>NC_083606.1:36877540-41877540 GCF_029168945.1 Cannabis sativa | reverse complement strand
TTAGTTTGATCCAGGGGAAATAGGGTTGTGCGGTTATGAGAATTAGGGTTTATCCCTGGAAATTTGATTAAAGGTTTTCATTGAGTTTTTAGTTGTCGTGACATAGGACCGGGATCGCCCAGCTTGTTTTCCACTCAGGTTGGCCTGCACACTTGAGTTCTGGACTGAGCTAAGAAAAAGTGTTATGCATCACTTAGGGTTAAATGATTAACATGTGTATTGTAAGCCTCGATTATGATCAAGATCAAGATTATTTGTTTGTTAAGCCTCAGTTATGACTGAGGGTTGGGAAACGGTCATTACCGTTACGAGTAATTACTCTTGAAACTGCAGATAGGTTTCTTACTTATCGTTTGCTTTCTCAGGCAACGATAGTGACATATTCAGCTCGTGGTTGACGAGTGGTAATGGTACTTTATAAAGTACAAGGATTTGTGTGGTTACAATGTTGTGTAAATGTTTAAATATGTTAATATAAGATTGTATATCGATAAATGTTACAATGGTTATTGTTTTAAACACTTTTCTTGCTGAGTGTCTATGAATCATGGGTGCTATATGGTGCAGATAAAGGGAAGGCCAAGGCTGAGTAGCCATGAGTTTGAAGGTCCTAGCAGCAATGTACATAACAACCGTGGTGTTACGGCCCATTGATCAGGTCATTCCATTTTGATTGTATTTTGATATATCAACCTATGTTGTAAAAGCATTGTTAAATCGGTTTGTAAATATTTTGAAAATAGGGGGTCCCCGTAAAAATTAGTAATTATCTTTAACGAAAATTATGTGTTTATTTAAACTGATTTTTTTTTTAATTTACCTCACTTTTGATATAATTATACTTAATAGTAAATGTAATTTTTATAAAAGCACAAACGTGGCATCCCTGTTAGACAGAGTGTTACAACATGGTATTAGGGCGCTAAGGTTTTTAGATCCTGAAGACTGGTTTGATATGTACATTGGTTGTGAAGATTCGTTCGACTCATGGTTCGGTAAGTTTTAATTATTACATTATTAGTTGATTACCTGCCTGTATGTTTGTCTGAATTATGCTAGCTGTTAAAAAAGAGTGCAAAGTTTGAGATGTTTGGAAATACTTATAAATATTGTCATTACTTGGAATGTGATCGCAGGTGCATAGATTATGCACTCGAGGTGGACTGGTAGAGGTAATCGCAAGCTAGCTGGGCTTAGGGTTGCTGGTGAGGGTGAGAACCCTCCACCACCACCGAACTGGGAAGAGTTATATGTCGCGATGCAAGAGACTATCCGACAGCAAGGTGAACAAATTCAAGAGCTAAGGGAGCAGCAAGCTCAGCCTATTCCAAACCTTAATCCTGATCCTCCGGCAACTCTGGTAGTGCCACTGGATGCAGGGAATTGTCTGGAGTTGTTGTATGAGTGGTTCAGAAAGCAGAATCTACCAGTGTTTGAGGGTGGTGCTGATCCACTCAAAGCGAAGCAGTGGATGATTAAGATAACAGCCATTTTTGATTTTATGCGGGTCGAGGACAATGATCGGGTCAGATGTGTTATTTATATGCTGCGAGAAGATGCCCGTATCTGGTGGGAGATCGTGTCTCAGGGTCATGACCTGAACATGACCTGAGATGCTTTCTAGACCTTGTTTTATGAGAAGTATTATAATGAGTCTATCCGAGCAACAAAGGCAGAAGAGTTCATATGATTGATTCAGGGCCTATGACAATAATTGAATATGCCACTAAGTTCGATCGACTGTCAAAATTCACTTCAAATGAAGTGGCTACTGAAGCTGCTAGAAAACTAAAATTTATTCGAGGATTGGATGAACACATTGTACGAGATGTGATAGTTACTGCTAAACAACCTGGGGTTGTTCGGACTTATGCACAGATAGTTGATTGGCCCTAGCTGCTGAGGGTGCAGAAGACCAGACACGAAAGAAAAATATTGCGAGAAGAGATTCTTGGAAGCAGACATCTAGTGATAGTTCTGGTAGGGGTAATGACCCTGGTGATCTCAAGAAAAGGCCTAATGAACAATCAGTTGCATGCCCAAATAAGAGATTCCTAGGTAACCAAAGTGTCCGTCGTGGTGGGAACAAAAATTGGCAGACTTTTCCTGAATGTCTGAGATGTAAGAGGCGCCACCAAAGCAAGTGTCAGGCCAGGGCCTGTTTTCACTATGGAGTAGTGGGTCACATGAAGAGGAATTGCCCACAGCTGCTATGACCAGAACAAAAGAAGGATGATACACCTGCTCCTGCTCGGGTGTTTGCCCTGACTCGGGCCGAGGCTACTGCCGGCCCTTCCACCGTGACAGGTCAGCTTTCTATTGCTGGTACCTTATTGACTGTTTTGATTTATTCTGGTGCAACTAAATATTCTTTGAGTAATTATTTTAGCTTGGACCATCATTACTAATCTAACTCTAAGTTTAGATTACCTTAATTAAGCATATACAAGTAGGAGATTTTTTAAGATCGAAGATTTATATCATTTCAGGATAGAATATCTAGAATATAGTCATCTGTGCCATTCAATTTCATAGAAGAAAATAGAATGACATCATAAGTATATGATTTATAATCCTTCTGTCCAATGACATACTGTTTAAGCAGTTTCATAATGAAAAAGCTAAGAGAAAAAAATAAAGGATAATTTTGATTAAAATAAGAATCCATCGATGTCAAGTTTAGGCGAGAGTCAAAGTTATTCTTATTTTATAAAATTCTTCATTGTATCATATTGTAAACACTAGTCTAAGTTTTCATCTTTGGATGCAGAACTAGATGTTGCAATACAAATACTTATCTATCAAGATCTAACAATGTTATGTTTGTCTAACATATGATAATCCTTTGGGATTTGTCCCATTAAAAACAACAAACTAAGTTAGACCAACAATGAAGATTCAAAATTATACTACAACATTAATAACAGGAAACAACATGATTCAATATAAATTCATACACATTCAGAAAATATAATATATTTAGCAAGTAATAAAGATATGTGAATATACAAAACAAGCACATCTTAAATAATTTCTAAAATCTCCAACAAACTGATATAGTGTCCCATTTAGGCGAGATTTAAAGATATCATTCATTGAATAGAGTAGTCAACTCATCTAAAGTAGATATCATTCTAGCAACCTTTTATTCAATCAAGATAAGAATCAAGCATTGACCCATTTAGGCGAGAGTTAAGGCCATTTTATCTTATGAGCTTCCACCATTGTCTTATACTTTGTAAACCCTACTCTTAGAAGCCACTATTAGGGTGGATGTTACTAAGAATAAAAGTCTTACGATAATACTTAACTTTTAAGATTCTTCGACGTTAAATTGATAATGAACGAACATCTATTAGAGATGAATCTCACTAAAACAAGAATTATGTAGAACCAACAATGGAGATCGAATATCCTTATAACTAAAGCTCACTATTTTAAGGAGATGTATTTTTATTTGATATATATTATAATCTATTTATTTTAATATTGATATATTTATTTAATTAAAATTACTAATTTAGATAAATCTAAATAAAAGTTTTAATTTAATATCTATAAAATTATACCCTAGGAAGATCTAAAAAATAAAATTTATTTTTCATCCTTAGTATTAATTTTCTAATAAATATTATGAACATTACTTAATTTAAGTTGGTCCAAAATTAATTAAATAATTAATTTTCAACTCAAATTTAATTTTCTACAAATATATAACTGAATTTGAAATCCAATTTATTTAAAGTAATACATTTTCAAAGTTTGCTTAGGAGAATGGCAGCTGGCCATTTATTATGTTTTCAGCTAAAAAAAGGGTTTAATTAATTAATGACTTATTTGAGAAATAAGAAAAAGACCAAAAATTAAAGAAACTCAACCTTTTTCTCTCTCTCTCTCTCTATTCGACCACCACCAAACCAGGGGAATCAACCACTCTTCATCTTATTTTCTTAAAATTCAGTAAGGGATTCAAGTGATCTTGAAGCTAAGGTAATCCTAGAATCCATAGACTTGTGTTTTTGAAGCTTTATTTTTGGTTAATTATGCATAATGGAGATTTAGGTGCTGTTAGGGTTTGATTTATGTGTGGTTTGAATTTTAAGCCTAATTTGAGTTTATTTGGTTGTTTTAATGCTGTTTGGAGGTTTGGTAGCATGGATGCACAAGTTTGAGTTTGAAAACTCAAGCTTGGTTCATCCATGGCAAATTTTGAGTTTGTGTGCTTTTTTGGTTTCTATTGATTGGAAATGGTTGTGTAAGCTCATTTTAGGTATTCTGGAAAGTTTGGTGGCATTTGGTCATGTTTTGAGTAAGTTGTGAAATGTTTGGGGAAACTTGGGACCTGTAAAACCGGTTAACCGATTATGGTAGACTCCCCAAACAATTAATTTTCCTCGATTTGTGTCCATTTCAGTGCCTTGGTTGGGTGATTTCCTGTTTCCTAGGATATTTTAGTTCCAATTAGTAATAGCAAAACCTTAAGTTGTAAGTTTAGGTTTCTCGGATTAGGGTTTTGACGTGTGACTTACCCGGTTATATTATGTGATTAGTGCATCCATCCAGCACGAGACTTTCTGTTCAGGTCGTCCAACTCACTTGAATTTAGAAAAGAGGTAAGAACAGTGTGTAATATGTGATATATACGCAAATGTATGTATGTGTGAAATGTTGGAAATTATTTTACCAGGATCTTATATCTACTCACAAGTATGTTTATTAACACCCTAAATATGAACTTTCTAAAACGATGAAATAAACACGTATAAAGTTTAAGAAACCTTACATTGGGTGCAGCGGAATTAAATGACTCATTGCGTTCAGATCTCTAACCCTTGTATCCTTTCTGTAGCAGAGTATTATCAAGATCTGAACCTGGATCTCTTTCTCTGAATCCTTGATGCTGAAACTCCTTTGCAGATGATCTTTCTTCACGATCTTCCTCACTATGATTGAGGTATTGCTTGCTGTGTGTGGGCACTACTCTAATCACTAAGGTAATTTCGAAATATGAAGGAAGAAAAGAGAGAGAGGGTGGCGGCCAAGGTAGAGAGAGAAAGGCTCAGGTTTTCTGATTCAGAAGTGTAATTTTCCTGAAGCCTTCACTACCTATTTATAGCATTCCACTAGAGTTAGGTTTGAATTATTTGGCATTAAAATAATTAAAATATCAGTTTAAAATGCCTACAAAAGTGGCCGGCCATGGCTTGATGGATTTGGGCCTTGCTTTTTGCAATTTTGCAATTTTAACACTTTTGTATCTGATTTTCTCAAAAAATGCAAATTTCTAATTCAACCATTTAAATGCCAATTCTAATTATTTAATAACTATAAATAATTATTAAATAATATTGTCATTTATCATATTTATTAATTGAACCATACAAAGTATCATAATTAACAAATATGTCCCTATTAACTCTCTCTTTACAATTTCGCCCTTACTTAGTGAAAATTTCACAAATAGACGTAGTCTAATTTGTGAATTATAATTGATTAATCAAAACCAATTACACGAGTCTTACAAACAATGTTATCTCAACTAGTGCGGGGACCATGGGTCTATATAACCGAGCTTCCAATAAGTAGATCAAGAATTTAGCACTAAAATTCACAAACATATTAATTCTTCGTTGAATCCACGCATAGAACTTAGAATTGCACTCTCAGTATAAAGAATGCTCTATATGTTCCGCCATATAGACGCATAATTAGTTATCCATTGTTATAATCCTAATTTGATCAATGATCCTCTATATGAATGATCTACACTGTAAAGGGATTAAATTACCGGAAACCCTACTATGTATTTTATCCTTAAAACACTTGACCCCGTATAAATGATATTTCAGCTTATGTGAAATGAGTACTCCACCATTTATGTTCTTATGGCCAAGCTCGAAGGAGATCATCCTTTGCTTACTATTCGCCTGATAGAAGCTATAGATTCCATGTTTATGCTAGCGCTCCCACTCAATTGCACTACTGTGTTTCCAAAATGTACGTATCACCCTGACCTAAAAGTAGGCTTAACTAACAAATCAAAGAACATGAATAGTCTTTCAAGATTGAGCCTAATCATAACAGGATTAAGAACATTTTATCTAGGATCAGCTTGGCGATATTGACTTGAATAGATTTTACGGTAAGTTTAATTAAATCTACGTCAAAGTTCAATATCGGTCCCTTCCGATGCATACTCCATGCATCCAACCTGAGCTTTACTTTAACCAATGTTCTGGAAAGAACATAGCATTTCTCCAAATGCAAGTAAACTCTTGTTGTAGATTATCATATCAGTAAAACCCTGTGTCTGATAAATCTAGGAAACTTTATTCACATAGTCATGTTTACTTTCCAATGTGATGACAACACAATAAACATGATCAAGTATGTGAAAAGGGCTTAAGATGAATTTATAAATCAAATAGACAAGAAATTGATAAAGTGAACCAAAACATACACAAATGAATGAAAAATACTTCTGTTTCTTTATTGATGTCGAATAAAATAGATTACATTGAAATGGAGTTTTATTTAGGGCATAAAACCCAACAATCTCCCACTTGCACTAATATAAAACTAATCAGTACATATCAATTAATCCTAAATTCTGACGGTGCTTTTCAAAGGCTGTCACGGCCAGGACTTTGGTAAATGGATCAGCTAGGTTGTCCTCTGTGTCAACTTTCATAACTAGTACATCCCCTCTTGCCACGTATTCTCTGATAATGCGATACTTCCTTGCAATGTGTTCGCTTCTCTTGTGGCTTCGAGGTTCTTTACTGTTTGCTATTGCTCCATTGTTATCACAAAGTAAGACCAGAGGCTTTTCCATTCCAGGAACGACACCTATACTAGTGAAGAACTTTCTTAGCCAGACAAGTTCTTTAGCAGCTTTGGCTGCAGCTATGTATTCAGCTTCCATAGTTGAGTCCGATATCGCGGTTTGTTTAGCACTTCTCCAAACCACTGCTCCACCCCCAAGAGTAAACACCATCCCAGATGTAGA
Organism: Cannabis sativa; assembly: GCF_029168945.1. Classification (NCBI taxonomy): domain Eukaryota; kingdom Viridiplantae; phylum Streptophyta; class Magnoliopsida; order Rosales; family Cannabaceae; genus Cannabis; species Cannabis sativa. The sequence goes on along the minus strand of NC_083606.1, from coordinate 41,870,531 downwards.
TTTCCTGTCTTCGAGACTTGCCTGGAAATCTGAATCAGTGTAGCCTATGGGATTTAAAGCACCACCCTTGTAGACTGACACAAGATTCCTTGTACTCGTCAAGTATTTCAGAATATACTTAACTGCATTCCAATGTTCATGTCCTGGATTAGACTGATACCTGCTCACAATTCCAACTGCATAGCAGATGTCAGGTCTAGTGCATAGCATTGCATACATTAGACTTCCAACTGCAGAGGCATAGGGAATTTTTGCCATGTCCTCTATCTCTTGAGGATCAGTCGGAGACTATTCCTTAGATAGAGGAATACCATATCTAGAAGGCATGTTTGCCCCATTTGTGTTGTTCATGGAGAATCTCTCTAAGACTTTGTCTATGTAGGTTGTTTGAGAGAGAGCAAGAGATCTGTTCTTCCGGTTTCTGATAATCTGAATACCAAGAACATAGGCTGCTTCACCCAAATCTTTCATATCAAATTGAGTGTTGAGTCATTCCTTGATGTGAGTCATTTTCTTGACATTGTTTCCAATAATCAAAATGTCATCAACATAAAGGACCAGGAATACTACTATTTGGTCATCCTTGAGTTGGTAAACACAAGGTTCATCTTCATTCTGAAGAAAGCCGTAGGTCTTGAAGATTTCATCAAACCTTTTGTTCCATGAGCGAGAAGCTTGCTTAAGTCCATAGATAGACCTATTTAATTTGCAAACTTTCTTTTCCTGCGCAGGAAGAACATAACCTTCTGGTTGCTCCATATAGATGGTTTCTTCAAGTACCCCATTAAGAAAGGCAGTATTGACATCCATTTGCGAAATCTCATAATCGAAAGCATCAGCTATGGAGAGAAGAATTCGGATAGATTTGAGCATGGAAACAGGACTAAAAGTGTCCTCATAGTCCACGCCTTCTCTTTGGGTATAACCCTTGGCTACAAGTCTAGCTTTAAAAGTTTCAAAATCGCCTCCAGCTCCTCTTTTCTTCTTGTAAACCCACTTGCATCCTATCGGATGATAGTCGTCAGGTGCGTCTACATATTCCCAGACTTTGTTCTTTTTCATGGAATCCATTTCTGAATCCATGCCGGCCGACCATCGTTTCCGTTGCGGACTAGCCATTGCCTGTTTATAGGTTAATGGATCGTCATCAATACCGTCACCTACGACCATATTGATTTCACCATCCAAGCCATAACGAGCTGGTTTTGTTGAAACCCTCCCACTACGACGAGGTGCAGTGATCTTTTGAACATAAACTTTAGTAGTAGATTTCTCAGTTTGTTCAACTGAGGGAGTAGAATTGTCCTCTTCACGTGTGGAAGAGAACGGATTATTGGAAGGACTTATATCTGAAAGCATTTCCTCCAACACTACTTTACTTTGTGATTTGAAATTCTTGATATAGTCATCTTCAAGGAAAGTGGCGTTTGTAGAAACAAACACTTTATCATCCTTGCGACTATAAAATAGTCCACCCCTAGTCCCTTTAGAATTACCGACAAACATGCAAACTTCATTTCGTGACTCAAGTTTGCCGTCTTTCTTTCTTAAGACATGAGCAGGGCACCCCCAGATTCTGTAATGGCGTAAACTAGGTGTACTACCAATCCATAATTCTAAGGTGTCTTAGGGATTGATTTAGATGGAACAACATTTAAAATGTCAGTTGCCATCTGAATTGCATATCCCCAGAAGGACGTAGGTAAAGTTGAAAAACTAAGCATGGACCTAACCATTTCCAAAAGCGTGCGATTCCGTCTTTCTGCAACTCCATTTTGCTGTGGAGTGCTAGGGGCGGTTAATTAGGATTCAATTCCAAGTTCAATTAAATGATTTTTGAACTGCATATCCATATATTCTCCACCCCTATCAGTTCGCAAGATCTTTAATGTTTCACCCAATTGGTTTTGAGCCAATGCGTGAAATTCTTGAAACTTTGCTAATGTTTCAAATTTCTGATGCATAAGGTAAATATGTCCATATCTAGAGTAATCGTCAATGAAAGTGACAAAGCACTCATAACCACCTCAGGCTTTGACATTCAAAGGTCTGCAGACATCGGAATGCACTAACCCTAGGGGTTGTTTGGCACGCTCTCCCTTTGCAGAGAAAGAACGTTTGGTCATCTTTCCTTCTAGGCAAGATTCGCAAACAGGTAATTCACCTAAGACGACATTTTTCAATGGACCGTCTTTGGTTAGCCTGTTTAGTCTGTCAGAGCCAATGTGACCCAAACGTAAATGCCATAGATATGTTTTATTATCATCAACGATCTTTTGCTTTTTGTGGTTTCTAGGTTTAGCTACTTTAAAAATTTCGTTATGTAGGGCAAATGGTGTTTCTGGTCTAAGAACATAAAGCCCCTGTTCCATGGATGCAACACAAATCTGAATGTCATTTCGAGAAATGGTAGAACCAGAACTCAAAAAATCTAATTTGTATTGTTGCAATTGTAAGCATGAAACAGAAACCAAGTTTCTACTGAAATTTGGAATGTATAAGACATTGTCTAATTCCAAAATTCTGTTTTGAAACTTGAGTTTGGCTTTTCCTCTAGCTCTAACCGAAACCATTTCGCCACTACCAACTTTAAGTTTCAACTCTCTGAATTTCAAATAATTCCAATTCTCAAGCAATTGCAATGAACAACTTACATGGTTTGTAGACCCAGAATCAAGAATCCAAATGGATTTATCATTCTCCAACACATGATTCGAAGACTAAAGCAATACTGCTTATTCGTTTGTTAATTGTTGTTCTTGCTGGTTCATTTTGTTGTGAAGTATAACTTGAGGAAGTGGAATCACTTTCTCTTATCTTCTCAACTAAGCTTGAAGTAGTAGGATTTATGGAGTTATGAACTATTTGCTCTTCAGAGTGAACAATTCCCAGCTTACCTGCTTTCTGGAATTTAAAGTCCATCATGACCATATGTGAAGTATTACTCTGACAAGGAGTTTATAACTTCAAGTTCAATTGCTAAGATATTAACTAGGAGTGGAATGGGAAGAGGGTTATAGACACTACAACACATCAATAAAACAGAAGTAAGGTTTTGGTTCAAAATTCATACACAAGTTCAGAAAATAACAAATAATCACATATGTTATAGAAATACTAAATCTAACATAGTTTATTTTCCAAGGTTTCCAAAGATAATATTAGTTGAATAGAGTTGTTAGCTCATCTAAAATAAAACCATTTTAGCAACCTTTTATTCGATCAAAATGAGAATCCAACGTTGTCCTGGTAGGCGAGAGTCAAGGTTATTCTCATTTTATGAGCTTCCACCATTGTTTCATGTTGTATGAGTTTATCTTTAAGTTAGTTAGTTGTAAATAACTAAATATCAACTTAAATAGGAATATTTAATGAAAAATTTAAATTAAGTTTCAGAAAGAATCTAGATGGTTATAATTCTACATTTAATTAAATATAAGAAAATACATATAGTTTAGCTTAGAATATAAAATTCTTTAAACTATGGTTTTCTTAAATTAAATTAAAAAATAAATGAAATTAATTATGTTGCTAATCAATTTTATTAGGTTAAACTAATTTAATTAACCTAGTACAGTTATTCAAATCAGCAAATGGGCCTTCACAATTGGGGTGGTTCATGTGAGGGGGTGCGGGGTTCAGTATGTCGTACCCACTTCTATGGCTCCCAACTCTCACACAAGGCCCAAAAGAGAGGAATTTAACCTTAAAATGAACAACAGTTATTAATTGAATAGGCCCAAAAACTAAATGGGCCTAAATAAAATCTATCAAGAACTATGACATTTTATTTAGCAACAACAACCTATATGCATCTATAATGAAATTAAACACATAGGCTCACACAGGCACACTTTGGATGGGTCCTATCATGTTGCTAGGTCATACACAGATGAAAGAGGATTGTAAATATACCTGTTTCAAATTATTTACTTGACCAAGGGAGTCATCAAATCATTAGATCTGGCAAAAAGAAACCATGGCTATTTATCAGACACAGGGTTTTACTGATATGATAATCTACAACAAGAGTTTACTTGCATTTGGAGAAATTCTATGTTCTTTCCAGAACATTGGTTAAAGTAAAGCTCAGGTTGGGTGCATGGAGTATGCATCAGAAGGGACCGATATTAAACTTTGACTTAGATTTATTAAACTTACCGTAATATCTATTCAAGTCAATATCGCCTAGTTGATCCTAGATCAAATGATCTTAATCCTGTTATGATTAGGCTCAATCTGAGGAGGCTATTCGTCTTCTTTGATGTGTTAGTTAAGACTAATTTTAGGTCAAGGTGATACGTACATTTTGGGATCACGGTAGTGCAATTGAGTGGGAGCGCTAACATAAACATGAAATCTATAGCTTCTATCTGGCGAATAGTAAGCAAAGGATGATCTCCTTCGAGCATGACCAAATGAAAATAAATGGTGGAGTACTCATTTCACATAAGCTGAAATATCATTTATACGGGGTCAAGTGTTTTAAGGATAAAATACATAGTAGGGTGTAACGGTAATCTAATCCCTTTACAGTGTAGATCATTCATATAGAGGATCATTGATCAAATTAGGATTATAACAATGGATAAATAATGATGTGTCTATATGGTGGAACATATAGAGCATTCTTTATACCGAGAGTCCAATTCTAAGTTCTATGCGTGGATTCAACGAAGAATTAATAAGTCAGTGAATTTAGGTAATAAATTCTTGATCTGCTTATTGGAAGCTTGGTTATATAGACCCATGGTCCCCCCACTAGTTGAGATAATATTGCTTGTAAGACTCATATAATGGGTTTTGATTAATCAATAATAATTCTCAAATTAGACTATGTCTATTTGTGAATTTTTCACTAAGTAAGGGCGAAATTGTAAAGAAAGAGTTTTAGGGGCATATTTGTTAATTATGATACTTTGTATGGTTCAATTAATAAATATGATAAATGACAATATTATTTAATAATTATTTATAGTTATTAAATAGTTAGAATTGGCATTTAAATGGTTGAATTAGAAAATTAGCATTTTTGAGAAAATCAGATGCAAAAGTGATAAAACTGCAAAATTGTAAAAAGTGAGGCCCAAATCCATACTGCCATGGCCGGCCACTTTTATAGAAATTATCCTCTAATATTTTTATTATTTTATTGCCAAATAATTCAAACCTAACCCTAGTGGAATGCTATAAATAGATAGTGAAGGCTTCAGGAAAATTACACTTGGCCGACCACTCTCTCTCTCTCTCTCTTCTTCCTTAAGATTTTGAAATTCTTAGTGATTAGAGTAGTGCCCACACACAGCAAGTAATACCTCAATCATAGTGAGGAATATCGTGAAGAAAGACTTTCAGGAAGAAGGAGTTTCAGCACTAAAGAATCAGAGAAAGAGATCCAAGTTCAGACTTGATAATACTCTGTGATAGAAAGGATACAAGGGTTAGAGATCTGAACGGAAGGAGTTATATTATTCCGCTGCACCCAATGTAAAGTTTACTAAACTTTATATGTGTTTATTTTATCGTTTTAGAAAGTTCATATTTAGGGTGTTAATCAACATACTTGTGAGTAGATCTAAGATCCTGGTAAAATAATTTCTAACAACTGGCCTCAGAGCCATGGTAATTGATTTGCTTTCAAGAAATTTGGACTTAAAACGATTGTTTGATGTTTTGGATGGTATCATGTTGTATTGAGTGTTATATGATGATTGATTGATGTTTGTGATTTTTCGTGAAAGATAATTGAATATCAGTTTCTGAAATTATTTTTATTGGATAGTATGGAAAAAATTAAGCAATTTACTTTTTTACAGAACTCAATTTCGATTTAATTTGAATTAGTTATGATTTTTTGAAGTTTCGAAAAAAATCAGGAATCGTGCAACAGGGTTTAGCGCGCGGACGTGTATGCACAACATACCGTCCGTACAGCTCGCATTTTTTTTTTTGTTTTTCTTCGATTTTTCATGCTATTTCATGGATTTAACTTCCGATTTTTTGTGTTGTTCTGTATTTATACATTTACTATTCCTAATTAAATTCTAATTATCATAATTAAATTAATTAATATTTTTTTTAATTTAATTCATGATATTAGTGTAATTTGAATTTGAAAATAGTAAATATCTATCTTTTTGCTTAATTATCTATCTTATTTTTAAATTTGATTATATCTTATCTTATTTTTAAATTTAAGGTCAGATATTAAATTTTTTTTAAATTAATTTTTTTTAATATAATTTGACCTTATTTAAATTTAAAATAAGATAACTATAATCATGTAATTTTAAATAGATGTAAGATATTTTACTAACTTTTAAATTTTGTTATTTTATTTATTTAAATTAAATCATAAAATCTGAAAAAGATATTTATTTATCTTTTTTAATTTTATTTAATTTTTATTTATAAAATAACATTAAATTTTTAAAAGTAGTTAGGAAATTTTGAAATGATATTTAGGTTGGTTGAAACCTAATTTTTCAAAATTGTAGGTTTAATTTTAAATATTATTTTATTAATTTCGAAAATATTTAAATTTTATTTTATTATTTTTCGAAAATAATTTTTTTTATTTAATTAATTTTTTTTAGAAATTATTTATTTAAAATTACATAAATCCTACATCCAACTATCCAGCTAACCTTGTTGCAGGAGTATGTGTTTTAGCTTGTTTGTAAGTTTTTAAAACCTATTATTGCTTGATTGCAAATAGCCATGGTTAACTTGTTGACAGATCCAATGATCTGATTTTAACTCATGGCTCCCATGGTCAAGTAAATAATTTGTAACAGGTATATTTACAATCTTCTTTCATCTGTGTATGACCTAGAAACATGATATGATCCATCCAAATTGTGTGCCTGTGTGAGCCTATGTGTTTAATTTTATTATAGATGCATATAGGTTGTTGTTGCTAAATAAAATATCATAGTTCTTGATAGATTTTATTTAGGCCCATTTAGTTTTGGGCCTATTCAATTAATAACAGTTGTGCATTTTAAGGTTAAATTCCTCTCTTTTGGGCCTTGTGTGAGAGTCGGGAGCCATAGAAGTGGGTACGACATACTGAACCCAGCAACCGCTCCCATGAACCACCCCAATTGTGAAGGCCCATTTGCCTGATTTGAATAACTGTACTAGGTTAATTAAATTAGTTTAACCTAATAAAATTGATTAGCAACATAATTAATTTCATTTATTTTGAAATATATTTAAGAAAACCATAGTTTAAAGAATTTCATATTCTAAGCTAAACTATATGTATTTTCTTGTATTTAATTAAATATAGAATTATAACCATCTAGATTCTTTCTAAAGCTTAATTTAAATTTTTCATTAAATATTCCTATTTAAGTTGATATTTACTTATCTATAACTAAGCAGCTTAAATCTGAATATCTTTTGGATTTAAAATTTCAAAAGTAAGTTGAGGAATTTTAGCATTGGTTATTAAGATTCTTTAGATATTTTTTTTAAGCTGATATTTTTTCAAATATCAACTTAAAATGGAATATTTTCAAATTAAGTGGTTACAACTTAATTTTAATTTAATTAAGTATAATTTGAAAGATATTGAAGTTTATTTTTTAGATTCTTCTAAAACAACTTAAACAAGATATTTTCAAATTTGTTCGATATTTATTCAAATTTATTTTTTGAATTTAAATAATAATGGAAAATTCATTAAAGTTGATTTTTTATTTAAACCAACTTTAATTTCTAATTTTTCATTATTATAATATGGAATAAATGATTATACAAAATACATATTTTAAAATAATGAGCTTTTAATCAAGAGACATTCGATCTCCATAGTTGGTTTTACATCGCGTTTGTTTTAGTGAGTAATCCTCCCTAATGGAGGAACGTTCATTAGCAATTTCACATCGTTTAATCTCGAAAGATAAGTAGTTTGTAAGTGTTTTATAGGGTATGGATCACCCTAATGGCGGCGACCATATTTGACTTGCAAATTATGAAACAATGGTGGAAGCTCATAAGATAGAATTGCCTTGACTCTCGCCTAAACGGGACAACGCTGAATTCAAATCTTGATCGAATAAAAGGTTGCTAGAATGATTATATTTTAGATGAGTTGACAACTCTATTCAATGGATGGTGCTTTGACTCTCGCCTAAATGGGACACTGTATCAGTTTGTTGAAAGACCTTGGAAAATAAACTATGTTAGATTTAGTATTTTTATAACATATGTGATTATTTGTGATTTTCTGAACATGTTTATGAATTTATGAACCAAAACCTTACTTCTGTTTTATTGATGTGTTGTAGTGCCATTATGAATAACCCTCACCCCGATCCTCTCCTAGTTAATATCTTAGCAAAAGAACTCTATAGTGTGAAAATGCATCCTGGTAGTTGCATAAACTCGCATCTGTTGATGATGAATCTGAAGTTCCAAAAGGCAAACCTACTAGGAATTGATTTATCAAGAGAACAATGGGTCCAATTCATTCTTAATAGTCTTCCTCCGGAGTATAATGAATTTGTTGTTTCTTACATGATTAACAATTTCAACTACTCCGACATGGACAAGCTCGAAGCAGAATGACGAGCCCATGAACGGAATCTGATTGCAATGGGTCCCCCTGGGTTTGCAATTGATAATCAGAGGAAAAGGATTAAGTATGAAGGCTCTAGCAAAGCTGCTTCTTCAAGTACAATTATCAGACATAATCTTCTATGTTCGAATTGTAATGAAAAGGGACATCAAGAAGAACGATGTCGCCGGCTTCTAAACAATTCAAACGAAGGTAATGCTTTTGTCTTCGAATCATGTGTTTTAGAGAACGACAAATCCGTTTGGATTGTTGATTCTGGGTCTACTAACCATGTATGTTCTTCACTGTAGCTGCTTGAAACTTGGGAAAATCTGCTTCCAGGAGAGTTAAAGCTTAAAGTTGGTAATGGCGAGTTAGTGTCGGTCAAAGCTAGAGGAAAAGCCCGCATCAAGTTTCAACAAAGATTTTTAATTTTAGAAAATGTTTTATTTATTCCAAACTTTAGTAGAAACTTGATTAGTGTCTCATGTTTGCAAACATAATCTTATATATTGAATTTTTCGAGTACAAATTGTTCAATTTCTCGTAATGGATTTCAAATATGTGTTGCTACCATGGAACAAGGGCTTTATGTTTTAAGACCGAATACACAAATCTCACTAAACAGTGAACTTTTCAATGTAGCTAAACCTAGAAACCTCAAAAGAAAACAGATTGATAATAATGATCAAACTTATCTATGGCATTTACGTTTAGGTCATATAGGCTTTGATAGACTCAATAGGCTAACCAAAGGCGGTCCATTGAAAAATGTCGTCTTAGGTGAATTGCTAGTATGCGAGTCTAGCCTCGAAGGAAAAATGACTAAGCGTTCTTTCTCTGCAAAGGGAGAGCGTGCCAAATACCCCCTAGGGTTAGTGCATTCTGATGTTTGCGGACCTCTGAATGTAAAAGCCCGAGGAGGTTATGAGTATTTTGTCACTTTCATTGACGATAACTCTAGATATAGTTTTCTTTACCTAATGCAAAAGAAATTTGAAACGTTTGAAAAGTTTCAGGAGTTTCATGCTTTGGCTCAAAACCAATTAGGTAAATCATTAAAGATCTTGCGAACTGATAGGGGTGGAGAATATATGGATATGCAGTTCAAAGATCATTTAATTGAACTTGGAATTGAATCCCAATACACTGCCCCAGGCACTCCACAACAAAATAGAGTTGCAGAAAGAAGAAATCGCACTCTTTTGGAAATGGTTAGGTCTATGCTGAGTTATTCAACTCTGTCTACATCCTTCTGGGGATATGCTATACAGATGGCAAATGACATTTTAAATGTTGTTCCATCTAAATCAGTCCCTAAGACACCCGTCAAACTTTGGAATGGTCGTACACCTAGTTTGCGCCACTACAGAATTTGGGGGTGCCCTGCTCATGTCTTAAGAAAGAAAGAAGGCAAACTTGAATCACGTACCGAAGTATGCATGTTTGTCGGAAATTCTAAAGAGACTAGGGGTGGACTATTTATAGTCACAAGGATAACAAAGTGTTTGTTTCTACAAATGCTACTTTTCCTGAAGAGAACTATATTAAAGACAACAAACCGAAAAGTAAAGTTGTTCTAGAGATATTGCTTTCAGATATAACTCCTTCCAATGTTCCGTCCTCTTCCACTCAAGAAGAGGACAATCCCACTCCCTCAGTCGAACCAACAGAGAAATCTACTACCAAAGTTTCTGTTCAGAAGATCACCGCTCCTCGTTGTAGTGGGAGGGTTTCCACAAAACCAGCTCGTTATGGCTTGGATGGTGAAATCAATATGGTCGTTGGTGACGGTATTGAAGACGATCTATTAACCTATAAACACGCAATGGCTAGTCCGCAATGGAAACGATGGTCGGCCGGCATGGATTCAGAAATGGATTCCATGAAAAAGAACAAAGTCTGGGAATATGTAGACGAACCTGACGACTATCATCCGATAGGATGCAAGTGGGTCTACAAGAAGAAAAGAGGAGCTGGAGGCAAAGTCGAAACTTTTAAAGCTAGACTTGTAGCCAACGGTTATACCCAAAGAGAAGGCGTGGACTATGAGGAAACTTTTAGTCCTGTTGCCATGCTCAAATCCATCCGAATTCTTCTCTCCATAGCTGCTACTTTCGATTATGAAATCTAGCAAATGGATGTCAAGACTGCCTTCCTTAATGGGGTACTTGAAGAAACCACCTATATGGAGCAACCAGAAGGCTATGTTCTTCCAGGGCAGGAAAAGAAAGTTTGCAAACTAGATAGGTCTATCTACGGACTTAAGCAAGCTTCTCGCTCATGGAATAAAGGTTTGATGAAATCATCAAAACCTACGGCTTTCTTCAGAATGAAGATGAACCTTATGTTTACCAACCCAAGGAAGACCAAGTAGTAGTATTCCTGGTCCTTTATGTTGATGACATTTTGATTATTGGAAACAATATCAAGAAAATGACTCACATCAAGGAGTGGCTCAACACTCAATTTGATATGAAAGATTTGGGTGAAGCAGCCTATGTTCTTGGTATTCAGATTATCAGAAACTGGAAGAACAGATCTCTTGCTCTCTCTCAAACAACCTACATTGACAAAGTTTTAGAGAGATTCTCCATGAACAACACCAATGGGGAAAACATCCCTTCTAGATATGGTATTCGTCTATCTAAGGAACAGTCTCCTACTGATCCTCAAGAGATAGAGGACATGGCAAAAATTCCCTGTGCTTCTGCAGTTGGAAGTCTAATGTATGCAATGTTATGCACTAGACCTGACATCTGCTATGCAGTGGGAATCGTGAGCAGGTATCAGTCTAATCCAGGACAAGAACATTGGAATGCAGTTAAGTATATTCTGAAATACTTAAAGAGTACAAGGAATCTTGTGTTAGTCTACAAGGGTGGTGCTTTAAATCCCATAGGCTACACCAATTCAGATTTCCAGGCAAGTCTTGAAGACAGAAAATCTACATCTGGGATGGTGTTTACTCTTGGGGGTGGAGCAGTGGTTTGGAGAAGTGCAAAACAAACCGCAATATCGGACTCGACTATGGAAGCTGAATACAAACCTACAGCCGAAGCTGCTAAAGAACTTGTCTGGCTAAGAAAGTTCTTCACCAACATCGGTGTCGTACCTGGAATAGAAAAGCCTCTGGTCCTACTTTGTGATAATAATGGAGCGATAGCTAACAGTAAGGAACCTCGAAGCCACAAGAGAAGCAAACACATTGAAAGGAAGTATCACATTATCAAAGAATACGTGGGAAGAGGGGATGCACTAGTTGAGAAAGTGGACACAGAGGACAACCTAGCTGATCCATTCACCAAAGTCTTGGCCGTGACTGCATTTGAAAAGCACCGTCAGAATTTAGGATTAATTGATATGAACTGATTAGTTTTATATTAGTGCATGTGGGAGTTTGTTGGGTTTTATGCCCTAAATAAAACTCCATTTCAATGTAATCTATTTTATTCAACATCAATAAAGAAACAGAAGTATTTTTCATTCATTTGTGTATTTTTTGGTTCACCTTATCAATTGCTTGTCTATTTGATTTATAAATTCATCTAAAACCCTTTTCACATACTTGATCCTATTTATTGTGTTGTCAACACTTTGGAAAGTAAACATGACTATGTGAATAAAGTTTCCTAGATTTATCAGACACAGGGTTTTACTAATATGATAATCTACAACAAGAGTTTACTTGCATTTGAAGAAATGCTATGTTCTTTCCAGAACATTGGTTAAACTAAAGCTCAGGTTGGGTGCATGGAGTATGCATCAGAAGGGACCGATATTGAACATTGACTTAGATTTATTAAACTTACTGTAATATCTATTCAAGTCAATATCGCCTAGTTGATCCTAGATCAAATGATCTTAATCCTGTTATGATTAGGCTCAATCTCAGGAGGCTATTCGTGTTCTTTGGTTTTTTAGTTAAGCCTACTTTTACGTCGGGCGATACGTACATTTTGGGAACACGGTAGTGCAATTGAGTGGGAGCGCAAACATAAACATGGAATCTATAGCTTCTATCTGGCGAATAGTAAGCAAAGGATGATCTTCTTCGAGCTTGACCAAACAAAAATAAATGGTGGAGTACTCATTTCACATAAGATGAAATATCATTTATACGGGGTCAAGTGTTTTAAGGATAAAATACATAGTAGGGTGTAACGGTAATCTAATCCCTTTACAGTGTAGATCATTCATATAGAGGATCATTGATCAAATTAGGATTATAACAATGGATAACTAATGATGTGTCTATATGGTGGAACATATAGAGCATTCTATATACTGAGAGTGCAAGTCTAAGTTCTATGCGTGGATTCAACGAAGAATTAATAATTCAGTGAATTTAGGTAATAAATTCTTGATCTGCTTATTGGAAGGTCGGTTATATAGACCCATGGTCCCCCCGCTAGTTGAGATAATATTGCTTGTAAGACTCATATAATTGGTTTTGATTAATCAATTATAATTCTCAAATTATACTATGTGTAATTGTGAATTTTTCACTAAGTAAGGGCAAAATTATAAAGAAAGAGTTTTAGGGGCATATTTGTTAATTATGATACTTTCTATGGTTCAATTAATAAATATGATAAATAACAATATTATTTAATAATTATTTATAGTTATTAAATAGTTAGAATTGGCATTTAAATGGTTGAATTAGAAAATTGGCGTATTTGAGAAAATCAGATGCAAAAGTGATAAAACTGCAAAATTACAAAAAGTGAGGCCCAAATCCATACTGCCATGGCCGACCACTTTGATAGGAATTATCCTCTTATATTTTCATTATTTTAATGCCAAATAATATTGGAATTTATTTTACCAGGATCTTAGATCTACTCACAAGTATGTTTATTAACATCCTAAATATGAACTTTCTAAAACGATAAATTAAACACATATAAAGTTTAGGAAACCTTACATTGGGTGCAGCGGAATATAATGACTCCTTCCGTTCAGATATCTAGCCCTTGATTCCTTTCTGTAGCAGAGCATTATCAATATCTGAACCTGGATCTCTTTCTCTGAATCTTTGATGCTGAAACTCCTTTGCTGATGATCTTTCTTCACGATCTTCCTCACTATGATTGAGGTATCACTTGATGTGTGTGGGCACTACTCATACACTAAGGATTTCGAAATTATCAAGGAAGAAGAGAGAGAGTGGTCAGCTAAAGATAGGGAGAGAGAAGGCTCAATTTTTCTGAATAGAAAAAGTCAGAAGAAAAGTGTAATTTTCCTGAAGCCTTCACTATCTATTTATAGCATTCCTACTAGGGTTAGATTTGAATTATATGGCATTAAAATAATGAAAAAATCAGTTTAAATTTCCTACAAAAGTGGCTGGCCCTAAACTTAGTGGATTGGGCCTTGCTTTTTGCAATTTTGCAATTTTAACACATTTTGTATCTGATTTTCTCAAAAATGCCAATTTCCTAATTCAACCATTTAAATGCCAATTCTAACTATTTAATAACTATAAATAATTATTAAATAATATTGTCATTTATCATATTTATTAATTGAACCATACAAAGTATCATAATTAACAAATATGCCCCTATAAACTCTTTCTTTACAATTTCGCCCTTACTTAGTGAAAAATTCACAAATAGACATAGTCTAATTTGAGAATTATAATTGATTAATCAAAACCAATTACATGAGTCTTACAAGCAATATTATCTCAACTAGTGGGGGGACCATGGGTCTATATAACCGAGCTTCCAATAAGTAGATCAAGAATTTAGCACTAAAATTCACTAACTTATTAATTCTTCGTTGAATCCACGCATAGAACTTAGAATTGCACTCTCAGTATATAGAATGCTCTATATGTTCCACCATATAGACACATCATTAGTTATCCATTGTTACAATCCTAATGTGATCAATGATCCTCTATATGAATGATCTACACTGTAAAGGGATTAAATTACCGTTACACCCTACAATGTATTTATTCCTTAAAACACTTGACCCCGTATAAATGATATTTCAGCTTATGTGAAATGAGTACTCCACCATTTATGTTCGTTTGGTCAAGCTCGAAGGAGATCATCCTTTGCTTACTATTCGCCAGATAGAAGCTATAGATTCCATGTTTATGATAGCGCTCCCACTCAATTGCACTACCGTGTTCCCAAAATGTACGTATCACCCTGACCTAAAAGTAGGCTTAACTAACAAATCAAAGAACACGAATAGCCTTTCAAGATTGAGCCTAATCATATCAGGATTAAGATCATTTGATCTAGGATCAACTTGGCGATATTGACTTGAATAGATATTACGGTAAGTTTAATAAATCTAAGTCAAAGTTCAATATCGGTCCCTTCCGATGCATACTCCATGCATCCAACCTGAGCTTTACTTTAACCAATGTTCTGGAAAGAACATAGTAGTTCTCCAAATACAAGTAAACTCTTGTTGTAGATTATCATATCAAGAAAACCCTGTGTCTGATAAATCTAGGAAACTTTATTCACATAGTCATGTTTACTTTCCAATGTGTTGACGGCACAATAAACAAGGGATCAAGTATGTGAAAAGGGTTTCGTATGAATTTATACATTATGTACATATAATCATGAAATAAATCATGTGAACCATGCAACATTAAATGTTATTTACGATCTATATTAATAAGTAAATCCGATTATATTGAAATGAGTTTTATTTAGGGCATAAAACCCAACAAACTCCCACTTGCACTAATATAAAACAAAAAGTGCGTTTCAAATAATCTCAACACCTTGATATACAAATCAAGTGTAGTAGTAGTAAACTCCTCGTAATAGGATCTGAAAGGTTGAATTAACCACAACCTTTTCTCCACCATTACTCTTCCTTTAATCACAAAATCATTGATAATGTGAAATTCCTCTCTATATGTCTACTCTCTTGGGATACTGGATTATATACCTTTGGCAACTACTTTTGGTTAATCAGGAAATTAACACTAGTAGTTTAAGGCAATTTGGAATGGTGCCAAAGATGTATAGAACTTTCCTTAGACTGAATAAGTACCTTTCCTGCTGAGCTTTAACATTCGGTCCTTTACGGTAGACCTAGAGACTTCAGATAGGTTTTTACACTTCTCCAAAATCACTATTCCACCCCAGAGTAACCACCATCTTATCAGAAATATTTACTAGCACATAGGCAAATTTCGAAATCTGATATGGTGTAGTCTAAGAGTTTTAAACACACCCTTATAGACTAACATATAGTTCCTCTTCTTTATCTTAGGATTTACTTGATTGTCTTCCAATGTTCTTCTCCTGGATTAATCTGATACCTACTCATTACTCCCACTCAACAGTGTGTGTCTGGTCTAAGGCATACAAAAGCATATCTAAGACCTCTCACTGTTGATGTAAGAAATTCTTTCATGGCTTTATCTTTTCTGGAATAGTCAAGACTTTTCCTTAGATAAATAAAATCTATACCTAAGAAGTTGTGAAGCTTCTATAGATTGCCATTAGAAAGAAAATGCTTCAGCATCTTACTAAAGTAAGTTGCTTGCATTAGAGTAAGTAATTACCAGGTATACCATAAGCCATAGGTTTAGATAAACTCAAACCTATAATGCTAGGAACAGGAAGTTTTGTTAAGTCTATTAAATGGACTTATAAACGAAAATTTCCTTTTATGTCCTTGTAATAGAAAACTTTAGGTTATTCCATGTGAATGGATTAAACCATAGTTCTATTGGCTTTCTTCTTAGTTTCTTATCTTGACAATCCATTACTTGTTTAAACTCACAATGGATTTTAATCACTTGTGTCTCCCAAGTCATAAGAAGGTGAGTTCCTAGAAACTCTCCCACTACGACAAGGTACTGTGAATTATGTCGAAGAAAACTAAATGGTATTGATCTCTTCGGTTGTGACAAGACAACAGAGGCAGTAGGATCATCATATGTTATATAAGATGATAGAACACTTTTGGAATCAAGAATAAATATCTCCTTTATTTGCTACTTGTTTTTCAGACTTAGTCATTTTCTTAGAAAAGTAGTATTTGTTTGAACAAACACTTTCTTATCTATTGACAATGGGATGGTCCACCCCTAATCATTTAGAATAGCTAACAAACCATGGTTAACAGTTCTAGCTTTTCTTAAGATTTTGATTAGGTCATCCATGAATCTGGTAATGATTTACGTTAAGTATACAACCATTACATCATTCTGAAATTGTATTACCATAGAAGGAATTAGGCAACGACTAGTAATTAATCATCAATATGCAACTCGAAATTTCTGGGGAGGTAAGTTTGGATATAATTCAAAAATCAATTTAATGATCTTTGAACTGCATATCTACTAACTATTTCTCCACCCCTATCAGTTCGCAAGATCTTTAACCACATACCTTAATGGTGTTTAACCATTGCTAGAAATTAATGAAATTTTTCAAACATTTCAAATTTCTTTGCATAAGGTATAATCTAGAGTTATCGTTTTAAGAATAAAACGAAAAACTCATATCCACCCCTGAATGTACATCCATCTGCGAATGAGATGAACTACTTACAGTGGATATAGGGATATTAACTCTTTGCAGAGATTGATCTTGTCAAATCCATTATGAACAAGATACAAATGCCATAGATTAAAAAAAATGTGGTAGTGTCTATTGATGACATAGGTTTAGTTACATCAAAGAGTTCTTAGAATACTGCAAGTGGATCCTAGTCACAGAATACCTAACTCATATTCCATACAGTTTTAATCCATTAATAGAAGATGGATATAAACACTTGAGAAAGTGTAACTGTATTGTATTCTGGAATTAGAAATATAAGAAAATTTCTATTTGGAATCTAAAATTAAAGTCAAAGACTTAAATTTATACCAAATATAATGAGTAATTCTATCTTGGACCAGCACTACTAATATAACTCTAAGTCTGATTTGCCCATACAAGTAGGAGATTTCTAAGATTGAGGATTTATATCAATTGGGAATAGAATTTCGGGATTATAATCATAAGCGTCATTTAATTTCTTAAGAGAAAATATAGAATGACATGAAATGATTTATAGACCATTCATCCAATGATATGTTTTGAAGCTAATTCAAAATGAATAAGCTAAGAGGAATTAGGATAATTTCGTTTATAAATAAGAATCCAACGATGCTTCGATTAGCGAAAGTCAAAGTAATCTTATTTATACAATCTTCTTGTTTCATATCGTAAAAATACTAGTCTAAGGTGTCATCAATTGATGAACAACTAGATGTCGCATATACAATATTTATCTTTTGAGATCTTACACTATTATGTATGTCTAATGGTGAAAATCCACTAGGGATTTATCTCATTAGATAAACAAACATGTTGGACCAACAATGAAGATTCGAAATTAAACTACAACTTAATAACAGAAAATAACATGGTTCAATATAAATTCATACACAATTCAGAAATTATAAACATATAGCAAGTAGGAATGACTAGTGAAAATACTAAAACATACAATCCTAAATAATTTCCAAGGTTTTCAATAAACTGATACAAAGGTCCCTAAGTAGGCGAGAGTCAAAGCATCATTTATTGAATAGAGTTGTCAGCTCATCTAAAATAGAAACCATTCTAGCAACCTTTTATTCGATCAAAATAAGAATCCAACGTTGTCCCGGTAGGCGAGAGTCAAGGTTATTCTCATTTTATGAGCTTCCACCATTGTTTCATGTTTCATAAGTTTATCTCTAAGTAGTCACCGTAGGGGAGAGTCTAATAGAGACGAAAACTTACAAAACACTTATCAAATGAAATCTTACGGTGTTAAATGCGTTCAACGAATAACCATCCATAGGGGGACGAAGTCTAGCGTCTCGAGGTTATATTGAAAACATTTAACTTTTGTAAGACCAACAATGGAGATCGAATATCTTAATAATAATCAAGCTCATTATTTAAAGTGAGTTGTATTTTCTTTTATTCTCTTTATTTATTCTATTTATTTTAAATATATATTCATTTAATTAAAATTTCCAATTTAGAATGAAAAATTCTAAATATAAATTTTAATTTAATATTTATAAATTTTACTTAGATGGATATGAAATAATGTGAATTATTTCCATCTTAGTAATAATTTCCAATAAATATTTAGAAAAATATTTAAGTTGTTACAAAATTAATTTAAATTAATTTACAACTCAAATTTAATTTTCTATAAATATATATTGCATTTCGAAAAATTAAAGTATATAAGAATACAATTTTCGAAAAATGCATATTAAAATAAAAAATAAATCCTGGAAAAATTATTCTAATTTAATGTTGGCCCAAAATTAATTAATAAAATTAATTTGCAACAAAAAATATAATTTTCCTATTTAATTAAATATATAAGAAAAATTTCAAATATTTAAGTAGATGATGAAAATCAACTTAAATATTAATTTTCTATTTAATTAAATACACTAGAAAAATACTTCAAGCAAAAATATCACCTATCTAGATTTTCCTTTGACTAATTAATTCAATTTCTAATAATATACTTTAATTCAATTTATTTTAAATTAATCAATAAATGAAAAAATCATTGATTTAAGTTGATCCAAGAATTAATTAAAATAAATAATTAATTTACAACTTAATCTATTTTTCAAGATAAAATTCGAAATTCTAGCATTTAAGAAATGCAATTTCGAAAATTGATTAACAATAAAAAAAAATATATTTTGAAAATTATTTAAATTTAGTTGAAAAAATAAATTTCAACTAAAAATAATTTTCTATTTAATTAAATGTCATGAAAAAGAAATATTTAAGTATCATGATGAAAATCAACTTAGATATTTAATTTTCAAATTAATTAAATGTATCAAATTCAAGAAATAAATAATTAAGTGTAGAGAAGGCTTAATTATTAATCTCTATTTTAATACTAGGAAAAATATACTTAAAATAAATTGTACCAAAATTAATTATATAAATAATTAATTTCACAATTTATAATATTTTCCTATTTAATATTAGAAATAATAAGTAGTCTAGAAATAACTATCTAGAAAATATCTTATTTGACTAAGTATCTTTTCCACAAAATTTGAAAAAATATCTAATTTAAGTTGTACTAGAAAAATCTAGAACTTAAATATTTTCAAATTTAAATTTAATTAAATATCAAAAATTAAGTTGTAACCACTTAATTTGAAAATATTCCATTTTAAGTTAATATTTGAAAAGATATTAACTTAAAAAAATATCTAAAGAATCTTAATAACCAATGCCTAAAATTCCTCAACTTAATTTTGAAATTTTGAATTCAAAAGATATTCAGATTTAAGTTGGTTAGTTGAAGATAACTAAATATCAACTTAAATAGGAATATTTAATGAAAAATTTAGATTAAGTTCCAGAAAGAATCTAGATGGTTATAATTCTATATTTAATTAAATACAAGAAAATACATATAGTTTAGCTTAGAATATAAAATTCCTTAAACTATATTTTTCTTAAATTAATTTCAAAATAAATGAAATTAATTATGTTGCTAATCAATTTTATTAGGTTAAACTAGTTTAATTAACCTAGTACGATCATTCAAATCGAGCAAATGGGCCTTCACAATTGGGGTGGTTTGTGTGAGGGAGTCTTGGGTTCGGTATGTCGTACCCACTTCTATGGCTCCCAACTCTCACACAAGGCCCAAAAGAGAGGAATTTAACCTTAATAAGAACAACTGTTATTAATTGAATAAGCCCAAAACTAAATGGGCCTAAATAAAATCTATCAATGACTATGACATTTTATTTAGCAACATTAACCTATATGCATCTATAATAAAATTAAACACATAGGCTCACACATGCACACTTTGGATGGGTCCTATCATGTTGCTAGGTCATACACAGATGAAAGAAGATTGTAAAATTTACCTGTTACAAATTATTAACTTGACCAAGGGAGCCATCAGATCATTAGATCTGGCAAAAAGTA
Source organism: Cannabis sativa (assembly GCF_029168945.1). Classification (NCBI taxonomy): domain Eukaryota; kingdom Viridiplantae; phylum Streptophyta; class Magnoliopsida; order Rosales; family Cannabaceae; genus Cannabis; species Cannabis sativa. The sequence continues at coordinate 41,849,996 of NC_083606.1, read as the reverse complement.
ACCATGGCTATTTGCAATCAAGTAATAATAGGTTTTGAAAACTTACAAACAAGCTAAAACACATACTCCTGCAACAGGGTTAGCTGGATAGTTGGAAGTAGGATTTATTTAATTTTAAATAAATAATTTCGAATAAATAAATAATTAAATTAAAAAAAAATTAATATTCGAAAAATAATTTAAAAAAAATTAATTTCGGAATTTAAAATTAAATTTCAAAAATAAAAAAAATTTAAAATTAAACCTACTTTTTATCTTATATCTATTTAAAATTACATGATTATAAATATCTATTTTAAATTTAAATAAGGTCAAAATATCTTAAAAAGATTTAAAAAAAAATCTTAAAAGATAAGATATTTTTAAATATCTTAAAAGATAAGATATTTTAAAATATCTTAAAAGATTTTATAAATATCTTAAAAGATATTATAAATATCTTAAAAGATATTTTTAAAATATCTTAAAAGATATTATAAATATCTTAAAAGATATTATAAATATCTAAAAAATCTGACCTTAAATTTAAAAAAAAAAAAAAATATAATCAAATTTAAAAATAAGATAGATTTTTAAGCAAAAAGATAAATACTAATTCTATTCGAATTCAAATTACACTAATATCTTGAATTAATTTTAAAAAAAAATTTAAATTAATTCAAAATGATAATTAGAATTGAATTAGGAATAGTAATAGTATATATACAAAACCATACAAAAAATTGGAAGTTAATTCCATGAAAAAGTATGAAAAATTGAAGAAAATTGAAAAAATTCGAAACTGTACGGACAGTTCTGCGATCGCAGGAAACTATCAGCATAGCCCCGATTTTGTCAAATCTTCAAAAAATCATAACTAATTCAAATAAAATCCAAATTGAGTTTTGTAAAAGGCTAACTTGCTTAATTTTTTCCACACTATCCAATAAAAATAATGCCAGAACCGAAATAACAATTATTTTTCACGAAAATTTCACAATCATCAATCAATCATCAAATAACACTCAATACAACATGATACCATCCAAAGAACATACAAACAATCATTTTAAAGTCCAAATTACATGTAAGTAAATCAATTACCATGGCTCTGATACCAGTTATTGGAATTTATTTTACCAGGATCTTAGATCTACTCACAAGTATGTTTATTAACATCCTAAATATGAACTTTCTAAAACGATAAATTAAACACATATAAAGTTTAGGAAACCTTACATTGGGTGCAGCGGAATATAATGACTCCTTCCGTTCAGATATCTAGCCCTTGATTCCTTTACGTAGCGAGCATTATCAATATCTGAACCTGGATCTCTTTCTCTGAATCTTTGATGCTGAAACTCCTTTGCTGATGATCTTTCTTCACGATCTTCCTCACTATGATTGAGGTATCACTTGATGTGTGTGGGCACTACTCATACACTAAGGATTTCGAAATTATCAAGGAAGAAGAGAGAGAGTGGTCAGCTAAAGATAGGGAGAGAGAAGGCTCAATTTTTCTGAATAGAAAAAGTCAGAAGAAAAGTGTAATTTTCCTGAAGCCTTCACTATCTATTTATAGCATTCCTACTAGGGTTAGATTTGAATTATATGGCATTAAAATAATGAAAAAATCAGTTTAAATTTCCTACAAAAGTGGCTGGCCCTAAACTTAGTGGATTGGGCCTTGCTTTTTGCAATTTTGCAATTTTAACACATTTTGTATCTGATTTTCTCAAAAATGCCAATTTCCTAATTCAACCATTTAAATGCCAATTCTAACTATTTAATAACTATAAATAATTATTAAATAATATTGTCATTTATCATATTTATTAATTGAACCATACAAAGTATCATAATTAACAAATATGCCCCTATAAACTCTTTCTTTACAATTTCGCCCTTACTTAGTGAAAAATTCACAAATAGACATAGTCTAATTTGAGAATTATAATTGATTAATCAAAACCAATTACATGAGTCTTACAAGCAATATTATCTCAACTAGTGGGGGGACCATGGGTCTATATAACCGAGCTTCCAATAAGTAGATCAAGAATTTAGCACTAAAATTCACTAACTTATTAATTCTTCGTTGAATCCACGCATAGAACTTAGAATTGCACTCTCAGTATATAGAATGCTCTATATGTTCCACCATATAGACACATCATTAGTTATCCATTGTTACAATCCTAATGTGATCAATGATCCTCTATATGAATGATCTACACTGTAAAGGGATTAAATTACCGTTACACCCTACAATGTATTTATTCCTTAAAACACTTGACCCCGTATAAATGATATTTCAGCTTATGTGAAATGAGTACTCCACCATTTATGTTCGTTTGGTCAAGCTCGAAGGAGATCATCCTTTGCTTACTATTCGCCAGATAGAAGCTATAGATTCCATGTTTATGATAGCGCTCCCACTCAATTGCACTACCGTGTTCCCAAAATGTACGTATCACCCTGACCTAAAAGTAGGCTTAACTAACAAATCAAAGAACACGAATAGCCTTTCAAGATTGAGCCTAATCATATCAGGATTAAGATCATTTGATCTAGGATCAACTTGGCGATATTGACTTGAATAGATATTACGGTAAGTTTAATAAATCTAAGTCAAAGTTCAATATCGGTCCCTTCCGATGCATACTCCATGCATCCAACCTGAGCTTTACTTTAACCAATGTTCTGGAAAGAACATAGTATTTCTCCAAATACAAGTAAACTCTTGTTGTAGATTATCATATCAGTAAAACCCTGTGTCTGATAAATCTAGGAAACTTTATTCACATAGTCATGTTTACTTTCCAATGTGTTGACGGCACAATAAACAGGATCAAGTATGTGAAAAGGGTTTCAGATGAATTTATACATTATGTACATATAATCATGAAATAAATCATGTGAACCATGCAACATTAAATGTTATTTCTGATCTATATTAATAAGTAAATCTGATTATATTGAAATGAGTTTTATTTAGGGCATAAAACCCAACAAATAATTCAAACCTAACCCTAAGTGGAATGCTATAAATAGATAGTGAAGGCTTCAGGAAAATTACACTTTTCATTCAGAAAAACCTGAGCCTCTCTCTCTATACCTTGGCCGACCACTCTCTCTTTCTCTCTTCTTCCTTAAGATTTCGAAATACTTAGTGATTAGAGTAGTGCCCACACACAGCAAGTAATACCTCAATCATAGTGAGGAAGATCGTGAAGAAAGACTTTCAGCAAGAAGGAGTTTCAACACTAAAGAATCAGAGAAAGAGATCCAGGTTTAGATCTTGATTATACTCTGCGATAGAAAGGATACAAGGGTTAGAGATCTGAACGGAAGGAGTCATATTATTCCGCTGCACCCAATGTAAGGTTTACTAAACTTTATATGTGTTTATTTCATTGTTTTAGAAAGTTCATATTTAGGGTGTTAATCAACATACTTGTGAGTAGATCTAAGATCCTGGTAAAATAATTTCCAACATGTGGGTCTATAAGAAGAAAAGAGGTGCTGGAGGCGAAGTCAAAATTTTCAAAGCTAGACTGGTCGCTAAGGGTTATACCCATAGAGAAGGTGTGGACTATGAGGAAACTTTTAGTTCGGTCGCCATGCTCGAATCCATCCGAATTCTTCTCTCCATAGCTGTTGCGTTTGATTATGAAATTTGGCAAATGGATGTCAAGACAACTTTCCTTAACGAAATTCTTGAAGAAACCATCTACATGGAGCAACCAGGAGGCTATGTTCTTCCAGGGTAGGAAAAGAAAGTTTGCAAACTTAATAGGTACATTTATGGACTTAAGCAAGCTTGTCGCTCTTGGAACAATATGTTTGATGAAATAATCAAGACCTACGGTTTTCAACAAAATGAAGATGAACCTTGTGTTTACCAACTCAAGGATAATTAAGTGGTAGTATTCCTGGTCCTTTATGTTGATGACATTTTGATTATTGGCAACAATATCAAGAAAATGACTGACATCAAGGAATGGCTTGACACTCAATTCGAAATGAAAGATTCGGGTGAAGCTGCTTATGTTCTTGGTATTCAGATCATCAAAAACCAGAAGAACAGACTCCTTGCTCTCTCTCAAACATCTTACATTGATAAGTTTTTGGAGAGATTCTCAATGACCAATGCCAAAGGGGCACAGATGCCTTCTAGATTTGGTTTTCATCTATCTAAGGAACAGTGTCCCACTGATCATCAAGAGATAGAAAACATGAGAAGGGTTTCTTATGCTTCAGCAGTTGGGAGTCTAATGTATGCAATGTTATGCACTAGACTTGACATATGCTATGCAGTAGGAATTGTGAGCAGGTATCAGACAAACCCAGGTGATGAACTTTTGACTGCAGTTAAACATATTCTGAAATATTTGAAAAATACTAGGCATTATGTGTTAGTTTACAAGGGTGGTGCTTTAAATCCCATAGGCTATACCGACGCAGATTTTCAGACTTGTCTTGATGACAGAAAGTCTACATCTGGGATTGTTTTTACTCTTGGGGGTGGAGTAGTTGTTTGGAGAAGCGCTAAGAGAACTGCAATACCAGACTCTAACATGGAGGCCGAGTACATGGTTGTCGCTGAGGCTGTTAAGGAACTTGTTTGGCTAAGAAAGTTCTTCTCAGGACTTGGTGTTGTTCCTAGAATGGAAAAACCGCTGGTTTTACTTTGTGACAATACTGGTGCTATAGTCCATAGTAAAGAGCCTCAAAGCCACAAGAGAAGCAACACACATAGAGAGGAAATACCACATCATCACAGAATATGTGGTAAGATGGGACGTACTGGTGGAGAAAGTGGACATTGAAGATAACCTAGCTGATCCACTCACCGAAGTATTGACTACAACTACATTTGAAAAGCACAGATTGAATTTAGGATTAATTAAAATGTACTTATAGTTTTATGTTAGTGCAAGTGGGAGTTTGTTGGGCTTTGTGCCGTAAATAAAACTCTATTTAAATGTAATCTTTTCTATTCAATTATTAATAAAGAAACAAATTTAATTCCATTACTTGTTTAATGTGTTATTTGGTTCGTGATCATTTATTTACTTGTTTGATTAATAAATTCATCCAAACCTTTATCACACTGATATTCTTGTTTATTGTGTTTTCAACACAATGGAAAGTAAAAAAAATTGTGTGATTAAATGTATTCCTAGATTATCAGTACACAGGGTTTAACTGATATGATAATCAACAACGTAGTTTAGTTGTACCTTGGATAAGTGCTATGTCCTTTCTAGGGCATTGGTTAAAGTAAGCTTGGGTTGGATGTATGGAGTATACATCGGAAGGGACCGATATTGAACTTGGATTAGATATGATAATCTTACTGTAATATCTATTCAATTCAATATCACCTAGTAGATCCTAGATCAAATGATCTCAATCCTGGGATGGTTAGGTTCGATCTCAAGAGTATTATTTGTGTTCTTTGATTTGTTAGTTAAGCCTACCTTTTGGTACGGGTGATACGTACATTTTGGGAACACCATAGTACAATTGAGTGGGAGCGCTAATCATTGATATGGAATCTATAGCTTCTTTTTAGACATAGAAGTAAAACGATGATTTCCTTCGAGCTTGGCTAAATAGAGATAAATGATAGAGTGCTCATTTTAGTGATTACATTAGCTCACTAAAATATCATTTATAGGTGGCTAAGTGTTTTAAGGATAAAATACATTGAAAGGGTGTAACGGTAATTTTGTCCCTATGCAATGTAAATCATCTATAGAGGATCATTGATTATTGGGATTATAACAATGGATAATTAATAGCGTATCTATATCGTGGAACATATAGAGCGTTCTATGTAACTGAGAGTGCAATTCCAAGTTCTATAGTGGTTCAACGAGGAATTAATAAGTTAGTGAATTTACTTGGTAAATTCCAGATTTGCTTATTAGAAGCTCAGTTATATAAGCCCATGGTCCCTATAATAGTTGAGACAAACCTCTTGTAAGAATAAGTTAATTTATTTTAATTAATCAATTTTAATTCTAAAATTAGACTATGTCTAATTTATGAATTTTCACTATGTTATGGCTTGATTGTGAAGAAATGGTATTTTAGGGTTAATTTATTAATTAAGAGACTTTGTGGAGCCTAATTAATAAATATTATAAATGACAATTTTATTTGATAATTATTTTAATTATTAAATAAATAGTTTTGGCATTTATAGGGTTGAAGTTGCAAAAAGTGGTATTTGTGAAAAATAGATAAAATAGTTGAGAAAAATGGGAAAACCAAACTTGTGTGTGGGGGCCATTAAGTGGTCGGCCACCATGTGCTTTTTTCACTATATTTTTATCAATTTTTTATTCCTAATAATTCAATCCTAACCCTATTGGAATTTAGTATAAAAGGAAGGCTATGGTCTCATTATCCAACTAATGCCTCCAAAGCTAAAAACCTAGTTTTCTCTCTAGGTTTGTGAGACCTCTTCCTTTTCTTCTTCTTCAATTCGAAATCCATTGTCTTCTTCACAAACCGAAATTCAGCCATTAGTGATTGAGTGTATGCCCACACATAGCAAGTTGGTCCTCAATCATTGTATGTAAGACTGTGAAGAATCCAAACAACAAGAAGGAGAATCGAGCTCAGATCTTGGTGATACTCTGCTACACAAAGGATACAAGGGTTAGAGATCTGAGCGAAAGGAGTTATTTAATTCTGCTTTAATCACTGTAAGGTTTCTCATACCTTTTATGTGTTTATTTTTATCGTTTTAGAAATTCATATTAGGATGTTAAAAACATACATGTTAGTAAATCTAGGTCCTGGTAAAATATATTCAAACAATTCGAACCTTGAGTAAATGAGTGTCATGCCCACACATAGCAAGTCAAGTACTCAATCATAGTGAGTAAGATGGTGGTAACCAAACTCGAAGGAGAGAAAGAGATCCAGGTTTAGATCTTGATAAAGCTCTGCGACAGAAAGGAATCAAGGGTTACAGATCTTGAACGGAAGGAGTGATATTATTCCGCTGTACTCAATGTAAGGTTTTATTAAACCATTATGTGTTTATTTTCATTGTTTTAGAGAATTCATATTATACTTGTTAGTAAATCTAGATCCTAGTAAAATATTCCCAACAAAAACGTGAGTCACCTGTATCGCGGTCGCACTCTCAAAGTCCCAAAAGAACCCTAGAGGTAGAAGCCCGAGAAGATGTAGCCCCCAGAGGTAGCGAAGTCCGAAGCTTTCCTAGTCTCCTTCTAAGAAGGAAACATCCCTGAAGAGAAAAGGAGGTTCACGCTTTGTCAATTACACTAAGTTGGCAGTTCTACGCGATCACATTTATGCGATTGAAGAGAAAAATGGAGTCTTCAGAAAGCCTCCACCAATTAGAGGAAATAGTGACAAATGGGATCCAAAAAAGTTCTGCAAGTATCATAAGGACATCGACCATACCACTCTAGAATGTTGGTTCCTACAGGATGAAATTGAAGAGTTGATTAGATGAGGAAAATTCGGTAAGTATAAGAAGAACGGAGAAGCTCATCCCCAAGCGAATGAAAATGATGACACGAACAATGCGAGTGGTTCATGAACTCCTCGCAATATCTTAACTATTATTGGAGGACCACATATTGGTGGAGATTCCAAGAAGTCGCAAGAGAGATATGCCAAAGAAGCAAGAGAAAAACTGCTCACCAATGTAAAAAGTGAGGGACCTGAGAAGTTTTTTAAGAAGGAATGTGATGACATAACCTTCATGGAGAGTGATGCCAGGTGGGTACACCTTCCCCACACTGACGCACTCGTGATAATCGCAAATATTGGAGGAGATAATGTCCACCAAATTTTAGTGGACAATGGGAGTTCAGTTAATCTCCTCAATTTCCAAGCTTTTAAGCAAATGGGGTTGCAAGAGAAAAACTTGCGACTAGTAACTTCGAGCATCTATGGGTTCACTAGAGATACAATCACATTGAAGGGAATGATCAAGCTGCTAATTACTCTGGGAACTGGCCATGTTACTGCCGAATCAATGGCCAATTTCACAGTAATCGACCAGTATTCTGCATACAACGCAGTGATAGGTCATCCAATCTTGAAAGATATGAGATAGTAACCTCAATCTATCATCTTACAATGAAATTCCCTACCCCCACGGGTGTGGTCTCTGTGCGAGGAGTCTAATCGAATTCAAGAGAATGCTATAACATAGCACTAAAGATCGCAGAAAAGAAGAAATCGGTAAATGTTATATATTTACTCGAAGCACCTCCTCCTCGGCAGGAAATTTTTAGAATTGAGGAGATACCGCATGTTGAAAAACCTAATTTGGATCCAAGAATCCTCGATTACACTAACACTGCTCAAGCTGCAAAAGAAACAATTGAGGTATCAATCGATCCTTTCGATCGTAATAAAGTTTTAAAAATTAGTTCTAAACTAACCTTTCAACAGCGATAAAAGCTTGTCACTTTTCTCAAGCAGAATCTGAATGTTTACGTGTGGAAACATTCGGACATTGTCGGAATATCACCGCAGGTCATGTGTTATCGATTGAACATTGACCCATAAGTGCGAGGTGTCTGACAGAAGCGCTGCAAAATGGACCCTATGAGGTACCAAGCGCTTAAGGAAGAAGTTGATTGCCTTTTGGCATGTGGCTTTATAAGGGAGTCATTCTACCCAAACTGGTTAGCAAACCTCGTTCTTGTGCCAAAGCCAAATGGATCATGCTGCTCATGCATCGATTTCACAGATTTAAATAAAGCATGTCCTAAGGACAACTTCCCTTTACCGAGCATTGACCAACCTATTGATGTTACCGTAGGTCATGAGCTCCTTAGTTTTATGGATGTGTACTCGTGATACAACCAAATTTCGATGTATGAACCAGACCAGGAGCATACTTCTTTCATTACAGATCGAGATTGTACTATTATAAGGTAATGGCCTTTAGTTTAACAAACGCAGGAGCAATGTATCAAAGGCCGGTTAACATGATGTTCGCAGATCTGATAGGAGAGACGATGGAAGTGTATGTTGACAATACATGCAAAAGACCATGTCGCCCACCTTGAGGCCATGTCCAGAATCCTACGGCATTATAGAATTCGACTTAACCCCCTAAAGTGCGTCTTTGGAGTAGGCTCAGGAAAATTCCTCGGCTTTATTGTGAACCAACGAGGAATTGAGGAAAATCCCACAAAAATAAAAGCTTTGGTGGAGATGCGATCTCCCACCAAACCAACGAAAGTCAACAACCTCACAAGTAAAGTCACTGCACTAAATCACTTTATATCACGTTCCTCTGATAAGTGTAAAGAATTTTTTCAGATTTTAAAAGGAACTAAAATGTTTCAGTGGATTGATCAGTGTGAAGAGGCTTTTCAGGCCCTAAAAATGCTTTTGGGGCAACCCTCAATATTGTCCAACCCAATGCCTGGAGAAGTTTTGTCAATTTACCTAGAGTGTCTGAATACGCAATTAGTTCAATACTGATTCGCGAAGACTAAGAAACACAACATCCAGTATACTACGTGAGCAAGCGCCTTTTAGATGCTGAAACCTGTTATCCACAAATGGAACAACTAGCATTTGCACATGTGATTGCTTCAAGGAAGTTGCGAGCTTATTTTCAAGCACACAACATGGACGTTTTGACAAACTATCCCTTGCGACAAGTGTTAGCAAAACCAGAAGCATCAGGAAGGTTACTCAAGTGGTCAATAGAATTGAGTCAATTCGACATTAGGTATAAGCCAAGATCGGTGATCAAGGACAAGCCCTTGATTATTTCATTCTCGAGTTCCCAAATGACGAGGTTGTTGGAAATTATTTTACCAGGATCTTAGATCTACTCACAAGTATGTTGATTAACACCCTAAATATGAACTTTCTAAAACGATGAAATAAACACATATCAAGTTTAGGAAACCTTACATTCGGTGCAGCGGAATAATATGACTCCATCCGTTCAGATATATAGCCCTTGATTCCTTTCTGTAGCAGATCATTATCAATATCTGAACCTGGATCTCTTTCTCTGATTCTTTAGTGTTGAAACTCCTTCTTGTTGAATGTCTTTCTTCACGATCTTCCTCACTATGATTGAGGTATCACTTGATGTGTGTGGGCACTACTCTAATCACTAAGAATTTTGAAATTTCAAGGAAGAAGAGAGAGAGAGAGTGGTCGGCCAAGAATAGAGAGAGAGGCTCAAGTTTTTCTGAATGAAAAGTGTAATTTTCCTAAAGCCTTCACTATCTATTTATAGCATTCCACTAGGGTTAGGTTTGAATTATTTGGCATTAAAATAATGAAAATATCAGAGGTAAAACCCTACAAAAGTGGCTGGCCCTATACATGTGGATTTGGGCCTCACTTTTTGTAATTTTTGCAGTTTTATCTTTTCTGCATCTGATTTTCTCAAAAACGCCAATTTTCTAATTCAACAATTTAAATGCCAATCCTAACTATTTAATAACTATAAATAATTATTAAATAATATTGTCATTTATCATATTTGTTAATTGAACCATACAAAGTATCATAATTAACAAATATGCCCCTAAAAACTCTTTCTTTACAATTTCGCCCTTACTTAGTGAAAATTTCACAAATAGACATAGTCTAATTTGAGAATTATAATTGATTAATCAAAACCAATTACATGAGTCTAACAAGAAATATTATCTCAACTAGTGCGGGGACCATGGGTCTATATAACCGAGCTTCCAATAAGTAGATCAAGAATTTATAACCTAAATTCACTGACTTATTAATTCATCGTTGAATCCATGCATAGAACTTAGAGTTGCACTCTCAGTATATAGAATGCTCTATATGCTCCACCATATAGACACATCATTAGTTATCCATTGTTATAATCCTAATTTGATCAATGATCCTCTATATGAATGATCTACACTGTAAAGGGATTAGATTACCGTTACACCCTACAATGTATTTAATCCTTAAAACACTTAACCCCGTATAAATGATATTTCAGCTTATGTGAAATGAGATCTCCACCATTTATTTTTGTTTGGTCAAGCTCGAAGGAGATCAACCTTTACTTACTATTCGCCTGATAGAAGTTATAGATTCTATGTTTATGTTAGCGCTCCCACTCAATTGCACTACCATGTTCCCAAAATGTACGTATCACCCTGACCTAAAAGTAGGCTTAACTAACAAATCAAAGAACACGAATAGCCTCTTGAGATTGAGCCTAATCATAACAGGATTAAGATCATTTGATCTAGGATCAACTAGGCGATATTGACTTGAATAGATATTACGGTAAGTTTAATAAATCTAAGTCAAAGTTCAATATCGGTCCCTTCCGATGCATACTCCATGCACCCAACCTGAGCTTTACTTTAACCAATGCTCTGGAAAGAACATAGCATTTCTCCAAATGCAAGTAAACTCTGTTGTAGATTATCATATCAGTAAAACCCTATGTCTGATAAATCTAGGAAACTTTATTCACATAGTCATGTTTACTTTCCAATGTTTTGACAGCATAATAAACAGGATCAAGTATGTGAAATGGGTTTCAGATGAATTCATACATTATGTACATATAATCATGAAATAAATCATGTGAACCATGCAACATTAAATGTTATTTTTGATCTATATTAATAAGTAAATCAGATTACATTGAAATGAGTTTTATTTAGGGCATAAAACCCAACAAACTCCCACTTGCATTAATATAAAACAAAAAGTGCATTTCAAATAATCTCAACATCTCGATATAAAAATCAAGTGTAGTAGTAGTAAACTTCTCGTAATAGGATCTGAAAGGTTGAATTAACCACAACCTTTTCTCCACCATTACTCTTCCTTAATCACAAAATTATTGATAATGTGAAATTCCTCTCTATATGTCTACTCTCTTGGGATACTGGATTCTATACATTTGGCAACTACTTTTTGGTTATTCAGGAAGTAACACTAGTAGTTTAGGCAATTTGGAATGGTGCCAAAAATGTATAGAACTTTCCTTAGACTGAATAAGTACCTTTCTTGCAACTTTAACATTCAGTCCCTTCTTGGTGGACCTAGAGACTTCAGATAGGTTTTTACACTTCTCCAAAATCACTATTCCACCCCCAGAGTAATCACCATCTTATCAGAAATATTTTCTAGCACAAAGGTAAATTTCGAAATCTGATGTGGTGTAGTCTAAGAGTTTTAAACACACTCTTATAGACTAACATATAGTTCCTCTTCTTTATCTTAAGATTTACTTGATTGTCTTTCAATGTTCTTCTCCTAGATTAATCTGATACCTACTCATTTCTCCCACTCAACAGCAGGTGTCTGGTCTAAGGCATACTGAAGCATATATGAGATCTCTCACTGTTGATATAAGAAATTCTTTCATGGCTTTATCTTTTCTGGAATAGTTGAGACTTTTCCTTAGATAAATAAAATCTATGCCTAAGAAGTTGTGAAGCTTCTATAGATTGCCATTAGAAAGAAAATGCTTCAGCATCTTACTAAAGTAAGTTGCTTACATTAGAGTAAGTAATTACCAGGTATACCATAAGCCATAGGTTTAGATAAACTCAAACCTAAAATACTAGGAACATGAAGTCTTGTTAAGTCCATTGAATAGACTTATTAACGAAAATTTCCTTTTATGTCCTTGTAATAGAAAGTTTAGGTTGCTCCATGTGAATGGATTAAACCATAGTTCTATTGGCTTTCTTCTATGACAATCCATTACTTGTTTAAACTCACAATGGATTTTAATCACTAGTGTCTTCCAAGTCATAAGAAGGTGAGTTCCTAGAAACTCACCCACTACGACAAGGTACCGTGAATTATGTCTAAGAAAACTAAATGGTATTAACCTCTTCGGTTGTGAGAAGACAACAGAGGCAGTGGGATCATCATATGTCAATTAAGATGATAGAACACTTTTGGAATCAAGAAAAATTTTATCCTTTATTTGCTACTTTATTTTCAGACTTAGTCTTTTTCTTAGAAAAGTAGTATTTGTTTAAACAAACACTTTCTTATCTATTGACTATGGGATGGTCCACCCCTAATCACTTAGAATAGCTAACAAACCATGGTTAATAGTTCTAGCTTTTCTTAAGATTTTGATTAGGTCATCCATGAATCTAGTAATGATTTACATTAAGTATACAACCATTACATCATTCTGAAATTGTATTACCATAGAAGGAATTAGGCAACGACTAGTAACTAATCATCAACATGCAACTCGAAATTTCTGGGGAGGTAAGTTTGGATATAACTCAAAAGTCAATTTAATGATCTTTGAACTGCATATCTACTAACTATTTCTTCACCCCTATCAGTTCGCAAAATCTTTAACCACTTACCTTAATAGTTTTAACCATTGCTAGAAATTAATGAAATTTTTCAAACATTTCAAATTTCTTGCTAAAAGGTATAATCTAGAGTTATCGTTTTAAGAATACAACGAAAAACTCATATCAACCCCTGAATGTACATCCATCTGCGAATGAGATGAACTACTTTCAGTGGATATAGGCATATTAACTCTTTGCAGAGATTGATCTTGTCAAATCCACTATGAACAAGATACAAATGCCATAGATTAAAAAAATGTGGTAGTGTCTTTTGATGACTTAGGTTTAGTTACATCAAAGAATTCTTAGAATAATGCAAGTGGATCCTGGTCACAGAATAACTAACTCATATTCCATACAGTTTGAATCTATTAATAGAAGATGGATATTAAACCCTTGTGAAGGTGTAACTGTATTGCATCCTGGAATTAGAAATATAAGAAAATTTCTGTTTGGAATCTAAAATTAAAGTCAAAGACTTAAATTTATACCAAATATAATGAGTAATTCTATCTTGGACCACCACTACTAATTTAACTCTATGTCTGATTTGCCCATACAAGTAGGAGATTTCTAAGATTGAGGATTAATATCAATTGGGAATAGAATTTCGGGATTATAATCATATGCATCATTTAATTTCTTAAGAGAAAATATAGAATGACATGAAATGATTTATAGACCATTCATCCAATGATATGGTATTGAGCTAATTTGAAATGAATAAGCTAAGAGGAATTAGGATAATTTCGTTTATAAATAAGAATCCAACGATGCTTTGATTAGCGAAAGGCAAAGTAATCTTATTTATACAATCTTCTTATTTCATATTGTAAAAATACTAGTCTAAGGTGTCATCAATTGATGAACAGCTAGATGTTGCATATACAATATTTATCTTTCGAGATCTAACACTATTATGTATGTCTAATGGTGAAAATCCACTAGGGATTTATCTCATTAGATAAACAAACCAAGTTAGACCAACAATGAAGATTCGAAATTAAACTACAACTTAATAACAGAAAATAACATGGTTCAATATAAATTCATACACAATCTAGAAATTATTAAACATATAGCAAGTAGGAATGACAAGTGAAAATACTAAAACATACAATCCTAAATAATTTCCAAGGTTTTCAACAAACTGATATCAGTGTCCTGTTTAGGGGAGAGTCAAAGGTACCATCCATTGAATAAAGTTGTGAGCCCATCTAAAATGTTAAACTTTCTAGCAACCTTTTATTCGATCAAGATTGAAATTTAGCGTTGTCCCGTTTAGGCGAGAGTCAAGGCAATTCTATCTTATGAGCTTCCACCATTGTTTCATAATTGGCAAGTCAAATATGGTCGCCACCATTAGGGTGATCCATACCATATAAAACACTTACAAACTATTTATCTTTCGAGATTAAACGGTGCGAAATTGCTAATGAATGTTCCTCCATTAGGGAGGATTACTCACTAAAACAAACGCGATGTAAAACCAACAATGGAGATCGAATATCTTAATAATAAAGTTCATTCTTTAAAGAGAGTTGTATTTTCTTTGATTCTCATTATTTAATCTATTTATTTTAAATATATATTTATTTAATTAAAATTTCCAATTTAGAATGAAAAATTCTAAATATAATTATTAATTTAATATTTATAAATTTTACTTAGATGGATATGAAAATAACATGAATTATTTCCATCTTAGTAATAATTTCCAATAAATATTTAGAAAAATATTCAATTTAAGTTGTTACAAAATTAATTTAAATTAATTTACAACTCAAATTTAATTTTCTATAAATATATATTGCATTTCGAAAAATTAAAGTATTTAAGAATACAATTTTCGAAAATGCATGTTAAAATAAAAATAAATCCTCGAAAAATTATTCTAATTTAATGTTGGTCCAAAATTAATTAATAAAATTAATTTACAACAAAAAAATATAATTTTCCTATTTAATTAAATATATAAGAAAAATTTCAAATATTTAAGTATGATGATGAAAATCAACTTAAATATTAATTTTCTATTTAATTAAATACACTAGAAAAATACTTCAAGCAAAAACAGATAATATCTATCTAGATTTTCAAGGACTAATTAATTCATTTTCTAATTAAATATATTTCACTTCATTTATTTTAATTAATCATTAAATGAAAAAATCATTGATTTAAGTTGGTCCAAAATTAAAATAAATAATTTACAACTTTAATCTATTTTTCAAATAAAATTCGAAATTCCAGCATTTAAGAAATGCAATTTCGAAATTTGATTAATAAAATAAAGAAAAAATATATTTTGAAAATTATTTAAATTTAGTTGAAATAATAAATTTCAACTAAAAATAATTTTCTATTTAATTAAGTGTCATGAAAAAGAAATATTTAAGTATCATGATGAAAATCAACTTAGATATTTAATTTTCAAATTAATTAAATTTATTAAATTCAAGAAATAAATAATTAAGTGTAGAGAAGGCTTAATTATTAATCTCTAGTTTAATACTAGGAAAAAATACTTAAAATAAATTGTACCAAAATTAATTATATAAATAATTAATTTCACAATGTATAATATTTTCCTATTTAATATTAGAAATAATAAGTAGTCTAGAAATAATTATCTAGAAAATATCTTATTTGACTAAGTATCTTTTCCACAAAATTTGAAAAAATATCTAATTTAAGTTGTATTAAAAAAAAATCTAAAACTTAAATATTTTCAAATTCCAATTTAATTAAATATCAAAAATTAAGTTGTAACCACTTAATTTGAAAATATTCCATTTTAAGTTAATATTCGAAAAGATATTAACTTAAAAAATATCTAAAATATTCCATTTTATTATAAAATATTAGTATTATGTAATATTATAATTTAGAGAAAGAAAATAGAGAAGAGATGAGAATTTTCTGAGTGTTTTATTCCAATAGGTGATCTCCTATTTATACACATACAAGAGTCAAATATTAAGAAACTAAGAGAAAGGGAAACTAAGAAAAAGGGAATGTTGATTACATTAATGGTAATAAATAAAAGATTTGGACATCCACATAATTAATACTATTTATAACACTCCCCCTTGGATGTCTATAATAACTGCCTCATTAAAAACCTCGCCGAGAAAACCCAGTGGGACAAAACTCGGTCAAGGAAAAAAGAGTGCAGTATGAAATTACTCCCCCTCATTTTGGCATTCGTGGAGATCCTTTAATCGACGCATTCCAATCTTGTGAACCATCTTCTCAAAAGTTGATGTTGGTAATGACTTCGTGAATAAGTCTGCAAGATTATCGCTTGATCGAATTTGTTGAACATCGATATCACCATTTTCTTGAAGATTGTGTGTAAAGAAGAATTTTGGTGAAATATGTTTAGTTCTGTCTCCTTTAATGTACCCTCCTTTAAGTTGAGCGATGCAAGCAGCATTATCTTCATAGAGAATTGTTGGTACTTCTTTATTAGATTTTAATCCACATGTTCCTCGAATATGTTGTGTCATTGATCTTAACCAAACACATTCTCGACTTGCCTTGTGAATTGCAAGTATCTCAGCATGATTTGAGGAAGTAGCCACCGGAGTTTGCTTTGTTGATCGCCAGGATATAGCAGTGTCACCGCAAGTGAACAAATAGCCAGTTTGAGATCTGGCTTTATGTGGATCAGATAAATATCCTGCATCTGCGTAGCCAATAAGTTGTGACCCACAATTATTAGACTAGAATAATCCTTTATCAATAGTACACTGGAGATAGCGGAGTATGTGCTTAATCCCTTTCCAATGTCTATATGTTGGAGCAGAACTAAATCTTGCTAATAAATTGACAGAGAAAGCTATATCAGGTCTTGTACAATTAGCAATATACATCAATGCTCCTATTGCACTAAGATATGGTACTTCTGGACCAAGGAGCTCTTCATGTTCTTCTTTAGGTCAAAAAGGATCTTTTTCTACATCAAGTGACCTGACTACCATTGGGCTACTCAATGGGTGTGATTTATCCATATAAAACCGTCTCAAAATTTTTTCAGTATAAGTTGACTGATGAATGAAAATTCTACATTTTAAATGCTCAATTTGTAGACCAAGACAAAATTTTGTTTATCCTAAATCTTTCATTTCGAACTCTTTCTTTAGATATTCCACAGCTTCTGAAAGTTTTTCAGGAGTTCTAATAATATTCAAATCATCAACATATACAGCAATGATAACAAACTCAGGACTTGAACTTTTTATAAAAACACATGGCAAATAGGATCATTTTTATATCCTTCTTTTAATAAATATTCACTAAGTCGATTGTACCACATGCGTCCTGATTGTTTTAATCCATACAATGATCTTTGTAATTGAATTGAGCACATTTCTCGATTGCTTGAATTATATGCATCAGGCATCTTAAATCCTTCAGGGATCTTCATGTAAATATCACTATCTAGTGATCCATATAAATAAGCTGTGACTACATCCATTAATCGCATATCGAGTTTTTCACTCACAAAGCTAACCAAATATCTTAATGTTATTGCATCCACCACAGGAGAATATGTCTCCTCATAATCAATACCTGGCCTTTGAGAAAAACCTTGAGCTACAAGTCTTGCTTTGTATCTCACAACTTCATTTTTCTCATTTCTTTTACGTAAACATACCCATTTGTATCCAACGGGTTTCACACCTTCAGGTTTTTGGACTATAGGTCCAAATACTTTGCGTTTAGCGAGTGAATTCAATTCTGCTTGAATTGCTTCTTTCCATTTTGGCCAATCTTTTCTATTTTGACATTCTTTGATAGATTTAGGTTCAAGATCCTCGTTTTCATTCATAATTTCTAGCTCTACATTATAAGAAAAAATATTGTCGACAATTACTTCGAGTCGGTTCCATTCTTTTCCTGTATTGACATAATTTATTGAGATCTCATTATTGCTAATATTTTCGAATTCGAATCTCTTCAAGAGATTTGTTTATGTCAACATCTTCCTCGAAATTTTTAGCCTCTTCATTAGGGCCATCTTGATTATTTGCTCCTTTTCTTTTTCGAGGATTTTTATCTTTGGAACCGACTGGTCTACCACGTTTCAAACGTGCTTTAGAATCATTAATTAATTGTCCTTCTGGGACTTCAATTCGAATTGGAGCATTTTCAGCTGGAATATGTGATATTGTAATTTTCTTTGGGTCAGTGAATGCATTTGGTAATTGATTTGCAATATTTTGCAAATGAATTATTCTTTGAACTTCAAGTTTACATTGATTTGTACGAGGATCAAATTGAGATAATGATTGTGCATTCCATATAATTTCTTTTTCCAGCTGTTTCTTTTCCCCTCCCCCTAAAGCTGGGAAACTTGTCTCATCAAAATGACAATCAGCAAAACGTGCTGTAAATACATCTCCAGTTGTGGGTTCGAGATATTTAATGATATATGGAGATTCATACCCAACATATATTCCCAGCCTCCTTTGAGGACCCATCTTTGTTCGTTGTGGTGGAGCAATCGGAACATATACTGTACAACCAAAGATTCTTAGATGGGAAATATTTGGCTCCTGACCAAAAGCCAATTGTAGTGGGGAGAATTTGTGGTATGATGTTGGCCTAATGCGTACAAGTGCCGCAGCATGTAAAATAGCATGTCCCTAAGCTATAATTGGGAGTTTTGTTCTCATAAGTAATGGTCTTGCGATTAATTGGAGGCGCTTAATAAATGATTCTGCTAGACCATTTTGTGTATGTACATGAGCAACAGGATGTTCAACATTTATCCCTATTGACATACAATAATCATTAAAAGCCTGTGATGTAAATTCACCAGCATTATCAAGGCGGATTGTCTTGATTGCATAGTCTAGGAATTGTGCTCGTAATCGGATTATTTGAGCAAGCAATCTTGCAAATGCTACATTACGAGTAGATAATAAGCAAACATGTGACCATCTAGTTGATGCATCTATCAATACCATAAAATATCTGAATGGTCCACATGGTGGGCAAATAGGCCCACATATGTCGCCCTGAATTCGTTCAAGAAATCCAGGGAATTCAATTCCAACCTTTACCGGTGAGGGCTTAATGATTAACTTTCCTTGAGAACAAGCAGCACATGAGGACTCACTGGATAAAGAATACTGTGTGCTCGTCACTTCTAATGGCATACTCTAATTTTTGAAGGGTTCTTTCTAATGGAAGGCCATGTGAGTTCTCTATTATTCTACGCATCATAATTGAACCGGGATGGCCTAACCGGTCATGCCAAATAACAAATAAATTTTTCTGGTTTGTGAACTGCTCGTTCACAATAACATGAGTTTCTATTGTACTTATACGTGTAACGTACAAACCAGAAGACAAACCATGTAATTTTTCTAATATGCACTTTTTTCTTGAAACAATAGATGTAATGCAAAGATATTCAAAATTATTTTCATCTATTGTCTCAATATGATATCCATTACGACGTATTTCTTTGAAACTCAACAGATTCCTTTTTGATTTGGTGGATAATAATGCATCATCTATAATAATTTTTGTTCCTCTAGGCATCAATATAATGGCTTTTCCGGAGCCTTCAATTAAATTTGCAGTGCCTGATATTGTATTAACATTTGCCTTCATTCTTGATAAATTTGAAAAATATTTATCACTTCTAAGTATTGTATGAGTGGTTGCGCTATCCACCAAACACATATCATCACCATTATTTGTAGAATCATGTATAGAATGACAAATGTCCATTACCTCATTAACAAAAAAAAACATAATAAGTTCAAAATATAAATGCTTAAATAATAAAAGTTCATTACATAAACATGCCAAATAAAATAAACACCTTAAAGTAAATAAATGATAATAATAAAAAAAACATAACAAAGAAAAGTGACTAATTGTGGACATTCACATCTCCATTATCGATATTCATGTTGTTATTAATGAGATCTTCATTAAAAAAATCTGCAACATCTAAGTGCGTAATATCCAAAGGCTCTTTGAGAAAACCATCATCTTGATATGCAAAATTTGCTTCTATTTTCTCCTTTCCTTTCACAGATGCTTGATAAAGATTAGCAAGGTGTTTTGCCGTACGACAGGCACGTGCCCAGTGTCCTTTTATTCCACATCTGGAACATAAATTTTCAGAATTTCTATGATTATTATTTTGAGGACATTTTCCCTTGTTCTCAGTAGTTGTGCTTTTCATTGGAGTATATGAATTTTTATTTTGACCATTACGATGCCAAACATTGCTTCGATTATGGTCACGACCACGTCTATTACTTCGATTATGATCACGACTACGACTATGATTATGATTGTCAACAATTGTAGCATTCACTTCAGGGAATGGAGCAGACCCAGTTGGGCGAGATTCATGATTTTTCATCAAAAGTTCATTATTCTGCTCAGCTACTAGAAGACATGAAATCAATTCTGAATATTTTTTAAAATTTCGCTCTCTATATTGCTGCTGCAGGAGCACATTAGAGACATGAAAAGTAGTATATGTTTTTTCTAACATTTCATAGTCAGTAACTTTTTCTCCACACAACAATAATTTAGAAGTGATATTAAACATTGCAGAGTTATAATCACTTACTGATTTAAAATCTTGCAACCTCATGTGCAACCAATCATTCTTAGCCTTTGGCAATATGACAGTTTTTTGATGGTCATATCTTTCTTTCAAATTTTGCCAAAGCACAAGAGGATCTTTTACGGTTAAATATTCAGATTTTAACCTCTCATGGAGATGATGGCGAAGGAAAATCATAGCCTTGGCCTTATTTTGTTTTGTTTCAGTATTTTGATATTTGATGGTGTCTCCAAGACCCATAGCATCTAAATGGATTTCAGCATCAAGAATCCATGACAAATAGTTTTTTCCAGAAATATCAAGTGCCACAAAATCAAGTTTTGCAAGGTTTGTCATGGAGAAAACTATATCAATATAAAGTGTAAATTATTAGACATATACATAAATTTTGGAAAAAAAAATACAACAAAATATAGTACAATATAGAATAAGATAATAAGATTAAACAATATAATATGATAAACAAATCAACACACATATATAATATATAAGCATCTATATAGATATATATAAGCATAGACATATATTGTATAAATATTAATTCATAAAAAAAATGGCTAACTCGAATGTGTTTCAGTCAGATGAGTATATATATATATTTAGTCTATCATGACTTTGAAGCAATTCGAGATCACATAACAAAAACATTGTCATACCTTGGTTAGAGGCTCGTGCTGATAACGTATTATAAAATATTAGTATTATGTAATATTATAATTTAGAGAAAGAAAATAGAGAAGAGATGAGAATTTTCTGAGTATTTTATTCCAATAGGTGATCTCCTATTTATACACATACAAGAGTCAAATATTAAGAAACTAAGAGAAAGGAAAACTAAGAAAAAGGGAATGTTGATTACATTAATGGTAATAAATGAAAGATTTGGACATCCACATAATTAATACTATTTATAACACATTTTGAGTTAATATTCGAAAAGATATTAACTTAAAAAATATCTAAAAAATTTTAATAACCAATGCCTAAAATTCCTCAACTTAATTTTGAAATTTTAAATCCAAAAGATATTCAGATTTATGTTGGTTAGTTATAGATAACTAAATATCAACTTAAATAGGAATATTTAATGAAAAAAATTTAAATTAAGCTTCAGAAAGAATCTAGATGGTTATAATTCTATATTTAATTAAATACAAGAAAATACATATAGTTTAGCTTAGAATATAAAATTCTTTAAACTATAGTTTTCTTAAATTAATTTCAAAATAAATGAAATTAATTATGTTGCTAATCAATTTTATTAGGTTAAACTAATTTAATTAACCTAGTACAGTTATTCAAATCAGGCAAATGGACCTTCACAATTGGAGTGGTTCATGTGAGGGGGTGATGGGTTCATTATGTCGTACCCACTTCTATGGCTCCCAACTCTCACACAAGGCCCAAAAGAGGGGAATTTAACCTTAAAATGAAAAACCTATTATTAATTCAATAGGCCCAAAAACTAAATGGGCCTAGATAAAATCTATCAAGAACTATGACATTTTATTTAGCAACAGCAACCTATATGCATCTATAATGAAATTAAACACATAGGCTCACACAGGCACACTTTGGATGGGTCCTATCATGTTGCTAGGTCATACACAGATGAAAGAAGATTGTAAATATACCTGTTACAAATTATTTACTTGACCAAGGGAGCCATCAGATCATTAGATCTGGCAAAAAGTTAACCATGGCTATTTGCAATTAAGCAATAATAGGTTTTGAAAACTTAAAAACAAGCTAAAACACATACTTCTGCAACAAGGTTAGCTGGATAGTTGGATGTAGGATTTATTTAATTTTAAATGAATAATTTCGAAAAAATATTTAATTAAATAAATAAAAAATTTATTTTTGAAAATTTTTAAAAAATTTGAAAATTATCGAAATTTAAAAAAAAAATATTTAAAATTAAACCTACAATTTTTGAAAAATTAGGTTTCAACCAACCTAAATATCATTTCAAAATTTGCTAACTACTTTTAAAAATTTAATGTTATTTTATAAATACAAATTAAATAAAAAATTAAAAAAGATAAATGAATATCTTTTTCAGATTTTAAATGTAATTTAAATAAATAAAATAATAAAATTTAAAAGTTAGCAAAATATCTTACATCCATTTAAAATTACATGATTATAGTTATCTTATTTTAAATTTAAATAAGGTCAAATTATTTAAAAAAAAAGATTTAATTTAAAAAATTTAAAATCTGACCTTAAATTTAAAAATAAGATAAGATATAATCAAATTTAAAAATAAGATAGATAATTAGGCAAAAAAGATAGATATTTACTATTTTTAAATTCAAATTACACTAATATGATGAATTAAATTTAAAAAATATTAAATAAATTAATTATGATAATTAGAATTGAATTAGGAATAGTAAATGTATAAATACAGAACTACACAAAAAATCAGAAGTTAAATCCATGAAAAAGCATGAAAAAATGAAGAAAAACGAAAAAATTGCAAGCTGTACGGACCAGAAGCTGTGCATACCCGTCCGCGCGCGCATGGGGGGTGTTTGGGGGTAAAAACTCGGCTGCTGGAGGATTTGCATGAAATCCGCGCGCGCAGGAGGCCTTCAGCTCAACCCCGATTTTTTCGAAACTTAAAAAAATCATAACTAATTCAAATTAAATCAAAATTGAGTTCTGTAAAAAAGTAACTTGCTTAATTTTTTCCATACTATCCAATAAAAATAATTCCAGAAACAGATATTTAATTACTTTTCACGAAAATTTACAAACATCAATCAATCATCAAATAACACTCAATACAACATGATACCATCCAAAACATCAAACAATCGTTTTAAAGTCCAAATTTCTTGCAAGAAAATCAATTAACATGGCTATGAGGCCAGTTGCTGGAAATTATTTTACCAGGATCTTAGATCTACTCACAAGTATGTTGATTAACACCCTAAACATGAACTTTCTAAAACGTTGAAATAAACACATATAAAGTTTAGGAAACCTTACATTGGATGCAGCGAAATTAAATGACTCCTTCTGTTCAGATCTCTAACCCATGTATCCTTTCTCTCGCAGAGTATTATCAAGATCTGAACCTGGATCTCTTTCTCTGAATCTTTGATGATGAAAATCTTTCTTCACGATCTTCCTCACTATGATTGAGGTATTACTTGCTGTGTGTGGGCACTACTATAATCACTAAGGGTTTCGAAATATTAAGGAAGAAGAGAGAGAGAGAGTGGCGGCCGAAGGTAGAGAGAGAGGCTCAGGTTTTTCTGAATGAAAAGTGTAATTTTCCTGAAGCCTTCACTATCTATTTATAGCATTCCACTAGGGTTAGGTTTGAATTATTTGACATTAAAATAATGAAAATATCAGAGGATAATTCCTATAAAAGTGGTCGGCCATGGCAGTGTGGATTTGGGCCTCACTTCTTGCAATTTTGCAGTTTTATCACTTTTGCATCTGATTTTCTCAAAAACGCCAATTTTCTAATTCAACCATTTAAATGCCAATTCTAACTATTTAATAACTACAAATAATTATTAAATAATATTGTCATTTATCATATTTATTAATTGAACCATACAAAGTATCATAATTAACAAATATGCCCCTATAAACTCTTTCTTTACAATTTCCCCTTTACTTAGTGAAAAATTCACAAATAAACATAGTCTAATTTGAGAATTATAATTGATTAATCAAAACCAATTATATGAGTCTTACAAGCAATATTATCTCAACTAATGGGAGGACCATGGGTCTATATAACCGAGCTTCCAATAAGTAGATCAAGAATTTATTACTAAAATTCACTAACTTATTAATTCTTCGTTGAATCCACGCATAGAACTTAGAATTGCACTCTCAATATATAGAGTGCTCTATATGTTCCACCATATAGACACATCATTAGTTATCCATTGTTATAACCCTAATTTGATCAATGATCCTCTATATGAATGATCTACACTGTAAAGGGATTAGATTACCGTTACACCCTACTATGTATTTTATCCTTAAAACACTTGGCCCCGTATAAATGATATTTCAGCTTATGTGAAATGAGTACTCCACCATTTATGTTCGTTTGGTCAAGCTCGAAGGAGATCATCCTTTGCTTACTATCCGCCAGATAGAAGCTATAGATTCCATGTTTATGTTAGCGCTCCCACTCAATTGCACTACCGTGTTCCCAAAATGTACGTATCACCCTGACCTAAAAGTAAGCTTAACTAACAAATCAAAGAACACGAATAGCCTCTTGAGATTGAGCCTAATCATAACAGGATTAAGATCATTTGATCTAGGATCAACTAGGCGATATTGACTTGAATAGATATTACGGTAAGTTTAATAAATCTAAGACAAAGTTCAATATCGGTCCCTTCAGATGCATACTCCATGCACCCAACCTGAGCTTTACTTTAACCAATGCTCTGGAAAGAACATAGCATTTCTCCAAATGCAAGTAAACTCTGTTGTAGATTATCATATCAGTAAAACCCTATGTTTGATAAATCTAAGAAACTTTATTCACATAGTCATGTTTACTTTCCAATGTGTTGACAGCACAATAAACAGGATCAAGTATGTGAAAAGGGTTTCAGATGAATTCATACATTATGTACATATAATCATGAAATAAATCATGTGAACCAGGCAACATTAAATGTTATTTCTTATCTATATTAATAAGTAAATCTGATTATATTGAAATGAGTTTTATTTAGGGCATAAAACCCAACAGAGGTTGCAATAATTATAGAAGAACGAGTCAACCCCGATGTACCACCGGGCGAAGCTTTGACTTTGTATGTTGATGGGGCATCAAATAGTGAGGGATCAAGAGGTGGAATAATTCTCATAAGCCCCAACAAATTCAAAGTACACGTTGCCCTGAGGTTTGAATTTCCCACATTGAATAACGAAGCTGAATATGAAGCCTTAATTGTAGGGTTAAAGCTCGCTCTCGAAATGAAAGTCGAATACCTCGAAGCAGTCAGCGACTTGAAAATCGTATTTTGCCAAGTCAACGGAGAATATTTGGCTAGAGGAGGGCGCTTGGCCAATTATCTTTCCTACACTTGTGAGTATTACTAAAATTTAAAAAGATAATTGTTAATAGAATACATCGTGCTTACGATTCTCATGCAGATGCCTTGGCCCGACTGGCCTCGACGAGAGAAGCAGAATTACTCAACATAATTCATGTTGATATTTTAACCCATCTGACTATTCATCTTTATGAAATGATGGAGGTCGATGCGATCAAAAAGGTCACCTGGATGACCCCAATCATTAACTACTTAAAAACAGGAGTACTCCCTGGCGACAAGACCAAAGCCCAAAACTTCGAGATCGAGCCTCCCGATATGTCATTTACGACAAAAAGCTCTATCGCAGAAGTTTTAGCCAGTCGTTGCTTAAATGCATCGACAGGAATGAATGCCACTACATACTCCGAGTAGTACATGGTGGGATTTGTGGCAACCATGCCGAAGGTAATTCCCTTGCTTTAAAAATTTTGAGACAAGGATATTACTGGCCGACATTCCGGGCATATGCAACTAGCTTCGCCAAGAGATGCGAGAAGTGTTAGCAAATAACGACCTATGTAAATAGGCCACCCAGCCAATTGAATTCTATCACTAGTCCATGGCAATTTGCGGTCTGGGGCATAAATTTAATTGGTGAACTGCCAAAAGGAAAAGGAGGAGTAAAATATGTTGTAGTCATTGTGGACTACTTCACAAAATGGGTTGAATTTAAGCCTCTCGCAACCATAACAGCCTCAAAATTACGCAAGTTTGTCTACAGTGCTATCATCTGTAGGTTTGGCATTCCTTACAAACTGATTTCTGACAATGGTAAGCAATATGATTGTAAGGAGATGCGTCAACTATGTGATTACTTGGGGATTCAAAAAGCTTTTTCAGCAATCGCATATCCTCAAAGTAATGGACAAACAGAAGCAATTAACAAAATCATCAAGCATATCATAAAAGGTAGGCTTGAGGAAAAGAAAGGTACATGGCTAGAAGAACTTCCACAAATTTTATGGTCATATAATACAACTCCTCACTTAACGACTGGTGAAACCCTCTACTCGCTTTCTTATGGATGCAAAGCCATAGTTCCAGTCGAAGTTGGAGCAAGATCTTTGAGAAGAGATGTCTTTAATATCAACAACAATACAGAAAGTCAGTTGCTACAACTCGATTTTTTGGAGGAAAAATGAGATCAGGCTCATTTGAAAAATGCAACCTATCAACTGGGAACAACTTGCTACTTTAACTCAAAGGTTAAAAAAACAAAACCTACAAGTATGAGATCTAGTGCTGCGCAAAGTTATGCCTAACATGCGTAACTTAGCACACGGCGTATTTGGCGATAACGGGGAAGGGCTACCTAATCGCTCAAAAAAATCAGGAATACGACTTATCAATTATTCGATCTCGACGGTACAACCATCAAAAGAGCTTGGAATGGAAAAAATTTAAAGTATTACTATCAATAGTACTCACATGTATTTATACATAGTCCATTTATTTTGTTAAATGTACTAAGTATAGGGGGTATAACCATTAATATTGTACTATTGATTATTTAACAAAATCCATCGGCTATTTCAACCACCTCTGCTCCAAGAATTTTGAAGTCAAAGTTAGGCAGCTTGGACAAGGTTGTATATATGTAATTAGAGATGGTTTGACCATACTGCTTCTTCCTGACCTCCTTTTCATTTTCAAGGTCGTGAACGAGTTTGCCAACTCGTGATTCTAAGAGTTTGACCTTTTCCTCTACCTTCTCCTTGGCTTTCCCAAGATCCTCGATGTCTTTATCCTTCAAGGTCACATCGAGCTTTAGCTTCTTTATGCCATCTTGAAGAAGTGTGTTCTGCGTCCTCAGGAGGTCCTGCTACTTAGAACCTACAACAAAGGCTTGGAAGAACATGGTCATGAATTGTGCCACCAATTCTGCAGAGCGTGGCATCAAGTCATCAGTAGGAACCCCCTCAACCTTAAAGACAAACTCATCGCTCACAAATTTGTCCTGAAGAGCTATGAAGTTGTGGGCCATAACAGCAGGATCGATCACAACCTTCTTCCCCTTGTCTTGAGCAGATTTATGTTGTTTCTTTGACGAGTCAGCCACTTATGTAGGGGCAGCATCGCTTTTCCTCTTCTGCGCAATGACTGGAGAAGTCGTTGTAGTACCAACCTTAGGCTTTCAATTGAGAGTGGGAGCTTGCTTTAGGAAAGTCATTTCTGCGAGAAGACCATAGGATAAGAATATTTTCACAGCATAAAAGAACATGAAAATGCCAAACACATTACCTGATTAGGTCTCAATGTCTGTTTAGATAGATGCTTGTCTATTCTTTCCTTTTGTTTCTCAAAAGGCTCCTTGTATACAAGTTCACGCTTAAGACTGGCGTTCTCGGGGATGATCCTATGTTCTCACAAATTTGCAGTAGTGCATAACAGTCGCCAATCACGATCTTGAACGGGCAGGCTACCTAAAACCTCAATGATCTCCCTACGAGTAAATCCAATACAGGACGAGTAGATCTATCTACGATTGATAAAAATGGACATTAGCGACTATACAAGGTAATAAAAATATATACTAAGTGTCAGGATACGCGACATACTAGGTCGACGATTGAAGTCAGTCCTAACTCCTGGTACTTTAAACGCATAGAACTATTTGGATTTTCAATCTCCCATATTGGAAACCGTACCCTCTACCCCGTTAATTTCAGAATTTGCCCATTTACTAAAATAATGAAAACTGTCATGGCCAATGCTCTTTATGTCATAGAAATAGCTAAAGTCCTCCCCCTTTGGTTCCCCTTGAACATAATCCATGTACATCACATAAAACCCTAGTATTATGCAATAACTATTTGGAGTTAGTTGGAAGGGCAAGACATCGTAATGACTAAGGATGTCTTTCACGAAGGGATGAAAAGGTAGTGTCACCCCGCATCGCAAAATGGGAATCGAGACCACCACATCTTGTGTAGGGATGATCGCCAGGATTAGTGAAAGGAAGATGAGGTCGTTGAGATGCCGAAGGACGTAAAGTCCCTATACGAACTAAATTTAGCCGTGCAAGCTTGTGCAGGTCTGATTTTGTAACTCGCGAGACTAGATCCTCGCAAGAAAATGGTTCGTTCAGTTGGGTGTTCTCAACTGAATTCGTCTCACTTCCATCAACCTCCCCCACTTCCTTAGAATCACGATCAGGTACCTCGAAGTTGTAACGCCCGTGTTGTCGAGTGAATTTCGCAACACCAAAAAGTACTATTTAATTGATATAAAAGAGAATTTTTAGGGAAATGACAAGTGCGAGTATTCAACCTAGAATGGCGAGTACTCGACTGGGAATGCAAGAACAAACAACAAGGCTGGAAAAAGTAAACGATACAAAGAATTATAGTGGTTCAGTCAGATTTCGATCTGCTTAGTCCACTGTAGCAAAGGATTCGTATGTGCATTTTCATGGTGGATCACCCCTTTATATACAAAGTAGGCGTCCAATCGGTTACTTGAGGATCACATTCATTGTTAATCCATTATTTACACATTGAATTGCAATAACTAAACTCAAACAACGTTAACATTAATAAATGTGTAACAGTTACTAAGTTCATCAACGTATGCGTCTTCCGCATCTGCGAGTTGACTGTTCATGTTCCGTTTGTTGAGCTCGTAGGATTGCCAGTATGTTTGGAACGTCTGCGTCCTTAGGTAATCGCCCCTTGTAGATATCTCATGTTGGAGCTAGTAAAATCTGGACATGCGAATTTATATTGGTCTGTCAGGGCTATTGGGTCGTTGGGACCAAACTGCATCATAGGGAGTTGGTCTCTATACTTGTCGCGGGAATATAGAGGGGACACTCGCACATGTTCTGACACATGCGAGTTGGATCTACCCTGCATAATGAGAATTACGGTTACGTGGTGCGACTTAAGTCGCACTCGCAGTATCTCGCTGGTTTTATCCTGAGCGAGGTCTAAACTTCGAGAAGTCTCTCACGGACATTCAGCCTTCATTGGAAATCTGAATACACGTGTCCTTTAAAGAGGAGTCTGGTCTCGAGTTTCTAGGTGAGAGAAATCTCATTATAACACATGCCCCTAGTTTCGCGATGTGACAAGAGCGGTCACTGAGGGAAACTATTACTCGAGAGACAGGTGAAAGGTTGTCACGAGGAGGTGACTTTTGGTTGTCCCATCGAGGGTTTCGAAAAATGACGGCTGTAATTATTAATTTTTATTACCTCTAGGGTGCCACGTCACAAAACTCTTCAGTTTTCGTGTAGGCGTGGCCATAGTTGGCCGTTAGATTGGGCGACCTTAGGCATTCTGGCTGCCACGTGTCACAATCCCAATTAATAAGGGATATGGGTATTTAAGCGCTTTGATACGAATCAAATTTCCCATTTTTCCCTCTTTTCTCTTAACTTCCCTCCAGTGCATACACTTCGAAAAAATCCATTCCCAGATTTTCTGCCATTCTTCACAACATTTTCAATCTCAGAAGTGATCGAGAGCAATCAACGGAATCAAAACTAAAGGTTAGTTTCTAAATCACTGCATTTTCGTTTTCTATTTTTGGAGAAAATATGCTTTATTTTCTGGGTTTGGATGTTTTAAAGGCTTTTTAGGAATGTATGCTAGTGGGTATTACGTGTTTTGGGTAAATGAAACTGGGTAACATTCATAGAATAGGACCTGTAAACTGACATAACCGCACACAATTCATAGGCACTGTTTCACGTCTCGAATACTCGCGGATATTCGGATGAACAATTTGAATGTTCGCGGGTGTTCAGATGAACAGCTTGGATAATCGCATATTTCCAAGACTTATTTCTGCTTAACTGTTAGCTAGATCTTTTAGGAGCTTTATATGTCGCGGGCTGAGTGATGAGAGTATTAATTGCCATTCCAAATGGTGGGTGTGTTACAGTATTCTAATGGCCATATATGCGATTATATGCCCCTTGAGATACTGTGATACACCCAGCCATTTGTTGACGTGTGTTAATACTCGAATGATCGCACTCTTTGGTTGATAGGTAGTCTCGGAACGGTGGGGGTCTCTCAGTAACTTCAGGGTTATGCTCAAAAATGCATACCTCTTGAGTCACTGGGAAACTCCCAGCCGTTTCTGGAGGTATACCGTTTAACCGAGGATGCGTGAATTACTTGCCCAAGATAGTTGTATCTCTTCTCGCACATTGACGGGATGGTCAGTATTCGCATGGAGGCTGACCTTTCTGTCGAATGCGACTTTATAATCTACTGCGGGTGAGATCACTTACTTTATTTTTCACACATCCATCACGCTGAAAAGATCTTCTATCTTTCAGATGAGCGATCTATCGGATAGCCAGCAGCTCGGCTCAGGAGGCCACGCATTTGACGGTGAGTCAGACCAGGAGAGAGACAGCTTTCTCCCTACGGACATCTCCGAAATGGAGGCTGCGCAAATAGAGTTAGGTCCGATGTCTTCTGTAGACATCGAGAGGATGGTACAGGAGCTCGCTGAACCTGGGACAATCGATATTCGGGACAGCGAGTCCACAGTGTCAGCACGCGACTATCTCATACATACGAGGCATGCTCCCGACATCGAGGTCGAGGAGATGGAGGAGGAATGGACGACTCCAGTCCGCGAGTCAGGCGGGGAAGAGGAGGAAGCGGAAGGGAGTGGGACAGATTCGGTCGACGACTCCCAATTGAACGAGCCCTTCGCGTGCGAGGATTTAGTCTCGAGGGTTGCCAAATCAGACTTCACCACCTTTGTGAGGTTGAATTTGTTGCGACTTGCATTTCAACGTCCTAAACCATCTCAGAGAGCGCACCTTCTATTCACCAACCCTGCGATCATCCCCACAGAGGATGTGGTAATCTCAATACCCATCCTTCGATGTGGTGTATCGGTCCCCTTTCATCCCTTCGTCGCAGCCATTCTTAGGCGATATGACGTATCGCCCTTTCAGCTGACTCCCAACAGTTATCGCACTGTATTGGCTTTCTATGCGATGTACATGGAGTATGTCCATAGGGCTCCGTCAGTAGAAGAGTTTAGTTACTTCTACGATATAAAGAGCGTGGGCCTCCATAACGGCTTCTACTGCTTTAGCAAATGGGCGACTTCTGAAATAAACGGTGTTGAGGGGATGGTATCAAACATGGGTGACTGGAAGTCGAAGTGGTTTTACGTCTTATGGTTCCTGGGATTAGGACTGACTTTAATCGCAGACCCAGTATGTCGCGTATTTTTGACTTAGACATTTTTTTACTTTGCTTTTGAAATCTTTTGCTAACTTGCTTTTTGCTGTGATCGCAGATAGACCAGCTCGACCAACTCTTGACGCGACTAGCAAGGAGACAGCTGAAATTCTCGGGAGCCTTCCGGTACAAGATCGCGACTGGCGATTATTGTGCACAACTGCGAAATTGCGAGAACATCAGCTGATTCCCAAGAACGCAAGTCTTCAACGGGAGCCAGTATACAAAGAACCATCCGAGAAGCAGCAAGAGCGAATAGACAAGCGTCTTTCTAAGCAAACTCCTCGACAAATTTCAGGTAATTCGTCTTTTGTTATAAACTGACGGGTAGGATTGTGATTTTTTACTTATCTTTCATTGATGTTCGCAGATATGACTTTTCTGAAGTCTGCCCCTGTCCTGAAGATCAAACCAAAGGGTGGAACAGCGACGACTTCGCCGGTCGTTGCTCAGAAGAGGAAGAGCGATGTGATGGCTTCGCTTGTCGCAGACTCTTCCAAGAAGCTGGCCAAGACCACTCAGGACAAGGGGAAGAAAGTCGTCATTGACCCTCTTGTTCGCGCTCGTGACTTCCTGGCCATGCAGGAAAAGTTCCTGGCTGAGATCCCTTACGAGGATCTCGTTACTCGATCCACTGAACTGGCCGCGCAGTCTATGGCTTAGTTTATAAAAGCTGCGGCTACTCCCTCGAAGGAAGCCGACTCGCTGAAGAGGCAGAACGCTCATTTTCAGGAAAATATAAAAAAGTTGAAGCAGGATGTGGCGAGGATGGAGAAAGAGCTTGAGGAACTCAACAAGGCCAAGGAGAAGGAGCTCGAGGAACTCAGCAGGGCGAAAGAACAGGCGGAGCTCGAGGTCAAGAAGTCGCAGACAACGATCGCTGAGATGGCTCGCGATTTGGAGGCTGAGAAAGAGAATGGGAAGAAGCAGTACGATCAGGCTGTGTCTGATTATATCTACACCACTCTCTCCAAAGTCCCCAACTTTGACTTCTCTCTTCTTGGAGCTGAAGCTGCTGAGATGGCTGAGGCCTTTCGCGCCATGTCGCCTACCCAGACTCAAGGTGGGGGAGGCAACCTTCTGGACGAGGTCGAGGGCGTACAAGCTGAAGAAGTCGAGAATGAGGTCGTCAGCAAAGTCGCGGACGAGACTGCTGCTGATGGGACTACTCCTGCTGCTCCAGATGCTTGATTATCTTCTGATTTATGTTGTTTTTTGATTTCACTTTTTTTTTTATATATGCGGTACAAGGGTACTCGCACTTCTGTACTTAGACGAATTTACCTTCTCTTTTGGACAAATTTCTATCCTCGTGGGGATAGCTTATCCTTTAATATTTACGCAGTACACAGGTACTCACAATTTTATATATATTTTTAACTTTGATTACAGCTCGGTGTAATCGCAATTTTATATATAATTGCGACTTTAATTACAGCTTGGTGTAATAAGTAGGAAAATTTGCAAAGTTGGTAAACTAAATTTAAATCACTTGAAAACTTAGCAAGTAATTTTATTCATATAATCAATAGTACATTCGGGCATATATCCCCCTATACTTAGGATTTTTTCTTGTTGAACAAAAAATATCTAAGTATAAGTACAAGAATTAACATAATCGAATAATACGAATACTATTGATAATAAAATTTCAAGCTCTCGCTATTCCATGCTCGTGGAATCGCAGTTCCATCGAGTGTTGCGAGTCGATAAGTTGCATCACCAACTTGATCTGCGATGAGGTATGGTCCTTCCCAATTATCCCCAAAAACCCCGTGCGACGGGATTTTGGTGTTTGGCATTACTCTTCTAAGGACCAAGTCTCCTGCTCGCAGGGTTTTTACCTTTACTTTGGAGTTAAAGTACCTTGCGGTTCGTTGTTGATAAGCCGCATTTTGTAGGTGCGCTTTATCACGCTTTTCCTCCAACAGATCAAGGCAGAATAGCTGATTCTCGTTGTTCTGCGAGATATTGAAAATATCCCTGCGTAGGGAACCTGCCCCAACTTCAACTGGCAACATGGCCTCGCACCCGTAAGAAAGTGAGAAGGGTGTTTCGCCAGTTGTAGATCGAGGGGTCGTATTATAGGACCATAGGACTTGCGATAATTCATCTGGCCAAGCCCCTTTGCGACCTTCTAATTTTCCCTTTATGGTGTGTTTAAT
This sequence comes from Cannabis sativa, assembly GCF_029168945.1. NCBI lineage: Eukaryota > Viridiplantae > Streptophyta > Magnoliopsida > Rosales > Cannabaceae > Cannabis > Cannabis sativa. Next base: position 41,815,577 of record NC_083606.1, on the reverse strand, counting down.
TATCTTGTTAACTGCTTCAGTCTGTCCATTACTCTGCGGGTAAGCATCTGCGGAAAAAGCTTTTTTAATCCCCAAATCGTCGCATAGCTGTCGCATCTCTTTACAGTCAAATTGTTTTCCATTGTCCGAAATGAGTTTATGCGGAACGCCAAAACGACAAATGATGGAGGTGTATACGAACTCGCGTAATTTTGTTGCAGTGATGGTTGCGAGTGCTTTTGCTTCAGCCCACTTCGTGAAGTAATCAACTGCGACCACAGCATATTTGACTCCGCCTTTTCCCTTGGGTAACTCGCCAATTAAATCGATTCCCCATATTGCAAAGGGCCAGGGACTCGTGATAGAATGGAGGTTACTCGGGGGCTGGTGTGTGTAAGTGGCTATTTGCTGCCATCTATCACACCTTTTTGCAAATGCGAGGGCATCTTGTCGCAATGTTGGCTAGTAATACCCTTGCCGCATAATTTTTAAGGCAAGGGAATTACCTCCGGTATGATTGCCACAAATCCCCTCGTGTACTTCACGCAGTATGTAACCGCAGTCTTCTCCACTGATACATTTGAGAAGTGGTTGACTAAAACTTCTGCGATACAAACTCTGGTCATATATCACATAACGGGCTGCTCGCTGTCGCAATTTCCTTGCTTCTACTTTATCATCAGGTAGTAGCCCCTTGTCAAGGTACGCGAGGATAGGAGTCATCCAGGTAATCTTCTGGACATCATCGACTTCCATGATCGTTTCTCGATTTATGGTTGGGTGAGCCAATACATCTACCGGAATTACATCGAGTAATTCGGCTTCTCTGGTGGAGGCCAGTCGGGCCAATGCGTCTGCGTGGGCATTTTGAGCACGCGGTACTCAAGACACAACTACATGTTTGAACTTCTGCATTATTTCACGAACAATGGCTAAGTATTTAACCAATCTTCCGCCTCTTGCTAGGTATTCTCCATTCACTTGGCATACCACGATTTGAGAGTCGCTAAAAGCCTGTAGATACTCGACTTTCATCTCGAGGGCCAATTTGTGACCTGCGATTAAAGCCTCATACTCGGCTTCATTGTTAGATGCAGAGAATTCAAAATGCAAAGCAGCGTGTACCTTGAAATTATTGGGACTGATTAACAAGATCCCGCTGCCAGAACCTTCGTTGTTTGAGGCTCCATCGACATACAATGTCCATACTTCTTTGCTTGCCACGGCAATGTCATTTCCACCCTCTACAACTGCCACCTCGGTGCTTGGGAATTCAAGTATAAAATCTGCCAAGGCTTGCCCCTTGATCGCAGTTCTCGGTTTATACTTGATGTCGAACTGACTTAACTCCATCGCCCATTTTAACAATCTCCCCGATGCTTCTGGTTTTGCCAAAACCTGTCTTAAGGGGAAGTTTGTCAAAACTTCAATGCTGTGAGCCTGGAAATAAGGTCGCAATTTTCTTGAGGATATTATTAAGGCGAAAGCCAGTTTCTCCATTTGAGGATACCGCGTCTCGGCGTCTAATAATCGCTTACTGACGTAATACACTGGGTGTTGGCGTCCTTGGTCCTCGCGAATTAGTACTGAACTAATCGCGTATTCGGAGACGGCCAAATAAATAGACAAAACTTCTCCGGACAACGGTTTTGATAAAACTGGAGGTTGCCCCAAATGCGTTTTTAAAACTTGGAAAGCCTGCTCGCATTTTTCGTTCCATTGAAACATTTTGTTGCCTTTAAAAGTCTGGAAAAACTCTTTACACTTGTCAGAGGATCTGGATATGAAACGGTTTAAAGCCGCGACTTTACCCGTGAGGCTTTCAACCTCCTTTGGCTTAGTCGGTGACGGCATTTCAACCAATGCCCTGATCTTCGCAGGATTGGCTTCTATTCCTCGTTGATTTACCATAAAACCAAGGAATTTTCCGGAACCCACTCCAAAGACGCATTTCAACGGATTTAGACGCATCTTGTATCGTCGCAATATGTCGAACATGGCCTGCTAGTGCGTAATATGATCCTCCACATGCTGCGATTTCACGAGCATATCGTCAACATATACCTCCATTGTCTTTCCAATAAGATCTGCGAACATCATTTTCACTAGCCTTTGATAAGTCGCACCTGCGTTTATTAAACCAAAAGGCATTACTTTATAACAGTATAATCCTCGATCAGTAATGAACGAGGTATGTTCTTGGTCCGGTTCATACATCGGGATTTGATTGTATCCCGAGTACGCATCCATGAAGCTTAAAAGCGCGTGACCTGCAGTGGCATCGACAAGCTGGTCAATGCTAGGAAGAGGAAAGCTGTCTTTGGGACAGGCTCTGTTTAGATCTGTAAAGTCAACGCATGTGCGCCATGAGCCATTAGGCTTTGGCACGAGTACTGGGTTAGCTAACCAGTTGGGGTAAAATGACTCCCGTATAAAGCCGCAGGCAAGGAGGCGGTCAACTTCTTCTTTCAGCGCTTGGTACCTCGCGGGGTCCATTTTGCGGCGCTTTTGTCGGACACCTCGCACTTCGGGGTCAATGTTCAAGTGACACATGACCTGTGGAGATATCCCGACCATATCTGAATGTTTCCAGGCAAAAATATCAAGATATTGTTTTAGAAAAGTTGTTAATTGTTCTCACAACTGCATGTTTAATCTAGAACCAATTTTTAAAACCTTGTTATTATCTATAGGATCTATAGGTACCTCGATTGTATCTTCCGCGGCTTGGGCTGCGGCGGTGTGATCAAGGATTCTTGGATCCAAGTCTGGTTTGTCTATGTGCGGTACCTCCTCGATCCTGAGGATCTCTTGGCGAGGTGGTGGTGCATCCAAAAGGTGGATAACATTCACCGTCCTTTTTTCTGCGAGTTTGACAGCTGCATTACAACATTCTCGAGAGTCAGATTGGACTCCCCTCACCGATCCTACTCCAGAGGGAGTAGGGAACTTCATCGTTAGATGATAGATCGAGGTTATGATCTTCATCTCCTTCAGAATTGGTCGACCAATCACGGCGTTATATGCTGAGTATTGGTCGATTACTGCGAAGTCGGCCATCGACTTGGCGATTCAAGCGATTCCCAAAGTGATTGGGAGTTTGATCATTCCTTTGATTGCTACGACATATCCCGAGAAGCCATAGATGCTTGATGTCATAGGTCGCAAATCCTTCTCTTGCAATCCCATTTGCTTGAAGGCTTGGAAATTCAGCAAATTCACCGAACTCCCATTGTCGACCAGTATACGATGGACATTGTCTCCACCAATATTAGCGACTATCACCAGTGCATCAGAGTGCGGGTGGTGGACCCATCTCGCATCGCTCTCCATAAAGACGATGTCCTTGCATTCTTTCTTGAAGAGCTTCTCTGGCCGTTCACCAAGATTGTTCACATTGGTTAACGGCCTCTCCTTGGCTTCTCTGGCATACCTTTCTTGCGATTTGCGAGAGTCGCCTGCGATGTGCGGTCCTCCGATTATGGTTAAGATGTTGCGAGGTGTTCTCGAGCCACTCGCGTTCTGGCTGTCTCCTTTGCCATCCTTTGGGATGTCCCTCCTCGCTTCTCTTATACTTGTCGAATTTCCCTCTTCTGATCAGTTCCTCTATCTCATCCTGCAAGACCCAACATTCAAGAGTAGTGTGACCAATGTCCTTGTGGTACTTACAGAATTTTTTGGGATCTCTCCTATCGCGATTTCCCCTGATGGGGGGCGGCTTCTTGAAGACGCCGTTCCTTTCCTCAATCGCATAGATATGGTCTCGAGGTACGGCAAGTTCAGTATAGTTGACGAAGCGAGGTCCTCCCTTCCTTTTCGGCGAGGACTCCTTCTTTGGGGGTGATTTAGCCAACTTCGGGCTTCGCGGTCTGCGCGGGCTGCGTCTTCTTGGGCTTCGGCCCCTGGGATTCTTCCCTCGTGGACTGGGAGAGCGCGACCGCGGTATAGGTGATCGTCGTTTGTTCTTGCCCTTCTCTAACTCTGCCGGAGAGTTCTCGATTCTCTTGTGAGGTTCGGCCATGGCAAAGAACTCTACTAAGGATTCCGGCCTTCGGGCTTGTAGTTCCTTCCAGAAGTCGGTTCTTGGCAGGATACTTGTAATTAACATGCAAACAAGCGAAGACTCGGGGGCCTTCTCGACCATTGTTACTTCTGCGTTAAAACGCTTGAAATAATCTTGTAAAGACTCACCAGGTTCTTGTTTGATGTTGGCCAGAGTCGTATAGGGTGGCCTATACGTCATTGTGGCCTGGAAATGTGTGAGGAATAAGTCGACGAAGTTTTCCCACGTCGATATCGATGCGTCAGGTAATTGGGTGAACCAATCATGGGCATTCTCCTCGAGTGTTGCTGCAAGAATGCGACACTTCGCAAGTTGCGGTACCTGGTCCACTTCCATTATAGTATTGAATTTTTCTAAGTAATCTAACGGGTTAGAAGTACCTTTATATTTGAGGGATTCGGATAAACGAAACCCTTTAGGAAGTTGGGCCTGCCGCACTTCTGCGGTAAAAGGCGAAGTGCCATGCAGCTTGTATATAGGCTTACGCTGCTGCTCGAGCATCTTCAAAGCTTGCAGAAGCATGCTTTGATCAATTCCTCCTGTCGCAGGGGTTGGAGTCGCTGCGACTGCGGGGCTCGCAACTACTGCGGCAAGGTTCGCGGGGATATTAATCCCAGTGGTCGCGATCGGCGCGATAGGCGGGTTGTTAACTGCGTTGACACCCTGATCGCCCGCATGGGGATCATGGAGCGTCTCAGTGTTATGTGGGCCGCGGGAGCGTGCCCTAAAAACTGCGTTGAGGTGATCACGCAGATCACCTCGATGTACATGATAACGTCCTCCCTGCTGTGTCTGTACAGAGCCGGACCTCGTATACCTGCTCGGAGTGCGGCCATGCGAGGATGAAGAGGTCGATTCTGCGTCGTTGTCTCGAGATGGACGACTGCGAGGATTGCGGCGCTCAGGATCCTCGTCGATTTGTGCGCTCTGGTTAGGAAACCTTGCAGATTGATCTCTTGACATCGGGTGATTCAAGTCCAGAGCTTCAGGGTCAGTTCTTCGTTCCCTGCGTACACGGTTAGTTTGACGTCTGGAAACTGTTACCTGAGGGTTTTCGTTGCGAATGGCAGGAACTCGAGGAGGGCGTCGAGCTCGACTTTGTCCATCTACCTCGGCTTGTAGTGCTCGCAATTGATCCTGAATTGCAGCATATTGATCGGTCGTGAGCTGGACCATTCCTTCGGACACTACCGCCGGGGTGACGGGGGGAAAATGCATGGTTGCTGGTGGTGTGGACGTGTCTCCGACTTGAGGGCCAGTCGTTTCTGGGAATAGGTTGAGAGGTCTGATGTTGCTCCTCCCTACTCTGCCATTGATGACGTCTACAGGTGGCACTCCAGCTCCAGGCAATGGTACGCTCATCATTCCAACATTGATGGATCCGTTGTTAGCTCCGTTAACGTGATTTACAGCCATGATGAATGGTGTTCTTTGAAGTGAATAAAATCTTTCAGTCGATTACCCACAGACGGCGCCAAATGTTGTCGAGTGAATTTCGCAACACCAAAAAGTACTATTTAATTGATATAAAAGAGAATTTTTAGGGAAATGACAAGTGCGAGTATTCAACCTAGAATGGCGAGTACTCGACTGGGAATGCAAGAACAAACAACAAGGCTGGAAAAAGTAAACGATACAAAGAATTATAGTGGTTCAGTCAGATTTCGATCTGCTTAGTCCACTGTAGCAAAGGATTCGTAGGTGCATTTTCATGGTGGATCACCCCTTTATATACAAAGTAGGCGTCCAATCGGTTACATGAGGATCACATTCATTGTTAATCCATTATTTACACATTGAATTGCAATAACTAAACTCAAACAACGTTAACATTAATAAATGTGTAACAGTTACTAAGTTCATCAACGTATGCGTCTTCCGCATCTGCGAGTTGACTGTTCATGTTCCGTTTGTTGAGCTCGCAGGATTGCCAGTATGTTTGGAACGTCTGCGTCCTTAGGTAATCGCCCCTTGTAGATATCGCATGTTGGAGCTAGTAAAATCTGGACATGCGAATTTATATTGGTCTGTCAGGGCTATTGGGTCGTTGGGACCAAACTGCATCATAGGGAGTTGGTCTCTATACTTGTCGCGGGAGTATAGAGGGGACACTCGCACATGTTCTGACACATGCGAGTTGGATCTACCCTGCATAATGAGAATTACGGTTACGTGGTGCGACTTAAGTCGCACTCGCAGTATCTCGCTGGTTTTATCCTGAGCGAGGTCTAAACTTCGAGAAGTCTCTCACGGACATTCAGCCTTCATTGGAAATCTGAATACACGTGTCCTTCAAAGAGGAGTCTGGTCTCGAGTTTCTAGGTGAGAGAAATCTCACTATAACAGCCCGTACTTTTATAAAAATATTAATTTTATTTACAAGCGTTAAACACGGAAAAACATAATGTCGCATTTTTATTTAATACTTGAAAATGCTCACAACTGGCCAGTTTTCGTACAAAAGACATAATAATTAATAACTAAAATAATTGTGACATAAGTTTAATAACGTAAATAAATAAATATTGCACTCTCAGTATATAGAATGCTCTATATGTCCCACCATATAGACACATCATTAGTTATCCATTGTTATAACCATAATTTGATCAATGATCCTCTACATGGATGATTTACATTGTAAAGGGACTAAATTACCGTAACACCCTACAATGTATTTTATCCTTAAAACACTTAACCCTGTATAAATGATATTTCAGCTAAGTGAAATGAGTACTCCACCATTTATCTCGTTTGGTTAAGCTCGAAGGAAATCATCCTTTGCTTACTATTTGCCAGATAGAAGCTATAGATTCCATATTTATGTTAGCGCTCCCACTCAATTGCACTACCATGTTCCCAAAATGTACGTATCACCCTGACCCAAAAGTAGGCTTAACTAACAAATCAAAGAACACGAATAATACTCTTGGGATTGAGCCTAACCATATCAGGATTTAGATCATGTGATCTAGGATCAACTTAGTGATATTGAATTGAATAGATATTACGGTAAGTTTTATAAATCTATTTCAAAGTTCAATATCGGTCCATTCCAATGCATACTCCATGCATCCAACCTAAGCTTTACTTTAACCAATGTTCTGGAAAGAACATAGCATTTCTCCAAATGCAAATAAACTCTTTTGTAGATTGTCATATCAGTAAAACCCAGTGTTCTGATAAATCTAGGAATCTTTTATTCACATAGTCATGTTTACTTTCCACTGTTTTGACAACACAATAAACATGATCAAGTATGTGAAAGGGGTTTGGATGAATTTATAAATCAAATAGACAAACAATTGATAAAGTGAACCAAAACATACACAAATGAATGAAAAATACTTCTGTTTCTTTATTGATATTGAATAATCTTGATTACATTGAAATGGAGTTTTATTTAGGGCATAAAACCCAACAAACTCTCACTTGCACTAATATAAAACAAATCAGTACATTTCAATTAACCCTAAATTCTGACGGTGCTTTTCGAATGCAGTCACTGCCAAGACTTTGGTGAATGGATCAGCTAAGTTGTCCTGTGTGTCCACTTTCTCCACCAGTACATCCCCTCTTGCCACATATTCTTTGATAATATGATATTTTCTTTCTATATGCTTACTTCTCTTGTGGCTCCGAGGTTCCTTACAGTTTGGCTATAGCTTCATTGTTATCACAAAGCAGGACTAGAGGCTTTTCCATTCCAGGTACTACACCAAGACTGGTGAAGAACTTTCTTAGCCAGACAACCTCTTTAGCTGCTTCAGCCGCAGCTATGTATTCTGCCTCCATGGTAGAATCCGAAATCACAGTTTGTTTCGCACTTCTCCAAACCACTGCTCCACCCCCAAGAGTAAACACCATCCCAGATGTAGATTTCCTGTCCTCAAGACATGCCTGAAAATCTGAGTCTGTATAGCCTATGGGATTTAAATCACCACCCTTGTAGACTAATACACAATCTCTTGTACTCTTTAAGTATTTCAGAATATACTTAACAGCATTCCAATGTTCCTGTCCTGGATTTGACTGATACCTGCTCACGATTCCAACTGCATAGCAGATGTCAGGTCTAGTGCATAACATTGCATACATTAGACTTCCAACTGTAGAAGCATAAGGAACTTTTGGCATGTCTTCTATCTCTTGAGGATCAGTAGGACACTGTTCCTTAGATAGACGGATACCGTATCTAGAAGGCATATTTGCCCCATTGGTATTAGTCATGGAGAATCTCTCTAGAACTTTGTCAATGTAAGTTGTTTGAGAGAGAACAAGGGATCTGTTCTTTCGGTTTCTGATAATCTGAATACCGAGAACATAGGCTGCCTCACCCAAGTCTTTCATGTCGAATTGAGTGTCAAGCCATTCCTTGATGTGAGTCATTTTCTTGACATTGTTGCCAATGATCAAAATGTCATCAACATAAAGGACCAGGAATCCTACTACTTGGTCTTCCTTGAGTTGGTAAACACAAGGTTCATCTTCATTCTGATGAAAGTCGTAGGTTTTAATGATCTCATCAAACCTTTTATTCCATGAGCGAGAAGCTTGCTAGAGTCCATAAATGGACCTATTTAATTTGCAAACTTTATTTTCCTGCCCAGGAAGAACATAACCTTCTAGTTGCTCCATATAGATGGTTTCTTCAAGAAGCCCATTAAGAAAGGCTGTCTTGACATCCATTTGCCAAATTTCATAATCGAAAGCGGCAGCAATGGAGAAAAGAATTCTGATGGATTTGAGCATGGCAACCGAACTAAAAGTTTCCTCATAGTCCACACCTTCTCTTTGGGTATAACCCTTGGCGACCGGTCTAGCTTTGAAAGTTTCGACTTCGCCTCCAGCGCCTCTTTTCTTCTTGTAGACCCATTTACATCCAATTGGACGATAATCATCGGGTGGATCTACATATTCCCAGACTTTGTTCTTTTTCCTGGAATCCATTTCTGAATCCATGTCGTCTGACCATCGCTTCCGTTGCAGACTTGCCATTTCCTGTTTATAGGTTAATGGGTCGTCATCAATACCGTCACCAACGACCATATTGATTTCACCATCCAAGCCATAACTAGATGGTTTTGTAGAAACCCTCCCACTACGACGAGGAGCGGTGACCTTCGGAACAGGAGCTTTGGTAGTAGTTTTCTCAGTTGCTACAACTGAGGGAGTGGGATGGTCCTCTTCTTGAGTAGAAGAGGATGGAACATTTGAAGGAACTGTATCTGTAAGCATTTCCTCTAATAGAACTTCACTTTTCGGTTTGTTGTCTTTCATATAGTTATCTTCAAGGAAAGTAGCATTTGTAGAAATAAATACTTTGTTATCCTTGTGACTATAAAATAGTCCACCCCTAGTCTCTTTAGAATTTCCGACAAACATGCAAACTTCAGTTCGCGATTCCAGTTTGCCTTCTTTCTTTCTCAAGACGTGAGCAGGGCACCCCCAAATCCTATAATGGCGTAAACTAGGTGTACGACCATTCCATAGTTTGACGGGTGTCTTAGGGACTGCTTTAGATGGTACAACATTTAAATGTCGTTTGCCATTTGAATAGCATATCCCCAGAAGGACGTAGACAGAGTTGAATAACTCAGCATAGACCTAACCATTTCCAAGAGAGTGCGATTTCTTCTTTCTGCAACTCCATCTTGCTGTGGAGTGCTTGGGGCAGTATATTGGGATTCAATTCCAAGTTCAGTTAAATGATCTTTGAACTGCATATCCATATATTCTGCACCCCTATCAGTTTGCAAGATCTTTAATGTTTTACCTAATTGGTTTTGAGCCAAAGCATGAAATTCCTGAAACTTTTCAAACGTTTCAGATTTCTTTTGCATTAGGTAAAGAAAACTGTATCTAGAGAAGTCGTCAATAAAAGTGACGAAATACTCATAACCACCTCGGGCTTTTACATTCAGAGGTCCGCAAACATCTAAATGCACTAACCCTAGGGGTTGTTTGGCACGCTCTCCCTTTGCAGAGAAAGAATGTTTGGTCATTTTTCCTTCTAGGCAAGACTCGCATACTGGCAGTTCTCCTAAGACGACATTTTTTAATGGACCGTCTTTGGTTAGCCTATTGAGTCTATCAAAACCTATATGACCTAAACGTAAATGCCATAGATAAGTTTGATCATCATTATCAATCTCTTTTCTCTTAAGGCTTCTAGGTTTAGCTACATTGAAAAGTTCAGTATTTAGTGAGATTTGAGTATCAAGTCTTAAAACTATAAAGCCCTTGTTCCATGTTAGCAACACATATATGAAATCCATTACGAGAAACTGAACAATTTGAACTCGAAAAATTCAATATATAAAATTGTGTTTGTAAACAGGAAACACTAATCAAGTTTCTACTAAAGTTTGGAATATATAAAACATTCTGTAAAAGTAAAAACTTCTTTGTATGAAACTTGATTCGGGTTGTTCCTCTAGCTTTAACTGATACCAACTCGCCATTTCCAACTTTCAGATTTAACTCATCTGGGTGAAGATTCTCCCAAGTTTCAAGCAGCTGCAATGAAGAACATACATGGTTAGTAGATCCAGAATCAACAATCCAGGTGGATTTGTCATTCTCTAAAACACATGCTTCAAAGACAATAGCATCACCTTCGTTTGAATTGTCTAGAAGCCTGGGACATTGTTCTCCTTTATGTCCCTTTCCATTACAATTCGCACATAGAACATGATGTCTGATAATTGTATTTGAAGAAGCAGCTTTGTTAGAGCCCTCATGCTTAATCTTCTTCCTCTGATTAAAGTTTGCAATACCAGGAGGTCCCATTGCAATCAAATTCCGCTCATGGGCCCTCAAATCAGTCTCGAGTTTGTCCATGTCGGAGGAGTGAGGATTTATCAATAAGTAATATAGAACAAAACTATCATACTCCTGAGGAAGACTATTAAGGATGAGTCGAACCCATTGTTCCTTTGATAAATCAATTCCAAGTAGATTTGCCTTTTGGAACTTCAGATTCATCAACAATAGGTGCGAGTTAATGCAACTACCAGGATGCATTTTCACACTATTGAGTTCTTTTGCAAAGATACTAACTAGGAGTGGATCGGGGTGAGGGTTATTCATATTGGCACTACAACATATCAATAAACAGAAGTAAGGTTCTGGTTCTATAAATTCATACACAAGTTCAGAAAATAACGAATAATCACATATGTTATAAAAATACTAAATCTAACATAGTTTATTTTCCAAGGTTTCCAACGAACTGATACAGTGTCCCGTTTAGGCGAGAGTCAAAGCATCATCCATTGAATAGAGTTGTCAATTCATCTAAAATGTCAAACATTCTAGCAACCTTTTATTCGATCAAGATTGGAATTCAGCATTGTCCCGTTTAGGCGAGAGTCAAGGCAATTCTATCTTATGAGCTTCTACCATTGTTTCATACTCTTGTAAGTCTTATACAGTCGCCACCATTAGGGTGGTCATAAACAATATAAAAAACTTATAAGAATACTTATCTTTCGAGATTAAACGGTGCTAACTTGCTAATGAACGTTCCTCCATTAGGGAGGATTACTCACTAAAACAATAGCTATGTAAAACAAACAATGGAGATCGAATTTCTCTTGATTAAAGCTCATTATTTAAAATATGTATTTTGTTTAATCATTTATATTCCATATCTCAATAATGAAACATTACAAATTAAAGTAAAACTTTAATTAAATTTCAAAAATGGAATGAAATTGAAAAATATCTTATTTAAGTTGTTTAGAAAAATTTAAATATCCAACTTAAATATTCTTAAAACAATGACTTAATTAAATATTAACAATTAAGTAGTAACCACTTAATTTAGAAGATATTCCATTTTAAGTTCCGATATTTATAAAATATCAACTTAAAAAATATCCAAAGAATCTTAATAACTAATTCCTAAAATTCCTCAACTTAATTTATAATAGGAAATTCAAAAGATATTCAAATCTAAGTTGATTTGTTAGATATAACTAAATCTCAACTTAAATAGGAATATTTAATGAAATTATAAAATTAAGATTCAGAAAGAATTTACATGGTTATAATTCTATATTTAATTAAACACAAGAAAAATACATATAATTTTTCTAGAATATTATTCTTCAAACTATATTTTTCTTAAATTAATTTCAAGGAAGAATGAAATTAATTATGTTGCTAATCAATTTTATTAGGTCAAACTAATATAATTAACCTAGCACAGTTATCAAATCAGGCAAATGGGCCTTCACAATTAGGGTTGTTCATGTGAGGGGGGGCTGGGTCCAGTATGTCGTACCCACTTCTATGGCTCCCAACTCTCACACAAGGCCCAAAAGAGAGGAATTTAACCTTAAAATGAACAACTGTTATTAATTGAATAGGCTCACTACTAAATGAGCCTAAATAAAATCTATCAGGTTATGACATTTTATTTAGCAACAACAACCTATATGTATCTATAACAGAAATTAAACATATAGGCTCACACAAGCACACAGATTTGGATGGATCCTATCATGTGTTGGAATTATATTTTACCAGGAACTTAGATCTACTCACAAGTATGTTGATTTAGCAACCTAAACATGAACTTCTAAAACGATGAACTAAACACATAAAAGTTAAGAATAACTTACAGTGATGGTAGCGGAATTAAGTGTCTCCTTCCACTCAGATCTCTAACCCTTGATTCCTGTCTGTAGCAGAGTATAATCAAGATCTGAGCCCGAATGTCCTTCAGTTGGATGTGATCCTTCATAGTCTTCCAAACTATGATTGAGGTACTGAGTGATGTGTGTGGGCACTTCTCTCTCACAAGGATTTTCGAAATTCTGTTTTCTTTTCTCTCTTATTTTCGTGTATAGTGATTGCACACCAAGACCTTGCAAGAGTGAAGAGAGGGGCTGCTATATATAGGAAAAGGGAAGAGCACAACTTTCCAAATAAGCAGTTTACTCTTTTACTGTGTAATTGAATAACTGCCTTATTTAGTATGATCCACCACTTTCCTATTTTTGCTAGGCTTTGATTAGCAATTACATGGCAATTAAAATGAAAATAATAATTGGGAATCAAGAAAACATGTGGCTGGCCATGGTGTGTTTATGGGCCTCACATGGATTTTGCAGTTTCCTCAATTTTATTTCTATTTCTCCAAAAATGCCATTTTTCCAATTCTAATCATTTAAATGCCAAAACTAATTATTTAATAACTAAAATAGATTATTAAATAATATTGTCATTTAAAATAATTATTAATTAGACATGCAAAGTCTCTCAATTAATAATTAAACCTAGAAACCCTTTTATTTACAATTTCATCCTTAAACTGTGAGAATTCACAAATTAGACATAGTCCAACTTTTAGAATTATAGTTGATTAATCATAAATCAATTATAGAGTCTTACAAATAGTATAGTCTCAACTAGAATGGGGACCATGGATCTATATGCTGAGCTTCCAATAAGTTGAACCGATTTACCAAGTAAATCCCTAACTTATTAATTCCTTGTTGAATCCACTCTTAGAACTTGGAATCGCACTCTCAGACTTATATAGAGCATATTATATGTAACACGATATAAATATGCTATCTCATTTAACCATTGTTATAATCTTAATGTGATGAAAATATCCTCTATAGAGATGATTTACATCGAGATGGGACCAATTTACCGTTTACACCCCTCAATGTATTTTGCCCCTTTGAACACTTAGTTACCTGTAAATGATGTTTTAGTGATCTAATATATAGTCACTGAAACAAGAGCTCATCCATTTACTTTTATTTAACTAAGCTCAAAGGGAATCATCACTTTACTTCTATACACCAGTAGAAGCTATAGATATCCATATTTATGTTCAGCACTCCTACTCAGTTATGCTATCATGTTCCCAAAATATACGTATCACCCTGACCCAAAAGTAGGCGTAACTAATAAATCAAAGAACATGAATAGCACTCCTGAGATTGAGCCTAAGCATATCAGGATTTAGATTCTCTTAATCTAAGATCAACTTCTGATATTGACTTGGAAAGATACAACGGTAAGTTTATAATATCTTATCTAAGTTCAATATCGGTCCAGTCCAATGTATACTCCATACATTCGAAACTAGTATACTTTACCAATGTCCTGGAAAGAACATAACACTTACTCCAAGTGTAAGTATACTTCATCGTTGATTATCACATCAGTGTAAATCCAAAACACTGATGAACAGGGACCAAATCTTTTGAATCATATAATCACAATCACATTCCACTGTATTGACAATACTGTAAATGTGAATAACTATATGTTCTGGATTTAACTGATTTTGTGCATATATCAAGTATATATATTAAACCATAAACATGTAACATACATGTAATCATAAATCACTTCAAAATTCTAAATTGATAACTAATCAGATTGTAATGGGTTTTATTTAGGCCACAAAACCCAACAAACTCCAACTTGCACTTACATAAAACAAGTTGTGCATTACAATCAATCTTTTGCCTCGATCCTCTGATCAAGTGTAGTATATTTGAATCCACCCATATATCTGGAACCAGGTTCATAAAACTTATGAAACATCCTTAACTATATGCTTTACTCATTAAGGGATACTGAAATCCTTACTGCCCATTAAGTACATCTGAAAAAACAGAAGACATATCTCTCAAATTTTAAAATTTGGAATTGAGATAATGCAATGTAGAATTTTCTTCAGTAAAATAACTTTCTGGTAATTTCGAATTTACAAAGTTATATCTTCTCTGATGAAGCTTGAATTATTGTAGATGGGTTTTTTACACTCTTCTACTATGATTCCTCCACCCCCAGAGTAACCACCATCTCAAATTCTTAATGAGTTGGTGTGGATATTAGGATCATTAATGCATAGTTCCTTAATATCTAACATATAGGTCACTTTCATAAATCTTTGTTGATTGTCCCCTAATGTTCCCCATTTGATTACATCTCAGATGGCTCCCACTCAATAGTAGATGTCTGGTTAGAAACTTTTAACCTTTTACTATTGTTTCTAGGGATATCTCGTTGTGACTTATTTTCTTAGTCTGAAACTGTAAGTTTCTCTAAGACTAGGTCAACAACATAGCAGTCTAGTATCTGAAGTGTAAAATACTTGCTAGAGATTAAGCAATCAAATAAAGATACCATAAAATGTTATGAGGATTAGAAATCTTGACTCAAGTCTTTCGAATAGACCATGCAAGAATTCTTCTATCTTATTCTCATAATTCTGATAAGTTATTTCTATCCATGTGAATGGTTAGATTTGTTTTTATCAAAGGTGTTCTTAAGTTCCTATCACAAATATCAACCAAACGAAGATGGGTAAAGAATTTTAATATTCTCCCATTCAATTAAGGTAATGTGATACATTATCAAAGAACTTTAATGGTATCATTAACTATTACAACAGTAAATCTAAACTGGAACATATAATCAAGATCAAGGATTTATTCTGATAATAGCTAATTTATTGTATTATTTCCATGTTTAAAATTATGTGTTACAAAGGGTACTGTGGAATAAAGTCCATCCCTAAGTTTATAGAGATTATGATCCACCCCTAAAGGTTGTAAATCCCTAAGTGTGATAGAGAGTCTGTGGAGTTGAATATAATCCAGAGTTCATTAGATATAAAAGATCGTTGAACTGCATATTATTCTTAACTTTTCTCCACCCCTATCAGATCAAAAGATCTTTTTATTAAACAAATTCTCAATAATTGTTTTAGAATTAACAATTATTCATAAACATAGAAATAATTTCTAGTGTTTATGTAGTAATAACTCTGTAAGGAGTTTAAATACCTATAGAATTTGTATCAATAATAAAAACACATACACATACAAACATAATATAAAAATTGGTAATTGATAAGATAAAGTACTGAAGCTCAACTCATAGATTGCAATTTATTTGTAAAAGAAACTTTATTATAAACCAAAAAAATTGTTTGCAATATTATGAGAAACAAACAGGGAATAAAATCCCAAAATTTGAAATCCAAATTATTTGAGAAATGAAACAATTAATTCAAAAAAAAATTAAGTGAGCTTCTTCTTTATCATAGACGACCTCCATCCACCATCCAGCTTTCAGATCCAACTCCCTAAGACAGCATCCGAGTTTAAGAAGCTTGAGCTATAAGAAGAATAATAAACAAGGTTAGTAGTCCAGAATTAATAATCCAAAAGGATAATAATTCACTAAAACACATCAGTTTATAAAGAAATACCTTGTTTCTTTGCAAGAAGCTTAGGACATTGGGATTTCCAATGGCCTTTCTCATTGCAGTAGAAACACTTTCCTTTCGGTGTATCACCAAAAGCTCCAGCCTTTTTGTTCTTAGCTGCTTTCGCAGCTTGAGCTCGCTTCTTGGCATTTTTCCACTTCTTCTTATTATTGGATTTGGAAGTAGAAGCAACGTGTGCCTCAGGATTACTCGTCTTATTACCATTTCCAGAATTTTGAGGTTTATTCCCTCTTTTCTTGGGACCTCCAATCAAATTTTCATATGTCTAAAGGTCATTGACTAAAGTATGAAAGTCTTGTTCCTTCTTATTCATGACATAATTTGATGTATAGGGCAGAAAATCTGGAGTCAGACTATTCAAGATGAGACTCACTTGAGTAGTCTGATCCATTTCAGCACCACGATTCTGGGCTTCCTGGAAATAACTAGCCAACTGGAGAACGTGATCACGCACATTCTGATGGGGTTCCATCCATGCGTTGATGAACTTTTTAGTCGCGTCAAAGCGAGACTGGATAGATGCCATACTGAATAGCTCAGTTAACTGCATCATGATTTCTGCAACCGTGACAGTGTTAGCAAACCTTGTTTTCAAGGTGTCAACCATGCTGGAAAGCATGAAGTATCGAGCTTTGTTGTTAGCATTCTGCCAACACTCGAACTTCTCTTTCACAGTTTTGGTTGCATTGTCACCTGGCTGCTCAGGGGACGGCTCAGTCAACACAAACGAGGCACTTTGACCTATGAGAGCAATGTTAATGTTCTCTCTCCACTTTTGGAAGTTAGATCCATTTAGCTTATTTTCAGTTAACAATGACAACATGGGATTCGACATTGCAATTCAGGATACTACAAGATAATAAATAGATATCAATTATTGTTTAACACAAAATCTTATTCAGAAATTATTAGCACATAGCAAGTAGGAATGACTAGAGAAAATACTAAAAAAAAAGCAATCCTAAATAATTTCCAAGGTTTTCAACAAACTGATATCAATGTCCCGTTTAGGCGAGAGTCAAAGCTATCATCCATTGAATAGAGTTGTCAGCTCATCTAAAAAGAGAAACATTCTAGCAACCTTTTATTCGATCGAAAAGGGAATCTGACGTTGTCCCCTTTAGGCGAGAGTCAAGGTCATTCCTATTTCATGAGCTTCCACCATTGTTTCATACGTTTGTAAGTCTTATACAGTAGCCACCATTAGGGTGATCAATACTAATATAAATAACTTACAAATATACTTATCTTTCGAGACTAAACGGTGCTAACTTGCTAATGAACGTTCCCCCATTAGGGAGGATTACTCACTAAAACAATAGCTATGTAAAACCAACAATGGAGATCGAATATCTCAATAATAATAAAGCTCATTATTTAAAATGTATTTTCTTCTATTATTTATTTATTTTAAATCTATATATATTTATTAAATTTTAAATTTAGAATAAAATTCTAAATAAAATTTAATTTAATATTTGTAAAATTAAACTTAGATCGTTAAGAAAATAAAATGAATTATTTCCATCTTAGTATTAATTTTCCAACAAATATTAAGAAAATTACTTAATTTAAGTTGTATTAATTTAAATTAATTTGCAACTCAAATTAAATTTTTCTACTAATATATATATTGTATTTCCAAAAATATCAAATTTCGAAATACATTAAAATAAATCAGACTTTACTTAGAAAAAATACTTCAAGCAAAAATACTATCTATCTAGATTTTCTTGACTAATTAATCCAATTTCTAATAATATATTTTAGTTCTTTTATTTTAAATTAATCATTAAATGAAAAGATCTTTGATTTAAGTTGATTCAAAATTAATTAAAATAATTAATTTACAACTTTAATCTATCTTTCAAGATAAATTCAAAATCATCTTGCATAATTAAACGCAATTTTGAAAAATGATTAATAAAATAAATAAAATATATTTTTGAAAATTATTCAAAATTTAAGTTGTTATGAAAATATCCAACTTAAAATAATTTTCTATTTAATTAAATATCATGAAAATAACAATATCTGAGTATCATTATGAAAATCAACTTAGATATTTAATTTTCAACTTAATTAAATGTATTAAATTCAGGAAATAAATAATTAAGTGTAGAGAAGGCTTAATTATTAATTTCCAATTTAATACAACGAAAAATATCCTAAATTGAATTGTACCAAAATTAATTATTAAACAATTAATTTCACAATCAATGATATTTTTCTATATTGGAAATAATAATTAGTATAGAAATAACTATCTAGAAAATATCTCAATTCAACTAAGTATCTTTTTCAAGATTTGGAAAATATCTGATTTAAGTTATTATAGAAAGAATCTATAATTTACAACTTAAAATTTTCCAAACAAAATTTAATTAAATATCAAAATTAGGTGGTAACTACCTAATTTAAAGATATTCCCTTTTAAGTTTAAAACCAACTTAAAAAATATCTTTTAAGAGTCTTCAATAACTAATTCCTAGAATTCCTCAACTTAATATTAAATTCAAAAGATATTCAAATTTAAGTTAAAAGGGAAAATTAGTAATAACTAATTCATAACTTAAATAGAAATATTTAATGAAATAATAAAAGTAAGTTTCAGAAAGAATCTAGTTAGTTAAAATTCTTTATTTAATTAAATACAAGAAAAATACAAATAGTTTATTTAGAAATAAAATTCATTAAACTATGTTTTTTCTTAAATTAATTTCGAAGAAATTAATTATGTTGCTATTCAATTTTATTAGGTCAAACTAGTTTAATTAACCTAGCACAGTTATCCAAATCAGGTAAATGGGCCTTCACAATTGGGGTTGTTCATGTGAGGGGGGACTGGGTTCAGTATGTCGTACCCACTTCTAAGGCTCCCAACTCTCACACAAGGCCCAAAAGAGAGGAATTTAACCATAAAATGAACAACTGTTATTAATTGAATAGACCCATTAACTAAATGAGCCTAAATAAAATCTATCAAGTTATGATATTTTATTTAGCAACAACAACCTATATGTGTCTATAACAGAAATTAAACATATAGGCTCACTGTAATACCCAGTACAAGTACATTATTTTTGGTATATTATTGTGTGTTTTGATATGTTATTGTTGCATTAAATAAAATATGAATATTATTGGTATTTGCTAAGTACAATTATATAGTTAATTAGATTAAGTATTAATTAATATTAATTATATTAGAGAATAAGTTATTAGTAAATAGTTGTATGATTAAGTGATAAGATTTGTTATACATGTAATAAGAATATAGATAAAATTAGTATACTATTTTATACGTATAGGTTTATTAAATAAATAAGATTAAGTGTATTTATAATAGGAATATATATATATATATATATTTTTTGTATAAGCTTGATAATAAAATATATATATATATATATTTGTAAAGGCTATAGTAATAGATGAATAGAGAGAGGGACACGTGAGAGTGAGAGAAGAATGGGAAAGTTAGTTTAGGATATTTGACTTAGTTGAATTTAAATTTAAATTATGAGGAATTTTATATTAGTAATTAATCAATATTTTATTCCTTAAAAAGAAAAGGTATAGCTGAGTTTAAATTTTAAATTCCTAGATTTTATCTAATCAGTTGAATATATACGGTATGGTTTTACCATTCAATGAAACGATGAACACAAATTTCATTCTCTCCACTTAGATAATTCCTAAATCTCTCATAGCCTCTATCACACCAAATTACAGCATAGCATAAATTGAAGCCTCTATCACAGTATTCGATTTCTAAGGTAAAAACTTTTACTGTCTCTTAATGTCGGGGATGGATGTAGGTTTTTCGTAAGTATGTTTTATTTTCGTTTTCAGAGAAATAAGTTTTCATAAAACTACCATATCTCTCTCCTCGTATATCCATTTTTAGTGATCTAGGTACCGTTTTAAAGATAATTTAATGTTCTCCATTTTTCATGAAGAAACTCTTTCCTAATTCGGACTATTTCGATGTCAAAAAATTCATGATTTACACTGACTGTCGAAGAAACTCTTGTACTGTTAGAAAGATAATTCAATGATCCATATTTTCTTTGAAGAAACCTTTCCCTAATTCGGAGTTCTTACCAGTCAAAAGTTAGTATCTTTACTCGGTTATGATATTTCGTTTTAAGTTTTATTTCAGAAAAAGTGTCCTCAGTAAAAATTCAATATCTCTCTCACTTTTGATCAATTTTAAAAGATCTTTATCTCGTTTTAAAGCTTAGAAAACTAGCTACATTTTTTATGACGAACGTATTGTCTAGATCGGGGTGTAACTATTTTTAAAACTTTTATTTTTAGGCTGTATTCAGAAATCGGCATGATCCAGGATTTTAAAGAAACTGTTTTGAGAAAACATGCATAACTCCTAGGTTATAGCTCCGATTTTGATGATCTTTATACCGTTAAAAAGGTCTTTCAATTAACTAAAAACTTTGTGAACAGTAGGACTTCTAATTCAAAAGTTTTATAAGTCAAATTCTATGCTAAAGTTGTTGTACAGTAAGAGTAATAAATATATTGAGTTTATCGGTGGACTAAGGGTTTCGTTAAATGTTATAGGGCCTAGAAGGTATCGTAGGAGTTAATTACAGGGGAGTTGAGGTAAGGAAAAATAATTATACTTTATACTTGCTTTTTATATGGTTTGAGTACCTAGTATGAGTGCTTGAATAAATTGTATTGAAACTGTGGAATGTGATAGTTTCGATGAAATATTAGTGTTTTGTCGATGGATTGTATATGGCTGTTTAATCATGTTCCAGGTACTTGGAAGTGGTTGGAAACCACACATGTATGGTGATGTGGTAAGTGAGGCAGTGTACGTAAGGGTGCACTGGTTATTGGTATTGCGTTCTGGTTAAGAACGTAAGACACTCCAGATTTGTATGGAAGCTGGAGTGTGAGTGTGTGGTATTTCAGTATTTGTGTGGCTGCCTCTATTTATACTTATGATTAGTTTGTTGTATGTTTGATGTATATGTTTGTGCTATGATGTGTGAATGCTGGTACATAGTATTTTGTTTTTTGCTTACTGGGCTTTGCAGCTCACCCCTTATTTACCCCATATGTGCAGATAAGTAAGCCTGTAAGCTTTCGGTGACAAGTTGAGTCTGGGCAGCATGGGGTGTATCTCGTGTGATCATGTAACTGCGAGTGGTCTTGGCCATCTTCCGCTGAAAGTTTTTTTTTAATTTATTAAACTTATCGAGGATGTTGTCGTTTAAATTTTCTATTACTTTTCTCTAAGTGGTAATACTTTATTTTCAATTGGGTACCCATGTTTTGAAAAGTGTTATTTTTTTAATAAAGGCAACATTAGTATCTTAACGCCAGTTTATTTATGGCATCTTATTTTACGTAAGTAAGGGCGTTACAAATGGTATCAGAGCCTTGACCCAGCCGAAAGTGTGGTCGACGAGGACGTCGGACCCCGTAAGTGGGGGTGATTGTGACAGTCAGTAGTCCCGTGATCCGTAAGGGGAAACACCGGGTAAGCTGTACAATCCCACACCGCCTGGGGAAGGTCAAGTGGGATGATTCTGAGACTGTGTAGGTATGGGACTACACAGTTGAAGAGGGCTTAAATGGATTGATTGGTACTACCTATATCAACAAGGTGCATCTTGTTTTTCGGTAGCCCATCACGAAAGAACTCCACAATTAAGCGTGCTTGGCTTGGAGCAATTTCAGGATGGGTGACCTCCTGGGAAGTTTTCCTAGGAAGTGTGCGAGTGAGGACAAAGCACGCTGGAAACACTCGTGTTGGTCTGTAGGGTCAGTCATCAATCCAGGAAGCAGCCAGAGTGACGTACTCGTGTATAAGAGTCATTCATTCCGTGGGTGTAAGGACTCAATGGAGGCTTGAAGCGGGGACATTACAAATGGTATCAGAGCCACAGTTACATTGATCTTGAATTCACGCGACATACACACCATCGCTGCAAAGGATCAACTTGTCATCAAGTATGTATGCTTTATATATGTTATGTCTTATATGTTAAATTTGGTTTAGTCTTTATCTTTTGATTTTCCTTTAGTTAGCTAGAAGTTTAGGGTATGGTTAATCGAAACAATTAACTGATTCTTCGGAGTTAGAATTTTAGTATAACTCAAACAATTTTCTTATTAGTGTAATTTTTTTTTATGAGTGAAGATTATTTATTTATTTATTTTACATGGTGAATTGTTGCTTGATGATTTACGTTATTTTTAAGTTTATATAATTTAGTGTATAGATATTTTCTTTTTGAGCGAGATACATCTTTGGTTATTTTTCTTACCGCTACCATCTCCTTTCTTTTGAAGATCAAGTTAAGGGATTTGATGGAAAACGGTGAACCCAGAAGATCAACCCGGTTGAATGAAAGAGCGGCTGTAAGAGACCGAGCTAGAGGTCGGGGGCAAGGAGGTGCTCGCAGTCGAGGTCACGGTCGAGGCAGGGGAAACCAGCATGTCCCTACCGAGGCAGTGATCCAGGAGAATCAAAATGCCCCTGTAAATGGACAACAACCAAGTCAAGGTGGGGGCAACCACGAAGTCCCTGCTGGGGTAGTTGGTCAAGAACACCAAAACGCCCCTGTAGTGGTGCCACCACAACAAGAAGATTTGGCGTAAGAAGTTGCTCGTCTCAGGGAAGAAATTAGGAAGCGAGATGAAGAGGCTCACAACCGTCAGGAACAACCTTATCAAGGACAACATCGATTTTTGTCGGTGCAATACATGCCTGTGCTGGAGGATCGATGGGAACCAATATATGAAAGGTTACGCAAGCAACACCCACCAAATTTTGAAGGGGGCTCAGATCCAATGGAAGCTGAGGAATGGTTAAGAACAGTGGAAGGTATTGTTGAGTACATGCGGCTCGGTAACGAAGATAGTGTAGCTTGTGCTGCTAGTTTATTGAAAAAGGATGCCCGCATCTGGTGGGATGTTATTAAACAAACACGGGATGTGGCCGCAATGACCTGGGCTGACTTTGCACAAGTTTTTAACAAAAAATACTACATTGAAGCAATACGCTCAGCTAGAGTTAATGAGTTCACGAACCTGAGACAGGGTAAGTCTACAGTTACAGAGTATGCTCGCCAATTTTACAGATTAGCAAAGTTTGCCACAGATCTGGTTCCTACTGAGTTTCTGAGGATTCATCGCTTTACTGAAGGGCTCGACTCCCGAATAAGTCGGGACATAGCGATGTCATGAGTAAGGGCAACCACGTATGCTGAGGTACTGGAAAAAGCCCTAGAAGCTGAGTTGTGTGAAAGTCGTATACAGAAAGACAATACAGCAAGGTGGGAGGCCAGAATGGCCAGTAATGGAGGTGGTGATAACAAAAGGAAACTGCCAAGTAACCAACACAACGAAGCCGACAAGAGAAACAAGATAGGGTCCAATAACTACAAAGGGAAGAAGCCATATGTGGAGTACCCCCTATGCCCAACATGTGGTCGTAAGCATCCGGGAGAATGTCGACTGAAAGGCAAGACTTGTTACAAGTGTGGGCAACTAGGCCACTACAAGAAGGACTGTCCGCAAAAGGGTGATCAACTCAAGGATGACAAACTTGTCCCAGCTCGAGTATTTGCACTAACCAGAGGGGAGGCTGAGACTAGTAACACTGTGGTTGCAGGTCAGATTTCTATCTCTGGAAAGCTATGTACTGTTTTATTTGATTCTGGAGCTACGCACTCATTTATTGCTTTAAACATGATAGATAAGTTAGAACTACCGTATGTAAATTTTAGTTATAAGTTCATGACGGAGTTGCCCTCGGGCGAGGTTATGATATCATCTAGAAGAGTGCGGGATGCGCCAATAAGGATTGCAGACAAGGAACTTAGTGGAGATCTGATAGAGCTGGAGATGAAGGATTACGATCTTATCCTGGGTATGGATTGGCTATCACGACATGGAGCAACAATAGACTGCCGAAAGAGGATAGTGACTTTCACCCCTGAATCTGGAGAGGCATTCATATTTGAAGGAATTAAAGTCAAGTCAAGCTTACCGCTAGTTACAGCCCTGAAGGCACAAAGGATGATACGTGCGGGATGTCAAGCATACTTGGCCAGCATAATAGTAGACAAGTCAAGAGAAACCACTCTAAAGCCAGAGAATGTCCACATATTATGTGAATTCCAAGAAGTTTTTCTGGAAGACCTACTAGGGCTACCCCCAGATAGAGAGATAGAATTTGTGATTGAGTTACCGCCAGGCACAGCACCAATCTCGAGGGCTCCATACCGCATGGCTCCCAATGAATTGAAGGAATTGAAGGCTCAACTACAAGATCTTTTAGACAAGGGGTTCATTAGACCAAGTTACTCACCTTTTGGTGCGCCAGTGTTGTTCGTCAAGAAGAAGGACGGTAGTATGCGGATGTGTATAGACTATCGAGAGCTGAACAAAGTGACTATAAAGAACAAGTATCCCTTGCCTCACATCGATGATTTGTTTGATCAGTTACAAGGGGCGATCGTCTTCTCAAAGATCGACTTGAGATCTGGGTAACACCAATTGAAAGTCCGAGAGGAAGATATAGCAAAGACGACATTTCGAACACGGTATGGGCATTATGAATTTCTAGTGATGTCATTTGGGTTAACCAATGCCCCAGCAGCCTTCATGGATTTAATGAATAGAGTATTCAAGGAATATCTTGAAGAGTTTGTGGTGGTATTCATTGATGACATACTCATTTATTCAAGGACAATGGAAGAGCACGAGGAGCACTTAAGGCTAACTCTAAGCAGACTCAAAGAGCACCAATTGTATGCCAAATTCAAAAAGTGTGAGTTCTGGTTGGAGAAAGTGGCGTTTCTAGGCCATATAGTGTCCAAAGACGGGGTAGAGGTGGACCCTGCGAAAATTGAAGCAGTGAAGAGCTGGCCAAAACCAAAAAATGCAAGTGAGGTTCGGAGTTTCCTCGGACTAGCTGGATATTATAGGAGATTCGTTGAAGGGTTCTCAAAAATAGCCACACCATTGACGAATCTGACTCGAAAGCAACAAAAATTTGCATGGACAGATAAATTAGAGGAAAGCTTTCAGACATTGAAAGATAAACTCATAACAGCACCCGTCCTGTGTGTTCCAACTAACAAAGACAAATTTGTAGTATATTGCGACGCATCAAAGCAAGGGCTCAGCTGTGTGTTGATGCAGAATGAGAAGGTGGTAGCCTATGCCTCTAGGCAGCTAAAGGAGTATGAGACAAGGTACCCAACTCATGACTTGGAGTTGGCAGAAGTGGTCTTTGCATTGAAAATCTGGAGGCACTACCTCTATGGAGAGAAGTGTGAAATATACACAGATCACAAAAGCCTAAAATACTTCTTTACGCAGAAAGAGCTCAACATGAGACAGAGGCGGTGGTTGGAACTGGTAAAAGATTACGATTGTGAGATACTATACCATCCTGGAAAGGCTAATGTAGTGGCGGATGCACTTAGCAGACGCCACTATGCAAGCTTATCAATGTTAAGGGCATTAAAAGTGTCGTTGCAACAGGAAATTGAGAGATCTGGAATAGAGTTAGTAACGGGAAAGCTAGCTAACCTCACAATTGAATCAAATTTATTAGAGAATATCAAAGAAGAACAAGCCCAAGATGAGTTTTTAATCAAGAAGCGGGTCGAACTACAAAATGGGAAAGTCGGGGACTTCTCAGTTAATGAAGAGGGTATTCTACTATACAAGGCAAGGGTGTGTGTACCTAAGAAAGCGGAGTTACAATCAAAAATCTTACAAAAGGCGCACACTACACCCTATTCTTTACACCCAGGATCAACCAAAATGTACAATGATCTGAAAGGTAGGTATTGGTGGCCGGGTATGAAAAATGATATAGCAGAATTTGTAGCAAAATGTCTTACGTGCCAGCAAGTTAAGGCCGAACACCAGAGACCTGCAGGGCTGTTGCAATCTCTTGATATTCCTGAGTGGAAATGGGAAGATATTGTTGGGTTTTATGCCCTAAATAAAACTCATTTCAATATAATTAGATTTACTTATTAATATAGATCAGAAATAACATTTAATGTTGCATGGTTGACATGATTTATTTCATGATTATATGTACATAATGTATAAATTCATCTGAAACCATTTTCACATACTTGATCCTGTTTATTGTGACGTCAACACATTGGAAAGTAAACATGACTATGTGAATAAAGTTTCCTAGATTTATCAGACATAGGGTTTTACTGATATGATAATCTACAACAGAGTTTACTTGCATTTGGAGAAGTGCTATGTTCTTTCCAGAGCATTGGTTAAAGTAAAGCTCAGGTTGGATGCATGGAGTATGCATCGGAAGGGACCGATATTGAACTTTGACTTAGATTTATTCAAGTCAATATCGCCTAGTTGATCCTAGATCAAATGTTCTTAATCCTGTTATGATTAGGCTCAATCTTGAAAGGCTATTCATGTTCTTTGATTTGTTAGTTAAGCCTATTTTTAGGTCAGGGTGATATGTACATTTTGGGAACACGGTAGTGCAATTGAATGGGAGCGCTAGCATAAACATGGAATCTATAGCTTCTATCTGGCGAATAGTAAGCAAAGGATGATCTCCTTCAAGCTTGACCAAACGAACATAAATGGTGGAGTACTCATTTCACATAAGCTGAAATATCATTTATACGGGGTCAAGTGTTTTAAGGATAAAATACATTGTAGGGTGTAACGGTAATCTATCCCTTTACAGTGTAGATCATTCATATAGAGGATCATTGATCACATTAGGATTATAACAATGGATAACTAATGATGCATCTATATGGTGGAACATATAGAGCATTCTATATACTGAGAGTGCGATTCTAAGTTCTATGCGTGGATTCAACGAAGAATTAATAAGTTAGTGAATTTTAGTGATAAATTCTTGATCTACTTATTGGAAGCTCGGTTATATAGACCCATGGTCCCCGCACTAGTTGAGATAATATTGTTTATAAGACTCATGTAATTGGTTTTGATTAATCAATTATAATTCTCAAATTAGACTATATCTATTTGTGAAATTTTCACTAAGTAAGGGTGAAATTGTAAAGAAAGAGTTTTAGGGGCATATTTGTTAATTATGATACTTTGTATGGTTCAATTAATAAATATGATAAATGACAATATTATTTAATAATTATTTATAGTTATTAAATAGTTAGAATTGGCATTTAAATGGTTGAATTAGAAAATTGGCGTTTTTGAGAAAATCAGTTTTAGAAAAGATAAAACTGCAAAATTGCAAAAAGTGAGGCCCAAATCCACTAAGCATGGCTGGCCACTTTTGTAGGCAATTTAAACTGATATTTTCATTATTTTAATGCCAAATAATTCAAACCTAACCCTAGTGGAATGCTATAAATAGATAGTGAAGGCTTCAGGAAAATTACACTTTTTCTTCTGACACTTCTGATTCAGAAAAACCTGAGCCTTCTCTCTCCCTATCTTGCCGACCACTCCCTCTCTTTCTTCCCTCTTAAATTTCGAAATTCTTAGTGTATGAGTAGTGCCCACACACAGCAAGTGATACCTCAACCATAGTGAGGAAGATCGTGAAGAAAGACTTTCAACAAGAAGGAGTTTCAGCATCAAAGATTCAGAGAAAGAGATCCAGGTTCAGATATTGATAATGCTCTGCTACAGAAAGGAATCAAGGGCTACATATCTGAATGGAAGGAGTCATTATAGTCCGCTGCACCCAATGTAAGTTTTCCTAAACTTTATACGTGTTTATTTCATCGTTTTAGAAAGTTCTTATTTATGGTGTTAATCAACATACTTGTGAGTAGATCTAAGATCCTGGTAAAATAATTTCCAACAGATATTGCTATGGATTTTGTGACAGGGTTACCGAAGAATAGCGAATAATAGGATTCTGTCTGGGTGATTATTGACAGACTTACTAAATCAGCACATTTTCTGCCTGTGCGCACTAATTACAATGCAGAGCAATATGCTGAACTGTATGTAAAAGAAATTGTAAGGCTACACGGAGTCCCAAAGACCATTGTATCTGATAGAGGTTCAGTTTTTACCTCTAAGTTTTGGGAAAGTGTGCAAAGCGCTTTGGGCACAAAACTAAGGTTGAGTACAGCATTCCATCCTCAAACTGATGTACAATCGGAACGAACTATTCAAATACTAGAAGACATGCTACGAGCTTGTGCGTTGGATTTCCCAGGTAACTGGAGTAACTATTTGCCACTAATGGAGTTCTCGTACAACAATAGCTATCAATCTACAATAGGGATGGCACCCTATGAAATGTTGTATGGGAGGAAGTGTCGATCACCACTACACTGGGATGAGGTTGGAAAAAAGTGATACTTAGGCCCAGACCTAGTAAGAGAGGCCACTGAAGCGATAGAAAAGATTCGAAATAGAATGGTTACTGCACAAAGCCGCCAGAAAAGTTATGCCGACGTAAAGCAACGGAATGTGGAATTTGCAGTGGGTGATAAAGTGTTCCTTCGAGTGTCACCTATGAAAGGGGTTATGCGTTTTGGAAAGCGAGGAAAGCTAAGTCCAAGATTTATAGGTCCTTTTGAGATATTGGACAGAGTGGGACAGGTAGCTTATCGACTGGCACTGTGTTAGGTTATAATTAACCTATATTTTGGGTCTTTAAAGTTAGCATTATCTCGTCTATTGGTGTCTTTTGGAGCAGTTTTACGCTTGATTTTCATTATTTCAGGTTCCCGGGGTGTTAAAGTTCGAATTCAGTCAAATGGCGAAAAACTGGGACAAACTTGGAAAAAATTAGAAAATTCGGCTCCAGACGCATCAGTAGTCGTGACCTCCAGAGAGCCAGGTCGCAACCCTTTTTCCTGGTCGCGACCCTGGTCGCGACTTCGAGAGTTTGGCAGAAACTCGGTTTTTCGAGTTTTGCCTGTAGTCGCGACCAGCTTAAATGCTAGTCGCGACTAGGTACGGAAATCGCAGATTTGACCTAATTTTGATTTTTCACTCAATTGGAGGCACACCACTCATCCCTATATAAGGAATACGACATTGAAGGTCAGAACTAAGCAAAAACAGACCTAATAGTGGAGGCAAGTGGAGAGGAAGCTATCTTGAAGACCCAGAGCGATACCACCTTCTAGTTTCTTTCTTTTACCCTTTTTATTCTTCTTTATGTTTGTTTTTATTTCTGAATTAATCATGGATCTTTTTAGAGTTATTATGAACTAAATTTCCCAATAAGGGAGGATGATGATTGTTGTTTAAGTTTATGCCTAGTTAATAAATAATTGCCATTCCTTCATCTTATGTGTGAATACTATCTTTATTTGTGTTTAATTCCTTGTGCAAGCTTGATCACCTTTTACATGTTTAATGATCTCAATTCGAAATCTGAAAAGTGAGAATTGAGAATGCTAAAATTTGGATAGTCTAGGTTCTGATGTAAAACGAAAGTATTTACATAGCCTCAGTGACTAATAGATTATTGCTTAATGCTTATTTTATGTTGATTTAATTAAGAAGTTAATTAGAGAACATAAGATTTAGAACCTAAAAGATCTGAAAGAGTTAGGTTAATTTATAATTTGTCATTCACATTGAGATAAGGATAGCAATTAGGTATTAACATAGGTAGCTTCTCAGCAGGATTCACCTCCCTAATCTCTCATCTTGATTAATCGTCGTCTTTTTTCTCTTTAATTTTCTGAGTTATTTACTTTTAAATTGCAAACTTATTATTTTACCAAATAGAATCATAAGTATAGTTCAGTAGTACTTAATCCAATTCCCTGTGGTTCGACCTCACTTGCGTGAGAAACTACTTGATACGTACACTTGCGTAATAAACAGAATTTTCGTAACAAGTTTTTGGCGCCGTTGCCGGGGAGTTGTTTAAAGATTAATATTACACAAAATTATACTAACTTCTACTTTGGTATATTTTCTCTTGCTGATTTTTCTAACCTTTTTCTTGCAATATTTTCTTGATCTATTTCAGGAATCATAAGTGTATGCGCCGTCAAGGACAAGCTGTGATATTACCAGTTGATCCCGAAATCGAGAAAACTTGTAGGAGAAACTGAAAGAACAATAGGCAAGAGGGAGTTTCAGCAACTGTTGAAACTTCAGAAATCATGGCTGCTAATGCTGCAAACAATGGAGGCAATAACGGTAATAATGGTGGCGCAGTAGAAGATCAAGCTAATGGCCGCAGCTTGAGAGATTACATTCTCCCTACTCTGACGGGAGTGCATTCGTGTATCAGGCCACCGGCAGTGGATGCAAATAACTTTGAGATCAAACCTGCCATACTTCAAATGGTGCAGTCTTCAGTTCAATTTGGTGGCCTCCCTTCTGAAGATCCTAACCTGCATCTCTCTAACTTCATGGAACTTTGTGAAACCTTTAAAGTTAATGGAGTTAGTGATGATGCCATTCGACTGAGACTGTTCCCATTCTCTCTTAGAGAACGAGCCAAGAGTTGGCTAAACTCCTTGCCACCCAACTCTATTGCCACTTGGAATGATCTGGCAACGAAATTCTTGTCAAAGTTCTTTCCTCCAGCCAAGTCTGCAAAGCTGAGAGGAGAAATCAATAACTTCTGCCAACAAGATAATGAATCTCTCCATCAGGCTTGGGAGAGGTTTAAAGATCTGATCAGAAAGTGCCCTCACCATGGTATAGAGAAGTGGATGCTGGTCCACAACTTCTACAATGGGTTGGTAGGAAACACAAGAACTTTAATAGATGCAGCAGCTGGAGGAGCCTTTATGAGGAAGAGTGCTAATGAGGCTTATGATCTATTGGAGGAGATGGCTCTAAACAATCAACAGTGGCCAACTGAGAGGAGTCAATCAAAGAAGGTAGCTGGTGTGTTAGAGGTTGATGCCATCACAAAGTTGACAGCACAGGTTGAGGCATTGACAAAGATAATTGCAGGGCAAGCTAAACAAGCCCAAGTTGTGTGTGAGTTATGTGGGGGAAGCCATCACTTTTCAGAATGTCAAGCTAATGTGGATGATTTGCCAATGGATGAAGCTAAAGCCATTGGAAACTATTCACAGAACAACAACAACAACTATGGGTTCAACCAGGGTAATAACCGAAGAAACAGTGGGTTCTATCAAAGAACGAAATCGAACCGAATCAGAATCAACAATTTAATCAGCAACAAACCTCTGGTGGAAATTCTAGTTTGCAGACAGATTTATTGCTTCAATTCATGACTGAAACTAGATCTTCCATCAAAGACCTGCAGACACAGATGGGCCAACTAGCAACTCAAGTAGCAACCCGTCCTCAATGGAATTTGCCTAGCACAACTGAAGTAAACCCCAAAGAAAACTGCAAAGCAATTACCCTGAGAAGCGGTAAAAATTATGATGGTCCTGAAATGCCACAACTAGTGAATGGAGAAAAGGAGAATGAAGAGCAACCGATGTCAACCCCAACACCCACTTCAACGAAGGCTACTGATAGTCAAACACAACCACAGCAGTCTCCACCAACTAATAGTGATCACCATGTAAAAATACCATACCCTCAAAGGCTTAGAAAGTCAAGCTTAGACAAGCAGTTCACCAAATTCCTGGAAGTTTTCAAAAGACTTCACATTAACATTCCCTTTGCTGAAGCTTTAGAGCAGATGCCAAGTTATGTGAAGTTTATGAAGGAAATCCTGTCAAAGAAGAGAAAGATGGAGGATTATGAGACAGTGGCTCTAACTGAAGAGTGCAGCGCCATCCTACAGAAGAAACTCCCTCCTAAACTCAGAGATCCAGGGAGTTTCACTATTCCTTGTACTATAGGGAAAATTGAGGGAATAAATGCACTTTGTGACTTGGGAGCCAGCATTAACTTGATGCCTCTATCGGTGTTTAAAAGATTGGAGTTGGGTGAAGCAAAGCCAACAACAGTAACTCTCCAATTGGCGGACCGATCACTAGCCCATCCTAGAGGAGTCATTGAGGATGTGTTAGTTAAGGTTGACAAGTTCATCTTTCCAGCTGACTTCATCGTTTTGGATATGGAAGAAGATAGCAATGTCCCAATTATTCTTGGGAGACCATTCTTGGCAACTGGCCAAGCCTTGATCGATGTTCAGAAGGGTGAATTAAAGCTGAGAGTCCAAGGAGAAGAAGTGGTCTTTAATGTGCTAAAGGCTATGACGTACCCAAAGGCAAGTCATAACTGTTTCTTCATTGACTTGATTGATGAAATGGTGAGTGAGAAAAAGCTGCTAGATGATCCTCTTGAACTAAGTTTAACTGAAGATGAATTGACGGAGCAAGAAGGACAAGAGGTCATGGGGTATGTGAAGTGGCTTGATTCCTATGGGCCTTTGAACAGAAGATATTTTGAGGAATTGGGAGCAGTTCCAAAAGCGCTAAAGCCATCTACTGAAAAGCCTTCAGAACTTGAATTGAAGGTGCTTCCTAGTCACTTGAGGTATGAGTTTTTGGGTCAAGATAAAAAGCTGCCAGTTATTGTTTCAGCTTCTCTCTCTGATGTGGAAACTGATAGACTTTTGAGGGTACTCCGAGCTCATAACAAGGCCATCGCTTGGACACTAGGTGATGTTAAAGGAATCAGTCCTTCAACAGTGATGCATCGAATTCTCATGGAAGACAATGCCAAACCAACTATTGATGCTCAAAGAAGACTCAATCCACCCATGAAAGAAGTTGTCAGAAAAGAAGTAGTTAAGTGGTTGGATGCTGGAGTTTCTTATCCTATTTCAGATAGTAAGTGGGTTAGCCTGGTGCAAGTGGTCCCGAAGAAATGTGGAATGACGGTGATAAAGAATGAAAAGAATGAGTTGATTCCTACAAGAACAGTCACTGGTTGGAGGATCTGCATCGATTATAGGAAACTCAACAAGGCAACAAGAAAAGATCACTTCCCTTTGCCCTTCATTGATCAAATGCTAGACAGACTAGCGGGGCAAGAATATTACTGTTTTCTTGATGGATATTCTGGATACCACCAGATAGCTATAGCACCTGAAGATCAGGAGAAGACTACTTTCACATGTCCCTATGGTACCTTTTCTTTCAGAAGAATGCCCTTCGGCTTGTGCAACGCCCCTGCCACTTTTCAAAGGTGTATGATGGCTATCTTTTCAGATTTGATTGAATCTTGTATTGAAATTTTTATGGATGATTTCTCAATGTTTGGTTCTTCCTTTGATCATTGTTTGGAAAATCTGGAAAAAGTGCTAACAAGGTGCGAGAAATCTAACTTGGTGTTAAACTGGGAGAAGTGCCACTTTATGGTAACAGAAGGAATTGTTCTTGGGCACAAAATTTCAAAGGCAGGAATTGAGGTGGATAAGGCAAAGGTTTCAACAATAGAAAATTTGCCACCTCCAGTTTCTGTAAAAGGAGTGAGGAGTTTCCTAGGACATGCTGGCTTCTACCGCAGATTTATCAAGGACTTCTCTAAAATCTCAAAACCTTTATCTAGCTTACTTGTAAATGGAGTTCCATTTGAGTTTGGAGAAGACTGTTTAAAAGCTTTCAAGATTTTAAAGGAGAAATTGATTACAGCACCGATAGTAACTTCACCGAATTGGGAACTGCCGTTTGAGTTGATGTGTGACGCTAGTGACTATGCCATTGGAGCAGTTTTGGGTCAGAGAGTTGACAGAGTATTCCACACAATCTACTATGCTAGTAGAACTCTGAATGATGCTCAATTAAACTACGCCACTACAGAGAAAGAAATGTTGGCAATAGTGTTTGCTTGTGACAAATTTCGACCCTACCTGATTGGAAAATAAGGTAATTGTCTACACAGATCATTCAGCAATCAAATACCTTATGACCAAGAAGGACGCAAAACCAAGACTGATTCGGTGGGTACTTTTACTTCAAGAGTTCGACTTAGAGATAAAAGATAAATAGGGCACCGAGAACCTGGTAGTAGACCACTTGTCAAGATTAGAGCTGCAAGAGAGTCAGAATACAAAGGAGGTACAAATAAATGAGCAATTTCCTGATGAACAACTCTTTAGTGTCAGGGAAAACCTGATGGTACCGTGGTACGCTGACTATGTTAATTTCTTGGCTGCAAAAATAACTCCACCCGAGCTTTCGCGTCAACAATTGAAGAAATTCTTTTCTGAGGTGAAACATTACTATTAGGAAGAACCAATCCTCTACAAGCACTGCGCTGATCAGATAATAAGGAGATGTGTGCCTGAAGAGGAGATGTATTCTATCCTAAATCACTGTCATGCTTTACCATGTGGGGGACACTTTAGTGGAAATAGAACAGCTGTAAAGGTGTTGCAAAGTGGATTCTTTTGGCCAACGCTATTCAAGGATGCTACTACTTTTGTAAAGGCATGTGATCGTTGTCAACGAACAGGTAATATCTCAAGAAGAAACGAGATGCCTTTAACATGAATTTTAGAAGTTGAATTGTTTGATGTGTGGGGAATAGACTTTATGGGCCCTTTTCCTTCATCCTTTAGCAATCAGTACATTCTTTTGGCTGTTGATTATGTGTCTAAATGGGTCGAAGCTCAGCTACACCTCAAAATGATGGAAAGACAGTTCTCAGCTTCTTACAAAAGAACATTTTTACTCGGTTTGGTACTCCTCGAGCAATAGTAAGCGATGAAGGGAGTCACTTCTGTAACAAGCAGTTTGAAGCACTTCTTTCAAGATGTGGTGTCCGACATCGAACTGCTTTACCATACCATCCCCAAAGTAATGGCCAAGCTGAAATTTCTAACCGGGAGATTAAAATGATTCTAGAGAAAACAGTGCAAAGATCGAGGAAAGATTGGTCAAGAAAATTAGATGACGCATTGTGGGCATACAGAACTGCTTTCAAAACACCGATTGGCATGTCCCCATATCGGTTGGTGTTTGGAAAGGCTTGTCATTTACCGGTGGAGTTAGAGCATAGAGCTTTTTGGGCCATGAAGACTCTTAACATGGAACTAAAAGCTGCAGGGGAGAAAAGACTGTTACAGTTGAATGAGCTAGATGAGTTTCGGAACGAAGCTTATGAAAACGCAAAGATATACAAGGAGAGAATTAAAAAGTGGCACGATCAAGGACTAATACGGAAAGAGTTTCAACCAGGGCAGCAAGTGTTACTCTTTAATTCAAGGCTGAAATTTTCCTGGAAAGTTGAAATCAAGGTGGTCGGGACCATTCACGGTGGTCAAGGTGTTTCCTTATGGAGCGGTGGAGTTAAAAGGTGAAAGTCCAACAACTTTCAAAGTTAATGGACAGCGTTTAAAGCTCTACTTGGGAGGTCAGTTTGACCAAGCCAAGTCCGCCATGATCTTGGCGCCACTTTGAAGTGCAAGGCTCAGCGTCCAGCTGTATGACGATAAAGACAGCGCTTCTGGGAGGCAACCCAAGTATTATTTTTCGTTAGACTTTTGATTATGTTTTAGTATGCTTTAGTATTGTTAATATTTTCAATTTTTAGATTAGTACCAGACATTATTTCTTTTTAATTGAATCGTGAAAAGCGTTAAAAAAAAAAAAATTCGACCTGAGCCCAGTAGTCGCGACCTATTTTCTAGGTCGCGACCCCAGTCGCGACTTCCTATTTTCCAGAAAGGCAAGAAATTTTATCGTTAGCTAGTCGCGACTAGCCTTAGGCCAAGTCGCGACTTGGTCACCAAAATTTCTATAAATTCATACTTTCCCCCTCATTCAACCCTACACAAACAAAATTCAAATTTCAAACCATCTCAGCCGACCCTACCCTCTTTTCATCTCAAAAATTCAATTTTTCATCTCCAATCTTCAATCTTTTCATCTTTTCTCAAATTTCTTAAACCCAATCTAATCAAAAACCCAATTTCACTCAACAATCAACACATATCATCAAAACCCACACCAAAAATAACCCAAATCCAAAAACCACCATTGTTTTCACCTTCAACCTCAAGCTTTCAAGAACATTCAACAATGGAGGTGGAGTAAAGCTTTTTCGGGTTTGTAAGTATCACTTTCTTCATTCTTTCAAGAATTTGATTAATTTTTTTTTAGATTTTGAGTGATATAAATGTGTGTGGTGCAAAAATATTGATGATATTGGGTTTGTTATTATTGTATTGTGGTATTGAGTGTTTGGGAATATTGTTTGAGTGAATTTTTATTTTTGGGATAGAGAAAATTTAAGGGGAAGTGCTGCCCAATTTTTTTAGAAAAAAAAAAGTTTTAGAAAAAAAAAAAAAAGAGTTTCAGAAAAAAAAAAATCGAAAAAAAAAAATTCGAAAAAAAAAATTCTGAAAAAAAAAAAGAAAAGAAAAAAATGGCACCAAAGAGGACTAGGAATGTTGAGGAAGGTTCGTCTTCAAACCCACCACCAACGGGTTTTGATAGAACCCGCTTTGGAAGTATCGAGGCCCACAATCGCTTCGTAAGGTTGAAGAATAGAGCTTATATTGAAGATCGGGGTATTGAATTCCCGAAAAATCCCTTGAGGCGCCAACCTCGGTTTGAAACAATCAGAGCGCAAATTGAAAGGATGAAGTGGGGAAGCTTTGTGGATACTCGGGGTCGGGCTAATGTTACTATGGCCTGTGAATTCCTTGTGAATTGGCCCGACCGTCGGAATGGGGAAGTAAAGGTGCGTGGAAAGAAAGTTCCCGCCACTGCTGATGCATTCAATGTGATGTTCTCTGTCCCAGATTACACTAGGGAGGAACAACGCTTCCGAATTATTGAGGAGGAAGAGCAGTTTGATATGGTGGATGTGGCAGAGACAGTGGGATTTCCTGGGTTGAGGTTCCATGACAATGATGGCACCGAGGGGTCGCCCAATATTCTATACCGGTGTGAGCTGAACCCGGTGGCAAAAACATGGCTGTACTTTGTGAGTGCTCGGTTAGTGCCCAACAAGCATTTTTCCGATGTCCAAATGGATCGCCTTAAATATGTGTACGCCATAATGAAGGGGTACAACATTAATATTGGACAAGTCATAAGGCAAAGCATTGACCAGATCGTGCAAGGAGCCACGGGAGGTGGTTTTGGTTTGGCGGTAGTTATCACAGAACTCTGCGGGGCATATGAAGTTCCCCAGTTAGAGTTTGACAACACGGTGTTGCCACTTCGCAAGATGGACATCGCCTTTGTCAACAGGCTGAAAGAGCCACACCCCTATGGCCAGCCACCACCTGATGCACCGCAAGGGCGTAGGCAGCAACGTGAGCCTAGTGTTGAAGAAGAAGAGGATCAACCACTACAATTGCCTGGGCCCATCGATCCTACAACACAATACACTCATGCACAGCTGAGTTATATAATTCAGCAGAATAACCACATGCAACAATACATGGTGCAGAGGAGTATCTATGATGAAAGACAAGTTCAGCAACTCAACTCTCTTATCAACAGAATGAACATTGGGATTAATGACCCGAACTACTTGGCACAACCTCCTCGGTTCTATCCCTATGACCAGCCGCCACCACCCAACCCTTTCTGAAAGGGTCTCAGGTAAGTTTCTTCTCTCTGCATATTACTGTATACATTGGGGACAATGTAATATTTAGTTTGGGGGGAGAGACTTAAAAATTTTAAATTCTGCACTTTAATTTCTGCATTTTCAATTTTCTGTTTTTAGTTTTTTTTGCTTTAGTTAAGGAATGGCAATAAGCTTGATGATAGTTGTATACTGCTGATTAGTGTGATGTGATCTGAACTGTAAAATAACTGTGTGCTTGATTTTGTTAACTCTTTGGATTAGTTTGGATGCTTAGAAACCTGTGTTTTTCTGCAAATACTCAAGTTGTGAAAATTGTTATAACTGTTTTACTATGGTTTGTGGTAAGATTGACAGGATAGCTTAGAACTTGCATGTTTATTCTTTTGAGGCGAAATCCTTGATAGTGTTCAATTGGAATATGACTTAGGCATTTGTTGGATAGTTTGAGCCTTTCAAGCCTACCATAATGTGTATCCCTAGTTACCCTTTTGAGCCTTAACCTGTTGTGTTTTCACCCACTGATTTGAAATTTTGCAATCACACCATTAATTTTTATTCTCACCATGATTATCCATGATATCATAAGCTATATGACTAGTTTGGGGGAAAAGAAACATTTAGTGTGACGAAATAGTGAGAGGGAGAAAAATTTGTGTAAGATTGAGAAGAGAGAAAAGAAAAATTGTGTAATTCAATGTCACTGAAAAAAAAAATCGAAAAAAGCATGGAAAAAAAGTAAAGAATATGATTTCAGTGATGTTGGAAAATAATAAATATATCTTCTCTCAATCTTGGTAAACTTGGGAACAGTATAGGGTTTTAGAAAAAGAAAAGTAAGAAGCTTGTGGGTTCTGTTTGTGTGCTTATGATATATTGAGCCAAAATTGTCTTTTGCCTATCCCTGAATATCTGAGCCATACTACCTAAGCCTTGAAAAGACCTAATGATTCTAAAGAATACTGTCAACATTAGTGGAGAAAGGTAAGCATGCAAGCCTATGAGTTATCGGATTGTGGAATTAATGGAAAGAGTAAAACTTTTATAACAATGTTTCACATTTGAGTAGATTGTTGCAGTTATACATAGTGTTATTAATTGAGCATCCGAGTTAATTGTTAGAGTTAATAAGATCAAAATTATAGTTTATGCAAGGAAGTAAACAGAGCATGAGTCAGCAGCGTAGTAATTATCTGATAGCGTAGTTAGTTTTTTTTTATCTTACTCGGGGGCGAGTAAGAATCTAGTTTGGGGGATTTTGTTAGGTTATAATTAACCTATATTTCGGGTCTTTAAAGTTAGCATTATCTCGTCTATTGGTGTCTTTTGGAGCAGTTTTACGCTTGATTTTCATTATTTCAGGTTCCCGGGGTGTTAAAGTTTGAATTCAGTCAAATGGCGAAAAACTGGGACAAACTTGGAAAAAATTGGAAAATTCGGCTCCAGACGCATCAGTAGTCGCGACCTCCAGAGAGCCAGGTCGCGACCCTTTTTCCTGGTCGCGACCCTGGTCGCGACTTCGAGAGTTTGGCAGAAACTCGGTTTTTTGATTTTTGCTTGTAGTCGCGACCAGCTTAAATGCTAGTCGCGACTAGGTACGGAAATCGCAGATTTGACCTAATTTTGATTTTTCACTCAATTGGAGGCACACCACTCATCCCTATATAAGGAATACGAAATTGAAGGTCAGAACTAAGCAAAAGCAGACCTAATAGTGGAGGCAAGTGGAGAGGAAGCTATCTTGAAGACCCGGAGCGATACCACCTTCTAGTTTCTTTCTTTTACCCTTTTTATTCTTCTTTATGTTTGTTTTTATTTCTGAATTAATCATGGATGTTTTTAGAGTTATTATGAACTAAATTTCCCAATAAGGGAGGATGATGATTGTTGTTTAAGTTTATGCCTAGTTAATAAATAATTGCCATTCCTTCATCTTATGTGTGAATACTATCTTTATTTGTGTTTAATTCCATGTGCAAGCTTGATCACCTTTTACATGTTTAATGATCTCAATTCGAAATCTGAAAAGTGAGAATTGAGAATGCTAAAATTTGGATAGTCTAGGTTCTGATGTAAAACGAAAGTATTTACATAGCCTCAGTGACTAATAGATTATTGCTTAATGCTGATTTTATGTTGATTTAATTAAGAAGTTAATTAGAGAACATAAGATTTAGAACCTAAAAGATCTGAAAAGAGTTAGGTTAATTTATAATTTGTCATTCACATTGAGATAAGGATAGCAATTAGGTATTAACATAGGTAGCTTCTCAGCAGGATTCACCTCCCTAATCTCTCATCTTGATTAATCGTCGTCTATTTTCTCTTTAATTTTCTGAGTTATTTACTTTTAAATTGCAAACTTATTATTTTACCAAATAGAATCATAAGTATAGTTCAGTAGTACTTAATCCAATTCCTTGTGGTTCGACCTCACTTGCGTGAGATACTACTTGATACGTACACTTGCGTAATAAACAGAATTTTCGTAACACACTGCCACCAGTATTAGCTGAGACGCATAATGTGTTCCATATTTCTATGCTACGAAAATACGTGTCGGATCCATCACACGTGCTGAACTATGAAAGAATGGAGCTAAAGCAGGACTTGAGTTATGAAGTGCGACCAGTTCGCATTATAGAGAGAGGAACGAAGGAGTTAAGGTCCAAAAGTATTCCTCTAGTAAAAGTTCTGTGGAGCAACCGTTCAGAAAGGGAGGCAACGTGGGAAATGGAGGGAGACATGAAAGAGCAATACCCCAAACTTTTTGGTAAGTCTAATTTCGAGGACGAAATTTCCTTTAAGGACGGTAGAATGTAATATCCAATACAAGTATATTATTTTTGGTATATTATTGTGTGTTTTGATATGTTATTGTTGCATTAAATAAAATATGAATATTATTGGTATTTGCTAAGTACAATTATATAGTTAATTAGATTAAGTATTAATTAATATTAATTATATTAGAGAATAAGTTATTAGTAAATAGTAGTATGATTAAGTGATAAGATTTGTTATACATGTAATAAGAATATAGATAAAATTAGTATACTATTTTATACGTATAGGTTTATTAAATAAATAAGACTAGTGGTATTTATAATAGGAATATATATATATTTTGTATAAGCTTGATAATTAAATATATATATATTTGTAAAGGCCATAGTAATAGATGAATAGAGAGAGGGACACGTGAGAGTGAGAGAAGAATAGGGAAGTTAGTTTAGGATATTTGACTTAGTTGAATTTAAATTTAAATTATGAGGAATTTTATATTAGTAATTAATCAATATTTTATTCCTTAAAAAAGAAAAGGTATAGCTGAGTTTAAATTTTAAATTCCTAGATTTTATCTAATCAGTTGAATATATACGGTATGGTTTTACCATTCAATGAAACGATGAACACAAATTTCATTCTCTACTTCTTTCTCTCCACTTAGATAATTCCTAAATCTCTCATAGCCTCT
Organism: Cannabis sativa; assembly: GCF_029168945.1. Classification (NCBI taxonomy): domain Eukaryota; kingdom Viridiplantae; phylum Streptophyta; class Magnoliopsida; order Rosales; family Cannabaceae; genus Cannabis; species Cannabis sativa. Next base: position 41,774,330 of record NC_083606.1, on the reverse strand, counting down.
ATCACACCAAATTACAGCATAGCATAAATTGAAGCCTCTATCACAGTATTCGATTTCTAAGGTAAAAACTTTTACTGTCTCTTAATGTCGGGGTTGGATGTAGGTTTTTCGTAAGTATGTTTTATTTTCGTTTTCAGAGAAATAGGTTTTCATAAAACTACCATATCTCTCTCCTCGTATGTTCGTTTTCAGTGATCTAGGTACCTTTTTAAAGATAATTTTATGTTCTACATTTTTCATGAAGAAACTCTTCGCTAATTCTGAATATTTCGATGTCAAAAAATTCATGTTTTACACTGACTGTCGAATTACAGTTTTTTTAAATTTCTTTTCGATATTTCCTTAGTAAAAGTGTGATATCTCTCTCGATATCTATTATTTTCCAGCGATTCTTATACTGTTAGAAATATTATTCAATAATCCATATTTTCTTTGAAGAAACCTTTCCCTAATTCGGAGTCCTTATCAGTCAAAAGTTAGTATCTTTACTCGGTTATGGTATTTCGTTTTAAGTTTTATTTCAGAAAAAGTGTCTTCAGTAAAAATTCAATATCTCTCTCACTTTTGATTCATTTTAAAATATCTTTATCTCGTTTTAAATCTTAGAAAAATAGCTACATTTTTTATGAAGAAAGTATTGTCTAGATCAGGGTGTAACTATTTTTAAAACTTTTAGATTTAGGCTGTATTCAGAAATCGACATGATCAAGGATTTTAAATAAATTGTTCTGAGAAAACATGCATAACTCCTAGGTTATAGCTCCGATTTTGATGATCTTTATACCGTTAAAAAGGTCTTTCAATTAACTAAAAACTTTGTGAACAGTAGGACTTCTAATTCAAACGTTTTATAAGTCAAATTCTAGGCTAAAACTGTTGTACAGTAAGAGTAATAAATATATTGAGTTTATCGGTGGACTAAGGGTTTCGTTAAATGTTATAGGGCCTAGAAGGTATCGTAGGAGTTAATTACAGCGGAGTTGAGTTAAGGAAAAATAATTATACTTTATACTTGCTTTTTATATGGTTTGAGTACCTAGTATGACTGCTTGAATAAATTGTATTGAAACTATGGAATGTGATAGTTTCGATGAAATATTAGTGTTTTGTCGATGGATTGTATATGGCTGTTTAATCATGTTCCAGGTACTTGGAAGTGGTTGGAAACAACACATGTATGGTGATGTGGTAAGTGAGGCAGTGTACGTAAGGGTGCACTGGTTATTGGTACTGCGTTCTGGTTAAGAACGTAAGACACTCCAGATTTGTATGGAAGCTGGAGTGTGAGTGTGTGGTATTTCAGTATTTGTGTGGCTGCCTCTATTTATACTTATGATTAGTTTGTTGTATGTTTGATGTATATGTTTGTGCTATGATGTGTGAATGCTGGTACATAGTATTTTCTTTTTCCTTACTGGGCTTTGCAGCTCACCCCTTATTTACCCCCTATGTGCAGATAAGTAAGCATGTAAGCTTTCGGTGACAAGTTGAGTCTGGGCAGCATGGGGTGTATCTCGTGTGATCATGTAACTGCGTGTGGTCTTGGCCATCTTCCGCTGAAAGTTTTTTTTTTTAATTTATTAAACTTATCGAGGATGTTGTCGTTTAAATTTTCTATTACTTCTCCCTAAGTGGTAATACTTTATTTTCAACTGGGTACCCATGTTTTGAAAAGTGTTATTTTTTTTAATAAAGGCAACATTAGTATCTTAACGCCAGTTTATTTATGGCATCTTATTTTACGTAAGTAAGGGCTTTACACTCACACAGGCACACATATTTGGATGGATCCTATCATGTTACTAGGTCATACACAGATGAAAGAAGAATGTAAAAATATACCTGTTACAAATTATTCACTTGATCTATCATCAATTGAACCATGGGTTAAAATCAGATCATTGGATCTGTCAACAAGTTAACCCTGGCAATTTAGATCAAGCAATAATAGGTTTTAGAAAACTTACGAACAATCTAAAACACATACTCCTGCAACAAGTCAGATTGGGATAGTTGGAAGTAGGATTTATTTAATTTTGAACATTAAACTTTATTTCGAAATTTAATAAAAAAATCGGTTTTAAAGAATAAATGAAATAAAATAATATTTAAAATTAAACCTACAATTTTGAAAATTAGGTTTTGAGTAACCTAAATATCATTTCAAAATAAATTTTCTAACTTTCCTTTTAAATTTCATGTTATTTAATAAATTAAATATTCAATAAAATAGAAAATGGTAAATACATACCATTTTTCTGATTTTATAATCTAATTTAAGTATAAATAACAAAATTTAAAAGTCAACAAAAATATCTTATTTCCTCTTTTAAAATACCATGATTATAGTAATCTTATTCTAAATAAGGTCAATTTACCAAAAAAAAATATTTTTACAAAAAATTAATTTCTGACCTTTTATTCAAAAAAAGATAAAATAATCAAAATTTAAAAGAAACAAGAAAAGAGGTAAGCAATATTTGATTTTATCCTTTTTTCAAATTCAAATTACACTAATATCTAAAATTAATTTTAAAATAAAATTAATTTATTTCTGATAATTAGATTTGAAAATTGAAAAACAAAAATCAAATTACAAAAAATCAGAAGTCAATTCCATGAAATAGCATGAAAAATCAAAGAAAATGAAGAAAAATTGCACACTGTACGGATGGTATGCGTTGCATACCACCCGCGCGCGCCAAGGAGGTGATCTGCCGAGTTTCCTTGGCGCTGGGAGGCTGCAAGCAGCCCTTCCGCGTGCGTGGGTAGGGTGATCACCACCCCGATTTTTCCCGATTTTAAAAAATTCATAACTAATTCAAATAAAATCGAAATCGAGTTCTGTAAAAAAGTAAATTGCTTAGAATTTTCCAAACTATCCAATAAAAATAATTTCAGATACAGATAATCAATTATTTTTCCCAGAATTCACAAACATCAATCAAACATCAATATGACACATCATGAAACCATCCAAATGACAAACAAATCGTTTTAAGTCCAAATTTCTTGCAAGAAAATCAATTACCATGGCTCTGATACCAGTTGTTGGAATTATATTTTACCAGGAACTTAGATCTACTCACAAGTATGTTGATTTAACAACCTAAACATGAACTTCTAAAACGATGAACTAAACACATAAAAGTTAAGAATAACTTACAGTGATGGCAGCGGAATTAAGTGTCTCCTTCCACTCAGATCTCTAACCCTTGATTCCTGTCTGTAGCAGAGTATAATCAAGATCTGAGCCCGAATGTCCTTCAGTTGGATGTGATCCTTCACAGTCTTCCAAACTATGATTGAGGTATTGAGTGATGTGTGTGGGCACTTCTCTCTCACAAGGATTTTCGAAATTCTCTCTTCTTTTCTCTCTTGTTTTCGTGTATAGTGATTGCACACCAAGACCTTGCAAGAGTGAAGAGAGGGGCGGCTATATATAGGAAAAGGGAAGAGCACAACTTTCCAAATAAGCAGTTTCCTCTTTTACTGTGTAATTGAATAACTGCCTTATTGAGTGTGATCCACCACTTTCCTATTTTTGCTAGGCTTTTTTTAGCAATTACATGGCAATTAAAATAAAAATAATAATTGGAAAACAAGCAAACATGTGGCCGGCCATGGTGTGTTTATGGGCCTCACATGGATTTTGCAGTTTCCTCAATTTTATTTCTATTTCTCCAAAAATACCATTTTTCCAATTCTAATCATTTAAATGCCAAAACTAATTATTTAATAACTAAAATAGATTATTAAATAATATTGTCATTTAAAATAATTATTAATTAGACATGCAAAGTCTCTCAATTAATAATTAAACCTAGAAACCCTTTTATTTACAATTTCATCCTTAAACTGTGAGAATTCACAAATTAGACATAGTCCAACTTTTAGAATTATAATTGATTAATCATAAATCAATTATAGAGTCTTACAAACAGTATAGTCTCAACTAGAATGGGGACCATGGATCTATATGCTGAGCTTCCAATAAGTTGAACCGATTTACCAAGTAAATCCCTAACTTATTAATTCCTTGTTGAATCCACTCTTAGAATTTGGATTTGCACTCTCAGACTTATATAGAGCATATTATATGTTTCACGATATCAATATGCTATCTCATTTAACCATTGTTATAATCTTAATGTGATTAAAAGATCCTCTATAGAGATGATTTACATCGAGATGGGACCAATTTACCGTTTACACCCCTCAATGTATTTTGCCCCTTTGAACACTTAGTTACCTGTAAATGATGTTTTAGTGATCTAATATATAGTCACTGAAACAAGAGCTCATCCATTTACTTCTATTTAACTAAGCTCGAAGGGAATCATCACTTTACTTCTATACACCAGTAGAAGCTATAGATTTCTATATTTATGTTCAGCACTCCCACTCAGTTATGCTATCATGTTCCCAAAATATACGTATCACCCTGACACAAAAGTAGGCTTAACTAATAAATCAAAGAACATGAATAGCACTCCTGAGATTGAGCCTAAGCATATCAGGATTTAGATTCTCTTATCTAAGATCAACTTCTGATATTGACTTGGAAAGATACAATGGTAAGTTTATAATATCTTATCTAAGTTCAATATCGGTCTAGTCCAATGTATACTCCATACATTCGAAACTAGTATACTTTACCAATATCCTGGAAAGAACATAACACATACTCCAAGTGTAAGTATACTTCATCGCTGATTATCACATCAGTGTAAATCCAAAATACTGATGAACAGGGATCAAATCTTTTGAATCATATAATCACAATCACATTCCACTGTATTGACAATACTGTAATTGTGAATAACTATATGTTCTGGATTTAACTGATTTTGTGCATATATCAAGTATATATATTAAACCATAAATATGTAACATACATGTAATCATAAATCACTTCAAAATTCTAAATTGATAACTAATCAGATTGTAATGGGTTTTATTTAGGGCACAAAATCCAACATCATGTTACTAGGTCATACAGAGATGAAAGAAGAATGTAAAAATTACCTGTTACAAATTATTTACTTGATCTATCATTAATTGAACCATGGGTTAAATCAGATCATTGGATCTGTCAACAAGTTAACCATGGCAATTTAGATCAAGCAATAATAGGTTTTAGAGAACTTACAAACAATCTAAAACACATACTTCTGCAACAAGTTAGATTTGGATAGTTGGATGTAGGATTTATTTAATTTTTAAATATATATTTCGAGAGAAAAAAAATTTCGGTTTAAAAAAAAAAATATTTGAAAATTAAACCTACAATTTTGAAAAATTAGGTTTTAAGTAACCTAAATATCCTTTCAAAATAAATTGCTAACTTTCCTTTTAAATTTCATGTTATTTAATAAATTAAATAATAAAATAAAAAATGGTAAATACATACCTTTTTGTTATTTTACAATTTAATTTAAGTAAGAATAACAAAATTTAAAAGTTAACAAAAATATCTTATTTCCTCTTTTAACATATCATGATTATTTTGATCTTATTTTAAATAAGTATAGTTACCAAAAAAATTAATATCTGACCTTAAAAAACAAAAAATAATCAAATTTTAAAGGAAATAAGAAAAGAGGTAAGCAAAATTTGATTTTAACCTATTTTCAAATTCAAATTACACTAATATCTAAAATTAATTTTGAAAAATCAAATTAATTTATTTCTGATAATTAGATTTGAAATTTGAAAAACAAAAATCAACATACAAAACTACACAAAATTGGAAGTTAATTCCATGAAATAGCATGAAAATCGAAAAAATTGAAAAATTTGATGAACAGTACGGATGGTATGCAAAGCATACCCATTCGCGCGCGTCCCTTGGATGCTGGCCGAGATCTCACGGCGCAAGGAGGCTGCATGCAGCCATTCCGCGCGCGTGGGAAGGTGTTCATCATCCCGATTTTTCCAATTTTCAAAAATTCATAACTAATTCAAATTAAATCAAAATCGAGTTCTGTAAAAAAGTAAATTGCTTAGAATTTTCCAAAATATCCAATAAAAATAATTAGAGAGACAGAAAAGTAACTATTTTTCCCAGAATTCACAAACAACAATCAAACATCAATATGACACACAAAGCAACATGATACCATCCAAAACACAAACAAATCGTTTTAAGTCCAAATTTCTTGCAAGAAAATCAATTACCATGGCTCAGGTGCCAGTTGTTGGAAGTTATTTTACCAGGAACTTAGATCTACTCACAAGTATGTTGATTTAACAACCTAAATATGAACTTCTAAAACGATGGAAAATTAAACACATAAAAGTATCAGAAATCTTACATTGGGTGCAGCGGAATATATGTCTCCTCCCACTCAGATCTCTAACCCTTGATTCCTTTCTGTCACTGAGTATAATCAAGATCTGAGCCAGATAGTCCTTCTTTGTTGTTTCTGAATTCTACATAGCCTTCCTCACTATGATTGAGGTATTACTTGATGTGTGTGGTCACTACTCTATCACTCATAGATTTCGAAACAGAGAAGGTAGAGAGAGAGGGGGTGGTGGCTTGGAGAGAGTTTTTGTGTGAGAAAATTCTGTCAGAATGTTGTGTACAAAAACTGAAGCCTTTACCTTCTATTTATAGAAGACCACCTAGGGCTGTGGTTGAATTAATTGGCATTTAAAAATTGAAAAATCAATGTGAAAAGGTAAGTAAAGTGGCCGGCCTAGGCATTGTGGAAACAAGGCTTGCCACTTTTCCAACTTTCCTTTTCCTACATTACTAGTTTCCTGTTTTGTCAAAAACTGTCAATTCCTTTGTTCAACCACATAAATGTCAAATCTAATTATTTAATAATTAAAATTAATTATCAAATAATATATTGTCATTTATTTATTAATAATAAAACTAATTAAAGTTTCCTAATTAATAAATATGCCCTTCAAAATCTCTATTTACTTTTTGCCCTTAATAAGTGATAAATTCTCAAATAGACACAGTCTAACTTGAGAATTATAATTGATTAATTAAAATCAATTAAATGAGTCTTACAAGTAATATTGTCTCAACTAGTGGGGGGACCATGGGTCTATATATACGAGCTTCCAATAAGCGGATCAAAAATTTACTACTTAAATTCACTGACTTATTAATTCTTCGTTGAATCCACACATAGAACTTAGAATTGCACTCTCATTATATAGAATGCTCTATATGTTCCACCATATAGACACATCATTAGTTATCCATTGTTATAACCCTAATTTGATCAATGATCCTCTATATGGATGATTTACATTATAAAGGGACTAAATTACCGTAACACCCTACAATGTATTTTATCCTTAAAACACTTAACCATGTATAAATAATATTTCAGCTAAGTGAAATGAGTACTCCACCATTTATCTCGTTTGGTTAAGCTGGAAATAAATCATCCTTTGCTTACTATTCGCCAGATAGAAGCTATAGATTCCATATTTATGTTAGTGCTCCCACTCAATTGCACTACCGTGTTCCCAAAATGTACGTATCACCCTGACCCAAAAGTAGGCTTAACTAACAAATCAAAGAACAGGAATAATACTCTTGGGATTGAGCCTAACCATATCAGGATTTAGAACATGTGATCTAGGATCAACTTAGTGATATTGAATTGAATAGATATTACGGTAAGTTTTATAAATCTATTTCAAAGTTCAATATCGGTCCATTCAATGCATACTCTATGCATCCAACCTGAGCTTTACTTTAACCAATGTTCTGGAAAGAACATATCATTTCTCCAAATGCAAGTAAACTCTGTTGTAGATTGTCATATCAGTAAAACCCAGTGTTCTGATAAATCTAGGAATCATTTATTCACATAGTCATGTTTACTTTCCACTGTGTTGACAATACAATAAACATGATCAAGTATGTGAAAGGGGTTTGGATGAATTTATAAATCAAATAGACAAACAATTGATAAAGTGAACCAAAACATACACAAATGAATGAAAAATACTTCTGTTTCTTTATTGATATTGAATAATCTGGATTACATTGAAAAAGAGTTCTATTTAGGGCATAAAACCCAACAGACATTACTGTAATTGTGAATAACTATATGTTTTGGACTTAACAGATTTTGTATATATATATATTAAACCATAAACATGAAAACAACATGTAAACATAAATAACTTCCAATCTTTTATTGATAACAAACCAGATTAGATTGTAATGGGTTTTATTTAGGGCATAAAATCCCAACATTTATATGTTAGTTTTGTTATAATATTTTTTTTTTAAGAATTTATAGTGTGTATTTTTAATGTGTATAAATAATTGGAGAAAGATTTTTCGGCATATATGAATAATTAAATATTTTTTAATCAACTAAAAAATTAAAAAATGAGAAAAGCAAGGAGAGATTAGATAGAAGCATTTAGAGTAATTTGAGAGTGTCATGTCACCGTCTCATACCTCTCTTTTATGTATATATATTGATTTATCTTAATTGTTTGTTTTGACGATATTTATTTCTTAACAATTTTTGTGTTACAATGTTTTATTGTGATTGATTGTAGTAAATTATGCTTTTATTAATTAGCCATTTATTTTTGTTTTGGTAGTTTTATTAGTTTTAAGAGATTTTTATTCTTAATAAATAATTATTTGGTATGTTTTATTTGTATTGTTTCAAAATTTAGATTTATTAGGAAAGTTTTGTAATTTTATTTTAATTTTTTTATTAATTGATAGATTATATTTAATTTTATGTAATTAATTATAGTCTCCTTGTAAGAAATTTATCTTTTATTTTCCTTTATATATATATATTCTTTTATTAGGTAGCAATTTATTAATTATCAGAATATTATCAAAATTATATTAATTATCAATCAAATTTTTATTAAGTTTATTTTAGTTTATTAATTTAGGTATCTTAGTGGTTTTTACTATTTCTTTCTATTTTAAGATAAGATCTCTACTATTTTTAGATATAGTGTGTCACTTTTGGGTTAGTTGGTGCTATATTTTTTGGTAAGATTGTGCCATTTTGTTTGGCTTTTTGTACCATATTTTTTTGGCTAGTTTGCAGTATGTTGTTGGCTCGTTTTGCTCATGGATACAACCTCAAAGAGTGCTACTATCAATTTTCACAGATTTAAATCTTGTTTTAATTTATATTTTAACAATTTTGGAGGAATTTTTCTATTATTTATATCATCGTTTTTTATCTTTTGTTGTTAGTTAATTGAGTTTTGTTACTTTTTTGGCAAAATAGTTAATTTTAGTTGGATTTTGATTTGCTAAGTTTGATTAATCTATCAAATCTTATGTATGGTGCAGGTTAATTGACTAATATATTTCTGTCTTTGAAGACTTAGCTCTACAATGGTGACATGTTGAGTGAAAAAAAGCTTAAAAGATAAGTTTTTCTTATTAAAATAATAATTGAGTTTTTTTTCCTTAATTTAAAAATTTATAATATTATCGTTGTATAGTGTGCTAATCCAATGTCTATATCTATTTTGTAGGTAGTTTTCGTCCAATTGGTTGTTTTTTTTTCACATGCCTCTTGAAGGTGGTCTCGAGTTGTTTTGTCTAAATTTTCGAAATAACCTGGTCTTATAAAAGTCGCTTTCGTCCAATTGGAAGTTTCTCTGCATCGACGATTGTCATAGTGTGATTCTGATCACTCTTTTAGAAAAAATTGCATGGCAAAGAACATAACAAAATAAACTAGTAAATTTGTTTCATAACTTCAAACTACAAAAGGTTTCACGATTACCAAACAAAAATTCCAAAAACAATTCTTGTTGACCAAATAGAAAAAGAAAAGGACTTACACGACTTGCTTATTATGCTTGTCGGCTTTCCAGTAAGCGTAAGCCATGGTGAACTAATAAAGATCCGTAAGAAAAGGTGTAACCTTAACCATTGGATTGGTCGCATTAGTGCTTAGGGCTTTTCTCTCTTTCTTTCTTCAACTTGAATTTCTTCACTCAAATCAAACTATGACCTTTCTCCACTCATACATACATATACATCTATTTATACCTATACCACTTTCATGGACTCTAGCTCCTACGAATGCTATCGTGCGCCTCACCAGAAATTTAAAATATCTATTTAATAATATTAAAATTAATATTAATATGGTTTAAATGAAGAAAGAGATGAAGAAAATTATGGAAGGTCTCACCAGGAATGTTTTTTTTTTTGAATAATGATTAAACTTCATTAAACCAAATTATCCAAAACCAAGGATGCATTACAGAGGGTAGGAAGTCCCTACTAAAAGTACGATCAACCTCAGAAAGAGAAGATCGCGCCAAAACATGCGCAACCTTATTAGCAGACCATTTAACAAAATTAAAAGAAACAACATTAAAATCAGCAATTAAAGTCATACAATCATAAAGAATATAGCCATAAGGAGAAACCATATGTTTAGGCTTTTGCAAATCACTGATGACTTGTAAACAATCCGACTCAACTACAACGCTTGTCCATCCATTAGTTGTACTCCATGATAAAACTTCTTTGATACCAATGGCTTCGACGACATGAGGTTGCAAAGCTCCTCCCTTAGATAAGATTTTAGCTTGCAACACAATACAAGCAGCAAACCTTGCAACCAAACCCACGCCATATCGACCCTGACTAGTGAAAAGTGCACCATCAACATTAACTTTAATAGATGGGAATTTTGGTGCAGTCCAATGCCCAAGATTCATCACATTCGGGCCATTGATATAACCAGCAGTAACATCGTTCTTTTGAGCATTAAACAAGTCAACATAGTTTAATTTAGCCACTGTTACCACTTCACTAGCATCTAGCTATTTGGAGTTCCAAACTAGGTCATTTCTATGTTTCCAAATTGACCAACAGATCATAACAGCCTCAATAATCTCTACTGTGTTCCATGATTCCAACCCCACCTCAAACCAGCTGGAAAATATCATCACATCAGGTGCTACAGATGGAACTTGGACCCTGCTCCAACAATTTTGAGCAAAGTGACATCGAACCAGAACATGTAAAGCAATTTTAGGAGCTGTAAGGCAGAAGGGACAACTAGAATCAATAGGTATATGCTTTGTTGAAAGTTGAAATCTTGTTAGAAGATTGTTTGTGGATACTCTCCACAGAAAATTTAGAACTTTGGGGGGAAGTTTTAGTTGCCATAACTAGCGCCAAAAACTAGAGTTGGAAGGCTTTTTGAAGATGACCAAGATTTTGAGTAGTGAGCAAAGTTTCAAGGAGAGTTAGGAGGATGGAGGGTTTCGTTAAATGAGGAGTAAAATTGATAAATTAATTGAAAAAAAAAAATTGCAAGACTTTAAAAAAGAGGGTCAAAATAAAAAGGCTAATTAGCAATTTTTCCTCCCGAACTTTGACATGTACTAAATCATGCCCCTTGAATTTTTTTTACCGTTAAAAATTCCCCCTGAACTATTGAGATTGTTAAGTTTAAGGACTTTTGTCTAATTTCATTCAATTTTACTGTTTCAGGTACTAAATCATGCTCCCGAGACTTTGATATCTACCAAATCATGCCCCTCAAACTTTTATATGCATTAAATCATGCCCCCTGAACATTCATCCATGTTAGAATTTTTTTACTAAAATTAGATAAAAGTCCTTAAATTTAACAATGTTAATAGTTCAGGGAGAATTTTTAATGGCCAAAAAAGTTCAGGGCGCATGATTTAGTACATGTCAAAATTCGGGGAAAAAATTGCTAATTAGCCAAACAAAAAACATCGATGTAAAGAAAATGAATATAAAATCTAATTTATTCTTATTTAGCGTTAGCTCAAGTAGTATGTTAGTGGTGTTGGGTTCGAGTCCCAAATGATACCATAGATACATATATAAAAGCTTAAATAAATAAAAAAAAAATACTCAATTTTGTGCATAATCGATGCTTTCTTTTTCTTTCTTTCATTTCTTAATCATAAGGCATTTTCAAATCAAATCGACGATTCAAATATTTCTCTTCGTCGCGTTCTCGGTTTCTTCCTGAGCTTTCTCTTTGTAAGCCAGGGAGGTCAACAATGGAGGAAACGTTGGCTATAATTCTCTCAATGCTTCTACTTGCTGCGTTGGTCCCCCTTTACCTATGGAAGCGCCGTCAAGATTCTCAATCAACTCATGAACATGACGAACCGCCTCAGGTTAGGGTTTCCTCTTATAATTGTATATATGTAGGGGTTTATATTTATATTTACTACTCGAGAAGAAATTTTCTGAAATTGTTTCATCTGATTATTTCCATATCAGGCCCGCCAAAGTGAAACTGTGGTGCGTTCTACTGCTACACGGCGGATGCGTCGGAGGCCTGCTTCTGGAGCAAGTTCATCGTCAGCCCCAGCTAGTCATGCAGGTCATCTACACACATACATATATATGATTAAGCATTACACCCTTTTATCAAATTCACTCATGGATTCTGTATCTTCGTTTTTTTTTTCACTTGATTTAGTTTTACGGTTTTATTAGGATACATTAGCTATGTAGGTCTGAAACAATGCAAGTTAATGCAATATCTTTTGTAAATAGAAATTCAGGGATATGATATCGACTATACCAATTTATGTTTTGTTGCTAATACAAAATCTTGTTTGAGGTGTTTTGTTGATCTTTTGTTTGTTTTTAGTACTTAGTATTTGTAGAGTGTTGTGGTATGTTGTGAGTTAATTATTTGCAGTACTTGATTACAGAATCTGTTGATGAAAGTGATGATGAAGCTGCTGGTGCTGAGTATTATAAAGCTAAATCACCAAAGAAAAAGGAGAAGAAGCGGCAGGAGCGGGAGGCCCAACGACAGGCAATTGGCCTTTATATTCCATGATTACCTTTTATGTGTGGAATTGATTTTATTAATTTCTTTTCTTCAATTTCATTACATATTTGTTGTCTACAATGTCAGTAGAAGTTCTAATTGTAGTGAGTTATGTGGAATATAGAACTGATTTACTTCCTTTTTTGAGTGAGTTTTCTAAATTATCCGTCGGCATGTTAATTTCTTCACTCCATTTGAGGATTGCTTTACCTATTATGAATAATAGGATTGACAAGCTTAATTCTAAGCTTATCAATCATTCCCATCAGAAACTTGACATTGGTTTTGGCCCTTTGTTTTCATTATTTTCATGTGAATGCTATTCTTTCTTATTTGTTGAATTGATTGTGGTTAGGCTGAACAAGCTGCACGAGAATCAAGGCAAACAAAACAAGATTGTTATAATGATTTGAGGAAGAGGAAAGAGGAGGAGCGTGAGGCAGAAGAGCGTAGGATGGTGGGTGATTGTGCTTTTGTTTCTTTGGTGTTGGAAGTTTGAGCTGATTATTTCGGTCTTCCATTTTTCCATGCTTTTGCTTAACAATATGGTCTGTTTCTTCTTCAACAACAAAATAATAGAATAAAATAAAATAAAATAACAAACAAACAATATGGTCTGTCTCTACAGGAGGAAGAAGCATTGGCCCAAAAGGCTAAGGAGGAGGAAGCTGCAGCAATGGAGTTTGAAAAGTGGAAAGGTGAATTTTCTATAGATGCTGAAGGTACTACAGAAAATGAAGTGCAAGGTGGAAGTCAGGATTTACTTTCTGATTTTGTGGAATACATTAAGGTAACGATTCAACTCTTACATTTAGGACAACAAATATTCTTCTCTGTTTATCGAGAGTGGAAAATATAGATTAGACAACTGATTCTGCCTGGACTTAACATGCTGGTTACCTTAACTATAGTTAACAAGCTAAAGTTAAAGATCATGTTGTGTGCGGCTAGAATCTATTAGATTAGTCAATGCAAGCTTTGAATTTGAGATGTGCTTATGCTTCATAACACATGAGCTACTCATGGTGGAGTTTTTCTACGTCCAATCCAACATAGGAAACTATTTTAAGATATGCTATTGTCTATTGTATCTCACTGAATGTTAAACCCCACTTCCCATTTATGTATATGATTGAAGAAAATGTATCTATCCAAATAGGTAGTTAGATTGGTCATTTTGCCACTAATTCATGTTTTTTATAAATTAATATTGCAGAAGCAGAAATGTGTTCCTTTAGAGGATCTTGCTGCTGAATTCAAGTTAAGGACACAGGTAGGCTCACTACTGTTTTGGTATTTCAATTTTGTTAATTAAATTTATGTATCTGTTCTCTTTTGTTTTATTATTTGCCTTGTTTTTGCCTCTATGCAGGAATGTATCAATAGGATTGCTTCCTTGGAGAGTATAGGTATGCTATGTTTTATTTCTGTTTCAACAAGAGTGTTATTATTTGATGAATATTTCTTCTTGCAACTATATTCTATCAAGAAATGGCTAGTTCAGCTGTCAGCAATTAGGGGTTTCTCCTGTTTATTTCAAGCTTTTTCTTATCTCTTATTTTCTGGCACTTTTTACTGAGAATCTATAATGTCTTACATTCTGTATCCATTTCATATCTCCCATTGACTTATCATGCTACTTTCTCTTCTACCATATCAGGTTAATAATCTATTGTAGCGATTGGAACTAGTGCAGATTTAATTTGCTGGATAATTGAAGTACATGCATGTTTACAACAATGCAAATTTAGTTAAAATTTAATGTTGTTTTGTTGTAATTGCCAAAATAGGGCGACTTTCCGGAATTATGGATGACAGGGGAAAGTATATTTACATCTCTCAAGAAGAAATGCAAGCTGTAGCTGAATATATTAAGCATCAGGGCAGGGTTAGCATTTCACACCTTGCTAGTAAGTCCAACCAGTTTATCGATTTGGAATCGAAACCACATCTAGCCGACGAATTAATTAGCACCGAAGAGATCATTGTCTCCTAACTAAAAAGTTGACCATAGCCTCTTATGTAAACAAAATTTTAAGTCCAAACATGTATAATTTTAATTTTCTAGCAGTAAGGGGTAAAGGCCACATGAGTTACTAGTCAAAAAGTGAAATATTAATTCTATTCAATAGAAAAATGCACTTTGAGAAGTTTTACTAAACTTTGTCTATTTTTTTTGATGTATTTTCTCTCTTTGTAAGTTGTTTTGTCTGAAGATATATGTATATATTTTACTTTTATTATTATTATATTAATATCATATTTTTATATATCATTAATGTATATATTTGTATATGAGATATTAATAGTTTGGTAAGTAAATACGTTGCATTAATTGTTTTATATTATGAAATATTATTTATGGATGTTCAAATCACTAAATTAATTATTACTATTAATGCTTAATTGTATCTTTTTTTATTACATATTGATTTAGTTTCTTATTCTTTTAGTCAATACTTTTGTATAAGAAGGTAGGGGTGTTCACAAAGTATCCGATTCAATCTAATCCGCACGATCCAATCCAATCCGCAAAATGCGGATATCCGCACTTGTGCGGATTGGATTGGATTGAAAAATCTAAAATCCGTACTTGTGCGGATTGGATGTTGTTTGACCTCAAAAAGTAACCAATCCAATCCAATCCGCACTTAATTATATATATTTTTAAAAAATTATAATATGTAATATATATTAATTAAAAAAAGACACAAACTTCTAATTTCTTAATTTTCTTTTTTAGTAATATATTGAATTGGTGTATTTTATTTATTTTGTAATAAAAAACACAAGAAAAATAATTCTTATTCACATAGACACATACATATAAAGTTTAAATATATATATACTAGCTTATTTATTTTCGTAATTAGATACATATATATTTTAGTGTAAATCTAAAGATAAGTATATATATATTGATATATATGTATATTGGTTTAATTTGTATATAAATAGAGATGGAGATTAAGAAACATTAGTCTTTTTTTAAATTTTTTTCTATGAAATATTAAATAATTTATTATTAAAAAAAATAACCAATCCAAAATAACCGATCCAATCCGCACTATTGCGGATTGGATTGGACTGGATTTAAACTCTTATGCGGATCGGATTGGATCCAAAATATGAAATCCGCACTTAGTGCGGATTAGATGTTGTTTGACCAAAAAAGTACGGATTGGATCGGATGAACACCCCTAAAATAAGGGTTCACCTTATTGGAATAAATAATTAAGAAATTCTCATTTAGTTTTTCTTTCTCTCTTTATTTTCTTCTTCTTTTCTTCATATCTATTTTATATTATTCTACATTATTTTATACTACGTTATCAGCATGAGTCTCTACCAAAGTCTCAATGTAAGTATTTTGTTAAAGTTCTTAAATTGTTTTAAAGTCACGATACACTAAATATATATTTATATATATATATATTCATTTGACTGAAATAGTTTCAAGAATCTTTTGTTTTTTTTTTTATTTATATATCTATATATTATATATTTATGTATATGTTTTTATATGTTTATTATTGATTTCATATATATATATATATTATGTTCTTATCATTTATAATATTTACAATATATGTGTGTCTATGATATAGTAGAGAAAATCTATATAAATTATAAATATATCTTGAAAATTATGTATCATCGATAAAATATTGCATATATCCTGAAGATTATGCGTCATCAATAAAATCTTGTATATAGCTTGAAAATTATGCGTCCTCAATAAAATCTTGCATATATTCTGAAGATTATGCAAACGTAATATTCATTATATTGTTGACTGATATATAATGAAGAGATGAATACATATTTATATATATGTTCTTGTATTCTTTGAGGACAATGTGAAAAGTAATCTAATATCGATATCGATTTTGACAAACATTTCCTGAAGTAAATATTTTATATTTGTCAAAAGAAATATTATATTTATGTGAATACAACTAAAAAATTATTAAAAATGATTATTATTGATGCAATTTTATAGAGGGTTTTGAATAAAAAAAAAGAGAATGTTAAGAAAATTGCATTGAAACATCAAAGTATAAGAATAACAATGAACATGACTAATGTTATTTAAATACACGAGACGTGTATTTATTGTTCATCATTCCCTGTAGAGAATGATACGAATTGAAGTCAATTACTTTTAAAGATTGTTATTCATGTTATTATACATTGCTATTACTTGCAATATTTATATTAAAAATTATTGCATGTAACATATTTTAGAAGACTATACAAAAAATTATATTCATATATTCTTGAAATATTGTAAAAGAAATTGTTGAATAATTTCTTATATTTTTATGGATCAACAATCGTAAAAGAAATTTATAATGATGTTCTACTTGTTCAACGTCATTCCCTGAAGTGAATGCAATATTGTTTACTACTCAAATATTTTTAGAAGAAATTAGAAACAACCAAAAGATGAAATACCACACACAATCAAAGTGCATGAAATCTATATATCATGTGTGAAATTGAATAATAGTAGTCGTGTACCTGCAGTACGGACACACTTATAATCAAGATAAAATTATATTTGATTATTGAATAGAATGTGAAATGTACAAATTTATTGTACATTTAGAATATTTAAATATCGTTCCCTGAAGAAAATGAATAGACATGAAATTCTATTTCAAAGAATATAGATTTTACATATATTGGTAATGCCAGAATCAAATTAATATATACATATTTTATTATTTCTTGAAATTAATATATACATATTTTATTAAGATATGTATATATATTTACTATTTAATTTAGTTTGCATATTCACAGAAGTGAATATATAATTTACTAATATTTGTTAGTGATCCAATATAATCAAAGTGATAAAGAATCACAAAATGATTATTTGAAAAGCCTTCTGAAGAAGTCTTACATACAATTGCTACTCGGAATGGTAAAATATCTTTGTATGTACCTAGATGTATTATTTTTATCTAGTTATGAAAGTGACAAGAAATAACTTATTATATGTACTGGTTGTACATTTAAATATAATATATCAAGTCATGATAATTAGACTGATGAATAGTCTATTAATAAATTAGACGACTTGTTAGAAAGATACAAGAAAAAATGAAGGCTATATTATGTTTATATAGATTTGACCATTACAATAACATGATGAAGTTGTCATGTAAATTATACACATCATTGAATTGATCATAGTGATTCCTGAAGAAATATAAAGTTTGATAAATATAATAGAGACTCCTGAAGAAGGTATATGTTTTGGAGAATAATATAATTATATTATTCGTGTATACAAAAATGAAACTTGTTAATTCCATTTTTGGCATATTTAATTGACAAAAATATTTTATTATTTATTGTATATTTTGGCTGGTTGTGTTTAATATGGTTTCCTATTTTGTGTATTCAAACTTGGAAGGAAAGTTGTCTAGCTTTCCTATTTTTGGAAAAAAGGTAAAAATGGTAAGTTTGGTTACCCATTTCGTTTTTATCTAACCAGCTGTATAATCTGATCTTGTGTTGAGTTTTCCATTTTCTCAGATCAGATTTCTTGAAGAGAAAACTGAAGCTAAACTTTCCTTTTCTATTAAAGGAAAGTTGTAGTTACTGCCCACGATTCTGTAGGTACAGAAACGGAAATTCCTGGACTGATTGAAGAATTATTTTAGGGAAGTTTCTAGTGGGTTGAGGTCTTGTTCAGACCGAATGTAAGCTGTCAATAAGATGTATATTCATTATAAATACATCTTATATCAGCTAGGTTTTGTATCTCTTTCATTTACTTTCATATCTTAAGGAAAGAGTGTCTTTGTTATGTAGAGAAGAGCTGTTCGACTCTTACTCTGTTTATTGTTGTTTGTATTGTCTTGAGTTTGTATTCAAGTCTACAACGAAGAAGAACAGCAGTGCAACCTTCGGGAGAAGGTATTTACAAGCTTTCGGGAAATTGCTTTTGAAGTCTTACATCGGGAGGATACAAGCACACCTTCGGGAGAAGGGTTTTACAAGCTTTCGGGAGATTGCTTTTGAAGTCTTGCATCGGGATGATACAAGCACTCAACCTTCGGGAGATGGTTGTATAGGCTTTCGGGAGATAGCCATTAAGCCTTGAATCAGGAGGATTCAAGCACTCTTCAAGGTGATCGAAGGGAGTTCGAGCTCTTGGAGTTTTATCAAGATTCGGTTAGTAGGTGGACTACATCAAGCTTACGGCATACAATAAGAGGGAGTCTATTTATGCATAGGTCAATTACTTTGTATTTTTGATACCGATCTAATGAATCTTATCTCTGGGCCTGGCCTCGTGGACTAGTAACAATCTGAAAGGATTGTTGAAACCACGTTAAAAAATCTTGTGTGTTTTACTTTTATGCACTGTTTGTTTTTCTGGGTTTCTCTAGAGTTACAGAGTTGTATTCTGTAACTACGGAAAAACTGTTTTTAGTACCAGTTTTATTATTCCGCATTTAATTAATCATTTAATTAAATAATTAAACTGGGAATAATAAAATACGGAATTTCAAAACTTGTAATGATTATGTTGTAGTGATTTTACATTACTTTATGAAAGTTTCATTGAAATACAAATTATAGTGAACCTGAAGTTCATGAATTGAGTTATTTTGACATGGATCAATCATATGCAATAAACTATCAAAGGATTTGACTAAATTTTATTTAAGAACCAGAAGATTCTTCTCATTGTTAATTTATAAGGCTCAAAAGAAAAATGTGCACATATTTGCACATAGAAAATATTTAAATTATATTTCTTTAACAATCTTGAGCCATTGTTAGATTTTTATTGCATAGTTTCTTATCGATGTGATAAGATTATATGATCATGCATTTACAAAATTTATAAATTTATGTATTTCTAATTATACATGTATGACTCATTCTTAGAAATGAATTAAGTTCATAGGTATTGAACTTGAAGCTGAAGTTTATTGAACCTGAAGTTTAATGTCATATAGTATATATGAGTTTAAATAAATATTGATTCATTGTGATATATTGAAATCCCTACAGGTGTATTAATATTATTAGATATCACAATTTTTAAAAATTATCTCGATCAGGGAGAGAGAAGCAGTTGGGATCGATGATAATTTTTAAAAAATAATCCTTGCACAAAGTATATAAGAACGATATAGTTCAAAATGATATATACCAACTACAAATCAATATTATTCAAAGTTGAGTTAGAATGAGTTGACAACGCCTGAAGCGTAAATGAACAATGTAGAAATTATTAATAAATGTTCATTTGATTTGTCCTGAAGTTGTTAAATCTAGAGGTAGTGTAATATCCCAAAAATAAATAATATTTAAATAGACATATTTTATTAAATATGTAATTATTTTGGTAACGAAGTAAGATTATGATCTTACTTAGGGTAACTATTGAGAATTTATTTAATGATATATATAGCGTAATTTATTAATTACGGATATTATATTGGGATATGTGGGTACCGAGGATACCATTTTTGAAATAAAATATTATTTTTTCGGGCCCGGCAATTGTGGAATTTAACGATGTGGTTAGTAATGTCACGACGTTAATAGATGGATTATTTTGAGGATATTCTGGACTAGTTTAGAATTTTAGAATGTCGGTTTGGTGGATTAGTAAAATTACCAAAATGCCCCTAGGTTATTTTAAAGTTTAATTTCTTTGGGGGGGGGGGTAAATTAGTCATTTTGTATAATAGGTATTTTGACTTTCTAGACTTTGTGGGCTGCCCATTATTATTAAAAAGAAAAAAAGAAAAGAAAGAAAATAATAAGAAACCCTATTTATGGGAAATGCTTCCAAGGCAAGAAACAAAACTTTTTCTTCTTCTCCTTCTTCTTCCCTTCGTGTGAACTAAAAACCAGCAAGCAAAGGATCAAAACTTCACCATTTCTCTTGAATTGAAGCAGCTTGTAGAACCTAAGCACAACCTAGAAGCAATCAAGGTAAGTTCTATGCTTTGTTCTAAGAATTTAATTGGTTTTGGAGTAAGGTTTTGTGTTTCAGTAGCTGTAGGAGTTAAAGTAAGTTAGGGTTATGTTTAGTTTAGATTTTTGAGTATGCTGAAAATTGATTTGGGTGGTTTCCATGGCTGGTTGACTTGAGTTGCATTGGATGAAGCTAAAAATTAAGTTTTCTTCTCTTGAACATGTGATTTTGAGTTAGAGATTGAATTGTTGTGTTTTGAAGCTTGGAATATGTTGTGTTATGGTTATTATACTGTTCTGTAAAGTTTGGGATCAATTGGTTAGGTTTGGAGCAAGTTTTGGGACTTTGAAGAGCTAAAATTTTCGAGTTTCTGCTGTGGTGAACCGGAATTCCGGATGGTACAGGGCTGCACCAACTGGAATTCCGGATGGTCAATTTTCAAGAATCCCCGATTTTCGTATTTTAGCCATAACTTTTCACTTGGGTGTCCATTTTAGACATTCTATATACCGTTTCGAAGCTTATGAAGAGCACTACAGTATGAGACATAGATTAGAGCCAAAAGATGTATTTTATTTTAAGGTGTTTTCACCATAAGATTCGGTAGAAAACCCTAGGTTATTTTATGCGGGTTCTAGACAGTGTTTTGGAATAGACCCTTATTGATTTACTTTTGTCGTGACATAGGACCCGAGATTGTCAAGCATCGTTCCACTCAGGTTGGCCCCCACGCTTGAATGGTTATGGCCTTAATTATTATCAAGACTTTGATTAAATATTTGTTGAGCCTAGGTTATGACCTAGGGTGGGAAATGGTTAGTACCGTTACGAGTAATTACTCTTGAAACTGCGGTTAGGTTTCTTACTTATTGTTTGCTTCATCGGGCAACGATAGTGACATATTCAGCTCGTGGTTAACGAGTGGTACAAGGGGTACTTTATAAAGTACCAGGATTGTGTGTTTATGGTATTGTGTAAATGTTTAAGCATGTTGATATGAGATTGAATTGATGGTTATTATCGGTTATTGTTTTATTCACTTTTCTTCCTGAGTCTTTGTGACTCACAGGTGCTTTATAGTGCAGGTAAAGGGAAGGCTAAGGTTGAGCAGCCATGAGTACGAGGTTGTAGCAGCAATGTACATATCAGCCGCAGTGGCACGGCCTAGTGAACAGGATGCTCTATTTTGAATGTATTAGGGAATACAAAGTTTATGTTGTAAAAACACTATTAAACCAGTTTTAAAACACTTTAATAACAGGGGGACCCCGTAGTTAATATCACTTATCTTTTATCATATAGTTTTATATGTCTATTTTTAATTATAAAAAAATTTAATTACCCACACTTTTAGTACAATTATATGGTATATAAAATAAGAATTTTATAAAAATACACACACGTGGCCTCCCTGTTGGACAGGGCGTTACAATATTGTATCAGAGCGCCAAGGTTTTAGATCCTGAAGACTGGTTTGATATACATCGGCTGCAAGGAATCGTTTGACTCATGGTTCAGTAAGCTTTTAGTTAATAGATAATTTGTTAATTATCTGATAGCCTGATTATATGAACTGTGTTAATTGAAAATGTGTGGGAAGCATTATGATATATGGAAATACTTATCAGTATTGTTATTACTTGGAATGTGACCGCAGGTCTATAGATTATGCACCCGAGGCGGACTGGTAGGGGTAACCGCGAGCTAGCTGGGCTCGAGGTTGCAGGTGAGGGTGAGAACCCTCCACCACCACCAAACTGGAAAGAGCTATATGCCGCGATACAAGAGACTATCCGGCAGCAGGGTGAGCAAATTAGAGAATTGAGAGAGCAGCGAGCAGCGAGCTCAGCCTGCTCTAAACCCTAATCTTGATCCTCCAGCACCTCTGGTAGTGCCACCGGATGCAGGGAATCGTTTGGAACTGTTGTATGAGCGGTTCAAGAAGCAGAACCCGCGAGTGTTTGAGGGTGGTGCTGATCCACTCAAGGCAGAGCAGTGGATGAGTATGATAACATCTATTTTTTATTTTATGCGGGTCGAGGATAATGATCGAGTCAGGTGTGCTACTTATATGTTGCGAGATGATGCCCGTATTTGGTGGGAGATTGTGTCTCAGGGTCATGACCTGAATAACATGATTGTTGGAATTATTTTACCAGGATCTATTTACTATCATGTATGTGATTAATAACCTAATATGAATTCTAAAACAATGAAAATAAACACATATAAAGTTAGAAAACCTTACAGTGGGTGCAGCGAAATATTATGACTCCTTCCGTTCAGATCTCTAGCCCTTGATTCCTTTCTATAGCAGAGCATCACCAAGATCTGAACCTGGATCTTATTTTCTCCTTCTTTGATGCAGAATTTCCATAGTCTTACATACTATGATTGAGGTACCACTTGATGTGTGTGGGCACTACTCTCTCACAAGGATTTCAAAAATTTTCTCTCTTTTTCTCTCATAATTTCGTGTGATATGAAGCATGAAGAGAAGAGAACAAGGGCTGCTATATATAGGGAAAAGGGAGAGCACAACTTTCCAAATAAGCAGTTTCCTCTTTTACTGTGTAATTGATTAACTGCCTTATTTAGTGTGATCCACCACTTTTCTATTATTGCTAGGCTTTGATTAGCAATTACATGGCAATTAAAATTGAAAATAATAATTGGGAAACACACAAAGAGGTGGCTGGCCATAGGGTGAAATGGGCCTCACTTGGATTTTGCAGTTTCCTCAATTTTATTTTTATTTCTCCAAAAATGCTATTTTTCAAATTCTAATCATTTAAATGCCAAAACTAATTATTTAATAACTAAAATAGATTATTAAATAATATAGTCATTTAAAATAATTATTAATTATACATACAAAGTCTCTTAATTAATAATTAAACCTAGAAACCCTTTTATTTACGATTTCATCCTTACTAAGTGAGAATTCATAAAGTAGACATAGTCTAACTTTTAGAATTATAATTGATTAATTAAAATCAATTAACTGAGTCTTACAAGCAGTATGGTCTCAACTAGTATGGGGACCATGGGTCTATATAACCGAGCTTCCAATAAGTTGAACCGAATTTACCAAGTAAATTCCCTAACTTATTAATTCCTCATTGACTCCACACTTAGAACTTGGAATTGCACTCTCAGTCATATAGAACGCTCTATATGTTCCATGATATAGACACGTCATTAGCTATCCATTGTTATAACCCTAATGTGATCAATGATCCTCTATATAGATGATTTACACTGTAAAGGGATTAAATTACCGCAACACCCTACAATGTATTTTATCCTTAAAACACTTAACCCTGTATAAATGATATTTCAGCTAAGTGAAATGAGACCTCCACCATTTATTTTCGTTTGGTTAAGCTCGAAGGAATCATCCTTTACTTTCTATTTGCCAAATAGAAGCTATAGATTCCATATTTATGTTAGCGCTCCCACTCAATTGCATTACCGTGTTCCCAAAATGTACGTATCACCCTGACCCAAAAGTAGGCTTAACTAACAAATCAAAGAACACGAGTAACACTCTTGAGATTGAACCTAACCATATCAGGATTAAGATCATTTGATCTAGGATCAACAGGCGATATTGAATTGAATAGATATTACAGTAAATTTTAATATATCTAATCAAAGTTCAATATCGATCCCTTCCGATGTATACTCCATACATCCGATAGTGGTAAACTTTGCCAATGTCCTGGAAAGGACATAACACTTTTCCAAGGTGTAAGAATACCTATCGCTGATTATACCATGTCAGTCTAAATCCAGTGTTCTGACAAATCAGGGAACAAACTTTTGAACATATAATTAAGATTATATTCCACTGTGCTGACAACACTATAATCTTAACAAATTCATATGTTATGGACTTAAAAAAGAATTCATACATTATATACATATAATCATGAAATAAATCATGTGAACCATGCAACATAAAATGTTATTTCTGATCTTTATTAATAAGTAAATCTGATTATGTTGAAATGAGTTTTATTTAGGGCATAAAACCCAACAATGACCTGGGATGCCTTCCGGGCCTTGTTTTATGGGAAGTATTATAATGAGTCCTTTCGGGCAGCAAAGGCAAAAGAGTTTATATGATTGACTCAGGGCAGCATGACTTTGAGAGAGTATGCCACTAAGTTTGATCGACTGGCAAAGTTTGCTTTAGATGAGGTGGCTATTGAAGGTGCTAGGAAAGCAAGGTTAATTCGTGGGTTGGATGAACATATCACACGGGATGTGATTGTTGCTTCTAAACAACCGGGGGTTGCTCGAACTTATGCCCAGATAGTTGGACTAGCTCTAGTTTCTGAGGGTGTAGAAGATCAGATACGAAAGAAAAATATTGCCAGAAGAGATTCATGGAAGTAGACATCTGGTGTTGGTTTTGGAAGGGGTACTGACCTCGGTGACCGCAAGAAAAGGCCTAATGAACCATCAGCTGTAGGCCCAAACAAAACGCTCCAGGGTAACCAAGGCTTCCGTCGTGGTGGGAATGAAAACTGGCAGACTTTCCCTGAATGCCCGCGATGTAAAAGGCGCCATCAGGGCGAGTGTCAGGCCAGAGTCTGTTTCCACTGTGGGGTAGTGAGTCACAGGAAGAGAAATTGCCCACAACTATTGCGACTAGAGAAAAAGAAGGATGATACACCCGCTCCTGCCCGAGTGTTTGCTCTAACTCAAGCTGAGGCTGATGCTGGTCCTTCCACTGTGACAGGTCAGTTTTCTGTTGCTAGAACTTTATTGACTGTTCTGATTGATTCTGGTGCGACACATTCTTATATTTCAAGTAGAATAATTGAGAAATTGAATAGGCCTAGTGATGTACTTGCTAGAGGCTTGGGAACTTTATTGCCTACTGGAGAGTTGGTTATCTCCAGCAGGTGGGTTCGATCCCTTCCAGTAATTGTGGAAGGAAGGGAGTTATCAGTTGATCTGATAGAAGTGAATTTGGAGGACTTTGATGCTATTTTGGGTATGGATTGGCTTGCAAAATACAACGCCACTATTGATTGCAAAAGAAAGATGGTAACTTTTCAGCCTGAGGGCGAGGACCCCTTTGTATTTGTAGGTAAGATGCAGGGATCCTGAATTCCCTTAATTTCAGCATTTAAGGCAAGAGATTTGTTGTGTGAGGGGTGCATCGGTTTCTTAGCAAACGATGTGGATGTTACCAGGGAACCACCAGCGGGACCAGAGCATGTCCTAGTGGTTCGAGAATTTTTGGATGTTTTTCCAGAGGAGTTACTGAGGTTACCACCGAAACGTGAAATTGATTTTGAGATTGAGCTAATACCATGGGCAGAGCCTGTATCAAGAGCTCCCTACAACATGGCACCTGCGGAGCTGAAAAAGTTAAAAGTTCAATTACAGGGGATGATGGATTTAAAATTTACAAGACCAAGTACCTCACCTTGGGGTGCACCAGCTTTGTTCGTGAAAAAGAAGGATGGAACTTTACGAATGTGCATTGATTATCGGGAGTTAAACAAGTTGACAGTGAAGAACAAGTATCCACTGCCAAGGATAAATGACTTATTTGATCAGCTACAGGGAAAGACCGTCTTTTCCATGATCGATCTTCGATCTGGTTATCACCAGTTGAGGATTCGGGAAGAGGATATTCCCAAGACAGCTTTCCGGACCCGGTATGGACACTATGAATTTCTGGTAATGTCCTTCGGATTAACAAATGCCCCAGCAACATTTATGGACCTGATGAACCGAGTGTTCAAAGACTTCCTGGATGACTTTGTTATTGTTTTTATTGATGATATTCTAATTTATTCAGACTCAGAAGAGACTCACGAAAGGCACCTTCGGATGGTGTTACAACGTCTCAGGGAGCATAAATTGTATGCCAAGTTCAAGAAATGTGAATTTTGGTTGTCTCAGGTGAGTTTCTTGGGACATGTGGTAAGTAAAGATGGTATTCTAGTAGACCCGGTAAAGATCGAAGCAGTACGAGACTGGCCTCGACCTAAGTCAGCAACTAAAATTAGAAGTTTCCTGGGGTTGGCAGGGTATTATAGGAGATTTGTTAAGGGCTTTGCAAAGATTTCTACGCCCTTAACATAATTGACCCGAAAGAATTGCAAGTTTGTTTGGACTGACCAGTGTGAAAGTAGTTTCCAGGAACTGAAACAAAGGTTGATTACCGCTCCTGTGTTAACCTTACCGAAAAGTGATGAAAAGTTTATGATTTATTGTGATGCATCCAAGCAGGGGCTAGGCTGTGTTCTTATGCAGTCAGGGAAAGTGATTGCTTATGCATCCAGGCAGTTGAAAGAGGATGAACAGTGGTATCCTACCCATGATATTGAATTGGCAGCAGTTGTTTTTGCATTGAAAGTTTGGCGTCACTATCTGTATGGTGAGAAGTGTGAGATTTATACTGATCACAAAAGCCTCAAGTACTTTTTCACTCAGAAAGATTTAAATATGAGGCAACGACGATGGTTAGAACTGGTCAAAGATTATGACTGCGAGATTCTCTACCACCCTGGTAAAGCAAATGTGGTAGCGGATGCTTTAAGTCGAAAAGGACCAGGGTAGGTCTGTGAACTAATGAAGATTTCAGCAAAATTGGCTGAGAATATGACTAGAGCGGGAATTGAATTTGTGATTGGAAAGCTTGCCAACATTACCCCGTAGTCTGATCTGCTGGAAAGAATTAGAGTAGCTCAACAAATTAGAGAATTGAGAGAGCAGCGAGCAGCGAGCTCAGCCTGCTCTAAACCCTAATCTTGATCCTCCAGCACCTCTGGTAGTGCCACCGGATGTAGGGAATCATTTGGAACCGTTGTATGAGCGGTTTAGGATGCAGATGCCGCCACTGTTTGAGGGTGGTGCTGATCCACTCAAGGCAGAGAAGTGGATGAGTATTATAACATTTATTTTTGATTTTATGAGGGTCGAGGATAATGATCGAGTCAGGTGTGCTACTTATATGCTGCGAGATGATGCCCGTATTTGGTGGGAGATTGTGTCTCAGGGTCATGACCTGAATAACATGACCTGGGATGCCTTTTGGGCCTTGTTTTATGAGAAGTATTATAATGAGTCTATTCGGGCAGCAAAGGCAGAAGAGTTTATACGATTGACTCAGGGCAGCATGACTGTGACAGAGTATACCACTAAGTTTGATCGACTTGCAAAGTTTGCTTCAGATGAGGTGGCTACTGAAGTTTCTAGGAAAGCAAAGTTCATTCGAGGGTTGGATGAACATATTGCACGGGATGGGATTGTTGCTTCTAAACAACCGGGGGTTGCTCGAACTTATGCCTAGATAGTTGAACTGGCTCTAGTTTCTGAGGGTGTAGAAGATCAGATACGAAAGAAAAATACTGCCAGAAGAGATTCATGAAAGCAGGCATCTGGTGTTGGTTTTGGAAGGGGTACTGACCTCAGTGACCGCAAGAAAAGGCCTAATGAACCATCAGCTGCAGGCCCAAACAAAAGGCTCCAGGGTAACCAAGGCTTCCTTCGTGGTTGGAATGAAATCTGGCTGACTTTCCCTGAATGCACGCGATGTAAAAGGTGCCATCAGGGCGAGTGTCAGGCCAGAGTCTGTTTCCACTGTGGGGTAGTGAGTCACATGAAGAGAAAATGCCCACAACTATTGCGACTAGAGCAAAAGAAGGATGATACTGTTGGGTTTTATGCCCTAAATAAAACTCCATTTCAATGTAATTCATTTTATTCAATATCAATAAAGAAACAAAAGTATTTTTCATTCATTTGTATGTTTTGGTTCATCTTATCAATTGTTTGTCTATTTGATTTATAAATTCATCCAAACCCTTTTCACATACTTGATCCTGTTTATTGTGTTGTCAACACAGTGGAAAGTAAACATGACTATGTGATTAAAGATTCCTAGATTTATCAGAACAATGGGGTTTTATTGATATGACAATCTACAACAGAGTTTACTTGCATTTGGAGAAATGCTATGTTCTTTCCAGAGCATTGGTTAAAGTAAAGCTTGGGTTGGATGCATAGAGTATGCATCGGAAGGGACCGATATTGAACTTTGACATAGATTTATTAAACTTACCGTAAAATCTATTCAATTCAATATCACCTAGTTGATCCTAGATCGAATGATCTTAATCCTGATATGATTAGGTTCAATCTCAAGGGTGTTATTCGTGTTCTTTGATTTGTTAGTTAAGCCTACTTTTGGGTCAGGGTGATACGTACATTTTGGGAACACGGTAGTGCAATTGAGTGGGAGCGCTGACATAAATATGGAATCTATAGCTTCTATCTGGCAAATAGAAAGTAAAGGATGATTTCCTTCGACCTTGACCAAACAAAAATAAAGGGTGGAGTACTCATTTCACTTAGCTGAAATATCGTTTATACGGGGTTAAGTGTTTTAAGGATAAAATACATTGTAGGGTGTTACGGTAATCTAATCCCTTTACAGTGTAGATCATCTATATAGAGGATCATTGATCAAATTAGGATTATAACAATGGATAACTAATGACGTGTCTATATGGTGGAACATATAGAGCGTTCTATATACTGAGAGTGCAATTCTAAGTTCTATGCGTGGATTCAACGAAGAATTAATAAGTCAGTGAATTTAGGACTTAAATTCTTGATCTGCTTATTGGAAGCTTTGATATATAGACCCATGGTCCCCACACTAGTTGAGACAATACTACTTGTAAGACTCATTTAATTGGTTTTGATTAATCAATTATAATTCTCAAATTAGACTATGTCTATTTATGAATTTTTCACTAAGCAAGGGCGAAACTGTAAAGAAAGAATTTTTATGGTATATCTTTGTTTGGTCTAATTAATAAATATGATAAACGACAATATTATTTAATAATTATTTATAGTTATTAAATAGTTGAAATTGACATTTAAGTGGTTGAATTTGAAAATTGGCGTTTTTGAGAAAATGAGATGCAGAAATGATAAAACAGCAAAATTACAAAAGTGAGGCCCAAATCCACTAAGCCATGGCCGGCCACTTATGTAGGCTTTATCATTTAATATTTTCATTATTTTAATGCCAAATAATTCAAACCTAACCCTATGTGGCATGCTATAAATAGATAGTGATGGCTTCAGGAAAAGTAACTTTTGCATCTTATTCCTTTCAGAGAAAAACCTGAGCCATCACAATAAACCTAGCCGCCACTCTCCTTTCTTCTTCTTCATTGATTATTTCGAACCCTCTTAGTGATAGAGTAGTGCCCACACACAGCAAGTAGTACCTCAATCATATTGTGGAAGATCGTGAAGAAAGTAATTCAATAAGAAGGACATTCGGGCTCAGATCTTGATAATACTCCGCGACAGAAAGGATACAAGGGTTAGAGATCTGAGTGGAAGGAGACGTATTATTCCGCTGCACCCAATGTAAGGTTTCTCATACTTTATATGTGTTTATTTATAATGGTATTAGAAGTTCATATTTAGGGTGTTAATCAACATACTTGTGAGTAGATCTAAGATCCTGGTAAAATAATTTCCAACAACTGGCCTCAGAGCAATAGTAATTGATTTGCTTGCAAGAGATTTGGACTTGTATGTGATTTGGATGGTTTCATGTTGATCTGTGTGCTATATGATGATTGATTGATGTTTGTGAATTTTCGTGAAAAATAATTAAAATCCTGTTTTTGGAATTATTTTTATTGGATATTTTGGAAAAAAATCAAGCAATTTACGTTTTTATAGAACTCAATTTCGATTTTATTTGAATTAGTTATGAATTTTTGAAAATCGGAAAAATATCAGGAAGGTGTCACCCACCTACGCGCGCGGATGAGGGTGCAACCCTCGGATCCACGCGCTCAGACACAAGCTCGACCGAGCTTCCTCGGCCAGACAAGATTTTGTCTGAAACTCGCCCCTTGCGTGTGCGGAGAGGCTGCACGCAGCCTCCTGCGTCGAGGTTTCACGATCATCCTTCCCTGCTCGTGCGTGTGGACAGTATGCAATCCGTACCACTTGCAATTTTTTTGTTTTCTTCGATTTTTCATGCTATTTCATGGAATTAACTTCCGATTTTTTGTGTAGTTTTGTATTTTGATTTTTACTTTTCATATTTCAAATCTAATTATCAGAAATAAATTAATTTGAATTTTTTTTTAAAATTAATTTTAGATATTAGTGTAATTTGAATTTGAAAATAGGTAAAAATCTATCTTTTTGCTTAATTTTTTTATCTTATTTTTAAAATTTGATTATTTTATCTTATTTTTAAATTTAAGGTCAGATATTAATTTTTTTTTGAACAAAAAATTACTTTTTAAATAATTTGACCTTATTTAAATTTAAAATAAGATTACTATAATCATGATATCTTGAATAGAAATAAGATATTTTGCTAACTTTTAAATTTTGTTATTTTTTATTTAAATTAAATTATAAAATGTGAAAAAATATTTATTTTTTTGATTTTATATTTAATTTATAAAATAACATGACATTTTTAAAAGTGGTTAACAATTTTTTTTTGAAATGATATTTAGGTTAGTTGAAACCTATTTTTTTTAAAATTGTAGGTTTAATTTAAATTTTTTTTATTATTATTTTATTTTATTTAAAATGCCGAAAAATATTTTTTTTATTTATTTAATTTTTGTTTCGAAAATAATTATTTAAAATTAAATAAATCATACATCCAACTATCAACCTCATCTTGTTGCAGGAGTATGTGTTTCAGCTTTGTGTGTAAGTTTTATAAAACCTATTATTTCTTGATCTAAATTGCCATGGTTAACTTGTTGATAGATCTAATGATCTGATTTTAACCCATGGTTCAATTGTCAATAGGTCAAGTGAATAATTTGTAACAGGTAAATTTTACATTCTTGTTTCATCTGTGTATGACCTAGTAACATGATAGGATCCATCCAAATCTGTGTGCCTGTGTGAGCCTATATGTTTACTTTTGTTATAGATGCATATAGGTTGTTGCTAAATAAAATGTCATAGATTGATAGATTTTATTTAGCCCCATTTAGTTTTTGGGCCTATTCAATTAATAACAGTTGTTCATTTTAAGGTTAAATTCCTCTCTTTTGGGCCTTGTGTGAGAGTTGGGGGCCAATAGAAGTGGGTACGACATACTGAACCCAGCTCCCCCTCACATGAACTACCCCAATTGTGAAGGTCCATTTGCCTAATTTGGATAACTGTGCTAGGTTAATTAAATTAGTTTAACCTAATAAAATTGATTAGCAACATAATTAATTTCATTTATTTTGAAATTAATTTAAGAAAACATAGTTTAATGAATTATATTCTAGATAAACTTTATGTATTTTCTTGTTTTAATTAAATATAGAATTATAACCAACTAGATTCTTTCTAAAGCTTAATTTAAATTATTTCATTAAATATTCCTATTTAAGTTGAAAATTAGTTATTTCTAACTAATCAACTTAAATCTGAATATCTTTTGAATTTTAAATTTCAAAATTAAGTTGAGGAATTTTAGGAATTGGTTATTAAGATTCTTTGGATATTTTTTAAGTTGATATTTTTTCAAATATGGATAAACTTAAAATGGAATATTTTCAAATTAAGTGGTTACAACTTAATTTTAATATTTAATTAAATCATAATTTGAAAAATATTTAAGTTGGTTTTTATTTAGATTCTTCTAAACAACTTAAATAAGATATATTTTTTTTTTCAAATTTGTTCCATTTTTAACTTTCAAATTTATTTTTCGAATTTAAATAATAATTGAAATTCAATTAAAGTTGGACTTTTTTTATATAATTTTTTTTTACTAAAACCAACTTTAATTTGTAATTTTTCATTATTAAAATATGGAATAAATGATTAAATAAAATACATATTTTAAAATAGTGAGCTTTAATCAAAAGACATTCGATCTCCATTGTTGGTTTTACATAGCTTTTGTTTTAGTGAGTAATCCTCCCTAATGGAGGAACGTTCATTAGCAAGTTAGCACCGTTTAATCTCGAAAGATAAGTATATTTGTAAGTGTTTTATATGGTATTGATCACCCTAATGGTGGCGACTGTATTTGACTTACAAAATATGAAACAATGGTGGAAGCTCATGAAATAGGAATGACCTTGACTCTTGCCTAAACGGGACAACATCAGATTCTCTTTTTGATCGAATAAAAGGTTGCTAGAATGATTATCATTTTAGATGAATTGACAACTCTATTCAATGGATGATGCTTTGACTCTCGCCTAAACGGGACACTGTATCAGTTTGTTGGAAACCTTGGAAAATAAACTATGTTAGATTTTGTATTTTTATAACATACCTGATTATTTGTTATTTTCTGAACTTGTGTATGAATTTATCGAACCAAGACCTTACTTCTGTTTTATTGATGTGTTGTAGTGCAAATATGAATAACCCTCACCCCAATCCACTCCTACTTAATATCTTAGCAAAAGAACTCTATAGTGTGAAAATGCATCCTGGTAGTTGCATAAACTCGCACCTGTTGATGATGAATCTGAAGTTCCAAAAGGCAAATCTACTGGGAATTGAATTATCAAAAGAACAATGGGTACAA
The DNA here is from genome assembly GCF_029168945.1 of Cannabis sativa. Taxonomy (NCBI): domain Eukaryota; kingdom Viridiplantae; phylum Streptophyta; class Magnoliopsida; order Rosales; family Cannabaceae; genus Cannabis; species Cannabis sativa. The sequence goes on along the minus strand of NC_083606.1, from coordinate 41,740,975 downwards.
TTCATTCTTAATAGTCTTCCTCCGGAGTATAATGGATTTGTTGTATCTTACATAATCAACAATTTTAACTCCAACATGGACAAGCTCGAAGCAGAATTACGAGCTCATGAACTGAATTTAATTGCAATGGGACCTCCTGGTTTTGCAAACTTTAATCAGAGGAAAAGGATTAAGCATGAAGGCTCTAACAAAGCTGCTTCTTCAAGTACAATTATCAGACATAATCTTCTATTTTCGAATTGTAATGAAAAGGGACATCAAGAAGAACGATGTCCCCGACTTTTAAACAATTTAAACGAAGGTAATGCTTTTGTCTTTGAATCATGTGTTTTAGTGAATGACAAATCCACATGGACTGTTGATTCTGGGTCTACTAACCATGTATGTTCTTCATTGCAGCTGCTTGAAACTTGGGAAAATCTGCTTCCAGAAGAGTTAAAGCTTAAAGTTGGGAATGGCGAGTTAGTGTCGGTCAAAGCTAAAGGAAAAGCCCGTATCAAGTTTCAACAGAAATTTTTAATTTTAGATAATGTTTTATTTATTCCAAAGTTTAGTAGAAACTTGATTAGTGTTTCATGTTTACAAACACAATCTTATATATTGAATTTTTCGAGTTCTTATTGTTCAATTTCTCGTAATGGAATTCATATATGTGTTGCTCACATGGAAAAAGGGCTTTATGTTTTAAGACCGAATACACAAATCTCACTAAACAGTTAACTTTTCAATGTAGCTAAACCTAGAAACCTAAAAAGAAAAGAGATTGATAATGATGATCAAACTTATCTATGGCATTTACGTTTAGGTCATATAGGTTTTGATAGACTCAATAGGCTAACCAAAGACGGTCCATTGAAAAATGTCGTCTTAGGTGAATTGCCAGTATGCGAGTCATGCCTAGAAGGAAAAATGACCAAACGTTCTTTCTCTACAAAGGGAGAGCGTGCCAAACAACCCCTAGGGTTAGTGCATTCAGATGTTTGCGGACCCCTGGATGTAAAAGCCCGAGGTGGTTATGAGTATTTCGTCACTTTCATTGACGATTACTCTAGATATAGTTTTCTTTACCTAATGCAATAGAAATCTGAAACGTTTGAAAAGTTTCAGGAGTTTCATGCTTTGGCTCAAAACCAATTAGGTAAAACATTAAAGATCTTGCGAACTAATAGGGGTGGAGAATATATGGATATGCAGTTCAAAGATCATTTAATTGAACTTGGAATCGAATCCCAATACACTACCCCAGGCATTCCACAACAAAATGGAGTTGCAGAAAGAAGAAATCGCACTCTTTTGGAAATGGTTAGGTCTATGCTGAGTTATTCAACTCTGTCTACGTCCTTCTGGGGATATGCTATACAGATGGCAAACGACATTTTAAATGTTGTTCCATCTAAAGCAGTCCCTAAGACACCCGTCGAACTATGGAATGGTCGTACACCTAGTTTACGCCATTATAGAATTTGGGGGTGCCCTGCTCATGTCTTAAGAAAGAAAGAAGGCAAACTGGAATCGCGAACTGAACTTTGCATGTTTGTCGGGAATTCTAAAGAGACTAGGGGTGGACTGTTTAAAGTCACAAGGATAACAAAGTGTTTGTTTCTACAAATGCTACTTTTCTTGAAGATAACTATATTAAAGACAACAAACTGAAAAGTAAAGTTGTATTAGAGGAAATGCTTTCAGATATAACTCCTTACAATGTTCCGTCCTCTTCCACTCAAGAAGAGGATAATCCCACTCCCTCAGTCGAACCAACTGAGAAAACTACTACCAAAGTTCCTGTTCAGAAGATCACCGCTCCTCGTCGTAGTGGGAGGGTTTCAACAAAACCACCTCGTTATGGCTTGGATGGTGAAATCAATATGGTCGTTGGTGACAGTATTGATGACGACCCATTAACCTATAAACAGGCAATGGCAAGTCCGCAACGGAAACGATGGTCAGCCGGCATGGATTCAGAGATGGATTCCATGAAAAAGAACAAAGTTTGGGAATATGTAGACGCACCTGATGACTATCGTCCAGTCGGATGTAAGTGGGTTTACAAGAAGAAAAGAGGCGCTAGAGGCGAAGTCGAAACTTTAAAAGCTAGACTGGTTGCCAAGGGTTATACCCAAAGAGAAGGTGTGGACTATGAGGAAACTTTTAGTCCTGTCGCCATGCTCAAATCCATCCGAATTCTTCTCTCCATAGCAGACGCTTTCGATTATGAAATCTTGAAAATGGATGTCAAGACAGCCTTCCTTAATGGGGTCCTTGAAGAAACCATCTATATGGAGCAACCAGAAGGCTATGTTCTTCCAGGGCAGGAAAAGAAAGTTTGCAAATTAAATAAGTCTATCTATGGACTTAAGCAAGCTTCTCGCTCATGGAACAAAAGGTTTGATGAAATCATCAAGACCTACGGCTTTCTTTATAATGAAGATGAACCTTGTGTTTACCAACTCAAGGAAGACCAAGTAGTAGTATTCCTGGTCCTTTATGTTGACGACATTTTGATTATTGGAAACAATATCAAGAAAATGACTAACATCAAGGAATGGCTTGACACTCAATTCGATATGAAAGATTTGGGTGAGGCAGCCTATGTTCTTGGTATTCAAATTATTAGAAACCGGAAGAACAGATCCCTTGCTCTCTCTCAAACAACTTACATTGACAAAGTTTTAGAGAGATTCTCCATGAACAACACCAATGGGGCGAATATGCCTTCTAGATATGGTATTCGTCTATCTAAGGAACAGTCTCCTACTGATCCTCAAGAGATAGAGGACATGGCAATAGTTCCTTATGCTTCTGCAGTTGGTAGTCTAATGTATGCAATGTTATGCACTAGACTTGACATCTGCTATGCAGTTGGAATCGTGAGCAGGTATCAGTCGAATCCAGGTCAGGAACATTGGAATGCTATTAAGTATATTGTGAAATACTTAAAGAGTACAAGAAATTATGTGTTAGTCTACAAAGGTGGTGCTTTAAATCCCATAGGCTATACCGACTCAGATTTCCAGGCATGTCTTGAAGACAGGAAATCTACATCTGGGATGGTGTTTACTCTTGGGGGTGGAGCAGTGGTTTGGAGAAGTGCTAAACAAACCGCGGTTTCAGATTCTACAATGGAAGCAGAATACATAGTTGCAGCAGAAGCTGCCAAAGAGCTTGTCTGGCTGAGAAAGTTCTTCACCAGTATCGGTGTCGTGCCTGGAATGGAAAAGCCTCTAGTCTTACTTTGTGATAATAATGGAGCAATAACCAACAGTAAGGAACCTCGAAGCCACAAGAGAAGCAAACACATAGAAAGGAAATATCATATCATCAGAGAATATGTGGCAAGAGGGGATGTAGTGGTTGAGAAAGTGGACACAGAAGACAACTTAGCTGATCCATTCACCAAAGTCTTGGCAGTGACTGCATTTAAAAAGCACCGCCAGAATTTAGGACTAATTGATATGTACTGATTAGTTTTATATTAGTGCAAGTGGGAGTTCGCTGGCTTTTATGCCCTAAATAAAACTCCATTTCAATGTAATCCATTTTATTCAATATCAATAAAGAAACAGAAGTATTTTTCATTCCTTTGTATGTTTTGGTTCATCTTATCAATTGTTTGTCTATTTGATTTATAAATTCATCCAAACCCTTTTCACATACTTGATCCTATTTACTGTGTTGTCAACACAGTGGAAAGTAAACATGACTATGTGATTAAAGATTCCTAGATTTATCAGAACAATGGGGTTTTATTTATATGACAATCTACAACAGAGTTTACTTGCATTTGGAGAAATGCTATGTTCTTTCCAGAGCATTGGTTAAAGTAAAGCTTGGGTTGGATGCATGGAGTATGCATCGGAAGGGAACGATATTGAACTTTGACATAGATTTATTAAACTTACCGTAAAATCTATTCAATTCAATACCACCTAGTTGATCCTAGATCGAATGATCTTAATCCTGATATGATTAGGTTCAATCTCAAGGGTGTTATTCGTGTTCTTTGATTTGTTAGTTAAGCCTACTTTTGGGTCAGGGTGATACGTACATTTTGGGAACACGGTAGTGCAATTGAGTGGGAGCGCTGACATAAATATGGAATCTATAGCTTCTATCTGGCAAATAGAAAGTAAAGGATGATTTCCTTCGAGCTTGACCAAATGAAAATAAAGGGTGGAGTACTCATTTCACTTAGCTGAAATATCATTTATACGGGGTTAAGTGTTTTAAGGATAAAATACATTGTACGGTGTTACGGTAATCTAATCCCTTTACAGTGTAGATCATCTATATAGAGGATCATTGATTAAATTAGGATTATAACAATGGATAACTAATGACGTGTCTATATGGTGGAACATATAGAGCGTTCTATATACTGAGAGTGCAATTCTAAGTTCTATGCGTGGATTCAACGAAGAATTAATAAGTCAGTGAATTTAGGATGTAAATTCTTGATCTGCTTATTGGAAGCTCGGATATATAGACCCATGGTCCCCACACTAGTTGAGACAATACTACTTGTAAGACTCATTTAATTGGTTTTTATTAATCAATTATAATTCTCAAATTAGACTATGTCTATTTGTGAATTATTCACTAAGCAAGGGCGAACTGTAAAGAAAGAATTTTTATGGTATATCTGTTAATTAAGATACTTTGTTTGGTCTAATTAATAAATATGATAAATGACAATATTATTTAATAATTATTTATAGTTATTAAATAGTTGAAATTGACATTTAAATGGTTGAATTTGAACATTGGCATTTTTGAGAAAATGAGATGCAGAAATGATAAAACAGCAAAATTGCAAAAGTGAGGCCCAAATCCACTAAGGCATGGCCGGCCACTTATGTAGGCTTTATCATTTAATATTTTCATTATTTTAATGCCAAATAATTCAAACCTAACCCTATGTGGCATGCTATAAATAGATAGTGATGGCTTCAGGAAAAAGTAACTTTTGCATCTTATTCCTTTCAGAGAAAAACCTGAGCCATCACAATAAACCTAGCCGCCACTCTCCTTTCTTCTTCTTCATTGATTACTTCGAACCCTCTTAGTGATAGAGTAGTGCCCGCACACAGCAAGTAGTACCTCAATCATAGTGTGGAAGATCGTGAAGAAAGTAATTCAATAAGAAGGACATTCGGGCTCAGATCTTGATAATACTCCGCGACAGAAAGGATACAAGGGTTAGAGATCTGAGTGGAAGGAGACGTATTATTCCGCTGCACCCAATGTAAGGTTTCTCATACTTTATATGTGTTTATTTATAATCGTTTTAGAAGTTCATATTTAGGGTGTTAATCAACATACTTGTGAGTAGATCTAAGATCCTGGTAAAATAATTTCCAACAGATACACCCGTGAAGGAGACGGTACTCTAGAAGAGATTTTCAAGAGAAGTTAGACATAACACATTTGATCATAATTGAATCCTTGAAGTGGTTCTATATAGGTACCTATAAATGATAAACATATTTGAAAAATATGTAATTTAAAGAGATCTTTATAAGTTATGTCAATATGGAAGGAAATTATCATATGATGAAATTTTTGTCGACAATAGATGTTGAATGTTTGCATATGCAATAAGCTAACATGAGATAGCAAGGATCATGGTATTAGATTTGTCGAAAATCCTCGACATACATTTTGTTTTTGGCCAAAATATTATGACCCAGTCCAGGCAAGTTTACTCGCATAAAGTGAAGTAAGACTTGTAGGGTTTGCAGTACAAAGTTTGCATAGACATGAGATTGATTGAAATAAGGCTTAAATATTGAGAAAATATAATCATGATTTGATTATAGCCTGGAATATATTTTATGAGGATTTATAAGCGTCACATAAATGTTGCAACAAAAAGTTATTTATTTGGAGCTCTTAATATAGTGAGAATTTGAAATAAGCCTTATCTAAAAATTCTAGAAGAATTTAATACATGTCTTAAGTAATATAAATTTAAAGTCGCGCGCACTATATGACAAAGATCTTTGTATGAAATAATGACATGTAAGTAAATTATTATTTGAAAAACACGTATTGTCTATGCAATATAAATTTGTAAATTATATGTTGTGATAGACTCTTGAAGAGTTTTTGATTAATTGAAGAACAAACTTTTAATTTTTTTTGTATATCGAGAAATATTAAATATATAAAGTTTGTTCTTTAGTAGAGAAATCCTGAAGTACTTCATATGCATCACGAATTATAGATATATGATCATTTGATATGGAAATTAAGATCATACAACAAGAATGGAACAAATATATGGTCTTGGAGTACCATCATTGTCACAAATAAAAATTTATATTATCATTAATATTTTATGTTCATATCTACTTGAAATTTTAAATTTTATTATGAACAAAATTGTATACACACATGAATGATACAATTAGTTGGATAAAGATTAATATTCCATGAACCCCTTATCTATAATTTAGAAGTCCACACATACTCTGAAAGAGTTATAGAAAATATATGATCATAGATAGTATATGTTGATATTTTAAAAGTGTTAACAATAATCTTATGAGATATATTATCACTAAAATAATTATGGATCATATGTGCATGAGGGGGAGACATATTCATGTTGCACTCTGTTATCCCAGTTTTTGCACTCTGACGTGACATCACACGATGGTGACACGTGGAATCAACTCCATGTACCTGCTCGCAAGAAATATGCCGAACAGGGCACCACATACATTCGCTCGGACAGAGCCCTCTTAGTCGGGCAGTGAGCAATCCGCCCAGCATGCCAACACTTAGCGAATTCAGCTTTCGCATCGTGAGTCACCGAAGAAATCCATATAACTTTGGGATCAGATCACAAAGATATGGCAAGCTTATAGCCCAATAAATAGTGATTCATACTCACTTGGCAAAGGGTCAAAAAACTTATCTAAGAATTCATACTCAGAGATACTATAGTAAGAGCTCTAAGAAAAGGAACCGTTTTCCTTATTCTTAAGTCAATACAAACTAAGAGGATTAGGCTATTACCGAACTGCCCGGGGCTAAACCTCCATAAAATTCTCGTGTCTTTATTTGATTTATCATATTATACTCATGATATACTGTTTATTGTTTACAATTTAGACTCACTGTCATTGGCTAAAAGCGAGGTCAACATTTTGGTACTTTCATTGAGAGCAGAATCTAGGATCGCTCTTTATCTCAAATCTAATCTCAAATACAATGGTGGTATAGACTCGTAGAGGCGTGGTTGATCCAGCAAATCCACAGTCGGTGGATCCTGCACTGCAGAACCCAAGAAACATAAGGGTTCCACCAACCACGAATCCCAAACAACCATCAACTGTAGGTCACGGTGTGACGACTCCTGTTTGTGAAATCGCGCCTGGTGTGCAAAAGACTGGGAATACCAGTTCAGCAGCCAACCAGAGCATTCCTAACACTGTCGTTTCGCCCGCAACCAATGTTCGAACAACCATCAGAGATGACACCAAAATCAAGAACCTCTGTGCTGCTCTTGGAGTCATGCAAGGTCATACCAACACCCTGTTGGAAATTATTTTACCAGGATCTTAGATCTACTCGCAAGTATGTTGATTAACACCCTAAATATGAACTTTCTAAAACGATAAAATAAACACATATAAAGTTTAGGAAACCTTACATTGGGTGCAACAGAATTAAATGACTCCTTTCGTTCAGATATCTAGCCCTTGATTCCTTTCTGTAGCAGAGCATTATCAATATCTGAACCTGGATCTCTTTCTCTAAATCTTTGATGCTAAAACTCCTTCTTGCTGAAAGTCTTTCTTCACGATCTTCCTCACTATGGTTGAGGTATCACTTGCTGTGTGTGGGCACTACTCTCACACTAAGAATTTCAAAATTAAAGAGGAAAGAAAGAGAGAGGGAGTGGTCGGCCAGATAGGGAGAGATAAGGCTCAGGTTTTTGTTTGAAGGAAAAATAGAAAATTTAAGTGTAATTTTCCTGAAGCCTTCACTATCTATTTATAGCATTCCACAAGGGTTAGGTTTGAATTATTTGGCAATAAAATAATGAAAATATCAGTTTAAATTCCCTACAAAAGTGGCCGGCCATGCTTAGTGGATTTGGGCCTCACTTTTTGCAATTTTGCAGTTTTACCTTTTCTGCATCTGATTTTCTCAAAAACGCCAATTTTCAAATTCAACCATTTAAATGCCAATTCTAACAATTTAATAACTATAAATAATTATTAAATAATATTGTCATTTATCATATTTATTATTTGAACCATACAAAGTATCATAATTAACAAATATGCCCCTAAAACTCTTTCTTTACAATTTCGCCCTTAGTGAAAAATTCACAAATAAACATAGTCTAAATTGAGAATTATAATTGATTAATCAAAACCAATTATATGAGTCTTACAAGCAATATTATCTCAACTAGTGCGGGGACCATGGGTCTATATAACCGAGCTTCCAATAAGCAAATCAAGAATTTATAACCTAAATTCACTGACTTATTAATTCTTCGTTGAATCCACGCATAGAACTTAGAATTGCACTCTCAGTATATAGAATGCTCTATATGTTCCACCATATAGACACATCATTAGTTATCCATTGTTATAATCCTAATTTGATCAATGATCCTCTATATGAATGATCTACACTGTAAAGGGATTAGATTACCGTTACACCCTACAATGTATTTAATCCTTAAAACACTTAACCCCGTATAAATGATATTTCAGCTTATGTGAAATGAGATCTCCACCATTTATTTTCGTTTGGTCAAGCTCGAAGCTGATCATCCTTTACTTACTATTCGCCAGATAGAAGCTATAGATTCCATGTTTATGTTAGCGCTCCCACTCAATTCACTACCGTGTTCCCAAAATGTACGTATCACCCTGACCTAAAAGTAGGCTTAACTAACAAATCAAAGAACACGAATAGCCTCTTGAGATCGAGCCTAATCATAACATGATTAAGATCATTTGATCTAGGATCAGCTAGGCGATATTGACTTGAATAGATATTACGGTAAGTTTAATAAATCTAAGTCAAAGTTTAATATCGGTCCCTTCCGATGCATACTCCATGCATCCAACCTGAGCTTTACTTTAACCAATGATCTGGAAAGAACATAGCACTTCTCCAAATGCAAGTAAACTCTGTTGTAGATTATCATATCAGTAAAACTCTGTGTCTGATAAATCTAGGAAACTTTATTCACATAGTCATGTTTACTTTCCAATGTGTTGACAGCACAATAAACAAGATCAAGTATGTGAAAAGGGTTTAAGACGAATTCATACATTATGTACATATAATCATGAAATAAGTCATGTGAACCATGCAAGATTAAATGTTATTTATGATCTATATTAATAAGTAAATCTGATTATATTGAAATGAGTTTTATTTAGGGCATAAAACCCAACAAACTCCCACTTGCACTAATATAAAACAAAAAGTGTGTTTCAAATAATCTCAACACCTTGATATACAAATCAAGTGTAGTAGTAGTAAACTCCTCGTAATAGGATCTGAAAGGTTGAATTAAACACAACCTTTTCTCCACCATTACTCTTCCTTTAATCACAAAATCATTGATAATGTGAAATTCCTCTCTATATGTCTACTCTCTTGGGATACTGGATTCTATACCTTTGGCAACTACTTCTTGTTTAATCAGGAAATTAACACTAGTAGTTAAGGCAATTTGGGATGGTGCCAAAAATGTATAGAACTTTCCTTAGACTGAATAAGTACCTTTCCTGCAACTTTAACATTCAGTCCCTTTCTGGTAGACCTAGAGACTTCAGATAGGTTTTTACACTTCTCTAAAATCACTATTCCACCCCCAGAGTAATCACCATCTTATCAGAAAGATTTTCTAGCACAAAGGCAAATTTCAAAATCTGATGTGGTGTAGTCTAAGAGATTTAAACACACCCTTATAGACTAACATATAGTTCCTCTTCTTAATCTTAAGATTTACTTGATTGTCTTCCAATGTTCTTCTCCTGGATTAATTTGATACCTACTCATTACTCCCACTCAACAGCAGGTGTCTGGTCTAAGGCATACTAAAGCATATCTAAGACATCTCACTGTTGATATAAGAAATTCTTTCATGGCTTTATCTTTTCTGAAATAGTTGAGACTTTTCCTTAGATAAATAAAATCTATGTCTAAGAAGTTGTGAAGCTTCTATAGATTGCCATTAGAAAGAAAATGCTTCAGCATCTTACTAAAGTAAGTTGCTTGCATTAGAGTAAGTAATTACCAGGTATACCACAAGCCATAGGTTTAGATAAACTCAAACCTATAATACTAGGAATAGGAAGTTTGTTAAGTCCATAGAATAGACTTATTAACTAAAATTTCCTTTTATGTCCTTGTAATAGAAAACTTTAGGTTATTCCATGTGAATGGATTAAACCATAGTTCTATTGGCTTTTCTTCTTAGTTTCTTATCTTGACAATCCATTACTTGTTTAAACTCACAATGGATTTTTAAATCACTAGTGTCTCCCAAGTCATAAGAAGGTGATTTCCTAGAAACTCTCCCACTATGACAAGGTACCGTGAATTATGTCTAAGAAAACTAAATGATATTAACCTCTTTAGTTGTGACAAGACAACAGAGGCAGTGGGATCATCATATGTCAAATAAGATGATAGAACACTTTTGGAATCAAGAAATAAATATCTCCTTTATTTGCTACTTTATTTTCAGACTTAGTCATTATCTTAGAAAAGTAGTATTTGTTTGAACAAACACTTTCTTATCTATTGACTATAGGATAGTCCACCCCTAATCACTTAGAATAGCTAACAAACCATGGTTAACAGTTCTAGCTTTTCTTAAGATTTTGATTAGGGCATCCATGAATCTAGTAATGATTTACATTAAGTATACAACCATTGCATCATTCTGAAATTGTATTACCATAAAAGGAATTAGGCAACGACTAGTAACTAATCATCAATATGCAACTCAAAATTTTTGGGGAGGTAAGTTTGGATATAATTTAAAAATCAATTTAATGACCTTTGAACTGCATATCTACTAACTATTTCTCCACCCCTATCAGTTCGCAAGATCTTTAACCACTTACCTAAATGGTTTTAACCATTGCTAGAAATTAATAAAATTTTTCAAACATTTCAAATTTCTTGCTAAAAGGTATAATCTAGAGTTATCGTTTTAAGAATACAACAAAAAACTCATATCCACCCCTGAATGTACATCCATCTGCGAATGAGATGAACTACTTGTTGGGTTTTATGCCCTAAATAGAACTCATTTCAATATAATCAGATTTACTTATTAATATAGATCAGATATAACATTTAATGTTGCATGGTTCACATGATTTATTTCATGATTATGTGTACATAATGTATGAATTCATCTGAAACCCTTTTCACATGATCCTGTTTATTGTGCTGTCAACACATTGGAAAGTAAACATGACTATGTGAATAAAGATTCCTAGATTTATCAGACATAGGGTTTTACTGATATGATAATCTACAACAAGAGTTTACTTGCATTTGGAGAAATGCTATGTTCTTTCCAGAGCATTGGTTAAAGTAAAGCTCAGGTTGGATACATGGAGTATGCATCGGAAGGGACCGATATTGAACTTTGACTTAGATTTACTAAACTTACCGTAATATCTATTCAAGTCAATATCGCCTAGCTGATCCTAGATCAAATGTTGTTAATCCTGTTATGATTAGGCTCAATCTTGAAAGGCTATTCGTGTTCTTTGATTTGTTAGTTAAGCCTACTTTTAGGTCAGGGTGATACGTACATTTTGGGAACACGGTAGTGAAATTGAGTGGGAGCGCTAGCATAAACATGGAATCTATAGCTTCTATCTGGTGAATAGTAAGCAAAGGATGATCTCCTTCGAGCTTGACCAAACGAGCATAAATGGTGGAGTACTCATTTCACATAAGCTGAAATATCATTTATACGGGGTCAAGTGTTTTAAGGATAAAATACATTGTAGGGTGTAACGGTAATCTAATCCCTTTACAGTGTAGATTATTCATATAGAGGATCATTGATTAAATTAGGATTATAAGAATGGATAACAATGATGCGTCTATATGGTGGAACATATAGAGCATTCTATATACTGAGAGTGCAATTCTAAGTTCTATGCGTGGATTCAACGAACAATTAATAAGTTAGTGAATTTTAGTGCAAAATTCTTGATCTACTTATGGGAAGCTCGGTTATATAGACCCATGGTGTCAAAGCCATGGTAATTGATTTACTTGCAAGAAATTTGGACTTTAAAACGATTGTTTGATGTTTTGGATGGTATCATGTTGTATTGAGTGTTATTTGATGATTGATTGATGTTTGTGAATTTTCATGAAAGATAATTGAATATCAGTTTCTGAAATTATTTTTATTGGATAGTATGTAAAAAATTAAGCAAGTTACTTTTTTAGAGAACTCAATTTCGATTTAATTTGAATTAGTTATGATTTTTTGAAGTTTCAAAAAATTGGGGTGGTGTCGCTGCACCACGTGCGCGCGCGGAGAGGCTGCTAGTAGCCCCCTGCGCTTACGTTTCATGCCCAAGCCAGCCCATGTGCGCCCATGGACAGTATACTGTCTGTACAGCTCGCAAATTTTTCGTTTTTCTTCGATTTTTCATGCTTTTTCATGGAATTAACTTCCGATTTTTTGTGTAGTTCTGTATTTATACTATTAATATTCCTAATTCAATTCTAATTATCATAATGAATTAATTTAATATTTTTTAAATTTAATTCAAGATATTAGTGTAATTTGAATTTAAAAATAGTTAGTATCTATCTTTTTTGCTTAATAATCTATCTTATTTTTAAATTTGATTATATCTGATTTTAAATTTAAATAAGGTCAAATTATTTAAAAAAAAATTAATTTAAAAATTTAAAATCCGACCTTAAATTTAAAAATAAGATAAGATATAATCATGTAATTTTAAATAGATGTAAGGTATTTTGCTAACTTTTAAATTTTGTTATTTTATTTATTTAAATTACATTTAAAATCTGAAAAAGATATTCATTTATCTTTTTTAATTTTTTATTTAATTTTTATTTATAAAATAACATTTAAATTTTAAAAGTAGTTAGCAAATTTTGAAAAGATATTTAGGTTGGTTGAAACTAAATTTTTTCAAAATTGTATGTTTAATTTTAAATTAATTTTTTTTAAATTTTCGAAATTTTTTATTTTATTTTAATTTTTTGAAAATAAATATTTTATTTATTTAATTAATTATTTCGAAATTAATTATTTAATTTAAAATTAAATAAATCCTACATCCAACTATCCAGCTAACCTTGTTGCAGGAGTATGTGTTTTAGCTTGTGTGTAAGTTTTCAAAACCTATTATTACTTGATTGCAAATAGCCATGGTTACTTTTTGCCAGATCTCATGATCTGATGGCTCCCTTGGTCAAGTAAATAATTTGTAACAGGTATATTTACAATCTTCTTTTATCTGTGTATGACCTAGCAACATGATAGGACCCATCCAAAGTGTGCCTGTGTGAGCCTATGTGTTTAATTTCATTATAGATGCATATAGGTTGTTGTTGCTAAAATAAATTATCATAAATCTTGATAGAATTTATTTAGGCCCATTTAGTTTTTGGGCCTATTCAATTAATAACAGTTGTTCATTTTAAGGTTAAATTCCTCTCTTTTGGGCCTTGTGTGAGAGTTGGGAGCCATAGAAGTGGGTACGACATACTGAATCCAGCACCCCCTCACATGAACCACCCCAATTGTGAAGGCCCATTTGCCTGATTTGAATAACTGTACTAGGTTAATTAAACTAGTTTAACCTAATAAAATTGATTAGCAACATAATTAATTTCATTTATTTTGAAATTAATTTAAGAAAATTATAGTTTAAAGAATTTTTTATTCTAAGCTAAACTATATGTATTTTCTTGTATTTAATTAAATATAGAATTATAACCATCTAGATTCTTTCTGAAGATTAATTTAAATTTTTCATTAAATATTCCTATTTAAGTTGATATTTAGTTATCTAAAACTAACCAACTTAAATCTAAATATCTTTTGGATTTAAAATTTCAAAATTAAGTTGAGGAATTTTAGGCATTGGTTATTAAGATTCTTTAGATATTTTTTAAGTTAATATCTTTTCGAAAATTAACTTAAAATAAAATATTTAAAATATTTTTAAAGTTAATATCTTTTCGAATATTAACTTAAAATGGAATATTTTAAAATTAAGTGGTTACAACTTAATTTTTGATATTTAATTAAACTTAAATTTGAAAAATATTTAAGTTCTATTTTTTTTCTAATACAACTTAAATTAGATATTTTTTCAAATTGTGTGGAAAAGATACTTAGTCAAATAAGATATTTTGTAGATAGTTATTTCTAGACTACTTATTATTTCTAATATTAAATAGGAAAATATTATACATTGTGAAATTAATTATTTATATAATTAATTTTGGTACAATTTATTTTAAGTAAATTTTTCCTAGTATTAAACTAGAGATTAATAATTAAGCCTTCTCTACACTTAATTATTTATTTCTTGAATTTAATAACTTTAATTAATTTGAAAATTAAATATCTAAGTTGATTTTCATCATGATACTTAAATATTTCTTTTTCATGACACTTAATTAAATAGAAAATTATTTTTAGTTGAAATTTATTTTTTCAACTAAATTTAAATAATTTTCAAAATATATTTTTTCTTTATTTTATTAATCAAATTTCGAAATTGCATTTCTTAAATGCTGGAATTTCAATTTTATTTGAAAAATAGATTAAAGTTGTAAATTATTTATTTTAATTTTGGACCAACTTAAATCAATGTTTTTTTCATTTAATGATTAATTTAAATAAATGAAGTAAAATATATTTATCTTTATTTTATTAATCAATTTTCGAAATTGCATTTCATAATGCAAGATGATTTTGAATTTATCTTGAAAAATAGATTAAGTTGTAAATTAATTAATTATTTTAATTAATTCTTGGATCAACTTAAATCAATAATTTTTTCATTTATTGATTAATTTAAAATAAATTGAATTAAAGTATATTATTAGAAATTAAATTAATTAGTCAAAGGAAAATCTAGATAGGTGATATTTTTGCTTGAAGTATTTTTCTAGTGTATTTAATTAAATAGAAAATTAATATTTAAAGTTGATTTTCATCATCATACTTAAATATTTGAAATTTTTCTTATATATATATAATTAAATAGGAAAATTATATTTTTTGTTGTAAATTAATTTTATTAATTAATTTTGGGCCAAAATTAAATTAAAATAATTTTTCGAGGATTTATTTTTTAACATGCATGTTTCAAAAATTGTATTCTTAAATACTTTAATTTTTCGAAATGCAATATATATTTGTAGAAAATTAAATTTGAGTTGTAAATTAATTTAAATTAATTTTGTAACAACTTAAATTGAATATTTTTCTAAATATTTATTGGAAATTATTACTAAGATGGAAATAATTCATGTTATTTTCATATCCATCTAAGTAAAATTTATAAAATATTAAATTAAAATTTATATTTAGAAGTTTTCATTCTAAATTGGAAATTTTAATTAAATAAATATATATTTAAAATAAATAGATTAAATAAAGAGAATCAAAGAAAATACAACTCTCTTTTTTTAAATAATGAGCTTTTAATCAAAAGACATTCGATCTCCATTGTGGGTTTTACACCGCGTTTGTTTTAGTGAGTAATCCTCCCTAATGGAGGAACGTTCATTAGCAATTTCGCACCGTTTAATCTCGAATGATAAGTAGTTTGTAAGTGTTTTGTATGGTATAGATCACCCTAATGGTGGCGACCATACTTGACTTGCAAATTATGAAACAATGGTGGAAGCTCATAAGATAGAATTGCCTTGACTTTTGCCTAAACGGGACAACGCTGAATTCCAATCTTGATCGAATAAAAGGTTGCTAGAATGGTTATCATTTTAGATGAGCTGACAACTCTATTCAATGGATGATGCTTTGACTCTCGCCTAAACGGGACATTGTATCAGTTTGTTGAAAAACCTTGGAAATTATTTAGGATTGTAAGTTTTAGTATTTTCACTTGTCATTCCTACTTGCTATATGTTTATAATATCTGAATTATGTATCAATTTATATTGAACCATGTTATTTTCTGTTATTAAGTTGTAGTTTAATTTCGAATCTTCATTGTTGGTCTAACTTGGCTTGTTTATCTAATGAGATAAATCCCTAGTGGATTTTCACCAGTAGACATACATAATAGTGTTAGATCTCGAAAGATAAATATTGTATATGCGACATCTAGCTGTTCATCAATTGATGACACCTTAGACTATTATTTTTACGATATGAAACAAGAAGATTGTATAAATAAGATTACTTTGACATTCGCTAATCGAAGCATCGTTGGATTCTTATTTAATAAACGAAATTATCCTAATTCCTCTTAGCTTATTCATTTCGAATTAGCTTAATAACATATCATTGGATGAATGGTCTATAAATCATTTCATGTCATTCTATATTTTCTCTTAAGAAATTAAATGACGCATATGATTATAATCCCAAAATTCTATTCCCAATTGATATAAATCCTCAATCTTAGAAATCTCCTACTTGTATGGGCAAATCTGACTTAGAGTTTATATTAGTAGTGCTGGTCCAAGATAGAATTACTCATTACATTTGGTATAAATTTAAGTCTTTGACTTTAATTTTAGATTCCAAATAGAAATTTTCTTATATTTCTAATTCCAGAATACAATAGGTTACACTTTCTCAAGTGTTTAATATCCATCTTCTATTAATGGATTAAAACTGTATGATATATGAGTTAGGTATTCTGTGACCAGGATCCACTTGCAGTATTCTATGAACTCATTGATGTAACTATACCTAAGTCATCAAAAGACTCAACCACATTTTTTTATTATCTATGGCATTTGTATCTTGTTCATAGTGAATTTTACAAGATCAATCTCTGCGAAGAGTTAATATGCCTATATCCACTGAAAGTAGTTCATCTCATTCGCAGATGGATGTACATTCAGGGGTGGATATGAGTTTTTCGTTGTATTCTTAAAACGATAACTCTAGATTATACCTTTTAGCAAGAAATTTGAAATGTTTGAAAAATTTCATTAATTTCTAGCAATGGTTAAAACCATTAAGGTAAGTGGTTAAAGATCTTGCGAACTGATAGGGGTGGAGAAATAGTTTGTAGATATCCAGTTCAAAGATCATTAAATTGATTTTTGAATTATATCCAAACTTACCTCCCCAGAAATTTCGAGTTGCATGTTGATGATTAGTTACTAGTCGTTGCCTATATCCTTCTATGGTAGTACAATTTCAGAATGATGTAATGGTTGTATACTTAATGTAAATAATTACTAGATTTATGGATGACCTAATCAAAATCTTAAGAAAAGCTAGAACTGTTAACCATGGTTTGTTAGCCATTCTAAGTGATTAGGGGTGGACCATCCCATAGTCAATAGATAAGAAAGTGTTTATTTAAACAAATACTACTTTTCTAAGATAATGACTAAATCTGAAAATAAAGGAGATATTTAATTCTTGATTCCAAAAGTGTTCTATCATCTTATTTGACATATGATGATCCCACTGCCTCTGTTGTCTTGTCACAACCGAAGAGATCAATACCATTTAGATTTCTTAGACATAATTCACGGTACCTTGTCGTAATGGGAGAGTTTCTAGGAACTCACCTTCTAATGACTTGGGAGACACTAGTGATTAAAATCCATTGTGAGTTTAAACAAGTAATGGATTGTCAAGATAAGAAACTAAGAAGAAAGCCAAAAGAACTATGGTTTAATCCATTCACATGGAATAACCTAAAGTTTTCTATTACAAGGACATAAAAGGAAATTTTCGTTTATAAGTCCATTCAATGGACTTAACAAAACTTCATGTTCCTAGTATTATAGGTTTGAGTTTATCTAAACCTATGGCTTGTGGTATATCTGGTAATTACTTACTCTAATGCAAGCAGCTTACTTTAGTAAGATGCTGAAGCATTTTCTTTCTAATGGAAATCCATAGAAGCTTCACAACTTCTTAGACATAGATTTTATTTATCTAAGGAAAAGTCTCAACTATTCCAGAAAAGATAAAGCCATGAAAGAATTTCTTAAATCAACAGTGAGAGGTCTTAGATATGCTACTGTATGCCTTAGACTAGACACCTGCTGTTGAGTGGGAGTAATGAGTAGGTATCAGATTAATCCAGGAGAAGAACATTGGAAGACAATCAAGTAAATCCTAAGATTAAGAAGAGGAACTATATCTTAGTCTATAAGAGTGTGTTTAAAACTCTTAGATTACACCACATCAGATTTCAAAATTTGCCTTTGTGCTAGAAAATCTTTCTGATAAGATGGTGATTACTCTGGGGGTGGAATAGTAATTTTGGAGAAGTGTAAAAACCTATCTGGAGTATCTAGGTCTACCAGAAGGGGACTGAATGTTAAAGTTGCAGGAAAGGTACTTATTCAGTCTAAGGAAAGTTCTATACATCTTTGGCACCATTCCAAATTGCCTTAACTACTAGTGTTAATTTCCTGATTAACCAAAAAGTAGTTGCCAAAAGTATAGAATCCAGTATCCCAAGAGAGTAGACATATAGAGAGGAATTTCACGTTATCCATAATTTTGTGATTAAGGAAGAGTAATGGTGGAAGAAAGGTTGTGGTTAATTCAACCTTTCAGATCCTATTACGAGGAGTTTACTACTACTACACTTGATTTGTATATCAAGGTGTTGAGATTATTTGAAATACACATTTTGTTTTATATTAGTGCAAGTGGTAGTTTGTTGGGTTTTATGCCCTAAATAAAACTCATTTCAATATAATCAGATATACTTATTAATATAGATCAGAAATAACATTTAATGTTGCATGGTTCACATGATTTATTTCATGATTATGTGTACATAATATATGAATTCATCTGAAACCCTTTTCACATACTTGATCCTGTTTATTGTGCTATCAACACATTGGAAAGTAAACATGACTATGTGAATAAAGATTCCTAGATTTATCAGACATAGGGTTTTACTGATATGATAATCTACAACAAGAGTTTCCTTGCATTTGGAGAAATGCTACGTTCTTTCCAGAGCATTGGTTAAAGTAAAGCTCAGGTTGGATGCATGGAGTATGCATCGGAAGGGACCGATATTGAACTTTGACTTAGATATATTAAACTTACCGTAATATCTATTCAAGTCAATATCGCCTAGTTGATCCTAGATCAAATGTTCTTAATCCTATTATGATTAGGCTCAATCTTGAAAGGCTATTCGTGTTCTTTGCTTTGTTAGTTAAGCCTACTTTTAGGTCAGGGTGATACGTACATTTTGGGAAAACGGTAGTGCAATTGAGTGGGAGCGCTAGCATAAACATGGAATCTATAGCTTCTATCTGGCGAATAGTAAGCAAAGGATGATCTCCTTCGAACTTGACCAAACGAACATAAATGGTGGAGTACTCATTTCACATAAGCTGAAATATCATTTATATGGGGTCAAGTGTTTTAAGCATAAAATACATTGTAGGGTGTAACGGTAATCTAATCCCTTTACAGTGTAGATCATTCATATAGAGGATCATTGATCAAACTAGGATTATAACAATGGATAACTAATGATGCGTCTATATGGTGGAACATATAGAGCATTCTATATACTGAGAGTGCAATTCTAAGTTCGATGCGTGGATTCAACGAAGAATTAATAAGTTAGTGAATTTTAGTGCAAAATTCTTGATCTACTTATTGGAAGCTCGGTTATATAGACCCATGGTCCCCGCACTAGTTGAGATAATATTGCTTGTAAGACTCATGTAATTGGTTTTGATTAATCAATTATAATTCTCAAATTAGACTATGTCTATTTGTGAAATTTTCACTAAGTAAGGGCGCAATTGTAAAGAAAGAGTTTTAGGGGCATATTTGTTAATTATGATACTTTGTATGGTTCAATTAATAAATATGATAAATGACAATATTATTTAATAATTATTTATAGTTATTAAATAGTTAGAATTGGCATTTAAATGGTTGAATTAGAAAATTGGCGTTTTTGAGAAAATCAGATGCAGAAAAGATAAAACTGCAAAATTGCAAAAAGTGAGGCCCAAATCCACTAGTATAGGGCCGGCCACTTTTATAGGAATTTACCTCTGACATTTTCATTATTTTAATGCCAAATAATTCAAACCTAACCATAGTGGAATGCTATAAATAGATAGTGAAGGCTTCAGGAAATTTACACTAAAATTTCTACTTTATCCTTCAGAGAAAAACCTGAGCCTTCTCTCTCTATACCTAGCCGCCACCTTCTTCTCTTTCTTCCCTCTTCAATTTCGAAATTTCTTAGTGTTAGAGTAGTGCCCACACACAGCAAGTTATACCTCAATCATAGTGAGGAAGATCGTGAAGAAAGATTTTCAGCAAGAAGGAATTTCAGCACTAAAGAATCAGAGAAAGAGATCCAGGTTCAGATATTGATAATGCTCTGCTACAGAAAGGAATCAAGGGCTAGATATCTGAACGGAAGGAGTCATTATATTCCGCTGCACCCAATGTAAGGTTTACTAAACTTTATATGTGTTTATTTCATCGTTTTAGAAAGTTCATATTTAGGGTGTTAATCAACGTACTTGTGAGTAGATCTAAGATCCTGGTAAAATAATTTCCAACAACTGGTATCAGAGCCATGGTAATTGATTTGCTTGCAAGAAATTTGGACTTTAAAATGATTGTTTGATGTTTTGGATGGTATCATGTTGTATTGAGTGTTATTTAATGATTGAATGATGTTTGTGAATTTCCGTGAAAAATATTTGAATATCTGTTTCTAGAATTATTTTTATTGGATAGTATGAAAAAAATTAGGCAAGTTACCCTTTTACAAAACTCAATTTCGATTTAATTTGAATTAGTTATGATTTTTTGAAGAATTAATAAGTCAGTGATTTAGGTAATAAATTCTTGATCTGCTTATTGGAAGCTCGGTTATATAGACCCATGGTCCCCCCACTAGTTGAGATAATATTGCTTGTAAGACTCATATAATTGGTTTTGATTAATCAATTATAATTCTCAAATTAGACTATGTCTATTTGTGAATTTTTCACTAAGTAAGGGCGAAATTGTAAAGAAAGAGTTTTAGGGGCATATTTGTTAATTATGATACTTTGTATGGTTCAATTAATAAATATGATAAATGATAATATTATTTAATAATTATTTATAGTTATTAAATAGTTAGAATTGGCATTTAAATGGTTGAATTAGAAAATTGGCGTTTTTGAGAAAATCAGATGCAGAATTGAGAAAACTGCAAAATCCAAGTAAGGCCCATTACACTACATGGCCGACCACTTGGAATGATTTTTCAAACTGATATTTTCATTATTTTAATTCCAAATAATTCAAACCTAACCCTAGTGGAATGCTATAAATAGATAGTTAAGGCTTCAGAAAATGACACACTTTTTCTTCTGACACTTCTGATTCAGAAAAAACTGAGCCTCTCTCTCTCCCTATCTTTGGCCGAACCCACTTTCTCTTTCTTCTTCCTTAAATTTCGAAATAGTTAGTGTATGAGTAGTGCCCACACACAGCAAGTGATACCTCAGCCATAGTGAGGAAGATCGTGAAGAAAGACTTTCAACAAGAAGGAGTTTCAGCATCAAAGATTCAGAGAAAGAGATCCAGGTTCAGATATTGATAATGCTCTGCTACAGAAAGGAATCAAGGGCTAAATATCTGAACGGAAGGAGTCATATTATTCTGCTGCACCCAATGTAAGGTTTCTTAAACTTTATACGTGTTTATTTCATCGTTTTAGAAAATCCATATTTAGGGTGTTAATCAACATACTTGTGAGTAGATCTAAGATCCTGGTAAAATAAATTCCAACACTACTTTCAGTGGATATAGGCATATTAACTCTTTTCAGAGATTGATCTTGTCAAATCCACTATGAACAAGATACAAATGCCATAGATAAAAAAAAAATGTGGTAGTGTCTTTTGATGACTTAGGTTTAGTTACATCAAAGAATTCTTAGAATAGTGCAAGTGGATCCTGGTCACAGAATACCTAACTCATATTCCATACAGTTTGAATCCATTAATAGAAGATGGATATTAAACACTTGGAAAGTGTAACTGTATTGCTTCCTGGAAATAGAAATATAAGAAAATTTCTGTTTGGATTCTAAAATTAAAGTCAAAGACTTAAATTCAACCAAATATTATGAGTAATTCTATCTTGGACCACCACTACTAATTTAACTCTAAGTCAGATTTGCCCATAAAGTAGGAGATTTCTAAGATTGAGGATTTATATCAATTGGGAATAGAATTTCGAGATTATAATCATATGCGACATTTAATTTCTTAAGAGAAAATATAGAATGACATGAAATGATTTATAGACCATTCATCCAATGATATGTTATTGAGCTAATTCATAATGAATAAGCTAAGAGGAATTAGGATAATTTCGTTGATTAAATAAGAATCCAACGATGCTTCGATTAGCGAATGTCAAAGTAATCTTATTTATACAATCTTCTTGTTTCATATCGTAAAAATACTAGTCTAAGGTGTCATCTATTGATGAATAGCTAGATGTCGCATATACAATATTTATCTTTCGAGATCTAACACTATTATGTATGTCTGATGGTAAAAATCCACTAGGGATTTATCTCATTAGATAAACAAGCCAAGTTAGACCAACAATGAAGATTCGAAATTAAACTACAAGTTAATAACAGAAAATAACATGGTTCAATATAAATTCATACACAATTCAGAAATTATAAACATATAGCAAGTAGGAATGACAAGTGAAAATACTAAAACATTCAATCCTAAATAATTTCCAAAGTTTTCAACAAACTTATATCAGTGTCCCGTTTAGGCGAGAGTCAAAGCTACCATCCATTGAATAGAGTTGTCAGCTCATCTAAAATGTTAATCATTCTAGCAACCTTTTATTCGATCAAGATTGGAATTCAGCGTTGTCCCGTTTAGGCGAGAGTCAAGGCAATTCTATCTTATGAGCTTCCACCATTGTTTCATAATTTGCAAGTCAAATATGGTCGCCACCATTAGGGTGATCCATACCATATAAAATACTTACAAACTACTTATCTTTCGAGATTAAACGGTGCGAAATTGCTAATGAACGTTCTTCCATTAGGGAGGATTACTCACTAAAACAAACGCGATGTAAAACCAACAATGGAAATCGAATATCTTAATAATAAAGCTCATTATTTAAAGTGAGTTGTATTTTCTTTGATTCTCTTTATTTTATATATTTATTTTAAATATATATTTATATAATTAAAATTTCCAATTTAGAATGAAAAATTCTAAATATAAATTTTAATTTAATATTTATAAATTTTACTTAGATGGATATGAAAATAATATGAATTATTTCCATCTTAGTAATAATTTCCAATAAATATTTAGAAAAATATTCAATTTAAGTTGTTACAAAATTAATTTAAATTAATTTACAACTCAAATTTAATTTTCTATAAATATATATATTGCATTTCGAAAAATTAAAGTATTCAAGGATTCAATTTTTGAAAATGCATGTTAAAATAAAAAAAAAAAATTAATCCTGGAAAAATTATTCTAATTTAATGTTGGCCCAAAATTAATTAATAAAATTAATTTACAACAAAAAATATAATTTTCCTATTTAATAAAATATTTAAGAAAAATTTCAAATATTTAAGTATGATGATGAAAATCAACTTAAATATTAATTTTCTATTTAATTAAATACACTAGAAAAATACTTCAAGCAAAAATATCACCTATCTAGATTTTCCTTTGACTAATTAATTCAATTTCTAATAATATATTTTAATTCATTTATTTTAAATTAATCAATTAATGAAAAAAATTATTGATTTAAGTTGGTCCAAAATTAAAATAAATAATTTACAACTTTAATCTATTTTTCAAATAAAATTCGAAATTCCAGCATTTAAGAAATGCAATTTCGAAATTTGATTAATAAAATAAAGAAAAAAAATATATATTTTGAAAATTATTTAAATTTAGTTGAAAAATTAAATTTCAACTAAAAATAATTTTCTATTTAATTAAGTGTCATGAAAAAAAAATATTTAAGTATCATGATGAAAATCAACTTAGATATTTAATTTTCAAATTAATTAAATGTATTAAATTCAAGAAATAAATAATTAAGTGTAGAGAATGCTTAATTATTAATCTCTAGTTTAATACTAGGAAAAATATAATTAAAATAAATTGTACCAAAATTAATTATATAAATAATTAATTTCACAATCTATAATATTTTCCTATTTAATATTAGAAATAATAAGTACTCTAGAAATAACTATCTAGAAAATATCTTATTCGACTAAGTATCTTTTAGAAAAAATCTAGAACTTAAATATTTTCAAATTTAAATTTAATTAAATATCAAAAATTAAGTTGTAACCACTTAATTTGAAAATATTCCATTTTAAGTTAATATTTGAAAAGATATTAACTTAAAAAATATCTAAAATATTACATTTTAAGTTAATATTCGAAAAGATATTAACTTAAAAATAATCTAAAGAATCTTAATAACCAATGCCTAAAATTCCTCAACTTAATTTTGAAATTTTAAATCCAAAACATATTCAGATTTAAGTTTTTTAGTTATAGATAACTAAATGTCAACTTAAATAGGAATATTTAATGAAAAATTTAAATTAAGCTTCAGAAAGAATCTAGATGGTTATAATTCTATATTTAATTAAATACAAGAAAAAACATATAGTTTAGCTTAGAATAAAAAATTCTTTAAACTATAATTTTCTTAAATTAATTTCAAAATAAATGAAATTAATTATGTTGCTAATCAATTTTATTAGGTTAAACTAGTTTAATTAACCTAGTACAGTTATTCAAATCAGGCAAATGGGCCTTCACAATTGGGGTGGTTCATGTGAGGGGGTGCTGGATTCAGTATGTCGTACCCACTTCTATGGCTCCCAACTCTCACACAAGGCCCAAAAGAGAGGAATTTAACCTTAAAATGAACAACTGTTATTAATTGAATAGGCCCAAAAACTAAATGGGCCTAAATAAAATCTATCAAGATTTATGATAATTTATTTTAGCAACAACAACCTATATGCATCTATAATGAAATTAAACACATAGGCTCACACAGGCACACTTTGGATGGGTCCTATCATGTTGCTAGGTCATACACAGATAAAAGAAGATTGTAAATATACCTGTTACAAATTATTTACTTGACCAAGGGAGCCATCAGATCATGAGATCTGGCAAAAAGTAACCATGGCTATTTGCAATCAAGCTATAATAGGTTTTGAAAACTTACACACAAGCTAAAACACATACTCGTGCAACAAGGTTAGCTGGATAGTTGGATGTAGGATTTATTTAATTTTAAATAAATAATTTCGAAAATTTAAATATTTAAATAAAAAAAAAATTCGAAAAATTTAAAAAAAAAATTCAAAATTTCAAAAAAAAAATTAAATTTAAAATTAAACCTACAATTTTGAAAAATTAGGTTTCAACCAATCTAAATATCATTTCAAAATTTGCTAACTACTTTTAAAAAATTAAATGTTATTTTATAAATAAAAATTAAATAAAAAATTAAAAAAGATAAATAAATATCTTTTTCAGATTTTAAATGTAATTTAAATAAATAAAATAACAAAATTTAAAAGTTAGCAAAATATCTTACATCTATTTAAAATTACATGATTATAGTTATCTTATTTTAAATTTAAATAAGGTCAAATTATTTAAAAAAAAAATTAATTTAAAAAATTTAATATCTGACCTTAAATTTAAAAATAAGATAAGATATAATCAAATTTAAAAATAAGATAGATAATTAAGCAAAAAAGATATATATTTACTATTTTCAAATTCAAATTACACTAATATCATGAATTAAATTTAAAAAATATTAATTAATTTAATTATGATAATTAGAATTGAATTAGGAATAGTAAATGTATAAATACAGAACTACACAAAAAATCGGAAGTTAATTCCATGAAAAAGCATGAAAAAACGAAAAAATTGCAAGCTGTACGGACGGGATGCTGTGCATACCCGTCCGCGCGCGTGCTGGGGCTGTTTGGGCGTGCAAACTCGGCGCTGGTGGGATTTGCATGAAATCCGCGCGCGTATGAGGGTGGCTGCTCAACCCCGATTTTTTCGAAACTTCAAAAAATCATAACTAATTCAAATTAAATCGAAATTGAGTTTTGTAAAAAAAATAACTTGCTTAATTTTTTCCATGCTATCCAATAAAAATAATTCCAAAAACAGATATTCAATTATTTTTCACGAAAATTTACAAACATCAATCAATCATCAAATAACACTCAATACAACATGATGCCATCCAAAACATCAAACAATCGTTTTAAAGTCCAAATTTCTTGCAAGCAAATCAATTACCATGGCTCTGAGGCCAGTTGTTGGAAATTATTTTACCAGGATCTTAGATCTACTCACAAGTATGTTGATTAACACCCTAAATATGAACTTTCTAAAACGATGAAATAAACACATATAAAGTTTAGGAAACCTTACATTGGGTGCAACGGAATTAAATGACTCCTTCCGTTCAGATATCTAGCCCTTGATTCCTTTTTGTAGCAGAGCATTATCAATATCTGAACCTGGATCTCTTTCTCTGAATCTTTGATGCTGAAACTCCTTCTTGCTGAAAGTCTTTCTTCACGATCTTCCTCACTATGGTTGAGGTATCACTTGCTGTGTGTGGGCACTACTCTCATACTAAGAATTTTGAAATTCAAGAGGGAAGAAAGATAGAGGGAGTGGTCGGCCAGATAGGGAGAGAGAAGGCTCAGGTTTTTCTCTGAAGGAAAAATAGAAAATTTAAGTGTAATTTTCCTGAAGCCTTCTCTATCTATTTATAGCATTCCACTAGGGTTAGGTTTGAATTGTTTGGTATTAAAATAATGAAAATATCAGTTTAAATTCCCTACAAAAGTGGTCGGCCATGCTTAGTGGATTTGGGCCTCACTTTTTTCAATTTTGCAGTTTTACCTTTTCTGCATCTGATTTTCTCAAAAACGCCAATTTTCAAATTCAACCATTTAAATGCCAATTCTAACTATTTAATTACTATAAATAATTATTAAATAGTATTGTCATTTATCATATTTATTAATTGAACCATACAAAGTATTATAATTAACAAAAATGCCCCTAAAACTCTTTCTTTACAATTTCGCCCTTACTTAGTGAAAATTTCACATATAGATATAGTCTAAATTGAGAATTATAATTGATTAATCAAAACCAATTATATGAGTCTTACAAGCAATATTATCTCAACTAGTGCAGGGACCATGGGTCTATATAACCGAGCTTCCAATAAGCAGATCAAGAATTTATAACCTAAATTCACTGACTTATTAATTCTTCGTTGAATCCACGCATAGAACTTAGAATTGCACTCTCAGTATATAGAATGCTCTATATGTTCCACCATATAGACACATCATTAGTTATCCATTGTTATAATCCTAATTTGATCAATGATCCTCTATATGAATGATCTACACTATAAAGGGATTAGATTACCGTTACACCCTACAATGTATTTAATCCTTAAAACACTTAACCCCGTATAAATGATATTTCAGCTTATGTGAAATGAGATCTCCACCATTTATTTTCGTTTGGTCAAGCTCGAAGGTGATCATCCTTTACTTACTATTCGCCAGATAGAAGCTATAGATTCCATGTTTATGTTAGCGCTCCCACTCAATTGCACTACCGTGTTCCCAAAATGTACGTATCACCCTGACCTAAAAGTAGGCTTAACTAACAAATCAAAGAACACGAATAGCCTCTTGAGATCGAGCCTAATCATAACAGGATTAAGAGTATTTGATCTAGGATCAACTAGGCGATATAGACTTGAATAGATATTACGGTAAGTTTAATAAATCTAAGTCAAAGTTCAATATCGGTCCCTTCCGATGCATACTCCATGCATACAACCTGAGCTTTACTTTAACCAATGCTATGGAAAGAACATAGCACTTCTCCAAATGCACGTAAACTCTATTGTAGATTATCATATCAGTAAAACCCTGTGTCTGATAAATCTAGGAAACTTTATTCACATAGTCATGTTTACTTTCCAATGGTTAACAGCACAATAAACAGGATCAAGTATGTGAAAAGGGTTACAGACGAATTCATACATTATGTACATATAATCATGAAATAAATCATGTGAACCATGCAACATTAAATGTTATTTCTGATCTATATTAATAAGTAAATCTGATTATATTGAAATGAGTTTTATTGAGGGCATAAAACCCAACACACCCTGCATCACGATCAGGAGGAACTCCGTGCTGCAGTAAATCTCGCATTCGAAGAGCAAAGGCGCATGTTCACTGAATGGAGGGACAAGGAGATGGAAACATAAGGGCCCAACAATCAGCCATTGGCGATCAGACCAGATAGGCGACTGTGTTGATACGACAATCCTATAAGGCTACCGGACAACAGCCCGTAACCGTCATCCCCCTGGGCGAGACAGACGAAGATCCAGCGGTGAACACCTCTAAGACTATAAATGGTAAACCGTCCAATCTCCGGTCACAGGTTCCACTTGTGGGCCAAGCGGTAGGCGGACAGACCCTGTCTAGCAATTCATCAGGAGAAGTCATACCTAAATATTCCAACCAAGTTAATGGTGCAAACCAGCCAATTGGCCAAACCAACCAGTCATTGAGACAACCAGGTGTTTCTATATTTGATAGACTGGGAACAGTTCATGATCTCAGAAACGATCTGAAGAGGAGGAGAGGATTGGATGACCCGCATGATGTGCCAATCGTACAGCCCAGAACCCGCGCTCTAAATCCCGCTAAAATATATGTTCCAAGGCCTATCCGGTCAGAGGAAAAATGATCTCGAGCTGGACCGAGCACGCAGATCCCCTTTCTCCCCAGAGATTAATGTCTTGGAATTGCCTCACAAGTTTAAGATGTCAACCTGAAAGATGTACACTGGGAAAGAAGATCCCTTATCCCACCTCAAGTATTTCGAAATGCAAATGGACCTGCAAGGAGCACGAGGAGATGTATGCTGCAGAGTTTTTCCTGCCACCCTCTCAGAGGCCGCTCAAAAATGGTATTTCAAGTTGGTGCTTGAAAAGTTCAACTCATGGAAGGCTTTCTCCTCGGAGTTCCATGCACAACTCTCCTCTTCTTTCCAGCTTCCGTTGCACCTAGGAGCTCAAGTCAAAGTGAAGAAAAGACCAGGAGAATCTCTCCGAGCCTACATCAGCAGATTCATGATGGAGGCAACTAAGGTTGCACGGGTGACCGAAGACGACAAGTTGTCCGCGATACTGGGGGGCATTGAAGTTATTGGTGAACTTTCGAAGGATATCAAGAAGAACGGACAAGTAGATTCAATGAGTGACTTCCTTGACCGCACAGAAGGTTTTATTAAGCTTGAAGAAGCCATTCAGCGGGCAGAAGTTGAGCAAAAACCTGGCTGGCCAAAAGCTTCCTCTGCTGAGACATCCGTCCAGCTCCCCCAATACCCAAGAAATTCAAGCTCGGGTGGTAAACGGTCCAACAACAAAAATAGGCAAGGAAATGGGAAAAAGGGAAAGTTCACTGGCAAGACCGAACAAACTCCCAGGGAGAATCCTACCAAGTTTATTGCATTTACCATCTTGACAGAAGATATAGAAAGTGTGTATATGGCTACTAATCGTTAGCCCGTACAAGAAGCCCGCACCCATGAAAAAAGATGTAAGCAAGAGAGACATGACCAAGTTTTGCCGATTTCATGGGGATTAGGGCCATGACACCAATGAATGCAACAATCTGAAGTGGGAAATTGAATTTCTGATAAGAAAAAATAATCCACACGTACAGAAGTATGTCAAGGCCGATCAAAATCAAAGGGGCGATAACAACCAAGATTTACTACCACCACCAGTAGATGGACATCTGCAAGTCATTATTAGAGGTCCGCACATAGCTGGAGATTCAGGCAAAACCAGAGAAAGGTATGCCCGAACAGTACAACATGAGCAAGAAGAAGTAGTTCTGGCCGTCGAAGAAAGGAAACCAAAGATCCCACGGGCAGGAGAGGCCACCATAACATTCAATGATGAAGATGCTATCAATATCTGTTTTCCGCACAACGACGCGTTGGTCGTGGAAGTCCAGATAGCTAACAATATGGTGGCCCAAACCATGATAGACAATGGAGCCTCTTCCAACATCTTTTTCAAGACAACGTATAAAAAGATGGGGCTCCAGCTCAAAGATTTAACCCCTGCCTCCAGCCCTTGTATGGTTTTTCCAGCCAATGAGTCGCACCTCTAGGGCAAATTCTGTTGGAAATTATTTTACCAGGATCTAGATTTACTAACAAGTATGTTGGATTAACAACCTATTATGAATTCTAAAACAATCAAAATAAACACATATAAAGTTAGAAAACCTTACAGTGGGTCCAGCGGAATAATATGACTCCTTCCGTTCAGATCTCTAGCCCTTGATTCCTTTCTGTAGCAGAGCATCACCAAGATCTGAACCCGGATCTTCTTTTCTCCTTCTTTGATGCAGAAATTCCATAGTCTTCCATACTATGATTGAGATACCACTTGATGTGTGTGTGCACTACTCATCTCACAAGGATTTCGAAAATTCTCTCTCTTTTCTCTCTTAATTTCGTGGCTGATAGCATCCATGCAAGAGAAGAGAGCAAGGTTGCTTTATATAGGGAAAAGGGAGAGCACAACTTTCCAAATAAAACAGTTTCCTTAATTACTGTGTAATCAATCAACTGCCTTATTTAGTGTGATCCACCACTTTCCTATTTTTGCTAGGCTTTGATTAGCAATTACATGGCAATTAAAAAATAAAAATAATAATTGGGAAACACAAAGGGAGTGCTCGGCCATAGAGGGAAATGGGCCTCACTTGGATTTTGCAGTTTCCTCAATTTTATTTCTATTTCTCTAAAAATGGCATTTTTCCAATTCTAATCATTTAAATGCCAAAACTAATTATTTAATAACTAAAATAGATTATTAAATAATATTGTCATTTAAAATAATTATTAATTAGACATGCAAAGTCTCTCAATTAATAATTAAACCTAGAAACCCTTTTATTTACGATTTCATCCTTAAACTGTGAGAATTCATAAAGTAGACATAGTCTAACTTTTAGAATTATAATTGATTAATTAAAATCAATTAACTGAGTCTTACAAGCAGTATGGCCTCAACTAGTATGGGGACCATGGGTCTATATAACCGAGCTTCCAATAAGTCGAACCGAATTTACCAAGTAAATTCCCTAACTTATTAATTACTCATTGAATCCACACTTAGAACTTGGAATTGCACTCTCAGTCATATAGAAACGCTCTATATGTTCCACGATATAGACACGTCATTAGTTATCCATTGTTATAACCCTAATGTGATCAATGATCCTCTATATAGATGATTTACACTGTACAGGGATGAAATTACCGTAACACCCTACAATGTATTTTATCCTTAAAACACTTAACCCTGTATAAATGATATTTCACCTAAGTGAAATGAGATCTCCACCATTTATCTTCGTTTGGTTAAGCTCGAAGGAAATCATCCTTTACTTTTATTTGCCAAATAGAAGCTATAGATTCCATATTTATGTTAGCGCTCCCCCACTCAATTGTATTACCGTGTTCCCAAAATGTACGTATTACCCTGATACAAAACTGGGCTTAACTAACAAATCAAAGAACACGAGTAACACTCTTGAAATTGAGCCTAACCATATCAGGATTTCGATCATGTGATCTAGGATCAACTTATGATATTGAATTGAATAGATGTTTACGGTAAGTTTCAAAATCTAATTCAAAGTTCAATATCGGTCCATTCCAATGCATACTCCATGCATCCGATACTGGTAAACTTTGCCAATGTCCTGGAAAGGACATAACACTTTTCCAAGGTGTAAGAATACCTATCGCTGATTATACCATGTCAGTCTAAATCCAGTGTTCTGACAAATCAGGGAATCTACTTTTGAACATATAATAAAGATTATATTCCACTGTGCTGACAACACTATAATCTTTAACCAACTCATATGTTCTGGACTTAAAAAGAATTCATACATTATATACACATATAATCATGAAATAAATCATGTGAACCATGCAACATAAAATGTTATTTCTGATCTTTATTAATAAGTAAATCTGATTATATGAAATGAGTTTTATTTAGGGCATCAAACCCAACAAATTCGCCTACTCCTCACTGCTGGGCAATGTAAAGCCCGCTTAGTTAATTTGGAAATTAGCAGTTATTTATGTTAATCAGGAAATTATTTATAGCTATTTAAATAATTTATCATTAATATTTATGGAATTCAGATATGCATATTTATGTCATCAGCAGTTTTTATATTTCGCATTTCCGGTGTCCGGTATTTTGGAACGCGGCGTTTGGCTCAGTAGAAATCACAACTTAGTATGTTAGTATTTTGGGGACGGGTTTAGACATTGGGAATGTCGGGAATGGCCGGGAATTTAGAATGTCCCAAAAATACCCCTTTAGTATGAATTATGTGATTTTATGGTGGAGGGGCAAAATGGTCTTTTTGCCCCATTAGTGTTTTGTTTTGTATGATTTATTAATTGGAAAATAAAGAATTATTTATGTGATTATTTGGCTGAAATAAATGTGACATATGGCTTTTATTCTCTTTTACTCACATTTTCAACACTTAGGCAATTTTAAAGAAAATTTCAAAAAAACACACACACAACTCTCTCTCTCTCTTTCGGCCAAACCTTGAGCAGCAAGGAGGGGATTTTCTCTTTGGATTTTGGCTAGTTGTTCATCATCTCTTAGGGTTCATCTCAAGCTAGGTTGGTTCATGTCTCTCCTCCTTTAATTTCTTGAAAAACTATGTGAAAAATGATGATGCATGCTTGAGTTTTGAGTATTTGTTGCTGCTGTGGTTTTGTTATTTTTCTAGGGTTCAAGTATGATTATTTTGTTGATGATTGAGTTGTTTGAATGCTTGTTAGTTAGGATTGTTCAAGCTTTTAGTTTATATGTGAAAATTGATGATTTTTGTGAGAAAATGCATGTTTTGTTTCTGTATAATTGCTGGGTGTTTTTGTTAGTTTGCAGAGGTATATCTATGCTAGTTTAAGGTGAATTAAGCTAGTGGATTGCTTAGTTAGTTGGTTTTGCTCAAGCTTGAGTTTGAAACTCAAAGCTTGAGCTTTAATGGTGATTTTCGTGTATGAGGTTTCTGGGTAGGTTTGATGCTTTGGTTTTGTTATTTGGGACCTATTGAGGAGGTCTGGAAAGTTTGGGATCAATTGGGTTCGAATTGGTCAAGATATGTGAGTTTTTGCTTGCTGCCTGCGAGGAACCGGAATTCCGGTTGAGCATCCGGAATTCCGGATGGGGTCCTGAATTTTCCCAGAACCGGAATTCGGTTGGGCAACCGGACTTCCGGATGGGGGATTTTTCAGAACCCGAATTTTCCTCGTTTTTGGGTTTTTAGGGGTATTGCCATGCTTTTTATCGATAGGGAAACTTTTAGTTTCGAGTTTTAGTCCCCGGGAAGTGATTTAGCGTGTCGCTTATAGCGTTGTGGTTTTTATGGTTTAGGAGCCGATGTCCGCCGTTCGGCTTCGAGTTCCGGTCAGTTGACGGCACACACGAAATCGGAATCCAGGTAAGATTAGTATAACAGTATGCATATGTAGTTTACATGTTTAGCGTGCATGTAGGAAGCCTGTTAGTTTACATTAGATATGTATTTAGGCTTCGAACCACCCAACCCTGTCACGTCGGTACAGCCGGAGTATGACCAACGGCGGAGTATGACCGGTTCGACCGATCAGCCGACACCGGTTGGTGGTTCGGTGCTATTGACCTATCCCGTCGGTAGACAGCCGGAGTATGACCGGCGGCGGAGTATGACCGGTTCGACCGATCGTGGAGGATACTTGTCAATAGTGCCGGTCCCCCGAACGTTCAAAACTCGCACCATGTTGGACATGGCAAGAGTGCTCGGTACCATGTTGGACATGGCAATGGCGGGACTCAGTATCGTGTTGGACACGGCAGTCAGTTTTATGTATGATATTATTATGCTTTTCTTACTGAGTCTGTCGACTCACAGTTTACGTTGCATGTGTAGGTAAAGGCAAGGCAGTTGCTGATGGACCGTGAGCGAGCTTATGGGATTGTACATGTCGGGGCGGTTAGGCCTGGAGCGTACGATCCTCGGGACAAAGACGGCCGAGATTTTGTAATTGTCGTTAGACGACTTTATTTTGATGTAAAAGTTGAACAGTGAAAACGTTTGTAAATATTTTATAAATCGGGATCCCGTGACTTTTTGCAAAATGGTTTATAAGTTTAATGAAAAAGCAAAATTTTAATTAATCACGTTTTTCCATAAACCTCGTTGATTAGCAACGAGCTGCACAGTACGTTTAAAAAAATCACGTAATACGCCTAAATTAGTTAGGGTGTTACAACTTGGTATCAGAGCCGCTGTGTTGTCTTCCGAAGATCGTCACGACATGTACAATCATCATCAGCAGTTAGCTCGGTTCACGGTTCAGTAAGCCTTTATTGCTTTAGTAGTTTATTTTATTCGATTATGAAAAAGAAAAGCTCGTTAGGAAGCATGTTAGTAGCCTGATAGTAGAATAGGCGCATGTTTCATTTCTAATTTCCAAATTAAGCGGCATTAGTAAGCTCGCCCTGAATACGACCTGATATGCCAACTCTTGGTTTCGCAGGCGGTTCTAGCTAGATGGACGCCAGGCGGACCACGAGGAGTCAGGGCAACTCAGTGGGGTCGAATCAGGGAGAGGGAGCTCGGTTTCCCCCACCTGCTAGGGGCCGAGGCAGAGGTCCCCGAGGCAGGGCTCGTGGTCGGGGTGATGAGAACCCACCACAAGCCTGCCTGAGCTCCCGCCCGATCGGGGAGCCCCGAATCGGGAGTTACGGTTTGCGGAGATGCAAGCCGGGATCGAAGAGCAAGACCTCGAGATTCGAGGTTGAGACGGCAGGGTGCTCCCGCAGTTCCGGTGCCGCAGTTCCGGTGGCACCCGCCCTCGCCGCCTGTGCCGAGATGGTAGTGGCGGCCCACGGATTGGAACCTTTATATGAGCGGTTCGGAAGCAAGCACCTCCGTATTCCCGGGAGGTCCGGATGTGTCGAAAGCCGAGCAAAGTGGCTTACGGTGATCACCGAATTTTGAACTTTATGGGTGTCACCGCAACGACGAGTGGTGTGCGCCACCTTTCGGTTCCCGGGAGGATGCCACGGTATGGTGGGACATGGTGTCTCAGATTCACGATGTCACCACCATGACTTGGGAGAGGTTCCAGGAACTTTTCAACGCGAAGTACTACAACGAGGCGGTTAGAAGCGCCAAGAGAAAGGAATTCGTTCACCTGACCCAGCGGGAGAACATGAGTGTCACTGAGTATACTACTCAGTTTGACCGGTTGGCGAGGTTAGCCTCGGGAATTGTGCCGACCGACTTCAGCCGGAAGGAGAAGTATTTGGACGGGTTGAATCCCAAGATCAGGCATGACCTGATGATTACCACTGACGACAGCACCACCTACGCTCAGATGGTGGAGAAGGCACTGCGAGCTGAGGGCGCAGTGGGATGTATGTCAGATTCAGCCAGTACTCCGGTCGGTGGCGGAGCTCCTACCCCTCCTGCATCAGGATTTAGCAGGGGGAGTAGTGGTTCGGCCATTGATCAGAGGAAGAGGGCACCCACTGCTTCCGGCGGCTCGAGTCAGAACAAGAGGTTCCGGGGGAACCGCAACGCAGGGAGTCGTCCTGGTGGTAATGAGACTCGCTTCTCCTATCCCGAGTGCCCTAGCTGCAAGAGGCATCATCGGGGAGAGTGCAAGGGGCAGGGATGCTTTCATTGTGGCATGCCCGGGCACTTCAAGAGGGAATGTCCCCAGCTCCGGCCAGAGGCACCGAGAGCTCCAGCGATGCCCACTCCAGCCAGGGTATTCGCGATCACGCAGGCTGATGCAGATGCCAGCCCATCAGTTGTTACAGGTCAGATTCTTATTAACGACTCGTTTTATTCAGTGCTGTTTGATTCTGGGGCTACACGTTCTTATGTGGCGGCCAGAGTCTTTAGTAAGTTGGGTAGACCCTTTGATAGATATGAGTCAGGGTTTGGAACCTTGTTACCTGGCGGAGAATTGGTTATCTCCAATAGGTGGATTAGGTCTATGCCGATCAGGATAGATGGTAGAGAGTTAAGCGCTGATCTGATAGAGATGAGCTTAGTCGAATTCGATATTATTTTAGGAATGGATTTCCTATCTAAATATTCGGCGAGCATTGATTGCAAGAGGAAGATGGTGGTCTTCCAACCGGAAAGTGAAGAACCGTTCGTATTTGTGGGTTCGGTTCAGGGATCTCGGATCCCGGTGATCTCGGCTATGTCAGCGAGAGAATTATTGCACGGTGGGTGCTTAGGGTTTCTGGCCGTGGTGGTGGACACCACTCGGCCAGACACCGTTCGGCCAGAGGACATCAGAGTAGTTCGGGAATTTTTGGACGTTTTTCCCGAAGAACTTCCAGGGTTACCACCTCAGCGGGAGATTGATTTTGTGATTGACTTGGCACCAGGGGTGGATCCGGTTTCCAAAGCCCCGTATAGGATGGCTCCAGCTGAACTTAAGGAATTGAAGATTCAGCTCCAAGGGTTGCTTGACCTAGGGTTCATTCGGCCCAGTGTGTCACCTTGGGGAGCCCCGGTTTTGTTCGTGAAGAAGAAGGATGGATCTATGAGGATGTGCATCGACTACAGAGAGTTGAACAAGCTGACGGTGAAGAACAAATATCCATTACCTAGGATCGATGACTTGTTCGATCAGCTTCAGGGGAAGACGGTCTTCTCTAAGATTGATCTCCGATCGGGTTATCATCAGTTGAGGATCCGAGAGGAGGACATTCCAAAGACGGCTTTCCGCACTAGGTATGGACACTACGAGTTCCTGGTTATGTCATTCGGACTAACCAATGCTCCTGCAGCATTCATGGACCTGATGAATAGGGTATTCAAGGATTTCCTCGATATCTGTGTGATTGTGTTTATCGACGACATCCTCGTGTACTCTCAGTCAGAAGAAGAGCATGAGTTACACCTCCAGATGGTACTGCAACGACTTCGAGAACATAGACTCTACGCCAAGTTCAAGAAATGTGAGTTCTGGTTGTCTCAGGTGTCCTTCCTAGGGCACATAGTGAGTAAAGATGGGATCAAGGTGGATCCCGGGAAGATCGAATCCGTCAGGGATTGGCCGAGACCGAAGACAAGTGATGAGATCGAAGCTTTTGGGATTAGCTGGGTATTACCGTAGGTTCGTGGAGGGGTTCTCCAAAATTTCAATGCCCCTAACCGAACTTACAAAGAAGAATCAGCGATTTATCTGGTCAGATAAATGCGAAGCTAGTTTTCAGGAGCTGAAACAGAGGTTGATTACTGCTCCGGTACTAGCTTTGCCTTCGGACAAGGAGAAGTTCGTGGTCTATTGTGACGCATCCAAACAGGGTTTGGGGTGCGTATTGATGCAAGCCGATCGGGTTATCGCTTACGCCTCCCGTCAGTTAAAGGATTATGAACAGCGATACCCGACTCATGATTTAGAATTGGCCGCGGTGGTTTTTGCACTGAAGATTTGGCGGCATTACTTGTATGGTGAGAAGTGCGAGATTTATACCGACCATAAGAGTCTCAAGTATTTCTTTACTCAGAAAGATTTGAACATGAGACAAAGGCGTTGGTTGGAGCTAGTGAAGGATTATGATTGTGAGATCCTTTACCATCCCGGGAAAGCCAATGTAGTGGCCGATGCCCTGAGCAGAAAGGGTCCCGGGCAAGTGGCTAGCATGGTTCAGATCTCACCTCAGCTAGCAGAGGATATGGTCAGGTCCAGCATTGAGTTTGTGGTAGGTCAGCTACACAACTTAACGCTGCAATCTGATCTGTTAGAAAGAATAAAAGTTGCTCAGACGACAGATCCGGAGTTAGTGAAGATCCGAGATGAGGTATTGGCTGGTCAAGCCAAGGACTTTTCAGTGTCAGATAGTGGGATGCTTTTGTATAAAGCCAGGGTTTGTGTCCCGAACAGTGTGGACTTGAGAAACGAGATCTTCGAGGAGGCTCATTCTACTCCATATTCTCTACATCCCGGCACCACCAAGATGTACCAAGATTTGAAACCGTACTTCTGGTGGAGCGGTATGAAGAAGAATTTGGTAGAATTCGTTTCGAGATGCCTCACGTGTCAGCAGATCAAGGCTGAACATCAGAGACCAGCAGGGTTGTTGCAGCCTCTAACCCTACCAGAGTGGAAATGGGAGGACATTACGATGGATTTTGTGGTCGGGTTACCTAGGACCACGGGTATGTATGACTCCATCTGGGTAGTGGTGGATCGATTTACGAAATCTGCTCATTTTCTGCCGGTTAGAACAACGTTTACAGTGGATCAGTTGGCAGAGTTATACGTCAGGGAGATAGTGAGACTTCACGGGGTACCGAAGTCTATAGTTTCGGACAGGGATCCGAAATTCACCTCCAAATTTTGGCAAAGTTTGCAACGGGCAATGGGTACAAAGCTAAAATTCAGTACAGCATTCCATCCTCAGACAGATGGTCAGTCCGAAAGGACAATTCAGATATTGGAGGACATGTTGAGAGCCTGTGTTATGGACTTTGAGGGTTCATGGAATAAATACCTACCGTTAATAGAGTTTTCATACAACAACAGTTATCAGAGTACGATAGGGATGGCACCCTATGAACTGTTGTACGGTAGGAAGTGCAGATCCCCTATCCACTGGGATGAGACAGGGGAGAGGAAATACCTAGGTCCGGAGTCAGTTCAGCGGACCAATGAGGCAATAGAGAAGATTAAAGCCAGAATGCTTGCCTCCAGCAGGCACGTAAGAGTTACGCAGATCCGAAACGTCGAGATGTTGAGTTCCGAGTAGGGGACCATGTGTTTTTGCGAGTATCTCCGATGAAGGGGATTAAACGTTTCGGGAAAAGAGGCAAGTTATGCCCTAGATTTACAGGACCTTTCGAGATTCTCGAGAAGATAGGTCAAGTGGCATATCGGTTAGCATTGCCTCCAGCTTTATCAGCAGTGCACAACGTATTTCATGTCTCAATGTTGAGAAAATACGTTTCAGACCCCTCTCATATAATCAGTTATGAGAGCCTTCAGCTTCAGTCAGATATGTCCTATGAGGAACAGCCAGTGCAGATCCTGGATAGAAAGGATAAAGTCCTTCGGAATAAGACCATAGCGTTGGTCAAGGTTCTCTGGAGAAACAGTAAGGTGGAAGAAGCCACCTGGGAGCTAGAATCAGATATGCGAGCTCAATATCCAGAGTTATTCAGGTTAGATTTCGGGGACGAAATCCTTTTAAGGGGGGGATAGTTGTAAAGCCCGCTTAGTTAATTTGGAAATTAGCAGTTATTTATGTTAATCAGGAAATTATTTATAGCTATTTAAATAATTTATCATTAATATTTATGGAATTCAGATATGCATATTTATGTCATCAGCAGTTTTTATATTTCGCATTTCCGGTGTCCGGTATTTTGGAACGCGGCGTTTGGCTCAGTAGAAATCACAACTTAGTATGTTAGTATTTTGGGGACGGGTTTAGACATTGGGAATGTCGGGAATGGCCGGGAATTTAGAATGTCCCAAAAATACCCCTTTAGTATGAATTATGTGATTTTATGGTGGAGGGGCAAAATGGTCTTTTTGCCCCATTAGTGTTTTGTTTTGTATGATTTATTAATTGGAAAATAAAGAATTATTTATGTGATTATTTGGCTGAAATAAATGTGACATATGGCTTTTATTCTCTTTTACTCACATTTTCAACACTTAGGCAATTTTAAAGAAAATTTCAAAAAAACACACACACACAACTCTCTCTCTCTTTCGGCCAAACCTTGAGCAGCAAGGAGGGGATTTTCTCTTTGGATTTTGGCTAGTTGTTCATCATCTCTTAGGGTTCATCTCAAGCTAGGTTGGTTCATGTCTCTCCTCCTTTAATTTCTTGAAAAACTATGTGAAAAATGATGATGCATGCTTGAGTTTTGAGTATTTGTTGCTGCTGTGGTTTTGTTATTTTTCTAGGGTTCAAGTATGATTATTTTGTTGATGATTGAGTTGTTTGAATGCTTGTTAGTTAGGATTGTTCAAGCTTTTAGTTTATATGTGAAAATTGATGATTTTTGTGAGAAAATGCATGTTTTGTTTCTGTATAATTGCTGGGTGTTTTTGTTAGTTTGCAGAGGTATATCTATGCTAGTTTAAGGTGAATTAAGCTAGTGGATTGCTTAGTTAGTTGGTTTTGCTCAAGCTTGAGTTTGAAACTCAAAGCTTGAGCTTTAATGGTGATTTTCGTGTATGAGGTTTCTGGGTAGGTTTGATGCTTTGGTTTTGTTATTTGGGACCTATTGAGGAGGTCTGGAAAGTTTGGGATCAATTGGGTTCGAATTGGTCAAGATATGTGAGTTTTTGCTTGCTGCCTGCGAGGAACCGGAATTCCGGTTGAGCATCCGGAATTCCGGATGGGGTCCTGAATTTTCCCAGAACCGGAATTCCGGTTGGGCAACCGGACTTCCGGATGGGGGATTTTTCAGAACCCGAATTTTCCTCGTTTTTGGGTTTTTAGGGGTATTGCCATGCTTTTTATCGATAGGGAAACTTTTAGTTTCGAGTTTTAGTCCCCGGGAAGTGATTTAGCGTGTCGCTTATAGCGTTGTGGTTTTTATGGTTTAGGAGCCAGTAATCCGCCGTTCAGCTTCGGGCCGGTCAGTTGACCGGCACACCTGAAATCGGAATCCAGGTAAGATTAGTATAACAGTATGCATATGTAGTTTACATGTTTAGCGTGCATGTAGGAAGCCTGTTAGTTTACATTAGATATGTATTTAGGCTTCGAACCACCCAACCCTGTCACGTCGGTACAGGCTGGAGTATGACCAGCAGCCGGAGTATGACCGGTTCGACCGATCAGGCTGACACTGGTTGGTGGTTCAGTGCTATTGACCTATCCCGTCGGTACAGGCTGGAGTATGACCAAGAAATGAGTATGACCGGTTCGACCGATCAGGAGGATACTTGTCAATAGTGCCGTCCCCTGAACGTTCAAAACTCAGTACCATGTTGGACATGGCAGTAGTGCTCAGTACCATGTTGGACATGGCAGTAGCGGGACTCAGTATCGTGTTGGACACGGCAGTCAGTTTTATGTATGATATTATTATGCTTTTCTTACTGAGTCTGTCGACTCACAGTTTACGTTGCATGTGTAGGTAAAGGCAAGGCAGTTGCTGATGGACCGTGAGCGAGCTTATGGGATTGTACATGTCGGGGCGGTTAGGCCTGGAGCGTACGATCCTCGGGACAGCACGGCTGAGATTTTGTAATTGTCGTTAGACGACTTTATTTTGATGTAAAAGTTGAACAGTGAAAACGTTTGTAAATATTTTATAAATCGGGATCCCGTGACTTTTTGCAAAATGGTTTATAAGTTTAATGAAAAAGCAAAATTTTAATTAATCACGTTTTTCCATAAACCTCGTTGATTAGCAACGAGCTGCACAGTACGTTTAAAAAAATCACGTAATACGCCTAAATTAGTTAGGGTGTTACAGGCAAGCTCCGAAGAGCATAGCTATAATGGTACAATTCTTAGTATTGGACGTTCCATCAGCATTTAATGTCATGTTAGGCCGACCATCTTTATATGACTTAAAGGCTGTTACGTCAATATTTTATTCATGCCTTAAGTTCCCAACAAAGAATGGGGTGGGGTGCCTAAGAGAAAACCAGCAGGCTACTCGGGAATGTTATAACCTTGCCATAACCAAGGCTAAAAAGGAAGTATTCTCCAGCTAGAGTTCGGACAAGGGAAAAAACATTATTAAGTAGGGAGCCTCCCAAGGCAGGGATGAAAATGTGGATCCTCGACTTGGGGAACCAAGCAGCAATGTTGGACCAGTGGAAGAACTAGAAGAGATTGAAATCGACTCGAATATTCCGACCAGAAAGCTTAAGATTGGAAAAGGTTTGCCGCTCGAAGTATAATCAGCATTGATAAGATTTCTGAGAGTAAACCTATTTTTGCCTGCTCACATGAGGATATGGTCAGAATTGATCCTTCTATAATTTCACATGTCCTAAATATTGATCCAATCTTCCGATCAGTTCAACAAAAGTGAAGACTATTGGACAAGGAGCGAGCCCTAGCCTTGAAGGAAGAGGTAAAGAAGATACGCAACAATAATTTCATAATTGAAGCTTCTACCCAGCTTGGGTTGCTGATCCCGTACTGGTACCCAAACCGAACAAGAAATGATGAGTTTGTATTGATTTCACCGACCTCAACAAGGCGTGCCCCAAAGACTGTTTCCCACTTTTAAGAGTAGATCAGCTTGTGGACGCAACAACAAGACATGAAATATTAAGTTTTATGGACACTTATTCGGGGTATAATCAAATTAAGATGCATCCACCAGACCAAGAACATACAAGTTTCTGAACAAATATGGGTCTGTATTGCTATAACGTCATGTTGTTCGGTCTCAAAAACGCTAGAGCTACATACAAAAGATTGGTAAATAAGATGTTTAAAGACCAGATCGGACGAAACATGGAAGTGTACGTGGATGACATGCTCATCAAATCCAGAAAGGCTGGGAGGAACATAGATGACCTGGCATATGCTTCAAAGTCCTCTAGAAGTGTAACATGAAACTCAATCCCTTAAAGTTCTCCTTTGGAGTCAGCTCGGGTAAGTTTCTAGGCTTTATAGTCAATGCTTGAGGAATTGAAGTCAATCTAGAGAAGATTCAAGCCCTACTGGATACGAAATCCCCAACAAGAACCAAGGAAGTTCAAAGTTTGACTGGTCGGATTGCCGCACTCAGCAGATTTGTTTTAAAATCAACACACAAGTGTGTTCCGTTCTTTAATATCCTGCGAGGAAATAAGCAATTTGAGTGGACCGAGGAATGTGAAAAAGATTTTCAAGAGCTAAAAATGCAACTCGCAAAACCTCTGGACGGAGAAGAACTTGGGATATACTTGGTTGTCACGGAGCATGCTGTAAGTACCGTACTGATCAGAGAGGAAAACAACATTCAACATCCGGTCTATTACATTAGTAAAAGACTCATTGAGGCCGAAGGCCAATACCCATTGATAGAGAAACTCACGTACTGCCTGATTCTAGCAACAAGAAAGCTAAGACCCTACTTTCAAGCTCACCCTATTCGGGTATACACTGACCAACCGTTACGCCAAATATTGCAAAAACCGGATGCCTCTAGACTGTTGCTCAAATGGGCAGTGGAGTTGGGCCAATACGAGATTATCTTCCAACCCCGAACAGCAATTAAGGGCCAGGACTTAGCAGACTTTGTAGTAAAATGCATAGGCAAGGAAGAAAGCGTATCAGAAAACAACCCCAAGCCAGTACAAATACCTCAGCCAAGTAACAATGAAGACAAGCCGGCTTGGAAAGTACATGTGGACGGGTCTACTACAGATCAATTATCCAGCATAGGAATCGCCCTTGTCACACCTGGGGGGCAACACCTGCACACTGCAGTCAAGTTTGGGCTTAAAGCATCCAATAATGAGGCCGAATATGAAGCTTTGATTGTTGGTCTAAAACTAGCCTAGGAGATGAAGGCCGAACATACTGAAATCTGCAGTGATTCACAACTGGTGGTAAGCCACGTATCTGGAGAATACGAGGCTCGAGGGAAAAGATGATAGCTTATCTGAGCAAAATACACGATCTGCTCGCACAGTTCAAAAGTTATGCTCTCAGGCAAATTCTAAGGGAAGAAAACACAACTGCTGACGCATTAGCTCGACTTGCGTGTTGTAATGTCAGTGATAGAGCGAATCTGGTTCCTATTCAGTTTCTTGAAGAACCTAACATCACTGGCATAGAAGAGATCGAAATGATGGATGCATCCCCAAACTGGATGACGCCAATAGCAACCTACCTTAATACTAGGGAACTCCCAGATTATAGAAATGAAGTTCGAAAGATGAGAAGGAAGGCTGCACGGTACATCATAGTAGAGGGAATTATGTACAAACGAGGATTCTGAATGCCATTGCTCAGATGTGTTACTCAAGAAGAAGCTGCACAACTTCTGTTTGAAGTACATGATTGATTTTGTGGAAACCATGCTTTCGGGCAGAGTTTATCTAAGAAAATTCTAAGGCAAGGTTATTTCTGATCGACAATGATCGAAGATTCTAAGGCCTATGTTAAAAAATGTGATAAATGCCAGAGATTTTTGAAGATACCTCCAGCACCGCCCAACGAGTTAACTCAGATGCAAAGTCCTTGGCCTTTCGCCATTTGGGCAATTGAGCTGATCAGACAACTACCCAAGGGAAAAGGTGGCGTGCAGTATGCAGTAGTTGCGGTTGATTACTTCACCAAGTGGTCAACCGAGCCTCTAGCAACCATTACGTCCAAAAAAAGTTCAAGACTTCATTGTAAAGAACATAATCTGCCGGTTCGGATTGCCATACAAA
This sequence comes from Cannabis sativa, assembly GCF_029168945.1. NCBI lineage: Eukaryota > Viridiplantae > Streptophyta > Magnoliopsida > Rosales > Cannabaceae > Cannabis > Cannabis sativa. The sequence continues at coordinate 41,696,137 of NC_083606.1, read as the reverse complement.
ATAGTTTCGTACAATGGCAAACTGTTTGATAGCCAATCCTTTACTAAGTTTTGAACGAACCATGTTATCATCAAAAGTTTCTCCGCAGTGGGGTATCCCCAAGAAAATGGTCAAGTTGAAGCAATCAACAAGACATTGAAGGATACACTAAAGAAAAGACTTGAGGATGCTAAAGGAAACTGGCCAGAGGAACTTCCTAAAGTTCTATGGTCGTACCGAACAACTGAGAAAACGGTAACCGGACAGACTCCATTTGCCATGGCATATGGATATGTAGCTATGCTACCCGTAGAACTCGAACCACCATCCCACAGAAGGCTAACATATAGCCAAGAAGCCAACCATGTACTCCTCGCTGAATCACTTGATGAAATTGAAGAGAAGCGAACCACAGCAAACTTAAAGCTGATGGCCCATCAGCAAAAAGTAGCTCGGTATTTCAACAAACAAGTGAAGGCTCGGAAATTCTTTGTGGGAGATATGGTCCTAAGAAGAGTATTTTTAAACACGAAAGACAGTACAGTAGGTGTGCTCAGACCTAACTGGGAATGACCATATCAGGTAGTCGAAGTTTTAGAATCTGGGGCATACAAATTGGGTAAGTATGATGAAAAAATGTAACTCGTTCTGGTACCACGGTATTGGAATGTGGAACATTTAAGAAAATACTACCAATAGAAGTACCAGGTCAGATGACCATATCAAGTACGAAACACAAGAACATTTGCTCTTAAGTGAATGGCCTTCTGGGCGGACCACGCGCAAAAGGTCCGGATATAACTACAAAGTACTCAGGTCGGATGATCACCATCTAAACTACGATTTTTCATTCTTGCAACTTGTTTTATTTCATGTTAAGCTAAAGATCAGGTCAGATCAATATAATAGCTTTGATATAAGTTACTACGGTAACAGACATATTTCCTATCAATAAATGAATAAAGATGTTATTTCAAAATTCAAATTGAGTCGAATCTATTAGCATGTTATTAATTTACCATAAAGTGCGTACAAAAGGTTTGGTCGAGCCCAAAACCCCGAACAGACAAAAAAGCACCCGGGATAAGAAGTGACCAAGAGTCATAAGTCTGCTCGGTCACTTGGGGGGCACCTATACCTGTACAAAGCATTTTGGTAAAAATAAAACAAACACAGTTGCACGATGATTATAAACAAATAATGAAATTCATTAAAGATAACAAAAGCATGCAAACCCAGAATTAAAGGCTGCCCAGACAGCTAGTTGTCTAAAAAATTAAAAATAAATTCCAAGTTTAAAGACCGCTTTGTCGATCACTTTGTCTTAAAAAAAAAGGCCTTATGGCCGAACAAAAAAAAGAGATATAAAAAGAAAGCATTCAAACGGTTGGAGTCCCAAGTTCTTTATACTGGTCTTCTGGGTCAGTTGGAGCTGGAGGATCATTTGTCTGAGCGGGGGGAACTTCAACGTTTTGGTCAGCTAGAGAGGTGGAAGTGGTCACCTCGAATTCCCCATAGGCCACCTGAGAAGTGGAATACTTGAGAAACATGTCTTTGGTATCGCCCATGTAATCAAATTTTGTCTGGGGATTAGCTTTCCAGAAGTCATAGAAAATCTCGAGACCAGCTATCTCTAAGGCATTCACTTTCCCGCCGAGCCTCTCCACTTCGGCTCTCTGCTGCCCGGCCTCTGACTTATACTTCTCAACCTCAGCTCTAAGCTCCTCCTCCTTGGTCTTCTTCTCTTCTTCCAACTTGCAGAAGACAGCCCGGAGAACCTCCTTTTCCTCTTGAAGGTCGGTCACTTCCTTAGACAAGGAAGCAATGGAGGCTTCAAGTTGATCAGAGGCTTGTAGATCTTTGGTCAGTTCGGCCACCTTCTTCTCAGCAGCAAGAAGTTTCTTGTTGACCTGTCCCAGTTCCATCCAGACAGCCCCAAGCTGAACCCTGGCTTCATCGGCATCCTTCCTATCCAAGTCCACTTTCGCTCGCATGGTGTTAGAAATGACAGCATTCTTAGAGGCAGCGGACTTAGCTCGGGAATAAGCATAAGCCATCTTCAGACCAATCTGTACAGAAAAAGAATATTAAAATTTGAACTAAGTGAAGAAGGATAAAAGGAAGCTGTTAGGAAGGACTTACCCTCGTATACTCCTTCAGGACTCCCCCATCACCAGCTCCAGAGAAAGGTCATTATCTGCCCCAGCCAGCTGCTCGTTCACCTCACGGACCGACTGAGTCACATAGTGAGTGAGCATTTCTCTTCCTCTTTTTGTCTCTAGATGTAGTACCGGAGGTGGGGCAGGGACCTTGATCAGCTCAAATCTGCCCTTCGACTGCTCTGGCCTGTCCGGGCTACCTCCTCGAGAATCCTTGGACTTAGTCATTTTTGGGACAGGAGGGTCTACAACAGTTTGCTCCTCGAAGAGGTCAATGACCACTTCAGCTAGTGCCTTCTCTCTGGACGAGGTTGTCTCACCGCCCTTGGACTTCTTAGCTAAGGAGATAAGCCCGAGCTTCCTCCCACTCTCTTCTTCAGAGCTTTGAGCATTTTCTGAGACATGTCTGCATAGAGAGAAAGTAACATGGTTAAGAAAAAGCATGAAAAATGTGAAGGCATGATGATTAAGGAGATTGAAAACAAGATGGAGTACCCTGCACTTTGGCAGAGGCATCTGCCCAAACAACTACTAATGGGGCATCGTCATCCGACGAGTCTTCTTGCTCCTCCAGGATGGCTTTCCCCTTTCCTGCTATAGGGGTGGATGGATGAGCAGGTAGGTCGGCTCCCTGATCTGGATCGAATGTTCGATGGGCCTGTGCCCAGCCGGAAGTTTCTTCTTCCTTTTGAGCGGTCTTTCCTGCTCTTCCTCAGCCTCATCCTCCTGCTCAAAATATTCTTAAGCATGTTGTTCGGCCCTGACTCCTCCCTTCAACTTAGCCTCGCACTTAAGTTGAATAAGCTGCTTCTCCTGCTCAGAATGCTCCTAAGCATACTGCTTGGCTCTTGCACCTCCCTTCAACTTAGCCTCATGCTTAAGTTGAATGAGCTCCTTCTCCAGTTCAGCTCCCTCAACCCGCCCAGCATTGGACTTCCTCTTCTTCTCCTTCATAGGGTGAGGAAAAAATCTGTTGGATAGAGCCCGTACTCCACAAAGTTGTCCTCTAAGGTCAACAAAGTGATATTCCGAGCATCATCCGACAGCTGACCAATCTTTTGAGCTCTGTCCCTAAGAGCTAGCGTGAGGGGTGGACGGTATTATATAGGGATCTACTGAAACCAAGTATAAGTGGTGCCCATGCCTTCCACCATGTAATGCTCTGTTGGAAATTATTTTACCAGGATCTTAGATCTACTCACAAGTATGTTGATTAACACCCTAAATATGAACTTTCTAAAACGATGAAATAAACACATATAAAGTTTAGAAAACCTTACATTGGGTGCAGCGGAATATAATGACTCCTTCCGTTCACATATCTAGCCCTTGATTCCTTTCTGTAGCAGAGCATTATCAATATTTGAACCTGGATCTCTTTCTCTGAATCTTTGATGCTGAAACCTCCTTCTTGCTGAAAGTCTTTCTTCACGATCTTCCTCACTATGATTGAGGTATCACTTGCTGTGTGTGGGCACAACTCATACACTAAGGATTTCGAAATTCAAGAGGAAGAGAGAGAGAGTGGGTTCGGCCAAAGATAGGGAGAGAGAAGGCTCAGGTTTTTCTGATTCAGAAAGTGTCAAGAAAAAGTGTGTTTTTCCTGAAGCCTTCACTATCTATTTGTAGCATTCCACTAGGGTTAGGTTTGAATTATTTGGCATTAAAATAATGAAAATATCAGTTTAAATTGCCTACAAAAGTGGCTGGCCATGCTTAGTGGATTTGGGCCTCACTTTTTGCAATTTTGCAGTTTTACCTATTCTGCATCTAATTTTCTCAAAAACGCCAATTTTCTAATTCAACCATTTAAATGCCAATTCTAACTATTTAATAACTATAAATAATTATTAAATAATATTGTCATTTATCATATTTATTAATTGAACCATACAAAGTATCATAATTAACAAATACGCCCCTATAAACTCTTTCTTTACAATTTCACCCTTACTTAGTGAAAAAATTCACAAATAGATATAGTCTAAATTGAGAATTATAATTGATTAATCAAAACAAATTATATGAGTCTTTCAAGCAATATTATCTCAACTAGTGCGGGGACCATGGGTCTATATAACCGAGCTTCCAATAAATAGATCAAGAATTTAGCACTAAAATTCACTAACTTATTAATTCTTCGTTGAATCCACGCATAGAACTTAGAATTGCACTCTCAGTTATATAGAATGCTCTATATGTTCCACCATATAGACACATCATTAGTTATCCATTGTTATAATCCTAATTTGATCACTGATCCTCTATATGAATGATCTACACTGTAAAGGGATTAAATTACCGTTACACCCTACAATGTATTTATTCCTTAAAACACTTGACCCCGTATAAATGATATTTTAGCTTATGTGAAATGAGTACTCCACCATTTATGTTCGTTTGGTCAAGCTCGAAGGAGATCATCCTTTGCTTACTATTCGCCAGATAGAAGCTATAGATTCCATGTTTATGATAGTGCTCCCACTCAATTGCACTACCGTGTTCCCAAAATGTACGTATCACCCTGACCTAAAAGTAAGCTTAACTAACAAATCAAAGAACACGAATAGCCTCTCGAGATTGAGCCTAATCATATCAGGATTAAGATCATTTGATCTAGGATCAACTAGGCGATATTGACTTGAATAGATATTACGGTAAGTTTAATAAATCTAAGTCAAAGTTCAATATCGGTCCCTTCCGATGCATACTCCATGCATCCAACCTGAGCTTTACTTTAACCAATGCTCTGGAAAGAACATAGCACTTTTCCAAATGCAAGTAAACTCTGTTGTAGATTATCATATCAGTAAAACCCTATGTCTGATAAATCTAGGAAACTTTATTCACATAGTCATGTTTACTTTCCAATCTGTTGACGGCACAATAAACAGGATCAAGTATGTGAAAAGGGTTTCAGATGAATTTATACATTATGTACATATACTCATGAAATAAATCATGTGAACCATGCAACAATGTTATTTCTGATCTATATTAATAAGTAAATCTGATTATATTGAAATGAGTTTTATTTAGGGCATAAAACCCAACATGCTCGTCAACAAAATTCCCAATTTTGCTCACGGCCTTGTCCACGGTGCCCGTCAATCACTTGAAGTCAAGCTGAGAGAAGTAGAAGTACCCCGACATGCCTTGCTTGAAGGTAGACTTCAGGTTAAAAAACCAACTGACCTCGTGCGGAGAAGGCACGCCCCACTTCTGGATGGCGTAGAGGACGAACAGGGCAGACAAATACTTAATGCCCTTGGGAGAAAACTGGGTCGAATAGAGGCGAAAGAAATCTGCCACCTTCCTGAAGTACAGTTGCAAAGGCAGCATTTCCCCTTATTTAATATCAGCACCCGACCAGGCACACATCCCCTTCTTCGGGTTTGAGGCTTGGTGATTTGAGGCAGGGACGTAGCATTCCAGTTCACCCAAATAACCAGACTGGTCCAGATCCCTTAGGCGTGCCTCAGTGATCTTGGACGGAGGGTTCACCCATCTCGCACCTAAGGCACCTTTCCTCCTGCGAGGAATTGCAGCAGTAAGCTCCTCAGTGACGTAGTCCCCTCCTTCGACTAGGACTTCGCCGTCCGCATATACTGGCTCCACGGCCTCGTTGTATCTGTTGGGTTTTATGCCCTAAATAAAACTCTTTACAATCTGATTAGTTATCAATATAAGAAATTTGAAGTGATTGATGTTTGCATGAATTTTACATGCTAATGGTTTAAATATGTTTATTACATTTATACACAGAATCAGTTAAATCCAGATCATATGTTTATTCACAATTACGGTATCGTCAACACAGTGGAATGTGATTGTGATCATATGTATCAAAAGACTTGGTCCCTGTTTCATCAGTGTTATTGGATTTACACTAATGTGATAATCAGCGATGATGTGTACTTACACTTGGAGTAAGTGTTATGTTCTTTCCAGGACATTAGTAAAGTATACTAGTTTCGAATGTATGGAGTATACATTGGACTGGATCGGTATTGCAACTAAGTTAAGATATTACAAACTTACCGTTATGTATATCTTTCCAAGTCAATATCAGTAGTTGATCTTAAGATTAAAAGAATCTAAATCCTGATATGCTTAGGCTCAACTCAGGAGTGCTATTCATGTTCTTTCATTTATGAGTTAAGCCTACTTTTAGGTCAGGGTGATACGTATATTTTGGGAACATGATAGTATGATTGAGTGGGAGTGCTGAACATAAATATGGAATATATAGCTTCTAATGGTGTATAGAAGTAAAGTGATGATTCCCTTCGAGCTTAGCAAATAGAAGTAAATGGATGAGCTCTTGTTTAACTGACTAATCATTAGATCACTAAACACCATTTACAGGTAGCTAAGTGTTTTAAGGGGCAAAATACATTGAGGGGTGAGAACGGTAAAGAAATTCCATCTCGATGTAGATCATCTATATAAAGGATCTTTAAATCACAATAAGATTATAACAATGGTTAAATGAGATAGCATATTGATATCGTGGAACATATAATATGCTCTATATAAGTCTGAGAGTGCAATTCTAAGTTCTAAGAGTGGATTCAACGAAGAATTAATAAGTAGGAATTTACTTGGTAAATTTGGTTCACTTATTGGAAGCACAACATATAGATCCATGGTCCCCATTCTAGTTGAGAACATTCTGCTTGTAAGACTCATTAATTGATTCGTGATTGATCAATTATAATTCTAAAGTTAGACTATGTCTAATTTTATGAATTTTCACTACGCAGGGGTGAAATTGTAAAGAAAAGAGTTTCTAGGTTTATTTATTTATTAATGGACTTTATATGTCTAATTAATAATTAAATTAAATGACAATATTATCTAATAATCTATTTTAGTTATTAAATAATTAGTTTTGGCATTTAAAAGGTTAGAATTGGAAAATTGGCGTTTTTCAGAAAATAGAAATAAAATTTGATAACACTGCAAAATCAAGTGGGGCCCCTATAACACCATGGCCGGCCACTAATTGAGATTTTTTTCAAATTAATATTTTCATTATTTTAATGTCAAATAATTCCTAACCTAAACCTAGTAGTTGCCTATAAATAGAAAGTGATGGCTCAGTCAAATCACATGCTTTCATTAGTTTTCTGACAGAAGTTTCTCTCTTCAGAAAAACTGAGCCTTCCCCACTTTCTATACCTGGCCGAAACCCTCTCTCCTCTTTTCTCCTTCATCAATTTCGAACCCTAGTTAAAGAGTAAGTGCCCACACACAGCAAGCAGTAACTCAATCATAGATTGGAAGACTGTGAAGGATCAAACTTGAAGAAGAAGGACATTCGGGCTCAGATCTTGATTAAACTCTGCTACAGAAAGGATACAAGGGTTAGAGATCTAAGCGGAAGGAGACATTAATTCCGCTGCATCAATGTAAGGTTTTCTTAACTTTATATGTGTTTAATTTATCGTTTTAGAAAGTTCATATTTAGGGTGTTTAAACAACATACTTGTGAGTAGATCTAAGATTCTGGTAAAATAAATTCCAACAACTGGGCTCATAGCCAAGGTAATTGAATTACTTACATGAAATTTGGACTTTAAAACGATTGTTTGTTATTTGGATGGTATCATGTTGTATTGAGTGTTATTTGATGATTGATTGGTGTTTGTGATTTTTTTTGAAAAATAACTAAAATTTTGTTTCTAAAATTATTTTTATTGGATAGTATGGAAAAAATTAAGCAAGTTTCTTTTTACAGAACTCAATTTCGATTTAATTTGAATTAGTTATGATTTTTTGAAGATTCGAAAAAAGATAAGGGACTGTGCACTCACACGCGCACGCGGATTCAGACAAATTTCTTGTCTGAATCCTTCATCCGCGCGCGGAAGCTGGTGTCTGAAACCTCCCCTACGCGCGCGCAAGACCCTGCCAGTTCCCCTATTTCGCCGAGCTTTCTCGGCTGTCACCAGGGATCACGCGCGCGGACAGTATGCTTGGCATACTGTCCGTACAGCTCCCAAAATTTTCGTTTTTCTTCGTTTTTTCATGCTTTTTCATGGAATTAACTTCCGATTTTTTGTATAGTTTTGTATTTATAGATTTACTATTCCTAATTCAACTCTAATTATCATAATGAATTAATTTAATATTTTTTTTTAATTTAATTGAAGATATTAGTGTAATTTGAATTTGAAATTAGGAAATATCTATCTTTTTGCTTAATTATCTATCTTATTTTTAAATTTGATTAGATCTTATCTTATTTTTAAATTTAAGGTCAGATATTAAATTTTTTAAATTAATTTTTTTTTATATATTTTGACCTTATTTAAATTTAAAATAAGATAATTATAATCATGTAATTTTAAATAGATGTAAGATATTTTGCTAGCTTTTAAATTTTGTTATTTTATTTATTTAAATTTAATTTAATATCTGAAAAAGATATTTAATTTATCTTTTCTAATTTTTATTTAATTTTTATTTATAAAGTAACATTTAATTTTAAAAGTAGTTAACAAATTTTGAAATGATATTTAGGTTAGTTGAAACCTAATTTTTTCAAAATTGTAGGTTTAATTTGTAAATATTTTTTTTTATAATTTCAAAATTTAAATAAATATTTTTTTTATTATTTTTCGAAAATTAAATTTTATTTTTATTTTTATTTTTTTTTCGAAAAATAAATTAATATTATTATTTATTTTATTTTTCAAAATAAAATATTTATTTATTTATTTATTTAATTACTTTAATTTTCGAAATTTATTTATTTAAAATTAAATAAATCCTACTTCCAACTATCCAGCTAACCTTGTTGCATGAGTATGTGGTTTTAGCTTGTTTGTAAGTTTTCAAAACCTATTATTACTTGATTGCAAATAGCCATGGTTTCTTTTTGCTAGATCTAATGATCTGATGGCTCCCTTGGTCAAGTTAATAATTTGTAACAGGTAAAATTTTACAATCTTCTTTCATCTGTGTATGGCCTAGCAACATGATAGGATCCATCCAAGTGTGTACCTGTGTGAGTCTATGTGTTTATTTTATTATATAGATGCATATAGGTTGTTGCTAAATAAAATGTCACACCATGATAGATTTTATTTAGGTCCATTTAGTTATTGGACCTATTCAATTAATAACAGTTATTCATTTTAAGGTTAAATTCCTCTCTTTTGGGCCTTGTGTGATAGTTGGGAGCCATAGAAGTGGGTACGACATACTGAACCTAGCACCCCCTCACATCAACTACCCCAATTGTGAAGGCCCATTTGCCTGATTTGAATAACTGTACTAGGTTAATTATATTAGTTTGACCTAATAAAATTGAATTAGCAACATAATTAACTTTTAAAATATATGAAAATTTATTTTCATTTTAATATTTTAAAGTTAATTTTAAGAAAAACACATTTAGTTTTAGATATTATTTCTAGACAAACTATTTGTATTTTTCTTGTATTTAATTAAATATAGAATTTTAACTAACTAGATTCTTTCTGGAACTTATTTAATTAAATATTCCTATTTAAGTTATAAATTAGTTGTATCAACTGATTTTTCTTATCTAACTTAAATTTGAATATTTGATTTAAATTTTAAATCAAGTTGAGGAATCCTAGGCATTAGTTGTTAAAGATTCTTCAGATATTTTTTAAGTTAATATCTTTTTGAATATTAACTTAAAATGGAATATTTTAGATATTTTTTAGGTTAATATCTTTTCGAATATTAACTTAAAAAGATATCTTCAAATTAAGTGGTTATAACTTAATTTTTGATATTTAATTAAATCTAAATTTGAAATTATTTAAGTTTTAGATTTTTTCTATATAACTTAAATTAGATACTTTTCAAATTTTTTTTGTTGAAAAAAATACTTAGTCAAATAAGATATTTTCTAGATAGTAATTTCTAGAGTACTTATTATTTCTAATATTTAAATAGGAAAATATTATACTTTGTGAAATTAATTATTTAAATAATTAATTTTGGTACAATTTTATTAAGTATATTTTTCCTAGTATTAAACTAGAAATTAAATAATTAAGCCTTCTCTACACTTTAATTATTATTTCTTGAATTTAATACATTTAATTAAGTTGAAAAATTTAAATATCTAAGTTGATTTTCATCATGATACTTAAATATTTATTTATTTTTTATGACACTTAATTAAATAGAAAATTATTTTAGGTTGAAATTTAATTTTTCAACTTAAATTTAAATAATTTTCAATAGATATATTTTTTCTTTATTTTCTTAATCAATTTCGAAAATTGCATTTTATTTATGCAATATTTTTTGAATTTATCTTGAAAAATAGATTGAGTTGTAAATTAATTATTTATTTTAATTAATTCTTGGGCCAACTTAAATCAATGATTTTTTCATATATTGATTAATTTAAAAATAAATGAATTTAAAATATATATTATTAGAAATTGAATAAACTAGTCAAAAGAAAATCTAGATAGATGATATTTTTGCTTGAAGTATTTCTTTTCTATTTTTTTATTATTTTTTCGAAAATTGTATAGTTTTTATATTTTCGAACTCAACAAATATATTCTCAAGGAAATTTTTTAAGTTGCTAATTAATCTAATTTAATTCAACTTAAATTAATTTCCTTAATATTTATATTTAAAACTATTACTAAGATGGAAATAATTAATTTTATTTCAATCACCATCTAAGTATAATTTTATAAATATTATATTAAATTCTTATTTGTGAATTTTAATTCTAAATTTCGAATTTAATGAGAATTTATTTATTAGAATAATAAAGAAAATACATTTTAAAGAATGAGCTTTATTATTATTAAGATATTCGATCTCCATTGTGGGTTTTACACCGCGTTTGTTTTAGTGAGTAATCCTCCCTAATGGAGGAACTTTCATTAGCAATTTCGCACCGTTTAATCTCGAAAGATAAGTAGTTTGTAAGTGTTTTATATGGTATAGATCACCCTAATGGTGGCGACCATACTTGACTTGCGAATTGCGAAACAATGGTAGAAGCTCATGAGATAGAATAGCCTTGACTCTCGCCTAAATGGGACAACGCTGGATTCCAATCTTGATCGAATAAAAGGTTGCTAGAATGTTTAACATTTTAGATGAGCTGACAACTCTATTCAATGGATGGTAGCTTTGACTCTCGTCTAAACGGGACACTGATATCAGTTTGTTGAAAAACCTTGGAAATTATTTAGGATTGAATTTTTTAAGTATTTTCTCATATCATTCCTACTTGCTATGTGCTTATAATTTCTGAATTGATCTTGTGTTAAACCGTTATTAATTTCTATTTCTTGATTTCTATTATTTTGTAGTATCCTGTATTATCAAAATGAATCCCATGTTATCACTGTTGACTGAAAACAAGCTGAATGGATCTAACTTTAATAAGTGGAATGAGAACATTAACATTGCTCTCATATGAGAAAGTGCCTTGTTTGTTTTAACTGAGCCGTCACCTGAAGTGCCTGGGGACAATGCTTCCAAAGCTGTTAAAGAAAAGTATGAGCGTTGGCAGAAAGCAAATGACAAAGCTCTATACTTTATGCTTTCTAGCATGGTTGACACCCTCAAAACTCGGTTTTCTAAAACGGAGAAGGCTACTGAAGTTATGACAAAGTTAAATGAACTATTCGGTAAGGCATCACTTCAGTCACGCTTTGACGCGACTAAGAAGTACATTAATGCACGGATGGAACCTCATCAAAACGTGCGTGACCATGTTCTCCTCATGTCAAGTTATTTCCAAGAAGCCCAGGATCATGGTGCTGAAATGGACAGTGCTACTCAAGTAAGTCTTATCTTGAATAGCCTGACTCCAGCATTTCTACCATACACATCAAATTATGTCATGAATAAGAAGGAAATTGACTTTCATGAATTAGTCAATGACCTTCAAACTTATGAAAATTTGATTGGAGGACCAAAGAAGAAAGGGAGTAAACCTCATAATCCTGGGAATGGTAATGGGACGATGAAACCTGAAGCAAATGTTGCCTCTGCTTCGAAGCCCAAATCGAAGAAGAAGTGGAAGAACACCAAGAAGCGAACAAAAGCCATGAAGAATAAAAAGGCTGCTCCTTCTGGTGATACTACACTTAAAGGAAAGTGTTTCTACTGCAATGAAAAAGGTCATTGGAAACCCTAGTGTCCTAAACTTCTTACAAAGAAACAAGGTATTTCTATTTATAAACTTTAAGAGTTTTAGTGAATTGTTATCCAATTGGATTTATGATTCTGGACTAACTTTGTTTATTTGTTTTCTTCTTCTTATAGGCCAAGCTACTTGAACTCAAATGAGTTGGATCGGAAAGCTGGACCAAGGGTGAAATCGTCCAGATGAAGATGAAGCTCTTCAATTTATTTTTGAATTAATTGTTTTAGTTTAAAGACAATTTGGATTTCAAATTTTAGTAAGGGATATTTATCCCTGTTTTTCTCATATTGTTGCAATACTTTTTTTATTATTAATAAAGTTTACTTTAATTTTCGAAATTCAACAATTGCAATTATGAGATTGAGCTTCATTTAATTTATCTTCATCAATTATTACCACATTATATTTATATGTTTGTATGTGTAAGTGTTTTTACTATTGATGCAAATTCTATTATATTTACAACTCTTCATAGAGTTATAATAAATAAACACTAGAAACTATTTCTATGTTTATTAATAATTGTTAATTCTAATACAATTATTAAGAATTTGTTTAATAAAAGGATCTTCTGATCTGATAGGGGTGGAGAAAAGTTAAGAAAACTATGCAGTTCAACGATCTTTTATATCTAATGAACTCTGGATAGTATTCAACTCCACATAAACTCTATCACACTAGAAGAATCATGATCTTTACAACCTTTAGGGGTGGATCATAATCTCTATATACTTAGGGGTGGAGGTTATCCACAAGTACCCTATATGTATATATACTTAGGGGTGGAGTCTATTTCACAATTCCCTATATAACACATATTTTCTTTAAACATGGAAGTAATATAATGAGTCGGCTATTATCAATATAAATTATTGATCTTGATTATATGTTCCATTTCGATTTTACTGTTGTAGTAAAAGTTTGATACTTTTTGAAAGTTCTTTGTTAAAGTTTCACACTACCTTAATTGAGTGGGAGAATTTTAAAATTCTATACCCATCTTCATTAGGTTGATACTTGTGATAGGTACTTAAGAATACTACTGAAAAGCAAATCTAACAATTCGCATGGATAGGAATAGCTTATCAGAATTATGAGAATAAGATAAAGAACTCTAGTTCAGTCCATTCGAATGACTTGAACCTAGAATTCTTAATCCTCATAAAATTTGATTGTATCTTAATTTTGATTACTTTATCTCTGGCATGTATTTTTCACTTCAAATACTAGTCTGCTAAGTTGATGACTTAGTCTTAACTTAAAGTTTTAGACTAATACAAAAGTCACAACTAGATAACTCTCCAAACAATCAGAGGTTAAAAGTATTATTTAACCAGACATCTGCTATTGAGTGGGAGCTATCTGAGATGTAATCAAATAAGGAACATTAGAAGATATTCAAGAAAGATTTATGAAAGGGATCTATATGATAGATATTAAGGAACTGTGTATCAATTGTCCTTGTATCTCACCATCTAATTTCGAGATCTTTGAGATGGTGCTTACTTTGGGGGTGGAGAAATTATTCTATAATAATTCAAGCTCTACCAGAGAAGAGTTATAACTTTGTAGATTCGAAATTACAAGAAAGTTATATCACTGAAGAAAAGTCTACACTGTATTATCTCAATTACATATTTTAAAATATGAGAGATATGTCTTCTGTTTATTCAGATGTACTTTTAAAACAGTAAAGATTTCAGTATCCCTTGATGAGTAAAGCATATAGTAAAGGATGTTTCATAAGAGTATTTATGAACTAGTTTCCAAAAGTTTGTGTGGATTCAAATATACTACACTTGATCTGAAGATCAAGACATCAAATTGACCTATTTGCACAGTTTGTTTTATATTAGTGCAAGTGGGAGTTTGTTGGGTTTTATGCCCTAAATAAAACTCTTTACAATCTTATTAGTTATCAATATAAGAAATTTGAAGTGATTGATGTTTGCATGAATTTTACATGCTAATGGTTTAAATATGTTTATTACATTTACACACAGAATCAGTTAAATCCAGATCATATGTTTATTCACAATTACAGTATCGTCAACACAGTGGAATGTGATTGTGATCATATGTATCAAAAGACTTGGTCCCTGTTTCATCAGTGTTATTGGATTTACACTAATGTGATAATCAGCGATGATGTGTACTTACACTTGGAGTAAGTGTTATGTTCTTTCCAGGACATTAGTAAAGTATACTAGTTTCGAATGTATGGAGTATACATTGGACTGGATCGGTATTGCAACTAAGTTAAGATATTACAAACTTACCGTTATGTATATCTTTCCAAGTCAATATCAGTAGTTGATCTTAAGATTAAAAGAATCTAAATCCTGATATGCTCAGGCTCAACTCAGAAGTTCTATTCATGTTCTTTGATTTATTAGTTAAGTCTACTTTTAGGTCAGGGTGATACGTATATTTTGGGAACATGATAGTATGATTGAGTGGGAGTGCTGAACATAAATATGGAATCTATAGCTTCTAATGGTGTATAGAAGTAAAGTGATGATTCCCTTCGAGCTTAGCAAATAGAAGTGAATGGATGAGCTCTTGGTTAACTGACTAATCATTAGATCACTAAACACCATTTACAGGTAGCTAAGTGTTTTAAGGGGCAAAATACATTGAGGGGTGAGAACGGTAAAGAAATTCCATCTCGATGTAGATCATCTATATAGAGGATCTTTAAATCATAATCAAATTATAACAATGGTTAAATGAGATAGCATATTGATATCGTGGAACATATAATATGCTCTATATAAGTCTGAGAGTGCAATTCTAAGTTCTAAGAGTGGATTCAACGAAGAATTAATAAGTAGGAATTTACTTGGTAAATTTGGTTCACTTATTGGAAGCTCAGCATATAGATCCATGGTCCCCATTCTATTTAAGAACATTCTGCTTGTAAGACTCATTAATTGATTCGTGATTGATCAATTATAATTCTAAAGTTAGACTATGTCTAATTTTATGAATTTTCACTAAGCAGGGGTGAAATTGTAAATAAAAGAGTTTCTAGGTTTATTTATTTATTAATGGACTTTATATGTCTAATTAATAATTAAATTAAATGACAATATTATTTAATAATCTATTTTAGTTATTAAATAATTAGTTTTGGCATTTAAAAGGTTAGAATTAGAAAATTGGCATTTTTGAGAAAATAGAAATAAAATTTGATAAAACTGCAAAATCAAGTGGGGCCCACTATAACACCATGGCCGGCCACTAATTGAGGTTTTTTCAAATTAATATTTTATTATTTTAATGTCAAATAATTCCTAACCTAAACCTAGTAGTTGCCTATAAATAGAAAGTGATGGCTCAGTCAAATCACATGCTTTCATTAGTTTTCTGACAGAAGTTTCTCTCTTCAGAAAAACTGAGCCTTCCCCACTTTCTATACCTGGCCGAAACCCTCTCTCCTCTTTTCTCCTTCATCAATTTTGAACCCTAGTGAAAGAGTAAGTGCCCACACACAGCAAGCAGTAACTCAATCATAGATTGGAAGACTGTGAAGGATCAAACTTGAAAAAGAAGGACATTCGGGCTCAGATCTTGATTATACTCTGCTATAGAAAGGATACAAGGGTTAGAGATCTGAGCGGAAGGAGACATTAATTCCGCTGCATCAATGTAAGGTTTTCTTAACTTTATATGTGTTTAATTTATCGTTTTAGAAAGTTCATATTTAGGGTGTTTAAACAACATACTTGTGAGTAGATCTAAGATCCTGGTAAAATAAATTCCAACAGTATCCCTCAAAATTTAGAGGTTCAGCCTCCTCCTCTTCTTCCACCTCGGAAGGGCTGCCAGGACGGACATCGTCCTGTTCCTTAATCTCTTGGACTTCGGCGTCCCCCTCATGATCCTCCTCCTCCTATACGGGTGGATCTTATTCGGAGATGGGTAAGGTGGCGATCTTGGCCACGTGGGGATCAGATGCATTGACCTTACGCATCGTCTGCTTTGTTCGGGCCATCATCCTATGGCTGGACGAAAAGCTTAAATTGGAAACTCCGTCACTTGAAGAGGACGGACTGGCACGAAGACGAGGGTGATCCTCGTACAAAAGTTGAAGCAAGTCCTGGTCAATTCGGTGTTCGCTTCCCAAAACTCAGCAGGGTTCATCTACAAAAGACAACACACGAGATGAGTGTTTGGTCGGGATATCGAATAATAAACAGGCAAATATGCTGACGGAGTACTCAACAGATTAAAGAATTAAAGCATTCCACAATAAGCCAAAGCCCACAAGTTTGAAATTTTTGGGTTTAGGGCAATGTTTCACGAAGCTTTGAATAAGTAAGGTGAAAGACAGACAAGGTACGATCAAAGACCAACGTCATGAATCGTGAAGTTTCACAGATTATTACAAAGAAAATTGCAAAGTTTTAAACCTAGGTTTTCTACCTATCTTCTACAGCAAGATCAAGAACACATATCTGAAACCCAAAAACAAAACATGCAAAGTGAAAGAGGAAGGAATCGAAAACTTACTCACTGGTCGATGTCTGAGTTCAGTTCAAACGAAGCTGCTCGGATGCTTTTGGTAGAAATCTCACGACAGACTTAAAGAGAAAACCTCTTTTTTGCTCTAAGTTTGCTTAATAGAGAAATTGGTAAAAGTGAATTTATGAATGATGCTCAGCCCTATTTATAGGCAGAAGAATGAAAAAGGGTAATCATTTCAAATGCCTTAGACGCATCGGTTCCCCCAAAGCAAATATTGGGAATCAAATACAATCAAGTGTAACCGTCAAATGTGGTGGGAGAAAACTGGGTTTCGAAGCATTAATTGCGTCAGAGCATTAATTAGCCGAAAATTGAAGAGACACCAAGTCAACCTCACATCGAATCGCGAATATACGCGCCTAACATGTGTCACCCATTCAAACGTAAGGACAACTCAGATGTAGTCTACACGCAACTTCGGAAGTCTCGTACAGACTTCGGGGGCAAATGTTATCCCAATTTTTGCACTCTGACGTGGCATCACACGATGGTGACACGTGTAATCAACTCCATGTACCTGCTCGCAAGAAATATGCCGAACAGGGCACCACATAAATTCGCTCGGACAGAGCCTCTTAGCTGGGCAGTGAGCAATCCGATGCCAACACTTAGCAAATTCAGATTTCGCATCGTGAGTCACCGAAGAAATTCTTATAACTTTGGGATCAGATCACAAAGATATGGCAAGCTGTTCGAATCCCTTGATTAGTGTATTCCGTATTTAATATGCAATCTTTCCACTTATATCAATTGTAATCAGAAGGAAAATTCTTCCCTCCCAAGCTTATAGCCCTATAAATAGTGATTCATACTCACTTGGCAAAGGGTCGAAAAACTTATCTAAGAATTCATATTCAGAGATACTATTGTAAGAGCTCTAAGAAAAGGAACCATTTTCCTTATTCTTAAGTCAATACAAACTAAGAGGATTAGGCTATTACCGAACTGCCCGGGGCTAAACCTCTATAAAATTCTCGTGTCTTTATTTGATTTATTATATTACACTCATATTATACTGTTTATCGCTTACAATTTAGACTCACTGTCGTTGGCTAAAAGCGAGATCAACACACTCTTTTTCCCTTAGCTCAAGTTTTGTCTCCTTGGGTTTTCCTGGCAAGGTTTTTAACGAGGCAACTTGCAAATAATTATGAATATGAAATATATATTGCACTCTTTTTCTTTAGCTCAAATTTTGTCCCACTGGGTTTTTCTGACAAGGTTTTGAACGAGGCAACTTTAAATCATGTTAACATACTTACATTTTATGAAGCAAGTAGAGAATGTGTGGGAGTGAGATCATTGACATAGTATATTCAAGAAACATATGGATTGCACTCTATAAAGAAGTATCAACACAAGCAATTCTCTATGAAGATAATACTGCTTGCATCGCTCAACTAAAAGGAGAGTACATTGAAGGAAATAGAATTAGAATACATTTCACCAAATTCTTTCTTTATACATTTCAAGAAAATGCATATTGGTGTTCAACAAATTCAATCAAGTGTCAATCTTACAAACTTATTCACAAAGTTATTACCAACATCAACATTTGAGAAGACGCAGACAAGATCGAAATTCTTTGATCAGAAGATCTCCACGAATGCCTAAATGAGGGGGAGTTAGTTTACACTATACTCTTTTTCTTTTGACCAAGTTTTTCAGCAAAGTTTTTATTGAGGCAATTATTATGGACATCCAAGGGGGAGTATTATGAAATATTATTTATGGATGTCCAAATCACCAAATTAATTATCACCATTAATGCTAGATTATATTTTCTTTTATTGCATATTGATTTAGTTTCTCATTACTTTAGTCAATATTTTTGTATAAATAAGGGTTCAACCTATTGGAATAAACAACTAAGAAATTCTCATTTAGTTTCTCTTTCTCTCTTCGTCTTCTTCTTCTTTTCTTCATATCTATTTTATATTATTCTATATTATTTTATCACATTTTATTCTTTTTTATTTTTATTTCTGTTCGTAAGAATCATTTGCTTTGACTCATTATTGAAGTTTTATTTGCACTCCATAAAATTATAAATATACTCTATTATTAAAAAAAAAAAAAAATTAAATAATTTTTAAAAGTTACGTTTAATATTTTTTAAAAAATTTTCTCTCACATTATTTTATGTTAATTTCAATACTTATTTTGAATTCATTTCTATAATTTTTTTCTAACTCTTTACATATTTTTTTATTTTTTTTAAAGAACATTTTATATAATTTTTTATTTTAATTTTTTGTCATAATATTTAAAATATAATTTATTTTAATTTAATAGGTATATTATTTACGAATATGAATTACAAGGTTAAAAGAACTTAGTACAATTAAATATATAAATTTTATATAAAATAAAAATTATTAAAATAAAGTATTTTTAAAAAATTTTGGAGTGTAAATAAAGTTTCAATTATAAAAATATAATGTATATATTTTTTTGTTACTATAATATTTATATAATTTTATATAATATAAAATTTAAATAAAATATTGAAATAAATATAAAACTATAAGACGCCAACTTGTAGAACTAAAGTGGGGCTTACAATTTTCTTAGATATTTATTTTATATTATTAGTTTTTAATTTGATTTTTTTTTTAAATTTTTGCACAAGAATTTTAGATATTTTATAAATGAAAAAAAAAAATATAATTTTAAAAACTTAAACGTCAAAAAAAATAAAATATTTTTATCTGTTAAAATAATTAAATAATTTTTAAAGTTTTGACAAAAGTGATGTCCTATAAAATTTCATCCATGAGTTTTATTTAAATTATTATTATTTTTAATTTGATTATAAATTATATTTACATACATGAAATTTTTTAGATTTTTTAAAATTAAAATAAAACTATAAGACTTTTTTCATAAAATAGAAAAACATCACAAATTAGTAAAATTAAATAATATAAGAATATATAGTACAAATATATATATAGATACATATAAATGAGAAGTATGAGACAGTGACGTGACTGTCTAAAATCGTTACAAACTTATTTTTTTCTTCTCTCCTTTCTTCTCTCTTATTATTAATATTTTATTAAAGCATAAATCTATAAATTGAAAATTTACTATTATTTTAATACATTTATTATAAAAATATTTAACATAATTATCTATACATGTAATGTAATATTATATAATTAACTAATTAACTCTCTATATGTATTGATTTATTTTAAATTTATGCTTTCAAAAAATAAATATATATATTTTTAAATATCTATGTAAATATATGTATAATTCTAAATCATTCTAATTAAACCTAAACCTAATTATATTTGACAAAACTCTCATTTTTTTACAGCCACCTCCCCCTCTCACATTTTTGTTTTTTTGGACAAAATTCCCACTCAAGGGCAGACCCACATAGAGGCGAGGTGGGGCAGTCGCCCACCCTGAAAAAAAAAATTGAGAAAAAAATATATATGCATTTTAGTTAGTTACAATATATATTTATAAATAAAAGTGATATCTTTACACATAAAATAAGCTTTAGTATATTGGTCATGAGTTCTAATCCCAATAAAAGCATGTTTACTTTAGTATTTTTATTTTACTTTTTGAACCTCTACCAATAATACTTATATTTAATGTCTTAATTATTGAACTAAATATATTCTATTGTTATTTTTTTTTTACTTTATACTATATTTAATACTAAAATATAAATTTACATTAATTTTGACATGTTATGCAATATAAAAAAAAAAGACGCACCCCCTCACTTATAAAAAAAAAGTGTCGCCCCCCTCCCCTCAACTTAAATCCTGGGTCCGCCACTGCTCCCACTCACTTATTTGGTGCTTTAGAGCAAGATCACTAATCATACATATTTATGTGGTTTAATTGTTATATTATTCACGATGTTATGATAGTTTTATATTTTGTTATTTTTTAGATAATTAATCATATATATTACAATATTCTCATTGTTGATGCAACAATTACCAAAAAATTGAAGAGATATATTTTTGAATTGATACAATTATGTAATTTTGTGTGTAAGTGCTTAGAAAATTTTTTATGTGATATAATTAATTTTAAACTCTAGAGATAGTATGCCATGCTTCTCTTTCTACTTTATATATTTTGCCAAAAGGTGTGATTTGAGTTTTTGTAACTAAAATATGCTCTAAATCTCATAATCATAGCTGATTATTATTATTATTATTATTATTATTATTATTATTATTATTATTATTATTATTATTATTATTATTATTATTTATCTTTTCTCAACAATCATCTTCACTTTTACTCATTTCATGTTCTTATCAACTAATTAATTAATACAGTATATATCATGTGGGAATATATCTCTTATAGAATTTTACATGAAAATCAACATACTGCATCCAAAATCACCATTAATTTAAAGTATGGTGCTAACAAAAATTTTATTGCAATATTCTCATACATTAATATAATTAATTTTTGTTACTTTTTTATCAATTTATTCTTAATTTTATTTTCTATATAAACTAATAAAAGATACACATATTATATTCTCATAAATTAATATAATTATTTTTTTATCAATTTATTCTTAACTTTATTTTTTACATAAACCTAATAAAAGAGAGACATATTTTCCATTATTGTTACATACTTTTTAGTTTCAATTTTATATTATTTTATTATGTATAGATATTTAATGTGATTTTTTAATTTTTGGTTAGTTATATTTTTCAATAAAAAAGTGTTTTAAATTTTTAATCGTTAGTTAGCTATATGTTATAATAAAAAATATAAATATTATAATTATAAATCTTAATTTAATCATGCCTTTAATTATTAGTTATGTTCCATAATTTGAGAAGTTTAGTCTGTTGTATGTACATTGTCAATATTTTATTGTAGTTATAATATATTTTTTAGATGAACTTGAGAATTGAATTTTTACTTTAGATTTTTGAAATTCATGAGCAGTTATTATTATTATTATTATTATTATTATTATTATTATTATTATTATTATTATTATTATTATTATTATTATTATTATTATTATTTAAATTGGGGAGGAAATTTAAATTTGGACAAAAAGAAAAAGTGTAAAAATCAATAATCAGTTGAATATTAATATATTAATATTACAAATATTTTATTAATATATTAGTTAAATGATAATATATTAGTATAAAATACATCAATACTATAATTTTATTTTTATAATTTTCTTGGTAACAATATTAATTTTTTTTATTTCTCATTTATTTTAATAATTTATTATGTGTAAATTCTCTCAACAATTATTGATGTTTTACTTAAAACAAAAAAACTACCAAAGTTTTTTTTTTATATTAATATATATTAAAAGCTAACATATTTTATGCAACTCTTATTTCCTACTTTTTTATAAGTTTTAGTCTATATAAAGATTCTATAAGATGGATGTTACATGTTACAATAATACATGTAATTGTTAAGATCTTATACTTTATTATGGTGCTCTTTTCTTCTTCATGTCTTATCTTTACTTTTTTTTTAATAAAAAAAAAATTGATATATTTTATTTTTATGAAAATATAAAAATATTGATGTAAATTTATTGTAATTTAATATTTAATTATAATTAAAAAAACAATTTACTTATTTATTTTAAATGTATACATGGTTATATATGTTTGAAAATTACTTCGAGAATCGAAATCCATTTAGTAATTGATCACGTCAAATTACTTGGAATAAGCAAGTGATAAATTTATAACATAATATGATTCACTTATGTATAATAATGAGTAGCTAACTTATTATTGTCTTATTTATTTTATGGACAGAGTAACATTATTGTGAATAATAGTGACGACTACACAAATGAGATACGGTGATGACAACAACTTTAAAATAATGATAGTTACAAGTAAGATACGGTGATGACAAATTGACAACAATTTTGAATTAGTAGTTATACTGGAATGTGCTAGAAAACAAAATTATGTTGGCTTATATTTTTATGTAATTAATTTTGTTCATTTTGCAAACTCTCTTACATACTATCACAACCATAGACTTCCCACAATAGTTACATACACAAATTTATTAACATTTACATCATTAGATTAAATGATTTTAAAAGAATTAAAAATTAAATAATTTGATTAGAAAATATCTATAACGTACCATATGAAATTAAATTTACTTAGAAATATAATTTTATTCATTTTCTCACTGTAATTAATGGATTTTATACAAACATATATTATTTTAGAAAATATATTTAACAACTTATAAAATTTACATTAATTTATTCAAACTATATATATTTTTTGAAACTAAAAATATTTAGGAAAAACATATATATTAATTTCTTTTTTGAGTAAAAAAATATGAAAGTTTATTAAGATAATTACTCATAATATTATTAAAAATATTATATAAGAAAATATCAAAATTTGAAAGTTGATATAACACATATATTATATCAAAATTTAAAATTTGGGTAGGACACGGTGATGACAAAGGTAAAGATATAATAAGACAACAAGTAAGATACGGTACTCTAATATTTTTCTACATATATTACCCTATTTATTTATTTTCATAACAATAGTTTTTTTTTAACAAATCAATTTAAAATACTACATATGATAAATTTTATACTTCTTAATAAACAACTCCAAATAATAATAATTAATAAAATTGTGCATAGACTTAAATTTTTTTTCTTCTTTTTATAGAGTTATTTTTTGATAAATGAAATTATTAATCAGAGTTAGATAATATAATTTTATTTTTATTATATATTAGAATTATTTTTAAGTAAATATTTATTATATTAATATAGATATCGTTTGGTAATACTTTTTTAATCAGTTTTCTATTTTTAAAATTGAAAAAGTAAAAATATTTTTCAAAAACATGTTTTATAAAACTATTTTCACTTTTCAATTTTTTAATTGGAAATCAAAATTTTAAAAATAAAAAAAGTTAATTTCAATATTTTATTAAACGATATTTTTTCTTACTTAATATTTTGGACTCCCACCAGACCCGGACCCAAATCTCCCCCCCCCCCCACGACCCTGGCGCTGAATCCAGCCTCTAACCCGAACCTGAATCCCATTCCGGACCTAGACCAGACTTAAAAAAAATAAAAAATGAAATTTACAGAACACAATTTTGTTTTCTGTTTTTAAAATTGAAAAATAAAAGTTGTTATAGAACGCATTTTTATTTTTCAAGAACAAAATTTTCTTTTCATTTTGTGATTAAAAAATTAGAAAAAAAAGTGTTACCAAACAACATCATAATATTTTTTATTATAGTATTAAAAAAATTAAATTAGCCGAGCGAATAGCTGCTATATTGCCTAGTATATATATGTATAGGGGAAATATAAGGCAGTGACATGATATTCTAAAATGATTTCATTCTACTCTATTTTTTTCTCATTTTTTCATATTAATTAATTTAAAAAAAAAACTAATAAAAAAAGTCTAATCTACTAATTCATACGGCTACACTATAAAAATTTTCAAAAATATTGTTTTTAAGTGGGTTGTTATATAGATTTTGGTTGCGATTTAAGTTTCTTCGTTAGTTAAAATAGGAGTTTCTATGTAGAATTCCGTAAAAAAAAAAAATTAAATATAAAAATAAAAAAATGCTCCTTATTTTTAAAACCAAATTAACAAAACTAAAATATCTACTTATATAAGATTAATCCTAAACCTAATTATATTTTACTATTCACTCTTCCATCTCTTTCTCTCAATCAATCTATCTATTATTTTTGAGGAATTTTCATAAAGATGGGAATTGAAGGTATGGTTTACTTTTTTATGGCATAAATAAATAACACTATAGTATTATGAGTTTTTTAATTTTTTGACATTTATCTGGGTTTTTTTATGCCATATTTTTGTAAAAAAAAAATAGAAATCCCATATTTGTAAAACAACAATAAGTTTTGCCGGAAAAGTCGTTAGAAAAATCACGGTAGCCGGAAAAGTCAACGAAAAAGTCAAAGTCACTGGAAAGTCAACGGAAAAGTCAACGTCGCCGGAAAAGTCAACGTCGCTGGAAAAATCACCAAAGTAAATGTCTAAGATATAACTAAAAATCTAACCGGTTATATGAATAAAAATTAATAACTCAAACCGGTTATAATTTAAATATAACGGTTATGTAACATAATAAATAAATACAAATAACATAAAATAAATCAAACCAGTTATAATTAAAATATAACCGGTTCCAAAACAGAATTATAATGAATAAAAATAAATAACACGAAATAACTCAAACCGGTTATAACTAAAATAAAACTGGTTATATAACATAATGAATACAAACAAGTAACACGCAATAATTTAAACTGATTACAATTAAAAACAAAGAAGAAATCAGTTCCTAAAACACTGAAATATAAATTAAAAACAAAACTAGTTTCACAATAAAATAGTTCATAATACATAATACCTCATAAAACCGGTTATAATTTTTTTTTTAAAAAAAAATGTGGGGATCAAATGTCTCGGATATAATAAAAATAGAACTGGTTCTATAACATAATGAATAAAAATAAATAACACACAATAACTCAAACTGGTTATAATTAAAATATAACCAGTTCTGTAACACAATGAATAAAAACAAAAACCACAAAATAACTCAAACCAGTTATAATTAAAATAAAACTGGTTCTATAATAGTGTTATAATGAATAAAAATTAATAACACGAAATAACTCAAAACCAATTATAACCGGTTATAAAATATAATGAATATAAACAAATAACACACAATAATTTAAACCGATTACAATTAAAAAATAAAGGGAAAATTAGTTCCTAAAACACTCAAACATAAATTAAAAACAAAACTAGTTCTACAATAAAAAACCTCTTAACACATAATACCTCATAAAACCGATTATAATATTTTTTAGAAGGTGAGGATCAATTTGAGAAAATACTGAGGCATAAATATGAAAAAGAACCAACTCCATAACAAAATAAATAACACAAATAATAACACACAATAACTAAAAATATAACTGGTTATATGAATAAAAACTAATAACTCAAACCAATTATAATTCAATTATAACCGGTTCTGTAACATAATAAATACATATAAATAACATAAAATAACTCAAATCATTTATAATTAAAATAAAATCAGTTCTATAACAGTCTTATAACGAATAAAAACAAATAACACAAAAGAACTCAAACTTGTTATAACTAAAATAGAACCGGTTATATAACATAACGAATACAAACAAGTAATACGCAATAACTCAAACCGATTACAATTAAAAACAAAGAAGAAATCAGTTCCTAAAACAATGAAATATAAATTAAAGACAAAACTAGTTTCATAATAAAATACTTCATAACACATAATACCTCATAAAACCGGTTATAATTTTTTTTTAAAAAAAATGTGGATCAAATGTCTCGGATATAGTAAAAATAGAATCGGTTCTATAAGAAATTAATAAAAATAAATAACACAAAATAACCCAAACCGATTATAATTAAAATATAACCGGTTCTGTAACATAATGAATAAAAACAAGTAATACAAAATAACTTAAACCAATTATAATTAAAATAGAACTGGTTCTATAACAGTGTTATAATGAATAAAAATCAATAACACGAAATAACTCAAAACCGATTATAACTAAAATAGGACCGGTTATATAACATAATGAATACAAACAAGTAACACACAATAATTTAAACAATTACAATTAAAAAAAATAAAGGAAAAATCAATTCCTAAAATACTGAAACATAAATTAAAAACAAAACTAGTTCTACATCGTAACACATAATACCTCATAAAACCGATTATAATTTCTTTTAAAAGGTGAGGATCAATTTGAAAAAATACTGAAGCATAAATATGAAAAGAACCAACTCCGTAATAAAATAAATAACACAAATTATAACACACAATAACTAAAAATATAATATAAAAAAACCGGTTATATTTTAATTATAACCGGTTTGAGTTATTGTGTGTTATTTATTTTTATTCATTATGTTATAGAACCGGTTCTATTTTTATTATATTCGAGACATTTGATCCCCACTTTTTTTTAAAAAAAAATTATAGCCGGTTTTATGAGGTATTATGTGTTATGAAGTATTTTATTGTGAAACTAGTTTTGTCTTTAATTTATATTTCAGTGTTTTAAGAACTGATTTCTTCTTTACTTTTAATTGTAATAGGTTTGAGTTATTGCGTGTTACCTGTTTGTATTCATTATGTTATATAACCTGTTCTATTTTAGTTATAACTAGTTTGAGTTATTTCGTGTTATTTGTTTTTATTCATTATAACACTATTATAGAACCGGTTCTATTTTAATTATAACTAGTTTGAGTTATTTTATGTTATTTATATTTATTTATTATGTTACAAAACCGGTTATATTTTAATTATAACCGGTTTGAGTTATTAGTTTTTATTCAGATAACCGGTTATATTTTTAGTTATATGAGACATTTACTTTGGTGACTTTTCCAGCGACAATGACTTTGACTTTTCCGTTGACTTTCCGACAACTTTTCCGACGACTTTTTTGGTGCCGGTGACTTTTCCGGTAAAACTTATTGTTGTTTTACAAATATGGGATTTATACTTTTTCTTACATAAAAATATGGCATAAAAAAACCCATATAAATGTAAAAAAATAAAAAAAAAACCCATAACCACTTAGCTTTATTTATTTATGCCATAAAAAAGTAAACTCTTAAAATTTTCCCATATTTTGGGTAATTTTTACATTATTTTTTGGGAAATTACCCAATATTCTATTTTTTAACTTCTTTTTTATTTTCAAATTTACGGTTTGGATTTCTAAAGTGGTTGCAGCAGTAGTTGCAATAGGAGTTTCTATATAGAATTCAATAAAAATGCAAAAAAAAAAAATATATATGTTTAGAAGTGTAAAAATGAAAAAAAAAAAAACCCTTATTTTTTTAACGTTTTCAGAGCACTTTTGTATTTGAAAATTATTTTTTACTTTCATTTTTTTTTTTATTTTCAATGCACTTTTGTTAGAATTAATTAATTTTATTTTTTATTTATATGTCATCATATCAACAATTGATGATGCTTTTATACCTTATGGGATAAGTTGAGGAATATCTCTTTTTTTTTTATTTATTAATTAAAAATTCCCTTATGTTATATTTCATTAAAATCTACCCACTTTTATGAGTGGGTTGCCTAATATACTCTTACCCTCTACTTAAATGTAGCACATGATTTATATTAATCTAAAGGGTATAATGGAGACATTATTTATAAAAGTGGGTATATTTTAAAGAATATAGAAATGAAGGTAAAAATAAAAACAAATAAAGTAAAGTGGGTCTACAATGTAATTTATTTGTGTTTATAATGTATTGATTTGTGTTTATATAGTTTTTCATATACTAATGATTTATTTTTTTTTTTCTCCAGGCCCATCAATTGGAGGCAATCTCTCTGATTCAATGCACCAAGTCTACTAATGTTATCTATCCGGCAATATTGTAAGTGAAACTATGCGCCTTTAATTTCTACTAATAAAGAAGCAGTAATAATTTAAATATTCTAATTTTCTTAATGACAAAAGATGTTATTTAAATTTTGATATTGATGTTGTATATTTTAATTTTTTTTAATGACCAAGTGATATTAACCTACCCTAAATTTTATTATTTTCTTTATGAATCACTCTCCCTTCTATGCCTCTCTCTACAATATTTGTGTTTTTTTTTTTAAAAAAAAAATCACTTTATAGGTTTGTGTTATGCAGGATCAATAGTGGACATCAAAGCGTAAAAATTAGGATTATGTGGACTATGATTAATGATATTATATGGAATCGATAAATTTGTTGATAATATTAATATAATTTATCATATATTATAATAATTGTAGCATATTTTTTTTTATAAAAACTCTAAATTTATTACTTTGATAATATTTATTGATGAAGCATGTGTGAATAAAAGTATATCTCTAAATAATTGATACTATATCTTTACTTTAATTTTTTTGAGTTTTAAAATATATATAACAATATTGATAATTAGTTGATTCACATTTATTTTAATATTTATTCTATATCTACAATATTAGTTCTTTTTAATCTTATAAAAAAAATAAATTGAATTACACATATTATTAAAAACATTGTATAAAAAAATATTAATTAAAATTTTATTACATTTTAATTACTCAATTATCATAAAACAAAAACTTAATTTTTTTAATATATAATTTAAAAATTTTATAGAACTGAGATATAAGACGGTGACACGACGCTTTAAAATTACTTTAAATACTTTTATCCATTTTCTCCTTAACTCATTGCATAGTAGCTAACTCATAATATAACTAAAACATAAGGCAGTGACATAATGGTTTTATTCTATAGGTTAACTCATTATTTAATTTGTTTTATGTTGAGGAAAAATTTAATGACAATGATAGTGACGATTACAAATAAAATACAATGATAACATTAGTTTTTAATGTAATGACAACTATAAGTGAGATATAGTGATGGCAATAGTCAATAACCTTAAATAGTGGCAACAACAAATAAGATACGGTGATGACAATGATTCTGAAATTATATGATGAGTTTCATAGATTTATCATCAATTATCTATTTAGATTTTATATGAGGATTCTTCAATTTTTATTTTTCTTTTAATTATAACCTTTAAAAATATGTCTTTTTTACTTTCATTTTAAGATAAAAAATTGTATGATGACTTTTTCTACAAATTCAATTTATTTTTTTAAGTAAAATAAATAACAGGTGTGGCTCCGCTTTTCTCCCAACATACGTGGCAGTTGTTGTGTGTGACATGTGGCTAACATAGGCACGTCACCCGGAGATGAGTTGAAAACTTAACAAAACCACCTCAAGAAACATTAAGTAAGATTCAAAGGGCTAGCTCCCGGACATGAGCAAAAAGGCCCATCTTCTTTTCTAGGAGCTAAAGCAAAGATGAACTTCTTCGGGCCAGTAAGGCTGGAGTTGAACAACCACTTTGCATTTAATGCGACATGGAGAAAACTTTTGGGAATACCCATAGGAGGACGTGTCAGACGTCATAAACCTGACTTTGGGTAATTACACGATAATCAAGGGAGCTAGTGATGAATCCATTATGAAGAATCACATTAACCAAGAAGGGATGAAGGCTAATCTCACCTAAAACCTAAACAGCCTACTACACAGGTAATGCATGCCCTAGTTTGTACTTTCTAGGAACTTGTGCATGCCCATAGTGAAGAGAACACTAAGGCTAAAGAAACAAGTAAAATTCTAATTGGCCCGATGACGAGGGCGCGAGCCGAGAAATTCAAAGAAGAACTCAACAATTTAGTCAACAGAATTTTAAAATAAGAGGAGACCATGGTCAACACTGAAGGAGAGCAAAAATTTGTGTTTCTCATCAAAGTAGACTCAATTTAGTCCCAAATTAAGCTGATCACGTTTTCCAAGGCAATTGGCAACTTTCCTTTTATTTTTATTTCCTTTATTTTGTCTTTGTTTTATTTGGAAAGTTGTCTTTCTTTTAGTTTCCTTTTTTCTTGGTTGTAAGTTGGCTATATAAAGCCTTGTAAACACTTTGAAAAATCAAAATATTTTGGAATAAAATTTTGAGAGGTTTTCTTCTTGAGTTCTTAAGAGAACTATTTGAACTTATCAAGGAGTATTCCTTGTGGCGTTCAACCTGACTTATCAAACGGATTTCCATCACCGTTTGTGGCATCTTCCTACATACCAAGGTTCACGCTTAACTAAGCATTGGGTCGCGATTCTACATCCAAATTTTGAGAATTCTTAGAGGCTACCATAATTGGTATCGGGTTTCATCACAACTGTTGGTGTGGTTCGTATCATTTGGTATCAGAGCTTAGGATCATCAGGTTTGGCCGATCTATCTTTTGTGTTTTTCTTTTCAATTCATGTTCTATAATCTTCTTTAACTTGTGTTCTACTTTCCTGTCAATTCATGTTTCATCTCTTCTGTTTTTCTTTGTGAAATCTGAAAACTGTTAGAACCACATTCTGATAATTTTCCTGTGTCGAACATCGTGTCTTTGCTTTTCTTTCTTCTTAAAAAAAATCAAAAATTCAAAACTCTTAATTTTTTGGCTGATTTCTTGTCTCCAAATTTTTCTGTCAATTAGTTTGAAAAAAAATCCAGAAACCTCTCTTCATTTTTTTTTTTTGTATTTTCTTAGTCTCCATAGTCTAGAGGCTTATTTGCCCAAACCCCACACAAGTGTTCCAAAAATCATCATTTTTTTTAGTTTTTATCAGTGTTCATTTGGTTTGTTTGGTTGGAATTTCTACTTGAATCCTCTCTTGTACTGTTTGATTAGTTTTTGAAGAACTTATAGAAGAATATGAGTAGAAAAAGGCAGAGGTGTGAGCTTAGTTGAGGGTAAAAGCCATCGAATTTGAGTGAAAACACGAGTGAATTGAGGGTAAAAGAACGATTCCCAGTCCAAAGACGTTCCAAATTGCTACCTCGAGGAGATGGTCCATTTCAAGTGCTTGAAAGGATCAATGACAATGCCTACCGACTCGATTTACCTAGAGAATATAATGTTAGTGCTACTTTTAATGTTTTTGATTTGAGCCCTTTTGATACAAGTGAAGATTTGAGGACAAATCATTTTCAAGAGGGGGGAATGATGAGAACACTAAGGCTCAAGAAACAAGTAAAGTTCCAGTTGGCCCGGTGACAAGGGCGCAAGCCAAGAAATTCAAAGAAGAACTCCACAACTTAGTCAACAAAATTTTAAACAAGAGGAGACCGTGGTCAACACTGAAGGAGAGCAAAAATTTGTGTTTCTCATCAAAGTAGACTCAATTTAGTCCCAAATTAAGCTGATCACGTTTCCAAGGTAATTGGCAGCTTTATTTTTTATTTTTGTTTCCTTTATTTTGTCTTTGTTTTATTTGGAAAGTTGTCTTTCTTTTAGTTTCCTTTTTTCTTGGTTGTAAGTTGGCTATATAAAGCCTTGTAAACACTTTGAAAAATCAGGATATTTAGAAAGTAAAGGATGATGATGGATGTAGCTTTTCTCTCGGTTTTGCTCTAGCAGCTTGAAGCTGGAGCTATGGCGAAAACTAGGTCAAAAGCGCAGGGGAAGGCTAAAAATTCTGGAAAGAAAGTGAGGAAGAAAGGTATTGATTCTACTTCGGATATCATACGCACAAATACGGTGGAGGAAGAAATTGGTATTACTCCTCTGGAACTCTCGGAGGACGAAGATGCTGAGGTGCGAGGATTGGATGGGAGAAGGAGTTGTGATTCTCAGACTGATCTGTACCCACCTCCTCTGTCTCCTAAGTCGTCATTAAGAGAAATTCAACGTGCTGATGAAGCTCGCGAAGATCTATTGCACTTCATACACTTGAACAATCAATGTAACAGTGCCCTACTGCAAGGTAAGAACACTAATCCCCCTATTTTACGATCCAGTACTGTAATTCGAAATCTGGAAGATACTTTGAATCATTCTGTGAAGCCTAGTAAAGTCAAGATAACAAGTGATGATATAGAAGATGAAGTGAATTTCTGGCAACCTTCGATTGTTTGCTATGTTTTGGGGTCTAATCCCCCTTTACATATTCTGGAGGGATTTGCTAATAGGCTATGGAAGGACAAGATTGATAAGGTTAGGATGCTAGCCTATGGAGTGTTCATTATTCGATTTCACTCTCTGGAATACAGGGACCAAGTTCTGAATGGAGGGTACATATTCTTCAATCGACGCCCTGTTATCATGAAGCCCTGGGATGCTAGTACGAACTTCAGGAAGGAAGATGTCAAAGCTCTTCCCATATGGATCCAATTAGAGGGTCTTGAACTTAAATACTGGGGGCAGAGGTCTCTCTTCAAAATAGTGGGAATGATTGGCAAACCAGTAATGGTGGACTCGGTTACACGAGACAGAGACAGATTGAACTACCCAAGAGTATTGGTGGAAGTTCTAATAAACCAAGAGTTTCCTAGCATGCTAGAGTTTGAGGATGAACATGGTAGTATGGTATCTGTGGGTGTAAAGTATGAATGGAAGCCAGATTTGTGTGCTAATTGCTCTGGTTTGGGGCATCTGGTTGCAGATTGTAAAAAGAAAAATGGTGCCAAAAGGGAATGGGTTATTAAAGAAGATAAACGGAAAGAGAAACCCAAGATTGATGATGAGGGTTTTCAAGCAGTTTTGAAAGGAAAAAAGGTGCAAGAACAACAAAATGGTGTGAAGGAGACTAGCACTTCAAACGGTTTCAAGGTTCTGGATGGGGTCAATGATGATATGGAATTTATGGATATGCAGTGGGCTAATGATGAGCAAACAGGCTATACAAGAGAGGGGGGAGGACCCTCTCTTGGCAATGGATAAGTTTCTAGTATGGAACGTTCGAGGAGCTAACAACCAGCAAAAACAACAACATATTAAACAGTTCATTCGAACTCAAGAGGCTGGGTTTGTTGGTCTTCTCGAAACACGGGTTAAGGTTCACAAACTGGGAACCTTGTACCTTAATGTTTTTAATGGATGGTGTTTTTCGTCAAACATAGCATGACATCAAGGGGGAGGATTGTGATTGCTTGGAACCCAAATCGTTTCATAGTTGATATTATCAAATGCACAAGCCAGTTTATGCATTTGAAAATAACAACTATGGATAGTACCTTTCAAAGTTTCTTGACTGTTGTATATGGTTTTAATGACAGACAAGGAAGATTAGAGCTATGGAAGGATTTACAGGCTTTGAAAACAGATGAAAACTGGATGTTGATGGGAGACTTTAATGCTATCTTAGGCAAAGATGAAAGGGTGGGGCACAAAGTTAAATATCAGACTGAAACTGAGTTTGTTGAGTGCATTCATGACTGTCAACTTGAAGACATTAAAGCCACTGGTACCTTTTTTACTTGGACGAACAAGCAGCAAGGCCTTGACAGAATTTTCTCGAGGATTGTTAGAATCATGGCAAATCAGAAATGGTTAGATTCTTATCCGAATGCTGAAGCTTTATTTTTGAATGAGGGAACTTATGATCATACTCCAGGAATTCTGTCATTATTTCCCAAATGGAAGTGTGGGAAAAAACCTTTCAAATATTTTAGGATGTGGAAAACACACCCTGAATATGATAGTAAGGTGTCTAGTGTTTGGAAACAACATGTTGGAGGAACTTGCATGTACCAAGTGGTGTCCAAATTGAAAGCTTTAAAACCTGTTCTTAAAGAGATCAACCAGAATGGTTTTTCGGATGTGCAAGTTACATGGATACAAGCAAAGCAACTGCTAGATGAAACACAAAGCAAGCTGCACTCTGATCCATTAAATGAAGCCTTGCAGGTTCAAGAGTTGAATGCCAGGAATTCTTTTAACTTAGCTCAGCAACACTACTATTCTTTTCTACAACAGAAAGCCAAGATTGGTTGGTTGAGGGATGGAGACAGCAACTCAGCTCTATTCCATGCGAGTATAAAGCAAAGAAACAGGCAGAATCAAGTTTTTTCAATTGAAAATGAAGCTGGGGTAAGGGTATTTGAGCCAGATCAAGTTACTGAGGCTTTCATTAATTACTATAAGTCATTGTTGGGTTCCAAAATGGTTAGTAGGAAGAAAGTGTCAAACCAGATCTTGTGTAGAGGTCCAAAAGTTACTTCTGTGCAGGCTGAGATGCTTACTAGGCCATTTACTATGGAAGAAGTCAAGAAAGCAGTATTTGAGATAGAGGGGAATAAAGCACCAGGGCCAGATGGCTATTCCAGTTTTTTCTACCAGGACAATTGGGATTTGGTAGGCCAAGATGTATTCAGGGCAGTCACATCTTTCTTGTCTTCTGGGAAAATTCTCAAGTAGATTAACTCAACAATACTCACTATGGTGCCTAAGTTGAAGTGTCCAAACACAGTTAGAGATTTTAGACCAATAGCTTGTTGCAATGTTATTTACAAGATTGCAACTAAGCTATTGTGTTCTAGAATCAAATGGATTCTCCCTGAGTTGGTCTCAAATTCACAAGGAGGGTTTATTCAGGGTAGGTTCATTGGGCATAACATCATGATATGCCAGGACTTGGTGAGGCATTATGGAAGGAAGTCAAGCAAGGCTAATTGCATGATTAAGATTGATCTCCAGAAAGCGTATGATACAATTGAATGGGATTTTTTAGAGGAGATGCTTAGAGGTCTCCAATTTCCTTCTAACTTCATTCAGGTTGTGATGAATTGTGTGAGGACACCCAGATTCTCCATTATGTTTAATGGTTCCACTCATGGGTTCTTTGAGGCAAAAAGAGGACTGAGACAGGGAGATCCCATGTCTCCTCTTCTGTTTGTGCTAGGAATGGAATATCTATCGAGAATTCTTAAAGTGGTGGGTGATAAAAGTGGCTTTCACTTTCATGAGAGATGCTCAAAACTGAAGATTAATCATTTGGCGTTTGCAGATGATGTGATGTTATTCTGTAATGGGGATTTCAAAAGCATCCTCTATATGCTCCAGGGTTTAAAATTGTTTTCTGTATCATCTGGTTTACACCCTAACCCTCAGAAGTCAGCGATATATTGTAGTAACATGGCCCAGGAGGAGGTAAATAGAATCTTATTAGCCTCAGGCTTTAAGCATAAAAGCATGCCATTTACTTATTTAGGGGTTCCCATTTGTTCTAAAAGAATCTCAGGGAAAGAATGCACTGCCTTGGCTGAAAAGATGACTGCCAGAATTAGAACACAGGTTCCGGGGAATCTGTCCTTTGCAGCCTGAGTTGTACTAATCAATTCAGTTTTGATGGCTATTCATGCGTACTGGTGTCAAATATTCATCTTGCCTAAGAAAGTGATTAGGCAATTGGAAGCTATTTGTAGGGCTTTTCTATGGAAAGGCCAAGCTTGTGTTACAGGTCCGGGACTGATTGCTTGGGACTCTCTTTGTCAATCCAAAGCTGAAGGTGGTCTTGGTTTTAGGAGAATCCATGAATGGAACCAAGCTGCAATGGGGAAGTATATTTGGGCAATAGCTCAAAAGCAGGATAGCCTATAGTTGCGGTGGATCAATAGTGTTTATCTCAAAGAAAATGATTGGTGGAGTTATAAGGCTTCCTCTCAGAGTAGTTGGTATTGGAGGAGTCTTGTAACTCTCAAGGATCAATTTCGAGACATTGCAGGATCCCAGTTTTGTTCTCAGCAGCAACAATATCATGTGTCTCATGGGTATGCCCTTCTCTGTCCAGTTCAAGGGAAAGTTTTGTGGTCTCAGCAGGTATGGGGGAGGTTGAACACCCCAAAACACTCTTTTATTTCTTGGTTAGCTATTCAGGGAAGGATTCGCACCAAAGATAGATTGAGGAAAATGGGCATGAATGTAACTGAGCAGTGTGAATTTTGTGTTACACAGCATGAGAGTGCAGAGCACTTATTTTTTCACTGCAATTTTACTGCTTCTGGTTTGCAGATGGTTAAAAGATGGCTTGGATGGCATGTCAAAGCTGATTCATTGCTGTCTCTCACCAGGTGGCTTGGGAGATCAAAGTTAAGTCGGTTCAGGAAAAATTTTCTTGCTGCTGTGCTTACTGGTTTAGTCTATAATCTGTGGAAAGCTCGCAATCTATGTGTGTGGGAAAAGAAAAAGCTGACTGTTGCAGAAGTGTTCGAAAGAACCAGAAGTGATGTTCTTCAAAGAGTTCAAGCAATCTGGCCGAAAAAGGTGTCAACTGAAGACACCAACTGGTTTCAAAGTTTATGAGTTTGTGTAATTGCAGCTGCTGTTTGCATTGTATAGATTGAAACAGATTAGTGTAAAGCAAGTCTTACATTGAAAAAGGTGGCAGCTGTTGTGGAAAGATTTTAATTGTATAGCAGGTTATTATTTTAGGCCCTTTATTTGGGTGCTATTTGATTGTACAAATTAGTTTTGAGCAATAAAATTTTACTGATTCATCAAAAAAAAAAAAAAAATCAGGATATTTTGGAATAAAATTTTGAGAGGTTTTCTGCTTGAGTTCTTGAGAGAACTATTTGAACTTATCAAGGAGCATTCCTTGTGGCGTTCAACCTGACTTATAAAACGAATTTCCATCACCGTTTGTGGCGTCTTCCTTCATACCAAGGTTCATGCTTAACTAAGCATTGGGTCGCGTTTCCACATCTGAATTTTGAGAATTCTTATAGGCTACCATAATTGGTATCAGGTTTCATCACAACTGTTGGTGTGGTTCGTATCACATAGTTGGCACTTAAAGACAAGTTACTCCTTTTCTTCTTCCCACAAATTGCTATGAATACCCCTCACTAAAATTAATAGGGGGATCAGAAAAAAGACACGAAAACATTCTTTGTAAGAAATACTCTATCATTAATAACAGAGACTCGTAGACCACGACTCATTAATGCCCGAACCACGTAAAAACTACCTGCATTAATTATCCCTAAGCTCTCATTATTACATATTCATTTAGTTGCCGGAAACCTCGGTCAATATTTTAGTGCTTTCATTGAGACCTGTGGGAAGCATTGTGTTGGGCTTTGTGCCCTAAATAAAACTCTATTTCAATGTAATCTTTTCTACTCAATTATGAATAAAGAAACAGATTTAATTTTATTACTTGTTTAATGTGTTATTTGGTTCATGTGATCATTAGTTTACTTATTTGATTAATAAATTCATCCAAACCCTTATCACACTGATATTCTTATTTATTGTGTCGTCAACACAGTGGAAAGTAAACAAGATTGTGTGATTAAATGTATTCCTAGATTTATCAGTACAGGGTTTAACTGATATGATAATCTACGACGTAGTTTACATGCACCTTGGATAAGTGCTATATCCTTTCCAGGGCATTGGTTAAAGTAAGCTTGGGTTGGATGTATGGAGTATGCATCGAAAGGGACCGATATTGAACTTGAACTAGATATGATAATCTTACCGTAATATCTATTCAATTCAATATCTCATAGTTGATCCTAGATCAAATGATCTTAATCCTGACATGGTTAGGTTTGATCTCGAGAGTGTTATTTGTGTTCTTTGATTTGTTAGTTAAGTCTACCTTTTGGTCTGGGTGATACGTACATTTTGGGAACACAGTAGTACAATTGAGTGGGAGCGCTAATCATAGATGTGGAATCTATAGCTTCTATCCGGACATAGAAATGAAACGATGATTTCCTTCGAGCTTGGCTAAATAGAGATAAATGATAGATCGCTCATTTTAGTGATTATATTAGTTCACTAAAATATAATTTATAGGTGGCTAAGTATTTTAAAATATATTCCAACAACTGGCCTCAGAGCCATGGTAATTGATTTACTTTCAAGTAATATGGATTTAAAACGATGTATGCGTGATTTGGATGTGATTCATGTTGATCTATGTCTTTATTAGTGATTGATTGATGTTTGCAAGAATTTTACATACAATAATTGGATTTTCGTTCTGGAATTATTTTTATTGGATAGTATGGAAAAAATTGAGCAATTCACATTTTACAGAACTCAACTTCGATTTTATTTGAATTAGTTATAATTTTTTGAAAATTTGAAAAAAAAATCAGAAATCGGGTGCACCACACACGCACGTGGACACTGAGTTTCACTCGGTCAGATGCGTGTTCGGACATTGAATGTCCGAAGAAACACGCACGGGGTTGCATACCATCCGCGCGCATATGTTGCTAGCAGCATGCCTGGGCGGCATTACAGCCCCAATGCGCCTGATGCATGCGCGCGGATGGTATGCATTGCATACCATCCGAGCCAAATGCAATTTTTTTCAATTTTTTCATGCTTTTTCATGTAATTAATTTCGAATTTTTTGTGTAGTTTTGTATTTTTATTTTTATTTTCCAAATTTCAAATCTAATTATCAGAATTAAATTAATTATTATTTTTTAATTAATTTAAGATTTTAGTGATATTTAAACCTTGAAAATAGGTAAAAATCTATCTTTTCTCTTAGTTAGTATTCTTTTTTTTCTTTAAAAAAAAAATGATTATTTTATCTTATTTTTGAATTTAAGGTCAGATATTTTATATTTTAAATTATTTAATTAATTTTTATAAAATGACCTTATGTGAAATTTAAAATAAGATTATTTTAATCAAGAAATTTTAAATTGTAATAAGATATTTTGGTAACTTTCAAAATTTTGTTATTTTATTTAAATTAAATTATAAAATTAGATAAATGATATTAATTTATCATTGTATTTTATTGGATATTTAATTTTATTTTTAAAATAACATTAAATTTGAAAAGTTGTTAGCATTTTTTAAATAGATATTTAGGTTTGTTGAAAACTTAATTTTTTTTTAAATTTATAGGTTTAATTTTAAAATTAATTATTTAATTTAATTTTAATATTTTCGAAAATAATATTTTATTATTTAAAATTTTAAAAATTAATTAATTTAAATTAAATAAATCCTATATCAACTATCTAATTTGTTGCATGTGTGAGTTTTATATTGGTGAATAATTAAAATAAGTTTTATAAAACCTATTATTGTTTGATCTCCATTGTCATGGTTAACTTGTAGACAGATCCAATGATCTGATTTTAACCTATGGTTCAATTGTCAATAGGTCAAATAAATAATTTGTAACAGGTAAATTTTGTGATCTTCTTTCATCTGTGTATAAATCTAGTAAAATGATAGGATCCATCCAAATCAGTGTGCCTGTGTGAGCCTATATGTTTGCTTTGGGCTTAGATGCATATAGGGAGCTCATTGAATTTTTGTAATTAAAATGGACTTGGTTGCTAAATAAAATTATCACACTTGATAGATATTATTTAGGCCCAATTAGTATTTGGGCCTATTCAATTAATAACAGTTGTTTAAATTAAGGTCAAATTCCTCTCTTTTAGGCCTTATGTGAGAGTTAGGGGGCCATTAGTAGTGGGTACGACATACTGAACCCAGCCCTCCCTCACATGAACAACCCCAATTGTGAAGGCTCATTTGCTTGATTTGAATAACTGTACTAGGTTAATTAAACTAGTTTAACCTAATAAAATTGATTACCAACATAATTAATTTCAAAATATATGAAACTAATTTTTCATTTGACTATTTTGAAATTAATTTAGAAAAACACACTTAGTTTAATGAAATTCAAATTCAAGATAAACTAGATGTATTTTTTAATATTTAATTAAATAAAAGAAGTTATAACTAATTAGATTCTTCTGGATACTTAATTATTTGAATTTTTAAAGAAATATATTTAAGTTGAAAATTAGTTTTTCAAACTAATTTTGGATCAACTTAAATTAGAATATTTTGAAATTAAAAATTAAATAGAATCTTCTTGAAATTTAGTTATTCAGATATTCTTTAAAATATTGTAAGTTGAAAATTTGTTAATTTTGGATCAACATAAATAGGATATTTTTCAAATTAAGGTGATTAGTTCAAGATACTTAATGTTTTTCTTACTGAGTCTTTTGACTTACAGATGCTATGTTATGTGTTGGTAAAGGCAAAGTTGTTGTTGAACAGCTGTGAGTTTGGAGCTAGATGAAGATTGTATATATCGAGACAGTTCTACCTAGAGTGTTAGATCTTTGGGACAGCTACGGCTCATGATTTTGTAATCGCTGTGCGACATCTTTTGATTATGTATAGTTGAAAAATGTAGATATGGGATCCCAAAGTTTATAAATGTAATACAATTTATGTTTATTTATCAAAGTTTAAATTTTATCACTTTTTGATAAACCCTTTGATTAGCAAAGGTTGCACAGTAATTAAGAAAATCACTGTAGCATGCCTAAACTAGTAGGGTGTTACATGAGGAGTCTTTTTGGTAACCATTTTTCC
Source organism: Cannabis sativa (assembly GCF_029168945.1). Classification (NCBI taxonomy): domain Eukaryota; kingdom Viridiplantae; phylum Streptophyta; class Magnoliopsida; order Rosales; family Cannabaceae; genus Cannabis; species Cannabis sativa. Next base: position 41,655,439 of record NC_083606.1, on the reverse strand, counting down.
AGTAAACACCATGGCTACAGTAGCACTATGGGTTTAGAAAGTAACAACAATAAAGAAGATTGAGATTTTTATGTGGTTTAGGCGTTAATGAGCCTTAGTCTACGAGTCATTCTATTAGCCTTAGAAGGCGTATATGATGTCTTTACATAATTTTTGCGAGAAAATCCTAACTCTGTACTCTGTGTTTCTCTTGAAGAAGAGGAAATCTTAGAGTAAGTTCAGTAGAGCTTCGGCTATCTAGGTTGTGATCCTCCCTTCGTATGAAAATAGAGGGGTATTGTTAACCCAGAAAATTAGCACTTTTAATTTTTAGGACTATTCGCCTAAGGGAAAAGTGACACGCGAGAGTGCGCCAAGTTGGCCTACTTGCCCAATGCATATTTCTCAAAGGCAGTATTTCGAATGTCGGGATACATGGAGGACCCACGTGCGAGCCCCCGTGGGGGCTTCGAGGCAAGCTGAGCCTTAAGCGGGCAAAGGTGGCACAAGAGTGTGGTTAGTTAAAATAATAATTAAATTATATTAATATCTTATTTCATAATATATTACATGGATATTGTGTTTGTTTTATTTAATTGTTTATTCAATTTTTTTTTAACAAACCTATTATTTATTTGATCTAAATTGTTATGATTAACTTGTTGACAGATCTAATGATCTGATTTAAATCATAGTCCAATTGTCAATAGATCGTATGAATAATTTGTAACAAGCAAATTTTGTATTTCTTTCATCTATGTAAACCTAAAAACATGATAAGGCCCATCCAAATCAATTTGACCTGTGTGAGCCTATATGTTTGCTTTCGGGCTTAGATGCATATAAGAAGCTCATTTATTTTTTGATATATAAATGGACTAGGTTGCTAGAATAAAATATCACCTATGATAGTTTCTGTTGCCCCTGATTTCGCCCAATATACGTGGACCAACCAAGCAAGGACACGTGGATCAAGCAACTTATAATCCAAACTATTTGCTAGTCTTTATGCAATGAAGCAGCATCCGGGACATATCTCTCGGAGAAGGCATATGGAACCCCATATGCTCCCGGAAGCCCGAGTAACGTTAAGGCATCTCCGCGGGGTGTCAGGTTTCTCCTGAGCAATCAAGTCGCATTTAATACCACATGGGAGGAAGCGTGTTGGGACTGCTACACACAATAAAGTCTGACGGCACAACCTCCAACCAGCAGCTACAAAGTAATGATCATTTAAGTCTATCGACGGCTACACTGTGAAGAGTCACATCAGTCAAAAGACAATAAGGACAATCCACATAAAAGCCCTACAACACCTAGGGATTTGACCATGCATTACTCATGGTATATTCATTGGGAATGCCCAACTTTATGGACACTTACAGATACACTTGTACAATAGTTCTGGGGATCACCCCACCAAAATCACTATAAATACCCCCTCAAAGCTCATTAAATGGGATCGAGAATCTTGGGCTGCATAAGAGCAAGAAGAGTAAATACTCACCAAGAATATTCTCTGTATTTATAAGAGTGAAACACTCACCAAATACATTCTCTGTATTAAATACATCCATAAATACGATAGACTCGTGGACTAAGGCTCATTAACGCCCCAACCACGTAAAAATCCTTCTCTAATTTTCTTACAGCTCTATAAACTTATAATATTTTATTAGTTGCCGAAAACCTTGGTCAACATTTTGGTGCTTTCATTGAGAGCTGAAGAAAGCCACTGCAATCATACACTTCGGTTCACAAAAATGGTGAAGACTACAAGTACTCGTCAAAGTCGCCCACTAGAAGATGCTCAAGATCCAAATAAGGAAGATGTAGCCTCAAGAGTAGCTAAGGGTTCTGAGGAAGAAGAAGGAATTCCCAATGATGACTACGAGGGAAACCTCGATGAGTATGCCTACGACGAAGGTAGCTACTCGGAGTTGGTGCTTCTCAGACAAAAAGCTATCGATCACGAAGCCGAGATCGAAGCCCAGAAAGTACAAAACCAAAAAATGCCAGAAGTGATGATGGCCATGCAAAAGGCCATGGAGGCGGCTGGCATTCACGTGCATCCCAAGGCAGTGACTGCTGGACTTGGCAAGGAACCAGAGGAATCCTCGCCTAATACCCAACAGCAGAAGTCTAGGGAGCCTAGCCCCATAAGGTATCCTGCTGAAGGGAACCAAAAGAAAAACCCTACCTCTACTCTAGGGCGAAAGAAAAAGGCGCAGGATCCGCGAAAGGTCCGCTCGGATTTCCCTAAAGGGAAAGGTCCGCAGAGGAGCAAGCTCCAAAAAGGGAGTCTTGGCCCTCAGGATCGAGAGGACCGAAAAAGCATTTCCGTGCACCAAGAGCCCAGAGGTAGAGGAAGAAGAGGACATAGGTGTCATCCCGTTGATCTGAGAAATCAAATCAATAGGAACCAAGGTGACCTCCGGGATCACCTTGACCAAAAAAGATACGGGCCCGCGGTCTGCACGGGTACGTTGAATGAAGGAATTATGGCAGAATTCGCCATACTTCAAAAAGACATTGCCCGAGTCTCCCGAAGGCAAAAAAGAAATGACTCCGACTCAGATTGCGAGGACCGGGAGCCGTGTGCTAAGCACATCCTGGAGGCAGAGCTTCCCAAGAACTTTAAGATGCCCGAAATGGCCGCTTATACCGGGAACTCCGATCCAAGCGACCACTTGTCACGGTTCAACCGTGTCATGACGGTCATGAGAGTCAGCCATGACGCAAAATGTCTGTGCTTCCCACTTACTTTAAGTGGGTTCGCGGAGGAATGGTTCAAGAAACTGGAACCAGGATCCGTGGGCTGTTGAAACAAGTTACAGACCAATTTCCGGAGACAGTTTGTCGCCGCAAGAAAGGTCAACCTGGAGGTCAGTGCCTTGACTAACATCAAGCAACTGACCTCCGAGACCTTGAAAAACTATATAAAGAGGTTCCAAGAGGAGGCCTCAAAAACTAAGAAAGTTGATGACGGACAACAACTTGCGCTTCTCCAGGCAGACATCCGTACAGGGACTCCCTTCTAGAATGAACTACAACAAGAGGGGGCTGCTAGCCTTCAGGACTTCCAGAAAGAGAGTCCAAAAATATATCAACCTTGAAGAAGCCCAAATAGTGGCCTATGGAGGATACTATCCGATCGGGATAGCAGGGTACATGCCCGAGTACCGCCCCCGGGTACTGCCCCGACCGCGGCTCTACCGATAAGCGGCATACAGTTCTCTGCCACCCCCGGGTATAGTCAGGTTCAGGCTTTGGCGCCAGCATCATCCCATTTTGGAAACCCCTTAGGGATGAATGGACAAGCTCCCTCGCACTCCGCTCCAACCGCTAGCCTTGGAGGCCCTTCCCAGGGCTCGAGGAGTAAGAGATCCTCCAAAGGCAGCACCCGGACGGGGGAGAAGCAGAAAAGGGGATACACTCCCCAGTACACCCAGTACACGGAGGTGACGAACTCCCAAGAGCGTGTGTACTTTGCTACTAGGAAAAATACGCACTACCGGAGACCGCACCTGTTGTACAAAGATAGCTCCCGGAGAGATCCGAGCAAAAGATGCGAGTACCACAACGACATTGGTCATAACACCAACGAATGCAAGAATCTCAAGGACGAGATTGAAAACCTGATCCGATTGGGCCACCTCTATGAGTGGATCAAGAATAGGCTGCCTCACCTCAATCTGGGCCAGGCGACAGGGGGTGTGCCCCAGGGAACACCGGGCGGTACAGCAGGAGCGTTGGCTCCAGCTGCTCCCGCGGGCGATGCCCAGCACATCCCCGGTCTGCCGCCTAGATCCAACGGGAGGGTAGCCATGATCTCCGGAGGTCCCCATATCAGAGGAACTACTCGCAAGGAGCTAAAAAGGTACGCGGGGGCCGTGAAACACAATGAGGTTTGGGAGGTTACTCAACTCCCAGCTCAAAGGCCCCGACTGATGGATCAACCCATCACATTCACGGAAGAAGACGCTAAGACGGTGCGCTTCCCTCATCATGACCCGTTGGTCATAGAGACCCCCATCGCTAATAAAGTGGTGGCCAGAGTCTTGATTGACAATGGAAGTTCCGTGAACCTACTCTTCAAGGAGGCCTTCACTGCAATAGGCCTGACGGACCGAGACCTTTCGCCCAGTGGGTCCCAGCTCACAGGGTTTAATGGGACGACGCTTATCCCAATGGGAAAAGTAAGACTTCCAGTCACCTTGTGTTCGGACACCCCCCAGAGCACATTCAAGTACTGCACTTTTGTGGTGGTGGACTGTCCGACCGCTTACAACGCGATCCTCAGCCGACCGGCCTTGGTAGATTTCGGCGCGGTCACGTCCATTCGGCACCTGTGCCTAAAGTTCCCTACCCAGGAAGCTGGGATCGGGACGGTGAGAGGAAACCAAGGGGAAGCAAGGCAATGTTACAATGTTGCAACCCACCTGCCCGTACTGATGGTCCGGGAAACCATTGAGCCAGAAATGGCTGAAGAAGATGAGTTGGACCACCAGGTGGGGTCCGAAAAGATTGTGGAACCAATGGAGGATGTCAAGGAAATATCAGTGTGCGACCTCGACTCCACCAAAGTACTCCGGCTGGGAAAGAGCCTAGATCCGGAGGAAAAAGAAAAAATAATAAAAACACTGAAGGGCGCCATCGACATCTTTCCATGGCGCCAAGAGGACATGACTGGTATAAGTCCCCACGTCATCACCCACGTCCTCAACGTCAATCCGGACATGCCACCAGTCCAACAAAAGCGACGCCCTCTCGACTCGGTGAAAGCCGAGGCTCTAGAGAAAGAGGTGGATAAGCTTCTGACCAATGGCATGATCCGCGATGTATACTATCCGGAATTGCTAGCCAATCCGGTCCTGGTGCCCAAGCCGAATGGAACTTGGCGAGTTTGTATAGATTTCACTGACCTAAACAAAGCTTGTCTGAAGGACTGCTTCCCGCTGCCCAGGATCGACCAGATGGTAGACGCCACTTCTGGATTCAAATTACTATCCTTCATGGACGCCTATGCCGAGTATAATCAAATAAAGATGCATACGGCAGACCAAGAGTGCACTAGCTTCAGGACCGATAAGGGGGTATAGTGTTACCTAGTCATGCCCTTCGGACGGAAGAACGCCGGAGCGACCTACCAAAGAATGGTCAACCGGATGTTCAAAGGCCTCCTAGGACGAAACATGGAGGTTTATGTAGATGATATGCTCGTCAAGTCCAAAGCATGCAATAGCCATGCGGACGACTTAGAGGAGTGTTTCGAAGTAGTCCGGAGATACGGCATGAAGCTCAACCCAAAGAAATGCACCTTTGGGGTCAAATCAGGGAAGTTCCTGGGCTTCATCGTTATCCAGAGGGGAATTGAGGCAAACCTGGAAAAAATCCAAGCACTCCTAAGCATGCCATCCCCCAAAAAGCATAAAGATGTGCAGAGCCTAACCGGAAAGGTTGCTGCTCCGAGCCGTTTCATCTCACGGTCTACAGACAAATGCATCCCCTTCTTCAACATACTAAAGAAGTGTCAAAAGTTTGAGTGGCCGGACAAATGCGAGGAGGCATTCAAGAAACTAAAAGAACACATGGCCAAGCCCCCTATCCTGTCAAAACCTGTTCTCGGAGAAGACCTTTTTCTATACTTGGCTGTCTCCGAGCACGCGGTCAGCGCTGCCCTAGTCCGGGAAGAAGAGAAAACTCAGCATCTCGTGTACTATGTTAGCAAGCACATGATAGGAGCAGAAACGAGGTACCCCATCATCGAAAAGTTGGTCTTTTGCCTCCTGATGGCCTCGAGAAAATTGAGGCCATACTTCCAAGCACATCCGATCAAGGTACTAACCAACCACCCGCTCCGGCAAGTCCTCCAAAAACCTGAAGCATCCGGAAGGCTCCTCAAGTGGGCAATGCAGTTAAGTCAATTCGACTTACACTACATTCCCCGAATCTCCATAAAAGCCCAAGCCTTGGCAGACTTCATTACTGAATGCAACGAAGCCGAGGCAACCGCAAATGTGCCGGCACCATCAGTCCCCACATGGAAAGTGTTTGTGGACGGAGCCTCCAATGAAAATGGATCCGGAGCAGGAGTGGCAATGATATCCCCGACCGGACTACGACTCTAGGCGGCCCTACAGTTCGACTTCCCAGCTTCGAACAACGAGGCCGAATATGAAGCCCTAATAGCAGGGCTGAAATTAGCAAAAGCCGTAGGAGCCAAAAGAGTGGAAGTCTACAGTGATTCCCAGCTGGTCGTAAATCAGATATCGGGAGAGTACCAAACACGCGGCGAGCGAATGGCCGCATATGTAACCATAGTCCGAGAGCTGCTCCACGAGTTCACGGACTACAAAGTAGAAAGAATCCCCTGGGAAAAGAACGCTCACGCCGACTGTCTGGCTAAGTTAGCTTCAGATAGTGAAATCGAAGGGCTGGGGGTAGTACCAGTGGAACGCTTGGTAGAGCCAAGCATCAAAATAAAAGAGGCCATAACAACGGTTGGGCAAGAACCCAGCTGGATGGTCCCCATCATAAAATACATAACAAAAGGTGAGTTGCCCCAAGAAAGGGCACTGTCTCGAAAGATTCAGTATCAGGCTCATCGTTATGTAATGATGGATCAAATTCTCTACTGAAGAGGACTCAACATGCCTTATTTAAGGTGTGTATCGGACCCTGAAGCTAGACAAATCATGCTAGAGGTCCACGAAGGGTTCTGTAGAGATCATACGGGAGGACCCAATCTCTCAAAGAAAATTTTGAGACAGGGATACTTCTGGCCAACAATGAAAAAAGATTGTATAGACTACGTCCAAAAGTGTGATTCGTGCCAAAGGTTCGCGAACATACCGAGAGCTCCTCCCAATGAAATCACCCTAATGACTAGTCCCTGGCCCTTCGCGGTTTGGGGAATAGATCTTATTGGGTCCCTACCAACAGGAAAGGGAGGAGTAAAGTATGCAATAGTAGCAGTAGACTACTTCACCAAATGGACGGAGGCTGAGCCCATGAAGACTATAACTGCTAAAAAAGCACTAGACTTTGTTATCAAAAACATAGTGTGTCGATATGGCCTGCCTCACAAAATAGTCTCTGACAATGGAAAGCAATTGGATTGTGAAGAATTTACTGACTTCTGCACCCAACACGGAGTAGTGAAAAGCTTCTCCGCGGTGGCCAGACCGCAAACAAACGGTCAAGCAAAAGCAGTCAATAAAATCCTAAAGGTCACCCTGAAGAAAAAGTTGCTTGCCTGCAAAAACAACTGGCCCGAAGAGTTGCCAAGAGTGTTATGGGCCTACCGGACGACCCCCAAAACCACGATCGGTCACTCGCCTTTTTCAATGGCGTACGGTTGCGAAGCGATGGTCCTGGTAGAAACGTTATTCCCGTCCCACAGGAGAACGACTTACGATCCAGCCACGAATCAAGCTTTGCTTCAAGAAGCTCTGGATCAAGTTGAAGAACTCCGGGACAATTCTCAAATACGGATGGCAACTTATCGAAAGAAGGTGACCAAGTATTTTAACTCCAAAGTTAAAAACAGAAAATTTGCTATTGGGGATATGGTGTTGAGAAGAGTCTTCCCAGCCACCCAAGAACCCGGAGTGGGGGTACTTGGACCAAATTGGGAAGGACCATATGAAATCGAGGACGAAATCGGTTCAGGCACTTACAAGCTAAAAAGGATGGACGGAACCATTGTGCCAAGAGCCTGGAAGGCCGATCACCTCAGAAAATATTACCAATAGCCGAAAATGTAACTTAGATTTTGTTTAAAGAGTTTGTACCGTCTAAATGTATACAGCCTCCGCATGTTAAATAAAACTGAGTGCCTTAAAAATAAAATTTCTATGCCACTTAGGGGGGTACTAAGGTATACCACACGGACAGACAAAAAACAAACTAAGTAAAATATCCTGACCCAAAGGGCAGGTCAAAAAAGAGTATGCACAAAAAAGAAAAAAAGCATAAGTATAAACATCCTGATCCAAAGGACAGGTCCAAAAGAAAGATATGTGCATCAAAAAAAAAAAAGATCATATATAAAAATAAAATCCTAGCCCTAAAGGCAGGTCAAAATATATACAAATGGCCCGGGGACAGGCGTTAAATATTGTCTCCCCTTTAAATAAAAAAGAAACAGCTATGTAAATATTGTCTTAAATACAAGAAAATTAGCTGTAAATGAAAAAAAGAGAGAAAAAAGAGTGAAATCCTGGTTGTAATGGGTCAAACTCGAAGCGGCCTAATCAATACGAGGAGGAAGGCGAGGACCGATGCGCGCCTCCACCATGGCATCAAGCTTTTTCTTCTTCTCCTGGAACTTTGCGATCATCTCCTCGGGTTTGGGGTAGAAGGTAAGCTTGATGTTCTGGTCACTTGTAGACCAGGCCATGAAGACGCCGTCATCAAAACGCTTGGCGCATCTGCTGCGGGAAACAGGAGAAAGAAGCTCATCTCTTTTTCCCTTCTTTGAGGCTTGGTCTTTGAAGTCTCTGAGCTCCTTCAGCTCCGCGGCCAGGTTGGCCCTGGATTCCAAGTTTGCCCGGTGAGTTTCCTCTAAGGACCTCACCTTGGCAGCCATTTCATCCAAGGCTTCCCTGGCCTCCCGAAGCTCTCGCCTGGCCTTAGCAGTGGCTTCGCCCTCCGTCCTCAGCTCCTCTTGGTGCCTGGCCTCCAGCCTATCTCTCCGAAGGGCCTCGTCCCGGATCATTGCCTCCGCATGCGCTTCCCTCCGCTTGGCCTCTTCCTCACTGGCCTTGGCAAGGGCCTCCCGGCGTTCAGCATCCTCCTGATAAAGCCGCCTTTCAGCAGTAAGATCCTGAAGGATCTTCCTAACTTCATCCATGTCCCCAAAATCAGACAGGACGAAGCCATGATTAATTATGTTCTTGGAAAGGCGGCCGGCCTCAGCAGCAAGCTGGGAAAGGATACAAGTATAAGTAAGAATGTCCAAGAAAAAATAATAAGGAGAAAAGTAAACTACAAAGTACTTACCACAGTGAGGGAATGGCTGAGATCCTGGACTTGGAAGATGGAGTTCAAGGATGCACAAGCAGCGAACCGCCTGGGTGCACACCGGGTAAGCTGGGACGCAAACTCGCCAGTCATCTCCGCGGCAAAGGGAGCTAAGGTGGGCTCGAGGAAACGACCGAACCAGTCCGACAAGGGATCCAAATTTAAATCCCACGGATTCTGGTATTCTGGGTTGTTGAGAGTATTTGGCATCTCAACTCGTAAGATCCTCTTCAGGGCCTCCACCTCAGCATACCCCCGGGAGTATTCATCCATGGCGTAGTTGTGTTTAGCTATCCGGAGCTCCTGTCTCGCCTCATCTCCAGGAATCAGAGTCAGCACAATATTGGGAGGGGCAGTGTGTTCCTCCATCTCGGGAGAGATCCCGCCATCAAGACCGTGGCCCGGAGTATCAACTCTCCGTTGCCGTTTGGGCTCCTCCTGAGCAACCATTTTGCCCTTGCATTTGCGAATCAGAGCAACTTCTTGCTCTTCTTCACTTTCTTCAACTTCCTCAGGAAGAGCCCGGTGCCCTTCTTGACCTTCTTCAACTTCCTCAGAAAATCCCCATTGCTTTTCTTGACCTTCTCCCGGAAGCACCTCCTCATCCACTAAGTCAATAGTGTCTGGAGGGGCACTGGAAGAAGCCTTTAAAGGGGGGGCCATCTGGGAAGAAGTAAAGGGAGGGGGAGCTTCAGGAGTGTGAACCCCAGCAAGTTCGGCCAATATGGCGTCCATGGAAACGCCTGCTACAACAAAAGAAAGAAGGCAAGTGTTAGAACATCCATGGGAAACAACAAACACTTAGATATAGCAATCAAGCTAGTCCTACCCTGACTCTCTAATTCGGCCCTAGCAAAGTTCTGAATCTTAATGCTGGTAGCATCGTCTCCAAGATAGCTGTCCGAAGGTCAGAACTAGCTGGATGAAATATAAGCCGAAGGGTCTAAGGGGACGGGCTCTGGAGGACCACAACCCATCCGGGACCGACCTAGGAAATCTCCTAAGTTGGAAAAATAAAACTCCTTCATATGGTCTCCCCACCGGGTCGAGGGCATCCTAAACCTATAAAGACGCTCATCGAACCCTACAGGCCTAAGACTGGCATATTCACCAACAGAAGGAACGTAATGTACTGCTAAAGGAGACTTACCGGAGCCGGAAGTGCTGGCGCCAGGAGCCCCAGTGTTCGACTCCTGAACCGAAGGCTTTGGCCTGGGAGCCCTTCTCTCCGCCGAGTCCCCAATATGAAGGGGCTTCCCAGCGATCGCCTGGCTTCTCCTCTCGACCGGGCTCCCCACACGAAGTGGCCTCCCGGAAGCTGCTTGGGCCTTGGAGTAAGCTTTCTCCTGAGCCTTCTGGTAGACATAGTCCTGATACTTCTTCTCGGCAGTGGCGATGATCTCGTCCCGGAAGATCTTCTCCGCGGCAGGCGCCCTCACATTGGGACAGATAACCCTGGAAAGGTTAGAGTCCTCCACAGATTGGTGCGGTAGGATGAGCTTGGCCTTCCGGCAATTCTCCGTCGTAACCAGGCCCCCGACGTCGAGGTCCGCCCGGTCATAAGTAGCAAAGGCCTGGGCTCTCCGAAGAAAGCCCTGAGTAGGCGCGGTCCGCTCATAAGGGGGAATCCTAACCACTCCGTGAGGAGCTCCGGATGTTCCACTGCTCGGAACCCGGAAGAGAAGAAAAAACAATGGCGATACTCCTTAACATGAGTTTGCCTATTATAAGGGACCACCCCATCATTGGCAGGGTGGGCCCGGAACCCATAAAAATCGTCCTTAAGTTTGTCCCCCTTCTTGGGGATGGAAACAAGTTCATAAAAATACAATATCTCCGCCGGGCTGGGAGAGCCCCATCCCCGGGCGGAGTAAAAAATAAATAAGCCTGAGAGCAGGCGGTATGCTTGAGGAATAAGTTGGTATGGCGCAAGGCTGACAAAAACTAAAAAATTAACAAAGTAGTCCCGAAGAGGAAGCATGGCTCCGGCCATCAAGTGCGTCTGGCTCCAAGCCCCGAAGCTGCCATAATTGTGGTTGGGCGTCTCCGCATCACGAGGTGGCCGGTGGTACGTCCCGGATGTGGAAGGCTTGATTCCAGCTACCTCCACGATGTTCTCCAACTGATGGGGGCAAGTTAGAGTAGAGTGAAGCTCTGCCGCCTCCCATCCGGTGGCCCGAGACTTATACCCCTCCTGGGCAACGGGACCCAGCGAGAAGTCCTCGAGGGTAGCCAGACGCTTACCACTCTTTTCTTGGATGACTTTGAACCAGATGCAGACATGTTCTGATTCTGTAAAAAGGATTAAGATTCTAGCAGTTAGGCCCCATACCAAACCCTAAACTAAGAAAAAGGGAATGGGGGTCCCCTAACCGCTGGAAAGAGGCCCCCTTCGGATACCTGTCAAATAGGAAACCCTAGAAGGATTCCCTGGACAAGAGTCGGGTGCAATAAATTCACAGAAGACGACATTGCGCGCCAGAGAAAAAGAAAGGGAAGAAAATCGAAAGAAAGTAATCTCTCCTATGCCCTAAACGACCAGTATACGAAGAACGTATGGTCTTTTGCAAAAAATAGTAACAAATGCGTGACAAGAGTAATCCTATCACCAGAAATGCTGAACCTAGACCTGTTACGTGAAAAATCTAAAAGTTTGCATTCTCAGAAACTTCAAATACAAAACCTAGAAAAAACGAGCAGATAAGTAAAAGCATGCCATGTACATTAACAGTAAAGCAACGGGTGCAAGAAACTTACAGTTAAGTGTTGAGACTGGGGGTCCTACTGTAGATCAAACGAAGATAAGAAGGATTGACAGTAGTGAACGAAGATGGACTGGGAAAAATTGCAAAGTGTTCAACAGTGTTTTCTTGGTCTGAGAATTTTTTCTCTCTGGGAAATTTGAGCAAAGTTGGCAAGAAATGGGAAGTAACCGAAATGAAGGAAAGGTGGTGGCTTTCATAGGCAAAACTGCATGAGGAACAGGCACTATCACCTACCAATCGAACGGTGGGGGAAACGCACGATTCGAATTCTCAAAGATCAACGGATCAGATTGACTTGTAATTAAGGCGGTGGAAACGTTTGAGTGTCCGTCTGACACCATTAATGCGCCGTATCAATCAATGGGCGTGAAACGAATCGACCCCTGCAAAAAGTGAATCGCTGCATTAAAGGCCATCATTAAATACACCCTCACGCGCTCAAAGCTCGTGCCAGGAAACCGAGGAGTCAACCGGAAGCACTTGAGCAAGCCTTATTTTATTTTTCAAATAAACAAGACTTGGGGGGTAAATGTTGCCCCTGATTTTGCCCAATATACGTGGACCAACCAAGCAAGGACACGTGGATCAAGCAACTTATAATCCAAACTATTTGCTAAGTCTTTATGCAATGAAGCAGCATCCGGGACATATCTCTCGGAGAAGGCATATGGAACCTCATATGCTCCCGGAAGCCCGAGTAACGTTAAGGCATCTCCGCGGGGTGTCAGGTTTCTCCTGAGCAATCAAGTCACATTTAATACCGCATGGGAGGAAGCGTGTTGGGACTGCTACACGCAATAAAGTCTGACGGCACAACCTCCAACCAGCAGCTACAAAGTAATGATCATTTAAGTCTATCGACAGCTACACTGTGAAGAGTCACATCAGTCAAAAGACAATAAGGACATTCCACATAAAAGCCCTACAACACCTAGGGATTCAACCATGCATTACTCATGGTATATTCATTGGGAATGCCCAACTTTATGGACACTACAGATACACTTGTACAATAGTTCTGGGGATCACCCCACCAAAAACACTATAAATACCCCCTCAAAGCTCATTAAATGGGATCGAGAATCTTGGGCTGCATAAGAGCAAGAAGAGTAAATACTCACCAAGAATATTCTCTGTATTTATAAGAGTGAAACACTCACCAAATACATTCTCTGTATTAAATACATCTATAAATACGATAGACTCGTGGACTAAGGCTCATTAACGCCCCAACCACGTTAAAATCCTTCTCTAATTTTCTTACAGCTCTATAAACTTATAATATTTTATTAGTTGCCGAAAACCTCGGTCAACAGTTTCATTTAGGCCCAATGAGTATTGGGCTTATTCAATGAATAACAGTTATTTAATGAAAGGTTAAATTCCTCTCCTTTGGGTCTTGTGTGAGAGTTAGGGGGTCATTAGTAGTGGTTACGATATACTAAACCCAGCCCTCCCTCACATGAACAATCCCAATTGTGAAGACCCATTTGCCTTATTCAAATAATTGTATTAGGCTAATTATAATATTTTAACCTAATTAAATTAAATTAGCAACATAATTAATTTTGAAATAAATAAAATTAATTTTTTATTAGATTATTTTAAAATTAATTTTAAAAAACACACTTAGTTTAAAGAAAAGATTCTAGATAGTGATTTCTAGTAGCTAATTTAAATTTTCTAATATTTAATTAAGTAGAAAAATATATTTCAGTTGAAAATTAATTTGTTAATTAATTTTAGATCAACTTAAATTATGATTTTTTCTTAGAACATAAAATTAAAATTAATAATTAAGTAGATTTTATTCTAGATACTTAATTATCTATATTTTAATAAGTTTAATTAAATAGAAAATTATATTTAAGTTGGAAATTTTTCCAATCTCAGATATTCTTAAATTAGAATAATTTTCAGAACATATTTTATTTTATTTTAATAATCATTTTCCAATTAAATTTCGAATTGCATTATTTTTAATGTAGATATTTCGAAATTTTTTCAATTTTGAAAATTAGATTAAAGTTGAAAATTAATTTGTTAATTAATTTTAGATCAACTTGAAATTAAGTAATTTTCATTAATGATTTAATTAAAATAAATATACTAAAATATATTATATTTTAATTTGAAGATAAGTAATTAGTTTAAGAATTATCTAGATAGATATTTTTTAGGTAAACTTTTTGGTATTTTTCTAGATATATTTAATTAAATAGAAAATTAATATTTAAGTTGATTTGTTCTAGACACGTAAATGTTTCATATTTTTCTTAAGATATTTAATTAAATAGGAAAATTATATTTATGTTGAAAATTAATTTATTTAATTTTAGACCAACATAAATTAGAATAATTATTCTAGTTTTATTTTATTTTATTTTTTGAGAATTTCGAAAATGTATTTTTTTATAATATATTGGATTTCAAATTCTGTTATATATATATATATATATATATATATTTATAAAAAAATTAAATTTGAGTTGAAAATTAATTTTAATTAATTTTGGACCAAGTTAAATTAAGTAACTTTCATAATATTTATTGGAAAATTAATACTAAGGATGGAAAATAATTTTTTATTTTTCAGATCTTCCAAGGGTATAATTTTATAAATATCAAATTAAAATTTATATTTAGAGTTATCTAAATTAGAAATTTTAATTGGATAAATATACATTAAAATAAGTATCAAATGAAAATACAACTCTTTAAATTAATGAGCTTTAGTTATAAGGACATTCGATCTCCATTGTTGGTCCCACATGGTTAATTTGTTTTCAATATAACCTCAAGACGATAGACTTCGTTCCTCTTATGGATGGTTATTCGTTGAAGTGTTTAACAACGTAAAGATCTCGAAAGATAAGTATTTTGTAAGTTTTCGTCTCTATTAAACTCTCCCCTATGGTGACTACTTAGAGATAAATTTACGAAGTATGAAACAATGGTGGAAGCTCATAAAATAAGAATAACCTTGACTCTCGCCTACCGGGACAACGTTGGATTCTTATTTTGATTGAATAAAAGTGTTAACGCAAATTTTCGTTAACCAAATTTGAGCATAAACAGTAATAAACTTGCACAGAAAACTGAAAACTAAAAGAAAAAAAAAAGTAAGAACACGAAGGTTTTTTACGTGGTTTTTGTAATATCCAGATTGAAATTGTATTTACTTTTTTTCTTGGGATTTTAATAGTGCGTGGATAATTATCTCATTTATTTGGGTTGTTAGTGAGTAGAGATTATTGCTTAGAGTAGTTGTACCAATTCTCTAAAGAGAGTTAAAGTTGCATTAACTACGAAAGTAAAATATTATGATATTTTCATAAGTAGGTAATCATTTAATTGAAGCCCGATATGAAAGTCCATTAGGATTTTTATAATATATTTATTAGATTTAATTAATTGTATAAGTGGTATTAAATAATATTATTATTTAATTAATGTTATTAAAAAATTCGTAAGTTGAGAAATTCACACGTTTAGAAACTGTTTTACTAAAATGATCATATCTGGAGTTTTATAACTCTGATTGAGTCGATTCCAGTAGCATTAGAAAGATAATTCAAGGATATATAAATTTTGTAGAAATAGCTCTATCATAATTCGTAATTTTTCTTGGTCAAAACTAGGCCCTAAAATTACGAGATTGAGAGCATACAATTTAAATTTAAAAGTTAGATATTTGTTTATTTAATAATTTATCATGTTATTATTGTTATTATATTATTATTATTATTCATAAAACTAAACCTAATAGAGTCAGGATAGTATAGATTTCATTCAACCCTAAAATTATATCGTTCTATTCTTCCCACCATCTGAGCAATAAGACTAACCCTAAAATTTTTAAGTCATCTTTCCATTACATCCTTAGCCAAATCTATACCACTCTTCACTCTCATCTTTGATTGCCATCATCT
The DNA here is from genome assembly GCF_029168945.1 of Cannabis sativa. Classification (NCBI taxonomy): domain Eukaryota; kingdom Viridiplantae; phylum Streptophyta; class Magnoliopsida; order Rosales; family Cannabaceae; genus Cannabis; species Cannabis sativa. The sequence goes on along the minus strand of NC_083606.1, from coordinate 41,639,736 downwards.
CATGTCTATTGATTCGGGCAACTTGATGTAATTGTGGTAAGATATTCTACATTTACTTATTTATTGATCACAATAGGAGAATATTTGTATGTCTCCTTTTCTTATTTTTTTCAGAATAAAATATGTCTCAGTAAAACTATCATATTACTTTAAATACTCATCCGATTCTTACAATCCTAGTGCCTGTAGAAAGCTTATTGAATTGCCCATAATTCTTATGAAGAGAGGTTTTACTAAATCGAAATTTATCTATATCAAAAATTAGTATTTCTATGATGTTTGTTGTAAATCGTTTTTTTTTTCATATTTTCTATATAAGTTGTCTCAGTAAAATTCAAATATCTCTCTGAATAATAATTTGATTCTAAAGATCTTGGTACCGTTGAAAAGATAATTTAATTTTCTAAATATTTTATGAAGGAATCATTCACCAATTATTGATTATTCTAAGTCAAAATTATTGTTTTATTGTTGTAGTTCGAAATCCATTTGTTTCAAGATTTCTAAAAAAACTATTTCGATAAAATATCTATATCTCTTACGTTATAACTCCAATTTTAAAGATTTAGTGCCATTAGAAAGGAATTCGATTTTCTAAAACTTTTAGAAGAGAGTATTCTCCAATTTGGAATATTTCAGTATCAACACTTTGTATTTCCGCTGTCTCCTGTTATTCGTTACTCCATATTCCTTCTCAAAAATAGTTTCAGTAAAACTATCATAACTCCCTCTGTTTTAATCCATTTTTAATGATCTATATATCATTGGAAAGATAATTTAATTTCCTACAATTTTTATGAAGGAAACTTTCACTGAATTCGTGTAATTATTTGTCAAAAATAGTTTACTTTTCTGCTGTACTGTAAGAGTGCGAATTTTATAATTAGGGCCTTGACTCATGTGTTGTTATAGGTAGTAGTGACGAGATAATAAGTCTTAAGCAGCAGGATTCGAGGTAAGGAAATTAGATAGTTTCGTATGTGTTTATCTGCATAAATTTAAATTCTTTATGTATTCAAATATGATTTATAATTTGTTATTATGAATATGTATATAATACTGAGAATGTGTAGTATGGACATAACATGAGTTTGTGAATTAATACATAGATTATGGTTGTATGACTTGTATAAGTTGTATGTTGTATTTGTATGTTTAAGGTTGTATGTTGTATGTTGTATTTGTATGTTGCATGTTGTATGTTGTATGCTGACATCTCAGGTAAAGTGGGGGACCATGGTGGGGTATGATACGGGATAAGGTCGTTAAATGTAGAGATACCCTACCCTGCATTTTACTGAGTCGTGTATGAGATTTTAATGGTGGGTATGATACAGTGATGTTATTGTTGAATATAGAGATACCCTATCCTATAACAATGGTAGGGCTTCATAGGTCAATGTTATTATATTGGCAGATTAGGCCCAGGATATTGCAGGGCCAGGCTATGCTCGGATTATGTAAGTAATGACTATGCTATGCCAATGGTAATGACATTATTATTTATAGTATTGATATGATTATGTTATGAGTATGATGTTGGAGTTATGATCTCTGTATATATGTATGGTGTGAACAATTAGTATGGACCTATATGATAAAGGTTTCTATGTATAAAGTTATTTGGTTATGGTTATAAAATAAGGTGTGTCATATTGCTAAAACTTAAAAAATACATTAATGGTATGTGTGATATTATGTGTTATTGTATGATAAGTATTTCCTTGCTGAGCTTTTAGCTCACCCCCTTACTTTCCCCCTACAGGTATTAGACTGGAAAGTATGTATATACTTTGAGCGGCTACGGACGGGAAAATAATCTAGAACGCCGGTGGTGTCTGTTTTATTTTAAAGCAGTTGATAAATCTAAACACAATGGAAATGTATTATTTAAAATGATTTACTTATCGTATTTTGTTTTACAAATGAAGGATCCTTCTCTATTGCATTTTGATTTCTAAAACTCATTATTGTATTTTAAGGATTTTTTTTATATTCTCAAATTATGCATTTAAAATAGTATTTTTGTAAAGTAAGGAAAAAATATCGGGACGCTACAGTTGGTATCAGAGTCAATCGTTCGTTAGCTCGAAGAATACCCACAGTATACATACAGAAAATCGAAAAAGACCCCTCTCACTATGTCGTCGTAAGTATTCTATGATTAGTTAGAATTTATGCTGATAATGTTGTATAGCTTTCTTGAACTAGTAGCTTCTTAGAATTAGTGCTCCTATGGATGTTTTACTTAGTGAATTACAAAAAAAAAAAATCTTCTACGTATAGATAGCTTATGTAGATAAAGGAAGGGTAGCACATAAGAATTGTTTGGTCCATACTCAAGAAAGACAATACCAACACCATTATAAACTAAACTTCCAGGGAGACTAAGATGGGATACACAAACAATTTTGTGGCTAATCATAAGAGTTTGTTTGATAAGTAAAATATTAATTACATATATAAATGTTAAGTTTAGATATGTCCAATCAAAAGCAAAGAAACCAAAAACTTAGTCTCGGTAGAGTTTGACCAAGGATGTCAACTGCTTGGACATCTCTTGCTGAAGTTCCTCCATTGCAACAAGACAATTGTTCACGTGCTGAACTTCATTCTTGACTTCCTGGAGTTCTACAGCAGCAGAACTTGAACTTGCAGCAGCTCCAGCCTTAGGCCGTTTTTGAAACACACCATCAAAGTATTCTGAGGGTTGGAATGTAGGTCCAGTGATTGGGGGCTCAAGTGTTTCATGTGATTGGGCCACATTCTTCTGAGAGGATAAAACCTTAATGATTAGATTTGGAAAAACAAGTTTAAAGGTTGGCTTTTTACCTCTTCGGAATGAAACAATCTGGTTCAGAATTTGGGAGGCCAAATCAGTTGAAGCTCCAGAGGTGATGCGATATAAGAATGAAGCCACATCTTGAGACACTACGGTCTTGTTGGAGTTTGGAACCCAATTGCTAAGAGCAAACTGCATAAGAGATGCATGAGCAAATGTGAGATGGGTGATTCAAAGACTCTCTCCTAATTTCAATTCAGATCGTGCACCCGTGAGTTCAGAGAGCATCAATTCATGATCCATTGACATCACTGCATTGGAGACATTCTCGGGAAGTTGCAAAGCTTGAGCAATGTCCTTTTCAGAAAATGAAATCCAATGTCCCCTAACATATACTCTCCGAAATAGTCTAGAATTCTCATCAAGAAAATCATCAGTGAGATTAGCATAGAAATCCTTAACAATGTTTACAATGAACCCATTGAAACCAGTGAGAGTGTTTTCCCATTGATGAAATTGAATAAACTTAACAATACCATAGACCCGATGAGCATGCAAATCATAGTTCCTCTCACATTCAAACTTACGGGTTGCATATAAATTCTAGTCACGTTCATTATCACGATAATAAAATCGAGGGCAGTGAGAAATAGTTGAAGGAACATTACCAGAAGAAGGCTCTTCCATTGGCTGCTTGCCTTTGGCAGTAGCAGAAGCCTTTGCTGCAGGCGCAGATTTTGTCAAATGAGGCTCTAGCTCAGTGTCCTCACTGTCAGACGAAACACCCATGTCCTCTGGATTCTCCTTCTCGGAATGGAGAGAAACTAATTTGTCAACGGAAACTTCCATTGGATCTTCTTCTTCTGAGCTTGAAGAAACTGAAGGAGGATTGTACTTAAGCTTCTTCTTGGATGGAGGAACTGGCTTATCACGACTTTGAGAAGCTCGAAGTTCCTTCTCAGCAGAGGCTTGCTGGGCTCGAGTTCGCGTAGAAGGACTGGTTGGAGTGGTGGCAGGAACTGATGCAGCAGGAGGAGGAATTGCTAACGGTGGAGGAGATTCCTTCGAAGATTCAGACGAAGAAGTCCAGGTTCGATAAGGTCTCACTGATTTGCGAGCCACTTGCTTGGGGATGCGTTTTGGCTTCTCGGGTTGAGATTCACGCTGGGGAAGCGATGAAGCTCCAGACTTTGCAGCAGCAGGAGGAATGGATGAAGCAGCAGGGGGTGCATTGGAAGGAGTTGCAACGGTTTCCATCAACTTTTTGGTGTGCCCTAGATTCTTAGTTCTCAACATTTTCGATCTGAAAGAGAAGATGAACAGTAACAACACAAGGAACAAGAAACTAGGTTCGAGTAGGTGGTGAGTTAAATGACAAAAATTGGTTTAAATAAACTTCAAAGCAAGACAAGAAAAGGAAACCAATTTTGAAATTTTGAACGGTAACCGCCAACCCATGAACAAATAAAAGAAAACCGCCCACTCTCTTGCAACTCCTTTCCTTTTTTTTTAAAAAAAAAAAGTAAAAGGAAACTAGAATTACCAACAATATTTCAAAAAATAAGTCAATCTTTCAAGATTAAAGACACATTACCATATAAAAGATTAATCTTTAAAAGGAAACATATCAAAATAAATCAAAGAGGAATAGTTATTGATACTTACCAATTAAGCACACAATTTCCTTAGCCCATGAATCAAGTCACCACGCCTCCCCCTTTTTTTATTTTTTATTTTTTTTATTTTTAACAAACCGAAAATAAAATAAAATGTGTACAATGTATGAAATTCTAATCAAGCAATTTAAATATCATTAAAAATTGACAAAATAAAATACATGTTATGCTTTTAAAAGAAAATAACTAATTAGTATCTCAAGAACAAATCATACTCAATTGATGTTGAGGAAAAAGATATGCAAGTTACTAAAAATTGTGAACCAGGATTATCAATTTAATTTAGAAGAGGAGACTTACAAATTTGAACACACTTGTCAGACATAAGTGTGTGCAGTGAAAATATGATCATTGTCCTTGGCAAGATTTTTCATTTTTGCCTTTTTCAATTTGATCCCGCAACTGGATGCTATCACACCATACTGAAGGTAGCCCTTTTCTATGGTAGTGCATCCTCATCATAGTTGCTAATTACAATGTTCCAGCTCACTCAAAAGATGGCTTTCACACCTCAGTATGGGTAGCTCTATTCCAGCAAGGGGCCTGACAAGAAACTGAAACAAAAATTGCTCAACTCTGTATAAGTACATTTTTTAATCCTAGACACAAATAAAAAGTAACATGAACCTTTTAACACAACATCACAGAGTATGAAAAGAATGAGATCCTAACAAATTATAATCCAAAAGCATAAACATGATTTGTCAAATTAAAAGAAAGAAGATTAAATGCTAGAAAAGAAACACTTAACAATATTGTACAAAAATATGAACAAGAGAGATTTAGACAATGCAAACTCCCAAAGACTTTCTGAGGGAGTCAAAGTGACTTGAATCTAGGGCCTTGGTGAAAATATCAGCTAATTGCTTTTTAGTATCAACATATTCTAATTGCAAAGATTTATTTTCAACAAGTTCCCTGATAAAGTGATGCCTTATATCAATGTGCTTTGTTCTAGAATGTTGAACAGGATTTTTGGAAATATTTATGGCACTCCTAGTCCACGGGGCCACGCCCAGAGAATGAAATCAATTAATAAAGTATCAAAATTACAAAGACAATTGACTTAAATAAGTTTAGACTCCCTCTAAAGTATTGCCGCAATCCTTTGTAATCCACTTTATGAATCTGACTTCTTGAAACACCTTCAAGCCCGAACTCCCTTCGTCTTTGAAGTGTGAGTGCTTACTTCCTCCCGAAGTAAGGCTTCAACAAGTCTTCTCCCGAAGACCAAGTGCTTACTTCCTCCCAAAGTAAGGCTTTATCAAGTCTTCTCCCGAAGACCAATCTCTTGTTCAGTCAAGTAGTTCTTCACAACCTCTAAGACAGAGTAAGAACAGAAATAAACAACTAGAACCTAGATGAACAACTAGGCTCTCACAAAACAAAGAAAAACTCTCTTCTCTCAAATAAGATAAGTGCAAAAAACGAATAATAGAAGAGCTAATTCGAATAACTGCTCTCTAGGCTCTATTTATAGAATATAGAAACCTTAGAGACAGTCACAAGTTCGAATCTACAGCTGTACAAAAACTTTCCTAAAGAAACATGATCTGCTGCATCAGATTCGGATGCTGACGCAGCAGATCAGACCAGAAACGGGAAACCTGCTAAAAACGGGTCTGATCCTCTATCAATGCTTGATTCCTGCCAAAAAAAGATTAGATATTCTGATTGTATCAAGATACAATCGAAATCAATAAGAAAAAGGCAATAATCAAAGTTTCCCTAAAAAAGACAATTTTCCAAAAGAGAATTGGTTCTCTTTTAAGAAGTTTCCAAACAAAGGAAAGTTCAGCTAAAAAGTGCAACTTTCCTAACAAGGAAAAGAGCAACTACAAACCGAATATACAAGGTAAGAAATCGGGTATGAATGCAAACCAATCTTACAATAAAAGGAAAAATTATTTTGTCAACTAACTTGCCAAAAAAGGACTTTACACAGTGAATGACTTGGAATGGCGGAAGCTATACTGGACTAAGATAGATATTCTATGTAAGTAATTTATTAAAGAAGAATGAAAGAATAGATATCGAAAGAAGAAATACAATCTTGTTGGATATTCTAGGGTTGCACACTCTTAAATTAGATGGTAAACATATGGCTAATATATGTGAAGATTTTAGAAAAAAGTTTTTTATACAAAATACAATTAGTCCAGAGAGGACTATGCCATCATGTAGGAAGTGTTGGAAATTTTTTTACCAAGATCTTAGATCTACTCACAAGTATGTTGATTAACACCCTAAATATGAACTTCTAAAACGATTATGAAATAAACACATATAAAGTATTAGAAACCTTACATTAGGTGCAGCGGAATAATATGACTCCTTCCGTTCAGATCTCTAACCCTTGTATCCTTTCTGTCGCAGAGTATTATCAAGATCTTAACCTGGATCTCTTTCTCTCCTTCTATAGTGCTGAAACTCCTTCTTGTTGAAAGTCTTTCTTCACGATCTTCCTCACTATGGTTGAGGTATCACTTGCTGTGTGTGGGCACTACTCTAATCACTAAGTATTTCGAAATCTTAAGGAAGAAGAGAGAGAGAGAGTGGGCGGCTAGGGTTTAGAGAGAGAGAAGGCTCAGGTTTTTCTCTGAATGAAAAGTGTAATTTTCCTGAAGCCTTCACTATCTATTTATAGCATTCCACTAGGGTTAGGTTTGAATTATTTGGCATTAAAATAATGAAAATATCAGAGGAAAAATCCTACAAAAAGTGCACTTAGAATTGCGCCTTCACTATCTATTTATAACCTAAATTCACTGACTTATTAATTCTTCGTTGAATCCACGCATAGAACTTAGAATTGCACTCTCAGTATATAGAATGCTCTATATGTTCCACCATATAGACACATCATTAGTTATCCATTGTTATAATCCTAATTTGATCAATGATCCTCTATATGAATGATCTACACTGTAAAGGGATTAGATTACCGTTACACCCTACTATGTATTTTATCCTTAAAACACTTGACCCCGTATAAATGATATTTCAGCTTATATGAAATGAGTACTCCACCATTTATTTTCGTTTGGTTAAGCTCCAAGGAGATCATCCTTTACTTACTATTCGCCAGATAGAAGCTATAGATTCCATGTTTATGTTAGCGCTCCCACTCAATTGCACTACCGTGTTCCCAAAATGTACGTATCACCCTGACCTAAAAGTAGGCTTAACTAAGAAATCAAAGAACACGAATAGCCTTTTAAGATTGAGCCTAATCATAACAGGATTAAGATCATTTGATCTAGGATCAACTAGGCGATATTGACTTGACTAGATATTACGGTAAGTTTAATAAATCTAAGTCAAAGTTCAATATCGGTCCCTTCTGATGCATACTCCATGCATCCAACCTGAGCTTTACTTTAACCAATGTTCTGGAAAGAACATAGCATTTCTCCAAATGCAAGTACACTCTTATTGTAGATTATCATATCAGTAAAACCCTGTGTCTGATAAATCTAGGAAACTTTATTCACATAGTCAAGTTTACTTTCCAAAGTGTTGACAACACAATAAACAGGATCAAGTATGTGAAAAGGGCTTCAGATGAATTTATAAATCAAATAGACAAGCAATTGATAAGGTGAACCAAAACATACACAAATGAATGAAAAATACTTCTGTTTCTTTATTGATGTTGAATAAAATGGATTACATTGAAATGGAATTTTATTTAGGGCATAAAACCCAACAAACTCACACTTGCACTAATATAAAACTAATCAGTACATATCAATTAATCCTAAATTCTGACGGTGCTTTTCAAATGCAGTCACGGCCAAGACTTTGGTGAATGGATCAGCTAGGTTGTCCTCTGTGTCCACTTTCTCAACTAGTACATCCCCTCTTGCCACATATTCTCTGATGATATGATACTTCCTTTCAATGTGTTTGCTTCTCTTGTGGCTTCGAGGTTCCTTACTGTTGGCTATTGCTCCATTATTATCACAAAGTAGGACCAGAGGCTTTTCCATTCTAGGCACGACACCGATACTGGTGAAGAACTTTCTTAGCCAGACAAGTTCTTTAGCATCTTCTGCTGCAGCTATGTATTTGGCTTCCATCGTCGAGTCTGATATCGCGGTTTGTTTTGCACTTCTCCAAACCAGTGCTCCACCCCCAAGAGTAAACACCATCCCAGATGTAGATTTCCTGTCTTCAAGACTTGCCTGGAAATCTGAATCAGTATAGCCTATGGGATTTGAAGCACCACCCTTGTAGACTAATACTAGTTTCCTTGTACTCTTTAAGTATTTTAGAATATACTTAACTGCATTCCAATGTTGGTGTCCTGGATTTGACTGATACCTGCTCACGATTCCAACTGCATAGCAGATGTCAGGTTTAGTGCATAACATTGCATACATTAGACTTCCAACTGCAGACGCATAAGGAATTTTCGCCATGTCCTCTATCTCCTGAGGATCAGTCGGAGACTGTTCCTTAGATAGACGGATACCATATCTAGAAGGCATGTTTTCCCCATTGGTGTTGTTCATGGAGAATCTCTCTAAAACTTTGTCAATGTAGGTTGTTTGAGAGAGAGCAAGAGATCTGTTCTTTCGGTTTCTGATAATTTGAATACCAAGAACATAGGCTGCTTCACCCAAATCTTTCATATCGAATTGAGTGTTAAGCCATTCCTTGATGTGAGTCATTTTTTTGATATTGTTTCCAATAATCAAAATGTCATCAACATAAAGGACCAAGAATACTACTCGGTCTTCCTTGAGTTGGTAAACACAAGGTTCACCTTCATTCAGAAGAAAGTCGTAGGTCTTGATGATTTCATCAAAGCTTTTGTTCCATGAGCGAGAAGCTTGCTTAAGTCCATAGATAGACCTATTTAATTTGCAAACTTTCTTTTCCTGCCCTAGAAGAACATAGCCTTCCGGTTGCTCCATATAGATGGTTTCTTCAAGTACCCCATTAAGGAAGGCAGTCTTGACATCCATTTGCCAGATTTCATAATCGAAAGCAGCAGCTATGGAGAGAAGAATTCGTATAGATTTGAGCATGGCAACAGGACTAAAAGTTTCCTCATAGTCCACGCCTTCTCTTTGGGTATAACCCTTGGCTACAAGTCTAGCTTTAAAAGTTTCGACTTTGCCTCCAGCTCCTCTTTTCTTCTTGTAAACCCACTTGCATCCTATCGGATGATAGTCATCAGGTGCGTCTACATATTCCCAGACTTTGTTCTTTTTCATGGATTCCATTTCTGAATCCATGTCGGCTGACCATCGTTTCCGTTGCGGACTAGCCATTGCCTGTTTATAGGTTAATGGGTCGTCTTCAATACCGTCACCAATGACCATATTGATTTCACCATCCAAGCCATAACGAGCTGGTTTTGTTGAAACCCTCCCACTACGACGAGAAGCGGTGATCTTCTGAACAGGAACTTTAGCAGAAGTTCTCTCAGTTTGTTCGACTGGGGGAGTGGGATTGTCCTCTTCACGAGTGGAACAGGACGGAACATTGGAAGGAGTTATATTTGAAATTCTTAATATGGTCATCTTCAAGGAAAGTAGCGTTTGTGGAAACAAACACTTTATCATCCTTGTGACTATAAAATAGTCCACCCCTAGTCTCTTTAGAATTACCGACAAACATGCAAACTTCAGTTCGTGACTCAAGTTTGTCGTCTTTCTTTCTTAAGACATGAGCATGGCACCCCCAGATTCTGTAATGGCGTAAACTAGGTGTACGACCAATCCATAGTTATAAGGGTGTCTTAGGGATTGATTTAGATGGAACAACATTTAAAATGTCGATTGCCATCTGGATTGCATATCCCCAGAATGACGTAGGTAGAGTTGAAAAACTAAGCATGGACCTAACCATTTCCAAAAGCGTGCGATTCCGTCTTTCTGCAACTCCATTTTGTTGTGGAGTGCTAGGGGCGGTTAATTGGGATTCAATGCCAAGTTCAATTAAATGATCTTTGAACTGCATATCCATATATTCTCCACCCCTATCAGTTCGCAAGATCTTTAATGTTTTACCCAATTGGTTTTGAGCCAATGCGCGAAATTCCTGAAACTTTGCAAATGTTTCAGATTTCTTATGCATAAGGTAAATATGTCGATATCAAGAGTAATCGTCAATGAAAGTGACAAAGTACTCATAACCACCTCGGACTTTTACATTCAAAGGTCCGCAGACATTGGAATGCACTAACCCTATGGGTTGTTTGGCACGCTCTCCCTTTGCAGAGAAAGAACGTTTAGTCATTTTTCCTTCTAGGCAACACTCGCAAACATGTAATTCACCTAAGACGACATTTTTCAATGGACCGTCTTTGGTTAGCCTATTGAGTCTATCAAAGCCTATGTGACCTAAACGTAAATGCCATAGATATGTTTCATTATCATCATCGATCTTTTGCTTTTTGTGGTTTCTAGGTTTAGCTACTTTAAAAAGTTCATTATGTAGGGCAAATGGTGTTTCTGGTCTAAGAACATAAAGCCCCTGTTCCATGGATGCAACAAAAATATGAATGTCATTTTCGAGAAATGGTAGAACCAGAACTCGAAAAATCTAATTTGTATTGTTGCAATTGTAAGCATGAAACAGAAACCAAGTTTCGACTGAAATTTGGAATGTATAAGACATTGTCTAATTCCAAAATTTTGTTTTAAAACTTGAGTTTGGCTTTTCCTCTAGCTCTAACCGAAACCATTTCGCCATTACCAATTTTAAGTTTCAACTCTCCGGATTTCAAATAATTCCAATTCTCAAGCAATTGTAATGAACAACTTACATGGTTTGTAGACCTAGAATCAAGAATCCAAATGGATTTATCATTCTCTAACACACATGATTCGAAGACTAAAGCATTATTGCTTATTCGTTTGTGATTTGTTGTTCTTGATGGTACAATTTGTTGTGAAGTATAACTTGAGGAAGTGAAATCACTTTCTCTTATCTTCTCAACTAAGCTCGAAATAGTAGGATTTATGGAGGTATGAACTATTTGCTCTTCAGAGTGAACAATTCCCAGCTTACCTGCTTTCTGAAATTTAATGTCCATCATGAGCATATGTGAAGTATTACTCTGACAAGGAGTTTATAACTTCAAGCTCAATTGCTAAGATATTAACTAGGAGTGGAATGGGATGAGGGTTATTGGCACTACAACACATCAATAAAACAGAAGTAAGGTTTTGGTTCAAATTCATACACAAGTTCAGAAAATAACAAATAATCACATATGTTATAAAAATACTAAATCTAACATAGTTTATTTTCCAAGGTTTCCAACATAATGAAATACAGTGTCCCGGTAGGCGAGAGTCAAAGATAACATTAGTTGAATAGAGTAGTCAGCTCATCTAAAATAGAACCATTTTAGCAACCTTTTATTCGATCAAAATGAGAATCCAACGTTGTCCCGGTAGGCGAGAGTCAAGGTTATTCTCATTTTATGAGCTTCCACCATTGTTTCATGTTTTATGAGTTTATCTCTAAGTAGTCACCGTAGGGGAGAGTCTAATAGAGACGAAAACTCACAAAACACTTATCAAATGAGATCTTACGGTGTTAAAAGTGTTCAACGAATAACCATCCATAGGGGGACGAAGTCTAGCGTCTCGAGGTTATATTGAAAAAATTTAACTTTTGTAAGACCAACAATGGAGATCGAATATCTTTTGATTAAAGCTCATTATTTTAAAATATGTATTTTGTATAATCATTTATTCCGTATTATAATAATGAAAAATTACAAATTAAAGTTGGTTTAAATAAAAAAAATAACTTTAATTAAATCTCAATTATTATTTAAATTCGAAAAATAAATTCGAATAAATATGGAACAAATTTGAAAATATATTGTTTAAGTTGTTTTAGAAGAATCTAAGAAATCAACTTAAATATCTTTCAAATTAGATTTAATTAAATTAAAATTAAGTTGTAACCACTTAATTTGAAAATATCTTTTAAGTTAATATTTGAAAAAATATCAACTTAAAAAATATCTAAAGAATCTTAATAACCAATTCCTAAAATTCCTCAACTTAATTTTGAAATTTTAAATCCAAAAGATATTCAGATTTAAGTTGATTAGTTAGAGATAACTAAATATCAACTTAAATAGGAATATTTAATGAAAAATTTAAATTAAGCTTCAAAAAGAATCTAGATGGTTATAATTCTATATTTAATTAAATGCAAGAAAATACATATAGTTTAGCTTAGAATAAAAATTCTTTAAACTATGGTTTTCTTAAATTAATTTCAAAATAAATGAAATTAATTATGTTGCTAATCAATTTTATTAGGTTAAACTAATTTAATTAACCTAGTACATTTATTCAAATCAGGCAAATGGGCCTTCACAATTGGGGTGGTTCATGTGAGGGGGTGCTGGGTTCAGTATGTCGTACCCACTTCTATGGCTCCCAACTCTCACACAAGGGCCAAAAGAGAGGAATTTAACCTTAAAATGAACAACTGTTATTAATTGAATAGGCCCAAAACTAAATGACGCTAAATAAAATCTATCAAAAACTATGATATTTTATTTAGCAACAACAACCTATATGCATCTATAATAAAATTAAACACATAGGCTCACACAGGCACACAATTTGGATGGATCCTATCATGTTTCTAGGTCATACACAGATGAAAGAAGATTGTAAATATACCTGTTACAGATTATTTACTTGACCAAGGGAGCCATGAGTTAAAATAAGATCATTGGATCTGTCAACAAGTTAACCATGGCTATTTGCAATCAAGCAATAATAGGTTTTAAAAACTTACAAACAAGCTAAAACACATACTCCTGCAACAAGGTTAGCTGGATAGTTGGATGTAGGATTTATTTAATTTTCAAAAAATAATTTCGAAAAATTAATTAAATAAAAAAAATTATTTTCGAAAAATAATAAAATAAAATAAAATTTATGTATTTTCGAAATTAATATAATAATATTTAAAATTAAACCTACAATTTTGAAAAATTAGGTTTCAACCAACCTAAATATCATTTCAAAATTCGCTAACTACTTTTAAAAATTTAATGTTATTTTATAAATTAAATATTCAATAAAAAAAAAGATAAATAAATATGTTTTTCAGATTCTATGGTTTAATTTAAATAAATAAAATAAAAAAATTTAAAAGTTACAAAATATATTACTTCTATTTAAAATTACATGATTATAGTTATCCTATTTTAAATTTAAATAAGGTCAAATTATTTAAAAAAAAAGTAATTTAAAAATTTAATATCTGACCTTAAATTTAAAAATAAGATAAGATATAATCAATTTTAAACATAAGATAGATAATTAAGCAAAAAGATAGATATTTACTATTTTCAAATTCAAATTACACTAATATCATGAATTAAATTAAAAAAAAATATTAATTAATTTAATTATGATATTTAGAATTGAAATAGGAATAGTAAATATTTAAATACAAAACTACACAAAAAATCGGAAGTTAAATCCATGAAATAGCATGAAAAATTGAAGAAAAATAAAAAAATTGCGAGTTGTACGGACAGTATCAGCATACTGTCCTCGCGCGCAGAGAAGGGTGCACAGTCGAGGAATCTCGGCACTGGAGGAGCCCAGCAGCATTTCCGCCCGCGGAATGGGATTTCAGACACCCCATGCGCGTTTTCTCGGACAAAAAATTGTCCTAACACGCGTCTGGCCGAGGATTTAGGCCATCCGCGCGCGCATGTCTTAGTGATGTCACCCTGATATTTTTCGAAAATTCAAAAAATCATAACTAATTCAAATTAAATCGAAATTGAGTTCTGTAAAAAAATAAATTGCTTAATGTTTTCCATACTATCCAATAAAAATAATTCCAGAAACAGTTATTCAATTATTTTTTACGAAAATTCACAAACATCAATCAATCATCATATAACAATCAATACAACATGATACCATCCAAAACATCAAACAATCATTTTAAGTCCAAATTTCTTGCAAGCAAATCAATTACCATGGCTCTGAGGCCAGTTGTTGGAAATTATTTTACCAGGATCTTAGATCAACTCACAAGTATGTTGATCAACACCCTAAATATGAACTTCTAAAACGACTATGAAAGAAACACATATAAAGTATTAGAAACCTTACATTGGGTGCAGCGGAATAATATAACTCCTTCCGTTCACATCTCTAACCCTTGTATCCTTTCTGTCGCAGAGTATTATCAAGATCTGAACCTGGATCTCTTTCTCTCCTTCTATAGTGCTGAAACTCCTTCTTGTTGAAAGTCTTTCTTCACGATCTTCCTCACTATGGTTGGGGTATCACTTGCTGTGTGTGGGCACTACTCTAATCACTAAGTATTTCGAAATCTTAAGGAAGAAGAGAGAGAGAGAGAGAGAGAGAGAGAGAGAGAGAGAGAGAGAGAGAGAGAGAGAGAGAGAGAGAGAGAGAGAGAGAGAGAGAGAGAGAGAGAGAGAGAGAGAGAGAGAGAGTGGGCGGCTAGGGTTTAGAGAGAGAAGGCTCAGGTTTTTCTCTGAATGAAAAGTGTAATTTTCCTGAAGCCTTCACTATCTATTTATAGCATTCCACTAGGGTTAGGTTTGAATTATTTGGCATTAAAATAATGAAAATATAAGAGGAAAAATCCTACAAAAGTGGCCGGCCATGGCAGTATGGATTTGGGCCTCACTTTTTGCAATTTTGCAGTTTTATCTTTTCTGCATCTGATTTTCTCAAAAACGCCAATTTTCTAATTCAACCATTTAAATTCCAATTCTAACTATTTAATAACTATAAATAATTATTAAATAATATTGTTATTTATCATATTTATTAATTGAACCATACAAAGTATCATAATTAACAAATATGCCCCTAAAACTCTTTCTTTACAATTTCGCCCTTACTTAGTGAAAAATTCACAAATAGACATAGTCTAATTTGAGAATTATAATTGATTAATCAAAACCAATTACATGAGTCTTACAAGCAATATTATCTCAACTAGTGGGGGGACCATGGGTCTCTATAACCGAGCTTCCAATAAGCAGATCAAGAATTTATAACCTAAATTCACTGACTTATTAATTCTTCGTTGAATCCACGCATAGAACTTAGAATTGCACTCTCAGTATATAGAATGCTCTATATGTTCCACCATATAGACACATCATTAGTTATCCATTGTTTTAATCCTAATTTGATCAATGATCCTCTATATGAATGATCTACACTGTAAAGGGATTAGATTACCGTTACACCCTACTATGTATTTTATCCTTAAAACACTTGACCCCGTATAAATGATATTTCAGCTTATATGAAATGAGTACTCCACCATTTATTTTCGTTTGGTCAAGCTCGAAGGAGATCATCCTTTACTTACTATTCGCCAGATAGAAGCTATAGATTCCATGTTTATGTTAGCGCTCCCACTCAATTGCACTACCGTGTTCCCAAAATGTACGTATCACCCTGACCTAAAAGTAGGCTTAACTAACAAATCAAAGAACACGAATAGCCTTTTAAGATTGAGCCTAATCATAACAGGATTAAGATCATTTGATCTAGGATCAACTAGGCGATATTGACTTGAATAGATATTACGGTAAGTTTAATAAATCTAAGTCAAAGTTCAATATCGGTACCTTCCGATGCATACTCCATGCATCCAACCTGAGCTTTACTTTAACCAATGTTCTGGAAAGAACATAGCATTTCTCCAAATGCAAGTAAACTCTTGTTGTAGATTATCATATCAGTAAAACCCTGTGTCTGATAAATCTAGGAAACTTTATTCACACAGTCAAGTTTACTTTCCAAAGTGTTGACAACACAATAAACAGGATCAAGTATGTGAAAAGGGTTTCAGATGAATTTATAAATCAAATAGACAAGCAATTGATAAGGTGAACCAAAACATACACAAATGAATGAAAAATACTTCTGTTTCTTTATTGATGTTGAATAAAATGGATTACATTGAAATGGAATTTTATTTAGGGCATAAAACCCAACAGGAAGGAATGTAGACTGGTGAATAGTATCTAGAATAAGAAGTTAGAAAGAGAACTAATAAAATTTCTGGAAGTAATGGCTTATGAAGGTATCTTGAACACCAAGAGATAAGCAGATCAACAAATATTGGATTACAAAAGGAAAATTGCAATCTTCAAACTCAAGGTCAACTACTT
The DNA here is from genome assembly GCF_029168945.1 of Cannabis sativa. Lineage (NCBI taxonomy): Eukaryota > Viridiplantae > Streptophyta > Magnoliopsida > Rosales > Cannabaceae > Cannabis > Cannabis sativa. The sequence continues at coordinate 41,623,103 of NC_083606.1, read as the reverse complement.
TGTGGAGAAGACAATGGAATAAAATGTGCATGGTATTGACAAAGACAATTTCGAAGGAGAAAGACAAAGAAGGTTTAGGCGCGGCTAAAAATTTGGGTACAACATGAATGAGAGACAACAAAGAGAAAAATCACATAGAACAAGTCAAACTGGACAACTAATAGATTATGGATACAAATTCTTAATGGATGATACAATAAACAACTATAGAGATGAGATCGCGAATTCAAAACTTGAGGAAGAAGGGGAATTCATATTCAAGGGTGACATCCCTAGATTCTAAATATCCATTGATACAACAACAATAGTCTGGAGCATAGCTCAAGGAGAAAAGGTTAGGAAAGCCTCACTAGTATTAGAGATAGAAGACAAGTGAGACACAACTAAGACCAAAGTGATATATCTTGAATAATTTCATGGCATGGAAAGGACGGTATTGGTTTCGGAGAAGTGTTGGGATTATTAAATTCTCAGGCAACATACATGGATTCAAGGCACAACGTAAGCAAGTCATACTACAGTCTCTTATGATTCATTTTCTGAACAATAGCATAAGTATATTGAAGTGTCACCACAAGGAGAAGTTAAGAGGTAAACTTTCAATGAGTGCTAGCTTTTGTTTAAAGAGGGGCATTTTAGGTCTTATACTGCTTGAGAAGAGAATGACAACAAATCTCTCAAAAAGATAAAGCTATTAAGATTTAAGAATTTTGACAAATATTAGAAGATTTTCTCGACCTGGAAAGCTAGCAAAGGAAACTTCTAGATGGACTTTCCAAAGTTCAAATACTCCATTAACAAACATCTTTATAAACAACTGAAGATCATCCAATTGGAAGTGGGGAAACAAGAAGAAAAGAACAAGGGAGGTATTGATAATTTAGTTGCACTCAGACATGGAATAAAATTCTTAAACAAGGTATTAACTTATGCTTAAAGGTAGCTAAGGGTTATGAGTCAAAGAGCCCTGACTAAACAATTATAAATCGTCAAGCTTCCAGTAGCAAATAAAATACAAGTCGGGGTGTAGGAGGTATAGTAGTAATGGACAAAGTAGGATCTGTTTGGTATGATTTACCAATATATGTATATAGTATCCTTACCCTAGAAACTTGGTTGATTAATGTATTATGACATTATACGGTTAACATGTCATTAAATGTCAAAAAAAATAATAATAAATAGTTGGGCTACGCTACCCGTGTTGAGGTTGAACTCTTTTTGAAGGATTACTAGTGCACTTATGATGTTTTGGCGCTTATATGGTATGATCTTAATTAAAAGCAAATAGTTTGTATTTTGAAATGAAAGTTGGTTTTAAATATTTGGAAATTTTACTAGTGCAATTATGAAGTTGGAATTTATTTTTGGGAATTAAAGATCTCTACAATGTGTCAGACATAAATATGGCTAGAATAATATGGTATTATAAATAGGAAGTGATGTGATACCCAGAGGGCTAGTATATTAGAAGAAGCAATTATTGAACATAACTATCAGAATCTATTGGCATCAGTTTCAAACTTCTCCACTATAGCAAGGTAACACCAAAGCAGATAAAAGTTAGTACAGAAAACTAGCTAATCTCACAATTAATCGACTTGATTGAAAGGAGTAATGGTGGATAAGACACCAGATGACAAATTAGCAAAGAAGATATGATAGAGTGGTACACAAATCAAGAGACTACAAAAGGAACCAAAGACAATTATCCGAGAAATAGGAAGACATGACAAGTGCAACGAATGCATGGATAAAGGAAATTAGGAGGTGAATGTTAGATAAAAAGGTGGTCGAAATGAATCATTAAATATTTATATATAGAAGACTTTTTAAAGAGCTTCCATGTTTATTTCTAAGTATCGTGGAATAAGTATTTATCGATGAGTGAGTCACAATTATGAAACTGAAAGAATGACACTGTAGCTTTACGGTGTAAAATTAAGTAGATTTTAGTATGTAATAACATTCAACGAAATATTGGGAATAATTAAAGAGAAGTTTGTATAAAGTCTTCTACCCTACTCTTTGTTGTTTGATATTCTTGTATTGTATTATGTGTTCTCAAGTGACATGTAAGGATGTTTATAGAGGAATAAATAGTTTCACGTTTAATGGCATGTAAGGATGTTCATAAGAGAATAAAAATTTTTATAATATTACGAGCATGCTATTACTAGACTTATGTATTTAAAGCATGTATATGTAAGTTATTATGATGGAGTACATTTTGGTATTTAAGTAATGTATAGAGAAATAATAATACTTAATTAAGTTGTGTATATTTTATGGGTTGTGGATTGAGCAATAAGACATAGGTTAAATACATGTTTGTTGGGTCCATATGATAGATAGGGAGGTAATGTGGTAAGTGGTGAAGGACATGCAGACTCAACACCCCGCGTGTCGGTAAGTTAAATTTCGAGGACAAAATTTCTTTTAAGGAGGGTAGAATGTAATATCCAGATTATAATAGTATTTAATTTTTTTTCTTGGCATATTAATCATGCGTGGATAATTATCTCATTTATTTGTGTTGTTAGTGAGTAGAGATTATTGCTTAGAGTAGTTTTACCAATTTTCTAAAGAGAGTTAAAGTTGTATGAACTACGAAAGTAAAATATTATGATATTTTCATAAGTAGGTAATCGTTTAATTAAAGCCCGATATGAAAGTCCATTAGGGTTTTTATAATATATTTATTAGATTTAATTAATTGTATAAGTGGTATTAAATAATATTATTATTTAATAAATGTTAAACAATTCGTAAGTTGAGAAATTCGCAGGTTCAGAATCTGTTTTACTAAAATAACCATATCTGGAGTTTTATAACTCCGATTGAGGTGATTCCAGTAGCGTTGGAAAGATAATTCAAAGATCTATAAATTTTGTAGAAATATATCATAATTTGTAATTTTTCTAGGTCAAAACTAGGCCCTAAAGTTACAAGATTGAGAGCTTACAATTTAAATTTAAAAGTTAGATATTTGTTTATTTAATAATTTATCATATTATTATTGTTATTATATTATTATTATTAGGGAAACTTACAAAAATATTGGAATTTGGGTTGATTTTTTAAAAAATACTGTCATACAGAAATCTTTTCAAAAATATTGTGTTTTTATAAAATACCAGTAGAACACAAAACAGAACAACTCAAAACAACAATAGAACAACTAAAAAATACCAGTAGAACAACAGTGAAAACTTAACACAATATACTATAGTATGAAACTTATAAAAAAAACACAGTAAAAAGTAAAAAATACAGTCTGGGAGTATTTTTATAAAAAAAAATGGCAAAAGTTAGTATACCATGTAAATTTCCCTATTATTATTCATAAAACTAAACCTAATAGAGTCAGGATAGTATAGGTTTCATTCAACCCTAAAATTATATCGTTCTATTCATCCCACCATCTGAGCAATAAGACTAACCCTAAAATTTCCAAGCCATCTTTCCATTACATCCTTAGCCAAATCTATACCACTTTTCACTCTCATCTTTGATCACCATCATCTCATGTCTATTGATCCAAGTAACTTGATGTAATTGAGGTAAGAAACTCTACATTTACTTATTTATTGATCACAATAGGAGAATATTCGTAGGTCTCCTTTTCTTATTTTTTTTCAAAATGAAACATGTCTCAATAAAATTGTATATCTCTTTAAATATTCATCCGATTCTCGTAATCCTAGTGCCTGTAGAAAGCTTATTGAATTTCCCATAATTCTTATGAAGAAAGGTTTTACTGAATCGAAATTTATCTATATCAAAAATTTGTATTTCTATGCTGTTTGTTGTAAATCGTTTTTTTTTTCATATTTTCTATATAAGTTGTCTCAATAAAATTCAAATATCTCTCTGAATAATGATTCTATTCTAGCGATCTTGGTACCGTTGAAAAGATAATTTGATTTTATAAATATTTTATGAAGGAATCATTCACCAATTATTGATTATTCTAAGTCAAAATTATTGTTTTATTGTTATAGTTCGAAATCCATTTGTTTCAAGATTTCTAAAAAAACTGTTTCCGTAAAATATCTATATCTCTTACGTTATAACTCCAATTTTAAAGATTTAGTGCCATTAGAAAGGGAATTCGATTTTCTAAAACTTTTAGAAGAGAGTATTCTCCAATTTGGAATATTTCAGTATCAACACTTTGTATTTCCGCTGTCTCCTGTGATTCGTTACTCCATATTCCTTCTCAAAAATAGTTTCAGTAAAACTATCATAACTCCCTCTGTTTTAATCCATTTTTAATGATCTATATATCATTGGAAAGATAATTTAATTTTCTATAATTTTTATGAAGGAAACTTTCACTGAATTCGTGTAATTATTTGTCAAAAATAGTTTACTTTTCTGTTGTACTGTAAGAGTGCGAATTTTATAATTAGGGCCTTGACTCATGTGTTGTTATAGGTAGTAGTGACGAGATAATAAGTCTTAAGCAGCGGGATTCGAGGTAAGGAAATTAGATAGTTTTGTATGTGTTTATCTGCATAAATTTAAATTCTTTATGTATTGAAATATGATTTTTAATTTGTTATTATGAATATGTATATGGTACTGAGAATGTGTAGTATGGACACAATATGAGTTTGTGAATTGATACATAGATTATGGTTGTATGACTTGTATATGTTGTATGTTGTATTTGTATGTTTCAGGTTATATGTTGTATGCTGTATTTGTATGTTGCATGTTGTATGTTGGATGTTGTATGCTAACATCTCATGCAAAGTTGGGGACCATGGTGGGGTATGATACGGGATAAGACCGTTGAATGTAGATATACCCTACCCTGCATTTTATTTAGTCGTGTATGAGATTGTTATGGTGGGTATGAAATACAGTGATGTTACTGTTGATTATAGAGATACCCTATCCTATAACAATGGTAGGACTGCTATGCCAATGTTATGGTAATGACATTATTATTTATAGTATTGATATGATTATGTTATGAGTATGATATTGGAGTATGATCTCTGTATATATGTATGGTGTGAACAATTAGTATGGACCTATATAATAAAGGTTTCTATGTATACAGTTATTTGGTTATGGTTATGAAATAAGGTGTGTGATATTGCTAAAACTTAATAAATACATTAATGGTATGTGTGGTATTATGTGGTATTGTATGATAAGTATTTTCTTACTGAGCTTTTAGCTCACCCCCCTTACTTTCCCCCTACAGGTATTAGACAGGAAAGTATGTATAGTGAGCAGGGTGAGTTCTGGTACGTATACTGTGAGCAGCTACGGACGGACAAACGATCTAGAATGTCGGTGGCGGCTGTTTTATTTTAAGCAGTTGATAAATTTAAACACAATGGAACTGTATTATTTATAATGATTTACTTATCGTATTTTGTTTTACAAATGAAGGATCCTTCTCTATTGCATTTTGATTTCTAAAACCCGTTGTTGTATTTTAAGAATTTTTTTTTTTATATTTTCAAATTATGCATTTAAAATAGTATTTTTGTAAAGTAAGGCAAAAATATCGGGGCACTACAATTTTGCAGTTAAAATTCTGCATAGTCCACAAGTCAATCTTATTAGATTTCTGATACAGTTCTAGAGCTTTTTCTCTTATGAATTTTTTGTCCCCTTTTCCATCTAACTTGCCTCTATTTATAATTACATAGTCAGGCAGTTAATTACAGAGTTGACTGATATCTTTACAACAATTATCCCTTGAAATCGTGGGGTATAATTATATATCACGTAAAAATAAATGCGGTTGATATTTAAATATCACACAGCTATGATTAATCTGCTTTTACGGGGTCAAGGTAAATGTGTATTAAATACGTTGCAACTCATATCGTTCTGGGACGTCTCACCAAGAACATAGCAACAAGAACTCTGGCAGCGAGCTAGAGCTTTTCCCACATCTTTTCGAGGTTGATAATGTAAATCTTGTTGCTCTTGCGCTGAAGACATAACACTCCATCTGGCAATCGTAGTTCTTGGTGACGAGGTGAACTTCAACAGTCAACATCATTTAAAATGTTAGCTTCTATCTGAGAAAACTGGCTCAATGGGGCTGTGAATCTCATTGAAAGATGTCTGGAGTTGATTAGTGAAGGTACCACGAGCATGCCTTCCTATAGTGAGATGGATACCTCACTATCAGTTGTATGTGCTTATACGACTATCTTACCGTGTATTATGCATTAAGTGTCTCATTAATTGTTATATCTCGTTTTCTAATGCGTAACGAGGTTAATGCCTCGTCTTGTACACCTAAAGTTACATGGTTTCTCGTTAATGCCCGAGGCAACAGTTTGTATATCTTTATCTCGCATAAGACTATTCAGTTAACCAAGTTGTAAATATACTCTGTCAATTTTGCTTTTAACGAGTTATTCCACCTCACATGTAATTACGTGTGTTGGTTCATATTCTTCCCAGTTTGACACATGTCCTCCTCTGATGTGCTAGCCGAATTTTAGGTATAACAAAAAGGTTGCTAGAATGGTGTCCATTTTAGATGAGCTGACTACTCTATTCAATGAATGATTACTTTGACTCTTGCCTACCGGGGCACTGTATCAGTTTGTTGGAAACCTTGGAAATATTTAAGATATGCTTGTTTTGTATTTTTACATGTTTTTGTTACTTGCTAAATGTATAATAATTTCTGAATGTGTATGAATTTATATTGAACCATGTTGTTTTCTGTTATTAATGTTGTAGTATAATTTCGAAACTTCATTGTTGGTCTAACTTAACTTGTTGTTTTTAATGGGACAAATCCTAAAAGATTGTCATCCGTTAGACAAACATAATAGTGTTAGATCTCAATAGATAAGTATTTGTAAATGCAACATCTAGTTGTATATCCAAAGATGAAAACTTAGACTAGTGTTTACAATATGAAATAATGAAGAGATTTATAAAATAAGAATAAATTTGACTCTCGCCTAAATGGGACATCGTTGAATTCTTATTTTAATCGAAATTATCCTTTAATTTTTCCTCTTAGCTTTTCATTTTGAGTTTACTTAAATAGTATATCATTGGATGAATGGTTTATCAATCATCTGCTTATGATGTCATTCTACTTTCTTCTATGAAATTGAATGGCGCAGATGACTATATTCCAGAAATTCTATCCCGAAATGATATAAATCCTCGATCTTAGAAATCAACTACTTGTATATGCTTACTTTAGGCAATCTAGACTTAGAGTTAGATTAGTAGTGGTGGTCCAAGATAGAATAAAACTCATTGTATATTTGGTATAAATTTATGTTTTTGACTTTAAATTTTAGATTCCAAATTGAAATTTTAATTTTAGTTTCCTAGAATACATTGAACAATACAGTATGACTTTCACAAGTTATTAATATCCATTTTTTGTCAATGGATTCAAACTGTATGTTAATGTATAGAATATGAGTTTTGTATTCTGTGACCAAGATCCACCTGGACTATTCTAAGAACTCTTTACTGTAACTAGACCTAAGTCATCAAAAGACCAAGACCAAAGTTTAATATATCTATGACATTTGTATCTTGTTCATAGTAGTTTTGACAAGATCATTCTCTGTAAAGAGTCAATATGCCTATATCCACTTCAAAAGTAGGATCATCTATATTTACATATATAGATGTACATTCAGAGGTGGATATGAGCTTTCATTATGTTCTTAACACGATCACTCTAGATTTTACCTTATGCAAAGAAATGTTTGAGAAATTTCATGAATTTCTAGCAATGTTGAAAAATATTAAGGTAAGTGGTTAAAGATCTTGCGAACGGATAGGGTGGAGAAATATTTAGTAGATATGCAGTTCAAAGATCATTAAGTTGATTTTTTTTAATTGTATTCAAACTTACCTCCCTAGAATTCGATTTGCATATTGATGATAGTATAAGGTTATGATTAGTTACTAGCAGTTGCCTAAGTCCTTCTAGGAAATACCCTAGTGATAAGAAAATTTCATAATGATAGAATGGTTGTGTACTTAAGTGTAAACCATTACTAGATTCATGGATGTCCTAATCGTGACCTTAAGAAAAGCTAGAACTGTTGACTAAGGTATGCATGTTTGATAACTATTTTAAGTGATTAGGGGTGGACCATCCTATGGTCATTAAGATCGGAATGTGTTTGTTTCAACAAATACTACTTTTCTAAGAAAATGACTAAGTCAGAAAATAAAGTATCTTGGTCTAAAAAACGCTAGAGCTACGTACAAATGATTGGTAAACAAAATGTTTAAAGACCAGATCGGGCGAAATATGGAAGTGTACGTGGATGATATGCTCGTCAGATTCCAGAAAGGCTGGGGGGCACATAGATGATCTGAACGAATGCTTCAAAGTCCTCAAAAAATACAATATGAAACTAAATCCCTTAAAGTGTTCCTTTGGAGTCAGCTCGAGAAAGTTTCTAGGCTTCATTGTCAATGCCCGAGGAATTGAAGCCAATCCAGAGAAGATTCAAGCCATCCTGGATAGGAACTCACCAACAAAAACCAAAGAAGTGCAAAGCTTAACTGGTCGGATCACCGCGCTTAGCAGATTCGTTTCAAAATCAATAGACAAGTGTGTCCCATTCTTCAACATCCTGCATGGAAACAAGCAGTTCGAGTGGACAGAGGAGTGTGAAAAAGCTTTCCAAGAGCTAAAGGCACAACTTGCAAAACCTCCCGTATTCTCAAAACCTCTAGACGGCGAGGAACTGGGAATATACTTAGCTGTCACGGAACATGCCGTGAGTGTCGTACTAATTAGAGAAGAGAATAATGTAAAGCATCCAGTCTATTACATCAGTAAAAGACTCATTGAGGCCGAGGGCCGATACCCGTTAATAGAAAAACTCGCTTACTGCCTCATTCTAGCAACAAGGAAGTTGAGGCCTTATTTTCAAGCCCATCCTGTTCGGGTATATACCGACCAACCACTACGCCAAATACTGCAAAAACCAAATGCTTCTAGACGACTACTCAAGTGGGTGGTAGGGTTGGGCTAGTACGAAATCACTTTCCAACCCCAAACAGCAATCAAAGGCCAAGCCTTAGCAGACTTTGTGGTAGAATGGACAGGAAAAAAAGAAAGCATACCAGAAAGCAACCTCGAGCCGGTAAAAACACCTAAGCCAAGTCACAATGAGGACAAACTGACCTGGAAACTACATGTAGATGGGTCGGCTACAGATCAACTATCTGGTGGAGGAATTGCCCTTTTAACGCTTTGGGGGCAACACCTACACGCTGCAGTCAAGTTCGGATTCAAAGCATCTAACAATGAAGCCGAGTACGAAGCTCTAATCGCTAGGCTAAGACTAGCCCAGGAGATGAAGGCCGAACACATCAAAATCTGCAGTGATTCACAGTTGGTGGTAAATCATGTATTCGGAGAATACGAGGCTCCAGGAGAAAAGATGATAGCATATCTGAGCAAAATACATGATCTGCTCACACAATTCAAAAGCTACGGTCTCAGACAAATTCTAAGAGAAGAAAATACAACTGCAGATGCGTTAGCTCGATTGGCAAGCAGCAATGTAAGTGACAATTCAAACTTGGTTCCTATCCAGTTCCTCGAAGAGCCTAGCATCACTGGCATGGAAGAAATCGAAATGATTGATACATCCCCAAACTGGATGACACCAATAGTGGCCTACCTCGAGTCTGGGAAACTCCCAAATAACCGAAATGAAGCTCGAAAAATGATAAGGAAAGCTGCACGATATATCATAGTAGAGGGAGTTATGTACAGAAGAGGATTCTCAATGCCATTGCTCAGATGTGTCACTCAAGAAGAAGCTGCACGGCTCCTATCCGAAGTTCACGACTGATTCTATGGAAATCATGCCGCCAGACAGAGCTTATCCAAGAAAATTCTAAGGCAAGGTTACTTCTGGCCAACGATGATTGAAGATTCAAAAGCCTATGTTAAGAAGTGTGACAAATGCCACAGATTTTCAAAGATACCAAGAGCTCCACCCAACGAGTTAACACAGATGCAATGTCCGTGGCCCTTTGCCATTTGAGGGATTGACCTGATCGGACAATTACCCAAAGGTAAAGGCAGAGTGCAATATGTAGTGGTAGCAGTTGATTACTTTACTAAGTGGACTGAAGCCGAACCACTCGCAACCATTACATCGAAGAAAGTTCAAGACTTTATTGTGAAGAACATAATATGCCAGTTCGAACTACCGTACAAAATAGTCTCAGATAAATGATCTGAAGCAGTCAACAAAACCTTGAAGGATACGCTGCAGAAAAAACTTGAAGATGCCAAAGGAAGTTGGCCAGAAGAGCTTCCTGAAGTTCTATGGTCATACCCTACAACTGAAAAAACAGCAACCGGACAAACACCATTCGCAATGGAGTACGGTTATGAAGCTATGTTGCCCGTCGAACTCGAGCCACCTTCCCACAAAAGATTGACGTACGATCAAGGTACCAATCACATAATCGTAGCAGAATCACTTGATGAAATCGAAGAAAGATGAGCCAGTGCAAACTTAAAGTTGATGGCCCCAACAAAAAGTAGCTCGGTATTTCAACAAACAAGTGAAAGCTCAAAAATTCTTCGTGGGAGATATGGTCCCGAGAAGGGTATTCCTAAACACCAAAGACAGTACGGCAGGTGTACTTGGACCTAACTAGGAATGACCATATCAAGTGGTTGAAGTTCTCGACTCCGAAGCATACAAATTAGGTAAGTATGACGAAAAAATGCAACTCATTCTAGTACCACAGTATTGGAATGGAGAGCATTTAAGAAAATACTACCAATAAAGTACCAGGTTGGATGACCACTTTAAGTACTAAATGAACATTTGCTTTTAAGTGAATGGCCTGCTGGGCGGACTACGCTCAAAGGTTTCGATAAAAGAAACAAAGTACTCAGGTCGGGTGACCACTTTAAAGTACAGTTTCTTATGTCTGCAATTTGTTTTATCTCATGTTAAGCTAAAAGATCAGATTGGATCAAATAGCTCTGATGTAAGTTACTACGGTAACAAATACACTTTTCGATCAATAAATGAATAAAGATAGTTATTTCAAAATTCAGATTGAGTCGAAATTATCAGCATGTTTCTAATTTACCAAACAGTGCGTACAAAAGGTTTGGTCAAACCCAAAATACCGAACAGATAACAATATACATGTAAAAGACAAGTGACCAAGAGTCATACGTCTGCTCGGTCACTTGGGGGCACCTATACCTGTATAAAGCACTTGGTAAAAATAAAACAATCACAATTGCACAACAATTATAAACAGAGAATGAAATTCATTAAGGATAACAAAAGCACGTAATACTGGGATTAAAAGCTGCCCGATCAGCCTGTTGTCCAAAAAATGAAAAATAATTCCAAGTTTAAAGACCGCTTGGCCGGTCATGATGTCTTAGAAAAGGCCCTGAGGCCGAATAAGATATATAAAAATAAAGAAATAAAAGGGGAAGTGTTTAAACAGCTGGAGTCCCAGGCTCTTGGTTCAGTTCTTCTGGGCCAACTGAAGCTGGAGGATCTATTGTTTGAACAGGAGGTACATCTGTTGGAATTATTTTACCAGGATCTAGATTTATTACCAAGTATGTTGATTAACATCCTAATATGAATTCTAAAACAATGAAAATAAACACATAAGAGTTTAAGAAAACCTTACATTGGGTGCAGCGGAATAATATGACTCCTTCCATTCAGATCTCTAGCCCTTGGTTCTTTTCTGTAGCAGAGCATAATCAAGATCTGAATCTGGATCTCCTTTTCTCCTTCTTTGATGCTGATTTTCCATAGTCTTACATACTATGATTGAGGTACCACTTGATGTGTGTGGGCACTACTCATTCACTCAAGTGTTTCGAAATTTAGAGAGAAGAAAAGAGAGAGAGAGAGAGAGAGAGAGAGAGAGAGAGAGAGAGAGAGAGAGAGAGAGAGAGGCGTGTGGCTTTTCTGAAAGAAACCAATGTTCAAAGTTGTGTGTTTCCTGAAGCCAACACTTTCTATTTATAGAATACCCTCTAGGTTTAGGTTAGAATTGTATGGCATTAAAATAATGAAAACTATAAATGGTAATTTCTTGTGCATGTGGCCGGCCATACAAAGGGAATTGGGCCTCACTTTGCAACTTTCCCATTTTGTTATTTCTCAATTCCATTTTCTCAAAAATGCTAATTTTCCAATTTAACCTTTTTAAATGCCAATTTTAATTATTTAATAACTTAAAAATAATTATTAAATAATATTGTCATTTAATATATTTATTAATTTAGACATATAAAGTCTCTTAATCAATAAATAAACCTAAAATCTCTTTTCTTTACAATTTCGCCCTTGCTTAGTGAAAATTCATAAAGTAGACATAGTCTAACTTTACAATTATAATTGATTAATTAAAATCAATTAACTGAGTCTTACAAGCAGTATGGTCTCAACTAGTACGGGGACCATGGGTCTATATAATCGAGCTTCCAATAAGTCGAACTGAATTTACCAAGTAACTTCCCTAACTTATTAGTTCCTTGTTGAATCCACACTTAGAACTTGGAATTGCACTCTCAGACATATAGAACGCTCTATATGTTCCATGATATAGACACGTCATTAGTTATCCATTGTTATAACCCTAATGTGATCAATGACCCTCTAATAGATGATCTACATTGAAAAGGCACTAAGTTACCGTTACACCTTCAATATATTTTATCCTTAAAACACTTAGCTCCGTATAAATGATATTTCAGCAAAGTGAAATGAGATCTCCACCATTTATCTCTGTTTAGCCAAGCTTGAAGGATATCATCGTTTCACTTCTAAATTCCTATAGAAGTTATAGATTCCATATTTATGGTAGCGCTGCCACTCAATTATACTATCATGTTCCCAAAATGTACGTATCACCCTCACCCAAAAGTAGGCTTAACTAACAAATCAAAGAACATGTATAGTACTCTTGAGATCGAACCTAACCATATCAAGATTAAGGTCATTTGATCTAGGATCAACAGGTGATATTGAATTGAATAGATATTACGGTAAGTTTTAATATATCTAATCAAAGTTCAATATCGGTCCCTTCCGATGTATACTCCATACATCCGATACTGGTAAACTTTGCCAATGTCCTGGAAAGGACATAACACTTTTCCAAGGTGTAAGAATACCTATCGCTGATTATACCATGTCATTCTAAATCCAGTGTTCTGACAAATCAGGGAATAAACTTTTGGACATATAATTAAGATTATATTCCACTGTGCTGACAACACTATAATCTTTAACAAACTCATATGTTCTGGACTTAAAAAGAATTCATACATTATATACATATAATCATGAAATAAATCATGTGAACCATGCAACATAAAATGTTATTTCTGATCTTTATTAATAAGTAAATCTGATTATATTGAAATGAGTTTTATTTAGGGCACAAAACCCAACAAACTCCCACTTGCACTAATATAAACAAAATGTCCATTTCAAATAATCATTAACACCTTGATATACAAATCAAGTGTAGTAGTAGTAAACTCCTCGTAATAGGATCTGATAGGTTGAATAAACAATAACCTTTTCTCCACCATTACTTTCCCTTAATCACAAAATCCTTGATATTGTGAAATTCCTCTCTATATGTCTACTCTTTTGGGATACTGGATTCTATACCTTTGGCAACTACTTTGGTTATTCAGGAAATAACACTAGTAGTTAAGACAGGTTGGAACGGTGCCACAATTGTATAGAACTTTCCTTAGATTGAATAAGTATCTTTCCTGCAACTTTAACATTCAGTCTCTCTCTGGTAGACTAAGAGATTTCAGATAGGTTCTTACACTTCTCCAAAATCACTACTCCACCCCCAAAGTAATCACCATCTTATTAGCAGACTTTCTAGCACAAAGGCAAGTCTCGAAATCTGATGTGGTGTAGTCTAAGAGTTTCAAACACACCCTTATTGACTAACATATAGTTCCTCTTCTTAATCTTAAGATTTACTTGATTATCTTCCAATGTTCCTCTCCTGGATTAATCTGATACCTACTCATTACTTCCACTCAACAGCAGGTGTCTAGTCTAAGGCATACTAAAGCATATCTGAGACCTCTCACTGTTGATTTAGGAAATTCTTTCAAGGCTTTATCTTCTCTGGAATAGTTGAGACTTTTCCTTAGATAAATAAAATCTATATCTAAGAAGTTGTGAAGCTTCCATAGATTGCCATTGGAAAGAAAATGCTTCAGCATCTTATGCTTGCATTAGAGTAAGTAATTACCAGGTATACCACAAGCCATAGGTTTAGATAAACTCAAACCTATAATACTAGGAACAATAAGTTTTGTTAAGTCCATTGAATAGACTTATTAACAAAAATTTCCTTTCATGTCCTTGTAATAGAAAACTTTAGGTTACTCCATGTGGATGGATTAAACCATAGTTCTCTTGGCTTTCTTCTTAGTTTCTTATCTTGACAATCCATTACTTGTTTAAACTCACAATGGATTTTAATCACTAGTGTCTTCCAAGTCATAAGAAGGTAAAGTTCCTTGAAACTCTCCCACTACGACAAGATACCGTGAATTATGTCTAAGAAAACTAAATGGTATTGACCTCTTCGGTTGTGTTAAGACAATAGAGGCAGTGGGATCATCTTGTAACGAATAAGATGATAGAACACTTATGGAATCAAGAAAAATTATCTCCTTTATTTGCTACTTTATTTTCAGACTTAGTCATTTTCTTAGAAAAGTAGTATTTGTTTAAACAAACACTTTCTTATCTAATGACTATGGGATGATCCACCCCTAATCACTTAGAATAGCTAACAAACATGCAAACCAGGGTTAGCAGTTCTAGCTTTTCTTAAGATTTCGATTAGGTCATCCATGAATCTAGTAATGATTTACATTAAGTATACAACCATTGCATCATTCTGAAATTTTATTACCATAGAAGGATTTAGGCAACGACTAGTAACTAATCATCAATATGCATCTGGAATTTCTGGGGAGGTAAGTTTGGATATAATTCAAAATCAAATTAATGATCTTTGAACTGGATATCTACTAACTTTTTCTTCACCCCTATCAGTTCGCAAGATCTTTAACCACTTACCATTGCTAGAAATTCATTAAATTTTTCAAACATTTCAAATTTCTTTTGCATAAGGTAAAATCTAGAGTGATCGTTTTAAGAATACAACAAAAACTCATATCCACCCCTGAATGTACATCCATCTGCGAATGAGACGAACTTAATTTCAGTGGATATAGGCATATTAACTCTTTGCAGAGAATGATCTTGTCAAAACCACTATGAACAAGATACAAATGCCATAGATTTATAAAATATGTGGTTGTATCTTTTGATGACTTAAGTTTAGTTACATCAAAGAGTTCTTAGAATAGTGCAAGTGGATTCTGGTCACAGAATACTAAACTCATACAGTTTGAATCCATTAAAAAAATGGTTATTAAACACTTGTGAAAGTGTAACTGTGTAATTAGTAATTCTTTCTTGGACCAGCACTACTAATCTAACTCTAAGTCTGATTTTCCCATACAAGTAGGAGATTTCTAAGTTGAGGATTTATATCATTTTGGGATAGAATTTTGGGAATATAATCAAGTTCGTCATTTAATTTCTTAAGAGAAAATATAAAATGACATGAAATGATTTATAGACCATTCATCCAATGATATGTCATTGAGCTAATTCGAAATGAATAAGCTAAGAGGAATTAGGATAATTTCATTTTAAATAAGAATCCAACGATGCTCCGATTAGCGAGAGTCAAAGTAATCTTATTTATACAATTTTCTTGTTTCATATTGTAAAATACTAGGCTAAGGTGTCATCAATTGATGAACAGCTAGATGTTGCATATACAATATTTATCTTTCGAGATCTAACACTATTATGTTAGTCTAATGGTGAAAATCCATTAGGGTTTTATCTCATTAGAAAAACAAACCAAGTTAGACCAACAATGAAGATTCAAAATTAAACTACAATTTAATAACAGAAAATAACATGGTTCAATATAAATTCATACACAATTCAGAAATTATTAATCACATAGCAAGTAGGAATGATAAGTGAAAATACTAAAACATACAATCCTAAATAATTTCCAAGATCTTCAACAAACTGATATCAGTGTCCCGTTTAGGCGAGAGTCAGTGATACCATCCATTGAGTAGAGTTGTCAGCTCATCTAAAATGATAAACATTCTAGAAACCTTTTATTCGATCAAGATTGGAATCCGCGTTGTCCCGTTTAGGCGAGAGTCAAGGCTATTCTATCTGATGAGCTTCCACCATTGTTTCATATTGTTGCAAGTCTTATACAGTCGCCACCATTAGGGTGATCAATACTATATAAAAAACTTACAAGATTACTTATCTTTCGAGATTAAACGGTGCTAACTTGCTAATGAACGTTCCTCCATTAGGGAGGATTACTCACTAAAACAATAGCTATGTAAAACCAACAATGGAGATCGAATATCCTAATAATAATAAAGCTCATTATTTAAAGAAAATTTTATTTTCTTCTAATATTTATTTTAATCAATTTATTTTAAATATATATATTTATTTAATTAAAATTTCTAATTTAGAGTCAAAAATTCTAAATATAAATTTTAATGTAGTATTTATAAATTATACTTAGATGGATATGAAAATAACGTGAATTATTTCCATCTTAGTAATAATTTCCATAAATATTTAGAAAAATATGCAATTTAAGTTGTTTCAAAATTAATTTAAATTAATTTACAACTCAAATTTAATTTTCTATAAATATATATTGCATTTCAAAAAATGAAGTGTATAAGAATACTACTTTCGAAATTGCTTTAAAATAAAATAAAAAAATAAATCCTTGAAAAATTATCTTAATTTTATGTTGGCCCAAAATTAATTAATAAAATTAATTTACAACAAAAATATAATTTTCCTATTTAATTAAATATTTAAGAAAAATTTCAAATATTTAAGTATCATGATTAAGAATCAACTTAAATATTAATTTTCTATTTAATTAAATACACTAGAAAAATACTTCAAGCAAAACAGATAATATCTATCTCGACTTTCATTGACTAATTAATTCAATTTCTAATTATAATATATTCAGTTCATTTATTTTAATTAATCATTAAATGAAAAATTATTGATTTAAGTTGGTCCAAAATTAGAATAAATAATTTTCAACTTTAATCTATTTTTCAAATAAAATTCGAAATTTCTGCATTAAAGAAATGCAATTTCGAAATTGTAGGTAAAAGATCAATAAAATAAAATAAAATATATTTTGAAAATTATTCAAATTTAAGTTATTCTGAAATAAGATTCCAAACTTAAGATAATTTTCAACTTTAATTAAATAACATGAAAATAACAATATTTAAGTATCATGATGAAAATCAACTTAGATATTGAAATTTTCAATTTAATTAAATGTATTAAATTCAAGAAATAAATAATTAAGTATAGAGGAAACTTAATTATTAATTCTAGTTTAATACTAGGAAAATATACTAAACTTAGATTGTACCAAAATTAATTATGAAACAATTAATTTCACAATCAATGATATTTTCCTATTTAATATTAGAAATAATAACTAGTACTAGAAATAACGATCTAGAATATATATCATTAACTAAGTGTTTTTCTAAAATTAACTTTAAAATATTAAAATGAAAAATGAATTTCATATATTTTAAAAGTTAATTATGTTGCTAATTCAATTTTAATTAGGTTAGACTAAAATAATTAACCTAATACAATTATTTAAATAAGGGAAATGGGCCTTCACAATTGGGGTAGTTCATGTGAGGGGGAGCTGGGTTCAGTATGTCGTACCCACTTCTATTGGCCCAAAAGAGAGGAATTTAACCTTCAAATAAACAATTGTTATGTCAAATTTTATTTTAGCAACCTAGTCCATTTACTTAGTAAAACTTAAATGGGCTCCTATATGCATCTAAGCCCAATAGCAAACGTATAGGCTCACACAGGTCAAATGATTTGGATGGGCCCTATCATGTTACTAGGTTTACACAGATGAAAGAAGTACAAAATTTACCTGTTACAAATTATTTATAAGATCTATTGACAATTGGACTATGATTAAAATCAGATCATTGGATCTGTCAACAAGTTAATCATAGCAACAATAATAGGTTGCTAAAACAAACATGATAGGTTGATATTTAGATCAAATAAATAATAGGTTTGTTAAAAAATTTTGAATAAAAAATATAAATAAATAAACAAACATTGTCCATGTAACAGATGTGAAATAAGATATTAATATAATTAAATTATTATTCTTAAACCAACCAATTAAATTTTGAAAATTTAGGGTTGTTAAAACAAACCTTAAAAATCTCAAAAAGGGAAACTAATTTTAAAATATCTAGGTTTATTTGAATCAAATTAAATTAAATATCAAATAAGATCAATGATTTGAAAGGAAAGAATCTTCAAAATCACTTTCAAATCTTATAATTTAATAAAATAAACCAATTTTAAAATAAATAATAATTACCATAATTATATGTCAAAATATCTCAAATTAAGCAATATTCAAATTTCTACAAAATATCTAAGTTATTAAATATTTAAGATATAATTCATAAATTTCCAATAAGAAAAAAAATGATATATATAGAAATATATCATTTTTAAACTTATAATTTATAAATAATTAAATATTTAACAAAATAACAAATTTTGAATTTGAAAATATTATTGTAAGTATATCTATAAAAATATCTATGTTAATTTCAAATTTATTAATTATTTAATTTGTCATATAAGATAATTTTAATATAATATTTTAAATAAAAAGAAAAAGTTATCTTTTAATTTAAAATATGTTAGATATCAAAATATCTAATCTTATAATTAAATAATATATAAATATTAAAGAAGTTATCAAATTTTTAAATCTTACCATAATTGGAAATATTTAAAATTGTAAATATTCCAAATTGGAAATATTTTAAAAAATGAAATATTTCAAATTGGAAATATTTAAAAATGGAAATATTTCAAATTGGAAATATCGGATTTTGGGAAACAATCCCATAAAAAATTGGATTTTTGGGGAAAAACCCACAAAAATCGCAATTTGTAGTGGTTGCCAGGATAGGCTGCATGCAGCAGTCATGATTTCCAATCTTCCAAAATTCATATCTTCTTCGTTTTTCATCGGAGTTAAGTTCCGTAAAAATGAAAATTGCTTAATTTTTCAAAAGGAATCCAAATAAAATATTTTCAAAAATAGAAAAAATATTTTTTATGGAAAAATTTTGTACAACACAATCATTCATCACATAAGCACACAAACCAACATGAAACCATCCAAATCAACACAAAACATCGTTTTAATTCATATTTCATGAAAGTAAATAATTACCATAGCTCTGATGCCAGTTGTTTGAATTATTTTACCAGGATCTAGATTTACTACAAAGTATGTTGATTAACATCCTAATATGAATTCTAAAACAATGAAAATAAACACATAAGAGTTTAAGAAAACTTTACATTGGGAGCAGCTGAATATTATGACTCCTTCCATTCAGATCTCTAGCCCTTGGTTCCTTTCTGTAGCCGAGCATAATCAAGATCTGAATCTGTATCTCATTTTCTCCTTCTTTGATGCTGATTTTCCATAGTCTTACATACTATGATTGAGGTACCACTTGATGTGTGTGGGCACTACTCATTCACTCAAGTGTTTCGAAATTTAGAGAGAAGAAAAGAGAGAGAGAGGCGTGTGGATTTTCTGAAAGAAACCAATGTTCAAAGTTGTGTTAGAATTGTATGGCATTAAAATAATGAAAACTATAAATGGTAATTTCTTGTGCATGTGGTCGGCCATACAAAGGGAATTGAGCCTCACTTTGTAACTTTCCCATTTTGTTATTTTTCATTCCCATTTTCTCAAAAATGCCAATTTTCCAATTTAACCTTTTTAAATGCCAATTCTAATTATTTAATAACTTAAAAATAATTATTAAATAATATTACCATTTAATATATTTATTAATTTAGACATATAAAATCTCTTAATCAATAAATAAACCTAGAATCTCTTTTCTTTACAATTTCGCCCTTGCTTAGTGAAAATTCATAAAGTAGACATAGTCTAACTTTAGAATTATAATTGATTAATTAAAATCAATTAACTGAGTCTTACAAGCAGTATGGTCTCAACTAGTACGGGGACCATGGGTCTATATAAAATCAATTAATTCCTTGTTGAATCCACACTTAGAACTTGGAATTGCACTCTCAGTCATATAGAACGCTCTATATGTTCCATGATATAGATACGTCATTAGTTATCCATTGTTATAACCCTAATGTGATCAATGACCCTCTAATAGATGATCTACATTGAAAAGGCTCTAAGTTACCGTTACACCTTCAATGTATTTTATCCTTAAAACACTTAGCTCCGTATAAATGATATTTCAGCAAAGTGAAATGAGATCTCCACCATTTATCTCTGTTTAGCCAAGCTCGAAGGATATCATCGTTTCACTTCTAAATTCCTATAGAAGTTATAGATTCCATATTTATGGTAGCGCTCCCACTCAATTATACTATCATGTTCCCAAAATGTACGTATCACCCTGACCCAAAAGTAGGCTTAACTAACAAATCAAAGAACACGAATAACACTCTTGAGATCGAACCTAACCATATCAGGATTAAGGTCATTTGATCTAGGATCAACAGGTGATATTGAATTGAATAGATATTACGGTAAGTTTTAATATATCTAATCAAAGTTCAATATCGGTCCCTTCCGATGTATACTCCATACATCCGATACTGGTAAACTTTGCCAATGTCCTGGAAAGGAGATAACACTTTTTCAAGGTGTAAGAATACCTATCGCTGATTATACCATGTCAGTCTAAATCTAGTGTTCTGACAAATCAGGGAATAAACTTTTGAACATATAATTAAGATTATATTCCACTGTGCTGACAACACTATAATCTTTAACAAACTCACATGTTCTGGACTTAAAAAGAATTCATACATTATATACATATAATCATGAAATTAATCATGTGAACCATGCAACATAAAATGTTATTTCTGATCTTTAGCAATAAGTAAATCTAATTATATTGAAATGAGTTTTATTTAGGACACAAAACCCAACAACATCAACAACCTGACCAGAGGTTGAAGCAGCCGCCTCAGTTTTTCCATAGGCCACTTGGGACACGCAAAACTCAAGGTACATGTCCTTAGCATCACCCAAGTAGTCAAAGTTGGCCTGAGGATTAGCCTTCCAAAAGTCAAAGAAGAGCTCAAGACTGGCTATTTTTAAGGCATTGACCTTCTCTTTCAACCTTGCCACCTCGGCCGAAAGCTCCTCAAGCCAGTTGCTCACTGACCTCAGGAACCAGCCGGTTCATGTAATGGGCCAGTATCTCCTTGCCCTTCTTGGCCTCTGGAAGCACCGGCAAATGTGGAGTAGGTGCTCGCACCCGTTCAGGATCACTCCTGACCAGTTCAGACCCAACTTTTGGTGGTCTAGACCTGTCCAAGCTTCCTCCCTGAGACTCCTTGGACTTAGCAGCTTTGGGGGTAGAGGGGTTTACAGCAGTTAGCTCCTCGGAAAGATCAATGACCTCCCCAGCAGGCCTCTTTTCCTTAGAAGAGGACCCCTCACCGCCCTTAGACTTCTTGGCCGGAGGAGAGGCACTAGAGCTTCCGCCCATTCTCTTCTTCAGACCCTGAAACATCTGCCGAGACATGTTTGTACAGAACGAAAAACAACATGGTTAGAAAACAGACATCAGAAACATAAGGCATGAAAGTCAAGAAGCTCAAAAACAAGACAAAATAGTATGCAAGATGACGACCCAAACAAGACTCAAAAGTTCATCACCACCTAACATCAATCTTATTTCAGACATAACAGCTTTCCCTTTACTGAACACGGGAGGGGATGGCTGAGCTGGTGAAATGGGCTCCCTTATGCAAATGGCATGTTCAACAGGCTTGGGCGGGGCCAGAAGTTTCTTCTTCCTCTTCAGTGCAGTCACCTGCTCTTCCTCAACTTCATCTTCAAGATTCAAGGGCTCTTGAGCATACTGCTTGGCCCTTGCAGATCCCTTCAACTTAGCCTCGCGCTTCAGTTGAATCAACTCATTCTCGAATGAGCTCGTTCGGCCCGTCCAGCACCAGATTTCCTCTTCTTCTCTGTCACGGACTTAGGAACAAAGTCATTGGGATAGAGCCTGTACATCACAAAATTATCCTCGAAGGTCAATTGGATAATATTCTGGTGTTCCCCCGGAAGCCGAGCAAGTTTTTGAGCTCTATCCCTAAGAGCAAGAGTGAGGGGAGGGGGGTGATATGTCGGAATCTGATGGAACCGAGTGCGAGTGATGCCCGTGCCATCCACCATGAAGTACTCATCAACAAAACGCCCAATCTTGTTGATGGTCGTATCGTCTGTGTCCGTCAACCACTTGAAGCCTGGTTGAGAGAAGTAGAAGTTGTTGGGTTTTGTGCCCTAAATAAAACCCATTTCAATATAATCAGATTTACTTATTAATAAAGATCAGAAATAACATTTTATGTTGCATGGTTCACATGATTTATTTCATGATTATATATATAATGTATAAATTCCATTTAGGTCTAGAACATATGAATTTGTTAATGATTATAGTGTTGTCAACACAGTGGAATATAATCTTAATTATATGTTCGAAAGTTTATTCCCTGATTTGTCAGAACACTGGATTTAGACTGACATGGTATAATCAACGATAGGTATTCTTACACCTTGGAAAAGTGTTATGTCCTTTCCAGGACATTGGCAAAGTTTACCAGTATCGGATGTATGGAGTATACATCGAAAGGGACCGATATTGAACTTTGATTAGATATATTAGAATTTACCATAATATCTATTCAATTCAATATCACCTGTTGATCCTAGATCAAATGATCTTAATCCTGATATGATTAGGTTCAATGTCAAGAGTGTTATTCGTGTTCTTTGATTTGTTAGTTAAGCCTACTTTTGGGTCAGGGTGATACGTACATTTTGGGAACACGGTAGTGCAATTGAGTGGGCGGTAACATAAATATGGAATCTATAGCTTCTATCTGGCGAATAGAAAGTAAAGGATGATTTCCTTCGAGCTTAACCAAACGAAAATAAATGGTGGAGTACTCATTTCACTTAGCTGAAATATCATTTATACAGGGTTAAGTGTTTTAAGGATAAAATACATTGTAGGGTGTTACGGTAATTTAATCCCTTTACAGCGTAAATCATCTACATAGAGGATCATTGATCAAATTAGGATTATAACAATGGATAACTAATGACGTGTCTATATCGTGGATCATATAGAGCGTTCTATATGACTAAGAGTGCAATTCCAAGTTCTAAGAGTAGATTCAATAAGGAATTAATAAGTTAGGGAATTTACTTGGTAAATTCGGTTTGACTTATTGGAAGCTCGGTTATATAGACCCATGGTCCCCATACTAGTTGAGACCATACTGCTTGTAAGACTCAGTTAATTGATTTTGATTAATCAATTATAATTCTAAAGTTAGACTATGTCTACTTTATGAATTTTCACTAAGCAAGGGCGAAATTGTAAAGAAAAGAGATTCTAGATTTATTTATTAATTAAGATACTTTATATGTCTAAATTAATAAATATATTAAATGACAATATTATTTAATAATTATTTTTTAAGTTATTAAATAATTAGAATTGACATTTAAATGGTTAAATTGGAAAATTGGCATTTTTGAGAAAATGGAAATGAAAAATAACAAAATGGGAAAGTTGCAAAGTGAGGCCCAATTTCCTATTCTGGCCGCCCACTATGCATAGGTTTTCGCCATTTATTTTTTCATTATTTTAATGCCATACAATTCTAACCTAAACCTAGAGGGCATTCTATAAATAGAAAGTATTGGCTTCAGAAAACTCATGACTTTGCACATTGTTTGCTTCAGAGAAAAGCTATGCCGCACCTCTCTCTCTCTTTTCTTCTCTTCTAATTTCGAAATTCCCTTGAGTGATAGAGTAGTGCCCACACACATCAAGTGGTACCTCAATCATAGTATGTAAGAGTGTGGAAAATCAGCATCAAAGAATGAGAGAAAGAGATCCAGATTCAGATCTTGATTATGCTCTGCTACAGAAAGGAATCAAGGGCTAGAGATCTGAATGGAAGGAGTCATAATATTCCGCTGCACCCAATGTAAGGTTTTCTAAACTCTTATGTGTTTATTTCATTGTTTTAGAATTCATATTAGGAAGTTAATCAAACATACTTGTTAGTAAATCTAGATCCTGGTAAAATATTTCTAACAACTGGTATCAGAGCCATGGTAATGATTTACTTTCATGTAATATGAATTAAAACGATGTTTTATATGTTTTGTGTTGATTTAGATGGTTTCATGTTGGTTTATGTGCTTATGTGATGAAAGTTTGTGTTGTACGAATTTTTTCCATGAAAAATATTTCTCTATTTTTGAAAATATTTTATTTGGATTCCTTGTGAAAAATTAAGCAATTTTTGTTTTTACGAAACTCGATTCTGATAAAAATTGGAAAAGTTATGAATTTTTGAAATTTAGGAGCCATGGCTGTCGAGTGGGTGCATCGAGTGCACCGAGCACTCGGACAAGCCAGGAATCCGCGCGCGTGACACGCCCGTGTCACCCCTACTGTCCGCCCACATCCGCCCGCCAGTGACCCTACAAGCGCCGAGTTTTCTCGGCGCCCTGTCCCTTATTCCGCGCGGCCTCCTGGGGCTGCACATGCAGCCATTCTTGGGCAACCAACCCAAATTGCAATTTTTGGTTTTTTTTTTTTTTTTTTTTTTTTTTTTCCAAAAATCCAATTTTTTATGGGATTGTTTCCCAAAATTTATTTTTCCAATTTTAAATATTTCCAATTATGGTTAGATTTAAAAATTTGTTAACTTCTTTAATATTTATATATTATTTAATTATAAGATTAGATATTTTGATATTTAACATATTTTAAATTAAAAGATAACTTTGTCTTTTTATTTAAAATATTATATTAAAATTATCTTATATGACAAATTAAATAATTAATAAATTTGAAATTAACATAGATATTTTTATAGATACACTTACCATAATATTTTCAAATTCAAAATTTGTTATTTTGTTAAATATTTAATTATTTATAAATTATAAGTTTAAAAAATGATATTTTTTCTATATATATCATTTTTTCCTTATTGGAAATTTATAAATCATATCTTAAATATTCAAATAACTTAGATATTTTGTAAAAATTTGAATATTGCTTAATTTGAGATATTTTGACATATAATTATGGTAATTATTATTTATTTATTATTTTATTCCTAAAATAATAATTATCTAACCAAATATATTTTAAAAAATTGGTTTATTTTAATTAAATTATAAGATTTGAAAGTGATATTGAAGATTCTTTCTTTCAAATCATTGATCTTACTTGATATTTAATTTAATTTGATAAACCTAGATATTTTAAAATTAGTTTCTTATTTTGAGATTTTAAGGTTTGTTTTAACAACCCTAAATTTTCAAAAATTTAGTTGGTTAGTTTAAGAATAATAATTTAATTGTATGAATATCTTATTTCACATCTGTTACATGGACAATGTTTGTTTATTTATTTATATTGTTTATTCAAAAAAAAATTAACAAACCTATTATTTATTTGATCTAAATTGCTATGATTAACTTGTTGACAGATCCAATGATCTGATTTTAATCATAGTCCAATTGTCAATAGATCTTATGAATAATTTGTAACAGGTAATTTTTGTACTTCTTTCATCTGTGTAAACCTAGTAACATGATAGGGCCCATCCAAATCATTTAACCTGTGTGAGCCTATATGTTTGTTATTGGGCTTAGATGCATATAGGAAGCCCATTTAAGTTTTACTAAGTAAATGGACAAGGTTGCTAAAATAAAATTTGACATAAGTAATTTTATTTAGGCCCAATTAGATTTGGGCTTATTCAATGACTACCAATTGTTTATTTAAAAGTTAAATTCCTCTCTTTTGGGCCTTGTGTGAGAGTTGGGGGCCAATAGAAGTGGGTACGACATACTGAACCCAGCTCCCCCTCACATGAACTACCCCAATTGTGAAGGCCCATTTTCCTTATTTAAATAATTGTATTAGGTTAGAATAGTGCAAGTGGATTCTGGTCACAGAATACTCAACTCATATAGTTTGAATCCATTGATAGAAAATGGTTATTAAACACTTGTGAAATTGTAACTGTATGATGACTAATTCTTTCTTGGACCACCACTACTAATTTAACTCTAAGTTGATTTGCCCATAAGGATTAAGCTAAATTGTGATGTTAAAGTGGGGATGGAAAGCATGTGCCTTGCAGTTGTGGCTAGAAACCTTGGAGTGGTGTGTGGGGTGCATACAACTAGATTAGAGTTCTCTGATGCTCTTTGTGGTGAAGCGGCAGCCTGCTGCTTGGCGCTGGAAGTTGCTAAGGATGAAAGTTGGAAGTTTATCATTATAGAGAGCGATTCTAGGGTGGTTATCAATTCGCTCAATGATCTAAAGCTCTGTTGGGAGATTGAGAACTATGCTAATTTTTGTAATAGACTCTCTCAGTGTTTTGCTTGTTGTAATTTTTATTTTGTTAGCAAATTTTGTAATTAATGTGGCTAAGTGAGCTTTTTTTATCCACAATCAGTATGGTTGTTTGTGTATTTCTTCTATTCCGAATAATATCCTATGTAATGATCGTGAAGTCTAATTTTTATCTAAGCATATTTTATTTTTTTTTTTAAAAAATAATAACCTAGTATAAAAAAATAGGGACTTTTTTATTTTTATACTTTAAAACAGTTTTTTTTTTACGAAATTTCACATAGAAATCTCTATTGCAACTAAAAGAACAATCTAAATTGTAACTAAAATCCGCATAGTAATTTATATAAAAACCACCGTGAAAACCACTTAAGAAATCTAAATCATAAATTTAAAAAAAAAAATTAAAAAATAATATACGGAGTAATTCTAAACAAAATATCCATTTAGATGTATTGTGTAAAATTTCTTACAAATTAGAAACACATACTACACAACATAAAACGGAACGATAATGACCCAAAACAATTCAATAAATATGATATAGATCTGTAATGACCGAATTTATTATTGGGACGTGAGCTAATTCGCATCGCTCTCTTCTGATCAACAACAAATCTGTCCACCATGATTTCGCCCGGGAAGCTCAAGTCGGTCGACTTTTACAGGTCTCTGACCCCTCTCTCTCACTCTCTCTTCACTATACTCCAGTTCGTTTACTCTGAGCAGTGCCAGAGCTCCTTTCATTATCTTTTTAATGATGGTGGAAATCGTAATCGGCACCATCAAATCTCTTTGTTTAGATTCGTATATGTTATTGAGTCATTGTAACGTTAACCTGTTTGTTCTATTTGTTGTTTTGTTTGGGGGTGCTTCTTTATGTTCGATTATTATCTTGGATTTTTAAAAGTTGGGGATTAATGGGTTTTTGTTTTTACATTGGAATTTTTGCCCCATATTTTAACCCTTATAATGCTTGGTTTGACGATTTTGGTTCATTGCATTTGGGGTTTTGGGTTTATTCATATGCTCTTCCTTCATACGTTAACTATTTGATTCCTTGCTGTGTGTTCAGGATGGATAATTAGAACGAGGTTTTATAACTAATAAATTTTTCTTATTTTTGATGTTGGTGAACTGTTTTGAGTTGACTATTATATTTCTGGCATTGTTTTGGTGGATGTAGTGCTGTTCTGTTGTACAATTCGGAGATGGGTGGGTGTTTGAAATCATTGAATTACTAATGAGAGTATAGCACAGTGATGATTTAGGAGGAATTGCGTAAAACCCAAATATGAGATGCTCTGAATGATGTTTTTTAATTATCATTATTATTACTTAATGACAAAAAAAGGAGCTTTTGGTGGCATTATATGAATGCCCTGTGATTAGGGTAAGAACCACGGTTCCATAGTTATATACTTTTTGAGAACAGTTCTATCTAATCTCAGTGAGTATTATATGCTGTCATGTCACCTTCATAAACTGTGAATTCTTAAGTTGATTTATTTTCACTTCTTTTTTATGCTTTGTGTTCTCTGGTTTGGTCATGGATTGTTTGAAGTCATATAAACTTCTGATTCTGATATTTTGTTAATTCATTTATCACGTTCCTTGTCTACAGGAAGATCCCAAGAGATTTAACTGAGGCATCACTATCCGGTGCGGGATTATCCATAATTGCAGCTCTTTCCATGGTATTTTTATTTGGAATGGTATGTTATCTTATCACATTTGTTGATTCTTTTGGGTTTTAACATATAGACTAGGGAATAGAATGACTTTGTTGCTTCATAAATCTCGGAATCATGTTTGGCGGGTTTTTTCTGACACGATCCTATCGCTGTTATATATTTATGTATATATTTTGATTGTTTTTACTATCTTTTTGTTCTGTTGTTAGGACTAATATTTCGTCTACCAGTTTTTATTTGTGATTTTCTTTTTCTTCTAAAAAGCTAGGAAGTTTAGCTACTCATTTGCTTGATTCTTCTCACAATTTCTTGAATGATGTATTTTGCAGGAACTGAATAACTATTTAACCATCAGCACCTCTACTTCTGTCATTGTTGACAAGAGTACCGATGGAGATTACTTACGTATTGATTTTGATATAAGGTATAGCTCAGTGACTGAATTTTGATGGTTCCTTGGTAGAGGTTGGTTTTATATAGTTTAGAGAGTTTTTTTGACTAAGCTCCTAGAGATATATTGTGAGTTTTAGGTTGTTGATTAATAATGTGGTTGGGTCTCGATTTGATTTTGAAGCTCAGTGTAAGTATTCGATTATGTTGTTTTTCACATGCACAAGTATCTTTAGAAAAATGTACTTCCTCGACCATAAACCGGTGGTGGTGTATTTATAAGAGTTGCTTCTCAATTGGTATGCTGGGACCTCAGTCTTCTAGATGTGTTTATAAATGTAGTAACTATAATTAGAATAGTTATATCTTCTCCTTGTCTTCATTTTCTTCACTACATTACTAATATTGCTTCAATTTTGTTGTAGCTTTCCTACACTGTCGTGTGAATTTGCATCAGTTGACGTGAGTGATATACTAGGAACAGTAAGTTTCCATATCCCAATCTTTTTTGGTCCACTGATGAATTTTTCTTGTAGTTTTATCAAGAATTCATTTGTATTCCAAATGGTGTACTACGTCTGTGGCTATAATTGCTATGGCTGTTTGGGGTGATCTGGTTAGAGAGCACAGAGCAATATAATTTTTTAAGATTTCGAGGATAGTTCTGGAAGTCCATAGGATAAAGGTCGATATTGGGTGGCTATTTTGTTATACAGCATCAACAAGTTCAAAGGAATGTTATATGTTGATTTAGCTAGAGATTGGAGATTCCTGTTGTACATTTCTACAGTGATAAAGTCAGACTTTTCTTCATAGCAATTGCTATAGTTTCATTGCCCCCAAGTCTTGTAGGGTTAGGTTGATATCGTAGTTTAGAAAAAAATTATTGAACATTTTTTTCTAAGAAAAAAGAAATGTTAAAAAAGAGATGAAACCAGACAAGAACAGTTTATTAATAGAAGTTCTCCTTTATTAACAAAAGTTCAGTTTCTTTCCTAGAAAGAAAAAGGAAAGAACAGTTTATTAATAGAAGAAACCAGACAAGAAATATATCGTGCTTTAGAATAATTTTTTTTAAGAAAAAAGAGATGAAACCAGACAAGAACAGTTTATTAATAGAAATTCTCCTTTATTAACACAAGTTCAGTTTCTTCTCAGAAAGAAAAAGGAAAGAAGAAAGATATCATATATTTCCAAATGTCTTGCAAACATTTCATTGGGATATATTTCATTTACATTTTGTATCTAAATTCTTTAAGAAGCACTTAGGTGATGCATGATGCATGCATCTTAAACATATTGTAGCCTTTGGAGATATAAATTTCTGATGATTTCATTCTCAGATTTTATGTTTACATTTTGATATATTTATTCTGTTTGCCAGTTCCACAATGTTTGAGGTTTAAGTTTCTCATGGGTGCCTTCTTAGCAACTGCTATAGTTTCCTATTCCTCATATATTCCAAGTGAAAAAAAGTATGAGAAGGGGTGCATGAAGTTTCCTTTAATACTATTATGTTTACACCACAAGAAAATCTATTTGCGCTCCAATATTAAAAAAATATCAACTGAAATTAATATTTAAATTTACTGATGATAATTTTTCTTTTATATTTTACTATGTAATAATTTCAATATTTTCTTTTACCTCGTTTTCATATACCGTTTTCTAATTAATGCATATCAATTTTTTTTACTCTAATAAAACTTTATATATTTCTTGGTTTAAAAACGTATTTTTTTAGAATGTGAAAAAGAAAAAAAAATATCAGAAAGAATGAGTACAAATTAAAAAAAACATGCATAATTTAATTTATTCAAAATAAAAACAGTAAAATAGGGTGTTTTTATACTTTTTTGAGTTGCAAATAAAACTTCCCATATAAAATTTAGTTGTCTCATTGTTCTGTATAGATCTATTCTAATCCTGTTCCCTTCAAAGTTTAAAGACTTTAATTGTTCTTTTTGATCGAGTTTGTGCATCTCTAAAGTAAGGATTCCTCTAGTACAAGACAAAGCAAAATGTAGAAGGATTAATGAGTTGCTTTGAAACGAAAATCTGAGTTCATCTAAGAGTTCCTAGCTTTGTAGTTTACATATTTAGAGCTTAATATCCTTATAAAGAAATTGATAGGAATAACCTGTCAAAATTAATAGGACAGTAGCGAGAATGGAGTAAGTTTGTACTGAATATCTAAGATTTCGAGAGCTTGGTTCTCTCCTAAACAGGTATTACACCTTTAACAAAACATTCCACACCCTTTCCCTTTGCTACTCTCATATGTATACTATACCAATACTCGTCCTCATTACAATGACCCGAGCAAATACCTCTTTTAGTAAGCTCTACCACATCTAATCCTGAGGTCTATTAGAAATGTAGTGGTTAACATATACATATATATATATTTGTAGGTTTTATTCTTCACTATTATTTTGTTACTTTGATTGATATTATAGACTTTGCCTGACATTAAGTTTCCTCACTTTCAGAACAGGTTGAATATAACAAAAACAATACGTAAATTCTCCATAGATGCAGATTTAAAACCTACTGGTGCTGAGTTTCACTCAGAACCAATGTCAAATTTCATTAAGCATGGGGATGAAGTTGATGAAGAAGCTGGTGAAGGTTCTGTTGCTCTAACAGCAAATAACTTTGATAAATTTTCTCACCAGTAAGTGGTCCATGTTTAAATCAATTCTCAGCTAATGATTTGACCATGGAAGACTTTTTATGCTATCTAATTAAAGTGTTATCTTCCCATAATTTGTGTAACAATTCTCTTGTAGATATCCAGTTTTAATTGTCAACTTTTTTGCTCCTTGGTGCTACTGGAGTAATCGCCTGGTAAATTTTCTACTTCTATCACTGAATTTTGGTGAGAGTCTATGATGCACGTACACTATATCCATGTGCATATGTACTTCTCTCTTTTTCGTACTTCCTCTCTTTCCTCCTTGTTGGAAAGAGGAATCTCTTAAATTACATTGATAACTTGCAATCAAAGGAGAGCTTATCTTTGCATTATTTTTTTTTATTAAGATACCCATTTGTACTTAATGCTTATATTGTTTTGTTTTAGAAACCTTCTTGGGAGAAGGCAGCCAGGACAATACGAGAAAAGTAATTTTTTAATTATTTCCATTCAACTATTATTAAGAAATTGTTGCCTTTACACTGAAGTTCTTTTATTTATTTATTTATTTTTTGCTTGTATTCAGATATGACCCAGAGTTGGATGGACGTATAATTATGGGAAGGGTTGATTGTACTCTAGAAGGTGAACTGTGTAAGAGGTACGCTTTTGTAGATCTAAGCTTTAAGCTTATTTGTTTTATCCTAAAATGTTTCAGTGTTTTCTCTCTGCCATTCCATCCTTTAGGACTCGTTTGGTAGGCCGGTCATATTGTATTAAGTAATAATAAACACTATATTTGGATAAAAACTTATTATATTAATTATTACGATCATAAATTTTAATACAATGTGAATACATAACAAATAATTCATATTAGTTTGTATTATAATATTTACAAAGGGCTCGGGGTTCGGAGTCCAACTTCGATCCAGGGTCTCCAGGGATGGGATTAGGATTGGGGTTGAGTTTATGTTAATGATAATATAGTTTTACACAATCTATTAATACAACTCAATACCAAACATAGTATTGTAGTAATACAATCCAACACAATACTATACAATACAATACAACACGGCGTACCAAACGAGCCCTTAGGAATTGATTTAGTTAAAAATTCTCTGATGTCACTAAAGTGTTGAAGAAAAGTGGACGCCAAAAAAATAAAATAAAATATTCTTTAAAAGATGTAAACATGGGAATAATTGTAATGGTAATATGTTTCTTTTGAAGGCACAAGGTGATAAGCCCCAATACACTTTGTTCACTCTAGGAGACCAAAGGAATGGCTTTGGCAGGGGGTTACTTTGTATTCTGGTCTTATAGTAATTGTTTCCTATTTTTGTATTAGTGGGCTGTTGTAAGTGGAAGGGCTGAATTGTGGAAATAGCTGATAGAATATTTCTACTTTAAGGTTATTCTATCACAAGGATATTTAAGTAGAGATCTAGGTTTCATCTTAATGTTTCTGTGTGTTTATATACTTTTAAGATGTGAAAATTGTTGATTGCATTTCATCACAATGACATGCTTCCTGGAACATTAAGTGCTTGACAATTTCGTGGATGTGTTGCAGATTGACATGGTCATTTTGGTTGTCAACTTTATGATTTTCTATCTTTGCATCTCTTGTTATTGTAGTTTACATTTTATTGCTTGGTCTCTTAACTGACTTCTTCTTTCTCACAAAATTAGGCATCATATCCAAGGGTATCCATCCATTCGCATATTCCGAAAAGGAAGTGATTTGAGGTGAGGTAATGTTGCATTTTTTAGTTTTATGATGTCCCTCTAGGCATTCCTGCTATGTTGTGTCACATTAAAGTTTTCATTTTTCTTTTTTAAAAAAGTGTTGCTCATGGTCTGCATACACATGCCCTATATTAAAACTCATAGTATTAAGAAATGTAATCACCTGTCCACACATTCTTGTATCAATAATCAATCTAATGTCTTGAAGGATTGTTACATTGTCATCTAATTGTTTCTTGCATGGTGATCGAAATGTGTAAAGAGTGACTAGGTTTAATATTGGGTTCTAGAGTGAGTGTGATTCTGATTGCTGATGTGATATGGTGGTTATTTTCTGCCACAGGCTTGATCATGGACATCATGACCATGAATCTTATTATGGAGATCGAGATGCAGACAGCTTGGTTAAGGTATGTACATATGCATAAATGTTTTGAGTTATCCTTCATCTCTCATAAAACTTTGACTGATTGCTTTGAAAGGTTGATAGAATTTTCCTTGAGTAGAAATATTTTATCAGAAATCAATACACAGATAGTGAAATCCCTCAAAGAATTCTTTGTTGCAAAACATTGACAAAGTATACAAATCGAACTTGCAAGAGGCTTGTCTTTCCTATTCCAATCTTTCGAGAGGTTTGGTCTCTCCACAAGAGTCTACTCTTCTTTAATTTCAAGCTACCCTTACAAAAGTATAACTAATTCCAACTAGGATCCACTAAGAACAACACAACTCAGCCCCAAACTTCACAGAAACTGCCAGCAAAATAAAAAAAATGAAATAACAAAAAGGCTACAAAAACACCAAGTAGTCTATTTGCTTGGACAATCTCCTATT
Organism: Cannabis sativa; assembly: GCF_029168945.1. NCBI lineage: Eukaryota > Viridiplantae > Streptophyta > Magnoliopsida > Rosales > Cannabaceae > Cannabis > Cannabis sativa. Next base: position 41,589,100 of record NC_083606.1, on the reverse strand, counting down.
AAATATAAAGCCTACAGGGAGATTATCAATGGTCAATCCAGTCAGTGATGTGAATGTGATTAAATAGCAACACCTACAATTTAGAATGAATGATGTCTTCATTTTGTCGACTAATGACAGATGATGGAAGGTTTGGTTGCACCTATTGAACTGGAGTCTCAGAAACAGCTTCCAGGAGGTAGCAATACAACAGAAAATGCAAAAAGACCAGCACCAAAGGCTGGTGGATGTAGAATTGAAGGATATGTACGCGTGAAAAAGGTTTGTTTCCAATTGCGATAGAAACACTACAAAGCTTAGAACTGAAACAAATGCTTACCTTTTAACATGAACAATTATTTGATTTCTTATTGTACTATTTTGCTTCACATTTATTGACAGCGTCAAATTTTCCATTGTCATGCTAATGTAACAATAATTAAAATAAGAGTTATTGCTGGCATAAATTTATGCATGTGTTGCACTTAAATATCTAATTAGTACTTTTAAAGGAATAAATACCTAAATTTCAAGTTTTGTGGCTACTATTAATTTTTATTTGCGGCTGTTGACAGCAAAAATACTATGTGTACTCAACTGTTGCACATAAATATCTAACTTTTAATTTTTGTTTTTAAAAGAACCTAACTTTTTGTTATGAAAGCATCTAATTAAGTTAAAACTAAAGCTTGCAACAGAAATTAAAAGTTAGGTATTTGTACTGTCAAAATAAAATGTTACTTATTTAAGGGCAGCACATACACAAACTTAAGTATTTATGGTGCCAATAACCCTTAAAATTATTATTATTTTTATGTAATCTAATCAAAATATCATTTCATCTTGCGTTAGTTCTTGGCAACCTTTCATTGCTTGTCCCTTTACTTCCTCAATTCTAAATTTGATTTTCCTTTACTGGGCAGGTTCCTGGGAATCTTATCATTTCAGCTCGTTCAGGATCTCACTCTTTTGATGCTTCTCAAATGAATATGTCACATATTGTATCACACCTTTCATTTGGTAAGAAGATTACACCTAAAGTCATGAGTGACGTGAAGCGATTGATACCTTATCTTGGAGGAAGCCATGATAGATTGAATGGCCGGAAATTCATTAATCAACGAGATATAGGTGCAAATGTTACAGTAAGTTTTCCAATACGCTGACACATAAGACAATCATGAAAATAGGCTTAACTGTATGATAATAACATTCTCTTATGTTTCTCTTATTTCTTGTTCTGATATTAAGGCCCCATAAATTTCTTAACTAGTTTTATTGGTTTTTCATTCTTCTCGATATAGAAACTTCTGTTTTCATTGGGTTACTTTGTTTAGTAGCCGTATTTGTCCTTAAACTATCAGAAATGTTTCCTTGGGTTTTTGAACATTAGTTTTTTTGTTTCGGTTTCTAAACCATAAAAAGTGTTTCAGCTTTTCAGGTTAGGCGAATTACACATCATCATTCCCCTCTCTATTCATTCTCCTACCGTATTTGTATTTTATCACTGGCGTATATCAGTTGGGCAAACAATAAATCATAAAATTTTAGTAACTCAATATAATATATACTTTTTTTTTTGCTAACTCAATATAATATATACTTGCAAAGTAGATTATGAAAGAATTTCTCATCACCCAATTAAATAAAAGAAAAATAAATAAATATGTAAATATTTGATATTTCTTAATAATGGACACTGCAGATAGAGCATTATCTTCAGGTCGTTAAAACAGAAGTCATAACAAGAGGTTCCCATAAATTAGTTGAGGAGTATGAATACACGGCCCACAGCAGTGTTGCTCAAAGTGTATACATACCTACTGCAAAATTCCATTTCGAGCTCTCACCGATGCAGGTAGTGTTTTGTAGTATTGTGTTTGTACTTAGTGATGTTTATTTTATTTAGTTTTTTTACCTCACCATTTTCTTTACCTTCTAAACCAGGTTTTGATAACAGAAAATCCGAAGTCCTTTTCACATTTTATCACCAATGTGTGTGCCATTATTGGAGGTGTCTTCACGGTTAGTACTTCATATCTGTTGTTTCCTCCCTTTATTCTTAGGAATGCCTCTAAATATTCTCGTCTTTGGGTTTCAGGTAGCTGGAATATTGGATTCAATTCTGCACAACACTTTTAGAATTATTAAAAAAGTTGAATTAGGGAAAAACTTTTGAGAGGCAAGTAAAGTTTCTTGAGTGTTATCTTCCAGTACCAAGTTTAGTGCGAAAGTTTTGTTAGATGGTGGGGGCAAGGTATTTTATTCATTGTCACAACAGTTCTATTTTACATTCTGCATTTAACATGCAATGACAATTATTGTGTTATATTGCATGAAAATCATTAAATTTGGTAGATTATTTTACAATCTACATTAAACATGCAATGACAATTAGTTTGTGTTATATTGCATGAAAATCATTAAATTTGGTAGATTATTTTACAATCTACATTAAACATGCAATGACAATTAGTTTGTGTTATATTGCATGAAAATCATTAAATTTGGTAGATTATATATTTTCATAACTACCACAAGGATATATACTAAGGGTGTTTTTGAAAAAAAAAAGTAATTTTTAAAAAATTTGTAATAAAAAAATATTTAGTAAGCAGTTAAAAAATATTTTATTTAAAAATTTACGGAGAAGTTACGTTGAAAGTTGGTACTAAAAATGTGTAAATTACTTTTTTACTAAAAATATATTTAATTATTTATAATATATTATTTTTTTAGGAAAAAATATTTAAATTTTTTATTTTGTTTAAAAAGTATTTATATTTATATTGTTAACAAATCACATTAGATTATCTTATAAATTATATTGAGCGTACCATTAGTAAATTTTGGTGGAGATCAAACAACAATAAAGGAGTTCATTAATTGAGGTGGAAAAGCTCACAGATCACAAGGATAGGGGTGGAATGGGCTTCCGTGGTTTAAGGGATTTTAATTGGGAAATTTGACATTTTATGCTTAAACATTAGATAGGGTGTTTAATTATACCACCCTTATAAAAATTTTATAACTATCCTATTCTTTTATTAGTGACTCCAAAATACCCCTCTCTTCTAACTCAAAAAATCCCAAACATTTTGCCTCCTTCTCCCTCTCTTCTTCACGCACTCACTCTCTCTCTCTCTCTCTCTCTCTCTCTCTCTCTCTCTCTCTCTCTCTCTCTCTCTCTCTCTCTCTCTCTCTCTCTCTCTCTCTCTCTCTCTCTTCACGCACACTCTCTCTCTCTCTTCACGCACTCTCTCTCTCTCTCTCTCTCTCTCTCTCTCTCTCTCTCTCTCTCTCTTCACACACACTCCCTCTCTATCACTGCCGCCGACTCCGTCGAGTGCCACTCGATCCTCTCCTGGCCGACTGCCACCTCCACCATTTTCACCCTCAACCTCCACCTCATTCAACAAAGCAATGGGTAAGTGTTTTTCTTAGTAAATAGTGCAGTTTTTTGTTGAATTTCATGGATCTGAACGTTGTTAGTTGTAATTTGTGACTTTTGTGTCCTTGAAATGGAGGTAGAGTTTGTGGCTAACAGTCTGTGTTTTTCTGGGTTTTTTTGTTTTTTGCGATTTTATGCGACATCATGCGATGTTTTGTGCGATGTCATGAGAAATCTGAGGTTAGGGATGACATGATTAATTTTGGCGACTTTGTACGATTATTGTACGATTTTATGTGCGATAATGATGTTTGGCGATTTGTGTGCGATATGTTGTGCATCGTTATGCGATTTTGTTGACTATGTGATATTGTGCGACTTTATGCGATTTCTTTCCTTTGTTGTGCGATTATTGTGCGACATCATAACTGGTTTATATTATGTTAGCTTAAGGCGATATTGTGCGATGTTGTGCCATATTGTGTGCGATATAGTATGGTGATTTTTAAATGTAAGTTTGTTTGTATTTCTTTGGGACAGATTCATCTGTATTTGTGCCTGTACTGTATGATGGCGTTTGGACTTTGGAGGGTTTCAACTGGGTATTTGATTCCTCAAAAAGTAAGACATTGATATTGGACATTGACTGTACACTGAAAAAGTTGCGTGAAGTTTTGCATGAGGAGTTGGAGGTGGACCCCTTGGTGTATGAATTGAAGTTAGAAGTTCTTTACATGTACATGAAAGGCACTAAGTTTCCACTTGAGGTTTTAGTGAAAGATAGTCAACTACGAGTGTTCTTGAGCATGAAGGCAAAAATGAGTGTGGACAACTTGTTGCCACTATTTGTGACTAAGGTGAAGAAGAATGTGAATTTGGAGCAGACTCCTCGAAATGTAACCCCTAGAAGTGTTGTTGGGACCTTTGTCCCAGAAACTGATCTGGGGGTTGGTTTGGACGAGCAAGTTGGCACTAATGTAGATGATGAGAGAGTGGGTATCGAATTTCATCATTCAGATGAGTTCGATGCTCCCTTTTACAACAATGATCCTGTGGTTGATTTGGGTGTGGATGATGATGTGGCTACAGATGTACCTCCCCTGAGGATGGAACTAACTCCAAGCAACCAAGTAGAGCGACAAAGAAGACCTTCCCGTAGTGAGAATCGCCAAACACCAAGAACTAGTAGCAGTCGGCCAGGTCCTTCTGATAGTGCTCCTGTATCTGAATTTGAAGTTTCTACTATATTCAAACCTCTTGTGTGGACAAGGGAAGACATAGAGGAAAATAATGTGTATACAACATCTCTTAGTGGTACGCCTTCAGGGGAGATATATCTTGGCAAGTTGTACAAAAACAAGGAAGAATTGAAGAATGTAGTGGGAATGTATGCACTGAAAAATAATTTTGAGTGGATGGTAAGTAAGTCTGGCACTGATGTGTTTTACGTTACTTGTAAGGATGAAAATTGTAAATGGAGATTAAGGGGGAAGAAAAAGGCACTTTGTGACATGTTTGAGGTTACTGTGTTTCACAACGAACACACATGTAACTTGGATTCTAGACATTCTGATCACCGGCAAGCAACAACGTGGGTCATTGGTCACATTATTAAGAACAAGTACACATCAGATGGATCTAACTACAAGGCAAAAGACATACAGAGGGATATGTTTGATGAATATGGCATCAAGATGAGTTATGAGAAAGCTTGGAGATGCAGAGAGAAGGCAGTTATGTACAAGAGGGGTACTCCAGCAGAATCTTATACGAAATTATATGGTTACTTCTACATGCTGGAACAGAAGAATCCAGGCACTATTACTGACATTGTCAGCGAGGATAACCGGTTCAAGTACTGTTTCTGGTCACTCGATGCTTGTAGGAAGGGATTTAAGTTTTGTCGTCTTGTGATTAGTATCGACGGAACATTCTTGAATACGAAGTATGGAGGAACACTGTTAGTTGCTGTTGCGTACGATGCAAACAACCAATTGTTTCCGGTAGCCTTTGCAATTGTTGACAGTGAGAATCATGACTCTTGGAAGTATTTCTTGCGGAAGTTGAAGGCCATTGGTGAGGTTGAAAATCTTATGTTCATATCAGATAGGCATCAAAGCATTGAACATGCTGTTGATGTTGTTTTCCCAGAAGCATGCCACTGTGCATGCTTCAAGCATATTACTATGAATGTCGTTCACAAGTTTAAGACTGATGTATGCAACCAACAAATATGGCTTGCAGCTTACGCATGGAACAAGACGGAATGTGATAGGCATTTTGAGGTGCTGAAACAGATGGACCCTGCCATTGCTACATACGTCGAGCAAATAGGGTTTGAAAAGTGGGCTCGTCCTTATTGTCCAGGCGATCGGTACAACATAATGACAAGCAACGCTGCTGAAAGCTTCAACAAGGTGACAGAAGAATTCAGAAAATATCCAGTAACTATTTTGGTTGACTTCATCAGGTTCACACTTCAAAATTGGTTTGCTTCTCGTCTCGAAAAGGCTAGTAAGTGCGCTACTCCTTTGGCTACTACTTTTGAAAATGATTTAAAGGATCAACACAAAGATGGTATGTTCAGGAGTGTCCTTCGTAATGGTGCCCAATTATTTAACGTTGGTACGAGTCCTCAAGGTGAGAGAGGTGGTGATGTGAACTTAGTGGAGAGAACATGCACTTGCGGACTTTTCCAAACGCTCAAAATCCCTTGTCCCCATGCATGTGCTGCAGCAGTTAGTTAGAATGTGAGCGTGTACACACTTTGCTCTTCATATTACACTAAAGAAACGTGGAAGAAGATCTACGATGCCACAATTAATATTGTTCGCGAGGAGGATGAGTGTGTATTACCGGAACATATCAAGAACATAAGAATCGGTGTACCAGTGGAGAAAAAACCAGTAGGTCGGCCTAGGAAGAGCAATGCAGGTAGAAGACCGACGAAGCGTCGACCGTCTAGTGGTCAGGTGGTAGTGGAACCTCGTCATTGTTCGCTATGTCACGGTTCAGGGCACAACAGAGCTACATGCAAAGCTCGAGTTTGAACCATTTCTCTAATATTTAAATGAATATGTGTTGTATTGCTGGTTGTTAGATATTGTGCGATTTTCTCCTACATTAATACTTTTTTTTGGTTTGTTTACCGACTTTTAGGCGACATTATGCGATTACTGTGCAATTTTTGTGCGATTTTAACTGACATGATCTTATTTTGATGTTGTTTTGTTCTGTATATTTTTGGCGATATTATGCGATTATTGTGCGATTTTAGTGCGATGTTAGCTGACAGGATCTTGTTTTTTAGTTTGCTAGGTTTTGTATTTTTTGGCGATATTATGCGATTTTAGTGCGATGTTAATTGACAGGATCTTGATTTTTTAGTTTGTTTGGTTCTGTATTTTTTGGCGATATTATGCGATTAATGTGCGATTGTTACCAGAATCATTTTTCAAGATGTCATCATTTCCCATAGTTACCGTTATAAGACAGGTATTTATCAAAAATTAAAAAAATAAAGAAATTGATACAAGCAACAATTTAAATAGCTTTAAATTTACTTGTTATATATAATTTTGGTGAGATTATAATACAATTACAAAAGGGGAGTTTATGTGTATAAGAACCTACAAAAAACTACCATGTTAAGTTCTGGTAAAATAAGTCCACACACCACCTATGTCGAAAGGTGAGCATGTTACCATCATGAACATGCTCCAACGACCGGTCCGGCATCAAGTGCTCAATATGCTCCATGGCATACATTCCACAATTGCCACTACAAAAAAAAAATTACTAAATATTAGCAACAATTAAGTTAAGTAATTCATAATGGAGTGCAAAATTAAATAAATTACTCAAAATATACCAAAAAAAAAGAGATTCACCTGCTCTTCGTTTGTGGTGCAACCTCAGAGGTAACTCGTCTATAATGTAGGGGTAGCAGCTGACTGAGATCGCCCAACTCCACCGGATGTACATAATTGTTGTATGGGAAATAACCGCTAGCTCGAATTAGATTCGCAAATAGCTCGCTGTAAGGCTTCAAATGTGACTCCATGGCTGCCTCAACGGTGCCACCGATATCAGAATCATATACAATGATCTCCCAGTTGTCAATATCCACCTCAACTGCCACCTAGTGGCGCTCTTTGGGAAGGTGCAACACAAAGTATATGTAATCCTGGTTCTCCCAACATGGCAAGTATCTGTGCGGTATCCCCTGCACGTAATTCATAACGCCCTCATCCCATTTCATCTTGCTCTTGTCACCCTCATAGAAATTCCAATACATGGAAAAGCTCTGTGGAGCAGATGTGTCCAAAACTACACCTTTTCGAGTGTAGACTTCTGGGTACAGGGTCCGTCTTCTTCTCAATAAGTGCACCATGGCATCAAGTTGCTGTGTTCCAAAAGAAAACAGTAAGATAGCAATCGCATAAAAGTCACACAAATATCGCAGGAAATCGCACAAAGAAATTACCAAAATTATTTCAAAAATTGCACAAACATCGCAATTTTATCGCACATAAGTCGCAAAAAATACCTAAAAAAGTGAATAATCGCACAGACATCGCATATAAATCGCATAAAAATCGCATAAACAGATCAAACATAAAGTGCAAACATCGCATATAAATCGCATACAAGTCGCACAAACATTTAAAAACACAATAAATTAATTCTGTTAAGAAATAACTTACAGCATCGTCGAGCCATTCGTTCAGCACCATCAATTTCACGAACCAGGATCTAGTGGCTTCGCCAGTGTGAACATCCCCCCTAGGACGCCCGTTGTCCCTAGCATAAGTGATCCATTTTTGGAAAAATTTTAACAGCCGGGGTCCGCCGGTTTCAGTGTGTCTACTACCACGGGCCCATGTCATTGTTTCTTCTTCCCAGCTGTGTAGTCATTCAAGAAAACCGGCTTCCGCTTTCGCCTAACCCTACAGAAGTCCACCCCATCTGGTGGCCTCTGCAACTCTTCCACATCCTGAGATTCTGTATCACCTAGCGAAATGACAATGACATTTGCAGGAGTAGAAGGAACGTCAAATACGTCAGGTTGCCAATCTTCTGGGTAGAGATCATCATCATCATCATATGTCAGCGGTGATGGATGTACCGTCTGTAATGGCTTTGCCGTGTCTGATGGATGTGTGGGGTCTGATTGATGTGTCGGCCATGATGGTTGTGTCGGCTCCGAAGGCTGCTTCTGTAACAAACTTATTACGGTCGCAATTTGATCCATGATAAGATTCTTCATCTCTTTCTAACATCTCTTGAAGTCAGCCTTCATCTCAGTCTGGGCAGTGAGAATCGCAAGTTGTTGCGCTTCTACCTTCTCCAATCTCTTAGCCAACAAGAGGTAGTCGGAGTCATTTGCTGGAGCAGAGCTTGGGGGCACAGTGGCAGGCGTTGGGGGCACATTGGCAGATGTAGAGGCGTCTGGTGCTTCTTTGGGTGGGGTTGGTGGAATAATTTTGGACCTTTTCACATAATCTGCCACCCGTTCGGCTTGGGTCTGGAATGCGGTCGAATCTTGCGCCCCGACTTGCGTTTCTTCGACCTCATCCAACCCCATTTCCACTGTGGGGACCTCACCCTCACAATTGCTCTTCCAATAGTCGACCTCCCAATTCCTAGGATACAAAATTTGAAGAACAACCATCTGAAAAAAAAAAAACGAAAAAAAATATTAATTATCGCACAAATATCGCATACACGTCGCATAAAATCGCAGAAAAGATCAGGTTGGTACACAGCATAAAACAGCATATGAAAGTCGCACAAATATCGCATATATGTCGCATAAAATCGCAGAAAATAGCAGAGCCATATTCAGCATAGTAAAATTGCACAACAATCGCACAAAAATCGCATAAACTCGCAAAATAAAACAGTGGCAAATGAAAAAAAGTCTAAATCGCACAAAAATCGCATTGAAATCGCATAAAATCGCAAAATGTAACAGAGGAAAATGAAAAAACATGTTTAAATTGCACAAAAATCGCATTGAAATCGCATAAAATCGTTGAAAATCACAGTTTAGCAAAACAAATACCAAAACAACAAAGAAAGTCAGATTGACATACCCTTTTCTCAAATAGGGTAGCGACATCAGGTTGCTTCACATCATGTTTCGTAACCGTGTTGGGGGTGCTCCAATTCAACATTCGAGGGAATCTAGTCCCTCTGCACTGCCCGTACTTCTTCGCCAAATCTTGCATCACCTCAAAGGCCAGTATTGTAGCGCCGGTGCATATTCGTAGACATTGTACTTGGCCTCTAGTTGAGTAATTTTTTTCTCCTTCTTCCCTTTCTTCTTATCCTTAGTAGATTTATCAAGGCAGTTTTTCCTCAGGTCAGTCATACTTTTGGCTGTGGATGACAACAACTTCTGATATGAAAGAAGGCCCCACGGATATTCGAAGAACTTCTCCTCGTTTTCTACTAACTTCAGCATATCCGACCATATATAAACACCCTCAGCCCTTGATAGTAGCACACCTTCAACAAATGCACACAGCAACAGCTTGTACACGTCGTCGGCCACATCGCACGCCTCAAAAGCTAGCCAAAGGGTTTTGAAAGTGACTCGTTTGGCATTATTGAGGTAGTCCCGCAATATCCGATCAGACTCACATAGTGTAGTCAATTCTTCAGTCGAGGGGCCATCGCTCATCTTCAGGCGCGTGATCAATCCAAACTCAGACCTTCCAAATCTGGCCTCGGTTTTACCCACATAAAACCACACTTCATCATTCTTTACCTCAGTCACTTTCATTTTCCTCAACAGTAGTTGATGCACAATCACCCCAGAGAATTTCAGATCATTTGCATTCCAAAAAACTCCAAAAGGAGTTTCCTTCACCCTCTCGGTCACGTTAAAGGCTTCAAACTTTGCTTTAATTGAAGCAAAGTACCCATTTCCTCGGTAAGTGATACGCCCAGGAAAGTGCTCAGCCAAGGGGAGAATGAGTTCTGGAGCCATCTACAAATACAAACAAAAAGATTATAAATCGCATATACGTCGCATAGAAATCGCACAGAAATCGCATAACAGCCACTGAATAACATACTATATCGCACAAACTCGCACACAAATCGCACATTAATCGCACTACCAGAAATAATTTAATTCTGTTTCCTGGCTAGCAACATTTTTGAATATAAATCGCACACAATCGCACAAGACATCGACAAAAATCGCACAAATAGAACAATTGCAGACACAGTAGTCATAAATCGCACAAACTCGCACAAGACATCGAGAAAAATCGCACAAATTCAACAATTGCAGATACAGTAGTCATTTATCGCACATAATCGCACAAAAATCGCACACACAATCCCACAACGAAACAGACCTTAAATTGTATCACTCATCGCACACATATCGCATACACATCGCACAATGTCGCACAAAATAAAAAAAACCCCCAAAATCTATCTCCCTAAACTCAGTTTCTTCCCCAAACTTTAAAATTTATAAATCTAAACAAATACATTTCAAGTTTTTCGCAGATTGTGAATTTAAAGTTAAAAAAAAATAAAGAACAAACCTGAGTATTGGGTTCGACGTCTGTGTAGGTTTTTCCAGTCGTGGGTGGGTTCGCGGGTCTCCTCGGTCGTCACGGGTTCGACTGCGTATGGTCGTGGGTTCGTCTGGGTCGTGCGGGTGGCTGTGGGTTCGAGCGGTTGTCTAGGTTAGACTGCGTATGGCCGTGGGTTCGACGTCTGGGTTTGTGGGTGGCGCCGATTGGTTGGGGCGTTCATTTGGGTGGCCGTGGGTTCGAACGGTGGTTTGGGTTTGTGGGTTTTGGTGGAGCTTTGGTGGTATGCGTCCGTCCGTTCGTGGGTTTGGGTGTGGGTTCGTGAGTTTGGGAGAGGGAAAGAAGAGAGAGAATGTAGTTAGAGGGAATGTGGGAAGTTTGAAATGAGAAGGGTATTTTTGGAAGAAAAGAGAAAGATTGGTATATTTTTTCGATGTGTTATAATTAGGTATAATTTAACACCATTAGTCATTTTTAAGCATAAAATGTCAAATTTCCCTTTTAATTTGGCTCTCCTTGCTAAGCAAGGGTGGCGTCTACTGACATGTGAGGATAGCTTGATGTAGAAAGTTTTCAAGGCAAGGTATTTCTCTACTGGCTCTTTTCTTACAGTTTCATTGGAAAGTAATCCAAGCTATATTTGGAGAAGCGTTTATGAGGCCAAGGAGCTGGTTCGGGCTGGGGTGCGCCGACTTGTCAGTGATGGATCTAATATTGGTATTCTGTCAGAGCCCTGGCTACCTGATGAGCTACATCCGTACATTGAATCAAGCCACCCAGCTCTATTAGGGAATACTGTGAATTCATTGATGAAGGATGGCATGGTTGAGTGGGATGAAGAAGTTATCAAAGATGTTTTGAGTGACGGGGATCAAAAGTTGGTCTGGGAAGTGCCGCTAAGTAATCATTCAAGAAGTGATTCCTGGTATTGGTTGCAAGATGACTCTGGGCTCTTTACAGTTAAGAGTGCGTATTCTTTGCTACAAGCCGCTAAAACAAGCAGTAATGTTCCGAATAATTCGGGGTTCTGGCGCCAGTTGTGGCAGTTGAAACTGTTGGATATTATTTTACCAGGATCTTAGATCTACTCACAAGTATGTTGTTTAACACCCTAAATATGAACTTTCTAAAACGATAAAATAAACACATATAAAGTTAAGAAAACCTTACATTGATGCAGCGGAATTAATGTCTCCTTCCACTCAGATCTCTAACCCTTGATTCCTTTCTGTAGCAGAGTATAATCAAGATCTGAGCCCGAAAGTCCTTCTTCTTCAAGTTTGATCCTTCACAGTCTTCCAATCTATGATTGAGTTACTGCTTGCTGTGTGTGGGCACTCACTCTTTCACTAGGGTCACAAAATTGATGAAGGGAAAAGAGAAGGATGGTTTCGGCCAGGTATAGAAAGTAAGGAAGGCTCAGTTTTTCTAAAGAGAGAAATTTTTGTCAGAAAACTAGTGAAAGCATGTATTTTGACTGAGCCATCACTTTCTATTTATAGGCAACTACTAGGTTTAGGTTAGGAATTATTTGGCATTAAAATAATGAAAATATTAATTTGAAATCCCACAATAAGTGGCCGGCCATGGTGTGTTAGTGGACCCCACTTGATTTTGCAGTTTTAACAAATTTTATTTCTATTTTCTCAAAAACGCCAATTTTCCAATTCTAACCTTTTAAATGCCAAAACTAATTATTTAATAACTAAAATAGATTATTAAATAATATTATCATTTAATTTAATTATTAACTAGACATATAAAGTCCATTAATAAATAAATGAACCTAGAATCTCTTTTCTTTACAATTTCACCCCTGCTTAGTGAAAATTCACAAATTAGACATAGTCTAACTTTAGAATTATAATTGATCAATCACGAATCAATTAATGAGTCTTACAAGCAGTTTGTTCCCAACTAGAATGGGGACCATGGATCTATATGCTGAGCTTCCAATAATTGAACCAAATTTACCAAGTAAATTCCTACTTATTAATTCTTCGTTGAATCCACTCTTAGAACTTAGAATTGCACTCTCAGACTTATATAGAGCATATTATATGTTCCACGATATCAATATGCTATCTCATTTAACCATTGTTATTATCTTATTGTGATTTAAAGATCCTCTATATAGATGATCTACATCGAGATGGGATTTCTTTACCGTTCTCACCCCTCAATGTATTTTGCCCCTCAAAACACTTAGCTACCTGTAAATGGTGTTTAGTGATCTAATAATTAGTCAGTTAAACAAGAGCTGATCCATTTACTTCTATCTGCTAAGCTCAAAGGGAATCATCACTTGACTTCTATACACCAGTAGAAGCTATAAATTTCATATTTATGTTCAGCACTCCCACTCAATCATACTATCATGTTCCCAAAATATACGTATCACCCTGACCCAAAAGTAGGCTTAACTAATAAATCAAAGAACATGAATAGCACTCCTGAGTTGAGCCTAAGCATATAAGGATTTAGATTCTTTTAATCTTAAGATCAACTACTGATATTGACTTGGAAAGATATATATAACGGTAAGTTTGTAATATCTTAACTTAGTTGCAATATCGGTCCAGTCCAATGTATACTCCATACATTCGAAACTAGTATACTTTACTAATGTCCTGGAAAGAACATAACACTTACTCCAAGTGTAAGTACACATCATCGCTGATTATCACATTAGTGTAAATCCAATAACACTGATGAAACAGGGACCGAGTCTTTTGATTCATATGTTCACAATCACATTCCACTGTGTTGACGATACTGTAATTGTGAATAAACATATGATCGGGATTTAACTAATTCTGTGTGTAAACATAATAAACATATCAAACCATTAGCATGTAAAATTCATGCAAACATCAATCACTTCAAATTTCTTATATTGATAACTAATCAGATTGTAAAGAGTTTTATTTAGGGCATAAAACCCAACAAACTCCCAATTGCACTAATATAAAACAAAGTATGCAAATAGGTCAATCTGATGTCTTGATCTTCAGATCAAGTGTAGTATATTTGAATCCACCCAAACTTTTGGAAACTAGTTCATAAATACACTTTTGAAACATCCTTTACTACATGCTTTACTCATCAAGGGATACTGAAATCTTTACTGTTTTAAAAGTACATCTGAATTAACAGAAAACATATCTCTCATATTTTAAAATATGTAATTGAGATAATACAGTGTAGACTTTTCTTCAGCAATATAACTTTCTGGTATTTTCGAAATTTACAAAGTTATAACTCTTCTCTGGTAGAGCTTGAATTATTATAGAATAATTCCTCCACCCCGAAAAGTAAGCACCATCTCAAAGATCTCGAAATGAGTTGGTGAGATACAAGGACAACTGATACACAGTTCCTTAATATATAGATCACTTTCATAAATCTTTCTTGAATATCTTCTAATGTTCCCTATTTGATTACATCTCAGATAGCTCCCACTCAATAGCAGATGTCTGGTTAAATAATACTTTTAACCTCTGATTGTTTGGAGAGTTACCTAGTTGTGACTTTTGTATTAGTCTAAAACTTTAAGTTAAGACTAAGTCATCAACTTAGCAGACTAGTATTTGAAGTGAAAAATACATGTCAGAGATAAAGTAATCAAAATTAAGATACCATAAAATTTTATGAGGATTAAGAATTCTAGGTTCAAGTCATTCGAATAGAATGAACTAGAGTTCTTTATCTTATTCTCATAATTCTGATAAGTTATACCTATCCAAGTGTATGGTTAGATTTACTTTTCAGTAGTGTTCTTAAGTACCTATCACAAGTATCAACCTGATGAAGATGGGTATAGAATTTTAAAATCTCCTACTCAATTAAGGTAGTGTGAAACTTTATCAAAGAACTTTTATAGCTATCAAACTTTTACTTACTGTAGTAAAACGAAATGGAACATACAATCAAGATCAAGAATTTATATTTATAATGGCTAACTCATTATATTACTTCCATGTTTAAAGAAGATATGTGTTACATAGGGAATTGGGGAATAGACTCCACCCCTAAGTATATACATATAGGGTACTATGGATAATCTCAACCCCTAAGTATATATACTATGGATAACCTCCACCCCTAAGTATATAGAGATTATGATCCACCCCTAAAGGTTGTAAAGATCATGATTCTCTAAGTGTGATAGAGTTTATGTGGAGTTGATACTATCCAGAGTTCATTAGATATAAAAGATCGTTGAACTGCATAGTTTTCTTAACTTTTCTCCACCCCTATCAGATCAAAAGATCCTTTTATTAAACAAATTCTTAATAATTGTATTAGAATGAACAATTATTAATAAACATAGAATTAGTTTCTAATGTTTATTTAATATAACTCTATGAAGAGTTGTAAATATTATAGAATTTGCATCAATAATAAAAACACTTATACATACAAACATATAAATATAATGTGGTAATAATTGATGAAGATAAATTAAATGAAGCTCAATCTCATAAATTGCAATTGTTGTTTTCGAAAATAAAAAAAATCTTTATTAATAATAATAAAAAAAATGTATTGCAACAATATGAGAAAATCAGGGATAAATATCCCTAACTAAAATTTGAAATCCAAATTGTCTTTAAACTAAAACAATTAATTTAAAAATAAATTGAAGAGCTTCATCTTTATCTAGACGATTTCACCCTTGGTCCAGCTTTCCGATCCAACTCAATTGAGTTCAAGTAGCTTGGCCTATAAGAAGAAGAAAACAAATAAACAAAGTTAGTCCAGAATCATAAATCCAAGTGGATAATAATTCACTAAAACTCTTAAAGTTTATAAATAGAAATACCTTGTTTCTTTGCAAGAAGTTTAGGACACTGGGTTTTCCAATGACCTTTTTCATTGCAGTAGAAACATTTTCCTTTAAGTGTAGCATCACCAGAAGGAGCAGCCTTTTTATTCTTCACGGCTTTTGTTCGCTTCTTGGTGTTCTTCCACTTCTTCTTCGATTTGGGTTTCAAAGCAGAGGCAACATTTGCTTCAGGTTTCATCGTCCCATTACCATTCCCAGGATTGTGAGGTTTACTCCCTTTCTTCTTGGGTCCTCCAATCAAATTTTCATAAGTTTGAAGGTCATTGACTAATTCATGAAAGTCAATTTCCTTCTTATTCATGACATAATTTGATGTGTATGGTAGAAATGCTGGAGTCAGGCTATTCAAGATAAGACTTACTTGAGTAGCACTGTCCATTTCAGCACCATGATCCTGGGCTTCTTGGAAATAACTTGACATGAGGAAAACATGGTCACGCACGTTTTGATGAGGTTCCATCCGTGAATTAATGTACTTCATAGTCGCGTCAAAGCGTGACTGAGGTGATGCCTTACCGAATAGCTCATTTAACTTCGTCATAACTTCAGCAGCCTTCTCGGTTTTAGAAAACCGAGTTTTGAGGGTGTCAACCATGCTAGAAAGCATAAAGTATAGAGCTTTGTCATTTGCTTTCTGCCAAGGCTCATACTTTTCTTTCACAGCTTTGGATGCATTGTCCCCAGGCACTTCAGGTGACGACTCAGTTAAAACAAACAAGGCACTTTCTCCAATGAGAGCAATATTAATTTCTCATTCCACTTTGTAAAGTTAACTTCATTCAGCTTATTTTCAGTCAACAGTGATAACATGGGATTCATTTTGATAATACAGGATACTACAAAATAATAGAAATCAACAAAAAGAAATTAATAATGGTTTAGCACAAAATCAATTCAGAAATTATAAGCACATAGCAAGTAGGAATGATATGAGAAAATACTTAAAAAAAATTCAATCCTAAATAATTTCCAAGGTTTTTCAATAAACTGATATCAGTGTCCCGTTTCGGCGAGAGTCAAAGCTATCATCTATTGAATAGAGTTGTCAGCTCATCTAAAATGTTAAACATTCTAGCAACATTTTATTCGATCAAGATTGGAATCCAGCGTTGTCCCGTTTAGGCGAGAGTCAAGGCTATTCTTGTTGTTATTTTACCAGGATATTAGATCTACTCACAAGTATGTTGATTGACACCCTAAATATGAACTTTCTAAAACGATGAAATAAACACATATAAAGTTTAGGAAACCTTACATTGGGTGCAGCAAAATAATATGACTCCTTCCGTTCAAATATCTAGCCCTGGATTCGTTTCTGTAGCAGAGCATTATCAATATCTGAACCTGGATCTCTTTCTCTGAATCTTTGATGCTGAAACTCCTTCTTGCTGAAAGTCTTTCTCCACGATCTTCCTCACTATGGTTGAGGTATCACTTGCTGTGTGTGGGCACTACTCTCACACTAAGAATTTAGAAATATTGAAGAAGAAAAGAAGAGGGAAGTGGCGGCTAAAGATAGGGAGAGAGAGAGGCTCAGTTTTTTCTGAATCAGAAGTGTCAGAAGAAAAGTGTAATTTTCCTGAAGCCTTCACTATCTATTTATAGTATTCCACTAGGGTTAGGTTTGAATTATTTGGCATTAAAATAATGAAAATATCAGAGGTAAATTCCTATAAAAGTGGCCGGCCCTATACTAGTGGATTTGGGCCTCACTTTTTGTAATTTTGCAGTTTTATCTTTTCTGCATCTGATTTTCTCAAAAACGCCAATTTTCTAATTCAACCATTTAAATGCCAATTCTAACTATTTAATAACTATAAATAATTATTAAATAATATTGTCATTTATCATATTTATTAATTGAACCATACAAAGTATCACGATTAACAAATATGCCCCTAAAACTCTTTCTTTACAATTTCGCCCTTACTTAGTGAAAAATTCACAAATAGACATAGTCTAATTTGAGAATTATAATTGATTAATCAAAACCAATTATATGTGTAACACCCTAACTATTTTAGGCGTATTACGTGATTTTTAAACGTACTGTGCAGCTCGTTGCTAATCAACGAGGTTTATGGAAAAACGTGATTAATTAAAAATTTTGCTTTTTCATTAACTTATAAACCATTTTACAAAAGTCTCGGGATCCCGATTTATAAAAATATTTACAAACGTTTTAACTGTTCAACTTTTACATCAAAATGAAAGTCGTCTAACGACAGTTACAAAAATCTCAGCCCTGCTGTCCCGAGGATCGTACGTTCCAGGCCTAACCGCCCCGACATGTACAATCTCATATGCTCGGTCACGGTCCATCAGCTACAGCCTTGCCTTTACCTACACATGAACGTAAACTGTGAGTCGACAGACTCAGTAAGAAAAGCATAATAATATCATACATAAAACTGACTGCCGTGTCCAACACGATACTGAGTCCCGCTACTGCCATGTCCAACATGGTACTGAGCACTACTGCCATGTCCAACATGGTACTGAGTTTTGAACGTTCAGGGGACGGTACTATTGACAAGTATCCTCCTGATCGGTCGAACCGGTCATACTCCGCAGCCGGTCATACTCCGGTACCGTACCGACGGGATAGGTCAATAGCTCGAACCACCAACCGGTGTCGGCTGATCGGTCGAGCCGGTCATACTCCGTCTTGGTCATACTCCGGCTCGTACCGACGTGACAGGGTTGGGTGGTTCGAAGCCTAAATACATATCTAATGTAATCTACCCGGCTTCCTACATGCACGCTAAACATGTAATCTACATATGCATACCGTTATACTAATCTTACTCCGGATTCCGATTTCGTGTGTGCGTCAACCCGACCGGAACCGAAGCCGAACGGCGGACATCGGCTCCTAAACCATAAAAATCACAACGCTATAAGTGACACGCTAAATCACTTCCCGGGGACTAAAACTTGAAACTAAAAGTTTCCCTATCGATAAAAAGCATGGCAATACCCCTAAAAACCCAAAAACGAGGAAAACTAGGGTTCGAAAAATCCCCAACCGTGACGGGTTGCCCAACCTAATTCCGGTTCTGGGAAAATTCAGGACCCCATCCGGAATTCCGGATGCTCAACCGGAATTCCGGTTCCTCGCAGGCAGCCAACTAAAAATCTCCTAACTTGACCAATTCAAACCCAATTGGTCCCAAACTTTCCAGACCTGTTCTATATGCCCCAAATAACAATTCCAAGGCATCAAACCTACCCAGAAATCACATACACAAATTTTGCCATTGGAGCTCAAGCTTTGAGTTCCAAACTCAAGCTTGAGCAAAACCACATAAACAAGCAATCCACAAGCTTAATTCTACTAAACTAAGCATAAAATACCTCTGCAAACTAACAGAAACATCCAGCAATAACACAGAAACATATCATAGCATTTCATCCAAAAATCACATATTTTACATAAAAACAACAAAGCTTTGAACACCCTATCTAGCATGCTTCAAACCACTCAATTAACATCACATAAACATACTTTGAATCACACAATTTAACCATAAAAACACAAAGAAGAAACTCAACTAGAAATCATGCATGCATCTCATTTTTTTCCACATTTTTCTCAAGAAATTTAAAGAGAAGGAACTAGGGAACACATACCACAACAAGAGATCTCTAGAGTAGCAAATTAGGGCTTGAATCTCTACCAAAAATCCCAGCTTTGAACCCCAAGTCTCAGCCGAAATGCAAGAGGAAAAGAGAGAGAGCTTTCTATTTTTTAAACTTTCTAATTTTTTGACTAAGTGTAAAATGAGAGAAAAAGGGATTTTCAAGCTTAATATACCATTTTAATAAATCCATTTCAGCCAAAAGCAATTAAATAAATAAACATTTATTTCATTTAATAAACTCAAATAAGACAAAACACTAATGGGGCAAAAAGACCATTTTGCCCCTCCACCATAAAATCACTAAAATCATGCTAAAGGGGTATTTTTGGGACATTCTAAATTCCCGGCCATTCCCGACATTCCCAATGTCTAAAACCCGTCCCCAAAATACTAACATACTAAGTTGTGATTTCTACTGAGCCAAACGCCGAGTTCCAAAATGCCGGACACCGGAAATGCGAAATATAAAAACTGCTGATGACATAATTATGCATATCTGAATTTCATAATTAACAATGATAAATTATTTAAATAGCTATAAATAATTTCCTGATTAACATAAATAACTGCTAATTTCCAAATTAACTAAGCGGGCTTTACAATATGAGTCTTACAAGCAATATTATCTCAACTAGTGCGGGGACCGTGGGTCTATATAACCAAGCTTCTAATAAGTAGATCAAGAATTTAGCACTAAAATTCACTAACTTATTAATTCTTCGTTGAATCCACGCATAGAACTCAGAATTGCACTCTTAGTATATAGAATGCTCTATATGTTCCACCATATAGATGCATCATTAGTTATCCATTGTTATAATCCTAATGTGATCAATGATCCTCTATATGAATGATCTACACCGTAAAGGGATTAGATTATCGTTACACCCTACAATGTATTTATTCCTTAAAACACTTAACCTCGTATAAATGATATTTCAGCTTATGTGAAATGAGTACTCCACCATTTATTTTTGTTTGGTCAAGCTCGAAGGAGATCATCTTTTACTTACTATTCGCCAGATAGAAGCTATAGATTCCATGTTTATGATAGCGCTTCCACTCAATTGCACTACCGTGTTCCCAAAATGTACGTATCACCCTGACCTAAAAGTAGGCTTAACTAGCAAATCAAAGAACACGAATAGCCTCCTTGGATTGAGCCTAATCATAACAGGATTAAGATCATTTGATCTAGGATCAACCAGGCGATATTGACTTGAGTAGATATTACGGTAAGTTTAATAAATCTAAGTCAAAGTTCAATATCGGTCCCTTCCAATGCATACTCCATGCATCCAACCTGAGCTTTACTTTAACCAATGCTCTGGAAAGAACATAGCACTTCTCCAATTGCAAGTAAACTCTTTTGTAGATTATCATATCAGTAAAACCCTATGTCTGATAAATCTAGGAAACTTTATTCACATAGTTATGTTTACTTTCCAATTTGTTGACGACACAATAAACAGGATCAAGTATGTGAAAAGGGTTTCAGATGAATTTATACATTATGTACATATAATCATGAAATAAATCATGTGAACCATGCAACAGTAAATGTTATTTCTGATCTATATTAATAAGTAAATCTGATTATATTTAAATGAGTTTTATTTAGGGCATAAAACCCAACAAACTTCCACTTGCACTAATATAAAATAAAAAAGTGCGTTTCAAATAATCTCAACACCTCGATATACAAATCAAGTGTAGTAGTAGTAAACTCCTCGTAATAGGATCTGAAAGGTTGAATTAACCACAACCTTTTCTCCACCATTACTCTTCCTTAATCACAAAATCGTTGATAATGTGAAATTCCTCTCTATATGCCTACTCTCTTGGGATACTGGATTCTATACTTTTGGCAACTACTTTTGGTTAATCAGGAAATTAACACTAGTAGTTTAGGCAATTTGGAATGGTGCCAAAAATGTATAGAACTTTCCTTAGACTGAATAAGTACCTTTCCTGCAACTTTAACATTCAGCCCCTTCCTGGTAGACCTAGAGACTTCAGATAGGTTTTTACACTTCTCCAAAATCACTATTCCACCCCCAGAGTAATCACCATCTTACCAGAAAGATTTTCTAGCACAAAGGCAAATTTCTAAATCTGATATGGTGTAGTCTAAGAGTTTTAAATACACCCTTATAGACTAACATATAGTTCCTCTTCTTAATCTTAAGATTTACTTGATTGTCTTCCAATGTTCTTTTCCTGGATTAATCTGATACCTACTCATTACTCCCACTCAACAGCAGGTGTCTGGTCTAAGGCATACAAAAGCATATCTAAGACCTCTCACTGTTGATTTAAGAAATTCTTTCATGGCTTTATCTTTTTTGGAATAGTTGAAACTTTTCCTTAGATAAATAAAATCTATGTTTAAGAAGTTGTGAAGCTTCTATAGATTGCCATTAGAAAGAAAATGCTTCAGCATCTCACTAAAGTAAGTTGCTTGCATTAGAGTAAGTAATTACCAGATATACCACAAGCCATAGGTTTAGATAAACTAAAACCTATAATACTAGGAACAAGAAGTTTGTTAAGTCCATTGAATAGACTTATTAACTAAAATTTCCTTTTGTGTCCTTGTAATAGAAAACTTTAGGTTATTCCATGTGAATGGATTAAACCATAGTTCTATTGGCTTTCTTCTTAGTTTCTTATCTTTAAAATCCATTACTTGTTTAAACTCACAATGGATTTTAATCACTAGTGTCTCCCAAGCCATTAGAAGGTGAGTTCCTAGAAACTCTCCCACTACGACAAGGTACCGTGAATTATGTCGAAGAAAACTAAATGGTATTGATCTCTTCGGTTGTGACAAGACAACAGAGCCAGTGGGATCATCATATGTCAAATAAGATGATAGAACACTTTTGGAATCAAGAAAAAAAAAATATCTCCTTTATATGCTACTTTATTTTCAGACTTAGTCATTTTCTTAGAAAAGTAGTATTTGTTTAAACAAACACTTTCTTATCTATTGACTATGGGATGGTCCACCCCTAATCACTTAGAATAGCTAACAAACCATGGTTAACAGTTCTAGCTTTTCTTAAGATTTTGATTAGGTCATCCATGAATCTAGTAATGATCTACATTAAGTATACAACCATTACATCATTCTGAAATTGTATTACCATGGAAGGAATTAGGCAACGATTAGTAACTAATCATCAACATGCAACTCGAAATTTCTGGGGAGGTAAGTTTGGATATAATTCAAAAATCAATTTAATGATCTTTGAACTGCATATCTACTAACTATTTCCCCACCCCTATCAGTTCGCAAGATCTTTAACCACTTACCTTAATGGTTTTAACCATTGCTAGAAATTAATGAAATTTTTCAAACATTTCAAATTTCTTGCTAAAAGGTATAATCTAGAGTTATCGTTTTAAGAATACAACGAAAAACTCATATCCACCTTTGAATGTACATCCATCTGCGAATGAGATGAACTACTTTCAGTGGATATAGGCATATTAACTCTTTGCAGAGATTGATCTTGTCAAATCCACTATGAACAAGATACAAATGCCATAGATTAAAAAAAATGTGGTAGTGTCTTTTGATGACATAGGTTTAGTTACATCAAAGAGTTCTTAGAATACTGCAAGTGGATCCTGGTCACAGAATACCTAACTCATATTCCATACAGTTTTCATCCATTAATAGAAGATGTATATTAAACACTTGAGAAAGTGTAACTGTATTGTATTCTGGAATTAGAAATATAAGAAAATTTCTATTTGGAATCTAAAATTAAAGTCAAAGACTTAAATTTATACCAAATATAATGAGTAATTCTATCTTGGACCATCACTACTAATACAAACTCTAAGTCAGATTTGCTTATACAAGTAGGAGATTTATAAGATTGAGGATTTATATCAATTGGGAATAGAATTTTGGGATTATAATCATATGCGTCATTTAATTTCTTAAGAGAAAATATAGAATGACATGAAATGATTTATAGACCATTCATCCAATGATATGTTTTGAAGCTAATTCGAAATGAATAAGCTAAGAGGAATTAGGATAATTTCGTTTATAAATAAGAATCCAACGATGCTTCGATTAGCGAATGTCAAAGTAATCTTATTTGTACAATCTTCTTGTTTCATATCGTAAAAATACTAGTATAAGGTGTCATCAATTGATGAACAACTAGATGTCGCATATACAATGTTTATCTTTCGAGATCTAACACTATTATGTATGTCTAATGGTGAAAATCCACTAGGGATTTATCTCATTAGATAAACAAGCCAAGTTAGACCAACAATGAAGATTCGAAATTAAACTACAACTTAATAACAGAAAATAACATGGTTCAATATAAATTCATACACAATTCAGAAATTATAAACATATATCAAGTAGGAATGACAAGTGAAAATACTAAAACTTACAATCCTAAATAATTTCCAAGGTTTTTCAACAAACTGATACAGTGTCCCGTTTAGGCGAGAGTCAAAGCAGCATCCATTGAATAGAGTTGTCAGCTCATCTAAAATGATAACCATTCTAGCAACCTTTTATTCGATCAAGATTGGAATTCAGCGTTGTCCCGTTTAGGCGAGAGTCAAGGCAATTCTATCTTATGAGCTTCCACCATTGTTTCATAATTTGCAAGTCAAGTATGGTCGCCACCATTAGGGTGATCTATACCATACAAAACACTTACAAACTACTTATCATTCGAGATTAAACGGTGTGAAATTGCTAATGAACGTTCCTCCATTAGGGAGGATTACTCACTAAAACAAACGCGGTGTAAAACCCACAATGGAGATCGAATGTCTTTTGATTAGAAGCTCATTATTTAAAAAAAGTTGTATTTTCTTTGATTCTCTTTATTTATTCTATTTATTTTAAATATATATTTATTTAATTAAAATTTCCAATTTAGAATGAAAAATTCTAAATATAAATTTTAATTTAATATTTATAAATTTTACTTAGATGGATATGAAAATAACATGAATTATTTCCATCTTAGTAATAATTTCCAATAAATATTTAGAAAAATATTCAATTTAAGTTGTTACAAAATTAATTTAAATTAATTTACAACTCAAATTTTATTTTCTATAAATATATATTGCATTTCGAAAAATTAAAGTATTTAAGAATACAATTTTCGAAAAATGCATATTAAAATAAAAAATAAATCCTGGAAAAATTATTCTAATTTAATGCTGGCCCAAAATTAATTAATAAAATTAATTTACAACAAAAATATAATTTTCCTATTTAATTAAATATATATAAGAAAAATTTCAAATATTTAAGTATGATGATGAAAATCAACTTAAATATTAATTTTTTATTTAATTAAATACACTAGGAAAATACTTCAAGCAAAAATATCACCTATCTAGATTTTCCTTTGACTTTTTACTTCAATTACTAATAATATACTTTAATTCAATTTATTTTAAATTAATCAATAAATGAAAAAAATCATTGATTTAAGTTGGTCCAAAATTAAAATAAATAATTTACAACTTTAATCTATTTTTCAAATAAAATTTGAAATTCCAGCATTTAAGAAATGCAATCTCGAAATTTGATTAATAAAATAAAGAAAAAATATATTTTAAAAATTATTTAAATTTAGTTGAAAAAATAAATTTCAACTAAAAATAATTTTCTATTTAATTAAGTGTCATGAAAAAGAAATATTTAAGTATCATGATGAAAATCAACTTAGATATTTAATTTTTAAATTAATTAAATGTATTAAATCAAGAAATAAATAATTAAGTGTAGAGAAGGCTTAATTATTAATCTCTAGTTTAATATTAGGAAAAATATACTTAAAATAAATTGTACCAAAATTAATTATATAAATAATTAATTCCACAATGTATAATATTTTCCTATTTAATATTAGAAATAATAAGTAGTCTAGAAATAACTATCTAGAAAATATCTTATTTGACTAAGTATCTTTTCCACAAAATTTGAAAAAAATATCTAATTTAAGTTGTATTAGAAAAAATCTAGAACTTAAATATTTTCAAATTTAAATTTAATTAAATATCAAAAATTAAGTTGTAACCACTTAATTTAAAAATATTCCATTTTAAGTTAATATTCGAAAAGATATTAACTTAAAAAATATTTAAAAAGTTCCATTTTAAGTTAATATTCGAAAAGATATTAACTTAAAAAATATCTAAAGAATCTTAATAACCAATGCCTAAAATTCCTCAACTTAATTTTGAAATTTTAAATCCAAAAGATATTCAGATTTAAGTTGGTTAGTTGTAGATAACTAAATATCAACTAAAATAGGAATATTTAATGAAAAATTTGAATTAAGCTGCAGAAAGAATCTAGATGGTTATAATTCCATATTTAATTAAATACAAGAAAATACATATAGTTTAGCTTAGAATAAAAATTCTTTAAACTATATTTTTCTTAAATTAATTTCAAAATAAATGAAATTAATTATGTTGCTAATCAATTTTATTAGGTTAAACTAGTTTAATTAACCTAGTACAGTTATTCAAATCAGGCAAATGGACCTTCACAATGGGGGTGGTTCATGTGAGGGGGTGCTGGGTTCAGTATGTCGTACCCACTACTATGGCTCCCAACTCTCACACAAGGCCCAAAGAGAGGAATTTAACCTTAAAATGAACAACTGTTATTAATTGAATAGGCCCTAAAACTAAATGGGCCTAAACAAAATCTATCAAGAACTATGATAATTTATTTAGCAACAATAACCTATATGCATCTATAATGAAATTAAACATATAGGCTCACACAGGCACACTTTGGATGGGTCCTATCATGTTGCTAGGTCATACACAGATGAAAGAAGATTGTAAATATACCTGTTACAAATTATTTACTTGACCAAGGGAGCCATTAGATCATTAGATCTGGCAAAAAGTAACCATGACTATTTGCAATCAAGTAATAATAGATTTTGAAAACTTACACACAAGTTAAAACACATACTGCTGCAATAAGGTTAGCTGGATAGTTGGATGTAGGATTTATTTAATTTTAAATTAAATAATTAATTTCGAAATAATTAATTAATTAAAAAAAAATTTGAAATAAAAAATTTCGAAATTAAATTAAAAATTTAAATTAAAATTAAACCTACAATTTTGAAAAATTAGGTTTCAACCAACCTAAATATCATTTCAAAATTTGCTAACTACTTTTAAAAATTAAATGTTATTTTATAAATAAAAAATTAAAAAAGATAAATGAATATCTTTTTCAGATTTTAAATGTAATTTAAATAAATAAAATAACAAAATTTAAAAGTTAGCAAAATATCTTACATCTTTTTAAAATTACATGATTATAGTTATCTTATTTTAAATTTAAATAAGGTCAAATTATTTTTTAAAAAAATTTAACATAAAATATTTAAAATCTGACCTTAAATTTAAAAATAAGATAAGATATAATCAAATTTAAAAATAAGATAGATTATTAAGCAAATAAGATAGATACTAACTATTTTTAAATTCAAATTACACTAATATCTTGAATTAAATTTAAAAAATATTAAATTAATTCATAATGATAATTAGAATTGAATTAGGAATAGTAATAGTATAAATACAGAACTACACAAAAAATCGGAAGTTAATTCCATGAAAAAGCATGAAAAAACAAAGAAAAACGAAAAAATTGTGAGCTGTACGGACAGTATGCCAAGCATACTGTCCATGGGCGCACTTGGGGCTGCGTGGGCGTGAAACGTAGGCGCAGGGGGCTGCTTGTAGCCTCTCCGCGCGCGCACGTGGTGCAGCGACACATCCCGATTTTTTCGAAACTTCAAAAAATCATAACTAATTCAAATTAAATCGAAATTGAGTTCTGTAAAAAAAAGTAACTTGCTTAATTTTTTCCAAACTATGCAATCAAATAATTCCAGAAACAGATATTCAATTATTTTTCACGAAAAAATCACAAACATCAATCAATCATCAAATAACACTCAATACAACATGATACCATCCAAAACATCGAACAATCGTTTTAAAGTCCAAATTTCTTGCATGTAAATCAATTACCATGGCTTTGAGGCCAGTTGTTGGAAATTATTTTACCAGGATCTTAGATCTACTCACAAGTATGTTGATTAACACCCTAAGTATGAACTTTCTAAAACAATGAAATAAACACATATAAAGTTTAGGAAACCTTACATTGGGTGCAGCGGAATAATATGACTCCTTCCGTTCAGATATCTAGCCCTTGATTCCTTTCTGAAGCAGAGCATTATCAATATCTGAACCTGGATCTCTTTCTCTGAATCTTTGATGCTGAAACTCCTTCTTGCTGAAAGTCTTTCTTCACGATCTTCCTCACTATGGTTGAGGTATCACTTGCTGTGTGTGGGCACTACTCTCACACTAAGAATTTCGAAATATTGAAGAAGAAAAGAAGAGGGAAGTGGCGGCTAAAGATAGGGAGAGAGAGAGGCTCAATTTTTTCTGAATCAGAAGTGTCAAAAGAAAAGTGTAATTTTCCTAAAGCATTCACTATCTATTTATAGCATTCCACTAGGGTTAGGTTTGAATTATTTGGCATTAAAATAATAAAAATATCAGAGGTAAATTCCTATAAAGGTGGCCGGCCCTATAATAGTGGATTTGGGCCTCACTTTTTGCAATTTTGCAGTTTTATCTTTTCTACATCTGATTTTCTCAAAAACGCCAATTTTATAATTCAGCCATTTAAATGTCAATTCTAACTATTTAATAACTATAAATAATTATTAAATAATGTTGTCATTTATCGTATTTATTAATTGAACCATACAAAGTATCATAATTAACAAATATGCCCATAAAACTCTTTCTTTACAATTTCGCCCTTACTTAGTGAAAAATTCTCAAATTACAATTTCACAAATAGACATAGTCTAATTTGAGAATTATAATTGATTAATCAAAACAAATTATATGAGTCTTACAAGCAATATTATCTCAACTAGTGCGGGGACCATGGGTCTATATAACCGAGCTTCCAATAAGTAGATCAAGAATTTAGCACTAAAATTCACTAACTTATTAATTCTTCGTTGAATCCACGCATAGAACTCAGAATTGCACTCTCAGTATATAGAATGCTCTATATGTTCCACCATATAGACGCATCAATAGTTATCCATTGTTATAATCCTAATGTGATCAATGATCCTCTATATTAATGATCTACACTGTAAAGGGATTAGATTACCGTTACACCCTACAATGTATTTATTCCTTAAAATACTTTACCCCGTATAAATGATATTTCAGCTTATGTGAAATGAGTACTCCACCATTTATTTTCGTTTGGTCAAGCTCGAAGGAGATCATCTTTTACTTACTATTCGCCAGATAGAAGCTATAGATTCCATGTTTATGATAGCGCTCCCACTCAATTGCACTACCGTGTTCCCAAAATGTACGTATCACCCTGACCTAAAAGTAGGCTTAACTAACAAATCAAAGAACACGAATAGCCTCCAAAGATTGAGCCTAATCATAACAGGATTAAGATCATTTGATCTAGGATCAACTAGGCGATATTGACTTGAATAGATATTACGGTAAGTTTAATAAATCTAAGTCAAAGTTCAATATCTGTCCCTTCCGATGCATACTCCATGCATCCAACCTGAGCTTTACTTTAACCAATGCTCTGGAAAGAACATAACACTTCTCCAAATGCAAGTAAACTCTGTTGTAGATTATCATATCAGTAAAACCCTATGTCTGATAAATCTAGGAAACTTTATCACATAGTCATGTTTACTTTCCAATGTGTTGACGGCACAATAAATGGGATCAAGTATGTGAAAAGGGTTTCAGATGAATTTATACATTATGTACATGTAATCATGAAATAAATCATGTGAACCATGCAACATTAAATGTTATTTCTGATCTATATTAATAAGTAAATCTGATTATATTGAAATGAGTTTTATTTAGGGCATAAAACCCAACAATTCTATCTTATGAGCTACTACCATTGTTTCGCAGTTTGCAAGTCAAATATGGTTGTCACCATTAGGGTGATCTATACCATATAAAACACTTACAACAAACTACTTATCTTTCGAGATTAAACGGTGCGAAATTGCTAATGAACGTTCCTCTATTAGGGAGGATTACTCACTAAAACAAACGCGATGTAAAACCAACAATGGAGATCGAATATCTTAATAATAATAAAGCTCATTCTTTAAAATGTATTTTCTTTATTATTCTAATAAATAAATTCTCATTAAATTCAAAATTAAGAATTGAAATTCAAAAATAAGAATTTAATATAATATTTATAAAATTATACTTAGATGGTGATTGAAATAAAATTAACTATTTTCATCTTAGTAATAATCTTAAATATAAATATTAAGGAAATTAATTTAAGTTGAATTAAATTAGATTAATTAGCAACTTAAAAATTTCCTTGAGAATATATTTATTGTGTTCGAAAAATTAAAGTATAAATATTATACAAATTTCGAAAATAATAAAAAATTAGAAAAGAAATACTTCAAGCAAAAATATCACCTATCTAGATTTTCTTTTGACTAATTAATACAATTTCTAATAATATATATTTTAATTCATTTATTTTAAATTAATCAATTAAATGAAAAAATCATTGATTTAAGTTGGCCCAAGAATTAATTAAAATAAATAATTAATTTACAACTCAATCTATTTTTCAAGATAAATTCAAAAATATTGCATAAATAAAATACAATTTTCGAAATTGATTAATAAAATAAAGAAAAATATATATTTTGAAAATTATTTAAATTTAAGTTGAAAAATTAAATTTCAACCTAAAAATAATTTTCTATTTAATTAAGTGTCATGAAAAATAAATATTTAAGTATCATGATGAAAATCAACTTAGATATTTAAATTTTTCAATTTAATTAAATGTATTAAATTCAAGAAATAAATAATTAAGTGTAGAGAAGGCTTAATTATTAATTTCTAGTCTAATACTAGGAAAAATCTAAAATTGTACCAAAATTAATTATTTAAATAATTAATTTCACAATGTATAATATTTTCCTATTTAAATATTAGAAATAATAAGTAGTCTAGAAATAACTATCTAGAAAATATCTTATTTGACTAAGTATCTTTCAAAAAATTTGAAAAATATCTAATTTAAGTTGTATAGAAAAAATCTAAAACTTAAATAATTTCAAATTTAGATTTAATTAAATATCAAAAATTAAGTTATAACCACTTAATTTGAAAAATATCTAAAATATTCCATTTTAAGTTAATATTCGAAAAGATATTGACTTCAAAATTATCTTAAGAAACTTTAATAACTAATGCCTAGGATTCCTCAACTTAATTTAAAATTTAAATAAAATATTCAAATTTAAGTTAGATAAGAAAAATCAGTTGATACAACTAATTTATAACTTAAATAGGAATATTTAATTAAATAAGTTCCAGAAAGAATCTAGTTAGTTAAAATTCTATATTTAATTAAATACAAGAAAAATACAAATAGTTTGTCTAGAAAAAATATCTAAAACTAAAAGTGTTTTTCTTAAAATTAACTTTAAAATATGAAAATAAATTTTCATATATTTTAAAAGTTAATTATGTTACTAATTCAATTTTATTAGGTCAAACTAATATAATTAACCTAGTACAGTTACTTAAATCAGGCAAATGGGCCTTCACAATTGGGGTAGTTCATGTGAGGGGGTGCTGGGTTCAGTATGTCGTACCCACTTCTATGGCTCCCAACTCTCACACAAGGCCCAAAAGAGAGGAATTTAACCTTAAAATAAATAACTATTATTAATTGAATAGGTCCAATAACTAAATGGACCTAAATAAAATCTATCATGGTGTGACATTTTATTTAGCAACAACCTATATGCATCTATATAATAAAATAAACACATAGGCTCACACAGGTACACACTTGGATGGATCCTATCATGTTGCTAGGTCATACACAGATGAAAGAAGATTGTAAAATTTACCTGTTACAAATTATTAACTTGACCAAGGTAGCCATCAGATCATTAGATCTGGCAAAAAGTAACCATGGCTATTTGCAATCAAATAATAATAGGTTGTGAAAACTTACACACAAACTAAAACCACATACTCCTGCAACAAGGTTAGCTGGATAGTTGGAAGTAGGATTTATTTAATTTTAAATAAATAAATTTCGAAAATAAAGTATTAAATAAATAAATAAAAATAAAATTTAATTTTCGAAAAATTAAAATTAAAAAAAAATTTATTTATTTTCGAAAATAAAAAAGATATTTATTTAAATTTCGAAATTATTAAAAATAAATATTTAAAATTAAACCTACAATTTTGAAAAATTAGGTTTCACCTAACCTAAATATCATTTCAAAATTTGCTAACTACTTTTAAAAATTAAATATTATTTTATAAATAAAAATTAAAAAAAGATAAATTAAATATCTTTTTCAGATTTTAAATTTAATTTAAATAAATAAAATAACAAAATTTAATTACATGATTATAGTTATCTTATTTTAAATTTAAAGGTCAAAATATTTTAAAAAAAATTTAATTTAAAAAATTTAATATCTGACCTTAAATTTAAAAAATAAGATAAGATATAATCAAATTTAAAAATAAGATAGATAATTAAGCAAAAAGATAGATATTTACTAATTTTAAATTCAAATTACACTAATATCATGAATTAAATTTAAAAAATATTAAATTAATTCATTATGATATTAGAATTGAATTAGGAATAGTAAATCTATAAATACAAAACTACACAAAAAATCGGAACTTAAATCCATGAAAAAGCATGAAAAAACGAAGAAAAACGAAAAATTTGGGAGCTGTACGGACGGTATGCGTTGCATACCGTCCGCGCGCGCATCCTGAGGGAACAGCCGAGAAAACTCAGCGAACAGGGTGATTTGTGTTGGAAATTATTTTACCAGGATCTTAGATCTACTCACAAGTATGTTTATTAACACCCTTAAAATGAACTTTCTAAAACGATGAAATAAACACATATAAAGTTTAGTAAACCTTACATTGGGTGCAGCGGAATAATATAACTCCTTCCGTTCAGTGCGGGGACCATGAGTCTATATAACCGAGCATCCAATAAGTAGATCAAGAATTTAGCACTAAAATTCACTAATTTATTAATTCTTCGTTGAATCCACGCATAGAACTTAGAATTGCACTCTCAGTATTTAGAATGCTCTATATGTTCCACCATATAGACACATCATTAGTTATCCATTGTTATAATCCTAATTTGATCACTGATCCTCTATATGAATGATCTACACTGTAAAGGGATTAAATTACCGTTACACCCTACAATGTATTTATTCCTTAAAACACTTGACCCCGTATAAATGATATTTCAGCTTATGTGAAATGAGTACTCTACCATTTATGTTCGTTTGGTCAAGCTCGAAGGAGACCATCCTTTGCTTACTATTCGCCAGATGGAAGCTATAGATTCCATGTTTATGATAGCGCTCCCATTCAATTGCACTACCGTGTTCCCAAAATGTACGTATCACCCTGACATAAAAGTAGGCTTAACTAACAAATCAAAGAACACGAATAGCCTCTCGAGATTGAGCCTAATCATATCAGGATTTAGATCATTTGATCTAGGATCAACTAGGCGATATTGACTTGAATAGATATTACAGTAAGTTTAATAAATCTAAGTCAAAGTTCAATATCGGTCCCTTCCGATGCATACTCCATGGATCCAACCTGAGCTTTACTTTAACCAATGCTCTGAAGAACGTAGCACTTCTCCAAATGCAAGTAAACTCTGTTGTAGATTATCATATCAGTAAAACCCTATGTCTGATAAATCTAGGAAACTTTATTCACATAGTCATGTTTACTTTCCAATGTGTTGACGGCACAATAAACAGGATCAAGTATGTGAAAAGGGTTTCAGATGAATTCATACATTATGTACATATAATCATGAAATAAATCATGTAAACCATGCAACATTAAATGTTATTTCTGATCTATATTAATAAGTAAATCTGATTATATTGAAATGAGTTTTATTTAGGGCATAAAACCCAACAATTTGCAGCCTTCCCGCGTGAGTAGGGGGGATCATCAGACGTCCGCGCGCGTTTTCAGACAAAATCTTGTCTGAATGGGCGTGTCACCGAGGATGACTCGGATCCGCGCGCGCGTGAAGGTGTACAGTCACCTTATCTTTTTTCGAATCTTTAAAAAATCATAACTAATTCAAATTAAATCGAAATTGAGTTCTGTAAGAAAGTAACTTGCTTAATTTTTTCTAAACTATCCAATAAAAATAATTCTAGAAACAAAATTTCAATTAGTTTTCACGAAAATTCACAAACATCAATCAATCATCATATAACACTCAATACAACATGAAACCATCCAAATAACAAAAAATCGTTTTAAAGTCCAAATTTCATGCAAGTAAATCAATTACCATGGCTCTGAGGCCAGTTGTTGAATATTATTTTACCAGGATCTTAGATCTACTCACAAGTATGTTGTTTAACACCCTAAATATGAACTTTCTAAAACGATAAAATAAACACGTATAAAGTTAAGAAAACCTTACATTGATGCAGAGGAATTAATGTCTCCTTCCACTCAGATCTCTCTAACCCTTGTATCCTTTCTGTAGCAGAGTATAATCAAGATCTGAGCCCGAATGTCCTTCTTCTTTGAGTTTGATCCTTCACAGTCTTCCAATCTATGATTGAGTTACTGCTTGTTGTGTGTGGGCACTCACTCTTTCACTAGGGTCACGAAATTGATGAAGGGAAAAGAGAAGGATGGTTTCGGCCAGTTCTAGAAAGTAGGGAAGGCTCAGTTTTTCTGAAGAGAGAAATTTCTGTCAGAAAACTAGTGAAAGCATGTATTTTGACTGAGCCATCACTTTCTATTTATAGGCAACTACTAGGTTTAGGTTAGGAATTATTTGGCATTAAAATAATGAAAATATTAATTTGAAATCCCACAATAAGTGGCCGGCCATGGTGTGTTAGTGGGCCCCACTTGATTTTGCAGTTTTAACAAATTTTATTTCTATTTTCTCAAAAACGCCAATTTTCCAATTCTAACCTTTTAAATGCCAAAACTAATTATTTAATAACTAAAATAGATTATTAAATAATATTGTCATTTAATTTAATTATTAACTAGACATATAAAGTCCATTAATAAATAAATGAACCTAGAATCTCTTTTCTTTACAATTTCACCCCTGCTTAGTGAAAATTCACAAATTAGACATAGTCTAACTTTAGAATTATAATTGATCAATCACGAATCAATTAATGAGTCTTACAAGTAGAATGTTCTCAAATAGAATGGGGACCATGGATCTATATGCTGAGCTTCTAATAAGTGAACCAAATTTACCAAGTAAATTCCTACTTATTAATTCTTCGTTGAATCCACTCTTAGAACTTAGAATTGCACTCTCAGACTTATATAGAGCATATAATATGTTCCACGATATCAATATGCTATCTCATTTAACCATTGTTGTAATCTTATTGTGATTTAAAGATCCTCTATATAGATGATCTACATCGAGATGGGATTTTTTTACCGTTCTCACCCCTCAATGTATTTTGCCCCTTAAAACACTTAGCTACCTGTAAATGGTGTTTAGTGATCTAATAATTAGTCAGTTAAACAAGAGCTCATCCATTTACTTCTATTTGCTAAGCTCGAAGGGAATCATCACTTGACTTCTATACACCAGTAGAAGCTATAGATTTCATATTTATGTTCAGCACTCCCACTCAATCATACTATCATGTTCCCAAAATATACGTATCACCCTGACCCAAAAGTAGGCTTAACTAATAAATCAAAGAACATGAATAGCACTCCTGAGTTGAGCCTAAGCATATCAGGATTTAGATTCTTTTAATCTTAAGATCAACTACTGATATGGACTTGGAAAGATATATATAACGGTAAGTTTGTAATATCTTAACTTAGTTGCAATATCGGTCCAGTCCAATGTTACTCCATACATTCGAAACTAGTATACTTTACTAATGTCCTGGAAAGAACATAACACTTACTCCAAGTGTAAGTACACATTATCGCTGATTATCACATTAGTGTAAATCAAATAACACTGATGAAACAGGGACCAAGTCTTTTGATTCATATGTTCACAATCACATTCCACTGTGTTGACGATACTGTAATTGTGAATAAACATATGATCTGGATTTAACTGATTCTGTGTGTAAACATCATAAACATATCAAACCATTAGCATGTAAAATTCATGCAAACATCAATCACTTCAAATTTCTTATATTGATAACTAATCAGATTGTAAAGAGTTTTATTTAGGGCATAAAACCCAACAGAAACTTCCCCCAAGGTGGTAAATTTCTTATGGAGGGTCTCTACAAACAGTCTACCAACAAGGTTCCAACTTTCAACAAAAAAAATCCCAATTGATCCTCGTTGTCCCTTTTTTTTGGCGACACCAGAAACAACTTTGCATGTTCTTGTTCGGTGTAGCTTTGCTCAAAGTTGTTGGAGGCGAAGTCATGTACCTTCTATTTCACCTGGAGCGATGGTGTTTACTAGCTGGTTTGAGGGTGGTTTGAAGGCATGGAATGTAGCAGAAAGTCTTGAAGCGGTGATGATATTGTGGTCAATCTGGAAGCATCGCAATGAGTTGGTGTGGAACTCCAAACAGCAAGATTCCAACAAGGTCCTGAGTGTGGCTAAACTGAATTATGTGGACTTGGTTGATGCTAGGAACAAGCTTGTTGTGGCTGCTGACAGCTGTGTTGTGGGTGGTGTTGATAAATGGACGGCACCAGACTTTCCATTCCTCAAAGTGAGCGTGGATGGAGCGTTGTTTTCTAGCCATGGGAGTTATGGAGTGGGTTTGGTTGCTAGAACTGTTGCTGGTATAGTGATGGCGGCAAGAACTTTGTGCAAGGGGGGCGATTTGCAACCTCATATAGTCGAAGCCATTGGTGTCAAAGAGGCTTTGTCCTGGAGTAAGGCGAATGGATGGACAAGTGTTATAGTTGACTCTGATTGTTTAAAAGTCATTAGTGATTTACAAAAGCAAAAATATATGGTCTCTCCTTATGGCCATATTCTTTATGATTGTAGGACTTTGATTTCTGATTTTGATAATATTTCTTTTAAGTTTGTTAAGCGATCTGCTAATAAGGTTGCGCATGCTTTAGCACAAACTTCTCTTTTTGAGGCTGACTGCCATTTTAGTAGGGATTCTTTACCTGGTGTAATTGCATCCTTGGTTGTGGACGATTTAATTTAATAAAGATTAATCATTACTCAAAAAAAAATATATAATTTAAAAATATTATAATTTTCTTTATTAAATGCATATAAATAATTTATACTACAACAAATAAATGATTAAAAATTTACAAAAAAATAAAAAAAAAATTATATCACTTTTTTTATTATTATAATTATGATTATAATAAAATAGATTATAACATTATTACTGTAATAGAATTTTAACAACATACAATACTTTAAAATTTATAATTTATTAAACACTCAGTTTAATTTTTTTCTATAATTTTGTTACAACTATTCTTGCAACATACCTACCATTGTGCCAAATTGACCTTAAATCTATTGGAGTATTGATGTAAGAGATTAGTAGTGTTCAACACAATTTATATAAAATAGGTAAGAAAAAAAGAAAAAAGAAGATGAAGAGAGAAAAAAAAATTGAATGAGAGTTTATCAGTAGTTTATTGTAATGGGGTTAACTGTTATTTAGATAAAAATATAACTAGAATAATGAGAAACTAAATAAATAAAATAAAGGGAAATACAATAGTATATGTGGTATAATTTATTTGGGTGATTTGGACACTCATATTGTAAGGACCGTCGGACACCATCTATTTTTCTATTGGTATGATATTGTCTGCTTTGGGCCTAAGCCCTCGCGGATTTGTTTTTGGGCACCTTCCCAAAAGACCTCATTCCAATAGAGATAGTATTCATCCTTATAAACCCAAGATCCTTTCCATTTCTAGCCAATGTGGGACTTTGGTTGTACACTCAACAATCCTCCCCTCAAACAAAGGACCATCTTGCCTCCCCTTAGACAATTACAGATCTAAACCTAAATCCCTCGATTTCAACACTCAAGATCCCCTTGAGTAAGCTAGATGAATCCCTTCACCAGCTAAATTCAAAATCCCTTCGAATACCTGAATCCCTCGATTCCAACACTCAAGATCCCTTTGTGTGACAGTCAGTAGTCCCGTGATCCGTAAGGGGAAACACCGGGTAAGCTGTGCAATCCCACACCGCCTGGGGAAGGTCAAGTGGGATGATTCTGAGACTGTGTAGGTATGGGACTACACAGTTGAAGAGGGCTTAAATGGATTGATTGGTACTACCTATATCAACAAGGTGCATCTTGTTTTTCGGTAGCCCATCTCGAAAGAACTCCACAGTTAAGCGTGCTTGGCCTGGAGCAATTTCAAGGATGGGTGACCTCCTGGGAAGTTTTCCCAGGATGCGTGTGAGTGAGGACAAAGCACGCTGGAAACACTTGTGTTGGTCTGTAGGGTCAATCATCAGTCCATGAAGCAGCCAGAGTGGCGTACTCGTGTATAAGAGCCATTTAGTCCGTGGGTGTAAGGGCCCAATGGAGGCTTGAAGCGAGGACGTTACAAATGGTATCAGAGCCTTGACCCAGCCGGAAGTGTGGTCGACGAGGACGTCGGACCCCGTAAGGGGGGGTGATTGTGACAGTCAGTAGTCCCGTGATTCGTAAGGGGAAACACCGGGTAAGCTGTGCAATCCCACACCGCCTGGGGAAGGTCAAGTGGGATGATTCTGAGACTGTGTAGGTATGGGACTACACAATTGAAGAGGGCTTAAATGGATTGATTGGTACTACCTATATCAACAAGGTGCATCTTGTTTTTCGGTAGCCCATCTCGAAAGAACTCCACAGTTAAGCGTGCTTGGCCTGGAGCAATTTCAAGGATGGGTGACCTCCTGGGAAGTTTTCCCAGGATGCGTGTGAGTGAGGACAAAGCACGCTGGAAACACTTGTGTTGGTCTGTAGGGTCAGTCATCAGTCCATGAAGCAGCCAGAGTGGCGTACTCGTGTATAAGAGCCATTTAGTCCGTGGGTGTAAGGGCCCAATGGAGGCTTGAAGCGAGGACGTTACACTTTGAGTACGCTAGATGAATCTTTTCACCAGCAAGATTCGAAATCCCTTCGAACCAGATCTAAACCTCTGACGACTCTGACAGCAAGCTTCACTTCCTTTGTTAGGCAAATCCAAGGATACATTCAAATGGCTAATTTTTGGAATTTGGCTCTGATACCACTTGTAAGGACCGTCAGACACCATCTATTTCTCTATTGGTATGATATTGTCCGCTTTGGTCCTAAGCCTTCACGTATTTGTTTTTGGGCACCTTCCCAAAAGGCCTCATTCTAATAGAGATAGTGTTCATCCTTATATACCCAAGATCCTCTAGCCAATGTGGGACTTTGGTTGTACACCCAACATATATATATATAATATTTCATAACACTCTCCTTCATTAAAAATCTTGCCAAAAAAGATAATAAGACAAAAACCTAACCAAGAAAAAAAGAGTGCAGTATAAATAAACTCCCCCTTATTTAGACATTCGTGGAGATCTTTAAATCGATGAATTTTGATCTTATATGTCTTCTTCTCAAATGTTGATGCTGGTAATAAATTTATGAATAAGTATGCATGATTGACACTTGATTGAATATGTTGGATACCAATATAGAGTCATTCTCCTTAAGATCATGAGTTAAGAAGAATTTGGTGACAATGCCTTTGGCTATATCTTCTTCACTATAACTTTAGTTGAGCAATGCATTTCGTGTTATCTTCATAGACAATTGCTAATGTTGATATTGCGTTACAGAATGCAATTCATATATTTCCCGAATATGCTATGTTAATGATGTCACTCTCACACATTTTCTACTTGCTTCATAAAGTGCATGTTAGCATAATTTAAAGTTACCTCGTTGAAAACCTTGTTAGGAAAACCCAGTTGAACAAAACCTGAGCTAAAGAAAAAAAGAGTGCAATATATGTATTTTATATTTGTTGACTTCGCTTTTAGCCAACGACAATGAGTCTTTTTGATAAGCGATAAACGATATGTCGTAATAAGAATACGTAATAAAGCAAATAGTAATAATAAGAAGACACATAAATTTTATAGAGGTTCAGCCCGAGCAGTTCGGTAATAGCCTAATCCTCGTTAGTTGTATTGACTTAAGAATAAGGAAGAAGATTCCTTTTCTTATAGCTCTTACAATAATATCTCTGAATATATAATTCTTAGATAGCCTTAGCTTATAGCATTTCAGCGTATGATCTCTGTTTTACAGTTTTTGATCGATCCCCCTTGCCCAGTGAACATTCCTCACTATTTATAGGGCAAGAAACTTGAGGAAGAAGAGTTTCCTCTCTCGTTACAAAATGCATA
This sequence comes from Cannabis sativa, assembly GCF_029168945.1. NCBI lineage: Eukaryota > Viridiplantae > Streptophyta > Magnoliopsida > Rosales > Cannabaceae > Cannabis > Cannabis sativa. Next base: position 41,549,119 of record NC_083606.1, on the reverse strand, counting down.
ATTACAAAGATCGTGTGATCATTGCTAAATGCTAGGATCGTGGGATTGAGGCCGTATACACCGATAGTGGAATCGTGTGTATGTCACATCCACGCAAGTTTATCCCTGAGTTATAGGGATTGAGCTAGTGACTCACGAAGTGCTTGGTTGAATTCGCTAAGTGTTGCTCATTCTGCACGGCTCATTGAGTATTCCATTATGGACATGCTAGCGAGGCATCCTGCTCGGCATGTTGATTCGACCAGGTGCTCTAAGTAGATGCCACGTGTCACCATTCTTGTGATGCCACGTTAGAGTGCCAATTTTGGGATAACAATATTTATAACTATTTACAAGTTGTCTCGTTAAAAACTTTGTCAGGAAAACCTAGTGGGACAAAACCTGAGGTAAGGGATATGATCTATAACTATTTTTGTGATAATATATCTCATAAGATTATTGTTATCACTTTTAAAATATCACTGTATATTTGTTGGGTTTTGTGCCCTAAATAAAACTCATTTCAATATAATCACATTTATTAATAAAGATTAGAAATAACATTTTATGTTGCATGGTTCACATGATTTATTTCATGATTATATGTATATAATGTATGAATTCTTTTTAAGTCCAGAACATATGAATTTGTTAAAGATTATAGTGTTGTCAGCACAGTGGAATATAATCTTAATTATATGTTCAAAAGTTTATTCCCTGATTTGTTAGAACACTTTTAGACTGACATGGTATAATCAGCGATAGGTATTCTTACACCTTGGAAAAGTGTTATGTCCTTTCCAGGACATTGGCAAAGTTTACCAGTATCGGATGTATGGAGTATACATCGGAAGGGACCGATATTGAACTTTGATTAGATATATTAAAACTTACCGTAATATCTATTCAATTCAATATCACCTGTTGATCCTAGATCAAATGACCTTAATCCTGATATGGGTAGGTTCGATCTCAAGAGTACTATACATGTTCTTTGATTTGTTAGTTAAGCCTACGTTTGGGTCAGGGTGATACGTACATTTTGGGAACATGATAGTATAATTGAGTGGGAGCGCTACCATAAATATAGAATCTATAACTTCTATAGGAACTTTGAAGTGAAACGATGATATCCTTCGAGCTTGGCTAAACAGAAATAAATGGTGGAGATCTCATTTCACTTTGCTGAAATATCATTTATACGGAGCTAAGTGTTTTAAGGATAAAATACATTGAAGGTGTAGCGGTAACAGTAGTGCCTTTTCAATGTAGTGTTGGGTTTTATGCCCTAAATAAAACTCATTTCAATATAATCAGATTTACTTATTAATATAGATCAGAAATAACATTTAATGTTGCATGGTTCACATGATTTATTTCATGATTATATGTACATAATGTATGAATTCTATTTAAGTCCAGAACCTATCAATTTGTTAATGATTGTAGTGTTGTCAACACAGTGGAATATAATCTTAATTATATGTTCGAAAGTTTATTCCTTGATTTGTCAGAACACTGGATTTAGACTGACATGGTATAATCAACGATAGGTATTCTTACACCTTGGATAAGTGTGATGTCTTTTCCAGGACATTGGCAAAGTTTACCAGCATCGGATGTATGGAGTATACATCGGAAGGGACCGATATTGAACTTTGATTAGATTTGTTAAAATTTACCGTAATATCTATTCAATTCAATATCACTTGTTGATCCTAGATCAAATGATCTTAATCCTGATATGTTTAGGTTCGATCTCAAGAGTATTATACATGTTCTTTCATTTGTTAGTTAAGTCTACTTTTAGGTCAGGATGATACGTACATTTTGGGAACATGATAGTATAATTGAGTGGGAGCGCTAACATAAATATGGAATCTATAACGTCTATAGGGATTTAGAAGTGAAATGATGATATCCTTCGAGCTTGGCTAAACAGAGATAAATGGTTGAGATCTCATTTCACTCCGCTGAAATATCATTTATACGGAGCTAAGTGTTTTAAGGATAAAATACATTGAAGGTGTAACGGTAACTTAGTGCCTTTTCAATGTAGATCATCTATTAGAGGGTCATTGATCACATTAGGGTTATAACAATGGATAACTAATGACGTGTGTATATCGTGGAACATATAGAGCGTTCTATATGCTGAGAGTGCAATTCTAAGTTCTATGCGTGGATTCAACGAAGAATTAATAAGTCAGTGAATTTAAGATATAAATTCTTGATCTACTTATTGGAAGCTCGGATATATAGACGCATGGTCCCCATACTAGTTGAGACCATACTGCTTGTAAGACTCAGTTAATTGATTTTGATTAATCAATTATAATTCTAAAGTTAGACTATGTCTACTTTGTGAATTTTCACTAAGCAAGGGCGAAATTGTAAAGAAAAGAGATTCTAGGTTTATTTATTAACTAAGAGACTTTATATGTCTAATTAATAAATATATTAAATGACAATATTATTTAATAATTAATTTTTAGTTATTAAATAATTAGAATTGGCATTTAAATGGTTGAATTTGAAAATTGGTGTTTTTGAGAAAATCAGATGCAGGAATGATAAAACAGCAAAATTGCATAAGTGAGGCCCATTATCCAAGCCCATGGCCGGCCACACTTTATGGGTTTTATCATTTATTTTTTCATTATCTTTATGCTAAATAATTCTAACCTAAACCTAGGTGGTTACCTATAAATAGATAGTGATGGCTCTCATTCACACTTGAATTTCTGTCAGATGAAAACTGAGCCTCTATCTTTTCTCTATAGGCCGAACCTCTTCCCTCTTCTTTTCTTCTCTAAATTTCGAATTCCTTGAGTGAATGAGTGAGTGCCCACACACATCAAGTGGTATCTCAATCATAGTGTGTAAGACTGTGGAAAATCAACCAACAAGAAGGAGATTCAGCATGAAAGGAAGGAGAGAAAGAGATCCAGGTTCAGATATTGATAATGCTCTGCTACAGAAAGGAATCAAGGGCTAAATATCTGAACGGAAGGAGTCATTATATTCCGCTGCACCCAATGTAAGGTTTTCTTAAACTTTATATGTGTTTATTTTATTGTTTTAGAATTCATATTAGGATGTTAATGAAACATACTTGTTAGTAAATCTAGATTCTGGTAAAATATTTCCAACAACTGGTATCAGAGCCATGGTAATGATTTACTTTCATGAAATATGAATTAAAACAATGTTATATGTTGATTTGGATGGTTTCATGTGGTTTATGTGCTTATTTGATGATAGTTTAGAAATCGCAATGTATGTTACTGAAATAGTTTTTATTTCGATCTGGGATTATTTTTTCTGGAAAGTAGACGAAAAATTAATAAATTTAGGCTTTTACAGAAAAACCTAATTTGGATTTTTTATGAATTAGTTATGATTTTTTGAAGTTGGACGAAAATATCACGATTTGAATGCACACACGCGCGCGCACGCATTTGGGCTCGCTCGGACAAACACGCTTCAGACAATAGCGTGTCCGAGCATGCTCGGTCAAATGAGGCTGCACCCAGCCTCGTTCCTCGGCCAAGGTTCCCCTTCCACGCGCGCAGGGGTATGCATTGCATACCCCTGTGCCTCAAATCTTGTTTTCGTCATAACTTTTGATTCAAAAATCGTTTTTCATTGAAACAAAAGCCAAATTTTGGTAGAATTTTGTGTAGAATCTGAATTTTCAATCAAAAATCTAATTTTCAGAATAAAATTAATTTTTATTAATTTTTTAATTAATTAAAATTAGTTTCTGATATTAGTAGGCTTTGAATTTTAAAAATTTGATTTCTCACAAAGGAGCCTTATGGTTATTTTTGAAATTTTAGATTATTTTATTTATTTTAATTATAAGATCAGATATTATTTTTAATTAAATTTTAAATGATCTTACTTTGATATTAAAATATTATCTTTTATAAATAATCTTGTTCAAATTTCAAAATTTCCTAACCATATCATATCTTTTTCAAATTTGTTATTTTCAAAATATATTTTATTAATTAAAATTATAAGATTAGGAATATGTTAGGTTTAACATTTTATCTTATTAGACATTTTTTAATAAAATTATATTTTGGAAAAAATAACATGAAGATTTGAAAAATTGGTTAGTTTAGTTTGAATAGATATTTTAGGGTTTCAAACCATAAATTTTTTAAACTTATTATTTTATTATTTTTTTAAAATATTCTAACCATATAAAATATCTTATTTTTCAATTAGTTTATTTATGTAATATTTAAATTTATTAAATTATAAGACTCAGAATATAATAATGAAATATCTAAATTTAAAATTCAAGATATTTTATTATTTATCTTATTAGAAATTTTAAATAAATTTAAATTTTGAATAAACTTGATATTTAAAAATTGGTTAGATATTTTTGATTTTTTGTTAGAATTTAAGAAATTTAGGAGTTTGTTTTATTTTGAATTTTTTCAAATATTCTCTAACCACCTAAATTTGAATTCTAGTTAAGATATTTATTTTAAAATTTAATTTTATTTTAAATTTTAAAATTGAGATATTTTAGCTTACTTTCCAGATATTCCAGATTAGTTATTATTGTTTGTATTGTTTGATTATATTATTATGTATTCAAAATTTCTTTTACAAACCTATTATTTATTTGATCTAAATTGCTATCACTAACTTGTTGACAGATCCAATGATCTGATTTTAATCATAGTTCAATTAACAATAGATCTTATAAATAATTTGTAACTGGTAAATTTTTGCAATTTCTTTCATCTGTGTAAACCTAGTAACATGATAGGGCCCATCCAAATCATTTGACCTGTGTGAGCCTATATGTTTGCTTTTGGGCTTAGATGCATATAGGAAGCCCATTTAAGTTTTACTAAGTAAATGGACTAGGTTGCTAAAATAAATTTTGACATAAGGAAATTTATTTAGGCCCAATTAGATTTAAGCTTATTCAATGAATAACAATTGTTTATTTAAAGGTTAAATTCCTCTCTTTTGGGCCTTGTGTGAGAGTTGGGGGCCAATAGAAGTGGGTACGACATACTGAACCCAGCTCCCCCTCACATGAACTACCCCAATTGTGAAGGCTGTTAGGCTAAAATTAGTCTAAGTTTCAGGTCATATTTTCGGTTAGTTTTCACTCTTTGTTTCTAGTTTTAGGGCTATATTACGCTTGATTCTTTGGTTTCAGGTCCTCGGGCATTTAAAGAAAGTATGTTCAAGAATTGAGGAAAATTTGTGAAAGAATCGAGAAGAAAATCCAAGATTGGTGTCGCTGCCTGTTCCAGTCGCGACGGGGAATTTGCCAGTCGCGGCGGGAACTGGCAGAGAGATTTTCAAGGAGTCAAAGTTTACTCCCGTCGCGACGGGGAACATGCCAGTCGCGACGGGAACTGGCAGAGAGGATCTTGAAGTTTCAAAGTTTAATCCCGTCGCGACGGGAGCTTTGCCAGTCGCGACGGGGACCCCAATGACGGGATTTTGGGGCAGTTTCGTAATTTCACGAATTTTAAAGATGAGAATTGGTTTAAATAGTGAGGGTTCGTGAAAATTAGGGAGGATTCAGAATTAGAACCCTAGAAACAAAGAAGGAGGCTAGAAGAGCGGCTTGTGGCGACCCGAATCAATTGCTTCAACTAGTTCTGTCTCTTCTCTTTAATTTTTCTATGCTATTTTCTGTTTCAATGTTAATTATGGATTTGATTATGGATGTTTTGAACTAAACTCCTATTTAGGGAGAATGATGAATGTTGTTTAAGTTTTTCCTAGTTAATGAATAATTGTCATTCCTCCATCTTGATTGTGAACACTATTCATATTTGTGTTTAATTTCCATGTGCAAGATTGATCACCTTTTACATGTTTTATGATCTCAATTCGAAATCTGAAAACTGAGAATTGAGAATGCTAAAATTGGATAGTCTAGGTTTTGATGTGAAACGAAAGTATTTACATAGCCTTTGTGACATTTAGATTATTGCTTAATGCTGATTTCATGTTAGTTTAATTAAGAGATTAATTAGAGAGCATGAGATTTAGAACCTAGAAGATCTGAAAAGAGCTAGGTTAATTCATAATCTGTCATTCACTTCAAGAGAAGGATATCAATTAGACATTAACATTGGTAACTTAACAACAGGATTCGTCTCCCTATTTTCTTATCTTGATTAATCTTCCTTTGTTATTTTTAATTTTCTGAATTGTCTTATTTAATTCATAAAAAGTATTCTTTTATCAGATAGAATCAATAGTATAATTTAGTAGTAATTAGTCCAATTCCCTGTGGTTCGACCTCACCTGTGTGAGTTTACTACTTGATTGCGTATACTTGCGTAGTGATTATAATTTTCGTAACAAGTTTTTGGCGCCGTTGCCGGGGACTTGTTTAAAGATTAATATTACACAAAATTATACTAACTTCTACTTTGGTATATTTTCTCTTGCTGATTTTCTAACCTTTCTCTTGCAAAAAAAAAAAATAAAAAAAAAGAAAAAAAAGCTGTTCTTATCTATTTCAGGTATTTTGAGTGCATGCACCGCCAAGGGCAAGCAATTATACTACCCATCGACCCTGAAATTGAGAAAACTTGTAGGAGAAACCGAAGGAACAAGAGGCAAGAAGGAGTTTCATCAACTGCTGAAACAACAGAAATCATGGCTGCTAATGTGAATGCGAATACTGTAAATAACGACAATAATGGTGGTGTCGTGGAAGACCAAGCTAATGGTCGTAGCTTGAGAGATTACATTCTCCCTACTCTGACGGGAGTGTAGTCATGTATCAGGCCACCGGCAGTGGATGCAAATAACTTTGAGATCAAACCTGCCATACTTCAAATGGTGCAGTCTTCAGTTCAGTTTGGTGGCCTCCCTTCTGAAGATCCTAATCTGCATCTCTCGAACTTCATGGAACTTTGTGAGACTTTTAAAGTCAATGGAGTTAGTGATAATGCCATTCGTTTGAGACTGTTTCCATTCTCACTTAGAGAAAGAGCCAAGAGCTGGTTAATCTCCTTGCCACCAAATTCCATAGCAACATGGACAGACTTAGCAACTAAATTTCTGTCTAAGTTCTTTCCCCCAGCAAAGTCTGCTAAGCTGCGAGGAGAGATCAACAATTTCTGTCAACAAGAGAATGAGTCTCTCTATGAGTCTTGGGAGAGGTTCAAGGACTTAATCAGAAAGTGTCCTCATCATGGTATTGAGAAATGGATGCTGGTTCATAATTTTTATAACGGGTTGGTTGGTAACACTAGAACCCTGATAGATGCAGCAGTTGGCGGAGCCTTTATGAGAAAGAGTGCTAATAAGGCTTATGATCTATTGGAGGAGATGGCTCTAAACAATCAGCAGTGGCCAACTGAAAGGAGTCAAACTAAGAAGGTAGCTGGTGTGCTAGAGGTGGATGCAATTACCAAGCTGACAGCTCAGGTTGAGGCCCTAACAAAGCTGATCGCAGTGCAAGCCAAACAAGCTCAAGTGGTTTGTGAGATATGTGGAGGTCCCCATCACTTTTCTGAGTGTCAGGCAGATGTGGATGATTTGCCGATAAATCAAGCAAAAGCCATTGGAAACTATTCCCAAAACAATAATTATGGGCACAACCAACAGGGGTTCTACCAGCAGAGAAACCAGCCCCAACAAAACCAACAACAGCTGCAACAACAAAGTTCTAGTGGAGGCTCCACTATCCAAGCTGATTTATTGCTCCAATTCATGATGGAAACTAGAGCCTCTATTAAAACTCTAGAAACTCAAATGGAACAATTGGCTACTCAAGTGGAAAAACAAGCTCAAGGAAATTCGCCTAGCACTAATGATGCAAAAGGAAAAGAGCAATGTAAAGCAATTTCCTTAAGGAGTGGAAAGAAATATGATGGGCCTGAGATGATACAACCAGTGGATGAAGAGATTAAAGATCAAACAACACCAACTCAAGCATCATCAGATTAGAAGATTACTGATAGTCCAGCACCACCACAGCAGTCTCCACCAATCAGTATTGATCATCATGTGAAAATACCCTATCCTCAGAGACTTCGAAAGACCAATCTAGACAAGCAGTTCACAAAATTTCTAGAGGTCTTTAAAAGACTACACATCAACATTCCTTTTGCTGAAGCCTTGGAACAAATGCCCCGTTATGTGAAGTTCATGAAGGAGATATTGTCTAAGAAGAGAAAATTGGAGGACTATGAAACAGTGGCATTAACTGAGGAGTGTAGAGCCATTTTGCAAAAGAAACTACCGCCCAAGCTTAAAGATCCAGGTAGTTTCAATATGCCATGCTCTATAGGGGGTTCGGTGGAAACTAGAGCTCTATGTGATCTGGGAGCAAGCATTAATCTAATGCCATTGTCTGTCTTCAAAAGGCTAGGATTGAGAAAAGCAAAGCCCACAACAGTGACTTTACAACTAGCGGATCATTCCTTGACTCATCCTCGTGGGATAATTGAAGATGTACTGGTGAAGGTTGGTAAGTTTATCTTCCCTGCTGATTTCCTAATTCTTGATATGGAGGAAGATTCAACTATTCCCATTATTTTGGGAAGACCATTCTTAGCCACAGGCCGAGCATTAATAGATGTTCAAAAGGGAGAGTTAAAGTTGAGAGTGCAAGATGAAGATGTCAATTTTAATGTTTTTGCCCCAACCGACATTCCTACCTGTTGCAAGATTGAGATGGTGAAGGGTTCTTTTGTTAAAGCTGATAAGAAGAAAGCAAAGCCTAAAGAGCGACTTCGAACGATTCGGCGTCATTGGAAAAGATTGATGTGTGGTAGTTCTGAAGGTGAGCTTACTCTTGTGCGAAACTCTGAAATCAACACGATTGGTGGTAAATTTTCTTCATTTAGTACGAGGGCTCTTTTGGATGAAAAGGGTCCGCCCAACCCCTTCTGATGGGGGTTCAGGTAAGTCCTTCTCACCTTGAGTATAATAGCACATTGGGGACAATGTCATATTTAGTTTGGGGGGAGAGACTTAAAATTTTTAAATTCTGCACTTTAATTTCTGCATTTTATCTGTTTTAGTTTTTTTTTTTATTTTAGTTAAGGAATGGCAATAAGCTTGACGATAGTTGTATACTGCTGATTAGTGTGATGTGATCTGAAATTGTAAAATAACTGTGTGCTTGATTCTGCTAACTCTTTGGATTAGTTTGGATGCTTAGAAACTTGTGTTTATCTGCAAATACTCAATCTGTGAAAATTGTTATAATTGTTTTACGATGGTTTGTGGTAAGATTGACAGGATAGCTTAGAACTTGCATGTTTATTCTTTTGAGACGAAATCCTTGATAGTGTTCAATTGGAATATGACTTAGGCATTTGTTGGATAGTTTGAGCCTTTCAAGCCTACCGTAATAATGTGTATCCCTAGTTACCCTTTTGAGCCTAAACCTGTTATGTTTTTTACCCATCGATTTGAAAAATTGCAACCACACTATTAATTTTTCTTCACCATGTTATCCATGATATCATAAGCTACATAATTAGTTTGGGGGAGGAGAAACATTTAGTGTGAGGAAATAGTGAGAGGGAGAAAAACTTGTAAGATTGAGAAGAGCAAAAAAAAAAAAATTGTGTAATTCAATGTCACTGAAAAAAAAAATGGAATATGATGAAAAAAAAAATACAATAAAAAGTAAAAATATGTGTGAAAAAAAAAAGAAAAAAATTTCAGTGATGTTGAAAAATAATAGAGATGTCTTCTATCAATCTTGGTAAATTCAGGGAATATTATGAGATCTTAGAAAAAGAAAAGTAAGAAGCTTGTGGGTTCTGTTTGTGTGCTTATGATATCTTTAGCCAAAATTGTCTTTTGCCTATCCCTGAATATCTGAGCCATATTACCTAAAGCCTAGAAAAGACCTAACGATTCCAAAGAATACTGTCAACATTAGTGGAGAAAGGTAAGCATGCAAGCTTATGAGTTATCAGGTTGTGGAACTGTTGGAAAGAGTAAAACTTTTATAACAATGTTTCACATTTGAATAAATTCTTGCAGTTGTACATAGTGTTATAAATTGAGCATCTGAGTTAATTGTTACAGTTAGTAGGATCGAAATTCTAGTTTATGCAAGGAAGAAAACAGAGCATGAGTCAGCAGCGTAGTGATTATCTGACAGCGTAGTTAGTTTTTTTTTTACCTTACTCGGGGGCGAGTAAGAATCTAGTTTGGGGGAATTTGTTAGGCTAAAATTAGTCTAAGTTTCGGGTCATATTTTCGGTTAGTTTTCACTCTTTGTTTCTAGTTTTAGGGCTATATTACACTTGATTCTTTGGTTTCAGGTCCTCGGGCATTTAAAGAAAGTATGTTCAAGAATTGAGGAAAAGTTGTGAAAGAATCGAGAAGAAAATCCAAGATTGGTGTCGCTGCCTGTTCCAGTCGCGACGGGGAATTTGCCAGTCGCGGCGGGAGCGCGAGAGAGATTTTCAAGGAGTCAAAGTTTACTCCCGTCGCGACGGGGAACATGCCAGTCGCGACGGGAACTGGCAGAGAGGATCTTGAAGTTTCAAAGTTTAATCCTGTCGCGACGGGAGCTTTGCCAGTCGCGACGGGGACCCCAATGACGGGATTTTGGGGCAGTTTCGTAATTTCACGAATTTTAAAGATGAGAATTGGTTTAAATAGTGAGGGTTCGTGAAAATTAGGGAGGATTCAGAATTAGAACCCTAGAAACAAAGAAGGAGGCTAGAAGAGCAGCTTGTGGCGACCCGGATCAATTGCTTCAACTAGTTCTGTCTCTTCTCTTTAATTTTTCTATGCTATTTTCTGTTTCAATGTTAATTATGGATTTGATTATGGATGTTTTGAACTAAACTCCTATTTAGGGAGAATGATGAATGTTGTTTAAGTTTTTCCTAGTTAATGAATAATTGTCATTCCTCCATCTTGATTGTGAACACTATTCATATTTGTGTTTAATTTCCATGTGCAAGATTGATCACCTTTTACATGTTTTATGATCTCAATTCGAAATCTGAAAACTGAGAATTGAGAATGCTAAAATTGGATAGTCTAGGTTTTGATGTGAAACGAAAGTATTTACATAGCCTTTGTGACATTTAGATTATTGCTTAATGCTGATTTCATGTTAGTTTAATTAAGAGATTAATTAGAGAGCATGAGATTTAGAACCTAGAAGATCTGAAAAGAGCTAGGTTAATTCATAATCTGTCATTCACTTCAAGAGAAGGATATCAATTAGACATTAACATTGGTAACTTAACAACAGGATTCGTCTCCCTATTTTCTTATCTTGATTAATCTTCCTTTGTTATTTTTAATTTTCTGAATTGTCTTATTTAATTCATAAAAAGTATTCTTTTATCATATAGAATCAATAGTATAATTTAGTAGTAATTAGTCCAATTCTCTGTGGTTCGACCTCACCTGTGTGAGTTTACTACTTGATTGCGTATACTTGCGGAGTGATTATAATTTTCGTAACAAAGGCCCATTTGCCTTATTTAAATAATTGTATTAGGTTAATTATATTAGTCTAACCTAATTAAAATTGAATTAGCAACATAATTAACTTTTAAAATATATGAAATTTATATTTTCATTTAATATTTAAAGTTAATTTTAGAAAAACACTTAGTAAATGAAATTATTCTAGATAGTTATTTCTAGAACTAGTTATTTTTTCTAATATTTATTAGAAAAATATCATAGATTGTGAAATTAATTATTTAATAATTAATTTTGGTACAATCTAAGTTAAGTATATTTTTCCTAGTATTAAAATTAATAATTAAGTCTTCTCTATACTTAATTATTTATTTTTTGAATTTAATACATTTAATTAAATTGAAAATTTAAATATTTAAGTTGATTTTCATCATGATACTTAAATATTATTATTTTCATGTTATTTAATTAAAATTGAAAGTTATTTTAAGTTTGAAATCTTATTTCATATAACTTAAATTTGAATAATTTTCAAAATATATTTTATTTTACTTTATTAATCTTTTTCCACAATTTCGAAATTGCATTTCTTAAATGAAAAATTTCGAATTTTATTTGAAAAATCGATTAAAGTTTTAAATTATTTATTTTAATTTTGGATCAACTTAAATCAATAATTTTTTCATTTAATGATTAATTAAAATAAATGAAGTAAAATATATTTAATTAGAAAATGAATTAATTAGTCAATGAAAGTCTAGATAGATATTATCTGTTTTGCTTGAAGTATTTTTCTAGTGTATTTAATTAAATAGAAAATTAATATTTAAGTTGATTTTCATCATGATACCTAAATATTTGAAATTTTTCTTATATATTTAATTAAATAGGAAACTATATTTTTTGTTGTAAATTAATTTTATTAATTAATTTTGGGCCAACATTAAATTAGAATAATTTTTCCCAGGATTTATTTTTATTTTATTTTAACAAGCAATTTCGAAAATTGTATTCTTAAATACTTCAATTTTTCGAAATGCAATATATATTTATAGAAAATTAAATTTGAGTTGTAAATTAATTTAAATTAATTTTGTAACAACTTAAATTGAATATTTTTCTAAATATTTATTGGAAATTATTATTAAGATGGAAATAATTCATTTTATTTTCATATCCATCTAAGTATAATTTATAAATATTAAATTAAAATTTATATTTAGAATTTTTCATTCTAAATTGGAAATTTGAATTAAATAAATATATATTTAAAATAAATAGATTAAAAGAAATATTAGAAGAAAATACACTTTATATAATGAGCTTTATTATTAGGACATTCGATCTCCGTTGTTGGTTTTACATAGCTTTTGATTTAGTGAGTAATCCTCCCTAATGGAGGAACGTTCATTAGCAAGTTAGCACCGTTTAATCTCGAAAGATAAGTAGCTTTGTAAGTGTTTTATATGGTATGGATCACCCTAATGGTGGCGACTGTATTTGACTTACAAAATATAAAACAATGGTGGAAGCTCATAAGATAGAATAGCCTTGACTCTCGTCTAAACGCGACAATGCTGGATTCCAATCTTGATCGAATAAAAGGTTGCTAGAATGTTTAACATTTTAGATGAGCTGACAACTCTATTCAATGGATTGTAGCTTTGACTCTCGCCTAAACGGGACATTGATATCAGTTTGTTGAAGACCTTAGAAATTATTTAAGATGTGCCTGTTTTGTATTTTCACATGTCTTTGTTATTTGCTATATGTTTTATAATTTCTGAATTGTCTATGAATTTATATTGAACCATGTTATTTTCTGTTATTAAATTGTAGTTTAATTTCGAATCTTCATTGTTGGTCTAACATGTTTTGTTGTTTTAATGGGACAAATCCCTAATGGATTTTCACCATTAGACATACATAATTGGGTTAGATCTCGAAAGATAAATACTGTATATGCAAGATCTAGCTGTTCATCAATTGATGACACCTTAGACTAGTATTTTTACAATATGAAACAAGAAGATTGTATAATTAAGATTACTTTGACTCTCGCTAATCGAAGCATCGTTGGATTCTTATTTATAAACGAAATTATCCTAATTCCTCTTAGTTTATTCATTTCTAATTAGCTCAATAACATATCATTGGATGAATGGTCTATAAATCATTTCATGTCATTCTATTTTCTCTTAAGAAATTAAATGACGCATATGATTATAATCCCGAAATTCTATTCCAAAATGATATAAGTCCTCAATCTTAGAAATCTCCTACTTGTATGGGCAAATCTGACTTAGAGTTTAAATTAGTAGTGGTGGTTCAAGAAAGAATTACTCATTATATTTGGTATAAATTTAAGTCTTTGACTTTAATTTTAGATTTCAAACAGAAATTTTCTTATATTTCTAATTCCAGGATACAATACAGTTACACTTTCACAAGTGTTTAATAACCATTTTCTATCAATGGATTCAAACTGTATGGAATATGAATTTAGTATTCTATGACCAGGATCCACTTAGACTATTCTAAGAACTTTTTAATGTAACTATACCTAAGTCATCAAAAGACTATAACCACATTTTTTTTAATCTATGGCATTTGTATCTTGTTCATAGTGGTTTTGACAAGATCATTCTCTGCAAAGAGTTAATATGCCTATATCCACTGAAAGTATAATCATCTCATTCGTAGATGGATGTACATTCAGGGGTGGATATGAGTTTTCGTTGTATTCTTAAAACGATCACTCTATATTTTACCTTAAGCAAAAGAAATTTGAAATGTTTGAAAAATTTCATGAATTTCTAGCAATTGTGAAAAACCATTAAGGTAAGTGGTTAAAGATCTTGATTCCATAAGTGTTCTATCATCTCATTCGATATATGATGATCCCACTGCCTCTGTTGTCTTGACACAACCGAAGAGGTCAATACCATTTAGTTTTCTTAGACATAATTCACGGTACCTTGTCGTAGTGGGAGAGTTTCTAGGAACTCACCTTCTTATGACTTGGAAGACACTAGTGATTAAAATCCATTGTGAGTTTAAACAAGTAATGGATTGTAAAGATAAGAAACTAAGAAGAAAGCCAATAGAACTATGGTTTAATCCATTCACATGGAATAACCTAAAGTTTTCTATTACAAGGACACAAAAGGAAATTTTAGTTAATAAGTCTATTCAATGGACTTAACAAACTTCTTAGGTTTTAGTTTATCTAAACCTATGGCTTGTGGTATACCTGGTAATTACTTACTCTAATGCAAGCAACTTACTTTAGTGAGATGCTGAAGCATTTTCTTTCTAATGGCAATCTATAGAAGCTTCACAACTTCTTAAACATAGATTTTATTTATCTAAGGAAAAGTTTCAACTATTCCAAAAAAGATAAAGCCATGAAAGAATTTCTTAAATCAACAGTGAGAGGTCTTAGATATGCTTTTGTATGCCTTAGACCAGACACCTGCTGTTGAGTGGGAGTAATGAGTAGGTATCAGATTAATCCAGGAAAAGAACATTGGAAGACAATCAAGTAAATCTTAAGATTAAGAAGAGGAACTATATGTTAGTCTATAAGGGTGTCTTTAAAACTCTTAGACTACACCATATCAGATTTCGAAATTTGCCTTTGTGCTAGAAAATCTTTCTGATAAGATGGTGATTACTCTGGGGGTGGAATAGTGATTTTGGAGAAGTGTAAAAACCTATCTGAAGTCTCTAGGTCTACCAGGAAGGGGCTGAATGTTAAAGTTGCAGGAAAGGTACTTATTCAGTCTAAGGAAAGTTCTATACATTTTTGGCACCATTCCAAATTGCCTAAACTACTAGTGTTAATTTCCTGATTAACCAAAAGTAGTTGCCAAAAGTATAGAATCCAGTATCCCAAGAGAGTAGGCATATAGAGAGGAATTTCACATTATCAACGATTTTGTGATTAAGGAAGAGTAATGGTGGAGAAAAGGTTGTGGTTAATTCAACCTTTCAGATCCTATTACGAGGAGCTTACTACTACTACACTTGATTTGTATATCGAGGTGTTGAGATTATTTGAAACGCACTTTTTTATTTTATATTAGTGCAAGTGGAAGTTTGTTGGGTTTTATGCCCTAAATAAAACTCATTTAAATATAATCAGATTTACTTATTAATATAGATCAGAAATAACATTTAATGTTGCATGGTTCACATGATTTATTTCATGATTATATGTACATAATGTATAAATTCATCTGAAACCCTTTTCACATACTTGATCCTGTTTATTGTGTCGTCAACAAATTGGAAAGTAAACATAACTATGTGAATAAAGTTTCCTAGATTTATCAGACATAGGGTTTTACTGATATGATAATCTACAAAAGAGTTTACTTGCAATTGGAGAAGTGCTATGTTCTTTCCAGAGCATTGGTTAAAGTAAAGCTCAGGTTGGATGCATGGAGTATGCATTGGAAGGGACCGATATTGAACTTTGACTTAGATTTATTAAACTTACCGTAATATCTACTCAAGTCAATATCGCCTGGTTGATCCTAGATCAAATGATCTTAATCCTGTTATGATTAGGCTCAATCTAAGGAGGCTATTCGTGTTCTTTGATTTGCTAGTTAAGCCTACTTTTAGGTCAGGGTGATACGTACATTTTGGGAACACGGTAGTGCAATTGAGTGGGAGCGCTATCATAAACATGGAATCTATAGCTTCTATCTGGCGAATAGTAAGTAAAAGATGATCTCCTTCGAGCTTGACCAAACAAAAATAAATGGTGGAGTACTCATTTCACATAAGCTGAAATATCATTTATACGAGGTTAAGTGTTTTAAGGAATAAATACATTGTAGGGTGTAACGATAATCTAATCCCTTTACGGTGTAGATCATTCATATAGAGGATCATTGATCACATTAGGATTATAACAATGGATAACTAATGATGCATCTATATGGTGGAACATATAGAGCATTCTATATGCTGAGAGTGCAATTCTGAGTTCTATGCGTGGATTCAACGAAGAATTAATAAGTTAGTGAATTTTAGTGCTAAATTCTTGATCTACTTATTAGAAGCTTGGTTATATAGACCCACGGTCCCCGCACTAGTTGAGATAATATTGCTTGTAAGACTCATATAATTGGTTTTGATTAATCAATTATAATTCTCAAATTAGACTATGTCTATTTGTGAATTTTTCACTAAGTAAGGGCGAAATTGTAAAGAAAGAGTTTTAGGGGCATATTTGTTAATCGTGATACTTTGTATGGTTCAATTAATAAATATGATAAATGACAATATTATTTAATAATTATTTATAGTTATTAAATAGTTAGAATTGGCATTTAAATGGTTGAATTAGAAAATTGGCGTTTTTGAGAAAATCAGATGCAGAAAAGATAAAACTGCAAAATTACAAAAAGTGAGGCCCAAATCCACTAGTATAGGGCCGGCCACTTTTATAGGAATTTACCTCTGATATTTTCATTATTTTAATGCCAAATAATTCAAACCTAACCCTAGTGGAATACTATAAATAGATAGTGAAGGCTTCAGGAAAATTACACTTTTCTTCTGACACTTCTGATTCAGAAAAAACTGAGCCTCTCTCTCTCCCTATCTTTAGCCGCCACTTCCCTCTTCTTTTCTTCTTCAATATTTCGAAATTCTTAGTGTGAGAGTAGTGCCCACACACAGCAAGTGATACCTCAACCATAGTGAGGAAGATCGTGGAGAAAGACTTTCAGCAAGAAGGAGTTTCAGCATCAAAGATTCAGAGAAAGAGATCCAGGTTCAGATATTGATAATGCTCTGCTACAGAAACGAATCCAGGGCTAGATATTTGAACGGAAGGAGTCATGGAGTAACCTAAATTTTTCTATTACAAGGACATAAAA
Organism: Cannabis sativa; assembly: GCF_029168945.1. Classification (NCBI taxonomy): domain Eukaryota; kingdom Viridiplantae; phylum Streptophyta; class Magnoliopsida; order Rosales; family Cannabaceae; genus Cannabis; species Cannabis sativa. The sequence continues at coordinate 41,531,819 of NC_083606.1, read as the reverse complement.
GGAAACTTTCGTTAATAAGTCTATTAAATGGACTTAACAAAACTTCCTGTTCCTAGTATTATAGGTTTGAGTTTATCTAAACCTATGGCTTGTGGTATACCTGGTAATTACTTACTCTAATGCAAGCAACTTACTTTAGTAAGATGCTGAAGCATTTTCTTTCTAATGGCCATCTACAGAAGCTTCTCGACTTCTAGGAATAGATTTAATTTATCTAAGGAAAAGTCTCAACTATTCCAGAAAAGATAAAGCCATGAAAGAATTTCTTAAATCAACAGTGAGAGGTCTTAGATATGCTTTTGTATGCCTTAGACTAGACACCTGCTGTTGAGTGCAGTAATGAGTAGATATCAGATTAATCCAGGAGAAGAACATTGGAAGACAATCAAGTAAATCTTAAGATTAAGAAGAGGAACTATATGTTAGTCAATAAGGGTGTGTTTAAAACTCTTAGACTACACCACATCAGATTTCAAGACTTGCCTTCGTGTTAGAAAGTCTGCTGATAAGATGGTGATTACTCTGGGGGTGGATTAGTGATTTTGGAGAAGTGTAAAAACCTATTTGAAGTCTCTTAGTCTACCAGAGAGAGACTGAATGTTAAAGTTGCAGGAAAGGTACTTATTCAGTCTAAGGAAAGTTCTATACAATTGTGGCACCGTTCCAACCTGTCTTAACTACTAGTGTTAATTTCCTGATTAACCAAAAGTAGTTGCCAAAGGTATAGAATCCAGTATCCCAAAAGAGAAGACATATAGAGAGGAATTTCACATTATCAATGATTTTGTGATTAAGGAAGAGTAATGGTGGAGAAAAAGTTGTGTTTAATTCAACCTTTCAGATCCTATTACGAGGAGTTTACTACTACTACACTTGATTTGTATATCAAGGCGTTGAGATTATTTGAAATGCACATTTTGTTTTATATTAGTGCAAGTGGGAGTTTGTTAGGTTTTATGCCCTAAATAAAACTCATTTTAATATAATCAGATTTACTTATTAATATAAATCAGAAATAACATTTAATGTTGCATGGTTCACATGATTTATTTCATGATTATATGTACATAATGTATGAATTCTATTTAAGTACAGAACATATCAATTTGTTAATAATTATAGTGTTGTGAACACAGTGGAATATAATCTTAATTATATGTTCGAAAGTTTATTCCCTGATTTGTCAGAACACTGGATTTAGATTGACATGGTATAATCAACGAAGAATTAATAAGTCAGTGAATTTAAGATATAAATTCTTGATCTACTTATTGGAAGCTCAGATATATAGACCCATGGTCCCCATACTAGTTGAGACCATACTGCTTGTAAGACTCAGTTAATTGATTTTGATTAATCAATTATAATTCTAAAGTTAGACTATGTCTACTTTGTCAATTTTCACTAAGCAAGGGCGAAATTTTAAAGAAAAGAGATTTTAGGTTTATTTATTAATTAAGAGACTTTATATGTCTAATTAATAAATATATTAAATGACAATATTATTTAATAATTAATTTTTAGTTATTAAATAATTAGAATTGGCATTTAAATGGTTGAATTTGAAAATTGGCGTTTTTGAGAAAATCAGATGCAGGAATGATAAAACAGCAAAATTGCATAAGTGAGGCCCGTCATCCAAGCCCATGGCCGACCACACTTTATGTTGGGTTTTATGCCCTAAATAAAACTCCATTTCAATGTAATCTATTTTATTTAACATCAATAAAGAAACAGAAGTATTTTTCATTCATTTGTGTATGTTTTGGTTCACTTTATCAATTGCTTGTCTATTTGATTTATAAATTCATCTTAAACCCTTTTCACATACTTGATCCTGTTTATTGTGTTGTCATCACATTGGAAAGTAAACATGACTATGTGAATAAAGTTTCCTCGATTTATCAGACACAGGGTTTTACTGATATGATAATCTACAAAAAGAGTTTACTTGCATTTGGAGAAATGCTATGTTCTTTCCAGAACATTGGTTAAAGTAAAGCTCAGGTTGGATGTATGGAGTATGCATCGGAAGGGACCGATATTGAACTTTGACTTAGATTTAATTAAACTTACCGTAAAATCTATTCAAGTCAATATCGCCTAGTTGATCCTAGATCAAATGTTCTTAATCCTGTTATGATTAGGCTCAATTTTGAAAGGCTATTCGTGTTCTTTGATTTGTTAGTTAAGCCTACTTTTAGGTCAGGGTGATACGTAAATTTTGGGAACACGGTAGTGCAATTGAGTTGGAGCGCTAACATCAACATGGAATCTATAGCTTCTATCTGGCGAATAGTAAGCAAAGGATGATCTCCTTCGAGCTTGACCAAACAAACATAAATGGTGGAGTACTCATTTCACATAAGCTGAAATATCATTTATACGGGTCAAGTGTTTTAAGGATAAAATACATAGTAGGGTGTAACGGTAATCTAATCCCTTTACAGTGTAGATCATTCATATAGAGGATCATTGATCAAATTAGGATTATAACAATGGATAACTAATGATGTGTATATATGGTGGAACATGTAGAGCATTCTATATCCTGAGAGTGCAATTCTAAGTTCTATGCGTGGATTCAACGAAGAATTAATAAGTCAGTGAATTTAGGTTATAAATTCTCGATCTACTTATTGGAAGCTCGGTTATATAGACCCATGGTCCCCCAACTAGTTGAGATAATATTACTTGTAAGACTCATATAATTGGTTTTGATTAAACAATTATAATTCTCAAATTAGACTATGTCTATTTGTGAATTTTTCACTAAGTAAGGGCAAAATTGTAAAGAAAGAGTTATTAGGGGCATATTTGTTAATTATGATACTTTGTATGGTTCAATTAATAAATATGATAAATGACAATATTATTTAATAATTATTTATAGTTATTAAATAGTTAGAATTGGCATTTAAATGGTTGAATCAGAAAATTGGCGTTTTTGAGAAAATTAGATACAAAAGTGATAAAACTGCAAAATTGCAAAAAGTGAGGCCCAACTCCAATAAGCCATGGCCGGCCACTTTTATAGGGTTTTACCTCTGATATTTTCATTATTTTAATGCCAAATAATTCAAACATAACCTTAGTGGAATGCTATAAATAGGTAGTGAAGGCTTCAGGAAAATTACACTTTTCATTCAGAAAAAACTGAGCCTCTCTCTCTACCTTTGGCCGCCACTCTCTCTCTCTCTCTCTTCTTCCTTCATATTTCGAAACCCTTAGTGATTAGAGTAGTGCCCACACACAGCAAGCAATACCTCAATCATAGTGAGGAAGATCGTGAAGAAAGATCTTCAGCAAAAGGAGTTTCAGCATCAAAGATTCAGAGAAAGAGATCCAGGTTCAGATCCTTATAATACTCTGCGACAGAAAGGATACAAGGGTTAGAGATCTGAACGGAAGGAGTCATTTAATTCCGCTGCACCCAATGTAAGGTTTCCTAAACTTTATATGTGTTTATTTCATCGTTTTAGAAAGTTCATATTTAGGGTGTTAATCAACATACTTGTGAGTAGATCTAAGATCCTGGTAAAATAATATCCAGCAACTGGCCTCAGAGCCATGGTAATTGATTTGCTTGCAAGAAATTTGGACTTTAAAACAATTGTTTGATGTTTTGGATGGTATCATGTTGTATTGAGTATTATTTGATGATTGATTGATGTTTGTGAATTTTCGTAAAAAATAATTGCATATTTGTTTCTGGAATTATTTTTATTGGTTAGTATGGAAAAAATTAAGCAAGTTACTTTTTTACAGAACTCAATTTCGATTTAATTTGAATTAGTTATGATTTTTTGAAGTTTCAAAAAAATCGGGATTGAGCAGCACACCTCCTGCGCGCGCGGATTTCATGCAAATCCTGCTGCCGCCGAGGTTCCTCGCCCAGATCACCCCTATGCGCGCGCGGACGGGTATGCACAGCATCCCGTCCGTACAACTCGCAATTTTTTCATTTTTCTTCGATTTTTCATGCTTTTTCATGGATTTAACTTCCGATTTTTTGTGTAGTTCTGTATTTATATATTTACTATTCCTAATTCAATTCTAATTATCATAATTAAATTAATTAATATTTTTTAAATTTAATTCATGATATTAGTGTAATTTGAATTTAAAAATAGTAAATATCTATCTTTTTTGCTTGATTATTTATTTTATTTTTTAAATTTGATTATATCTTATCTTATTTTTAAATTTAAGGTCAGAAATTAAATTTTTTAAATTAAATCTTTTTTTTTAAATAATTTGACCTTATTTAAATTTAAAATAAAATAACTATAATCATATAATTTTAAATAGATGTAAGATATTTTGCTAACTTTTAAATTTTGTTATTTTATTTATTTAAATTACATTTAAAATCTGAAAAAGATATTCATTTATCTTTTTTAATTTTTTATTTAATTTTTATTTATAAAATAACATTTAATTTTTAAAAGTAGTAAGCAAATTTTGAAATGATATTTAGGTTGGTTGAAACCTAATTTTTCAAAACTGTAGGTTTAATTTTAAATATTTTAAAATTTCAAAATTTTTCAAATTATTTTTTAAAAAATTTCGAAAATAATTTTTTTTAATTAATTATTTTTTTTGAAATTATTTATTTAAAAATTAAATAAATCCTACATCCAACTATCCAGCTAACCTTGTTGCAGGAGTATGTGCTTTAGATTGTTTGTAAGTTTTTAAAACCTATTATTGCTTGATTGCAAATAGCCATGGTTAACTTGTTGACAGATCCAATGATCTGATTTTAACTCATGGCTCCCTTGGTCAAGTAAATACAATCTTCTTTCATCTGTGTATGTAACACCCTAACTAATTTAGGCGTATTACGTGAGTTTTAAACGTACTGTGCAGCTCGTTGCTAATCAACGAGGTTTATGGAAAAACGTGGTTAATTAAAATTTTGCTTTTTCATTAAACTTATAAACCATTTTGCAAAAAGTCTCGGGATCCCGATTTATAAAAATATTTACAAACTTTTTAACTGTTCAACTTTTACATCAAAATAAAGTCGTCTAACGACATTTACAAAATCTCAGCCGTGCTGTCCCGAGGATCGTACGCTCCAGGCCTAACCGCCCCGACATGTACAATCCCATAAGCTCGCTCACGGTCCATCAAGAATCGCCTTGCCTTTACCTACACATGAACGTAAACTGTGAGTCGACAGACTCAGTAAGAAAAGCATAATAATATCATACATAAAACTGACTGCCGTGTCCAACACGATACTGAGTCCCGCTACTGCCATGTCCAACATGGTACTGAGCACTACTGCCATGTCCAACATGGTACTGAGTTTTGAACGTTCAGGGGACGGCACTATTGACAAGTATCCTCCTGATCGGTCGAACCGGTCATACTCCGGCTGCTGGTCATACTCCAGCCTGTACCGACGGGATAGGTCAATAGCACTGAACCACCAACCAGTGTCAGCCTGATCGGTCGAACCGGTCATACTCCGGCTGCTGGTCATACTCCAGCCTGTACCGACGTGACAGGGTTGGGTGGTTCGAAGCCTAAATACATATCTAATGTAACTAACAGGCTTCCTACATGCACGCTAAGCATGTAAACTACATATGCATACTGTTATACTAATCTTACCTGGATTCCGATTTCAGGTGTCGTCAACCCGACCGGAACCGAAGCCGAACGGCGGACATCGGCTCCTAAACCATAAAAACCACAACGCTATAAGTGACACGCTAAATCACTTCCCGGGGACTAAAACTCGAAACTAAAAGTTTCCCTATCGATAAAAAGCATGGCAATACCCCTAAAAACCCAAAAACGAGGAAAACTAGGGTTCTGAAAAATCCCCCATCCGGAAGTCCGGTTGCCCAACCGGAATTCCGGTTCTGGGAAAATCTGAACCCCCATCCGGAATTCCGGATGCTCAACCGGAATTCCGGTTCCTCGCAGGCAGCAACCAAAAATTCTCACATCTTGACCAATTCGAACCCAATTGATCCCAAACTTTCCAGACCTCCTCTATAGGTCCCAAATAACCATTCTAGAGTATCAAACCTACCCAGAAACCCCACATGCAAAATTCACCATTGGAGCTCAAGCTTTGAGTTCCAAACTCAAGCTTGAGCCAACCACCAAGACAAGCATGCAAACCAACTAAAATCAACCTAAACTAGCATAATATAAGCTCTGAAAACAAACAACAACAACCAGCAATTCACAGAAACAAAGCATGGCATTTTCTCTCAAAATTCATAACTTTTGCAAAGAAAACTCAAGGCTTTAACAATCTAACCTACATGCTTCTAACATAGCTTAAACAACAACAATAATCATGCTTTAATCCACATAAATCAACAACAATAACACAGCAGTAACATCTCTCAAAATCACATGCATTTACTCAACTATTTACACTTAATTTCAAGAAAACATAGAAGAATAAGTTCAAGGATCTTACCTACAATTGGATTACACTTAGATGAGAAGAAAATCACAAGAATTGAAGAGAAAAACCTCTGCCCTAGCAGCCAAGACCAAGCCGAAATGGAGAGAAGGAAAAGAGAGCTTGAATGTGATTTTTTTGAAATTTCTATTTTTTTGTCTAAGTGTTAAAAATGAAGGAACTTGGAAATAATAAAGCCATTTAATTAAACTCATTTCAGCCAACATTTAATAAAATAAAATACTTATTTTTCCATTTAATAAATCACATAAAACCAAACACTAATGGGGCAAAAAGACCATTTTGCCCCTCCACCATAAAATCACTAAAATCATACTAAAGGGGGTATTTTTGGGACATTCTAAATTCCCGGCCATTCCCGACATTCCCAATGTCTAAAACCCGTCCCCAAAATACTAACATACTAAGTTGTGATTTCTACTGAGCCAAACGCCGCGTTCCAAATACCGGACACCGGAAATGCGAAATATAAAAACTGCTGATAACATACACATGCATAACTGAATTCCATAATAAATTATTTAAATGGCTATAAATAATTTCCTGATTAACATAAATAACTGCTAATTTCCAAATTAACTAAGCGGGCTTTACAGTGTATGACCTAGCAACATGATAGGACCCATCCAAAGTGTGCCTGCGTGAGCCTATGTGTTTAATTTCATTATAGATGCATATAGGTTGTTGTGTTGCTAAATAAAATGTCATAGTACTTGATAGATTTTATTTAGGCCCATTTAGTTTTTGGGCCTATTCAATTAATAACAATTATTCATTTTAAGGTTAAATTTCTCTCTTTTGGGCCTTGTGTGAGAGTTAGGAGCCATAGTAGTGGGTACCACATACTGAACCCAGCACCCCCTCACATGAACCACCCCAATTGTGAAGGCCCATTTGCCTGATTTGAATAACTGTACTAGGTTAATTAAATTAGTTTAACTTAATAAAATTGATTAGCAACATAATTAATTTCATTTATTTTGAAATTAATTTAAGAAAACCATAGTTTAAAGAATTTTATATTCTAAGCTAAACTATATGTATTTTCTTGTATTTAATTAAATATAGAATTGTAACCATCTAGATTTTTTCTGAAGCTTAATTTAAATTTTTCATTAAATATTCCTATTTAAGTTGATATTTAGTTATCTATAACTAACCAACTTAAATCTGAATATCTTTTGGATTTAAAATTTCAAAATTAAGTTGAGGAATTTTAGGCATTGGTTATTAAGATTCTTTAGATATTTTTTAAGTTAATATCTTTTCGAATATTAACTTAAAATTGAATATTTTAGATATTTTTTTAAGTTAATATCTTTTCGAATACTAGCTTAAAATGGAATATTTTCAAATTAAGTGGTTACAACTTAATTTTTGTTTAATTAAATCTGATTTGAAAGATATTTAAGTTGATTCTTTTTTAGATTCTTCTAAAACAACTTAAACAAGATATTTTCAAATTTGTTCCATTATATATTCGAATTTAAATAATAATTGAAAATTAATTAAAGTTGATTTTTTATTTAAACCAACTTTGATTTGTAATTTTTCATTATTATAATATGGAACTTGTTCGATATTTATTCGAATTTATTTTTCGAATTAAATAATAATTGAAAATTAATTAAAGCTGATTTTTTATTTAAACCAACTTTAATTTGTAATTTTTCATTATTATAATATCGAATAAAATGATTATACAAAATACATATATTTTTTTAAATAATGAGCTTTTAATCAAGAGACATTCGATCTCCATTGTTGGTTTTACATCGCGTTTGTTTTAGTGAGTAATCCTCCCTAATGGAGGAACGTTCATTAGCAATTTCGCACCGTTTAATCTCGAAAGATAAGTAGTTTGTAAGTGTTTTGTATGGTATGGATCACCCTAATGGTGGCGACCATACTTGACTTGCAAATTATGAAACAATGGTGGAAGCTCATAAGATAGAATTGCCTTGACTCTGGCCTAAACGGGACAACGCTGAATTCCAATCTTGATCGAATAAAAGGTTGCTAGAATGTTATCATTTTAGATGAGCTGACAACTCTATTCAATGGATGATGCTTTGACTCTCGCCTAAATGGGACACTGTATCAGTTTGTTGAAAGACCTTGGAAAATAAACTATGTTAGATTTAGTATTTCTATAACATATGTGATTATTTGTTATTTTCTGAACTGTGTATGAATTTATGAACCAAAACCTTACTTCTGTTTTATTGATGTGTTGTAGTGTCATTATGAATAACCCTCACCCCGATCCTCTCCTAGTTAATATCTTAGCAAAAGAACTCTACAGTGTGAAAATGCATCCTGGTAGTTGCATTAACTCGCACCTGTTGATGATGAATCTGAAGTTCCAAAAGGCAAATCTACTAGGAATTGATTTATCAAGAGAACAATGGGTCCAACTCATCCTTAATAGTCTTCCTGTGGAGTATAATGAATTCGTTATCTCTTACATGATCAACAATTTCAACTCCTCCGACATGGACAAGCTCGAAGCAGAATTACGAGCCCATGAACGAAATCTGATTGCAATGGGTCCCCCTGGGTTTGCAATTCATAATCAAAGGAAAAGGACTAGGTATGAAGGATCTAGCAAAGCTGCTACTTCAAGTACAATTATCAGACATAATCTTCTATGTTCGAATTGTAATGAAAAGGGAAATCAGGAAGAACGATGTCCCAGGCTTCTAAACAATTCAAACGAAGGTAATGCTTTTGTCTTTGAATCATGTGTTTTAGAGAACGATAAATCCGTCTGGATTGTTGATTTTGGGTCTACTAACCATGTATGTTCTTCACTGTCGTTGCTTGAAACTTGGGAAAATCTGCTTCCAGGAGAGTTAAAGCTTAAAGTTGGCAATGGCGAGTTAGTATCGGTCAAAGCTAGAGGAAAAGCCCGCATCAAGTTTCAACAAAGATTCTTAATTTTAGAAAATGTTTTATTTATTCTAAACTTTAGTAGAAACTTGATTAGTGTCTCATGTTTGCAAACACAATCTTATATATTGAATTTTTCGAGTACAAATTGTTCAATTTCTCGTAATGGATTTCAAATATGTGTTGCTACCATGGAACAAGGGCTTTATGTTTTAAGACCGAATACACAAATCTCACTAAATAGTGAACTTTTCAATGTAGCTAAACCTAAAAGAAAAGAGATTGATAATGATGATCAAACTTATCTATGGCATTTACATTTAGGTCATATAGGCTTTGATAGACTCAATAGGCTAACCAAAGGCAGTCCATTGAAAAATGTCGTCTTAGGTGAACTGCCAGTATGCGAGTCCTGTCTAGAAGGAAAAATGACTAAACGTTCTTTCTCTGCAAAGGGAGAGCATGCCGAAATTCCCCTAGGTTTAGTGCATTCCGATGTCTGCGGACTTTTGAATGTCAAAGCCCGAGGTGGTTATGAGTATTTTGTCACTTTCATTGACAATTTCTCTAGATATAGTTTTCTTTACCTAATGCAAAATAAATCTAAAACGTTTGAAAAGTTTCAAAAATTTCATGCTTTGGCCCAAAACCAATTAGGTAAATCATTAAAGATCTTGCGAACTGATAGGGGTGGAGAATATATGGATATATAGTTCAAAGATCATTTAATTGAACTTGGAATTGAATCCCAATACACTGCCCCAGGCACTCCACAACAAAATGGAGTTGCAGAAAGAAGAAACCGCACTCTTTTGGAAATGGTTAGGTCTATGCTGAGTTTGTAACACCCTAACTACCTTAGGCGTATTACGTGATTTTCAAACGTACTGTGCAGCTCGTTGCTAATCAACGAGGTTTATGGAAAAACGTGATTAATTAAAATTTTGCTTTTTAATTAAAATTTATAAACCATATTACAAAAGACTCGGGATCCCGATTGTAAAATCATTTACAAAAGTTTAACTGTTTAATCATTACATAAAAATAAAAGTCGTCTAACGACCAGTTACAGAAATCTCAGCCTTGCTGTCCCGAGGATCGTACGCTCCAGGCCTAACCGCCCCGACATGTACAATCTCATAAGCTCGCTCACGGTCCATCAGCTATAGCCTTGCCTTTACCTACACATGAACATAAACTGTGAGTCGACAGACTCAGCAAGAAAAGCATAATGATATCATACATAATTCTAACTGCCGTGTCCAACACGATACTGAGTCCCGCTACTGCCATGTCCAACATGGTACTGAGCTACTACTGCCATGTCCAACATGGTACTGAGTTTTGAACGTTCATAGGGACGGTACTATTGACAAGTATCCTCCTGATCGGTCGAACCGGTCATACTCCGGCTGCTGGTCATACTCCAGCCTGTACCGACGGGATAGGTCAATAGCACTGAACCACCAACCAAATGTCAGCCTGATCGGTCGAACCTGGTCATACTCCGCCGTCGGTCATACTCCAGCCTGTACCGACGTGACAGGGTTGGATGGTTCGAAGCCTATATACATAACTAATGTAATCTAGCAGGCTTCCTACATGCACGCTAAACATGTAATCTACATATGCATACTGTTATACTAATCTTACCTGGATTCCGATTTCAGGTGTGCCGGTCAACCCGACCGGCCCGAAGCTGAGTGGCGGATTACTGGCTCCTAAACCATAATAATCACAACGCTATAAGTGACACGCTAAATCACTTCCCGGGGACTAAAACTTAGAACTAAAAGTTTCCCTATCGATAAAAAACATGGCAATACCCCTAAAAAAATAAAAACGAGGAAAACACGGGTTCGGAAAAATTCCCCCAACCGGTAGACCGGTTGCCCAACCGGAATTCCGGTTCTGGGAATTACTGGACACCCATCCGGAATTCCGGTTGCACAACCGGAATTCCGGTTCCTCGCAGGAATTTTTCAAAAATTCCTAACTTGATCAATTCTAACCCAAATCAATCCAAACCTTCCAGACCTGTTCTATATGTCCCAAATAACCATTCAAAGGCAACAAAATCACCCAGAACACTCAGAAACAAAAATCACCATTAAAGCTCAAGCTTTGAGTTCAAAACTCAAACTTGAGCAAATCCCACAAACATGCATTCAAACCTAGTTAATTCTACTCAAATATGCATGAAATAGCTTCTGAAATCAAACAAAAACATCAACAACAACCCAGCAACAGATTCAATCAATTTTCTTTGAAAACCATATTTTGAGCTAAAACTTCCAATTTTGAGCAAAGCAATTTAACACTCATTACTAACAACCTAATTAATCACAAATCAACATACTTAAATCTCAGAAACAACAACAACATTTCAGCAGCAACAACCACAAAGATTCAAGCATGCAACAACCATTTTCATCATAAATTTCAAGAAAAACAAAGTAAGAAACTAAAGCCAAGAAATACCTCAATGAAAATCACTTTTATCTAGCTAAAATAACTTGAATTCAACAAAGAAATCCAGCCCTAGCTGCTCCCCAAGCTTGGCCGAAAATGAGAGGAAAAGAGAGAGAGTTTTCTTTTGAAATTTCTATTTTTCTAACTTAGCATATTTTTTGTGAAAAATGAAAATGAAATAACTAACCAAGCATTATTCATTTCAGCCAAAATAATCAATTAAAATAAACATTTAATCCATTTAATAAATCACATAAGACAAAACACTAATGGGGCAAAAAGACCATTTTGCCCCTCCACCATAAAATCACATAAAAAAAATCACTAAAGGGGGTATTTTTGGGAAATTCTAAATTCCCGGCCATTCCCGACATTCCCAATGTCAAAAACCCGTCCCCAAACTACTAACATACTAAGTTGTGATTTCTACTGAGCCAAACGCCGAGTTCCAAAAGACCGGACACCGAAAATACAAAATATGCAAGCTACTGAATAACATAAATAACAGTATCATAAATTATTTAAATAGCTATAAATAATTTCATAATTAATCCCAATTAACTGATAATTTCCAAATTAGCTAAGCGGGCTTTACAGAGTTATTCAACTCTGTCTACGTCCTTCTGGGGATATGCTATTCAAATGGCAAATGACATTTTAAATGTTGTTCCATCTAAAGCAGTCCCTAAGACACCTGTCGAACTTTGGAATGGTCGTACACCTAGTTTACGCCACTACAGAATTTGGGGGTGCCTTGCTCATGTCTTAAGAAAGAAAGAAGGCAAACTTGAATCACGTACCGAAGTATGCATGTTTGTCGGAAATTCTAAAGAGACTAGGGGTGGACTATTTTATAGTCACAAGGATCACAAAGTGTTTGTTTCTACAAATGCTACTTTCCTTGAAGAGAACTATATTAAAGACAACAAACCGAAAAGTAAAGTTGTTCTAGAGGAATTACTATCAGATATAAGTCCTTCCAATATTCCGTCCTCTTCCACTCGTGAAGAAGACAATCCCACTCCCTCAGTTAAACAAACTGAGAAATCTACTACTAAAGTTTCTGTTCAGAAGATCACCGCACCTCGTCGTAGTGGGAGGGTTTCAACAAAACCAGCTCAATATGGCTTGGATGGTGAAATCAATATGGTCGTAGGTGACGGTATTGATGACGATCCATTAACCTATAAACCGGCAATGGCTAGTCCGCAACGGAAACAATGGTCGGCCGGCATGGACTCAGAAATGGATTCCATGAAAAAGAACAAAGTCTGGGAATATGTAGACAAACCTGACGACTATTATCCGATAGGATGCAAGTGGGTTTACAAGAAGAAAAGAGGAGCTGGAGGCGAAGTCGAAACTTTTAAAGCTAGACTTGTAGCCAACGGTTATACCTAAAGAGAAGGCGTGGACTATGAGGAAACTTTTAGTCCTGTAGCCATGCTCAAATCCATCTGAATTCTTCTCTCCATAGCTGCTGCTTTCGATTATGAAATCTGGCAAATGGATGTCAAGACTGCCTTCCTTAATGGGGTACTTGAAGAAACCATCTATATGGAGCAACCAGAAGGGTATGTTCTTCCTGGGTAGGAAAAGAAAGTTTGCAAATTAAATAGGTCTATCTATGGACTTAAGCAAGCTTCTCGCTCGTGGAACAAAAGGTTTGATGAAATCATCAAGACCTATGGCTTTCTTCAGAATGAAGATGAACCTTGTGTTTACCAACTCAAGGAAGACCAAGTAGTAGTATTCCTGGTCCTTTATGTTGATGACATTTTGATTATTGGAAACAATGTCAAGAAAATGACTCACATCAAGGAATGGCTCAGCACTCAATTCGATATGAAAGATTCGGGTGAAGCAGCCTATGTTCTTGGTATTCAGATTCTTAGAAACCGGAAGAACAGATCTCTTGCTCTCTCTCAAACAACCTACATTGACAAAGTTTTAGAGAGATTCTCCATGAACAACACCAATGGGGCAAACATGCCTTCTAGATATGGTATTCGTCTATCTAAGGAACAGTCTCCGACTGATCCTCAAGAGATAGAGGACATGGCGAAAATTCCCTATGCTTCTGCAGTTGGAAGTCTAATGTATGCAATGTTATGCACTAGACCTGATATCTGCTATGCAGTTGGAATTGTGAGCAGGTATCAGTCTAATCCAGGACATGAACATTGGAATGCAGTTAAGTATATTCTGAAATACTTAAAGAGTACAAGGAATCTTGTGTTAGTCTACAAGGGTGGTGCTTTAAATCCCATAGGCTACACTGATTCAGATTTCTAGGCAAGTCTTGAAGACAGGAAATCTACATCTGGGATGGTGTTTACTCTTGGGGGTGGAGCAGTGGTTTAAAGAAGTGCAAAACAAACAGCGATATCGGACTCGACTATGGAAGCTGAATACATAGCTGTAGCCAAAGCTGCTAAAGAACTTGTCTGGCTAAGAAAGTTCTTCACCAGTATAGGTGTCGTTCCTGGAATGGAAAAGCCTCTGGTCCTACTTTGTGATAACAATGGAGCAATAGCAAACAGTAAAGAACCTCGAAGCCACAAGAGAAGCAAACACATTGAAAGGAAGTATCACATTATCAGAGAATATGTGGCAAGAGGGGATGTACTAGTTGAGAAAGTTGACACAGAGGACAACCTAGCTCATCCATTTACCAAAGTCTTGGCCGTGACAGCATTTGAAAAGCACCGTCAGAATTTAGGATTAATTGATATGTACTAATTAGTTTTATATTAGTGCAAGTGGGAGTTTGTTGGGTTTTATGCCCTAAATAAAACTCCATTTCAATGTAATCTATTTTATTTAACATCAATAAAGAAACAGAAGTATTTTTCATTCATTTGTGTATGTTTTGGTTCACTTTATCAATTGCTTGTCTATTTGATTTATAAATTCATCTTAAACCATTTTCACATACTTGATCCTGTTTATTGTGTTGTCATCACATTGGAAAGTAAACATGACTATGTGAATAAAGTTTCCTAGATTTATCAGATACAGGGTTTTACTGATATGATAATCTACAACAAGAGTTTACTTGCATTTGGAGAAATGCTATGTTCTTTCCAGAACATTGGTTAAAGTAAAGCTCAGGTTGGATGCATGGAGTATGCATTGGAAAGGAGCGATATTGAACTTTGACTTAGATTTAATTAAACTTACCGTAAAATCTATTCAAGTCAATATCGCCTAGTTGATCCTAGATCAAATGTTCTTAATCCTGTTATGATTAGGCTCAATCTTGAAAGGCTATTCGTGTTCTTTGATTTGTTAGTTAAGCCTACTTTTAGGTCAGGGTGATACGTACATTTTGGGAACACGGTAGTGCAATTGAGTGGGAGCGCTAACATAAACATGGAATCTATAGCTTCTATCTGGCGAATAGTAAGCAAAGGATGATCTCCTTCGAGCTTGACCAAACTAACATAAATGGTGGAGTACTCATTTCACATAAGCTGAAATATCATTTATACGGGGTCAAGTGTTTTAAGGATAAAATACATAGTAGGGTGTAACGGTAATCTAATCCCTTTACAGTGTAGATCATTCATATAGAGGATCATTGATCAAATTAGGATTATAACAATGGATAACTAATGATGTGTCTATATGGTGGAACATATAGAGCATTCTATATCCTGAGAGTGCAATTCTAAGTTCTATGCGTGGATTCAACGAAGAATTAATAAGTCAGTGAATTTAGGTTATAAATTCTCGATCTACTTATTGGAAGCTCGGTTATATAGACCCATGGTCCCCGCACTAGTTGAGATAATATTACTTGTAAGACTCATATAATTGGTTTTGATTAAACAATTATAATTCTCAAATTAGACTATGTCTATTTGTGATTCACTAAGTAAGGGCAAAATTGTAAAGAAAGAGTTATTAGGGGCATATTTGTTAATTATGATACTTTGTATGGTTCAATTAATAAATATGATAAATGACAATATTATTTAATAATTATTTATAGTTATTAAATAGTTAGAATTGGCATTTAAATGGTTGAATTAGAAAATTGGCGTTTTTGAGAAAATCAGATACAAAAGTGATAAAACTGCAAAATTGCAGAAAGTGAGGCCCAACTCCAATAAGCCATGGTCGGCCACTTTTATAGGGTTTTACCTCTGATATTTTCATTATTTTAATGCCAAATAATTCAAACATAACCCTAGTGGAATGCTATAAATAGGTAGTGAAGGCTTCAGGAAAATTACACTTTTCATTCAGAAAAACCTGAGCCTCTCTCTCTACCTTTGGCCGCCACTCTCTCTCTCTCTTCTTCCTTCATATTTCGAAACCCTTAGTGATTAGAGTAGTGCCCACACACAGCAAGCAATACCTCAATCATAGTGAGGAAGATCGTGAAGAAAGATCTTCAGCAAAAGGAGTTTCAGCATCAAAGATTCAGAGAAAGAGATCCAGGTTCAGATCCTTATAATACTCTGCGACAGAAAGGATACAAGGGTTAGAGATCTGAACAGAAGGAGTCATTTAATTCCGCTGCACCCAATGTAAGGTTTCCTAAACTTTATATGTGTTTATTTCATCGTTTTAGAAAGTTCATATTTAGGGTGTTAATCAACATACTTGTGAGTAGATCTAAGATCCTGGTAAAATAATATCCAACACTTTATGGGTTTTATCATTTATTTTTTCATTATTTTAATGCCAAATAATTCTAACCTAAACCTAGGGGGTTACCTATAAATAGATAGTGCTGGCTCTCATTCACACTTGAACTTCCGCCAGATGAAAACTGAGCCTCTATCTTTTCTCTATAGGCCGAACCTCTTCCCTCTTCTTTTCTTCTCTAAATTTCGAATTCCTTGAGTGAATGAGTGAGTGCCCACACACATCAAGTGGTATCTCAATCATAGTGTGTAAGACTGTGGAAAATCAACCAACAAGATGGAGATTCAGCATCAAAAGGAAGGAGAGAAAGAGATCCAGGTTCAGATATTGATAATGCTGTGCTACAGAAAGGAATCAAGGGCTAGATATCTGAACGGAAGGAGTCATTATATTCCGCTGCACCCAATGTAAGGTTTTCTTAAATTTTATATGTGTTTATTTCATTGTTTTAGAATTCATATTAGGATGTTAATGAAACATACTTGTTAGTAAATTAGATCCTGGTAAAATATTTCCAACATGTAGATCATCTATTAGAGGGTCACACATTAGGGTTATAACAATGGATAACTAATGACGTGTCTATATCATGGAACATATAGAGCGTTCTATATGACTGAGAGTGCAATTCCAAGTTCTAAGTGTGGATTCAATGAGGAATTAATAAGTTAGGGAATTTACTTGGTAAATTCGGTTCGACTTATTGGAAGCTCGGTTATATAGACCCATGGTCCCCATACTAGTTGAGACCATACTGCTTGTAAGACTCAGTTAATTGATTTTAATTAATCATTATAATTCTAAAAGTTAGACTATGTCTACTTTATGAATTTTCACTAAGCAAGGGTAAAATAGTAAATAGAGAGTTTAAAGGGTATATTTATTAATTGGGAAACTTTGATTAGTTTTTATTAATAAATAAAATAAATGACAATATATTATTTAATAATTAATTATAGTTATTAAATAATTAGATTTGACATTTATGTAGTTGAAAGAGAGAATTGGCAATCTTTGAGAAAATGGGAAACCAGAAATGATGAATTAGGAAAGTTGGAAAAGTGGAAGGCTTGTTTCCTCTATGTATGGTCGGCCACCTATGCTTCTATTTCTCATTTATTTTTTATTTTTAAATGCCAAATAATTCAACTTTAACCCTATGTGGTATTCTATAAATAGAAGGTAAAAGCTTCAGGTTTAAAAGACACTTTACTGTTTATTTTCTCAAACACTATGAAGCCGCCACTCTCTCTTTCTTTCTTCTTTGTTTTCGAAATTCCTTGAGTGATGAGTAGTGCCCACACACATCAAGTGGTGTCTCAATCATAGTATGTAAGACTATGGAAAATCTGCATCAAAGAAGGAGAAAAGAAGATCCAGATTCAGATCTTGATTATGCTCTGCTACAGAAAGGAATCAAGGGCTAGAGATCTCAATGGAAGGAGTCATAATATTCCGCTGCACCCACTGTAAGGTTTTCTAAACTTTATATGTGTTTATTTTCATTGTTTTAGAATTCATATTAGGATGTTAATCAAACATACTTGTTTGTGAATCTAGATCCTGGTAAAATAATTTCCAACAATATTATCCATGACCATATATTTACTATAACTCTTTGGAGTATGTGTGGACATCTAAATTATGGATGAGAGGTTATTGGAATATTAATAATTATCCAACTTATTGAATCATTCATGCATGTGTATATACAATGTTGTTCATACAAAAGTTTAAAGATTTAAGTAATATGAACATAACACATTAATGATAATATAAATTTTTATTTGTGATAATGATGGTACTACAAGACCATATATTTGCTCTATTATTGTTGTATAATCTTAATTTTCATATCAAATAATCATATATCTATAATTATTGATGCATATGAAGTACATCACGACTTCTCTACTAATAAACAAACTATATACATTTAATATTTCTCAATATACAAAAAAAAAAGTTTGTTCTGTTAGACTATAATATAGTATATGAAATACAGCATATATATATAAACGACATGTAATGCAAAAAACTATAAACATATCGTAAACATATGCAATGAAAGATCGAAGTACCTCCAGCCATTGATCTTTGAGCTTCAATCCCTGCGATAGCTTCGGTATTGGAGTTTGGAATTCCTCGCTCTCTCAACTCTCTTTAGATGGAATTTGCTGAATAAACAAAATGAGTGAGGAGCTCGAGGACAAGACCCTATATTTATAGGTGAGATACTCCATCAGTATCTGAGCCACATTAATTGTGAGAATATTTTGACAATTAATTCAGGAAATCAAATCAGGTAATGAATATTGAAATCTGACCATATATAGAATATTACGTAATTGATTTTGTCCAAATTCAATGAATATAAAATATTCATTTATCAAAAAATTAATTATTTATTTTATTTCCTTAAATAGAAATATATTTCCCAAAATAAAAATATTCATATATTCTCCCATTTAAACTAAAACATTTAAACCCAACGTTCTTCATTATACAATAAACATACGAATCATAGCGACATGTCCTCATTATGAGTCGAGTATTATCTTCCATGTATTACAATACATTTACTATATAATAATGTACTTTATTTGGCAATGTACTTAAGTGAATAAACCCTAAACCTTATGTCTATTCAGGTCCTTTGAAATTTTCTCAAATGTAAAATTAAGATGCGCATAAATATGAGAAAAATCAAAATAAGAGTTTCATTGATAATAACTTTCTTTGTACAAATTACGTAAGGGAACCAAGTCCCATGTTTTCTACATGATCCTTGAATTTATGAGGTGGCAAGCTTTTTGTCATAGGATCGGCAATCCTCAATTTAATGCTAATGTGTTGAATGACCACTTTATTTTCTTTAACACGTTCTCTAATAGCTAAGTACTTAATGTCGATGTGCTTACTTTGACTTCCACTTTTGTTGTTCTTAGCCATGAAAACAGCAGCTGAACTGTCACAGAACATCTTTAACGACCTTGCAATGGAATCAACCACTCTAAGGCCTGAAATGAAACTCTTTAGCCATACACCTTGTGATGTAGCCTCAAAACAAGAAACGAACTCAGCCTCCATAGTAGAAGTAGCAGTCAAAGTTTGTTTGTTACTCCTCTAGGACACAGCTCCACCTGCAAACATAAACACGTAACCAAATGTAGATTTACGTGAATCAGTACAACCAGCAAAATATGAGTCTGAGTAGCCAACTACTTCTAGATTGTCAGTTCGTTTGAACATCAGTTTATAATCCTTAGTACCCTGAAGATACCTCATTACCTTCTTTGCAGCTTTCCAGTGGTCTATCCCTGGGTTACTCTGAAATCTTCCTAACACTCTGACAGAATAAGCAATGTCGAGTCTTGTGCACACCTGAGCATACATTAGGCTTCCGACAGTAGAAGCATAAGGAATGTTCTTCATTTCTTCTCTTTCAAAATCATTCTTTGGACACTGGCTCAAATTTAATTTATCACCCTTCACATTGGAGCAACGCTCGGTGAACAATCTTTCATATGAAATCTTTCTAAAACTCTGTTGATGTAGGCTTCTTGAGATAAACCCAAGATACCTCGGTATCTATCTCTATGAATCTTAATGCCTATGACATACGATGCTTCACCCATGTCTTTCATCTCAAAGTTCTTTGAAAGAAATTGTTTCACTTCACGTAGCAACCCTTTATCTTTGTTTAGCCAAGCTCGAAGGAAATCATCGTTTCACTTCTAAATACCTATAGAAGCTATAGATTCCATATCTATATTTAGCGTTCCCACTCAATTGCACTACCATGTTCCCAAAATGTACGTATCACCCTGACCCAAAAGTAGGCTTAACTAACAAATCAAAGAACATGTATAATACTCTTGAGATCAAACCTAATCATATCAGGATTAAGATCATTTGATCTAGGATCAACTAGGTGATATTGAATTGAATAGATATTACGGTAAATTTATCATATCTAATCAAAGTTCAATATCGGTCCCTTCCAATGTATACTCCATACATTCGATACTGGTAAACTTTGCCAATGCCCTGGAAAGGACATAACACTTATCCAAGGTGTAAGCATACCTATCGCTGATTATCATGCCAGTCTAAATCCAGTGACCTGACAAATCAGGGAATGAAACTTTCGAACATATAATCAAGATTATATTCCACTGTGCTGACAACACTATAATCATTAACAAATACATATGTTCTGGACTTAATAGAATTTATAATCATGAAATAAATCATGTGAACCATGGAACATAAAACGTTATTTCTAATCTTTATTAATAAGTAAATCTGATTATATTGAAATGGGTTTTATTTAGGGCACAAAACCCAACAAGCTTCCACTTGCACTAATATAAAACAAAAAGTGTATTTCAAATAATCTCAACACCTTGATATGCAAATCAAGTGTAGTATGTAGTATACTCTCCGTAATAGGATCTGACAGGTTGTATCAAACACAACTTTTCCTCCACCATTAATTTTCCTTAATCACAAAAAAACTTGATATTGTGAAATTCCTCTCTATATGTCTACTCTCTTGGGATACTGGATTCTTTACTTTTTGGCAACTACTTTTGCGTTAATCAGGAAGTAACACTAGTAGTTAATAAATGTTGGAACAATGCCAAATATGTATAGAACTTTCCTTAGACTGAATAAGTACTTTTCATGCAACTTTAACATTCAGTCTCTCTCTGGTAGACTTAGAGACTTCAGATAGGTTTTTACACTTCTCCAAAATCACTACTCCACCCCAGAGTAATCACCATCTCATCAGCAATTATGATGAATAATACAAAATAGAAAAGAAGAAAAAGAATAAGAAAATGATGAAAAAAGGAAATTGAATAGGAATATTTTAGTGCTTTTTTTTTTTTTTTTTTTTTGTTAATTGAATGATCCTCTATTTATATATATATATATATATATATATGAGTTATAAATTAACCAATTAAAAAACTAGTAATTATCGTAATTAATAGAAAAAATTAAAGTGACTTGGACATTAATATAAATAATTTTTTATAACATTATTATTATTTTTAAATTTATAAAAAATTATTAGATTTGTTTTTTTTTATTTATGTTAGATAATTTTTTGAAATAATTAATTGTAAATAACTGTACAAAACGCAGTACTATTTCTAGTTAGTGTGAACTTGTTTTCATAAACTCCAATTTTATCTCAGCTGAATATCTTTTTGCCATTGTTTGTTTTAATAAATAGGTTAAAGAGACCTGAAATTAGTGTAGATATCTCAACTGAATACTTTTTTTGTGTAGATATATTACCAAATATTGTTGTAACAATTTAATGGATAAAGTAAACACTTCGACTTAGAAGCAGTTCTCAGTAACAATTTGTTTGACTTTAAAGACTTGCACACATAAGCAATCCTTGGTTAGATTCTCCTCCAAATTTGACAGTCTTTTTGTTAAAAGCATGCACTTTCATTTAATAAACAAGGAACCACCATCTCATAAATGTTTCAGAACTTCACCTAGAGAATCGTGATATCTAGATACTGCTATGACAAATTAAATCAAGTGTACTTAATAACCAAGATGAAGAAACATATAAACATAGAAATTATAAAAAGTATTAGTAGTATTTTAGCATTTTGTATTAATATCACTATAAAGACTAATTAAGTATTAAGTTCCACTACAAAAAATTTCTACTTTTAGTGACAATTTTTTAGTTACAACATGATTTTTTTGTGACTAAATGTGACTAATTTAGTCACAACAAAATATTACTTGTGACTAAAACATACTATTTAGTTACAAGTTATCACTAATTTATTATTGTGACTAAAAATACATTTAGTCACAACAAATTATAATTTTTGTGATTAATACTTTATCCACGGACCTTTTAGTCACGACATAGGAATTATGATTTATAATTAGTCATAATTTTTTTACTTTTAGTCAAAAGTTTTGTTGTGACTAAAAATAAGATTTTTTGTAGTGATCTTTATAGTTTATTGTAATAATTTTTAAGGTGTATATCGTTATAAGACGATACATCTAAAAAATATTAAACACTACTAATATTCAATAATAATACTCTAACAAAAATGATTAAATTTAATTTCAAAATAAATAAATAAAAAACAAAAATAATTAACTCACATTTTCCAAAAAGAAAAAAACCTCACAATATTTGCCAACAAAATAAGAACATCTCTATTAATGATCTATTCCTAAAATATAATTTATTTTGTAAAAAAATTGATCTAATAATAGTATACTAAAAGTTTATTTAAATTTGTCTCACATTGAAACTAAATCTAAATTTAAATTACAATATGACATGCAAAATTTGCATCAAATATGCACTATTTTTAATATTTTATTTAAATTTAACTATAACATTAAATAACCCTAATATAAATGGAGGTCCAATATAAACATACATAATTACATGATTTAGATGGCCGACGATGGAGGGCAGCCGGCTTATCATTTATATTTGTATAAAATATAATAATATATATGATGAACTATCACCGTATTATAAAAGAACTACTTCTTTATTTATATTATGTATAGCATAGCACAAGTGAATTTGAAGGAAGTATACATACGTGCACAGCAGTATTGTACACTACATGCAACGCAACGTGGGAAGAGTCTATATTATATATACATTTGTGTACATGTCTCATGTGTTCACAAAAATACATGATAATATTATTTTTATTTTTTATTTTTTGTTGAGAAAATGATAATATGAATTGATCGTAATAGTTTACCCATGTCGACAAGACATGAATATTCTTGATTATGGTCAAGCAAAGTATAAAACCTTCACACCAAGTTATATAATATTTCATGAGAGTAATATAAAGTAATCAAAAGTGCTAAAGAAACATCTCTAACAATATTGGCTTGCTATTTTTGAAAAATGAACATATGCTTTGCTGTGGATGCTAAGAAATCTTAAAGGGTTTAAAAGAGAATAAGATAAAGTTTGAAAAGCTTCATTGTCACATTATGTAAAGTTCTCGTACAACCTCTGCCTACATAAACCCAACTCAGCTCGTTGTTTTTCTCATCCAGAGCTTCCAATTCTCCAAGACCAATAATAATATTACAGCTTTGTCTCAGGATTTGTTGAAATCAGTTTCTGGCCCCGTACAGTACAATTTGAGCTTCAATGGCTAAATACCAAGGCAGAGCATTTCAGCTTTGGGGTCTTGCTATTTGTCTTTCATTGTCTTTGATCCCCAAGAGTTTTGCCACCAATTTTACAATTGGGAGCGCAGCAGGTTGGAGTGTTTCCAATGCACAAAGCTACAATCAATGGGCAGAAACGAACAGATTTCAGATTGGAGACTCGATAGGTACGTTTATCATATAATTTACTTCTGTCTTTTTTTCTGTGGTTATAAATATGTCGATCTTTATTTAATTACACCTGTGAAAGCTCAAGAAAAAACTGCCTGTGATCACATGATTTGCCTATTTTACTTTTTAAGAAAAAGAGAAGACAAAATCTTTCTCATGACTAATAAATTCTATCATTATAACCATGTCATAACAAACAGAAACATATCTTTCAGCTATCAGCTATCACTCATACATATACATGATAGACATTGATCTTTTGTTTTGAATATATGGCGTACACAGTTTTCAACTACCCTTCTGGCCAAGACTCAGTGCTTCTAGTGAGCCAGGACGATTACAACAACTGCAACACAGATCACCCCATCCAGAAAATGGACGATGGCCACACAGTGTTCACCTTCACCAAATCCGGCTCCCACTACTTTATTAGTGGCAACAAAGACTACTGTCTCAAAAACGAGAAGGTGGTTGTGACAGTGATGGCTGACAGAAGCTCCAACAAAACCAGTGCTTCTCCACCGCCTTCCGGCTCGGCAGATACCAATCCATCTCCTGCCCCAGAAGCCCAACAGTCACCCTCGCCACCAGCTCCATCCGAGATTAATCCGACTCCAGCCCCTGCCAGTGACCACACTCCACCACCTCCAAATTCTGCTTCTTCTTTGGCACACATCACCTTTCTTGGTTACTTTGGAGCATTTGCTGCTTCATCACTTATCCTTGCCTAACTCCATGGTTTATAATTTTTCAAGTTGAATTTCTTTCCTCCATTATTGACAAACAAGTCTACATTTCCTTGAGCTCAGTAGATTCAACTGTGCTTTTTAAGGATTTGGCTTGGAGTTTGATATGATTTATTTTGTGCTATACAGTCCAATAAGCTGACAAAAGTGTGTAAAATATGTGTCATGTATCGGGTGTCTTTTTTAAAAAATATTATGTGAAAAGCAACTTATATTTTCTATGTTTCGTATTTCTAAATATATTTAATGTTACAGGAAGACATTATTCTGTTTTCCAGCTTATATTATTTATGTTATTAACTAAACTAGGAAACAAACTCCACTTACCATGAAGGAAGTTGCATTTTGTTTGATAATAATTAAGTCAATGAAAAAAAAACTGTCGAAGAAATTTGAAAACAAATGTTTTTTTTTTTTAATTTTTTAGATACTATAAAAGGTAAATAATTTTTTTTAAAAAAAAAATGTATTACTTTATTAAATTTAATTTATAAGCCTAATTATTTAATAAATGTACCGAGAACTCCAAAGAAATCTAGACAAGAAAATCATTATACAATTTTTATCTAAAAAAATCATTCAAAAGAGTATCATTAAATATTATAGTAATAAAAAGGAGAGATTTTTACATAAATATTGAATTTTGGGCAAAAGTTTATAATTTTATTGTTACACAGAATTTTTTACAAAAATATACTGTCTTTTTATAAAACAACCATAAAATAACAAAACAGAACAATTAAAACAACAGTTAAACAACTAAAAAGCAACCGTAAAAACTTAACACAGTACACAGAATAAAACTTACACAGTATTTTATTAAAAAAATATAGTAAAAAAGTAAAAAAGTTAGAAATTTCAATATGTAGTGTACAAACTCCAATAAAAGATTAGCAGTCAAAGAAAGCCTAAAAAAAATGAATTGTATGATTTCAAAATTATTATTATCAACGTATCTCTTTTGTAGTTGTCGGTACATTCAAAGATAATGTTACCACCATATTTCACTTGTGTTTGTCATTAGTGTCCAACATAATATGTTTGTTTTGTAAAATAAATTAAATAATGAGTTAACTACTGATCACTTTATATATGAATCATTTTATTATATAAAGTATTTTTTGAAGTTAAAAATAAAATATTAAAAAAATAATAAATTTACAGAACTCTAAAAATATTTATAAAAAATATTAAAAGTGAAAGATTGTCACACAAAATAAAAAGAGGCAATTAGATTCTTTATATGAGATACTAGTAAACAGGCTGCGCTTCACGTGCGACAGTTAAATTATTATATGATTATTAATTGAATAATAAAATTGGTATCAAAATAATTTCAAATTTATTTTTATGCATATCTTTAAAAAGAAAAATATATATTTATTAAAAAATGATAAATCTATGTAGAAAACTCTAAATAATTAAAAAAATTATCATACAATTTTTTATATAAATATAAAATCACGCAATTTTTTTAAATGTAAATATAAAATCATACAATTTTTTAAATGTACAATGTTATAGTGAAGAAAATTAAAAACTCAACAATTCTTACACAAAATAGAGATCTAAAATATAAAGAAGACAATAAATCTATAGAAAACTCATCATATAATTTCAAAACAACTATCATCATCGTATCTCATTTGTAGTCACCACTGTATTTAAAGTTGATGTCATCACCTTATTTCACTTGTAATCATTATTAATACCTAGATTTGTTCTGTACATAAAATGAATTAAACAATGATCGATTAGTACTTACTTTTACTATGTGAGGGGAGATGATGTGATAAACATAATCATTAGAATTTTAATTTTTTTGGTATATTAGTTAATAATTTCTTTTGATAAATTATATTAGTTAATATTAACTATATCTCTCTGTGAATAAAAGTTGTATGTACATTAATTTTTTTAACATATATATTTAGGTTAGTTTTCCTAGCCACCACGAATTTCCTTCAAAAGCTAACTTGTAATTTATTCCAACAACCTACGGACCCTGGTTCTAACTTTTTGAACCACTACTCAGCGGATCTCCCCAATGTTAGTGGAAAACACAAATATTTTGCTTCATTACTGACCCTCATAACTGTCATTACTCGATTGAATCGAGACAGGTGATCACTAGGGTCCGTGTCTCCTACATACATCATCATTTCGGGCATTTCAAACTATTTAGGGTCCGTGTCCCCTACATACATCATCATCCACATTGGCTCCCGGTCATCACAATTAGATTTTGAATCATCGCCCTTTTTCCTACGAGAGACCTTGGCTATGTCTTTTTTGAGGATTGCAAGTTCGACCAGGATTCCTTCATTCAAGGTGCCCTCCAAAACTGGTATTGCTTGTTTCTTTTTCTCCAGGTGATTCTTGAGGTCACTGTGCCTGTTATTGAGCTTTTATCTTAACTCAACAGGGGGATGTTTGTGATTTTTCCTTCCTCTTCCCATGGGCTCTTCATTCATAGATACGCTTTTTCGATCCTCCCGATCTTGAGGGCCAGTGCTCTTCTTAGGGAGCTTGTCTCTACGGACCTTTTCTTTTTGGGAAATCATTTGCGGATCCTGAGCCTTCTTGTTCTTTTCTAGGAAAGACGTAGGATTTTTCTTTGGACATCCTTCTAAGGGTTATCAGATAGGGCTTGGTTCCCAAATTTTGCGTCTTTGGGTACTTGGTGAAGATTCTTCCCTTTTTTTGCCTGGCCCATGAGGCATGTCTTGTGGATGCACGTGATACCTACCGTCACCATAGCCTTCTACATGGCAACCATTATATTGTATTTTCCTATTTTGCTCATTCTATGCGGCCAGTTCGGCCTCATGATCACCCGCATTTTGCCTTAGGGCCAATAATTTAGTGTAACCGCCATCATCATAGAGGTCATACTTTTCTTAGTTTTCTTCGTATTCCTCATCATTTGTTTTGTCTTGTTTTTCCACTTCTACGTCTACTCGCGAAGCTGCTTCTTCATCTCCCAGATCTTTGGGACCTTGGGGGGGACGAGGCTAACATGTGTGGTTTCTAGTCTCCACCATTGTATTACTTGTTGAACAATTCTCACTCCTCTGACATGGACAAACTCGAGATTGAGTTGAGGGCCCATGAGCGGAATTTGATTGCAATGGGACCTCCTGGTATTGCAAACTTTAATCAGAGGAAGAAGATTAAGCATGAGGGCTCTAACAAACCTGCTTCTTCAAATACAATTATCAGACATCATGTTCTATGTGCGAATTGTAATGGAAAGGGACATGTTAAATGCCAAAATATTACATATTTTATAGTGTAAAAATACAAAATAAAATTAATTCTTTATAATATTTTCAAGAAATTAATGCAATATATTATTATATTGAAAATATTTTATTTAAGATTAATTTTATCTTTGTTTATAAATAATAATAGTATTTATGGCATAATAGAGAAAAAAAAAGAAATAAAAAATTAAGAAAATGCATTGTTTTCATTTAAAGAAATACAAATTAATTAGGTTTTAAATAAATATTTTCTCTAAGATTATTGTGACATATTTTGTGTTGAAAATATTTTGTTTGGATTTAATTTTGTTTGTTGTTTGAATTAAAAAATAGCATTATTAAAAGAAAAGAAAATAAATAAAAAAAATGGCAGAAATAAAAGCCTAAAACCATGAAAATTGGCATTTTTAAAAGTCAAAAAGCCCAAGAAATCAGCCCAAAAACCGGCCCAAATTCCTCACCAGCAGACAGCCCCGCCACGTGGCGGTCTGCCATTCATGCGCAGAAGCCCAGCAGGAGCTTGACCCCCAGCCGCCTCTCCTTCTCCTCACGCGCGCGTGGCGTCCACCTTCGCACCTGGTCCGCAGGTGCTCCTCACACGCCTACCACGAGAGTGGGCCTCGTCCCACCTTGGTCACCAAGCTTCAAAAAGGAAGCTTTCTGCATGCGCCAAGTGTCACTCCATGACACAATTTTTTTTTCAACCAACAGAAGCTTGCCACGTGGCACCGCCTTGCTCAAGTCAGCCAATCAAAATGCGACACGTGGCACTCCGAAATTAACTTTGTGTATTTGCACAATTACCCACATGCAATTTGTAATAAGTTTAATTGCACATTAGTCCTTTTACCCTTCTATAAATAGAAGTTTAGGTTTTTAGAATTTAGTTACAGTTTTTCAGAGTTTCAGACAGAAAAATCCAGAGAAAACGCTCAGTTAGTTTACCGCTTTCTTAGTTAAATTTCTTATGGGTTTCTAATTAAGTTCCCTTATTATTAAGAAGGACGATGAAACCTAGTGTATTTAATTAAGTGTTTATTTTTATTTTGATTCTCAGTACAATATATGCCTATGATTTTCGCTTCTTAAAATAATTTCTTTTATCTTTAATATCACGTATTTTTGATAGTTAGAAATTATTAATGCTTGGTTCTACATTTTATTAAAAAATAATATTCTTTGATTTTTTGTATTTACATTAAATTGTTTCACATTTAATGCTTAGAAAATATATTTTTTATTAGAAAATAATTGGTTTGATTGCTGGTTAAATTATGAGAATCAATATAAACATAAATATTTTTATATACACTTAAGTGGATTCTGAACCCTTAATAGTATCCCCAAATATCACTGAAAATATCTGTTACTATCATTTTTATCGTTAAAACACTTTATTTTATTTTGTTACCAAAAACTTCACCATTTTCGGAACTAGGTTAGAGTGTTATTAGCTTAGATTAAATTAATATTTTCTTCGATTTCACGCAATTCCCATGGGTTCGACCTCGTTCTTCACAATCTCCATACTACAATAAAGATTCGTGCGCTTGCGAGTTGATAAATGTAAAACATACCATTTCGGTACACAACAGGACATAAAGAAGAACAATGTCCCAGGCTTCTAGACAATTCAAACGAAGGTGATGCTTTTGTCTTTGAATCATGTGTTTTAGAGAATGACAAATCCACTTGGATTGTTGATTCTGGATCTACTAACCATGTATGTTCTTCATTGCAGCTGCTTGAAACTTGGGAGAATCTTCACCCAGATGAGTTAAAGCTAAAAGTTAGAAATGGCGAGTGAGTATCAGTTAAAGCTAGAGGAACGGCCCGTATCAAGTTTCATACAAAAAGATTTTCACTTTTACAAAATGTTTTATATATTCCAAACTTTAGTAGAAACTTGATTAGTGTTACATGTTAACAAATACAAATTTATATATTGAATTTTTCGAGTTCAAATTGTTCAATTTCTCGTGATGGATTTCATATATGTGTTGCTAACATAGAACAAGGGCTTTATGTTCTAAGACCTGATACTCAAATCTCACTAAATACTGAACTTTTCAATGCAGCTAAACCTAGAAGCCTTAAGAGAAAACAAATTGATAATGATGATCAAACTTATCTATGGCATTTACGTTTAGGTCATATAGGTTTTGATAGACTCAATAGGCTAACCAAGGACGGTCCATTGAAAAATGTCGTCTTACGTGAACTGCCAGTATGCGAGTCATGCCTAGAAGGAAAAATGACCAAACGTTCTTTCTCTGCAAAGGGAGAGCGTGCCAAAAAAAACCCTACGGTTAGTGCATTCAGATGTTTGCGGACCTCTGAATGTAAAAGCCCGAGGTGGTTATGAGTATTTTGTCACTTTCATTGACGATTTCTCTAGATATAGTTTTCTTTACTAAATGCAAAAGAAATCTGAAACGTTTGAAAAGTTTCAGGAATTTCATGCTTTGGCTCAAAACCAATTAGGTAAAACATTAAAGATCTTGCGAACTGATAGGGGTGGAGAATATATGGATATGCAGTTCAAAGATCATTTAATTGAACTTGGAATTGAATCCCAATATACTGCCCCAAGCACTCCACAGCAAAATGGAGTTGCAGAAAGAAGAAATCGCACTCTCTTGGAAATGGTTAGGTCCATGCTGAGTTATTCAACTCTGTCTACGTCCTTCTGGGGATATGCTATTCAAATGGAAAACGACATTTTAAATGTTGTACCATCTAAAGCAGTCCCTAAGACACTCGTCGAACTATGGAATGGTCGTACACCTAGTTTACGCCATTATAGGGGTGCCCTGCTCACGTCTTGAGAAAGAAAGAAGGCAAACTGGAATCGCGAACTGAAGTTTGAATGTTTGTCGAAAATTCTAAAGAGACTAGGGGTGGACTATTTTATGGTCACAAGGATAACAAAGTGTTTGTTTCTACAAATGCTACTTTTCTTGAAGATAACTATATTAGAGACAACAAACCGAAAAAGTAAAGTTGTATTAGAGGAAATGCTTACAGATACAGTTCCTTCAAATGTTCCATCCTCTTCTACTTAAGAAGAGGACCATCCCACTCCCTTAGTTGTAGCAACTGAGAAAACTACTACCAAAGCTCCTGTTCAGAAGGTCACCGCTCCTCGTCGTAGTGGGAGGGTTTCTACAAAACCATCTCGTTATGGCTTGGATGGTGAAATCAATATGGTCGTTGGTGACGGTATTGATGACGATCCATTAACCTATAAACAGGCAATGGCAAGTCTGCAACGGAAGCGATGGTCAGCCGGCATGGATTCAGAAATGGATTCCATGAAAAAGAACAAAGTCTGGGAATATGTAAATCCTCCCGATGACTATCGTCCAATCGGATGTAAATGGGTCTACAAGAAGAAAAGAGGCGTTGGAGACGAAGTCGAAACTTTTAAAGCTAGACTGGTCGCCAAGGGTTATACCCAAAGAGAAGGTGTGGACTATGAGGAAACTTTTAGTCCTGTCGCCATGCTCAAATCCATCCGAATTCTTCTCTCCATTGCGGCCGCTTTCGATTATGAAATCTGGAAAATGGATGTCAAGGCCTTCCTTAATGGGCTTCTTGAAGAAACTATCTATATGGAGCAACCAGAAGGTTATGTTCTTCCTGGGCAGGAAAATAAAGTTTGCAAATTAAATAGGTCTATTTATGGACTTAAGCAAGCTTCTCGCTCATGGAACAAAATATTTGATGAGATCATTAAAACCTACGACTTTCATCAGAATGAAGATGAACCTTGTGTTTACCAACTCAAGGAAGACCAAGTAGTAGTATTCCTGGTCCTTTATGTTGATGACATTTTGATCATTGGCAACAATGTCAAGAAAATGACTCACTTCAAGGAATGGCTAGACACTCAATTCGATATGAAAGATTTGGGTGAGGCCGCCTATATTCTCGGTATTCAGATTATTAGAAACCGGAAGAACAGATCCCTTGCTCTCTCTCAAACAACTTACATTGACAAAGTTCTAGAGAGATTCTCCATGACTAATACCAATGGGGCAAATATGCCTTCTAGATATGGTATCCGTTTATCTAAGGAACAGTGTCCTACTGATCCTCAAGAGATAGAAGACATGGCAAAAATTCCTTATGCTTCTGTAGTTGGAAGTCTAATGTATGCAATGTTATGCACTAGACCTGACATCTGCTATGCAGTTGGAATCGTGAGCAGGTATCAGTCAAATCCAGGACAGGAACATTGGAATGTTGTTAAGTATATTTTGAAATACTTAAAGAGTACAAGAAATTATGTATTAGTCTACAAGAGTGGTGCTCTAAATCCCATAGGCTATACAGACTCAGATTTCCAGGCATGTCTTGAAGACAGGAAATCTACATCTGGGATGGTGTTTACTCTTGGGGGTTGAGCAGTGGTTTGGAGAAGTGCGAAACAAACCGCGATTTCGGATTCTACCATGGAGGCAGAATACATAGCTGCGGCTGAAGCAGCTAAAGAGGTTGTCTGGCTTAGAAAGTTCTTCACCAGTCTTGGTGTAGTACCTGGAATGGAAAAGCCTTTAGTCCTGCTTTGTGATAACAATGGAGCTATAGCCAACAGTAAGGAACCTCGGAGCCACAAGAGAAGCAAACATATAGAAAGAAAATATCATATTATCAGACAATATGTGGCAAGAGAGGATGTACTGGTGGAGAAAGTGGACACACAGGACAACTTAGCTGATCCATTCACCAAAGTCTTGGCAGTGACTGCATTTGAAAAGCACCGTCAGAATTTAAGGTTAATTGAAATGTACTGATTAGTTTTATATTAGTACAAGTGGGAGTTTGTTGGGTTTTATGCCCTAAATAAAACTCTATTTCAATGCAATCTAGATAATTCAATATCAATAAAGTAACAGAAGTATTTTTCAGTCATTTGCGTATGTTTTGGTTCACCTTATCATTTGTTTGTCTATTTGATTTATAAATTCATTCAAACCATTTTCACATACTTGATCATGTTTATTGTGTTGTCAACACAGTGGACAGTAAACATGACTATGTGAATAAAGAATTCCTAGATTTATCAGAACAATGGGTTTTACTGATATGACAATCTACAACAGAGTTTACTTGCATTTGGAGAAATGCTATGTTCTTTCCAGAACATTGGTTAAAGTAAAGCTCGGGTTGGATGCATGGAGTATGCATTGGAATGGACCGATATTGAACTTTGAAATAGATTTATAAAACTTACCGTAGTATCTATTCAATTCAATATCACTAAGTTGATCCTAGATCAAATGATCTAAATCCTGATATGGTTAGGTTCAATCTCAAGAGTATTATTCGTGTTCTTTGATTTGTTAGTTAAGCCTACTTTTGGGTCAGGATGATACGTACATTTTGGGAACACGGTAGTGCAATTGAGTGGGAGTGCTAACATAAATATGGAATCTATAGCTTCTATCTGGCGAATAGTAAGCAAAGGATGATTTCCTTCAAGCTTAACCAAACGAATATAAATGGTGGAGTACTCATTTCACTTAGCTGAAATATTATTTATACAGGGTTAAGTGTTTTAAGGATAAAATACATTGTAGGGTGTTACGGTGGTGTAAATCATCCATATAGAGGATCATTGATCAAATTAGGATTATAACAATGGATAACTAATGACGTATCTATATGGTGGAACATATAGAGCGTTCTATATAACTGAGAGTGCAATTCTATGTTCTATGCGCGGATTCAACGAAGAATTAATAAGTCAGTGAATTTAAGTAGTAAATTCTTGATCTGCTTATTGGAAGCTCGGATATATAGACCCATGGTCCCCTCACTAGTTGAGACAATATTACTTGTAAGACTCATTTAATTGATTTTAATTAATCAATTATAATTCTCAAGTTAGACTGTGTCTATTTGAGAATTTATCACTTATTAAGGGCAAATTAGTAAATAGAGAATTTGAAGGGTATATTTATTAATTGGGAAACTTTAATTAGTTTTATTATTAATAAATAAATGAAAATATATTATTTGATAATTAATTTTAATTATTAAATAATTAGACTTGACATTTATGTGGTTGAATGAAGGAATTGGCAGTTTTTGACAAAATGGGAAACTAGGAATGTAAGAAAAGGAAAGTTGGAAAAGTGGAAGGCCTGGTTTCCATATTGCCTAGGCCGGCCACTTTGCTTCCCTTTTCCCATTTATTTTTCATTTTTTTAATGCCAAGTAATTCAACCATAACCCTATGTGGTCTTCTATAAATAGAAGGTAAAGGCTTCAGGTTTTGTAACACTTTGACAGAATTTTCTTTCACTCAAAAACCTTGCTTAAGCCGCCACTCTCTCTCTCTCTCGCTACCTTCTCTGTTTTCGAAATCCTCTAAGTGATAGAGTAGTGCCCACACACATCAAGTAATACCTCAATCATAGTGAGGAAGGCTGTGTAGAATTCAGAGTCAACAAAGAAGGACATTCGGGCTCAGATCTTGATTGTACTCTACGACAAAAAAGAATCAAGGGTTAGAGATCTGAGTGGGAGGAGACATATATTCCGCTGCACCCAATGTAAGATTTCTCATACTTTTATGTGTTTAATTTTCTATCGTTTTAGAATTTCATATTTAGGTTGTTAAATCAACATACCTGTGAGTAGATCTAAGATCATGGTATAATAATTCCAACAACTCGTATCAGAGCCATGGTAAATTGATTTGCTTGCAAGAAATTTGGACTTAAAACGATTTGTTACCTCCAACCAATACTTCCAATACTTTAAAATGCAACGAACAAAGGAATGAAATGAAAATTATTTCCTTTTCATTCCATTCTATTTCATTACCTCCAACCAAATGCCACCTTATTGCTTTAAGAAAAATAGAAATAGTTTTTGTTAATCTAGAAAAAGAAAAGTATGATTCTTTAGAAATAATCATGCAAACCAAAAGTTTAATTTTTGCTACTTTAATTAAAAAATTTCTTAAAAATTATAAGGTTTGTACATAGTAAGAATATTTATATATAAAAATTATAATTTTATCTATTGAATATATTTTTTATTTGTGAGAAGCGCAGACTTATTATATTAATTAATGAAATTATTTTATTAACTATTATATATATATTCTTAATTAGACTAGCTATGTAGGCAACGCGCAGCCAGTTTTCTAGTTTCAAATAAAACATAATTAAATACATTTTTTTAATTTCACAACAAAACGTCTTAATTTCTATAGACGAAAAAGAAAGGTTGAAAATGGCTCTAAGTTTCTCCCATCGAAATATTTTAGTTCCTGGCGAGCCAAATTGGTTAACTCCTCGATGATTCTATCTGCTTCTTTCTTTTCTTCTGTGCTGCTCATTATAAATCTATTGGCATATCCTTGAATCATGCCCACATAAAGACCAAAAGTTCTCAACTTCTCAACCTCTTCTTCATGTGCCTCTCCAAGAATGGCCCCACATGCAGCAGCGCATGCATGCATCGCACCTTCCTTCTTCAAAGAGGGATAATGGCCCCACCCGACAGTTTTGGCTTCATGACTATCAACGTCAAATCTACTGGCTAGCTTCTCATGGTATTGAGCATCAATAGTTCCTCGTGATCCAAAGGTGCGTGTGAACTCTACAATGACCCGCAAAATCCGATCTGATTTATTATGGGTAAGGTCATCAGAATTGGCCAACAATTCGAACCCAAAAGGTACAATTGCGTCCGGGAGAAGGAGCTGAATATTTGGGTTGTAAGAATTGTGGGTCGCTGCCTCAGGACTTGTTGGATTGGGCCTGCCCGTTAAAGGGAGGTGGTCATGAGTGAAGATGGCTGCGTGGATGACGCGCAAGGCGGAGGCTGCTGCCATGGCCTGGTCCTGGTGGCCCCCGACAAGCTCACACGCCGCCACGCACAATGACGGTGCTAAATTCGGAGGTGTGGAAAAGATGAAATTGTACATGGCCTCGTGAACTGAGAGTGGTGGCTTGATAGTGATGGATTGCTTGAGATGGGCATCTACATCGGCTGTTGTGGAGGCAAAATAAGAATGATGATGCTGTTTGGACATGGTTATTCTCATGGGTACGTGACTTAACGACTTATTGGATTTACATGTGAAATGTGGAACGTAAACATGATGAACAAATCTTGGACTGCAATTAATTGATAGATTATAAACCGCCATTGATGAAGCTCTAGAGCTCCCCTAAAAAAAATTATATAAATAAAGAAAGTAAGGAAAGCAATGGTCGAACATGTGTTTTTAAAACAAATTTGGGGGCTTCAAAAAAAAAAAAAAACACATACCGTTTTTTTTGTTTGACATTGAAATAATTAATGTATTATTTATTATGTTAGGTTTTTGGCTTTTTTTTTTGGTGAAATTTATTATGCTATAATTTAGTCATGGGATTTCATTGCCTTGGTCGTTACTTACGAGGCATATAAGAAAGGTATACTTGGACTTTTTTTTGTATTGAACGAGTGGTGCTTAACACCCTTAAGACATGTCGCCTTGTAATTAGCTAGTTATACTCCCTAAAAATTATTATATTAAACTATATGGGACCCGATACTTAACTAGACTAATAGCAATATTAATACGTAGGAGGGTATTTGGCACCACTGGTGCCTTTTCGCTTTTCTCTTTTTTTTTTTTTTTGAGTGATAATATACAATGATAGAAATAAATTATTAATTTTATATTACACTGGTAGCTATTAAAAACGTCTTTGGCAACAATTTTTTTAATTGAAGAAAAATAGAAGGTTGTTATAAATATTAATAATTATGTGGATGTCCAAATCTTTTATTTATTACCATTAATTGTAATAAACATTCTTCTTTTCTTAGTTTCTCTTTTCTTAGTTTCTTAATATTTCACTCTTGTATTTGTATAAATAGGGGTTCACCCCATTGGAATAAACAACTCAGAAATTCTCATTCACTTTCTCTTTCTCTCTTCATCTTATTCTTCTTCTTTTTTCTCATCTACTTTATATTATTTTATATTATTTCATAACACGTTATCAGCACGAGTCTCTGCTCAAGCTTCAAGTATGAGTCTCTGCCCAAGTCCCAATGTAAGTATTTTGTTAAAGTTCTTGAATTGTTTCAAAGTCAAAATACACTAAATATATATTTATATATATACTTATTTGACTGAAATAATTTCAAGAATCCTTTGTTTTCTTTTTTCTTTTTATCTATATATCTATATATATTATATTATATGTGTATGTATATATTTTTATATATTTATTATTGATTTCATATATATATTATGTTCTTATCATTCATAATATTTACAATATATGTGTGCCTATGATATGATAGAGAAAATATATATATAAATTATACATATATCTAGAAGATTATGTATCATCGATAAAATATTGCATATATCCTGAAGATTATGCATCATCGATAAAATATTGCATATATCCTGAAGATTATGCATTCTCGATAAAATATTACATATATCCTGATGATTATGCGTCCTCAATAAAATCTTGCATATATCCTGAAGATTATGCAAACGTAATATTCATTATATAGTTGATGGATATATAATGAAAGAGATGAATACATATTTATATATATGTTCTTGTATTCTTTGAGGACAATGAAAAGTAATCTAATATCGATATAGATTTTGACAAACATTTCCTGAAGTAAATGTTTTATATTTGTCAAAAAAAAATGATTGTATTTATGTGAATACAACTAAAGAATCATTAAAAATGATTATTATTGAAGCAATTTTATAGTGGGTTTTGAATATCCAAAAAGAATGTTAAGAAAATTGCATTGAAACATCAAAGTATAAGAACAACAATGAGCATGACTAATGTTATTTAAATACATGAGGCATGTATTTATTGTTCATCATTCCCTGCAGAGAATGATACGAATTGAATTCAACTACTTTTAAAGATTGCTCGTATTAGTCATGTTATTATACATTGTTATTATTTGCAATGTTAGAAATTATTGAATCTGACATATGTTAAAGATTAAATTCTGCATACATCTTGGAGACTATGCAAAAATTGCATTCATATACTCTTTGAAATATCGTAAAAGAAATTGCTGAATAATTTCTTATATTTTTATGGATGAACAAGTAATAAATTTTTAAGAAATTTATAATAATGTTCTACTTGTTCAATGTCATTCCCTGAAGTGAATACAATAATGTTTACTACTCATATATTTCCAGAAGAAAGTGGAAACAACCAAAAGATGAGATACCACACAAAGTGCATGAAATCTATATATCATGTGTGGAATTGAATAATAGTAGTCGCGTACTTGTAGTACAGACACACTTATAATCAAGATAAAAGTATATTTGATTACTGAATAGAATGTGAATTGTACAAATTTATTGTACATTTAGAATATTTAAATATCATTCCCTAAAGAGAATGAATAAACATGAAATTCTATTTCAAAGAATATAGATTTCACATATATTGGCAATGCCAAAAGTAAATTAATATATACATATTTTATTATTTCTTGAAATCAATAGTTTCAAACTATTGTTGGTACAGGATATGTATATATATAGTTACTATATAATTCAATTTGCATATTCCCAGAAGTGAATATATAACTTACTAACATTTGTTAGTGATCCAATATAATCAAAGTGATAAAGAATCACAAAGTGATTATTTGAAAAGCTTCCTGAAGAAGTCTTACATACAATTGCTACTTGGAGTAGTAAAATATATTTGTATGTACCTAGATGTATAACTTTTATCTAGTTATGAAAGTGATAAGAAATAACTTATTATATGTACTTATTGTACATTTAAATATATAATATATCAAGTCATGATAATTAGACTGATGAATAGTCTATTAATAAATTAGACGACTTGTTAAAAAGATACCAGGAAAAATGAATGATATATTATGGTTATATCTATTTGACCATTACAATAACATGATGAAGTTGTCATGTATCTTTTAAATTATACACATCATTGAATTGATGATAGTGATTCCTGAAGAAATATAAAGTTTGATAAACATAATAGTGACTCCTGAAGAGTGTATATGTTTTGGAGAATAATATAATTATATTATTCGTGTATATAAAAATGAAACTTTTTATGATTACTTATATGTTGTAGTGATTTTACATTACCTTGTGAAAGTTTCATTGAAATACAAATTATAGTGAACCTGAAGTTCATGAATTGAAATATTTTGACATGATCAATCATATGCAATAAATTGTCAAAGAATTTG
Organism: Cannabis sativa; assembly: GCF_029168945.1. Taxonomy (NCBI): domain Eukaryota; kingdom Viridiplantae; phylum Streptophyta; class Magnoliopsida; order Rosales; family Cannabaceae; genus Cannabis; species Cannabis sativa. The sequence goes on along the minus strand of NC_083606.1, from coordinate 41,492,697 downwards.
ACTAAATTTTGTTGAAGAACCAAAAGATTCTTCTCATTGTTAATTTATAAGGCTCAAAAGAAGAATGTGCATATATTTGCACATAGAAAATATTTAAATTATATTTCCTTAGCAATCTTGAGCTATTGTTAGATTTTTATTGCATAGTTTCTTATCAATGTGATAAGATTATATAATCATGCATTTACAAAATGTGTAAATTTATGTATTTCTAATTATACACGTATGACTCATTCTTAGAAATGAATTAAGTTCATAAGGATTGAACTTGAAACTAAAGTTTATTGAACCTAAAGTTCAATGTCATATAGTATATATGAGTTTAAACAAATATTGATTCATTGTGATATATTGAAATCCCTACAGGTGTATTAATATTATTAGATATCACAATTTTTAAAAAATCTCTCGATCAGGGGGAGAGAAGCAGTTGGGATCGATGATAATTTTTGAAAAATGATCCTTGCACAAAGTATATAAGAACAATATAGTTCAAAATGATATATACCAACTGCAAATCAATATTATTCAAAGTTGAGATAGAATGAGTTGAAAACGCCTGAAGCGTAAATGAACAATGTAGAAATTATTAATAAATGTTCATTTGATTTGCCCTGAAGTTGTTAAATCTAGAGGTACTCATGGAGATACCTTAATGTTATAAAGTATTAAAATGATAACCGTGATGAAAACGGTACTCGAAAAGACTCCCAAGAGAAGTTAGACATAACACATTTCATCATAATTGAATCCCTGAAGTGATTCGTTATAGGTACCTATAAATGATAAACATATTTGAAAAATATGTAATTTAAAGAGATCTCTATAAGTTATGTCAATATGGGAGGAAATTATCATTTATTGAAATTTTTGTCGACAATAAATATTGAATGTTTGCATATGCAATAAACTAACATGAGATAGCAAGGATCATGGTATTAGATTTGTCGAGAATCATCGACTTACATTTTGATTTTTGGCCAAAATATTATGACGCAATCCAGGTAAATTTACTCACATAAAGTGAAGTAAGACCTGTAGGGTGTGCAAATAAATATTTCTAATGAGAAATTTGCATATATGTATTTGTACATAATGAATTGTTGTACAAAGTTTGCATAGACATGAGATTGATTGAAGTAAGGCTTAAATATTGAGAAAATATAATCATGATTTGATTATAGCCTGAATATATTTTATGAGGATTTATAAGCGTCACATAAATGTTGCAACAAAAGGTTATTTATTTGGAGCTCCTAATATAGTGAGAATTTGAAATAAGCCTTATCTAAAAATTCTAGAAGAATTTAATACATGTCTTAAGTGATATAAATTCTAAGTCGCGCGCACTATATGACAAAGATCTTTGTATGAAATAAAGACATGTAAGTAAATTATTGTTTGAAAAATACGTATGGTTGTCTATGCAGTATAAATACGTAAATTATACGTTGTGATAGAATCTTGAAGAGTTTTTTTTTATTAATTGCAAAACAAACTTTTATTTCTTTTGTATATCGAGAAATATTAAATGTATAAAGTTTGTTCATTAGTATTGAAGTCCTGAAGTACTTCATATGTATCAAGAATTATAGATATATGATCATTTGATATGAAAATTAAGATCATACAACAAGATGGAACAAATATATGGTCTTGGAGTACCATCATTGTCACAAATTAAAATTTATAGTACCATTAATGTGTTATATTCATATCTACTTGAAATTTTAAATTTTCGTATGAACAAAGTTGTGTACACATATGAATGATACAATTAGTTGGATAAAGACTAATGTTCCACGAACCCCTCATCTATAATTTAGAAGTCCATACATACTCTGAAAGAGTTATAGAAAATATATGATCAAAGATTAATTATGGTGATATTTTAAAAGTGATAACAATAATCTTATGAGATTTATTATCACCAAAAAATTTATGGATCATATGTGCATGAGGGGGAGACATATTTATGTTGCACTCTTTTTCCCTTAGTTCAGGTTTTGTCCCAATGGGTTTTCCTGGCAAGGTTTTTAACGAGGCAACTTACAAATAGTTATGAATATGAAATATATATTGTACTCTTTTTCCCTAGCTCAGATTTTGTCCCACTGGGTTTTTCTGGCAAGGTTTTTAATGAGGCAACTATAAATCATGTTAACATACTTGCATTTTATGAAGCAAGTAGAGAATGTGTGTGAGTGAGAACATTGACATAGCATATTCGGGAAACATATGGATTGCACTCAATAAAGAAGTATCAACCCAAGCAATTCTCTATGGATAATACTGCTTGCATCGTTCAACTAAAAGGAGGTACATTGAAGGAGATAGAGTTAGTACACATTCCACGAAATTCTTCTTTATACGCTTCAAGAAAATGCATATTGGTGTTCAACATATTCAATCAAGTGTCAATCTTACAAACTTATTCACAAAGTTATTACCAATATCAACATTTGAGAAGACGGCAGATAAGATTGAAATTCGTCGATTAGAAGATCTCCACAAATGCTTAAATGAGGGGGAGTTAGTTTACACTATACTCTTTTTCCTTTGATCAAGTTTTCAGCAAGATTTTTAATAAGGCAGTTATTATGGACATCCAAGGGGGAGTGTTATAAATATTAATAATTATGTGGATGTCCAAATCTTTTATTTATTACAATTAATTGTAATAAACATTCCTCTTTTCTTAGTTTCCCTTTTCTTAGTTTCTTAATATTTCACTCTTGTATTTGTATAAATAGGGGTTCACCCCATTGGAATAAACAACTCAGAAATTCTCATTCACTTTCTCTTTCTCTCTTCATCTTATTCTTCTTCTTTCTTCTCATTTACTTTATATTATTTTATATTATTTCATAACAAAGGGAACACTTGTTAAAGTGTTTCCTCTTGTATATATTTAAAGTAACAAAAGTGTTACCTATAATACTATTTAAAAATTAAACATAAATTAAATATGACAACACTTTAATTTAAAGTGCTTCTATCTATATCTATATATATACTAGAAGAAAGTTTACGTGCAATGCACGTATATTTAATTTTAGTTTAGGTTATATATATTTATTTATAAATGTCAAAGTTAAAAATAAACAATATTTAATACATAGTGCTAAGAGAAAAATAATACATTAAAGCAATTTTTTTTAAAAAAAATTAAGTAAAATATTGTATAAAATTTTAAGAAATAAAAATTAAACACAACTTATTAATAAAATATATTGAAAATAACATTAATAACATTATGAAATTAAAAACAAAATAATATGAAAAGTTTTGAAAATAAAAAAAAAAATCTTAAAGTTTTAATAATTGAAAGAAAATATCGTATAAAATTTTGTAAATTAAAAGAAAATATTGTAAAAAAATTTAAAAATTAAAGAACTAAAAAAGAAAATATGTTTTTTTTTTTAATTCTCAACTTGAATGACAGAAAGAGAATTAAGAGATTTGTGTGTTATATATAATTGTTGCAATACATAACGAAAATAAAGTAATTCTTCCATGTGTAGCCAAATCAAATTATAAATAGAGTCAAAACAAAATAAAAGTCAAAACTATATTGAAATATAATTTCTTTTATAAACAAATCAAATATATATACAAAACTTATAATATGACTCACTTGTGGCGGTAAGAATATCATCATAATAAATGAATTTAATGATTAGCTAGATGTTAATTATATAGTATATATAACTTTATATTTATATATATATTTTTTTATTTAATATTTTTTCTATTTTTAAAAAATATTCTATTTTTTTTGGAAGTTGAAAATATTACCTATTGTTGACCGAGGTTTTCGGCAACTATTAAAATATGATTATAATAAAGAGTTGTAAGAAAGTGAGATGGAGATTTTTTACGTGGTTGGGGCGTTAATGAGCCTTAGTCCACGAGCCACTGTTATTGATGGATGTATTTAATACAGATTCTACACTTGAGAGAATGTTTTTCTCATAAATACAGAGAATGTTCTTGGTGAGTTTTTTCTCTTCTTGCTCTTTTGCAACCAAGATTCTCGACCCCATTAAATGAGCTTTGAGGGGGTATTTATAGTGTTTTGGTGGGGTAATCCCTAGAATTATTCTTACACATGTGTCTGTAAGTATCCATAAAGTTGGGCATTTCCGATGAATATACCATGGGTGATGCATGGTCAAATCCCTAGGTGCTGTAGGGTTTTTATGGAGAATGTCCTTTTTGCCTTGTGATTGACGTGACTCTTCGCAGAGTAGCCGTCGCTAGACTTAAATGATCATTACTGTAGCGCTGCTGTTTGGGGGTTGTGCTGTCAGACTTTATTGCGTGTTACAGTCCCAACACGCTTCCTCCCATGCAGCATTAAATGCGACTTGATTGCTCGGGAGAGACCTGACATATCCCGGAGAGCCTTCACGCTATACTAGCTTCCTGGAGTACCTTGTACTCCGGGTGCCTCCTCCGGGACCCATGCTAACAGCGCTTCCTGGTGGCGCACAAAGACTTAGCAAATCTTTCCAAGTTATCTGATCCACGTGTCCCCTCTCGACTGGTCCACGTATTTTGGGCGAATTTTGAATTTTGGAGCAACATTTACCCCCCAAGCCTTGTTTACTTAGTAAAAATAAACCAAGGCTTGTTCAAGTGTCTCCGGTCGACTCCTCGTTTTCCTAGCTCGAGCCTGGAGCGCGTGGGGGCAAATTAAATGATGTCATTTAATGCAGCGATTTGCTTTTTGCAGGAATGTCTCCAGCCGCCTCCTTTCCTTCATTTTGGTTACTTTCCATTCCTTGCCATTTCTGCTCGAATTTCCTAGAGAGAAAATTTCTCGAAGTAGCACGAACTGTCTTAATACTCAGACACTTCATTCAATTTTCCAGTGTTTGATTTTGCCAGTGCTTCTCAACTCTCACTCAACCACCTTCAGTACCTCCAGTTCAACGATCGACTGTAAGTTTCTTGCATCCTTAGATAATAACATGCTTATATTTACTTCGTTCGTTGTCTGGGTTCGCACTTAGAGGCTTCTAGGTGTGTGAGTGTTTAAGTTCTTCGAGTTCTGTTTTATGTTTGCTGCATTAGTTGTAGAATCGCCATTTATCATGCCCCTGTTGTAGTTATACAGTTCTGTTTGAAGAGGGCCATGTGTTCTTCGTTTAACAGTTGCTTAGGGCATAGAATGGCTTTTCTCTTTTTTCTTTTCTTTTCTGTTTGCGAAACCACTTTCTGCGACTTCACTGCACCCGACACTTGTTGAGGGATTCTCTCCAGAGTTTCCCAGGTGACACGTGTCCGGAGGGGGCCTCTTTCCAGCGGTTAGGGGACCCCCACTCCCTTTTTCTTGATTTAGGGTTTGGTATGGGACCTAACTGCTGGGATTTTCTTTTTCCCTTTTGTTTTTCTCAGAACACAAAATGTCTGCTTCTGGCTCAAAATCTTCGAAGAAGAAAGGGAAAAGTATGGCCACGCTGGAGGAGGTTTCTCTGGGACCCGTTGCCCAGGAGGGGTACAAGTCCCGTGCAACTGGTTGGGAGGCGGCCGAGCTTCGGTCGACCCTGACTTGTCCTCACCAGCTGGAGAACATTATTAATGTGGCTGGGATCAAACCCTCTACCTCAGGGACCTTCCACAGGCCTCCTCGTGACTCGGAGACGCCTAATCACAACTATGACGGCTTCGGGGCTTGGAGTCAGACCCATTTGATGGCCGGTGCCATGCTCCCGCTCCAAGATTACTTTGTGAATTTTCTTGTATTTGTCGGCCTTGCGCCATACCAACTTATTCCTCAAGCTTACCGCCTGCTCTCAAGCTTATTTATTTTTTACACCGCCCGTGGCTGGGGGTCTCCCAGCCCGGCGGAAATTTTATATTTTTATGAACTTGTATCCGTCCCCAAGAAAGGGGACAAACTTAAGGATGGTTTTTATGGGTTCCGGATCCACCCTGCTAACGAGGGGGTGGTTCCATATAATAGGCAGACTCATGTTAAGGAGTACCGCCACCGCTTTTTCTTCTCGTCCGGGTTCAGGGCCGTGGACCACCCGGAGCTTCTCACGGAGTGGGTGCGGATCCCACCTTATCAACGGACGCTTCCCACTCAAGCTTTCCTTCGAAGGGCTCAGGCCTTCGCCTCCTACGACCACGCCGATCTTGATGTCGGGGGCCTAGTCACCACGGAGAATTGTAGGAAGGCCAAACTTATCCTTTCTCATCAATCCGTGGATGACTCCAACCTCTCACGGGTCATCTGCCCCAATGTGAGGGCGCCGGTTGCGGAGAAGGCCTTCCGGGATGAGCTCATTGCTACGGCAGAGAAGAAGTACCAAGATTATCTCTACCGGAAGGCCCAGGAGAAGGCGTACTCTAAGGCCCAGGCTGCCTCTGGGAGAGGGCTTCGCGTGGGGAGTCCGGTGGTGCGAAGGAGCCAAGCCATTGGCGGGAAGTCCGAGGCAAAAATTTTTGACAAGATTCTTCAAGAAGAGATTGGGGATCACTCCGCCGGGAGGCCCCTTCGTCTTGAAGGTTCTTCTGAGAATCAGACTTCCCGGCCTCAGCCTTCAGCCCCCGAACCAAACTCGGGTGCTCCCGGTGCTAGCACTTCCGGTGTCGGCGGTAAGTCTCCCTTGATAATTCGCTATGTTCCTTCCATTGATGAATATACCAGTCATAGGCCCGTAGGGTTCGACGAGCGTCTCCATAGATTTAAGATGCCGTCGACCCGGTGGGGGGATCATTTGAAGGAATTTTATTTTACGAACTTAGGAGATTACCTAGGTCGGTCCCGGATGGGCTCCGGCCCTCCGGAACCTATTCCCTTAGGTCCATCAGCTTACATAGCGTCCAGCTGGTTTCGGCCCTCGGACAGTTATCTTGGAGATGATGCCCGACGCATTAAAGTTCAGGACTTTGCTAGGGCCGAATTAGGAAGTTCGGGTAGGAGTAGCTTATTTGCTGTATCTTTTATAAGCGGTTCCTCACGAACTTCTAACACTTGCTTATTTTTTGGAACAGGTACCTCCATGGATGCCATCCTGGAACAGCTTGCCGGGGTTCATACTCCCGTGGCTCCTCCGGCTTTCACCCCCTCTCCCCCAGCCCCTTCCTTGAGGGTTCCTTCCGGCGCTCCCCCCGAAACCATTGACTTAGTAGATGACGAGGAGGTGCTTCCGGGAGAAGGCCAAGGGAAAGGGTGGGACTTCTCGGAGGAAGCCATTGGGGGTACAGGAGAGCCTCAAGCCCCTCCGGAGGTAGCAGAGGAGGACGAGGAGGAGCCTGAAGTGGCTCTGATTCGCAAGCGTAAGGGCAAGATGATTGCCCAGGACGAGCCGAAGAGGCCTCGGAGGGTTGACACTCCTGCCCATGGCCTAGACGGCGGGGTCTCCCCGATGGAGGAAAATCCTGCTCCTTCCCACATTGAGCTTACCCCGATTCCGGGGGATGAGGTGAGGCAGGAGCTTCGCATAGCCAAACACAACTATGCTATGGACGAGTACTCCCGGGGGTATGCTGAAGTGGAGGCCCTTAGGAGGATTCTGCGGGCGGAGGTTGAGGCGAGCATCAACCACCCGGACTACCATGATCCGTGGAACCTCAATCTGGACCCCTTAACGGACTGGTTCCGTCCCCTCCTAGGGCCTACTTTGGCTCCCTTTGCCGCGGAGATGAACGGCGAGTTCGCTTCTCAGCTCACCCGTTGTGCGCCCAAGCGGTTTGCCACTTGTGCTTCCCTGAACTCCATCTTCCAGGTCCAGGACCTCAGCCATTCTCTCACAGTGGTAAGTACTTTGCAATTTTTTGCGTTTCCTTTTTGTTGTTTGTATTTTGTTTTCTTCCTTTGAGAAATTTTTCCTTATACTTCGTTATGGTTCAGCTTGCTGCTGAGGCTGGCCGCCTCTCCAGGAACATCATAAACCATGGCTTCGCTCTATCCGACTTTGGGGACATGAACGACGTCAGGAAGGTCCTCCAAGACCTTACAGCGGAGAGGCAGATCTACCAGGAGGCTGCCGAGCGCCAGGAGGCAGCGGCCAAGGCCAAGGAGGAGGAGGCCAAACGGAGGGAAGCTCAGGCAGAAGCCATGATCCGGGACGAGGCTCAGCGGAGAGACAGGATGGAGGCCCATCATCAGGAGGAACTAAGTGCTCAGACCGAGGCTGCCGAGAAGGCCAGGAGAGATCTCCGGGAGGCCAGGGAGGCTTTGGATGAAATGGTCGCCAAGGTGAGGTCTCTAGAGGAGACTCACCAGTCGGACATCGAATCCAAGGCCGCTCTAGCTGCGGAGTTGAAGGAGCTTAGGGATTTCAAAGAACAGTCCACCAAGAAGGCCAAGAGGGCCGAGCTCCTTTCTCCTGTTTCCTGCGCCCGGTGCCCGAAGCGCTTTGATGATGGTGTCTACATGGCTTGGGCCACCAATGATCAGAGTATCAAGCTTACTTTTTATCCCAAACCCGAGGAAATGATTTCCAGATTTCGGGAAAAGAAGAAGAAGCTTGATGCTGCGCTTGAGGCACGGATTGGACCTCGTCTTCCTCCGCGGGCTGACTGAGCTGCCGTATTATTGACCCAGATTCTACCCGTTCTTCTTATAACTCTTTTTTTTTTTGTTTGTACATATTTGCTGCTGCCTTAGAACAATTTACATATAGGCGGCAGCTTTTATTTGAAGGGGAGACAGTTATATTTCCAGGCCTGTCCCCGGGCCATTCATATGTATGTGACCTACCCTTCGGGCTAGGATATTTTTTTTTTTTTATATATGCGATCTTTATTTGTCACACTTATATATTTTAACCTGTCCTTTGGCTCAGGGTTTTTATACTTATGCTTTTTATCTTTGCGCATATTTTTTGACCTGCCCTTTGGGTCAGGATATTTTTCTTAGATTGACCTGCCCTTTGGGTCAGGATATTTTACTTAGATTGTTTTTGTTTGTCCGTGCGGTATACCCTAGTACCCCCCTGAGTGGCATAGAAACTTTGTTTTTAAGGCACTCAGTTTTATTTAATATAGAGGAGGCATACATTTGGACGGTACAAACCCTTTGAACAAAATCTAAGTTTAATTCGCTACTGGTAATATTTTCTGAGGTGATCAGCATTCCAGGCTCTTGGGACAGTAGTTCCGTCCATTCTTTTCAATTTGTAAGTGCCAGAACCGATTTCGTCCTCGATTTCATATGGTCCTTCCCAATTTGGTCCAAGTACCCCCACTCCGGGTTCTTGGGTGGCTGGGAAAACCCTTCTTAGGACCATATCCCCAATAGCGAATTTTCTGTTTTTAACCTTGGAGTTAAAATACTTGGTCACCTTCTTTTGATAAGCAGCCATCCGTATTTGAGACTCATCCCGGAGTTCTTCGACTTGATCCAGAGCCTCTTGGAGCAGGGCCTGATTGGTGGCCGGATCATAAGTCGTCCTCCTGTGGGATGGGAATAATGTTTCCACCGGGACCATTGCTTCACAACCGTACGCCATTGAGAATGGCGAGTGACCGGTTGTGGTTCTGGGGGTCGTCCGGTAGGCCCACAATACCCTTGGCAATTCTTCAGGCCAGTTATTTTTACAGACGCAGACTTCTTTTTCAAGGTGACCTTTAGGATTTTATTGATCGCTTCCGCCCGGCCGTTTGTTTGAGGCCGGCTACCGCGAGAAGCTTTTTCCCACGCCGTGTTGGTTGCAGAAGTCAGTAAATTCCTCGCAATCAAATTGCTTTCCATTGTCTGAGACTATTTTATGAGGCAAGCCGTATCGACACACTATGTTTTTAATAACAAAGTCCAATGCCTTCTTAGCAGTTATTGTCTTCATAGGCTCAGCCTCTGTCCACTTGGTGAAGTAGTCCACCGCTACTATTGCATACTTTACTCCTCCTGTTCCCGTAGGTAAAGACCCGATGAGATCTATTCCCCAGACCGTGAAGGGCCAGGGGCTGGTCATCAAAGTGATCTCATTTGGAGGGGCTCTCGGTATGCTCGCGTACCTTTGGCACGAGTCACACTTTTGGACATAGTCTATACAATCTTTTTTCATTGTTGGCCAGAAGTACCCTTGCCTCAATATTTTCTTTGAGAGGCTGGGTCCTCCCGTATGATCTCCACAGAAACCCTCATGGACCTCCAGCATGATTTGTCTAGCTTCAGGGTCCGATACACACCTTAAATAAGGCATGCTGAGTCCTCTTCGGTAGAGAATTTGATCCATCATTACATAACGATGAGCACGATGCGAATCTTTCGAGACAGTGCCCTCTCTTGGGGCAACTCACCTGTGGTTATGTACTTTATGATGGGGACCATCCAGCTGGGTTCTTGCCCAACCGTTTGTGTGGTCTCTTTTATTTTGATGCTTGGCTCTGCCAAGCGTTCCACTGGTACTACCCCCAGCTCTTCGATTTCGCTGTCCGAGGCTAACTTAGCCAGACAGTCCGCGTGAGCGTTCTTTTCTCGGGGGATTCTTTTTATTTTATAGTCCGTGAATTCGTGGAGTAGTTCTCGGACTATTGTTACGTACGCGGCCATCCTTTCGCCGCGAGTTTGGTATTCTCCGGAAACTTGGTTTACGACCAGCTGAGAATCACTGTAGACCTCCACCCTTTTGGCTCCTACAGCTTTAGCCAATTTTAGCCCTGCTATCAGGGCCTCATATTCGGCTTCATTATTCGAAGCTGTGAAGTTGAATCGGAGTGCTGCCTGGAGCCGCAATCCAGTAGGTGATATCATAGCCACTCCGGCTCCTGAACCGTTCTCATTAGAAGCTCCGTCCACAAATACTCTCCAAGTGGGGATTGGTGGCTCTGGTGTATTGGTTGTCGCCTCGGCTTCATTACATTCGGTGATGAAGTCCGCCAAGGCTTGGCCTTTTATGGAGATCCGGGGCACGTAATGTAAGTCGAACTGACTCAGCTCCATCGCCCACTTGAGGAGCCTTCCGGATGCCTCAGGCTTCTGGAGAACTTGCCGGAGTGGATGATTGGTCAAGATTCTGATCGGATGGGCCTGGAAGTATGGTCTCAACTTCCTCGATGCCATCAGGAGGCAGAATACTAATTTTTCAATAACCGGGTACCTTGTCTCGGCCCCTACCATGCGCTTACTAACATAGTACACGGGGTGCTGAATTTTTTCTTCCTCCCGGACCAGTGCAGCACTGACCGCATGCTCGGAGACGGCCAAGTAAAGGAACAAGTCTTCTCCAAGGACGGGTTTTGATAGGATAGGAGGTTTGGCCATGTGGTCTTTTAACCTTTTGAATGCCTCCTCGCATTCATCTGTCCATTCGAACTTTTGGCATTTCTTCAGTATGTTGAAGAAGGGTATGCACTTGTCCGTGGATCGTGAGATAAAGCGGCTCAGTGCGGCTACCTTTCCGGTCAAACTCTGCACGTCCTTATGTTTCTTGGGGGATGGCATATCCAGGAGAGCTTGGATTTTCTCCGGGTTCGCCTCGATCCCTCTTTGGCTGACTATGAAGCCCAGGAATTTTCCCGACTTGACCCCGAAGGTGCATTTTTTTGGATTGAGCTTCATGCCGTATCTCCGGACGACTTCGAAACATTCCTCTAAGTCGCTTGCATGGCTGTTGCATGCTTTGGATTTGACGAGCATGTCGTCTACATATACCTCCATGTTTCGTCCCAGGAGGCTTTTAAACATCCGGTTAACCATTCTTTGATAGGTTGCTCCGGCGTTTTCGATGCGAAAGGCATGACTAGGTAACAGTATACCCCCTTATCGGTCCTGAAGCTAGTGCACTCCTGGTCTGCCGTATGCATTTTTATTTGGTTGTACCCAGCATAGGCGTCCATGAAAGATAACAGCTTAAATCCGGACGTGGCGTCTACCATCCGGTCGATCCTGGGCAGCGTAAAGCAGTCCTTTGGGCAGGCTTTGTTTAGATCTGTGAAATCTATACAAACCCGCCAAGTCCCGTTCGGCTTGGGCACCAGGACCGGATTGGCCAGCCACTCCGGATAGTATACGTCGCGGATCATGCCATTGGACAAAAGTTTGTCCACCTCTTTCTCTAAGGCCTCGGCTTTCACCGAGTCGAGCGGGCGTCTCTTTTCGTACGGGGGCATGTCCGGGTTGACATTGAGTACATGGGTGATGACATGAGGGCTGATGCCGGTCATGTCTTCTTGGCGCCATGCGAAAATGTCGATGGCGCCCTTCAGTGTTTTTATTATTTTATCTTTTTCCTCCGGATCCAGGCTCCTCCCTACCCGGAGTACTTTGGTGGAGTCGTCGTCGCACACTGGTATTTCTTCGACGTCCTCCATTGGTTCCACGACCCTTTCGGACCCTATGCGAGGATCCAACTCGTCCTCTTCAGCCTTCTCTATCTCAGGGGGCCCCCGGACCATGAGTACTGGCAAGTGGGTGGCAACATTGTAACATTGCCTGACCTCTCCTTGATTTCCCCTCACCGTTCCGACTCCAGCTTCCTGGGTAGGGAATTTTAGGCATAGATGTCGGATTGAAGTAATTGCACCAAAGTCGACGAGGGCCGGTCGGCCTAAGATTGCGTTGTAGGCTGTTGGACAGTCTGCCACCACGAAGGTGCAATACTTGAAGGTGCTTTGGGGGTATCGGGGCACAGGGTAACCGGGAGTCTGACTTTTCCCATCGGGATTAGCGTCGTCCCGTTAAACCCTGTGAGCTGCGATCCACTAGGCGAGAGGTCCCGGTCGGTCAACCCTATAACAGTGAAGGCTTCTTTGAAGAGCAAGTTCACGGAACTCCCATTGTCAATCAGGACCCTAGCCACCACCTTATTTGCGATGGGGGTCTCTATGACCAGCGGGTCGTGGTGAGGAAAACGCACCGTCTTGGCGTCTTCTTCCGTGAACGTTATGGGTTGGTCCATTAGCCGAGGCCTTTGAGCCGGGAGTTGAGTGACCTCCCACACCTCACTGTGTCTTGCGGCCTCGGCATATCTTTTTCGCTCCTTGCGAGTGTTTCCTCCGATATGGGGACCTCCGGAGATCATGGCTACCCGTCCATTAGGCCGGGGCGGTAGTCCGGGTATATGCTGGGTGTCACCTGCGGGAGCAGCTGGAGGCAATACTCCTGCTGTACCCCCTGGTGTTCCCGGAGGCATACCCCCTGCCACCTGCCCTGGATTAAGGTGGGGCAACCTATTTTTGATCCACTCATAGAGGTGGCCCAAACGGATCAAATTCTCAATCTCGTCTTTGAGATTTTTACACTCATTGGTGCTATGACCAATGTCGTTGTGGTACTCGCACCTTTTACTCGGATCCCTCCGGGAGCTGTCTTTGTACAATGGCTGCGGTCTCCGGTAGTGCGTATTCTGCCTTGTGGCAAAATATACACGTTCCTGAGAGTCCGTGAGCTCTGTGTACTGGGTGTATTGGGGTGTGTACCCCTTCTTTTGGCGCTTCTCTCCCGTTCGGGTGCTGCCCTTGGAGGACCTTTTGCTCCTCGACCCCTGGGTAGGGCACTCGTTAAGCTAGCGATCGGGGCGGCTTGTGAAGGAGCCCGTCCATTCACCCGGACGGGTTGCCGTAATGGGAAGATGCGGGGCCAAAGCCCGGCCTGTCGTATCCGGGAGTAGCAGAGAACTGTATGCCACTTACCGGAGGAGTCGCGGTCGGGACAGTACCCGAGGGCGGCACTCCTGGCATGTACCCCGCTATCCCGGTGGGATAATAGCCTCCGTAAGCCACGATCTGGGCTTCTTCGAGGTTAATATATTTTTGGACTCGCTTCTGGAAGTCCTGAAGGCTAGCTGCGCCTTCTTGCTGTAATTCGTTCCAGAAGGGAGTTCCAGTGCGGATTCCTACTTGGAGAAGCGCAAGCTGTTGTCCGTCGTCGACCTTCTTGGTCTTCGAGGCTTCCTCTCGGAACCTCTTGATGTAATTCTTCAAGGTCTCGGTGGGCAGTTGCTTGATGTTGGTCAAGGCACTAACCTCCAAGTTAACCTTCCTGGCAGCGACAAATTGTCTCCGGAAGTTGGTTTGGAGTTTGTTCCAACAACCCACCGATCCTGGTTCCAATTTCTTGAACCATTCCTCTGCCGATCTGCTCAGAGTGAGGGGGAAGCATAAGCATTTGGCGTCATTGCTGACCCGCATGACTGTCATGACCCGGTTGAATCGTGACAAGTGATCACTGGGGTCGGAATTCCCAGTATATGCTGCCATTTCGGGCATCTTGAAGTTTTTAGGGAGCTCCGCCTCCAGGATATGTTTGGCACAAGGCTCCCGATCCTCACTGTCCGAGTCGGAGTCGTCTCCCTTCTGCCTCCGGGAGACTCGAGCAATATCTTTTCAAAGTATGGCAAGTTCTGCCATAATCCCTTCGTTTACAGTACCCGAGGAGACTACGGGCCTGTATCTTTTTTGGTCAAGGTGATCCCGGAGGTCACCTTGATTCCCATTGATTTGATTTCTCAGGTCAATGGGTGGACATCTCTGTCCTCTTCTTCCTCTACCCCCTGGTTCCTGGTGCACAGAAATGCTTTTCCGGTCTCCTCGATCCTGAGGGCCAAGACTCCCTCTTTGGGGCTTGCCCCTCTGCGGACCTTTCCCTTTAGGGAAATCCGAGCGGACCTTTCACGGATCCTGCACCTTTTTCTTTCGACCAGGGGCAGAAGTAGGGTTTTTTGTTTGGTTTTCCTCAGCAGGGTGCCTTATAGGGCTAGGTTCCCTAGGCCTTTGCTGCTGGGAATTAGGCAAAGACGTTGCTGGCTCCCCGTCGAGCCCAGCGGCCATCGCCTTGGGATGCACGTGAATACCAGCTGCCTCCATGGCTTTCTGCATGGCCAGCATCACTTCCTGCATTTTTTGATTTTGCGCTTTCTGAGCTTCGATCTCAGCTTCATGATCGATAGCTTTTTGTCTAAGGAGCACCAGCTCCGAGTAGCTTCCTCCGTCATAGGCATACTCGTCGAGGTGTTCCTCGTAGTTTTCATCGGGAACTATTTCTTCCTCTTCCTCAGACTCCTCTGCTGCCCTTGAGGCTACATCTTCCTCATTGGGGTCTTGAGCGTCTTCTAGAGGGCGAGGATGACGTGTAGCTCTTGTCTCCACCATTGTTGTGAAGTTAAATGCTTGTCGTGAAGCAGCTTTCCTCAGCTCTCAATGAAAGCACCAAAATGTTGACCGAGGTTTTCGGCAACTATTAAAATATGATTATAATAAAGAGCTGTAAGAAAGTGAGATGGAGATTTTTTACGTGGTTGGGGCGTTAATGAGCCTTAGTCCACGAGCCACTGTTATTGATGGATGTATTTAATACAGATTCTACACTTGAGAGAATGTTTTTCTCATAAATACAGAGAATGTTCTTGGTGAGTTTTTTCTCTTCTTGCTCTTTTGCAACCAAGATTCTCGACCCCATTAAATGAGCTTTGAGGGGGTATTTATAGTGTTTTGGTGGGGTAATCCCTAGAATTATTCTTACACATGTGTCTGTAAGTATCCATAAAGTTGGGCATTTCCGATGAATATACCATGGGTGATGCATGGTCAAATCCCTAGGTGCTGTAGGGTTTTTATGGAGAATGTCCTTTTTGCCTTGTGATTGACGTGACTCTTCGCAGAGTAGCCGTCGCTAGACTTAAATGATCATTACTGTAGCGCTGCTGTTTGGGGGTTGTGTTGTCAGACTTTATTGCGTGTTACAGTCCCAACACGCTTCCTCCCATGCAGCATTAAATGCGACTTGATTGCTCGGGAGAGACCTGACATATCCCGGAGAGCCTTCACGCTATACTAGCTTCCTGGAGTACCTTGTACTCCGGGTGCCTCCTCCGGGACCCATGCTAACAGCGCTTCCTGGTGGCGCACAAAGACTTAGCAAATCTTTCCAAGTTATCTGATCCACGTGTCCCCTCTCGACTGGTCCACGTATTTTGGGCGAATTTTGGAGCAACACCTATGATTTCAAATAATATTTAAAAATAAGCTATTTGCAAATATCAAAATTTAAAAAATAATTTTTGATATTATTTATTCTAAAAAAATGTGAAATGTAACCACAAATGTCCTACCACAAATGTGAAATATTTATAGTCTTAAAAAGTAATAGTATTATTTTGATATATGGTAGAATCTGCAAAAATAAATGAATAAAATTTCAAAATTTACTCGAATAATTATACAACTTATAGAGTAATTCAAAACAAACATTATCATAAATAGGACTAATTAATTATATGTTGTCAAATGTCTTATTCCTTCCCATTACTACTTCCACCACTTGTTAACGAGCCTTGTATTTCAAATCTTTACTTAAGAAAAGTGAGATAAATCTTTACCAATAAAGTAGAATCCTTGCTGAGTCAAGGGAAAACATAATAAACTTGTCAAGTAATATATCTCAAATATACAGGCTGAGAGAGGAATGCATGGAACTCCTTAATTCTAAGCCTATAGCTAAAGCTGACTATATTGTCTCACTGGGAATTCCATGGGAGGTAATATAGGAGTAGGAGATGAGCTTTCTTTTGGGGTCAAAGATTAGATTTCTTTCGGCATAGAAAACAGAGACGCATATAACGTTTAACGTTTATATATATAAATATATATATATATTTATATTGGATCTTTGTTACTTATATGGGAGGTAATATAACGTTTGCGATTCTTTAGTTTAAGATTAGCTTTTATTAATATATTTTGATATATAATTTTATAAATCTAATAACGTTAATAACGTGAATAGTTAAAAGTTAACCGAAAAAAAAAATCTGGTGAATAATTAAAACTTAACAGAAAAAAAATATTAAATTAAGAATTTTTTTGAATAAAAAATTTTAAAAAAATAAGTCACCCAATAAATACAACGATAATTGGTACCTGCAAAAGAAATAAGAAGAGGTGGTAAATACGACGTCGTGAGAGTGGTAAGTTGAAGAATTTGAAGAAGAGAAGAAAGAGGTTTCAATTGAAAGGGGAAGAGCTATTTTTGAGATTAATCCCCGGTTGTTTTCTTTTTAAATGGGTTGTGATTCTCGAATATTTAATATCAGTTCAAATATTAATAGGATTTATTTTATTATTATTTTATTATATATAAATAATATTTTATTATTTTATTAAATAAAAATTAAAAGTCACCCATAAATTTCTCATAAACCAAGAATTTCAGTTATATAGGCACACTTTATATAGAATAGATATATACTAATTGAAAATTACGTGCGAGGCACGTATACTAAATCAGGATTTTTTGAGTTCTAGCAAAGTTCTAAACATATTGGTCTTAAAAAATTAGGGCTTTGGGGTGTGCCGTTGTCAGCCTTTTTTCTTTTATCGAGTTCAGGCCCGTCGTTATTATTACTCTAAGCAGCGGTTTCTGGTTTTGTCCATTTCTTGTGTTTGCTTGTATTTTGTCAGTATGCATCTTTTGTCTTTTTGTTGCTCTATGGGCTTTTATATATATTTTTATCATTTTATCTCTTCGTGAGCCGCTTTATAATATGGGATAAGTTGAAAAATACATCTTTTTTGTTTCCATTCATCAAAAATATACCCACTTTTTTGAGTGGGTTGCCCAATATACCCTCACTCTCTACTTAAGTCAAGCTTATAATTTGTATTAACCTAAGGGGTTTAATAAAAATATCATCTTTAAAGGTGGGTATATCTTAAAGAATATGAAAATAGAGGTAAAAATAAAAACAAATAAAGTAAAGTGGGTATACCATGTAATTTCCTCTTATAATATTCAGTCTGTTGGGCCCTTTTGTTAGAAATGAATCTGATTAGGCTTTCATGTCATTGATCTTTTTTCTTTTTTTCTCCCCCCAAACAATAATTACATTTTGGTAAAATCTAATTTATTTCAGAAACAAAAAATCAAATACATGTGTTACATGTGACATATGAAATTATTTTAAGTACGAAATACTAAAAAGAAAAAAAATATATATAGAAATCCTTGCTTAGAAATATAATGTCTTTATTATGTAATATTAGTTGTTAACGCAGATTTTTATTAACTAAATCTGAGCATCACGATTATGATTCAATGCAGAAATAATAAAAACTATAGAAAAATGAAATATGGACACCGGGTTTTTACGTGGTTTTGCAGTTAAAATTCTGCATAGTCCACGAGTCAATCTTATTCATATTTCTGAGTATTTTTTTAGGGCCTCTTGTATAAGAGTTTTTTCGTCCCTTTTTTGAGATTGTTTGCCACTATTTATAATTGTATAGTGGCAGTTAATTACAAGGCTGACCAAAATGTAATTACAGTCACTATCCCTTAAATCGTGGGATCTGATTACATATAATGAAATGTAAATGCAGTGTATGATTTTGAAAATCATTTAGCTGTGATTTTCCCGCTTTTACTGGGTCAAAAATATCGTGTATTAAACACGTCTCTAGTTTTTATATCAGAGAATTATATGTGTATTTATATAAAATTTCATATTTTATTTTATTTTATTTATTTGTAAGGGAAATTTCATTTTATTAAATATTTATTATGTACTAGTGGATCGGAAGTGACAACTCTCAGTTTTGAGACTTTCTTTTCTGATATTATAGTTTTATTGTCTAATTTTCCTGGGATATCTCTATATGCCCTTAAGATAGACAATGAACTGTTATAGATGGAAGAAAATCCTCCTCTATTGCATAACTTTATTACTTTTGTTATTTTAACCTGTATCGGTTTCCTTTCAAAAAAAAAAATTAGCATATTATTACAATTAATAAGATTGGAATTTTAAAATAATTTATTAATTAGTTATCATTAAATAAAATTTATAATTTATTTTATAATATAATTTTAAAAAAATTAAACATCCGGAAAAACTAGTTGTTTACTAATTATATTAAAAGAGAAAGAAACTACATAAAATGCAAAGCCAAAAGTGATATTACAATAAACAACTTTTTTGAAATCTACAAACACTGGTTTCCATTTCTTAAAGAAGAAAACTTTTCATATTATTCAATTAGTTTTTCCTCGCACAACTTGAAATTCTACTACACGGTTAAGGCCTCTTAGATAAATAAACAAATTAACACAATTTGATTACCGGTGAGTAAAATGCGTCACCAAGCTGAATCCAAAATAATGTCATGGCACTAAATTGAACAACTAAATATTATAGAGGAAGGAAAAAGAAACAAAACTCGCAAGTCCCTCCATGACTACTCCTGCTTAAAGTCATTTTTAATTTGGTATGCTTTCCCTCCATGACTACCCCTTCAATTTTTGGAAACCAGCTTTTACAAAAACAATCTCTTGGTAGCCCCGACTAAAGTATTTTTGGTGTAGATAAAGAATAACCCCATGAATAGGATTCATTTCATTCGCCTCCTCCTCTCTCTCTCTCTCTCTCTGCCTTTCTCCCTCTCATGATCATCTCTTTCTCTACTTCCACTCTTCTCCCGCTCTCTCCCCCTTTCATTTTCAAAATCATGCCCTTTATCTCTGTCCCTATCCCTATGTTTTTCACGGTCCCTGTCTAAATCATGCTCCCTTTCCCGCTCTCTAATGGATGATGACCTCCGAATGGGGCTACCACTTCTGCTGTGGCTGCGGTGTCGTTTTCTTGATGTTTCATGGCTGTTATCCCGTCTGTCTTTCCGATCCAAAGATGCTTTTTCTGCAGACAATAAAAATTATTTTAGAGAGAAACAACAAGATCTTCAGCCTGACAACTACGAGGGGCAAATTTGGGCTTAACAAGAGTTTTGGTACTAAATCACTAAAGCACCCACAGTCATCATCACCCTTTTTCCTAATGTATGGACAAGTAAAATAAAAAAATAAAAAAAATAAAAGAAAAAAAAACTGCTAAATGAGATGTCAGGATTTGGATTTTTAAAGCACAAAGCTAGACCCTTATCCTCTGAGAACATCACACAAAAGGGCAGACAAAAGCAACAGCAACGTGAGTAATATATAAACAGAAAACAGAAAGAGCAAAAGCAACAAATACTAAAAGTTATTGGCATTTTGAAAAACTTACTATTCCCAGAAGCATCTACGTTCGAAACAGACAAACCATACTCTGATTCCAGCCGTTTACGATGAATCGCTACTTTCCTCTCAATTTCTTCATGAGATTTTATTCCCCTTTCCTCAAGAGACTCGCGATATTCAATCAAGGCAGCTTCTAGACGTCTCAACCTTTTCCTGTAGAAACAATGGCAAGTCAATCACCGCTATATGAATGCAACACCAAGCAGAAGATCATATACATGTAAGAATATCAATTGTAATCTAATCTAAATGGGCTGTTTATAATATTACACCAAAACCACACCTAAGGAATAAGGTAACATTCACTTGAAAAGAAAAATCAGAATAAAACCCTCGTTTCAAGAAAAAGTGCTAGGGGAATATTAGTAAACTAGACTATCAAAATGGAAGAGAAGGCAACCTCTGCTCCTCGCTTATTCCACTCTCAGGTTGTGCAGTAATGCATGAATCTATTGCAGAATCCATATCATCAGCCTTACTAGGACCATCACCAATATTCTCACTTCCAGAAGATGAGTAGCTTAAACCAAGACCCGTGGTACTTCTCTTCTGTTCCTCATCACTATCATCATCCTCTCGAGCCCATTTGGAAGCTGGCAAAATAGGATCAATCTTCTCTTTCTTCATGTATGCCTTTAGTTCAGGCTGTGGAATCGGAAGTGTATGGGATAAAGTTACCAACCCTTTCCCTTGAGACTCCATTTCATTCTCTGCATAATGACTCCATCCAGACAATGCTGCAGGCTCAGCTTCGACATTCATTTCTTTTTTGCTACCAGAATATCTACCTGAACTTGAGTGGCTTTGAACCTGTTTCAAGTCATCATCTAGCTCAAAACCCCTCTGCTTTTCTGCCTCTTCCAGACTCAACAATCGTGCAACCATCATTTCTCGACCACCAACAAGAGACAATCCGTTATGTCTGCAACGTCTTTCCAATTCAGCAAAGGGAAGGCTCATTAACTCTTGCACAGCTGCTCCTTTTCCCATTGCAAGAGCAGCATCTTGGTTGGTCTTATTTGCATCACCCAGATCTGCAGAACCAGTCCTTTTTTCTATCTCTGGTGTGTCACCACATATGGAGTGGAAAGGGACCACACCAGAGTTTCCCGATCGAAGAAAAGTAGCTCTTAAACCATTAACATATGCATCAGAGAAAAGAAACCAGTCTGCCCATACTTGCAATACCTTCATAACTCTTTCCTGAAGAAATTTCAGGTGAAATCTTTTAACCTACAACCAAAGAAATGACAAAAATAATCTCACAAAGCACATAATCATTATGTGCACAAACCTTAAGGGCCTCAGCAGTGATCCTTCCAGTAACACTACGATACAAATCGTTAAAGCTCTCCATTATATCTGGCAATGTAGCCTCAAATTTGGTACGGTATGCAGATGCATTCTTTACAGGAGCACTACTGTTATGAAGCACATCAGAGACAAGCATGAGCCTTGCCACTTTAGTTGGGATTGGAGTCTCTTTAAGTGTCAAAGATTCTGTGAGAACTTCCACTATCTAAAATTGAAAACAAACTATGAGATATATATACCTTTTACAAAAAAAGTGGTGAACCAGACATGTTTCTTTCTGTATATTATTTTTTTCTTCATATATCAGAATACCTCCCCGGCAGCGTCGGCATTATCCAATGAAAATCCCATAGCTTCTTTTATTTGACTCCTCTCTAATGTTAATGCACGTAACATATCCTCAAACTCATCTCTCTGTGAGTCCGTCAGGGTTCTTTCTGGCTCTACACGCTAAAGTTAAGAAAAGAGAGTTGTTAAAAGTATGAAACATCATGAAAAGGGAAAATCACTCTGCATTTGCAATGTATCAAGTACCCTGCTTCTTCCTGCAGCATATGTTGCACCAGACTCCTTTTCAAGATCAGGGCTTTTCGCTATTGGCAGTAGAGGTGGAATCCATCTAAGAATATACATATCTCCACATTATTATTCTACTCTTGGTACCAAATCGCAGAACTTATATTTCTTTTTGATAAATTGCAGGACTTATATTTCGTTTAGTAAAAACCGAATTAATTGGCCTTGAAATCAAAACAGCAAGTTTGCAGTACCTTCCACTGCCAGTTATCATGATGAAAGGTTCTGTTCGCCACCTTTGCAAAGTATCACCCTGCCCACAACAAACAAATCTTCATTCTTCAGCCTCACTTGGTCATACAACAACAACAACCAAAAAGACAAAAACACACAAAAGAAAAGACTCCATTTTAGCAAAATTTCTCAAACTTCCCAACTGCGCAATAAGAGTTAAAATAACTCTATAAAATGTAAACAATAAGAACGCAAAACAAGAAAGTTTGAACAGCCTGACACCAGCAGAGTATGGTCCAGCTACTAATAAATAAGTTGTACCTGAGCAAATGAATAAAGCCTCCAAACATAGTACGTATGTTCCTTGGAGCCGAGCTCAAATAAGAAGTTGAAAAGTGGGTTCCCTCGACCTCTCTCCATAATAGCTTGTTCAAAGGCACAGCCTCCATCCAAAACATATAAAGCCATTGTATCAATAACATGGCGGAGTTTACCATCCTCAGGTGGAACAACGGTTATATCAGGAACATTTGGAGTAAGAACCTTGGATCAACAAAATACGGGTAAGAAATACAAGACTTCTAGGGAATGGATTTATGGTTATGGTTATGAGCACAAATATCTGAAAAACTTAACTTACCAGTTCAGAATTTTGATTTGGAACAGAAGGGACTGGTGGACCTGATGGACCAGAAAGTACTACCGTGGCACCCTACCAATATAATATGTAATATTGGGGTACTACAAGTTAGTCATGAATCTACGTGTGGACACATGTCATAGTGCTGAGCTGTATCACATTCTAGATGGAAAAAATAAAAAAAATAAAAACAAATGGTACTAGCAGGAATAAACATCAAGGGCAAGAATCGTATCCAACCTCTTTACTCCTGATGGCCATCTGTCCTGGTGGAGGAGCAGGAAGTGCTTGTGAAGGCAAAGCAACAGACTTGCCCCATCCAATCTTCAACTCATACTCATAAACTACCACACCTGCAAACAAATTTGTATCCTTGATAATGCTATTATTGCTAAAAAGTTGAAAAAGACATAATTAAAAAAATAAAGGAAAAAAAAAGCCACCGCTCCCTTGAAAAGAAGGAAAAAAAAACAAAAAAGAGAAGTAATGACAGTTCATTCTATTGTTGGACTGCAGATTCGCCAATCATGGTTACACAATCTAGGATATCTCCCTAAGACAAATGAAGATATCTTTAACCAAACTAGCTAGAGTTCACATACTTTGTACAACTTTTAGTCTTTCCAAAACATCAAACTATAATGTTATGCAATGAAAAAATAAATAAATAAATAAACAATTCATTAAGAATTTATGGAAGAAATAAAAAACTTAAAAGTTTGATAATGATATGTCAATTCCAATGAGAGAATATGGTATCCCAATCAAGTTCGTACACCTAGAGACCAACTTATAAATGGACTCAGCAAGCAATAACCTTGCATTTCATCCTTTGCAGCCTGCCCATCGGTTCTGTTCATGAAAGCAACAAAACCACAATTTCTTTGGCGCCTCCTCTCCTCTTCTGTTCTAGGCCACATTATCTTTACACTAGCAATAGGTCCAAATCTTCCAAATGTTCGCAAGAGAAAATTTTCATCAACCTAGACTCATCAAAAACCATAAAAAATTATAATCATAAATTGAATGTTTTCTAATAAAATAAATATGCAACGGATCACGAATAAATCCTACCAGGGGCATATAGCTAGGAATGTAAGTAAGTGGGGCAAATAGAAAGGAAAAAGAAAAAAAAAAGACGGGGCATATATATAGTTAAAACTATTAATATAAGTAAAAGTATACTATATTAACTTTAAATGTTTATGAAAAATAACTGCAGTTGGGGCAGCAGCCCACACTCATTCAAGTGTGGCAATGCCCCTGAATCCAACTGAAGAAAAAATAACCTGCGGTGAGAGATTTCCAACATATAGATTTGTAGTCTGTGGATCTCCATCATCAAATGATCCAGCCAATTTGCCACTTGGATCAAACTCATCAGGCAGCTCATCAAAGCGACTAGATAGCTGGAAAACAAAAAATCAGCTAAAGGGACTTACAAATGAATAGGACCTGAAAGAAAAATTCAATAAGATTCTTTTTTTAAAAAAAAAAAAAGAAGAAGAAGAAGAAGAAAGAAAGAAAGAAATCCAAACTACATATTTTGATTAGTATATATCAGATTTGTGCTTAAGGAAGTAGACATAAATAAGCACTGAAGAAGTGGCTTCCCTGCTTTTATAAATCAAGATCAACTTACCGGAAATATTGTAAAACTAAAATATTTATGTATATATATACATAATGCATAGAAGTAGAAAGTCATAAAACCTAAATTCTATATTGATTGTTCTAAGTTCAAATTCAGCAACTCCACAAAAAGATAAAATCTTTTAAAAATTCTTTCTAAAAGTCCTTCCTGGAAAACACTCACAGCAGAATTATCATTATGACGCCATTGATCACGATCTTGATTTCGCCTCTCCCTCAACTCTTGCTCATGCTTCAGTTCCTCCATAAAATGATCTATGTTTCGAGACTTCCCTTTTTCTCTCTCCCTTGGCTTCTCCTCCTCCTTCTACAATGTGTAACTGAGCATATTAAGAACAGAAACCATCCAATATTTCAAAATAGTAGTACTATGACTATGATAATTACTTTCTTCTCAGATTCTTTTCCCTTGGATGCCATAGGAGGTGGTATGAAAGATGGAACATACCTGCAGAAGAGAAATGATCGCCAAACTTTCTTGTTACTGAAACTCTTCCAATCAGTAAGTGAAAAAGACAATAATGTGAAAAAGAGAACTAGATCATTAAACTATAGTTCAATCTAAGTTTGTCCCTTTGAGATGCCTAACTTGGTACTTCTAGTGTTGCCTTGTAATCTAATGAAGACCTTTATGGGAAGCCAGACATTCAGTAGACTAGCACCAGGCATAATTCTTCTAAAATGTAGATGTCATGTCCATCAGTTTTCTAAAGGAAACAAAAAAAAAATCCTATTAAGAGGGAGTAACAAATTATTGACACTTTTACCCTTCTCAAATTTTCCGTGAATTGGGAATATAGTTCTTCAACTTGTCTCAAATTAGCATGCATACCCCTAAAAATGTGACGTCCGTGCCCAAACTTAACACCTGAACTGAATCAGTAATCTATGTACATTCAATGACACAACAAAGTTTGGGCAACAATGTCAATAACTATCACTGGGGAGTATATTGTGTTTACACCATAAATCATTCGCTAAAACCCTCAGTATAAGCATTCAAAAGTGCATTCCTAAACAAATCCAAACTTTGAATTATCATTTACAAAAACAATGCATACGAAGAAATTAACAATGTATCTTAATTAGATAGCCATTCTATCCTATCTTAAATCATCAAGAAAACCCAAAATTAAATTTCTTTTTGATATCCAACTTTGATCAGTTTGTGTCAAATTCAATTGATCTCCTTCGGCTGTAATTTTTCTTTTCTTACTTTATTACAATAGTAACTATTTCTTGCCCAAAGACAAAACACATCTTTCTGCTACATTCTGTATGAGATAAAATGTAAATAATAGCAAGGTAAGAACACAGCAATACTTGACTTCCCACGTAATACCGTACAATATTTTGATGCATAACAAAGCAAGAAGAAAATATCAAGTGTATGATACTCTGATCCTTTAAGATATGGTAATAAATAAATAAAAAATGAATTTTTTAGAAAACAAATTACTGTAATTCACATATGTTAAACCCAATAAATCTCAGAGATACACGAAGATAAAGATGATTCAAAGATTGAATTTTAAAGAAAATGTATGCACATTCTTCAACAATCTTGCCATAATTCATGTTAGAAACAAACTCAATACCAACACACGTACCTAATATTTCATGTGTGTCTGCAAATATGTATATTTCGTATGTGTGCGTGTGTGTGCATATATATATATTAATATATATAATAATTAAAGAACCATGACACATCACCATAATTTATTGAAAAAAGGTTCAAAATTTTCAGATGGATTGTATGAATAAAATAATTGAATCACCAAATCCAACTCTTCTACCCGCACATAAATTTAGTTAAATAATAATTAAAAAATATCTACAAACTAATGTAGTTCTTCAGTATCTAGATTTAACTTGTTTGCTTTACGAACAGCATAAAAATGATGATAAACAAAATAAGTTGTTGAGAAATGATAGCAATAAAATAAGATTGCTCACTAATCTTTGAATCCACTATACACTTTCCAACATCTAAATCTTTGTTGCGTCTGACATATACAACCACAATACAAAGCTCCCTACCTATGATGTCTTATCAAAATAATTTTGCAACTTGGTTAAATCAGAATACATTTCTTTACCTACTTCCCTTCTTTGGACCAGATACCCCATCTTTGGACTTTTCACCTGCCATCCGGGAATGAATAAAAAGGTCCATACTTTTATTAATGTGTTCCGGTCATAAAATAAAAATATCTACTAATCCATAGTGTGAAGCATAACAAGTAGAAAATGAAATCAAGTGTACCATCTTTGCAACAAAAGAAAGCATTAGAGCTACTTTCTTACACTGACCTTCATTATCAGCCTTTACTTTGTCATTAGGATTGATCAATCCTCCACGAACAAAAGCTTTCGACCCAGGTGTGGTGTCCCCTTGAAACGACTCCACAAACTCCGCATACAATCGAGCTGTTTCATCCTCAGCCCTCTACAACAGAGAAGAACCTTTCATTTTTATTTAGACAAAAACATTATTAGGAAACCAATAGAATCAAGAAAAGAAGAACCAACCCCACCTTCTTCTTTGCTTCTTCCTCCTCCCTATGCTTTTGAAAAGGTGTCTTTTTCCGTGTAATGGAAAAAGAACTCATCTCAGCATCAAGATCTGTAAGTGGTGCAAAAAATGAGTCGACAATAGTGATATACAAATTATGGAGAAAGAATACACATATTTGCACTCCATAAATCATAATCAAAGCTCAAAATTGATTCCATCCATAAAAACTACATAATAAATTGTGCCCCAGTTCAAACCACATATGATCATAGCTAATCAAATAAGCTGCCCAAGTGATAAACAATTAAGCTCTTTCTGGTGTCTACAACAATGAAAAGGAATACTCCACCGTCCAAACTAATGAGCCAAATACACACACCTACATAAATCTTATCTTACCTATATAATAAATGCTTATCTAACAAAATTTCTTGTGGCTTAACACAATAATTTATAAATTCTGTTAGTTTTCACATAAACCTGTCAAATACTAACAACAATGCTGAAGAGATGCAAATGAATAAACCATAATTGTTCACAACTTCTGTAAAGAGGTTATTAGTTGGTACCTATTCAATGAAGCATTGTCAATTTTGGTTCATCATTATTCCAGGTAACTTATTTTTTAGGTAGTTAAAAATAATTACAATTCAAATTGCCTGGAAACACTTCATTTGGAGAGAAGTTTCTCAATGTCAACATACAGTTCATAAACACCGAGATATAGAATTATCCCAAACTTAAACATAGTACTGAAATAAAATATATGTAGGAACAAATACCATACAAATAGGATTCACATGAAAGAAACAGAATTTTTTATAATGAACTAAAATCAGAAAATTGTGGAAGCTTCTTTGGCCGTGGCCCTTACGTTTCAAATGGAAAAATATTTGAGAACAACATTTCGGATTAGACAAAATATCGTATGATTATTAACACTTATGGATATTATAACATTCCAAACGACTATAATATACACAATTTCTAAATCTTAGAACTAAACATTATAAAGTAATTATGACAAACCTGACTAATATACAATAGAAGAAAAAAGGAAAAGATAATTGGATAATAGCTATATCATTCACTGTAGAATGGCGATGTAGAATCACTTGAGAAAACTCAAACAACCAGACAAAGTTTCCATCGTCTCTTTGTATTTAATTATCAATAGCAACCTCAAAACCGTAAGTACAGTACCTGCTGTGAGTGAAGTAACTGTTACCCGGCCAGTGATTGAAACGGAATTCCTACTCTCCGATGTCCGATCTCCGATCAGTAGTGAACGAGGTTGATTAAATTTCTAGGGTATCGATGATGAGTCAGTGAGCGAACAGAAGAAAGCCAAAAAGGCCGATAGAGAGGAGAAATTGAGTAACGGAGAGAGAACGAAGAAGTTGTGCTATGACTTTGGAAGAATGTTTTGTAATTGGGCTGGGCTTCTCATATAGGCCTAACTTTTCTTTTCACAAATATAGAGAAATAATAAAAAATTACAAAAATATAGTTGTAATTTTATTTACATAAAATACAGTAAATTTTTATGTATTTTTATGTCGTACTTTGTTAATTTTTTGTTAATTGTATATTATTTTTTTGTTATTGTTTTGATGTTGTTTTAATATTATTTTCTATTACTTTTATGCAGTTTTTCTTATTATTTTGGTATTATTTTTATAGAATACCGTAAAAATATAAAAAAAAAAATCTTTTGAACGTAAAAATATAAAAAAAATAATATATTATGTAATTATCTCTTTTTTTAAGTGTAGCGAATGATTTTAACAAGTAAAAATTACATAAAATATGAATTTTTAAAAATACTTTACTTAAATATGGCACATTTAAATTTAGCTACATTTCAAGGTTGTAATGTAAAATTACTTTAAATTTGAAAATTAAGTTAATATATGTTCATTTAAAAAAAAAAAAACATTAACAAAATGACCAAATAAAATAAAGGGAAATTATAGTAAATGGCCCAAAATCATAGGAGTATGTTAGTTTATGTCCTCCTTTTAAAAAAAATATAGCAAATGGCCCTAAACCATAAGACTATGTTAGTAAATGTCCTTATTTCAATTTTTTATTTTTTATTTTTTTAGAATTAGAAGCAAATTATTTAAACATTATGGTATATCTATATTAGTTTTGTTAAAATCTTTTTTATTTTAAAGTTATGTCAATTTTTTTAATTTTTTATGAGTTGTTTTGGGTTGTTGGTATATAGATTTTGTTGTACGGTATATTTCTATTTTGTTGTACGGTATATTATTATTCTTAGATGATATTCATTTTTTATTATGATATGTATAATAGTGGTATATATTTTTATTAGCATAATAAAAATATTTTAATGTATGTATATAATTTTATTGCCATGCTACATATATTTAATTAATATTTTTATATTTTTTGATTGTATGATTATTTATTTTAAATAATATTTAATTAGTTTTTATTTTATTATATACAATGGTCAGAGTATATATATTTTAATTGTGGTATATAATTTGGTTAGTATAGTATACATACATATATATATGTATTAGTAATCTATATTTTTATTATTATTATTTTTTGTATATATGTTTTGGTGTATAGTATATGTATTTTTTGTTATACGGTATATAATTTTTTTAAATAATATTTAAGTTTTATTTTCTATTGTACTTTTGTTGACATGATATATAATTTTATTAGCATCTCATATATTTTTATTTTTATTTGTTGTTATTATTATATATATTTTTATTGTAAGGTATATATTTTATGTTATATGGTATATAAGTTTTATTGTATAGTATATCATTTTATTTTAGATAATGCATGTTTAGTTTTTATTTTAGTATACATAAATGTGATATATAATTTTGTTAATATGATATATATAATTTTTTTTAATAATATTATATTATTTTGTTTTATTTTTTATTGTAGGTATATACGTTTTATTGTATGGTAGATGATTTTTGTTGTCTATAATATATTATTTATATTTAATATGATATTTAGTTTCTATTTTATTGTATATAAATTTTTTTGTATGTATTCATATTTTAATAGTGATATATATAATTTTGTTAGCATGATATATATATTTTTTTGAGTATTAATTTAGTATTGTTATAATTTCTTTGTGGTATATAATTTTATTAGTATTACTACGGTATATTAATTTTCTGAACTACGATATATCTAATACTGTTGTATATATTTAAATGATCTAATATATTTATTTATTTTTGTTACAATATAATAATATGCAATACTAAAAAAATTATGTAACTTAATTTTGTTATTATGTATATTTTTTTAAAAAAAAATATGTGATAAATCTATTTTTATAATATTAGCTAATTTATTAGATTTGGCCATTTTCTTAATTTTTTTAAAAAGTGGACATTTACTAACTTAGTTACCAAATTTAGGGTCATTTTGCATCTCAACCCTAAAATAAATTAGCTAATAAAAATTATAAAAATAATTTAATACATATTAATTTAAAAAAAAAATTATATAATAATTAATTAAGTTATATAAATTTTTTAGTATTGCATATTAATATATTGTAACAAAAATAAATAAATATATTAGATCGCCGTTTGAAACGCCATATTAGGTCGTATTGTATTGTATTGAATTGTATTTTATGCAATATTTTTATATAAAATTATATGTGGTATTAACTTTTATAGACACCTAAATATATAATATTTTTAGTATAAATTAAACTTTAATATAGTATTATGTAAAAATATGATATATAATCAAATTCAATATAATACAATATAATACAATACGACCTAATACGACGTTCCAAACGAGCACTAAATATATACAACAGTATTTGATATATCGTATCACTGAAAAATTAATATACCGTAGTAATAAAAATAAATACCACAAAGAAATTATAACAATATTAAACCTACTATATTAATACTCAAAATATATATATATATATCATGATAACATATTTATATAATACCACTATTAAAATATGTATACCATACTAAAATATTTATATATAATTATATATAATAAAATAAAAACTAGAACAACATCTTAAATAAATGATATATTATGCACAATAAAAAAAAATATATACCTACAATAAAAAATAAACAAAATAATATAATATAATTAAAAAAAATTATATATACCATATTAATAAAATTATATCTTACCTATTATATAAATGTATGTAACAGTTTTTGTTATGTTTTAACCGTGTTTGTTATGTCTTTTAACAGAAGTATTAACTTTAACGAAAAAAACAAATGCTTCTCAGAAAAAAGATACTTGAATAGTTGTTTATTTTTGAAGTGTATAGTTCTCTAAAAAATGCGTGATCCAATCAATGGTTGATCTTAATACTGATATAGTTAGGTTCAACTTAATTGAATTATTTATGTTCTTCAAGTTGTTTGTGGAAGCTAACCAATGGTTCTGGCAGATATTTACATCTTGAGAACATGGTAGTTCCATTGAGTGGGAGCGCTAAACATGAATACAGAATCTATAGCTTCTATAAGTATTTAGAAGTAAAACGATGATTTCCTTCGAGCTTGGCTGAATAGAGATAAATGATTGAGACCTCATTTCAGTAATTATATTAGTTTACTGAAGTATTATTTATAGGTATCTAAGTGTTTTAAGGATAAAATACATTGAAGTGTAGAACGGTAATGTTGACCGAAGTTTTCGGCAACTAATAAAATATTATAAAGTTATAGAGTTGTAAGAAAATTAGAGGAGGATTTTTACGTGGTTGGGGCGTTAATGAGCCTTAGTCCACGAGTCTTTGTTATTTATGGATGTATTTAATACAGAGAATGTATTTGGTGAGTGTTTCACCCTTATAAATACAGAGAATGTTCTTGGTGAGTATTTACTCTACTTGCTCTTATGCAGCCCAAGATTCTCCATCCCATTTAATGAGCTTTGGGGGGTATTTATAGTGTTTTTGGTGGGGTGATCCCCAGAATTATCCTTACAAATGTATCTGTAAGTATCCATAAAGTTGGGCCTTCCCAATGAATATACCACGAGTAATGCATGGTCACATCCGTAGGTGCTATAGGGCTTTTATGTGGAATGTCCTTATTGTCGTTTGACTGATGTGACTCTTCACAGTGTAGCCGTCGCTAGACTTAAATGATCATTAATTTGTAGCTGCTGGTTGGGGGTTGTGTCGTCAGACTTTATTGCGTGTAGCAGTCCTAACACGCTTCCTCCCATGCGGCATTAAATGCGACTTGATTGCTCAGGAGAAACCTGACACTACGCGGAGATGCCTTAACGTTACTTTGAGCTTCCGGGAGCATATGGGGTTCCATTTGCCTTCTCCGGGAGCTACATCCTGGAAGCCACCTTACGGCATAAAGACTTAGCAAATATTTTTCGATTGTACATATCTTGGTCTACGTGTCCTTGTTTGGTTGGTCCACGTATATTGGGCAAAATCAGGGGCAACATTTACCCCCCAAGCCTTGTTTATTTGAAAAAATAAAACAAGGCTTGCTCAAGTGCTTCCGGTTGACTCCTCGATTTCCTGGCACGAGCTTTGAGCGCGTGAGGGTGTATTTAATGATGCCTTTTAATGCAGCGATTCACTTTTTTGCAGAGGTCGATTCGTTTCACGCCCATTGATTGATACGGCGCATTAATGGTGTCAGCCGGATACTCAAACGTTTCCATCGCCTTAATTGCAAATCAATCTGGTTCGTTGATTTCTGAGAATTCAAATCATGCGCTTCCCCCACCGTTCGATTGGTAGGTGACGACGCCTGTTCCTCATGCAACTTTGCCTATAAAAGCCACCACCTTTCCTTCATTTCGGTTACTTCCCATTTCTTGCCAACTTTGCTCAAATTTCCCAGAGAGGAAAAATTCTCAGACCCAGAAAAACACCTTTGAACACTTTGCAATTTTTTCCAGTTCTTCTTCGTTTGTTACTGTCAGTCCTTCTTATCTTCACTTGATTCACGGCAGGACCCCCAGTCTAAACACTTCATTGTAAGTTCCTTTCACCATTTGCTTTATTGTTAATATGCATGGCATGCTGTTACTTATCTGTTTTTTGTTCTTTTCTGGGTTTGTATTCGAAGTTTCTGGGAATGCAAATGTTTAGATTCTTCATATAATCGGTTTGTGTTCACTGCTCTAGTGATAGGATTACTCTTGTCACGCATTTGTTATTATTTTTTGTAGAAGACCATACGTTCTTCGTATAGTGGTCGCTTAGGGCATAGGATAGCTTGTTTTCTTTCTACTTCCTGCCCTTTCTTTTTCTTTAGTGCGCAATGCCGTCTTCTATGAATTTATTGCACCCGACTCTTGTCCAGGGAATCCTTCTAGGGTTTCCTGTATGACAGGTGTCCGGAGGGGGCCTCTTTCCAGCCGTTAGGGGACCCCCATTCCCTTTTTCTTGGTTTAGGGTTTGGTATGAGGCCTAACTGCTGGAACCTTAATTCTTTTTACAGAATCGAAACATGTCTGCTTCTGGCTCCAAATCATCTAAGAAGAGCGGTGTTGTGTTAAAATTAGATACGCAAGTGCACGTAGTCACAAACAAGTAATACAATGGTAAGTAAAAGAGTATCGTCTCCACAGGGACTGTGAAAATAAAATTTCTATTGCAAAAATTAATTACCAAGCAACAAGCCTAAAAACTAAAATTAAATGATTAATGAATCAACTAAAGGAGTAAGAAAAATAAGTAAATTAACTCAAAAGTAGATGCAAGATGAAAATAAAATTTAGTTGTAAGCTTTTGAAATGTGAAAGGTTTGAACTATTGAATCCCCCTATGTTTAGCAAAAACTGTGCGTTTTTGCTGCAGCAAAAAGTTAGCAAATCTTTAGCAAAATCTCAGGTTAACAAGAACTCCATTAAAGTGCACAAAACTCTTTCAAATTTTATGCAATCAATCCTTGGACCTTTTCAAACATATTCCTATGCCAAGCAAGCTCAAGAATACCATTTCAAGCATAGTTCTCAATTGTTACACAAGGATATAACATATTCCTATGTTATTTCAAATCTAACCTAAAAAAGATTAAGAACTTGTGTCATTCAAGCTAAGTCCATTACATTTAACCTTTCCAGAATTAAATATAACTCAATAATCAAGCTATTGGTGGCCAAACAATATCAAGAAATTAGCAATACACACACTTGAATGAACATGAGAATTTTTACTAAATATTTGCATAAGAAAATTACTCAACTAAACATAGGGTTCTTCAACAGTTCAAACCATTAAAAAGTTTAGCTCATAGCTAACTCAAGAACCACCATTACAAAATAAAACTTAGACATGGAGTTTGAATGTTAAGTTAAAGAAATTAAAAGAGAGAAGAAATTAAAAGAGAGAAGAAAGTAATAGCAAACAATAATGGAGGATTTTTCCAAAAGGATGGATGTTGAATCTTGTTGTGCTTCTCCTCTTTTCTCCTCCTTCTTCTTCTTCTTTCAAACTTCTTTTTTTTCTGTGTAAAAATGGCAGCCAAGAGTCTAATTTCGTTCAGCCCTTTTTTCTCTAAATGGAGGCTCTTTCTTTCTTCTCTCTCCTTAGGTTTTGTACCTTTTTGCCCCAAATAAACCCTACACATGTCATGTAGATAGCCTCTCCATGTAATAGCTCCAGCCACCACTCTTATATTGCCACATCATCTCCACAAATGCCACCTCTTTTAATGAAATGCCAACTCACCCTTTTTCTAAGAAAATAAAACACATCAGCCACAAATGCTTTCTTTGCAGCAAAAACTTCACAGAATTTCAGCAAAATTAAGAACATGACTAACTTGCTATTTTCTTTGCCAATTTATGCACAAGAGTTATTGATTTTAACTAACAACTTCAAAATACACACAAAGACATAAAACACTGAAACTTTCACAAATTAAGAGACAAACATAATTTAAATGACACACAATTACATAAAAAACATGCTTAAAGTGATATCAAATAACTCTTTACTCAAGAGTTATCAAATACCCCCAAACTTATGACATTGCTCGTCCTCGAGTGATGAGAACAAAACCACACAAACTAGAACAACAAATAGCTCACAGAATTTCAAAACAAACGTCACTGAACTGAACAAAGATATTCAACCAAAAACAAAAACAGGATGCAACTTGTCTTGTCAATGCACACACCTAGGGGAAATAGCTCTCAGGAATAATGTTTTGCAAAAGGCAACTGAATGAAGATCTTGCTCAAGCGTTAAACCAAATTCTTTAAGTTTAAATGTCGCTGCCCAAAATAGGTGTCAAGTGCCCCTCTCTCTTGTTTTTTAAACATAGCTTTTCCTAAACAATTTCGATCAACTAACATGTAAGCTAAACATTGGTCCTCAAGTTCAAATGATGCCTCCATAGGTTACCTAACAACTTCCTCTCCACTAATGTAGACACACACCACTCCAAGGATCAATAGGACTTTGCCAAGCTTGTAATGATAGGCTAGGGTAAAGGTAAGATAAGGAAAATTAGTTTCGGTTCGAACCACCCTAAACACATTGATCTTTATAGGACCTAAGCAATGCACAATAAATTTTTCCCTTAAGAAACCCCACAAACCACATATAACTCTTGCCACTAGCTTTAATTCTTTACTAATATATATATATATATCTACATGCATTTTTTTTTTTTTTTGGCACCCCCAAACTTATTTTTGACTTTGATCTCTCTTTTTTTTTTTTTTCAAGAAAGGGGGGGACAATTCTAAGTACAAACTTTTTTTTTTTTTTCATTTTTTTTTTGAATAATAAACTTATATAAACTAAATAGAGATGACATAAACTAGCTAGATGGCAAGATAACAATAAAGGTGAGAACCACTCCCCCCCCAAACTTAAAGAACAACATTGTCCTCAATGTTTAGAAAAAGAGAAAAGAAAATTGGCAAATACTCACCCAATTGACATTCACTCACTACGCTCCCCACAACTCCCAAATATGCAATAAAAATTAGTATCTTATAAAGACCAATGCGTCTTGGGGTGAGGTGAAAAAGAGAAGTTATGTCTAGCTAGGCTATGTAGTGGCGAAGAAAAGAAAATGTGAATATCAAGCTCAAAGGGGAAAAACTAGGGATAAAATATTCAAGGGTAGGCTTCAAGGTTCAAACGTTTCAAACATGGCCTATATCACTTCCTCGGGGTAGGGATGTCTAGGATTTCGCCTCAAGGAAAAATTGCTAAGTAACTCTAGAGACTTAAACTCTCACAAAGGTTTAGTTCAAACTAATTAGTGACACAAATCATTTAGTCAAGCTATGAGCACAATCAAGAGAGGCAAACTTTCAACAACGAAGGGCAACCAACATGTTAACTTAAAACAGGCAGCTTAAAACTCAAAAAGAAAAACATTCAGTTGCAAGAACTAAGTGGAAACACAACATCGTCATCGAGCCCCCCTAAGCAACACTAACAAAGACAAGATACAACCCGAACATAAAACAACAAGACAAACAACAACAACTATAACAGAAAAAACAAGAACACAAATAGAAAAGACAAGTGAAAAATAAATACTGAAGCTGAAAGAAAAAGTACTCCCTCTGTCTATCCCTCGGGGTCATCCTCTGAAGCGCTAGAGTCTTCCGGAGCTTCTGGATCAGTCCATCGAGCAAACACTTCTTGTGGGAACACTGGGAAGTCAACTATCGGCCTTGGCGCCATTCGCTTTAGAGATTTTGCTAATGCAGTGTCACGTGCCTGAACATAGCGAAAGTAGGTAAGTTGCTTCTCCTCAAGGTGTGCTAGGCGATCCATGATTTGTTCGTGCTGAGTGCGAGGAAGATTGGCGGAAGTCGTCTGACTGCTAGATGGTTGGTGACGTTTGGGAGGAGCAGTCGAGGGTGTGCAATGAGTGGCAACACGCTGAATCGAGACCAAATCAATGCTGATCCGCTCTCTCAGAAGTTCTTCATCGTCCCCAATAGCGGCATTACCCGCTAGGCAAATCTGAGTGATGAGAGCGGGGAAAAATAACTTGCCGCCTTTTTTCTGAAAACACTTCCAAATTTCCTCATAAATGATCTTGCCCACATTTATTTTCTTGCCTGCCAGGATGCAATACAATAAACAGAGGCGTGTTTGGCTCACTGTGGTGTCATGTGTTGTGGGCATCAAAGAGCACTTAATAAAAGCAAGCCAAACACTCGCTTCAGGCCGTAGAGATGAGTGTAACAAGGTGCGGTGGCCGGAAGACGAGATAGACCATTCAGAACCCGGGTGAGCAACAGCACGAAGCACGGCGTCATATGGAATAGACGCTGGGTTAATCCTCCAAAGAGCAAACTCATCCTCAAGCGGAGCTCTCAATCCATATAAGTCGTTAATCACATCAGGAGAAAAGGGGACACTCTGACCCCTCACTCTAACGACATCAGGATATTTTGGATCAAGAGCAGCATAAAATGCAGGGGCAACCGAGGCCACAGCGGGCTTAGGAACTGCACAAAATTTCTCCCACTTGTGCTCCGCAATCAAATTGGTAATATATGCAGGTAAAGCTTCCGGGGCAGGGAGAAAGCCGCGCTCGGCCAACTGGCTGCGGGTTCGTAATATCTCAAACCGCTCTTGATGACGGATGGGGTCGGCTTTGGCTCTAGGACGAGTAGTGGGGTTCTGTTTAGGTGGTGGACATGTGGAAGTGGTGCGCTTAGGCTTGGGTTGGCCCTTGGAGGTTGAGGGAGCGGCTTTGGCGGGTGGAGCTTTGGGTTTAGGGGAGGAGGCCTTACGGGGACGAGTACGGGGTGGAGAGTGTGTGGTGGAGGAAGGCAAGGCAAGGGTTGGTGGGTTTGGGTGGGTTGGTTGTTGTGGTGGCGGATTGGGCAAGGTGTTGGCCGGAGCTTTACGCTTACGAGATTTTGATTTGGTGGTTGCCATGGCTCAATCTCACAATAGTAAGCTCGAAAATATCTGCTAAACAAGTCACAACTCAACAGAGCATCATTATCTAACAAAACCACATCAAGATCAAAAGCATATCAACTCATTGAAATGACAATAATAATTATTCAACTTGAATATCCACCAATAGACTCAAAATCAGAAGTTAGCACCATTAGCCCTAGAATATTCAATCCACTAAACATCATAGAGTCTCAAAATGCAATCACCCAACACTAAAATTATCATCATGACGCAAACTTGGGCAGCACTTTCAACATTATTGTCACAAGAAATTAGAGCAGAATTTTATCCCAACAATATCACCAACCAAACAAGAGAAAATGAGCATACCACACAAAAATCCAAAGAATGCAATGCCAAAGTTGGCACAAAGTGGAAGCTCCTCCCACTCAACAGTCACCAACTAAAAATGGTGGTTTCGGACTACTGGAGCAGCCGGAGAAGGGCGGTGGTGAGTGTGTCCGACGGGTGAGGGATGGTGGTTTTTTTTTTTTTTTTATCCGTTTTGAGGTGGGTTCGGGCTTCTGAGGTGGAGAGAGGCGCCTGGGTGATGTGCTGAGATGGGGGAGGTGATGGTGGGGGGTCGGGTCCGCCTGGGGTGGTGTGCGAATGGTGGAGGCGGAGTTGAAATGGGTTCTTCGGACAGAGGCGGTGGTCGAATGGGGTGCGGCTGTGGGGTGCGGTCGGGGTTGTACGGTGGTGAGCGGATGGTGGAGGCCGAATGGAGTTCGAATGGGGTTCGGTGGTCGGGTTCTGGCTGGGACAGAGGCGGCTGGGAGTTGTTTCTGGGTAGGGTTTCGAAGGTGGGGGCTGGGCTTCGAAGGTTTTCTGGGTTGGGGGGGAAAGGTCGGGTTAGGGAAATGTTTTGAAATTAAATTTTTTTTTTTTTTTGTAATACTATATAATATAATAAATATAATATTAATAAAAAAAAAAATAAATTTCGTTTGTTTTTTTTTTTTTTAATGCAAAAATAAAATATATATTAAAATAAAAACAATATTAATATATAAATTTTTTTTTTTATAATAGGATAGATTAAAAGAAAAATAATATTAAATAAAAAATAATAATAATAATAATAATAATAATAATTTCTAGGAGTAATATGGAATAGATGGACCTTTCATCTCGTAATGTGAGTGATATTACGCCTGCTGTAGCAAAATTTCCACAAAAGTTCAGCAAAAATCTTGCTGAGTGCTCTTTGAACATGTATGACTTTTGCTAAATTTTTGCTAGAAAAATGCTGCAGCAGGCGGAAGTTCTCCACATGAACGAAAATTTCCTTTTGTGCTTCACAGAAATGCTGCAGCAAAAGTCCATCAAAAATTTAGCAAAATCTCTAAACTTCCAAATCACCTCCAAGGCTCCAAATTGTGTTCCAAAACCACCTGAAACATCAAACCAAGTGTAAAATCCACCCAAACACCTAAAAGAAAAATGAACAAAAATAAAATAAAATAAAAATAAAGGAAAGTGAAGAAATATATACTTTTTTTTTTTCTTTCTTTTCATTTTTTTTTGTCATTCATTTTTTTCTTTTTTTTCTTTTCTTTTTCTTTTCTTTTTTTTTTTTTCAAAAATATTTACAATACTTGTTCTTTTTCCAACATTGGGTTGCCTAAAAATAGAATTGACAATTCGAACACAAGGCAACCCAACCACCTTCCGCTTCATGCATCCTCCAAAGTGATTGAGGTTTTTGTTCGATCGACCTCACCACCAAGATAATGCTTTAGACGCTGCCCATTCACTTTAAATTCCTTTCCGGTTTGCTCATTACAAACATCCACAGCTCCATGAGGATAAACTTTGGTTATGGTGAATGGGCCCGACCAACGAGACTTCAATTTGCCCGGAAATAACCTCAACCGCGAGTTAAAAAGCAAAACTCGCTGCCCTTTCTCAAACACTCGAGGTTGAATTCTTTTGTCATGTCACTTCTTGGTATTTTCTTTATAAAGTTTGGCATTCTCATACGAAAACAACCTCATTTCCTCAAGCTCATTCAATTGTAACTTTCGAGCTTCCCCCGCCGCTTGGAGATCCATATTCAACTTCTTCGTGGCCCAATAAGCTTTGTGTTCCAATTCAACGGGCAAATGACAAGCCTTACCATAAACTAAACGGTAAGGAGACATGCCCAAAGGAGTTTTGAAAGCGGTTCTATAGGCCCAAAGAGCATCATCCAACCGTTGAGACCAATCTTTTCGAGTAGGATTCACCACTTTCTCCAAAATTCCTTTGATTTCTCTATTGGAAATCTCCGCTTGGCCATTTGTTTGAGGATGGTAAGCTGTAGCTATCTTGTGCTTGACACTATACTTAGCCAAAAGAGCCGCCAACACTTTGTTAACAAAATGAGTTCCCTCATCACTAATGAGAGCTCTTGGAGTCCCAAAACGAGTGAAGACATTCTTGAGTAGAAATTTCATCACCACCTTAGAGTCATTGGTGGGACTTGCAATTGCTTCCACCCATTTTGACACATAATCTACAGCCACCAAAATGAATAAATTTCCAAAGGATGGGGGAAAGGGTCCCATGAAATCAATGCCCCAAACATCAAACAACTCTACCTCGAGGATAACTTGCAAAGGCATCTCATTTCGGGCAGAAATATTACCAACCCGTTGGCATCTATCACACCGTCTAGCAAACTCATAAGCATCCTTGAACATGGAAGGCCAATAGTACCCCGATTGAAGTACTTTTGCAGCTGTTCTTTGGCCTCCAAAATGCCCCCCATAAGGTGATGAGTGACAATGCTCAAGAATATTTTGAACCTCTTCTTGCGGCACACAACGCCTTATTACACGATCAGCACACTGTTTATAAAGAAAAGGTTCATCCCAATAATAAGACCTCACATCATGGAAGAACTTCTTGAGCGGTTGCCCTTTTAAATCAGATGGAGTCCTCCCACTCACTAAGTAGTTGGCAAAATCAGCATACCAAGGAGTGGAGTCTTGGTTTACTAAGCTCACCATCAATAAAGCTTCATCGGGGAACATCTCTTTAATTGGTCGCTCAACTTTCTTTATCTCATCATCACCTTCTAGTCTAGAAAGGTGATCGGCCACTTGATTCTCAGCTCCTTTTTTATCCCGAATCTCCAAATCAAATTCTTGAAGAAGCAACACCCAACGAATCAGTCTCGGTTTGGCGTCCTTCTTGGCAATGAGATACTTGATTGCGGAATGATCCGTGTACACCACCACTTTGGTTCCAACAAGGTAAGCTCGAAACTTGTCAAAGGCAAAAACCACAGCCAATAACTCCTTCTCTGTAGTAGTGTAGTTCAATTGGGCGTCAGCTAGTGTTCTGCTTGCATAATAAATTGAGTGGAACACCTTCTCTCTTCTTTGACCAAGAACAGCACCAACTGCAAAATCACTAGCATCACACATTAGCTCAAAAGGAAGTGACCAATCGGGAGCTACAATAATGGGAGCGGACACAAGAGCTTTTTTCAAAGTCACAAAAGCTTCATGACAGTCTTTGGTGAACTCAAAAGATCTATTCTGCTCAAGTAAAGAGCAAAGGGGCTTGGAGATTTTTGAGAAATCTTTAATAAACCTCCTATAAAAACCTGCATGCCCCAAAAAACTTCGAATTCCTTTGACAGTAGTAGGAGGTGGCAGCTTCTCAATAACTTCAACTTTCGCTCTATCCACTTCAATGCCCTTGTTAGAAACTTTATGACCCAAAACAATTCCTTCTTGAACCATGAAGTGGCATTTCTCCCAATTGAGAACTAAGTTCGTGTCTTCACATCTTGCTAAAACCTTCTCCAAGTTAACCAAACAAGTGTCAAAAGACTCCCCAAATACCGAGAAGTCATCCATGAAGATCTCAAGAATGTTTTCTGCCATATCTGAAAAAATCGCCATCATACACCTTTGAAAAGTGGCGGGAGCATTGCATAACCCAAATGGCATTCTCCGAAAGGCAAAGGTACCATATGGACAAGTGAATGTTGTTTTCTCTTGGTCTTCCGGAGCTATGGCAATTTGATTATAGCCAGAATACCCATCAAGGAAACAATAGAATTCTTTTCCCGCCAAACGATCAAGCATTTGATCAATAAATGGCAGCGGGAAATGATCTTTTCGCGTGGCCTTGTTCAACTTCCGATAGTCCATACAAACACGCCATCCCGTCACCGTTCTTGTAGGGATCAACTCATTGTTTTCATTAGCTACCACCGTGACTCCACCCTTTTTTGGAACACATTGAACTGGGCTTACCCAAGAACTGTCTGAAATGGGGTAAACGATGCCAAAGTCTAACCACTTGATTACCTCCTTTCTAACCACTTCCTTCATGATGGGATTTAGCCGTCGCTGCTGCTCTACAGAATGGTTGCACAAATCTTCCAATAGAATCTTATGCATGCAAATCGAAGGACTTATACCCTTGATGTCCGCCATGGTCCAACCAATGGCTCTTTTGTATTTCTTCAAGACATCAACTAACAAGCATTCTCTTTGGGCACCCAACATAGCAGAAATAATTACCGGCAAGGTCTCTCCATCTCCCAAATAAACATACTTCAAGTGACTAGGCAACGGCTTCAACTCCAACTCGGGTGGTTCTTGAATGGAAGGCTTAGGAGGCTTGAAATTGTTCTCTGACAACTCCAAAGATTCAAATGGCCTCCTAAACTTAGTGAAAGGCTGCTTTGACTCTACCCAAGTAACTTTGGTTTCTTCATCTTCACTTAAAGCTTCAAGCTCTTCAAGAGAACTTATCATCTTTTCCTCTTTCGAAGCTTCCTTGTGAAATTTTTCAGCAACAATAGAGTCAATCACACTTATGCGAGAGCATTCCTCAATCTCATCCGGAAACCTCATGGCATTGAACACATTAAAAGTCACTTGTTGATCATTCACCCGCATAGTAAGTTCCCCTTTTTGCACATCAATCAAGGTCCTCCCGGTAGCAAGGAATGGCCTTCCCAAAATAATAGGAACTTCTCTATCCGCCTCATAATCAAGAATGATGAAATCGGCCGGAAAAATAAACTTATCAACTTGCACCAAGACATCTTCAATTTTTCCTTCCGGATGGGCCATGGAACGATCGGCCAATTGCAAAGTGACGGTGGTTGGCCTTGCTTCTCCAATTCCCAACTTCTTGAAAATAGACATGGGCATTAAATTAATACTAGCTCCCAAGTCACATAAGGCTCTACCCACATCTCTTCCGCCAATGGTACATGGGATTGTAAAACTTCCGGGATCTTTCAACTTAGGAGGAATTTTGCTCTTCAACATGGCGCTACACCCTTCCGTCAAAGCCACTGTTTCAAACTCACCTAGCCTCCTTTTCTTTGTCAAAATGTCCTTCAAAAACTTTACATAGTTGGGCATTTGCTCCAAAGCTTCCACTAATGGTATGTTGATGTGAAGCTGCTTTAGAACATCAAGAAATCTTCGGAATTGACCATCTTCTTGCTGCTTTTTAAATCTTTGAGGGAATGGTGGGGGTGGCTTGCTAAGTAACTTTTCTCGTCGCATTTTGATGAGGAATTGCCGCAAAGATTTTCTTCAGGTTGCTCCTTTGCCATATTAGAAGGTTCAACATTTTTCTCTACTCGACTTTGGATTGAAGTGGGCTCATTTTTATCCTTAGCTTCTTCCTCGTTTGACTCCAGAACTTTACCACTCCTCAAGATTACCGCCTTGCAATGCTCTTTTCCATCTCTTCTTGGATTTTCAGTATCACTAGGCAAAGTACCTTGTGGCCTATTTCGAAGCTCATTAGCTAGTTGCCCAACTTGATTTTCTAGAGTTCTCATGGAGGTTGCTTGACTTTGGATCGCAGTGTCATTCTTCGCCATATAACTCTCAGTTCTTGTCATGAAATTTTCTGTCTTGGCCATGAAATCACGCATCATACTCTCAAGAGAACTTGTTTGGACACCTTGTTGTTGTCTTTGTTGAAAGGCTTGTTGAGAAAAACCAGGTGGAAAGTTGGATCTAGGAAGCATGGATGAATTACTAGTACCAGCCCCTTGATTTCTGTATGCCAAGTTTGGGTGTTGCTTGTATGTTTGATTGTAGGCATTCTGACTTCCCATGTAAAACACAGATGCAGGATTGAATGGACAATTGTCAAAGGTATGAGCCTCACTACAAAAAACACAAGAAACCTCCTCAAGTTGTCCCACAGGTGAGGAAACATTCTGTTGACCCATTTGTTGACCCATGCTCATATTTTTGATCATATTTGACATAGAAGCAACTTGGGCAGATAAAGCAGTAATGGCATCAACTTCAAGAACACCGGCAACCTTCTTCCCCAAAGGTACTCTAGTAGTGGGCCACTGATAATTGTTGTTGGAAATTCTCTCAATAATATCATAGGCCTCATTATAGGACTTGGCAAGTAAAGCACCATTTGCCGAAGCATCAACCACCATTCGAGTATGAGCATTGAGACC
Organism: Cannabis sativa; assembly: GCF_029168945.1. Taxonomy (NCBI): domain Eukaryota; kingdom Viridiplantae; phylum Streptophyta; class Magnoliopsida; order Rosales; family Cannabaceae; genus Cannabis; species Cannabis sativa. The sequence continues at coordinate 41,448,457 of NC_083606.1, read as the reverse complement.
GTTGTAAAACGTTTCCATTTGGATGCAATGAGGAATACCATGGTGAGGACATTTCCGCAACAACTCCTTGAACCTCTCCCATGCCTCATACAAAGACTCATCTTCAAATTGTTGAAAGGAAGTTATTTCCTTCCGGAGCTTGGCATTCTTAGTGGGAGGAAAATACTTCATCAAAAACCGCTCCGCTAATTCTTGCCAAGTTGTAACCGACGCAGAAGGCAAGGAGTTCAACCAAGCTCGGGCTTGATCTCTCAAAGAATAAGGGAACAACTTTAACCTCAAGGCATCCTCCGTAACTCCGGGCAATTTGAAAGAATCACTCACCTCCATAAATAGACGAAGGTGAAGGTGAGGATCTTCGGTGGGTATGCCACTAAACTGTCCCACAGTTTGAAGCATCTGGAACATAACTGGCTTCAACTCAAACTGTGGAGCTTGAATTTCTGGCCTAACAATGCCCGGATTGAGCTCATTGAAAAGAGGTGCTGCGTATTGTCGGATGATTTGATCTCTATCATCCGCCATAATCACTGCATTTTGACCATTATTAGGGGCCATTTCCCCTTGAGCTCGTCGTCCATTTCCTTGGTCATCCATCATTTCTATATCCCCTTGAGCCCTATGTTGAGCTCTTCTTCTCTCTCTGAATGTGCGCTCAATTTCAGGATCAATAGGATATAGATCAATATTAACAAATTCTTGGTACTCGTTCATAAAAAATTTTCACCTGCCAATGCACAAGAGTCACCAAAAATGAGTACAAAATAATAGACTAAATTGCAAGCTAATTGACAATTACAATAAAATATATTTACAGTCCCCGGCAACGGCGCCAAAAACTTGTTGTGTTAAAATTAGATACGCAAGTGCACGTAGTCACAAACAAGTAATACAATGGTAAGTAAAAGAGTATCGTCTCCACAGGGACTGTGAAAATAAAATTTCTATTGCAAAAATTAATTACCAAGCAACAAGCCTAAAAACTAAAATTAAATGATTAATGAATCAACTAAAGGAGTAAGAAAAATAAGTAAATTAACTCAAAAGTAGATGCAAGATGAAAATAAAATTTAGTTGTAAGCTTTTGAAATGTGAAAGGTTTGAACTATTGAATCCCCCTATGTTTAGCAAAAACTGTGCGTTTTTGCTGCAGCAAAAAGTTACCAAATCTTTAGCAAAAATCTCAGGTTAACAAGAACTCCATTAAAGTGCACAAAACTCTTTCAAATTTTATGCAATCAATCCTTGGACCTTTTCAAACATATTCCTATGCCAAGCAAGCTCAAGAATACCATTTCAAGCATAGTTCTCAATTGTTACACAAGGATATAACATATTCCTATGTTATTTCAAATCTAACCTAAAAAAGATTAAGAACTTGTGTCATTCAAGCTAAGTCCATTACATTTAACCTTTCCAGAATTAAATATAACTCAATAATCAAGCTATTGGTGGCCAAACAATATCAAGAAATTAGCAATACACACACTTGAATGAACATGAGAATTTTTACTAAATATTTGCATAAGAAAATTACTCAACTAAACATAGGGTTCTTCAACAGTTCAAACCATTAAAAAGTTTAGCTCATAGCTAACTCAAGAACCACCATTACAAAATAAAACTTAGACATGGAGTTTGAATGTTAAGTTAAAGAAATTAAAAGAGAGAAGAAATTAAAAGAGAGAAGAAAGTAATAGCAAACAATAATGGAGGATTTTTCCAAAAGGATGGATGTTGAATCTTGTTGTGCTTCTCCTCTTTTCTCCTCCTTCTTCTTCTTCTTTCAAACTTCTTTTTTTTCTGTGTAAAAATGGCAGCCAAGAGTCTAATTTCGTTCAGCCCTTTTTTCTCTAAATGGAGGCTCTTTCTTTCTTCTCTCTCCTTAGGTTTTGTACCTTTTTGCCCCAAATAAACCCTACACATGTCATGTAGATAGCCTCTCCATGTAATAGCTCCAGCCACCACTCTTATATTGCCACATCATCTCCACAAATGCCACCTCTTTTAATGAAATGCCAACTCACCCTTTTTCTAAGAAAATAAAACACATCAGCCACAAATCATTTCTTTGCGGCAAAGAAAACTTCACAGAATTTCAGCAAAATTAAGAACATGACTAACTTGCTATTTTCTTTGCCAATTTATGCACAAGAGTTATTGATTTTAACTAACAACTTCAAAATACACACAAAGACATAAAACACTGAAACTTTCACAAATTAAGAGACAAACATAATTTAAATGACACACAATTACATAAAAAACATGCTTAAAGTGATATCAAATAACTCTTTACTCAAGAGTTATCAAGCGGTAAGCGCCTGGCTACCCTCGAGGAGGTCTCGCTGGGTCCTATTGCCCAGGAGGGGTACAAGTCTCAGGCAACCGGATGGGAGGCGGCCGAGCTTCACTCCACTCTTACTTGTCCCCATCAGCTGGAAAACATCGTGGAGGTAGCTGGAATCAAGCCTTCCACATCCGGGACCTACCACCGGCCACCTCGTGACGCGGAGACGCCCAATCATAACTACGGCGGCTTCGGGGCCTGGAGCCAGACGCATTTGATGGCCGGGGCCATGCTTCCTCTCCAAGACTATTTTGTTAATTTTTTAGTTTTTGTCGGCCTTGCGCCATACCAACTTATTCCCCAAGCATATCGCCTGCTTTCAGGCTTATTTATTTTTTACTCCGCCCGGGGATGGGGCTCTCCTAGCCCGGCGGAGATATTGTATTTTTACGAACTTGTTTCTGTCCCCAAGAAGGGGGACAAACTTAAAGACGGTTTTTACGGGTTCCGGGCCCACCCTGCCAATGATGGGGTGGTCCCGTATATTAAGCAAACTCATGTTAAGGAGTATCGCCATCGTTTTTTCTTCTTTTCCGGGTTCCGGGCAGTGGACCATCCGGAGCTCCTTACTGAGTGGGTCAGGATTCCTCCTTACGAACGGACCGCACCTACTCAGGTCTTTCTTCGAAGAGCCCAGGCCTTTGCCTCTTATGATCGGGCCGATCTTGACGTCGGGGGCCTGGTCACTACGGAGAACTGCAGGAAGGCAAAACTCATCCTGCCGCACCAATCCGTGGAGGACTCTAACCTTTCCCGGGTTATCTGTCCCAACGTGAGGGTGCCTGCCGCGGAGAAGACCTTCCGGGATGAGATCATCGCCACTGCCGAGAAGAAGTACCAGGACTATCTCTACCGGAAGGCTCAGTAGAAGGCATACTCTAAGGCCCAGGCAGCTTCCGGGAGGCCACTTCGCTTGGGGAGCCCGGTCGAGAGAAGAAGCCAGGCGATCGCCGAGAGGCCCCTTCATATTGGGGACTCAGCGGAGAAAAGGGCTCCCAGGCCACAGCCTTCGGCTCAGGAGCCGAACACTGGGGCTCCTGGTGCCAGCACTTCCGGCTCCGGTGGTAAGTCTCCTTTAGCAGTTCATTACGTCCCTTCTGTTGGCTAGTATGCCAGTCTTAGGCTTGTAGGGTTCGATGAGCGTCTTTATAGGTTTAGGATGCCCTCGACCCGGTGGGGAGACCATTTGAAGGAGTTTTATTTTTCCAACTTAGGAGATTTCCTAGGTCGGTCCCGGATGGGTTCTGGTCCTCCGGAGCCCGTCCCCTTAGGCCCTTCAGCTTATATTACATCCAGCTGGTTCCGGCCTTCGGACGGTTATCTCGGAGATGATGCTGCCAGCATCAAAATTTGGAACTTTGCTAGGGCTGAATTAGAGAGTCAGGGTAGGACTAGCTTGCTTGTCATATCTGAGTGCTGGTGGTTTCCCACGGATGTTCTAACACTTGCTTTCTTTCTTTTGTTGTAGCAGGTGCTTCCATGGACGCCATTTTGGCCGAACTTGCCGGGGTTCACACTCCTGAGGCTCCCCCTCCCTTTACTTCTTCCCAGATGGCCCCCCCCCCTCTGAAGATTTCTTCTAGTGCTCCTCCAGACACTATTGACTTAGTGGATGATGAGGTGCTCCCGGAAGAAGGTCAAGAAAAGCAATGGGGCTTTTCTGAGGAAGTTGAAGAAGGTGAAGGAGGGCACCGGGCTCTTCCTGAGGAAGTTGAAGAAGGTGAAGAAGAGCAAGAAGTTGCTCTGATTCGCAAACGCAAAGGCAAAATGGTTGCCCAGGAGGAGCCCAAACGGCCACGGAGAGCTGATACTCCGGCCCACGGTCTTGATGGCGGGGTCTCTCCCATGGAGGAACACACTGCCCCTCCCAATATTGTGCTGACTCCGGTTCCTGGAGATGAGGCGAGACAGGAGCTCCGGATAGCTAAACACAACTACGCCATGGACGAATACTCCCGGGGGTATGCTGAGGTGGAAGCCCTTAGGAGGATCCTGCGAGTTGAGATGCAAAATACTCTCAATAACCCGGAATACCAGAATCCGTGGGATCTAAATTTGGATCCTCTGTCGGACTGGTTCGGTCGCTTCCTCGGGCCCACCTTAGCTCCCTTTGCTGCGGAGACGACTGGCGAGTTTGCGTCCCAGCTTACCCGGTGTGCACCTAAGCGGTTCGCTGCTTGTGCATCCTTGAACTCCATCTTCCAGGTCCAGGATCTCAGCCACTCCCTCACTGTGGTAAGTGTTTTGTTGTTCACTTTTTTCCTTATTATTTTCTTTTTCGGAGATTCTTACTTGTATTATTATTATTATTTTTTTTTTAGCTTGCTGCTGAAGCCGGCCGTCTCTCCAAGAACATAATCAACCATGGTTTCGTCCTGTCCGATTTTGGGGACATGGACGAAATCAGGAAGATTCTTCAGGATCTTACTGCTGAGAGGCGGCTTTATCAGGAGGCTGCTGAGCGCCGGGAGGCCGTTGCCAAAGCTAATGAGGAAGAGGCCAAGCGGAGGGAAGCGCAGGCGGAGGCAATGATCCGGGAGGAGGCCCTGCGGAGAGATAGGCTAGAGGCCAGGCACCAGGAGGAGCTGAGGACGGAAGGTGAGGCCACTGCGAAGGCCAGGCGGGAGCTTCGGGAGGCCAGGGAAGCCTTGAGGAGATGGCTGCCAAGGTGAGGTCCTTAGAGGAAACTCACCAGGCAGACTTAGAATCCAGGGCCACCCTGGCCGCGGAGCTGAAGGAGCTCAGGGACTTCAAGGAACAAGCCTCAAAGAAGGCAAAAAGAGATGAGCTTCTTTCTCCCGTCTCCTGCAGCTGGTGCGCCAAGCGTTTTGATGATGGCGTCTTCATGGCTTGGTCTACAAATGACCAAAACATCAAGCTTACCTTCTACCCCAAACCCAAGGAGATGATCGCCAAATTCCGGGAGAAGAAGAAAAAGCTTGATGCCATGGTGGAGGCACGCATCGGACCTCGTCTTCCTCCTCGCATCGATTAGGCCGCTCCGAGTTTGACCCAGTACAACCAGGATTTCACTCTTTTTTTTATATATATTTGTTTATTTACAGCTATTTTTCTTTTATTTAAGACAATATCTATATAGCTGTTTTATTTAAAGGGGAGACAATTTCTAAGGCCAGTCCCCGGGCCATTTGTATATATTTAGACCTGCCCTTTAAGGCTAGGATTTTTATATTTATACATGATCTCTTTTGATGCACATATTTTTCTTTTGGACCTGTCCTTTGGATCAGGATGTTTATACTTATGCTTTTTATTTTTGTGCATACTCTTTTGACCTGCCCTTTGGGTCAGGATATTTTACTTAATGACCTGCCCTTTGGGTCAGGATATTTTACCTAGTTTTTTTTTTGTCTGTCAGTGCGGTATACCCTAGTACCCCCCTGAGTGGCATAGAAACTTTGTTTTTAAGGCACTCAGTTTTATTTAACATGCGAAGGCTGTATACATTTAGACGGTACAAACTCTTTAAACAAAATCTAAGTTACACTTTTGGCTATTGGTAATATTTTCTGAGGTGATCGGCATTCCATCCATCCTTTTTAGCTTGTAAGTGCCTGAGCCGATTTCGTCCTCGATTTCATATGGTCCTTCCCAATTTGGCCCAAGTACCCCCACTCCGGGTTCTTGGGTGGCTGGGAAGACTCTTCTTAAGACCATATCCCCAATAGCAAACTTTCTGTTTTTAACTTTGGAGTTAAAATACTTGGTCACCTTCTTTTGATAAGCTGCCATCCGTATTTGAGACTCGTCCCGGAGTTCTTCAACTTGATCTAGGGCTTCTTGAAGCAAAGCCTGATTCGTGACTGGATCGTAAGTCGTTCTCCTGTGGGACGGGAATAACGTTTCTACCGGGACCATCGCTTCACAACCGTACACCATTGAAAAAGGCGAGTGACCGGTCGTGGTTCTAGGGGTCGTCCGGTAGGCCCATAACACTCTTGGCAACTCTTCAGGCCAGTTGTTTTTGCAAGCCAGCAGCTTTTTCTTCAGGGTGACCTTTAGGATTTTGTTGACTGCTTCCGCTTGACCGTTTGTTTGAGGTCTGGCCACCGCAGAGAAGCTTTTCACTACTCCGTGTTGGTTGCAGAAGTCAGTAAATTCTTCGCAATCGAATTGCTTTCCATTGTCAGAGACTATTTTGTGAGGCAGGCCATATCGACACACTATGTTTTTGATAACAAAGTCTAGTGCTTTTTTAGTAGTTATGGTCTTCATGGGCTCCGCCTCCGTCCATTTGGTGAAGTAGTCTACTGGTACTATTGCATACTTTACTCCTCCTTTTCCTGTTGGCAGGGACCCAATAAGATCTATTCCCCATACCGCGAAGGGCCAGGGACTAGTCATCAGGGTGATTTCATTTGGAGGAGCTCTCAGTATGTTCGCGAACCTTTGACACGAATCACACTTTTGGACGTAGTCTATACGATCTTTTTTCATTGTTGGCCAGAAGTATCCCTGTCTCAATATTTTCTTTGAGAGACTGGGTCCTCCCGTATGATCTCCACAGAACCCTTCGTGGACCTCTAGCATGATTTGTCTAGCTTCAGGGTCTGATACACACCTTAAATAAGGCATGCTGAGTCCTCTTCGGTAGAGAATTTGATCCATCATTACATAACGATGAGCCTGGTACTGAATCTTCCGAGACAGGGCCCTTTCTTGGGGCAACTCACCTTTTGTTATGTATTTTATGATGGGGACCATCCAGCTGGGTTCTTGCCCAACCGTTATTGTGGCCTCTTTTATTTTGATGCTCGGCTCTGCCAAGCGTTCCACTGGTACTACCCCCAACTCTTCGATTTCACTATCTGAAGCTAACTTAGCCAGACAGTCCGCGTGAGCGTTCTTTTCCCGGGGGATTCTTTCTATTTTTTAGTCCGTGAACTCGTGGAGCAGCTCCCAGACTATTGTTACATACGTGGCCATTCGCTCGCCAAGTGTTTGGTATTCTCCCGATATCTGGTTTACGACCAGCTGGGAATCACTGTAGACCTCCACTCTTTTGGCTCCTACGGCTTTTGCTAATTTCAGCCCTGCTATTAGGGCTTCATATTCGGCCTCATTGTTCGAAGCTGCGAAGTCGAACTGTAGGGCCGCCTGGAGTCGCAGTCCGGTTGGTGATATCATTGCCACTCCGGCTCCGGACCCATTTTCATTGGAGGCTCCGTCCACAAATACTCTCCATGTGGGGATTGGCGGTACCGGCATGTTCGCGGTTGCCTCGGCTTCGTTGCATTCAGTAATGAAGTCCGCCAAGGCTTGGTCTTTTATAGAAATTCGGGGAATGTAGTGCAAGTCAAATTGACTTAGCTCCATTGCCCACTTGAGGAGCCTTCCGGATGCTTCAGGTTTTTGGAGGACTTGCCGGAGTGGGTGGTTGGTTAGTATCTTGATCGGATGTGCTTGGAAGTATGGCCTCAATTTCCTCGAGGCCATCAGGAGGCAAAAAACCAACTTTTCAATGATGGGGTACCTCGTTTCGGCTCCTATCATGCGCTTACTGACATAGTACACGGGATGCTGAGTTTTCTCTTCTTCCCGGACTAGGGCAGCGCTGACCGCGTGTTCGGAGACAGCCAAATATAGAAACAGGTCTTCTCCGAGAACGGGTTTTGACAGGATAGGAGGCTTGGCCATGTGTTCTTTTAGTTTTTTAAATGCCTCCTCGCACTCGTTCGACCACTCAAACTTTTGACACTTCTTCAGTATGTTGAAGAAGGGGATGCACTTGTCCGTAGACCGTGAGATGAAGCGGCTTAGGGTAGCCACCTTTCCGGTCAGGTTCTGCACATCTTTGTGCTTTTTGGGGGATGGCATGCTCAAAAGAGCCTGGATTTTTTCCGGGTTTGCCTCAATCCCCCTCTGGCTGACGATGAAGCCCAGGAACTTCCCTGACTTGACCCCAAAGGTGCATTTCTTCGGGTTGAGTTTCATGCCGTATCTCCGGACTACTTCGAAACATTCCTCAAAGTCATTCGCATGGCTGTTGCATGCTTTGGACTTGACGAGCATGTCATCTACATAAACCTCCATATTTCGTCCCAGGAGGCCTTTGAACATCCAGTTGACCATTCTCTGGTAGGTCGCTCCGGCGTTTTTCAGTCCAAAGGGCATGACTAGGTAACAGTATACACCCTTATCGGTCCTGAAGCTAGTGCACTCCTGGTCTGCCGTATGCATCTTTATTTGATTATACCCAGCATAGGCGTCCATGAAGGATAGTAGTTTGAATCCAAAAGTGGCGTCTACCATCTGGTCGATCCTGGGCAGCGGGAAGCAGTCCTTCGGGCAAGCTTTGTTTAGATCAGTGAAATCTATACAAACTCGTCAAGTCCCGTTCGACTTGGGTACCAAGACCGGATTGGCTAGCCACTTCGGATAGTATACGTCGAGGATCATGCCGTTGGTCAAAAGTTTATCCACCTCTTTCTCCAAAGCCTCGGCTTTCACCGAGTCAAGCGGGCGTCGCTTTTGCTGGACTGGCGGCATGTCCGCATTGACGTTGAGTACGTGGGTGATGACATGGGGGCTTATGTCGGTCATGTCTTCTTAGCGCCATGCAAAGATGTCGATGGCGCCCTTCAGTGTTTTTATTATTTTCTCTTTTTCCTCCAGATCTAGGCTCTTTCCCAGCCGGAGTACTTTGGTGGGGTCGAGGTCGCACACTGATAATTCCTCGACATCCTCCATTGGTTCCACAATTCTTTCGGACCCCACACGGGGGTCCAGCTCATCTTCTTCAGCCACTTCTGGCTCAATGGATTCCCGGACCATCAGTACGGGCAGGTGGGTTGTAACATTGTAACATTGCCTTGTCTCCCCTTGATTTCCTCTCACCGTCCCTATCCTAGCTTCCTGGGTAGGAAACTTTAAGCACAGGTGCCAAATGGATGTGACCGCGCCAAAATCTACCAAGGCCGGTCGGCCGAGGATCGCGTTGTAAGCAGTTGGACAGTCCACCACCACGAAAGTGCAGTATTTAAACGTGCTCTGGGGGGTGTCCGGGCACAAGGTGACTGGAAGCCTTACTTTTCCCATCGGGATAAGTGTCGTCCCATTAAACCCTGTGAGTTGGGACCCACTGGGCGAGAGGTCTCTGTCCGTCAGGCCTATTACGGTGAAGGCCTCCTTGAAGAGTAGGTTCACGGAACTTCCATTGTCAATTAAGACTCTGGCCACCACTTTATTAGCGATGGAGGTCTCTATGATCAATGGGTCATGATGAGGGAAGCGCACCGTCTTGGTGTCTTCTTCCATGAACGTGATGGGTTGGTCCATCAGCCGGGGCCTTTGAGCTGGGAGTTGAGTAACCTCCCAAACCTCATTATGTTTCACGGCCCCTGCGTATCGTTTGAGCTCCTTGCGAGTAGTTCCTCCGATATGGGGACCTCCGGAGATCATGGCTACCCTCCCGTTAGGTCTGGGCGGCAGACCGGGGATGTGCTGGGCGTCACCCGCGGGAGCCACTGGAGCTAACGCTCCTGCTGTATTCCCCGGTGTCCCCTGGGGCACACCCGCTGTCGCCTGGCCCGGATTGAGGTATTTTTGATCCATTCATAAAGATGGCCCAACTGGATTAAGTTTTCAATCTCTTCCTTGAGATTCTTGCATTCATTGGTGCTATGACCAATGTCGTTGTGGTACTCGCATCTTTTGCTTTGATCTTTCCGGGAGCTATCCTTGTACAATGGTTGTGGTCTCCGGTAGTGTGTATTTTGCCTAGTGGCAAAGTACACACGCTCTTGGGAGTCCGACAGCTCCGTGTATTGGGTGTACTGGGGAGTGTACCCCCTTTTCTGGCGCTTCTCCTCCGTCTGGGTGCTGCCCTTGGAGGACCTTTTACTCCTCGAGCCCTGGGAAGGGCCTACTAGGCTAGCGGTCGGAGTGGAGTGCGAAGGAGTTTGTCCATTCGCCCCAGACGGATTGCCGAAATGGGATGACGCTGGCGCCAAGGCCTGGCCCTGACTATATCCGGGGTGGCAGAGAATTGTATGTCGCTTGTCTGTGGAGTTGCGGTCGGGGCAGTACCCGAGGGCGGTACTCTGGGCATGTACCCTGCTATCCCGGTGGGATAGTATCCTCCATAAGCCACTATTTGGGCTTCTTCGAGGTTGATATATTTTTGGACTCTCTTCTGGAAGTCCTGAAGGCTAGCAGCTACTTCTTGCTGTAGTTCATTCCAGAAAGGAGTCCCCGTACGGATGCCTGCTTGGAGAAGCGCAAGCTGTTGTCCGTCGTCAACTTTCTTGGTTTTCGAGGCTTCCTCTTGGAACCTCTTTATATAGTTTTTCAAGGTCTCGGTGGGCAGTTGCTTGATGTTAGTCAAGGCACTGACCTCCAAGTTGACCTTTCTTGCGGCGACAAACTGTCTCTAGAAATTGGTCTGCAGCTTGTTCCAACAGCCCACGGATCCTGGTTCCAACTTCTTGAACCATTCCTCTGTGGACCCACTTAGAGTAAGCGGGAAGCACAGACATTTGGCGTCATTGCTGACTCTCATGACCGTCATGACACGGTTGAACCGTGATAAGTGGTCGCTTGGATCGGAGTTCCCGGTATAAGCTGCCATTTCGGGCATCTTGAAGTTCTTAGGGAGCTCCGCCTCCAGGATGTGCTTTGCACATGGCTCCCGGTCCTCGCTGTCTGAGTCGGAGTCGTCCCCTTTCTGCCTTCGGGTGACTCGGGCAATGTCTTTTCGAAGTATGGCGAGTTCTGCCATAATTCCTTCATTTAACGTACTCGTGGAGACCGCAGGTCCGTATCTTTTCTGGTCAAGGTGATCCCGGAGGTCACCTTGGTTCCCATTGATTTGATTTCTCAGATCAACGGGAGGACATCTCTGTCCTCTTCTTCCTCTACCCCCGGGCTCTTGGTGCACGGAAATGCTTTTTCGGTCCTCTCGATCTTGAGGGCCAAAGCTCCCTTTTTGGGGCTTGCCCCTCTGCGGACCTTTCCCCCTAGGGAAATCTGAGCGGACCTTTCGCGGATCCTGCGCCTTTTTCTTTCGCCCTGGGGTAGAGGTAGGGTTTTTTGTTTGGTTCCCTTTAGCAGGCTACCTTATAGGACTAGGCTCCCTAGACTTCTGCTGTTGGGAACTAGGCGAGGACGTCTCTAGTTCCTTGCCAAGTCCAGCAGTCATTGCCTTGGGATGCACGTGAATGCCAGCCGCCTCCATGGCTTTTTGCATGGCCAGCATCACTTCTTGCATTTTTTGGTTTTGTGCTTTCTGAGCTTGATCTCGGCTTCGTAATCGATAGCTTTTTTGCCTGAGAAGCACCAACTCTGAGTAACTACCTTCGTCGTAGGCATACTCATCGAGGTTTCCCTCGTAGTCATCATCTGGAATTCCTTCTTCTTCCTCGAAACCCTCAGCTGCTCTTGAGGCTACATCTTCCTCATTTGGGTCTTGAGCATCTTCTAGTGGGCGAGGCTAACGAGTACTTCTAGTCTCCACCATGTTTGTGAAGTCAAGTGTTCGTTTACAGTAGCTTTCTTCAGCTCTCAATGAGAGCACCAAAATGTTGACTGAGGTTTTCGGCAACTAATAAAATATTATAAAGTTATAGAGCTGTAAGAAAATTAGAGAAGGATTTTTACGTGGTTGGGGCGTTAATGAGCCTTAGTCCACGAGTCTTTGTTATTTATGGATGTATTTAATACAGAGAATGTATTTGGTGAGTGTTTCACCCTTATAAATACAGAGAATGTTCTTGGTGAGTATTTACTCTACTTGCTCTTATGCAGCCCAAGATTCTCCATCCCATTTAATGAGCTTTGGGGGGGGGGGTATTTATAGTGTTTTTGGTGTGGTGATCCCCAGAATTATCCTTACAAATGTATCTGTAAGTATCCATAAAGTTGGGCATTCCCAATGAATATACCACGAGTAATGCATGGTCAAATCCCTAGGTGTTGTAGGGCTTTTATGTGGAATGTCCTTATTGTCTTTTGACTGATGTGACTCTTCACAGTGTAGCCGTCGCTAGACTTAAATGATCATTACTTTGTAGCTGCTGGTTGGGGGTTGTGTCGTCAGACTTTATTGCGTGTAGCAGTCCCAACACGCTTCCTCCCATGCGGCATTAAATGCGACTTGATTGCTCAGGAGAAACCTGACACTACGCGGAGATGCCTTAACGTTACTTTGAGCTTCCGGGAGCATATGGGGTTCCATATGCCTTCTCCGGGAGCTACATCTTGGAAGCCACCTTACGGCATAAAGACTTAGCAAATATTTTTGGATTGTACATATCTTGATCTACGTGTCCTTGTTTGGTTGGTCCACGTATATTGGGCAAATTCAGGGGCAACAGGTAAATTTATCCATTTTCGATGTAGATCATATAAAGAGGATCTTTGACTATTATGATTGTAAGAATGGATAATCATAACGTACTTATATCATGGTACATATTGAGCGTTCTATATAATTGATAGTGTAATTCAATTCCAAATCTATAGTGGCGCAAGGCAGAATTAATAAGTTAGGGAATTTACTTGATAAATTCTATATCTACTTATTGGAAGCTCGGTTATATAGGCTCATGGTCTCCTCACTAGTTGACAAAATTGTGACTAGAATGTGGTCCCTTTTAGTGGGCATACCTTAATGTATTTTTTGCCCAATATTTTATTCTTTTTGAATCCATACGATTCAACCCTGAGACCTAGTTGAAACACTATAAAAGGAACATGATACTCCCATCTCATCCAACTATTCAACTTAACTATTGCCTTCAACCAAATCAAATCTAGTTTTCTCTATCAAACAACTAGTAGATGAGAGAGTTCCTTATACAATGATTTTACCTCCTTTATTGTTCTTCACCTATTTGAGCCTTTAGTGATAGAGTTTCATGCCCACACATAGCAAGTTAAGTACTCAATCATAGTGGGTAAGACGGTGGAAACCAAACCCGAATGAGAGAAAGAGATCCAAGCTTAGGTTCAGATCTTTATAATACTCTGCAACAGAAGAGAACAAGAGTTAGAGATCTGAGTGAAACGAGTCATTATATTCTGCTGCAATCAATGTAAGATTTTCTAAAACTCTTATGTGTTTATTGTTTAGAGATATTCATATTAAGGATGTTAATTCAACATACTGGTTAGTAATTCTAGATCCTAATAAAATATCCCAACAACTGGCCTCAGAGCCATGTTAATGATTTACTTTCATGTACTATAGATTTAAAACGATGAATATTGTTTATTGTGTTGACTTGGATGTGTTCATGTTGGTTTATGTGTTATTTGATGAATGTATGTTATTTATAAACATTTTCTATGAAAATAATTTATTTAGATTCCTTGTGAAAAATTAAGCAATTTTTAGTTCAACCTAATTAAAATTGAATTAGCAACCTCATTAATTTTGAAATAAATGAAATTAATTTTTCATTAGATTATTTTAAAATTAATTTAGAAAGCACGTTTAGTTTAAAGAAAAGATTCTAGATAGTGATCTCTAGTAACTAGTTTATATTCTCTAATATTTAATTAAGTGGAAAAATATATTTAAGTTGAAAATTGATTTATAAATTAATTTTAGACCAACTTAAATTAGGATATTTTTCTTAGAAGTTAAATTAGAATTCATAATTAAGTTGATTTTATTCAAGATACTTAATTATTTATTTTTATTTCAAGAAATTTAATTAAATTAGAAAATATATTTAAGTTGAAAATTAATTTGTTAATTTATTTTGGATTAACTTAAATTAAATTATTTTTCTTAGATATTAAATTAGAATTAATAATTTAGTTGATTTTATTTTAGATACTTAATTATTTCTATTTAGATGAATTTAATTAAATAAAAAATTATATTTAAATTAGAAATTTTCAATTTTAGATCAACTTAAATTAGAGTATGTTATAGTGAGATTTTTCTCACCTAAAAACTCGAGACCAGGCTCCTGTTTGGAGGACACGTGTACTCAATTTCCCCAAGGAAAGTTGAGATGTCAATGAGAGACTCCTCGAGTTTAAACCTCGCTTGAGCTAGACTCAGCGAGATGATGCGGATATGACCAAGTCTAATCGCATTCGTGTGACTCGCATTATGTAGGATCAAGGAATGGGTTTAGCTCACATATACCAAGATATATGCGAGCATCCTCTCGACCCTCCTGCGAAAACGTAGAGATCGATTCTCTATAATGCGGGCTGGTCTCGATGACCCAACAACCTCGATAAACCAATATAGACTCTCATGTCTTGGTTCTATCAGCTCGTTATGCGATGTCCGTAAGTGCGACTATATAAGAACGCAGACATCGTGTTAGGTGTATTCTAAGTCCACGAGCTTACGCAAGAATATGAACAGCCAACTCGCACATTAGAAGTCGCATACGTTGCTGTATTTAGTGAATATAAATTGTTCTTTATTTTTTAATGTTTACGTTTTTTAGCTTAATTATTGTAAATCAATGTACAAATGGATTGACAATGAATGCAATCCTTGTGTAAATGATTGGACACTTGCTTTGTATATAAAGGAGTGATCCACCATGAAATGGGACACCTACAGAATCCTTGCAACAGTGGACTAAAGACCGTGATCTGACTGAACCACTATATTCCCTCGTGTTCTTTGTATTTCTAGTTGTTGTTAAGTATTTGTGTTCCCGGTTCGAGTACTCGCCATTCTAGGTTGAATACTCGCACTTATTCATCATATTATTATTATCATTATTATTATTGTTATTTGTTTTGGTGCTATAAAATTCCTTCAACAACATTTGGCCCTGTCTGTGGGAACGAGAAGTACTTTCTTGCTGATTTAGAGAGAGAATTATAATGGCTGGAAACCAAGCAAACGGGGGTCTTAACAACGAATCCATCAATATCGGAATAATGAACGTTCCACTGTCGGGAAGGAGAGTGCCTCCCGTAGATGTCATCAACGGCAGAGTAGGTCGGGGTAATGTAAGACCTCTCAATCTATTCCCTGAAACTACTGGCCCTCACGCTGGGGAAACGTTTACATCGGCAGCCACAACGGGACATTTTCCACCTTTTACTCTAGCGGTGGTATCCGAAGGTATTATCCAACTGACCACCGATCAGTACACTGCAATTCAAGACTAGCTGCGTGCTCTGCAGGCCGAGGTGGATGGACAAAACAGGACTCGACGTCCTCCCCGAGTACCCGCTACTCGCAGAGAAAACCCTCAGGTAACTAATTCTAGATGTCGTAATAATCGTACTTGCAGGGAAAGGAGGGCCAACCCAGAAGGACTCGATTTGAACCGACCAACGTCGAGGGACCAATCCGCAAGACACCTTAATCAGGAGGCACAGACTGAGGAGGACCCTGAACGACGCAATCCTCACAGCAGACCTTAGTCGCGAGACAACGACATTGAATCCACCTGCTCATCCTCGCATGGCCGCACACCCAACAGGTACACTAGATCGGGTTCGGTGGAAACAATGCAAGGAGGACGATATCAGGTTCACAGGGGCGATCTACGCGATCACTTTAACGCTGTCTTCAGGGCGCGCTCTCAGACGCCTCGAGATGTCGAAGAGCCCCGTGATCCCCGAATGGTGATCAGGGCGTAAATAATTGCATCAACTCACCTACCGCACCAGTTGCGACTACTGGGGTTAATATCCCAGTAAACATCGCCGTAGTAGTGACACGCATGCGGCAATACAAGTCAATACTCCCTGGGAATATCGATCAAGGTATGCTTCTGCAGGCCTTAAAAATGCTCGAGCAGCAGAGAAAGCCCATATACAAGCTGCATGGGACCTCTCCTTTCACTGTAGAAGTGCGACAAGCTCGACTGCCCAAGGGATTCCGGTTATCCGAATCCCTAAAATACAAAGGTGCCTCTAATCCCATAGACTATTTAGAAAAATTTAATACTATTATGGGAGTGATCAGGTACCTCAACTCGCAAAGTGTCACATTCTTGCGACAACGTTGGAAGAAAATGCCCACGATTGGTTCAGCCAATTGCCCGAGGCATCTATCTCAACATGGGAGACATTTGTCGACCTGTTCCTCACACATTTCCAAGCCACGATGACCTATAGGCCACCCTATACCACTCTGGCTAATACAAGCAGGAACCTGGTGAGTCTGAGGTGACAAAAGTAGAGAAGGCTCCCGAGTCTTCGCTAGTATGTATGTTGATAACAGGTGTCCTACCAAGAACCGATTTCTGGAAGGAACTGCAAGCTCTAAGACCTGAAACGTTGGTTGAGTTCTTCGCTATGGCGGAGCCGCATAAGAGGATTGAAAATTCTCTAGCTAAGTTAGAGAAGGGCAAAGACAAACGTAAGTCACCAGTGCTGCGGTCACGATCTCCAAGTCCTAGAGGGAAGAATTCCAGAGGAAGGAGTCCGAGAAGACGAAGTCCACAGAGACAGCAAAGTTCGAAATTAGCCAAGTCCCCTCCAAAGAAGGAATCCTCCCCGAAGAGGAAAGGTAGTCCTCGCTTTGTAAATTATACAGAATTGGCAGTCCATCGGGACCATATCTACGCCATTGAAGAAAAGAACGGGGTCTTCAAAAAGCCTCCCCCAATCAGGGGAAACCGTGATAAAAGAGACCCTAAAAAATTTTGTGAGTATCACAAAGATATTGGTCACACTACTCTAGAATATTGGTTTTTGCAGGACGAGATCGAAGAACTAATCAGGCGAGGAAAATTCAACAAATACAAGAAAAATGAAGAAAGTCATCCCTGAGCGGATGACAAAGAAGTAGACCAAAATGCGAGTGGTTCGAGGACTCCTCGCAATATCCTGACTATTATTGGCGGACCCCATATCGCAGGAGATTCCATGAAGTTGCAGGAGCGATATGCGAGAGAAGCCAAAGATAAGCCGCTCACCAATGTGAACAACTTGAGCGAACGGCCGAAGAAGCTGTTCAAAAGGGTGACGATATCACATTCATGGAAAGTGATGCGAGATGGGTCCACCACCCACATTCTGACGCGCTGGTCATCGTCGCAAACATTGGGGGAGATAATGTCCACCGCATACTCGTAGACAATGGAAGTTCTGTGAATTTATTGAATTTTTAGGCCTTCAAACAAATGGGGTTGCATGAGAAGGATCTGCGACCTGTAGCATCAAGTATCTACGGGATTACTGGAGACGTCATCGCATTAAAGGGAATGATCAAACTCTCAATCACTTTGGGAACCGCACCCGTAGTAGCTAAGTCGATGGCTGACTTTGCAGTAATCGACCAATACTCGGCATACAATGCTGTGATTGGTCGACCTATCCTAAAGGAGATGAAGATCGTGACGTCCATCTATTATCTCACCATGAAGTTCCCTACTCCCTCTGGAGTAGGATCTGTGCGAGGAGTCCAGTTGGACTCGCGAGAATGCTACAACACAGCAGTAAGGGGGTATGGCCATAAGAACTTTCGCAAGTTTTATGGTCATATAACACAACCCCCAATCCACGACTGGTGAAACTCCTTTCTCGCTCTCCTATGGATGCGAAGCTATGGTATCAGTCGAGGTTGGGGCAGGTTCCCTACGAAGAGATGTTTTCAACATTGTCCAGAACGAAGAAAAGCAATTCCTCCATCTTGACCTTTTAGAAGAAAAGCGCGACCCAGGCTCACTTGAAAAATGCGACTTATCAGCAGCAAACTGCGCGATATTTCAACTATAAGGTCAAGGAGAGAATTCTGCGAGTAGGGGATTTGGTTCTTCGAAAAGTCATGCCAAACATGAAAAACCCAGCGCATGGGATTTTCGGAGACAATTGGGAAGGACCATACTGTTGGAAATATTTTACCAGGATCTAGATTTACTACCAAGTATGTTTGATTAACATCCTAATATGAATTCTAAAACAATGAAATAAACACATAAGAGTTTAAGAAAACCTTACATTGGGTGCAGCGGAATAATATGACTCCTTCCATTCAGATCTCTAGCCATTGATTCTTTTCTGTAGCAGAGCATTATCAAGATCTGAATCTGGATCTCCTTTTCTCCTTCTTTGATGTTGATTATCCACAATCTTACATACTATGATTGAGGTACCACTTGATGTGTGTGGGCACTACTCTATCACTCATGGATTTCAAAATTTGAGAGAAAAAAAGAGAGAGGAAAGTGGCACTCAGGAATTTTCTCTGAAAAGAATGAGATGCAGTTGTGTGTTGTTTCCTGAAGCCATTACTTTCTATTTATAGAATGCCCTTTAGGTTTAGGTTAGAATTGTGTGGCATTAAAATAATGGAAAAATAAAATAGTAAAAGCCTATGCATAGTGGGCGGCCCATATAAGGAAATTGGTCCTCACTTTGCAACTTTCCCATTTTGTTATTTTCCATTCCCATTTTCTCAAAAATGTCAATTTTCCAATTTAACCATTCAAATGCAGTTCTAATTATTAAATAACCTAAAATAATTATTAAATAATATTGTCATTTAATGTATTTATTAATTTAGACATATAAAGTATCTTAATTAATAAATAAACCTAGAATCTCTTTTCTTTACAATTTCGCCCTTGCTTAGTGAAAATTCATAAAGTACACATAGTCTAACTTTTAGAATTATAATTGATTAATTAAAATCAATTAACTGAGTCTTACAAGCAGTATGGTCTCAACTAGTATGGGGACCATGGGTCTATATAACCGAGCTTCCAATAAGTCGAACAAAATTTACCAAGTAAATTCCCTAACTTATTAATTCCTTATTGAATCCACTCTTAGAACTTCGAATTGCACTCTCAGTCATATAGAACGCTCTATATGTTCCACGATATAGATACGTAATTAGTTATCCATTGTTATAATCCTAATTTGATCAATGACCCTCTAATAGATGATCTACATTGAAAAGGCACTAAGTTACCGTTACACCTTCAATGTATTTTATCCTTAAAACACTTAGCTCCGTATAAATGATATTTCAGCAAAGTGAAATGAGATCTCCACCATTTATCTCTGTTTAGCCAAGCTCGAAGGATATCATCGTTTCACTTCTAAATTCCTATAGAAGTTATAGACTCCATATTTATGTTAGCGCTCCCACTCAATTATACTATCATGTTC
Organism: Cannabis sativa; assembly: GCF_029168945.1. Lineage (NCBI taxonomy): Eukaryota > Viridiplantae > Streptophyta > Magnoliopsida > Rosales > Cannabaceae > Cannabis > Cannabis sativa. The sequence goes on along the minus strand of NC_083606.1, from coordinate 41,429,034 downwards.
CCAAAATGTACATATCATCCTGACCCAAAAGTAGGCTTAACTAACAAATCAAAGAACATGTATAATACTCTTGAGATCGAACCTAACCATATCAGGATTAAGATCATTTGATCTAGGATCAACGGGTTATATTGAATTGAATAGATATTACGGTAAATTTTAATATATCTAATCAAAGTTCAATATCGGTCCCTTCCGATGTATACTCTATACATCTGATGCTGGTAAACTTTGCCAATGCCCTGGAAAGGACATAACAGTTATCCAAGGTGTAAGAATACCTATCGCTGATTATCATGTCAGTCTAAATCCAGTGAACTGACAAATTAGGGAAAAAACTTTCGAACATATAATTAAGATTATATTCCACTGTGCTGACAACACTATAATCATTAACAAATTCATATGTTCTGGACTTAAATAGAATTCATACATTATGTGTATATAATCATGAAATAAATCATGTGAACCATGCAACATAAAATGTTATTTTTGATCTTTATTAATAAGTAAATATGATTATATTGAAATGGGATTTATTTAGGGCACAAAACCCAACAAACTCCCACTTGCACTAATATAAAACAAAATGTGCATTTCAAATAATCTCAACACCTTGATATACAAATCAAGTGTAATAGTAGTAAACTCCTCGTAATAGGATCTGACATGTTGAATTAAACACAACCTCTTCTCCACCATTACTCTTCCTTAATCATAAAATTCTTGATATTGTGAAATTCCTCTCTATATGTCTACTCTTTTGGGATACTGGATTCTATACCTTTGGCAACTACTTTTGGTTATTCGGGAAATAACACTAGTAGTTAAGACAAGTTGGAACGGTGCCACAATTGTATAGAACTTTTCTTAGACTGAATAAGTACCCTTCCTACAACTTTAACATTCAGTCTCTCTCTGGTAGACTAAGAGATTTCAGATAGGTTTTTACACTTCTCCAAAATCACTACTCCACCCATAGAGTAATCACCATCTTATCAGCAAACTTTCTAGCACAAAGGCAAGTCTCGAAATCTGATGTGGTGTAGTCTAAGAGTTTTAAACACACCCTTATTGACTAACATATAGTTTCTCTCCTTAATTTTAAAATTAACTTGATTGTCTTCCAATGTTCTTCTCCTGGATTAATCTGATACCTACTCATTTTTCCCACTCAATAGTTGGTGTTTGGTCTAAGGCATACTAAAGCATATCTGAGACCTCTCACTGTTGATTTAAGAAGTTCTTTCATGGCTTTATCTTTTCTGGAATAGTTGAGACTTTTCCTTAGATAAATGAAATCTATGTCTAGAAGTTGTGAAGCTTCTATAGATTGCCATTAAAAAGAAAATGATTCAACATCTTACTAAAGTAAGTTGCTTGCATTAGAGTAAGTAATTACCAGGTATACCATAAGCCATAGGTTTAGATAAACTCAAACCTATAATACTAGGAACAAGAAGTTTTGTTAAGTCCATTGAATAGACTTATTAATGAAAATTTCTTTTTATGTCCTTGTAATAGAAAACTTTTAGGTTATATGACGTTATATGATTTATAGACCCTTCATCCAATGATATGTTATTGAGCTAATTTGAAATGAATAAGCTAAGAGGAATTAGGATAATTTCGTATTTAAATAAGAATCCAACGATGCTCCGATTAGCGAGAGTCAAAGTAATCTTATTTATATAATCTTCTTGTTTCATATTGTAAATACTAGTCTAAGGTGTCATTTATTGATGAACAACTAGATGTTGCATTTACAATATTTATCTTTCGAGATCTAACACTATTATGTTTATCTAATGGTGACAATCTATTAGGGATTTATCCCATTAGAACAACAAACCAAGTTAGACCAACAATGAAGATTCGAAATTAAACTACAATTTAATAACAGAAAATAACTTGGTTCAATATAAATTCATACACAATTCAGAAAGTATTAAGTATATAGCAAGTAGGAATGACAAGTGAAAATACTAAAACATACAATCCTAAATAATTTCCAAGGTCTTCAACAAACTAATATTAGTGTCCCGTTTAGGCGAGAGTCAGTGATACCATCCATTGAATAGAGTTGTCAGCTCATCTAAAATGATAAACATTCTAGCAACCTTTTATTCGATCAAGATTGGAATCCAGCGTTGTCCCGTTTAGGCGAGAGTCAATGCTATTCTATCTTATGAGCTTCCACCATTGTTTCATACTTTTGTAAGTCAAATACAGTCGCCACCATTAGGGTGATCAATACTATATAAAACACTTACAAATAATATTATCGTTCGAGATTCTACGGCGTTAAATTGCTAATGAACGTTCCTCCATTAGGGAGGATTACTCACTAAAACAAGAACTATGTAGAACCAACAATGGAGATCGAATGTCCTAATAATAATAAAGCTCATTATTTGAAGAAAGTTGTATTTTCTTCTAATATTTATTTTAAATATATATTTATTTAATTAAAATTTCCAATTTACAATGAAAAATTCTAAATATAAATTTTAATTTAATATTTATAAATTATACTTAGATGGATATGAAAATAACGTGAATTATTTCCATCTTAGTGATAATTTTCAATAAATATTTAGAAAATTATTCAATTTAAGTTGTTTCAAAATTAATTTAAATTAATTTACAACTCAAATTTAACTTTCTATAAATATATATTGCATTTCGAAAAATTGAAGTATTTAAGAATACAATTTTCGAAATTGCTTGTTAAAATAAAATAAAAATAAATCCTGGTTAAATTATTCTAATTTTATGTTGGCCCAAAATTAATAAAAAATTAATTTACAACAAAAATATAATTTTCCTATTTAATTAAATATTTTTTTAAAAAAATTCAAATATTCAAGTATCATGATTAAGAATCAACTTAAATATTAATTTTCTATTTAATTAAATACATTAGAAAAATACTTCAAGCAAAACAGATAATAACTATCTAGACTTTCATTGACTAATTAATTCAATTTCTAATTATAATATATTTTAGTTCATTTATTTTAATTAATCATTAAATGAAAAAATCATTGATTTAAGTTGGTCCAAAATTAAAATAAATAATTTTCAACTTTAATCTATTTTTCAAATAAAATTCGAAATTTCTGCATTAAAGAAATGCAATTTCAAAATTGTGGGAAAAAGATTAATAAAATAAAATATATTTTAAAAATTATTCAGATTTAAGTTATTTTGAAATAATATTCCAAACGTAAGATAATTTTCAACTTTAATTAAATAACATGAAAATAACAATAAATAAGTATCATGATGAAAATCAACTTAGATATTGAAATTTTCAATTTAATAAATGTATTAAATTCAAGAAATAAATAATTAAATATAGAGGAAACTTAATTATTAATTCTAGTTCAATACTAGGAAAATATACTAAACTTAGATTGTACCAAAATTAATTATTAAACAATTAATTTCACAATCAATGATATTTTCCTATTTAATATTAGAAATAATAACTAGTATAGAAATAACTATCTAGAATATATATCATTTAACTAAGTATCTTTTAAAGATTTGGAAAATATCTAATTTAAGTTGTTATAGAAAGAATCTATAATAACCAACTTAAAAGTTTTCCAAATAAAATTTAATCAAATATCAAAATTAAGTGGTAACTACTTAATTTAAGAATATTCCATTTTAAGTTTAAAATCAACTTAAAAAAATATCTTAAGAATCTTCAATAACCAATTCCTAGAATTTCTCAACTTAATATTAAATTCAAAAGATATTCAAATTTAAGTTAATAAGGAATATAGTTAGAAATAACTATTATAACTTAAATAGGAATATTTAATGAAATAATTAAAGTAAGTTTCAGAAAGAATCTAGTTAGTTATAATTCTATATTTAATTAAATACAAGAAAAATACAGTAGTTTATCTAGAAATTAATTCATTAAACTAAGTGTGTTTTTCTTAAATTAATTTCAAAAAAAAAAATTTGAAATTAATTATGTTGCTAATCAATTTTATTAGGTTAAACTAATTTAATTAACCTAGCACAGTTATCCAAATCAGGCAAATGGGCCTTCACAGTTGGGGTAGTTCATGTGAGGGGGAGCTGTGTTAGTATGTCGTACCCACTTCTATTGGCCCCCAACTCTCATATAAGGCCCAAAAGAGAGGAATTTAACCTTAAAATGAACAACTGTTATTAATTGAATATGCCCAAAAACTAAATGGACCTAAATAAAATCTATCAGGGTGTGACATTTTATTTAGCAACAACCTATATGCATCTATAATAAAATAAACATATAGGCTCACACAGACATACAGATTTGGATGGATCCTATCATGTTACTAGGTCATACACAGATGAAAGAAGAATGTAAAATTTACCTGTTACAAATTATTTACTTGACCTATTGACAATTGAACCTTGGGTTAAAATCAAATCATTGGATCTATCAACAAGTTAACCATGGCAATTTAGATCAAGCAATAATAGGTTTTAGAAAACTTATTACAAACAATCTAAAAACACATACTCCTGCAACAAGTTGAATTTGGATAGTTGGATGTAGGATTTATTTAATTTTAAATTAATTAAAAAGAATTTCGAAAATAATATTTAAATAAAAAAATATATTCGGTTTTAAAATAAAATAAATTAAAATTTAAAATTAAACCTACAATTTTGAAAAATTAGGTTTCAACTAACCTAAATATCATTTCAAAAAAAAAAAATTGCTAACCACCTTTTAAATTTTCATGTTATTTTATAAATTAAATATTCAATAAAATAAAAAGATAAATACATACCCTTTTCTGATTTTATAATTTAATTTACGTAAAAATAACAAAATTTAAAAGTTAGCAAAAATATCTTATTTCCCTTTAAAATACCATGATTATAGTAATCTTATTTTAAATCTATATAAGGTCAAATTACTTAAAATAGAATATTTTTTATAAAAGAAATTTAAGATCTGACCTTAGATTTAAAATTAAGATAAAATAATCAAATTTTTTAAAAAAAAATAAGAAAAGAGGTAAGCAAAAATTGATTTTTACCTATTTTCAAAATCAAATTACACTAATATCTAAAATTAATTTTTTAAGAAAATTAATTTATTTCTGATAATTAGATTTTAAATATGAAAATTAAAAATCAAAATACAAAACTACACAAAAATCGGAAGTTAATTCCATGAAATAGCATGAAAAATCAAAGAAAAACGAAAAAAATTTTGAGTTATACGGACGGTATGCAAAGCACACCATCTAGGTGCACATCCTTAGGCGCAAGGAGCTGCTTGGGCGCACAAAGGGTGCTGCCAGCAGCCAGCCACGCGCACAAGGGTGTGTCACCACCCCCGATTTTTTCAAAATTTCAAAAAATCATAACTAATTCAAATAAAATCGAAATTGAGTTCTGTAAAAAAGGAAATTGCTTAATTTTTTTCAAACTATCCAATAAAAATAATTCCAGAAACATAAATTCAATTATTTTTCATAAAAATTCACAAGCATCAAGCAATCATCATTTAACACACAGATCAACATGAAACCATCCAAATCAACATATATCATCGTTTTAATTCATATTACATGAAAGTGAATCACTAACCTGGCTCTCATACCAGTTGTTGGAAATATTTTACCAGGATCTAGATTTACTACCAAGTATGTTTGATTAACATTCTAATATGAATTCTAAAATAATGAAATAAACACATAAGAGTTTAAGAAAACCTTACATTGGGTGCAGCGGTATAATATGACTCCTTCCATTCAGATCTCTAGCCCTTGATTCCTTTCTATAGCAGAGCATTATCAAAATCTGAATCTGGATCTCCTTCTCTCCTTCTTTGATGTTGATTATCCACAGTCTTACATACTATGATTGAGGTACCACTTGATGTGTGTGGGCACTACTCTATCACTCAAGGATTTCGAAATTTGAGAGAAGAAAAGAGAGAGGAAAGTGGCACTCAGGAATTTTCTCTGAAAAGAATGAGATGCAATTGTGTGTTGTTTCCTGAAGCCATTACTTTCTATTTATAGAATGCCCTCTAGGTTTAGGTTAGAATTGTGTGGCATTAAAATAATGGAAAAATAAAATGGTAAAAGCCTATGCATAGTGGGCGGCCCATATAAGGAAATTGGGCCTCACTTTGTAACTTTCCCATTTTGTTATTTTCCATTCCTATTTTCTCAAAAATGTCAATTTTCCAATTTAACCATTCAAATGCCAATTCTAATTATTTAATAACTTAAAAATAATTATTAAATAATATTACCATTTAATGTATTTATTAATTTAGACATATAAAGTATCTTAATTAATAAATAAACCTAGAATCTCTTTTCTTTACAATTTCGCCCTTGCTTAGTGAAAATTCATAAAGTAGACATAGTCTAACTTTTAGAATTATAATTGATTAATTAAAATCAATTAACTGAGTCTTACAAGCAGTATGGTCTCAACTAGTATGGGGACTATGGGTCTATATAACCGAGCTTCCAATAAGTCGAACCGAATTTACCAAGTAAATTCCCTAACTTATTAATTCCTTATTGAAATCCACTCTTAGAACTTCGAATTGCACTCTCAGTCATATAGAACGCTCTATATGTTCCACGATATAGATACGTCATTAGTTATCCATTGTTATAATCCTATTTTGATCAATGACCATCTAATAGATGATCTACATTGAAAAGGCACTAAGTTACCGTTACACCTTCAATGTATTTTATCCTTAAAACACTTAGCTCTGTATAAATGATATTTCAGCAAAGTGAAATGAGATCTCCACCATTTATCTCTGTTTAGCCAAGCTCGAAGGATATCATCGTTTCACTTCTAAATTCCTATAGAAGTTATAGACTCCATATTTATGTTAGCGCTCCCACTCAATTATACTATCATGTTCCCAAAATGTACGTATCACCCTGACCCAAAAGTAGGCTTAACTAACAAATCAAAGAACATGTATAGTACTCTTGAGATCGAACCTAAACATAGCAGGATTAAGATCATTTGATCTAGGATCAACAGGTTATATTGAATTGAATAGATATTACGGTAAGTTTTAATATATCTAATCAAAGTTCAATATCGGTCCCTTCCGATGTATACTCCATACATTCGATACCGGTAAACTTTGCCAATGTCCTGGAAAGGACATAACACTTTTCCAAGGTGTAAGAATACCTATCGCTGATTATACCATGTCAGTCTAAATCCAGTGTTCTGACAAATCAGGGAATAAACTTTCGAACATATAATTAAGATTATATTCCACTATGCTGACAACACTATAATCATTAACAAATTCATATGTTCTGGACTTAAATGGAATTCATACATTATATATATAATCATGAAATAAATCATGTGAACTATGCAACATAAAATATTATTTCTGATCTTTATTAATAACTAAATCTAATTATATTGAAATGATTTTATTTAGGGCACCAAACCCAACACATACCTCATCGCTGAGAAGATTGGTAACGCAACATATCGACTAGCAGGACTCGATGGTACCGCAATCCAAAGAGCCTGGAATGGTGAAAGCTTGAAGTTTTATTATCAATAGTACTCGCAATGTATCATAAGTACTCATTATGTATTTATACTTAGTCAATTTATCTATAAATGTTCTAAGTATAGGGGGTATATAGCCCACTTTGCACTATTGATTAACTTGTTCTTTTTAAAAGTTAAATTTTTCAAAAATTCATTTTACCTTAGTGTTTTTTACACCAAGCTGTAAATAAAACCGCAATTGAAATAACAAAAGACGCGAGTACCCGTGTACTGTGAATATGATAACATAAATAAATATCATCGAAATGATATATGTGCTTCGAAATATTAAAGACAATAAAGATAAATTTGTCTAAGTACAAATCGCAAGTACCCGCGTACCGCTTAAAGAAGTTTGGCAAAATAAAATATTCATAAAGTAAGTAAACTAAGCATTGGGGGCAGGGCAGTTAGAGCAGTGGATTCATCTGCGACTTTACTGGCAGCCTCGTCAGTGACTTCTTCAGTATTCGCAGCATCAGTGTCCTCGAGAAAAAGATTTCCCCACGTCCTTGGGTCTGCGTAGGTGACATAGCTCGAAAAGCCTTAGCCATCTCAGCCGCCTCTGCCCCAAGGATCGAGAAGTCGAAGTCTGGAATCTTGGAAAGAGTTGTATATATATAGTCAGAGACCGCTTGGTCATACTGCTTCTTTCCATTCTCCTTCTCGACCTCCAAGTCGCGAGACATCTCCTCAATCTTTGCCTTAAAGTTCTTGGCTTCAAGTTCGACTTGCTTACGGGTTTCCTCGAGCTCTTTGTCCTTGTTAGTCGCTTCCTGCTTCAACTTCTTAATGTTCTCCTGAAGCTGGACATTCTGCTTCTTTAAAAGCTCGATTTCCTTGGAACCAACAATGAAGGCCTTCGAAAACATAGTTATGAACTGCGAAGCCAACTCTGCAGAACGAGGCATAAGTTCCTCAAAAGGAGTCCTCTCAACCTTTGACATAAACTCCTCGCCCACGAACTTCTCCTAAAGAGCTAGAAAATCGCGAGCTCGAACAGTTGGATTGATCACGACTTTCTTCCCCTTGTCTTGTGAGGGCCTCGCCGATTTCTTGGACGTATCAGCAGCTGGAGTAATCACGACGTCACTTTTCCTTTTCTGAGGAATGACAAGAGAAGTCGTTGCTGTTCCAGTCTTCGGCTTGCGATTGAGAACAGGAGCTTGCTTCAGGAAAGTGATTTATGCGAAGACAAGAAAAGATAAGTTAAAATATAAACAATGACTCATATGTATATACCGCATATATGCGATGTGTTACCTAATGTTGGTCGAGAGGTCTGTTTAGAAAGACGTTTGTCTATCTTCTCCTTTTGCTTCTCAGACGGCTCCTTGTATACTGGCTCCCGATGAAGGCTGGCGTTCTCTGGAATTAACTTGTGTTCTCGCAGCTTCAAGGTCGTGCACAGCAATCGCCAATCGCGATCTTGAACAGGGAGGCAACTGAGAACTTCAGCGACTTCTTTGCTAGTCGAGTCCAATACGGGTCGAGCTGGTCTATCTGCGAACAATAAGGAAGAGCGTGTTAGATCATACCACAAGGTAACGTGAAAATTAACTAAGTGTTAAAGTGTGCGATGTACTAGGTCGACGATTAAAATCAGTCCTAATTCCTGGTACTTTAAACACGTAAAACCACTTGGATTTCCAATCTCCCATATTGGAAACCATGCCTTCCACCCCGTTGATTTCAGAAGTGGCTCATTTACTGAAACAATATGTAATATCCCAGAAAATAAATAATATTTAAATGGACATATTTTATTAAATATGTAAGTACTTGAGAAATGAAGTAGGATTATGATCTTACTTAGGTAAATTGTTGAGAAATTATTTAATGAAATACGTTATTTTTGGGCCCGGCAATTGTGGAAATTTAGCTATGTGGTTAGCAATGTCACGACATTAAATGAAAGAATTATTTTGAGAATATCCCGGATTAAGTTAGAATTTTATTAGAATGTCGGATTGGGGAATTAGTAAAATTACCAAAATGCCCCTAAGGTTTTTTTTTTTAAAAAAAAATTATGTGAGAGGGGTAAATTAGGAAATTCAATGGAACTTTTTGACTTTTCTTCTTTTATTTTTCTGCTGCCTATTATTTATTTAAGGAAGGAAATAGAAATAATAAAAAAGTGGAAAACCTCATTTTTCTTTAGAAAGAAAACTTCCAAGGCAAGGAAGCCTCCTTTCTTCTTCTCCTTCCTCTTTTCTCTCTCTCTTTCGTGACCTAGAGCTAGCTAAAACCAGGGGATTCATTTTGATTTCTCTCAGTTTTTGAGCAAATTGGATACCCAAGATCATCCTAGAAGCTTTGAAGGTAAGTTCTTTTCCTTGGGGATTGAAAACTTCACTAATTTAGGTTGGTTTTGGATGAGGGTTGTAGGATTTCGTGGCTGTAGGTTTAGTCTGGGTTGTGATGGTGTTTTTAGGTCTCTTTTGGGGTGTGTTGAAGTTAGTATCATGTGATTTTAATGGCTGTTTAGTTTGAATGTATTTGATTAAGCAATTTGAGCTTGATTTTCAAGTGAGATGGTGATTTTGAGTTAAGTGGTGAATTGTGATTGAATGATGTGTTGAATATGTTGTACTTGGTATATTGAACTGTTCTGGAAATGCAATTTAGGTCTGAGATGGTTTTGGTTCGAGCTGGGGGAGAAAAACCAGAAATTTTCTGGTCTGACAGCAACCGGTCGACCGGATGGGTTCTGCTGTATCAGAACCGGTCGACCGGTTACAGCAGGGGAAAATTTCTCGGGTTTTTCTCTGAACCCTGTTTAGCTCGGGGTTGAACCTAGTACCTGCCTTTGAATAATTTTGAGTTATTTGAATTATTATATAGTTGGTGAAGGCTAAGTCTAATCGGTTTTAAATTAGGGTTTTAATCCGGAATATTAAGTTAAGGTATTTATTGTGTTTCAATTGTCGTGACATAGGACCGGGATTGCCTAGCTTGTTTTTCCACCCAGGTCGGCCATATTCTTGACTTCTGAATTAAGGTAAGAAAAGTGGTAAGCACCGTATGTGGTTAAAAATCAATGGATGAATGGAAGTGACCTTAATTATTATCATGATGTTGATTAAAAGCTTATTAAGCCTAGGTTATGACCTAGGGTTGGAAACGGTTATTACCGTTATGAGTAAATACTCTTGAAACCGCGGTTAGGTTTCTTACTTATCGTTTGCTTTATCGGGCAACGGTAGTGACATATTCAGCTCGTATGTGACGAGTAGTAAAAAGTGGTACTTTATTAAGTACCAGGAATGTGTGATGTTCAAATGAATGATTATTATTATCGAATAGTAAGTGAACATAATGGCACGAGATTAAGTTAATAATTATCTTCTTTCAATTATTGTTTTGATCACTTTCTTGCTGAGTCTCTGTGACTCACTGGTGCTTTATGGTGCAGGTAAAGGGAAGGCCAAAGTCGAGCAACCATGAGTTTATGGTCGTAGCAGCAATGTACATACCAGCCGTAGGCGACGATTTACGGGGATGCTCTATTTTGATTGTATTTTGGAAAATATAAAGCTTATGTTGTAAAATACTTTGAAATCAGTTTGTATATATTTTGAAAACAGGGGAACCCCGTAATTCATGTTACTTATCTTTTGTTAAAAAGTTTAAAGGTTGAGTTTTAACTATCAAAATTTAATTACCCACACTTTTAGTATAATTACATCTTATATAATTATTGGTATTTTAAATAAATTGCACACATGTGGCGTTCCTGTTGGACAGGGCGTTACACAATAGAAGCCGTTGTGAAGGCCCACACTCTTTATGTCATAAAAATAGCTTATAGAATGCCCTCCATCGAAGGCTCCTTATGTGCGTACTCCATGTACATCGCATAAAACCCAAGGGCTATGAGATAACTGTTTGGAGTTAGTTGGAAAGGGGAAACATCATATCGCTTAAGAATAGCAGCGATGATTGGGTGAAAAGGAAGCAATACACCACAGCGGAGAATGGGTATAGAAACAACCACATTCTCTATAGGTATTATCGCAGGATTGGTGAAAGAGAGATGCGGTCTCTGGGTAGGGCGAGGACGCATGGTGCTAAGGCGTAACAGATTTAACCTTGTAAAAGTGGTTAGGTCGGATTTGGTAACTCGCGAAACCGAATCCTCGCATGAGAAGGGCTCGTCCAATTGAGTGTTGTCCACTGAGTCAGTCCCTCTCCCTTCTGCATCCTCCTCTTCCTCTGACTCGCAGTCTGGAGCCTCCCAGTCCTCGCCCATCTCCTCAACTTCGGCATCAAGAGCATACCTGGAATGAACAAGGTGTTCACGAGCTGACATCGTAGATTTGCTATCATGAATCTCGATGGTCCCTGGTTCAGCGAGCTCCTGATCCATCCTTTCTATATCTGCGGAGGACAACGGGCCTAGCTCTGCATCTCTAGCAATTGGAGTCTCCTCTTTTGAGATCGAGGTCGGGATGAAGCTATCCTCCTGGTCTTGGTCGCCGTCGAAAGCATTGCCTTCAGAGCCAAACATCTGGCTGTCCGACAAGTCGCTCATCTGAAAGATAGAAGATCTTTTCAGTGTGGTGAATGTGCGAAAACAATACAAGTGACCTCACCCGCATAAAAAATTCAAGATCTCCTTGGAAGGCTAACTCGGATTCTCGCGAAAACCCAACCAGCCCACCAAGGCATAAAATCGCAAGTGTGCGACTAGAAGAATACCTCAAAAAATGGTTGGGAGTTACCCAGTGACCCAAGGGGCATGCATTTTCGAGCATGCCCTGAAGTTACTGGGAAACACCCACCGTTTCGAGAAATCTAACCAATCACAACCTGCGAGTATATCACGCATATTTGACTAGCAGTATATCTTAAGAAAACAGCCGAGGAATCTCCTATATCTCAAGGAGCATGCCTTTCTCGCATAACCCTTGGGCTAATGGAAACACCTCACTGTTTCGAGCAAACCTACTAGTCGAAATATACGGTTGTATGGGAAAAGGGAACGCTGGCGCATGTCACAAATGGCTGGGTGTATCGTAGTACCTCAAGGAACATGCAATCGCATGCATGAGCATTGGAATACGGCGACACACCCACCATTTGAAAGACTTAACCAGTATCCCCACAAAAAAATATATAGAGAATATGGAGAAAACCCTAAGTTCTAAACAACGGGTAAAAATGATAAAGTCCCCAGAATTCCTAAAGGAAGCAGATATGCGAGTATTCGAGATGCTCATCCAAATACCCGCGAGTATTCCAGAGATAAGCAATCAAAAAGATGCGAATATTCAAAATATTCTTCCTGAATTGGCAGTTATGCCAATTACAAGTCTATTTTCTCCTGGGGATTGTTGGAAATTATTTTACAAGGATCTTAGATCTACTCACAAGTATGTTGTTTAACACCCTAAATATGAACTTTCTAAAACGATGAAATAAACACATATAAAGTTTAGTAAACCTTACATTGGGTGCAGCGAAATAATATGACTCCTTCCGTTCATATATCTAGCCCTTGATTCCTTTCTGTAGCAGAGCATTATCAATATCTGAACCTGGATCTCTTTCTCTGATTCTTTAGTGCTGAAACTCCTTCTTGCTGAAAGTCTTTCTTCACGATCTTCCTCACTATGGTTGAGGTATCACTTGCTGTGTGTGGGCACTACTCTTACACTAAGAATTTCGAAATTCAAGAGGGAAGAAAGAGAGAGGGAGTGGTCGGCCAGATAGGGAGAGAGAAGGCTCAGGTTTTTCTGAATCAGAAGTGTGAAATTTAAGTGTAAATTTCCTGAAGCCTTCACTATCTATTTATAGCATTCCACTAGGGTTAGGTTTGAATTATTTGGCATTAATATAATGAAAATATCAGTTTAAATTTCCTACAAAAGTGGCCGGCCCTATACTAGTTGATTTGGGCCTCACTTTTTGCAATTTTGCAGTTTTATCTTTTCTGCATCTGATTTTCTCAAAAATGCCAATTTTCTAATTCACCCATTTAAATGCCAATTCTAACTATTTAATAACTATAAATAATTATTAAATAATATTGTCATTTATCATATTTATTAATTGAACCATACAAAGTATCATAATTAACAAATATGCCCCTAAAACTCTTTCTTTACAATTTTGCCCTTACTTAGTGAAAAATTCACAAATAGACATAGTCTAATTTGAGAATTATAATTGATTAATCAAAACCAATTATATGAGTCTTACAAGCAATATTATCTCAACTAGTGCGGGGACCATGGGTCTATATAACGAGCTTCCAATAAGTAGATAAAGAATTTAGCACTAAAATTCACTAACTTATTAATTCTTCGTTGAATCCACGCATAGAACTTAGAATTGCACTCTCAGTATATAGAATGCTCTATATGTTCCACCATATAGATGCATCATTAGTTATCCATTGTTATAATCCTAATGTGATCAATGATCTTCTATATGAATGATCTACACTGTAAAGAGATTAGATTACCGTTACACCCTACAATGTATTTATTCCTTAAAACACTTGACCTCGTATAAATGATATTTCAGCTTATGTGAAATGAGTACTCCACCATTTATGTTCGTTTGGTCAAGCTCGAAGGAGATCATCCTTTGCTTACTATTCGCCAGATAGAAGCTATAGATTCCATGTTTATGCTAGCGCTCCCACTCAATTGCACTACCGTGTTCCCAAAATGTACGTATCACCCTGACCTAAAAGTAGGCTTAACTAACAAATCAAAGATCACGAATAGCCTTTCAAGATTGAGCCTAATCATAACAGGATTAAGAACATTTAATCTAGGATCAACTAGGCGATATTGACTTGAATAGATATTACGGTAAGTTTAATAAATCTAAGTCAAAGTTCAATATCGGTCCCTTCCGATGCATACTCCATGCATCCAACCTGAGCTTTACTTTAACAAATGCTCTGGAAAGAACATAGCACTTCTCCAAATGCAAGTAAACTCTGTTGTAGATTATCATATCAGTAACACCCTATGTCTGATAAATCTAGGAAACTTTATTCACATAGTCATGTTTACTTTCCAATGTGTTGACAACACAATAAACAGGATCAAGTATGTGAAAAGGGTTTCAGATGAATTCATACATTATGTACACATAATCATGAAATAAATCACGTGAACCATGCAACATTAAATGTTATTTCTAATCTATATTAATAAGTAAATCTGATTATATTGAAATTAGTTTTATTTAGGGCATAAAACCCAACAAACTCCCACTTGCACTAATATAAAACAAAAAGTGCATTTCAAATAATCTCAACACCTTGATATACAAATCAAGTGTAGTAGTAGTAAACTCCTCGTAATAGGATCTGAAAGGGTTAATTAACCATAACCTTTTCTCCACCATTACTCTTCCTTAATCATAAAATTATTGATAATGTGAAATTCCTCTCTATATGTCTACTCTCTTGGGATACTGGATTCTATACATACCTTTAGCAACTACTTTTGGTTAATCAGGAAATTAACACTAGTAGTTTATGCAATTTGGAATGGTGCCAAAAATGTATAGAACTTTCCTTAGACTGAATAAGTACCTTTCCTGCAACTTTAACATTCAATCCCTTTCTGGTAGACCTAGAGACTTCAGATAGGTTTTTACACTTTTCCAAAATCACTATTCCACCCCTAGAGTGATCACCATCTTATCAGAAAGATTTTCTAGCACAAAGGCAAATTTCGAAATCTGATGTGGTGTAGTCTAAGAGTTTTAAACACACTCTTATAGACTAACATATAGTTCCTCTTCTTAATCTTAAGATTTACTTGATTGTCTTCCAATGTTCTTCTCCTGGATTAATCTGATACCTACTCATTACTCCCACTCAACAACAGGTGTCTGGTCTAAGGCATACAAAAGCATATCTAAGACCTCTCACTGTTGATTTAAGAAATTCTTTCATGGCTTTATCTTTTCTGGAATAGTTGAGACTTTTCTTTAGATAAATAAAATCTACGCCTAAGAAGTTGTGAAGCTTCTATAGATTTCCATTAAAAAGAAAATGCTTTAGCATCTTACTAAAGTAAGTTGCTTGCATTAGAGTAAGTAATTACCAGGTATACCACAAGCCATAGGTTTAGATAAACTCAAACCTATAATACTAGGAACAGGAAGTTTGTTAAGTCCATAGAATACACTTATTAACAAAATTTCCTTTTTATGTCCTTGTAATAGAAAACTTTAGGTTATTCCATGTGAATGGATTAAACCATAGTTCTATTGGCTTTTCTTCTTAGTTTCTTATCTTGACAATCCATTACTTGTTTAAACTCACAATGGATTTTAATCACTAGTGTCTCCTAAGTCATAAGAAGGTAAGTTCCTAGAAACTCTCCCACTACGACAAGGTACCGTGAATTATGTCTAAGAAAACTAAATGGTATTTATCTCTTCGGTTGTGACAAGACAACAGAGGCAGTGGGATCATCATATGTCATATAAGATGATCGAACACTTTCAGAATCAAGAAAAATATCTCCTTTATATGCTACTTTATTTTCAGACTTAGTCATTTTCTTAGAAAAGTAGTATTTGTTTGAACAAACACTTTCTTATCTATTGACTATGGGATGGTCCACCCTTAATCACTTAGAATAGCTAACAAACCATGGTTAACAGTTCTAGCTTTTCTTAAGATTTTGATTAGGTCATCCATGAATCTAGTAATGATTTACATTAAGTATACAACCATTACATCATTCTAAAATTGTATTACCATAGAAGAAATTAGGCAACGACTAGTAACTAATCATCAATATGCAGCTCGAAATTTCTGGGGAGGTAAGTTTGGATATAATTCAAAAATCAATTTAATGATCTTTGAACTGCATATCTACTAACTATTTCTCCACCCCTATCAGTTCCCAAGATCTTTAACCACTTACCTTAATGGATTTAACCATTGCTAGAAATTTAAGAAATTTTTCAAAGATTTCAAATTTCTTGCTAAAAGGTATAATCTAGAGTTATCGTTTTAAGAATACAATGAAAAACTCATATCCACCCTGTTGGAAATTATTTTACCAGGATCTTAGATCTACTCACAAGTATGTTGATTAACACCCTAAATATGAACTTTCTAAAACGATGAAATAAACACGTATAAAGTATTAGAAACCTTACATTGGGTGCAGCGGAATATAATGACTCCTTCCGTTCAGATATCTAGCCCTTGATTCCTTTCTGTAGCAGAGCATTATCAATATCTGAACCTGGATCTCTTTCTCTGAATCTTTGATGCTGAAACTCCTTCTTGCTGAAAGTCTTTCTTCACGATCTTCCTCACTATGATTGAGGTATCACTTGCTGTGTGTGGGCACTACTCTCACACTAAGATTTTCGAAATTGAAGAGGGAAGGAGAAAGAGAAGGGTCAGCCAAAGATAGGGAGAGAGAAGGCTCAGGTTTTTCTCTGAAGGAAAAATAGAAAATTTAAGTGTGTAATTTTCCTGAAGCCTTCACTATCTATTTATAGCATTCCACTAGGGTTAGGTTTGAATTATTTGGCATTAAAATAATGAAAATATCAGAGGGAAAAACCCTATAAAAGTGGCCGGCCATGCTTAGTGGATTTGGGCCTCACTTTTTGCAATTTTGCAGTTTTATCTTTTCTGCATCTGATTTTCTCAAAAACGCCAATTTTCTAATTCAACCATTTAAATGCCAATTCTAACTATTTAATAAATATAAATAATTATTAAATAATATTGTCATTTATCATATTTATTAATTGAACCATACAAAGTATCATAATTAACAAATATGCCCCTAAAACTCTTTCTTTAAAATTTCGCCCTTACTTAGTGAAAAATTCACAAATAGACATAGTCTAATTTGAGAATTATAATTGATTAATCAAAACCAATTACATGAGTCTTACAAGCAATATTATCTCAACTAGTGCGGGGACCATGGGTCTATATAACCGAGCTTCCAATAAGTAGATCAAGAATTTAGCACTAAAATTCACTAACTTATTAATTCTTTGTTGAATCCACGCATAGAACTTAGAATTGCACTCTCAGTATATAGAATGCTCTATATGTTCCACCATATAGACACATCATTAGTTATCCATTGTTATAATCCTAATGTGATCAATGATCCTCTATATGAATGATCTACATTGTAAAGGGATTAGATTACCGTTACACCCTACAATGTATTTATTCCTTAAAACACTTGACCCCGTATAAATGATATTTCAGCTTATGTGAAATGAGTACTCCACCATTTATGTTCGTTTGGTCAAGCTCGAAGGAGATCATCCTTTGCTTACTATTCGCCAGATAGAAGCTATAGATTCCATGTTTATGCTAGCGCTCCCACTCAATTGCACTACCGTGTTCCCAAAATGTACGTATCACCCTGACCTAAAAGTAGGCTTAACTAACAAATCAAAGAACACGAATAGCCTTTCAAGATTGAGCCTAATCATAACAGGATTAAGATCATTTGATCTAGGATCAACTAGGCGATATTGACTTGAATAGATATTACGGTAAGTTTAATAAATCTAAGTCAAAGTTCAATATCGGTCCCTTCTGATGCATACTCCATGCATCCAACCTGAGCTTTACTTTAACCAATGCTCTGGAAAGAACATAGCATTTCTCCAAATGCAAGTAAACTCTTGTTGTAGATTATCATACCAGTAAAACCCTGTGTCTGATAAATCTAGGAAACTTTATTCACATAGTCATGTTTACTTTCCAATGTGTTGACCGCACAATAAACACGATCAAGTATGTGAAAAAGGGTTTCAGATGAATTTATACATTATGTACATATAATCATGAAATAAATCATGTGAACCATGCAACATTAAATGTTATTTCTGATCTATATTAACAGGTAAATCTGATTATATTGAAATGAGTTTTATTTAGGGCATAAAACCCAACAAACTCCCACTTGCACTAATATAAAACAAAAAGTGTGTTTCAAATAATCTCAACACCTTGATATACAAATCAAGTGTAGTAGTAGTAAACTCCTCGTAATAGGACCTAAAATGTTGAATTAAACACAACATTTTCTCCACCATTACTCTTCCTTTAATCACAAAATCATTGATAATGTGAAATTCCTCTCTATATGTCTACTCTCTTGGGATACTGGATTTTATATCTTTGGCAACTACTTTTGGTTAATTAGGAAATTAACACTAGTAGTTTAAGGCAATTTGGAATGGTGCCAAAGATGTATAGAACTTTCCTTAGACTGAATAAGTACCTTTCCTGCAACTTTAACATTCAGTCTCTCTCTAGTAGACCTAGAGACTTCAGATAGGTTTTTACACTTCTCCAAAATCACTATTCCAACCCTAGAGTAACCACCATCTTATCAGAAAGATTTACTAGCACAAAGGCAAATTTCGAAATCTGATATGGTGTAGTCTAAGAGTTTTAAACACACCCTTATAGACTAACATATAGTTCCTCTTCTTAATCTTAGGATTTACTTGATTGTCTTCCAATGTTCTTCTCCTGGATTAATCTGATACCTACTCATTACTCCCACTCAACAACAGGTGTCTGGTCTAAGGCATACAAAAGCATATCTAAGACCTCTCACTGTTGATTTAAGAAATTCTTTCATGGCTTTATCTTTTCTGGAATAGTTGAGACTTTTCTTTAGATAAATAAAATCTACGCCTAAGAAGTTGTGAAGCTTCTATAGATTTCCATTAAAAAGAAAATGCTTTAGCATCTTACTAAAGTAAGTTGCTTGCATTAGAGTAAGTAATTACCAGGTATACCACAAGCCATAGGTTTAGATAAACTCAAACCTATAATACTAGGAACAGGAAGTTTGTTAAGTCCATAGAATACACTTATTAACAAAATTTCCTTTTTATGTCCTTGTAATAGAAAACTTTAGGTTATTCCATGTGAATGGATTAAACCATAGTTCTATTGGCTTTTCTTCTTAGTTTCTTATCTTGACAATCCATTACTTGTTTAAACTCACAATGGATTTTAATCACTAGTGTCTCCTAAGTCATAAGAAGGTAAGTTCCTAGAAACTCTCCCACTACGACAAGGTACCGTGAATTATGTCTAAGAAAACTAAATGGTATTTATCTCTTCGGTTGTGACAAGACAACAGAGGCAGTGGGATCATCATATGTCATATAAGATGATCGAACACTTTCGGAATCAAGAAAAATATCTCCTTTATATGCTACTTTATTTTCAGACTTAGTCATTTTCTTAGAAAAGTAGTATTTGTTTGAACAAACACTTTCTTATCTATTGACTATGGGATGGTCCACCCTTAATCACTTAGAATAGCTAACAAACCATGGTTAACAGTTCTAGCTTTTCTTAAGATTTTGATTAGGTCATCCATGAATCTAGTAATGATTTACATTAAGTATACAACCATTACATCATTCTAAAATTGTATTACCATAGAAGAAATTAGGCAACGACTAGTAACTAATCATCAATATGCAGCTCGAAATTTCTGGGGAGGTAAGTTTGGATATAATTCAAAAATCAATTTAATGATCTTTGAACTGCATATCTACTAACTATTTCTCCACCCCTATCAGTTCCCAAGATCTTTAACCACTTACCTTAATGGATTTAACCATTGCTAGAAATTTAAGAAATTTTTCAAAGATTTCAAATTTCTTGCTAAAAGGTATAATCTAGAGTTATCGTTTTAAGAATACAATGAAAAACTCATATCCACCCTGTTGGAAATTATTTTACCAGGATCTTAGATCTACTCACAAGTATGTTGATTAACACCCTAAATATGAACTTTCTAAAACGATGAAATAAACACGTATAAAGTATTAGAAACCTTACATTGGGTGCAGCGGAATATAATGACTCCTTCCGTTCAGATATCTAGCCCTTGATTCCTTTCTGTAGCGAGCATTATCAATATCCGAACTCGGATCTCTTTCTCTCGAATCTTTGATGCTTTGAAACTCCTTCTTCTTTGAAAGTCTTTCTTCACGATCTTCCTCACTATGATTGAGGTATCACTTGCTGTGTGTGGGCACTACTCTCACACTAAGATTTTCGAAATTGAAGAGGGAAGGAGAAAGAGAAGGGTCAGCCAAAGATAGGGAGAGAGAAGGCTCAGGTTTTTCTCTGAAGGAAAAATAGAAAATTTAAGTGTGTAATTTTCCTGAAGCCTTCACTATCTATTTATAGCATTCCACTAGGGTTAGGTTTGAATTATTTGGCATTAAAATAATGAAAATATCAGAGGGAAAAACCCTATAAAAGTGGCCGGCCATGCTTAGTGGATTTGGGCCTCACTTTTTGCAATTTTGCAGTTTTATCTTTTCTGCATCTGATTTTCTCAAAAACGCCAATTTTCTAATTCAACCATTTAAATGCCAATTCTAACTATTTAATAAATATAAATAATTATTAAATAATATTGTCATTTATCATATTTATTAATTGAACCATACAAAGTATCATAATTAACAAATATGCCCCTAAAACTCTTTCTTTAAAATTTCGCCCTTACTTAGTGAAAAATTCACAAATAGACATAGTCTAATTTGAGAATTATAATTGATTAATCAAAACCAATTACATGAGTCTTACAAGCAATATTATCTCAACTAGTGCGGGGACCATGGGTCTATATAACCGAGCTTCCAATAAGTAGATCAAGAATTTAGCACTAAAATTCACTAACTTATTAATTCTTTGTTGAATCCACGCATAGAACTTAGAATTGCACTCTCAGTATATAGAATGCTCTATATGTTCCACCATATAGACACATCATTAGTTATCCATTGTTATAATCCTAATGTGATCAATGATCCTCTATATGAATGATCTACATTGTAAAGGGATTAGATTACCGTTACACCCTACAATGTATTTATTCCTTAAAACACTTGACCCCGTATAAATGATATTTCAGCTTATGTGAAATGAGTACTCCACCATTTATGTTCGTTTGGTCAAGCTCGAAGGAGATCATCCTTTGCTTACTATTCGCCAGATAGAAGCTATAGATTCCATGTTTATGCTAGCGCTCCCACTCAATTGCACTACCGTGTTCCCAAAATGTACGTATCACCCTGACCTAAAAGTAGGCTTAACTAACAAATCAAAGAACACGAATAGCCTTTCAAGATTGAGCCTAATCATAACAGGATTAAGATCATTTGATCTAGGATCAACTAGGCGATATTGACTTGAATAGATATTACGGTAAGTTTAATAAATCTAAGTCAAAGTTCAATATCGGTCCCTTCTGATGCATACTCCATGCATCCAACCTGAGCTTTACTTTAACCAATGCTCTGGAAAGAACATAGCATTTCTCCAAATGCAAGTAAACTCTTGTTGTAGATTATCATACCAGTAAAACCCTGTGTCTGATAAATCTAGGAAACTTTATTCACATAGTCATGTTTACTTTCCAATGTGTTGACCGCACAATAAACACGATCAAGTATGTGAAAAAGGGTTTCAGATGAATTTATACATTATGTACATATAATCATGAAATAAATCATGTGAACCATGCAACATTAAATGTTATTTCTGATCTATATTAACAGGTAAATCTGATTATATTGAAATGAGTTTTATTTAGGGCATAAAACCCAACAAACTCCCACTTGCACTAATATAAAACAAAAAGTGTGTTTCAAATAATCTCAACACCTTGATATACAAATCAAGTGTAGTAGTAGTAAACTCCTCGTAATAGGACCTAAAATGTTGAATTAAACACAACATTTTCTCCACCATTACTCTTCCTTTAATCACAAAATCATTGATAATGTGAAATTCCTCTCTATATGTCTACTCTCTTGGGATACTGGATTTTATATCTTTGGCAACTACTTTTGGTTAATTAGGAAATTAACACTAGTAGTTTAAGGCAATTTGGAATGGTGCCAAAGATGTATAGAACTTTCCTTAGACTGAATAAGTACCTTTCCTGCAACTTTAACATTCAGTCTCTCTCTAGTAGACCTAGAGACTTCAGATAGGTTTTTACACTTCTCCAAAATCACTATTCCAACCCTAGAGTAACCACCATCTTATCAGAAAGATTTACTAGCACAAAGGCAAATTTCGAAATCTGATATGGTGTAGTCTAAGAGTTTTAAACACACCCTTATAGACTAACATATAGTTCCTCTTCTTAATCTTAGGATTTACTTGATTGTCTTCCAATGTTCTTCTCCTGGATTAATCTGATACCTACTCATTACTCCCACTCAACAGCAGGTGTCTGGTCTAAGGCATACAAAAGCATATCTAAGACCTCTCACTGTTGATATAAGAAATTCTTTCATGGCTTTATCTTTTCTGGAATAGTTGAGACTTTTCCTTAGATAAATAAAATCTATGCCTAAGAAGTTGTGAAGCTTCTATAGATTTCCATTAGAAAGAAAATGCTTTAGCATCTTACTAAAGTAAGTTGCTTGCATTAGAGTAAGTAATTACCAGGTATACCACAAGCCATAGGTTTAGATAAACTCAAACCTATAATACTATGAACAGGAAGTTTGTTAAGTCCATTGAATAGACTTATAAACGAAAATTTCCTTTTATGTCCTTGTAATAGAAAACTTTAGGTTACTCCATGTGAATGGATTAAACCATAGTTCTATTGGCTTTCTTCTTAGTTTCTTATCTTGACAATCCATTACTTGTTTAAACTCACAATGGATTTTAATCACTAGTGTCTCCAAAGTCATAAGAAGGTGAGTTCCTAGAAACTCTCCCACTACGACGAGGTACCGTGAATTATGTCTAAGAAAACTAAATGGTATTGACCTCTTCGGTTGTGACAAGACAACAGAGGCAGTGGGATCATCATATGTTATATAAGATGATAGAACACTTTTGGAATCAAGAAAAATATCTCCTTTATTTGCTACTTGTTTTTCAGACTTAGTCATTTTCTTAGAAAAGTAGTATTTGTTTGAACAAACACTTTCTTATCTATTGACAATGGGATGGTCCACCCCTAATTACTTAGAATAGCTAACAAACCATGGTTAACAGTTCTAGCTTTTCTTAAGAATTCGATTAGGTCATCCATGAATCTAGTAATGATTTACATTAAGTATACAACCATTACATCATTCTGAAATTGTATTACCATAGATGGATTTAGGCAACGACTAGTAACTAATCATCAATATGCAACTCGAAATTTCTGGGGAGGTAAGTTTGGATATAATTCAAAAATCAATTTAATGATCTTTGAACTGCATATCAACTAACTATTTCTCCACCCCTATCAGTTCGCAAGATCTTTAACCACTTACCTTAATAGTTTTAACCATTGCTAGAAATTAATGAAATTTTTCAAACATTTCAAATTTCTTGCTAAAAGGTATAATCTAGAGTTATCGTTTTAAGAATACAACGAAAAACTCACATCCACCCTTTAATGTACATCCATCTGCGAATGAGATGAACTACTTTTAGTAGATATAGGCATATTAACTCTTTGCAGAGATTGATCTTGTCAAATCCACTATGAACAAGATACAAATGCCATAGATTAAAAAAATGTGGTAGTGTCTATTGATGACATAGGTTTAGTTACATCAAAGAGTTCTTAGAATACTGCAAGTGGATCCTGGTCACAGAATACCTAACTCATATTCCATACAGGTTTAATCCATTAATAGAAGATGGATATTAAACACTTGAGAAAGTGTAACTGTATTGTATTCTGGAATTAGAAATATAAGAAAATTTCTATTTGGAATCTAAAATTAAAGTCAAAGACTTAAATTTATACCAAATATAATGAGTAATTCTATCTTGGACCAGCACTACTAATATAAACTCTAAGTCAGATTTGCCCATACAAGTAGGAGATTTCTAAGATTGAGGATTTATATCAATTGGGAATAGAATTTTGGGATTATAATCATATGCGTCATTTAATTTCTTAAGAGAAAATATAGAATGACATGAAATGATTTATAGACCATTCATCCAATGATATGTTATTGAGCTAATTCGAAATGAATAAGCTAAGAGGAATTAGGATAATTTCGTTTATAAATAAGAATCCAACGATGCTTCGATTAGCGAAAGACAAAGTAATCTTATTTATGTAATCTTCTTGTTTCATATTGTAAAAATACTAGTCTAAGGTGTCATCAATTGATGAACAGCTAGATGTTGCATATACAATATTTATCTTTCGAGATCTTACACTATTATGTATGTCTAATGGTGAAAATCCATTAGGGATTTATCTCATTAGAAAAACAAACATGTTAGACCAGCAATGAAGATTCGAAATTAAACTACAACTTAATAACAGAAAATAACATGGTTCAATATAAATTCATACACAATTCAGAAATTATAAGCATATAGCAAGTAGGAATGACAAGTGAAAATACTAAAACATACAATCCTAAATAATTTCCAAGGTTTTTCAACAAACTGATACAGTGTCCCGTTTAGGCGAGAGTCAAAGCATCATCCATTGAATAGAGTTGTCAGCTCATCTAAAATGATAAACATTCTAGCAACCTTTTATTCGATCAAGATTGGAATTCAGGTTGTCCCGTTTAGGCGAGAGTCAAGGCAATTCTATCTTATGAGCTTCCACCATTGTTTCATAACTTGCAAGTCAAGTATGGTCGCCACCATTAGGGTGATCCATACCATACAAAACACTTACAAACTACTTATCATGCGAGGTTAAACGGTGCGAAATTGCTAATGAACGTTCCTCCATTAGGGATGATTACTCACTAAAACAAACGCGGTGTAAAACCCACAATGGAGATCGAATATCTTAATAATAAAGCTCATTATTTAAAAAAAAAATTTGTATTTTCTTTGATTCTCTTTATTTATTCTATTTATTTTAAATATATATTTATTTAATTAAAATTTCCAATTTAGAATGAAAAATTCTAAATATAAATTTTAATTTAATATTTATAAATTTTACTTAGATGGTTATGAAAATAACATGAATTATCTCCATCTTAGTAATAATTTCCAATAAATATTTAGAAAAATATTCAATTTAAGTTGTTACAAAATTAATTTAAATTAATTTATAACTCAAATTTTATTTTCTATGAATATATATATTGCATTTCGAAAAATTAAAGTATTTAAGAATACAATTTTCGAAAAATGCATGTTAAAATAAAATAAATATTGGAAAAATTATTCTAATTTAATGTTGACCCAAAATTAATTAATTAAAATTAATTTACAACAAAAAATATAATTTTCCTATTTAATTAAATATATAAGAAAAATTTCAAATATTTAAGTAGGATGATGAAAATCAACTTAAATATTAATTTTCTATTTAATTAAATACACTAGAAAAATACTTCAAACAAAAATATCATCTATCTAGATTTTCCTTTGACTAATTAATTCAATTTCTAATAATATACTTTAATTCAATTTATTTTAAATTAATCAATAAATGAAAAAGTCATTGATTTAAGTTGATCCAAGAATTAATTAAAATAAATAATTAATTTACAACTTAATCTATTTTTCAAATAAAATTCGAAAGTCCAGCATTTAAGAAATGCAATTTCGAAATTTTATTAATAAAATAAAGAAAAAATATATTTTGAAAATTATTTAAATTTAGTTGAAAAAATAAATTTCAACTAAAAATAATTTTCTATTTAATTAAGTGTCATGAAAAAGAAATATTTAAGTATCATGATGAAAATCAACTTAGATATTTAATTTTCAAATTAATTAAATGTATTAAATTAAAGAAATAAATAATTAAGTGTAGAGAATGTTTAATTATTAATCTCTAGTTTAATACTAGGAAAAAATAAATTGTACCAAAATTAATTATTTAAATAATTAATTTTACAATATATTATATTTTCCTATTTAATATTAGAAATAATAAGTAGTCTAGAAATAACTATTTAGAAAATATCTTATTTGACTAAGTATTTTTTCCACAAAATTTGAAAAAATATCTAATTTAAGTTGTATTAGAAAAAATCTAGAACTTAAATATTTTCAAATTTAAATTTAATTAAATATCAAAAATTAAGTTGTAACCACTTAATTTGAAAATATTCCATTTTAAGTTAATATTCGAAAAGATATTAACTTAAAAAATATCTAAAATATTCCATTTTAAGTTAATATTCGAAAAGATATTAACTTAAAAAATATCTAAAGAATCTTAATAACCAATGCCTAGAATTCCTCAACTTAATTTTGAAATTTTAAATCCAAAAGATATTCAGATTTAAGTTGGTTAGTTGAAGATAACTAAATATCAACTTAAATAGGAATATTTAATGAAAATTTAAATTAAGCTCCAGAAAGAATCTAGATGGTTATAATTCTATATTTAATTCAATACAAGAAAATACATATAGTTTAGCTTAGAATAAAAAATTCTTTAAACTATAATTTTCTTAAATTAATTTCAAAATAAATGAAATTAATTATGTTGCTAATCAATTTTATTAGGTTAAACTAGTTTAATTAACCTAGTACAGTTATTCAAATCAGGCAAATGGGCCTTCACAATTGGAGTGGTTCATGTGAGGGGGTGCTGGGTTCAGTATGTCGTACCCACTACTATAGCTCCCAACTCTCACATAAGGCCCAAAAGAGAGGAATTTAACCTTAATAAGAACAACTGTTATTAATTGAATAGGCCCAAAAACTAAATGGGCCTAAATAAATTCTATCAAGAACTATGATAATTTATTTTAGCAACAGCAACCTATATGCATCTATAATAAAATTAAACACATAGGCTCACACAGGCACACTTTGGATGGGTCCTATCATGTTGCTAGGTCATACACAGATGAAAGAAGATTGTAAATATACCTGTTACAAATTATTAACTTGACCAAGGGAGCCATCAGATCATTAGATCTGGCAAAAAGTAACCATGGCTATTTGCAATCAAGTAGTAATAGGTTTTGAAAACTTACAAACAAGCTAAAACACACACTCCTGCAACAAGGTTAGCTAGATAGTTGGATGTAGGATTTATTTAATTTTAAATTAAATAATTAATTTCGAAATAATTAATTAATTAAAAAAATTCGAAAATTTAAAAAAGATTTGAAATAAAGTTTCGAAATTAAATTAAAAATTTAAATTTAAAATTAAACCTACAATTTTGAAAAATTAGGTTTCAACCAACCTAAATATCATTTCAAAATTTGCTAACTACTTTTAAAATTTAATTGTTATTTTATAAATAAAAATTAAATAAAAAATTAAAAAAGATAAATGAATATCTTTTTCAGATTTTAAATGTAATTTAAATAAATAAAATAACAAAATTTAAAAGTTAGCAAAATATCTTATATCTATTTAAAATTACATGATTATAGTTATCTTATTTTAAATTTAAATAAGGTCAAATTATTAAAAAAAAAAATTAATTTAAAAAATTTAAAATCTGACCTTAAATTTAAAAATAAGATAAGATATAATTAGATTTAAAAATAAGATAGATAATTAAGCAAAAAGATAGATACTAACTATTTTCAAATTCAAATTACACTAATATCTTGAATTAAATTTAAAAAATATTAAATTTATTCAAAATGATAATTAGAATTGAATTAGGAATAGTAATAGTATAAATATAGAACTACACAAAAAATCGGAAGTTAATTCCATGAAAAAGCATGAAAAAACGAAGAAAAACGAAAAAATTGTGAGCTGTACGGACAGTTTTCGCGATCGCAGGAAAATTTCAGCACAGCTCCGATTTTTTTGAATCTTCAAAAAATCATAACTAATTCAAATTAAATCGAAATTGAGTTCTGTAAAAAAGTAACTTGCTTAATTTTTTTCATACTATCCAATAAAAATAATTCCAGAACCAGAATCGCAATTATTTTTCACGAAAATTCACAAACATCAATCAATCATCAAATAACACTCAATACAACATGATACCATCCAAAAACAAACAAACAATCGTTTTAAAGTCCAAATTTCTTGCAAGTAAATCAATTACCATAGCTCTGAGGCCAGTTGTTGGAAATTATTTTACCAGGATCTTAGATCTACTCACAAGTATGTTGATTAACACCCTAAATATGAACTTTCTAAAACGATGAAATAAACACGTATAAAGTATTAGAAACCTTACATTGGGTGCAGCGGAATATAATGACTCCTTCCGTTCAGATATCTAGCCCTTGATTCCTTTCTGTAGCAGAGCATTATCAATATCTGAACCTGGATCTCTTTCTCTGAATCTTTGATGCTGAAACTCCTTCTTGCTGAAAGTCTTTCTTCACGATCTTCCTCACTATGATTGAGGTATCACTTGCTGTGTGTGGGCACTACTCTCACACTAAGATTTTCGAAATTGAAGAGGGAAGGAGAAAGAGAAGGGTTAGCCAATGATAGGGAGAGAGAAGGCTCAGGTTTTTCTCTGAAGGAAAAATAGAAAATTTAAGTGTGTAATTTTCCTGAAGCCTTCACTATCTATTTATAGCATTCCACTAGGGTTAGGTTTGAATTATTTGGCATTAAAATAATGAAAATATCAGAGGGAAAAACCCTACAAAAGTGGCCGGCCATGCTTAGTGGATTTGGGCCTCACTTTTTGCAATTTTGCAGTTTTATCTTTTCTGCATCTGATTTTCTCAAAAACGCCAATTTTCTAATTCAACCATTTAAATGCCAATTCTAACTATTTAATAACTACAAATAATTATTAAATAATATTGTCATTTATCATATTTATTAATTGAACCATACAAAGTATCATAATTAACAAATATGCCCCTAAAACTCTTTCTTTACAATTTCGCCCTTACTTAGTGAAAAATTCACAAATAGACATAGTCTAATTTGAGAATTACAATTGATTAATCAAAACCAATTACATGAGTCTTACAAGCAATATTATCTCAACTAGTGCGAGGACCATGGGTCTATATAACCGAACTTCCAATAAGTAGATCAAGAATTTAGCACTAAAATTCACTAACTTATTAATTCTTTGTTGAATCCACGCATAGAACTTAGAATTGCACTCTCAGTATATAGAATGCTCTATATGTTCCACCATATAGACACATCATTAGTTATCCATTGTTATAATCCTAATGTGATCAATGATCCTCTATATGAATGATCTACACTGTAAAGGGATTAGATTACCGTTACACCCTACAATGTATTTATTCCTTAAAACACTTGACCCCGTATAAATGATATTTCAGCTTATGTGAAATGAGTACTCCACCATTTATGTTCGTTTGGTCAAGCTCGAAGGAGATCATCCTTTGCTTACTATTCGCCAGATAGAAGCTATAGATTCCATGTTTATGCTAGCGCTCCCACTCAATTGCACTACCGTGTTCCCAAAATGTACGTATCACACTGACCTAAAAGTAGGCTTAACTAACAAATCAAAGAACACGAATAGCCTTTCAAGATTGAGCCTAATCATAACAGGATTAAGAACATTTGATCTAGGATCAACTAGGCGATATTGACTTGAATAGATATTACGGTAAGTTTAATAAATCTAAGTCAAAGTTCAATATCGGTCCCTTCCGATGCATACTCCATGCATCCAACCTGAGCTTTACTTTAACCAATGCTCTGGAAAGAACATAGCACTTCTCCAAATGCAAGTAAACTCTTGTTGTAGATTATCATATCAGTAAAACCCTGTGTCTGATAAATCTAGGAAACTTTATTCACATAGTCATGTTTACTTTCCAATGTGTTGACAGCACAATAAACAGGATCAAGTATGTGAAAAGGGTTTCAGATGAATTTATACATTATGTACATATAATCATGAAATAAATCATGTGAACCATGCAACATTAAATGTTATTTCTGATCTATATTAATAGGTAAATCAGATTATATTGAAATGAGTTTTATTTAGGGCATAAAACCCAACACACCCCTGAATGTACATCCATCTGCGAATGAGATGAACTACTTTTAGTGGATATTGGCATATTAGCTCTTTGCAGAGATTGATCTTGTCAAATCCACTATGAACAAGATACAAATGCCATAGATTAAAAAAAAGTGGTAGTGTCTTTTGATAGACTTAGGTTTAGTTACATCAAAGAATTCTTAGAATAGTGCAAGTGGATCCTGGTCACAGAATACCTAACTCATATTCCATACAGTTTGAATCCATTAATAGAAGATGGATATTAAACCCTTGTGAAGGTGTAACCGTATTGCATCCTGGAATTAGAAATATAAGAAAATTTCTGTTTGGAATCTAAAATTAAAGTCAAAGACTTAAATTTATACCAAATATTATGAGTAATTCTATCTTGGACCACTACTACTAATTTAACTCTAAGTCAGATTTGCCCATAAAGTAGGAGATTTCTAAGATTGAGGATTTATATCAATTGGGAATAGAATTTCGGGATTATAATCATATGCGTCATTTAATTTCTTAAGAGAAAATATAATGACATGAAATGATTTAGAGACCATTCATCAAATGATATATTATTGAGCTAATTCGAAATGAATAAGCTTAGAGGAATTAGGATAATTTCGTTTATAAGTAAGAATCCAACGATGCTTCGATTAGCGAAAGACAAAGTAATCTTATTTATGTAATCTTCTTGTTTCATATTGTAAAAATACTAGTCTAAGGTGTCATCAATTGATGAACAGCTAGATGTTGCATATACAATATTTATCTTTCGAGATCTTACACTATTATGTATGTCTAATGGTGAAAATCCATTAGGGATTTATCTCATTAGAAAAACAAACATGTTAGACCAACAATGAAGATTCGAAATTAAACTACAATTTAATAACAGAAAATAACATGGTTCAATATAAATTCATACACAATTCAGAAATTATTAAACATATAGCAAGTAGGAATGACAAGTGAAAATACTAAAACATACAATCCTAAATAATTTCCAAGGTCTTCAACAAACTGATACAGTGTCCCGGTAGGCGAGAGTCAAAGTATCATTCATTGAATAGAGTTGTCAGCTCATCTAAAATGCAAACCATTCTAGCAACCTTTTATTCGATCAAAATAAGAATCCAACATTGTCCCGGTAGGCGAGAGTCAAGGTTATTCTTATTTTATGAGCTTCCACCATTGTTTCATGTTTCATAAGTTTATCTCTAAGTAGTCACCGTAGGGGAGAGTCTAATAGAGACGAAAACTTACAAAACACTTATCAAATGAGATCTTACGGTGTTAAATGCGTTCAACAAATAACCATCCATAGGGGGACGAAGTCTAGCGTCTCGAGATTATATTGAAAACATTTAACTATTGTAAGACCAACAATGGAGATCGAATATCCTAATAATAATAAAGCTCATTATTTAAAGAGTTGTATTTTCTTTGATTCTCTTTATTTAATCTATTTATTTTAAATATATATTTATTTAATTAAAATTTCCAATTTAGAATGAAAAATTCTAAATATAAATTTTAATTTAATATTTATAAATTTTACTTAGATGGATATGAAAATAACACGAATTTCTTCCATCTTAGTCATAATTTCCAATAAATATTTAGAAAAATATTCAATTTAAGTTGTTACAAAATTAATTTAAATTAATTTACAACTCAAATTTAATTTTCTATAAATATATATATATTGCATTTCGAAAAATTAAAGTATTCAAGTATACAATTTTCAAAAATGCATGTTAAAATAAAAAAAAATTAATCCTGGAAAAATTATTCTAATTTAATGTTGGCCCAAAATTAATTAATAAAATTAATTTACAACAAAAAATATAATTTTCCTCTTTAATTAAATGTATAAGAAAAAATTTCAAATATTTAAGTATGATGATGAAAATCAACTTAAATATTAATTTTCTATTTAATTAAATACACTAGAAAAATACTTCAAGCAAAAATATCACCTATCTAGATTTTTCTTTGACTAATTAATTAAATTTCTAATAAAATATATTTTACTTCATTTATTTTAATTTAATCAATAAATGAAAAAATCATTGATTTAAGTTGGTCCAAAATTAAAATAAATAATTTACAACTTTAATCTATTTTTCAAATAAAATTCGAAATTCCAGCATTTAAGAAATGCAATTTCGAAATTTGATTAATAAAATAAAGAAAAAATATATTTTGAAAATTATTTAAATTTAGTTGAAAAAATAAATTTCAACTAAAAATAATTTTCTATTTAATTAAGTGTCATGAAAAAGAAATATTTAAGTATGATGATGAAAATCAACTTAGATATTTAATTTTCAAATTAATTAAATGTATTAAATTCAAGAAATAAATAATTAAGTGTAGAGAAGGCTTAATTATTAATCTCTAGTTTAATACTAGGAAAAATATACTTAAAATAAATTGTACCAAAATTAATTATATAAATAATTAATTTCACAATGTATAATATTTTTCTATTTAATATTAGAAATAATAATTAGTCTAGAAATAACTATCTAGAAAATATTTTATTGGACTAAGTATCTTTTCCACAAAATTTGAAAAAATATCTAATTTAAGTTATATTAGAAAAAAATCTAGAACTTAAATATTTTCAAATTTAAATTTAATTAAATATCAAAAATTAAGTTGTAACCACTTAATTTAAAATATTCCATTTTAAGTTAATATTCGAAAAGATATTAACTTAAAAAATATCTAAAGAATCTTAATAACCAATGCCTAAAATTCCTCAACTTAATTTTGAAATTTTAAATCCAAAAGATATTCAGATTTAAGTTGGTTAGTTGTAGATAACTAAATATCAACTTAAATAGGAATATTTAATGAAAAATTTAAATTAAGCTCCAGAAAGAATCTAGATGGTTATAATTCTATATTTAATTAAATACAAGAAAATACACATAGTTAGCTTAGAATAAAATTCTTTAAACTATGATTTTCTTAAATTAATTTCAAAATAAATGAAATTAATTGTGTTGCTAATCAATTTTATTAGGTTAAACTAGTTTAATTAACCTAGTACAGTTATTCAAATTAGGCAAATGGGCCTTCACAATTGGGGTAGTTCATGTGAGGGGGTGTTGGGTTCAGTATGTCGTACCCACTACTATGGCTCCCAACTCTCACACAAGGCCCAAAAGAGAGAAATTTAACCTTAAAATGAACAACTGTTATTAATTGAATTGGCCCAAAAACTAAATGGGCCTAAATAAAATCTATCAAGAACTATGACATTTTATTTAGCAACAACAACCTATATGCATCTATAATGAAATTAAACACATAGGCTCACACAGGCACACTTTGGATGGGTCCTATCATGTTGCTAGGTCATACACAGATGAAAGAAGATTGTAAATATACCTGTTACAAATTATTTACTTGACCAAGGGAGCCATCAGATCATTAGATCTGGCAAAAAGTAACCATGGCTATTTGCAATCAAGTAATAATAAAAACTTACACACAAGCTAAAATACATACTCCTGCAACAAGGTTAGCTGGATAGTTGGATGTAGGATTTATTGAATTTTAAATTAAATAATTAATTTCGAAATAAATAATTAAATAAAAAAAAATATTTTCGAAAATTTAAATAAAAATTTTGAAAAAATTCGAAATTAAAAATAAATTAAATTTGAAATTAAACTTACAATTTTGAAAAATTAGGTTTCAACCAACCTAAATATCATTTCAAAATTTGCTAACTACTTTTAAAATTTAAATGTTATTTTATAAATAAAAATTAAATAAAAAATTAAAAAAGATTAATGAATATCTTTTTCAGATTTTAAATGTAATTTAAATAAATAAAATAACAAAATTTAAAAGTTAGCAAAAATACCTTACATCTTTTTAAAATTACATGATTATAGTTATCTTATTTTAAATTTTAAATAAGGTCAAATTATTTAAAAAAATTTAATTTAAAATATTTAAAATCTGACCTTAAATTTAAAAATAAGATAAGATATAATCAAATTTAAAAATAAGATAGATTATTAAGCAAAAAAGATAGATACTAACTATTTTTAAATTTAAATTACACTAATATCTTGAATTAAATTTAAAAAATATTAAATTAATTCATAATGATAATTAGAATTGAATTAGAAATAGTAATAGTATAAATACAGAACTACACAAAAAATCGAAAGTTAATTCCATGAAAAAGCATGAAAAAACGAAGAAAAACGAAAAAATTGTGAGCTGTACGGACGGGATACTGTGCATACCCGTCCGCGCGTGCATGGGGAGTGCATGGGGCTGAAAACTCGGCGCTGGTGGGTTCTGGCAGGATTTCCGCGCGCGCACAAGGGTTTCAGCTCAACCCTAATTTTTTCGAAACTTCAAAAAATCATAACTAATTCAAATTAAATCGAAATTGAGTTCTGTAAAAAAGAACTTGCTTAATTTTTTCCATACTATCCAATAAAAATAATTCCAGAAATAGATATTCAATTATTTTTCACGAAAATTCATAAACACCAATCAATCATCAAATAACACTCAATACAACATGATACCATCCAAAAACAAACAAACAATCGTTTTACAGTCCAAATTTCTTGCAAGTAAATCAATTACCATGGCTCTGAGGCCAGTTGTTGGAAATTATTTTACCAGGATCTTAGATCTACTCACAAGTATGTTGTTTAACACCCTAAATATGAACTTTCTAAAACGATGAAATAAACACATATAAAGTTTAGTAAACCTTACATTGGGTGCAGCGGAATAATATGACTCCTTCCGTTCAGATATCTAGCCCTTGATTCCTTTCTTTAGCAGAGCATTATCAATATCTGAACCTGGATCTCTTTCTCTGATTCTTTAGTGCTGAAACTCCTTCTTGCTGAAAGTCTTTCTTCACGATCTTCCTCACTATGGTTGAGGTATCACTTGCTGTGTGTGGGCACTACTCTTACACTAAGAATTTCGAAATTCAAGAGGGAAGAAAGAGAGAGGGAGTGGTCGGCCAGATAGGGAGAGAGAAGGCTCAGGTTTTTCTGAATCAGAAGTGTGAAATTTAAGTGTAAATTTCCTGAAGCCTTCACTATCTATTTATAGCATTCCACTAGGGTTAGGTTTGAATTATTTGGCATTAATATAATGAAAATATCAGTTTAACTTTCCTACAAAAGTGGCCGGCCCTATACTAGTGGATTTGGGCCTCACTTTTTGCAATTTTGCAGTTTTATCTTTTCTGCATCTGATTTTCTCAAAAACGCCAATTTTCTAATTCAACCATTTAAATGTCAATTCTAACTATTTAATAACTATAAATAATTATTAAATAATATTGTCATTTATCATATTTATTAATTGAACCATACAAAGTATCATAATTAACAAATATGCCCCTAAAACTCTTTCTTTACAATTTCGCCCTTACTTAGTGAAAAATTCACAAATAGACATAGTCTAATTTGAGAATTATAATTGATTAATCAAAACCAATTATATGAGTCTTACAAGCAATATTATCTCAACTAGTGCGGGGACCATGGGTCTATATAACCGAGCTTTCAATAAGTAGATCAAGAATTTAGCACTAAAATTCACTAACTTAGTAATTCTTCGTTGAATCCACGCGTAGAACTTAGAATTGCACTCTCAGTATATAGAATGCTCTATATGTTCCACCATATAGATGCATCATTAGTTATCCATTGTTATAATCCTAATGTGATCAATGATCCTCTATATGAATGATCTACACTGTAAAGGGATTAGATTACCGTTACACCCTACAATGTATTTATTCCTTAAAACACTTGACCCCGTATAAATGATATTTCAGCTTATGTGAAATGAGTACTCCACCATTTATGTTCGTTTGGTCAAGCTCGAAGGAGATCATCCTTTGCTTACTATTCGCCAGATAGAAGCTATAGATTCCATGTTTATGCTAGCGCTCCCACTCAATTGCACTACCGTGTTCCCAAAATGTACGTATCACCCTGACCTAAAAGTAGGCTTAACTAACAAATCAAAGAACACGAATAGCCTTTCAAGATTGAGCCTAATCATAACAGGATTAAGAATATTTGATCTAGGATCAACTAGGCGATATTGACTTGAATAGATATTACGGTAAGTTTAATAAATCTAAGTCAAAGTTCAATATCGGTCCCTTCCGATGCATACTCCATGCATCCAACCTGAGCTTTACTTTAACCAATGCTCTGGAAAGAACATAGCACTTCTCCAAATGCAAGTAAACTCTGTTGTAGATTATCATATCAGTAAAACCCTATGTCTGATAAATCTAGGAAACTTTATTCACATAGTCATGTTTACTTTCCAATGTGTTGACAGCACAATAAACAGGATCAAGTATGTGAAAAGGGTTTCAGATGAATTCATATATTATGTACACATAATCATGAAATAAATCATGTGAACCATGCAACATTAAATGTTATTTCTGATCTATATCAATAAGTAAATCTGATTATATTGAAATGAGTTTTATTTAGGGCATAAAACCCAACAGGGATTAGCCAGTTCTAACAAGGGAGTAAAACTCTATGTGTATTTTCCTACAACTAAACATGCATTTTCAACCTCTTTTCCAAAATTCAAAGCATTCAGAAATGTAAGGTTTTTTCTCAAACCCAGAAACAGAATTCAAAAGAAGATTCAAAAGACTAACCTTGGGATTCAATGCTCTTCTCTGTAAATAGTCTCGATCGTTTCGAGAAGCTTTAACGATTCAAAAGGGGCAGAACAGAAATTTGTTTGAAAAGGGGGTTTTTGCCTTTGAAAGCTTCGGGTGAATGGAGAAAATAAAAATGAGAGGGAAAGTAAGATAATCGTTTCGTATTAGAGGGCTTAAATACCAATACCCCTCATAAATTGGGATTGTGACACGTGGAAACAGGAATGCCTAAGGTCATCCCATCCAACGACCAGCCATGGGCACGCCTACACGAAAACCGAAGAGTTTCGTGATGTGGCACCATAAATAGGATAAAACGAAATAATTACAGCCGTCATTTTTCAAAACCCTAGATGGGACAACCAAAGGTCACCACCTTGTGATAACCTTTCACCTGTCTCTCACGTATAGTTTCCCTCGTGACCGCACCTGCCAAGTCGCGAAACTAGGGGCATGTGTTATAGTGAGATTTTTCTCACCTAGAAACTCGAGACCAGACACCTGTTTGGAGGACACGTGTACTCAATTTCCCCAAGGAAAGCTGAGATGTCAATGAGAGACTCCTCAAGTTTAAACCTCGCCTGAGCTAGACTCAGTGAGATGATGCGGATATGACCAAGTCTAATCGCATTCGTGTGACTCGCATTATGTAGGACCAAGGAACGGGTTTAGCTCGCATGTCTTGGTTCTCTATAATGCGAGCTGGTCTCGATAACCCAACAGCCTCGATAAACCAATATAGACTCGCATGTCTTGGTTCTATCAGCTCGTTATGCGATGTCCATAAGTGCGACTATACAAGAACGATGACATCGTGTTAAGGATTATAAACAGATAATGAAATTCATTAAAGATGACAAAAGCATGTAGTACCGGGATTAAAAGCTGCCCGGTCAGCCCGTTGTCCAAAAAATGAAAAATAATTCCAAGTTTAAAGACCGCTTGGCCAGTCCAGATGTCTTAGAAAAGGCCCGGAGGCCGAATAAGATATATAAAAAAAGAGATAAAAGAAGTGTTTAAACGGCTGGAGTCCCAAGCTCTTTGTTCGGTCCTTTTGGGCCAACTGGAGTAGGAGGATCAGTTGTTTGAACAAGAGAAGCATCAGCAGCCTGACCGGAGGTTGAAGCAGCTTGGCCGGAGGTTGAAGCAGCCGCCTCGTTCCCACCATAAGCCACTTGGGCCGCGCAGTACTTAAGGTACATGTCCTTAGCCTCGCCCAAGTAGTCAAAGTTGGCCCGGGGATTAGCCTTCCACAAATCAAAGAAGAGCTCGAGACCGGCTATCTCCAAGGCATTGACCTTCTCTTTCAACCTGTCCACCCCCGGACGTAAGCTCCCCCTCCTTGGCGTCCTTCTCCTCCTTCATCCGAAGAAGAACTGCTCGCAGAGAAGTCCTCTCATCCTGAAGACTGTTTACCTCAGCAGATAAGATCTCGATGGTCTCCTCAAAATGGCCAGCAGCCTCGAGATCCTTTGTCAGCACGGAGATCTTCTTCTCAGCAGCGAACAGCTTCTTGTTGGCCTCGCCAAACTCCAACCGAATAGGTCCAGCTTCCGCCCTGGCTTCCTCAGCTTCCCTCTTAGCCAAGTCTGCCTCCGCCTTCAAGGTGTCGGACAGAGCCGCGTTCTTGGAAGCAACAGACTTAGCCCAGGAGTAAGTGTAGGCCAACTTCAGACCGGCCTGCACAAAGGAAAAACTTTAGCATATGGAGCTAAGTGTGGAAAGTTAAAAGGAAGTGTCAAAAAAGACTTACCCTGGTGAACTCCTTCAAGACTCCGCCCACCAACACATCCAGAGATGAGTCATTATCAGCACCAGCCAGTTGCTCACTGACCTCAGGAACCAGCCGGTTCATGTAGTGGGCCAGCATCTCCTTGCCCTTTTTGGCCTCTGGAAGCACGAGCAAAGGTGGAGTTGGTGCTTGCAGCCGCTCAAGATCACTACTGACCAGTTCAGACCCAACCGTTGGTGGTCTAGACTCCTTGGACTTGGCAGACTTGGGGGTAGAAGGGTTTGTATCAACAAGCTCCTCAAAAAGATCAATGACCTCTCTAGAATGTCTCTTTTCTGTAAAAGAGGACCCCTCACCGCCCTTAGACTTCTTGGCCGGAGGAGAGGCGCTAGAGCTTCCGCCCATTCTCTTCCTCAGAGCATCGAGCATCT
Organism: Cannabis sativa; assembly: GCF_029168945.1. Taxonomy (NCBI): domain Eukaryota; kingdom Viridiplantae; phylum Streptophyta; class Magnoliopsida; order Rosales; family Cannabaceae; genus Cannabis; species Cannabis sativa. Next base: position 41,389,665 of record NC_083606.1, on the reverse strand, counting down.
GCCGAGACATGTCTGCACAGAATAAAAACAATATGGTTAGAAAATAGCCATCAGAAACACAAGGCATGAAAATCAAGAAGCTCAAGAACAAAGTAAAGTAAAATGCAAGGTGACCGCCCACACAAGACTGAGAAGTCCATCATCACCTGACATCAATCTTATCTCAGACATGACAGCTTTCCCTTTTCCGGAAAAGGGGGGAGATGGCCGCACAGGTGAAATGGGCTCCCTTATGCGAATTGCATGTTCAACAGGCCTGGGCGTGGCCGGGAGTTTCTTCTTCCTCTTCAGCAGAGTCACCTGCTCGTCCTCGGCCTCATCTTCAGGATTCAAAGGCTCCTAAGCATACTACTTGGCCCTAGCACCTCCTTTCAACTTAGCCTCGCGCTTAAGTTGAATAAGCTCATTCTCCTTATGAGCTCATTCAGGCCGGCTAGCATTAGACTTTCTCTTCTTCCCCGCCACGGACTTAGGAGAAAAGTCCTCGGGATAGAGCCCGTACTTCACAAGATTATCATCAGAGGTCAACTGGATAATATTCCTGTCTTCTCTCAGAAACCGGGCAAGTTTCTGAGCTCTATCCCTAAGAGCAAGAGTGAGGGGAGGACGATGATATGTCAGAATCTGCCGAAATTGAGTCTGGGTAATGCTCGGATACTTCACCATAAAGTACTCATCAGCAAAATGCCCTATTTTGCTGATGGCCTTGGCATCCGTGCCGGTCAACCACTTAAAGCCTAGCTGAGAGAAATAAAAGTACCCCGACCTGCCTTGTTTAGGGGTAGACTTCAAATTAAAGAACCAGGCAACCTCGTGGGGAGAAGGAGCACCCCATCCTTGGGAAGCGTAGAGGACGAAGAGGGCGGATAAATACTTAATGCTATTAGGAGTGATTTGGGCCGGGCAGAGACCAAAGAAGTCCGCCACATCCTTGAAGTACTTGTGCATGTTGGGTTTTATGCCCTAAATAAAACTCATTTCATATAATCAGATTTACTTATTAATAAAGATCAGAAATAACATTTTATGTTGCATGGTTCACATGATTTATTTCATGATTATATGTATATAATGTATGAATTCTTTTTAAGTCCAGAACATATGAGGTGGTTAAAGATTATACTGTTGTCAGCACAGTGGAATATAATCTTTATTATATGTTCAAAAGTTTATTCCCTGATTTGTCAGAACACTGGATTTAGACTGACATGGTATAATCAGCGATAAAGTATTCTTACACCTTGGAAAAGTGTTATGTCCTTTCCAGGACATTGGCAAAGTTTACCAGTATCGGATGTATGGAGTATACATCGGAAGGGACCGATATTAAACTTTGATTAGATATGTTAAAATTTACCGTAATATCTATTCAATTCCATATCACATGTTGATCCTAGATCAAATGATCTTAATCCTGATATGGTTAGGTTCAATCTCAAGAGTGTTACTCGTGTTCTTTGATTTGTTAGTTAAGCCTACTTTTGAGTCAGGGTAATACGGACATTTTGGGAACACAGTAGTGCAATTGAGTGGGAGCGCTAACATAAATATGGAATCTATAGCTTCTATTTGGCAAATAAAAGTAAAGGATGATTTCCTTCGAGCTTAACCAAACGAAAATAAATGGTGGAGATCTCATTTCACTTAGCTGAAATATCATTTATACAAGGTTAAGTGTTTTAAGGATAAAATACATTGAAGGTGTAGCAGTAACAGTAGTGCCTTTTCAATGTAGATCATCTATATAGAGGATCATTGATCACATTAGGGTTATAACAATGGATAACTAATGACGTGTCTATATCGTGGAACATATAGAGCGTTCTATATGACTGAGAGTGCAATTCCAAGTTCTAAGTGTGGATTCAATAAGGAATTAATAAGTTAGAGAATTTACTTGGTAAATTCGGTTCGACTTATTGGAAGCTCAGTTATATAGACCCATGGTCCCCATACTAGTTGAGACCATACTGCTTGTAAGACTCAGTTAATTGATTTTAATTAATCAATTAAAATTCTAAAAGTTAGACTATGTCTACTTTATGAATTTTCACTAAGCAAGGACGAAATTGTAAAGAAAAGAGATTCTAGGTTTATTTATTAATTAAGAGACTTTATATGTCTAAATTAATAAATATATTAAATGGCAATATTATTTAATAATTATTTTCAAGTTATTAAATAATTAGAATTGGCATTTAAATGGTTAAATTGGAAAATTGGCATTTTTGAGAAAATGGGAATGAAAAATAACAAAATGGTAAAATTGCAAAGTGAGGCCAAATAACCCTTGTTTGGCCACACACTATGCATAGCAATTACCATTTATAGTTTTCATTATTTTAATGTCATACAATTCTAACCCAAACCTAGAAAGAATTCTATAAATAGAAAGTGTTGGCTTCAGGAAACTGATCACTTTGCACATTGTTTCCTTCAGAGAAAAAGCCATGCATCACTTTCCTCTCTCTTTTCTTCTCTCTAGATTTCGAAACCTTGAGTGTATGAGTAGTGCCCACACACATCAAGTGGTACCTCAATCATAGTATGTAAGACCATGGAATTTCTGCATCAAAGAAGGAGAAAAGAAGATCCAGGTTCAGATCTTGGTGATGCTCTGCTACAGAAAGGAATCAAGGGCTAGAGATCTGAACAGAAGGAGTCATATTATTCCGCTGCACCCACTGTAAGGTTTTCTAACTTTATATGTGTTTATTTTCATTGTTTTAGAATTAATATTAGGTTGTTAATCCAACATACTTGTTAGTAAATCTAGATCCTGGTAAAATAATTTCCAACAACTGGCACCAGAGCCATGGTAATGATTTACTTTCATGTAATATGAATTAAAACGATGATTGCATGTTTCTGTGTTGATTTGGATGGTTTCATGCTGGTTTATGTGTTGTTTGATGAATGTTGATGTTGTACAGTTTTGTTTTCCATGAAAAATATTTTTTCGATTTTTAAAAATATTTTATTTGGATTCCTTGTGAAAAAATAAGCAATTTTATTTTTTACGGAACTCGATTCCGATAAAAATTGAAAAAGTTATGAATTTTGGAAAATCGGGATTTCGGGAATGCATGGGTGCTCAATCATGAGCACCAGGCACTCGGATCAGCCCCCCTTGCGCGCGCGTGTGACAAGCCTCACGCCCGTGTGCACCCTGCACATCCGCCCGAGGAGATGCTGCACCTGCCGAGAAAACTCGGCGTCCCACCCTGTAGCTCTCCTTGCCCGCGTGCGTAGGAGGCTGCGTGCAGCCTTCCTGGGCTGCACGTGCAGCCTCCTGGGCTGCCTTCCCCAAAGTGCGATTTTTTGATTTTTTCCCAAAAATCCAATTTTTCCAAGGGATTGTTTCCCAAAATTCATTTTTCCATTTTTTAAATATTTCTAAATTGAAATGTTTCCAATTTTAAATATTTTCAATTTGGAATTTTTCCAATTTTTAAATATTTCTATTTTGGAATGTTTCCAATTTTAAATATTTCCTATTATGGTCAGATTTAAAATTTTGTTAACTTCTTTAATATATATTTGTTATTTAATTATAAGATTAGATATTTTGATATTTAAGATATTTTAAATTAAAAGATAGATTTGTCTTTTTATTTAAAATATTATATTAAAATTATCTTATATGACAAATTAAATAATTAATAAATTTAAAATTAACATAGATATTTTTATAGATATACTTACCATAATGTTTTTCAAATTCAAAATTTATTATTTTGTTAAATATTTAATTATTTATAAATTATAAGTTTAAAATGATATTTTTTCTATATATATCATTTTTTTCCTTATTAGAAATTTAAAAATCATATCTTAAATATTTAAATAACATAGATATTTTTGTAGAGATTTGAATATTGCTTAATTTGAGATATTTTGACATATAATTATGGTAATTATTATTCATTTATTATTTTATTCCTAAAATAATAATTATCTAACCAAATCTATTTTAAAATTGGTTTATTTTATTAAATTATAAGATCTGAAAGTGATATTGAAGATTCTTTCCTTTCAAATCATTGATCTTATTAGATATTTAATTTAATTTGATTCAAATAAACCTAGATATTTTAAAATTAGTTTCCTTTATTTGGTTAGTCTAAGAATAATAATTTAATTATATTAATATCTTATTTCACATCTGTTACATGAACAATGTTTGTTTATTTATATTGTTTATTCAAAACTTTTTAACAAACCTATTATTTATCTGATCTAAATTGCTATGATTAACTTGTTGATAGATCATGATCCAATGATCTGATTTTAATCATAGTCCAATTAACGATAGATCTTATAAATAATTTGTAACAGGTAAATTTTGTACTTCTTTCATCTGTGTAAACCTAGTAACATGATAGGGCCCATCCAAATCATTTGACCTGTGTGAGCCTATATGTTTGCTTTTGGGCTTAGATGCATATAGGAAGCCCATTTAAGTTTTTTACTAAGTAAATGGACTAGGTTGCTAAAATAAATTTTGACATAAGGAAATTTATTTAGGTCCAATTAGATTTGGGCTTATTCAATGAATAACAATTGTTTATTTAAAGGTTAAATTCTTCTCTTTTGGGCCTTGTGTGAGAGTTGGGGGCCATAGAAGTGGGTACGACATACTGAACTCAACTCTCCCTCACATGAACTACCCCAATTGTGAAGGCCCATTTGCCTTATTTAAATAATTGTATTAGGTTAATTATATTAGTCTAACCTAATTAAAATTGAATTAGCAACATAATTAACTTTTAAATATATGAAATTTATTTTTCATTGTAATATTTTAAAGTTAAGTTTAGAAAAACACTTAGTTAATGATATATTCTAGACAGTTATTTCTAGTGCTAGTTATTATGTAAAGACCGCTTAGTTAATTTGGAAATTAGCAGTTAATTATGATTAATTATGAAAATTATTTATAGCTATTTAAGTAATTTATTATACTGTTAATTATTGAATTCAGAAATGCATTTTTATGTCACGTAGTAGTTTGCATAATTTTGCATTCCTGTGCCCGGTATTTTGGAACTCGGTGTTTGGCTCAGTAGAAATCACAACTTAGTATGTTAGTAGTTTGGGACGGTTTATTAGACATTGGGAATGTCGGGAATGGCCGGGAATTTAGAATTTCCCAAAAATACCCCTTTAGTGTTATTTATGTGGGTTTAGGTGTGGAGGGGCAAAATGGTCTTTTTGCCCCAATGATATTTTGTCTTTAGTGATTTTATTAAATGAAAATAAATGTTTATTTTATTTGTTTAATTGGCTGAAATGAGGGATATATGCTATGTGGTTATTCATTTTCACTTTACAAAAAAATTACAAGTTTAAAAAATAGAAAATTGGAAAAGCTCTCTCTCTCTCTCTTTCCCTCTCCATTTTGGCTTCATTGTGCAGCAAGGAAAAGGAGATTTTTCTTGTGAATCTAGTAAATTTCAGCAAGTTTTGGGTGATCTTTGAAGAGGTATTCCTTTGTCTAGTCTTCTTACCTTGTTTTCTTGATGTTTTTATGAAAAAGATGAGTAAATGCATGATGGTTTGGAGTTTGTTGCTGCTGTAGTTTTAGGTTGTTTTCTATGATTTTCTATGCTTGAATTGAATGGAATTAAGTAGGTTTCATGCATGCTAGTTACTTGGTTCAAGTTTATGAGATTTTGTTCAAAAGCTTTGATTTTTAAAGAAATGTGTGAATCTGTTGCTGTGTTGTTGTTGATGTTTTTAATTGTTTTCAGAGGCTATATTATGCTTGTTTAAGTAGATTCAAGCTAGTTTGATTGCATGTTAGCTAGGTTTGCTCAAGTTTGAGTTTAGAACTCAAAGCTTGAGCTTTAATGGTGTTTTTCATTTCTGTGCAATCTGGGTGGTTTTGTTGCTTTAGAAATGTTCTAGGGGTTGTATAGAACAGGTCTGGAAGGTTTCATGTGATTTGGGGTTGATTTGAGCAAGTTATGAATTTTTGAGTTTACTGCCTGCGAGGAACCGGAATTCCAGTTGTGCATCCGGAATTCCGGATGGGGTTCTGAATTTTCCCAGAACCGGAATTCCGGTTGGGCAACCGGTCTACCGGTTGGGGAAAATTCTGAAACCCTAGATTTCCTTGATTTTATGTTTTAGAGGTATTGCCATGCTTTTTATCGATAGGGAAACTTTTAGTTCCTAGTTTAAGTCCCCGGGAAGTGATTTAGCGTGTCACTTATAGTGTTGTGATTTTTATGGTTTAGGAGCACATGTCCGTAGCGCGATTAAAGTTCCGTCGGGTTGGCCGCACACCCGAATTCGGAATCCGAGGTAAGATTAGTATAACAGTCTGCATATGTAGATTACATGTTTAGCGTGCATGTAGGAAGCCCGTTAGATTACATTAGTTATGTATGTTGGCTTCGAACCATCCAACCTGTCACGTCGGTACAGCCGGAGTATGACCGACGGCGGAGTATGGCCGGTTCGACCGATCAGTGACACTTGGTTGGTGGTTCCGTACTATTGACGTATCCGTCGGTATAGGCTGGAGTATGACCAGCAGCCGGAGTATGACCGGTTCGACCGATCACGTGGATATAGTAACACGTCGGTACAGGCTGGAGTATGACCAGCAGCCGGAGTATAACCAGTTCGACCGATCATGCTGTTACGTGTCAATAGTACCGTCCCTATGAACGTTCAGAACTCAGTACCGTGTTGGACACGGCAGTAGTGACTCAGTACCGTGTTGGACACGACAGTAGTGGGACTCAGTATCGTGTTGGACACGGCAGTTAGGGTTATGATCAAGGGTATGGGCGTCTGATCATGACCGGAATTTATGTATGAGTATTATTATGCTTTTCTTATTGAGTCTGTCGACTCACACTTCTACGTTTATGTGTAGGTAAAGGCAAGGCTAAAGCTGATGGACCGTGAACGAGCTTGTGAAGATTGTACATGTCGGGGCGGTTAGGCCTGGAGCGTACGATCATCGGGACAGCGAGGCTGATTTTGTAACTAGTCGCTAGGCGACAATTATTTTGTATAAACAGTTAACTTTTGTAAATGATTTTGTAATCGGGATCCCGAGTCTTTTTGTAATTATATTTTACAAGTTTAATTAAAAAGCAAAAATTTTAATTAATCACGTTTTCCATAAACCTCGTTGATTAGCAACGAGCTACACAGCATGTTTAAAAATCACGTAATACGCCTATGTTAGTTAGGGTGTTACAATTTGGTATCGTAGGCGCGGGTTGTCTTCCGAAGATCGTCACGACATGTACAATCATCATCAGCAGTTAGCTCGTTTCACGGTTCAGTAAGCCTTTATTGCTTTAGTAGTTTATTTATTTATTTACGAAAAAGAAAAGCCTGTTAGGAAGCATGTTAGTAGCCTGATAGTAGAATAGGCGCATGTTTCGTTTTTAATTTCCAAACTAAGCGGCATTAGTAAGCTCTCCTTGAATACGACCTGATATGCCAACTCTTGGTTTCGCAGGCGGTTCTAATCAGATGGACGCCAGGCGGACTACCAGGAGTCAGGGCAACTCAGTGGGGTCGAATCAAGGTCAGGGAGCTCAGTTTCCCCCACCTGTTAGGGGCCGAGGTAGAGGTCCCCGAGGCAGGGCTCGTGGTTGGGGTGATGAGAACCCGCCACGGGCTGCCCGGGCTCCCGGTGATCGGGGAGCCCGGGGTGGGAGGTACGGTTTGCGGAAATGCAAGCCCGGATTGAAGAGCAGAACCTCGAGATTCAGAGGTTAAGACAGCAGGGTGCTCCTGCAGTTCCAGTGCCTGTAGTTCTAGTGGCACCTGCCCCTACTGCCCAGGCCGAGATAGTGGTGGCGGCCAATAGATTGGAACCTCTGTATGAGCGGTTCCGGAAGCAAGCACCTCCGGTTTTCTTGGGAGGTCCGGACGTGATGAAAGCCGAACAGTGGCTGACGGTGATTACCAAGATCCTGAATTTCATGGGTGTCACCGGTAATGATAGAGTGGTGTGTGCCACTTTCCAGTTCCAGGAGGACGCAATGGTCTGGTGGGACATGGTGTCTCAGATTCACGACGTCACCACCATGACCTGGGAAAGGTTCCAGGAACTCTTCAACGCCAAGTACTACAATGAGGCGGTCAGAAGCGCCAAGAGGAAAGAGTTCGCTCACCTGACCCAGCGTGAGAATATGAGCGTCACCGAGTATACTACTCAGTTTGACCGGTTGGCGAGGTTAGCCTCAAGAATTGTGCCAACTGACTTCAGCAAGAAAGAGAAGTATCTTGACGGGTTAAATGCGAAGATCAAACACGATTTGATGATCACCACGGACGACAACACCACCTATGCTCAGATGGTGGAGAAGGCACTGCGAGCTGAGGGCGCAGTTGGGTGTATGTCGGAGTCAGCTAGCACTCCGGCGAGTGGCGGGGTCCTACCCCTCCTGCATCAGGCTTTAGCAGGGGGAGTAGTGGTTCGGCCATTGATCAGAGGAAGAGAGCACCCACTGCTTCCGGTGGCTCGAGTCAGAACAAGAGGTTCCGGGGGAACCAGAACAGAGGGAGTCGTCCTGGTGGTACAGAGACCCGATTCTCCTATCCTGAGTGCCCTAGCTGCAAAAGGCACCATCGGGGTGAGTGCAAGGGTCAGGGATGCTTTCACTGTGGCATGCCCGAACACTTCAAGAGGGACTGTCCCCAGCTCCGATTAGAGGCCCCGAGAGCTCCGGCGATACCCACTCCAGCCTAAGTGTTCGCCATCACTCAGGCTGATGCAGATGCCAGCCCATCAGTTGTGACAGGTCAACTTTCTATTAATAACTCACTTTACTCAGTACTGTTTGATTCTGGGGCTACACATTCTTATGTGGCGGCCAGAGTCTTTAGTAAATTGGATAGACCGTTCGATAGATATGAATCAGGGTTTGGAACCCTATTACCTGGCGGAGAGTTGGTTATCTCCAACAGGTGGATTAGGTCTATGCTGATCAGGATAGATGGTAGAGAGTTAAGTGCTGTCTTGATAGAGATGAGTTTAGTAGAGTTTGATATTATTTTAGGAATGAATTTCCTATCTAAGTATTCAGCGAGCATTGATTGTAAAAGGAAGATGGTGATCTTTCAACCGGAAAGTGAAGAACCATTTGTGTTTGTTGGTTCAGTTCAGGGATCTCGGATCCCGGTGATCTCGGCCATGTCAGCTAGAGAATTGTTACACGGCGGATGCTTAGGGTTTCTGGCCGTGGTGGTGGACACCACTCGGCCAGATACCATTCGGCCAGAGGACATCAAGGTGGTTCGGGAATTTTTGGATGTTTTTCCCAAAGAACTTCCAGGGTTACCACCTCAGCGGGAGATTGACTTCGTGATAGATTTGGCACCAGGAGTGGAACCGGTTTCCAAAGCCCCGTATAGAATGGCTCCAGCTGAACTTAAGGAATTAAAGATTCAGCTCCAAGGGTTGCTTGACATAGGGTTTATTCGGCCCAGTGTGTCACCCTGGGGAGCCCCGGTTTTATTCGTCAAGAAGAAAGATGGATCTATGAGGATGTGCATCAACTATAGAGAATTGAACAAGCTGACGGTGAAGAATAAATATCCATTACCTAGGATCGATGATTTGTTCGATCAGCTTCAGGGGAAGACGGTCTTTTCTAAGATTGATCTCCGTTCGGGTTATCATCAGTTGAGAATCCGAGAGGAGGACATTCCGAAGACGGCTTTCCGCACTAAGTATGGACATTACGAATTTCTGGTTATGTCATTCGGACTAACCAATCCTCCTGCAGCATTCATGGACTTGATGAATAGAGTATTCAAGGATTTCCTCAATATCTGTGTGATTGTGTTTATCGACGACATCCTTGTGTACTCTCAATCAGAAGAGGAGCATGAATTACATCTTCAGATGGTACTGCAACGGCTTCGAGAACATAAGCTCTATGCCAAGTTCAAGAAATGTGTGTTCTGGCTATCTCAGGTGTGCTTCCTAGGGCACATTGTGAGAAAAGATGGGATCAAGGTGGATCCTGGGAAGATTGAATCCGTCAGGGATTGGCCGAGACCGAAGACAGTGACAGAGATCAGAAGCTTCTTGGGTTTAGCTGGGTACTACCGTAGGTTCGTCGAAGGGTTCTCTAAAATTTCAATGCCCCTAACCAAGCTTACAAAGAAGAACCAGCGATTTATTTGGTCAGACAAGTGCGAAGCTAGTTTTCAAGAGCAAAAGCAGAGGTTGATTACCGCTCCAGTGCTAGCTTTGCCTTCAGACAAGGAGAAGTTCGTAGTTTATTGTGACGCATCCAAACAGGGTTTGGGGTGTGTATTGATGCAAGCCGATCGGGTTATCGCTTATGCCTCCCGACAGTTAAAGGATTATGAACAGCGATACCCGACTCATGACCTAGAGTTGGCCGCGGTAGTTTTCGCATTGAAGATTTGGCGGCATTACCTTTACGGGGAAAAGTGTGAAATCTATACCGACCATAAAAGTCTCAAGTATTTCTTTACTCAGAAAGATTTGAATATGAGACAAAGGCGTTGGTTGGAATTAGTGAAAGATTACGACTGTGAGATCCTCTATCACCCCGGAAAGGCCAATGTAGTGGCCAATGCCCTGAGCAGAAAGGGTCCCGGGCAAGTAGCTAGTATGGTTCAGATCTCACCTCAGCTAGCAGAGGATATGGTTAGATCCAGCATTGAGTTTGTGGTAGGTCAGCTTCACAACTTAACGCTGCAATCTGACCTGTTGGAAAGAATAAAAGTCGCTCAGATGACGGATCCAGAGTTAGTGAAGATCAGAGATGAGGTGTTGGCTGGTCAAGCCAAGGATTTTTCAGTGTCAGATAACGGGATGCTATTGTATAAAGCTAGGGTCTGTGTTCCGAATAGTGTGGAAGTTAGGAATGAGGTCTTTGAGGAGGCTCATTCTACCCCGTATTCTCTGCATCCCGGCACCACTAAGATGTACCAAGATTTGAAACCGTACTTTTGGTGGAGCGGTATGAAGAAGAATTTGGTAGAATTCGTATCGAGATGCCTCACTTGTCAGCAGATTAAGGCTGAACATCAGAGACCAGCAGGGTTGTTGCAGCCTCTAACCCTACCAGAATGGAAATGGGAAGATATCACGATGGATTTTGTGGTCGGGTTACCTAGGACCACGGGTTTATTTGATTCCATCTGGGTAGTGGTGGACCGATTTACGAAATCTGCTCATTTTCTGCCGGTTAGAACAACATTTACAGTGGACCAGTTGGCAGAGTTGTATGTCAGAGAGATAGTAAGACTTCACGGGGTACCGAAGTCTATAGTTTCGGACAGGGATCCGAAGTTCACCTCTAAATTTTGGCAGAGTTTGCAGCGAGCAATGGGTACAAAGCTGAAATTCAGTACAGCATTCCATCCTCAGACAGATGGGATCAGTCCGAAAGGACAATTCAGATATTGGAGGACATGTTGCGAGCCTGTGTTATGGATTTTGACGGCTCACGGAATAAGTATCTACCGTTGATAGAATTTTCTTACAACAACAGTTACCAGAGTACGATAGGGATGGCTCTCTATGAACTGTTATACGGTAGGAAATGTAGATCTCCCATCCACTGGGATGAGACAGGGGAGAGGAAATACCTAGGTCCAGAGTCAGTGCAGCGGACCAATGAGGCAATAGAGAAGATAAAAGCTAGAATGCTTGCCTCACAGAGCAGACAGAAGAGTTACGCAGATCCGAAACGCAAAGATATTGAGTTCCAAGTAGGGGACCATGTGTTTTTACGGGTATCTCCGATGAAAGGGATCAAACGTTTTGGGAAAAGAGGCAAGTTATGCCCTAGATTTACAGGACCTTTCGAGATTCTCGAGAAGATAGGTCAAGTGGCATATCGGTTAGCATTGCCTCCAGCCTTATCAGCAGTTCACAACATATTCCATGTCTCGATGCTGAGAAAATACGTTTTAGATTCCTCTCATATACTCAGTTATGAGAGCTTAGAATTGCAGCCAGACATGACTTATGAAGAACAGCCAGTGCAGATCCTGGATAGAAAGGATAAAGTCCTTCGGAATAAGACCATAGCATTGGTCAAGGTTCTCTGGAGAAACAGCAAGGTGGAGGAAGCCACCTGGGAGCTAGAGTCAGATATGAGAGCTCAATATCCAGAGTTATTCAGGTTAGATTTCGGGGACGAAATCCTTTTAAGGGGGGGAATAGTTGTAAAGACCGCTTAGTTAATTTGGAAATTAGCAGTTAATTATGATTAATTATGAAAATTATTTATAGCTATTTAAGTAATTTATTATACTGTTAATTATTGAATTCAGAAATGCATTTTTATGTCACGTAGTAGTTTGCATAATTTTGCATTCCGGTGCCCGGTATTTTGGAACTCGGTGTTTGGCTCAGTAGAAATCACAACTTAGTATGTTAGTAGTTTGGGACGGTTTATTAGACATTGGGAATGTCGGGAATGGCCGGGAATTTAGAATTTCCCAAAAATACCCCTTTAGTGTTATTTATGTGGTTTTAGGTGTGGAGGGGCAAAATGGTCTTTTTGCCCCAATGATATTTTGTCTTTAGTGATTTTATTAAATGAAAATAAATGCTTATTTTATTTGTTTAATTTGCTGAAATGAGGGATATATGCTATGTGGTTATTCATTTTCACTTTACAAAAAAATTACAAGTTTAAAAAATAGAAAATTGGAAAAGCTCTCTCTCTCTCTCTTTCCCTCTCCATTTCGGCTTCATTGTGCAGCAAGGAAAAGGAGATTTGTGAATCTAGTAAATTTCAGCAAGTTTTGGGTGATCTTTGAAGAGGTATTCCTTTGTCTAGTCTTCTTACCTTGTTTTCTTGATATTTTTATGAAAAAGATGAGTAAATGCATGATGATTTGGAGTTTGTTGCTGCTGTAGTTTTAGGTTGTTTTCTATGATTTTCTATGCTTGAATTGAATGGAATTAAGTAGGTTTCATGCATGCTAGTTACTTGGTTCAAGTTTATGAGATTTTGTTCAAAAGCTTTGATTTTTAAAAGAAATGTGTGAATCTGTTGCTGTGTTGTTGTTGATGTTTTTAATTGTTTTCAGAGGCTATATTATGCTTGTTTAAGTAGATTCAAGCTGGTTTGATTGCATGTTAGCTAGGTTTGCTCAAGTTTGAGTTTAGAACTCAAAGCTTGAGCTTTAATGGTGTTTTTCATTTCTGTGCAATCTGGGTGGTTTTGTTGCTTTAGAAATGTTCTAGGGGTTGTATAGAACAGGTCTGGAAGGTTTCATGTGATTTGGGGTTGATTTGAGCAAGTTATGAATTTTTGAGTTTGCTGCATGCGAGGAACCGGAATTCCGGTTGTACATCCAGAATTCCGGATGGGGTTCTGAATTTTCCCAGAACCGGAATTCCGGTTGGGCAACCAGTCTACGGGTTGGGGAAAATTCTGAAACCCTAGATTTCCTCGATTTTATGTTTTAGGGGGTATTGGCATGCTTTTTATCGATAGGGAAACTTTTAGTTCCTAGTTTAAGTCCCCGGGAAGTGATTTAGCGTGTCACTTATAGTGTTGTGATTTTTATGGTTTAGGAGCCTGTAATCCGCCGCGCAGTTAAAGTTCCGATCGGGTTGGCGCACACACCGAATTCGGAATCCAGGTAAGATTAGTATAACAGTATGCATATGTAGTTAACATGTTTAGCGTGCATGTAGGAAGCCTGTTAGATTACATTAGTTATGTATGTTGGCTTCGAACCATCCAACCCTGTCACGTCGGTACGAGTGGAGTATGACCGACGGCGGAGTATGACCGGTTCGACCGATCAGGCTGACAGTTGGTTGGTGGTTCCGTACTATTGACGTATCTCGTCGGTACAGTGAGTATGACCGACGGCGGAGTATGACCGGTTCGACCGATCACGTGGATATAGTAACACGTCGGTACGAGTGGAGTATGACCGGCGGCGGAGTATGGCCGGTTCGACCGATCGAGCCGTTACGTGTCGATAGTACCGTCCCTATGAACGTTCGAACTCGATGCACCGTGTTGGACACGGCGGTAGTGACTCGATGCGTGTTGGACACGGCAGTAGTGGGACTCAGTATCGTGTTGGACACGGCAGTTAGGGTTATGATCAGGGGTATGGGCGTCTGATCATGACCGGGATTTATGTATGAGTATTATTATGCTTTTCTTACTGAGTCTGTCGACTCACAGTTCTACGTTTATGTGTAGGTAAAGGCAAGGCTAAAGCTGATGGACCGTGAACGAGCTTGTGAAGATTGTACATGTCGGGGCGGTTAGGCCTGGAGCGTACGATCATCGGGACAGCGAGGCTGATTTTGTAACTAGTCGCTAGGCGACAATTATTTTGTATAAACAGTTAACTTTTGTAAATGATTTTGTAATCGGGATCCCGAGTCTTTTTGTAATTATACTTTACAAGTTTAATTGAAAAGCAAAAATTTTAATTAATCACGTTTTCCATAAACCTCGTTGATTAGCAACGAGCTGCACAGCATGTTTAAAAATCACGTAATACGCCTATGTTAGTTAGGGTGTTACATATTATTTCTAAAATTAAATAGGAAAATATCATAGATTGTGAAATTAATTGTTTCCTAATTAATTTTGGTACAATCTAAGTTTAGTATATTTTCCTAGTATTAAACTAGAATTAATAATTAAGTTTCCTCTTTACTTAATTATTTATTTCTTGAATTTAATACATTTAATTAAATTGAAAATTTCAATATCTAAGTTGATTTTAATCATGATACTTAAATATTGTTGTTTTCATGTTATTTAATTAAAGTTGAAATTTATTTTAAGTTTGGAATCTTATTTCAGAATAACTTAAGTTTGAATAATTTTCAAAATATATTTTATTTTATTTTATTAATCATTTCCCAAAATTTCGAAATTGCATCACCTTGTTGCAGAAATTTCAAATTTTATTTCAAAAATAGATTAAACTTGAAAATTATTTATTTAATTTTGGACCAACTTAAATCATTATTTTTTTTATGATTAATTAAAATAAATGAACTAAAATATATTATAATTAGAAATTGAATTAATTAGTCCATGAAAGTCTAGATAGATATTATATGTTTTCCTTGAAGTATTTTTCTAGTGTATTTAATTAAATATAAAATTAATATTTAAGTTGATTTTTTAATCATGATACTTAAATATTTGAAATTTTTCTTAGATATTTAATTAAATAGGAAAATTATATTTTTTGTTGAAAATTAATAACATAAAATTAGAGTAATTTTCAAGGATTTATTTTTATTTTATTTTAAAGCATTTTCGAAAATGCAATATATATTTATAGAAAATTAAATTTGAGTTGTAAATTAATTTAAATTAATTTTGAAACAACTTGAATTGAATAATTTTCTAAATATTTATGGAAATTATTACTAAGATGGAAATAATTTACGTTATTTTCATATCCATCTAAGTATAATTTATAAATATTACATTAAAATTTATATTTAGAATTTTTCATTCTAAATTGGAAATTTTAATTAAATAAATATATATTTAAAATAAATGGATTAAAATAAATATTAGAAGAAAATACAACCCTTCATTAAATAATGAGCTTTATTATTATAAGGATATTCGATCTCCATTGTTGGTTTTACATAGCTATTATTTTAGTGAGTAATCCTCCCTAATGGAGGAACGTTCATTAGCAAGTTAGCACCGTTTAATCTCGAAAGATAAGTAATCTTGTAAGTTTTTTATATAGTTTATGACCACCCTAATGGTGGTGACTGTATAACACTTGCAAGAATATGAAACAATGGTGGAAGCTCATAAGATAGAATAGCCTTGACTCTCGCCTAAACGGGACAACGCGGATTCCTATCTTGATCGAATAAAAAGTTGCTAGAATGTTTGACATTTTAGATGAGCTGACAACTCTATTCAATGAAAACGGAACACTGATATCATTTTGTTGAAAACCTTGGAAATTATTTAGGATTGTATGTTTTAGTATTTTAACTTGTCATTCCTACTTGCTATGTGCTTCATAATTTCTGAATTGTGTATGAATTTGTATTGAACCATGTTATTTTCTGTTATTAAATTGTAGTTTAATTTCGAATCTTCATTGTTGGTCTAACTTGATTTGTTTTTCTAGTGAGAGAAATCCCTAATGGATTTTCTGTTGGGTTTTATGCCCTAAATAAAACTCATTTCACATAATCAGATTTACTTATTAATAAAGATCAGAAATAACATTTTATGTTGCATGGGTCACATGATTTATTTCATGATTATATGTCTATAATGTATGAATTCTTTTTAAGTCCAGAACATATGAGTTGGTTAAAGATTATAGTGTTGTCAGCACGGTGGAATATAATCTTTATTATATGTTCAAAAGTTTATTCCCTGATTTGTCAGAACACTGGATTTAGACTGACATGGTATAATCAGCGATAGGTATTCTTACACCTTGGAAAAGTGTTATGTCCTTTCCAGGACATTGGCAAAGTTTACCAGTATCGGATGTATGGAGTATACATCGGAAGGGACCGATATTGAACTTTGATTAGATATGTTAAAATTTACCGTAATATCTATTCAATTCAATATCAACTGTTGATCCTAGATCACATGATCGAAATCCTGATATGGTTAGGTTCAATCTCAAGAGTGTTATTTGTGTTCTTTGATTTGTTAAGTTAAGCCTACTTTTGGGTTAGGGCGATACGTACATTTTGGGAACACGGTAATGCAATTGAGTGGGAGCGCTAACATAAATATGGAATCTATAGCTTCTATTTGGCAAATAGAAGTAAAGGATGATTTCCTTCGAGCTTAACCAAACGAAGATAAATGGTGGAGATCTCATTTCACTTAGGTGAAATATCATTTATACAGGGTTAAGTGTTTTAAGGATAAAATACATTGTAGGGTGTTACGGTAATTTAATCCCTGTACAGTGTAAATCATCTATATAGAGGATCATTGATCACATTAGGGTTATAACAATGGATAACTAATGACGTGTCTATATCGTGGAACATATAGAGCGTTTCTATATGACTGAGAGTGCAATTCCAAGTTCTAAGTGTGGATTCAATGAGGAATTAATAAGTTACGGAATTTACTTGGTAAATTCGGTTCGACTTATTGGAAGCTCGGTTATATAGACCTATGGTCCCCATACTAGTTGAGACCATACTGCTTGTAAGACTCAGTTAATTGATTTTAATTAATCAATTATAATTCTAAAAGTTAGACTAAGTCTACTTTATGAATTCTCACAGTTTAAGGATGAAATCGTAAAGAAAAGGGTTTCTATGTTTAATTATTAATTAAGAGACTTTGTATGTCTAATTAATAATTATTTTAAATGACAATATTATTTAATAATCTATTTTAGTTATTAAATAATTAGTTTTGGCATTTAAATGATTAGAATTGGAAAAAATGGCATTTTTGGAGAAATTGAAATAAAATTGAGGAAACTGCAAAATCCAAGTGAGGCCCATTTCACCCTATGGCCGGCACCTCTTTGTGTGTTTTCCAATTATTATTTTCAATTTTAATTTCCATGTAATTGCTAATCAAAGCCTAGCAATAATAGGAAAGTGGTGGATCACACTAAATAAGGCAGTTAATCAATTACACAGTAAAAGAGGAAACTGTTTATTTGGAAAGTTGTGCTCTCCCTTTTCCCTATATAAAGCAACCTTTGTTCTCTTCTCTTGCATGTCTATGAAGCCATAAGCCACGAAATTCAAGAGAGAAAAAGAGAGAGAAAATTTCAAAATCCTTGTGAGATGAGTAGTGCCCACACACATCAAGTGGTATCTCAATCATAGTATGGAAGACTATGGAATTTCTGCATCAAAGAAGGAGAAAAGAAGATCCAGGTTCAGATCTTGGTGATGCTCTGCTACAGAAAGGAATCAAGGGCTAGAGATCTGAACGGAAGGAGTCATATTATTCCGCTGCACCTTTGTAAGGTTTTCTAACTTTATATGTGTTTATTTTCATTGTTTTAGAATTCATATTAGGTTGTTAATCCAACATACTTGTTAGTAAATCTAGATCCTGGTAAAATAATTTCCAACAACTGGTATCAGAGCCATGGTAATGATTTACTTTCATGTAATATGAATTAAAACGATGATTTGCATGTTTTTGTGTTGATTTGGATGGTTTCATGTTGGTTTAATCATAGTCCAATTGACGATAGATCTTATAAATAATTTGTAACAGGTAAATTTTGTACTTCTTTCATCTGTGTAAACCTAGTAACATGATAGGGCCCATCCAAATCATTTGACCTGTGTGAGCCTATATGTTTGCTTTTGGGCTTAGATGCATATAGGAAGCCCATTTAAGTTTTACTAAGTAAATGGACTAGGTTGCTAAAATAAATTTTGACATAAGGAAATTTATTTAGGTCCAATTAGATTTGGGCTTATTCAATGAATAACAATTGTTTATTTTAATGTTAAATTCCTCTCTTTTGGGCCTTGTGTGAGAGTTGGGGGCCATAGAAGTGGGTACGACATACTGAACCCAGCTCCCCCTCACATGAACTACCCAATTGTGAAGGCCCATTTGCCTTATTTTAATAATTGTATTAGGTTAATTATATTAGTCTAACCTAATTAAAATTGAATTAGCAACATAATTAACTTTTAAAATATATGAAATTTATTTTTCATTGTAATATTTTAAAGTTAATTTTAGAAAAACACTTAGTCAATGATATATTCTAGATAGTTATTTCTAGTAATAGTTATTATTTCTAATATTAAATAGGAAAATATCATTGATTGTGAAATTAATTGTTTCCTAATTAATTTTGGTACAATCTAAGTTTAGTATATTTTCCTAGTATTAAACTAGAATTAATAATTAAGTTTCCTCTTTACTTAATTATTTATTTCTTGAATTTAATACATTTAATTAAATTGAAAATTCAATATCTAAGTTGATTTTCATCATGATACTTAAATATTGTTATTTTCATGTTATTTAATTAAAGTTGAAAATTATCTTAAGTTTGGAATCTTATTTCAGAATAACTTAAAGCTATAATTTTCAATATATATTTTATTTTATTTCCCGAAATTTCAAAATTGCATTTCTTTAATGGAAAAATTTCGAATTTTATTTGAAAAATAGATTAAAGTTGAAAATTATTTATTTAATTTTGGACCAACTTAAATCAGTGACTTTTTCATTTAATGGTTAATTAAAATAAATGAAGTAAAATATATTATAATTAGAAATTGAATTAATTAGTCCATGAAAGTCTAGATAGATATTATCTGTTTTGCTTGAAGTATTTTTCTAGTGTATTTAATTAAATAGAAAATTAATATTTAAGTTGATTTTTTAATCATGATACCTAAATATTTGAAATTTTTCTTAGATATTAAATTAAATAGGAAAATTATATTTTTTGTTGAAAATTAATTTTTATTAATTTTGGGCCAACATAAAATTAGAGTAATTTTCCAGGATTTATTTTATTTTATTTTAAAGCACTTTCGAAAGTAGTATTCTTATACAGTTCATTTTTCGAAATGCAATATATATTTATAGAAAATTAAATTTGAGTTGTAAATTAATTTAAATTAATTTTGAAACAACTTAAATTGAATAATTTTCTAAATATTTATGGAAATTATTACTAAGATGGAAATAATTCACGTTATTTTCAGATCCATCTAAGTATAATTTATAAATATTAAATTAAAATTTATATTTGGAATTTTTCATTCTAAATTGGAAATTTTAATTAAATAAATATATATTTAAAATAAATGGATTAAAATAAATATTAGAATAAAATACAACCCTTCATTAAATAATGAGCTTTATTATTATAGGGATATTCGATCTCCATTGTTGGTTTTACATAGCTATTATTTTAGTGAGTAATCCTCCCTAATAGAGGAACGTTCATTAGCAAGTTAGCACCGTTTAATCTCGAAAGATAAGTAATCTTGTAAGTTTTTTATATAGTTTATGCTCACCCTAATGGTGGCGACAGTATAAGACTTGCAAGAATATGAAACAATGGTGGAAGCTCATAAGATAGAATAGCCTTGACTCTCGCCTAAACGGGACAACGCGGATTCACATCTTGATCGAATAATAGGTTGCTAGAATGTTTGACATTTTAGATGAGCTGACAACTCTATTCAATGGATGGTAGCTTTGACTCTCGCCTAAACGGGACACTGATATCAGTTTGTTGAAAACCTTGGAAATTATTTAGGATTGTATGTTTTAGTATTTTCACTTGTCATTCCTACTTGCTATGTGCTTCATAATTTCTGAATTGTGTATGAATTTGTATTGAACCATGTTATTTTCTGTTATTAAATTGTAGTTTAATTTCGAATCTTCATTGTTGGTCTAACTTGATTTGTTTTTCTAATGAGATAAATCCCTAATGGATTTTCACCATTAGACTAACATAATAGTGTTAGATCTCGAAAGATAAATATTGTATATGCAACATCTAGCTGTTCATCAATTGATGACACCGTAGACTAGTGTTTTACAATATGAAACAAGAAGATTGTATAAATAAGATTACTTTGACTCTCGCTAATCGGAGCATCGTTGGATTCTTATTTAAAACGAAATTATCCTAATTCCTCTTAGCTTATTCATTTCGAATTAGCTTAATGACATATCATTGGATGAATGGTCTATAAATCATATAAAGTCTTATTTTCTCTTAAGAAATTTGATGACGCATATGATTATATTCCCGGAATTCTATCCCAAAATGATATAAATCCTCAATCTTAGATATCTCCTACTTGTATAGGCAAATCATAGAGTTAGATTAGTAGTGGTGGTACAAGAAAGAATGACTAATTATATAGTTACACTTTCACAAGTGTTTCATAACCATTTTCTATCAATGGATTTAAACTGTATGAGTTTAGTATTCTGTGACCAGAATCCACTTGCACTATTCTAAGAACTCTTTGATGTAACTTAAGTCATCAAAAGATACAACCACCTATTTTTTAAATCTAAGGCATTTGTATCTTGTTCATAGTGGTTTTGACAAGATCATTCTCTGCAAAGAGTTAATATGCCTATATCCACTGAAAGTAATTTCATCTCATTCGCAGATGGATGTACATTCAGGGGTGGATATGAGTTTTCGATGTATTCTTAAAACGATCACTCTAGATTTTACCTTACGCAAAAGAAATTTGAAATGTTTGAAAAATTTCATGAATTTCTAGCAATGGTAAGTGGTTAAAGATCTTGCGAACTGATAGGGGTGGAGAAAAAGGTAGTAGATATGCAGTTCAAAGATCATTAATTTGATTTTTGAATTATATCCAAACTTACCTCCCCAGAAATTTGAGTTGCATATTGATGATTAGTTACTAGTCGTTGCCTAAATCCTTCTATGGAAATGAAATTTCAGAATGATGCAATGGTTGTATACTTAATGTAAATCATTACTAGATTCATGGATGACCTAATCGAAATCTTAAGAAAAGCTAGAACTGCTAACCTTGGTTTGCATGTTTGTTAGCTAGTCTAAGTGATTAGGGGTGGAGAATCCCATAGTCATTAGATAAGAAAGTGTTTGTTTAAACAAATACCATTTTTTTTCTAAGAAAATGACTAAGTCTGAAAGTAAAGTAGCAAATAAATGAGATATTTTTTTTCTTGATTCCATAAGTGTTCTATCATCTTATTTTATAAGATGATCCCACTGCCTTTGTTGTCTTAACACAACTGAGAGGTCTAAACCATTTAGTTTTCTTTGACATAGTTCACGGTACCTTGTTGTAGTGGGAGAGTTTCTAAGAACTCACCTTCTTATAACTTGGAAGATACTAGTGATTAAAATCCATTGTGAGTTTAAACAAGTAATGGATTGTCAAGATAAGAAACTAAGAAGAAAGCCAAGAGAACTATGGTTTGATCCATTCACATGGAGTAACCTAAAGTTTTCTGTTACAAGGACATGAAAGGAAATTTTCGTTCATAAGTCTATTCAATGGACTTAACAAAACTTCCTGTTCCTAGTATTATAGGTTTGAGTTTATCTAAACCTATGGCTTGTGGTATACCTGGTAATTACTTACTCTAATGCAAGCATAAGATGCTGAAGCACTTTCTTTCCAATGGCAATCTATAGAAGCTTCACAACTTCTTAGATATAGATTTTATTTATCTAAGGAAAAGTCTCAACTATTCCAGAGAAGATAAAGCCATGAAAGAATTTCTTAAATCAACAGTGAGAGGTCTCAGGTATGCTTTTGTATGCCTTAGACCAGACACCTGCTGTTGAGTGGGAGTAATGAGTAAGTATCAGATTAATCCAGGAGAGGAACATTGGAAGACAATCAAGTAAATCTTAAGATTAAGAAGAGGAACTATATGTTAGTCAATAAGGGTGTTTGTTTAAAACTCTTAGACTACACCACATCAGATTTCAAGACTTGCTTGTGTGCTAGAAAGTCTGCTGATGAGATGGTGATTACTTTGGGGGTGGAGTAGCGATTTTGGAGAAGTGTAAAAACCTATCTGAAATCTCTTGGTCTACTAGAGAGAGACTGAATGTTAAAAGTTGCAGGAAAGATACTTATTCAGTCTAAGGAAAGTTCTATACATTTGTGGCACTGTTCCAACTTGCCTTAACTACTAGGGTTACTTCCTGAATAACCAAAGAGTAGTTGCCCAAAAGTATAGAATCCAGTATCCCAAGAAAGTAGACATATAGAGAGGAATTTCACATTATCAAGGATTTTGTGATTAAGGAAGAGTAATGGTGGAGAAGAGGTTGTGTTTAATTCAACCTGTCAGATCCCATTACGGGGAGTTTACTACTATTACACTTGATTGGTATATCAAGGTGTTAATGATTATTTGAAATGCACTTTTTGTTTTATATTAGTGCAAGTGGGAGTTTGTTGGGTTTTATGCCCTAAATAAAACTCATTTCACATAATCAGATTTACTTATTAATAAAGATCAGAAATAACATTTTATGTTGCATGGGTCACATGATTTATTTCATGATTATATGTCTATAATGTATGAATTCTTTTTAAGTCCAGAACATATGAGTTGGTTAAAGATTATAGTGTTGTCAGCACGGTGGAATATAATCTTTATTATATGTTCAAAAGTTTATTCCCTGATTTGTCAGAACACTGGATTTAGACTGACATGGTATAATCAGCGATAGGTATTCTTACACCTTGGAAAAGTGTTATGTCCTTTCCAGGACATTGGCAAAGTTTACCAGTATCGGATGTATGGAGTATACATCGGAAGGGACCGATATTGAACTTTGATTAGATATGTTAAAATTTACCGTAATATCTATTCAATTCAATATCAACTGTTGATCCTAGATCACATGATCGAAATCCTGATATGGTTAGGTTCAATCTCAAGAGTGTTATTTGTGTTCTTTGATTTGTTAAGTTAAGCCTACTTTTGGGTTAGGGCGATACGTACATTTTGGGAACACGGTAATGCAATTGAGTGGGAGCGCTAACATAAATATGGAATCTATAGCTTCTATTTGGCAAATAGAAGTAAAGGATGATTTCCTTCGAGCTTAACCAAACGAAGATAAATGGTGGAGATCTCATTTCACTTAGGTGAAATATCATTTATATAGGGTTAAGTGTTTTAAGGATAAAATACATTGTAGGGTGTTACGGTAATTTAATCCCTGTACAGTGTAAATCATCTATATAGAGGATCATTGATCACATTAGGGTTATAACAATGGATAACTAATGACGTGTCTATATCGTGGAACATATAGAGCGTTTCTATATGACTGAGAGTGCAATTCCAAGTTCTAAGTGTGGATTCAATGAGGAATTAATAAGTTAGGGAATTTACTTGGTAAATTCGGTTCGACTTATTGGAAGCTCGGTTATATAGACCTATGGTCCCCATACTAGTTGAGACCATACTGCTTGTAAGACTCAGTTAATTGATTTTAATTAATCAATTATAATTCTAAAAGTTAGACTAAGTCTACTTTATGAATTCTCACAGTTTAAGGATGAAATCGTAAAGAAAAGGGTTTCTATGTTTAATTATTAATTAAGAGACTTTGTATGTCTAATTAATAATTATTTTAAATGACAATATTATTTAATAATCTATTTTAGTTATTAAATAATTAGTTTTGGCATTTAAATGATTAGAATTGGAAAAATGGCATTTTTGGAGAAATTGAAATAAAATTGAGGAAACTGCAAAATCCAAGTGAGGCCCATTTCACCCTATGGTCGGCACCTCTTTGTGTGTTTTCCAATTATTATTTTCAATTTTAATTTCCATGTAATTGCTAATCAAAGCCTAGCAATAATAGGAAAGTGGTGGATCACACTAAATAAGGCAGTTAATCAATTACACAGTAAAAGAGGAAACTGTTTATTTGGAAAGTTGTGCTCTCCCTTTTCCCTATATAAAGCAACCTTTGTTCTCTTCTCTTGCATGTCTATGAAGCCATAAGCCACGAAATTCAAGAGAGAAAAAGAGAGAAAATTTCAAAATCCTTGTGAGATGAGTAGTGCCCACACACATCAAGTGGTATCTCAATCATAGTATGGAAGACTATGGAATTTCTGCATCAAAGAAGGAGAAAAGAAGATCCAGGTTCAGATCTTGGTGATGCTCTGCTACAGAAAGGAATCAAGGGCTAGAGATCTGAACGGAAGGAGTCATATTATTTCGCTGCACCCACTGTAAGGTTTTCTAACTTTATATGTGTTTATTTTCATTGTTTTAGAATTCATATTAGGTTGTTAATCCAACATACTTGTTAGTAAATCTAGATCCTGGTAAAATAATTTCCAACATTTTCACCATTAGACTAACATAATAGTGTTAGATCTCGAAAGATAAATATTGTATATGCAATATCTAGCTGTTCATCAATTGATGACACCTTAGACTAGTGTTTTACAATATGAAACAAGAAGATTGTATAAATAAGATTACTTTGACTCTCGCTAATCGGAGCATTGTTGGATTCTTATTTAAAACGAAATTATCCTAATTCCTCTTAGCTTAATGACATATCATTGGATGAATGGTCTATAAATCATATAAAGTCTTATTTTCTCTTAAGAAATTGGATGACGCATATGATTATATTCCCGGAATTCTATCCCAAAATGATATAAATCCTCAATCTTAGATATCTCCTACTTGTATAGGCAAATCATAGAGTTAGATTAGTAGTGGTGGTACAAGAAAGAATTACTAATTATACAGTTACACTTTCATAAGTGTTTCATAACCATTTTCTATCAATGGATTTAAACTGTATGAGTTTAGTATTCTGTGACCAGAATCTACTTACACTATTCTAAGAACTCTTTGATGTAACTAAACTTAAGTCATCAAAAGATTTAACCACATATTTTATAAATCTATGGCATTTGTATCTTGTTCATAGTAGTTTTGACAAGATCATTCTCTGCAAAGAGTTAATATGCCTATATCCACTGAAAGTAATTTCATCTCATTCGCAGATGGATGTACATTCAGGGGTGGATATGAGTTTTCATTGTATTCTTAAAACGATCACTCTAGATTTTACCTTATGCAAAAGAAATTTGAAATGTTTGAAAAATTTCATGAATTTCTAGCAATGGTGAAGGTAAGTGGTTAAAGATCTTGCGAACTGATAGGGGTGGAGAAAAAGTTAGTAGATATGCAGTTCAAAGATCATTAATTTGATTTTGAATTATATCCAAACTTACCTCCCCAAAAATTCGAGTTGCATATTGATGATTAGTTACTAGTCGTTGCCTAAATCCTTCTATGGTAATATAATTTCAGAATGATGCAATGGTTGTATACTTAATGTAGATTCATGGATTACCTAATCAAAATCTTAAGAAAAGCTAGAACTGCTAACCCTGGTTTGCATGTTTGTTAGCTATTCTAAGTGATTAGGGGTGGAGAATCCCATAGTCATTAGATAAGAAAGTGTTTGTTTAAACAACTACTACTTTTCTAAGTAAATGACTAAGTCTGAAAATAAGGTAGCAAATAAAGGAGATAATTTTTTCTTGATTCCAAAAGTGTTCTATCATCTTATTTTACAAGATGATCCCACTGCCTCTGTTGTCTTAACACAACTGAGAGGTCTATACCATTTAGTTTTCTTTGACATAGTTCACGGTACCTTGTTGTAGTGGGAGAGTTTCAAGGAACTTTACCTTCTCATGACTTGGAAGATACTAGTGATTAAAATCCATTGTGAGTTTAAACAAGTAATGGATTGTCAAGATAAGAAACTAAGAAGAAAGCCAATAGAACTATGGTTTGATCCATTCACATGGAGTAACCTAAAGTTTTCTGTTACAAGGACATGAAAGGAAATATTCGTTAATAAGTCTATTCAATGGACTTAACAAAACTTCCTGTTCCTAGTATTGTAGGTTTGAGTTTATCTGAACCTATGGCTTGTGGTATACCTGGAAATTACTTACTCTAATGCAAGCATGAGATGTTGATGCATTTTCTTTCCAATGGAAATCTATAGAAGCTTCACAACTTCTTAGATATAGATTTTATCTAAGGAAAAGTTTCAACTATTCCAGAAAAGATAAAGCCATGAAAGAATCTCTTGAATCAACAGTGAGAGGTCTCAGATATTCTTTAGTATGCCTTAGACCAGACACCTGCTGTTGAGTGGGAGAAATGAGTAGGTATCAGATTAATCCAGGAGAGGAGCATTGGAAGACAATCAAGTAAATCTTAAGATTAAGAAGAGGAACTATATGTTAGTCAATAAGGGTGTTTTTTGAAACTCTTAGACTACACCACATCAGATTTCGAGACTTGCCGGTGTGCTAGAAAGTCTGCTGATGAGATGGTAATTACTTTGGGGGTGGAGTAGTGATTTTGGAGAAGTGTAAAAGCCTATCTGAAATCTCTTGGTCTACCAGAGAGAGACTGAATGTTAAAAGTTGCAGGAAAGATACTTATTCAGTCTAAGGAAAGTTCTATACATTTGTGGCACCGTTCCAACTTGCCTTAACTACTAGGGTTACTTCCTGAATAACCAAAGAGTAGTTGCCCAAAAGTATAGAATCCAGTATCCCAAGAGAGTAGACATATAGAGAGGAATTTCACATTATCAAGGATTTTGTGATTAAGGAAGAGTAATGGTGGAGAAGAGGTTGGGTTTAATTCAACCTATCAGATCCTATTACGAGGAGTTTACTACTATTACACTTGATTGGTATATCAAGGTGTTAATGATTATTTGAAATGCACTTTTTGTTTTATATTAGTGCAAGTGGGAGTTTGTTGGGTTTTATGCCCTAAATAAAACTCATTTCATATAATCAGATTTACTTATTAATAAAGATCAGAAATAACATTTTATGTTGCATGGTTCACATGATTTATTTCATGATTATATGTATATAATGTATGAATTCTTTTCAAGTCCAGAACATATGAGTTGGTTAAAGATTATAGTGTTGTCAGCACAGTGGAATATAATCTTTATTATATGTTCAAAAGTTTATTCCCTGATTTGTCAGAACACTGGATTTAGACTGACATGGTATAATCAGCGATAGGTATTCTTACACCTTGGAAAAGTGTTATGTCCTTTCCAGGACATTGGCAAAGTTTACCAGTATCGGATGTATGGAGTATACATCGGAAGGGACCGATATTGAACTTTGATTAGATATGTTAAAATTTACCGTAATATCTATTCAATTCAATATCAACTGTTGATCCTAGATCAAATGATCGAAATCCTGATATGGTTAGGTTCAATCTCAAGAGTGTTATTTGTGTTCTTTGATTTGTTAAGTTAAGCCTACTTTTGGGTTAGGGCGATACGTACATTTTGGGAACACGGTAGTGCAATTGAGTGGAAGCGCTAACATAAATATGGAATCTATAGCTTCTATTTGGCAAATAGAAGTAAAGGATGATTTCCTTCGAGCTTAACCAAACGAAAATAAATGGTGGAGATCTCATTTCACTTAGTTGAAATATCAGTTATACAGGGTTAAGTGTTTTAAGGATAAAATACATTGAAGGTGTAGCGGTAACAGTAGTGCCTTTTCAATGTAGATCATCTATATAGAGGATCATTGATCACATTAGGGTTATAACAATGAATAACTAATGACGTGTCTATATCGTGGAACATATAGAGCGTTCTATATGACTGAGAGTGCAATTGCAAGTTCTAAGTGTGGATTCAATGAGGAATTAATAAGTTAGGGAATTTACTTGGTAAATTCGGTTCGACTTATTGGAAGCTCGGTTATATAGACCCATGGTCCCCATACTAGTTGAGACCATACTGCTTGTAAGACTCAGTTAATTGATTTTAATTAATCAATTAAAATTCTAAAAGTTAGACTATGTCTACTTTATGAATTTTCACTAAGCAAGGGCGAAATTGTAAAGAAAAGAGATTCTAGGTTTATTTATTAATTAAGAGACTTTATATGTCTAAATTAATAAATATATTAAATGGCAATATTATTTAATAATTATTTCAAGTTATTAAATAAATAGAATTGGCATTTAAATGGTTAAATTGGAAAATTGGTATTTTTGAGAAAATGGGAATGAAAAATAACAAAATGGTAAAATTGCAAAGTGAGGCCAAATATCCCTTGTTTGGCCGCCCACTATGCATAGCAATTACCATTTATAGTTTTCATTATTTTAATGCCATACAATTCTAACTCAAGCCTAGAAGGAATTCTATAAATAGAAAGTGTTGGCTTCAGGAAACTGATCACTTTGCACATTGTTTCCTTAGAGAAAAAGCCATGCATCACTTTCCTCTCTCTTTTCTTCTCTCTAGATTTCGAAACCTTGAGTGTATGAGTAGTGCCCACACACATCAAGTGGTACCTCAATCATAGTATGTAAGACTATGGAATTTCTGCATCAAAGAAGGAAAAAAGAAGATCCAGGTTCAGATCTTGGTGATTCTCTGCTACAGAAAGGAATCAAGGGCTAGAGATCTGAACAGAAGGAGTCATATTATTCCGCTGCACCCACTGTAAGGTTTTCTAACTTTATATGTGTTTATTTTCATTGTTTTAGAATTCATATTAGGTTGTTAATCCAACATACTTCTTAGTAAATCTAGATCCTGGTAAAATAATTTCCAACAGTGCAAGAGCATCAGCGCCCCTTGCTGGCCATGGGCCCCCGACCAAGCGCACATCCCCTTGTCAGGGTTTGTGGCACGATTTGTGTGGGCGGGAATGTAGCAGTCCAGCTCGCCCAGGTACCCGTCCTGGTCAAGAGTTCCAAGTCGCACCTCTGTAATCTTGGACGGAGGACTTACCCACCTGGCGCCTAAGGCACCCTGCCTCCTATGAGGAACCGCCGCAGCAAGCTCCTCACTGACGTATTCCACGCCCTCAACCAGGACGTCTCCGTCAGCATCAACTAGCAGCCCAGCCTCGTTGTACTCCCCGTAATTTGGGGGTTCAACCTCTTCCTCTCCCTCCGCTTCGGAAGGACTGCCCGGACGCGCATCGTCCAGCTCCTCAACCTCCTGGACCTAAGCGTCCCCCTCATGATCCTCCTCCATCGGGACGGCTGAATCCTGTTCAGCGCTGGGCAAAGTGGCAAGCCGAGCCACTTTAGGATCAGTAGCGTTAGCTAGACGCGTGGTTTTCTTTGTACGAGCCATCATCCTATGGCTGGGTACAAGGTTAGAAGAATGTCCTTCACTAGAAGGAGGACTAGAACAAAGACGAGGGTGATCCTCGTGCAGAAGTTAAAGAAAATCCTGGTCGATCTGATGTCCAAGTTCCCAAGACTCACCTGAGTTCATCTACAAAAGACAATACACAAGATGAGTGTTGGACGGAATATCAAACGATAAACAAGCAAATATGTCGACCAGGAGTACTCAACAGATTAAAGAACGGCTATGTCCAAAGAAAAGTCAAAACTCAAGAAGTCAAAAAATTTTCTTGAGTTAGGGCAAAAAAGTTCATGAAGCTTAGAATAAGCAAGATGAAAGGCGGACGCAATGCAGTTCAGAGACAAGCTTTTATGCCTGTAAACCCACATGAAGACATGGAAAAGAAGAATCGCAGAAGTTTCTAGCCCTAGGGTTTCCTAAGCATTTTTCTACAGCACAGTAAAAGTTGCATTCGAAATGTAAACATGCAAAGATAAGCATAAAGGAAATCAGAAACTTACTCAAAGATTCGAGTGTCTGGGTTCGAGCAACGTCAATCCAACCAGCAGTTGTATGAAGGCACTTCGGCGACTTTGAAGCGAGAAAATTTTCTTTTCGCTCTGGAGCTAACTTAGCAGAGAAGGGAGATGAAATGATTTATGTGCCAATGCTATGGGTATTTATAGGCAAGTCACAAAAAGAGGTAACTATCTCAAAGAAACCTCAGACGCCTCAGCTTCTCGCCTCAAAAACGAATATGGGAAATCAAAAGTAATCGAGTGTAACCGTCAGCCATGGAGAGAGAAAATCGGATTTCGAAATATTAATTGTCAGAGCATTTATTAGCCGAAAACCGAAGAGACGCCCAATTAGCTTCACATCGAGTCTCGAACGATCACGCTCGACACGTGTCCCCATCCAAAGGCAGAGCCATCTCGGAAGAAGTCTACACGCAACCTCAGAGGTCTCGTACAGACTTGGGGGGGTAAATGTTATCCCAAATTTTGCACTCTGACGTGGCATTACAAGAATGGTGACACGTGGAGTCCGCATGGAGCATCTGCTCGGGAATGATGGCCGAGCAGGATGCCTCGCTGGCACATCCTGAGTAAGATATTCAGCGAACCGTGCAGAGCAATCAACACTTAGCGAATTCAGCTTTCGCATCATGAGTCATCAGCTCAATGCCTATAACTCAGGGATCAACTTACGTGGATACGGCATACACACGATCCCACTATCAGTATATTCAGCCTCAATCCCACGATCCTTGCATTCAGCATTGATCACACGATCTTTCTATTTATGCGCATTGTAATGAGAGAGGAAACTCTTTCACCTCAAGTTTCCCAGCCCTATAAATAGTGAGGCATGTTCACTGGGCAAAGGGACCGAGAGATTAAAAGTCGATACGCAGCTAAGCTAAGACTATATTATTCTCTAAGAATTATATATTCAGAGATACTGTTGTAAGAGCTATAAGAAAAGAAATCTTCTTCCTTGTTCTTGAGTCAATACAAATAACGAGGATTAGGCTATTACCGAACTGCTCGGGACTGAACCTCTATAAAATTCTTGTGTCTTATTATTGCTTTATTATATATTCGTTACGACATATCATTTATCGCTTATAAAAAAGACTCATTGTCGTTGGCTAAAAGCGAAGTCAACAAAAGTGATAAATCGAGTATTGTATCCACAAGGGATTGAAAATTAGAAATTAATTTATAAAACTAATTACTCACAAATTAGTTTAAACAAAAATAAAATAAAGTGTTGAGAATATATAAAAATTAACAAACACAAACTATGAGAAGAAAACAAGCTAGAACTATTAAATTTGCCTAAAAATATAAAGTTGATATAATAGCACAAATGAGTATTATTGTTAATTGCTAATGTCAACTAGAAATTTAAAATGTCATAATCTTTTTTCCAAAGTATTTATGGTTTGATTCTCTAATAAATTAACATATTTATATGCCCAATTAATTTTAAAAATACCAATTTAAGCACAATTTTTTCAAGTCATACAAGGTAAATAATATATTCCTATGCTATTTACAAATCACACTCTTTTAAGGTGATATTCATGCATTATTCAAGCAATTCTACTAACCCTATTTTTTTCTAAAATTAAAATTAGTTTGCATCTTACTAATAGTGATCAAGCAAAAGTAAGCTATTATACAATAAGCACTCTTGAATGAACAAAATCAATTCACTAAACATAGCAACAAAATATTAAATCACAATTTTTAGCCAACAAATAATTTTAGCAAAAAAAAAAAAAATTAGCTCATAATTAATTGTGCAAAAATTACAAAATTTCAAATAAGAAAACCCATATTGGAGTTTTCACAATACTCCAAGCTTTCTTTGCCAAAATCCTTCGCTCCTTTCTCTTAATTTTGACCAATATCTAAATTAAAAGGGAAATTTGCGGCAAAAGTCCTCAAAAAGGTCACTTTGATGCAGATTAGTCCCCAACCTCCAGAAATAGCGGCAATAGTCCTCAAGGTCATGCTTTTTATTTGTCCATTAGTCCTAATTTTAACTGAGCCTTTTACTTTTTAAAAATTACCACGTGTCGAAATATTATTAGTCCAAATTATTATTTTAATTTTTAAAATAAATAAATAAATAAATTATTTAAAAATTATTTCTTTTTTGTTTTTGTTTTTTTTCTTTTCTTCTTTATTCTTCTTCGTCTTTTTCGTCTCCTTCATCTCCTTCGCCGAAAACCACTCCGAGCCACCAGCTGCACCTCAACCATTCCCAAGCATCCAAGCCCAGTAATTCTTTCTCCACATACGTCTCATCCCTCTCCCCTCTGGCCTGCAACAAAAAGTATGTCGTCTCTCCCCTTCGGCCTAAACCTTAAATCCTAGATTTTGCCCTTTCCTCTTCTGTCGACCACGCCCGAGATGCCACCGCCACCCAAACCCAAGTCATCCAGTATTCTCCACTCCATCCATGCTTAGGCATATATATCTCTGCCTTCCTCATTTCTTTTACAGTTACAATACATATATAAATGTTTGAAAAAAAAAAGTAAATTAGGGGCAATTTTTTCAGCAAAGGGGCTTTGAAATCGGTAGAGAGTTTGTGATAGCGAGTCAATGGCGATGGACCTCAAAGTCTGTGCTATAGTAGGATGAGATCAGAAGGAGCTTAACGTAGGTGGCTATGGTGAAGAATCACCAAATCCCTAAAATGGGGTTCTTTTGGTTGCTCTGTTCTTCGATGGAGATAAAGTATTGAGAAAATGTGTACAATGAAGAAAAATGCTCCATTTTTTATATAGTTTGGTGGTTGGTTAGCAAGATGGGGACTGGGAGTGGATACTCAGGTTTGGGGTGGAGATGAAGATGGGTTGGGGATGGAAATGAAGAAGACGAAGAAAAAAAAAAGAAATAGAAAAAAATTATTTTTAAATAATTTATTTATTTATTTTTATTTTTTAAAATTAAAATAATAATTTGGATCAATAATACGACTCAGTTAAAATTAGGACTAACGAACAAATAAAAAGCGTGACCTTAAGGACTATTGCCGCTATTTCTGGAGGTTGGAGACTAATCTGCATCAAAGTGACCTTTTTGGGGACTTTTGCTGCAAATTTCCCAAATTAAAATGGAAAACTAAAACCCTAAATAACACTCAAATAAACTCTCTATTTTTTTCTTTTTCTTTTTCTTCATTTTTTTGGTCTTTGGCGTTAGGAGTAGTAGTCCAGCCGCCTCCAATATTGTTTCATGCTTCCTCCCTTATATATATGCATCTTAAACTTTTCTTTCATTTTGTTTTCTTGCCTTATAAAATCCTTAGACCAATTTTATTTTGGGGTAAGTTAAAAAATACCATTTTTATTAATCAATTAATCAAATTTACCTCTAATTTTATATTTATTTGAAACATACCTCTTTTTATATGTATTGTACCCAAAATACCCTGACATAAGAGAGTCACATGGAGAGTATCTTGAAGTGACAGGGACAAAATTGGTACAATGTTTAAAAAAAACGATAAAAATGATAGACTTTAAAAAAGAGAGTAAAAATAAAAGAGGACAATATAAAAAGGGTATAGAGTGTAATTTCCTCTTTTATTTTCTTGTTCAACCAAGCCCACACATGGCCCATTAGTTAATGTGTTTGTAGCTTTCTTTTCATAATATAGGGCCCATTACTAAGTCCATAATTGTCATTCAAATTCCTACAAAAATAGATGAGACAAAATAATTAATTAATGGAAAACTAAATAAAATGATTAAAATTCACAATAGATAATTAAAAATAATTTGAAAAATATTAATTCTACAATCTATGTAATACTAAGGAAAACTAATAAAAAGTCACTAAAATAATCTAAAGCTGTTTGAGAACAAAACTAATTTAATGCACAAAAAGAGTTAAATAACTCTATTTTCATAGAGTTATCAATTGAAAATGACCAAAGCATTGACCTTGTGCATGATTACTAGATCCTAAATGTTAGACACATGACCACCATTCATAGTCCACTTAGGCAGGTTGCTTATTTCATCAATGATAATTTGTCCTTAAACTCTTCTCACCTATCTTATTATTTCCTGACGGATATTGTTAATGATATCCTCACTATTCTCCTCCCTTTGCACCCTACTAATGATTCTCTTATTTGGCAACATACCAATTCAGGAGTTTACACTGTCAAATCAAGATGTCACCTTAGTTTCACCAAAGATTTAACCCGACACGAACCAATAAATTCCCAACCGTCTGCTTGGTGAAAAACTCTTTGGACCTTAACATCCTTTAAAAAATAAAGCATTTTGCTTACCGAGCTACAAAGGACACGCTTCCTACCCTTTCCAACCTCCATCAAAGACAAACTAATTCTTATCCCATTTTTTTCCAGATGTAAGAACGAGTTGAAAAACATTTGTCATGCCTTATTTTTTTGCAATAGTGTCAGGAAGCTCTGGAAAAGTACACTTTTTTTACTCTTATCATACAAGCTCTTATCACATTATATCTTATGATTTAATTATTTAGTATATTTCTGATTATTAAACAAATGCCAATTTGGAATTGTTCGTTTGTATGTCTTGGTTAATTTGTCATGATAGGAATAAATTTACGCACACAGGAGTTGCATCTCAGCACCAAAACCTTATGGAGACCGCAAAGAATTTGATTTGTGATTACAAGCAAGCTAAGGAGGAAGATCCCACGACCAATCAAAAGCCTCAGATCACTGGTCTCGCTAAGCTGACTACGGATGTAGCCTAGAGGTTGAATCAAATAAGTCGGGTTTTACTTGTGTTATTCGCAACAGTAATGGATAAATTATCGCTGGCATTGCAATTCCTTACTTTGGTATTAGTGAAGCTCACATTTAAGAACTCAAAGCTCTTATAACAACTCTTCAATGGTTTTGCAACGAAAGTTCCTAATCTATTTCGTTCGCTTTTGGCGTTCCTTCGTAGATCTCCGGATTTCACCCCCACACACGAAATTCCACTCTCCTCTATCTAACTCAAGTGAATTGGTTTCGAGAGCATTCCACCAGTTTTTGGCGACTTTTACTTTCAACCCAATTCACCGCCTACGTGCGCTTTACGCCCAGTCATTTCGAAGAACACTTGCCCCCGTCTTACCGCGGTTGCTGGCACAGAGTTAAGGGGTAAAAATCGGTCGGTTATGGTCGTTTTTTACAATTTTATAATCGAACGGTCGGTTACGGTTTTTTATTTTAAGAATACCGTAACCGACCGTTTAGAAATTACAACCATATAAAATCGACCGTACGGTTTTTGGCAATTTGGCGGTTTGTCAGTTTTAGACGGTTTTTGGCGGTTTTAGGCAGTTTTTTGGTTTAACCATTTTTTTATTTGAAAAACTGAAACCGACCGCCATGTTAAAAAAACTGAAACCGAAATCGACCGCCAAATTTGGTGATGACGTGGAACCGAAAATTCGGTTACAGTCTGGTCGGTATTGGTTTATCGGTTTTTATGAACACCCCTAGAAACAGATTGCAAAGCAATTACTGATGCATTAAGTAACTCAAATGAAATTTTCAGTGTGACCAGAGACCTTTTTTCCCAGTTGAGGACACTTCTTTTTCTCCTCCCAAATGTCAAGTTTTGTCACATTCGTCGAACAGCGAATACGACTCCCACGACTTGGCTAAGATGGCGCTTCAGCTAGAAGAAGATATCTGCTAGATTGGTGGTAATGGGACCTACTCCATCCCTTTGGACTTCTCATCCCTATAAAGCTACCTCCTAACCCTAAAATATATATATGGGTGCACCTTTAATGATATTACCCATGAATGGGTAAAATTAAAAAAATTTGAGTTTTTATGTTTAATTTTTCTATCTAATAAAAAAAGATCTCATTTTTATACATAGGGGCTGAGATTGTTCCATCGGTATTTTTTTAAAAAAAGTTTTTTAGCAAAAAAAAAAAAAATTGAGTTTGACTTAAATATTTTTATATGAACATATTTTTGATATAGTATAAAAAGAGATCTTTTTTGATATATTTTTTTAATTAAGTAGTTAAATTAAGCATAGAAATTCAAATTTGTGATTTCATTATTCGTTATTAAATCAAAATTCCATGGTTTGATATTTTTAAAATTAATATTTATAGTTAAATTTGTTTAATAACTATTCATGGGTAATACCCATTAAGAAGTGTTCCATATATATATATATATATATTGTAATAACAAATATATCGAGAGACAAATATTTATGGTTGCAGTTGCATCCGAGTTGAGGATGTCTTTCTTTATGCATCAATTATTGTTGACACCATCTTGAGAACGCGCAACGAATTGGTACACAATAATACTCCTTCTGATGTATTAAAATGTATTGACCATATTTGTACTTCTTTTGCAGAGTTACATGCTTCTCTCTCGCCTAGTCCTGCGCCGACCTTGAAGGAGAACTGGACTCCACCTCCTCAGGATTGGATAAAAATGAATTGTGATGTTAGAGTGAGCTTAGAGAGTATGTGCACAGCTGTTGTAGCAAGGAATCATCTAGGTAGGGTGATTCGGGTTCACACGTCCCAGTTGGATTTCACGGAGGTGCTATGTGGAGAAGCTGCGGCCTGCTGTTTGGTTATTTTTGTGGCGCTGGAGTTAGAGTCTAAGTATGTTATTGTGGAGAGTGACTCGAGGCTAGCTATCAATGCTCTCAATAGGAAGGAGTCCCATTGGGCTCTTGAGAACTATGTCTCCTTTTGTGCTAAGTCATCTCCCTCTTTTATCAATTGTAATTTTTCGAATATTAGTAGGAATTGTAACTATGTTGCCCATAATGTGGCAAAGTAGGCCTTCACCCACCAGTTATACGGATCTATTCCGATCTACTCCTTATTGGAGAACCTTTTTTGTAATGAGCGCAAGATTAATCGCTTTATTTAAGGGAAATTATAGTAAATGGCCACAAATCATAAGACTATGTTAGTTTATGTCCTCATTTTAAAAAATTATAGTAAATGATCCTAAATCATAGCATTATGTTAGTAAATGTCCTTATTTCAAAATCATTAATTTTTTTTTTTTAGAATTAGAAGCATATTATTTAAAGATTATGGTATATCTATATTAATTTTGTTAAAATCTTTTTTATTTAAAAGTTATGTCGATTTTTTTTTAATTTTTTATGAGTTGTTGTGATTGTTGGTATATTTCTATTTTGTTGTACGGTATATTTCTATTTTGTTGTATGGTAGTGGTATATTATTATTCTTATATGATATTTATTTTTATTATGATATGTATAATAATGGTATATAATTTTATTAGCATAATAAAAATATTTTAATGTATGTATATAATTTTATTGACATGCTACATATATTTAATTATTATTTTTATATATTTTGATTGTATGATTATTTATGTTAAATAATATTTAATTAGTTTTTATTTTATTATACAATATATAATTTTGTTATCATGGTATATATATTTTAATTGTAGTATATAATTTAGTTACATAAATATTAGTAATATATATTTTTTTTATTATTATTTTTTGTGTATATGTTTTCGTGAATAATATATGTATTTTTTGTTATACAGTATATAATTTTTTTAAATAATATTTAAGTTTTACTTTCTGTTGTACTTTTGTTGAAATTATATATAATTTTATTAGCATCCTATATATTATTTTTATTTATTGTTATTATTATATATATTTCTATTGTAAGGTATATTTTTTCTGTTATATGATATAAATTTTATTGTATAGTATATCATTTTATTTTAGATAATGCATGTTTAGTTTTTATTTTATTATACATAAAGGTGATATATAATTTTGTTAATATGTTATATATATAATTTTTTAAATAATATTATATTATATTATTTTATTTTTTATTGTAGGTATATACATTTTCTTGTATGGTATATGGTTTTTTTTATCTATAATATATCATTTATTTAAGATGATATTTAATTTCTATTTTATTATATATAATTTTTTTTTGTATGTATTCATATTTTAATGGTGGTATATATAATTTTGTTAGCATAATATATATATTTTGAGTATTAATGTAGTATTGTTATAATTTCTTTGTGGTATATAATTTTATTATTACGGTATATTAATTTTCAGTATTACGATATATCAAATACTGTTGTATATATTTAATGATCTAATATATTTATTCATTTTTGTTACAATATAATAATATGCAATACTAAAAATAATTATATAACTTAATTTTATTATTATATTATTTTTTTTTTCAAAAAATATGTGATAAATGTATTTTTATAATTCTTATTAGTTAATTTATTATATTTGGCTATTTTCTTAATTTTTTAGAAATGGAACATTTACTAACATAGTTTTCTTTTTTTTGAGTGTAGCGTAATGGTATTTTACAATCTGTTAACAGCTTAATAATTTCAAGGTCCTAGGTTCGAACCCATGACCTCTCCCTTTTTCCCATCCCTCCCTCACCACTAAGCTAGCCTTAGTGGCTTTACTAACATAGTTTTCTTTTTTTTTTTTGAAGAAAAGCGTACATGTATTAGATTAAAAAACGGTCAGACCTCGTGGTCATTACAAAATATAGTTTCGGGCATAGAGGATAAAGGCACAGAGCCGAACCTCTGATGGAAAAAAGCCCACTTGGCCACATTATGGGCCATAAAATTACATCGTCTACTAACAAATGCAAACATACATCCAATAAAGAAAGGGGAGGTGATTTTACAAAAAGAGACGTAGTTATTAAGCTCCCATCGGGACTCCTTCCTATTAAGAGCATTGATCACTACCCTCGAATCACTCTCCAAAATAAGAAACTTGACACCACGAACTTTAGCTTCCTGAAGGGCCAGACAGCACGCCATTGCTTCCTCACAGAGAGCGTTAGAAAATTCCAGCTTAGAAGTAACCACCCAGATCACCTTGCCAACGTGATCCCTTGCAACCAGAGCCGCACACATGCTGTCCAACCCCTCTGATGTCGCGATTCAGCTTCAACCAATCCTGCGGGGGGGGGGGGGGGGGGGCGCCAAACTTCCGTCAGACACGGTATGGGGCAAGGGAGCAAGTGAGCATGATGATCTGCAAAAGAAAATTGAATAGTGTCAATACATTTAACAATATCTGCTGAACAATTATTATGTACCTTGTCCGCCATATTGTGTCAATGATCAGCGATGCATAGAGAAAAGCTTCCTGTTCATTTATGCCTTTTTTGCTTAGGTCCCATAAGAATTTTACCCAGTCCCACATTCGTATACCAGTGTCAAGTTTAGGGTTTTACATCTCAGCCCTATTTAATATATGACTATGTTTATTTAAAAATAAAAAAAAATTGCATCAACTATTTATGAGAGCATTCTCGCTTCCAGATACCAATGAAACGACTTTCGCTCATATCATAACTAAACAACTTGTTGTCACTTGTCACTCACATCGTAACGAAACGACATGTCGTTTGGTTAGAGTTTTGCTGTAGAAGAAAATGTTTTTTTTTTTTTTTTTGATAGGATGTTACATGTTAGAAGAAAATGTTTGGTGAAGCAAAGTTAGCATCGGAAGGAAGACAAAATGTCGAAGCTGTTTTCGAGGGTTGCTGGGTTCTTCAGCAACAGGACTAAGATGGGTGTCGACAAAGCTGGGAACCGTTACTTTGCCAGAAAAGAGGAGATTGATGGTGTATGTAAGTGGGTCTTACGTATTGGTTGTTCTTTATTTACTTGCAAATTTGCTTCTTGGATTTTCTTCAGATTTCCCTCTGTTCTTGTTTGAAGTTTATTATGAGCAATATTTCCATTTGTAAACTGGGTTTCTTGGCCTACATGCTCTAACATTTTGGTTCCAATCAAAAGTTGGTTTGGCTACAGGATTTGAATTAGATTTTTCTTTTTTGATTGAATTTAATTGTTTTCTTACTTGGGTTTTATAAAACAGTCATATATTGCACTCTTGTGTTGGCTGAAAAACAAGAAAAAAAGAAAAAAAATGTCAAATTGATTGTTTCTTTCTCTGGTAGTAATATTGAACTTTATAAATGGGCCATAATTTCTAATTCTACTAACTATGGAGAATTGACTTGAAAATTTGTAGTTGAACAACCTCTAATGTTTTTGTTTCTCTCTGTCAAATTTCATCATGTTGTAGTGAAAGAAAAAAGATGGGTGATATTTAAGGGTGAAGATGATCCAACTTCTATTCCAGGTAGGCAGATTTTAATATCCTTCAATCTTTCTCTTCAAGCTTTCTGCTTTGGTTAGTTTGGTTCTTTGTCTTTTCTGAGTAGCAATATGTGTGGAGGATGACTCGACCAAGAACACAATGGCAATCACAAAAACAGAGTAGAACAACGAGTACAAAATAGAACACAACACACAACAAACAATAAGAACCAAAACAATCAAGCATAAAACAGTAAATGAAGAGAGAAATTACGTGGTTCGAACAAGAATAACAATATATTATCCTACCTACTCCACGGCCAAAAACAGCCCTTTGGGCTTTGATCTTTATTTCATGAAAATGTTCACAAGAGATTACAGTAAAGAACTGTCAAGAACAGTTCATACATACTCGAATGAAGCTTTGCTTCAATTACAAAGAGATACTCATCTCTCTCTCTCTCTCTCTCTCTCTCTCTCTCTCTCTCTCTCTCTCTCTCTCTCTCTCTCAACTCTAGTTTTTCTCGCATTCTCTCTCAATTCTCTCTCTGTAGCTTGGTCTCAGTCAATGAAGCTCGATAGGTGAGGGTCCCTTTTTTAGGTCTTGGACTGTGTTGGTGACATAATTGTCATAACAAAATGTTAGTTAATTCTGTTATGACATGTTCGAGCTAGTAAGTTGATTTGATCCAAGAGTGAGGGTAATTCAAATGTGTAGCCAAACATAACAAATCATCCATCTTTGGCTCTACATTTTGAGTTGCAAACACCCTCTTGAGAAAGAGCTGTTCTGGTCTTGGAAAAACTTAGCAGTCAAGTATGTTTAGTCTGAACTTTGCTAAGGGAACATACTTGGTTAGCATGCCTTTTGGGTTTTCTTTGGTTCTAATCTTCATCACTTGGACTTCACCTTTTGCAGTCACATCTCTGATGAAGTGTAGCTTAATGTCTATGTACTTAGATCTTTCATGAAACATAGGATTCTTCATTAAATGTAGTGCACTTTGGTTGTCACAGTGTACTACAATGTCTTTTGCATTTAAGCCTAATTTTGATGCGAAACCCCTTAACCAAATTGCCTCTTTGATTGCTTCTGTGGCAGAAATGTACTCAACTTCTGTTGAGGATAGTGCTACCACCTTTTGAAGATTGGATTTCCAACCCACGCATCCACCTAAGACTGTGAATGCATACCCTGTTATAGACCTTCTAGTATCAATGCTTCCAGCATAATCAGAGTCTACAAATCCTTCAACTTCAATAGTTCGGTTGTTACTGTTGTAAACAAGTCCCAAATGCATTGTGCATTTTAGATACCTTAGAATCCATTTGACAGCAGACCAATATTCATTTTTAGGATCTGAAATGAACCTACTCAACATGCTTAGACTGTAGGCAAGATCTAGTTTTGTACACACCATACAATACATCAAACTTCCCACACAAGAGGCATATGGAACTGTGTCCATTTGAGCCTTATCTTCTTCTGTCTTTGGGGCCTGGGATTGAGAAAGTTTGAAATGAGGTACTAAAGGTGTGGTGACTGGTTTTGATTCACTCATGCAGAACTTGTCTAATACCTCTTGAATATAATCTTTTTGAGATAGGGTATTTTGGTAGGTCTTTCTCTTTTGATATCAATCTCTCGGATTCTTTTAGCCTCCCCCATGTCTTTCATTTCGAATTTTGCACTTAGTTGCTGTTTTAGCTTGTTGATCTCGTCTTTCCTTACCAATGGTGAGAATGTCATCAACATATAGTAATAACCAGATTGGTGTGCTGTTATAGTATACACAAGGATCATAGTTTCTCCTTGAGTAACCAGTTTCTGTCATGAATTCATGGAATCTTAAATTCCATTGTCTAGGTGCTTGCTTAAGCCCATATAGAGACTTCTTCAAAAGGCAAGCTTGGTTTGGCTTGTTACCCTTGTAGCCATCTGGTTAAGCCATGTAGATTTCTTCTTAAAGCTTTCCATGCAAGAAAGCTGTTTTTACATCCATTTGATCCATTTATTAAATTTTGCTACTTTTGCCATCATGATTCTAATGGAGGTCTGTTTTACTACTGGAGAGAATATGTTATTGAAATCTATGCCTTCTCTTTGGCTGTAACCTTTTGCTACTAACCTTGCTTTGTACCTGATCTCTTCACCCAACAGTTCTTTTTCCTTAAAAATCCATTTGTAGCCAATTAGTTTTTGTCCTGTTGGCCTTGTAACAGTCTTCCAGGTTTTATTTTTCTTGAGTGATGTCATTTCTTCATCAATAACAGCAAGCCATTGGTCCTTATTCTTGCAGTTGATAGCTTCATAGTAGGTGCTTGGAACTGAGGATTCTACTTCCTTTGCAGAAGCAAGAGCAAATGCAGTACAGTCTACAAAACCAAATTTTTCTAGAGGTTTGATCACCCTCCTTTCTTTGTTTCTAACAAGTTGATACCCCTGAGATCCACCTTGATCTTTTTCATCATGCCTGTCATCATCTTGAGTCTTTTCAAGTTGAACCTGCACACTTTCTGTGATTTTTGTCTAAGTGTTCTTTTTGTGTATGATTCTTTCATAGGCATTTCATTCTCATTGAAAATCACATCCCTACTTATGATGCACTTTTTGAAACCATCTTCCAAACACCATAGCTTGTACCCTTTTACCCCATCTGGATATCCAATGAAACATCATTTCAGAGCCCTTGGCTCTAGTTTATCCTATCTAATGTGTGCATATGCAGTGCACCCAAAAACTCATAAGTGGTCAACTCCTGGTGCATGGCCTGTCCACTGTTCTTGAGGTGTTTTGAAATTCAGTGTTGCAGGGACACCTGTTGATGAGATAGCAAGCAGTTTTCAAGGCTTCTACCCAAAACTGTTTTCCCAAACCAGCAGTTGTCAACATACATCTCACTCTTTCAATTAAGGTTCTATTCATTCTCTCAGCTATTCCATTCTGCTGAGGTGTCTTGATAACAGTTTTGTGCCTTCTTATTCCAGTTTCTTGACAGCTGTTAAACACATCAAAACAAAACTCCAAGCCATTGTTAATTCTCAACATTTTAATTTTATTGTTTGTCTGGTTTTCTATCAAAGTTTTCCAATTGACAAAGGTGTTAAATGAGTCATTTTTGTTACAGAGTAAGAAAACCCAAGCCTTTCTTGTATAGTCATTAACTATACTTAGAATATAGCTTGCTCCACCAATTGTTTTTGTTCTGGATGCACCCCTGATATCAGAATGTAGGTAGTCCAATTTTTCTTTTGTTGTGTGCCTGGCTTTTGTGAATTTCAACATGCAGCTTTTACCATAAACACAGTTTTCACAAAAATCTAGTTTCTTACCAAGTTTACCTTTCAGTATGCCTTGTTTCTCAAGCTCATGTAGACCTCTCTCACTGACATGTCCAAACCTCATATGCTACAATTTTGTCTGATCCATTCTTTCATTTTTAACTGCTGTTGCAACCCTACCAATTACTGTTCTACCAGCTAGGTAGTAAATCCCAATTCGGAGATTCCCTTTCATCACTTTTGTAGAGTCTTTTAGGACTCTAAGTGAACTGTCAATCTTGATGCTGCAGCCTTTAAGAGTTAGTGCACCAATAGATAACAAATTTCTTTTGAGGTCAGGGACATACTTCACATCTCTAATGGTTCTTTCTAAACCATTGTGCATTTTGATTAGTACTAAACCAATATCTGCAATCTTGCAGGCTTTGTTATCACCTAACAAGACTGAGCCATTGTCTTGTTCTTGAAAGCTGCAAAAGAAGTGTTTGTTAGGAGTCATATGAAAAGAACAACCTGAATCCAAAATCCACTCATCACCAGTGGCTTGACTTGATGCAACCAGGGCATCAGCAGACTCATATCCATCAAGAACACAACTTGCATCTCCAGAATCCTTCTTCTTTTCTTTGCTAAGCTTTGCTTTGAGAGCTCTGTACTCATCTCTGAAATGACCCTCCTTACAATAGTAGCATTGTTTTCCTGCCTTTGAATTTGTGCTGGAACTCGATCTTGGTCTTTGACCATTGCTACTACCCTTGGAATAGTTACCTTTGTTATTTGACTTGTGATTTCCATTCTTGGTATCTCTTGATTTTGATTTGCTTCTTGCAAATATTCCCACACCGCTGTCCAATCTTTCCTCTAATTTTTTTTTTGAATTTCTTTTGAATTCAGAGCAACTTCAACCTCTGACATTATCAAGATTTCTTTCCCATATAGTATGGTATCCACCAAATGTTCATAACATTTTGGCAAATAGCTCAACAACAGAATCCCTTGATCCTCATCCTCAATCTTAACACCTATGTTGTCGAGATCAAGGATGATTCTCT
The DNA here is from genome assembly GCF_029168945.1 of Cannabis sativa. Taxonomy (NCBI): domain Eukaryota; kingdom Viridiplantae; phylum Streptophyta; class Magnoliopsida; order Rosales; family Cannabaceae; genus Cannabis; species Cannabis sativa. The sequence goes on along the minus strand of NC_083606.1, from coordinate 41,344,984 downwards.
TGAATTCATCAAGATGGTTTATGAGATTCTTTGTATCATCCATCTTCAAGGTATACAACTTCTTCTTCAAATAGAGTTTGTTGGCCAAGGACTTCTTTAGATTGAAGCAAGTTTCTCCCATAACCCTATTGTTGTCCCTTCATCTGAAACTTCTCTAAGAACATCATCTCCCAAGCTTAGAAGTATGGCACTATGTGCTTTAATCTCAATCTTCTTTTTATCTTCATCCAATTCTTTTAATTCTTCTTTGTCTATAGCTTGATGTATGCCTTGATAAACCAGTAGAGCTTTCATTTTAATTTTCCATAGTCCAAAGTCATTTGTGCCTCTACCTCAAAACGTGCTGAAGTCATTGTTGTCCAGAAATCTTGATCTTGTTAAGAATCTTGAGTTGTTCTTGGTGAACTCGTACCTGGAGCTCTGATACCAATTATTGAGGATGACTCGACAAAGAACACAATTACAATCACAAAAACAAAGTAGAACAATGAGCACAAAATAGAACACAACACACAACAATCAATAAGAACCAAAACAATCAAGCACAAAATAGTAAATGAAGAGAGAGATTACATGCTTCGAACAAGAATAACAATATGTTATCCTGCCTACTCCACGACCAGAAACAGCCCTTTGGGCTTTGATCTTTATTTCATGAGAATATTCACCAGAGATTACAGCAAAGAACTGTGAAGAACAGTTCATACATACTCGAATGAAGCTTTGCTTCAATTACAAAGAGATTCTCATCTCTCTCTCTCTCTCTCTCTCTCTCTCTCTCTCTCTCTCTCTCCCTCTGTCTCTCTCTCTTTCAACTCTGGTTTTTCTCTCAATCTCTCTCAATTCTCTCTCTGTAGCTTGGTCTAAATCTCCGTCAATGAAGCTCGATAGGTGAGGGTTCCTTTTATAGGTCTTGGACTGTGTTGGTGACATAACTGTCATAACAGAATGTTAATTAGTTCTGTTATGACATGTCCGAGCTAGTAAGTTGATTTGATCCAAGAGTGAGGGTAATTCAAATGTGTAGCCAAACATAACAATATGAATTCTAATTTAAGCTCAAAGTAAAATATACTATTATGAACAAAACTAAATCTCCTTAACTTGGAAGGTGATATGTTTCAAAATGATAAAGAACAAGATGTGGATCATAACTATTGTGCTTACATTTTCTTTTTCCTGTACTCAGTACATGCTTGCCTATTGATTATTGTAGTTGAATGGATATGTTGGCTGAACGGCCAGCGGAAGAAAGCTCCAACGTCAGAGGTAAACTGGAAAGTCTGTCGGTATTCATTTATGTACAGGCACAAAGAAATTTCATTGACCAAACTTTGGATATTGAGTTCTAGGACTCGAGGAATTTCATCAACTGAATTATTTTTCAGCAACCCTTATCTATAAAATTCCATTCTTCTGAAATGTTTTCTCTGGAGGTCACAAAAAAACAAGTTTTTCTGCTACTGTACACATTTGTCTTCCTTTAATATGTCCAAAATTTTCATTCAAACAATCACGGTAAATTAATAAAATCTTATAGGTCTTGAAGTACCTTCATTTTTCCTTGTTGTATATTAGTAATTAATGTACAGAAAGATAGAAAATCCTTCTGCAAGTTTCAACTATCAAACTGGATTAAAGTTATGGTGTGATCAAGTTGGGAGTAAATAATAAACTTGGCTTTATGATTTCATCTACTGGCAATATTGTTCACCTTCTTCCCTGTTCAGGAAAGGGAAGAAATGGAAGCAAGGCGTGAGCGCGTGCGTCTGAATGTTGCTCGTACGTGTTCCTTTTTATTTACTTGTTAATATTAGTTCTTTCCTAATGAGACTTCTGATCTAATGACCATACTTCTATTTATTTCTTAATTCGTTGTCTCTTTTATTAAGCTTATCTTTAACTGTCTGTTCTCTTTTGGAGTTGTATTTTCAACATCAGACGTGTTTCTACCTTCTCTTCAGCTATGTTGTGGCTTAACATTATTCTTTTTATTTCATGAAGTTATGAAGAAAGAAGAAGAGGAAAGGAAACTAAAAGAAGGCAGTACACAGAAAGGTGCCAGCATTGGTCAACTACTAAGTAGAATATCTTACTACTGTTATCTCTGCTATTCTGGTTATGCAATTACTGAACTTTATGTTCTGCTTTTATAGGTAAAGCAGCGGGTCCAGACCTGAGTAGTTTCATTCGGCAGTTTCCAGGTTTTTCAGAAGGTATCTTTTTCTCTTTGTTTCTTCTTCCCACTCATTCCACCAAGTTTCTGGTTATAGCCATGAACATAATTTATTATTTTAAATATACCCATATCTCCACAAGTCTAGTTACATATAATATGTAGTTCATCAATCCTAATAGTTTTTAACAAGTTTTAATCAAATTATTATTTAAGTATTTTGACTAGTAAAGATTTGATTCTGCATTTTTTTCCTTGTTCGCTCAAAAAGGTGTCAAAGTTGAGGAACAAACTGATGGGGAAGGAGTAAGGTGGGCCTTGTATATTCCAATTGTACTTTGCTTAGTTGCTGAGCTTTATCTATGTGTACTTTTACCAGTGTTTAAACTTAAAATTCCACACATGTATGTAAGTCCTCTCATGCCAACCTTAATTCATATTTTTGTTCACTTTTTTTAATAGGAATGGCAACAAGAGTGAGAAAAATACTTCAAGACCAATCCCAGAGTAGGTTCACTCATAAAGTTTTCTAATTTGCAAGCACGCAATAATCAATCCAAAATATGAGAAAAAATTCTTTTTGATGCTCTATTATTTCGTCCATTCTTTTGTTTTTGTTTCATTCTTCAGGTCTTCGGAGCCAACAGGATCGGGGCAAACATACAAGCCAGGGACATGGCAGCCACCAACATGAACTTTGGAGTAGCTGCCTGCTGTTTTGGCACAAATACAAACCCAATTTTCTGCTTTTATTTGACATCCGAAAGAAAGTCAAGAGGTGAATCCATTTAAAACACATTATTAGAGTTTAAAATTAAAGAGTTTATTAATAAAACAATATTAGAGTATTGTTTGCGAAACGACAAATAAATATTTATATTAATTAAGTAATTTTAAATAATAGAATAACTTGAAATTGATGTGGATTAGAATCACTGATTTTAACATCTGACATGATTAAAAGAAAGTGATATCCCAGTTATGGAAGTTAAACATCTCGGCAAATTTATTGATTTCATAATATATCCAAATTTGCATTGAAGAGGACTTGAGTTGTTAGGTGCACTTTTTCATTCCAAAGATTGTAGGGTTCATCACATACAAATAAAAAAATTAAAAATTGAAAAAAAAAGAACATATACATGTATGTCTGTTATTTTTCGGTTATTAGTAGTTATACTCTTATTTTATACAATTTGAACAACTAATTCCAATCTAAAATTTTAAAGTAGAGTCGACAAGAACGGTCTATGTGTACACAAATATACATGTGATACATTACCATCTCCATGACCAAAATAGCAGTCCATTCTTGTTGGAAGATACCATCTCCAGAGTACGCCACTTCCTCACACCATAGATAAGTTCTTTAAAGAAAACAACGCACTCATCCATTTCGGTAAAATGAGGAATACATATTAAGAGTTAGTCCCACATTGTTAATGTGTAGAAATAAATTGTGATATATATGATGAATGAGCTACTCCTCCCATTGCCAATTGGTTTTGAGATGGAACTTCATTCATCTTATCCCCAAATTCTAACATGGTATCAGAGCTACTTGTGAGCCCAAATTGCCACCAGTCAAAAAAGTTGTACCCACAAATTTCCCGATATTTGGCCTTATGGAATTCTTTCAAATGTCACGTTCGACCCTGTGATTTCTTAAAGGTCGTTCGTTATACCCACACTTTCCAAGCCCAAACGTGAGGAGAGTCCCATATTGCTAATGTGTGGAAATAAATTGTGATATATAAGATGAATGAGCTACTCCTCCCATTGCCAATTGGTTTTGAGATGAAACCTCATTCATCTTATCCCCAAATTCTAATATGGTATCAGAGTCACTTGTGATCTGTTGTGAGCCAAAGTGTCGCCGGTCCAAACAGATACTTCTGCTGTTTCCCCTTTAACCTCCATTTGGGACTTTTCGGCCAATGTGTGCAAGTTTTCAGTGTTGGGTCTTTGACCTATTCCAAAATCCACAAATTTCCCGACGTGTACACCCACAAATTTCCCGAGATTTGGCCTTGTGGGATTCTTTCTAATGTCACGTTCGATCCTGTGGTTTCTTAAAGGTCGTTCGTTATACCCACACTTTCCAGGCCCAAACGTGAGGAGGGTGTATTAAGAGTTAGTCCCACATTGCTAATGGGTGGAAATAAATTGTGATATATAAGATGAATGAGCTACTCCTCCCATTGCCAATTGGTTTTGAGATGGAACCTCATTCATCTTATCCCCAAATTCTAACAATACATAAATCCACTACTGGAGTGGATTACCTCCAAGAGTTTCTAGATGTACTTACGTGGCCCACACGTGGTTTCCAACAACCAAAGACAACTTCTAAATTCGACGTAGATTATCCTCTCGATACACTAATACAGAATTTAGGCAGCCCTTAAGTATTCGATATTAGACTATTGCAGAAGTTCTTTTATATTAAAAAATTTATTTTTTATTATCTCTTTTTATATATAATATAATAAATATTTTTTTGATATATAGTCTATATAATTAATGTTCATAAGAACAAATATGTACTTACAAAAAAAAATAATAATAAAATCTTGTGGTCTCAATATACATGATTTTTAAATTCTTGCTTATTTTAGAATTTATGAAACATTTTTTTATAACTAAACTTATAAAGTATTAATTAATAATTTTTTTTAATAAAAAATTCAATTTTAATTTTCCGCTCAAGACCCTCAAACTGTTTGAGCCAACCCTAAGAGGATCTATACAATCAGTGTTCACACAAGACACATTCACTTTTTTCCTATGTATGTAACTAGTGCTTGTCACATCATAACAATACAAGACTAATCATAAATTATATGCCTTATAAGTTTGGTATTAACCCCTGATTGGATCAAACATCTTTTGTAAATGGATCTCATATTTTGTTTCTCAAGTCTATAAACTGTCAAAATATATCTATAATATAATTGACTTTTGAACTATACCATTTAAAAATATGCGTGTTATTTATTTTTTTGCTTTAATCTCTCTTATTTCATTTCTACTTTTTGAGGTGACAAAAAATCTAATCAATATTTAGTGTTTTTGATTAAGAGCTTGAAAGTGAAAGTTTGCTACTCCATACAATGGTAGCTACACACAACAACGCCTAGCCTTTTGGGCTCTAGAATAGATCATTGCCAACTAACAATGTCCAAATACCAGTTGAACAAGCTCACATACCCCAATCAGCAATTGACGGAAATTCAACCAGCGGGACGGGTACTTAACCCAAATGGGGTGGGGATTACCCGTTTTGATGGGTTATAGGGCAGGTATTAGTACTAAAAGTGGTAAGTTTTATATTCATCAACTTGTAACTGCACGAATCTTTACTGAAGTGCAGAAATTGTAAAAAATGAGATCGAGGCTATGAGAATTGCGTGAGATTGAAGAAAATATTCATTTAATCTAAATTATTTAAACTCTAACCTAGTTTCAAAAATCATAAGATTTTTGGGAACTAAATAAAATAAAGTGTTTAACGGTAAAAATGTCAGTAAAAGATATTTTTAGTGGTATTTGGTTAAGATTTCAGAATCCACTTAACTGTATATAAAAATATTTATGTTTATATTCATTCTCATATTTTAATTAGTAATTAAACTAATTATTTTCTAAGAAAAATAGATTTTCAAAACCCAACACATTCATGCTTGATGATCTTCCCTCGAATCAATGGAGATCTCGTTTTCAAGAATTCAGAACATGGACCCTTCTAGAAGCACAAAAACCAAGGGCAGAGATACGAGATATATTGCTACAATTAGTATCAAGATTCACTGGAATCTTACAAGATTGGTGGCTGTTGAATGCATTTTTTTTCTTCTTCTTTTATTTATTATTAAAATAAAATAATAATAATAATAATAATAATAATAATAATAATAATAATAATAATAATAAAAAAGAGAAAGAATCGTTCAATTGAAAAAAATGATTAATTAATAATTTATCATTTTTTTCTCTCCACTAACTCATAACTACCCACCACTCACCTCTCCACTATCAGATAACATATATCGTAAAAATGAGTTTAAAAAAGGGAGATAAAGAAATTAGACAGAGGAAGGAGAAAAGGAAAGAAAAGAAAAACTCTGCCAAAATTTACAGAGAAAATACTAACAGAGTAAGTATTAGGGTTAAACCTATTTTCTTTTTATCTTTCTAAACTTTCTTCTTTTCTTCTTCAGAAAATTTTCTTATTTTCTCATTGGTCCATTTTGATCTAAGCTTTCTAAGCCACAAAAGATCTTCAAAAGTGAGATATAGCCAAAGAAAAAATAAGAAAATTTAATGTCTCCATGCCGTTATGCTGTCCAATTTTTCATAGATTTTTATGTTTCTCTTTGATTCCCTAGACTTCAGAAAATAAGTCAATATGGGAGTGCATAATCAAAGAGGAAGATAGAAATCTTAACAAAAGAAAAAATAATTGTTATGTTGCCAAATTTCATTACAGATTTTTTATGTTTCTCTTTGATTTCCTAGACTTCAGAAAATAAGTCAATATGGAGTGCATAATCAAAGAAGAAAATAAAAATTTTAAATGTTATGCTGTCAAAATTTTCCCAAAATATAAATTTTGACCAATTGTAAATTATTGCAATTAATCAAAAAAATAAAATAAAATATCTCAGTTTGGCCAAGTCAAAACTTGATTATTGTAAAATTCGAAAGAGATCAAAGTAATCTCAAGGTTTTTTTTTGATAGAAAACAAGCTGCAAGAACAAGAAACAAGAACACCAAGCAGCAGAGAAGGAACAGAACAATCCCTCCTAAACTTCTTCCCTTGACCTGATAGCTTCTTTTGCAAGATCATGGGCGTCCATATTGAACTGACGAGGCAGGAAATGCAAAGATGCTTCAGGGAAGTTGGAGAAGAGCATACGTATCCGAGACACAAGACCAGAAAGAGCAGAGTGGTCTTGCCATTCACTGTTAACTTTGGAGACCAAATTCAAGCAATCCGAGAAAACAAACTTATGACTCAACTGAGAGTCCAAACACCACAATAAACTCTGCAATAGAGCCTGCCCTTCAGCAAATATAGGAGTAGAAGCACCAGGCAGAAGGCGATAGTGAGAGGCTACAACACGATGATGTCCAATCTTGAAGATAAAACCGGTCCCTGTTAAAACATTCTTGTGATCAAGGGCTGCATCCACATAAAGAGATGGAGAATCCTCTTGGAAATCAATAGTTTGCAGCCGCTGAGGACGATGAGTGATGGGAGTGGCCTCTAAATCCAATTGATCTGCATGATAGCTTTGTTGAGCCTCATTGTATTCCTGTAAATAATTAATAACAAACTCTTCCACATTGTTAGGAATACCAGATCTGTTAAATAAAATTGAGTTTCGAGTATTCCATATATGCCAGATAAGAGCAATAAAGATTGGGAAATCCTGTTTTGAGATATTTTGCAATGCCTAAAGATAAAATTCCCTAATGTCTGTTCTATGATAATCATAGTAAAATTGTTTGAATCTTGAAAGCTTCCAAATGTTCTTTGCTCTGGGGCAACCCATTAGGGCATGAGTAATCTCAAGGTTGGAACAAATATGTGCATATACAAACAAAAAATAATCGTATAAGTTGATGACTTAGGTTTATGGTGCAAGTTGCTTCAAAATTTATATATGTGCATACATAAAGATAAGGAACATATTAATTCTTGTGGTACCTTTGAAAAGTCAAACAAGACAATGTACTATATTAATATTATTATCTTTCTTTATAAATTATACACATATATATAATATTGTATTTCTTTGGTGTCTTTAAGAGTGGAACCTGACTTGAATATATACCATCATCTTCTAATTCATATGTATACATACATATATAGAATAATTCTATGGTACATACCCTTATTTTGTTCTCATAGTATAGGAACATTTTTTTAATCATTGATGTGTATGACTTTTGAGTGTGCAACTAATATAGACTTACATATATCCAATAAAAATATTAAATTTTTAAAATAGTATTGAGCCTAAGAAAAAATTCTTACACCTATAACCTATTATTTATAGGTATTAAATAATATATTTAAAATAATGCTAAATCAATTAATATTAAACATATTGTATCTTTCTTTCTTTTTGTTTGTTATATTTTATTTTTTTAATTTATTTAAATACTAATTAATATGTAATTAATTAACTATAACTAAACTAAGAGAAATTTTTTTTTTCCTTGAAAATAGAAATAAATTTATAACATCATACTACTAATAAATTTTATATTTAATAATATAAATAAAAACTGAGAATTAAAAAAAAATACAACTAATAAGATTAATCAAATAATACAACTATTTTAAATAACAGCTAACAATTAAGAGATTAGCATTATTATTTCAAAATAAGATAACCATTTTTTTTAATTCATTCAATTTTTACTTATGAAATTCTTTTAAATAGATTTTTTTTTTTCACTAAATTCATTTAAAAAATTAATTGAAAAAAATAACTATCACTATTATTAAAGCTAAAATAAAATTCTAAAATATGATCTGAAATAAACTACAAGAAAACATAGTCATGAACAATACAAAAAAAAAAAAAACAAAAAACAAAAAATGAGATTAAAAAACTATAGATTGTGTAGTTTTTCATTTCTCTTTAAAATTATCATGTTTTATCTATTGATAAAATCCTGTCAAAGAACTTTGCATTTTAAAAAAAGTCATTTAAACTCTGTCAAAGAAAATAGTTTCTTTTCTAATTCTTTTTTTTTTTAAAAAAAAACTTTGCATTTTAAAAAGTCATTAAAACTCTGTCAAAGAAAATAATTTTTTTTCTAATTGCATTCCATATAGGGATGATAGAAGCTCTTAATCTCTTATACCTACCCTATTTTTTTTATATATATTTTTCAGATCATTCCATAACTTTTTTTTCTCTCATCTCTAAAAGCTGAGAGGAAAAGGAAACAAAGTCCTATAGTGTAGTGATTATTATTATTCAAAATTAGCTGTTTGTGAAAAAACTAATGAGTTTTTCATATTTCTTTTAATTTGTTTATCTTCCATGAGAATTTCATTTCTTGTCAGATGTAAATGTGGATCCACCACCATAATAATAATTCTTTTATACATTTTTATGTTTTGTTATATAAATAAATTTAAATTATCTATTGCTCAAAGGTCACACCAACATTATATATCTAAGCTTTCTAATATCTAAATCTCATAATATATAGTGCTCCGATTATCATAATAATTGTGGGTAATACATTTTTATGTTTTGTTATATAAATAAATTTAAATTATCTACTGCTCCAAGGTCACACCAGCATTATATATCTAAGCTTTCTAATATATCTAAATCTAATAATATATAGTGCTCCGATTATCATAATAATTGTGGGTAATCAATAAATTAACTAACTTATATCTAGCATTGACTTTGATAAATGGAGGCCAATTTAATTTTTCTTCATTTTTTTTTTTTTTTATTTGGCTACTGATATGAAAAAGAATAAAAAAAACATAATTTAAATGGTGATGAACGGTTTATGAAATTGCTTAGGTTTATTTATTCAGAAAGCAAGAAAGAAACTTTTTTTTTTAGAAGATTTATTATTTTTGTGGTTGTGATGGGCAATGACAACTACAAGTTGTCGATAAATAGTGCGGCAGCAGCTGCATGAAGGTCGTCGGACGGTGATGGTAACAAAAATATAATACGATGGGTGGGTGTAAAGAAGTGTGATTTTTTTTTTGAAAGATTTTCATATAGACCAAAATTTTTAAAAGAATTACAAAAATATATCAACATGATTTTTTTATTATTATTTTTACGCTTTGAACTTTTTTATTTACAAAAGTATTTCTCCAGTAAAATCAATAATCGTTTTTTTTTTTTGTTGTTTTATACTTTATTTATAGTTGTATTATATTTGTCATGAGATTATTTTTTAGTTTACCTTCTTTATAATAAGAGTCATATATTACTCTTATTCTACATGGAGAACTGATTACAATTTAAGGAAGGTATACACATAACTTACCACCTACAACTAATTTTAACTAACACTCACTATATTCATGCTTAAGAACAGTGACTAGGTAGTAACAACTCAAAACACTAATAACATGAACTTCTCTAACAATAGTTTAATGTTAATACAACTCGGTATTAAAAAGTATGCATATTTATTTACGTGTAAAAATAGTTTTAAAGGTGTCAAAGAGATATGTGCTTGACAAAAATCTTCCTTCACTAATTTGGAACGATGTTAGAGTAACGAGGAGAATGATTTTTGATACTAGCCCTCATAGAATTGTAACCATTCGCACAAATGGTTTTAGTAAACAAGCTAGCTGGGACTACGATGACGGTACATTTTTGTCATCATACATACATACATACCAATGATCTTTATAAACGTTATAGCAGTATCTTGATTTTTTATCATTGTCGTGTTGGGATTTTATGCCCTAAATAAAACTTATTTCAATATAATCTGATTTGTTATCAATAGAAGATTAGATATCATTTATGGTTACATGTAGTTTTCATGTTTATGATTTAAAGTATACAATTTATGTTAAGTCCTAAAGATATAGGTATTCACAATTACAATGATGTCAACACAGTGGAAGGTAATTGTGATTATATGCTTCAAAAGATAATGTCCCATGATTCATCAGTGCACTGGATTTACAGTGATGTGATAGTCAACGATAAAGCTTACTTACACCTTGGATAAGTGTTATATTCTTTCCAGAATATTGGCAAAGTATGCTAGTATCAGATGTATGGATTATACATTGGATTGTGACCGATATTGATCTTGGTAAAGATATTATAATCTTATCGTTGTATCTTTGTAAGTCAATATCACTGGTTGATCTTAGATCAAAAGAACATAATCCTGACATGGTTAGGTTCGATCTCAAGAGTGTTATTTGTGTTCTTAAAGTTGTTAGTCAAAACTTACTATTTGGTTCGGGTCACACGTACAGCTTGGGAACATGATAGTACAATTGAGTGGGAGCGCTATTCATAGATATGGACTCTATAGCTTCTATCTAGACATAAAAGTGAAATGATGATTTCCTTTGAGCTTAGCTTAATAGAGATAAACAGAAGACCTCTTATTTCAATGATTATATTAGTTTACTGAAATATCATTTTAAGGAAGCTAAGTATTTTAAGGATAAAATACATTGATGGGTGAAACGGTAAATTTATCCCTACTCGATGTAAATCATCTATAGAGGATCTTTAATTATTGAGATTAAAACGATGGTTAAATTTTCATAGCGTATCTATATCGTGGAACATATAAAGCGTTCTATATAATTGAGAGTGTCATTCTAAATCTATAGTGGTGCAATAAGAAATTAATAAGTTAGGGAATTTACTTGATAACTTCTAGATCTGCTTATTGGAAGCTCGGTTATATAGGCCCATGGTCCCCATACTAGTTTAGACAATACTGCTTGTAAGACTCAGTTAATTGATTTTAATTAATCAATTATAATTCTAAAATTAGACTATTGTTATAAACATTAATAATTATGTGGATGTCCAAATCTTTTATTTATTACCATAAATTGTAATGAACATTCTTCTTTTCCTTAGTTTCCCTTTTTCTTAGTTTCTTAATATCTCACTCTTGTATTTGTATAAATAGGGGTTCACCCCATTAGAATAAACAACTCAGAAATTCTCATTCACTTTCTCTTTCTCTCTTCATCTTCTTCTTCTTTCTTCTTATATTATTTTATATTCTTCTCATCTACTTTATATTATTTTATAACACGTTATCAGCACGAGTCTCTGCCTTCAAGCATGAGTCTCTGCCCAAGCTTCAAGCATGAGTCTCTGCCTAAGATCCGATGTAAGTATTTTATTAAAGTTCTTGAATTGTTTCAAAGTCACGATACACTATATATATATTTATATATATACTCATCTGACTGAAACAATTTCAATGATCTTTTTTTTTTATTTTATTTTTATCTATATATCTATATATTATATATGTATGTATATGTTTTTATATATTTATTATTGAGTTCATATATATATTATGTTCTTATCATTCATAATATTTACAATATATGTGTGCCTATGATATGATAGAGAAAATCTATATAAATTATACATATATCCAGAAGATTATGTATCATCAATAAAATATTCCATATATTCTAAAGATTATGCATCATCGATAAAATATTGCATATATCCCGAAAATTATGCATCATCAATAAAAAATTGCATATATCCTGAAGATTATGCATCCTCGATAAAATATTGCATATATCCTGAAGATTATGCATCCTCGATAAAATATTGCATATATCCGGAAGATTATGCATCATCGATAAAAAATTGCATATATCCTGAAGATTAAGCATCCTCGATAAAATATTGCATACATCCTGATGATTATGCGTCCTCAATAAAATCTTGCATATATCCTGAAGATTATGCAAACGTAATATTCATTATATAGTTGATGGATATGTAATGAAAGAGATGAATACATATTTATATATATGTTCTTGTATTCTTTGAGGACAATGAAAAGTAATCTAATATCGATATAGATTTTGACAAATATTTCCTGAAGTAAATGTTTTATATTTGTAAAAAAAAAAATGATTGTATTTATGTGAATACAACTAAAGAATCATTAAAAATGATTCTTATTGATGCAATTTTATAGTGGGTTTTGAATATCCAAAAAAAATGTTAAGAAAATTGCATTGAAACATCAAAGTATAAGAATAACAATGAGCATGACTAATGTTATTTAAATACATGAGGCATGTATTTATTGTTCATCATTCCCTGCAGAGAATGATACGAATTGAAGTCAATTACTTTTAAAGATTCCTCGTATTAGTCATGTTATTATACATTGTTATTACTTGCAATGTTGGAAATTATTGAATCTGACATATATTAAAAATTAAATTTTGCATACATCTTGGAGACTATGCAAAAATTGCATTCATATATTCTTTGAAATATCGTAAAAGAAATTGTTGAATAATTTCTTATATTTTTTATGGATGAACAAGTAATAAATTTTTAAGAAATTTATAATAATGTTCTACTTGTTCAACGTCATTCCCCGAAGTGAATGTAATGATTTTAAATAATCAATGACATTATTTACTAATCAAATATTTCCAGAAAAAGTGGAAACAACTAAAAGATGAGATACCACACATAATCAAAGTGCATGAAATTTATATATCATGTGTGGAATTGAATAATAGTGGTCGCGTACCTGTAGTACGGACATACTTATAATCAAGATAAAAGTATACTTGATTATTGAATAGAATGTGAATTGTACAAATTTATTGTACATTTAGAATATTTAAATATCATCCCCTAAAGAGAATGAATAGACATGAAATTCTATTTCAAAGAATATAGATTTCACATATATTGGCAATGCCAAAAGCAAATTAATATATACATATTTTATTATTTCTTGAAATCAATAGTTTCAAACTATTGTTAGTACAGGATATGTATATATATAGTTACTATATAATTCAGTTTGCATATTCCCATAAGTGAATATATAACTTGTAAAGTCCTTTTTTGGCAAGTTAGGTGACAAAATAATTTTTCCTTTTTATGGTAAGATTGCTATGCATTCATTTTCGAAATCTTACCTCTTTTATTCGGTTATAAGTTGCCATTTTCCGTGTTTGGAAAGTTGCACTTTCAGCTGAACTTTCCTTTGTGGAAAACTTCTCAAAAGAGAAGAAATTCTCTTTTGGAAAGTTGTCCTTTTAAGGGAAACTTTGATTATTGCCTTTTCCCTATTAATTTCGATTGTATCTTGATACAATCAGAATATCTAATCTGTTTTTGGCAGGAATCAAGCTTTGAAAGAAGATCAGACCCGATTTTAGTAAGTTTCCCGTTTCTGGGCAGATCTGCTTCGTCAGCAACCGAATCTGATGTAGCAGATCATGTTTGTTTTTGGAAAGTCTTTGTACAGCTGCTAATTCGAACTTGTGGTTGCCTCTTTGGTTTCTATGATCTATAAATAGAGCCTAGAGAGCAACCATTCGAATTACCTCTTCCATTATTCATTTTTTGCATTTATCTTTTGTGAGAAGAGAGTGTTTCTTTGTTTTGTGAGAGCCTAGTTGTTCACCTAGGTTCTAGTTGTTCTATTTCTGTTCTTACTCTATCCTAGAGGTTGTGAAGAACTACTTGACTGAACAAGAGATTGGTCTTCGGGAGAAGATTTGATAAAGCCTTACTTCGGGAGGAAGTAAGCACTTGGTCTTCGGGAGAAGACTTGTTGAAGCCTTACTTCGGGAGGAAGTAAGCACTCACACTTCAAAGACGAAGGGAGTTCGGGCTTGAAGGTGTTTCAAGAAGTCAGATTCATAAAGTGGATTACAAAGGATTGCGGCAATACTTTAGAGGGAGTCTAAACTTGTTTAAGTCAATTGTCTTTGTAATTTTGATACTTTATTAATTGATTTCATTCTGCGGGCGTGGCCCCGTGGACTAGGAGTGTTCGTGAGAACATCGATACCACGTATAAATCTCTTGTGTCAAGTTATTTATTTTTCGCAAATATTTTATATTCGCCCGTTCAGTTTTGTTGTAGCAGAATTACTTTCTGCTGCTGCAAACGCTTACAGTTTTTACATTTTCTTATATACAACTGACATTTGCAAAAACACGGTTTTTCAATTGGTATCAGAGCGGGACACTAAACTCTTAGTGTGGTCCTATAACGTTTTTGTTAGAATGTCATTTTTTGCAGAAGGAAGTTCTATTTCTAGACCACCATTGCTTAATGACTCTAACTACCCTTACTGGAAAGTTAGAATGAGAGCCTTCATCAAATCTCAAGATGAGAAGGCGTGGAGAATGGTTCTATCAGGTTGGTCTCCTCCAGTTGAGACAGATTCTTCGTGTAATACTATTATAAAATCCGAACCGGAATGGTCTATTGAAGATGATAAACTATACGCCTACAATAGCAAAGCCTTGCATGCTATCTTTAATGGTGTAGGTGAGGGTTACATTAAACTTATATCATCTTGTGTTTCTGCTAAGGAAGCTTGGGAGATTCTTCAAACTCAGTTTGAAGGAACTTCTGATGTGAAAAGATCTAGATTTATCATGCTTCAAACTAAATTTGATGAGCTTAGAATGTCTGATAATGAAACTTTAACTGAATTCTATGAAAAATTATCTGACATTGCTAATGAATATTTTGCTCTTGGAGAAAAGCTTGATGACTTTGTTCTTGTGAGGAAAATTTTTAGAGTTCTTCCAGAGAGGTTTGATACGAAACTTTTGGCAATGGAGGAAGCTAAAGATTTTAGCACTATGAAAGTGGAAGAATTGATGGGTTCCTTACGTACTTTTGAATTAAATCAACAGATTAAACAAAAGGACAAACCCAAATCCATTGCTGATAAAGGTAAGAGTATTGCTTTGAAAGTTGCTAATAATGAAAATTCTGATAGTGAATGTGATGATGAGATTGCTTTATTAACTAAGAATTTTCAGAAATATATGAAAAAGATGGGAAATAAAAAGAATATTTTGAAAGGTTCAAAAGGTAATGCTTTCATTAAACCATCTGTCTCTAACAAAAAGGGAATTCAGTGCAGGGAATGTGAAGGTTTTGGGCATATTCAATCTGAGTGTGCAAACACTTTGAAAAAGAATAAGAAAAGTTTCAATGTCACTTGGAGTGATGATGAAACCGAAAGTGATGAAGATATTACTGAAAATGTTGCCCTAACCTCTGTTATGACTAATGTGTTGTGTGATTCACAGGTGAAAGATAGATTGGTATGTCTGAATAATACCACCAAACAAGAGGAATCAGATTCAGATGAGTCTGAAATCTGTGAAGAATCTCTTGCTGAATCATACAAAGTCATGTATGAAAAATGGATTCAGGTTGCTTCTGAAAATAGAGAGTTGAATAAATTGAATAAAAAATTGTCTCATCAGATTGAAATGTGTGAGTTGAAAATAAAAGAATATGAGACAAGTGTTTGTGATAAAGATGAAAAAATCTCTCTATTGAAGAAGGAACTTGAAAACTTTAAGAAAAATGTTCAAATGCTTAATCCTGGATCTTCTATTTTTGAAAAAGCTCAGAATGCAGGTGAGAGAGGTTTTGCAGGCCTTGGTTCTAATGGAATGGAAAGTTCTGGAGTCACGAAGTTTGTAAAATCTAGTGTTCCAACGAATCACCATGAGGCTACAAACTCTGCCGTAACGGTTTCACGTACTGTGGCGGCAAGAACGACTTCGATGCCGCAAAATCTCCGGGATTTTTGAAAAGGGTAAGATCTCGAGTAAAAAGATTTGTTCCCATTTGTCATTTTTGTGGTAGAAAAGGACATATCGTACCTAAATGTTTCACATTGAACAACTCCGTTTAAAACAAATTATTTTGATAATTTGAAAAAATCTCAAAAGAAACATAAAGGTTTGAAACAAATATGGGTGAAAAAGAAGTGTCTAGCTGGTTTTTCCGATAAACCGTCGCATCTCAAATGTGGTATTTTAACGTGGTTGCTCTAGACATATGACGGGTGACAAGGATTTCTTGACTAACATACGGCCTATGCAATGTGGAGAAGTCACTTTTGGTAATGGCTTATCAGAAAAGTTGTTGGTATGGGAACTCTAAATTTTGAAGGGTTACCTAGGCGAAAAATGTGATGTTAGTTGAAGGATCGAGGGCGAATTTACTTAGCATCGGTCAAATGCGTGATCAAGGGTTTCTTGTTTCTTTTGATAGTGATCATTGTCATGTTATGAATGATGACAATGAATGTATCTTGCAAGGATTTCGATCCAATGATAATCGTTACACTCTAACCCCCGTGTTTACTTGTCACTCGGCTATCAACAACACCACGTATCCGTGGCATGCCAAGCTTGGGCATATTAATTTTAAAAACCTGAAAAAATTGTCAAATGCAGGTATTGTTCGAGGTCTTCCCAACCTTGGTAAGGAAAGTGAAGGTAAGTGTGAACCGTGTCAACTTGGGAAGCAATTAAAAATCACTCACAAGCTCGTGTTCGATATCAATACCTCAAAGGTATTGGAATTGCTTCACATGGATCTTATGGGTCCAATCCTAGTTGAAAGTTTGAATGGTAAACGATATATCTTTGTGTGTGTTGATGATTTCTCTCGTTTTACTTGGGTAGATTTCTTAAGAGAAAAATCTGACACTTTTGATGTCTTTAAAACTCTTTGTCTGAGATTAAGAGTTGAGAAAGGTTGTAATATTGGGAAAATTGTTCGAATTCGAAGTGATCATGGTAAGGAGTTTGAAAATTCTGTGTATGATGATTTTTGCAAGTCTACAGGTATAACTCATGAATTTTCAGCTCCCAAAACTCCTCAACAAAATGGAGTTGTTGAGAGGAAGAATCGAACTTTGCAGGAAATGGCAAGAGTGATGTTAAATAGCAAGAAATTGACAAAGCGTTTATGGGCTGAAGCTATTAACACTGCTTGCTACATAATAAACAGAGTGTTTATTCGTCTGATACCTCAAAAACATCTTATGAAATCTGGAAAGGTAAGCGCCCCAATGTAAGTCATTTTCATGTTTTTGGATGTGTGTGTTATGTCTATAGAGATCGTGAGCATATTGGTAAATTTGATGCTAAAAGTGATGTTGGTGTGTTTATTGGATATTCCTTAAACAAGTAGAGCTTATCGTGTTTATAACATGAGAACTCAAACTTGTTTTGGAATCGGCCTAATGTGGTTGTTGATGATTTTAGAGATTTTTCAGAGTTTTCCACAGAAGCCAAGATAGATAGTCTCATGGATACTCCTCCAAAAGTTGTAACAACAGATCCTGATGCAGCAGAACCCATTGCTGATGCTGCAAATGACGAATCCACTCTGCAATCGAAACCGGAGAACCGAACCGTCTATCTTGACTCATCCAAACATCATCACCGACTCTATTCGAAAGAACCAAGCACCGAGTCAAACCGAATCATCCAAAAGATCTCATCCTTGGAAATCCTGAAGAAAGCATGGTAACTCGCAGAAGGTATATTAATTTAATCAGCTTTCTTTACTTTGTTTCTCAATATGAACCGAAAAATGTGAAGGAAGCCATGACCTTTGAGGAATGGCTCAATGCAATGCAAGAGGAACTCAACCAATTTGTTCGCAACAAGGTATGGATTTTGGTCCGAAGACCAAAAGGTATAAATGTTATTGGAACAAAGTGGTTATTTAAAAATAAAAGTGATGAGTTCGGTACAATTGTGAGAAACAAGGCTCGTTTGGTGGCACAAGGGTACACACAGGTAGAAGGTATTGATTTTGATGAAACTTTTGCTCCTGTTGCAAGGTTAGAATCAATTCGTTTACTTTTGTGTATTGCTTGTATTCTGAATATTAAATTGTTTCAAATGGATGTGAAATCTGCCTTCCTAAATGGTATTTTGAATGAGGAAGTTTATGTTGAGCAACCAAAAGGATTCGAAGATCCTCAATTTCCAGACCATGTATACAAACTTGAAAAAGCTTTGTATGGTACGAAACAAGCTCCTCGAGCTTGGTATGAAAGGTTGACTCAATTTTTACTTTCTCATGGCTATCACAGAGGTAGTGTGGATAAAACTCTTTTCATCAAACATATAAAATCTGATTTTATCATTGCTCAAATTTATGTTGATGATATAGTTTTTGGTTCTACATCTAACCATGAAGTGCAGGTATTTGTTGATAAAATGAAAAGTGAATTTGAAATGAGCATGGTTGGTGAGCTTAATTTCTTTCTGGGTCTTCAAGTGAGACAAATGGAAGGAGGTACATTTGTATCTCAAAGCAAGTATGCTAAGAACCTGGTCAAGAAATTTGGCCTTGAATCGGCTAAGCGGTAAGTACTCCTATGAGCACCACACCGAAATTAACAAAAGATGAGAATGGAGTAAAGGTAGACACTACACTCTATCGTAGCATGATTGGAAGTCTTTTGTATTTAATCGCTAGTCGTCCCGATATCCGTTACAGTGTGGGAGTGTGTGCTAGATATCAAAGTAATCCTATGGAATCTCATGTATCAGCTGTAAAAAGGATTATTAGATATGTTAATAGCACTCCTGATTATGGAATTTGGTACTCAAAAGATACCAATTCAAATCTTGCTTGTTTTAGTGATGCAGATTGGGCAGGAAATGCTGATGATCGAAAGAGCACAAGTGGAGGGTGCTTCTTCCTTGGGAATAATCTAGTATCTTGGCATAGCAAGAAACAGAATTCCATCTCCTTATCCACTGCCGAAGCTGAGTACATAGTCTGTGGCAGTTGTTGCACTCAACTATTGTGGTTGAAACAAATGTTGATTGATTATGGGTTTGATTTGGGTGTTTTGACTATTTTTTGTGACAATACTAGTGCCATAAATATTTCCAAAAATCATGTTCAACACTCTAGAACAAAGCACATTGATATAAGACACCACTTTATTAGGGAACTTGTTGAAAATAAATCATTGCAATTAGAATATGTTGATACTGAAAAACAATTAGCTGATATTTTCACCAAGGCCCTAGATGCAAGTCGCTTTGACTCCCTCAGAAAATCTTTGGGAGTTTGCATTGTTTAAATTTTATCTGTTCATAATTCGTGTACAATAGTGTTATGTGATTCTTCTTTAGCTCTTAATCTTCTCTCATTGTATTTTGACAAAACATGTTTATGCTTTTGGAATATAATTAGTTAGGATCTCAGTCTGATCATACTTTGTGATGTTGTGTTAAAAGATTCTTGTTACTCTTTATTTGTGTCTAGGATTAAATAATGTTCTTATACAGAGTTGAGCAATTTTTGTTTCATTCTTGTCAGGCCCCTTGCTGGAATAGAGCTACCCATACTGAGGTGTGAAAGCCATCTGATGAGTAAGCTGGAACATTGTAATTAGCAACTATGATGAGGATGCACTACCATAGAAAAGGGCTACCTTCAGTATGGTGTGAAAGCATCCAGTTGCGGGATCAATTTGAAAAAGGCGAAAATGAAAAATCATGCCAAGGACAATGATCCTATTTTCACTGCACACACTTATGTCTGACAAGTGTGTTCAACTCTGTAAGTCTCCTCTATTAAAATTAAATTAATAATCCTGGTTCACAATTCTCAGTAACATGCATATCTTTTTCCTCAACATCAATTAAGTATGATCATTTCATGAGATTCTAATTAGTTATTTTCCTTGAAAGCATAACATGTAATCTACTTTGTCAATTGTCAATGATATTTGATTTCTCTGCTTGATTCGAATCACATATACTCACTGTACACATTATTTTTTATTTTCGGTTTTATTTTAAAATTAAAAAAAAAAAAAAAGGAGGCGTGTGACTTGCTTCATGGGTCAAGGAAAATCTTGTGCATAAATGGTAAGTATCAACATTCATTCTTTCTTTGATTTATTATGATATCTTTCCAAGTAAAGATTAATCTTTATATGGTAATGTGTCTTTATTCTTGAAAGATTGCTTTATTTTTGGAAAAATTTGTTGGCATTTCTAGTTTCCTTTTATTTTTTTTTAAAAAAAAAAAAAGGAAAGGGGAAAGGAGTTGAGAAGTGGGCGGTTTCCTCTTTTGGTTCATGGGCTGGCGGTTATCATTTGAATTTTCAAAATTGGTTTCCTTTTTCTTGTTTTGATTCCAAGGTTATATAAACCAAATTTTGTCACTTATTTCACCACCTACCCGAACCTTCTTCTTGTCTCTTTGTCAGACACTATTCATCTTCTTTTTCAGTTTCAAAATGGTGAGAACCAAGAATCTAGGGCACTCTAAAAAATTAGAAGAAACCGTTCCAACTCCTTCTAGTGCTCCCCCTGCTGCCTCAGTTCCTTCTCCTGCTGTTGCAAAGCCTGGAGATTCATCGCTTCCCCAGCGTGAATCTCAAGCCGTGAAGCCAAAACGTCCACCCAAGCAAGTAGCTCGCAAATCGGTAAGGCCCTATCGCTCCTGGACTTCCTCTTCTGAATCCTCGAAGGAATCTCCTCCTCCATTGGCTGTTCCTCCTCCTGCTGCATCAATGGCTGGCACCACTCCAACAGGCCCTTCCACTCGAACTCGAGCCCAGCAAGCCTCGGCTGAGAAAGAACTTCAAGCCTCTCAATCTCGAGAGAAGACTGCTCCTCCAGCCAAGAAGAAACTCAAGACTAATCCTCCCTCGGCTTCCTCGAGTTCCAGTTCAGAAGAAGAGGATCCAATGGAAGTCTCTTCAGACAAATCAGTATCTCTGCATACTGAGAAGGACAGTGAAGACACGTAACTCGAGCCGAGCCTCCTCGTTCAAAATACGCTTCGCAAAGAAAGGCCTCTGCTGCTGCCAAAGGCAAGTAGCCCATGGAAGATCCTCCATCTGGTAATATCCCTTCCTCTATCTCTGGCTGTCCAACTTTTTACTATCGAGACAATGAGCGTGACTGGAATCTTTATGCAACTCGTAAGTTTGAAAGTGAGAGGAATTATGATTTGCATGCCCATCGTGTATATGGTATTGTAAAGTTCATTCAATTTCATCAATGGGAACACACTCTTACTGGTTTTATTGGATTCATTGCTAACATTATTAAAGAGTTTTATGCTAATCTTACTGATGATTTCCTTGATGAGAACTCTAGACTGTATAGAAGAGTGTATGTTAGGGGTCACTGGTTCTCATTTTCTGAAAAGGACATTGCTCAGGCTCTGCAATTGCCTGAGAATGTATCCAATGCTGTGATGTCCATGGATCGTGACTTGATGCACTCTGAACTCACTGGTGCTCGTTCTGAATTGAAACCAGGGGAGAGTCTTCGAATTACTCACCTCACTTTTGCTCATGCTTCCCTTATGCGGTTTGCACTAAGCAATTGGGTTCCAAATTCGAACAAGACCGTGGTGTCTCAAGAAGTGGCTACACTCCTATACCGCATCACCTCTGGAACTTCCATTGATCTTGCCTCTCATATTCTCAACCAGATTGTCTCCTTTCGAAGAGGTAAAAAGCCAACCTTCAAACTTGTATTTCCAAATCTAATCTATAAGGTTTTATCCTCTCAGAAGAATGTGGCCCAAGAACATGAAACACTTGAGCCTCCAATCACTGGCCCTACATTCCAACCTTCTGAATATTTTGATGGTGTGTTCCAAAAACGGCCAAAGGCTGGTGCTGCTGCTGCTTCTGCTGGTGCAAGTTCAGGCTCTGCTGCTGCAGAACTCCTGGAAGTCAAGTCTGAACTTCAGAATGTGTATACACGTCTTGAAGCAATGGCTGATGTCCAGCTTGACATGTCCAGGCAACTGTCCACTTTGATTAAACTTCACAAAGCTTAAAGTGTTTTAGTTTGTTTCTTTTTCCTTTGCTTTTTGTTCTTTGTTCTTTGTTTACTTTGGCACACCGATAAACAAAAAGGGGGAGAGATATTTTTTTTTTTTGATTTGTTGCCCAACTCTGGTAAGATTGCTATGCATTCATTTTCGAAATCTTACCTCTTTTATTCGGTTATAAGTTGCCATTTTCCGTGTTTGGAAAGTTGCACTTTCAGCTGAACTTTCCTTTGTGGAAAACTTCTCAAAAGAGAAGAAATTCTCTTTTGGAAAGTTGTCCTTTTAAGGGAAACTTTGATTATTGCCTTTTCCCTATTAATTTCGATTGTATCTTGATACAATCAGAATATCTAATCTGTTTTTGGCAGGAATCAAGCTTTGAAAGAAGATCAGACCCGATTTTAGTAAGTTTCCCGTTTCTGGGCAGATCTGCTTCGTCAGCAACCGAATCTGATGTAGCAGATCATGTTTGTTTTTGGAAAGTCTTTGTACAGCTGCTAATTCGAACTTGTGGTTGCCTCTTTGGTTTCTATGATCTATAAATAGAGCCTAGAGAGCAACCATTCGAATTACCTCTTCCATTATTCATTTTTTGCATTTATCTTTTGTGAGAAGAGAGTGTTTCTTTGTTTTGTGAGAGCCTAGTTGTTCACCTAGGTTCTAGTTGTTCTATTTCTGTTCTTACTCTATCCTAGAGGTTGTGAAGAACTACTTGACTGAACAAGAGATTGGTCTTCGGGAGAAGATTTGATAAAGCCTTACTTCGGGAGGAAGTAAGCACTTGGTCTTCGGGAGAAGACTTGTTGAAGCCTTACTTCGGGAGGAAGTAAGCACTCACACTTCAAAGACGAAGGGAGTTCGGGCTTGAAGGTGTTTCAAGAAGTCAGATTCATAAAGTGGATTACAAAGGATTGCGGCAATACTTTAGAGGGAGTCTAAACTTGTTTAAGTCAATTGTCTTTGTAATTTTGATACTTTATTAATTGATTTCATTCTCTGGGCGTGGCCCCGTGGACTAGGAGTGTTCGTGAGAACACTGATACCACGTATAAATCTCTTGTGTCAAGTTATTTATTTTTCTGCAAATATTTTATATTCTGCCTGTTCAGTTTTGCTGTAGCAGAATTACTTTCTGCTGCTGCAAACGCTTACAGTTTTTACATTTTCTTATATACAACTGACATTTGCAAAAACACGGTTTTTCATAACTTACTAACATTTGTTAGTGATCCAATATAATCAAAGTGATAAAGAATCACAAAATGATTATTTGAAAAGCTTCCTGAATAAGTCTTACATACAATTGCTACTTGGAGTAGTAAAATATATTTGTATGTACCTAGATGTATAACTTTTATCTAGTTATAAAAGTGATAAGAAATAACTTATTATATGTACTGGTTGTACATTTAAATATATAATATATCAAGTCATGA
This sequence comes from Cannabis sativa, assembly GCF_029168945.1. Taxonomy (NCBI): domain Eukaryota; kingdom Viridiplantae; phylum Streptophyta; class Magnoliopsida; order Rosales; family Cannabaceae; genus Cannabis; species Cannabis sativa. Next base: position 41,320,995 of record NC_083606.1, on the reverse strand, counting down.
TAATTAGACTCATGAATAGTCTATTAATAAATTAGACGACTTGTTAAAAAGATACCAGGAAAAATGAATGATATATTATGGTTATATCTATTTGACCATTACAATAACATGATGAAGTTGTCATGTATCTTTTAAATTATACACATCATTGAATTGATGATAGTGATTCCTGAAGAAATATAAAGTTTGATAAACATAATAGTGACTCCTGAAGAGTGTATATGTTTTGGAGAATAATATAATTATATTATTCGTGTATATAAAAATAAAACTTTTTATGATTACTTATATGTTGTAGTGATTTTACATTACTTTGTGAAAGTTTCATTGAAATACAAATTATAGTGAACCTGAAGTTCATGAATTGAATTATTTTGACATGATCAATCATATGCAATAAATTGTCAAAGAATTTGACTAAATTTTGTTAAAGAACCAGAAGATTCTTCTCATTGTTAATTTATAAGGCTCAAAAGAAGAATGTGCATATATTTGCACATAGAAAATATTTAAATTATATTTCCTTAACAATCTTGAGCTATTGTTAGATTTTTATTGCATAGTTTCTTATCGATGTGATAAGATTATATAATCATGCATTTACAAAATGTGTAAATTTATGTATTTCTAATTATACACGTATGACTCATTCTTAGAAATGAATTAAGTTCATAAGGATTGAACTTGAAACTAAAGTTTATTGAACCTAAAGTTCAATGTCATATAGTATATATGAGTTTAAACAAATATTAATTCATTGTGATATATTGAAATCCCTACAGGTGTATTAATATTATTAGATATCACAATTTTTAAAAAATCTCTCGATCAGGGGGAGAGAAGCAGTTGGGATCGATGATAATTTTTGAAAAATGATCATTGCACAAAGTATATAAGAACAATATAGTTCAAAATGATATATACCAACTGCAAATCAATATTATTCAAAGTTGAGATAGAATGAGTTGAAAACGCCTGAAGCGTAAATGAACAATGTAGAAATTATTAATAAATGTTCATTTGATTTGCCCTGAAGTTGTTAAATCTAGAGGTACTCATGGAGATACCTTAATGTTATAAAGTATTAAAATGATAACCGTGATGAAAACGGTACTCGAAAAGACTCCCAAGAGAAGTTAGACATAACACATTTCATCATAATTGAATCCCTGAAGTGATTCGTTATAGGTACCTATAAATGATAAACATATTTGAAAAATATGTAATTTAAAGAGATCTCTATAAGTTATGTCAATATGGGAGGAAATTATCATTTATTGAAATTTTTGTCGACAATAAATATTGAATGTTTGCATATGCAATAAACTAACATGAGATAGCAAGGATCATGGTATTAGATTTGTCGAGAATCATCGACTTACCTTTTGATTTTTGGCCAAAATATTATGACGCAATCCAGGCAAATTTACTCACATAAAGTGAAGTAAGACCTGTAGGGTGTGCAAATAAATATTTCTAATGATAAATTTGCATATATGTATTTGTACATAATGAATTGTTGTACAAAGTTTGCATAGACATGAGATTGATTGAAGTAAGGCTTAAATATTGAGAAAATATAATCATGATTTGATTATAGCCTGGAATATATTTTATGAGGATTTATAAGCGTCACAAAAATATTGCAACAAAAGGTTATTTATTTGGAGCTCCTAATATAGTGAGAATTTGAAATAAGCCTTATCTAAAAAATTCTAGAAGAATTTAATACATGTCTTAAGTTATATAAATTCAAAGTCGCGCGCACTATATGACAAAGATCTTTGTATGAAATAAAGACATGTAAGTAAATTATTGTTTGAAAAATACGTATGGTTGTCTATGCAGTATAAATACGTAAATTATACGTTGTGATAGACTCTTGAAGAGTTTTTGATTAATTGAAGAACAAACTTTTATTTCTTTTGTATATCGAGAAATATTAAATGTATAAAGTTTGTTCATTAGTATTGAAGTCCTGAAGTACTTCATATGTATTAAGAATTATACATATATGATCATTTGATATGAAAATTAAGATCATACAACAAGATGGAACAAATATATGGTATTGGAGTACTATCATTGTCACAAATGAAATTTATATTATCATTAATGTGTTATGTTCATATCTACTTGAAATGTTAAATTTTAGTATGAACAAGATTGTATATACACATGAATGATACCATTAGTTGGATAAATATTAATGTTCCACGAACCCCTCATCTATAATTTAGAAGTCCATACATACTCTGAAAGAGTTATAGAAAATATATGATCAAAGATTGTATATGGTGATATTTTAAAAGTGATAACAATAATCTTATGAGATATATTATCACCAAAAGAATTATGGATCATATGTGCATGAGGGGGAGACATATCCATGTTGCACTCTTTTTCCCTTAGCTTAGGTTTTGTCCCACTGGGTTTTCCTGGCAAGGTTTTTAGCGAGGCAACTTGCAAATAATTATGAATATGAAATATATATTGTACTCTTTTTTTTTCCTTAGCTCAGATTTTGTCCCACTGGGTTTTTCTGGCAAGGTTTTTAACGAGGCAACTATAAATCATGTTAACATACTTGCATTTTATGAAGCAAGTAGAAAATGTGTGTGAGTGAGATCATTGACATAGCATATTCGGGAAACATATGAATTGCACTCAATAAAGAAGTATCAACCCAAGCAATTCTCTATGGATAATACTGCTTGCATCGTTCAACTAAAAGGAGGTACATTGAAGGAGATAGAGTTAGAACACATTCCACGAAATTCTTCTTTATACGCTTCAAGAAAATGCATATTGGTGTTCAACATATTCAATCGAGTGTCAATCTTACAAACTTATTCAAAAAGTTATTACCAACATCAATATTTGAGAAGACAGCAGACAAGATCGAAATTCGTCGATTAGAAGATCTCCACAAATGCCTAAATGAGGGGGAGTTAGTTTACACTATACTCTTTTTCCTTTGATCAAGTTTTCAGCAAGATTTTTAATAAGACAGTTATTATGGACATCCAAGGGGGAGTGTTATAAACATTAATAATTATGTGGATGTCCAAATCTTTTATTTATTACCATGAATTGTAATGAACATTCTTCTTTTCCTTAGTTTCCCTTTTTCTTAGTTTCTTAATATCTCACTCTTGTATTTGTATAAATAGGGGTTCACCCCATTAGAATAAACAACTCAGAAATTCTCATTCACTTTCTCTTTCTCTCTTCATCTTCTTCTTCTTTCTTCTTATATTATTTTATATTCTTCTCATCTACTTTATATTATTTTATAACAACTATGTCTTATTTATGAATTTTCACTATGCTAGGGCTTAATTGTGAAGAAAATAGATTTAAGGGTTTATTTGTTAATTAAGAGACTTTACTAAGTCTAATTAATAAATAAATTAAATGGTACGACGACACGAAAATCTTGCTACTTGTATTTGTGTTTTATCATTTTTTTATGTTACAGGTCATGTTCATGTCTACCATCTAAAATAAATTTCAAAATTCAACATAACACGAACATGACATGATGACATTAAAATCAATAATTTAGTTTACAACCCGCCAACACATATGCAATTTTGTGGGTTAGACACGACATGAACTTATTCGAGTTGTGTTTGTGTCTGTATTTTTTAATTTCTTCGTGTCACATGTCGTGTTCGTGTCAGCAACTTTTAGTAAATTTAAGTCCTCAGCAGAACACGAACACGACACACCAACACTAATTGCCACTCTAACTGTAAAGCATGACGAGCACAAGAAAGTTTAATCACAATCCAAATGGCACATGTAACATTATTTACAATGCAGATTGGCTACAGTATGTGCTACTTGATTAGCATCCCTACAAATAAAATTCAAACCAATTACACAATCATGTGTAATATTAATTTATTTTAATATGAATTAAAAAAATGTTTATTAATTTATTTTTGAGTAATTTATGGCGTAATACTTAAGTTTATCTCTTTATTGTAGATAAAAATACCTAAGTTTAATTTTTTATGGTAATAATACCTAAGTTATATTTCTAGAACTTTTCTAGTTACCTGTCCATTAAGTGTCAAGTTATTATACACGTGTTATTTTTTTTATTGGTATATTTAAATTAATTTTTAAATAAAAATAAAATTTAAAGATCTAGACTAATTAAGGTCTGCCATGTGGCTATTAACTTAACACTTAATGGCTAGGTACCTAGGGAAGTTCTAGAAATTTAACTTAGGTACATATTATTACTGTCAAAAATTAAACTTAAATATTTATTTGCAATCGAAAGTTAAACTTAGATATTTATACCGCAAATTACTCATTTATTTTAATATGAGTTACTTGATTATATACTTATTTAAATATACGTTGATGTATACTGTAAAGACTGCTTAGCTTAAATTTAGAAATTTGCAGAAAATTAGGGTTTAATTATGAAAATTATTTATTGGTATTAATTTAATTATTATGATGAGTTATTTAAATTCAGAATGCATTTTATATGTCATACATAGAAATTTCATTTTTTTTGCATGTTTTGTGCCCGTCAACATTGGAACGTAGTGTATGGCTCAGTAGAATCACATCTTTGGTATTTTAGTATAGCGGGGCGGTATTGTTAGACATTGGGAATGTCGAGGTTTGTCGGGAATTTAGAGTTTTCCCAAAATACCCTAAGTGCATTGTATGACTCTTTAGCATAGGCAAGGGCATTATGGTCTTTCTGGCCTATTGAGTTTTGTCTTTAGTGAAGGTTTAATATTTAGTTTTAAATCTGATTTTATTGCTTAGTTTGGCTGAAGCAATTTAATAAAATAAGAAATCCATTCTTTTACTCATTTTGATACAAAATTAGAAAAGCTAGAAAATCTCATTTTTTCTCTCAAGCTCTCTGTCTCTCTTTCGGCCACCCTTGTGCAGCTAGGGTTCTTGATTTTGCTTCCTTAATTCAGTGTTTAGCAACAGTTCTAAGTATAATCCAAGCTAAGGTAATCCTTGTGAAACTCTCTTGTTAGTTTCCTTAAGTTGTAAGAAATGAAAGTTTTTGCATGCTTTGAAGTTTTCGTTGCTGTTGTTGCTATTGTTATTTAAAGATTGTTTCTGCAATTATTTTATGTTTGTTTGAGTTGCTTGGAAGTGATTTTAGGAGCTGTTTTGTTGTTGAGCAAGCTTTGGAGTTTTAAACTCAAGCTTGGCTCATTAATGGTAAGTCTTGTTTCTGCGGTTGGGTGTATGTTTTGTGGCCTTGAATATTTCTCTAGGGTGTATAGCACATGTCTGGAAAGTTTTGATTGGATTGGAGTTGAATTGGTTGAGACGAATTTTTAAGTGATTCCTGCACTGAACCGGAATTCCGGTTCAGAGAGGCCTGTAGGAACCGGAATTCCGGTTCATAGAGGCCTGTAGGAATCGGAATTCCGGTTCATAGAGGCCTGTAGGAACCGGAATTCCGGTTGGCTTCCAGGAATTTTTTTCCCAGAACCGAAATTCTGGTTGGGGAACCGGTCTGTAATATCCGCTTTCTTGGGTAATTAATTTTTTTTTATTTATTTTGTTTGCCATGGGGATAATTTCTCATTTCGAATAATTATTAGTCTAGTGGTGTATGTGTTATTTTAGTGACAATAAAATTTATTATTTTATTTTATTATTATTTTATTTTAAGGGTATGTATAATGCTAGATAAATAATTAAATTATTAGAGATAATTTAATATTTTATTATTTGTGAATATTATTGTAGGTATATTAATAATAAAAATATGGGTAAATATATTATAGTATATTGTTTAATTTATTATTATTATTATTAATACTATTATTATTATTATTACTGTTTCTATTATTAATTATTATTATTATTATTATTATTATTATTATTATTATTATTATTATTACTGTTACTATTATTATTAATTATTATTATTATTATTATTATTATTATAATTATAAGTATTATTATTATTACTGTGTTACGTATATGTATATATATATATTATTTTTGTTTTTAAATTTTTAAGTTGTTAATTTAGGGTTGTGAGTATATATATGAGATGTTTTAAGATAGTTTAGGGTTGAGAAATAGTGAGAGGCAGAGATAGAGAGAGAGAGTATGATCGAACCAAACCGAGCGGTGGAAAAAAGTGAGCTTTGGAGTTGTTGAATTTGAGTGTTTATGGGCTGCTCTAGAATATTTCTTTGAGTTTTATTTCATCCAAGAGGAGTTTTAGATGCGATTAGAAGGTCTGTGATCGCACCTTTCGATGAACACCATTGTTTACGTTCGAAAATACTGTTCTTGAAACAGATCCAAATTTAAACGTGTTTAAGTTGTTTCGGAGATCAAAGGAAATTGTGTTTAAGTTTATGGGACCCCAAAGATCAGTTTTAACGTGAATAATCGAAGCTTTAAGGTCTGAAACGGAATTCACCATTTTTGGACTCCATTATTAACGGTTAACCGCCAAGGAAGAAGATAACCGGGTTTAGGCAATTTTGGCTCTTTTTCTTGGCTGTTCTTGGTTGTTTTGGGATCCTGGATTCATTGGAAGGTTCTTCCAATCAAAAATACACGTCGAAAGCACCCGAAGAAGAGTTTTGCATTCGCCGACACCGAAACCGACGAGAACTCCGGCGACACTCTGTTCAGGGGTTTCTGGAGGTCATGTTTCGATTTTCTTTCAGTTCTTGACTTGTGCTAGGTGTTCTTAGGCCTACTATGAAGTTTGATAATTTTCTTGCAATTATTTGGTTTATTTGTTAAATTAATTAAGAAAAATACTTAGATTACTGAGAAAAATCTAAATATATTTTATAGGATTAGTTATAAGATATAAACTATTGCAAAATTGGTAGATTTGAATTTCGGTTAATTTTGTATTTTTCATGAATTATTTATTTTATTTATTAAATTAATTATGAAAAATACTTAGGTTGCTCAGAAAAATCTAAGTTTATTTTCTATGATTGGTTATGGATTATAAACTGTTACAAAATTGATAGATTAGGTTTTCGGTCGATTTTGTATTTTTCATGAATTATTTGTGTTATTTCTAAAGTTAATTATGAAAAATACCTAGATTATTCAGAAAATTAAAAGTTAATTATTTAGGGCTTAGTATTGAGTATAAACTGTGTTAGAATGGTTAGATTGGGTTTTCAATCATTTTTGTATTTTTTATGAATTTATTTAGTTAATACTTAAAATAATTATGAAAAATAGTTAAGTGATGCTAAAACAGTAAAATATATTTTTGTAATGCTATTTACTACCTATGGTACGAATTAAAAGGGTTTTTATAATTTATTAGTTGCTTTAGGTATTTATTATAATTATTTGTGACTAAATAATGATTTAATTGGGTTTTAGATAGAGTAAATATTAAAAATTGTGTTCATTGCTTGAGAACTGTCAATATAATGTTACAATATAATTCTAGTCTATGAAATAAATTTAAGACTAGGTTGAGATGTTTAGTTATTTTATATATCTAAGTAATTGGTATTTATATACAGTTTGAAGTGTAAATTAGTACATGAATATGAATAATAAATTGTACGTGTTTCTAGATTGATTTAATTACTTTTATAATATGTATAAAAGGTTAAGAAATATGTTAGCTTCCGATTTTGATAAATAATTACATAATTGTATATTTTGTTGATAAATAGTATTTTAGTAAAATTTCACGTAAAAAGTGTTTGTATGAGCTCATGTTTTACGTTAAAAATATTCATATGGGTACATGCAATGTGTTGGTGTGAATTATATTGATAAATTGTTATGTATGGTGTGGCATGCAAGTAAAATTAGCTTATGTGTTACGTATTTTTACGTAGGTTTCTGTATGAGTACAGAGATTCATACTTGAATATATTTTGAATGTATTGTTGTGTTAATGAATATTTAGGATCTTGTTCTCAACAAGAAAATTCATTGAGGTGCTTGGAGTAGCAAGAAGGTGTTCTTAACAACTGAGGTAAGAAGAGTGGACATCTGTGCACAGGGTGTATGTTGAAACATACGACTTATTTGTGGGTTTGATGTTCATGTGTTTATGAGATTTTGTACTGTAAATTGTTGTTTATGTTAGTATTGTTAGTATGTGATAGTGATAAGGATTTTGACTGTTTGTGTGAGAATAGTACTTATAGGGTAGGTTTTCTACTGCTGGTGTGAGCATAGCACTGCAAGATATATTTTGGCTGCTTGTATGGGTTTACTTGCAGGTTATCCTATCATGGGTGAGTACAACTTGTGATAAGGGGTTGCCCTATTGGATGCCGAGTGTGAGAACAGCACGAGGCAGGGCAGGTTACACTTCATGTCTGATCAACATGAGTGGGAGTATGTTATCGTATGTGAGGACAATGTGCGATAAGATACCGTGTGTTATGTGTGTGAGTATAGCATGCATTAAGATTACACTGTGATATGATGTTATATTATATTTGAGAATAGTATGTGATATGATATGTTGGTATATGTATGCTAGCATGGTATGAATTGATTTGATGTTGTGATGTTATTATGTTTATGACCTTGTTATCTAGTGGGGGGGTTATGTCCTACATAGCTCTTCTTACTGGGCGTTAGCTCACGGGTACTCTGTGTGCAGGTAAGGCGAAACCATACAGTGAGGGTGGCGAGCTCGAGGCTTGGATTACATGTTAGGGGATTGTCACGATGTTTTGGTTTGAGAATATTTCTTTAAAGATTATGGCTCGATCACTTTTGTAAAAGTTAATGTTTAAAAATTTATAAATGAATCAAGTGGTTTTGTTTTAAAATAATGAGATCTCATGCTTTAGTTATTTTCAATAAATTAGTTTATTGTTTTATTATAAATGGTTTTAAACGGACTAGTAAGTGTGACGTTTTGGGAAATCGGGGCGTTACAATATGGTATCAGAGCAATACGGTCCTAAAGAATGTGGTTAGCCCTAACATGTAAAGTTCATTGCCACGAGACGAGCTCGACTCACTGTACTATAAGTGCTTATTACTTACGATTAAGTTGTCTTTAAATTGTGCATGTAGTGTTGTGATATTCTTCTCATCTAAAGGTGATGGTCAAAATGTTCCTTCTTGATATTTGTTTTTATGTTTGTTTGTGGTTTAGAAGTCTGAACATGCCTCCTAGAAGGTCAGTCAGATTGGGTCGAGGTCGGGGGCGAGGCCAAGGCCAAGGCCGAGATAGAGGCCAGGAGAACGGAGGGATCAATGAACTACCGCGAGCACCACAGGGATGGGAAGAGCGCTTTGCTGCACTGGAAGAAACTATTCGTAGGTAGAATGAAGAACTTCGTCAGCTGAGACATCAACCGGAGCCGCCAGAGCCAGAAAATAGAGACCCACCAGCTGCGGTGATATATCCTGCTGCAGAGGCTAGACATGAGATGTTAGCAGAGAGGTTTCGAAAACAACACCCACCCGAGTTTGAGGGAGGCATAGACCCAGTGGTGGCTGAAGAGTGGATGAGTCGCATAGAAAATATTTTGCAAATGCTAAGGGTCAATGGGAATGACCGAGTGAAGTGTGCATCATACATGTTGAGGAAAGATGCTCGTATCTGGTGGGAGGTGGTGGAACAAACAAAGGATGTAAATACCATGAGCTGGGATGATTTCAAAAGGGTCTTTAATGAGAAATATTATAACTCAGCAGTGTTAGCAGCAAAGGTTGATGAATTTACTGGGCTGCTCTAGAATATTTCTTTGAGTTTTATTTCATCCAAGAGGAGTTTTAGATGCGATTAGAAGGTCTGTGATCGCACCTCTCGATGAACACCATTGTTTACGTTCGAAAATACCGTTCTTGAAATAGATCCAAATTTGAACGTGTTTAAGTTGTTTTGGAGATCAAAGGAAATTGTGTTTAAGTTTATGGGACCCCAAAGATCAGTTTTAACGTGAATAATCGAAGCTTTAAGGTCTGAAACGGAATTCACCATTTTTGGACTCCATTATTAACGGTTAACCGCCAAGGAAGAAGATAACCGGGTTTAGGCGATTTTGGCTCTTTTTCTTGGTTGTTCTTGGTTGTTTTGGGATCCTGGATTCATTGGAAGGTTCTTCCAATAAAAAATACACGTCGAAAGCACCCGAAGAAGAGTTTTGCATTCGCCGACACCGAAACCGACGAGAACTCCGGCGACACTCCGTTCAGGGGTTTCTGGAGGTTATTTTTCGATTTTCTTTCAGTTCTTGACTTGTGCTAGGTGTTCTTAGGCCTACTATGAAGTTTGATAATTTTCTTGCAATTATTTGATTTATTATGAATTATTTTGTTTATTTGTTAAATTAATTAAGAAAAATACTTAGATTATGGAGAAAAATCTAAATATATTTTATATGATTAGTTATAAGATATAAACTATTGCAAATTTGGTAGATTTGAATTTCGGTTAATTTTGTATTTTTCATGAATTATTTATTTTATTTATTAAATTAATTATGAAAAATACTTAGCTTGCTCAGAAAAATCTAAGTTTATTTTCTATGATTGTTTATGGACTATAAACTTTTACAAAATTGATAGATTAGGTTTTCGGTCGATTTTGTATTTTTCATGAATTATTTGTGTTATTTCTAAAGTTAATTATGAAAAATAGCTAGTTTATTCAGAAAATTAAAAGTTAATTATTTAGGGCTTAGTCTAGAGTATAAACTGTGTTAGAATGGTTAGATTGGGTTTTCAATCATTTTTGTATTTTTCATGAATTTATTTAGTTAATACTTAAAATAATTATGAAAAATAGTTAAGTGATGCTAAAACAGTAAAATATATTTTTGTAATGCTATTTACTACCTATGGTACGAATTAAAAGAGTTTTTATAATTTATTAGTTGCTTTAGGTATTTATTATAATTATTTGTGACTAAATAATGATTTAATTGGGTTTTAGATAGAGTAAATATTAAAAATTGTGTTCATTGCTTGGGAACTGTCAATATAATGTTGCAATATAATTCTAGTCTATGAAATAAATTTAAGACTAGGTTGAGATGTTTTGTTATTTTATATATCTAAGTAATTGGTATTTATATACAGTTTGAAGTGTAAATTAGTACATGAATATGAATAATAAATTGTACGTGTTTCTAGATTGATTTAATTACTTTTATAATATGTATAAAAGGTTAAGAAATATGTTAGCTTCTGATTTTGATAAATAATTACATAATTGTATATTTTGTTGATAAATAGTATTTTAGTAAAATTTCACGTAAAAAGTGTTTGTATGAGCTCATGTTTTACGTTAAAAATATTCATATGGGTACATGCAATGTGTTGGTGTGAATTATATTGATAAATGGTTATGTATGGTGTGGCATGCAAGTAAAATTAGCGTATGTGTTACGTATTTTTACGTAGGTTTCTGTATGAGTACAGAGATTCATACTTGAATATATTTTGAATGTATTGTTGTGTTAATGAATATTTAGGATCTTGTTCTCAACAAGAAAATTCATTGAGGTGGTTGGAGTAGCAAGAATGTGTTCTTAACAACTGAGGTAAGAAGAGTGGACATCTGTGCACGGGGTGTATGTTGAAACATACGACTTATTTGTGGGTTTGATGTTCATGTGTTTATGAGATTTTGTACTGTAAATTGTTGTTTATGTTAGTATTGTTAGTATGTGATAGTGATAAGACTTTTGACTGTTTGTGTGAGAATAGCACTTATAGGGTAGGTTTTCTACTGCTGGTGTGAGCATAGCACTGCAGGATATATTTTGGCTGCTTGTATGGGTTTACTTGCAGGTTATCCTATCATGGGTGAGTACAACTTGTGATAAGGGGTTGCCCTATTGGATGCCGAGTGTGAGAACAGCACGAGGCAGGGCAGGTTACACTTCATGTCTGATCAACATGAGTGGGAGTATGTTATCGTATGTGAGGACAATGTGCGATAAGATACCGTGTGTTATGTGTGTGAGTATAGCATGCATTAAGATTACACTGTGATATGATGTTATATTATATTTGAGAATAGTATGTGATATGATATGTTGGTATATGTATGCTAGCATGGTATGAATTGATTTGATGTTGTGATGTTATTATGTTTATGACCATGTTATCTAGTGGGGGGGGGGGGGGTTATGTCCTACATAGCTCTTCTTACTGGGCGTTAGCTCACGGGTACTCTGTGTGCAGGTAAGGCGAAACCATACAGTGAGGGTGGCGAGCTCGAGGCATGGATTACATATTAGGGGATTGTCACGATGTTTTGGTTTGAGAATATTTCTTTAAAGATTATGGCTCGATCACTTTTGTAAAAGTTAATGTTTAAAAATTTATAAATGAATCAAGTGTTTTTGTTTTAAAATAATGAGATCTCATGCTTTAGTTATTTTCAATAAATTAGTTTATTGTTTTATTATAAATGGTTTTAAACGGACTAGTAAGTGTGACGTTTCGGGAAATCAGGGCGTTACACGGTCTACTAGTTGGGGCAATTTTGGGAACCCTAGTTTTGCCCATTTTTCTGATATTTAGGGTATTGCCATGTTATCTATCGATAGGGAAACTTGTAGTTTCAAGTTTAAGTCCCCGGAAAGTGATTTAGCGTATCGCTTATCAGTGTTGTGATTGATGTGATTTAGGAGCCTGTAATTCGCCGAGCAGATAGTTCCACTCAGGTTGACCGGCATACCTGAATTCAGAATCAAGGTAAGATTAGTATAATGATATGCATATGTTTATACATGTTTAGCGTACATGTTAGTTGCCGTCAGAATAACATATCAGGGTATCGGTGAGGTGTACATAGAGTTCCACCGAGATACCAACAGATATATGTTAGGCAAATATATAGCCATCAGATTAGCATATCAGGGCAACAGTGTGGTGTTCATAGAATTGCACCGAGATGCCAACAGATATATGCTAGGCTATCAGATAGTATGAGTTATCTGCTACCACATCAGTACGACTAGAGTACTGAGTATAGGCTGGATTCGCAGTTAGTCATACTTTGTCAAGAACGTTCCTGACTCAGTTAGGGTTATAGTTGGGTGTATGGGCGCCTGAATGTAACTCGGAATATTAGTATGTTTTACATTGTGCTTTTCTTACTGAGACTGTCGAATCACAGTGCTATGTTTATGTGTAGGTAAGGGCAAGGCTAAAGTTGAGGAACCGTGAGGACGAGCATATGAAGATTGTACATGTCGAGGCGGTTAGGCCTGGAGCGTACGATCCTTGAGACATCAGGGCTTTTGCTGTTAGTCGTTGGGCGACAAATGTTTTGTAAATGGATAGCAAACTTTTGTAAAGTGTTTTGTAAATGGGATCCCAAAATATTTTGTATGTAATATTATAAGTATTTAATTAAATGAGCAAAATTTTAATTAATCACGATTTTTATTAACCTCGTTGATTAACAACGAGCTGCACAGTACGTTTAAAATCACGTTAACACGCCTATGCTAGTTAGGGTGTTACATATACATATTAATTTATATTTTATTATAAATTATTGTACTTATTAGATTTTTTTTATGAACCAAACAGTTGTATTGCTCAAAAACTGATTTTATTATAAAGAAAACAAATCTAAAAAATACATAAAATATAATTTTTAGAAAATAAAATTTAAAAAGAATCATCAACAAGCTTATTAAAATAAATAATTTTTGAAAGTAACATATTAAAAAAATATCTTTAGAAGAATATAAAAAAGATATAAAAAAAATACTAATTAAGTAATTAAAGTGTACTTAAAAATAAGATAAAATAACTATTAAATTTAGTTTTAAAAAAATAAAAAAAAAAGAAGAAGAAGAAAAAGACAATAGTGTAAAGACAAAAAAATGTGTAAAAATACTATAAGGTAGGTTCCATTATTACTATCATGTTTCTTTAACTTTATTACCATTAGATCAATAATCAATGGCTAGAAAAGTATCCCTACCATAGGGACAAAACCAAGGTCTCCACTATAGACATTTCGTACATATATATATAAAATTATTGTATAGATATATAATGTATAAATGTGCCTACATCATGTATATTAAGTAGAGAAGACACTCTATTTATACATATACATATACTTTCTACCTTAACCAAAGCAATACAGTTTGTGGTAATACCTTTTGCGTACCACTCATTGGATCTAAAGCAAACACCAAACATATGAACTACGTTCGATTTGATTCCTTTTAAAAGGATACGTAGGCAACCTAATTGCCAAGATTAGGTACAATCACAACTTCTAAAATTCTCAAAGAGGTCATTCACCTCGGCGAAATTCAAATGAGGTCATTAGCCTCTATAAAAATTCTAAATGAGGTCATACACCTCAAAAATCCAAAGTGAGATCATTTACCTCAAAATATCAAAGTGTGTCAATTCTCCACAAAGTTATTGAAGATACAAAATCTTTTAACACTTTTAGAACTACGTTTGACTTGATTCCTATAAAAAGATACGTAGGCAACTTAGTTGCTAAGACTAAGTGCAGTCGCCAATACCGCAAAATGGTATAAAAAACAAATCTTGAAATTCCATAAAAGGTCATCCACCTAGGAATTTTTCTAAATTTTTAAATAGCAAATGATTCCTGAAAATGGTCATCTACCAGAATCCTTATATCTAAATTCTAAATTACCGTATTCTAAACTACAAGTGGCTTGATCCTTCACAAAGAAGGTATATAGGCAACTCGGTTAATTAAATTGACTGAGTTTAGCTGCAATTCCAAATTCACCCCAAATTGCCAAAATTATTTCAAATCATTTAATATCATCGTAATTGGAATCAAATGGCATTTCCTTTAAACGAAAGGACTGTAATTAAGAGATTATTTTTATAATCTTGAATGGGTTGAGCTTGAATTAATAAACTGTTATGCTATAATTTTGGCATAGGTGAAATTGTGTTTTGCATTTCTTTTTAATATTCTAAATGTAAAATTTTTGCTTAGCATAATTTTTGGCACGCTCGGTGAGACCCATTCTCCTTTTCATCTCCAATTACGTTGAGAATTAATATATTACACTCTTGTAATTAGGTGTGCTATTTTACAGGAAAAATAGTGGCACCGAAAGTAACAATACTTTTCCAGGAAGCTTACACATGAATTGGGGCAAAAGAAGAAAGATAAATTTCTCGTGACATTTTCTATTGGAACCCATACTCAAACTGATGTTCCAAGGAAAATAAAGGTCACAGGGGCTCATCAAACCGCGGAGGCTCTAAAAGAAAAAGTCGCCAAAGACCTAAAGAAGAGACAAACTAAATCTATTAAGAGGGAAGTTGCTCAAGCATCAAAGGCTACTGCAGTGTTGAACTCTTCCGAGTCCATTCAAACAAATTCAACAAAACCTAGTGGCATTCCTATTGGAACCACAAAGGTTAAGCAAAAATGCCTGACTCAAATAATGATCGGTTCTGTTCTAATAACCCTGGTTGATGTCAATTTTTGCATGGTGAATTCAACAGAGGTGGAGAATAGTGGTTTAGATTTTTCAAAACGAAAGACCACTAAAAATCTTTTGGGTTTTGTGCCCTAAATAAAACACATTTCAATATAATCAGATTTACTAATAAAGATCAGAAATAACATTTTATGTTGCATGGTTCACATGATTTATTTCATGATTATAAATTCTGTTAAGTCCAGAACATATGTATTTGTTAATGATTATAGTGTTGTCAGCATAGTGGAATATAATCTTGATTATATGTTCGAAAGTTTAATTCCCTGATTTGTTAGTTCACTGGATTTAAACTGGCATGGTAATCAGCGATTGGTATGCTTACACCTTGGATAAGTATTATGTCCTTTCCAGGGATTTTCCAGAGTTTACCAGTATCGGATGTATGGAGTATACATTGGAAGGGACCGATATTGAACTTTGATTATATTTGATAAATTTACCGTATTATTTATTCAATTCAATATCACTTAGTTGATCCTAGATCAAATGATCTTAATCCTAACATGATTAGGTTCGATCTCAAGAGTGTTATTCGTGTTCTTTGATTTTTTAGTTAAGCCTACTTTTTGGTCAGGGTGATACGTACATTTTGGGAACACGGTAGTACAATTGAGTGGGAGCGCTAATCATAGATAAGGAATCTATAGCTTCTATAGGTATTTCGAAGTGAAACGATGATTTCCTTCGAGCTTGCTAAATAGAGATAAATGATTGAGATCTCATTTTAGTGATTATATTATTTCTCTAAAATATCATTTATAGGTGATCAAGTGTTTTAAGGATAAAATACATTGAAAGGGTGTAACGGTAATTTTATCCCTATGCAATGTAGATCATCTATAGAGGATCATTGATTATTGGGATTATAACAATGGATAATTTATAGCGTGTCTATATCGTGGAACATATAGAGCGTTCTATATGACTGAGAGTGCAATTCCAAGTTCTATGCGTGGATGCAACAAGGAATTAATAAGTTAGTGAATTTACTTGGTAAATTCTAGGTTTGCTTATTGGAAGCTCAGTTATATAGGCTCATGGTCCCCATACTAGTTGAGACCATACTGCTTGTAAGACTCAGATAATTGATTTTAATTAATCAATTATAATTCTAAAATTAGACTATGTCTAGTTTATGAATTTTTCACTAAGTAAGGGCAAAATTGTGAAGAAAAGAGATTCTAGGTTTTATTTGTTAATTAAGAGACTTTATATGTCTAATTAATAAATATATTAAATGAAAATATTATTTAATAATTAATTTTTAGTTATTAAATAATTGGAACTGGCATTTAAGTGGTTAAATTGAAAAATTGGCGGTTTTGAGAAAATGAGACAGAAAAATGACAAAATGACAAAATTACAAAGTGGGGCCCATTATCCATATCATGGCCGGCCACTATGCAAGGAATTTACCATTTATTTTTTTATTATTTTAATGCCAAATAAATCTAACCTAAACCTAAGTAGTTACCTATAAATAGATAGTGATGGCTCACACTTAAGAGTTTTAATGAAATTTCTTGTCTTCAGAAAGTTGAGCCTTCTACCTATAGCCGCCACTATGCCTCTCTTTCCTTCTTCTAAATTTTTGAACCTTGAGTGAATGAGTGAGTGCCCACACACATCAAGTGGTATCTCAATCATAGTGTGGAAGAATGTGAAGAGTCCAATCAACAAGAAGGAGAATCATACTCAAGAAGGAGAGAAAGAGATCCAGGTTCAGATCTTGGCGATGCTCTGCTACAGAAAGGAATCAAGGGCTAGAGATCTGAACGAAAGGAGTCATTATATTCCGCTGCACCCAATGTAAGGTTTTCTTAAACCCTTATGTGTTTATTTCATTGTTTTAGAAATTCATATTAGGATGTTAATGCAACATACATGGTAGTAAATCTAGATCCTGGTAAAATATTTCCAACAATTGGCCTCAGAGCCATGGTATTGATTTACTTACATGAAATATGAATTAAAACGATGTTTTGTGTTGATTTGGATGGTTTCATGTTGGCTTATGTGCTACTTGATGAATGTATGTGATTTACAGAATTTTTCCATAGAAATAATTTGATTTTGTTTCTGAAAATATTTTATTTGGATTCCTTGTGAAAAATTAAGCAATTTTCTTTTTTACGGAACTCGATTTCGATAAAAATTGAGAAAGTTATTAATTTTGGAAGATTGGATGCCATGGCTGTCGAAGCTAGGTGCATGCGTGCACCAGGTGCTTCGGACAAGCAGGAGACGCGCGCAGATGCTCAGACATCTTCCTTGTCTGAAGCCCACGATGACCCTGCACCCACCTGCCTTGCACCCTGCAGATGCCGAGAAATCCCGGCTGGGTACCTACTGTCCGCGCGCGCCCAGGGCAGCGTGCAGCCTTCCTGGGCTGCACTTGCAGCCCTCCTGGCATCCACCTCCCAATTGTGATTTTTGTGGGACTTTTTCCCCTATTTCGATTTTTCTAATTTTCAAACCCCAAAATTAAAATAAAATATTATTTTTAAATATATTTAAACTTAAATATTATTTTTTAAATTAATAATATTTATTTTTTTTATACATTAAAATTTTGATATTTGGAGGTTTAAATTTAAAAATTGATTATTTTTTTTTTTAAAATATGGCCAGATTTAAAAATTTGTTAATTTCTTTAATATTTATATATTATTTAATTATAAGATCAGATATTTTGATATTTAACCTATTTTAAATTAAAAGATAACTTTATCTTTTTTATTTAAAATATTATATTAAAATTATCTTATATGACAAATTAAATAATTAATAAATTTGAAATTAACCTAGATATTTTTATAGATATTCTAACCATAATTTTTTTTTTTCAAAATCAAAAGTTTGTTATTTTGTTAAATATTTAATTATTTATAAATTATAAGCTTAAAAATGATATTTACTATTTTATATCATTTTAATTATTAAAAATTTATAAATTATATTTTAAATATTTAAATAACTTAGATATTTTTGTAGAAATTTGAATATTGCTTAATTTGAGATATTTTGACATATAATTCGGATAATTATTATTTATTTATTATTTTATTCTTAAAATAATAATTATCTAACCACATCTATTTTAGAATTGGTTTATTTTGTTATTTTAATTTTATTAAATTATAAGATTAGAAATGATATTGAAGATATTTTTTTTTTCAAATCATTTATCTTATTTGATATTTAATTTAATTTGATAAAAATAATTCAAATAAACCTAGATATTTTAAATTAGTTTTTCATTTTTGAATTTTGAATTTTGAGATTTTTAAGGTTGTTTTCAACAACCCTAAATTTTCAAAATTTAGTTGGTTAGTTTAAGAATAATAATTTAATTATGTTAATATCTTATTTCACATCTATTATATCGACATTGTTTGTTTATTTATATTGTTTATTCAAAACTTTTTTTTTTTAACAAATCTATTATTTATTTGATCTAAATTGCTATGATTAACTTGTTGAGAGATCCAATGTTCTGATTTTAATCATAGTCCAATTGTCAATAGATCTTATAAATAATTTGTAACAAGTAAATTTTGTATTTCTTTCATCTATGTAAACCTAGTAACATGATAGGGCCCATCCAAATCATTTGACCTGTGTGAGCCTATATGTTTGCTATTGGGCTTACATGCTTATAGGAAACCCATTTAAGTTTTACTAAGTAAATGGACTAGGTTGCTAAAATAAATTTTGACATAAGTAAATTTATTTAGGCCCAATTAGATTTGGGCTTATTCAATGAATAACAATTGTTTATGTAAAGATTAAATTCCTCTCCTTTGGGCCTTGTGTGAGAGTTAGGGGGCCAATAGCAGTGGGTACGACATATTGAACCCAGCCCTCCCTCACATGAACTACCCCAATTGTGAAGGCGCATTTTCCTTATTTAAATAATTGTATTAGATTAATTATATTAGTCTAACCTAATTAAAATTGAATTAGCAACATAATTAACTTTTAAAATATATGAAATTTATTTTTTTTTTAAATATTTTAAAGTTAATTTTAGAAAAACACTTAGTTAATTGAACCAACATAAATTGAATAATTGGAATAATTTTTTAATTAATTTGGACCAACATAAATTGGAATAATTTTTCAAGATTTATTTTATTTTATTTTAAAAGCATTTTCAAAAATCGTATTATTATATACTTTCATTTTTCGAAATGCAATATATATATTTATAGAAAATTAAATTTGAGTTGTAAATTAATTTAAATTAATTTTGAAACAACTTAAGTTGAATAATTTTCTAAATATTTATTGGAAATTATTACTAAGATGGAAAATAATTCATTTTATTTTTCATATCCATCTAAGTATAATTTTATAAATATTAAATTAAAATTTGTATTTAGAATTTTATTCTAAATTGGTAATTTTAATTAAATAAATAGATTGAAATAAGTATAAAAGAAGATACAACTCTTTAAAATAATGAGCTTTTAGTTATAAGGATATTCAATCTCCATTGTTGGTCTTACAATAGTTAAATGTTTTCAATATAACCTCGAGACTCTAGACTTCGTCCCCATACGGATGGGTAAGCGTTGAAAGCATTTAACACAGTAAGATCTCATATGATAAGTATTTTGTAAGTTTTCGTCTCTATTAGACTCTCCCCTACAGTGACTACTTAGAGATAAATTTACGAAGTATGAAACAATGGTGGAAGCTCATAAAATAAGATAACCTTGACTCTCGCCTACCGGGACAACGTTGGATTCTTATTTTGATCGAATAAAAGGCTGCTAGAATGGTATCCATTTTAGATGAGCTGACAACTCTATTCAATGAATGATACTTTGACTCTCGCCTACTGAGAAACTGTATCAGTTTGTTGGAAACCTTAGAAATTATTTAAGATGTGCCTGTTTGGTATTTTCACATGTCTTTGTTATTTGCTAAATGCTTATAATTTCTGAATTGTGTGTGAATTTATATTGAACCATGTTGTTTTCTGTTATTAGTTGTAGTTTAATTTCGAATCTTCATTGTTGGTCTAACTAAGCTTGTTGTTTTTTAATGGGACAAATTTTAATGAATTGTCATCCATTAGACAAACATAACAGTGTTAGATCTCGATAGATAAGTATTGTAAATGCAACATCTAGCTGTTCATCAATTGATGACACCTTAGACAAGTATTTACAATATGAAACAAGAAGATTATATAAATAAGAATAACTTTCACTCTCGCCTACTGGGACAGCGTTGGATTCTTATTTTAAATCCGAAATTATCCTTTATTTCTCTTAGCTTATTCATTTCGAATTAGCTTAAATAATATATCATTGGATGAATGGTTTATAAATCATCTGCTTATAATGTCATTCTACTTTCTCTTAAAATTTTTTTTTGAATGACGCATATGATTATATTCCTGAAATTCTATCCTGAAATGATATAAATTCTCAACCTTAGAATCTCCTACTTATATATGCTTACTTTAGGCAAATCAGACTTAGAGTTAGATTAGTAGTGGTGGTCCAAGAAAGAAGGATTACTCATGTATATTTGGTTAAATTTAAGTCTTTGACTTTAAATTTTAGATTCTAAATAGAAATTTTTTTATTTCTATTTCTAGAATACAATACAGTTACACTTTCACAAGTGTTTAATAACCATTTTCTATTAGTGGATTCAAACTGTATGTTAAAGTATGGAGTATGAGTTTAGTATTCTGTGACCAGGATCTACTTGGTCTATTCTAAGAACTCTTGATTGTAACTAGACCTAAGTCATCAAAAGACACAACCACATTTTATAAATCTATGACATTTGTATCTTGTTCATAGTGGTTTTGACAATATCATTCTCTGCAAAGAGTCATTATGCCTATATCCACTAAAAGTATAATCATCTCATTCGCAGATGGATGTACATTCAAGGCTGGATATGAGTTTTTCGTTATATTCTTAAGACGATCACTCTAAATTTTACCTTATGCACAGAAATTTGAAATGTTTAAAAAATTTCATGAATTTCAAGCAATGGTGGAAAACCATTAAGGTAAGTGGTTAAAGATCTTGCGAACTGATAGGGGTGGAGAAATATTTGGTACATATGCAGTTCAAAGATCATTAAGTTGATTTTTGAATTATATCCAAACTTACCATCCCAGCAATTTGATTTGCATATTGATGATTAGTTACTAGTTGTTGCCTAAGTACTTATAGGAATATACCCTAGTGAAAGGAAAATTTAAGAATGATGGAATGGTTGTGTACTTAGTATAAACCATTACTAGATTCATGGATGACCTAATCGTAATCTTAAGAAAAGCTAGAACTGTTAACTAAGGTTTGCATGTTTGTTAGCTATTCTAAGTGATTAGGGGTGGACTATCCCATAGTCGTTAGATAAGAAAGTGTTTATTTTTTCAAATACTACTTTTCTAAGAAAATGACTAAGTCTGAAAACAAATTAGCAAATAAAGGAGATAATTTTCACCCTGTTATGACTTGGAAGACACTTGTGATGAAAATCCATTCCATTGTTAGTTTAAACGAGTAATGGATTGTCAGAATAAGAAACTAAGAAGAAAAGCCAAGAGAACTATTTATGGTTAAAACCATTCATATGGAACAACCAAAGTTTTCTATTACAAGGACATCAAGGAAATTTCGTTAGTAAGTCTATTCAATGGACTTAACGAAACATCCTGTTCCTAGTATT
This sequence comes from Cannabis sativa, assembly GCF_029168945.1. Classification (NCBI taxonomy): domain Eukaryota; kingdom Viridiplantae; phylum Streptophyta; class Magnoliopsida; order Rosales; family Cannabaceae; genus Cannabis; species Cannabis sativa. Next base: position 41,298,829 of record NC_083606.1, on the reverse strand, counting down.
ATAGGTTTGAGATTATCTAAACCTATGGCTTATGGTATACCTAGTAATTACTTACTCTAGTGCAAGTAACTTACTTTAGTAAGATGCTGGAGCATTTTCTTTTCTAGTGGCTAAATCTATAGAAGCTTTTTGACTTCTAGATATAGATTTTATTTATCTAATGAAAAGTTTCAACTATTCCAGAAAAGATAAAGCCATAAAAGAATTTCTTGAATCAACAGTGAGAGGTCTCATATATGCTTTAGTATGCCTTAGACCAGACACCTGCTGTTGAGTGGGAGTAATGAGTAGGTATCAAATTAATCCAGGAAAGGAACATTGGAAGACAATCAAGTGAATCTTAAGATTAAGAAGAGGAACTATATGTTAGTCGATAAGGGTGTATTTAATACTCTTAGACTACACCAAATCAGATTTCTAGACTTGCCTTAGTGCTAGAAAGTCTGCTGATGAGATGGTGATTACTCTGGGGGTGGACTAGTGATTTTGGAGAAGTGTAAAAACCAATCTGAATTCTCTAAGTCTACCAGAGAGAGATTGAATGTTAAAGTTGCAGGAAAGATACTTATTCAGTCTAAGAAAAGTTCTATACATTTTTGGCATTGTTCGAACACTTATTAACTACTAGTGTTACTTCCAGACTAACGCAAAAGTAGTTGCCAAAAGTAAAGAATCCAGTATCCCTAGAAGAGTAGACATATAGAGAGGAATTTCACAATATCAAGTATTTTGTGATTAAGGAAATGTAATGGTGGAGGAAAGGTTGTGTTTAATACAACTTGTCAGATCCTATTACGGAGAGTATACTACAAACTACACTTGATTTGGATATCAAGGTGTTGAGATTATTTGAAATGCACTTTTCGTTTTATATTAGTGCAAGTGGGAGTTTGTTGGGTTTTGTGCCCTAAATAAAACTCATTTAATATAATCAGATTTACTAATAAAGATCAGAAATAACATTTTATGTTGCATGGTTCACATGATTTATTTCATGATTATAAATTCTGTTAAGTCCAGAACATATGTATTTGTTAATGATTATAATGTTGTCAGCACAGTGGAATATAATCTTGATTATATGTTCGAAAGTTTAATTCCCTGATTTCACAGCTCACTGGACTTAGACTGGCATGGTAATCAGCGATAGGTATGCTTACACCTTAGATAAGTGTTATGTCCTTTCCAGGGCATTGCCAAAGTTTACCAGTATCGGATGTATGGAGTATACATTGGAAGGGACCAATATTGAACTTTGATTAGATTTGATAAATTTACCGTATTATCTATCCAATTCAATATCACCTAGTTGATCCTAGATCAAATGATCTTAATCCTGACATGATTAGGTTCGATCTCAAGAGTTTTATTCGTGTTCTTTGATTTGTAAGTTAAGCCTACTTTTTGGTCAGGGTGATACGTACATTTTGGGAACACGGTAGTACTATTGAGTGGGAGCGCTAATCATAGATATGGAATCTATAGCTTCTATAGGTATTTAGAAGTGAAACAATGATTTCCATCGAGCTTGCTAAATAGAGATAAATGATTGAGATCTCATTTTAGTGATTATATTATTTCACTAAAATATCATTTATAGGTGTCAAGTGTTTTAAGGATAAAATACATTGAAAGGGTGTAACAGTAATTTTATCCCTTAGCAATGTAGATCATCTATAGAGGATCACTGATTATTGGGATTATAATAATGGATAATTTATAGCGTGTCTATATCGTGGAACATATAGAGCGTTCTATATGACTGAGAGTGCAATTCCAAGTTCTATGCGTGGATGCAACAAGGAATTAATAAGTTAGTGAATTTACTTGGTAAATTCTAGGTCTGCTTATTGGAAGCTCGGTTATATAGGCCCATGGTCCCCATACTAGTTTAGACCATACTGCTTGTAAGACTCAGATAATTGATTTTAATTAATCAATTATAATTCTAAAATTAGACTATGTCTAGTTTATGAATTTTTCACTAAGCAAGGGCAAAATTGTGAAGAAAAGAGATTCTAGGTTTTATTTGTTAATTAAGAGACTTTATATGTCTAATTAATAAATATATTAAATGAAAATATTATTTAATAATTAATTTTTAGTTATTAAATAATTGAAACTGGCATTTAAGTGGTTAAATTTAAAATTGGCAATTTTGAGAAAATGAGATGGAAAAATGACAAAATAGCAAAATTGCAAAGTGGGGCCCATTATCCATATCATGGCCGGCCACTATGCAAGGAATTTACCATTTATTTTTTCATTATTTTAATGCCAAATAAATCTAACCTAAACCTAGGTGGTTAACTATAAATAGATAGTGATGGCTCACACTTAAGAGTTTTAATGAAATTTCTTATCTTCAGAAAGTTGAGCCTTCTACCTATAGCCGCCACTATCCCTCTCTTTTCTTCTTCTAAATTTTTGAACCTTGAGTAAATGAGTGAGTGCCTACACACATCAAGTGGTATCTCAATCATAGTGTGGAAGACTGTGAAGAATCCAATCAACAAGAAGGAGAATCAGACTCAAGAAGGAGAGAAAGAGATCCAGGTTCAGATCTTGGTGATGCTCTGCTACAGAAAGGAATAAAGGGCTAGAGATCTGAACGGAAGGAGTCATTATATTCCGCTGCACCCAATGTAAGGTTTTCTTAAACCCTTATGTGTTTATTTTATTGTTTTAGAAATTCATATTAGGATGTTAATGCAACATACATGGTAGTAAATCTAGATCCTGGTAAAATATTTCCAACAAGATCCTACCTCACCACCTTGCACAAAGCTGCTAAATAATAGCATGGTTGGGTCATAGACCAAATATGATGGTGCAGAACCGGTTATTTCTCAAAAACATTTAAAAAGAAAAATAGGAAGAATTGAGTCAGAACCTGTGAGAAACATCTCATTGTTTCAAGGTAATCCTACTAAGGGATTTACATCAAGCCTAAGTCCATAAGAAATGATGCAAGTAGTGGGTTTAACTTTTCACAATTGAACTCGTACACATTGTCTAATGGCATAAATGAATGGACTTCAAGAGAAAAAGACGAAGGAAGGTGGGAATGTCTTCATGGTTTTAATACCATAAGAACCACTTCTACTATAACTAGGGCATTAAGGAATAAACCAAAACAGTACATAAGACAAGTAGCATGCTCAAAACTACAGCCTGTACAAAAATGTTTAGTTTATGAGTGCCCCAGTTTCTTAGCAGTTCAATCCAAAAGTTTTGGTAAATGCTCCAATGACTCATATCGTGATGTTCCATCTATAAATAATGAGAAGACTTTCCCGAGAAAGTTAGTGAAATGTAACAACATTGAATCTGATAGTATGCCAGTGTTTGTTATTGGAACAATGAGTTTGGAGGAACAAATTGATGAGTTGCAAAGAAAGTTGGCGGAGAAAGACGCTGAAGTTGAATATCTTGCATCACAATTAGCTAAACAAGCTACTTTAAGTAAGCAAAAACAAGTGGAACAGGGGCAAGTGTCAACAACTTTGCCAACACAACCTTGTCCAAAAGAGCCTACACCATCAACTTCAGTACCTCATCATGAATTGAAAGCACTAATCATGAAAAGTATCCGAGAATGTTATGAAACAACAAATATTCCCATTCTTGGATACCATAAACCATACCCGTCCCATTATGATTATGTTCCATATCCCCCAAATTACATAAACTTACAGTTTGAAAAGTTTGATGGGATAAATGGGTCCCCCAAAGAACATCTGGCGTACTTTGTCTCTGCATGTGGTGAATCTGCTCAGTCAGATCCATTACTCATAAGACAATTAGTACAATCTCTTAAAGGGGTGGCATTCACTTGGTATACACAATTACCACCAGGATCAATAATCACATGGGATGACATGCAAAGAGCCTTCATTGCTCAGTTTGTAAGCTCAATAAGGGAAGTCACTCTTAGTGACTTAGCTGAAACTAAGCAAAGACCAGATGAATCTGTCAATGAATTTATTACTAGATGGAGAAGTGTTCAACTTCAATGTCTAGAAAAATTGTCTGAGCTATCTGTAGTTCAATTGTATAGACAAAATGTCATTCCCGAGATAACAGTTTACTTATTCCAAAGCAAGTAATGTTGAGGTGCAAATAGCTCGTCAAAACGACATGTCACATGAATCAATGGCTACCTTTGTAAATTATGACAAAGGCAAAGAAAAAGTTAAAATACTACCAAAAGAGTTTATTATAAAAGAGACTATGGAGTATTCGTTCATTGATGAAGATGATGTCAAACAAATATTAGATGGATTATTGGCTGCAAAAGCTATAAAATCTCCCAACGCTTAAAAAAACAAAAGAAGGCACTAATACTGACAAAACCAATTATTGTCAGTACCATCGAAGAGATACTCATTCAACAACAAAATGTTGTGCCCTCAAAAATATCATTGAAAAGATGGTCCAACACGAAAAGATTTAAATAGTGTCTCAATTTCAAAAAGCACATTGTGACAGTGTTTTCTTTAACTAAGGACAAGTCTTCCTTTTAAATAAGGAGAAAGGTGGTCACTTGTTGCAACCTAAAAAAAATGAGCATAACAAAAAAAAAAAAAAAAAAACTAACGCTCAAGAAAAAAAAAATAGAGCAAGAAAAAAGCGAATGCAAAAAAAAAAAAAAAGAGCAATCAAAAAGCAAATGCTGAAAAAAAAAAGAGAGAAAGCAAAAAGCAAATGCTCCAAAAAAAAAAAACAGGAAGAGCAAGCAAAAAATGAATGCTCAAAAAAGCAAATAGAGGCAAGAAAAAAATCAAACGCTCGGAAGTTAATAATAATAAGCAAAGCAAAAAGCTAAAGCTTAGAAAAATAGAGCACTGCAGAAAGCTAAAGCTAAAAAGAAATTGAGCAAAGCAAAAAGCAAACGCTCAAAAAAAAGTTGGGCAAAGCAAACACAAAAGTCCAACAAAAAAAGAAGCAAAAGCTCAAAGAAAATGAGAGTAGAAAAAAGCTCAAAGATCAAAGCACAAAGCAAGAACTAAAGGCAAAAAACCATGACGCAAAACAAGAAGCTAAAATGCGTTCAGAAAAATATTTTAAAGTATAAAGCTTAAGCATGGAGTAAATAAGCACAAATGCACAAAGTGCTTTTTTCGAACTACGATAGGTTTGATCCCGTCAAGGGTACGTAGGCAATCTAAATAATAATAGATGCAGCCACCAAATTAAAAGTTCAAACTGGTCTCCCTAAGCTCAGATATTTCTTTTCAAATGAGAGTGATAAAGAAGAAATCTATAAGGAGAGATAGAAAATTCAAGTATCAAATTCTCAAAGTCGCTCGAGCATCACACGTGTCCATATAAATTCCCACGCGCATGCTCGAGGGGGCATTTGTTGAATGCCTTTTTTTTTTCTTCTTCTTTTATTTATTATAAAAATAAAAGATAATAATAATAAAAAAGAGAAAGAATCGTTCAATTGAAAAAAATAATTAATTAATAATTTATCCCCACTTTTCTCTCCACTAACTCATAACTACCCACGACTCACTTCTCCACTATCAGATAACATATATCGTAAAAATGAGTTTAAAAAGGGAGAGAAAGAAATCAGACAGAGGAAGGAGAAAAGGAAAGAAAAGAAAAACTCGGCCAAAATTTACAGAGAAAATACTAACATATTCTCATCTTCAAAGAAGTTCTAAAGAGTAAGTATTAGGGTTATCCCTATTTTCTTTTCATCTTTCTAATCTTTCTTCTTTTCTTCTTCAAAAAATTTTCTTATTTTCTCTTTGGTCTATTTTGATCTAAGCTTTCTAAGCCACAAAAGATCTTCAAAAGTGAGATATAGCCAAAGAAAAAATAAGAAAATTTAATGTCTCCATGCTGTTATGCTGTCCAATTTTTCATAGATTTTTATGTTTCTCTTTGATTCACTAGACTTCAGAAAATAAGTCAATATGGGAGTGCATAATCAAAGAGAAAGATAGAAATCTTAACAAAAGAAAAAATAATTGTTATGTTGCCGAATTTCATTACAGATTTTTTATGTTTCTCTTTGATTTCCTAGACTTTAGAAAATAAGTCAATATGGGGTGCATGATCAAAGAAGAAAATAAATTTTTTAAATGTTATGCTGTCAAAATTTTCCCAAAATATAAATTTTAACCAATTGTAAATTATTGCAATTAATAAAAAAAAAAAAAAAATAAAATACCTCAATTTGGCCAAGTCAAAACTTGATTATAGTAAAATGAATTCTACTGAAGTAAAATTCGAAAGAGATCAAATTAATCTCAAGGTTGAAACAAATATGTGCGTATACGAACAAAAAATAATCGTATAAGTTGATGACTAAGGTTCATGGTGCAAGTTGTTTCAAAATTTATATATGTGCATACATAGAGATAAAGAACCTATTAATTCTTGTGGTACCTTTGAAAAGTCAAACAAGACAATGTATTTTATTAATATTATTATCTATCTTTATAAATTATACACATATATATAATATTGTATTTCCTTGGTGTCTTTAAGAGTGGAACCTGACTTGAATATATACCATCATCTTCTAATTCATATGTATACATATATGTATAAAATTATTGTATAAATATATAATATATACGTGTGCCTACATAATGTATATGAAGTAGAGAAGACACACTCTATTTATACATATACATATACTTTCTACCTAATACCTTTTGTGTACCACTCGTTGGATCTTAAGCAAACACCAAACATATGAACAACGTTCGATTTGATTCCTTTTAAAAGGATACGTAGGCAACCAATTGCTAAGATTAGGCACAATCACAATTTTTAAAATTCATAAAGAGGTCATTCACCTTAGTAAAATTCAAATAAGGTCATTAACCTCTATAAAAATTCTAAATGAGGTCATACACCTCAAAAATCCAAAGTGAGATCATTTACCTCAAAATATCAAAGTGAGTCAATTCTCCACAAAGTTATTGAAGATAGAAAATCTTTCAACATTTTTGGAACTACGTTTGACTTGATTCCTACAAAAGATACGTAGGCAACTTAGTTGCTAAGACTGAGTGTAGTCGCCGATACCGCAAAATGGTATAAAAAAACAAATCTTAAAATTTCATAAAAGGTCATCCACCTAGGAATTTTTTTAAATTTTTAAATAGCAAAGGATTCTTGAAAATGGTCATCTATCGGAATCCCTATATCTAAATTCTAAATTACCGTATTCTGAACTACAAGTGGCTTGATCCTTCACAAAGAAGGTATGTAGGCAGCTTGGTTAATTAAATTGACTGAGTTCAGCTGCAATTCCATATTCACCCTAAATTCCCAAAATTATTTCAAATCATTTAATATCATCGTAATTGGAATCAAAGGGTATTTCCTTTAAACGAAAGGACTGTAATTAAGAGATTATTTTTATAATCTTGAATGGGTCGAGCTTGAATTAATAAAATCTAATGCTATAATTTTGGCATAGGTGAAATTGTATTTTGCATTTATTTTTAATATTCTAAATGTAAATTTTTTGCTTAACAGTGGCAAAGCCTTGGAGAATATAGACAACTTCAATTTTTACACGCAGATTCCATTGAAGCAGCACTAAATCACTTGTACGTTGAATTCTGTGGTCAAGAGTCCCAAGTAGTCGAATGTTTCAGGGCCGAATTTTTTAAAACGAGGTGTTGTTCAGTAAAAAAAATATTTAGAATTGCACTTTCAAAGAATGACCAAGCGATTTTATATAATCGGTGGTGTAGACGATCTAAACCTCAAACAAACATTCTTGGTGTCTATTCCAGAACCACTCAGAGAAGAAACATTCAAACTCCTTTCCGCAAACAACAAGACGCTGTAAAACGCAACTTTTGGAGAACTATTTCAAATGGTGATGAGAGCCTTGGAAAAGATGTGCTCTCAAAACAAGTTCTTACAAGAGTACATGAAGCAAACAAAATAACTCGACAGAGCATGCAACCAAAAAGGTCTTACAATCAAATGTTCTACCAAAAACACATGCTCATGCTCAAAGTGGAAGGGCGAAAAGAAGAAAAGCTTCAAGTATAGATCCTCAAAGAATAAAAATCCTTGGAAATTCCTTCGAGAAAGAAAAATCCAGGAAAATCATCAAATCGGTGTTTCTTGTCTGGAAAAAAGGGCCACTTTGCAAAAACAATGTCCGAAAGGCAAAATTGCCAATATGATAACACACATAGAAGACACCACTGGAGTGTCTCTCTCTAATAATGATGTCGAGTCCGTCTTCTCAGTCGAAGATGAAATCTCCCCAAATACTATGTGCGCATTACAACTGACAACTGATTTTGACGAAGACAGATATGGTGGACTCTTCAACATGCCTGCGTTCACTGCTGGTTAACTGATCCTGATTGCAAAAATGCATGTCATCCCAACAAAATACTCAAGACCAATCAAAGTAGCTGCATTTTTTACACGGGAGCATCATACACAATCATAAATCCGGACATTCTACCCCCGAACTATGGAAGAAAAAGAAGCAGTATTTCCATGTCGCAAATAATCAAGTCCTCCACACAGAACTAGTCAGCTAGCCAATAAAGCTGCAATTCTTCCCCGCATGTTCTGTGTCCACAGTCATTGGATCAAAACTTCCAGGAAAGGACCTCATAATAGGATTCGACCTTTACACAAAAAAGAAAGGGCTTAGAATACTCCCACAAGGATTGGCCTACAAGAATTTCTTCACCAAATGGGAGCAAATCCTGAATTATTTTCACATGGCACCAGACGTATTCTTACCAATCAAAGAAAAGCTGATTCAAAAGTCATGTGTAAAGTCTCACTAAAAATTCTCAGCCAAATGCAATCACCCATTATGGAAAAATGAAGAATTCTACATCTCTCTCCCATTCAAACAAAATGAAGATGGCGAGCAAAGAATGCCAACAACTTGAATCACAAGGACTGATCGAGGACACTAACTCACCATGGGCGTGCCATGCCTTTTATGTCAACAATAGGGCAGAGCAAACTAGAGGAAGACAAAGGTTGGTAATCAATTATTTGTTAGAATATATATTTTACCAGGATCTAGATTTACTAACAAGTATGTTTTTAACATCCTAATATGAATTTCTAAAACAATGTAATTTAAACACATATAAAGTTTGAGAAACCTTACAGTGGTTGCAGTGGAATTAAATGACTTCTTTCGCTCAGATCTCTAACCCTTGTATCCTTTCTGTAGCAGAGTATCACCAAGATCTGAGCCCGAAACTCCTTCTCTTAAAATTGGATTCTTCACAGTCTTACGCACTATAATTGAGGACCAACTTGTTATGTGTGGGCATGTACTCAATCACTAATGGCCGAATTTCGGTTTGTGAAGAAAAGGCTATGGTGTTTCGAATTGAAGAAGAAGAAGAAGAAGAAGGAAGAGGTCTCATTAAACCTAGAGAGAAAACTAGGTTTTTAGCTTTGGAGGCATTAGTTGGATAATGAGACCATAGCCTTCCTTTTATAGTATTCTTCAATAGGGTTAAGGTTGAATTATTAGGAATAAAAAATTGATAAAAATAGAGTGAAACCCCCCTTTGATGGTCAGCCACTTAATGGGCCCCACAATAACTTGGGTTTTGTCATTTTTCTCAACTATTTTATCTATTTTTCACAAATACCATTTTTTGCACTTTCAACCGTATAAATGCCAAAATTCTTTATTTAATAATTAAAATAACTATCAAATAAAATTGTCATTTATAATATTTATTAATTAGACTCTAGAAAGTCTCTTAATTATTAAATTAATTTGAAAATCCTATTTCTTCACGATCAAGCCATATCTTAGTGAAAATTCACAAACTAGACATAATCTAATTTTAGAATTATAATTGATTTAACTAAAATCAATTAACTGAGTCTTAGAAGCAGTTTGTCTCAACTAGTATGGGGACCATGGGAAGATCATTGATTATTAGGATTATAACAATGGATAACTCATAGCGTATCTATGTCGTGGAACATGTAGAGCGCTCTATATAATTGAGAGTGCAATTCCAAATTCTATAGTGGTGCAAGGAGGACTTAAAAGTTAGAGAATTTACTTGGTAAGTTCTAGATCTGCTTATTGGAAGCTCGGTTATATAGGCCCATGGTCCCCATACTAGTTGAGACAAACTGCTTGTAAGACTCAGTTAATTGATTTTAGTTAATCAATTATAATTCTAAAATTAGATTATGCCTAGTTTGTGAATTTTCACTAAGATATGGCTTGATCGTGAAGAAATAGGATTTTAGAATTAATTTATTAATTAAGAGACTTTGTGGAGTCTAATTAATAAATATTATAAATGACAATTTTATTTGATAATTATTTTAATCATTAAATAAATAGTTTTGGCATTTATATGATTGAAATTGCAAAAAGTAGTATTTGTTAAAAATAGATAAATGGTTGAGAAAAATAGCAAAAATCTAACTAGTGTTGGGCCCACTAATGGCCGACTGTTGGGATTTTATGCCCTTAATAAAACCCATTACAATCTAATCTAATTTGTTATCAATAAAAGATTAGAAGCCATTTATGTTTAGTTGCTGTTTTCATGTTTATGGTTTAATATATATACAAAATCTGTTAAGCTCAGAACATATAGTCATTCACAATTACAGTGATGTCAACACAGTGGGATGTGATTGTGATTATATGCTTCGAAAGACAAAGTCCCTGTTTCATCAATGCATTGGATTTACACTGATGTGATAATCAGCGATGAAGTGTACTTACACTTTGCATAAGTGTTATGTTCTTTCCAGGATATTGGAAAAGTACACTAGCTTCGAATGTATGGAGTATACATTGGACTGGACCGATATTGATCTTGGTTAAGATATTATAATACTTACCGTTGTGTCTTTCCAAGTCAATATCACTAGTTGATATTAGATCAAAAGATCTTAATCCTGATATGCTTAGGTTCAATCTTAGGAGTGCTATTCATGTTCTTTGATTTGTTAGTTAAGCCTACTTTTGCGTCAGAGTGATACGTACATTTTAGGAACATGATAGTATGATTGAGTGGGAGCGCTAAACATAAATATGGAATCTATAGCTTCTATAGGTATTTAGAAGTTAAATGATGATTTCCTTCGAGCTTGGCTAAATAGATGTAAATGGAAGAGCTCTTGTTTCAGTGATTACATTTTAGTTGACTTAAACATCATTTACAGGTAGCTAAGTGTTTTAAGGATCAAAATACATTGAGGGGTGAAACGGTAAATTTATCCCTACTTGGTGTAAATCATCTATATAGAGGATCTTTGATTATTGAGATTATAACGATGGTTAAATGTGATAGCGTATCTATATGGTGGAACATATTGAGCGTTCTATATGACTGAGAGTGCAATTCTAAGTTCTAAGAGTGGATGCAACAAGAAATTAATAAGTTAATGAATTTACTCGGTAAATTCTGGTACAGCTTATTGGAAGCTTAGTAATATAGGCCCATGGTTCCCATTCTAGTTGAGACTATACTGCTTGTAAGACTCAGATAATTGATTTTAATTAATCAAATATAATTCTAAAAGTAGAGTATGTCTAGTTTATGAATTTTCACTAAGCAAGGGCAAAATTGTGAAGAAAAGAGATTTTAGGTTTTATTTATTAATTGGAAGACTTTATTATGTCTAATTAATAATTATATTAAATGACAATATTATTTAATCATTTATTTTAGTTATTAAATAATTAGTTTTGGCATTTAAATGGTTAGAATTGGAAAATTAGCGTTTTTGAGAAAATAGAAATGAAAATTGTCAAAATTGCAAAATACCAAGTGGGGCCCATTAACACTATGGCCTGCCACTTGATGTTCTTTTTCCAATTAATATTTTTTATTATTTTAATGCCTAGTAATTTCTAATCTAAACCTAGTGGTTACCTATAAATAGATAGTGATGGCTCACACTTAATAAGAGATTGAAAATCAGAAATTTTGCCTTCAGAAAAATTTGAGCCATTTGACTATCATTCTATAGCCGAACCTCTCTCTCCCTCTTTTCTTCTTAAATTTTTTGAAACCTTGAGTGATAGAGTGAGTGCCCACACACATCAAGTGGTATCTCAATCATAGTCTGGAAGATTGTGAAGAATCCAAACTGAAGAGAAGGACATTCGGACTCAGATCTTGGTGATACTCTACGACAGAAAGGATACAAGGGTTAGAGATCTGAGTGGAAGGAGACATATTATTCCGCTGCACCCAATGTAAGGTTTCCTAAGTTTATTTCATTGTTTTAGAAATTCATATTAGGATGTTAATGAAACATACTTGTTAGTAAATTTAGATCCTGGTAAAATATAATCCAACACCGACCACTATTCCCTATTTTTGCTCTATTTTTATCATTTTTTTATTCCAAATAAATCAATTCTAACCCTAGGTGAATTAGTATAAAAAGAAAAGAAAGGTCTCATTATCCAATGAATGCAAATATTAACTCTTCACCTAGTTTTCTCCTTGTCAGACAACTAGTGAGTTTTGAGACTTCTTCTTTTCTTCTTTAATTTTCAAAATCCTTAGTGTTCTTCATAAAACAAAATTCAGCCTTTAGTGATTGAGTGCATGCCCACCCATAGCAAGTTAGTTCTCAATCATAGTGGGTAAGATTGTGAAGAATCCAAACAACAGAAGGAGTATTGGGCTCAGATCTTGGTGATACTTTGCGACAGAAAGGATACAAGGGTTAAAGATCTGAGCGGAAGGAGTCATTTAATTCTGCTGCAACCAATGTAAGGTTTCTCATACCTTTTATGTGTTTATTTTTATCATTTTAGAAGTTCATGTTTAGGATGTTAAAAACATACTTGTTAGTAAATCTAGATCCTGGTAGAATATATTCCAACAAAATATACGTCACCACCTTCAGGTCATTGAGGTTCGGTCAGCCAATCATGTCATTAAAAGCTGAGGGAATGTCAATCACGATGAACTGCACCATCAATGTTCTTGTGGTTGGATTTTCTTCAACTATGAGGGGTAAACTGATATACCCGACATGTGCGATGCCTTGGCCAAAAAAGTGATACATGACTTGGTTGCAAGGTTCCATGTCAGTGAGTTGGAGCCTCATCTTTTCATATGTTGATTTGAAAAGAATGTTGGAGGAGGCTCCGTTGTCCACCATACATCTAGCCACAGTCATATTCCCGATTTGCACAATAATGACCGGGGGATCATTATACGAGAAACCAACTAGTGCTACATCTTCTTCACCAAAGGAGATCGTGGGCTCTATAGGCTTCTGTTGCTTAGAGCTCCAGTCTTTGACAGTTAGGACTTTGCCTTTGGGCTCATGACGGAGTGTCCGAGCATAGCGCTCCCTAGTTTTGCTGGTTTCACCAGAAATGTGGGGTCTGCCTATTATGACCCGTAGATGTTCTGCCACAGGTGGTGGCATCGGATCTCCATTTTGACCTCTTTGCGCCTGGGTCTGGTGGTCTCGCACATAATGACGCAAGTGGGGATTGTTACGCCTTATCGGGTACATAATCTCCCTCTTCTGATTTTGACACTCATTAGTGTCATGGTTGAAGGCGTTGTGGTATCACCAAAACTTTTCCATGTCCCCCTTGCCCATTTCCCTTCTAATTGGAAAGGGCTTTCGGTATGGGATTGTTCCCTGAGTGGCCATCAAGATGGTCTCAGGCTTCTTTGTTAGGAGGGTGAAGCAAGTGTGCTTCTCCTCCTTGTTCTTCTGTGGTGTGGGATAAGTGCTAAACGTCCCCTTTCTGCCACTGTTCCTCCCAGAGTTGTTGGTGCTGCGCTTGTTTCTAGTGTTTTTACCACTAGAGGTCTGGGCAACATTGTTATTGCCTGCCTGTGTCCCTAGTGGGTCATGAGGCTGTTGGGTGCCTCATGACTGCCTACTATTAACATGCCCTGCCTAGGCCTATCGTATGGCTTCTTCAAGTTTGATAAAGTTGTCTGCTCTATCGAGAAACTCGTTCATGTTGTTGGTTAATATCCTTCTAATATCTTTCCAGAAGTCGCTTAGTGGGAGTATACTGTTGGAATTTATTTTACCAGGATCTTAGATTTACTAACAAGTATGTTGTTTAACATCCTAAATATGAACTTCTAAAACGATAATAAAGACATATAAAGTATGAGAAACCTTACAGTGGTTGCAGCGGAATATAATGTCTCCTTCCGCTCAAATCTCTAACCCTTGTATCCTTTCTGTCGCAGAGTATCACCAAGATCTGAGCCCGAATGTCCTTCTCTTCAGTTTGGATTCTTCACAATCTTCCAAACTATGATTGAGATACCACTTGATGTGTGTGGGCACTACTCTATCACTCAAGGTTTCGAAAACTTAAAGAAGGAAAGAGAGAGAGAGAGAGAGAGAGAGAGAGAGAGAGAGAGAGAGAGAGAGAGAGAGAGAGAGAGAGAGAGAGAGAGAGAGAGAGAGAGAGAGAGAGAGAGAGAGAGAGAGAGAGAGAGAGAGAGAGAGAGAGAGAGAGAGAGAGGCTATAGAAGAGAAAGTGATGGCTCAAATTTTTTTGAAAGCAAAAATTCTATTTTTCAATCTCTTAACAAGTGTGAGCCATCACTATCTATTTATAGGTAACCACTAGGTTTAGGTTAGGAATTATTGGGCATTAAAATAATGAAAATATTAATTGGAAAAAACCAATTAAGTGGCCGGCCAAGGTTTAGTGGGCCCCACTTTGGTGTTTTGTAATTTTACCAATTTTCATTTCTATTTTCTCAAAAACGTCAATTTTCCAATTCTAATCATTTAAATGCCAAAACTAATTATTTAATAACTAAAATAAATTATTAAATAATATTTTCATTTAATATATTTATTAATTAGACATAATAAAGTCTTCCAATTAATAAATAAAACCTAGTATCTCTTTTCTTCACAATTTTGCCCTTGCTTAGTGAAAATTTATAAAGTAGACATAATCTAGTTTTAGAATTATAATTGATTGAGTAAAATCAATTAACTGAGTCTTACAAGCAGTATGGTCTCAACTAGAATGGGGACCATGGGCCTATATTTCTGAGCTTCCAATAAGCTGATCAAGAATTTACCAAGTAAATTCTCTAGCTTATTAATTCCTTGTTGCATCCACTCTTAGAACTTAGAATGGCACTCTCAGCCATATAGAATGCTCTATATGTTCCACCATATAGATACGCTATCACATTTAACCATCGTTATAATCTAAATAATCAAAGATCCTCTATATAGATTATTTATACTGAGTAGGGACTAATTTACCGTTTCACCCCTCAATGTATTTTGATCCTTAAAACACTTAGCCACCTGTAAATGATATTTAAGTGAACTAAAATATAATCAAAGAAATAAGAGCTCTTCCATTTACATCTATTTAGCTAAGCTCGAAGGAAATCATCACTTTACTTCTAAATACCTGTAGAAGCTATAGATTCCATATTTATGTTCAGCGTTCCCACTCCATCATACTATCATGTTCCTAATATGTACGTATCACCCTGACCCGAAAGTAGGCTTAACTAACAAATCAAAGAACATGAATACTGACATTGGCTTAGAAATATATAACGATAAGAATGATAATATCTTTACTAAGATCAATATCGGTCCTGTCCAATGTATACTCCATACATTTGAGACTAGTATACTATGCCAATGTTCTGGAAAGAACATAACACTTATAACAAGTGTAAGTACACTTCATCGCCGATTATCACATCAGTGTAAATCCAATGCACTGATGAAACAGGGACGTTGTCTTTCAAAGCATATAATCACAATCACATTCCACTGTGTTGACATCACTGTAATTGTGAATGACTATATGTTCTGGACTTAACAGATTTTGTGTATATATATATAAATTAAACCATAAACATGAATAAAACATGTAAGCATAAATGATTTCTAATATTTTTATTGTTGACAAATCAGATTAGATTGTAATGAGTTTTATTTAGGGCATAAAATCCTAACAAACTCCCACTTGCACTAACATAAAACAAGTTATGCATTCCAAACAATCTATTGTCTTGATCTTCAGATCAAGTGTAGTATATTTGACTCAACCCAAATTTTTGGTATCATGTTCATAAAACATCCTTTACTATATGCATTACTCATCAAGGGATACATGAAATCTTTACTGCTTATTAAGGACATCTGTAAAAACAGAAGATATAACTCTCATTCTATTAAAAATGAACAAGAGATAATACAGTGTAGAATTTTCTTCAGCTGAATAACTTTCTGGTATTTCAAATTTTCAAAGTTATGTATTTTAACTGATGAAGCTTGAATTATTATAGATGGGTTTTTGCACTCTTCTAGAATAATTTCTCTACCCCCAGAGTAACCACCATCTCGAATTTTATGAGTTGATGTAGATATAAGGACTACTAATATATGCATCCTTAGTATATAACAAATAGGTCACATTCATAAATCTTTCTTGACTGTCCCTTAATGCTCCTTGTTTTGATTACATCTCAGATGGCTCCCACTCAACAGTAGGAGTCTTGTTAAATTCATACATAAAAGTACATTTAACCTCTTACTATTGATTCAAGGGAAATCTTGTTGTGACATATTATCTTAGTCTGAAACTGTAAGTTCCTTCTATACTAAGTCATCAACATAGCAATCTGGTATTTTAAATTGAGTGTAAAATACTTGTAAAAAATTAAGTAATCAAATAGAGATACCATTATATTTTATGAGGATTAAGAATTCTTGCCCAAGTCATTCGAATAGACTATGCAAGAATTCTACTATTTTATTCTCATAATTTTGATAAATTATTGCTATCTATATGAATGGTTAGATTTACTTTTTCAGTGATGTTCAAAAGTTCCTGTCACAAGTTTCAACCAAATGAAGATGGGAAAAGAATTTTAAAATTCTCCCACTCAAATAAAGTAGTGTGATACAATGTCAAAGAACTTTACTGGCACCAATTTCTATTACAACAGTAATAGAACATTAATCTAGATCAAGAATTTATACTGATAATTTGCTAATTCATTATATTACATCCATGTTTCAAATATGTGTGTCATAGAGTACTGTGGTATATTGAATATAGTCCAGAGTTCAAAATGAACTACATATTTCAATAGTATAGTCCACCCCTAAGTATTTAGAGATTATGATCCACCCCTAAGGGATATATTGTTGGAATTTATTTTACCAGGATCTTAGATCTACTCACAAGTATGTTGTTTAACACCCTAAATATGGACTTTCTAAAACGATAATTAAACACATATAAAGTTAAGAAAACCTTACATTGGTTGCAGCAGAATAATGTCTCCTTCCACTCAGATCTCTAACCCTTGTATCCTTTCTGTCGCAGAGTATTATCAAGATCTGAGCCCGAATGTCCTTCTCTTTGTGTGTGATCCTTCACAGTCTTCCAATCTATGATGAGGTACCACTTGCTGTGCGTGGGCACTACTCTATCACTAAGGTTTCGAAATTGAGAAGAGGAAAAGAGAGAGGGATAGGGTCGGCTATAGAGAGAGAAGTGGAAGGCTCAGTTTTTCTGAAAAGGCAATCTCTGATTTTCTGACCAAAAGGCATAAAGACTTGTTATTTGACTAAGCCACCACTTTCTATTTATAGGAAACTACTAGGTTTAGGTTAGCAATTATTTGGCATTAAAATAATGAAAATATCCACTGGAAATATCTGCTTAAGTGGCCGGCCACAGGTGTTATTGGGCCTCACTTGGATTTTGCAATTTTAACAATTTTTATTTCTATTTTCTCAAAAACACTAATTTTCTAAATCTAACCTTTTAAATACCAAAACTAATTATTTAATAACTAAAATAGATTATTAAATAATATTGTCATTTAATTTAATTATTAGTTAGACATACATAGTCTCTTAATTAATAAATAAACCTAGAATCTCTTTTCTTTACAATTTCACCCCTGCTTAGTGAAAATTCACAAATTAGACATAGTGTAACTTTAGAATTATAATGGATTAATTACAAATCAATTATTGAGTCTTACAAGTAGTATAGTCTCAACTAGAATGGGGACCATGGATCTGTTGGATATTATTTTACCAGGATCTTAAATCTACTCACAAGCATGTTGTTTAACACCCTAAATATGAACTTTCTAAAACGATAAAATAAACACATATAAAGTTAAGAAAACCTTACATTGATGCAGCGGAATTAATGTCTCCTTCCACTCAGATCTCTAACCCTTGTATCCTTTCTGTCGCAGAGTATAATCAAGATCTGAGCCCGAATGTCCTTCTCTTTGAGTTTGATCCTTCACAGTCTTCCAATCTATGATTGAGTCACTCCTTGCTGTGTGTGGGCACTCACTCTTTCACAAGGGTCGAAATTTAGGAAGAGAAAAGAGAAGAGGGTTTTCGGCCGAGGTATAGAAAAGGGAAGGCTCAGTTTTTCTCAAGAGAGAAATTTCTGTCAGAAGATGTTATTGAAAACTTGTGTTTTGACTGAGCCATCACTTTCTATTTATAGGCAGCTACTAGGTTTAGGTTAGGAATTATTTGACATTAAACTAATGAAAATATCAATTTGAAATTCCACAATAAGTGGCCGACCAAGGTGTATAGAATGGGCCCCACTTGATTTTGCAGCTTTAACAAATTTTATTTCTATTTTCTTAAAAACGCCAATTTTCCAATTCTAACCTTTTAAATGCCAAAACTAATTATTTAATAACTAAAAAAATTATTAAATAATATTGTCATTTAATTTAATTAATAACTAGACATATAAAGTGTTGGGTTTTATGCCCTAAATTAAACTCATTTCAATATAATCAGATTTACTTATAAATATAGATCAGAAATAACATTTAATGTTGCATGGTTCACATGATTTATTTCGTGATCATATGTACATAATGTATAAATTCATCTGAAACCTTTTTCACATACTTGATCCTGTTTATTGTGCCGTCAACACATTGGAAAGTAAACATGACTACGTGAATAAAGCTTCCTAGATTTATCAGACATAGGATTTTACTGATATGATAATCTACAACAGAGTTTACTTGCATTTGGAGAAGTGCTATGTTCTTTCCAGAGCATTGGTTAAAGTAAAGCTCAGGTTGGATGCATGGAGTATGCATCGGAAGGGACCGATATTGAACTTTGACTTAGATTTATTAAACTTACCGTAATATCTATTCAAGTCAATATCGCCTAGTTGATCCTAGATCAAATGTTCTTAATCCTGTTATGATTAGGCTCAATCTTGAAAGGCTATTCGTGTTCTTTGATTTGTTAGTTAAGCCTACTTTTAGGTCAGGGTGATACGTACATTTTGGGAACACGGTAGTGCAATCGAGTGGGAGCGCTAGCTTAAACATGGAATCTATAGCTTCTATCTAGCGAATAGTAAGCAAAGGATGATCTCCTTCGAGCTTGACCAAACGAACATAAATGGTGGAGTACTCATTTCACATAAGCTGAAATATCATTTGTACGGGATCAAGTGTTTTAAGGATAAAATACATTGTAGGGTGTAACGGTAATCTAATCCCTTTACAGTGTAGATCATTCATATAGAGGATCATTGATCACATTAGGATTATAACAATGGATAACTAGTGATGCGTCTATATGGTGGAACATATAGAGCATTCTATATACTGAGAGTGCAATTCTAAGTTCTATGCATGGATTCAACAAAGAATTAATAAGTTAGTGAATTTTAGTGCCAAATTCTTGATCTACTTATTGGAAGCTCGGTTATATAGACCCATGGTCCCCGCACTAGTTGAGATAATATTGCTTGTAAGACTCATATAATTGATTTTGATTAATCAATTATAATTCTCAATTTAGACTATGTCTATTTGTTAAATTTTCACTAAGGGCAAAATTGTAAAGAAAGAGTTTTAGGGACATATTTGTTAATTATGATACTTTGTATGGTTCAATTAATAAATATGATAAATGATAATGTTATTTAATAATTATTTATAGTTATTAAATAGTTAGAATTGGCATTTAAATGGTTGAATTCGAAAATTGGCGTTTTTGAGAAAATCAGATGCAGAAAAGATAAAACTGCAAAATTGCAAAAAGTGAGGCCCAAATCCACTATGCATGGCCGGCCACTTTTGAAGGAAATTTAAACTGATATTTTCATTATTTTAATGCCAAATAATTCAAACCTAACCCTAGTGGAATACTATAAATAGATAGTGAAGGCTTCAGGAAAATTACACTTTTGATTCAGAAAAACCTGAGCCTTCTCTCCCTATCTGGCCGACCACTCCCTCTCTCTTTCTTCCCTCTTGAATTTCAAAATTCTTAGTGTAAGAGTAGTGCCCACACACAGCAAGTGATACCTCAACCATAGTGAGGAAGATCGTGAAGAAAGACTTTCAGCAAGAAGGAGTTTCAGCATCAAAGATTCAGAGAAAGAGATCCAGGTTCAGATATTGATAATGCTCTGCTACAGAAAGGAATCAAGGGCTAGATATCTGAACGGAAGGAGTCATTATATTCCGCTGCACCCAATGTAAGGTTTCCTAAACTTTATATGTGTTTATTTTATCGTTTTAGAAAGTTCATATTTAGGGTGTTAATCAATATACTTGTGAGTAGATCTAAGATCCTGGTAAAATAATTTTCAACAACTGGCCTCAGAGCCATGGTAATTGATTTGCTTGCAAGAAATTTGGACTTTAAAACGATTGTTTAATGTTTTTTGGATGGTATCATGTTGTATTGAGTGTTATTTGATGATTGATTGATGTTTGTGAATTTTCGTGAAAAACAATTAAATATCTGTTTCTGGAATTATTTTTATTGGATAGTATGGAAAAAATTAAGCAAGTTACTTTTTTACAGAACTCAATTTCGATTTAATTTGAATTAGTTATGATTTTTTGAAGTTTTAAAAAAATTGGGGTTGAGCTGAAACCCTCGTGCGCGCGCGGAAATCCTGCCAGAACCCACCAGCGCGGAGAGTTCAGGCCCATGCACTCCTCATGCGCGCGCGGACGGGTATGCACAGCATCCCGTCCGTACAGCTTGCAATTTTTTCGTTTTTCTTCGTTTTTTCATGCTTTTTCATGGAATTAACTTCCGATTTTTTGTGTAGTTCTGTATTTATACTATTCCTAATTCAACTCTAATTATCATAATGAATTAATTTAATATTTTTTAAATTTAATTCATGATATTAGTGAAATTTGAATTTAAAAATAGTTAGTATGTATCTTTTTTGCTTAATAATCTATCTTAATTTTAAATTCGATTATATCTTATCTTATTTTTAAATTTAAGGTGAGATTTTAAAATTTTAATTTAAATCTTTTTTTAAATAATTTGACCTTATTTAAATTTAAAATAAGATAACTATAATCATGTAATTATAAATTGATGTAAGATATTTTGCTAACTTTTGAATTTTGTTATTTTATTTATTTAAATTACATTTAAAATCTGAAAAAGATATTCATTTATCTTTTTTAATTTTTTATTTAATTTTTATTTATAAAATAACATTTAAATTTTAAAAGTAGTTAGCAAATTTTGAAATGATATTTAGATTGGTTGAAACCTATTTTTTTTTTTTCAAAATTGTAGGTTTAATTTTAAATTTATTTTTTTTTTTTAAATTTTCGATTTTTTTATTTTATTTTAATTTTTCGAAAATAAATATTTTATTTATTTAATTAATTATTTCGAAATTAATTATTTAATTTAAAATTAAATAAATTCTACATCCAACTATCCAGCTAACCTTGTTGCAGGAGTATGTGTTTTAGCTTGTTTGTAAGTTTTCAAAACCTATTATTACTTGATTGAAAATAGCCATGGTTACTTTTTGCCAGATCTAATGATCTAATGGCTCCCTTGGTCAAGTAAATAATTTGTAACAGGTATATTTACAATCTTCTTTCATCTGTGTATGACCTAGCAACATGATAGGACCCATCCAAAGTGTGCCTGTGTGAGCCTATATGTTTAATTTCATTATAGATGCATAAAGGTTATTGTTGCTAAATA
The DNA here is from genome assembly GCF_029168945.1 of Cannabis sativa. Lineage (NCBI taxonomy): Eukaryota > Viridiplantae > Streptophyta > Magnoliopsida > Rosales > Cannabaceae > Cannabis > Cannabis sativa. The sequence goes on along the minus strand of NC_083606.1, from coordinate 41,276,824 downwards.
AATTATCATAGTTCTTGATAGATTTTATTTAGGCCCATTTAGTTTTGGAGCCTATTCAATCAATAACAGTTGTTCATTTTAAGGTTTAATTCCTCTCTTTTGGGCCTTGTGTGAGAGTTGGGAGCCATAGTAGTGGGTACGACATACTGAACCCAGCACCCCCTCACATGAACCACCCCAATTGTGAAGGCCCATTTGCCTGATTTGAATAACTGTACTAGGTTAATTAAACTAGTTTAACCCAATAAAATAGAGTAGCAACATAATTAATTTCATTTATTTTGAAATTAATTTAAGAAAATTATAGTTTAAAGAATTTTTTATTCTAAGCTAAACTATATGTATTTTCTTATATTTAATTAAATATAGAATTATAACCATCTAGATTCTTTCTGAAGCTTAATTTGAATTTTTCATTAAATATTCCTATTTAAGTTGATATTTAGTTATCTACAACTAACCAACTTAAATCTGAATATCTTTTGGATTTAAAAGAATTTCAAAATTAAGTTGAGGAATTTTAGGCATTGGTCATTAAGATTCTTTAGATTTTTTTTAAGTTAATATCTTTTCGAATATTAACTTAAAATGAAATATTTTAAATATTTTAAATATTTTTTAAGTTAATATGTAACGCCCTAATGCTAAGGCACGCTACAGTGCTTTTTCAATTATTGTGCAATCTTTGCTAATCAAAGAAATTTCTCGAAAAACGTGTTAAATTAAAACTTTTGCATTAAATACTAAACTTTGTAATTTAATAAAATATTTACAAGGGCCGGGATCCCGATTTTTAAAACTTTACAAACTTTACTTTTCAAACATACATTCCAAAATATACAGATTTACAGGTCGCACAACGACTTTCAAAATACAACTCCCAGATGTCCCGAGACCGAACACTCCAGGTCGCGCTGCTTTGACATGTACAATCTCACCCGAGCTCAGGTCCACTCCTGTTCAGCCTTCGCCTTTCCTTTACCTACACATGAAAGTAGAAACTGTGAGTCGACAGACTCAGTAAGAAATGCATATAACATATCACATAAATTCCGACCTGTAAATAGGCGCCCATACACCTATCTACAGGGCTTAACAGATGAGCAAGAACGTTCTAACTGCTTATGCTACTGACCATGATATCACTCCTACTAGCACTATAATCGTGCTGTAGGACCGGCACTATGTTTGTGCCGCTATGATAGCGTCAATAGCATCCAAAAGTATGATTGGCCATGATATCACTCTTAACCGCACGATGCCCGTATCTTGGAACCGACACAATGGTTGTGTCGCTATGATAGTACCAAAACATACTTTCCAGGGTGAATAACACTCTTAACCAGTACGATGCCTGTACTGCTGAACCGACACAATGGTTGTGTCGCTATGATATCACCCAAATACATACAAGGATACACACAGCATGCATATATATATATATCATACATATACATACACCCAGATATTTATATCACACGTTATATTCAGTTCTTACCTGTTTTCCGAATTCAAACGTGCTGGCCGACCTGAACGGAAATCTCGTGCTAGATGGATGCCCTAATCACATTTTGAAACCGGGTAAGTTACATGATTCAAAACCCTAATCCCGGGAAACCCAAAACCAAAACCCTAGGTTCTGCTATACTCTTAATGGGTTATTCTAACTCTGGAAATGGGGAAACACCCAACCGAGGCATCGAAATGGCAAAAATTGAGAAAATGAAAGGCCCGGGGAAACCTGCCAAAACCGGCTAGCCGGTTTTTGTGGCCCTGCAAACCGGCTAGCCGGTTTGCACCAGGTTTCCCAAAACCTTTCATTCAATGCCCAATCTTCCACCAAATGCAATGAAACCTTCCAGAGTACCTAATTAGGGCATAAACAATAATTTCCAACCAGTAATTCACAGAACAAGCCATCAAAACCCAAGTTGCCATTAAAGCCCAAAGCTTTGAATTCAAAGCTCAAAGTTGCATAAAACTTACAATCAATCACTACACCAGCTGCTATGCACTAAAATTAACTCATACTAACCCTAGAATTCGAACTAAACAAACATCAAACCTTAACAGCTCCTATAACCCAAAGTCACCATTTCAAACTAAGCAAAACTTAAAAAAAAAACTAAAGAGGGGTTCACTAGGGCTTACCTTAACTTGAATCTCCCAAAGTTTCCTTGCTGAAATCACCAAAAATCAGCAGTCCCCTCCCTTGTTCTTGCTGCCTTCGAAGAGAGAGAGAAAGAGAAAGAGCTTCTCTTTCAAAATGACCTTTTTTTTTTTTAATTTTCCTTTCTTTCTTTGATTTTCTAAATTGAGGAAAAGGTTTAATTAAACCCTTTGCTGAAAGTTAAATGCTAGGTGTCAAATACCTAGGGCAGCCACCTATCTCCCATTTACTCAAATGACAAAAATGCCCTTAAAGTTATAACTTAGATATTTTTAAAGCTAGGGGTAAAATGGTCAAATTCCATAACCCCGCTCAATCCCGATAAAATATTTTCTCTAAAATATTTCCCACTATGAAATAAGGTTCTAAACTTACCCATGTGATCAATCTAGCCATCCATCGCATTTTCCGTTGTCGCCGAACAAAAATTACAAAAATATTATATTCCACATATAAACTAAATAATACCCCTAGAATTTAATAAAATCTCCGGAATTGAGAAATTATAACTCTAATATTTATTTCTAAATATTGGGATCCTTTATTAAATAAATTCACAAATAATAATAAAATAATAAAAATTAGTGCTAATTGCCTTTACTAATCCAAATTATTAGAGCGATCATTACAATTATCCCCCCGTTAAAAGGATTTCGTCCCCGAAATCTAACTTGAATAGCTCTGGTTGTTGAGTCCTTATATCCGACCCCGATTCTTAGGTGGCTTCTTCCACCTTACTAATCCTCCAGAGTACTTTAATCAGTCCAATAGTCTTATTCCGAGTAACTTTTTCCTTTTTATCCAAAATCTGTACAGGTTGATCCTCATAGAATAAATCTAGTTGCAGTTCAAGGGCTTCATAACTCAAGACATGGTCGGGTCTGATACGTATTTCCTCAACAAAGAAATGTGAAATACATTATGAACAGCCAATAACGCTGCTAGCCGATATGCTACCTGCCCGACCTTCTCGAGTATCTGAAATGGCCCAATGAACCTAGGGCTTAACTTACCCTTCTTCACGAAGCGTCTAATACCCTTCATTGGTGAAACCCGCAGAAAAACATGTTCTCCTGCCTGAAATGTAACATCTCTACGCTTCGGATCAGCATAACTTTTCTGCCTGCTTTGAGAAGCAAGCATCCGAGCCTTAATCTTATCAATAGCTTCATTGGTCCTCTGTACTAACTCTGGACCCAAGTACTTCCTTTCTCCTGTCTCGTCCCAATGAATAGGAGAACGACATTTTCTACCATATAACATCTCATAGGGAGCCATCCCTATTGTACTTTGGTAGCTATTGTTGTGGGAGAATTCAATTAAAGGCAAGTACTTACTCTAAAAACCCTCAAAGTTCATAGCACAGGCTCGTAATAAGTTTTTCCAAAATCTGGATAGTTCTTTCTGACTGACCATCAGTCTGAGGGTGAAAGGCTGTACTAAACTTTAACTTGGTACCCATAGCCTTTTGAAGACTCACCCAAAATTTCCATGGAGACGAACTATCTCCTTCACATACAATTCAGTATACTGATCCACTGAATATGTAACTTTCACTGGTAGAAAGTGAGCTGACTTTATGAATCTTTCCACGATGACCCATACTGAGTCATACATCCCCGTAGTTCTAAATAAACCAGTTACGAAATCCATTACAATGTCCTCCCACTTCCATTCTAGAAGGACTAAAGGTTGCAATAACCCTGCCGACCTCTGATGTTCTGCTTTAATCTGCTGGCAGGTTAAACATTTGAACACGTAGTCCACCACATCTCCTTTCATCCCATATCACCAAAAATAGGGTTTCAAACCCTAATACATTTTGGTGGTTCCCGGATGCAACGAATAAGGTGTGGTATGAGCTTCATCCAGTATTTCTTTCTTAAGCTCATCAACACTAGGAACACAAACTCGAGCTTTATATAACAACATTTCATTGTTCGAGACTGAAAAGCCTCTACGCCGACCAGTTATTACTTTGTCTCGAACCTTAACTAGCTCGGGATTTTCCCGCTATGCCTTTCTGATTCTATCTAACAGATTAGATTGGAGTGTTACATTATATAATTTCCCGACCATGAACTCAATCCCTGCACTAACCATTTCCGAGGCTAGTTGAGGGGCTATCATAACTGGGGTATAAACTTGCACGAGACCTTTTTCTGCTTAAAGTATTGGTTACAACATTGGCTTTCCCGGGGTGATACAGTATTTAAGACTCTTATGATCAGTATAAATCTCACGCTTTTCACTGTAAAAATAATGTCGCCAAATCTTTAAAGCAAAAACCACAGCAGCGAGCTCTAAATCATGAGTTGGATAACGCTGCTCATAATCTTTCAGTTGACGAGAGGCAAAGGCTATGACTCTGCCAGCTTGCATCAGCACACATCCCAGACCCTGTCTGGATGCATCTCAATACACAACAAATTTCTCTTGATCTGATGGCAAAGCTAACACCGGAGCTGTTATCAAACGCTGCTTCAACTCCTGAAAGCTTGACTCACACTTATCTGACCACACAAATCTCTGATTTTTCTTAGTCAATTCGGTTAGGGGCATAGAAAGTTTAGAAAATCCTTCGACGAAACGTCGATAATACCCTGCTAATCCGAGAAAACTTCGAATTTCCGTCACAGACTTGGGCCTCGGCCAATTCTTCACTGATTCCACCTTGTTTGGATCGACCATAATTCCATTCTTCCCAACAATATGACCCAGAAAGGATACCTCGGACAACCAGAATTCACACTTTTTGAACTTGGCATACAGCTTGTGATCCCTAAGTCGATGTAACACCATTCGAAGATGATGTTCGTGCTCCTCTTCTGACCGAGAGTATACAAGAATGTCATCGATAAACACTATAACGCAGTTATCGAGGAAATCCTTGAATACTCTATTCATAAGATCCATAAAGGCCGCAGGAGCATTAGTCAATCCGAATGACATTACCAGAAACTCATAGTGCCCATATCTGGTTCTAAAAGCAGTCTTCGGTATGTCCTCCTCCCGAATTCTGAGTTGGTGATAACCAGACCGTAAATTAATTTTCGAAAGCACTGTCTTTCCCTGAAGCTGATCAAACAGATCGTCGATTCAAGGCAACGGGTACTTGTTCTTAATCGTCAGCTTGTTTAGTTCCCGATAATCAATACACATTCTGAGGGAACCATCTTTCTTTTTCACAAAAAGAACCGGAGCTCCCCAGGGCGATGCACTGGGTCGGATAAACCCAATGTCAAAGCATCCCCTGAAGTCACAACTTAAACTCCTTGAGTTCAGCTGGAGCTATCCTATATGGAAACTTTAGAAACAGGTTCGACTCCAGGTGCCAAATCAATTACAAAATCAATCTCTCGCTGTGGCGGCAATCCCGGCAACTCCTCGGGAAACACATCAAGAAAATCTTTCACTACCCGGACTACCTCAGGCCCAAATGTTTCAGGTCTGCTGGAGTCAAATACCACCGCTAGAAATCCTACACAACCATTGCATAGTAAATCCCTAGCTCTCAGCACAGAAATAACCGGGATCTGAGACCCCTGAACCGATCCAACATAAACAAATGGATCTTCACCTTCCGGCTGAAAAGTCACCATTTTACGCCTACAATCTATACTGGCCGAATACTTGGATAAGAAATCCATTCCCAGTATAATGTCAAACTCAGTTAGTTCCAGTTCTATACGATCAACGCTCAACTCCCTATCTTCGATCCTAATTGGCATAGACCTACTACGCCTATTAGAGACCACCAACTCCCCACTAGGCACTCGGGTTCCAAACCCTCTTTCTCAAATATCCCAAGGCCTACCCAAAAATGAATTATTCTCATAGCTACATATGAACATGTAGCTTCCTAATCAAACAACACAATATAAAAGAAGTCATTTACAGGGAACTGACCTGCCACTACAGAAGGGCTTACTGCATCATCAGTTTGAGCATTAGCATTCACCGGGGTAGGAACAAATACCGCTTTCTGCTCTTGTTCTTCTTTCTCCACCTGTGGGCAATCTTTCTTAAAATGCCCAACCTTGCCACATTGAAAACATACCTTTCGGTTGCATTCTCCGGGATGGTGTTTCATGCAACGTGGGCACTCAGGGTAAGAATAACCCTGACGTCCTCCCTTGCCTTGAAACCTTCGGAACCGCTTGTTCTGTCTTAAACCCACCACTGATGACGTAGGTTTCCTCTTTTGCTCAATCATGGAGCTCCTACCACTTTCACCATAATCTGGATTCAGGCAGGTAATATTCTGACCCTCTGCCATAATCTCCTGAGGTCTTATAATAATTTCCTCAGGGCTTTCAGTCCAAGAAGCATTCTCCACATTTGAACCTCCCTGAAAGTCTGAAGGTTCTTGGATACAAATCTTTCCATGCAATGGTTCCAGAGTACCAGCCATTCCATGCTTCGCAGATAATACCGAATCAAAAATGATTGGCATACGCGGTAAAGTTACTACAGGAGACCTTTGCTGTTTCAACCTCTGAATCTCTTCTTCATGTCGTTGAATCACAGCTTCCATTTTTGCAAACCTTTGCTCCAAATCCAACGGAGCCTGTGACGGATAACCATCACTCCCGTCGGAAGCCCTCCAAGAGATTTCACCTTGGTTACGGGGACAATTTGGACTCCATTCTCTCCAACCGTTACTAGCCCTGGCCACTTTACTCTGACTCTCCATATAGCACCAGGTGTCCATTTTATAAGACTAACCTGTCAGTTAGTAAGTCAGTCTGGTCAGGCAACGGCCTATTACATACTTACTACCGCACTTAAGGATTTTAAAGCAATGCACTTAACATAAATAATTACAATCTAATATGCTTCCTAACAAGCTTTCACATTCGTAACTTTTAAAAAGAAAATACTAAACAAGTACGGGCTTACTGAACCGTGAACCGAGCTTTCTCTGATGAAGATTGTACATATCTTAGCAAGCTTCGGTAGACAAACCTGGCGGCTCTGATACCAAAATTGTAACGCCCTAATGCTAAGGCACGCTACAGTGCTTTTTCAATTATTGTGCAATCTTTGCTAATCAAAGAAATTTCTCGAAAAACGTGTCAAATTAAAACTTTTGCATTAAATACTAAACTTTGTAATTTAATAAAATATTTACAAGGGCCGGGATCCCGATTTTTAAAACTTTACAAACTTTACTTTTCAAACATACATTCCAAAATATACAGATTTACAGGTCGCACAGCGACTTTCAAAATACAACTCCCAGATGTCCCGAGACCGAACACTCCAGGTCGCGCTGCTTTGACATGTACAATCTCACCCGAGCTCAGGTCCACTCCTGTTCAGCCTTCGCCTTTCCTTTACCTACACATGAAAGTAGAAACTGTGAGTCGACAGACTCAGTAAGAAATGCATATAACATATCACATAAATTCCGACCTGTAAATAGGCGCCCATACACCTATCTACAGGGCTTAACAGATGAGCAAGAACGTTCTAACTGCTTATGCTACTGACCATGATATCACTCCTACTAGCACTATAATCGTCTTTGTGGGGACCTAAGCCTTATGTTTGTGCCGCTATGATAGCGTCAATAGCATCCAAAAGTATGATTGGCCATGATATCACTCTTAACCGACGATGCTCGTATCGCCGAACCGACACAATGGTTGTGTCGCTATGATAGTACCAAAACATACTTTCCAGGGTGAATAACACTCTTAACCAGTACGATGCCTGTACTGCTGAACCGACAGAATGGTTGTGTCGCTATGATATCACCCAAATACATACAAGGATACACACAGCATGCATATATATATCATACATATACATACACCCAGATATTTATATCACACGTTATATTCAGTTCTTACCAGTTTTCCGAATTCAAACGTGCTGGCCGACCTGAACGGAAATCTCGTGCTAGATGGATGCCCTAATCACATTTTGAAACCGGGTAAGTTACATGATTCAAAACCCTAATCCTGGGAAACCCAAAACCAAAACCCTAGGTTCTGCTATACTCTTAATGGGTTATTCTAACTCTGGAAATGGGGAAACACCCAACCGAGGCATCGAAATGGCAAAAATTGAGAAAATGAAAGGCCCGGAAACCCGCCAAAACCGGCCAGGTTTTGTGGCCCTGCAAACCGGCTAGCCGGTTTGCACCAGGTTTCCCAAAACCTTTCATTCAATGCCCAATCTTCCACCAAATGCAATGAAACCTTCCAGAGTACCTAATTAGGGCATAAACAATAATTTCCAACCAGTAATTCACAGAACAAGCCATCAAAACCCAAGTTGCCATTAAAGCCCAAAGCTTTGAATTCAAAGCTCAAAGTTGCATAAAACTTACAATCAATCACTACACCAGCTGCTATGCACTAAAATTAACTCATACTAACCCTAGAATTCGAACTAAACAAACATCAAACCTTAACAGCTCCTATAACCCAAAGTCACCATTTCAAACTAAGCAAAACTTAAAAAAAACTAAAGAGGGGTTTACTAGGGCTTACCTTAACTTGAATCTCCCAAAGTTTCCTTGCTGAAATCACCAAAAATCAGCAGTCCCCTCCCTTGTTCTTGCTGCCTTCGAAGAGAGAGAGAAAGAGAAAGAGCTTCTCTTTCAAAATGACCTTTTTTTTTTTTTTTAATTTTCCTTTCTTTCTTTGATTTTCTAAATTGAGGAAAAGGTTTAATTAAACCCTTTGCTGAAAGTTAAATGCTAGGTGTCAAATACCTAGGGCAGCCACCTATCTCCCATTTACTCAAATGACAGAAATGCCCTTAAAGTTATAACTTAGATATTTTTAAAGCTAGGGGTAAAATGGTCAAATTCCATAACCCCGCTCAATCCCGATAAAATATTTTCTCTAAAATATTTCCCACTATGAAATAAGGTTCTAAACTTACCCATGTGATCAATCTAGCCATCCATCGCATTTTCCGTTGTCGCCGAACAAAAATTACAAAAATATTATATTCCACATATAAACTAAATAATACCCCTAGAATTTAATAAAATCTCCGGAATTGAGAAATTATAACTCTAATATTTATTTCTAAATATTGGGATCCATTATTAAGTAAATTCACAAATAATAATAAAATAATAAAAATTAGTGCTAATTGCCTTTACTAATCCAAATTATTAGAGCGATCATTACATAATATCTTTTCGAATATTAACTTAAAATAGAATATTTTTTAAATTAAGTGGTTACAACTTAATTTTTGATATTTAATTAAATTTAAATTTGAAAATATTTAAGTTCTAGATTTTTTCTAATACAACTTAAGTTAGATATTTTTTCAAATTTTGTGGAAAAGATACTTGGTCAAATAAGATATTTTGTAGATAGTTATTTCTAGACTACTTATTATTTCTAATATTAAATAGGAAAATATTATACATTGTGAAATTAATTATTTATATAATTAATTTTGGTACAATTTATTTTAAGTACATTTTTCCTAGTATTAAACTAGAGATTAATAATTAAGCCTTCTCTATACTTAATTATTTATTTCTTGAATTTAATACAATTAATTAATTTGAAAAATAAATATCTAAGTTGATTTTCATCATGATACTTAAATATTTCTTTTTCATGACACTTAATTAAATAGAAAATTATTTTTAGTTGAAATTTAATTTTTCAACTAAATTTAAATAATTTCCAAAATATACTTTTTCTTTATTTAATTAATCAAATTTCGAAATTGCATTTCTTAAATGCTGGAATTTCGAATTTTATTTGAAAAATAGATTAAAGTTGTAAATTATTTATTTTAATTTTGGACCAACTTAAATCAATGATTTTTTCATTAATTGATTAATTTAAAATAAATGAATTAAAATATATTATTAGAAATTGAATTAATTAGTCAAAGGAAAATCTAGATAGGTGATATTTTTGCTTGAAGTATTTTTCTAGTGTATTTAATTAAATAGAAAATTAATATTTAAGTTAATACTTAAATATTTGAAATTTTTCTTATATATATTTAATTAAATAGGAAAATTATTTTTTTTTGTTGTAAATTAATTTTATTAATTAATTTTGGGCCAACATTAAATTAGAATAATTTTTCCAAGATTAATTTTTTCTTTTAACATGAATTTTCGAAAATTGTATCCTTGAATACTTTAATTTTTCGAAATGCAATATATATTTATAGAAAATTAAATTTGAGTTGTAAATTAATTTAAATTAATTTTGTAACAACTTAAATTGAAGTTTTTCTAAATATTTATTGGAAATTATTACTAAAATGGAAATAATTCATGTTATTTTCATATCCATCTAAGTAAAATTTATAAATATTAAATTAAAATTTATATTTAGAATTTTTCATTCTAAATTGGAAATTTTAATTAAATAAATATATATTTAAAATAAATAGATTAAATAAAGAGAATCAAAGAAAATACAACTCTCTTTAAATAATGAGCTCTATTATTAATATATTCGATCTCCATTGTTTGTTTTATATCACGTTTGTTTTAGTGAGTAATCCTCCCTTATGGAGGAACGTTCATTAGCAATTTCGCACCGTTTAATCTCGAAAGATAAGTAGTTTGTAAGTGTTTTATATAGTATGGATCACCCTAATGGTGGCGACCATATTTGACTTGCAAATTGCAAAACAATGGTGGAAGCTCATAAGATAGAATTGCCTTGACTCTCGCCTAAACGGGACAACGCTGAATTCCAATCTTGATCGAATAAAAGGTTGCTAGAATGTTTAACATTTTAGATGAGCTGACAACTCTATTCAATGGATGGTAGCTTTGACTCTCGCCTAAACGGGACACTAATATCAGTTTGTTGAAAATCTTGGAAATTATTTAGGATTGTAAGTTTTAGTATTTTCACTGGTAATTCCTACTTGCTATATGTTTATAATTTCTGAATTGTGTATGAATTTATATTGAACCATGTTATTTTCTGTTATTAAGTTGTAGTTTAATTTCGAATCTTCATTGTATTCTAACTTGGCTTGTTTATCTAATGAGATAAATCCCTAGTGGATTTTCACCATTAGACATACATAATAGTGTTAGATCTCGAAAGATAAATATTGTATATGCGACATCTAGCCGTTCATCAATTGATGACACCTTAGACTAGTATATTTACGATATGAAACAAGAAGATTGTATAAATAAGATTACTTTGACTTTCGCTAATCGAAACATCGTTGGATTCTTATTTTAAACGAAATTATCCTAATTCCTCTTAGCTTATTCATTTTGAATTAGCTCAATAACATATCATTGGATGAATGGTCTATAAATCATTTCATGTCATTCTATATTTTCTCTTAAGAAATTAAATGATGCATATGATTATAATCCCGAAATTCTATTCCCAATTGATATAAATCCTCAATCTTAGAAATCTCCTACTTGTATGGGCAAATCTGACTTAGAGTTTAAATTAGTAGTGGTGGTCCAAGAAAGAATTACTCATTATATTTGGTTGAATTTAAGTCTTTGACTTTAATTTTAGAATCCAAACAGAAATTTTCTCTATTTCCAGGAAGCAATACAGTTACCCTTTTCAAGTGTTTAATAACCATTTTTTATCAATGGATTCAAACTGTATGGAATATGAGTTTGATATTCTGTGACCAGGATCCACTTGCACTATTCTAAGAACTCTTTGATGTAACTATACCTAAGTCATCAAAAGACTCAACCACATTTTTCATTAATCTATGGCATTTGTATCTTGTTCATAGTGGATTTGACAAGATCAATCTCTGGAAAGAGTTAATATGCCTATATCCACTGAAAGTAATTCATCTCATTCGCAGATGGATGTACATTCAAGGGTGGATATGAGTTTTTCGTTGTATTCTTAAAACGATAACTCTAGATTATACCTTTTAGCAAGAAATTTGAAATGTTTGAAAAATTTCATTAATTTCTAGCAATGGTTAAAACCATTAAGGTAAGTGGTTAAAGATCTTGCGAACTGATAGGGGTGGAGAAATAGTTAGTAGATATGTAGTTCAAAGATCATTAAATTGATTTTTGAATTATATCCAAACTTACCTCCCCAGAAATTTCGAGTTGCATGTTGATGATTAGTTACTAGTCATTGCCTAATTCCTTCCATGGTAATACAATTTCAGAATGATGTAATGGTTGTATGCTTAATGTAAATCATTACTAGATTCATGGAGATGACCTAATCAAAATCTTAAGAAAAGCTAGAAAACCATGGTTTGTTAGCTATTCTAAGTGATTAGGGGTGGACCATCCCATAGTCAATAGATAAGAAAGTATTTGTTCAAACAAATACTACTTTTCTAAGAAAATGACTAAGTTTGAAAATAAAGTAGCAAATAAAGGAGATATTTATTTCTTGATTCCAAAAGTGATCTATCATCTTATTTGACATATGATGATCCCACTGCCTCTGTTGTCTTGTCACAACCGAAGAGATCAATATAATTTAGTTTTCTTAGACATAATTCACGGTACCTTGTCGTACTGGGAGAGTTCCTAGGAACTCACCTTCTTATGACTTGGGAGACGCTAGTGATTAAAATCCATTGTAAGTTTAAACAAGTAATTGATTGTCAAGATAAGAAACTAAGAAGGAAGCCAATAGAACTATGGTTTAATCCATTTACATGGAATAACCTAAAGTTTTCTAATACAAGGACATAAAAGGAAATTTTCGTTTATAAGTCTATTCAATGGACTTAACAAAACTTCTTGTTCCTAGTATTATAGGTTTGAGTTAATCTAAACCTATGGCTTGTGGTATACCTGGTAATTACATACTCTAATGCAAGCAACTTACTTTAGTAAGATTCTGAAGCATATTCTTTCTAATGGCAATCTATAGAAGCTTCACAACTTCTTAGGCATAGATTTTATTTATCTAAGGAAAAGTCTCAACTATTCCAGAAAAGATAAAGCCATGAAAGAATTTCTTAAATCAACAGTGAGAGGTCTCAGATATGCTAAAGTATGCCTTAGACCAGACACCTGCTGTTGAGTGGGAGTAATGAGTAGGTATCAGATTAATCCAGGAGAAGAACATTGGAAGACAATCAAGTAAATCTTAAGATTAAGAAGAGGAACTACATGTTAGTCTATAAGGGTGTGTTTAAAACTCTTAGACTACACCACATCAGATTTCGAAATTTGCCTTTGTGCTAGAAAATCTTTCTGATAAGATGGTGATTACTCTGGGGGTGGAATAGTGATTTTGGAAAAGTGTAAAAACCTATCTGAAGTCTCTAGGTCTACCAGGAAGGGACTGAATGTTAAAGTTACAGGAAAGGTACTTATTCAGTCTAAGGAAAGTTCTATACATTTTTGTCACCATTCCAAATTGCCTAAACTACTAGTGTTATTTCCCTATTAACCAAGAGTAGTTGCCAAAAGTATAGAATCCAGTATCCCAAGAGAGTAGACATATAGAGAGGAATTTCACATTATCAATGATTTTGTGATTAAGGAAGAGTAATAGTGGAGGAAAGGTTGTGGTTAATTCAACCTTTCAGATCCTATTACGAGAAGTTTACTACTACTACACTTGATTTGTATATCGAGGTGTTGAGATTATTTGAAACGCACTTGTTGGGTTTTATGCCCTAAATAAAACTCATTTCAATATAATCAGATTTACTTATTAATATAGATCAGAAATAACATTTAATGTTGCATGGTTCACATGATTTATTTCATGATTATATGTACATAATGTATAAATTCATCTGAAACCCTTTTCACATACTTGATCCTGTTTATTGTGCCGTCAACACATTGGAAAGTAAACATGACTATGTGAATAAAGTTTCCTAGATTTATCAGACATAGGATTTTACTGATATGATAATCTACAACAGAGTTTACTTGCATTTGGAGAAGTGCTATGTTCTTTCCAGAGCATTGGTTAAAGTAAAGCTCCGGTTGGATGCATGGAGTATGCATCGGAAGGGACCGATATTGAACTTTGACTTAGATTTATTAAACTTACCGTAATATCTATTCAAGTCAATATCGGCTAGTTGATCCTAGATCAAATGTTCTTAATCCTGCTATGATTAGGCTCAATCTTGAAAGGCTATTCGTGTTCTTTGATTTGTTAGTTAAGCCTACTTTTAGGTCAGGGTGATACGTACATTTTAGGAACACGGTAGTGCAATTGAGTGGGAGCGCTAGCATAAACATGGAATCTATAGCTTCTATCTGGCGAATAGTAAGCAAAGGATGATCTCCTTCGAGCTTGACCAAACGAACATAAATGGTGGAGTACTCATTTCACATAAGCTGAAATATCATTTATACAGGGTCAAGTGTATTAAGGATAAAATACATTGTAGCGTGTAATGGTAATCTAGTCCCTTTACAGTGTAGATCATTCATATAGAGGATCATTGATCACATTAGGATTATAACAATGGATAACTAATGATGCGTCTACATGGTGGAACATATAGAGCATTCTATATACCGAGAGTGCAATTCTAATTTCTATGCGTGGATTCAACGAAGAATTAATAAGTTAGTGAATTTTAGTGCTAAATTCTTGATCTACTAATTGGAAGCTCGGTTATATAGACCCATGGTCCCCGCACTAGTTGAGATAATATTGCTTGTAAGACTCATATAATTGATTTTGATTAATCAATTATAATTCTCAATTTAGACTATGTCTATTTGTGAAATTTTCACTAAGTAAGGGCGAAATTGTAAAGAAAGAGTTTTAGGGGCATATTTGTTAATTATGATACTTTGTATGGTTCAATTAATAAATATGATAAATGACAATATTATTTAATAATTATTTATAGTTATTAAATAGTTAGAATTGGCATTTAAATGGTTGAATTTGAAAATTGGCGTTTTTGAGAAAATTAGATGCAGAAAAGATAAAACTGCAAAATTGCAAAAAGTGAGGCCCAAATCCACTATGCATGGCCGGCCACCTTTGTAGGCAATTTAAACTGATATTTTCATTTTTTTAATGCCAAATAATTCAAACCTAACCCTAGTGGAATGCTAAAAATAGATAGTGAAGGCTTCAAGAAAATTACACTTCTGATTCAGAAAAACTTGAGCCTTCTCTCTCCCTATCTGGCCGACCACTCCCTCTCTCTTTCTTCCCTCTTGAATTTCGAAATTCTTAGTGTAAGAGTAGTGCCCACACATAGCAAGTGATACCTCAACCATAGTGAGGAAGATCGTGAAGAAAGAATTTCAGCAAGAAGGAGTTTCATCATCAAAGATTCAGAGAAAGAGATCCAGGTTCAGATATTGATAATGCTCTACTACAGGAAGGAATCAAGGGCTAGATATCTGAACAGAAGGAGTCATTATATTCCGCTGCACCCAATGTAAGGTTTCCTAAACTTTATATGATTTTATTTCATCGTTTTAGAAAGTTCATATTTAGGGTGTTAATCAACATACTTGTGAGTAGATCTAAGATCCTGGTAAAATAATTTCCAACATAAAGTCCATTAATAAATAAATAAACTTAGAATCTCTTTTCTTTACAATTTCACCCCTACTTAGTGAAAATTCATAAATTAGACATAGTCTAACTTTAGAATTATAATTGATCAATCACGAATCAATTATTGAGTCTTACAAGCAGAATGTTCTCATCTAGAATGGGGACCATGGATCTATATGCTGAGCTTCCAATAAGTGAACCAAATTTACCAAGTAAATTCCTACTTATTAATTCTTCGTTGAATCCACTCTTAGAACTTAGAATTGTACTCTCAGACTTATATAGAGCATATTATATGTTCCACGATATAGATATGCTGTCTCATTTAACCATTGTTATAATCTTATTGTGATTTAAAGATCCTCTATATAGATGATTTACATCGAGATGGGATAATTTTACCGTTCTCACACCTCAATGTATTTTGCCCCTTAAAACACTTAGCTACTTGTAAATGGTGTTTAGTGATCTAATAATTAGTCAGTTAAACAAGAGCTCATCCATTTACTTCTATTTGCTAAGCTCGAAGGGAATCATCACTTGACTTCTATACACCAGTAGAAGCTATAGATTCCATATTTATGTTCAGCACTCCCACTCAATCATACTATCATGTTCCCAAAATATACGTATCACCCTGACCCAAAAGTAGGCTTAACTAATAAATCAAAGAACATGAATAGCACTCCTGAGTTGAGCCCAAGCATATTAGGATTTAGATTCTTTTAATCTTAAGATCAACTACTGATATTGACTTGGAAAGATATATAACGGTAAGTTTGTAATATCTTAGCTTAGTTGCAATATCGGTCCAGTCCAATGTATACTCCATACATTCGAAACTAGTATACTTCACTAATGTCCTGGAAAGAACATAACACTTACTCCAAGTGTAACTTCATCACTGATTATCACATTAGTGTAAATCCAAAACACTGATGAAATAGGGACTTAGTCTTTTGATTCATATGATCACAATCACATTCCACTGTGTTGACGATACTGTAATTGTGAATAAACATGTGATCTGGATTTAACTGATTTTGTGTGTGTGAATGTAATAAACATATTAAACCATTAGCATGTAAAATTCATGCAAACATTAATCACTTCAAATTTCTTATATTGATTACTAATCAGATAGTAAAGAGTTTTATTTAGGGCATAAAACCCAACAAACTCCCACTTGCACTAATATAAAACAAAGTATGCAAATAGGTCAATCTGATGTCTTGATCTTCAGATCAAGTGTAGTATATTTGAATCCACCCAAACTTCTGGAAACTAGTTCATAAATACACTTATGAACCATCCTTTACTATATGCTTTACTCATCAAGGGATACTGAAATCTTTACTGTTTTAAAAGTACATCTGAATTAACAGAAGACATATCTCTCATATTTTAAAATATGTAAGTGAGATAATACAGCGTAGACTTTTCTTCAGCAATATAACTTTCTGGTATTTTCGAAACTTACAAAGTTATAATTCTTCTCTGGTAGAGCTTGAATTATTATAGAATAACTCCTCCACCCCCAAAGTAAGCACCATCTCAAGAATCTCGAAATGAGTTGGTGAGATACAAGGACAACTGATACACAGTTCCTTAATATCTAACATATAGATCACTTTCATAAATCTTTCTTGAATATCTTCTAATGTCCCCTATTTGATTACATCTCGGATAGCTCTCACTCAATAGCAGATGTCTGGTTAAATAATACTTTTAACCTCTGATTGTTTGGAGAGTTACCTAGTTGTGACTTTTGTATTAGTCTGAAACTTTAATTTAAGACTAAGTCATCAACATAGCAGAGTATTATTTGAAGTGAAAAATACATGCCAGAGATTAAGTAATCAAAATTAAGATACCATAAAATTTTATGAGGATTAAGAATTCTTGGTTCAAGTCATTCGAATGGACTGAACTAGAGTTCTTTATCTTATTCTCATAATTCTGATAAGTTATACATATCCATGTGTATGGTTAGATTTGCTTTTCAGTAGTGTTCTTAAGTACCTATCACAAGTATCAACCTGATGAAGATGGGTATAGAATTTTAAAATTCTCCCACTCAATTAAGGTAGTGTGAAACTTTATCAAAGAACTTTATAGGTATCAAACTTTTACTTACAATAGTAAAACGAAATGGAACATACAATCAAGATCAAAGATTTATATTGATAATAGCTAAGTCATTATATTACTTCCATGTTTAAAGAAAATATGTGTTACATAGGGAATTGTGGAATAGACTCCACCCCTAGTATATACATATAGGGTATTGTGGATAAACTCCACCCCTAAGTATATAGAGATTATGATCCATCCCTAAAGGTTGTAAAGATCATGATTCTCTAAGTGTGATAGAGTTTATGTGGAGTTGAATACTATCCAGAGTTCATTAGATATAAAAGATCGTTGAACTGCATAGTTTTCTTAACTTTTCTCCACCCCTATCAGATCAAAAGATCCTTTTATTAAACAAATTCTTAATAATTGTATTAGAATTAACAATTATTAATAAACATAGAATTAATTTCTAGTGTTTATTTAATATAACTCTATGAAGAGTTGCAAATATTATAGAATTTGCATCAATAATAAAAACACTTACACATACAAACATATAAATATAATGTGGTAATTGTTAATGAAGATAAAGTAAATGAAGCTCAATCTCATAAATTGCAATTGGTTTTGAATTCGAAAATTAAATAAACTTTATTAATAATAAAAAAAGTATTGCAACAATATGAGAAATATAGGGATAAATATCCTAACTAAAATTTGAAATCCAAATTGCCTTTAAACTAAAACAATTAATTCAAAAATAAATTGAAGAGCTTCATCTTCATCTGGACGATTTCACCCTTGGTCCAGCTTTCCGATCCAACTCATCTGAGTTCAAGTAGCTTGGCCTATAAGAAGAAGAAAAGAAATAAACAAAGTTAGTCCAGAATCATAAATCCAATTGGATAATAATTCACTAAAACTTTTAAAGTTTATAAATAGAAATACCTTGTTTCTTTGCAAGAAGTTTAGGACACTGGGGTTTTCAATGACCTTTTTCATTGCAGTAGAAACACTTTCCTTTAAGTGTAGCATCACTAGAAGCAGTAGCCTTTTTGTGTTTCATGGCTTTTGCACGCTTCTTGGTGTTCTTCCACTTCTTCTTCGATTTGGGTTTCGAAGCAGAGGCAACATTTGCTTCAGGTTTTATCGTCCCATTACCATTCCCAGGATTGTGAGGTTTACTCCCTTTCTTCTTGGGTCCTCCAATCAAATTTTCATAAGTTTGAAGGTCATTGACTAACTCATGAAAGTCTATTTCCTTCTTATTCATGACATAATTTGATGTGTATGGTAGAAATGCTGGAGTCAGGCTATTCAAGATAAGGCTTACTTGAGTAGCGCTGTCCATTTCAGCACCATGATCCTGGGCTTCTTGGAAATAACTTGCCATGAGGAGAACATGGTCACGCACGTTTTGATGGGGCTCCATCCGTGCATTGATGTACTTCTTAGTCGCGTCAAAGCGTGACTGAATTGATGCCTTACCGAATAGCTCATTTAACTTCGTCATAACTTCAGCAGCCTTTTCGGTTTTAGAAAACCGAGTTTTGAGGGTGTCAACCATGCTGGAAAGCATAAAGTATAGAGCTTTGTCATTTGCTTTCTGCCAACGCTCATACTTTTCTTTCACAGCTTTGGATGCATTATCCCCAGGCACTTCAGGTGACGGCTCAGTTAAAACAAACAAGGCACTTTCTCCTATGAGATCAATATTAATGTTCTCATTCCATTTAGGAAAGTTAGATCCATTCAGCTTATTTTCAGTCAACAGTGATAACATGAGATTCATTATGCCTATACAGGATACTACAAAATAACAGAAATCAACAAATAGAAATCAATAATGGTTTAACACAAAATCAATTCAGAAATTATAAGCACATAGCAAGTAGGAATGATATGAGAAAATACTTAAAAAAAAAATTCAATCCTAAATAATTTCCAAGGTTTTTCAACAAACTGATATCAGTGTCCCGTTTAGGTGAGAGTCAAAGTTACCATCCATTGAATAGAGTTGTCAGCTCATCTAAAATGTTAAACATTCTAGCAACCTTTTATTCGATCAAGATTGGAATCCAGCGTTGTCCCGTTTAGGCGAGAGTTAAGGCTATTCTATCTTATGAGCTACTACCATTGTTTCGCAATTTGCAAATCAAATATGGTCGCCACCATTATGGTGATCCATACCATATAAAATACTTACAAACTACTTATCTTTCAAGATTAAACGGTGCAAAATTGCTAATGAACGTTCCTCCATTAGGGAGGATTACTCACTAAAACAAACGCGATGTAAAATCAACAATGGAGATCGAATATCTTAATAATAATAAAGCTCATTCTTTAAAATGTATTTTCTTTATTATTCTAATAAATATAATCATTAAATATCAAATTTAGAATTAAAAATCCAAAAATAAGAATTTAATATAATATTTATAAAATTATACTTAGATGGTGATTGGAATAAAATTAATTATTTCCATCTTAGTAGTAATTTTAAATATAAATATTAAGGAAAATAATTTAAGTTGTATTAATTTAAATTAATTAGCAACTTAAAAATTTCCTTGAGAATATATTTATTGTATTCGAAAAATAAAGTATAAAAGCTTTATAAATTTTTGAAAAAAAAATAAAACTTAGAAAAATACTTCAAGCAAAAATATCACCTATCTAGATTTTCTTTTGACTAATTAATTCAATTTCTAATAATAATACATATATTTTAAATTTCATTTATTTTAAATTAATCAATAGATGAAAAAATCATTGATTTAAGTTGGTCCAAGAATTAATTAAAATAAATAATTAATTTACAACTTAATCTATTTTTCAAAAAAAAAATATTGCATAAATAAAATGCAATTTTCGAAATTGATTAATATAATAAAGAAAAATATATTTTGAAAATTATTTAAATTTAAGTTGAAAAATTAAATTTCAACCTAAAAATAATTTTCTATTTAATTAATTGTCATGAAAAATAAATATTTAAGTATCATGATAAGAATCAACTTAGATAATTAAATTTTTCAATTTAATTAAATGTATTAAATTCAAGAAATAATAATTAAGTGTAGAGAAGGCTTAATTATTAATTTCTAGTTTAATACTAGGAAAAATATACTTAAATAAAATTGTACCAAAATTAATTATTTAAATAATTAATTTCACAATGTATAATATTTTCCTATTTAAATATTAGAAATAATAAGTAGTCTAGAAATAACTATCTAGAAAATATTTTATTTGACTAAGTATCTTTTCAACAAAAATTTGAAAAATTTCTAATTTAAGTTGTATAGAAAAAATCTAAAACTTAAATATTTTCAAATTTAATTTAATTAAATATCAAAAATTAAGTTGTAACCACTTAATTTGAAAAATATTCCATTTTAAGTTTAAAACTAACTTAAAAAATATCTTAAGAATCTTTAATAACTAATGCCTAGGATTCCTCAACTTGATTTAAAATAAAATATTCAAATTTAAGTTAGATATGAAAAATCAGTTGATACAACTAATTTATACTTAAATAGGAATATTTAATTAAATAAGTTCCAGAAAGAATCTAGTTAGTTAAAATTCTTTATTTAATTAAATACAAGAAAAATACAAATAGTTTGTCTAGAAAAAATATCTAAAACTAAAAGTGTTTTTCTTAAAAATTAACTTTAAAATATTAAAATGAAAATAAATTTCATATATTTTAAAAGTTAATTATGTTGCTAATTCAATTTTATTAGGTCAAACTAATATAGTTAATTAAATACAAGAAAATACATATAGTTTAGCTTAGAATATAAAATTCTTTAAACTATGGTTTTCTTAAATTAATTTCAAAATAAATGAAATTAATTATGTTGCTAATCAATTTTATTAGGTTAAAATAATTTAATTAACCTAGTACAGTTATTCAAATCAGGCAAATGGGCCTTCACAATTGGGGTAGTTCATGTGAGGGGTGCTGGGTTCAGTATGTCGTACCCACTTCTATGGCTCCCAACTCTCACACAAGGCCCAAAAGAGAGGAATTTAACCTTAAAATAAATAACTGTTATTAATTGAATAGGTCCAATAACTAAATGGACCTAAATAAAATCTATCATGGTGTGACATTTTATTTAGCAAGAACCTATATGCATCTATATAATAAATTAAACATATAGGCTCACACAGGCACACACTTGGATGGATCCTATCACGTTGCTAGGTCATACACAGATGAAAGAAGATTGTAAAATGTACCTGTTACAAATTATTAACTTGACCAAGGGAGCCATGAGTTAAAATCAGATCATTGGATCTGTCAACAAGTTAACCATGGCTATTTGCAATCAAGTAATAATAGGTTTTGAAAACTTACAAACAAGCTAAAACCACATACTCCTGCAACAAGATTAGCTGGATAGTTGAAAGTAGGATTTATTTAATTTTAAATAAATAAATTTTGAAAATAAAACAATTAAATAAATAAATAAAATTAATATTTAATTTTTCGGAAAAATAAATAAAAAAAAATAATTTATTTTTCGAAAATAATAAATAAATAAAAAATATTTAATTTCGAAATTATTTAAAATAATTATTTAAAATTAAACCTACAATTTTGAAAAATTAGGTTTCAACTAACCTAAATATCATTTCAAAATTTGCTAACTACTTTTAAAAATTTAAATGTTATTTTATAAATAAAAATTAAATAAGATAAATTAAATATCTTTTTCAGATTTTAAATTTAATTTAAATAAATAAAATAACAAAATTTAAAAGTTAGCAAAATATCTTACATCTATTTAAAATTTCATGATTATAGTTATCTTATTTTAAATTTAAATAAGGTCAAATTATTTTTTTTAAAAAAAAATTAATTTAAAAAAAAAAATTAATATCTGACCTTAAATTTTAAAAATAAGATAAGATATAATCAAATTTAAAAATAAGATAGATAATTAAGCAAAAAAGATAGATATTTACTATTTCAAATTCAAATTACACTAATATCATTAATTAAATTAAAAAAAATATTAAATAAATTAATTATGATAATTAGAATTGAATTAGGAATAGTAAATGTATAAATACAAAACTACACAAAAAATCGGAAGTTAAATCCATGAAAAAGCATGAAAAAACGAAGAAAAACGAAAAAATTGTGAGCTGTACGGACGGTATGCGTTGCATACACGTCCGCGCACGCACAGATGGGTGTTGGCCGAGAAACCTCGGCAGAAGGGAAAGCGTGCAGAATTTCCGCGCGCGTATGAGGCTTCAGACAAGCGCTGGGCGAGCTGCTTGTCTGAATGCCCCTTGTCCGGGCGCGTGGGTGAGTGTTGCTGCCCTATCTTTATTTGAATCTTCAAAAAATCATAACTAATTCAAATTAAATCGAAATTGAGTTCTGTAAAAAAGTAACTTGCGTAATTTTTTCCATAATATCCAATAAAAATAATTCCAGAAAAAAAATTTCAATTATTTTCACGAAAATTCACAAACATCAATCAATCATCATATAACACTCAATACAACATGAAACCATCCAAATAACAAACAATCGTTTTAAAGTCCAAATTTCTTGCAAGAAAATCAATTAAAATGGCTCTGAGGCCAGTTGTTGGATATTATTTTACCAGGATCTTAGATCTACTCACAAGTATGTTGTTTAACACCCTAAATATGAACTTTCTAAAACGATAAAATAAACACATATAAAGTTAAGAAAACCTTACATTGATGCAGCGGAATTAATGTCTCCTTCCACTCAGATCTCTAACCCTTGTATCCTTTCTGTCGCAGAGTATAATCAAGATCTGAGCCCGAATGTCCTTCTCTTTGAGTTTGATCCTTCACAGTCTTCCAATCTATGATTGAGTTACTACTTGCTGTGTGTGGGCACTCACTCTTTCACTAGGGTCGAAATTTAGGAAGAGAAAAGAGAAGAGGGGTTTCGGCCAAGGTATAGAAAAGGGAAAGCTCAGTTTTTCTCAAGAGAGAAATTTCTGTCAGAAGATGTTATTGAAAACTTGTGTTTTGACAGAGCCATCACTTTCTATTTATAGGCAACTACTAGGTTTAGGTTAGGAATTATTTGGCATTAAAATAATGAAAATATCAATTTGAAATTCCACAATAAGTAGCTGGCCAAGGTGTATAGAATGGGCCCCACTTGATTTTGCAGTTTTAACAAATTTTATTTCTATTTTCTCAAAAACGCCAATTTTCCAATTCTATCCTTTTAAATGCCAAAACTAATTATTTAATAACTAAAAAAGATTATTAAATAATATTGTCATTTAATTTAATTATTAACTAGACATATAAAGTCCATTAATAAATAAATAAACCTAGAATCTCTTTTCTTTACAATTTCACCCCTGCTTAGTGAAAATTCATAAATTAGACATAGTCTAACTTTAGAATTATAATTGATCAATCACGAACCAATTATTGAGTCTTACAAGCAGAATATTCTCAACTAGAATGGGGACCATGGATCTATATGTTGAGCTTCCAATAAGTGAACTGAAATTACCAAGTAAATCCCTACTTATTAATTCCTCGTTGAATCCACTCTTAGAACTTAGAATTGCACTCTCAGACTTCTATAGAGCATATTATTGTTGGGTTTTATGCCCTAAATAAAACTCATTACAATCTGATTAGCTATCAATTTAGAAGTGAAGCATGTTTACATGTATGTTACATGTTTATGGTTTAATACATATATTTGATATATGCACAAAATCAGTTAAATCCAGAACATATAGTTATTCACAATTACAGTATCGTCAATACAGTGGAATGTGATTGTGATTATATGATTCAAAAGATTTGGTCCCTGTTCGTCAGTGTTTTGGATTTACACTGATGTGATAATCAGCGATGAAGTATACTTACACTTGAAGTATACTGGTTTCGAATGCATGGAGTATGCATTGGACTAGACCGATATTGAACTTGGTTAAAGATATTGTAAACTTACCGTTGTATCTTTCCAAGTCAATGTCAGAAGTTGATCTTAGATTAAGAGAATCTAAATCCTGATATGCTTAGGCTCAATTTTAGGAGTGCTATTCTTGTTCTTTGATTTATTAGTTAAAGCCTATTTTGAGTCAGGATGATACATATATTTTGGGAACATGATAGCATAACTGAATAGGGAGTGCTAAACATAAATATGGAAATCTATAGCTTCTACTGGTGTATAGAAGTAAAGTGATGATTCCTTTTGAGCTTAGTTAAATAGAAGTAAATGGATGAGCTCTTGTTTCAGTGACTATACATTAGATCACTAAAACATCATTTACAAGTAACTAAGTGTTCAAATGGGCAAAATACATTGAGGGGTGTAAACGGTAAATTGGTCCTGTCTCGATGTAAATCATCTATATAGAGGATCTCTAAATCACATTAAGATTATAACAATGGTTAAATGAGATAGCATATTGATATCGTGAAACATATGATATGCTCTATATAAGTCAGAGAGTGCAATTCCAAGTTCTAAGAGTGGATTTAACGAGGAATTAATAAGTTAGGGATTTACTTGGTAAATCGGTTCAACTTATTGGAAGCTCAGAATATAGATCCATGGTCCCCATTCTAGTTGAGACTATACTGTTTGTAGGACTCTATAATTGATTTATGATTAATCAATTATAATTCTAAAAGTTAGACTATGTCTAATTTGTGAATTCTCACAGTTTAGGGATGAAATCGTAAATAAGAGGGTTTCTAGGTTTAATTATTAATTATGAGACTTTGCATGTCTGAATTAATAATTAATTTTAAATGGCAATATTATTTAATAATCTATTTTAGTTATTAAATAATTGGTTTTGGCATTTAAATGATTAGAACTGGAAAAATGGCATTTTCGGAGAAATAGAAATAAAATTGAGGAAACTGCAAAATCAATGTGAGGCCCTTTTCACACCATGGACGGCCACATCAATGCCTTTTCCCAATTATTATTTTTCAATTTAATTTGTCATTTAATTGCTAATCAAAGCCTAGCCTAAATAGGAAAGTGGTGAATCACACTAAATAAAGCAGTTATTCTATTACACAGTAAAAGAGGAAACTGTCTATTTGGAAAGTTGTGGTCTTCTCTTTTCCTATTTATAGCAGCCCCTCTCTTCTCTTTGGATATATATGTGTTGCTTGAGAAACTTTGCTCTGCAAAGTGTATCACACGAAAATAAGAGAGAAAACAAAGAGAGATTTCGAAATTCCCTAGTGAGAGAGAAGTGCCCACTCACATCATTCAGTATCTCATCATAGTTTGGAAGACTGTGAAGGATTACATCCAACTGAAGAACTTTCGGGCTCAGATCTTGATTATACTCTGCTACAGACAGGAATCAAGGGTTAGAGATCTGAGTGGAAGGAGACATAAATTCCGCTGCAATCACTGTAAGTTATTCTTAACTTTTATGTGTTTAGTACATCGTTTTAGAAGTTCAATATTAGGTTGTTAAATCAACATACTTGCAATAGATCTAAGATCCTGGATAAATATAATACCAACAATTATATGTTCCACGATATAGATATGCTATCTCATTTAACCATTGTTATAATGTTATTGTGATCAAAGATCCTCTATATAGATGATTTACATCGAGATGGGATAATTTTACCGTTTTCACCCCTCAATGTATTTTGCCCCTTAAAACACTTAGCTACCTGTAAATGATGTTTAGTGATCTAAGAATTAGTCACTTAAACAAGAGCTCATCCATTTACTTCTATTTAGCTAAGCTCGAAGAGAATCATCACTTGACTTCTATACACCAGTAGAAGCTATAGATTCCTTATTTATGTTCAGCACTCCCACTCAATTATACTATCATGTTCCC
Source organism: Cannabis sativa (assembly GCF_029168945.1). Lineage (NCBI taxonomy): Eukaryota > Viridiplantae > Streptophyta > Magnoliopsida > Rosales > Cannabaceae > Cannabis > Cannabis sativa. The sequence goes on along the minus strand of NC_083606.1, from coordinate 41,250,236 downwards.
AAAATATACGTATCACCCTGACCAAAAAGTAGGCTTAACTAATAAATCAAAGAACATGAATAACACTCCTGAGTTGAGCCTAAGCATATCAGGATTTAGATTCTTTTAATCTTAAGATCAACTACTGATATTGACTTGGAAAGATACAACGGTAAGTTTATAATATCTTAACTAAGTTCAATATCGGTCTAGTCCAATGTATACTCCATACATTCGAAACGAGTATACTTTACCAATGTCTTGGAAAGAACATAACACTTACTCCAAGTGTAAGTACACATCTGTTGGGTTTTATGCCCTAAATAAAACTCATTTTCAATATAATCAGATTTACTTATTAATATAGGTCAGAAATAACATTTAATGTTGCATGGTTCACATGATTTATTTCATGATTATATGTACATAATGTGTGAATTCATCTGAAACCCTTTTCACATACTTGATCCTGTTTATTGTGTTGTCAACATATTGGAAAGTAAACATGACTATGTGAATAAAGTTTACTAGATTTATCAGACACAGGGTTTTACTGATATGATATTCTACAACAGAGTTTACTTGCATTTGGAGAAATGCTATGTTCTTTCCAAAGCATTGGTTAAAGTAAAGCTCAGGTTGGATGCATGGAGTATGCATCGGAAGGGACCGATATTGAACTTTGACTTAGATTTATTAAACTTACCGTAATATCTATTCAAGTCAATATCGCCTAGTCCTAGATCAAATGATCTTAATCCTGTTATGATTAGGCTCAATCTCAAGAGGCTATTCGTGTTCTTTGATTTGTTAGTTAAGCCTACTTTTGGGTCAGGGTGATACGTACATTTTGGGAACACGGTAGTACAATTGAGTGGGAGCGCTAACATAAACATGGAATCTATAGCTTCTGTCTGGAAAATAGTAAGTGAAGGATTATCTCCTTCGAGCTTGACCAAACGAAAATAAATGATGGAGATCTCATTTCACATAATCTGAAATATCATTTATACGGGGTTAAGTGTTTTAAGGATTAAATACATTGTAGGGTGTAACGGTAATCTAATCCCTTTACAGTGTAGATCATTCATATAGAGGATCATTGATCAAATTAGGATTATAACAATGGATAACTAATGATGTGTCTATATGGTGGAACATATAGAGCATTCTATATACTGAGAGTTCAATTCTAAGTTCTATGCGTGGATTCAACGAAGAATTAATAAGTCAGTGAATTTAGGTTATAAATTCTTGATCTGCTTATTGGAGGCTCGGTTATATAGTCCCCGCTAGTTGAGATAATATTGCTCGTAAGACTCATATAATTGGTTTTGATTAATCAATTATAATTCTCAAATTAGACTATGTCTATTTGTGAATTTTTGACTAAGTAAGGGCGAAATTGTAAAGAAAGAGTTTTAGGGGCATATTTGTTAATTATGATACTTTGTATGGTTCAATTAATAAATATGATAAATGACAATATTATTTAATAATTATTTATAGTTATTAAATAGTTAGAATTGGCATTTAAACGGTTGAATTTAAAAATTGGCGTTTCTGAGAAAATCAGATGCAGAAAAGATAAAACTGCAAAATTGCAAAAAGTGAGGCCCAAATCCACATTGCATGGCCGACCACTTTTGTAGGGTTTTCCCTCTGATATTTTAATCCCTAGTTGAATGCTATAAATAGATAGTGAAGGCTTCAGGAAAATTACACTTAATTTTCTACTTTTTCATTCAGAAAAAAAACTGAGCCTCTCTCTCTCCCTATCTTTGGCCGACCACTCCCTCTCTCTCTTCTTCCTAAAGATTTCAAAATTCTTAGTGTTAGAGTAGTTCCCACACACAGCAAGTGATACCTCAATCATAGTGAGGAAGATCGTGAAGAAAGACTTTCAGCAAGAAGGAATTTTCAGCACTAAAGAATCAGAGAAAGAGATCCAGGTTTAGATATTGATAATGCTCTGCTACAGAAAGGAATCAAGGGCTAGATATCTGAGCGGAAGGAGTCATAATATTCCGCTGCACCCAATGTAAGGTTTACTAAACTTTATATGTGTTTATTTCATTGTTTTAGAAAGTTCATATTTAGGGTGTTAATCAACATAATTGTGAGTAGATCTAAGATCCTGGTAAAATAATTTCCAACAACTTGCCTCAGAGCCATGGTAATTGATTTTCTTGCAAAAAATTTGGACTTTAAAACGATTGTTTGATGTTTTGGATGGTATCATGTTGTATTTAGTGTTATTTGATGATTGATTGATGTTTGTTAATTTTCGTGAAAAATAATTGAATATCTATTTCTGGAATTATTTTTATTGGATAGTATGGAAAAAATTAAGCAAGTTACTTTTTTACAGAACTCAATTTCGATTTAATTTGAATTAATTATGATTTTTTGAAGTTTCGAAAAATATTGGGATCGAGCAACAGGGACACGCACGCGGAACAGGTTGCATGCAACCTCCTGCGCCCACATCCCTCGCCCATGCACCCTATAATGCGCGCGCGGACAGTATACTTGGCATACTGTCCGTACAGCTCGCAAATTTTTCGTTTTTCTTCGTTTTTTCATGCTATTTCATGGATTGTGTAGTTTTGTATTTATACATTTACTATTCCTAATTCAATTCTAATTACAGTAGAACCTCTATTTAAGAATACTCTATTCAAGAATAACCTCTAATTTGTTATAAAAAAGTTAAGTCCCGATTTGGGCCAGTTATAAATAAGAATAACCTCTAAATTGTAATTTGTTATACATTTTCTAAGTCACGTATTAACAAAGTATACCTCTATATAAGAATAATTACATCTTAATAAAATATATACATGTATTTTGTAAATTTATTTCTGTAAAATTAATAATTTTATTTTAAATTATAATACATGTATGAAATTATATTTACTCTAAAATATTTTTATTATGATTTATTATTAATGATTATTTATTGTTATTATTGTTACATTGATATTTTTTGGTTTTTTAATTTTTTTTTCTAGTGTAACTCTATTTAGTTATAACCTCCCAATTAGAATATAATTTACTTAGTCCCAAGTGTATTCTTGGATAGAGGTTCTACTGTATCATAATTAATTTAATTAATATTTTTTAAATTTAATTCATGATATTAGTGTAATTTGAATTTGAAAAATAGTAAATATCTATCTTTTTTGCTTAATTATCTATCTTATTTTTAAATTTGATTATCGTATCTTATTTTTAAATTTAAGGTCAGATATTAAATTTTTGAAATTAATTTTTTTTAAAAATAATTTGACCTTATTTAAATTTAAAATAAGATAACTATAATCATGTAATTTTAAATAGATGTAAGATATTTTGCTAACTTTTAAATTTTGTTATTTTATTTATTTAAATTACATTTAAAATCTGAAAAAGATATTTATTTATCTTTTTTAATTTCTATTTAATTTTTATTATAAAATAACATTAAAATTTTAAAAGTAGTTAGCAAATTTTGAAATGATATTTAGGTTGGTTGAAAACTAATTTTTCAAAATTGTAGGTTTATTTTTAAATATATTTTTTTTATTAATTTCGAAATTTTTAAATTTTATTTTATTTTATTATTTTCGAAAATAAATTTTTTTATGTAATTAATTTTTTTAAATTATTTATTTAAAATTAAATAAATCCTACATCCAACTATCCAGCTAACCTTGTTGCAGGAGTATGTGTTTTTAGCTTGTTTGTAAGTTTTTAAAACCTATTATTGCATTTTTTTTTTTTTTGGTAATTAAACTCTTTTATTGAAAAGAAACACACTCAAAACAAAGTAGCCACAAAGGGGACTACCTCCCCAACCAAACATCTCGACTTCACACACGAAACTCTAGCATAACGAGCACAAGCATCAGCTAAAGAGTTAATATCTCGAGAGATATGAGACACAACACAGTGATCGAAAAAAACAAACAAATTACAGCAAGCAGAGAACAAAGGGTAAGATCCCCAAGCAAACGGCAACTCCTTTGCCATTAAGGCCTTCACAGCAACCAGAGAATCAGACTCCACCAGGACAGATCTAGCTTTCCTTTCCACAGCCCAAGAGAGAGCCTTAAAGATGGCCATTAGCTCAGCAGCTAACACATTCTCCACTACCTCGGACTGCAGAATTACCCCTCCTTCATTTTGGTCTTCCTGCAGCTCCACTACACTGATACCAGCCTTACCATCCAAGACCGAGGCATCCACTCTGACGTGCAAATCCCAGATGACACCAGAGCAGGTGTTCACCGTGGTAGTCAGAGTCAACTTGCATTCGTCTAGCAAAATATCTTTAAACTCGTTGAACCTCTGCCACAACTGTCTAATGGACATTGCAAGATTCGGCTTGACTCCCTGAAAAAGGAGCTTGTTTCTGCATTGCCAAATATGTTCCATTACACAAGCACCAAACATCATGAGGGAGCCATTCCCCGTGTCAACCAACCAAAGGAACCAGTCTTCAAAACTCAAAGAGCCCAGGTTACTATTAATGATGCCCCATGGACTGCTAAACCAAAGACAACGAGCAAAGTGGCAGTCTCTAAACAGATGAACTTCATTTTCTGGTATTTCACCACACAGATCGCAAAGTTTATCCCTTTCCAGCACATAACCCAGCCTGCTTTTGAGTGGAAGGCAGCCACTTAAGACCCTCCATAGCAGAATTTTCTGTCTAGCATGTAGTTTCTGCTTCCAGAGACACTTCCACACTCTCTTCTCCTCATGAAATCTCCGTCTTTGTGCACACCAATACGCACTTTTAACCGAGAACTTACCACTGTTGTTACCCTGCCAAAATACGATATCTCTGCTGTCACAAAGTGGGCGGATTCTCAGAATTGCATCAGTAACTTCACGAGAGAAACATTGTGAAATTAATTGAGCATTCCACTGCCTTGTGCCAGGAAGGAAGAGGTCTGAAACCTTTGTGAAAGCATGGGTGACATTATAAGTGAATGCATTGCAGACCTCTTCCAGACTAAAATATGGTACCCAAGGTCTAGTCCAGATGTCGAAGTCACCTTCTCCCACCAACAGGCCCGCACTTTTAACACATAGGTCTCGGTTAGCCAAAATGCCACGCCACACTTTCGAGTCCTCTTGCTTTCCATGAACACTCCAAAAATCCTGGACAGTACAGTATTTTGCATTCAATATTTGAACCCAAGGCCTATTGCTATTCTCTGCATCAAGCATAAACCAGGACAATTTAGCCAAGAGCGCCATATTGATGTCTTTGAACCTTCTAAAACCCAGCCCTCCATTTCTTTTGGGTTGACAACAATCGGCCCAACTTTTAAGAGCATGGTATCGACCTTCAGGTTGCAAGTTGCCTTTCCACCAAAATCTAGCAACGATTCTATCCATTTCATTACAGATAGACACAGGTATTTTCAAAGTAGACATTGCATAACAGGGAATGCTCTGGAGCACCGAAGTAATGAGAGTTTGTCTCCCTGCAATCGATAGCTGTTTAGCTTTCCATCCTTCCAAGCGAGCTATGATCTTTTCTTTCAGGAAGTTGAAATCTTCTCTCGATCTTGCAGAATAGAAAAAAGGGTTCCCCAAGTATTTTTCCTTATGATCCAGACCTTTCATAGCTAAGATCCTTTGAATGAGCCCTTTGTCTTCATGTTTAACCTTCGGCGAGAACACGACCCCACTCTTTCTTTTGTTAACCTTTTGGCCAGACCAAGCCTCATAAGTGTCAAAGCAAGCATTCAGATTCACGGCCTCATCTGAGTTAGCACGACAGAAAAAGATTGCATCATCAGCGTAAAACAAATGTGTTATGGGTTGAGTTTCTTTACCGATTCGAATTCCTGAGATTTGGCTTCTAGCTTCGGCTCGAACTAGCAGCTTAGATAAAACTTCACTACATAGAATGAAGAGGTATGGCGAGAGAGGGTCTCCCTGCCTCAATCCTCTCCCTGGACTAAAAGATTTAAGTGGAGCTCCATTTAGAAGTATCGAGAAAGAGACAGTTGACACACACTGAAAAATCATGTCACAAAACTTTTCGTTGAAACTCCACTCAATCCTGTCGTAAGCCTTGTGCATATCAGTTTTCACCGCCATGAAGCCCCTTCGACCTCTGATTTTTTTAAGAGCATGGAGCGCTTCGGATGCAAGCACAGAACATTCAGCTATCCACCTCCCGGGCAGGAAAGCCGATTGGAAGGGGCTTATCAAATTTTCCAACACCGGTTTCATTCTGTCAGTGAGTAGTCGTGCAATGATCTTGTACCCGAAGTTACAAAGACTAATAGGGCGGAACTGATCAAAGGACGAAGGGTTTTCACTCTTGGGAATGAGGCAGATAAACGTCCGATTGATCTGCTCAGGCAACATACCACAGCGAAAGAATTCTTGCACCATCTCACAAATCTCCATCCCCACCGTATCCCAATACATTCTATAGAAAATCCCGGAGAACCCGTCCGGTCCAGGAGCCTTAAGAGGATGCAGCCTCCAGACCACCATTTTAATTTCATCAATCGTGGGGACCCGGCATAGATCCAAATTCTCTGCATCAGAGACCTTCCTTTGAAAGAGGGACTCGAAGTCCTGATCGAAACTCGGGTTCTGACTCTGATAAAGTCCTCTGAATTTCCTCGTGAAATACTCACCAATCCCAGCCCTGTCCAGTATCCAATCTTGACCATCATCAAGGATCGCGCGTATGGAATTTCGCCTTCTTCGAATTAAAGTGGTTGTATGGAAGAACTTCGAATTACAGTCACCAATAGCCACCCACAACTCACGGGATTTCTGTCTCCATATTCTTTCTTGTCTCTGTTCTAGCTCAATAATTCGCAGTTGAATCTCCGCTTCTTCTTCGCAAGTCGTCGCATGAACTTGAGACTGAAGAGAACTCAGTCTAGCATACAAACTCTTGAGTTGTTGATCGCAAAAACCGAATACATCCCTGTTCCAGACTTTGAGAGCATTCTTAGTGTTACGCAATTTACCACAAACACGAATACCCGCTTGACCATAACACTGTTTACTCCAAGCTCTTTGGATAACTTTTGTGCACCTCGGATCTGCAGTCCACACTTCCAGGAATCTGAACGGATAATGGAGTTTCTGGGTGACCGGTTGAGAGTCGAGGACCACAGGAGCATGATCAGAAGCCATAATCGCATGGTGGACAACAGCTGCTTCAGGGTACTTCACACACCAATCGGCACAGGCAATGACCCTGCAAGTCGCTTCCTCACAGAGTTCAGAGACCCCTTACTTCTCATCCAAGTGAACTTTGGTCCCACGAATCCAAGATCAACTCCGCCGGTATCAACCATGAAGTTTTAAAGATGAGCCCCTTCTCTAGAATTATACTCACAACCTCCTCGCTTCTCGGAGGCCTCTGCAATAACATTTAAGTCGCCACAAACCACCCAGTTGGACTCACACTTCATAACCAAGGTAGAAAACCATTGCCAGAAAGCATTCTTTTCGCGACCATACGGCGTCCCATACATGAAGAACATTGTCCAAACAGCTCTGTTCCCTTCTTCGATTTGACACTCAAAACCAGTGTTAAACTTCTTCCTCACAATCATCTTCAGACCCTTCTTCCACGCAAGGCAGAAACCCCCTGCAATTCCGATTGCCGGAATGCCACAAAAGTCATGATATCCCAATTTCCTTGTCAAATTCTTCATAAAAACCTCATCCACCTTTGTTTCCATTAAGAAGATAACATCGAACCCCTCTCCTCGAGAGAGCTTTCTCAAAGCTCTCTCTGCCGCGGGCCTTCGAAGGCCGCGGCAATTCCAACTGAGGCACCTCATGGCGAAGGTGGGGGCATGGCTCTGGCCGCCTCCTCGCCAATTCCAAAATTTTGAGCATAGTTGACAGGAACTTCAATACATTGAGCAAGAACATGATCTAAGTTAATGGCATTAGCCGAGTTACCTTCCCTGTGCAATTTCTTGCTTCTCCTCGTTTTAACTCCCGACGTTCTCTTAAGGAAAGAGCTGCAAGTTTCTCCTTTCTTGCGCCTTCCTCTTGGATTACCACGACTCGTTCCAACTTTGAAGGACTCACCCGCAACCTCTTCCCCCTCTCCATCAGTCTTACTTGCTTTGAGATCATTGATTGTTATAGCCGATTGACTCACCTCCTCAAAAGGAGAGTTCTCTAATTTATCAGGAATTGGTTGGTACCAAGTGTGTGCCTTTCTTTTCCTTGACCCCAGCAGATGAACAATCATTTCAGAAACATTAGGGGGGTTTGAAATTAAGGATGGTTGGACCTTGTACAAGTTGGTGTAGTCCGGCCCAAGGAGATCACAGTAAAGTTTTTGTAACTGGGGGTCATTTGTGGGCCATTTAAAGTTAATGGGCTCAGGGAAATGATGGGGCATTTGAGATTTACAAGTCCAAATATGAGGTATATTTAAGCTTTGGATTAATGAGGGCCCAATGTCAGGGATAAGACCCAATTCATTCTCATGGCCCACACTGGCAAAATCTGGGGTAGGTAACTCAGTAAGGATATTTTTGGGGGGAATATTCAAACATTCTTCACGTGGGGGATTTTCAAATTCACTTGGGACCACAATCTTTCCTTCTCTCTGTGCCACATCATCGTCCTTTGAGCATAGTGGACGCCCACTACCATGCAGCACACCATGCAACGTACCTTCCTCTGTACCCTCCATTTTCCTCGCCGACCGGTCAAGGACCGCCGTTGCCTGAGAAGAACCCTCCCCTGCTTCTTTTTGCACCGGTAGTGGCCTTCTCTTCCAGCTGCCCTTTTGCCTGGCATTGCCTCCTATAAGTTTCACTCCTTCATTACAAAGGAGCCTTTCCCTTTTATAGGCAGCAGCGTTGAAACAACTTCCCGACGGTCCTTCCGTCTTAATCCATGGACCATACATTTTCACCGCCTCTCCTTTGGGTGGCGTAACCCACGCCGTAGGGGCCAAGCAATCTCTATTACTGTGTGCCAACATCCCACAGTTGAAGCATAAGTAAGGTAACTTCTCGTATTTAAACTGAACCCACACCTCCGGGTTCGCACCGGTCTTGAAGAAGAAACCTGCTGGGACTGGATGACTTAACCACACGTCCACCCAACACCTGAGGAATCCTCTCCTTACAGTTTCCTCTTTACTTTTCCCATCCGATTTAACCAGCTGGCCAACCTTTTTAGCAAGTATGGGAATGTTGTTTTGCGACAGACAGCGGGTCGGAAGACCATGGAACTCAACCCAAAAACGAGCTAGCTCGAACTCCGACAATCGCACCTCCCCTTCAAGTGGCCATGGCTTAATATTCAGCAAAACTCCATTAACCAGCCACGGTCGCTTGTTCAGAACGAAAGAGCAATCTGCCTCCGATTCAAAGAAGAAACCAAGCACTCCCTCCTCGAACTTTTTCATCCTCCAACCATCTTCCAAATTCCATATGCCCAAAAGAATCTTTTTTACTACTGAGGCAGCCATGTTCTTGCACCCCATTATCTTACCAACACAAGCTTTGTTGGCTACAATGTCTTCAAGAGTCAAATCCTCAAACAACTCCATCATTTCTATTTCCATCTCACTATCCCTTTCCATCGTCTTCGCCACCGAGTCATCTCTAGTATCCACAGTTACCGTCACCATCTCCTGGTCCATCTCGTTCACTACCACCATTTCACAGTCTCAAGCAAGAAGAACACTAAACACTCAAAGCACGTTCACAGGGAAAAAACCCGAAAGCCACTAATGGACTAGACCCACACACGGGGCCATTCCTTCCCCAACCTATTATTGCTTGATTGCAAATAGCCATGGTTAACTTGTTGACAGATCCAATGATCTGATTTTAACTCATTGCTCCCTTGGTCAAGTAAATAATTTCTAACAGGTATACTTACAGTCTTTTTTCATCTGTGTATGACCTAGCAACATGATAGGATCCATCCAAATTGTGTGCCTGTGTAAGCCTATGTGTTTAATTTCATTATAGATGCATATAGGTTGTTGTTGCTAAATAAAATATCATAGTTCTTGATAGATTTCATTTAGGCCCATTTAGTTTTTGGGCCTATTCAATTAATAACAGTTGTTCATTTTAAGGTTAAATTCCTCTCTTTTGGGCCTTGTGTGAGAGTTGGGAGCCATAGTAGTGGGTACGATATACTGAACTCAAAGACCCCTCACATGAACCACCCCAATTGTGAAGGCCCATTTGCCTGATTTGAATAATTGTACTAGGTTAATTAAACTAGTTTAACCTAATAAAATTGATTAGCAACATAATTAATTTCATTTATTTTGAAATTAATTTAAGAAAATTATAGTTTACAGGATTCTTTATTCTAAGCTAAACTATATGTATTTTCTTGTATTTAATTAAATATAGAATTATAACCATCTAGATTCTTTCTGGAGCTTAATTTAAATTTTCCATTAAATATTCCTATTTAAGTTTATATTTAGTTATCTATGAACGTCCCCGCTTCAAGCCTCCATTGGGCCCTTACACCCACGGAATGAATGGCTCTTATACACGAGTACGCCACTTCGTCTGCTTCATGGATTGATGACTGGCCCTACAGACCAACACAAGTGTTTCCAGCGTGCTTTGTCTTCACTCACATGCATCCTGGGAAAACTTCCCAGGAGGTCACCCATCCTTGAAATTGCTCCAGGCCAAGCACGCTTAACTGTGGAGTTCTTTCGAGATGGGCTACCGAAAAACAAGATGCACCTTGTTGATATAGGTAATACCAATCAATCCATTTAAGCTCTCTTCAACTGTGTAGTCACATACCTACATAGTCTCAGAATCATCCCACTTGACCTTCCCCAGGCGGTGTGGGATTGCACAACTTACCCGGTATTTCCCCTTGCGGATCACGGGACTACTGACTGTCACAATCTACAACTAACCAACTTAAATCTGAATATCTTTTGGATTTAAAATTTCAAAATTAAGTTGAGGAATTTTAGGCATTGGATATTAAGATTCTTTAGATATTTTTTAAGTTAATATCTTTTCGAATATTAACTTAAAATGGAATATTTTCAAATTAAGTGGTTACAATTTAATTTTTGATATTTAATTAAATTTAAATTTGAAAATATTTAAGTTCTATTTTTTTAATACAACTTAAATTAGATATTTTTTAAAATTTTGTGGAAAAGATACTTAGTCAAATAAGATATTTTCTAGATAGTTATTTCTAGACTACTTATTATTTCTAATATTAAATAGGAAAATATAATACATTGTGAAATTAATTATTTATATAATTAATTTTGGTACAATTTATTTTAAGTATATTTTTCCTAGTATTAAACTAGAGATTAATAATTAAGCCTTCTCTACACTTAATTATTTATTTCTTGAATTTAATACATTTAATTAATTTAAAAATTAAATATCTAAGTTGATTTTCATCATGATACTTAAATATTTCTTTTTCATGACACTTAATTAAATAGAAAATTATTTTTAGTTGAAATTTGTTTTTTCAACTAAATTTAAATAATTTTCAAAATATATTTTTTGTTTATTTTATTAATCAAATTTCGAAATTGCATTTCTTAAATGCTGGAATTTCGAATTTTATTTGAAAAATAAATTAAAGTTGTAAATTATTTATTTTAATTTTGGACCAACTTAAATCAATGATTTTTTCATTAGTTGATTAATTTAAAATAAATGAATTAAAATATATTATTAGAAATTAAATTAATTAGTCAAAGGAAAATCTAGATAGGTGATATTTTTTGCTTGAAGTATTTTTCTAGTGTATTTAATTAAATAGAAGATTAATATTTAAGTTGATTTTTATCATCATACTTAAATATTTGAAATTTTTCTTATATATTTAATTAAATAGGAAAATTATATTTTTTGTTGTAAATTAATTTTATTAATTAATTTTGGGCCAACATTAAATTAGAATAATTTTTCCAGGATTTATTTTTTATTTTAACATGCATTTTCGAAAATTCTATCCTTAAATACTTTAATTTTTCGAAATGCAATATATATTTATAGAAAATTAAATTTGAGTTGTAAATTAATTTAAATTAATTTTCTAACAACTTAAATTGAATATTTTTCTAAATATTTATTGGAAATTATTAGTAAGATGGAAGAAATTCATGTTATTTTCATATCCATCTAAGTAAAATTTATAAATATTAAATTAAAATTTATATTTAGAATTTTTCATTCTAAATTGGAAATTTTATTTAAATAAATATATATTTAAAATAAATAGATTAAATAAAGAGAATCAAAGAAAATACAACTCTCTTTAAATAATGAGCTTTATTATTAAGATATTCGATCTCCATTGTTGGTTTTACATCGCGTTTGTTTTAGTGAGTAATCCTCCCTAATGGAGGAACGTTCATTAGCAATTTCGCACCGTTTAATCTCGAAAGATAAGTAGTTTGTAAGTGTTTTATATGGTATGGATCACCCTAATGGTGGCGATCATATTTGACTTGCAAATTATGAAACAATGGTGGAAGCTCATAAGATAGAATTGCCTTGACTCTCGCCTAAATGGGACAACGCTGAATTCCAATCTTGATCGAATAAAAGGTTGCTAGAATGATTAATATTTTAGATGAGCTGACAACTCTATTCAATGGATGGTAGCTTTGACTCTTGCCTAAACGGGACACTGATATCAGTTTGTTGAAAACCTTGGAAATTATTTAGGATTATATGTTTTAGTATTTTCACTTGTCATTCCTAGTTGCTATATGTTTAATAATTTCTGAATTGTGTATGAATTTATATTGAACCATGTTATTTTCTGTTATTAAGTTGTAGTTTAATTTCGAATCTTCATTGTTGGTCTAACTTGGTTTGTTTATCTAATTAGATAAATCCCTAATGGATTTTCACCATTAGACATACATAATAGTGTTAGATCTCGAAAGATAAATATTGTATATGCAACATCTAGCTGTTCATCAATTGATGACACCTTAGACTAGTATTTTTACGATATGAAACAACAAGATTGTATAAATAAGATTATTTTGACTCTCGCTAATCGAAGCATCGTTGGATTCTTATTTATAAACGAAATTATCCTAATTCCTCTTAGCTTATTCATTTCGAATTAGCTCAATAACATATTATTGGATGAATTGTCTATAAATCATTTCATATCATTCTATATTTTCTCTTAAGAAATTAAATGACGCATATGATTATAATCCCGAAATTCTATTCCCAATTGATATAAATCCTCAATCTTAGAAATCTCCTACTTGTATGGGCAAATCAGACTTAGAGTTAAATTAGTAGTGGTGGTCCAATAAAGAATTACTCATAATATTTGGTATAAATTTAAGTCTTCGACTTTAATTTTAGATTCCAAACAGAAATTTTCTTATATTTCTAATTCCAGAATACAATACAGTTACACTTTCTCAAGTATTTAATATCCATCTTCTATTAATGGATTCAAACTGTATGGAATATGAGTTTAGTGTTCTGTGACTAGGATCCACTTGCAGTATTCTAAGAACTCTTTGATGTAACTAAACCTAAGTCATCAAAAGACACTACCACATTTTTTTAATCTATGGCATTTGTATCTTGTTCATATTGGTTTTGACAAGATCAATCTCTGCAAAGAGTTAATATGCCTATATCCACTGAAAGTAGTTCATCTCATTCGAAGATGGATGTACATTCAGGGGTGGATATGAGTTTTTCGTTGTATTCTTAAAACGATCACTCTAGATTATACCTTATGCAAAGAAATTTGAAATGTTTGAAAAATTTCATTAATTTCTAGCAATGGTGAAACACCATTAAGGTAAGTGGTTAAAGATCTTGCGAACTGATAGGGGTGGAGAAATAGTTAGTAGATATGCAGTTCAAAGATCATTAAATTGATTTTTGAATTATATCCAAACTTACCTCCCCAGAAATTTGAGTTGCATATTGATGATTAGTTACTAGTCGTTGCCTAAATCCTTCAATGGTAATACAATTTCAGAATAATGTAATGGTTGTATACTTAATGTAAATCATTACTAGATTCATGGATGACCTAATAAAAATCTTAAGAAAAGCTAGAACTGTTAACCATGGTTTGTTAGCTATTCTAAGTGATTAGGGGTGGACCATCCCATAGTCAATAGATAAGAAAGTGTTTGTTCAAACAAACACTACTTTTCTAAGATAATGACTAAGTCTGAAAATAAAGTAGCAAATAAAGGAGATATTTATTTCTTGATTCCAAAAGTGTTCTATCATCGTATATGACATATGATGATCCCACTGCCTCTGTTGTCTTGTCACAACCAAAGAGGTTAATACCATTTAATTTTCTTAGACATAATTCACAGTACCTTGTCGTAGTGGGAGAGTTTCTAGGAACTCGCCTTCTTATGACTTGGAAGACACTAGTGATTAAAATCCATTGTGAGTTTAAACAAGTAATGGATTGAAAAGATAAGAAACTAAGAAGAAAAGCCAATAGAACTATGGTTTAATCCATTCACATGGAGTAACCTAAAGTTTTCTATTACAAGGAAATTTTATTTAATAAGTCCATTCTATGGACTTAACAAACTTCCTGTTCCTAGTATTACAGGTTTGAGTTTATCTAAACCTATGACTTGTGGTATATTTGGTAATTACTTACTCTAATGCAAGCAACTTACTTTAGTAAGATGTTGATGCATTTTCTTTCTAATGGCAATCTATAGAAGCTTCACAACTTCTTAGGCATAGATTTTATTTATCTAAGGAAAAGTCTCAACTATTCCAAAAAAGATAAAGCCATGAAAGAATTTCTTAAATCAACAGTGAGAGGTCTCAGATATGCTAAAGTATGCCTTAGACCAGACACCTGCTGTTGAGTGAGAGTAATGAGTAGGTATTAGATTAATCCAGGAGAAGAACATTGGAAGACAATCAAGTAAATCTTAAGATTAAGAAGAGGAACTATATGTTAGTCTATAAGGGTGTGTTTAAAACTCTTAGACTACACCACATCAGATTTCAAAATTTGCCTTTGTGCTAGAAAATCTTTCTGATAAGATGGTGATTACTCTGGGGGTGGAATAGTGATTTTGGAGAAGTGTAAAAACCTATCTGAAGTCTCTAGGTCTACCAGAAAGAGACTGAATGTTAAAGTTGCAGGAAGGGTACTTATTCAGTCTAAGGATAGTTCTATGCACCTTTGGCACCATTCCAAATTGCCTTAACTACTAGTGTTATTTCCTGATTAACCAAAAGCAGTTGCCAAAGGTATAGAATCCAGTATCCCAAGAGAGTAGACATATAGAGAGGAATTTCACATTATCAATGATTTTGTGATTAAGGAAGAGTAATGGTGGAGAAAAGGTTGTGCTTAATTCAACATTTCAGATCCTATTCCGAGGAGTTTACTAATACTACACTTGATTTGTATATCAAGGTGTTGAGATTATTTGAAATGCATTTTTTTTTTTTGTTTTATATTAGTGCAAGGGGGAGTTTCTTGGGTTTTATGCCCTAAATAAAACTCATTTTCAATTTAATCATATTTAATTATTAATATAGATCAGAAATAACATTTAATGTTGCATGGTTCACATGATTTATTTCATGATTATATGTACATAATGTATGAATTCATCTGAAACCCTTTTCACATACTTGATCCTGTTTATTGTGTTGTCAACATATTGGAAAGTAAACATGACTATGTGAATAAAGTTTCCTAGATTTATCAGACACAGGGTTTAACTGATATGATAATCTACAACAGAGTTTACTTGCATTTGGAGAAATGCTATGTTCTTTCCAGAGCATTGGTTAAAGTAAAGCTCAGGTTGGATGCATGGAGTATGCATCGGAAGGGACCGATATTGAACTTTGACTTAGATTTATTAAACATACCGTAATATCTATTCAAGTCAATATCGCCTAGTTGATCCTAGATCAAATGATCTTAATCCTGTTATGATTAGGCTCAATCTCAAGAGGCTATTCGTGTTCTTTGATTTGTTAGTTAAGCCTACTTTTGGGTCAAGGTGATACGTACATTTTGGGAACACGATAGTGCAATTGAGTGGGAGCGCTAACATAAACATGGAATCTATATCTTCTGTCTGGCAAATAGTAAGTAAAGGATGATCTCCTTCGAGCTTGACCAAACGAAAATAAATTGCGGAGATCTCATTTCACATAAGCTGAAATATCATTTATACGGGGTTAAGTGTTTTAAGGATTAAATACATTGTAGGGTGTAACGGTAATCTAATCCCTTTACAGTGTAGATCATTCATATAGAGGATCATTGGTCAAATTAGGATTATAACAATGGATAACTAATGATGTGTCTATATGGTGGAACATATAGAGCATGTTATATACTGAGAGTGCAATTCTAAGTTCTATGCGTGGATTCAACGAAGAATTAATAAGTCAGTGAATTTAGGTTATAAATTCTTGATCTGCTTATTGGAAGCTTAGTTATATAGACCCATGGTCCCCCCACTAGTTGAGATAATATTTCTTGTAAGACTCATATAATTGGTTTTGATTAATCAATTATAATTCTCAAATTAGACTATGTCTATTTGTGAATTTTTCACTAAGTAAGGGCGAAATTGTAAAGAAAGAGTTTTAGGGGCATATTTGTTAATTATGATACTTTGTATGGTTCAATTAATAAATATGATAAATGACAATATTATTTAATAATTATTTATAGTTATTAAATAGTTAGAATTGGCATTTAAATGGTTGAATTTGAAAATTGGCATTTTTGAGAAAATTAGATGCAGAAAAGATAAAACTGCAAAATTGCAAAAAGTGAGGCCCGAATCCACTATGCATGGCCGGCCACTTTTGTAGGCAATTTAAACTGATATTTTCATTATTTTAATGTCAAATAATTCAAACCTAACCCTAGTGGAATGTTATAAATAGATAGTGAAGGCTTCAGGAAAATTACACTTAATTTTCTACTTTTTCATTCAGAAAAAAACTGAGCCTCTCTCTCTCCCTATCTTTGGCCGACCACTCCCTCTCTCTCTTCTTCCTAAAGATTTCGAATTCTTAGTGTTAGAGTAGTTCCCACACACAGCAAGTGATACCTCAATCATAGTGAGGAAGATCGTGAAGAAAGACTTTCAGCAAGAAGGAGTTTTCAGCACTAAAGAATCAGAGAAAGAGATCCAGGTTCAGATATTGATAATGCTCTGCTACAGAAAGGAATCAAGGGCTAGATATCTGAACGGAAGGAGTCATAATATTCCGCTGCACCCAATGTAAGGTTTACTAAACTTTATATGTGTTTATTTCATCGTTTTAGAAAGTTCATATTTAGGGTGTTAATCAACATACTTGTGAGTAGATCTAAGATCCTGGTAAAATAATTTCCAACAACATCATCGCTGATTATCACATCAGTGTAAATCCAAAATACTGATGAAACAGGGACTTAGTCTTTTGAATCATATAATCACAATCACATTCCACTGTGTTGACAATACTGTAATTGTGAATAAACATATGATCTGGACTTAACAGATTTTGTGTATAACCATAATAAACATATTAAACCATAAGCATGTAAAATTCATTCAAACATAAATCACTTCAAATTTCTTATATTGATAACTACTCAGATTGTAAAGGGTTTTATTTAGGGCACAAAACCCAACATATATATAGATCATATTTTATCTCTTAGTGTTATAAAGATCATGTGGAGTTATGAATATAATCCAGAGTTCATTAGATATAAAAGATCGTTGAACTGCATATTATTCTTAACTTATTCCACCCCTATGAGATCAAAAGATCTTTCTATTAAACAAATTCTTAATAATTGTATTAGAATTAACAATTATTCATAAACATAGAAAATAAATTCTTAGTGTTTATGTAGTATTAAATCTTTGAAGAGTTTAAGATACTATAGAATTTGTATCAATAATAAAAACACATACACATACAATTATTAAAACATATAAATATAATTGGTATTGGTTACACAAGATAAAGTAAATGAAGCTCAATTCATAAATTACAATTTATTTCCAAAATAGAAAACTTTATTATAAAATCTTCCAAAATTAAAGGAATTGTTTGCAACAATATGAAAAATAGGGAATAAAATCCCAAACTAAAAATTAAAATCCAAATTGTTCTTAAAATAAAATAATTAATTCGAAAATAAAGAAGATTTCGAGTTTCATCTTCATCTTGGACTATCTCCACCCTTCTGTCCAACTATCCGATTCAACTCGCTAAGATAGCATCCGAGTTTAAGTAGTTGTGGCTGAAATAAGAAGAAAAACAAATAAACATGGTTAGTAGGTCCATAATTAATAATCTAAGTGGATTATAATTCACTAAAACACATCAGTTTATAGGAAAAGAAATACCTTGTTTCTTTGCTAGAAATTTAGGGCATTGGGGTTTCCAGTGGCCTTTTTCATTGCAATAGAAGCATTTTCCTTTTGGTGCATCACCAAGAGTAGCAGCCTTTTTCTTTTTAACTGTTTTCACAGCTTGAACAGGCTTTTTGCTATTCTTCCACTTCTTCTTGTTCTTGGGTTTGGAAGTAGAGGCAAAGTTTGCCTCAGCTTTAGTCGCTCCATTACCATTTCCAGAATTTGGAGCTTTAGGTCCCTTTTTCTGCGGTCCTCCAATCAAATTTTCATATGTCTGAAGGTCGTTAACCAAGGTGTGAAAGTCTTGTTCCTTCTTGTTCATGACATAATTTGAAGTGTAGGGCAGAAAAGCTGGAGTCAGACTATTCAAGATTAGACTAACTTGAGTTGTCTGATCCATTTCAGCTCCACAATTCTGAGCTTCTTGGAAATAACTTGCCATCTGGAGAAGGTGATCACGCACGTTCTGATGAGGACTCATCCGTGCATTTATAAACTTCCTTGTCGCTTCAAAGCGAGATTGGATTGATGCCATTCTGAATAGATTAGTTAACTCAGTCATGATTTTTGCAACCATGTTAGTGTTTGCAAACCTTGTTTTCAAGGTGTCTACCATGCTGGAAAGTATGAAGTATCGAGCTTTGTTGTTGGCATTTTGCCAACGCTCGTACTTCTCTTTTACAGCTTTGGTTGCATAGTCACGTGGCTGCTCAGGAGATGGTTCAGTTAACACAAACAGGGCATTTTCACCTATGAGAGCAATGTTAATGTTCTCTTTCCATTTAGGGAAGTTAGATCCACTCAGCTTATTATCAGTCAATAGTGACAACATGGGATTGTTCATTGTCATGTTGGATACTACAAATAACAATAAATAGAAATCAAATAAGGCTTAAAACAAAAATCTCATTCAGAAATTATTAGCACATAGCAAGTAGGAATGACAAGCGAAAATACTAAAGCATACAGACCTAAATAATTTCCAAGGTTTTCAACAAACTGATACAATGTCCCGTTTAGGCGAGAGTCAAAGCTACCATTCATTGAATAGAGTTGTCAGCTCATCTAAAATGATAAACATTCTAGCAACCTTTTATTCGATCAAGATGAGAATTCAGCGTTGTCCCATTTAGGCGAGAGTCAAGGCTATTCTATTTTATTAGCTTCCACCATTATTTCATACTCTTGTAAGCCCTATTAAAGTCGCCACTATTAGGGTGATCCATACTAAAATAAACACTTACAAAGAAAATATTTATCTTTCGAGATTCTACGGCATTAGTTTGCTAATGAACATTCCTCCATTAGGGAGGATTACTCACTAAAGCAATAACTATGTAAAACCAACAATGGAGATCGAATATCCTAATATTAATAAAGCTCATTATTTTAAATGTATTTTCTTCTAATATTAATTTCAATCTATTTATTTTGAATATTTATATTTATTTAATTAAAATATCAAATTTAAAATAAAATTATAAATAAAATTTTAATTTAATATTTATAAAATTATACTTAGATGGATAATAAAATGAATTATTTTTATCTTAGTATTAATTTTTCAATAAATATTTAGAAAAATATTTAATTAAAGCTGTATTAATTTAAATAATTGCAACTCAAATTTTAATTTTCTATAAATATATTTTGCATTTCGAAAAATTAAAGTATATAAAACACAATTTTCGAAATGCTCTAAAATAAAATGAATCCTGGAAAATAATATCTAATTTTATGTTGATCCAAAATTAATTAATAAAATTAATTTTCAACTAAAAAATAATTTTCCTATTTAATTAAATATAAAGAAAAAAGTCAAACATTTAAGTATCATCATGAAAGTCAACTTAAATATTAATTTTCTATTTAATTAAATATTACTAGAAAAGTACTTCAAGCAAAAAAATATCTATCTAGATTTTCATTGACTAATTAATTTATTTTCTAATTATAATATATTTTAATTAATCATTTGAATGAAAAAAATTTATTGATATAAGTTCGTCCAAAGTTAATTAATAATTAACTTTCAACTTTAATCTATTTTTCAAAAAAAAATTGCATATTAAATGCAATTCGAAAATGATTAAAATATATTTTGAAAATTATTCAAATTTAAGTTGTTATGAAATAAAAATTTTTAACTTAAAATAATTTTTAATTAAATATCATGAAAAAAAATAATATTTAAGTATCATGATGAAAATCAACTTAGATATTTAATTTCAATTTAATTAACTGTATTAAATACAAGAAATAAATAATTAAGTATAAATGAAAACTTAATTATTAATTCTAATTTAATACTAGGAAAATATACTATATTTAGATTGATTCAAAATCAATTATTAAACAATTAATTTTGATCTAAAATATTTTCCTATTTAACATTAGAAAAATAACTAGTACTAGAAATAGCTATCTAGAATATATTAATTAAGTGTTTTTCTGAAGTTTGAAAGATATCTAATTTAAGTTGTTATAGAAAGAATCTGAAAAACAACTTAAATATTTTCAAACAGAATTTAATTAAATATTAAAATTAGGTTGTAACCACCTAATTTTTTTTAAAAAAAAAAAATTACAATTTAAGTTGAAAGAAATATCAACTTAAAAAAAATATCTTAAGAATCTTCAATAACCAATTTCTAGAATTCCTCAACTTAATTTGAATTCAAAAGATATTCCAATATAAGTTGATAAAAAAAATAGAAACAACTAATTTTCAACTTAAATAGGAATATTTAATGAAATAATTAAAATAAGTTTCAGAAAGAATCTAGTTAGTTATAATTTTATATTTAATTAAATACAAGAAAAATACATATAGTTTACTTAGAAAAAGTTTCATTGAACTAAGTGTGTTTTTCTTAAATTAATTTCAAAATATACGAATGAAAAATTAATTCCAATTACTTTGAAATTAATTATGTTGCTAATCAATTTTATTAGGTTAAACTAATTTAATTAACCTAGTACAGTTATCCAAATCACGCAAATGGGCCTTCACAGTTGGGGTTGTTCATGTGAGGGAGGGCTGGGTTCAGTATGTCGTACCCACTGCTATTGGCCCCCTAACTCTCACACAAGGCCCAAAAGAGAGGAATTTAACCTTAAAATGAACAACTGTTATTAATTGAATAAGCCCAAAAACCTAAAGGGGCCTAAATAAAATCTATCATGGTGTGACATTTTATTAATTAAATGAACTACCTATATGCATCTAAACATAAAGTAAACATATAAGCTCACACAGGCACACAGATTTGGATGAATCCTATCATGTTACTAGGTCATACACAGATGAAAGAAGAATATAAAATTTACCTGTTACAAATTATATACTTGATCTATTAACAATTGAACCATGGGTTAAAATCAGATCATTGGATTTGTCAACAAGTTAAGCCGTGGTAATTTAGATCATGTAATAATAGGTTTTAGAAAACTTACAAACAATCTAAAACACATACTCCTGCAACAAATTGGATAGTTGGATGTAAGAATTATTTAATTTTAAATTAATTAATTTAAAAAAAATCGAAAATAAAATTATAATAAAAAAAATATTTTCGGTTTTTTAATTAAATAATAAAATAAAAAAAATAAAATTAAACCTACAATTTTGAAAAATTAGGTTTCAACTAACCTAAATATCTTTTCAAAAAAATGCTAACTATCTTTTAAATTTCATGTTATTTTATAAATTAAATATTCAATAAAATAAAATGATAATTTAATATCCTTTTTCTGATTTTATAATTTAATTTGAATAAAAATAACAAAATTTAAAAGTTAGCAAAATATCTATCTTTATTCAAAAAATCATGATTATAATAATCTTATTTTAAAATTTAAATAAGGTCAATTTATTTAAAAAATAGAATTATTAGAAAAAAATATCTGACCTTAAATTTAAAAATAAGATAAAATAATCAAAATTTAAAATTAGATAGATAATTAAGCAAAAAAAAAAATAGATATTTACCTATTTTCAAGTTCAAATTACACTAATATCTTAAATTAATTTTAAAAAATCCAATTATATTAATTCTGATAATTAGAATTGAAATAGAAATAGTAAATATATAAATATAAAACTACACAAAAAAATTGGAAGTTACTTTCATGAAATAGCATGAAAAAATGAAGAAAACGAAAAAAAAAATGCAAGTGGTACGTACAGTGCATTGCATACTGTCCACACGCACATTGCAGGGTGCTTGACCGAGAGGACACGGTGCAAGAGGCTGCATGTAGCCTCTCCGCGCGTGCCCAGGTGGTCTTCAGATAAGGCGCCCATGTCCTGACCGAGAAAACTCTATCATGACCTTGTCTGAGCGCATGCAACTGAGGAAATCACCCTCGTCCGCGCGTGTAGGGTGGGTGATGCCACCCTGATTTTTTTTAATTTTTAAAAATTCATAACTAATTCAAATAAAATCGAAATTAAGTTCTGTAAAAAAGTGAATTGCTTAATTTTTTCCAAAATATCCAACAAAAATAATACCAGAAACGAAAATTTAATTATTTTTCATAAAATTTTACAAACATCAGTCAATCATCAAATAACACACAGATCAACATGAAACCATCCAAATCACACATAAATCGTTTTAACTCTAAATTTCTTGAAAGTAAATCAATTACCATGGCTCTGAGGCCAGTTGTTGGAATTTATTTTACCAGGATCTTAGATTTACTAACAAGTATGTTGTTTAACATCCTAAATATGACCTTCTAAAACGATAATAAACACATATAAAGTATGAGAAACCTTACAGTGGTTGCAGCGGAATATAATGTCTCCTTCCGCTCAGATCTCTAACCCTTGTATCCTTTCTGGCGCAGAGTATCACCAAGATCTGAGCCCGAATGTCCTTCTCTTTAGTTTGGATTCTTCACAGTCTTCTACATTATGATTGAGATACCACTTGATGTGTGTGGGCACTACTCAATCACTCAACGTTTCGATAACTTAAAGAATGAGAGAGAGAGAGAGAGAGAGAGAGAGAGAGAGAGAGAGAGAGAGAGAGAGAGAGAGAGAGAGAGAGAGAGAGAGAGAGAGAGAGAGAGAGAGAGAGAGAGAGAGGCTATAGAAGGGAAAGTGATGGCTCAAATTTTTCTGGAAGCAAAAATTCTATTTTTCAATCTCTTAACAAGTGTGAGCCATCACTATCTATTTATAGGTAACTACTAGGTTTAGGTTAAGAATTATTGGGCATTAAAATAATGAAAATATTAATTGGAAAAAACCAATTAAGTGGTCAGCCAAGGTTTAGTGGGCCCCACTTTGGTATTTTGCAATTTTACAAATTTTCATTCTATTTTCTCAAAAACATCAATTTTTTAATTCTAACCATTTAAATGCCAAAACTAATTATTTAATAACTAAAATAAATTATTAAATAATATTGTCATTTAATATATTTATTAATTAAACATAATAAAGTCTTCCAATTAATAAATAAAACATAGTATCTCTTTTCTTCACAATTTTGCCCTTGCTTAGTGAAAATTCATAAACTAGACATAATCTAGTTTTAGAATTATAATTTATTAACTAAAATCAATTAATTGAGTCTTACAAGCAGTATGGTCTCAACTAGAATGGGGACCATGGGCCTATATTTCTGAGCTTCCAATAAGCTGATTAAGAATTTACCAAGTAAATTCACTAGCTTTTTAATTCCTTGTTGCATCCACTCTTAGAACTTAGAATTGCACTCTCAGTCATATAGAACGCTCTATATCTTCCACCATAGAGATATGCTATCACATTTAACCATCACTATAATCTAAATAATCAAAGATCCTCTATATAGATGATTTACACTGAGTAGGGACTAATTTACCATTTCACCCCTCAATGTATTTTGATCTTTAAAACACTTAGCCACCTATAAATGATATTTAAGTGAACTAAAATATAATCACATAAATAAGAGCTCTTCCATTTACATCTATTTAGCTAAGCTCGAAGGAACTCATCACTTTACTTCTAAATACCTGTAGAAGCTATAGATTCTATATTTATGTTCAGTGCTCCCTCTCAATCATACTATCATGTTCTTAATATGTACGTATCATCTTGACCCGAAAGTAGGCTTAACTAACAAATCAAAGAACATGAATAGTACTCCTGAGATTGAACCTAAGCATATCAGGATTAAGATCTTTTGATCTAAGATCAACTAGTGATATTGACTTAGAAAGATATAACGGTAAGAATTATAATATCTTTACTAAGATCAATATCGGTCCAGTCCAATTTATACTCCATACATTCGAGACTAGTATACTATGCCAATATTCTGTAAAGAACATAACACAAGTGTAAGTACACTTCATCGCTGATTATCACATCAGTGTAAATCCAATGCACTGATGAAACAGGGACGTTGTCTTTCGAAGTATATAATCACAATCACATTCCATTGTGTTGACATCACTGTAATTGTGAATGACTATATGTTCTGGACTGAACTGATTATGTGTATATATATAAATTAAACCATAAACATGAATAAAACATGTAAGCATAAATGATTTCTAATCTTTTTATTGTTGACAAATCAGATTAGATTGTAATGAGTTTTATTTAGGGCATAAAATCCCAACATATACGCCCTAGTATGGTCGTATATCGACATTCTTCAGTAAGGTCTTTGACTTTGGTAGCCTTGGCCATATGAATAAAGTCTTTTAGAGGTTTTGCTTGTCGCTGTTTGACTTCGACACGGTCTTCTAACTGTGATGGTACAAATCTCGAGGACGAGAATTGTGTGTAGAATTCTCATGAGAACTTAGCCTAGGAGTTGAATCTTTCTGGGGTGAGTTTAAAGTACCACTGTTGGGCTGTCTTTGATAGTGTGGATGGGAATATCCGACAGCGCACATCACTAGTGACCTTGTGGAGGTCGAGCTGCATCTTGAAGTACTTGATGTGAGCTAGTGGGTCTTCTCATCCAGTATACATCTTCCATCATTTTGAACTTTGGTAGAGGTAGGGCATTTATATATGCTGAGAACGGTGATACCCTCGACCGATCAAGTTCGAGGTCTGAAGGCTTCGAGCCAGCTATGTCCTGGATCATGTCCCTGTATTGGTCCAACTGTGCTTGCACAGAAGGATATGTTGCTGTGGGGACTTGATTGACTGGCCCTCCTTGGGGAGGCTACAGATCTGAGAAGATAGGGGCTGGCTGGCCATACCTTGGGAGAGTGTATGGTGAAGATCAGTCATGCCTTATAGACCTTGGCCGACCATTCCCAGGTACAGAAGTTGGCCTAGGCTAGCCAGGCTTGCGCCCGATTACTGTGCTTGGCTGGGTAGACGTGCATTGGACAGGGTCTAGCTACCCAGTACTCCTCCATGGCCGGCCAGACCTACAAAGGGCAGGGCCTGGCCACTCGTGATGCTTCCTTGGCTGGCCAGACCTGCATTGGGCAAGATTTGGCTACCTATTACTCCTTGGTAAACTAGTGTCAGTTATGTATTGATTAGGGGTAGATCATACCAATAGTTGGAGTTTGGTGGATCTAGATGCCTGAAGTGATCGGTTTCACTTCTCAAATTGCCATTTTGGGTGTTTCCACCCAGTTTTAGTCCTCTTCGGTCGAAGATTGACCTCTATGCACCTCACTCCCCTAGGGGAAGAGGTTTTGTTCCCTGGCCGGCCAGGGGTACTGCTGCTGATCGCTGGCCGACAAGTGGCTATATAGTAGGGGTTGCTATTGAGCCAGAGATCCTTGTCCGATGATCTGACTATTCTCGTCGTTTGACCTTTGAGCAAAGGTCTGTCCTCCCTCTGACAGGGGAAAATCTGTCCTAGTTCATGAGGAACTTGGCAGAAATCTTCCTTAAAGTGGATCCCTAAGGAGATCCTAGCCTCTTCTGTCAGTTCTCTGATTGAACCATCTTATTAGATCATTGGCCTCTAGGTTGCGGCGATCTAATTCTGCCTAGTGAGATCGAAGGATGTGTTGGGTTTTATGCCCTAAATAAAACTCATTTCAATATAATCAGATTTACTTATTAATATAGATCAGAAATAACATTTAATGTTGCATGGTTCACATGATTTATTTCATGATTATATGTACATAATGTATAAATTCATCTGAAACCCTTTTCACATACTTGATCCTGTTTATTGTACCGTCAACACATTGGAAAGTAAACATGACTATGTGAATAAAGTTTCCTAGATTTATCAGACACAGGGTTTTACTGATATGATAATCTACAACAAGAGTTTACTTGTATTTGGAGAAATACTATGTTCTTTCCAGAACATTGGTTAAAGTAAAGCTCAGGTTGGATGCATGGAGTATGCATCGGAAGGGACCGATATTGAACTTTGACTTAGATTTATTAAACTTACTGTAATATCTATTCAAGTCAATATCGCCTAGTTGATCCTAGATCAAATGATCTTAATCCTGATATGATTAGGCTCAATCTTGAAAGGCTATTCGTGTTCTTTGATTTGTTAGTTAAGCCTACTTTTAGGTCAGGGTGATACGTACATTTTGGGAACACGGTAGTGCAATTGAGTGGGAGCGCTAGCATAAACATGGAATCTATAGCTTCTATCTGACGAATAGTAAGCAAAGGATGATCTCCTTCGAGCTTGACCAAACGAACATAAATGGTGGAGTACTCATTTCACATAAGCTGAAATATCATTTATACGGGGTCAAGTGTTTTAAGGAATAAATACATTGTAGGGTGTAACGGTAATTTAATCCCTTTACAGTGTAGATCATATATAGAGGATCATTGATCACATTAGGATTATAACAATGGATAACTAATGATGTGTCTATATGGTGGAACATATAGAGCATTCTATATACTGAGAGTGCAATTCTAAGTTCTATGCGTGGATTCAATGAAGAATTAATAAGTTAGTGAATTTTAGTGCTAAATTCTTGATCTACTTATTGGAAGCTCGGTTATATAGACCCATGGTCCCCCCACTAGTTGAGATAATATTGCTTGTAAGACTCATGTAATTGGTTTTGATTAATCAATTATAATTCTCAAATTAGACTATGTCTATTTGTGAATTTTTCACTAAGTAAGGGCGAAATTGTAAAGAAAGAGTTTATAGGGGCATATTTGTTAATTATGATACTTTGTATGGTTCAATTAATAAATATGATAAATGACAATATTATTTAATAATTATTTATAGTTATTAAATAGTTAGAATTGGCATTTAAATGGTTGAATTAGGAAATTGGCATTTTTGAGAAAATCAGATACAAAAGGTGTTAAAATTGCAAAATTGCAAAAACAAGGCCCAATCCACTAAGTGTATGGCCGGCCACCTTTGTAGCTATTTTAAGTTGATTTTTTCATTATTTTAATGCCATATAATTCAAATCTAACCCTAGTGGAATGCTATAAATAGATAGTGAAGGCTTCAGAAAAATAACACTTTTCTTCAGACTTTCTGATTCAGAAAACTGAGCCTTCTCTCTCCCTATCTTTAGCTGACCACTCTCTCTTTTCTTCTTCAATATTTCGAAATCCTTAGTGATTTGAGTAGTGCCCACACACATCAAGTGATACCTCAATCATAGTGAGGAAGATCGTGAAGAAAGATCATCAGCAAAGGAGTTTCAGCATCAAGGATTCAGAGAAAGAGATCCAGGTTCAGATATTGATAATGCTCTGCTACAGAAAGGAATCAAGGGCTAGATATCTGAACAGAAGGAGTCATTATATTCTGCTGCACCCAATGTTAGGTTTCTTAAACTTTATATGTGTTTAATTTATCGTTTTAGAAAGTTCATATTTAGGATGTTAATAAACATACTTGTGAGTAGATCTAAGATCCTGGTAAAATAATTTCCAACAACTGGTATCAGAGCCATGGTAATTGATTTACTTGCAAGAAATTTGGACTTTAAAACGATTGTTTGTATGTTCTTTGGATGGTATGATGTTGTATTGAGTGTTATTTGATGATTGATTGATGTTTGTGAAATTTTCGTGAAAAATAATTGCGATTTTATCTCTGGAATTATTTTTATTGGATAGTATGGAAAAAATTAAGCAAGTTAGCCTTTTACAGAACTTAATTTGGATTTTATTTGAGTTAGTTATGATTTTTTGAAGATTTGAAAAAATCGGGGTTGTGCTGATATTTTCCTGCGATCGCAAATCTGTCCGTACAGTTTCGAATTTTTTTGTTTTTCTTCAATTTTTTATGCTTTTTCCTGGAATTAACTTCCAATTTTTTGTATAGTTTTGTATTTATACTATTACTATTCCTAATTCAATTCTAATTATCATTTTGAATTAATTTAATATTTTTTAAATTTAATTCAAGATATTAGTGTAATTTGAATTTGAATAGAATTAGTATCTATCTTCTAGCTTAAAAATCTATCTTATTTTTAAATTTGATTATATCTTATTTTTTTTTTAAATTTAAGGTCAGATTTTATAAGATATTTATAAAATCTTTTAAGATATTTTTAAGATATCTTATCTTTTAAGATATTTTTAATTATATCTTATCTTTTAAGATTTTTTTTTAAAAATTAAATCTTTTTAGATATTTTGATCTTATTTAAATTTAAAATAAGATATTTATAATCATGTAATTTTAAATAGATGTAAGATATTTTGCTAACTTTTAAATTTTATTATTTTATTTATTTAAATTAAATTTAAAATCTGAAAAGATATTTATTTATCTTTTCTAATTTTTTATTTAATTTTTATTTATAAAATAACATTTAAAATTTAAAAGTAGTTAGCAAATTTTTGAAATGATATTTAGGTTGGTTGAAACCTAATTTTTCAAAAATTGTAGGTTTAATTTTAAATTTAAAGTTTTTTTGAAAATTTCGAATTTTTCAAATTTTTTTTAAAAAAAATTCGAAATTTTTTTTTTATTATTTAATTAATTATTTTCGAAATTAAAAATTTAATTTAAAATTAAATAAATCCTACATCCAACTATCCAGCTAACCTTGTTGCAGGAGTATGTGTTTTAGCTTATGTGTAAGTTTTCAAAACCTATTATTACTTGATTGCAAATAGCCATGGTTACTTTTTGCCAGATCTAATGATCTGATGGCTCCCTTGGTCAAGATAATAATTTGTAACAGGTATATTTACAATCTTCTTTCATTTGTGTATGACCTAGCAACATGATAGGACCCATCCAAAGTGTGCCTGTGTGAGCCTATGTGTTTAATTTGATTATAGATACATATAGGTTGTTGTTGCTAAAATAAATTATCATAGTTCTTGATAGAATTTATTTAGGCCCATTTAGTTATTGGGCTTATTCAATTAATAACAATTGTTCTTATTAAGGTTAATGTGGGCACTACTCAAATCACTAAGGATTTCATACTAGGAACAGGAAGTTTTGTTAAGTCCATTGAATAGACTTATAAACGAAATTTCCTTTTATGTCCTTGTAATAGAAAACTTTAGGTTACTCCATGTGAATGGATTAAACCATAGTTCTATTGGCTTTCTTCTTAGTTTCTTACCTTGACAATCCATTACTTGTTTAAACTCACAATGGATTTTAATCACTAGTGTCTCCCAAGTCATAAGAAGGTGAGTTCCTAGAAACTCTCCCACTATGACAAGGTACTGTGAATTATGTCTAAGAAAATGGTATTAACCTCTTTGGTTGTGACAAGACAACAGAGGCAGTGGGATCATCATATGTTAAGATGATAGAACACTTTTGGAATCAAGAATTAAATATCTCCTTTATTTGCTACTTGTTTTCAGACTTAGTCATTTTCTTAGAAAAGTAGTATTTGTTTGAAAAAACACTTTCTTATCTATTGACAATGGGATGGTCCACCCCTAATCACTTAGAAAAGCTAACAAACCATGGTTAACAGTTCTAGCTTTTCTTAAGATTTTTGATTAGGTCATCCATGAATCTAGTAATGTTTTACATTAAGTATACAACCATTACATCATTTATTGATATACATTAGAGTAAGTTGCTTGCATTAGAGTAAGTAATTACCAGGTATACCACAAGCTATAGGTTTGAGTTTATCTAAACCTATGGCTTGTGGTATACCTGGTAATTACTTACTCTAATGCAAGCAACTTACTTTAGTAAGATGCTGAAGCATTTTCTTTCTAATGGCAATCTATAGAAGCTTCACAACTTCTTAGGTATAGATTTTATTTATCTAAGGAAAAGTCTCAACTATTCCAGAAAAGATAAAGCCATGAAAGAATTTCTTAAATCAACAGTGAGAGGTCTTAGATATGCTTTAGACCAGAAACCTGTTGTTGAGTGGGAGTAATGAGTAGGTATCAGATTAATCCAGGAGAAGAACATTGGAAGACAATCAAGTAAATCTTAAGATTAAGAAGAGGAACTATATGTTAGTCTATAAGGGTGTGTTTAAAACTCTTAGACTACACCACATCAGATTTCGAAATTTGCCTATGTGCTAGTAAATATTTCTGATAAGATGGTGGTTACTCTGGGGGTGGAATAGTGATTTTAGAGAAGTGTAATAACCTATCTGAAGTCTCTAGGTCTACCAGAGAGAGATTGAATGTTAAAGCTGCAGGAAAGGTACTTATTCAGTCTAAGGAAAGTTCTATACATTTTTGGCATCATTCCAAATTGCCTTAAACTACTAGTGTTAATTTCCTGATTAACCAAAAGTAGTTGCCAAAAGTATAGAATCCAGTATCCCAAGAGAGTAGACATATAGAGAGGAATTTCACATTATCAATGATTTTGTGATTAAGGAAGAGTAATAGTGGAGAAAAGGTTGTGGTTAATTCAACCTTTCAGATCCTATTACGAGGAGTTTACTACTACTACACTTGATTTGTATTTCAAGGTGTTGAGATTATTTGAAACGCACTTTTGTTTTATATTAGTGCAAGTGGGAGTTTGTTGGGTTTTATGCCCTAAATAAAACTAATTTCAATATAATCAGATTTACTTATTAATATAGATCAGAAATAACATTTAATGTTGCATGGTTCACAAAATTATATGTACATAATGTATAAATTCATCTGAAACCCTTTTCACATACTTGATCCTGTTTATTGTGCCGTCAACACATTGGAAAGTAAACATGACTATGTGAATAAAGTTTCCTAGATTTATCAGACACAGGGTTTTACTGATATGATAATCTACAACAAGAGTTTACTTGTATTTGGAGAAATACTATGTTCTTTCTAGAACATTGGTTAAAGTAAAGCTCAGGTTGGATGCATGGAGTATGCATCGGAAGGGACCGATATTGAACTTTGACTTAGATTTATTAAACTTACCGTAATATCTATTCAAGTCAATATCGCCTAGTTGATCCTAGATCAAATGATCTTAATCCTGATATGATTAGGCTCAATCTTGAAAGGCTATTCGTGTTCTTTGATTTGTTAGTTAAGCCTACTTTTAGGTCAGGGTGATACGTACATTTTGGGAACACGGTAGTGCAATTGAGTGGGAGCGCTAGCATAAACATGGAATCTATAGCTTCTATCTGGCGAATAGTAAGCAAAGGGTGATCTCCTTCGAGCTTGACCAAACGAACATAAATGGTGGAGTACTCATTTCACATAAGCTGAAATATCATTTATACGGGGTCAAGTGTTTTAAGGAATAAATACATTGTAGGGTGTAACGGTAATTTAATCCCTTTACAGTGTAGATCATTCATATAGAGGATCATTGATCACATTAGGATTATAACAATGGATAACTAATGATGTGTCTATATGGTGGAACATATAGAGCATTCTATATACTGAGAGTGCAACTCTAAGTTCTATGCGTGGATTCAACGAAGAATTAATAAGTTAGTGAATTTTAGTGCTAAATTCTTGATCTACTTATTGGAAGCTCGGTTATATAGACCCATGGTCCCCCCACTAGTTGAGATAATATTGCTTGTAAGACTCATGTAATTGGTTTTGATTAATCAATTATAATTCTCAAATTAGACTATGTCTATTTGTGAATTTTTCACTAAGTAAGGGCGAAATTGTAAAGAAAGAGTTTATAGGGGCATATTTGTTAATTATGATACTTTGTATGGTTCAATTAATAAATATGATAAATGACAATATTATTTAATAATTATTTATAGTTATTAAATAGTTAGAATTGGCATTTAAATGGTTGAATTAGGAAATTGGCATTTTTGAGAAAATCATATACAAAAGGTGTTAAAATTGCAAAATTGCAAAAACAAGGCCCAATCCACTAAGTGTAGTGTATGGCCGGCCATTTTTGTAGCTATTTTAAGTTGATTTTTTCATTATTTTAATGCCATATAATTCAAATCTAACCCTAGTGGAATGCTATAAATAGATAGTGAAGGCTTCAGAAAAATAACACTTTTCTTCAGACTTTCTGATTCAGAAAACTGAGCCTTCTCTCTCCCTATCTTTAGCTCACGACTCTCTCTCTTCTTCTTCAATATTTCAAAATCCTTAGTGATTTGAGTAGTGCCCACACACATCAAGTGATACCTCAATCATAGTGAGGAAGATCGTGAAGAAAGATCATCAGCAAAGGAGTTTCAGCATCAAGGATTCAGAGAAAGAGATCCAGGTTCAGATATTGATAATGCTCTGCTACAGAAAGGAATCAAGGGCTAGATATCTGAACGGAAGGAGTCATTATATTCCGCTGCACCCAATGTAAGGTTTCTTAAACTTTATATGTGTTTAATTTATTGTTTTAGAAAGTTCATATTTAGGATGTTAATAAACATACTTGTGAGTAGATCTAAGATCCTGGTAAAATAATTTCCAACAGGATGTACTCCTGGTCATCCATCCATCTTAGAAATTCGCGTCTCTACTGAGTGAATACATCACAATCAACAATGCGTGGTTCTTCAATTAGGCCTGCACGACCTACAACTTCCCTGAGTCTGGCCAACTCAAGGCCTTCTCCTAGGTCCAGGTGAGGCTCGCCCACTCCTGGGCCTGTCACTTCAAAGTAATCTTATTTATACAATCTTCTTGTTTCATATCGTAAAAATACTAGTCTAAGGTGTCATCAATTGATGAACAGCTAGATGTTGCATATACAATATTTATCTTTCGAGATCTAACACTATTATGTATGTCTAATGGTGAAAATCCACTAGGGATTTATCTCATTAGATAAACAAACAAAGTTAGACCAACAATGAAGATTCGAAATTAAACTACAACTTAATAACAGAAAATAACATGGTTCAATATAAATTCATACACAATTCAGAAATTATTAAACATATAGCAAGTAGGAATAACAAGTGAAAATACTAAAACATACAATCCTAAATAATTTCCAAGGTTTTCAACAAACTGATATCAATGTCCTGTTTAGGCGAGAGTCAAAGCTACCATCCGTTTAATAGAGTTGTCAGCTCATCTAAAATGTTAAACATTCTAGCAACCTTTTATTAGATCAAGATTGGAATTCAGCGTTGTCCCGTTTAGGCGAGAGTCAAGGCAATTCTATCTTATGAGCTTCTACCATTGTTTCATATTTTGCAAGTCAAATATGGTCGCCACCATTAGGGTGATCCATACCATATAAAATACTTACAAACTACTTATCTTTTGAGATCAAACGGTGCGAAATTGCTAATGAACGTTTCTCCATTAGGGAGGATTACTCACTAAAACAAACACTATGTAAAACCAACAATGGAGATCGAATATGTTAATAATAAAGCTCATTATTTAAAATGTATTTTCATTATTATTTATAATAAAATATATTCATTAAATATCGAATTTAGAATTAAAATTCTAAATTAAAATTTAATTTAATATTTATAAAATTATACTTAGATGGTGATTAAAATAATTGAATTATTTCTATCTTAGTAGTAATTTTGATATATAAATATTAAGAAAATTATTTAAGTTGTATTAATTTAAATTAATTTGCAACTCAAAATAAATTTTCATGAGAATATATTTATTGTATTTTGAAAAAGAAAGTATAAAAACTTTATATTTTCGAAATACTTAAATAATAATTACTTAGAAAAATACTTCAAGCAAAAATATCACCTATCTAGATTTTCCTTTGACTAATTAATTCAATTTCTAATAATATACTTTAATTCATTTATTTTAAATTAATCAATAAATGAAAAAAATCATTGATTTAAGTTGGTCCAAGAATTAATTAAAATAAATAATTAATTTACAACTTAATCTATTTTTCAAGATAAATTCAAAATCATCTTGCATTATGAAATGCAATTTCGAAAATTGATTAATAAAATAAAGAAAAATATATTTTGAAAATTATTTGAATTTAAGTTGAAAAAATAAATTTCAATTAAAAATAATTTTCTATTTAATTAAGTGTCATGAAAAAGAAATATTTAAGTATCATGATGAAAATCAACTTAGATATATAATTTTCAATTTAATTAAATGTATTAAATTCAAGAAATAAATAATTAAGTGTAGAGAAGGCTTAATTATTAATCTCTAGCTTAATACTAGGAAAAAATATACTTAAAATAAATTGTACCAAAATTAATTATTTAAATAATTAATTTCACAATGTATAATATTTTCCTATTTAATATTAGAAATAATAAGTAGTCTAGAAATAACTATCTAGAAAATATCTTATTTGACTAAGTATCTTTTCCACAAAATTTGAAAAAAAAATATCTTGTTTAAGTTGTTTTAGAAGAATCTAAAAGATCAACTTAAATATTTTCAAATTAGATTTAATTAAATTTCAAAAATTAAGTTGTAACCACTTAATTTGAAAATATTCCATTTTAAGTTAATATTTGAAAAAATATCAACTTAAAAAATATCTAAAGAATCTTAATAACCAATTCCTAAAATTCCTTAACTTAATTTTGAAATTTTAAATCCAAAAGATATTCAGATTTAAGCTGATTAGTTATTGATAACTAAATATCAACTTAAATAGGAATATTTAATGAAAAATTTAAATTAAGCTTCAGAAATAATCTAGATGGTTATAATTCTATATTTAATTAAATACAAGAAAATACATATAGTGTAGCTTAGAATATAAAATTCTTTAAACTATGGTTTTCTTAAATTAATTTCAAAATAAATGAAATTAATTATGTTGCTAATCAATTTTATTAGGTTAAACTAATTTAATTAACCTAGTACAGACTACAGTTATTCAAATCAGGCAAATGGGCCTTCACAATTGGGATAGTTCATGTGAGGGGGGACTGGGTTCAGTGTGTCGTACCCACTACTATGGCTCCCAACTCTCACACAAGGCCCAAAAGAGAGGAATTTAACCTTAAAATGAACAACTTTTATTAATTGAATAGGCCCAAAACTAAATGGGCCTAAATAAAATCTATCAAAAACTATGATATTTTATTTAGCAACAACAACCTATATGCATCTATAATAAAATTTGGATGGATCCTATCATGTTGCTAGGTCATACACAGATGAAAGAAGATTGTGAAAATATACCTGTTACAAATTATTTACTTGACCAAGGGAGCTATGAGTTAAAATCAGTCATTGGATCTGTCAACAAGTTAACCATGGCTATTTGCAATCAAGCAATAATAGGTTTTAAAAACTTACAAACAAGCTAAAACACATACTCATGCAACAAGGTTAGCTGGATAGTTGGATGTAGGATTTATTTAATTTTAAATAATTAAATTTCAAAAATAATAATTAAATAAAAAAATATATTTAATTTTTCGAAAATATTTAAAAAAATATATATATTTCGAAATTAATAATAAAAAAATATTTAAAATTAAACCTACAATTTTGAAAAATTAGGTTTCAACCAACCTAAATATCATTTCAAAAATTTGCTAACTACTTTTAAAAATTTAATAATATTTTATAAATAAAAATTAAAAAAAGATAAATAAATATCTTTTCAGATTTTATGATTTAATTTAAATAAATAAAATAACAAAATTTAAAAGTTAGCAAAATATCTTACATCTATTTAAAATTACATAATTATAATTATCTTATTTTAAATTTGAATAAGGTCAAATTATTTAAAAAAAAATTAATTTAAAAAATTTAATATCTGACCTTAAATTTAAAAATAAGATAAGATATAATCAAATTTAAAAATAAGATAGACAATTAAGCAAAAAAGATAGATATTTACTATTTTCAAATTTAAATTACACTAATATCTTGAATTAATTTTTAAAAAAAATAATTAATTTAATTATGATATTTAGAATTGAATTAGGAATAGTAAATGTTTAAATACAGAACTACAGAAAAAATCGAAAGTTAAATCCATGAAATAGCATGAAAAATCGAAGAAAAACGAAAAAAAAATTGAAAATTAAATATCTAAGTTGATTTTCATCATGATACTTAATATTTTTTATTTTCATGACATTTAATTAAATAGAAATTACTTTAAAGTTGGAAATTTTTTTATAACAACTTAAATTTGAATAATTTTCAAAATATATTTTATTTATTTTATTAATCAATATTTTCGAAATTGTATTTAAATATGCAAGATGATTTTGAATTTATCTTGAAAAATAGATTAAAGTTGTAAATTAATTATTTTAATTAATTTTGAACCAACTAAAATCAATAATTTTTTCATTTCATGATTAATTTAAATGAACTAAAATATATTATTGTTAGAAATTGAATTAATTAGTCAAAGAAAATCTAGATAGATAGTATTTTTGCTTAAAGTATTTTTTTTTGGAAAAGATTAATTTATTTTTTAAGTATTTCAGAGATTGTATAATTTTATACTTTAATTTTTCGAAATACAATATATATTTTTTTTATAAAAAATTTAAATTTGAATTGCAAATTAATTTAAATTAATACAACTTAAATAAAATAATTTTCTTAATATTTATTGGAAAATTAATACTAAGATGGAAATAATTCATTTTATTTTCTTAACCATCTAAGTTTAATTTTTGTAAATATTAAATTAAATTTTATTTAGAATTTTATTCTAAATTTAAATTTAATTAAATAAATATATATTTAAAATAAATAAATAATAGAAGAAAATAAATTTTAAATAATGAGCTTTATTATTATTAAGATATTCGATCTCCATTGTTGGTTTTACATAGCTATTATTTTAGTGAGTAATCCTCCCTAATGGAGGAACGTTCATTAGCAAGTTAGCGCCGTTTAATCTCGAAAGATAAGTATATTTGTAAGTGTTTTATATTAGTATTGATCACCCTAATGGTGACGACTGTATTTGACTCTCGCCTAAACGGGACAACATCGGATTCTCTTTTCGATCGAATAAAAGGTTGCTAGAATATTTATTATTTTAGATGAGCTGACAACTCTATTCAATGGATGGTAGCTTTGAGTCTCGCCTAAACGGGACACTGATATCAGTTTGTTGAAAGACCTTGGAAATTATTTAGGATTGTATGTTTTAGTATTTTCTCTTGTCATTCCTACTTGTTATGTGCTAATAATTTCTGAATAAGATTTTATGTTAAACCATAATTGATTTCTATTTATTATTTTGTAGTACCCTGAATTGCCATGTCAAATCCCATGTTATCACTGTTGACTGAAAATAAGCTAAATGGATCAAACTTTCCTAAATGGAAAGAGAACATTAATATTGCTCTCGTAGTGAAAGTGCCATGTTTGTGTTGACTGAGCCGTCTCCTGAACAGCCGGGTGACAATGCAACTAAAGCTGTTAAAGAGAAGTTCGAGCGTTGGCAGAATGCTAACTGTTGGAAATTATTTTACCAGGATCTAGATTTACTACCAAGTATGTTGATTAACATCCTAATATGAATTCTAAAACAATGAAAATAAACACATATAAAGTTTAGAAAACCTGACAGTGGGTGCAGCGGAATATTATGACTCCTTCCATTCAGATCTCTAGTCCTTGATTCCTTTCTGTAGCAGAGCATAATCAAGATCTGAATCTGGATCTTCCTTTCTCCTTCTTTGATGCAGATTTTCCATAGTCTTACATACTATGAATGAGATACCACTTGATGTGTGTGGGCACTACTCATTCACTCAAAGGAATTCGAAATTTAGAGAGAAGAAAAGAGAGAGAGAGAGAGAGAGAGAGAGAGAGAGAGAGAGAGAGAGAGAGAGAGAGAGAGAGAGAGAGAGAGAGAGAGAGGCCGTGTGGCTTTTTCTGAGAGAAACCAATGTTCAAAGTTGTGAGTGTTGTATGTTTCCTGAAGCCAACACTTTCTATTTATAGAATACCCTCTAGGTTTAGGTTAGAATTGTATGACATTAAAATAATGAAAACTATAAATGGTATTTCTTGTGCATGTGGTCGGCCATACAAAGGGAATTGGGCCTCACTTTGCAAATTTTCCATTTTGTTATTTTTCATTCCCATTTTCTCAAACATTCCAATTTTCCAATTTAACCTTTTAAATGCCAATTCTAATTATTTAATAACTTGAAAATAATTATTAAATAATATTGCCATTTAATATATTTATGAATTTCGCCCTTGCTTAGTGAAAATTCATAAAGTAGACATAGTCTAACTTTTAGAATTATAATTGATTAATTAAAATCAATTAACTGAGTCTTACAAGCAGTATGGTCTCAACTAGTATGGGGACCATGGGTCTATATAACCGAGCTTCCAATAAGTTGAACCGAATTTACTAAGTAAATTCCCTAACTTATTAATTCCTCATTGAATCCACACTTAGAACTTGGAATTGCACTCTCAGTTATATAGAACGCTCTATATGTCGTTCCATGATATAGACACGTCATTAGTTATCCATTGTTATAACCCTAATGTGATCAATGACCCTCTAATAGATGATCTACATTGAAAAGGCACTACTGTTACCGCTACATCTTCAATGTATTTTATCCTTAAAACACTTAGCTCTGTATAAATGATATTTCAGCAAAGTGAAATGAGATCTCCACCATTTATTTCTGTTTAGCCAAGCTCGAAGGATATCATCGTTTCACTTCTAAATTCCTATAGAAGTTATAGATTCCATATTTATGTTAGCGCTCCCACTCAATTGTACTATCATGTTCCCAAAATGTACGTATCACCCTGACCCAAAAGTAGGCTTAACTAACAAATCAAAGAACATGTATAATACTCTTGAGATCGAACCTAACCATATCAGGATTGAATAGATATTACGGTAAGTTTTAATATATCTAATCAAAGTTCAATATCGGTCCCTTCCGATGTATACTCCATACATCCGATACTGGTAAACTTTGCCAATGTCCTGGAAAGGATATAACACTTTTTCAAGGTGTAAGAATACCTATCGCTGATTATACCATGTCAGTCTAAATCCTGTGTTCTGACAAATCAGGGAATAAACTTTTGAACATATAATTAAGATTATATTCCACTGTGTTGACAACACTATAATCTTTAACAAATTCATATGTTCTGGACTTAAAAAGAATTCATACATTATATGTATATAATCATGAAATAAATCATGTGAACCATGCAACATAAAATGTTATTTCTGATCTTTATTAATAAGTAAATCTGATTATATTGAAATGGGTTTTATTTAGGGTACAAAACCCAACACTAACAACAAAGCTTGATACTTCATGCTTTCCAGCATGGTTGACACCTTGAAAACAAGGTTTGCAAACACTGACATGGCTGCAGAAATAATGACGAAGTTAACTGAGCTATTCGGAATGGCATCTATCCAGTCTCACTTTGACGCGACTAAGAAATTTATCAATTCACGGATGGAACCCCATCAGAATGTCCGTGATCACCTTCTCCAAATGGCAAGTTATTTCCAGGAAGCCCAGAATCATGGTGCTGAAATGGATCAGACAACTCAAGTGAGTCTTATCTTGAATAGTTTGACTCCAGCTTTTCTGCCCTATACATCAAATTATGTCATGAATAAGAAGGAACAAGACTTTCACACGTTAGTCAATGACCTTGAGACATATGAAAAATTGATTGGAGGACCCAAGAAGAAAGGGAGTAAACCTCAGAATTCTAAAAATGGTAATGGGATGAATAGACCTGAGGCACACGTTACCTCTACTTCCAGACCCAAGAATAAGAAGAAGTGGAAAAATACCAAGAAGCGAGCTCAAGCTGTGAAAACAGCTAAGAACAAAAAGGCTGTTGCTCCTGGTGATACACTAAAAGGAAAGTGTTTCTACTGCAATGAGAAAGGCCATTGGAAACCCCAATGTCCTAAGCTTCTTGCAAAGAAACAAGGTATTTCTTTCTATAAACACATGTATTTTAATGAATTATTATCCATTTGGATTAGTAATTCTGGACTACTAACCTTGTTTATTTGTTTTTCCTTCTTACAGCCCAAGCTGCTTGAACTGAGGTGCTATCTTAGCGAGTTGAATCGGAAAGCTGGACAAAGGGGTGGAGTTCGTCCAAGATAAAGATGAAGCTCGTTTATTTATTTAATTTTTGAATTAATTGTTTCAGTTTCAGAACAATTTGGATTTCAAGTTTGGGATTTTATTCCCTGTTCTTTTTTCATTATGTTGCAAACATTTTTTTTAAAATTTATAATTAAGTTTTTTTTACAAATAAATTGCAATCTATGAGTTGAGCTTCATTACTTTATCTTAAATATCAATTACCAATCATTATATTTATTATGTTTCTATGTGTATGTGTTTTTATTATTGATACAAATTCTATAGTTATTTAAACTCTTTACAGAGTTATTGCTACATAAACACTAGAAATTGTTTCTATGTTTATGAATAATTGTTAATTCTAAAACAATTATTAAGAATTTGTTTAATAAAAAGATCTTTTGATATGATAGGGGTGGAGAAAAAGTTAAGAATAATATGCAGTTCAATGATCTTTTATATCTAATGAACTCTGGATTATATTCAATTCCACATAATCTCTATAACACTTAGAGAATCATGATCTCTATAACCTTTAGGGGTGGATCATAATCTCTATATACTTAGGGGTGGACTATATTCCACAGTACTCTTTGTGACACATAATTTTAAACATGGAAGTAATATAATAAATTAGCTATTATCAGAATAAATCATTGATCTTGATTATATGTTCCAATTTAGATTTAATGTTATAATAGATAATGATACCAATAAAGTTCTTTGATAATGTATCACACTACCTTAATTGAGTGAGAGAATTTTAAAATTCTTTACCCATCTTCATTTGGTTGACACTTGTGATAGGAACTTAAGAACACCACTGATAAAGCAAATCTAACCATTCACGTGGATAGAAATAACTTATCAGAATTATGAGAATAAGATAGAAGAATTCTTGCATGGTCCATTCGAATGACTTGAGTCAAGATTTCTAATCCTCATAAAATTTTCATGGTATCTTAATTTGATTGCTTAATCTCTAGCAAGTATTTTACACTTCAAATACTAGACTGCTATGTTGTTGACATAAGTCTTAAAGAAAAGTTTCAGACTAAGATAATAAGTCACAACTAGATATCCCTCAAAATAATAGTAAAAGGTTAAAAGTATTATTTAACCAGACACCTATTATTGAGTGGGAGCCATCTGAGATGTAATTAAATGAGGAACATTAGAGGACAGTCAAGAAAGATTTATGAAAGTGACCTATATGTTAGATATTAAGGAACTATATATTAGTAATCCTAATATCTGCACCAACTCATTTGAGAATTTGAGATGGTGGTTATTCTGGGAGTGGAGGAGTTATTCTAGAAGAGTGTAAAAACCCATCTATAATAATTCAAGTTCTATCAGAGAAGATATACATAACTTTGTAAATTCGAAATTACCAGAAAGTTATTCTACTGAAGAAAATTCTACACTGCATTATCTCAGTTCCAAATTTTAAAACATGAAAGATATGTCTTCTGTTTATTTAGATGTACTTAATAAGCAGTAAGGATTTCAGTATACCTCGATGAGTAAAGCTTATAGTTAAGGATGTTTCATAATGATTTATAAACATGGTTCCAGAAGTTTGGGTGGATTCAAATGTACTACACTTGATCTGAAGATTGAGACCAGAGATTGATTGTAAAGCACAACTTGTTTTATGTTAGTGCAAGTGGGAGTGTGTTGGGTTTTGTGCCCTAAATAAAACCCATTACAATATGATTAGTTATCAATTTAAGAGATTTGAAGTGATTTATGTTAACATGTATTTTTCATGTTTATGGTTTAATATATATATTTAATATATACACAAAATCAGTTAAGTCCAGAACATATATTTATTCACAATTACAGTATTGTCAACACAGTGGAATATGATTGTGATTAAAAGATTCAAAAGACTAAGTCCCTGTTTCATCAGTGTTTTGGATTTACATTGATGTGATAATCAGCGATGAAGTATACTTACACTTGGAGTAAGTGTTATGTTCTTTCCAGGACATTGGTAAAGTATACTTGTTTCAAATGTATGGAGTATACATTGGACTGGACCGATATTGAACTTAGACAAGATATTATAAACTTACTGTTGTATCTTTCCAAGTCAATATCACTGGTTGATCTTAGATTAAAATAATCTAAATCCTGATATGCTTAGGCTCAATCTCAGGAGTGTTATTCATGTTCTTTGATTTATTAGTTAAGCCTACTTTTGGGTCAGGGTGATACGTATATTTTGGGAACATGATAGTATGACTGAGTGTGAGCGCTAAACATAAATATGGAATCTATAGCTTCTACTGGTGTATAGAAGTCAAGTGATGATTCCCTTCGAGCTTAGCTATATAGAAGTAAATGGATGAGCTCTTGTTTCAGTGACTATATCTTAGATCACTAAAACATCATTTACAGGTAGCTAAGTGTTTTAAGGGGCCAAATACATTGAGGGGTGAAAACGGTAAATTTTATCCCATCTCGATGTAAATCATCTATATAGAGGATCTTTGATCACATTAAGATTATAACGATGGTTAAATGAGATAACATATCTATATCGTGGAACATATAGAATGCTCTATATAAGTCTGAGAGTGCAATTCCAAGTTCTAAGAGTGGATTCAATAAGGAATTAATAAGTTAGGGAATTTACTTGGTAAATTCGGTTTGACTTATTGGAAGTTCAGTAATATAGATCCATGGTCCCCATTCTAGTTGAGACCATACTGCTTGTAAGACTCAATAATTGATTTATGATTAATCAATTGTAATTCTAAAAGTTAGACTATGTCTAATTTGTGAATTTTTCACTAAGCAGGGATGAAATTGTAAAGAAAAGAGATTCTAGGTTTATTTATTAATTAAGAGACTCTATATGTCTAATTAATAATTATATTAAATGACAATATTATTTAATAATCTATTTTAGTTATTAAATAATTAGTTTTGGCATTTAAATGGTTAAAATTGGATAGTTGGCATTTTTGGGAAAGTAGAAATAGAAATTGTGAAAACTCCAAAATCCAAGTAAGGCCCATTAACACCCTAGGCCGGCCACTTGTGCATGCATTTTCAAATTATTATTTTCATTATTTTAATGCCAATTAATTACTAACCTAATCCTAGCAGTTGTCTATAAATAGAAAGTGATGGTTCACACCAAATTAAGCAATTACGCAATCAGGAAACTGAAATCTGAGCCTTCCCTTTTCTGTAACACCCTAACTAACTTAGGCGTATTACGTGATTTTTAAACGTAATGTGCAGCTCGTTGTTAATCAACGAGGTTTATGGAAAAACGTGATTAATTAAAATTTTGCTTTTTAATTAAACTTATAAAACAATATTACAAAAGACTCGGGATCCCGATTATAAAATTATTTACAAAAAGTTTAACTGTTTAACTGTTACATAAAATAAAGGTCGTCTAACGACCAGTTACAAAATTCAGCCTTGCTGTCCCGAGGATCGTACGCTCCAGGCCTAACCGCCCCGACATGTACAATCTCATAAGCTCGCTCACGGTCCATCAGCTATAGCCTTGCCTTTACCTACACATAAAC
Source organism: Cannabis sativa (assembly GCF_029168945.1). NCBI lineage: Eukaryota > Viridiplantae > Streptophyta > Magnoliopsida > Rosales > Cannabaceae > Cannabis > Cannabis sativa. The sequence continues at coordinate 41,205,908 of NC_083606.1, read as the reverse complement.
GTAAACTGTGAGTCGATAGACTCAGTAAGAAAAGCATAATAATACTCATAATAATTCTAACTGTCGTGTCCAACACGATACTGAGTCCCGCTACTGCCATGTCCAACATGGTACTGAGCCACTACTGCCATGTCCAACATGGTACTGAGTTTTGAACGTTCACAGGGACGGTACTATTGTCAAGTATCCTCCTGATCGGTCGAACCGGTCATACTCCGCCGTCGGTCATACTCCACTCGTACCGACGGGATAGGTCAATAGCACGGAACCACCAACCAAATGTCGACTGATCGGTCGAGCCGGTCATACTCCGCCGCCGGTCATACTCCCGTACCGACGTGACAGGGTTGGATGGTTCGAAGCCTATATACATAACTAATGTAATCTAACAGGCTTCCTACATGCACGCTAAACATGTAATCTACATATGCATACTGTTATACTAATCTTACCTGGATTCCGAATGGTATCTGGTATCCACCCTGATATCCTCTGGCCGAATGGTATCTGGCCGAGTGGTGTCCACCACCACGGCCAAAAACCCTAGACAACCCCCGTGCAACAATTCTCTCGCTGACATAGCCGAGATCACCGGGATCCGAGATCCCTGAACCGAACCAACAAATACAAATGGTTCTTCACTTTCTGGTTGGAAGACCACCATCTTCCTTTTACAGTCAATGCTCGCCGAATATTTAGATAGGAAATCCATTCCTAAAATAATATCGAATTCGACTAAACTCATCTCTATCAGATCAGCGCTTAACTCTCTATCATCTATCCTGATCGGCATAGACCTAATCCACCTATTGAAGATAACCAATTCTCCGCCAGGTAACAGGGTTCCAAACCTTGATTCATATCTATCATAGGGTCTACCCAATTTACTAAAGACTCTGGCCGCCACATAAGAATGTGTAGCCCCAGAATCAAACAGCACTGAATATAGCGAATTGTTAATAGAAAGCTGACCTGTGACAACTGATGGGCTGGCATCTGCATCAGCCTGCGTGATAGCGAACACCCTGGCTGGAGTGGGTATCGCTGGAGCTCTCGGTGCCTCTGGTCGGAGCTGGGGACAGTCCCTCTTGAAGTGTCCGGGCATGCCACAATGGAAGCATCCCTGACCTTTGCACTCGCCCCGATGGTGCCTCTTGCAGCTAGGGCACTCGGGATAGGAGAATCGGGTCTCAGTACCACCAGGACGACTCCCTCTGTTCTGGTTCCCCCGGAATCTCTTGTTCTGACTCGAGCCACCGGAAGCAGTGGGTGCTCTCTTCCTCTGATCAATGGCCGAACCACTACTCCCCCTGCTAAAGCCTGATGCAGGAGGGGTAGGAGCTCCGCCACTCACCGGAGTACTGGCTGATTCTGACATACACCCCACTGCGCCCTCAGCTCGCAGTGCCTTCTCCACCATTTGAGCATAGGTGGTGCTGTCGTCCGTGGTAATCATCAGATCATGCCTGATCTTGGGATTCAACCCGTCTAGATACTTCTCCTTCTTGCTGAAGTCGGTCGGCACAATTCCCGAGGCTAACCTCGCCAACAATCAAACTGAGTAGTATACTCAGTGACGCTCATGTTCTCACGCTGGGTCAGGTGAGCGAACTCTTTCCTCTTGGCGCTTCTGACCGCCTCATTGTAATACTTTGCGTTGAAGAGTTCCTGGAACCTTTCCCAGGTCATGGTGGTGACGTCATGGATCTGAGACACCATGTCCCACCATACCAGGGCGTCCTCCTGGAACTGAAATGTGGCGCACACCACTCTATCATTGCCGGTGACACCCATGAAATTCAGAATCTTGGTGATCACCGTCAGCCATTGCTCGGCTTTCATTACATCCGGACCTCCCGGGAAAACCGGAGGTGCTTGCTTCCGGAACCGTTCGTACAGAGGTTCCAATCTATGGGCCGCCACTACTATCTCGGCCTGGGCAGCAGGGGCAGGTGCCACTGGAACTATGGGCACCGGAACTGCAGGAGCACCCTGCTGTCTCAACCTCTGAATCTCGAGGTCTTGTTCTTCTATTCGGGCTTGCATCTCCGCAAACCGTAACTCCCGCCCCGAGCTCCCTGATCGGCTGGGGGAGCCTGGGCAGCCTGTGGCGGGTTCTCATCACCCCGGCCACGAGCCCTGCCTCGGGGACCTCTACCTCGGCCCCTAGCAGGTGGGGGAAACTGAGCTCCCTGTCCTTGGTTCAACCCTACGGAGTTGCCCTGACTCCTGGTAGTCCGCCTGGCGTCCATCTAGTTAGAACCGCCTGCGAAACCAAGAGTTGGCATATCAGGTCGTATTCAAGGAGAGGTTACTAATGCCGCTTAATTTGGAAATTAAAAACGAAACATGCGCCTATTCTACTATCAGGCTACTAACATGCTTCCTAACAGGCTTTTCTTTTTCATAACTGAATAAAATAAACTACTAAAGCAATAAAGGCTTACTGAACCGTGAACCGAGCTAACTGCTGATGATGATTGTACATGTCGTGACGATCTTCGGAAGACAACCTGGCGGCTCTGATACCAAATTGTAACACCCTAACTAACTTAGGCGTATTACGTAATTTTTAAACGTACTGTGCAGCTCGTTGTTAATCAACGAGGTTTATGGAAAAACGTGATTAATTAAAATTTTGCTTTTTAATTAAACTTATAAAACAATATTACAAAAGACTCGGGATCCCGATTATAAAATTATTTACAAAAAGTTTAACTGTTTAACTGTTACATAAAATAAAGGTCGTCTAACGACCAGTTACATAAAATTCGCGTCGTCCCAAGGATCGTACGCTCCAGGCCTAACCGCCCCGACATGTACAATCTCATAAGCTCGCTCACGGTCCATCAGCTAAAGCCTTGCCTTTACCTACACATAAACGTAAACTGTGAGTCGACAGACTCAGTAAGAAAAGCATAATAATACTCATACATAATTCTAACTGCCGTGTCCAACACGATACTGAGTCCCGCTACTGCCATGTCCAACATGGTACTGAGCCACTACTGCCATGTCCAACATGGTACTGAGTTTTGAACGTTCACAGGGACGGTACTATTGTCAAGTATCCTCCTGATCGGTCGAACCGGTCATACTCCGCCGCCTTGGTCATACTCCAGCCTGTACCGACGGGATAGGTCAATAGCACAGAACCACCAACCAAATGTCAGCCTGATCGGTTGAACCGGTCATACTCCGGCTGCTGGTCATACTCCAGCCTGTACCGACGTGACAGGGTTAGATGGTTCGAAGCCTATATACATAACTAATGTAATCTAACAGGCTTCCTACATGCACGCTAAACATGTAATCTACATATGCATACTGTTATACTAATCTTACCTGGATTCCGAATTCAGTGTCTTGGGTCAACCCGAGGCCCGAAGGCCGAGTGGCGGATTACTGGCTCCTAAACCATAAAAATCACAACGCTATAAGTGACACGCTAAATCACTTCCCGGGGACTAAAACTAGAAACTAAAAGTTTCCCTATCGATAAAAAGCATGGCAATAGCCCTTAAAACATAAAAACGAGGAAAAACACGGGTTCTGAAAATTCCCCAACCGGCAGACCGGCTGTTCGACCTAATTCTGCCGGGAATTATCGAACCCTCATCCAGAATTCCGGTTGCACAACCGGAATTCCGGTTCCTCGCAGGAATTTTTCAAAAATTCCTAACTCAACCAAATCAAACCCAATTGGTTCCAAACCTTCCAGACCTGCTCTAAATACCCCAAAGAACAAATCTAAGGCATCAAACTAACCCAGAAATCACAGAAACAAAAATCACCATTGGAGCTCAAGCTTTGAGTTCTAAACCCAAACTTGAGCAAATCTAAACAACATGCATACCAAGCAGCTTAATTCTTCTTAAACATGCTTAAAATAGCTTCTGAAATCAAGTAAAATCATACACAACAACCCAGCAACAGATTCACAATATTTTCACCAAAATCACATATTTAAGCTTAAAAATTCCAAACCTTGAACAACACAACTAGCATGCATTTCAACCTAACTAAACATAATTAATCCAACATTTTGAACATAAAAACAACAACAATCACAAGCAGCAGCAACAACATCCAAATTAACATGCATTTACTCATATTTTTCATCAAAAACTCAAGAATTTAAGGAAGGGAGAAGATGAGCTAACCTAGCTTGCAAAGGATCTTAAGATGAGATGAATCAACAAGTAAAAATCAATGGAGAAATCAGCTCCTTGCTGCCCAAAGCTTCAGCCGAAAATGAGAGGAAAAGAGAGAGCTTTTCTTTTTCAAAGTTTTTTCTAATTTTTTTGCTAAGTGTTGAAATGAGAGAAAATAAAAGAATAAAGCCACTTAACTATTTTATTTCAGCCACTAAAACACATAAAATAACTATTTAAATTCAAATAATCAATTCACATAAGACAAAACACTAATGGGGCAAAAAGACCATTTTGCCCCTCCACCATAAAATCACATAAGTCATACTAAAGGGGTATTGGGAAATTCTAAATTCCCGGCCATTCCCGACATTCCCAATGTCTAAAACCCGTCCCCAAACTACTAACATACTAAGTTGTGATTTCTACTGAGCCAAACGCCGAGTTCCAAAATACCGGGCACTGGAATTACAAAATATGCAAGCTACTGAATAACATAAATAACAGTATAATAAATTATTTAAATAGCTATAAATAATTTCATAATTAATCATAAACAACTGCTAATTTCCAAATTAACTAAGCGGGCTTTACAACTATCCCCCACTTAAAAGGATTTCGTCCCCGAAATCTAACCTGAATAACTCTGGATATTAAGCTCTCATATCTGACTCTAGCTCCCAGGTGGCTTCTTCCACCTTACTGTTTCTCCAGAGAACCTTGACCAAAGCTATGGTCTTATTCCGAAGGACTTTATCCTTTCTATCCAGGATCTGCACTGGCTGTTCCTCATAGGTCATGTCTGGCTGAAGCTGAAGACTCTCATAACTGAGTATATGAGAGGGGTCTGAAACGTATTTTCTCAACATTGAGACATGGAATACGTTGTGAACTGCTGATAAGGCTGGAGGCAATGCTAACCGATATGCCACTTGACTTATCTTCTCGAGAATCTCGAAAGGTCCTGTAAATCTAGGGCATAACTTGCCTCTTTTCCCGAAACGTTTAATCCCCTTCATCGGAGATACCCGTAAAAACACATGTTCCCCTACTTGGAACTCAACATCTCTGCGTTTCGGATCTGCGTAACTCTTTTGTCTGCTTTGTGAGGCAAGCATTCTAGCTTTTATCTTTTCTATTGCCTCATTGGTCCGCTGCACTGACTCTGGACCTAGGTATTTCCTCTCCCCTGTCTCATCCCAGTGGATAGGGGATCTACATTTTCTACCGTACAACAGTTCATAGGGAGCCATCCCTATCGTACTCTGATAACTGTTGTTGTAAGAAAATTCTATCAACGGTAGATACTTACTCCATGAGCCTTCAAAGTCCATAACACAGGCTCTCAACATGTCCTCCAATATCTGAATTGTCCTTTCGGACTGACCATCTGTCTGAGGATGGAATGATGTACTGAATTTCAGCTTTGTACCCATTGCCCGTTGCAAACTTTGCCAAAATTTGGAGGTGAACTTCGGATCCCTGTCCGAAACTATAGACTTCGGTACCCCGTGAAGTTTCACTATTTCTCTGACATACAATTCTGCCAACTGATCCACTGAAAATGTTGTTCTAACCGGCAGAAAATGAGCAGATTTCGTAAATCGGTCCACCACTACCCAGATGGAATCAAATAAACCCGTGGTCCTAGGTAACCCGACCACAAAATCCATCGTAATATCCTCCCATTTCCATTCTGGTAGGGTTAGAGGCTGCAACAACCCCGCCGGGTCTCCGATGTTCGGCCCTTAATCCGCCGACAAGTGAGGCATCTCGATACGAATTCTACCAAATTCTTCTTCATACCGCTCCACCAGAAGTACGGTTTCAAATCTTGGTACATCTTAGTGGTGCCGGGATGCAGAGAATACGGGGTAGAATGAGCCTCCTCAAAGATCTCATTTCTAAGTTCCACACTGTTCGGAACACAAACCCTGGCTTTATACAAAAGCATTCCATTGTCTGACACTGAAAAGTCCTTGGCTTGACCAGCCAACACCTCATCTCGGATCTTCACTAACTCCGGATCTGTCATCTGAGCGATTTTTATTCTTTCCAACAGATCAGATTGCAGCGTTAAGTTGTGAAGCTGACCTACCACAAACTCAATGCTGGATCTAACCATATCCTCTGCTAGCTGAGGTGAGATCTGAATCATACTAGCTACTTGCCCGGGACCCTTTCTGCTCAGGGCATCAGCCACTACATTGGCTTTTCCGGGATGATAGAGGATCTCACAATCGTAATCCTTCACTAATTCCAACCAACGCCTTTGTCTCATGTTCAAATCTTTCTGAGTAAAGAAATACTTGAGACTTTTATGGTCGGTATAGATCTCACACTTCTCCCCATACAGGTAATGCCGCCAAATCTTCAGTGCAAAAACCACTGCGGCCAATTCTAGATCATGAGTCGGGTATCGCTGTTCATAATCCTTTAACTGACGGGAGGCATAAGCGATGACCCGATCGGCTTGCATCAATACACACCCCAAACCCTGTTTGGATGCGTCACAGTAGACTACGAACTTCTCCTTGTCCGAAGGCAAAGCTAGTACCGGAGCAGTAATCAATCTCTGTTTCAGCTCCTGAAAGCTAGCTTCACATTTATCTGACCAGATAAACCGCTGATTCTTCTTTGTAAGCTCGGTTAGGGGCATTGAAATTTTGGAGAACCCCTCCACGAACCTACGGTAGTACCCAGCTAAACCCAAGAAGCTTCTGATCTCTGTCACTGTCTTCGGTCTCGGCCAATCCCTAACGGATTCAATCTTCCCGGGATCCACCTTGATCCCATCTTTACGCACAATGTGCCCTAGGAAGGACACCTGAGATAACCAGAACTCACATTTCTTGAACTTGGCGTAGAGCTTATGTTCTCGAAGCCGTTGCAGTACCATTTGTAGATGTAACTCATGCTCCTCTTCTGACTGACACAATCACACAGATATCGAGGAAATCCTTGAATACTCTATTCATCAGGTCCATGAATGCTGCAGGAGCATTGGTTAGTCCGAATGACATCACCAGAAACTCGTAATGTCCATACCTAGTGCGGAAAGCCGTCTTCGGAATGTCCTCCTCTCGGATTCTCAACTGGTGATAACCCGAACGGAGATCAATCTTAGAAAAGACCGTCTTCCCCTGAAGCTGATCGAACAAGTCATCGATCCTAGGTAATGGATATTTATTCTTCACCGTCAGCTTGTTCAACTCCCTGTAGTCGATGCACATCCTCATAGATCCATCCTTCTTCTTGACGAACAAAACCGGGGCTCCCCAAGGTGACGCACTGGGCCGAATGAACCCTATGTCAAGCAACCCTTGGAGCTGAATCTTTAATTCCTTAAGTTCAGCTGGAGCCATCCTATACGGGGCTTTGGAAACCGGTTCTACCCCTGGTTCCAAGTCTATCACGAAATCAATCTCCCGCTGAGGTGGTAACCCTGGAAGTTCTTCGGGAAAAACATCCAAAAATTCCCGAACCACCCTGATATCCTCTGGCCGAATGGTATCTGGCCGAGTGGTGTCCACCACCACGGCCAAAAACCCTAGACAACCGCCGTGCAACAATTCTCTCGCTGACATAGCCGAGATCACCGGGATCCGAGATCCCTGAACCGAACCAACAAATACAAATGGTTCTTCACTTTCTGGTTGGAAGACCACCATCTTCCTTTTACAGTCAATGCTCGCCGAATATTTAGATAGGAAATCCATTCCTAAAATAATATCGAATTCGACTAAACTCATCTCTATCAGATCAGCGCTTAACTCTCTATCATCTATCCTGATCGGCATAGACCTAATCCACCTATTGAAGATAACCAATTCTCCGCCAGGTAACAGGGTTCCAAACCCTGATTCATATCTATCATAGGGTCTACCCAATTTACTAAAGACTCTGGCCGCCACATAAGAATGTGTAGCCCCAGAATCAAACAGCACTGAATATAGCGAATTGTTAATAGAAAGCTGACCTGTGACAACTGATGGGCTGGCATCTGCATCAGCCTGCGTGATAGCGAACACCCTGGCTGGAGTGGGTATCGCTGGAGCTCTCGGTGCCTCTGGTCGGAGCTGGGGACAGTCCCTCTTGAAGTGTCCGGGCATGCCACAATGGAAGCATCCCTGACCTTTGCACTCGCCCCGATGGTGCCTCTTGCAGCTAGGGCACTCGGGATAGGAGAATCGGGTCTTAGTACCACCAGGACGACTCCCTCTGTTCTGGTTCCCCCAGAATCTCTTGTTCTGACTCGAGCCACCGGAAGCAGTGGGTGCTCTCTTCCTCTGATCAATGGCCGAACCACTACTCCCCCTGCTAAAGCCTGATGCAGGAGGGGTAGGAGCTCCGCCACTCACCGGAGTACTGGCTGATTCTGACATACACCCCACTGCGCCCTCAGCTCGCAGTGCCTTCTCCACCATTTGAGCATAGGTGGTGCTGTCGTCCGTGGTAATCATCAGATCATGCCTGATCTTGGGATTCAACCCGTCTAGATACTTCTCCTTCTTGCTGAAGTCGGTCGGCACAATTCCCGAGGCTAACCTCGCCAACGATCAAACTGAGTAGTATACTCAGTGACGCTCATGTTCTCACGCTGGGTCAGGTGAGCGAACTCTTTCCTCTTGGCGCTTCTGACCGCCTCATTGTAATACTTTGCGTTGAAGAGTTCCTGGAACCTTTCCCAGGTCATGGTGGTGACGTCATGGATCTGAGACACCATGTCCCACCATACCAGGGCGTCCTCCTGGAACTGAAATGTGGCGCACACCACTCTATCATTGCCGGTGACACCCATGAAATTCAGAATCTTGGTGATCACCGTCAGCCATTGCTCGGCTTTCATTACATCCGGACCTCCCAGGAAAACCGGAGGTGCTTGCTTCCGGAACCGTTCGTACAGAGGTTCCAATCTATGGGCCGCCACTACTATCTCGGCCTGGGCAGCAGGGGCAGGTGCCACTGGAACTATGGGCACCGGAACTGCAGGAGCACCCTGCTGTCTCAACCTCTGAATCTCGAGGTCTTGTTCTTCTATTCGGGCTTGCATCTCCGCAAACCGTAACTCCCAGTTCTGAGCTCCCTGATCGGCTGGGGGAGCCTGGGCAGCCTGTGGCGGGTTCTCATCACCCCGGCCACGAGCCCTGCCTCGGGGACCTCTACCTCGGCCCCTAGCAGGTGGGGGAAACTGAGCTCCCTGTCCTTGGTTCGACCCTACGGAGTTGCCCTGACTCCTGGTAGTCCGCCTGGCGTCCATCTAGTTAGAACCGCCTGCGAAACCAAGAGTTGGCATATCAGGTCGTATTCAAGGAGAGGTTACTAATGTCGCTTAATTTGGAAATTAAAAACGAAACATGCGCCTATTCTACTATCAGGCTACTAACATGCTTCCTAACAGGCTTTTCTTTTTCATAACTGAATAAAATAAACTACTAAAGCAATAAAGGCTTACTGAACCGTGAACCGAGCTAACTGCTGATGATGATTGTACATGTCGTGACGATCTTCGGAAGACAACCTGGCGGCTCTGATACCAAATTGTAACACCCTAACTAACTTAGGCGTATTACGTAATTTTTAAACGTACTGTGCAGCTCGTTGTTAATCAACGAGGTTTATGGAAAAACGTGATTAATTAAAATTTTGCTTTTTAATTAAACTTATAAAACAATATTACAAAAGACTCGGGATCCCGATTATAAAATTATTTACAAAAAGTTTAACTGTTTAACTGTTACATAAAATAAAGGTCGTCTAACGACCAGTTACAAAATTCAGCCTTGCTGTCCCGAGGATCGTACGCTCCAGGCCTAACCGCCCCGACATGTACAATCTCATAAGCTCGCTCACGGTCCATCAGCTAAAGCCTTGCCTTTACCTACACATAAACGTAAACTGTGAGTCGACAGACTCAGTAAGAAAAGCATAATAATACTCATACATAATTCTAACTGCCGTGTCCAACACGATACTGAGTCCCGCCATCGCCATGTCCAACATGGTACCGAGCCACTACCGCCATGTCCAACATGGTACCGAGTTTTGAACGTTCACGGGGACGGTACTATTGTCAAGTATCCTCCCGATCGGCCGAACCGGTCATACTCCGCCGCCGGTCATACTCCACTCGTACCGACGGATAGGTCAATAGCACGTAACCACCAACCAAATGTCACTGATCGGTTGAACCGGCCATACTCCGCCGTCGGTCATACTCCACTCGTACCGACGTGACAGGTTGGATGGTTCGAAGCCTATATACATAACTAATGTAATCTAACGGGCTTCCTACATGCACGCTAAACATGTAATCTACATATGCATACCGTTATACTAATCTTACTCGGATTCCGAATTCGTGTGTGCTGGCCAACCCGACCGGAACCGAAGCCGAGTGGCGGACATCGGCTCCTAAACCATAAAAATCACAACGCTATAAGTGACACGCTAAATCACTTCCCGAGGACTAAAACTAGAAACTAAAAGTTTCCCTATCGATAAAAAGCATGGCAATAGCCCTTAAAACATAAAAACGAGGAAAAACACGGGTTCTGAAAATTCCCCAACCGGCAGACCGGTTGCCCAACCGGAATTCCGGTTCTGGGAATTACTGAACCCTCATCCAGAATTCCGGTTGCACAACCGGAATTCCGGTTCCTCGCAGGAATTTTTCAAAAATTCCTAACTCAACCAAATCAAACCCAATTGGTTCCAAACCTTCCAGGCCTGCTCTAAATACCCCAAAGAACAAATCTAAGGCATCAAACTAACCCAGAAATCACAGAAACAAAAATCACCATTGGAGCTCAAGCTTTGAGTTCTAAACCCAAACTTGAGCAAATCTAAACAACATGCATACCAAGCAGCTTAATTCTACTTAAACATGCTTAAAATAGCTTCTGAAATCAAGTAAAATCATACACAACAACCCAGCAACAGATTCACAATATTTTCACCAAAATCACATATTTAAGCTTAAAAATTCCAAACCTTGAACAACACAACTAGCATGCATTTCAACCTAACTAAACATAATTAATCCAACATTTTGAACATAAAAACAACAACAATCACAAGCAGCAGCAACAACATCCAAATTAACATGCATTTACTCATATTTTTCATCAAAAACTCAAGAATTTAAGGAAGGGAGAAGATGAGCTAACCTAGCTTGCAAAGGATCTTAAGATGAGATGAATCAACAAGTAAAAATCAATGGAGAAATCAGCTCCTTGCTGCCCAAAGCTTCAGCCGAAAATGAGAGGAAAAGAGAGAGCTTTTCTTTTTCAAAGTTTTTTCTAATTTTTTTGCTAAGTGTTGAAATGAGAGAAAATAAAAGAATAAAGCCACTTAACTATTTTATTTCAGCCACTAAAACACATAAAATAACTATTTAAATTCAAATAATCAATTCACATAAGACAAAACACTAATGGGGCAAAAAGACAATTTTGCCCCTCCACCATAAAATCACATAAGTCATACTAAAGGGGTATTTTGGGAAATTCTAAATTCCCGGCCATTCCCGACATTCCCAATGTCTAAAACCCGTCCCCAAACTACTAACATACTAAGTTGTGATTTCTACTGAGCCAAACGCCGAGTTCCAAAATACGAGACACTTGGGAATTACAAAATATGCAAGCTACTGAATAACATAAATAACAGTATAATAAATTATTTAAATAGCTATAAATAATTTCATAATTAATCATAAACAACTGCTAATTTCCAAATTAACTAAGCGGGCTTTACATTTTCTCTCTATAGCCGAACCCTTTTCTCTTCTCTTGCTCTTCAAATTTCGAATGACCATAGTGAAAGAATAGTGCCCACACACAGCAAACTTTTGGAATTATTTTACCAGGATCTTAGATCTACTCACAAGTATGTTGTTTAACACCCTAAATATGAACTTTCTAAAACGATAAATTAAACACATTTAAAGTTAAGAAAACCTTACATTGATGCAGCGGAATTAATGTCTCCTTCCACTCAGATCTCTAACCCTTGTATCCTTTCTGTAGCAGAGTATAATCAAGATCTGAGCCCGAATGTCCTTCTTCTTTAAGTTTGATCCTTCACAGTCTTCCAATCTATGATTGAGTTACTGCTTGCTGTGTGTGGGCACTCACTCTTTCACTAGGGTCACGAAATTTATGAAGAGAGAAAAGAGAAGAGGTTTCGGCCAGGTATAGAAAGTACGCAAGGCTCAGTTTTTCTGAAGAGAGAAATTTCTGTCAGATAACTTATGAATTGTGTTATTTTGACTGAGCCATCACTTTCTATTTATAGGCAACTACTAGATTTAGGTTAGGAATTATTTGGCATTAAAATAATCAAAAAATTAATTTGAAAATCCACAAATAGTGGCCGGCCATTGTGTAGTTATGGGCCCCACTTGATTTTGCAGTTTTAACAAATTTTATTTCTATTTTCTCAAAAACTCCAATTTTCCAATTCTAACCATTTAAATGCCAAAACTAATTATTTAATAACTAAAATAGATTATTAAATAATATTTTCATTTAATTTAATTATTAACTAGACATATAAAGTCCATTAATAAATAAATAAACCTAGAATCTCTTTTCTCTACAATTTCACCCCTGCTTAGTCAAAATTCATAAAATAGACATAGTCTAACTTTAGAATTATAATTGATCAATCACAAATCAATTAATGAGTCTTACAAGCAGAATGTTCTCAACTAGAATGGGGCCCATGGATCTATATGCTGAGCTTCCAATAAGTGAACCAAATTTACCAAGTAAATTCCTACTTATTAATTCTTCGTTGAATCTACTCTTAGAACTTAGAATTGCACTCTCAGACTTATATAGAGCATATTATATGTTCCACGATATCAATATGCTATCTCATTTAACCATTGTTATAATCTTATTGTGATTTAAAGATCCTCTATATAGATGATCTACATCAGATGGGATTTCTTTACCGTTCTCACCCCTCAATGTATTTTGCCCCTTAAAACACTTAGCTACCTGTAAATGGTGTTTAGTGATCTAATAATTAATCAGTTAAACAAGAGCTCATCCATTTACTTCTATTTGCTAAGCTCGAAGGGAATCATCACTTGACTTCTATACACCAGTAGGAGCTATAGATTCCATATTTATGTTCAGCACTTCCACTCAATCATACTATCATGTTCCCAAAATATACGTATCACCCTAACCCAAAAGTAGGCTTAACTAATAAATCAAAGAACGTGAATAGTACTCCTGAGTTGAGCCTAAGCATATCAGGATTTAGATTTTTTTAATCTTAAGATCAACTACTGATATTGACTTGGAAAGATATATATATATATCGGTAAGTTTGTAATATCTTAACTTAGTTGCAATATCGGTCCAGTCCAATGTATACTCCATACATCCGAAACTAGTATACTTTACTAATGTCCTGGAAAGAACATAACACTTACTCCAAGTGTAAGTACACATCATCGCTGATTATCACATTAGTGTAAATACAATAACACTGATGAACACAGGGACCAAATCTTTTGATTCATATGATCACAATCACATTCCACTATGTTGACGATACTGTAATTGTGAATAAACATATGATCTGGATTTATCTGATTCTGTGTGTAAATGTAATAAACATATTAAACCATTAGCATGTAGAATTCATGCAAACATCAATCACTTCAAATTTCTTGTGTTGATAACTAACCAGATTGTAAAGAGTTTTATTTAGGGCATAAAACCCAAAAAACTCCCACTTGCACTAACATAAAACAAACTGTGCAAATAGGTCAATATGATGTCTTGATCTTCAGATCAAGTGTAGTATATTTGAATCCACCCAAACTTCTGGAAACTAGTTCATAAATTCTCTTATGAAACATCCTTTACTATATACTTTACTCATCAAGGGATACTGAAATCTTTACTGTTTTAAAAGTACATCTGAATTAACAGAAGACATATCTCTCATATTTTAAAATATGGAATTGAGATAATACAGGGAAGACTTTTCTTCAGCAATATAACTTTCTGGTATTTTTGAAATTTACAAAGTTATAATTCTTCTCTGGTAGAGCTTGAATTATTAAAGAATAATTCCTCCACCCCCAAAGTAAGCACCATCTCATGAAATCTCGAAATGAGTTGGTGAGATACCAGGACAACTGATACACAGTTCCTTAATATCTAACATATAGATCACTTTCATAAATCTTTCCTGAATATCTTCTAATGTTCCCTATTTGATTACATCTGAGATAGCTCCCACTCAATAGCAGATGTCTTGTTAAATAATACTTTTAACCTCTGATTGTTTAGAGAGTTACCTAGTTGTGACTTTTGTATTAGTCTGAAACTTTAAGTCAAGACTAAGTCATCAACATAGCAGACTAGTATTTGAAGTGAAAAATACATGCCAGAGATTAAGTAATCAAAAATAAGATACCATAAAATTTTATGAGGATTAAGAATTCTAGGTTCAAGTCATTCGAATAGACTGAACTAGAGTTCTCTATCTTATTCTCATAATTCTGATAAGTTATACCTATCCATGTGTATAGTTAGATTTGCTTTTCAGTAGTGTTCATAAGTATCTATCACAAGTATCAACCTGATGAAGATGGGTATAGAATTTTAAAATTCTCCCACTCAATGAAGGTAGTGTGAAACTTTAACAAAGATCTTTATAAGTATCAAACTTTTACTTACAATAGTAAAACAAAATGGAACATACAATCAAGATCAAGCATTTATATTGACAATAGCTAACTCATTATATTACTTCCATGTTTAAAGAATATATGTGTTATATAGGGAATTGTGAAATAGACTCCACCCCTACATGTAGGGTATTGTGGATAAACTCCACCCCTAAGTATAGAGATTATGATCCACCCCTAAAGGTTGTAAAGATCATGATTCTCTAAGTGTGATAGAGTTTATGTGGACTTGAATACTATCCAGAGTTCATTAGATATAAAAGATCATTGAACTGCATAGTTTTCTTAACTTTTCTCCACCCCTATCAGATCAAAAGATCCTTTTATTAAACAAATTCTTAATAATTGTATTAGAATGAACAATTATTAATAAACATAGAAATAATTTCTAGTGTTTATTTAATATAACTCTACGAAGAGTTGTAAATATTATAGAATTTGCATCAATAATAAAAACACTTACACATACAAACAAATAAATATAATGTGGTAATAATTGATGAAGATTAAATAAATGAAGCTCAATCTCATAAATTGCAATTGTTGAATTCGAAAATTAAAGGAAACTTTATTAATAATAAAAAAAATGTATTGCAACAATATGAGAAAAACAGGGATAAATATCCCTAACTAAAATTTGAAATCCAAATTGTCTTTAAACTAAAACAATTAATTCAAAAATAAATTGAAGAGCTTCATCTTCATCTGGACGATTTCACCCTTGGTCCAGCTTTTTGATCCAACTCATCTGAGTTCAGGTAGCTTGGCCTATAAGAAGAAGAAATCAAATAAACAAAGTTAGTCCAGAATCATAAATCCAATTGGATAATAATTCACTAAAACTCTTAAAGTTTATAAATAGAAATACCTTGTTTCTTTGCAAGAAGTTTAGGACATTGGGGTTTCCAATGACCTTTTTCATTGCAGTAGAAACACTTTCCTTTAAGTGTAGCATCACTAGAAGCTGCAGCCTTTTTGTGTTTCATGGCTTTTGCACGCTTCTTAGTGTTCTTCCACTTCTTCTTCGATTTGGGTTTTGAAGCAGAGGCAACATTTGCTTCAGGTTTTATCGTCCCATTACCATTCCCAGGATTGTGAGGTTTACTCCCTTTCTTCTTGGGTCCTCCAATCAAATTTTCATAAGTTTGAAGGTCACTGACTAACTCATGAAAGTCAATTTCCTTCTTATTCATGACATAATTTGATGTGTATGGTAGAAATGTTGGAGTCAGGCTATTCAAGATAAGGCTTACTTGAGTAGCACTGTCCATTTCAGCACCATGATCCTGGGCTTCTTGGAAATAACTTGCCATGAGGAGAACATGGTCACGCACGTTCTGATGAGGTTCCATCTGTGCATTAATGTACTTCTTAGTCGCGTCAAAGCGTGACTGAAGTGATGCCTTACCGAATAGCTCATTTAACTTCGTCATAACTTCAGCAGCCTTCTCGGTTTTAGAAAATCGAGTTTTGAGGGTGTCAACCATGCTGGAAAAGATAAAGTATAGAGCTTTGTCATTTGCTTTCTGCCAACGCTCATACTTTTCTTTCACAGCTTTGGATTCATTGTCCCCAGGCACTTCAGGTGACGGCTCAGTTAAAACAAACAAGGCACTTTCTCCTATGAGAGCAATATTAATGTTCTCATTCCACTTAGGAAAGTTAGATCCATTCAGCTTATTTTCAGTCAACAGTGATAACATGGGATTCATTTTGATAATACAGGATACTACAAAATAATAGAAATCAATCAATAATGGTTTAACACAAAATCAATCCAGAAATTATAAACACATAGCAAGTAGGAATGATATGAGAAAATACTTAAAAAATTCAATCCTAAATAATTTCCAAGGTTTTTCAACAAACTGATATCAATGTCCCGTTTAGGCGAGAGTCAAAGCTACCATCCATTGAATAGAGTTGTCAGCTCATCTAAAATGTTAAACATTCTAGCAACCTTTTATTCGATCAAGATTGGAATCCAGCGTTGTCCCGTTTAGGCGAGAGTCAAGGCTATTCTATCTTATGAGCTACTACCATTGTTTCGCAATTTGCAAGTCAAATATGGTCGCCACCATTAGGGTGATCTATACCATATAAAACACTTACAAACTACTTATCTTTCGAGATTAAACGGTGCAAAATTACTAATGAACATTCCTCCATTAGGGAGGATTACTCACTAAAACAAACGTGATGTAAAACCAACAATGGAGATCGAATATCTTAATAATAATAAAGCTCATTCTTTAAAATGTATTTTCTTTATTATTCTGATAAATATACTCATTAAATTCGAAATTTAGAATAAAAAATTCAAAAAAAAAATAAGAATTTAATATAATATTTATAAAATTATACTTAGATGGTGATTTGAAATAAAATTAATTATTTCCATCTTAGTAGTAATCTTAAATATAAATATTAAGGAAATTAATTTAAGTTGTATTAATTTAAATTAATTAGCAACTTAAAAATTTCCTTGCGAATATGTTTATTGTATTCGACAAATAAAGTATAAAAATTATACAAATTTCGAAAATAATAAAACTTAGAAAAGATATACTTCAAGCAAAAATATCACCTATCTAGATTTTCTTTTGACTAGTTAATCCAATTTCTAATAATATATTTTAATTCATTTATTTTAAATTAATCAATAGATGAAAAAATCATTGACTTAAGTTGGCCCAAGAATTAATTAAAATAAATAATGAATTTACAACTCAATCTATTTTTCAAGATAAATTCAAATTATTGCATAATTAAAATGCAATTTTCGAAATTGATTAATAAAATAAAAAAATATATTTTGAAAATTATTTAAATTTAAGTTGAAAAATTAAATTTCAACCTAAAAATAATTTTCTATTTAATTAAATGTCATGAAAAATAAATATTTAAGTATCATGATAAGAATCAACTTAGATATTTAAATTTTTCAATTTAATTAAATGTATTAAATTCAAAAAATAAATAATTAAGTGTAGAGAAGGATTAATTATTAATTTCTAGTTTAATACTAGGAAAAATATACTTAAATAAAATTGTACCAAAATTAAGTATTTAAATAATTAATTTCACAATGTATGATATTTTCCTATTTAAATATTAGAAATAATCAGTAGTCTAGAAATAACTATCTAGAAAATATCTTATTTGACTAAGTATCTTTTAACGAAAAATTTGAAAAATATCTAATTTAAGTTGTATAGAAGAAATCTAAAACTTAAATAATTTCAAATTTAGATTTAATTAAATATCAAAAATTAAGTTGTAACCACATAATTTGAAAATATTCCATTTTAAGTTAATATTCGAAAAGATATTAACTTAAAAAATATCTAAAATATTCCATTTTAAGTTAATATTCGAAAAGATATTAACTTAAAAAATATCTAAAGAATATTAATAACCAATGCCTAAAATTCCTCAACTTAATTTTAAAATTTGAAATTCAAAAGATATTGAGATTTAAGTTGATTAGTTATAGATAACTAAATATCAACTTAAATAGGAATATTTAATGAAAAAATTTAAATTAAGCTTCAGAAAGAATCTAGACGGTTATAATTCTATATTTAATTAAATACAAGAAAAATACAAATAGTTTGTCTAGAAATAATATCTAAAACAAAAAGTTTTTTTCTTAAAATTAACTTTAAAATATTAAAATGAAAATAAATTTTCATATATTTTAAAAGTTAATTATGTTGCTAATTCAATTTTATTACGTCAAACTAATATTATTAACCTAGTACAGTTATTTAAATCAGGCAAATGGGCCTTCACAATTGGGGTAGTTCATGTGAGGGGGTGCTGGGTTCAGTATGTCGTACCCACTTCTATGGCTCCCAACTCTCACACAAGGCCCAAAAGAGAGGAATTTAACCTTAAAATAAATAACTATTATTAATTGAATAGGTCCAATACTAAATGGACCTAAATAAAATCTATCAGGGTGTGACATTTTATTTAGCAACAACCTATATGCATATATATAATAAAATAAACACATAGGCTCACACAGGTACACACTTGGATGGATCCTATTATGTTGCTAGGTCATACACAGATGAAAGAAGATTATAAAATTACCTGTTACAAATTATTAACTTGACCAACGGAGCCATCAGATCATTAGATCTGGCAAAAAGTAACCATGGCTATTTGCAATCAAGTAATAATAGGTTTTGAAAACTTACAAACAAGCTAAAACCACATACTCCTGCAACAAGGTTAGCTGGATAGTTAGAAGTAGGATTTATTTAATTTTAAATAAATAAATTTCGAAAATAATTAAATTAAAATAAAAAATATTTAATTTTGAAAAATAAAATAAATAATAATATTAATTTATTTTTCGAAAAAAAATAAAATAAAATTAATTTTAAATTTCGAAATTATTTTAAAAAAAATATTTAAAATTAAATCTACAATTTTGAAAAATTAGGTTTCAACTAACCTAAATATCATTTCAAAATTTGCTAACTACTTTTAAAAATTAAATGTTATTTTATAAATAAAAATTAAATAAAAATTAAAAAAGATAGATTAAATATCTTTTTCAGATTTTAAATTTAATTTAAATAAATAAAATAACAAAATTTAAAAGTTAGTAAAATATCTTACATTTATTTAAAATTACATGATTATAGTTATCTTATTTTAAATTTAAATAAGGTCAAATTATTTTAAAAAAAATAAATTTAAAAAATTAATATCTAACCTTAAATTTAAAAATAAGATAAGATATAATCAAATTTAAAAATAAGATAGATAATTAAGTAAAAAAAATAGATATTTACTAATTTCAAATTCAAATTACACTAATATCATTAATTAAATTTAAAAAATATTAAATAAATTAATTATGATAATTAGAATTCAATTAGGAATTATAAATATATAAATACAGAACTACACAAAAAATCGGAAGTTAATTCCATGAAAAATCATGAAAAAACGAAGAAAAACGAAAAATTTGTGAGCTGTACGGACAGTATGCCAAGCATACTGTCTGCGCGCGCACACTGGAGGGACTGGCCGAGAAACCTCGGCGGACAGGGTGATTTGCAGCATTCCCACGCGCGGAATGGGGTGTCATCAGACATGCGCGCGCGTTTTTCAGACAAAATCCTGTCTGAACACGCGTGTGACCGAGGTTGACTCGGTTCCGCGCGCGCGTGAAGGTGCACATCAACCTTATCTTTTTTTGAATCTTCAAAAAATCATAACTAATTCAAATTAAATCGAAATTGTGTTCCGTAAAAAAGTAACTTGCTTAAATTTTTCCATACTATCCAATAAAAATAATTCCAGAAACAAATATTCAATTATTTTTCACGAAAATTCACAAACATCAATCAATCATCATATAACACTCAATACAACATGAAACCATCCAAATAACAAATAATCGTTTTAAAGTCCAAATTTCTTGCAAGAAAATCAATTACCATGGCTCTGATACCAGTTGTTGGAATTATTTTACCAGGATCTTAGATCTACTCACAAGTATGTTGTTTAACACCCTAAATATGAACTTTCTAAAACGATAAATTAAACACATATAAAGTTAAGAAAACCTTACATTGATGCAGCGGAATTAATGTCTCCTTCCACGCAGATCTCTAACCCTTGTATCCTTTCTGTAGCAGAGTATAATCAAGATCTGAGCCCGAATGTCTTTCTTCTTTAAGTTTGATCCTTCACAGTCTTCCAATCTATGATTGAGTTACTGCTTGCTGTGTGTGGGCACTCACTCTTTCACTAGGGTCACGAAATTTATGAAGAGAGAAAAGAGAAGAGGTTTCGGCCAGGTATAGAAAGTACGCAAGGCTCAGTTTTTCTGAAGAGAGAAATTTCTGTCAGATAACTTATGAATTGTGTTATTTTGACTGAGCCATCACTTTCTATTTATAGGCAACTACTAGGTTTAGGTTAGGAATTATTTGGCATTAAAATAATGAAAAAATTAATTTGAAAATCCACAAATAGTGGCCGGCCATGGTGTAGTTATGGGCCCCACTTGATTTTACAGTTTTAACAAATTTTATTTCTATTTTTCTCAAAAACGCCAATTTTCCAATTCTAACCATTTAAATGTCAAAACTAATTATTTAATAACTAAAATAGATTATTAAATAATATTGTCATTTAATTTAATTATTAACTAGACATATAAAGTCCATTAATAAATAAATAAACCAAGAATCTCTTTTTTTTACAATTTCACCCATGCTTAGTGAAAATTCATAAATTAGACATAGTCTAACTTTAGAATTATAATTGATCAATCACGAATCAATTAATGAGTCTTACAAGCAGAATGTTCTCAACTAGAATGGGGACCATGGATCTATATGCTGAGCTTCCAATAAGTGAACCAAATTTACCAAGTAAATTCCTACTTATTAATTCTTCGTTTAATCCACTTTTAGAACTTAGAATTGCACTCTCAGACTTATATAGAGCATATTATATGTTCCACGATATCAATATGCTATCTCATTTAACCATTGTTATAATCTTATTGTGATTTAAAGATCCTCTATATAGATGATCTACATCAAGATGAGAATTCTTTACCGTTCTCACCCCTCAATGTATTTTGCCCCTTAAAACACTTAGCTACCTGTAAATGGTGTTTAGTGATCTAATAATTAGTCAGTTAAACAAGAGCTCATCCATTTACTTCTATTTGCTAAGCTCGAAGGGAATCATCACTTGACTTCTATACACCAGTAGAAGCTATAGATTCCATATTTATGTTCAGCACTCCCACTCAATGATACTATCATGTTCCCAAAATATACGTATCACCCTGACCCAAAAGTAGGCTTAACTAATAAATCAAAGAACATGAATAGTACTCCTGAGTTGAGCCTAAGCATATCAGGATTTAGATTCTTTTAATCTTAAGATCAACTACTGATATTGACTTGGAAGGATATATATATAACGGTATGTTTGTAATATCTTAACTTAGTTGCAATATCGGTCCAGTCCAATGTATACTCCATACATTCGAAACTAGTATACTTTACTAATGTCCTGGAAAGAACATAATACTTACTCCAAGTGTAAGTACACATCATCGCTGATTGTCACATTAGTGTAAATCCAATAACACTGATGAAACAGGGACCGAGTCTTTTGATTCATATGATCACAATCACATTCCACTATGTTGACGAAACTATAATTGTGAATAAACATATGATCTGGATTTAACTGATTCTGTGTGTAAATGTAATAAACATATTAAACCATTAGCATGTAGAATTCATGCAAACGTCAATCACTTCAAATTTCTTGTGTTGATAACTAATCAGGTTGTAAAGAGTTTTATTTAGGGCATAAAACCCAACACAAACAGTACCTCAATCATAGTTTGGAAGATTGTGAAGGATCCAAATCCAAGAGAAGAACATTCGGACTCAGATCTTGATTATACTCTGCAACAGAAAGGATTCAAGGGTTAGAGATCTGAGTGGAAGGAGACATATTATTCCGCTGCATCCAATAAAGTTTCTCATACTTTATATGTGTTTACTTATTATCGTTTTAGAAGTTCATATTTAGGTTAATAATCAACATACTTGCGAGTAGATCTAAGATCCTGGTAAAATAATTCCAACAGCCCCTGGGTCCTTCCTACAGTGGGAGGCGCTAATGGTGGATCTACTCCTGGAGGCACGGGCCTGCCACTTGGATCAACCAAGATGCTCGCATCAGGTTGGCCAACTAAGGTGGTCAGACTTATTGTGGTGACAGGATTCACCACATCTGTAGTATTCATGGGGATTCCAATTGTGACTGGAACCCGAGTGTTTGGATCTGCAATCTGTGGATCTTAAGGAAGACCCAAAGATGCAGATAGTGCGACAGGAGTTCCTCTTGTGTTCACCATGACATTTGATCAGATCACGATATCCACGCTCTCAATGAAAGCACCAAACTGTTGACCTCAAAAAGAGATCAACCGACAGCAGGGTTGTATAGATCTGATGCTTGCGACGCGTGTGTACAAATAACAGTGAAAAAGCAATAGACAACATGATTTATTATAGAGGTTCAACCCCTTGTGATAGCGGGTAATGACCTACTCCCCTCTTAGTTGTATTATACCGAGGGAATTACTATCCAGATCGCTATAGTACCCTTAGGATGACAATATATGAATTGATATCTGGCAGGGCCCAAGTGTCAGACAGCCTAGGCTAGGCATGTGAGAGAATGAGGAAGAGAGAGAGTCTGACAGTTAGAGAGTTTGAGGTTTTTAGCTTAGAGGCGGCTTAGGCAACTTATGTTTTCAGTCAGAGGTTAAGGCCATTATATAGGAGGCCTTAAATCCTAGGTTTACTATTCAAATCCCTTGGAAATTGTATAGATAGTTAGATATTTACAAGAGACCAATATGCCCTTGATTCTAGATATTCTTCAGTCAGTTTGTTGGGCTTTTCGGGCCTAATTCGCAGCCCATCTTTGTTGTCCACGTGCTAGAGTGTCCTTGGGGCCCTACAGTGCAATCCTTGGCCGCCCAAGCCCTTGTGCTGGCCAGGCTGGCCGATCCTGGGGCCAACTCCTGAGAGTGAGTTGGTAGGGGTGCACATTTGGACCCGCACACCCGAAAAACCCGACAACCCGCCCCGACCCGTTGCTAAAAAAACCAACCACCTAAAAACCGGTGTAGTCGGGTCAGGTTCAACCCGAAAAAGCCTCCAAACGGGTTTCAGGTTCGGGTGTGGATAAGTCATTTTTTTTGGTCGGGTTGTAACCCGTAACCCGAAACTATTTATTTTTTTAAAAAAAAAATTAATATTAATAATACTTAATTACTTATTAATCGAAAAAAAAGACTTCATTTCACTAAAACGCTGACTATTGGTCAGCTTAATACTATTACTTGTCATTAATTAAGTTGTCAATACTTAATTAATATTTTTTATTTTTTTTAGTTA
Source organism: Cannabis sativa (assembly GCF_029168945.1). Classification (NCBI taxonomy): domain Eukaryota; kingdom Viridiplantae; phylum Streptophyta; class Magnoliopsida; order Rosales; family Cannabaceae; genus Cannabis; species Cannabis sativa. The sequence goes on along the minus strand of NC_083606.1, from coordinate 41,182,065 downwards.
GATTAAAAAAAAAAAAAGACTCTTCAATTCATATTGGTATTCGTGACTCTCACACTAGACCAAGAGTTTTTTTGGTTCTCACTTCTCAGTCACTCCCTTAACCATAAAGGTAATGAATGCATTACATTTTTAATATTATTATATACTACTAAAAGTCTTCATAAAGAATATAATATTTTTATATACTTTAATTTAATACTGATATATGTTATTATTATTTTTAAAAGGTTCAAACAATGTTAAAAATAAAAAAAATGGCATTTTTAAAAATTAAATATCATTTCAGCCCATAAATTAAATATTCGGGCTTAGCCCAATAGGACCGGCTCGAACCCGAGTACGCCCAACCTGAAAAAGCCCGACCTGATACCCAACGCACCTGAACACCCGAAAACCGTGTTCGGTTGTGCATTTCCAAGACCCGAAGCCCGAAAACCCGAACCCGACTACCCGAAAACCCGACCCGTGTGCACCCCTATGAGCTGGTCTGTCACTTGGTCCCCGTTTGAGTGTCGGGGTCTTTGTTGGCTTGGGTGCTGACTTGGCCTTCCCTTTAATGAATTGTACTGCCAAGTGCCACACATTCTGTCCACGTAAGCATGCCACGTCATGAGGACAAAAATTAGGTTAACAAGCACCATTGGTGCCTTTATAGCAATGCTACATAAAAAGAAATGCTAAAAGGTGGGTCTAACACTACATAGAAATATTATATCATTATTGGTATAATTAAGTATTATGTCTCACATAATTTTTTTTTTTCATTAAAGCGTTTAAATATACAATAAATTGCATAATTTAAGATACCATCTGAGGATCCCCAACAGACAACACACATGCACCCTCCCATACTTCTTACGGCCACTTGAGTTAGATTATTTAGATTATTAAATATATATATATATATATATATAAAGGAGAAGTATGAGACGGTGACATTCTAAAATCACTCTAAAACTATTTTTCTCTTCTCTCCTTAATTCTCTCAATTTTAATATTTTATTAAAGCATAAATCTACAAATTGATATTTTACTATTATTTTTATTTTCTATAAAAATATAAAATATTTTAAAAAAAATTAGAAAATAAAAAATAAATTCTACAAATTGATATTTTATTATTATTTTAATAATATTTTCTATAAAAAAAATCATAAATCTACAAATTGATATTTTATTATTATTTTAATTTTCTATACAAATATAAAATATTTTTTAAAAAAGTTAGAAAATAAAAAATAAATTACAAATTAATATTTTACTATTATTTAAATAATTTGTCTATAAAAAAAACATAATTCTACAAATTGATATTATACTATTATTTTAATTTTCTATAAAAAAAATATAAAATATTTTTAAAAAAGTTAGAAGATAAAAAATAAATTCCAAAAAAAATATTAAAACTTAAATTAAATCTAATTAATCGTAAATTTCGTTTATATACACACATAAAATATCAATCAATATATATAAATCTATATCTATATATCTATATATATAGTAGAGACATAAAGCGGTTACATGGTACTCTAAAATTTATTTAAAACTATTTTTCTTTTCTCATAACTAAAATAACACATTATTTATATTTTTTCTTTTTTCAATTAAGATATTTAAAAAATAATAATCATTTTTTCAAAACATATTAGTTAATAATAAAAGAACAAACTAATGAGTTTACTCTAATATCTTAAAAATATTAAAAAATATTTAAAATTCGAGATAAAATTTAAGATTAAGATATATATTTGGGAAATACAATAGTCACGACTACAAGTGAACTACGGTAATGACAAGGGATGTGATACAGTGATGACAACGGGTGAGATACTGTTGGAAATTATTTTACCAGTATCTTAGATCTACTCACAAGTATGTTTATTAACACCCTAAATATGAACTTTCTAAATCGATGAAATAAACACATATAAAGTTTAGTAAACCTTACATTGGGTGCAGCGGAATATAATGACTCCTTCCGTTCAGATATCTAGCCCTTGATTCCTTTCTGTAGCAGAGCATTATCAATATCTGAACCTGGATCTCTTTCTCTGATTCTTTAGTGCTGAAACTCCTTCTTGCTGAAAGTCTTTCTTCACGATCTTCCTCACTATGGTTGAGGTATCACTTGCTGTGTGTGGGCACTACTCATACACTAAGTATTTCGAAATCTCAATGAGGAAGAGAGAGAGAGAGTGGGTTCGGCCAAAGATAGGGAGAGAGAAGGCTCATGTTTTTCTCTGAAGGAAAAATAGAAAATTTAAGTGTAATTTTCCTGAAGTCTTCACTATCTATTTATAGCATTCCACTAGGGTTAGGTTTGAATTATTTGGCATTAAAATAATGAAAATATCAGTTTAAATTTCCTACAAAAGTGGCCGGCCCTATACTAGTGGATTTGGGACTCACTTTTTGTAATTTTGCAGTTTTACCTTTTCTGCATCTGATTTTCTCAAAAACGCCAATTTTCTAATTCAACCATTTAAATGCTAATTCTAACTATTTAATAACTATAAATAATTATTAAATAATATTGTCATTTATCATATTTATTAATTGAACCATACAAAGTATCATAATTAACAAATATGCCCCTAAAACTCTTTCTTTACAATTTCGCCCTTACTTAGTGAAAAATTCACAAATAGACATAGTCTAATTTGATAATTATAATTGATTAATCAAAACCAATTACATGAGTCTTACAAGCAATATTATCTCAACTAGTGCGGGGACCATGGGTCTATATAACCGAGCTTCCAATAAGTAGATCAAGAATTTATTATTAAAATTCACTAACTTATTAATTCTTCGTTGAATCCACGCATAGAACTTAGAATTGCACTCTCAGTATAATAGAATGCTCTATATGTTCCACCATATAGACACATCATTAGTTATCCATTGTTATAATCCTAATTTGATCACTAATCCTCTATATGAATGATCTACACTGTAAAGGGATTAAATTACCGTTACACCCTACAATGTATTTATTCCTTAAAACACTTGACCCCATATAAATGATATTTCAGCTTATGTGAAATGAGTACTCCACCATTTATGTTCGTTTGGTCAAGCTCGAAGGAGATCATCCTTTGCTTACTATTCGCCAGATAGAAGCTATAGATTCCATGTTTATGCTAGCGCTCCCACTCAATTGCACTACCGTGTTCCCAAAATGTACGTATCACCCTGACCTAAAAGTAGGCTTAACTAACAAATCAAAGAACACGAATAGCCTCTCGAGATTGAGCCTAATCATATCAGGATTAAGATCATTTGATCTAGGATCAACTAGGCGATTTTGACTTGAATAGATATTACGGTAAGTTTAATAAATCTAAGTCAAAGTTCAATATCGGTCCCTTCCGATGCATACTCCATGCATCCAACCTGAGCTTTACTTTAACCAATGTTCTGGAAAGAACATAGTATTTCTCCAAATACAAGTAAACTCTTGTTGTAGATTATCATATCAGTAAAACCCTATGTCTGATAAATCTAGGAAACTTTATTCACATAGTCATGTTTACTTTCCAATGTGTTGACGGCACAATAAATAGGATCAAGTATGTGAAAAGGGTTTCAGATGAATTTATACATTATGTACATATAATCATGAAATAAATCATGTGAACCATGCAACATTAAATGTTATTTCTGATCTATATTAATAAGTAAATTTGATTATATTGAAATGAGTTTTATTTAGGGCATAAAACCCAACAAACTCCCACTTGCACTAATATAAACAAAAAGTGCGTTTCAAATAATCTTAACACCTTGATATACAAATCAAGTGTAGTAGTAGTAAACTCCTCGTAATAGGATCTGAAAGGTTGAATTAACCACAACCTTTCCTCCACCATTACTCTTCCTTAATCACAAAATCATTGATAATGTGAAATTCCTCTCTATATGTCTACTCTCTTGGGATACTGGATTCTATATCTTTGGCAACTACTTTTGGGTTAATCAGGAAATTAACACTAGTAGTTTAGGCAATTTTGAATGGTGCCAAAAATGTATAGAACTTTCCTTAGACTGAATAAGTACCTTTCCTATAACTTTAACATTCAGTCCCCCTCTGGTAGACCTAGAGACTTCAGATAGGTTTTTACACTTCTCCAAAATTACTATTCCACCCCAGAGTAATCACCATCTTATCAGAAAGATTTTCTAGCACAAAGGCAAATTTCAAAATCTGATATGGTGTAAGTCTAAGAGTTTTAAACACACCCTTATAGACTAACATATAGTTCCTCTTCTTAATCTTAATATTTACTTGATTGTCTTCCAATGTTCTTCTCCTGGATTAATCTGATACCTACTCATTACTCCCACTCAACAGCAGGTGTCTGGTCTAAGGCATACTAAAGCATGTCTAAGACCTCTCACTGTTGATTTAAGAAATTCTTTCATGGCTTTATCTTTTTTGGAATAGTTGAGACTTTTCCTTAGATAAATAAAATCTTTGCCTAAGAAGTTGTGAAGCTTCTATAGATTGCCATTTGAAAGAAAATGCTTCAGCATCTTACTAAAGTAAGTTGCTTGCATTAGAGTAAGTAATTACCAGGTATACCATAAGCCATAGGTTTAGATAAACTTAAACCTATAATACTAGGAACAGGAAGTTTGTTAAGTCCATAGAATAGACTTGTTAACTAAAATTTCCTTTTATGTCCTTGTAATAGAAAACTTTAGGTTATTCCATGTGAATGGATTAAACCATAGTTCTATTGGCTTTTCTTCTTAGTTTCTTATCTTGACAATCCATTACTTGTTTAAACTCACAATGGATTTTAATCACTAGTGTCTCCCAATTCATGAGAAGGTGAGTTCCTAGAAACTCTCCCACTACGAAAAGGTACCGTGAATTATGTCTAAGAAAACTAAATGGTATTTAACCTCTTTGGTTGTGACAAGACAACAGAGGCAGTGGGATCATCATATGTCAAATAAGATGATAGAATACTTTTGGAATCAAGAAATAAATATCTCCTTTATTTGCTACTTTATTTTTCAGACTTAGTCATTATCTTAGAAAAGTAGTATTTGTTTGAACAAACACTTTCTTATCTATTGACTATGGGATGGTCCACCCCTAATCACTTAGAATAGCTAACAAACCATGGTTAACAGTTCTAGCTTTTCTTAAGATTTTGATTAGGTCATCCATGAATCTAGTAATGATTTACATTAAGTACCCAACCATTACATCATTCTGAAATTGTATTACCATAGAAGGATTTAGGCAACGACTAGTAACTAATCATCAATATGCAACTCGAAATTTCTGAGGAGGTAAGTTTGGATATAATTCAAAAATCAATAATGATCTTTGAACTGCATATCTACTAACTATTTCTCCACCCCTATCAGTTCGCAAGATCTTTAACCACTTACCTTAATGGTTTTAACCATTGCTAGAAATTAATGAAATTTTTTAAACATTTCAAATTTCTTGCTAAAAGGTATAATCTAGAGTTATCGTTTTAAGAATACAACAAAAAACTCATATCCACCCCTGAATGTACATCCATCTGCGAATGAGATGAACTACTTTCAGTGGATATAGGCATATTAACTATTTGCAGAGATTGATCTTGTCAAATCCACTATGAATAAGATACAAATGCCATAGATTAAAAAAAAAGTGGTAGTGTCTTTTGATGACATAGGTTTAGTTACATCAAAGAGTTTTTAGAATACTGCAAGTGGATCCTGGTCACAGAATACCTAACTCATATTCCATACAGTTTTAATCCATTAATGGAAGATGGATATTAAACACTTGAGAAAGTGTAACTGTATTGTATTCTGGAATTAGAAATATAAGAAAATTTCTATTTGGAATCTAAAATTAAAGTCAAAGACTTAAATTTATACCAAATATAATGAGTAATTCTATCTTGGACCAGCACTAATAATACAAACTCTAAGTCAGATTTGCCCATACAAGTAGGAGATTTCTAAGATTGAGGATTTATATCAATTGGGAATAGAATTTCGGGATTATAATCATATGCGTCATTTAATTTCTTAAGAGAAAATATAGAATGACATGAAATGATTTATACACCATTCATCCAATGATATGTTATTGAGCTAATTCGAAATGAATAAGCTAAGAGGAATTAGGATAATTTTGTTTAGAAATAAGAATCCAACGATGCTTCGATTAGCGAAAGTCAAAGTAATCTTATTTATATAATCTTCTTGTTTCATATTGTAAAAATGCTAGTCTAAGGTGTCATCAATTGATGAACAGCTAGATGTCGCATATACAATATTTATCTTTCGAGATCTAACACTATTATGTATGTCTAATGGTAAAAATCCATTAGGGATTTATCTCATTAGAAAAACAAATATGTTAGACCAACAATTAAGATTCGAAATTAAACTACAACTTAATAACAGAAAATAACATGGTTCAATATAAATTCATACACAATTCAGAAATTATTAAACATATAGCAAGTAGGAATGACCGGTGAAAATACTAAAACATACAATCCTAAATAATTTCCAAGGTTTTCAACAAACTGATACAGTGTCCCGGTAGGCGAGAGTCAAAGTATCATTCATTGAATAGAGTTGTCAGCTCATCTAAAATAGAAACCATTCTAGCAACCTTTTATTCGATCAAAATAAGAATCCAACGTTGTCCCAGTAGGCGAGAGTCAAGGTTATTCTCATTTTATGAGCTTCCACCATTGTTTCATGTTTTATAAGTTTATCTCTAAGTAGTCACCGTAGGGGAGAGTCTAATAGAGACGAAAACTTACAAAACACTTATCAAAGGAGATCTTACGGTGTTAAATGCGTTCAACGAATAACCATCCATAGGGGGACGAAGTCTAGCGTCTCGAGGTTATATTGAAAACATTTAACTATTGTAAGACCAACAATGGAGATCGAATATCTTAATAATAATAAAGCTCATTATTTAAAGTGAGTTGTATTTTCTTTGATTCTCTTTATTTAATCTATTTATTTTAAATATATATTTATTTAATTAAAATTTCAATTTAGAATGAAAAATTCTAAATATAAATTTTAATTTAATATTTATAAATTTTACTTAGATGGATATGAAAATAATATGAATTATTTCCATCTTAGTAATAATTTCCAATAAATATTTAGAAAAATATTCAATTTAAGTTGTTACAAAATTAATTTAAATTAATTTACAACTCAAATTTTATTTTCTATAAATATATTTTGCATTTCGAAAAATTAAAGTATTTAAGAATACAATTTTCGAAAAATGCATGTTAAAATAAAAAATAAATCCTGAAAAAATTATTCTAATTTAATGTTGGCCCAAAATTAATTAATAAAATTAATTTACAGCAAAAAATATAATTTTCCTATTTAATTAAATATATATATAAAAAAAAAAATCAAATATTTAAGTGTGATAATGAAAATCAACTTAAATATTAATTTTCTATTTAATTAAATACACTAGAAAAATACTCCAAGCAAAAATATCACCTATCTAGATTTTTCTTTGACTAATTAATTCAATTTCTAATAATATATTTTAATTCATTTATTTTAAATTAATCAATTAATGAAAAAATCATTGATTTAAGTTGGTCCAAAATTAAAATAAATAATTTACAACTTTAATCTATTTTTCAAATAAAATTCGAAATTCCAGCATTTAAGAAATGGAATTTCGAAATTTGATTAATAAAATAAAAAAAATATATTTTGAAAATTATTTAAATTTAGTTGAAAAAATAAATTTTAACTAAAAATAATTTTCTATTTAATTAAGTGTCATGAAAAAGAAATATTTAAGTATCATGATGAAAATCAACTTAGTTATTTAATTTTCAAATTAATTAAATGTATTAAATTCAAGAAACAAATAATTAAGTGTAGAGAAGGCTTAATTATTAATCTCTAGTTTAATACTAGGAAAAATATACTTAAAATAAATTGTACCAAAATTAATTATTTAAATAATTAATTTCACAATGTATAATATTTTCCTATTTAATATTAGAAATAATAAGTAGTCTAGAAATAACTATCTAGAAAATATCTTATTTGACTAAGTATCTTTTCCTCAAAATTTTAAAAAAATATCTAATTTAAGTTGTATTAGAAAAAATCTAGAACTTAAATATTTTCAAATTTAAATTTAATTAAATATAAAAAATTAAGTTGTAACCACTTAATTCAAAAATATTCCATTTTAAGTTAATATTCGAAAAGATATTAACCTAAAAAATATCTAAAATATTCCATTTTAAGTTAATATTCGAAAAGATATTAACTTAAAAAATATCTAAAGAATCTTAATAACCAATGCCTAAAATTCCTCAACTTAATTTTGAAATTTTAAATCCAAAAGATATTCAGATTTAAGTTGGTTAGTTGTAGATAACTAAATATCAACTTAAATAGGAATATTTAATGAAAAATTTAAATTAAGCTCCAGATGGAATCTAGATGGTTATAATTCTATATTTAATTAAATACAAGAAAATACATATAGTTTAGCTTAGAATAAAGAATCCTTTAAACTATAATTTTCTTAAATTAATTTCAAAATAAATGAAATTAATTATGTTGCTAATCAATTTTATTAGGTTAAACTAGTTTAATTAACCTAGTACAATTATTCAAATCAGGCAAATGGGCCTTCACAATTGGGGTGGTTCATGTGAGGGGGTGCTGGGTTCAGTATGTCGTACCCACTACTATGGCTCCCAACTCTCACACAAGGCCCAAAAGAGAGGAATTTAACCTTAATAAGAACAACTGTTATTAATTGAATAGGCCCAAAAAACTAAATGGGCCTAAATAAATTCTATCAAGAACTATGATAATTTATTTTAGCAACAACAACCTATATGCATCTATAATAAAATTAAACACATAGGCTCACACATGCACACTTTGGATGGGTCCTATCATGTTGCTAGGTCATACACAGATGAAAGAAGATTGTAAATATACATGTTACAAATTATTATCTTGACCAAGGGAGCCATCAGATCAATAGATCTGGCAAAAGGTAACCATGGCTATTTGCAATCAAGTAATAATAGGTTTTGAAAACTTACACACAAGCTAAAACACATACTCCTGCAACAAGATTAGTTGAATAGTTGGATGTAGAATTTATTTAATTTTAAATTAAATTATTAATTTCGAAATAATTAATTAAATAAAAAAATAATTTTTGAAAATTTAAAAAAAAAAAATTTGAAAAATTCGAAATTTTAAAAAAAAATTAAATTTAAAATTAAACCTACAATTTTGAAAAATTAGGTTTCAACCAACCTAAATATCATTTCAAAATTTGCTAACTACTTTTAAAATTTAAATGTTATTTTATAAATAAAAATTAAATAAAAAATTAAAAAAAGATAAATGAATATCTTTTTCAGATTTTAAATGTAATTTAAATAAATAAAATAACAAAATTTAAAAGTTAGCAAAATATCTTACATCTTTTTAAAATTACATGATTATAGTTATCTTATTTTAAATTTAAATAACGTCAAATTATTTAAAAAAAAAAAGATAAATTTAAAATATTTAAAATCTGACCTTAGATTTAAAAATAAGATAAGATATAATCAAATTTAAAAATAAGATAGATTATTAAGCAAAAAAGATAGATACTAACTATTTTTAAATTCAAATTACATTAATATCTTGAATTAAATTTAAAAAATATTAAATTAATTCAAAATGATAATTAGAATTGAATTAGGAATAGTAATAGTATAAATACAAAACTACACCAAAAATCGGAAGTTAATTCCATGAAAAAGCATGAAAAAACGAAGAAAAACGAAAAAATTGTGAGCTGTACGGACAGTTTTCGCGATCGCAGGAAAATTTCAGCACAACTCCGATTTTTTCGAATCTTCAAAAATTCATAACTAATTCAAATTAAATCGAAATTGAGTTCTGTAAAAAAGTAACTTGTTTAATTTTTTCCATACTATCCAATAAAAATAATTCCAGAAACAGATATTCAATTATTTTTCACAAAAATTAACAAACATCAATCAATCATCAAATAACACTCCATACAACATGATACCATCCAAAAACAAACAAACAATCGTTTTAAAGTCCAAATTTCTTGCAAGTAAATCAATTACCATGGCTCTGAGGCCAGTTGTTGGAAATTATTTTACCAGGATCTTAGATCTACTCACAAGTATGTTTATTAACACCCTAAATATGAACTTTCTAAAACGATGAAATAAACACATATAAAGTTTAGTAAACCTTATATTGGGTGCAGCGAAATATAATGACTCCTTCCGTTCAGATATCTAGCCCTTGATTCCTTTCTGTAGCAGAGCATTATCAATATCTGAACCTGGATCTCTTTCTCTGATTCTTTAGTGCTGAAACTCCTTCTTGCTGAAAGTCTTTCTTCACGATTTTCCTCACTATGGTTGAGGTATCACTTGCTGTGTGTGGGTACTACTCATACACTAAGTATTTCGAAATCTCAATGAGGAAGAGAGAGAGAGTGGGTTCGGCCAAAGATAAGGAGAGAGAAGGCTCAGGTTTTTCTCTGAAGGAAAAATAGAAAATTTAAGTGTAATTTTTCTGAAGCCTTCACTATCTATTTATAGCATTCCACTAGGGTTAGGTTTGAATTATTTGGCATTAAAATAATGAAAATATCAGTTTAAATTTCCTACAAAAGTGGTCGGCCCTATACTAGTGGATTTGGGCCTCACTTTTTGCAATTTTGCAGTTTTACCTTTTCTGCATCTGATTTTCTCAAAAATGCCAATTTTCTAATTCAACCATTTAAATGCTAATTCTAACTATTTAATAACTATAAATAAGTATTAAATAATATTGTCATTTATCATATTTATTAATTGAACCATACAAAGTATCATAATTAACAAATATGCCCCTAAAACTCTTTCTTTACAATTTCGCCCTTACTTAGTGAAAAATTCACAAATAGACATAGTCTAATTTGATAATTATAATTGATTAATCAAAACCAATTACATGAGTCTTACAAGCAATATTATCTCAACTAGTGCGGGGACCATGGGTCTATATAACCGAGCTTCCAATAAGTAGATCAAGAATTTATTACTAAAATTCACTAACTTATTAATTTTTCGTTGAATCCACGCATAGAACTTAGAATTGCACTCTCAGTATAATAGAATGCTCTATATGTTCCACCATATAGACACATCATTAGTTATCCATTGTTATAATCCTAATTTGATCACTGATCCTCTATATGAATGATCTACATTGTAAAGGGATTAAATTACCGTTACACCCTACAATGTATTTATTCCTTAAAACACTTGACCCCGTATAAATGATATTTCAGCTTATGTGAAATGAGTACTCCACCATTTATGTTCGTTTGGTCAAGCTCGAAGGAGATCATCCTTTGCTTACTATTCGCCAGATAGAAGCTATAGATTCCATGTTTATGCTAGCGCTCCCACTCAATTGCACTACCGTGTTCCCAAAATGTACGTATCACCCTGACCTAAAAGTAGGCTTAACTAACAAATCAAAGAACACGAATAGCCTCTCGAGATTGAGCCTAATCATATCAGGATTAAGATCATTTGATCTAGGATCAACTAGGCTGTAACGCCCTGTCCAACAGGGACGCCACGTGTGTGCAATTTAATAAAATACTGATATTTGTATAATATGTAATTATACTAAAAGTGTGGGTAATTAAATTTTGATAATTAAAATTCAACTTTTAAACTGTTTAACAAAAGATAAGTAATATGGACTACGGGGTTCCCCTGTTTTCAAAATATTCACAAACTGGTTTCAAAGTATTTTACAACATAAACTTTATACTTCCAAAATACAATCAAAATAGAGCATCCTGTTTACTGGGCCGTGTCACTGCGGCTGGTATGTACATTGCTGCTGCGACCAGAAACTCATGGTTGCTCAACTTTTGCCTTTCCTTTACCTGCACCATAAAGCACCCCGTGAGTCACAGAGACTCAGCAAGAAAAGTAACCAAAACGTTAACTGAAAATGATTATCAATTTAATCTCATATCAATATGTTTACTCATTATACAATATCATAAAGTATTCCTTTACACATTACACATTCACATTACACAATCTTGGTACTTTATAAAGTACCCCTTTTACCACTCGTTAACCACGAGCTGAATATGTCACTATCGTTGCTCGATAAAGCAGACGATAAGTAAGAAACCTAACCGCGGTTTCAAGAGTAATTACTCGTAACGGTAATAACCGTTTCCAACCCTAGGTCATAACCTAGGCTTACTAAATATTTAATCAAAGTCTTGATAATAATCAAGGCCACTTCCATTCAACCATTAATCTTTAACCACATACGGTGCTTACCACTTTTCTTACCTTGGTTCAGAAATCAAGAGTACGGGCCGACTTGAGTGGAAAACAAGCTAAGCAATTCCGGTCCTATATCACGACAATCAAAACTCAATAAAAACCTTAATCAAATTTCTGATAATCAACTCTAATTCTCACAATCGAACACACCCTACTTTCCCCCAGATCAAACTAGCTTAACCATCTCTAAAACACCCCGAATTCCACTGCGAAAGACACCCCGAATCGAGATCGGACTTGAGGAGAAAAACCCAAAATCTCCCATTCACAGGAAAAACGGTCGGCCGTTTTCGGACACCCGAGAAAAACGGCACGCCTTTTTTCCTGGCGACCATGGTGATTTACGGTTTTTCACCCCAAAAACCAATCAAACCTCCACCAAACCTAACCAAACTTTCCAGAACAGTATATTATGGCAATTATAACATAACCAAACAACCATTTCAATGCAATATATCAATTTGCTCAAAATCACACTTCAAAGTGAAGAAAAACACAATTTTAACCCTATGTAGCTTAATTAATTCAACCAGCCCCTAACTCCAATCAAATTAAACTTAAACAAGTTTCAAACACCCTCAAAAACTATCCTAGAATCATATTCTATCACCAAACAACTTGCAGCCCCCTTGAAAAACCAAAACCCCAACCAAAACTAACTTAAAACCAAAAGAATTTAGGGAAAACATGCAACAAAGACTTACCTCAAGGCTTCTAAGTTGAGCTTGGGAGTAAATTCTGCTAGAAAGAAAAAGAATTTGAGGAAGAACTCCCTTGGTTCAGCTAGCTTCTAGGTTGCACGAGAGAGAGAAGAAGAAAAGAGTTTGTTTCTTGTCTTGGAAGTTAATTCCTTAAAATAGGGTTTTTTTTTTTTTTTTTTTTAATAATAATAGGCAGCCCTAAAAAAGTAAAAAGGCAAAAGACTAATTTACCCCTAATGAAAAAAATATAAACTTTAAAATAACCTAGGACATTTTTGTAATTTTTCTAATTCTATTAAACCGACATTCTAAAATTTCTAACCTAGTCCGGAATATTCTCAAAATAATTCTTCCATAAATGTCGTGACATTTCTAACCAAAATTGCCGGGCCCAATAAAAATGTTTTATTTCGAAATTGATATCCTCGGTACTCACATATCCCAAAATAATCTCTGTAATTAATAAATTACGCTTTTTATTTCATTGAGTAAATTCTCAATAGTTACCCTAAGTAAGATCATAATCTTACTTCATTACCAACATAATTACATATTTAATAAAATATGCCTATTTAAATATTATTTATTTTCCAGGATATTACATAGACGATATTGACTTGAATAGATTTTACGGTAAGTTTAATAAATCTAAGTCAAAGTTCAATATCAGTCCCTTCCGATGCATACTCCATGCATCCAACATGAGCTTTACTTTAATTAATGTTCTGGAAAGAACATAGTATTTCTCCAAATACAAGTAAACTCTTGTTGTAGATTATCATATCAGTAAAACCCTATGTCTGATAAATCTAGGAAACTTTATTCACATAGTCATGTTTACTTTCCAATGTGTTGACGGCACAATAAACAGGATCAAGTATGTGAAAAGGGTTTCAGATGAATTTATACATTATGTACATATAATCATGAAATAAATCATGTGAACCATGCAACATTAAATGTTATTTCTGATCTATATTAATAAGTAAATCTGATTATATTGAAATGAGTTTTATTTAGGGCATAAAACCCAACAGATACGGTGTTAAAAATAAGTGAGATACAATGAGACAACAAGTGAGATACAATAATAATAATAGTTTTGAATGATTGAGATATGAAAATAATGTATTATGAAAAACACCGTAATTTTTTTCTATATCATCTTATTTATTTATTTTTATAAAAATAATTTCTTTTAACAAAACAATTTAAAAAATTATCTATAATAAATTTTAAATTTCGTAATAAATAATTCTAAATAATATTTAATAAAATTATGCATTTAGTTTTTAATAAATAAATTATTTATAATAATATAAAATAAGATAATATAATTTTTTTATTATATGTTAAAATTATATTTTTAAATAACTATTTGTTATAATACTTAAAAAAAAAATTAAATTAGCCGCTCTAATTATAAAGTATCACCAAGAGGCACATTGGTGCAGCAGTGCTCCGAAAATACACATGACTTTCTTGGATCTCGACTCTATAACATACCCTATTATTCAAAGTCGGCAAGAAGGAGCTCCTTCCGTCTGCAAATTGGGAGAAGTTTTAACTTTTGATGGAAAAGGGGAAAGCTCTATCGGCTATTACAGATTCTCTAACGAAACTCAATTTTAATGTCGGATCCAATTCTCAATACCCCATCACGACCTCTCATGTCTCCAGTACATCTCTCTCTCTTTCTCTCTATATGAATATATATATATATTTATATACATACATATATATATATATGTGCTTAACTGTTGTTATGTATATTTACGGTGATAACAGGAAAAACGTGGGAGAAGAGAAGGCCCCCGAGTTTAGTGAGCTTGTGCCTTGGACTTATTGGAAAGCATTTGGAGGATATAATTCTAGATTTAGATGAAATTGCCGGAAATTTTCCTGCTGATATTAAGGTTTTATAGTTATTATAATTTATGTTAAATGATTTTTATATTGTCATTATATCTTTTCTACTTTAAATGTAAGACTTTTTACCCCCTTTCTTTCGGATATTTAAGATAAAATTGTTAATTGAAGATACAAGAGAGCACTTTGGTTGGTAATGAAAGAATTTGCGTCTCAGTTGAGTTCATTCGTACTTAAACAGATACTTCTTAAGTAAAATTTATTAATGTGACTGGTTCAAAAGAACATTCGTTTTTTGTTGTTGGTATGATTAGTACACTAGCTTGCATTTGATAATTCTCTGTGTTGATGTGTTGTTAAACAAAGTTGGGTTGATTCTTAAGATTATTTTCTGAATGACAGATTGCAATGGCTGCCATTGCCAGACGAAGGAAGTTGCTAAACGATGAGGTTATTGTATCTCTAGCTGATAGTTCCTGGGAGTTTCTTGACATATCTGGTTCAGATGTTTCAGATATTGGGTTGGTAAAAGTGGCTGAAATCTGCAAGTTTCTACGAGCTGTAGATATAAGGTGTGAAATCTGTTAATCTTTCCTACTGCTTTGTTAAAACTGCGTAATCAATTAAATATGGGTTATGTTTGATTCCCTGACTTTGCGGATTTATATGATTAGAATATTTGATATAAGAAATTTATTGGCATTGGAGTTCAGTAATACTAAAACAGGTTTTCTGCAGCCGCACCAGAATTACTTCAGGTGGGGTTTCTGATCTAGTGCAGCATTGTCATTCGTTGGAGACGTTAAGATGCGGGTACTCTTTTTAAATCAGAATATCTTTTGTTTGATTTTCAGTATTTGTTGTATGAATCGTTTTTTTTTTTGTGACATATTGGCTATCTTTGGCTGACACAATGAGAACTTTTTATTACATAGTTCAAATTTTTCTTTTTGTTTCATGTCTTTAGGTATATAATTAACAAACTAGCATCTTGAAATTAACTAAGTTTTTTTTTTACTTTAACCATTTTTAGAACCTACTTGACTTACCCTTTCCCACCATTGTGTTGTATTCGTATTGATTAAATATTTAAATAACATCACAAACTGCTCTTTGTTTCAATAATTGTCTATGGAATTTAATGAGTTGGGGTCTATGGTGTTTTGACTAGTATTACAAATCTAATAACAGGATATGAACCAAAGTTAATGTTGCAGAGGGTGCCCGAGGAGTGACTACACTGCACGCTGGTGCTTGGACATATTTAAACCAAAACTACATAACATGGAGGGAGATTCTTGGGAAGAACTTGTTACTGCAGAATTTGTTAATGGTGCAAAATCATTACGGTGGCTTGTTTGGGTATTTACTTAATGAATCTGGAAAGATATTTCTTCTGATGTTGAGATATAAATATTGTTGGTTAGTTTTATTTAACTTTTCTCACGCTGCCTAATTTTTTTGCAGCCAAAAATTGATAAGGCTACTTTGGAGATGTATGCAACCGAGTGCCCACGGATTGTTGTGAATCCTAAACCATCGCCTTTTGGTTTCAGAGGGACCAAAGTTCCAAGGGAAGCATTACCAGATGTTGCACTCGATGATCCAGCTGTTGAGGATATCGATCCTAAAACATGGGTATTGTACGGATCAGTTCCAAAGGCTATGCCTCCTCTTCTCTCAAGCCCAGTTGAATTGTCCATGGCTGAAAAATTTAGACTTGCGTTTGTGGAAAGGGACAACAGATTGGCTCCAAAAAGAGCAAAAAATATCAGGCAACATCAGCGGCGGGCAGAGAGGGAGTGGGCAATGATGGATGCAAGAACAAAGGCACTTGCCCTGGCCTCACAAGCAAGCAAGTCCTTTCACATTCGTAGCTAGTATTAATTGCACTAAATGCGGATTTCATAATTAAGATCCAATCTAATCCGTATATTAACTCCGATCCAATTTAACTCACAAAAATGCAAGTTGGATCGATTATTTTAGATTAGTTACTTTTTAATATTAAACTATTTAATATTTTAATATATTTTTTTTCACATGATTAACAATAAATTAAAATAAATAATAAAAAAAATTAAAATTTAAAGCAAGAAGATATATATTTTTTATATTAAATTATTGGGTAATTCTACAATAGATACCCTTAAATTGGGTCTATCAATAGACACCCTAAATATTAAAAGGTAATTGGTTGTAATATGTATGTTCACTATATTTTGTGTGCCTCATCACATTGAATTTTTAATTCTATTTTACTTAAAAAAAATTAAATTTAAATAGGATTAACAAAGTGAGAGAAGAGATTAAGTGATTTGATTGGATCTCTTTCATCTCAAGGCTTTTATTTGTTATCTCTTATCTGCAAGTTTCTTTTTTTATCTGGTTCATAAACATAATCTTGTTTTTATATTTTTTGCATTTATGTGGATTTGGATTTACAAAACTTTTATAATCAATCAATATATTTTATAAATAATTATACATGAGGAGAAACAAATTTCATTTTTTTTTTATTATTTTTGTATGAGTTCTTATTAAGGTCACTATGAAATAACAAAATGAAGAAGAATCTGAAGAAAAAGAAAAGAAAAAAAAAAACTGCTTCATACGAGATTAAATTGAAAAACAAAATGAAAAGATTTGTGATGGGGAAGATTTTAGTGAAAACGTTTAATCTGGTAAAATTCTAATGCCATCAATTCCAGTCTCTTTTTTCTTAGAAAAAAAAACTAAGAATAAAAAATGAAACAATTTTTTTTTTCATTTGTATTTATCTAGGTGGACTAATTGAATAGTAATTTAAGGTATGCATGAGTACATCCACTTTGACCAAATCAAACTAAATTTTGATTCAATACACTAAGCCCAATAATATTTTTGAAGAAGTTTCCTACCATCACCAATTAAAATGGATTATAGGGAAAATATTGATGTGTCTATTATAAAGGGGTCCATTAAAGAATTTTCCTAAATTATTAATTGTATATATAATTCTTTTTAAAATATATAAATGTATAGATTAGATTGGATTAGATTGACATTATCATCTAATTTGTAAATTTTAGATTTTTCAATCTAATTTAATTTATCCAAGAGCAAATATCTGTACTTAGCCTTAAATTGAGTATTTTATGAACAACTTTAGCTAGTATAAGTTATTTCATATTTGTCGTGAACAAAGATGTCTAATAAAATATTTATATGATGTACTATTTTATGCAATTGATGATATTCTATATCCCGAGGTATAGTACCTTTAAAGCGCACTGCAGCAGGTATAATTTTCTCCTTCAATTGTTAGTTACATTAATAAAGTGACAAATTCAGTCAACAAAGATAAGACCTTGCATATTCACACACGAATTTAATTAGACATATAAATTACCATCCGCATTAAATGATGTGGCACGCACCCTCAAAAATTTGATTTGTCAGAAGTAAATAACCATAATATGAAGCTGATTTACGTACACTTTTTCAGTCCAAGATCTCAAAAATTGTAAAGAACCTTCAAGGACTATATTCCTTTTTTTTTTGTGCACTAATCAAATCATCTGTATTTCTCAACAGCCCCGTTCCCAAACGAGCAGATCACTCTTGTATTTATAAACTTGGCATACATGCTTCAAACTTTACACTAAGTAAAAAAGACCAAGACAAAAAGGATGATAAACAGGACCACCAAAAATAGTATCATCATAATCTGGCCTTTCGCACCAGCCTTCTTCATGACCATAGCCACCTTTTTCTGCAACAAAATCAGTCCAGACGTTTTCATCCTCTTATGAGACCACTAATATATGGCATTCTGATTGCCAAGCTAAATAGATTTACAGCTAAGCTCACTTCTCAGAAGTTGGAAAAAATGACCAGTTCAGAACATAGAAAGACCAACCTGAACAAAGTCAAGACGGTTTGATGTGCTATCCATTTCCATACCCAATTCATCTATGATTTTTTCCTGCACATAAAATATATATTATCAGGCCCTTCACCGTGCTCTTTCAGTCCTTTAAAGATTACAACAATTTCTTTTATACATTATATATATATATATACATATATATGTGAAATCTCAGCATAAAAATGCCGTATGTGTGACATACCCTATGTTACGTACTAAGGAAAACAGAAGAAACAAAATATGGGAGAAAAAGAAAATTAGACAGAAAGAAACAAAACACATTGCTTTCCTAATTGTGTGGTATGTAGCAAGGAAAAAATATGGTATATTGCAAAATTACTATATTATCCCTGAAATTATTCATATAATACTATGTATAAATATGTTTTAGTCTTTATGTTATTTGTGAGAGACTTTTCTCTTCAATTTTCTTTCCAAATTAGAGAGAAAAATTGGTGAACCCATCACCACATTTTTCTTCTCACTTTTCTCTTCTCTCTATTTTTCATTCTTACCAAACAACTCAATTTTATCTTTTCTTCTCATTTTTCTTTACTCTCTTTACTTTCCCACTTTCTTCTCTATAAATAACTAGGCGCTAAAAGTTACTCTTCAAGTAAATCTTCAAAACTCACGTGTATTCCAATAATTCCAATCAATTTCTTCCATTGAATTGTTCAAGGCACCAGAAAAAATGCAACTTATAACATCACGGTGAGTGACCATGGAATTTTACCTGTTGAAGGAGCTCTTCGTGTATGGTAAGCCCGACACCTCCAATTCTCTGCACACTTGCACTAAGTTCATCTAACTCCTCATCCTGTTGCCTACAAATAAAATTATAAACAAACAAGATATGTATCAGTACATGGGGAAGGATATCCTAAGAATTCTAATTGTCAGTAAGAAATAAGAACAAAAGGAACCAGTGGATAGCAAAAGATACTCTACTTTATAAGAAGCTACCGTCTATCTGATTCTATATAAGGCACAGGTGTGGAAGAAAGAACATGTACTCTACTATACAAGAAGCAACCATCTATCTGATTCTATCAAAAGATACAGGTGTGGGAGAAAGAAAAGGTACTTTATAAGAAGCAATTGTCTATCTGATTCTGATGCTATGAAATCATCATTATCATTGGCAGCGTAAGGGTCAGTTCCATCTGTCCCATACAGATTTGGCAGCTTCATTAGCTCTCGACGCATTGCATTTCCAGATGTGGTGCCAGTACCATTTGACTCCTTTCCTCTTGTAAGGACCTTCTTCACTGTGCTCACCTAATAAAAATATGGCAATAATTTAAAAGAGTTAGGTAAGCTCGCAGAGAGGTATATTGCTACTAAATGAACTACATGTCAAGAATAAATAACAGAACTATAAAATCCAATAGCAATGAATCTAATTCTAAACAAGTACTCTTAACCAATACTAGAAAATATTCAATACAGTTATACTAAAAATACCTGAGTACGGGCATTGCTGGTCCATCTCCTTCGTTTTTCAAGTTCTGTCTCATCAATACCATATAAAGCAGGATCCCTAGCTGCTACAGCAATCGTTTTGTCCAATTCATCCACCTTCCTATCAAGAAAGTAAGCTTTCAGTGATTGCAGGAAACTTTGAAACAAAGACAAATAGACATGCAAAATTCATAACAAGCCATGTTTCTCATAGTGTTGGTATAAAACAATGATCGGTGGTTATTACTCAGCCACGGTATTGGAGAAATTTATCAAAAAAAAAAATGCTGATTAAGTCACATCCATTGTAAAGATAAAACCATTTAAGTTCAAATTAGCCTAACCTCATCTTCTTACATTGAACAGCAAATGCTAGACATACGTATTATGATAGCAACAGAGAGGTAACCATAAGGCATAAAATGCTGTAATTCAGAATGTACCTGCCAGTCAATGCTCCCACAACTAGCCAGTAACTCTTTAGAAAGATGTATTTGCTCTCCAGTATTGGCTGGAATACGTTCCCAGTGATGAAATGAAGATTGCAATTTGTCAATCTGACAAACAAAACAAAAAGAACAAATAACTCCAACGTGCAATAAAATTATCTAGTAGCCACACCACCTTCTGGTATTTTTGCTATGCTAGTATTAGTATGAAAACGGCCATTTATAGTTGGTCCATCACAAAAGGTGAAATGGAATTTGAGAAAATCCAGGAGATGATTTTTGTAACTTAAATAATGGAGCTCTAAGGATCTAAAGCGCAACTGCTAATACTAACAATGCATAATAATGGGATCTTAAAAAACAATGCTTATATGATACATACATACGAAATCCCATAATCATAAGCAAGTTAAAAGCTTACAGATTCTTGAATCTCCTCTTTAACCACATAAAATGGGTCCTGAGCCGAAGGCATTCTTCAATTTAAGGCCTACCGAATCAAATCGCATGAAAAGAAAAAAATCATTAGCCATATAAGAACTGCAGCAATAATCTAAATTCAAATAATCAAAAAACGAATATCAGCAAATTTAGAACCAAACAAATTAGAAAACAAACAGTTTTACACAGAAAAACCGACAAGAATTTGATAAAGATTAGTTGAAAACAAACCCAAAATCAGCTTAGGAGAGAGTGTGAGCAGAGATGGAAATAGCAAAGTAATAATATATTTATCAAGGAAAATGAAAAGAATGTTTCAAAATCGCAATACAATTGGCGTAATGCAAACAGATCTAGTAGCGATTTCGCGGCAAAAATGGGAAGAAAAATAGAACAATTTCACGAGATGAATTTCGTCGAAGATCTAGCAAAGTTTAAGAATGAATTGAAAATTTACATTAATGATAGATCAATAAAAGCATACCTACTAAAAGTTGAAAGATGATCAGTGAGTTTGCGTAATCGTGAGAATGTACCAAACCAGAGAAACGACCCTGATCTGTTAAGCTTAGTCGAAGAAGGCGATGCCACGAAACCCGAAACAAGCATCTTTCTTAGAGAAAACTTTGAAAAATATATACTTTTGGGCTTTCGGCCCATATGATTATGAATATTAAAAATATTGGAATTTGGATTAATTTTTACAAAAATACTCACACGAAAATCTTTTCAAAAATACTGTATTTTATAAAACAACACTTAAATACAAAACAGAACAACTAAAAACAACAGTGGAATAACTAAAAAATAACTGTAGAACAACAGTAAACATTTAACATAATACACATTATAAAATTTACACAGTAATTTTGAAAAAAAAACATAGTAGTTTTAAAAAAAAAATTTGCCTCACAGTATAAAAATAAAAAAATTGAAAATTTCAGTATTTAGTGTAATTATCCCAAACGTAAAGCAGGAGAACTTTTTTTGGACATATTCACGATTTTTAAAATATATTTATGGATTAGAAATTTATTTTACAAAAATACAAACTGTTATTCTCACATTTTTACAAAATATTTATATTGTGGTTTGCACTTTTTTTTATATTGTTTTTATATTTATAATTAGAGAACTAAGTTATGCTTCGGTGTTGGCCAATTTTGAGTGATATAATTTAAAATATAACATTTGAATGTGTATATTATTAATAAAGTAATGATGTTAAAATTGAAAACATAATTTGTTATTTTTAAAATATAAAAAAAGATGAGGATTTTGTAACAAATATTTTAAATGTTTGAATTAATAAATAAATTGCATGTATTTTTATAAGAAGATAAATGAAAAAGATAAAAATTAATTTAATAAATTATGTTTGTAATTAATGATAATTTTTAATAACTATCTGGACTTTTTTTTAATAGAAATAAATTATTTAAATTATTCTTCTAATTTATATATATAAAAAATTAACAGAAAATAAATTATCATATCAATAATTTTTGTGATACATGTTCTAAATAAATAATATTTACAATTTGTAATAATAGGAAATTTATTTTTATACTTAGTTAAATTGAATTAATTATTATGTTATTTATAACTTTCTATTTTTTTTTTTCATTTTTGTTTGAACTATCTAAATTTTTTTAAAAAGCCGTAATTTAGGAAGTGTCCATTTGGGGCCTGTATCAGTTATGTCTTTAGCTAACTCCCCTTTGTATTTTAACTGCTAATTACATCTATCTTTTTTTAAATTTGTCAATCTCAACCGTTCCCTCTTTCCTCTTTCCCCTGCATCCTTACCGCCGGTCACCCCCACCCTCCTTATTTTCTCTGTTTCCCATGGATCCACTAATGCAAGATATGAGTAACACCCTTTCTCTCACTGAGGAAGAGCGTTCAATTGTTTCACTGCCTGAGTACTGTCCCAATCTGATCGACAGTAGCCCACATACTCTTCTGGCTCGAGTTCTTACTCACCAGACAGTATACCAACAGATGTTCATTGATCAAATGTCCGGCCATTGGAATGGTCGGTTTCCAGTTTTGATTATTGAAAATAAAGGTGAAGATGGTTTGTTCCATATCAAGTTTGGTTGTGAAGGCGATATGCACCGGGTACTTAACAAAGAACCATGGCACTTTCAAAATCATCTCATTATTTTTAAGGCGCCAGATGTTCTGCAAAATGTCTCAAAGGAAGATATGATTTTTACTTCGTTTTGGGTACAAATTTATCAACTTCCTTTCTTAAGCAAGTCAAAAGCGCTGGCTGAAGCGCTTGGAAATATTGTCGGAGAATTTATTGAAGTATTTGAGGACTCCACTAACGAAGGTTGGGGCCCTTTTCTTCGGGTTCGGGTCAAACTTTGCACAAACAATTTTTTGTTGAGAGGCCATATGATCCGTTTGCCTAGGATAAAAGATGAATTTTGGGTCGACTTCTGCTACGAACGGCTTCCAGAATTTTGCTTTGAATGTGGTCGTTTGGGACATCCTTTTGAGCGTTGTGTGGCTTTTATGGAGCATATAGATAATGGCAATGAGGATGACTTCCAATATGGCCCATGGATGAAAGGCGCCAAACTACCATCTAATGGCTATGATCGATAGCGAACTGATTTTGCCAAGGGTAATGCTTGGCTTCTACTTACTAGATTGGCTCGCTCATCTTTTACTACCACATTCCCAGCATTAAACAACCGAACTCAGCCTCAACCACGTGTGCTTTATGCTGGTGAATCTTCAAGTGAAAAGCCCCCAAACTACAATAACAATGTTGGTTCGAACAATGCCAATCCCACTGTCAATGTCCATAGTTTCACTGCTTCCTCTCCTATAACCACTTCCTTCTCCACTATTGTCCCTTTTGATCACAACACCCATGGTCACACCAGCAGCCCCTTTATCAATACCACCTCACAACCAAACTCTTCTTCATCACAAATCAATACCAATATCTTCCCACATCAGAAAACTCCTACTGATCTTCATGCACATCCAAATTTGACCATTAACTCTATACCAACCACTGGACACATTGTTGGAAATTATTTTACCAGGATCTATTTACTATCATGTATGTTGGATTAACAACCTAATATGAATTCTAAAACAATGAAAATAAACACATATAAAGTTAGAAAACCTTACAGTGGGTGCAGCGGAATATTATGACTCATTTCGTTCAGATCTCTAGCCCTTGATTCCTTTCTGTAGCAGAGCATCACCAAGATCTGAACCTAGATCTTCTTTTCTCCTTCTTTGATGCAGAAATTCCATAGTCTTACATACTATGATTGAGGTACCACTTGATGTGTGTGGGCACTACTCATCTCACAAGGATTTCAAAATTTCTCTCTATTTTTCTCTCTTAATTTCGTGGTTTTTTTGGTTACAAGAGAAGAGAACAAGGGTTGCTTTATATAGGGAAAAGGGAGAGCACAAATTTCCAAATAAACAGTTTCCTCTTTTACTGTGTAATTGATTAACTGCCTTATTTAGTGTGATCCACCACTTTCCTATTATTGCTAGGCTTTGATTAGCAATTACATGGAAATTAAAATTGAAAACAATAATTGGGAAACAAGCAAAGAGGTGGCCGGCCATAGGGTGAAATGGACCTCACTTAGATTTTGCAGTTTCCTCAATTTTATTTCTATTTCTCCAAAAATGCCATTTTTCCAATTCTAATCATTTAAATGCCAAAACTAATTATTTAATAACTAAAATAGATTATTAAATAATATTGTCATTTCAAATAATTATTAATTAGACATGCAAAGTCTCTCAATTAATAATTAAACCTAGAAACCCTTTTCTTTACGATTTCATCCTTAAACTGTGAGAATTCATAAAGTAGACATAGTCTAACTTTCAGAATTATAATTGATTAATTAAAATCAATTAAATGAGTCTTACAAGCAGTATGGTCTCAACTAGTATGGGGACCATGGGTCTATATAACCGAGCTTCCAATAAGTCGAACCGAATTTACCAAGTAAATTCCCTAACTTATTAATTCCTCATTGAATCCACACTTAGAACTTGGAATTGCACTCTCAGTCATATAGAACGCTCTATATGTTCCATGATATAGAAACGTCATTAGTTATCCATTGTTATAACCCTAATGTGATCAATGATCCTCTATATAGATGATTTACACTGTAAAGGGATTAAATTACCGTAACACCCTACAATGTATTTTATCCTTAAAACACTCAACCCTGTATAAATGATATTTCAACTAAGTTAAATGAGATCTCCACAATTTATTTTCGTTTGGTTAAGGTCGAAGGAAATCATTCTTTACTTCTATTTGCCAGATAGAAGCTATAGATTCCATATTTATGTTAGCGCTCCCACTAAATTGCACTACCGTGTTCCCAAAATGTACGTATCACCCTGACCCAAAAGTAGGCTTAACTAACAAATCAAAGAGCACGAGTAACACTCTTGAGATTGAACCTAACCATATCAGGATTAAGATCATTTGATCTAGGATCAACAGGTGATATTGAATTGAATAGATATTACAGTAAGTTTTAATATATCTAATCAAAGTTCAATATCGGTCCCTTCCGATGTATACTCCATACATCCGATACTGGTAAACTTTGCCAATGTCTTGGAAAGGACATAACACTTTTCCAAGGTGTAAGAATACCTATCGCTGATTATACCATGTCAGTCTAAATCCAGTGTTCTGACAAATCATGGAATAAACTTTTGAACATATAATTAAGATTATATTCCACTGTGCTGACAACACTATAATCTTAACAAATTCATATGTTCTGGACTTAAAAAGAATTCATACATTATATACATATAATCATGAAATAAATCATGTGAACCATGCAACATAAAATGTTATTTTTGATCTTTATTAATAAGTAAGTCTGATTATATGAAATGAGTTTTATTTAGGGCATAAAATGCAACAAACTCCCACTTGCACTAATATAAAACAAAAAGTGCATTTCAAATAATCATTAACACCTTGATATACAAATCAAGTGTAATAGTAGTAAACTCCTCGTAATAGGACCTGATAGGTTGAATTAAACACAACCTCTTCTCCACCATTACTCTTCCTTAATCACAAAATCCTTGATAATGTGAAATTCCTCTCTATATGTCTACTCTCTTGAGATACTGGATTCTATACTTTTGGGCAACTACTTCTTGGTTATTCAGGAAGTAACCCTAGTAGTTAAGGCAAGTTGGAACGGTGCCACAAAAGTATAGAACTTTCCTTAGACTGAATAAGTATCTTTCCTGCAACTTTTAACATTCAGTCTCTCTCTAGTAGACCAAGAGATTTCAGATAGGTTTTTACACTTCTCCAAAATCACTACTCCACCCCCAAAGTAATCACCATCTCATCAACAGACTTTCTAGCACAAAGGCAAGTCTTGAAATCTGATGTGGTGTAGTCTAAGAGTTTTAAACACACCCTTATCGACTAACATATAGTTCCTCTTCTTAATCTTAAGAAATACTTGATTGTCTTCCAATGTTCTTCTCCTGGATTAATCTGATACCTACTCATTACTCCCACTCAACAGCAGGTGTCTGGTCTAAGGCATACTAAAGCATATCTGAGACCTCTCACTGATTATTTAAGAAATTCTTTCATGGCTTTATCTTCTCTGGAATAGTTGAAACTTTTCCTTAGATAAATAAAATCTATGTCTAAGAAGTTGTGAAGCTTCTATAGATTTCCATTGGAAAGAAAATGCTTCAGCATCTTATGCTTGCATTAGAGTAAGTAATTACCAGGTATACCACAAACCATAGGTTTAGATAAACTCAAACCTAGGAACAGGAAGTTTTGTTAAGTCCATTGAATAGACTTATTAACGAAAATTTCCTTTCATGTCCTTGTAACAGAAAACTTTAGGTTACTCCATGTGAATGGATCAAACCATAGTTCTATTGGCTTTCTTCTTAGTTTCTTATCTTGACAATCCATTACTTGTTTAAAGTCACAATGGATTTTAATCACTAGTGTCTTCCAAGTCATAAGAAGGTAAAGTTCTTTGAAACTCTCCCACTACGACAAGGTACCGTGAATTATGTCTAAGAAAACTAAATGGTATTGACCTCTTCAGTTGTGTTAAGACAACAGAGGCAGTGGGATCATCTTGCAACGAATAAGATGATAGAACACTTATGGAATCAAGAAAAAATATCTCCTTTATTTGTTACTTTATTTTCAGACTTAGTCATTTTCTTAGAAAATTAGTATTTGTTTAAACAAACACTTTCTTGTCTAATGACTATGGGATGGTGCACCCCTAATCACTTAGAATAGCTAACAAACATGCAAACCAAGGTTAGCAGTTCTAGCTTTTCTTAAGATATCAATTAGGTCATCCATGAATCTAGTAATGATTTACATTAAGTATACAACCATTGCATCATTCTGAAATTATATTACCATAGAAGGATTTAAGCAACGACTAGTAACTAATCATCAATATGCAACACGAATTTCTGGGGAGGTAAGTTTGGATATAATTCAAAATTAAATTAATGATCTTTGAACTGCATATCTACTAACTTTTTCTCCACCCCTATCAGTTCGCAAGATCTTTAACCACTTTCCATTGCTAGAAATTCATGAAATTTTTCAAACATTTCAAATTTCTTTTGCATAAGGTAAAATCTAGAGTGATCGTTTTAATAATACAACGAAGACTCATATCCACCCCTGAATGTACATCCATTTGCGAATGAGATGAACTTAATTTCAGTGGATATAGGCATATTAACTCTTTGCAGAGAATGATCTTGTCAAAACCACTATGAACAAGATACAAATGCTATAGATTTATAAAATATATGGTTGTATCTTTTGATGACTTAAGTTTAGTTACATCAAAGAGTTCTTAGAATAGTGCAAGTGGATTCTGGTCACAGAATACTAAACTCATACAGTTTGAATCCATTGAAAGAAAATGGTTATGAAACACTTGTGAAAGTGTAACTGTATAATTAGTAATTCTTTCTTGGACCACCACTACTAATCTAACTTTATGATTTGCCTATACAAGTAGGAGATATCTAAGATTGAGGATTTATATCATTTTGGGATAGAATTCCGGGAATATAATCATATGCGTCATCTAATTTCTTAAGAATAAATAAGACTTTATATGATTTATAGACCATTCATCCAATGATATGTCATTAAGCTAATTCTAAATGAATAAGCTAAGAGGAATTAGGATAATTTTGTTTTAAATAAGAATCCAACGATGCTCCGATTAGCGAGAGTCAAAGTAATCTTATTTATACAATCTTCTTGTTTCATATTGTAAAATACTAGTCTAAGGTGTCATCAATTGATGAACAGCTAGATGTTGCATATACAATATTTATCTTTCGAGATCTAACACTATTGTGTTAGTCTAATGGTGAAAATCCATTAGGGATTTATCTCATTAGAAAAACAAGCCAAGTTAGACCAACAATGAAGATTGAAAATTAAACTACAATTTAATAACAGAAAATAACATGGTTCAATACAAATTCATACACAATTCAGAAATTATGAAGCACATAGCAAGTAGGAATGACAAGTGAAAATACTAAAACATACAATCCTAAATAATTTCTAAGGTTTTCAACAAACTGATATCAATGTCCCGTTTAGGCGAGAGTCAAAGCTACTATCCATTGAATAGAGTTGTCAGCTCATCTAAAATGATCAACATTCTAGCAACCTTTTATTCGATCAAGATTAGATTCCGCGTTGTCCCGTTTAGGCGAGAGTCAAGGCTATTCTATCTTATGAGCTTCCACCATTGTTTCATATTCTTGCAAGTCTTATACAGTCGCCACCATTAGGGTGATCAAAACTATATAAAAAACTTACAAGATTACTTATCTTTTGAGATTAAACGGTGCTAACTTGCTAATGAACGTTCCTTCATTAGGGAGGATTACTCACTAAAACAATAGCTATGTAAAACCAACAATGGAGATCAAATATCCTTATAATAAAGCTCATTATTTAATGAAGGTTGTATTTTCTTCTAATATTTATTTTAATCAATTTATTTTAAACATATATTTATTTAATTAAAATTTCCAATTTAGAATGAAAAATTCCAAATATAAATTTTAATTTAATATTTATAAATTATACTTAGATGGATATGAAAATAATATGAATTATTTCCATCTTAGTAATAATTTCCATAAATATTTAGAAAATTATTCAATTTAAGTTATTTCAAAATTAATTTAAATTAATTTACAACTTCAAATTTAATTTTCTATAAATATATTGCATTTCGAAAAAGAAGTGTATAAGAATACTACTTTCGAAAATGCTTTAAACTAAAATAAAAATAAATCCTGGAAAATTACTCTAATTTAATGTTGGCCCAAAATTAATAAAAATTAATTTTTCAACAAAAATATAATTTTCCTATTTAATTAAATATCTAAGAAAAATTTCAAATATTTAAGTATCATGATTAAAAAATCAACTTAAATATTAATTTTCATTTAATTTTACTAGAAAAATACTTCAAGCAAAACAGATAATATCTATCTAGACTTTCATGGACTAATTAATTCAATTTCTAATTATAATATATTTTAGTTCATTTATTTTAATTAATCATTAAATGAAAAAACATTGATTTAAGTTGGTCCAAAATTAAATAAATAATTTTCAACTTTAATCTATTTTTCAAATAAAATTCGAAATTTCTACATTAAAGAAATATAATTTCGAAATTTTGGGAAATGATTAAAATAAAAATAAAATATATTTTGAAAATTATTCAGCTTTAAGTTATTCTGAAAAAAGATTCCAAACTTAAAATAATTTTCAACTTTAATTAAATAACATGAAATCAACAATATTTAAGTATCATGATGAAAATCAACTTAGATATTGAAAATTTTAACTTAATTAAATGTATTAAATTCAAGAAATAAATAATTAAGTATAGAGGAAACTTAATTATTAATTCTAGTTTAATACTAGGAAAATATTCTAAACTTAGATTGTACCAAAATTAATCATGAAACAATTAATTTCACAATCTATGATATTTTCCCAATTGATATTAGAAATAATAATTAGTACTAGAAATAACTATCTAGAATATATCATTGACTAAGTGTTTTTCTAAAATTAACTTTAAAATATTACATGAAAAATAAATTTCATATATTTTAAAAGTTAATTATGTTGCTAATTCAATTTTAATTAGGTTAGACTAATATAATTAACCTAATACAATTATTTAAATAAGGCAAATGGGCCTTCACAATTGAGGTAGTTCATGTGAGGGGGAGCTGGGTTCAGTATGTCGTACCCACTTCTATTGGCCCCCAACTCTCACACAAGGCCCAAAAGAGAGGAATTTAACCTTTAAATAAATAATTGTTATTCATTGAATAAGCCCAAATCTAATTGGGCCTAAATAAATTTACTTATGTCAAAATTTATTTTAGCAACCTAGTCCATTTACTTAGTAAAAACTTAAATGGGCTTCCTAGAAGCATCTAAGCCCAAAAGCAAACATATAGGCTCACACATGTCAAATGATTTGGATGGGCCCTATCATGTTACTAGGTTTACACAGATGAAAGAAGTACAAAATTTACCTGTTACAAATTATTTATAAGATCTATTGACAATTGGACTATGATTAAAATTAGATCATTGGATCTGTCAACAAGTTAATCATACCAATTTAGATCAGATAAATAATAGGTTTGTTAAAAAGTTTTTGAATAAACAATATAAATAAACAAACATTGTCCATGTAACA
This sequence comes from Cannabis sativa, assembly GCF_029168945.1. Lineage (NCBI taxonomy): Eukaryota > Viridiplantae > Streptophyta > Magnoliopsida > Rosales > Cannabaceae > Cannabis > Cannabis sativa. The sequence continues at coordinate 41,151,018 of NC_083606.1, read as the reverse complement.
GATGTGAAATAAGATATTAATATAATTAAATTATTATTCTTAAACTAACCAACTAAACTAAACTAATTTTAAAATATCTAGGTTTATTTGAATCAAATTAAATTAAATATCTAATAAGATCAATGATTTGAAAGGAAAGAATCTTCAATATCATTTTCAGATCTTATAATTTAATAAAATAAACCAATTTAAAAATAGATTTGGTTAGATAATTATTATTTTAGGAATAAAATAATAAATGAATAATAATTACCATAATTATATGTCAAAATATCTCAAATTAAACAACATTCAAATCTCTACAAAATATATTTTGCTATTGAAGGGCTACAGATTTATGTGGTGGGATTTGACAGGCCAGGCTATGGAGAAAGTGACCCGAATCCTAGCCGCACAGTAAAGAGTCTGGCTTTAGATGTAGAAAATCTTGTTGATCAGTTGGGACTTGGATCCAAATTTTCTATGATGGGATTTTCCATGGGTGGTCAGGCCATATGGGGTTGCCTCAAGTATATTTCCAATAGGTATGGCAGTGCCAGTTATAAAATAAATTGTTGTCCTGTTTTAAATTGGTGATGTTTTAATTCTCAATTCTATCAAAATATATAAAATACTAGGACAGATATCTTCTTCTCAGTACCGGAGGTAAGGTTCATTCTGGCATTCTTTTATCTTGTTCTCTCTTTAATAAGATTAGAGTTAAGTTCTCTTTAGTCTTTTTGTCATTTTTTCATCAATGAAATGGTGTAAGTTTGTTCTGTTCTAATCAATGTCAAAATATATGAAGAAAATCTTTAAAGTTTTATATGGTGTTGTTTTCTTATAAGATGTACCATCAATTTTTTCTTTTGCATTTTAAATTTTGTATATTCTGTTTTTATTTTTATTATTTTTCTTGTATAATCTTGTTTTGATTGTTGTAAGAGGAAAGAGTACAGATGAAACTATGAAGTTTTCTTCAAAGAATTTATTGTCCGAAAATTTCTTGTTTCTGTAAAGTTGAATTGTTATAATGGGATATATTGTAATATTTTTGTTATTGGTTTGTTCGATATTTGCGCCATTTTTATGGCTTTGGCGCCTTACAAGGCTATAGCGCCTATTATATGGCTGGCCCCTAATTATTTAGGGTAGTTTGTTTAAAATTTTCACGGCTTCTTGTATTGAAAATATAATAAAATGTTGGCACAATAAAATTACAAAATAAACAAGTTATGCACTAGACAAATTTTACTAGTTGGAATATAAGGGTTATTTAAGTTAAGGTATGATGTAAATAAAATTTTAAAATGATATTTTAAAAATATTTTTCAAGTGAAATAAGGTTTAAGGAGAATTAAGTTTAAACGATAATAGCTTTTAGCTATAGTTGGTTCATATTTTTAAGAATTATTAGCAAAAAGGGAAAATGGTGGAATTTAATATTCAGATTCTAATATTATTATTTAAAATTAACCAAGTAATTTAAAGAATAATAAATACGAAGATATTGTAATAAAAGGAGGTATCTTGTCAAATGCGAATTTATTGTGTTCAGATATATTTGGGAAGTCAAATTTTATGGAATTTGGTTTGTAATCTATGTGGTATAGGAAGGTATCATTATAAATATTTTTATGGTAACTTATAAGGATACCATTTTTTGAACTTTTACAAGTTGTCTTTTGGAAATTAAAATGGGAATAATTATGTCATAATAGCTAAATTGGATTATTTTAAGTAATTTTAATTCAATATAGATTGATTTGATTATAATAAAATTTTACCATAAATAAATATGTATAAAAATTGCTCTTTTGGGATAAGTACAATAAAGGAATTTCTAATATTTTAGAAATGGGGACATTAATAATGAATTAATATAGTTGATTTTGTCTATTTTGGGTAGGATTATGGAATTAATGGGTCATTAATGCTTAATAATCAAGATTATTTTGTTTCATTGTATTGAATTACACTAATCATTGATAATCAAGGTTATTGAAGTACATTATTCGTTACTTACTTTATTATTGCGATAATTTTCAAAGTAAACTTTTGATATCCTATGGATTGGAGCATTGCAGGATTTTTGTTATTACTAGATTACATATCAAAAATTTTAGGTTTTAGGGTCTTAGTAAGGGATAGTAAACCTAAGATGATGATGAAGTAAAATACAAGAGTTAAGTTGCTACTAGCCAAAGGGTCTCCCTTTGGCTAGTTATAGTATTTTATATGGGGATCTAGTTTTTCAATTTTTGAGTTTTGAGTGTTTTGATCGGATTGATTATTTTCTGATAAATTTTTTTGGTTTTTTGATTTGTTTTCAGTTTATTCATATTCGTTAGCTTTGGTGACGACTATCAGCAATGGGGAGATGTATTTCAACAAGTTAGGAGCGTTATTTGAAGATGTTATAACTTTATTGTCTAAATTTCTGGGGCCAGTTTTGTCCCATGTGGCTCGCTCTGAGAACTTAGCGGCCCATGGCTTGGCAAAGCATGCTCTGCGGTTAGACGATGAGCTATCCCGGTTCGAGGAGGTTCCAGCGCCGGTGGCGGACGTGGGCGTTATAAATTCATGAGTGATTCTAATCACTTTGTCAAAAAAAAAAAAAATCTCTACAAAATATCTATGTTATTTAAATATTTAAGATATGATTTATAAATTTCTAATAAGCAAAAAAATGATATATATAGAAAAAATATCATTTTTAAACTTATAATTTATAAATAATTAAATATTTAACAAAATAACAAATTTTGAATTTGAAAATATTATGGTAAGTATATCTATAAAAATATCTATGTTTTTTTTTTTTTTTTTTTTTTTTTTTTCTGAAAATGAAATATCAACTTCATTGAATTAAAAGCATTCTGAATACAAGAGGGCCTTCAAATCAGGCCAGACATTATACTCAAAAATACTACAACTAGAGGTAAACCGGGCATGCCTAGCAACAGCATGAGCAACCCAATTTGCTGATCGTTTAACAAAACGCAACTTAACATCAATTAGAGACAACAATAACTCAAAACAGTCTTTGGTGATTAAACCAAAAATAGAGGACATATTATGATCACTTCTGATAGCCTGAACAGCAAGAAGACTATCGGTCTCTATCTCAACTTTTTGCCAATTTTTGCTCTTAATCCAACTGAGAGCTTCCTTGATCCCCAGAGCCTCCACAACCTCAGCAGAATAGGTACCGGCTTTGTAACAAGTTTTAGCTTCAATAAGCTTTCCAAAATCATCTCTCGCTACAATGCCAAAACCATAGGAATTTTCGTGATGGAATAGCGCATCATCTATATTAATCTTGATGTAGTTTTCAGCAGGTTTAGTCCAAAGCTCGGCTCCATCACCACTATTATTAAGGGATAGAGATGATAAAGCAAAATTTTCCTGAGCTTTTCTCCAATGATCAAGAGTAATAGAAGCAGATACTAATACATCACGTACCGTAGAATTCCTTTTGTTCCAAATTGTGTTGTTGCGAGATTTCCATAAAGCCCAACATAGCATAGAAGCTCGGCAAACATAGTCCATGTCCCCTATTTGTTGAAGGCCATCGAACCAACTGCCAAAAGTAGAAGCAGTACTTGTGTTGATGGAAAGGCCGAATGAGTTCCAGCAGGAATTTGCAAAAGAACAATGCAAGAGAGCATGTGTTACAGTCTCGGGAGAGGCTTTACAGACCGGGCATTGTGTAGAAATTGGAACATGCTTTGTTACAAGGTTTACACATGTTGGAAGGGAATCAGTTATAGCACGCCATAGAAAATTTAACACTTTAGGTGGGATCTTTAAGTGCTAGAACTTTCGCCAAAAACCAGAGTTGTTGCTTGTTGGGGCTGCTGGTTTTTCAGATTGCAGCAGACTATAGGCACTACGGACGGTAAAAATTCCTCTATGGTCAGCTGTCCAAGACCAGAAATCTGATCGTGGAGTGCTGGTTAGTGGTATACCGAGAATAGCTTCTGCCTCATGAGGTGGAAACAAGTCCAAAACAACCTCGGGATCCCACTCACGGTGGTCAATCTGCATGAGTGTACTGACTGTATTATTTTGCAAACCAGGGTGAGTTGAAGTTGTGTATCTGTTATGGGGAATCGGCAGCCAAGGGGAACCCACTATACTAGTAGTAGTGCCATCACTTATAACCCGAGACGCTCCTAGACGAACCACATCTTTAGCTCCCCAAATGTTACGCCAAACAAAGCTTGGGTTATTGCCAAGTTCAGCTGAAAGAAAGTCAGTATGTGGGAAATATTTAGCTTTGTAAACTCTGGCAGCAAGAGTGTTGGGGTTACATAGAAGCCGCCAACCTTGTTTTGCAAGCATAGCAAGGTTGAAATCATGTAAGTGTCTAAACCCCATACCTCCTTCATCCTTAGGAATAGCAAGTCTCTCCCAAGACATCCATATAATACCACGACCCGTGCTAGAATTTGATCTCCACCAAAAGCTTGCCATTAACTTCTCTATCTCTTTACATGTGCCAAGTGGTAGGAGAAATACACTCATTGCATACGTGGGTAATGATTGAATAACAGTTTTGAGAAGAATTTCTTTCCCAGCACGAGACAAAAATTTTCCATCCCAACTATTGATACGGGCAATCACTTTATTTTTAATAAAGCCAAGCATAGCTTTTTTATTTCGACCAATAGTGTTGGGAAGTCCAAGATAAAGACTACCTTCGTGGGCTTCATTCATATTAAGAGAAACACATACTTGAGTACGGGTAGAGCCATCTGTGTTAGGACTGAAAAAAATGGATGACTTGGAGGAGTTCACTTTTTGACCCGATGCCTCTTCAAAAAGCTGGAGTAATCTTGAGATGCTAGCAGCCACACCTACAGTTGCTTGGCAAAATAAGAAGGAATCGTCAGCAAAGAACATATGAGTAAGTGAGGGAGCACGATGAGCAATGCGGCAGCCTTGGATAAGTCTATTCTCTTCAAACTTTTGGATTAGAGCAGATAACCCTTCAGCACAGATAATAAAAAGGTAAGTTGATAGTGGATCACCTTGGCGGATGCCACGAGACGGACATATAGGATCCAAAATGTGACCACCATGAACAACCTTGTAGCGAACTGTCGATACACAAGCCATAATTAAGTCCACCCATCTACTAGCAAAACCCATACGAAGCATTACCGCTCTTAGAAAGCCCCATTCAACCCGATCGTAAGCTTTGCTCATGTCAAGCTTTAGTGCCATGAAACCTTTCTTGCCTTTTCTTTTTTCGCTTCAAGTAATGCATTACCTCAAAAGCTACCATCACATTATCTGAGATTAGGCGTCCTGGGATGAAAGCACTTTGAGTATTTGAAATTACTTGGCCAATAAGATCTCTCATACGATTAGCAAGCACTTTTGATATGATCTTGTATAGAACATTACAGAGAGAAATTGGTCTAAGATCAGTCATTGCCACAAAATTTTGCTTCTTGGGGATTAACACTAAATGTGTATCATTGAGACCATTGGGCAGAGCTGCTGAATCAAAAAAAGTCTTCACTAACTGAGTTACATCAGTCCCAACTATATCCCAGTGATGTTGGAAAAATCCTGGGCCCATACCATCCGGCCCGGGGGCTTTGTCCGGATGCATAGAGAACACTGCAGATTTGACTTCTTCATCAAGGATCGGCTTCAACAATTCTTCATTATGGTTGCTGTTGACAGATACTTTGATATTATCAACAACAAGTTGTGAAAAAGTATTTGATGTTTGAAAAAGCTGGGAGAAATAATCATTAATAGTAAATTCAAGGCCGGTTCCCCATTTCTTCCAATCACCATTAACATCTTGAAGTTGCTGAATTTGGTTTGATCTTTTACGAGCACTAGCGGTAGCATGAAAATATTTATTATAAATATATCTATGTTAATTTCAAATTTATTAATTATTTAATTTGTCATATAAGATAATTTTAATATAATATTTTAAATAAAAAGACAAAGTTATCTTTTAATTTAAAATATCTTAAATATCAAAATATCTAATCTTATAATTAAATAATAAATAAATATTAAAGAAGTTAACAAATTTTTAAATTTGACCATAATAGGAAATATTTAAAATTGGAAACATTCCAAAAAAAATAAATATTTTAAATTGGAAAAATTCCAAATTGAAAATATTTAAAATTTGAAATATTTCAATTTACAAATATTTAAAATTGGAAAAATGAATTTTGGGAAACAATCCCATGAAAAAATTGGATTTTTGGGGAAAAACCCCAAAAATCGCAACTTTTTGGGAAACTGCCCAGGAATGGGCGTGCAACAGGCTGCACGCAGCCTTCATGCGCGCATGGATCGAAGGGATGCAGCCCCATCTACCGAGAAACCTCGGCGGGCTGCAGGGTTCCATGGGCGAGACTCGTGGGCGCTGGCAGGGTGCACTCGGGCGTGTCACGCGCGCGCGATTGAGCACCCATGCATACCCGAAATCCCAATTTTCCAAAATTCATAACTTTTTCAATTTTTATCGGAATCAAGTTCCGTAAAAAACAAAATTGCTTAATTTTTGACAAGGAATCCAAATAAAATATTTTCAAAAATCGAAAAAATATTTTTCATGGAAAAATGTACTGTACAACATCAGCATTCATCAAACAACACATAAACCAACATGAAACCATCCAAATCAACACAAAAACATATCAATCATCGTTTTAATTCATATTACATGAAAGTAAATCATTACCATGGCTCTGGTGCTAGTTGTTGGAAATTATTTTACCAGAATCTATTTACTATCATGTATGTTGGATTAACAACCTAATATGAATTCTAAAACAATGAAAATAAACACATATAAAGTTAGAAAACCTTACAGTGGGCGCAGCGGAATATTATGACTCCTTCCTTTCAGATCTCTAGCCCTTGATTCCTTTCTGTAGCAGAGCATCACCAAGATCTGAACCTGGGTCTTCTTTCTCCTTCTTTGATGCAGAAATTCCATAGTCTTACATACTATGATTGAGGTACCACTTGATGTGTGTGGGCACTACTCATCTCACAAGGATTTCGAAATTTCTCTCTATTTTTCTCTCTTAATTTCGTGGTTTTTTTTGTTACAAGAGAAGAGAACAAGGGTTGCTTTATATAGGGAAAAAGGAGAGCACAACTTTCCAAATAAACAGTTTCCTCTTTTACTGTGTATTTGATTAACTGCCTTATTTAGTGTGATCCACCACTTTCCTATTATTGCTAGGCTTTGATTAGAAATTACATGGCAATTAAAATTGAAAACAATAATTGGGAAACAAGCAAATAGGTGGCCGGCCATAGGGTGAAATGGGCCTCACTTGGATTTTGCAGTTTCCTCAATTTTATTTCTATTTCTCCAAAAATGCCATTTTTCCAATTCTAATCATTTAAATGCCAAAACTAATTATTTAATAACTAAAATAGATTATTAAATAATATTGTCATTTAAAATAATTATTAATTAGACATGCAAAGTCTCTCAATTAATAATTAAACCTAGAAATCCTTTTCTTTACGATTTCATCCTTAAATTGTGAGAATTCATAAAGTAGACATAGTCTAACTTTCAGAATTATAATTGATTAATTAAAATCAATTAACTGAGTCTTACAAGCAGTATGGTCTCAACTAGTATGGGGACCATGGGTCTATATAACCGAGCTTCCAATAAGTCGAACCGAATTTACCAAGTAAATTCCCTAACTTATTAATTCCTCATTGAATCCACACTTAGAACTTGGAATTGCACTCTCAGTCATATAGAACGCTCTATATGTTCCATGATATAGAAACGTCATTAGTTATCCATTGTTATAACCCTAATGTGATCAATGATCCTCTATATAGATGATTTACACTGTAAAGGGATTAAATTACCGTAACACCCGCCTACAATGTATTTTATCCTTAAAACACTTAACCCTGTATAAATGATATTTCAACTAAGTGAAATGAGATCTCCACAATTTATTTTCGTTTGGTTAAGGTCGAAGGAAATCATCCTTTACTTCTATTTGCCAGATAGAAGCTATAGATTCCATATTTATGTTAGCGCTCCCACTCAATTGCACTACCGTGTTTCCAAAATGTACGTATCACCCTGACCCAAAAGTAGGCTTAACTAACAAATCAAAGAACACGAGTAACACTCTTGAGATTGAACCTAACCATATCAGGATTAAGATCATTTGTCTAGGATCAACATGTGATATTGAATTGAATAGATATTACAGTAAGTTTTAATATATCTAATCAAAGTTCAATATCGGTCCCTTCCGATGTATACTCCATACATCCGATACTGGTAAAATTTGCCAATGTCTTGGAAAGGACATAACACTTTTCCAAGGTGTAAGAATACCTATCGCTGATTATACCATGTCAGTCTAAATCCAGTGTTCTGACAAATCAGGGAATAAACTTTTGAACATATAATTAAGATTATATTCCACTGTGCTGACAACACTATAATCTTAACAAATTCATATGTTCTGGACTTAAAAAGAATTCATACATTATATACATATAATCATGAAATAAATCATGTGAACCATGCAACATAAAATGTTATTTCTTATCTTTATTAATAAGTAAATCTGATTATATGAAATGAGTTTTATTTAGGGCATAAAACCCAACACACATCACTCCCCACAAATCCAATACTATCAACAAAAATTTCAACAACAACTCTCCACCCTCTCATACCAGTAACTCTTCTCCCAATCTACCCGTGCCCCCATCTATTTCTCATTCCACAAAACTTAAATATCAGTAGTCTCAGACTTATATCAGCAACCCCACTTCCACTCCCTCTTTCACTAATCTAAGTCACCCTCCAACCAAACCTTCTACCACACCAACTCATGGTATTTCACCCCCCAATCTACCCTTGCCTCCATCTGGTTCTCACACCAGCGAGATCAAAAACCAGCAGCCACGAATTTCCCACAGCACCTCTGACAAATCCAATCAAAATGACAATACTATCTCTGACCTTTCTCACATTTTTATACCTAATATCAGAGCCAACACCTTTGCTACATATCCACCTATATTAACACCCTCTCCTATCGACACTAACCTTTCCTCACTCTCTCTCAACCAACCCGCAACTCCTATCTCAACTTTTACTTCTCCCAAAGTGTCCATGGCAAAGGAAAATCAGCCTCCAAATGCTTCTTTCAAGAGGCATCAAGACTCCCTATCAATGAGGAAATTTCTGAAAAGATGTCGTAATGTTCATGGATCATCGTCTTCTCCTTTGTCAAGAGAGGATGATGTTGAGGCGTTAGTTTCTGACTGTGATGATTCTAGCTTCTCCAATGACTCAAGTGCGGTGGTTGCTAAGCAACCCCGCAACTCATCATGAAAATCTTAAGCTGGAATGCACGGGGTTTGGGGAACCCGAGTGCATTCAGACACCTTCGATTGCTTGTTCAACAACAATCGCCCCAAGTTTTGTTTCTTATGGAAACCAAACTACCAGTCAACTCAGTTACACGTGTACGTCAATATTTATGCTTTACTAATTGTTTAGAATCGCCTCGGATAGGCCTTAGTGGTGGACTTTTGCTCCTTTGGAAGGATGATGTTGACATATCTCTATTGAATTTTGGATCTCACTATTTCGAATGTTATATGAAGATTGAAGACAGTCCATCTTTTCACTTCACTTGTTTCTATGGAGCTCCTGAAGCTTGCAACCGTCCAGCCTCATGGACACTTTTACAGCGGTTTGTGGATGTTGCCCCTCTCCTCCCTTGGTTGATTATTGGAAATTTTAACGAAATACTATCCAATTCACAGAAATCTGGTGGAGCTCTCCGAAATGAATCACAAATGGAAGCTTATCGAAGATGTCTTGATAGGTGTAATTGTTGGAAATTATTTTACCAGGATCTTAGATCTACTCACAAGTATGTTGATTAACACCCTAAATATGAACTTTCTAAAACGATGAAATAAAGTTTAGGAGACCTTACATTGGGTGCAGCAGAATTAAATGACTCCTTCCGTTAGAATCTCTAACCCTTGTATCCTTTCTGTAGCAGAGTATTATGAAGATCTGAACCTGGATCCCTTTCTCTGAATCTTTGATGCTGAAACTCCTTTTGCTGAAAATCTTTCTTCACGATCTTCCTCACTATGATTGAGGTATTACTTGCTGTGTGTGGGCACTACTCCAATCACTAAGGGTCTCAAAATATTAATGAAAAAGAGAGAGAGAGAGAGAGTGGGCGGCCAAAGGTAGAGAGAGAGGCTCAGGTTTTTCTGAATGAAAAGTGTAATTTTCCTGAAGCCTTCACTATCTATTTATAAAATTCCACTAGGGTTAGGTTTGAATTATTTGGCATTAAAATAATGAAAATATCAGAGGATAATACCTAAAAAAGTGGCCGACCACGACTGATTGGATTTGGGCCTCATTTTTTGCAATTTTGCAGTTTTTATCACTTTTTTCAAAAACGCCAATTTTCTAATTCAACCATTTAAATGCCAATTCTAACTATTTAATAACTATAAATAATTATTAAATAATATTGCCATTTATCATATTTATTAATTGAACCATACAAAGTATCATAATTAACAAATATGGCCCTAAAAACTCTTTCTTTACAATTTCGCCCTTACTTAGTGAAAAATTCACAAATAGACATAGTCTAATTTGAGAATTATAATTGATTAATCAAAACCAATTACATGAGTCTTACAAGCTATATTATCTCAACTAGTGGGGGGACCATGGGTCTATATAACCGAGCTTCCAATAAGTAGATCAAGAATTTATTACTAAAATTCACTAACTTATTAATTCTTCGTTGAATCCACACATAGAACTTAGAATTACACTCTCAGTATATAGAATGCTCTATATGTTCCACCATATAGACACATCATTAGTTATCCATTGTTATAATCCTAATTTGATCAATGATCCTGTATATGAATGATCTACACTGTAAAGGGATTAGATTACCGTTACACCCTACTATATGTATTTTATCCTTAAAACACTTGACCCCGTTTAAATGATATTTCAGCTTATGTGAAATGAGTACTCCACCATTTATTTTCGTTTGGTCAAGCTCGAAGGAGATCATCCTTTGCTTACTATTCGCCAGATAGAAGCTATAGATTCCATGTTTATGTTAGCGCTCCCACTCAATTGCACTACCGTGTTCCCAAAATGTACGTATCACCCTGACCTAAAAGTAGGCTTAACTAACAAATCAAAGAACACGAATAGCCTCCTGAGATTGAGCCTAAACATAACAGGATTAAGATCATTTGATCTAGGATCAACTAGGCGATATGGGCTTGAATAGATTTTACGGTAAGTTTAATAAATCTAAGTCAAAGTTCAATATCGGTCCCTTCCGATGCATACTCCATGCATCCAACCTGAGCTTTACTTTAACCAATGTTCTGGAAAGAACATAGCATTTCTCCAAATGCAAGTAAACTCTTGTTGTAGATTATCATATCAGTAAAACCCTGTGTCTGATAAATCTAGGAAACTTTATTCACATAGTCATGTTTACTTTCCAAAGTGTTGACAACACAATAAACAGGATCAAGTATGTGGAAAGGGTTTAAGATGAATTTATAAATCAAATAGACAAGCAATTGAGAAAGTGAACCAAAACATACACAAATGAATGAAAAATACTTCTATTTCTTTATTGATGTTAAATGAAATAGATTACATTGAAATGGAGTTTTATTTAGGGCATAAAACCCAACAAACTCCCACTTGCACTAATATAAAACTAATCAGTACATATCAATTAATCCTAAATTCTGACGGTGCTTTTCAAATGCTGTCAGGACCAAGACTTTGGTAAATGGATCAGCTAGGTTGTCCTCTGTGTCAACTTTCTCAACTAGTACATCCCCTCTTCCCACGTATTCTCTGATAATGTGATACTTCCTTTCAATGTGTTTGCTTCTCTTGTGGCTTCGAGGTTCCTTACTATTAGCAATCGCTCCATTATTATCACAAAGTAGGACCAGAGGATTTTCCATTCCAGGAACGACACCTATACTAGTGAAGAACTTTCTTAGCCAGACAAGTTCTTTAGCAGCTTCGACTGCAGCTATGTATTCAGCTTCCATAGTTGAGTCCGATATCGCGGTTTGTTTTGCACTTCTCCAAACCACTGCTCCACCCCCAAGAGTAAACACCATCCCAGATGTAGATTTCCTGTCTTCAAGACTTGCCTGGAAATGTGAATCAGTGTAGCCTATGGGATTTAAAGCACCACCCTTGTAGACTAACACAAGATTCCTTGTACTCTTTAAGTATTTCAGAATATACTTAACTGCATTCCAATGTTCCCGTCCTGGATTAGACTGATACCTGCTCACGATTCCCACTGCATAGTAGATGTCAGGTCTAGTGCATAACATTGCATACATTAGACTTCCAACTGCAGAAGCATAGGGAATTTTCGCCATGTCCTCTATCTCTTGAGGATCATTCGGAGACTGTTCCTTAGATAGACGAATACCATATCTAGAAGGTATGTTTGCCCCATTGGTGTTGTTCATGGAGAATCTCTCTAAAACTTTGTCAATGTAGGTTGTTTGAGAGAGAGCAAGAGATCTGTTCTTCTGGTTTCTGATAATCTGAATACCAAGAACATAGGCTGCTTCACCCAAATCTTTCATATCGAATTGAGTGTTGAGCCATTCCTTGATGTGAGTCATTTTCTTGACATTGTTTCCAATAATCAAAATGTCATCAACATAAAGGACCAGGAATACTACTACTTGGTCTTCCTTGAGTTGGTAAACACAAGGTTCATCTTCATTCTGAAGAAAGCCATAGGTCTTGATAATTTCATCAAACCTTTTGTTCCATGAGCAAGAAGCTTGCTTAATTCCATAGATAGACCTATTTAATTTGCAAACTTTCTTTTCCTGCCCTGGAAGAACATAACCTTCTGGTTGCTCCATATAGATGGTTTCTTCAAGTACCCCATTAAGGAAGGCAGTCTTGACATCCATTTGCCAGATTTCATAATCGAAATCAGCAGCTATGGAGAGAAGAATTCGGATGAATTTGAGCATGGCAACAGGACTAAAAGTTTCCTCATAGTCCACGCCTTCTCTTTGGGTATAACCCTTGGCTACAAGTCTAGCTTTAAAACTTTCGACTTCGCCTCCAACTCCTCTTTTCTTCTTGTAAACCCACTTGCATCCTATCGGATGATAATCGTCAGGTGCGTCTACATATTCCCAGACTTTTTTCTTTTTCATGGAATCCATTTCTGAATCCATGCCGGCCGACCATCGTTTCTGTTGCGGACTAGCCATTTCCTGTTTATAGGTCAATGGATCGTCTTCAATACCGTCACCAACGACCATATTGATTTCACCATCCAAGCCATAACGAGCTGGTTTTGTTGAAACCCTCCCACTACGACGAGGAGCGGTGATCTTCTGAACAAAACTTTAGTAGTAGATTTCTCAGTTGGTTCGATTGAGGGAGTGGGATTGTCCTCTTCACGAGTGGAGGAGGACGGAACATTGGAAGGACTTATATCTGATAGCAATTCCTCTAGAACAACTTTACATTTCGGTTTGTTGTCTTTAATATAGTTCTCTTCAAGGAAAGTAGCATTTGTAGAAACAAACACTTTGTTATCCTTGTGACTATAAAATAGTCCACCCCTAGTCTCTTTAGAATTTCCAACTGTTGACCGAGATTTTCGGCAACTAATAAAATATTATAAAATTATTGAGCTGTAAGAAAGTGAGAGAAGGATTTTTACGTGGTTGGGGCGTTAATGAGCCTTAGTCCACGAGTCTTTATTATTTATGGATGTATTTAATACAGATGTTATACTTGGGAGAATTTCACCCTTATAAATACAGAGAATGTTCTTGGTGAGTATTTACTCTACTTGCTCATATGCAACCCAAGATTCTCGATCCCATTTAATGAGCTTTGAGGGGGTATTTATAGTGTTTTTGGTGGGGTAATCCCTAGAATTGTCCTTACAAGTGTATCTGTAAGTATCCATAAAGTTGGGTATTCCCAATGAATATACCATGGGTAATGCATGGTCAAATCCCTAGGTGCTGTAGGGTTTTTATGTGGAATGTCCTTATTGTCTTTTGATTGACGTGACTCTTCACAGTGTAGCCGTCGCTAGACTTAAATGATCATTACTGTGGCGCTGCTGGTTGGAGGTTGTGCCGTCAGACTTTATTGCGTGTAGCAGTCCCAACACGCTTCCTCCCATGCGGCATTTAATGCGACTTGATTGCTCAGGAGAAACCTGACACTTCGCGGAGACGCCTTAGCGTTATATGAGCTTCCGGGAGCACCTTGAGCTCCATGTGCCTTCTCCGGGACCCACGTCCGGGACGTTACCTTATGGCATAAAAGACTTAGCAAATTTGTGAATTACTTGATCCACGTGTCCCTGTCTGGTTGGTCCACGTATATTGGGAAAAGTTAGGGGCAACACCAACAAACATGCATACTTTGGTACGTGATTCAAGTTTGCCTTCTTTCTTTCTTAAGACATGAGCAGGGCACCCCCAAATTCTGTAGTGGCGTAAACTAGGTGTACGACCATTCCAAAGTTCGACGGGTGTCTTAGGGACTGCTTTAGATGGAACAACATTTAAAATGTCATTTGCCATCTGTATAGCATATCCCCAGAAGGAGGTAGACAGAGTTGAATAACTCAGCATAGACCTAACCATTTCCAAAAGAGTGCGATTTCTTCTTTCTGCAACTCCATTTTGTTGTGGAGTGCCTGGGGCAGTGTATTGGGATTCAATTCCAAGTTCAATTAAATGATCTTTGAACTGCATATCCATATATTCTCCACCCCTATCAGTTCGCAAGATCTTTAATGATTTGCCTAATTGGTTTTGAGCCAAAGCATGAAACTCCTGAAACTTTTCAAACGTTTCAGATTTCTTTTGCATTAGGTAAAGAAAACTATATCTAGAGTAATCGTCAATGAAAGTGACAAAATACTCATAACCACCTCGGGCTTTTACATTCAAAGGTCCGCAGACATCGGAATGCACTAACCGTAGAGGGATTTTGGCACGCTCTCCCTTTGCAGAGAAAGAACGTTTAGTCATTTTTCCTTCTAGGCAGGACTCGCATACTGGCAGTTCACCTAAGACGACAATTTTCAATGGACCGCCTTTGGTTAGCCTATTGAGTCTATCAAAGCCTATATGACCTAAGCGTAAATGCCATAGATAAGTTTGATCATCATTATCAATCTCTTTTCTTTTGAGGTTTCTAGGTTTAGCTACATTGAAAAGTTCACTGTTTAGTGAGATTTGTGTATTCGGTCTTAAAACATAAAGCCCTTGTTCCATGGTAGCAACACATATTTGAAATCCATTACGAGAAATTGAACAATTTGTACTCGAAAAATTCAATATATAAGATTGTGTTTGCAAACATGAGACACTAATCAAGTTTCTACTAAAGTTTAGAATAAATAAAACATTTTCTAAAATTAAAAATCTTTGTTGAAACTTGATGCGGGCTTTTCCTCTAGCTTTGACCGACACTAACTCGCCATTGCCAACTTTAAGCTTTAACTCTCCTGGAAGCAGATTTTCCCAAGTTTCAAGCAACTGCAGTGAAGAACATACATGGTTAGTAGACCCAGAATCAACAATCCAGACAGATTTGTCGTTCTCTAAAACACATGATTCAAAGACAAAAGCATTACCTTCGTTTGAATTGTTTAGAAGCCTGGGACATCGTTCTTCTTGATGTCCCTTTTCATTACAATTCGAACATAGAAGATTATGTCTGATAATTGTTCTTGAAAAAGCAGCTTTGCTAGAGCCTTCATGCCTAGTCCTTTTCCTCTGATTATGAATTGCAAACCCAGGGGGACCCATTGCAATCAGATTCCGTTCATGGGCTCGTAATTCTGCTTCGAGCTTGTCCATGTCGGAGGAGTTGAAATTGTTGATCATATAAGAAATAACAAATTCATTATACTCCGGAGGAAGACTATTAAGAATGAGTTGGACCCATTGTTCTCTTGATAAATCAATTCCTAGTAGATTTGCTTTTGGAACTTCAGATTCATCATCAACAGGTGCGAGTTTATGCAACTACCAGGGTGCATTTTCATACTATAGAGTTCTTTTGCTAAGATATTAACTAGGAGAGGATCGGGGTGAGGGTTATTCATAATGACACTACAACACATCAATAAAACAGAAGTAAGGTTTTGGTTCATAAATTCATACACATGTTCAGATAATAACAAAATAATCACATATGTTATAAAAATACTAAATCTAACATAGTTTATTTTCCAAGGTCTTTCAACAAACTGATACAGTGTCCCGTTTAGGCGAGAGTCAAAGCATCATCCATTGAATAGAGTTGTCAACTCATCTAAAATTATAATCATTCTAGCAACCTTTTATTCGATCAAGATTGGAATTCAGCGTTGTCCCGTTTAGGCGAGAGTCAAGGCAATTCTATCTTATGAGCTTCCACCATTGTTTCATAATTTGCAAGTCAAGTATGGTCGCCACCATTAGGGTGATCCATACCATACAAAACACTTACAAACTACTTATCTTTCGAGATTAAACGGTGCGAAATTGCTAATGAACGTTCCTCCATTAGGGAGGATTACTCACTAAAACAAACGCGATGTAAAACCAACAATGGAGATCGAATGTCTCTTGATTAAAAGCTCATTATTTAAAAAAAATATATAAATTTTGTATAATCATTTATTCCATATTATAATAATGAAAAATTACAAATTAAAGTTGGTTTAAATAAAAAATCAACTTCAATTAATTTTCTATTATTATTTAGTTTCGAAAAATAGATTCGAATAAAAAAAATGGAATAAGTTCCATATAATAATGAAAAATTACAAATTAAAGTTGGTTTAAATAAAAAATCAACTTTAATTAAATTTCAATTATTATTTAAATTCGAAAAATAAATTCGAATAAAATGGAACAAATTTGAAAATATCTCGTTTAAGTTGTTTTAGAAGAATCTAAAAAATCAACTTAAATATCTTTCAAATCAGATTTAATTAAATTAAAATTAAGTTGTAACCACTTAATTTGAAAATATTCCGTTTTAAGTTAATATTCGAAAAGATATTAACTTAAAAAATATCTAAAGAATCTTAATAACCAATGCCTAAAATTCCTCAACTTAATTTTTAAATTTTAAATCCAAAAGATATTCAGATTTAAGCTCGTTAGTTATAGATAACTAAATATCAACTTGAATAGGAATATTTAATGAAAAATTTAAATTAAGCTTCAGAAAGAATCTAGATGGTTATAATTCTATATTTAATTAAATACAAGAAAATACATATAGTTTAGCTTAGAATGTAAAATTCTTTAAACTATGGTTTTCTTAAATTAATTTCAAAATAAATGAAATTAATTATGTTGCTAATCAATTTTATTAGGTTAAACTAATTTAATTAACCTAGTACAGTTATTCAAATCAGGCAAATGGGCCTTCACAATTGGGGTGGTTCATGTGAGGGGGTGCTGGGTTCAGTATGTCGTACCCACTTCTATGGCTCCCAACTCTCACACAAGGCCCAAAAGAGAGGAATTTAACCTTAAAACGAACAACTGTTATTAATTGAGTAGGTCCAAAAACTAACAGGCCTAAATAAAATCTATCAAGAACTATGATATTTTATTTAGCAACAACAACCTACATGCATCTATAATGAAATTAAACACATAGGCTCACACATGCACACTTTGGATGGGTCCTATCATGTTGCTAGGTCATACACAGATGAAAGAAGATTGTAAATATACCTGTTACAAATTATTTACTTGACCAAGAGAGCCACGAGTTAAAATCAGATCATTGGATCTGTCAACAAGTTAACCATGGCTATTTGCAATCAAGCAATAATAGGTTTTAAAAACTTACAAACAAGCTAAAACACATACTCCTACAACAAGGTTAGCTAGATAGTTGGATGTAGGATTTATTTAATTTTAAATAAATAATTTCGAAAAATAATTAATTAAATAAATAAAAATTTATTTTTCGAAAATTTAAAAAAAATTTAAATTTTTTTTAAAAAATATGTAAAATTAAACCTACAATTTTGAAAAATTAGGTTTCAACCAACCTAAATATCATTTCAAAATTTGCTACT
Organism: Cannabis sativa; assembly: GCF_029168945.1. Classification (NCBI taxonomy): domain Eukaryota; kingdom Viridiplantae; phylum Streptophyta; class Magnoliopsida; order Rosales; family Cannabaceae; genus Cannabis; species Cannabis sativa. The sequence goes on along the minus strand of NC_083606.1, from coordinate 41,132,848 downwards.
ACTTTTAAATTTTTAATGTTATTTTATAAATAAAAATTAAATAAAAAATTAAAAAAAGATAAATGAATATCTTTTTCAGATTTTAAATGTAATTTAAATAAATAAAATAACAAAATTTAAAAGTTAGCAAAATATCTTACATCTATTTAAAATTACATGATTATAGTTATCTTATTTTAAATTTAAATAAGGTCAAATATTTTTTAAAAAAATTTAATTTAAAAAATTTAATATCTGACCTTAAATTTAAAAATAAGATAAGATATAATCAAATTTAAAAATAAGATAGATAATTAAGCAAAAAAGATATATATTTACTATTTTCAAATTCAATTTACACTAATTTCATGAATTAAATTTAAAAAATATTAATTAATTTAATTATGATAATTAGAATTGAATTAGGAATAGTAAATGTATAAATACAGAACTACACAAAAAATCGGAAGTTAAATCCATGAAAAAGCATGAAAAATCGAAGAAAAACGAAAAAATTGCGAGCTGTACGGACGGGATGCTGTGCATACCCGTTTGCACGCGCAGGTGGGTGATTTGGGCAAGGAACCTCGGCTGTATGGGGATTTGCATCAAAATCTGCGCGCGCGTAAGCCCTATGCTCAACCTTGATTTTTTCGAAACTTCAAAAAATCATAACTAATTCAAATTAAATCGAAATTGAGTTCTATAAAAAAGTAACTTGCTTAATTTTTTCCATACTATCCAATAAAAATAATTCCAAAAACAGATATTCAATTATTTTTCACGTAAATTCACAAACATCAATCAATCATCAAATAACACTCAATACAAGATGATACCATCCAAAACATCAAACAATCATTTTAAACTCCAAATTTCTTGCAAGCAAATCAATTACCATGGCTCTGAGGCCAGTTGTTGGAAATTATTTTACCAGGATCTTAGATCTACTCACAAGTATGTTGATTAACACCCTAAATATGAACTTTCTAAAACGATGAAATAAACACATATAAAGTTTAGGAAACCTTACATTGGGTGCAGTGGAATTAAATGACCCCTTCCGTTCAGATCTCTAACCCTTGTATCCTTTCTGTCGCAGAGTATTATCAAGATCTGAACCTGGATCTCTTTCTCTGAATCTTTGATGCTGAAACTCCTTTTGCTGAAAATCTTTCTTCACGATCTTCCTCACTATGATTGAGGTATTACTTGCTGTGTGTGGGCACTACTCCAATCACAAAGGGTTTCGAAATATTAAGGAAGAAGAGAGAGAAAGAGAGAGTGGGCAGCCAAAGGTAGAGAGAGAGGCTCAGGTTTTACTGAATGAAAAGTGTAATTTTCCTGAAGCCTTTACTATCTATTTATAGCATTCCACTAGGGTTAGGTTTGAATTATTTGTCATTAAAATAATGAAAATATCAGAGGATAATGCTTAAAAAAGTGGCCAGCCATGGCTGATTGGATTTGGGCCTCACTTTTTGCAATTTTGCAGTTTTATCACTTTTGTATATGATTTTCTCAAAAACGCCAATTTTCTAATTCAACCATTTAAATGCCAATTCTAACTATTTAATAAATATAAATAATTATTAAATAATATTTTCATTTATCGTATTTATTAATTGAACCATACAAAGTATCATAATTAACAAATATGCCCCTAAAAATTCTTTCTTTACAATTTCTCCCTTACTTAGTGAAAAATTCACAAATAGACATAGTCTAATTTGAGAATTATAATTGATCAATCAAAACCAATGACATGAGTCTTACAAGCAATATTATCTCAACTAGTGGGGGGACCATGGGTCTATATAACCGAGCTTCCAATAAGTAGATCAAGAATTTATTACGAAAATTCCCTAACTTATTAATTCTTCGTTGAATCCACGCATAGAACTTATAATTGCACTCTCAGTATATAGAATGCTCTATATGTTCCACCATATAGACACATCATTAGTTATCCATTGTTATAATCCTAATTTGATCAATGATCCTCTATATGAATGATCTATACTGTAAAGGGATTAGATTACCGTTACACCCTACTATGTATTTTATCCTTAAAACACTTGACCCCGTAAAAATGATATTTCAGCTTATGTGAAATGAGTACTCCACCATTTATTTTCGTTTGGTCAAGCTCGAAGGAGATCATCCTTTGCTTACTATTCGCCTGATAGAAGCTATAGATTCCATGTTTATGTTAGCGCTCCCACTCAATTGCACTACCGTGTTCCCAAAATGTAAGTATCACCCTGACCTAAAAGTAGGCTTAACTAACAAATCAAAGAACACGAATAGCCTCCTGAGATTGAGCCTAAACATAATAGGATTAAGATCATTTGATCTAGGATCAACTAGGCGATATTGGCTTGAATAGATTTTACGGTAAGTTTAATAAATCAAAGTCAAAGTTCAATATCGGTCCCTTTCGATGGATACTCCATGCATCCAACCTGAGCTTTACTTTAACCAATGTTCTGGGAAGAACATAGCATTTCTCCAAATGCAAGTAGACTCTTGTTGTACATTATCATATCAGTAAAACCTTGTGTCTGATAAATCTAGGAAACTTTATTCACATAGTCATGTTTACTTTCCAAAGTGTTGACAACACAATAAACAGGATCAAGTATGTGAAAAGGGTTTAAGATGAATTTATAAATTAAATAGACAAGCAATTGATAAAGTGAACCAAAACATACACAAATGAATGAAAAATACTTCTGTTTCTTTATTGATGTTAAATGAAATAGAAGCTATAGATTCCATGTTTATGTTAGCGCTCCCACTCAATTGCACTACCGTGTTCCCAAAATGTAAGTATCACCCTGACCTAAAAGTAGGCTTAACTAACAAATCAAAGAACACGAATAGCCTCCTGAGATTGAGCCTAAACATAACAGGATTAAGATCATTTGATCTAGGATCAACTAGGCGATATTGGCTTGAATAGATTTTACGGTAAGTTTAATAAATCAAAGTCAAAGTTCAATATTGGTCCCTTTCGATGGATACTCCATGCATCCAACCTGAGCTTTACTTTAACCAATGTTCTGGGAAGAACATAGCATTTCTCCAAATGCAAGTAGACTCTTGTTGTACATTATCATATCAGTAAAACCTTGTGTCTGATAAATCTAGGAAACTTTATTCACATAGTCATGTTTACTTTCCAAAGTGTTGACAACACAATAAACAGGATCAAGTATGTGAAAAGGGTTTAAGATGAATTTATAAATTAAATAGACAAGCAATTGATAAAGTGAACCAAAACATACACAAATGAATGAAAAATACTTCTGTTTCTTTATTGATGTTAAATGAAATAGAAGCTATAGATTCCATGTTTATGTTAGCGCTCCCACTCAATTGCACTACCGTGTTCCCAAAATGTAAGTATCACCCTGACCTAAAAGTAGGCTTAACTAACAAATCAAAGAACACGAATAGCCTCCTGAGATTGAGCCTAAACATAACAGGATTAAGATCATTTGATCTAGGATCAACTAGGCGATATTGACTTGAATAGATTTTACGGTAAGTTTAATAAATCAAAGTCAAAGTTCAATATCGGTCCCTTTCGATGGATACTCCATGCATCCAACCTGAGCTTTACTTTAACCAATGTTCTGGGAAGAACATAGCATTTCTCCAAATGCAAGTAGACTCTTGTTGTACATTATCATATCAGTAAAACCTTGTGTCTGATAAATCTAGGAAACTTTATTCACATAGTCATGTTTACTTCCAAAGTGTTGACAACACAATAAACAGGATCAAGTATGTGAAAAGGGTTTAAGATGAATTTATAAATTAAATAGACAAGCAATTGATAAAGTGAACCAAAACATACACAAATGAATGAAAAATACTTCTGTTTCTTTATTGATGTTAAATGAAATAGATTACATTGAAATGGAGTTTTATTTAGGGCATAAAACCCAACAGTAATCTCCATGAAACACCATTTGAGGGTGATCTATTCACTTAGTCTAAATGCCGAAAAGCCCTGCACACAATAAAAGAACGTCTTGATTGGTGTTTTGTTAACAATCATTGGGAGAATTATTTCAATACACCACAAGTCCATCATCTTGATTACTATCAATCGGACCATCGAGCTATAACCACTGCCTTTAATCTTCTCTCTGCCCAAACTTGCAAAGCTAAACGTAGAAGTCATTTTCGATTTGAAAAAATGTGGCTGGCAGACCCTGAATACAAAGATATTATTGTTGATCATTGGTTGAACTCAACCACTTCAGACCCGATTACAGTTGTTTCCAACAATCTGAAATCCTGTGCTGAAAATTTACAAAGTTGGCATGAAAGGAAGTACGGCAGCATGAAGAAGAACATCAAAGAATGCCAAAAAAAGGTGGAAACACTCAACAACTCCTACATTAATTCTAGCAGCCACCTTGATGAACTTAAACAAGCTGAAACCATTCTTGATGAGCTTTTAGAACAAGAAGAAACCTATTGGCAACAGTGCTCCCGAGTGGATTGGTTAGCTTGTGGAGACAGAAATACAAAGTTCTTCCATGCCAAAGCGAATGCTCGAAAATCCAACAACCGAATTAATTTCCTTATTGATGATATGGGACTCAAAGTGAAATCAAATGCTAAAATTTCTTTGGTTATTCAAGATTATTATGCTGAACTTTTTTCGAGCTGGTGACATAAATGATTTGGCTCTTCAAACTACTCTGGAATGTATTCCCAATATGGTGTCTGATGCTCATAATGCCACTTTACTTGCACCCTTCACAGCTATGGAAGTTGAAGCTGCCATCAAGAACATGGGATCGGATAAAAGCCTGGGAATTGACGGAATGTCAGCCATGTTTTACCAATAAAATTGGTCAATTGTAGGAGATCTTGTAACTTCGGCTGTACTCAGTATCTTGAACAATGGAGCTGACCCTCACAGTTCAACCGCACCATAATCACTCTCATACCGAAGATCAAGAAACCACAACGCATGAAGGATTTCAGGCCGATTAGCCTTTGCAATGTCATTTCAAAGATGGTTACCAAAATCCTTGTGGCTAGATTCAAAGAGATTCTTCCTATGGTCATTTCCGAATCATAAAGTGCCTTCTTACCTAACCGATTGATAACGGACAACATTTTGATTGCCTTCGAATTGGTCCATGCAATTAAAAATAAAACATCGGGGCGCCATGGTATTGCAACTATTAAACTCGACATGAGCAAGGCTTTTGATATAGAGTTGAATTGCGTTTCTTGGAAGAAGTTATGAGGAAAATGGGGTTTGCTAATTCTTGGATTTCACTAATAATGGGATGCCTTACTATTAATAGCTTCTCCTTCATTGTAAATGGCGAAGTCACTAGTCAAGTAACTCCCACCCGAGGATTAAGACAAGGTTGCCCTCTATCTCCATATCTCTTCTTGATATGTGCTGAAGGCTTGTCTAGGCTGCTCCAATATGAACAAAGTATTGGTACTCTACATGGGTTCCAACTCACACGCCGAGCTCCTACCATATCACATTTACTATTTGCTGATGATAGTCTTCTATTTTGTCAAGCTGATGAAAGCTCCTGCCTTGCTATCAAGAGAGTTTTAGACACTTATCATCAAGCTTCGGGTCAACTTCTCAATCCTGAAAAATCTGTGATGTCTTTTTCTCCGAATACTACATTGGCTGCCTAAGTTTTCTTTCATCGACACCTTTCCATGCCAATCCGTGAGTGTCATGAACGTTACCTTGGCCTACCCTCCTACTCGGGTAGAGACAAGAAAGAGCTCTTCAGCAACATTAAGAAACGAATTTGGAAACTCATGCACTCTTGAAGTGAAAAGATATTCTCTTCAGAGGTCGTGAAGTCCTACTCAAGGCTGTTGTTCAATCTATTCCAACATATGCCATGAGTTGTTTTCAACTACCGGGTTACTTTTGCAACCAACTTGAGAGTATGATGGCTAATTTTTGGTGGGGGATGAATGCAAATGGGTCTAAAATCCATTAGCGCTCGTGGAATTTGCTATGCAAAACAAAAGGTGAGGGTGGAATGGGTTTTCGGTCCTTCATCAACTTTAATCAAGCATTACTAGCTAAGCAAGCGTGGCGTCTTCTTGAAAATTCAGATTCATTCCTAAGCCAATTACTCAAAAGCCGACACTTTCCACGTAACTCGTTCCTTGAAGCAAGTATGGGTCATTCTCCTTCATTAACTTGGCAAGGTATTAAGTGGGGTCGTGATCTTTTGACCAAAGGGTTGCGATGGAAAATTGGAGAGGGACGTACTGTCAACTGTGGTAATGACCCTTGGATTCCTGGTTATACTTCTTTCCTTCCAATAATATACATTGGACCCCCAAATGCTGTGGTATCAAATTTTATAACTGAGAAAGAGAGTGGGATGTTCCTTTATTGCAGCAAGTTTTTTGCCCTCTTGATGTTGACAAAATACTCACCATCCCTTTGAGCTACTTTAGCACAACAGACAAACTTATATGGCATCACCACAATACAGGCACATACACGGTTCAAGGTGGCTACCACCTTGCAACCTTTCTTGAAGAAGAAGATCACAGCTCCAGCTCTTCCTCATCCCTGTCATGGTGGAAGTTCTTTTGGTCCCTCCAAATTCCTCAAAAAGTTAAGATTTTTGCTTGGCGGGTCATTCATGATGCTATACCAGTTGCTACTTCACTTATGCATAGAAAGATCATTACCGATTCCACATGTTCCGTTTGTAAAAAAGCTTGGGAATCAATCTGACATGCTCTATTTAGCTGCACCTATGCTAAGGCAGTTTGGAGAGCTCAAAATTTCAAGTTTGATTGGCAAAAGTGTACATCAATGCGAAATGGTGATTACTTATTACATCTCTCAACTATTTACACAAGGTTAGAGATGGAACATATCATTTGTACACTTTGGGCTATTTGGACTGAACGAAACAAGGTGGTTCATGGCGGCAAAGCAAGAACAGCTCAAGACTTATCCATTTTTCCATCTGTGTTCGTACAGAACTTCCAAGCTGCCCAACCGAAACCCACTGCTGCAACTGTGACTACACTAGCAACTTCGCACAAGCAGGTTAATTCTGCTGCAACACCGGCTCCAATTCCGTGGACTCCACCAGCTTCTGGTGCCCACAAATTCAACGTGGATGCGGCTGTTGACTCCTCAACAAATATTACTGGTGTGGAAGCTGTTCTCCGAGATGAAAATGGTTTGGTTGTGGCTGCCCTGTCAATGGCGATTGTTGGCAATTTTAAATCACACGAAATGGAGGCCAAAGAACTTTTCCATAGTCTCAATTGGGCTATTCAACATCAACTCCCAATTATGCAAATTGAGACCGATGCGCTTATGGTAGCAAACGCTTTAAAAGCTCCCTTCAATCCAAATTCATCTTTTTCAGATTTATTAGTGGATGTTAATAGTCTCTTATCCTTTTTTCCTAAAATAATTGTTTCACATATTAAACGTACTCCAAATGAAGCGGCACATAGTCTTGCTAAATTTGCATTAGGGTTGGATGAGGCTTGTTCTTGGTTGGAGATTATTCCTCCGCCTATCTACTCTGTTATTGTAAACGATTCTCTATTTGTTTAATAATAACAAGTACTTTTCCTCAAACTTTTTTTTTTAAAAAGACTCTTTGTATGAAGAGAGATATATATACTTATATTTGATATTTTTATTTATTTACTTTTTATATGGAAAGAGATATGTGAATTCATTTTTATATAAAATAATAAAAAATATCTTTTAAGATTATAAATTAATTTAATTTATAGGTAAAAAATTACTACTATATTATAAAATTATTAATATTTTGTTTATTTTTTTTAATAATATGTATTATCCGCATTTTCGCAAGCATGACACGTGGGAATTAATCAGGAAAGGTCGAGGAATCATTAAGCCGCCCAAGGGCCTCGCTCCGCGCTCCAGGAGGATAAAGGTCCTAACCTCGGGGAACTGACCTCCGCAAGAGAAGTCTTCTCGAATGCGAGCAACGAGAGAGATGTCCGCGAGCTAGCAACTCTCTCCATTCTAGAAGACGAGACCCATTGCTCCAACAAAGGATATGGACCTTCCATCAAGATGCACTAGTTCGGGGTACGCCTTTGACCCACGGAAGCTCTGCCCACATATGTCAGGCTACAAATCCAATGGTGGGCCTTTTGCTTGTACGATGTCAGAGGTTGTCTACCACACCACGCTACCATGCAGAGCACGTGTGCCCCTGTGTACTGTGCTAAATGATCCAACGGCTAGGAAGAAGGATAATTCAAATGAGATTGGCCCTGGAATGACACGCGTCGAAATCACTGCCAGTACAGCCAGTATAATCTGACATCGATAAAGACCACATGGAAAATATGTCACCTACCAATCCAACGGCAGGGGTTCATCCCTACAAAAATTTATCAAAGGTGACCGAGGCGAGGGGATCGGCCTATAAATACCCATGAAGACTCACAAGGCAGGGGACTTCACTTTTCCTTCCTTTGGCTCTTCAACTTGAAACTAAAGACTAATTCTTTGTAAAACATCGTACTGTAACCCCATAATCAACTCTAGAATATTCCTACTAAGCTTCCTCTTCTTCAAGAGGAACACGGTGGATTGGAGTAAAAGTCCATTCTTTTTTCTATTTGTATTAACAGTCGCCGGCCAAAGAGCCTAATAAAATGGACTCGTGGACTAAGGATAATTAATGCCTGAACCACGGAAAAATCTCTTTCCTATAATCTTGCTATTTACGCCTTCATTATTTTCCTTGGCTCTATAAATATTTGGTTTCAAAAAAACTCGATAAACATTTTGGTGCTTTCATTGAGAGCTGAAGAAAGAGATATGCATGGTGGCTGCCGACGTAAGACCGTCTGGAAGAAGGCTCTGTTGGAATATATTTTACCAGGATCTTGATTTACTACCATGTATGTTGTTTAACATCCTAAATATGAATTTCTGAAACAATGTAATTTAAACACATATAAAGTTTGAGAAACCTTACAGTGGTTGCAGTGGAATTAAATGACTCCTTCCATTTAGATCTCTAACCCTTGTATCCTTTCTGTCGCAGAGTATCACCAAGATCTGGGCCTAAAACTCCTTCCTTGTGTTTGGATTCTTCATAGTCTTACACACTATGATTGAGGACTTACTTGATATGTGTGGGCATGCACTCAATCACTAAGGCTTGAAATTGTTTGTGAAGAGATGGTATAGTGTTTCGAAAATTGAAGAGAAAGAAGAAGGAAGAGGTCTCATCAAGCCTAGAGAGAAAACTAGGTTTTTAGCTTTGGAGGCATTAGTTGGATAATGAGACCATAGCCTTCCTTTTATGCTATCTTCAATAGGGTTAGGGTTGAATTGTTAGGAATAAACAAATGATAAAAATAGAGTGAAAATTAGCACATATGGCCGGCCACTTAATGGGCCCCATACAAATTTGGTTTTTGCCATTTTTCTTAACTATTTTATCTATTTTTCACAAATACCATTTTTTGTAACTTCAACCCTATAAATGCCAAAACTATTTATTTAATAACTAAAATAACTATCAAATAAAATTGTCATTTCTAATATTTATTAATCAGACTCCATAAAGTCTCTTAATTAAAAAATAAACCCCAAAACACTATTTCTTCACTGTTGACCTCGCTTTTAGCCAACGACAATGAGTCTAATTTTGTAAGCGACAAGTAGTTTAATACGAACGAAATATAGTAAAGCAAATAAAGACACAAGAATTTTATAGAGATTCAGCCCCGAGCAGTTCGGTAATAGCCTAATCCTTGTTATTTGTATTGACTTAAGAACAAGGAAAATGGTTCCTTTTCTTAGAGCTCTTACAACAGTATCTCTGAATATGAATTCTTAGACAAAATCTCTCAACCCTTTGCCCAGTGAATATGAATCACTATTTATAGGGCTATAAGCTTGGAGAGGAAGTATTTTCCTTCTAGTTATAATTGATATAAGTAGAAAGATTGCATAGTAAATACAGAATACAATAATCGTGGGATTTGGATAGCTTTCCATATCTCTGTAATCTAATCCCAAAGTTATAGGGATTTCTTTGATGACTCAGGATGCGGAAGCTGAATTTGCTAAGTGTTGGCGTGCTGCACAAATTGCTCACTGCTCGGTCTAGAGGACCTCGTCTGAGCAAATGTATGAGGTGCCCTGTTAGGCCTATGTCTTGTGAGCAGGTACCTAGAGTCGATTCCACGTGTCACCATCGTGTGATGCCACGTCAAAGTGCAAGAATTGGAATAACATTTGCCCCCAAGTCTGTACGGGACTTTCAAAGTTGCGTGTAGACTTCATCCGAGCTGTCTTTGCATTTGGATGGGTGACACGTGTCAGGTGCGTCTGTTCATGACTCGATGTGAGGCTGACTAGGCGTCTCTTCGGTTTTTGGCTAATAAATGCTTTGCCGCAATGAATGCTTCGAAATCCAATTTTCTCTCACCACGTTTGACGGTCACACTTGATTGTTTTTGATTTCCAATATTTGCTTTTGGGGGAACTGAGGCGTCTGAGGTTTTTGAAATGATTACTCATTTTCGCTGTTTTGCCTATAAATACGGCTGATCATCGTTCACAAACTCATTTTTTCCAACCTTCTTTGTTAAGCAAGTTCAGAGCAAAAAAAGAGGTTTTTAGCTTTGAGTTTGCTGGAAAATTTTCACAAGAACTGTTCGTTCAGCTTTGCGTAAACTGTATCCAGACGTCGATCATTGAGTAAGTTCTCGATTTCTCTTACTTTGCACATTTACTTTCTGAATGCAATCTTAACTTTGTTGTAGAAGATATGTAGAAAACCCTAGGTTCAGAAACTCTGTGATTTTCCTTTGTGATGATTCATGCGACTTCACCATTCATGATGCTTGCTTTTTGACTGCACAATGTCTGTCTTTTATCTTGCTTATTAAAAGCTTCGTGAAATTTTTGCCCTAACTCTCAAAAATTTCAAACTTCTGAGTTTTGACTTTTCATCGAATATTTTCATTCTTTAATCTGTTGAGTACTCACTGTCGGCATATTTGCCCGTTTAATGTTCGATATCCCGACCAAACACTCATCTCGCATGTTGTCTTTTATAGATGAACCCAGTTGAGTTTTGGGGAAGCGAACACCGAATCAACCAGGATTTGCTTCTACTCTTGCACGAGGAATAGCCTCGTCTTTGTTCTAGTCCCCCTCTTCAAGCAACGGACTTTTTAGTTCAATCTTCCCATCCAGCCACAGGATGATGGCTCGCACTAAATAGACAACGCGTAAAGTCAACGAGTAAAGTCAACATGTTTGACCCTCATGTGGCCCATCATGCCACCTTGCCCAACGTCGAACAGGATCCACCCGTGCACGAGGAGGGGGATCATGAAGGGGACGCTGAAGTCCAAGAGATAGAGGAGCAGGGCGATGTCCGTCTTGGTAGTCCTTTCGAGGCAGAGATAGAGGAGGAGGCTGCACCCCCAAACTTTGGGGGATAGAACGAGGCTGGGGAGCTTGTAGACGCGAATGGCGATGTCCTGGTCGAGGGCGTGGACTTCGTCACTGAGGAACTTACTACTGTAGTTCCTCATAGGAGGCAGGGTGCCTTGGGTGCCATGTGGGTGAGCCCTCCGTCCAAGGTCACTGAGGCACGCCTACGGGATTTGGATCAGGGCGGCTATCTGGGCGAGCTGGTATGTTATGTTCCCACCTCAAACTATCGAGCCACAAACCCTAAGAGGGGGATGTGTGGTCAGGTGCTCATTCTAAACAAGGAGCAGTGCTGCCTTTGCACCCGTACTTTAGGAAGGTGGTAGACTTCTTCTGTCTCTGTCTGACCCAGTTCACTCCCAAGGGCATCAAGTATCTGTCTTCCCTGTTCGTTCTCTACGCCACCCAGAAGTGGGATATGCCTTCTCCCCATGAGGTTAGCTGGTTTTTTTGACTTGAAGTCTACTCCTAAGTAAGGCAGGTCGGGATACTTCTACTTTTCTCAGCCAGACTTCAAGTGGTTGATGGGCCCCGAGGACAAGGCCGTTAGCAAAATTGGGAATTTTGTTGACGAGTTTTACATGGTGGATGGCATGGGTACCACCTACACTCGATTCCAGCAGATCCCTATATATCACCGTCCACCCTTCACACTTGCTCTTAGGGATAGAGCTCAAAGACTCGCTCAGCTGCCGGGTGCTGCCCGGAATATCACTTTGTTGACCTCAGAGGACAACTTTGTGGAGTATGGGATCTACCCGAAGGATTTCATTCCTTAGCCTGTGAAGGAGAAAAAGAGGAAATCTAGTGCTTGCTGGGCTGAGGGAGCTCATCAGTAGAATGAACTCATTCAACTCAAGCGTGAAGCTAAGTTGAAGGGAGGTGTAGGGGCCAAGCAGTATGCTCAGGAGTGTCCTGAGCAGGAAGACGAGGTTGAGGAGGAGCAAGTGACTCCGCTCAAAAGGAAGAAGAAACTTCCAACCGAGCACAGGCCTGTTGAACATGAAATTCAGATCAGGGAGCCCAGTCTACCTGCTCGGCCATCCACTCCTGTAGTAGGAAAGGGAAAAGCCGTCCTGGAGGAGCAAAGAGATTTGTCAGATGATGATGAGCCATCTGGTCTTACTCGGGCAAACGCTTCTTCCGAAGTGCAAGATACTCCGTCTTGCCTTTAACTTTCTTGATTATTATGCTTTCATACTTCTAGTGCTTTTCTCTTACTATGTTGCTTTTATTTCGTGCAAACATGCCTCAGAAAATGGTCGAAGCTCTGAAGAAGAGAGTGGGAGGAAGCTCAGGCTTATCTCCTCCGGCCAAGAAGTTCAGGGGCGGTGAGACAACACCATCCAGAGAGAAGGCACCGGTCGAAGCTGTTATCGATCTCTCCGAGGAGCCAACCGTTGTGGATCCTTCTGCCCCGATAACTAAGTCCAAAGACTCTCGAGGAGGAAGCTCGGACAGACCCAAGCAGTCAAAGGGCGGATCTGAGTTGGTCAAGAGAGGATCTGAGCAGATTCGGGCTCCTGCCCCACCTCCAGCACTGCATCTAGAGACTAAGAGAGGTAAAGATATGCTCACCCACTACATGACCCGGTCAGTCCCTGAGGTGAATGAGTAGCTATCTGGAGCTGATAATGAGCTTTCCCTGGAACTAGTGATGGGAGGAGCCTTGAAGGAGTTCACGAGAGTGAGTCTTCCTTGATAGTTTTCTGTTATCCTTCTTTACTTAGCTCAGATTCTAATGTTTTTTCTCTGTGCAGACCGGTGTGAAGATGGCATATGCTTATTCCCCGGCTAAGTCAGCTGCCTCTAAGAATGCTGCCATGTCCAACACCATGAGGGCGGAAGTGGACTTGGCCAGGAAGGATGCTGATGAAGTCAGGGTTCAACTTGGAGCCGTCCGAATGGAATTGGGTGAAGTCAACAAAAAACTTCTTGCTACCGAGAAGAAAGTGGCCGAGCTGACCAAAGATTTAGAGGCTTCTGATCAACTTGAAGCTGCCATGACCTCCCTATCCTAAGAAGTGTACAGCCTCCAAGAAGAAAGGGAGGTTCTTCGAACTGTCTTCCGCTGGTCGGAAGCGGAGAAGAAGTCTAAGGAGGAGGAGCTTGCCGCTGAGGTTGAGAAGTACAAGGCTGAGGCCGAGCAGCAGAGAGCTAAGGTTCAGGAGAACAAGGGAGAGGCCAAGCAACAGAGAGCTGAGGTGGCAAGGCTCGGAGACAAGGTAAAAGCCTTAGAGACAGCAGGTCTTGAGATTTTTTATGACTTCTGAAAGGCTAATCCCAAAGCAAACTTTGATTACTTGGGCGATTCCAAAGACATGTTTCTTGAGTATTGCACTTCTTAGGTGGCTTATGGAGAATCCGAGGCGGCCACTTTTGCCTCTGGCCAGGACGTTGACATGCCCCCCGCTCAGACAGCAGATCCTCCAGCTCCTATCGGCCTAGAAGACCCGTATAAAGAGCCTAGGACTCCAGTCGTGTGAATACTTCTCTTTTTATCTATTTCTTTTTTTATCAGTCTGGCCATAAGGCCTTTTTTAAGACAAAGTGACCGACCAAGCGGTTTTTAAAATTGGAATTATTTTTATTTTTCAAACAACAGGCTGACCGGGTAGCCTTTAATCCCAATTTTACGTGCTTTTGTTATCTTTAATGAATTTCATCCTTTGTTTATAATCATCGTTCAACTGTGTTTGTTTTATTTTTACCAAATGCTTTGTACAGGTATAGGTGCCCTCCAAGTGACTAAGCAAACTTATGACTCTTGGTCACTTATAATATTTTGCAAGTATGCTCTTTTGTCTGTTCGGGGTTTCGGGTTCGACCAAACCTTTTGTACGCACTAGATGGTAAATTAACAACATGCTAGTTAATTCGACTCAATTTTGAATTTTGAAAGAAACATCTTTATTCATTTATTGATCAAAAATGTGTTTGTTACCGTAGTAACTTACATCAAAGCTATTTGATATAATCTGATCTTTTAGCTTAACATGAAATAAAACAAATTACAGAAATTAGAAATGGTGCTTTAAATGGTGGTAACTCGACCTGAGTACTTTAGAATTTTGTCTGAACCTTTGAGCGTTGTCTGCCCAGAAGGCCGTTCACTTGAAAGTAAATGTTCTTTCGTTTAGTACTTAATATGGTTATCCGACCTGGTACTTCTATTGGTAGTATTTTCTTAAATATTCTCCATTCCAATACCTTGGTACCAAAACGAGTTGCATTTTTTCATCATAGTTACCCAATTTGTATGCTCCTGATTCGAGAACTTCGACCACCTGATATGGTCCTTCCCAGTTTGGTTCGAGTACACCTACTGTACTATCTTTGGTGTTTAGAAATACTCTTCTTAGGACCATATCTCCCACAAATAATTTCTGAGCCTTCACTTGTTTGTTGAAATATCAAGCTACTTTTTGTTGATGGGCCATCGACGTTAAGTTTGCCGTGGTTTGCTTCTCTTCGATTTCATAAAGTGATTCGACAAGGAGTACGTGATTTGCTTCTTGGTTGTACGTCAATCATCTGTGGGATGGTGGCTCGAGTTCTACGGGCAGCATTACTTCATATCCATATGCCATGGCAAATGGGGTCTGTCCGATTGTCGTTTTCTCTATTGTTCGATACGACCATAGAACTTTAGGAAGTTCCTCCGACCAGTTTCCTTTAGCATCCTCGAGCCTTTTCTTTAGTGTATCCTTCAGGGTCTCGTTGACTGCTTCAACTTGACCATTTGCTTGGGGATGCGCCACTGCGGAGAAACTTTTGACGATACCATGGTTCGAACAAAAATTAGTGAAGGACTGGCTGTCAAACTGTTTGCCATTGTCTGAAACTATTTTGTACGGCAATCCGAAACGGTAGATTAGGTTCTTCACAACAAAGTCTTGAACTTTTTTTAGATGTAATGGTTGTTGGAAATTATTTTACCAGGATCTTAGATCTACTCACAAGTATGTTGATTAACACCCTAAATATGAACTTTCTAAAACGATGAAATAAACACATATAAAGTTTAGTAAACCTTACATTGGGTGCAACGGAATATAATGACTCCTTCCGTTCAGATATCTAGCCCTTGATTCCTTTCTGTAGCAGAGCAATATCAATATCTTAACCTGGATCTCTTTCTCTGATTCTTTAGTGCTGAAACTCCTTCTTGCTGAAAGTCTTTCTTCACGATCTTCCTCACTATGATTGAGGTATCACTTGCTGTGTGTGGGCACTACACTAACACTAAGAATTTTGAAATCTTTAGGAAGAAGAGAGAGAGGGAGTGGTCAGCCAAAGATAGGGAGAGAGAGAGAGGCTCAGTTTTTTCTGAATGAAAAGTGTGAAATTTTAGTGTAAATTTCCTGAAGCCTTCACTATCTATTTATAGCATTTCACTAGGGTTAGGTTTGAATTATTTGGCATTAAAATAATGAAAATATCAGAGGCAAAACCCTACAAAAGTGGCCGGCCATGCAATGTGGATTTGGGCCTCACTTTTTGCAATTTTCCAGTTTTATCTTTTCTGCATTTGATTTTCTCAAAAACGCTAATTTTCAAATTCAACCATTTAAATGCCAATTCTAACTATTTAATAACTATAAATAATTATTAAATAATATTGTCATTTATCATATTTATTAATTGAACCATTCAAAGTATCATAATTAACAAATATGCCCCTAAAACTCTTTCTTTACAATTTCGCCCTTACTTAGTGAAAAATTCACAAATAGACATAGTCTAATTTGAGAATTATAATTGATTAATCAAAACCAATTATATGAGTCTTACAAGCAATATTATGTCAACTAGTGGGGGGACCATGGGTCTATATAACCGAGCTTCCAATAAGTAGATCAAGAATTTATTACTAAAATTCACTAACTTATTAATTCTTCGTTGAATCCACGCATAGAACTTAGAATTGCACTCTCAGTATATAGAATGCTCTATATGTTCCACCATATAGACACATCATTAGTTATCCATTGTTATAACCCTAATTTGATCAATGATCCTCTATATGAATGATCTACACTGTAAAGGGATTAGATTACCGTTACACCCTACAATGTATTTAATCCTTAAAACACTTAACCCCGTATAAATGATATTTCAGCTTATGTCAAATGAGATCTCCACCATTTATTTTCGTTTGGTCAAGCTCGAAGGAGATCATCCTTTACTTACTATTCTCCAGATAGAAGCTATAGATTCCGTGTTTATGTTAGCGCTCTCACTCAATTGCACTACCGTGTTCCCAAAATGTACGTATCACCCTGACCTAAAAGTAGGCTTAACTAACAAATCAAAGAACACGAATAGCCTCTCGAGATTGAGCCTAATCATAACAGGATTAAGAACATTTGATCTAGGATCAGCTTGGCGATATTGACTTGAATAGATTTTACGGTAAGTTTAATTAAATCTAAGTCAAAGTTCAATATCGGTCCCTTCCGATGCATACTCCATGCATCCAACCTGAGCTTTACTTTAACCAATGCTCTGGAAAGAACATAGCACTTCTCCAAATGCAAGTAAACTCTGTTGTAGATTATCATATCAGTAAAACCCTATGTCTGATAAATCTAGGAAACTTTATTCACATAGTCATGTTTACTTTCCAATGTGTTGACAGCACAATAAACAGGATCAGGTTTGTGAAAAGGGTTTCAGATGAATTTATACATTATATACATATAATCATGAAATAAATCATGTGAACCATGCAACATTAAATGTTATGAATAACTATTTATAGGGCTATAAGCTTGGACAGAAAGTATTTCCCTTCTAGTTACAATTGATATAAGTAGAAAGATTGCATACTAAATATTGAATACACTAATTGTGGGATTGTGACAGCTTGCCATATCTCTGTAATCTAATCCCAAAGTTATCGCGATTTCTTTGATGACTCACGATGCGGAAGCTGAATTTGCTAAGTGTTGGCGTGCTGCGCGGATTGCTCACTACTCGGTCTAGAGGACCTCGTCTGAGAAAATGCACGAGGTGCCCTTTTCGGCCTCTGTCTTCCGAGCAGGTACCTAGAGTCGATTCCACTTGTCACCATCGTGTGATGCCACGTCAGAGTGCAAAAATTGGGATAACATTCACAATCAAGCCATATCTTAGTGAAAAATTCATAAACTAGACATATTCTAATTTTAGAATTATAATTGATTAACTAAAATCAATTAACTGAGTCTTACAAGCAGTTTGTCTCAACTAGTATGGGGACCATGGACCTATATAACCGAGTTTCCAATAAGCAGATCTAGAATTTACCAAGTAAATTCACTAACTTATTAATTCCTCATTGCATCCACCATAAAACTTGGAATTGCACTCTCAGTTACATAGAACACTCTATATGTTCCACGATATAGATACGCTATTAATTATCCATTGTTATAATCCCAATAATCAACGATCCTCTATAGATGATCTACATTGCATAGGGACAAAATTACCGTTACACCCTTTCAATGTATTTTATCCTAAAAATACTTGGCCACCTATAAATGATATTTTAGTAAACTAATATAATCACTAAAATGAGCGCTCTATCATTTATCTCTATTTAGCCTAGCTTGAAGGAAATCATCATTTCACTTCTATGTCCGGATAGAAGCTATAGATTCCATATCTATGATTAGCGCTCCCACTCAATTGTACTACCATGTTCCTAAAATGTACGTATCACCCAGACCAAAATTTAGGCTTAACTAACAAATCAAAGAACACAAATAACACTCTTGAGATCGAACCTAATCATGTCAGGATTAAGATCATTTGATCTAGGATCAACTATGTGATATTGAATTGAATAGATATTACGGTAAATTTATAATATCTAATCCAAGTTCAATATCAGTCCCTTCCAATATATACTCCATACATCCGATACTGGTAAACTTTGCCAATGCCCTGGAAAGGACATAACACTTATCCAAGGTGTAAGTATACTTATCGCTGATTATCATGCCAGTCTAAATCCAGTGAACTGACAAATCAGGGAATTAAAATTTTGAACATATAATCATGATTATATTCCACTGTGCTGACAACACTATAATCATGAACAAATACATATGTTCTGGACTTAATAGAATTTATACATATGTGCTGACAACACTATAATCGTAGTTGGCAGGCTACCGTGCTGATACGAAAAAGCCTACCAAACTGTAGGTCAGCAACCTCCAAATGTCATTCCCCTGGGTGAGACGGACGAAGATCCAGCGATGAATACTTCTCAGACTACAAGTGGTCAACTGCCCTATCCCTGGTCATGAGTTCCACTCATGGGCCTAGCGGTAGGTGGGTAGACCTCGTCTAGTCATTCATCTGGAGAAGTCATACCTAATGGTTCGAACCAGATTAATGGTGCCATTCCACCCGTCAACCAAGCAAATCAATCGATGAGGCAGCCAGGCACTTCTATATTCGATAGGTTGGGGAGGACCCATGACCTAAGGAATGATCTAAACAGAAGGACGGGAGTAGACGATTAAAATGTTACGACGATCATGCAGTCTGGAGCCCGTGCTCAAATCCCCGCTCAGAAAGATGCTGACATAATTCGAATTGACTAGAATGCCAAGCAGGTTAACCTAGCCGTACAAGCACAGCTAGACGAACTGGAAAATATGTTTCACTGCATGGCTGGACAAAGAAATAATGATCTTGAGCTGGAACGAGCACGTGAAACTCCTTTCTCGCGTGAGATCAATCTCATGGCATTGCCCCACAAGTTTAAAATGCCAACATGGAAGATGTACACCGGGAGAGAAGATCCCATTTCCCATCTCAAGTACTTCAAAATGCAAATGGATTTGCAAGGGGTACGAGGATATGTATGCTGCAGAATCTTCCCTGCTACCCTGTTGGAAGCCGCTCAGCAATGGTATTTCAATTTGGCTCTTAGAAAGTTAAGTTCATGGAAAACCTTCTCTTCGAAATTCCATGCATAATTCTCCTCCTCACGCCAACTTCCCTTGCGTTTGGGAGACTTGGTCGAAGTTAAGCAACGACCAGGCGAGCCTCTCTAGGCATACATCAGTAGATTCATGACAGAGGCGACCAAGGTTTCACGGGTAACTGAAGATGCAAGTTATCCACGATGTTGGGGGGTATCAAAGTCCTCAGCGAACTCGATGAAGGATATAAGGAAGAACGGGCTGGTAGACTCAATGAGTGATTTTCTTGACCGTGCCGAAGGCTTCATCAAGCTCGAAGAAGCCATTCAACGAGCGGAAGGTGAGCAAAAGCCTGGCAAGTCAAAGGCTTTTTCTACTGAAACATCCGCCCAACTTCCCCACTACCCAAGTAATTCAAGCTAAAGTGGTAAATGTTCCAATAACAACCACAAGCAAGGGAATGGGAAAAAGGAAAGTTCACCAGAAAATCTAAACAAGCTCCCCGGGAGAATCATGCCAAATACACTACATTCACTATTCTGACTAAAGATATAGAAAGTGTGTACATGGCAACTCAGTCGCTGGCCCCATATAATAAGCCCGGGCCCATGAAGAAAGATGCCAGCAAGAGGGACATGACAAAGTTTTGTCGGTTCCACGGAGACTACGAACACGACACTAACGAATGCAACAACTTGAAGTAGGAAATTGAATTCCTGATAAGGAAAAACAATCCACACCTGCAGAAGTATGTTAAAACCAATCAGGGTCAAAGAGACGACAATAACCAAGATTTTCTACCTCCACCGGTAGATGGGCATCTGCAAGTTATTGTTGGAGGCCCACACATTGCTGGAGATTCGAGCAAAGCTCGGGAGAGGTATGCCCGAACAGTGGAGCACGATCAAGAAGAGGTTATCCTAGCCGTGGAAGAAAGGAGGCCCAAAGTTCCATGGGCAGGAGAGCCGACCATAACCTTCAACGATGAAGACGCTGTCAAAATTAAATTTTCTCACAATGACCCGCTGGTCGTGGAAGTCCAGATAGCCAATAAACTGGTGGCCAGAACCATGATCGATAATGGAGCCTCAACATCTTGTTCAAGACCGCTTATGAAAAGATGGGACTCCAACTCAAGGATCTAACCCCATGCCTCCAGCCTGTCTATGGTTTCTTCGGTCAAGGAGTCGCACCTCTTGGACAAATTCGCCTACCCCTCACTGTTGGACAAGCTCCGATGAGCATGACTGTAATGGCACAATTCCTGATACTAGATGTTCCTTTAGATTTTAACGTAATGCTAGGCCGACCGACCTTGTATGACTTAAAGGCTGTCACGTCAGTTTCACTCGTGCCTGAAGTTCCTAACAAAGAATGGGGTAGGGTGTCTAAGAGGAAATCTGCAGTTTGCTCGGGAATGTTACAACCTTGCAGTGGCCAAGGCTAAGAAGGAAGTATCCTCCAACCAGAGCACAGACAAGAGAAAAAACATTCCCAAGTAGGGAACTTCCCAAGGCGGGGATGAAGATGTGGATCCTCAACTTGGGGAACCAAGTAGCAATGTTGGACCTGTAGAAGAATTAGAAGAGATCGACATCGATCTACATATCCCTATATGGTTGGAATTGATACTTCTATTATTTCACATGCGGATATGGTTGGAATTGATCCTTCTATTATTTCACATGTTCTGAATATCGATCCTAACTTCCAGCCATTCCAACAAAAACGAAGGCTACTGGACAAAGAACGAGCAGTAGCCCTGAAGGAAGAAGTTGAAAAGCTGCATAACAACAACTTCATAATTGAAGCTTTCTACCCGGCTTGGGTCGCGAATCCCGTATTAGTGCACAACCCGAACAAGAAATGGCGAGTCTGTATTGATTTCATAGACCTCAATAAGGCATGCCCCGAAGAATGTTTTCCACTTCCAAGAATCCATCAGCTCGTAGATGCAACAGTAGGGCATGAAATATTAAGCTTCATGGACGATTACTCAGGCTACAATCAAATCAAAATGCATCCACTATACAAGGAACATACAAGTTTTCGAACAAATATGGGTCTTTATTGCTACAAAGTAAAGCCGTTTGGTCTAAAAAATGGTGGAGCTACAAACCAAAGATTGGTAAAAAAAATGTTTAAAGACCAAATCAGGCGAAATATGGAAGTGTACGTGGATGATATGCTCGCCAAATCCAGAAAGGCTGGGGGGCACATAGATGACCTGGACGAATGCTTCAAAGTCCTCAGAAAGTACAATATGCAACTAAATCCCTTAAAGTGTTCCTTTAAATTCAGCTCGGGAAAGTTTCTAGGCTTCATCGTCAATGCCCGAGGAATTGAAGCTAATCTAGAGAAGATTCAAGCTCTCTTGGATATGAACTCGCCAACAAAAACCAAAGAAGTGCAAAGCTTAACTGGTCGGATTGCCGCGCTCAGCAGATTTGTTTCAAAATCAACAGATAAGTGTGTCCCATTCTTTAACATCCTGCGAGGAAACAAGCAGTTCAAGTGGACGGAGGAGTGCGAAAAAGCTTTCCAAGAGCTAAAAGCACAACTTGCAAAACCTCCCGTACTCTAAAAACCTTTGGATGGAGAAGAACTGGGAATATACTTAGCTGTCACCAAACATGCTGTGAGTGCCGTGCTAATCAGAGAAGAGAACAACATACAACACCTAGTCTATTACATCAGTAAAAGACTCATTGAGGCCGAGGGCCGATACCCGTTGATAGAAAAACTCGCTTACTGCCTTATTCTAGCAACAAGGAAGTTGAGGCCTTATTTTCAAGCTCGTCCTGTTTGGGTATACACTGACCAGCCATTACGCCAAATACTGCAAAAGCCAGACGCTTCTGGACGGCTACTCAAGTGGGCAGTAGAGTGGGGCCAGTACGAAATCACTTTCCAACCCCGAACAGCAATCAAAGGCCAAGCCTTGGCAGACTTTGTGGTAGAATGCACAGAACACTTAACCCCGTATAAATGATATTTCAGCTAAGTGAAATGAGTACTCCACTATTTATTTTCGTTTGGTCAAGCTCGAAGGAAATCATCCTTTACTCTCTATTTGTCAGATAGAAGATATAGATTCCATATTTATGTTAGCGCTCCCACTCAATTGTACTATCATGTTCCCAAAATGTACGTATCACCCTGACCCAAAAGTATGATTAACTAACAATTCAAAGAACATGTATAATACTCTTGAGATCGAACCTAAACATATCAGGATTAAGATCATTTGATCTAGGATCAACGGGTGATATTGAATTGAATAGATATTACGGTAAATTTAATATATCTAATCAAGCTTCAATATCGATCCCTTCCAATGTATACTCCATACATCTGATACTGGTAAACTTTGCCAATGCCTTGGAAAGGACATACCACTTATCCAAGGTGTAAGAATACCAATCGCTGATTATCATGTCAGTCTAAATCCAGTGAACTGACAAATCAGGGAATAAACTTTCGAACATATAATGAAGATTATATTCCACTGTGCTGACAACACTATAATCATTAACAAATTCATATGTTCTGGACTTAAATAGAATTCATACATTATATACATATAATCATGAAATAAATCATGTGAACCATGCAACATAAAATGTTATTTCTGATTTTTATTAACTAATAAATCTGATTATATTGAAATGAGATTTATTTAGGGCATAAAACCCAACAAACTCCCACTTGTACTAATATAAAACAAAATGTGCATTTCAAATAATCTCAATACCTTGATATACAAATCAAGTGTAGTAGTAGTATATTCCTCGTAATAGGATCTGACAGGTTGAATTAAACACAACCTTTTATCCACCATTACTCTTCCTTAATCACAAATTCCTTGATATTGTGAAATTCCTCTCTATATGTCTACTCTCTTGGGATACTGGATTCTATACTTTTGGCAACTACTTTTGGTTAATCAGGAAATAACACTAATAGTTAAGACAAGTTGGAACGGTGCCACAAATGTATAGAACTTTCCTTAGACTGAATAAATACCTTTCCTGCAACTTTAACATTCAGTCTCTCTCTGGTAGACCTAGATACTTCAGATAGGTTTTTACACTTCTCCAAAATCACTACTCCACCACCAAAGTAATCACCATCTTATCAGCAGAATTTCTAGCACAAAGGCAAGTCTCGAAATCTGATGTGGTGTAGTCTAAGAGTTTTAAACACACTCTTATAGACTAACATATAGTTCCTCTTATTAATCTTAAGATTTACTTGATTGTTCCAATATTCCTCTCCTGGATTAATCTGATACCTACTCATTACTCCCACTCAACAGCAGGTGTCTAGTCCAAGGCATACTAAATCATATCTGAGACCTCTCACTGTTGATTTAAGAAATTCTTTCATGGCTTTATGTTTTTTGGAATAGTTGAGACTTTTCCTTAGATAAATAAAATCTATGCCTAGAAGTCGAGAAGCTTCTATAGATTGCCATTAGAAAGAAAATGCTTTAGCATCTTACTAAAGTAAGTTGCTTGCATTAGAGTAAGTAATTACCAGGTATACCACAAGCCATTGGTTTAGATAAACTCAAACCTATAATACTAGGACCAGGAAGTCTTGTTAAGTCCATTGAATAGACTTATTAACGAAAATAGTATTATACCTGAAATAGTATAATCTAGTAATGGTTTACACTAAGTACTCAACCATTGCATCATTCTGAAATAGTATTACTGTTAGGTTATAATTAACCTATATTTCGGGTCTTTAAAGTTAGCATTATCTCGTCTATTGGTGTCTTTTGGAGCAGTTTTACGCTTGATTTTCATTATTTCAGGTTCCCGGGGTGTTAGAGTTCGAATTCAGTCAAATGGCGAAAAACTGGGACAAACTTGGAAAAAATTGGAAAATTCGGTTCCAGAAGCATCAGTAGTCGCGACCTCCAGAGAGCCAGGTCGCGACCCTTTTTCCTGGTCGCGACCCTGGTCGCGACTTCGTGAGTTCGGCAGAAACACGGTTTTTCGAGTTTTGCCTGTAGTCGCGACCAGCTTAAATGCTAGTCGCGACTAGGTACGGAAATCGCAGATTTGACCTAATTTTGATTTTTCACTCAATTGGAGGCACACCACTCATCCCTATATAAGGAATACGACATTGAAGGTCAGAAGGAAGCAAAAACAGACCTAATAGTGGAGGCAAGTGGAGAGGAAGCTATCTTGAAGACCCGGAGCGATACCACCTTCTAGTTTCTTTCTTTTACCCTTTTTATTCTTCTTTATGTTTGTTTTTATTTCTGAATTAATCATGGATATTTTTAGAGTTATTATGAACTAAATTTCCCAATAAGGGAGGATGATGATTGTTCTTTAAGTTTATGCCTAGTTAATAAATAATTGCCATTCCTTCATCTTATGTGTGAATACTATCTTTATTTGTGTTTAATTTCATGTGCAAGCTTGATCACCTTTTACATGTTCTATGATCCTAATTCGAAATCTGAAAAGTGAGAATTGGGAATGCTAAAATTTGGATAGTCTAGGTTTTGATGTGAAACGAAAGTATTTACATAGCCTTAGTGACTAATAGATTATTGCTTAATGCTGATTTTGTGTTGATCTAATTAAGAAGTTAATTAGAGAACATATTATTTAGAACCTAAAAGATCTGAAAAGAGTTAGGTTAATTTATAATCTGTCTTTCACATTGAGATAAGGATAGCAATTAGGTATTGACATAGGTAGCTTATCAACAGGATTCACCTCCCTAATCTCTCATCTTGATTAATCTTCGTTTATTTTCTCTTTAATTTTCTGAGTTATTTACTTTCAAATTGCAAACTTATTATTTTACCAAATATAATCATAAGTATAGTTTAGTAGTACTTAATCCAATTCCCTGTGGTTCGACCTCACTTGCGTGAGATACTACTTGATACGTACACTTGTGTAATAAACATAATTTTCGTAACAAGTTTTTGGCGCCGTTGCCGGGGAATTGTTTAAAGATTAATATTACATAAAATTATACTAACTTCTACTTTGGTTAATTCTTTTGCTTATTTCTAATCTGTTTCTTTTAGATTAAATTTTGTAATATTATTAAAAATTAAATTTTGTTCTAATTTGGTTTTTCTTTTTAGTTTTAGTATTAATTTTGTTGTTTCAATTTTTTATCTTTTTAGTACTAATTTAGTTATATTTTTTTTATTTTACTAATGTTTTACTTATGAGTTTGAACTGCAAGATAAATCCATATGCTATATCTTGAGGATTTTGTCCAACAACACAATGAACCATTCTACTCTGCTTGGAGGAGATTTAAAGAGCTTGGAGAGAGATGTTATCCCACTTTCTCAAGTAGATGTTTTACATGGCTCTTGTATAATGGACTTAACGATGAAACAAGAAGCTGGGTTGATTATGGAGCAGAGGCAACTGGAGCACCTTTATTAATGAGAGGCTATGATGTAATAAATCTGTTGAATGATATGGCAGATTTTGATTACGATTGCCATTGGAATCCATCACTTCAGGGTTGGAGTCACCAATACCCACCTTATTGCCCAAATTCATCCCAACAAACTGAAAAAGAGGAGCAACTACTATCACTTCTACAATCACTTCCAGGAGAGATTAATCGCTTAACTGATATGGTGAGATCTTTATGTGATAATTCAATGACTCATGATTCAGAATGTAATAACTCCAATGATGAAAGTTATGAGAGTTGTTGGTATAATGAAGAAGGGTCATTATTTGAATACAAGGAAGATAATGAGCCTACAGTTGAAGATCAAGATCCTTGTGAAGAGGAAATCATTGAATATGAAATCACAAGTGAGGGTATGGATAGCCAAGTAGAGAGTGAGCAACAAGAAGAAGGGTTGTTAGATGAAAGTGTTGAAACTGTGACATTGGAGGATGAGGAAGAACATGACATCATTAATTCAACTGCATGAATGATATTGACAAACAAACCACCAATGGATCCATATATTTCATCAACACCATATTATATCCTGTACGAGCTACGAAAGGCTTCTCCCCAAGCTCATCATCGAAAGTCTTGTGTTGTTGGTGTGGCTTTTGGTTCAAACTCATTACATGCCAAGCTTGAGGGCATTTTTAAAAACAACTTTCAAGTTGTCCAACATGATGCTTATTACGGGCGTCAACCGCTTGTTGATGTGGCGCTCAGGTAAGTTTCTTTTCCTTTTTCTTTAATGTCACATTGGGGACAATGTCATATTTAGTTTGGGGGGAGAGATTTAAATTTTTTTAAAATTTTTTTACATTTTAATTTTCTGTTTTAGTTTTTTTTTGTTTTAGTTAAGAAATGGCAATAAGCTAGAGGATAGTTGTATACTGCTGATTAGTGTAATGTGATCTGAAATTGTAAAATAACTGTGTGCTTGATTCTGTTAACTCTTTGGATTAGTTTGGATGCTTAGAAACCTGTGTTTTTCTGCAAATACTCAAGTTGTGAAAATTGTTATAACTGTTTTACTATGGTTTGTGGTAAGATTGACAGGATAGCTTAGAACTCGCATGTTTATTCTTTTGAGGCGAAATCCTTGATAGTGTTCAATTGGAATATGACTTAGGCATTTGCTGGATAGTTTGAGCCTTTCAAGCCTACCATAATAATGTTTATCCCTAGTTAACCCTATTGAGCCTAAACCCGTTATGTTTTTCACCCATTGATCCGAAAATTTTTAACCATACTATTGATTTTTCTTCACCATGATTATCCATGATATCATAAGCTATATGATTAGTTTGGGGGAAAAGAAACATTTAGTGTGACGAAATAGTGAGAGGGAGAAAAATTTGTGTAAGATTGAGATTAAAGAAGAGAAAAAAATTGTGTAATTCAATGTCACTGAAAACAAAAAAGAAAAAAAACAAAGCATTGAGAAAAAAAAAGTAAAGAATATGATTTTAGTGATGTTGGAAAATAAAGAAATATATCTTCTCTCAATCTTGGTAAACTTGGGAACAGTATGGGGTTTTAGAAAAAGAAAAGTAAAAAGCTTGGGGGTTCTGTTTGTGTGCTTATGATATCTTGAGCCAAAAATTGTCTCTTGCCTACCCCTGAATATCTGAGCCATATTACCTAAGCCTTGAAAAGACCTAATGATTCCAAAGAATACTGTCAACATTAGTGGAGAAAGGTAAACATGCAAGCTTATGAGTTATCGGGCTGTGGAACTAATGGAAAGAGTAAAACTTTTATAACGATGTTTCATATTTGAGTAGATTGTTGCAGTTGTACATAGTGTTATTAATTGAGCATCCGAGTTAATTGTTAGAGTTAGTAGGATCAAAATTCTAGTTTATGCAAGGAAGAAAACAGAGCATGAGTCAGCAGCGTAGTGATTATCTGATAGCGTAGTTAGTTTTTTTATCTTACTCGGGGGCGAGTAAGAATCTAGTTTGGGGGATTTTGTTAGGTTATAATTAACCTATATTTCGGGTCTTTAAAGTTAGCATTATCTCGTCTATTGGTGTCTTTTGGAGCAGTTTTACGCTTGATTTTCATTATTTTAGGTTCCCGGGGTGTTAGAGTTCGAATTCAGTCAAATGGCAAAAAACTGGGACAAACTTGGAAAAAATTGGAAAATTCGGTTCCAGAAGCATCAGTAGTCGCGACCTCCAGAGAGCCAGGTCGCGACCCTTTTTCCTGGTCGCGACCCTGGTTGCGACTTCGTGAGTTTGGCAGAAACTCGGTTTTTCGAGTTTTGCCTGTAGTCGCGACCAGCTTAAATGCTAGTCGCGACTAGGTACGGAAATCGCAGATTTGACCTAATTTTGATTTTTCACTCAATTGGAGGCACACCACTCATCCCTATATAAGGAATACGACATTGAAGGTCAGAAGGAAGCAAAAACAGACCTAATAGTGGAGGCAAGTGGAGAGGAAGCTATCTTGAAGACCCGGAGCGATACCACCTTCTAGTTTCTTTCTTTTACCCTTTTTATTCTTCTTTATGTTTGTTTTTATTTCTGAATTAATCATAGATGTTTTTAGAGTTATTATGAACTAAATTTTCCAATGAGGGAGGATGATGATTGTTGTTTAAGTTTATGCCTAGTTAATAAATAATTGCCATTCCTTCATCTTATGTGTGAATACTATCTTTATTTGTGTTTAATTTCATGTGCAAGCTTGATCACCTTTTACATGTTCTATGATCCTAATTCGAAATCTGAAAAGTGAGAATTGGGAATGCTAAAATTTGGATAGTCTAGGTTTTGATGTGAAACGAAAGTATTTACATAGTCTTAGTGACTAATAGATTATTGCTTAGTGCTGATTTTGTGTTGATCTAATTAAGAAGTTAACTAGAGAACATATTATTTAGAACCTAAAAGATCTGAAAAGAGTTAGGTTAATTTATAATCTGTCTTTCATATTGAGATAAGGATAGCAATTAGGTATTGACATAGGTAGCTTATCAACAGGATTCACCTCCCTAATCTCTCATCTTGATTAATCTTCGTTTATTTTCTTTTTAATTTTCTGAGTTATTTACTTTCAAATTGCAAACTTATTATTTTACCAAATAGAATCATAAGTATAGTTTAGTAGTACTTAATCCAATTCCCTGTGGTTCGACCTCACTTGCGTGAGATACTACTTGATACGTACACTTGCGTAATAAACATAATTTTCGTAATAATTACCATAGAAGGATTTAGGCAACGACTAGTAACTAATCATTAATATGCAAAACGAAATTTCTGGGGAGGTAAGTTTGGATATAATTCAAAAATCAAATTAATGATCTTTGAACTGCATATCTACTAACTAATTCTCCACCCTATCAGTTCGCAAGATCTTTAACCACTTACCTTAATTATTTTTCACCATTGCTAGAAATTCATGAAATTTTTCAAACATTTCAAATTTCTTGGCATAAGGTATAATCTAGAGTGATCGTTTTAAGAATACAACGAAAAACTCATATCCACCCCTGAATGTACATCCATCTGCGAATGAGATGAACTTACTTTTAGTGGATATAGGCATATTAACTCTTTGCAGAGATTGATCTTGTCAAAACCACTATGAACAAGATACAAATGCCATAGATTTAGAAAATATGGTTCTGTCTTTTGATGACTTAGGTTTAGCTACGTCAAAGAGTTCTTAGAATAGTGCAAGTGGATCCTAGTCACAGAATGCTAAACTCATATTCATATTGACATACAGTTTGAATTTATTGATAGAAAATGGTTATTAAACACTTGTGAAAGTGTAACTGTATAATGAGTAATTCTTTCTTGGACCACCACTACTAATTTAACTTTAAGTCTGATTTTCCCATACAAGTAGGAGATTTTTAAGATTGAGGATTTATATCATTTTGGGATAGAATTTCGAGAATATAATCATATGCGTCATTAAATTTCTTAAGAGAAAATAGAATGACATGAAATGATTTATAGACCATTCATCCAATGATATGTTATTGAGCTAATTCGAAATGAATAAGCTAAGAGGAATTAGAATAATTTCGTATTTAAATAAGAATCCAACGATGCTCCGATTAGCGAGAGTCAAAGTAATCTTATTTATACAATCTTTTTGTTTAATATTGTAAATACTAATCCAATGATATGTTATTGAGCTAATTCGAAATGAACAGCTAGATGTTGCACTTATAATATTTATCTTTCGAGATCTAACACTATTATGTTTGTCTAATGTTGACAATCCATTAAAGATTTATCTCATTAGAACAACAAACCAAGTTAGACCAACAATGAAGATTCGAAATTAAACTACAAGTTAATAACAGAAAATAACATGGTTCAATATGAATTCATACACAATTCAGAAATTATTAAACACATAGCAAGTAGGAATGACAAGTGAAAATACTAAAACATACAATCCTAAATAATTTCCATGGTCTTCAACAAACTGATATCAGTGTCCTGTTTAGGCGAGAGTCAGTGATACCATCCATTGAATAGAGTTGTCAGCTCATCTAAAATGATAAACAATCTAGCAACCTTTTATTCGATCAAGATTGGAATCCAGCGTTGTCCCGTTTAGGCGAGAGTCAAGGCTATTCTATCTTATGAGCTTCCTGTTGGAAATTATTTTACCAGGATCTTAGATCTACTCACAAGTATGTTGATTAACACCCTAAATATGAACTTCTAAAACGATTATAAAATTAAACACATATAAAGTATGAGAAACCTTACATTGGGTGCAGCGAAATAATATGTCTCCTTCCATTCAGATCTCTAACCCTTGTATCCTTTTTGTCGCAGAGTATTATCAAGATCTGAACCTGGATCTCTTTCTCACCTTTCTTTAGCGTTGAATCTCCTTCTTGTTGAATGTCTTTCTTCACGATCTTCCTCACTATGATTGAGGTATCACTTGCTGTGTGTGGGCACTACTCTATCACTAAGAGGTTCGAAATTATTCAAGGAAGAAGAAGAGGGTGAAGGTGGCGGCCAGGTTTTGAGAGAGAAGGCTTAGGTTTTTCTCTGAAGGAAACAAGATGTGAAGTGTATATTTCCTGAAGCCTTCACTATCTATTTATAGCATACCAGATAGGGTTAGGCCTGAATTATTTGGCATTAAAATAATGAAAATATCAGATGATAAACCCTATTAAAGTGGCCAGCCAAGGCTATATGGATCTGGGCCTCACTTTTTGCAATTTTGCTGTTTTATCATTTCTGCATCTCATTTTCTCAAAAACGCCAATTTTCAAATTCAACCATTTAAATGCCAATTCTAACTATTTAATAACTATAAATAATTATTAAATAATATTGTCATTTATCATATTTATTAATTGAACCATACAAAGTATCTTAATTAACAAATATGCCCTAAAAACTCTTTCTTTACAATTTCACCCTTACTTAGTGAAAAATTCACAAATAGACATAGTATAATTTGAGAATTATAATTGATTAATCAAAACCAATTAAATGAGTCTTACAAGTAATATTATCTCAACTAGTGGGGGGACCATGGGTCTATATAACCGAGCTTCCAATAAGCAGATCAAGAACTTATAACTTAAATTCACTGACTTATTAATTCTTCGTTGAATCCACGCATAGAACTTAGAATTGCACTCTCAGTATATAGAACCTCTATATGTTCCACCATATAGACACGTCATTAGTTATCCATTGTTATAATCCTAATTTGATCAATGATCCTCTATATTAATGATCTACACTGCAAATGGATTAGATTACCGTAACACCCTACAATGTATTTTATCCTTAAAACACTTAACGTCGTATAAATGATATTTCAGCTATGTGAAATGAGTACTCATCCATTTATTTTCGTTTGGTCAAGCTCGAAGGAAATCATCCTTTACCTTCTATTCCCCAGATAGAAGCTATAGATTCCATATTTATGTTAGCGCTCCCACTCAATTGCACTACCGTGTTCCCAAACTGTACGTATCACCCTGACCCAAAAGTAGGCTTAACTAACAAATCAAAGAACACGAATAACACTCTTGAGATTGAACCTAATCATATCAGGATTAAGATCATTTGATCTAGGATCAACTAGGCGATATTGACTTGAATAGATATTACAGTAAGTTTAATAAAATCTATGTCAAAGTTTAATATCGGTCCCTTCCGATGCATACTCCATGCACCCAACCTGAGCTTTACTTTAACCAATGCTCTGGAAAGAACATAGCATTTCTCCAAATGCAAGTAAACTCTGTTGTAGATTGTCATATCAGTAAAATCCCATGTTCTGATAAATCTAGGAATCTTTATTCACATAGTCATGTTTACTTTCCAATGTGTTGACAACACAATAAACAGGATCAAGTATGTGAAAAGGGTTTCAGATGAATTTATAAATCAAATAGACAAGCAATTGATAACAAGAACCAAAACATACACAATTGAATGAAAAATACTTCTGTTTCTTTATTGATGTTGAATAAAATGGATTACATTGAATTGGATATTTATTTAGGGCAGAAAACCCAACACTTCCACCATTGTTTCATATTTTGTAAGTCAAATACAGTCGCCACCGTTAGGGTGATCAATACCATATAAAACACTTACAAATATACTTATCTTTCGAGATTACGGTGCTAACTTCCTAATGAACGTTCCTCCATTAGGGAGGATTACTCACTAAAACAAAAGCTATGTAAAACCAACAATGGAGATCGAATGTCCTAATAATAAACTCATTATTTAAAGTGTATTTTCTTCTAATATTTATTTTAATCAATTTATTTTAAATATGTATTTATTTAATTAAAATTTCCAATTTAGAATGAAAAATTCTAAATATAAATTTTAATTTAATATTTATAAATTTTACTTAGATGGATATGAAAATAACATGAATTATTTCCATCTTAGTAACAATTTCCAATAAATATTTAGAATTTTTTTTCAATTTAAGTTGTTTCAAAATTAATTTAAATTAATTTACAACTCAAAATTTTCTATAAATATATATTGCATTTCGAAAATTGAAGTATTTAAGAATAAAATATTTGAAATTGCTTGTTAAAATAAATCCTGGAAAAAATATTCTAATTTTATGTTGGCCCAAAATTAATTAATAAAATTAATTTACAACAAAAAATATAATTTTCCTATTTAATTAAATATTAAAGAAAAATTTCAAATATTTAAGTATCATGATGAAAATCAACTTAAATATTAATTTTCTATTTAATTAAATACACTAGAAAAATACTTCAAGCAAAACAGATAATGTCTATCTAGACTTTCATTGACTAATTAATTTATTTTCTAATTAAATATATTTTACTTCGTTTATTTTAATTGATCATTAAATGAAAAAATCATTGATTTAAGTTGGTCCAAAATTAAAATAAATAATTTTCCACTTTAATCTATTTTTCAAATAAAATTCGAAATTTCTGCATTTAAGAAATGCAATTTTAAAATATGTGGGAAAAAGATTAATAAAATAAAATAAAATATATTTTGAAAATTATTCAAATTTAAGTTATTATGAAATAAGATTTCAAACTTAAAATAATTTTCAATTTTAATTAAATAACATAAAAATAATAATATTTAAGTATCATGATGAAAATCAACTTAAATATTAATTTTCAATTTAATTAAATGTATTAAATTCAAGAAATAAATAATTAAGTATAGAGGAGACTTAATTATTAATTCTAATTTAATACTAGGAAAAATATACTTAACTTAGATTGTACCAAAATTAATTATTAAAAAATTAATTTCACAATCTATGATATTTTCCTAATTAAATATTAGAAATATGATTAGTACTAGTAATAACTATCTAGAATATATATCATTAACAAAGTGTTTTTCTAAAATTAACTTTAAAATATTAAATGAAAAATAAATTTCATACATTTTAAAAATTAATTATGTTGCTAATTCAATTTTAATTAGGTTAGACTAATATAATTAACATAATACAATTATTTAAATAAGGCAAATGAGCCTTCACAATTGGGGTAGTTCATGTGAGGGGGAGCTGGGTTCAGTATGTCGTACCCACTTCTATTGGCCCCCAACTCTCACACAAGGCCCAAAAGAGAGGAATTTAACCTTTAAATAAACAATTGTTATTCATTGAATAAGCCCAAATCTAATTGGGCCTAAATAAAATTACTTATGTCAAAATTTATTATAGCAACCTAGTCCATTTACTTAGTAAAACTTAAATGAGCTTCCTATAGGGAAATTTACACCCACTACTGATTTTTCCCATTTTATTTCATTTATACTGTGACACGCTGGAAACAACTTTTATACTGTTTTTTTTTTTGGCAGTTTACTGCCTTGAAACTTTATTATGTAAGGGGCTGGTCATTGCCACTTGTCACGATAGGGTTTTGCCACGTTTTTTTTTTTTAAAAAAAATTATTTTTAATTGTTTGATTTGACGGTTATGTGTGCTTATCAAAAGCGATTGTACTTTTGTATTTTTCTTTTATTTTTTTTATTATTTTCGAATATAAAATTTGTAATTGTAAATCTCTCTCCCCTCAACTGTTCATCTTCTTCCCCATTTTCAGTTTTCTTATACGGTTGTAGTAGTGGGTGGTTTTTTCATTTTAAAAAATTTCCAATCCCATCCCACTTTCTTAAACTTCCCTCTCATTTTCCCTCCCATTTTTATTATTTTTGTCTATAAATACCTTCATAGTTCCTGATAATGGCCGTTACTCGTTCATCACCATCTCCGGCTAAAGTTACAAAACCCACAAAACAATCGCAGAAAACCAGACCCAAATCAAAAATGGGTAAAAAAAATCTGAAAGAGAACCCTCCTAGCCCCACTTCCCCTTCTGTTAAAAGAAAAACCATTGCTGGACCTTCGAAGAACACTCGAGGAAAAAGACCTCGAACTGTTGTTGAAAATTCAGACTCAAATTTTGAGTTGGATTCTGAATTTCTTAAGTCGCCTGTTTCTGTTAAGGTATTTTACTATTTATCTGTTGTTATTTTGGAGGTTTTTTGTTTTTTTTTGTTAAATTCGATTTTTGAAGTTCATATATCTGGGTATTTGTTTGTTTTTGTCTCTGTATTTGTAATGATTTTATATATCTTGTTTGATTTATTTATGTGTTTTTGTTAATTTTTTATTTGTTGTTTTGTTGGTGTTGTTTTGTTTTATTTTAGGGCAAGGGTAAATCCCCTGTAAAGGTGTTGCCATCATCAGGTTTTTCTGAAGAAATTCCTGTTAATAGGATTGTTGAGGTTTGTCATGTTATGCATTCTGTTCTATGTTTTTTTTTATTGTGTTTTTGTTGTTGTTATTTTCGTAGTGTTTTATGGTGTTTTATCAGTGTTTTTTTTTGTTCTGTTTTTTAGGATTGGGAATGCAAGTACACCCGATCTCAATTCTATCATTCTAGAGTAGTAACATCTGGGTATTACTCTGTACTTGGAGACATTAAGAGAATTCTAACTGAAAGCCAATTGGAATTTTTTTCAAAATCTGTGTTTGGTTATTTTCTTCGGATTCTGGAGTACATAATTCATTACCAATTGCTTCATTGTTTGCTGTTGAGGGAGGTTCAGCAGCCTAATGGGTTGGAGTTTTGGGTTTGTGTCCAAGGGAAATATCTTAGGTTTAGTATCGAAGAGTTTGCGTTGGTCACGGGGTTAGATTGTCATGTTGATTCTGATTTTAATCAGTTTAAGCAAGATCATAATGAATTGGTCAAACATTGTTTTAAGGGGTACAAAAAAATTACCAAGGGTGCTATTCAGACTGCTTTTATTGCTGACAATCTTAAGGATAACGACGATCTTGCAGTCAAGTTGGCTGTATTGTATTTTGTGCAGTGTTATTTTTTAGGTGGTCCCCCTGGTAAAGTTGTTTCGTATGAGGAAATAGATGTTGTCGATAGTGGTCGATATAATGAATTTGGTTGGGGCAAGCATTGTTTTGATATCACTATGCATTCTTTGAAGGGTAAGATAGATTCTGGTTATAAGAGGGTAGTTCGTAGTGACGAGGATGGTGGGTATTACAGGTTATTGGGTTTTGCTTTGGCTATTCAATTCTGGTTTTTCGAGTGTTGCCCGTATGTTATTGGGAAACTGTCGTTGTACTCAAATGTTGGCATTCCAAGGATTTTGAATTGGCCTAAATTACCCAAGGACAAGGAGGGTATGGTGAAAATGGATGTCATGAACACCCTCATTTTCGATCGGTCTTTGAAAGAGGTAATCCTGTTGTTTTTTACACTATTTCCACTGTTGTTTTAATGTTGTTTTTGTGTACATTATTTATACTTTATGTTTTGATTGTTGTTGTTATTTTATAATTTCAGTTTCATGTGCATATTGTTTTTTGTTGGTTTTTGTTGTTTTAGTTAAAATTAAGAAACATCACTCCAACTTCCGTTGAGAGATTGAGTTTGAGCCTCACTGATTTTTTCTCTGGTGAGACTACTCCCGAGGCTGTAAAATTCAAAATTAAAGGTGGTTCCAAGCCTGCTGGTCAACCTGGCTTCATGGGTGCTTCTTCATCATCTGCTCATGAGAATGTCTCCCGAGTTGAGTTTGAGGAATTTAAAAAGTGTTTATCTGTTGTTGTCAGCCAGCAAGGGATACTTATGAAATCTGTTGCTGAGATGAACAAGAAGCTGGACATTCTTATTGAGGTGGTTTTTTTAATGTCATTACTTTTTCTGTTATTTTTTTAGTAGTGTTTTTATGTTGTTTTATACAGTAAATTAATTTTTTAATTTTTTTTTGTTCTCAGTCATCCCAAGGTGGTCTTACTCACAATGGATCTCAGTCTGAAGATGCTCTTCGTACTTCAGAAAATGAGGATGATGAAGATTCCACTTCGGAGGAAGACGAGGATGATAAATTCGACGATGACAAAGGAGATGATCATCATGACGATGAAACTGATGATGATGATGATGATCTGGGTGGAGATGGTGTTGGTGCTGGTCAGGATGAGGCTCACACGGGCGATGTTCGTAACGATGAGGGTGTTGTTGTCCCCGAGGTTGTTTCGAGGGATGATGATACCGGCAAGGTGGATGATGCCAAGAATTCTGATCCTGTGGAACCTCTTGCAGAGATCAAACAGGTGTATTTCTTGTTTGGACATCATTTTTTTTGTGCTTTTTTGTGTGGATTTCTGTGTTTTGTGTTTGTTTTAATAGTTTTTTACTGTTTTTTTTGTTGTCAGCCTGAACAGTCTCAAGGTGGGGAGGAGAACATTGATGTTGATGCAACAATTGCATCTGCTGTTAAAGCTGTGGAGAATTTGGTTTGTGTTTCTGTTTTTGTTCCTTTGTAATTTGTATTTATATGGTATTCTATTGTTGTTTTTATGGTGTTTTGATTGTACTATTTGAAATTTAAAAAAAATCTTTTTTAGATTGGTTCCTCAACTCATGCCCCTGCTTCTGTTGAGACTTATGAGAAGACTGATCTTGAAATGGTTGTTTTTCAAGAGACTCCTATTTTACGTCCTCAAAAGAGGGATCAGAAGAAAGGAGCTGTTTTGAAATCCCCATTCATTGAGCTTGCTTCTAGTGCATCTAAATCAGGTTCATCCTCAGTTTCTCCTGATGATTCTGTGTATAAGGTCGTTAAATATGTGTGTGGTTTGTGCTCGTTGGACAACAAGATTGGTGAACCTGTCGATCCGCAATTGGAAGCTGAGTTTGTCAAGTGGGTTGATACAAGTCTTAGAAAGCATAAATCTAAGTAAGTATTTTTGTAGGTGTTCACAGTTATATATCTCTTATCGTTTTCCATTTATTTTTTATATTTTTTTATTTGTGTTTTGATATTTTTTTATTTGTTTTTTTAGCACAACAACTAATGTGTATTGTAAGGGTAAGGACACAATATTTCCGCCATTTCGTTTTGGTGTTGAGGACATTATCAACAAGATGTGGTTTCACAACCTTGCCTACCCTAATTGTTTCCTTACCAATTCTGTAAGTTTTTTTTTATTATTATTATTATTTTACATATTGTTTTTTTTTTAATGTTTTTAAGTGTTGTTCTGTCAGTTTTTTATAAGTTTGAATGTTTTTTTACTTATTTTTTTTTTTGTTCAGCACATTGACATCATTTTCTATTATCTTCGTAAGAAAATAATGTACTCAGCCGAGCCGAAAATCAAAGTCACCACAACTGATTGCCTCTTTTGTTCTAGCATAACAACTTTGTATGAGAAGTTTGTTGAGAAAAACAACGATATATCGGTGTTGTCTCTTTCTCACAATGTGGCCCAGTACATTCAAGGTGGTAAGATATTATGTGCCACTCCTTGGCATTTGGTTGATCATGTTGTTATGCCTATCAATGTAAAATTACAGGATCATTGGATTTGTGGTCGTCTAAACATAGCTGAGCGGCGGATATATCTGTACAATTCATTGCGTTCTGGGAGGTATATGACAGCTGCCAAAGAGGCTTGCAAGCCTTTCTCTATTATTTTACCATATTACTTCTCTATGTTAGACTTCAAAGGCCTTCGCAACGAAGCTAAGTTTAGCACTATGGAACCGTTCCCTATTGTTGATGTTGATGGTTTACCCGAGCAGGTCACAGCGTAAGTTTTATGTTTAGTGTTCAATGTTTTTCACTGGTTGTTTGTATTTTTATTTTTTTGTTATGTGACTTTGTTTTTTATCAGTGTTCTCATAGTGTCTATTTTTGTGTTTTCTTGTTGTTTTTTTTTTCCAGTGATTGTGGTGTTTTTGTAGCATCATTTGCTGAGTATTTCATTGATGGCAACCCATCCCATCCTCTGATTTTGATGTGCAAATTCACCGCGATCGTTTGGCTGTGTTATTTTATCAATATGGCATGAAGAAGCAAACTGAGAACATTGAAAGTTAATCCGAGGCCCCTCCCAGCCTTCCCAAGAAGTGATTTGTTTTTTCAATCAGACTGTCATTGTTCTTATAGTTTTTTAATGTTGTTTTTATGTTTTTTATGTTGTTTTTCGTAAACAAACATTGGTGTTCTGTTATGTTTCCTTACGTTTTGTGTGGACAATATGTAATCTTTATTTTTGTATGTTTTTTCTTATTCTTCTTATGTACAAACAAGTTGGTATGTTAAAGTTGTTAGTTTTTTCATTTCACATCCCTTCTTTTTTTGTTTTTTTTTTCTTATAGTTTCTCTGTTTTTTTGAATACAAATATTCATTTCAGTATTAAAAACACAAACTGTTTCAATAACAAACTTCATATATATATTCAATTTAGTATCCAACATCTTTTAATATCCAATCTAAAGTATCAAAAATTCCCAATGTAATCAATGTTTTTCAAATAAAAACTGTATTCCCTTTGTATTTCAGAAATTTAAATTCCTCAATATCTCATTCTCAAAACGTATGTGTAGTTTTCTTTTGTTTTTCCACTGTTGTTCTGTTGTTGTTTTTATTCCCTTCTACGTCTTCTGCTGCATGTTCTTTTGTTATGCCCCAGTTCACCACATTTGCTGCACTTGTTGTGTTGATCCTTTTCCCATCCAGCCTTCCTTCTTAATGTTTTTGGTCTTCCTGATTTTACTCTTTCATGTGGAGGCAAGACTATAATATTCTTCACTTCTTCCGGTACCTCCCACTCACTTTGGTGTCCTATTGGGTAAACTGTCCCTGAATAAGTTGCCAGCCATTTTTTTTTTTGTGTAGTAATCTGAGCAGTAGGTGTACGGGTCCATGTTCATCTCCCTCATCACGGCCACTGCGTGCCCGCATGGCATTTCATCTATTTGGAACCTGTTGCACGTGCATGTTCTTTTTTCTAGGTCTACTTCCCACGATTCTTTCATTCTTGTTACCTCAAACAAGTAATCTATTGTTGCTTTAACCTGTTTTAAATTTTATTACAAAAAAAAAAAAACAAACATAGCTGTAATTCCTACAACAACAATACAAAACTATTAAAACAACACTACAACAACACCTTTTACTTACTGTTTGTTTTTTTTTTTTAAAAAAAAAAATGCATAAATAATATTTTACCTCCAGATTCAATGAGTATGTGTAATTTTTCAACAGTATGTCTTCTCCAGTTGGTGATAGCTTAGTGAAGGTGTTGTGTGCTTTTGTCCTATTAGTATGGGTCCATTGTTGCACCAATGCTCTCAAGAATTCTAGCAGCGTTGTAATTGGTAGCTCCCTTGCTGCCAAATTTGCAGCGTTCGATGATTCTGATATGTTTGAGGTCATTGTGGAATACCTCTTGTTTTGGCTATGAATTCTTGACCACTTCTCATAACCGATTTTTTTAGGTAAGGTCTTATGCGTTTGTCCAATCCATCCAATTCAGCCATGTGGAACTCGAATTGCTTTTCTGTGTAGGCTTTGACTGCTCCAAAGAATGGCAGATTGTATTTGGCAGCATGTTGTTTGAAGCTTGTTTTAAGGTTGCTCAAAATGTGGTAACCGCAGTAACTGTGTGCAATTTCTGGATAGATTTCTCTTGCTGCTTTGATGAGGCTTTCATTTCTGTCTGAAATTAGGCATTGGTGTTCCCGTACCCCATACGCTTCTTTAAATTTTTTGAAGAACCATTTCCAAGATTGGTCATTCTCAGAATCTGCAACACAAAACGCTAGTGGAAAAATATGACCTGCTGCATCTTGTGTGCATGCGCACAACAAAGTTCCCCCATAAGCTGCTTTGAGGAACGTTCCGTCCACAACAACTATCGGTCTGCATGCTCCCCACCCTTTTATGGATGCATCCAACGCCATGAAAACAAAGAGCAAGCTGTTGTCTTCTGCCATTTTTCAGATCGACAAATGATCCAGGGTTTGTTTTTTCCACCATGTGTAAGAAACTCGGTATTAGGCTGTACGAGTCACTAGCATTACCTCTCAAGTCGTTTACTGCATGTTCCTTACTTCTCCAAGCTTTCATATAGTTCATTTTGATGCCATATCTGTATTTCAACTCCCCTTTTATGTCCATCGTTGTTGCCTTGGTCTTTATGTTCAAGAACTTCGGTTTTATTCATTCCCCTATCAGTTTCGATGTTGCTTGCCTTTGGTCTTCATGCCTAATATTTATGGGGCATGTGTGCATATTTGAGAACCTATTGAAACAAAAAAACAACAAAAACAACATTAAAAAACTATTAAAACAAACCTGTTGCAGATACCAAACATGTGTATTTCAGTACAAATTGTGGAAAAAGGGCATTTGTTCAGGCTGACAACAAAAACAACATTAAAAAACTATTAAAAACAAACCTCCTGATTATGAATGTGTTTGTTGGGCCATTTCTCGATGCTCTTAGTGACCAATTGCAGCTTTCGTAAACACATTTCAGACTGTACTCTTGAGAGCAGGACTTCCACACTTTGTACTGAAAGTTGTTTTTGATTGCGTAGTAGCTGAGGACATTTTTTAGAGTTTCTTTGTCTTTGTATGCCTGTCCTTTTTCCACTTCGGGGTGTTGCTTGTCTGTTATTAACTTTGCATTGTTGATGTCGATTTATGGATCCAGTTTTTTACTGGTGTTTTCAAGTTGTTCTACGATTTCTTCAGCAACTAGATTTGCATAGTCAATTATGTCGAATTTGTCCTCCTCATCTTCTATTGTTTCTGACTTTTCCCCTTCTTCTGTTTGCTGTCCCGTTGTGTATGATTCTGTTGTTGTTATGTTGTTTTCAAGCGTTGTTGTGTTGTTTTCGATCAGTGCCACATTATATTCATACGGTGTTGTTGTGGATATCGAATTTGGTGTTGCAGCAGGTGTTGTGTTGTTGTTTTGCTGGTTGACACATAGTGGATATGTAGTGAAATCTGTTTCCTTCATTTTCAATTCCAAGTAAAAGTAGAGGTTTCGATCGTTGCATATTTTGATCGGTGGTATTCCTTCTTTAGCTTGGTACTGTATTTGTAGTGTTGTGCTGGTGTTTTCGCAACCCAATGAAGTAAGCATTATTTGCAGTAGCTCTTCGTACTTGCATTTTGTTGGTATGAATTCTCCACTAGCCACATAGTTCACATAATTGT
Organism: Cannabis sativa; assembly: GCF_029168945.1. Lineage (NCBI taxonomy): Eukaryota > Viridiplantae > Streptophyta > Magnoliopsida > Rosales > Cannabaceae > Cannabis > Cannabis sativa. The sequence continues at coordinate 41,090,947 of NC_083606.1, read as the reverse complement.
GATCTTCATTCCATTGTCCATTGCTCTTGATGAGTACTGGTAGACATTCCATTACCTGTCATTCCAGGGTCTTATTTAATGTTAAAACAATAGTACAACAACAATAAAACAATAGCAAAACAACAAAAAAAAATTAACAAAAAAAATAAAACAACAACGATAAAACAACACAAAAACAACCAAACAGAAATACCCATTATATTTTTTGTTAGTTTTTATTATTATATTTGTCTGATACATATATGTAGGAATGTTTTTGTATTACTAACCGCAAAACAACATTAGAACAACCCTAATTTTGTGTTTGAATAATTGTACTAATTTATCAAATATTTTTTTCAAATCATTTTGTGTTACAAACGTCAAATTAACAATAGAACAACCCTCATTTATCTTTTTGCATCATAAATTAAAGAATATCACATTTGTGTTTTCGTTTTTTTTTTTAAACTTCAGATCTAAATCTGGTTTTTTTTTATTTTTTATTTTTTTTTGGTTTCTTAAGAATTAAATTATTTTTTGGGTTTTGTTGTGTTTACCTCTGTTATTTTGGAGGGACAGTTTTCTGTACGTCTTGTTCTTCAATTCTGATTCCTTTACAAAAAACTCTTCGCCGGATTTAATGGTTTTTTCTTGGTGATGTCCGTCTCCGGCGACTCCCCACACACGAAGCAGATTGTTTCCCGTGTGTTTTACTGTTCACAGTATAAATGTTATGTTGTTGGGCTTGGGCAGTACAAAAGTAAAGAAATTGGGCTGGGGCAGTAAAAATGTTGTTTTTGCCGTGTCCCAGTATATTTGTAAAGTTTTGGTTCAAAAACAGTATTTTTGTAAAATTCCCTTCCTATATGCATCTAAGCCCAATAGCAAACATATAGGCTCACACAGGTCAAAATGATTTGGATGGGGCCTATCATGTTACTAGGTATACACTGATGAAAGAAATTGCAAAAATTTACCCGTTACAAATTATTTATAAGATCTATTGATAATTGGACTATGATATGGTTAGCAAACTTTGAAATTTGAACAAGATTATTTTAAAAGATAATATTTTAATATCAAAGTAAGATCATTCAAATTTAATAAAAAAAATAATATCTGATCTTATAATTAAAATAAATAAAATAATCTAAAATTTCAAAAACAACCATAAGGCTCCTTTGTGTGAAATCAAATTTTCAAAATTCAAAGTCTACTAATATCAGAAACTAATTTTAATTAATTAAAAAAATAATTAGAAACTGAAATAAGGCCTCAATCATTTATCTCTATTCAGCCAAGCTCGAAAGAGAACATCGTTTCACTTCTATATCAAGATAGAAGCTATAGATTCCATATCTATGATTAGCGCTCCCACTCAATTGTACTATCATGTTCCCAAAATGTACGTATCACCCATACCAAAAGGTAGGCTTAACTAACAAATCAAAGAACACAAATAAACACTCTTGAGATCGAACCTAACCATGTTAGGATTGAGATCCATAGACCTAAGATCAACCATTGATATTGACTTAGAAAGATATAATGGTAAGTTTATGATATCTTATCTAAGATCAATATCGGTCCCTTCCAATGTATACTCCATACATTTGATACTGGTAAACTTTGCCATTGCCCTGGAAAGGACATAACACTTATCCAAGGTGTAAGTATACCTATCGTTGATTATCATGCCAGTCTAAATCCAGTGAACTGACAAATCATGGGAATTAATCTTTTGAAGATATAATCATGATTATATTCCACTATGTTGACGACACTATAATCATGAACAAATAGTGTTATCCCAATTTTTGCACTCTGACGTCGCATCACATGATGGTGACAAGTGGAATCAACTTTGAGTATATGCTTGGAGCGTATAGTCTGAACATGATGTCTCATAGGCATGTCTGGAGCAAAGCGATTAGAAATCTGCGCAGAGCGATCAACACTTAGTGAATTCAGCTTTCGCATCGTGAGTCATCTAAGAAATCCTTATAACTTGGGGATCAGATCAGAGAGATATGGCAAGCTGTCGAAATCCCATGATCAGTGTATCCTGCATTTATCATGCAATCTTTCTGCTTATATCCATTGTAACAAGAAGGGAAACACTTCTTCTCCAAGTTCATAGCCCTATAAATAGTGATGCATGCTCACTGGGCAAAGGACGAGAGATTTTACCCTAGAGTTATTATCAAAGAATTCATATTCAGAGATATTGTTGTAAGAGCTATAAGAAAAGGAATCTTTCTCCTTGTTCTTGAGTCAATACAAATAACGAGGATTAGGCTATTTCCGAACCGCTCGGGGCTGAACCTTTATAAAATTCTTGTGTCTTTACATTGCTTTACCATATATCAATTGCTATAAATCACTTATCGCTTACTAAATAAGACTCACTATAGTTGGCTAAAAGCGAGGTCAACATTTTGGTGCTTTCATTGAGAGATGGAATCAAGAATCGCTCTTCATTCAAAATCTAACCACATGTACGATGGTGGTGCAGACTCGTAGGGGCCTGTTGATCTAGCCAATGCACAGATGGTGGATCCTGCATTGCAGAACCCAAGAAACGCAAGGGTTCTGCCAGCTGTTAATCCCGAACAGCCGGCAAACGTGGGTCACGATGTAACAACTTCTATAGATGAAATTGCGCCTGGTGTGCAAGAGACTGGGAATAACAGTTCAGCACCCAACCAGGGCATTCATAACATAGTTGCCTATTACCAACGCTTTAAATGACCATTGGAGATGATACTGAGTTACACAATCTCTGTGCTGCTCTTGGACTCGTGAAGGGTCATACCAGTACCCTACATCATGATCAGGAAGATCTCCGCGCAGCGTTAAACCTCGCGTTCGAGGAACAAAGGCGTATGTTTACCGAGTGGAGAGACAAAGAGATGGAAGCATTAAGGGCTCATCATACAGAAATTGAAAATCGTAGTCGGCAACCTACGGTGCTGATACGAAAAGCCTACTAAACTATAGGTCAGCAACCTCCAAGTGTCATCCCCGTGGGCGAGATGGAGGAAGATCCAACGATGAATACTTCCCAGACTGCAAATGGTCAGCCGCCAAATCCCCGGTCACGAGTTCCACTTGTGGGCCTAGCGGTAGGCGGGCAGACCTTGTCTAGTAATTCATCAGGAGAGGTCATACTTCATAGTTCCAAACAGGTTAACGGTGCCATTCCGCCTGTCAACCAAGCAAATCAATCGCTAAGATAGCCACCGCTCAGAAGGATACTGCTGTGATTCAAATCGACCAGAATGCCGAGCAGGTTAGCCCAGCCGTACAGGCACAGCTAGACGAACTGAAAAATATGTTCCAAGGCATGGCTGGACAAAGAAATAATGATCTCGAGCTGGGCCGAGCACGCGAAACTCCTTTCTCTCCCAAAATTAATCTTCTGGCGTTGCCCCACAAGTTTAAAAGGCCAACATGGAAAATGTACACAAGAAGAGAAGATCCTCTTTCCCACCTCAAGTATTTCGACATGCGAATGGATTTGCAAGGAGTCCGAGGGGATGTGTGTTGCAGAATCTTTCCTGCTACCCTGTCAGAAGCCGCCCAACAATGGTATTTCAAGTTGGCCCCTAGAAAGTTCAGTTCATGGAAAGCCTTCTCTTCAGAATTCCATGCACAATTCTCCTCCTCTCGCCAACTTTCGTTGCATCTAGGAGACCTGGTTGATGTCAAGCAAAGACCAGGTGAACCTTTCTGAGCATACATCAGCAGATTCATGACGGAGGTGACCAAAGTTTCATGGGTAACTAAAGATGGAAAGTTATCCGCAACGAGCTGGTAGACTCAATGAGTGATTTTCTTGACCGTGCCGAAGGCTTCATCAAGCTCGAAGAAGCCATTCAACGAGCGAAAGGTGAGCAAAAGCCTGGCAAGTTGAAAGCTCCTTCTACTGGAACATCCGCCCAACTCCCCCATTACCCAAATAATTCAAACTCAAGTGGTAAACGTTCCAACAACAACCACAGGCAAGGGAATGGGAAGAAGGGAAAGTTCACTGGCAAATTCGAACAAGCTCCCCGGGAGAATCAAGCAAAGTACACCGCATATACTATCTTGACTAAAGATGTAGAAAGTGTTTACATGGCAACTCAGTCACTGGCCCCATATAAGAAGCCCGGGCCGATGAAGAAAGATGTCAGCAAGAGGGACATGACAAAAAATTTTCAATTCCAAGGAGACTATGGCGATGACACTAATGAATGTAATAGCCTGAAGCGGGAAATTGAATTCCTGATAAGGAGAAATAACCCACACTTGCAGAAGTATGTCAAGATCGATCAGGGTCAGAGGAACGACAACAACCAAGAATTACTACCTCCACCGGTAGATGGACATCTGCAAGTCATCATTGGAGGCTCGCATATTGCTGGAGATTCAGGCAAAGCTCAGGAGGGGTATGCCCGAACAGCGCAGCACGAACAAGAGGAAGTTATCCTGGCCGTGGAAGAAAGGAAGCCCAAAGTTCCACGAGTAGGAGGGCCTACCATAACTTTCAACGATGAAGATGCTGTCGAAGTTAGATTTCCGCACAACAACCCGCTGGTCATGGAAGTCAAGATAGCCAATATAATGGTGGCCAGAACCATGATTGATAATGGAGCATCTTCCAATATCTTGTTCAAAACTACTTATGAAAAGATGGGACTCCAGCTCAAGAATTTAACCCCATGTCTCTTACCAGTCTATGGTTTCTCTGGTTAAGGAGTCACACCTCTAGGACAAATTCGTCTACCCCTCACTGTTGGACAAGCTCCGATGAGCATGACTATCATGTCACAGTTCTTGATAATAGATGTTCCTTCAGCTTTTAACGTAATGCTAGGTCGGCCGGCCTTGTATAACTTAAAGGCTGTCACATCAATATTCCACTCATGCCTGAAGTTTCCAACAAAGAATGGGGTAGGGTGTCTAAGAGGAAACTAGCAGTTTGCTCGGGAGTGTTATAACCTTGCAGTGGCCAAGCCTAAGAAGGAAGTATCCTCCGGCCAGAGCACAGACACGGGAAGAAACATTCTCAAGTAGGGAACTTCCCAAGGCGAGGATGAAGATGTGGATTCTGGACTTGGGGACCCAAGCAGAAATGTTGGACCTGTGGAAGAGTTAGAAGAGATCAAAATCGATCCAGATATCCCGACCAGAAAGCTAATGATCCGAAAGGGTTTGTTGCTCGAAGTAAAATCAGAATTGATAGAATTTCTGAGAGCAAACCTAGACGTTTTTGCCTGGTCACATGCATATATGGTTGGAATTGATCCTTCTATCATTTCACACGTTTTGAATATTGGTCCCAACTTTCGGCCAGTCCAACAAAAGCGAAGGCTACTGGACAAAGAATGAGCATTAGCCTTGAAGGAAGAAGTAGAAAAGGTGCGCAACAACAATTTTACAATTGAAGCTTTCTACCCAGCTTGGGTCGCAAATCCCATATTGGTGCCCAAGCCGAACAAGAAATGGCGAGTCTGTACTGATTTCACAGACCTCAACAAAGCATGCTTCGAAGACTGTTTTCCATTTCCAAGGATCGACCAGCTCATAGATGCAACACTAGGGCATGAAATATTAAGCTTCGTGGACGCCTATTCAGGCTACAATCAAACCAAAATGCATCCACCAGACCAAGAACATACAAGTTTCCGAACAGATATGTGTCTATATTGCTACAAAGTATTGCCGTTTGGTCTTAAAAACGCTGGAGCGACATACCAAAGATTGGCAAACAAAATGTTTAATGACCAGATCCGACGAAATATGGAAGTGTACATGGATGACATGCTCGTTAAATCCAGGAAGGCTGGGGGGCACATAGACGACCTGGACGAATGCTTCAAAGTCCTCAGAAAGTACCATATGAAACTAAATCCCTCAAACTGTTCCTTTGAAGTCACCTCGGGAAAGTTTCTGGGCTTCATCATCAATATCCGAGGAATTAAAACTAAGGAAGTGCAAAGTTTGACTGGTCGGATCGCCGCACTCAGCAAGTTTGTTTCAAAATAAACAGATAAGTGTGTCCATTCTTCAATATGCTACGATGAAACAAGCAGTTCAAGTGGACAGATGAATGTGAAAAAGCTTTCCAAGAGCTAAAAGCACAACTTGCAAAACCTCCTATACTCTCAAAACCTCTGGATGGAGAAGAACTTGGAATATACTTAGCTGTCACAGAACATGTCGTAAGTGCCGTGTTAATGAGAGAAGAGAACAACATACAACACCCAATCTATTACATTAGTAAAAGACTCATTGAGGCCGAGGGCTGATACCCATTAATAGAAAAGCTCGCATACTGCCTTATTCTAGCAATAAGAAAATTAAGGCCTTATTTTCAAGCTCATCCTGTTCGGGTATACACTGACCAACCATTACGCCAAATACTGCAAAAGCCAGATGCCTCTGGACGGCTACTCAAGGGGGCGGTGGAGTTGGGCCAATACGAAATTACTTTCCGACCCCGAACAGCAATCAAAGGCTAAGCCTTAGCAGACTTTGTGGTAGAATGCACAGGCAAGAAAGAAAGCATACAAGAAAGTAACCCCGAGCCGGTACAAACACCTTAGTTAAGTAACAATGAAGATAAGCCAACCTGGAAACTACATGTAGATGGGTCGGCTACAGATCAACTATCTGGTGTAGGAATTGCCCTTGTCACGCCTACGGGGCAACACCTGCACGATGCAGTCAAGTTTGGATTCAAAGCATCTAATAACGAGGCCGAGTATGAAGCTCTAATTGCTAGATTAAAACTAGCCCGGGAGATGAAAGTCTAACACATTGAAATCTGCAGTGATTCACAGCTGGTGGTAAATCACGTATCCGGAGAATACAAGGCTCGGGGAGAAAAGATGATAGCATATGTGAGCAAAATATATGATCTGCTCACACAATTCAAAAGCTACAGTCTCAGAAAAATTCCAAGGGAAGAAAACGCAACTGCAGACGCGTTAGCTCGATTGGCAAGAAATAATGTAAGTGACAAGGCGAACTTGGTTCCTATCCAGTTCCTTGAAGAGCCTAGCATCACTGGCGCAGAAGAAATCGAAATGATTGATACTTCCCCAAACTGGATGACACCAATAGCAGCCTACCTCGACTCTAGGAAACTCCCAGATAATCGAAATGAAGCTCGAAAAATGAGAAGGAAAGCTGCACGGTATATCATAGTAGAGGGAATTATGTACAGAAGAGGATTCTCAATGCCATTGCTAAGATGTGTTACTCACGAAGAAGCTGGACGACTCCTATCTGAAGTGCACGACGGATTTTGTGGACATCATGTCGCCGGGCAATGCTTTTCTAAGAAAATTCTAAGGCAAGGATATTTCAAGCCAACGATGATTAAAGATTCAAAAGCCTATGTTAAGAAATATGACAAATGCCAGAGATTTTCAAAGATACCTCGAGCTCCACCTAATGAGTTGACTCAGATGCAAAGTCCGTGGCCCTTTTCCATTTGGGAATTGACCTGATCGGACAATTACCCAAGGGCAAAGGAGGAGTGCAAGATGCAGTGGTAGCGGTTGATTACTTCACTAAGTGGACAGAAGTTGAACCACTCGCAACCATTACATTAAAGAAAGTTCAAGACTTTATTGTGAAGAACATAATCTGCTGGTTCAGACTGCGGTACAAGATAGTTTTAGATAATGGCAAGTAGTTCGACAGCCAATCCTTCACTGACCTTTGTGCGAACCATGGTATCATCAAAAGTTTCTCAGTAGTGGCCCATCCTCAAGCGAATGGTCAAGTTGAAGCAGTCAACAAGACCTTGAAGGATACAATGAAGAAAAAACTTGAAGATGCTAAAGGAAATTGGCCAGAAGAGCTTCCTGAAGCTCTATGGTCATATCGGACAACTGAGAAAACGACAACCGGACATACACCATTCGCTATGGCATTCGAATATGAAGCTATGCTGCCTGTAGAACTCAAGCCACCATCCCACAGAAGATTGATGTACAACCAAGATACCAATCACGTACTCCTAGCCGAATCACTCGATGAAATCGAAGAAAGACGAGCCACTGCAAACCTGAAGTTGATGGCCCATCAACAAAAAGTAGCTCGATATTTCAATAAACAAGTGAACGCTCGGAAATTCTTCGTGGGAGATATCGTCCTGAGAAGGGTATTCCTAAACACCAAAGACAGTACGGCAGGTGTACTTGGACCTAATTGGGAAGGACCATATCAACTGGTCGAAGTTCTTGAATTCAGAGCATACAAATTAGGTAAGTATGATGAAAAAATGCAACTCGTTCTAGTACCATGGTATTGGAATGGGGAACATTTAAGAACATACTACTAATTGTTGGAAATTATTTTACCAGGATCTAGATTCACTAACAAGTATGTTGGATTAACAACCTAATATGAATTCTAAAACAATGAAAATAAACACATATAAAGTTAGAAAACCTTACAGTGGGTGCAGCGGAATAATATGACTCCTTCCGTTCAGATCTCTAGCCCTTGATTCCTTTCTGTAGCAGAGCATCACCAAGATCTGAACCTGGATCTTCTTTTCTCCTTCTTTGATGCAGAAATTCCATAGTCTTCCATACTATGATTGAGATACCACTTGATGTGTGTGGGCACTACTCATCTCACAAGGATTTCGAAAATTCTCTCTTTTTTCTCTCTTAATTTCGTGGCTCATCATGCATACAAGAGAAGAGAGCAAGGTTGCTTTATATAGGGAAAATGGAGAGCACAACTTTCCAAATAAAACAGTTTCCTTAATTACTGTGTAATCAATTAACTGCCTTATTTAGTGTGATCCACCACTTTCCTATTATAGCTAGGCTTTGATTAGCAATTACATGGCAATTAAAAAATAAAAATAATAATTGGGAAACACAAAGGGAGTGCTCGGCCATAGAGGGAAATGGGCCTCACTTGGATTTTGCAGTTTCCTCAATTTTATTTCTATTTCTCCAAAAATGCCATTTTTCCAATTCTAATCATTTAAATGCCAAAACTAATTATTTAATAACTAAAATAGATTATTAAATAATATTGTCATTTAAAATAATTATTAATTAGACATACAAAGTCTCTTAATTAATAATTAAACCTAGAAACCCTTTTCTTTACGATTTCATCCTTAAATTGTGAGAATTCATAAAGTAGACATAGTCTAACTTTTAGAATTTTAATTGATTAATTAAAATCAATTAACTGAGTCTTACAAGCAGTATGACCTCAACTAGTATGGGGACCATGGGTCTATATAACCGAGCTTCCAATAAGTCGAACCGAATTTACCAAGTAAATTCCCTAACTTATTAATTCCTCATTGAATCCACACTTAGAACTTGGAATTGCACTCTCAGTCATATAGAAACGCTCTATATGTTCCACGATATAGACACGTCATTAGTTATCCATTGTTATAACCCTAATGTGATCAATGATCCTCTATATAGATGATTTACACTGTACAGGGATTAAATTACCGTAACACCCTACAATGTATTTTATCCTTAAAACACTTAACCCTGTATAAATGATATTTCACCTAAGTGAAATGAGATCTCCACCATTTATCTTCGTTTGGTTAAGCTCGAAGGAAATCATCCTTTACTTCTATTTGCCAAATAGAAGCTATAGATTCCATATTTATGTTAGCGCTCCCCCACTCAATTGCATTACCGTGTTCCCAAAATGTACGTATCACCCTGATACAAAACTAGGCTTAACTAACAAATCAAAGAAGACGAGTAACACTCTTGAAATTGAGCCTAACCATATCAGGATTTCGATCATGTGATCTAGGATCAACAGGTGATATTGAATTGAATAGATATTACGGTAAGTTTTAAAATCTAATTCAAAGTTCAATATCGGTCCATTCCAATGCATACTCCATGCATCCAATACTGGTAAACTTTGCCAATGTCCTGGAAAGGACATAACACTTTTCCAAGGTGTAAGAATACCTATCGCTGATTATACCATGTCAGTCTAAATCCAGTGTTCTGACAAATCAGGGAATCAACTTTTGAACATATGATTAAGATTATATTCCACTGTGCTGACAACACTATAATCTTTAACCAACTCATATGTTCTGGACTTAAAAAGAATTCATACATTATATACATATAATCATGAAATAAATCATGTGAACCATGCAACATAAAATGTTAATTCTGATCTTTATTAATAAGTAAATCTGATTATATGAAATGAGTTTTATTTAGGGCATAAAACCCAACAAACTCCCACTTGCACTAATATAAAACAAAAAGTGCATTTCAAATAATCATTAACACCTTGATGTACAAATCAAGTGTAGTAGTAGTAAACTCCTCGTAATGGGATCTGACAGGTTGAATTAAACACAACCTCTTCTCCACCATTACTCTTCCTTAATCACAAAATCCTTGATAATGTGAAATTCCTCTCTATATGTCTACTCTTTTGGGATACTGGATTCTATACTTTTGGGCAACTACTCTTTCGTTATTCAGGAAGTAACCCTAGTAGTTAAGGCAAGTTGGAACACTGCCACAAATGTATAGAACTTTCCTTAGACTGAAAAAGTATCTTTCCTGCAACTTTTAACATTCAGTCTCTTTCTGGTAGACTAAGAGATTTCAGATAGGTTTTTACATTTCTCCAAAATCACTACTCCACCCCTAAAGTAATCACCATCTCATCAGCAGACTTTCTAGCACAAAGGCAAGTCTTGAAATTTGATGTGGTGTAGTCTAAGAGTTTTAAAAAAACACCCTTATTGACTAACATATAGTTCCTCTTCTTAATCTTAAAATTTACTTGATTTTCTTCCATTGTTCTTCTCCTGGATTAATCTAATACTTACTCATTACTCCCACTCAACAGCAGGTGTCTGGTCTAAGGCATACTAAAGCATATCTGAGACCTCTCACTGTTGATTTAAGAATTCTTTCATGGCTTTATCTTCTCTGGAATAGTTGAGACTTTTCCTTAGATAAATAAAATCTATGTCTAAGAAGTTGTGAAGCTTCTATAGATTGCCATTGGAAAGAAAATGCTTCAGCATCTTACTAAAGTAAGTTGCTTGCATTAAAGTAAGTAATTACCAGGTATACCACAAGCCATAGGTTTAGATAAACTCAAACCTATAATACTAGGAACAGGAAGTTTTGTTAAGTCCATTGAATAGACTTATGAACGAAAATTTCCTTTCATGTCCTTGTAATAGAAAACTTTATGTTACTCCATGTGAATGGATCAAACTATAGTTCTCTTGGCTTTCTTCTTAGTTTCTTATCTTGACAATCCATTAATTGTTTAAACTCACAATGGATTTTAATCACTAGTGTCTTCCAAGTTATAAGAAGGTGAGTTCCTAGAAACTCTCCCACTACAACAAGGTACCGTGAACTATGTCAAAGAAAACTAAATGGTATAGACCTCTTCAGTTGTATTAAGACAACAGAGGCAGTGGGATCATCTTGTAACGAATAAGATGATAGAACACTTATGGAATCAAGAAAAAAATATCTCCTTTATTTGCTACTTTATTTTCAGACTTAGTCATTTTCTTAGAAAAGTAGTATTTGTTTAAACAAACACTTTCTTATCTAATGACTATGGGATGCTCCACCCCTAATCACTTAGAATAGCTAACAAACATGCAAACCAAGGTTAGCAGTTCTAGCTTTTCTTAAGATTTCAATTAGGTCATCCATGAATCTAGTAATGATTTACATTAAGTATACTACCATTGCATCATTCTGAAATTTTATTTCCATAGAAGGATTTAAGCAACAACTAGTAACTAATCATCAATATGCAACTCGAATTTCTGGGGAGGTAAGTTTGGATATTATTCAAAATCAAATTAATGATCTTTGAACTGCATATCTACTAACTTTTTCTCCACCCCTATCAGTTCGCAAGATCTTTAACCACTTACCTTCACCATTGCTAGAAATTCATGAAATTTTCAAACATTTCAAATTTCTTTTGCATAAGGTAAAATCTAGAGTGATCGTTTTAAGAATACAACGAAAAATCATATCCACCCCTGAATGTACATCCATCTGCGAATGAGATGAAATTACTTTCAGTGGATATAGGCATATTAACTCTTTGCAGAGAATGATCTTGTCAAAACCACTATGAACAAGATACAAATGCCATAGATTTATAAAATATGTGGTTGAATCTTTTGATGACTTACTTTAGTTACATCAAAGAGTTCTTAGAATAGTGCAAGTGGATTCTTGTCACAGAATACTAAACTCATACAGTTTGAGTCCATTGAAAGAAAATGGTTATTCAACACTTGTAAAAGTGTAACTGTATAATTAGTAACTCTTTCTTGGACCACCACTACTAATCTAACTCTATGATTTGCCTATACAAGTAGGAGATATCTAAGATTGAGGATTTATATCATTTAAGGATAGAATTCCGGGAATATAATCATATGCGTCATCTAATTTCTTAAGAGAAAATAAGATTTTATATGATTTATAGACAATTCATCCAATGATATGTCATTAAGCTAATTCGAAATGAATAAGCTAAGAGGAATTAGGATAATTTCGTTTTAAATAAGAATCCAACGATGCTCCGATTAGCGAGAGTCAAAGTAATCTTATTTATACAATCTTCTTGTTTCATATCGTAAAACATTAGTCTAAGGTGTCATCAATTGATGAACAGCTAGATGTTGCATTTACAATATTTATCTTTCGAGATCTAACACTACTATGTTAGTCTAATGGTGAAAATCCATTAGGGATTTATCTCATTAGAAAAACAAATCAAGTTAGACCAACAATGAAAATTCGAAATTAAACTACGATTTAATAACAAAAAATAACATGGTTCAATACAAATTCATACACAATTCAAAAATTATCAAGAATATAGCAAGTAGGAATGACAAGTGAAAATACTAAAACATACAATCCTAAATAATTTCCAAGGTTTTCAACAAAATGATATCAGTGTCCCATTTAGGCGAGAGTCAAAGCTATCATCCATTGAATAGAGTTGTCAGCTCATCTAAAATGTCAAACATTCTAGCAACCTTTTATTCGATCAAGATTTGAATCCGCGTTGTCCCGTTTAGGCGAGAGTCAAGGCTATTCTATCGTATGAGCTTCCACCATTGTTTCATATTCTTGCAAGTCTTATATAGTCGCCACCATTAGGGTGAGCATAAACTATATAAAAAAAACTTACAAGATTACTTATCTTTCGAGATTAAACGGTGCTAACTTGCTAATGAACGTTCCTCCATTAGGGAGGATTACTCACTAAAACAATAGCTATGTAAAACCAACAATGGAGATCGAATATCCTTATAATAATAAAGCTCATTATTTAATGAAGGGTTGTATTTTCTTCTAATATTTATTTTAATCCATTTATTTTAAATATATATTTATTTAATTAAAATTTCCAATTTAGAATGAAAAATTCCAAATATAAATTTTAATTTAATATTTATAAATTATACTTAGATAGATAAATAACGTGAATTATTTTCATCTTAGTAATAATTTCCATAAATATTTAGAAAATTATTCAATTTAAGTTGATTCAAAATTAATTTGAATTAATTTACAACTCAAATTTAATTTTCTATAAATATATATTGCATTTTCGAAAATGCTTTAAAATAAAATAAAATAAATCCTGGAAAATTACTCTTATTTTATGTTGGCCCAAAATTAATTAATAAAAATTAATTTTCAACAAAAAATATAATTTTCCTATTTAATTAAATATCTAAGAAAAATTTCAAATATTTAAGTATCATGATTAAAAAATCAACTTAAATATTAATTTTCTATTTAATTAAATACACTAGAAAAATACTTCAAGCAAAATAGATAATAACTATCTAGACTTTTCATAGACTAATTAATTCAATTTCTAATTATTATATATTTTAGTTCATTTATTTTAATTAACCATCAAATGAAAAAGTCACTGATTTAAGTTGGTCCAAAATTAAATAAATAATTTTTAACTTTAATCTATTTTTCAAACAAAATTCAAAATTTCTATATTAAAGAAATGTAATTTCGAAATTTTGGAAAATAATTAATAAAATAAAATAAAATATATTCTGAAAATTATTCAAACTTATGTTATTCTGAAATAAGATTCCAAACTTAAAATAATTTTCAACTTTAATTAAATAACATGAAAATAACAATATTAAAGTATCATGATGAAAATCAACTTAGATATTGAAATTTTCAATTTAATTAAATGTATTAAATTCAAGAAATAAATAATTAAGTAAAGAGGAAACTTAATTATTAATTCTAGTTTAATACTAGGAAAATATTCTAAACTTAGATTGTACCAAAATTAATTATGAGACAATTTTTTTTTTGGAAGAATTATGAGACAATTAATTTCACAATCAATGACATTTTCCTATTTAATATTAGAAATAATAACTAGTACTAGAAATAACTATCTAGAATATATCATTGACTAAGTGTTTTTCTAAAATTAACTTTAAAATATTACAATGAAAAATAAATTTCATATATTTTAAAAGTTAATTATGTTGCTAATTCAATTTTAATTAGGTTAGACTAATATAATTAACCTAATACAATTATTTAAATAAGGCAAATGGGCCTTCACAATTGGGGTAGTTCATGTGAGGGGGAGCTGGGTTCAGTATGTCGTACCCACTTCTATGGCCCCCAACTCTCACACAAGGCCCAAAAGAGAGGAATTTAACCTTAAAATAAACAATTGTTATTCATTGAATAAGCCCAAATCTAATTGGGCCTAAATAAATTTCCTTATGTCAAAATTTATTTTAGCAACCTAGTCCATTTACTTAGTAAAAACTTAAATGGGCTCCCTATATGTATCTAAGCCCAAAAGCAAACATATAGGCTCACACAGGTCAAATGATTTGGATGGACCCTATCATGTTACTAGGTTTACACAGATGAAAGAAGTACAAAATTTACCTGTTACAAATTATTTATAAGATCTATCGTCAATTGGACTATGATTAAAATCAGATCATTGGATCATGATCCGTCAACAAGTTAATCATAGCAATTTAGATCAGATAAATAATAGGTTTGTTAAAAAGTTTTGAATAAACAATATAAACAAACAAACATTTTCCATGTAACAGATGTGAATCAAGATATTAATATAATTAAATTATTGTTCTTAAACTAACCAAATAAAGGAAACTAATTTTAAAATATCTAGGTTTATTTGAATCAAATTAAATTAAATATCTAATAAGATCAATGATTTAAAAGGAAAGAATCTCCAATATCACTTTCAGATCTTATAATTTAATAAAATAAACCAATTTTAAAATAGATTTGGTTAAATAATAATTACCATTAATATATGTCAAAATATCTCAAATTAAGCAATATTCAAATCTCTACAAAAATATCTATGTTATTTAAATATTTAAGATATGATTTATAAATTTCTAATAAGGAAAAAATGATATATATAGAAAAAATATCATTTTAATACTTATAATTTATAAATAATTAAATATTTAACAAAATAACAAATTTTTGAATTTGAAAAACATTATGGTAAGTATATCTATAAAAATATCTATGTTAATTTCAAATTTATTAATTATTTACTTTGTCATATAAGATAATTTTAATATAATATTTTAAATAAAAAGACAAAGTTATCTTTTAATTTAAAATATCTTAAATATCAAAATATCTAATCTTATAATTAAATAATAAATAAATATTAAAGAACTTAACAAATTTTTAAATCTGACCATAATAGGAAATATTTAAAAATTGGAAACAATCCAAAATAGAAATATTTAAAATTGGAAAAAATTCCAAATTGAAAATATTTAAAATTGGAAACATTTCAATTTAGAAATATTTAAAATTGGAAAAATGAATTTTGGGAAACAATCCCATGAAAAAATTGGATTTTTGGGGAAAAACCTCAAAAATTCGCAATTTGTGGGGAACTGCCAGGATAGGCTGCATGCAGCAACCATGAGTTCCAATCTTCCAAAATTCATATCTTTCTCAATTGTTATCGGAATCGAGTTCCGTAAAAACGAAAATTGCTCAATTTTTCACAAGGAATCCAAATAAAATATTTTCAAAAATTGAAAAAATATATTTCATGGAGAAATTTCGTACAACACATACATTCATCACATAAGCACATAAACCAACATGAAACCATCCAAATCAACACAGAAACATGCAATCATCGTTTTAATTCATATTACATGAAAGTAAATCATTACCATGGCTCTGGTACGAGTTGTTGGAAATTATTTTACCAGGATCTAGATTTACTAACAAGTATGTTGGATTAACAACCTAATATGAATTCTAAAACAATGAAAATAAACACATATAAAGTTAGAAAACCTTACAGTGGGTGCAGCGGAATAATATGACTCCTTCCGTTCAGATCTCTAGCCCTTGATTCCTTTCTGTAGCAGAGCATCACCAAGATCTGAACCTGGATCTTCTTTTCTCCTTCTTTGATGCAGAAATTCCATAGTCTTCCATACTATGATTGAGATACCACTTGATGTGTGTGGGCACTACTCATCTCACAAGGATTTCAAAAACTCTCTCTTTTTTCTCTCTTAATTTCGTGGCTCATCATGCATACAAGAGAAGAGAGCAAGGTTGCTTTATATAGGGAAAAGGGAGAGCACAACTTTCCAAATAAAACAGTTTCCTTAATTACTGTGTAATCAATTAACTGCCTTATTTAGTGTGATCCACCACTTTCCTATTATAGCTAGGCTTTGATTAGCAATTACATGGAAATTAAAAAATAAAAATAATAATTGGGAAACACAAAGGGAGTGCTCGGCCATAGAGGGAAATGGGCCTCACTTGGATTTTGCAGTTTCCTCAATTTTATTTCTATTTCTCCAAAAATGCCATTTTTCCAATTCTAATCATTTAAATGCCAAAACTAATTATTTAATAACTAAAATAGATTATTAAATAATATTGTCATTTAAAATAATTATTAATTAGACATACAAAGTCTCTTAATTAATAATTAAACCTAGAAACCCTTTTCTTTACGATTTCATCCTTAAACTGTGAGAATTCATAAAGTAGACATAGTCTAACTTTTAGAATTTTAATTGATTAATTAAAATCAATAAACTGAGTCTTACAAGCAGTATGGCCTCAACTAGTATGGGGACCATGGGTCTATATAACCGAGCTTCCAATAAGTCGAACCGAATTTACCAAGTAAATTCCCTAACTTATTAATTCCTCATTGAATCCACACTTAGAACTTGGAATTGCACTCTCAGTCATATAGAAACGCTCTATATGTTCCACGATATAGACACGTCATTAGTTATCCATTGTTATAACCCTAATGTGATCAATGATCCTCTATATAGATGATTTACACCGTACGTGATTAAATTACCGTAACACCCTACAATGTATTTTATCCTTAAAACACTTAACCCTGTATAAATGATATTTCACCTAAGTGAAATGAGATCTCCACCATTTATCTTCGTTTGGTTAAGCTCGAAGGAAATCATCCTTTACTTCTATTTGCCAAATAGAAGCTATACATTCCATATTTATGTTAGCGCTCCCCCACTCAATTGCATTACCGTGTTCCCAAAATGTACGTATCACCCTGATACAAAACTAGGCTTAACTAACAAATCAAAGAACACGAGTAACACTCTTGAAATTGAGCCTAACCATATCAGGATTTCGATCATGTGATCTAGGATCAACAGGTGATATTGAATTGAATAGATATTACGGTAAGTTTTAAAATCTAATTCAAAGTTCAATATCGGTCCATTCCAATGCACACTCCATGCATCCGATACTGGTAAACTTTGCCAATGTCCTGGAAAGGACATAACACTTTTCCAAGGTGTAAGAATACCTATCGCTGATTATACCATGTCAGTCTAAATCCAGTGTTCTGACAAATCAGGGAATCAACTTTTGAACATATGATTAAGATTATATTCCACTGTGCTGACAACACTATAATCTTTAACCAACTCATATGTTCTGGACTTAAAAAGAATTCATACATTATATACATATAATCATGAAATAAATCATGTGAACCATGCAACATAAAATGTTATTTCTGATCTTTATTAATAAGTAAATCTGATTATATGAAATGAGTTTTATTTAGGGCATAAAACCCAACACTAATAAAGTTCCAGGTCGGATGACCACACTAAGTACTGAACGAACATTTACTCTTAAGTAAATGGCCTGCTGGGCGGACTACGCTCAAAGGTTTCGACAAAAGGAAAAAGTAATCAGGTCAGGTCAGGAAAAAGTACAAAGGTTTCGACAATTTCTATTTCTGCAATTTGTTTTATTTCATGTTAAGCTAAAATATCAGATTAGATCAAATAGCTATGACGTAAGTTACTACAGTAACAAACACATTTTTCAATCAATAAATGAATCAAGATAGCTATTTCAAAATTCAAATTGAGTCGAAATTATCAGCATGTTTCTAATTTACCATCCAGTGCGTATAAAAGGTTTGGTCAAACCCAAAGCACCAAACAGATAAAAAGAATACTGGTAAGAAACAAGTGACCAAGAGTCATAAGTCTGCTCGGTCACTTGGGGGGCACCTATACCTGTACAAAGCATTTGGTAAAGATAAAAAAGTCACAATTGCACGATGATTATAAACAGAGAATGAAATTCATTAAAGATATCAAAAGCACGTAATACTAGGATTAAAAGCTGCCCTGTCAGCCCGTTGTCTATAAAATGAAAAATAATTCCAAGTTTAAAGACCGCTTGGCCAGTCATGATGTCTTAGAAAAGGTCGTATGGCCGAATAAGATATATAAAAATAAAAGGATAAAAGAAGAAGTGTTTAAATAGCTGGAGTCCTAGGCTCTTGGTTCGGGTCTTCTGGGCCAGCAGGAGCTGGAGGATCTGTTGTTTGAACGGGAGGTACATCACCATTTTGGTCGGAGGTAGAAGGAGCCGCCTCGGTTTCACCATAAGCCACTTGAGAAACGCAGAACTCAAGGTACATGTCCTTAGCTTCACCAAAGTAGTCAAAGTTTGCCTGAGGATTAGCCTTCCAAAAGTAATAGAAGAGCTCTAGACCGGCTATCTTCAAGGCATGAACTTTCTCTTTCAGCTTCGTCACCTCGGCTGTAAGCTCCTCCTCCTTAGCCTTCTTCTCCTCCTCTACCTGACGAAGGACTGCTCGAAGAGATGTCCTCTCGTCTTGAAGACTGTTCACTTCAGCAGATAAAGTCTCGATGGTCTCCTCAAGTCAGTCAGAAGCCTCAAGATCCTTACTCAGCTCAGCTATTTTCTTTTGGGCGGTAAAAAGCTTCTTGTTGGCTTCACCCAGCTCGATCAGAACAGCTCCGAGTTCTGCCCTGGAATCTTTAGCATCCTTCCTGGCCACGTCCACCTCCGCCCTCGTGGTATTGGACAAAGCCACGTCCACCTCTGGGAGTAGGTGTAGGCCAACTTCAGACCGGCCTACACAAAGGAAAAACTTGAGTATTTGAGCCAAGTAAAGAGGATTAAAGAAACTTGTCAAGAAAGACTTACCCTTGTTAACTCCTTCAAGAATCCTCCCACTAGCAACTCCAGTAAAGAGTCATTGTCAACACCGGCCAACTGCTCACTAACCTCAGGAACCAACTGGTTCATATAATGAGCGAGCAGCTCCTTGCCTTTCTTGGCCTCCAGAAGCGCCGACAAAGGTGGAGTAGAGGTCCGCACCAGCTCAGACCCACCTCTCGGTTGGTCAGACCTCTCTGAAATCCCTTCTCGAGACTCCTTCGACTTGGAAACTTTTGGGGTGGAGGGGTTTGCAGCCGTTAGCTCCTCAGAAAGATCGATGACCTCCCCAGCAGGCGTCTTTTCCTTAGAAGAGGTTCCCTCACCGCCTTTAGACTTCTTGGCTGGGGGAGATGCGCTGAAACTTCCACCAATCCTCTTCCTCAAAGCATCGAGAATCTTCTGAGACATGTCTGTAAGGAACAAAAAACAACATGGTTAGAGGAAACAGACATAAGAAACATAAAGCATAAAAGTCAAGAAGCTCAAAAATAAAATGAAGTAGTATGCAAGGTGATCGTCCGAACAGGCCTCGAAAGTCCATCTCACCTGACATGCCTCTTATTTTAGACATAATAGATTTCCCTTTTCTGAGTGTGGGAGGAGGTGGCCGAGTAAGAGAGATGGGCTCCCTAATGCGAATTTCATGTTCAGCAGGCCTAGCCTAGGCTGGAAGTTTCTTCCTCCTTTTGAGCGGAGTCTCCCGCTCTTCCTCAGCTTCATCTTCAGGATTCAAGGGCTCCTAAGCATATTGCTTGGCCCTTGCACCTCCCTTCAACTTAGCTTCGCGGTTAAGTTGAATGAGTGCATTCTTTGAATGAGCTCGTTCAGCCCATCCAGCACCAGATTTCCTCTTCCTCTCCCTCACTGGCTTAGGAATGAAATCCTTTGGATAGAGCCCATATTCACAAAGTTATCCTCGGAGGTCAACCGAATGATATTCCGGTCTTCCCCCGGCAGTCGAGCAAGCTTTTGAGCTCTATCCCTAAGAGCAAGGGTGAGGGGAGGGCGGTGATATGTTGGAATCTACTGGAGCCGAGTATGGGTGATGCCTGCGCCATCCACCAAAAAGTACTCATCAACAAAACGTCCAATTTTATTGATGGCTGCATCATCAATGCCCGTCAACCACTTGAAGTCTGGTTGAGAGAAATAGAAGTACCCCGACCTGCCTTTCATGGGGGTGGACTTAAAATCAAAGAACCAGCTGACCTCGTGAGGAGAAGGCATATCCCACTTCTGGGAGGCGTAAAGGACAAAAAGGGCAGACAGATACTTAATGCCCTTAGGAGTGAACTGGGCTGGACAGAGGCCGAAATAGTCCGCCACATTCTTAAATTATTGATGCAAAGGCATCAATGCCCCTTGCTGGGCATGAGCGTCCGACCAAGCGCACATCCCCCTTTCAGGGTTTGTGGCACGATTATAGTGGGCGGGAATGTAGCAGTCCAATTTTCCCAGGTAGCCATCCTGGTCGAGAGTCAGCAGGCACGCCTCAGTAACCCTTGACGGAGGATTCACCCACTTGGCGCCCAAGGCACTTTGCCTCCTGTGAGGAACCACAGCAGTAAGCTCCTCACTGACGTAGTCCACGCCCTAAACCAGGACATCTCCGTCAGCATTGACTGGCTCCCCAGCCTCATTGTACTCCCCGTAGTTTGGGGGTTAACCTCCTCCTCTTCCTCCGCCTCAGAGGAACTACTAGGACGAATGTCGTCCTACCCCTCAATCTCCTAGACCTCAGCGTCCCCTTCATGATCCCCCTCCTCCTAGACGGTTGGAACATGTTCGGCGCTGGGCAAAGTGGCGTGCCGAGTCACTTGAGGATCAGACGCGTCGGCCACACGCATTGTTTTCTTGGTACGAGCCATCATTCTATGGCTGGATAAAAGATTTGAGGGAGAATATCCTTCACTAGAAGAAGGTGGGCTAGAGCAAAGACGAAGATGATCCTCGTGCAAAAGATTTGATGTTCGCTCTTCCAAAACTCATCTGGGTTCATCTACAAAAGACAACACACAAGATGAGTGTTTGGCCGGAATATCGAGCGATAAACAAGAAAATATGCCGACCAGGAGTACTCAACAGATTAAAGAACAAAAATGTTCAAAGAAAAGTCAAAACTCAGGAAGTTTGAAATTTCCTCAAGTAAGGGCAAAAATTTCATGAAGCTTAGAATAAGCAAGATGAAAGAACGACATTATGCAGTTCAGAAAGCAAGCATTATGGACTGTAAAATCACATGAAACCATGACATAGAGGAATTGTAGAGTTTCTAAACCTAAGGTTTCCTATGAATGTTCTACGACAAAGTCGAAGGTGCATTCGGAAAAATACACATGCAAAAATAAGAATAAAGGAAATCGAGAACTTACTCAAGGATCAGATGTCTGGATTCAAGCAACGACAAACCAACGACCAGTTTCGATGAAGGCACTTCAGCAAACTTGAAACAAGAAAAACCTCTCTTTTGGCTCTGAACTCACTAGCAAAGAAAGATGGTGAAAATGAGTTTATGTGGCAATGCTCTTTGGTATTTATAGGTAAGTCACAAGAAGAGGTAATCATTTCAAAAGACCTCGGACGCCTCGTGTCTCTCTAAAAAGCGAATATGGGAAATCAAAAATAATCAAGTGCAGCTGTCAACCGTGGTGAGAGAAATCAGATTTCAAAATATTAATTGTCAGAACATTAACTAGCCGAAAACCAAAGGGACATCCAGTTAGCCTCACATCGAGTCTTGGACAGACGCGCCCGACACGTGTCCCCATCCAAAGGCAGAAGCAGCTTGGATGAAGTCTACACAAAACTTCAGAAGTCCCATACAGACTTGGGGGAAAATGTTATCCCAATTTTTGCACTCTGACTTGGGGGAAAATGTTAATTAACCTAGTATAGTTATCAAAATCAGAAAAATGGGTCTTCACAGTTGGGGTAGTTTATGTGAGAGGGAGCTGGGTTCAGTATGTCGTACCCACTTCTATTGGCCCCCATCTCTCACACAAGGCCCAAAAGAGAGGAATTTAACCTTAAAATAAATAACTGTTATTAATTGAATAGGTCCAAAAACTAAATGGACCTAAATAAAATCTATCAGGGTGTGACATATTATTTAGCAACAACCTATATGCATCTATATTAAAATAAACATATAAGCTCACACAGGCATACAAATTTGGATGGATCCTATCATGTTACTAGGTCATACACAGATGAAAGAAGAATGTAAAATTTACTTGTTACAAATTATTTACTTGACCTATTGACAATTGAACCATGGGTTAAAATCAGAACATTGGATCTGTCAACAAGTTAACCATGACAATTTAGATCAAGCAATAATAGGTTTTAGAAAAACTTACAAACAATCTAAAACACATACTCCTGCAACAAGTTAGATTGGATAGTTGGATGTAGGATTTATTTAATTTAAAATATTAATTTCGAAAATAATAAATAAATAAAAAAAATATTTTCAGTTTTAAGTAAAATAAAATAATATTTACAATTAAACCTACAATTTTGAAAAATTAGGTTTCTACTAATCTAAATATCATTTCAAAAAAAAAATTGCTAACCACCTTTTAAATTTTTATGTTATTTTATAAATTAAATATTCAATAAAATAAAATGATAAATACATACCTTTTTCTGATTTTTTAATTTAATTTAAGTAAAAATAACAAAATTTAAAAGTTAGCAAAAATATCTTATTTCCTTTTAAAATACCATGATTATAGTAATCTTATTTTAAATCTAAATAAGGTCAAATTACTTAAAATAGAATATTTTTCATAAAAAGAATTTAATATCTAACCTTAGATTTAAAATTAATATAAAATAATCAAATTTTAAAAAAAATAAGAAAAGAGGTAAGCAAAAAATGATTTTTACCTATTTTCAAAATCAAATTACACTAATATCTAAAATTAATTTTAAGAAATCAAATTAATTTATTTCTGATAATTAGATTTGAAATATGAAAAATTAAAAATCAAAATACAAAACTACACAAAAAATCGGAAGTTAATTCCATGAAATAGCATGAAAAATCAAAGAAAAACGAAAAAAATTGTGAGATGTACGGATGGTTGCGAAGCACACCATCCAGGTGCACATCCTTGGGCGCAAGGGGCTGCTTGGGCGCACAAAGGGTGCTGCCAGCAGCTAGCCACGTGCACAAGGGTGTGTCACCACCCCTGATTTTTTCATAACTTCAAAAAATCATAACTAATTCAAATAAAATCGAAATTGAGTTCTGTAAAAAAAGAAATTGCTTAGTTTTTTCCAAAATATCTAATAAAAATAATTCTAGAAACGAAAATTCAATTATTTTTCATAAAATTTCACAAGCATCAATCAATCATCATATAACACACAGATCAACATGAAACCATCAAAATCAACACATATCATCGTTTTAATTCATATTTCATGAAAGTAAATCATTACCATGGCTGTGGTGCCAGTTGTTGGAAATATTTTACCTGGATCTAGATTTACTACCAAGTATATATGTTTCATTAACATCCTAATAAGAATTCTAAAACAATGAAATAAACACATAAGAGTTTAAGAAAACCTTACATTGGGTGCAGCGGAATATAATGACTCCTTCCATTCAGATCTCTAGCCCTTGATTCCTTTCTGTAGCAGAGCATTATCAAGATCTGAATCTGGATCTCTTTCTCTCCATCTTTGATGCTGATTTTCCACAGTCTTACATATTATGATTGAGGTACCACTTGATGTGTGTGGGCACTACTCTATCACTCAAGGGAATTTCGAAATTAGAAGAGAAGAAAAGAGATAGAAGGGCGTCTAGGCTTTTTCTGAAAGAAACAAATCTGCAAAGTCATGAGTTTCTTGAATCCAACACTTTCTATTTATAGAATGCCATCTAGGTTTAGGTTAGAATTGTATGGCATTAAAATAATGGAAAAATAAAATGGTAAAAGGCTTTGCATAGTGGGCGGCCATTTAAAGAAATTGGGCCTCACTTTGTAACTTTCTCATTTTGTTATTTCTCATTCCCATTTTCTCAAAAAATGACAATTTTCCAATTTAACCTTTTAAATGCCAATTCTAATTATTTAATAACTTAAAAATAATTATTAAATAATATTTCCATTTAATATATTTATTAATTTAGACATATAAAGTATCTTAATTAATAAATAAACCTAGAATCTCTTTTCTTTACAATTTTGCCCTTGCTTAGTGAAAATTCATAAAGTAGACATATTCTAACTTTAGAATTATAATTGATTAATCAAAATCAATTAACTGAGTCTTACAAGCAGTATGGTCTCAACTAGTATGGGGACCATGGGTCTATATAACCGAGCTTCCAATAAGTCGAACCGAATTTACCAAGTAAATTCCCTAACTTATTAATTCCTTATTGAATCCACACTTAGAACTTAGAATTGCACTCTAAGTCATATAGAACGCTCTATATGTTCCATGATATAGACACGTCATTAGTTATCCATTGTTATAATATTAATGTGATCAATGACCCTCTAATAGATGTTCTACATTGAAAAGGCACTAAGTTACCGTTACACCTTCAATGTATTTTATCCTTAAAATACTTAGCTCCGTATAAATGATATTTCAGCAAAGTGAAATGAGATCTCCACTATTTATCTCTGTTTAGCCAAGCCTGAAGGATATCATCGTTTCACTTCTAAATTCCTATAGAAGTTATAGATTCCATATTTATGGTAGCGCTCCCACTCAATTATACTATCATGTTCCCAAAATGTACGTATCACCCTGACCCAAAAGTAGACTTAACTAACAAATCAAAGAACATGTATAGTACTCTTGAGATCAAACCTAACCATATCAGGATTAAGATCATTTGATCTAGGATCAACAAGTGATATTGAATTGAATAGATATTACGGTAAATTTTAATATATCTAATCAGAGTTCAATATCGGTCCCTTCCGATGTATACTCCATACATTCGATACTGGTAAACTTTGCCAATGTCCTGGAAAGAACATAACACTTTTCCAAGGTGTAAGAATACCTATCGCTGATTATACCATGTCATTTTAAATCCAGTGTTCTGACAAATCAGGGAATAAACTTTCAAACATATAATTAAGATTATATTCCAGTGTGCTGACAACACTATAATCATTAACAAATTCATATGTTCTGGACTTAAATAGAATTCATACATTATATATATAATCATGAATTAAATCATGTGAACCATGCAACATAAAATGTTATTTCTGATCTTTATTAATAAGTAAATCTGATTATATTGAAATGAGTTCTATTTAGGGCACAAAACCCAACACTTTTCTCCCCAAGCCTCATATTCTCCTGATACGTGATTTACCACCAGCTGTGAATCACTGCATATTTCGATATGTTCGGCGTTCATCTCCCGGGCTAGCTTTAGACCAGCGATCAAAGCTTCATATTTGGCCTTATTATTGGATGCTTTAAATCTAAACTTGACTGCAGCGTGCAGGTGTTGCACCCTAGGTGTGACAAGGGAGATTCCTACGCCAGATAGTTGATCTGTAGCCGACCCGTCCACATGTAGTTTCAAAGTCAGCTTGTCTTCACTGTTACTTGGCTGAGGTATTTGTACTGGATCGGGGTTGCCTTCTGATATGCTTTCTTCCTTACCTGTGCATTCTACTACAAAGTCTGCTAAGGCCTGGCCTTTTATTGCTGTTCAGGGTTGGAAAGTAATTTCATACTGACCCAATTCTACTGTCCACTTGAGTAATCGTCCAGAGGCGTCCGACTTTTGTAATATTTGGCGTAACAGTTGGTTAGTGTACACCCGAACAGGATGAGCTTGAAAATAGGGCCTTAACTTTCTTGTTGCTAGAATCACTAAGTAAGTTAGTTTCTCTATCAATGGGTATCGGCCTTCACCCTCAATAAGTCTTTTACTAATGTAATAGACCGGATGTTGTATGTTGTTTTCCTCTCTGATCAGTACAGCAGTCATAGCATGCTCCGTGACGACCAAGTATATCCCAAGTTCTTCTCTGTCCAGAGGTTTCGAGCGTACAGGAGGTTTTGCGAGTTGCATTTTTAGCTCTTGAAAAGCTTTTTCACATTCCTTTGTCCACTCAAACGGCTTGTTTCCTTTGAGGATGTTGAAGAATGGAACACACTTGTTTGTTGATTTTGAAACAAATCTGCTGAGTGCGGTGATCTGACCAGCTAAGCTTTCCACTTCCTTGGTTCTTGTTGGCGATTTCATATCTAGGAGGGCTTGAATCTTCTCTAGATTGGCTTCAATTCCTCGGGCGTTGACAATAAAGCCCAGAAACTTACCCGAGCTAACTCTAAAGGAGCACTTTAAGGGATTGAGTTTCATGCTGTATCTCTTGAGTACTTTGAAGCATTCGTCCAGGTCATATGTGCCCCCGTGCCTTCCTGGATTTGACGAGCATGTCATCCATATATACTTCCATGTTTCCTCCGATCTGGTCTTTAAACATCTTATTTACCAATCTTTGGTATGTGGCACCAACATTTTTAAGACCAAACGGCATGAATTTATAGCAATACAGACCCATATCTGTTCTGAAACTTGTATGTTCTTGGTCCGGTGGATGCATTTAGATTTGGTTGTACCCCGAATAGGTGTCCATGGAGCTTAATATTTCGTGCCCTGCTGTTCCATCCACAAGCTGATCGATTCTTGGAAGTGGAAAGTAGTCTTTGGGGCATGCCTTGTTGAGGTCTGTGAAATCAATACACACTCGCCATTTTTTGTTCGGCTTGGGTACATGTACGGGATTAGCAACCCAAGCCGGGTAGAAAGCTTCAATTATGAAGTTGTTATTTTGTAGCTTCTCTACCTCTTCCTTCAGGGCTAGAGCTCGCTCCTTGTCCAACAGTCTTCGCTTTTGTTGAACTGGTCGGAAGTTGGGATCAATATTTAGGACGTGCAAAATTACTGAAGGATAAATTCCGACCATATCCTCATGTGACCATGCAAAAATGTCCAAGTTTGCTCTCAAAAATTTTATCAATGCTGATTTTATCTTGAGCAACAAACCTTGTTCAATTTTAAGCTTTCTGGCCAGAATATTTGGGTCGATCTCAATCTCTTCTAGTTCTTCCACTGGTCCAACATTGCTGCTCAGGTCCCCAAGTCGAGGATCAACATCTTCATCCCTGCCTTGGGAAGTTCCATATTTAGAAATATTTTTCCCCTTGTACAAACTCTAGCTAGAGGATACTTCCTTTTTAGCCTTACCTATGGCAAGGTTATAACATTCCCAAGCAACTTGTTGTCTCTTAGACACCCTACCCCGTTCTTTGTTAGGAACTTAAGGCATGAATGAAATATCGGCGTAACAACCTTTAAGTCATACAAAGCTGGTCAGCCTAACATGACGTTAAGGGCTGATGGAACGTCCAATACCAAAAATTGTGCCGTTATAGTTATGCTCGTCGGAGCTTGCCCAAAAGTGAGGGGTAGGCGAATTTGCCCTAGAGGCGCAACACTTTGGTCGGAGAAACCATACACGTGCTGGAGACAGGGAGTTAAATCTTTCAGCTAGAGCCCCATCTTTTCATACGTGGTCATGAATAGGATGTTGGAAGAGGCTCCATTATCTATCATGGTTTGGGCCACCATCTTATTGGCCATCTGGACTTCCACAACCAACGGGTCATTGTGCGGAAATCTAATCTTGACAGAATCTTCATCATTAAATGTTATGGTGGGCTCCCCTGTCCGCAGGATCTTCAGCTTCCTTTCTTCTACGACCAGGACTACTTCTTCTTTCTCGTACTGTACTTGTCGGGCATACCTCTCCCGGGCTTTGTCTGAATCTTTAGCTATGTGCAGACCTCCAATAATGACATGCAGATGTCCATCTACTGGTGGTGGTAGCAAGTCTTGATTGTTATTGCCCCTCTGATTCTGATCGGCCTTGACATACTTCTGCACGTACGGATCATTTTTCCTTATCAGGAATTTGATTTCCTGCTTCACATTGTTGCATTCATTGGTGTCATGGTCGTAATTCCCATGAAAATGAAAAAAAAATGGTCATATCTCTCTTGCTGACATATTTTTTGATGGGTGCAGGCTTCTTGTAAGGGGCTAATCACAGAGTAGCCACATACACACTTTCTATATCTTTTGTCAAGACTGTAAATGCAGTATACTTGGTAGGATTCTGTCGGGGAGCTTGTTCCGTCTTGCCAGTGAACTTTCCCTTTTTCCCATTCCCTTGCCTATTATTGTTGTTGGACCGTTTACCATTCGAGTTTGAATTGCTTGGGTAATGGGGGAGCTAGACGAATGTCCCAATAGAAGGAGCTTTTGACTAACTAGGTTTTTGTTCACCCTCTGCTCACTGAATGGCCTCTTCAAGCTGAATAAAACCTTCTGCATGGTCAAGACAGTCACTCATTGAGTCTACTGGTCCGTTCTTCCTTGTGTCCTTCCAAAGTTCGCCAAGGACTTCAATGCCCCCCAGTATCGCGAACAACTTTCTGTCTTCGATTACCCGTGCAACCTGAGTCGCCTCTGTCATGAATTTGCTGATGTAGGCTCGCAGAGGCTCCCCTGGTCTTTTGTAATATCCCTATAAGTCTAATAGTAAATATTAGGGTTTATATTTATATTATGTGTTAATCAGGCAATAAGTTGGATTATGATTCTACTAATTTATTTCAGCATAAAATTTAAATTTTCCTATAAGTGATTAAATAAGAGTAATTTATAAATTACGGAGATTTATATAGAATGTGTGAATGTAATATGAGCTATATGTGTAATAAAACTATTTTTAGGCTCGGTGACCCTGAAGACCTGATTAGTGGATAAATAAGCGTAATTTGTTAATTACGGAGATTTATTTGAAATACGTGGATATAATATATGAGTTATTTGTGAAATAAAAATATTTTCAAGTTCGGCGACCCTGGAGACCCGATTGGAGGCCAAAAAGGTCACAACAGCTTTAGTTAGAAATATTGATGAGATTATTGGGATAAGTTGATTTTAGAAATATTGGGGTATTTTAGGATACTCAAAGTTGGCCAAATACCTTAAATATATCTTAGTGGCTAAGAAATGATAACATAAATTTTTAATAATAAAGTTTTTATTAATATTATATTATATTATTCTTATTAATATAATATTATTATTATCATATATATACATATAAACGAAACACATTGTTTCGTTTTGATTATATATATTAAGTTTACATATAAACAGAAAAGAATAAACGAACGAACCCTCGTTCTCTCCCTTTCGATAAAACCTTCTCCCTCTATATCTATTTTCTTCGATTTTCAATCTAAAATTTAGTGATCTAAGCTCTGGTAGTAGCAGGATAGCAAATCCTTGAAGAGAAAAAGCTTAAGGTATAGTTTAATTACGTTTTAAGCTAAAAACGATTGGTTTTATATAGGGGCTTTATGATTTAAAAAGGTTATGGAGATTCTAACTTCTTAGAATTATTCTTTGGCAACTATGTGACTAGTTTATATGTTTACTTATTGAATTTGAGATGATTTTGAGTTAGAAATCGATTTGGAACTTTTTAAAGCTTAGTTTGAACGTTAAAGGCGTTTTTAATTTAAGGGCTCGATTTATATTTCTTTTACATAAGTATGGTAATATTTATGGTATATATGCACCCTGTGAAGTTTGGAGTGATTTGGATAATTTTTTGTAGTGTTTCAGTGAGTGCAAAAATTGGAATTTTCGAGTTTAATGGTTTTTAGAAATTCATAGGAGATTTGAAATCGTATTTCTGTCATAACTTTTGACTCGGGTGTCTGTTTTGGACATTGTATATATCTTTTTGAAGCTTGCAACGAGCTCTACAGTATGGTGTATGTTTTAGAGCCAAAATATAAGTTTTATTTTAGTGTATTTATACCGCAGTATGTTGTAGAAAACCCTAGATTGTCTTATGTGAATATTAAACAGTGTTTTGGTATAAACACTTGTTGGTTTATTGTGTTGTGACATAGGGCCATGATCATCGGGGATAGTTCTCCACTTGGGTTGGCTGAAATGTATGAACCTTGATTAAAAGGCAAGAAAAGTATATTGTACTGCATAGTACGTTGTATGTAATACAATTAGTATTGTTTTGAATTTAAAATTCAGATATAGTTAATACTGTTATATAATAAAAAGACTAATTGAGTGAATAATGATAACGTGATGTTATTATGCATGTGACATATGAGCTCACGTGATTAGGTGATGCGATTTTCCTAGCGATGTACTGGGCATAAGTACGGGCGTCAGTGATATATGATGAGTACTGAGCGTAGGTACGAGCTCACCTGATTAGGTGATGCGATTTTCCTTATGACGTACTGGGCGTCAGTGATATATGATGAGTATCGAGCGTAGGTACGAGCTCACAAGATTGGTGATACGATTATCCTGGCAACGTACTGGGCGTAAGTACGGGCATCAGTAATATGTGATGGGTACCGAGGATAGGTAGAGGCTCGTCTGATTAGACGATGCGATATTGGTGCCAGATTATGGCACAAACTCACTTGATTAGGTGATGCAATTACATGATATATGGGTGCAGGTTTTTGGCACAAGCTCACCTGATTAGGTGATGCAGCTATGCGTCATATGGGTGCCAAGCTATGGCACGGGCTTGCCTGATTAAGCGATACAATACAAAATTATCAGATTAAAGCATCTACTTGCATGATTAGGCAACGTGATGTTATGAAGATGGTTGCTTTATGAGGTAACATATATATATATTATTTATATGATTAAATGAATATGAATTCCATTATTGGTACAATAGTTTTGTATCACCAAATATTTGTATACTGATGTTTATTCGTGGCAGATGCGAGTAGTGATTTGGATTTCATCTTATGAACAATGTATGATGGTTTGATTCTTACTGTGTATGAATGAAAATATTCAAATAATAAATCATATGATTGTTATTATTACTTTTCTTGCTGAGTCTTTGTGACTCACGGGTGTTATGTGGTGCAGGTAAAGGCAAAGAAAAGGTAGATCAACCATGAGGTGACATTCTTATCCAGCAGTGTACATATTGACCTTGCTGGCCTGCGTTCTGGGTTGCCAAGAGTTGTTTTGGGCTGTATCTATTGTGTATTTTGGTTTAATATTTTTGAGGCAGCATCTTATATAGTTCTTTTGCAAAAAATTTTATAACAGGGATCCCCGTAAAACATTTTTTTATGCCGTTATAATGCCCGTTTTTAGTGTTTTCGTTTAGTCAAGTTTTTAATATTATCACAATTTTTAATAATTAATTAATCTATTAGTATTGAACTAGTTTATAAAATCACACACGTGGCGTCCCTATAGATTAGGGCGTTACAACTTTGTATCAGAGTAGCCATGGTTTTAAAGGTCCTGAAGACTGGTCAAATATGTACATTTGGTGCGAGGACAGCTCGACTCATGGTATATATTAAGTTTTTATTTTATTTGCTATTGGATTATCTGCCTAGACTATTATAAAGTATGCTGGGAAAAGTAGCATAGTGATGATTGTGATAAGAATATGTGTGATAAGTTATACAACAAGGGCTATGGAATAGTCTTGTTAGCGAGCTATTTGGGCTCGTGGCAAACGGTAAAGAAGAGAATCCTTTATTGCTGTAATATTGGAAACATGTAAATTCTACTATGCAGGATATGATTAGACAACAAGGGGAAACAGATCTCAGAACTAAAAGAACAATATGCTCAACTAGAGTCTATTCTTATATTAATAACATTTCATGTTGCACCACTAAATGTGGTGGAATATATGAAGCCAATTTACTAGTAGATCAGGAAGCAAAAACTAAATGAACCACCAATTATGGGACATGACAGAAAGGTTCTAGGGTGGTCAAGGTGAGAATAAGAAATGGTGACCTTATCCTGAGTGTTCACGATGCAAAAAGGTGCCATTTGAACCAATGTAGAGCCAAATTTTGTTTTATTGTAGGGTAGTGGGTCATCTGAAAAGAACACGTCCACACTTAAGAAAGATTGATGTTAAAGAAGAAAAGTGTACGGATCCCATCCAAGTACCAGTTATGATTCAAGGGACCCAAATATCGGTCCTTCGGCCAACTCAAGTTAGAATTTATGGGCAATATTAAACATTGTACATTTAGTTAGAGACATCAAGAAATCTAAATGGACTGTGCATGTATGTTATTTAATGGTAACCTATTTAACAGGATAGGCAGATTAGAAAGATGACAGTATGAGTTAAATTGTTGATATTCCCTAGTGGAATATAGAACATGAGTACTTAATAGAGGCATCGATCTAATTGATTCAAATAACAAAATCTTTTGTCTAGAAGTGATCTAGTGTTACCAAAGGTAAGACAAATTATGACTATTGTCTGGAATCCTAGATGAATTGAAAGCGACGATTGTGTAGTAATTTTGAGATTATGTAGGCGTGGGACTAGCTATGTTAGCAAGAACCATCTTATTTTGGTAGTTCACCATGAAGGAACTCCATGGTTGAGTGTCCTTGACTTGGGGTGATTTAATTTAGGAAATTTCCCCATGAAGTGTGCGAGTCGGAGCAAAGCACGTTGGAAACACTTAGATTAGTCTGTGGGGGGGGGGGGCAATGGTCAGTTCGGGAAGCAGCTAGAGTGATGCACTCATGTATAAGAGCCATCATTCTATGAAAATAAGGGCCCAATAGAGGCTTGAACCGAACACATTACCGAGGTAACGTATAAAAGAATGTCAGGAAGAGTAGTAGTATTACTAAGGTAAAAAAGATTACTTGAATTACTTAAGGTGATACGGTAATGATGGAGAGTACTTTATAATTGACTGGATAGTCAATCTGGTATATATATAAGGATACCATTGAAATTCTAAGAAAGTATTACTTTAATAAGCAATTTTGGAAAGACATTCTCACCCAGAATGGGTAAAAGCTTATGAATTGAGATGCAATTTATTGAACATGTAATTGAGTGATTGGTGAATGTTGGATCACAAAGTAGGTTGTTTATTAAACAACGAGCTATATAATTGAGTGTAAAATAAGTTTTAAAGTGGTTAACCAAGTCTGGAGATAGTGATGATTGCAAGGAAGCAATGGTAGCATATGTACAGGGAGTGAAACCTTAGTGGTAATGATGGAAAAAAAGAACACGAGAGTCTTAGATGTTGATGAATCATCATCATCAATGGGAGACTCACTATAAGTTGGTATGGTCATTTGTACCAAGGGGTTATCAATAAAATAAAGAATATACTGGAGATATGTATATTTCTGGATGTGTTTGAAAAGATTATCAAGATTTCTACCAAACACAAAAAAGAAACTTCACGATCAAGGAATGATCTTTGATTAATTGTTATCATTTGAGAATTTGGGAAAGGGGTATTTCCAATTTAGTTATGGATACTTGGTATGAGCAATGTTGCCTTTATCGTGTAGGTTACATCAATTCACTTTATAATGGTAGTTAACCATAAGTGATTGAGAAATTATAAAGTTGTGTCAGTTTAAGAGAAATTGATACAAGTTAAAATAAGTAGAAATGAACAAGATTTAAGTTGACGATGAGATGGGAATTCCTCAAGTTTAAGTGAACAAAACCAATGAGGAATTGCAAGAGGTTAATGAAGGGAGTGAAGGGAACTGATTTTTTTTCTTTCTTACGAAAGAATGAAAGAAAGAAATACAATTAAGAACGACAAAAAAAAGCATCTATTTTCTGATAACCCACCATGAGCTTACCTTAGAGTTAAGCATACTTAACTTGGGTAATCTCAAGATGGGAATCTTTTGGGGAGTCATCCCAAATAGCGTATGAGTGAGGACAAAGTATGCTAGAAAGATTCATATTAGGATACATAATCGGTAGTCGTTCCAGAGATTATCAAGAGGAAGTGATGTGTTAATAAGCAGAAATTTACAAGGTATTGAGACAAGTAAGTGGGTGGAAATAAGAAATGCTCTAATTGAATATCTATCAGAAATGAATACTTACCTTGTTACTAAGTTAAGTCAGTAGATCAGCTTAGGAGATCTCATAGAAGGAATAGAAAGACATAGTTACGAATTATGTACTATGGGACTTATGATTTTGACCGAGTAGTAACGGTTGGACATACAAAGTTAATATGTTGTCTATCAGTGTAGACAATTTATACTATAAATGAGAATACAGATTCATACGAAGGAATAATCTAATCTTGTGAAATTCTAAGGTTGATATTTTTGGCTATGATGTTAAGAATTAAAGACGGTTATTGAGAACCATGGAGGTTAAAGCGAAACTAGTATGATGTTTTATTCTTGAAAGGTGGGTAACCTGAGAAGATCAATGGAATATTAGAAACATGTTGTGAGCATATTTGATAAAGGTTAGATTATCTTAGAATAATCTCTTTCCTGACGAGGTGTTTATTTAAAAGTGATAATTAAATGTACCACTGGTTAGGTACCTTAATAAGTGTAGTACGAGAGAAATACTAGATACTTGTTCACTGGAGTAAGTAGGCCAAGTAGCCTATTAGTTAGCCTTAACTCCTGCGTTCTCCGGAGTATACAATTTGTTTCATGTCTCCATCCTGAGGAAATATGTATTAGACTCGACACGTATTCTAAGTTGTGATGATGTTAAACTTCAAACAAATTTATTATATGGGAAAAACATCTTGTCTAGGTTTTGGGCTAGAAAAAGGAAGTACTATGCAATGAGACAATCCCACTATTTAAGAAAGTGTTATAGAAAAACAGCAAAATAGAAGCAGCAATTTGAGAGATAGAATCATAAATATGGGGGTAATATCTCGAATTGTTTAAATAAATTTTGAGGACAAAATTTCTATAAGGAGGGGATGGTTGTAATATCCCGATAAGTCTAATAGTAAATAATTAGGGTTTATATTTATATTATGTGTTAATCAGGTAATAAGTGGGATTATGATTCTACTAATTTATTTCAGAATAAAATTTAAATTTTGCTATAAGTGAGTAAATAAGCGTAATTTATAAATTACGGAGATTTATATACAATGTGTGAATGTAATATGAGCTATATGTGGAATAAAAATATTTTTAGGCTTCGTGACCCTGAAGACCTGATTAGTGGATAAATAGGTGTAATTTGTTAATTACGGAGATTTATTTGAAATGCGTGGATATAATATGAGTTATTTGTGAAAGAAAAAGATTTTCAGGTTCGGCGACCCTAGAGACCCGATTGGAGACCAAAAATATTACAACAACTTTAGTTAGAAATATTGATGAGATTATTGGAATAAGTTGATTTTAGAAATATTGGGGTATTTTAGGATACTCAAAGTTGGCCAAATACCTTAAATATAGAGATTTCTTAGTGGCTGAGAAATCATACGATAACTATTAATAATAAAGTTTTTATTAATATTATTATTAATAATATTATATTATATTATATTATTATTATTATTATCAAATATATATAAACGAAACAGATTGTTTCGTTTTGATTATATATATATTAAGTTTACATATAAACAGAAAAGAATAAACGAATGAACCCTCGTTCTCTCTCTTTCGATAAAACCTTCTCCCTCTATATCCATTTTCTTCGATTTTCAATATGAAACTTAGCGATCTAAGCTCCAGTAGTAGCAGGATAGAAAATCCTTGAAGAGGAAAAGCTTAAGGTATGGTTTAATTACGTTTTAAGCTAAAAACGATTGGTTTTATATAGGGGCTTTATGATTTAAATAGGTTATGGAGATTATGACTTCGTAGAATTGTTCTTTGGTAACTATGGGACTAGTTTATATGTTTACTTGTTGAATTTGAGGTGATTTTGAGTTAGAAATCGAATTTCGAGCTTTTAAAGCTTAGTCCGAGCTTTAATGGCATTTTCCATTTAAGGGCTCGATTTTTATTTCTGTTACGTAAGGATGGTAATTATTTATGGTAAATATGTGCCCTGTGAAGGTTGGAGTGATTTGGATAAGTTTTTGTAGTGTTTCGGTGAGTGCAAAAATTTGAATTTTCGAGTTTAATGGTTTTTTAGAAATTCATAGGTGATCAGAAATCGTATTTTTGTCATAACTTTTGACTCAGGTGTTCGTTTTGGATATTCTATACACCGTTTTGAAGCTTGCGACGAGCTCTACAATATGTTGTATGTTTTAGAGACAAAATATAAGTTTTATTTTAGTGTATTTATACTGCAGGGTTCGGTAGAAAACCCTAGATTGTCTTATGGGAATATTAAACAGTATTTTGGGATAAACACTTGTTGGTTTATCGTTTTTGTGACATAGGGCTGAGATTATCGGGGGTAGTTCTCCACTTGGGTTGGCCAAAATGTATGAACCTAGATTAAAACGTAAGAAAAGTATATTGTACTGCATAGTACGTTGTTTGTAATACAATTAGTATTGTTATGAATTGATTAATATTGAGATATAGTTAATATTGTTATACAATAAAAAGACTAATTGGTTGAATATTGATAATGTGATTTTATTATGCATGTGATATATGGGCTCACCTGATTAGGTGATGCGATTTTCCTGGTGACGTACTGGGCGTAAGTACGGGCATCAATGATATATGATGAGTACCAAGCGTACGTACGAGCTCACCTAATTAGGTCATGCGATTTTCCTGGCGACTTACTGGGTGTAAGTATGGGGTCACTGATATATGATGAGTACCGAGCGTAGGTACAAGCTCACCTGATTAGGTGATGCGATTTTCCTGGCGACGTACTAAGCATAAGTACGGGCGTCGGTGATATATGATGAGTAACGAGCGTAGGTATGAGCTCACCTGATTAGGTGATGCGATTTTCCTGGCGATGTATCGAGCATAGGTATGGGCATTAGTGACATATGATAAGTACCGGGCATAGGTACAGGGTCGTCTGATAAGACGATACGTTATTGGTGCCAGATTATGGCACAGGCTCACCTGATTAGGTGATGCAATTAGATGATATATGGGTGCAGGTTTTTGGTACAGGCTCACCTGATTAGGTGATGTAGCTATGCAACATATGGGTGCCACGCTATGGCACGGGCTTGCCTGATTAGGGGATACAATACAAGATTATAAGATTAAAGCATCGACTTGCGTGATTAGGCAACGTGAAATTATGAAGATGGTTGCTTTATGAGGTAACATATATATTATTTATATGATTAAATGAATATGAATTCCATTATTGGTAGAATAGTTTTGTATTACCAAATATCTGTATACTGATGTATATTCATAGCAGATGCCAGTAGTGACTTGGATTTCATCTTATGTACAATGTGTGATGGTTTGATTCTTATTGTTTATGAATGACAATATTCAAATAATAAATTATATGATTGTTATTATTACTTTTCTTGCTGAGTCTTTGTGATTCACGAGTGCTATGTGGTGCCAATAAAGGCAAAGAAAAACTAGATCAACCATGAGGTGACATTCTTCTCCTGCAGTGTACATATTGATCTTGCCGACCTGCGTGTCGGATTGCCAAGAGTTGTTTTGGGCTGTATCTATTGTTTATTTTGGTTTTATATTTTTGAGGATCATCTTGTGTAGTTCTTTTGCAAAAAATTTTATAACAGGGATCCCCGGAACATGTTTTTTTATGTCGTTATAATGCCCATTTTTAGTGTTTTATTTTAGTCAAGTTTTTAATAATTAATTAATCTATTAGTATTAAACTATTTTATAAAATCACACATGTCGCATTCCTATAGATTAGGGCGTTACATCTTTGCTTTACTTTGACCAGATCTCCTTGGTGCAACGGAAGTTGAAGAGAGGAGGAGCATTGTGCATGGAACTCTGAGGAGAAAGCTTTCCATGAGTTGAACTTTCCATGTGCCAACTTGAAATACAGTTTTTGAGCGGCTTATGAGAGGGTGGCATGAAAAACTCTACAACATACATCTCCTCATACTCCTTGCAAGTCCATTTGCATCTCGAAATACTTAAGGTGGGATAAAGGATCTTCCTTCCCAGTATACATCTTCCAGGTTGGCATCTTAAATTTGTGGGGCAATTCCAGGATATTAATCTCGGGGGAGAAAGGGGTTCCACTGTTAGGTTTTATGCCCTAAATAAAACTCCATTTCAATGTAATCCATTTTATTCAACATCAATAAAGAAACAGAAGTATTTTTCATTCATTTGTATGTTTTGGTTCATGTTATCAAGTGCTTGTCTATTTGATTTATAAATTCATTTCAAACCCTTTTCACATACTTAATCCTGTTTATTGTGTTGTCAACACAGTGGAAAGTAAACGTGACTATTGTGAATAAAGATTCCTAGATTTATCAGACACAGGGTTTTCCTGATATGATAATCTACAACAGAGTTTACTTGCATTTGGTATAATGCTATGTTCTTTCCAGAGCATTGGTTAGAGTAAAGCTTAGGTTGGGTGCATGGAGTATGCATCGGAAGGGACCGATATTGAACTTGGACATAGATTTAATCAAACTTACCGTAATTTCTATTCAAGTCAATATCGCCTAGTTGATCCTAGATCATATGATCTAAATCTTGATATGATTAGGTTCAATCTCAAGAGTATTATTCGTGTTCTTTGATTTGTTAGTTAAGCCTACTTTTGGGTTAGGGTGATACGTACATTTTGGGAACACGGTAGTGCAATTGAGTGGGAGCGCTAACATAAATATGGAATCTATAGCTTCTATCTGGCGAATAGAAAGTAAAGGATGATTTCCTTCGAGCTTGACCGAACAAAAATAAATTGTGGAGTACTCATTTCACATAGCTGAAATATCATTTATACGGGGTTAAGTGTTTTAAGGATAAAATACATTGTAGGGTGTCACGGTATTCTAATCCCTTTACAGTGTAGATCATCCATATAGAGGATCATTGATCAAATTAGGATTATAACAATGGATAACTAATGACATGTCTATATGGTGGAACATATAGAGCGTTCTATATTCTGAGAGCGCAATTCTAAGTTCTATGCGTGGATTCAACGAAGAATTAATAAGTCAGTGAATTTAGGTTATAAATTCTTGATCTGCTTATTGGAAGCTCGGATATATAGACCCATGGTCCCCCCACTAGTTGAGACAATATTACTTGTAAGACTCATTTAATTGGTTTTGATTAATCAATTATAATTCTCAAATTAGCCTATGTCTATTTGTGAATTTTTCACTAAGTAAGGGCGAAATTGTAAGGAAAGAGGTTTTAGGGCATATTTGTTAATTAAAGTAGTTTGTATGGTCCAGTTAATAAATATGATAAATGACAATATTATTTAATAAGTATTTATAGTTATTAAATAGTTGGAGTTGGCATTTAAATGGTTGAATTTGAAAATTGGCGTTTTTGAGAAAGTGAGATGCATAAATGATAAAACAGAAAAATTGCAAAAAGTGAGGCCCAAATCCAATATGCCATGGCCGGCCACTTTAATAGGGTTTATCATCTGATTTTTTCATTATTTAAATGCCAAGTAATTCAAACCTAACCCTATGTGGTATGCTATAAATAGATAGTGAAGGCTTCAGGAAAAACAGACTTTTCACATCTTCTTTCCTTCAGAGAAAAACCTGAGCCTTTTCTCTCTATACCTAGCCGCCACCTTCACCCTCTTCTTCTTCCTTGAATAATTTTGAACCTCTTAGTGATAGAGTAGTGCCCACACACAGCAAGTAGTACCTCAATCATAGTGAGGAAGATCGTGAAGAAAGACATTCAACAAGAAGGAGATTCAACACTAAAGGAAGAAGAGAAAAAGATCCAGGTTCAGATCTTGATAATACTCTGCGACAGAAAGGGTACAAGGGTTAGAGATCTGAACGGAATGAGACATTTTATTCCGCTGGACCCAATGTATGGTTTCTCATACTTTATATGTGTTTAATTTTATAATCGTTTTAGAAGTTCATGTTTGGGGTTATAATCAACATACTTGTGAGTAGATCTAAGATCCTGGTGAAATAATTTCCAATAACTGGCCTCAGAGTCATTGTAATTGATTTTCTTGCAAGAAATTTGGACTTAAAATGATTTGTTTGTGTTTTGGATGGTATCATGTTGTTTTGTGTGTTGTATGATGATTGATTGATGTTTGTGAATTTTCGTGAAAAATAATTGAAAATCTGTTTCTGGAATTATTTTTATTGGATAGTTTGGGAAAAATTAAGCAATTTACTTTTTTACAGAACTCAATTTCGATTTTATTTTAATTAGTTATGATTTTTTAAAAATTGGAAAAATATCAGGGAGGTGTCACTCACCTACGCGTGCGCATGAGGGGCTTCCCTCGGACAGCACGCGCTCAGACACGGTTTCGTGTCTGAAACCGAGCCTTGCGAGCGTGGAGAGGCTGCATGCAGCCTCCTTCGCCGGCGTTTCTGGGTCAGGCCCCCTGTTGCACGCCCATGGACAGTATGCAATGCATACTGTCCGTACAGCTCGCAAATTTCTTCGTTTTCTTCGATTTTTCATGCTATTTCATGGAATTAACTTCCAATTTTTTGTATAGTTTGTATTTTGATTTTTACATTTCAATTTTCAAATCTAATATCAGAAATAAATTAATTTGAATTTTTTAAAATTAATCTTAGATATTAGTGTAATTTGAATTTGAAAACAAGTAAAAATCTATCTTTTTGCTTGATTTTATATCTTATTTTTAAATTTGATTATTTTGTCTTATTTTTAAATTTAAAGGTCAGATATTAAATAT
Source organism: Cannabis sativa (assembly GCF_029168945.1). Classification (NCBI taxonomy): domain Eukaryota; kingdom Viridiplantae; phylum Streptophyta; class Magnoliopsida; order Rosales; family Cannabaceae; genus Cannabis; species Cannabis sativa. Next base: position 41,049,633 of record NC_083606.1, on the reverse strand, counting down.
TTTTAAATTATTTGACCTTATTTAAATTTAAAAAAAGATTACTATAATTATGTAATTTTAAATAGAAGTCAGATATTTTGCTAATTTTTTAAATTTTGTTATTTTTATTTAAATTAAATTATAAAATCTAAAAAAAATTATTTATTTTTTTTATTTTATATTAATTTATAAAATAACTTTAAAAAATTTAAAAGGTTGTTAGCAATTATTTTTGAAATGATATTTAGGTTAGTTGAAACCTACTTTTTCAAAAAAATTGTAGGTTTAATTTTAAATTTTTTTATTATTAATTTATTTTATTTAAATACCGAATTTTTTTTTATTATTTAAATATTTTTGAAAATAATTATTTAAAATTAAATAAATCCTACATCCAACTATCCAATTCATCTTGTTGCAGGAGTATGTGTTTTAGCTTGTGTGTAAGTTTTATAAAACCTATTATTGCTTGATCTAAATTGCCATAGTTAACTTGTTGACAGATCCAATGATCTGATTTTAACCCATGGTTCAATTGTCAATAGGTCAAGTAAATAATTTGTAACAGGTAAATTTTACAATCTTCTTTCATCTGTATATGACCAAGCAACATGGTAGGATCCATCCAATTGTACGCCTGTGTGAGCCTATGTGTTTAATTTTGTTATAGATGCATATAGGTTGTTGTTGCTAAATAAAATATCATAGTTTTTGATAGATTTTATTTAAGCCCATTTAGTTTTGGGGCCTATTCAATTAATAACAGTTGTTCATTTTAAGGTTAAATTCCTCTCTTTTGGGCCTTGTGTGAGAGTTGGGGGCCAATAGAAGTGGGTACGACATACTTAACCCAGCTCCCCCTCACATGAACCCCAATTGTGAAGGCCCATTTGCCTGATTTGGATAACTGTACTAGGTTAATTAAATTAGTTTAACCTAATAAAATTGATTAACAACATAATTAATTTCATTTATTTTGAAATTAATTTAAGAAAAACATAGTTTAATGAATTATATTCAAAGCTAAACTATATGTATTTTCTTGTTTTAATTAAATATAGAATTATAACCAACTAGATTCTTTCTGAAGCTTAATTTAAATTATTTCATTAAATATTCCTATTTAAGTTGAAAAGTAGTTATTTCTAACTAATCAACTTAAATCTTAATATCTTTTGAATTTCAAATTTCAAAATTAAGTTGAGGAATTTTACGAATTGGTTATTAAGATTCTTTAGAAATTTTTTAAGTTGATATTTTTTCAAATATTAACTTAAAATGGAATATTTTTAAATTCAGTGGTTACAACTTAATTTTATATTTAATTGAATCTAATTTGAAAGATATTTAAGTTGATTTTTTAAATTCTTCTAAACAACTTAAACAAGATATTTTTTCAAATTTATTCTATTTTAAATTTCGAATTTATTTTTCGAATTTAAATAATAATTGAAATTTAATTTTTGATTATTATAATATGCAATAAATGATTAAATAAAATACATATTATTAAATAATGAGCTTTAATCAAGAGACATTCGATCTCCATTGTTGGTTTCACATAGCTTTTGTTTGAGTGAGTAATCCTCCCTAATGGAGGAACGTTCATTAGCAAGTTAGCACCGTTTAATCTCGAAAGATAAGTATATTTCTAAGTGTTTTATATGGTATTGATCATCCTAATGGTGGCGACTGTATTTGACTTACAAAATATGAAACAATGGTGGAAGCTCATAAGATAGAATAGCCTTGACTCTCGCCTAAACGGGACAACGCTGGATTCCAATCTTGATCGAATAAAAGGTTGCTAGAATAATTATCATTTTAGATGATTTGACAACTCTATGCAATGAATGAAGCTTTGACTCTCGCCTAAACGGGACACTGTATCAGTTTGTTGAAAACCTTGGAAAATAAACTATGTTAGATTTAGTATTTTAATAACATATGTGATTATTTGTTTTTTTCTGAACATGTGTATGAATTTATTTGAACCAAAACCTTACTTCTGTTTTATTGATGTGTTGTAGTGCCAATATGAATAATCCCCACCCCGATCCACTCCTAGTTAATATCTTAGCTAAAGAACTCTATAGTGTGAAAATGCATCCTGGTAGTTGCATAAACTCGCACATGTTGATGATGAATCTGAAGTTCCAAAAGGCAAATCTACTAGGAATTGATTTATCAAAAGAACAATGGGTACAATTCATACTTAATAGTCTTCCTCCGGAGTATAATGGATTTGTTGTATCTTACATGATCAACAATTTTAACTCCTCCGACATGGACAAGCTCGAAGCAGAATTACGAGCCCATGAACAGAATTTGATTGCAATGGGACCTCCTGGGTTTGCAAATCTTAATCAGAGGAAAAGGATTAAGCATGAAGGCTCTAACAAAGCTGCTTCTTCAAGTACAATTATCAGACATAATCTTCTATGTTCGAATTGTAATGAAAAGGGACATCAAGAAGAACGATGTCCCCGGCTTCTAAACAATTCAAACGAAGGTAATGCTTTTGTCTTTGAATCATGTGTTTTAGAGAACAACAAAGCCACTTGGATTGTTGATTCTGGGTCTGCTAATCATGTATGTTCTTCATTGCAGTTGCTTGAAACTTTGGAAAATCTGCTTCCAGAAGAGTTAAAGCTTAAATTTGGGAATGGCAAGTTAGTGTCGGTCAAAGCTAGAGGAAAAGCCCGTATCAAGTTTCAACAAAGATTTTTAATTTTAGAAAATGTTTTATTTATTCCAAACTTTAGTAGAAACTTGATTAGTGTTTCGTGTTTACAAACACAATCTTATATATTGAATTTTTCAAGTTCTTATTGTTCAATTTCTCGTAATGGATTTCATATATGTGTTGCTCACATGGAACAAGGGCTTTATGTTTTAAGACCAAGTACACAAATCTCACTAAATAGTGAACTTTTCAATGTAGCTAAACCTAGAAACCTAAAAAGAAAAGAGATTGATAATGATGATCAAACTTATCTATGGCATTTACGTTTAGGTCATATAGGCTTTGATAGACTCAAAAGGCTAACCAAAGATGGTCCATTGAAAAATGTCGTCTTAGGTGAATTGCCAGTATGCGAGTCTTGCCTAAAAGGAAAAATGACCAAACGTTCTTTCTCTGCAAAGGGAGAGCGTGCCAAACAACCCCTAGGGTTAGTGCATTCAGATGTTTGCGGACCCCTGAATGCAAAGCCAGAGGTGGTTATGAGTATTTTGTCACTTTCATTGATGATTACTCTAGATATAGTTTTCTATACCTAATGCAAAAGAAATCTGAAACGTTTGAAAAGTTTCAGAAGTTTCATGCTTTGGCTTAAAACCAATTAGGTAAAAAATTAAAGATCTTGCGAACTGATAGGGGTGGAGATTATATGGATATGCAGTTCAAAGATCATTTAATTGAAGTTGGAATTGAATCCCAATACACTGCCTTAGGCACTCCTCAACAAAATGGAGTTGCAGAAGAAGAAATCGCACTCTTTTAGAAATGGTTAGGTCTATGCTGAGTTATTCAACTCTGTCTACGTCCTTCTTGGGATATGCTATACAGATGGCAAACAATATTTTAAATGTTGTTCCATCTAAAGCAATCCCTAAGACACCCGTCGAACTATAGAATGGTCGTACACCTAGTTTACGCCATTATAGAATTTGGGGGTGCCCTGCTCATGTCTTGAGAAAGAAAGAAGGAAAACTGGAATCGCGAACTGAAGTTTGCATGTTTGTCGGGAATTCTAAAGAGACTAGGGGTGGACTGTTTTATAGTCACAAGGATAACAAAGTGTTTGTTTCTACAAATACTACTTTTCTTGAAGAAAACTATATTAAAGACAACAAACCGAAAAGTAAAGTTGTATTAGAGGAAATGCTTTCAGATATAACTCCTTCCAATGTTCCGTCCTCTTCCACTCAAGAAGGGGATAATCCCACTCCCTCAGTCGAACCAACTAAGAAGACTACTACCAAAGTTCCTGTTCAGAAGATCACCGCTCCTCGTCGTAGTGGGAGGGTTTTCACAAAACCAGCTCGTTATGGCTTGGATGGTGAAACCAATATGGTCGTTAGTGACGGTATTGATGACGACCCATTAACCTATAAGGCAATGGCAAGTCCGCAACGGATACGATGGTCAGCCGACATGGATTCAGAGATGGATTCCATTAAAAAGAACAAAGTTTGGGAATATGTAGACGCACCCGATGACTATCGTCCAATCGGATGTAAGTGGGTTTACAAGAAGAAAAGAGGCACTGGAGGCGAAGTCGAAACTTTTAAAGCTAGACTTGTAGCCAAGGGTTATACCAAAGAGAAGGTGTGGACTATGAGGAAACTTTTAGTCCTGTTGCCATGCTTAAATCCATTGGAATTCTTCTCTCCATAGCTGCCGCTTATGATTATGAAATCTGGCAAATTGATGTTCAGACTGCCTTCCTTAATGGGGTACTTGAAGAAACCATCTCTATGGAGCAACCAGAAGGCTATGTTCTTCCAGGGCAGGAAAAGAAAGTTTGCAAATTAAATAAGTCTATCTATGGACTTAAGCAAGCTTCTCGCTCATGGAACAAAAGGTTTGATGAAAACATCAAGACCTACGGCTTTCTTCAGAATGAAGATGAACCTTGTGTTTACCAACTCAAGGAAGACCAAGTAGTAGTATTCCTGGTCCTTTATGTTGACGACATTTTGATTATTGGAAACAATATCAAGAAAATGACTAACATCAAGGAATGGCTTGACACTCAATTCGATATGAAAGATCTGGGTGAGACAGCCTATGTTCTTGGTATTTAGATTATCAGAAATCGGAAGAACAGATCTCTTGCTCTCTCTCAAACAACCTACATTGACAAAGTTTTAGAGAGATTCTCCATGAACAACACCAATGGGGCAAATATGCCTTCTAGATATGGTATTCGACTATCTAAGGAACAGTCTCCTACTGATCCTCAAGAGATAGAGGACATGGCGAAAATTCCTTATGCACTAGACCTGACATCAGCTATGCAGTTGGAATCGTGAGCAGGTATCAGTCAAATCCAGGACAGGAACATTGGAATGCAGTTAAGTATATTCTGAAATACTTAAAGAGTACAAGAAATCTTGTGTTAGTCTACAAGGGTGGTGCTTTAAATCCCATAGGTTATACTGACTCAGATTTCCAGACATGTCTTGAAGACAGGAAATCTACATCTGGGATGGTGTTTACTCTTAGGGGTGGAGCAGTGGTTTGGAGAAGTGCTAAACAAACCGCGATATCAGACTCTACGATGGAAGCAGAATACATAACTGCAGCAGAAGCTGCTAAAGAGCTTGTTTGACTGAGAAAGTTCTTCACCAGTATCGGTGTCGTGCCTGGAATGGAAAAGCCTCTGGTCCTACTTTGTGATAATAATGGAGCAATAGCCAACAGTAAGGAACCTCGAAGCCACAAGAGAAGCAAACACATAGAAAGGAAGTATCACATCATTAGAGAATATGTGGCAAGAGGGGATGTACTGGTTGAGAAAGTGGACACAGAAGAAAACTTAGCTGATCCATTCACCAAAGTCCTGGCCATAACTGCATTTGAAAAGCACCGTCAGAATTTAGGATTAATTGATATGTACTGATTAGTTTTATATTAGTGCAAGTGGGAGTTTATTGGGTTTTATGCCCTAAATAAAACTCCATTTCAATGTAATCCATTTTATTCAACATCAATAAAGAAACAGAAGTATTTTTCATTCATTCGTATGTTTTGGTTCATGTTATCAATTGCTTTTCTATTTGATTTATAAATTCATTTCAAACCCTTTTCACATACCTAATCCTGTTTATTGTGTTGTCAACACAGTGGAAAGTAAACATGACTATGTGAATAAAGATTCCTAGATTTATCATACACATGGTTTTACTGATATGATAATCTACAACAGAGTTTACTTGCATTTGGTATAATGCTATGTTCTTTCCAGAGCATTGGTTAAAGTAAACCTTAGGTTGGGTGCATGGAGTATGCATCGGAAGGGACCGATATTGAACTTTGACATAGATTTAATCAAACTTACCGTAATATCTATTCAAGTCAATATCGCCTAGTTTATCCTAGATCATATGATCTAAATCCTGATATGATTAGGTTCAATCTCAAGAGTATTATTCGTGTTCTTTGATTTGTTAGTTAAGCATACTTTTGGGGTCAGGGTGATACGTACATTTTGGGATCACGGTAGTGCAATTGAGTGGGAGCGCTAACATAAATATGGAATCTGTAGCTTCTATCTGGCGAATAGAAAGTAAAGGATGATTTCCTTCGAGCTTGACCAAACAAAAATAAATGGTGGAGTACTCATTTCACATAGCTGAAATATCATTTATACGGGGTTAAGTATTTTAAGGATAAAATACATGGTAGGGTGTCACGATATTCTAATCCCTTTACAGTGTAGATCATCCATATAGAGGATCATTGATAAAATTAGGATTATAACAATGGATAACTAATGACGTGTCTATATGGTGGAACATATAGAGCGTTCTATATTCTGAGAGTGAAATTCTAAGTTCTATGCGTGAATTCAACGAAGAATTAATAAGTCAGTGAATTTAGGTTATAAATTCTTGATCTGCTTATTGGAAGGTCGGATATATAGACCCATGGTCCCCCCACTAGTTGAGACAATATTACTTGTAAGACTCATTTAATTGGTTTTGATTAATCAATTATAATTCTCAAATTAGACTATGTCTATTTGTGAATTTTTCACTAAGTAAGGGCGAAATTGTAAAGAAAGAGGTTTTAGGGCATATTTGTTAATTAAGATACTTTGTATGGTCCAGTTAATAAATATGATAAATGACAATATTATTTAATAATTATTTATAGTTATTAAATAGTTGGAGTTGGCATTTAAATGGTTGAATTTGAAAATTTGCGTTTTTGAGAAAATGAGATGCAAAAATGATAAAACAGCAAAATTGCAAAATTTGAGGCCCAAATCTAATATGCCATGGCCGGCCACTTTAATAGGGTTTATCATCTGATATTTTCATTATTTTAATGCCAAATTATTCAAACCTAACCCTATGTGGTATGCTATAAATAGATAGTGAAGGCTTCAGGAAAAACAGACTTTTCACATCTTGTTTCCTTCAGAGAAAAACCTGAGCCTTTTCTCTCTATACCTAGCCGCCACCTTCACCCTCTTCTTCTTCCATGAATAATTTCAAACCTCTTAGTGATAAAGTAGTGCCCACACACAGCAAGTAGTACCTCAATCATAGTGAGGAAGATCGTGATGAAAGACATTCAACAAGAAGGAGATTCAACACTAAAGGAAGAAGAGAAAAAGATCCAAGTTCAGATCTTGATAATACTCTTCGACATAAAGGATACAAGGGTTAGAGATCTGAACGGAAGGAGACATTTTCTTCTGCTGCACCCAATGTAAGGTTTCTCATACTTTATATGTGTTTAATTTTATAATCGTTTTAGAAGTTCATATTTAGGGTGTTAATCAACATACTTGTGAGTAGATCTAAGATCCTGGTAAAATAATTTCCAATATCCACGTCCTCAGTCCAACTCGAGATCATTGTTCCTCTGACTGGCTAGGCCTTGGAACATATTTTTTTAGTTCTTCCAACTGTGCCAGCACGGCTAGACTAGCCTATTCGGCCTGTTGGCCGACCTAAGTCACATCAGCATCTCCTTGAGGGGGATTTTGAGCGTGGGTTCTGGACTGTACGACGGGTGCGTCATGCTGATCGTCAACTGGCCACCACCATTAACCTGAGTGGTAGTATTAGGTATCACTTCTCCTGTCGAATTACTAGACAAGGTCTACCTGCCTACCGCTTGGCCTACAGGTGGAACCTGTGACCGGGGATTGGACAGCGGACCGTTTATAGTCTGAGAGTTGTTCAACGCTGGAGCTTCGTCTTTCTCGCCCAGGGGAATGAAGGTTGCAGGTTGTTGCCCTCAGCCTAATAAGCTTTCCGTATCAACACGGTGGCCTACAGAGTTTAGCCGTCAATGGCTGCTTGCTGAGCCTTTACCGTTTCCATCTCCTTGTCCCTCCATTCGGCGAACATGCGCCTCTGGTCTTCAAACACAAGATTTACCGCGGTGTGGAGTTCCTCCTGATCATGATGCAAGGTGTTGGTATGACCTTGCATGACTCCAAGAGCAGCACAAAGGTTTTGGATTTCATTATCATCTCCGATAGTTGTTCGAATGTTTGTTACCGGTGGAATGACTGCGTTTGGAATGCCCTGGTTGGCTGCTGAACTGGTATTCCCAGTCTCTTGCATACCAGGCGCAATTCCACTCACTGGAATCGTCACACTGTGACCCACGATCGATGGTTGTTCAGGATTTGTAGTTGGCGAAACCCTCGTGCTCCCAGGGTTCTGCAGTGCAGGATCCACCGCTGTGGATTCACTTGATCAACCATGCCTCTACGAGTTTGTGTTGGGTTTTATGCCCTAAATAAAACCCATTTCAATATAATCAGATTTACTTATTAATAAAAATAAGAAATAACATTTTATGTTGCATGGTTCACATGATGTATTTCATGATTATATGTATATAATGTATGAATTCTTTTTAAGTCCAGAACATATGAATTTGTTAAAGATTATAGTGTTGTCAGCACAGTGGAATATAATCTTAATTATATGTTCGAAAGTTTATTCCCAGATTTGTCAGAACACTGGATTTAGACTGACATGGTATAATCAGCGATAGGTATTCTTACACCTTGGAAAAGTGTTATGTCTTTTCCAGGACATTGGCAAAGTTTACCAATATCGGATGTATGGAGTATACATCGGAAGGGAGCGATATTGAATTTTGATTAGATATATTAAAACTTACAGTAATATCTATTCAATTCAATATCACCTGTTGATCCTAGATCAAATGATCTTAATCCTGATATGGTTAGGTTCGATCTCAAGAGTACAATACATGTTCTTTGATTTGTTAGTTAAGCCTACTTTTAGGTCAAGGTGATACGTACAGTTTGGGAACATGATAGTATAATAGAGTGGGAGCTACCATAAATATGGAATTTATAACTTCTATAGGAATTTAGAAGTGAAACGATGATATCTTTCGAGCTTGGCTAAACAGAGATAAATGGTGGAGATCTCATTTCACTTTGCTGAAATATTATTTATACGGAGCTAAGTGTTTTAAGGATAAAATACATTGAAGGTGTAACGGTAACTTAGTGCCTTTTCAATGTAGATCATCTATTAGAGGGTCATTGATCACATTAGGATTATAACAATGGATAACCAATGACGTGCCTATATCATGGAACATATAGAGCGTTCTATATGACTGAGAGTGCAATTCCAAGTTCTAAGTGTGGATTCAGTAAGCAATTAATAAGTTAGCAAATTTACTTGGTAAATTCGGTTCAACTTATTGGAAGCTCGGTTATATAGACCCATGGTCCCCATACTAGTTGAGACCATACTGCTAGTAAGACTCAGTTAATTGATTTTAATTAATCAATTATAATTCTAAAAGTTAGACTATGTCTACTTTATGAATTTTCACTAAGCAAGGGTAAAACAGTAAATAGTGAGTTTAAAGGGTATATTTATTAATTGGGAAACTTTGATTAGTTTTTTATTAATAAAAAAAATAAATGACAATATATTATTTAATAATTAATTATAGTTATTAAATAATTAGATTTGACATTTATGTGGTTGAATGAGAAAATTGGCAATTTTGGAGAATGAAAACTAGAGATGATAAAATAGGAAAGTTGCAAAAGTGAGAGGCTTGTTTCCTTATTTCATGGCCGGCCACTTTGCTTCCTATTTCTCATTTTATTTTTCATTTTTAAATGCCAAGTAATTCAACCTTAACCCTATGTGGTATTCTATAAATAGAAGGTAAAGGCTTTAGGGTTTACACATACAAATCTGTATTGTTTTCTTTCACTCAAACACTCTGAAGCCGCCACTTCCCCTCTCTTTCTTTCGAAATACCTTTAAGTGATGAGTAGTGCCCACACACGTCAAGTGGTACCTCAATCATAGTATGTAAGACTGTGGAAAATCTGCATCAAAGAAGGAGAGATGAAGATCCAGATTCAGATCTTGATTATGCTCTACTACAGAAAGGAATCAAGGGCTAGAGATCTGAATGGAAGGAGTCATAATATTTCGCCGCACCCAATGTAAGGTTTTCTTAAACTCTTATGTGTTTATTTCATTGTTTTAGAATTCATATTAGGATGTTAATCAAACATACTTGGTAGTAAATCTAGATCCTGGTAAAATAATTTCCAACAACTAGCACCAGAGCCATGGTAATAATTTACTTTCATGTAATATGAATTAAAATAATGTTTTATATGTTTTGTGTTGATTTGGATGGTTTCATGTTGGTTTATGTGTTTATGTGATGAAAGTTTGTGTTGTACGAATTTTTTCCATGAAAAATATTTTTTCATTTTTGAAAATATTTTATTTGGATTCCTTGTGAAAAATTAAGCAATTTTGTTTTTTACGGAACTCGATTCCATTAAAATTGAGAATGTTATGATTTTTTGGAAAATCGGGATTCTTGGTTGTTGAAGCTAGGTGCATTCATGCACCAGGTGCTTCGGACAGCCTGGGCTACGCGCGCGTGACACGCATGTGTCACCCCTGCACCCGCCCACGAGAATCCTGCATGCGCCAAAGTCTGCCACACAAGGGACCCTGCAACGTCCCTGTTTCGCGCGCGTATGGGGCTGCTAGCAGCCTCCTGGGTTGCTGCATGCAGCCCACTCCAAAGTGCGATTTTTGTGGGTTTTTTTCCCCAAAAATCAAATTTTTCATGGGATTGATTCCCAAAATTCATTTTTCCAATTTTAAATATTTTTAATTTGAAATATTTGCAATTTTAAAATATTTTCAATTTGGAATTTTTCCAATTTTAAATATTTCTATTTTGGAATATTTCCTATTATGGTAAGATTTAAAAATTTGTAACTTCTTTAATATTTATATATTATTTAATTATAAGATTAGATATTTTGATATTTAACATATTTTAAATTGAAAGATAACTTTGTCTTTCTATTTAAAATATTATATTAAAATTATCTTATAGGACAAATTAAATAATTAATAAATTTGAAATTAACATAGATAATTTTATAGATATACTTACCATAATATTTTCAAATTCAAAAGTTTGTTATTTTGTTAAATATTTAATTATTTATAAATTATAAGTTTAAAAAGAATATTTTTTCTATATATATCATTTTTTTTCTTATTGGAAATTTATAAATCATATCTTAAATATTTAAATAACTTAGATATTTTGTAGAAATTTGAATATTGCTTAATTTGAGGTATTTTGACATATAATTATGGTAATTATTATTTATTTATTATTTTATTCCTAAAATAATAATTATCTAACCAAATCTATTTTAAAATTGGTTTATTTTATTAAATTATAAGATTTGAAAGTGATATTGAAGATTCTTTCTTTCAAATCATTGATCTTATTTGATATTTAATTTAATTTGATTCAAATAAAACTAGATATTTTAAAATTAGTTTCCTTTATTTTGAGATTTTAAGGTTTGTTTTAACAACCCTAAATTTTTCAAAATTTATTTGGTTAGTTTAAGAATAATAATTTAAATATATTAATATCTTATTTCACGTCTGTTACATGGACAATGTTTGTTTATTTATTTATATTTTTTATTCAAAACTTTTTTTTAACAAACCTATTATTTATTTGATCTAAATTGCTATGATTAACTTGTTGATAGATCCAATGATCTGATTTTAATCATAGTCCAATTGTCAATAGATCTTATAAATAATTTGTTACAGGTAAATTTTGTACTTCTTTCATCTGTGTAAGCCTAGTAACATGATACTTAGTAATAATTTCCAATAAATATTCAAAAAAAATTATAATTTAAGTTGTTTCAAAATTAATTTAAATTAATTTACCACTCAAATTTAATTTTCTATAAATATATATTTCATTTCGAAAAATTGAAGTATATATAAGAATACAATTTTCGAAAAAACTAATTAAAATAAAATAAAAATAAATCGTGGAAAAATTATCTTAATTTTATGTTGGCCCAAAATTAATTAATAAAAATTAATTTTCAACAAAAATATAATTTTCCTATTTAATTAAATATTTAAGAAAAATTTCAAATATTTAAGTATCATGATGAATATCAACTTAAATTACTTTTCTATTTAATTAAATATCACTAGAAAAATACTTCAAGCAAAAATAATATCCATCTAGACTTTCATTGACTAATTAATTTATTTTCTAATTATAATATATTTTAGTTCATTTATTTTAATTAATCATTAAATGAAAAAAATCATTGATTTTCTTTTGACCTGTGTGAGCCTATATGTTTGCTTTTGGGCTTAGATGCATATAGGAAGCCCATTTAAGTTTTTACTAAGTAAATGGACTAGGTTGCTAAAATAAAATTTGACATAAGTAATTTTATTTAGGCCCAATTAGATTTAGGCTTGTTCAATGAATAACAATTATTTATTTAAAGGTTAAATTCTTCTCTTTTGGGCCTTGTGTGGGAGTTGGGGGGCCAATAGAAGTGGGTACGACATACTGAACCCAGCTCCCCCTCACATGAACTACCCCAATTGTGAAGGCCCATTTGCCTTATTTAAATAATTGTATTAGGTTAATTATATTACTCTAACCTAATTAAAATTGAATTAGCAACATAATTAACTTTTAAAATATATGAAATTTATTTTTCATTTAATATTTTAAAGCTAATTTTAGAAAAACACTTAGTTAATGATATATATTCTAGATAGTTATTTCAAGTACTAGTTATTATTTCTAATATTAAATAGGAAAATATCATTGATTGTGAAATTAATTGTTTAATAATTAATTTTGGTACAATCTAATGTTAGTATATTTTCCTAGTATTAAACTAGAATTAATAATTAATTTTCCTCTATACTTAATTGTTTATTTCTTGAATTTAATACATTTAATTAAATTGAAAATTTTAATATTTAAGTTGATTTTCATCATGATACTTAAATATTGTTATTTTCATGTTATTTAATTAAAGTTGAAAATTATCTTAAGTTTGGAATCTTATTTCAGAATAACTTAAAGCTGAATAATTTTAAAAATATATTTTATTTTATTTTATTAATTATTTGCCCAAAATTTCAAAATTGTATTTCTTTAATGCAGAAATTTCAAATTTTATTTGAAAAATAGATTAAATTTGAAAATTATTTATTTTAATTTTGGACCAACTTAAATCAATGATTTTCTCATTTAATGATTAATTAAATAAATGAACTAAAATATATTATAATTAGAAATTGAATTAATTAGTCAATGAAAGTCTAGATAGTTATTATCTCTTTTGCTTGAAGTATTTTTCTAGTGTATTTAATTAAATAGAAAATTAATACTTAAGTTGATTCTTAATCATGATACTTAAATATTTTAAATTTTTGTTAAATATTTAATTAAACATGAAAATTAATTTTTATCAATTAATTTTGGGCCAACATAAAATTAGAGTAATTTTCCAGGATTTATTTTATTTTAAAGCATATTCGAAAGTAGTATTCTTATACACTTCATTTTTCGAAATGCAATATATATTTATAGAAAATTAAATTTGAGTTGTAAATTAATTTAAATTAATTTTGAAACAACTTAAATTGAATAATTTTCTAAATATTTATGAAAATTATTACTAAGATGGAAATAATTCACGTTATTTTCATATCCATCTAAGTATAATTTATAAATATTAAATTAAAATTTATATTTAGAATTTTTTATTCTAAATTGGAAATTATTAATTAAATAAATATATATTTAAAATAAATTGATTAAAATAAATATTAGAAGAAAATACAACTTTCATTAAATAATGAGCTTTATTATTATTAGGATATTCGATCTCCACTGTTGGTTTTACATAGCTATTGTTTTAGTGAGTAATCCTCCCTAATGGAGGAACGTTCATTAGCAAGTTAGCACCGTTTAATCTCGAAAGATAAGTAATCTTGTAAGTTTTTTTATATAGTTTTGATCACCCTAATGGTGGCGACTGTGTAAGACTTCCAAGAATATGAAACAATGGTGGAAGCTCATAAGATAGAATAGCCTTGACTCTCGCCTAAACGGGACAACGCGGATTCCAATCTTGATCGAATAAAAGGTTGCTAGAATGTTTATCATTTTAGATGAGCTGACAACTATATTCAATGGATGATAGCTTTGACTCTCGCCTAAACGGGACACTGATATCAGTTTGTTGAAGACCTTGGAAATTATTTAGGATTGTATGTTTTAGTATTTTCACTTGTCATTCCTACTTGCTCTATGTGATTAATAATTTCTGAATTGTGTATGAATTTATATTGAACCATGTTATTTTCTGTTATTAAATTGTAGTTTAATTTCGAATCTTCGTTGTTGGTCTAACTTGGTTTGTTGTTCTAATGAGATAAATCTTTAATGGATTGTCAACATTAGACAAACATAATAGTGTTAGATCTCGAAAGATAAATATTATAAGTGCAACATCTAGTTGTTCATCAATTGATGACACCTTAGATTAGTATTTACAATATTAAACAAGAAGATTGTATAAATAAGATTACTTTGACTCTCGCTAATCGGAGCATCGTTGGATTCTTATTTAAAACGAAATTATCCTAATTCCTCTTAGCTTTTTCATTTCGAATTAGCTCAATAACATATCATTGGATGAATGGTCTATAAATCATTTCATGACATTCTATATTTTCTCTTAAGAAATTAAATGACGCATATTATTATATTCCTGAAATTCTATCCCAAAATGATATAAATCCTTAATCTTCGAGTCTCCTACTTGTATAGGCAAATCATAGAGTTAGATTAGTACTGGTGGTCCAAGAAAGAATTACTAATTATACAGTTACACTTTCACAAGTGTTTAATAACCATTTTCTTCCAATGGATTCAAACTGTATGAGTTTAGTATTCTGTGACCAGAATCCACTTGCACTATTCTAAGAACTCTTTGATGTAACTAAATTTAAGTCATCAAAAGATACAACCACATATTTTATAAATCTATTGCATTTGTATCTTGTTCATAGTGGTTTTGACAAGATCATTCTTTACAAAGAGTTAATATGCCTGTATCCACTGAAATTAAATTCACCTCATTCGCAGATGGATGTACATTCAGGGGTGGATATGAGTTTTCGTTGTATTCTTAAAACGATCACTCTAGATTTTACCTTATGCAAAAGAAATTTGAAATGTTTGAAAAATTTCATGAATTTCTAGCAATGGTAAGTGGTTAAACATCTTGCGAACGGATAGGGGTGGAGAAAAAGTTAGTAGATATGCAGTTCAAAGATCATTAATTTGATTTTTGAATTATATCCAAACTTACCTCCCCAGAAATTTAATTTGCATATTGATAATTAGTTACTAGTCGTTGCCTAAATCCTTCTATGGTAATATAATTTCAGAATGATGCAATGGTTGTATACTTAATGTAAATCATTACTAGATTCATGGATGACCTAATCGAAATCTTAAGAAAAGCTAGAAATGCTAACCCTGTTTTGCATATTTGTTAGCTATTCTAAGTGATTAGGGGTGGACCATTCCATAGTCATTAGATAAGAAAGTGTTTGTTTAAGAAAATACTACTTTCCTAAGAAAATGACTAAGTCTGAAAATAAAGTAGCAAATAAAGGAGATATTTTTTTTCTTGATTCCATAAGTGTTCTATCATCTTATTCTTTACAAGATGATCCCTCTGCCTCTGTTGTCTTAACACAACAAAAGAGGTCAATACCATTTAGTTTTCTTAGACATAGTTCACGGTACCTTGTCGTAGTGGGAGAGTTTCTAGGAACTCGCTCTTCTTATGACTTGGAAGACACTAGTGATTAAAATCTATTGTGAGTTTAAACAAGTAATGGATTGTCAAGATAAGAAACTAAGAAGAAAGCCAAGAGAACTATGGTTTAATCCATTCACATGGAGTAACCTAAAGTTTTCTATTACAAGGACATAAAAGGAAATTTTCATTAATAAGTCTATTCAATGGACTTAACAAAACTTCCTGTTGCTAGTATTATAGGTTTGAGTTTATCTAAACCTATGGCTTGTGCTATACCTGGTAATTACTTACTCTAATGCAAGCAACTTACTTTTGTAAGATGCTGAAGCATTTTCTTTCCAATGGAAATCTATAGAAGCTTCAAAACTTCTAGACATAGATTTTATTTATCTAAGGAAAAGTCTCAACTATTCGAGAAAAGATAAAGCCATGAAAGAATTTCTTAAATCAACAGTGAGAGGTCTCAGATATGCTTTAGTATGCCTTAGACCAGACACCTGCTGTTGAGTGGGAGTAATGAGTAGGTATCAGATTAATCCAGGAGAGGAACATTGGAAGACAATCAAGTAAATCTTAAGATTAAGAAGAGGAACTATATGTTAGTCAATAAGAGTGTGTTTAAAACTCTTAGATTACATCACATCACATTTCAAGACTTGCCTTTGTGTTAGAAAGTCTGCTGATAAGATGGTGATTACTCTGGGGGTGGAATAGTGATTTTGGAGAAGTGTAAAAACCTATCTGAAGTCTCTAGGTCTACCAGAAAGGGACTGAATGTTAAAGTTGCAGGAAAGGTACTTATTCAGTCTAAGGAAAGTTCTATACATTTGTGGCACTGTTCCAAATTTCCTTAACTACTAGTGTTACTTCCTGAACAACCAAGAAGTAGTTGCCAAAAGTATAGAATCCAGTATCCCAAAAGAGTTGACATATAGAGAGGAATTTCACATTATCAATGATTTTGTCATTAAGGGAGAGTAATGGTGGAGAAAAAGTTGTGTTTAATTCAACCTTTCAGATCCTATTACGAGGAGTTTACTACTACTACACTTGATTTGTATATCAAGGTGTTGAGATTATTTGAAATGCACATTTTGTTTTATATTAGTGCAAGTGGGAGTTTGTTGGGTTTTATGCCCTAAATAAAACTCATTTCAATATAATCAGATTTACTTATTAATATAGATCAGAAATAACATTTAATGTTGCATGGTTCACATGATTTATTTCATGATTATATGTACATAATGTATGAATTCTATTTAAGTCCAGAACATATCAATTTGTTAATGATTATAGTGTTGTCAACACAGTGGAATATAATCTTAATTATATGTTCGCAAGTTTATTCCCTGATTTGTCAGAACAATGGATTTCGACTGACATGGTATAATCAGCGATAGGTATTCTTACACCTTGGATAAGTGTTATGTCTTTTCAAGGACATTGGCAAAGTTTACCAGCATCGGATGTATGGAGTATATATCGGAAGGGACAGATATTGAACTTTGATTAGATATATTAGAATTTACCTTAATATCTATTCAATTCAATATCACCTGTTGATCCTAGATCAAATGATCTTAATCCTGATATGATTAGGTTCAATCTTAAGAGCGTTTTCGTGTTCTTTGATTTGTTAGTTAATGTAAAGCCCGCTTAGTTAATTTGGAAATTAGCTGTTGTTTATGTTTAATCATGAAATTATTTATAGCTATTTAAATAATCTATTGTACTGTTATTTATGGAATTCAGAAATGCATGATTATGTCATCAGTAGTTTTTATATTTCGCATTTCCGGTGTCCGGTATTTTGGAACTCGGCGTTTGGCTCAGTAGAAATCACAACTTAGTATGTTAGTAATTTGGGGACGGGTTTTAGACATTGGGAATGTCGGGAATGGCCGGGAATTTAGAATGTCCCAAAAATACCCCTTTAGTATGATTTATGTGATTTTATGGTGGAGGGGCAAAATGGTCTTTTTGCCCCATTAATGTTTTGTCTTATGTGAGTTATTAATTGGAATAAATGTTTATTTTAATTGTTAATTGTTGGCTGAAATGATTTTGGGTTAAATGGCTTTACTCTTTAATTTCTTTCATTTTTCAACACTTAGTAAAAAATTAGAAATTTCAAAGAAAACTCTCTCTCTTTTCCTCTCATTTTCGGTTGGTGCATGGGATTCATAGGGCTGGATTTTGTTCAATTTTTCAAGTGGATTCTCATCCTAAATCTAAGCATTTTCCAAGCTTGGTTAGCTCTCTTGATTCTTCCTTTAAATTTTGAGAAAAATGATGAAAAAGTTGAGTAAAATGCATGCTTTTGTGGCTGCTCTTGTTGCTGTGTTTGGTTGTTATTTTCTGAGGTTCAAAGCATGTTTATTTGATGTTAATTGAGTTGTTTGAAGCATGATTAGTTAGGTTGTTCAAGCTTTGAGTTTTCTATGCAAATATGTGATTTTTGAGAGAAAATGTTATATTTTGTTTCTGTGAATTGCTGGATGTTCTTGTATGTTTTCAGAGGTGTTATTATGCTTAGTTAAGTAGAATTAACTAGGTTAGGATGCATGTTAGGTGGATTTGCTCAAGCTTGAGTTTGGAACTCAAAGCTTGAGCTCCAATGGTGACTTTTGTGTATGTGCTTTCTGGGTGGTTTTGAGGCTTTGGATTTGTTCTAGGGATAGTCTAGAACAGGTCTGGAAAGTTTGAGGTGATTTGGGGTTGATTTGAGCAAGATATGAATTTTTGAGTGTTGCTGCCTGCGAGGAACCGGAATTCCGGTTGTGCATCCGGAATTCCGGATGAGGGTCCTGAATTTCCCAGAACCGGAATTCCGGTTGGGCAACCGGTCTACCGGTTGGGGATTTTTCAGAACCCGTGTTTTTCCTCGTTTTTATGTTTTAAGGGGTATTGCCATGCTTTTTATCGATAGGGAAACTTTTAGTTCCTAGTTTAAGTCCCCGGGAAGTGATTTAGCGTGTCACTTATAGCGTTGTGATTTTTATGGTTTAGGAGCCGATGTCCGCCGTCGGCTTCGGTTCCGGTCGGGTTGACGGCACACCCGAATTCGGAATCCGAGTAAGATTAGTATAACGGTATGCATATGTAGATTACATGTTTAGCGAGCATGTAGGAAGCCTATTAGATTACATTAGTTGTATGTTGGCTTCGAACCATCCAACCCTGTCACGTCGGTACAGCCGGAGTATGACCAAGAATGAGTATGACCGGTTTGACCGATCAGCCGACACTTGGTTGGTGGTTCCGTGCTATTGACGTATCCCGTCGGTACAGCCGGAGTATGACCAGCGGCCGGAGTATGACCGGTTCGACCGATCGGGAGGATATAGTAACACGTCGGTACAGCCGGAGTATGACCAACGGCGGAGTATGACCGGTTCGACCGAACAGGTTGTTACGTGTCAATAGTACCGTCCCTATGAACGTTCGTAACTCGCACCATGTTGGACATGGCAGTAGTGGCTCAGTACTATGTTGGACATGGCAGTAGCGGGACTCAGTATCGTGTTGGACACGGCAGTTAGTATTATGTATGAGTATTATTATGCTTTTCTTACTGAGTCTGTCGACTCACAGTTCTACGTTGATGTGTAGGTAAAGGCAAGGCTAGAGCTGATGGACCGTGAGCGAGCTTATGAAGGTTGTACATGTCGGGGCGGTTAGGCCTGGAGCGTACGATCATCGGGACAGCGAGGCTGATTTTGTAACTGGTCGTTAGACGACATTTATTTTATGTATCAGTTAAACAGTTAAATCTTTTTGTAAATGATTTTATAATCGGGATCCCGAGTCTTTTGTAATGTTGTTTTATAAGTTTAATTAAAAAGCAAAATTTTAATTAATCGCGTTTTTCCATAAACCTCGTTGATTAGCAACGAGCTGCACAGTACGTTTAAAAATCACGTAATACGCCTAAGTTAGTTAGGGTGTTACAGTTAAGCCTACTTTTGGGTTAGGGTGATACGTACATTTTGGGAACACGGTAGTGCAATTGAGTGGGAGCGCTAACATAAATATGGAATCTATAGCTTCTATCTGGCGAATAGAAAGTAAAGGATGATTTCCTTTGAGCTTAACCAAACAAAATAAATGGTGGAGATCTCATTTCACTTAGCTGAAATATCATTTATACAGGGTTAAGTGTTTTAAGGATAAAATACATTGTAGGGTGTTACGGTAATTTAATCCCTTTACAGTGTAAATCATCTATATAGAGGATCATTGATCACATTAGGGTTATAACAATGAATAACTAATGACGTGTCTATATCGTGGAACATATAGAGTATTCTATATACTGAGAGTGCAATTCTAAGTTCTATGCGTGGATTCAACGAAGAATTAATAAGTCAGTGAATTTAAGATATAAATTCTTGATCTGCTTATTGGAAGCTCGGATATATAGACCCATGGTCCCCATACTAGCTGAGACCATACTGCTTGTAAGACTCAGTTAATTGATTTTGATTGATCAATTATAATTCTAAAGTTACACTATATCTACTTTGTGAATTTTCAATAAGCAAGGGCAAAATTGTAAAGAAAAGAGATTCTAGGTTTATTTATTAATTAAGAGACTTTATATGTCTAATTAATAAATATATTAAATGACAATATTATTTAATAATTAATTTTAGTTATTAAATAATTAGAATTGGCATTTAAATGGTTGAATTTTAAAATTGGTATATTTGAGAAAATCAGATGCAGGAATGATAAAACAGCAAAATTACATAAGTGAGGCCCATTATCCAAGGCCCATGGCCGGCCACACTTATAGGGTTTTATCATTTATTTTTTTATTATTTTAATGCCAAATAATTCTAACTTAAACCTAGGTGGTTACCTATAAATAGATAGTGATGGCTCTCATTCACACTTAACTTTAAGAACTCTGTCAGATGAAATTGAGCCTCCTATTCTCTATAGCCGAAATCACCTTCTCTCTTCTTTTCTTCTCTAAATTTTGAATTCCTTGAGTGAATGAGTGAGTGCCCACACACATCAAGTGGTATCTCAATCATAGTGTGTAAGACTGTGGAAAACCATCCAACAAGAAGGAGAATCAGCATCAAAGGAAGGAGAGAAAGAGATCCAGCTTCAGATATTGATAATGCTCTGCTACAGAAAGGAATAAAGGGCTAGATATCTGAACGGAAGGAGTCATTATATTCTGCTGCACCCAATGTAAGGTTTCCTAAACTTTATATGTGTTTATTTCATTGTTTTAGAATTCATATTAGGATGTTAATGAAACATACTTGTTAGTAAATCTAGATCCTGGTAAAATATATCCAACAAAGCCTACTTATGGGTCAGGATGATACGTACATTTTGGGAACATGATAGTATAATTGAGTGGGAGCGCTACCATAAATATGGAATCTATTAATACTATAGGAGTTTAGAAGTGAAACGATGATATCCTTCGAGCTTGGCCAAACAGAGATAAATGGTGGAGATCTCATTTCACTTTGCTAAAATATCATTTATACGGAGCTAAGTATTTTAAGGATAAAATACATTGAAGGTGTAACGGTAACTTAGTGCCTTTTCAATGTAGATCATCTATTAGAGGGTGATTGATCACATTAGGATTATAACAATGGATAACCAATGACGTGTCTATATCATGGAACATATAGAGCGTTCTATATGACTGAGAGTGCAATTCCAAGTTCTAAGAGTGGATTCAATAAGGAATTAATAAGTTATGGAATTTACTTGGTAAATTTGGTTCAACTTATTGGAAGCTCGGTTATATAGACCCATGGTCCCCATACTAGTTGAGACCATACTGCTTGTAAGACTCAGTTAATTGATTTTAATTAATCAATTATAATTCTAAAAGTTAGACTATGTCTACTTTATGAATTTTCACTACGCAAGGGTAAAATAGTAAATAGAGAGTTTAAAGGGTATATTTATTAATTGAAAAACTTTGATTAGTTTTTTATTAATAAATAAAATAAATAACAATATATTATTTAATAATTAATTATAGTTATTAAATAATTAGATTTGACATTTATGTGGTTGAATGAGAAAATTGGCAATTTTGGAGAATGGAAACTAGAGATGATAAAATAGGAAAGTTGCAAAATTGAGAGGCTTGTTTCCTTATTCCATGGTCGGCCACTTTGCTTCCTATTTCTCATTTCATTTTTCATTTTTAAATGCCAAGTAATTCAACCTTAACCCTATGTGGTATTCTATAAATAGAAGGTAAAGGCTTCAGGGTTTACACATACATTACTGTATTGTTTTCTTTCACTCAAACACTCTGAAGCCGCCACTTCCCCTCTCTTTCTTTCGAAATACCTTTGAGTGATGAGTAGTGCCCACACACATCAAGTGGTACCTCAATTATAGTATGTAAGACTGTGGAAAATCTGCATCAAAGAAGGAGAGATGAAGATCCAGATTCAGATCTTGATTATACTCTGCTACAGAAAGGAATCAAGGGCTAGAGATCTGAATGGAAGGAGTCATAATATTCCGCTGCACCCAATGTAAGGTTTTCTTAAACTCTTATGTGTTTATTTCATTGTTTTAGAATTCATATTAGGATGTTAATCAAACATACTTGTTAGTAAATCTAGATCCTAGTAAAATAATTTCCAACAGATTGTACCACCATTGTACTTGTGATTAGATTTGAGATAAAGAGCGATCCTAGATTCTTCTCAATGAGAGCACCAAAATGTTGACCTCGCTTTTAGCCAACGACAATGAGTCTAATTTGTAAGCGACAAGTAGTATAATATGAGTGTAATATGATATAGCAAATAAAGACAAAAGAATTTATAGAGGTTCAGCCCTGAGCAGTTTGGTAATAGCTTAATCCACTTCGCTTGTATTGACTAAAGAATAAGGAGAATAGTTCCTTTTCTTAGAGCTCTTACAATAGTATCTCTGAAGATGAATTCTTAGATAGATTTTTCGACCCTTTGTCCAGTGAGTATGAATCACTATTTATAGGGCTATAAGCTTGGGAGGGAAGTATTTCCCTTCTTGTTACAATTGATATAAGTGGAAATATTGCATAATAAATACAAAATATGCTAATCGTGGGATTCAGTCAGCTAGCCATATCTCTGTGATCTAATCCCAAAGTTATAGGGATTTCTTCAGTGACTCACGATGGAAAAGCTAAATTTGCTAAGTGTTGGCATGCTGCGCAGCTTGCTCACTGCCCAGCTAAGAGGGCCTCGTCCGAGCGAATATATAGGTGCCTTGTTCGTCATATTTCTTGGGAGTAGGTACATAGAAATTATTCCACGTGTCACCATCGTGCGACGCCACGTCAGAGTGCAATAATTGGGATAACCAAAATATATTTAAGTTGAAAATTAATATGTCATTTAATTTTGGACCAACTTAAATTAGAATATTTTCTTAGATATCAAATTAGAATTAATAATTAAGTTAATTTTATTCTAGATACTTAATTATTTCTATTTTAATGATTTAATTAAATAGAAAATTATATTTAAGTCGAAAATTTATTAATTTCAGATCAACTTAATTAGAATAATTTTCAGAGTATATTTAATTTTATTTTGATAATCATTTTCCCACTTAAATTTCGAAATGCATTATTTTTAATGTAGATATTTTTAAATTGATCAATTTTGAAAATCAGATTAAAGTTGAAAATTAATTTATTAATTAGTTTTACATCAACTTAAATCAAGTAATTTTTATTAATAATTTATTTAAAATAAATAGAATAAAATATATTATATTTTAATTAGAAAATAAGTAATTAGTTTATGAATTATCTAGATAGATATTTCTAGGTAGACTTTTGGTATTTTTCTAGATATATTTAATTAAATTAGAAAATTAATATTTAAGTTGATTTTACTCAAGATACTTAAAGATTTGATATTTTTCATAAGAGATTTAATTAAATAGGAAAATTATATTTGTGTTGAAAATTAAATTCTTTAATTTTAGACCAACATAAATATGAATAATTTTTTCAGTTTTATTTTATTTTATTTTATTTTAATGGAATTTCGAAAACTGTACTTTTTTATAATACATTGAATTTCGAATTCTATCATATAAATATATATATTTATAGAAAATTAGATTTGAGTTGAAAATTAATTTTAATTAATTTTAAATCAACTTAAATTAAGTAATTTTTCATAATATTTATTGGAAAATTAATACTAAGGATGAAAAATAAATTTTTATTTTTTAGATCTTCCTAGGGTATAATTTTATAAATATTAAATTAAAATTTATATTTAGAGTTATCTAAATTAGTCATTTTAATTAAATAAATATATATGTTAAAATAAATAGATTAAAATAAGTATCAAATGAAAATACAACTCTTAAAATAATGAACTTTAGTTATAAGGATATTCGATCTCCATTGTTGGTTCTACACAGTTATTGTTTTAGTGAGTAATCATCCCTAATGGATGAATGTTCATTAGTAATTTAACGACGTAGAATCTTGAAAGAGAAGTATTACTGTAAGTGTTTATATTCTTAGTAACGTCCACCCCAAAGTGGCTGCTAAGAGTAGGACTTACAAGGTATGAAACTGTTATTCCAATTTTTGCACTCTAACGTGGCATGACACGTGGAATCGACTCCGGGAATCTGCTTGCAAGACACACGTCGAACAAGACACCCCATACATTCGCTGAGACAAAGTCCTCTAGACTGAACAGTGAGCAATCTGCGCAGAATGCCAACACTTAGCAAATTCAAATTTCTCATCGTGAGTCATCAAGGAAATCCCTGTAACTTTGCGATCAGATTACAGACATATGGCAAGCTGTCCAAATCCCACGATTAGTGTATTCTGTATTTACTATACAATCTTTCTACTTATATCAATTGTAACGAGAAGGGAAATACTTTCTCTCCAAGCTTATAGCCCTATAAATAGTGATTCATATTCACTGGACAAAGGGTCGAAAGATTTTGTCTAAGAATTCATATTAAGAGATACTGTTGTAAGAGCTCAAACAAAAGGAACTATTCTCCTTGTTCTTAAGTCAATACAAACAACGAGGATTAGGCTATTACGGAACTGCTCGGGGCTGAACCTCTATAAAATTCTTGTGTCTTTATTTGCTTTACTATATTTCAATCGTATTAAACTACTTGCCGCTTTCAAAACTGGGCTCACTGTCGTTAGCTAAAAGCGATGTCAAAATTTTGTTGCTATCATTGATAGTTGAACTCAAGGATCGCTCTTTATTCAAAATTTAATCATAAGTACGATGGTGGTACAAACTTGTAGGGGCGTGGTTGATCCAACGAATCCACAGGCGGTGGATCCTGCACTGCAGAACCCAGGAAACACAAGGGTTACGCCAGCAGTAAATCTTGGACAGCCATCAAC
The DNA here is from genome assembly GCF_029168945.1 of Cannabis sativa. NCBI lineage: Eukaryota > Viridiplantae > Streptophyta > Magnoliopsida > Rosales > Cannabaceae > Cannabis > Cannabis sativa. The sequence goes on along the minus strand of NC_083606.1, from coordinate 41,024,331 downwards.
TGCGGGTCACGGTGTGACAACTCTTGTGGATGAAATCGGGCCTGGTGTGCTAGAGACTGGGAATACTAGTTCAGCAGCCGACCAAGGCATTCATAGCACAGTTGTTCCGCCCGCTACCAATGTTTAAACAACCATTGGAGTTGACACTGAGATCTAGAACCTCCGTGATGCACTTGGAATCATGCAAGGTCATACCAACACCCTGCATCATGATTAGGAGGAACTCCATGATGCAGTTCATCTCGCGTTTGAAGAGCAGAGGGGCATGTTTGCCGAATGGAGGGACAAAGATATGGAAACTTTAAGGGCTCAACAAGCAGTCATTGACGATCGTAGTTGGCAAGCCACTGTGCTGATACAAAAAGCCTATCAAACTGTCGGGTAGCAGCCTGCGAATGTCATCCCCTTGGGCAAAACAGATGAAGATCCAGCGATGATTACCTCCCAGGCTATAAATGGTCAGCCGTCAAATCCCCAGTCACAAGTTCCGCCTGCAGGCCAAGTGGCAGGATGGCAGACCTTGTCTAGTAATTCATTTGGAGAAGTCATACCCAATAACTCAAATCAAGTTAATGGTGTCGGTCAGCAAATTGGCGAAACCAACCAGTCATTGAGACAGCCAGGTATTTCCGCATTTGATAGGCTGGGGACGACTCATGATCTCAGAAAAGATCTGAATAGGAGGAGAGGAGTAGACGATCAGCTTGACATGCCGATCGTGCAGCCCGAAACCCGCACTCAAATTCCCACTCAAAAAGATGCTGATGTGACTCAGATCGGTTAAGATGCCGAACAGGTTAGTCCAGCCATGCAGGCACAACTGGACAAACTAAAGAGTATGTTCCAAGGCATGCCGGCCAGAGGAATAACGATCTCGAGTTGGACCGAGCACATGGAACCCCTTTCTCCCCTGAGATTAATATCCTGGAGTTGCCCCACAAGTTTAAGATGCCAACCTGGAGATGTATACTAGGAAGGAAGATCCATTATCCCACCTTAAGTATTTCGAGATGCAAATGGATCTGCAAGGAGTACGAGGAGATGTATGCTGTAGAATTTTTCCTGCCACCCTCTTAGAAGCCACCCATCAATGGTATTTCAAGTTGGCGCCTGGAAAGTTCAACTCATGGAAGGCTTTATCCGCAATACTTGGGGGCATCAAAGTCCTGTTGGAAATTATTTTACCAGGATCTATTTACTATCATGTATGTTGGATTAACAACCTAATATGAATTCTAAAACAATGAAAATAAACACATATAAAGTTAGAAAACCTTACAGTGGGTGCAGCGGAATAATATGACTCCTTCCGTTCAGATCTCTAGCCCTTGATTCCTTTCTGTAGCAGAGCATCACCAAGATCTGAACCTGGATCTTCTTTTCTCCTTCTTTGATGCAGAAATTGCATGCATAGTCTTACATACTATGATTGAGGTACCACTTGATGTGTGTGGGCACTACTCATCTCACAAGGATTTCGAAATTTTCTCTCTTTTTCTCTCTTAATTTCGTGGTCTTAAGCTTACAAGAGAAGAGAACAAGGGTTGCTTTATATAAGGAAAAGGGAGAGCACAGCTTTCCAAATAAACAGTTTCCTCTTTTACTGTGTAATTGATTAACTGTCTTATTTACTGTGATCCACCACTTTCCTATTATTGCTAGGCTTCGATTAGCAATTACATGGCAATTAAAATTGAAAATAATAATTGGGAAAATCACAAAGAAGTGGCCGGCCATAGGGTGATATGGGCCTCACTTGGATTTCACAGTTTCCTCAATTTTATTTCTATTTCTCCAAAAATGCCATTTTTCCAATTCTAATCATTTAAATGCCAAAACTAATTATTTAATAACTAGAATAGATTATTAAATAATATTTTCATTTAAAAAAATTATTAATTAGACATGCAAAGTCTCTCAATCAATAATTAAACCTAGAAACCCTTTTATTTACGATTTCATCCTTACTTAGTGAGAATTCATAAAGTATACATAGTCTAACTTTTAGAATTATAATTGATTAATTAAAATCAATTAACTGAGTCTTACAAGCAGTATGGTCTCAACTAGTATGGGGACCATGGGTCTATATAACTGAGCTTCCAATAAGTCGAACCGAATTTACCAAGTAAATTCCCTAACTTATTAATTCCTCATTGAATCCACACTTAGAACTTGGAATTGCACTCTCAGTCATATAGAACGCTCTATATGTTCCACGATATAGACACGTCATTAGTTATCCATTGTTATAACCCTAATGTGATCAATGATCCTCTATATAGATGATCTACATTGTAAAGGCACTACTATTACCGCTACACCTTCAATGTATTTTATCCTTAAAACACTTAACCCTGTATAAATGATATTTCACCTAAGTGAAATGAGATCTCCACCATTTATCTTCGTTTGGTTAAGCTCGAAGGAAATCATCCTTTACTTCTATTTGCCAAATTGAAGCTATAGATTCCCTATTTATGTTAGCGCTCCCACTCAATTGCACTAACGTGTTCCCAAAATGTATGTATTGCCCTGACCAAAAATTAGGCTTAACTAACAAATCAAAGAACACGAATAACACTCTTGAGATTGAGCCTAACCATATCAGGATTTCGATCATGTGATCTAGGATCAACTTAGTGATATTGAATTGAATAGATATTTACGGTAAATTTTAATATATCTAATCAAAGTTCAATATCTGCCCGTTCCGATGTATACTCCATACATCCGATACTGGTAAACTTTGCCAATGGCCTGGAAAGGATATGACACTTTTCCAAGGTGTAAGAATACCTATCGCTGATTATACCATGTCAGTCTAAATCCAGTGTTCTGACAAATCAGGGAATAAACTTTTGAACATATAATAAAAATTATATTCCACTATGCTGACAACACTATAATCTTTAAACCAACTCATATGTTCTGGACTTAAAAAAGAATTCATACATTATATACATATAATCATGAAATAAATCATGTGAACCATGCAACATAAAATGTTTCTGATCTTTATTAATAAGTAAATTTGATTATATGAAATGAGTTTTATTTAGGGCATAAAACCCAACAAACTCCCACTTCCACTAATATAAAACAAAAAGTGCATTTCAAATAATCATTAACACTTTGATATACCAATCAAGTGTACTAGTAGTAAACTACTCGTAATAGGATCTGACAGGTTGAATTAAACACAACCTCTTCTCCACCATTACTCTTCCTTCATCACAAAATCCTTGATAATGTGAAATTCCTCTCTATATGTCTACTTTCTTGGGATACGGGATTCTATACTTTTGGGCAACTACTTCTTGGTTATTCAGGAAGTAACCCTAGTAGTTAAGGCAAGTTGGAACAGTGCCACAAATGTATAGAACTTTCCTTAGACTGAATAAGTATCTTTCCTGCAACTTTTAACATTCAGTCTCTCTTTGGTAGACCAAGAGATTTCAGATAGGTTTTTACTCTTCTCCAAAATCACTACTCCACCCCCAAAGTAATCACCATCTCATCAGCAGACTTTCTAGCACAAAGGCAAGTCTCGAAATCTTATGTGGTGTAGTCTAAGAGTTTTAAAACCACCCTTATTGACTAACATATAGTTCCTTTTCTTAATCTTAAAATTTACTTGATTTTGTTCCAATGTTCCTCTCCTGGATTAATCTGATACTTACTCAGTACTCCCACTCAACAGCAGGTGTCTGGTCTAAGGCATACTAGAGCATATCTGAGACCTCTCACTGTTGATTTAAGAAATTCTTCCATGGCTTTATCTTCTCTGGAATAGTTGAAACTTTTCCTTAGATAAATAAAATCTATGCTTAGAAGTTGTGAAGCTTCTATAGATTGCCATTGGAAAGAAAATGCTCCAGCATCTTACTAAAGTAAGTTGCTTGCTTTAGAGTAAGTAATTACCAGGTATACCACAAGCCATAGGTTTAGATAAACTCAAACCTATAATACTAGGAACAGGAAGTTTTGTTAAGTCCATTGAATAGACTTATGAACGAAAATTTCCTTTCATGTCCTTATAACAGAAAACTTTAGGTTACTCCATGTGAATGGATCAAACCATAGTTCTATTGGCTTTCTTCTTAGTTTCTTATCTTGACAATCCATTACTTGTTTAAACTCACAATGGATTTTAATCACTAGTATCTTCCAAGTCATAAGAAGGTGAGTTCCTAGAAACTCTCCCACTACAACAAGGTACCGTGAACTATGTCAAAGAAAACTAAATGGTATACACCTCTTCAGTTGTGTTAAGACAACAGAGGCAGTGAGATCATCTTATAAACTAAGTGGTATTTGTTTAAACAAACACTTTCTTATCTAATGACTATGGGATGCTCCACCCCTAATCACTTAGAATAGCTAACAAACATGCAAACCAAGGTTAGCAATTCTAGCTTTTCTTAAGATTTCGATTAGGTCATCCATGAATCTAGTAATGATTTACATTAAGTATACAACCATTACATCATTCTGAAATTACCATATAAGGATTTAGGCAACGACTAGTAACTAATCATCAATATGCAACTCGAATTTCTGGGGAGGTAAGTTTTGATATAATTCAAAATCAAATTAATGGTCTTTGAACTGCATATCAACTAACTTTTTCTCCACCCCTATCAGTTCGCAAGATCTTTAACCACTTACCATTGCTAGAAATTCATGAAATTTTCAAACATTTCAAATTTCTTTTGCGTAAGGTAAAATCTAGAGTGATCGTTTTAAGAATACAATGAAAACTCATAGCCACCCCTCAATGTATACCCATCTACGAATGAGATGAAATTACTTTCAATGGATATAGGCATATTAACTCTTTACAGAGAATGATCTTGTCAAAACCACTATGAACAAGATACAAATGCCATAGATTTATAAAAATGTGGTTGTATCTTTTGATGACTTACTTTAGTTACATAAAAGAGTTCTTAGAATAGTGCAAGTGGATTCTGGTCACAGAATACTAAACTCATACAGTTTGAATCCATTGAAAGAAAATGGTTATGAAACACTTGTGAAAGTGTAACTGTATAATTAGTAACTCTTTCTTGGACCACCACTACTAATCTAACTCTATGATTTGCCAATACAAGTAGGAGATATCTAAGATTGAGGATTTATATCATTTTGGGATAGAATTCCGAGAATATAATCATATGCGTCATCTAATTTCTTAAGAGAAAATAAGACTTTATATGATTTATACACCATTCATCCAATGAGATGTCATTAAGCTAATTCAAAATGAATAAGCTAAGAGGAATTAGGATAATTTCGTTTTAAATAAGAATCCAAAGATGCTTCGATTAGCGAGAGTCAAAGTAATCTTATTTATTCAATCTTCTTGTTTCATATTGTAAAATGCTAGTCTAAGGTGTCATCAAATTGATGAACAGCTAGATGTTGCATACAATATTTATCTTTCGAGATCTAACACTATTATGTTAGTCTAATGGTGAAAATCCATTAGGGATTTATCTCATTAGAAAAACAAATCAAGTTAGACCAACAATGAAGATTCGAAATTAAACTACAATTTAATAACAGAAAATAACATGGTTCAATATAAATTCATACACAATTCAGAAATTATCAAGCATATAGCAAGTAGGAATGACAAGTGAAAATACTAAAGCATACAATCCTAAATAATTTCCAAGGTTTTCAACAAAATGATATCAGTGTCCCGTTTAGGCGAGAGTCAAAGCTACAATTCATTGAATAGAGTTGTCAACTCATCTAAAATGTCAAACATTCTAGCAACCTTTTATTCGATCAAGATGTGAATCCGCGTTGTCCCATTTAGGCGAGAGTCAAGGCTATTCTATCTTATGAGCTTCCACCATTATTTCATATTCTGGCAAGTCTTATACAGTCGCCACCATTAGGGTGGTCATAAACCATATAAAAAACTTACAAGATTACTTATCTTTCGAGATTAAACGGTGCTAACTTGCTAATGAACGTTCCTCCATTAGGGAGGATTACTCACTAAAACAATAGCTATGTAAAACCAACAATGGAGATCGAATATCCTTATAATAATAAAGCTCATTATTTAATGAAGGGTTGTATTTTCTCCTAATATTTATTTTAATCAATTTATTTTAAATATATATTTATTTAATTAAAATTTCCAATTTAGAATGAAAAATTCTAAATATAAATTTTAATTTAATATTTATAAATTATACTTAGATGGATATGAAAATAACGTGAATTATTTCCATCTTAGTAATAATTTCCATAAATATTTAGAAAATTATTCAATTTAAGTTGTTTCAAAATTAATTTAAATTAATTTACAACTCAAATTTAATTTTCTATAAATATATATTGCATTTTCCAAAATGCTTTAAAATAAAATAAAATAAATCCTGGAAAATTACTCTAGTTTTATGTTGGCCACAAATTAATAAAAATTAATTTTCAACAAAAAAATAATTTTCCTATTTAATAAAATATCTAAGAAAAATTTCAAATATTTAAGTATCATGATTAAGAATCAACTTAAATATTAATTTTCTATTTAATTAAATACACTAGAAAAATACTTCAAGCAAAACAGATAATATCTACCTAGACTTTCATAGACTAATTAATCTAATTTCTAATTATAATATATTTTAGTTCATTTATTTTAATTAATCATTAAATGAAAAAATCAATGATTTAAGTTGGTCCAAAATAAAATAAATAATTTTCAACTTTAATCTATTTTTCAAATAAAATTCGAAATTTCTACATTAAAGAAATGTAATTACGAAATTTTGGGAAATGATTAATAAAATAAAATAAAATCTATTTTGAAAATTATTCAGCTTTAAGTTATTTTGAAATAAGATTCTAAACTTAAAATAATTTTCAACTTTAATTAAATAACATGAAAATAACAATATTAAAGTATCATGATGAAAATCAACTTAGATATTTAAATTTTCAATTTAATTAAATGTATTAAATTCAAGAAATAAATAATTAAGTAAAGAGGAAACTTAATTATTAATTCTAGTTTAATACTAGGAAAATATACTAAACTTAGATTGTACCAAAATTAATTAGGAGACAATTAATTTCACAATCAATGATATTTTCCTATTTAATATTAGAAATAATAACTAGTACTAGAAATAACTATCTAGAATATATCATTGACTAAGTGTTTTTCTAAAAATTAACTTTAAAATATTACAATGAAAAATAAATTTCATATATTTTAAAGGTTAATTATGTTGCTAATTCAATTTTAATTAGGTTAGACTAATATAATTAACCTAATACAATTATTTAAATAAGGCAAATGGGCCTTCACAATTGGGGTAGTTCATGTGAGGGGGAGCTGGTTCAGTATGTCGTACCCACTTCTATGGCCCCCAACTCTCACACAAGGCCCAAAAGAGAGGAATTTAACCTTTAAATAAACAATTGTTATTCATTGAATAAGCCCAAATCTAATTGAGCCTAAATAAATTTACTTATGTCAAAATTTATTTTAGCAACATAGTCTATTTACTTAGTAAAAACTTAAATGGGCTTCCTATATGCATCTAAGCCCAAAAGCAAGCATATAGGCTCACACAGGTCAAATGATTTGGATGGGCCCTATCATGTTACTAGGTTTACACAGATGAAAGAAGTACAAAATTTACCTGTTACAAATTATTTATAAGATCTATCGTCAATTGAACTATGATTAAAATCAGATCATTGGATCATGATCTGTCAACAAGTTAATCATAGCAATTTAGATCAGATAAATAATAGGTTTGTTAAAAAGTTTTGAATAAACAATATAAATAAACAAACATTGTCCATGTAACAGATGTGAATCAAGATATTAATATAATTAAATTATTATTCTTAAACTAACCAAATAAAGGAAACTAATTTTAAAATATCTAGGTTTATTTGAATCAAATTAAATTAAATATCTAATAAGATCAATGATTTGTAAGGAAAGAATCTTCAATATCACTTTCAGATCTTATAATTTAATAAACTAATTTTAAAATAGATTTGGTTAGATAATTATTCTTTTAGGATTAAAATAATAAATGAATAATAATTACCATAATTATATGTCAAAATATCTCAAATTAAGCAATATTCAAATCTCTACAAAAATATCTATGTTATTTAAATATTTAAGATATGATTTATAAATTTCTAATAAGGAAAAAATGATATATATAGAAAAAATATCATTTTTAAACTTATAATTTATAAATAATTAAATATTTAACAAAATAACAAATTTTTAAATTTGAAAAACATTATGGTAAGTATATCTATAAAAATATCTATATTAATTTCAAATATATTAATTATTTAATTTGTCATATAAGATAATTTTAATATAATATTTTATATAAAAAGACAAAGTTATCTTTTAATTTAAAATATCTTAAATATCAAAATATCTAATCTTATAATTAAATAATAAATAAATATTAAAGAAGTTAACAAATTTTTAAATTTGACCATAATAGAAAATATTTAAAATTGAAAACATTCTAAAATAGAAATATTTAAAAATTGGAAAAATTCCAAATTGAAAATATTTAAAATTGGAAACATTTCAATTTACAAATATTTAAGAAAGGAAAAATGAATTTCGGGAAACAATCCCATGAAAAAATTGGATTTTTGGAGAAAAAACCCACAAAATTCGCAATTTGTAGGGGTTTGCCAGGATAGGCTGCATGCAACATCCATGATTTCCAATCTTCCAAAATTCATATCTTTCTCAATTTTTATCGGAATCGAGTTCCGTAAAAAACAAAATTGCTTAATTTTTCACAAAGAATCCAAATCAAATATTTTCAAAAATCGAAAAAATATATTTCATGGAAAACGAAACTGTACAACATCAACATTCATCAACTAACACATAAACCAACATGAAACCATCCAAATCAACACAGAAACATATAAATCATCGTTTTAATTCATATTTCCTGAAAGTAAATCATTACCATGGCTATGATACCAGTTGTTAGAAATTATTTTACCAGGATCTATTTACTATCATGTATGTTGGATTAACAACCTAATATGAATTCTAAAACAATGAAAATAAACACATATAAAGTTAGAAAACCTTACAGTGGGTGCAGCGGAATAATATGACTCCTTCCGTTCAGATCTCTAGCCCTTGATTCCTTTCTGTAGCAGAGCATCACCAAGATCTGAACCTGGATCTTCTTTTCTCCTTCTTTGATGCAGAAATTGCATAGTCTTACATAATATGATTGACGTACCACTTGATGTGTGTGGGCACTACTCATCTCACAAGGATTTCGAAATTTTCTCTCATTTTCTCTCCTAATTTCGTGGTCTTAAGCTTACAAGAGAAGAGAACAAGGGTTGCTTTATATAAGGAAAAGGGAGAGCACAGCTTTCCAAATAAACAGTTTCCTCTTTTACTGTGTAATTGATTAACTGTCTTATTTAGTGTGATCCACAACTTTCCTATTATTGCTAGGCTTCGATTAGCAATTACATTGAAATTAAAATTAAAAATAATAATTGGGAAAATCACAAAGAAGTGGCCGGCCATAGGGTGATATGGGCCTCACTTGGATTTCGCAGTTTCCTCAATTTTATTTCTATTTCTCCAAAAATGCCATTTTTCCAATTCTAATCATTTAAATGCCAAAACTAATTATTTAATAACTAGAATAGATTATTAAATAATATTTTCATTTAAAATAATTAGTAATTAGACATGCAAAGTCTCTCAATCAATAATTAAACCTAGAAACCCTTTTATTTACGATTTCATCCTTACTTAGTGAGAATTCATAAAGTATACATAGTCTAACTCTTAGAATTATATTTGATTAATTAAAATCAATTAACTGAGTCTTACAAGCAGTATGGCCTCAACTAGTATGGGGACCATGGGTCTATATAATCGAGCTTCCAATAAGTCGAACCGAATTTACCAAGTAAATTCCCTAACTTATTAATTCCTCATTGAATCCACAATTAGAACTTGGAATTGCACTCTCAGTCATATAGAACGCTCTATATGTTCCACGATATAGACACGTCATTAGTTATCCATTGTTATAACCCTAATGTGATCAATGATCCTCTATATAGATGATCTACATTGAAAAGGCACTACTGTTACCGCTACACCTTCAATGTATTTTATCCTTAAAACACTTAACCCTGTATAAATGATATTTCACCTAAGTAAAATGAGAGCTCCACCATTTATCTTCGTTTGGTTAAGCTCGAAGGAAATCATCCTTTACTTCTATTTGCCAAATAGAAGCTATAGATTCCGTATTTATGTTAGCGCTCCCACTCAATTGCACTACCGTGTTCCCAAAATGTATGTATTGCCCTGACCAAAAATTAGGCTTAACTAACAAATCAAAGAACACGAATAACACTCTTGAGATTGAGCCTAACCATATCAGGATTTCGATCATGTGATCTAGGATCAACTTAGTGATATTGAATTGAATAGATATTTACGGTAAATTTTAATATATCTAATCAAAGTTCAATATCGGTCCGTTCCGATGTATACTCCATACATCCGATACTGGTAAACTTTGCCAATGTCCTGGAAAGGAGATAACACTTTTCCAAGGTGTAAGAATACCTATCGCTGATTATACCATGTCAGTCTAAATCCAGTGTTCTGACAAATCAGGGAATAAACTTTTGAACATATAATAAAAATTATATTCCACTGTGCTGACAACACTATAATCTTTAAACCAACTCATATGTTCTGGACTTAAAAAAGAATCCATACATTATATACATATAATCATGAAATAAATCATGTGAACCATTCAACATAAAATGTTATTTCTGATCTTTATTAATAAGTAAATTTGATTATATGAAATGAGTTTTATTTAGGGCATAAAACCCAACAAGTCCTTGGTGAGCTTTGGAAGGACATAAGAAAGAAGGGTCCAGTAGACTCGATGAGTGATTTTCTTGACTGACCAGAAGGTTTTATCAAACTTGAAGAGGCCATTCAGCGGGTAGAAGGTGAACGAAAATCTGGCAAGTCAAAAGCTCCTTCTACTGGAACATCCATCCAGCTCCCCCATTACCCAAGTAATTCAAGTTAAAATGGTAAACGGTCCAGCAACAATAATAGGCAAGGGAATGGGAAAAAGGGAAAGTTCACCGGAAAAACCGAACAGGCTCCCTGGAGAATCTTGCCAAGTATTTTGTATTTACATCTTGACAAAGAACATAGAAAGTGTTTACATGGCCACTCAGTTACTAGTCCCGTACAAGAATCCCGCACCCATGAAAAAAGATGTCAGCAAGAGAGACATGGCCAAGTTTTGTCGGTTTCATGGAGACTATGGCCATGACACCAATGAATGCAACAATTTGAAGGGGGAAATCGAATTTTTGATAAGAAAAAATAACCCGCGTGTACAGAAGTATGTCAAGGCCGATCAAAATCAGAGGGCAATAACAACCAAGACTTGCTACCACCACCGGTGGATGGACATCTGCAATTCATCATTGGAGGCCCGCACATAGCTGGAGATTCAGGAAAAGCCCAGGAGAGGTATGCAAGAACAGTACACCACGAGCAAGAAGAAGGGATCCTGGTCGAAGAAGAGAGGAAGCCAAAAATTCCATGGGCAGGAGAGCCCACCATAACATTCAATGTTGAGGATGCTATCAAAATCAGATTTCCGCAAAATGACCCGTTGGTCGTGGAGGTCCAGATAGCCAACAAGATGGTGGCTAGAACGATGATAGATAATGGAGCCTCTTCCAACATCTTATTCATGACCACATATGAAAAGATCGGGCTCAAACTCAAAGATCTAACCCCCTGTCTTCTGCCTGTGTATGGTTTCTCCAGCCAAGGAGTCGCACCTCTAGGACAAATTCGCCTACCTCTCAATGTTGGGCAAGCTTCGACGAGCATAACTATAATGGCACAATTTCTTGTATTGGACGTTCCATCAGCCTTTAACGTCATGCTAGGTCGACCAGCCTTATATGACTTAAAGGCTGTTACGTCGATATTTCATTGATGCCTGAAGTTTCCAACAAAGAATGGGGTAGGGTGTCTAAGAGGAAACCAGCAGATTGCTTGGGAATGTTATAACCTTGTTGTGTCCAAGGCTAAGAAGGAAGTATCCTCCAGCCAGAACACGGACAAGGGAAAAACATTTCTAAGTAGGGAACTTCCCAAGGCGGGGATGAAGATGTGGATCCTCGACTTGGGCACCCAAGCAGTAATATTGGACCAGTGGAAGAACTAGAAGAGATCAAGATCAATCCTGATATTCTGCCCAGAAAGTTAAAAATTGGAAAAGGTTTGTTGCTCGAAGTAAAATCGGCATTAATAAAATTTCTGAGATTAAACCTGGACGTTTTCGCCTGGTCACATGAGGATATGGTCGAAATTGATCCTTTTATAATTTTGCACGTCCTAAATATTGATCCCAACTTCTGACCAGTTCAACAAAAGCGAAGGTTGTTGGACAAAGAGCGAGCGCTAGCCCTAAAGGAAGAGGTAGAGAAGCTACGCAACAATAATTTCATAATTGAAGTTTTTTGACCCAGCTTGGGTTGCAAATCCCGTACTGGTACCCAAGCCAAACAAGAAATGGCTAGTGTGTATTGATTTCACAGACCTCAACAAAGAATGCCCAAAGACTGTTTTCCACTCCCAAGAATCGATCAGCTTGTGGACGCAACCACCGGGCACGAAATATTAAGCTTCTTGGATGCTTATTCAGGGTACAATCAAATCAAAATGCATCGACCAGACCAAGAACATACAAGTTTCCAAACGGATATGGGTCTATACTGCTACAAAGTCATGCCATTTGGTCTCAAAAATGCTGGAGCCACATACAAAAGATTGGTAAACAAAATGTTTAAAGAGCAGATCGGACGAAACATTGAAGTATATGTGGATGACATGCTTGTCAAAACTAGGATGGTTGGGGGGCACATAGATGACCTTGACGAATGCTTCAAAGTCCTCAGGAAATACAACATGAAACTAAATCCCTTAAAGTGCTCCTTTGGAGTCAGCTCGGGAAAGTTTCTAGGCTTTATTGTCAATGCCCGAGGAATTGAAGCAAATCTAGAGAGGATTCAAGCCCTCCTGGATATGAAGTCGCCAACAAGAACCAAGGAAGTACAAAGTTTGACTGGTCGGATCACTACACTCAGCAGATTTGTTTCAAAATCAACAGACAAGTGTGTTCCATTTTTCAACGTCCTACGAGGAAATAAGCAATTTGAGTGGACAGAGGAATGTGATAAAGCTTTTCAGGAGCTAAAAATGCAACTTGTAAAGCCTCTCGTACTCTCAAAAACCTCTGGACGAAGAAGAACTCGAGATATACTTAGCTGTCACAGAGCATGCTGTGAGTGTCGTGCTGATCAGAGAAGAAAACAACATACAACACCCGATCTATTACATTAGTAAAAGACTCATTGAGCCCGAAGGTCAGTACCCATTGATCGAGAAACTTGGTTACTGCTTGATTCTAGCAACAAGAAAGTTAAGGCCCTATTTTCAAGCTCATCCTATTCTGGTGTACATTGACCAACCTTTATGCCAAATATTGTAAAAGTCGGACGCTTCTGGACGGTTACTCAAGTGTGCAGTGGAGCTGGGTCAGTACGAAATTACCTTTCAACCCCGAATAGCAATCAAAGGTCAGGCCCTAGAAAACTTTATGGTAGAATGCACAGGCAAAGAAGAAAGCATATCAGAAGGCAACCTCGAGCCAGTACAAACACCTCAGCCAAGTAACAGTGAAGACAGGCCGACTTGGAAACTACATGTGGACAGGTCGGCTACAGATCAACTATCTGGTGCAGGAATCGCCCTTGTCACACCTAGGGGCAACACCTGCACGCTGCAGTTAAGTTTGGATTCAAGGCATCCAATAACGAAGTCGAATATGAAGCCTTGATCGCTGGCCTAAAACTAGCCCGGGAGATGGAAGTCGAACCACTGGCAACCATTGCATCTACAAAAGTTCAAGACTTTGTTGTGAAGAACATAATCTACCTGTTCAGATTGCCATACAATATAGTTTCGGACAATGGCAAACAGTTTGACAGTCAGTCCTTCACTAATTTTTGTGCAAACCATGGTATCATCAAAAGTTTCTCCGCAGTGGCGCATCCCCAAGCAAATGGTCAAGTTGAAGCAGTCAAAAAAACCCTGAAGGATACACTAAAGAAAAGACTCGAGGATGCTAAAGGAAACTGGCCGGAAGAGCTTCCTGAAGTTCTATGGTCATACCGAACAACTGAGAAAATGGCAACCGAACAGACTCCATTTGCCATGGCATATGGATATTAAGCTATGCTACCCATAGAGCTCGAGCCACCATCCCACAGAAGATTGACGTACAACCAAGAAGCAAATCACCTACTCCTTGCTGAATCACTTGATGAAATCGAAGAGAAGCGAGCAACAGCAAACTAAAAGTTGATAGCCCATCAACAAAACGTAGCTCGGTATTTCAACAAACAAGTAAAGGCAAGGAAATTCTTTGTGGGAGATATGGTCCTAAGAAGCGTATTTTTAAACACAAAAGACAGTACGGCAGGTGTACTCAGACCTAAGTGTGAAGGACCATATTAGGTGGTTGAAGTTGTCGAATTAGGAGAATACAAATTAGGTAAGTATGATGAAAAAATGCAACTTGTTCTAGTACCACAGTATTGGAATGGGGAACATTTTAGAAAATACTACCAATAGAAGTACCAGGTTGGATGACCATATTAAGTACTAAAAGAACATATACTCTTAAGTGAATGGCCTTCTGGGCGGACCACACCTGAAGTTTCACACAAAATTGAAAAGTACTTAGGTCGGATGACCATCATTTAAAGTACAATTCCTAATTTCTGCAATTTGTTTTATTTCATGATAAGCTAAAAGATCAGATTAGATCAAATAGCTCTAATGTAAGTTACCACAATAGCAAACACATTTTCGATCAATAAATGAATAAAGATGTTTATTTTAAAATTCAAATTGAGTCAAAATTACTAGAATGTAGTTAATTTACCATCCAGTGCGTACAAAAGGTCTGGTCGAACCCAAAACTCTGAACACACAAAAAAGTATACTCGAAAAAAATTATAAGTGACCAACAGTCATAAGTCTGCTCGGTCACTTAGGGGGCACCTATACCTGTACAAAGCATTTGGTAAAGATAATACAAACATAGTTGCACGATGATTATAAACAGAGGATGAAATTCAATAAAGATAACAAAATCACGTAAGACTGGGATTAAAAGCTGCCCGGTCAGCTTGTTGTCGAAAAAATGAAAAATAATTCCAAGTTTAAAGACCGCTTGGCTGGTCACGTTGTCTTAAAAAAAAGGCCCTATGGCAAGACAGATATAAAAAAAGAAAGATAAAAAGAGAAGTGTTCAGACGGTTGGAGTCCCAGGCTCCTTGTACGGGTCTTCTGGGCCGGTAGAAGCTAGAGGATCTGTTGTCTGGGCAGGGGGCATGTCAACGTTCTGAACGAAAGTAGAAGTGGTTGCCTCGGACTCTCCATAGGCCACTTGGGAAGCAGAGTACTCGAGATACATGTCTTTGGCATCGCCCAGGTAGTCAAAATTCGCCTGAGGATTAGCCTTCCAAAAGTAGTAGAAAATCTCGAGACCAGTTGTCTCTAAGGCATTCACCTTCCCTTTGAGCCTCTCTACTTCAGCGTTCAGCTCTCCCTCCTTGGACTTCTTCTCTGCTTCCAACCTACAAAAGATAGTTCGAAGAACCTCCCTTTCTTCCTGGAGGTCTGTCACTTCTTTGGACAAGGAGGTCATGGCAGCCTCAAGTTGGTGAGAAACCTCTAAATCATCGGTCAGCTCGGCCACCTTCTTCTCGGCAGCAAGAATCTTTTTGTTGACTTCACCCAGTTCCATTTGGATGGCTCCGAGTTAAACCCTGGCTTCATCAACGTCCTTCCTAGCCAAGTCTAGTTTCACCCTCATGGTGTTGGACATGGCAGTGTTCTTGGAAGCAGTAGACTTAGCTCGAGAATAAGTGTAAGCCATCTTCAGACCAGTCTACACAAAGAAAAAACGTTAGAATTTGAGCCAAGTAAATAAGGATTAAAGGAAACTGCCAGGAAGACTCACCCTCATGAACTCCTTAAGAATTCTTTCCATCAACAGCTTCAGGGAGGGCTCGTTGTCAGCTCCGGCCAGCTGCTCATTCAACTCAGGGACCGACCGATTCATGTAGTGGGTGAGCATCTCTTTGCCTATCTTAGTCTCTGGATGCAGTGATGGAGGTGGGGTAGGAGCCCAGATCTGTTCAGATCCGTTTTTGGCCAGCTCGGATTCGACCTTTCCCTGTTCGGGCCTGTCTGAGCTTCCTCCTCGAGAGACTTTAGACTTAGCAGCTTTCGAGGTAGTAGGGTCCACAACGGTTAGTTCCTTGAAAGATCAATAATAGCTTCAACTGGTGCTTTTTCTCTAGACGGTGTTGTCTCACCGGCCCTAGACTTCTTGGTCGGAGAAGAGGAGCCTGAGCTTCCTCCCACTCTCTTCTTTAGAGCTTCGAGCATTTTCTGAGACATGTCTGCACGAAATAAAAGCAACATGGTTAGAGAAAAGCACTAGAAGTATGAAAGCATAATAATCAAGAAGGTTAAAAACAAGACGAAGTATCTTGCGCTTCGGAAGAAACACTTGCCCGAGCAAGACTTAAAGGCTCATCATCACCTAACAAGTCTCTTATCTCCGCCAGGATGGCTTTCCCTTTTCCTACTACCGGAGTGGATGGCTGAGCAAGTAGACTGGGCTACGTGATTCGAATTGCATGTTCAAAAGGCCTGTGCTCGGCAGGAAGCTTCTTCCTCCTTTTGAGCGGACTCACTTGCTGCTCCTCAACCTCATCTTCCTGCTCAGAATGCTCCTGAGCATACTGTTTGGCACCCGCACTCCCTTCAACTTAGCCTCACGCTTAAGTTGAATGAGTTCATCCTCCTGATGAGCTCCCTCAGTGCGGTCAGCACTAGATTTCCTCTTCTTCTCCTTCACAGGCTGAGGAATGAAATCCTTCGTGTAGAGCCCGTACTCCACAAAGTTGTCCTCGAAGGTCAACAAAGTTATATTCCGTGCAGCACCCAGCAGCTGAGCAAGCTTCTGCGCTCTATCCCTGAGAGCAAGTGTGAAGGGTGGGCAGTGATATGTAGGGATCTGCTGGAACCGAGTGTAGGTGGTGCCCGTGCCACCCACCATGAAATACTTGTCAACAAAATGCCCAATTTTGCTAATGGCCTTGTCCCCGGTGCCCGTCAACCACTTGTAGTCTGGCTCAGAGAAGTAGAAGTATCCCGACCTGCCTTGCTTGGGAGTAGACTTCAAATCAAAAAACCAGCTAATATCATGGGGAGAAGGCATATCCCACTTCTGGGTGGCGTAGAGAATGAACAGGGCAGACAGATACTTGATGCCCTTGGGAGTGAATTTGGTTGAACAGAGACGGAAGAAGTCTGCCACCTTCCTAAAGTATGGGTGCAAAGGCAGCAGTACCCCTTGTTTAGTATGAGCACCCGACCAGGCACACATCCCCCTCTCAGAGTTTGTGGCTCGACTGGTAAAGGCGAGAATGTAACAATCTAACTCACCCAAATAGCCACCCTGGTCGAGATCCCGTAAACGTGCCTCGGTGACCTTGGACGGAGGGCTCATTCACCTGGTGCCCAAAGCACCCTGCCTCCTGTGAGGAACCGCGGCAGTAAGTTCCTCAGTGATGTAATCCACGCCCTCGACCAGGACGTCGCTGTCTGCATCAACTGGCTCCCCAGCCTCATTATATCCCCCAAAGCTTGGGGGTGTACCCTCCTCCTCGGAAGGACTTCCAAGACAGACATCGCCCTATTCCTCTATCTCCTAGACCTCAGCGTCCCCTTCATGATCCCCCTCTCCTGCATGGGTGGATCCTGTTCGGCACTGGGCAAGGTGGCGTATTGGGCCACGTGAGGGTCAAACGAGTTGATTTTACGCATTGTCTATTTGGTACGAGCCATCATCCTTGGATGGACGAGAGATTTGAATCAAAATGTATGTTGCTTGAAGAGGGAGTACTAGAACAAAGACGAGGATGATCCTCGTGCAAGAGTTGAAGCAGATCCTAGTCGATTCGGTGTTCGCTTCCCCAAAACTAACCTGGGTTCATCTACAAAAGACAACACACGAGATGAGTGTTTGGTCGGGATATCGAACATTAAACAGGCAAATATTCCGACCAGGAGCACTCAATAGATTAAAGAATGAAAATATTTGACGAAAAGCCAAAACTCAGAAGTTTGAAATTTTTGCGATTTAGGGCAAAAAAATTCATGAAGCTTAGAATAAGCAAGATGAAAGACAGGCATTGTGCAGTTCAAAAAGCAAGCATTACGAATGTCGAAGTTGCATGAATCGTTACAAAGGAAAATCGCAGAGTTTCTAAACCCAGGGTTTCTACATATCTTCTACAGCAAAGTTAAAATCGCATTCAGAAAATAAATGTGCAAAGTAAAAGAAATCGAGAACTTACTCAAGGATCGAACGTCTGGGTGTAGGTTACGCAAAGCTGAATGAACAGTTCTCGTAAAAATTCTTCAGAAAACTTAAAGCTATCTCTTTTTGCTCTGAACTTGCTTAGCAAAGAAGGTTGGTGAAAATGAGTTTGTGAACAAATGCTCGATTGTATTTATAGGCAAACAGCAAAAAAGGGTAATCATTTCAGAAACCTCAGGCGCCTCGGTTCCCCCAAAAGCAAATATGGAAAATCAAAATCAATCAAGTGCAACCGTCAAACGTTGTGAGAGAAAATCAATTTTTGAAGCGTAATTATGTTAGAGCATTTATTAGCCAAAAACTGAAGGGACGTCCAGTCAGCCTCACATCGAGTCGCGAACAGACGTGCCTAACACATGTCACCCATCTAAACGCAAAGGCAGCTTGGATGAAGTCTACACGTAACTTCGAAAGTCCCGTATAGAATTTAGTTATAAGGATATTCGATCTCCATTGTTGGTTCTACACAGTTATTGTTTTAGTGAGTAATCATCCCTAATGGATGAATGTTCATTAGTAATTTAACAACGTAGAATCTCGAAAGATAAGTATTATTGTAAGTCTTTATATTCTTAGTAATGTCCACCCTAAAGTGGCTGCTAAGAGTGGGACTTACAAGGTATGAAACAATGGTGGAAGCTCATAAGGTAGAATGGTCTTGACTCTCGCCTAAATGGGATACTGTATTAGTTTGTTGGAAACCTTGAAAATTATTTAAGATGTGTATGTTTTGTATTTTCACATGTCTTTCTTACTTGTTAATTGTATGATAATTTCTAAATGTGTATTAAGTTATATTGAACCATGTTGTTTTCTATTATTATGTTGTAGTATAATTTCGAATCTTCATTGTTGGTCTAACTTAGCTTGTTGTTTTTAATGGGAAAAATCCCAAAGGATTGTCATCCGTTAGACAAACATAATAATGTTAGATCTCTTTAGATAAGTATGTGTAAATACAACATCTAGTTGTACATCTAAAGATGACAACTTGCACTAGTGTTTACAATATGAAATAATGAAGAGATTTATAAAATAAGAATAACTTTGACTCCCGACTAAATGGGACATCATTGGATTCTTATTTAATTTGAAATTGTCCTTTAATATTTCCTAAATGTGGTTTTAGCTTGTTTGTAAGGTTTTTAAAACCTATTATTGCTTGATTGCAAATAGCCATGGTTAACTTGTTGACAGATCCAATGATCTGATTTTAACTCATGGCTCCATTGGTCAAGTAAATAATTTGTAACATGTATATTTTACAATCTTCTTTCATCTGTGTATGACCTAGCAACATGATAGGATCCATCCAAATGTGTGCCTGTGTGAGCCTATATGTTTATTTTATTATATAGATGCATATATGTTGTTGCTAAATAAAATGTCACACCATGATAGATTTTATTTAGGTCCATTTAGTTTTTGGACCTATTCAATTAATAACAGTTATTTATTTTAAGGTTAAATTCCTCTCTTTTGGGTCTTGTGTGAGAGTTGGGAGCCATAGAAGTGGGTACGACATACTAAACCCAGCACCCCCTCACATGAACTACCCCAATTGTGAAGGCCTATTTGCCTGATTTGAATAACTGTGCTAGGTTAATTACATTAGTTTGACCTAATAAAATTGAATTAGCAACATAATTAACTTCTAAAATATATGAAAATTTATTTTCATTTCAATATTTTAAAGTTAATTTTAAGAAAAACACTTTTAGTTTTAGATATTATTTCTGGACAAACTATTTGTATTTGTCTTGTACTTAATTAAATAAAGAATTTTAACTAACTAGATTCTTTCTGGAACTTATTTAATTAAATATTCCTATTTAAGTTATAAATCAGTTATATTAACTGATTTTTCATATCTAACTTAAATTTGAATATTTTATTTAAATTTAAAATTAAGTTGAGGAATTCTAGGCATTAGTTATGAAAGATTCTTAAGATATTTTTTAAGTTATTTTTAAACTTAAAATGGAATATTTTTTAAATTAAGTGGTTATAACTTAATTTTTGATATTTAATTAAATCTAAATTTGAAAATATTTAAGTTATAGATTTCTTCTATACAACTTAAATTAGATACTTTTTCAAATTTTTGTTGAAAAGATACTTAGTCAAATAAGATATTTTCTAGATAGTTATTTCTAGACTACTTATTGTTTCTAATATTTAAATAGGAAAATATTATACATTGTGAAATTAATTATTTAAATAATTAATTTTGGTACAATTTTATTTAAGTATATTTTTTTCTAGTATTAAACTAGAGATAATAATTAAGCTTACTCTACACTTGATTATTTATCTCTTGAATTTAATACATTTATTTAAATTGAAAAATTAAATATCTAAGTTGATTTTCATCATGATACTTAAATATTTATTTTTCATGACACTTAATTAAATAGAAAATTATTTTAGGTTGAAATTTAATTTTTCAACTTAAATTTAAATAATTTTCAAAATATATTTTTTCCTTATTTTATTAATCAATTTCGAAATTACATTTTAATTATGCAAGATGATTTTGAATTTATCTTGAAAAATAGATTAAGTTGTAAATTAATGATTTATTTTAATTAATTCTTGGACCAACTTAAATCAATGATTTTTTCATTTATTGATTAATTTAAAATAAATGAATTTAAATATATTATTAGAAATTGAATTAATTAGTCAAAGAAAAATCTAGATAGGTGATATTTTTGTTTGAAGTATTTTTTCTAAGTATTTATTATTTAGTATTTTCGAAAATTAGTATAAATTTATACTTTATTTTTTTTCAAAATACAATAAATATATTCTTATGAAAATTTATTTTAAGTTGCTAATTAATTTAAATTAATACAACTTAAATTAATTTTTCTTAATATTTATATTTAAAATTACTACTAAGATGGAAATAATTAATTTTATTTCAATCACCATCTAAGTATAATTTTATAAATATTAAATTAAATTCTTATTTAGAATTTTAATTCTAAATTCGATATTTAATTAATATATTTATTAGAATAATAAAGAAAATACATTTTAAAGAATGAGCTTTATTATTATTAAGATATTCGATCTCCATTGTTGGTTTTACATCGCGTTTGTTTTAGTGAGTAATCCTCCCTAATGGAGGAACGTTCATTAGCAATTTCGCACCGTTTAATCTCGAAAGATAAGTAGTTTGTAAGTGTTTTATATGGTATGGATCACCCTAATGGTGGCGACCATATTTGACTTGCAAATTATGAAACAATGGTAGAAGCTCATAAGATAGAATAGCCTTGACTCTCGCCTAAACGGGACAACGCTGGATTCCAATCTTGATCGAATAAAAGGTTGCTTGAATGTTTAACATTTTAGATGAGATGACAACTCTATTCAATAGATGATAGCTTTGACTCTCGCCTAAACGGGATACTAATATCAGTTTGTTGAAAAACCTTGGAAATTATTTAGGATTGTATTTTTTTAGTATTTTCTCTTATCATTCCTACATGCTATGTGCTTATAATTTCTGAATTGATTTTGTGTTAAATCGTTATTGATTTCTATTTATTAACTTCTATTATTTTGTAGTATCCTGTTTAATCATGATGAATTCCATGTTATCACTGTTGACTGAAAAATAAGCTAAATGGATCTAACTTTCCTAAATGGAATGAGAACATTAATATTGCTCTCATAGGAGAAAGTGCCTTGTTTGTGTTAACTGAGCCGTCTCCTGAAGTGCCGGGGGATAATGCATCCAAAGCTGTGAAAGAAAAGTATGAACGTTGGTAGAAAGCAAATGACAAAGCTCTATACTTTATGCTTTCCATCATGGTTGACACCCTTAAAACTCGGTTTTCTAAAACCGAAAAGGCTGTTGAAGTAATGACGAAGTTGACTGAGCTATTCGGTAGGGCATCTCTTCAGTCACGCCTTGACGCGACTAAGAAGTACATCAATGCACGGATGGAACCCCATCAGAACGTGTGTGATCATGTTCTCCTCATGGCAAGTTATTTCCAAGAAGCCCAGGATCATGGTGCTGAAATGGATCACACTACTCAAGTAAGTCTTATCTTGAATAGTCTGACTCCAGCATTTCTGCCCTATACATCAAATTATGTCATGAATAAGAAGGACATAGATTTTCATGAGTTAGTCAATGACCTTCAGACTTATGAAAATTTGATTGGAGGATCCAAGAAGAAAGGGTGTAAGCCTCAAAATTCTGGGAATGGTAATGGGACGATCAAACCTGAAGCAAATGTTGCATTTGCTTCTAAACCCAAATCGAAGAAGAAGTGGAAAAACACCAAGAAGCGTTCAAAAGTCATGAAAAACAAAAAGGCAGCTGCTTCTGGTGATGCTACACTCAAAGGAAAGTGTTTCTACTGCAATGAGAAAGGTCATTGGAAACCCCAGTGTCCTAAACTTCTTGCAAAGAAACAAGGTATTTCTTTTTATAAACTTTAAGAGTTTTAGTGAATTATTATCCAATTGGATTTATGATTCTGGACTAACTTTATTTATTTCTTCTTCTTATAGGCCAAGCAACTTGAACTCAGATGAGTTGGATCGGAAAGCTGGACCAAGGGTGAAATCATCCAAGATGAAGATGAAGCTCTTTTATCTATTTTTTGAATTAATTGTTTTAGTTTAAAGACAATTTGGATTTCGAATTTTAGTAAGGGATATTTATCCCTGTTTTTCTCATATTGTTCCAATGTATTTTTTTTTATTAATAAAATTTATTTTTCTATTCAAACCAATTGCAATTTATGAGATTGAGCTTCATTTACTTTATCTTAATCAACAATTACCACATTATATTTATATGTTTGTATGTGTAAGTGTTTTTATTATTGATGCAAATTCTATAATATTTATAACTCTTCATAGAGTTATATTAAATAAACACTAGAAATTATTTCTATGTTTATTAATAATTGTTAATTCTAATACAATTATTAAGAATTTGTTTAATAAAAGGATCTTTTGATCTGATAGGGGTGGAGAAAAGTTAAGAAAATTATGCAGTTCAACGATCTTTTATATCTAATGAACTCTAGATTGTATTCAACTCCACATAATCTCTATCACACTTAGAGAATCATGATCTTTACAACCTTCAAGGGTGGATCATAATCTCTATATACTTAGGGGTGGAATTTTTCCACAATACCCTATGTGACACATATTTTCTTTAAACATGGTAGTAATATAATGACTTAGCTATTATCAATATAAAATCCTTGATCTTGATTGTATGTTCCAATTTAGTTTTACTGTTGTAGTAAAAGTTTGATACCTATAAAAGTTCTTTGATAAAGTTTCACACTACCTTAATTGAGTGGGAGAATTTTAAAATTCTATACCCATATTCATTAGGTTGACACTTCTGATAGGAACTTAAGAACACTATTGAAAAGCAAATCTAACCATTCATGTGGATAGATAGAACTTATCAGAATTATGAGAATAAGATAAAGAAATCTAGTTCAGTCTATTCGAATGACTTGAACCAAGAATTCTTAATCCTCATAAAATTTTATGGTATCTTAATTTTGATTACTTAATCTCTAGCATGATATTTTCACTTCAAATACTAGTCTGCTATGTTGATGACTTAGTCTTCAAAGAAACTTAAAGTTTCAGACTAATACAAAAGTCACAACTAGATAACTCTCCAAACAATAAAGAGGTTGAAAGTATTATTTAACTAGACATATGCTATTGAGGGGGAGCTATATGAGATGTAATCAAATATGGAACATTAGAAGATATTCAAGAAAGATTTATGAAAGTGATCTATATGTTAGATAATAAGGAGCTGTGTATCAGTTATCCTTGTATCTCACCAATTCATTCGAAATTTATGAGATGGTGGCCACTTTGGGGGTGGAGGAGTTATTCTATAATAATTCAAGCTCTACCAGAGAAGAATTATAACTTTGTAAATTCGAAATTACCAAAAAGTTATATTACTGAAGAAAAGTCTACACTGTATTATCTCAATTCCATATTTTAAATATGAGAGATATGTCTTCTATTTATTCAGATGTACTTTAAAACAGTAAGGATTTCAGTATCCCTTGATGAGTAAAGCATATAGTAAAGGATGTTTCATAAGTGTATTTATGAACTAGTTTCCAGAAGTTTGGGTGGATTCAAATATACTACACTTGATCTGAAGATCAAGACATCAGATTGACTTATTTGCACACTTTGTTTTATGTTAGTGCAAGTGGGAGTTTGTTGGGCTTTATGCCCTAAATAAAACTCTTTACAATCTGATTAGTAATCAATATAAGAAATTTGAAGTGATTTATGTTTGCATTAATTTTACATGCTAATGGTTTAATATGTTGATTACATTTACACACAAAATGAGTTAAATCCAGATCATATGTTTATTCACAATTACAGTATCGTCAACACAGTGGAATGTGATTGTGATCATATGAATCAAAAGACTAAGTCCTTGTTTCATCAGTGTTTTGGATTTACACTAATGTGATAATCAGCGATGATGTGTACTTACACTTGGAGTAAGTGTTATGTTCTTTCCAGGACATTAGTAAAGTATACTAGTTTCGAATGTATGGAGTATACATTGGACTGGACCGATATTGCAACTTAGTTAAGATATTACAAACTTACCGTTATGTCTTTCCAAGTCAATATCAGTAGTTGATCTTAAGATTAAAAGAATCTATATCCTGATATGCTTAGGCTCAACTCAGGAGTACTATTCATGTTCTTTTATTTATTAGTTAAGCCTAATTTTGGGTCAGGGTGATACGTATATTTTGGGAACATGATAGTATGATTGAGTGGGAGTGCTGAACATAAATATGGAATCTATAGCTTCTACTGGTGTATAGAAGTCAAGTGATGATTCCCTTCGAGCCTAACAAATAGAAGTAAATGGATGAGCTCTTGTTTAAGTGACTAATTCTTAGATCACTAAACATCATTTATAGGTAGCTAAGTCTTTTAAGGGGCAAAAT
The DNA here is from genome assembly GCF_029168945.1 of Cannabis sativa. Taxonomy (NCBI): domain Eukaryota; kingdom Viridiplantae; phylum Streptophyta; class Magnoliopsida; order Rosales; family Cannabaceae; genus Cannabis; species Cannabis sativa. Next base: position 40,998,737 of record NC_083606.1, on the reverse strand, counting down.
ACATTGAGGGGTGAGAACGGTAAAATTATCCCATCTCGATGTAAATCATCTATATAGAGGATCTTTGATCACAATAAGATTATAACAATGGTTAAATGAGATAGCATATCTATATCGTGGAACATATAATATGCTCTATATAAGTCTGAGAGTGCAATTCTAAGTTCTAAGAGTGGATTCAACGAAGAATTAATAAGTAGGAATTTACTTAGTAAATTCGGTTCACTTATTGGAAGCTCAGCATATAGATCCATGGTCCCCATTCTAGTTGAGAACATACTGCTTGTAAGACTCAATAATTGATTTGTGATTAATCAATTATAATTCTAAGGTTAGACTATGTCTAATTTGTGAATTTTCACTAAGCTGGGGCGAAATTGTAAAGAAAAGAGATTCTAGGTTTATTTATTTATTAATAGACTTTATATGTCTAATTAATAATTAAATTAAATGCCAATATTATTGAATAATCTATTTTAGTTATTAAATAACTAGTTTTGGCATTTAAATGGTTAGAATTGGAAAATTGGCGTTCTTGAGAAAATAGAAATAAAATTTGTGAAAACTGCAAAACCAAGTGGGGCCCATTATACACACCATGGCCGGCCACTTTATGTGGATTTTCAAATTGATATTTTCATTATTTTAATGCCAAATAATTCCTAACCTAAACCTAGTAGTTGCCTATAAATAGAAAGTGATTGCTCAGTCAAAATATAAGTTTTCAAACACACTACTTTTCAGAAAATCAAATTTTCTAAAAAACTGAGCCTTCCCTTTTCTATTCTTTGGCCGAACCTCTCTCTCTCTTTTCTTCTTATAAATTTCGAACCTTAGTGATAGAGTAAGTGCCCACACACAGCAAGTGGTAACTCAATCATAGATTGGAAGACTGTGAAGGATCACACAGAAAGAGAAGGACATTCGGGCTCAGATCTTGATAATACTCTGTAACAGAAAGGATACAAGGGTTAGAGATCTGAGTGGAAGGAGACATTAATTTCGCTGCATCAATGTAAGGTTTTCTTAACTTTATATGTGTTTATTTATCGTTTTAAAAAGTTCATATTTAGGGTGTTAAACAACTATTGGGTTTTGTGCCCTAAATAAAACCCTTTACAATCTGATTAGTTATCAATATAAGAAATTTGAAGTGATTGATGTTTGCATGAATTTTACATGCTAATGGTTTAATATGATAAATATGTTTATGACATTCATACACACAAAATCAGTTAAATCCAGATCATATGTTTATTCACAATTACAGTATCGTCAACATAGTGGAATGTGATTGTGATCATATGAATCAAAAGTTTTGGTCCCTGTTTCATCAGTGTTATTGGATTTACACTAATGTGATAATCAGCAATGATGTGTACTTACACTTGGAGTAAGTATTATGTTCTTTCCAGGACATTAGTAAAGTATACTAGTTTCGAATGTATGGAGTATACATTGGACTGGACCGATATTGCAACTAAGTTAAGATATTACAAACTTACCGTTATACATATCTTTCCAAGTCAATATCAGTAGTTGATCTTAAGATTAAAAAGAATGTAAATCCTGATATGCTTGGGCTCAACTCAGGAGTGCTATTCATGTTCTTTGATTTATTAGTTAAGCCTACTTTTGGGTCAGGGTGATACGTATATTTTGGGAACATGATAGTATGATTGAGTGGGAGTGCTGAACATAAATATGGAATCTATAGCTTCTACTGGTGTATAGAAGTTAAGTGATGATTCCCTTCGAGCTTAGCAAATAGAAGTAAATGGATGAGCTCTTGTTTAACTGACTAATTATTAGATCACTAAACACCATTTACAGGTAGCTAAGTGTTTTAAGGGGCAAAATACATTGAGGGGTGAGAACGGTAAAGAAATCCCATCTCGATGTAAATCATCTATATAGAGGATCTTTAAATCATAATAAGATTATAACAATGGTTAAATGAGATAGTATATTGGTATCGTGAAACATACAATATGCTCTATATAAGTCTGAGAGTGCGATTCTAAGTTCTAAGAGTGGATTCAACGAAGAATTAATAAGTAGGAATTTACTTGGTAAATTTGGTTCACTTATTGGAAGCTCAGCATATAGATCCATGGTCCCCATTCTAGTTGAGAACATTCTGCTTGTAAGACTCATTAATTGATTCGTGATTGGTCAATTATAATTCTAAAGTTAGACTATGTCTAATTTTATGAATTTTCACTAAGCAAGGGTGAAATTGTAAGGAAAAGAGTTTTCTACGTTTATTTATTTATTAATAGACTTTTTATGTCTAATTAATAATTAAATTAAATGACAATATTATTTAATAATCTATTGTAGTTATTAAATAATTAGTTTTGGCATTTAAAAGGTTAGAATTGGAAAATTGGCGTTTTTGAGAAAATAGAGATAAAATTTGATAAAATTGCAAAATTAAGTGAGGCCCATTAACACCATATGGCCGGCCACTTAATGATGATTTTTCAAATTATTATTTTCATTATTTTAATGCCAAATAATTCTAAACCTAGACCTAGTAGTTGCCTATAAATAGAAAGTGATGGCTCAGTCAAAATATAAGTTTTCAACAAGCCTTTCTGACAGAAATTTCTCTCTTCAGAAAAACTGAGCCTTCCCCACTTTCTACACCTTGGCCGAAACCCTCTCTCTTTTCTCCTTCATCTTTTTCGTGACCCTAGTGAAAGAGTAATTGCCCACACACAGCAAGCAGTAACTCAATCATAGATTGGAAGACTGTGAAGGATCAAAGCTTGAAGAAGAAGGAGATTCGGGCTCAGATCTTGATTATACTCTGCTACAGAAAGGAATCAAGGGTTAGAGATCTGAGTGGAAGGAGACATTTATTTCGCTGCATCAATGTAAGGTTTTCTTAACTTTATATGTGTTTATTTTATCGTTTTAGAAAGTTCATATTTAGGATTTTAATAAACATACTTGTGAGTAGATCTAAGATCCTGGTAAAATAATTCCCAACAACTGGTATCAGAGCCATGGTAATTGATTTACTTACATGAAATTTGGACTTTAAAACGATTGTTTGTATGTTCTTTGGATGGTATCATGTTGTATTGAGTGTTATTTGATGATTGATTGATGTTTGTGAATTTTTCGTGAAAAATAATTATGATTTCGTTTCTGAAATTATTTTTATTGGATAGTATGGAAAAAATTAAGAGTTAGCCTTTTACAGAACTTAATTTGGATTTTATTTGAATTAGTTATGATTTTTTGAAGATTTGACAAAATCGGGGTTGTGCTGATAGTTTCCTGCGATCGCAGAACTGTCCGTACAGTTTCGATTTTTTCCTTTTTTCTTCAATTTTTCATACCTTTTCATGGAATTAGCTTCCAATTTTTTGTATGGTTTTGTATATATACTATTACTATTCCTAATTCAATTCTCATTATCATTTTGAATTAATTTAATTTTTTTTTAATTTAATTCAAGATATTAGTGTAATTTGAATTTGAATAGAATTAGTATTTATCTTTTTGCTTAAAAATCTATCTTATTTTTAAATTTGATTATATTTTTTTTTAAATTTAAGGTCAGATTGTATAAGATATTTATAATATCTTTTTTTAAATAATATCTTATCTTTTAAGATTTTTTAATTAAATCTTTTTAGATATTTTGACCTTATTTAAATTTAAAATAAGATATTTATAATCATGTAATTTTAAATAGATATAAGATATTTTGCTAACTTTTAAATTTTGTTATTTTATTTATTTAAATTAAATTTAAATATCTGAAAAGATATTTCATTTATCTTTTCTAATTTTTATTTAATTTTTATTTTTAAAATAACATTTAATTTTTCAAAGTAGTTAGCAAATTTTGAAAAGATATTTAGGTTGGTTGAAACCTAATTTTTCAAAATGTAGGTTTAATTTTAAATATTTATTTTAAAAATAATTTCGAAATTTAAATTTATTTTTTATTTTATTTTCGAAAATTAATTAATTTTTTTTTTATTTTTTTATTTTTTCGAAATTAATTATTTAAAATTAAATAAATCCTACTTCCAACTATCCAGGTGACCTTGTTGCAGGAGTATGTGTTTTTAGCTTGTGTGTAAGTTTTAAAAACCTATTATTACTTGATTGCAAATAGCCATGGTTACTTTTTGCCAGATCTAATGATCTGATGGCTCCCTTGGTCAAGTTAATAATTTGTAACAGGTAAATTTTACAATCTTCTTTCATCTGTGTATGACCTAGCAACATGATAGGATCCATCCAAAGTGTGCCTGTGTGAGCCTATATGTTTATTTTGTTTTAATATAGATACATATAGGTTGTTGCTAAATAAAATGTCACACCATGATAGATTTTATTTAGGTCCATTTAGTTTTTGCACCTATTCAATTAATAACAGTTATTCATTTTAAGGTTAAATTCCTCTCTTTTGGGCCTTGTGTGAGAGTTGGGAGCCATAGAAGTGGGTACGACATACTGAACCCAGCACCCCCTCACATGAACTACCCCAATTGTGAAGGCCCATTTGCCTGATTTAAATAACTGTACTAGGTTAATTATATTAGTTTGACCTAATAAAATTGAATTAGCAACATAATTAACTTTTAAAATATATGAAAATTTATTTTCATTTTAATATTTTAAAGTTAATTTTAAGAAAAACACTTTTAGTTTTAGATATTAATTCTAGACAAACTATTTGTATTTTTCTTGTATTTAATTAAATATAGAATTTTAACTAACTAAGATTCTTTCTGGAGCTTATTTAATTAAATATTCCTATTTAAGTTATATATTAGTTGTATCAACTGATTTTTCTTAACTAACTTAAATTTGAATATTTGATTTAAATTTTAAATCAAGTTGAGGAATCTTAGGCATTAGTTATTAAAGATTCTTAAGATATTTTTTAAGTTAATATCTTTTCAAATATTAACTTGAAATGGAATATCTTAGATATTTTTTTTGGTTAATATCTTTTCAAATATTAACTTTAAAAAGATATCTTCAAATTAAGTGGTTACAACTTAATTTAGATATTTAATTAAATCTGAATTTTAAATTATTTAAGTTTTAGATTTTTACTATCTAACTTAAATTAGATATTTTTTCAAATTTTTGAAAAGATACTTAGTCCAATAAGATATTTTCTAGATAGTAATTTCTAGACTACTTATTATTTCTAATATTTAAATAGGAAAATTATACTTTGTGAAATTAATTATTTAAATAATTAATTTTGGTACAATTTTATTAAGTATATTTTTCCTAGTATTAAATAGAAATTAATAATTAAGCTTTCTCAACACTTAATTATTATTTCTTGAATTTAATACATTTAATTAACTTGAAAAATCTAAATATCTAAAGTTGAGTTTCATCATGATACTTAAATATTTATAGATTTTTCATGACACTTAATTAAATAGAAAATTATTTTTAGGTTGAAATTTAATTTTTCAACTTAAATTTAAATAATTTTCAATATATATATTTTTCTTTATTTTATTAATCAATTTCGAAATTTGCATTTTATTTATGCAATATTTTCGAATTCTTTATTTTGAAAAATAGATTGAGTTGTAAATTAATTATTTATTTTAATTAATTTTTGGACCAACTTCAATCAATGATTTTTTCATTTAATTGATTAATTTAAAATATATATATATATATATTATTATTAGAAATTGAATTAACTAATCAAAAGAATATCTAGATAGGTGATATTTTTGCTTGAAGTATTTCTTTTCTATTTTTTATTATTTTTCAAAAATTGTATATTTTATATACTTTATATTTTCGAACCCAATAAATATATTCTCAAAGGAAATTTTTAAGTTGGTAATTATTTATTTAATTCAACTTAAATTAATTTCCTTAATATTTATATTTAAGATTATTACTAAGATGGAAATAATTAATTTTATTTCAATCACCATCTAAGTATAATTTTATAAATATTATATTAAATTCTTATTTTTGAATTTTAATTCTTAAATAGAATTTAATGAGATTTATTTATTAGAATAATAAAGAAAATACATTTTAAACAATGAGCTTTATTATTATTAAGATATTCGATCTCCATTGTGGATTTTACACCGCGTTTGTTTTAGTGAGTAATCCTCCCTAATGGAGGAACGTTCATTAGCAATTTCGCACCGTTTAATCTCGCATGATAAGTGGTTTGTAAGTGTTTTATATGGTATAGATCACCCTAATGGTGGCGACCATATTTGACTTGCAAATTGCGAAACAATGGTAGAAGCTCATGAGATAGAATAGCCTTGACTCTCGCCTAAATGGGACAACGCTGGATTCTGATCTTGATCGAATAAAAGGTTGCTACAATGTTTAACATTTTTGTAACACCCTAACTACCTTAGGCGTATTACGTGATTTTTAAACGTACTGTGCAGCTCGTTGCTAATCAACGAGGTTTATGGAAAAACGTGATTAATTAAAATTTTGCTTTTTGATTAAACTTGTAAAACATATTATAAAAGACTCGGGATCCCGATTATAAAAATATTTACAAAAAGTTTCACTGTTTAACTATTACATCAAAATAAAAGTCGTCTAACGACAGTTACAAAAATTCAGCCTTGCTGTCCCAAGGATCGTACGCTCCAGGCCTAACCGCCCCGACATGTACAATCTCATAAGCTCGCTCACGGTCCATCAGCTATAGCCTTGCCTTTACCTACACATGAACATAAACTGTGAGTCGACAGACTCAGTAAGAAAAGCATAATAATATCATACATAATACTAACTACCGTGTCCAACACGATACTGAGTCCCGCTACTGCCATGTCCAACATGGTACTGAGCCACTACTGCCATGTCCAACATGGTACTGAGTTTTGAACGTTCATAGGGACGGTACTATTGACACGTAACAACCTGATCGGTCGAACCGGTCATACTCCGCCGCTCGGTCATACTCCGGCTGTACCGACGTGTTACTTTATCCTCCCGATCGGTCGAACCGGTCATACTCCGCCGCTGGTCATACTCCAGCTCGTACCGACGGGATACGTCAATAGTACGGAACCACCAACCAAGTGTCACTGATCGGTCGAACCGGTCATACTCCGCCGTCGGTCATACTCCAGCCTGTACCGACGTGACAGGGTTGGATGGTTCGAAGCCAACATACATATCTAATGTAATCTAATAGGCTTCCTACATGCTCGCTAAACATGTAATCTACATATGCATACTGTTATACTAATCTTACCTGGATTCCGATTTCAGGTGTGCCGGTCAACTTGACTGGAACTGAAGCTGAGCGGCGGATTACTGGCTCCTAAACCATAAAAATCACAATGCTATAAGTGACACGCTAAATCACTTCCCGGGGACTAAAACTTGGAACTAAAAGTTTCCCTATCGATAAAAAGCATGGCAATACCCCTAAAAACCTAAAAACGAGGAAAACTAGGGTTCGGAAAAATTCCCCAACCGGCAGACCGGTTGCCCAACCGGAATTCCGGTTCTGGGAATTACTGAACCCTCATCCGGAATTCCGGATGCACAACCGGAATTCCGGTTCCTCGCAGGCAGCCAACTAAAATTCTCATAACTCGACCAATTCAACCCCAATTGGTCCCAAACTTTCCAGACCTGTTCTAAACTATCCCTAGAACAAATCCAAGGCATCAAAACCACCCAGAAAACACATATACAAAATTCACCATTAAAGACCAAGCTTTGAGTTCCAAAACTCAAACTTGGTTAAATCCACTAACATGCATCCAAACCTATTTAATTCTACTCAAATAAGCATGAATAAGCTTCTGAAAACATACAAGAACACCCAGCAATTTCACAGAAACAAAATGAACCATTTCACTCAAGAATCACATATTTGCATAGGAAATTCAAAGCTTTAAACAACACCACTAGCATGCATTAAAACCTATATAATCCATCCATTTAAAACCTAATTAAGCTACTGGAAACAACAATTAAACACAGCAGCAAGAACTTCAAATTAACATGCATTTTCTCAACTTTTTCATCAAACAAACTCAAGAAAACAAGGTAGAGAAATCACATAAAGAAATACCTCAACAAAGGATTACTAGAGCTTGCAATCCAAGCTTGAATCACCACAAAAATTCCAGCTCTTGAACCCCAAGTTTCAGCCGAAAAAGAGAGAGAGAAAAGGGAGTGTTTTCCTTGAAATTTTTCTTTTAATTTTGACTAAGTGTTGAAATTTTGTGAAAAAAGGAATTTAAGCCACATATCACATTTTATTTCAGCCAACAAATAAATAAAATAAACAATTAATTTTCAAATAAAAAGTCACTAAAAGACAAAATACTAATGGGGCAAAAAGACCATTTTGCCCCTTCACCACAAAATCACATAAATCATACATAAGGGGTATTTTTGGGAAATTCTAAATTCCCGGCCATTCCCGACATTCCCAATGTCTAAAACCCGTCCCCAATTACTAACATACTAAGTTGTGATTTCTACTGAGCCAAACGCCCAGTTCCAAAATACCGGACACCGGAAATGCAAAATATAAAAGCTACTGATGACATAATCATGCATTTCTGAATTCCATAAATAACAGTAATAAATTATTTAAATAGCTATAAATAATTTCATAATTAAACATAAACAACTGCTGATTTCCAAATTAACTAAGCGGGCTTTACAACTATTCCCCCCTTAAAAGGATTTCGTCCCCGAAATCTAACCTGAATAACTCTGGATATTGAGCTCTCATATCTGACTCTAGCTCCTGTGGCTTCCTCCACCTTGTCGTTTCTCCAGAGAACCTTGACCAATGCTATGGTCTTATTCCGAAGGACTTTATCCTTTCTATCCGGGATCCGCACCGGGCCGTTCTTCATATGACATGTCTGGCTGAAGCTGAAGACTCTCATAACTGAGTATATGAGAGGGGTCTGAAACGTATTTTCTCAACATTGAGACATGGAATACGTTGTGCACTGCTGATAAGGCTGGAGGCAATGCTAACCGATATGCCACTTGACCTATCTTCTCGAGAATCTCGAAAGGTCCTGTAAACCTAGGGCATAACTTGCCTCTTTTCCCGAAACGTTTAATCCCCTTCATCGGAGATACCCGTAAAAACACATGTTCCCCTACTTGGAACTCAACATCCCTGCGTTTCGGATCCGCGTAACTCTTTTGTCTGCTCTGTGAGGCAAGCATTCTAGCTTTTATCTTCTCTATCGCCTCATTGGTCCGCTGTACTGACTCAGGACCTAAATACTTCCTCTCCCCTGTCTCATCCCAGTGGATAGGGGATCTGCACTTCCTACCGTACAACAGTTCATAGGGAGCCATCCCTATCGTACTCTGATAACTGTTGTTGTAAGAGAACTCTATCAACGGTAGATACTTACTCCATTAGCCTTCAAAGTCCATAACACAGGCTCTCAACATATCCTCCAATATCTGAATTGTCCTTTCGGACTGACCATCTGTCTGAGGATGAAATGCTGTACTGAATTTTAGCTTCGTACCCATTGCCCGTTGCAAACTTTGCCAAAATTTGGAGGTGAATTTCGGATCCCTGTCCGAAACTATAGACTTCGGTACCCCGTGAAGTCTCACTATCTCCCTGACATATAACTCTGCCAACTGATCCACTGTAAATGTTGTTCTGACCGGCAGAAAATGAGCAGATTTCGTAAATCGGTCCACCACTACCCAGATGGAATCATGCAAACCCGTGGTCCTAGGTAACCCGACCACAAAATCCATCGTAATATCCTCCCATTTCCATTCTGGTAGGGTTAGAGGCTGCAACAACCCTGCTGGTCTCTGATATTCAGCCTTGATTTGCTGACAAGTGAGGCATCTCGACACGAATTCTACCAAATTCTTCTTCATACCGCTCCACCAGAAGTACGGTTTCAAATCTTGGTACATCTTGGTGGTGCCGGGATGCAGAGAATATGGAGTAGAATGAGCCTCCTCAAAGATCTCATTTCTCAATTCCACACTGTTAGGAACACAAACCCTGGCTTTATACAAAAGCATTCCACTATCTGACATCGAAAAGTCTTTGGCTTGACCAGCCAATACCTCATCTCGGATCTTCACTAACTCCGGATCTGTCATCTGAGCGACTTTTATTCTTTCTAATAGATCAGATTGCAGCGTCAAGTTGTGAAGCTGACCTACCACAAACTCAATGCTGGATCTAACCATATCCTCAGCTAGCTGGGGTGAGATCTGAACCATGCTAGCTACTTGCCCGGGACCCTTTCTACTCAGGGCATCGGCCACTACATTGGCTTTTCTGGGATGATAGAGGATCTCACAATCGTAATCCTTCACTAATTCCAACCAACGCCTTTGTCTCATGTTTAAATCTTTCTGAGTAAAGAAATACTTGAGACTTTTATGGTCGGTATAGATCTCGCACTTCTCCCCATAAAGGTAATGCCGCCAAATCTTCAGTGCAAAAACCACTGCGGCCAATTCTAAATCATGAGTCGGGTATCGCTGTTCATAATCCTTTAACTGACGGGAGGCATAAGCGATAACCCGATCGGCTTGCATCAATACGCACCCCAAACCTTGTTTGGATGCGTCACAGTAGACTACGAACTTCTCCTTGTCCGAAGGCAAAGCTAGTACCGGAGCAGTAATCAACCTCTGTTTCAGCTCCTGAAAACTAGCTTCGCATTTATCTGACCAGATAAACCGCTGATTCTTCTTTGTAAGCTCGGTTAGGGGCATTGAAATTTTGGAGAACCCCTCCACGAACCTACGGTAGTACCCAGCTAATCCCAAGAAGCTTCTGATCTCTGTTACTGTCTTCGGTCTCGGCCAATCCCTGACGGATTCAATCTTTCCGGGATCCACCTTGATCCCATCTTTGCTCACAATGTGCCCTAGGAAGGACACCTGAGATAACCAGAACTCACATTTCTTGAATTTGGCGTAGAGCTTATGTTCTCGAAGTCGTTGCAGTACCATCTGAAGATGTAACTCATGCTCCTCTTCTGATTGAGAGTACACGAGGATGTCGTCGATAAACACAATCACACAGATATCGAGGAAATCCTTGAATACTCTATTCATCAGGTCCATGAATGCTGCAGGAGCATTGGTTAGTCCGAATGACATAACCAGAAACTCGTAGTGTCCATACCTAGTGCGGAAAGCCGTCTTCGGAATGTCCTCCTCTCGGATTCTCAACTGATGATAACCCGAACGGAGATCAATCTTAGAAAAGACCGTCTTCCCCTGAAGCTGATCGAACAAGTCATCGATCCTAGGTAATGGATATTTATTCTTCACCGTCAGCTTGTTCAATTCCCTGTAGTCGATGCACATCCTCATAGATCCATCCTTCTTCTTGACGAACAAAACCGGGGCTCCCCAAGGTGACACACTGGGCCGAATGAACCCTATGTCAAGCAACCCTTGGAGCTGAATCTTTAATTCCTTAAGTTCAGCTGGAGCCATCCTATACGGGGCTTTGGAAACGGGATCCACCCCTGGTGCCAAGTCAATAACGAAGTCAATCTCCCGCTGAGGTGGTAACCCTGGAAGTTCTTCGGGAAAAACGTCCAAAAAATTCCCGAACCACTCTGATGTCCTCTGGCCGAACGGTGTCTGGCCGAGTGGTGTCCACCACCACGGCCAGAAACCCTAAGCACCCGCCGTGCAACAATTCTCTCGCTGACATTGCCGAGATCACCGGGATCCGAGATCCCTGAACTGAACCCACAAATACAAACGGTTCTTCACTTTCCGGTTGGAAGACCACCATCTTCCTTTTACAGTCAATGCTCGCCGAATATTTAGATAGGAAATCCATTCCTAAAATAATATCGAATTCGACTAAGCTCATCTCTATCAGATCAGCGCTTAACTCTCTACCATCTATCCTGATCGGCATAGACCTAATCCACCTATTGGAGATAACCAATTCTCCGCTGTAATGGGGTTCCAAACCCCGATTCATATCTATCAAAGGGTCTACCCAACTTACTAAAGACTCGGCCGCCACATAAGAATGTGTAGCCCCGGAATCAAACAAAGACCGAATAAAGCGAGTTGTTAATAAAAAGCCGACTCCGTGACTACCGATGGGCCGGCATCCGCATCGGCTGCGTGATAGCGAACACCCTGGCTGGAGTGGGTATCGCTGGAGCTCTCGGTGCCTCTGGCCGGAGCTGGGGGCATTCCCTCTTGAAGTGTCCGGGCATGCCACAATGAAAGCATCCCTGACCTTTGCACTCACCCCGATGGTGCCTCTTGCAGCTAGGGCACTCGGGTTAGGAGAATCGGGTCTCATTACCACCAGGACGACTCCCTCGGTTCTGGTTCCCCCGGAACCTCTTGTTCTGACTCGAGCCGCCGGAAGCAGTGGGTGCCCTCTTCCTCTGATCAATGGCCGAACCACTACTCCCCGCTATAACACCGATGCAGGAGGGGTAGGAGCTCCGCCACTCACCGGAGTACTGGCTGGTTCTGACATACACCCCACTGCGCCCTCAGCTCGCAGTGCCTTCTCCACCATCTGAGCATAGGTGGTGCTGTCGTCTGTGGTGATCATCAGGTCATGCCTGATCTTGGGATTCAACCCGTCCAGATACTTCTCCTTCTTGCTGAAGTTGGTTGGCACAATTCCCGAGGCTAACCTCGCCAACCGATCAAACTGAGTAGTATACTCAGTGACGCTCATGTTCTCCCGCTGGGTCAGGTGAACGAACTCTTTCCTCTTGGCGCTTCTGACCGCCTCATTGTAGTATTTCGCATTAAAGAGTTCCTGGAACCTTTCCCAGGTTATGGTGGTGACATCATGAATCTGAGACACCATGTCCCACCATACCAGAGCGTCCTCCTGGAACTGAAACGTGGCGCACACCACTCTGTCGTTACCGGTGACACCCATGAAATTCAGGATTCTGGTAATCACCGTCAGCCACTGCTCGGCTTTCATCACGTCCGGACCTCCCAGGAAAACCGGAGGTGCTTGCTTCCAGAACCGCTCATACAATGGTTCCAATCTAAGGGCCGCCACTACTATCTCGGCCTGGGCAGCAGGGGCAGGTGCCACTGGAACTACGGGCACAAGAACTGCAGGAGCACCCTGCTGTCTCAACCTCTGAATCTCGAGGTCTTGCTCTTCGATCCGGGCTTGCATCTCCGCAAACCGTAACTCCCAGTTCGGGGCTCCCTGATCGAGTGGGGAGCTGGGCAGCTGTGGCGGGTTCTCATCACCCCGGCCACGAGCCCCGCCTCGGGGACCTCTACCTCGCCCCCGAGCAGTGGGGGAACCGAGCTCCCTGTCCTTGATTCGACCCCACGGAGTTGCCCTGACTCCTGGTAGTCCGCCTGGCGTCCATCTGATTAGAACCGCCTGCGAAACCAAGAGTTGGCATATCAGGTCGTATTCAAGGCGAGCTTACTAATGCCGCTTAATTTGGAAATTAGAAATGAAACATGCGCCTATTCTACTATCAGGCTACTAACATGCTTCCTAACAGGCTTTTCTTTTTTCATAACTGAATAAAATAAACTACTAAAGCAATCAAGGCTTACTGAACCGTGAACCGAGCTAACTGCTGATGATGATTGTACATGTCGTGACGATCTTCGGAAGACAACCTGGCGGCTCTGATACCAAATTGTAACACCCTAACTACCTTAGGCGTATTACGTGATTTTTAAACGTACTGTGCAGCTCGTTGCTAATCAACGAGGTTTATGGAAAAACGTGATTAATTAAAATTTTGCTTTTTGATTAAACTTGTAAAACATATTATAAAAGACTCGGGATCCCGATTATAAAAATATTTACAAAAAGTTTCACTGTTTAACTATTACATCAAAATAAAAGTCGTCTAACGACAGTTACAAAAATTCAGCCTTGCTGTCCCGAGGATCGTACGCTCCAGGCCTAACCGCCCCGACATGTACAATCTCATAAGCTCGCTCACGGTCCATCAGCTATAGCCTTGCCTTTACCTACACATGAACATAAACTGTGAGTCGACAGACTCAGTAAGAAAAGCATAATAATATCATACATAATACTAACTGTCGTGTCCAACACGATACTGAGTCCCGCTACTGCCATGTCCAACATGGTACTGAGCCACTACTGCCATGTCCAACATGGTACTGAGTTTTGAACGTTCATAGGGACGGTACTATTGACACGTAACAACCTGATCGGTCGAACCGGTCATACTCCGGCTGCTGGTCATACTCCAGCCTGTACCGACGTGTTACTATATCCTCCTGATCGGTCGAACCGGTCATACTCCGGCTGCTAGTCATACTCCAGCCTGTACCGACGGGATACGTCAATAGTATGGAACCACCAACCAAGTGTCATCCTGATCGGTCGAACCGGTCATACTCCGGCTGCTGGTCATACTCCAGCCTGTACCGACGTGACAGGGTTGGATGGTTCGAAGCCAACATACATATCTAATGTAATCTAATAGGCTTCCTACATGCTCGCTAAACATGTAATCTACATATGCATACTGTTATACTAATCTTACCTGGATTCCGATTTCAGGTGTGCCGGTCAACCTGACCGGAATCGAAGCCGAGCGGCGGACATCGGCTCCTAAACCATAAAAATCACAACGCTATAAGTGACACGCTAAATCACTTCCCGGGGACTAAAACTTGGAACTAAAAGTTTCCCTATCGATAAAAAGCATGGCAATACCCCTAAAAACCTAAAAACGAGGAAAACTAGGGTTCGGAAAAATTCCCCAACCGGCAGACCGGTTGCCCAACCGGAATTCCGGTTCTGGGAATTACTGAACCCTCATCCGGAATTCCGGATGCACAACCGGAATTCCGGTTCCTCGCAGGCAACCAACTAAAATTCTCATAACTCGACCAATTCAACCCCAATTGGTCCCAAACTTTCCAGACCTGTTCTAAACTATCCCTAGAACAAATCCAAGGCATCAAAACCACCCAGAAAACACATATACAAAATTCACCATTAAAGACCAAGCTTTGAGTTCCAAAACTCAAACTTGGTTAAATCCACTAACATGCATCCAAACCTATTTAATTCTACTCAAATAAGCATGAATAAGCTTCTGAAAACATACAAGAACACCCAGCAATTTCACAGAAACAAAATGAACCATTTCACTCAAGAATCACATATTTGCATAGGAAATTCAAAGCTTTAAACAACACCACTAGCATGCATTAAAACCTATATAATCCATCCATTTAAAACCTAATTAAGCTACTGGAAACAACAATTAAACACAGCAGCAAGAACTTCAAATTAACATGCATTTTCTCAACTTTTTCATCAAACAAACTCAAGAAAACAAGGTAGAGAAATCACATAAAGAAATACCTCAACAAAGGATTACTAGAGCTTGCAATCCAAGCTTGAATCACCACAAAAATTCCAGCTCTTGAACCCGAAGTTTCAGCCGAAAAAGAGAGAGAGAAAAGGGAGTGTTTTCCTTGAAATTTTTCTTTTAATTTTGACTAAGTGTTGAAATTTTGTGAAAAAAGGAATTTAAGCCACATATCACATTTTATTTCAGCCAACAAATAAATAAAATAAACAATTAATTTTCAAATAAAAAGTCACTAAAAGACAAAACACTAATGGGGCAAAAAGACCATTTTGCCCCTTCACCACAAAATCACATAAATCATACATAAGGGGTATTTTTGGGAAATTCTAAATTCCCGGCCATTCCCGACATTCCCAATGTCTAAAACCCGTCCCCAATTACTAACATACTAAGTTGTGATTTCTACTGAGCCAAACGCCGAGTTCCAAAATACCGGACACCGGAAATGCAAAATATAAAAGCTACTGATGACATAATCATGCATTTCTGAATTCCATAAATAACAGTAATAAATTATTTAAATAGCTATAAATAATTTCATAATTAAACATAAACAACTACTGATTTCCAAATTAACTAAGCGGGCTTTACAATTTTAGATGAGCTGACAACTCTATTCAATGGATGGTAGCTTTGACTCTCGCCTAAACGGGACACTGATATCAGTTTGTTGAAAACCTTGGAAATTATTTAGGATTGAATTTTTTTTAAGCATTTTCTCATATCATTCCTACTTGCTATGTGCTTATAATTTCTGAATTGATTTTGTGTTAAACCATTATTAATTTCTATTTGTTGATTTCTATTATTTTGTAGTATCCTGTTTTGTCAAAATGAATCCCATGTTATCACTGTTGACTGAAAATAAGCTGAATGGATCTAACTTTAATAAATGGAATGAGAACATTAATATTGCTCTCATAGGAGAAAGTGCCTTGTTTGTTTTAACTGAGCCGTCACCTGAAGTGCCTGGGGACAATGCATCCAAAGCTGTGAAAGAAAAGTATGAGCGTTGGCAGAAAGCAAATGACAAAGCTCTATACTTTATGCTTTCTAGCATGGTTGACACCCTCAAAACTCGGTTTTCTAAAATCGAGAAGGCCGAAGTTATGACGAAGTTAAATGAGCTATTCGGTAAGGCATCACTTCAGTCACGCTTTGACGCGACTAAGAAGTACATTAACGCACGGATGGAACCTCATCAAAACGTGTGTGACCATGTTCTCCTCATGTCCAGTTATTTCCAAGAAGCCCAGGATCATGGTGCTGAAATGGACAGTGCTACTCAAGTAAGTCTTATCTTGAATAGCCTGACTCCAGCATTTCTACCATATACATCAAATTATGTCATGAATAAGAAGCAAAATTGACTTTCATGAATTAGTCAATGACCTTCAAACTTATTAAAATTTGATTGGAGGACCCAAGAAGAAAGGGAGTAAACCTCACAATCCTGGTAATTGTAATGGGACGATGAAACCTGAAGCAAATGTTGCCTCTGCTTCAAAGCCCAAATCGAAGAAGAAGTGGAAGAACACCAAGAAGCGAACAAAAGCCATGAAAAAGGCTGCTCCTTCTGGTGATGCTACACTTAAAGGAAAGTGTTTCCACTGCAATGAAAAAGGTCATTGGAAACCCCAGTGTCCTAAACTTCTCGCAAAGAAACAAGGTATTTCCTTTTATAAACTTTAAGAGTTTTAGTGAATTATTATCCAATTGGATTTATGATTCTGGACTAACTTTGTTGATTTGTTTTCTTCTTCTTATAGGCCAAGCTAATTGAACTGAATTGAGTTGGATCAGCAAGCTGGACCAAGGGTGAAATCGTCCAGATGAAGATGAAGCTCTTCAATTTTTTTTTGAATTAATTGTTTTAGTTTAAAGACAATTTGGATTTCAAATTTTAGTCAAGGATATTTATCCCTGTTTCTCTCATATTGTTGCAATACATTTTTTTTATTAATAAAGTTTTTTTTTTCGAAATTCCCTATTGCAATTAATGAGATTGAGCTTCATTTAATTTATCTTCATCAATTATTACCACATTATATTTGTATGTTTGTATATGTAAGTGTTTTTATTATTGATGCAAATTCTATAATATTTACAACTCTTCATAGAGTTATATTATATAAACATTAGAAATTATTTCTATGTTTATCAATAATTGTTAATTCTCAAACAATTATTAAGAATTTGTTTAATAAAAGGATCTTATGATCTGATAGGGGTGGAGAAAAGTTAAGAAAACTATGCAGTTCAACGATCTTTTATATCTAATGAACTCTGGATAGTATTGAACTCCACATAAACTCTATCACACTAAGAGAATCATGATCTTTACAACCTTTAGGGGTGGATCATAATCTCTATATACTTAGGGGTGGAGGTTATCCATGGTACCCTATATGTATATTCTTAGGGGTGGAGTCTATTCCACAATTCCCTATGAAACACATATCTTCTTTAAACATGGAAGTAATATAATGAGTCAGCTATTGTCAATATAAATTCTTGATCTTGATTTTATGTTCCATTTCGATTTTACTGTTGTAAGTAAAAGTTTGATACCTTTGAAAGTTCTTTGATAAAGTTTCACACTACCTTAATTGAGTGGGAGAATTTTATTCTATACCCATCTTCATTAGGTTGATACTTGTGATAGGTACTTAAGAACACTACTGAAAAGCAAATCTAACCATTCACATGGGTAGGTATAGCTTATCAGTATTATGAGAATAAGATAAAGAACTCTAGTTCAGTCCATTCGAATGACTTGAACCAAGAATTCTTAATCCTCATAAAATTTTATGGTATCTTAATTTTGATTACTTTAATCTCTGGCATGTATTTTTCACTTCAAATACTAGTCTATTTTGTTGATGACTTAGTCTTGACTTAAAGTTTCAGACTAACTCAAAAGTCACAACTAGGTAACTCTCTAAACAATCAGAGGTTAAAAGTATTATTTAACCAGACATCTGCTATTGAGTGGGAGCTATCTGAGATGTAATCAAATAGGGAACATTAGAAGATATTCAAGAAGGATTTATGAAAGTGATCTGTATGTCAGATATTAAGGAACTGTGTATCAGTTGTCCTTGTATCTCACCATCTAATTTCGATTTATATAAGATGGTGCTTACTATGGGGGTGGAGGAATTATTGTATAATAATTCAAGCTCTACCAGAGAAGAACTATAACTTGGTCTATTCGAAAATACCAGAAAGTTATATCACTGAAGAAAAGTCTACACTGTATTATCTCAATTACATATTTTAAAATATGAGAGATATGTCCTCTGTTAATTCAGATGTACTTTTAAAACAGTAAAGATTTCAGTATCCCTTGATGAGTAAAGCATATAGTAAAGGATGTTTCATAAGTGTATTTATGAACTAGTTTCCAGAAGTTTGGGTGGATTCAAATATACTACACTTGATCTGAAGATCAAGACATCAGATTGACCTATTTGCACAGTTTGTTTTATATTAGTGCAAGTGGGAGTTTGTTGGGTTTTGTGCCCTAAATAAAACCCTTTACAATCTGATTAGTTATCAATATAAGAAATTTGAAGTGATTGATGTTTGCATGAATTTTACATGCTAATGGTTTAATATGATAAATATGTTTATGACATTCATACACACAAAATCAGTTAAATCCAGATCATATGTTTATTCACAATTACAGTATCGTCAACACAGTGGAATGTGATTGTGATCATATGAATCAAAAGTTTTGGTCCCTGTTTCATCAGTGTTATTGGATTTACACTAATGTGATAATCAGCGATGATGTGTACTTACACTTGGAGTAAGTGTTATGTTCTTTCCAGGACATTAGTAAAGTATACTAGTTTCGAATGTATGGAGTATACATTGGACTGGACCGATATTGCAACTTAGTTAAGATATTACAAACTTACCGTTATGTCTTTCCAAGTCAATATCAGTAGTTGATCTTAAGATTAAAAGAATCTATATCCTGATATGCTTAGGCTCAACTCAGGAGTACTTTTCATGTTCTTTTATTTATTAGTTAAGCCTACTTTTGGGTCAGGGTGATACGTATATTTTGGGAACATGATAGTATGATTGAGTGGGAGTGCTGAACATAAATATGGAATCTATAGCTTCTACTGGTGTATAGAAGTCAAGTGATGATTCCCTTCGAGCCTAACAAATAGAAGTAAATGGATGAGCTCTTGTTTAAGTGACTAATTCTTAGATCACTAAACATCATTTACAGGTAGCTAAGTGTTTTAAGGGGCAAAATACATTGAGGGGTGAGAACGGTAAAATTATCCCATCTCGATGTAAATCATCTATATAGAGGATCTTTGATCACAATAAGATTATAACAATGGTTAAATGAGATAGCATATCTATATCGTGGAACATATAATATGCTCTATATAAGTCTGAGAGTGCAATTCTAAGTTCTAAGAGTGGATTCAACGAAGAATTAATAAGTAGGAATTTACTTAGTAAATTCGGTTCACTTATTGGAAGCTCAGCATATAGATCCATGGTCCCCATTCTAGTTGAGAACATACTGCTTGTAAGACTCAATAATTGATTTGTGATTAATCAATTATAATTCTAAAGTTAGACTATGTCTAATTTGTGAATTTTCACTAAGCTGGGGCGAAATTGTAAAGAAAAGAGATTCTAGGTTTATTTATTTATTAATAGACTTTATATGTCTAATTAATAATTAAATTAAATGCCAATATTATTGAATAATCTATTTTAGTTATTAAATAATTTGTTTCGGCATTTAAATGGTGAGAATTGGAAAATTGGCATTTTTGAGAAAATAGAAATAAAATTTGTGAAACTGCAAAACCAAGTGGGGCCCATTATACACACCATGGCCGGCTACTTTATGTGGATTTTCAAATTGATATTTTCATTATTTTAATGCCAAATAATTCCTAACCTAAACCTAGTAGTTGCCTATAAATAGAAAGTGATTGCTCAGTCAAAATATAAGTTTTCAAACACACTACTTTTCAGAAAATCAAATTTTCTAAAAAACTGAGCCTTCCCTTTTCTATTCTTTGGCCGAACCTCTCTCTCTCTTTTCTTCTTATAAATTTCGAACCTTAGTGATAGAGTAAGTGCCCACACACAGCAAGTGGTAACTCAATCATAGATTGGAAGACTGTGAAGGATCACACACAAAGAGAAGGACATTCGGGCTCAGATCTTGATAATACTCTGTAACAGAAAGGATACAAGGGTTAGAGATCTGAGTGGAAGGAGACATTAATTTCGCTGCATCAATGTAAGGTTTTCTTAACTTTATATGTGTTTATTTATCGTTTTAAAAAGTTCATATTTAGGGTGTTAAACAACTGTTGGGTTTTGTGCCCTAAATAAAACCCTTTACAATCTGATTAGTTATCAATATAAGAAATTTGAAGTGATTGATGTTTGCATGAATTTTACATGCTAATGGTTTAATATGATAAATATGTTTATGACATTCATACACACAAAATCAGTTAAATCCAGATCATATGTTTATTCACAATTACAGTATCGTCAACACAGTGGAATGTGATTGTGATCATATGAATCAAAAGTTTTGGTCCCTGTTTCATCAGTGTTATTGGATTTACACTAATGTGATAATCAGCGATGATGTGTACTTACACTTGGAGTAAGTATTATGTTCTTTCCAGGACATTAGTAAAGTATACTAGTTTTGAATGTATGGAGTATACATTGGACTGGACAGATATTGCAACTAAGTTAAGATATTACAAACTTACCGTTATACATATCTTTCCAAGTCAATATCAGTAGTTGATCTTAAGATTAAAAAGAATCTAAATCCTGATATGCTTGGGCTCAACTCAGGAGTGCTATTCATGTTCTTTGATTTATTAGTTAAGCCTACTTTTGGGTCAGGGTGATACGTATATTTTGGGAACATGATAGTATGATTGAGTGGGAGTGCTGAACATAAATATGGAATCTATAGCTTCTGGTGTATAGAAGTTAAGTGATGATTCCCTTCGAGCTTAGCAAATAGAAGTAAATGGATGAGCTCTTGTTTAACGGACTAATTATTAGATCGCTAAACACCATTTACAGGTAGCTAAGTGTTTTAAGGGGCAAAATACATTGAGGGGTGAGAACGGTAAAGAAATCCCATCTCGATGTAAATCATCTATATAGAGGATCTTTAAATCACAATAAGATTATAACAATGGTTAAATGAGATAGTATATTGGTATCGTGAAACATACAATATGCTCTATATAAGTCTGAGAGTGCAATTCTAAGGTCTAAGAGTGGATTCAACGAAGAATTAATAAGTAGGAATTTACGTGGTAAATTTGGTTCACTTATTGGAAGCTCAGCATATAAATCCATGGTCCCCATTCTAGTTGAGAACATTCTGCTTGTAAGACTCATTAATTGATTCGTGATTGGTCAATTATAATTCTAAAGTTAGACTATGTCTAATTTTATGAATTTTCACTAAGCAAGGGTGAAATTGTAAGGAAAAGAGTTTTCTACGTTTATTTATTTATTAATAGACTTTTTATGTCTAATTAATAATTAAATTAAATGACAATATTATTTAATAATCTATTTTAGTTATTAAATAATTAGTTTTGGCATTTAAAAGGTTAGAATTGGAAAATTGGCGTTTTTGAGAAAATAGAGATAAAATTTGATAAAATTGCAAAATTAAGTGAGGCCCATTAACACCATATGGCCGGCCACTTAATGATGATTTTTCAAATTATTATTTTCATTATTTTAATGCCAAATAATTCTAAACCTAGACCTAGTAGTTGCCTATAAATAGAAAGTGATGGCTCAGTCAAAATATAAGTTTTCAACAAGCCTTTCTGACAGAAATTTCTCTCTTCAGAAAAACTGAGCCTTCCCCACTTTCTACACCTTGGCCGAAACCCTCTCTCTTTTCTCCTTCATCTTTTTCGTGACCCTAGTGAAAGAGTAATTGCCCACACACAGCAAGCACTAACTCAATCATAGATTGGAAGACTGTGAAGGATCAAAGCTTGAAGAAGAAGGAGATTCGGGCTCAGATCTTGATTATACTCTGCTACAGAAAGGAATCAAGGGTTAGAGATCTGAGTGGAAGGAGACATTTATTCCGCTGCATCAATGTAAGGTTTTCTTAACTTTATATGTGTTTATTTTATCGTTTTAGAAAGTTCATATTTAGGATGTTAATAAACATACTTGTGAGTAGATCTAAGATCCTGGTAAAATAATTCCCAACAACAACATACTTGTGAGTAGATCTGCGATCTTGGTAAAATAATTTCCAACAGAGTATTCATTGGAAGGGACCGACATTGATTTTAGATAAGATATCATAAACTTACCGTTATATCTTTCTAAGTCAATATCAATGGTTGATCTTAGGTCTATGGATCTTAATCCTGATATGTTCTTCAAGGTGTTCATGGATGCTAACTTATTGTTCTGGCGGATATTTAGATCTTGGGAACATGGTAGTTCAATTGAGTGGGAGCGCTGATCATAGTATGGAATCTATAGCTTTTCTATAAGTATTTAGAAGTGAAACAGTGATTTCCTTTGAGCTTGGCTTGATAGAGATAAATGATTGAGATCTCATTTCAGTAATTATATTAGTTTACTAAATCATCATTTATAGGTAGCTAAGTGTTTTAAGGATAAAATACATTGAAGGGTAGAATGATAAATTTATCCTTATTCAATGTAGATCATATATAGGGGATCTTTGACTATTAGGATTGTAACAATGGATAATCATAATGTATCTATATCGTGGTACATATAGAGCGTTCTATATAATTGAGAGTGTTATTCAATTCCAAATCTATAGTGGCGCAACGCAGAATTAATAAGTTAGAGAATTTACTTGGTAAATTCTAGATCTACTTATTGAAAGCTCGGTTATATAGGCTCATGGTCCCCTCACTAGTTGAGATAATACTGCTTGCAGACTTAGTTAATTGATTTTGATTAATCAATTATAATTCTAAAATTAGACTGTCTTATTTATGAATTTCCACTAAGCAAGGGCTTTATTGTGAAGAAAATAGGTTTTGGAGTCATTTTATTAATTAAGAGACTTTGTATTGTCTAATTAATAAATTATATAAATGACAATTTTATTTGATAATTTATTATAATTATTAAATAAATAAGTTTGGCATTTATAGGATTGAATTGGAAAAAATGGTATTATTGAAAGAAGAATAAGTGGTTGAAATAAAGTGGCAAAATTGTAAATAGAGATTTGTCCTATTAGTGGGTGGCCCTAGTGTTGATTTTTGCCCAATATTTTATTCTTTTTTAATCCATATAATTCAGCCCTAAGCCCTAGTTGAAACACTATAAAAGGAACATGATGCTCTCATCTCATCCTCTTGTCAACTTGACTATTCAACCTACCAAATCTAGATTTCATTCTCTGACAACTAGTGGATTAGAGACACCTTCAATAGTGATTTCAAACCTCCTTCATTGTTCATTCAATTTGAAACCTTGAGTGAAAAAGTACCATGGCCACACATAGCAAGTCAAGTACTCAATCATAGTGAGTAAGACAGTGGCAACCAAACCCGAAGGAGAGAAAGAGATCTAGGTTCAAATCTTGATAATGCTCTACTATAGAAAGGAATCAAGTGCTAGAGATCTTAAACGGAAGGAGTCATTATAGTCCGCTGCAACCAATGTAAGGTTTTCTCAAACTCTTATGTGTTTAATTTCATTGTTTTATAGAATTCATCTTTAGGATGTTATTCGACATACTTGCTAGTAAATCTAGATCCTGGTAAAATATTCCCAACAAACTATTCTTAGGTTTAGTGGCCTTTAATATACCTGAGTATCCATTTAACAATTGTCCAATGAGCATTTCCAAGGTTGGTCATAAGTCAGCTCACTACACTTAGAGCATGGCTAGGTCTGGTCTGGTGCAAACCATGGCATACATCAAGCTTCCAACAATGTTGGTGTATGGCACTTGCTCCATGAGCTTCTTTTCAGCATTGGTTTGGGGATTCTGAGATTGAAAGAGCTTGAATTGAGGAGCCAAAGGTGTAGATACTGCCTTTCAGTTGTCCATCCTAAACTTTTCAAGTGTTTTCTTTAAGTAGTCAGTTTGTGACAACTTGATCATTCCTTTCTAGCTTTGATCAATTTCTATCCCCAAGATTTTCTTAGCCTTGCTAAGATCTTTCATATTAAACTCCTCACTGAGCTTTCCCCTGATCTTCTTGATCTCACACTTCTCTTTTCCAATAATTAGTATGTCATCAACATATAAAGCAAATATAGATTTTGATTCATATACACACAAGGATCATAGTGACTTTCAGTGAAACCAATGCTAGTGATAAAGCTGTCAAACATGATATTCCATTGCCTTGGTGCCTATTTTAAACAATTCAGGGACCATTTGATCAAGTATACTTTTTTTGGATCTCCATTTTCATATTCTTGTGGTTGTTCCATATAGATTTCTTCATCTAATTATCCATGAAGAAACACTGTCTTCACATCCATTTGGTCCACCTCAAGGTTTTCTTTGGCTGCTTTGGCTAGCATGACTCTAATAGATGTTTGTATACAATAGGGGAAAAAAATCTCATTAAAATCAACCCCTTCTTTCTGAGTAAATCCCTTTGCAACCAGCCTTGCCTTGTATCTTGCTTGTTCAACTCCAGGGATTCCTTCTTTTACTTTCATGATCCACTTGCAGCCAATTACTCTTGCATGCTTTCGTTTCTTTACCATGATCCATGTTTTATTCTTAATCAGAGAATCCATCTCTTCATCCATTGCTCTCTTCTAGGCTGTACTTTTAGGTCTGGTAAGAGCTTCTTGGACAGTCAAGGAATCTGAATTGATCTCTTCTTTAGCAACAGCAAGGCATATGCAATGAAGTCTGCATATCTTAATCTTTCAGGTGCTCTAGTCTCCGTTCTTTTTTTGTCCCTTGCTAACTGGTAACTACTCAGCTCACTTTCAGCTTCATCTGGTTGAGGCAATTCACTTTGATTAGTTGCATCATTTGGTAGTTTGTCATTATCACCTTTGCCAACTTCCACTTGAGTTGTGGTAGGTTTAGAACTATTGTCTGAGTTCTTAGTGATCTTCATGGGCATCTCATCTTCTTCAAAGATCACATCCCAACTAATGATGCATCTCTTAAAACCTTCTTCTAAACACCATAGCTTGTACTCCTTTACACCATTGGGGTATCCTCTGAACATGCATTTGATAGCTCTTGGCTCGAGCTTGTCTTGTCTGATATGGGCATATGTAGTGCAGCCAAACACTTTTAAGTGTTCATAACATGGTTTCTTGCCAGTCCAAGCTTCTTGAGGAGTCTTAAAATTCAAAGCTACAGATGAACATCTATTGATCAAGTAGTTGGTTGTTGTGACAACTTCTCCCCATAATTTTCTACCAAGATTTGCACCCTTTAGCATGCACCAAACTCTCTCAAGGAGAGTTTTGTTCATCCTCTCAGCAACTCCACTTTGCTAAGGGATTTTTCTCACAGTTTTGTGTCTGGCAATTCCAACACTGCTGCAATACCTGTCAAATTCTTTGGATCAATATTCAAGTCCATTGTCAGTCCTCAGCTTCTTAACCTTCAAATAAATTTGGTTTTCAATGAGAGTTTTCCAATTAATGAACTATATAGGGCTCCATCCTTAGATTTCAAGAGCATTACCCAAACTTTTCTTGAGTAATCATTAACATTGCTACATGAATAGTTTGTTCCACCCAAGAATGGAACCTTGGTTGCTCCCCATAAATCAAAGTGAATGTAGACTAGTGGGGATGTTGTTTTATGTGTGCATTTGCCAAATTTTAGCCTGAAATGCTTCCCATAGATGCATTCTTTACAAAAATCTAACTTGCCACTGAGTTTGCCACAGAAAACCCCCTGTTTTAGCAATTCTGCAATCCCCCTCTCACTAATGTGGCCAAGCCTTTGATGCCATAGCTGGGTGAGATCAATTTATTTACTAGAAACTAAGGCTACTATTCCAACCACAGGCTTACCAGTGAGAAAATAAAGGCCATTTCCAAACTCACCTTTGATGACAACCATTGCTCCCTTAAAAACA
Organism: Cannabis sativa; assembly: GCF_029168945.1. NCBI lineage: Eukaryota > Viridiplantae > Streptophyta > Magnoliopsida > Rosales > Cannabaceae > Cannabis > Cannabis sativa. The sequence goes on along the minus strand of NC_083606.1, from coordinate 40,972,234 downwards.
TTCATGTGGATGCCCTCAATCTCCACAGTACAACCATTAAAAGCTAGAACTCCAATTGATAGAAAGTTTCTTCTCAGATCAGGTACAAATCTCACATTTGTAGTTGTTCTAGCAACACCATCATGCATCCTAATGACAACAAAACCAATGTCTTGCACCTTACAAGCCTTGTTGTTTCCCAACAGAATTGATCCTCGTAAATTTCTTCAAAACTACTAAAAAGATCTTTATTTGGACACATGTGGAAGGAGCTTCTAGAATCCAATATTCAATCTCCATTGGACACACTATTTGTAACAACCAGCACATCACCAGATTCATATCCATTTGACACTAAACCAGCTTCTCCAACATCAGATTTACTTTCTTCATTTGTTTTATTCTTGGGAAGATAACAACGCCCTTCTTTTTTACTGTAATTGTAGAATTTTCCTAGTTTGTACTTGGATTTTCCTTTGTGATGATTGTTGTTCTTGTGGCCATCAGAGTTCTTGAAGTTCTTGGAATCTTTTCTGTCAAATCTTCCTCAAGACAGGAGTCTTTCTCCACTGGTTTCTCCTTTTTCTTCTAATTTCTTTTGAATCTCCTTGCAGTTGAGAGCAGCTTTGAATTCTACCATGGTTAGAGTATCCTTCCCATACAATATAGTATCAACAAAATATTCATAGGATTTAGGGAGAGAACTAAGAAGAATAATACCATGATCTTTCTCATCAATCTTCACACCAATATTGGACATTTCAAGGATGATTCTGTTGAATTCATCTAGGTGCTTTCTAAGCTCGTTTGTCTCTTCCATTCTGAGGGTGTATAGCTTTTTCTTGAGATACAATTTGTTTGCCAAAGATTTCTTGAGGTAGATCGAGGCAAGCTTGTCCCAAAGTGCAGCTCCAGTCTCCTCATGTAAGACTTCTCTCAAAACTTCATCTCCAAGGCTCAAGATGATTGCACTGTGTGCTTTGCTCTCTGTGTCCTTCTTGGTTTTCTCATCGTTGATGTTATTCAAGTCATCTGCATTCAAAGCTTCAGAGATCCCTTGATGAACAAGAAGTGCCTTCATTTTAATTCTCCACAAACCAAAATAAATTTCACCATTGAACTTGTCCACCTCGAATCTTGCAAATGACATGGCTGCAATTCTTGATCTTCAAAAGTAGGTTCTTGATGTCTTTTATCTCCCTCAGCTCTGATACAACTTGTACTGAATGAATCCTCTCAAGAACCCAATCAAGAAACAATGCATCAATCAAAATGAAACAAAAATGACCAACACAGTTTGATCACAAATTGTGCTTATAAAACCAGCAACTTAAGGAACAAATCAAAGAGAAAAATTGACACCAAGAGTACTTAAACATAGACCTTTATTGATGTTGAAAATAGTACAAGAGTGTGTTCAATACAATGAAGAAATGATGAGAAGAAATTACAATGAACCTCACCAATGGGGAACCAAGATCAGCTACACTTGGTTCCCTTATACATCCCTCCTTTTCACTCTCTTTATTAATAAACTGAATTTACAACATAACTAAATATGTGTTTACAAGATCTATGTATATTATGTAAAGTTGGTTGTTTATTGAAACAATAAACTCAGGCACAAATTGTCAAAACAGATGGTGCACATCAGCAAAAGATAAAACATAAAATGGTTGAACTAAACACCACAGCTTTCAATCAAAAATTAAACTTCCTTTAAATGTTGTATGCAAATTAACTAAAAGCATATATGGCTTAAAACAAGCCTCAAATAGTAGTACGCAAAACTCAGCAAATATCTTTTATCTAGTAGTTTTAAACAATCTTATTCTGATGATACTTTGTTTATCAAACATATCGATAATGTTTTCTAGGCTATTCTAGTGTATGTAGATGATAATTGCTTCTAATAATGATATTTTTTCAATGCTTTCAAATAGAAACTGAATTCTATCTTTCAGTTAAAAGATTCCAACCCTTTTTGTTTCTTTTCGGGTTTAAAGATAAGTTACTCTTCTATAAGAAAATATGTTTCTTAGTGCCTTTTTACACTACAATTATTGTCTGATACAAGTTTTTGGGGGACTAAAGTGGCTTCCACACCCATTTATGAGGACACTAAGGCTAAAGAAACAAGTCAAGTTCCAGTTGGCCCAGTGACGAGGGCGCGAGCCAAGAGTTTCAAAGAAGAACTCAACAACATAGTTAACAAAATTTTAAAACAAGAGGAGACCGTGGTCAACACTGAAGGTGAGAAAAAATTTGTGTTTCTCATCAAAGTAGACTCAGTTTAGGAATCTTTGTGGCTGACACCTTTTTCAAGGCAAATGGCACCTTTCCTTTTAATTTTGTTTCCTTTTTTTTCTGTCTTAGAGAGTCTTCAATAAGGGGTGAAATCCCTTTGTTTTTTCATTGTTTTAGTTCTTTTTTTATTTAATCTTGTTTGTAAGTTGGCTATTTAAAGCCTTGTAAACTCTTTGGAAAATCAAATTATTTTTGAATAAAATTTTAAGAGGTTTTCTTCTTGAGTCCTTGAAAGAACTTTTCGAACAAATCTATGACTTTTTCTTGTGGCGTTCAACCTGACTTATCAAACGGACTTCCATCCCCATTTGTTGCGTCTTCCTTCATACCAAGGTTCATGCTTAACTAAGCATTGGTTCGCGGTTCCACATCCCAAATTCGTGAGTTGTTGGAGGCTGCCATAATTGGTATCGGGTTTCATCACAACTGTTTATGTGGTTCGTATCATTTAGTATCAGAGCTTAGGATCATCAGGTTTGGCGTATCTACATTTTGTGTTTTTTTTCTATTCAATTCATATACTCAAATCTTGTTGAACTTGTATTCTATATTCCTGTCAATTCGTGTTTCAACTCTTCTTTTTTTTCTTTGTGAAATCCAAAACTGTTAAAACCACATTCTGATAATTTTTCTTGTGTCAAACATCGTGTCTTTACTATCATTAGTTTCCCTTATTTTTTTTCTTTTCTTCTTAAAAAAATCTGAAATTAAAAAAATATTTGAAAAATCAAAGCCTAGAGCCATAATTCAAAATTTATTAGTTTCCCTTATTTTTCTAGAAATTCGAAATTTATTGTCTAGAGCCCAGTTTGTTATTGTTGAATTCCTTGTTCCCTATTTGTGTCACATATATGTTTCCTTTTTTTTTGTTTCTTATTGGTTTCCCAAATTGTTTCATAAAGCTTGTCTACTTAGTTTTCTTTTTTTTTTCTTTGTGTCATTAGCAAGTAAGAAAATTCGAATTGCTTGAAAAAAAAAAGAAAAGGAAACTAAGCAAAAGAAAAAGAGAGTCTGGAAACCTCTCTTCAAATTTTTTTTGTATTTTCTTAGTCTCCAAAAATCATCAATTTTTTTTAGTTTTCATCGGTGTTTGTTTGGTTTGTTTGTTGGAATTGCTGCTCGAATCCTCTCTTGTACTATTTGATTAGTTTTTAAAAGAACTTAAAGAAGAATACGAGTGGAAAAAGGCAGAGGTGTGAGCTTATTTGAAGGTAAAAGCCATCGAATTTGAGTGAAAATACAAGTGAAATTGAGTGACAAATTATTTTGAGCGAAACACGTGAGGGAGTGTGGTGAGGTCTTTCTTTATTTGTTCTAACATTATTTTTGCAGAATTCAATCATGTCAAAAGTTCTAGAAGAAAATACCGGTAATGAAACTACACCATCTACGGCTCCAATTCTACAACTTCAAGCTTTGATAGGGGAGATGAGGAGGATGATGAGAGAGGAGTGTGAACAAATACATGCAATGTTAGATAGGATAGAAGAGGGAACACAATGGAGGCCACGGAGGAATAGGGTTCACCAAAGGGATGATAATGAAGTAGATGGAGAAGGGATAATTTCTGATGACGAGTTTGATGGGTTACCAGCGGGTAACCATAGGAGGTATGGTCGAGAGAGAGAGAGAGAGAGAGAGAGAGAGAGAGAGAGAGAGAGAGAGAGAGAGAGAGAATCTATGGACCAGGTAGATAATTATTTGGGAAATATAAAGATGAAAATTCTTGCTTTTCAAGGGAAGAGTGATCCTAAAGCATACCTAGAGTGGGAAAAGAAGATGAATTGGTGTTTGACTGTCACAACTATTTTAAAACGAAAAAGGTAAAACTTGCTGCCATTAAATTTACTGACTATGCTATTGTTTGGTGGGATCAGTTGTGCATCAATAGGAGGCGGAATGGAGAATGAGGGATTGACTCTTGGGAGGCTATGAAGAGGGTGATAAGGCGGTGTTCTGTACCATCTCACTATTATCGAGACTTGTACCTCAAGTTGCAAGGTCTTCATCAAGGATACAAGAATGTTGATGAGTATTACAAGGAGATGGAGATGTGTATGATTAGAGCCAATGTGGAAGAGGATCGGGAGGTAACAATGGCAAGGTTTTTGAATGGATTGAATCGAGAGATTGTTAATACAGTTGAACTACACCATTATGTGGAATTGGAAGATTTGGTGCATATGGCAATCAAAGTTGAAAGGCAGCTCAAGAAGGGTAGTTTGAGCTCAAAACCAAGGCCAAGTCCACACAATCCAAATATAACACCTTAGAGGTCAAACTTCCCAAAGAAAGAGGATCAACCTAGTTCATCCTCTACACCCAAACTAGCCACCGCAACTACAACCCCTCAAGGAAAAAAAAAACTCCTATTTCATCTCATTCTTGTGAGATAAAGTGTTTCAAATGTCAAGGGCGAGGACACGTAGCTAGCCAATGTCCAAATAAGATAGTTATGGTGATTCAAGAAAATGGCAAAGTAGATTCTAAAGATGAAGAAGAGCTTGCTGATATGCCACCATTAGAAGATAATTCTATAAAAGATGAAGAGTATGGGCCAGAATACGGTGACATGTTTGCACTAGTCACAAGACAGGCATTAAACTTGCAACCAAAGGAAGAGGAAGAAGAGGTACAGCGTGAGAACATTTTTCATACTCGTTGTCATGTGAAAGACAAGGTATGTAGTGTGATCATTGAATGGGGTAGTTGTACTAACGTTGCAAGTTCATCCATGGTTGAGAAGCTGGGACTTCCAACGCTTAAACATCCATGTCCTTACAAGTTGCAATGGTTTAATGATAGTTGTGAAGTGAGAGTTACCAAACAAGTTTTGTAATCTTTCTGAATTGGTAAATATGAGGACAAGGTATTGCGCGATGTGGTCCCAATGCAAGCTGGACACCTTCTTCTAGGAAAACCTTGGCAATTTGATCGGTGAGTCCAGCATGATGACTTCACCAACAAGTATTCATTCACTTCCATCAGCGAACAGTCACTCTAGCTCCTTTGACACCAAAGCAAGTCTATGATGACCAAGTGAGATTGAAAATTTGGGTGATCAACAGAATTTGAGTGATAAAAATAAATTGAGTGATAAAAAGAACTTGAGTGAGAAAAAAAGAGAGCCAAAGAGAGAAAATAGTCGAAGCAAGTGAGAGAGAAAAGAAAGAGAAGAGTTCTATCAATGAGATTAAAATAGAGAAAAAAAAAATAATTTTTATGCCCAAAAAAGTGAGATTATGTGAGCTTGGCGTACAAAACAACCAATAATTATGTTTGTCTAGTGTTGATGTTTTTATTTTGTAGGAATTCGAGGATGTGTTTCTTGAGGAGGTACCACATGGTGTGCCACCTATTTGAGGAAAAGACATCAAATTGATTTTATTCCTGGTGCTTCAATCCCAAATCGCTTAGCATATAGAACTAATCCTAATGAAACCAAGGAAATACAAAGGCAAGTTGAAGGATTGATGACCAGAGGGCATGTGAGAGAAAGCATGAGCCCTTGTGCTGTTCCAGTAATTCTTGTTCCTAAGAAGGATGGAACTTGGAGGATGTGTGTTGACTGTCGATGTTAGGTTTTGTGCCCTAAATAAAACCCATTTCAATATAATCAGATTTACTAATTAATAAAGATAAGAAATCGCATTTTATGTTGCATGGTTCACATGACTTATTTCATGATTATGTTTAATGTATAAATTCTATTAAGTCTAAAACATATGAATTTGTTCATGATTATAGTTTTGTCAGCACAGTGGAATATAATCATAATTATATGTTCAAAAGTTTAATTCCCTGATTTGTCAGTTCACTGGATTTAGACTGGCATGATAATCAGCGCTAGGTATACTTCCACCTTAGATAAGTGTTATGTCCTTTCCAGGGCATTGGCAAAGTTTACCAGTACCGGATGTATGGAGTACACATTGCAAGGGACCGATATTGATCTTAGATAAGATATCATAAACTTACCGTTATATCTTTCTAAGTCAATATCAATGGTTGATCTTAGGTCTATGGATCTTAATCTGACATGGTTAGGTTCGATCTCAAGAGTGTTATTTGTGTTCTTTGATTTGTTAGTTAAGCCTAAATTTTGGTCTGGGTGATACGTATATTTTGGGAACATGATAGTACAATTGAGTGGGAGCACTAATCATAGATATGGAATCTATAGCTTCTATCTGGACATAGAAGTGAAACGATGATTTCCTTCGAGCTTGGCTGAATAGAGATAAATGATTGAGATCTCATTTCAGTAATTATATTAGTTTACTGAAATATCATTTATAGGTAGCTAAGTGTTTTAAGGATAAAATACATTGAAGGGTAGAACGGTAAATTTGTCCCTATTCAGTGTAGATCATCTATAGAGGATCCTTGACTATTAGGATTGTAACAATGGATAATCATAACGTATCTATATCGTAGTACATATAGAGTGTTCTATATAACTGAGAGTGTATTCAATTCCAAGTTCTATATTGGTTCAATGAGGAATTAATAAGTTGAGAATTTACTTGGTGAATTCTAGATCTACTTATTGAAAGCTCGGTTATATAGGCACATGGTCCCCTCACTAGTTGAGATAATACTGCTTGGAGACTAAAATATGTTGTTTTTAATTAGAAAATTAGTAATTACTTTATGAATTATTTAGATAGATATTTTCTAGGTAGACTTTTTGGTATTTTTCTAGATGTATTTAATTAAATTAGAAAATTAATATTTAAGTTGATTTGTTCTAGACACTTAAATATCTGATAGAAGCTCATAAAATAAGAATAACCATGACTCTCGCCTACCAGGACAACGTTGGATTCTTATTTTGATCGAATAAAAGGTTGCTAGAATGGTGTCCATTTTAGATGAGCTGACAACTCTATTCAATGAATGATTACTTTGACTCTCGCCTACCGGGACACTGTATTAGTTTGTTAGAAACCTTGGAATTTATTTAAGATGTGATAGTTTTGTATTTTCACATGTCTTTGTTATTCGCTAAATGCTCAATAATTTCTGAATTGTGTGTGAATTTATATTGAACTATGTTATTTTTTGTTATTAATTGTAGTTGTAAATTTCGTGTAAAATAAGAATAACTTTGACTCTCACTTATCGGGACATTATTCGATTCTTATTATAATCGAAATTATCCTAATTTTTCCTCTTAGCTTATTCATTTCGAATTTGTTTAAATAATATATCATTAGATGAATGGTTTATAGATCATCCTCTTATGATGTCATTCTATATTATCTTAGGGCTCGTTTGGTACACCGTATTGTAATGTATTGTATTGTATTGTGTTGAATTGTGTTGTATTATATTGTATTAGTATTATTCAATTCAATAAAAGTTTGGTATTGACTTGTATTAACTTATTGTGTAAAGTTATAATATATTTTTAATACACTCGATCCCAACACCAAATACGAGTTCGAGTCCCGGGTACCAGGTCCGGGTCCACGTCCTGGGTCCGAGTCTGAGTCTGGAGTCGGGGTTTGGGTTGGGGTCCGGGTCTGGGTCCGAGTCTGGGTTTTGGGCCGAGGTCCGGGTCTTGGTCCAGGGTCCGGAGTCGGGGTCCAGGTCCGGGATGCGGGTCCAGGCCCGAGCCCGGGTCTGGGTCCAGGGTCCAAGGTCCGGGCTCCGGGTCCTGGTCTGTGTCTAGGTCTGGGGTTCGGGTCGGGGTCTCGGTCCAGGGCCGGGGTCTGGGTCCGGGTCCGAGGTCCGGGTCCGGGTCTGGGATGCGGGTCCACGCCCAGGTCCGTGATGGAAATTATTTTACCAGGATCTTAGATCTACTCACAAGTATGTTTATTAACATCCTAAATAAGAACTTTCTAAAACGATAAATTAAACACATATAAAGTTTAAGAAACCTTACATTAGGTGCAGCGGAATTAAATGCCTCCTTCCGTTCAGATCTCTAACCCTTGTATCCTTTCTGTAGCAGAGTATTATCAAGATCTGAACCTAGATCTCTTTCTCTGAATCCTTGATGCTGAATCTCCTTTGCTGATGATCTTTCTTCACGATCTTCCTCACTATGATTGAGGTATTGCTTGCTGTGTGTGGGCACTACTCTAATCACTAAGGTAGGTTCGAAATATGAAGGAAGAAGAGAGAGGGAGAGTGGCGGCTAGAGAAGAGAGAGGAGGCTCAGGTTTTTCTGATGTCAAGTGTAATTTTCCTGAAGCCTTCACTATCTATTTATAGCATTCCACTAGGGTTAGGTTTGAATTATTTGGCGTTAAAATAATGAAAATATCAACTTAGAAAGCCTACAAAGGTGGCCGGCCATGGCTTAGTGGACTGGGCCTTGCTTTTTGCAATTTTGCAATTTTAACACCTTTGGTATCTGATTTTCTCAAAAATGCCAATTTCCTAATTCAACCATTTAAATGCCAATTCTAACTATTTAATAACTATAAATAATTATTAAATAATATTGTCATTTATCATATTTATTAATTGAACCATACAAAGTATCATAATTAACAAATATGCCCCTATTAACTCTTTCTTTACAATTTCGCCCTTACTTAGTGAAAATTTCACAAATAGACATAGTCTAATTTGTGAATTATAATTGATTAATCAAAACCAATTACATGAGTCTTACAAACAATATTATCTCAACTAGTGCGGGGACCATGGGTCTATATAACCGAGCTTCCAATACGTAGATCAAGAATTTAGCACTAAAATTCACTAACTTATTAATTCTTCGTTGAATCCACGCATAGAACTTAGAATTGCACTCTCAGTATATAGAATGCTCTATATGTTCCACCATATAGACACATCATTAGTTATCCATTGTTATAATCCTAATTTGATCAATGATCCTCTATATGAATGATCTACACTGTAAAGGGATTAGATTACCGTAACACCCTACTATGTATTTTATCCTTAAAACACTTGACCCCGTATAAATGATATTTCAGCTTATGTGAAATGAGATCTCCACCATTTATTTTCGTTTGGTCAAGCTTGAAGGAGATCATCCTTTACTTACTATTCGCCAGATAGAAGCTATAGATTCCATGTTTATGCTAGCGCTCCCACTCAATTGCACTACCGTGTTCCCAAAAGTACGTATCACCCTGACCTAAAAGTAGGCTTAACTAACAATTCAAGGAACACGAATAGCCTCTTGAGATTGAGCCTAATAATAACAGGATTAAGATCATTTGATCTAGGATCAACTTGGCGATATTGACTTGAATAGATTTTACGGTAAGTTTAATTAAATCTAAGTCGAAGTTCAATATCGGTCCCTTCTGATGCATACTCCATGCATCCAACCTGAGCTTTACTTTAACCAATGTTCTGGAAAGAACATAGTATTTCTCCAAATACAAGTAAACTCTTGTTGTAGATTATCATATCAGTAAAACCCTGTGTCTGATAAATCTAGGAAACTTTATTCACATAGTCGTGTTTACTTTCCAATGTGATGACAGCACAATAAACATGATCAAGTATGTGAAAAGGGTTTAAGATAAATTTATAAATCAAATAGACAAGCAATTGATAAAGTGAACCAAAACATACACAAATGAATGAAAAATACTTCTGTTTCTTTATTGATGTTGAATAAAATAGATTACATTGAAATGGAGTTTTATTTAGGGCATAAAACCTAACAATCCGGGTCCGGGTTCGGGTCCGGGGTCCGGGTCTGTGGCTCGGGCACCGGGTCCAGGTTCAAGTCAACGTCTCGAGTCCGAGTCTGGGGTCCGAGTCCGGGTTTGGGTCTGTGTCCGAGTCTGGGTCATAGGTTCGGGTTTGGGGTCTAGGGTCTAGGTCCGGGTTCGAGTTCGGGTCCCGGGTCCCAGGTCTCGGGTCTGGTTCCGGGCGCGGGGTCCGAGTCCGGGCACGGGTCCACGTTCGGGCCCGGGTTTGGGTCTGGGGTCGGGGTCGGGGTTGGGGCCCGAGTCCGGGGTCCCAGGTCCAGGTCCGTGTTTGGGGTCTAGGTCTGGTTTCGGGGTCCGGGCCCCGACCCGGACCCAAGAAATTTTGACTGAAGGCTTGAATTTCATCATCTTTTAGTGTGAGCCATCACTATCTATATATAGGCAACCACCTAGGTTTAGGTTTGAATTTATTAGGCATTAAAATATTGAAAAAATTAAATGGAAATTCCAACATAAGTGGTCGGCCATAGGATGTGGGCCCCACTTGGAATTTTTCCATTTTTCAAGAATTTTTCCTTATTTTCTCAAAAATGTCATTTTTCTAATTTTAACCACTTAAATGCCAAAACTATTTATTCAATAATTAAAATTAATTACCAAATAAAATTGCCATTTAATATATTTATTAATTACTTAATAAAGTCTCTTAATTAATAAATAAGCCCTAGAATTTTCTTCACAATTAAGCCCTTGCTTAGTTAAAATTCAGAAACTAGACATAGTCTAATTTTAGAATTGTAATTGATTAATTAAAATCAATTAACTGAGTCTTACAAGCAGTATGGTCTCCACTAGTATGAGGACCATGGGCCTGGAATTGCACTCTCAGTCATATAGAATGCTATATATGTTCCATGATATAGATACGCTATAAACATTTAACCATCGTTCTAATCCAAATAATCAAAGATCCTCTATAGATGATTTACACCAAGTAGGGATAAATTTACCGTTTCACCCCTCATTGTATTTTATCCTTAAAACACTTAGCTTCCTATAAATGATGTTTCAATGAGCTAATATAATCACTGAAACAAGAGCTCTTCCAATTATCTCCATTAAGCCAAGCTCGAAGGAAATCATCGTTTCTCTTCTATGTCCAGATAAAAGCTATAGATTCCATATCTATGTTTAGCGCTCTCACTCAATTGTACTGTCATGTTCCCAAAATGTACGCATCACCCTGACCAAAAAGTAGGCTTAACTAATAAATCAAAGAACATGAATAACACTCCTAAGATTGAACCTAAGCATGTCATGATTAAGATCTTTTGATCTAAGATCAACCAGAGATATTGACTTAGAAAGATACAACGGTAAGGTTATAATATCTTTACCAAGATCAATATCGATCCCAGTCCAATGTATACTCCATACATCCGAAACTAGCATACTTTGCCAATGTTTTGGAAAGAACATAACACTTATCCAAGGTATAAGTATACTTTATCGCTGATTATCACATCAGTGTAAATCCAGTGCACTGATGAATCAGGGACATTGTCTTTTGAAGCATATAATCACAATCACATTCCACTGTGTTGACATTATTGCAATTGTGAATAACTATATGTTCTGGACTTAACAGACATTGTGCATATTAAACCATAAACATGAAAACTACATGTAAACATAAATGACATCTAATCTTTTATTGATAACAAATCAGATTAGATTGAAATGGGTTTTATTTAGGGCATAAAATCCCAACATTATTAATATCCATTTTCTGTTAATGGATCCAAACTGTATGTAAATGTATGTAATTTGAGTTTAGCATCCTGTGACCAAGATCCACTTGGACTATTCTAAGAACTCTTTATTGTGACTAGACCTAAGTCATCAAAAGACCACAACCACATTCTTATATATCTATGGCATTTGCATCTTGTTCATAGTGGTTTTGACATGATCATTCTCTACAAAGAGTCAATATGCCTATATCCACTGGAATGTAAGATCATCTATATTTGAAAATGGATGTACATTAAGGGGTGGATATGAGTTTTCGTTATATTCTTAAGACGATCACTCTAGATTTTACATTATGCAAAGAAATTTGAAATGTTTAAGAAATTTCATGAATTTCTAGCAATGGTGGAAAACCATTAAGGTAAGTGGATAAAGATCTTGCAAACTGATAGGTGTTGGAATTTATTTTACCAGGATCTTAGCTCTACTCACAAGTATGTTGTTTAACATCCTAAATATGAACTTTCTAAAACGATAGTAAACACATATAAAGTTAAGGAAACCTTACATTGGTTGCAGCGGAATAATATGTCTCCTTCCACTCAGATCTCTAACCCTTGTATCCTTTCTGTCGCAGAGTATTATCAAGATTGAGTCCGAATGTCCTTCTCTTTGATTTGGATTCTTCACGATGTTGCAGACTATGATTGAGGTACCACTTGCTGTGTGTGAGCACTACTCTATCACTAGGTTATTTCAAAATTGGAAGAGGAAAGAGAGAGAGAGAGAGAGAGAGAGAGAGAGAGAGAGAGGTGTCGGCTATAAAGAGAAGGTGGATGGCTCAATTTTCTGAAAGGCAATCTCTTGAATTACTGAATAATTCTTATTTTAGTGTGAGCCATCACTTTCTATTTGTAGGCAACTACTAGGCTTAGGTTAGTAATTATTTGGCATTAAAATAATGAAAATAATAATTGGAAAAATTTTATACAAGTGGCCGGCCATGGTGTTAATGGGCCCCACTTAGAATTTTGCAGTTTCCACAATTTTCATTTCTATTTTCTCAAAAACACCAATTTTCCAATTCTAACCATTTAAATGCCAAAACTAATTATTTAATAACTAAAATAGATTATTAAATAATATTGTCATTTAACATAATTATTAATTAGATATATAGTGTCTCTTAATTAATAAATAAACCTAGAATCTCTTTTCTTTACAATTTTGCCCCTGCTTAGTGAAAATTCACAAACTAGACATAGTCTAACTTTAGAATTATAATTGATTAATCATAAGTAAATTATTGAGTCTTACAAGCAGTATGGTCTCAACTAGAATGGGGACCATGGACCTATATTACTGAGCTTCCAATAAGCCGAACCGAATTTACCGAGTAAATTCCCTAACTTATTAATTCCTTGTTGAATCCACTCTTAGAACTTTGAATTGCACTCCCAGATTTATATAGAGCGCTCTATATGTTCCACGATATAGATACGCTATCTCATTTAACTATCGTTATAATCTTAATTTGATCAAAGATCCTCTATATAGATGATTTACACCAAGAAGGGATAAATTTACCATTTCACCCCTCAATGTATTTGGCCCCTTAAAACACTTAGCTACCTGTAAATGATGTTTTAGTGAACTAAGATATAATCACTGAAACAAGAGCTCATCCATTTACTTCTATTTAGCTAAGCTCGAAGGGAATCATCACTTGACTTCTATACATAAGTAGAAGCTATAGATTCCATAATTATGTTCAGCGCTCCCACTCAGTCATACTATCATGTTTCCAAAATATATGTATCACCCTGACCCAAAAGTAGGCTTAACTAATAAATCAAAGAACATGAATAACACTCCTGAGATTGAGCCTAAGCATATCAGGATTTAGATTCTTTTGATCTAAGATCAACTAGTGATATTGACTTGGAAAGATACAATGGTAAGTTTATAATATCTTCACTAAGTTCAATATCGGTCCAGTCCAATGTATACTCCATACATTCGAAACTGGTATACTTTACCAATGTTCTGGAAAGAACATAACACTTACTCCAACTGTAAGTATACTTCATCGCTGATTATCACATCAGTGTAAATCCAAAACACTGATGAAACAGGGACTTAGTCTTTTGAATCATATAATCACAATCACATTCCACTGTGTTGACAATACTGTAATTGTGAATAAATATATGTTCTGGACTTTTTAGATTTTGTGCATATATTAAATATATATATTAAACCATAAGCATGAAAAATACAGGTTAACATAAATCACTTCAAAATTCTTAAATTGATAACTAATCAGATTGTAATGGGTTTTATTTAGGGCACAAAACCCAACAAACTCCTACTTGCACTAACATAAAACAAGTTGTGCATTCCAATCAATCTGTTGTCTTGATCTTCAGATCAAGTGTAGTATATTTGACTCCACCCAAATTTCTGGAACCAGGTTCATAAAACATTATAAAACATCCTTAACTATATGCTTTACTCATCAAGGGATACTGAAATCCTTACTGCTTATTAAGTACATCTGAATAAACAGAAGACATATCTCTCATACTTTAAAATTTGGAACTGAGATAATATAGTGTAGAATTTTCTTCACTAGAATAACTTTCTGGTAATGTTGAATTACAAATTTATATATATCTTCTCTGGTGGAGCTTGAATTATTATAGAAAGGTTTTTACACTCTTTTAGAATAACTCCTCCACCCCCAGAGTAACCACCATCTCAAATTCTTAATGAGTTGGTGTAAATATAAGGATTACTAATATACAGTTCCTTAATATCTAACATATAGGTCACTTTCATAAATCTTTCTTGATTGTCCCCTAATGTTCCTCATTCGATTACATCTCAGATGGCTCCCACTCAATAGTAGATGTCTGGTTAATTGTGCTTTTAACCTCTTACTATTGTTGTGAGGGATATCTAGTTGTGACTTATTATCTTAGTCTGAAAACTGTAAGTTTCTTTAAGACTAAGTCATCAACATAGCAGTCTAGTATTTGAAGTGTAAAATACTTGCTAGAGATTAAGCAATCAAATTAAGATACCATAAAATGTTATGAGGATTAGAAAACTTGACTTAAGTCATTCGAATAGACTATGCAAGAATTCTTCTATCTTATTCTCATAATTCTTATAAGTTATTTCTATCCACATGAATGGTTAGATTTGCTTTCTCAGTAGTGTTCTTAAGTTCCTATCACAAGTGTCAACCAAATGAAGATGGGTAAAGAATTTTAAAATTCTCCCACTCAATTAAGGTAGTGTGATACATTATCAAAGAACTTTATTGGTATCATTATCTATTATAGCAGTGAATCTAAACTGGAACATATAATCAAGATCAAGGATTTATTCTGATAATAGCTAATTCATTATATTACTTCCATGTTTTAAAAAAAAATGTGTCACAAAGAGTACTGTGGAATATAGTCCACCCCTAAGTATATAGAGATTATGATCCACCCCTAAAGGTTATAGAGATCATAATTCTCTAAGTGTTATAGAGATTATGTGGAGTTTCGAATATAATCCAGAGTTCAATAGATATAAAAGATCGTTGAACTGCATATTATTCTTAACTTTATCTCCACCCCTATCAGATCAAAAGATATTTTTATTAAACAAATTCTTAATAATTGTTTTAGAATTAACAATTATTGATAAACACAGAGAATAATTTCTTAGTGTCTACGTAGTATTAACTCTGTGAAGAGTTTACGATACTATAGAATTTGTATCAATAATAAAAAAAAAAAAAAACACATACACATACAAACATATAAATATAATTGGTAATTTTTACATAAGATAAAGTAGATGAAGCTGAACTCATAGATTACAATTTATTTGTAAAATAGAAAACTTTATTATAAAATCGTAAAAAAAATTGTTTGCAACATAATGAGAAAAGAACAGGGAATAAAATCCCAAACTAATAATTGAAATCCAAATCGCTCTTAAACTGAAACAATTAATTCAAAAATAAATAAACGAGCTTCATTTTTATCTTGGACGAACTCCACCCCTTTGTCCAGCTTTCCGATTCAACTTGCTAAGATAGCACCTGAGTTCAAGCAGCTTGGGCTATAATAAGAAGAAAAACAAGTAAACAAGGTTAGTAGTCCAGAATTAATAATCCAAATGGATAATAATTCACTAAAACTCATCAGTTTATAGAAAGAAATACCTTGTTTCTTTGCAAGAAGTTTAGGACATTGAGGTTTCCAATGGCCTTTCTCATTGCAGTAGGAACACTTTCCTTTTAGTGTATCACCAGGAGCAGCAGCCTTTTTGTTTTAACTGTTTTCACAGCTTTAGCTCGCTTCTTGGTATTTTTCCACTTCTTCTTTGTCTTGGGTCTGGAAGTAGAGGCAACGTGTGCCTCAGGTTTAATCGTCTCATTACCATTTCCAGAATTCTGAGGTTTACTCCCTTTCTTCTTGGGTCCTCCAATCAAATTTTCATATGTCTGAAGGTCATTGACTAACGTGTGAAAGTCTTGCTCCTTCTTATTCATGACATAATTTGATGTATAGGGCAAAAAAGTTAGAGTCAGACTATTCAAGATAAGACTCACTTGAGTTGTCTGATCCATTTCAGCACCATGATTTTGGGCTTCCTGGAAATAACTTGCCATTTGGAGAAGGTGATCACTCACATTCTGATGGGGTTCCATCCGTGCATTGATGAATTTCTTAGTCGCGTCAAAGCGAGACTGGATAGATGCCATTCCGAATAGCTCAGCTAACTTCGTCATTATTTCTGCAGTCGTGACAGTGTTTGCAAACCTTGTTTTCAAGGTGTCAACCATGCTGGAAAGCATGAAGTATCGAGCTTTGTTGTTAGCATTCTACCAACGCTCAAACTTCTCTTTAACAGCTTTAGTTGCATTGTCACCCGGTTGTTCAGGATACGGCTCAGTTAACACAAATAGGGCACTTTCACCTATGAGAGCAATATTAATGTTCTCTTTCCATTTGGGGAAGTTAGATCCATTTAGCTTACTTTCAGTCAATAGTGATAACATGGGATTTGACATGGCTATGCAGGATACTACAAAATAATAAATAGAAATCAATTATGGTTTAACACAAAATCTTATCCAGAAATTATTAGCACATAGCAAGTAGGAATGACAAGAGAAAAATACTAAAACATACAATCCTAAACAATTTCCAAGGTTTTCAACAAACTAATATCAGTGTCCCGTTTAGGCGAGAGTCAAAGCTACCATCCATT
The DNA here is from genome assembly GCF_029168945.1 of Cannabis sativa. Taxonomy (NCBI): domain Eukaryota; kingdom Viridiplantae; phylum Streptophyta; class Magnoliopsida; order Rosales; family Cannabaceae; genus Cannabis; species Cannabis sativa. Next base: position 40,955,264 of record NC_083606.1, on the reverse strand, counting down.
GAATAGAGTGTTGGGTTTTATGCCCTAAATAAAACTCCATTTCAATGTAATCTATTTTATTCAACATCAATAAAGAAACAGAAATATTTGTCATTCATTTGTGTATGTTTTGGTTCACTTTATCAATTGCTTGTCTATTTGATTTATAAATTCATCTGAAACCCTTTTCACATACTTGATCCTATTTATTGTGTTGTTAACACTTGGGAAAGTAAACATGACTATGTGAATAAAGTTTCCTAGATTTATCAGACACAGGGTTTTACTGATATGATAATCTACAACAAGAGTTTACTTGCATTTGGAGAAATGCTATGTTCTTTCCAGAACATTGGTTAAAGTAAAGCTCAGGTTGGATGCATGGAGTATGCATCGGAAGGGACCGATATTGAACTTTGACTTAGATTTATTAAACTTACCGTAAAATCTATTCAAGTCAATATCGCCTAGTTGATCCTAGATCAAATGATCTTAATGATGTTATTATTAGGCTCAATCTCAGGAGGCTATTCGTGTTCTTTGATTTGTTAGTTAAGCCTACTTTTAGGTCAGGGTGATACATACATTTTGGGAACACGGTAGTGCAATTGAGTGGGAGCGCTAACATAAACATGGAATCTATAGCTTCTATCTGGCGAATAGTAAGCAAAGGATGATCTCCTTCGAGCTTGACCAAACGAACATAAATGGTGGAGTACTCATTTCACATAAGCTGAAATATCATTTATACGGGGTCAAGTGTTTTAAGGATAAAATACATAGTAGGGTGTAACGGTAATTTAATCCCTTTATAGTGTAGATCATTCATATAGAGGATCATTGATCAAATTAGGATTATAACAATGGATAACTGATGATGTAATATCCCAGAAAATAAATAATATTTAAATGGACATATTTTATTAAATATGTAATTACTTGGGAAATGAAGTAGGATTATGATCTTACTTAGGTAAATTGTTGAGAAATTATTTAATGACTACGTTATTTTGGACCCGGCAATTGTGTAAATTTAGCTATGTGGTTAGTAATGTCACGACATTAAATGAAAGAATTATTTTGAGAATATCCCGGATTAAGTTAGAATTTTATTAGAATGTCGGATTGGGGAATTAGTAAAATTACCATAAATGCCCCTAGGTTATAATTTTAGTTTAGGTTTCTTTGAACGGTAGATTAGTCATTTTTATGTTTTTGACATTTTGACCTTTGAATTTTTGTGGGCTGATTGTTATTTAAAAAAAAAGAAAAGAAAAGAAAAGCAAACCCTATTTAAAGTTACTTCCAAGGCAAGAAAACAAAAAAATTCATAACATCAAGCTTCTTTTTTTTTCTTCTTCTCTTGCCGAACCATAGAAGCAGCTGGGAACCAAGGAAAATTCATTGCATTTCTTCAATTTCCTGAGCTAATCTTAACCCTAGAAGCTAGCTAAGTGGAGGTATGATCCTTCTACTCTTCTCTTGATTAATTTTCTTGAGTTTAGTTAGGTTTTGGTAAAGGTTTTCAATGAATTCTGAGCTGGGGTATAAACAGAGGGTAAGGTAGGTTCTTAGGGTTGAATTGAAACTTGTTTGAATGAAAATTGAGTGAGGTTAAGGGCTGTTCAAATGAATTGGTGTTGAAAGTGATGTTTAGTGCAAATTGTCAAGTGAGATGGTGATTTTGAGTTAAATGGTGAATTGTGATTAAATGATGTGTTGAATATGTTATACTTGGTATATTGAACTGTTCTAGAAATGCAATTTAGGTCTGAAATGGTTTTGGTTCGAGCTGGGGGAGGAAAACCCAGAATTTTTGGGTACGACGGCAACGGTCGGCCGGATTGGTTACGGTGTATCGAAGCCGGTCGGCCGATTACGAGGGGAAAATTTCTCGGGTTTTTCTCTGAACCCTGTTTTGGCTCGGGGTTGAACCTAGTACCTGCCTTTGAATGATTTTGAGTTATTTGAATTATTTTAAAGTTGGTGAAGGCCAAGTCTAATCGGTTTTAAATTAGGGTTTTAATCCAGAATTAAAAGTTAAGGTATTTATTGTGTTTCAATTGTCGTGACATAGGACCGGGATTGCCTAGCTTGTTCTTTCACTCAAGTCGGCCATACTTTTGACTTCTGAATTAAGGTAAGAAAACTTGTAAGCACCGTATGTGATTAAAAAATAATGGATGAATGGAAGTGGCCTTAATTATTATCATGATGTTGATTAAAAGTTTATTAAGCCTAGGTTATGACCTAGGGTTGGAAACGGTTAAAACCGTTATGAGTAATTACTCTTGAAACCGCGGTTAGGTTTCTTACTTATCGTTTGCTTTATCGGGCAACGATAGTGACATATTCAGCTCGTATGTGACGAGTGGTAAGAAAAGTGATACTTTATTAAGTACCAGGAATGTGTGATGTTTAAAGGAATGCTTATTAATATCGAATAGTAAGTAAACATAATGGCATAAGATCAAGTTAATATTCACTTTTCTTCCAATTATTGTTTTGATCACTTTCTTGCTGAGTCTCTGTGACTCACGGGTGCTTTATGGTGCAGGTAAAGGGAAGGCTAAAGTTGAGCAACCATGAGTTTGTGGTCGCAGCAGCAATGTACATACCAGCCGTAGGCAGCCAAGTTTACAGGATGCTCTATTCTGATTGTATTTTGGAAAATATAAAGCTTATGTTGTAAAATACTTTGAAACCAGTTTGTAAATATTTTGAAAACAGGGGGACCCCGTAACCCATGTTACTTATCTTTTGTTAAACAGTTTAAAAGTTGAGTTTTTAACTATCAAAATTTAATTACCCACACTTTTAGTATAATTACATCTTATATAATTATTGATATTTTAAATTAGTTGCACACACGTGGCGTCCCTGTTGGACAGGGCGTTACAACATGGTATCAGAGCGCCAAGGTTTTTAGATCCTGAAGACTGGTTTGATATGTACATTGGCTTGAAGGACCTGATCGACTCATGGTTTAGTAAGCTTTAAGTTAAAAGATAGCTTGTTAATTTTCTGATTACCTGATTATTTGAATTATGTTGATATCGGAATGGTGTGGGAAGAATTATAATATATGGAAATACTTATCAGCATTGTTATTACTTGGAATGTGATCGCAGGTGTATAGTTATGCACCCGAGGCGGACTGGTAGGGGTACCCGCGAGCTAGCTGGGCTCGGGGCTGCCGGTGAGGGTGAGAACCCTTTACCACCACCTAACTGGGAAGAGTTATATACTGCAATGCAAGAAACTATTCGGCAGCAGGGTGAGCAAATCAGGGAATTAAGAGAGCAGCGGGCTCAGCCTGCTCTAAATCTGAATCCTGATCCTCCGGCACCTCTGGTAGTGCCACCGGATGCAGGGAATCGTTTGGAACCATTGTATGAGCGGTTCAGGAAGCAGAACCCGCCAGTGTTTGAGGGTGGTGCTGATCCACTCAAGGCGGAGCAATGGATGAGTATGATAACATCCATTTTTGATTTTATGCGAGTTGAAGATAATGACCGGGTCAGGTGTGCTACTTATATGCTACGAGATGATGCCCGTATTTGGTGGGAGATTGTATCTCAGGGCCATGATCTGAATAACATGACCTGGGAAAGTTTTCGGGCCTTATTTTATGAGAAGTATTATAATGAGTCTATTAAGGCAGCAAAGGCAGAAGAGTTTATATGGTTAACTCAGGGTAGTATGACTGTGACAGAGTATGCTACTAAGTTTGATCGACTGGCAAAGTTTGCCTCAGATGAGGTGGCTACTGAAGCTGCTAGAAAAGCAAAGTTTATTCGGGGGCTAGATGAACACATCGCCCGAGATGTGATTGTTACTTCTAAACAACCGGCGGTTGCCCGAACTTATGCTCAAATAGTTGAGTTGGCCTTAGTTTCTGAGGGTGCAGAAGCTCAAATACGAAAGAAAAATATTGCCAGAAGAGATTCATGGAAGCAAACAGCAGGTGCTGGTTCGGGTAGGGGTACTGATCCCGGTGACCGCAAGAAAAGACCTAGTGAATCATCAGCGGCAGGCCCAAACAAAAGATTCCAGGATAACCAAGGTTTCCGTCGTAGTGGAAACGAAAACTGGCGGACTTTTCCGGAATGTCTGAGGTGTAAAAAGCATCACCTGGGCGAGTGTCAGGCTAGGGCCTGTTTCCACTGTGGAATGGTGGGTCATATGAAGAGAAATTGTCCACAATTGCTACGGCTAGAGCAAAAGAAGGATGATACACCCGCTCCTGCCCGAGTGTTTGCCCTGACTCAAGCTGAGGCTGATGCTGGTCCTTCTACTATGACAGGTCAGCTTTCTGTTGCTGGTACTTTATTGACTGTGTTAATTGATTCTGGTGCGACGCATTCTTATATTTCAAGTAGAATAATTGAGAAGCTGAATAAACCTAGTGATGTGCTTTCTAGAGGTTTTGGAACCTTGTTGCCTACTCGGGAGTTGGTTATCTCCAGCAGGTGGGTTCGATCCCTTCCAGTATTGGTGGAAGGAAGAGAGTTATCAGTTGATCTGATAGAATTGAATCTGGGGGATTTTGATGTTATTTTGGGGATGGATTGGCTTGCTAAATAGAACGCCACCATTGATTGTAAAAGAAAGATGGTAACTTTTCAGCCTGAGGGCGAGGACCCCTTTGTATTTGTGGGTAAGATGCAAGGATCCCGGATTCCCTTAATTTCAACCCTTAAGGCAAAAGATTTGTTGTGTGAGGGGTGCATTGGTTTCTTAGCAAGTGTTGTGGATATTACTAGGGAACCACTAGCGGGACTGGAGCATGTCCCAGTGGTTCGAGAATTTCTGGATGTGTTCCCAGAAGAGTTACCAGGGTTGCCACCAAAACGTGAAATTGATTTTGAGATTGATTTAATACCAGGAGCTGAGCCTGTATCGAAAGCTCCCTACAGGATGGCACCTGCAGAGCTGAAAGAGTTAAAAGTTCAATTACAGGGGATGATGGATTTAAAATTTACTAGACCTAGTACTTCACCTTGGGGTGCACCAGTTTTGTTTGTGAAAAAGAAAGATGGAACTTTACGAATGTGTATAGATTATCGGGAGTTAAACAAATTAACAGTGAAGAACAAGTACCCTCTGCCAAGAATAGATGATTTATTTGATCAGCTGCAGGGTAAGACTGTCTTTTCTAATATTGATCTTCGATCTGGTTATCACCAACTGAGGATTCGAGAGGAGGATATTCCCAAGACAGCTTTTCGGACCCGATATGGTCATTATGAATTCCTGGTAATGTCCTTCGGATTAACAAATGCCCCAGCATCATTTATGGACTTGATGAACCGAGTGTTCAAAGACTTTCTGGATGATTTTGTTATTGTCTTTATTGATGATATTCTAATTTATTCAGACTCGGAAGAGACTCACGAAAGACATCTTCGAATGGTATTACAACGTCTCAGGGAGCATAAGTTGTATGCCAAGTTTAAGAAATGTGAATTCTGGTTACCTCAGGTGAGTTTCTTGGGGCATGTGGTGAGTAAAGATGGTATTTTAGTGGATCCAGTAAAGATTGAAGCAGTTCGTGACTGGCCTCGACCTAAGTCAGCAACCGAAGTTAGAAGTTTCTTGGGATTAGCAGGGTATTACCGAAGATTTGTTGAGGGCTTTGCAAAGATTTCTACGCCTTTAACTGAATTGACCCGAAAGAATTGTAAGTTTGTTTGGACTGACAAGTGTGAAGGTAGTTTCCAGGAATTGAAGCAAAGGTTGATTACCGCTCCTGTGCTAACCTTACCAAAAAGTGATGAAAAGTTTGTGATTTATTGTGATGCATCCAAACAAGGGTTAGGTTGTGTTCTTATGCAGTCAAGGAAAGTGATTGCTTATGCATCTAGGCAATTGAAGGAGTATGAACAACGATATCCTACCCATGATATTGAATTAGCAGCGGTTGTCTTTGCACTAAAAGTTTGGCGTCACTATATGTATGGTGAGAAGTGTGAAATTTATACAGATCACAAAAGCCTCAAGTACTTTTTCACTCAGAAGGATTTAAATATGAGGCAACGACGATGGTTAGAACTGGTCAAAGATTATGACTGCGAGATTCTCTACCACGCTGGTAAAGCAAATGTGGTAGCGGATGCTCTAAGTCAGAAAGGACCAGGGCAAGTTTGTGAACTAAAGGAAATCTCAGCAAAGTTGGCTGAGGATATGACGAGAGCGGGAATTGAATTTGTAATTGGAAAACTTGCTAATATCACCATACAGTCTGATTTATTGGAAAGAATTAGAATAGCCCAACAAGGTGACCTTGAGCTACAGGGACATAAGGAGAAGTTAGAGGCTGGATTGACAAGAGACTTTTCGTGCTTATCTGATGGGTTGTTGCGATACAAAAACAGAATCTGTGTACCGATTGATAAAGAAATTAGACAGGAGATTCTTGATGAATCTCATACTACACCGTACTCCTTACACCCGGGAACAACCAAGATGTATCATGATGTGAAAGCTTTATACTGGTGGCTGGGTATGAAGAGGGATATTGTTGAATATGTGTCAAAATGCTTAACCAGTCAACAAATTAAAGCAGAACACCAAAGGTCGGCAGGTTTGCTTCAACCTCTAAAGATTCCTGAATGGAAATGGGAAGACATCACCATGGATTTTGTGGTGGGTTTACCCAGAACAGTAGGGTATTATGATTCTATTTGGGTGATAGTGGATCGATATACGAAGTCCGCTCACTTTCTCCCGGTGAGGACAACGTATACAGTGGATCAATATGCTGATTTGTATATCAAGGAGATAGTTCGACTTCATGGTGCCCCAAAGTCGATAGTTTCAGATCGAGATCCAAAATTTACATCCAAATTCTGGGAAAGTTTACAGCAAGCAATGGGTACTAAGTTGAAATTCAGTACAGCTTTTCATCCTCAAACTGATGGTCAATCTGAAAGGACTATCCAGATACTTGAGGATATGTTGAGGGCATGTGTAATGGACTTTGAAGGTTCTTGGAACAAGTACCTACCTCTGATTGAGTTTTCTTATAACAATAGTTATCACAATACCATTGGCATGGCTCCGTATGAGATGCTTTATGGAAGGAAATGTCGATCACCTATTCACTGGGATGAGGCTGGTGAACGTAGGTACCTTGGACCTGAAGCTGTCCAAAGAACGAGCGAGGCTATTGAAAAGATTCGAGCTCGTATGCTTGCTTCCCAAAGTAGATAGAAAAGCTACGCAGATCCAAAGCATAGAGTTGTTGAATTCCAAGTTGGGGATTTTGTTTTTCTTCGGGTGTCCCCAATGAAAGGAATTCGAAGGTTCGGGAAGAAAGGAAAGTTGAGTCCCAGATTTATTGGTCCATTTGAGATTCTTAAGAAAGTAGGTCATGTAGCTTATCGGTTGGCTCTACCTCCTGCTTTATCTGGGGTTCATAACGTGTTTCATGTCTCGATGCTTCGGAAATATGTATCTAATACAACTCATATCTTAAGTTATGAAGACATTGAGCTTCAAACCGACTATACAGGATACTACAAAATAATAAATAGAAATCAATTATGGTTTAACACAAAATCTTATTTAGAAATTATTAGCACATAGCAAGTAGGAATGACAAGAGAAAAATACTAAAACATACAATCCTAAACAATTTCCAAGGTTTTCAACAAACTAATATCAGTGTCCCGTTTAGGCGAGAGTCAAAGCTACCATCCATTGAATAGAGTGTTGGGCTTTATGCCCTAAATAAAACTCCATTTCAATGTAATCTATTTTATTCAACATCAATAAAGAAACAGAAGTATTTGTCATTCATTTGTGTATGTTTTTGTTCACTTTATCAATTGCTTGTCTATTTGATTTATAAATTCATCTGAAACCCTTTTCACATACTTGATCCTATTTATTGTGTTGTCAACACTTGGGAAAGTAAACATGACTATGTGAATAAAGTTTCCTAGATTTATCAGACACAGGGTTTTACTGATATGATAATCTACAACAAGAGTTTACTTGCATTTGGAGAAATGCTATGTTCTTTCCAGAACATTGGTTAAAGTAAAGCTCATGTTGGATGCATGGAGTATGCATCGGAAGGGACCAATATTGAACTTTGACTTAGATTTATTAAACTTACTGTAAAATCTATTCAAGTCAATATCGCCTAGTTGATCCTAGATCAAATGATCTTAATGATGTTATGATTAGGCTCAATCTCAGGAGGCTATTCGTGTTCTTTGATTTGTTAGTTAAGCCTACTTTTAGGTCAGGGTGATACGTACATTTTGGGAACACGGTAGTGCAATTGAGTGGGAGCGCTAACATAAACATGGAATCTATAGCTTCTATCTGGCGAATAGTAAGCAAAGGATGATCTCCTTCGAGCTTGACCAAACGAACATAAATGGTGGAGTACTCATTTCACATAAGCTGAAATATCATTTATACGGGGTCAAGTGTTTTAAGGATAAAATACATAGTAGGGTGTAACGGTAATTTAATCCCTTTACAGTGTAGATCATTCATATAGAGGATCATTGATCAAATTAGGATTATAACAATGGATAACTGATGATGTAATATCCCAAAAAATAAATAATATTTAAATGGACACATTTTATTAAATATGTAATTACTTGGGAAATGAAGTAGGATTATGATCTTACTTAGGTAAATTGTTGAGAAATTATTTAATGAAATACGTTATTTTGGACCCGGCAATTGTGGAAATTTAGCTATGTGGTAAGTAATGTCACGACATTAAATGAAAGAATTATTTTGAGAATATCCCGGATTAAGTTAGAATTTTATTAGAATGTCGGATTGGGGAATTAGTAAAATTACCATAAATGCCCCTAGGTTATAATTTTAGTTTAGGTTTCTTTGAAGGGTAGATTAGTCATTTTTATGTTTTTGACATTTTGACCTTTGAATTTTTGTGGGCTGATTGTTATTTAAAAAAAAAAAAAAGAAAAGAAAAGCAAACCCTATTTAAAGTTACTTCCAAGGCAAGAAAACAAAAAAATTCATAACATCAAGCTTCTTTTTTTTTCTTCTTCTCCTGCCGAACCCTAGAAGCAGCTGGGAACCAAGGAAAATTCATTGCATTTCTTCAATTTCCTGAGCTAATCTTAACCCTAGAAGCTAGCTAAGTGGAGGTATGATCCTTCTACTCTTCTCTTGATTAATTTTCTTGAGTTTAGTTAGGTTTTGGTAAAGGTTTTCAATGAATTTTGAGCTGGGGTATAAACTGAGGGTAAGGTAGGTTCTTAGGGTTGAATTGAAACTTGTTTGGATGAAAATTGAGTGAGGTTAAGGGCTGTTCAATTGAATTGGTGTTGAAAGTGATGTTTAGTGCAAATTGTCAAGTGAGATGGTGATTTTGAGTTAAATGGTGAATTGTGATTAAATGATGTGTTGAATATGTTATACTTGGTATATTGAACTGTTCTGGAAATGCAATTTAGGTCTGAAATGGTTTTGGTTCGAGCTGGGGGAGGAAAACCCAGAATTTTTGGTTCGACGACAACCTGGTCGACCGGATTGGTTCAGTGTATCGAACCGGTCGACCGATTCTGATAGGGGAAAATTTCTCGGGTTTTTCTCTGAACCCTGTTTTGGCTCGGGGTTGAACCTAGTACCTGCCTTTGAATGATTTTGAGTTATTTGAATTATTTTAAAGTTGGTGAAGGCCAAGTCTAATCGGTTTTAAATTAGGGTTTTAATCCAGAATTTAAAGTTAAGGTATTTATTGTGTTTCAATTGTCGTGACATAGGACCGGGATTGCCTAGCTTGTTCTTTCACTCAGGTCGACCATACTTTTGACTTCTGAATTAAGGTAAGAAAATTGGTAAGCACCGTATGTGATTAAAAAATAATGGATGAATGGAAGTGGCCTTAATTATTATCATGATGTTGATTAAAAGTTTATTAAGCCTAGGTTATGACCTAGGGTTGGAAACGGTTATTACCGTTATGAGTAATTACTCTTGAAACCGCAGTTAGGTTTCTTACTTATTGTTTGCTTTATCGGGCAACGATAGTGACATATTCAGCTCGTATGTGACGAGTGGTAAGAAAAGTGGTACTTTATTAAGTACCAGGAATGTGTGATGTTTAAAGGAATGCTTATTAATATCGAATAGTAAGTAAACATAATGGCATAAGATCAAGTTAATATTCACTTTTCTTCCAATTATTGTTTTGATCACTTTCTTGCTGAGTCTCTGTGACTCACGGGTGCTTTATGGTGCAGGCAAAGGGAAGGCTAAAGTTGAGAAACCATGAGTTTGTGGTCGCAGCAGCAATGTACAAACCAGCCTTAGGCAGCCCAGTTTACAGGATGCTCTATTCTGATTTTATTTTGGAAAATATAAAGCTTATGTTGTAAAATACTTTGAAACCAGTTTGTAAATATTTTGAAAACAGGGGGACCCCGTAACCCATGTTACTTATCTTTTGTTAAACAGTTTAAAAGTTGAGTTTTTAACTATCAAAATTTAATTACCCACACTTTTAGTATAATTACATCTTATATAATTATTGATATTTTAAATAAATTGCACACACGTGGCGTCCCTGTTGGGCAGGGCGTTACAGATGATGTGTCTATATGGTGGAACATATAGAGCATTCTATATACTGAGAGTGCAATTCTAAGTTCTATGCATGGATTCAACGAATAATTAATAAGTTAGTGAATTTTAGTAATAAATTCTTGATCTACTTATTGGAAGCTCGGTTATATAGACCCATGGTCCCCCCCCCCCACTAGTTGAGATAATATTGCTTGTAAGACTCATGTAATTGGTTTTGATTAATCAATTATAATTCTCAAATTAGACTGTCTATTTGTGAATTTTTCACTAAGTAAGGGCGAAATTGTAAAGAAAGAGTTATTAGGGGCATATTTGTTAATTATGATACTTTGTGTGGTTCAATTAATAAATATGATAAATCACAATATTATTTAATAATTATTTATAGTTATTAAATAGTTAGAATTGGCATTTAAATGGTTGAATTAGAAAATTGGCGTTTTTGAGAAAATCAGATGCAAAAGTGATAAAACTGCAAAATTGCAAAAAGTGAGGCCCAAATCCAATCAGCCATGGCCGGCCAATTTTATAGGTATTATCCTCTGATAATTTCATTATTTTAATGCCAAATAATTCAAACCTAACCCTAGTGGAATGCTATAAATAGATAGTGAAGGCTTCAGGAAAATTACACTTTTCATTCAGAAAAACTTGAGCCTCTCTCTCACTACCTTTGGCAGCCCACTCTCTCTCTCTCTCTTCTTCCTTAATATTTCGAAACCCTTAGTGATTAGAGTAGTGCCCACACACAGCAAGTGATACCTCAATCATAGTGAGGAAGATCGTGAAGAAAGATTTTCAGCAAAAAGGAATTTCAGCATCAAAGATTCAGAGAAAGAGATCCAGGTTCAGATCTTGATAATACTCTGCGACAGAAAGGATACAAGGGTTAGAGATCTGAACGGAAGGAGTCATTTAATTCCGCTGCACCCAATGTAAGGTTTCCTAAACTTTATATGTGTTTATTTCATCGTTTTAGAAAGTTCATATTTAGGATGTTAATCAACATACTTGTGAGTAGATCTAAGATCCTGGTAAAATAATTTCCAACAAGTATGTATGTTCATATTGATGTATGTTCTTCACTGCAGTTGCTTGAAACTTGGGAAAGTTGTTGGAAATTATTTTACCAGGATCTTAGATCTACTCACAAGTATGTTGATTAACACCCTAAAAATGAACTTTCTAAAACGATGAAATAAACACATATAAAGTTTAGGAAACCTTACATTGGGTGCAGCGAAATAAAATATGACTCCTTCCGTTGAGATATCTAGCCCTTGATTCCTTTCTGTAGCAGAGCATTATCAATATCTGAACCTGGATCTCTTTCTTTGATTCTTTAGTGCTGAAACTCCTTCTTGCTGAAAGTCTTTCTTCACGATCTTCCTCACTATGATTGAGGTATCACTTGCTGTGTGTGGGCACTATTCTCACACTAAGAATTTCGAAATTTCAATGAAGAAGAAAGAGGAGAAGAGGTCGGCCAAAGATAGGGAGAGAGAAAGGCTCAGTTTTTTCTGAATCAAAAGTGTAATTTTCCTGAAGCCTTCACTATCTATTTATAGCATTCCACTAGGGTTAGGTTTGAATTATTTGGCATTAAAACAATGAAAATATCAGTTTAAATTCCCTAAAAAAGATGTCGGCCCTATACATGTGGATTTGGGCCTCACTTTTTGCAATTTTGCAGTTTTAACTTTTCTGCATCTGATTTTCTCAAAAACGCCAATTTTCTGATTCAACCATTTAAATGCCAATTCTAACTATTTAATAACTATAAATATTTATTAAATAATATTTTCATTTATCATATTTATTAATTGAACCATACAAAGTATCATAATTAACAAATATGTCCCTAAAACTCTTTCTTTACAATTTCGCCCTTACTTAGTGAAAATTTCACAAATAGACATAGTCTAATTTGAGAATTATAATTGATTAATCAAAACCAATTATATGAGTCTTACAAGTAATATTATCTCAACTAGTGCGGGGACCATGGGTCTATATAACCGAGCTTCCAATACGTAGATCAAGAATTTATAACTAAAATTCACTAATTTATTAATTCTTCGTTGAATCCATGCATAGAACTTAGAATTGCACTCTCAGTATATAGAATGCTCTATATGTTGCACCATATAGTCACATCATTAGTTATCCATTGTTATATTCCTAATTTGATCAATGATCCTCTATATGAATGATCTACACTGTAAAGGGATTAGATTACCGTTACACCCTACAATGTATTTAATCCTTAAAACACTTAACCCCGTATAAATGATATTTCAGCTTATGTGAAATGAGATCTCCACCATTTATTTTCGTTTGGTCAAGCTCGAAGGAGATCATCCTTTACTTACTATTCGCCAGATAGAAGATATAGATTCCATGTTTATGATAGCGCTCCCACTCAATTGCACTACCGTATTCCTAAAATGTACGTGAAAGTGCAACTAGTAGATTTTAATGATTCAAGTTACCAAGTTGTACATCTTTAAATTGATCGATTTCAAGATATGAGTTATGAACAAGAATTAAGCTTTAAGCAGTAAATCACACATCAATTTACAAGCTTCATCTGCACTGAGAACACATCTCAGCCGACTAGTGCTTGGGTTCCCCGAACCAGGGTAAATTCATCCACTATCAATCAAAGGTTCATATTACAATTTCCAATTCTCTCTAAAGGAATCAAATACAACCTTTTCAGCAAATAGTAATGAATTACCAATGACAATCAAGAACACTGATTGTCAATGCACAATCCCTTGTGCAGCAACTGAGCTCCTCTTCAACATGTCTTCAATCTGAAATCCCTTCAGATCTGATGATGAAGATGACACTGAAATCCCTTCAGTTTGAACTCAACAATTCCAGATTCAGATCATTCCGCCATTGACGAACACTCTCAAGCTTCAAGATCTAACCTGTAATCACAATCACAAGAAACAAGATACGACTATCTCTCTAAAAACAACCGAAATAACTGTCTGAATGATTAATGGATAACGACTTTACTAACAGAAACTGATTATATATATGACCACAACGATAAGTCCAGCTGGCACTAACTAACACTTAAAAAGACTCTCGTAAACAAACGTTAGTGCAGATATAACAGTCTAAAAATCCAAACACGACTAGACATTGAACAGAACATACACTGTCACAAAATAATAACACTAACATTCTCCCCCTTGACAGGTTATGTTCAATGACTAAGACACAAAACTAAAGACCAGAAAATATTAATAAACCAGATATAAAAGTTTTTAGGAATATAAACAAATCCACTACACAAGCAAAACAAATGACATATATCTCCCCCTTCATTGAATATGATCTGTAGGTTCCTGTCTTTGAGCCGGACTCCCCCTGGGAAGGTGGTCCTGTCGACACAAAGGGTGTTGCAGTGTCGAATTTGGAGGATCTAGATCGGGTTGTCTTTGAACTAGTATTTGGATCCAAGGCTGAAGGCTCCCCCTGCATATGTGCATTATTCCCAGATGTGTCTGATGAGGCGCCAAACGAATCACGATGAAACTCAGGCAGAGAGATGTCAGGCAGAGAATCCCCAGGAAAATGGTGCAAAAGAGTGGACTTGATAGAGCAAACCATTTGATACATTGAGGCCTCAAAGGCAAGCTGACGCTTTTGATCCTTCTTGTAGCGTTTGGCAAAAGATTGAAACTCAGTAAACATTTGTACCTGCCAGCTGGAATCCGAGAGCCCTTTGAACAACGGAGACTTGCCTTTACTCACTGTGGTTGCTGAGGGAGTGGTTGAAGAAGGCTTCCTGTTGACCACCGAGAGAAAGCTCTTACTGAGAATCGGATTCTGAACTTGATAATCATGCGTGGTGAGTGGAGGGTGAGCATCCATGAGAACCCGTTGAACTAAACTTGGAAATGGTAGCTTGTTACGAGTGCCAGTGGATTCAGATGCTTCCAGTACCCGGTCAAAGATGAGCGAGGGCAGATCAATGGATACATTAGTGCCTACAGCATACAAGAACTTGCCAATCTCAAGGGTAACAGCAGACAAATGAGAATTAGGAAACCAATTGTACAAGGCTACTCGATGAAGAACCCTATAGAATGGAGTCAAGTGAGTAACCAGTATTTCCTGTTTGTCCCAAATATAGTCATCCCTGCCAGTTAGCACTCGACCCATCAAAGATTGATCTGGACTGAAGTGTTTCCCATTTGTTGGATTCCTGATAGACTCAACTTGCAATAAGGAAGCAATAGTGGAAGGACCAAAAGGAACTCTATGACCCCTAACAAAGGCACTCGCACACCCTGGATATCCCTTAGCAATAACAGTTCTATCCAGATTGGCATAGAATTCTCGAACTAATATGGGGTGGGGAGCAGACAAGTTAGTGACCGTGTTGACCCATTTCCTAAGTTTTAAAAACTCATGCAGTTCAGGAAAATCATCTAAAATGACCACTTGTTCGAACCAAAGCTCACGACTACCAAACCACCGTTGATAGACAGAGGCTTTAGAGGCATCAACAAAGCATTGTACTGTTGCAGGGTCGACAGTTGATATAGGAACTTTGGGAAGTTTGGACTTTTTAGAACCTCTAGACGACCGTTTGGGAGATGACTCTGTAGAGGCAACTGGAGTGGGTTTTTTCTTGGATTTCTTTTCAGGAGGATGATATGTTGTGTCAGCAGAGGATTTTCTTTTGGGTTGAACACGTTCACTGGTTGGGGTAGGAATAGAGACCTTAGATGGAGGACGAGGAGGGCCTATAGGTTTCGAGGGAGACTGGTGACTCGACGAAGAACGAGTGACACGTTTGGACACAGGTGGGGAAGGAGATGAAAGAGAAGGACGAACCTTTTTAGAGATAGGAGGAGCCTTACCTTGAAATGTACGAGGTTTCTGACTGACCGGAGGTGAGGGAGGAGACGGAGTTGACTCTGAACTCGGGAAAGGTGCAGAACCACCAGCCTCCGACTGGTAAAGGACAATGTCACGACAGGGATTAGGCAATGCAGACGCGACAGTAGGAGGCACTGGAGGATCATCAGTCGACTCCATGGATGGAACAACCATAGCTACAGGGGTTACTGCAATGGGTGTGATATTCTCCATGATAGAGAGAAAAGAATTTGGATGAAGTAGAGCTTAGGGTTTCGGAGAGGAAAGTGAAGAAGTGAGACTGATCACTTTCCGTAGGCCTTAAGTATAGGCACCCTAACACAACTGACCAGGCAAAAAAAATGATGATGATTTTTTTTAAAATTTGATTTTTGCCAAATAAACCGTACGCGCCCAAATTAAATATTTACTACCACATCATACGGCACACTAAACGAAACAAACCAACGTCATCAGGCAATAAGTGTATCAAAGAAACCAGAATTGTGACAAATATACCACAATATATGCATTTAGCCCACACTTAGACAAAACAGAAAAATAACAAAAAAACTTCAAGATACTCAACTTTTAAGGCAAAAAAAATATATCAGCTGATCAATGAACAGTGTTTCTGAGAGCACACGAACTGCACAACTAGAGCAACAAATCATTCCCCTGCCCCATCGACAATGATACTTACAAGAGCACTACACATTGAATCTCCATTCGTGTGTGAACAGTGATCTCATGTGGTCCAAGAAGAGTGAAATTCAGCTGGACCACTCTCTCAATTAAGAACCAACTGATAGTTGGAAAATAACGATTTTTGTATTGGTGTTTTTTTTTATATTTGAAGCCTTTTTTTTATATCACTCTGGCTTTTGCTTTAGTACCCAGACATGGCTTTCACTCTCTTCCAGAGATGTAGCCATCCTCTTTGAGTACCAAGAACTAATATAGAAGGAGCATACTACTTATTAGAACCAGGTGTATGAGAGCTCTTCCCATTGCATCTGGAAGAGGTAGCCTTTTTGACTGGGGAAGATTCAAGTGTAGTAACAATCAAAGTAGTATATAGTAGATGGGGAAGGACAGAAGAACCATTGCTGAAGAACTGTGACATACATGCATACTCATAGACAAAATAGATTGATCAGATGACACTAAGAACAGTTTAGATGGTACAGAGACCAATACATGTTCTTAAATGAGTAAAAGTTTGAGTATCTAAAGCTTTAGTGAACAAATCTGCTAATTGATTTGTTGTGGGCACATGAGATATTGACAGCATATTTGACTCAACTAGTTCTCGGATAAAGTGAAACCTGATGTCGATGTGTTTGGTCCGAGAGTACTGCACAGGGTTTTTAGAGATGTTGATGGCGCTTGTACTGTCACAAAAGATGGTCAGTGTGTGTTGAGGATACCCATAATCAGTAAGCATTTTATTCAGCCATATCAATTGAGTGCAACAGCTGCCTGCTGCAATATATTCTGCTTCTACAGTGGAAAGGGAGATGGACTGCTGTTTTTTGCTATACCACGAGACAAGGTTATTCCCAATGTAAAAGCAACCCCCTGAAGTGCTTTTCCTATCATCTATACATCCTGCCCAATCAGAGTCACTATATCCGACCAAAGAGGTATTCGTGTCACAACTATACCAAAGACCATAGTTAACCGTCCCAGCTAGATATTTGAAAATTCTTTTGACAGCAGAGAGATGAGACTGTTTAGGATTGGCTTGATACCTGGCACATAAACCTACACTAAAGGATATATCAGGGCGACTTGCTGTGAGATACAGTAATCCACCTATCATACTTCTGTATAGAGTGGGGTCAACAGGGTCACCAGACTCATCTCGTGACAATTTGGACGTGGTGCCTATTGGTGTGTGTGCATGCTTGAGCTGAGAGTAGCCAAACTTATCTAACATAGACTTGACATATTTAGACTGTGAAATGAATGTGCCATGATCTAGTTGTTTGATTTGGAGTCCTAGAAAGAAAGTAAGGTCACCTATTAAACTCATTTCAAACTCATTAGTCATTAAAGTGACAAATGTTTGGACTTCAGTATCACAAGTTGAGCCAAAAATGATATCATCCACATATATTTGGGCAACAAAGATTCCTTTGTCAATATGTTTAATGAATAGAGTGCTATCTGCAGTACCTCGAGTGAAGCCATGAGAGATGAGAAATGAAGTGAGTCTATCATACCACGCACGTGGGGCCTGCTTCAGTCCATATAAGGCTTTATTGAGCTTGTACACATGGTGTGGATGATGTGGATCTTCAAACCCCTGTGGTTGTTTGACATAGACTTCCTCTTGAATTACCCCATTGAGAAAGGCACTCTTGACGTCCATTTGAAAGAGTTTGATCTTCAAAAAACATGCAATGATAAGAAGTAGCCGAATGGATTCTAATCGAGCCACGGGTGCAAATGTTTCATCAAAGTCGATGCCTTCGACCTGACTATATCCTTGAGCCACAAGTCGTGCTTTATTTCGAGTCACTGTCCCAAATTCATCAGACTTGTTTTTAAACAACCATTTTGTCCCTATAACATTTGCACCATCTGGTCGAGGGACCATTATCCAAACACCCAGTCTCTTGAAATTTCCCATTTCATCCTGCATGGCAGCCAACCAGAACTCATCTAATAATGCATCTCGAACACTTTTGGGCTCAATACGTGACGGATAGCGAGGCAAAGGCTAACAAATTCTCAGGTTTACGTCTAGTGACCACCGTATCATTCGGATTTCCTATGACGGTGGCACGAGGATGAGCTTTCTCAACCCAGGATGGGGGCCCGTTTTTATGAACTTTGACCTGTTGGGGTTCATTGGTCAGGGCACTATCAACTTCATTTTCTCTTCCTGTACCACTGGCACTGGCTTGATTGTCACCTGATATGCCTGATGCTGTATTTAGAGACTCTGTAGAAGTATCAGGGTACACTTGAGGCTGTCTAGTGAGGACTGGTCTAGAGCCTGAGAGAACAGGAGAGTCATCTTCGATCCGCGCATCTTCATGTCCTTCTAAATCATCAAATTTCACATTCATTGATTCAACTACAGTGAGAGTCCGTTTGTTGAATACTCTGTAAGCCCGACTGTTGGTGGAGTACCCCAAAAATGTTCCTTCATCACTCCTGGGATCAAACTTGGTCAAGTGATCCCGATCGTTCAGGACATAACACATACATCCAAAGATATGCATGTGGCTCACGTTAGGAGGTCTTCCTTTCCATAGCTCATAGGCAGTTTGAGAGGTACCAGTGCGAAGATGAACTCTATTGCACACGTAACAGGCAGTATTGACAGCTTCATCCCAAAATCGTTTTGAAATATCCTTGGCCTGCATCATGACCCGAGCCATTTCCTGTAGTGTTCTGTTTTTTCGTTCAACAACTCCATTCTGCTGAGGAGTTTTTGGGGCTGAGAACTCGTGGTGAATTCCCATGCCATTACAGAACTCTGAGAATATGGAATTTTCGAACTCTTTTCCATGGTCACTTCTTAGTCGAAAAACTTTTCCAACTTTGGAGTCTTTCTCAGTTTGCAATCTCAGTATCAAGGCAGAGAATGATCCAAATGTGTCAGACTTGTCTCTAAGGAATTCAATTCAGGTAAACCGAGAGTAGTCATCCACCAAGACCATTACATATCTTTTCCCACTGATACTTTCATTCTGCATTGGCCCCATTAAGTCCACATGCATTAGTTCCAGCACACGAGAGGTGAGAAGTCTATTAATTGTGGGATGAGATGCCTTATGCTGTTTTCCAAGCTGACATGGACCACATACTCTTTCCTTGGAAACTTTCATGTCAGGAATTCCCTTTACAGCTTGGAGCTTCACCAATCTTCGGAGATCTCTGTAGTTCAAGTGTCCCAGCCTGTAGTGCCATAAGTCAGGTTTGTCCAAGAAGGTCCTGTTGCACACTATGGTATTGCACATAGCATAGCATTGGTCTACAGTTCTGTTTCCTGTTAAGACAACACACCCATCAGATGAAACTAAACATTGAGTTTTAGTGAAACTTACAGAGAGATTGTCGTCACACAATTGACCGATGCTGATGAGATTTGCTTTGAGTCCTCTCACATATAAGACATTTGTCAGGTGAGCTGCTCCATTCACATTTACATCACCTCTCCCAGCAATCTGTCCTTTGTTGCCATCCCCAAAAGTGGCAGATCCTCCTTTTTCATCTTTGAAGTTAACTAGCAATTTCTTGTTTCCAGTCATGTGACGCGAACATCCACTGTCGAAGTACCACTGACCTTCAACAAAGGCTGACAGAGATAGCTTTGCAACCAAACCAACATCAGAATTTGGTTTGGACTTTATTTTCCATTCTCGACGAGGTTTGCGTCCAAGTGACTTATTTGGAGGAGGGAAACTATTTGGTCGATTTATCATGGCTTTCAAGTAGTTCTGCAATTTGTAACACTTAGGACGAATGTGACCTCTCCTATTACAGAAATGACATGTAGGAATGAAATTGTCATTCTGTGGAAAGTTGTCAGCATCAGTCCTCCTTCCTTCAAATTTGAGTTTGGTGGGTCCAGTTGGAACCTGTCTCCTCTCAGATGAGTCAGATTCATTAATGGTGACTGAGGTGTCAGGAGACCCATCTTCCTTCTTTGATGAATTGACATTGGAGGGTAAGGAATGCTCAACAGACAATTCATTCCCTTGCTTGTAAAGCATCTTATATCCTAATGAAGTTCGATCACCATAGGGCTTCTGAAGCTGTAGGGTTTGATTGATGGCAGCAGTGCCTGGGGGAATGAACTGTAACGCTTGCTTGGTTCGGATTAGATCAGCTGTGAGTTTGTAAATCTCATTCTCCTTTTCATCAAGAAGTCGGTTGAGATTTTTGACAGAGTCTTCTAACTTTCCTTTTTCAGTCTCCACTTGCTCAAGGGAGTTCTTTAGGGCACGAATCTGTTTAGTCATGTACTCCCATTGTGCAAACATTTCTTCATAAGCATGTTGACGACTGTCCGTACGCTTCGATGAGGTGGAGACCGCATCATCTTCGCATTCAAGCTGGATTACGACTTT
The DNA here is from genome assembly GCF_029168945.1 of Cannabis sativa. Taxonomy (NCBI): domain Eukaryota; kingdom Viridiplantae; phylum Streptophyta; class Magnoliopsida; order Rosales; family Cannabaceae; genus Cannabis; species Cannabis sativa. The sequence continues at coordinate 40,934,721 of NC_083606.1, read as the reverse complement.
GGGCCATGAATGCAAGTACCGCTTCTCCTCATCCGATCCTTCACCGGCCGTGGAGTTCTTTTCCTCATCACTATCACTCCAAGTTGCAAGGGCCTTTTTCTTTTTTAGTGTGTTGGCACACTCGGCTGAATGTGACCATATCCATCACATTCTCTCGCACTTAATCCCTCGCCCCTTTTGATCCGTTGAGGCTTGTCCTGGTTTGAAATTTACTCCTTTGTTTCTCTTGAGCAGATTTTCTTTGTCAGCTGGTGAATTTTTCCTGTAGTTCTTTTTCAAGAACTTTGCATAGTTTCTTGTTAACATGGCAACAGTTTCATCTGTAATGCCATTGAAGTCCTCCAGAACAGGTTTTTTGTTTTCTTGGTGAATAAGTGCAACGCCAACCTTTGATTTTTCTTTCACCATCTCCTTTTGTTTCTTGGTTTTCTTCCACCTAGACAGTGATAGCTCATAGTTTTGTAATGATCCGATAAGTTCGTCAAGATCGAGTTCCTCAATGTTTCTCATTTCTTCGATAGAGGTAACTTTGGACATGAATCTTCTGGGGAGGACACCAAGCACCTTTCGAACCAGTTTCGAGTTAGAGTAAGTTTTCCCCAGAGCATATGATTCATTAGAAATGTCACAAAGTTTTGCATGGAATTCAGCCACAGACTCATCCTCCTCCATGGTGAGATTTTCGAAAGACTTTGCCAAGGCACGCAGCCTTGATTTCTTGACAGCATCAGTTCCCTCGTTCTTAATCTTTAGCTTCTCCCAAGCTTCCTTAGCAATTTCACAATTGGCTATAACCTTCAACTGGTTAGTGGAGACAGCGTTGAACAAGGCATGAAGAGCCTTTGAGTTGAAATTTGCTCTTTCCATTTCAACAGTGGTCCATTGACTCATTGGTTTGGGTATGACGATTTCATTCTCCATCATCGTTTGTTTCCACCACCCTTCTTCTATGGACATCCAGACTCTTTCATCAACAGCTCTCAAGAAAGCACGCATCTTGGTTTTCCAGTATGGATAATTGGCTCCTTCCAGCATAGGAGGTCTCGAGGTGGAGCCTCCTTCTGTGAACATTTCCATCCTGCACACAGAAGTGATAAACAGACACACAAATGTTCTGTAGTTCTTTGAGAGAGAACTCAGAGGAAGTTAGTTGCAACAGAATCGATCGTCAAGGTTGATTCAAGAATCAACAATCAAGAATCATACAGCAGTAGGATCTAACACAAATTTTTATAAAATTTCAAGCTCTGATACGTATTGAAAGTGCAACTAGTAGATTTTAATGATTCAATTTACCAAGTTGTACATCTTTAAATTGATCGATTTTAAGATATGAGTTATGAACAAGAATTAAGCTTTAAGCAGTAAATCACACATCAATTTACAAGCTTCATCTGCACTGAGAACACATCTCAGCCGACTAGTGCTTGGGTTCCCCGAACCAGGGTAAATTCATCCACTATCAATCAAAGGTTCATATTACAATTTCCAATTCTCTCTAAAGGAATCAAATACAACCTTTTCAGCAAATAGTAATGAATTACCAACGACAATCAAGAACACTGATTGTCAATGCACAATCCCTTGTGCAGCAACTGAGCTCCTCTTCAACATGTCTTCAATCTGAAATCCCTTCAGATCTGATGATGAAGATGACACTGAAATCCCTTCAGTTTGAACTCAACAATTCCAGATTCATATCATTCCGCCATTGACGAACACTCTCAAGCTTCAAGATCTAACCTGTAATCACAATCACAAGAAACAAGATACGACTATCTCTCTAAAAACAACCGAAATAACTGTCTGAATGATCAATGGATAACGACTTTACTAACAGAAACTGATTATATATATGACCACAACGATAAGTCCAGCTGGCACTAACTAACACTTAAAAAGACTCTCGTAAACAAACGTTAGTGCAGATATAACAGTCTAAAAATCCAGACACGACTAGACATTGAACAGAACATACACTGTCACAAAATAATAACACTAACAATACGTATCACCCTGACCTAAAAGTAGGCTTAACTAACAAATCAAAGAACATGAATAGCCTCTTGAGATTGAGCCTAATCATAACAAGATTAAGATCATTTGATCTAGGATCAACTAGGCGATATTGACTTGAATAGATATTACGGTAAGTTTAATAAATCTAAGTCAAAGTTCAATATCGGTCCCTTCCGATGCATACTCCATGCATCCAACCTGAGCTTTACTTTAACCAATGCTCTGGAAAGAACATAACATTTCTCCAAATGCAAGTAAACTCTGTTGTAGATTATCATATCAGTAAAACCCTATGTCTGATAAATCTAGGAATCTTTATTCACAGTCATGTTTACTTTCCAATGTGTTGACAGCACAATAAACAGGATCAAGTATGTGAAAAGGGTTTCAGATGAATTTATACATTATGTACATATAATCATGAAATAAATCATGTGAACCATGCAACATTAAATGTTATTTCTCATCTATATTTATAAGTAAATCTGATTATATTGAAATGAGATTTATTTAGGGCATAAAACCCAACAAAAATCTACTTCCAGGAGAGTTAAAGCTTAAAGTTGGCAATGGCGAGTTAGTGTCGGACAAAGCCAGAGGAAAAGCCCGCATCAAGTTTCAACAAAGATTTTTAATTTTAGAAAATGTTTTATTTATTCCAAACTTTAGTAGAAACTTGATTAGTGTCCCATGTTTGCAAACACAATCTTATATATTGAATTTTTCGAGTGCAAATTGTTCAATTTCTCGTAATGGATTTCAAATATGTGTTGCTACCATGGAACAAGGGCTTTATGTTTTAAGACCGAATACACAAATCTCACTAAACAGTGAACTTTTCAATGTATCTAAACCTAGAAACCTCAAAAGAAAAGAGATTGATAATGATGATCAAACTTATTTATGGCATTTACGTTTAGGTCATATAGGCTTTGATAGACTCAATAGGCTAACCAAAGGCGGTCCATTGAAAAATGTCGTCTTAGGTGAACTGCCAGTATGCGAGTCCTGCCTAGAAGGAAAAATGACTAAACGTTCTTTCTCTGCAAAGGGAGAGCGTGCCAAAATCCCACTAGGGTTAGTGCATTCCGATGTCTGCAAACCTTTGAATGTAAAAGCCCGAGGTGGTTATGAGTATTTTGTCACTTTCATTGACGATTACTCTAGAAATAGTTTTCTTTACCTAATGCAAAAGAAATCTGAAACGTTTGAAAAGTTTCAGGAGTTTCATGCTTTGGCTTAAAACCAATTAGGTAAATCATTGAAGATCTTGCGAACTGATAGGGGTGGAGAATATATGGATATGCAGTTCAAAGATCATTTAATTGAACTTGGAATTGAATCCCAATACACTGCCCCAGGCACTCCACAACAAAATGGAGTTGCAGAAAGAAGAAATCGCACTCTTTTGGAAATGGTTAGGTCTATGCTGAGTTATTCAACTCTGTCTACATCCTTCTGGGGATATGCTATACAGATGGCAAATGACATTTTAAATGTTGTTCCATCTAAAGCAGTCCCTAAGATACCCGTCGAACTTTGGAATGGTCATACACCTAGTTTACGCCATTACAGAATTTGGGAGTTCCCTGCTCATGTCTTAAGAAAGAAAGAAGACAAACTTGAATCACGTACCGAAGTATGCATGTTTGTCGGAAATTCTAAAGAGACTAGGGGTGGACTATTTTATAGTCTCAAGGATAACAAAGTGTTTGTTTCTACAAATGCTACTTCCCTTGAAGAGAACTATATTAAAGACAACAAACCGAAAAGTAAAGTTGTTCTAGAGGAATTGCTTTCAGATATAAGTCCTTCCAATGTTTCGTCCTCCTCCACTCGTGAAGAGGACAATCCCACTCCCTCAGTAGAACCAACTGAGAAATCTACTACTAAAGTTTTTGTTCAGAAGATCACCGCTCCTCGTCGTAGTGGGCGGGTTTCAACAAAACCAGCTCGTTATGGCTTGGATGGTGAAATCAATATGGTCATTGGTGACGGTATTGAAGACGATCCATTAACCTATAAACAGGCAATGGCTAGTCTGCAACGGAAACGATGGTCGGCCGGCATGGATTCAGAAATGGATTCCATGAAAAAAGAACAAAGTCTGGGAATATGTAGATGCACCTTACGACTATCATCTGATAGGATGCAAGTGGGTTTACAAGAAGAAAAGAGGAGCTGGAGGCGAAGTCAAAACTTTTAAAGCTAGACTTGTACCCAAGGGTTATACCCAAAGAGAAGGCGTGGACTATGAGGAAACTTTTAGTCCTGTTGCCATGCTCAAATCCATCCGAATTCTTCTCTCCATAGCTGCTGCTTTCGATTATGAAATCTGGCAAATGGATGTCAAGACTGCCTTCCTTAGTGGGGTACTTGAAGAAACCATCTATATGGAGCAACAAGAAGGCTATGTTCTTCCTGGGCAGGAAAAGAAAGTTTGCAAATTAAATAGGTCTTTCAATGGACTTAAGCAAGCTTCTCGCTCATGGAACAAAAGGTTTGATGAAATTATCAAGACCTACGACTTTCTTCAGAATGAAGATGAACCTTGTGTTTACCAACTCAAGGAAGACCAAGTAGTAGTATTCGTGGTCCTTTATGTTGATGACATTTTGATTATTGGAAACAATGTCAAGAAAATGACTCACATCAAGGAATGGCTCAACACTCAATTCGATATGAAAGATTTGGGTGAAGCAGCCTATGTTCTTGGTATTCAGATTATCAGAAACCGGAAGAACAGATCTCTTGCTCTCTCTCAAAAAACCTACATTGACAAAGTTTTAGAGAGATTCTCCATGAATAATACCAATGGGGCAAACATGCCTTCTAGATATGGTATTCGTCTATCTAAGGAATAGTCTCCGACTGATCCTCAAGAGATAGAGGACATGGCAAAAATTCCCTATGCTTCTGCAGTTAGAAGTCAAATGTATGCAATGTTATGCACTAGACCTGACATCTACTATGCAGTGGGAATCGTGAGCAGGTATCAGTCTAATCCAGGACAAGAACATTGGAATGCAGTTAAGTATATTCTGAAATACTTAAAAAGTACAAGGAATCTTGTGTTAGTCTACAAGGGTGGTGCTTTAAATCCCATAGGCTACACTGATTCAGATTTTAAGGCAAGTCTTGAACACAGGAAATATACATCTGGGATGGTGTTTACTCTTGGGGGTGGAGCAGTGGTTTGGAGAAGGGCAAAACAAACCGCGATATCAGACTCGACTATGGAAGCTGAATACATAGCTGCAGCCGAAGCTGCTAAAGAACTTGTCTGGCTAAGAAAGTTCTTCACCAGTATACGTGTCGTTCCTGGAATGGAAAAGCCTCTGGTCCTACTTTGTGATAACAATGGAGCGATAGCTAACAGTAAGGAACCTCGAAGCCACAAGAGAAGCAAACACATTGAAAGGAAGTATCACATTATCAGAGAATACATGGCAAGAGGGGATGTACTAGTTGAGAAAGTTGACACAAAGGACAACCTAGCTGATCCATTTACCAAAGTCTTGGCCGTGACAGCATTTGAAAAGCACCGTCAGAATTTAGGATTAATTGATATGTACTGATTAGTTTTATATTAGTGCAAGTGGGAGTTTGTTGGGTTTTGTGCCCTAAATAAAACTCCATTTCAATGTAATCTATTTTATTCAACATCAATAAAGAAACAGAAGTATTTTTCATTCATTTGTGTATGTTTTGGTTAACTTTATCAATTGCTTGTCTATTTGATTTATAAATTCATCTGAAACCCTTTTCACATACTTGATCCTGTTTATTGTGTTGTCAACACTTCGGAAAGTAAACATGACTATGTGAATAAAGTTTCCTAGATTTATCAGACACAGGGTTTTACTGATATGATAATCTACAACAAGAGTTTACTTGCATTTGGAGAAATGCTATGTTCTTTCCAGAACATTGGTTAAAGTAAAGCTCAGGTTGGATGCATGGAGTATGCATCGGAAGGGACCGATATTGAACTTTGACTTAGATTTATTAAACTTACCGTAAAATCTATTCAAGTCAATATCGCCTAGTTGATCCTAGATCAAATGATCTTAATCCTGTTATGATTAGGCTCAATCTCAGGAGGCTATTCGTGTTCTTTGATTTGTTAGTTAAGCCTACTTTTAGGTCAGGGTGATACGTACATTTTAGGAACACGGTAGTGCAATTGAGTGGGAGCGCTAACATAAACATGGAATCTATAGCTTCTATTTGGCGAATAGTAAGCAAAGGATGATCTCCTTCGAGCTTGACCAAACGAACATAAATGGTGGAGTACTCATTTTACATAAGCTGAAATATCATTTATACGGGGTCAAGTGTTTTAAGGATAAAATACATAGTAGGGTGTAACGGTAATTTAATCCCTTTATAGTGTAGATCATTCATATAGAGGATCATTGATCAAATTAGGATTATAACAATGTATAACTAATGATGTGTCTATATGGTGGAACATATAGAGCATTCTATATACTGAGAGTGCAATTCTAAGTTCTATGCGTGGATTCAACGAAGAATTAATAAGTTAGTGAATTTTAGTAATAAATTCTTGATGTACTTATTGGAAGCTCGGTTATATAGACCCATGGTCCCCCCACTAGTTGAGATAATATTGCTTGTAAGACTCATGTAATTGGTTTTGATTAATCAATTATAGTTCTCAAATTAGACTATGTCTATTTGTGAATTTTTCACTAAGTAAGGGCGAAATTGTAAAGAAAGAGTTATTAGGGGCATATTTGTTAATTATGATACTTTGTATGGTTCAATTAATAAATATGATAAATGACAATATTATTTAATAATTATTTATAGTTATTAAATAGTTAGAATTGGCATTTAAATGGTTGAATTAGAAAATTGGCGTTTTTGAGAAAATCAGATGCAGAAAAGATAAAACTGCAAAATTACAAAAAGTGAGGCCCAAATCCAATCAGCCATGGCCGACCACTTTTATAGGTATTATCCTCTGATATTTTCATTATTTTAATGCCAAATAATTCAAACCTAACCCTAGTGGAATACTATAAATAGATAGTGAAGGCTTCAGGAAAATTACACTTTTCATTTAGAAAAACCTGAGCCTCTCTCTCTCTACCTTTGGCCGCCCACTCTCTCTCTCTCTTCTTCTTTAATATTTTGAAACCCTTAGTGATTAGAGTAGTGCCCACACACAGCAAGTGATACCTCAATCATAGTGAGGAAGATCGTGAAGAAAGATTTTCAGCAAAAAGGAGTTTCAGCATCAAAGATTCAGAGAAAGAGATCCAGGTTCAGATCTTGATAATACTCTGCGACAGAAAGGATACAAGGGTTAGAGATTTGAATGGAAAGAGTCATTTAATTCCGCTGCACCCAATGTAAGGTTTCCTAAACTTCATATGTGTTTATTTCATCGTTTTAGAAAGTTCATATTTAGGGTGTTAGTCAACATACTTGTGAGTAGATCTAAGATCCTGGTAAAATAATTTCCAACATAGAGTTGTCAGCTCATCTAAAATAATAAACATTCTAGCAACCTTTTATTTGATCGAAAAGAGAATGCGACGTTGTCCCGTTTAGGTGAGAGTCAAGGTCATTCCTATTTCATGAGCTTCCACCATTGCTTCATACGTTTGTAAGTCTTATACAGTCGCCACCATTAGGGTGATCAATACTAATATAAAAAACTTACAAATATATTTATCTTTCGAGATTCTACGGCGCTAACTTGCTAATGAACGTTCCTCCATTAAGGAGGATTACTCACTAAAACAATAGCTATGTAAAACCAACAATGGAGATCGAATCTCTTAATAATAATAAAGCTCATTATTTAAAATGTATTTTCTTCTATTATTTATTTAAATCTATTTATTTTAAATATATACTTATTTAATTAAATTTCAAATTTAGAATAAAAAATCTAAATAAAATTTAATTTAACATTTATAAAATTATACTTAGATGGTTATGAAAATAAAATGAACTATTTCCATCTTAGTATTAATTTTCCAATAAATGTTAAGAAAATTATTTAATTTAAGTTGTATTAATTTAAATTAATTTGCAACTCAAATTTAAATTTTCTATAAGAATATATATTTTATTTCGAAAAATTAAAGTATAAAATTATACAATTTTCGAAATACTTAAAAAATAAATTAATCTTTACTAGAAAAAATACTTCAAGAAAAAATATTATCTATCTAGATTTTTTTTTTGACTAATTAATTCAATTTCTAATAATAATATATTTTAGTTCATTTATTTTAAATTAATCATTAAATGAAAAAATCATTGATTTAAGTTGGTTCAAAAATTAATTAAAATAAATAATTAATTTACAACTTTAATCTATTTTTGAAGATAAATTCAAAATCATCTTGCATAATCAAATGCAATTTTGAAAATTGATTAATAAAATAAATAAAATATATTTTGAAAATTATTCAAATTTAAGTTGTTATAAAAAAATTTCCAACTTAAAATAATATTCTATTTAATTAAATGTCATGAAAATAACAATATTTAAGTATCATGATGAAAATCAACTTAGATATTTAATTTTCAATTTAATTAAATGTATCAAACTCTAGAATTAAATAATTAAGTATAGAGAAGGCTTAATTATTAATTCTAGGAAAAAATTAACTTGAATTGTACCAAAATTAATTATTAAACAATTAATTTCACAATCTATGATATTTTCCTATTTTAATATTAGAAATGATAACTAGTATAGAAATAACTATCTAGAAAATATCTCAATTTAACTAAGTATCTTTTCAAAAAAAAAATTGAAAAATATCTAATTTAAATTGTTATAGAAAGAATCTAAAAAAAAAACATTTAAATATTTTTCAAACAAAATTTAATTAAATATCAAAATTAAGTTGTAACGACCTAATTTAAGAATATTCCATTTTAAGTTTAACAACTTAAAAAAATCTCTAGAATCTTCAATAACCAACTCCTATAATTTCTCAACTTAATTTTAAATTTAAAAGATATTCAAATTTAAGTTGATAAGAAAAATTAGTTGGAAATAACTAATTTATAACTTAAATAGGAATATTTAATGAAATAATTAAAATAAGCTTCAAAAAGAATCTAGTTAGTTAAAATTCTTTATTTAATTAAGTACAAGAAAAATACAAATAGTTTACCTAGAAATAATATCATTAAACTAAGAGTATTTTTCTTAAAATTAACTTTAAAATATAAAATGAAAATAAATTTTATATATTTTAAAAGTTAATTATGTTGCTAATCAATTTTATTAGGTTAAACTAATTTTAATTAACCTACCACAGTTATTCAAATTAAGCAAATGTGCCTTCACAATTGGGGTAGTTCATGTGAGGGGGAGCTGGGTTCAGTATGTCGTACCCACTTCGATTGGCCCCCAACTCTCACACAAGGCCCAAAAGAGAGGAATTTAACCTTAAAATGAACAACTGTTATTAAATGAATAGGTCCAAAAACTAAATGGACCTAAATAAAATCTATCAGGGTGTGACATTTTATTTAGCAACAACCTATATGCATCTATAACAAAAAGTAAACATATATGCTCACACAGGCACACAGATTTGGATGGATCCTATCATGTTACTAGGTCATACACATATGAAAGAAGAATGTAAAATTTACCTGTTACAAATTATTTACTTGACCTATTGACAATTGAACCATGAGTTAAAATCAGATCATTGGATCTGTCAACAAGTTAACCATGACAATTTAGATCAAGCAATAATAGGTTTTTATAAAACTTACACATAAGCTAAAAACACAAACTCCTGCAACAAGTTGAATTGGATAGTTGGATGTAGGATTTATTTAATTTTAAATAATTAATTAAATTTCGAAAATAATAAAAAAAAAAAAATTGGATTTTTAAATGAAATAAAATAATATTTAAAATTAAACCTACAATTTTGAAAAATTAGGTTTCAACAAACCTAAATATCATTTCAAAAATTTTTGCTAACCACCTTTTAAATTTCATGTTATTTTATAAATTAAATATTCAATAAAATAAAAAATGATAAATAAATATCCTTTTTCTGATTTTATAATTTAAAATAAAAAAAAATAACAAAATTTAAAAGTTAGCAAAAATATCTTATTTCTATTCAAAATATCATGATTATAGTAATCTTATTTTAAATTTAAATAAGGTCAAACTATATAAAAAATTGGATAATTTAAAAAAAAAAAAAAATATATTAATATCTGACCTTAAATTTAAAAATAAGATAAAAAAAATAACCAAAATGATAGATTTTTACCTATTTTCAAATTTAAATTACACTAATATCTAAAATTAATTTTTAAAATTCAAATTAATTTATTTCTGATAATTAGATTTGAAATATGAAAAGTAAAAATCAAAATACAAAACTACACAAAAAAATCGGAAGTTAATTCCATGAAACAACATGAAAAATCGAAGAAAACGAAAAAAAAAAATGTGAGCTGTACGGATGGTATGCAGTTGCATACCATCCGCGCGCGCCCATTAGGTGATCTGCCGAGAAATCTCGGTGCAAGCCTTTCCTGACAGGATTTCCGCACGTGGATAAGGGGTTTAAAACACCCCTGGGCGTGTCGCTCGGACAAGACCCTGTCCGAACACGTAGCTGACCGAGGGACACTCGGTTCCGCGCGCATGGGATGGGTGGTCAACCTATCTTTTTTTAAAAAAAAATCTTCAAAAAATCATAACTAATTCAAATAAAATCGAAATTGAGTTCTGTAAAAAAAGTAAATTGCTTAATTTTTTCCAAACTATCCAATAAAAATAATTCCAGAAACGATAACTCAATTATTTTTCACGAAAAATCACAAACATCAATCAATCATCATGTAACACACAGATCAACATGAAACCATCCAAATCACAAACAAATCGTTTTAAGTCCAAATTTCTTTCAAGAAAATCAATTACCATGGCTCTGAGGCCAGTTGTTGGAATTTATTTTACCAGGATCTTAGATCTACTCACAAGTATGTTGTTTAACATCCTAAATATGAACTTTCTAAAACGATAATAAACACATATAAAGTTAAGGAAATCTTACATTGGTTGTAGCAGAATAATATGTCTCCTTCCACTCAGATCTCTAACCCTTGTATCCTTTCTGTCGCAGAGTATTATCAAGATCTGAGTCTTAATGTCCTTCTCTTTGATTTGGATTCTTCACGATCTTCCGACTATGATTGAGGTATCACTTGCTGTGTGTGGGAACTACTCTATCACTAGGGTATTTCGAAATTGGAAGAGGAGAGAGAGAGAGAGAGAGAGAGAGAGAGAGAGAGAGAGAGAGAGAGAGAGAGAGAGGTGTCGGCTATAGAGAGAAGGTGGATGGCTCAATTTTTAGAAAGGCAATCTCTTGAATTACTGAATAATTCTTATTTTAGTGTGAGCCATCACTTTCTATTTATAGGCAACTACTAGGTTTAGGTTAGTAATTATTTGGCATTAAAACAATGAAAATAATAATTGGAAAAGCTTATACAAGTGGCCGGCCATGGTGTTAATGGGCCCCACTTGGAATTTTGCAGTTTTCACAATTTTCATTTCTGTTTTTTCAAAAACGCCAATTTTCCAATTCTAACCATTTAAATGCCAAAACTAATTATTCAATAGCTAAAATAGATTATTAAATAATATTGTCATTTAATATAAATATTAATTAGACATATAGAGTCTCTTAATTAATAAATAAACCTAGAATCTCTTTTCTTTACAATTTCGCCCCTGCTTAGTGAAAATTCACAAACTAGACATAGTCTAACTTTAGAATTATAATTGATTAATCATAAATCAATTATTGAGTCTTACAAGCAGTATGGTCTCAACTAGAATGGGGACCATGGACCTATATTACTGAGCTTCCAATAAGCCGAGCCGAATTTACCGAGTAAATTCCCTAACTTATTAATTCCTTGTTGAATCCACTCTTAGAACTTGGAATTGCACTCTCAGATTTATATAGAGCGCTCTATATGTTCCACGATATAGATACGCTACCTCATTTACCTATCGTTATAATCTTAATTTGATCGAAGATCCTCTATATAGATGATTTACACCGAGAAGGGATAAATTACCATTTCACCCCTCAATGTATTTGGCCCCTTAAAACGCTTAGCTACCTGTAAATGATGTTTTGGTGAACTAAGATATAATCACTGAAACAAGAGTTCATCCATTTACTTCTATTTAGCTAAGCTCGAATGGAATCATCACTTGACTTCTATACACCAGTAGAAACTATAGATTCCATATTTATGTTCAGCGCTCCCACTCAGTCATACTATCATGTTCCCAAAATATACGTATCACCCTGACCCAAAAGTAGGCTTAACTAATAAATCAAAGAACATGAATAACACTCCTGAGATTAAGCCTAAGCATATCAGGATTTAGATTCTTTTGATCTAAGATCAACTAGTGATATTGACTTGGAAAGATACAACGGTAAGTTTATAATATCTTCACTAAGTTCAATATCGGTCTAGTCCAATGTATACTCCATACATTCGAAACTAGTATACTTTACCAATGTTCTGGAAAGAACATAACACTTACTCCAACTGTAAGTATACTTCATCGCTGATTATTGTTGGGTTTTATGCCCTAAATAAAACTCATTTCAATATAATCAGATTTACTTATTAATATAGATCAGAAATAACATTTAATGTTGCATGGTTCACATGATTTATTTCATGATTATATGTACATAATGTATAAATTCATCTGAAACCCTTTTCACATACTTGATCCTGTTTATTGTGCTGTCAACACATTGGAAAGTAAACATGACTATGTGAATAAAGTTTCCTAGATTTATCAGACACAGGGTTTTACTGATATGATAATCTACAACAAGAGTTTACTTGTATTTGGAGAAATACTATGTTCTTTCCAGAACATTGGTTAAAGTAAAGCTCAGGTTGGATGCATGGAGTATGCATCGGAAGGGACCGATATTGAACTTTGACTTAGATTTAATTAAACTTACCGTAGAATCTATTCAAGTCAATATCGCCAAGTTGATCCTAGATCAAATGATCTTAATCCTGTTATGATTAGGCTCAATCTTGAAAGGCTATTCGTGTTCTTTGATTTGTTAGTTAAGCCTACTTTTAGGTCAGGGTGATACGTACATTTTGGGAACACGGTAGTGCAATTGAGTGGGAGCGCTAGCATAAACATGGAATCTATAGCTTCTATCTGGCGAATAGTAAGCAAAGGATGATCACCTTCGAGCTTGACCAAACGAAAATAAATGGTGGAGATCTCATTTCACATAAGCTGAAATATCATTTATACGGGGTCAAGTGTTTTAAGGATAAAATACATAGTAAGGTGTTACGGTAATTTAATCCCTTTACAGTGTAGATCATTCATATAGAGGATCATTGATCACATTAGGATTATAACAATGGATAACTAATGATGTGTCTATATGGTGGAACATATAGAGCATTCTATATACTGAGAGTGCAATTCTAAGTTCTATGCGTGGATTCAACGAAGAATTAATAAGTTAGTGAATTTTAGTAATAAATTCTTGATCTACTTATTGGAAGCTCGGTTATATAGACCCATGGTCCCCCCACTAGTTGAGATAATATTGCTTGTAAGACTCATGTAATTGGTTTTGATTAATCAATTATAATTCTCAAATTAGACTATGTCTATTTGTGAATTTTCACTAAGTAAGGGCGAAATTGTAAAGAAAGAGTTTTAGGGGCATATTTGTTAATTATGATACTTTGTATGGTTCAATTAATAAATATGATAAATGACAATATTATTTAATAATTATTTATAGTTATTAAATAGTTAGAATTGGCATTTAAATGGTTGAATTAGAAAATTGGCGTTTTTGAGAAAATTAGATGCAGAAAAGATAAAACTGCAAAAATTGCAAAAAGTGAGGCCCAAATCCACTAAGCATGGCCCAGCCACTTTTGTAGGCAATTTAAACTGATATTTTCATTATTTTAATGTCAAATAATTCAAACCTAACCCTAGTGGAATGCTATAAATAGATAGTGAAGGCTTCAGGAAAATTACACTTAAATTTTCTATTTTTCCTTCAGAGAAAAACCTGAGCCTTTCTCTCTCCCTATCTTTAGCTGCCACTTCTTCTTTCTCTTCCCTCTTGAATTTCGAAATCCTTAGTGTATGAGTAGTGCCCACACACATCAAGTGATACCTCAATCATAGTGAGGAAGATCGTGAAGAAAGATCATCAGCAAAGGAGTTTCAGCATTAAAGATTCAGAGAAAGAGATCCAGGTTTAGATATTGATAATGCTCTGCTACAGAAAGGAATCAAGGGCTAGATATCTGAACGGAAGGAGTCATATTATTCCGCTGCACCCAATGTAAGGTTTCCTAAACTTTATATGTGTTTAATTTATCGTTTTAGAAAGTTCATATTTAGGATGTTAATAAACATACTTGTGAGTAGATCTAAGATCCTGGTAAAATAATTTCCAACAACTGGCCTCAGAGCCATGGTAATTGATTTACTTGCAAGAAATTTGGACTTTAAAACGATTGTTTGTATGTTCTTTGGATGGTATCATGTTGTATTGAGGGTTATTTGATGATTGATTGATGTTTGTGAAATTTTCGTGAAAAATAATTGCGATTTCATCTCTGGAATTATTTTTATTGGATAGTATGGAAAAAATTAAGCAAGTTAGTTTTTTACAGAACTTAATTTGGATTTTATTTGAATTAGTTATGATTTTTTGAAGATTTGAAAAAATCGGCCCTGTGCTGATATTTTCCTGCGATCGCAAATCTGTCCGTACAGTTTCGAATTTTTTTTGTTTTTCTTCGATTTTTCATGCTTTTTCATGGAATTAACTTCCAATTTTTGGTATAGTTTTGTATTTATACTATCACTATTCCTAATTCAATTCTAATTATCATTTTGAATTAATTTAATATTTTTTAAATTTAATTCAAGATATTAGTGTAATTTGAATTTGAATAGAATTAGTATATATCTTCTTGCTTAAAATATCTATCTTATTTTAAAATTTGATTATATCTTATCTTATTTTAAATTTAAAAATAAGATATTTATAATCATGTAATTTTTAAATGACATAAGATATTTTGCTAATTTTTTAAATTTTGTTATTTTATTTATTTAAATTACATTTAAAATTTGAAAAAGATATTTATTTATCTTTTCTAATTTTTTTATTTAATTTTTATTTATAAAATAACATTTAAAATTTAAAAATAACATTTAAAATTTAAAAGTAGTTAGCAAATTTTTGAAATGATATTTAGGTTGGTTGAAACCTAATTTTTCAAAAATTGTAGTTTTAATTTTAAATTTAAATTTTTTAAAAATTTCGAATTTTTCGAATTTTTTTTTAAATTTTCGATTTTTTTTATTATTTAATTAATTATTTTCGAAATTAAATATTTAATTTAAAATTAAATAAATCCTACATCCAACTATCCAACTAACCTTGTTGCAGGAGTATGTGTTTTAACTTGTTTGTAAGTTTTCAAAACCTATTATTACTTGATTGCAAATAGCCATGGTTACTTTTTGCCAGATCTAATGATCTGATGGCTCCCTTGGTCAAGATAATAATTTGTAACAGGTATATTTACAATCTTCTTTCATCTGTGTATGACCTAGCAACATGATAGGACCCATCCAAAGTGTGCCTGTGTGAGCCTATGTGTTTAATTTTATTATAGATGCATATAGGTTGTTGTTGCTAAAATAAATTATCATATTTTTTGATAGAATTGATTTAGGCCCATTTAGTTTTTGGGCCTATTCAATTAATAACAGTTGTTCTTATTAAGGTTAAATTCCTCTCTTTTGGGCCTTGTGTGAGAGTTGGGAGCCATAGAAGTGGGTACGACATACTGAACCCAGCACCCCCTCACATGAACCACCCCAATTGTGAAGGCCCATTTGCCTGATTTGAACAACTGTACTAGGTTAATTACACTAGTTTAACCTAATAAAATTGATTAGCAACATAATTAGTTTCATTTATTTTGAAATCAATTTAAGAAAAACATAGTTTAAAGAATTTTTTATTCTAAGCTAAACTATGTGTATTTTCTTGTATTTAATTAAATATAGAATTATAACCATCTAGATTCTTTCTGAAGTTTAATTTAAATTTTTCATTAAATATTCCTATTTAAGTTGATATTTAGTTATCTACAACTAACCAACTTAAATCTGAATATCTTTTGAATTTCAAATTTCAAAATTAAGTTGAGGAATTTTAGGCATTGGTTATTAAGATTCTTTAGATATTTTTTAAGTTAATATCTTTTCGAATATTAACTTAAAATGGAATATTTTCAAATTAAGTGGTTACAACTTAATTTTTGATATTTAATTAAATTTAAATTTGAAAAATATTTAAGTTCTAGATTTTTTCTAATACAACTTAAATTAGATATTTTTTCAAATTTTGTGGAAAAGATACTTAGTCAAATAAGATATTTTCTAGATAGTTATTTCTAGACTACTTATTATTTCTAATATTAAATAGGAAAATATTATAAATTGTGAAATTAATTATTTAATTAATTTTGGTACAATTTATTTTAAGTATATTTTTCCTAGTATTAAACTAGAAATTAATAATTAAGCCTTCTCTACACTTAATTATTTATTTCTTGAATTTAATACATTTAATTAATTTGAAAATTAAATATCTAAGTTGATTTTTATCATCATACTTAAATATTTCTTTTTCATGACATTTAATTAAATAGAAAATTATTTTTAGTTGAAATTTAATTTTTCAACTAAATTTAAATAATTTTCAAAATATTTTTTTTTATTTTATTAATCAATTTTCGAAATTGCATTTCTTAAATGCTAGAATTTCGAATTTTATCTTGAAAAATAGATTAAGTTGTAAATTAATTATTTATTTAATTAATTCTTGGATCAACTTAAATGAATGATTTTTTCATTTATTGATTAATTTAAAATAAATTAAATTAAAGTATATTATTAGAAATTAAATTAATTAGTCAAAGGAAAATCTAGATAGGTGATATTTTCGCTTGAAGTATTTTTTCTAGTGTATTTAATTAAATAGAAAATTAATATTTAAGTTGATTTTCATCATCATACTTAAATATTTGAAATTTTTCTTATATATTTAATTAAATAGGAAAATTATATTTTTTGTTGTAAATTAATTTTATTAATTAATTTTGGGCCAACATTAAATTAGAATAATTTTTCCAGGATTAATTTTTTATTTTCACATGCATTTTCGAAAATTGTATTCTTAAATACTTTAATTTTTCGAAATGCAATATATATTTATAGAAAATTAAATTTGAGTTGTAAATTAATTCATATTAATTTTGTAACAACTTAAATTGACTATTTTTCTAAATATTTATTGGAAATTATTACTAAGATGGAAATAATTCATCTAAGTAAAATTTATAAATATTAAATTAAAATTTATATTTAGAATTTTTCATACTAAATTGGAAATTTTAAATAAATATATATTTAAAATAAATAAATTAAATAAAGAGAATCAAAGAAAATACAACTCACTTTAAATAATGAGCTTGATTATTATTAAGATATTCGATCTCCATTGTTGGTCTTACAAAAGTTAAATGTTTTCAATATAACCTCGAGACGCTAGACTTCGTCCCCCTATGGATGGTTATTCGTTGAACGCATTTAACACCGTAAGATTTCATTTGATAAGTGTTTTGTAAGTTTTCGTCTCTATTAGACTCTCCCCTACGGTGACTACTTAGAGATAAACTTATGAAACATGAAACAATGGTGGAAGCTCATAAAATGAGAATAACCTTGACTCTCGCCTACCGGGACAACGTTGGATTCTTATTTTGATCGAAGAAAAGGTTGCTAGAATGGTTTCTATTTTAGATGAGCTGACAACTCTATTCAATAAATGATGCTTTGACTCTCGCCTACCGGGACACTGTATCAGTTTGTTGAAAACCTTGAAAATTATTTAGGATTGTATGTTTTAGTATTTTCACTAGTCATTCCTACTTGCTATATGTTTATAATTTCTGAATTGTGTATGAATTTATACTGAACCATGTTATTTTCTGTTATTAAGTTGTGTTAGCCCAAGATATGTTTCCAAGAGGGGGGGTGAATTGGAAATTTAAACTAATTTCGGAAAAATTAAAACTTTTAACACAAAATTATGCAATTAGTCAATTAATCAAGTAAAAGCAAGTAGTATGGCAAGCAATATATTAAGACAAATAATTAAACTTGTAAAGTAAAGAGTTTAAGGATTAGAAAATGCAAACTCTCGATTTTTACAAGGTTCGGTAGAACTATGCCACCTACGTCCTTGGTCTTCAAAGCTATGGACCTAGCTTTGAGTTCCAATATCGAGCCAAGTTAACGGGCTTGACTAACCCTTACAACCGGGAAATTTTCACCAAGGTATTTCCAAACCTCTTACAATAGTTTCGCACCCCCGAGGACTATTAACCTCTTTCTCGGATTGTTGAAGTGCCAATCTCACTATTACCGGGTTGTTTACAAAACCGGTGCCAACCTCACCTCAATCACAATATGGAAATGTGTTTGATATACAAGCTAAAATCACTCTAGAAATATGATGATACAATGGAAACCTAGAGTGAAAAGCAAGCACACTTAAGATGAATAAAATCAAATTTTGGCTCAAAGTGTGTGAAAAGTGTTTGTTTGGATTTCAAACTTGGAAGCTCATTAATCTCACTTAGATAGGTTAGATATATGAAATAAATGCTCAACCAATGTTTATTTTTGAGTGAAAAACAAGTTTATATAGTGTAGGAACAAAAACTAGCCGTTTATAGCCGTTAGCACATTTTTCAAAAAGAATCCTGGGAAAAACGGACTACCTATTTTAAAACGTACTACCTTTCTGCGAAAAACGGACTACCTATTTTAAATAGGTAGGCCGAAAATCAGGCAGGTTCAAAACTTGCATTTTTTGGCACTAAAACGTGCATAACTCTTTACTCGATTATCCGATTTCAAAAATTCCAATTTTGTTCTCTTAGTTAAACAAAATGTGATTTAGAAATTCAATCAAAAACTTTTTTGGACTATCAAGTGAGAAAACTTGTTGCACAAGTTAGTGAATGGGCCAAAATTTAAATTTATAAAACTTTGTGTGCTATGCAAATCACTTTAACAAGACTAAAGTAAATTTATACCATTTGATTTTGAGTAGTCTTGATGTAGATGAGTCTCCTAGCTTGATTTGCATATTTTTGATCCCATGTTGACTTTTCCCGAGAGTTGACTCTTGACTTTGACTTTGACTTTGACTTTCGGGTTGACTTTTGACTTTGGCCTTTTGAAGACCTCTTTTGAATAGGGTCTTGAGTTTGTTGATCTCTTGATGAATCTTTTGTTCTTGATATGCTTGTTGAATCCATTTAGGGTTGCTTTAAAAAGTTTGGTAAAAATACCAATTTATTTATTTTCTCTTTTAATTTTGCTACAAAATCAACAAATCATTAATAACAAATAATAATCAAATATTTGTTAATCATCAAAACAAGGAGATATAAAAGTTTGAGTTAACAATCTCCCCCTTTTTGATGATATCAAATATTTGATTATTTTGAAAGGGCAAGAAAAATTTAAATAATGTATATTGGATTAGCTCCCCCTTAATGTGTGCAAGAAAAAAAAAATACCTTTTAATTTTACCTTGCATGTATTTGTAAACTCCCCCTCAATTTTTACTTATGAGTAAAAGATTAGATACAAAAAAAAATGAGGTTATGCCAAAAAAAAAAAAAATAATCAATAGATATTTTCTCCCCCTTTTGATTCATCAAAAAGGGTGGCAAGGAAATAAAAACAAAGCAACATTACTCATGCATTAAAAACAAAGTCATATCATCCAAAATAACATTCAACACAAAAAAAAATACCAAATAACACAAAGTCAAGAGGCATGAAGCCTTTGCACACAACAAAATAAAAAAAATAGGAAAAAAAAATATGCAAGAAAAAAAATAAATATGCAAGAAACTAGTTTGGTGGAGGGCCAAAACGATCCATGTAAGCCCTCCATTGTGCCATCTCATCTTGAACATTTTCAAATCCTTGGACCATGTCACTCCTCATGGTGTTGATATCATTCCTTAAAGTTTGAAATTGAGTGTCAAGAGATGTGTGAAGTTGAGCAAAAGCCTCTTCAATATTGAATTGAGGCATGGGAGGTGCTTGAGGATTGACTTCTTCTTCATCTTCCTCTTCTTCTTCTTCTTCACTAGCACTAGGAATTGCTTGGCCCCCTCCTTGAGCTTGGGAATCTTGCTTGGTGTAAATCCATCTTTCTTCATCGGTATCGAATTTGTAGGACATACCCTTGATAGTGATTTCCCCTAAAATATCGGAATCCTTAAATTCTAGCACTTCGGTTTCATCATTGGTAGGAATGCCTAGAAGAGGAAATAGGTAACTAAGAAGGGCACCAAAGGGTAAGGCCTTTTTTTGTCTAGGCTTAAATACTTCATTGATGGTTCGAATTATAAGATAGCCTAAGTTTATACTCTTACTTTGGACAATGATATTGAAAAGGAGAATTTGGTCAAGAGCACTAACACTATCTTTATGGCCCTTCCTAGGTACTATATTGTTGCAAATAAAGGAGTGGATGAGTTTTCCTTAAAGAGTAAGGTTATGGCGTTTTGGTTTGTCAAGGATATCTTCTCCTACACAAACTATACTAGTAAATGAGGCATGGTTATAGTAGGCATCATTCTTAAGTTTAGGCCTAGGATCAAGTAAAAGACCTTCATTAGGGGCATTTAGGAGTTCATTTAAGGAATCAATGGTGATAGTAAATCTAACTCCTTTAAGAGTTCCCTTAATGCAATAAGGATCACTAGCAATTTCAATGCAAGCAAAGAAAGCCCTCACTAGCCTAGGATAGATATAAGTGTTAATTCCTATCAAAGTTTCCCAACCCATTTCTTCAAAAAGAGTGCTAAAATTAATAAAGTTAAGGGCATCCAAATCACATTTCTTACCAATGAGTATGTCCCTCTTTGAGAAATCCTCTTGAAATTTTCTTGCCCATTTTCCATGGGAGAAGAGTTCATGCCTAGCCTTGCTCCTTAGCTCTTCTTGTTGCATGGAAGTTCTTGTCCTCTTTCCTTGTCTTGATGATGAAGCCATGGAAGATAATTGATTTTGGAGAGAGGTAGGATTTTGAAAAGAGAAAAGAGGGATTAGGTTTTGGTAAGAGAAATGTTGATAGAAGAGGGTAGGAGGCTGTCAAATAGGGTTAGGAAATCAGAAATGGGGTTAGAAAAAGGTTTGGAATGGTTTTATGGAGAGAAAACCGAGTTTGGAAAGACCAAAAGGCCCATGCCCACGGTTCCTGTAGAAAACGGTAGTCCGTTTTCTGCGAGTGCTGGGAAAAACGGCCTGCCGTTTTCTCAGCACAGTGGGCCAAAAAGGGGCCTAACTTGGGTTTTAAAAATCCGTTTGACCTCAAATCTTTTCTAATAGCTGAAATATGATAAAATAAAAATGCTCAAACAAGAAAAACTAAAAAATGATGAAAAATGACGATTTACGGTAAGCTTTTCGAAAATTGCCAAGAAGACTAGAACCTTACCAAAAATGAGTTTTATGCAACGAAATTGAAAAATTCTTTTTCCAGCAGTTTTATAAAGTGAAATGTGAGGTGTACAAACTTACGGAATCGAAAAATGTTGAAAAATGAGAAAGTTTGGCGAAAAACACTCTTTTAGGCCTAAAAATCTAAAAATTCAACAAGTGAGGTACCAAAAATTTGTTTCATGCAAATTTCAATCAAGGCAAACCTATAGGCATACTAAATACACTCTATTTCACATATTCAAGCATATAGACACATAAGAAAATCAAATATGCAAAAATTCACATGTTCACTTGTTTAAAAACAAGTCCAAAGTTCACCAAAAATCCACATTTTGACCTATAATTTTAAGTTTTTCAACAAGGATAGTTCATATAGGTCAAGTATCAATAAATTTTCACATCTATGCATATAAATCTCATTAATATCATATTTGGAACAATTATGCATAAATAAGTGAGTAAAGAGACATGAAATTTTTTTTTTTTTTTATAGCTAACAAACCTTATATTTCATTTAGGTTGGTCATTCCTAGCTCTCTTCTAATGAAACTAAATCTCTCATCACTAAGAGGCTTGGTGAATATATCCGCTAATTGGAATTCGGTGCTTACAAAGTCTAGCATAATATCACCTCTTTGGATATGATCTCTAAGGAAGTGGTGCCTTATGTCAATATGCTTGGCTCTAGAATGCAATATTGGATTCTTAGAGAGGTTAATGGCACTAGTGTTATCACATTTTATGGGTGTACACTCAAAATCAATATCAAAATCCTTAAGAGTTTGTTTCATCCAAAGTATTTGTGCACAACAACTACCCACGGCTATATATTCGGCTTCAGTTGTGGATAGAGCTACCGAGTTTTGTTTCTTGCTAAACCATGACACTAAGGAATTTCCTAAAAAGTGACAAGTTCCACTAGTACTTTTTCTATCCGTCTTGCAACCGGCAAAGTCGGCATCCGAGTAGCTAACTATTTCAAAGTTTGAGTTCTTGGGGTACCAAAGTCCTAGATTCATTGTGCCTATCAAGTATCTAAATATTCTTTTAACGGCACTTAAGTGGGATTCTTTAGGACAAGATTGGTACCTAGCACAAAGACCAACACTAAACAAAATATCCGGTCTACTAGCGGTTAAATATAATAAAGAGCCAATCATACCTCGATACTTGGTGATGTCCACATTCTTACCGCTTTCATCTTTGTCCATCTTTATGGATGTGCTCATGGGTGTATTCATGGACTTTGCATTTGCCAAGTCAAACTTTTGAAGAAGATCCTTGATGTACTTAGTTTGACCTATGAATATGCCATCCTTTTGTTGCTTGATTTGAAGTCCAAGAAAAAAAAGTTGAGTTCTCCCATCATGCTCATCTCAAACTCACTATGCATACACTTAGAAAATTCTTCACAAAGAGCATCATTAGTAGCACCAAAAATAATATCATCAACATAAATTTGTACTATAATAATGTCTTTGGATTTTCTTTTTATAAAAAGTGTATTATCCGCTTTACCCATTGAAAAACCATTTGAAATAAGAAAAGTGCTTAATCTTTCATACCAAGCTCTAGGAGCTTGCTTTAAACCATATAAAGCCTTTTTCAATTTGTAAACATGGTTAGGGTATTTATGATTTTGAAAACCGGGTGGTTGAGAGACATAAACCTCTTCCATAATGTACCCATTTAAGAATGCACTTTTTACATCCATTTGATACAAGATAAAATTCTTGTGGCATGCAAAAGCTAACAACATTCTAATGGACTCAAGTCTTGCTACCGGGGCAAAGGTTTCCTCATAATCAATTCCTTCTTCTTGATTGTAACCTTGAGCCACTAATCTAGCCTTGTTACGCACAATGACCCCATGCTCATCTACCTTATTTCTATAGACCCATTTTGTTCCAATCACCGATTGATGTGACGGTCTTGGAACTAACTCCCAAACATTATTTCTTATAAATTGATTTATTTCTTCTTGCATAGCTAGAAGCCAAAATTCATCAACTTCGGCCTCTTTAAAATTCTTTGGTTCAATTTGAGAAATAAAAGCAATGAAATTACACAAGTTTCTAAGGGAGTTTCTAGTAGTGACACCTTGAGAAGGATCACCTAGAATTTGGTCTATAGGATGAGCACTTTTGAATTTCCACTCATGTGGAAGGTTAGAGTTCATACCTTGGCTTTCATTTACCTTTTCCACGGGTGGTTCCTCTTTGGGAGTTTGTGAAGGAGCATTGGAAGTCTCTCCAATTTCGAGATTTTGAACCTCATCTCCCAAACCTACAACATCATCATCTAAACTTTTGCTTGTAGGCGGGTTAGTCTCATCAAAAGCAACATGAATAGATTCTTCAACAACATTAGTTCTTTTGTTATAAATTCTATAAGCTTTACTATGTGTTGAATACCCTATAAAAATTCCAACATCGAATTTCGCATCAAATTTTCCAAGGTTGTCCTTGGTGTTTAAAATGTAACATTTGCATCCAAAAACTTTAAAATAGCCAATGTTGGGTTTTCTTCCTTTCCAAAGCTCATAAGGGGTTTTATTCATGTTGGGCCTAATGAAAACACGATTCAAAATATAACAAGAAGTATTGACGGCCTCGGCCCAAAAATATTTTGGTAATGAAATTTCATTTAGCATTGACCTAGCCATTTCTTGAATTGTTCTATTCTTCCTTTCGACGACTCCATTTTGTTGTGGAGTTCTTGGTGCCGAAAAGTTATGGTTAAAACCATGATCATCACAAAACAATTCTAAGGCATCATTGTCAAACTCACCACCATGGTCACTCCTAACGGAGGTAATAGAATATCCCTTTTCATTTTGCACATTTTTACAAAATTTGACAAAGTTTTCCAAAACATCACTTTTAAGAGTCAAGAAAATAACCCAAGTAAATCTTGAAAAATCATCAACAATTACAAATGCATAGTATTTACCACCAAGACTAGCAATTCTAGAAGGACCAAATAAATCTATATGAAGCAATTGCAAAGGTCTAGTAGTTGAAATTTCTTTCTTGGAATGAAAAGATGTTTTAATTTGTTTTCCAAATTGGCATGCATCACAAAGTTTATCTTTAACAAACGGAATAGATGGCAAACCAATAACAAGATCTTTTCTAACCAATTTTGAAATAGAATCCATACTAGCATGTCCTAATCTTCTATGCCACAACCAAGAATTATCATTCATAACGGTTAAACATTTATTTTTACTATCAAAAGAATCAACATCAATAACATACACATTATCCTTCCTTACTCCAAGGAAAATAACTTCATTGGTTGAAACATTTTCAATGGAGCATTTTGAGGATTCAAACACAACACGAAAACCTATATCACATAATTGACTAATACTAAGCAAGTTATGTTTAAGATTATCAACAAGAAGCACATTTTTAATACATGGAGAGTATATGTTACCGATATCACCAATGCCCAAGATTTTTCCTTTTGAATTGTCTCCAAAAGTGACAAAGCCACTTTCCTTGCTTTTAAAGCTTGAAAATCTTGATGGATCACCGGTCATATGCTTTGAACATCCACTATCCAAGAACCATAAGCTTTGGCTCTTTCTTGTTGATTCCTACAAAAACAAGTTCATTTGTTGGCTTTTGGAACCCATATAACTTTGGGTCCATTCATGTTAGTTCTAGAACCCTTTGGTACCCATTTAGTCTTGCCTAGATATGCAAATTTCTTTACATGACAATAGGAAATAGTATGACCATCTCGGTTACAATATGTGCATGTAAAGTGAGGTAGACTAGATGATTTCACAAAAAAGTTTCTCAAAAATTTTTGTTTCTTACTAGGATCATAACCAATACCATTTTTTGAAAAACCACATGATTGGTTTCCCACCATGAGATCATAGCCTTCCTTACCTCTAGTGAAGGTATATATGTCATTTTTTAGACTTCTCACATGGGCTTTCAAATCAATAATTTCTTTCTTATGTGAAGCACATGTAGCACATTGAGATTTAGCTATAAGTTCTTTTTCATTTATTTTCAAAATCTCAATTTCTTTTAAAAGCATGTTGGTCTTCTCTCTAAGGGTTTGGTTTTTAACAAGCAATTTACCAAAATCATCAAATAGTTCCTTAAATGAATTAGACAACTCATCATATGACATATCTAAGTTATCATCATCATTTTCGCTATCACAATCATTTTGGTTAGAAATGCTTACCCCATCATCAAGTGCCATCATGCACATGTTTGCCACTTCATTTTTTCCTTCTTCTTCGAAGTCCTCTTCGTCACTATTGAGCCAATCCGCCAACATTGCCCTTCCTTTGTATTTGTTCTTCTTTCTCATTGGACAATCCATCTTCATATGTCCGGGCTTCTTGCACTCAAAGCAAATTGGTGGATCATCTTTGCTTTTTCTTTCTTTTGAGTCACTCCCTCTTTGTGGCTTCTTCCCAAAGTTCTTTTTGAATTTCATGAACTTTTTGTATTTCTTAGAGAAGAGTGCCAAGTCCTCCATGTCACTACATAAGCTTTCCTCATCTTCTTCACTAATGGCATGGGAGGAGGAAGACTTGAATGCAATAGTCTTCTTTTTCTTCTCAACTTCCTCTTCTTCTTGGGCACTCATGAAAATTTCATGGTTCATGAGTGAGCCAATTAGTTCTTCCAAGGGAAGTGTTGAGAGATCCTTGGCTTCTTGAATGGCAACCACCTTTCCTTGATAAGCCTTGGTGAGACTTCTCAAAATCTTGGTCACCATATCCTTTTGAGTAAGTACCTTGCCAAGAGAGTTCAAACCATTAGTAATTGTAGTGAAGCGAGTATACATATTAGCAATGGTTTCATCCGATTTCATCTTAAAGTTCTCATATTGAGTGGAATAAATTTGAATTTTAGTTTCCTTCATAGCACTAGTTCCTTGATGAGTAACTTCAAGCATTTTCCACATATCATAAGCGGTAGAGGCTTGTTCAATATTTTTAAAAATATCTCTATCCAAACCACATATAAGAGCATATTTAGCTTTAGCATTTTTAGAAAGCATTTTCTTATCATTTTCATCATATGCTTCATAAGTCTTAATTACTTCAACACCATTTATGACATGTTTAGCAACATAAGGACCACTAGACACAATATGCCACAAATCATAGTCAATAGATTGAAGGTAAGTTTCCATTCTAATTTTCCAATAAGGAAAATCTACTCCATTGAAGTATGGTGCTCTATTTGTGCTAAAACCTTCTAACATGTTATTTTGTGAATTACTTGGAAACGCCATGCTCTAGATTGTGAAATCTAATCAAATAATTTGAGCCCTTGCTCTGATACCAATTGTTAGCCCAAGATATGTTTCCAAGAGGGGGGTGAATTGGAAATTTAAACTAATTTCGGAAAAATTAAAACTTTTAACACAAAATTATGCAATTAGTCAATTAATCAAGTAAAAGCAAGTAGTATGGCAAGCAATATATTAAGACAAATAATTAAACTTGTAAAGTAAAGAGTTTAAGGATTAGAAAATGCAAACTCTCGATTTTTACAAGGTTCGGTAGAACTATGCCACCTACGTCCTTGGTCTTCAAAGCTATGGACCTAGCTTTGAGTTCCAATATCGAGCCAAGTTAACGGGCTTGACTAACCCTTACAACCGGGAAATTTTCACCGAGGCATTTCCAAACCTCTTACAGTAGTTTCGCACCCCCGAGGACTATTAACCTCTTTCTCGGATTGTTGAAGTGCCAATCTCACTATTACCGGGTTGTTTACAAAACCGGTGCCAACCTCACCTCAATCACAATATGGAAATGTGTTTGATATACAAGCTAAAATCACTCTAGAAATATGATGATACAATGGAAACCTAGAGTGAAAAGCAAGCACACTTAAGATGAATAAAATCAAATTTTGGCTCAAAGTGTGTGAAAAGTGTTTGTTTGGATTTCAAACTTGGAAGCTCATTAATCTCACTTAGATAGGTTAGATATATGAAATAAATGCTCAACCAATGTTTATTTTTGAGTGAAAAACAAGTTTATATAGTGTAGGAACAAAAACTAGCCGTTTATAGCCGTTAGCACATTTTTCAAAAAGAATCCTGGGAAAAACGGACTACCTATTTTAAAACGGACTACCTTTCTGCGAAAAACGGACTACCTATTTTAAATAGGTAGGCCGAAAATCAGGCAGGTTCAAAACTTGCATTTTTTGGCACTAAAACGTGCATAACTCTTTACTCGATTATCCGATTTCAAAAATTCCAATTTTGTTCTCTTAGTTAAACAAAATGTGATTTAGAAATTCAATCAAAAAATTTTTTGGACTATCAAGTGAGAAAACTTGTTGCACAAGTTAGTGAATGGGCCAAAATTTAAATTTATAAAACTTTGTGTGCTATGCAAATCACTTTAACAAGACTAAAGTAAATTTATACCATTTGATTTTGAGTAGTCTTGATGTAGATGAGTCTCCTAGCTTGATTTGCATATTTTTGATCCCATGTTGACTTTTCCCGAGAGTTGACTCTTAACTTTGATTTGACTTTGACTTTCGGGTTGACTTTTGACTTTGGCCTTTTGAAGACCTCTTTTGAATAGGTTCTTGAGTTTGTTGATCTCTTGATGAATCTTTTGTTCTTGATATGCTTGTTGAATCCATTTAGGGTTGCTTTAAAAAGTTTGGTAAAAATACCAATTTATTTATTTTCTCTTTTAATTTTGCTACAAAATCAACAAATCATTAATAACAAATAATAATCAAATATTTGTTAATCATCAAAACAAGGAGATATAAAAGTTTGAGTTAACAAGTTGTAGTTTAATTTCGAATCTTCATTGTTGGTCTAACTTGGCTTGTTTATCTAATGAGATAAATCCCTAGTGGATTTTCACCATTAGACATACATAATAGTGTAAGATCTCGAAAGATAAATATTGTATATGCAACATCTAGCTGTTCATCAATTGATGACACCTTAGACTAGTATTTTTACAATATGAAACAAGAAGATTACATAAATAAGATTACTTTGTCTTTCGCTATTCGAAGCATCGTTTGATTCTTATTTATAAACGAAATTATCTTAATTCCTCTTAGCTTATTCATTTCGAATTAGCTTCAAAATATATCATTGGATGAATGGTCTATAAATCATTTCATGTCATTCTATATTTTCTCTTAAGAAATTAAATGACACATATGATTATAATCCCGAAATTCTATTACCAATTGATATAAATCCTCAATCTTAGAAATCTCCTACTTGTATGGGCAAATCTGACTTAGAGTTTGTATTATTAGTGGTGGTCCAAGAAAGAATTACTCATTATATTTAGTTGAATTTAAGTCTTTGACTTTAATTTTAGAATCCAAACAGAAATTTTCTTATATTTCTAATTCCAGATACAATACAGTTACACTTTCTCAAGTGTTTAATGTCCATCTTTTATTAATGGATTCAAACTGTATGGAATATGAGTTAGTTATTCTGTGACCAGGATCCACTTGCAGTATTCTATGAACTCGTTGATGTAACTATACCTAAGTCATCAAAAGACACTACCACATTTTTTTTATCTATGGCATTTGTATCTTGTTCATAGTGGATTTGACAAGATCAATCTCTGCAAAGAGTTAATATGCCTATATCCACTGAAAGTAGTTCATCTCATTCGCAGATGGATGTACATTCAGGGGTGGATATGAGTTTTTCGTTGTATTCTTAAAACGATAACTCTAGATTATACCTTTTAGCAAAGAAATTTGAAATGTTTGAAAAATTTCATTAATTTCTAGCAATGGTTAAAACCACTAAGGTAAGTGGTTAAAGATCTTGCGAACTGATAGGGGTGGAGAAATAGTTAGTTGATATGCAGTTCAAAGATCATTAAATTGATTTTTGAATTATATCCAAACTTACCTCCCCAGAAATTTCGAGTTGCATGTTGATGATTAGTTACTAGTCGTTGCCTAAATCCTTCTATGGTAATACAATTTCAGAATGATGTAATGGTTGGGTACTTAATGTAAATCATTACTAGATTCATGGATGACCTAATCAAAATCTTAAGAAAAGCTAGAACTGTTAACTATGGTTTGTTAGCTATTCTAAGTGATTAGGGGTGGACCATCCCATTGTCAATAGATAAGAAAGTGTTTGTTCAAACAAATACTACTTTTCTAAGAAAATGACTAAGTCTGAAAAACAAGTAGCAAATAAAGGAGATATTTAATTCTTGATTCCAAAAGTGTTCTATCATCTTATATAACATATGATGATCCCACTGCCTCTGTTGTCTTGTCACAACCGAAGAGATTAATACCATTTAGGTTTCTTCGACATAATTCACGGTGCCTTGTCGTAGTGGGAGAGTTTCTAGGAACTCACCTTCTTATGACTTGGGAGACACTAGTGATTAAAATCCATTGTGAGTTTAAACAAGTAATGGATTGTCAAGATAAGAAACTAAGAAGAAAGCCAATAGAACTATGGTTTAATCCATTCACATGGAGTAACCTAAAGTTTTCTATTACAAGGACATAAAAGGAAATTTTCGATTATAAGTCCATTCAATGGACTTAACAAACTTCCTGTTCCTAGTATTATAGGTTTGAGTTTATCTAAACCTATGGCTTGTGGTATACCTGGTAATTACTTACTCTAATGCAAGCAACTTACTTTAGTAAGATGCTGAAGCATTTTCTTTCTAATGGCAATCTATAGAAGCTTCACAACTTCTTAGGTATAGATTTTATTTATCTAAGGAAAAGTCTTAACTATTCCAGAAAAGATAAAGCCATGAAAGAATTTCTTATATCAACAGTGAGAGGTCTTAGATATGCTTTTGTATGCCTTAGACCAGACACCTGCTGGTGAGTGGGAGTAATGAGTAGGTATCAGATTAATCCGGGGAGAAGAACATTGGAAGACAATCAAGTAAATCCTAAGATTAAGAAGAGGAACTATATGTTAGTCTATAAGAGTGTGTTTAAAACTCTTAGACTACACCACATCAGATTTCGAAATTTGCCTATGTGCTAGTAAATATTTCTGATAAGATGGTGGTTACTCTGGGGGTGGAATAGTGATTTTGGAGAAGTGTAAAAACCTATCTGAAGTCTCTAGGTCTACCAGAGAGGGACTGAATGTTAAGGTTGTAGGAAAGGTACTTATTCAGTCTAAGGAAAGTTCTATACATTTTTGGTATCATTCCAAATTGCCTTAAACTACTAGTGTTAATTTCCTGATTAACCAAAAGTAGTTGCCAAAGATATAGAATCCAGTATCCCAAGAGAGTAGACATATAGAGAGGAATTTCACATTATCAATGATTTTGTGATTAAGGAAGAGTAATAGTGGAGAAAAGGTTGTGTTTAATTCAACCTTTCAGATCCTATTACGAGGAGTTTACTACTACTACACTTGATTTGTATATCAAGGTGTTGAGATTATTTGAAACGCACTTTTTGTTTTATATTAGTGCAAGTGGGAGTTTGTTGGGTTTTATGCCCTAAATAAAACTCATTTCAATATAATCAGATTTACTTATTAATATAGATCAGAAATAACATTTAATGTTGCATGGTTCACATGATTTATTTCATGATTATATGTACATAATGTATAAATTCATCTGAAACCCTTTTCACATACTTGATCCTCTTTATTGTGCTGTCAACACATTGGAAAGTAAACATGACTATGTGAATAAAGTTTCCTAGATTTATCAGACACAGGGTTTTACTGATATGATAATCTACAACAAGAGTTTACTTGTATTTGGAGAAATACTATGTTCTTTCCAGAACATTGGTTAAAGTAAAGCTCAGGTTGGATGCATGGAGTATGCATCGGAAGGGACCGATATTGAACTTTGACTTAGATTTAATTAAACTTACCGTAGAATCTATTCAAGTCAATATCGCCAAGTTGATCCTAGATCAAATGATCTTAATCCTGTTATGATTAGGCTCAATCTTGAAAGGCTATTCGTGTTCTTTGATTTGTTAGTTAAGCCTACTTTTAGGTCAGGGTGATACGTACATTTTGGGAACACGGTAGTGCAATTGAGTGGGAGCGCTAGCATAAACATGGAATCTATAGCTTCTATCTGGCGAATAGTAAGCAAAGGATGATCACCTTCGAGCTTGACCAAACGAAAATAAATGGTGTAGATCTCATTTCACATAAGCTGAAATATCATTTATACGGGGTCAAGTGTTTTAAGGATAAAATACATAGTAGGGTGTTACGGTAATTTAATCCCTTTACAGTGTAGATCATTCATATAGAGGATCATTGATCACATTAGGATTATAACAATGGATAACTAATGATGTGTCTATATGGTGGAACATATAGAGCATTCTATATACTGAGAGTGCAATTCTAAGTTCTATGCGTGGATTCAACGAAGAATTAATAAGTTAGTGAATTTTAGTAATAAATTCTTGATCTACTTATTGGAAGCTCGGTTATATAGACCCATGGTCCCCCCACTAGTTGAGATAATATTGCTTGTAAGACTCATGTAATTGGTTTTGATTAATCAATTATAATTCTCAAATTAGACTATGTCTATTTGTGAATTTTCACTAAGTAAGGGCGAAATTGTAAAGAAAGAGTTTTAGGGGCATATTTGTTAATTATGATACTTTGTATGGTTCAATTAATAAATATGATAAATGACAATATTATTTAATAATTATTTATAGTTATTAAATAGTTAGAATTGGCATTTAAATGGTTGAATTAGAAAATTGGCGTTTTTGAGAAAATTAGATGCAGAAAAGATAAAACTGCGAAAATTGTAAAAAGTGAGGCCCAAATCCACTAAGCATGGCCCAGCCACTTTTGTAGGCAATTTAAACTGATATTTTCATTATTTTAATGTCAAATAATTCAAACCTAACCCTAGTGGAATGCTATAAATAGATAGTGAAGGCTTCAGGAAAATTACACTTAAATTTTCTATTTTTCCTTCAGAGAAAAACCTGAGCCTTTCTCTCTCCCTATCTTTAGCTGCCACTTCTTTCTCTTCCCTCTTGAATTTCGAAATCCTTAGTGTATGAGTAGTGCCCACACACATCAAGTGATACCTCAATCATAGTGAGGAAGATCGTGAAGAAAGATCATCAGCAAAGGAGTTTCAGCATCAAAGATTCAGAGAAAAGATTCAGGTTCAGATATTGATAATGCTCTGCTACAGAAAGGAATCAAGGGCTAGATATCTGAACGGAAGGAGTCATATTATTCCGCTGCACCCAATGTAAGGTTTCCTAAACTTTATATGTGTTTAATTTATCGTTTTAGAAAGTTCATATTTAGGATGTTAATAAACATACTTGTGAGTAGATCTAAGATCCTGGTAAAATAATTTCTAACAACTCACATCAGTGTAAATCCAAAACACTGATGAAACAGGGACTTAGTCTTTTGAATCATATAATCACAATCACATTCCACTGTGTTGACAATACTGTAATTGTGAATAAATATATGTTCTGGACTTAATTGATTTTGTGCATATATTAAATATATATATATTAAACCATAAGCATGAAAAATACATGTTAACATAAATCACTTCAAAATTCTTAAATTGATAACTAATCAGATTGTAATGGGTTTTATTTAGGCCACAAACCAACAATAGGGGTGGAGAAATATTTGGTAGATATGAAGTTCAAAGATCATTAAGTTGATTTTTTGAATTGTATCCAAACTTACCTCCGCAGAAATTCGATTTTCATATTGATGATATTATAAAGTTTATGATTTGTTACTAGCCGTTGCCTAAGTCCTTCTAGGAAAATACCCTAGTGATAGGAAAATTTCAGAGTGATGGAATGGTTGTGTACTTAGTGTAAACCATTACTAGAATCATGGATGTCCTGATCGTGACCTTAAGAAAAGCTAGAACTGTTAACCAAGGTTTGCATGTTTGATAGCTATTCTAAGTGATTAGGGGTGGACCATCCCATAGTCATTAGATAAGAAAGTGTTTGTTTCAACAAATACT
This sequence comes from Cannabis sativa, assembly GCF_029168945.1. Classification (NCBI taxonomy): domain Eukaryota; kingdom Viridiplantae; phylum Streptophyta; class Magnoliopsida; order Rosales; family Cannabaceae; genus Cannabis; species Cannabis sativa. The sequence goes on along the minus strand of NC_083606.1, from coordinate 40,900,996 downwards.
ACTTTTCAACAAACTTTCTTACTAATTTAAGTACCTTCCATGATTCTAATTATGAAGATGCACATGTTCATCTCAAAAAAATTCAGATATTAATTGGGCCACTTATACTGACACCCACCAATCTGTCACTGGCTATTGCGTCTTCCTTGGACAATCTCTCATATCTTGGAAGTCAAATTCTTCGTTAAAGTTGAGTATAGCCACAATGGCTAATGTCACATGCAAAATCACTTGCCTTTTAGCGCTAGTCCAGGATTTTGGCATTGTTCATACCAGCCCATCTGTCCTCTACTATGACAATACAACGACCACTCACATTTCCAAAAATCTCATCTTCCACAAGCAACCATCCACATTTGGAAAAATCTCGTCTTCCACATCCACAAATGAAACATATTGAAATTGACTTTCATATTGTTCTTGAGAAGCTTAAAAAGAAGGATATCTGAAACTTCATGTCTCCACTAAAACCAACATTGCAAACTTACTAATCCCCTTTTTCCCAATCAATTTAAAACTCTTGTATCCAAGATGAATGTTTATAGTTGTATTCTGGGTACATTATGTTTAGAATATTGTATTCTGTTTTTAGGTCTTTGCAACTTGCTGGGTTGATTTCCTTGGTATTTATATTGGGCAGGTCCTCTTTGATTTATTTGTATAAATACTTTCTTTTGACAAATTAATAAAGTTAATCAGAGTTTATACTCTTTTCTAAATCCCATCGTATGTATCAGTTTGTATCCTTCCAAAACATAAAGGAGCAAATGCATTCTGCCAATCATGGAAAGAGATAATCATCGAAAACATTCTAAACAATATGTTTTATAGTCACTAATATAAGACCAAAGAAGTCAGACCAAGATGTGTAACATAAACTAAACAACAAAAAATCAACTTGTTTGTTTGTTTTAACATAAACTACGCATTTGGGTGATCTGGTAAGCGCTTCAGATCCATTTCAACTTGGTGGATTGTCCATTGCATGGTTTCCAAGTCCTGCAAAGATTATATTAGTAGCTATTAAACAATTTACTAACCAGAGTGATTAAAATGCGAGCTGCTGACATACCTTTACAATTTCACGGTACTGTTTTGCAATTGAATCAAAGTGAGGATCAACACCTTGGTACTCACGAAGACGCGTAACCTGGTGACGAAATTTCATAATGGTTTATAAAGTCGAGGGAAAAGAAATTGAAATGTCAATGCTACTGCTAATGCATGTCTAATAAAGTCGAGTGAATGCAATCAAAAAGGAGTTTTTGCTGACCCTGATGGCATAAATGATATCTTTAATTGAAATATAATGTTGGAATAATCAAGTCAGTAAATGATTTAGCACTGACGTAGTAATCTGTCACATCAAATATACCCTATAAGTCACCTAGGACAGGCTGACGGAAGTCCCAACAATAACAAGAATAGTTCGGGAGAATTTTTAACAAGAAAAATGTAGGGGACAAGATTTGATAGTGGTAATAGTTCGCGAGGGATCCTATTTATTCTTGATTTTACTATTACAGATTGAACGAGAAATTCTGTTATGTTCTACCATAACACCTTCATCCCACATTTTATTGAACATATTTTCTTTTGAAAAATTAGATTTTGCTTGGAGGACAGTAGAGTTTGGTTGATAGTAGTGAAATGATTTTGTGAAAGTCAGCCTTTCAAAAGCTTACTATGAATTAAGTCTTTTCAGAATTATACAATAGACAAAACTTTATGGAAGAGCTGTGTTTCAAGTAAGGAGAAATATTTTGTTTGGATGCTGTCTTAAAATCGCATTAATGTCAACGTGCAAAAGAAAAGACCCTGCCACTTATCTCCAGAATATTGTGTTGTAAATCACATGGAGAGTCTGGTAATTGAATTTTTCCCTACTGTAAATTCTCTTTGAATTTATGGCACAAAAGTATCGAATGAACTCTTGTGGGATGGAGCATAACTCTTATTGCATAGTTTTTTCAACTATGTAGTTAATAAATCAATTGTTCAGATCATATTTGATTTCTTTTTAGCTAAATAATTGTTAAATGCTTCAGAGTTTAAATGTTTACATTGTGTTTTAGAATTTTTGTTTATAGGTCATCTGAAGTGGTGAAGATTTTAAAAATTTTGAAGCTGTTTTATGAGAAGTTGAAGATGGACATCAATTTGACTTAAAGGGGGCGTTTGGTATAAGGTTCACACTTGATGGGAATAGAAATGTCAAACTAAATTAAATTTTAATAACAAGGAGTTGGTGTTTCCAAGTGGTCCTACTTTTTAAATTTAAATGGTGGTAATGTTAATCCCCTCCAACACTTGGGTTTCAAATTCCCTTCAAATCTACTCCTTCCAACTCTATTCTTTCCAACTCAAACTCACATAATAAACACCCCATTAGGTGGCGTTTAGTTGAAAATGAATAAAAACATAACTAGAATATGAATGGCATTCCAATACTTTAAAATAAAACCAAACAAATAAATGGAATAGAAAATGTTTCCTTTCTATTTCATTACCTCAAATCAAATGCCACCTAAAAGAGTTGATTTCGCGGTGGGGTGGGCTTTGTGGAATAAGAGATTTTTTATGACAAAAAAGATACCAGCTAGTTTTTATGGAATAAGATCAGGCAATGGGTTGCAGTATAAGGGTTTCATTTCCGATCTTATCAAGATTTCCTTGTATTGTCAAAGTGACCCTCATTATTATTATTATTATTATTATTATTATTATTATTATTATTAGCCGCGGTAAAACCACCTAAATTTAATATTTTTTAATACTTAACCTCGAAAATTAATTTTTTGACGGCAAAAGCTACCAAACTCATATTCTGTTTTGCTCTTTACACTTCCGTTCAAAACTCTCAGTTAAGTACCACAGTGGACTGTCTACGTGTATACAAGAGTACACGTGGCAAAATTTTAGTGGTCCACGTAATTTTAATTTAAAATATAATAAAAATAATTTATAAATTATAAAAACAATTTATAAAATAACAAAAAATAAAAAACTTATTTTTCTTTTTTTTTTCTCTTTCTCTTTCTCTTTCTCTTTCTTCTCGAACGAGAACCCCACCAACCCAACTTCTTCTTTATCTTCTTCTTCTTCCTTCTACCATTACCACCACCACACCACCATCATCCCACCACAACAATTGTCACACCTCAACCACCATGATCACCATCATTGTCCCACCATTACCACCACCCTTATCACCACCACCATTATCCCTACCATACCACCATAGCCACCACTACATTTTCACTAAACCTAAAACATTTTCAACCACCATTATCAACCACCATTATCACCATCACAAGCATTTTCTCTAAATCAAACAAAAAACATACAGATCAAAGAGAGGAAGGGCGGGATTCATCGCCCAACGTCTTCAACAATTGACGACCGAAGATGGGGCCTTGTGGCCCACAACCCTTTTTCGTCAAAGAAAGAAATAGACAAGAGAGGAGAGTGAGCACGAGAGAGACCGAAAGGAGAGCACAGAAGAGAGAGAGAGAGAGAGAGAGAGAGAGAGAGAGAGAGAGAGAGAGAGAGAGAGAGAGAGAGAGAGAGAGAGAGAGAGAGAGAATCAAGGTAGGGGTTTTTTTTGGGTCTTGGGGTTTTTTGGGTATGGGGGTTGGTCGTCGATCTGGGTATTAGGGGTTGGGATTAGTTGATGGCTAACAGAGAAAGAGAGGGAGAGCTACGAGATAGATTGAAAGAAAGAGATTAGGGTTCGAAGAAGAAAAAGAAGAAAAAAAGAAAGGAAAAAAAAACAGTTTTCAGAAAACAAAATTACAAAAAACAAGAATTTTGAAAACAACAAAATGTTGTTTTCTGTTTTAAAAACCAATTCACTTTTGGTCAATATTGTTTTTAAAAATTACTAACCAAACGGAACTTGTGTTTTAAAAACTTCAAAAACTAATTTTTGTTCTCATTTCTAAAAACAATTTTTTGAAAACAAAAAACAAAAAACATTACCAAACATGCTCTTAATTTTTAAATATTTTTTAATTTTTTTTTATTCTTTAAATTTTTAAATATTTAATTTTTTCTAATTCTTTAAATTTCTAAATATTTAAAATTATTTTCATTAATCACAAAAACTGATTTTTGGGCGGAAGGGTAATGACCAAAACAGATATGCAATTTAGGTATTTGCCGTCAAAAAATCAGTTTTCAGTTTTTGTGATTAAATGTTAAAAAATATAAAAAATATAAAATTCAGGTGGTTTTGCTATCAATATTCCTTACTATTATTATTATTGTTATTGTTATCTCCTATCTTATTAAAGATTTGACAGAGTATTATGTAATTGCTATTTCCTTGTATTGTCAAAGTGATTCTCACTATTATGCCTCATATTATTATAATTTTAAAAAAAAATGCTTTAAAAAGATGAAAAGTTCACAACCAAAAGAGAAAACTTAGTTTACAATCATGATTGAAAAGCATACCGCTTTGTTGTATGCAATAGAAGCTTCTTCTGTAGCCTCAACAAGATATTTCCTGGTAATCAGTAAATATGACAGAATATTAACTTTGGGTAAAAAATACAACAGATTCACTAGAAGGAGTGTCACCACTTATTACCTTATTTTATGTAGAGCTGGTATTGATTCCTGAGTGTAAGTTTCAAGAAGAAGAACATTTTCTAAAACCCTAAGACAATCATTTATGAGTTAGTGAGCTGATGAGGCTAGATCACATTGTTCAATGACCCAATTAAGCATATGAAATGAAAATAGCTGAAAATGTATTCAAACACCAAGAAAATCAATGTTGGAAGGTATACTTTTATAAGATTAGTGTAGTACCATCAAGGATGGAGTTCTAAGAAGATAAAAAGAAAACTCCCATTACAGAAAATGAAAATGCAGTCTGTGTATCTATTCTGAATATTCTCCATTGTTCACAAGTTTATATTTGTTTTACAGAAATACGATGACAAACCTCAATTTTGCACTCATGGTCTCACATCTTTTGCAGAGCCACGTTTTCTGTAGTTCATCCTATTGCATAATAGCAAAATCACAAGAATAGACACTCAGTGAAGTTCTAGGAGCATTTAATGCTAAAAGCCAAGAATCGCCTCCAATTGTAAGAGATCTCAAGAAAGGAAAAGGCTTACATATTTATGTTGGTGTTGCAGCTTCAAATCTTTTACAAGCTTAATAAGCACGCCCAGTATCTGCTCCAAGACCTATTTGGTGCAATTATTTTAAGCAAATCAAGGATCATTAGAAGAAATATTTGAAAAATAACAGGGATTTCTGTATGACATGAACTGCTTATTGACATACACTATAATATTCAGCAAATTTTCTATCTGCAGAGTACAGGTCCTCTCTTAGAGTAGCTTCTTCCCTTTCAATCTCTTCTATGATGAATTTAACCCTGATACAACCAATAATGAAGTGCTATAATAACACATTGCAGACCAGCATACATAATTCAAGCAGTGCTTATAAAGGAAAGATTACCACAATCATTGATTTATGACAATAAATCTCAATAAAACAAGGAAACTACAAACAAGGACAAAAATCGGCCCTCATGTTCTCGTCACTAAAATTATGATTGACACAAATCCCAGCAGTCTACAAGATGACATTAATTACTTCCTTAACCGCAGTTGATATTCAAAATTCAAACTAATAAAACTAGATGATTTCTTCCTGTAATTCAACCATCCAGATCCATACACCATATAGAATGTTTTGAGTCACATATAATCTTCTTTTTTTCCCAGCCAAAATACATTTAAATCAGGAATGATATCTTGTAAGATAAACAAAAGGAAAATTAGGACATCGCACAATTTAATTTAGTTCAATTACAAGAGAAAAGCCTATTTAAGAGGATAACCTTTCTGGAATTCGTGTACTTGAATTTTGATGTCCAGATGATGAATCTACAACAGCAAAAGCTGGGATTAGAAATACCAAATATGTTAAAATATATGTAAGCATAGGCAAATTAGATATTATCTCAAACCAGAAATTCCCCAGTGGATGTGATGCACTTCATGACAAGGGCAAGGTTAGTTTATATTTTTTTTCAAGAGAGAATTATACCTATGTCATCCATTATAAAAGCATCAGCTAAAGTATCACATTTAGCTTTTAAACGAGCCTCAATCTCACGGGAAAGACACAACTGGTACTCTGTCATATCCTACATTAATAAAGCAGTACTATGATATTAATAAATGACCAAAGGGATCAAAACAAAAATGTCACTGAATAGATACATATGGAACATGAAATGCGTGAACAAAAAGGCTGAAAAAAGCACACTAAATAACAAGAGTTTGTACTGCATCACTGCCTTACAATGGACAAGGGGTTCTGCTGGAGTTGACTTTGCCATAAATAAGCAGGTGTAATTCCAAGGAAGCGGTTAGGAACACCACCAACTCCAGGTTCTGAATCGGTAGCAATAGAAAGAATAGTATTTGCAGCACTGGAAGTGCTATTGGCAGTTGTGTAATTGGTTGAATTGGAGGTTGAGCTGATTGTAATACTACTACTTGTACTGTCAAGGGAACTTCGTGACAAGATACTGCATTTCTCAATTTCCTCCTCACGAAATTCACCATCTTTTGAAATAAGAGGAAGCCTCAACCTTTGAGCTGCTTCAGCAACAACCATACGATGCTCCAAAGTCTCATACACCTGATAAACAAATATGTCATTCTCCAAACAGGCTAAATCTAAGCCTCATAAAATAACTGGATATTTCTAAGAGAAGCTCGTCACCTTAGTCAAGCAAGATTTCATCCAAAATTTCAGCCATCAACAGTTATGTTCAATGGAATACAAGTTCAGAACCAAGGACAAGTACCAGTACCATGTTGCAGAAACTTACATTTTCTTTTCGCTCTTTATGTACAACTTAAGTACAAAGGAACTACTTTTGAAGATAGCAGTGGAAATTTGCCAAAACTAACTTTACATTATTGTATGAATATATATTTATATGGTTACCACTATAGTAGTAATTGTTTTTAATCACTATCCACTACCTATAATAATTGTTGGTATTTTCAGTATATGGATAAATTACAACTCCATTTTTTGTACACGAGAGCGTATCATGTGTTACCGGGTCCTCTAACATTTTTTTTACCGGATGATTTAGGATAACAAAATAAGAATTCAAACAGTCTCTTGAACGTACATATAAATATCAAAACAAGTATGTGTGCAAATATGATGTTTGAATCTTAATTTTGGTATTATTACTACTCATATTGTTTTGAAAAATTGTGGGAGATCCCGTAGAAAAACATTACGGAGAAAACAATAATAATAATAATAATAATAATAATAATAATAATAATAATAATAGTACTCTATTTGTATATGTCAATAGATGTCTTGTGGCAAACGTTTCGTCTATGAATTTGGATAATAATTAAATCGAACGAACTCATTTGAAAACCGATATTAAAATGTAACTACTTAAAACCTGAGGGGAATTCTTTAACCCAAGTTGCATGAATAAGCCCTGCACATCCCGAATTCCTCCAAGGTTAGCCACCGAAACCGCCTGTTGATAGTCTTCCACCATTGCTATAGCCTCACTGTAAATTGCCTACATTGAGAAAATCCCACCTCCAATAAGCAACTTAACAAAACAATATATATATTTATCAACGCCAAGATCATCACAGAAACAGAGTCGAAAAAAATTTCCAAGATATAATCGATAATGCATAATTACCATAGCTTCCAAGTAGCGAAGCCTTTCCCTAAACATTTCCTCCCTCGCCTGAAATATTTAAGACGAAAAACATAGGTTAAACTCAACGGAACCCACATTTTCTAGGAAACCAAACAAACATAAAAGAGCGTGTTGTGATACCAGTTGGAGGTCGTAGTAACAGGACTTAGAGACGAGAGAATCATCTGGGGCCAAGCAATGGCGCTCGAGCTGTTCGATCACTTGGGTGACGTCTGGTGGGAGATTTTGCCCTTGATGAAGCCCCTTCATCATAATCGTCTTTCTTCTTTCTTCTCCCTCTACGTTCCAACACGAAGCTGTTTTTTGGTGTTGTGTCTCACCTGAAACCCAATTCGGAAATCCCCATTCTCCCCTCCCTTTCACCAAACTCCCTCTTTCTTGCAAGCCTTAAAGAACAGGTTCAAATCAACATCACAAAAAAAAAAAAAAAAAAAAAAAAAAAAAAAAAAATTCAAAAGACATTTACCCTAAAAAAAAATAAATAAAAAATAAACCATTTTGAGTTCCTACCAAAATAAAGGAAAATTTTATTTTTGGACTCCAAAAATTATAAATCCACCTATTTCAATATTTTTTTTACATAAAACTGTCAATATTTTAAACATAAAAAAAAAATAATAATAATAAAAAAAATATATCATTACTGTGTGCATTAGTGTCCAGGTGCCCCAAATTGGTTAGGGGACTGATACTGAATTACAACAGTGGTGACTTTTAGCAATTCTCTTAAAAAAAAATAACCTAAATAATTTTCATATAATTTTTCTTTGAATAATATTAGAAATTAGGTGTACAAACGAGTCGGTCTAACATGTAGTTACACAATCTCTTTTTTATAAATGAAGTTCGACATGGTTCATATAACATTCTTTAATATATCCCGATCATTCCAAATTGTTCTCATCATTGTTGTTGACCTTAGATTTGGCCAACTGACAGCATAGTCGAATTTAATACTAATAATTGCCACGTGTTACACAATTAGAATAGAAAAGTACACATGATTTTATAGAGGTTCGTCCCCCTTAGTTAGCGGGTTATGACTTACTCCCCTTTTAGTTGTATTGATACCAGAGATAATACCACTTAGATCACTATAGTAATGGGATCTGAAGTGGTTCTCTTAAGATTACAAAGTGAGAACCAGAGTTGGCAAATCTCAAGTGAGAATAGAGCAATGGGCGTGTGAGAGAGAGAGAGAGAGAGAGAGAGAGATGAGATGAGTTGAGTTATCAAACTTAAAGCATAAGGCTGAGGGTTTGAGACTTAGAGAATTAGGGTTAGGCTAATACTCTTTATATAGTAGAGTTTACATCCCTAATATCCCTTAAAAGTAGGTAAATAAAGCTGTATTTACATAATTAAATAATAAAGTTTAAATGATTTAATTATTGCTTAAAATAGGGAAGTTGTTGATATTTTTGTGGTATCTTCGTGGGTTGTCAATGCCCAACTTACAGTTTGGCTTGCTGTCCACGGATGAGGGATGCGCATCAATGGTCTACCAAGCAAAAGCTAGCCAGCCATACACCTGCAAGGTGCTGGCTGGCCGACCACATACTGTCTGCAGGTTGGAGTCTGACATGCCATGTTCCTACCAGGATCTGGCAGGTCGTGTTCCTGCCAGCTTTGGCAAGTGTTAGCAAGCCTTCGTAGGTGTTGGCCAGCCTTTGTAGGTGTTGGTCAGCCAATGCCAACCTTTGTAGACCTTTTTCTTATAGAGGTTAGGCTTCCTTGGTCGAACATACCCTTCCTTAGTCACAAAGTCACCTTTGGTCGGCCAGCTTTTGCTCGAACCCTAGCCGACCATACAAGGTCATCATGGGCGGCCAATGTAATCCCCTTGGTCGGCCAGACATGGTGATGTAGCTCATTGACGGCTCGCTTAACTCCTTTCGCTTGTCGCTTTATAGTTTTGTTATACCTAAGGAGACTTTGTCCTTCTATTAGCAATGTTGTATTCCACGTGTCCTCAGTCTTAGCTTACGCGAACATGTCAGGTGGACAAAATTTAGGATAATATTTCCCCCCAAGTCCCTGTTTGAACTTTTGGTTGGATAGGGACTTCTTCATTCTCGTCTTGCTTGTAGTAGCCTCTATTGAGCAGCCTTGTCTAGCTGAGTATTGGACTTTTTCATGGCATGCTTTTAGACCTTCTCTCTCCATTTATGCCTCATCTTCTCTTCTTTGACATCTCTTCTTTGAACCTGCCATTGATAAGTTTCAAGCTTTTTAAGCTTTTAGAAACTTTTTGATTCTCACGTTAGATTGTAATATTTTTGGTATTTTGATCTGTGTGATAGTTTTAGAATGCATAATGTGTGATTTATTGATGAAAGAGATTCAATTTTGGCCTTTGTTGTGATTCTTGACACTTTGAGTCATGAAGAACACGAAGAACGCATTCGAGTTTTGAAAAGCACACATTTCAATTCAAAACTAACCTTGGCTAGCCCTAGGGGTCTTGTTTTAGACATGGCCGGCCTTATGATTCAATCATGGGAGTTGGACAGCTCTAGGGTTTCACCCTAGGAAGCTAGCCTGTTCATGCCTGGGTTTGGTAACCATGGCCAGTTCGTGGTTGAGTATGGGACCCTGGTCGATCCTCTCAAAGCTTGGGAACCCTGGCCGGCCTAGGCCTTGGTTTCGAGCGGGTGGCCAGTTTTCTGTCCTCTTTTAACCTCGGCAAGAATCTTGCCATGGCCTTGTAGGCATATACAACCATAGTCTCATATGTGGTTTCCCTAGAAACTCTTTATGAAACTTAATGGTGAGTCTATTATAGTCGAATACTCAACTTAAGACTCAACATTCGTTCAAGTTGTTACACTTGAGACTGTATTTCGCTAATACCCAACCTTGTACAATGACATTATCTGGCAAGTACCCTTGGGTAAGGTTGCCCAGAGTTTTGTCTATGGCTTGGAACCTACAAGGAACTTTGCCTTTTGGCATGGGACCTGCTAGGAACTCTGCCTTGTCTTAGAGATTTAGCATGGTACGTGGTTCCTATAAAAACTTTGTCTTATGCATTTGAACCGATTTTTTATGCATATTCGACCTTGAGGCTTTCATGTTCTTGCTTTTGGCCTATAGGCACTCTGTTCTTGAACACTATTATTGTTTAGCCTTGAAGCATGTTACTATAGACATATGACCATCCATGCTATCTTCTTATTGCCTTGATATGTAAATATACAGATTTACTTTTCTTTATGTCAAGCTAAAGTATGCCTGCACTTGACTTAGAGGCAGGTTTAGTAGCTTATTCTAAGCGTTAAAATTTCTCTGCATAAGTTCTCTGTGCTAGTTTGATGCATTGTACGGTGTGGGTGCCCCCTAAGTGAGCACGCAGACTTACGGTCTCTTGGTCACTTACAATTCACCAAGTTTCATAGACCTTGCCTGGGAATTTTCTTGGGGGTGCTACCGGGTGTACGCATGTGGAACTGAAAAAGAATAACTTTAAGAAGTTATCTTTGTTAGCAAGTGGTTTAGACACATTTGGTCTTACGTGTAACAAAAGCTTACTACTTAGTGTTCACTTTTGAAACCATGTTTTGGCTACCCCTACCTGAGATGTCAAGCAGAGGCTATCGCTAAAGAGCGATGGGAGGCCATGTTGAAAAGCAATGTGTACTAGCTCTTTTATATTTGAATACCTCTGTAGGGCTTGCCGTGCAAATGCCATCACTGAAGAGTGATGGGAGGCCATCGTTGAAGGGCGATGGGTGTAATATCTGTTGGAATATGTTTTACCAGGATCTAGATTTACTAACAAGTATGTTTCATTAACATCCTAATATGAATTTCTAAGACAATGAAATTAAACACATATAAAGTTTCAGAAAACCTTACATTGGGTGCAGCGGAATAATATGTCTCCTTCCACTCAGATCTCTAACCCTTGTATCCTGTCTGTCGCTGAGTATCACCAAGATCTGAGCCCGAATGTCCTTCTCTTCAATTTGGATTCTTCACAATCTTCCAGACTATGATTGAGATACCGCTTGATGTGTGTGGGCACTCACTCTATCACTCAAGGGTTCGAAAATTTGAAGAAGAAAAGAGGGAGAAGAGGTTTCGACTATAGAAGGATAGTTGATGGCTCAATTTTTCTGAAGGCAAAAATTTTGTGATTTTCAATCTCAGATCACTCTCTCTTTAAGTGTGAGCCATCACTATCTATTTATATGTAACCACTAGGTTTAGGTTAGGAATTATTGGGCATTAAAATAATGAAAATATTAATTGGAAAATCACCATTAAGTGGTCGGCCATGAGTTAATGGGCCCCACATTGGTATTTTGCAATTTTGACAATTTTCATTTCTTTTTTCTCAAAAACGCCAATTTTCCAATTCTAACCATTTAAATGCCAAAACTAATTATTTAATAACTAAAATAAATTATTAAATAATATTGCCATTTAATATATTTATTAATTAGACATAATAAAGTGTTTCAATTAATAAATAAAACCTGGAATCCCTTTTCTTCACAATCTAGCCATTGCTTAGTGAAAATTCATAAACTAGAAATAGTCTAATTTTAGAATTATAATTGATTAATTAAAATCAATTATTTGAGTCTTACAAGCAGTATGGTCTCAACTAGAATTGGGACTATGGGCCTATATTACTGAGCTTCCAATAAGCTAAACTAGAATTTACCATGTAAATTCCCTAACTTATTAATTCCTTGTTGCATCCACTCTTAGAACTTGGAATTGCACTCTCAGTCATACAGAGAGCTCTATATGTTTCACTATATAGATACGGTATCACATTTAACCATCGTTATAATGTTTAGCAACACTTTTTTTCAACTAAAAGATATTAAAAGATAACACTTATAAAAGTGTTGCCTTCTAAACCGTTGCCAAAAATTAAGACTTTAGATAACACTTGTAAAAGTGTTGCTTAAGATGATATTTCATTTCTTAAAAAATATGGCTTATAGTAACACATTTAATTTAAGTGTTGCTATATGTTTAGTCTATTATTATTATTATTATTATTATTATTATTATTATTATTATTATTATTATTATTATTATTATTATTATTATTATTACTTTCACCATATTTAAATTATTAATATTTAAATAAATATTAAAAAATATATAAAAAATATTCAATAATATTAGGATAATTTTTTTCTAAATAAAATTTGCAGTACAATCATAATATTAATAAAATTCAATTTTCTCTGATCATAAATACTAAGTACACAATTTATTCAATCAAAATATTAATAAATTTAAACACTATTTTGAATTGTTACAATATAATATATCTAATTTATCAATATATATGATATATATTTACAAATATATTCATCCTCTAACACTTTCAATCATTTCACGAAGAAGAAAAGTTGTGCAATTCTAATTTTCCATCCTTCATAGTCAATCCATGTCGTATGTTAGCTGCACCATCGAAAAAAAATAAATAAGAAACAGATTCATCAATTAAAGATAGCATATATACTTAAATAACTTACTTTGTACTGTCAACAAATATGTGATATTCATAGCAAAATCCAAATCTATGAGACAAATACAAATGTAGAATTGATTGATCAAAAGAATTAAACCATAAAAGTAATATGAATTAATTGAGTTAATTTAATAAGCATAGAGATATGCATACATAGCTTTCTTTGATTTCTCTGCATTAGAGTTTGAAGGAATAATGATTGTTGGAGAAGAAAACAATAATCACAATCTTAGTAGGAGAAGAAAATGACTTAGTGGGGTAATTACATGCAACACTTTCTAAATAGTAGTTACCTCCTTTTTAATATCTATTTTAATTTTTTGTTAAAATATAATAATTATAATTAGTGACACTTTTTAAAAAAGCGTGATCGATTTTATTATAGTGCAATATGAGACAACAATTATTTTAGAAGTGTTGCCTTATGACATTTAAGTTTGTTATTCAAATAAATATTTTTATTAACTTAATATTATTTGGTAACACTTATTGTATAGGTGTTTCTAAATAAAGTATTTTAATAAATTTGTAACACTTTTTTCTCATGTGTTGCTAAAAAAGTGTTGCAAAATATTCTTTTTGTAGTAGTGTTATAATCTCAATAATCAAAGATCCTCTATATAGATGATTTACACCGAGTAGGGATAAATTTACCGTTTCACCCCTCAATGTATTTTGATCCTTAAAACACTTAGCTACCTGTAAATGATATTTCAGTGAATTAATAATCACTGAAACAAGAGCTCTTCCATTTACATCTATTTAGCTAAGCTCGAAGGAAATCATCATTTTACTTCTAAATACATATAGAAGCTATAGATTCCATATCTATGTTTAGCGCTCCCACTCAATCATACTACCATGTTCCCAAAATGTACGTATCACCCTGACCAGAAAGTAGGTTTAACTAACAAATCAAATAACATGAATAGCACTCCTGAGATTGAACCTAAGCATATCAAGATTAATATCTTTTGATCTAAGATCAACTAGTGATATTGACTCAGAAAGATACAACGGTAAGATTATAATTGTTGGGTTTTTGTGCCCTAAATAAAACCCATTACAATCTGATTAGTTATCAATATAAGAAATTTGAAGTGATTTATGTTTGCATGAATTTTACATGCTTATGCTTTAATATTTTAATATATACACAAAGTCTGTTAAATCCAGAACATATTTTTATTCACAATTACAGTATTGTCAACACACTGGAATGTGATTGTGATTATATGATTCAAAAGACTAAGTCCCTGTTTCATCAGTGTTTTGGATTTACAGTGATGTGATAATCAGCGATGATGTGTACTTACACTTGGAGTAAGTGTTATGTTCTTTCCAGGACATTGGTAAAGTATACTAGTTTCGAATGTATGGAGTATACATCGAACTGGACCGATATTGAACTTAGTTAAGATATTATAAACTTACCGTTGTATCTTTCCAAGTCAATATCAGTAGTTGATCTTAGATTAAAAGAATCTAAATCCTGATATGCTTAGGCTCAACTCAGGAGTGCTATTCATGTTCTTCGATTTATTAGTTAAGCCTACTTTTGGGTCAGGGTGATACGTATATTTTGGGAACATGATAGTATGATTGAGTGGGAGCGCTGAACATAAATATGAAATCTATAGCTTCTACTGGTGTATAGAAGTCAAGTGATGATTCCCTTCGAGCTTAGTTAAATAGAAGTAAATGGATGAGCTCTTGTTTCAGTGACTAATTCATAGATCACTAAAACATCATTTACAGGTAGCTAAGTGTTTTAAGGGGCCAAATATGTTGAGGGGTGAAAACGGTAAAATTATCCCATCTCAATGTAAATCATCTATATAGAGGATCTTTGATCACATTAAGATTATAACAATGGTTAAATGAGATAGCATATCTATATCGTGAAACATATAGAATGCTCTATGTAAGTCTGAGAGTGCAATTCTAAGTTCTAAGAGTGGATTCAACGAGGAATTAATAAGTAGGGATTTACTTAGTAAATTCGGTTCACTTATTGGAAGCTCAGCATATAGATCCATGGTCCCCATTCTAGTTGAGACCATACTGCTTGTAAAACTCAATAATTGATTTGTAACTAATCAATTATAATTCTAAAGTTAGACTATGTCTAATTTATGAATTTTCACTAAGCAGGGGTGAAATTGTAAAGAAAAGAGATTCTAGGTTTATTTATTAATTAAGAGACTCTATATGTCTAATTAATAATTATATTAAATGACAATATTATTTAATAATCTATTTTAGTTATTAAATAATTAGTTTTGACATTTAAATGGTTAGAATTGGAAAATTGGCGTTTTTAAGAAAATAGAAATAAAAATTGTGAGAACTGTAAAATCCAAGTGAGGCCCAATAACGCCTGTGGCCGGCCACTTGAGAAGCTTTTTCCAATTAATATTTTCATTATTTTAATGCCAAATATTTACTAACCTAAACCTACTAGTTGTCTATAAATAGAAAGTGATGGCTCAGTCAAATAATGAAGTTTTTCAACAAGTTTTCTTCTGATTGCTTTTTTCAAAAAAAAATGAGCCTTCCACTTTCTCTCTCTATAGCCGACCATACCTCTCTCTCTTTTCCTCTTCACAATTTCGAACCCTTAGTGATAGAGTAGTGCCCACACACAGCAAGTGGTACCTCAATCATAGATTGGAAGACTGTGAAGGATCACACACAAAGAGAATGACATTCGGGCTCAGATCTTGATAATACTCTGCGACAGAAAGGATACAAGGGTTAGATATCTGAGTGGAAGGAGACATTATTCCGCTGCCACCAATGTAAGGTTTTCTTAACTTTATATGTGTTTAATTATCGTTTTAGAAAGTTCATATTTAGGGTGTTAAACAACATACTTGTGAGTAGATCTAAGATCCTGGTAAAATAAATATCCAACAACTGGTCTCAGAGCCATGGTAATTGATTTGCTTGCAAGAAATTTGGACTTAAAACGATTTGTTTGTGATTTGGATGGTTTCATGTTGTTTTCTGTGTCATATGATGATTGATTGATGTTTGTGATTTTTCGTGAAAAATAATTGAAATTCTGTTTTTGGAATTATTTTTATTAGATAGTCTGGAAAAAATTAAGCAATTTACTTTTTTATAGAACTCAATTTCGATTTTATTTGATTTAGTTATGATTTTTTGAAAATTGGAAAAATATCGGGACTGTGCAACTACCCCACGCGCGCGGAACCGAGTGATCCTCGGTAGCTGCGTGTTCGGACAGGGTTTTGTCCGAGCCACACGCCCAGGGGTGTCTGAAACCCCTCATCCACGCGCAAAAATGCTGCAAAGGTCCCTTGCACCGAGGTTTCTCGGTCGTGCAACTCCCCTAGCGGGCGCGGACAGTATGCAATGCATACTGTCCGTACAGCTTGCAAATTTTTTCGTTTTCTTCGTTTTTTTCATGCTATTTCATGGAATTAACTTCTGATTTTTTTGTGTAGTTTTGTATTTTGATTTTTACTTTTCAATTTTCAAATCTAATATCAGAAATAAATTAATTTGAATTTTTTAAAATTAATCTTAGATATTAGTGTAATTTGAATTGGAAAACAAGTAAAAATCTATCTTTTTGCTTAATTTTTTATCTTATTTTTAAATTTGATTATTTTATCTTATTTTTTAAATTTAAGGTCAGATATTAAATTTTTTAAATTAATTTTTTTTAAATAATTTGACCTTATTTAAATTTAAAATAAGATAACTATAATCATGATATTCTGAATAGAAATAAGATATTTTGCTAACTTTTAAATTTTGTTATTTTATTTATTTAAATTAAATTTATAAAATGAAAAATAGATATTATTTTTTTTTTTGAATATTTAATTTATAAAATAACATGAAATTTTTAAAAGTGGTTAGCAAATTTTTGAAATGATATTTAGGTTAGTTGAAACCTAATTTTTCAAAATTGTAGATTTAATTTTAAATATTATTTTATTTTATTTTTAAAAATCCGAATTTTTTTTATTTATTATTTATTATTTTTTCGAAATTTAATTATTTAAAAATTAAATAAATCCTACATCCAACTATCCAGTTCATCTTGTTGCAGGAGTATGTGTTTTAGCTTATGTGTAAGTTTTATAAAACCTATTATTGCTTGATCTAAATTGTCATGGTTAACTTGTTGACAGATCCAATGATCTGATTTTAACCCATGGTTCAATTGTCAATAGGTCAAGTAAATAATTTGTAACAGGTAAATTTTACATTCTTCTTTCATCTGTGTATGACCTAGTAACATGATAGGGTCCATCCAAATCTGTGTACCTGTGTGAGCCTATATGTTTATTTTATTATAGATGCATATAGGTTGTTGCTAAATAAAATGTCACACCATGATAGATTTAATTTAGGTCCATTTAGTTTTTGGACCTATTCAATTAATAACAGTTATTTATTTTAAGGTTAAATTCCTCTCTTTTAGGCCTTGTGTGAGAGTTGGGGGCCAATAGAAGTGGGCACGACATACTAAACCCAGCTCCCCCTCACATGAACTACCCCAATTGTGAATGCACATTTGCTTAATTTGAATAACTGTGGTAGGTTAATTAAAATTAGTTTAACCTAATAAAATTGATTAGCAACATAATTAACTTTTAAAATATATGAAATTTATTTTCATTTCAATATTTTAAAGTTAATTTTAAGAAAAACACTCTTAGTTTTAGATATTAATTCTAGACAAACTATTTGTATTTTTCTTGTATTTAATTAAATAAAGAATTTTTAACTAACTAGATTCTTTCTGAAACTTTTTTTATTAAATATTCATATTTAAGTTATAAATTAGTTATTTTAACTGATTTTTTTTTATCTAACTTAAATTTGAATATTTTTTGAATTTAAAATTAAGTTAAGGAATTCTAGGAATTAGTTATTGAAGATTCTTAAGATATTTTTTTAAGTTAGTTTTAAACTTAAAATAGAATATTTTTCAAATTAAGTGGTTACAACTTAATTTTTGATATTTAATTAAATTTAAATTTAAAAATATTTAATTTTTAGATTTTTTCTATAACAACTTAAATTAGATATTTTTCAATTTTTTTTTGAAAAGATACTTAGTTGAAAAAAGATATTTTCTAGATAGTAATTTCTAGACTACTTATTATTTCTAATATTAAATAGGAAAATATTACACATTGTGAAATTAATTATTTAAATAATTAATTTTGGTACAATTTAAGTTAAGAATATTTTTCCTAGTATTAAACTAGAGATTAATAATTAAGCCTTCTCTACACTTAATTATTTATTTCTTGAATTTAATACATTTAATTAAATTGAAAAATTAAATATCTAAGTTGATTTTCATCATGATACTTAAATTTTTTTTTTCAAGACACTTAATTAAATAGAAAATTATTTTAAGTTGAAATTTATTTTTTCAACTTAAATTGAAATAATTTTCAAAATATATTTTATTTATTTTATTAATCAATTTCGAAATTGCATTTAATTATGCAAGATGATTTTGAATTTATCTTGAAAAATAGATTAAGTTGTAAATTAATTATTTATTTTAATTAATTTTTGAACCAACTTAAATCAATGATTTTTTCATTTAATGATTAATTTAAAATAAATGAATTAAAATATATATTATTAGAAATTGAATTAATTAGTAAAAAAGAAAATCTAGATAGGTGATATTTTTGCTTGAAGTATTTTTAAGTAATTATTATTTAAGTATTTCGAAAATAGTATAGTATTATACTTTCTTCTTCAAAATACAATAAATATATTCTTATGAAAATTTAAATTTGAGTTGCAATTAATTTAAATTAATACAACTTAAATTAAATAATTTTCTTAATATTTATTGGAAAAATTACTACTAAGATGGAAATAATTCAATTTGTTTCTAATCACCATCTAAGTATAATTTTATAAATATTAAATTAAATTCTATTTAGAGTTTTATTTTAAATTTGATATTTAATGAATATATTTTATTATAAATAATAAAGAAAATACATTTTAAACAATGAGCTTTATTATTGTTAAGATATTCGATCTCCATTGTTGGTTTTACATAGCTTTTGTTTTAGTGAGTAATCCTCCCTAATGGAGGAACGTTCATTAGCAAGTTAGCACCGTTTAATCTCGAAAGATAAGTAGCTTTGTAAGTGTTTTATATGGTATTGATCACCCTAATGGTGGCGACTGTATTTGACTTACAAAATATGAAACAATGGTAGAAGCTCATAAGATAGAATAGCCTTGACTCTTGCCTAAACGGGACAACGCTGGACTCCAATCTTGATCGAATAAAAGGTTGCTAGAATATTTAATATTTTAGATGAGCTGACAACTCTATTCAATGGATGGTAGCTTTGACTCTCGCCTAAACGGGACACTGATATCAGTTTGTTGAAAACCTTGGAAATTATTTAGGATTGTATTTGTTGCTCCAGAATTCGCCCAAAATACGTGGACCAGTCGAGAGGGGACACGTGGATCAGATAACTTGTAAACATTTGCTAAGTCTTTGCGCGCCACAAGGAAGCACTGTTAGCATGGGTCCCGGAGGAGGCTCCCGGAGTACAAGGTACTCCAGGAGGCGTGCATAGCGTGAAGGCTCTCCGGGATGTGTCAGGTCTCTCCCGAGCAATCAAGTCGCATTTAATGCTGCATGGGAGGAAGCGTGTTGGGACTGTAACACGCAATAAAGTCTGACGGCACAACCCCCAAACAGCAGCGCTACAGTAATGATCATTTAAGTCTAGCGACGGCTACTCTGCGAAGAGTCACGTCAATCACAAGGCAAAAAGGACATTCTCCATAAAAACCCTATCGCACCTAGGGATTTGACCATGCATCACCCATGGTATATTCATTGGAAATGCTCAACTTTATGGATACTTACAGATACATGTGTAAGAACAATTCTAGGGATTACCCCACCAAAACACTATAAATACCCCCTCAAAGCTCATTTAATGGGGTCGAGAATCTTGGTTTTGTAAACAAGCAAGAAGAGAAAATACTCACCAAGAACATTCTCTGTATTTAAGAGAAAGACATTCTCTCAAGTGTGGAATCTGTATTAAATACATCCATAAATAACAGAGACTCGTGGACTAAGGCTCATTAACGCCCCAACCACGTAAAAAACCTTCATCTCACTTTCTTACAGCTCTTTATTATAATCATATTTTAATAGTTGCCGAAAATCTCGGTCAACATTTTGGTGCTTTCATTGAGAGCTGAGGAAAGCTGCTACATAACTAGCATTTGACTTCACAACAATGGTGGAGACAAGAAGTACACGTCATCCTCGCCCTCTAGAAGACGCTCAAGATCCCAATGAGGAAGATGTAGCCTCAAGAGCAGCAGAGGAGTCCGAGGAAGAAGAAGAAGAGATAGTTCCCGACGAGAACTACGAAGAAAACCTCGACGAGTATGCCTATGACGGAGGAAGCTACTCAGAGTTGGTGCTCCTTAGACAAAAAGCTATCGATCATGAAGCTGAGATCGAAGCTCAGAAAGCGCAAAATCAAAAAATGCAGGAAGTGATGCTAGCCATGCAAAAAGCCATGGAGGCAGCTGGTATTCACGTGCATCCCAAGGCGATGGCCGCTGGGCTCGACGGGGAGCCAGCGACGTCTTCGCCTAATTCCCAGCAGCAAAGACCTAGGGAACCTAGCCCTATAAGGCACCCTGCTGAGGAAAACCAAACAAAAAACCCTACTTCTACCCCTGGTCGAAAGAAAAGGTGCAGGATTCGCGAAGGGTCCGCTCGGATTTCCCTAAAGGGAAAGGTCCGCAGAGGGGCAAGCCCCAAAGAGGGAGTCTTGGCCCTCAGGATCGAGGGGACCGGAAAAGCGTTTCCGTGCACCAGGAACCAGGGGGTAGAGGAAGAAGAGGACAGAGATGTCCTCCCATTGATCTGAGAAATCAAATCAATGGGAATCAAGGTGACCTCCGGGATCACCTTGACCAAAAAAGATACAGGCCTGTGGTCTCCTCGGGTACTGTAAACGAAGGGATTATGGCGGAACTTGCCATACTTCGAAAGGATATTGCTCGAGTCTCCCGGAGGCAGAAGGGAGACGACTCCGACTCGGACAGTGAGGATCGGGAGCCTTGTGCCAAACATATCCTGGAGGCGGAGCTCCCTAAAAACTTCAAGATGCCCGAAATGGCGGCATATACTGGGAACTCCGACCCCAGTGATCACTTGTCACGGTTCAACCGTGTCATGACAGTCATGCGGGTCAGCAATGACGCCAAATGCTTGTGCTTCCCCCTCACTCTGAGCGGATCAGCAGAGGAATGGTTCAAAAAACTGGAACCAGGATCGGTGGGTTGCTGGAACAAACTCCAAACCAACTTCCGGAGACAATTTGTCGCCGCCAGGAAGGTTAACTTGGAGGTTAGTGCCTTGACCAACATCAAGCAACTGTCCACCGAGACCTTGAAGAATTACATCAAGAGGTTCCGAGAGGAAGCCTCGAAGACCAAGAAGGTCGACGACGGACAACAGCTTGCGCTTCTCCAAGCAGGAATCCGCACTGGGACTCCCTTCTGGAACGAGTTGCAGCAAGAAGGCGCTGCTAACCTTCAGGACTTCCAGAAGAGAGTCCAAAAATATATTAACCTCGAAGAAGCCCGCATCGTGGCTTACGGAGGCTACTATCCCACCGGGATAGCAGGGATACATGCCGGGAGTGTCGCCCTCGGCATCGTCCCGACCGCAACTCCACAAGTAAGTGGCATACAGTTCTCCGCTACTCCCGGATACAGCCAGGGCCAAACTTTGGCACCGGCATCTTCCCATTACGGCAACCCGTTCGGGGTGAATGGACGAACTCCTTCACAGGCCGCCCCGACTGCTAGCTTAACAGGCCCTACCCAGGGGTCGAGGAGCAAAAGGTCCTCCAAGGGCAGCACCCGAACGGGAGAGAAGCGCCAAAAGAAGGGGTACACACCCCAATACACCGGGTACACGAGCTCACGGACTCTCAGGAACGTGTCTATTTTGCCACAAGGCAGAATATGCACTACCGGAGACCCCGGCCCATTGTACAAAGACGGCCTCCGGAGAGATCCGAGTAAAAGATGCGAGTACCACAATGACATTGGTCATAGCACCAACGAGTGTAAAAATCTCAAAGACGAGATTGAAAATTTGATCCGCTTGGGCCACCTCTACGAGTGGATCAAAAATAGGTTGCCCCACCTTAATCCAGGGCAGGTGGCGGGGGTATGCCTCCGGGAACGCCGTGGGGTACAGCAGAGTATTGCCTCCCGCTCCCGCAGTGACACCCAGCATATCCCCGGGCTACCGCCCCGGCCTAATGGACGGGTAGCCATGATCTCCGGAGGTCCCCATATCGGAGGAAACACTCGCAAGGAGCGAAAAAGATATGCCGAGGCCGCAAAACACAGTGAGGTGTGGGAGATTACTCAACTCCCGGCCCAAAGGCCTCGGCTAATGGACCAGCCCATAACGTTCACGGAAGAAGACGCCAAGACGGTGCGTTTTCCTCACCACGACCCGCCGGGTCATAGAGACCCCCATCGCAAATAAAGTGGTGGCTAGGGTCCTGATTGACAATGGGAGTTCCGTGAACTTGCTCTTCAAAGAAGCCTTCACTGCGATAGGGTTGACCGACCGGGACCTCTCGCCTAGTGGGTCACAGCTCACAGGGTTTAACGGGACGACACTAATCCCGATGGGAAAAGTCAGGCTCCCAGTTACCCTGTGCCCGGATACCCCCCAGAGCACATTTAAGTATTGCACCTTCGTGGTGGTAGACTGTCCAACAGCCTACAACGCGATCCTAGGCCGACCGCCCTCGTCGACTTTGGTGCGATTACTTCAATCCGACATCTATGCCTGAAATTCCCTACCCAGGAAGCCGGAGTCGGAACGGTAAGGGGAAATCAGGGAGAGGCCAGGCAATGTTACAATGTTGCCACCCACTTACCAGTATTCATGGTCCGGGGGCCCCCTGAGATAGAGAAGGCTGAAGAGGATGAGTTGGATCCTCGCATAGGGTCCGAAAGGGTCGTGGAACCAATGGAGGACGTCGAAGAAATACCAGTGTGCGACGACGACTCCACCAAAGTACTCCGGATAGGGAAGAGCCTGGATCCGGAGGAAAAAGATAAAATAATAAAAACACTGAAGGGCGCCATCGACATCTTTGCATGGCGCCAAGAAGACATGACCGGCATCAGCCCTCATGTCATCACCCATGTACTCAATGTCAACCCGGACATGCCCCTTGTACAGCAAAAGAGACGCCCGCTCGACTCGGTGAAAGCCGAGGCCTTAGAGAAAGAGGTGGACAAACTCTTGTCCAATGGCATGATCCGCGACGTGTACTATCCGGAATGGCTGGCCAATCCAGTCCTGGTGCCCAAGCCGAACGGGACTTGGCGGGTTTGTATAGATTTCACAGATCTAAACAAAGCCTGCCCAAAGGACTGCTTTCCGCTACCCAGGATCGACCAGATGGTAGACGCCACGTCCGGATTTAAGCCGTCTTTCATGGATGCCTATGCTGGGTACAACCAAATAAAAATGCATACGGCAGACCAGGAGTGCACTAGCTTCAGGACCGATAAGGGGGTATACTGCTACCTAGTCATGCCTTTCGGACTGAAAAACATATACTGCTACCTAGTCATGCCTTTCGGACTGAAAAACGCCAGAGCAACCTATCAAAGAATGGTGAACCGGATGTTTAAAAGCCTCCTGGGACGAAACATGGAGGTATATGTAGACGACATGCTCGTCAAATCCAAAGCATGCAACAGCCATGCAAGCGACTTAGAAGAATGTTTCGAAGTCGTCCGGAGATATGGCATGAAGCTCAACCCAAAAAAATGTACCTTCGGGGTCAAGTCGGGAAAATTCCTGGGCTTCATAGTCAGCCAAAGGGATCGAAGCAAACCCGGAGAAAATCCAAGCTCTCCTGGACATGCCATCCCCCAAGAAACATAAAGACGTGCAGTGCTTGACCGGAAAGGTAGCCGCACTGAGCCGCTTTATCTCACGATCCACGGACAAGTGCATACCCTTCTTCAACATACTGAAGAAATGCCAAAAGTTCGAATGGTCAGATGAATGCGAGGAGGCATTCAAAAGGTTAAAAGACCACATGTCCAAACCTCCTATCCTATCAAAACCCGTCCTTGGAGAAGACTTGTTCCTTTACTTGGCCGTCTCCGAGCACGCGGTCAGCGCTGCACTGGTCCGGGAGGAAGAAAAAGTTCAACACCCCGTGTACTATGTTAGTAAGTGCATGATAGGGGCCGAGACAAGGTACCCGGTCATTGAAAAATTAGTATTCTGCCTCCTGATGGCATCAAGGAAGTTGAGACCGTACTTCCAAGCCCATCCGATCAGAATCCTGACCAATCATCCGCTCCGGCAAGTTCTCCAGAAGCCTGAAGCATCCGGAAGACTCCTCAAGTGGGCGATGGAGCTGAGTCAATTCGACTTACATTACGTGCCCCGGATTTCCATAAAAGGCCAGGCCTTGGCAGACTTCATCACCGAATGCAATGAAGCCGAGGCAACAGCCAATACACCGGAACCACCAATCCCCACTTGGCGAGTATTTGTAGACGGAGCTTCTAATGAGAACGGTTCAGGAGCCGGAGTGGCTATGATATCACCTACTGGATTGCGGCTCTAGGCAGCACTCCGATTCAACTTCACAGCTTCGAATAATGAAGCCGAATATGAGGCCCTGATAGCAGGGCTAAAATTGGCTAAAGCTGTAGGAGCCAAGAGAGTGGAAATCTACAGTGACTCTCAGCTGGTCGTAAACCAGGTCTCCGGAGAATGCCAAACTCGCGGCGAACGGATGGCCGCATACGTAGCAATAGTCCGAGAACTGCTCCACGAGTTCGCGGACTATAAAATAGAAAGAATCCCCCGAGAGAAGAACGCTCATGCGGACTGTCTGGCTAAGTTAGCCTCGGACAGTGAAATCGAAGAACTGGGGGTAGTACCAGTGGAACGCTTGGCAGAGCCAAGCATCAAAATAAAAGAGACCACACTAACGGTTGGGCAAGAACCCAGCTGGATGGTCCCCATCATAAAGTACATAACCACAGGTGAGTTGCCCCAAGAGAGGGCACTGTCTCGAAAGATTCAGTATCAAGCTCATCGTTATGTAATGATGGACCAAATTCTCTACCGGAGAGGACTCAGCATGCCTTATTTAAGGTGTGTATCGGACCCTGAAGCTAGACAAATCATGCTGGAGGTCCATGAAGGGTTCTGTGGAGATCATACGGGAGGACCCAGCCTCTCAAAGAAAATATTGAGGCAAGGGTACTTCTGGCCAACAATGAAAAAAGATTGTATAGACTATGTCCAAAAGTGTGACTCGTGCCAAAGGTACGCGAACATACCGAGAGCTCCTCCAAATGAGATCACTTTGATGACCAGCCCCTGGCCCTTCGCGGTCTGGGGGATAGATCTCATCGGGTCTCTACCTACGGGAAAAGGAGGGGTAAAGTATGCAATAGTAGCAGTGGACTACTTCACCAAGTGGACAGAGGCTGAACCTATGAAGACAATAACTGCTAAGAAGGCGTTGGACTTTGTTATCAAAAACATAGTGTGTCGATACGGCTTGCCTCACAAAATAGTCTAAGACAATGGAAAGCAATTTGATTGCAAGGAATTTACTGACTTTTGCAACCAACACGGAGTGGTAAAAAGCTTCTCCGCGGTAGCCCGGCCTCAAACAAACGGCCTGTGTAAGCAAATAATAAAATCCTAAAGGTCACCTTGAAAAGAAGCTACTGGCCTGTAAAAATAACTGGCCTGAAGAATTGCCAAGGGTATTGTGGGCCTACCGGACGACCCCCAGAACCACAACCGGTCACTCGCCGTTCTCAATGGCGTACGGTTGTGAAGCAATGGTCCCGGTGGAAACATTATTCCCATCCCACAGGAGGACGACTTAGGATCCGGCCACCAATCAGGCGCTGCTCCAAGAGGCTTTGGATCAAGTCGAAGAACTCCGGGATGAGTCTCAAATACGGATGGCTGCTTATCAAAAGAAGGTGACCAAATATTTTAACTCCAAGGTTAAAAGCAGAAAATTTGCTATTGGGGATATGGTCCTAAGAAGGGTTTTTCCAGCCACCCAAGAACCCGGAGTGGGGGTACTTGGACCAAATTGGGAAGGACCATATGAGATCGAGGACGAAATCGGTTCTGGCACTTACAAACTAAAAAGAATGGACGGAACCACCGTCCCAAGAGCCTGGAATGCCGATCACCTCAGAAAATATTACCAGTAGCGAATTAAACTTAGATTTTGTTCAAAGGGTTTGTACCGTCCAAATGTATACCTCCTCTATATTAAATAAAACTGAGTGCCTTAAAAACAAAGTTTCTATGCCACTCAGGGGGGTACTAGGGTATACCGCACGGACAAAAAAAAAAAAACAAACTAAGTAAAATATCCTGACCCAAAGGGCAGGTCAAAAAGTATGCACAAAAATAAAAAGCATAAGTATAAAAACCCTGAGCCAAAGGACAGGTTAAAATATATAAGTGTGACAAATAAAGATCGCATAAAAAATATCCTAGCCCAAAGGGCAGGTCATATACATATAAATGGCCCGGGGACAGGCCTTAAAATATAATTGTCTCCCCTTCAAACGAAAGCTGCCACCTATATATAAATTGTTCTAAGGCAGCAGCAAATATGTACAAACAAAAAAAAAAGAGTTATAAAAGAAATGGGTAGAATCTGGGTCAATAATACGGCAGCTCAGTCAGCCCGCGGAGGAAGACGAGGTCCAATCCGTGCCTCAAGCGCGGCATCAAGCTTCTTCTTCTTTTCCCGAAATCTGGCAATCATCTCCTCGGGTTTGGGATAAAAAGTAAGCTTGATACTTTGATCATTGGTGGCCCAAGCCATATAGACACCATCATCAAAGCGCTTCGGGCACCGGGCGCAGGAAACAGGAGAAAGGAGCTCGGCCCTCTTGGCCTTCCTGGTGGATTGTTCTTTGAAATCCCTAAGCTCCTTCAACTCCGCAGCTAGAGCGGCCTTGGACTCAATGTCCGACTGGTGAGTCTCCTCTAAAGATCTCACCTTGGCGACCATTTCATCCAAAGCCTCCCTGGCCTCCCGGAGATCTCGCCTGGCCTTCTATGCAGCCTCGGTTTGAGCCCTTAGTTCCTCCTGGTGATGGGCCTCCATCCTGTCTCTCCGCTGAGCCTCGTCCCGGATCATGGCCTCCGCCTGAGCCTCCCTCCGTTTGGCCTCCTCTTCCTTGGCCTTGGCCGCTGCCTCCTGGCGCTCGGCAGCCTCCCGTAGATCCGCTCTCCGCTGTGAGGTCCTGGAGGACCTTCCTGACGTCATTCATGTCCCCAAAATCGGACAGAGTGAAGCCATGGTTTGTGATGTTCTTGGAGAGGCGGCCAGCCTCAGCAGCAAGCTGAACCATAACGAAGTATAAGGAAAAATTTCTCAAAGGAAGAAAACAAAATACAAACAATAAAAGGAAACGCAAAAATTGCAAAGTACTTACCACCGTGAGAGAATGGCTGAGGTCCTGGACCTGGAAGATAGAGTTCAGAGAAGCGCAAGTGGCAAAACGCTTGGGCGCGCAACGTGTGAGCTGAGAAGCAAACTCGCCGGTCATCTCCGCGGCAAAAGGAGCCAAGGTAGGCCCTAGGAAGCGACGGAACCAGTCCGATAAGGGGTCCAGATTAAGGTCCCACAGATCCTGGTATTCCGGGTGGTTGATACTCGCCTCAACCTCAGCTCGCAGGATCCTCCTAAGGGCCTCCACTTCATCATACCCCCGGGAGTACTCATCCATAGCATAGTTGTGTTTGGCTATGCGGAGCTCCTGCCTCACCTCGTCCCCCGAAATCGGGGTAAGCTCGATGTGGGGAGGAGCAGGATTTTCCTCCATCGGGGAGACCCCGCCGTCTAGGCCATGGGCAGGAGTGTCGGCTCTCCGAGGCCTCTTCAACTCATCCTGGGCAACCATCTTGCCCTTACGCTTGCGAATCAGAGCCGCTTGAGGCTCCTCCTCGTCCTCCTCTGCTACCTCCGGAGGTGCTTGAGGCTCTCCTGCACCCTCAACGGCTTCCTCCGAGAAGTCCCACCTTTTCCCTTGGCCTTCTCCCGGAAGCACCTCCTCGTCATCCACTAAGTCAATGGTTTCAGGGGGAGCGCTAGAAGAAACCTTCAAGGAAGGGGCCGGGGGAGAGGGGGTGAAGGCCGGAGGAGCCACGGGAGTATGAACCCCGACGAGCTGTTCCAGGATGGCATCCATGGAGATACCTGTTTCAAAAAATAAGCAAGTGTTAGAAGTCCGTGAGGAACCGCTTATACAAGATACAGCAAATAAGCTACTCCTACCCGAACTTCCTAATTCGGCCCTAGCAAAGTCCTGTACTTTAATGCTGGCGGCGTCATCTCCGAGATAACTGTCCGAGGGCCGAAACCAGCTGGACGTTATGTAAGCTGAAGGACCTAAGGGAATAGGTTCTGGAGGGCCGGAGCCCATCCGGGACCGACCTAGGTAATCTCCTAAGTTCGTAAAATAAAATTCCTTCAAACGATCCCCCCACCGGGTCAACGGCATCTTAAATCTACAAAGACGCTCGTCGAACCCTACGGGCCTATGACTGGTGTATTCATCAACGGAAGGAACATAGCGAATTATCAAGGGAGACTTACCGCCGGCACCGGAAGTGCTAGCACCGGGAGCACCCGAGTTTGGTTCGGGGACTGAAGGCTGTGGTCGGGAAGTCTGCTTCTCGGAAGAATCTTCAAGACGAAGGGGCCTCCCGGCGGGACGATCCCCAATCTCTTCTTGAAGTATCTTGTCAAAAAATTTAGCTTCGGACTTCCCCCCAATGGCTTGGCTCCTTCGCACCACCGGACTCCCCACGCGAAGCCCTCTCCCAGAGGCAGCCTGGGCCTTAGAGTACGCCTTCTCCTGGGCCTTCCGGTAGAGATAATCTTGATACTTCTTCTCTGCCGTAGCAATAAGCTCATCCCGGAAGGCCTTCTCCGCAACCGGCGCCCTCACATTGGGGCAGATGACCCGTGAGAGGTTGGAGTCATCCACGGATTGGTGAGAAAGGATAAGTTTGGCCTTCCTACAATTCTCCGTGGTGACTAGGCCCCCGACATCAAGATCGGCGTGGTCATAGGAGGCGAAGGCTTGGGCCCTTCGAAGAAAAGCCTGAGTGGGAAGCGTCCGCTGATAAGGTGGGATCCGCACCCACTCCGTGAGAAGCTCCGGGTGGTCCACGGCCCTGAACCCGGACGAAAAGAAAAAGCGGTGGCGGTACTCCTTAACGTGAGTCTGCCTATTATACGGAACCACCCCCTCGTTAGCAGGGTGGATCCGGAACCCATAAAAACCATCCTTAAGTTTGTCCCCTTTCTTGGGGACGGATAAAAGTTCATAAAAATATAAAATTTCCGCCGGGCTAGGAGACCCCCAGCCACGGGCGGTGTAAAAAATAAATAAGCCTGAGAGAAGGCGGTAAGCTTGAGGAATAAGTTGGTATGGCGCAAGGTCGACAAATACAAGAAAATTACCAAAGTAATCTTGGAGCGGGAGCATGGCACCGGCCATCAAATGGGTCTGACTCCAAGCCCCGAAGCCGTCATAGTTATGATTAGGCGTCTCCGAGTCACGAGGAGGCCGGTGAAAGGTCCCTGAAGTGGAGGGTTTGATCCCAGCAACATTAATAATGTTCTCCAGCTGGTGAGGACAAGTCAGGGTGGATCGAAGCTTGGCCGCTTCCCAACCAGTCGCACGGGATTTATACCCCTCCTGGGCAACGGGTCCCAGAGAAACCTCCTCCAGCGTGGCCATATCTTTTCCTTTCTTCTTCGAAGATTTTGAGCAAGAAGCAGACATTTTGTGTTCTGAGAAAAACAAAAAGGAAAAGGAAAATCCCAGCAGTTAGGTCCCATACCAAACCCTAAATCAAGAAAAAGGGAGTGGGGGTCCCCTAACCGCTGGAAAGAGGCCCCCTCCGGACACGTGTCACATGAGAAACTCTGGAGAAAATCCCTGAACAAGTGTCGGGTGCAGTGAAATCGCAGAAAGTGGTTTTGCAAAAAATAAAAAAAAAAGAAAAGCCATCCTATGCCCTAAGCAACTGTTAAACGAAGAATGCATGGCTCTCTTCAAACAAAGCTGTATGATTACAACAGGGGCATGACAATGGCGATTCTACAACTAACGCAGTAAACGTAAAGCAGAACTCAAAGGACTTAAACACTCACACACCCAGAAGTCTCTAAGTGCGAACCCAGAAAACGAACGAAGTAAATATAAGCATGTTATTATTTAAGGATGCAAGAAACTTACAGTAGATCGTTGAACTGGGGGTACTGAATGTGGTTGAGTAAAAGTTGAGAAGAACTGGCGAAGTCGAACACTGGAAGACTGAAAGAAGTGTTTAAGTATTAAGGCAGTTCGTGCTACTTTGAGGAATTTTCTCTCTGGGAAATTCGAGCAGAAATGGCAAAGAATGAAAATTAGCCGAAATGAAGGAAAGGTGGTGGCTTTTATAGGCAAAAACGCATGAGGAACAGGCGTCATCACCTACCAATCGCACGGTGGGGGGAGATGCACGATTCGAATTCCCGAAGATCAACGGATCAGATCAATCTGCCATAAAGGCGGTGGAAACGTTTGAGTATCCGTCTGACACCATTAATGCGCCGCATCAATCAAAGGGCGTGAAACAAATCGACCTTTGCAAAAGCGAATCGCTGCATTCAATGCCATCATTAGACACGCCTTCACGCGCCACAAGCTCGTGTCAGAAGACCGAGGAGGCGGCTGGAGACATTCCTGCAAAAGGCGAATCGCTGCAATAAATGTCATCATTAAATGTGCCCCCACGCGCTCGAGGCCTGAGCCAGGGAAACGAGGAGTCGACCGGAGGCACTTGAACAAGCCTTGGTTTATTTTTACTAAGTAAACAAGGCTTGGGGGGTAAATGTTGCTCCAGAATTCTCCCAAAATACGTGGACCAGTCGAGAGGGGACACGTGGATCAGATAACTTGTAAACATTTGCTAAGTCTTTGCGCGCCACAAGGAAGCACTGTTAGCATGGGTCCCGGAGGAGGCTCCCGGAGTACAAGGTACTCCAGGAGGCGTGCATAGCGTGAAGGCTCTCCGGGATGTGTCAGGTCTCTCCCGAGCAATCAAGTCGCATTTAATGCTGCATGGGAGGAAGCGTGTTGGGACTGTAACACGCAATAAAGTCTGACGGCACAACCCCCAAACAGCAGCGCTACAGTAATGATCATTTAAGTCTAGCGACGGCTACTCTGCGAAGAGTCACGTCAATCACAAGGCAAAAAGGACATTCTCCATAAAAACCCTATCGCACCTAGGGATTTGACCATGCATCACCCATGGTATATTCATTGGAAATGCTCAACTTTATGGATACTTACAGATACATGTGTAAGAACAATTCTAGGGATTACCCCACCAAAACACTATAAATACCCCCTCAAAGCTCATTTAATGGGGTCGAGAATCTTGGTTTTGTAAACAAGCAAGAAGAGAAAATACTCACCAAGAACATTCTCTGTATTTAAGAGAAAGACATTCTCTTAAGTGTGGAATCTGTATTAAATACATCCATAAATAACAGAGACTCGTGGACTAAGGCTCATTAACGCCCCAACCACGTAAAAAACCTTCATCTCACTTTCTTACAGCTCTTTATTATAATCATATTTTAATAGTTGCCGAAAATCTCGGTCAACAGTATTTTTTTAGTGTTTTCTCTTATCATTCCTACTTGCTATGTGCTTATAATTTCTGAATTGGATTTTGTGTTAAACCATTATTGATTTCTATTTATTATTTTGTAGTATCCTGTATAGCCATGTCGAATCCCATGTTATCACTCTTGACTGAAAATAAGCTAAATGGATCTAACTTTCCAAACTGGAATGAGAACATTAATATTGCTCTCATAGGAGAAAGTGCCTTGTTTGTGTTAACTGAGCCGTCTCCTGAACAGCCGGGTGACAATGCAACCAAAGCTGTTAAAGAGAAGTTCGAGCGTTGGCAGAATGCTAACAATAAAGCTCGATACTTCATGCTTTCCAGCATGGTTGACACCCTTAAAACAAGGTTTGCAAAAACCGACACGGCTGCAGAAGTTATGACGAAGTTAACTGAGCTATTCGGTATGGCATCTATTCAGTCTCGCTTTGACGCGACTAAGAAGTTCATCAATGCACGAATGGAACCCCATCTGAATGTGCGTGATCATGTTCTCCTAATGGCAAGTTATTTCCAAGAAGCCCAGGATCATGGTGCTGAAATGGATCACACTACTCAAGTAAGCCTTATCTTGAATAGTTTGACTCTAGCTTTTCTACCCTGTACATCAAATTATGTCATGAATAAAAAGGATATAGACTTTCATTAGTTAGTCAATGACCTTCAGACATATGAAAATTTGATTGGAGGACCCAAGAAGAAAGAGTGTAAACCTCACAATTCTGGAAATGGTAATGGGACGGTTAAACCTGAGGCACATCTAGCCTCTACTTCAAGACCCAAATCAAAGAAGAAGTGGAAAAACACCAAGAAGCGAGCCAAAGCTGTGAAAACAGTTCAAAACAAAAAGGCTGCTGCTACTGATGATGCACTAAAAGGAAAGTGTTTCTACTGCAATGAGAAAGGCCATTGGAAACCCCAATGTCCTAAACTTCTTGCAAAGAAACAAGATATTTCTTTCTATAAACTTGATGAGTTTTAGTGAATTATTATCCAATTGGATTTTTGATTCTGGACTAACTTTGTTTATTTGTTTTTCTTCTTATAATAGCCCAAGCTACTTGAACTCAGATGCTATCTTAGTGAGTTGGATCGGAAAGCTAGACAAAGAGATGAAGATCGTCCAAGATAAAGATGAAGCTCATTTATTTATTTATTTTTGAATTAATTGTTTTAGTTTAAATTACAATTTAGATTTCGAATTTTAGTTTGTGATTTTTATTCCCTGTTTTTCTCATAATGTTGTAATACATTTTTTTATTATTAATAATATTTTATTTTCTATTACAAATAAATTACAATTTATGAGATTGAGCTTCATTTACTTTATCTTATGCCACAATTACCAATTATATTTATATATTTGTATGTGTAAGTGTTTTTATTATTGGTACAAATTCTATAATATTTACAACTCTTCATAGAGTTATATTACATAAACACTAGAAGTTATTTCTATGTTTATAAATAATTGTTAATTCTAATACAATTATTAAGAATTTATTTAATAAAAGGATCTTTTGATCTGATAGGGGTGGAGAAAAGTTAAGAAAACTATGCAGTTCAACGATCTTTTATATCTAATGAACTCTAGATTGTATTCAACTCCACATAATCTCTATAACACTTAGAGAATCATGATCTTTATAACCTTTAGGGGTGGATTTTAAAATCCACAGTACCCTATGTAACACATATTTTTCTTTAAACATGGAAGCAATATAATAAATTAGCTACTATTAGTATAAATCATTGATCTTGATTATATGTTCCAGTTTAGTTTTACTGTTGCAGTAAATAATGATACCAATAAAGTTCTTTGATAATGTATCACACTACCTTAATTGAGTGGGAGAATTTTAAAATTCCTTACCCATCTTTATTTGGTTGACACTTGTGATAGGAACTTAAGAACACTACTGAAAAGCAAATCTAACCATTCATGTGGACAGAAATAACTTATCAGAATTATGAGAATAAGATAGAAGAATTCTTGCATAGTCTATTCGAATGACTTGAGCCAAGATTCTTAATCCTCATAACATTTTATGGTATCTTAATTTGATTACTCAATCTCTAGCAAGTATTTTTCACTTCAAATACTAGTCTGCTATGTTGATGATTTAGTCTTAAAAAAAACTTATAGTTTCAGACTAATACACTAAGTCACAACTAGATATCCCTCCAAACAATAAGAGGTTAAAAGTTTTATTTAACCAGACATCTGCTATTGAGTGGGAGCTATCTGAGATGTAATCAAATAAGGAACGTTAGAAGATATTCAAGAAAGATTTATGAAAGTGATCTATATGTTAGATATTAAGGAACGGTATATCAGTTATCCTTATATCTACCCCAACTCATTCAAGATTTTGAGATGGTGGTTACTCTGGGGGTGGAGGAGTTATTCTATAATAATTCAAGCTCTACCAGAGAAGATTTATAACTTTGTAAATTCGAAATTACGAGAAAGTTATCTTTACTGAAGAAAATTCTGCACTGTATTATCTCCGTTCAAAATTTTAAAATATCAGAGATATGTCTTCTGTTTATTCAGATGTACTTTAAAACAATATGGATTTAAGTATCCCTTGATGAGTAAAGCATATAGTAAAGGATGTTTCATAATGTTTTTATGAACTTGTTTCCAGAAGTTTGGGTGGATTCAAATATACTACACTTGATCTGAAGATCAAGATAACAAACTTATTAAAATGCACAGTTTGTTTTATGTTAGTGCAAGTGGGAGTCTGTTGGATTTTTGTGCCCTAAATAAAACCCATTACAATCTGATTAGTTATCAATATAAGAAAATTGAAGTGATTTATGTTTGCATGAATTTTACATGCTTATGCTTTAATATGTTTAATATATACACAAAGTCTGTTAAATCCAGAACATATTTTTATTCACAATTACAGTATTGTCAACACACTGGAATGTGATTGTGATTATATGATTCAAAAGACTAAGTCCCTGTTTCATCAGTGTTTTGAATTTACACTGATGTGATAATCAGCGATGATGTGTACTTACACTTAGAGTAAGTGTTATGTTCTTTCCAGGACATTGGTAAAGTATACTAGTTTCGAATGTATGGAGTATACATTGGACTGGACCAATATTGAACTTAGTTAAGATATTATAAACTTACCGTTGTATCTTTCCAAGCCAATATTAGTAGTTGATCTTAGATTTAAAGAATCTAAATCATGATATGCTTAGGCTCAACTCAAGAGTGCTATTCATGTTCTTCGATTTATTAGTTAAGCCTACTTTTGGGTCAGGGTGATACGTATATTTTGGGAACATGATAGTATGATTGAGTGGGAGCGCTGAACATAAATATGGAATCTATAGCTTCTACTGGTGTATAGAAGTCAAGTAATGATTCCCTTCGAGCTAAGTTAAATAGAAGTAAATGGATGAGCTCTTGTTTCAGTGACTAATTC
The DNA here is from genome assembly GCF_029168945.1 of Cannabis sativa. Classification (NCBI taxonomy): domain Eukaryota; kingdom Viridiplantae; phylum Streptophyta; class Magnoliopsida; order Rosales; family Cannabaceae; genus Cannabis; species Cannabis sativa. The sequence goes on along the minus strand of NC_083606.1, from coordinate 40,865,474 downwards.
ATAGATCACTAAAACATCATTTACAGGTAGCTAAGTGTTTTAAGGGGCCAAATATGTTGAGGGGTGAAAACGATAAAATTATCCCATCTCGATGTAAATCATCTATATAGAGGATCTTTGATCACATTAAGATTATAACAATGGTTAAATGAGATAGCATATCTATATCGTGAAACATATAGAATGCTCTATATAAGTTTGAGAGTGCAATTCTAAGTTCTAAGAGTGGATTCAACGAGGAATTAATAAGTAAGGATTTACTTAGTAAATTCGACTCACTTATTGGAAGCTCATGTTGGGTTTTATGCCCTAAATAAAACTCATTTCAATATAATCAGATTTACTTATTAATATAGATCAGAAATAACATTTAATGTTGCATGGTTCACATGATTTATTTCATGATTATATGTACATAATGTATGAATTCATCTGAAACCCTTTTCACATACTTGATCCTATTTATTGTGTTGTCAACACTTTGGAAAGTAAACATGACTATGTGAATAAAGTTTCCTAGATTTATCAGACACAAGGTTTTACTGATATGATAATCTACAACAGAGTTTACTTGCATTTGGAGAAATACTATGTTCTTTCCAGAACATTGGTTAAAGTAAAGCTCAGGTTGGATGCATGGAGTATGCATCGGAAGGGACCGATATTGAACTTTGACTTAGATTTATTAAACATACTGTAATATCTATTCAAGTCAATATCGCCTAGTTGATCCTAGATCAAATGATCTTAATCCTGTTATGATTAGGCTCAACTCAAGAGGTTATTCGTGTTCTTTGATTTGTTAGTTAAGCCTACTTTTAGGTCAGGGTAATACATACATTTTGGGAACACGGTAGTGCAATTGAGTGGGAGCGCTAACATAAACATGGAATCTATAGCTTCTATCTGGCGAATAGTAAGTAAAGGATGATCTCCTTCGAGCTTGACCTAATTAAAATAAATGGTGGAGTACTCATTTCACATAAGTTGAAATATCATTTATACGGGGTTAAGTGTTTTAAGGATAAAATACATTGTAGGGTGTAACGGTAATCTAATCCCTTTACAGTGTAGATCATTGATATAGAGGATCATTGATCAAATTAGGATTATAACAATGATAACTAATGATGTGTCTATATGGTGGAACATATAGAGCATTCTATATACTGAGAGTGCAATTCTATGTTCTATGCGTGGATTCAACGAAGAATTAATAAGTCAGTGAATTTAGGTTATAAATTCTTGATTTGCTTATTGGAAGCTCGGTTATATAGTCCCATGGTCCCCCCACTAGTTGAGATAATATTGCTTGTAAGACTCATATAATTGGTTTTGATTAATCAATTATAATTCTCAAATTACACTATGTCTATTTGGGAATTTTTCACTAAGTAAGGGTGAAATTGTAAAGAAAGAGTTTTAGGGGCATATTTGTTAGTTATGATACTTTTTATGGTTCAATTAATAAATATGATAAATGACAATATTATTTAATAATTATTTATAGTTATTAAATAGTTAGAATTGGCATTTAAATGGTTGAATTTGAAAATTGGCGTTTTTGAAAAAATAGAAATAAAATTTGTGAAAACTGCAAAATCCAAGTAAGGCCCATTACACAACATGGCCGACCACTTGGGTTGGTTTTTCAAACTGATATTTTCATTATTTTAATGCCAAATAATTCAAACCTAACCCTAGTGGAATGCTATAAATAGATAGTGAAGGCTTCAGGAAAATTACACTTTTACTTCTGATTTCCTTCAGAGAAAAACCTGAGCCTTCTCTCTCTATACCTAGCCGCCACCTTCTTCTCTTTCTTCCCTCTTTAATTTCAAAATTTCTTAGTGATTAGAGTAGTGCCCACACACAGCAAGTGATACCTCAATCATAGTGAGGAAGATCGTAAAGAAAGACTTTCAGCAAGAAGGAGTTTCAGCACTAAAGAAGGAGAGAAAGAGATCTAGGTTCAGATATTGATAATGCTCTGCTACAGAAAGGAATCAAGGGCTAGAGATCTGAACGGAAGGAGTCATATTATTCCGCTGCACCCAATGTATGGTTTCTCATACTTTATATGTGTTTATTTCATAATCGTTTTAGAAGTTCATATTTAGGGTGTTAATCAACATACTTGTGAGTAGATCTAAGATCCTGGTAAAATAATTCCCAACAGCTCAGCATATAGATCCATGGTCCCCATTCTAGTTGAGACCATACTGCTTGTAAGACTCAATAATTGATTTGTAATTAATTAATTATAATTCTAAAGTTAGACTATGTCTAATTTATGAATTTTCACTAAGCAGGGGTGAAATTGTAAAGAAAAGAGATTCTAGGTTTATTTATTAATTAAGAGACTCTATATGTCTAATTAGTAGTTATATTAAATGAAAATATTATTTAATAATCTTTTTAGTTATTAAATAATTAGTTTTGGCATTTAAATGGTTAGAATTGAAAAATTGGGGTTTTTGAGAAATTAGAAATAAAAATTGTGAAAACTGCAAAATTCAAGTTAGACCTAATAACACCTGTGGCCGACCACTTGAGAAGCTTTTTCCAATTAATATTTTCATTATTTTAATGCCAAATATTTACTAACCTAAACCTAGTAGTTGCCTATAAATAGAAAGTGATGGCTTAGTCAAATAATGAAGTTTTTCAACAAGTTTTCTTCTGATTTCTTTTTTCAGAAAAACTGAGCCTTCTACTTTCTCTCTCTATAGCTGACCATACCACTCTCTCTTTTCCTCTTCACAATTTCGAACCCTTAGTGATAGAGTAGTGCCCACACACAGCAAGTGGTACCTCAATCATAGATTGGAAGACTGTGAAGGATCACACACAAAGAGAAGGACATTCGGGCTCAGATCTTGATAATACTCTGCGACAGAAATAAAACAAGGGTTAGAGATCTGAGTGGAAGGAGACATTATTCTGCTGCCAGCAATGTATGGTTTTCTTAACTTTATATGTGTTTAATTATCGTTTTAGAATGTTCATATTTAGGGTGTTAAACAACATACTTGTGAGTAGATCTAAGATCCTGGTAAAATAAATATCCAACAATAATATCTTATCCAAGATCAATATCGGTCCAGCCCAATGTATACTCCATACATTCGAAGCTAGTATACTTTACCAATGTTTTGTAAAGAACATAACACTTATGCAAAGTGTAAGTACACTCCATCGCTGATTATCACATCAGTGTAAATCCAACGCACTAATGAAACAGGGACTTTGTCTTTCGAAGCATATAATCACAATCACATTCCACTGTGTTAACATCACTGTAATTGTAAATGACTATATGTTCCGGACTTAACAGATTTTGTATATATATTAAACCACAAACAACCTGCAAACATAAATGACTTCTAATCTTTCATTGATAACAAATAAGATTAGATTGTAATGGGATTTATTTAGGGCATAAAATCCCAACAATATCCTGATAAGTCTATTGGTAAATAATTAGGGTTTATATTTATATTATGAGTTAATCAGGTAATAAGTGGGATTATGATCCTACTAATTTATTTCAGCATAAAATTTAAATTTTTGCTGTAAGTGAGTAAATAATCGTAATTTGTTAATTAGGGAGATTTATATAGAATGTGTGAATGTAATATGAGCTATATGTGGAATAAAAATATTTTCAAGTTCGGTGATCCTGGAGACTCAATAAGTGGATATATATAAGTGTAATTTGTTAATTACGGAGATTTATTTGAAATACGTGGATATAATATGAGTTATTTGTGAAATAAAAATATTTTCAGCTTCGGCGACCCTGGAGACCCGATTAGAGGCTAAAAATGTCACAACAATTTTAGTTAAAAATATTGATAGGATTATTGGGATAAGTTGATTTTAGAAATATTGGGGTATTTTAGGGTACTCGAAGTTGGCCAAATACCCTAAAAATAGAAATTTCTTAGTGGCTAAAATATAATAAGATAACTATTAATAATAAAGTTTTTATTAATATTATTATTAATATTATATATATATAAAAAAACGAAACTTATTAGTTTTGTTTGATATATATATGTTGTCGAGCAAATTTCGCAACACCAAAAATGAATAATCACAATAATAATAATAAGAAAGAATATGATGAACAATTTCGAGTATTCAACCTAAAACGGCGAGTACTTGAACTGGAAACGTAAATACTTGGCAAAAACTGGAAATATCAAGAAGACACAGGAATATAGTGGTTCAGTCATATCACGGTCTGCTTAGTTCACTGTTGCAAGAGTTTCGTAGGTGTCATTTCATGGTGGATAATTCCTTTATATAAAAAGCAAGTGTCCAATTAGTTACACAAGGATTGCATTCATTGTCAATCCGTTTGTACATTGATTTACAGCAATTAAACTCAAAACGTAAACATCAATAAATAAATAACAGTTTCCATTCACTAAATGCAGCAACGTATGCGTCTTCTAATATGCGAGTTGTCTGTTCATATTCTAGTGCAAGCTCGCGGGCTCAAGATAGACCTAACATTTAATTAAGTCTAGGATGCCTGCGTTCTTGCATAGTCGCATTTATAGACATCGTGTTGGGTTTTATGCCCTAAATAAAACTCATTTCAATATAATCAGATTTACTTATTAATAAAGATCAGAAATAACATTTTATGTTGCATGGTTCACATGATTTATTTCATGATTATATACACATAATGTATGAATTCTATTTAAGTCCAGAACATATGAATTTGTTAATGATTATAATGTTGTCAGTGTTGGAAATTATTTTACCAGGATCTTAGATCTACTCACAAGTATGTTTATTAACACCCTAAATATAAACTTTCTAAAACGATGAAATAAACACATATAAAGTTAAAGAAACCTTACATTGGTTGCAGCGGAATAATATGACTCATTCCGTTCAGATATCTAGCCCTTGATTCCTTTCTGTAGCAGAGCATTATCAATATCTGAACCTGGATCTCTTTCTCTGAATCCTTGATGCTGAAACTCCTTTGCTGATGATCTTTCTTCACGATCTTCCTCACTATGATTGAGGTATCACTTCCTGTGTGTGGGCACTACTCATACACTAAGGATTTCGAAATTCAAGAGGAAGGGAGAGAGAGTGGGTTCGACCAAAAATAGGGAGAGAGAAGGCTTAGGTTTTTCTGATTCAGAAAGTGTTAGGAAAAGTGTAATTTTCCTGAAGCCTTCACTATCTATTTATAGCATTCCACTAGGGTTAGGTTTGAATTATTTGGCATTAAAATAATGAAAATATCAGAGGGAAAAACCCTACAAAAGTGGCCGGCCCTATACAAGTGGATTTGGGCCTCACTTTTTGCAATTTTGCAGTTTTATCTTTTCTGCATCTGATTTTCTCAAAAACGCCAATTTTTCTAATTCAACCATTTAAATGCCAATTCTAACTATTTAATAACTATAAATAATTATTAAATAATATTGTCATTTATCATATTTATTAATTGAACCATACAAAGTATCATAATTAACAAATATGCCCCTATAAACTCTTTCTTTACAATTTCGCCCTTATTTAGTGAAAAAATTCACAAATAGACATAGTCTAATTTGAGAATTATAATTGATTAATTAAAACCAATTACATGAGTCTTACAAGCAATATTATCTCAACTAGTGCGGGGACCATGGGTCTATATAACCGAGCTTCCAATAAGTAGATCAAGAATTTAGCACTAAAATTCACTAACTTATTAATTCTTCGTTGAATCCACGCATAGAACTTAGAATTGCACTCTCAGTATATAGAATGCTCTATATGTTCCACCATATAGACACATCATTAGTTATCCATTGTTATAATCCTAATGTGATCACTGATCCTCTATATGAATGATCTACACTGTAAAGGGATTAAATTACCGTTACACCCTACAATGTATTTATTCCTTAAAACACTTGACCCCGTATAAATGATATTTCAGCTTATGTGAAATGAGTACTCCACCATTTATGTTCGTTTGGTCAAGCTCGAAGGAGATCATCCTTTGCTTACTATTCGCCAGATAGAAGCTATAGATTCCATGTTTATGATAGCGCTCCCACTCAATTGCACTACCGTGTTCTCAAAATGTACGTATCACCCAGACCTAAAAGTAGGCTTAACTAACAAATCAAAGAACACGAATAGCCTTTCAAGATTGAGCCTAATCATATCAGGATTAAGATCATTTGATCTAGGATCAACTAGGCGATATTGACTTGAATAGATATTACGGTAAGTTTAATAAATCTAAGTCAAAGTTCAATATCGGTCCCTTCCGATGCATACTCCATGCATCCAACCTGAGCTTTACTTTAACCAATGCTCTGGAAAGAACATAGCACTTCTCCAAATGCAAGTAAACTCTATTGTAGATTATCATATCAGTAAAACCCTATGTCTGATAAATCTAGGAAACTTTATTCACATAGTCATGTTTACTTTTCAATGTGTTGACAACACAATAAACAGGATCAAGTATGTGAAAATGGTTTCAGATGAATTTATACATTATGTACATATAATCATGAAATAAATCATGTGAACCATGCAACATTAAATGTTATTTCTGATCTATATTAATAAGTAAATCTGATTATATTGAAATGAGTTTTATTTAAGGCATAAAACCCAACAGTCAGCACAGTGGAATATAATCTTAATTATATGTTCGAAAGTTTATTCCCTGATTTGTCATAACACTGGATTTAGACTGGCATGGTATAATCAGTGATAGGTATTCTTACACCTTGGATAAGTGTTATGTCCTTTCCAGGGCATTGGCAAAGTTTACCAATATCGGATGTATGAAGTATACATCGGAAGGGACCGATATTGAACTTTGATTAGATATATGAAAATTTACCGTAATATTTATTCAATTCAATATCACCTGTTGATCCTAGATCAAATGATCTTAATCCTAATATTTTTAGGTTCGATCTCAAGAGTATTATACATGTTCTTTGATTTGTTAGTTAAGCCTACTTTTGGGTCAGGGTGATACGTACATTTTGGGAACATGATAGTATAATTGAGTGGGAGCGCTAACATAAATATGGAGTCTATAACTTCTATAGGAATTTAGAAGTGAAACGATGATATCCTTCGAGCTTGGCTAAACAGAGATAAATGGTGGAGATCTCATTTCACTTTGCTAAAATATCATTTATACGGAGCTAAGTGTTTTAAGGATAAAATTCATTGAAGGTGTAACGGTAACTTAGTGCCTATTCAATGTAGATCATCTATTAGAGGGTCATTGATCAAATTAGGATTATAACAATGGATAACTAATGACGTATCTATATCGTGGAACATATAGAGCGTTCTATATGACTGAGAGTACAATTCCAAGTTCTAAGTGTGGATTTAATAAGAAATTAATAAGTTAGGGAATTTACTTGGTAAATTCGGTTCGACTTATTGGAAGCTCGGAAATATAGGCCTATGGTCCCCATACTAGTTGAGACCATACTGCTTGTAAGACTCAGCTAATTGATTTTGATTAATCAATTAAAATTCCAAAGTTAGACTATGTCTAGTTTATGAATTTTCACTAAGCAAGGGCAAAATTGTATGAAAAGAGATTCTAGGTTTATTTATTAATTAAGAGACTTTATATGTCTAATTAATAAATATATTAAATGATAATATTATTTAATAATTAATTTTAGTTATTAAATAATAGGAATTGGCATTTAAATGATTGAATTTGAAAATTGACGTTTTTGAGAAAATGAGATGCAGAAATGATAAAACAACAAAATTGCATAAGTGAGGCCCATTACCCAAAGCCCATGGCCGGCCACACTTAATGGATTTTATCATTTATTTTTTCATTATTTTAATGCCAAATAATTCTAACTTAAACCTAGGTGGTTACCTATAAATAGATAGTGATGGCTCACATTCACACTTAACTTTGTGATATGAAATTTGAGCCTCCTATTCTTTCTCTATAGCCGCCACTTCCCTTCTCTTTTCCTCTTCAATTTCAAACCTTGAGTGAATGAGTGAGTGCGCACACACATCAAGTGGTATCTCAATCATAGTGTGTAAGACTGTAGGAGATTCCAAACAACAAGAAGGAGAATCAGCATCAAAGGAAGGAGAGAAAGAGATCCAGGTTCAGATCTTGATTATGTTCTGCTACAGAAAGGAATCAAGGGCTAGAGATCTGAACGGAAGAAGTCATTATATTCCGCTGCACCCAATGTAAGGTTTCCTAAACTTTATATGTGTTTATTTCATTGTTTTAGAATTTATATTAGGATGTTAATGAAACATACATGGTAGTAAATCTAGATCCTAGTAAAATATTTCCAACAAATGGCACCAGAGCCATGGTAATGATTTACTTTCATGAAATATGAATTAAAACGATGTTATGTGTTGATTTGAATGGTTTCATGTGGTTTATGTGCTTATTTGATGATAGTTTAGAAATTGCAATATATGTTACTGAAATATTTTTTTTATTTCAATCTAGAATTTTTTTTCTGGAAAGTAGACAAAAAAAATAATAAATTTAGGCTTTTACAGAACTTAATTTGGATTTTTTATGAATTAGTTATGATTTTTTGAAGTTGAATGAAAATATCAAGATTTGAAGCACACTCGCGTGCGCGCATGGGACAAAATCCCTTCAGACAAAGCCTTGTCCGAAGCTTCCCCTGTGTCACGCCCATGATTCTCGGCCATGGAGGCTGCATGCAGCCTCCTGTCTCGGTCTGATGGGTCATTCCGCGCGCGCATGGGTATGCAATGCATACCCCTGTGCCTCAAACTTGTTTTCGTCATAACTTTTGATTCAAAAATCGTTTTTCATTGAAAAAAAAGTCAATTTTTGGATAATTTTGTATAGAATCTAAATTTTCAATTAAAAAATATAATTTTCAGAATAAAATTAATTTTTGTTAATTTTTTAATTAATTAAAATTAGTTTCTGATATTAGTAGGCTTTGAATTTTGAAAATTTGCTTTCTCACAAAGGAGCCTTATGGTTAATTTTGAAATTTTAGATTATTTTATTTATTTTAATTATAAGATTAGATATTATTTTTTATTAAATTTAAATGATCTTACTTTGATATTAAAATATTATCTTTTAAAATAATCTTGTTGAAATTTCAAAGTTTGCTAACCATATCATATATTTTTTTTTTCAAATTTGTTATTTTTGAAATATATTTTATTAATTAAAATTATAAGATGAGGAATATGGTAAGTTTAACATTTTATCTTATTAGATATTTTTTATTAAAATTATATTTTGGCAAAAATAACATGAAATTTGAAAAATTGGTTAGTTTAGTTTGAATAGATATTTTAGGGTTCCAAACCTTAAATTTTCAAACTTATTATTTTATTTTTTAAAAAAAATTCTAACCATATAAAATATCTTATTTTTCAATTAGTTTATTTATGTAATATTTAAATTTATTAAATTATAAGACTTAGAATATAATAATGAAATATCTAAATTTAAAATTCAAGATATTTTATTATATTATCTTATTAGAAATTTTAAATAAATTTAAATTTTGAATAAACTTGATATTTGAAAAATTGGTTAGATATTTTTGATTTTTTATGTTAGAATTTAGGAAATTTAGGAGTTTGTTGAATTTTGAATTTTTTCAAATATTCTCTAACAGCCTAAATTTGAATTCTAGTTAAGATATTTATTTTGAAATTTAATTTTTATTTTAAATTTTAAAATTGAGATATTTTAGCTTACTTTCTAGGTATTCCAGATCAGTTATTTGTTTGTATTGTTTGTTTATATATTAATATACAAATTTTTTTTACAAACATATTATTTATTTGATCTAAATTGCTATGATTAACTTGTTGATAGATCCAATGATCTGATTTTAATCATAGTCCAATTGTCAATAGATCTTATAAATAATTTGTAACAGGTAAATTTTGCAATTTCTTTCATCTGTGTAAACCTAGTAACATGATAGGGTCCATCCAAATCATTTGACCTGTGTGAGCCTATACGTTTGCTATTGGGCTTAGATGCATATAGGAAGCCCATTTAAGTTTTACTAAGTAAATGGACTAGGTTGCTAAAATAAATTTTGACATAAGTAAATTTATTTAGGCCCAATTAGATTTGGGCTTATTCAATGAATAACAATTGTTTATTTAAAGGTTAAATTCCTCTCTTTTGGGCCTTGTGTGAGAGTTGGGGGCCAATAGAAGTGGGTACGACATACTGAACCCAACTCCTCCTCACATGAACTACCCTAATTGTGAAGGCTCATTTGCCTTATTTAAATAATTGTATTAGGTTAATTATATTAGTCTAACCTAATTAAAATTGAATTAGCAACATAATTAACTTTTAAAATATATGAAATTTATTTTTTCATTTAATATTTTAAAGTTAATTTTAGAAAAACACTTAGTAAATGAAATATATTCTAGATAGTTATTTCTTAAACTAGTCATTTTTTCTAATATTTAATTAGGAAAATATCATAGATTGTGAAATTAATTGTTTAATAATTAATTTTGGTACAATCTAAGTTAAGTATATTTTTCTTAGTATTAAACTAGAATTAATAATTAAGTCTCCTCTATACTTAATTATTTATTTCTTGAATTTAATACATTTAATTAAATTGAAAATTCAATATCTAAGTTGATTTTCATCATGACACTTAAATATTGTTATTTTCATGATATTTAATTAAATAGAAAATTATTTTAAGTTTGAAATTTTATTTCAGAATAACTTAAATTTGAATAATTTTCAAAATATATATTTTATTTTATTTTATTAATCTTTTTCCCACAATTTCGAAATTGCATTTCTTAAATGCAGAAATTTCGAATTTTATTTGAAAAATAGATTAAAGTTGAAAATTATTTATTTTAATTTTGGACCAACTTAAATCAATGATTTTTTCATTTAATGATTAATTAAAATAAAGGAAGTAAAATATATTTAATTAGAAAATGAATTAATTAGTCAATGAAAGTCTAAATAGATATTAACTGCTTTGCTTGAAGTATTTTTCTAGTTGTATTTAATTAAATAGAAAATTAATATTTAAGTTGATTTTCATCATGATACTTAAATATTTGAAATTTTTCTTTAATATTTAATTAAATAGGAAAATAATATTTTTTTTGTTGTAAATTAATTTTATTAATTAATTTTGGGCCAACATAAAATTAGAATAATTTTTTCCAGGATTTATTTTTATTTTATTTTAACAAGCAATTTCGAAAATTGTATTCTTAAATACATCAATTTTTCGAAATGCAATATATATTTATCGAAAATTGAATATGAGTTGTAAATTAATTTAAATTGATTTTGAAACAACTTAAATTGAATAATTTTCTAAATATTTATTGGAAATTATTACTAAGGTTGAAATAATTCATTTTATTTTCATATCCATCTAAGTATAATTTATAATTTTAATTAAAAATTATATTTAGAATTTTTCATTCTAAATTGGAAATTTTAATTAAATAAATATATATTTAAAATACATTGATTAAAATAAATATTAGAAGAAAATACAACTCTTTAAAATAAGGAGCTTTTAGTTATAAGGATATTCGATCTCCATTGTTGGTCTTACAATAGTTAAATGTTTTCAATATAACCTCGAGACGCTAGACTTCGTCCCCCTTATGGATGGTTATTCGTTGAACGCATTTAACACCGTAAGATCTCATTTGATAAGTGTTTTATAAGTTTTCGTCTCTATTAGACTCTCCCCTACGGTGACTACTTAGAGATAAACTTATAAAATATGAAACAATGGTGGAAGCTCATAAAATGAGAATAACCTTGACTCTCGCCTACCGGGACAACGTTGGATTCTTATTTTGATCGAATTAAAGGTTGCTAGAATGGTTTGCATTTTAGATGAGCTGACAACTCTATTCAATGAATGATACTTTGACTCTCGCCTACCGGGACACTGTATCAGTTTGTTGGAAACCTTGGAAATTATTTAGGATTGTATGTTTTAGTATTTTCACTTGTCATTCCTACTTGCTATATGTTTAATAATTTCTGAATTGTGTATGAATTTATATTGAACCATGTAATTTTCTGTTATTAAATTGTAGTTTAATTTCGTATCTTCATTGTTGGTCTAACTTGGTTTGTTGTTCTAATGGGATAAATCCCTAATGGATTGTCACCATTAGACAAGCATAATAGTGTTAGATCTCGAATGATAAATATTGTAAATGCAACATCTAGCTGTTCATCAATTGATGACACCTTAGACTAGTATTTACAATATGAAACAAGAAGATTGTATAAATAAGATTACTTTGACTCTCGCTAATCGGAGCATCGTTGGATTCTTATTTAAATACAAAATTATCCTAATTCCTCTTAGCTTATTCATTTCGAATTAGCTCAATAACATATCATTGGATGAATGGTCTATAAATCATTTCATGTCATTCTATATTTCTCTTAAGAAATTGAATGACGCATTTGATTATATTCCCGAAATTCTATCCCTAATTGATATAAATCCTCAATATTAGAAATCTCCTACTTGTATGGGCAAATAAGACTTAGAGTTTAGTAGTGGTGGTCCAAGAAAGAATTACTCATGTATATTTGGTATAAATTTAAGTCTTTTACTTTAAATTTTAGATTCCAAATAATTTTTTTTACAATACAGTTTCACTTTCACAAGTGTTTAATAACCATTTTCTATCAATGGATTCAAACTGTATGGAATATGAGTTTAGTATTGTTGGGTTTTATACCCTAAATAAAACTCATTTTAATATAATCAGATTTACTTATTAATATAGATCAGAAATAACATTTAATGTTGCATGGTTCACATGATTTATTTCATGATTAGATGTACATAATGTATGAATTCATTTGAAACCCTTTTCACATAATTGATCCTGTTTATTGTGTTGTCAACACTTTGGAAAGTAAACATGACTATGTGAATAAAGTTTCCTAGATTTATCAGACACAGGGTTTCACTGATATGATAATCTACAATAGAGTTTACTTGCATTTGGAGAAATGCTATGTTCTTTCTAGAGCATTGGTTAAAGTAAAGCTTAGGTTGGATGCATGGAGTATGCATCGGAAGGGACCGATATTGAACTTTGACTTAGATTTATTAAACTTACCGTAATCTCTATTCAAGTCAATATCGCCTAGTTGATCCTAGATCAAATCATCTTAATCCTGTTATGATTAGGCTCAATCTCAAGAGGCTATTCGTGTTCTTTGATTTGTTAGTTAAGTCTACTTTTGGATCAGGGTGATACGTACATTTTGGGAACACGGTAGTGCAATTGAGTGGGAGCGCAAACATTAACATGGAATCTATAGCTTCTATCTGGCGAATAGTAAGTAAAGGATGATCTCCTTCGAGCTTGACCAAACGAAAATAAATGGTGGAGTACTCATTTCACATAAGCTGAAATATCATTTATACGGGGTTAAGTGTTTTAAGGATAAAATATATTGTAGGGTGTAACGGTAATCTAATCCCTTTACAGTGTAGATCATTGATATAGACGATCATTGATCAAATTAGGATTATAACAATGGATAACTAATGATGTGTCTATATGGTGGAACATATAGAGCATTCTATATACTGAGAGTGTAATTCTAAGTTCTATGCGTGGATTCAACGAAGAATTAGTAAGTCAGTGAATTTAGGTTATAAATTCTTGATCTGCTTATTGGAAGCTCGGTTATATAATTGGTTTTGATTAGTCAATTATAATTCTCAAATTAGACTATGTCTATTTGTGAATTTTTCACTAAGTAAGGGCGAAATTGTAAAGAAAGAGTTTTAGGGGCATATTTGTTAATTATGAGACTTTGTATGGTTCAATTAATAAATATGATAAATGACAATATTATTTAATAATTATTTATATTTATTAAATAGTTAGAATTGGCATTTAAATGGTTGAATTTCGAAATTGGCGTTTTTGAGAAAATCAGATGCAGAAATGATAAAACGGCAAAATTGTAAAAAGTGAGGCCCAAATCCATATTGTATAGGCCGGCCACTTTTGTAGGGTTTTACATCTGATATTTTTATTATTTTAATGCCAAATAATTCAAACATAACCCTAGTGGAATGCTATAAATAGATAGTGAAGGCTTCAGGAAATTTACACTTAACTTTCACACTTTTTCTTCAGAGATAAACCTGAGCCTTCTCTCTCTATATCTAGCCGCCACTCCTTGCTCTTCTTCTTCCTTGAAATTTTGAACCACTTAATGATTAGAGTAGTGCCCACACACAACAAGTGATACCTCAATCATAGTGAGGAGGATCGTGAAGAAAGACATTCAACAAGAAGGAGTTTCAGCACTAAAGAAGGAGTGAAAGAATCCAGGTTCAGATATTGATTATGCTCTGCTACAGAAAGGAATCGAGGGCTAGATATCTGAACGGAAGGAGTCATTATTATTCCGCTGCACCCAATGTAAGGTTTCTAATACTTTACATGTGTTTATTTCATAATCGTTTTAGAAGTTCATATTTAGGGTGTTAATCAACATACTTGTGAGTAGATCTAAGATCCTGGTAAAATAATTTCCAACAACTGGTATCAGAGCCATGATAATTGATTTGCTTGGAAGAAATTTGGACTTAAAACGATTTGTTTGTGTTTTGGATGGTATCATGGTTTTTTGAGTGTTGTTTGATGATTGATTGATGTTTGTGAATTTTCGTAAAAAATAATTGAATATCTGTTTCTGGAATTATTTTTATTGTATAGTATGGAAAAAATTAAGCAATTTTTTTTTTTTTTTTTACAGAACTCAATTTCGATTTAATTTGAATTAGTTATGATTTTTTGAAGTTTCAAAAAATATCAGGGTGGTGCAACTAGCCACGCGCGGGCATGAGGGGCATCCCTCGGACAGCACGCGCGCAGACAAGATTTTGTCTGAAACCCAGGCGTCTGCGCGCGGAATAGGCTGCATGCATCCTCCTGCGCCGGCGTCCCTCGGTCAAGCAACCTGATAGTCCGTACAACTCGCAATTTTTTCGTTTTTCTTCGATTTTTCATGCTATTTCATGGATTTAACTTCTGATTTTTTGTGTAGTGTTGTATTTAGACATTTACTATTCCTAATTCAATTCTAAATATCATAATTAAATTAATTAATTTTTTTTTAAAATTAATTTATGATATTAGTGTAATTTGAATTTGAAAATAGTAAATATCTATCTTTTTTGCTTAATTATCCATCTTATTTTTAAATTTGATTATATCTTATCTTATTTTTAAATTTAAGGTCAGATATTAAATTTTTTTAAAATTAATTTTTTTTTAAATAATTTGACCTTATTTAAATTTAAAATAAGATAACTATAATCATGATATTTTAAATAGATGTAAGATATTTTGCTAACTTTTAAATTTTGTTATTTTATTTATTTAAATTAAATCATAAAATCTGAAAAAGATATTTATTTATTATTTTTTTATTTTTATTGAATATTTAATTTATAAAATAACATTAAATTTTTTAAAAGTAGTTAGAAAATTTTGAAATGATATTTAGGTTAGTTGAAACCTAATTTTTCAAAATTGTAGGTTTAATTTTAAATATTATTTTATTAATTTCGAAAATGTATATATTTCATTATATTATTATTTTTTTTCGAAAATAAATATTTTTTCGAAATTTAATTATTTAAAATTAAATAAATCCTACATCCAACTATCCAGCTAACCTTGTTGCAGGAGTATTTGTTTTAGCTTGTTTGTAAGTTTTATGAAACCTATTATTGCTTGATTGCAAATAGCCATGGTTAACTTGTTGACAAATCCAATGATCTGATTTTAACTCATGGGTCCATTGGTCAAGTAAATAATTTGTAACATGTAAATTTTACAATCTTCTTTCATCTGTGTATGACCTACCAACATGATAGGATCCATCCAAATGTGTGCCTGTGTGAGCCTATATGTTTAATTTTGTTATAGATGCATATAGGTTGTTGTTGCTAAATAAAATATCATAGTTTTTGATAGATTTTATTCAAGCCCATTTAGTTTTTGGGCCTATTCAATTAATAACAATTGTTCATTTTAAGGTTAAATTCCTCTCTTTTGGGCCTTGTGTGAGAGTTGGGAGCCATAGTAGTGGGTACGACATACTGAACCCAACCCCCCCTCACATGAACTACCCCAATTGTGAAGGCCCATTTGCCTGATTTGAATAACTGTACTAGGTTAATTAAATTAGTTTAACCTAATAAAATTAATTAGCAACATAATTAATTTCATTTATTTTGAAATTAATTTAAGAAAAACCATAGTTTAAAGAATTTTATTCTAAGCT
The DNA here is from genome assembly GCF_029168945.1 of Cannabis sativa. Lineage (NCBI taxonomy): Eukaryota > Viridiplantae > Streptophyta > Magnoliopsida > Rosales > Cannabaceae > Cannabis > Cannabis sativa. The sequence continues at coordinate 40,849,102 of NC_083606.1, read as the reverse complement.
AAACTATATGTATTTTCTTGTATTTAATTAAATATAGAATTATAACCATCTAGATTCAAACTGAAGCTTAATTTAAATTTTTCATTAAATATTCCTATTTAAGTTGATATTTAGTTATCTCTAACTAATCAACTTAAATTTGAATATCTTTTGAATTTAAAATTTCAAAATTAAGTTGAGGAATTTTAGGAATTGGTTATTAAGATTCTTTAGATATTTTTTTTAAGTTGATATTTTTTCAAATATTAACTTAAAATGGAATATTTTCAAATTAAGTGGTTACAACTTAATTTTTGATATTTAGTTAAATTTAAATTTGAAGATATTTAAGTTCTAGATTTTTTCTAATACAACTTAAATTAGATATTTTTTCAAATTTTGTGGAAAAGATACATAGTCAAATAAGATATTTTCTAGATAGTTATTTCTAGACTACTTATTATTTCTAATATTAAATAGAAAAATATTATACATTGTGAAATTAATTATTTAAATAATTAATTTTGATACAATTTATTTTTAGTATATTTTTTCCTAGTATTAAACTAGAGATTAATAATTAAGCCTTCTCTACACTTAATTATTTATTTCTTGAATTTAATACATTTAATTAAATTGAAAATTAAATATCTAAGTTGATTTTCATCATGATACTTAAATATTTCTTTTTCATGACACTTAATTAAATAGAAATTTATTTTTAGTTGAAATTTATTTTTTCAACTAAATTTAAATAATTTTAAAAATATATTTTTTTTTCTTTATTTTATTAATGAATTTCGAAATTGCATTTCATAATGCAAGATGATTTTGAATTTATCTTGAAAAATAGATTAAGTTGTAAATTAATTATTTATTTTAATTAATTCTTGGACCAACTTAAATCAATGATTTTTTCATTTATTGATTAATTTAAAATAAATGAATTAAAGTATATTATTAGAAATTGAATTAATTAGTCAAAAGAAAATCTAGATAGGTGATGTTTTTGCTTGAAGTATTTTTCTACGTAATTATTATTTAAGTATTTCGAAAATATAAAGTTTTTATACTTTCTTTTTCAAAATACAATAAATATATTCTCATGAAAATTTATTTTGAGTTGCAAATTAATTTAAATTAACACAACTTAAATAATTTTCTTAATATTTAAATTACTACTGAGATGGAAATAATTCAACTTATTTCAATGACCATCTAAGTATAATTTTATAAATATTAAATTAAATTCTAATTTAGAATTTTAATTATAAATTCGATATTTAATGAATATATTTTATTATAAATAATAATAAAAATACATTTTAAAGAATGAGCTTTATTATTAAGATATTCGATCTCCATTGTTGGTTTTACATAGCGTTTGTTTTAGTGAGTAATCCTCCCTAATGGAGGAACGTTCATGGGCAAGTTCGCACCGTTTAATCTCGAAAGATAAGTAGCTTTGTAAGTGTTTTATATGGTATGGATCACCCTAATGGTGGCGACTGTATTTGACTTGCAAAATATGAAACAACGGTAGAAGCTCATAAGATAGAATAGCCTTGACTCTTGCCTAGACGGGACAATGCTGAATTCCAATCTTGATCGAATAAAAGGTTGCTAGAATGTTTAACATTTTAGATGAGCTGACAACTCTATTCAATGGATGGTAGCTTTGACTCTCGCCTAAACGGGACACTGATATCAGTTTGTTGAAAACCTTGGAAATTATTTAGGATTGTATGTTTTAGTATTTTCACTTGTCATTCCTACTTGCTATATGTTTAATAATTTCTGAATTGTGTATGAATTTATATTGAACTTGTTATTTTCTGTTATTAAGTTGTAGTTTAATTTCGAATCTTCATTGTTGGTCTAACTTGGTTTGTTTATCTAATGAGATAAATCCTTAGTGGATTTTCACCATTAGACATACATAATAGTGTTAGATCTCGAAAGATAAATATTGTATATGCAACATCTAGCTGTTCATCAATTGATGACACCTTAGACTAGTATTTTTACAATATGAAACAAGAAGATTGTATAAATAAGATTACTTTGACTCTCGCTAATCGAAGCATCGTTGGATTCTTATTTATAAACGAAATTATCCTAATTCCTCTAGCTTATTCATTTCGAATTAGCTCAATAACATATCATGGAATGAATGGTCTATAAATCATTTAATGTCATTCTATTTTCTTTTAAGAAATTAAATGAAACTTTTGATTATATTCCCGAAATTCTATTCCACAATGATATAAGTCCCCAATCTTAGAAATCTCCTACTTGTATGGCAAATCTGACTTAGAGTTTAAATTAGTAGTGGTGGTCCAAGAAAGAATTACTCATTTTATTTGGTATAAATTAAGTCTTTGACTTTAATTTTAGAATCCAAACAGAAATTTTCTTATATTTCTAATTCCAGAATACAACACAGTACACTTTCACAAGTGTTTAATAACCATTTTCTATCCATGGTTTCAAACTGTATGGAATATGAGTTTAATATTCTGTGACCAGGATCCACATGCACTATTCTATGAACTCATTGAAGTAACTAAACCTAAGTCATCAAAAGGACTTAACCACATTTTTTTAATCTATGGATTTTGTATCTTGTTCAAAAGGTTTTGACAAGATCAATCTCTACAAAGAGTTAATATGCCTATATCCACTAAAAGTTGTTCATCTCATTCGTAGATGGATGTACATTCAGGGGTGGACATGAGTTTTTGCTGTATTCTTAAAACGATAACTCTAGATTATACCTTATGCAAAGAAATTTGAAATGTTTGTAAAATTTCTGATTTCTAGCAATGGTTAAAACCATTAAGGTAAGTGGTTAAAGATCTTGCGAACTGATAGGGGTATAGTAGTTAGTAGATATGCAGTTCAAAGATCATTAAATTGGTTTTTGAATTATATCTAAACTTACCTCGCCAGAAATTTTGATTTGCATATTGATGATTAGTTACTAGTCGTTGCCTAAGTCTTTCTATGGTAATATAATTTCAGAATGATGTAATGGTTGTATACTTAATCATTACTAGATTCCTGGATGACCTAATCGAATTCTTAAGAAAAGTTAGAACTGTTAACCATGGTTTACATGTTTGTTAGCTATTCTAAGTGATTAGGGGTGGACCATCCCATAGTCAATAGATAAGAAAGTGTTTGTTTAAACAAATACTACTTTTCTAAGATAATGACTAAGTCTCAAAATAAAGTAGAAAATAAAGGAGATATTTTTCTTGATTCCAAAATTTTTCTATCAGCTTATATGACATATGATGATCCCACTGCCTCTGTTGTCTTGACACAACCGAAGAGGTCAATACAATTTAGTTTTCTTAGACATAATTCACGGTACCTTGTCGTAGTGGGAGAGTTTCTAGGAACTCACCTTCTTATGACTTGGAAGACACTAGTGATTAAAATCCATTGTGAGTTTAAACAAGTAATGGATTGTCAAGATAAGAAACTAAGAAGAAAAGCCAATAGAACTATGCTTTAATCCATTCACATGGAGTAACCTAAACTTTCTATTACAAGGACATAAAAGGAAATTTTGTGTATAAGTCTATTCAATGGACTTAACAAGACTTCCTGTTCCTAGTATTATAGGTTTGAGTTTATCTTAACCTATGGCTTGTGGTATACCTGGTAATTACTTAATATAATGCAAGCAATTTACTTTAGTAAGATGCTGAAGCATTTTCTTTCTAATGGCAATCTATAGAAGCTTCACAACTTCCTAGGCATATATTTTATTTATCTAAGGAAAAGTCTCAACTATTCCAGAAAAGATAAAACCATGAAAGAATTTCTTATATCAACAGTGAGAGGTCTTAGATATGCTTTAGTATGCCTTAGACCAGACACCTGCTGTTGAGTGGGAGTAATGAGTAGGTATCAGATTAATCTAGGAGAAGAACATTGGAAGACAATCAAGTAAATCTTAAGATTAAGAAGAGGAACTATATGTTAGTCAATAAGGGTGTATTTAAAACTCTTAGACTACACCACATCAGATTTCGAGATTTGCCTTTGTGCTAGAAAATCTTTCTGATAAGATGGTGATTACTCTGGGGGTGGAATAGTGATTTTAGAGAAGTGTAAAAACCTATCTGAAGTCTTTAGGTCTACCAGAAAGGGATTGAATATTAAAGTTGCAGGAAAGGTACTTATTCAGTCTAAGGAAAATTCTATACATTTTTGGCACCATATCAAATGGCCTTAACCTAGTGTTATTTCCTGATTAACCAACAGTAGTTGCCAAAGATATAGAATCCAGTATCCCAAAAAGAGTAGACATATAGAAAGGAATTTCACATTATCAATGATTTTGTGATTAAGGAAGAGTAATGGTGGAGAAAAGGTTGTGTTTAATTCAACCTTTCAGATCCTATTACGAGGAGTTTACTACTACTACACTTGATTTGTATATCAAGGTGTTGAGATTATTTGAAAAGCACTTTTTGTTTTATATTAGTACAAGTGGGAGTTTGTTGGGTTTTATGCCCTAAATAAAACTCATTTCAATATAATCAGATTTACTTATTAATATAGATCTGAAATAACATTTAATATTACATGGTTCACATGATTTATTTCGAGATTATATGTACATAATGTATGAATTCATTTGAAACCCTTTTCACATACTTGATCTTGTTTATTGTGTTGTCAAGACATTGGAAAGTATACATGACTATGTGAATAAAGTTTCCTAGATTTATCAGACATAGGGTTTTACTGATATGATAATCTACAATAGAGTTTACTTGCATTTGGAGAAATGCTATGTTCTTTCCAGAGCATTGGTTAAAGTAAAGCTCAGGTTGGATGCATGGAGTATGCATCGGAAGGGACCGATATTGAACTTTGACTTAGATTTATTAAACTTACCGTAATATCTATTCAAGTCAATATCGCCTAGTTGATCCTAGATTAAATGATCTTAATCCTGTTATGATTAGGCTCAATCTCAAGAGGCTATTCGTGTTCTTTGATTTGTTAGTTAAGCCTACTTTTGGGTCAGGGTGATACGTACATTTTGGGAACACGGTAGTGCAATTGAGTGGGAGCGCTAACATAAACATGGAATCTATAGCTTCTATCTAGCGAATAGTAAGTAAAGGATGATCTCCTTCGAGCTTGACCAAACGAAAATAAATGGTGGACTACTCATTTCACATAAGCTAAAATATCATTTATACGGGGTTAAGTGTTTTAAGGATAAAATACATTGTAGGGTGTAACGGTAATCTAATCCCTTTACAGTGTAGATCATTGATATAGCGGATCATTGATCAAATTAGGATTATAACAATGGATAACTAATGATGTGTCTATATGGTGGAACATATAGAGCATTCTATATACTGAGAGTGCAATTCTAAGTTCCATGCGTGGATTCAACGAAGAATTAATAAGTCAGTGAATTTAGGTTATAAATTCTTGATCTGCTTATTGGAAGCTCGGTTATATAGACCCATGTTCCCTCCACTAGTTGAGATAATATTGCTTGTAAGACTCATATAATTGGTTTTGATTAATCAATTATAATTCTCAAATTAGACTATGTCTATTTGTGAATTTTTCACTAAGTAAGGGCGAAATTGTAAAGAAAGAGTTTTAGGGGCATATTTGTTAATTATGATACTTTGTATGGTTCAATTAATAAATATGATAAATGACAATATTATTTAATAATTATTTATAGTTATTAAATAGTTAGAATTGGTATTTAAATGGTTGAATTTGAAAATTGGCGTTTTTGAGAAAATGAGATGCAGAAATGATAAAACTGCAAAATTGCAAAAAGTGAGGCCCAAATCCATATTGTATAGGCCGGCCACTTTTGTAGGGTTTTACATCTGATATTTTTATTATTTTAATGCCAAATAATTCAAACCTAACCCTAGTAGAATGCTATAAATAGATAGTGAAGGCTTCAGGAAATTTACAGTTAACTTTCACACTTTTCCTTCAGAGAAAAACCTGAGCCTTCTCTCTCTATATCTACCCGTCACTCCTTGCTCTTCTTCTTCCTTGAAATTTCGAACCACTTAGTGATTAGAGTAGTGCCCACACACAGCAAGTGATACCTCAATCATAGTGAGGAAGATCGTGAAGAAAGACATTCAACAAGAAGGAGTTTCAGCAATAAAGAAGGAGTGAAAGAATCCAGGTTGAGATATTGATAATGCTCTGCTACAGAAAGGAATCGAGGGCTAGATATCTGAACGGAAGGAGTCATTATTATTCCGCTGCACCCAATGTAAGGTTTCTAATACTTTACATGTGTTTATTTCATAATCGTTTTAGAAGTTCATATTTAGGGTGTGAATCAACATACTTGTGAGTAGATCTAAGATCCTGGTAAAATATTTTCCAACAAGTATTCTGTGACCAGGATCCACTTGAACTATTCTAAATTTTTTTTAATGTAACTATACCTAAGTCATCGAAAGAAACCACATATTTTGTAAATCTATGGCATTTGTATCTTGTTCATGGTGGTTTTGACAAGATCATTCTCTGCAAAGAGTCATTATGCCTATATCCACTGAAAGTAAGTTCATCTCATTCGCAGATGGATGTACATTCATGGGTGCATACGAGTTTATCATTATATTCTTAAAACGATCACTCTAGATTTTACCTTAAGCAAAAGAAATTTGAAATGTTTGAAAAATTTCATGAATTTCTAGCAATGGTGAAAACCATTAAGGTAAGTGGTTAAAGATCTTGCGAACTGATTGTGGTGGAGAAATAGTTAGTAGATATGCAGTTCAAAGATCATTAAGTTGATTTTGAATTATATCCAAACTTACCTCCCCACAAATTCGAGTTACATATTGATGATTAGTTACTAGTCGTTGCCTAAATCCTTATATGGTAATACAATTTCAGAATGATGCAATGGTTGGGTACTTAGTGTAAACCATTACTAGATTCATGGATGACCTAATCAAAATCTTAAGAAAAGCTAGAACTGTTAACCATGGTTTGCATGTTTGTTAGCTATTCTAAGTGATTAGGGGTGGAACATCCCATAGTCAATAGATAAGAAAGTGTTTGTTTAAACAAATACTATTTTTCTAAGAAAATGACTAAGTCTGAAAATAAAGTAGCAAATAAGGGAGATAATTTTTTTCTTGATTCCAAAAGTGTTCTATTATATTATTTGACATATGATGATCCCACTGCCTCTGTTGTCTTGACACAACCGAAGAGGTCAATACCATTTAGTTTTCTTAGACATAATTCACGGTACCTTGTCGTAGTGGGAGAGTTTCAAGGAACTTCACTTATTATGACTTGGAAGACACTAGTGATTAAAATCCATTGTGAGTTTAAACAAGTAATGGATTGTCAAGATAAGAAACAAAGTAGAAAAGCCAATAGAACTATGGTTTGATCCATTCACATGGAATAACATAAAGTTTTCAATTACAAGGACATGAAAGGAAATTTTAGTTTATAAGTCTATTCAATGGACTTAACAAAACTTCCTGTTCCTAGTATTATAAGGTTTGAGTTTATCTAAACCTATGGCTTGTGGTATACCTGGTAATTACTTACTCTAATGCAAGCAACTTACTTTAGTAAGATGCTGAAGCATTTTCTTTCTAATGGCAATCTATAGAAGCTTCTCGACTTCTAGGCATAGATTTTATTTATCTAAGGAAAAGTCTCAACTATTCCAGAAAAGATAAAGCCATGAAAGAATTCTTTAAATCAACAGTGATAGGTCTCATATGTGCTTTAGTATGCCTTAGACCAGACACCTGCTGTTGAATGGCAGTAATGAGTAGGTATCAGATTAATCCAGGAGAGGAACATTGGAAGACAATCAAGTAAATCTTAAGATTAAGAAGAGAAACTATATGTTAGTCGATAAGGGTGTGTTTAAAACTCTTAGCCTACACCACATCAGATTTCGAGACTTGCCTTTGTGCTAGAAAGTCTGCTGATAAGATGGTGATTACTCTGGGGGTGGAGTAGTGATTTTGGAGAAGTGTAAAAACCTATATGAAGTCTCTAGGTCTACCAGAGAAAGACTGAATGTTAAAGTTGCAGGAAAGGTACTTATTCAGTCTAAGGAAAGTTCTTTACATTTGTCGCACTGTTCAAACTTGTCTTAACTACTAGTGTTATTTCCTGATTAACCAAAAGGTAGTTGCCAAAAGTATAGAATCCAGTATCCCAAGAGAGTAGACATATAGAGAGGAATTTCATAATATCAAGGATTTTGTGATTAAGGAAGAGTAATGGTGGAGAAAAGGTTGTGCTTAATTCAACCTGTCAAATCCTATTATGAGGAGTATACTACTACTACACTTGATTTGTATATCAAGGTGTTGAGTTTATTTGAAAAGCACTTTTTGTTTTATATTAGTGTAAGTGGGAGTTTGTTGGGTTTTGTGCCCTAAATAAAACCCATTTCAATATAATCAGATCTACTTATTAATAATGATCAGAAATAACATTTTATGTTGCATGGTTCACATGATTTAATTCATGATTATATATATAATGTATGAATTCTATTTAATTCCAGAACATATGAATTTGTTAATGATTATAGTGTTGTCAGCACAGTGGAATATAATCTTAATTATATGTTCGAAAGTTTATTCTCTGATTTGTCAGTTCACTGGATTTAGACTGGCATGGTATAATCAGCGATAGGTATTCTTACACCTTGGATAAGTGTTATGTCCTTTCTAGGGCATTGGCAAAGTTTACCAGTATCGGATGTATGGAGAATGTTGGAAATTATTTTACCACGATCTCAGATCTACTCACAAGTATGTTGATTAACACCCTAAATATGAACTTCTAAAACGATAATGAAATAAACACATATAAAGGATTAGAAACCTTACATTGGGTGCAGCGGAATAATATGACTCCTTCCGTTCAGATATCTAGCCCTTGATATCAATATCTGAACCTGGATCTCTTTCTCTCCTTCTTTAGTGCTGAAACTCCTTCTTGTTGAATGTCTTTCTTCACGATCTTCCTCACTATGATTGAGGTATCACTTGCTGTGTGTGGGCACTACTCTAATCACTAAGTGGTTCCGAAATTTCAAGAGGGAAGAAAAAAAGAGAGAGAAGTGGCGGCTAGGTATAGAGAGAGAAGTCTCAGGTTTTTCTCTGAAGGAAAAATAGAAAGTTAAGTGTAAATTTCCTGAAGCCTTCACTATCAATTTATAGCATTCCACTAGGGTTAGATTTGAATTATTTGGCATTAAAATAATGAAAATATCAGATGAAAAACCCTACAAAAGTGGCCGGCCCTAGGAATATGGGTTTGGGCCTCACTTTTTGCAATTTTGCAATTTTATCATTTCTGCATCTCATTTTCTCAAAAAACGCCAATTTTCAAATTCAACCATTTAAATGCCAATTCTAATTATTTAATAACTATAAATAATTATTAAATAATATTGTCATTTATCATATTTATTAATTGAACCATACAAAGTATCATAATTAACAAATATGCCCCTAAAACTCTTTCTTTACAATTTCGCCCTTACTTAGTGAAAAATTCACAAATAGACATAGTCTAATTTGAGAATTATAATTGATTAATCAAAAAAAATTATATGAGTCTTCCAAGCAATATTATCTCAACTAGTGGGGGGACCATGGGTCTATATAACCGAGCTTCCTTATTGCAGATCAAGAATTTATAACCTAAATTCACTGACTTATTAATTCTTCGTTGAACCCACGCATAGAACTTAGAATTGCACTCTCAGTATATAGAATGCTCTATATGTTCAACCATATAGACACATCATTAGTTATCCATTGTTATAATCCTAATTTGATTAATGATCCTCTATATGAATGATCTACACTGTAAAGGGATTAGATTACCGTTACACCCTACAATGTATTTTATCCTTAAAACACTTAACCCCGTATAAATGATATTTCAGCTTATGTGAAATGAGTACTCCACCATTTATTTTCGTTTGGTCAAGCTCGAAGGAGATCATCCTTTACTTACTATTCGCCAGATAGAAGCTATAGATTCCATGTTTATGTTAGCGCTCCCACTCAATTGCACTACCGTGTTCCCAAAATGTACGTATCACCCTGACCTAAAAGTAGGCTTAACTAACAAATTGAAGAACACGAATAGTCTCTTGAGATTGAGCCTAATCACAACACGATTAAGATCATTTGATCTAGGATCAACTAGGCGATATTGACTTGAATAGAGATTACGGTAAGTTTAATAAATCTAAGTTAAAGTTCAATATCGGTCCCTTCCGATGCATACTCCATGCATCCAACCTGAGCTTTACTTTAACCAATGCTCTAGAAAGAACATAGCATTTCTCCAAATGCAAGTAAACTCTGTTGTAGATTATCATATCAGTAAAACCCTATGTCTGATAAATCTAGGAAACTTTATTCACATAGTCATGTTTACTTTCCAAAGTGTTGAAACAGGATCAAGTATGTGAAAAGGACTTCTGATGAATTTATACATTATGTACATATAATCATGAAATAAACCATGTGAACCATGCAACATTAAATGTTATTTCTGATCTATATTAATAAGTAAATCTGATTATATTGAAATGAGTTTTATTTAGGGCATAAAACCCAACAAACTCCCACTTGCACTAATATAAAACAAAAAGTGTATTTCAAATAATCTCAACACCTTGATATACAAATCAAGTGCAGTAGTAGTAAACTCCTCGTAATAGGATCTGAAAGGTTGAATTAAACACAACCTTTTCTCCACCATTACTCTTCCTTAATCACAAAATCATTGATAATGTGAAATTCCTTTCTATATGTCTACTCTTTTTGGGATACTGGATTCTATACCTTTGGCAACTACTTTTGGTTAATCAGGAAATTAACACTAGTAGTTAAGGCAATTTGGAATGGTGCCAAAAATGTATAGAGCTTTCCTTAGACTGCATAAGTACCTTTCCTGCAACTTTAACATTCAGTCCCTTTCTGGTAGACCTAGAGACTTCAGATAGGTTTTTACACTTCTCCAAAATCACTTTTCCACCCCCAGAGTAATCACCATCTTATCAGAAAGATTTTCTAGCACAAAGGAAAATCTCGAAATCTGATATGGTGTAGTCTAAGAGTTTTAAATACACCCTTATAGACTAACATATAGTTCCTCTTCTTAATCTTAAGATTTACTTGATTGTCTTCCAATGTTCCTCTCCTGGATTAATCTGATACCTACTCATTACTCCCACTTAACAGCAGGTGTCTGGTCTAAGACATACTAAAGCATATCTGAGACCCTCTCACTGTTGATATAAGAAATTCTTTCATGGCTTTATCTTTTCTGGAATAGTTGAGACTTTTCCTTAGATAAATAAAATCTATACCTAGAAGTCGAGAAGCTTCTATAGATTGCCATTAGAAAGAAAATGCTTCTGCATCTTACTAAAGTAAGTTGCTTGCATCAGAGTAAGTAATTACCAGGTATACCACAAGCCATAGGTTTTGATAAACTCAAACCTATAATACTAGGAACAGGAAGTTTTGTTAAGTCCATTGAATAGACTTATAAACGAAAATTTCCTTTTATGTCCTTGTAATAGAAAAATTTAGGTTAGTCCATGTGAATGGATTAAACCATAGTTCTCTTGACTTTTCTTCTTAGTTTCTTATCTTGACAATCCATTACTTGTTTAAACTCACAATAGATTTTAGTCACTAGTGTCTTCCAAGTCATAAGAAGGTGAGTTCCTAGAAACTCTCCCACTAGAACAAGGTACCGTGAATTATGTCTAAGAAAACTAAATGGTATTGACCTCTTCGGTTGTGACTAGACAACAGAGGCAGTGGGATCATCATATGCCAAATAAGATGATAGAACACTTTTGGAATCAAGAAATAAATATCTCCTTTATTTGCTACTTTATTTTCAAACTTAGTCATTTTCTTAGAAAAGTAGTATTTGTTTAAACAAACACTTTCTTATCTATTGACTATGGGATGGTCCACCCCTAATCACTTAGAATAGCTAACAAACCATGGTTAACAGTTCTAGCTTTTCTTAAGATTTTAATTAGGTCGTCCTTGAATCTAGTAATGATTTACTTTAAGTATACAACCATTGCATCATTCTAAAATTGTATTACCATAGAAGGATTTAGGCAACGACTAGTAACTAATCATCAATATGCAAATCGAAATTTCTGGGGAGGTAAGTTTGGATATAATTCAAAAATCAAATTAATGATCTTTGAACTGCATATCTACTAACTATTTCTCCACCCCTATCAGTTCGCAAGATCTTAACCACTTACCTTAATGGTTTTAACCATTGCTAGAAATTAATGAAATTTTTCAAACATTTCAAATTTCTTTGCATAAGGTGTAATCTAGAGTTATCGTTTTATGAATACAACGAAAAACTCATATCCACCCCTGAATGTACATCCATCTGCGAATGAGATGAACAACTTTCAGTGGATATAGGCATATTAACTCTTTGCAGAGATTGATCTTGTCAAAACCACTACGAACAAGATACAAATGCCATAGATTAAAAAAATTGCGTGGTTGTGTCTTTTTGATGACTTAGGTTTAGTTACATCAAAGAGTTCTTAGAATAGTGTAAGTGGACCCTGGTCACAGAATACTAAACTCATATTCCATACAGTTTGAATCCATTAATAGAAAAAATGGATATTAAACACTTGTGAAAGTGTAACTGTATTGTATCCTGGAATTAGAATATAAGAAAATTTCTGTTTGGAATCTAAAATTAAAGTCAAAGACTTAAATTTATACCAAATATAATGAGTAATTCTATCTTGGACCACCACTACTAATTTAATTCTAAGTCTGATATGCCCATACAAGTAGGAGATATCTATGATTGAGGATTTATATCATTGTGAAATAGAATTTCGGGATTATAATCATATGCGTCATTTATTTTCTGAAGAGAAAAAAATAAATGACATGAAATGATTTATAGACCATTCATCCAATGATATGTTATTGAGCTAATTCGAAATGAATAAGTTAAGAGGAATTAGAATAATTTCGTTGTTTAAATAAGAATCCAACGATGCTTCGATTAGCGAAAGACAAAGTAATCTTATCTATACAATCTTCTTGTTTAATATTGTAAAAATACTAGTCTAAGGTGTCATCAATTGATGAACAACTAGATGTTGCATATACAATATTTATCTTTCGAGTTCTAACACTATTATGTATGTCTAATGGTGAAAATCCATTAGGGATTTATCTCATTAGAAAAACAAATAGGTAGACCAACAATGAAGATTCAAAATTAAACTACAATTTAATAACAGAAAATAACATGGTTCAATATAAATTCATACAGAATTCAGAAATTATTAAACATATAGCAAGTAGGAATGACAAGTGAAAATACTAAAACATACAATCCTAAATAATTTCCAAGGTTTCCAACAAACTGATACAGTGTCCCGGTAGGCGAGAGTCAAAGTATCATTCATTGAATAGAGTTGTCAGCTCATCTAAAATGCAAACCATTCTAGCAACCTTTTATTCGATCAAAATAAGAATCCAACGTTGTCCCGGTAGGCGAGAGTCAAGGTTATTCTCATTTTATGAGCTTCCACCATTGTTTCATGTTTGATAAGTTTATCTCTAAGTAGTCACCGTAGGGGAGAGTCTAATAGAGACGAAAACTTACAAAACACTTATCAAATGAGATCTTACGGTGTTAAATGCGTTCAACAAATAACCATCCATAAGGGGGACGAAGTCTAGGGTCTCGAGGTTATATTGGAAACATTTAACTATTGTAAGACCAACAATGGAGATCGAATGTCCTAATAATAATAAAGCTCATTTTTTTAAATGTATTTTCATTATTATTTATAATAAAATATATTCATTAAATATCGAATTTTGAATTAAAATTCTAAATTAGAATTTAATTTAATATTTATAAAATTATACTTAGATGGTGATTGAATAAGTTGAATTATTTCCATCTTAGTAATAATTTTGATATATAAATATTAAGAAAATTATTTAAGTTGTATTAATTTAAATTAATTTGTAACTCAAAATAAATTATCATGAGAATATATTTATTTTATTTTGAAAAAGAAAGTATAAAAACTATATATTTTTGAAATACTTAAATAATAATTACCTAGAAAAATACTTTAAGCAAAAATATCACCTATCTAGATTTTCCTTTGACTAATTAATTCAATTTCTAATAATATACTTTAATTCATTTATTTTAAATTAATCAATAAATGAAAAAATTATTGATTTAAGTTGGTCCAAGAATTAATTAGAATAAATAATTCATTTACAACTTAATCTATTTTTCAAGATAAATTCAAAATCATCTTGCATTATGAAATGCAATTTTGAAAATTGATTAATAAAATAAAGAAAAAATATATTTTTGAAAATTATTTAAATTTAGTTGAAAAAATAAATTTCAACTAAAAATAATTTTCTATTTAATTAAGTGTCATGAAAAAGAAATATTTAAGTATCATGATGAAAATCAGCTTAGATATTTAATTTTTAATTTAATTAAATGTATTAAATTCAAGAAATAAATAATTAAGTGTAGAGAAGGCTTAATTATTAATCTCTAGTTTAATACTAGGGAAAAATATACTTAAAATAAACTGTACCAAAATTAATTATTTAAATAATTAATTTCACAATGTATAATATTTTCCTATTTAATATTAGAAATAATCAGTAATCTAGAAATAACTATCTAGAAAATATCTTATTTGACTAAGTATCTTTTCCACAAAATTTTTTAAAAAAATTTAATTTAAGTTGTATTAGAAAAAATTTAGAACTTAAATATTTTCAAATTCAAATTTAATTAAATATAAAAAATTAAGTTATAACCACTTAATTTAAAAATATTCCATTTTAAGTTAATATTCGAAAAGATATCAACTTAAAAAAAATATCTAAAGAATCTTAATAACCAATTCCTAAAAATTCCTCAACTTAATTTTGAAATTTTAAATCCAAAAGATATTCAGATTTAAGTTGATTAGTTAGAGATAACTAAATATCAACTTAAATATGAATATTTAATGAAAAATTTAAATTAAGCTTCAGAAAGAATCTAGATGGTTAGAATTCTATATTTAATTAAATATAAGAAAATACATATAGTTTAGCTTAGAATATAAAATTCTTTAAACTATGGTTTTCTTAAATTAATTTCAAAATAAATGAATTTAATTATGTTGCTAATCAATTTTATTAGGTTAAACTAATTTAATTGACCTAGTACAGTTATTCAAATTAGGCAAATGGGCCTTCACAATTGGGGTAGTGCATGTGAGGGGGGGCTGGGTTCAGTATGTCGTACCCACTTCTATGGCTCCCAACTCTCACACAAGGCCCAAAAGAGAGGAATTTAACCTTAAAATGAACAACTGTTATTAATTGAATACGCCCAAAACTAAATGGGCCTAAATAAAATCTATCAAAAACTATGATATTTTATTTAGCAACAACAACCTATATGCATCCATAATAAAATTAAACATACAGGCTCACACATGCACACAATTTGGATGGATCCTATCATGTTGCTAGGTCATACGCAGATGAAAGAAGATTGTGAAAATTACATGTTACAAATTATTTACTTGACCAAGGGAGCCATGAGTTAAAATCAGATCATTGGATCTGTCAACAAGTTAACCATGGCTATTTGCAATCAAGCAATAATAGGTTTTAAAAACTTACAAGCAAGCTAAAACACATACTCCTTCAACAAGGTTAGCTGGATAGTTGGATGTAGGATTAATTTAGTTTTAAATAATTAAATTTCGAAAAATAATTAAATAAAAAAATATTTATTTTCGAATTAAAAAAAATATATATTTATATATTTTCGAAATTAATAAATAAAATAATATTTAAAATTAAACCTACAATTTTGAAAAATTAGGTTTCAACTAACCTAAATATCATTTCAAAATTTGCTAACTACTTTTAAAAAATTAATGTTATTTTATAAATTAAATATTCAATAAAAATAAAAAAGATAAATAAATATCTTTTTCAAATTTTATGATTTAATTTAAATAAATAAAATAACAAAATTTAAAAGTTAGCAAAATATCTTACTTCTATTTAAAATTACATGATTATAGTTATCTTATTTTAAATTTAAATAAGGTCAAATTATTTAAAAAATGTATTTAATTTAAAATTTAAAATCTGACCTTAAATTTAAAAAAATAAGATAAGATATAATCAAATTTAAAAATAAGATAGATAATTAAGCAAAAAAGATAGATATTTACTATTTTCAAATTCAAATTACACTAATATCATGAATTAATTTTAAAAAAATTAATTAATTGAATTATGATATTTAGAATTGAATTAGGAATAGTAAATGTCTATGAATTAGCATGAAAAATCGAAGAAAAACGAAAAAAATTGCGAGCTGTATGTCCATGGGCGCGAATGGGAGTGCTTGGGCGAGGAAACACGGCGCAGCAAGGGTGCTGCATGATTTCCGCGCGTGGTGCAGTGACACCATCCCGATATTTTTCGAAACTTCAAAAAATCATAACTAATTCAAATTAAATCGAAATTGAGTTCTGTAAAAAAGTAAATTGCTTAATTTTTTCCATACTATCTAATAAAAATAATTCCAGAAATAGATATTCAATTATTTTTCACGAAAATTCACAAACATCAATCAATCATCAAACAACACTCAAAACAACATGATACCATCCAAAAAACAAACAAATCGTTTTAAGTCCAAATTTCTTGCAATCAAATCAATTACCATGGCTCTGAGGCCAGTTGTTGGAAATTATATTACCAGGATCTTAGATCTACTCACAAGTATGTTGATTAACACCCTAAATAGGAACTTCTAAAACGATTATGAAATAAACACATATAAAGTATTAGAAACCTTACATTGGGTGCAGCGGAATAATATGACTCCTTCCGTTCAGATATCTAGCCCTTGATTCCTTTCTATAGCAGAGCATTATCAATATCTGAACCTGGATCTCTTTCTCTCCTTCTTTAGTGCTGAAACTCCTTCTTGTTGAATGTCTTTCTTCACGATCTTCCTCACTATGATTGAGGTATCACTTGCTGTGTGTGGGCACTACTCTAACACTAAGTGATTTCGAAATTTCAAGAGGGAAGAAAAAAAGAGAGAGAAGTGGCAGCTAGGTATAGAGAGAGAAGGCTCAGGTTTTTCTCTGAAGGAAAAGTAGAAAGTTAAGTGTAAATTTCCTGAAGCCTTCACTATCTATTTATAGCATTCCACTAGGGTTAGGTTTGAATCATTTGGCATTAAAATAATGAAAATATCAGATGAAAAACCCTACAAAAGTGGCCGGCCCTAGGAATATGGATTTGGGCCTCACTTTTTGCAATTTTGCAGTTTTATCATTTCTGCATCTCATTCTCTCAAAAAACGCCAATTTTGAATTCAACCATTTAAATGCCAATTCTAACTATTTAATAACTATAAATAATTATTAAATAATATTGTCATTAATCATATTTATTAATTGAACCATACAAAGTATCATAATTAACAAATATGCCCCTAAAACTCTTTCTTTACAATTTCGCCCTTACTTAGTGAAAAATTCACAAATAGACATAGTCTAATTTGAGAATTATAATTGATTAATCAAAACCAATTATATGAGTCTTACAAGCAATATTATCTCAACTAGTGGGGGGACCATGGGTCTATATAACCGAGCTTCCAATAAGCAGATCAAGAATTTATAACCTAAATTCACTGACTTATTAATTCTTCGTTGAATCCACGCATAGAACTTAGAATTGCACTCTCAGTATATAGAATGCTCTATATGTTCCACCATATAGACACATAATTAGTTATCCATTGTTATAATCCTAATTTGGTTAATGATCCTCTATATGAATGATCTACACTGTAAAGGGATTAGATTACCGTTACACCCTACAATGTATTTTATCCTTAAAACACTTAACCCCGTATAAATGATATTTCAGCTTATGTGAAATGAGTACTCCACCATTTATTTTCGTTTGGTCAAGCTCGAAGGAGATTGTAAAGCCCGCTTAGTTAATTTGGAAATTAGCAGTTATTTATGTTAATCAGGAAATTATTTATAGCTATTTAAATAATTTATCATGGATATTTATGGAATTCAGATATGCATAATTATGTTATCAGCAGTTTTTATATTTCGCATTTCCGGTGTCCGGTATTTGGAACGCGGCGTTTGGCTCAGTAGAAATCACAACTTAGTATGTTAGTATTTTGGGGACGGGTTTTAGACATTGGGAATGTCGGGAATGGCCGGGAATTTAGAATGTCCCAAAAATACCCCTTTAGTGATTTTTATGTGATTTTAGAAAGGAGGGGCAAAATGGTCTTTTTGCCCCAATGACTTTTTGTCTTTTGTGACTTGTAAATGGAATTATATGTTGATTTTATTTATTCTTTTCTTGGCTGAAAGTAAATGAATAATATGTGAATAAATCCTTTTTTTCTCTCATTTCAAACACTTAGTTAATTTTAAAGAAAATAGAAAAAACACTCTCTCTCTCTCTCTTTTTCCTCTCTTTCGGCTGAGGCTTGGGGGTTCAAAGGGCTGGTTTTCTTTGGTGATTCAAGCTCTAACTTGCTACTTTGTGATCCCTTGTTGTGGTATGTGCTTCCTTGTTCATTTCTCTTTAAATTTCTTGGAAAAATTTGATGAAAAGTGTTGAAAATGCATGTGAATTTTGAGAGTTGTTTCTGCTGTATTTTGTTGTTGAGTTATGTTGTTCAAAGCATGATTTTTGATGTTAAATGAGTTGTGTGAAGCATGAGTAGCTAGATTGTTCAAGCTTTTTATTATATATGAAAATTGATGATTTTTGTGAGAAAATGCATGTTTTGTTTCTGTATAATTGCTGGGTGTTTTTGTTAGTTTGCAGAGGGTTTTTCTTGCTTAGTTAAGTAGAATTAACTAGGCTAGGGTGCATGCTAGTGGGTTTAACCAAGTTTGAGTTCTTGAACTCAAAGCTTGGTCTTTAATGGTGAATTTTGCATGTGGGATTTCTGGGTAGGTTTGATGCTCTAGAATTGTTATTTGGGACCTATAGAGGAGGTCTGGAAAGTTTGGGATCATTTGGGTTCGAATTGGTCAAGATATGGGAATTTTTGGTTGCTGCCTGCGAGGAACCGGAATTCCGGTTGAGCATCCGGAATTCCGGATGGGGGTTCAGATTTTCCCAGAACCGGAATTCCGGTTGGGCAACCGGACTTCCGGATGGGGGATTTTTCAGAACCCTAGTTTTCCTCGTTTTTGGGTTTTTAGGGGTATTGCCATGCTTTTTATCGATAGGGAAACTTTTAGTTTCGAGTTTTAGTCCCCGGGAAGTGATTTAGCGTGTCACTTATAGCGTTGTGGTTTTTATGGTTTAGGAGCCAGTAATCCGCCGTTCAGCTTCGGGCCCAACAAGTTGACCGGCACACCTGAAATCGGAATCCAGGTAAGATTAGTATAACAGTATGCATATGTAGTTTACATGTTTAGCGTGCATGTAGGAAGCCTGTTAGTTACATTAGATATGTATTAGGCTTCGAACCATCCAACCCTGTCACGTCGGTACAGCCGGAGTATGACCAAGAAATGAGTATGACCGGTTTGACCGATCGTGCTAACACTTGGTTGGTGGTTCCGTGCTATTGACGTATCCCGTCGGGACAGCCTGAGTATGACCAAGCGGCGGAGTATGACCGGTTCGCCCAATCGGGAGGATATAGTAACACGTCGGTACAGTGGAGTATGACCAAGAATGAGTATGACCGGCTCGACCGATCGTGTTGTTACGTGTCAATAGTACCGTCCCCGAACGTTCAAAACCCGCACCATGTTGGACATGGCAAGTAGTGCTCGCACCATGTTGGACATGGCAGCAGCGGGACTCAGTATCGTGTTGGACACGGCAGTCAGTTTTATGTATGATATTATTATGCTTCTCTTACTGAGTCTGTCGACTCACAGTTTATGTTGCATGTGTAGGTAAAGGCAAGGCAGTTGCTGATGGACCGTGAGCGAGCTTATGGGATTGTACATGTCGTGGCGGTTAGGCCTGGAGCGTACGATCCTCGGGACAGCACGGCTGAGATTTTGTAATTGTCGTTAGACGACTTTATTTTGATGTAAAAGTTGAACAGTGAAAACGTTTGTAAATATTTTTTATAAATCGGGATCCCGAGACTTTTTGGTAAAATGGTTTATAAGTTTAATGAAAAAGCAAAATTTTAATTAATCACGTTTTTCCATAAACCTCGTTGATTAGCAACGAGCTGCACAGTACGTTTAAAAATCACGTAATACGCCTAAGTTAGTTAGGGTGTTACAATTTGGTATCAGAGCCACCAGGTTGTCTTCCGAAGATCGTCACGACATGTACAATCATCATCAGCAGTTAGCTCGGTTCACGGTTCAGTAAGCCTTTATTGCTTTAGTAGTTTATTTTATTCAGTTATGAAAAAAAAAAAAAATGAAAAGCCTGTTAGGAAGCATGTTAGTAGCCTGATAGTAGAATAGGCGCATGTTTCATTTCTAATTTCCAAATTAAGCGGCATTAGTAAGCTCGCCTTGAATACGACCTGATATGCCAACTCTTGGTTTCGCAGGCGGTTCTAACTAGATGGACGCCAGGCGGACTACCAGGAGTCGAGGCAACTCAGTGGGGTCGAATCAGGGAGAGGGAGCTCGGTTTCCCCCACCTGCTCGGGGCCGAGGTAGAGGTCCCCGAGGCAGGGCTCGTGGTCGGGGTGATGAGAACCCGCCACAGGCTGCCCAGGCTCCCCCAGCCGATCAGGGAGCCCCGAACTGGGAGTTGCGGTTTGCGGAGATGCAAGCCAGGATCGAAGAGCAAGACCTCGAGATTCTGAGGTTGAGACAGCAGGGTGCTCCTGCAGTTCCAGTGCCAGTAGTTCCAGTGGCACCGCCCTCGCCGCCTGTGCCGAGATGGTAGTGGCGGCCCATAGATTGGAGCCTTTGTATGAGAGGTTCCGAAGCAAGCACCTCCGTATTCCCGGGAGGTCCAGGATGTGTCGAAAGCCGAGCGGTGGCTTACGGTGATCACCAGAATCTTGAACTTTATGGGTGTCACCGGCAACGACAGAGTGGTGTGCGCCACATTTCAGTTCCAGGAGGATGCCCTGGTATGGTGGGACATGGTGTCTCAGATTCACGATGTCACCACCATGACTTGGGAGAGGTTCCAGGAGCTTTTCAACGCGAAGTACTACAACGAGGCGGTTAGAAGCGCCAAGAGAAAGGAATTCGTTCACCTGACCCAGCGGGAGAACATGAGTGTCACTGAGTATACTACTCAGTTTGACCGGTTGGCGAGGTTAGCCTCGGGTATTGTGCCGACCGACTTCAGCAGAAAGGAGAAGTATCTGGACGGGTTGAATCCCAAGATCAGGCATGACCTGATGATTACCACCGACGACAGCACCACCTACGCTCAGATGGTGGAGAAGGCACTGCGAGCTGAGGGCGCAGTGGGGTGCATGTCGAGTCGCCTAGTACTCGGTTGGTGGCGGAGCTCCTACCCCTCCCGCATCGAAGCTTCGGCAGGGGAGTAGTGGTTCGGCCATTGATCGGAGGAAGAGGGCACCCATCGCTTCGGCGGCTCGAGCGAACAAGAGGTTCCGGGGAACCGAACGAGGAGTCGTCCTGGTGGTAATGAGACTCGCTTCTCCTACCCCGAGTGCCCTAGCTGCAAGAGGCATCATCGGGGAGAGTGCAAGGGGCAGGGATGCTTTCATTGTGGCATGCCCGGGCACTTCAAGAGGGAATGTCCCCAGCTCCGGCCAGAGGCACCGAGAGCTCCAGCGATACCCACTCCAGCCAGGGTATTCGCGATCACGCAGCCGATGCGGATGCCGGCCCATCGGTTGTTACAGTCGATTCTTATTAACGACTCGTTTTATTCGATCTTGTTTGATTACGGGGCTACACGTTCTTATGTGGCGGCCGAGTCTCTAGTAAGTTGGGTAGACCCTTTGATAGATATGAGTCGGGGTTTGGAACCCCGTTACTCACAGCGGAGAATTGGTTATCTCCAATAGGTGGATTAGGTCTATGCCGATCGGGATAGATGGTAGAGAGTTGAGCGCCGATCCGATAGAGATGAGCTTAGTCGAATTTGATATTATTTTAGGAATGGATTTCCTATCTAAATATTCGGCGAGCATTGATTGCAAGAGGAAGATGGTGGTCTTCCAACCGGAAAGTGAAGAACCGTTCGTATTTGTGGGTTCGGTTCAGGGATCTCGGATCCCGGTGATCTCGGCTATGTCAGCGAGAGAATTAATGCACGGTGGGTGCTTAGGGTTTCTGGCCGTGGTGGTGGACACCACTCGGCCAGACACCATTCGGCCAGAGGACATCAGCGTGGTTCGGGAATTTTTGGACGTTTTTCCCGAAGAACTTCCAGGGTTACCACCTCATCGGGAGATCGACTTTGTGATTGACTTGGCACCAGGGGTGGATCCGGTTTCCAAAGCCCCGTATAGGATGGCTCCAAACTCGAACTTAAGGAATTGAAGATTCGGCTCCGGTGGGTTGCTTGACATAGGGTTCATTCGGCCCAGTGTATCACCTTGGGGAGCCCCGGTTTTGTTCGTGAAGAAGAAGGATGGATCGATGAGGATGTGCATCGACTACAGAGAGTTGAACAAGCTGACGGTGAAGAATAAATATCCATTACCTAGGATCGATGACTTGTTCGATCAGCTTCAGGGGAAGACGGTCTTTTCTAAGATTGATCTCCGTTCGGGTTATCATCAGTTGAGGATCCGAGAGGAGGACATTCCAAAGACGGCTTTCCGCACTAGGTATGGACACTACGAGTTCCTAGTTATGTCATTCGGACTAACCAATGCTCCTGCAGCATTCATGGACCTGATGAATAGGGTATTCAAGGATTTCCTCGATATCTGTGTGATTGTGTTTATCGACGACATCCTCGTGTACTCTCAGTCAGAAGAGGAGCATGAGTTACACCTCCAGATGGTACTGCAACGACTTCGAGAACATAGACTCTACGCCAAGTTCAAGAAATGTGAGTTACGGTTGTCTCGTGTGTCCTTCCTAGGGCACATTGTGAGTAAAGATGGGATCAAGGTGGATCCCGGGAAGATTGAATCCGTCGTGGATTGGCCGAGACCGAAGACAAGGATGAGATCGAAGCTTCTTGGGGTTAGCCGGGTACTACCGTAGGTTCGTGGAGGGGTTCTCCAAAATTTCTATGCCCCTAACCGAGCTTACAAAGAAGAATCAGCCGATTTATCCGGTCGGATAAATGCGAAGCTAGTTTTCAGGAGCTGAAACAGAGGTTGATTACTGCTCCGGTACTAGCTTTGCCTTCGGACAAGGAGAAGTTCGTGGTCTATTGTGACGCATCCAAACAGGGTTTAGGGTGCGTATTGATGCAAGCTGATCGGGTTATCGCTTACGCCTCCCGTCAGTTAAAGGATTATGAACAGCGATACCCGACTCATGACTTAGAATTGGCCGCAGTGGTTTTTGCACTGAAGATTTGGCGGCATTACTTGTATGGTGAGAAGTGCGAGATCTATACCGACCATAAGAGTCTCAAGTATTTCTTTACTCAGAAAGATTTGAACATGAGACAAAGGCGTTGGTTGGAATTAGTGAAGGATTATGATTGCGAGATCCTCTATCATCCCGGAAAAGCCAATGTAGTGGCCGATGCCCTGAGTAGAAAGGGTCCCGGGCAAGTGGCTAGCATGGTTCAGATCTCACCTCAGCTAGCAGAGGATATGGTCAGGTCCAGCATTGAGTTTGTCGTAGGTCAGCTTCACAACTTAACGCTGCAATCTGATCTGTTAGAAAGAATAAAAGTTGCTCAGACGACAGATCCGGAGTTAGTGAAGATCCGAGATGAGGTATTGGCTGGTCAAGCCAAGGACTTTTCAGTGTCAGATAGTGGGATGCTTTTGTATAAAGCCAGGGTTTGTGTCCCGAACAGTGTGGACTTGAGGAACGAGATCTTTGAGGAGGCTCATTCTACCCCGTATTCTCTGCATCCCGGCACCACCAAGATGTACCAAGATTTGAAACCGTACTTCTGGTGGAGCGGTATGAAGAAGAATTTGGTAGAATTCGTTTCGAGATGCCTCACATGTCAGCAGATCAAGGCTGAACATCGTAGACCGACGGGGTTGTTGCGGCCTCTAACCCTACCGGAATGGAAATGGGAGGATATTACTATGGATTTTGTGGTCGGGTTACCTAGGACCACGGGTATGTATGATTCCATCCGGGTAGTGGTGGACCGATTTACGAAATGCGCTCATTTTCTGCCGGTCAGAACGACGTTTACAGTGGATCAGTTGGCAGAATTATACGTCAGGGAGATAGTGAGACTTCACGGGGTACCGAAGTCTATTGTTTCGGACAGGGATCCGAAATTCACCTCCAAATTTTGGCAGAGTTTGCAACGGGCAATGGGTACGAAGCTAAAATTCAGTACAGCATTTCATCCTCGGACGGATGGTCGATCCGAAAGGACAATTCGGATATTGGAGGATATGCCGAGAGCCTGTGTTATGGACTTTGAGGGTTCATGGAATAAATACCTACCGTTAATAGAGTTTTCGTACAACAACGATTACAGAGTACGATAGGGATGGCACCCTATGAACTGTTGTACGGTAGGAAATGTAGATCCCCTATCCACTCGGGATGAGACAGGGAGAGGAAATATCTAGGTCCGAGTCGGTTCGGCGGACCAATGAGGCAATAGAGAAGATTAAAGCTAGAATGCTTGCCTCCCGGAAGAGCACGAAGAGTTACGCAGATCCGAAACGTCGAGATGTTGAGCTCCGAGTAGGGGACCATGTGTTCTTGCGAGTATCTCCGATGAAGGGGATTAAACGTTTCGGGAAAAGAGGCAAGTTATGCCCTAGATTTACAGGACCTTTCGAGATTCTCGAGAAGATAGGTCAAGTGGCATATCGGTTAGCATTGCCTCCGGCTTTATCGCAAAGTGCACAACGTATTTCATGTCTCAATGTTGAGAAAATACGTTTCAGACCCCTCTCATATAATCAGTTATGAGAGCCTTCAGCTTCAGTCAGATATGTCCTATGAGGAACAGCCAGTGCTGATCCTGGATAGAAAGGATAAAGTCCTTCGGAATAAGACCATAGCATTGGTCAAGGTTCTCTGGAAAAGCAGTAAGGTGGAAGAAGCCACCTGGGAGCTAGAATCAGATATGCGAGCTCAATATCCAGAGTTATTCAGGTTAGATTTCGAGGACGAAATCCTTTTAAGGGGGGGATAGTTGTAAAGCCCGCTTAGTTAATTTGGAAATTAGCAGTTATTTATGTTAATCAAAGAAATTATTTATAGCTATTTAAATAATTTATCATGGATATTTATGGAATTCAGATATGCATAATTATGTTATCAGCAGTTTTTATATTTCGCATTTCCGGTGTCCGGTATTTGGAACGCGGCGTTTGGCTCAGTAGAAATCACAACTTAGTATGTTAGTATTTTGGGGACGGGTTTTAGACATTGGGAATGTCGGGAATGGCCGGGAATTTAGAATGTCCCAAAAATACCCCTTTAGTGATTTTTATGTGATTTTAGAAAGGAGGGGCAAAATGGTCTTTTTGCCCCAATGACTTTTTGTCTTTTGTGACTTGTAAATGGAATTATATGTTGATTTTATTTATTCTTTTCTTGGCTGAAAGTAAATGAATAATATGTGAATAAATCCTTTTTTTCTCTCATTTCAAACACTTAGTTAATTTTAAAGAAAATAGAAAAAACACTCTCTCTCTCTCTCTTTTTCCTCTCTTTCGGCTGAGGCTTGGGGGTTCAAAGGGCTGGTTTTCTTTGGTGATTCAAGCTCTAACTTGCTACTTTGTGATCCCTTGTTGTGGTATGTGCTTCCTTGTTCATTTCTCTTTAAATTTCTTGGAAAAATTTGATGAAAAGTGTTGAAAATGCATGTGAATTTTGAGAGTTGTTTCTGCTGTATTTTGTTGTTGAGTTATGTTGTTCAAAGCATGATTTTTGATGTTAAATGAGTTGTGTGAAGCATGAGTAGCTAGATTGTTCAAGCTTTTTATTATATATGAAAATTGATGATTTTTGTGAGAAAATGCATGTTTTGTTTCTGTATAATTGCTGGGTGTTTTTGTTAGTTTGCAGAGGGTTTTTCTTGCTTAGTTAAGTAGAATTAACTAGGCTAGGGTGCATGCTAGTGGGTTTAACCAAGTTTGAGTTCTTGAACTCAAAGCTTGGTCTTTAATGGTGAATTTTGCATGTGGGATTTCTGGGTAGGTTTGATGCTCTAGAATTGTTATTTGGGACCTATTGGGGAGGTCTGGAAAGTTTGGGACCATTTGGGTTCGAATTGGTCAAGATATGGGAATTTTTGGTTGCTGCTGCGAGGAACCGAATTCCGGTTGAGCATCCGGAATTCCGGATGGGGGTTCAGATTTTCCCGAGCCGGAATTCGGTTGGGCAACGGACTTCGGATGGGGGATTTTTCAGAACCCTAGTTTTCCTCGTTTTTGGGTTTTTAGGGGTATTGCCATGCTTTTTATCGATAGGGAAACTTTTAGTTTCGAGTTTTAGTCCCCGGGAAGTGATTTAGCGTGTCACTTATAGCGTTGTGGTTTTTATGGTTTAGGAGCCGATGTCCGCCGTTCGGCTTCGGTTCCGGTCGGGTTGGCCAAGCACACCTGAAATCGGAATCCAGGTAAGATTAGTATAACAGTATGCATATGTAGTTTACATGTTTAGCGTGCATGTAGGAAGCCTGTTAGTTACATTAGATATGTATTAGGCTTCGAACCATCCAACCCTGTCACGTCGGTACAGGCTGGAGTATGACCAAAGACGGAGTATGACCGGTTTGACCGATCAGCCGACACTTGGTTGGTGGTTCCGTGCTATTGACGTATCCCGTCGGACAGCCGGAGTATGACCAAGCCGGAGTATGACCGGTTCGCCCGATCAGAGGATATAGTAACACGTCAGTACAGCCGGAGTATGACCAGCAGCCGGAGTATGACCGGTTCGACCGATCAGGTTGTTACGTGTCAATAGTACCGTCCCCTGAACGTTCAAAACTCAGTACCATGTTGGACATGGCAGTAGTGCTCAGTACCATGTTGGACATGGCAGCAGCGGGACTCAGTATCGTGTTGGACACGGCAGTCAGTTTTATGTATGATATTATTATGCTTCTCTTACTGAGTCTGTCGACTCACAGTTTATGTTGCATGTGTAGGTAAAGGCAAGGCAGTTGCTGATGGACCGTGAGCGAGCTTATGGGATTGTACATGTCGGGGCGGTTAGGCCTGGAGCGTACGATCCTCGGGACAGCACGGCTGAGATTTTGTAATTGTCGTTAGACGACTTTATTTTGATGTAAAAGTTGAACAGTGAAAACGTTTGTAAATATTTTTTATAAATCGGGATCCCGAGACTTTTTGGTAAAATGGTTTATAAGTTTAATGAAAAAGCAAAATTTTAATTAATCACGTTTTTCCATAAACCTCGTTGATTAGCAACGAGCTGCACAGTACGTTTAAAAATCACGTAATACGCCTAAGTTAGTTAGGGTGTTACAGAGATCATCCTTTACTTACTATTCGCCAGATAGAAGCTATAGATTCCATGTTTATGTTAGCGCTCCCACTCAATTGCACTACCGTGTTCCCAAAATGTACGTATCACCCTGACCTAAAAGTAGGCTTAACTAACAAATCGAAGAACACGAATAGTCTCTTGAGATTGAGCCTAATCACAACATGATTAAGATCATTTGATCTAGGATCAACTAGGCGATATTGACTTGAATAGAGATTACGGTAAGTTTAATTAATCTAAGTCAAAGTTCAATATCGGTCCCTTCTGATGCATACTCCATGCATCCAACCTGTGCTTTACTTTAACCAATGCTCTAGAAAGAACATAGCATTTCTCCAAATGCAAGTAAACTCTGTTGTAGATTATCATATCAGTAAAACCCTATGTCTGATAAATCTAGGAAACTTTATTCACATAGTCATGTTTACTTTCCAAAGTGTTGACAGCACAATAAACAGGATCAAGTATGTGAAAAGGGCTTCTAATGAATTTATACATAATGTACATATAATCATGAAATAAACCATGTGAACCATGCAACATTAAATGTTATTTATGATCTATATTAATAAGTAAATCTGATTATATTGAAATGAGTTTTATTTAGGGCATAAAACCCAACAGAGAATACATCGGAATGGACCGATATTGAACTTTGATTAGATTTGTTAAAATTTACCGTAATATCTATTCAATTCAATATCACCTGTTGATCCTAGATCAAATGATCTTAATCCTGATATGGTTAGGTTCGATCTCAAGAGTATTATACATGTTCTTTGATTTGTTAGTTAAGCCTACTTTTGAATAGTCAGGGTGATACGTACATTTTGGGAACATGATAGTATAATTGAGTGGGAGCGCTAACATAAATATGGAGTCTATAACTTCTATAGGAATTTAGAAGTGAAACGATGATATCATTCGAGCTTGGCTAAACAGAGATAAATGGTGGAGATCTCATTTCACTTTGCTGAAATATCATTTATACGGAGCTAAGTGTTTTAAGGATAAAATACATTGAAGGTGTAATGGCAACTTAGTGCCTATTCAATGTAGATCATCTATTATAGGGTCATTGATAAAATTAGGATTATAACAATGGATAACTAATGACGTATCTATATCGTGGAACATATAGAGCGTTCTATATGACTAAGAGTGCAATTCCAAGTTCTAAGTGTGGATTCAATAAGGAATTAATAAGTTAGGGAATTTACTTGGTAAATTCGGTTCGACTTATTGGAAGCTCAGAAATATAGGCCCATGGTCCCCATACTAGTTGAGACCATACTGCTTGTAAGACTCAGTTAATTGATTTTGATTAATCAATTAAAATTCTAAAGTTAGACTATGTCTAGTTTATGAATTTTCACTAAGCAAGGGCAAAATTGTAAGAAAAGAGATTCCAGGTTTATTTATTAATTAAGAGACTTTATATGTCTAATTAATAAATATATTAAATGACAATATTATTTGATAATTAATTTTAGTTATTAAATAATAGGAATTGGCATTTAAGTGGTTGAATTTGAAAATTGGCGTTTTTGAGAAAATGAGATGCAGAAATGATAAAACAACAAAATTGCATAAGTGAGGCCCATTATCCAAATCCCATGGCTGGCCACACTTAATGGATTTTATCATTTATTTTTTTATTATTTTAATGCCAAATAATTCTAACTTAAACTTAGGTGGTTACCTATAAATAGATAGTGATGGCTCACATTCACACTTAACTTTGTGAGATGAAATTTGAGCCTCCTATTCTTTCTCTATAACCGCCACTTCCCTTCTCTTTTCCTCTTCAATTTCAAACCTTGAGTGAATGAGTGAGTGCCCACACACATCAAGTGGTATCTCAATCATAGTGTGTAAGACTGTAGGAGATTCCAAACAACAAGAAGGAGAATCAGCATCAAAGGAAGGAGAGAAAGAGATCCAGGTTCAGATCTTGATTATGTTCTGCTACAGAAAGGAATCAAGGGCTAGAGATCTGAACGGAAGGAGTCATTATATTCCGCTGCACCCAATGTAAGGCTTCCTAAACTTTACATGTGTTTATTTCATTGTTTTAGAATTCATATTAGGATGTTAATGAAACATACATGGTAGTAAATCTAGATCCTGGTAAAATATTTTCAACACATCGTATAACGAGCTGATAGAACCTAGACTGCGAGTCTATATTAGTTTATTGAGGCTGTCGGGTCGTTGAGACCAGCTCGCATCATAGAGACTCGATCTCTAAGTTTTCACAGGAGGATCGAGAGGATACTCGCACATATCCTGGTACATGTGACTTAAATTCGTTCCTTGGTCCTGCATAATGCGAGTCACACGAATGCGATTAGACTTGGTCATATTCGCATCATCTCGCTGATTCTAGCTCAGGCGAGATTTCAACTCGAGGAGTCTCTCATTGACATCTCAGCTTTTCTTGGGAAAAATTGAGTACATGTGTCCTCCAAACAGGAGTTTGGTCTCGAGTTTCTAGGTGAGAGAAATCTCACTATAACAATATATATATTATGTTTTAAGATATAACAGTAAAAGAATGAATGACGAACGGAACTCTCGTTCTTCCTCTTTCGATAAAATCTTCTCCCTCTATATTCATTTTCTTCGATTTTCAACGTGAAACATAACGATCTAAGCTCCGGTATTACCAAGATAGAAAATCCTTGAAGAGGAAAAGCTTAAAGTATGGTTTAATTACGTTTTAAGCTAAAAATGATTGGTTTTATATAGGGGCTTTATGATTTAAAAATGTTATGGAGATTCTGACTTTGTAGAATTGTTCTTTGGTAACTATGGGACTAGTTTATATGTTTACTTGTTGAATTTTAGGTGATTTTGAGTTAGAAATCGAGTTTGGAACTTTTTAAAGCTTAGTCCAAACGTTAATGGTGTTTTTCATTTAAGGGGTCGATTTTTATTTTTGTTACACAAGGATGGTAATATTCATGGTGTATATGCGCCCTGTGAAGTTTGGAGTTATTTGGATAAGTTTTGGTAGTGTTTCGGTGAGTGCGAAAATTGGGATTTTTGAGTTTTATAGTTTTTAGAAATTCCTAAAAGATAAGAAATCGTATTTTTGTCATAACTTTAAACTCGGGTGTCCGTTTTGGACATTCTATATGCTGTTTCGAAGCTTGGGACGAGCTCTACAATATGGCATATGTTTTAGAGCCAAAATATAAGTTTTATTTTAGTGTATTTATACCGCGGGCTTTGGTAGAAAACCCTAAATTGTCTTATGTGAATATAAAGCAGTGTTTTGGGATAAACACTTATTGGTTTATCGTTGTTGTGACATAGGGTCGAGATCATCGGGGATAGTTCTCCACGTGGGTTGGCCAAAATGTATGAATCTGGATTAAAGGTAAGAAAAGTATATTGTACTGCATAGTACGTTGTATGTAATACAATTAGTATTGTTATGAATTGATTAATATTGAGATGTAGTTAATATTGTTATATAATGAAAAGACTGATTGGTTGAATATTGATCATGTGATGTTATTATGCATGTAATATATGGGCTCACCTGATTAGGTGATGCAATTTTCCTGGCGACGTACTAGGTGTAAGTACGGGCGTCAGTGATCTATGATGAGTACTGAGCGTAGGTACGAGCTCACCTGATTAGGTGATGCAATTTTCCTGGCGACAAACTGGGCGTAAGTACGGGCGTCAGTGATATATGATGAGTACCGAGCATAGGTACGAGCTCACCTGATTAGGTGATGTGATTTTCCTGGGGACGTACTGGGCGTAAGTATGGGCGTCAGTGATATATGATGAGTACCGAGCGTAGGGACGAGCTCACATAATTAGGTGATGCGATTTTCCTGGTGACGTATCGGGCATAGGTACGGGCGTAAGTGACATATGATAAGTAGCGGGCGTAGGTACGGGCTCATCTGATTAGATGATGCGATATTGGTGCCAGATTATGGCACGGGCTCACCTGATTAGGTGATGCAGTGATATAATATATGGGTGCAGGTTTTTGGCACAGGCTTACCTGATTAGGTGATGCAGTTATGCGACATATGGGTGCCAGGCTATGGCACGGGCTTGCCTGGTTAGGCGATTCAATACAAGATTATCATATTAAAGCATCGACTTTCCTGATTAGGCAATGTGATGTTATGAAGATTGTTGCTTTATGAGGTAACACATATATTATTCATATGATTAAATGAATATGAATTTCATTATTGGTATAATTGTTTTGTATTACCAAATATCTGTATACTGATGTTTATTCATGGCAGATGCCAGTAGTGATTTGGATTTCATCTTATGAACAATGTGTGATGGTTTGATTCTTATTGTGTATGAATGATAATATTCAAATAATAAACTATATGATTGTTATTATTACTTTTCTTGCTGAGTCCTTGTGACTCACGGGTGCTATGTGGTGTAGGTAAAGGCAAAGAAAAGCTAGATCAACCATGAGGTGGAAGTCTTCTCCAGCAATGTACATATTGACCTCACCGGCTTGCGTTCCGAGTTGCCAGGAGTTATTTGGGGCTGGCTGTATCTGCTGTGTATTTTGATTTTGTGTTTAAATGGTTGTCGTATATATTTCTTTAGTAAAACTTTTTATAACAGGGACCCCGGAACACAGTTTTTATGCCGTTATAATGTCCAGTTTTAGTGTTTCATTTTAGTCAGGTTTTTAATATTATCACAGTTTTTAATAATTAATTATTCTACTAGTATTAAACTAGTTTATGAAATCACACACGTGGCGTCCCTATAGATTAGGGCGTTACAACTTGGTACAGAGCAACTATGGTTTTAAAGGTCCTTAAGACTGGTCAAATATGTACATTTGCTGCGAGGACAGGTCGACTCATGGTATATAGTAAGTATTTATATTATTTGCTATTGGATTACCTACCTAGGCTATTATAAAGTATGTTGGGAAAAGTAGCATAGTGATGATTGTGATAAGAATATGTGTATGGTATATGCATATTGATATTGATATCCGTCTGAGTTTTAAATGGTTAGAAGATGTGGACTAAATGTGTGATAAGTTATAGAGTAAGGGCAATGGAATAGTCTGGTAAGCGAGCTATTTGGGCTCGGGGCAAACGATAAGGAAGAGAATCCTTTATTGCTGTAATATTGGAAACATATAAATTATGCTATGCAGGATATGATTAGACAACAAGGGGAAACATATCTGAGATCTGAAAGAAAAATAGGCTCATCTTGAGTCTATTATTATATTACCGACACTTCCTGTTGTACCACTAAACGTAGTGGAATATATGAAGCCAACTTACTTGTAGATCAAGAAGCAAAAGCTAAATGAACCACCAATTATGGGACATGACAAAAAGGTTCCAGGGTGGTCGAGATAGCAATCAAGGTGAGAATAAGAAATGGTGACCTTATCCTGAGTGTTCACGATGTAAAAAGGTGCCATTTGAACCAATGTCGAGCCAATTTTGTTTTATTGTGGGGTAGTGGGTCATCTGAAAAGAACCTGCCCACAGTTAAGAAAGATTGATGTTAAAGAAGAAAAGTGTACGGATCCTGCCCAAGTGCCAGTTATGATTCAAGGGGACCCGAATATCGGTCCTTCGGCCGACTCAAGTTAGAATTGATGGGCAATATTATAATTTTTATTGATATTAAACATTGTAGACTTAGTTAGAGACATCAAGAAATCTGAATGGACTGTGCATGTATGTTATTTAGTGGTAACCCATATAATAGGATAGACAAATTAGAAAGATGACAATATGAGTTAAATTGTTGATATTCCCTAGTGAAATATAGAACATGAGTAGTTAATGGAGGCATCGATCTAATTAATTCAAATAACAAAATCTTTTGTTTAGAAGTGATCTAACGTTACCAAAGGTAAGAAAATTTATGAGTATTGCCTGGAATGCTATATGAATTGAAGGCGACAATTGTGTAGTAATTTTGAGATTATGTAGGCATGGGACTACCTATGTTAGCAAGAAGCATCTTGTTTTGGTAGCTCACCATGAAGGAACTCCATGGTTGAGTGTCCTTGACTAGGGGTGATTTCATTTAGGAAATTTCCCAATGAAGCATGCGAGTCTGAGCAAAGCACGTTGGAAACACTTGGATTAGTCTATGGGGGGCCAATCGTCAGTTCGGGAAGCAGCTAGAGCAATGCACTCGTGTATAAGAGCCATCATTCTGAGGAAATAAGGGCCCAATAGAGGCTTGAAGCGAGGACATTACCAAGGTAATGTATAAAAGAATGTCAGGAAGAGTAGTGGTATTACTAAGGTAAAGAGGATTACTTGAATTACTTAAGGTGATACTGTAATGATGGAGAGTACTTTATAATTGACTGGATAATTAGTGTGGTATATATATAAGGAGACCATTAAAATTCTAAGAAAGTATTGCTTTATTAAGCAATTATGGAAAGACATTCTCACCCAGAATGGGGAAAAGCTTATGAATTGAGATGCAATTTATTAAATATGTAATTGAGTGATTGGTGAATGTTGGATCACAAAGTAGGTTGTTTATTAAACAACAAGCTGTATAATTAAGTGTAAAATAAGTTTTAGAGTGGTTAACCAAGTATGAAGATAGTGATGATTGCAAGAAAGCAATGATAGCGTATGAACTAGGGAGTGAAACCTTAGTGGTAATGATGGAAAAAGAACACGAGAGTCTCAGATGTTGATGAATTAACATCATCAACGAGAGATTCACTTGGTATGGTAATTTGTACCAATGGGTTATCAAATATAACAGAGAATATACTTGAGGTATGTATATTTCTAGGTGTGTTGAAAAGATCATCAAGATCTCTACCAAACACAGAAAAGAAATTTCAGGATCACGGAATGATCTTTGATTAATTGTTATTAGTTGAGAATTCGGGAAATATGTATTTCTAGTTTAGTTATGGGTACCTGGTATGAGCAATGTTGCCTCTACCGTATAGGTTACATTAATTCACTTTATAATGGTAGTTAACTTTAAGTGATTTGAAAATTTTATAGTTGTGTCAGTTCAAGAGAAATTGATGCAAGTTAAAATAAGTAGAAAGGAACAAGATTCAAGTTGACAATAAGATGGGAATTCCTCAAGTTAATGAAGGGAGTGATGGCAATTGAATTTTATTAACGAAAGAATTAAAACAAGAAATATAATTAGGGACGACAAAGAAGCATTTACTTTCTGATAACCCACCATGAGCTTATCTTGGAGTTAAGCATACTTAAGTTGGGGTGATCTCAAGATGGAAAATCTTCTGGTGAGTCATCTCAGAAAGCGTACGAGTGAGGACAAAGTACACTAGAAAGATTCATATTAGGATGCAGAATTAGTAGTCGTTCCAGAGATTATCAAGAGGAATGGATGTGTTAATTGTTGGGTTTTATGCCCTAAATAAAACTCATTTCAATATAATCAGATTTACTTATTAATATAGATCAGAAATAACATTTAATGTTGCATGGTTCACATGATTTATTTCATGATTATATGTACATAATGTATAAATTCATCTGAAATCCTTTTCACATACTTGATCCTGTTTATTGTGTCGTCAACACATTGGAAAGTAAACATGACTATGTGAATAAAGTTTCCTAGATTTATCAGACATAGGGTTTTACTGATATGATAATCTACAACAAGAGTTTACTTGTATTTGGAGAAATACT
This sequence comes from Cannabis sativa, assembly GCF_029168945.1. Lineage (NCBI taxonomy): Eukaryota > Viridiplantae > Streptophyta > Magnoliopsida > Rosales > Cannabaceae > Cannabis > Cannabis sativa. Next base: position 40,813,705 of record NC_083606.1, on the reverse strand, counting down.
ATGTTCTTTCCAGAGCATTGGTTAAAGTAAAGCTCAGGTTGGATGCATGGAGTATGCATCGGAAGGGACCGATATTGAACTTTGACTTAGATTTATTAAACTTACCGTAATATCTATTCAAGTCAATATCGCCTAGTTGATCCTAGATCAAATGATCTTAATCCTGATATGATTAGGCTCAATCTTGAAAGGCTATTCGTGTTCTTTGATTTGTTAGTTAAGCCTACTTTTAGGTCAGGGTGATACGTACATTTTGGGAACACGGTAGTGCAATTGAGTGGGAGCGCTATCATAAACATGGAATCTATAGCTTCTATCTGGCGAATAGTAAGCAAAGGATGATCTCCTTCGAGCTTGACCAAACGAACATAAATGGTGGAGTACTCATTTCACATTAGCTGAAATATCATTTATACGGGGTCAAGTGTTTTAAGGAATAAATACATTGTAGGGTGTAACGGTAATTTAATCCCTTTACAGTGTAGATCATTCATATAGAGGATCATTGATCACATTAGGATTATAACAATGGATAACTAATGATGTGTCTATATGGTGGAACATATAGAGCATTCTATATACTGAGAGTGCAATTCTAAGTTCTATGCGTGGATTCAACGAAGAATTAATAAGTTAGTGAATTTTAGTGCTAAATTCTTGATCTACTTATTGGAAGCTCGGTTATATAGACCCATGGTCCCCCCACTAGTTGAGATAATATTGCTTGTAAGACTCATGTAATTGGTTTTGATTAATCAATTATAATTCTCAAATTAGACTAAGTCTATTTGTGAATTTTTCACTAAGTAAGGGCGAAATTGTAAAGAAAGAGTTTATAGGGGCATATTTGTTAATTATGATACTTTGTATGGTTCAATTAATAAATATGATAAATGACAATATTATTTAATAATTATTTATAGTTATTAAATAGTTAGAATTGGCATTTAAATGGTTGAATTAGGAAATTGGTATTTTTGAGAAAATCAGATACAAAAGGTGTTAAAATTGCAAAATTGCAAAAAGCAAGGCCCAATCCACTAAGTGTAGGGCCAGCCACTTTTGTAGGAAATTTAAACTGATTTTTTCATTATTTTAATGCCAAATAATTCAAACCTAACCCTAGTGGAATGCTATAAATAGATAGTGAAGGCTTCAGGAAATTTACACTTAAATTTTCTATTTTTCCTTCAGAGAAAAACCTGAGCCTTCTCTCTCCCTATCTTTAGCTGTCACTTCTTCTCTTCCCTCTTGAGAATTTCGAAATCCTTAGTGATTACAGTAGTGCCCACACACATCAAGTGATACCTCAATCATAGTGAGGAAGATCGTGAAGAAAGATCATCAGCAAAGGAGATTCAGCATCAAGGATTCAGAGAAAGAGATCCAGGTTCAGATATTGATAATGCTCTGCTACAGAAAGGAATCAAGGGCTAGATATCTGAACGGAAGGAGTCATATTATTCCGCTGCACCCAATGTAAGGTTTCTTAAACTTTATATGTGTTTAATTTATCGTTTTAGAAAGTTCATATTTAGGTTGTTAATAAACATACCTGTGAGTAGATCTAAGATCCTGGTAAAATAAATTCCAACAACTGGCCTCAGAGCCAAGGTAATTGATTTACTTACATGTAATTTGGACTTTAAAACGATTGTTTGTATGTTCTTTGGATGGTATCATGTTGTATTGAGTGTTATTTGATGATTGATCGATGATTGTGAAATTTTCGTGAAAAATAATTGTTATTTCGATTCTGTAATTATTTTTATTGGATAGTATGGAAAAAATTAAGCAAGTTAGCCTTTTACAGAACTCAATTTGGATTTTATTTGAATTAGTTATGATTTTTTGAAGATTTGACAAAATCGGAAATTTGTCTTGATATTTTAACGATCGCAGAACTGTCCGTACAGTTTCGGTTTTTTCCCTTTTTCTTCAATTTTTCATACCTTTTCATGGAATTAACTTCCAAATTTTTGTATGGTTTTGTATATATACTAATACTATTCCTAATTCAATTCTAATTATCATTTTGAATTAATTTTATTTTTTTAAATTAATTCAAGATATTAGTGTAATTTGAATTCGAATAGAATTAGTATTTATCTTTTTGCTTAAAAATCTATCTTATTTTAAAATTTGATTATATCTTATCTTATTTTAAATTTAAAAATAAGATATTTATAATTATGTAATTTTTAAATGATATAAGATATTTTGCTAATTTTTTTTAAATTTTGTTATTTTATTTATTTAAATTAAATTTAAAATTTGAAAAAGATATTTATTTATCTTTTCTAATTTTTAATTTAATTTTTATTTATAAAATAACATTTAAAATTTAAAAGTAGTTAGCAAATTTTTTTTTGAAATGATATTTAGGTTGGTTGAAACCTAATTTTTTCAAAAAAATTGTAGGTTTAATTTTAAATTTTAATTTTTTTTTTTTTAAAAAAAAAAATTTCGAATTTTTCAAAATTTTTTTTTAAATTTTTCGAAAAATTATTTTTTTTATTTAATTAATTATTTTCGAAATTAAATATTTAATTTAAAATTAAATAAATCCTACATCCAACTATCCAACTAACCCTGTTGCAGGAGTATGTGTTTTAGCTTGTTTGTAAGTTTTTTAAAACCTATTATTACTTGATTGCAAATAGCCATGGTTACTTTTTGCCAGATCTAATGATCTGATGGCTCCCTTGGTCAAGTTAATAATTTGTAACAGGTAAATTTTACAATCTTCTTTCATCTGTGTATGACCTAGCAACATGATAGGACCCATCCAAAGTGTGCCTGTGTGAGCCTATGTGTTTAATTTGATTATAGATACATATAGGTTGTTGTTGCTAAAATAAATTATCATAGTTCTTGATAGAATTTATTTAGGCCCATTTAGTTATTGGGCTTATTCAATGAATAACAGTTGTTCTTATTAAGGTTAAATTCCTCTCTTTTGGGCCTTGTGTGAGAGTTGGGAGCCATAGAAGTGGGTACGACATACCGAACTCAAAGACACCCCCTCACACAAACCACCCCAATTGTGAAGGCCCATTTGCACGATTTGAATGATCGTACTAGGTTAATTAAACTAGTTTAACCTAATAAAATTGATTAGCAACATAATTAATTTCATTTATTTTGAAATTAATTTAAGAAAAATATAGTTTAAGGAATTTTATATTCTAAGCTAAACTATATGTATTTTCTTGTATTTAATTAAATATAGAATTATAACCATCTAGATTCTTTCTGGAACTTAATTTAAATTTTTCATTAAATATTCCTATTTAAGTTGATATTTAGTTATCTTCAACTAACCAACTTAAATCTGAATATCTTTTGAATTCAAAATTTCAAAATTAAGTTGAGGAATTTTAGGCATTGGTTATTAAGATTCTTTAGATATTTTTTTTTAAGTTAATATCTTTTCAAATATTAACTTAAAATGGAATATTTTCAAATTAAGTGGTTACAACTTAATTTTTGATATTTAATTAAATTTAAATTTGAAAATATTTAAGTTCTAGATTTTTCTAGTACAACTTAAATTAGATATTTTTTCAAATTTTGTGGAAAAGATACTTAGTCAAATAAGATATTTTCTAGATAGTTATTTCTAGACTACTTATTATTTCTAATATTAAATAGGAAAATATTATACATTGTGAAATTAATTATTTAAATAATTAATTTTGGTACAATTTATTTTAAGTATATTTTTCCTAGTATTAAACTAGAGATTAATAATTAAGCCTTCTCTACACTTAATTATTTATTTCTTGAATTTAATACATTTAATTAATTTGAAAAATTAAATATCTAAGTTGATTTTCATCATGATACTTAAATATTTCTTTTTCATGACATTTAATTAAATAGAAAATTATTTTTTAGTTGAAATTTATTTTTTCAACTAAATTTAAATAATTTTCAAAATATATTTTTTTCTTTATTTTATTAATCAATTTTCGAAATTGCATTTCTTAAATGCTAGAATTTCGAATTTTATCTTGAAAAATAGATTAAGTTGTAAATTAATTATTTATTTTAATTAATTCTTGGATCAACTTAAATCAATGATTTTTTCATTTATTGATTAATTTAAAATAAATTGAATTAAAGTATATTATTAGAAATTGAATTAATTAGTCAAAGGAAAATCTAGATAGGTGATATTTTTGCTTGAAGTATTTTTCTAGTGTATTTAATTAAATAGAAAATTAATATTTAAGTTGATTTTTATCATCATACTTAAATATTTGTAATTTTTTCTTATATATTTAATTAAATAGGAAAATTATATTTTTTTGTTGTAAATTAATTTTATTAATTAATTTTGGGCCAACATTAAATTAGAATAATTTTTCCAGGATTTATTTTTTATTTTAATATGCATTTTTTCGAAAATTGTATTCTTATATACTTTAATTTTTCGAAATGCAATATATATTTATAGAAAATTAAATTTGAGTTGTAAATTAATTAATTTTGTAACAACTTAAATATTTTTTCTAAATATTTATTGGAAATTATTACTAAGATGGAAATAATTCATATTATTTTCATATCCATCTAAGTAAAATTTATAAATATTAAATTAAAATTTATATTTAGAATTTTTCATTCTAAATTGGAAATTTTAATTAAATAAATATATATTTAAAATAAATAGAATAAATAAGGAGAATCAATAGAAAATACAACTCTTTTCAAATAATGAGCTTTATTATAGAGACATTCGATCTCCATTGTGGGTTTTACACCGCGTTTGTTTTAGTGAGTAATCCTCCCTAATGGAGGAACGTTCATTAGTAATTTCGCACCGTTTAACCTCGCATGATAAGTAGTTTGTAAGTGTTTTGTATGGTATGGATCACCCTAATGGTGGCGACCATACTTGACTTGCAAATTATGAAACAATGGTGGAAGCTCATAAGATAGAATTGCCTTGACTCTCGCCTAAACGGGACAACGCTGAATTCCAATCTTGATCGAATAAAAGGTTGCTAGAATGTTTAACATTTTAGACGAGCTGACAACTCTATTCAATGAATGGTAGCTTTGACTCTCGCCTAAACGGGACACTGATATCAGTTTGTTGAAAACCTTGGAAATTATTTAGGATTGTAAGTTTTAGTATTTTCACTTGTCATTCCTACTTACTATATGTTTATAATTTCTGAATTGTGTATGAATTTATATTGAACCATGTTATTTCTGTTATTAAGTTGTAGTTTAATTTCGAATCTTCATTGTTGGTCTAACTTGGCTTGTTTATCTAATGAGATAAATCCCTAGTGGATTTTCACCATTAGACATACATAATAGTGTTAGATCTCGAAAGATAAATATTGTATATGCGACATCTAGCTGTTCATCAATTGATGACACCTTAGACTAGTATTTTTACGATATAAAACAAGAAGATTATATAAATAAGATTACTTTGACTTTCGCTAATCGAAGCATCGTTGGATTCTTATTTTAAACGAAATTATCCTAATTCCTCTTAGCTTATTCATTTCGAATTAGCTTTCATATATATCATTGGATGAATGGTCTATGAATCATTTCATGTCATTATATTTTCTCTTAAGAAATTAAATGACGCATATGATTATAACCCCGAAATTCTATTCCCAATTGATATAAATCCTCAATCTTAGAAATCTCCTACTTGTATGGGCAAATCTGACTTAGAGTTTGTATTAGTAGTGCTGGTCCAAGATAGAATTACTCATTATATTTGGTATAAATTTAAGTCTTTGACTTTAATTTTAGATTCCAAATAGAAATTTTCTTATATTTCTAATTCCAGAATACATTACAGTTACACTTTCTCAAGTGTTTATATCCATCTTCTATTAATGGATTAAAGCGTATGGAATATGAGTTAGGTATTCTGTGACCAGGATCCACTTGCAGTATTCTAAGAACTCTTTGATGTAACTAAACCTATGTCATCAATAGACACTACCACATTTTTTTTATCTATGGCATTTGTATCTTGTTCATAATGGATTTGACAAGATCAATCTCTGCAAAGAGTTAATATGCCTATATCCGCTGAAAGTAGTTCATCTCATTCGCAGATGAATGTACATTCAGGGGTGGATATGAGTTTTTCGTTGTATTCTTAAAACGATAACTCTAGATTATACCTTATGCAAAGAAATTTGAAATATTAAAAATTTCATTAATTTCTAGCAATGGTTAAAACCATTAAGGTAAGTGGTTAAAGATCTTGCGAACTGATAGGGGTGGAGAAATAGTTAGTAGATATGCAGTTCAAAGATCATTAAATTGATTTTTGAATTATATCCAAACTTACCTCCCCAGAAATTTCGAGTTGCATATTGATGATTAGTTACTAGTCGTTGCCTAAATCCTTCTATGGTAATACAATTTCAGAATGACGTAATGGTTGGGTACTTAATGTAAATCATTACTAGATTCATGGATGACCTAATCAAAATCTTAAGAAAAGCTAGAACTGTTAACCATGGTTTCTTAGCTATTCTAAGTGATTAGGGGTGGACCATCCCATTGTCAATAGATAAGAAAGTGTTTGTTCAAACAAATACTACTTTTCTAAGAAAATGACTAAGTCTGAAAAACAAGTAGCAAATAAAGGAGATACTTAATTCTTGATTCCAAAAGTGTTCTATCATCTTATATGACATATGATGATCCCACAGCCTCTGTTGTCTTGTCACAACCGAAGAGATCAATACCATTTAGTTTTCTTAGACATAATTCACGGTACCTTGTCGTAGTGGGAGAGTTTCTAGGAACTCACCTTCTTATGACTTGGGAGACACTAGTGATTAAAATCCATTGTGAGTTTAAACAAGTAATGGATTGTCAAGATAAGAAACTAAGAAGAAAGCCAATAGAACTATGGTTTAATCCATTCACATGGAGTAACCTAAAGTTTTCTATTACAAGGACATAAAAGGAAATTTTCGTTTATAAGTCCATTCAATGGACTTAACAAAACTTCCTGTTCCTAGTATTATAGGTTTGAGTTTATCTAAACCTATGGCTTGTGGTATACCTGGTAATTACTTACTCTAATGCAAGCAACTTACTTTAGTAAGATGCTGAAGCATTTTCTTTCTAATGGCAATCTATAGAAGCTTCACAACTTCTTAGGCATAGATTTTATTTATCTAAGGAAAAGTCTCAACTATTCCAGAAAAGATAAAGCCATGGAAAAATTTCTTATATCAACAGTGAGAGGTCTTAGATATGCTTTTGTATGCCTTAGACCAGACACTTGCTGTTGAGTGGGAGTAATGAGTAGGTATCAGATTAATCCAGGAGAAGAACATTGGAAGACAATCAAGTAAATCTTAAGATAAAGAAGAGGAACTATATGTTAGTCTATAAGGCTGTGTTTAAAACTCTTAGACTACACCATATCAGATTTCGAAATTTGCCTATGTGCTAGTAAATCTTTCTGATAAGATGGTGGTTACTCTGGGGGTGGAATAGTGATTTTGGAGAAGTGTAAAAACCTATCTAATTCTCTAAGTCTACCAGAGAGAGACTGAATGTTAAAGCTGCAGGAAAGTTACTTATTCAGTCTAAGGAAAGTTCTATACATCTTTGGCACCATTCCAAATTGCCTTAAACTACTAGTGTTAATTTCTTTGATTAACCAAAAGTAGTTGCCAAAGGTATAGAATCCAGTATCCCAAGAGAGTAGACATATAGAGAGGAATTTCACATTATCAATGATTTTGTGATTAAAGGAAGAGTAATGGTGGAGAAAAGGTTGTGGTTAATTCAACCTTTCAGATCCTATTACGAGGAGTTTACTACTACTACACTTGATTTGTATATCAAGGTGTTGAGATTATTTGAAACGCACTTTTTGTTTTATATTAGTGCAAGTGGGAGTTTGTTGGGTTTTATGCCCTAAATAAAACTCATTTCAATATAATCAGATTTACTTATTAATATAGATCAGAAATAACATTTAATGTTGCATGGTTCACATGATTTATTTCATGATTATATGTACATAATGTATAAATTCATCTGAAATCCTTTTCACATACTTGATCCTGTTTATTGTGTCGTCAACACATTGGAAAGTAAACATGACTATGTGAATAAAGTTTCCTAGATTTATCAGACATAGGGTTTTACTGATATGATAATCTACAACAAGAGTTTACTTGTATTTGGAGAAATACTATGTTCTTTCCGCAGCATTGGTTAAAGTAAAGCTCGGAGTTGGATGCATGGAGTATGCATCGGAAGGGACCGATATTGAACTTTGACTTAGATTTATTAAACTTACCGTAATATCTATTCAAGTCAATATCGCCTAGTTGATCCTAGATCAAATGATCTTAATCCTGATATGATTAGGCTCAATCTTGAAAGGCTATTCGTGTTCTTTGATTTGTTAGTTAAGCCTACTTTTAGGTCAGGGTGATACGTACATTTTGGGAACACGGTAGTGCAATTGAGTGGGAGCGCTATCATAAACATGGAATCTATAGCTTCTATCTGGCGAATAGTAAGCAAAGGATGATCTCCTTCGAGCTTGACCAAACGAACATAAATGGTGGAGTACTCATTTCACATTAGCTGAAATATCATTTATACGGGGTCAAGTGTTTTAAGGAATAAATACATTGTAGGGTGTAACCGGTAATTTAATCCCTTTACGGTGTAGATCATTCATATAGAGGATCATTGATCACATTAGGATTATAACAATGGATAACTAATGATGTGTCTATATGGTGGAACATATAGAGCATTCTATATACTGAGAGTGCAATTCTAAGTTCTATGCGTGGATTCAACGAAGAATTAATAAGTTAGTGAATTTTAGTGCTAAATTCTTGATCTACTTATTGGAAGCTCGGTTATATAGACCCATGGTCCCCCCACTAGTTGAGATAATATTGCTTGTAAGACTCATGTAATTGGTTTTGATTAATCAATTATAATTCTCAAATTAGACTAAGTCTATTTGTGAATTTTTCACTAAGTAAGGGCGAAATTGTAAAGAAAGAGTTTATAGGGGCATATTTGTTAATTATGATACTTTGTATGGTTCAATTAATAAATATGATAAATGACAATATTATTTAATAATTATTTATAGTTATTAAATAGTTAGAATTGGCATTTAAATGGTTGAATTAGGAAATTGGTATTTTTGAGAAAATCAGATACAAAAGGTGTTAAAATTGCAAAATTGCAAAAAGCAAGGCCCAATCCACTAAGTGTAGGGCCAGCCACTTTTGTAGGAAATTTAAACTGATTTTTTCATTATTTTAATGCCAAATAATTCAAACCTAACCCTAGTGGAATGCTATAAATAGATAGTGAAGGCTTCAGGAAATTTACACTTAAATTTTCTATTTTTCCTTCAGAGAAAAACCTGAGCCTTCTCTCTCCCTATCTTTAGCTGTCACTTCTTCTCTTCCCTCTTGAGAATTTCGAAATCCTTAGTGATTACAGTAGTGCCCACACACATCAAGTGATACCTCAATCATAGTGAGGAAGATCGTGAAGAAAGATCATCAGCAAAGGAGATTCAGCATCAAGGATTCAGAGAAAGAGATCCAGGTTCAGATATTGATAATGCTCTGCTACAGAAAGGAATCAAGGGCTAGATATCTGAACGGAAGGAGTCATATTATTCCGCTGCACCCAATGTAAGGTTTCTTAAACTTTATATGTGTTTAATTTATCGTTTTAGAAAGTTCATATTTAGGTTGTTAATAAACATACCTGTGAGTAGATCTAAGATCCTGGTAAAATAAATTCCAACATTAATAAGTAAAGATTGACAAGGTATTGAGAGGAGTATATAGTAGTGGATGGAAATAAGAAGTGCTCTAATTGAATACCTATCAGAAATGAATACTTAACTTATTATTAAGCTAAGTCAATAGGACAGCTTAGGAGGTCCCATATAAGGAATAGAAAGACATAATTATGAATTATGTACTATGGGATCTTATGATTTTGACCAAGTAGTAACGGTTGGACATACAGAGTTAATATGTTGTCTATCCGTGTAGACAATTTATACTATAAATGAGAATACAGAATTCATACGAAGCAATAGTCTAATCTTGTGAAATTCCAAGGTTGATATCTTTGGCTATGATGTTAAGAATTAAAGAAGGTTATTGAGAACCATGGAGATTAAAGCAAAAATAGTATGATGTTTTATTCTTGAAATGTGGGTAACTTGAGAAGATCCATGGAATATTAGAAACATGTCATGGGTATGTTTCATAAGGGTTATATTATCTTAGAATAATCTCTTTCCCTGACAAAGTGTTTGTCTAAAAGTGATAATCAAATGTACCACTGATTAGGTACCTTAATAAGTGTGGTACGAGAGAAATATTAGATACATGTTCACTGGAGTATGTAGCCAGGTTTCCTATTAGCTAGCCTTAACTCCTATGTTGTCTGGAGTAGATAGTGTGTTTCATGTTTCCATGTTGAGAAAATATTTATTAGGCTCGACCTGTATTCTGAGTTGTGATGATGTTAAACTTCAGACAAATTTATTATATGGGAAAAATATCTTGTCCAGGTTTTGGGCTAGAAAAAGGAAGCGCTATAAAATGAGACAATCCCACTAGTTAAGAAAGTGCTATAGAAAAAATAGCAAGATAGAAGCAGCAATTTGAGAGTTAGAATCATAAATATGGGGCTAATATCCTGAATTGTTTAAATAAATTTCGAGGACGAAATTTTTATAAGGAGGGGATGGTTGTAATATCCTGATAAGTCTAATGGTAAATAATTAGAGTTTATATTTATATTATGAGTTAATCAGGTAATAAGTGGGATTATAATCCTACTAATTTATTTTAGCATAAAATTTAAATTTTTGCTATAAGTGAGTAAATAATCGTAATTTGTTAATTACGAAAATTTATATAGAATGTGTGAATATAATATGAGCTATATGTGGAATAAAAATATTTTCAGGTTCGGTGATCCTGGAGACTCAATAAGTGGATATATATATATAAATGTAATTTGTTAATTACGGAAATTTATTTGAAATACGTGGATATAATATGAGTTATTTGTGAAATAAAAATATTTTTAGGTTTGGCGACCCTGGAGACCCGATTGGAGGCTAAAAATGTCACAACAGTTTTAGTTAGAAATATTGATATGATTATTGTGATAAGTTGATTTTAGAAATATTGGGGTATTTTAGGATACTCGAAGTTGGCCAAATAACCTAAAAATAGAGATTTCTTAGTGGCTAAAAAATAATAAGATAACTATTAATAATAAAATTTTTTATTAATATTATTATTAATATTATATATACATAAAACGAAATTTATTAGTTTCGTTCGTTTAATATATATATATATTAAGTTTTAAGATATAACAATAAAAGAACGAACGACGAATGAAACCCTCGTTCTCCCTCTTTCGATAAAACCTTCTCCCTCTATATTCATTCCCTTCGATTTTCAACTTAAAACTTAGCAATCTAAGCTCCGGTAGTAGCAGGATAGCAAATCTTTGAAGAGGAAAAGCTTAAGGTATGGTTCAATTACGTTTTAAGCTAAAAACAATTTGTTTTATATAGGGGCTTTATGATTTAAAAAGGTTATAGAGCTTCTGACTTCGTAGAATTGTTCTTTGGTAACTATGGGACTAGTTTATATGTTTACTTGTTGAATTTTAGGTGATTTTGAGTTAGAAATCGAGTTTGGAACTTTTTAAAGCTTAGTCCGAACGTTATTGCCATTTTTCATTTAAGAGGTTGATTTTTATTTCTCTCACGTAAGGATGGTAATATTTATGGTGTATATGCGCCCTATGAAGTTTGGAGTGATTTGGATAGGTTTTGGTAGCGAAAATTGGGATTTTTGAGTTTTATAGTTTTTAGAAATTCCTAAGAGATCAGAAATCATATTTTTGTCATAACTTTTGACTCGAGTGTCCGTTTTGGACATTCTATATACTGTTTCTAAGCTTGCAACGAGCTCTACAATATGGCGTATGTTTTAGACCCAAAATGTAAGTTTTATTTTAGTGTATTTATACTGCGGGTTTTGGTAGAAAACCCTAAGTTGTCTTATGTGAATATTAAGCAGTGTTTTGGGATAAACACTTATTGTTTTATTGTTGTTGTGACATAGGGTCGAGATCATTGGGGATAGTTCTCCACTTGGGTTGGCCAAAATGTATGAACCTGGATTAAAGGTAAGAAAAGTATATTGTATTGCATAGTACGTTGTATGTAATACAATTAATATTGTTATGAATTGATTAATATTGAGATATAGTTAATATTATTATATAATGAAAAGACTAATTGGTTGAAAATTGATAATGTGATATTATTATGCATGTGATATATGAGCTCACCTGATTAGGTGATGCAATTTTCCTGGCAACGTACTAGGCGTAAGTACGGGCGTCAATGATATATGATGAGTACCGAGCGTAGGTACGAGCTCACTTGATTAGGTGATGCGATTTTCCTGGCGACGTACTGTGCATAAGTACGGGCGTCAGTGATATATGATGAGTACCGAGCGTAGGTACCAGCACACCTGATTAGGTTATGTTATTTTATTGGCGACGTACTGGGCGTAAGTATGGGCATTAGTGATATATGATGAGTACCGAGCGTAGGTACGAGCTCACCTGATTAGGTGATGCAATTTTCCTGGTGACGTATCGGGCATAGGTACGGGCGTCAGTGACATTTGATAAGTACCGGGCGTAGGTACAGGCTCGTCTGATTAGACGATGCGATATTTGTGCAAGATTATGGCACGGGCTCACCTGATTAGGTGATGCAATGATATGACATATGGGTACAGGTTTTTGGCACAGGCTCACCTGATTAGGTGATCCAGTTATGCGACATATGGGTGTCAGGCTATGGCACGGGCTTGCCTGGTTAGGCGATGCAATACAAGATTATCAGATTAAAGCATCGACTTGCCTGATTAGGCAACGTGATGTTATGAAGATGGTTGCTTTATGAGGTAACATATATATTATTTATATGATTAAATGAATATGAATTCCATTATTGGTATAATGATTTTGTATTACCAAATATCTGTATACTGATGTTTATTCGTGGTAGATGCCAGTAGTGATTTGGATTTCATCTTATGAACAATGTGTGATGGTTTGATTCTTATTGTGTATGAATGACAATATTCAAATAATAAACTATATGATTGTTATTATTACTTTTCTTGCTGAGTCCTTGTGACTCACGGGTGTTATGTGGTGCACGTAAAGGCAAAGAAAAGCTAAATCAACCATGAGGTGGCAGTCTTCTCCAGCAATGTACATATTGACCTCACCGGCCTGCGTGCCAAGTTGCCAGGAGTTATTTTGGGCTGGCTGTATCGGCTGTGTATTTTGATTTTGTGTTTAAATGGTTGTCGTATTTATTTCTTTAGCAAAACTTTTTATAACAGGGATCCCGGGAACACACTTTTTATGCCGTTATAATGTCCATTTTTAGTGTTTTAATTTAGTCAAGTTTTTAATATTATCACGGTTTTTAATAATTAATTATTCTACTAGTATTAAACTAGTTTATAAAATCACACACGTGGCGTCCCTATAGATTATGGCATTACAATGGGTACTAGCTCTTTTATGGATTCCTGCACGGTGAAATGTTAAAGGAACCACTATACAAGTTGGCTAGTGAGAGTACTTGCCAAGATGTTCTCTATTCTAGTATTTTGGTAGAAGAGCCAACTCCAAGTTCTCATTGTACTCGCTAGGCTTGTATGCACCTTTATTGTTATCTTGTAACTTGGTGTGGACCTTTTCAGCTTGATTCAAACATGCTTGTTATAGGACTTTTTGTTAACAAGGAATGTTCTTTAGAGTACTAAGTCTCTTATGAAGAACTCCTTCTCTCTGACTTGTTTGTTGAAGCACCTGGCAACTTTTTGCTGGCAGACTTGCCGCTTTAAGTTGGCTTGATGCTTCTTCTTTCCCTTTCATTAAGAGATTCTGCTAGCAAGGTGTGGTTTACTTCTGGTCATAGCATATCAAAAGTACGAGAGCAGACTGTTGGCAGATCAGGCCAGCCAGGGTATAGACCAGGTGGCCAACCGTGTTGAGGGAACATTGCTTGACCAATTGGATGAGGTTATGGTCGACCAGCCTATGGAGGTAGTGGCCGGCCATGTTATTGATTTTATGGCTAGCCAGTCTACTGAGGCCATGGCCAACCCTTTTTAGGCCAGGTTAATGCTGTAGTTGATCCTATCTACACTCGGTTGGCTTTACCCCTAGCATGATTGGCGTAGAGCCTTTATGCACTCTATTCAATAGTTATTCAACTTCTTTTTTGGTAACACTTCTTAGAAGTGGTAGTGGGATACCATATCTATGTGTTATGCTGTCCAGTATTAGACACCCAATAACTATCCTCCTTACCCCTACTTTTTGGAAAGGTCTTTGTTAGGAGGTATGATGTTGTAGGTGTATCCATGTTGGTTGTCCAGCACGTCTATTTCTTTTTGAAATAAGGATGCTAAGTTCTTTAAAGAACTGAGCGAGTACCAAGTTTGCCTTGGCTGTCAAGGCGCAATTGGCTAGTCAAGCGAGTGCATCAGCTGTTGCATTGTATTTGGGGACTTGCCTGTTGGGTTTTATGCCCTAAATAAAACTCATTTCAATATAATCAGATTTACTTATTAATACAGATCAAAAATAACATTTAATGTTGCATGGTTCACATGATTTATTTCATGATTATATGTACATAATGTATAAATTCATCTGAAACCCTTTTCACATACTTGATCCTGTTTATTGTGCCGTCAACACATTGGAAAGTAAACATGACTATGTGAATAAAGTTTCCTAGATTTATCAGACATAGGGTTTTACTGATATGATAATCTACAACAGAGTTTACTTGCATTTGGAGAAATGCTATGTTCTTTCCAGAGCATTGGTTAAAGTAAAGCTCAAGTTGGATGCATGGAGTATGCATCGGAAGGGACCGATATTGAACTTTGACTTAGATTTATTAAACTTACCGTAATATCTATTCACGTCAATATCGCCTAGTTGATCCTAGATCAAATGATCTTAATCCTGGTATGATTAGGCTCAATCTCGAGAGGCTATTCGTGTTCTTTGATTTGTTAGTTAAGCCTACTTTTAGGTCAGGGTGATATGTACATTTTGGGAACACGGTAGTGCAATTGAGTGGGAGCGCTAGCATAAACATGGATTCTATAGCTTCTATCTGGCAAATAGTAAGCAAAGGATGATCTCTTTCGAGCTTGACCAAACGAACATAAATGGTGGAGTACTCATTTCACATAAGCTGAAATATCATTTATACGGGGTCAAGTGTTTTAAGGATAAAATACATTGTAGGGTGTAACGGTAATCTAATCCCTTTACAGTGTAGATCATTCATATAGAGGATCATTGATCAAATTAGGATTATAACAATGGATAAATAATGATGCATCTATATGGTGGAACATATAGAGCATTCTATTATACTGAGAGTGCAATTCTAAGTTCTATGCGTGGATTCAACGAAGAATTAATAAGTTAGTGAATTTTAGTGTTAAATTCTTGATCTACTTATTGGAAGCTCGGTTATATAGACCCATGGTCCCCGCACTAGTTGAGATAATATTGCTTGTAAGACTCATATAATTGGTTTTGATTAATCAGTTATAATTCTCAAATTAGACTATGTCTATTTGTGAAATTTTCACTAAGTAAGGGCGAAATTGTAAAGAAAGAGTTTTACGGGCATATTTGTTAATTATGATACTATGTATGGTTCAATTAATAAATATGATAAATGACAATATTATTTAATAATTATTTATAGTTATTAAATAGTTAGAATTGGCATTTAAACGGTTGAATTAGAAAATTGGCGTTTTTGAGAAAATCAGATGCAGAAAAGGTAAAACTGCAAAATTGCAAAAAGTGAGGCCCAAATCCACTAGTATAGGGCCAGCCACTTTTGTAGGAAATTTAAACTGATAGTTTCATTATTTTAGTGCCAAATAATTCAAACCTAACCCTAGTGGAATGCTATAAATAGATAGTGAAGGCTTCAGGAAATTCACACTTAAATTTTCTACTTTTCATTCAGAAAAAACTGAGCCTTCTCTCTCCCTATCTTTGGCCGAACCCACTCTCTCTCTCTTCCTCATTGAGATTTCGAAATTCTTAGTGTATGAGTAGTGCCCACACACAGCAAGTGATACCTCAATCATAGTGAGGAAGATCGTGAAGAAAGACATTCAGCAAAAGGAGTTTCAGCATCAAAGATTCAGAGAAAGAGATCCAGGTTCAGATATTGATAATGCTCTGCTACAGAAAGGAATCAAGGGCTAGATATCTGAACGGAAGGAGTCATTAAATTCCGCTGCAACCAATGTAAGGTTTACTAAACTTTATATGTGTTTATTTCATCGTTTTAGAAAGTTCATATTTAGGGTGTTAATAAACATACTTGTGAGTAGATCTAAGATCCTGGTAAAATAATTTCCAACATTGCCTTTTAGTACAACCTTTGAGGTGACTTAACAAGTCTTGATATTAGCTCAAATAGGCCATTGAGCTGCATACTCACCTAGGACATGACCTACGACTAGTTGAGAGTCGTGGTGTATGTCCAAGTGTTCAACTCGTGCTTCATGTGCTATCTTGAGGCCAGCATTCAGAGATTCATGTTCAGCCTCGTTGTTAGAAGCTTTGAAACTAACCTTTGTTGCCTTGTGCAGCCATTGCCCCTAGTGTTTTGAGGGCCATGCCCGCATTTGGGAAAGTGGTCAATGCACCTTCTAGGTTGAGTTGTCTTGCTCTTGTTCTTGCTTCTTCTCTGGCACTTGCTTTTCTCCCAAATCTTGAGAGATTTGGGGAGATATGCTGTTATATTTAGCCATGACGCTTGCGAGAGCTTGGCCTTTTATGGCCATGCTAGGTCGACAGGTGGCGTTATATTGACTGAGCCTCAGTGGTTCACTTGAGTGGTCGGCTAAGTGCCTCAGGTTTTGGTGACACTTGTCGCCATGGCCGGTTGGCATGCATTGCTTTGGAAGTTTTGGTAGGAGAGTGAAGCATGAACACTTCTCCTCCTTCTCCCTTAGACTTCATGGCATAAGGGAATCGTTGAATTTCCCTTTTTTGCCATTATTTTAGTCAGAGCCATCATTGTTGCGCTTGCCTCCAATATTCTCATTGTTGGAGAATTGGCAGAGGTCCTGCATTGGTCGGCACATTAGACAGCACTTGGGGCAGTATGATGCCTGTTCCTGTTCAACGTTGACCTTCCCTCTTGTCTGGGCTTGCCGGAGAACTTCTTTGACTTTACAAAGCCATCAACTTGCTCAAGGAACTCCTTCATGTTGCTCTTAATATTCTTCTGATATCTTTCTAGAACTCACTCGACGGTAAGATCCATCCAAGTATAGTCGTATATCGACCTTCTTTTGTCAAGCCTTTGACCTTGGTTGCCTCAACCATGAACCTTTGAATATAATCTTTCAAAGGTTCGTCTTGTCTTTGCTTTATCTCGACAAGATCCTCCAGTCGTGAAGGTATTTGTTTTGAGGCTGAGAACTGAATATAGAACTCTGAGGAGAATTCTTCCCAGGAATTAAATCTTTTTAAGGCCAGCTTGAAATAACATTGTTGGGCTATTTCAGCCAGAATTGCGAGAAAGATTCAGCATCACACATCTCCTAATATTTGTTAGAGATCTGTTTGGATCTCAAAGTATTTCAAGTATACTAGGGGATCTTTTTACCTTTGTACATCTTCCAAGTTGGCATCATGAATTTGGGCACAGACAAGACATTGATGTATGCTGAGAAAGGTGTTACTCTTGACCTATCTAGCTTAAGGTCTGATGGTTTTGGGCCAGCCAAGCCCTTGAGGATGTCTCGTATTTAATCCGACTGTGCTTGCATAGAAGGATCTGATGCTGCAGGGACCTGGTTGATTGACCCTTCTTGATTGAGCTACAACCCTATATTGGCTAGACCCTTCTAGGAGAGAGTATGTACAAGGCCGGCCAGCCTTGACCCTAACAAATGTTCATGGTTGGCAAGCCCTGTGCTTGGTAGGGCCTGGCCACCAATTCTTTCTTGACTGGCTGGTTAAACCTATGCGTTGACATGGGGTAGATCACACTAATTGCTGGAGTTAAGTGGATCCAAGTATCTAAATTGATTGGTCTCACTTCTCATGTTGTTATTGCCTTGGGTGTTTTCACCTGTTCCCGGACCTACCCGATTAAAGATTGGCCTTTGGGTTACTCAATCTTGAATGCTCTGAAATAGGAGTTCACCCTATTAGTCAACTAGATGTGCACCTCTAAGGTGCTGGCTGGCCATGGGTTTGACAATTGGAGTCGTTGTTGTGCCAGAGACCCCTGACTACCCCACAGACCAATGGTTGTCGGGGTCTAGCTGCTCTTACCACCTGATCTTCGTGGCAAGACTTGTCCTCCTTCATCTTGTGGAAGGTTTGTCCTTGTTCCAGAGGAACTTGGTTGGACAGATTGTCTACAGATCCTCCCCGATCTTTCAATTATTGTCCCTTGCGGAGGATCTCAAATGAGATCCTGACCTCTTCTGATAGTTCTTTCATTAAATCACCTTATCAGATCACTTGCTTCTCTATTACGGTGGTCTAATGCTGCCTAATGAGATCAAAGGATGTACTCTTGGTCATCCATCCATATCAGAAATTCACGTCTCTGTTGTGCAAATGCATAGTAGCCAACAATGTATGGTTCTTCAGTTTAGCCGACCTGATAGACGACCTCTCTAAGTCTGGCTAAGTCAAGATCTTCTCCGAAGTCTACATGAGGTTCTCCAATGGATGTCTCACCAATTCTTGGCCCTATCCTCTAGCATAATACTGGGGAACAGATCCAATTGTGGCACTCAAGGGTTGCTCCATGTTGGTTATTTCTTTAATATGAGGCGATAGTGGAGGGTCCTCCTAGGGCAGTTGAGGTTGGCCATTAAGACCAACCAGGTTGGTAGTGTCCACCTGACTAGCTGCGGTGTCCAGGTTTATGGTGTCGAGATGGAAGGGTTGGCCACATCCATCAAGTTCGTGGAGATTCTAGTTGTGACTAGAACACGAACATCAGGATCTGCAGTCATAGGGTCTTAAGGAAGACCCGATAAGGCAGAAGTTGTAGCTAGAGTTCTCCTTGTGTTAACCATGGGGTTTGATCAAATAAATTAACAACTTGCTCTTAATGAAAGCACCAAACTGTTGACCTCAGATTTGGCCAACTAATAGCGAAGTCAAATTTAATACTGATGCTTGCCATGTGTTACACAATTAGAATAGAAAAGTAAATAGACATAGGATTTTATAGAGGTTCATCCCCCTTAGTTAGTAGGTAATAACCTACTCCCCTTTTAGTTGTATTGATACCAAAGATAATACCACTTAGATCACTATAGTAATTGGATCTGAAGTGGCTCTCTTAAGATTACAATGTGAGGACCAGGGTTGGCAAATCTCAAGTGAGAATAGAGCAATGGGCGTGTGAGAGAGGGAGAGAGATGAGATGAGTTGAGTTATCAGACTTAGAGCATAAGGCTTAGGGTTTGAGACTTAGAGAATTAGGGTTAGGCTAATGCTCTTTATATAGTAGAGCTTACATCCTTAATATCCCTTAAAAGTAGGTAAATAAAGCTATATTTACATAATTAAATAATAAAGTTTAAATGACTTAATTATCCCTTGAAAATAGGGAAGTGGCTGATATTTTTGTGGTATCTTCGTAGGTTGTCAAGGCCCAACTCCCAGTTTGGCTTACTG
Source organism: Cannabis sativa (assembly GCF_029168945.1). Taxonomy (NCBI): domain Eukaryota; kingdom Viridiplantae; phylum Streptophyta; class Magnoliopsida; order Rosales; family Cannabaceae; genus Cannabis; species Cannabis sativa. The sequence continues at coordinate 40,793,860 of NC_083606.1, read as the reverse complement.
TCCACGAATTAGGACTACGCATCAATGCCCTACTAGGAAAAACCTGGCCGGCCATACACCTGCAAGGTGCAGGCTGGTCGGCCACATACTGTCTACAGGTTGGAGTCTGCCCAACCATGTTCTTGCCAGGATCGGTAGGTCATGTTCCTACGAGCTTTGGCAAGTGTTGGCCAACCTTCGTAGGTGTTGGCCAACCTTTGTAGTGTTGGAATATATTTTACCAGGATCTAGATTTACTAACAAGCATGTTGAGTAACACCCTAAATATGAATTCTCAAAAACAATGGAATTAAACACATATAAAGTTTAAGAAACCTTACATTGGTGGCAGCAAAATATATGTCTCCTTCCACTCAATTCTTAATCCTTGTTCCTTTCTGCCATAGAGTATTATCAAAATCTGAGCTTGATTATCCTTCAGATGTTGGATTCATCATAGTCTTCCACATAATGATTGAGTACTTGACTTGATATGGGTGGGCATGTACTCTATCACTATAGGCTTGAAAATTATGAAGAACAAGATAGGGGAATTCAAAAATAGTAAAGGAAGGAGCTCTCAAAATTTCTAGTTATCTGGCAGAATGTAAACTAGAAGTTTCCTGGGATTAGCAGGATACTATAGAAGATTCGTGGAAGGGTTTGCCAAGATTTCTACACCCTTAATGGAATTAACCCGAAAGAACTGTAAGTTTGTTTGGATTGACATGTTTGAAAGTAGCTTCTAGGAGTTGAAATAAAGATTGATTACTCCGCCAGTACTGACTTTGCCAATTAGTGATGAGAAATTTGTAATTTTTTGTGATGTCTTGAAACAAGGGTTAGGCTACATTTTGATGCAGTTCGGAAAGGTTATTGCCTATGCATCTAGGCAACTAAAGGAATATGAGTAGCGGTATCGTACACACAATATTGAATTGGCAGTAGTGGCTTTTTCCTTGAAAGTTTGACATCATTATCTGTATGGTGAAAAATGTGAAATTTACACGGATCACAAAAGCCTCAAATAGTTTTTCACTCAGAAGGACTTGAATATGAGGCAGCGACGATGGTTGAAATTTGTTAAAGACTATGACTACGAGATCCTATACCATCTTGGAAAAGCAAATGTGTTAGCGGATGCTCTAAGTCGAAAAGGTCCGAGGCAAGTTTATGAACTGAAGAAGATCTCACCGAAGTTGGTTGAGGATATGACTAGAGCAGGAATCGAGTTTGTGATTAGGAAATTAGCCAACATTACATTATAGACTGATTTGCTAGAGAGAATCAAGACCGCTCACCAAAGTGATCCAATGTTACAAGAGTATAAAAAGAAGTTTGAGGCTGGATTAGCAAAGGAGTTCTCAATTTCATCAAATGGGTTATTGCAGTATAAAGATAGGGTTTGTGTTCCTGCAGATGATGGTATCAACTAGGAGATTCTAGATGAGTCTCATACCACACCATACTTATTACACCTGGGAACAACTAAAATGTATCAAGATGTAAAAGCACTGTACTGGTGGCTAGGTATGAAGGGTGATATAGTGGAATTTGTGTCAAAATGTTTAACTTGTCAACAAGGTAAAACATCAAAGACCAGGGGGATTACTTCAACCTCTAAAGATTCCTAAGCGGAAATGGGAGGATATAGCCATGAATTTTTTGGTTGGATTACCAAGAACAATGGTATTCTATGATTCTATCTATGTAATAGTGGACCGATATACAAAGTCAACCTACTTTTTACTAGTGCAAACTACGTATATAGTAGATCAGTACGCTGATTTATATGTTAAGGAGATAATTCGACTTCATGGTGCTCCAAAGTCGATCGTCTCAGATCGAGATCCAAACTTTACATCCAAGTTTTGGGAAAGCTTACAATGAGCAATGGGTACTAAATTAAGATTCAGTACAACTTTTCATCCTCAAATTGACGGTCAGTCTGAGAGGACAATTTAGATACTTGAGGATATGCTACGGGCATGTGTATTGGACTTCAAAGGTTCCTAGAACAAGTACCTTTCTTTGATTGAGTTTTCATATAACAATAGTTATCAAAGTACTGTCGGTATGACACTATACGAAATGTTATATGGAAGGAAGTGTTGTTCACCTATTCACTAGGATGAAGCCGGTGTACAGAGATATCTTGGACCCAAAGCAATCCAAAAAACTAGTGAGGCTATTGAGAAGATTCAAGCTCGTATGCTTGCCTCACATAGTAGACAGAAAAGCGACGCTGATCTGAAGCGTAGAGATATTGAGATTCAGGTTGGGGATTTTGTTTTCCTTTAGGTTTCACCAATGAAAGGGATTCAGAGATTTGGGAAAAGGAAAACAAGCCCTAGAGTTATTCGTCCCTTTAAAATCCTAGAGAGGGTAGGTCAAGTAGCTTATCGGCTAGCTTTACCCCTACTTTATCTGAAGTTCACAACATGTTCCATATTTCAATGCTTAGGAAATATGTGTCTGATTCGACCCATATTCTGAGTGATGAGGACATTGAGCTCCAGATGGACTTTTCATACGAGGAACAATCAAATTAGATCTTGGATAGAAAAGAGAAAGTATTGTGAAACAAGACCATTTTGCTAGTTAAGGTGCTATGGATAAACAATAAGGTTGAAGAAGCGACTTGGGAGTTAGAGTCATAGATGCGAGAACAGTACCCTGAATTATTCAGGTAAATTTTCAGGACAAAATTTCTGTAAGGAGGGGATAGTTGTAATATCTCGAACAATGTACTTATGTTTATTTAGACATATTTTATTAAATATGTAGTTATAAGTCTTAAAGTAAGGTTATAATCTTATTAGTGCTAATTATGAGTTATTTAGTGATTTTTAAGAAAATGATTAATTGAGTATAATTTATTAATTACAAAGATTTTATTGGAACATGTGGGTATTATATATACCATTTTTGAAATAAAAATATTTTCAAGTTTGGCAGTTCTGGAAACTCGATGAATTGGCCAAGGATGTCACGACGGTAATAGAATGAGTTTTACTGGGATTGTACCAGATTGTTTAAGTATTCTTGTGTTGTTGAATTATTCACGGTAGATAGCATTGAGCAAAATATCCCTAGAGTATAAACTAGCTTAAGTGTTAAATTGACGGTAAAATAGTCATTTTATTGAGATAATTCTTTTGTTTTATTTGATAATCTAGTAAACACTAGACCAAATAAACTTGATTTGTTAGATTAGTAAGTATTAGTTAAGAGAAAAAGAAAACATATGAAAATTTCACAAAACTTATCAACTCTTCCCCTCTTCTTCTTTTCGACTCAAGAAGAACCCTGAAAACCTAAGCTCTGTTCATCTCAATCCTAGTCAAGTTAATCAATTCTAGGAGCTTTACAACCTTGAGGTAAGTTTCTCTACTTGATCTTGATGATTTCTACGGTTTTAAGTTGTGTTTTTTTGGGGATTTTGAGTAATTTCAGGTCTGTAGGTGTAACGCCCTAATAATTAGGCACCTACGACAACCAATATTAAAACCCTAATCCCGCTAAACGTGGATTATTAAAAGATAAGAGTGGGAAAATTTAAATTTTATTTGCAATGGAATGAAAATATAACTTGTAATAATTTTTAACTTTATAAAAAAAATCTAAAAGATAACATGTCTCGGGATCCGACAAACTTTTTCACAAAATATTACAAGTTAATTCACGTGCTGACCTAAGCAGCAATATTTGGGATTACAAAATACATTCACCCATAGACCCAACCCGCTTGGTCTAGTATGGCCCGAACATGTACAATCCACCGCCAAGCTCTCAAACTCATGGCTGATTACAGACAGATTTACCCTTTCCTGCATAGTAGAGCATCTATGAGCCAAGCCCATCAAGACAATACAAACATCCATATATACAGTGAAACATATCACATATAAATTAATGCCATTACACTTATTGTCTATTTGATATAGACCTGCGTGTTACACTCACACGCCTATTTATGTCTATGTGGCATAGCCCCACGTGTTACGCTCACATGTCTAATTACAATAAGGCCTTAGAACAGTTCATCTCGGTTCTAATTACCGAGTCCAACCAAATTACACCTTGAGCGTATAATTATTTATTTAAACATATATAGCATGACACAACATTTAAAATCATATAATCATTAGGGTAATAACACTAGGCCATATAACCGCTCACTTTAGGGTAATAACCTTAATCCTAGTTCTCAATTAATCACAATTTTAATATCAAACATGAGCGCCACCTCGCTTAACTCTACGTGCTAACTACTGTCTTACCTGATGTCCCACGTATGTGGAGATTTCGAATCCCCGGGTGCTCCTAACCAAGTACTGGTAATCCTAGTCATAATTCCTAGGATTCACAAATAGGGTTAATCCCTAAATTCACTTTCACATAATCATATAATTGGCATTCAAAACACAATAAACATATAGAGCTCAAAAAGAGCTTTCCAACGATATATGGAACACCCAAAACGGAGTCTAAATCAAAAAGTTATGAACAAAAAAACATAGCATCAAAACTGCCTAAAAAAAACTAGGTGGGTCGTGACACACCCCAAGCGAGCCGCGACACTTAGGTTGAAAAACCCAGGATTTTGAAGGGCGGGCAGTGACGCTCAATGAGGGAGCCACGACACCTGGATTCCAAACCCAAAAAATCCACTTTACAGCAAATGATTTCCAAGCCCAAACACACCAAAACTCACCCAAATACATGAACAAACACAAATTTATTTCCCACAGATTATAGCCATCTCAACAGCGAATTAAAAATGCCAATTCAAGCTCAAACACAAGATTAACATCAAAATACTCTTCGTTCAAACACCCATGCAACTAGCAACTAACAACATAAAAAAATGCACAAATTCAACATATTATCAGAAACAAAATATAAAGTAAAGAGGTGGAAAACTACCTCAAGTTCCACAATCACAATTCACCAAGCACAAATCAACCAAATCCAATTTGAAGAGAAATAGCAAAGTGAGAAGTTGAGAAAGAGAGAGAGAGAGAGAGAGAGAGAGAGAGAGAGGGTTCAACTAAGAGCAAGGAAAACGAGAAATGAGTTTTTTTTTAAAAAAAAATCCCTTTTGTTGATAATAAATCAAATGGTCAAAAAGACCAATGTGCCCCTAGGGCCAATATACCACATATGCATACAACAAGAGAAAAATTGTCATTTCATCACATACCATGCTTAAATAAATTTCAAATTATTCAATTAATTATTAAATGCCAAAATAAAATCTCAAAAATGTATTTCGGCCCCGAACCAGGTTCGGCCCGAAATACCCGATTGTGACTATACCGCGTCGACTTGTCAGAAAACACCTGTAGAAGGACAAAAAAAATACTATATAATAATATAGTCCATAAGCACGCTATAACATTAAAATTACAGTGTTACTGTAACGCCCTGTCCAACAGGGATGCCACGTGTGTGCAATTTAATAAAATACTCTAATTTATATAATATGTAATTATACTGAAAAGTGTGGGTAATTAAATTTTGATAATTAAAATTCAACTTTTAAAACTGTTTAACAAAAGATAAGTGATATAGACTACGTGGCCCCCCTGTTTTGAAAATATTTACAAACTGGTTTCAAAGTATTTTACAACATAAACTTTATATTTCCAAAATACAATCAAAATAGAGCATCCTGTTTACTGGGTCATGCCACTGCGGCTGGTATGTACATTGCTGCTGCGACCACAAACTCATGGTTGCTCAACTTTTGCCTTCCCTTTACCTGCACCATAAAGCACCCGTGAGTCACAGAGACTCAGCAAGAAAAGTAACCAAAACATTAACTGAAAATGATTATAAATTTAATCTCATACCAATATGTTTACTCATTACACAATATCATAAAGTATTCCTTTTCACATTACACATTCACATTACACAATCTTTGTACTTTATAAAGTACCCCTTTACCACTCGTTAACCACGAGCTGTATATGTCACTATCGTTGCCCGATGAAGCAAACGATAAGTAAGAAACCTAACCGCGGTTTCAAGAGTAATTACTCGTAACGGTATTAACTGTTTCCAACCCTAGGTCATAACCTAGTAGGCTCAACAAATATTTAATCAAAGTCTTGATAATAATCAAGGCCATAACCTTTCAGCCATTAATATTTAACCACATACGGTGCTTACCACTTTTCTTACCTTAGCTCTGAATTCAAGCGTACGGGCCGACTTGAGTGGAAAACAAGCTAGGTGATTCCGGTCCTATGTCACGACAACCAAAACTCAATAAAAATCTTAATCAAATTTCTGATAATCAACTCTAATTCTCACAATCGAACACACCCTACTTTCCCCCAGATCAAACTAGCTTAACCATCTCTAAAACACCCTGAATTCCACTCCGGAAGACACCCCGAATCAGATCGGACTTGAGGAGAAAAACCCAAAATCCCCCTTTCCTGGGAAAAACGGTCGGCCGTTTTTCAGACACCTAGAAAAACGGCCTGCCTTTTTTTCTTGGCAGCCATGGTGATTTCTGGTTTTTCACCCCAAAAACCAATCAAACCTCCACCAAACCTAACCAAACTTTTCAGAACAGTATATTATGGCAATTATAACATAACCAAACAGCTATTTCAATGCAATATATCAATTTGCTCAAAATCACACTTCAAAGTGAAGAAAAACTCAATTTTCTCTCAACAACCATATCCAATTTCAACTAGCCATTAAAACCACTTAATTCAAACTTCAACACACTCCAAAAAAACCTAAAAACACCATCTCAAACCAAACTACACCTACAGCCACGAAATCCCAATACCCTCACCCAAAACCAACATAAAACCAATTAAATTCTTAAGACAAAGCATATAACTTACCTTGATTGCTTCTAGGTTGGGCCTAGGTTCTACAAGCTGCTTCAATTCAAGAATAAATGGTGAAATTTTGATCCCTTGCTGGCTGGTTTTGGTTCACACGAAGGGGAGAAGAAGAAGAAGTTTACTTGCCTTGTAAGCTTTCTCTTTAAATATCTCATTTCATTTCATTTCTTTCTTTCTTTCTTTTTCTTTTTTTTATAATAGGCAGATAAAAAGAAAAGTCAAAAGCACCATGAATTTACTAATCTACCCCTCTTCCATAATTGTTTTTTTTTAAAAAGAACCCTAGGGGCATTTTGGTAATTTCACTAATTCCCCAACCCGACATTCTAATAAAATTCTAACTTAATCCGGGATATTCTCAAAATAATTATTTCATTAATGTCATGACATTACTAACCACATCGCTAAATTCTCACAATTGCCGAGCCCGAAAATATCGTATTTCATTAAATAATTTCTCAATAATTAACCTAAGTAAGATCATGATATTACTTCGTTTCCAAAATAATTACATATTTAATAAAATATGTCTATTTAAATATTATTTATTTTCTGGGATATTACAACTATCCCCCACTTATAGGAATTTCGTCCTCGAAATTTACCTGAAAAGCTCGGGATACAACTCTCGCATCTGCGACTCTAACTCCCAAGTCGCTTCTTCAATCTTGCTGTTCTGCCACAGCACTTTAACTAGCGGAATAGTCTTGTTCCGCAACACCTTTTCTTTCCTGTCTAAAATCTGTATTGGTTGTTCTTCATATGACAGGTCGGTTTGAAGCTCAATGTCTTCATAACTTAAGACATGAGTTGTATCTGCTACATATTTCCGAAGCATCGAGACATGGAACACATTATGAACCCCAGATAAAGCAGGAGGTAAAGCCAAGCGATAAGCTACCTGACCTACTTTCTCAAGAATTTCAAATGGACCAATAAATCTGGGACTCAACTTTCCTTTCTTCCCAAACCTTCGAATTCCTTTCATTGGGGATACCCGAAGGAAAACAGAATCCCCAACCTGGAATTCAACATTTCTACACTTTGGATCTGCGTAGCTTTTCTGTCTACTTTGTGAAGCAAGCATACGAGCTCGAATCTTTTCAATAGCTTCACTCTTTGGACAGCTTCAGGTCCAAGATACCTACGTTCACCACCCTCATCCCAGTGAATAGGTGATCGAAATTTCCTTCCATAAAGCATCTCATACGGAGCCATGCCAATGGTACTCTGATAACTATTGTTATAAGAAAACTCAATCAGAGGTATATACTTGTTCCAAGAACCTTCAAAATCCATTACACATGCTCTCAACATATCCTCAAGTATATGGATTCTCCTTTCCGATTGACCATCAGTTTGAGGATGAAAAGCTGTACTAAATTTTAATTTAGTACCCATTGCTTGCTGCAAACTTTCCCAGAATTTGGATGTAAATTTTGGATCTCGATCTGAAACTATCGACTTTGGGGCACCGTGAAGTCGAACTATCTCCTTGATATACAAATCAGCATATTGATCCACTGTATACGTTGTCCTCACCGAGAAAAAGTGAGCAGACTTCGTATTTCGATCCGCTATCACCCAAATAGAATCATAATACCCTACTGTTCTGGGCAATCCCACTACAAAATCCATGGTGATGTCTTCCCATTTCCATTTAGGAATCTTTAGAGGTTGAAGTAAACCTGCCGGCCTCTGGTGTTCTTCTTTAATTTGTTGACAGGTTAAGCATCTTGACACATATTCAACAATATCCCTCTTCATACCCGGCCACCAATATAATGCTTTCATATCATGATACATCTTGGTTGTTCCCGGGTGTAAGGAGTACGGTGTAGTATGAGATTCATCAAGAATCTCCTGTTTGATTTCTTTGTCAATCGGCACACAGATTCTGTTCTTGTATCGCAACAACCCATCAGATAAACACGAAAAGGCTCTTGCCAATCCGGCCTCTAACTTCTCCTTATGCCCCTGTAGCTCAAGATCGCCTTGTTGAGCTATTCTAATTCTTTCAAATAGATCAGACTGTAGGGTAATGTTAGCAAGTTTTCCAATTACAAATTCAATTCCTGCTCTAGTCATATCCTCAACCAACTCTGCTAAAATTTTATTTAGTTCACAAACTTGCCCTGGTCCTTTTCGACTTAGAGCATCCGCTAACACATTTGCTTTACCAGGGTGGTAGAGAATCTTGCAGTCATAATCTTTGACCAGTTCTAACCATCGTCGTTGCCTCATATTCAAATCCTTCTGAGTGAAAAAGTACTTGAGGCTTTTGTGATCTGTATAAATCTCACACTTCTCGCCATACAGATAGTGACGCCAAACTTTTAATGCAAAGACTGCTGCTGCCAATTCAATGTCATGGGTAGGATACCACTGTTCATACTCTTTCAATTGCCTAGATGCATAAGCAATCACTTTCCTTGACTGCATAAGACCACAACCTAACCCTTGTTTGGATGCATCACAATAAATCACAAACTTTTCATAACTTTTTGGTAAGGTTAACACAAGAGTGGTAATCAATCTTTGCTTCAATTCTTGGAAACTACCTTCAGACTTGTCAGTCCAAACAAACTTACAATTCTTTTGGGTCAATTCAGTTAAAGGCGTAGAAATCTTTGCAAAGCCCTCAACAAATCTTCGATAATACCCTGCTAACCCCAGGAAACTTCTAACTTCGGTTGCTGACTTAGGTCGAGGCCAGTCACGTACTGCTTCAATCTTTACTGGGTCCACTAAAATACCATCTTTACTCACCACATGCCCCGAGAAACTCACCTGAGGTAACCAAAATTCACATTTCTTAAACTTGGCATACAACTTATGCTCTCTGAGACGTTGTAATACCATTCAAAGGTGTCTTTCGTGAGTCTCTTCTGAGTCTGAATAAATTAGAATGTCATCAATAAAGACAATAACAAAATCATCCAGAAAGTCTTTGAACACTTAGTTCATCAGGTCCATAAATGCTGCTGGGGCATTTGTTAATCCGAAGGACATTACCAGGAGTTCGTAATGGCCATACCAGGTCCGGAAAGCTGTCTTGGGAATATACTCCTCCCGAATCCTCAGTTGGTGTTAACCAGACCGAAGATCAAATCTTGGAAAAGACAGTCTTTCCCTGCAGCTGATCAAATAAATCATCTATTCTTGGCAAAGGATACTTATTCTTCACTATCAACTTGTTTAACTCCCGGTAATCTATGCACATTCGTAAAGTTCCATCTTTCTTTTTCACGAACAAAACTGGTGCACCCCAAGGTGAAGTGCTAGGTCTAGTAAATTTTAAATCCATCATCCCCTGTAATTGAACTTTTAACTATTTTAGCTCCGCAGGTGCCATCCTGTAGGGAGCTTTCGATACTGGTTCAGCTCATGGTATTAGACCAATCTCAAAATCAATTTCACGTTTTGGCGGTAACCCCGGTAACTCTTCTGGCAAAAACATCCAGAAATTCTCGAACCCCTAGGACATGCTCCGGTCCCGCTTGTGGTTCCCAGGTAGTATCCACTACATTTGCTAAGAAACCAATACACCCCTCACACAACAAATCTCTTGCCTTAAGCGCTGAAATTAAGGGAATCCGGGATCCATGCATCTTACCCACAAACACAAAGGGATCCTCACCCTCAGGCTGAAAAGTTACCATTTTTCTCTTGCAATCAATGGTGGCGTTGTATTTAGCAAGCCAATCCATCCCCAAGATAACATCAAAATCCTCCAGATTCAATTCTATCAGATCAACTGATAACTCTCTTCCTTCCACAAATACTGGAAGGGATCGAACCCACCTGCTGGAGATAACCAACTCCCTAGTAGGAAGCAAGGTCCCGAAACCTCTAGAAAGCACATCACTAGGGGCTCGTTTGGAACGCTGTATTAGGTCGTATTGTATTGTATTGTATTATATTGAATTGGATTATATATCATATTTTTATATAATACTATGTTAAACTTTAATTTATACTAAAATATTATATATTTAGGTGACCATAAAAGTTAATACCACATATAGTTTTACATAAAAATATTGCATAAAATACAATTCAATATAATACAATACAATACAATACAATACGACCTAATACGGCGTTCCAAACGAGCCCTAGGTCTATTCAACTTCTCAATGATTCTACTTGAAATATAAGAATGCGTCGCACCAGAATCAATTAGAACAGTCAATAAAGTACCAGCAACAGAAAGCTGACCTGTCACAGTGGAAGGACCAGCATCAGCCTCAGCTTGAGTCAGGGCAAACACTCGGGCAGGAGTGGGTGTATCATCCTTCTTTTGCTCTAGTCGTAGCAATTGTGGACAATTTCTCTTCATGTGACCCACCATTCCACAGTGGAAACAGGCCCTGGCCTGACACTCGCCCAGGTGATGCATTTTACATCTCGAACATTCAGGAAAAGTCTGCCAGTTTTTCATTTCCACCACGACGGAAACCTTGGTTACCCTAGAATCTTTTGTTTGGGCCTGCCGCTGATGATTCACTAAGTCTTTTCTTGCGGTCACTGGGATCAGTACCCCTACCAGAACCAACACCTGCTTTTGCTTCCATGAATCTCTTCTGGCAATATTTTTCTTTCGTATCTGAGCTTCTGCACCCTCAGAAACTAGGGCCAGTTCAACTATCTGAGCATAAGTTCGAGCAACCCCCGGTTGTTTAGAAGCAACAATCACGTCCCGTGCGATGTGTTCATCCATCCCTCTAATGAACTTTGCCTTCCTAGCAGCTTCAGTAGCCACCTCATCAGAGGCAAACTTTGCCAATCGATCAAACTTAGTGGCATACTCTGTCACAGTCATACTACCCTGAGTTAACCGTATAAACTCTTCTGCCTTTGCTGTCCGAATAGACTCATTATAATATTTCTCATAAACAAGGCCGGCCCGAAAGGCTTCCCAGGTCATGTTATTCAGATCATGACCCTGAGTTACAACCTCCCACCAAATACGGGCATCATCTCGCAACATATAAGGAGCACACCTGACCCGGTCATTATCTTCAACCCGCATGAAATCAAAAATGGATGTTATCATACTCATCCATTGCTCCGCCTTGAGTGGATCAGTGTAACACCCTAACTAACATAGGCGTATTACGTGATTTTTAAACATACTGTGCAGCTCGTTGCTAATCAACGAGGTTTATGGAAAAACGTGATTAATTAAAATTTTTGCTTTTTAATTAAACTTATAAAATAATATTACAAAAGACTCGGGATCCCGATTATAAAATTATTTACAAAAAGATTTAACTGTTTAACTGATACACAAAATAAAGGTCGTCTAACGACCAGTTACAAAAATCAGCCTCGCTGTCCCGACGATCGTACGCTCCAGGCCTAACCGCCCCGACATGTACAATCTTCACAAGCTCCCTCACGGTCCATCAGCTCTAGCCTTGCCTTTACCTACACATAAACGTAGAACTGTGAGTCGACAGACTCAGTAAGAAAAGCATAATAATACTCATACAAAATCCCGGTTATGATCAGACGCCCATACCCCTGATCATAACCCTAACTGCCGTGTCCAACACGATACTGAGTCCTGCTACTGCCGTGTCCAACACGGTACTGAGCCACTACTGCCATGTCCAACATGGTATTGAGTTTTGAACGTTCATAGGGACGGTACTATTGACAAGTATCCTCCTGATCGGTCGAACCGGTCATACTCCGGCTGCTGGTCATACTCCAGCCTGTACCGACGGGATAAGTCAATAGTACAGAACCACCAACCAAGTGTCAGCCTGATCGGTCGAACTGGTCATACTCCGGCTGCTGGTCATACTCCAGCCTGTACCGACGTGACAGGGTTGGGTGGTTCGAAGCCAACATACATAACTAATGTAATCTAACAGGCTTCCTACATGCACGCTAAACATGTAATCTACATATGCATACCGTTATACTAATCTTACCTGGATTCCGAATTCAGGTGTGCCGGTCAACCTGAGTGGAACTAACAGCTCGGCGGATTACAGGCTCCTAAACCGTAAAAATCACAACACCGATAAGTGACACGCTAAATCACAACGGGGACAAAGGTTTTAAAACCAAACTTAACCTACTGCTACTTAATACAAAAATACCCGCAAACTAGCAGAGAACAAACTGTCTGAAAACCCGAAACTAGCAGGAAATGACAAATTGAGAAAAACCGGTTTCTCACCCTGCTGCAAAATCCGGGTAACCGGTTTTACCCAGAAAAACCACAAAATTCAATTCTCCAACCAAAACGTTTCCAAACTCAACCAAACTTTCCAGACCTGCTAATTAGACCCTAATAAACATTTTCCAAGTGATAAAAACAAAGCTTCATGCACAAAATCAAAATCCACCATTAAACCTCGAAGCTTTGAGTTCAAAACTCAAACTTGAGCAAATCCCTCAAACATGCATTCAAACCAGCTTAATTCTACTTAATCAAGCTTAACTAAGCCTCTAAAAACAACTAAAAACAATAACAACAACACAGAAACAGATTCACTACATTTCCATCAAAAATCACATATTTGCATAGAAAAAGCTATAGCTTGCTCAACCTAATAATCATGCATCAAAACAACTTAAATAACCCTAATCTAACAAGTTTAAACCTCTGAAATTAACTTCAATTCACAGCAGCAAGAACACATTAAAAATCAAGCATGCATCATCATCTTTTCACACATTTATTTCTAAAATTACAAAAAGAAAAGTTTAGAAACTTTACCAAGGATGAAGAACACTTAGAATGCAAGAAAAATAGCTTGAAATTAGAATTTTCCAGCCCTTGGAACACCCTCCAGCCGAAAGAGAGAGAGAGGAAAAGAGAGACAGTTTTCTATTTTCTAACTTGTGATATTTTTTGTAAAATGAAGAAATGAAAATAAAAGCCACTTATCAACTTATTTCAGCCAACAAATAATCAAAATAAACATTTATTTTTTCAATAATAAAGTAACTAAAAGACAAAAGTCATTGGGGCAAAAAGACCATTTTGCCCCTCCACACTAAAATCACATAAAACACACTAAAGGGTATTTTGGGAACTTCCAAATTCCCGGCCATTCCCGACATTCCCAATGTCTAATAAACCGCCCCAAACTACTAACATACAAGTTGTGATTTCTACTGAGCCAAACGCCGGGTTCCAAAATACCGGGCACCGAAAATGCAAAATATGAAAACTACTGAATGACATAGCAATGCATTTCTGAATTCCATAAATAACAGCATAATAAATTATTTAAATAGCTATAAATAATTTTCATAATTAATCATGATTAATTGATAATTTCTAAATTAACTAAGCGGGCTTTACAACTATCCCCCCCTTAAAAGGATTTCGTCCCCGAAATCTAACCTGAATAACTCTGGATATTGAGCTCTCATATCTGACTCTAGCTCCCAGGTGGCTTCCTCCACCTTACTGTTTCTCCAGAGAACCTTGACCAATGCTATGGTCTTATTTCGAAGGACTTTATCCTTTCTATCCAGGATCTGCACTGGCTGTTCCTCATAAGTCATGTCTGGCTGTAGCTCAAGGCTCTCATAACTGAGTATATGAGAGGGATCTGAAACGTATTTTCTCAACATCGAGACATGGAATACGTTGTGAACTGCTGATAAGGCTGGAGGCAAAGCTAACCGATATGCCACTTGACCTAACTTTTCGAGAATCTCGAAAGGTCCTGTAAATCTAGGGCATAACTTGCCTCTTTTTCCGAAATGTTTAATCCCCTTCATCGGAGATACCCGTAAAAACACATGGTCCCCTACTTGGAACTCAACATCTCTGCGTTTCGGATCTGCGTAACTCTTCTGTCTGCTCTGTGAGGCAAGCATTCTAGCTTTTATCTTTTCTATTGCCTCATTGGTCCGCTGCACTGACTCTGGACCTAGGTATTTCCTCTCCCCTGTCTCATCCCAGTGGATAGGGGATCTACATTTCCTACCGTATAACAGTTCATAGGGAGCCATCCCTATCGTACTACGATAACTGTTGTTGTAAGAAAATTCTATCAACGGTAGATACTTATTCCATGAGCCTTCAAAGTCCATAACACAGGCTCTCAACATGTCCTCCAATATCTGAATTGTCCTTTCGGACTGACAATCTGTCTGAGGATGGAATGCTGTACTGAATTTCAGCTTTGTACCCATTGCCCGTTGTAAACTTTGCCAAAATTTGGAGGTGAATTTCGGATCCCTGTCCGAAACTATAGACTTCGGTACCCCGTGAAGTCTTACTATTTCTCTGACATACAGCTCCGCCAACTGATCCACTGTAAATGTTGTTCTAACCGGCAGAAAATGAGCAGATTTCGTAAATCGATCCACCACTACCGAGATGGAATCAAACAAACCCGTGGTCCTAGGTAACCCGACCACAAAATCCATCGTGATATCCTCCCATTTCCATTCTGGTAGGGTTAAAGGCTGCAACAACCCTGCTGGTCTCTGATGTTCAGCCTTAATCTGCTGACAAGTGAGGCATCTCGATACGAATTCTACCAAATTCTTCTTCATACCGCTCCACCAGAAGTACGGTTTCAAATCTTGGTACATCTTAGTGGTGCCGGGATGTAGAGAATACGGGGTAGAATGAGCCTCCTCAAAGATCTCATTCCTAAGTTCCACACTATTCTGAACACAAACCCTGGCTTTATACAAAAGCATCCCACTGTCTGACACTGAAAAGTCCTTGGCTTGACCAGCCAACACCTCATCTCGGATCTTCACTAACTCCGGATCTGTCATCTGAGCGACTTTTATTCTTTCCAACAGATCAGATTGCAGCGTCAAGTTGTGAAGCTGACCTACCACAAACTCAATGCTGGATCTAACCATATCCTCTGCTAGCTGAGGTGAGATCTGAACCATACTAGCTACTTGCCCGGGACCCTTTCTGCTCAGGGCATCGGCCACTACATTGGCCTTTACAGGATGATAGAGAATCTCACAATCGTAATCTTTCACTAATTCTAACCAACGTCTCTGTCTCATGTTCAAATCCTTCTGAGTAAAGAAATATTTGAAACTTTTATGGTCGGTATAGATCTCACACTTTTCCCCGTAAAGGTAGTGCCGCCAAATCTTCAATGCAAAAACCACTGCGGCCAACTCTAGATCATGAGTCGGGTATCGCTGTTCATAATCCTTTAACTGACGGGAGGCATAAGCGATGACCCGATCGGCTTGCATCAATACACACCCCAAACCCTGTTTGGATGCGTCGCAATATACTACGAACTTCTCCTTGTCCGAAGGCAAAGCTAGCACTGGAGCGGTAATTAACCTCTGTTTCAGCTCCTGAAAACTAGCTTCGCATTTGTCTGACCAAATAAATCGCTGGTTCTTCTTTGTAAGCTCGGTTAGGGGCATAGAAATTTTAGAGAACCCTTCGACGAACCTACGGTAGTACCCAGCTAAACCCAAGAAGCTTCTGATCTCTGTCACTGTCTTCAGTCTCGGCCAATCCCTGACGGATTCGATCTTCTCGGGATCTACCTTGATCCCATCTTTGCTCACAATGTGCCCTAGGAAGGACACCTGAGATAGCCAGAACTCACATTTCTTGAACTTGGCATAAAGCTTATGTTCTCGAAGCCGTTGCAGTACCATCTGAAGATGTAACTCATGCTCCTCTTCTGATTGAGAGTACACGAGGATGTCGTCGATAAACACAATCACACAGATATCGAGGAAATCCTTGAATACTCTATTCATCAGGTCCATGAATGCTGCAGGAGCATTGGTTAGTCCGAATGACATAACCAGAAACTCGTAATGTCCATACCTAGTGCGGAAAGCCGTCTTCGGAATGTCCTCCTCTCGGATTCTCAACTGATGATAACCCAAACGGAGATCAATCTTAGAAAAGACTGTCTTCCCCTGAAGCTGATCGAACAAATCATCGATCCTAGGTAATGGATATTTATTCTTCACTGTCAGCTTGTTCAACTCCCTGTAGTCGATGCACATCCTCATAGATCCATCCTTCTTCTTGACGAATAAAACCGGGGCTCCCCAGGGTGACACACTGGGCCGAATGAACCCTATGTCAAGCAACCCTTGGAGCTGAATCTTTAATTCCTTAAGTTCAGCTGGAGCCATTCTATATGGGGCTTTGGAAACCGGTTCCACCCCTGGTGCCAAGTCAATCACGAAATCAATCTCCCGCTGAGGTGGTAACCCTGGAAGTTCTTCGGGAAAAACATCCAAAAATTCCCGAACCACCCTGATGTCCTCTGGCCGAATGGTATCTGGCCGAGCGGTGTCCACCACCACGGCCAGAAACCCTAAGCAACCGCCGTGCAACAATTCTCTAGCTGACATAGCCGAGATCATCGGGATCCGAGATCCCTGAACTGAACCAACAAACACAAATGGTTCCTCACTTTCTGGTTGGAAGACCACCATCTTCCTTTTACAATCAATGCTTGCCGAATATTTAGATAGGAAATCCATTCCTAAAATAATATCGAATTCGACTAAACTCATCTCTATCAGATCAGCACTTAACTCTCTACCATCTATCCTGATCGGCATAGACCTAATCCACCTATTGGAGATAACCAATTCTCCGCCAGGTAACAGGGTTCCAAACCCTGATTCATATCTATCATACGGTCTACCCAATTTACTAAAGACTCTGGCCGCCACATAAGAATGTGTAGCCCCAGAATCAAACAGCACTAAGTATAGCGAGTTGTTAATAGAAAGCTGAGCTGTGACAACTGATGGGCTGGCATCTGCATCAGCCTGCATGATAGCGAACACCCTGGCTGGAGTGGGTATCGCTGGAGCTCTCGGTGCCTCTGATCGGAGCTGGGGACAGTCCCTCTTGAAGTGTCCGGGCATGCCACAGTGAAAGCATCCCTGACCTTTGCACTCACCCCGATGGTGCCTCTTGCAGCTAGGGCACTCGGGATAGGAGAATCGGGTCTCAGTACCACCAGAACGACTCCCTCTGTTCTGGTTCCCTCGGAACCTCTTGTTCTGACTCGAGCCACCGGAAGCAGTGGGTGCTCTCTTTGTAACACCCTAACTAACATAGGCGTATTACGTGATTTTTAAACATGTTGTGCAGCTCGTTGCTAATCAACGAGGTTTATGGAAAAACGTGATTAATTAAAATTTTTCTTTTTAATTAAACTTATAAAACAATATTACAAAAGACTCGGGATCCCGATTATAAAATCATTTACAAAAAGATTTAACTGTTTAACTGATACATAAAATAAATGTCGTCTAACGACCAGTTACAAAATCAGCCTCGCTGTCCCGATGATCGTACGCTCCAGGCCTAACCGCCCTGACATGTACAACCTTCATAAGCTCGCTCACGGTCCATTAGCTCTAGCCTTGCCTTTACCTACACATCAACGTAGAACTGTGAGTCGACAGACTCAGTAAGAAAAGCATAATAATACTCATACATAATTCTAACTGCCGTGTCCAACACGATACTGAGTCCCGCTACTGCCATGTCCAACATGGTACTGAGCCACTACTGCCATGTCCAACATGGTACTGAGTTCTGAACGTTCATAGGGACGGTACTATTGACACGTAACAACCTGATCGGTCGAACCGGTCATACTCCGCTGCAGGTCATACTCCAGCCTGTACCGACGTGTTACTATATCCTCCTGATCGGTCGAACCGGTCATACTCCGGCTGCTGGTCATACTCCAGCTTGTACCGACGGGATACGTCAATAGCACGGAACCACCAACCAAGTGTCAGCCTGATCGGTCAAACCGGTCATACTCCGGCTGTTGGTCATACTCCAGCCTGTACCGACGTGACAGGGTTGGATGGTTCGAAGCCAACTGTAAAGCCCGCTTAGTTAATTTGGAAATTAGCAGTTATTTATGTTAATCAGGAAATTATTTATAGCTATTTAAATAATTTATCATTAATATTTATGGAATTCAGATATGCATATTTATGTCATCAGCAGTTTTTATATTTCGCATTTCCGGTGTCCGGTATTTTGGAACGCGGCGTTTGGCTCAGTAGAAATCACAACTTAGTATGTTAGTATTTTGGGGACGGGTTTAGACATTGGGAATGTCGGGAATGGCCGGGAATTTAGAATGTCCCGAAAATACCCCCGTTAGTATGAATTATGTGATTTTATGGTGGAGGGGCAAAATGGTCTTTTTGCCCCATTAGTACTTTGTCTTATATGAGTTAATAAATGAATTAAATGTTTGTTTCTAATTAATCTTTTTGGCTGAAATAGATTTAGATAAAATGATACTTTAAGCTTGAAAATCCTTTTCTCTCATTTTTACACTTAGCCAATTTTAAAAAGTTTAAAAAAAATTAGAAAAGCTCTCTCTCTCTTTTCCTCTCTTTCGGCTGAGATTGGAAGGTTCAAGGCTGGGATTTTTGTGGGTGATTTCTAGTGTTTTAGCAAGATCAAAGTGTATTTTCTTCAAGGTAAATCTTGTCTTGCTTTTTCTATTTAGTTTTCTTGAGATTTCAAGTGAAAAATGTTGAAAATGCATGTGTTTGTGAAATGTTCTTGCTGCTGTAATCTTGTTGTTAGTTTATGGATTCAAAGCATAATTTTTGATGATAAATGAGTTATTTGAAGCATGAGTAGCTAGGTTGTTCAAGTTTTTAATTTATATGTGAAAATTGATGATTTTTGTGAGAAAATGCTATGTTTAGTTTCTGTGTAATTACTGGATGTTGTTGTTTGTTTTCTGAGGTAAGTCTATGCTAGTTTAAGGTGAATTAAGCTAGTGGATTGCTTAGTTAGTTGGTTTTGCTCAAGCTTGAGTTTGAAACTCAAAGCTTGAGCTTTAATGGTGAATTTTGCATGTGGGATTTCTGGGTAGGTTTGATGCTCTAGAATTGTTATTTGGGACCTATGAAAGAGGTCTGGAAAGTTTGGGATCAATTGGGTTCGAATTGGTCAAGATTTGAGAATTTTTGGTTGCTGCCTGCGAGGAACCGGAATTCCGGTTGAGCATCCCATTCGGATGGGGGTTCGTATTTTCCAGAACCTAATTCGGTTGGGCAACGGACTTCGGATGGGGGATTTTTCGTAACCCTAGTTTTCCTCGTTTTTGGGTTTTTAGGGGTATTGCCATGCTTTTTATCGATAGGGAAACTTTTAGTTTCGAGTTTTAGTCCCCGGGAAGTGATTTAGCGTGTCACTTATAGCGTTGTGGTTTTTATGGTTTAGGAGCCGATGTCCGCCGTTCGGCTTCGAGTTCCGGTCGGGTTGGCCAAGCACACACGAAATCGGAATCCGGGTAAGATTAGTATAACAAGATGCATATGTAGTTTACATGTTTAGCGTGCATGTAGGAAGCCTGTTAGTTTACATTAGATATGTATTTAGGCTTCGAACCACCCAACCCCGTCACGTCGGTACATGTGCCGGAGTATGACCAAGCGGCCGGAGTATGACCGGTTAGACCGATCAGCCGACACCGGTTGGTGGTTCGGTGCTATTGACCTATCCGTCTCAGGTACAGCCGGAGTATGACCAAGAATGGAGTATGACCGGTTCGACCGATCGGGGAGGATACTTGTCAATAGTGCCGTCCCCGAACGTTCAAAACTCGCACCATGTTGGACATGGCAAGTAGTGCTCGCACCATGTTGGACATGGCGAGCGGGACTCGCATCGTGTTGGACACGGCAGTCAGTTTTATGTATGATATTATTATGCTTTTCTTACTGAGTCTGTCGACTCACAGTTTACGTTGCATGTGTAGGTAAAGGCAAGGCAGTTGCTGATGGACCGTGAGCGAGCTTATGGGATTGTACATGTCGGGGCGGTTAGGCCTGGAGCGTACGATCCTCGGGACAGTGGCCGAGATTTTTGTAATCGTCGTTAGACGACTTTCATTTTGATGTAAAAGTGAATAGTTAAAAAGTTTGTAAATATTTTTATAAATCGGGATCCCGAGACTTTTTGGTAAAATGGTTTATAAGTTTAATGAAAAAGCAAAATTTTAATTAATCACGTTTTTCCATAAACCTCGTTGATTAGCAACGAGCTGCACAGTACGTTTAAAAATCACGTAATACGCCTAAGGTAGTTAGTGTGTTACAATTTGGTATCAGAGCCGCCAGGTTGTCTTCCGAAGATCGTCACGACATGTACAATCATCATCAGCAGTTAGCTCGGTTCACGGTTCAGTAAGCCTTTATTGCTTTAGTAGTTTATTTTATTCAGTTATGAAAAAAAAAGCAAAGAGGCCTGTTAGGAAGCATGTTAGTAGCCTGATAGTAGAATAGGCGCATGTTTCATTTCTAATTTCCAAATTAAGCGGCATTAGTAAGCTCGCCTTGAATACGACCTGATATGCCAACTCTTAGTTTCGCAGGCGGTTCTAACTAGATGGACGCCAGGCGGACTACCAGGAGTCGAGGCAACTCAGTGGGGTCGAATCAGGGAGAGGGAGCTCGGTTTCCCCCACCTGCTAGGGGCCGAGGTAGAGGTCCCCGAGGCAGGGCTCGTGGTCGGGGTGATGAGAACCCGCCACAGGCTGCCCAGGCTCCCCCAGCCGATCAGGGAGCCCCGAACTGGGAGTTGCGGTTTGCGGAGATGCAAGCCAGGATCGAAGAGCAAGACCTCGAGATTCAGAGGTTGAGACAGCAGGGTGCTCCTGCAGCCCAAAGGCCGCAGTTCCGGCGGCACCAGCCCCCGCCGCCTGTGCCGAGATGGTAGTGGCGGCCCATAGATTGGAGCCTTTGTATGAGAGGTTCCGGAAACAAGCACCTCCGGTATTCCTGGGAGGTCCAGATGTGTCGAAAGCCGAGCAGTGGCTTACGGTGATCACCAGGATTCTTAACTTTATGGGTGTCACCGGCAACGACAGAGTGGTGTGCGCCACATTCCAGTTTCAGGAGGATGTCCTGGTATGGTGGGACATGGTGTCTCAGATTCATGATGTCACCACCATGACTTGGGAGAGGTTCCAGGAACTTTTCAACGCGAAGTACTACAACGAGGCGGTTAGAAGCGCCAAGAGAAAGGAATTCGTTCACCTGACCCAGCGGGAGAACATGAGTGTCACTGAGTATACTCCTCAGGTTGACCGGGTGGCGAGGTTAGCCTCGGGAATTGTGCCGACCGACTTCGGCGAAAGGAGAAGTATCCGGACGGGTTGCATCCCAAGATCGTGCATGACCCGATGATTACCACAGACGACGGCACCACCTACGCTCGGATGGTGGAGAAGGCACCGCGAGCCGAGGGCGCGGTGGGGTGCATGTCGAGTCGGCCTAGTACTCGGTTGGTGGCGGAGCTCCTACCCCTCCCGCATCGGGCTTCGGCAGGGGAGTAGTGGTTCGTCCATTGATCAGAGGAAGAGGGCACCCACTGCTTCCGGCGGCTCGAGTCAGAACAAGAGGTTCCGGGGGAACCGGAGAGCGAGAGGAGTCGTCCCGGTGGTAATGAGACTCGCTTCTCCTACCCCGAGTGCCCTAGGCTGCAAGAGGCACCATCGGGGAGAGTGCAAGGGCGGGGATGCTTTCATTGTGGCATGCCCGGGCACTTCAAGAGGGAATGTCCCCGCCCGGCCGGAGGCACCGAGAGCTCCGGCGATGCCCACTCCGGCCTGTGGTATTCGCGATCACGCAGCTGATGCGGATGCCGGCCCATCGGTTGTTACGGGTCGATTCTTATTAACGACTCGTTTTATTCAAAGGTCGTTTGATTACGGGGCTACACGTTCTTATGTGGCGGCCGAGTCTTTAGTAAGTTGGGTAGACCCTTTGATAGATATGAGTCGGGGTTTGGAACCCCGTTACAGCGGAGAATTGGTTATCTCCAATAGGTGGATTAGGTCTATGCCGATCGTGGATAGATGGTAGAGAATTGAGCGCTGATTTGATAGAGATGAGCTTAGTCGAATTTGATATTATTTTAGGAATGGATTTCCTATCTAAATATTCGGCGAGCATTGATTGCAAGAGGAAGATGGTGGTTTTCCAACCGTAAAGTGAAGATCCGTTCGTATTTGTGGGTTCGGTTCGGGGATCTCGGATCCGGTGATCTCGGCTATGTCGGCCGAGAGAATTATTGCACGGTGGGTGCTTAGGGTTTACGGCCGTGGTGGTGGACACCACTCGGCCGTACACCATCTCGGCCGCAGGACATCGGCGTGGTTCGGGAATTTTTGGACGTTTTTCCCGAAGAACTTCCAGGGCTACCACCTCAGCGGGAGATTGACTTTGTGATTGACTTGGCACCAGGGGTGGATCCGGTTTCTAAAGCCCCGTATAGGATGGCTCCAGCTGAACTTAAGGAGTTAAAGATTCAGCTCCAGGGGTTGCTTGACATAGGGTTCATTCGGCCCAGTGTGTCACCCTGGGGAGCCCCGGTTTTGTTCGTGAAGAAGAAGGATGGATCGATGAGGATGTGCATCGACTACAGAGAGTTGAACAAGCTGACGGTGAAGAATAAATATCCATTACCTAGGATCGATGACTTGTTCGATCAGCTTCAGGGGAAGACGGTCTTTTCTAAGATTGACCTCCGTTCGGGTTATCATCAGTTGAGGATCCGAGAGGAGGACATTCCAAAGACGGCTTTCCGCACTAGGTATGGACACTACGAGTTCCTGGTTATGTCATTCGGACTAACCAATGCTCCCGCAAAGCATTCATGGACCTGATGAATAGAGTATTCAAGGATTTCCTCGATATCTGTGTGATTGTGTTTATCGACGACATCCTCGTGTACTCTCAGTCAGAAGAGGAGCATGAGTTACATCTTCAGATGGTACTGCAACGACTTCGAGAACATAGACTCTACGCCAAGTTCAAGAAATGTGAGTTCTGGTTGTCTCAGGTGTCCTTCCTAGGGCACATAGTGAGTAAAGATGGGATCAAGGTGGATCCCGGGAAGATCGAATCCGTCAGGGATTGGCCGAGACCGAAGACAGTGACAGAGATCAGAAGTTTCTTGGGGTTAGCTGGGTACTACCGTAGGTTCGTGGAGGGGTTCTCCAAAATTTCAATGCCCCTAACCGAGCTTACAAAGAAGAATCAGCGATTTATCTGGTCAGATAAATGCGAAGCTAGTTTTCAGGAGCTGAAACAGAGGTTGATTACTGCTCCGGTACTAGCTTTGCCTTCGGACGAGGAGAAGTTCGTGGTCTATTGTGACGCATCCAAACAGGGTTTGGGGTGCGTATTGATGCAGGCCGATCGGGTTATCGCTTACGCCTCCCGTCAGTTAAAGGATTATGAACAGCGATACCCGACTCATGATTTAGAATTGGCCGCAGTGGTTTTTGCACTGAAGATTTGGCGGCATTACTTGTATGGTGAGAAGTGCGAGATCTATACCGACCATAAGAGTCTCAAGTATTTCTTTACTCAGAAAGATTTGAACATGAGACAAAGGCGTTGGTTGGAGCTAGTAAAGGATTATGATTGTGAGATCCTTTACCATCCCGGGAAAGCCAATGTTGTGGCCGATGCCCTGAGCGTAAAGGGTCCCGGCAAGTGGCTAGCATGGTTCGGATCTCACCTCGGCTAGCGAGAGGATATGGTCAGGTCCAGCATTGAGTTTGGGGTAGGTCAGCTACACAACTTAACGCTGCAATCTGATCTGTTAGAAAGAATAAACATTGCTCAGACGACAGATCCGGAGTGAGTGAAGATCCGAGATGAGGTATTGGCTGGTCAAGCCAAGGACTTTTCGGTGTCGGATAGTGGGATGCTTTTGTATAAAGCCGTGGTTTGCGTCCCGAATGTGTGGACTTGAGGAACGAGATCTTTGAGGAGGCTCATTCTACTCCATATTCTCTGCATCCCGGCACCACCAAGATGTACCAAGACTTGAAACCGTACTTCTGGTGGAACGGTATGAAGAAGAATTTGGTAGAATTCGTATCGAGATGCCTCACGTGTCAGCAGATCAAGGCTGAACATCAGAGACCAGCAGGGTTGTTGCAGCCTCTAACCCTACCAGAATGGAAATGGGAGGATATTACTATGGATTTTGTGGTCGGGTTACCTAGGACCACGGGTATGTTTGATTCCATCTGGGTAGTGGTGGACCGATTTACGAAATCTGCTCATTTTCTGCCGGTCAGAACAACATTTTCAAAGTGGATCGGTTGGCGTAACCGTACGTCGTGGAAATAGTGAGACTTCACGGGTACCGAAGTCTATTGTTTCGGACAGTGGATCCGAAATTCACCTCCAAATTTTGGCGTAGTTTGCAACGGGCAATGGGTACGAAGCTAAAATTCAGTACAGCATTCCATCCTCAGACAGATGGTCAGTCCGAAAGGACAATTCAGATATTGGAGGACATGTTGAGAGCCTGTGTTATGGACTTTGAGGGTTCATGGAATAAATACCTACCGTTAGTAGAGTTCTCTTATAACAACAGTTATCAGAGTACGATAGGGATGGCACCCTATGAACTGTTGTACGGTAGGAAGTGCAGATCCCCTATCCACTGGGATGAGACAGGGGAGAGGAAATACCTAGGTCCGGAGTCAGTTCAGCGGACCAATGAGGCAATAGAAAAGATTAAAGCTAGAATGCTTGCCTCCCAGAGGCATGAAGAGTTACGCAGATCCGAAACGTCGAGATGTTGAGTTCCGAGTAGGGGACCATGTGTTTTTGCGAGTATCTCCGATGAAGGGGATTAAACGTTTCGGGAAAAGAGGCAAGTTATGCCCTAGATTTACAGGACCTTTCGAGATTCTCGAGAAGATAGGTCAAGTGGCATATCGGTTAGCATTGCCTCCAGCTTTATCAGCAGTGCACAACGTATTTCATGTCTCAATGTTGAGAAAATACGTTTCAGACCCCTCTCATATACTCAGTTATGAGAGCCTTCACTTCGCCGATATGTCTTATGAGGAACGGCCGGTGCGGATCCCGGATAGAAAGGATAAAGTCCTTCGGAATAAGACCATAGCATTGGTCAAGGTTCTCTGGAGAAACAGTAAGGTGGAAGAAGCCACCTGGGAGCTAGAATCAGATATGCGAGCTCAATATCCAGAGTTATTCAGGTTAGATTTCGGGGACGAAATCCTTTTAAGGGGGGGATAGTTGTAAAGCCCGCTTAGTTAATTTGGAAATTAGCAGTTATTTATGTTAATCAGGAAATTATTTATAGCTATTTAAATAATTTATCATTAATATTTATGGAATTCGTATATGCATATTTATGTCATCGAGCGGTTTTATATTTCGCATTTCCGGTGTCCGGTATTTTGGAACGCGGCGTTTGGCTCAGTAGAAATCACAACTTAGTATGTTAGTATTTTGGGGACGGGTTTAGACATTGGGAATGTCGGGAATGGCCGGGAATTTAGAATGTCCCGAAAATACCCCCGTTAGTATGAATTATGTGATTTTATGGTGGAGGGGCAAAATGGTCTTTTTGCCCCATTAGTACTTTGTCTTATATGAGTTAATAAATGAATTAAATGTTTGTTTCTAATTAATCTTTTTGGCTGAAATAGATTTAGATAAAATGATACTTTAAGCTTGAAAATCCTTTTCTCTCATTTTTACACTTAGCCAATTTTAAAAAGTTTAAAAAAAATTAGAAAAGCTCTCTCTCTCTTTTCCTCTCTTTCGGCTGAGATTGGAAGGTTCAAGGCTGGGATTTTTGTGGGTGATTTCTAGTGTTTTAGCAAGATCAAAGTGTATTTTCTTCAAGGTAAATCTTGTCTTGCTTTTTCTATTTAGTTTTCTTGAGATTTCAAGTGAAAAATGTTGAAAATGCATGTGTTTGTGAAATGTTCTTCTTCTTTGTAATCTTGTTGTTAGTTTATGGATTCAAAGCATAATTTTTGATGATAAATGAGTTATTTGAAGCATGAGTAGCTAGGTTGTTCAAGTTTTTAATTTATATGTGAAAATTGATGATTTTTGTGAGAAAATGCTATGTTTAGTTTCTGTGTAATTACTGGATGTTGTTGTTTGTTTTCTGAGGTAAGTCTATGCTAGTTTAAGGTGAATTAAGCTAGTGGATTGCTTAGTTAGTTGGTTTTGCTCAAGCTTGAGTTTGAAACTCAAAGCTTGAGCTTTAATGGTGAATTTTGCATGTGGGATTTCTGGGTAGGTTTGATGCTCTAGAATTGTTATTTGGGACCTATGAAAGAGGTCTGGAAAGTTTGGGATCAATTGGGTTCGAATTGGTCAAGATTTGAGAATTTTTGGTTGTTTGCGAGGAACCGGAATTCGGTTGAGCATCCGGAATTCGGATGGGGGTGATTTTCCCGAACCGGAATTCGGTTGGGCAACGGACTTCGGATGGGGGATTTTTCGAACCCTAGTTTTCCTCGTTTTTGGGTTTTTAGGGGTATTGCCATGCTTTTTATCGATAGGGAAACTTTTAGTTTCGAGTTTTAGTCCCCGGAAGTGATTTAGCGTGTCACTTATAGCGTTGTGGTTTTTATGGTTTAGGAGCCGATGTCCGCCGTTCGGCTTCGATTCCGGTCAGTTGACGCACACCCGAAATCGAATCCGTGTAAGATTAGTATAACGGTATGCATATGTAGTTTACATGTTTAGCGTGCATGTAGGAAGCCTGTTAGTTTACATTAGATATGTATTTAGGCTTCGAACCACCCAACCCCGTCACGTCGGTACAGCCGGAGTATGACCCGGCGGAGTATGACCGGTTAGACCGATCAGGCTGACACTGGTTGGTGGTTCGCTATTGACCTATCCCGTCAGTACAGCCGGAGTATGACCAAGAAATGAGTATGACCGGTTCGACCGATCAGGAGGATACTTGTCAATAGTGCCGTCCCCTGAACGTTCAAAACTCAGTACCATGTTGGACATGGCAGTAGTGCTCAATACCATGTTGGACATGGCAGTAGCGGGACTCAGTATCGTGTTGGACACGGCAGTCAGTTTTATGTATGATATTATTATGCTTTTCTTCGAGTCCGTCGACTCACGCGCTTACGTTGCATGTGTAGGTAAAGGCAAGGCAGTTGCTGATGGACCGTGAGCGAGCTTATGGGATTGTACATGTCGGGGCGGTTAGGCCTGGAGCGTACGATCCTCGGGACAGCAGGGCTGAGATTTTTGTAACTGTCGTTAGACGACTTTCATTTTGATGTAAAAGTGAATAGTTAAAAAGTTTGTAAATATTTTTATAAATCGGGATCCCGAGACTTTTTGGTAAAATGGTTTATAAGTTTAATGAAAAAGCAAAATTTTAATTAATCACGTTTTTCCATAAACCTCGTTGATTAGCAACGAGCTGCACAGTACGTTTAAAAATCACGTAATACGCCTAAGGTAGTTAGGGTGTTACACCAACATACAACTAATGTAATCTAATAGGCTTCCTACATGCTCGCTAAACATGTAATCTACATATGCATACTGTTATACTAATCTTACCTGGATTCCGAATTCAGGTGTGCCGGTCAACCTGACTGGAACTGAAGCCGAGGCGGCAGACATCGGCTCCTAAACCATAAAAATCACAACGCTATAAGTGACACGCTAAATCACTTCCCGGGGACTAAAACTAGGAACTAAAAGTTTCCCTATCGATAAAAAGCATGGCAATACCCCTAAAAACATAAAAACGAGGAAAACACGGGTTCTGAAAATTTCCCAACCAGTAGACCGGTTGCCCAACCGGAATTCCGGTTCTGGGAAATTCAGGACCCTCATCCGGAATTCCGGATGCACAACCGGAATTCTGGTTCCTCGCAGGCAGCAACATCAAATTCTCATAACTTGCACAATTCAACCCCAAATCACCTCAAACTTTCCAGACCTGTTCTATACCTTCCCTAGAACATATCCAAGGCATCAAAACAACCCAGAAACCTCAAACATGAAAAATGCCATTGGAGCTCAAGCTTTGAGTTCTAAACTCAAACTTGAGCAAAACCACCTAATCATGCATTTCACTAGCTTAATTCTACTTAATCAAGCTTATCTAAGCCTCTGAAAACAATTAAAAACAACAGCAACATCACAGAAACAGATTCACTATATTTTCTTCCAAAAATCACATTTTTGCATAGAAAACTCAAAGCTTTGAACAACCTAACTAACATGCTTCAAACAGCTCAATTAACATCAATTAAACATGCTTTAAACCTCAGAAATCAACAACCAAACACAGCAATAATAACAGCCACAAAAGCATGCATTTTACTCAACTTTTCACCATTTTTTTCAAGAAAACAAAAGAGGAAAATTAAGAAACACCTACCACAAACAAGAGTTCCAAAGTGATGATGAATCTAGCTAGAAATTGATGGAAAAACCCAGCCCTTTGAATCCCATGCACCAGCCGAAATAGAGAGAGAGAATGAGAGAAAGTTCTCTTTTTCAAAGTTTTCTAATTTTTTTTTACTAAGTGTAGAAATGAGAAAAATAAAAGAATAATGCCACATATATCATATTATTTCAGCCATCAAATAACATTTAAACATTTATTTTTTCCATTTAATAAACTCACATAAGACAAAACACTAATGGGGCAAAAAGACCATTTTGCCCCTCCACCATAAAATCACATAAAAATCACTAAAGGGGTATTTTTGGGGAATTCTAAATTCCCGGCCATTCCCGACATTCCCAATGTCTAAAACCCGTCCCCAAACTACTAACATACTAAGTTGTGATTTCTACTGAGCCAAACGTCGAGTTCCAAAATACCGGGCACCGGAATTACAAAATATGCAAGCTACTGAATAACATAAATAACAGTATAATAAATTATTTAAATAGCTATAAATAATTTCATAATTAATCATAAACAACTGCTAATTTCCAAATTAACTAAGCGGGCTTTACACTCTTCCTCTGGTCAATGGCCGAACCGCCACTCCCCCTGCTAAAGCCTGATGCAGGAGGGGTAGGAGCCCCGCCACTCACCGGAGTACTGGCTGATTCTAACATACACCCAACTGCGCCCTCAGCTCGCAGTGCCTTCTCCACCATCTGAGCATAGGTGGTGCTGTCGTCCGTGGTGATCATCAAGTCATGTCAGATCTTGGCATTCAACCCGTCCAGATACTTCTCCTTCTTGCTGAAGTCGGTCGGCACTATTCTCGAGGCTAACCTCGCCAACCGATCAAACTGAGTCGTATACTCGGTGACGCTCATATTCTCACGCTGGGTCAGGTGAGCGAACTCTTTTTTCTTGGCGCTTCTGACCGCCTCGTTGTAGTACTTCGCGTTAAAGAGTTCATGGAACCTTTCCCAGGTCATGGTGGTGACGTCATGGATTTGAGACACCATGTCCCACCAGACCAGAGCGTCCTCCTGGAACTGGAATGTGGCGCACACCACTCTGTCGTTACCGGTGACACCCATGAAGTTCAGAATCTTGGTGATCACCGTCAGCCACTGCTCGAATTTCATCACGTCCGGACCTCCCAGGAAAACCGGAGGTGCTTGCTTCCGGAACCGCTCATACAGAGGTTCCAATCTGTGGGCCGCCACCACTATCTCGGCTTGGGCAGCAGGGGCAGGTGCCACTGGAACTATGGGCACTGGAACTGCAGGAGCACCCTGCTGTCTCAACCTCTGAATCTCGAGGTCTTGTTCTTCTATCCGGGCTTGCATTTCCGCAAACCGCAACTCCCACCCCGGGCTCCCCGATCGGCCGGGGGAGCACAGGCAGCCTGTGGTGGGTTCTCATCACCCCGACCACGAGCCCTGCCTCGGGGACCTCTACCTCGGCCCCTAACAGGTGGGGGAAACTGAGCTCCCTGTCCTTGGTTCGACCCTACGGAGTTGCCCTGACTTCTGGTAGTCCGCCTGGCGTCCATCTGATTAGAACCGCCTGCGAAACCAAGAGTTGGCATATCAGGTCGTATTCAAGGAGAGCTTACTAATGCCTCTTAATTTGGAAATTAAAAACGAAACATGCGCCTATTCTACTATCAGGCTACTAACATGCTTCCTAACAGGCTTTTCTTATTCATAAATAAATAAATAAACTACTAAAGCAATAAAGGCTTACTGAACCGTGAAACGAGCTAACTACTGATAATGATTGTACATGTCGTGACGATCTTCGGAAGACAACCTGGCGGCTCTGATACCAAATTGTAACACCCTAACTAACATAGGCGTATTACGTGATTTTTAAACATACTGTGCAGCTCGTTGCTAATCAACGAGGTTTATGGAAAAATGTGATTAATTAAATTTTTTGCTTTTTAATTAAACTTATAAAATAATATTACAAAAGACTCGGGATCCCGATTATAAAATTATTTACAAAAAGATTTAACTGTTTATCTGATACACAAAATAAAGGTCGTCTAACGACCAGTTACAAAAATCAGCCTCGCTGTCCCGACGATCGTACGCTCCAGGCCTAACCGCCTCGACATGTACAATCTTCACAAGCTCGCTCACGGTCCATCAGCTCTAGCCTTGCCTTTACCTACACATAAACGTAGAACTGTGAGTCGACAGACTCAGTAAGAAAAGCATAATAATACTCATACAAAATCCCGGTTATGATCAGACGCCCATACCCCTGATCATAACCCTAACTGCCGTGTCCAACACGATACTGAGTCCCGCTACTGCCGTGTCCAACACGGTACTGAGCCACTACTGCCATGTCCAACACGGTACTGAGCTTTGAGTTCAAAACTCAAACTTGAGAAAATCCCTCAAACATGCATTCAAACCAGCTTAATTCTACTTAATCAAGCTTAACTAAGCCTCTGAAAACAACTAAAAACAATAACAACAACACAGAAACAGATTCACTACATTTCCATCAAAAATCACATATTTGCATAGAAAAAGCTATAGCTTGCTCAACCTAATAATCATGCATCAAAACAACTTAAATAACCCTAATCTAACAAGTTTAAACCTCTGAAATTAACTTCAATTCACAGCAGCAAGAACACATTAAAAATCAAGCATGCATCATCATCTTTTCTCACATTTATTTCTAAAATTACAAAAAGAAAAGTTTAGAAACTTTACCAAGGATGAAGAACACTTAGAATGCAAGAAAAATAGCTTGAAATCAGAATTTTCCAGCCCTTGGAACACCCTCCAGCCGAAAGAGAGAGAGAGGAAAAGAGAGAGAGTTTTCTATTTTCTAACTTGTGATATTTTTTGTAAAATGAAGAAATGAAAATAAAAGCCACTTATCAACTTATTTCAGCCAACAAATAATCAAAATAAACATTTATTTTTTCAATAATAAAGTCACTAAAAGACAAAAGTCATTGGGGCAAAAAGACCATTTTGCCCCTCCACACTAAAATCACATAAAACACACTAAGGGTATTTTGGGAACTTCCAAATTCCCGGCCATTCCCGACATTCCCAATGTCTAATAAACCGCCCCAAACTACTAACATACAAGTTGTGATTTCTACTGAGCCAAACGCCGGGTTCCAAAATACCGGGCACCGGAAATGCAAAATATGAAAACTACTGAATGACATAGCAATGCATTTCTGAATTCCATAAATAACAGCATAATAAATTATTTAAATAGCTATAAATAATTTTCATAATTAATCATGATTAACTGATAATTTCCAAATTAACTAAGCGGGCTTTACAATCAGCACCACCCTCAAACACTGGCGGGTTCTGCTTCCGGAACCGCTCATACAAAGGTTCTAAACGGTTCCCTGCATCCAATGGCACTACCAGAGGTGCCGGAGGATCAAGATGAGGGTTTAGAGCAGGCAAAGCTCGCTGCTCTCTCAGTTCTCTGATTTGCTCACCCTGCTGCCGAATAGTCTCTTGCATTGCAGCATATAACTCTTCCCAGTTTGGTGGTGGTGGAGGGTTCTCGCCCTCACCAGGAGCCCTGAGCCCAGCTAGCTCGCGGGTACCCTTACCAGTCCGCCTCGGGTGCATAATCTATACACCTGCAGTCACATTCCAGGTAATAACAATACTAATAAGTATTTCCATATATTATAATTCTGCCCACACTATTTCGATATCAACATAATTCAAATAATCAGGTAATCAGAAAATTAACAAGCTGTCTTTTGACTTAAAGCTTACTAAACCAAGAGTCGATCAGGTCCTTGCAGCCAATGTACATATCCAACCAGTCTTCAGGATTTAAAAACCTTGGCGCTCTGATACCATGTTGTAACGCCCTGTCCAACAGGGACGCCACGTGTGTGCAATTTAATAAAATACTCTGATTTATATGATATGTAATTATACTGAAAAGTGTGGGTAATTAAATTTTGATAATTAAAATTCAACTTTTAAAACTGTTTAACAAAAGATAAGTGATATAGACTACGGGGTCCCCCTGTTTTGAAAATATTTACAAACTGGTGTCAAAGTATTTTACAACATAAACTTTATATTTCCAAAATACAATCAAAATAGAGCATCTATTTACTGGGTCGTGCCACTGCGGCTGGTATATACATTGCTGCTGCGACCACAAACTCATGGTTGCTCAACTTTTGCCTTCCCTTTACCTGCACCATAAAGCACCCGTGAGTCACAGAGACTCAGCAAGAAAAGTAACCAAAACATCAACTGAATTAATCACAATTATAATATCAAACATGAGCGCCACCTCGCTTAACTCTACGTGCTAACTACTGTCTTACCTGATGTCCCACATATGTGGAGATTTTGAATCCTCGGGTGCTCCTAACCAAGTACTGGTAATCCTAGTCATAATTCCTAGGATTCAAAAATAGGGTTAATCCCTAAATCCACTTTCACATAATCATATAATTGGCATTCAAAACACAATAAACATATAGAGTACTCCACCATTTATTTTCGTTTGGTCAAGCTCGAAGGAGATCATCCCTTACTTACTATTCGCCAGATAGAAGCTATAGATTCCATATTTATGTTAGCGCTCCCACTCAATTGCAATACCGTGTTCCCAAAATGTACGTATCACCCTGACCCAAAAGTAGGCGTAACTAACAAATCAAAGAACACGAATAACCTCTTGAGATTGAGCCTAATCATAACAGGATTAAGATCATTTGATCTAGGATCAACTAGGCGATATTGACTTGAATAGATATTACGGTAAGTTTGATAAATCTAAGTCAAATTTTAATATCGGTCCCTTCCGATGCATACTCCATGCATCCAACCTGAGCTTTACTTAAACCAATGCTCTGGAAAGAACATAGCATTTCTCCAAATGTAAGTAAACTCTGTTGTAGATTATCATATCAGTAAAACCCTGTGTTTGATAAATCTAGGAAACTTTATTCACATAGTCATGTTTACTTTCCAATATGTTGACAACACAATAAACAGGATCAAGTATGTGAAAAGGGTTTCAGATGAATTTATAAATCAAATAGACAAGCAATTGATAAGGTGAACCAAAACATACACAAATGAATGAAAAATACTTCCGTTTCTTTATTGATGTTGAATAAAATGGATTACATTTAAATAGAGTTTTATTTAGGGAATAAAACCCAACAAACTCCCACTTGCACTAATATAAAACAAAAAGTGAATTTCAAATAATCTCAACACCTTGATATACAAATCAAGTGTAGTAGTAGTAAACTCCTCGTAATAGGATCTGAAAGGTTGAATTAAACACAACCTTTTCTCCACCATTACTCTTCATTAATCATAAAATCATTGATAATGTGAAATTCCTCTCTATATGTCTACTCTTTTTGGGATACTGGATTCTATACCTTTGGCAACTACTTTTGGTTAATCAGGAAATTAACACTAGTAGTTAAGGCTGGTTGGAACTGTGCCACAGTTGTATAGAACTTTCCTTAGACTGAATAAGTACCTTTCCTGCAACTTTAACATTCAGGCCTTTTCTGGTAGACCTAGAGACTTCAGATAGGTTTTTACACTTCTCCAAAATCACTATTCCACCCCCAGAGTAATCATTATCTTATCAGAAAGATTTTCTAGCACAAAGGCAAATCTCGAAATCTGATGTGGTGTAGTCTAAGAGTTTTAAATACACCATTATTGACTAACATATAGATCCTCTTCTTAATTTTAAGATTCACTTGATTGTCTTCCAATGTTCTTCTCCTTGATTAATCTGATACCTACTCATTACTCCCACTCAACAGCAGTTGTCTGGTCTAAGGCATACTAAAGCATATCTAAGACCTCTCACTGTTGATATAAGAAATTCTTTCATGGCTTTATCTTTTCTGGAATAGTTGAGACTTTTCCTTAGATAAATAAAATCTATGCCTAGGAAGTTGTGAAGCTTCTATAGATTGCCATTAGAAACAAAATGCTTCACCATCTTACTAAAGTAAGTTACTTGCATTAGAGTAAGTAATTGCCAGGTATACCACAAGCCATAGGTTTTGATAAACTCAAACCTATAATACTAGGAACAGGAAGTTTTGTTAAGTCCATAGAATAGATTTATACACGAAACTTCCTTTTATTTCCTTGTAATAGAAAACTTTAGGTTATTCCATGTGAATGGATTAAACCATACTTCTATTGGCTTTTCTTCTTAGTTTCTTATCTTGACAATCCATTACTTGATTAAACTCACAATGGATTTTCATCACTAGTGTCTTCCAAGTCATAAGAAGTGAAGTTCCTAGAAACTCTCCCACTACGACAAGGTACCGTGAATTATGTCTAAGCAAACTAAATGGTATTGATTTCTTCGGTTGTGACAAGACAACAAAGGCAGTGGGATCATCATATGTCAAATAAGATGATAGAACACTTTTGGAATCAAGAAAAATATCTCCTTTATTTTCTACTTTATTTTCAGACTTAGTCATTATCTTAGAAAAGTAGTATTTGTTTAAACAAACACTTTCTTATCTATTGACTATGGGATGGTCCACCCCTAATCACTTAGAATAGCTAACAAACCATGGTTAACAGTTCTAGCTTTTCTTAAGATTTTGATTAGGTCATCCATGAATCTAGTAATGATTTACATTAAGTATACAACCATTGCATCATTCTGAAATTGTATTACCATAGAATGACTTAGGCAACGACTAGTAACTAATCATCAATATGCAAATCAAAATTTCTGGGGAGGTAAGTTTGGATATAATTCAAAAATCAATTTAATTATCTTTGAACTACATATCTACTAACTATTTCTCCACCCCTATCAGTTCGCAAGATCTTTAACCACTTACCTTAATGGTTTTCACCGTTGCTAGAAATTCATGAAATTTTTTAAACATTTCAAATTTCTTTGCATAAGGTATAATCTAGAGTGATCATTTTAAGAATACAACGAAAAACTCATATCCACCCCTGAATGTACATCCATCTACGAATGAGATGAACAACTTTCAGCGGATATAGGCATATTAACTCTTTGCAGAGATTGATCTTGTCAAAACCACTACGAACAAGATACAAATGCCATAGATTAATAAAAATGTGGTTGTGTCTTTTTGATGACTTAGGTTTAGTTACTTCAATGAGTTCATAGAATAGTGCAAGTGGATCCTGGTCACAGAATATTAAACTCATATTCCATACGGTTTGAAACCATGGATAGAAAATGGTTATTAAACACTTGTGAAAGTGTAACTGTATTGTATTCTGGAATTAGAAATATAAGAAAAATTTCTGTTTGGATTCTAAAATTAAAGTCAAAGACTTAAATTTCTACCAAATATAATGAGTAATTCTTTCTTGGACCACCACTACTAATTTAAACTCTAAGTCAGATTTTCCTAACAAGTAGGAGATTTCTAAGATTGAGGACTTATATCATTGTGGAATAGAATTTCGGGACTATAATCATATGCGTCATTTAATTTCTTAAGAGAAAATAGAATGACATGAAATGATTTATAGACCATTCATCCAATGATATTTTATTGAGCTAATTCGAAATGAATAAGCTAAGAGGAATTACGATAATTTCGTTGTTTAAATAAGAATCCAATGATGCTTCGATTAGCAAAAGACAAAGTAATCTTATTTATACAATCTTCTTATTTCATATTGTAAAAATACTAGTCTAAGGTGTCATCAATTGATGAACAGCTAGATGTTGCATATACAATATTTATCTTTCGAGATCTAACATTATTATGTATGTCTAATGGTGAAAATCCATTAGAGATTTATCTCATTAGATAAACAAACCAAGTTAGACCAACAATGAAGATTCGAAATTAAACTACAATTTAATAACAGAAAATAACATGGTTCAATATAAATTCATACACAATTCAGAAATTATTAAACATATAGCAAGTTGGAATGACAAGTGAAAATACTAAAACATACAATCCTAAATAATTTCCAAGGTTTTCAACAAACTGATATCAGTGTCCCGTTTAGGCGAGAGTCAAGGTTACCATCCATTGAATAGAGTTGTCAGCTCATCTAAAATGTTAAACATTCTAGCAACCTTTTATTCGATCAAGATTGGAATCCAACGTTGTCCCGTTTAGGCGAGAGTCAAGGCTATTCTATCTTATGAGCTTCTACCATTGTTTCATATTTTGCAAGTCAAATACAGTCGCCACCATTAGGGAGATCCATACCATATAAAACACTTACAAAGCTACTTATCTTTTGAGATTAAACGGTGCGAACTTGCTAATGAACGTTACTCCATTAGGGAGGATTACTCACTAAAACAAACGCTATGTAAAACCAACAATGGAGATCGAATATCTTAATAATAAGCTCATTCTTTAATATGTATTTTCATTATTATTTATAATAAAATATATTCATTAAATATTGAATTTAGAATGAAAATTCTAAATTAGAATTTAATTTAATATTTATAAAATTATACTTAGATGGTGATTGAAATAAATTGAATTATTTCCATCTCAGTAGTAATTTTGATATACAAATATTAAGAAAATTATTTAAGTTGTATTAATTTAAATTAATTTGTAACTCAAAATAAATTTTCATGAGAATATATTTATTGTATTTTGAAAAAAAAGTATAAAAACTTTATATTTTCGAAATACTTA
Source organism: Cannabis sativa (assembly GCF_029168945.1). Classification (NCBI taxonomy): domain Eukaryota; kingdom Viridiplantae; phylum Streptophyta; class Magnoliopsida; order Rosales; family Cannabaceae; genus Cannabis; species Cannabis sativa. The sequence continues at coordinate 40,756,080 of NC_083606.1, read as the reverse complement.
AATAATAATTACTTAGAAAAATACTTCAAGCAAAAATATCATTCTAGATTTTCCTTTGACTAATTAATTCAATTTCTAATCATATACTTTAATTCATTTATTTTAAATTAATCAATAAATGAAAAAAAAAATCATTGATTTAAGTTGGTCCAAGAATTCATTAAAATAAATAATTAATTTACAACTTAATCTATTTTTCAAGATAAATTAAAAATCATCTTGCATTATGAAATGCAATTTTGAAAATTGATTAATAAAATAAAAAGAAATATATATATATTTTGAAAATTATTTAAATTTAAGTTGAAAAAATAAATTTCAACTAAAAATAATTTTCTATTTAATTAAGTGTCATGAAAAAGAAATATTTAAGTATCATGATGAAAATCAACTTAGATATTTAATTTTCAATTTAATTAAATGTATTAAATTCAAGACATAAATAATTAAGTGTAGAGAAGGCTTAATTATTAATCTCTAGTTTGATACCAGGAAAAAATATACTTAAAATAAATTGTACCAAAAGTAATTATTTAAATAATTAATTTCACAATGTATAATATTTTCCTATTTAATATTAGAAATAATAAGTAGTTTAGAAATAAATATCTAGAAATTATCTTATTTGACTAAGTATCTTTTCCACAAAATTTGAAAAAAAAAATATCTAATTTATGTTGTATTAGAAAAAATCTAGAACTTAAATATTTTCAAATTTAAATTTTACTAAATATCAAAAATTAAGTTGTAACCACTTAATTTGAAAGTATTCAAATTTAAGTTAATATTTGAAAAAAATATCAACTTAAAAAAAAATATCTAAAGAATCTTAATAACCAATTTCTAAAATTCCTCAACTTAATTTTGAAATTTGAAATTCAAAAGATATTCAGATTTAAGTTGATTAGTTAGTGATAACTAATTTTCAGCTTAAATAGGAATATTTTATGAAAAATTCAAATTCAGCTTCAGAAAGAATCTAGTTGGTTTTTAATTCTATATTTAATTAAATACAAGAAAATACATATAGTTTAGCTTAGAATAAAATTCTTTAAACTATGGTTTTCTTAAATTAATTTCAAAATAAATGAAATTAATTATGTTGCTAATTAATTTTATTAGGTTAAACTAATTTAATTAACGTAGTACAGTTATTCAAATCAGGCAAATGGGCCTTCACAATTCGGGTAGTTCATGTGAGGGGGGGCTAGGTTCAGTATGTCATACCCACTACTATGGCTCCCAACTCTCACACAAGGCCCAAAAGAGAGGAATTTAACCTTAAAATGAACAACTGTTATTAATTGAATAGGCCCAAAAAACTAAATGGGCTTAAATAAAATCTATCAAAAACTATGATATTTTATTTAGCAACAACAACCTATATGCATCTATAATAAAATTAAACATATAGGCTCACACAGGCACACATTTGGATGGATCCTATCATGTTGCTAGGTCATACACATATGAAAGAAGATTGTAAAATTTACCTGTTACAAATTATTTACTTGACCAATGGAACAATGAGTTAAAATCAGATCATTGGATCTGTCAACAAGTTAACCATGGCTATTTGCAATCAAGCAATAATAGGTTTTATAAAACTTACAAACAAGCTAAAACACATACTCGTGCAACAAGACGAATTGGATAGTTGGATGTAGGAATTATTTAATTTTTAAATAATTATTTTCGAAAATATTTAAATAATAAAAAAATAGTTCGGTTTTAAAAAAAAATAAAAAAATTAAAATTAAACCTACAATTTTTTAAAATTTAGGTTTCAACTAACCAAAATATTATTTCAAAAATAATTGCTAACTACCTTTTAAATTTTTAAAATTATTTTATAAATTAAATATAAAATAAAGAAAAATAAATATTTTTCAGATTTTATAATTTAATTTAAATAAAATAACAAAATTTAAAAAATTCGCAAAATATCTTACTTCTATTTAAAATTACATGATTATAATAATCTTATTTTAAATTTAAATAAGGTCAACAATTTAAACAAAAAATTAATTTAAAAATATTTAATATCTGACCTTTAAATTTAAAAGATAAGATAAAATAATCAAATTTAAAAATAAGATATAAAATCAAGCAAAAAGATAGATATTTACTTGTTTTCAAATTCAAATTACACTAATATCTAAAATTAAATTTTTAAAAAAAATCAAATTAATTTATTTATGATATTAGATTTGAAAATTGAAAAGTAAAGATCAAAATACAAAACTACACAAAAAATCGGAAGTTAATTCCATGAAATAGCATGAAAAATCGAAGAAAAACGAAAAAATTGCGAGCTGTACGGACAGTATGCATTGTATACTGTCCGCGCGCGCGCATCAGCATGCATGACCGAGAAATCTCAGAGCAGGAGGCTACTAGCAGCCTCTCCGCGTGCGGAATCCTCGGTTTCAGACAGGAAACCGTGTCTGAGCGCGTGTTGTCCGAGGGGAGCCCCTCTCGCGCGCGCGTGTGATGATGCACGTGTTGGAAATTATTTTACCAGGATCTTAGATCTACTCACAAGTATGTTGATTAACACCCTAAATATGAACTTCTAAAACGATTAAGAAATAAACACATATAAAGTATTAGAAACCTTACATTGGGTGCAGCGGAATAATATGACTCCTTCCGTTCACATCTCTATCCCTTGTATCCTTTCTGTCGTAGAGTATTATCAAGATCTGAACTTGGATCTCTTTCTCTCCTTCTTTAGTGTTGAAAGTCCTTCTTGTTGAAAGTCTTTCTTCACGATCTTCCTCACTATGATTGAGGTATCACTTGCTGTGTGTGGGCACTACTCTAATCACTAAGTGGTTCGAAATCTCAAGGGAGAAGAGAGAGAGAAAAGTGGCGGCTAGGGTTTAGAAAAGAGAAGGCTCAGGTTTTGCTCTAAATGAAAGTGTAATTTTCCTGAAGCCTTCACTATCTATTTATAGCATTCCACTAGGGTTAGGTTTGAATTATTTGGAATTAAAATAATGAAAATATCAGATAATAAAGCCTATAAAAGTGGCCGGCCTAGGCAATATGGATTTAGGCCTCACTTTTTGCAATTTTGCAGTTTTATCATTTCTGCATCTTATTTTCTGAAAAACGCCAATTTTCAAATTCAACCACTTAAATGCCAATTCTAACTATTTAATAACTATAAATAATTATTAAATAATATTTTCATTTATCATATTTATTAATTGAATCATACAAAGTATCATAATTAACAAATATGCCCCTAAAACTCTTTCTTTACAATATTGCCCTTACTTAGTGAAAAATTCACAAATAGACATAGTCTAATTTGAGAATTATAATTGATTAATCAAAACCAATTATATGAGTCTTACAAGCAATATTATCTAACCTAGTGGGGGGACCATGGGTCTATATAACCGAGCTTCCAATAAGCAGATCAAGAATTTATAACCTAAATTCACTGACTTATTAATTCTTCGTTGAATCCACGCATAGAACTTAGAATTGCACTCTCAGTATATAGAATGCTCTATATGTTCCACCATATAGACACATCATTAGTTATCCATTGTTGTAATCCTAATTAGATCAATGATCCTCTATATGAATGATCTACACTGTAAAGGGATTAGATTACCGTTACACCCTACAATGTATTTTATCCTTAAAACACTTAACCCCGTATAAATGATATTTCAACTTATGTGAAATGAGTACTCCACCATTTATTTTCGTTTGGTCAAGCTCGAAGGAGATCATCCTTTACTTACTATTCGCCAGATAGAAGCTATAGATTCCATGTTTATGTTAGCGCTCCCACTCAATTGCACTACCGTGTTCCCAAAATGTACGTATCACCCTGACCCAAAAGTAGGCTTAACTAACAAACCAAAGAACACAAATAGCCTCTTGAGATTGAGCCTAATCATAACAAGATTAAGATCATTTGATCTAGGATCAACTAGGCGATATTGACTTGAATAGATATTACAGTAAGTTTAATAAATCTAAGTCAAAATTCAATATCGGTCCCTTCCGATGCATACTCCATGCATCCAACCTGAGCTTTACTTTAACCAATGCTCTGGAAAGAACATAGCATTTCTCCAAATGCAAGTAAACTCTGTTGTAGATTATGATATCAGTAAAATCCTGTGTCTGATAAATCTAGGATACTTTATTCACATAGTCATGTTTACTTTCCAAAGTGTTGACAACACAGTAAACAGGATCAAGTATGTGAAAAGGATTTCAGATGAATTTATAAATCAAATAGACAAGCAATTGATAACATGAACCAAAACATACACAAATGAATGTAAAATAATTCTGTTTCTTTATAAAATGGAATACATTGAAATGGAGTTTTATTTAGGGCATAAAACCCAACAAACTCCCACTTTTACTAATATAAAACAAAAAGTGCATTTCAAATAATCTCAACACCTTGATACACAAATCAAGTGTAGTAGTAGTAAACTCCTCATAATAGGATCTGAAAGGTTGAATTAAACACAGCCTTTTCTCCACCATTACTCTTCCTTAATCACAAAATCATTGATAATGTGAAATTCCTCTCTATATGTCTACTCTTTTTCGGATACTGGATTCTATACCTTTGGCAACTACTTTTGGTTAATCAGGAAATTAACACTAGTAGTTAAGGCTAGTTGGAGCTATGCCACAGTTGTATAGAACTTTCCTTAGACTGAATAAGTACCTTTCCTGCAACTTTAACATTCAGTCCCTTTCTGGTAGACATAGAGACTTCAGATAGGTTTTTACACTTCTCCAAAATCACTATTCCACCCCCAGAGTAATCACCATCTTATCAGAAAGATTTTCTAGCACAAAGTCAAATCTCGAAATCTGATGTGGTGTAGTCTAAGAGTTTTAAATACACCGTTATAGACTAACATATAGTTCCTCTTCTTAATCTTAAGATTTACTTGATTATCTTCCAATGTTCTTCTCCTGGATTAATCTGATACCTACTCATTACTCCCACTCAACAGCAGGTGTTTGGTCTATGGCATACAAAAGCATATCTAAGACCTCTCACTTTTGATTTAAGAAATCTTTCATGGCTTTATCTTTGTTGGAATAGTTGAGACTTTTCCTTAGATAAATAAAATCTATGTCTAAGAAGTTGTGAAGCTTCTATAGATTGCCATTAGAAAGAAAATGCTTCAGCATCTTACCAAAGTAAGTTGCTTGCATTAAAGTAAGTAATTACCAGGTATACCACAAGCCATAGCTTTAGATAAACTCAAACCTATAATACTAGGAACAGGAAGTTTTGTTAAGTCCATTGAATAGACTTATAGACGAAATTTCCTTTTATGTCCTTGTAATAGAAAGTTTAGGTTACTCCATGTGATTGGATTAAACCATAGTTCTATTGGATTTTCTTCTTAGTTTCTTATCTTGACAATCCATTATTTGTTTAAACTCACAATGGATTTTAATCACTAGTGTCTTCCAAGTCATAAGAAGGTGAGTTCCTAGAAACTCTCCCACTATGACAAGGTACCGTGAATTATCTCTAAGAAAACTAAATGGTATTGATCTCTTCGGTTGTGACAAGACAACAGAGGCAGTGGGATCATCATATGTCAAATAAGATGATAGAACACTTTTGGAATCAAGAAAAAAATATCTCCTTTATTTTCTACTTTATTTTCAGACTTTGTCATTTTCTTAGAAAAGTAGTATTTGTTTAAACAAACACTTTCTTATCTATTGACTATGGGATGGTCCACCCCTAATCACTTAGAATAGCTAACAAACATGCAAACCATGGTTAACAGTTCTAGCTTTCTTAAGATTTTCATTAGGTCATCCATGAATCTAGTAATGATTTACATTAAGTATACAACCATTACATCATTCTGAAATTGTATTACCATAGAAAGTCTTAGGCAACATCTAGTAACTAATCATCAATATGTAAATCGAAATTTCTGGGGAGGTAAGTTTGGATATAATTCAAAAATCAATTTAATGATCTTTGAACTGCATATCTACTAACTATTTCTCCACCCCTATCAGTTCGCAAGATCTTTAACCACTTACCTTAATGGTTTTTCACCATTGCTAGAAATTAATGAAATTTTTCAAACATTTCAAATTTCTTTGCATAAGATATAATCTAGAGTGATCGTTTTAAGAAAACAACGAAAAACTCATATCCACCCCTGAATGTACATCCATCTGCGAATGAGATGAACTACTTTCAATGGATATAGGCATATTAACTCTTTGCAGAGATTGATCTTGTCAAAACCACTATGAACAAGATACAAATGCCATAGATTAAAAAAAATGTGGTTGTGTCTTTTTGATGACTTAGGTATAGTAATAAAGAGTTCTTAGAGTATTGCAAGTGGATCATGGTCACAGAATACTAAACTTATATTCCATACTTTAATATACAGTTTTGAATCCATTAATAGAAGATGGATATTAAACACTTGTGAAAGTGTAACTGTATTGTATTCTGGAAATAGAAATATAAGAAAATTTCTGTTTGGAATTTAAAATTAAAGTCAAAGACTTAAATTTATACCAAATATTCGAGTAATTCTTCTTAGACCACCATTACTAATTTAAATCTAAGTCTGATTTGCCCATACAAGTAGGAGATTCTAAGATTGAGGACTTATATCCTTTTATGATAGAATTTCGGGAATATAATCAAAAGGGTCGTTTAATTTCTTAAAAGAAAATAGAATGACATTAAATGATTTATAGACCATTCATCCAATGATATGTTATTGAGCTAATTCGAAATGAATAAGCTAAGAGGAATTAGGATAATTTCGTTTATAAATAAGAATCCAACGATGCTTCGATTAGCGAGAGTCAAAGTAATCTTATTTATACAATCTTCTTGTTTCATATTGTAAAAATACTAGTCTAAGGTGTCATCTATTGATGAACAACTAGATGTTGTATATACAATATTTATCTTTCGAGATCTAACACTATTATGTATGTCTAATGGTGAAAATCCACTAGGGATTTATCTCATTAGATAAACAAACCAAGTTGGACCAACAATGAAGATTCGAAATTAAACTACAACTTAATAACAGAAATTAACATGGTTCAATATAAATTCATACAAAATTCAGAAATTATTAAACATATAGCAAGTAGGAATGACAAGTGAAAATACTAAAACATACAATCCTAAATAATTTCCAAGGTTTCCAACAAACTGATACAGTGTCCCAGTAGGCGAGAGTCAAAGTATCATTCATTGAATAGAGTTGTCAGCTCATCTAAAATGCAAACCATTCTAGCAACTTTTTATTCAATCAAAATAAGAATCCAACGTTGTCCCGGTAGGCGAGAGTCAAGGTTATTCTCATTTTATGAGCTTCCACCATTGTTTCATGTTTTATAAGTTTATCTTTAAGTAGTCACCGTAGGGGAGAGTCTAATAGAGACGTAAACTTACAAAACACTTATCAAATGAGATCTTACGGTGTGAAATGCGTTCAACGAATAACCATCCATAAGGGGGACGAAGTCTAACGTCTCGATGTTATATTGAAAACATTTAACTATTGTAAGACCAACAATGGAGATCGAATGTCCTAATAATAATAAAGCTCATTATTTAAAGAGAGTTGTATTTTCTTTGATACTTATTTCAATATATTTATTGTAAATATATATTTATTTAATTAAAATTTCTAATTTAGAATAAAAAATTCTAAATATAAATTTTAATTTAATATTTATAAATTTTACTTAGATGGATATGAAAATAACATGAATTATTTCCATCTTAGTAATAATTTCCAATAAATATTTAGAAAAATATTCAATTTAAGTTGTTACAAAATTAATTTAAATTAATTTACAACTCAAATTTAATTTTCTATAAATATATATTGCATTTCGAAAAATTGAAGTATTTAATAATACAATTTTTGAAATTGCTTGTTAAAATCAAATAAAAATAAATCCTTGAAAAATTATTCTAATTTAATGTTGGCCCAAAATTAATTAATAAAATTAATTTACAACAAAAAATATAATTTTCCTATTTAATTAAATATATAAGAAAAATTTCAAATATTTAAGTATGATGATGAAAATCAACTTAAATATTAATTTTCTATTTAATTAAATACACTAGAAAAATACTTCAAGCAAAAACAGATAATATCTATCTAGATTTTCATGGACTAATTAATTAATTTTCTAATTATATACTTTAATTCGTTTATTTTAAATTAATCAATAAATGAAAAAATCATTGATTTAAGTTGGTCCAAGAATTAATTAAATGAAATAATTAATTTACAACTTAATCTATTTTTCAAGATAAATTCAAAATCATCTTGCATTATGAAATGCAATTTCAAAAATTGATTAATAAAATAAAGAAAAAAATATATATTTTGAAAGTTATTTAAATTTAGTTGAAAAAATAAATTTCAACTAAAAATAATTTTCTATTTAATTAAGTGTCATAAAAAAGAAATATTTAAGTATCATGATGAAAATCAACTTAGATATTTAATTTTCAATTTAATTAAATGTATTAAATTCAAGAAATAAATAATTAAGTGTAGAGAAGGCATAATTATTAATCTCTAGTTTAATATTAGGAAAAAATATACTTAAAATAAATTGTACCAAAACTAATTATTTAAATAATTAATTTCACAATGTATAATATTTTCCTATTTAATATTAGAAATAATAAGAAGTCTAGAAATAACTATCTAGAAAATATCCTATTTGACTAAGTATCTTTCCACAAAATTTGAAAAAAAATATCTTGTTTAAGTTGTTTTAGAAGAATCTAAAAAATCAACTTAAATATCTTTCAAATAAGATTTAATTAAATTAAAATTAAGTTGTGACCACTTAATTTGAAAATATTCCATTTTAAGTTAATATTTGAAAAATATCAACTTAAAAAAATATCTAAAGAATCTTAATAACCAATTCCTAAAATTCCTCAACTTAATTTTGAAATTTTAAATCCAAAAGATAATCAGATTTAAGTTGATTAGTTAGAGATAACTAAATATCAACTTAAATAGGAATATTTAATGAAAAATTTAAATTAAGCTTCAGAAAGAATCTAGATGGTTATAATTCTATATTTAATTAAATACAAGAAAATACTTATAGTTTAGCTTAGAATAAAATTCTTTAAACTATGGTTTTCTTAAATTAATTTCAAAATAAATAAAATTAATTATGTTGCTAATCAATTTTATTAGGTTAAACTAATTTAATTAACCTAGTACAGTTATTCAAATCAGAGAAATGGGCCTTTGGGGTAGTTCATGTGAGGGGGGGGGGACTGGGTTCAGTATGTTGTACCCACTACTATGTCTCCCAAATCTCACACAAGGCCCAAAAGAGAGGAATTTAACCTTAAAATGAACAACTGTTATTAATTGAATAGTCCCAAAAACTAAATGGACCTAAATAAAATCTATCAAAAACTATGATATTTTATTTAGCAACAACAACCTATATGCATCTATAACAAAATTAAACATATAGGCTCACACAGGCACACAATTTGGATGGATCCTATCATGTTGCTAGGTCATACACATATGAAAGAAGATTGTGAAATTACCTGTTACAAATTATTTACTTGACCAAGGGAGCCATGAGTTAAAATCAGATCATTGGATCTGTCAACAAGTTAACCATGGCTATTTGCAACCAAGCAATACTAGGTTTTAAAAACTTACAAACAAGCTAAAACACATACTCCTGCAACAAGGTTAGCTGGATAGTTGGATGTAGGATTTATTTAATTTTAAATAATTAAATTTCAAAAAATAATTAAATAAAAAAAATTTATTTTCGAAAAAAAATAATAAAATAAAATATATATATTATCGAAATTAGTAAAATAATATTAAAAATTAAACCTACAATTTTGAAAAATTAGGTTTCAACTAACCTAAATTTCATTTCAAAATTTGCTAACTACTTTTAAAAATTTAATGTTATTTTATAAATTAAATATTCAATAAAAATAAAAAAGATAAATAAATATCTTTTTCAGATTTTATGATTTAATTTAAATAAATAAAATAACAAAATTTAAAAGTTAGCAAAATATCTTACGTCTATTTAAAATTACATGATTATAGTTATCTTATTTTAAATTTAAATAAGGTCAAATTATTTAAAAAAAATATTTAATTTAAAATTTAAAATCTCACCTTAAATTTAAAAATAAGATAAGATACAATCAAATTTAAAAATAAGATAGATAATTAAGCAAAAAAAATAGATATTTACTATTTTCAAATTCAAATTACACTAATATCATGAATTAATTTTAAAAAAATTAATTAATTTAATTATGATATTTAGAATTGAATTAGGAATAGTAAATGTCTAAATACAAAACTACACAAAAAATTGGAAGTTAAATCCATGAAAAAGCATGAAAAATCGAAGAAAAACGAAAAAAATGCGAGCTATACGGACAGTATGCTGAGCATACTGTCGGCGCGCGCAAGGGGAGTGCACGGCCGAGCAAGCTCGGCGATGGAGGTGTCCAGCAGGATTTCCCCGCGCGGAAGCTTGACTTCAGACACAGATTTGGGTCCGCGCGCGTGCTGTCCGAGGGAAGCCCCTCATGCGCGCGCGTGGGGCAGTGACACCATCCCGATATTTTTTGAAACTTCAAAAAATCATAACTAATTCAAATTAAATCGAAATTGAGTTCAGTAAAAAAGTAACTTGCTTAATTTTTCTCATACTATCCAATAAAAATAATTCCAAAAACATATATTCAATTATTTTTCACGAAAATTCACAAACATCAATCAATCATCAAACAACACTCTAAACAACATGATACCATCCAAAACACAAACAAATCGTTTTAAGTACAAATTTCTTGCAAGAAAATCAATTACCATGGCTCTGAGACCAGTTGTTGGAAATTATTTTACCAAGATCTTAGATCTACTCACAAGTATGTTGATTAAAACCCTAAATATGAACTTCTTAAACGATTATGAAATAAAAACAAATAAAGTATTAGAAACCTTACATTGGGTGCAGAGGAATAATATGACTCCTTCCGTTCAGATCTCTAACCCTTGTATCCTTTCTGTCGCAGAGTATGATCAAGATCTGAACCTGGATCTCATTCTCTCCTTCTTTAGTGTTGAAACTCCTTCTTGTTGAAAGTCTTTCTTCACGATCTTCCTCACTATGATTGAGGTATCACTTGCTGTGTGTGGGCACTACTCTAATAACTAAGTGGTTCGAAATCTCAAGGAAGAAGAGAGAGAGAGAAGTGGCGGCTAGGGTTTAGAAAAGAGAAGGCTCAGGTTTTCCTCTGAGTGAAAGTGTAATTTTCCTGAAGCCTTCACTATCTATTTATAGCATTCCAATAGGGTTAGGTTTGAAATATTTGGCATTGAAATAATAAAAATATCAGATGATAAAGCCTATAAAAGTGGACGGCCTAGGCAATATGGAGTTGGGCCTCACTTTTTGCAATTTTGCAGTTTTATCATTTCTGCATCTCATTTTCTCAAAAACGCCAATTTTCAAATTCAACCATTTAAATGCCAATTCTAATTATTTAATAACTATAAATAATTATTAAATAATATTGTCATTTATCATATTTATTAATTGAACCATACAAAGTATCATAATTAATAAATATGCCCCTAAAACTCTTTCTTTACAATTTCGCCCTTACTTAGTGAAAAATTCACAAATAGACATAGTTTAATTTGAGAATTATAATTGATTAATGAAAAACCAATTATATGAGTCTTACAAGAAAAATTATCTCAACTAGTGGGGGGACCATGGGTCTATATAACCAAGCTTCCAATAAGGAGATCAAGAATTTATAACCTAAAGTTACTGACTTATTAATTCTTCGTTGAATCCACGCATAGAACTTAGAATTGCACTCTCAGTATATAGAATGCTCTATATGTTCCACCGTATCGACACATCATTAGTTATCGATTGTTATAATCCTAATTTGATCAATGGTCCTCTATATGAATGATCTACACTGTAAAGGGATTAGATTACCATTAAACCCTACAATGTATTTTATCATTAAAACACTTAACCCCGTATAAATCATATTTTAGCTTATGTGAAATGAGTACTCCACCATTTATTTTCGTTTGGTCAAGCTCGAAGGAGATCATCTTTTACTTACTATTCGCCAGATAGAAGCTATAGATTCCATGTTTATGTTAGCGCTCCCACTCAATTGCACTACCGTGTTCCCAAAATGTACGTATCACCCTGACCCAAAAGTAGGCTTAACTAACAAAGCAAAGAACACGAATAGCCTCTTGAGATTGAGCCTAATCATAACAGGATTACGATCATTCGATCTAGGATCAACTAGGCAATATTGACTTGAATAGATATTACGGTAAGTTTAATAAATCTAAGTCAAAGTTCAATATCGTTCCCTTCCGATGCATAATCCATTCATCCAACCTGAGCTTTACTTTAACCAATGCTCTAGAAAGAACATAGAATTTCTCCAAATGCAATTAAACTCTGTTGTAGATTATGATATCACTAAAACCCTGTGTCTAATAAATCTAGGAAACTTTATTCACATAGTCATGTTTACTTTCCAAAGTGTTGACAACACAATAAGCAGGATCAAGTATGTGAAAAGGGTTTCAGATGAATTTATAAATCAAATAGACAAGCAATTGATAACATGAACCAAAACTTACACAAATGAATGTAAAATACTTCTGTTTCTTTATAAAATGGAATACATTGAAATGGAGTTTTATTTAGGGCATAAAACCCAACAGCACGATTCCTGATATTTTTCGAAACTTCAAAAAATCATAACTAATTCAAATTAAATCTAAATTGAGTTCTGTAAAAAAGTAAATTTCTTAATTTTGCCCAAAATATCCAATAAAAATAATTCCAAAAACAGATATTCAATTATTTTTTCACGAAAATTCACAAACATCAATCAATCATCAAACAACACTCAAAACAACATGATACCATCCAAAACATCAAACAAATCGTTTTATGTCAAAATTTCTTGCAAGAAAATCAATTACCATGGCTCTGATAGCAGTTGTTGGAAATTATTTTACCAGGATCTTATATCTACTCACAAGTATGTTGATTAACACCCTAAATATGAACTTCTAAAACGATTATGAAATAAACACATATAAAGTATGAGAAACCTTACATTGGGTGCAGCGGAATAAAATGTCTCCTTCCGTTTAGATCTCTAACCCTTGTATCCTTTCTGTCACAGAGTATTATCAAGATCTGAACCTGGATCTCTTTCTCTCCTTCTTTAGTGTTGAAACTCCTTCTTGTTGAATATCTTTCTTCACGATCTTCCTCACTATGATTGAGGTATCACTTGCTGTGTGTGGGCACTACTCTAATCACTAAGTGGTTCGAAATCTCAAGGAAGAAGAGAGTTTAAAGAGGCGGCTAGGGTTTTAGAAAGAGAAGGCTCAGGTTTTTCTCTGAATGAAAAGTGTAATTTTCCAGAAGCCTTCACTATCTATTTATAGCATTTTACTAGGGTTAGGTTTGAATTATTTGGCATTAAAATAATGAAAATATCAGATGATAAACCCTATAAAAGTGGCCAGCCTAGGCAATATGGATATGGGCCTCACTTTTTGCAATTTCGCAGTTTTATCATTTCTGCATCTCATTTTCTCAAAAACGCCAATTTTCAAATTCAACCATTTAAATCTCAATTCTAACTATTTAATAACTATAAATAATTATTAAATAATATTGTCATTTATCATAGTTATTAATTGAACCATACAAAGTATCATAATGAACAAACATGCCCCTAAAACTCTTTCTTTACAATTTCGCCCTTACTTAGTGAAAAATTCACAAATAGACATAGTCTAATTTGAGAATTATAATTGATTAATCAAAACCAATTATATGAGTCTTACAATCAATATTATCTCAACTAGTGGGAGGACCATGGGTCTATATAACCGAGCTTCCAATAAGTAGATCAAGAATTTATAACCTAAATTCACTGACTTATTAATTCTTCGTTGAATCCACGCATAGAACTTAGAATTGCATTCTCAGTATATAGAATACTCTATATGTTCCACCATATAGACACATCATTAGTTATCCATTGTTATAATCCTAATTTGATCAATGATCCTCTACATGAATGATCTACACTGTAAAAGGGATTAGATTACCGTTACACCCTATAATGTATTTTATCCTTAAAACACTTAACCCCGTATAATGATATTTCAGCTTATGTTAAATGAGTACTCCACCATTTATTTTCGTTTGGTCAAGTTCGAAGGAGATCGTCCTTTACTTCCTATTCGCCAGATAGAAGCTATAGATTCCATGTTTATGTTAGCGCTCCCACTCAATTGCACTACCGTGTTCCCAAAATGTACGTATCACCCTGACCCAAAAGTAGGCTTAACTAACAAAGCAAATAACACGAATAGCCTCTTGAGATTGAGCCTAATTATAACAGGATTAAGATCATTTGATCTAGGATCAACTAGGCGATATTGACTTGAATAGATATTACGGTAAGTTTAATAAATCTAAGTCAAAGTTCAATATCGGTCCATTCCGATGCATACTCCATGTATCCAACCTGAGCTTTACTTTAACCAATGCTCTTGAAAGAACATAGCATTTCTCCAAATGCAAGTAAACTCTGTTGTAAATTATCATATCAGTAAAACCCTGTGTTTGAAAAATCTAGGAAACTTTATTGACATAGTCATGTTTACTTTTCAATATGTTGACAACACAATAAACAGGATCAAGTATGTGAAAAGAGTTTCAGATGAATTTATAAATCAAATAGACAAGCAATTGATAAGGTGAACCAAAACATACACGAATGAATGAAAAATACTTCGGTTTCTTTATTGATGTTGAATAAAATGGATTACATTAAAATGGAGTTTTATTTAGGGCATAAAACCCAACATAACGTTGTATCTTTCCAAGTCAATATCAGTAGTTGATCTTAGATTAAAAGAATCTAAATCCTGATATGCTTAGGCTTAATCTCAAGAGTGTTATTCATGTTCTTTGATTTATTCGTTAAGCCTACTTTTGGGGTCAGGATGATACGTATATTTTGGGAACATGATAGTATGATTGAGTTGGAGTGCTGAACATAAATATGGAATCTATAGCTTTTTCTGGTGTATAGAAGTCAAGTGATGATTCCCTTCGAGCTTAGTTATCTAGAAGTAAATGGATGAGCTCTTGTTTCACTGACTATATCTTAGATTACTAAAACATCATTTACAGGTAGCTAAGTGGTTTAAGGGGCCAAATACATTGAGGGGTGAAAACGGTAAATTTATCCCATCTCGATGTAAATCATCTATATAGAGGATCTTTGATCACATTAAGATTATAACAATGGTTAAATGAGATAGCATATCTATATCGTGGAACATATAGAATGCTCTATATAAGTATGAGAGTGCAATTCCAAGTTCTAAGAGTGGATTCAACAAGGAATTAATAAGTTAGGAAATTTACTTGTTAAATTCGGTTCAACTAATTGGAAGCTCAGCACTATAGATCCATGGTCCCCATTCTAGTTGAGACAATACTTTTTGTACGACTCAATAATTGATTTATGTTTAATCAATCATATTTCTAAAAGTTAGACTATGTCTAATTTTTGAATTTTCACTAAGCAGGGGTGAAATTGTAAAGAAAAGAGATTCTAGGTTTATTTATTAATTAAGAGACTCTATAAGTGTAATTAATAATTATATTGAATAACAATATTATTTAATAATCTATTTTAGTTACTAAATAATTAGTTTTGGCATTTAAATCGTTAGAATTAGAAACTTGACATTTTTTGGAAAATAGAAATAAAATTTTGGAAACTGCAAAATCCAAGTGAGGCCCATCACACCTATGGCCGGCCACTTGTTTGTGTTTCCCAATTATTATTTTAATTTTTTAATTGCCAAATCATTACTAACCTAAACCTAGCAGCTATCTATAAGTGAAAAGTGGTGGCTCACAATAAATAAGACAATTAAGCAATTACTCTGTAATTCAGGAAACTGCCTCTTTCAGAAAGTTGAGCTTCCCTATTCTCTATATATAGCCGCCCACTCTCTTCCTCTTGTATGCTTGAACCATACACAAAATTAACACAAAACACAAGAGAGAAAGATACAATTTCGAATTCCTTAGTGAGAGAGTAGTACCCACACACAGCAAATAGTACCTCAATCATAGATTGGAAGACTGTGAAGGATCACATCCAATTGAAGGATATGCGGGCTCAGATCTTGATTATACTCTGCAACAGAAAGGAATCAAGGGTTAGAGATCTGAGTGGAAGGAGGCATATTATTCCGCTGCAATCAATGTAAGGTTTTCTTAACTTTATATGTGTTTTCTTTTTATCGTTTTAGAAGTTCATATTTAGGTTGCTAATCAACATACTTGTGAGTAGATCTAAGATCCTGGTAAAATAATTCCAACAACTGGTATCAGAGCCATGGTAATTGATTTGCTTGCAAGAAATTTGGACTTAAAACGATTTGTTTGTGATTTGTATGGTATCATATTGTTTTGTATGATGATTGATTGATGTTTGTGAAATTCTGGGAAAAATAATTGATATTCTGTTTCTGGAATTAATTTTATTGGATATTTTGGAAAAAATTAAGCAATTTACTTTTTTACAGAACTCGATTTTGATTTTATTTGAAATAGTTATGAATTTTTGAAAATTGGGAAAAATCAGGGTGGTGATCACCCTTCCCACGCGCGCGAAATGGCTGCTTGTAGCCTCCCAGCGCCGAGGAATCACGGCAGATCACCCCACTTGCGCGCGCGGGTGGTATACTGTGCATAACATCCATACAGCGTGCAATTTTCTTCGTTTTCTTCAATTTTTCATGCTATTTCATGGAATTAACTTTCGATTTTTAGTTTACTTTTGTATTTTGATTTTTATTTTTCAATTTTCAAATCTAATTATCAGAAATAAATTAATTTGATTTTTCAAAATTAATTTTAGATATTAGTGTAATTTGAATTTGAAATTAGGTAAAAATTAATTTTGCTTACCTCTTTTCTTATTTTCTTTAAAATTTGATTATTTTGTCTTATTTTTTTTTGAATCTAAGGTCAGATATTAAATTCCTTTTATCTAAAATATTTTTTTTTTAAGTAATTTGACCTTATTTAAAATAAGATTACTATAATCATGGTATTTTAAAAAGGAAATAAGATAATTTTGTTAACTTTTAAATTTTGTTATTTTTTTAATTAAATTATAAAATGAGAAAAGGGTATGTATTTATCATTTTCTATTTTATTGAATATTTAATTTATTAAATAACATGAAGTTTAAAAGTTAAGTTAGCAAATTTTTTTTTTTTGAAATGATATTTAGGTTACTTGAAACCTAATTTTTCAAAATTGTAGGTTTAATTTTAAATATTAGTTTATTTCATTTTAAAATCCGAAAATATTTTTTTATTATTATTTTCGAAATATAATAAATCATTTAAAATTATATAAATCCTACATCCAACTATCCAAATCTAACTTGTTGCAGGAGTATGTGTTTTAGATTATTTGTAAGTTTCTCTAAAACCTATTATTGCTTGATCTAAATTGTCATGGTTAACTTGTTGACAGATCCAATGATCTAATTTTAACCCATGGTTCAATTGTCAATAGGTCAAGTAAATAATTTGTAACAGGTAAATTTTACATTCTTCTTTCATCTGTGTATGACCTAGTAACATGATAGGGTCCATCCAAATCTGTGTGCCTGTGTGAGCCTATATGTTTATTTTATTATAGATGCATATAGGTTGTTGCTAAATAAAATGTCACACCCTGATAGATTTTATTTAGGTCCATTTAGTTTTTTGACCTATTCAATTAATAACAGTTATTTATTTTAAGGTTAAATTCCTCTCTTTTGGGCCTTGTGTGAGAGATGGGAGCCAATAGAAGTGGGTACGACATACTGAACCCAGCTCCCCCTCACATGAACTACTCCAAATGTGAAGGCCCATTTGCCTGATTTGAATTACTGTACTAGGTTAATTAAATTAGTTTAACCTAATAAAATTGAATTAGCAACATAATTAACTTTTAAAATATATGAAATTTATTTTTATTTTAATATTTTAAAGTTAATTTTAAGAAAAACACTCTTAGTTTAAGATATTTTTCTGGGTAAACTATTTGTATTTTTCTTGTATTTAATTAAATAAAGAATTTTAACTAACTAGATTCTTTCTGAAACTTACTTTTATTATTTCATTAAATATTTCATTTAAGTTATAAATTAGTTATTACTAACTAATTTTCCTTATCAACTTGAATTTGAATATCTTTTGAATTTAATATTAAGTTGATGAATTCTAGGAATTGGTGATTAAAGATTCTTAAGATATTTTTTAAGTTGATTTTAAATTTAAAATGGAATATTCTTAAATTAGGTAGTTACCATCTAATTTTGATATTTTATTTGGAAAATTTTAAGTTGCTTTTTTTTTAGATTCTTTCTATAACAACTTAAATCAGATATTTTCCAAATCTTGAAAAGATACTTAGTTAAATTGAGATATTTTCTAGATAGTTATTTCTATACTAAATACTATTTCTAATATTAAAATAGGAAAATATTATTGATTGTAAAATTAATTGTTTAATAATTAATTTTGGTACAATTCAAGTTAAGAATATTTTTCCTAGTATTAAACTAGAAATTAATAATTAACCCTTCTATATACTTAATTATTTATTTCTTGAATTTAATACATTTAATTAAATTCGAGCGTTGGCAGAATGCTAACAACAAAGCTCGATACTTCATGCTTTCCAGCATGGTTGACACCTTGAAAACAAGGTTTGCTAACGCTGTCACGGCTGCAGAAATCATGACGCAGTTAACTGAGCTATTCGGTATGGCATCTATCCAGTCCCGCTTTGACGCGACTAAGAAATTCATCAACGCACGGATGTTACCCCATCAGAATGTGCGTGATCACCTTCTCCAAATGGCAGGTTATTTCCAGGAAGCCCAGAATCATGGTGCTGAAATGGATCAGACTACTCAAGTGAGTCTCATCTTGAATAGTCTGACAAAAGCTTTTCTGCCCTATACATCAAATTATGTCATGAATAAGAAGGAACAAGACTTTCACACGTAAGTCAATGACCTTCAGACATATGAAAATTTGATTGGAGGACCCAAGAAAAAAGGGAGTAAACCTTAGAATTCTAGAAATGGTAATGGGACGAGTAATCCTAAGGCACACGTTGCTTCTACTTCTAAACCCAAGAATAAGAAGAGTTGGAAAAATACCAAGAAGCAAGCTCAAGCTGTGAAAACAACTAAGAACAAAAAGGCTGCAGCTTCTGGTGATACACCAAAAAGAAAGTGTTTTTACTGCAATGAGAAAGGCCATTGGAAACCCCAATGTCCTAAGCTTCTTGCAAAGAAAGAAGGTATTTCTTTCTATAAACTGATGTGTTTCAAAGAATTATTATCCATTTGGATTATTAATTCTGAACTACTAACCTTGTTTATTTGTTTTTCTTCTTACAGCTCAAGCTTCTTAAACTCAAGTGTTGTCTTAGCAGGTTGGATTTGAAAGCTGGAGAATGGGGTGGAGTTCGTCCAAGACAAAGATGAAGCTCATTTATTTATTTAATTTTGAATTAATTGTTTTAGTTTTAAAACAATTTGGATTTCAAGTTTGGGATTTTATTCCCTGTTCCTTACTCATGATGTTGCAAATAATTTTTTTTTTTAAAATTCATAATTAAGTTTTTTTTACAAATAAGTTGCAATCTATGAGTTGAGCTTCATTACTTTATCTTATAAATCAATTACCAATTATTATATTTATTATGTTTGTATGTGTATGTGTTTTTATTATTGATACAAATTCTATAGTTATTTAAACTCTTTACAGAGTTATTACTACATAAACATTAGAAATAATTTCTATGTTTATGAATAATTTTTATTTCTAAAACAATTATTAAGAATTTTTTTAATAAAAAGATCTTTTGATCTGATAGGGGTGGAGAAAAATTAAGAATAATATGCAGTTCAACGATCTTTTATATCTAATGAACTCAGAATTATATTCAACTCCACATAATCTCTATAACACTTAGAGAATCATGATATCTACATCTTTTAGGGGTGGATCATAATCTCTATAAACTTAGGGGTGGAGTATATTCCACAGTACTCTTTGTGAACACATAATTTTTAACATGGAAGTAATATAATAAATTAGCTATTATCAGAATAAATCCTTAATCTTGATCATATGTTCCTATTTAGATTTACAGTTGTAATAGATAATGATACCAATAAAGGTCTTTGATAATGTATCACAATACTTAATTAAGGTGGGAGAATTTTAAAATTCTTTACCCATTTTCATTTGGTTGACACTTGTGATAGGAACTTAAGAACACTACTGATAAAACAAATCTAACCATTCATGTGGATAGAAATAACTTATCAGAATTATGAGAATAAGATAGAAGAATTCTTGCATAGTCTATTCGAATGACTTGAGTCAAGATTTCTTATCCTCATAACATTTTATGGTATCTTAATTTGATTGCTTAATCTCTAGCAAGTATTTTACTCTTCAAATACTAGAATGCTATGTTGATGACCTAATCTTAAAGAAACTTACAGTTTTGGACTAAGATAATAAGTCACAACTAGATACCCCTCAAAACAATAATAAGAGGTTAAAAGTATCAACCAGACATCTACTATTGAGTGGGAGCCATCTGAGATGTAATCAAATACGGAACATTAGGGGACAATCAAGAAAGATTTATGAAAGTGACCTATATGTTAGATATTAAGGATCTGTATATTAGTAATCCTAATATCCACACCAACTCATTGAGATTTAGAGATGGTGGTTACTCTGGGGGTGGAGGAGTTATTCTAGAACAGTGTAAAAACCCATCTATAATAATTCAAGCTCCATCAGAGAAGATATATATAACTTTGTAAATTCAAAATTACCAAAAAGTTATTCTACTGAAGAAAATTCTACACTGCATTATCTCAGTTCCAAATTTTAAAATAGGAGAGATATGTCCTCTGTTTGTTCAGATGTACTTAATCAGCAGTAAGGATTTCAGTATCCCTTGATGAGTAAAGCATATAGTTAAGGATGTTTCATAATGTTTTATGAACCTGATTCCAAAAATTTGGGTGGATTCAATAAACTACACTTGATCTGAAGATCAAGACAAAAGATTGATTGTAATGCACAACTTGTTTTATGTTAGTGCAAGTTGGGAGTTTGTTGGGTTTTGTGCCCTAAATAAAACCCATTACAATCTGATTAGTTATCAATTTAAGAGTTTAGAAGTGATTATGTTAACATGTATTTTACATGCTTATGGTTTAATATATGTATTTAATGTATGCACAAAATCAGTTAAGTCCAGAACATATATTTATTCACAATTACAGTATTGTCAACACAATGGAATGTGATTGTGATTATATGATTCAAAATACTTAGTCCCTATTTCATCAGTGTTTTGGATTTACACTAATGTGATAATCAGCCATGAAGTATACTTACACTTGGAGTAAGTGTTATGTTCTTTCCAGGACATTGGTAAAGTATACTAGTTTCGAATGTATGGAGTATACATTGGACTGGACCGATATTGCACTTGGTCAAGATATTATAAACTTATCGTTGTATCTTTCCAAGTCAATATTAGTAGTTGATCTTAGATTAAAAGAATCTAAATCCTGATATGCTTAGGCTCAATCTCAGGAGTGCTATTCATGTTCTTTGATTTATTAGTTAAGCCTACTTTTGGGTCAGGGTGATACGTATATTTTGGGAACATGATAGTATGATTGAGTGGGAGCGCTGAACATAAATATGGAATCTATAACTTCTACTGGTGTATAGAAGTCAAGTGATAATTCCCTTCGAGCTTAGTTAAATAGAAGTAAATGGATGAGCTCTTGTTTCAGTGACTATATCTTAGATCACTAAAACATCATTTATAGGTAGCTAAGTGTTTTAAGGGGCCAAATACATTGAGGGGTGAAAACAGTAAATTTACCCCATCTCGATGTAAATCATCTATATAGAGGATCTTTGATCACATTAAGATTATAACAATGGTTAATGAGATAGCATATCTATATCGTGGAACATATAGAATGGTCTATATAAGTCTGAGAGTGCAATTCCAAGTTCTAAGAGTGGATTCAACAAGGAATTAATAAGTTAGGGAATTTACTTGTTAAATTCGGTTCAACTTATTGGAAGCTCAGCAATATAGATCCGTGGTCCCCATTCTAGTTGAGACGATACTGTTTGTAAGACTCAATAATTGATTTATGTTAAATCAATTATAATTCTAAAAGTTAGACTATGTCTAATTTGTGAATTTTCACTAAGCATGGGTAAAATTGTAAAGAAAAGAGATTCTAGGTTATTTATTAATTAAGAGACTCTATATGTCTAATTAATAAATATATTAAATGACAATATTATTTAATAATCTATTTTAGTTATTAAATAAATAGTTTTGGCATTTAAATAAATAGAATTAGAAAATTGACATATTTGGGAAAATAGAAATAAAATTGTGGAAACTGCAAAATCCAAGTGAGGCCCATCACACCTATGGCCGGCCACTTGTTTGTGTTTCCCAATTATTATTTTAATTTTTTAGTTGCCAAATAATTACTAACCCAAACCTAGTAGCTATCTATAAGTGGAAAGTGGTGGCCACACTAAATAAGACAATTAAGCAATTACTCTGTAATTCAGGAAACTGCATCTTTCAAAAAGTTGAGCTTCCCTATTCTCTATATATAGCCGCCCACTCTCTTCCTCTTGTATGCTTGAACCATACACGAAATCAACACAACACACAAGAGAGAAAGATACAATTTTGAATTCCTTAGTGAGAGAGTAGTGCCCACACACAGCAAACAGTACCTCAATCATAGATTGGAAGACTGTGAAGGATCACATCCAACTGAAGGACATTCGGGCTCAGATCTTGATTATACTCTGCAACAGAAAGGAATCAAGGGTTAGAGATCTGAGTGGAAGGAGACATATTATTCCGCTGCAATCAATGTAAGGTTTTTTTAACTTTATATGTGTTTTCTTTTTATCGTTTTAGAAGTTCATATGTAGGTTGTTAATCAACATACTTGTGAGTAGATCTAAGATCCTGGTAAAATAATTTCGACAGGGATTTCACTTACTCTAGATCTTGCAATTGTGCTTCTTGGATTCGTTTTAACAGAGTAGATTATAGGGTAATGTTAGCCAATTGCGCCACAACGAACTCAATCTTAGCTCAGGTCATCTCCTCTGCTAATTTCCTGGAGATTTACTTGACTATATTCATCTGACTCTGTCCCTTCCTACTCAGGGCATCAGTTATAATGTTGGCCTTCCCAGGATGATTAAGAATCTCACAGTCGTACTCCTTTACCAATTCTAGCCAACGTCTTTGTCTCATGCTTAGATCTTTCTGGATGAAGAAGTATTTTAGACTTTTATGATCAGTGTATATCTCACATTTTTCACCATATAAGTAATGCCGCCAAATATTTAGTGCAAATATTACTTGCTGCAAGTTCAAACTCGAGAGTAGGGTACCTCTGCTTGTACTCTTTTTGTTGGGTTTTATGCCCTAAATAAAACTCCATTTCAATGTAATCCATTTTATTCAACATCAATAAAGAAACAAAAGTATTTTTCATTCATTTGTGTATGTTTTGGTTCATCTTATCAATTGCTTGTCTATTTGATTTATAAATTCATCTGAAATCCTTTTCACATACTTGATCCTGTTTATTGTGTTATCAACACATTGGAAAGTAAACATGACTATGTGAATAAAGATTCCTAGATTTATCAGACACAGGGTTTTACAGATATGATAATCTACAACAGAGTTTACTTGCATTTGGTATAATGCTATGTTCTTTCCAGAGCATTGGTTAAAAGTAAAGCTCAGGTTGGGTGCATGGAGTATGCATCGGAAGGGACCAATATTGAACTTTGACTTAGATTTATTAAACTTACCGTAATATCTATTCAAGTCAATATCGCCTAGTTGATCCTAGATCAAATGATCTAAATCCTGATATCATTAGGCTCAATCTCAAGAGTGTCATTCGTGTTCTTTGATTTGTTAGTTAAGCCTACTTTTGGGTCAGGGTGATACGTACATTTTGGGAACATGGTAGTGCAATTGAGTGGGAGCGCTAACGTAAATATGGAATCTATAGCTTCTATCTGGCGAATAGAAAGTAAAGGATGATTTCCTTCGAGCTTGACCAAACAAAAATAAATGGTGGAGTACTCATTTCACATAGCTGAAATATCATTTATACGGGTTTAAGTGTTTTAAGGATAAAATACCTTGCATGCTGTCTCGGTAATCTAATCTCTTTACAGTGTAGATCATTCATATAGAGGATCATTGATCAAATTAGGATTATAACAATGGATAACTAATGACGTGTCTATATGGTAGAACATATAGAGCGTTCTATATACTGAGAGTGCAATTCTAAGTTCTATGCGTGGATTCAACGAAGAATAATAAGTAAGTGAATTTAGGTTATAAATTCTTGATCTGGTTATTGGAAGCTCGGTTATATAGACCCATGGTCCCCCCACTAGTTGAGATAATATTACTTGTAAGACTCATTTAATTGGTTTTGATTAATCAATTATAATTGTCAAATTAGACTGTGTCTATTTGTGAATTTTTCTCTAAGTGAGGGCGAAATTGTAAAGAAAGAGTTTTTAGGGCATATTTGTTAATTATGATACTTTGTATGGTTCAACTAATAAATACGATAAATGACAATATTATTTACTAATTATTTATAGTTATTAAATAGTTAAAATTGACATTTAAATGGTTGAATTTGAAAATTGGCGCTTTTGGAAAAATGAGATGCAGAAATGATAAAACTGCAAAATTGCAAAACGTGAGGCCCAAATCCATATAGCCATGGCCGGCCACTTTTATAGGCATTATCATCTGATATTTTCATTATTTTAATGCCAAATAATTCAAACCTAACCCTATGTGGAATGCTATAAATAGATAGTGAAGGCTTCAGGAAATATACACTTCACATCTTGTTTCCTTCAGAGAAAAACCTCAGCCTTCACTCTCTAACCTAGCCGCCACCTATACCCTCTTCTTCTTCCTTGAATAATTTTGAACCTCTTAGTGATAGAGTAGTGCCCACACACAGCAAGTGATACCTCAATCATAGTGAGGAAGATCGTGAAGAAAGACATTCAACAAGAAGGAGATTCAACACTAAAGAAAGGAGAGAAAGAGATTCAGGTTCAGATCTTGATAATACTCTGCGATAGAAAGGATACAAGGGTTAGAGATCTGAACGGAAGGAGACATTTTATTCCGCTGCACCTAATGTAAGGTTTCTCATACTTTATATGTGTTTAATTTATAATCGTTTTAGAAGTTCATATTTAGGGTGTTAATCAACATACTTGTGAGTAGATCTAAGTTCCTGGTAAAATAATTTCCAACAACTGGCCTCAGAGCCATGGTAATTGATTTGGTTGCAAGAAATTTGGACTTAAAACGATTTGTTTGTGTTTTGGATGGTATCATGTTGTTTTGTGTGTTGTATGATGATTGATTGATGTTTGTGAATTTTCGTGAAAAATAATTGAATATCTGTTTCTAGATTTATTTTTATTGGATAGTATGGAAAAAAATTAAGCAATTTACTTTTTTACAGAACTCAATTTCGATTTAAATTGAATTAGTTATGATTTTTTGAAGTTTCGAAAAATATCAGGGAGGTGTCCCTCACCTACGCGCGCGCATGAGGGGTTTCCCTCAGACAACACGGGCGCGGACACCATGTCTGTCTGAGAAATGCCCCTACGTGCACGGAATAGGCTGCATGCAGCCTCCTGCGCTGGCGTTTCTCGGTCAAGTCCCCTGATGAGCGCGCGCGGACAGTATGCAATACATAGTGTCCGTACAGCTCGCAATTTTTTCGTCTTTCTTCGATTTTTCATGCTATTTCATGGATTTAACTTCCGATTTTTTGTGTAGTTTTGTATTTTGATTTTTATTTTTCAATTTTCAAATCTAATATTAGATATAAATTAATTTGAATTTTTTAAATTTAATTTTAGATATTAGTGTAATTTGAATTTGAAAACAAGTAAAAATCTATCTTTTTTCTTAGATTTTATATCTTGATTTTATAAAATCTGAAAAATATTTTTTTATTTTATATTTAATTTATAAAATAACTTTAAAAATTTAAAAGGTGGTTAGCAATTTTTTTTTGAAATGATATTTTTTTTTGAAGGATTTTTTTGAAATGATATTTAGGTTAGTTGAAACCTATTTTTTCAAAAATTGTAGGTTTAATTTTAAATCTTTTTTATTTTATAACCGAATTTTTTTTAATTATTTAAATATTTTCGAAAGTTATTATTTAAAATTAAATAATTCCTACATCCAACTATCCAATTCATCTTGTTGCAAGAGTATGTGTTTTAACTTGTTTGTAAGTTTTATAAAACCTATTATTGCTTGATCTAAATTGTCATGGTTAACTTGTTGACATATCCAATGATCTGATTTTAACCCATGGTTCAATTGTCAATAGGTCAAGTAAATAATTTGTAACAGGTAAATTTTACAATCTTCTTTCATCTGTGTATGACCTAGCAACATGATAGAATCCATCCAAATGTGTTCTTGTGTGAGCCTATGTGTTTAATTTTGTTATAGATGCATATAGGTTGTTGCTAAATAAAATATCATAGTTTTTGATAGATTTTATTTAGCCCCATTTAGTTTTTGGGCCTATTCAATTAATAACAGTTGTTCATTTTAAGGTTAAATTCCTCTCTTTTCGGCTTTGTGTGAGAGTTGGGGGCCATAGAAGTGGGTACGACATACTGAACCCAGCTCCGCCTCACATGAACTATCCCAATTGTGAATGCCCATTTAGGTTCTATATACTGAGAGTGCAATTCTAAGTTTTATGCGTGGATTCAACGAAGAATTAATAAGTCAGTGAATTTAGGTTATAAATTCTTGATCTGCTTATTGGAAGCTCGGTTATATAGACCCATGGTCCCCCCACTAGTTGAGATAATATTACTTGTAAGACTCATTTAATTGGTTTTGATTAATCAATTATAATTCTCAAATTAGACTATGTCTATTTGTGAATTTTTCACTAAGTGAGGGCGAAATTGTAAAGAAAGAGTTTTTAGGGCGTATTTGTTAATTATGATATTTGTATGGTTCAATTAATAAATATGATAAATGACAATATTATTTAATAATTATTTATAGTTATTAAATAGTTAGAATTGGCATTTAAATGGTTGAATTTGAAAATTGACATTTTTGGAAAAATGAGATGCAGAAATGATAAAACTGCAAAATTGCAAAATGTGAGGCCCAAATCCATATAGCCATGGCCGGCCACTTTTATAGGCATTATCATCTGATATTTTCATTATTTTAATGCCAAATAATTCAAACCTAACCCTATGTGGAATGCTATAAATAGATAGTGAAGGCTTCAGGAAATATACACTTCACATCTTGTTTTCTTCAGAGAAAAACCTGATCCTTCTCTCTCTAACCTAGCCGCCACCTATACCCTTTTCTTCTTCCTTGAATAATTTTTAACTTCTTAGTGATAGAGTAGTGCCCACACACAGCAAGTGATACCTCAATCATAGTGAGGAAGATCGTGAAG
The DNA here is from genome assembly GCF_029168945.1 of Cannabis sativa. NCBI lineage: Eukaryota > Viridiplantae > Streptophyta > Magnoliopsida > Rosales > Cannabaceae > Cannabis > Cannabis sativa. The sequence continues at coordinate 40,728,236 of NC_083606.1, read as the reverse complement.
AAAGACATTCAACAAGAAGGAGATTCAACACTAAAGAAAGGAGAGAAAGAGATCCAGGTTCAAATCTTGATAATACTCTGTGACAGAAAGGATACAAGGGTTAGAGATCTGAACAGAAGGAGACATTTTATTCCGCTGCACCCAATGTAAGGTTTCTCATACTTTATATGTGTTTAATCGTTTTAGAAGTTCATATTTAGGGTGTTAATCAACATACTTGTGAGTAGATCTAAGTTCCTGGTAAAATAATTTCCAACACTTTTAACTATCGAGATGCATAGGCTATTACCTTTCCAGTTTGCATAAGAACACAGCCCAGACCCTTTCTTGAGGCTGTTGGAATATATTTTACCAGGATCTAGATTTACTAACAAGTATGTTTTTAACATCCTAATATGAATTTCTAAAACGATGAAAATAAACACATAAAAGGTTTGAGAAACCTTACAGTGGTTGCAGGGAATTAAATGACTCCTTCCGTTCAAATCTCTAACCCTTGTATCCTTTCTGTAGCAGAGTATCACCAAGATCTGAGCCTGATTCTCCTTCTTATTGTTTGGATTCTTCACAGTCTTACATACTATGATTGAGGACAAACTTGTTATGTGTTGGCATGTACTCAATCACTGATGGTTGAATTTTGGTTTGTGAAGAAAGGCTGTGGTATTTTCGAATTAGAAGAAGAAGAAGAAGAAGGAAGAGGTCTCATAAACCTAGAGAGAAAACTAGGTTTTTTAGCTTTAGAGGCATTAGTTTAATAATGAGACCATAGCCTTCCTTTTATACTATTCTCCAATAGGGTTAGGGTTGAATTATTAGGAATCAAAAATTGATAAAAATAGAGTGAAAAAGCCACCTAATGGCCGACCACATGATGGGCCCTACATTAGTTTAGGCTTTGTCATTTCTCTCAACTATTTTATCTATTTTTCAAAAATACCATTTTTTTGCACTTTCAACCCTTTAAATGCCAAAACTATTTATTTAACAATTAAAATAATTATCAAATAAAATTGTCATTTATAATATTTATTAATTAGACTCCATAAAGTCTCTTAATTAACAAATAAACCCCAAAACACTATTTCTTCACAATCAAGCCATATCTTAGTGAAAAATTCATAAACTAGACATAGTCTAATTTTAGAATTATAATTGATTAACTAAAATAAATTCACTGAGTCTTACAAGCAGTTTGTCCCAACTAGTATGGGACCATGGGCCTATATAACCGAGCTCCCAATAAGCAGATCTAGAATTTACCAAATAAATTCTCTAACTTATTAATTCCTCGTTGAACCATTATAGAACTTGGAATTTCACTCTCAATTACATAGAACGCTCTATATGTTTCACGATATAGATACGCTATTAATTATCCACTGTTATAATCCCAATAATCAATGATCCTCTATAGATGATTTACATTGCATAGGGAAAAAATTATCGTTATACCCTTTCAATGAATTTTATCCTTAAAACACTTAGCCACCTATAAATGATATTTCAGTAAACTATTTGTTATACCAAATTTGGCACTTTGATGTGGCATCACAAGAATGGTGACACGTGGACTCCACTTGGAGCATCTGCTCAGAACGATATGCCAAGCAGGACACCTCGGTGGCACATCCCGAATGAAATATTCAGCAAGCCGTGCAGGGCGATCAACACTTAGCGAATTCAGCTTGACGCCTCATGAGTCATCAGCTCAATCCCTACAACTCAGGGATCAACTTACGTGGATGTGGCATACACACGATCCCACTATCAGTGTATTCAACCTCAATCCCACGATCCTTGCATTCAGCATTGATCACACGATCTTTTCGTTTATGCGCATTGTAACGAGAGAGGAAACTCTTCCTCCTCAAGTTTCCCAGCCCTATAAATAGTGAGGAATGTTCACTGGGCAAAGGACCGAGAAATTATAAGCCGATACGCAGTTAAGCTAAGACTATATTATTATCTAAGAATTATATATTCAAAGATACTGTTGTAAGAGCTATAAGAAAAGGAAACTTCTTCCTCATTCTTAAGTCAATAAAAATAACGAGGATTAGGCTATTACTGAACTGCTCGGGGCTGAACCTCTATAAAATTCCTGTGTCTTATTATTGCTTTCTTATATATATTCTCATTACGACATATCGTTTATCGCTTATCAAAAAGACTCATTGTCGTTGGCTAAAAGCGAAGTCAACATTTTGGTGCTTTCATTGAGAGGAGAATCGCATATCGCTCTTTTCGACATTCGACACGATGGTGCAAACTCGTAGAGGCTTGTCAGACCCAGCAAACTCATAGACGCTGGATCCGACATTGCAGGACGCAGGGAGTTCAAGGGTTCCGCCAGCTGTCAATCCTGGACAGACGGGAAACACGTTGAATGGTGGGACAACTCCTGTTACTGAAACTGCGTCTGGTGTGCAAGAGACTGGGAATGACAGTTCTGCACACAGCCAGGGCATTCATAACACAGCTATCCCACCAGGCATTAACGCCCAAACGACCATCGGAGACGCAACTGAATTGCAAAATCTCCGTGCTGCGCTCGGACTCATGCAGGGTCATAGCAATACTCTGCATCATGATCAGGAGGAACTGCGTGCCGCAGCAAATCTCGCGTTTGATGAATAGAGGCGTATGCTCACTGAATGGAGAGACAAAGAGATGGAGGCATTAAGGGCTCACCATGCAGAGATCGAAGATCTTAGTCGGCAAGCTACTGTTCTGATACAAAGAGCCTACCAGACTGTAGGCCAGAAAACGCCGAGCGTCATTCCCCTGGGAGAAACGGAGGATGACCCGACGATGAATGCCTCCCAGACAACCAACGATCAGTCGTCCAATCCCCGGTCACGAGTTCCACTCGTGGGCCAAGAGGTAGGCAGGCAGACCTAGTCTGGGAAATCATCAAGAGGAGCCATACACGACGGATCCAATCAGAATAATGGAGCCATTCCGCCTGTCAACCAAGCGAACCAATCATTAAGGCAACCAGGCTCTTCTGTGTTCGATTGGCTAGGAACGACCCATGACATAAGGGACGATCTAAACAGAAGAAGAGGGACTGACGAGCAGAATACTACAACGATCGTGCAGCCCGGAGCCCATACTCAAATCCCCGCTCAGAAAGACGCTGACGTAATGTTGGGTTTTCTGCCCTAAATAAAACCCATTTCAATATAATCAGATTTACTTATTAATAAAGATTAGAAATAACATTTTATGTTGCATGGTTCACATGATTTATTTCATGATTATATATATAATGTATGAATTCTATTTAAGTCCAGAACATATGAATTTGTTAATAATTATAGTGTTGTCAGCACAGTGGAAAATAATCTTAATTATATGTTCGAAAGTTTATTTCGTGATTTGTTAGTTCACTGGATTTAGACTGGCATGGTATAATCAACGAAAGGTATTCTTACACCTTGGATAAGTGTTATGTCCTTTCTAGGGCATTGGCAAAGTTTACCACTATCAAATGTATGGAGAATACATCAGAAGGGACCGATATTAAACTTTGATTAGATTTGTTAAAATTTACCGTAATATCTATTCAATTCATTATCACCTGTTGATCCTAGATCAAATGATCTTAATCCTGATATGGTTAGGTTCGATCTCAAGAGTATTATACATGTTCTTTGATTTGTTAGTTAAGCCTACTTTTGAACAGTCAGGGTGATACGTACATTTTGGGAACATGATAGTATAATTGAGTGGGAGCGCTAACATCAATATGGAGTCTATAACTTCTATAGGAATTTAGAAGTGAAAAGATGATATCCTTCGAGCTTGGCTAAACCGAGATACATGGTTGAGATCTCATTTCACTTCGCTGAAATATTATTTATACGGAGCTAAGTGTTTTAAGGATAAAAATACATTGAAGGTGTAACGGTAATTTAGTTCCTATTCAATGTAGATAATCTATTAGAGGGTCATTGATCAAATTAGGATTATAACAATGGATAATTAATAGCGTATCTATATCGTGGAACATATAGAGCGTTCTATATGACTAAGAGTGAAATTCCAAGTTCTAAGTGTGGATTCAATAAGGAATTAATAAGTTATAGAATTTACTTGGTAAATTCGGTTCGACTTATTGGAAGCTCTGTTATATAGGCCCATGGTCCCCATACTAGTTGAGACCATACTGCTTGTAAGACTCAGTTAATTGATTTTGATTAATCAATTATAATTTTAAAGTTAGACTACGTCTAGTTTATGAATTTTCACTAAGCAAGGGCGAAATTGTAAAGAAAAGAGATTCTAGGTTTATTTATTAATTAAGAGACTTTATATGCCTAAATTAATAAATATATTAAATGACAATATTATTTAATCATTAATTTTTAGTTATTAAATAATTAGAAATTGCATTTAAATGGTTGAATTAGAAAATTGGCATTTTTGAGAAAATGGGATTGAGAAATGATAAAACAACAAATTGCAAAAAGTGAGGCCCATTATCCACTAATATGGCCGGCCACTTTGTATAGGGTTTATCATTTATATTTTCATTATTTTAATGCCATACAATTCTAACCTAAACCTAGATGGCTATTCTATAAATAGAAAGTGATGGCTTCAGGAAACTATGACTTGCATCTTATTTTCTCTCAGAGAAAAACCTGAGCCTCCAAGCCGCCCCTCTTCTTCTCTTTTCTTCTCTTCTATTTTGAAATACCCTAGTGATAGAGTAGTGCCCACACACATCAAGTAGTATCTCAATCATAGTGTGGAAGATTGTGAAGAATCCAACCAACAAGAAGGAGAATCAGCATCAAAGAAGGAGAGAAAGAGATCCAGGTTCAGATCTTGATTATGTTCTGCTACAGAAAGGAATCAAGGGCTAGATATCTGAACGTAAGGAGTCATTATATTCCGCTGCACCCGATGTAAGGTTCCTAAACTTTATATGTGTTTATTTCATTGTTTTAGAATTCATATTAGGATGTTAATGAAACATATACATGGTAGTAAATCTAGATCCTGGTAAAATATTTCCAACAACTGGTATCAGAGCCATGGTAATGATTTACTTTCATGAAATATGAATTAAAACATTGATTTGTGTTGATTTGGATTGTTTCATGTGGTTTATGTGTTAATTGATGAATATATGTGTTGTACAGAATTTTTTCCATGAAAAATATTTTTTTTCTATTTTTGAAAATATTTTATTTTGATTCCTTGTGAATAATTAAGCAATTTTTTCGTTTTTACGGACTAAATTCTGATAAAAATTGAAAGAGTTATGAATTTTGGAAGATTGGAATCCATGGCTGTTGAGTGGGTGCATCAATCGCACCAGGCACACGGACAACCTGGGTTACGCGCGCGAGCACCCTGCAGATCCGCCCAGACGATCCTGCCAGCGCCGAGACAAGCAGCACATGGGACCCTGCTGCCCCTCACCTTCGTGCGCGCAAAGGGAGTTTTGCAGCCTCCTGGGCAGCCAACACTCCAAACCCGATTTTGTGGGATTTTTTTTCCAAAATTCGATTCTTTCCAATTTTAAAACCCTAAATTTAAAATAAAATATTATTTTTAATTATGTTTGAACTTAAATATCATATTTCAATTAATAATATTTATTTTTTGTAATTATTATTAATCATGGTATTTTGAGGTTTAAATTTAAAAATTGATTATTTTTTTTTAAATTATGGTCAGATTTAAAAATTTGTTAATTTCTTTAATACTTATATATTATTTAATTATAAGATTAGATATTTTGATATTTAACATATTTTAAATTAGAAGATAACTTTATCTTTTTATTTGAAATATGATATTAAAATTATATTATATGACAAATTAAATAATTAATAAATTTGAAATTAACCTAGATATTTAATTCTAACCATAATTTTTTCAAATTCAAAAGTTTTTTATTTTGTTAAATATTCAATTATTTATAAATTATAAGTTTAAAAATGATATTTTACTATTTTATATCATTTTACTTATTAGATATTTATAAATTATATCTTGAATATTTAAATAACTTAGATATTTTTGTAGAAATTTGAAATATGCTTAATTTAAGATATTTTGACATATAATTAGGGTAATTATTATTTATTTATTATTTTATTTTTAAAATAATAATTATCTAACCAAATCTATTTTCAAAATTTAGTTGGTTAGTTTAAGAATAATAATTTAATTATATTAATATCTTATTTTCACATTTGTTACATGGACAATGTTTGTATAATTTTATATTGTTTATTCAAATTTTTTAACAAACCTATTATTTATTTGATTTAAATTGCTATAATTAACTTGTAGACAGATCCAATGATCTGATTTTAATCATAGTCCAATTGTCAATAGATCTTACGAATAATTTGTAACAGGTAAATTTTGTACTTCTTTCATCTGTGTAAACCTAGTAACATGATAGGGCCCATCCAAATCATTTGACCTGTGTGAGCCTATATGTTTGCTATTGGGCTTAGATGCATATAGGAAGCCCATTTAAGTTTTACTAAGTAAATGGACTAGGTTGCTAAAATAAATTTGACATAAGTAATTTTATTTAGGCCCAATTAGATTTGGGCTTATTTAATGAATAACAATTGCTTATTTAAAGGTTAATTCCTCTCTTTTGGGCCTTGTGTGAGAGTTGGGGGCCAATAGAAGTGGGTACGACATACTGAACCCAGCTCCCCCTCACATGAATTACCCCAATTGTGAAGGCCCATTTGTCTTATTTAAATAATTGTATTAGGTTAATTATATTAGTCTAACCTAATTAAAATTGAATTAGCAACATAATTAACTTTTAAAATATATGAAATTTATTTTTCATTTAATATTATAAAGTTAATTTTAGAAAAGCACTTAGTTAATGATATATATTTTAGATAGTTATTTCTAGTACTAATTATATTTTCTAATATTTAATTAGGAAAATATCATAGATTGTGAAATTAATTGTTTAATAATTAATTTTGGTACAATCTAAGTTAAGTATATTTTTCCAAGTATTAAACTAGAATTAATAATTAAGTCTCCTCTATACTTAATTATTTATTTCTTGAATTTAATATATTTAATTAAATTGAAAACTAAAATATCTAAGTTGATTTTCATCATGATACTTAAATATTATTATTTTCATGTTATTTAATTCAAATTAAAAATTATTTTAAGTTTGAAATCTTATTTCAGAATAACTTAAATTTGAATAATTTTCAAAATATATTTTATTTTATTTTATTAATCTTTTTCCCACAATTTCAAAATTGTATTTCTTAAATGCAGAAATTTCGAATTTTATTTGAAAAATAGATTAAAGTTGAATATTATTTATTTTAATTTTGGACCAACTTAAGTCAATGATTTTTTCATTTAATGATTAATTAAAATAAATAAACTAAAATATATTATAATTAGGAAAAGAATTAATTAGTCAATGAAAGTCTAGATAGATATTATCTGTTTTGCTTGAAGTATTTTTCTAGTGTATTTAATTAAATAGAAAATTAATATTTAAGTTGATTTTCATCATGATACTTAAATATTTAAAAAATTTCGTTAATATTTAATTAAATTGGAAAATTATATTTTTGTTGTAAATTAATTTTATTAATTAATTTTGGGCCAACATAAAATTAGAATAATTTTTCCAAGATTTATTTTTTATTTTATTTTAACAAGCATTTTCGAAAATTGTATTCTTATATATACTTCAATTTTTCGAAATGCAATATATATTTATAAAAAATTAAATTTGAGTTGTAAATTAATTTTAATTAATTTTGAAACAACTTAAATTGAATTTTTTTCTAAATATTTATTGGAAATTATTACTGAGATGGAAATAATTCATGTTATTTTCATATCCATCTAAGTATAATTTTATAAATATTAAATTAAAGTTTATATTTAGAATTTTCCATTCTAAATTGAAAATTAAATATATATATTTAAAATAAATTGGCTAAAATAAATATTAAAAGAAAATACACTTTAAATAATGAGCTTTATTATTATTAGGACATTCGATCTCCATTGTTGGTTTTACATAGCTATTGTTTTAGTGAGTAATCGTCCCTAATGGAACGTTCATTGGCAAGTTAGCGCCGTTTAATCTCGAAAGATAAGTAATTTTGTAAGTGTTTTATATTAGTATTGATCACCCTAATGGTGGCGACTGTATTTGACTTACAAAAGTATGAAATAGTGGTGGAAGCTCATAAGATAGAATAGCCTTGACTCTCGCCTAAACAGGACAACGCTGGATTCCAATCTTGATCGAATAAAAGGTTGCTAGAATGTTTATCATTTTAGATGAGCTGACAACTCTATTCAATGGATGGTATCACTGACTCTCGCCTAAACGGGACACTGATATCAGTTTGTTGAAGACCTTGGAAATTATATAGGATTGTATGTTTTAGTATTTTCACTTGTCATTCCTACTTGCTATATGTTTAATAATTTCTGAATTGTGTATGAATTTATATTGAACCATGTTATTATTCTGTTATTAAATTGTAGTTTAATTTCGAATCTTCATTGTTGGTCTAACTTGGTTTGTTGTTCTAATGGGACAAATCCCTAATGGATTGTCAACATTAGACAAACATAATACTGTTAGATCTCGAAGGATAAATATTGTAAATGCAACATCTAGCTGTTCATCAATTGATGACACCTTAGACTAGTATTTACAATATGAAACAAGAAGATTATATAAATAAGATTACTTTGACTCTCGCTATTCAAAGCATCGTTGGATTCTTATTTAAAAACGAAATTATCCTAATTCCTCTTAGCTTATTCATTTCGAATTAGCTCAATAATATTGGATGAATGATCTATAAATCATTTCATGTCGTTCTATATTTTCTCTTAAGAAATTAAATGACGCATATGATTATAATCCCGAAATTCTATCCCAAAATGATATAAATCCTCAATCTTAGAAATCTCCTACTTGTATGGGCAAAATCAACTTAGAGTTGAATAAGTAGTGGTGGTCCAAGAAAGAATTACTCAATATGCAGTTACACTTTTACAAGTGTTTAATAACCATTTTCTATCAATGGATTCAAACTGTATGTTAGCAAGGAATATGAGTTTCGAATTCTGTGACTAGAATCCACTTGCACTATTCTAAGAACTCTTTAATGTAACTAAACCTAAGTCATCAAAAGACTACAACTAACTTTTTAAATCTATGGCATTTGTATCTTGATCATAGTGGTTTTGACAAGATCTATCTCTGCAAAGAGTTAATATGCCTATATCCACTGAAAGTAAGTTCATCTCATTTGCAGATGGATGTACATTCAGGGGTGGATATGAGTTTTTTGTTGTATTCTTAAAACGACCACTCTAGATTTTACCTTATGCAAAAGAAATTTGAAATGTTTGAAAAATTTCTGAATTTCTAGCAATGGTGAAAAACCATTAAGGTAAGTTGTTAAAGATCTTGCGAACTGATAGGGGTGGAGAAATAGTTAGTAGATCTGCAGTTCAAAGATCATTAAGTTGATTTTGAACTTACCTCCCCAGAAATTCGAGTTGCATATTGATTAGTTACTAGTCGTTGCCTAAGTCCTTCTATGGAAATACAATTTCAGAATGATGCAATGGTTTAGTACTTAGTGTAAATCATTACTAGATTCATGGATGACCTCATCGAAATCTTAAGAAAAGCTAGAACTGTTAACCATGGTTCGCATGTTTGTTAGCTATTCTAAGTGATTAGGGGTGGACCATCCCATAGTCATTAGATAAGAAAGTGTATGTTTAAACAAATACTACTTTTCTAAGAAAATGACTAAGTCGTAAAATAAAATAGCAAATAAATGAGATATTTTTTTTTCTTGATTCCAAAAGTGTTCTATCATCTTATTCTTTACAAGATGATCCCACTGTTGGGTTTTATGCCCTAAATAAAACTCATTTCAATATAATCAGATTTACTTATTAATATAGATCAGAAATAACATTTATTGTTGCATGGTTAACATGATTTATTTCATGATTATATGTACATAATGTATAAATTCATCTGAAACCCTTTTCACATACTTGATCCTGTTTATTGTGCTGTCAACACATTGGAAAGTAAACATGACTATGTGAATAAAGTTTCCTAGATTTATCAGACACAGGGTTTTACTGATATGATAATCTACAACAAGAGTTTACTTGCATTTGGAGAAATGGTATGTTCTTTCCAGAGCATTTGTTAAAGTAAAGCTCAGGTTGGATGCATGGAGTATGCATCGGAAGGGACCGATATTGAACTTTGACTTAGATTTACTAAACTTACCGTAATATCTATTCAAGTCAATATCGCCTAGTTGATCCTAGATCAAATGATCTTAATCCTATTATGATTAGGCTCAATCTCGAGAGGGTATTCGTGTTCTTTGATTTGTTAGTTAAGCCTACTTTTGGGTCAGGGTGATACGTACATTTTGGGAACACGGTAGTGCAATTGAGTGAGAGTGCTAACATAAACATGGAATCTATAGCTTCTATCTGACAAATAGTAAGTAAAGGATGATCTCCTTCGAGCTTGACCAAACGAAAAATAAATAGTGGAGATCTCATTTCACATAAGCTGAAATATCATGTATACGGGGTTAAGTGTTTTAAGGATTAAATACATTGTAGGGTGTAATGGGAATTTAATCCCTTTACAGTGTAGATCATTCATATAGAGGATCATTGATCAAATTAGGATTATAACAATGGATAACTAATGATGTGTCTATATGGTGGAACATATAGAGCATTCTATATACTGAGAGTGCAATTCTAAGTTCTATGCGTGGATTCAACGAAGAATTAATAAGTCAATGAATTTAGGTTATAAATTCTTGATCTACTTATTGGAAGCTCGGTTATATAGACCCATGGTCCCCGCACTAGTTGAGATAATATTGCTTGTAAGACTCATATAATTGGTTTTGGTTAATCAATTATAATTCTCAAATTAGACTATGTCTATTTGTGAATTTTTTCACTAAGTAAGGGCGAAATTGTAAAGAAAGAGTTTTAGGGGCATATTTGTTAATTATGATACTTTGTATGGTTCAATTAATAAATATGATAAAATGACAATTTTATTTAATAATTATTTATAGTTATTAAATAATTAGAATTGGCATTTAAATGGTTGAATTAGAAAATTGGCGTTTTTGGGAAAATCAGATGCAGAAAAGATAAAACTGCAAAATTGCAAAAAGTGAGGCCCAAATCCATACAGATAGGGCCGACCACTTTTGTAGGGCTTTACCTCTGATATTTTCATTATTTTAATGCCAAATAATTCAAACCTAACCCTAGTGGAATGCTATAAATAGATAGTGAAGGCTTTAGGAAATATACACTTAGTTTTCTACTTTTTCATTCAGAAAAAACTGAGTCTTTCTCTCTCCCTATCTTTGGCCGACCCTTTCTCTTTCTTCTTCCTTGAATTTCGAAATTCTTAGTGTTAGAGTAGTGCCCACACACAGCAAGTGATACCTCAATCATAGTGAGGAAGATCGTGAAGAAAGACATTCAGCAAGAAGGAGTTTCAGCACTAAAGAATCAGAGAAAGAGATCCAGGTTCAAATATTGATAATGCTCTGCTACATAAAGGAATCAAGGGCTAGATATCTGAACGGAAGGAGTCATATTATTCCTCTGCATCCAATGTAAGGTTTCTTAAACTTTATATGTGTTTATTTCATCGTTTTAGAAAGTTCATATTTAGGGTGTTAATCAACATACTTGTTAGTAGATTTAAGATCCTGGTAAAATAATTTCCAACAACTGGCCTCAGAGCCATGGTAATTGATTTGCTTGTAAGAAATTTGGACTTTAAAACGATTGTTTGATGTTTTGGATGGTATCATGTTGTATTGAGTGTTATTTGATGATTGATTGATGTTTGTGAATTTTCGTAAAAATAATTGAATATCTCTTTCTGGAATTATTTTTATTGGATAGTATGGAAAATATTAAGCAAGTTACCTTTTTACAGAACTGAATTTCGATTTAATTTTAATTAGTTATGATTTTTTGAAGTTTCGAAAATATCGGGGTGGTGTCGCTGCACCTCGTGCGAGCGCGGAAATCACGCAACCTCCCCCTGCGCCAAGGTTTCACGCCCAAACACCCCCCCATGCGCGCGCGGACATGTATGCTCAGCATACTGTCCGTACAGCTCGCATTTTTTTTTCGTTTTTCTTCGATTTTTCATGCTTTTTCATGGATTTAACTTCCGATTTTTTGTGTAGTTATGTATTTATACATTTACTATTCCTAATTCAATTCTAATTATCATAATTAATTTAATTAATATTTTTTAAATTTAATTCATGATATTAGTGTAATTTGAATTTTTAAAAAAAGTAAATATCTATCTTTTTTGCTTAATTATCTATCTTATTTTTAAATTTGATTATATATTATCTTATTTTTAAATTCAAGGTCAGATATTAAATTTCTTTTTAAATAATTTGAGCTTATTTAAATTTAAAATAAGATAACTATAATCATGTAATTTTAAATAGATGTAAGATATTTTGCTAACTTTTAAATTTTGTTATTTTATTTATTTAAATTTCATTTAAAATCTGCAAAAGATATTCATTTATCTTTTTTAATTTTTTATTTAATTTTTATTTATAAAATAACATTAAATTTTTAAAAGTAGTTAGCAAATTTTGAAATGATATTTAGGTTGGTTGAAACCTAATTTTTTAAAATTGTAGGTTTAATTTTAAATATTTTTTTTAAATTTCAAAATTTTTCAAATTTTTTTAAAATTTTCCAAAATAAATTATTTATTTATTTAATTAATTAATTTTTCGAAATTATTTATTTAAAATTAAATAAATCCTACATCCAACTATCCAGCTAACCTTGTTGCAGGAGTATATGTTTTAACTTGTTTGTAAGTTTTTAAAACTTATTATTGCTTGATTGCAAATAGCCATGGTTAACTTTTTGCCAGATCTAATGATCTGATGGCTCCCTTAGTCAAGTAAATAATTTGTAACAGGTATATTTACAATCTTCTTTCATCTGTGTATGACCTAGCAACATGATAGGATCCATCCAAATTGTGTGCCTGTGTGAGCCTATGTGTTTAATTTTATTATAGATGCATATAGGTTGTTGTTGCTAAATAAAATATCATAGTTCTTGATAGATTTTATTTAGGCCCATTTAGTTTTTGGGCCTATTCAATTAATAACAGTTGTTCATTTTAAGGTTAAATTCCTCTCTTTTGGGCCTTGTGTGAGAGTTGGGAGCCATAGAAGTGGGTACGACATACTGAACCTAGCACCCCTTCACATGAACTACCCCAATTGTAAAGGCCCATTTGCCTGATTTGAATAACTGTACTAGGTTAATTAAACTAGTTTAACCTAATAAAATTGATTAGCAACATAATTAATTTCATTTATTTTGAAATTAATTTAAGAAAATCATAGTTTAAAGAATTTTATTCTAAGCTAAACTATATGTATTTTCTTGTATTTAATTAAATATAGAATTATGACCATCTAGATTCTTTCTGAAGCTTAATTAAAATTTTTCATTAAATATTCCTATTTAAGTTGATATTTAGTTATCTATAACTAGTCAACTTAAATATGAATATCTTTTGGATTTAAAATTTTAAAATTAAGTTGAGGAATTTTAGGAATTGGTTATTAAGATTCTTTATATATTTCTTTTAAGTTGATATCTTTTCGAATATTAACTTAAAATGGAATATTTTCAAATTAAGTGGTTACAACTTAATTTTTAATATTTAATTAAATTTAAATTTTAAAATATCTAAGCTCTAGATTTTTTCTAATACAACTTAAATTAGATATTTTTTTTTCAAATTTTGTGGAAAAGATACTTAGTCAAATAAGATATTTTCTAGATAGTTATTTCTAGACTACTTATTATTTCTAATATTAAAATAGGAAAATATTATACATTGTGAAATTAATTATTTAAATAATTAATTTTGGTACAATTTATTTTAAGTATATTTTTTCCTAGTATTCAACTAGAGATTAATAATTAAGACTTCTCTACACTTAATTATTTATTTCTTGAATTTAATACATTTAATTAATTTGAAAATTAAATATCTAAGTTGATTTTCATCATGATACTTAAATATTTCTTTTTCATGACACTTAATTAAATAGAAAATTATTTTTAGTTGAAATTTATTTTTTCAACTAAATTTAAATAATTTTCAAAATATATTTTTCTTTATTTTATTAATTAAATTTCGAAATTGCATTTCTTAAATGCTGGAATTTCGAATTTTATTTGAAAAATAGATTAAAGTTGTAAATTATTTATTTTAATTTTGGATCAACTTAAATCAATGATTTTTTCATTTATTGATTAATTTAAAATAAATTGAATTAAAGTATATTATTAGAAATTGAATTAATTAGTCGAAGGAAAATCTAGATAGGTGATATTTTTGCTTGAAGTATTTTTCTAGTGTATTTAATTAAATAGAAAATTAATATTTAAGTTGATTTTCATCATCATACTTAAATATTTGAAAATTTTCTTATATTTTTAATTAAATAGGAAAATTATATTTGTTGTTGTAAATTAATTTTATTAATTAATTTTGCGCCAACATTAAATTAGAATAATTTTTCCAGGATTTTTTTTTTATTTTAACATGCATTTTCAAGAATTGTATCCTTAAATACTTTAATTTTTCAAAATGAAATATATATTTATAGAAAATTAAATTTGAGTTGTAAATTAATTTAAATTAATTTTGTAACAACTTAAATTGAATATTTTTCTAAATATTTATTGGAAATTATTACTAAGATGGAAATGATTCATATTATTTTCATATCCATCTTAGTAAAATTTATAAATATTAAATTAAAATTTATATTTGGAATTTTTCATTCTAAATTGGAAATTTTAATTAAATAAATATATATTTAAAATAAATAGATTAAATGAAAAGAATCAAAGAAAATACAACTCTCTTTAAATAATGAGCTTTATTATTAAGATATTCGATCTCCATTGTTGGTTTTACATCGCGTTTATTTTAGTGAGTAATCCTCCCTAATGGAGGAACGTTCATTAGCAATTTCGCACCGTTTAATCTCGAAAGATAAGTAGTTTGTAAGTGTTTTATATGGTATGGATCACCCTATTGGTGGCGACCATATTTGACTTGCAAATTATGAAACAATGGTGGAAGCTCATAAGATAGAATTGCCTTGACTCTCGCCTAAACGGGACAACGCTGAATTCCAATCTTGATCGAATAAAAGGTTGCTAGAATTTTTAACATTTTAGATGAGCTGACAACTCTATTCAATGAATGGTAGCTTTGACTCTCGCCTAAACGGGACACTGATATCAGTTTGTTGAAAACCTTGGAAATTATTTAGGATTGTATGTTTTAGTATTTTCACTTGTCATTCCTACTTGCTATATGTTTAATAATTTCTGAATTGTGTATGAATTTATATTGAACCATGTTATTTTCTAATATTAAATTTTAGTTTAATTTCGAATCTTCATTATTGGTCTAACTTGGTTTGTTTATCTAATGAGATAAATCCCTAATGGATTTTCACCATTAGACATACATAATAGTGTTACATCTCGAAAGATAAATATTGTATATGCGACATCTAGCTGTTCATCAATAGATGATACCTTAGACTAGTATTTTTACAATATGAAACAAGAAGATTGTATAAATAAGATTACTTTGACTTTCGCTAATCGAAGCATCGTTGGATTCTTATTTAAATAACGAAATTATCCTAATTCCTCTTAGCTTATTCATTTCGAATTAGCTCAATAACATATCATTGGATGAATGGTCTATAAATCATTTCATGTCATTCTATATTTTCTCTTAAGAAATTAAATGACGCATATGATTATAATCCCGAAATTCTATTCCCAATTGATATAAATCATCAATCTTAAAAATCTGCTACTTTATGGGCAAATCTGACTTAGAGTTAAATTAGTAGTGGTGGTCCAAGATAGAATTACTCATTATATTTGGTATAAATTTAAGTCTTTGACTTTAATTTGAGATTCCAAATAGAAATTTTCTTATATTTCTAATTCCTGGATACAATACAGTTACACTTTCACATGTCTTTAATATCCATCTTCTATTAATGGATTCAAACTGTATGGAATATGAGTTTGGTATTCTGTGACCAGGATCCACTTGCACTATTCTAAGAACTCTTTAATGTAACTAAACCTAAGTCATCAAAAGACACTACCACATTTTTTTTAATCTATGGCATTTGTATCTTGTTCATAGTGGTTTTGAAAAGATCAATCTCTGCAAAGAGTTAATATGCCTATATCCACTGAAAATACTTCATCTCATTCGCAGATGGATGTACATTCAGGGGTGGATATGAGTTTTTTGTTGTATTCTTAAACGATAACTCTAGATTATACCTTATGCAAAGAAATTTGAAATGTTTTAAAAAAAAAATTTCTTAAATTTCTAGCAATCGTTAAAACCATTAAGGTAAGTGGTTAAAGATCTTGCGAACTGATAGGGTGGAGAAATAGTTAGTAGATATACAGTTCAAAGATCATTAAATTGATTTTTGAATTATATCCAAACTTACCTCCCCAGAAATTTCGAGTTGCATATTGATGATTAGTTACTAGTCGTTTCCTAAATCCTTCTATGGTAATACAATTTCAGAATGATGTAATGGCTGTATACTTAATGTAAATCATTACTTGATTCATGGATGACCTAATCAAAATCTTAAGAAAAGCTAGAACTGTTAACCATGGTTTGTTAGCTATTCTAAGTGATTAGGGGTGGATCATCCCATAGTCAATAGATAAGAAAGTGTTTGTTAAAACAAATACTACTTTTCTAAGATAATGACTAAGTCTGAAAATAAAGTAGCAAATAAAGGAGATATTTTTCTTGATTCCAAAAGTTTTCTATCATCTTATATGACATATGATGATCCCACTGCCTCTGTTGTCTTGTCACAACCAAAGAGGTTAATACCATTTAGTTTTCTTAGACATAATTCGCGGTACCTTGTTGTAGTGGGAGAGTTTCTAGGAACTCACCTTCTTATGACTTGGGAGACACTAGTGATTAAAATCCATTGTGAGTTTAAACAAGTAATGGATTGTCAAGATAAGAAACTAAGAAGAAAAGCCAATAGAACTATGGTTTAATCCATTCACATAGAATAACCTAAAGTTTTCTATTACAAGGACATAAAAGGATATTTTAGTTAATAAGTCTATTCTATGGAATTAACAAACTTCCTGTTCCTAGTATTATAGGTTTGAGTTTATCTAAACCTATGGCTTGTGGTATACCCGGTAATTACTTACTCTAATGCAAGCAACTTACTTTAGTAAGATGCTGAAGCATTTTCTTTCTAATGGCAATCTATAGAAGCTTCTCGACTTCTAGGCATAGATTTTATTTATCTAAGGAAAAGTCTCTACTATTCCAGAAAAGATAAAGGCATGAAAGAATTTCTTAAATCAATAGTGAGAGGTCTTAGATATGCTTATGTATGCCTTAGACCAGACACCTGCTGTTGAGTGGGAGTAATGAGTAGGTATCAGATTAATCCAGGAGAAGAACATTGGAAGACAATCAAGTAAATCTTAAGATAAAGAAGAGGAACTATATGTTAGTCTATAAGGGTGTGTTTAAAACTCTTAGACTACACCTCATCAGATTTCGAAATTCGCCTTTGTGCTAGAAAATCTTTCTGATAAGATGGTGATTACTCTGGGGGTGGAATAGTGATTTTGGAGAAGTGTAAAAACCTATCTGAAGTCTCTAGGTCTACCAGAAAGGACTGAATGTTAAAGTTGCAGCAAAGGTACTTATTCAGTCTAAGGAAAGTTCTATACATCTTTGGCACCATTCCAAATTGCCTTAACTACAAGTGTTACTTCCTGAATAACCAAGAAGTAGTTGCCAAAGGTATAGAATCCAGTATCCCAAGAGAGTAGACATATAGAGAGGAATTTCACATTATCAATGATTTTGTGATTAAGGCAGAGTAATGGTGGAGAAAAGGTTGTGTTTAATTCAACCTTTTAGATCCTATTACGAGGAGTTTACTACTACTACACTTGATTTGTATATCAAGGTGTTGAGATTATTTGAAATGCACTTTTTTGTTTTATATTAGTGCAAGTGGGAGTTTGTTGGGTTTTATGCGCTAAATAAAACTCATTTCAATATAATCAGATTTACTTATTAATATAGATCAGAAATAACATTTATTGTTGCATGGTTCACATGATTTATTTCATGATTATATGTACATAATGTATAAATTCATCTGAAACCCTTTTCACATACTTGATCCTGTTTATTGTCCTGTCAACACATTGGAAAGTAAATGTGACTATGTGAATAAAGTTTCCTAGATTTATCAGACATAGGGTTTTACTGATATGATAATCTACAACAAGAGTTTACTTGCATTTGGAGAAATGCTATGTTCTTTCCAGAGCATTTGTTAAAGTAAAGCTCAGGTGGGATGCATGGAGTATGCATCGGAAGGGACCGATATTGAACTTTGACTTAGATTGACTAAACTTACCGTAATATCTATTCATGTCAATATCGCCTAGTTGATCCTAGATCAAATGATCTTAATCCTGTTATGATTAGGCTCAATATCGAGAGGCTATTCATGTTCTTTGATTTGTTAGTTAAGCCTACTTTTGGGTCAGGGTGATACGTACATTTTGGGAACACGGTAGTGCAATTGAGTGGGAGTGCTAACATAAACATGGAATCTATAGCTTCTATCTTGCAAATAGTAAGTAAAGGATGATATCCTTCGAAATGGTGGAGATCTCATTTCACATAAGCTGAAATATCATTTATACGGGGTTAAGTGTTTTAAGGATTAAATACATTGTAGGGTGTAACGGTAATCTAATCCTTTTACAGTGTAGATCATTCATATAGAGGATCATTGATCAAATTAGGATTATAACAATGGATAACTAATGAGGTGTCTATATGGTGGAACATATAGAGCATTCTATATACTGAGAGTACAATTCTAAGTTCTATGCGTGGATTCAACGAAGAATTAATATGTCAGTGAATTTAGGTTATAAATTCTTGATCTACTTATTGAAAACTTGTTGAAAAAATTGTGTACGCAAGTATACGCAATCGTAACAAGTAATAAAGTGATAAATCGAGTATCGTCTCCACAGGGATTGAAAATTGGAAATTGATTTATAGAACTAATTACTCACAAATTGGTTTCAACAAAAAAAAAATTAAAATAAAATAAAGTGATTAGAATATGTAAAAAAAATTAACAAACACAAACTATGAATAAAACAAGCTAGAACTATTAAATTGACCTAAAAAAATGCAAAGTTGATATAATGGTGCCAATGAGTATTGTTGCAAATTGATGATGTCAACTAGGAATTTAAAATGTCATAATCCTTTTTCCAAAGTATTTATGGTTTGATTCTCTAATTAATTAACATATTCCTATGCCCAATTAATTTTAAGGATACCAATTTAAGCATAATTCCTTCAAGTCATACAAGGTAAATAACATAATCCTATGCCATTTACAATCCACATTTTTCCAAAGTGATATTCATGCATCATTCAAGCAATTCCACTAACCCTATTTTTTCCAAAATTAAGATTAGCTAGTACTTACAAATGGTGATCAAGCAAAAGTAAGCAATTGCACAATAAACATACTTGAATGAACAAAACCAATTTACTAAAACATAGCAATAAAATATCAAATCACAATTCAAGTCAATAAAATAATTCTAGCAAAAAGAAAATTAACTCATAATAGATTGTGCAAAAATTACAAAGTTTAAAATAAGAGAAAGAGGAAAAGAAAAAAACTATATTGGAGTTGTCACAATACTCCAAGCTTTTTCTTGCCAAAATCTTCTTCTTCTTCCTTTGAATATTTACCAATCTCAAAAATAAAAATGCTAAATTAAAACCCTAAATAAAACTCTCTCTCTTTTTCTTTTTTCTTTTTCTTCATTTTTCTCTTTGGTGTGAAGCTCTGTAGCAACCGCCTCCTCTCCAATCTCTGTCACGCCTCTTTGTTGATGTTATATATATTTAGATTATATAGGTAATACCTTACAATATCACGTGGCCTATTTTTTTTCCCTTCATTCTTTGTTTTTTTTTTTCTCTTTTTCTTTTAGTGAGCCCAAATCTCATTCTTTTGTACAATAGCCCAATTAAAGTCATGATAATATTTCTTTATAAATCAAATGGGCTTTTAGTAAATCCATGGATTTTAACATCATTTCTCTCAATTTTGACAATAAATTCAAAATATACGTTTACTCTTTTTACAAAAATACACAACATTAAGAATTACACTTATAAAAAGGGAAACTAAACTAAATTGATAAAATATTACAAAATTTAACCAAAACTAATCTAAAAAGTATTAAAATTAATATTTATTTAAAACTAAACAAAACTAATTAAAATTCACTAAAATAAGCTAAAAATACTTGAGAACAAAGCTACTTTAATACCAAAAAGTTATAAATAACTCTATTTTCATAGAGTTATCAGCTATATAGACCCATGGTCCCCGCACTAGTTGAGATAATATTTCTTGTAAGACTCATTTAATTGGTTTTGGTTAATCAATGATAATTCTCAAATTAGACTATGTCTATTTGTGAATTTTTTCACTAAGTAAGGGCGAAATTGTAAACAAAGAGTTTTAGGGGCATATTTGTTAATTATGATACTTTGTATGGTTCAATTAATAAATATGATAAATGACAATATTATTTAATAATTATTTATAGTTATTAAATAATTAGAATTGGAATTTAAATGGTTGAATTAGAAAATTGGCGTTTTGAGAAAATCAGATGCAGAAAAGATAAAACTGCAAAATTACAAAAACTGAGGCCCAAATCCATACAGATAGGGCTGGCCACTTTTGTAGGATTTTACCTCTAATATTTTCATTATTTTAATGCCAAATAATTCAAACCTAACCCTAGTGGAATGCTATAAATAGATAGTGAAGGCTTCAGGAAATATACACTTAATTTTCTACTTTTTCATTCAGAAAAAACTGAGCCTTTCTCTCTCCCTATCTTTGGCTGACCCTTTCTCTTTCTTCTTCCTTGAATTTCGGAATTCTTAGTGTTAGAGTAGTGCCCACACACAGCAAGTGATACCTCAATCATAGTGAGGAAGATCCTGAAGAAAGACTTTCAGCAAGAAGGAGTTTCAGCACTAAAGAATCAGAGAAAGAGATCCAGGTTCAGATATTGATAATGCTCTGCTACAGAAAGGAATCAAGGGCTAGATATCTGAATGGAAGGAGTCATATTATTCTGCTGCACCCAATGTAAGGTTTCTTAAACTTTATATGTGTTTATTTCATCGTTTTAGAAAGTTCATATTTAGGGTGTTAATCAACATACTTGTGAGTAGATCTAAGATCCTAGTAAAATAATTTCCAACACCCACTGCCTCTATTGTCTTGACAACCAAAGAGGTCAATACCATATAGTTTTCTTAGACATAATTCACGGTATCTTGTCATAGTGGGAGGGTTTCTAGGAACTCACCTTCTTATGACTTGGAAGACACTAGTGATTAAAATCCATTGTGAGTTTAAACATGTAATGGATTGTCAAAAATAAGAAACTAAGAAGAAAGCCAAGAAAACTATGGTTAAAACAATTCATATGGAACAACCTAAAGTTTTCTAATAGAAGGACATGAAAGGAAATTTTCGTTTATAAGTCTATTCAATGGACTTAAAAAAACTTCCTATTACTAGTATTATAGGTTTGAGTTTATCTAAACCTATGGCTCATGGTATACCTGGTAATTACTTACTCTAATGCAAGCAACATACTTTAGTAAGATGCTGAAGCATTTTCTAATGGCAATCTATAGAAGCTTCTCGACTTCTAGGCATAGATTTTATTTATCTAAGGAAAAGTTTCAACTATTCTAGAAAAGATAAAGCCATGAAAGAATCGACAGTGAGAGGTCTCAGATATGCTTTAGTATGCCTTAGACCAGACACCTGCTGTTGAGTGGGAGTAATGAGTAGGTATCAGATTAATCCAGGAGAGAAACATTGGAAGACAATCAAGTAAATCTTAAGATTAAGAAGAGGAACTATATGTTAGTCGATAAGGGTGTGTTTAAAACTCTTAGACTACACCACATCAGATTTCGAGACTTGCCTTTGTGCTAGAAAGTCTGCTGATAAGATAGTGATTACTCTGGGGGTGGAGTAGTGATTTTGGAGAAGTGTAAAAACCTATTTGAAGTCTCTAGGTCTACTAGAGAGAGACTGAATGTTAAAGTTGGAGGAAGGTACTTATTCAGTCTAAGGAAAGTTCTATACATTTGTGGCACCATTCCAACTTGTCTTAACTACTAGTGTTATTTCCTGATTAACCAAAAAGTAGTTGCCAAAAGTATAGAATCCAGTATCCCAAGAGAGTAGACATATAGAGAGGAATTTTACAATATCAAGGATTTTGTGATTAAGTAAGAGTAATGGTGGAGAAAAGGTTGTGTTTAATTCAACCTGTCAGATCCTATTACGAGGAGTATACTACTACTACACTTGATTTGTATATCAAGGTGTTGAGTTTATTTGAAAAGCACTTTTTGTTTTATGTTAGTGCATGTAGGAGTTTGTTGGGTTTTATGCCCTAAATAAAACCCATTTCAATATAATTAGATTTACTTAATAATAAAGATCAGAAATAACATTTTATGTTGCATGGCTCACATGATTTATTTCATGATTATATATATAATGTATGAATTCTATTTAAGTCCAGAACATATGAATTTGTTAATAATTATAGTGTTGTCAGCACAGTGGAATATAATCTTAATTATATGTTCGAAAGTTTATTCCGTGATTTGTGAGTTCACTGGATTTAGACTGGCATGGTATAATCAACGAAAGGTATTCTTACACCTTGGATAAGTGTTATGTCCTTTCTAGGGCATTGGCAAAGTTTACCACTATCAAATGTATGGAGAATACATCAGAAGGGACCGATATTAAACTTTGATTAGATTTGTTAAAATTTTCCGTAATATCTATTCAATTCATTATCACCTGTTGATCCTAGATCAAATGATCTTAATCCTGACATGGTTAGGTTCGATCTCAAGAGTATTATGCATGTTCTTTGATTTGTTAGTTAAGGCTCTTTTGACCAGTCAGGGTGATACGTACATTTTGGGAACATGATAGTATAATTGAGTGGGAGCGCTAACATAAATATGGAGTCTATAACTTCTATAGGAATTTAGAAGTGAAACGATGATATCCTTCAAGCTTGGCTAAACAGAGATAAATGGTTGAGATCTCATTTCACTTCGCTGAAATATCATTTATACGGAGCTAAGTGTTTTAAGGATAAAATACATTGAAGGTGTAACAGTAATTTAGTTCCTATTCAATCTAGATCATCTATTAGAGGGTCATTGATCAAATTAGATTTATAACAATGGATAATTAATAGCGTATCTATATCGTGGAACATATAGAGCATTCTATATGACTGAGAGTGCAATTTCAAGTTCTAAGTGTGGATTCAATAAGGAATTAATGAGTTAGGGAATTTACTTGGTAAATTCGGTTCAACTTATTGGAAGCTCGGTTATATAGGCCCATGGTCCCCATACTAGTTGAGACCATACAGCTTGTAAGACTCAGTTAATTGATTTTGATTAATCAATTATAATTCTAAAGTTAGACTATGTCTAGTTTATGAATTTTCACTAAGCAGGGCGAAATTGTAAAGAAAAGAGATTCTAGGTTTATTTATTAATTAAGAGATCTTATATGTCTAAATTAATAAATATATTAAATGACAATATTATTTAATAATTAATTTTTAGTTATTAAATAATTAGAATTGGCATTTAAATGGTTAAATTGGAAAATTGACATTTTTGAGAAAATGGGATTGAGAAATGATAAAACAACAAATTGCAAAAAGTGAGGCCCATTATCCACTAATATGGCGGGCCACTTTGTATAGGGTTTATCATTTATATTTTCATTATTTTAATGCCATACAATTCTAACCTAAACCTAGACAGCTGTTCTATAAATAGAAAGTGATGGCTTCAGGAAACTATGACTTGCATCTTATTTTCTCTCAGAGAAAAACCTGAGCCTCCAAGCCGCCCCTCTTCTTCTCTTTTCTTCTCTGCTATTTCAAAATACCCTAGTGATAGAGTAGTGCCCACACACATCAAGTGGTATCTCAATCATAGTGTGGAAGATTGTGAAGAATCCAACCAACAAGAAGGGGAATCAGCATCAAAGAAGGAGAGAAAGAGATCCAGGTTCAGATCTTGATTATGTTCTGCTACAGAAAGGAATCAAGGGCTAGAGATCTGAACGGAAGGAGTCATTATATTCTGCTACACCCAATGTAGGGTTTCCTAAACTTTATATGTGTTTATTTCATTGTTTTAGAATTCATATTAGGTTGTTAATGAAACATACATGGTAGTAAATCTAGATCCTGGTAAAATATTTCCAACACGTAATCCAACCCGACCAAAACGCCAATCAAGTCAGCCTAGTCGTACAGCCCCACCTCGACGAATTGAAGAATATGTTGCATGGCATGGCCGAACAGCGCAACAATGATCTTGAGTTAGACAGTGCTCGCGGAACTCCCTTCTCACCAGAGATCAATCTCCCGCCACTGCCCCACAAGTTCAAAATGCCAACATGGAAGATGTACACTGGGAAAGAAGATCCTCTCTCCCATATCAAGTATTTTGAGATGCAAATGGATTTACAGGGAGTGCGAGGGGACGAATGTTGCAGAATCTTCCCCGCCACTCTGTCGGAAGCTGCACAGCAATGGTATTTCAAGTTGGCTTCTGGAAAGTTTAGTTCATCGAAAACCTTCTCTTCGAAATTACATGCACAATTCTCTTCCTCACGTCAGCTCCCATTGCATTTGGGAGATTTGGTCGAAGTAAAATATTGACCAGGCGAGCCACTCCGGGCATACATCAGCAGATTCATGACGGAAGCAACCGAGGATGGAAAGTTATCCGCGATACTGAGGGGCATTGAAGTCCTTGGCGAACTATGGAAGGATATAAGGAAAAATGGACCGGTCGGCTCAATGAGTGATTTCCTTGACCGAGCCGAAGGCTTCATCAAGCTCGAAGAAGCCATTCAACGAGCAGAAGGTGAGCAAAAGCTGGGCAAAATGAAGGCTCCTTACACTGGTACATGCGCCCAATTTCCCATTATTCCAGCAATTCAAGTGGCAAGCGTTCAGGCAACAACCGCAAGCAAGGAAACGGGAAGAAAGGAAAGTTCATCGAAAAGTTCAGACAGACTCCCCGTGATCACGCCAAACACACTGCATTCACTATCCTAACTAAAGATATAGAGAGTGTGTATATGGCAACTCAGTCGTTAATTCCGTACAAGAAGCCCGGACCCGTGAAGAAAGATACCAGCAAAAGGGACATGACGAAATTTTGTCGGTTCCACGGAGACTACGGCCACAACACCAACGAATGCTACAACTTGAAGCGGGAAATGGAACATTTGATCAAGAAAAACAACCCGCACTTACAGAAGTATGTCAAGGCCAACAAGGGTCAGAACAACCAGGATCTATTGCCTCCACCGATAGATGGACACTTGCAAGTCATTATTGGAGGCCCACACATCGCTGGAGATACGGGCAAAGCTCAAGAGAGATATGCCCAAACAGCTCAGTATGAGCAAGAAGAAGTTATCCTGGCCGTGGAAGAGAGGAAGCCCAAAGTTCTACGCGCAGGAGAGCCAACCATAACTTTCAACGATGAAGATGTTGTCCAGGTCAGATTCCTGCACAACGACCCGCTGGTCGTGGAAGTCCAGATAGAAAACAAAATGGTGGCTAGAACCATGATCGATAATGGAGCTTCTTCAAACATTTTGTTCAAGACTGCTTACGAGAAGATGGGGCTCCAGCTCAAGGATCTAACTCCATGCCTCCAGCCTGTCTAGGGTTTTTCTGGTCAAAGAGTTCCACCTCTAGGACAAATCCGGCTACCCCTCACAGTTGGACAAGCTCCGACGAGCATAACTATCATGGCACAGTTCCTAATATTGGATGTTCCTTCAGCCTTTAACATAATGCTTGGCCGACCAGCCTTGTATGACTTAAAAGCTGTCACATCAATATTTCATTTGTGCCTGAAGTTTCCAACCAAAAATGGGGTGGGGTGTCTTAGAGGGAATCAACAATCTGCTCGGGAACGTTACAACCTTGCAGTGGCCAAGGCTAAGAAGGAAATATCCTCAGGCCAGAGCCCAGATAAGGGAAAAAACATTCCCAAGTAGGAAACTTCCCAAGGCGAGGATGAAGATGTGGATCCTCAACTTGGGGACCCAAGCAGCAATGTTGGACCTGTGGAAGAGTTAGAAGAGATCGAGATCGATCCAGCTATCCCAGCCAGAAAGCTAAAAATTGGAAAGGGTTTATTGCTCGAAGTAAAATCAGAATTGATAAAATTTCTGAGAGCAAACCTAGATGTTTTTGCTTGGTCACATGCAGATATGGTCGGAATCGATCCTTCTATTATTTCGCACGTCCTGAATATTGATCCTAACATCTGGCCAATTCAGCAAAAATGAAGATTGCTGGATAAAGAACGAGGAGTAGCCCTGAAAGATGAAGTTGAAAAGCTGTGCAACAACAACTTCATCATTGAAGCTTTTACCCGGCTTGGGTTGCGAACCCCGTACTTGTACCTAAGGCAAACAAGAAATGGCGAGTTTGTATTGATTTCACAGACCTCAACAAAGCATGCCCTAAATACTGTTTCCCACTTCCAAGAATCAATCAACTAGTCGATGCAACTGCCGGGCACGAAATATTAAGCTTCATGGATGCTTATTCGGGCTACAATAAAATCCAAATGTATTCGCCAGACCAAGAACATACAAGTTTCCGGATAGATATGGGTCTCTACTGCTACAAAGTAATGCCATTTGGTCTTAAAAACACCGGAGCTACATACCAAAGATTGGTGAACAAGATGTTTAAAGACCAGATCGGCAGAAATATGGAAGTGTACGTGGATGATATGCTCGTCAAATCGAGAAAGGCTGGGGGGCAACACCTGCACGTTGCGGTCAAATTCGGATTCAAAGCCTCTAACAACGAAGCCGAGTACGAGGCCCTAATTGCTGGACTTAAGCTAGCGAAGGAAATGAAGGCTGAACACATTG
The DNA here is from genome assembly GCF_029168945.1 of Cannabis sativa. Classification (NCBI taxonomy): domain Eukaryota; kingdom Viridiplantae; phylum Streptophyta; class Magnoliopsida; order Rosales; family Cannabaceae; genus Cannabis; species Cannabis sativa. The sequence goes on along the minus strand of NC_083606.1, from coordinate 40,700,913 downwards.
AGATTTGCAGTGATTCACAGCTGGTGGTAAATCATGTATCCGGCGAATAGGAGGTTCGGAGAGAAAAAGTGATAGCATATCTGAGCAAAATACATGATCTGCGTTAGCTCGATTGGCGAGCAGCAATATAAGTGACAAGGCAAACCTGGTCCCTACCTAGTTCCTTGAAGAGCCTAGCATCACTGGCACGAAACAAATCAAAATGATCGACACATCTCCAAACTGGATGACGCCAAGAGCAGCCTATCTCAACTCTGGGGAACTTCCAGATAACCGAAATGAAGCTCCAAAAATCAGAAGAAAGGCAGCACAGTACATCATAGTAGAAGGGATCATGTATAGAAGAGGATTCTCGATGCCATTACTCAAATGTGTCACACCAGATGAAGCTGCACGGCTTCTATTTGAAGTTCACGATGGGTTCTGTGGAAATTTGTTGGGTTTTGTGCCCTAAATAAAACCCATTACAATCTGATTAGTTATCAATATAGAATTTTGAAGTGATTTATGTTTACATGAATGTTACATGTTTATGGTTTAGTATACATATTTAATATATGCACAAAATCAGTTAAATCCAGAACATATATTCATTCACAATTACAGTATTCTCAATACAGTGGAATGTGATTGTGATTATATGATTCAAAAGACTTAGTCCCTGTTCATCAGTGTTTTGGATTTACATTGATGTGATAATCAGCGATGAAGTATACTTACACTTGGAGTAAGTGTTATGTTCTTTCCAGGACATTGGTAAAGTATACTAGTTTCGAATGTACGGAGTATACATTGGACTGGACCGATATTGAACTTGGATAAGATATTATAAACTTACCGTTTTGTCTCTCCAAGTCAATATCAGAAGTTGATCTTAGATTAAGAGAATCTAAATCCTAATATCCTCAGGCTCAATCTCAGGAATACTATTCATGTTCTTTGATTTATTATTAAGCCTACTTTTGGGTCAGGGTGATACGTATATTTTGGGAACATGATAGCATAACTGAGTGGGAGTGCTGAACATAAATATGGAATCTATAGCTTCTACTGGTGTATAGAAGTCAAGTGATGATTCCCTTCGAGCTTAGTTAAATAGAAGTAAATGGATGAGCTCTTTTTTCAGTGACTACATATTAGATCACTAAAACATCATTTACAGGTAACTAAGGGTTTTAAGGGGCAAAATACATTGAGGGGTGGAAACGGTAAATTTATCCCATCTCGATGTAAATCATCTATATAGAGGATCTTTTAATCAAATTAAGATTATAACAATGGTTAAATGAGATAGCTTATGTATATCGTGAAACATATAGTATGCTCTATATAAGTCTGAGAGTGCAATTCCAAGTTCTAAGAGTGGATTCAACAAGGAATTAATAAGTTAGGGATTTACTTGGTAAATTCGGTTCAACTTATTAGAAGCTCAGCAATATAGATCCATGGTCCCCATTCTAGTTGAGATCATACTGTTTGTAAGACTCTATAATTGATTTATGATTAATTATAATTCTAAAGGTTAGACTATGTCTAATTTGTGAATTCTCACTGTTTAAGGATGAAATTGTAAATAAAAGGGTTTCTAGGTTTAATTATTAATTAAGAGACTTGTATGTCTAATTAATAATTATTTTAAATGACAATATTATTTAATAATCTATTTTAGTTATTAAATAATTAGTTTTGGCATTTAAATGGTTAGAATTGGAAAAATGGCATTTTTGGAGAAATAAAAATAAAATTGAGGAAATTGCAAAATTCCATGTGCGGCCCATACACACCATGGCCGGCCACATACTTTGAATTTCCCAATTATTATTTTCAATTTTAATTGTCAAGTAATTGCTAACCAAAACCTAGCAAAAATAGGAAAGTGGTGGATCACACCAAATAAGGCAGTTAATCAATTACACAGTAAAAGAGGAAACTGTTTATTTGGAAAGTTGAGCTCTCCCTTTTTCTTATATAATGCCGCCCCCTCTCTTCTCTTGGTATGCTTTTGTATGCTTTGATATTCATGTCATATTGTATCACACGAAATCAAGAGAGAAATAGAGAGAAAATTTCGAATTCCTTGTGAGAGAGAAGTACCCACACACAGCATACAGTACCTTAATCATAGATTGGAAGACTGTGAAGGATCACATCCAACTGAAGGACATTCGGGCTTAGATCTTGATTATACTCTGCTACAGACAGGAATCAAGGGTTAGAGATCTGAGTGGAAGGAGACACTTAATTTCGCTGCCATGACTGTAAGGTTTCTTAACTTTTATGTGTTTTTATTTATCGTTTTAAAAGTTCATATTTAGGTTGTTAAATCAACATACTTGTGAGTATATCTAAGATCCTGGTAAAATTAATTCCAACAAAATCATTCAGCCGGACAGAGCTTATCGAAGAAAATTCTAAGGCAAGGCTACTTCTAGCCAACGATGATTGAAGATTCGAAAGCCTATGTCAAGAAGTGTGACAAATGTCAGAGATTTTCAAAGATACCAAGAGCTCCGCCCAACGAGCTGACACAAATGCAAAGTCTGTGGCCCTTTGCCATCTGGGGAATTGACCTAATCGGACAGTTACCTAAAGGTAAAGGCAAGGTGCAGTACACAGTGGTAGCAGCCGACTACTTTACTAAGCTGTCTAAAGCCGAACCACTAGCAACCATCACATCAAAGAAGGTTCAAGACTTTATAGTGAAGAACATCATATGCCGGTTCGGACTACCATAAAAAATAGTCTCGGACAATGACAAGCAGTTCGACAGCCAATCTTTCACTGATTTCTGTGCGAACCATGGTATCATCAAAAGTTTCTCCGCAGTGGCACATCCTCAAGCAAACAGTCAAGTTGAAGCAGACAACAAAACCTTGAAGGATACACTAAAAAAGAAACTCGAAGATGCCAAAGGAAACTGGCCAGAAGAACTCCTCGAAGTTCTATGGTCACACCGTATAACGGAAAAAATAGCAACCGGTCTGACACCATTTGCAATGGCGTACGGTTATGAAGCTATGTTGCCCGTCGAACTCGAGCCACCTTCCCACAGAAGATTGACGTACGATCAAGGTACCAATCACATACTCCTTGCAGAATCACTTGATGAAATCCAAGAAAAACGAGCAACTGCAAACTTAAAGTTGGTAGCTCATCAACAAAAAGTAGCTCGGTATTTCAACAAACAAGTGAAAGCTCAAAAATTCTTCGTGGGAGATGTGGTCCTAAGAAGGGTATTCCTAAACACCAAAGACAGTACGTCAGGTGTATTAGGACCTAACTGGGAAGGACCATACCAGGTGGTCGAAGTTCTCGACTCCAGAGCATACAAATTGGGTAAGTATGACGAAAAAATGCAACTCATTCTAGTGCCACGGTACTGGAATGGAGAACATTTAAGGAAATACTGCCAATAAAGTACTTAGGTCCGCTGGACCACTTCAAAGTACTCAGGTCGGCTAGACAACTTCAAAGTACTCAGGTCCGCTAGACTACTTTAAAGTACTAAATGAACATTCGCTTCTAAGTGATGGCCTTCTGGGCGGACTACGCGCAAAGGTTTCAAAAACAAAAGTACTCAGGTCGGCAAGACTACTTTAAAGTACAGTTTCTTATTTGTTTTATGTCATGTTAAGCTAAAAGATCCGATTAGATCACTAGCTCTGATGTAAGTTACTACGGTAACAAATACATTTTCGATCAATAAATGAATAAAGATAGTATTTCCAATTTTATTGAGTCGAAAAAATCAGCATGATTATAATTTAACTAAAGTGCCTACAAAAGGTTTAGTCGAACCCAAAACACCGAACAGATAAGCAATATATTTGCGAAAGACAAGTGACCAAGAGTCATAAGTCTGCTCGGTCACTTGGCGGGCACCTATACCTGTACAAAGCATTTGGTAAAAATAAAACAATCACAATTGTACGACAATTACAAACAGAGAATGAAATTCATTAAGGATGACAAAAGCACGTAGTACCGGGATTAAAAGCTACCCGGTCAGCTCTTTGTCCAAAAAATGAAAAATAATTCCAAGTTTAAAGATCGCTTGGTCGGTCATGATGTCTTAAAAAAGGCCTTTAGGCCGCAGATGATATATATATATAAAGGAGATAAAAAGAGAAGTGTTTAAACAGCGGGAGTCCCAGGCTCTTGGTTCGGTTCTTTTGAGCCAACTAGAGCAGGAGGATCTGTTGTTCGAACAGGAGATGCATCAGTAGACTGGCCAGAAGCATGGCTGGAGGTTGAAGCAGCCGCCTCTTTCCTACCATAAGCAACTTCGGTCGCGCAGTACTCAAGGTACATGTCTTTAGCCTCGCCCAAGTAGTCAAAATTGGCCCGGGGATCAGCCTTCCAGAAATCGTAGAAGAGCTCGAGGCCAGCTATCTCCAAAGCATTGACCTTCTCCTTCAACTGGTCCGCCTCGTCCACCTTGGCGTCCCTCTCCTCCTTCAACCGAAGAAGAACTTGCCGCAGAGAACTCCTCTCATCCTGAAGACTGTTAACTTCAGCAGATAAGATCTCGATGGTCTCCTGAAAGCGATCAGCAGCTTCGAGGTCCTTTGTTAGCACGGAGATCTTCTTCTCGGCAGCAAACAACTTCTTGTTGGCTTCGCCCAACTCCAGCCGAACAGCTCCAGTTTCTGCCCTGGCCTCCTCAGCTTCCTTTTTGGCCAAGTCCGCCACTGCCCTCAAGGTGTCGGACAGAGCCGAACTCTTGGAAGTAGCAAATTTAGCCTGGGAGTAAGTGTAAGCTAACTTCAAACCGGCCTGCGCAAAGGAAAAAAGTCAGCATATGGAGCTAAGTGTAGAAAGTTAAAACGGAAGTATCAAGAAAGACTTACCCTGGTGAGCTCCTTCAGGACTCCGCCCACCAACACATCCAGAGATGATTCACTATCAGCACCAGCCAGTTGCTCAATGACCTCAGGAACCAGCCGATTCATATAGTGGGCCAGCATCTCCTTGCCCTTTTTCGCCTCTGGCAGCACGGGCAAAGGTGGAATTCGTGCCTGCACCCGCTCAGGAACACTCCTGACCAGTTCAGACCCAGTCGTTGGTGGTCCAGACTCTTTGGACTTGGCATATTTGGGGGTAGAAGGGTTTGCTGCAGTAAGCTCCTCGGAAAGATTAATAACCTCTCCAGAAGGTCTCTTCTCCGAGGACCCTTCACCGACCCTAGACTTTTTGGCCGGAGGAGAGGCGCTAGAGCTTCCGCCCATTCTCTTCCTTATAGCATCAAGCATCTGCCGAAACAAATCTGCACAGAACAAAAATAGTGTGGTTAGAAAACAGCCATCAGAAAACACAAGGCATGAAAGTCAAGAAGCTCAAAAAAGAAGTAAAATGCAGGGTGATTGCCTACAAAGAGAATCAGAAGTCCATCATTACCTGACATCGATTTTATCTGAGACATGACAGCCTTCCCTTTTCCAGCAAAGGGATGAGATGGCCGAACAGGTGAAGTGGGCTCCCTTATGCGAATTGCATGTTCAACAGGCCTGGGCGTGGCCGGGAGTTTCTTCTTCCTCTTCAATGGGGTCACCTGCTCAGCCTCAGCCTCAGCCTCAGCTTCATCTTCAGGATTCAAAGGCTCCTTGGCATACTGCTTGAATGAGCTCATTCTCCTTATGAGCTCGTTCAGGCCGGCCAGCATCAGACTTCCTCTTCTTCCCCGCCACGGACTTAGGAGAAAAGTCCTCAGGGTAAAGCCCATACTTCACCAGATTATCATCGGAGGTCAACTGGATGATATTCCTGTCTTCCTCCAGCAACCGCGCAAGTTTTTGAGCTCTATCCCTAAGAGCAAGGGTGAGGGGAGGACGGTGATATGTCAGACTCTATTGAAACCGAGTCCAGGTGATGCTCAGATCCTTCACCATGAAGTACTCATCAACAAAACGCCCTATTTTGTTGATGGCCTTGTCGTCCGTGCCGCTCAACCACTTGAAGCTTGGCTAAGAGAAGTAGAAATACCCCGACCTGCCTTGCTTGGGGGCAGACTTCTGGTCGAAGAACCACGCGACCTCGTGGGGAGAAGGAGCATCCGATCCTTGGGAAGCGTAGAGGACGAAGAGAGCAGACAAATACTTAATGCCCTTTGGAGTAATTTGGGCCGGGCAAAGGCCAAAGAGGTCTGCCACATCCCTGAAGTACTTATGCAAGGGCATCAGCGCCCCTTACTGGCCGTGAGCCCCCGACCAAGCGCACATTCCCTTATCAGGATTTGTGGCGCGATCGTGGGCGAGAATATAGCAGTCCTGCTCGCCCAGGTACCCGTCTTGGTCGAGAGTTCGGAGGCGTGCCTTCGAAATCTTGGACGGAGGACTTACCCACCTGGCGCCCAAGGCACCCTGCCTTCTATGAGGAACCGCCTCAGCAAGCTCCTCACTGACGTAGTCCACGCCCTCAACCAGGATGTCTCCGTCAGCATTGACTGACTGCCCAGCCTCATTGTACTCCCCGAAGTTAGGGGGTTCAATCTCTTCCTCTCCCTCCACCTCAGAAGGACTGCCCAGACGCACCTCGTCCAACTCCTCAACCTCTTGGACCTCAGCGTCCCCCTCTCGGTCCTCCTCCATCGGAGGGCCGAATCCTGTTTGGCGTCGGGCAGAGTGGCAAGCCAAGACACTTAAGGATTAGAAGCATCGACCAGACGTGTGGTTTTCTTCGTACGAGCCATCATCCTATGGCTGGGTACGAGGTCAGAAAAGTTTCCTTTGCTAGAAGGAGGACTAGCACGAAGACGAGGATGAACCTCGTGCAGAAGTTGAAGCAAATCCTGGTCGATCTGATGCCCGAGTTCCCAAGACTCACCTGGGTTCATCTACAAAAGACAACACACAAGATGAGTGTTGGACGGAGTATCAAACAAAAAACAAGCAAATATGCCGACCAGGAGTACTCAACAGATTAAAGAACTACTATGTTTAAAGAAAAGTCAAAACTCAAGAAGTCAGAAAGTTTTCTTGAGTTAGGGCAAAAAAGTTCATGAAGCTTAGAGTAAGCAAGGTGGAAGACAGACACAATGCGGTTCAAAAAATAAGCTCTACGGCTGAAAGCCCACATGAAGATATGAAAAAGAAGAGTTGCAGAAGTTTCTAACCCTAGGGTTTCCTAAGCATTCTTTCTACATCATAGTTACATTCAAAGCGTAAACATGCAAAGAAAAACATAAAGGGAATTAGAAACTTACTCAAAGATTTGCATGTCTAAGTTCAAGCAAACCAGCAATCGTTTGTAGGCACTTCGGCAACTTTGAAGCCAAAAAACTCTCTCTTTTCGCTCTGGAGTTTACTTAACAACGAAGGGTGATAAAATGAGTTATGTGCCAGTACGATGAGTATTTATAGGCAAAAGGGGAACTGTATACAAAGGAACCTTAGACGCCTCGACTTCCTGCCTCAAAAGCGAATATGGGAAATCAAAAGTAATCAAGTGCAACCGTCAGCCGTGGAGAGAGAAATTCGGATTTTCAAAATATTTATTGTCAGAGCATTAATTAGCCGAAAATTGAAGGGACGCCCAGTCAACTTAACATCGAGTCTCAAATGGTCATGCTCAACACGTGTCCCCATCAAAAGGCAGAGCCAGCTCGGAATAAGTCTACACGCAACCTTGGAGGTCCCGTACAGACTTGGGGGGAAATGTTATCCCAAATTTTGCACTTTGACGTGGCATCACAATAATGGTGACACGTGGACTCCACTTGGAGCATCTGCTCGAAACGATATGCCGAGCAGGATGCCTCGCTAGCACATCCAGAATGAAATATTCAACAAGCCGTGCAGGGCGATCAACACTTAGAGAATTCAGCTTGACGCATCATGAGTCATCAGTTCAATCCCTACAACCTAGGGATCAACTTACGTGGATGTGGCATACACACGATCCCACAATTAGTGTATTCAGCCTTAATCCCACGATCCTTGCATTCAGCATTGATCACACGATCTTTCTGTTTATGCGCATTGTAAGGAGAGAGGAAACTCTTCCTCCTCAAGTTTCTCAGCCCTATAAATAGTGAGGAATGTTCACTGGGCAAATGACCGAGAAATTATAAGCCGATACGCAGTTAAGCTAAGGCTATATTATTATCTAAGAATTATATATTCAAAGATAGTGTTGTAAGAGCTATAAGAAAAGGAAACTTCTTCCTTGTTCTTAAGTCAATACAAATAATGAGGATTAGGCTATTATCAAACTGCTCGGGGCTGAACCTCTATAAAATTCTTGTGTCTTATTATTGCTTTCTTATATATATTCTCATTAGGACATAGCGTTTATCGCTTATCAAAAAGACTCATAGTCGTTGGCTAAAAGCGAAGTCAACACTATTATAATCACTAAAATGGGCGCTCTATCATTTATCTCTATTTACCCAAGCTCGAAGGAAATCATCGTTTCACTTCTATGTTCGGATAGAAGCTATAGATTTTGTATCTATGAATAGCGCTCCCACTAACTTGTACTATCATGTTCCCAAAATGTACGTATCACCCGGACAAAAATGTAGGCTTAACTAGAAAATCAAAGAACACAAATAACACTCTTGAGATCGAACCTAACCATGTCAGGATCAAGATCATTTGATCTGGGATCAACTAGATGATATTGAATGGAATAGATATAACGATAAATTTATCATATCTAATCCAAATTCAATATCGGTCCCTTCCGATGCATACTCCATACATCCCTGTGTATTGATAAATCTAGGAATCCATTTAACTACAGAATCTTGATTACTTTCCAATGTGTTGACAACACAATAAACAAGAATATCAGTGTGATAAGGGTTTGGATGAATTTATTAATCAAATAAGTAAATAAATGATCACATGAACCAAATAACACATTAAACAAGTAATGAAATTAAATCTGTTTCTTTATTGATAATTGAATAGAAAAGATTACATTGAAATAGAGTTTTATTTAGGGCACAAAGCCCAAAAAACTCCCACTTGCGCTAACATAAAACTATCATTACATTTTAATTAATCTTAAATTCAATTTGTGCTTTTCAAATGTAGTTGCAGCCAAAACTTTGGTGAATGGATCAGCTAAGTTGTCTTCAGTGTCAACTTTCTCCACCAATACGTCCCCTCTTGCCACATATTCTCTGATGATGTGGTATTTCCTCTCTATGTGTTTACTTCTCTTGTGTCTTCGAAGCTCTTTACTATTGGCTATAGCACCAGCATTGTCACAAAGTAAAACTACTGGTTTCTCCATTCCAGGAACAACACCAAGTCCTGAAAAGAACTTTCTTAGCCAAACAAGTTCCTAAGCAGCCTCAGTGGCAACTATGTACTCGACCTCCATGGTAGAGTCTGATATTGCAGTTTGCTTAGCGCTTCTCCAAACAACTGGTCCACACCAAGAGTAAAAAGTATCCCAAATGTAGACTTTTTGTCATTAAGACAAGCCTGAAAATCTGAGTCGGTATAGCCTACAGGATTTAAAGCACCACCCTTGTAGACTAACACATAATGCCTAGTACTTTTCAAATATTTCAGAATATGCTTAACTACAGTCCAATGCTCCTCTCCTGGGTTTGTCTGATACCTACTCATAATTCCTACTGCATAGTATATGTCAGATCTAGTGCATAACATTGCATACATTAGACTCCCAACTGCCGAAGCATAAGGAACCCTTCTCATGTCCTCTATATGTTGAGAATCAGTGGGACATTGTTCCTTAGATAGACAGATTCATAATCTAGAAGGCATCTGTGACCCTTTCGCATTGGTCATTGAGAATCTCTCCAAAACCTTATCAATGTAAGCTATTTGAATACCAAGAACATAAGCAGCTTCACCCAAATCTTTCATTTCGAATTGAGTGTCAAGCCATTCCTTGATGTCAGTCATTTTCTTGATATTGTTGCCAATAATCAAAATGTGATCAACATAAAGGACCAGGAATACTACCACTTGATTATCCTTGAGTTGGTAATCAAAAGGTTCATCTTCATTTTGATGAAATCCGTAGGTCTTGATTATTTCATCAAACCTTTTATTCGAATAGCGAGAAGCTTGCTTAAGTCCATAAATAGACCTATTAAGTTTGCAAACTTTCTTTTACTGCCCAGGAAGAACATAGCCTTCTGGTTCCTCCATATAGATGGTTTCTTCAAGAATTCCGTTAAGGAAAGTTGTCTTGACATCCATTTGCCAAATTTCATAATCGAAAGAGGCAGCTATGGAGAGAAAAATTAGGATGGATTTGAGCATGGCGACTGGACTAAAAGTTTCCTCATAGTCCACACCTTCTCTTTGGGTATAACCCTTAGCGACCAGTCTAGCTTTAAATGTTTTGACTTCGCCTCCAGCACCTCTTTTATTCTTGTAGACCAAATTACATCCAATTGGACGATAATCATCAGGTGCGTCTATATATTCCTAGACTTTGTTCTTTTTCATGGAATCCATTTCTGAATCCATGCCAGCTGACCATTGTTTCTGTTCTAGACTTGCCATTGCCTATTTATAGGTTAATGGATCGTCATCAATACCGTCACCAACGACCATATTGATTTCACCATCCAAGCCATAGCGAGATAGTTTTGTGGAAACCCTCCCACTACGACGAGGAGTCGTGATCTTCTGAACAGGAACATTAGTGGTAGATTTCTCGGTTTTATTAACTTGCAAAAGTTCAACCAAGGAAGTGGGATTATCCTATACTTGAGTAGAAGAGGATGGAACATTAGAAGGAGTTATATTTGAAAGCATTTCCTCCAATACTACTTTGCTTTGTGGCTTGAAATTCTTAATATAGTCATCTTCAAGGAAAGTGGCATTTGTGGAAACGAACACTTTATCATCCTTGCGACTATAAAATAGTCCACCCCTAGTCTCCTTAGAATTTCAAACAAAGATGCAAACCTCAGTTCGCTTTTCTAGTTGGCCATCTTTCTTTCTTAAGAAATAAGCAGGGCACCCCCAGATTCTATAATGGCGTAAACTAGGTATACGACCATTCCATAATTCTAAAGGTGTCTTAGGGATTGATTTAGATGTAACAACATTTTAAATGTCAGTTGCCATCTGAATAGCATATCCCCAGAAGGACGTGGATAGAGTTGAGTAGCTAAGCATGGACCTAACCATTTCCAAAAGCGTGTGATTTCTTTTTTCTGCAACTCCATTTTGTTGTGGAGTGCTAGGGGCAGTCAATTGGGATCCAATGCCAAGTTCAATTAAATGATCTTTGAACTGCATATCCATATGTTCTCCACCCCTATCAGTTCGCAAGATCTTTAAGGTTTTACCCAATTGGTTTGAGCCAATGCTAAAAATTCCAGAAACTTTTCAAACGTTTTAGATTTCTTACGCATAAGGTAAATATGACCATATCTAGAGTAATCGTCGATGAAAGTGACAAAGTACTCATAACCACCTCTAGCTTTGACATTCAGTGGTCCACAAAGATCTGAATGCACTATGCCTAGTGGTTCCTTGGCATGCTCTCCCTTTGCAAAGAAAGAACGTTTTGTCATTAAGATTCACAAACTAGTAATTCACCTAAGGTGACATTTTTCAATGGACCACCTTTGGTTAACCTGTGAAGTCTATCATAGCCTATATGACCAAGACGTAAGTGCCATAGATATGTTTCATCTTCATTATCGATCTTTTGCATTTTGTGGTTTCTAGGTTTAGCTACTTTAAACAGATCGTTATTAAGCGCAGATGGTTCATTTGGTCTAAGAACATAAAGCCCCTGTTCCATAGATGCAACACAAATTTGAATGTCATTTCGAGAAATGATAGAACCAGAACTCGAAAAAAATCAATTTGTATTGTTGCAACTGAAAGCATGAAACAAAGATCAAGTTTCTACTGAAATTTGGAATGAGTAAGACATTGTCTAAATCCAAAATTGTGTTCTGAAACTTGATCTTGGCTTTTCCTCTAGCTCTAATCGATACCATTTCACCATTACCAACTTTAAGTTTTAACTCTACGAATTTTAAATAATTTTAGTTTTCAAGCAATTGCAATGAACAACAGACATGGTTCGTAGATCCAGAATCAAGAATCTAGATGGATTTATCATTCTCTAAAACACATGATTCAAAAACTAAAGCATTGTGATCACTGCTTAACTGTTTTTGGATTGTTCTTATTGCTGGTTCAATCTGTTGTGAAGGAGAATCTGAGGAAGTGGAATAACTTTCTCTATTCTTCTCAACGGAGCCTGAAGTAGTAGGATTATCGGAGGAATTATTCTCAATATCTTCAGCTTTCCTTTGCCCTTATTTGCATCACTGGAGAAGGATCTCCATGCAAGTGACAGTGTCCATTCATAAGCACGCAATCAGCGTCCAGCTTGTCTATGTCGGACGAGTTTCAGTTGTTAATCACAAATAGGTAAACTTAGGTGATAAGTTGTTGAGAATAAAATGAACTCTTCTATTCAGATAAAATAATTCCCAGCAAAGCTGCTTTCTAGAATTTCATGTTCTTCATGAGCAAGTGTGAAGTGATACTCTGACCAGGAGTCATCTTCACACTTTGAAGTTCATTCCTAAAGGCATATCCTAGATGAGGATTGGGGTGTGGGTTTTACATTTTGACACTACAAATATCAATAAATAGAAAAAAATCATTGGTTCAATAAATTCATACACAAGTTCAAAAAATAATAAGCAAAGCAAATACGTTTGCAAAAATACTAAAATCTAAACATATTTATTATTTTCCAAGGTTTCCAACATAATGAAATACAGTGTCCGGTAGGCGAGAGTCAAAGATAGCATCAGTTGTATAGAGTAGTCAGCTCATATAAAATGGACACCATTTTAGCAACCTTTTATTCGATCAAAATGAGAATCCAAAGTTGTCCCGGTAGGCGAGAGTCAAGGTTATTCTCATTTTATGAGCTTCCACCATTGTTTCATATTCTATAAGTTTATCTCTAAGTAGTCACCGTAGGGGAGAGTCTAATAGCGACGAAAACTTACAAAATACTTATCATATCAGATCTTACGGTGTTAAATGCTTTCAACGAATAACCATCCATAAGGGGGACGAAGTCTAGCATCTCGAGGTTATGTTGAAAATATTTAACCATTATAAGACCAAAAATGGAGATCGAATATCTCTTGATTAAAGCTCATTATTTAAAATAATATATTTTTAATTAATCATTATTTTAATCCATATATTTATAATGAAAATTACTTAATTTAAGTTGATCCAAAATTAATTAAAAAAATTAATTTTCAACTTTAATTTAATTTTGAAATAATTATTTCGAAACACTATAGATATATATAATATGTAATTTTGAAATTTATATATTAAAATATAATAAAATAAATTTTTTAAAAATATCTAATTTAAGTTGTTCTAAAATAACGAAATTTTCATCTTAAATAATTTTCCAAATTTAATTAAATATCAAAGTAAGTATCTTGAAGTAATCACCTTAATTTGAAAAAATATCCCTATTTAAGTTGATCCAAAATTTAATAAATTTTCAACTTAAAAAATATTTGGAAAAATATCCGAATAACTAATTTTCAATAAGATTCTACTTAATTATTAATTTCAAAATATTCTAATTTAAGTTGATCAAAAATTAGTTTGAAAACTAATTTTCAACATAAATATATTTTCTTTGAAAATTCAAATAATTAAGTATCCAAAAGAATCTAATTAGTTATAACTTCTTTTATTTACTTAAATACAGAATAATACATCTAGTTTATCTTGAATTTGATTTTCATTAAACTAAGTGTGTTTTTCTTAAATTAATTTCAAAATAATCTGATGAAAAATTAATTTCTTATATTTCGAAGTTAATTATGTTGCTAATCAATTTTATTAGGTTAAACTAGTTTAATTAACCTATTACAGTTATTCAAATCCGGAAAATGGGCCTTCACAATTGGGGTTGTTCATGTGAGGGAGGGTTGGGTTTAGTATGTCGTACCCATTACTAATGGCCCCCTAACTCTCAAACAAGGCCCAAAAGATAGGAATTTAACCTTAATTTAAACAACTGTTATTAATTGAATAGGCCCAATACTAATTGGGCCTAAATAAAATCTATCATAATGTGACAATTTTATTTAGCAACCTAGTCCATTTTAATTACAAAAATTAAATGGGCTCCCTATATGCATCTAAGCCCAAAGCAAATATATAGGCTAACACAGGCACACTGATTTGGATGGATCCTATCATGTTACTAGGTTTATACACAGATGAAAGAAAATTTCAAAATTTACCTGTTACAAATTATTTATTTGACCTATTGACAATTGAACCATTGGTTAAAATCAGATCATTGGGTTTGTCAACAAGTTAACCATGACAATTTAGATCAAACAATAATAGGTTTTATAAAACTTGTTTTAATAATAAACAATATAAAGCACACACATGCAACAAATTGGATAGTTGGATATATGATTTATTTAATTTAAATTAATTAAATAATTAATTAATTTTCAAAAAAATAAATAATAAAATATTATTTTCGAAAATATTCAAATTAATTAAATAATTAATTTTAAAATTAAACCTATAAATTTGAAAAATTGGGTTTTCAACAAACCTAAATATCTATTCAAAAGATGCTAACAATCTTTCAATTTTAATGTTATTTTAAAATAAAATTTAATATCCAATAAAATAAAATGATAAATAAATATCATCGATCTAATTTTATAATTTAATTTAAATAAAATAACAAAATTTTGAAAGGTAGCAAAATATTTTGTTACAATTTAAAATTTCTTAATTAAAATAATCTTATTTTAAATTTCAAATAAGGTCATTTTATAAAATTAATTAAATAGTTTAAAATATAAAATATCTCACTTTAAATTAAAAAATAAGATAAAATAATTAAATTTTTAAAAAATAAGATAACCAACTAAGCAAAAAAATAGATTCTTACCTATTTTCAAAGTAAAAAAAACTACTAATGTCTAAAATTAATTAAAAAAAATTAATTAATTTAAATCTGATAATTAGATTTGAAATATGAAAAATAAAAATCTAAATACAAAATTATACAAAAAATTCGAAATTAATTCCATGAAAAACCATGAAAAATTGTAAAAATTGAAAAAAAATTGCATTTGGCTCGGATGGTATGCATTGCATACCATCCGCGCGCATGCATCAGGCGCATTGGGGCTGAAAAGTCGCACAGGCATGCTGCTAGCAGCATATGCGCGCGCGGAAAAGGGGGATTCAGACCAAGTGAAACTCGGTGTCCGTGCGCGTGTGTGGTGCACACGATTTCAGATATTTTTTCAAATTTTGAAAAATTCATTGCTAATTCAAATAAAATCGAAATTGAGTTCTGTGAAAAAGTAAATTGCTTAATTTTTTCCATACTATCCAATAAAAATAATTTCAGAACGAAAATCCAATTATTTTACGTAAAATGTTTGCAAACATCAATCAATCATCAATAAACACATAGATCAACATGAATCACACCCAAATCACACAGACATCGTTTTAAATCCATATTACTTGAAAGTAAATCAATTACCATGGCTCTGTGGCCAGTTGTTCGAATATATTTTACCAGGATCTAGATTTACTAACAAGTATGTTTTTAACATCCTATTATGAATTTCTAAAACGATGAAAATAAACACATAAAAGGTATGAGAAACCTTACAGTGGTTGCAGCTGAATTAAATGACTCCTTTCGCTCAGATCTCTAACCCTTGTATCCTTTCTGTAGTAGAGTATCACCAAGATCTGAGCCTGATTCTCCTTCTTGTTATTTGGATTCTTCACAGTCTTACATACTATGATTGAGGACCAACTTGTTATGTGTGGGCATGTACTCAATCACTAATGATTGAATTTTGGTTTGTGAAGAAAGGCTACGGTGTTTTCGAATTAGAAGAAGAAGAAGGAAGATGTCTCATAAACCTAGGGAGAAAACTAGGTTTTTAGCTTTAGAGGCATTAGTTGGATAATGAGACCATAGCCTTCCTTTTATACTAATTTCGACTAGGGTTAGGGTTGAATTATTTGGAATAAAAATTGATAAAAATAGAGTAAAATTGGCACCTAGTGGCCGCCCACATGGGCCGTACACTAGTTTGATTTTTGCCCATTTTCTCAACTATTTTATCTATTTTCACAAATACCACTTTTTGCAACTTCAGCTATAAATGCCAAAACTATTTATTTAATAATTAAAATAATTATCAAATAAAGTTGTCATTTATAATATCTATTAATTAGACTCCACAAAGTCACTTAATTAATAAATGAACCCTAAAAGACCACTTCACAATCAAGCCATAACATAATGAAAATTCACAAACTAGACATAGTCTAATTTTAGAATGATAATTGATTAACTAAAATCAATTAACTGAGTCTTACAAGAAGTTTGTCTCAACTAGTATGTGACCATTGCTTATATAACCGAGCTCCCAATAAGAAAATCTAGAACTTACTAAGTAAATTCTCTAACTTATTAATTCCTCGTTGAACCACTATAGAACTTGGAATTGTACTCTTAGTTACATAGAATGCTCTATATGTTTCACGATATAGATCCACTATTAATTATCCATTGTTATAATCCCACTAATCAATGATTCTCTATAGATGATTTACATTGCATAGGGCAAAATTACAGTTACACCCTTTCAATGTATTTTATCCTTAAAACACTTAGCCACTTATAAATGATATTTCAGTGAACTAATATGATCACTAAAATGAGCGCTCTATAATTTATCTCTATTTAGCCAAGCTCGAAGGAAATCATCGTTTCCCTTCTATGTCCGGATAGAAGCTATAGATTCCGTAATGATTAGAGCTCCAACTCAATTGTACTATCATGTTCTCGAAATGTACGTATCACCTGGACCAAAAGCTAGGCTTAACTTACAAATCAAAGAACACAAATAACACTCTTGAGATCGAACCTAACCATGTTAGGAAGATCATTTGATCTAGGATCAACTAGGTGATATTGAATTGAATAGATATTACGGTAAATTTATCATATCTAATCAAAATTCAATATCGGTCCTTTCCCATGCATACTCCATACATCCAACCCAAGCTTACTTTAACCAATGCCTTGGAAAGGACATAACACTTTGTTAGCCCAAGATATATTTCCAAGAGGGGGGGTGAATTGGAAATTTAAACTAATTTCGGTAAATTAAAACTTTTAACACAAAATTATGCAATTAGTCACTTAATCAAATAAAACCAAGTAGTATGGCAATCAATATATTAAGACAAATAATTAAACTTGTAAAGTAAAGAGTTTAAGGATTAGAAAATGCAAACTCTCGATTTTTTACAAGGTTCGGTACAACTATGCCACCTACGTCCTTGGTCTTCAAAGCTATGGACCTAGCTTTGAGTTCCAATATCGAGCCAAGTTAACGGGCTTGACTAACCCTTACAACTGGAAATTTTCACCAAGGTATTTCCAAACCTCTTACAATAGTTTCGCATCCCCGAGGACTATTGACCTCTTTCTCGGATTGTTGAAGTGCCAATCTCACTATTACCGGGTTTTTTACAATACCGGTGACAACCTCACCTCAATCACAATATGGAAATGTGTTTGATATTACAAGCTAAAATCACTCTAGAAATATGATGATACAATGGAAACCTAGAGTGAAAAGCAAGCACACTCAAGATGAATAAAATCAAATTTTTGCTCAAAGTGTGTGAAAAGTGTTTGTTTGGATTTCAAACTTGGAAGCTCCTTAATCTCACTTAGATAGGTTAGATGTTTGAAATAAATGCTCAACCAACTTGATTTTTTGAGTGAAAATCGAGTTTATGTAGTGTTTGAGTAAACAATAGCCGTTTATAGCCGTTGGGCACGAAAATCGAGACTCCCACTGGCAAACTGGTTCATCAATTTACAATAGGGTAACCGGTTTATGGAGAACCGGCTAACCTCTTTGAAATTGGTTAACCTAAATCCAGGCAGTGGGAAAAAGTCCGATTTTTCGAACTAAAACGGCCATAACTCTCTACTCGATTATCCGATTTCAGAAATTCCAACTTTGTTCTCTTAGTTAAACAAAATGTGATTTAGAAATTCAATCAAAAATTTTTTTGAACTATCGTGTGAGAAAACTTGTTACACAAGTTAGTGAATGGGCCAAAATTTAAATTTATAAAAGCTTAGTGTGCTATGAAAATCACTTTAACAAGACTAAAGTAAATTTATACCATTTGATTTTGAGTAGTCTTGATGTAGATGAGCCTCCTAGCTTGATTTGCATGTTTTTGATCCCATGTTGACTTTTCCCGAGAGTTGACCTTGACTTTGACTTTGACTTTGACGTTCGGGTTGACTTTTGACTTTGGGCTTTTGAAGACCTCTTTTGAATAGGGTCTTGAGTTGTTGATCCCTTGATGAATCTTTTGCTCTTGATATGCTTGTTGGATCCATTTAGTGTTGCTTTCAAAAGTTTGGTAAAAATACCAAAATATTTATTTTCTCTTTTAAAGTTGCTACAAAATCAATAAATCATTAGTAACAAATAATAATCAAATATTTGTTAATCATCCAAACAAGGAGATCTAAAAGTTTGAGTTAAAAATCTCTCTCTTTTTGATGATATCAAATATTTGATTATTTTGAAAGGGAAAGAAAAATTTAAGCAAAGTAAATTGGATTAGCTCCCCCTTAATGTGTGCAAGAAAAAAAATTTACCTTTTAATTTTACCTTGCATTTATTTGTAAACTCCCCCTCAATTTTTACTTTTGATTAATAGATTAGATACCAAAAAAAATTGAGGTGATGCCAAAAATTAATCAATAGTTGTTCTCCCCCTTTTGATTCATCAAAAAGGGTGGCAAGGAATTCACAAAATATAAAAGAAGAAAAAAAATAAAAACAAAGCAACATTACCAATGCATTAAAAATAAAGCCATATCATCCAAAATAACATTCAACACACAAAAATAAAATAAAAAAAAATTACCAACTAACACAAAGTCAAGAGGCATGAAGCCTTTGCACACAACCAAAAACAAAAAAAATAAAGATGCAAAAAGAAAAAATATGCAAAAACTAGTTTGGTGGGGGGCCAAAGCGATCCATGTATGCCCTCTTTGTGCCATTTCCTCTTGCATGTTGTCAAACCCTTGCTCCATGTCTACTCTCAATGTGGTAATATCACTCCATATGGTTGTCATCTCATGTTGAAGAGTTGAAAATTGGTTGTTCATTTCACCTCTCAAGGTGGTGAAATTGGAAGTCATGGAAGTGGTAAGTTTGGCAAAAGCTTCTTCAAGGTTGAAGTGAGGAGCTTGGGGTATTCGAGGCACTTCCTCTTCGCCTTCCTCTTCATTTTGAGCTTGGACATCTTGCTCTTCCCCTTCATCTTCACTTGGGACCATGTGTTCATCCTCATGGACATGTGACATTGAAGTTGTGGGAATCCACTTCTTTTCCTCTTCATCGAATTTGTAGCGCATGAATTTGAATGTGATCTCACCAAGAGTGTCGGAATCCTTGGGTTCATAAACATCGATTTCATCTTCTATTGGGATTCCTAGAAGTGGGAATAAATAGCTAAGGAGATAGCCATAGGGTAATGCCCTTTTTAGGGAAGGTTTAAACACTTCATGCATGGTTTTAAGGATGAGATAGCCTAGGTTAATTTTGTTTTCGCCCATTATAAGATTGTATAGGAGAACTTGATCAATGGCACTTACCTCATCTTGATGGCCTTTCCTAGGAATAAGATTAGAGCATATAAAGGCATGGACTATTTTCCCTAGAAGGGTGAGGTAGGTTCTTTTTGGTTTTAACCTAAAGGAGTTACCTACACTGACATGATTATTGAAAAGGTTAAAATTGAAAGAGGCATTATTTTTAAGGCGAGGTCTATGGTCAAGCAAGAGGCCATCTTTAGGTGCATTAAGAAAATCATTAAGCGAGTCAATAGTTAACTCAAAAGGTACTCCTTTGAGATCTCCCCTAATGCTATATGGATCACAACTAAACTCAATGCAAGCATAGAAAGCTCTAAGTAACCTAGCATATATATTTGTTTGAATTTCTAACAATTTTTCCCATCCCATACGCTCAATAAGAAAATTAAAGTTGACATACTCAAGGGCTTGGAGATCACATTGCTTACCATTGATGACATCCCTTTGAGAGTAATCTTCCTTGAACTTCCTTGCAACTTTTCCATCTGGAGAAGAGATCATGCTTTGCCTTAGTTCTTTGCTCCTTTTGTTGCATTGACACTTTTTGCCTCTTTGGTCTTGAAGACGAGGCCATGGTGGTAGGAGGTTGAAGAGAATAAGGAGATTAGGTTTAGAGAGTGAGAATTTGAGAGGAAAAGGGTTTGAGGCTCTATTTAGGGTTAAGGTATCTGAATGGGGGGTGAGGAAGTCGGTAGTAGGGTTTTTATAGCAAAAAAATCATTTTTGAAAAGATTGAATAGCCTTGGAATCGTGCCCAACGAAAAACCGGTTTATCGGTTTATTAGGTATATGCAAAACCGGTAAACCAGTTTCTGCAGCAGGCAGATTTCCCGAAAAGGCTTGAAAACCCGTTTTGTCCAACCGTTTGACCCCAAATTTTTTTAGCACCTCAAATATGATAAAACAAAATTGCTCAAACAAGAACAACTCAAAAATGATGAAAAATGACGATTTACGGTAAGCTTTTCGAAAATTGCCAAGAAAACTAGAACCTTACCGAAAATGAGTTTTATGCAATGAAATTGAAAAATTCTTTTTCCAGCAGTTTTATGAAGTAAAATGTGAGGTGTACAAACTTACGGAATCGAAAAATGTTGAAAAATGAGAAAGTTTGACGAAAAACACTCTTTTAGGCCTAAAAACCTATAAATTCAACAAGTGGGGTGCCAAAAATTTGTTTCATGCAAATTTCAGTCAAGACAAACCTATACGCACACTAAATACATTCAATTTCACTTATTCAACCATATAGATACACAAGAAAATCAAATATGCAAAAATTCACATGTTCACTTGTTTAAAATCAAGTCTAAAGTTCACCAAAAATCCACATTATGACCTATAATCTAGAGTTTTCAACAAGTATGGTTCATATAGGTCAAGTATCAATAAATTTTCTCATATATGCATATAAATCTCATTAATATCATATTTTGAATAATTATGCATAAATAAGTAAGTAAAGAGATATGAAATTTTTCATAGCTAACAAACCTTATATTTCATTTAAGTTGGTCATGCCTAGCTCTCCTCTAATGAAACTAAATCTCTCATCACTAAGAGGCTTGGTGAATATATCCGCTAATTGGAATTCGGTGCTCACAAAGTCTAGCATAATATCACCTCTTTGGATATGGTCTCTAAGGAAGTGGTTCCTTATGTCAATATGCTTGGCTCTAGAATGTAATATTGGATTCTTAGAGAGGTTAATGGCACTAGTATTATCACACTTTATGGGTGTACATTCAAAATCAATATCAAAATCCTTAAGAGTCTGTTTCATCCAAAGTATTTGTGCACAACAACTACCCGGGACTATATATTCGGCTTCGGTTGTGGATAGAGCTACCGAGTTTTGTTTCCTGCTAAACCATGACACTAAGGAATTTCCTAGAAAGTGACATGTTCCACTTGTACTTTTTCCATCCGTCTTACAACTGGCAAAGTTGGCATCCGAGTAGCTAACTATTTCAAAGTTTGAGTTCTTGGGGTACCAAAGTCCTAGATTCATTGTGCCTATCAAGTATCTAAATATTCTCTTAACGGCACTCAAGTGGGATTCTTTAGGACAAGATTGGTACCTAGCACAAAGACCAACACTAAACAAAATATCCGGTCTACTAGCGGTTAAATATAATAAAGAGCCAATCATACCTCGATACTTGGTGATGTCCACAATCTTACCACTTTCATCTTTGTCCATCTTTATAGATGTGCTCATGGAAATATACATGGACTTTGCATTTGCTAAGCCAAACTTTTGAAGAAGATCCTTGATGTACTTAGTTTGACCTATGAATATGCCATCCTTTTGTTGCTTGATTTGAAGTCCAAGGGAAAAGTTGAGTTCTCCCATCATGCTCATCTCAAACTCACTATGCATACACTTAAAAAATTCTTCACAAAGAGCATCATTAGTAGCACCAAAGATAATATCATCAACATAAATTTGTACTATAATAATGTCTTTCGATTTTCTTTTTATAAAAAGTGTATTATCCGCTTTACCCATTGAAAAACCATTTGAGATAAGAAAAGTACTTAATCTTTCATACCAAGCTCTAGGAGCTTGCTTTAAACCATATAAAGCATTTTTCAATTTGTAAACATGGTTAGGGTATTTATGATTTTGAAAACCGGGTGGTTGAGAGACATAAACCTCTTCCATAATGTACCCATTTAAGAATGCGCTTTTTACATCCATTTGGTACAAGATAAAATTCTTGTGGCATGCAAAAGCTAACAACATTCTAATGGACTCAAGTCTTGCTACCGGGGCAAAGGTTTCCTCATAATCAATTCCTTCTTCTTGATTGTAACCTTGGGCCACTAATCTAGCCTTGTTACGCACAATGACCCCATGCTCATCTACCTTAATTCTATAGACCCATTTTGTTCCAATCACCGATTGATGTGACGGTCTTGGAACTAGCTCCCAAACATTATTTCTTATAAATTGATTTATTTCTTCTTGCATAGCTAGAAGCCAAAATTCATCAACTTCGGCCTCTTTAAAATTCTTTGGTTCAATTTGAGAAATAAAAGCAATGAAATTACACAAGTTTTTAAGGGAGTTTCTAGTAGTGACACCTTGAGAAGGATCACCTAGAATTTGGTCTATAGGATGAGCACTTTTGAATTTCCACTCATGTGGAAGGTTAGAATTCATACCTTGGCTATCATTTACCTTTTCCACGGGTGGTTCCTCTTTGGGAGTTTGTGAAGGAGCATTGGAAGTCTCTCCAATTTCAAGATTTTGAACCTCATCTCCCAAACCTACAACATCATCATCTAAACTTTTGCTTGTAGGCGGGTTAGTCTCATCAAAAGCAACATGAATAGATTCTTCAACAACATTAGTTCTTTTATTGTAAATTCTATAAGCTTTACTATGTGTTGAATACCCTATAAACATTCCAACATCGGATTTTGCATCAAATTTTCCAAGGTTGTCCATGGTGTTTAAAATGTAGCATTTGCATCCAAACACTTTAAAATAGCCAATGTTGGGTTTTCTCCCTTTCCAAAGCTCATAGGGGTTTTATTCATGTTGGGCCTAATGAAGACACGATTCAAAATATAACAAGACGTATTGACGGCCTCGGCCCAAAAATATTTTCGTAATGAGATTTCATTTAGCATTGACCTAGCCATTTTCTTGAATTGTTCTATTCTTCCTTTCGACAACTCAATTTTGTTGTGGAGTTCTTGGTGCCGAAAAGTTATGGTTAAAACCATGTTCATAACAAAAAAAATCTAAGGCATCATTGTCAAACTCACCACCATGGTCACTCCTAACGGAGGTAATAGAATATCCTTTTTCATTTTGCACACTTTTACAAAATTTGACAAAGTTTTCCAAAACATCACTTTTAAGAGTCAAGAAAATAACCCAAGTAAATCTTGAAAAATCATCAACAATTACAAATGCATAGTATTTACCACCAAGACTAGCAATTCTAGAAGGACCAAATAAATCAATATGAAGCAATTGCAAAGGTCTAGTAGTTGAAATCTCTTTCTTGGAATGAAAAGATGTTTTAATTTGTTTTCCAAATTGGCATGCATCACAAAGTTTATCTTTAACAAAAGGAATAGATGGCAAACCAATAACAAGATATTTTCTAACCACTTTTGAAATAGAATCCATACTAGCATGTCCTAATCTTCTATGCCACAACCAAGAACTATCATTCATAACGGTTAAACATTTATTTTTACTATCAAAAGAATCAACATCAATAACATACACATTATCCTTCCTTACTCCAAGGAAAATAACTTCATTGGTTGAAACATTTTCAATGGAGCATTTTGAGGATTCAAACACAACACGAAAACCTATATCACATAATTGACTAATACTAAGCAAGTTATGTTTAAGATTATCAACAAGAAGCACATTTTTAATACATGGAGAGTATATGTTACCGATATCACCAATGCCCAAGATTTTTCCTTTTGAATTGTCTCCAAAGGTGACAAAGCCACTTTCCTTGCTTTTAAAGCTTGAAAATCTTGATGGATCACCGGTCATATGCTTTGAACATCCACTATCCAAGAACCATAAGCTTTGGCTCTTTCTTGTTGATTCCTACAAAAACAAGTTCATTTGTTGGCTTTTGGTACCCATATAACTTTGGGTCCATTCTTGTTAGTTCTAGAACCCTTTGGTACCCATTTAGTCTTGCCTAGATATGGAAATTTCTTCACATGACAATAGGAAATAGTATGACCATCTCGGTTACAATATGTGCATGTAAAGTGAGGTAGACTAGATGATTTCACAAAGAAGTTTCTCAAAAACTTTTGTTTTCTACTAGGATCATAACCAATACCATTTTTTGAAAAACCACATGATTGGTTTCCCACCATGAGATCATAGCCTTCCTTACCTCTAGTGAAAGTATATATGTCATTTTTTAGGCTTCTCACATGGGCTTTTAATTCAACAATTTATTTCTTATGTGAAGCACATGTAGCACATTGAGATTTAGCTATAAGTTCTTTTTCATTTATTTTCAAAATCTCAATTTCTTTTAAAAGCATGTTGGTTTTCTCTCTAAGGGTTTGGTTTTTAACAAGCAATTTACCAAAATCATCAAATAGTTCCTTAAATGAATTAGACAACTCATCATATGACATATCTAAGTTATCATCATCATTTTCGCTATCACAATCATTTTTGTTAGAAATGCTTACCCCATCATCAAGTGCCATCATGCACATGTTTGCTACTTCATTCTTTCCTTCTTCTTCGGAGTCCTCTTCATCACTATTGAGCCAATCCGCCAACATTGCCCTTCCTTTGTATTTGTTCTTCTTCCTCATTGGACAATCCATCTTCATATGTCCGGGCTTCTTGCATTCAAAGCAAATTGGTGGATCATCTTTGCTTTTTCTTTCTTTTGAGTCACTCCCTCTTTGTGGCTTCTTCCCAAAGTTCTTTTTGAATTTCATGAACTTTTTGTATTTCTTAGAGAAGAGTGCCAAGTCCTCCATGTCACTACATAAGCTTTCCTCATCTTCTTCACTAATGGCATGGGAGGAGGAAGACTTGAATGCAATAGTCTTCTTTTTCTTCTCAACATCCTCTTCTTCTTGAGCACTCATGAAAATTTCATGGTTCCTGAGTGAGCCAATTAGTTCTTCCAAGGGAAGTGTTGAGAGATCCTTGGCTTCTTGAATGGCAACCACCTTTCCTTGATAAGTCTTGGTGAGACTTCTCAAAATCTTGGTCACCATGTCCTTTTGAGTAAGTACCTTGCCAAGAGAGTTCAAACCATTAGTAATTGTAGTGAAGTGAGTATACATATTAGCAATGGTTTCATCCGCTTTCATCTTAAAGTTCTCATATTGAGTGGAATAAATTTGAATTGTAGTTTCCTTCATAGCACCAGTTTCTTGATGAGTAACTTCAAGCATTTTCCACATATCATAAGCGGTAGAGGCTTGTTCAATATTTTTAAAAATGTCTCTATCCAAACCACATATAAGAGCATATTTAGCTTTAGCATTTTTAGAAAGCATTTTCTTATCATTTTCATCATATGCTTCATAAGTCTTAATTACATCAACACCATTTATGACATGTTTAGAAACATAAGGACCACTAGACACAATATGCCACAAATCATAGTCTATAGATTGAAGGTAAGTTTCAATTCTAATTTTCCAATAAGGAAAATCTACTCCATTGAAGTATGGTGCTCTATTTATGCTAAAACCTTTTAACATGTTATTTTGTGAATTACTTGGAAACGCCCTACTCTAGATTGTGAAATCTAATCAAATAATTTGAGCCCTTGCTCTGATACCAATTGTTAGCCAAAGATATGTTTCCAAGAGGGGGGGGGGTGAATTGGAAATTTAAACTAATTTCGGTAAATTAAAACTTTTAACACAAAATTATGCAATTAGTCACTTAATCAAATAAAAGCAAGTAGTATGGCAATCAATATATTAAGACAAATAATTAAACTTGTAAAGTAAAGAGTTTAAGGATTAGAAAATGCAAACTCTCGATTTTTTATAAGGTTCGGTACAGCTATGCCACCTACGTCCTTGGTCTTCAAAGCTATGGACCTAGCTTTGAGTGCCAATATCGAGCCAAGTTAATTGGCTTGACTAACCCTTACAACCGGGAAATTGTCACCAAGGTATTTCTAAACCTCTTACAATAGTTTCGCACCCTCGAGGACTATTAACCTCTTTCTCGGATTGTTGAAGTGCCAATCTCACTATTACCGGGTTGTTTACAATACCAGTGACAACCTCACCTCAATCACAATATGGAAATGTGTTTGATATTACAAGCTAAAATCACTCTAGAAATATGATGATACAATGGAAACCTAGAGTAAAAAGCAAGCACACTCAAGATGAATAAAATCAAATTTTGGCTCAAAGTGTGTGAAAAGTGTTTGTTTGGATTTCAAACATGGAAGCTCCTTAATCTCACTTAGATAGGTTAGATGTTTGAAATAAATGCTCAACTAACTTGATTTTTTGAGTGAAAATCGAGTTTATATAGTGTTTGAGTAAAAAATAGCCGTTTATAGCCGTTGGGCACAAAAAACGAGACTCCCACTGGGAAAACCGGTTCACCAGTTTACAATAGGGTAACCGGTTCTCCATAAACCGGTTAACCTCTTTGAAACCGGTTAACCTAAATCCAGGCAGTGGGAAAAAGTCCAATTTTTTGCACTAAAACGGCCATAACTCTCTACTCGATTATCCAATTTCAGAAATTCCAACTTCGTTCTCTTAGTTAAACAAAATGTGATTTAGAAATTCAATCAAAAATTTTTTTGAACTATCGTGTGAGAAAACTTGTTGCACAAGTTAGTGAATGGGCCAAAATTTAAATTTATAAAAACTTAGTGTGCTATGAAAATCACTTTAACAAGACTAAAGTAAATTTATACCATTTGATTTTGAGTAGTCTTGATGTAGATGAGCCTCCTAGCTTGATTTGCATGTTTTTGATCCCATGTTGACTTTTCCCGAGAGTTGACCTTGACTTTGACTTTGACTTTTGGGTTGACTTTTGACTTTGGGCTTTTGAAGACCTCTTTTGAATAGGGTCTTGAGTTGTTGATCCCTTGATGAATCTTTTGCTCTTGATATGCTTGTTGGATCCATTTAGTGTTGCTTTCAAAAGTTTGGTAAAAATACCAAAATATTTATTTTCTCTTTTCAATTTGCTACAAAATCAATAAATCATTAGTACCAAATAATAATCAAATATTTGTTAATCATCAAAACAAGGAGATCTAAAAGTTTGAGTTAACACACTTATCCAAGGTGCAAGTAAACTACGTTGTAGATTATCATATAAATTAAACCCTGTGTACTGATAAATCTAGGAATACATTTAATCACACAATCTTGATTACTTTCCAATGTGTTGACTACCCAATAAACAAGAATATCAATGTGATAAGGTTTGGATGAATTTATTAATCAAATAAGTAAATAAATGATCACATGAACCAAATAACACATTAAACAAGAAATGAAATTAAATCTGTTTCTTTATTAATAATTGAATAGAAAAGATTACATTAAAAAAGAGTTTTATTTAGGGCAGAAAGCCCAATAGAGGCATCATAATAAATAACAAACTTTTCCTTATCTGAAGGAAGAGTTAATACTGGAGCGGTAATCAAGCACTGCTTTAACTCCTAAAAAACTTTTCTCACACCGATCAGTCCAAACAAACTCTAAATTCTTTCAAGTCAGTTTCGTTAGGGGTACCACAATCTTTGAGAAACCCTCAACGAACCGACGATAATAACCAGCTAAACCCAAAAACCTTCGAACTTCAGTAGCCGATTTTGGTGTTGCCAATCTCGAGCAGCTTCGATGTTGGCCGGATCAACCATGATCCCATCTTTATCCACAATGTGCCCTAGAAAAGAGAGATGTGATAACCAGAACTCACACTTCTTCAACTTAGCATATAGCTTGTGATCTCATAACCGTTGTAATACTAATCTGAGATGTAGTTCATGTTCCTCTTCTGACTCAGAATAAACCTAAATATTGTTAATAAACATGATCACACATTTTTCCTGGTAATCCTTGAATACCTGATTCATAAGGTCCATAAATGCCGCTAGGGCATTAGTGAGTCCAAAAGACATCACCGGAAACTCATAATGTCCATATCGAGTACAGAATGCAGTCTTCAGGATATCTTCCTCTCGCATTCTTAGTTGATGGTAACCTGAGCGAAGGTCGATCTTAGAAAAGACTGTCTTACCCTTCAATTGATTAAATTGGTCGTCAATTTGGGGTAGATGATACTTGTTCTTGATAGCAAGCTTTTTAATTCCCGATAGTCAATACACATCCGTAGTGACCCATTTTTCTTCTTCATGTACAACACTGGAGCACCCCAATGAGAGTAACTCGGTCTAATAAACCCCACGTTAAGTAACTATTCGAGTTGGATCTTTAATTCTTTCAATTCCGCTAGAGCCATTCGGTATGATGCCTTTGATACTGGTTCCGCTCTTGGAACTAACTCAATCACAAATTCAATTTCTCGAGGAGGTGGTAATCCCGGTATGACTTCATAAAATACATCAAGGAATTTGCACACCAATCTCATATTCTCAGGTCCAGATGAGACAGGTTCGCTAGTATCCACTGCAGTGACTAGGAATCCCAAAGAACCTCTGCACATAAGATCTTTAGCTCTTAAAAGTGTTATTCTAGGTATGCGCGTCCCTTGAACTTTATACCCACAAACACTGCTGGGTTAGCACAGTCAGGCTCAAACACAACCATCTTTCGCTTGTAGTCGATTGTTGCCCCATACATAGACAAGAAATCCATTGCTAGGATTAAGTCAAATAGGGGTGAGCATCGGTCGATTTGGTCAGTTTTTTCTATATAAAAATCCAAAATTTGGTTTTTAATCTGGATTGGTACAATCAAAAAACCGACCAACCAATCCAAATCCTATCTTAAAACCGACCGTTTTGAACCTCGGTTTAGTTGGTTTAAACCGTCCAAACCGAACTTTTTTTTAAAAAAAACAGGATCCAAATTATTCTATAAATACATTATTCTACATTTTACAACTATGAACATACAAATTATTTGTTCAAAAACTAATTATCTTATTCTTTTAAATTTAATATTTTATTAGTAACTATAATACATGCAAAAAAACTTAATAAATTAATATATATATATATGTATAACGGTCGGTTTCGGTTTTTTTGGTCAGTTTATTACCAAAAAATAAAAACCGACCATTCAATGGTAGTTTTAACCGTTAGAAGTTTTTTTAGTATTCAGTTTCATCAGTTTTGGCTCCAACGGTGTTCGATAGGTCGATTTGAACGGGTTTTTCGGTTCTCTGGATTTTATGCTCACCCCTAATGTCAAAATCAAACACTTGTAACTCAATTAGATTGGCAGTTAACTCATAACTGGCAATCCAAAAAGACAAGGACCGAATCCACCGAGTGGATACAATTAAGTCTCTCAAAGGTAATAGGGTTCTAAACCCCAAAGCATACACATCACATGGTTTATGGAAACTTTCAATTACTCTACTCGACATATAAGAGTGGGTAGCTTCCGAATCAAATAACATAGTATACGAACAACCATTTATAGATAACTGACCTGTCACCACTGATGGACTAGCATCAGCGTCAGCCTGAGTCATAGTGAATAGACGTCCCGGGTTCTGGACAATCTCTGATAAAGTGGCCCACCATGCCACACTAAAAACAATTCTTGGCCCGGCACTCACCCTCATGGTGTTTCTTACATTTCAGACACTATGGATATGATCTGAATGAGGACTCGCGGCCCTATCAGCCACCTATGCTTCCTTGAAACTTTCTATTAATCCCCGATGTTTTGAAAGCCTCAGCCTTCCATTTATGATTTGGGTTACCACCGTTGGTCCCCTTACTGACATTACCACCCACATGAGGATTCGATGCCGTGGCGGCATCCTTTGTAGTCTGCTCTTTAATCACATGCTGCTCTGCCTCTTCAGCTATCAAGGCTAATTTGACCAATTTTTTATATAAAGTGTCATGAGCGGTGGTAATTTTCAAGTCTTGACTTATTATGGTATTCAGTCCTCTCACATATTTTTGTTTCTGGGTGAAATTTGTTGGTACCAAATCACCTACAAATTTAGATAGCCGATCAAACTCCAAAGTGTACTCGACCATAGTCATTTTCCCCTGAGTAAACTTCACAAAATCTTCCATATGTGAAGTTCTTACAACGATGTTATAAAATTTTTCCTCAAACAGACTCTTAAACTCATCCCAAGTCATAGTACTAACATCTCGGGTCTGGCCCACAATGTCCACCAGACATGGGCATGATCTTGTAGCATAAATGTAGCACAATTTTCTCTATTTGTTCCCGTCACCCCCATATTATCAAGGATTCGGGTGATGGTGCTCATCCACTGTTTAGCCTTAATTATGTCAGTACCTCCCATTGTTGAAGGTTCCAGCTCCACAAAGCATTCAAATACTGAATCTCTGTGCGACAGCATAAATCCCTGGTAACCCACCACTGGCACAGGAGCTGGTGGTAACACTTGTTCTACAGGAGTTGTCGTTGCCAGTTGCCTCAACTGACGCAATTCATCTTCTTGATGAAGTATGATACTTTGCATTTCTTGAAACATATGCTGCAAATAAGTAGGCGGATTAGCATTATTAACCCCCGCATCATCCCCCAAATTCTACGGAGGCACAGGCAGTGCTAGTGGATTGGTTTGGTCAACACAGGCTCTACTTGCTCACCCTGTGGTCTAGATGATTGTGGAGGATCCATTTTCATAAGTAACCCTGTAATCAACAACCTCAGCGAGTCAGGCACCAATACCACACTTACGAACTTATTGCCTTAAACCCTAAGTCAACTATTTTATTTCTTATTAAATAAGAATCTATCAATTAATCACACTAATTGTGGCTTTCATATCACAAATACTAGATGCTCACATACTGCCTAAAATGGAAAGCGGTAAATAAATAGTCACATAAGCAGTTAAGTATTTACTCTCAATACTTACTGCAACACGAGCCTAGCTTGTCTTTGACGATGATTGTACATGTTCAGCCGGTCTACACAAAGTTTAAAAACTTTGGCGCTCTGATACCAAAGTGTAACGCCCTAATAATTAGGCATGCTACACCAACCAATGTTAAAACCCTAATCCCGCTAAGCCGGGATTACTAGAAAGATAAGAGCGGAAAAATTTAAACTTTATTTGCAATGCAATTAGAATATAACTTGTAAAAATTTTTAACATTATAAACAAACCAAAAAGATAACATGTCTCGGGATCCCACAACCTTTTTCATAAAATATTACAAGTTAATTCACGTGTCGACCTAAGCGGCAAAATCCGGGATTGCAAAATATATTCAGTGGTAGACCCAACACGCTTGGTGTAGTATTGCCCAAAAATGTACAATCCATCGCCAAGCTCTCAAACTCATGGCTAATTCCAGACAAATTTACCCTTTCCTACACAGTAGAACTGTTGGGTTTTATGCCCTAAATAAAACTCCATTTCAATGTAATCCATTTTATTCAACATCAATAAAGAAACAGAAGTATATTTCATTCATTTGTGTATGTTTTGGTTCATCTTATCAATTGCTTGTCTATTTGATTTATAAATTCATCTGAAACCCTTTTCACATAGTTGATCCTGTTTATTGTGTTGTCAACACATTGGAAAGTAAACATGACTATGTGAATAAAGATTCCTAGATTTATCAGACATAGGGTTTTACTGATATGATAATCTACAACAGAGTTTACTTGCATTTGGAGAAATGCTATGTTCTTTCCAGAGCATTGGTTAAAGTAAAGCTCAGGTTGGGTGCATGGAGTATGCATCGGAAGGGACCGATATTGAACTTTGACTTAGATTTATTAAACTTACCGTAATATCTATTCAAGTCAATATCGCCCAGTTGATCCTAGATCAAATGATCTTAATCCTGTTATGATTAGGCTCAATCTCAAGAGGTTATTCGTGTTCTTTGATTTGTTAGTTAAGCCTACTTTTGGGTCAGGGTGATACGCACATTTTGGGAACACGGTAGTGCAATTGAGTGGGAGCGCTAACATATCTTATTTTTAAATTTGATTATTTAATCTTATTTTTAAATTTAAGGGTCAGATATTAAATATTTTTTAAATTAATTTTTTTTAAAATTATTTGACCTTATTTAAATTTAAATAAGATTACTATAATCATGTAATTTTAAATAGAAGTAAGATATTTTGCTAATTTTTTAATTTTTTTGTTATTTTATTTAAATTAAATTATAAAATCTAAAAAATATTAATTTATTTATATTTTTTATTTTATATTTAATTTATAAAATAACTTTAAAAATTTAAAAGGTAGTTAGCAATTATTTTTGAAATGATATTTAGGTTAGTTAAAACCTAATTTTTCAAAATTGTAGGTTTAATTTTAAATTTTTTTTTATTATTTTATTTTTAAAAACCGAAATACTTTTTTATTATTTAAATATTTTTCGAAAAATAATTATTTAAATTAAATAAATCCTACATCCAACTATCCAATTCATCTTGTTGGAGGAGTATGTGTTTTAGCTTGTATGTAAGTTTTATAAAACCTATTTGTTGACCGAGATTTTCGGCAACTATTAAAATATGATTATAATAAAGAGCTGTAAGAAAGTGAGATGAAGGTTTTTTACGTGGTTGGGGCGTTAATGAGCCTCAGTCCACGAGTCTCTGTTATTAATGGATGTATTTAATACAGATTCCACACTTGAGAGAATGTCTTTCTCTTAAATACAGAGAATGTTCTTGGTGAGTATTTTCTCTTCTTGCTTGTTTGCAAACCAAGATTCTCGACCTCATTAAATGAGCTTTGAGGGGGTATTTATAGTGTTTTGGTGGGGTAATCCCTAGAACTGTTCTTACACATGTATCTGTAAGTATCCATAAAGTTGAGCATTTCCAATGAATATACCATGGGTGATGCATGGTCAAATCCTTAGGTGCTGTAGGGTTTTTATGGAGAATGTCCTTTTTGCCTTGTGATTGACGTGACTCTTCGCAGAGTAGCCGTCGCTAGACTTAAATGATCATTACTGTAGCGGCTCATTTCTTGTTTGGGGGTTGTGCCGTCAGACTTTATTGCGTGTTACAGTCCCAACACGCTTCCTCCCATGCAGCATTAAATGCGACTTGATTGCTCGGGAGAGACCTGACACATCCCGGAGAGCCTTCACGCTATGCAAGCTTCCGGGAGTACCTTGTACTCCGGGTGCCTCCTCCGGGACCCATGCTAACAGTGCTTCCTTGTGGCGCACAAAGACTTAGCAAATGTTTACAAGTTATCTGATCCACGTGTCCCCTCTCGACTGGTCCACGTATTTTGGGCGGGTACGGAGCAACATTTACCCCCCAAGCCTTGTTTACTTAGTAAAAATAAACCAAGGCTTGTTCAAGTGTCTCCGGTTGACTCCTCGTTTCCCTGGCTCAAGCCTCGAGCGCGTGGGGGCACATTTAATGATATCATTTAGTGCAGCGATTCGCCTTTTGCAGGAATGTCTCCAGCCGCCTCCTCGGTCTTCTGACACGAGCTTGGGGCGCGTGAAGGCGTGTCTAATGATGGCATTTAATGCAGCGATTCGCTTTTGCAGAGGTCGATTCGTTTCAAGCCCTATGATTGATGCGGCGCATTAATGGTGTCAGACGGATACTCAAACGTTTCCACCGCCTTTATGGCAGATTGATCTGATCCGTTGATTTTCGGGAATTCGAATCGTGCGTCTCCCCCACCGTGCGATTGGTAGGTGATGACGCCTGTTCCTCATGCGTTTTTGCCTATAAAAGCCACCACCTTTCCTTCATTTTGGTTACTTTCCATTCTTTGCCATTTCTGCTCGAATTTCCCAGAGAGAAAATTCCTCAAAGTAGCACGAACTGTCTTAATACTTAAACACTTCTTTCAGTCTTCCAGTGTTTGACTTCGCCAGTTCTTCTCAACTTTCACTCAACCACATTCAGTACCCCCAGTTCAACGATCTACTGTAAGTTTCTTGCATCCTTAAATAATAACATGCTTATATTTACTTCGTTCGTTTTCTGGGTTCGTACTTAGAGACTTCTGGGTGTGTGAGTGTTTAAGTCCTTCGTTTATGTTTACTGCGTTAGTTGTAGAATCGCCATTATCATGCCCCTGTTGTAATCATACAGCTTTGTTTGAAGAGAGCCATGCATTCTTCGTTTAACAGTTGCTTAGGGCATAGGATGGTTTTCCTTTTTTTTTCTTTTTGCAAAACCACTTTCTGCGATTTCACTGCACCCGACACTTGTTCAGGGATTTTCTCCAGAGTTTCTCATGTGACACGTGTCCGGAGGGGGCCTCTTTCCAGCGGTTAGGGGACCCCCACTCCCTTTTTCTTGATTTAGGGTTTGGTATGGGATCTAACTGCTGGGATTTTCCTTTTCCTTTTTGTTTTTCTCAGAACACAAAATGTCTGCTTCTGGCTCAAAATCTTCGAAGAAGAAAGGAAAAGATATGGCCACGCTGGAGGAGGTTTCTCTGGGACCCGTTGCCCAGGAGGGGTATAAATCCCGTGCGACTGGTTGGGAAGCGGCCGAGCTTCGATCCACCCTGACTTGTCCTCACCAGCTGGAGAACATTATTAATGTTGCTGGGATCAAACCCTCCACTTCAGGGACCTTTCACCGGTCTCCTCGTGACTCGGAGACGCCTAATCATAACTATGACGGCTTCGGGGCTTGGAGTCAGACCCATTTGATGGCCGGTGCCATGCTCCCGCTCCAAGATTACTTTGTTAATTTTCTTGTATTTGTCGGCCTTGCGCCATACCAACTTATTCCTCAAGCTTACCGCCTGCTCTCAGGCTTATTTATTTTTTACACCGCCCGTGGCTGGGGGTCTCCTAGCCCGGCGGAAATTTTATATTTTTATGAACTTGTATCCGTCCCCAAGAAAGGGGAAAAACTTAAGGATGGTTTTTATGGGTTCCGAATCCACCCTGCTAACGAGGGGGTGGTTCCGTATAATAGGCAGACTCACGTTAAGGAGTACCGCCACCGCTTTTTCTTTTCGTCCGGGTTCAGGGCCGTGGACCACCCGGAGCTTCTCACGGAGTGGGTGCGGATCCCACCTTACCAGCGGACGCTTCCCACTCAGGCTTTTCTTCGAAGGGCCCAAGCCTTCGCCTCCTATGACCACGCCGATCTTGATGTCGGGGGCCTAGTCACCACGGAGAATTGTAGGAAGGCCAAACTTATCCTTTCTCACCAATCCGTGGATGACTCCAACCTCTCACGGGTCATCTGCCCCAATGTGAGGGCGCCGGTTGCGGAGAAGGCCTTCCGGGATGAGCTTATTGCTACGGCAGAGAAGAAGTACCAAGATTATCTCTACCGGAAGGCCCAGGAGAAGGCGTACTCTAAGGCCCAGGCTGCCTCTGGGAGAGGGCTTCGCGTGGGGAGTCCGGTGGTGCGAAGGAGCCAAGCCATTGGCGGGAAGCCGAAGCTAAATTTTTTGACAAGATACTTCAAGAAGATATTGGGGATCGTCCTGCCGGGAGGCCCCTTCGTATTGAAGATTCTTCCGAGAAGCAGACTTCCCAGCCACAGCCTTCAGCCCCCGAACCAAACTCGGGTGCTCCCGGTGCTAGCACCTCCGGTGCTGGCGGTAAGTCTCCCTTGATAATTCGCTATGTTCCTTCCGTTGATGAATACACCAGTCATAGGCCCGTAGGGTTCGACGAGCGTCTTCGTAGCTTTAAAATGTCATTGACCCGGTGGGGGGATCGTTTGAAGGAATTTTATTTTACGAACTTAGGAGATTACCTAGGTCGGTCCCAGATGGGCTCCGGCCCTCCGGAACCTATTCCCTTAGGTCCATCAGCTTACATAACGTCCAGCTGGTTTCGGCCCTCGGACAGTTATCTCGGAGATGACGCCGCCAGCATTAAAGTACAGGACTTTGCTAGGGCCGAATTAGGAAGTTCGGGTATGAGTAGCTTATTTGCTGTATCTTGTATAAGCGGTTCCTCACAGACTTCTAACACTTGCTTATTTTTTGAAACAGATATCTCCATGGATGCCATCCTGGAACAGCTCGCCGGGGTTCATACTCCCGTGGCTCCTCCGGCCTTCACCCCTTCGCCCCCGGCCCCTTTCTTGAAGGTTTCTTCCAGCGCTCCCCCCGAAACTATTGACTTAGTGGATGACGAGGAGGTGCTTCCGGGAGAAGGCCAAGGGAAAAGGTGGGACTTCTCGGAGGAAGCCGTTGAGGGTGCAGGAGAGCCTCAAGCCCTTCCGGCGGTAGCAGAGGAGGACGAGGAGGAGCCTGAAGTGGCTCTGATTCGCAAGCGTAAGGGCAAGATGGTTGCCCAGGATGAGCCGAAGAGGCCTCGGAGAGCCGACACTCCTGCCCATGGCCTAGACGGCGGGGTCTCCCCGATGGAGGAAAATCCTGCTCCTCCCCACATCGAGCTTACCCCGATTCCGGGGGATGAGGTGAGGCAGGAGCTTCGCATAGCCAAACACAACTATGCTATGGATGAGTACTCCCGGGGGTATGCCGAAGTGGAGGCCCTTAGGAGGATTCTGCGAGCTGAGGTTGAGGCGAGCATCAACCACCCGGAATACCAGGATCCGTGGGACCTTAATCTGGACCCCTTATCGGACTGGTTCCGTCGCTTCCTAGGGCCTACCTTGGCTCCTTTTGCCGCGGAGATGACCGGCGAGTTCGCTTCTCAGCTCACACGTTGCGCGCCCAAGCGGTTTGCCACTTGTGCTTCCCTGAACTCCATCTTCCAGGTCCAGGACCTCAGCCATTCTCTCACGGTGGTAAGTACTTTGCAATTTTT
Organism: Cannabis sativa; assembly: GCF_029168945.1. Classification (NCBI taxonomy): domain Eukaryota; kingdom Viridiplantae; phylum Streptophyta; class Magnoliopsida; order Rosales; family Cannabaceae; genus Cannabis; species Cannabis sativa. The sequence continues at coordinate 40,663,792 of NC_083606.1, read as the reverse complement.
GCGTTTCCTTTTATTGTTTGTATTTTGTTTTCTTCCTTTGAGAAATTTTTCCTTATACTTCGTTATGGTTCAGCTTGCTGCTGACGCTGGCCGCCTCTCCAAGAACATCATAAACCATGGCTTCACTCTGTCCGACTTTGGGGACATGAATGACGTCAGGAAGGTCCTCCAGGACCTCACAGCGGAGAGGCAGATCTACCAGGAGGCTGCCGAGCGCCAGGAGGCAGCGGCCAAGGCCGAGGAAGAAGAGGCCAAATGGAGGGAGCCTCAGGCGGAGGCCATGATCCAGGACGAGGCTCAGCGGAGAGACAGGATCGAGGCCCATCACCAGGAGGAACTAAGGGCTCAAACCGAGGCTGCTGAGAAGGCCAGGCGAGATCTCCGGGAGGCCAGGGAGGCTTTGGATGAAATGGTCGCCAAGGTGAGATCTTTAGAGGAGACTCACCAGTCGGACATTGAGTCCAAGGCCGCTCTAGCTGCGGAGTTGAAGGAGCTTAGGGATTTCAAAGAACAATCCACCAGGAAGGCCAAGAGGGCCGAGCTCCTTTCTCCTGTTTCCTGCGCCCGGTGCCCGAAGCGCTTTGATGATGGTGTCTATATGGCTTGGGCCACCAATGATCAAAGTATCAAGCTTACTTTTTATCCCAAACCCGAGGAGATGATTGCCAGATTTCGGGAAAAGAAGAAGAAGCTTGATGCCGCGCTTGAGGCACGGATTGGACCTCGTCTTCCTCCGCGGGCTGACTGAGCTGCCGTATTATTGACACAGATTCTACCCATTTCTTTTATAACCTCTTTTTTTTTTGTTTGTACATATTTGCTGCTGCCTTAGAACAATTTACATATAGTTGGCAGCTTTCATTTGAAGGGGAGACAATTATATTTTAAGGCATGTCCCCAGGCCATTTTTATGTATATGACTTGCCCTTTGGGCTAGGATATTTTTTTTTATGCGATCTTTATTTGTCACACTTATATATTTTAACCTGTCCTTTGGCTCAGGGTTTTTATACTTATGCTTTTTATTTTTGTGCATACTTTTTGACCTGCCCTTTGGGTCAGGATATTTTACTTAGTTTGTTTTTTGTTTGTCCGTGCGGTATACCCTAGTACCCCCCTGAGTGGCATAGAAACTTTGTTTTTAAGGCACTCAGTTTTATTTAATACAGAGGAGGTATACATTTGGACGGTACAAACTCTTTGAACAAAATCTAAGTTTAATTCGCTACTGGTAATATTTTCTGAGGTGATCGGCATTCCAGGCTCTTGGGACGGTGGTTCCGTCCATTCTTTTTAGTTTGTAAGTGCCAGAACCGATTTCGTCCTCGATCTCATATGGTCCTTCCCAATTTGGTCCAAGTACCCCCACTCCGGGTTCTTGGGTGGCTGGAAAAACCCTTCTTAGGACCATATCCCCAATAGCGAATTTTATATTTTTAACCTTGGAGTTAAAATACTTGGTCACCTTCTTTTGATAAGCGGCCATCCGTATTTGAGACTCATCCCGGAGTTCTTCGATTTGATCCAAAGCCTCTTGGAGCAGTGCCTGATTAGTGGCCGGATCATAAGTCGTCCTCCTGTGGGATGGGAATAATGTTTCCACCGGGACCATTGCTTCACAACCGTACGCCATTGAGAATGGCGAGTGACCGGTTGTGGTTCTAGGGGTCGTCCGGTAGGCCCACAATACCATTGGCAATTCTTCAGGCCAGTTGTTTTTACAGGCCAGTAGCTTCTTTTTCAAGGTGACCTTTAGGATTTTATTGACTGCTTCCGCCTGGCCGTTTGTTTGAGGCCGGGCTACTGCGGAGAAGCTTTTTACCACTCCGTGTCGGTTGCAAAAGTCAATAAATTCCTCGCAATCAAATTGCTTTCCATTGTCTGAGACTATTTTGTGAGGCAAGCCGTATCGACACACTATGTTTTTGATAACAAAGTCCAATGCCTTCTTAGCAGTTATTGTCTTCATAGGCTCAGCCTCTGTCCACTTGGTGAAGTAGTCCACTGCTACTATTGCATACTTTACCCCTCCTTTTCCCGTAGGTAGAGACCCGATGAGATCTATTCCCCAGACCGCGAAGGGCCAGGGGCTGGTAATCAAAGTGATCTCATTTGGAGGAGCTCTCGGTATGTTCGCGTACCTTTGGCACGAGTCACACTTTTGGACATAGTTTATACAATCTTTTTTCATTGTTGGCCAGAAGTACCCTTGCCTCAATATTTTCTTTGAGAGGCTGGGTCCTCCCGTATGATCTCCACAGAACCCTTCATGGACCTCCAGCATGATTTGTCTAGCTTCAGGGTCCGATACACACCTTAAATAAGGCATGCTGAGTCCTCTCCGGTAGAGAATTTGGTCCATCATTACATAACGATGAGCTTGATACTGAATCTTTCGAGACAGTGCCCTCTCTTGGGGCAACTCACCTGTGGTTATGTACTTTATGATGGGGACCATCCAGCTGGGTTCTTGCCCAACCGTTAGTGTGGTCTCTTTTATTTTGATGCTCGGCTCTGCCAAGCGTTCCACTGGTACTACCCCCAGTTCTTCGATTTCACTGTCCGATGCTAAATTAGCCAGACAGTCTGCATGAGCGTTCTTCTCTCGGGGGATTCTTTCTATTTTATAGTCCGCGAACTCGTGGAGCAGTTCTCGGACTATTGCTACGTACGCGGCCATCCGTTCGCCGCGAGTTTGGTATTCTCCGGAGACCTGGTTTACGACAGTGAGAGTCACTGTAGATTTCCACTCTCTTGGCTCCTACAGCTTTAGCCAATTTTAGCCCTGCTATCAGGGCCTCATATTCGGCTTCATTATTCGAAGCTGTGAAGTTGAATCGGAGTGCCGCCTGGAGCCGCAATCCAGTAGGTGATATCATAGCCACTCCGGCTCCTGAACCGTTCTCATTAGAAGCTCCGTCTACAAATACTCTCCAAGTGGGGATTGGTGGTTCCGGTGTATTGGCTGTTGCCTCGGCTTCATTGCCTTCGGTGATGAAGTCTGCCAAGGCTTGGCCTTTTATGGAGATCCGGGGCACGTAATGTAAGTCGAATTGACTTAGCTCCATCGCCCACTTGAAGAGTCTTCCGGATGCTTCAGGCTTCTGGAGAACTTGCCGGAGCGGATGATTGGTCAGGATTCTGATCGGATGGGCTTGGAAGTACGGTCTCAACTTCCTTGATGCCATCAGGAGGCAGAATACTAATTTTTCAATGACCGGGTACCTTGTCTCGGCCCCTATCATGCGCTTACTAACATAGTACACGGGGTGCTGAATTTTTTCTTCCTCCCGGACCAGTGCAGCGCTGACCGCGTGCTCGGAGACGGCCAAGTAAAGGAACAAGTCTTCTCCAAGGACGGGTTTTGATAGGATAGGAGGTTTGGACATGTGGTCTTTTAACCTTTTGAATGCCTCCTCGCATTCATCTGACCATTCGAACTTTTGGCATTTCTTCAGTATGTTGAAGAAAGGTATGCACTTGTCCGTGGATCGTGAGATAAAGCGGCTCAGTGCGGCTACCTTTCCGATCAAGCTCTGCACGTCTTTATGTTTCTTGGGGGATGGCATGTCCAGGAGAGCTTGGATTTTCTCCGGGTTCGCTTCGATCCCCCTTTAGCTGACTATGAAGCCCAGGAATTTTCCCGATTTGACCCCGAAGGTGCATTTTTTCGGGTTGAGCTTCATCTTGCGTATCTCGGACGAATTTGAAACATTCTTCTAAGTCGCTTGCATGGCTGTTGCATGCTTTGGATTTGACGAGCATGTCGTCTACATATACCTCCATGTTTCGTCCCAGGAGGCTTTTAAACATCCGGTTAACCATTCTTTGATAGGTTGCTCGGCGTTTTCGATCCGAAAGGCATGACTAGGTAGCGAGTATACCCCCTTATCGGTCCCGAAGCTAGTGCACTCTGGTCTGCCGTATGCATTTTTATTTGGTTGTACCCGGCATAGGCATCCATGAAAGACGATGGCTTAAATCCGGACGTGGCGTCTACCATGCAGTCGATCTGGGCGGCGGAAAGCGGTCCTTTGGGCGAGCTTTGTTTAGATCTGTGAAATCTATACAAACCCGCCAAGTCCCGTTCGGCTTGGGCACCGGGGCGGATTGGCCAGCCATTCGGATAGTACACGTCGCGGATCATGCCATTGGACAAGAGTTTGTCCACCTCTTTCTCTAAGGCCTCGGCTTTCACCGAGTCGAGCGGGCGTCTCTTTTGCTGTACAGGGGGCATGTCCGGGTTGACATTGAGTACATGGGTGATGACATGAGGGCTGATGCCGGTCATGTCATCCTGGCGCCATGCAAAGATGTCGATGGCGCCCTTCAGTGTTTTTATTATTTTATCTTTTTCCTCCGGATCCAGGCTCTTCCCTATCCGGAGTACTTTGGTGGAGTCGTCGTCGCACACTGGTATTTCTTCGACGTCCTCCATTGGTTCCACGACCCTTTCGGACCCTATGCGAGGATCCAACTCATCCTCTTCAGCCTTTTCTATCTCAGGGGGCCCCCGGACCATGAGTACTGGTAAGTGGGTGGCAACATTGTAACATTGCCTGGCCTCTCCCTGATTTCCCCTCACCGTTCCGACTCCGGCTTCCTGGGTAGGGAATTTCAAGCATAGATGTCAGATTGAAGTAATCGCTCCAAAGTCGACGAGGGCCGGTCGGCCTAGGATCGCGTTGTAGGTACATTGGACGATCTACCACCACGAAGGTGCAATACTTAAATGTGCTGCGGGGGTATCCGGGCACAGGGTAACTGGGAGCCTGACTTTTACCATCGGGATTAGCGTCGTCCCGTTAAACCCTGTGAGCTGTGATCCACTAGGCGAGAGGTCCCGGTCAGTCAACCCTATTGCAGTGAAGGCTTCTTTGAAGAGCAAGTTCACGGAACTCCCATTGTCAATCAGGACCCTAGCGACCACTTTATTTGCGATGGGGGTCTCTATGACCAACGGGTCGTGGTGAGGAAAACGCACCGTCTTGGCGTCTTCTTCAGTGAACGTTATGGGCTGGTCCATTAGTCGAGGCCTTTGAGCCGGGAGTTGAGTAACCTCCCACACCTCACTGTGTTTTGCGGCCTCGGCATATCTTTTTCGCTCCTTGCGAGTGTTTCCTCCGACATGGGGACCTCCGGAGATCATGGCTACCCGTCCATTAGGCCGGGGCGGTAGCCCGGGGATATGCTTGGCGTCACCTGCGGGAGCAGCTGGAGGCAATACTCCTGCTGTACCCCCTGGCGTTCCCGGAGGCATACCTCCGGCCACCTGCCCTGGATTAAGGTGGGGCAACCTATTTTTGATCCACTCATAGAGGTGGCCCAAGCGGATCAAATTTTCAATCTCGTCTTTGAGATTTTTACACTCGTTGGTGCTATGACCAATGTCGTTGTGGTACTCGCATCTTTTACTCGGATCTCTCCGGGAGCTATCTTTGTACAATGGCTGGGGTCTCCGGTAGTGCGTATTCTGCCTAGTGGCAAAATATACACGTTCCTGAGAGTCCGTGAGCTCTGTGTACTGGGTGTATTGGGGTGTGTACCCCTTCTTTTGGCGCTTCTCTCCCGTTCGGGTGCTGCCCTTGGAGGACCTTTTGCTCCTCGACCCCTGGGTAGGGCCTGTTAAGCTAGAAGTCGGGGCAGCCTGTGAAGGAGTTCGTCCATTCACCCCGGACGGGTTGCCGTAATGGGAAGATGCCGGTGCCAAAGCTTGGCCCTGGCTGTATCCGGGAGTAGCGGAGAACTGTATGCCACTTACTTGTGGAGTTGCGGTCGGGACAGTACCCGAGGGCGACACTCCTGGCATGTATCCTGCTATCCCGGTGGGATAGTAGCCTCCGTAAGCCACGATCTGGGCTTCTTCGAGGTTAATATATTTTTGGACTCTCTTCTGGAAGTCCTGAAGGTTAGCAGCGCCTTCTTGCTGCAACTCGTTCCAGAAGGGAGTCCCAGTGCGGATTCCTGCTTGGAGAAGCGCAAGCTGTTGTCCGTCGTCGACCTTCTTGGTCTTCGAGGCTTCCTCTCGGAACCTCTTGATGTAATTCTTCAAGGTCTCGGTGGGCAGTTGCTTGATGTTGGTCAAGGCACTAACCTCCAAGTTAACCTTCCTGGCGGCGACAAATTGTCTCCGGAAGTTGGTTTGGAGTTTGTTCCAGCAACCCACCGATCCTGGTTCCAGTTTTTTGAACCATTCCTCTGCTGATCCGCTCAGAGTGAGGGGGAAGCACAAGCATTTGGCGTCATTGCTGACCCGCATGACTGTCATGACACGATTGAACTGTGACAAGTGATCACTGGGGTCGGAGTTCCCAGTATATGCCGCCATTTCGGGCATCTTGAAGTTTTTAGGGAGCTCCGCCTCAAGGATATGTTTGGCACAAGGCTCCCGATCCTCACTGTCCGAGTCGGAGTCGTCTCCCTTCTGCCTCCGGGAGACTCGAGCAATATCTTTTCGAAGTATGGCAAGTTCCGCCATAATCCCTTCGTTTACAGTACCCGAGGAGACCACGGGCCTGTATCTTTTTTGGTCAAGGTGATCTCGGAGGTCACCTTGATTCCCATTGATTTGATTTCTCAGATCAATGGGAGGACATCTCTGTCCTCTTCTTCCTCTACCCCCTGGTTCCTGGTGCACGGAAACGCTTTTTCGGTCCCCTCGATCCTGAGGGCCAAGACTCCCTCTTTGGGGCTTGCCCCTCTGCGGACCTTTCCCTTTAGGGAAATCCGAGCGAACCCTTCGCGGATCCTGCACCTTTTTCTTTCGCCCAGGGGTAGAAGTAAGGTTTTTTGTTTGGTTTTCCTCAGTAGGGTGCCTTATAGGGCTAGGTTCCCTAGGTCTTTGCTGCTGGGAATTAGGCGAAGACGTCGCTGGCTCCCCGTCGAGCCCAGCGACCATCGCCTTGGGATGCACGTGAATACCAGCTGCCTCCATGGCTTTCTGCATGGCTAGCATCACTTCCTGCATTTTTTGATTTTGCGCTTTCTGAGCTTCGATCTCAGCTTCATGATCGATAGCTTTTTGTCTAAGGAGCACCAACTCTGAGTAGCTTCCTCCGTCATAGGCATAATCGTCGAGGTTTTCCTCGTAGTTCTCGTCGGGAACTATCTCTTCTTCTTCTTCCTCGGACTCCTCTGCTGCTCTTGAGGCTACATCTTCCTCATTGGGATCTTGAGCGTCTTCTAGAGGGCGAGGATGACGTGTACTTCTTGTCTCCACCATTGTTGTGAAGTCAAATGCTTGTTATGTAGCAGCTTTCCTCAGCTCTCAATGAAAGCACCAAAATGTTGACCGAGATTTTCGGCAACTATTAAAATATGATTATAATAAAGAGCTGTAAGAAAGTGAGATGAAGGTTTTTTACGTGGTTGGGGCGTTAATGAGCCTCAGTCCACGAGTCTCTGTTATTAATGGATGTATTTAATACAGATTCCACACTTGAGAGAATGTCTTTCTCTTAAATACAGAGAATGTTCTTGGTGAGTATTTTCTCTTCTTGCTTGTTTGCAAACCAAGATTCTCGACCTCTTTAAATGAGCTTTGAGGGGGTATTTATAGTGTTTTGGTGGGGTAATCCCTAGAACTGTTCTTACACATGTATCTGTAAGTATCCATAAAGTTGAGCATTTCCAATGAATATACCATGGGTGATGCATGGTCAAATCCTTAGGTGCTGTAGGGTTTTTATGGAGAATGTCCTTTTTGCCTTGTGATTGACGTGACTCTTCGCAGAGTAGCCGTCGCTAGACTTAAATGATCATTACTGTAGCGCTGCTGTTTGGGGGTTGTGCCGTCAGACTTTATTGCGTGTTACAGTCCCAACACGCTTCCTCCCATGCAGCATTAAATGCGACTTGATTGCTCGGGAGAGACCTGACACATCCCGGAGAGCCTTCACGCTATGCAAGCTTCCGGGAGTACCTTGTACTCCGGGTGCCTCCTCCGGGACCCATGCTAACAGTGCTTCCTTGTGGCGCACAAAGACTTAGCAAATGTTTACAAGTTATCTGATCCACGTGTCCCCTCTCGACTGGTCCACGTATTTTGGGCGAATTCTGGAGCAACACTATTATTGCTTGATTGCAAATAGCCATGGTTAACTTGTTGACAGATCCAATGATCTGATTTTAAATAATTTGTAACAAGTAAATTTTACAATCTTCTTTCATCTGTGTATGACCTAGCAACATGATAGGATCCATCCAAATGTGTGCCTGTGTGAGCCTATATGTTTAATTTTGTTATAGATGCATATAGGTTATTGTTGCTAAATAAAATATCAAAGTTTTTGATAGTTTTTATTTAGGCCCATTTAGTTTCTGGGCCTATTTAATTAATAACAGTTGTTCATTTTAAGGTTAAATTCCTCTCTTTTGGGCCTTGTGTGAGAGTTGGGAGTCATAGTAGTGGGTACGACATACTGAACCTAGCCCCCCCTCACATGAACTACCCCAATTGTGAAGGCCCATTTGCCTGATTTGAATAACTGTACTAGGTTAATTAAATTTGTTTAACCTAATAAAATTGATTAGCAACATAATTAATTTTATTTATTTTGAAATTAATTTAAGAAAACCTTAGTTTAAAGAATTTTATTCTAAGCTAAACTATATTTATTTTCTTGTATTTAATTAAATATAGAATTATAACCAACTAAATTCTTTCTGAAGCTTAATTTAAATTTTTCATTAAATATTCTTATTTAAGTTGAAAATTAGTTATCTCTAACTAATCAACTTAAATCTGAATATCTTTTGAATTTCAAATTTCAAAATTAAGTTGAGGAATTTTAGGAATTGGTTATTAAGATTCTTTAGATATTTTTTAAGTTGATATTTTTTCAAATATTAACTTAAAATGGAATATTTTCAAATTAAGTGGTTACAAATTAATTTTAAATTTAATGAAATCTAATTTGAAAGATATTTAAGTTGATTTTTTAGATTCTTCTAAACAACTTAAACAAGATATTTTTTCAAATTTATTCTATTTCGAATTTTAATAATAATTGAAATTTAATTAAAGTTGGATATTTTTTAAAACTTTTTCAAAACAAACTTTAATTTGTAATTTTTCATTATTATAATACGGAATAAATGATTAAATAAAATACATATTTTAAAATAATGAGCTTTAATCAAGAGACATTCGATCTCCATTGTTGGTTTTACATAGCGTTTGTTTTAGTGAGTAATCCTCCCTAATGGAGGAATGTTCATTAGCAAGTTTGCACCGCTTAATCTCGAAAGATAAGTAGCTTTGTAAGTGTTTTATATGGTATGGATCACCCTAATGGTGGCGACCATATTTGACTTACAAAATATGAAACAATGGTGGAAGCTCATAAGATAGAATTGCCTTGACTCTCGCCTAAACGGGACAACGCTGAATTCCAATCTTGATCGAATAAAAGGTTGCTAGAATGATTATGATTTTAGATGAATTGACAATTCTATTCAATGGATGATGCTTTGACTCTCACCTGAACGGGACACTGTATCAGTTTGTTGAAAACCTTGGAAAATAAATTATGTTAGATTTAGTATTTTTATAACATATGTGATTATTTGTTATTTTTTGAACATGTGTATGAATTTTTGAACCAAAACCTTAATTCTGTTTTATTGATGTGCTGTAGTGCCAATATGAATATCCCTCACCCCGATCCTCTCCTAGTTAATATCTTAGCAAAAGATCTCTATAGTGTGAAAATGCATCCTGGTAGTTGCATAAACTCGCACCTGCTGATGATGAATCTGAAGTTCCAAAAGGCAAATCTACTAGGAATTGATTTATCAAGAGAACAATGGGTCCAATTCATTCTTAATAGTCTTCCTCCGGAGTATAATGAATTTGTTGTTTCTTACATGATCAACAATTTCAAATCCTCCGACATGGACAAGCTCGAAGCAGAATTATGAGCCCATGAACAGAATCTGTTTGCAATGGGTCCTCCTGGGTTTGCAAATCTTAATCAGAGGAAAAGGATTAAGCATGAAGGCTCTAGCAAAGCTGCTTCTTCAGGTACAATTATCAGACATAATCTTTTATGTTCGAATTGAATGAAAAGGGACATCAAGAAGAACGATGTCCCCGGCTTCTAAACAATTCAAACGAAGGTAATGCTTTTGTCTTTGAATCATGTGTTTTAGAGAACGACAAATCCACGTGGATTGTTGATTTTGGGTCTACTAACAATGTATGTTCTTCACTGCAGCTGCTTGAAACTTGGGAAAATCTGCTTCCAGAAGAGTTAAAGCTTAAAGTTGGTAATGGCGAGTTAGTGTCGGTCAAAGCTAGAGGAAAAGCCCACATCAAGTTTCAACAAAGATTTTTAATTTTAGAAAATGTTTTATTTATTCTAAACTTTAATAGAAACTTGATTAGTGTCTCATGTTTGCAAACACAATCTTATATATTGAATTTTTTGAGTTCTTATTGTTCAATTTCTCATAATGGATTTGAAATATGTGTTGCTTCCATGGAACAAGGGCTCTATGTTTTAAGACCAAATACACAAATCTCACTAAATAGTTAACTTTTCAATGTAGCTAAACCTAGAAACCTTAAAAGAAAAGAGATTGATAATGATGATCAAACTTATGTATGGCATTTACGTTTAGGTCATATAGGCTTTGATAGACTCAATAGGCTAACCAAAGACGGTCTATTGAAAAATGTCGTCTTAGGTGAATTGCCAGTATGCGAGTCCTGCCTGGAAGGAAAAATGACTAAACGTTCTTTCTCTGCAAAGGGAGAGCGTGCCAAACAACCCCTAGGGTTAGTGCATTTCGATGTCTGCGGAGCTTTGAATGTAAAAGCCCGAGGTGGTTATGAGTATTTTGTCACTTTCATTGACGGTTACTCTAGATATGTTTTCTTTACCTAATGCAAAAGAAATCTGAAACGTTTGAAAAGTTTCAAGAATTTCATGCTTTGGCTCAAAACCAATTAGGTAAAACATTAAAGATCTTGCGAACTGATAGTGGTGGAGAATATATGGATATGCAGTTCAAAGATCATTTAATTGAACTTGGAATTGAATCCCAATACACTGCCTCAGGCACTTCACAACAAAATGGAGTTGCAGAAAGAAGAAATCGCACTCTTTTGGAAATGGTTAGGTCTATGCTGAGTTATTCAACTCTGTCTACGTCCTTCTAGGGATATGCTATATAGATGGCGAATGACATTTTAAATGTTGTTCCATCTAAAGCAGTCCCTAAGACACCCATCAAACTTTGGAATGGTCGTACACCTAGTTTACGCCACTACAGAATTTGGGGGTGCCCTGCTCATGTCTTGAGAAAGAAAGAAGGCAAACTTGAATCACGAACTGAAGTGTGCATGTTTGTCGGAAATTCTAAAGAGACTAGGGGTGGACTATTTTATAGTCACAAGGATAACAAAGTGTTTGTTTCTACAAATGCTACTTTTCTTGAAGAAAACTATATTAAAGACAACAAACCGAAAAGTAAAGTTGTTTTAGAGGAAATGCTTTCAAATATAACTCCTTCCAATGTTCCGTCCTCTTCCACTCAAGAAGAGGACAATCCCACTCCCTCAGTAGAACCTACTGAGAAAACTACTACCAAAGTTCCTGTTCAGAAGATCACCGCTCCTCGTCGTAGTGGGAGGGTTTCAACAAAACCAGCTCGTTATGGCTTGGATTGAGAAATCAATATGGTCGTTTGTGACGGTATTGAAGACGACCCATTAACCTATAAACAGGCAATGGCTAGTCCGCAACGGAAACGATGGTCAGCCGGCATGGATTCCATGAAAAAGAACAAAGTCTGGGAATATGTAGACGCACCTGATGACTATCATCCAATTGGATGTAAGTGGGTTTACAAGAAGAAAAGAGGAGTTGGAGGCAAAGTCGAAACTTTCAAAGCTAGACTTGTAGCCAAGGGTTATACCCAAAGAGAACGCGTGGACTATGAGGAAACTTTTAGTCCTGTTGCCATGCTCAAATCCATCCGAATTCTTCTCTCCGTAGCTGCTGCTTTCGATTATGAAATCTGGCAAATGGATGTCAAGACTGCCTTCCTTAATGGGGTACTTGAAGAAACCATCTATATGGAGCAACCAAAAGGCTATGATCTTCCAGGGCAGGAAAAGAAAGTTTGCAAATTAAATAGGTCTATCTATGGACTTAAGCAAGCTTCTCGCTCATGGAATAAAAGGTTTGATGATATCATCAAGACCTACGGCTTTCTTCAGAATGAAGATGAACCTTGTGTTTACCAACTCAAGGAAGACCAAGTAGTAGTATTCCTGCTCCTTTATGTTGACGACATTTTGATTATTAGAAACAATATCAAGAAAATGACTCACATCAAGGAAGGGCTTAACACTCAATTCGATATGAAAGATTTGGGTGAAGCAGCCTATGTTCTTGGTATTCAGATTATCAGAAACTGGAAGAACAGATCTCTTGCTCTCTCTCAAACAACCTATATTGACAAATTTTTAGAGAGATTCTCCATGAACAACACCAATGGGGCGAATATGCGTTCTAGATATGGTATTCGTCTATCTAAGGAACAGTCTCCTACTGATCCTCAAGAGATAGAGGACATGGCGAAAATTCCTTATGCTTCTGCAGTTGGAAGTCTAATGTATGCAATGTTATTCACTACACCTGACATCTGCTATGCAGTTGGAATCGTGAGCAGGTATCAGTCTAATCCAGGACAGGAACATTGGAATACACTCAAGTATATTCTGAAATACTTAAAGAGTACAAGGAATCTTGTGTTAGTCTACAAGGGTGGTGCTTTAGATCTCATAGGCTATACTGATTCAGATTTCCAGGCATGTCTTGAAGACAGGAAATCTACATCTGGGATGGTGTTTACTCTTGGGGGTGGAGCAGTGGTTTGGGGAAGAACAAAACAAACCGCGATATTTGCCGTGACTGCATTTGAAAAGCACCGTCAGAATTTAGGATTAATTGATATGTACTGATTGGTTTTATATTAGTGCAAGTGGGAGTTTGTAATAAAACTCCATTTCAATGTAATCCATTTTATTCAACATCAATAAAGAAATAGAAGTATTTTTCATTCATTTGTGTATGTTTTGGTTCATCTTATCAATTGCTTGTCTATTTGATTTATAAATTCATTTGAAACCCTTTTCACATACTTGATCCTGTTTATTGTGTTGTCGACACATTGGAAAGTAAACATGACTATGTGAATAAAGATTCCTAGATTTATCAGACACAGGGTTTTACTGATATGATAATCTACAACAGAGTTTACTTGCATTTGGAGAAATGCTATGTTCTTTCCAGAGCATTAGTTAAAGTAAAGCTCAGGTTGGGTGCATGGAGTATGCATCGGAAGGGACCGATATTGAACCTTGGCTTAGATTTATTAAACTTACACTAATATCTACTCAAGTCAATATCGCCTAGTTGATCCTAGATCAAATGATCATAATCCTGTTATGATTAGGTTCAATCTCAAGAGCTTATTCGTGTTCTTTGATTTGTTAGTTAAGCCTACTTTTGGATCAGGGTGATACGTACATTTTGGGAACACGGTAGTGCAATGGAGTGGGAGCGCTAACATAAACATGGAATCTATAGCTTCTATCTGGCGAATAGTAAGTAAAGGATGATCTCCTTCGAGCTTGACAAAACGAAAAATAAATTGTGGAGTACTCATTTCACATAAGCTGAAATATCATTTATACGGGGTTAAGTGTTTTAAGGATAAAATACATTGTAGGGTGTAACGGTAATCTAATCCCTTTACAGTGTAGATCATTCATATAGAGGATCATTGATCAAATTAGGATTATAACAATGGATAACTAATGATGTGTCTATATGGTGGAACATATAGAGCATTCTATATATTGAGAGTGCAATTCTAAGTTCTATGCGTGGATTCAACGAAGAATTAATAAGTCAGTGAATTTAGGTTATAAATTCTTAATCTGCTTATTGGAAGCTCGGTTATATAGACCAATGGTCCCCCCACTAGTTGAGATAATATTGCTTGTAAGACTCATATAATTGGTTTTGATTAATCAATTATAATTCTCAAATTAGACTATGTCTATTTGTGAATTTTTCACTAAGTAAGGGCGAAATTGTAAAGAAAGAGTTTTTAGGGCATATTTGTTAATTATGATACTTTGTATGGTTCAATTAATAAATATGATAAATGACAATATTATTTAATAACTATTTATAGTTATTAAATAGTAAGAATTGGCATTTAAATGGTTGAATTTGAAAAATTGGCGTTTTTGAGAAAATCAGATGCAGAAAAGATAAAACTGTAAAATTACAAAAAGTGAGGCCCAATCCACATTGCCTAGGCCGGCCACTTTTATAGGTTTTTTCATCTGATATTTTCATTATTTTAATGCCAAATAATTCAAACCTAACCCTAGTGGAATGCTATAAATAGATAGTGAAGGCTTAAGAAAAATTACACTTTCACATCTGATTTCCTTCAGAGAAAAACCTGAGCCTTCTCTTCTAAACCCTAGCCGCCACCTATACTCTTCTTCTTCTCTCTTGAATTTCGAACCACTTAGTGATTAGAGTAGTGCCCACACACAGCAAGTGATACCTCAATCATAGTGAGGATGATCGTGAAGAAAGACATTCAACAAGAAGGAGTTTCAGCACTAAAGAAGGAGAGAAAGAGATCAAGGTTCAGATCTTGATAATACTCTGCGACAGAAAGGATACAAGGGTTAGAGATCTGAACGGAAGGAGACATTTTATTCCGCTGCACCCAATGTAAGGTTTCTCATACTTTATATGTGTTTATTTCATAATCGTTATAGAAGTTCATATTTAGGGTGTTAATCAACATACTTGTGAGTAGATCTAAGATCCTGGTAAAATAATTTCCAACAAGAACACCCGTGAGCCAAGCCTAGCAAGATAGTATAAACATCCATATATGCAGTAAAACATATCACATATAAATTAACACCATTACACTTATTGTCTATTTGACATAGACCTACGTGTTACGCTCAGACGCCTATTTATGTCTATGTGTCATAGACCCATGTGTTACGCTCACACGTTGAATTACAATAAGGCCTTAGAACAGTTCATCTCAATTCTAATTACCGAGTCCAACCAAATTATGCCTTGAGCGCATAATTCTTTATTTAAACATTTATATCATGGCACAACATTTAAAATCATATAATCACCAGGGTAATAACCCTAGGCCATATAACCGCTCACTTTAGGGTAATAACCCTAATCCCGGTTCTCAATTAATGACAATTATAATATCAAACATGAGTTCCACCGCGTTTAACTCTACGTGCTAACTGCTGTCTTACCTAATGTCCCAAGTACATGGAGATTCCAAATCCCTGAGTGCTCCTGACCAAGTGCCGATAATCCTAGTCACAACTCTCGGGATTCACAAATAGGGTTAATCCCTAAATCAACTTTCACATAATCATATAATTGACATTCAAAACAAAATAAACATACAGAGCTCAGAACGAGCTTTCCAATGATATATGGAACACCTGAAACGGAGTCTGGATCAAAAAGTTATGAACAATCGAACATAGCATTCAAAACTGCCCAGAAAACACTAGGCCGGCCGTGACACACCCCAAGCCAGCCGCCGCACCTGGGTTGAAAAACCCAAGATTTTGAAGGGCAGGCCGCGGCGCTCAATGAGAGGGTCGCGACACTTGGGTTCCTAACCCCGAAAATCCACTTTACAGCAAACGATTTTCAAGCCCAAACACACCAAAACTCACCCAAATACACACACAAACACAAATTTATTTCCCATAGATTATAGCCATCTCAATAGGGAATTAAAACGCCAATTCAAGCTCAAACACAAGATTAACATCAACGTACTCTTCAATTCAAAGACCCATGAAACTAGCAACTAACAAAATTAAAAAAATGCACAAATTCAATATATTATCAACAACAAAATACAAAGTAAAGAGGTGCAAAACTACCTCAAGTTGTTCAGAAATACAAGCTCCACAATCCTAATTCACCAAGCACAAATCAACCAAATCTAATTTGAAGAGAAATAACAAAGTGAGGAGTTGAGAAAGAGAGAGAGAGGGTTCGACTAGGAGCAAGGAAACCAAAAATGAGTTTTCTATTTTTGCCAAAAATCCCTTTTGTTGATAATTAATCAAATGGTCCAAAGACCAAAATGGCCTTAGGGCCAATATACCACATATGCATACAACAAGGGAAAAATTTCATCACATACCATACTTAAATAAATTTCAAATTATTCAATTAATTATAAAATGCCAAAATAAAATACCGAAAAATGTATTTCGGCCCCGAACCCGGTTCGACCCGAAATACCCAATTGTGACTACCGCGCTGCTTGTCAGAAAACACCTACAGAAGGAAAAAAAAAATATACTATATAATAATATAGACCATAAGCACGCTATAACATCAAAATTACAGTTTCACCCTTCTCGGGTCAAAATTAAAAAAATGCCCCTGGCTCACCAACAGGGTTTTAATATGTCATTTATCAATTTAATTCATATATATTAAATTATATAATAATACAATTCCCCATAAACACACATTAACTAGTTAGGTTTGCTAATCTATTTCCTTAATCTTAGGGTATTACAGTAGGTTTGGTTAAGTTTAGAGCATGATTTTAAGTTTACTTCAAGGTTATTTAAGTGTTAATTTCATGTTTCTAGGGCTGCTATGCTTTGAGTTGGGTGAGTTGAGTTCAAGGACTAAAAACTCACTCAACAATGGTGAGTTTACAATTTTAGTGTATTTTTGTGTTTTGAATGTTTGGTCATGTTAATTTTATGTTGATAAAATGTTCTAGAAAGTTTCAATAGGTTTGGAGAAGTTTTGGAGGGGTTTGATGTGAAAAACCCAAGTTTGGGTCGTTTTGTAGGAAAAATAGCTTACTGTTTTTATAGGGCAGAATCCAGAGAAACAGTGGACCATTTTCAGAAAACTATGGACCGTTTTGGGGTGTTTCATGCAGCTAGATTTTTTTGATTTAGTGATAGGGGTTCATCCAATTCTGAGTTTAGGTCTTGGTTCGAGATTGATTAGATTATTTACCAAATTTCCATTGTCATGACATAGGGCCCAAGATCGTCGAGCATTATTCCACTCAGGTCGGCTCGCACACTTGACTTTGGACTTGAGGTAAAAAAAGTCAATTGTATCGCTTAACATGTCAAAAATAAGATACGGTAATTACCGTTATTAAGAAAGAGTTATTACTCTCATTTAAAACCGTTGTTAGGTTTCTTACTTATTAGTTGCTTAATAAAGCAATGATAGTGACATTAGAAACTCGCTGATAATGAGGGTTAAGGATGCTTTATAAAGTATCAAGTTTCGCTTGTTTTATAAGACAAATAGTTTGTTATTAGCATTTGATACGCTTTAAATAACTACCTAAACTATATGTTACAATGTATATTTTGGGTTACATAAATTTTGTGCTATATGTGATGTTTGAGTGTTTTGTGACTCACGAGTTGCTATGTGGTGTAGGTTAGGGGAAGGGGAAACTAGACAACCCATGAGTCAGCAGTCTCCCAGCAATGTACATATCAACCTGCCATATTTTGGTTCTTACTGGACATGATCTTTCTTTTGTTATATTTTGAATATGTAATAATATTTTGAAACAAGCTAGTTTAGTTGTTTTTAGTAAAAGTTTGTAACTAAGGGGATCCTTGAATCCATTAATGTTTTGAAAAAGAGTTTAAGTTACACTTAAATTGATTTTCTAAAAGTTTTAACTAAATCATATTTTCTTCCTAAAATCATTATTTTATTATTATAAACTAAATTATAAAAACACACATGTTGCGGCCTTACAGGTTAGGGCGCTACAACATAGTATCAGAGCAACAAAGGTTTAAAGATGCTGAAGACTGGTTTAATATGTACATTGATTGTGAAGACTCGTTCGACTCATGGTATTGTAGTAAGTGTTAATTGTTAATTGATTATTGGATTATTTGTCAATTCCTTGAAATATTTGTTTACCTGAAATGTATAAGTTATTAGAAGAGCATGATAAGTTTTGTAAATAATGATGTTATGTATATGTAAGTATGGAAATGCTTATTAGAACTAGTTTTGGTTTGGATGTTCTAAATGTTGGAAAGTTATGGTCGTAGTATTAGATTATGCACTTTAGGCGATCTGGTAGGGTTAACCGTGAGCTTCTGGGCTCGAGGCTGGCCGTGAGGGTGCGAATCTTCTACCACCATAAAACTGGGAATGGATGTATGCTGCGATGCAAGAGACCATCTAGCAGGAAGGTGATCAGATCAGAGAGTTGAGAGAGCAGCAAGCTCGACCTACTCATAATCCTAACCCTAATCCTATACCTCCGGCACCTCTGGCTGTGCCAAAGGACATGGAAAATAATTTATAGTCGTTGTACGAGCAGTTTAGAAAGCAGAATTCTCTAGTGTTTGAAGGTGGTGCTTACCCACTTAAGGCAGAGCATTAGATGAGCATGATAACGTTAATCTTTTACTTTATACGAGTTGAGGGTAATGATCGAGTTGGGTGTGCAATATTCATGCTAGGAGAAAATGCCCACATTTGGTGGGAAATTGTGTCTAGAGGTCATGATATGAATAACATGATATGGGATGCCTTTCGGACCTTGTTTTATGAACAGTAGTACAATAAATCTATCCATACTGCTAAAGTAGAAGAGTTCATGCTACTGACTCTGGGTAGTATGACAATGATAGAGTTTGCCACCAAATTTGATCAATTGGCAAAGTTTTCCTCAGATTAAGTGACCACTGAGGCTACTAGAAAGGCCAAGTTTATTTGGGGGTTAGAATAGCATATTGCTCGTTATGTAATTGTAGCTGCTAAGCAACCCAGGTTTGTTTGAACTTATGCTCAGGTGGTTGAGTTAGGCTTACTAATGAGGGTGCAGAAGATTAGATCCAAAAGAGGAGTAGTATGAGAAGAGATTCATGGAAACAATCTCCCAATGCCTGTCTAACTAGGGGTGCTGACCCTAATGACTGTAAGAAGAGACCTATTTACCCACCAACCATGGGTCCTAATAAGAAATTTCAAGGTAATCAGGGTTTCTGCCGAGGTGGAAATGAGACCTAGAGAACCTATCCTAAGTGCCTAAGGTGCAAAAGACAACATCAAGGCGAATGTCAAGCTCGAGCTTGCTTCCAGTGTTGGGTAATACGCCATCTGAAGAGAAATTGTCCACAGTTGCAGAGATCGAAACAAAAGAAAGATGATGCTCTAGTTCTTGCTTGGGTATTTTCTTTGACCGAGGCAGAGGCCAATGTTTGTCCTTCTACTGTGACAGGTTAGATTTCTATTGATTGTATTGTGTTGTCTGGTTT
Source organism: Cannabis sativa (assembly GCF_029168945.1). NCBI lineage: Eukaryota > Viridiplantae > Streptophyta > Magnoliopsida > Rosales > Cannabaceae > Cannabis > Cannabis sativa. The sequence continues at coordinate 40,644,411 of NC_083606.1, read as the reverse complement.
AATTAATTCTTGTGCTATGCATTCTTATGTGTCTAGTAGAGTGATTGGCAAGCCTAGCAAAATATTATCAAATGGTTTTGGTACTTTACTGCCTACTAGAGATTTACTATCTCCAGCAGGTGCGTTAGGTCCCTTCCGGTGGATACCACGAGGGAAGTACCAATAGGATGTGAACACGTTCCGGTGGTACGAGAGTTTCTAGATGTCTTTCCAGAGGAGCTACCTGGGTTACCACCAAAGCAAGAGATTGACTTTGAGATCGAATTGATACCAGGGACAGAGCCTTATCTAAGGCCCCATATTAGATGGCACCTGCAGAATTAAAAGAACTAAAGGTTCATTTATAAGGTAAGTTGGATTTGATTTTCACTAGGTCGAGTACCTAACCTTGGGGTGCACTGGTTTTGTTCATAAATAAGAAGGGCAGAACACTAAGGATGTGTATTGGCTACCGAGAGTTGAATAAATTGATAGTGAAGAATAAGTATCCTTTGCCAAGTATAGACAATTTGTCTGATCAATTGCAGGGAAAGACCATCTTTTCTAAGATCGATCTTTGATCTAGTTATCACTAGTTAAGGATTCGAGAGGAGAATTTTCCCAAGATAGCTTTTTGTACCCGGTATGGGCACTATGATTTCCTAGTGATCTTCTTCGGATTAAATAATGCCCCAGTGGCATTCATGGACCTGATAAACCGAGTGTTCAAAGACTTTCTATATGAGTTTGTAATTATCTTCATTGATTACATTCTGATGTTTTCTGATTTAAAAGATGCACATGAGAAACATCTTAGGATGGTGTTACAACGTCTTTGGGAGCATGAATTCTATGCTAAGTTTAAGAAGTTTAATGCAACCATTAATTATAAATGAAAGATGGTAACATTTGAACTCGAGGGTGAGAACTTAAGGGTTCAAGGATCTCGAGTTCCAATAATCTCGGCACTCAAGGCCTGAGATTTGTTATGGGATGGATGTATTGGCTATTTAGCCAGTGTTGTGGATACCACGAGGGAAGTACTAATAGGACGTGAACACGTTCCGGTGGTACGAGAGTTTCTAGATGTCTTTCTAGAGGAGCTACTTGGGTTACCACCAAAGTAAGAGATTGACTTTGAGATCGAATTGATACCAGGGACAGAGCCTGTATATAAGGTCCTATATCAGATGGCACTTGCAGAATTAAAAGAACTAAATGTTCAGTTACAAGGTATATTGAATTTGCAGTTCACTAGGCCGAGTACCTCACCTTGGGGTGCACTAATTTTGTTCATAAATAAAAGTATGGAACACTAAGGATGTGTATTGGCTATTAGGAGTTGAATAAATTGATAGTGAAGAATAAGTATCGTTTGCCAAGGATAGACAATCTGTTTGATCAATTTCAAGCAAAAACCATCTTCTCTAAGATCGATCTTCGATCTGGTTATCACCAATTAAGGATTTTAGAGGAGGTTATTCCCAAGATAGATTTTCGTACCTGGTATGGGCACTATGAATTCCTAGTGATCATGGACCTGATGGACCTGATGAACTGAGCGTTCAAAGACTTTCTAGATGATTTTGTAATTGTCTTCATTAATGATATTCTGATCTTTTCTGATTCAAAAGATGCACATGAAAAACATCTTCGGATGGTGTTCCAACGTCTTTGGGAGCATGAATTCTATGCTAAGTTTAAGAAGTGTGAGTTTTAGCTGCCCCAAGTAAGCTTCTTAGGGAATGTTGTGAATAAGGACAACATTCTGGTGGACTTGGTGAAGATTCTACCAAACTTAGAAGTTTCCTAGGATTAGCAGGATACTATAGAGGATTCGTGGAGGGGTTTGCCAAGATTTCTACACCCTTAACGGAATTAACCCAAACGAACTGTAAGTTTGTTTGGACTGACAAGTGTGAAAGTAGCTTCCAGGAGTTGAAACAAAGATTGATTATTGGACCACTACTAACTTTGCCAATTAGTAATGAGAAATTTGTGATATTTTGTGATGTCTCAAAATAAGGGTTAGGCTGCATTTTGATGCAGTCCGGTAAGGTTATTGCCTATGCATCTAAGCAACTAAAGGAATATGAGTAGCGCTATCCTACACACGATAGTGAATTGGCAGTGGTAGTTTTTGCTTTGAAAGTTTCGCATCATTATCTGTATGGCAAAAAGTGTGAAATTTACAAGGATCACAAAAGCCTCAAATATTTTTCACTCAAAAATACTTGAATATAAGGAAACGATGATGGTTGGAATTGGTTAAAGACTATGCTGTGAGATCCTATACCATCTTGGAAAAGGAAATGTGCTAGTAGATGCTCTAAGTCGAAAAGGTCCGGGGCAAGTTTATTAACTGAAGAAGTCTCACCAAAGTTGGTTGGGGATATGAATAGAACAAGAATCGAGTTTATGATTAGGAAATTAGCCAACATTGTGTTATAGTCTGATTTGTTAGAGAGAATCAAGATCGCTCACCAAAGTGATCAGTCTTACAAGAGTATAAAGAGAAGTTTGAGGCTGGATCAGTAAAGGAGTTCTTAGTTTCATCAAATGAGTTATTGCGGTATAAAGATAAGGTTTGTGTTTCCGCAGACGATGGTATCAAACAGGAGATTGTGGATGAGTCTCATACCATACTTATTACAATCGGGAACAGCTAAAATGTATCAAGATGTGAAAGCACTATATTGGTGGCCAAGTGTGAAGGGTGATATAGTGGAATGTGTGTGAAAATGTTTAACTTGTAAACAAGTTAAGGTTGAGCATGAAGGACTAGCGGGATTACTTCAACCTCTAAAGATTATTGAGTGGAATGGAGGATATAACCATGGATTTTGTGGTTGGATTACACAGAACCAACAGGATTTATGATTCTATCTGGGTAATAATTGACTGATATACAAAGTCAGCGGACTTTTTACCAGTATGGACTAGGTGTACAGTAGATCAATATGCTAATTTATATGTTAAGGAGACAATTTGACTTCATGGTGCTCAAAAGTCGATCATCTCAGATCGAGATCTAAAGTTTACATCCAAGTTATGGGAAAGTTTACAATGAGCAATGGGTACCATATTAAGATTTAGTACAACTTTTCATCCTCAAACTGACAAGCAGTTTGAGAGACTATTCAGATACTTATGGTTATGCTACAAGAATTTGTATTAGACTTCGAAGGTTCCTGGAACAAGTACCTGTTGGATTATATTTTACCAGGATCTAGATTTACTACCATGTATGTTATTTAACATCCTAAATATGAATTTCTAAAACAATGTAATTTAAACACAAATAAAGTTTGAGAAACCTTACAGTGGTTGCAGTGGAATTAAATGACTCCTTTCGCTCAGATCTCTAACCCTTGTATCCTTTCTGTAGCAGAGTATCACCAAGATCTAAGCCCGATTCTGCTTCTCTTGAATTTGGATTCTTCACAGTCTTACACACTATGAGTGAGGACTTACTTGATATGTGTGGGCATACACTCAATCACTGAGGCTTGAAATTGTTTGTGAAGAGAAGCTATAGTGTTTCGAAAATTGAAGAGAAAGAAGAAGGAAGAGATCTCATTAAACCTAGAGAGAAAACTAGGTTTTTAGCTTTGGAGGCATTAGTTGGATAATGAGACCATATCCTTCCTTTTATACTATTCTCCAACAGGGTTAGGGTTGAATTATTAGGAATAAAAAATTGATAAAATTAGAGTGAAAAAGCCACCTAATGGCCGACCACATGATGGGCCCTACATTAGTTTGGGCTTTGTCATTTCACTCAACTATTTCATCTATTTTTTCAGAAATACCATTTTCTTGCACTTTCAACCCTATAAATGGCAAAACTATTTATTTAACAATTAAAATAATTATCAAATAAAATTTTCATTTATAATATTTATTAATTAGACTCCATAAAGTCTCTTAATTAACAAATAAAGCCCAAAACACTATTTCTTCACAATCAAGCCATATCTTAGTGAGAAATTCATAAACTAGACATAGTCTAATTTTAAAATTATAATTGATTAACTAAAATCAATTAACTCAGTCTTACAAGCAGTTTGTCTCAACTAGTATGGGGACCATGGGCCTATATAACCGAGCTTCAAATAAGCAGATCTAGAATTTACAAAGTAATTCCACTAATTTATTAATTCCTCATCGCATCCACCATAGAAATTGGAATTGCACTCTCAGTTACATAGAACGCTCTATACTTTCCATAATATAGATACACTAATAATTATCTATTGTTATAATCCCAATAGTCAATAATCCTCTATAGATGATCTACATTGCATATGGACAAAATTACCGTTACACCCTTTCAATGTATTTTATCCTTAAAATACTTGGCCACCTATGAATGATATTTTAGTGAACTAATATAATCACTAAAATGAGCGCTCTATCATTTATCTCTATTTAGCCGAGCTCGAAGGAAATCATCGTTTCACTTCTATGTCCGGATAGAAGCCATAGATTCCATATCTATGATTAGCGCTCCCACTCAATTGTACTACCATATTCCCAAAATGTATGTATCACCCAGACCAAAAAGTAGGCTTAACTAACAAATCAAAGAACACAAATAACACTCTTGAGATCGAATCTAATCATGTCAGGATTAAGATCGTTTGATCTAGGATCAACTAGGTGATATTGAATTGAATAGATATTACGGTAAATTTATCATATCTAATCCAAGTTCAATATTGGTCCCTTCCAATGTATACTCACTGGTAAACTTTTCCAATGCCCTGGAAAGGACATAACACTTATCCAAGGTGTAAGTATACCTATCGCTGATTATCATGCCAATCTAAATCTAGTGAACTGACAAATTAGGGAATTAAACTTTTGAACATATAATCACGATTATATTCCACTGTGCTGACAACACTATAATCATGAACGAATACAAATGTTCTGGACTTAATAGAAATTATACATTGAATATAATCATGAAATAAATCATGTGTACCATGCAACATAAAATGTGATTTCTGATCTTTATTAATTAGTAAATCTGATTATATTGAAATGGGTTTTATTTAGGGCACAAAACCCAATAGTACCTTCCTTTGGTTGAGTTTTCATATTACAATAGTTATTAGAGTATTGTCATTATGGCACCATATGAAATGTTATATGGAAGGAAGTGTCATTCACCTATTCACTAGGATGAAGCCGGTGAACAGAGATATCTTGGACCCGAAGCAGTCCAAAGAACTAGTGAGGCTATTGAGAAGATTCAAGCTTGTATGCTTGCCTCAAAAAGTAGACAGAAAAGTTACGCTGATCCAAAACATAGAAATATTGAGTTACAGGCTAGGGACTTTGTTTTCCTTTGGGTGTCACCAATGAAAGTGATTCAGAGATTTGGAAAGAATGGAAAACTAAGGCCTAGATTTATTGGTCCCTTCAAAATCGTAGAGAGGGTAGGTTAAGTAGCATATCGACTAGCTTTACCCCCTACTTTATCTGGAGTTCACAACGTCTTCATTATCTAAATGTTTAGGAAATATGTGTCTAATTTGACCTATATTGTAAGTTATGAGGACATTGAGCTCTAGACAGACTTCATACGAGGAATAGCCTGTTCAGATCTTAGATAGAAAAGAGAAATTATTGCGGAACAAGACCATTCCAGTAGTTAAGGTGCTATGGAGAAATAATAACGTTAAAGAAGCGACTTGAGAGTTAGAGTCCCAGATGCAGGAATAGTACCCTGAGTTATTCAGGTAAATTTTAAGGACAAAATTTCTATAAGGAGGGGATAGTTGTAATATCCTGACAAATATAATTATGTTTAATTAGTCATATTTTATTACTTATGTAGTTATAAGTCTTAAAGTAAGGTGTTATACCAATTTTTGTCCTCATGATGTGGCATGCTTATGTGGACAGAACTTGTGCCATGTGGCAGTACATCTCACTAAAAGGAAGGCCAAGTCAGCATTCGAGCAAACAAATACTACAGCACTCGAAAGGGGATCAAGTGACAGACCAGTTCACTCTCAAGAGCTGGCCAGCCACCCCTGGCTTGCCCCATGGTCGGCCAGGCCAGGGGTAGCATCATGGCTGGCCAGTCTGGCCAGCACAAACCCCTGGCCAGCCACAGATTGCACTATAGGTCCCACAAGACACTCCTACACATGGACATCAAAGGTGGGATGCAAATTGGACCCCAAAAGCCCAACTAAATAGCTGAATAATATCTAGAATTAGGGGAATTTCGGTCTTTTGTAAATATCTAACTAACTATGATATTTTTAAGGGATTTGGATTCTAAACCTAGGCTTTAAGGCCTCTTATATAAACGCCTTAGCCTTTAGCTAAAAACCTATGTTGCCTAAGTTTCCTCTAAGCTAGAAACCTCAAACTCTCTAAGTGTCAAACTCTCTCTCTCTCTCTCTCTCTCTCTCTCTCTCTCTCTCTCTCTCTCTCTCTCTCTCTCTCTCTCTCTCTCTCTCTCTCTCTCCTTCATTATCTCATACGCCAGTCTAGGCTATACAACACCTTAGGCTGTCCAACAATTGAGTTCGGCCAGACATCGATTCATACATTATAATCCTAAGGGTACTATACCAGATCTCACCTATAGCGATCTTGATAGTAATTCCCTCAGTATAATACAACTAAAAGGGGAGTAGGTCATTACTAGCTATCACAAGGGGGCTGAATCTCTATAATAAATCTGCACGACCCCACTTTCGGTTGATCACTTTTTAAGGTCAACATAAGGTTATAATCTTACTAGTGCTAATTATGAGTTAATTAGTGATTTTTGAGAAAATGATTGATTGAGCGTAATTTATTAATTACGGAGATTTTATTGGAACATGTGAGTATTGTATATACCAATTTTGAAATAATTTTTTTTTGGGTTCGACGACTGTGGAAACTTGATGAATTGGCCAAGGATGTCACGACAATAATACAATGAGTTTTATTGGGATTTTACCAGATTGTTTTAGTATTCTTGTGTTGTCAGATTATTCGAGGTAGACAACATTCACCAAAATACCCCTAGAGTATAAACTAGCTTAAGTGTTTAATTGAGGGCAAACTAGTCATTTTATTAATATATAATTGTTTTGTTTTATTTGTAATCTAGTAAACCCTAGGCTGAATAAACTTGATTTATTAATTTAGTAATTATTAGTTTAGATAATTAAGAGATAAAGCAAACCTAAGAAAATTTCACAATACTTATCAAGTCTTTCTCTATCCCTCTTTTTGGCTCAAGAAGAACCCAACAAACCAAAGCTCTTAATAATCTCAATCTTAGTCAAGTTATTCAAATCTAGGAACTGTACAACATTTAGGTAAGTTTCTCTACTTGATCTTAATGATTCTAGGGTTTTACGTTGATATTTTTTTGGTGATTTTGAGTAATTTTGGGTCTATAGGTTTGGTTGAGTTCAAAGCATGATTTTAACTTTATTTCAAGGTTGTTTAAGTGTAAATTTCTTGTTTGTACGAATGCTAAGCTTTGAGTTGGGTGAGTTGAGTTCAAGAACTCAAACACTCATTTAATAATACTGAGTTTGTAATCTTAGTGTATTTCTGTGTTTTGAATGTTTGGTAATGTTAATTTTATGTTGATAAAATGTTCTTGAAAGTTTCACTAGGTTTGGAGAAGTTTTGGAGGGGTTTAATCTGAAAAACTCGAGTTTGGGCTGTTTTGCAAGAAAAACTTGAGTTTTTACCGTTTTAACAGGTCAGAACCTAGAGAAACAATGGACCATTTTGCAGTGTTTCTAGCAGCTAGATTTTCGTGTTGTACTGATATAAGTTCTTCTAGTTTTGAGTTTAGGTCTTGGTTCAGGATTGATTTAGATTATTTATCGAATTTCCATTGTCCTGACATAGGGCCCGAGATCGTCGAGCATTATTCCACTCAAGTCTGCCTGCACATTTGAATTTGTACTTGAGGTAAGAAAAGTCAATTGTACCGCTTAGCATGTCAAAAATAAGATAAGGTAATTACCGTTATTAAGAAAGAGTTATTACTCTCCTTTTAAACTGCTGTTAGGTTTCTTACTTATCGGTTGTTTAATTAAGCAACGATCGTAACATTAGAAACTAGTTGATAATGAGGGTTAAGGATGCTTTATAAAGTATCGAGTTTGGCTTTCCTTATAGGACAAATAAATTGTTATAAGCATTTGATTACGCTTAATAAATGCCTAAACCATAAGTTACAATGTATGTTCTGTGTTACTTAAATTTTGTGCTATATGTGATGTTTGTGTTTTACCTACTTTTCTTGCTGAGTCTTTATGACTCATGGATGCTTTAGGGTGCAGCTAAGGGAAAGGGGAAACAAAACCAGCGACGAGTCAGAGGTCTCCCAGCAATGTACATAACAACCCACCATATTTTTGTTTTCAATGGACAGGATATGTCTTTTGTAACGTTTTAATATGTAATAATATTTTGTAACAAGCTAGTTTAGTTGTTTTTAGTAAAAGTATTTAACTAAGGGGATCCCCGAATTCAGTAATGTTTTGAAAAAGAGTTTAAGTTATACTTAAATGTATGTAACTAAGGGGATCCCCGAATTCAGTAATGTTTTGAAAAAGAGTTTAAGTTATACTTAAATTTATTTTCTAGAAGTTTTAATTAAATCCCATTTTCTTCCTAAAATCATTAGTTCATTATTATAAACTAAATTATAAAAGCACACACTTGGTGTCCTTACAAGTTAGGGCGTTACAACAAAGCTCAAAAGTGAATCTTTTTCATCATGAAATCATACATTATGCATCCTAAAACTATCATGTGGATAAATACAAACAATACTACAATCTAACGTGAGAATCAAGAATGTAAAAAGCTTGAACACAACAATGGAAAATTCAAGAAAAAAAGTAGAGAATAGGATTTGAAAGCTCACTCAATAGTGAAAACTTTTGAGGAAGCCTATGGGAAGCTTAAACAAAGCAAGAATATCTGGATTCGGGGGACTTAGGGGCATCAGGCTCCAAGGGAAGTGAAGAGCTTCTCTTTTTCCTTTCTTGAAGAGAGAGAGTATAAGTGGTGATATGAGAATGTGCTTTACCAAATAGCCTTAAATAGGTTTTGGTGAGCCCTTTTCATCCAACATGCAACAAGCAGTTATAGAACTTGCAAAATAACCATGTAGAATATTATCAGTTCCCTACCGGGGAATGTGAGCAACCAAAAAATATTTTATAACTAAAATTGTTACATAAACCTGCCTAGTTGAGACTTCAATAATCAAAATTGAAGTTAGAAAGTCCCTATTCGGACTTGGGGGTAAATGTTATCCCAATTTTTACCCAAATGATGTGGTTTGTCCACACAGGCAAGATTGAAGCCACGTGGAGTACAACTTGTTAGCAAGAAGACCAAGTAACCATGCACAACATACCAGTTGTCGAAGAGTCCAAATACTTAAGCAGAACAAAGAGACAACAAACTAGCCAACTAGGGGTCAGGTTTGACCACCCCTGGCCGACCCTAGTGCCAACATAGGCCGACAAACCTCCAACAAATGATAGGTCGACCAACCTCTCTTCTGGTAGGAACTTATGGTGTCTCTGTAGCTTTTAGCCTGGACAATACTTTTAGCTACGAATTAGCCTCAAACAACCCACAAAAATAGGGGTTTAACTTCAGTTATTTACCTATTCCTTAGGACTAATTAACAAGTTATTCTATTATTTATTTAATTGGTGATATCTCCTTATTTTAAGGGATATCAACCTACTATCTCTTGTATGCTCTCTCATGTATAGAGAGCACTAAACTAAACCTGAAAGCTCTAAGTCTTAAGTTTTGAAGCCTAAGTTCTCATTCCTAAGCTATTGAAACCCTATATCACCCTCTCTTCTACACACCATTAGTAGTGTAGAAGAGGCTAAGTCTCCCTCATCTCATCTACTTGAGAACTTCCTCCCATTCTCACTATTTTAATCTTAAGAAAACCACTCTAGAATCCACAACGTTTGTGATCTGAGTGGTATTATCTCTCATATCAAATACAACTAAAAAGGGGAGTAGGTCGTTACCCGCTAACTAAGGGGCCCGAACCTCTATAAAATTATTGTGTCCTTTTTATTTAATTGTTCTCGTTGTTTACACGTGGTGATTTCAATCATAAACACGACTCTGCTGTTAGTTGACCAAATTCTAGGTCAACAACACGCTCTTTATATTTTGTTTTTATTTTTCTGCATGTTGGGGCGACATTTAAGAGCCTTTCCCTAGGCTTCTATTATCCTTCTTCCTTTTCTCTTTTTGGACATACTTTGATAAGTACATTTTATGGGCATCTATGAGTACATATGTTTAATGATGCTTTGCTATTTTTGCTTATGCATATATGCCTCACTACCCGGTAAGTGAGTTAAATTTTGGGTCACTTAGTCTGAATTCAAAAGGATAATATACTACATTATGTTTTTAGTTTGAAAAAGGTATTCTTAACTTGAAAATTTAAAGATGAAATTAAATACCAAGCTCCTAACTATTGATAGTACTTACGAAGGTGATTGACATTCCATGCTCTTGGGATTAGGGATCCATCCATATGCTTTAGCTTGTAGGTCCAAAAGCCTATTTCATCTTCAATTTTTTATGGTCCTTCCCAATTTGGGTCTAGTACCCCCACTTTCGGATCTTGGGAAGTAGGAAATACTCTCCTTAGGACCAGTTCTCCAATTACAAACTTTCGGTCTTTGACTTTTAAGTTGCATTCTTTTGCCACCTTTCTTTAGTATGCTGCCAGGCATATCTGGGACTCCTCCTGGAGTTCTTCTACAAGATTTAGTGACTCTCGTAGCAATGCTTAGTTTTTGGCTGGTCAGAAGTAGTTCTTCTATGGGAGGGGACTATATTCTCCACAGGGACCATGGCTTCACATCCATAAACCATTAAAAATTGAGAATGTCCAATGGTGGTCTGGGCAGTGGTTCTGTATGCCCAGAGTACTCGTGGCAACTCATTCGGTCAATTTTTTTTTACAGTAAGAGTTTTTTCTTGAGGGTGACTTTTAATATATTTTGTTCACAACTTCTACTTGACCATTCATTTGGGGTCTTGCCACTGCGGATAAACTTTTAATAACTCTGTATATCTCGCAACACTCTGTGAATGCATGCACAATAAAATTGCTTGCCATTGTCTAAGATTATCTTATGGGGTAGTCTGTACCGAAAGACAATGTTTTTTATTACAAAATCCAAGGCTTTCTTGGCCATCATTGATTTCATTGGCTCCGCTTCCGTCCATTTTATGAAGTAATCTACTGCAACTATTACATACTTGACTCTACCTTTTCCCATCACGAGAGACCTAATGAGATCAGTACCCTATACTGCGGAGGTCTAAGGGCTCGTCATCAAAGTGATTTCATTCAGAGGAGCCTTTAGGATGTTTGTGAACCTTTGACATGGGTCACACTTTTGACTGTAGTCTACGCAATCTTTCTTCATAGTGAGCTAAAAGTAGCCTTGTCTTAAAACTTTCTTAGAGAGGCTTGGACCCCCAATGTGGTGTCCGCAAAATCCTTCATGGATTACTTGTATGATTTGTTTAGCTTCAGAGTCCGAGATGCATCTTAAGCATGGCACGCTTAAACCTCTCTAGTAGAGGATGCCTTCGATTATGAGGTAATGGAGGGATTGATAATGGATCCTCCTGGAGGCTTCCCGGCCTTAGGGTAACTCTCTCTTTGTTAAATAGTTGATAATCAAATCCATCCAACCTGATACTTGATCAGTTTCCACAAGATACTTGGCTCTGGGAGGTACTCGATAGGAACTACCCCCAGTTTTTCCATTTCTTGTTCTTATGTTAGCTTGGCTAGGCAGTCTGCATGAGCATTCTTTTCTCGAGGAATTTGTTCAATTTGTAAGGAATTCCCTTGCGGCAAAGACATAAGCAACCATCTTTTCTTTGCGATTTTGATATTCTCCAAACAATTGGTTGACAACCAATTAGGAATCACTGAAGACTTCTATTCTTTGGGCTCTCATAAGTTTAGCCACTTTCAACCCTGCTAGTAGGGCTTCATACTTAACTTCATTATTAAAAATTAGAAATTTGAATCACTAGGTAGCTTGAAGCCTCAACCCTTCTGGAGGTATCATTGCTATCCCTGCTCCTACTCCATTCTCATTTGACGCACCATCCACATATACCTTCCATGTGGGAGTAACTAGGTCTGGTAAGTCCACAATTTCGTCCTTTTCATTGCATTCAACCATGAAATCTGTCAGAGCTTTCCTTTAATCAAGACGCGAGGGGCATACTATATGTCAAATTGGCTAAGTTCCATTTCCCACTTAAGGAGTCTTTTGGTTTCCAGAGGACTTGCCAGAGCAAATGGTTGGTGAACACTTTAATAGAATGTGCCTTAAAGTGTAGCCACAACTTCCTTGATGCAATTAGGAGGCAGAAGGCTACTTCTCAATCAAAGGGTACTGAACTTCTGCCCCTACCATTCGTTTGCTGACGTAATACACAAGGTGCTAAATTTTTTCTTCCTCTGGACCAAAGCAGCACTAACTGCGTTCTCAAAGATAGCCAAATATAAGTACAGATCTTCCATATGTAATGATTTGGATAGGACAGGTGGCTTGGCCATATGTTCTTTTAGTTTTCTGAATGCTTCTTCGCATTCTTCGGTCCATTCAAACTTTTGACTATTCTTCAAAATGTTAAGGAACAGCACACACTTGTGGGTAGATTTGGAGATGAATTGGCTCAAAGCAGCTATTTATTCCATTAAGCTCTACATATTCTTATGCTTCTTGGGAGAAGGCATGTCTAACAAGGCCTGTATTTTCTCTAGATTTGCTTCTATCCCTCGTTGGCTTACTATGAATCTTAGAAATTTCCTAAATTTGACATTGAAAGTGAACTTTATGGGATTGAGCTTCATCCTGTATTTCCTCACCACTTCGAAACACTCTTTAAGATCATAAGAGTGATTTTTATTAGTTTTGGACTTAACTAGTATGTGTTGGAAATATTTTAGCAAGATTTAGGATTTACTACCATGTATGTTTCATTAACATCCTAATATGAATTCTAAAACAATGAAATAAACACATATAAAGTTTAGGAAACCTTACATTGGGTGCAGCGGAATATAATGACTCCTTCCGTTCAGATCTCTAGCCCTTCATTCCTTTCTGTAGTAGAGCATCACCAAGATCTGAAACTGGATCTCTTTCTCTCCTTCCTTTGATGCTGATTCTCCTTCTTGTTGATTGGATTCTTCACAATCTTCCACACTATGATTGAGATACCACTTGATGTGTGTGGGCACTCACTCATTCACTCAAGGTTCGAAATTGAAGAGGAAAAGAGAAGGGAAGTGGCGGCTATAGAGAGAATAGGAGGCTGAAATTTCATCTGACAAAGTTAAGTGTGAATGAGAGCCATCACTATCTATTTATAGGTAACCACCTAGGTTTAATTTAGAATTATTTGGCATTAAAATAATAGAAAAATAAATGATAAAATCCATTAAGTGTGGCCGGCCATGGGCTTTAGATATTTGGCCTCACTTATGCAATTTTGCTGTTTTATCGTTTCTGCATCTCATTTTCTCAAAAACGCCAATTTTCCAATTCAACCATTTAAATACCAATTTTAATTATTTAATAACTAAAAATTAATTATTAAATAATATTGTCATTTAATACATTTATTAATTAGACATATAAAGTCTCTTAATTAACAAATAAAACCTAGAATCTCTTTTCTTACAATTTTGCCCTTGCTTAGTGAAAATTCATAAAGTAGACATAGTCTAACTTTAGAATTATAATTGATTAATTAAAATCAATGAACTGAGTCTTACAAGCAGTATGGTCTCAACTAGTATGGGGACCATGGGCCTATATAACCGAGCTTCCAATAAGTTAACCGAATTTACCAAGTAAATTCCCTAACTTATTAATTCCTTATTGAATCCACACTTTGAACTTGGAATTGCACTCTCAGTCATATAGAACGCTCTATATGTTCCACGATATAGATACGCTATTAATTATCCATTGTTATAATCCTAATTTGATCAATGACCCTCTAATAGATGATCTACATTGAATAGGGACTAAATTACTGTTACACCTTCAATGTATTTTATCCTTAAAACACTTAGCTCCGTATAAATGATATTTCAGCGAAGTGAAATGAGATCTCAACCATTTATCTCTGTTTAGCCAAGCTTGAAGGATATCATCGTTTCACTTCTAAATTCCTATAGAATTTATAGATTCTATATTTATGTTAGCGCTCCCCCTCAATTATACTATCATGTTCCAAAATGTACGTATCACCCTGACCAGAAAGTAGGCTTAACTAACAACTCAAAGAACATGTATAATACTCTTGAGATCGAACCTAACCATATAAGGATTAGATCATTTGATCTAGGATCAACGGGTGATATTGAATTGAATAGATGTTACGGTAAATTTTAATATATCTAATCAAAGTTCAATATCGGTCCCTTCCGATGTATACTCCATACATCCGATACTGGTAAACTTTGCCAATGCCCTGGAAAGGACATAACACTTATCCAAGGTGTAAGAATACCTACCGCTGATTATTATGCCAGTCTAAATCCAGTGAACTGACAAATCAGGGAATAAACTTTCGATCATATAATCAAGATTATATTTCACTGTGGTGACAACACTATAATCATTAACAAATTCATATGTTCTGGACTTAAATAGAATTTATACAATATATATATAATCATGAAATAAATCATGTGAACCATGCAGCATAAAATGTTATTTCTAATCTTTATTAATAAGTAAATCTGATTATATTGAAATGGGTTTTCTTTAGGGCACAAAACCCAACAAACTCCCACTTGCACTAATATAAAACAAAATGTGCATTTCAAATAATCTCCACACCTTGATATACAAATCAAGTGTAGTAGTAGTATACTCTTCGCAATAGGATCCGACAGGTAGTATTAAACCCAACCTTTTCTCCACCATTACCTCTCCTTAATAACAAAAACTTTGATAATGTGAAATTCCTCTCTATATGTCTACTCTCTTGGGATACTGGATTCTATACTTTTTGGCAACTACTTTAGTGTTAGTCAGGAAGTAACACTAGTCGTTAATTAAATGTTCGAATTAATGCAAAAAAAAGGAATAGAACTTTCCTTAGACTGAATAAGTATGTTTCCTGCAACTTTAACATTCAGTCTCTCTCTGGTAGACTTAGAGACTTCAGATAGGTTTTTACACTTTTCCAAAATCACTAGTCCACCCCAAGAGTAATCACCATCTCATCAGCAGACTTTCTAGCACTAAGGCAAGTCTAGAAATCTGATTTGGTGTAGTCTAAGGGTATTAAATACTCCCTTATCGACTAACATATAGTTCCTCTTCTTGATCTTAAGATTTACTTGATTGTCTTCCAATGTTCTTTTCCTTAATTAATTTGATACCTACTCATTACTCGCACTCAACAGCAGGTGTCTGGTCTAAGGCATACTAAAGCATATCTGAGACCTCTCACTGTTGATTGAAGGAATTCTTTCATGGCTTTATCTTTTCTGGAATAGTTGAGACCTTTCCTTAGATAAATAAAATCTATGTCTAGATGTTGAGAAGCTTCTATAGATTGCCATTAAAAAAGAAAATTCTTCATCATCTTAACGAAGTAAGCTGCTTGCACTAGAGTAAGTAATTAACCAAGTATATCATGAGCCATAGGTTTAGATAAACTCAAACCTATAATACTAGGAACAGGAAGTTTGGTTAAGTCCATTGAATAGACTTATAAACGAAAATTTCCTTTCATGTCCTTGTAATAGAAAACTTTAGGTTATTCCACATGAATGGTTTTAACCATAGTTCTCTTGGCTTTCTTCTTAGTTTCTTATTTTGACAATCCATTACTTGTTTAAACTCACAATAGATTTTAATCACTAGTGTCTTCCAAGTCATAAGAAGGTGAGTTCTTAGAAACCCTCCCACTACGACAAGGTACCGTGAATTGTATCTAAGAAAACTAAATTGTATTGACCTTTGGTTGTATTAAGACAACAGAGGCTGTGGGATCATCTTGTATCGAATGAGATGGTAGAACACTTTTGGAATCAAAAAAAATATCTCCTTTATTTGCTACTTTATTTTCAGACTTCATTTTCTTAGAAAAGTAGTATTTGTTTAAACAAACACTTTCTTATCTAATGACTATGGGATGGTCCACCCCTAATCACTTAGAATAGCTAACAAACATGCAAACCATGGTTAACAGTTCTAGCTTTTCTTAAGATTTTTATTAGGTCATCCATGAATCTAGTAATGGTTTATATACACAACCATTCCATCATTCTGAAATTTTCCTTTCACTAGTAACTAATCATCAATATGCAAATCGAATTTCTGGAGAGGTAAGTTTGGATATAATTCAAAAATCAATTTAATGATCTTTGAACTGCATATCTACTAACTATATCTCCACCCCTATCAGTTCGCAAGATCTTTAACAACTTACCTTAATGGTTTTCACCATTGCTACAAATCAGAAATTTTTCAAACATTTCAAATTTCTTTTGCATAAGGTAAAATCTAGAGTGATCGTTTTAAGAATACAACGAAAACTCATATCCACCCCTGAATATACATCCATCTGTGAATGAGATGAACTTACTTTCAATGGATATAGGCATATTAACTCTTTGCAGAGAATAATCTTGTCAAAACCACTATGAACAAGATACAAATGCCATAGATTTAAAAAAAATTGTGGTTGTAGTCTTTTGATGACTTAGGTTTAGTTACATTAAAGAGTTCTTAGAATAGTGCAAGTGGATCCTGGTCACAGAATACTAAACTCATATTCCATACAGTTTGAATCCATTGATAGAAAATGGTTATTAAACACTTGTGAAAGTGAAACTGTATTGTATTAAAAAAATATTTGGAATTCAAAATTTAAAGTGAAAGACTTAAATTTATACCAAATATACATGAGTAATTCTTTCTTGGACCACCACTACTAATTTAACTCTAAGTCTAATTTGCGCATACAGGTAGGAGACTTCTAAGATTGAGAATTTATATCAATTCAGGATAGAATTTTTGGAATATAATCAAAAGCGTCATTCAATTTTTAAGAGAAAATATAGAATGACATTATATGATTTATAAACCATTCATCCAATGATATGTTATTGAGCTAATTCGAAACGAATAAGCTAAGAGGAATTAGGATAATTTCGTATTTAAATAAGAATCCAACAATGCACCGATTAGCGAGAGTCAAAGTAATCTTATTTATACAATCTTCTTGTTTCATATTGTAAATACTAGTCTAAGGTGTCATCAATTGATGAACAGCTAGATGTTGCATTTACAATATTTATCTATCGAGATCTAACCCTATTATGTTTGTCTAATGGTTGATAATCCATTAGGGATTTGTCCCATTAGAACAACAAACAAAGTTAGACCAACAATGAAGATTCGAAATTAAACTACGATTAATAACAGAAAATAACATGGTTCAATATAAATTCATACACAATTCAGAAATTATGAAACATATAGCAAGTAGGAATGACAAGTGAAAATACTAAAACATACAATCCTAAATAATTTCCAAGGTCTTCAACAAACTGATATCAGTGTCCCGTTTAGGCGAAAGTCAAAGCTACCATCCATTGAATAGAGTTGTCAGCTCATCTAAAATGATAAACATTCTAGCAACCTTTTATTCGATCAAGATTGGAATCCAGCATTGTCCCGTTTAGGCGAGAGTCAAGGATATTCTATCTTATGAGCTTCCACCATTGTTTCATACTCTTCTAAGTCTTATACAGTCGCCACCATTAGGGTGATCAATAGTAATATAAAAAATTTACAAAAATACTTATCTTTCGAGATTAAACGGCGCTAACTTGCTACTGAACGTTCCTCCATTAGGGAGGATTACTCACTGAAACAATAGCTATGTAAAACCAACAATGGAGATCGAATATCCTAATAATAATAGAGCTCATTATTTAAAGTATATTTTCTTCTAATATTTATTTTAATCAATTTATTTTAAATATATACATTTATTTAATTAAATTTAAAATTTAGAAAAATTCTAAATATAAATTTTAATTTAATATATATAAAATTATACTTAGATGGATATGAAAATAAAATGAATTATTTCCATCTTAGTAATAATTTCTAATAAATATTTAGAAAATTATTCAATTTAAATTGTTTCAAATATTAATTTAAAATAATGTACAACTCAAATTTAATTTTCTATAAATATATATATTTCATTTCGAAAATTGAAGTATTTAAGAATACAATTTTCGAAATTGCTTGTTAAAATAAAATAAAAATAAATCTGGAAAAAAATTATTCTAATTTTATGTTGGCCCAAAATTAATTAATAAAATTAATTTACAACAAAAAATAATTTTCATATTTAATTAAATTATTAAAGAAAAATTTCAAATATTAAAGTACCATGATGAAAATCAACTTAAATATTAATTTTCTGTTTAATTAAATACACTAGAAAAATACTTCAAGCAAAACAGATAATAACTATCTAGACTTTCATTGACTAGTTAATTCATTTAATAATTATAATATATTTTAATTCATTTATTTTAATTAATCATTAAATGAAAAAATTATTGATTTAAGTTGGTCCAAAATTAAAATAAATAATTTTCAACTTTAATTTATTTTTCAAATAAAATTCGAGAATATCTTACATAATTAAATGCAATTTCAAAAAATTGATTAATATAATAAAAAAATATATTTGAAAATTATTCAAATTTAAGCTGTTATGAAATTTTAAAGAAAATTTCCAACTTAAAATAATTTTCTATATAATTAATATCATGAAAATAACAATATTTAAGTATCATCATTAAAATCAACTTAGATATTTAATTTTCAATTTAATTAAATGTATGAAACTCAAGAAATAAATAATTAAGTATAGAGGGGACTTAATTATTAATTCTAGTTTAATACTACGAAAAATATACTTAACTTAGATTGTACCAAAATTAATTATTGAACAATTAATTTCACAATCTATGATATTTTCCTAATTAAATATTAGAAAATATAATTAGTACTAGAAATAACTATCTAGAATATATTTCAATAACTAAGTGTTTTTCTAAAATTTGAAAAAATATTTAATTTAAGTTGTTATAGAAAAAAAATCTAAAATATCCAACTTAAATATTTTTCAAATAAAATTTAATTAAATATCAAAATTAAAGTTGTAATCACCTAATTTGAAAAATATTCCATTTTAAGTTGACTTATATTTTAAAAAAAAAATATCAACTTAAAAAAATATCTTAAGAATCTTCAATAACCAATTCCAAGAATTCCTCAAGTTAATTTTGAAATTCAAAAGATATTAAAATTTAAGTTGATAAAAAAAATTAGTTAGAAATAACTAATTTACAACTTAAATAGGAATATTTAATGAAATAATTAAAATAAGCTTCAGAAAGAATCTAGTTAGTTATAATTATATATTTAATTAAATACAAGAAAAATACAATAGTTCATCTAGAAATAATTTCATTAAACTAAGTGTGTTTTTCTTAAAATTAACTTTAAAATATTAAAATGAAAAATAAATTTCATATATTTTAAAAGTTAATTATATTGCTAATCAATTTTATTAGGTTAAACTAATTAAATTAACTTAGTACAGTTATCCAAATCACGCAAATGGGCCTTCACAGTTGGGGTAGTTCATGTGAGGGGGAGCTGGGTTCAGTATGTCGTACCTGTTGGAAATTTATTTTACCAGCATCTTAGATCTACTCACAAGTATGTTGTTTAAACACCCTAAATATGAACTTTCTAAAACGATAAATTAAACACATATAAAGTTAAGAAAACCTTACATTGATGCAGCGGAATTAGTGTCTCTTTCTGTTCAGATCTCTAACCCTTGTATCCTTTCTGTAGCAGAGTATAATCAAGACCTGAGCCCGAATGTCCTTCTTCTTTGAGTTTGATCCTTCACAGTCTTCCAATCTATGATTGAGTTACTGCTTGCTGTGTGTGGGCACTTACTCTTTCACTAGGGTCACGAAATTGATGAAGGGAAAAGAGAAGAGGGATTTCGGCCAGGTATAGAAAGTAGGGAAGGCTCAGTTTTTTTGAAGAGAGAAATTTCTGTCAGATAACTGATGAAAGCATGTGATTTGACTGAGCCATCACTTTCTATTTATAGGAAACTACTAGGTTTAGGTTAGGAATTATTTGGCATTAAAATAATGAAAAAATCAATTTGAAACTGCACAAATAGTGGTCGGCCATGGTGTGTTAGTGGGCCCCACTTGATTTTGCAGTTTTAACAAATTTTATTTCTATTTTCTCAAAAACGCCAATTTTCAATTCTAACCTTTTACATGCCAAAACTAATTATTTAATAACTAAAATAGATTATTAAATAATATTTTCATTTAATTTAATTATTAACTAGACATATAAAGTCCATTAATAAATAAATAAACCTAGAATCTCTTTTCTTTACAATTTCACCCCTGCTTAGTGAAAATTCATAAAATTAGACATAGTCTAACTTTAGAATTATAACTGATCAATCATGAATCAATTAATGAGTCTTACAAGCAGAATGTTCTCAACTAGAATGGGGACCATGGATCTATATGCTGAGCTTCCAATAAGTGAACCAAATTTACCAAGTAAATTCCTACTTATTAATTCTTCGTTGAATCCACTCTTAGAACTTAGAATTGCACTCTCAGACTTATATAGAGCATATTATATGTTCCACGATATCAATATGCTATCTCATTTAACCATTGTTATAATCTTATTGTGATTTAAAGATCCTCTATATAGATGATCTACATCGAGATGGGATTTCTTTACCGTTCTCAACCCTCAATATATTTTGCCCCTTAAAACACTTACCTACCTGTAAATGGTGTTTAGTGATCTAATAATTAGTCAGTTAAACAAGAGCTCATCCATTTACTTCTATTTGCTAAGTTCGAAGGGAATCGTCACTTGACTTCTATACACCAATAGAAGCTATAGATTCCATATTTATGTTCACCACTCCCACTCAATCATACTACCATGTTCCCAAAATATACGTATCACCCTGACCTAAAAGTAGGCTTAACTAATAAATCAAAGAACATGAATAGCACTCCTGAGTTGAGCCTAAGCATATCAGGATTTAGATTCTTTTAATCTTAAGATCAACTACTGATATTGACTTGGAAAGATATATATATATATATATATATATATATAACGGTAAGTTTGTAATATCTTAAGTTAGTTGCAATATCGGTCCAGTCCAATGTATACTCCATACATTCGAAACTAGTATACTTTACTAATGTCCTGGAAAGAACATAACACTTACTCCAAGTGTAAGTACACATCATTGCTGATTATCACATTAGTGTAAATCCAATAACACTGATGAAACAGGGACCAAGAATTTTGATTCATATGATCACAAACACATTCCACTGTGTTGACGATACTGTAATTGTGAATAAACATATGATCTGGATTTAACTGATTTTGTGTGTGTGAATGTAAAAAACATATTAAACCATTAGCATGTAAAATTCATGCAAACATTAATCACTTCAAATTTCTTATATTGATAACTAATCAAATTGTAAAGAGTTTCATTTAGGGCATAAAACCCAACAAACTCCCACTTGCACTAATATAAAACAAACTGTGCAAATAGGTCAATCTAATGTCTTGATCTTCAGATCAAGTGTAGTATATTTGAATCCACCCAAACTTCTGTAAACTAGTTCATAAATACTCTTATGAAACATCCTTTACTATATGCTTTACTCATCAAGGGATACTGAAATCTTTACTGTTTTAAAAGTACATCTGAATTAACAGAAGACATATCTCTCATATTTTAAAATATGTAATTGAGATAATACAGTGTAGACTTTTCTTCAGCAATATAACTTTCTAGTATTTTCGAAATTTACAAAGTTATAATTCTTCTCTGGTAGAGCTTGAATTATTATAGAATAATTCCTCCACCCCCAAAGTAAGCACCATCTCATGAATCTCGAAATGAGTTGGTGAGATACAAGGACAATTGATACACAGTTCCTTAATATCTAACATATAGATCACTTTCATAAATCTTTCTTCAATATCTTCTAATGTTCCCTATTTGATTACATCTCAGATAGCTCCCACTCAATAGCAGATGTCTGGTTAAATAATACTTTTAACCTTTGATTGTTTGGAGAGTTACCTTGTAATACCTGGAATTAAGAAAAAGGATTAGCAAAGCCCTAATTAGATAATTATGAGTTAATTGAGGAATTATATTATTATATAGTTCAATATACGTGAAATTATATGAAATTTAAAATGTTAAAGACCCCGTTGGTGAGCCAGGGGCATTTGGGTAATTATGACCCGAGAAGGGTAAATTGTTGAGATTAATTTAATTACGTGCTTAATAGAACTATATTATTATATAGTATGCCTATGTTGTCTTTTCAGGTGTGTTCTGACAGGTTGGCGCGGTATAGTCACAACCGGGTGTTTTCGGGCCGAACCGGGTTCGGGCCCAAAATTCATTTGGGATTGAAATAATTGGCATTCTTATTATTGATGAATAATCTGAAATTATATTGGATTTATGTGTGAATAAAATGGCTAAATTGCCCATGTGAGTGAATATGTATGTTTTAAGCCCTAAGGGCAAAATGGTCATTTGACCATAAGTGATTTACTTGAACCAAATTGATTTTGGAGAGAAAATGAATTATTTTTCTGGTTTCATCTCTCTCTCATCCGAACCCTCTCTTTCCCTAAAGCCCATTTGATTTTCAAAGTTGATTGTTGAGAATTACTTGAAGTTGGGTGTGAATTGGAGCTTTGGATTGTAGTTTCTTGAGCTTGAAGTTTAGGTAATTTCTTGCTGAGTTTTTATTGAATTTTAATTAGTGGAATCTTGCTGGAATTGTTATGGAAAAAGCATGATTTGAGTTGTATCTTGCCTTGTGATTGCATGTTCTTAAGTGTGGTTATAATCTTGATGAATTGAGTGTGTTAATCTTTGGATTTAAGTTCTTGAGCATGGATTTTGATTCTAGGGTACTTTCTAATATTGAATCATGTGTTATTGTGATGTTGTGTTGGCTGGAAAATTGTTTAAATGGCTGAAGATGAAGCTCTTGTTCTTGAGCTTGGAATTTGCTTAGTTTGAGCATGATTTTGTTGTGTTTATGCAATCTGAATTTTTGGCTTTTGCAATGAGAATTTAGATGCATTTGAGTTGTGATTTTTGAGCCTTATTATGCGTTTTTACCCTCTGTTTGGTTGGGGTTCGAAATCTAGGAAAGGTTGGCATTTTAAGACCTTAAAAATGGAGTTTTGGGGTGTTCTAAACCCAGTCGTCGCGACGGGATTTTCGGCCGTCGCGATTGGATTTGGCAGTGAGAAATTATGTTTTCTCAATTTTGTTTTGGCCATAACTTTTGACTCGGGACTCCGTTTGGGATGTTCTTTATATTGTTAGAAAGCTCGTTCCGAGCTCTATTTTATTATATATGTTTTGAATGCCATGTTTATATTTTGTGAAAGTGAAATTGGGGATTAACCCTATTTGTGAAATCCCGGATTATGTGACTAGGATTACCGGCACCTAATCAGGAGCACCGAGGGGTTTGGAATCTCTGTTATTGCGAGACAACAGGTAAGACAGTAGTTTGCACGTAGAGTATGCGCGGTGGCACTTATGTTGAATGTGATATATGTGAGTAATTGCAACCAGGATTAGGGTTATTACCCTAACATGAGCGGTTTAATAGCCTAGGGTTATTACCCTAGTGATATATGTTGTGTAATACTATGCCATGTCAGATATATCTATATATTGGAATTATGAATTATGCGCTTAAGGCATAATTAAACTAGACTCGGTAAGCTAG
This sequence comes from Cannabis sativa, assembly GCF_029168945.1. Lineage (NCBI taxonomy): Eukaryota > Viridiplantae > Streptophyta > Magnoliopsida > Rosales > Cannabaceae > Cannabis > Cannabis sativa. The sequence goes on along the minus strand of NC_083606.1, from coordinate 40,620,437 downwards.
TACCTTGAGTTTAATTTTAATGCGGTCTAGGGTTATTACCCTAGAATATTATGAGTCCAGTGAAAGCATGAGTCAGGGTTGATACTCTTAGTAAATGTCATCTAAGTATATAGAAATGTATTATATGCGTGATTACATAGTATGAAAGTTAGGGTTATTACCCTAAGATTATATATGTTGTAGTAAATATTGAATACACGCATGTATGTTAGAAGTTACGTGTTTAAGACATAACTGGGTTAGACCTGGTATATATCACCAGGATAAACCACCGAAAGAACGTAATACATGGATTACGTATATACATGAATAGGGTTATGCGAGCAAGGCATAACCAGGTTAGGCTCGGTAATCAGAACCGAGGTAAACACTACTGAGGCCTTATTGTATATAGACGTGTGAGAGCAACACGTAGGTCTACGCCACGTAGACATAAATAGGCATGTGAGCGTAACATGCAGGTCTATAGCAAATAGACAAATAGTGCAGTGACACTAATAATTATGTGTTACATATTGAGATTAAGGGTTATGTGTCAAGGCATAATTAAGTTGGACTCGGTATCTTGAACCGAGATGAACTATTTTAAGGCCTTATTGTAATTACACGTGTGAGAGCAACACGTAGGTCTACGCCACGTAGATATATATAGATGTGTGAGCGCAACACATAGGCCTACGCCATGTAGACATAAATAGGCATGTGAGTGTGACATGCAGGTCTGTGACACACAGACATATATGAATGGCATTACTGTTTAAATAGCATGATGAGCATATTATATTTGTTATGATTTATACTGTCTTGCTGGGCTTGGCTCATGGGTGCTCTACTGTGCAGGAAAGGGTAAGTCAGTGGCTGATCAACCATGAGTTTGAGGAGCAAAACGAAGAATGTACATGTTCAAGCCATATCAGACCAAGCGGGTTAAGGGTCTATCAGTGTTGAACTTTTGAATTCTATTTTGCCGCTTAGGTCGGCTAGAAAGAAAAGACTTGTAATAAGTTTGTAATTATTTTTGGGATCCCAACTATTTTGAAAGTTTAAATATATTACAAGTTTATTTTCATTCTGTTTAATATAAAAGTTTAAATTCTGCGCTATTTTGATTAGTAATCCCGATTAGGGGATTAGAGTTTCATAAGTATTTTGGGTAGCGTGCCTGATTATTTAGGACGTTACAATTTGGTATCAGAGCGCCAAGGTTTTTAAACTTCCTGTAGACCGGCTGAACATGTACATTCGTCGTCAGAGATAAGCTCGACTCATGGTGTAGTAAGTATTGAGAGTAAATACTTGACTGTATGTGTGATCATCTGTTTACCGCTTTCCATCTTAGGCAGTATGCAATCATCTAAATTATGTATGTGTTATGTGATGCCATGCTTTAAATGCTATTTGATTAATAAATATTTGTATGGGGTAAATAGTTGAGTTAGGGTTTAAGGCAATAAGTGTGTAAGTGTGGTATTGGTGCTTAACTCGCTGGGGTTGTTGATTACATGGGTACTAGTAATGGACCCTCCGCAATCATCTAGACCATGGGGCGAGCAAGTAGAGCCTGGGGCTGCCCAAACCAATCCACTGGCACCGCCTCCACCTCCGTAGGATTCGGGGGATAATGCGGGGGTTGGTAATGCTAATCCTCCTGCTGAATAGCAGCAGATGTTTAAAGAAATGCGAAGTGTCATACTTCGTCAAGAAGAAGAGTTGCGACGATTAAGGCAACCGGCACTGGCTGCCCCTGTTGATCAAGTGTTACCACCAACACCTATGCCAGTGGTGGGTAACCAGGGGTTTGTTATGCCGCATAGGGACTCGGTATTTGAGCGGTTCGTGAAGCTGCAACCTCTGACTTTTCTGGGAGGTTTTGATATAATTAAGGCCGAGCAGTGGATGAGCACTATTACCCGTATCTTGGATAATATGGGAGTGACGGGAACTGAAAGAGTGAACTGTGCAGCCTTCATGTTACCAGATCATGCCCGCGTCTGGTGGGATATCGTGGGCCAAACCCGGGATGTCAGTATAATGACCTGGGAAGAATTTAAAAGTTTGTTTGAGGAAAAGTTTTACTACATCGCTGTGAGAAGTTCACACATGGAAGACTTTGTGAAGCTTACTCAGGGAAAGATGTCAGTGGCCGAATACACCCTGGAATTTGACCGGTTATCTAAGTTTGCTGGTGATCTGGTACCCACAGATTTCACTAGGAAACAGAAATATGTGAGAGGATTGAATGCCACAATCAGTCGGGACTTGAAGATTACCACGTCACATGACGCTTTGTATAAGAAAGTGGTAGAGCTAGCCTTGATTGCTAAGGAGGCTGAGAACCATGTAGCAAAAGAGCAGACTGCAAAGGATGCCGCCACGGCATCGAATCCTCCTGCTAGTGGTAATTTCAGTAAGGGGACCGATAGTGGCAACCCTGATCACAAATGGAAGGCTGAGGCTTCCGGAACATCAGGGAGTATTAGAAAGCTTCAGGGAAATTGAGGTGGCTGTCAAGGTAAATGATCCTCTTTCAAATTATATGTAGAATATTCAAAATGCAATATTGCCATTAGGGTGAATCATGAGCCAAGGTTGCATATTATATTTGATATGGATTATATGAATCGGATGTTCTAGGATTACCTAATCAGATGTGTGATCGTGTTAGTCGATGACATCTTGGTGAATTCTGGTTATCTTGTGTCTCTTTCTTGGGGCACGTAGTAGATAAAGATGGGATCATGGTGGATCCGGCTAAAATTGAAGCTGTTCGGGACTGGCCAACACCAAAATCAGTTACTGAAGTTAGGAGCTTTCTGGGATTAGCTGGGTATTATTGCCCGTTTGTTGAGGGTTTTTCAAAGATTGCTGTACCCTTAACGGGGCTGACCCGAAAGAACCTGAAGTTTGTTTGGACAGATCAGTGTGAGAAAAGTTTCTTAGAGTTAAAGTAATGCTTGATTATCGCTCCTGTACTAACTCTTCCTTCAGATAAGGAAAAGTTTGTGGTATTTTGTGATGCCTCGAGACAGGGTCTCGGCTGTGTGCTTATGCAGGCTGGGAGGGTAATAGCTTATGCTTCTCGGCAGTTAAAAGAGTACGAGGAGAGGTACCCTACTCACGATTTAGAACTCACAGCAGTGGTATTTGCGCTAAATATTTGGCGGCATTACCTTTATGGCGAGAAATGTGAGATATACACTGATCATAAAAGTCTGAAATACTTCTTTACCCAGAAAGACCTGAATATGAGACAGAGGCGTTGGCTAGAGTTGGTGAAGGATTATGATTGTGAAATCCTTTATCATCCTGGTAAGGCCAACGTGGTTGCTGATGCCTTAAGTAGAAAGGGTTAGAGTCAGTTGAGTACTTTGAAGCAAATCTCTCAACAGTTAGCAAATGAAATGACTCGAGCTCAGATTGAGTTGGTTGTAGGGCAATTGGCTAATATTACTCTGCAATCCACTCTTCTAGAGAGAATTAAAGAAGCACAAAAGCAAGATTCGGAATTGATAAAAACCCAAGCTAGGGTTTTGGCTGGGAAAGCTAGTGATTTTTCAGTGGATGAAACGGGAATGTTGAGATTTGGGAATCGAGTTTGTGTGCCTATGGATGAGAACATCAAGAAAGAGATCATGGATGAGTCTCACACGACTCCTTATTCAGTTCATCCAAGGTCGAGAAAGATGTACCAAGACCTGAAAACCATGTTTTGGTGGCCAGGCATGAAGAATGACATTGCTGAGTATGTTGCAAGATGTCTTACCTGTCAGCAAGTTAAGGCTGAGCATCAGAAACCTGCAGGGTTACTGCAGCCACTGAACATACCAGAGTGGAAATGGGAAGATATTGCTATGGACTTTGTGGTAGGTATGCCTAGAACCACGGGACAATTTGACTCTCTGTGGGTCATAGTGGACAGGTTTACAAAGTCTGCTCACTTCTTACCTGTTCGGACAAATTTCTCCATTGACCAGTATGCTGAGTTATATGTCAGAGAAATTGTTCGTCTTCATGGTGTCCCAAAGTACATTATTTCAGATAGATATCTGAAGTTTACATCAAGATCTGGGAGAATCTACATCGAGCTATGGGTACTGAGTTAAAGTTCAGCACGGCATTTCATCCTCAGACGGAGGGGCAATTTGAGAGGACTATACAGATATTAAAAGACATGTTACGGGCATGTGTGCTTGACTTTGAGGGATCATGGGTAAAGTACTTTCCCCTGATCGAGTTCTCTTATAATAACAGCTATCAAGCAACAATTGGGATGGCCCTTATGAGCTTTTATATGGAGGAAAGTGTAGATCGCCCATTCACTGGGATGAAGTGGGTGAAAGAAAGTTCTTGGGTCCCGAAGCTATTCAGAAAACAAGTGAGGCAGTTAACAAGAGTAGAGCGTGAATGCTCGCAGCTCAGAGTAGGTAGAAGAGTTATGCCGATCCAAAGCGTCGAGATATTGATTTTCAGGTCGGGGACCTGGTATTTCTCTGAATACCTCCGATGAAAGGCATAAAACGCTTTGGGAAGAAGGGAAAACTTAGCCCGAGGTTCGTTGGACCTTTTGAAATCCTTGAAAGGATAGGGCAAGTAGCGTACAGGTTGGCTATGCCCCCAGCGCTGGCAGCTGTACATAACGTGTTTCACGTTTCAATGCTTCAGAAGTATGTCTCGAACTCGTCCCATTTTCTGAGTTATGAGGCATTGGAACTTCAGCCAGACTTATCATATGAGGAACAACCAGTGCAGATACTTGATAGAAGAGAGAAAGTCTTGAGAAGCAAGACTGTGGCACTGGTGAAAGTACTGTGGACGAACAGAAAGGTAGAAGAGGCAAACCTGGGAACTCTAGACGGATATGCAGCAGAAATATCCGGAGTTGTTCAGGTAAATTTCGGGACGAAATTTCTATAAGGAGGAGGTAATTGTAATACCCGGAATTAAGAAAAATGATTAGCAAAGCCCTAATTAGATAATTATGAGTTAATTGAAGAATTATATTATTATATAGTTCAATATATGTGAAATTATATGAAATTTAAAATGTTAAAGACCCCGTTGGTGAGCCAGGGGCATTTGGGTAATTATGACCCGAGAAGGGTAAATTGTTGAGATTAATTTAATTACGTGCTTAATAGAACTATATTATTATATAGTATGCCTATGTTGTCTTTTCAGGTGTGTTCTGACAGGTTGGCGCGGTATAGTCACAACCGGGTGTTTCGGGCCGAACCGGGTTCGGGCCCAAAATTCATTTGGGATTGAAATAATTGGCATTCTTATTATTGATGAATAATCTGAAATTATATTGGATTTATGTGTGAATAAAATGGCTAAATTGCCCATGTGAGTGAATATGTACGTTTTAAGCCCTAAGGGCAAAATGGTCATTTGACCATAAGTGATTTACTTGAACCAAATTGATTTTTGAGAGAAAATGAATTATTTTTCTGGTTTCATCTCTCTCTCATCCGAACCCTCTCTTTCCCTAAAGCCCATTAGATTTTTAAAGTTGATTGTTGAGAATTACTTGAAGTTGGGTGTGAATTGGAGCTTTGGATTGTAGTTTCTTGAGCTTGAAGTTTAGGTAATTTCTTGCTGAGTTTTTATTGAATTTTAATTAGTGGAATCTAGCTGGAATTGTTATGGAAAAAGCATGATTTGAGTTGTATCTTGCCTTGTGATTGCTTGTTCTTAAGTGTGGTTATAATCTTGATGAATTGAGTGTGTTAATCTTTGGATTTAAGTTCTTGAGCATGGATTTTGATTCTAGGGTACTTTCTAATATTGAATCATGTGTTATTGTGATGTTGTGTTGGCTGGAAAATTGTTTAAATGGCTGAAGATGAAGCTCTTGTTCTTGAGCTTGGAATTTGCTTAGTTTGAGCATGATTTTGTTGTGTTTATGCAATCTGAATTTTTGGCTTTTGCAATGAGAATTTAGATGCATTTGAGTTGTGATTTTTGAGCCTTATTATGCATTTTTACCCTCTGTTTGGTTGGGGTTCGAAATCTAGGAAAGGTTGGCATTTTAAGACCTTAAAAATGGAGTTTTGGGGTGTTCTAAACCCAGTCGTCGCGACGGTATTTTCGGCCGTCGCGACTGGATTTGGCAGTGAGAAATTCTGTTTTCTCAATTTTGTTTTGGCCATAACTTTTGACTCGGGACTCCGTTTGGGATGTTCTTTATATCGTTGGAAAGCTCGTTCCGAGCTCTATTTATTATCTATATTTTGAATGCCATGTTTATATTTTGTGAAAGTGAAATTGGGGATTAACCCTATTTGTGAAATCTCGGATTATGTGACTAGGATTACCGGCACCTGATCAGGAGCACTGAGGGGTTTGGAATCTCTGTTATTGTGGAACAACAGGTAAGACAGTAGTTTGCACGTAGAGTATGCGCGGTGGCACTTATGTTGAATGTGATATATGTGAGTAATTGCAACCAGGATTAGGGTTATTACCCTAACATGAGCGGTTTAATAGCCTAGGGTTATTACCCTAGTGATATATGTTGTGTAATACTATGCCATGTCAGATATATCTATATATTGGAATTATGAATTATGCGCTTAAGGCATAATTAAACTAGACTCGGTAAGCTAGTACCTTGAGTTTAATTTTAATGCGGTCTAGGGTTATTACCCTAGAATATTATGAGTCCAGTGAAAGCATGAGTCAGGGTTGATACTCTTAGTAAATGTCATCTAAGTATATAGAAATGTATTATATGCGTGATTACATAGTATGAAAGTTAGGGTTATTACCCTAAGATTATATATGTTGTAGTAAATATTGAATACACGCATGTATGTTAGAAGTTACGTGTTTAAGACATAACTGGGTTAGACCTGGTATATATCACCAGGATAAACCACCGAAAGAACGTAATACATGGATTACGTATATACATGAATAGGGTTATGCGAGCAAGGCATAACCAGGTTAGGCTCGGTAATCAGAACCGAGGTAAACCCTACTGAGGCCTTATTGTATATAGACGTGTGAGAGCAACACGTAGGTCTACGCCACGTAGACATAAATAGGCATGTGAGCGTAACATGCAGGTCTATAGCAAATAGACAAATAGTGCAGTGACACTAATAATTATGTGTTACATATTGAGATTAAGGGTTATGTGTCAAGGCATAATCAAGTTGGACTCGGTATCTAGAACCGAGATGAACTATTTTAAGGCCTTATTGTAATTAGACGTGTGAGAGCAACACGTAGGTCTACGCCACGTAGATATATATAGATGTGTGAGCGCAACACATAGGCCTACGCCATGTAGACATAAATAGGCATGTGAGTGTGACATGCAGGTCTATGACACACAGACATATATGAATGGCATTACTGTTTAAATAGCATGATGAGCATATTATATTTGTTATGATTTATACTGTCTTGCTGGGCTTGGCTCACGGGTGCTCTACTGTGCAGGAAAGGGTAAGTCAGTGGCTGATCAACCATGAGTTTGAGGAGCAAAACGAAGAATGTACATGTTCAAGCCATATCAGACCAAGCGGGTTAAGGGTCTATCAGTGTTGAACTTTTGAATTCTGTTTTGCCGCTTAGGTCGGCTAGAAAGAAAAGACTTGTAATAAGTTTGTAATTATTTATGGGATCCCAACTATTTTGAAAGTTTAAATATATTACAAGTTTATGTTCATTCTGTTTAATATAAAAGTTTAAATTTTGCGCTATTTTGATTAGTAATCCCGATTAGGGGATTAGAGTTTCATAAGTATTTTGGGTAGCGTGCCTGATTATTTAGGACGTTGCATACCTAGTTGTGTCTTTTTTATTAGTCTAAAACTTTAAGTTAAGACTAAGTCATCAACATAGCAGACTAGTATTTGAAGTGAAAAGTACATGCCAGAGATAAAGTAATCAAAATTTAGATACCATAAAATTTTATGAGGATTATGAATTCTAGGTTCAAGTCATTCGAATAGACTGAACTAGAGTTCTCTATCTTATTCTCATAATTCTGATAAGTTATACCTATCCATGTGAATGGTTAGATTTTCTTTTCAGTAGTGTTCTTAAGTACCTATCACAAGTATCAACCTGATGAAGATGGGTATAGAATTTTCAAATTCTCCCACTCAATTAAGGTACTGTGAAACTTTATCAAAGAACTTTCAAAGGTATCAAACTTTTTTTAACAACAGTAAAACCGAAATGGAACATACAATCAAGATCAAGAATTTATTTTGATAATAGCTAACTCATTATATTACTTCCATGTTTAAAGAAAATATGTGTTACATAGGGAATTGTGGAATATACTCCACCCCTAAGTATATACATATAGGGTACTATGGATTACCTCCACCCCTAAGTATATAGAGATTATGATCCACCCCTAAAGGTTGTAAAGATCATGATTCTCTAAGTGTGATAGAGTTTATGTGGAGTTGAATACTATCCAGAGTTCATTAGATATAAAAGAACGTTGAAGTGCATAGTTTTCTTAACTTTTCTCCACCCCTATCAGATCAAAAGATCCTTTTATTAAACAAATTCTTAATTATTGTATTAGAATTAACGATTATTAATAAACATAGAAATAAACTCTAGTGTTTATTTAATATAACTCTATGAAGAGTTGTAAATATTATAGAATTTACATCAATAATAAAAACATTTACACATACAAACATATAAATATAATGTGGTAATAATTGATGAAGATAAATTAAATGAAGCTCAATCTCATAAATTTCAATTGTTGAATTTCGAAAATAAAAACTTTATTAATAATAATAATAAAAAAATGTATTGCAACAATATGAGAAAAACAGGGATAAATATCCCTAACTAAAATTTGAAATCCAAATTGTCTTTAAACTAAAACAATTAGTTCAAAAATAAATTGAAGAGCTTCATCTTCATCGGGACGATTTCACCCTTGGTCCAGCTTTCCAATCCAACTCATATGAGTTCAAGTAGCTTGGCCTATAAGAAGAAGAAAAGATATATACAAAGTTAGTCCAGAATAATAAATCCAATTGGATAATAATTCACTAAAACTCCTAAAGTTTATAAATAGAAATACCTTGTTTCTTTGCAAGAAGTTTAGGACATTGGGGTTTCCAATGACCTTTCTCATTGCAGTAGAAACACTTTCCTTTAACTGTAGCATCACCAGAAGGAGCAGCCTTTTTATGCTTTATGGCTTTTGTTCACTTTCTGGTGTTCTTCCACTTCTTCTTCGATTTGGGTTTCGAAGGAGAGGCAACATTTGCTTCAGGTTTGTTCGTCCCATTACCATTCCCAAGATTGTGAGGTTTACTCCCTTTCTTCTTGGGTCCTCCAATCAAATTTTCATAAGTTTGAAGGTCATTGACTAATTCATGAAAGTCAATTTCCTTCTTATTCATGACATAATTTGATGTGTATGGTAGAAATGCTGGAGTCAGGCTATTCAAGATAATGCTTACTTGAGTAGCACTGTCCATTTCAGCACCATGATCCTGGGCTTTTTGGAAATAACTTGACATGAGGAGAACATGGTCACGCACATTTTGATGATGTTCCATCCGTGCATTAATGTACTTCTTAGTCGCGTCAAAGCGGGACTGAAGTGATGCCTTACCGAATAACTCATTTAACTTCGTCATAATTCAGCAGCCTTCTCGGTTTCAGAAAACCGAGTTTTGAGGGTGTCAACCTTGCTAGAAAGCATAAAGTATAAAGCTTTGTCATTTGCTTTCTGCCAACGCTCATACTTTTCTTTCACAGCTTTGGATGCATTGTCCCCAGGCACTTCAGGTGACGGCTCAGTCAAATCAAACAAGGCACTTTCTCCTATGAGAGCAATATTAATGTTCTCATTCCACTTAGTAAAGTTAGATCCATTCAGCTTATTTTCAGTCAACAGTGATAACATGGGACTCATTTTGGTAATACAGGATACTACAAAATAATAGAAATCAACAAATAGAAATCAATAATGGTTTAACACAAAATCAATTCTGAAATTATAAGCACATAGCAAGTAGGAATGATATGAGAAAATACTTTAAAAAAATTCAATCCTAAATAATTTCCAAGGTTTTTCAATAAACTGATATCAGTGTCCCGTTTAGGCGAGAGTCAAAGCTACTATCTATTGAATAGAGTTGTCAGCTCATCTAAAATGTTAAACATTCAAGCAACCTTTTGTTCGATCAAGATTGGAATCCAGCGTTGTCCCGTTTAGGCGAGAGTCAAGGCTATTCTATCTTATGAGCTACTACCATTGTTTCGCAATTTGCAAGTCAAACATGGTCGCCACCATTAGGGTGATCTATACCATATAAAACACTTACAAACTACTTATCTTTCGAGATTAAACGGTGCAAAATTGCTAATGAACGTTCCTCCATTAGGGAGGATTACTCACTAAAACAAACGCGATGTAAAACCAACAATGGAGATCGAATATCTTAATAATAATAAAGCTCATTCTTTAAAATGTATTTTCTTTATTATTCTAATAAATATACTCATTAAATTCGAAATTTAGAATTAAATATTTAAAAAAATAAGAATTTAATATAATATTTATAAAATTATACTTAGATGGTGATTGAAATAAAATTAATTATTTCGATCTTAGTAGTAATCTTAAATATAAATATTAAGGAAATTAATTTAAGTTGTATTAATTTAAATTAATTAGCAACTTAAAAATTTCCTTGACAATATATTTATTGTATTCGAAAAATGAAGTATAAAATTATACAAATTTGGAAAATAATAAAAATTAGAAAAGAAATACTTCAAGCAAAAATATTACCTATCTAGATTTTCTTTTGATTAGTTAATTCAATTTCTAATATTATATATATTTTAAATTTCATTTATTTTAAATTAATCAATAGATGAAAAAATCATTGATTTAAGTTGGCCCAAGAATTAATTAAAATAAATAATTAATTTTCAACTCAATCTATTTTTCAAAAAAAATTCAAAAATATTGCATAAATAAAATGCAATTTTCGAAATTGATTAATAAAACAAAGAAAAATATATATATTGAAAATTATTTAAATTTAAGTTGAAAAATTAAATTTCAACCTAGAAATAATTTTCTATTTAATTAAGTGTCATGAAAAATAAATAAATATTTAAGTATCATGATGAAAATAAATTTAGATATTTAAATTTTTCAAGTTAATTAAATGTATTAAACTCAAGAAATAAATAATTAAGTGTAGAGAAGGCTTAATTATTAATTTCTAGTTTAATACTAGGAAAAAATATACTTAAATAAAAAATTTTATCAAAATTAATTATTTAAATAATTAATTTCACAATTTATGATATTTTCCTATTTAAATATTAGAAATAATAAGTAGTCTAGAAATGACTATCTAGAAAATATCTTATTTGACTAAGTATCTTTTCAACAAAAATTTGAAAAATATCTAATTTAAGTTATGTAGAAAAAATCTAGAACTTAAATAATTTCAAATTTAGATTTAATTAAATATCAAAAATTAAGTTATAACCACTTAATTTGAAAATATTTTTAAAGTTAATATTCGAAAGATATTAACTCAAAAAATATCTAAAATATTCCATTTTAAGTTAATATTCGAAAAGATATTAACTCAAAAAATATCTTAAGAATCTTTAATAACTAATGCCTAGGATTCCTCAACTTAATTTAAAATTTAAATAAAATATTTAAATTTAAGTTAGATAAGAAAAATCAGTTGATACAACTAATTTATAACTTAAATAAGAATATTTAATTAAATAAGCTCCAGAAAGAATCTAGTTAGTTAAAATTCTTTATTTAATTAAATACAAGAAAAATACAAATAGTTTGTCTACAAAAAATATCTAAAACTAAAAGTGTTTTTCTTCAAATTAACTTTAAAATATTAAAATAAAAATAAATTTCATATATTTTAAAAGTTAATTATGTTGCTAATTCAATTTTATTAGGTCAAACTAATATAATTAACCTAGTACAGTTATTCAAATCAGGCAAATGGGCCTTCACAATTGGGGTAGTTCATGTGAGGGGGTGCTGCGTTCAGTATGTCGTACCCACTTCTATGGCTCCCAACTCTCACACAAGGCCCAAAAGAGAGGAATTTAACCTTAAAATAAATAACTGTTATTAATTGAATAGGTCCAATAACTAAATGGACCTAAATAAAATCTATCATGGTGTGACATTTTATTTAGCAACAACATATATGCATCTATATAATACAATAAACACATAATCACACACAGGTACACACTTGGATGGATCCTATCATGTTGCTAGGTCATACACAGATGACAGAAGATTGTAAAATTTACCTGTTACAAATTATTAACTTGACCAAGGGAGCCATCAGATCATTAGATCTGGCAAAAAGTAACCATGGCTATTTGCAATCAAGTAATAATAGGATTTGAAAACTTACACACAAGCCAAAACCACATACTTCTGCAACAAGGTTAGCTGGATAGTTGGAAGTAGGATTTATTTAATTTTAAATAAATAAATTTCGAAATTATTAAAATAAATATTTAAAATTAAACCTACAATTTTGAAAAACTAGGTTTCAACTAACCTAAATATCATTTCAAAAATTTGCTAACTACTTTTAAAAATTAAATGTTATTTTATAAATAAAAATCAAATAAAAATTAAAAAAGATAAAATAAATATCTTTTTAAAATTTCAAATTTAATTTAAATAAATAAAATAACAAAATTTAAAAGTTAGCAAAATATCTTACATCTATTTAAAATTACATGATAATAGTTATCTTATTTTAAATAAGGTCAAATTATTTATAAAAAAAAAAAGATTTAATTTAAAAAAATTAATATCTGACCTTAAATTTAAAAATAAGATAAGATATAATCAAATTTAAAAATAAGATAAATAATTAAGCAAAAAGATAGATATTTACTAATTTCAAATTCAAATTACACTAATATCATGAATTAAATTTAAAAAATATTAAATTAATTTATTATGATAATCAGAGTTGAATTAGGAATAGTAAATATATAAATACAAAAGTACACAAAAAATCGGAAGTTAATTCCATGAAAAATCATGAAAAAACGAAGAAAAACAAAAATTTTGGGAGCTGTACGGACGGTATGCAACGCATACCGTCCGCGCGCGCACCATGGAGTGACTGGCTGAATAACCTCGGCGGACAGGGGCATCTGCAGCGTTCCCGCACGCGTAGGGAGGCTTCAGACAAGCTTCCGCGCGCAGAGCCCAAATTTCAGACAAAACGAGTTGTCTGCGCGCGTGATGTCTGAGGGACAAGCCTCGTGCGCGCGCGTGCCCTGAAGCACGACTCCAATATTTTTTGAATCTTCAAAAAATCATAACTAATTAAGATTAAATCGAAATTGAGTTCTGTAAAAAAGTAACTTGCTTAATGTTTTCCATACTATCCAATAAAAATAATTTCTGAAACAGATATTCAATTATTTTAAACGAAAATTCACATAGACCAATCTACTCACAAGTATGTTGTTTAAACACCCTAAATATGAACTTTCCAAAACGATAAATTAAACACATATAAAGTTAACAAAACCTTACATTGATGCAGCTGTTGGAAATTATTTTACCAGGATCTTAGATCTACTCACAAGTATGTTGATTAACACTCTAAATATGAACTATCTAAAACGATAAAATAAACACATATAAAGTTTAGGAAACCTTACATTGGGTGCAGCGGAATTAAATTACTCCTTCCGTTCAGATATCTAGCCCTTGATTCCTTTCTGTAGCAGCGCATTATCAATATCTGAACCTGGATCTCTTTCTCTGAATCTTTGATGCTAAAACTCCTACTTGCTGAAAGTCTTTCTTCACGATCTTCCTCACTATGGTTGAGGTATCACTTGCTGTGTGTGGGCACTACTCATACACTAAGTATTTCGAAATCTCAATGAGGAAGAGAGAGAGAGTGGGTTCAGCCAAAGATAGGGAGAGAGAAGACTGTGAAGGATCACACAGAAATCTCAATGAAGTCTGCATATCTTAATCTTTCAGAAAATCAAATTTTCTAAAAAACTGAGCCTTCCCTTTTCTATTCTTTGGCCGAACCTCTCTCTCTCTTTTCTTCTTATAAATTTCGAACCTTAGTGATAGAGTAAGTGCCCACACACAGCAAGTGGTAACTCAATCATAGATTGGAAGACTGTGAAGGATCACACACAAAGAGAAGGACATTCGGGCTCAGATCTTGATAATACTCTGTAACAGAAAGGATACAAGGGTTAGAGATCTGAGTGGAAGGAGACATTAATTTCGCTGCATCAATGTAAGGTTTTCTTAACTTTATATGTGTTTATTTATCGTTTTAAAAAGTTCATATTTAGGGTGTTAAACAACTGTTGGGTTTTGTGCCCTAAATAAAACCCTTTACAATCTGATTAGTTATCAATATAAGAAATTTGAAGTGATTGATGTTTGCATGAATTTTACATGCTAATGGTTTAATATGATAAATATGTTTATGACATTCATACACACAAAATCAGTTAAATCCAGATCATATGTTTATTCACAATTACAGTATCGTCAACACAGTGGAATGTGATTGTGATCATATGAATCAAAAGTTTTGGTCCCTGTTTCATCAGTGTTATTGGATTTACACTAATGTGATAATCAGCGATGATGTGTACTTACACTTGGAGTAAGTATTATGTTCTTTCCAGGACATTAGTAAAGTATACTAGTTTTGAATGTATGGAGTATACATTGGACTGGACAGATATTGCAACTAAGTTAAGATATTACAAACTTACCGTTATACATATCTTTCCAAGTCAATATCAGTAGTTGATCTTAAGATTAAAAAGAATCTAAATCCTGATATGCTTGGGCTCAACTCAGGAGTGCTATTCATGTTCTTTGATTTATTAGTTAAGCCTACTTTTGGGTCAGGGTGATACGTATATTTTGGGAACATGATAGTATGATTGAGTGGGAGTGCTGAACATAAATATGGAATCTATAGCTTCTACTGGTGTATAGAAGTTAAGTGATGATTCCCTTCGAGCTTAGCAAATAGAAGTAAATGGATGAGCTCTTGTTTAACGGACTAATTATTAGATCGCTAAACACCATTTACAGGTAGCTAAGTGTTTTAAGGGGCAAAATACATTGAGGGGTGAGAACGGTAAAGAAATCCCATCTCGATGTAAATCATCTATATAGAGGATCTTTAAATCACAATAAGATTATAACAATGGTTAAATGAGATAGTATATTGGTATCGTGAAACATACAATATGCTCTATATAAGTCTGAGAGTGCAATTCTAAGTTCTAAGAGTGGATTCAACGAAGAATTAATAAGTAGGAATTTACGTGGTAAATTTGGTTCACTTATTGGAAGCTCAGCATATAAATCCATGGTCCCCATTCTAGTTGAGAACATTCTGCTTGTAAGACTCATTAATTGATTCGTGATTGGTCAATTATAATTCTAAAGTTAGACTATGTCTAATTTTATGAATTTTCACTAAGCAAGGGTGAAATTGTAAGGAAAAGAGTTTTCTACGTTTATTTATTTATTAATAGACTTTTTATGTCTAATTAATAATTAAATTAAATGACAATATTATTTAATAATCTATTTTAGTTATTAAATAATTAGTTTTGGCATTTAAAAGGTTAGAATTGGAAAATTGGCGTTTTTGAGAAAATAGAGATAAAATTTGATAAAATTGCAAAATTAAGTGAGGCCCATTAACACCATATGGCCGGCCACTTAATGATGATTTTTCAAATTATTATTTTCATTATTTTAATGCCAAATAATTCTAAACCTAGACCTAGTAGTTGCCTATAAATAGAAAGTGATGGCTCAGTCAAAATATAAGTTTTCAACAAGCCTTTCTGACAGAAATTTCTCTCTTCAGAAAAACTGAGCCTTCCCCACTTTCTACACCTTGGCCGAAACCCTCTCTCTTTTCTCCTTCATCTTTTTCGTGACCCTAGTGAAAGAGTAATTGCCCACACACAGCAAGCAGTAACTCAATCATAGATTGGAAGACTGTGAAGGATCAAAGCTTGAAGAAGAAGGAGATTCGGGCTCAGATCTTGATTATACTCTGCTACAGAAAGGAATCAAGGGTTAGAGATCTGAGTGGAAGGAGACATTTATTCCGCTGCATCAATGTAAGGTTTTCTTAACTTTATATGTGTTTATTTTATCGTTTTAGAAAGTTCATATTTAGGATGTTAATAAACATACTTGTGAGTAGATCTAAGATCCTGGTAAAATAATTCCCAACAACAACATACTTGTGAGTAGATCTACGATCTTGGTAAAATAATTTCCAACAGAGTATTCATTGGAAGGGACCGACATTGATTTTAGATAAGATATCATAAACTTACCGTTATATCTTTCTAAGTCAATATCAATGGTTGATCTTAGGTCTATGGATCTTAATCCTGATATGTTCTTCAAGGTGTTCATGGATGCTAACTTATTGTTCTGGCGGATATTTAGATCTTGGGAACATGGTAGTTCAATTGAGTGGGAGCGCTGATCATAGTATGGAATCTATAGCTTTTCTATAAGTATTTAGAAGTGAAACAGTGATTTCCTTTGAGCTTGGCTTGATAGAGATAAATGATTGAGATCTCATTTCAGTAATTATATTAGTTTACTAAATCATCATTTATAGGTAGCTAAGTGTTTTAAGGATAAAATACATTGAAGGGTAGAATGATAAATTTATCCTTATTCAATGTAGATCATATATAGGGGATCTTTGACTATTAGGATTGTAACAATGGATAATCATAATGTATCTATATCGTGGTACATATAGAGCGTTCTATATAATTGAGAGTGTTATTCAATTCCAAATCTATAGTGGCGCAACGCTTGAATTAATAAGTTAGAGAATTTACTTGGTAAATTCTAGATCTACTTATTGAAAGCTCGGTTATATAGGCTCATGGTCCCCTCACTAGTTGAGATAATACTGCTTGCAGACTTAGTTAATTGATTTTGATTAATCAATTATAATTCTAAAATTAGACTGTCTTATTTATGAATTTCCACTAAGCAAGGGCTTTATTGTGAAGAAAATAGGTTTTGGAGTCATTTTATTAATTAAGAGACTTTGTATTGTCTAATTAATAAATTATATAAATGACAATTTTATTTGATAATTTATTATAATTATTAAATAAATAAGTTTGGCATTTATAGGATTGAATTGGAAAAAATGGTATTATTGAAAGAAGAATAAGTGGTTGAAATAAAGTGGCAAAATTGTAAATAGAGATTTGTCCTATTAGTGGGTGGCCCTAGTGTTGATTTTTGCCCAATATTTTATTCTTTTTTAATCCATATAATTCAGCCCTAAGCCCTAGTTGAAACACTATAAAAGGAACATGATGCTCTCATCTCATCCTCTTGTCAACTTGACTATTCAACCTACCAAATCTAGATTTCATTCTCTGACAACTAGTGGATTAGAGACACCTTCAATAGTGATTTCAAACCTCCTTCATTGTTCATTCAATTTGAAACCTTGAGTGAAAAAGTACCATGGCCACACATAGCAAGTCAAGTACTCAATCATAGTGAGTAAGACAGTGGCAACCAAACCCGAAGGAGAGAAAGAGATCTAGGTTCAAATCTTGATAATGCTCTACTATAGAAAGGAATCAAGTGCTAGAGATCTTAAACGGAAGGAGTCATTATAGTCCGCTGCAACCAATGTAAGGTTTTCTCAAACTCTTATGTGTTTAATTTCATTGTTTTATAGAATTCATCTTTAGGATGTTATTCGACATACTTGCTAGTAAATCTAGATCCTGGTAAAATATTCCCAACAAACTATTCTTAGGTTTAGTGGCCTTTAATATACCTGAGTATCCATTTAACAATTGTCCAATGAGCATTTCCAAGGTTGGTCATAAGTCGGCTCACTACACTTAGAGCATGGCTAGGTCTGGTCTGGTGCAAACCATGGCATACATCAAGCTTCCAACAATGTTGGTGTATGGCACTTGCTCCATGAGCTTCTTTTCAGCATTGGTTTGGGGATTCTGAGATTGAAAGAGCTTGAATTGAGGAGCCAAAGGTGTAGATACTGCCTTTCAGTTGTCCATCCTAAACTTTTCAAGTGTTTTCTTTAAGTAGTCAGTTTGTGACAAATCATTCCTTTCTAGCTTTGATCAATTTCTATCCCCAAGATTTTCTTAGCCTTGCTAAGATCTTTCATATTAAACTCCTCACTGAGCTTTCCCCTGATCTTCTTGATCTCACACTTCTCTTTTCCAATAATTAGTATGTCATCAACATATAAAGCAAATATAGATTTTGATTCATATACACACAAGGATCATAGTGACTTTCAGTGAAACCAATGCTAGTGATAAAGCTGTCAAACATGATATTCCATTGCCTTGGTGCCTATTTTAAACAATTCAGAAACCATTTGATCAAGTATACTTTTTTTGGATCTCCATTTTCATATTCTTGTGGTTGTTCCATATAGATTTCTTCATCTAATTATCCATGAAGAAACACTGTCTTCACATCCATTTGGTCCACCTCAAGGTTTTCTTTGGCTGCTTTGGCTAGCATGACTCTAATAGATGTTTGTTTACAATAGGGGAAAAAAATCTCATTAAAATCAACCCCTTCTTTCTGAGTAAATCCCTTTGCAACCAGCCTTGCCTTGTATCTTGCTTGTTCAACTCCAGGGATTCCTTCTTTTACTTTCATGATCCACTTGCAGCCAATTACTCTTGCATGCTTTCGTTTCTTTACCATGATCCATGTTTTATTCTTAATCAGAGAATCCATCTCTTCATCCATTGCTCTCTTCTAGGCTGTACTTTTAGGTCTGGTAAGAGCTTCTTGGACAGTCAAGGAATCTGAATTGATCTCTTCTTTAGCAACAGCAAGGCATATGCAATGAAGTCTGCATATCTTAATCTATAGCAAGCCATAGAAGTGGGTATGACATACTGAACCCAGCACCCCCTCACATGAACCACCCCAATTGTGAAGGCCCATTTGCCTGATTTGAATAACTGTACTAGGTTAATTAAACTAGTTTAACCTAATAAAATTGATTAGCAACATAATTAATTTCATTTATTTTGAAATTAATTTAAGAAAATTATAGTTTAAAGAATTTTATATTCTAAGCTAAACTATATGTATTTTCTTATATTTAATTAAATATAGAATTATAACTATCTAGATTCTTTCAGAAGCTTAATTTAAATTTTTCATTAAATATTCCTATTTAAGTTGATATTTATTTATCTACAACTAACCAACTTAAATCTGAATATCTTTTGGATTTAAAATTTCAAAATTAAGTTGAGGAATTTTAGGCATTGGTTATTAAGATTATTTAGATATTTTTTAAGTTAATATCTTTTCGAATATTAACTTAAAATGGAATATTTTAGATATTTTTTTTAAGTTAATATCTTTTCGAATATTAACTTAAAATGGAATATTACAACTTAATTTTTGATATTTAATCAAATTTAAATTTGAAAATATTTAAGTTCTAGATTTTTTCTAATACAACTTAAATTAGATATTTTTTCAAATTTTGTGGAAAACATACTTAGTCCAATAAAACATTTTCTAGATAGTTATTTCTAGACTACTTATTATTTCTAATATTAAATAGGAAAATATTATACATTGTGAAATGAATTATTTATATAATTAATTTTGGTACAATTTATTTTAAGTATATTTTTCCTAGTATTAAACTAGAGATTAATAATTAAGCCTTCTCTACACTTAATTATTTATTTCTTGAATTTAATACATTTAATTAATTTGAAAATTAAATATCTAAGTTGATTTTCATCATCATACTTAAATATTTCATTTTCATGACACTTAATTAAATAGAAAATTATTTTTAGTTGAAATTTATTTTTTCAACTAAATTTAACTAATTTTCAAAATATATTTTTTTCTTTATTTTATTAATCAAATTTCGAAATTGCATTTCTTAAATGCTCGAATTTCGAATTGTATTTGAAAAATAGATTAAAGTTGTAAATTATTTATTTTATTTTTGGACCAACTTAAATCAATGATTTTTTCATTTATTGATTAAATTAAAATAAATGAAGTAAAATATATTTTATTAGAAATTTAATTAATTAGTCAAAGGAAAATCTAGATAGGTGATATTTTTGCTTGAAGTATTTTTCTAGTGTATTTAATTAAATAGAAAATTAATATTTAAGTTAATTTTCATCATCATACTTAAATATTTGAAATTTTTCTTACACATTTTTAATTAAATAGGAAAATTATATTTTTTGTTGTAAATTAATTTTATTAATTAATTTTGGGCCAACATTAAATTAGAATAATTTTTCCAGGATTTATTTTTTATTTTAATATGCAATTTCGAAAATTGTATTCTTAAATACTTTAATTTTTCGAAATGCAATATATATTTATAAAAAATTAAATTTGAGTTGTAAATTAATTTAAATTAATTTTGTAACAACTTAAATTGAATATTTTTCTAAATATTTATTGGAAATTATTACTAAGATGGAAATAATTCATATTATTTTCATATCCATCTAAATAAAATTTATAAATATTAAATTAAAATTTACATTTAGAATTTTTTTATTCTAAGTTAAAAAATTTAATTAAATAAATATATATTGAAAATAAATAGATTAAATAAAGAGAATCAAAGAAAATACAACTCTCTTTAAATAATGAGCTTTATTATTATTAAGATATTCGATCTCCATTGTTGGTCTTACAAAAGTTAAATGTTTTCAATATAACCTCGAGACGCTAGACTTCGTCCCCCTATGGATGGTTATTCGTTGAACGCATTTAACACCGTAAGATCTCATTTGATAAGTGTTTTGTAAGTTTTCGTCTCTATTAGACTCTCCCCTACGGTTACTACTGAGAGATAAACTTATGAAACATGAAACAATGGTGGAAGCTCATAAAATGAGAATAACCTTGACTCTCGCCTACCAGGACAACGTTGGATTCTTATTTTGATCGAATAAAAGGTTGCTAGAATGGTTCCTATTTTAGATAAGCTAACAACTCTATTCAATGAATGATACTTTGACTCTCGCCTACCGGGACACTGCATCAGTTTCTTGGAAACCTTGAAAATTATTTAGGATTGTATGTTTTAGTATTTTCACTTGTCATTCCTACTTGCTATATGTTTAATAATTTCTGAATTGTGTATGAATTTATATTGAACCATGTTATTTTCTATTATTAAATTGTAGTTTAATTTCGAATCTTCATTGTTGGTCTAACATGTTTGTTTATCTAATGAGATAAATCCCTAGTGGATTTTCACCATTAGACATTCATAATAGTGTTAGATCTCGAAAGATAAATATTGTATATGCAACGTCTAGCTGTTCATCAATTGATAACACCTTAGACTAGCATTTTTATAATATGAAACAAGAAGATTATATAAATAAGATTACTTTGACTTTCGCTAATCGAAGCCTCGTTGGATTCTTATTTATAAACGAAATTATCCTAATTCCTCTTAGCTTATTCATTTCAAATCAGCTTAATAACATATCATTGGATGAATGGTCTATAAATCATTTCATGTCATTCTATATTTTCTCTTAAGAAATTAAATGACGCATATGATTATAATCCCAAAATTCTATTCCCAATTGATATAAATCCTCAATCTTAGAAATCTCATACTTTATGGGCAAATCTGACTTAGAGTTTAAATTAGTAGTGGTGGTCCAAGAAAGAATTACTCATTATATTTGATTGAATTTAAGTCTTTGGCTTTAATTTTAGAATCCAAACAGAAATTTTCTTATATTTCTATTTCCAGAAAGCAATACAGTTACACTTTCAAGTGTTTAATATCCATCTTCTATTAATGGATTCAAACTGTATGGAATATGACTTAGGTATTCTATGACCATGATCCACTTGCACTATTCTAAGAATTCTTTGATGTAACTAAACCTATGTCATCAAAAGAAACTACCACATTGTTTTTTATCTATGGCATTTGTATCTTGTTCATAGTGGATTTCACAAGATCAATCTCTGCAAAGAGTTAATATGCCTATATCCACTGAAAGTAGTTCATCTCATTCGCAGATGGATGTACATTCAGGGGTGGATATGAGTTTTTTCGTTGTATTCTTAAAACGATAACTCTAGATTATACCTTTAGCAAGAAATTTGAAATGTTTAAAAAATTTCATTAATTTCTAGCAATGGTTAAAACCATTAAGGTAAGTGGTTAAAGATCTTGCGAACTGATAGGGGTGGAGAAATAGTTAGTAGATATGCAGTTCAAAGATCATTAATTTTATTTTTGAATTATATCCAAACTTACCTCCCCAGAAATTTCGAGTTGCATGTTGATGATTAGTTACTAGTTGTTGCCTAATTCCTTCTGTGGTAATACAATTTCAGAATGATGTAATGGTTGTATACTTAATGTAAATCATTACTAGATTCATGGATGACCTAATCAAAATCTTAAGAAAAGCTAGAACTGTTAACCATGGTTTGTTAGCTGATCTAAGTGATTAGGGGTGGACCATCCCATTGTCAATAGATAAGAAAGTGTTTGTTCAAACAAATACTACTTTTCTAAGAAAATGACTAAGTCTGAAATAAAGTAGCAAATAAAGGAGATATTTTTCTTGATTCCAAAAGTGTTCTATCATCTTATATGACATATGATGATCCCACTCCCTCTGTTGTCTTGTCACAACCGAAGAGGTCAATACCATTTAGTTTTCATAGACAGAATTCACGGTACCTTGTCGTAGTGGGAGAGTTTCTAGGAACTCACCTTCTCATGACTTGGGAGACACTAGTGATTAAAATCCATTGTGAGTTTAAATAAATAATGGATTCTCAAGATAAGAAACTAAGAAGAAAAGCCAATAGAACTATGGTTTAATCCATTCACAAGGAATAACCAAAAGTTTTCTATTACAAGGACATAAAAGGAAATTCTAGTTAATAAGTCTATTCTATGGACTTAACAAAACTTCCTGTTCCTAATATTATAGGTTTGAGTTTATCTAAACCTATGGCTTGTGGTATACCTGGTAATTACTTACTCTAATGCAAGCAACTTACTTTAGTAAGATGCTGAAGCATTTTCTTTCTAATGGCAATCTATAGAAGCTTCACAACTTCTTAGGCATAGATTTTATTTATATAAGGAAAAGTCTCAACTATTCGAGAAAAGATAAAGCCATGAAAGAATTTCTTAAATCAACAGTGAGAGGTCTTAGATATGCTTTTGTATGCCTAAGACCAGACACCTGCTGTTGAGTGGGAGTAATGAGTAGGTATCAGATTAATCCAAGAGAAGAACATTGGAAGAAAATCAAGTAAATCTTAAGATTAAGAAGAGGAACTATATGTTAGTCTATAAGGGTGTGTTTAAAACTCTTAGACAACACCACATCAGATTTCGAAATTTGCCTTTGTGCTAGAAAATCTTTCTAATAAGATGGTGATTACTCTGGGGGTGGAATAGTAATTTTGGAGAAGTGTAAAAACCTATCTGAAGTCTCTAGGTCTACCAGGAAGGGACTGAATGTTAAAGTTGCAAGAAAGGTACTTTTTCAGTCTAAGGAAAGTTCTATACATTTTTGGCACCATTCCAAATTGCCTAAACTACTAGTGTTAATTTCCTGATTAACCAAAAGTAGTTGCCAAAAGTATAGAATCCAGTATCCCAAGAGAGTAGACATATGGAGAGGAATTTCACATTATCAATGATTTTGTGATTAAGGAAGAGTAATGGTGGAGAAAAGGTTGTGGTTAATTCAACCTTTCAGATCCTATTACGAGGAGTTTACTACTACTACACTTGATTTGTATATCAAGGTGTTGAGATTATTTGAAACGCACTTTTTGTTTTATATTAGTGCAAGTGGGAGTTCGTTGGCTTTTATGCCCTAAATAAAACTCATTTTAATATAATCAGATTTACTTATTAATATAGATCAGAAATAACATTTAATGTTGCAGGGTTCACATGATTTATTTCATGACTATATGTACATAATGTATAAATTCATCTGAAACCCTTTTCACATACTTGATCCTGTTTATTGTGTTGTCAACACATTGGAAAGTAAACATGACTATGTGAATAAAGTTTCCTAGATTTATCAGACATAGGGTTTTACTGATATGATAATCTACAATAGAGGTTACTTGCATTTGGAGAAGTGCTATGTTCTTTCCAGAGCATTGGTTAAATCAAAGCTCAGGTTGGATGCATGGAGTATGCATCGGAGGGAACCGATATTGAACTTTGACTTAGATTTATTAAACTTGCCGTAATATCTATTCAAGTCAATATCGCCTAGTTGATCCTAGATCAAATGATCTTAATCCTGTTATGATTAGGCTCGATCTTGAAAGGCTATTCGTGTTCTTTGACTTGTCAGGGTGATACGTGCATTTTGGGAACACGGTAGTGCAATTGAGTGGGAGCTCTAGCATAAACATGGAATCTATAGCTTCTATCTGGCGAATAGCCTTCAGATTATGCAATGAAGTCTGCATATCTTAATCTTTCAGGTGCTCTAATTTTTCAAAATTGTAGGTTTAATTTTAAATTTATTTTTTTAAATTTCGAATTTTCAAATTTTTTTTAAATTTTCGAAAATTATTTTTTTATTTAATTAATTATTTTTGAAATTAATTATTTAATTTAAAATTAAATAAATCCTACATCCAACTATCCAACTAACCTTGTTGCAGGAGTATGTGTTTTAGCTTGTGTGTAAGTTTTCAAAACCTATTATTACTTGATTGCAAATAGCCGTGGTTACTTTTTTCCAGATCTAATGATCTGATGGCTCCCTTGGTCAAGTTAATAATTTGTAACATGTATATTTACGATCTTCTTTCATCTGTGTATGATCTAGCAACATGATAAGACCCATCCAAAGTGTGCCTGTGTGAGCCTATGTGTTTAATTTTATTATAGATGCATATAGGTTGTTGTTGCTAAAATAAATTATTATAGTTCTTGATACAATTTATTTAGGCCCATTTAGTTTTGGGCTTATTCAATTAATAACAGTTGTTCATTTTAAGGTTACATTCCTCTCTTTTGGGCCTTGCGTGAGAGTTGGGAGCCATAGAAGTGGGTATGACATACTGAACCCAGCACCCCCTCACATGAACCACCCCAATTATGCAATGAAGTCTGCATAATTTGTTTCAGCTTATGTGAAATGAGTACTCCACCATTTATGTTCATTTGGTCAAGCTCGAAGGAGATCATCCTTTGCCCACACACAGCAAGTGGTAACTCAATCATAGATTGGAAGACTGTGAAGGATCACACACAAAGAGAAGTCTGCACAATTGGGGTGGTTCATGTGAGGGGGTGCTGGGTTCAGTATGTCATACCCACTTCTATGGCTCCCAACTCTCACGCAAGGCCCAAAAGAGAGGAATGTAACCTTAAAATGAACAACTGTTATTAATTGAATAAGCCCAAAACTAAATGGGCCTAAATAAATTGTATCAAGAACTATAATAATTTATTTTAGCAACAACAACCTATATGCATCTATAATAAAATTAAACACATAGGCTCACACAGGCACACTTTGGATGGGTCTTATCATGTTGCTAGATCATACACAGATGAAAGAAGATCGTAAATATACATGTTACAAATTATTAACTTGACCAAGGGAGCCATCAGATCATTAGATCTGGAAAAAAGTAACCACGGCTATTTCCAATCAAGTAATAATAGGTTTTGAAAACTTACACACAAGCTAAAACACATACTCCTGCAACAAGGTTAGTTGGATAGTTGGATGTAGGATTTATTTAATTTTAAATTAAATAATTAATTTCAAAAATAATAAATTAAATAAAAAAATAATTTTCGAAAATTTAAAAAAAATTTGAAAATTCGAAATTTAAAAAAATAAATTTAAAATTAAACCTACAATTTTGAAAAATTAGGTTTCAACCAACCTAAATATCATTTCAAAATTTGCTAACTACTTTTAAAAATTAAATGTTATTTTATTAATAAAAATTAAATAAAAAATTAAAAAAGATAAATGAATATCTTTTTCAGATTTTAAATGTAATTTAAATAAATAAAATAACAAAATTTAAAAGCTAGCAAAATATCTTACACCTTTTTAAAATTACATGATTATAGTTATCTTATTTTAAATTTAAATAAGGTCAAATTATTTAAAAAAAAAGTTAATTTAAAATATTTTAAATCTGACCTTAAATTTAAAAATAAGATAAGATATAATAAAATTTAAAAAATAAGATAGATTCTTAAGCAAAAAAGATAGATACTAACTATTTTCAAATTCAAATTACACTAATATCTTGAATTAAATTTAAAAAATATTAAATTAATTCATAATGATAATTAGAATTGAATTAGGAATAGTAATAGTATAAATATAGAACTACACAAAAAATCGGAAGTTAATTCCATGAAAAAGCATGAAAAATCGAAGAAAAACGAAAAAATTGCGAGCTGTACGGACAGTTTTCGCGATCGTATGAAAATTTCAGCACAACTCCGATTTTTTCGAATCTTCAAAAAATCATAACTAATTCAAATTAAATCGAAATTGAGTTTTGTAAAAAAGTAACTTGCTTAATTTTTTCCATACTATCCAATAAAAATAATTTCAGAAACAGATATTCAATTATTTTTAACGAAAATTCACATAGACCAATCAATCATCAAATAACACTCAATACAACATGATACCATCCAAAAACAAATAAACAATCGTTTTAAAGTCCAAATTTCTTGCAAGTAAATCAATTACCATGGCTCTGAGGCCAGTTGTTGGAAATTATTTTACCAGGATCTTAGATCTACTCACAAGTATGTTGATTAACACCCTAAATATGAACGTTCAAAAACGATAAAATAAACACATATACAGTTTAGGAAACCTTACATTGGGTGCAGCGGAATTAAATGACTCCTTCCGTTCAGATATCTAGCCCTTGATTCCTTTCTGTAGCTGAGCATTATCAATGTCTGAACCTGGATCTCTTTCTCTGAATCTTTGATGCTGAAACTCCTTCTTGCTGAAAGTCTTTCTTCACGATCTTCCTCACTATGGTTGAGGTATCACTTGCTGTGTGTGGGTACTACTCATACACTAAGTATTTCGAAATCTCAATGAGGAACAGAGAGAGAGAGTGGGTTCGGCCAAAGATAGGGAGAGAGAAGGCTCAGGTTTTTTCTGAATGAAAAAGTAGAAAATTTAAGTGTAATTTTCTTGAAGCCTTCACTATCTATTTATAGCATTCCACTAGGGTTAGGTTTGAATTATTTGGCATTAAAATAATGAAAATATTGTTGGAAACTATTTTACTAGGATCTTAGATCTACTCACAAGTATGTTTATTAACACCCTAAATATGAACTTTCTAAAACGATGAAATAAACACATATAAAGTTTAGGAAACCTTCCATTGGGTGCAGCGGAACATAATGACTCCTTCCGTTCAGATATCTAGAGTGGGTTCGGCCAAAGATAGGGAGAGTGAAGGCTCAGGTTTTTCTGATTCAGAAAGTGTCAGGAAAAAAGTGTAATTTTCCTGAAGCCTTCACTATCTATTTATAACATTCCACTAGGGTTAGGTTTGAATTATTTGGCATTAAAATAATGAAAATATCAGCGGGAAAAACCCTATAAAAGTGGCCGGCCCTACATAGGGGATTTGGGCCTCACTTTTTGCAATTTTGCAGTTTTATCTTTTCTGCATCTGATTTTCTCAAAAACGCCAATTTTCTAATTCAATCATTTAAATGCCAATTCTAACTATTTAATAACTATAAATAATTATTAAATAATATTGTCATTTATCATATTTATTAATTGAACCATACAAAGTATCATAATTAACAAATATGCCCCTAAAACTCTTTCTTTACAATTTCGCCCTTACTTAGTCAAAAATTCACAAATAGACATAGTCTAATTTGAGAATTATAATTGATTATTCAAAACCAATTATATGAGTCTTACAAGTAATATTATCTCAACTAGTGCGGGGACCATGGGTCTATATAACCGAGCTTAGAATTTCACTCTCAGTATATAGAATGCTCTATATGTTCCACCATATAGACGAATCATTAGTTATCCATCGTTATAATCCTAATGTGATCAATGATCCTCTATATGAATGATCTACACTGTAAAGGGATTAGATTACCATTACACCCTACAATGTATTTATTCCTTAAAACACTTGACCCCGTATAAATGATATTTCAGCTTATGTGAAATGAGTACTCCACCATTTATGTTCCTTTGGTCAAGCTCGAAGCAGATCATCCTTTGCTTACTATTCGCCAGATAGAAGATATAGATTCCATGTTTATGATAGCGCTCCCACTCAATTGCACTACCGTGTTCCCAAAATGTACATATCACGCTGACCTAAAAGTAGGCTTAACTAACAAATCAAAGAACACGAATAGCCTTTCAAGATTGAGCCTAATCATAACAGGATTAAGATCATTTGATCTAGGATCAACTAGGCGATATTGACTTGAATAGATATTACGGTAAGTTTAATAAATCTAAGTCAAAGTTCAATATCGGTCCCTTCCGATGCATACTCCATGCATCCAACCTGAGCTTTACTTTAACCAATGCTCTGGAAAGAACATAGCACTTCTCTAAATGCAAGTAAACTCTGTTGTAGATTATCATATCAGTAAAACCCTATGTCTGATAAATCTAGGAAACTTTATTCACATAGTCATGTTTACTTTCCAATGTGTTGACGGCACAATAAACAGGATCAAGTTTGTGAAAAGGGTTTCAGATGAATTCATACATTATGTACATATAATCATGAAATAAATCATGTGAACCATGCAACATTAAATGTTATTTCTGATCTATATTAATAAGTAAATCTCATTATATTGAAATGAGTTTTATTTAGGGCATAAAACCCAACAAACTCCGACTTGCACTAATATAAAACAAAAAGTGCGTTTCAAATAATCTCAACACCTTGATATACAAATCAAGTGTAGTAGTAGTAAACTCCTCGTAATAGGATCTGAAAGGTTGAATTAAACACAACCTTTTCTCCACCATTACTCTTCCTTTAATCACAAAATTATTGATAATGTGAGATTCCTCTCTATATGTCCACTCTCTTGGGATACTGGATTCTATACCTTTGGCAACTACTTTTGGTTAATCAGGAAATTAACACTAGTAGTTTAAGGCAATTTGGAATGGTGCCAAAGATGTATAGAACTTTCCTTAGACTGAATAAGTAGCTTTCCTGTAGCTTTAATATTCAGTCCCTTTCGTGTAGACCTAGAGACTTCAGATAGGTTTGCAGACTTCTCCAAAATCACTATTCCACCCCAGAGTAACCACCATCTTATCAGAAAGATTTACTAGCACAAAGGCAAATTTCGAAATCTGATATGGTGTAGTCTAAGAGTTTTAAACACACCCTTATAGACTAACATATAGTTCCTCTTCTTTATCTTAAGATTTACTTGATTGTCTTCCAATGTTCTTCTCCTGGATTAATCTGATACCTACTCATTACTCCCACTCAATAGCAGGTGTCTGGTCTAAGGCATACAAAAGCATATCTAAGACCTCTCACTGTTGATTTAAGAAATTCTTTCATGGCTTTATCTTTTCTGGAATAGTTGAGACTTTTCCTTAGATAAATAAAATCTATGCCTAAGAAGTTGAGAAACTTCTATAGATTTCCATTAGAAAGAAAATGCTTCAGCATCTTACTAAAGTAAGTTGCTTGCATTAGAGTAAGTAATTACCAGGTATACCACAAGTCATAGGTTTAGATAAACTCAAACCTATAATACTAGGAACAGGAAGTTTTGTTAAGTCCATTGAATAGACTTATAAACGTAAATTTCCTTTTATGTCCTTGTAATAGAAAACTTTAGGTTATTCCATGTGAATGGATTAAACCATAGTTCTATTGGTTTTTCTTCTTAGTTTCTTAGCTTGACAATCCATTACTTGTTTAAACTCACAATGGATTTTAATCACTAGTGTCTCCCAAGTCATAAGAAGGTGAGTTCCTAGAAACTCTCCCACTACGACAAGGTACCGTGAATTATGTCGAAGAAAACTAAATGGTATTAACCTTTTTGGTTGTGACAAGACAACAGAGGCTTTTGGAATCAAGAATTAAATATCTCCTTTATTTGCTACTTGATTTCAGACTTAGTCATTTTCTTAGAAAAGTAGTATTTGTTTGAACAAACACTTTCTTATCTATTGACAATGGGATGGTCCACCCCTAATCACTTAAAATAGCTAACAAACCATGGTTAACAGTTCTAGCTTTTCTTAAGATTTTGATTAGGTCATCCATGAATCTAGTAATGATTTAAGTATACAACCATTACGTCATTCTGAAATTGTATTACCATAGAAGGAATTAGGCAACGACTAGTAACTAATCATCAACATGCAACTCGAAATTTCTAGGGAGGTAAGTTTGGATATAATTCAAAAATTGATTTAATGATCTTTGAACTGCATACCTACTAACTATTTCTCCACCCCTATCAGTTCGCAAGATCTTTAACCACCTACCTTAATGGTTTTCCACCATTGCTAGAAATTAATGAAATTTTTTAAACATTTCAAATTTCTTGCTAAAAGGTATAATCTAGAGTTATCGTTTGAAGAATACAACGAAAAAACTCATATCCACCCCTGAATGTACATCCATCTGCGAATGAGATGAACTACTTTTAGTGGATATAGGCATATTAACTCTTTGCAGAGATTGATCTTGTCAAATCCACTATGAACAAGATACAAATGCCATAGATTAAAAAAAATGGTAGTGTCTTTTGATGACATAGGTTTAGTTACATCAAAGAGTTCTTAGAATACTGCACGTGGATCCTGGTCACAGAATACCTAACTCATATTCCATACAGTTTTAATCCATTAATAGAAGATGGATATTAAACACTTGAGAAAGTGTAACTGTATTGTATTCTGGAATTAGAAATATAAGAAAATTTCTATTTGGAATCTAAAATTAAAGTCAAAGACTTAAATTTATACCAAATATAATGAGTAATTCTATCTTGGTCCAGCAATACTAATACAAACTCTAAGTCAGATTTGCCCATACAAGTAGGAGATTTCTAAGATTGAGGATTTATATCAATTGGGAATAGAATTTCGGGATTATAATCATATGCATCATTTAATTTCTTAAGAGAAAATATAATGACATGAAATGATTTATAGACCATTCATCTAATGATATATTATTGAGCTAATTCGAAATGAATAAGCTAAGAGGAATTAGGATAATTTCGTTTATAAATAAGAATCCAACTATGCTTCGATTAGCGAAAGACAAAGTAATCTTATTTATGTAATCTTCTTGTTTCATATTGTAAAAAGACTAGTCTAAGGTGTCATCAATTGATGAACAGCTAGATGTCGCATATACAATATTGATCTTTCGAGATCTAACACGATTATGTATGTCTAACGGTGAAAATCCACTAGGGATTTATCTCATTAGAAAAACAAACATGTTAGACCAACAATGAAGATTCGAAATTAAACTACAACTTAATAACAGAAAATAACATGGTTCAATATAAATTCATACACAATTCAGAAATTATAAGCATATAGCAAGTAGGAATGACAAGTGAAAATACTAAAACTTACAATCCTAAATAATTTCTAAGGTTTTTCAACAAACTGATACAGTGTCCCGTTTAGGCGAGAGTCAAAGCATCATCCATTGAATAGAGTTGTCAGCTCATCTAAAATGATAACCATTCTAGCAACCTTTTATTCGATCAAGATTGGAATTCAGCGTTGTCCCGTTTAGGCGAGAGTCAAGGCAATTCTATCTTATGAGCTTCCACCATTGTTTCATAATTTGTAAGTCAAGTATGGTCTCCACCATTAGGGTGATCCATACCATACAAAATACTTACAAACTACTTATCATGCGAGGTTAAACGGTGCGAAATTGCTAATGAACGTTCCTCCATTAGGGAGGATTAGTCACTAAAACAAACGCGGTGTAAAACCCACAATGGAGATCGAATATCTTAATAATAAAGCTCATTATTTAAAAAAAAATGTATTTTCTTTGATTTTCTTTATTTATTCTATTTATTTTAAATATATATTTATTTAATTAAAATTTCCAATTTAGAATGAAAAATTCAAAATATAAATTTTAATTTAATATTTATAAATTTTACTTAGATGGTTATGAAAATAACATGAATTATTTCCATCTTAGTAATAATTTCCAATAATATTTAGAAAAATATTCAATTTAAGTTGTTACAAAATTAATTTAAATTAATTTACAACTCAAATTTTATTTTCTATAAACATATATTGCATTTCGAAAAATTAAAGTATTTAAGAATACAATTTTCAAAAAAATGCATGTTAAAATAAAAAATAAATCCTGGAAAAATCATTCTAATTTAATGTTGGCCCAAAATTAATTGATAAAATTAATTTACAACAAAAAATATAATTTTCCTATTTAATTAAATATATAAGAAAAATTTCAAATATTTAAGTATGATGATGAAAATCAACTTAAATATTAATTTTCTATTTAATTAAATACACTAGAAAAATACTTCAAGCAAAATATCATCTATCTAGATTTTTCTTTGACTAATTAATTCAATTTCTAATTATATACTTTAATTCAATTTATTTTTAAATTAATCAATTAATGAAAAAATCATTGATTTAAGTTGGTCCAAAATTAATTAAAATAAATAATTAATTTACAACTTAATCTATTTTTCAAGATAAAATTCAAAATTCCAGCATTTAAGAAATGAAATTTCGAAATTTGATTAATAAAATAAAGAAAAAATATATTTTGAAAATTATTTAAATTTAGTTGAAAAAATAAATTTCAACTAAAAATAATTTTCTATTTAATTAAGTGTCATGAAAAAGAAATATTTAAGTATCATGATGAAAGTCAACTTCGATTTTTAATTTTCAAATTAATTAAATGTATTAAATTCAAGAAATAAATAATTAAGTGTAGAGAAGGCTTAATTATTAATCTCCAGTTTAATACTAGGAAAAAATATACTTAAAATAAATTGTACCAAAATTAATTATTTAAATAATTAATTTCACAATGTATAATATTTTCTTATTTAATATTAGAAATAATAAGTAGTCTAGAAATAACTATCTAGAAAATATCTTATTTGATTAAGTATATTTTCCACAAAATTTGAAAAAATAACTAATTTAAGTTGTATTAGAAAAAAATCTAGAACTTAAATATTTTCAAATTTAAATTTAATTAAATATCAAAAATTAAGTTTAAACCACTTAATTTAAAAAAAAAAAATATTCCATTTTAAGTTAATATTCGAAAAGATATTAACTTAAAAAATATCTAAAATATTCCATTTTAAGTTAATATTCGAAAAGATATTAACTTAAAAAATATCTAAAGAATCTTAATAACCAATGCCTAAAATTCCTCAACTTAATTTTGAAGTTTTAAATCCAAAAGATATTAAGATTTAAGCTGGTTAGTTGTAGATAACAAAATATCAACTTAAATAGGAATATTTAATGAAAAATTTAAATGAAGCTCCAGAAAGAATCTAGATGGTTATAATTCTATATTTAATTAAATACAAGAAAATACATACAGTTTAGCTTAGAATAAAAAATTCTTTAAACTATAATTTTCTTAAATTAATTTCAAAATAAATGAAATTAATTATGTTGCTAATCAATTTTATTAGGTTAAACTAGTTTAATTAACCTAGTACAGTTATTCAAATCAGGCAAATGGGCCTTCACAATTGGGGTGGTTCATGTGAGGGGGTGCTGGGTTCAGTATGTCATACCCACTACTATGGCTCCCAACTCTCACAGAAGGCCCAAAAGAGAGAAATTTAACCTTAATAAGAACAACTGTTATTAATTGAATAAGCCCAAAAACTAAATGCGCCTAAATAAATTCTATCAAGAACTATGACATTTTATTTAGCAACAACAACCTATATGCATCTATAATTAAATTAAACGCATAGGCTCACACAGGCACAGTTTGGATGGGTCCTATCATGTTGCTAGGTCATACACAGATGAAAGAAGATTGTAAATATACCTTTTACAAATTATTTACTTCACCCAGGGAGCCATCAGATCATTAGATCTGGCAAAAAATAATCATGGCTATTTGCAATCAAGTAATAATAGGTTTTGAAAACTTACACACAAGCTAAAACACATACTCCTGCAACAAGGTTAGCTGGATAGTTGGATGTAGGATTTATTTAATTTTAAATTAAATTATTAATTTCGAAATTATTAATTAAATAAAAAAATTTTCGAAAATTTAAAAAAAATTTGAATAATTCGAAATTTTTTAAAAAAAAATTAAAATTAAAATTAAACCAACAATTTTGAAAAATTAGGTTTCAACCAACCTAAATATCGTTTCAAAAATTTGCTAACTACTTTTAAAATTTAAATGTTATTTTATAAATAAAAATTAAATAAAAAATTAAAAAAAAGATAAATGAATATCTTTTTCAGATTTTAAATGTAATTTAAATAAATAAAATAACAAAATTTAAAAGTTAGCAAAATATCTTACATCCATTTAAAATTACATGATTATAGTTATTTAAAAAAAGATTTAATTTAAAATTTTAAAATCTGACCTTAAATTTAAAAATAAGATAAGATATAATCAAATTTAAAAATAAGATAGATTATTAAGCAAAAAAGATAGATATTAACTATTTTTAAATTCAAATTACACTAATATCTTGAATTAAATTTAAAAAATATTAAATTAATTCAATATGATAATTAGAATTGAATTAGGAATAGTAATAGTATAAATATAGAACTACACAAAAAATCGGAAGTTAATTCCATGAAAAAGCATGAAAAATCGAAGAAAAACGAAAAAATTGTGAGCTGTAGGGACAATTTTCGCGATCGCAGGAAAATTTCAGCACAACTCCGATTTTTTCGAATCTTCAAAAATCATAACTAATTCAAATTAAATCAAAATTGAGTTCTGTAAAAAGGTAACTTGCTTAATTTTTTCCATATTATCCAATAAAAATAATTCCAGAAACAGAATCGCAATTATTTTTCACAAAAATTTACAAACATCAATCAATCATCAAATAACACTCAATACAACATGATACCATCCAAAAACAAACAAACAATCGTTTTAAAGTCCAAATTTCTTGTAAGTAAATCAATTACCATGGCTCTGAGGCCAGTTGTTGGAAATTATTTTATCAGGATCTTAGATCTACTCACAAGTATGTTTATTAACACCCTAAATATGAACTTTCTAAAACGATGAAATAAACACATATAAAGTTTAGGAAACCTTACATTGGGTGCAGCGGAACATAATGACTCCTTCCGTTCAGATATCTAGCCCTTGATTCCTTTCTGTAGCAGAGCATTATCAATATCTGAACCTGGATCTCTTTCTCTGAATCTTTGATGCTGAAACTCCTTCTTACTGAAAGTCTTTCTTCACGATCTTCCTCACTATGATTGAGGTATCACTTGCTGTATGTGGGCACTACTCATACACTAAGGTAATTTCAAAATTTCAATGAAGAAGAGAGAGAGAGTGGGTTCGGCCAAAGATAGGGAGAGTGAAGGCTCAGGTTTTTCTGATTCAGAAAGTGTCAGGAAAAAAGTGTAATTTTCCTGAAGCCTTCACTATCTATTTATAGCATTCCACTAGGGTTAGGTTTGAATTATTTGGCATTAAAATAATGAAAATATCAGAGGGAAAAACCCTATAAAAGTGGCCGGCCCTACATAGTGGATTTGGGCCTCACTTTTTGCAATTTTGCAGTTTTATCTTTTCTCCATCTGATTTTCTCAAAAACGCCAATTTTCTAATTCAATCATTTAAATGCCAATTCTAACTATTTAATAACAATAAATAATTATTAAATAATATTGTCATTTATCATATTTATTAATTGAACCATACAAAGTATCATAATTAACAAATATGCCCCTAAAACTCTTTCTTTACAATTTCGCCCTTACTTAGTCAAAAATTCACAAATAGACATAGTCTAATTTGAGAATTATAATTGATTATTCAAAACCAATTATATGAGTCTTACAAGTAATATTATCTCAACTAGTGCGGGGACCATGGGTCTATATAACCGAGCTTCCAATAAGTAGATCAAGAATTTATTACTAAAATTCACTAACTTATTAATTCTTCGTTGAATCCACGCATAGAACTTAGAATTGCACTCTCAGTATATAGAATGCTCTATATGCTCCACCATATAGACACATCATTAGTTATCCATTGTTAATGTGATCAATGATCCTCTATATGAATGATCTACACTGTAAAGGGATTAGATTACCATTACACCCTACAATGTATTTATTCCTTAAAACACTTGAACCCGTATAAATGATATTTCAGCTTATGTGAAATGAGTACTCCACCATTTATGTTCGTTTGGTCAAGCTCGAAGGAGATCATCCTTTGCTTACTATTCGCCAGATAGAAGCTATAGATTCCATGTTTATGATAGCGCTCCCACTCAATTGCACTACCGTGTTCCCAAAATGTACATATCACGCTGACCTAAAAGTAGGCTTAACTAACAAATCAAAGAACACGAATAGCCTTTCAAGATTGAGCCTAATCATAACAGGATTAAGATCATTTGATCTAGGATCAACTAGGCGATATTGACTTGAATAGATATTACGGTAAGTTTAATAAATCTAAGTCAAAGTTCAATATCGGTCCCTTCCGATGCATACTCCATGCATCCAACCTGAGCTTTACTTTAACCAATGCTCTGGAAAGAACATAGCACTCCTCCAAATGCAAGTAAACTCTGTTGTAGATTATCATATCAGTAAAATCCTATGTATGATAAATCCAGAAAACTTTATTCACATAGTCATCTTTACTTTCCAATGTGTTGACGGCACAATAAACAGGATCAAGTATATGAAAAGGGTTTCAGATGAATTCATACATTATGTACATATAATCATGAAATAAATCATGTGAACCATGCAACATTAAATGTTATTTCTGATCAATATTAATAAGTATCTCTGATTATATTGAAATGAGTTCTATTTAGGGCATAAAACCCAACAAATATCAGTTTAAAAATTTAAACCAAGTGGCCGGCCATGTACAGTAATGGGCCTTACATGGATTTTACAGTTTTCTCAATTCTGCATCTGATTTTCTCAAAAACGCCAATTTTCTAATTCAACCATTTAAATGCCAATTCTAACTATTTAATAACTATAAATAATTATTAAATAATATTGTCATTTATCATATTTATTAATTGAACCATACAATGTTTCATAATTAACAAATATGCCCCTATAAACTCTTTCTTTACAATTTTGCCCTTACTTAGTGAAAAATTCACAAATAGACATAGTCTAATTTGAGAATTATAATTGATTAATCAAAACCAATTATATGAGTCTTACAAGCAATATTATCTCAACTAGTGCGGGGACCATGGGTCTATATAACCGAGCTTCCAATAAGTAGATCAAGAATTTAGCACTAAAATTCACTAACTTATTAATTCTTTGTTGAATCCACGCATAGAACTTAGAATTGCACTCTCAGTATATAGAATGCTCTATATGTTCCACCATATAGATGCATCATTAGTTATCCATTGTTATAATCCTAATGTGATCAATGATCCTCTATATGAATGATTTACACTGTAAAGGGATTAACCGTTACACCCTACAATGTATTTTATCCTTAAAACACTTGACCCCGTATAAATGATATTTCAGCTTATGCGAATTGAGTACTCCACCATTTATGTTCGTTTGGTCAAGCTCGAAGGAGATCATCCTTTGCTTACTATTCGCCACATAGAAGCTATAGATTCCATGTTTATGCTAGCGGTCCCACTCAATTGCACTACCGTGTTCCCAAAATGTACGTATCACCCTGACCTAAAAGTAGGCTTAACTAACAAATCAAAGAACACGAATAGCCTTTCAAGATCGAGTCTAATCATAACAGGATTAAGATCATTTGATCTAGGATCAACTAGGCGATATTGACTTGAATAGATATTACGGTAAGTTTAATAAATCGAAGTCAAAATTCAATATCGGTCCCTTCGGATGCATACTCAATGCATCCAACCTGAGCTTTACTTTAACCAATGCTCTGGAAAGAACATAGCACTTCTGCAAATGCAAGTAAACTCTGTTGTAGATTATCATATCATTTAAACCCTATGTCTGATAAATCTAGGAAACTTATTCACATAGTCATGTTTACTTTCCAATGTGTTGACAGCACAATAAACAGGATCAAGTATGTGAAAAGGGTTTCAGATGAATTTATACATTATGTACATATAATCATGAAATAAATCATGTGAAACCATGCAACATTAAATGTTATTTCTGATCTATATTAATAAGTAAATCTGATTATATTGAAATGAGTTTTATTTAGGGCATAAAACCCAACAGCAGCGGAATTAATGTCTCCTTCCGCCCAGATCTCTAACCCTTGTATCCTTTTTGTAGCAGAGTATAATCAAGATCTGAGCCCGAATGTCCTTATTCTTTGAGTTTGATCCTTCACAGTTTACCAATCTATGATAGAGTTACTACTTGCTGTGTGTGGGCACTTACTCTTTCACTAGGGTCACGAAATTGATGAAGGGAAAAGAGAAGAGGGTTTTCGGCGAGGTATAGAAAGTAGGGAAGGCTCAACTTTTCTGAAGGGAGAAATTTCTGTCAGATAACTACTGAAAGCATGTGATTTGACTGAGCCATCACTTTCTATTTATAGGCAACTACTATGTTTAGATTAGGAATTATTTGGCATTAAAATAATGAAAAAATCAATTTGAAACTCCACAAATAGTGGTCGGCCATGGTGTGTTTGTGGGCCCCACTTGATTTTGCAATTTTAACAAATTTTATTTCTATTTTCTCAAAAACGCCAATTTTCAATTCTAACCTTTTAAATGCCAAAACTAATTATTTAATAACTAAAATAGATTATTAAATAATATTGTCATTTAACTTAATTATTAACTAGACATATAAAGTCCATTAATAAATAAATAAACCTAGAATCTCTTTTCTTTACAATTTCACCCCTGCTTAGTGAAAATTCATAAAATTAGACATAGTCTAACTTTAGAATGATAATTGATCAGTCACGAGTCAATTAATGAGTCTTACAAGCAGAATGTTCTCAACTAGAATGGGGACCATGGATCTATATGCTGAGCTTCCAATAAGTGAACCAAATTTACGAAGTAAATTCCTACTTATTAATTCTTCGTTGAATCCACTCTTAGAACTTAGAATTGCACTCTCAGACTTATATAGAGCATATTATATGTTCCATGATATCAATATGCTATCTCATTTAACCATTGTTATAATCTTATTGTGATTTAAAGATCCTCTATATAGATGATCTACATCGAGATGGGATTTCTTTGCCGTTCTCACCCCTCAATGTATTTTTCCCCTTAAAACACTTAGCTACCTGTAAATGGTGTTTAGTGATCTAATAATTAGTACGTTAAACAAGAGCTGATCCATTTACTTCTATTTGCTAAGCTCGAAGGGAATCGTCACTTGACTTCTATACACCAGTAGAAGCTATAGATTTCGTATTTATGTTCAGCACTCCCACTCAATCATACTATCATGTTCCCAAAATATACGTATCACCCTGACCTAAAAGTAGGCTTAACTAATAAATCAAAGAACATGAATAGCACTCCTGAGTTGAGCCTAAGCATATCGGGATTTAGATTCTTTTAATCTTAAGATCAACTACTGATATTGACTTGGAAAGATATATATATATAACGGTAAGTTTCTAATATCTTAACATAATTGCAATATCGGTCCAGTCCAATGTATACTCCATACATTCGGAACTAGTATACTTTACTAATGTCCTGGAAAGAACATAACACTTACTCCAAGTGTAAGTACACATCATCGCTGATTATTGTTAACTCAAACTTTTTGATCTCCTTATTTTGATGATTAGCAAATATTTGATTATTATTTGTTACTAATGATTTATTGATTTTGTAGCAAATTTAAAAGAGAAAATAAATATTTTGGTATTTTTACCAAACTTTTAAAAGCAACACTAAATGGACTCAACAAGCATATCAAGAGCAAAAGATTCATCAAGGGATCAACAACTCAAGACCCTATTCAAAAGAGGTCTTCAAAATCCCAAAGTCAAAAAGTCAACCCGAAAGTCAAAGTCAAAGTCAAAGTCAAGGTCAACTCTCGGGAAAAATCAACTTGGGATCAAAAACATGCAAATCAAGCTAGGAGGCTCATCTACATCAAGACTACTCAAAATTAAATGGTATAAATCTACTTTAGTCTTGTTAAAGTGATTTGCATAGCACACTAAGTTTTTATAAATTTGAATTTTGGCCCATTCACTAACTTGTGCAACAAGTTTTCTCACACGATAGTTCAAAAAATTTTTTGATTGAATTTCTAAATTACATTTTGTTTAACTAAGAGAACAAAGTTGGAATTTCTGAAATCGGATAATCGAGTAAGAAGTTATGCGCGTTTAAGTCCCAAAAAATGGCACTTTTGCCACTGGTCAGTCATCCGGAATTCCGGATGGCAACCGGAATTCCGGTTGCAATCAATCCGGAATTCCGGTTCCCATCCGGACTTCCGGTTCATGGCTTACCCCACCTCGGGAAACGTGCTAACGGCTATAAACGGCTAGTTTTTTATCAAACACTATATAAACTCGATTTTTCTTTCAAAAAATAAGTTGGTTGAGCATTTATTACATATATCTAACCTATCTAAGTGAGATTAAGGAGCTTCTAAGTTTGAAATCCAAACCAACACTTTTCACACACTTTGAGCCAAAATTTGATTTTATTCATCTTAAGTGTGCTTGCTTTTCACTCTAGGTTTCCATTGTATCATCATATTTCTAGAGTGATTTTAGCTTGTATATCAAACACATTTCCATATTGTGATTGAGGTGAGGTTGGCACCGGTTTTGTAAACAACCCGGAAATAGTGAGATTGGCACTTTAACAATCCGAGAAAGAGGTTAATAGTCCTCGGGGGTGCGAAACTATTGTAAGAGGTTTGGAAATACCTTGGTGAAAATTTCCCGGTTGTAAGGGTTAGTCAAGCCCGTTAACTTGGCTCGATATTGGAACTCAAAGCTAGGTCCATAGCTTTGAAGACCAAGGACGTAGGTGGCATAGTTCTACCGAACCTTGTAAAAATCGAGAGTTTGCATTTTCTAATCCTTAAACTCTTTACTTTACAAGTTTAATTATTTGTCTTAATATATTGCTTGCCATACTACTTGCTTTTACTTGATTAATTGACTAATTGCATAATTTTGTGTTAAAAGTTTTAATTTTCCGAAATTAGTTTAAATTTCCAATTCACCCCCCCTCTTGGAAACATATTTTGGGCTAACAATTGGTATCAGAGCAAGGGCTCAAATTATTTGATTAGATTTCACAATCTAGAGCATGGCGTTTCCAAGTAATTCACAAAATAACATGTTAGAAGGTTTTAGCACAAATAGAGCACCATACTTCAATGGAGTAGATTTTCCTTATTGAAAAATTAGAATGGAAACTTACCTTCAATCTATTGACTATGATTTGTGGCATATTGTATCTAGTGGTCCTTATGTTGCTAAACATGTCATAAATGGTGTTGAAGTAATTAAGACTTATGAAGCATATGATGAAAATGATAAGAAAATGCTTTCTAAAAATGCTAAAGCTAAATATGCTCTTATATGGGGTTTGGATAGAGATATTTTTAAAAATATTGAACAAGCCTCTACCGCTTATGATATGTGGAAAATGCTTGAAGTTACTCATCAAGGAACTAGTGCTATGAAGGAAACTAAAATTCAAATTTATTCCACTCAATATGAGAACTTTAAGATGAAATCGGATGAAACCATTGCTAATATGTATACTCGCTTCACTACAATTACTAATGGTTTGAACTCTCTTGGCAAGGTACTTACTCAAAAGGATATGGTGACCAAGATTTTGAGAAGTCTCACCAAGGCGTATCAAGGAAAGGTGGTTGCCATTCAAGAAGCCAAGGATCTCTCAACACTTCCCTTGGAAGAACTAATTGGCTCACTCATGAACCATGAAATTTTCATGAGTGCTCAAGAAGAAGAGGAAGTTGAGAAGAAAAAGAAGACTATTGCATTCAAGTCTTCCTCCTCCCATGCCATTAGTGAAGAAGATGAGGAAAGCTTATGTAGTGACATGGAGGACTTGGCACTCTTCTCTAAGAAATACAAAAAGTTCATGAAATTCAAAAAGAACTTTGGGAAGAGGCCACAAAGAGGGAGTGACTCAAAAGAAAGAAAAAGCAAAGATGATCCACCAATTTGCTTTGAGTGCAAGAAGCCCGGACATATGAAGATGGATTGTCCAATGAGAAAGAAGAACAAATACAAAGGAAGGGCAATGTTGGCGGATTGGCTCAATAGTGACGAAGAGGACTCCGAAGAAGAAGGAAAGAATGAAGTGGCAAACATGTGCATGATGGCACTTGATGATGGGGTAAGCATTTCTAACCAAAATGATTGTGATAGTGAAAATGATGATGATAACTTAGATATGTCATATGATGAGTTGTCTAATTCATTTAAGGAACTATTTGATGATTTTGGTAAATTGCTTGTTAAAAACCAAACCCTTAGAGAGAAGACCAACATGCTTTTAAAAGAAATTGAGATTTTGAAAATAAATGAAAAAGAACTTATAGCTAAATCTCAATGTGCTACATGTGCTTCACATAAGAAAGAAATTATTGATTTGAAAGCCCATGTGAGAAGCCTAAAAAATGACATATACACCTTCACTAGAGGTAAGGAAGGCTATGATCTCATGGTGGGAAACCAATCATGTGGTTTTTCAAAAAATGGTATTGGTTATGATCCTAGTAAGAAACAAAAATTTTTGATAAACCTTTTTGTGAAATCATCTAGTCTACCTCACTTTACATGCACATATTGTAACCGAGATGGTCATACTATTTCCTATTGTCATGTAAAGAAATTTGCATATCTAGGCAAGACTAAATGGGTACCAAAGGGTTCTAGAACTAACATGAATGGACCCAAAGTTATATGGGTACCAAAAGCCAACAAATGAACTTGTTTTTGTAGGAATCAACAAGAAAGAGCCAAAGCTTATGGTTCTTGGATAGTGGATGTTCAAAGCATATGACTGGTGATCCATCAAGATTTTCAAGCTTTAAAAGCAAGGAAAGTGGCTTTGTCACTTTTGGAGACAATTCAAAAGGAAAAATCTTGGGCATTGGTGATATCGGTAACATATACTCTCCATGTATTAAAAATGTGCTTCTTGTTGATAATCTTAAACATAACTTGCTTAGTATTAGTCAATTATGTGATATAGGTTTTCGTGTTGTGTTTGAATCCTCAAAATGCTCCATTGAAAATGTTTCAACCAATGAAGTTATTTTCCTTGGAGTAAGGAAGGATAATGTGTATGTTATTGATGTTGATTCTTTTGATAGTAAAAATAAATGTTTAACCGTTATGAATGATAATTCTTGGTTGTGGCATAGAAGATTAGGACATGCTAGTATGGATTCTATTTCAAAATTGGTTAGAAAAGATCTTGTTATTGGTTTGCCATCTATTCC
The DNA here is from genome assembly GCF_029168945.1 of Cannabis sativa. Classification (NCBI taxonomy): domain Eukaryota; kingdom Viridiplantae; phylum Streptophyta; class Magnoliopsida; order Rosales; family Cannabaceae; genus Cannabis; species Cannabis sativa. Next base: position 40,576,604 of record NC_083606.1, on the reverse strand, counting down.
GTTTGTTAAAGATAAACTTTGTGATGCATGCCAATTTGGAAAACAAATTAAAACATCTTTTCATTCCAAGAAAGAAATTTCAACTACTAGACCTTTGCAATTGCTTCATATTGATTTATTTGGTCCTTCTAGAATTGCTAGTCTTGGTGGTAAATACTATGCTTTTGTAATTGTTGATGATTTTTCAAGATTTACTTGGGTTATTTTCTTGACTCTTAAAAGTGATGTTTTGGAAAACTTTGTCAAATTTTGTAAAAATGTGCAAAATGAAAAAGGATATTCTATTACCTCCGTTAGGAGTGACCATGGTGGTGAGTTTGACAATGATGCCTTAGAATTGTTTTGTGATGATCATGGTTTTAACCATAACTTTTCGGCACCAAGAACTCCACAACAAAATGGAGTTGTCGAAAGGAAGAATAGAACAATTCAAGAAATGGCTAGGTCAATGCTAAATGAAATTTCATTACCAAAATATTTTTGGGCCGAGGCCGTCAATACCTCTTGCTATATTTTGAATCGTGTTTTCATTAGGCCCAACATGAATAAAACCCCTTATGAGCTTTGGAAAGGAAGAAAACCCAACATTGGTTATTTTAAAGTTTTTGGATGCAAATGTTACATTTTAAACACCAAGGACAACCTTGGAAAATTTGATGCGATGTTGGAATTTTTATAGGGTATTCAACACATAGTAAAGCTTATAGAATTTACAACAAAAGAACTAATGTTGTTGAAGAATCTATTCATGTTGCTTTTGATGAGACTAACCCGCCTACAAGCAAAAGTTTAGATGATGATGTTGTAGGTTTGGGAGATGAGGTTCAAAATCTCGAAATTGGAGAGACTTCCAATGCTCCTTCACAAACTCCCAAAGAGGAACCACCCGTGGAAAAGGTAAATGAAAGCCAAGGTATGAACTCTAACCTTCCACATGAGTGGAAATTCAAAAGTACTCATCCTATAGACCAAATTCTAGGTGATCCTTCTCAAGGTGTCACTACTAGAAACTCCCTTAGAAACTTGTGTAATTTCATTGCTTTTATTTCTCAAATTGAACCAAAGAATTTTAAAGAGGCCGAAGTTGATGAATTTTGGCTTCTAGCTATGCAAGAAGAAATAAATCAATTTATAAGAAATAATGTTTGGGAGTTAGTTCCAAGACCGTCACATCAATCGGTGATTGGAACAAAATGGGTCTATAGAAATAAGGTAGATGAGCATGGGGTCATTGTGCGTAACAAGGCTAGATTAGTGGCTCAAGGTTACAATCAAGAAGAAGGAATTGATTATGAGGAAACCTTTGCCCCGGTAGCAAGACTTGAGTCCATTAGAATGTTGTTAGCTTTTGCATGCCACAAGAATTTTATCTTGTATCAAATGGATGTAAAAAGCGCATTCTTAAATGGGTACATTATGGAAGAGGTTTATGTCTCTCAACCACCCGGTTTTCAAAATCATAAATACCCTAACCATGTTTACAAATTGAAAAAGGCTTTATATGGTTTAAAGCATGCTCCTAGAGCTTGGTATGAAAGATTAAGCACTTTTCTTATTTCAAATGGTTTTTCAATGGGTAAAGCGGATAATACACTTTTTATAAAAAGAAAATCCAAAGACATTATTATAGTACAAATTTATGTTGATGATATTATCTTTGGTGCTACTAATGATGCTCTTTGTGAAGAATTTTCTAAGTGTATGCATAGTGAGTTTGAGATGAGCATGATGGGAGAACTCAACTTTTTTCTTGGACTTCAAATCAAGCAACAAAAGGATGGCATATTCATAGGTCAAACTAAGTACATCAAGGATCTCCTTCAAAAGTTTGACTTGGCAAATGCAAAGTCCATGAATACACCCATGAGCACATCCATAAAGATGGACAAAGATGAAAGCGGTAAGAATGTGGACATCACCAAGTATCGAGGTATGATTGGCTCTTTATTATATTTAACCGCTAGTAGACCGGATATTTTGTTTAGTGTTGGTCTTTGTGCTAGGTACCAATCTTGTCCTAAAGAATCCCACTTAAGTGCCGTTAAAAGAATATTTAGATACTTGATAGGCACAATGAATCAAGGACTTTGGTACCCCAAGAACTCAAACTTTGAAATAGTTAGCTACTCGGATGCCGACTTTGCCGGTTGTAAGACGGATAGAAAAAGTACTAGTGGAACTTGTCACTTTTTAGGAAATTCCTTAGTGTCATGGTTTAGCAAGAAACAAAACTCGGTAGCTCTATCCACAACCGAAGCCGAATATATAGCCGCGGGTAGTTGTTGTGCACAAATACTTTGGATGAAACAAACTCTTAAGGATTTTGATATTGATTTTGAATGTACACCCATAAAGTGTGATAACACTAGTGCCATTAACCTCTCTAAGAATCCAATATTGCATTCTAGAGCCAAGCATATTGACATAAGGCACCACTTCCTTAGAGATCATATCCAAAGAGGTGATATTATGCTAGACTTTGTAAGCACCGAATTCCAATTAGCGGATATATTCACCAAGCCTCTTAGTGATGAGAGATTTATTTTCATTAGAAGAGAGCTAGGCATGACCAACTTAAATGAAATATAAGGTTTGCTAGCTATGAAAAATTTCATATCTCTTTACTTACTTATTTATGCATAATTGTTCCAAATATGATATTAATGAGATTTATATGCATAGATGAGAAAATTTATTGATACTTGACCTATATGAACTATCCTTGTTGAAAAACTTAAAATTATAGGTCAAAATGTGGATTTTTGGTGAACTTTGGACTTGTTTTTTAAACAAGTGAACATGTGAATTTTTGCATATTTGATTTTCTTGTGTGTCTATATGCTTGAATATGTGAAATAGAGTGTATTTAGTATGCCTATAGGTTTGCCTTGATTGAAATTTGCATGAAACAAATTTTTGGTACCTCACTTGTTGAATTTTTAGATTTTTAGGCCTAAAAGAGTGTTTTTCGCCAAACTCTCTCATTTTTCAACATTTTTCGATTCCGTAAGTTTGTACACCTCACATTTTATTTTATAAAACTGCTGGAAAAAGAATTTTTCAATTTCGTTGCATAAAACTCATTTTTGGTACGGTTCTAGTTTTCTTGGCAATTTTCAAAAAACTTACCGTAAATCGTCATTTTTCATTATTTTTCAGATTTTCTTGTTTGAGCAATTTTGTTTTATCATATTAAAGGTATTAGAATTGGTTTGGGGTCATTTGGGTCAAAATTGAATTTTTTAGCACGTTTTTAGGATTTTTTTTTTTTTGCTGGTCCTGTACCAACCGGAATTCCGGTTGTACCATCCGGAATTCCGGATGGCACAGGATCAGCAACAGGGGTGTTTTTGTCCTTTTATTGCGATTTTTTCCCTTTTTAAACCCTACCACCGAATTTTTTCTCCCCCATTCAGTTTTTTTTCAACCCTAATACAGCAGCCACCATCTCTTTCTCTCTAAAATTCTCTCTTTCAAAGCCTCACTCTCATCTTCCAATAATTAAAAAAAAAAAAAGAGAGAAGTGTGTTCTTCAATGGCTTCCTCATCAAGAGCTCCCAAGAGAATGGCTAGTGCAATTCAACAAAGGGAAATAAGGGCAAAAGCAAGGCAAGAGCCCACTCTCTTCTTCAATGATGAAGATCACAACAAGTTTGTCAATGATTTCTCCTCTAGGAAAATTCTCAAAGGTAAAATTTGTGATCTCCCTAGCCTTGAGTGTGTTGATTTTAGTCATCATTTTGATACCCTAGGATGGATATCTTTTATTCAAATTCATACTCCATTGTATCCTAGGCTAGTTCAAGGTTTTTATGCTTGTATTAAACCTACATTAGAACCTTTAGGTGTTAGAGGAACCCTTAGAGGAGTAGCTTTTGAACTCAATGTAGCATCTCTTAATGACATGTTAGGAGCACCAAATGGTGGCATATTACTTGAACCCAAACTTTCTCTCAAAAATGATGCCATTTTTAACTTTGATGAGTGTTCTAGGAATATTTGTGGTGATGGCCCTTTTATTATGAGACCAAAAAGACACCAACTCACTTTAGAGGCTAAAATCCTCCACAAATTTATTGTTGCAAATCTTGCTCCTAGAAGTGGCCACCAAGATGAGATCAATTCCATTGATCAATTACTCATGCATCTCATTATAGCCAAAACCACACCCATCAACGTAGGCTATCTTATTTTAAAATTCATACTTGATGTGGACAAGCCTAATATGATTAAGGCACTTCCCTTTGGTTTTCTTCTTAGCTACCTTTTTCCTCTCTTAGGAATTCCTACCCTACATGAAAAGAAAAATGATCCTACCTCTAGTGACATTCTAGGATCCAAAACATTCAAGGCTATGGGTTACAAATTCCTTAACAATGAGTGGGTGTTCACACCCAAAAGAGGGCAAAGAATGCAAATTGATTTGGAGAGTGATGATGAAGAAATTAATTTGCCCGCAAGTGAAAGTGAAGAAGAAGAAGAAGAAGAAGAAGAAGAGATGCCTCCTCAAGCTCCTCCCATGCCTACTTTTCCCCAATTCAACCTTGAGGAAGCGTTTACTCGTCTTCACACTTCGGTTGACAACCAATTTCAAACCTTGCGAAATGATCTCAACTCACAACTCACCAACCTCAACAATGACATTAACACCATGAGGAGTGACATGGTTCATGGGTTTGCTAATGTGCAAGAGGAGATGGCACAATGGAGGGCATACATGGATCGCTTTGGCCCCCCACCAAACTAGTTCTTGCATTATTTTTTTTTGGCTTATTTAGTTTCTTTTTTTTTTTTTGTTTTTGGTTGTGTGCAAAGGCTTCATGCCTTTTGACTTTGTGTTAGTTGGTACTTTTTCTTTGTTATATTTTTTTTTTTGTTGGTTGAATGTTATTTTGGATGTTGTGTTTTTTTTTTTTTTTAATGCATTGGCTTGTTGCTTTGTTTTTATTTTTAATTATTTTTTTTTCTCTTTTCTTTTATATTTTGTGAATTCCTTGCCACCCTTTTTGATGAATCAAAAGGGGGAGAACAACTATTGATTAATTTTTTTGGCATCACCTCAAATTTTTTTTTATCATAAGTAAAAATTGAGGGGGAGTTTACAATTTCATGCAAGGTAAAATTAAAAGGTAAATTTTTTTTTCTTGCACACATTAAGGGGGAGCTAATCCAACTTACTTTGCTTAAATTTTTTTTTTCTTCTTTCCCTTTAAAAATAATCAAATATTTGATATCATCAAAAAGGGGGAGATTGTTAACTCAAACTTTTCGATCTCCTTGTTTTGATGATTAGCAAATATTTGATTATTATTTGTTACTAATGATTTATTGATTTTGTAGCAAATTTAAAAGAGAAAATAAATATTTTGGTATTTTTACCAAACTTTTAAAAGCAACACTAAATGGACTCAACAAGCATATCAAGAGCAAAAGATTCATCAAGGGATCAACAACTCAAGACCCTATTCAAAAGAGGTCTTCAAAATCCCAAAGTCAAAAAGTCAACCCGAAAGTCAAAGTCAAAGTCAAAGTCAAGGTCAACTCTCGGGAAAAATCAACTTGGGATCAAAAACATGCAAATCAAGCTAGGAGGCTCATCTACATCAAGACTACTCAAAATTAAATGGTATAAATCTACTTTAGTCTTGTTAAAGTGATTTGCATAGCACACTAAGTTTTTATAAATTTGAATTTTGGCCCATTCACTAACTTGTGCAACAAGTTTTCTCACACGATAGTTCAAAATTTTTTTTGATTGAATTTCTAAATTACATTTTGTTTAACTAAGAGAACAAAGTTGGAATTTCTGAAATCGGATAATCGAGTAAGAAGTTATGCGCGTTTAAGTCCCGAAAAATGGCACTTTTGCCATCGAGTCGGTCATCGGAATTCCGGATGGCAACCGGAATTCCGGTTGCAATCAATCCGGAATTCCGGTTCCCATCCGGACTTCCGGTTCATGGCTGACCCCACCTCGGGAAACGTGCTAACGGCTATAAACGGCTAGTTTTTTATCAAACACTATATAAACTCGATTTTTCTTTCAAAAAATAAGTTGGTTGAGCATTTATTACATATATCTAACCTATCTAAGTGAGATTAAGGAGCTTCTAAGTTTGAAATCCAAACCAACACTTTTCACACACTTTGAGCCAAAATTTGATTTTATTCATCTTAAGTGTGCTTGCTTTTCACTCTAGGTTTCCATTGTATCATCATATTTCTAGAGTGATTTTAGCTTGTATATCAAACACATTTCCATATTGTGATTGAGGTGAGGTTGGCACCGGTTTTGTAAACAACCCGGAAATAGTGAGATTGGCACTTTAACAATCCGAGAAAGAGGTTAATAGTCCTCGGGGGTGCGAAACTATTGTAAGAGGTTTGGAAATACCTTGGTGAAAATTTCCCGGTTGTAAGGGTTAGTCAAGCCCGTTAACTTGGCTCGATATTGGAACTCAAAGCTAGGTCCATAGCTTTGAAGACCAAGGACGTAGGTGGCATAGTTCTACCGAACCTTGTAAAAATCGAGAGTTTGCATTTTCTAATCCTTAAACTCTTTACTTTACAAGTTTAATTATTTGTCTTAATATATTGCTTGCCATACTACTTGCTTTTACTTGATTAATTGACTAATTGCATAATTTTGTGTTAAAAGTTTTAATTTTCCGAAATTAGTTTAAATTTCCAATTCACCCCCCCTCTTGGAAACATATCTTGGGCTAACAATTATCACATTAGTGTAAATCCAAAAAAACTGATGAAACAGGGACCAAGACTTTTGATTCATATGATCACAAACACATTCCACTGTGTTGATGATACTGTAATTGTGAATAAACATATTGTAACACCCTAACTAGTATAGGCGTATTACGTGATTTTTAAACATGTTGTGCAGCTTGTTGCTAATCAACGAGGTTTATGGAAAACGTGATTAATTAAAATTTTTGTTTTTTAATTAAACTTATAAATATTTATACAAAATACTCGGGATCCCGATTACAAAACCATTTACAAAAGTTCACTGTCTATACAAAATACTTGTCGCCTAGCGACTAATTACAAAAATAGCCTTACTGTCCCAAGGATCGTACGCTCCAGGCCTAACCGCCCCGACATGTACAATCTTCACCGGCTCGCTCTCACGGTCCACCAGCCTTAGCCTTGCCCTTACCTACACATAAACATAGCACTGTGAGTCGACAGACTCAGTAAGAAAAGCATAATAATAATCATACATAAATCCCGAGTCATGACCAGACGCCCATACCCCTGATCATAACCCTAACTGCCGTGTCCAACACGATTCCGAATTCAGGTGTGCCGGTCAACCTGACTGGAACGAACTGCGTGGCGAATTACAAGCTCCTAAACCATAACAATCACAACACTATAAGTGATACGCTAAATCACTTCCCGGGGACTTAAACTAGGAACTAAAAGTTTCCCCATCGATAAAAAGCATGGCAATACCCCAAATAACATAAAAACGAGGAAATCTAGGGTTCCTGAAAATTCCCCAACCGGTAGACCGGTTCTGCAACCGGAATTCCGGTTTTGGGAATTCCTGAACCCTCATCCGGAATTTCAGATGCACAACCGGAATTCCGGTTCCTCGCAGGCAGAACTCAAAAATTCATAACTTCATCAAATCAAATCGAAACTATACCAAAACTTCCAGACCTGTTCTAAATACCCTATAGAACAAATCCAAAGCACCAAAACAACCAAGAATGCACAGATACTAAAAATGCCATGTGAGCTCCAAGCTTTGAGTTTCAAACTCAAACTTGGCTAAAGCTCACCTACAAGCATCAAACCATGATTAAAACTACCTAAACATGCATACTAAAGCTGCAGAAAACAAACACAAGCTCATGCAACAATCACAGCAACAAATTTCTAATTTTCTCTTTCAATACTTAAGCTTAGAACTAAAAATCCATAACTTTACACATTACCATTAATCATGCATTACTAACAGCTCAATTCAACCACAATTTATCATGCTTTAACTTCAGAAACAACATCAAAAATCCAGCAGCAAGAACAACTTAAACTAAGCATGCATTACACCCTTTTTCATCAAAAATTCAAGAAAACAAGGAAGACAAGAGTAAGAACAATACCTAAAGCTTGAGTTTCACACAAAATTAGCTTGAAAACCCAAAGAAAATTCCAAGTTCTTCCTACTTCAAAGGGGCAGAAAAAGAGAGAGAGGTTTGAGAGAAAAAAGCCTTTGATTTTTTTCTAACTTTGAATTTTTTGAATAAAAGAGAAAACATGCAATTAACCACCATATACTTCAGCCAACAATAACATAATAAAACACATATTATTCCACTTACTAAGTCAACTAAAGGACAAACTAATAATGGGACAAAATGACCATTTTGCCCCTTCACACTAAAATCACATAAATAACACTAAAGGGGTATTTTTGGGAAATTCTAAATTCCCGGCCAATCCCGACATTCCCAAGGTCTAATAAACCATCCCACAATACTAACATACTAAGTTGTGATTTTACTGAGCCAAACACCGAGTTCCATGTTACCGGGCACCGGAAATGCAAACTTAAGAAAATCTCTAAATGACATAAAATGCATCTCAGAATTCAATAATAACAGTATAATAATTATTTAAATAGCTATAAATAATTTTCATAATTAAACATCATTAACTGCTAATTTCCAAATTAAACTAAGCGGTCTTTACAGCTATTCCCCCCTTAAAAGGATTTCGCCCCCGAAATCTAACCTGAATAACTCTGGATATTGAGCTCTCATATCTGACTCTAGCTCCCAGGTGACTTCCTCCACCTTGCTGTTTCTCCAGAGAACTTTGACCAATGCAATGGTCTTATTCCGAAGGACTTTATCCTTTCTATCAAGGATCTGCACTGGCTGTTCTTCGTAAGAAATATCTGGCTGCAGTTCTAGGCTCTCATAACTGAGTATATGAGAGGGATCTGAAACGTATTTTCTCAACATCGAGACATGGAATACGTTGTGAACTGCTGATAAAGCTTGAGGCAATGCTAACCGGTATGCCACTTGACCTATCTTCTCGAGAATCTCGAAAGGTCCTGTAAATCTAGGGCATAACTTGCCTCTTTTCCCGAAACGTTTGATCCCCTTCATTGGAGACACGTAAAAACACATGGTCCCCTACTTGGAACTCAACATCTCTGCGTTTCGGATCTGCATAACTTTTCTGTCTACTCTGCGAGGCAAGCATTCTAGCTTTTATTCTCTCTATTGCCTCATTGGTCCGCTGTACTGACTCCGGACCTAAGTATTTCCTCTCCCCTGTCTCATCCCAGTGGATGGGAGATCTACACTTCCTACCGTATAACAATTCATAGGGAGCCATCCCTATCGTACTCTGATAACTGTTGTTGTAAGAAAATTCTATCAACGGTAGGTATTTATTCCAAGAGCCTTCAAAATCCATAACACAGGCTCGTAACATTTCCTCCAATATCAGAATTGTCCTTTCGGATTGACCATCTGTCTGAGGATGGAATGCTGTACTAAATTTCAGTTTTGTACCCATTGCTCGTTGCAAACTCTGCCAAAACTTGGAAGTGAACTTCGGATCCCTATTCGAAACTATAGACTTCGGTACCCCGTGAAGTCTTACAATCTCCCTAACGTACAATTCTGCCAACTGATCCACTGTAAATGTTGTTCTAACAGGCAGAAAATGAGCAGATTTCGTGAATCGATCCACCACTACCCAGATGGAATCAAACAAACCCGTGGTTCTAGGTAACCCGACCACGAAATCCATCGTGATATCTTCCCACTTCCATTCAGGTAGGGTTAAAGGCTGCAACAACCCTGCTGGTCTTTGATGTTCAGCCTTAATCTGCTGACAAGTGAGGCATCTCGATACGAATTCTACCAAATTCTTCTTCATACCGCTCCACCAGAAATACGGTTTAAGATCTTGGTACATCTTAGTGGTGCCAGGATGCAGAGAATAAGGGGTAGAATGAGCCTCCTCAAAGATCTCATTCCTGAGTTCCACACTACTCGGAACACAAACCTAGCTTTATACAGAAGCATCCCGTTGTCTGACACTGAGAAATCCCTGGCTTGACCAGCCAAAACCTCATCTCTGATTTTCACTAACTCTGGATCGGTCATCTGAGCGGCTTTAATTCTTTCCAACAGATCAGATTGCAGCGTTAAGTTGTGAAGCTGACCTACCACAAACTCAATGCTGGATCTAACCATATCCTCTGCTAGCTGAGGTGAGATTTGAACCATGCTAGCTACCTGCCCCGGACCCTTCCTGCTCAGGGCATCGGCCACTACATTGGCCTTCCCAGGGTGATAGAGAATCTCACAGTCGTAATCTTTCACTAATTCCAACCAACGCCTCTGTCTCATATTCAAATCTTTCTGAGTAAAGAAATACTTGAGACTTTTATGGTCGGTATAGATTTCACACCTTTCTCCGTAAAGGTAATGCCGCCAGATCTTCAATGCAAAAACCACCGCGGCCAACTCTAGATCATGAGTCGGGTATCGCTGTTCGTAATCCTTTAACTGACGGGAGGCATAAGCGATAACCCGATCGGCTTGCATCAGCACACACCCCAGACCCTGTCTGGATGCATCGCAATAAACTACAAATTTCTCGTTGTCTGAAGGCAAAGCTAGCACTGGAGCGGTAATCAATCTCTATTTCAGCTCCTGAAAAATAGCTTCGCATTTGTCTTACCAGACAAACCGCTGATTCTTCTTTGTAAGTTCGGTTAAGGGTGTTGAAATTTTAGAAAACCCTTCCACGAACCTACGATAATACCCAGCTAAACCCAAGAAGCTTCTAATCTCTGTCACTGTCTTCAGTCTCGGCCAATCCCTGACGGATTCTATCTTCCAAGGATCCACCTTGATCCCATCTTTGCTAACGATGTGCCCTAAGAAGGACACCTGAGATAGCCAGAATTCACATTTCTTGAACTTGGCATAAAGCTTGTGTTCCCGAAGCCGTTGCAAAACCATTTGAAGATGTAACTCATGCTCCTCTTCTGACTGAGAGTACACAAGGATATCATCGATAAACACAATCACATAGATATCGAGGAAATCCTTGAATACTCTATTCATCAAATCCATGAATGTTGCAGGAGCATTGGTTAGTCTAAACGACATAACCAGAAATTCATAATGTCTATACCTAGTACGGAAAGCCGTCTTTGGAATGTCCTCCTCTCGAATTTTCAACTGATGATAACCTGAGCAGAGATCAATCTTGGAAATGACCGTCTTCCCCTGAAGTTAATCAAACAGATCATCGATTCTAGGTAGTGGATATTTATTCTTCACTGTTAGCTTGTTCAATTCTCTGTAATCGATACACATCCTCATAGTTCCATCTTTCTTCTTAACGAATAAAACCGGAGCTCCCCAGGGTGACACACTAGGCCGAATAAACCCGATGTCAAGAAACCCCTGGAGCTGAATCTTTAGCTCCTTAAGTTCAGCTGGAGCCATTCTATATGGAGCCTTTGAAACCGGTTCCACTCCTGGTGCCAGATCTATAACGAAATCAATCTCCCGCTGAGGTGGTAACCTTGGAAGTTCTTCGGGAAAAACATCTAAAAATTCCCGAACCACCTTGATATCCTCTGGCCGAATGGTATCTGACCGAGTGGTAACTAATCAGATTGTAAAGGGTTTTATTTTAGGCGCAAAACCCAACAGTAATATACCCCTTTATCATTCTAGAATCTGGTGCACTCCTAGTCTTCCACATGCGTTTTGATCTAGCTATATCTAGAGTACACATCCATAAAGGACAATAGTTCGAACCTAGAGGTGGCAGCCACCATTTGATCAATTTTGTGTAATAAGAAGAAATCTTTTTGGAAGGTTTTGTTTGGATCCATAAAGTCAATGCATATTTTCCATGTCCCATTTAGTTTAGGCACAAGAACTGGGTTAGCTAACCGTTCTTGGTAGTACACGTCTCTGATGGTGTTCGATAGAATTTTATCCACCTTCTGCTCCAAGGTTTCTAACTTTAGTAGATCAAGAGGATACCTTTTTTGTTGTAGTAGAGGCATATCCTTGTTAACATTTAGGACATGAGTGATTACATGTGGGCTGATTCCAGTCATGTCTCCATGACACCACACAAATACATTAGTTGATACTTTGATGGTGCTTATGATTTTGTTTCTTTTGTTAAGACCAATGCCTATTATCCTGATTTTTGCCCACGTGACATGGTAGTGCTTATGTGGAAAAAATTAGCGCCACGTGGTAGTAAAACACACCAACAAGAAGGCTTAGTAAGTACCTCAGCAAATAGGGACCCCCGCACTCAAATGGGCATCAAGTGATAGACCAGCTTCCTCATAGAAGCTGGCCGGCCACCCTTGGCCCCCTCTGGCCAACCAACGTCTGGACAGAACCATGGCTTGCTACCCTACTCCTGGCAGGTTTTTGGCCAGCCAAGAGAAGGCATGTAGGATTCTCTATGTAATTCTACACGTGGACTGTGTGATTGGGCTACAAATTGGGCCCTAGAAGCCAAATGTAATAGCTGAATAATATCTACGTTAAAGGAAATTTTTTTCTTTCGTAATTAACTAATTAGATAAATAAATATCTAGGGTTTAAAGTTATAAATTAGGGTTTAGGCTTCCTATATAAAGGCCTTAACACTAACCTAGAAAACCTAAGTCATTAAACCTGATACTAACCTCCAAGCTCTAAGTCTAAGTTTGATAACTCTCTTCCTCATTCCCTGTCACACACCATACAAGTTTTCTCATCACTTTAGATTTGCCAACCTCGATTTCTACTTTATATCCATAAGGGTGCTATATCAGATCCCACCTATAGTGATCTGGATAGCATTAACCCTCAGTATAAATACAACTAAGATGGTAGTAGGTCATTACCCGCTATCTAAGGGGGCCAAACCTGTATAACAATTCTATGCGTGCTTTACTTTTCATTCTAATTGTGTAACACATGTCAAACATCAGATCTATAAGACCCTGCCATCATTTGATTAATTTTTACGGTCAGCAGTTTGGTGCTTTCATTGAGAGTAGTGGATGTCGTATTTGATCAAACGCCATGGTTAACACAAGAGAAACCCGGGTCGCACTATCTCCATCTTTTGGTCTCCCTCAAGACCCGCAAACTGCAAATCCGAATGCTCAGTTTCCAGTAACAACCAGAATTCCTATGAACACTGCAGATGTGGTCAATCCTATCACCACAACAAGCACCACAAGTCTAGCCACTATAGCTGGCAAAACCGATACAAGCATCCTGGTGGATTTGAATAGCATGCCCTTATCTCCGAGGGAAGACCCACCATTGGCGTAATGCCCTATCCTATAGGGAGGCCGTGTGTGTGATTTTATAAGCTAGTTTAGTACTAATAAAGTGATCAATTATTAAAAATCTGTGATAATATAAAAAACTTCACTAAAATAATATACTAAAAACAAACATCATAATGACACTCAAATTGTGTTTCGGTGATCCCTATTGTAAAAATTTTACAAAAAGGCTAAATACAATGACAAGTCAAAACACAAAATCAAAATAAACAATAGTTATAGCCCAAAACAACTTCTGGCGACTTGACACGCAACCTGGTAGGGTCAATATGCACATTGCTAAGGAAGACTATCATCTCATGGTTAATCTAGCTTTCTTTTTCCTTTACATGCACCACATATCACCCCTTATCACAAGGACTTAGCAAGAAAAGTAATAGCAAAAATCATATAATTTATTATTTGAATATTATCATTTATACTCAAACAATCAGAATCAACCAATCACGCATTACTCATAAGCTGAAACCCAAATCACTACTGCATCTATCACGAATAAACATCACTGTAAAAATATTTGGTAATCGAATACCATTATACCAATAATAAAAATCATATTCATTTAATAATATAAATTATATATATGTTTTTCATAAAGTAACCATCTTTGTTACATCATGTTGCCTAATCAGGCAAGTCGATGCTTTAATCTGATAATCCTTTATTGCATTGCCTAATCAGGCAAGCCCGTGCCATAGCCTAGCACCCATATATTGCATAACCCCATCGCCTAATTAGGTGAGCCCATACTGAAACCTGGCACCCATGTATTGCATCACCTAATCAGAGGAGCCTGTGCCAAAACCTGTCACCCATGTATTACATCACCTAATCAGACAAGCTCGGGCCCTATAACATGCTATGCAGTACAATATACTTTTCTAACCTTTGATCTAGATTGATGCATGTCAGCCAACCCAAGTGGAGAAACCTCCCAGATGATCTGGCCCTATGTCACAACAACAGTAAACTAATAAGTGTTGCCCACAATCTCCTTTGGCGAGGAAGATGCAGCACCGGTCAGCATCCCACATAATGATCCTATGGTCATTACTGTGGATTTGGGAATATGATCTTGGCTAGATGTATGGTGGATGATGGAGCCTCCTCCAACATTCTTTTTAAATCAACATATGAAAAGATGGGGCTCCAACTCACCGGCCTAGCGCCTTGCAGCCAAGTGATGTATGGCTTTTTTGGCCAAGACATTGCACCTATAGGGTATATCAAATTACCCCTCATAGTGGGAGAAAATCCAATCACAAGAACACTAATGGTACAGTTCTTTATTATTGAGTTCCCTCGACTTTCAATGCCATGATTGGTCGACCAGCCCTCAATAATCCGATGGCGGTGACGTCTATCTACCACTTATGCTTTAAATTCCAAACAAGGCAAGGAGTGGCATATGTGAGGGGAGACCAATAGTCTGGCCGTCACTATTACAACCTTGCCTTATTTAAGGCCAAAAAGGAGAAGATGCTCGCTAGAAGTCCAGAAGATGAGCCCTACAAGGGGCAATGAAGTCTAGCCCAAGGCGGGGACACAAACATAAATCCTCACTTTCGGGATCCATCAGGAAGCTTTAGACATGTAGAAGAGTTGGAAGAATTGGAAAATGATCCTGCAGTCACAGAGCACGTTGTGAGTGCAATTTCAGAGCATGTTGTGAGTGCAGTCTCAGAGCACGCTGTGAGTGTTGTCCTCACAAGAGAAGAAGGCGGTGTACACCACCCCATATACTACATCAGCAAAAGGATCATTGACGCAAAAAGATGGTACCAACTCATGGAGAAGCTGACCTACATCTTGCTCTTGGCTTCCAGAAAGCTGAGGCCCTACTTCCAGGCACACCCCATAAAGGTGTACACCGAACAACCATTGCGGCAGGTTTTGCAGAATCCTAAAGCATCAGGTCGACTACTCAAATGGGCCATTGAGCTTGGCTAGTTCGAGATCACATACCCGCCAAGAACAACAATAAAGGGTCAAGCTCTTACAAACTTTGTTGTTGAGTGCACCAACTCAACTCTTGAGACCCCTCAAGACTCAAGAGAACAGAAATAGCCAGAATTGTTGGAATTTATTTTACCAGGATCTTAGATCTACTCACAAGTATGTTGTTTAATGCCCTAAATATGAACTTTCTAAAACGATAAATAAACATATATAAAGTTAAGAAAACCTTACATTGGTTGCAGCGGAATAATGTCTCCTTCCACTCAGATCTCTAACCCTTGTATCATTTCTGTCGCAGAGTATTATCAAGATCTGAGCCCGAATGTCCTTCTCTTTGTGTGTGATCCTTCACAATCTTCCAATCTATGATTGAGGTACCACTTGCTGTGTGTGGGCACTACTCTATCCCTAAGGTTCGAAATTGAGAAGAGGAAAAGAGAGAGGTATAGGGTCGGCTATAGATAGAGAAGTGGAAGGCTCAGTTTTTATGAAAAAGGAATCTTTAATTTTCTGAGGAAAAGGTTATTTTGAACTGAGCCATCACTTTCTATTTATAGGAAACTACTAGGTTTAGGTTAGCAATTATTTGGCATTAAAATAATGAAAATATTAATTAGAAAATCTCATCCAAGTGGCCGGCCATAGGTGTTAATGGGCCTTACTTGTATTTTCCAGTTTTCACAATTTTTATTTCTATTTTCTCAAAAGCGCTATTTTCCAATTCTAACCATATAAATGCCAAAACTAATTATTTAATAACTAAAATAAATTATTAAATAATATTGTTATTTAATTTAATTATTAATTAGACATATAGAGTCTCTTAATTAATAAATAAACCTAGAATCTCTTTTCTTTACAATTTCACCCCTGCTTAGTTAAAATTCACAAATCAGACATAGTCTAACTTTAGAATTATAATTGATTAATCACAAATCAATTATTGAGTCTTACAAGCAGTATAGTCTCAACTAGAATGGGGACCATGGATCTATATGCTGAGCTTCCAATAAGTGAACTGAATTTACTAAGTAAATCCCTACTTATTAATTCCTCGTTGAATCCACTCTTAGAACTTAGAATTGCACTCTCAGACTTATATAGAGCATATTGTATGTTCCACGATATAGATATGCTATCTCATTTAACCATTGTTATAATCTTATTGTGATCAAAGATCCTCTATATAGATGATTTACATCGAGATGGGTTAATTTTACCGTTCTCACCCCTCAACGTATTTTTCCCCTTAAAACACTTAGTTACCTGTAAATGATGTTTAGTGATCTAAGAATTAGTCACTTAAGCAAGAGCTCACAAATTTACTTCTATATAACTAAGCTCAAAGGGAATCATCACTTGACTTCTATACACCAGTAGAAGCTATAGATTCCATATTTATGTTCAACACTCCCACTCAATCATACTATCATGTTCCCAAAATATACGTATCACCCTGACCCAAAAGTAGGCTTAACTAATAAATCAAAGCACATGAATAGTACTCCTGAGTTGAGCCTAAGCATACCAAGATTTAGATTCTTTTAATCTCAAGATCAACTACTGATAGTGACTTGGAAAGATATGACGGTAAGTTTATAATATCTTAACTAAGTTCAATATCGGTCCAGTCCAATGTATACTCCATACATTCAAAATTAGTATACTTTACCAATGTCCTGGAAAGAATATAACACTTACTCCAAGTGTAAGTACACATCATCGCTGATTATCACATTAGTGTAAATCCAAAACACTGATGAAACATGGACTTAGTCTTTTGATTCATATAATCACAATCACATTCCACTGTGCTGACAATACTGTAATTGTGAATAAACATATGATCTGGACTTAACTGATTTTGTGTGTAAATGTAACAAACATATTAAACCATTAGCATGTAAAATTCGTGCAAACATAAATCACTTCAAATTTCTTATATTGATAATTAATCATATTGTAAAGGGTTTTATTTAGGGCACAAAACCCAACAAACTCCCACTTGCGTGCAAATAAATTAATCTGTTGTCTTGATCTTCAGATCAAGTGTAGTATATTTGAATCGAACCAAACTTCTGGAAACCAGTTGATAAAAAAATATTTATGAAACATCCTTTACTGTATGCTTTACTCATCAAGGGATACTCAAATCCTTACTGTTTTAAAGTACATCTGAATAAACAGAAGACATATCTCTCATATTTTAAAATATGGAATCGAGATAATACAGCCTAGACTTTTCTTCAGTAATATAACTTTCTGGTAATTCGAATTTACAAAGTTATAAATCTTCTCTGGTAGAGCTTGAATTATTGTTAGATATTAGCTGTAAAAGAATTAGATATTTAGTAGATATTTAGTAATTTCCTATTTTATTGGTAGTTTCCCTTTTTAGTCTTTAGCTTTGTATATACTATTCTATGAAATATATACATAATTCGATTAATTATTTTCTACATGGTATCAGAGCTATACTAAGAATTGTGACTCGAAATTCGAAATTAGGGTTCATTAAAAAAAAATTAGGGTTTGAGTTTAAGGAATCTCTTTTTTCGGAAACCCTATTTAGAGTGCGAGTTCTTTCTCACCGCCCACATAGACGGATTGCCCTGCCGCCGATCTGCAAAACCCCAAAGTCCAGTAGCCAGAATCACCGCGCGTGGGCCCCACGCGCTGCCCATCTCCACCGCCCCGACTCCCACGCGCTGGCGCGTGGGGGCGCGTGGCACTGTTCCAGGACACCGATTTTCTTCTCGGTTTTCTCCTCGACCTCCCCTGTCGTTTCGTTGTCCATTTCAGTTAAATATGTGTTATATGCTTCGCCAATTTGTGCATGTGAAGTTTGGTGGAACGAACATATTTGTAATGGCTTCTGGTAGACAAGTTCTTGTTTCTGCAGATGAATATGCCAAATTCTTACAGTATCAAGAGTCTCTTAAGTATTCATCTTCTTCTATCACTACTATTGCTGATTCAGGTAAACAAAATTCGTGTCTCCTTTCCTCGTCTTCCAAATGGATCATTGATTCTGGTGCTACAGACCATATGACAGGTAATTCTAGCTTCTTTTCTAATCTTCAACCCCACGCTTCCACTTCTACTGTTACGTTAGCCGATGGGTCACCATCTCGTGTTCTTGGGTCTGGTAAAATTACTCCTACTCCAATGCTTCCTCTGTCGCCCGTCTTACATTTACCTAATCTTTCTTTTAATTTGATCTCTGTTAGTCAACTTACTCGTGATCTTAACTGTTGTATTTCTTTTTATTCTGATCATTGCTTATTTCAGGATCTTATGACGAAGCAAATTATTGGTAAAGGACATGAATCTGGAGGACTCTACATTGTTGATACACCAATACCGAAATCAGTTGCTTGTTCTGGTGTACAATCCCGCTTCGAGGCACATTGTAGGTTGGGCCACCCATCTCTTCCTCTGCTTAAAAAGCTTTGTCCACAATATAGTAAGTTGTCTTCATTAGATTGTGAATCATGTCAATTTGCTAAACATCATCGCCTTAGTTCAAGTCCTAGAATCCATAAACGTGCTAGTGTTCCTTTTGAATTAGTCCATTCTGATGTTTGGGGTCCTTCTCCCATCTTGTCTAAACCTGCTTTTCGTTATTTTGTTACTTTTGTTGATGATTATTCTCGTGTCACTTGGTTGTTTTTAATGAAGAATCGTTCTGAATTGTTCTCTATTTTTTTGTCCCTTTTGTGCTGAAATTCAAAATCATTTTAATGTGTCTATTCGTACTTTGAGAAGTGATAATGCAAAAGAGTACAAATCTGGTGTATTTCAATCTTATATGGCTCAAAATGGCATGCTTCATGAAACTTCTTGCGTTGATACTCCATCTCTAAATGGTGTTGCCGAACGGCAAAATAGACATCTCCTTGAAACAGCTAGAGCTCTCTTATTTCAAATGAATTTTCCTAAACCATTTTGGGCCGATGCCATTTCTACGGCATGTTTTTTGATTAATCGCATGCCATCTTCTGTTCTTCACGGTGAAATTCCTTACAAAATTCTTTTTCCTAATAAGCCATTATTTCCAATTGAGCCAAGAATTTTTGGTAGCACTTGCTTTGTTCGTGATGTTCGTCCACAGGTGACTAAATTAGATCACAAGTCATTGAAATGTGTATTTCTTGGTTATTCTCGTCTTCAGAAAGCGTATAGGTGTTATTGTCCCGATCTTAACAAATATCTTGTTTCTATCGATGTTACTTTTGTAGAAAGTACACCTTATTTTTCGTCTTCGCCCGCTCCTACTTGTCAGGGGGAGGATGATGATTTATTGGTATATTCTGTCACATCCTCTACACCTGATCAATGTTCTGACAAGTCTCTTGTTCCTTCACCTGCCTCGGTCATAGCTCCAACAATGCCTACACCTCCACCACCTCCACCACCTCCACCACTTCCTAGGCCTCCTATAGTGTACACTAGGCGTGCTCCTCCACCTCCTGTTTCATGTCCTGCACCTGTATCTTCGTCATCAGATCCGGAAATCACATATGATCTTCCCATTGCACTACGTAAAGGTAAACACCAATGTACTTTTCCTATTTCTTCTTTTGTGTCTTATAATCATCTCTCCTCTTCTTCTTGCTCTTTTATTGCTTCTCTTGATTCTATCACTATTCCTAAAACTGTTCGTGAAGCAATGTCTCATCTTGGTTGGCTTGCTGTAATGATAGAATAAATGAATGCTTTGGTTGCGAATGTGTAAAGCCCGCTTAGTTAATTTGGAAATTAGCAGTTATTTATGTTAATCAGGAAATTATTTATAGCTATTTAAATAATTTATTATGGAATTCAGATATGCATGAGTATGTTATCAGCAGTTTTTATATTTCGCATTTCCGGTGTCCGGTATTTTGGAACGCGGCGTTTGGCTCAAATCACAACTTAGTATGTTAGTATTTTGGGGACGGGTTTTAGACATTGGGAATGTCGGGAATGGCCGGGAATTTAGAATGTCCCAAAAATACCCCTTTAGTATGATTTTAGTGATTTTATGGTGGAGGGGCAAAATGGTCTTTTTGCCCCAATTGTATTTTGTCTTATATGATTTAATAAATGAAGTAAATGTTTAAATTATGCATGTTATTTGTGTAACACCCTAACTATCTTAGGCGTATTACGTGATTTTTTTTTTTTTAAACATACTGTGCAGCTCGTTGCTAATCAACGAGGTTTATGGAAAAACGTGATTAATTAAAATTTTGCTTTTTCATTAACTTACAAACCATTTTACAAAAAGTCACGGGATCCCGATTTATAAAATATTTACAAACGTTTTCACTGTTCAACTTTTACATCAAAATAAAGTCGTCTAACGACCATTTACAAAAATCTCAGCCGTGCTGTCCCGAGGATCGTACGCTCCAGGCCTAACCGCCCCGACATGTACAATCCCATAAGCTCGCTCACGGTCCATCAGCAACTGCCTTGCCTTTACCTACACATGCAACGTAAACTGTGAGTCGACAGACTCAGCAAGAAAAGCATAATAATATCATACATAAAACTGACTGCCGTGTCCAACACGATACTGAGTCCCGCTACTGCCATGTCCAACATGGTACTGAGCACTACTGCCATGTCCAACATGGTACTGAGTTTTGAACGTTCAGGGGACGGTACTATTGACACGTAACAACCTGATCGGTCGAACCGGTCATACTCATTCTTGGTCATACTCCGGCTGTACCGACGTGTTACTATATCCTCTGATCGGGCGAGCCGGTCATACTCATTTCTTGGTCATACTCCAGCCTGTCCCGACGGGATACGTCAATAGCACGGAACCACCAACCAAGTGTCAGCCTGATCGGTCGAACCGGTCATACTCCGGCTGCTGGTCATACTCCAGCCTGTACCGACGTGACAGGGTTGGGTGGTTCGAAGCCTAAATACATATCTAATGTAATCTAACAGGCTTCCTACATGCACGCTAAACATGTAATCTACATATGCATACTGTTATACTAATCTTACCTGGATTCCGATTTCAGGTGTCTGGTCAACCTGACTGGAACTGAAGCTGAACGGCGGATTACTGGCTCCTAAACCATAAAAACCACAACGCTATAAGTGACACGCTAAATCACTTCCCGGGGACTAAAACTCGAAACTAAAAGTTTCCCTATCGATAAAAAGCATGGCAATACCCCTAAAAACCCAAAAACGAGGAAAACTAGGGTTCTGAAAAATCCCCCATCCGGAAGTCCGGTTGCCCAACCGGAATTCGGTTCTGAAAATTCGAACCCCATCCGGAATTCCGGATGCTCAACCGAATTCCGGTTCCTCGCAGGCAGCAACCAAAAATTCCCAAATCTCGACCAATTTAACCCCAATTGATCCCAAACTTTCCAGACCTCCTACATAGGTCCTAACAAACATTTCCAAGGCCTCAAACCTACCCAGAAACCTCACAAGCAAATTTCACCATTGAAGACCAAGCTTTGAGTTCAAGAACTCAAACTTGGTTAAACCCACTAGCATGCACCCTAGCCTAGTTAATTCTACTTAACTAAGCAAGAAAAACCCTCTGCAAACTAACAAGAACACCCAGCAATTATACAGAAACAGAACATGCATTTTCACTCAAAATTTCATAATTTTCACATATAATTTAAAAGCTTGAACAATCTAGCTACTCATGCTTCACACAACTTATTTAACATCAAAAATCATGCTTTGAACAACATAAATCAACAACAAAATACAGCAGAAACAACTCTCAAAATTCACATGCATTACCATCCAATTTCATCATTTTTCTTCAAAAATTTAAGGAGAAAGGGACAAGGAAACACATACCACACAAGAGATCAATAAAGATTGCAAACCCAAGCTTGAATCACCACAAAATCCAGCTCTTGAACCCCAAAGTTCTCAGCCGAAAAAGAGAGAGAGAGTTGTGTGTGTGTGAGTTTTTGAAATTTCCTTAAAATTGACTAAGTGTGAAAATGTGAGAAAAAAGGGATTTATTCACATATTAATCATTTACTTTCAGCCAAGAAAAGAATAAATAAAATCAACATATAATTCCATTTACAAGTCACAAAAGACAAAAAAGTCATTGGGGCAAAAAGACCATTTTGCCCCTCCTTTCTAAAATCACATAAAAATCACTAAAGGGGTATTTTTGGGACATTCTAAATTCCCGGCCATTCCCGACATTCCCAATGTCTAAAACCCGTCCCCAACATACTAACATACTAAGTTGCGATCTCTACTGAGCCAAACGCCGCGTTCCACAATACTGGGACACGGAAATGCGAAATATAAAAACTGCTGATAACATAATTATGCATATCTGAATTCCATAATAAATTATTTAAATAGCTATAAATAATTTCCTGATTAACATAAATAACTGCTAATTTCCAAATTAACTAAGCGGGCTTTACAACTATCCCCCCCTTAAAAGGATTTCGTCCCCGAAATCTAACCTGAATAACTCTGGATATTGAGCTCGCATATCTGATTCTAGCTCCCAGGTGGCTTCTTCCACCTTCGTTTCTCCAGAGAACCTTGACCAATGCTATGGTCTTATTCCGAAGGACTTTATCCTTTCTATCCAGGATCTGCACTGGCTGTTCCTCATAAGACATATCTGACTGAAGCTGAAGGCTCTCATAACTGAGTATATGAGAGGGGTCTGAAACGTATTTTCTCAACATTGAGACATGAAATACGTTGTGCACTGCTGATAAAGCTGGAGGCAATGCTAACCGATATGCCACTTGACCTATCTTCTCGAGAATCTCGAAAGGTCCTGTAAATCTAGGGCATAACTTGCCTCTTTTCAAGAAACGTTTAATCCCCTTCATCGGAGATACTCGCAAAAATACATGGTCCCCTACTCGGAACTCAACATCTCGACGTTTCGGATCTGCGTAACTCTTACATGCGCTCCGGGAGGCAAGCATTCTAGCTTTAATCTTCTCTATTGCCTCATTGGTTCGCCGAACCGACTGCGGACCTAGGTATTTCCTCTCCCCTGTCTCATCCCAGTGGATAGGGGATCTACATTTCCTACCGTACAACAGTTCGTAGGGTGCCATCCCTATTGTACTCTGGTAACTGTTGTTGTATGAAAACTCTATTAACGGTAGGTATTTATTCCATGAACCCTCAAAGTCCATAACACAGGCTCTCAGCATGTCCTCCAATATCTGAATTGTCCTTTCGGACTGACCATCTGTCTGAGGATGGAATGCTGTACTGAATTTTAACTTCGTACCCATTGCCCGTTGCAAACTCTGCCAAAACTTGGAGGTGAATTTCGGATCCCTGTCCGAAACTATAGACTTCGGTACCCCGTGAAGTCTCACTATCTCCCTGACATATAACTCTGCCAACTGATCCACTGTAAACGTTGTCCTAACCGGCAGAAAATGAGCAGATTTCGTAAATCGGTCCACCACTACCCAGATGGAATCATACATACCCGTGGTCCTAGGTAACCCGACCACAAAATCCATAGTAATATCCTCCCATTTCCATTCTGGTAGGGTTAGAGGCTGTAACAACCCTGCTGGTCTCTGATGTTCAGCCTTGATCTGCTGACACGTGAGGCATCTCGATACGAATTCTACCAAATTCTTCTTCATACCGTTCCACCAGAAGTACGGTTTCAAGTCTTGGTACATCTTGGTGGTGCCGGGATGCAGAGAATACGGGGTAGAATGAGCCTCCTCAAAGATCTCGTTTCTCAAGTCCACACTGTTCGGGACGCAAACCCTGGCTTTATACAAAAGCATCCCACTATCTGACACTGAAAAGTCCTTGGCTTGACCAGCCAATACCTCATCTCGGATCTTTACTAACTCCGGATGCGTCGTCCGAGCAACTTTTATTCTTTCTAACGGATCGGATTGCGGCGTTAAGTTGTGAAGCCGACCTACCACAAACTCAATGCTGGATCTAACCATATCCCCTGCTAGCTGAGGTGAGATCTGAACCATGCTAGCCACTTGCCCGGGACCCTTTCTGCTCAGGGCATCGGCCACTACATTGGCTTTCCCGGGATGATAGAGGATCTCGCAATCATAATCCTTCACTAATTCCAACCAACGCCTTTGTCTCATGTTCAAATCTTTCTGAGTAAAGAAATACTTGAGACTCTTATGGTCGGTGTAGATCTCGCACTTCTCACCATACAAGTAATGCCGCCAAATCTTCAGTGCAAATACCACTGCGGCCAATTCTAAATCATGAGTCGGGTATCGCTGTTCATAATCCTTTAACTGACGGGAGGCGTAAGCGATAACCCGATCGGCTTGCATCAATACGCACCCCAAACCCTGTTTGGATGCGTCACAATAGACCACGAACTTCTCCTTGTCCGAAGGCAAAGCTAGTACCGGAGCAGTAATCAACCTCTGCTTCGGCTCACGAAAACTAGCTTCGCATTTATCTGACCAGATAAATCGCTGATTCTTCTTTGTAAGCTCGGTTAGGGGCATTGAAATTTTGGAGAACCCCTCCACGAACCTACGGTAGTACCCAGCTAACCCCAAGAAGCTTCTGATCTCTGTCACTGTCTTCGGTCTCGGCCAATCCCTGACGGATTCGATCTTTCCGGGATCCACCTTGATCCCATCTTTACTCACTATGTGCCCTAGGAAGGACACCTGAGACAACCAGAACTCACATTTCTTGAACTTGGCGTAGAGTCTATGTTCTCGAAGTCGTTGCAGTACCATCTGAAGATGTAACTCATGCTCCTCTTCTGACTGAGAGTACACGAGGATGTCGTCGATAAACACAATCACACAGATATCGAGGAAATCCTTGAATACTCTATTCATCAGGTCCATGAATGCTGCAGGAGCATTGGTTAGTCCGAATGACATAACTAGGAACTCGTAGTGTCCATACCTAGTGCGGAAAGCCGTCTTTGGAATGTCCTCCTCTCGGATCCTCAACTGATGATAACCCGAACGGAGATCAATCTTAGAAAAGACCGTCTTCCCCTGAAGCTGATCGAACAAGTCATCGATCCTAGGTAATGGATATTTATTCTTCACCGTCAGCTTGTTCAACTCTCTGTAGTCGATGCACATCCTCATCGATCCATCCTTCTTCTTCACGAACAAAACCGGGGCTCCCCAAGGTGATACACTGGGCCGAATGAACCCTATGTCAAGCAACCCCTGGAGCTGAATCTTCAATTCCTTAAGTTCAGCTGGAGCCATCTTATACGGGGCTTTAGAAACCGGATCCACCCCTGGTGCCAAGTCAATCACGAAGTCAATCTCCCGATGAGGTGGTAACCCTGGAAGTTCTTCGAGAAAAACGTCCAGAAATTCCCGAACCACTCTGATGTCCTCTGGCCGAATGGTGTCTGGCCGAGTGGTGTCCACCACCACGGCCAGAAACCCTAAGCACCCACCGTGCAATAATTCTCTCGCTGACATAGCCGAGATCACCGGGATCCGAGATCCCTGAACCGAACCCACAAACACGAATGATTCTTCACTTTCTGGTTGGAAGACCACCATCTTCCTCTTGCAATCAATGCTCGCCGAATATTTAGATAGGAAATCCATTCCTAAAATAATATCAAATTCGACTAAGCTCATCTCTATCAGATCAGCGCTCAACTCTCTACCATCTATCCTGATCGGCATAGACCTAATCCACCTATTGGAGATAACCAATTCTCCGCCAGGTAACAGGGTTCCAAACCCTGACTCATATCTATCATAGGGTCTACCCAACTTACTAAAGATTACGCCGCCACATAAGAACGTGTAGCCCCGGAATCAAACGACCGAATAAAACGAGTCGTTAATAAGAATCGACTGTAACAACCGATGGGCCGGCATCCGCATCGGCTGCGTGATCGCGAATACCCCGGCCGGAGTGGGCATCGGCTGGAGCTCTCGGTGCCTCCGGCCGAGCCTGGGGACATTCCCTCTTGAAGTGCCCGGGCATGCCACAATGGAAGCATCCCTGCCCCTTGCACTCTCCCCGATGATGCCTCTTGCAGATAGGGCACTCGGGATAGGAGAAGCGAGTCTCATTACCTCCAGGACGACTCCCTCTGTTCTGGTTCCCCCGGAACCTCTTGTTCTGACTCGAGCCGCCGGAAGCAGTGGGTGCCCTCTTCCTCTGATCAATGGCCGAACCACTACTCCCCCTGCTAAAGCCTGATGCAGGAGGGGTAGGAGCTCCGCCACCAACCGGAGTACTGGTTAAATCTGACATACACCCCACTGCGCCCTCAGCTCGCAGTGCCTTCTCCACCATCTGAGCGTAGGTGGTGCTGTCGTCTGTGGTAATCATCAGGTCATGCCTGATCTTGGGATGCAACCCGTCCAGATACTTCTCCTTTCTGCTGAAGTCGGTCGGCACAATTCCCGAGGCTAACCTCGCCAACCGGTCAAACTGAGTGGTATACTCAGTGACACTCATGTTCTCCCGCTGGGTCAGGTGAACGAATTCCTTTCTCTTGGCGCTTCTAACCGCCTCGTTGTAGTACTTCGCGTTGAAAAGTTCCTGGAACCTCTCCCAAGTCATGGTGGTGACATCATGAATCTGAGACACCATGTCCCACCATACCAGGGCATCCTCCTGAAACTGGAATGTGGCGCACACCACTCTGTCGTTGCCGGTGACACCCATAAAGTTAAGAATCCTGGTGATCACCGTAAGCCACTGCTCGGCTTTCGACACATCTGGACCTCCCAGGAATACCGGAGGTGCTTGTTTCCGGAACCTCTCATACAACGGTTCCAATCTATGAGCCGCCACTACCATCTCGGCACAGGCGGCGGGCGGGTGCCACAGAATTGCACCCGGGCTGCAGGAGCACCCCGCCGTCTCAACCTGCGAATCTCGAGGTCTTGCTCTTCGATCCCGGCTTGCATCTCCGCAAACCGCAACTCCCGGTTCGGGGCTCCCCGATCGGGCGGGGAGCACAGGGCAGCCTGTGGCGGGTTCTCATCACCCCGACCACGAGCCCTGCCTCGGGGACCTCTACCTCGGCCCCTAGCAGGTGGGGGAAACCGAGCTCCCTCTCCCTGATTCGACCCCACTGAGTTGCCTCGACTCCTGGTAGTCCGCCTGGCGTCCATCTAGTTAGAACCGCCTGCGAAACCAAGAGTTGGCATATCAGGTCGTATTCAAGGCGAGCTTACTAATGCCGCTTAATTTGGAAATTAGAAATGAAACATGCGCCTATTCTACTATCAGGCTACTAACATGCTTCCTAACAGGCTTTTCTTTTTCATAACTGAATAAAATAAACTACTAAAGCAATAAAGGCTTACTGAACCGTGAACCGAGCTAACTGCTGATGACGATTGTACATGTCGTGACGATCTTCGGAAGACAACCTGGCGGCTCTGATACCAAATTGTAACACCCTAACTATCTTAGGCGTATTACGTGATTTTTTTTTTTAAACATACTGTGCAGCTCGTTGCTAATCAACGAGGTTTATGGAAAAACGTGATTAATTAAAATTTTGCTTTTTCATTAACTTACAAACCATTTTACAAAAAGTCACGGGATCCCGATTTATAAAATATTTACAAACGTTTTCACTGTTCAACTTTTACATCAAAATAAAGTCGTCTAACGACCATTTACAAAAATCTCAGCCGTGCTGTCCCGAGGATCGTACGCTCCAGGCCTAACCGCCCCGACATGTACAATCCCATAAGCTCGCTCACGGTCCATCAGCAACTGCCTTGCCTTTACCTACACATGCAACGTAAACTGTGAGTCGACAGACTCAGTAAGAAAAGCATAATAATATCATACATAAAACTGACTGCCGTGTCCAACACGATGCCGAGTCCCGCCATCGCCATGTCCAACATGGTACCGAGCACTACCGCCATGTCCAACATGGTGCCGAGTTTTGAACGTTCGGGGGACGGTACTATTGACACGTAACAACCCGATCGGTCGAACCGGTCCATACTCCGCCGCCGGTCATACTCCACTGTACCGACGTGTTACTATATCCTCCCGATCGGGCGAGCCGGTCATACTCCGCTGCTTGGTCATACTCCGGCTGTCCCGACGGGATACGTCAATAGCACGGAACCACCAACCAAGTGTCGGCTGATCGGTCGAGCCGGTCATACTCATTCTTGGTCATACTCCACTGTACCGACGTGACGGGGTTGGGTGGTTCGAAGCCTAAATACATATCTAATGTAATCTAACAGGCTTCCTACATGCACGCTAAACATGTAATCTACATATGCATCTTTGTTATACTAATCTTACTCGGATTCCGATTTCGGTGTGCGTCAACCCGACCGGAACCGAAGCCGAACGGCGGACATCGGCTCCTAAACCATAAAAACCACAACGCTATAAGTGACACGCTAAATCACTTCCCGGGGACTAAAACTCGAAACTAAAAGTTTCCCTATCGATAAAAAGCATGGCAATACCCCTAAAAACCCAAAAACGAGGAAAACTAGGGTTCTGAAAAATCCCCCATCCGGAAGTCCGGTTGCCCAACCGAATTCCGGTTAAGAAAATTCGAACCCCATCCGAATTCCGGATGCTCAACCGAATTCCGGTTCCTCGCGAGCGGCAACCAAAAATTCCCAAATCTCGACCAATTTAACCCCAATTGATCCCAAACTTTCCAGACCTTCTACATAGGTCCTAACAAACATTTCCAAGGCCTCAAACCTACCCAGAAACCTCACAAGCAAATTTCACCATTGAAGACCAAGCTTTGAGTTCAAGAACTCAAACTTGGTTAAACCCACTAGCATGCACCCTAGCCTAGTTAATTCTACTTAACTAAGCAAGAAAAACCCTCTGCAAACTAACAAGAACACCCAGCAATTATACAGAAACAGAACATGCATTTTCACTCAAAATTTCATAATTTTCACATATAATTTAAAAGCTTGAACAATCTAGCTACTCATGCTTCACACAACTTATTTAACATCAAAAATCATGCTTTGAACAACATAAATCAACAACAAAATACAGCAGAAACAACTCTCAAAATTCACATGCATTACCATCCAATTTCATCATTTTTCTTCAAAAATTTAAGGAGAAAGGGACAAGGAAACACATACCACACAAGAGATCAATAAAGATTGCAAACCCAAGCTTGAATCACCACAAAATCCAGCTCTTGAACCCCAAAGTTCTCAGCCGAAAAAGAGAGAGAGAGTTGTGTGTGTGTGAGTTTTTGAAATTTCCTTAAAATTGACTAAGTGTGAAAATGTGAGAAAAAAGGGATTTATTCACATATTAATCATTTACTTTCAGCCAAGAAAAGAATAAATAAAATCAACATATAATTCCATTTACAAGTCACAAAAGACAAAAAAGTCATTGGGGCAAAAAGACCATTTTGCCCCTCCTTTCTAAAATCACATAAAAATCACTAAAGGGGTATTTTTGGGACATTCTAAATTCCCGGCCATTCCCGACATTCCCAATGTCTAAAACCCGTCCCCAACATACTAACATACTAAGTTGCGATCTCTACTGAGCCAAACGCCGCGTTCCAAAATACCGGACACCGGAAATGCGAAATATAAAAACTGCTGATAACATAATTATGCATATCTGAATTCCATAATAAATTATTTAAATAGCTATAAATAATTTCCTGATTAACATAAATAACTGCTAATTTCCAAATTAACTAAGCGGGCTTTACAATTTGGCTGAATGATTTATGGTGTAAAGACTCCTTTTTACTCATTTCTCTTTTAACTTAGAAAAAAAATTAGAAAAAAATCAAAAAGAAGCTTTTTTCCTCTCTCTCTCTATTCGGCCATTAGAGGCAGTCCCTTGGGTGATTTTTCTTCTTCAAATTCTTGTAGATTTCAGCTTGTGGTGTGATTTTAATCAAGGTATTTCTTGGCTTTAATCTTTCCTTGTTTTCTTGAATAAAATG
The DNA here is from genome assembly GCF_029168945.1 of Cannabis sativa. Taxonomy (NCBI): domain Eukaryota; kingdom Viridiplantae; phylum Streptophyta; class Magnoliopsida; order Rosales; family Cannabaceae; genus Cannabis; species Cannabis sativa. The sequence goes on along the minus strand of NC_083606.1, from coordinate 40,546,341 downwards.
ATGAAAATGGATGAAATTGCATGTGATTGTGAAATGTTCTTGCTGCTGTGATTTTGTTGTTTATTTATGGATTCAAAGCATGATTTTTGATGTTAAATGAGTTGTGTGAAGCATGAGTAGCTAGGTTGTTCAAGCTTTTAATTTATATATGAAAATTGATGATTTTTGTGAGAAAATGCATGTTTTGTTTCTGTATAATTGCTGGGTGTTTTTGTTAGTTTGCAGAGGGTTTTTCTTGCTTAGTTAAGTAGAATTAACTAGGCTAGGGTGCATGCTAGCGGGTTTAACCAAGTTTGAGTTCTTGAACTCAAAGCTTGGTCTTCAATGGTGAAATTTGCTTGTGAGGTTTCTGGGTAGGTTTGAGGCCTTGGAATGGTCATTTGGGACCTATGTAGGAGGTCTGGAAAGTTTGGGACCATTTGGGTTCGAATTGGTCAAGATATGGGAATTTTTGGTTGCTGCCTGCGAGGAACCGGATCGGTTGAGCATCCGGAATTCGGATGGGGGTTCGTATTTTCCCGAACCGGAATTCGGTTGGGCAACCGGACTTCCGGATGGGGGATTTTTCAGAACCCTAGTTTTCCTCGTTTTTGGGTTTTTAGGGGTATTGCCATGCTTTTTATCGATAGGGAAACTTTTAGTTTCGAGTTTTAGTCCCCGGGAAGTGATTTAGCGTGTCACTTATAGTGTTGTGATTTTTATGGTTTAGGAGCCGATGTCCGCCGTTCGGCTTCGGTTCCGGTCGGGTTGGCACACCTGAAATCGGAATCCAGGTAAGATTAGTATAACAGTATGCATATGTAGTTTACATGTTTAGCGTGCATGTAGGAAGCTCCGTTAGTTTACATTAGATATGTATTTAGGCTTCGAACCACCCAACCCCGTCACGTCGGTACAGTGGAGTATGACCAAGGCGGAGTATGACCGGTTCGACCGATCAGCCGACACCGGTTGGTGGTTCGATGCTATTGACCTATCCCGTCGGTACAGTGGAGTATGACCAAGAATGAGTATGACCGGCTCGACCGATCAGGAGGATACTTGTCAATAGTACCGTCCCCTGAACGTTCAAAACTCAGTACCATGTTGGACATGGCAGTAGTGCTCAGTACCATGTTGGACATGGCAGTAGCGGGACTCAGTATCGTGTTGGACACGGCAGTCAGTTTATTGTATGATATTATTATGCTTTTCTTGCGAGTCCGTCGACTCACGCTTACGTTGCATGTGTAGGTAAAGGCAAGGCGATTCTTGATGGACCGTGAGCGAGCTTATGGGATTGTACATGTCGGGGCGGTTAGGCTGGAGCGTACGATCCTCGGGACGCAGGTCGAGATTTTGTAACGGTCGTTAGATGACCTCATTTTGATGTAAAAGTTGAATAGTAAAAACGTTTGTAAATATTTTTATAAATCGGGATCCCGAGACTTTTTGGTAAAATGGTTTATAAGTTTAATGAAAAAGCAAAATTTTAATTAATCACGTTTTTCCATAAACCTCGTTGATTAGCAACGAGCTGCACAAAGACGTTTAAAAATCACGTAATACGCCTAAGATAGTTAGGGTGTTACAATTTGGTATCGTAGCCGCTGTGTTGTCTTCCGAAGATCGTCACGACATGTACAATCATCATCAGCAGTTAGCTCGGTTCACGGTTCAGTAAGCCTTTATTGCTTTAGTAGTTTATTTTATTCAGTTATGAAAAAAAAAAGAAAAGCCTGTTAGGAAGCATGTTAGTAGCCTGATAGTAGAATAGGCGCATGTTTCATTTCTAATTTCCAAATTAAGCGGCATCAGTAAGCTCGCCTTGAATACGACCTGATATGCCAACTCTTGGTTTCGCAGGCGGTTCTAACTAGATGGACGCCAGGCGGACTACCAGGAGTCGAGGCAACTCAGTGGGGTCGAATCAGGGAGAGGGAGCTCGGTTTCCCCCACCTGCTAGGGGTCGAGGTAGAGGTCCCCGAGGCAGGGCTCGTGGTCGGGGTGATGAGAACCCGCCATAGGCGCTCGTGCTCCCCGGCGAACAGGAGCCCCGAATTGGGAGTTACGGTTTGCGGAGATGCAAGCCCGGATCGAAGAGCAAGACCTCGAGATTCGGAGGTTGAGACAACAGGTGCTCTGCGGTTCCGGTGCCGCAGTTCCGGCGGCACCGCCGCCGCCTGTGCCGAGATGGTAGTGGCGGCCCACAGATTGGAACCTTTATATGAGCGGTTCCGGAAACAAGCACCTCCGGTATTCCTGGGAGGTCCAGATGTGTCGAAAGCCGAGCAGTGGCTTACGGTGATCACCAGAATCTTGAACTTTATGGGTGTCACCGGCAACGACAGAGTGGTGTGCGCCACATTTCAGTTCCAGGAGGATGCCCTGGTATGGTGGGACATGGTGTCTCAGATTCACGATGTCACCACCATGACTTGGGAGAGGTTCCAGGAACTTTTCAACGCGAAGTACTACAACGAGGCGGTTAGAAGCGCCAAGAGAAAGGAATTCGTTCACCTGACCCAGCGGGAGAACATGAGTGTCACTGAGTATACAACTCAGTTTGACCGGTTGGCGAGGTTAGCCTCGGGAATTGTGCCGACCGACTTCAGCAGGAAGGAGAAGTATCTGGACGGGTTGAATCCCAAGATCAGGCATGACCTGATGATTACTACGGACGACGGCCACCTACGCTCGGATGGTGGAGAAGGCACCGCGAGCCGAGGCGCGGTGGGGTGCATGTCGAGTCGCCTAGTACTCGGTTGGTGGCGGAGCTCCTACCCCTCCCGCATCGGGCTTTAGCGGGGGAGTAGTGGTTTGGCCATTGATCGGAGGAAGAGGGCACCCATCGCTTCGGCGGCTCGAGCCGAACAAGAGGTTCGGGGAACCGAACGGAGGAGTCGTCCCGGTGGTAATGAGACTCGCTTCTCCTACCCCGAGTGCCCTAGGCTGCAAGAGGCACCATCGGGGAGAGTGCAAGGGGCGAGGATGCTTCCATTGTGGCATGCCCGGCACTTCAAGAGGGAATGTCCCCGGCTCGGCGGAGGCACCGAGAGCTCCGGCGATGCCCACTCCGGCCCGGGGTATTCGCGATCACGCAGCCGATGCAGATGCCGGCCCATCGGTTGTTACAGTCGATTCTTATTAACGACTCGTTTTATTCAAAGGTCGTTTGATTCCGGGGCTACACGTTCTTATGTGGCGGCCGCAGTCTTTAGTAAGTTGGGTAGACCCTTTGATAGATATGAGTCGTGGTTTGGAACCCCGTTACAGCGGAGAATTGGTTATCTCCAATAGGTGGATTAGGTCTATGCCGATCAGGATAGATGGTAGAGAGTTGAGCGCTGATCTGATAGAGATGAGCTTAGTCGAATTTGATATTATTTTAGGAATGGATTTCCTATCTAAATATTCGGCGGGCATTGATTGCAAGAGGAAGATGGTGGTCTTCCAACCAGAAAGTGAAGAACCGTTCGTATTTGTGGGTTCGGTTCAGGGATCTCGGATCCCGGTGATCTCGGCTATGTCAGCGAGAGAATTATTGCACGGTGGGTGCTTAGGGTTTCTGGCCGTGGTGGTGGACACCACTCGGCCGTACACCATTCGGCCGAAGGACATCGGCGTGGTTCGGGAATTTTGGACGTTTTTCCCGAAGAACTTCCAGGGTTACCACCTCATCGGGAGATCGACTTTGTGATTGACTTGGCACCAGGGGTGGATCCGGTTTCCAAAGCCCCGTATAGGATGGCTCCAGCTGAACTTAAGGAATTGAAGATTCAGCTCCAGGGGTTGCTTGACATAGGGTTCATTCGGCCCAGTGTATCACCTTGGGGAGCCCCGGTTTTGTTCGTGAAGAAGAAGGATGGATCGATGAGGATGTGCATCGACTACAGAGAGTTGAACAAGCTGACGGTGAAGAATAAATATCCATTACCTAGGATCGATGACTTGTTCGATCAGCTTCAGGGGAAGACGGTCTTTTCTAAGATTGATCTCCGTTCGGGTTATCATCAGTTGAGGATCCGAGAGGAAGACATTCCAAAGACGGCTTTCCGCACTAGGTATGGACACTACGAGTTCCTGGTTATGTCATTCGGACTAACCAATGCTCCTGCAGCATTCATGGACCTGATGAATAGAGTATTCAAGGATTTCCTCGATATCTGTGTAATTGTATTTATCGATGACATCCTCGTGTACTCTCAGTCAGAAGAGGAGCATGAGTTACATCTTCAGATGGTACTGCAACGACTTCGAGAACATAGACTCTACGCCAAGTTCAAGAAATGTGAGTTCTGGTTGTCTCAGGTGTCCTTCCTAGGGCACATAGTGAGTAAAGATGGGATCAAGGTGGATCCCGGGAAGATTGAATCCGTCAGGGATTGGCCGAGACCGAAGACAGTGACAGAGATCAGAAGCTTCTTGGGGTTAGCTGGGTACTACCGTAGGTTCGTGGAGGGGTTCTCCAAAATTTCAATGCCCCTAACCGAGCTTACAAAGAAGAATCAGCGATTTATCTGGTCAGATAAATGCGAAGCTAGTTTTCAGGAGCTGAAACAGAGGTTGATTACTGCTCCGGTACTAGCTTTGCCTTCGGACGAGGAGAAGTTCGTGGTCTATTGTGACGCATCCAAACAAGGTTTGGGGTGCGTATTGATGCAAGCCGATCGGGTTATCGCTTACGCCTCCCGTCAGTTAAAGGATTATGAACAGCGATACCCGACTCATGATTTAGAATTGGCCGCAGTGGTTTTTGCACTGAAGATTTGGCGGCATTACTTGTATGGTGAGAAGTGCGAGATCTATACCGACCATAAAAGTCTCAAGTATTTCTTTACTCAGAAAGATTTGAACATGAGACAGAGGCGTTGGTTGGAGTTAGTGAAGGATTATGATTGCGAGATCCTCTATCATCCCGGAAAAGCCAATGTAGTGGCCGATGCCCTTAGTAGAAAGGGGCCCGGGCAAGTGGCTAGCATGGTTCAGATCTCACCTCAGCTAGCAGAGGATATGGTCAGGTCCAGCATTGAGTTTGTGGTAGGTCAGCTACACAACTTAACGCTGCAATCTGATCTGTTAGAAAGAATAAAAGTTGCTCAGACGACAGATCCAGAGTTAGTGAAAATCCGAGATGAGGTATTGGCTGGTCAAGCCAAGGACTTTTCAGTGTCAGATAGTGGGATGCTTTTGTATAAAGCCAGGGTTTGTGTCCCGAACAGTGTGGACTTGAGGAACGAGATCTTTGAGGAGGCTCATTCTACCCCGTATTCTCTGCATCCCGGCACCACCAAGATGTACCAAGATTTGAAACCGTACTTCTGGTGGAGCGGTATGAAGAAGAATTTGGTAGAATTCGTATCGAGATGCCTCACTTGTCAGCAGATCAAGGCTGAACATCGAGACCAGCAGGGTTGTTGCAGCCTCTAACCCTACCAGAATGGAAATGGGAGGATATTACTATGGATTTTGTGGTCGGGTTACCTAGGACCACGGGTATGTATGATTCCATCTGGGTAGTGGTGGACCGATTTACGAAATCTGCTCATTTTCTCACGGCCGAACGACGTTTACAGTGGATCAGTTGGCAGAGTTATATGTCAGGGAGATAGTGAGACTTCACGGGGTACCGAAGTCTATAGTTTCGGACAGGGATCCGAAATTCACCTCCAAATTTTGGCAAAGTTTGCAACGGGCAATGGGTACAAAGCTAAAATTCAAGTACGGCATTCCATCCTCGGACGGATGGTCATCCGAAAGGACAATTCGTATATTGGAGGACATGCCGAGAGCCCGTGTTATGGACTTTGAGGGTTCATGGAATAAATACCTACCGTTAGTAGAGTTCTCATATAACAACGGTTATCGAGTACGATAGGGATGGCACCCTATGAACTGTTGTACGGTAGGAAATGTAGATCCCCTATCCACCGGGATGAGACAGGAGAGGAAATATCTAGGTCCGGAGTCGATTCGGCGGACCAATGAGGCAATAGAGAAGATTAAAGCTAGAATGCTTGCCTCCCGTGAGCGGACGTAAGAGTTACGCATCCGAAACGTCGAGATGTTGAGTTCCGAGTAGGGGACCATGTGTTTTTGCGAGTATCTCCGATGAAGGGGATTAAACGTTTCGGGAAAAGAGGCAAGTTATGCCCTAGATTTACAGGACCTTTCGAGATTCTCGAGAAGATAGGTCAAGTGGCATATCGGTTAGCATTGCCTCCAGCTTTATCAGCAGTGCACAACGTATTTCATGTCTCAATGTTGAGAAAATACGTTTCAGACCCCTCTCATATAATCAGTTATGAGAGCCTTCAGCTTCAGTCAGATATGTCCTATGAAGAACAGCCAGTGCAGATCCTGGATAGAAAGGATAAAGTCCTTCGGAATAAGACCATAGCGTTGGTCAAGGTTCTCTGGAGAAACAGTAAGGTGGAAGAAGCCACTTGGGAGCTAGAATCTGATATGCGAGCTCAATATCCAGAGTTATTCAGGTTAGATTTCGGGGACGAAATCCTTTTAAGGGGGGGATAGTTGTAAAGCCCGCTTAGTTAATTTGGAAATTAGCAGTTATTTATGTTAATCAGGAAATTATTTATAGCTATTTAAATAATTTATTATGGAATTCAGATATGCATGAGTATGTTATCGGCGGTTTTATATTTCGCATTTCCGGTGTCCGGTATTTTGGAACGCGGCGTTTGGCTCAAATCACAACTTAGTATGTTAGTATTTTGGGGACGGGTTTTAGACATTGGGAATGTCGGGAATGGCCGGGAATTTAGAATGTCCCAAAAATACCCCTTTAGTATGATTTTAGTGATTTTATGGTGGAGGGGCAAAATGGTCTTTTTGCCCCAATTGTATTTTGTCTTATATGATTTAATAAATGAAGTAAATGTTTAAATTATGCATGTTATTTGGCTGAATGATTTATGGTGTAAAGACTCCTTTTTACTCATTTCTCTTTTAACTTAGAAAAAAAATTAGAAAAAAATCAAAAAGAAGCTTTTTTCCTCTCTCTCTCTATTCGGCCATTAGAGGCAGTCCCTTGGGTGATTTTTCTTCTTCAAATTCTTGTAGATTTCAGCTTGTGGTGTGATTTTAATCAAGGTATTTCTTGGCTTTAATCTTTCCTTGTTTTCTTGAATAAAATGATGAAAATGGATGAAATTGCATGTGATTGTGAAATGTTCTTGCTGCTGTGATTTTGTTGTTTATTTATGGATTCAAAGCATGATTTTTGATGTTAAATGAGTTGTGTGAAGCATGAGTAGCTAGGTTGTTCAAGCTTTTAATTTATATATGAAAATTGATGATTTTTGTGAGAAAATGCATGTTTTGTTTCTGTATAATTGCTGGGTGTTTTTGTTAGTTTGCAGAGGGTTTTTCTTGCTTAGTTAAGTAGAATTAACTAGGCTAGGGTGCATGCTAGCGGGTTTAACCAAGTTTGAGTTCTTGAACTCAAAGCTTGGTCTTCAATGGTGAAATTTGCTTGTGAGGTTTCTGGGTAGGTTTGAGGCCTTGGAATGGTCATTTGGGACCTATGTAGGAGGTCTGGAAAGTTTGGGACCATTTGGGTTCGAATTGGTCAAGATATGGGAATTTTTGGTTGTCGCTGCGAGGAACCTGGAATTCCGATTGAGCATCCGGAATTCGGATGGGGGTTCGTATTTTCCCGAACCGGAATTCCGGTTGGGCAACCGGACTTCCGGATGGGGGATTTTTCAGAACCCTAGTTTTCCTCGTTTTTGGGTTTTTAGGGGTATTGCCATGCTTTTTATCGATAGGGAAACTTTTAGTTTCGAGTTTTAGTCCCCGGGAAGTGATTTAGCGTGTCACTTATAGTGTTGTGATTTTTATGGTTTAGGAGCCAGTAATCCGCCGTTCAGCTTCAGTTCCAGTCAGGTTGACCGGCACACCTGAAATCGGAATCCAGGTAAGATTAGTATAACAGTATGCATATGTAGTTTACATGTTTAGCGTGCATGTAGGAAGCCTGTTAGTTTACATTAGATATGTATTTAGGCTTCGAACCACCCAACCCTGTCACGTCGGTACAGGCTGGAGTATGACCGGCGGCGGAGTATGACCGGTTCGACCGATCAGCCGACACCGGTTGGTGGTTCAGTGCTATTGACCTATCCCGTCGGTACAGGCTGGAGTATGACCAGCAGCCGGAGTATGACCGGTTCGACCGATCAGGAGGATACTTGTCAATAGTACCGTCCCCTGAACGTTCAAAACTCAGTACCATGTTGGACATGGCAGTAGTGCTCAGTACCATGTTGGACATGGCAGTAGCGGGACTCAGTATCGTGTTGGACACGGCAGTCAGTTTATTGTATGATATTATTATGCTTTTCTTACTGAGTCTGTCGACTCACAGTTTACGTTGCATGTGTAGGTAAAGGCAAGGCAGTTGCTGATGGACCGTGAGCGAGCTTATGGGATTGTACATGTCGGGGCGGTTAGGCCTGGAGCGTACGATCCTCGGGACGCCAGGCCGAGATTTTTGTAACGGTCGTTAGATGACCTCATTTTGATGTAAAAGTTGAATAGTAAAAACGTTTGTAAATATTTTTATAAATCGGGATCCCGAGACTTTTTGGTAAAATGGTTTATAAGTTTAATGAAAAAGCAAAATTTTAATTAATCACGTTTTTCCATAAACCTCGTTGATTAGCAACGAGCTGCACAGTACGTTTAAAAATCACGTAATACGCCTAAGATAGTTAGGGTGTTACAGAATGGTACTTGGGTCTTGGTTGATTTACCTTCCAAAAAACAGGCCATCGGGTGCAAATGGGTGTTTACGGTTAATTTCAATCCAGACGGCACAGTTGCTCCCTTAAAGGCCCGTCTTGTTGCCAAGGCTTATGCTCAAACCTATGGAGTGGACTATTGATATACTTTTTCTCCTGTTGCTAAACTCACATCTGTTCGACTGTTCATTTCCATGGCAGCTACTCATCATTGGCCTTTGCATCAGCTTGATATTAAAAATGCTTTTCTTCATGGAGATCTTGAGGAAGAAGTATATATGGAGCAACCTCCTGGGTTTGTTGCTCAGGGGGAGTTAGGGCGAGTTTGTCATCTTCGCAAATCTTTATATGGATTGAAACAAAGCCCTTGTGCTTGGTTTGGTAAATTTAGTCAGGCTGTTGAGAAGTTTGGTTTGTTGAAAAGTAAGTCAGATCATTTTGTGTTTTATAAAAGATCAACTGCTGGTATCATTTTGTTAGTGGTGTATGTTGATGACATCGTTATTACTGGAAATGATGTTGAAGGCATCTCATCCCTTAAGTCTTTCATTCACACCCAGTTTAGCATGAAAGATTTAGGGGAGCTCAAGTATTTCTTGGGTATTGAAGTTACTCGGAGTAAACAAGGTATTTTTCTGTCTCAAAGAAAGTATGTACTTGATTTGTTAACTGAGACAGGAAAATTGGGCGCAAAACCTTGTAATGCTCCAATTAATCCAGCTGTGCATCTTACACGTGATGGGAAACCATTTGAAGATCCTGAGAAATATCGCAGGTTAGTTGGAAAGTTAAATTATCTAACTGTGACTCGTCCAGATATTGCATTCCCGGTTAGTGTCCTCAGTCAGTTCATGTCTTCTCCAACAATTCATCATTGGGCAGCATTAGAGCAAATTTTATGTTACTTGAAAGGAGCACCAAGACGAGGTATAGTTTACAAGGATCATGGACATACCCAGATTGAGTGTTTTTCTGATGCAGATTGGGCAAGCTCCAAGGTAGATAGACGATCCACTTCAGGATATTGTATATTTGTTGGGGGCAATTTGGTCTCTTGGAAGAGTAAGAAACAAAATGTGTATCTAGATCAAGTGCTGAATCAGAATATAGAGCTATGGCACAGTCTGTGTGTGAGGTAATATGGATTTATTAGCTTTTGACTGAATTCAGGTTTAAAACTTCTATTCCAGCAAAATTGTGGTGTGATAATCAAGCTGCTCTTCATATTGCCTCAAATCCCGTATTCCACGAGCGAACTAAGCACATTGAGATTGATTGTCATTTTGTTCGTGAGAAAATTCAACAAGGTCTGATCTCCATAGGATATGTGAAGACCGGAGAACAACTAGGAGATATTTTTACAAAGGCATTGAATGGGGTGCGGGTTGATTATCTTTGTAACAAGCTTGGCATGATTAACATCTATGCTCCAGCTTGAGGGGGAGTGTTAGATATTAGCTGTAAAAGAATTAGGTATTTAGTAGATATTTAGTAATTTCCTATTTTATTGGTAGTTTCCCTTTTTAGTCTCTAGCTTTGTATATAAATATGTACTATTCTATGAAATATATACATAATTCGATTCATTATTTTCTACAATTATTATAGAATAACTCCTCCACCCCCAGAGTAACCACAATCTCAAAACTTGAATGAGTTGGGGTAGACACAAGGATAACTGATATACAGTTCCTTAATATCTAACATATAGATCACTTTCATAAATCTTTCTTTAATATCTTCTAACGTTCCTTATTTGATTACATCTCAGATAGCTCCCACTCAATAGCAGATGTCTGGTTAAATAATACTTTTAACTTCTTATTGTTTGGAGAGTTATCTAGTTGTGACTTATTGTATTAGTCTGAAACATTAAGTTTCTTTTAAGACTAAATCATCCACATAGCAGACTAGTATTTTAAGTGAAAAATACTTGCCAGAGCTTAAGTAATCAAAATTAAGATACCATAAAATGTTATGAGGATTAAGAAATCTTGGCTCAAGTCATTCGAATAGACTGAACTAGAATTCTTTTATCTTATTCTCATAATTCTGATAAGTTATATCTGTCCACATTAATGGTTAGATGGGTAAAGAATTTTAAAATTCTCCCACTCAATTAAGGTAGTGTGATACATTATCAAAGAACTTTTACAGGTATCATTTTTACTACAACAGTAAAACTAAATTAAAACATACAATCAAGATCAAGGATTTATATTGATAATAGCTAATTCATTATATTACTTCCATGTTTAAAGAAAATATGTGTTACATAGGGTATTGTGGATAAATTCCACCCCTAAGTATATAGAGATTATGATCCACCCCTAAAGGTTATAAAGATCATGATTCTCTAAGTGTTATAGAGATTATGTGGAGTTGAATACAATCCAGAGTTCATTAGATATAAAAGATCGTTGAACTGCATAGTTTTCTTAACTTTTCTCCACCCCTATCAGATCAAAAGATCCTTTTATTAAATAAATTCTCAATAATTGTATTAGAACTAACAATAATTAATAAACATAGATATATTGTCTAGTGTTTATTTAATATAACTCTATGAAGAGTTGTAAATATTATAGAATTTGCATCAATAATAAAAACACTTACACATACAAACATATAAATATAATGTGGTAATTGTGGTTTAAGATAAAGTAAATGAGGCTCAATCTCATAAATTGTAATTTGTTTGAATAAAATAAAACATTATTAATAATAAAAAAAATGTATTGCAACAATATGAGAAAACAGGGATAAAACTCCCTAACTAAAATTCGAAATCCAAATTGTCTTTAAACTAAAACAATTAATTCAAAAATAGATAAATGAGCTTCATCTTCATCTTGGACGATCTTCACCCTTTTGTCCAGCTTTCCGATCCAACTCACGAAGATAGCATCTGAGTTCAAGTAGCTTGGCCTATAAGAAGAAGAAACAAATAAACAAAGTTAGTCCAGAATCAATAATCCAATTGGATAATAATTCACTAAAACTCTTAAAGTTTATAGAAAGAAATACCTTGTTTCTTTGCAAGAAGTTTAGGACATTGGGGTTTCCAATGACCTTTTTCATTATTGCAGTAGAAACACTTTCCTTTTAGTGCATCACCAGAAGCAGCAGCCTTTTTGTTTTTCATGGCTTTGGCACGCTTCTTGGTGTTTCTCCACTTCTTCTTAGATTTGGGTTTTGAAGTAGAGGCAACATTTGCCTCAAGTTTGACCGTGCCATTACCATAGCCAGAATTTTGAATTTTACCCCCTTTCTTCTTGGGGCCTCCAATCAAATTTTCATATGTCTGAAGGTCATTTACTAACTCATGAAAGTCTATGTCCTTTTTATTCATAACATACTTTGATGTATAGGGCAGAAATGATGGAGTCAAACTATTCAAGATAAGGCTTACTTGAGTAGTGTGATCCATTTCAGCACCATGATCCTGGGCTTCTTGGAAATAACTTGCTATTAGGAGAACATGATCACGCACATTTTGATGGGGTTCCATCCGTGCATTGATATATTTCTTAGTCGCGTCGAAGTGAAAATGAAGAGATGCCCTACCGAATAGCTCAGTTAACTTCGTCATAACTTCACCAGCCTTTTCGGTTTTAAAAAACCGAGTTTTAAGGGTGTCAACCATGCTGGAAAACATGAAGTATAGAGCTTTTTGCCAATGCTCATACTTTTCTTTAACAGCTTTGGTTGCATTGTCCCCCGGCACTTCAGGAGACGGATCAGTTAACACAAACATGGCACTTTCTCCTATGAGAGCAATATTAATGTTCTCATTCCATTTTGGAAAGTTAAATCCATTTAGCTTATTTTCGGTCAAGAGTGATAACATGGGATTCATCATGGTTATACAGGATACTACAAAATAATAAATAGAAATCAATAATGGTTTAACACAAAATCCAATTCAGAAATTATAAGCACATAGCATGTAGGAATGATAAGAGAAAATACTAAAAAAAATACAATCCTAAATAATTTCCAAGGTTTTCAACAAACTGATATCAGTGTCCCGTTTAGGCGAGAGTCAAAGCTACCATTTATTGAATAGAGTTGTCAGCCTGTCTAAAATGTTAAACATTCTAGCAACCTTTTATTCGATCAAGATTGGAATCCAGCGTTGTCCCGTTTAGGCGAGAGTGAAGGCTATTTTATCTTATGAGCTTCTACCATTGTTTCATATTTTGTAAGTCAAATACACTCGCCACCATTAGGGTGATCGATACCATATAAAACACTTACAAAGCTACTTATCTTTCGATATTAAACGGTGCTAACTTGCTAATGAACGTTCCTCCATTAGGGAGGATTACTCACTAAAATAAAAGCTATGTAAAACCAACAATGGAGATCGAATATCTTAATAATAATAATAAAGCTCATTCTTTAAAATGTATTTTCTTTATTATTTTAATAAAATATATTCATTAAATATCAAATTTAGAATTAAATTCTAAATACTTATAAAATTATACTTAGATGGTGATTGAAATAAATTGAATTATTTCCATCTTAGTAGTAATTTTTATATATAAATATTAAGAAAATTCTTTAAGTTGTATTAATTTAAATTAATTTGTAACTCAAATTAAATTTTCATGAGAATATATTTATTGTATTTTGAAAAAAAAGAAAGTATAAAACTTTACTATTTTCAAAATACTTAAATACTAATTACTTAAAAAAAAAACCCTCAAGCAAAAATATCACCTATCTAGATTTTCCTTTGACTAATTAATTCAATTTCTAATAATAACCTTTAATTCATTTATTTTAAATTAATCAATAAATGAAAAAATCATTGATTTAAGTTGGTCCAAGAATTAATTAAAATAAATAATTAATTTACAACTTGATCTATTTTTCAAGATAAATTCAAAATCATCTTGCATAATTAAATGCAATTTCGAAATTGATTAATAAAATAAAGAAAAATATATTTTGAAAATTATTCAAATTTAAGTTGAAAAAATAAATTTCAACTGAAAATAATTTTCTATTTAATTAAGTGTCATGAAAAAGAAATATTTAAGTATCATGATGAAAATCAACTTAGATATTTAATTTTTAATTTAATTAATTGTATTGAATTCAAGAAATAAATAATTAAGTGTAGAGAATGCTTAATCATTAATCTCTAGTTTAATACTAGGAAAAATATACTTAAAATAAATTGTACCAAAATTAATTATTTAAATAATTAATTTCACAATGTATGATATTTCTTATTTAATATTAGAAATAATAAGTAGTCTAGAAATAACTATCTAAAAAATATCTTATTTCACTAAGTATCTTTTCCACAAAAATTTGAAAAAAAAAATATCTAATTTAAGTTGTTATAGATAAAATCTAGAACTTAAATATTTTTCAAATTTAAATTTAACTAAATATCAAAAAATTAAGTTGTAACCACTTAATTTGAAAAATATTCCATTTTAAGTTTAAAACTAACTTAAAAAATATCTTAAGAATCTTCAATAACTAATGCCTAGAATTCCTCAACTTAATTTTAAATTTAAATAAAATATTCAAATTTAAGTTAGATAAGAAAAATCAGTTAATATAACTAATTTATAACTTAAATAGGAATATTTAATTAAATAAGCTTCAGAAAGAATCAAGTTAGTTAAAATTCTTTATTTAATTAAATACAAGAAAAATACAAATAGTTTGTCTAGAAATAATATCTAAAACTAAGAGTGTTTTTCTTAAAATTAACTTTAAAATATTAAAATGAAAATTAATTTCATATATTTTAAAAGTTAATTATGTTGCTAATCAATTTTATTAGGTTAAACTAATTTAATTAACCTAGCACAGTTATTCAAATCGGGCAAATGGGCCTTCACAATTGGGGTAGTTCATGTGAGGGGGAGCTGGGTTCAGTATGTCGTACCCACTTCTGATGGCCCCCAACTCTCACACAAGGCCCAAAAGAGAGGAATTTAACCTTAAAATAAATAACTGTTGCTAATTGAATAGGTCCTAAAACTAAATGGACCTAAATAAAATCTATAATGGTGTGACATTTTATTTAGCAACAACCTATATGCATCTATATAATAAAATAAACATATAGGCTCACACAAGCACACATTTGGATGGATTTTATCATGTTGCTAGGTCATACACAAATGAAAGAAGATTGTAAAATTTACCTGTTACAAATTATTTACTTGACCTATCGTCAATTGAACCATGGGTTAAAATCATATCATTAGATTTGTCAACAAGTTAACCATGGCAATTTAGATTAAGTAATAATAGGTTTTATAAAACTTACACATAAGCTAAAACACAAACTCCTGCAACAAGGTTAACTGGATAGTTGGATGTATGATTTATTTAATTTTAAATAATTAAATTTTGAAAAAATAATTAAATAATAAAAATAATAAAAACTATATATAATAAAAAAAATATATTTTTGAAATTAATAAAATAATATTTAAAATTAAACCTACAATTTTGAAAAATTAGGTTTTCAACTAACCTAAATATCATTTCAAAATTTGCTAACTTCTTTTAAAAAAAATGTTATTTTATAAATTAAATATTCAATAAAAATTAAAAAAGATTAATAATTATTTTTTCAGATTTTATGATTTAATTTAAATAAATAAAATAACAAAATTTAAAAGTTAGCAAAATATCTTATTTCTATTCAAAATATCATGATTATAGTTATCTTATTTTAAATTTAAATAAGGTCAAATTATTTAAAAAACTTTTAATTTAAAAAAAATTTAATATCTGACCATAAATTTAAAATAAGATAAGATATAATAAAATTTAAAAATAAGATAAAAATCAAGCAAAAAGATAGATTTTTACTTGTTTTCAAATTCAAATTACACTAATATCTAAGATTAATTTTAAAAAATTCAAATTAATTTATTTCTGATATTAGATTTGAAAATTAAAAATTAAAATCTAAATACAAAACTACACAAAAAATCGGAGGTTAAATCCATGAAATAACATAAAAAATCGAAGAAAAACAAAAAAATTGCGAGTTGTACAGACAGTATGCTGTGCATACTGCCCGCGCGCGCAAGGGGAGTGCACGGCCGAGAAAACTCGGCACAGGGGGAAACCTGCAGCATGTCCGCACGCGGATGAGGTGTTTCAGACACCCCTGGGCGTGTTGCTCAGACAAAACCTTGTCCGAACACGCGCCTGACCGAGGATCACTAGGTTCCGCGCGCGTGGGTGAGTACTTCATCCCGATATTTTTTTGAAACTTCAAAAAATCATAACTAATTCAAATTAAATTGAAATTGAGTTTTGTAAAAAAGTAAATTGTTTAATTTTTTCCATACTATCCAACAAAAATAATTCCAGAAATAGAATTTCAATTATTTTTCACAAAAATTCGCAAACATCAATCAATAACCATGAAACCATCCAAAACACAAACAATCGTTTTAAAGTCCAAATTTCTCGCAAGCAGATCAATAACCATGGCTCTCAGGCCAGTTGTTGGAATTTATTTTACCAGGATCTTAGATCTACTCACAAGTATGTTGTTTAACACCCTAAATATGAACTTTCTAAAACGATAAATAAAAATATATAAAGTTAAGAAAACCTTACATTGGTTGCAGCGGAATAATGTGTCCTTCCACTCAGATCTCTAACCCTTGTATCCTTTGTGTCGCAGAGTATTATCAAGATCTGAGCCCGAATGTCCTTCTCTTTGTGTGTGATCCTTCACAGTCTTCCAATCTATGATTGAGGTACCACTTGCTGTGTGTGGGCACTAATCTATCACTAAGGTTCGAAATTGAGAAGAGGAAAATAGAGAGGTATAGGGTCGGCTATAGAGAGAGAAGTGGAAGGCTCAGTTTTTCTGAAAAAGTAATCTTTAATTTTCTGAGAAAAAGGTTATTTTGAATTGAGCCATCACTTTCTATTTATAGGCAACTACAAGGTTTAGGTTAGTAATTATTTGGCATTAAAATAATAAAAATATTAATTGGAAAATCTCATCCAAGTGGCCCGCCATAGGTGTTAATGGGCCTTACTTGGATTTTGTAGTTTTCACAATTTTTATTTCTATTTTCTCAAAAATGCCAATTTTCCAATTCTAACCATTTAAATGCCAAAACTTATTATTTAATAACTAAAATAAATTATTAAATAATATTGTCATTTAATTTAATTATTAATTAGACATATAGAGTCTCTTAATTAATAAATAAACCTAGAATCTCTTTTCTTTACAATTTCACCCCTGCTTAGTGAAAATTCACAAATCAGACATAGTCTAACTTTAGAATTATAATTGATTAATCACAAATCAATTATTGAGTCTTACAAGCAGTATAGTCTCAACTAGAATGGGGACCATGGATCTATATGCTGAGCTTCCAATAAGTGAACTGAATTTACTAAGTAAATCCCTACTTATTAATTCCTCGTTGAATCCACTCTTAGAACTTAGAATTGCACTCTCAGACTTATATAGAGCATATTGTATGTTCCACGATATAGATATGCTATCTCATTTAACCATTGTTATAATCTTATTGTGATCAAAGATCCTCTATATAGATGATTTACATCGAGATGGGTTAATTTTACCGTTCTCACCCCTCAACGTATTTTTCCCCTTAAAACACTTAGCTACCTGTAAATGATGTTTAGTGATCTAAGAATTAGTCACTTAAACAAGAGCTCATCCATTTACTTCTATTTAACTAAGCTCGAAGGGAATCATCACTTGACTTCTATACACCAGTAGAAGCTATAGATTCCATATATATGTTCAGCACTCCCACTCAATCATACTATCATGTTTCCAAAATATACGTATCACCCTGACCCAAAAGTAGGCTTAACTAATAAATCAAAGAACATGAATAGTGTTGGGTTTTATGCCCTAAATAAAACTCATTTCAATATAATCAGATTTACTTATTTAGATCAGAAATAACATTTAATGTTGCATGGTTCACATGATTTATTTCATGATTATATGTACATAATGTATAGATTCATCTGAAACCCTTTTCACATACTTAATCCTGTTTATTGTGCCGTCAACACATTGGAAAGTAAACATGACTATGTGAATAAAGTTTCCTAGATTAATCAGACACAGGGTTTTACTGATATGATAATCTACAACAAGAGTTTACTTGCATTTGGAGAAGTGCTATGTTCTTTCCAGAGCATTGGTTAAAGTAAAGCTCAGGTTGGATGCATGGAGTATGCATCGGAAGGGACCGATATTGAACTTTGACTTAGATTTAATTAAACTTACCGTAAAATCTATTCAAGTCAATATCGCCTAGTTGATCCTAGATCAAATGATCTTAATCCTGTTATGATTAGGCTCAATCTTGAAAGGCTATTCGTGTTCTTTGATTTGTTAGTTAAGCCTGCTTTTAGGTCAGGGTGATACGTACTTTTTGGGAACACGGTAGTGCAATTGAGTGGGAGCGCTAGCATAAACATGGAATCTATAGCTTCTATCTGGCGAATAGTAAGCAAAGGATGATCTCCTTTGAGCTTGACCAAACGAAAATAAATGGTGGAGATCTCATTTCACATAAGCTGAAATATCATTTATATGGGGTCAAGTGTTTTAAGGATAAAATACATAGTAGGGTGTTACGGTAATTTAATCCCTTTACTGTGTAGATCATTCATATAGAGGATAATTGATCACATTAGGATTATAACAATGGATAACTAATGATGTGTCTATATGGTGGAACATATAGAGCATTCTATATACTGAGAGTGCAATTCTAAGTTCTATGCGTGGATTCAACGAAGAATTAATAAGTTAGTGAATTTTAGTGCTAAATTCTTGATCTACTTATTGGAAGCTCGGTTATATAGACCCACGGTCCCCCCACTAGTTGAGATAATATTGCTTGTAAGACTCATGTAATTGGTTTTGATTAATCAATTATAATTCTCAAATTAGACTATGTCTATTTGTGAATTTTTCACTAAGTAAGGGCGAAATTGTAAAGAAAGAGTTAATAAGGGCATATTTGTTAATTATGATACTTTGTATGGTTCAATTAATAAATATGATAAATGACAATATTATTTAATAATTATTTATAGTTATTAAATAGCTAGAATTGGCATTTAAATGATTGAATTAGAAAATTGGTATTTTTGAGAAAATCAAATACAAAAGGTGTTAAAATTGCAAAATTGCAAAAAGCAAGGCCCAATCCACTAAGTGTAGGGCCAGCCACTTTTGTAGGAAATTTAAACTGATTTTTTCATTATTTTAATGCCAAATAATTCAAACCTAACCCTAGTGGAATGCTGTAAATAGATAGTGAAGGCTTCAGGAAATTTACACTTAAATTTCTACACTTCTGATTCAGAAAAAACTGAGCCTTCTCTCTCCCTATCTTTGACTGACCCTTCTCTTTCTCCTTCCCTCTTCAATTTCGAAAATCTTAGTGTATGAGTAGTGCCCACACACATCAAGTGATACCTCAATCATAGTGAGGAAGATCATGAAGAAAGATCATCAACAAAGGAGTTTCAGCATCACAGATTCAGAGAAAGAGATCCAGGTTTAGATATTGATAATGCTCTGCTACAGAAAGGAATCAAGGGCTAGATATCTGAACGGAAGGAGTCATATTATTCCGCTGCACCCAATGTAAGGTTTCTTAAACTTTATATTTGTTTAATTTATCGTTTTAGAAAGTTCATATTTAGGATGTTAATAAACATACTTGTGAGTAGATCTAAGATCCTGGTAAAATAAATTCCCAACAAATAGTACTCCTGAGTTGAGCCTAAGCATATCAGGATTTAGATTCCTTTAATCTTAAGATCAACTACTGATATTGACTTGGAAAGATATGACGGTAAGTTTATAATATCTTAACTAAGTTCAATATCGGTCCACTCCAATGTATACTCCATACATTCGAAATTAGTATACTTTACCAATGTCCTGGAAAGAACATAACACTTAATCCAAGTGTAAGTACACATCATCGATGATTTTCACATTAGTGTATATCCAAAACACTGATGAAATAGGGATTTAGTCTTTTGATTCATATAATCAAAATCACATTCCACTGTGTTGACAATACTGTAATTGTGAATAAACATATGATCTGGACTTAACTGATTTTGTGTGTAAATGTAACAAACATTTTAAACTATTAGCATGTAAAATTCATGCAAACATAAATCACTTCAAATTTCTTATATTGATAACTAATCAGATTAAAAAGGGTTTTATTTAGGGCACAAAACCCAACAAGAATAGCCAGAGAAGAAGTGAGAGCAAGAGCAGCAACAAAATCTCAAAGAACTAACATGGAAACTCCATGTTGACGGAAGCTACACTAACTAATTATCCAATGCAATCATTGCCCTTACAACACCTGGGGGGAAACAACTACACGAAGCAATCAAATTCGGCTTCAAAGCCTCAAACAATGACGTTAAATACGAACCCTTGATTGTTGGTCGCAAGCTGGTGCATGAAGTACGGGCTAACCACTTGGACATATTTAACAATTCTCAATTAGTTGTGAATCAATTCCAGGGTGAATACACAAGTCAAGGTGAAAGAATGGTTGTCTACTTGAGCAAAATCAAAGACTTGTTAAGTCAGCTCAAAGGCTACATGATCAAGCAGATCCCTAGAGAATAGAATGCCACAGCAGATGCACTTGCCTGTCTGGCAAGCAGCACCGTTGCTGACAAAGCAAACTTGGTACCCATATAGTTCCTAGAAGAACCCAACATTGTTGTCCCAAAGAAGTCAACATGTTGGATGACACTCCAACATGGATGACACCTATCGCACCTTACCTCCAAACCGGAGCCTTGCCAGAAGACAAAAATGAAGCTAGCAAACTAAGAAGAAAAGCTGCTAGGTACCTGATCCTATACAAGATAATGTATACATGGAGTTTCTCTATGCCTCTCCTGTTGGGTTTTGTGCCCTAAATAAAACTCATTTCAATATAATCAGATTTATATATTAATAAAGATCAGAAATAACATTTTTATGTTGCATGGTTCACATGATTTATTTCATGATTATATGCATATGATGTATGAATTCTATTTAAGTCCAGAACATATGAATTTGTTAATGATAATAGTGTTGTCAGCACAGTGGAATATAATCTTAATTATATGTTCGAAAGTTTATTCCCTGATTTGTCAGTTCACTGGATTTAGACAGACATGATAATCAGCGATAAGTATTCTTACACCTTGGATAAGTGTTCTGTCCTTTTCAGGGCATTGGAAAAGTTTACCAGTATCGGATGTATGGAGTATACATCGGAAGGGACCGATATTGAACTTTGATTAGATATATTAAAATTTACCGTAATATCTATTCAATTTAATATCACCCGTTGATCCTAGATCAAATGATCTTAATCCTGATATGGTTAGGTTCGATCTCAAGAGTATTATATATGTTCTTTGATTTGTTAGTTAAGCCTACTTTTGGGTCGGGGTGATACGTACATTTTGGGAACATGATAGTATAATTGAGTGGGAGCGCTAACATAAATATGGAGTCTATAACTTCTATAGGAATTTAGAAGTGAAACGATGATATCCTTCGAGCTTGGATAAACAGAGATAAATGGTGGAAATCTCATTTCACTTCGCTGAAATATCATTTATACGGAGCTAAGTGTTTTAAGGATAAAATACATTGAAGGTGTAACGGTAATTTAGTGCCTATTCAATGTAGATCATCTATTAGAGGGTCATTGATCAAATTAGGATTATAACAATGGATAACTAATAGCGTATCTATATCGTAGAACATATAGAGCGTTCTATATAACTGAGAGTGCAATTCCAAGTTCTAAGTGTGGATTCAATAAGGAATTAATAAGTTAGGGAATTTACTTGGTAAATTCGGTTCGACTTATTGGAAGCTCGGTTATATAGGCCCATGGTCCCCATACTAGTTGAGACCATACTGCTTGTAAGACTCAGTTAATTGATTTTAGTTAATCAATTATAATTATAAAGTTAGACTATGTCTACTTTATGAATTTTCACTAAGCAAGGGCGAAATTGTAAAGAAAAGAGATTCTAGGTTTATTTATTAATTAAGATACTTTATATGTCTAAATTAATAAATATATTAAATGGCAATATTATTTAGTAATTAATTTTTTAGTTATAAAATAATTAGAATTGGCATTTAAATGGTTAAATTGGAAAATTTGCATTTTTGAGAAAATGGGATTGTAAAATGACAAAATGGGAAAGTTACAAAGTGAGGCCCATTTCACTTATATGACCGGCCACTATGCAAAGGTTTTACTATTTATTTTTCCATTATTTTAATGCCATACAATTCTAACCTAAACCTAGATTGCATTCTATAAATAGAAAGTGTTGGCTTCAGGAAACTATGACTTGCATATTGTTCCTTTCAGAGAAAAGCCATAGCCGCCCCTCTCTTCTCTTTTCTTCTCTTGAATTTCGAAATACCTTGAGTGATAGAGTAGTGCCCACACACATCAAGTGGTATCTCAATCATAGTGTGTAAGACTGTGAAGAACCCAAACAACAAGAAGGAGAATCAGCATCAAAGGAAGGAGAGAAAGAGATCCAGGTTCAGATCTTGGTGATGCTCTGCTACAGAAAGGAATCAAGGTCTAGAGATCTGAACAGAAGGAGTCATTATATTCCACTGCACCGAATGTAAGGTTTACTAAACTTTATATGTGTTTATTTCATTGTTTTAGAATTCATATTAGGATGTTAATTAAACATACATGGTAGTAAATCTAGATCCTGGTAAAATATTTCCAACAACTGGCACCAGAGCCATGGTAATGATTTATATTCATGAAATATGAATTAAAACGATGTTATGTGTTGATTTTGACGGTTTCATGTGGTTTGTGTGTGGTTTGATGAATGTATATGTTGTACAGATTTTTTCCATGTAAAATATTTTTTTTTCTGTTTTTAAAAATATTTTATTTGGATTTCTTGTGAAAAATTAAGCAATTTTGCATTTTACG
Organism: Cannabis sativa; assembly: GCF_029168945.1. NCBI lineage: Eukaryota > Viridiplantae > Streptophyta > Magnoliopsida > Rosales > Cannabaceae > Cannabis > Cannabis sativa. The sequence goes on along the minus strand of NC_083606.1, from coordinate 40,523,561 downwards.
GAACTCTATTCCGATAAAAATTGAAAAAGATATGAGGGTTTGAAAATTGGGTGTACATGGCTCAATCGCACGCACACCAGTCCTTTGGACAAGGTGATACGCGCGCTGAAGCTTGGGGGAATCGTGTCTAAAGACACGCAAGTGGCGTGATACGCCGCACAAGCACCCTGCAAACCCTTCACCTGCGCGCGCGTAGGAGGCTGCATGCAGCCTCCTTGTGGGCAGCAGGTGATGATGCACCAAATTGCCGAATTTTTAGGGATTTTTTTTCCAATTTTGGATTTTTGCTATTTTCAAACCCTAAATTAAAATAAAATTCTATTTTCAAATATATTTGAACTTAAATATCATATTTCAATTAATAATATTTATTTTTAGTAATTATTATTAATGATGGTATTTTGAGGTTTAAATTTAAAAATTGATTATTTTATTTTTAATTATGGTAAGTGTTGCCCCTAATTTTGCCCAATATACGTGGACCAACCAGACAAGGACACGTGGATCAAGCAATGTACAATCCAAAAATTTGCTAAGTCTTTATGCTGTAAGGTGGCTTCCAGGACGTAGCTCCCGGAGAAGGCATATGGAACGCCATATGCTCCCTGAAGCTCGAAGTAACGTTAAGGCATCTCCGCGATGTGTCAGGTTTCTCCTGAACAATCAAGTCGTAATTAATGCCGCATGGGAGGAAGCGTGTTGAGACTGCTACACGCAATAAAGTCTGACAGCACAACCTCCAACCAGCAGCTACAAAGTAATGATCATTTAAGTCTAGCGACAGCTACACTATGAAGAGTCACATCATTCCAAAGACAATAAGGACATTCCACATAAAAACCCTACAACACCTAGGGATTTGACCATGCATTACCCATGGTATATTCATTGGGAATGCCCAACTTTATGGATACTTACAGATACATTTGTAAGGATAATTCTGGGGATCACCCCACCAAAAATACTATAAATACCCCCTCAAAGCTCATTAAATGGGATCGAGAATCTTGGGATGCATAAAAGCAAGTAGAGTAAATACTCACCAAGAACATTCTCTGTATTTATAAGAGTGAAACACTCACCAAATACATTCTCTGTATTAAATACATCCATAAATAACAAAGACTCGTGGACTAAGGCTCATTAACGCCCCAACCACGTAAAAATCCTTCTCTAATTTTCTTACAGCTCTGTAACTTTATAATATTTTATTAGTTGCCGAAAACCTCGGTCAACATTTTGGTGCTTTCATTGAGAGCTGAAGAAAACTACTGTAAACGAACACATGACTTCACAAACATGGTGGAGACTCGAAGTACTCGTCAGCCTCGCCCACTAGAAGATGCTCAAGACCCAAATGAGGAAAATGTAGCCGCAAGAGCAGCTGACTGTCCCGAGGAGGAAGAAGGAATTCCAGATGATGACTACGAGGGAAACCTCGATGAGTATGCCTACGACGAAGGTAGTTACTCAGAGTTGGTGCTTCTCAGGCAAAAAGCTATCGATCACGAAGCCGAGATCGAAGCCCAGAGAGCACAAAACCAAAAAATGCAAGAAGTGATGCTGGCCATGCAAAAAGCCATGGAGGCGGCTGGCATTCATGTGCATCCCAAGGCAATAACTGCTGGACTTGGCAAGGAACCAGAGATGTCCTCGCCTAGTTCCCAACAGTAGAAGTCTAGGGAGCCTAGTCCTATAAGGTACCCTGCTGAAGGGAACCAAACAAAAAACCCTACCTCTACCCCAGGGCAAAAGAAAAAGGCGCAGGATCCGCGAAAGGTCCGCTCAGATTTCCCTAAAGGGAAAGGTCCGCAGAGGGGCAAGCCCCAAAAAGGGAGCTTTGGCCCTCAGGATCGAGAGGACCGAAAAAGCGTTTCCGTGCACCAAGAGCCCGGGGGTAGAGGAAGAAGAGGACAGAGATGTCCTCCCGTTGATCTGAGAAACCAAATCAATGGGAACCAAGGTGACCTCCGGGATCACCTTGACCAAAAAAGATACGGACCCGCGGTCTCCACGGGTACGTTAAATGAAGGAATTATGGCAGAACTCGCCATACTCTGAAAAGACATTGCCCGAGTCTCCCGAAGGCAGAAAGGGGATGACTCCGACTCAGATAGCGAGGATCGAGAGCCATGTGCTAAGCACATCCTGGAGGCGGAGCTCCCTAAGAACTTGAAGATGCCCGAAATGGCAGCTTATACCGGGAACTCCGATCCAAGTGACCACTTGTCACGGTTCAACCGTGTCATGACGGTCATGAGAGTCAGCAATGACGCCAAGTGTCTGTGCTTCCCACTCACTCTAAGTGGGTCCGTGGAGGAATTTTTCAAGAAGCTGGAACCAGGATCCGTGGGCTGTTGGAACAAGCTACAGACCAATTTTGGGAGACAGTTTGTCGCCGCAAGAAAGGTCAACCTGGAGGTCAGTGCCTTGACTAACATAAAGCAACTGCCCACCGAGACCTTGAAAAACTATATAAAGAGGTTCCGAGAGGAAGCCTCGAAAACCAAGAAAGTTGACGACGAACAACAGCTTGCTCTTCTCCAAGCAGGCATCCGTACGGGAACTCCTTTCTGGAATGAACTACAGCAAGAAGGAGCTGCTAGCCTTCAGGACTTCCAGAAGAGAGTCCAAAAATATATCAACCTCGAAGAAGCCCAAATAGTGGCTTATGGAGGATACTATCCCACCGGGATAGCAGGGTACATGCCCGGAGTACCGCCCTCGGGTACTGCCCCGACCGCAACTCCACAGACAAGCGGCATACAATTCTCTGCCACCCCCGGATATAGTCAGGGCCAGGCCTTGGCGCCAGCATCATCCCATTTCGGCAATCCATCCGGGATGAATGGACAAGCTCCTTCGCACTCCGCTCCGACCGCTAGCCTGGCAGGCCCTTCCCAGGGCTCGAGGAGTAAAAGATCCTCCAAGGGCAGCACCCGGACAGGGGAGAAGCGCCAGAAAAGGGGGTACACTCCCCAGTACACTCAATACACGGAGCTGTCGGACTCCCAAGAGCGTGTGTACTTTGCTACTAGGCAATATACACACTACCGAAGACCACAACCATTATACAAGGATAGCTCCCGGAGAGATCAAAGCAAAAGATGCGAGTACCACAACGACATTGGTCATAGCACCAATGAATGCAAGAATCTCAAAGACGAGATTGAAAACCTAATCCGGTTGGGCCACTTCTATGAGTGGATCAAAAATAGGCTACCTCACCTCAATCTGGGCCAGGCGACTGTGGGTGTGCCCCAGGGAACACCGGGGAGTACAGCAGGAGCGTTAGCTCCAGCTGCTCCCGCGGGCGACGCCCAACACATCCCCGGTCTGCTGCCCAGACCTAACGGGAGGGTAGCCATGATCTCCGGAGGTCCCCATATCGGAGGAACTACTCGCAAGGAGCTCAAACGATACGCAGGGGCCGTGAAGCATAATGAGGTTTGGGAGATTGCTCAACTCCCAGCTCAAAGGCCCCGGCTGATGGACCAACCCATCACGTTCACGGAGGAAGATGCCAGGACGGTGTGCTTCCCTCATCATGACCCATTGGTCATAGAGAGCCCCATCGCTAATAAAGTGGTGGCCAGAGTCCTAATTGACAATGGAAGTTCCGTGAACCTACTCTTCAAGGAGGCCTTCACCGCAATAGGCTTGACGGACCGAGACCTCTCGCCCATGGGGTCCCAACTCACAGGGTTTAATGGGACGACACTTATCCCGATGGGAAAAGTCAGGCTTCCAGTCAACTTGTGCCCGGACACCCCCCAGAGCACATTTAAATGCTGCACTTTCGTGGTGGTGGACTGTCCAACTGCTTACAACGCAATCCTCGGCCGACCGGCCTTGGTAGATTTTGGCGCAGTCACATCCATTCGACACCTGTGCCTGAAGTTCCCTACCCAGCAAGCTGGGATCAGGACGGTGAGAGGAAACCAGGGGGAAGCAAGGCAATGTTACAATGTCGCAACCCACCTGCCGATACTAATGGTCAGGGAATCCATTGAGCAAGAAGTGGCTAAAGAAGATGAGTTAGACCCCTGTGTGGGGTCCGAAAGAATTGTGGAACCAATGGAGGATGTCGAGGAATTATCAGTGTGCGACCTCGACTCCACCAAAGTACTCCGGCTGGGAAAGAGCCTAGATCCGGAGGAAAGAGAGAAAATAATAAAAACACTGAAGGGCGCCATCGACATCTTTGCATGGCGCCAAGAAGACATGACTGGCATAAGCCCCCATGTCATCACCCACGTACTCAACGTCAATCCGGACATGCCGCCAGTCAAGCAAAAGTGACGCCCGCTCGACTCGGTGAAAGCTGAGGCTCTGGAGAAAGAGGTGGATAAACTTTTGACCAACGGCATGATCCGCGACGTGTACTATCCAAAGTGGCTAGCCAATCCAGTCCTGGTACCCAAGCCGAACGGGACTTGGCGAGTTTGTATAGATTTCACTGATCTAAACAAAGCTTGTTCGAAGGACTGCTTCCCGCTGCCCAGGATCGATCAGATGGTAGACGCCACTTCTGGATTCAAACTACTATCCTTCATAGACGCCTATGCTGGGTATAATCAAATAAAGATGCATACGGCAGACCAGGAGTGCACTAGCTTCAGGACCGATAAGGGGGTATACTGTTACCTAGTCATGTCGTTCGGACTGAAAAATGCCGGAGCGACCTACCAGAGAATGGTCAACCGGATGTTTAAAGGCCTCCTGGGACGAAATATGGAGGTTTATGTAGATGACATGCTCGTCAAGTCCAAAGCATGCAATAGCCATGCGAACGACCTAGAGGAGTGTTTCGAAGTAGTCCGGAGATACAACATGAAGCTCAACCCAAAGAAATGCACCTTTGGGGTCAAGTCAGGGAAGTTCCTGGGCTTCATCGTTAGCCAGAGGGGGATCGAGGTAAACCCGGAAAAAATCCAGGCTCTCTTGAGCATGCCATCCCCCAAAAAGCACAAAGATGTGCACAGCCTGACCGGAAAGGTAGTTGCCCTAAGTCGCTTCATCTCATGGTCTACAAACAAGTGCATACTCTTCCTCAACATACTGAAGAAGTGTCAAAAGTTTGAGTGGTCGGACGAGGGCGAGGAGGCATTCAAAAAACTAAAGGAACACATGGCCAAGCCTCCTATCCTGTCAAAACCCGTTCTCGGAGAAGACCTATTTCTATATTTGGCTGTCTCCGAACACGCGGTCAGCGCTGCCCTAGTTCGGGACGAAGAGAAAACTCAGCATCCCATGTACTATGTCAGTAAGCGCATGATAGGAGCCGAGACGAGGTACCCCATCATTGAAAAGCTGGTCTTTTGCCTCCTGATGGCCTCGAGGAAATTGAGGCCATACTTCCAAGCACATCCGATCAAGATACTAACCAACCACCCACTCCGGCAAGTCCTCCAAAAACCTGAAGCATCCGGAAGGCTCCTCAAGTGGGCAATGGAGCTAAGTCAATTTGACTTGCACTACATTCCCCGAATTTCTATAAAAGGCCAAGCCTTGGCAGACTTCATTAACGAATGCAACGAAGCAGAAGCAACTACGAATGTGCCGGTACCGCCAATCCCCACATGGAGAGTATTTGTGGACGGAGCCTCCAATGAAAATGGGTCCGGAGCCGGAGTGGCAATGATATCACCAACCGGACTGCGACTCCAAGCGGCCCTACGGTTCGACTTCGCAGCTTCGAACAATGAGGACGAATATGAAGCCCTAATAGCAGGGCTGAAATTGGCAAAAGCCGTAGGAGGCAAAAGAGTGGAAGTCTACAGTGATTCCCAGCTGGTCGTAAACCAGATATGGGGAGAGTACCAAACATGCGGCGAGAAAATGGCCGCGTATGTAACTATAGCCCGGGAGCTGCTCCACGAGTTCACGGACTACAAAATAGAAAGAATCCCCCGGGAAAAGAATGCTCACGCGGACTGTCTGGCTAAGTTAGCTTCAGATAGTGAAATCGAAGAGTTGGGGGTATTACCAGTGGAACGCTTGGCAGAGCCAAGCATCAAAATAAAAGAGGCCACAATAACGGTTGGGCAAGAACCCAGCTGGATGGTCCCCATCATAAAATACATAACAAAAGGTGAGTTGCCCCAAGAAAGGGCACTGTCTCGAAAGATTCAGTACCAGGCTCATCGTTATGTAATGATGGATCAAATTCTCTACTGAAGAGGACTCAGCATGCCTTATTTAAGGTGTGTATCGGACCCTGAAGGTAGACAAATCATGCTAGAGGTCCACGAAGGATTCTGTGGAGATCATACGAGAGGACCCAGTCTCTCAAAGAAAATATTGAGACAGGGATACTTCTCCCCAACAATGAAAAAAGATTGTATAGACTACGTCCAAAAGTGTGATTCGTGTCAAAGGTTCACGAACACACCGAGAGCTCCTCCAAATGAAATCACCCTGATGACTAGTCCCTGGCCCTTCGCGGTATGGGGAATAGATCTTATTGGGTCCCTGCCAATAGGAAAAGGAGGAGTAAAGTATGCAATATTAGCAGTAGACTACTTCACCAAATGGACGGAGGCTGAGCCCATGAATACCATAACTGCTAAAAAAGCACTACACTTTGTTATCAGAAATATATTGTGTCGATATGGCCTGCCTCACAAAATAGTCTCTGACAATGGAAAGCAATTCGATTGCGAGGAATTTACTGACTTCTGCAACCAACACGGAGTAGTGAAAAGCTTCTCCGCGGTGGCCATACCTCAAACAAATGGTCAAGCAGAAGCAGTCAACAAAATCCTAAAGGTCACCGTGAAGAAAAAGCTGCTGGCCTGCAAAAACAACTGGCCTGAAGAGTTGCCGAGAGTGTTATGGGCCTACCGGACGACCCCTAGAACCACGACCGGTCACTCGCCTTTTTCAATGGCGTACGGTTGTGAAGCGATGGCCCCAGTAGAAACGTTATTCCCGTCCCACAGGAGAACGACTTACGATCCAGTCACAAATCAGGCTTTGCTTCAAGAAGCCCTGGATCAAGTTGAAGAACTCCGGGACGAGTCTCAAATACGGATGGCAGCTTATCAAAAGAAGGTGACCAAGTATTTTAACTCCAAGGTTAAAAACAGAAAATTTGCTATTGGGGATATGGTCTTAAGAAGAGTCTTCCCAACCACCCAAGAACCCGGAGTGGGGGTACTTGGGCCAGATTGGGAAGGACCATATGAAATCGAGGAAGAAATCGGCTCAGGCACTTACAAGCTAAAAAGGATGGATGGAACCACTGTGCCAAGGGCCTAGAATGCCGATCACCTCAGAAAATATTACCAATAGCCAAAAATGTAACTTAGATTTTGTTCAAAGAGTTTGTACCGTCTAAATGTATACAGCCTCCGCATGTTAAATAAAACTGAGTGCCTTAAAAACAAAGTTTCTATGCCACTCAAGGGGGTACTAGGGTATACCGCACGGACAGACAGAAAACAAACTAAGTAAAATATCCTGACCTAAAGGGCAGGTCACTAAGTAAAATATCCTGACCCAAAGGGCAGGTCAAAAAGAGTATGCACAAAAGTAAAAAGCATAAGTATAAACATCCTGATCCAAAGGACATGTCCAAAAGAAAAATATGTGCATCAAAAGAGATCATATATAAATATAAAAATTCTAGCCCTAAAGGGCAGGTCTAAATATATACAAATGGCCCGGGGACAGGCCTTAGAAATTGTCTCCCCTTTAAATAAAACAGCTATATAGATATTGTCTTAAATAAAAGAAAAATAGTTGTATATAAACAAATATATATATAAAAAAAAAGAGTGAAATCCTGGTTGTACTGGGTCAAACTCGGAGCGGCCTAATCGATGCGAGGAGGGAGACGAGGTCCGATGCGTGCCTCCACCATGGCATCAAGCTTTTTCTTCTTCTCCCAGAATTTGGCGATCATCTCCTCGGGTTTGGGGTAGAAGGTAAGCTTGATGTTCTGGTCATTGGTAGACCAAGGCATGAAAACGCCGTCATCAAAACGCTTGGCGCACCGGCTGCAGGAGACGGGAGAAAGAAGCTCATCTCTTTTTGCCTTCTTTGAGGCTTGTTCCTTGAAGTCCCTGAGCTCCTTCAGCTCCGCGGCCAAGGTGGCCCTGGATTCTAGGTTTGCCTGGTGAGTTTCCTGTAAGGACCTCACCTTGGAAGCCATCTCCTCCAAGGCTTCCCTGGCCTCCCGAAGCTCCCGCCTGGCCTACGCAGTGGCTTCACCTTCCGTCCTCATCTCCTCCTGGTGCTTGGCCTCCAGCCTATCGCTCCGCAGGGCCTCCTCCCGGATCATTGCCTCCTCCTGCGCTTCCCTCCGCTTGGCCTCTTCCTCATTAGCTTTGGCAGTGGCCTCCCGGCGCTCAGCAGCCTCCTGATAAAGCCGCCTCTCAGCAGTAAGATCCTGAAGAATCTTCCTGATTTCGTCTATGTCCCCAAAATCGGACAGGACGAAACCATGTGTTGTCGAGTGAATTTCGCAACACCAAAAAGTATTATCTAATTAATGTAAAAGAGAATTTTCAGGGAAGTGACAAGTGCGAGTATTAGACCTAGAATGGCGAGTACTCGACTAGGAATGCAAGAACAATCAACAAGGCTAAAAAATATCAATAAGACAAAGAATTATAGTGGTTCAGTCAGATTGTGATCTGCTTAGTCCACTGTAGCAAAGGGTTCGTAGGTACCATTTTCATGGTGGATCACCCCTTTATATACAAAGTAGGTGTCCAATCAGTTACACAAGGATCACATTCATTGTTAATCCATTATTTACATATTGAATTGCAATAATTAAACCCAAACAACGTTAACATTAATAAATGCGTGACAGTTACTAAGTTCATCAACGTATGCGTCTTCCGCATCTGCGAGTTGACTGTTCATGTTCCGTTTGTTGAGCTCGCAGGGTCACCAGTACGTTTGGAACGTCTGCGCCCTTAGGTAATCGCCCCTTGTAGAGATCGCATGTTTGAGCTGGTAGAATTTGGACATGCGAATTTATATCGGTTTGTCAGGGCTATTGGGTCGTTGGGACCAAATTGCATCATAGAGAGTTGGTCTCTATACTTTTCGCAGAAATATAGAGGGGACACTCGCACATGTTCTGACACATGCGAGTTGGATCTACCCTGCATAATGAGAATTATGGTTACGTGGTTCGACTTAGGTCGCACTTGCAATATCTCGCTGGTTTTATTCTGGGCGAGGTCTAAACTTCGAGAAGTCTCTCACAGACATTTCAGCTTTCACTGGAAATCTGAATACACATGTCCTTTAAAGAGGAGTCTGGTCTCGAGTTTCTAGGTGAGAGAAATCTCACTATAACACATGCCCCTAGTTTCGCGATGTGACAGGAGCGGTCACTGAGGGAAACTATTACTCGAGAGACAAGTGAAAGGTTGTCACGAGGAGGTGACCTTTTTGTTGTCCCATCGAGGGTTTCGAAAAGTGACGGCTGTAATTATTAGTTTTTATTACCTTTATGGTGCCACGTCACAAAACTCCTCGGTTTTCGTGTAGGCGTGGCCATCGTTGGCCGTTAGATTGGGTGACCTTAGGCATTCTGGCTGCCACGTGTCACAATCCCAATTAATAAGGGATATGGGTATTTAAATACTTTGATACGAATCAAAATTCCCATTTTTCCCTCTTACTCTTAACTTCTTCTTTCCCTCCATTACATACACTTCAAAAATCCATTCCCAGATTTTCTACCATTTTTCCACAACATTCTCAATCTCAGAAGTGATCGAGAGCAATCGCAGAAATCAGAACTAAAGGTTAGTTTTCAAATCACTGCATTTTCGTTTTCTGTTTTGGAGAAAATATGCTTTACTTTCGGGGTTTGGGTATTTTAAAAAGCTTTTTAGGAATGTATGCTAGTGGGTGTTTTATGAGGCTATGTGTTTTAGGTAAGTAAACCTGGGTAGATTCATAGAATATGACCTGTAAACTGACATAACCGCACACAATTCATAGGCACTGTTCCACGTCTTGAATACTCGCAGATATTTGGATGAACAACTTGAATGTTCATGGGTGTTCAGATGAACGGCTTGAATACTCGCATATTGCCAAGATTTATTTCCATTTGACTGTTAGCTAGATCTTTTAGGATTTTTATATGTCGCGGGCTGAGTTGCGAGGGTATTAATCGCTATTCCAAATGGTGGGTGTGTCACAGTATTCTAATGGCCATATACGCTGTTATATGCCCCTTGAGATACTGTGATACACCCAGCCATTTGCGACATGCGTTAATTTTCAAATGAGCGTACTCTTTGGTTGATAGGTAGTCTCGGAACGGTGGGGGTCTCCCAGTAACTTCAGGGTTATGCTCGAAAATGCACATCCCTTGAGTCACTGGGAAACTCCCAGCCGTTTCTGGAGGTATACCACTTGGCCGACGATGCGTGAATTATTTTGCCCAAGATAGTTTTATCCCTCCTCGCACATTGATGGGATGGTCAGTATTCGCAAGGAGGCTGACCATTCTGTCGAGTGCGACTTTATAATCTAATGCGGGTGAGATCACTTACTTTGTTTTTCACACATCCATCACGCTGAAAAGATCTTCTATCTTTCAAATGAGCGATTTATCGGATAGCCAACAGCTCGGCTCGGGAGGCCATGCATTTGACGGTGAGATTGACCAGGAGAAGGACAGTTTTCTCCCCACGGACATTTTCGAAGAGGAGGCCGCTCTAATAGAATTATGTCCGATGTCTTCTGTGGACATCGAGAGGATGGTGTAGGAACTCACAGAACCTGGGACCATCGATATTCGAGACAGCGAGTCCACAGTGTCGGCACGCGACTATCTTATACACTCGAGGCATGCTCGTGACATCGAGGTTGAGGAGATGGACGAAGAATGGACGACTCCAGCTCGCGAGTCAGGTGGGGAAGAGGAGGAGGCAGAAGGGAGTGGGACAGATTCGGTCGACGATTCCCAGCTGAACGAGCCCTTCGCGTGCGAGGATTTAATCTCGAGGGTTTCCAAATCAGACTTCACCACCTTTGTGAGGTTAAATTTGTTGCGACTCGCGTTTCAACGTCCTAAGCCGTCTCAGAGGGCGCACCTTCCATTTACTAACCTTGCGATCATTCCCACAAAGGATGTGGTAGTCTCAATACCCATTCTTTGGTGTGGTGTATCGGTCCCCTTTCACCCCTTCGTCGCAGCCATTCTCAGGCGATATGATGTATCGCCCTTTCAGCTAACTCCCAACAGTTATCGCACTGTCCTAGCCTTCTATGCGATGTACGTGGAGTATGTCCATAGGGCTCCTTCAGTAAAAGAATTCAGCTATTTCTACGACATAAAAAGCGTAGGTCTTCATAATGGCTTCTATTGCTTTAGCAAATGGGCGACTTCTGAAATCAACGGAGTTGAAGGAATGGTGTCGAACATGGGGGATTGGAAATCGAAGTAGTTTTATGTCTTTAAAGTTCCTGGGATTAGGACCGACTTTAATCGCAGACCTCGTATGTCGCATATTTCTTGACTTAGACATTTTATTTCTTTTGAGATCTTTTGCTTACTCGCTCTTTGTTGTTATCGCAGATAGACCAGCTCGACCGACCCTTGACGCGACTAGCAAGGAGACAGCTGAAATTCTTGGGAGCCTTCCAGTACAAGATCGCGACTGGCGATTATTGTGTACAACTGCGAAGTTGCGAGAACATCAGCTGATTCCTGAGAACGCAAGTCTTCAAAGGGAGCCAGTATACAAAGAACCATCCGAGAAGCAGCAAGAGCGAATAGACAAGCGTCTTTCTAAGCAAACTCCTCGACAAATTTCAGGTAATTCGTCTCTTGTTATAAACTAACAGGTAGGATTTTGACTTATACTTATCTTTCATTTATGTTTGCAGATATGACTTTTCTGAAGTCTGCCCCTGTCCTGAAGATCAAACCGAAGGGTGGAACAGCGACGACTTCGCCGGTTGTCGCCCAAAAGAGGAAGAGCGATGCGATGGCTACACTTGTCGCAGACTCTTCCAAGAAGCTGGCCAAGACCACACAAGACAAGGGGAAGAAAGTCGTAATTGATCCACCTGTTCGAGCTCGCGACTTCCTGGCCATGCAAGAGAAGTTCCTGGCTGAGATTCCTTATGAGGATCTTGTTACGCGATCTGCTGAACTGGCCGCGCAGTCGATGGCTTTGTTCATAAAAGCTGCGGCTACTCCTTCGAAGGAAGCCGACTCGCTGAAGAGGCAGAACGCTCATTTTCAGGAGAATATAAAAAAGCTGAAGCAAGAAGTGGCGAGGATGGAGAAAGAGCTTGAGGAACTCAGCAAGGCCAAGGAGAAGGAGCTTGAGGAACTCAGCAAGGCGAAGGAACAGGCGGAGCTTGAAGTCAAGAAGTCGCAGGCAACGATCGTGGAGATGGCCCGCGATTTGGAGGCTGAGAAAGAAAATGGGAAGAAGCAGTATGATCAGGCAGTGTCTGATTATATCTATACCACTCTTTCCAAAGTCCCAGACTTCGACTTTTCTCTTCTCGGAGCAGAAGCCGCTGAGATGGCCGAGGCTTTTCGCGCCATGTCGCCTACTCAGACTCAAGGTGGGGGAGGGAACCTTCTTGACGAGGTCGAGGGCGCACAAGCTGAAGAAGTCGAGAACGAGGTCATCAGCAAAGTCGCGGATGAGACTGCTCCGGATGAGACTACTCCTGCTGCTCCAGATGCTTAGTTATCCTCTAACTTATGTTGTTTTTTTAATTTTACTTCTCTCTTTTTTTTATATATGCGGTACATGTTGGAAATTATTTTACCAGGATCTTAGATCTACTCACAAGTATGTTTATTAACACCCTAAATATGAACTTTCTAAAACGATAAAATAAACACATATAAAGTTTAAGAAACCCTACATTGGGTGCAGCGGAATATAATGACTCCTTCCGTTCAGATATCTAGCCCTTGAGTCCTTTTTGTAGCAGAGCATTATCAATATCTGAACCTGGATCTCTTTCTCTGAATCTTTGATGCTGAAACCTCCTTCTTGCTGAAAGTCTTTCTTCACGATCTTCCTCACTATGATTGAGGTATCACTTGCTGTGTGTGGGCACTACTCTCACACTAAGATTTTCGAAATTGAAGTGGGAAGGAGAAAGAAGAAGTGGCAACTAAAGATAGGGAGAGAGAAAGGCTCAGGTTTTTCTCTGAAGGAAAAATAGAAAATTTAAGTGTAAATTTCCTGAAGCCTTCACTATCTATTTATAGCATTCCACTAGGGTTAGGTTTGAATTATTTGACATTAAAATAATGAAAAAATCAGTTTAAATTTCCTACAAAAGTGGCTGGCCCTATACAAGTGGATTTGGGCCTCACTTTTTGCAATTTTGCAGTTTTACCTTTTCTGCATATGATTTTCTCAAAAACGCCAATTTTCTAATTCAACCATTTAAATGTCAATTCTAACTATTTAATAACTATAAATAATTATTAAATAATATTGTCATTTATCATATTTATTAATTGAACCATACAAAGTATCATAATTAACAAATATGCCCCTATAAACTCTTTCTTTACAATTTCGCCCTTACTTAGTGAAAAATTCACAAATAGACATAGTCTAATTTGAGAATTATAATTGATTAATCAAAACCAATTACATGAGTCTTACAAGCAATATTATCTCAACTAGTGGGGGGACCATGGGTCTATATAACCGAGCTTCCAATAAGTAGATCAAGAATTTAGCACTAAAATTCACTAACTTATTAATTCTTCGTTGAATCCACGCATAGAACTTAGAATTGCACTCTCAGTATATAGAATGCTCTATATGTTCCACCATATAGACACATCATTAGTTATCCATTGTTATAATCCTAATGTGATCAATGATCCTCTATATGAATGATCTACACTGTAAAGGGATTAAATTACCGTTACACCCTACAATGTATTTATTCCTTAAAACACTTGACCCCGTATAAATGATATTTCAGCTTATGTGAAATGAGTACTCCACCATTTATGTTCGTTTGGTCAAGCTCGAAGGAGATCATCCTTTGCTTACTATTCGCCAGATAGAAGCTATAGATTCCATGTTTATGATAGCGCTCCCACTCAATTGCACTACCGTGTTCCCAAAAAGTACGTATCACCCTGACCAAAAGGTAGGCTTAACTAACAATTCAAGGAACACGAATAGCCTTTCAAGATTGAGCCTAATCATAACAGGATTAAGATAATTTGATCTAGGATCAACTAGGCGATATTTACTTGAATAGATTTTACGGTAAGTTTAATTAAATCTAAGTCAAAGTTCAATATCGGTCCCTTCCGATGCATACTCCATGCATCCAACCTGAGCTTTACTTTAACCAATGTTCTGGAAAGAACATAGTATTTCTCCAAATACAAGTAAACTCTTGTTGTAGATTATCATATCAGTAAAACCCTGTGTCTGATAAATCTAGGAAACTTTATTCACATAGTCATGTTTACTTTCCAATGTGTTGACGGCACAATAAACAGGATCAAGTATGTGAAAAGGGTTTCAGATGAATTTATACATTATGTACATATAATCATGAAATAAATCATGTGAACCATGCAACATTAAATGTTATTTCTGATCTATATTAATAAGTAAATCTGATTATACTGAAATGAGTTTTATTTAGGGCATAAAACCCAACAAACTCCCACTTGCACTAATATAAAACAAAAAGTGCGTTTCAAATAATCTCAACACCTTGATATACAAATCAAGTGTAGTAGTAGTAAACTCCTCGTAATAGGATCTGAAAGGTTGAATTAACCACAACCTTTTCTCCACCATTACTCTTCCTTTAATCACAAAATCATTGATAATGTGAAATTCCTCTCTATATGTCTACTCTCTTGGGATACTAGATTCTATACCTTTGGCAACTACTTTTGGTTAATCAGGAAATTAACACTAGTAATTTAAGGCAATTTGGAATGGTGCCAAAGATGTATAGAACTTTCCTTAGACTGAATAAGTACCTTTCCTGCAGCTTTAACATTCAGTCCCTCTCTGGTAGACCTAGAGACTTCAGATAGGTTTTTACACTTCTCTAAAATCACTATTCCACCCCCAGAGTAACCACCATCTTATCAGAAAGATTTTCTAGCACAAAGGCAAATTTCGAAATCTGATATGGTGTAGTCTAAGAGTTTTAAACACACCCTTATAGACTAACATATAGTTCATCTTCTTAATCTTAAGATTTACTTGATTGTCTTCCAATGTTCTTCTCCTGGATTAATCTGATACCTACTCATTACTCCCACTCAACAGCAGGTGTCTGGTCTAAGGCATATAAAAGTATATCTAAGACCTCTCACTGTTGATATAAGAAATTCTTTCATGGCTTTATCTTTTCTGGAATAGTTGAGACTTTTCCTTAGATAAATAAAATCTATGTCTAAGAAGTTGTGAAGCTTCTATAGATTGCCATTAGAAAGAAAATGCTTCAGCATCTTACTAAAGTAAGTTGCTTGCATTAGAGTAAGTAATTATCAGGTATACCACAAGCCATAGGTTTAGATAAACTCAAACCTATAATACTAGGAACAGGAAGTTTTGTTAAGTCCATTGAATGGACTTATAAACAAAAATTTCCTTTTATGTCCTTGTAATAGAAAACTTTAGGTTATTCCATGTGAATGGATTAAACCATAGTTCTATTGGCTTTCTTCTTAGTTTCTTATCTTGACAATCCATTACTTGTTTAAACTCACAATGGATTTTAATCACTAGTGTCTCCCAAGTCATAGGAAAGTGAGTTCCTAGAAACTCTCCCACTACGACAAGGTACCGTGAATTATGTCGAAGAAAACTAAATGGTATTGATCTCCTCGGTTGTGACAAGACAACAGAGGTAGTGGGATCATCATATGTTATATAAGATGATAGAACACTTTTGGAATCAAGAAAAAATATCTCCTTTATTTTCTACTTGTTTTCAGACTTAGTCATTATCTTAGAAAAGTAGTATTTGTTTGAACAAACACTTTCTTATCTATTGACTATGGGATGGTCCACCCCTAATCACTTAGAATAGCTAACAAACAATGGTTAACAGTTCTAGCTTTTCTTAAGATTTTGATTAGGTCATCCATGAATCTAGTAATGATTTACATTAAGTATACAACCATTACATCATTCTGAAATTGTATTACCATTGAAGGATTTAGGCAACGACTAGTAACTAATCATCAACATGCAACTCGAAATTTCTGGGGAGATAAGTTTGGATATAATTCAAAAATCAAATTAATGATCTTTGAACTGCATATCTACTAACTATTTCTCCACCCCTATCAGTTCGCAAGATCTTTAACCACTTACCTTAATGGTTTTAACCATTGCTAGAAATTAATGAAATTTTTCAAACATTTCAAATTTCTTTGCTAAAAGGTATAATCTAGAGTTATCGTTTTAAGAATACAACGAAAAACTCATATCCACCCCTGAATGTACATCCATCTGCGAATGAGATGAACTACTTTCAGTGGATATAGGCATATTAACTCTTTGCAGAGATTGATCTTGTCAAATCCACTATGAACAAGATACAAATGCCATAGATTAAGAAAAATGTGGTTGTGTCGTTTTGATGACTTAGGTATAGTTACATCAAAGAGTTCTTAGAATACTGCAAGTGGATCCTGGTCACAGAATACCTAACTCATATTCCATACAGTTTTAATCCATTAATAAAAGATGGATATTAAACACTTGAGAAAGTGTAACTGTATTGTATTCTGGAATTAGAAATATAAGAAAATTTCTGTTTGGATTCTAAAATTAAAGTCAAAGACTTAAATTCAACCAAATATAATGAGTAATTCTTTCTTGGACCAGCACTACTAATACAAACTCTAAGTCAGATTTGCCCATACAAGTAGGAGATTTCTAAGATTGAGGTTTAATATCAATTGGGAATAGAATTTCGGGATTATAATCATATGCCTCATTTAATTTCTTAAGAGAAAATATAATGACATGAAATGATTTATAGACCATTCATCCAATGATATATTATGGAGCTAATTCGAAAGAATAAGCTAAGAGGAATTAGGATAATTTCGTTTATAAATAACAATCCAACGATGCTTCCATTAGCGAAAGACAAAGTAATCTTATTTATGTAATCTTCTTGTTTCATATTGTAAAAATACTAGTCTAAGGTGTCATCAATTGATGAACAGCTAGATGTCGCATATACAATATTTATCTTTCGAGATCTAACACTATTATGTATGTCTAATGGTGAAAATCCATTAGGGATTTATCTCATTAGATAAACAAACATGTTAGACCAACAATGAAGATTCGAAATTAAACTACAATTTAATAACAGAAAATAACATGGTTCAATATAAATTCATACACAATTCAGAAATTATAAACATATAGCAAGTAGGAATGACTAGTGAAAATACTAAAACATACAATCCTAAATAATTTCCAAGGTTTTTCAACAAACTGATACAGTGTCCCGTTTAGGCGAGAGTCAAAGCATCATCCATTGAATAGAGTTGTTAGCTCATCTAAAATGATAACCATTCTAGCAACCTTTTATTCGATCAAGATTGGAATTCAGCGTTGTCCCGTTTAGGCGAGAGTCAAGGCAATTCTATCTTATGAGCTTCCACCATTGTTTCATAATTTGCAAGTCAAGTATGGTCGCCACCATTAGGGTGATCCATACCATACAAAACACTTACAAACTACTTATCATGCGAGGTTAAACGGTGCGAAATTGCTAATGAACGTTCCTCCATTAGGGAGGATTACTCACTAAAACAAACGCGGTGTAAAACCCACAATGGAGATCGAATATCTTAATAATAATCAAGCTCATTATTTAAAGTGAGTTGTATTTTCTTTGATTTTCTTTATTTATTCTATTTATTTTTAATATATATTTATTTAATTAAAATTTCTAATTTAGAATGAAAAATTCTAAATATAAATTTTAATTTAATATTTATAAATTTTACTTAGATGGATATGAAAATAACATGAATTATTTCCATCTTAGTAATAATTTCCAATAAATATTTAGAAAAAATATTTAAGTTGTTACAAAATTAATTTAAATTAATTTATAACTCAAATTTAATTTTCTATAAATATATATTGCATTTCGAAAAATTAAAGTATATAAGAATACAATTTTCGAAAAATGCATATTAAAATAAAAAATAAATCCTGGAAAAATTATTCTAATTTAATGTTGGCCCAAAATTAATTAATAAAATTAATTTACAACAAAAAATATAATTTTCCTATTTAATTAAATATATAAGAAAAATTTCAAATATTTAAGTATGATGATGAAAATCAACTTAAATATTAATTTTCTATTTAATTAAATACACTAGAAAAATACTTCGAGCAAAAAATATCATCTATCTAGATTTTTCTTTGACTAATTAATTCAATTTCTAATAATATACTTTAATTCAATTTATTTTAAATTAATCAATAAATGAAAAAATCATTGATTTAAGTTGATCCAAGAGTTAATTAAAATAAATAATTAATTTACAACTTAATCTATTTTTCAAGATAAAATTCGAAATTCTAGCATTTAAGAAATGCAATTTCAAAAATTGATTAATAAAATAAAGAAAAATATATTTTGAAAATTATTTAAATTTAGTTGAAAAACTAAAAATAATTTTCTATTTAATTAAATGTCATGAAAAAGAAATATTTAAGTATGATGATAAAAATCAACTTAGATATTTAATTTTCAAATTAATTAAATGTATTAAATTCAAGAAATAAATAATTAAGTGTAGAGAAGGCTTAATTATTAATTTCTAGTTTAATACTAGGAAAAATATACTTAAAATAAATTGTACCAAAATTAATTATTTAAATAATTAATTTCACAATGTATAATATTTTCCTATTTAATATTAGAAATAATAAGTAGTCTAGAAATAACTATCTAGAAAATATCTTATATGACTAAGTATCTTTTCCACAAAATTTGAAAAAATATCTAATTTAAGTTGTATTAGAAAAAATCTAGAACTTAAATATTTTTCAAATTTAAATTTAATTAAATATCAAAATTAAGTTATAACCACTTAATTTGAAAATATTCCATTTTAAGTTAATATTTGAAAAGATATTAACTTAAAAAATATCTAAAGAATCTTAATAACCAATGCCTAAAATTCCTCAACTTAATTTTGAAATTTGAAATTCAAAAGATATTGAGATTTAAGTTGGTTAGTTGTAGATAACTAAATATCAACTTAAATAGGAATATTTAATGAAAAATTTAAATTAAGCTCCAGAAAGAATCTAGATGGTTATAATTCTATATTTAATTAAATACAAGAAAATACATATAGTTTAGCTTAGAATAAAAAAAAAATTCTTTAAACTATATTTTTCTTAAATTAATTTCAAAATAAATGAAATTAATTATGTTGCTAATCAATTTTATTAGGTCAAACTAGTGTAATTAACCTAGTACAGTTGTTCAAATCAGGCAAATGGGCCTTCACAATTGGGGTGGTTTGTGTGAGGGGGCGCTGGGTTCAGTATGTCGTACCCACTTCTATGGCTCCCAACTCTCACACAAGGCCCAAAAGAGAGGAATTTAACCTTAATAAGAACAACTGTTATTAATTGAATAGGCCCAAAAACTGAATGGGCCTAAATAAATTCTATCAATGACTATGATAATTTATTTTAGCAACATTACCCTATATGCATCTATAATAAAATTAAACACATAGGCTCACACATGGACACTTTGGATGGGTCCTATCATGTTGCTAGGTCATACACAGATGAAAGAAGATTGTAAATTATACCTGTTACAAATTATTATCTTGACCAAGGGAGCCATCAGATCATTAGATCTGGCAAAAGGTAACCATGGCTATTTGCAATCAAGTAATAATAGGTTTTGAAAACTTACACATAAGTTAAAACCACATACTCCTGCAACAAGGTTAGCTGGATAGTTGGAAGTAGGATTTATTTAATTTTAAATAAATATTTAATTTCGAAAATAATTAATTAAATAAATAAAAAATAAAAAATTTCGAAAATTTTTAAAAAAAAATTCGAAATTTTAAATAAAAATTTAAAATTAAACCTACAATTTTTGAAAAATTAGGTTTCAACCAACCTAAATATCATTTCAAAAATTTGCTAACTACTTTTAAATTTTAAATGTTATTTTATAAATAAAAATTAAATAAAAAATTAGAAAAGATAAATAAATATCTTTTCCAAATTTTAAATGTAATTTAAATAAATAAAATAACAAAATTTAAAAAATTAGCAAAATATCTTATATCTATTTAAAATTACATGATTATAAATATCTTATTTTAAATTTAAATAAGGTCAAAATATCTAAAAAGATTTAAAAAAAAATCTTAAAAGATAAGATATTATTAAAAAAATATCTTAAAAGATAAGATAATATTAAAATATCTTAAAAGATATTATAAATATCTTAAAAGATATTATAAATATCTTATAAAATCTGACCTTAAATTTAAAAAAATATAATCAAATTTAAAAATAAGATAGATTTTTAAGCAAAAAGATAAATACTAATTCTATTCAAATTCAAATTACACTAATATTTTGAATTAAATTAAAAAAATTAAATTAATTCAAAATGATAATTAGAATTGAATTAGGAATAGTAATAGTATATATACAAAACCATACAAAAAATTGGAAGTTAATTCCATGAAAAAGTATGAAAAATTGAAGAAAAAAGAAAAAATTCGAAACTGTACGGACAGTTCTGCGATCGATGAAAATATCAAGACAAATTTCGATTTTTTCAAATCTTCAAAAAATCATAACTAATTCAAATAAAATCCAAATTGAGTTCTGTAAAAGGCTAACTTGCTTAATCTTTTCCATACTATCCAATAAAAATAATTCCAGAAACGAAATCACAATTATTTTTCACGAGAATTTCACAAACATCAATCAATCATCAAATAACACTCAATACAACATGATACCATCCAAAGAACATACAAACAATCGTTTTAAAGTCCAAATTTCTTGCAAGTAAATCAATTACCATGGCTCTGAGGCCAGTTGTTGGAAATTATTTTACCAGGATCTTAGATCTACTCACAAGTATGTTTATTAACACCCTAAATATGAACTTTCTAAAACGATAAAATAAACACATATAAAGTTTAAGAAACCTTACATTGGGTGCAGCGGAATATAATGACTCCTTCCGTTCAGATATCTAGCCCTTGAGTCCTTTTTGTAGCAGAGCATTATCAATATCTGAACCTGGATCTCTTTCTCTGAATCTTTGATGCTGAAACCTCCTTCTTGCTGAAAGTCTTTCTTCACGATCTTCCTCACTATGATTGAGGTATCACTTGCTGTGTGTGGGCACTACTCTCACACTAAGATTTTCGAAATTGAAGTGGGAAGGAGAAAGAAGAAGTGGCAACTAAAGATAGGGAGAGAGAAAGGCTCAGGTTTTTCTCTGAAGGAAAAATAGAAAATTTAAGTGTAAATTTCCTGAAGCCTTCACTATCTATTTATAGCATTCCACTAGGGTTAGGTTTGAATTATTTGACATTAAAATAATGAAAAAATCAGTTTAAATTTCCTACAAAAGTGGCTGGCCCTATACAAGTGGATTTGGGCCTCACTTTTTGCAATTTTGCAGTTTTACCTTTTCTGCATATGATTTTCTCAAAAACGCCAATTTTCTAATTCAACCATTTAAATGTCAATTCTAACTATTTAATAACTATAAATAATTATTAAATAATATTGTCATTTATCATATTTATTAATTGAACCATACAAAGTATCATAATTAACAAATATGCCCCTATAAACTCTTTCTTTACAATTTCGCCCTTACTTAGTGAAAAATTCACAAATAGACATAGTCTAATTTGAGAATTATAATTGATTAATCAAAACCAATTACATGAGTCTTACAAGCAATATTATCTCAACTAGTGGGGGGACCATGGGTCTATATAACCGAGCTTCCAATAAGTAGATCAAGAATTTAGCACTAAAATTCACTAACTTATTAATTCTTCGTTGAATCCACGCATAGAACTTAGAATTGCACTCTCAGTATATAGAATGCTCTATATGTTCCACCATATAGACACATCATTAGTTATCCATTGTTATAATCCTAATGTGATCAATGATCCTCTATATGAATGATCTACACTGTAAAGGGATTAAATTACCGTTACACCCTACAATGTATTTATTCCTTAAAACACTTGACCCCGTATAAATGATATTTCAGCTTATGTGAAATGAGTACTCCACCATTTATGTTCGTTTGATCAAGCTCGAAGGAGATCATCCTTTGCTTACTATTCGCCAGATAGAAGCTATAGATTCCATGTTTATGATAGCGCTCCCACTCAATTGCACTACCGTGTTCCCAAAAAGTACGTATCACCCTGACCAAAAGGTAGGCTTAACTAACAATTCAAGGAACACGAATAGCCTTTCAAGATTGAGCCTAATCATAACAGGATTAAGATCATTTGATCTAGGATCAACTAGGCGATATTGACATGAATAGATTTTACGGTAAGTTTAATTAAATCTAAGTCAAAGTTCAATATCGGTCCCTTCCGATGCATACTCCATGCATCCAACCTGAGCTTTACTTTAACCAATGTTCTGGAAAGAACATAGTATTTCTCCAAATACAAGTAAACTCTTGTTGTAGATTATCATATCAGTAAAACCCTGTGTCTGATAAATCTAGGAAACTTTATTCACATAGTCATGTTTACTTTCCAATGTGTTGACGGCACAATAAACAGGATCAAGTATGTGAAAAGGGTTTCAGATGAATTTATACATTATGTACATATAATCATGAAATAAATCATGTGAACCATGCAACATTAAATGTTATTTCTGATCTATATTAATAAGTAAATCTGATTATACTGAAATGGGTTTTATTTACGGCATAAAACCCAACAGTACAATGGTACTCGCGCTTTTGTACTGGGACGAATTTTCTTTTTGTTTTGGACAAATTTCTATCCTCGCGGGGATAGCTACCCTTTAACATTTACGCAGTACAC
Source organism: Cannabis sativa (assembly GCF_029168945.1). NCBI lineage: Eukaryota > Viridiplantae > Streptophyta > Magnoliopsida > Rosales > Cannabaceae > Cannabis > Cannabis sativa. Next base: position 40,500,466 of record NC_083606.1, on the reverse strand, counting down.
GGGTACTTGCGTTTTTTATATATATATATTTGCGACTTTAATTACAGCTTGGTGTAATAAGTAGGAATATTTGCAAAGCTGGTAAAATTTTGAAAATTTAACAAGTAATTTTATTCATATAATCAATAGTACATTCGGGCATATATCCCCCTATACTTAGGATTTTTCCTTGTTGAATGAAAAATATCTAAGTATAAGTACAAGAATGAACATAATCGAATAATGCGAATACTATTGATAATAAAATTTCAAGCTCTCGCTATTCCATGCTCGTGGAATCGCAGTTCCATCGAGTGTTGCGAGTCGATACGTTGCATCACCAATTTTATCTGGGATGAGGTATGGTCCCTCCCAATTATCCCCGAAGACCCCGTGCGACGGGTTTTTAGTGTTTGGCATTACTCTTCTAAGGACCAAGTCTCCTACTCGCAGGGGTAAGCCGCATTTTTTAGATGCGCTTTATCACGCTTTGGTAAGCCGCATTTTTTAGATGCGCTTTATCACGCTTTTCCAACAAAAGATCAAGGCAGAATAGCTGATTCTTGTTGTTCTGCGAGATGTTGAAAACATCCCTGCATAGGGAACCTGCCCCAACTTCAACTGGCAACATGGCCTCGCACCCGTAAGAAAGTGAGAAGGGTGTTTCGCCAGTTGTGGATCGAGGGGTCGTATTATAGGACCATAGGACTTGCGATAATTCGTCTGGCCAAGCCCCTTTGCGATCTTCTAGTTTCCCTTTTATGGTATGTTTGATTATTTTATTAACGGCTTCAGTTTGTCCGTTACTCTGCGGGTAAGCAACTGCGGAAAAAGCCTTTTTAATCCCCAAATCGTCGCATAGCTGCCGCATCTCCTTACAGTCGAACTATTTTCCATTATCTGAAATGAGTTTATGCGAAATGCCGAAACGACAAATAATGGATGTATAGACAAACTCGCGCAATTTTATTGTTGTGATGGTTGCGAGTGCTTTGGCTTCGGCCCACTTCGTGAAGTAATCGACTGCGACTACCGCATATTTGACTCCGCCTTTTCCTTTGGGTAACTCGCCGATTAAATCGATTCCCCATATTGCAAAGGGCCATGGACTTGTGATAGAGTGGAGGTTACTCGGAGGCTGATGTGTGTAAGTGGCTATTCGCTGACATCTATCACACCTCTTTGCAAACGCGAGAGCATCTTGTCGCAATGTTGGCCAGTAATATCCTTGCCGCATAATTTTTAAGGCAAGGGAATTACCTCAGGTGTGATTGCCGCAAATCCCTTCGTGTACTTCACGAAGTATGTAACCACAGTCTTCTCCACTGATACATTTGAGAAGTGGTTGACTAAAACTTCTGCAATACAACCTTTGGTCATATATTATATAACGGGCTGCCCGCTGTCGCAATTTTCTCGCTTCTATTTTATCATCAGGTAGGAGCCCCTTTTCAAGGTATGCGAGGATAGGAGTCATCCAGGTAATCTCCTGAACATCATCTATCTCCATGATTGCTTCTCGATCTATGGTTGGGTGAGCCAGTACGTCTACCGGAATCACATCGAGTAATTCGGCTTCTCTAGTTGAGGCCAAACGGGCCAATGCGTCTGCGTGGGCATTTTGAGCACGCGGTACTCGAGATACGACTACATTTTTGAACTTCTGCATTAATTCACGAACGATGGCTAAGTATTTAACCAATCTTCCGCCTCTTGCTAGGTATTCTCCATTCACTTGGCATACCACGATTTGAGAGTCGCTAAAAGCCTGTAGATACTCGACTTTCATCTCGAGGGCCAGTTTCAATCCTGCGATTAAAGCCTCATACTCGGCTTCATTGTTAGATGCAGAAAATTCAAAACGTAAAGCAGCGTGTACCTTGAAATTATTGGGACTGATTAACAAGATCCCACTGCCAGAACCTTCGTTATTTGAGGCTCCATCGACGTATAATGTCCATACTTCTTTGCCTGCTATGACAATGTCATTTCTGTCCTCTACAACTGCCACCTCGGTGCTTGGGAATTCAAGTATAAAATCTGCCAAGGCTTGCCCCTTGATCGCAGCTCTCGGTTTATACTTGATGTCGAATTGACTCAACTCCATCGCCCACTTTAACAATCTCCCTGATGCTTCTGGTTTCGCTAAAACTTGTCTTAAGGGGAAGTTTGTCAAAACTTCAATGCTGTGAGCCTGGAAGTAGGGTCGCAATTTTCTTGAGGATATTATCAAGGCGAAAGCCAATTTCTCCATTTGAGGATAACGCGTCTCGGCGTCTAGTAATCGCTTACTGACGTAATACACCGGGTATTGGCGTCCTTGGTCCTCGCGTATTAGTACTGAACTAATCGCATATTCGGAGACGGCCAAATAGATAGACAAAACTTCTCCGGACAACGGCTTCGATAAGATTGGAGGTTGCCCCAAATGCGTTTTTAAAGCTTGAAAGGCTTGCTCGCATTTTTCGTTCCAATGGAACCTTTTGTTGCCTTTCAAAGTTTGAAAGAACTCCTTACACTTATCAGTTAATCTGGATATAAAGCGGTTTAAAGCTGCGACTTTACCTGTGAGGCTTTGAACTTCCTTTGGCTTAGTCGGTGATGGCATCTCTACCAATGCCCTGATCTTCGCAGGATTGGCTTCTATTCCTCGCTGATTTACCATAAAACCAAGGAATTTCCCAGAGCCCACCCCAAAGATGCATTTCAACGGATTTAGACGCATCTTGTATCGCCGCAATATGTCGAACATGGCCTGCAAGTGAGTAATATGATCTTTCGCGTGTTGCAATTTTACGAGCATATCGTCAACATATACCTCCATTGTCTTTCCAATGAGATCTGCGAACATCATATTCACTAGCCTTTGATAAGTCGCACTTGCGTTTATTAAACCAAAAGGCATTACTTTGTAACAGTATAATCCTCGATCAGTAATGAACGAGGTATGTTCTTTGTCTGGTTCATACATCGAGATTTGATTGTATCCCGAATACGCATCCATGAAGCTCAAAAGCGCGTGACCTGCAGTGGCATCAACAAGCTGGTCAATGCTAGGAAGAGGAAAGCTGTCTTTGGGACAGGCTTTGTTTAGATCCGTAAAGTCAACGCATGTGCGCCATGAGCCATTATGCTTTGGCACAAGTACGGGGTTTGCTAACCAGTTGGGGTAAAATGACCCCCGTATAAAGCCGCAGGCAAGGAGGCGGTCGACTTCTTCTTTCAGCGCTTGGTACCTCGCGGGGTCCATATTACGGCGCTTTTGTCGGACACCTCGCACTTCGGGGTCAATGTTCAAGCGATGACACATGACCTGCGGAGATATCCCGACCATATCTGAATGTTTCCAGGAAAAAATATCAAGATTTTGCTTTAGAAAGGTCGTTAATTGTTCTGGCAACTGTATATTTAATTTAGAACCGATTTTTAAAACCTTGTTATTATCTATAGGATCTATGGGTACCTCGATTGTGTCTTCCGCGGCTTGGGCTGCAGCGGTGTGATCGAGGATTCTTGGATCCAAGTCTGGTCCGTCCACGTGCGGCACCTCCTCGATCCTAAGGATCTCCTGGCGAGGCGGTGGTGCATCCAAAAGGTAGGTAACATTTACCGTCCTTTTTTCTGCGAGCTTAACAGCTGCGTTATAACATTCTCGTGAGTCGGATTGAACTCCCCGCACCGAACCTACTCCAGCGGGAGTAGGGAACTTCATCGTCAGATGATAGATCGAGGTTATGATCTTCATCTCCTTCAGGATTGGTCGACCAATTACGGCGTTATACGCTGAGTATTGGTCGACATCGCGAAGTCGGCCATCGACTTGGGCATTCTTGGGCGATTCCCAAAGTGATTGGGAGCTTGATCATTCCTTTAATTGCTATGACATCTCCCGAAAAGCCATAGATGCTTGATGTCATAGGTCGCAAATCCTTCTCTTGCAACCCCATTTGCTTAAAGGCTTGGAAATTCAGCAAATTCACTGAACTCCCATTGTCAACCAGTATACGATGGACATTGTCCCCACCAATATTGGCGACTATCACCAGTGCGTCAGAGTGTGGGTGATGGACCCATCTCGCGTCGCTCTCCATAAATATGATGTCGTCGCATTCTTTCTTAAAGAGCTTCTCAGGCCGTTCACCAAGATTGTTCACATTGGTAAGCGGCTTCTCCTTGGCTTCTCTTGCATACCTTTCTTGTGATTTGCGAGAGTCGCCTGCGATGTGTGGTCCTCCGATTATAGTTAAGATATTGCGAGGTGTTCTGGAGCCACTCACGTTCTGGGTTTCTCCTTTGCCATCCGCTTGGGGATGACTTTCCTCGCTCCTTTTATACTTGTCGAACTTCCCTCTCCGGATCAGCTCCTCTATCTCATCCTGCAAGACCCAACATTCTAGAGTAGTGTGACCAATGTCCTTGTAGTACTTACAGAATTTTTTAGGATCCCTCCGGTCGCGATTCCCCCGGATGGGGGGCGGCTTCTTGAAGACTCCGTTCCTTTCCTCAATCGCATAGATATGGTCTTAAGGTACGGAAAGTTCAGTATAGTTGACGAAGCGAGGTCCTCCCTTCCTTTTCGGCGAGGACTCCTTCTTCGGGGGTGACTTAGCCAGCTTCGGACTTCGCTGTCTTCGCGGGCTACGTCTTCTCGGGCTTCGGCCCCTGGAATTCTTCCCTCGCGGACTGCGAGATCGTGACCGCGGTATGGGTGACCGACGTTTGTCCTTTCCCTTCTCTAACTCTGCTAGAGAGTTCTCGATTCTCTTGTGAGGTTCGGCCATGGGGAAGAACTCTACTAAGGACTCCGGCCTTCGAGCTTGTAGTTCCTTCCAGAAGTCGGTCCTCGGCAAGATACCTCTTATCAACATACAAACAAGCGAAGACTCGGGGGCCTTCTCGACCTTTGTTACTTCTGCGTTAAAACGCTTGAAATAATCTTGTAAAGACTCACCAGGTTCTTGTTTGATATTGGCCAAGGTCGTATAGGGTGGCCTATACGTCATTGTGGCCTGGAAATGCGTGAGGAATAAGTCGACGAAGGTTTCCCACGTCGATATCGATGCCTCAGGTAATTGGGTGAACCAATCATGAGCATTTTCATCGAGCGTTGCCGCAAGAATACGGCACTTCGCGAGTTGCGGTACCTGGTCTACTTCCATTATAGTATTGAATTTTTCTAAATAATCTATCGGGTTAGAAGTACCTTTATACTTGAGGGATTCGGATAAACGAAACCCTTTCGGAAGTTGGGCCTGTCGCACCTCTACAGTAAAAGGCAAGGTGCCATGCAGCTTGGATATAGGCTTGCGCTGCTGTTCGAGCATCTTTAAGGCTTGCAGAAGCATGCTTTGGTAGATTCCTCCTGTCCCAGGGGCTGGAGTCGCTGCGACTGCGGGGCTCGCAACCACCGCGGCAAGGTTTGCCGGGATATTAATCCCAGTAGTCGCGATCGGCGCGATAGGTGGGTTATTACCTGCATTGACACCCTGATCGCCCGCATGGGGATCACAGAGCGTCTCAGTATTATGTGGGCCGCGGGAGCGTGCCCTGAAAACTGCGTTGAGATGATCACGTAGATCACCTCGGTGTACTTGATAACGTCCTCCCTGTTGTGTTTGTACAGAGCCGGACCTTGTATACCTGCTCGGAGTGCGGCCATGCGATGACGAAGAGGCTGACTCTGCGTCATTGTCTCTCGATGGACGACTGCGAGGATTACGGCGCTCAGGATCTTCGTCAATTTGTGCGCTCTGGTTAGGAAACCTTGCGGATTGATCTCTTGACATCGGGTGATTCAAGTCTAGAGCATCTGGGTCAGTTCTTCGTTCCCTGCGTACACGGTTAGTATGACGTCTAGAAACTGTTACCTGAGGGTTATCGTTGCGAATGGCGGGAACTCGAGGAGGGCGTCGAGCTCGACTCTGTCCGTCTACCTCGGCTTGTAGTGCCCGCAGTTGATCCTGAATTGCAGCATATTGATCAGTGGTGAGCTAGACCATTCCCTCGGATACTACCGCCGGAGTGACGGGGGGAAAATGCATGGTTGCTGGTGGTGTGGACATGTCCCCGACCTGAGGGCCAGTCGTTTCTGGGAATAGGTTGAGAGGTCTGATATTGCTCCTCCCTACTCCGCCGTTGATGACGTCTACAGGTGGCGCTCCAACTCCAGGCAGTGGTACACTCATCATTCCAATATTGATGGACCGGTTGTTAGCTCCGTTAGCGTGATTTCTAGCCATGATGAATAGTGTTCTTTAAAGTGAATGAAATCTTTTAGTCGATTCCCACAGACGGCGCCAAATGTTGTCGAGTGAATTTCGCAACACCAAAAAGTATTATCTAATTAATGTAAAAGAGAATTTTCAGGGAAGTGACAAGTGCGAGTATTCGACCTAGAATGGCGAGTACTCGACTGGGAATGCAAGAACAATCAACAAGGCTGAAAAATATCAATAAGACAAAGAATTATAGTGGTTCAGTCAGATTGTGATCTGCTTAGTCCACTGTAGCAAAGGGTTCGTAGGTACCATGTTCATGGTGGATCACCCCTTTATATACAAAGTAGGTGTCCAATCGGTTACACAAGGATCACATTCATTGTTAATCCATTATTTACATATTGAATTGCCATAATTAAACCCAAACAACGTTAACATTAATAAATGCATGACAGTTACTAAGTTCATCAACGTATGCGTCTTCCGCATCTGCGAGTTGACTGTTCATGTTCCGTTTGTTGAGCTCGCAGGGTCACAAGTACGTTTGGAACGTATGCGCCCTTAGGTAATCGCCCCTTGTAGAGATCGCATGTTTAAGCTGGTAGAATTTGGACATGCAAATTTATATCGGTTTGTCAGGGCTATTAGGTCGTTGGGACCAAATTGCATTATAGAGAGTTGGTCTCTATACTTTTCGCGGAAATATAGAGGGGATACTAGCACATGTTCTGACACATGCGAGTTGGATCTACCCTGCATAATGAGAATTATGGTTACGTGGTTCGACTTAGGTCGCAGTCGCAATATCTCGCTGGTTTTATCCTGGGCGAGGTCTAAACTTCGAGAAGTCTCTCACGGACATTTCAGCTTTCACTGGAAATCTGAATACACGTGTCCTTTAAAGAGGAGTCTGGTCTCGAGTTTCTAGGTGAGAGAAATCTCACTATAACACCATGGTTGATTATGTTCTTGGAGAGACGGCCGGCTTCAGTAACAAGCTAAAACAAAAATATAATACAAGTAAGAATCTCCGAAAAAGAAAATAATAAGGGAAAAAGTGAACTACGAAACACTTATCACAGTGAGGGAGTGGCTGAGATCCTGGACTTCATTGATGGAGTTCAAGGATGCACAAGCAGCGAAATGTTTAGGTGCACACCGGGTGAGCTGGGACGCAAACTCGCCAGTCATCTCCGCAGCAAAGAGAGCTAAGGTGGGCCCGAGGAAGTGACTGAACCAGTCCGACAGGGGGTCCAAATTTAGGTCCCACGGATTCTGGTATTCCGGGTTGTTGAGAGTATTTTGCATCTCAACTCGCAAGACCCTCCTAAGGGCTTCCACCTCAGCATACCCCCGAGAGTATTCGTCCATGGCGTAGTTGTGTTTAGCTATCCGGAACTCCTGTCTCGCCTAATCTCTTGGAACCGGAGTCAGCACAATGTTGGGAGGGGCAGTGTGTTCCTCCATGGGGGATACCCCGCCATCAAGACCGTGGGCCAGAGTATCAGCTCTCCGTGGCCGTTTGGGCTCTTCCTGGGCAGCCATTTTGCCCTTGCGTTTGCGAATCAGAGCGATTTCTTGCTCTTCTTCACCTTCTTCAACTTCCTCAGGAAGAGCCCGGTGCCCTCCTCCACCTTCTTCAACTTCCTCAAAAAAGCCCCATTGCTTTTCTTGACCTCCTCCCGGGAGCACCTCATCATCCATTAAGTCAATAGTGTCTGGAGGAGCACTGGAAGAAATCTTTAGAGGGGGGGCCATCTGGGAAGAAGTAAAGGGAGGAGGAGCCTCAGGAGTGTGAACCCCGGCAAGTTCGGCCAAAATGGCGTCCATAGAAGCACCTGCTACAACAAAAGAAAGAAAGCAAGTGTTAGAACATCCGTGGGAAACCACCAACACTCAGATATGACAAGCAAGCTAGTCCTACCCTGACTCTCTAATTCGGCCCTAGCAAAGTTCCGAATTTTGATACTGGCAGCATCATCTCCGAGATAGCTGTCCGAAGGCCGGAACCAGCTGGATGTAATATAAGCTGAAGGGCCTATGGGGACGGGCTCCGGAGGACCAGACCCCATCCGAGACCGACCAAGGAAATCTCCTAAGTTGGAAAAATAAAACTCCTTCAAATGGTTGTTGGGTTTTATGCCCTAAATAAAACTCTTTACAATCTGATTAGTTATCAATATAAGAAATTTGAAGTGATTGATGTTTGCATGAATTTTACATGCTAATGGTTTAAATATGTTTATTACTATTACACACAGAATCAGTTAAATCCAGATCATATGTTTATTCACAATTACAGTATCGTCAACACAGTGGAATGTGATTGTGATCATATGAATCAAAAGACTTAGTCCCTGTTTCATCAGTGTTATTGGGTTTACACTAATGTGATAATCAGCGATGATGTGTACTTACACTTGGAGTAAGTGTTATGTTCTTTCCAGGACATTAGCAAAGTATACTAGTTTCGAATGTATGGAGTGGAGTATACATTGGACTGGACCGATATTGCAACTAAGTTAAGATATTACAAACTTACCGTTATACATATCTTTCCAAGTCAATATCAGTAGTTGATCTTAAGATTAAAGGAATCTAAATCCTGATATGCTTGGGCTCAACTCAGGAGTGTTATTCGTGTTCTTTGATTTATTAGTTAAGCCTACTTTTAGGTCAGGGTGATACGTATATTTTGGGAACATTATAGTATGATTGAGTGGGAGTGCTGAACATAAATATGGAATCTATAGCTTCTACTGGTGTATAGAAGTCAAGTGATGATTCCCTTCGAGCTTAGCAAATAGAAGTAAATGGATGAGCTCTTGTTTAACTGACTAATCATTAGATCACTAAACACCATTTATAGGTAGCTAAGTGTTTTAAGGGGCAAAATACATTGAGGGGTGAGAACGGTAAAGAAATCTCATCTCGATGTAGATCATCTATATAGAGGATCTTTAAATCACAATAAGATTATAACAATGGTTAAATGAGATAGCATATTGATATCGTGGAACATATAATATGCTCTATATAAGTCTGAGAGTGCAATTCTAAGTTCTAAGAGTGGATTCAACGAAGAATTAATAAGTCGGAATTTACTTGGTAAATTTGGTTCACTTATTGGAAGCTCACCATATAGATCCATGGTCCCCATTCTAGTTGAGAACATTCTGCTTGTAAGACTCATTAATTGATTCGTGATTGATCAATTATAATTCTAAAGTTAGTCTATGTCTAATTTTATGAATTTTCACTAAGCAGGGGTGAAATTGTAAAGAAAAGAGTTTCTAGGTTTATTTATTTATTAATGGACTTTATATGTCTAATTAATAATTAAATTAAATGACAATATTATTGAATAATCTATTTTAGTTATTAAATAATTAGTTTTGGCATTTAAAAGGTTAGAATTGGAAAATTGGCGTTTTTGAGAAAATAGAGATAAAATTTAATAAAACTGCAAAATCAAGTGGGGCCCACTATAACACCATGGCCGGCCACTTATTAAGGGTTTTTCAAATTAATATTTTCATTATTTTATTACCAAATAATTCCTAACCTAAACCTAGTAGTTGCCTATAAATAGAAAGTGATGGCTCAGTCAAACACATGCTTTCATTAGTTTTCTGTCAGAAATTTCTCTCTTCAGAAAAACTGAGCCTTCCCCACTTTCTATACCTAGCCGAAATCCCTCTTCTCTTTTCCCTTCATCAATTTCGAACCCTAGTGAGAGAGTAAGTGCCCACACACAGCAAGCAGTAACTCAATCATAGATTGGAAGATTGTTAAGAATCAAACTTGAAGAAGAAGGACATTCGGGCTCAGATCTTGATTATACTCTGCTACAGAAAGGATACAAGGGTTAGAGATCTCAGTGGAAGGAGACATTAATTTCGCTGCATCAATGTAAGGTTTTCTTAACTTTATATGTGTTTAATTTATCGTTTTAGAAAGTTCATATTTAGGGTGTTTAAACAACATACTTGTGAGTAGATCTAAGATCTTGGTAAAATAAAATTCCAACAATGGTCTCCCCACCGGGTCGAGGGCATCCTGAGGTCAGTGAGCAATTGGCTGGTGCTGACAACGACTCATCTCGCGATGTGTTGGTGGGCGGAGTCTTGAGGGAGCTCACTAGGGTTAGTCTTTTTTGATACTTCCCTTTTAACTTTTCACACTTAGCTCCATATGCTGACTTTTTCCTTTATGCAGGCGGTATGAAGTTGGCTTACACCTACTCCCGGGCTAAATCTACTACTTCCAAGAGTGTGGCTCTGTCCGACACCTTGAGGGCGCAGGCAGACTTGGCCAAGAAGGAAGCCGAGGAGGCCAGGACGGAGACTGCAGCTGTTCGTCATGAGTTGGGTGAGGCCAACAAGAAGCTATTTGCTGCCAAGAAGAAGATCACCATGCTAACGAAGGACCTCGAGGCTGCTGATCGCTTTGAGGAAACTATGGAGACCTTATCTGCTGTAGTTGATTGTCTTCAGGATGAGAGGAGTTCTCTGCGGCAGGTCCTTCTTCGGCTAAAGGAAGATAAGGACGCTCAGGTGGCCGAGGCAGACCATTTGAAGGAGAAGGTCAATGCTTTGGAGAGTGCCGGCCTTGAGCTCTTCTTTGATTTTTGGAAGGCTAATCCCCAGGCCAACTACGACTACTTGGGTGACGCTAAGGACATATACCTCGAGTACTGTGCGGCCCAAGTTGCCTATGGTGGGAAAGAGGTGGCTGCTTCAACTTCCAACCAAGCTTCTGACCAGGCTGCTGATGCTTCTCCTGCTCGAACAACAGATCCTCCTGCTCCAGTTTGCTTTGAAGAACCAAACCCAGAGCCTGGTACTCCAGTTGTTTCAACACTTCTCTTTTTATCTCCTGTTTATATATATATATATATATGTATATTATATATGGCCTCAAGGCCTTTAAGACATCATGACCGGCCAAGCGGTCTTTAAACTTGGAATTATTTTTCATTTTTTGGACAATAGGCTGACCGGGCAGCTTTTAATCCCGGTACTATATGCTCTTGTTATCCTTAATGAATTTCATTCTCTGTTTATAATTGCAGTGCAATTGTGATTGTTTTATGTTTACCAAATGCTTTGTGCAGGTATAGGTGCCCCCAAGTGACCGAGCAGACGTATGACTCTTGGTCACTTGTCTTTCGCAAATATATTGCTTTTCTGTTCGGTGTTTTGGGTTCGACTAAACCTTTTGTACGCACTTTAGGTAAATTATAATCATGCTGATTTTTTTGACTCAATAGAATTGGAAATACTATCTTTATTCTTTTATTGATCGAAAATGTATTTGTTACCGTAGTAACTTACATCAGAGCTAGTGATCTAATATGATCTTTTTAGCTTAACATGACATAAAACAAATAAGAAACTGTACTTTAAAGTGGTCTACCCGACCTGAGTACTTTTTTTTCTGAAGCCTTTGCGCGTAGTCCGCTCAAGAGGCCATTCACTTAGAAGTGAATGTTCAATAGTACTTTAATGTGGTCTACCCGACCTGAGTACTTTGAAATGGTCTATTCGACCTGAGTACTTTGAAGTGGTCTACCCGACCTGAGTACTTTGAAATGGTCTATTCGACCTGAGTACTTTGAAGTGGTCTACCCGACCTGAGTACTTTGAAATGGTCTATTCGACCTGAGTACTTTGAAGTGGTCTACCCGACCTTAGTACTCTATTGGTAGTATTTCCTTAAATGTTCTCCATTCCAATATCATGGTACTAGAATGAGTTGCATTTTTTCGTCATACTTACCGAGTTTGTATGCTCCGGAGTTGAGAACTTCGACCACCTGGTATGGTCCTTCCCAGTTGGGTCATTGTACGCCTGACGTGCTGTCTTTGGTGTTTAGGAATACCCTTCTTAGGACCATATCTCCCACAAAGAATTTCTGAGCTTTCACTTGTTTGTTGAAATACCGAGCTACTTTTTGTTGATGAGCTACCAACTTTAAGTTTGCAGTTGCTCGTTTTTCTTCGATTTCATCAAGTGATTCTGTAAGGAGTATGTGATTGGTACCTTGATCGTACGTCAACTGAAAAACCTTGTGCTTGCAAATGTTAGTTGTATATAAGAAAATATTAAAACTGTAAACGTTTGGAGCAGCAGAAAGTAATTCTGCTACAGCAAAACAGAACAGGCAGAATACAAAACATTTGCAGAAAAATAAATAACTTGACACAAGAGATTTATACGTGGTATCAGTGTTCTCACGAACAATCCTAGTCCACGGGGCCACGCCCAGAGAATGAAATCAATTAATAAAGTATCGAAATTACAAAGACAATTGACTTAAACAAGTTTAGACTCCCTCTAAAGTATTGTCGCAATCCTTTGTAATCCACTTTAAGAATCTGACTTCTTGAAACACCTTCACGCCCGAACTCCCTTCGTCTTTGAAGTGTGAGTGCTTACTTCCTCCCAAAGTAAGGCTTCAACAGGTCTTCTCCCGAAGACCAAATGCTTACTTCCTCCCGAAGTAACGCTTTACCAAGTCTTCTCCCGAAGACCAATCTCTTGCTCAGTCAAGTAGTTCTTCACAACCTCTAGGACAGAGTAAGAACATAAATAGAACAACTAGAACCTAGATGAACAACTAGGCTCTCACAAAACAAAGAAACACTCTTCTCTCTAAAAGATAAATGCAAAAAATGAATAATGGAAGAGCTAATTCGAATGGTTGCTCTCTAGGCTCTATTTATAGAACATAGAAACCAAAGAGGCAACCACAAGTTCGAATCTACAGCTATACAAAAACTTTCCAAAAGAAACACAATCTGCTACATCAGATTCGGATGCTGACGCAGCAGATCTGACCAGAAACGGGAAACTTGCTAAAATCGGGTCCGATCCTCTATCAAAGCTTGATTCCTGCCAAAAACAGATTAGATATTCTGATTGTATCAAGATACAATCGAAATCAATAAGGAAAAGGCAATAATCAAAGTTTCCCTAAAAAAGACAACTTTCCAAAAGAGAATTTCTTCTCTTTTAAGAAGTTTTCAACAAAGGAAGGTTCAGCTGAAAGTGCAACTTTCCTAACAAGGAAAAGGGCAACTAAAAACTTAATTTATAAGGTAAGAATCCGAATATGAATGCTCAACAATCTTACCATAAATGGAAAAATTACTTTGTCAACTAACTTGCCAAAAAAGGACTTTACAATCTCCCCCTTTGGCACTTTAGATGAACAAAATAATTTTTAACATAAAGTACCTGCAAGGCCAAGTTAGCAAGAGCAAAAGATACTACTCCCATTGAGTAACACAATTGAATATCACAAAGAAACCAAAAACAAGCTAACTTTAAAAGATATGTTCACAAGTACTAACCAACCACAACTCCCCCTGGAAAAATGGTCTACAGTTGATAAAAACAAATTGAATTCTCAATAAAATGCACATTAATTAAAAAATATTTTGACAACTAAATTGCCAAAAAAGGACCTAACAATCTCCCCCTTTGGCACTTTAGATAAACAAAATATTATTAATTAACAAACACCTACAAAACAAAGTTAGCGAAACAAACATAAAAACTCCCCCTGAGAAGCACAACATTAAACTAAAATAAAAAGCTAACTTTGACCAAAGACGAACAAAAACACAAACTTCAACTCCCCCTAGACAGTTGAGTATACAATTACTCCCCCTTTTTGTTTATCTATAAGGGCCAAAGACAAAAAGAAATGAAAATATAGAAATATGTCCAACAAAAACAAAAAGAAAGAAAACTTATGCCCCATAAAGCTTGATCAATGAGGACAACTGCTTGGACATCTCTTGCTGAACCTCCTCCATGGCAGTAAGACGATTGGAGCAGCAAGAAGGGCATTTGAGGGGGCTTGTTCGGATTCCACCATTTTCGTTGGATGCCCTAGGTTCTTAGTTGTAGCAATGAATTTCTGAAAGTAAGAATGAGAAACAAAGAAGCAAGAACACAAAAAATAGGGATCGTTATAAAAAATAAAGGAAGTTGGTTTCTATAATCATGTGAGAGAGGATCAAAAGAGGAAACCAACTTAAAAAGAGAAACTACCAGTCCAATAAACTAAAGGAAACCGCCCATTCTCTTGCAACCGCTTTCCTTTTTTTAAAAAATAAAATAAAAGGAAACTAGAATTACCAACAATATTTCCAAAAATAAGTCAATCTTTCAAGATTAAAGACACATTACCATATAAAAGATCAATCTTTAAATGGAAACATATCAAAAATAAATCAAGGAAGAATAAATATTGATACTTACCAATTAAGCACAAAATTTCCTTAGCCCATGAATCAAGTCACACGCCTCCCTCTCCTTTTTATTATTTTTTTTTTGTTATTTTTTTTTATTTTTAAGAAACCGAAAATAAAATAAAATGTGTACAATACATATATGAAATTATAAACAAGCAATTTAATCAAATATCATTGAAAATTGACAAAATAAAATACATGTTATGCATTTAAAGACAATGGTTAATTAGTATCTCATAATCAAATCATACTTAATTGATGTTACGGAAAAAGATATGCATGTTACTAAAAATTATGAATCAGGATTATCAATTTAATTTAGAAGAGGAGACTTACACATTTGAGCACACTTGTCAGACATAAGTGTGTGCAGTGAAAATAAAAGGATCATTGTCCTTGGCAAGATTTTTCATTTTTGCCTTTTTCAATTTGATCCCGCAACTGGATGCTATCACACCATACTGAAGGTAGCCCTTTTCTATGGTAGTGCATCCTCATCATAGTTGCTAATTACAATGTTCCAGCTTACTCAAAGATGGCTTTCACACCTCAGTATGGGTAGCTTTATTCCAGCAAGGGGCCTGACAAGATTGAAACAAAAATTTCTCAACTCTGTATAAGAACATTTTTAATCCTAGACACAAATAAATAGTAACATGAATCTTTTAACACAACATCACAAAATATGATAAGAATGAGATCCTAACTTATTATAATCCAAAAGCATAAACATGATTTGTCAAAATACAATGAAAGCAAATTAAAAGCTAGAGAAGAATCACATAACAATATTGTGCAAAAATATGAACAAGAGAGATTTAAACAATGCAAAATCCCAAAGACTTTCTGAGGGAGTCAAAGCGACTTGCATCTAGGGCCTTTGTGAAAATATCAGCTAATTGTTTTTCAGTATCAACATATTCTAATTGCAATGATTTATTTTCAACAAGTTCCCTGATAAAGTGATGCCTTATATCAGTGCGCTTTGTTCTAGAATGTTGAACAGGATTTTTGGAAATATTTATGGCACAAGTGTTATCACAAAAAATAGTCAAAACACCCAATTCAAATCCATAATCAACCAACATTTGTTTCAACCACAACAGTTGCGTACAACAACTGCCAGCAGCTATGTACTCAGCTTCGGCAGTGGACAATGAGATGGAATTTCGTTTCTTGCTATGCCAAGATACTAGATTATTCCCAAGAAAGAAACACCCTCCACTTGTGCTCTTTCGATCATCAGCATTGCCTGCCCAATCTGCATCACTAAAACAAGCAAGATTAGAATTAGTATCTTTCGAGTACCAAATTCCGTAATCAAGAGTGCTATTAACATATCTAATAATCCTTTTTACAGCTGATACATGAGATTCCATAGGATTACCTTGATATCTAGCACACACTCCCACACTGTAACAAATATCAGGACGACTAGCAGTTAAATACAAAAGACTTCCAATCATGCTACGATAAAGTGTAGTGTCTACCTTTACTCCATTCTCATCTTTTGTCAATTTCAATGTGGTGCTCATTGGAGTACTTACCTGCTTAGCCGATTCAAGGCCAAATTTCTTGACAAGGTTCTTAGCATACTTACTTTGAGATACAAATGTACCTCCTTCCATTTGTCTCACTTCAAGACCCAAAAAGAAAGTAAGCTCACCAACCATGCTCATTTCAAATTCACTTTTCATTTGATCAACAAATACCTGCACTTCATGGTTGGATGTAGAACCAAAAACTATATCATCAACATAAATTTGAGCAATGATAAAATCAGATTTTATTTGCTTGATGAAAAGAGTTTTATCCACACTACCTCTTTGATAGTCATGAGAAAGTAAAAATTGAGTCAACCTTTCATACCAAGCTTGAGGAGCTTGTTTTAAACCATACAAAGCTTTTTCAAGTTTGTACACATGGTCTGGAAATTGAGGATCTTTAAATGCTTTTGGTTGCCCAACATAAACTTCCTCATTCAAAATACCATTTAGGAAGGCAGATTTCACATCCATTTGAAACAATTTAATATTCAAAATACAAGCAATACACAAAAGTAAACGAATTGGTTCTAATCTTGCAACAGGAGCAAAAGTTTCATCAAAATCAATACCTTCTACCTGTGTGTACCCTTGTGCCACCAAACGAGCCTTGTTTCTCACAATTGTACCGAACTCATCACTTTTATTTTTAAATAACCACTTTGTTCCAATTACATTTATACCTTTTGGTCTTCGGACCAAAATCCATACCTTGTTACGAACAAATTGGTTGAGTTCTTCTTGCATTGCATTGGGCCATTCCTCAAAGGTCATGGCTTCCTTCACATTTTTCGGTTCATATTGAGAAACAAAACAGAGAAAGCTGATTAAATTAACATACCTTCTGCGAGTTACCATGCTTTCTTCAGGATTTCCAAGAATGAGATCTTTTGGATGATTCAATTTGACTCTGGTGCTTGGTTCTTTCTGAATAGAATCAGTGATGATGTTTGGATAAGTCAAGATAGACGGTTCTGGTTCTCCACTCTCAGTTGCAGCAGCAGATTCGTCATTTGCATCATCAGAAATGGGTTCTGCTGCATAAGGATATGCTTTTGCTGCTTCTGAAGGAGCATCCATGAGACTATCTATCTTGGCTTCTGTGGAAAACTCTGAAAAATCTTTAAAATCATCAACAACCACATTAGCTAATTCCAAAACAGTTTGAGTTCTCATGTTATAGACACGATAAGCTCTACTATTTAAGGAATATCCAATAAACACACCAACATCACTTTTAGCATCAAATTTACCAATATGTTCACGATCTCTATAAACATAACACACACAACCAAACACATGAAAATGACTTACATTGGGGCGCTTACCTTTCCAGATTTCATAAGATATTTTTGAGGTACCTGGACGAATAAACACTCTGTTTATTATATAGCAAGATGTGTTAATAGCTTCATCCCATAAACGCTTTGTCAACTTCTTGCTATTTAACATCACTCTTGCCATTTCCTGTAATGTTTGATTCTTCCTCTCAACAACTCCATTTTGTTGAGGAGTTTTGGGAGCTGAAAATTCATGAGTTATACCTGTAGACTTGCAAAAATGATCATACACAGAATTTTCAAACTCCTTACCATGATCACTTCGAATTCGAACAATTTTCCCAATATTACAACCTTTCTCAACTCTTAATCTCAAACAAAGAGTTTTAAAGGCATCAAAAGTGTCAGACTTTTCTCTTAAGAAATCTACCCAAGTAAAACGAGAGAAATCATCAACACAAACAAAGATATATCGTTTACCATTCAAACTTTCAACTTGGATTGGACCCATAAGATCCATGTGAAGCAATTCCAATACTTTTGAGGTATTGATATCAGACACAGGTTTGTGAGAGATTTTTAATTGCTTCCCAAGTTGACACGGTTCACACTTACCAACACTTTCCTTACCAAGCTTGGGAAGTCCTCAAACAATACCTGCATTTGACAATTTTTTTAGGTTTTTATAATTAATATGCCCAAGCTTGGCATGCCACAAATCTGTGGTGTTGTTGATAGCTGAATGACAAGTAAACACAGGGGTTAGAGTGTACCAGTTATCATTGGATCGAAATCCCAACAAGATACATTCATTATCATCATTCAGAACATAGCAATGATCACTATCAAATGAAACATTAAACCCTTGGTCACAAATTTGACTAATGCTAAGTAAATTAGCCCTTAGTCCTTCAACTAACATCACATTTTTCAGTCTAGGTAACCCTTCAAAATTTAGAGTTCCCATACCAACAACTTTTCCAGATAAGCCATTACCAAAGGTGACTTTCCACATTGCATAGGCCGAATGTTAGTCAAAAAGTCCTTGTCACCTGTCATATGTCTAGAACAACCACTGTCAAAATACCATATTTGAGATGCAGCAGTTTTATTAGAAAAACCAGCTAGACAATTCTTTTTCACCCATATTTGTTTCAAACCTTTATGTTTGTTTTGAAATTTTTCAGAATTATCAAAATAATTCGTTTTAAAAAGATTTTTCAACGTGAAACATTTAGGTCTGATATGTCCTTTTCTACCACAAAAATGACAAGTGGGAACAAATCTTTTTACCTGAAATCTTACTCTTTTCGAAAATCCTGGAGATTTTGCAGCATCAGAAACTGCTCTTGCTGCAGCAGGCTGTGAAACTGTTACATCAGATTTTGTAGCCTCAGAGTGATTCGTTGGAACACTAGATTTTACAAACTTCGTGACTCCAGAACTTTCCATTCCATTTGAACCAAGGCCTGCGAAACCTCTTTGACCTGCATTCTGAGCTTTTTCAAAAATAGAAGATCCAGTGTTAAGCATTTGAACATTTTTCTTAAAATTTTCAAGTTCCTTTTTTAAGAGAGTAATTTTTTCATCTTTATCACAAACACTTGTCTCATACTCTTTTATTTTCAATTCACACATTTCAATTTGATGAGACAATTTTTTATTCAACTCTCTATTTTCAGACGCAACCTGAATCCATTTTTCATACATGACTTTGTATGATTCAGCAAGAGACTCTTCACAGATTTCAGACTCATCTGAATCTGATTCCTCTTGTTCAGTGGTACTATTCAAACATACCAATCTAGCTTTCACCTGTGAATCACACAACACATTAATCATAACAGAGGTTAGGGCAACATTTTCAGAATTATCTTCATCACTTTCGGTTTCATCATCACTCCAAGTGACATTGAAACTTTTCTTATTCTTTTTCAAAGTGTTTGCACACTCAGCTTGAATATGCCCAAAACCATCACATTCCCTGCACTGAATTCCCTTTTTGCTAGAGACAGATGGTTTAACAAAAGTATTACCTTTTGAACCTTTCGAAATATTCTTTTTATTTCCCATCTTTTTCATATATTTCTGAAAATTCTTAGTTAATAAAGCAATCTCATCATCACATTCACTATCAGAATTTTCATTTTCAGCAACTTTCAAACCAATACTTTTACCTTTATCAGCAATGGATTTGGGTTTGTCCTTTTGTTTAATCTGTTGATTTAATTCAAAAGTACGTAAGGAACCCATCAATTCTTCCACCTTCATAGTGCTAAAATCTTTAGCTTCCTCCATTGCCAAAAGTTTAGTATCAAACCTTTCTAGAAGTACTCTAACAATTTTTCTCACAAGAAGAGAGTCATCAAGCTTTTCACCAAGAGTAAAATATTCATTAGCAATGTCAGAAAATTTTTCATAAAATTCAGTTAAAGTTTCACTATCAGACATTCTAAGCTCATCAAATTTAGTTTGAAGCATGATAAATCTAGATCTTTTCACATCAGAAGTTCCTTCAAACCGAGTTTAAAGGATCTCCCAAGCTTCCTTAGCAGAAACACAAGATGATATAAGTTTAATGTAACCCTCACCTACACCATTAAAGATAGCATGCAAGGCTTTGCTATTGTAGGCAGAAAGTTTATCATCTTCAATACACCATTCCAGTTCAGATTTTATAGTAGTATTACCTGAAGAATCTGTCTCAACTGGAAGAGACCAACCTGATAGAACCATTCTCCAAGCTTTCTCATCTTGAGATTTGATGAAGGCCCTCATTCCAACTTTCCAATAAGGATAGTTAGAATCATTAAGCAATGGTGGTCTAGAAATCGAACTTCCTTCTGCAAAAAATGACATTTAAACACAAAAACGTTATAGGACCACACTAAGAGTTTATTGTCCCGCTCTGATTCCAATTGAAAAACCGTGCTTTTGCAAATGTCGGTTGTATATAAGAAAATATTAAAACTGTAAACGTTTGCAGCAGCAGAAAGTAATTCTGCTACAGCAAAACAGAACAGGCAGAATATAAAATATTTGCAGAAAAATAATAACTTGACACAAGAGATTTATACGTGGTATCAGTGTTCCCACGAACACTCCTAGTCCATGGGGCCACGCCCAGAGAATGAAATCAATTAATAAAGTATCAAAATTACAAAGACAATTGACTTAAACAAGTTTAGGCTCCTTCTAAAGTATTGCCGCAATCCTTTGTAATCCACTTTAAGAATCTGGCTTCTTGAAACACCTTCAAGCCCGAACTCCCTTCGTCTTTGAAGTGTGAGTGCTTACTTCCTCCCGAAGTAAGGCTTCAACAAGTCTTCTCCCGAAGACCAAATACTTACTTCCTCTCGAAGTAACGCTTTACCAAGTCTTCTCCCGAAGACCAATCTCTTGCTCAGTCAAGTAGTTCTTCACAACCTCTAGGACAGAGTAAGAACAGAAATAGAACAACTAGAACCTAGATGAACAACTAGGCTCTCACAAAACAATGAAACACTCTTCTCTCTAAAAGATAAATGCAAAAAATGAATAATGGAAGAGCTAATTCGAATGGTTGATCTCTAGGCTCTATTTATAGAACATAGAAACCAAAGAGGCAACCACAAGTTCGAATCTACAGCTACACAAAAACTTTCCAAAAGAAACACGATCTGCTACATCAGATTCGGATGCTGACGCAGCAGATCTGACGAGAAACGGGAAACTTGGTAAAATCGGGTCCGATCCTCTATCAAAGCTTGATTCCTGCCAAAAACAGATTAGATATTCTGATTGTATCAAGATACAATCGAAATCAATAAGGAAAAAGCAATAATCAAAGTTTCCCTAAAAAAGACAACTTTCCAAAAGAGAATTTCTTCTCTTTTAATAAGTTTTCAACAAAGGAAGGTTCAGCTAAAAGTGCAACTTTCCTAACAAGGAAAAGGGCAACTAAAAACTTAATTTATAAGGTAAGAATCCGAATATGATTGCTCAACAATCTTACCATAAATGGAAAAATTATTTTGTCAACTAACTTGCCAAAAAAGGACTTTACATCAACCTTCTGTGGGATGGTGGCTCGAGTTCTACGGGCAGCATAGCTTCATAACCGTACGCCATTGAGAATGATGTCTGACCGGTTGCTATTTTTTCTGATGTACGGTATGACCATTGAACTTCGGGTAGTTGTTCCGGCTAATTTCCGTTAGCATCTTCAAGTTTCTTCTTTAGTGTATCCTTCAAGGTCTTGTTGACTACTTCAACTTGACCATTTGCTTGGGGATGTGCCACTGCGGAGAAGCTTTTGATGATGCCATGGTTTGCACAGAAATCAGTGAAAGATTGACTTTCGAACTGCTTGCCGTTGTTCGAAACTATTTTGTATTGTAGTGAGAACCGGCATATGATGTTCTTCATTATAAAGTCTTGACCCTTCTTTGATGTTATCATTGCGAGTGGTTCGGCTTCAGTCCACTTGGTAAAGTAGTCAACTGCTACCACTGCGTACTGCACTACGCCTTTACCTTTAGGTAACTGTCCGATTTGGTCAATTCCCCAGATGGCAAAGGGCCACAGACTTTGCATTTGTTTTAGCTTGTTGGGCAGAGCTCTTGGTATCTTTGAAAATCTCTGGCATTTGTTGCACTTATTGACATAAGCTTTCGAATCTTCAATCATCGTCGACCAGAAGTAGCCTTGCCTTAGAATTTTCTTTGATAAGCTCTGTCCGGCTGCAGGATTTCCACAGAATCCGTCGTGAAGTTCATATAGAAGTCGTGCAGCTTCATTTTGTGTGATGCATCTGAGTAATGGCATTGAGAATCCTCTTCTGTACATGATCCCGTCTACAATGATGTACCGTGCTACCTTTCTTCCCATTTTCCGAGCTTCATTTCGGTTATCTGCGAGTTCCCCAGAGTTGAAATAGGCTGCTATTGGCATCATCCAGTTAGGAGATGTATCGATCATTTCGATTTCTTCCGTGCCGGTGTTGCTAGGCTCTTCAAGAAACTGTAACGGGACCAGGTTCGCCTTGTCACTTATATGGCTGCTCGCGAATCGGGCTAGCGCATCTGCTGTTGTGTTTTCTTCTCTTGGAATTTTCCTGAGGCTAAAGCTTTTGAATTGTGCTAGCAGATCATTTATTTTGCTTACATATGCTATCATTTTTTCTCCGCGAGCCTCGTATTCGCCAGATACATGATTTACCACTAGCTGTTAGTCATTGCAGATCTCGATCTGTTCGACCTTCATCTCCTTCGCTAGTTTGAGTCCAGCGATTAGGGCTTCGTATTGAGCCTCGTTGTTGGAGGCTTTATTTGACAGCTGCATGCAGGTGTTGTCCCCCAGGTGTGACAAGGGCAAGTCCTGCGCCAGATAGCTGATCTGTGGCCGACCCTTCCAATGCAGCTTCCAGGTCGGCTTGTTTTCAGTGTTGCTCGGCTGCGGTGTTGACTCGAGATCGCCTTCTGGGATGCTTTCAGTTTTTCTTGTGCATTCCACCACAAAGTCGACCAAGGCTTGGCCTTTGATAGTTGTTCGGGGTTGGAAGTTGATTTCGTACTGCCCTAATTCAACCGCCCACTTGAGTAATCGTCCAGAGGCATCTGACTTTTGCAGTATTTGTCGTAGTGGTTGGTCGGTGTACATCCGAACAGGATGAGCTTGAAAGTAAGGTCTTAGCTTTCTTGTTGCTAAGATGAGGCAGTAGGCGAGCTTTTCTATCAACAGATATCGGCCTTCGGCCTTGACGAGTCTTTTACTGATGTAATAGACTGTATGCTGCACGCCGTCTTCTTCTCTGATTAGTACGGTGCTTATGGCATGCTCCGTTGCCGCTAGGTATATCCCCAATTCCTCACCGTCCAGTGGTTTAGAAAGGACGGGGTGTAACACCCTAACTAGCATAGGCGTATTACGTGATTTTTAAACGTACTGTGCAGCTCGTTGCTAATCAACGAGGTTTATGGAAATCATGATTAATTAAAATTTTTTCTTTTTAATTAAACTTATATAATATTTCATAAAAAAATACTTTGGGATCCCATTTACAAAATAATTTACAAAAAGTTTACTGTCTAATACAAAATACTTGTCGCCCAGCGACTAACTACAAAAGCACTGTTGTCCCGAGGATCGTACGCTCCAGGCCTAACCTCCCCGACATGTACAATCTTCATCGGCTCCTCCTCACGGTTCCTCAGCCTTGGCCTTGCCCTTACCTACACATAAACATAACACTGTGAGTCGACGGACTCAGTAAGAAAAGCATCATCATAATCATACATAAATCTCGGGTTATGATCAGATGCCCATACGCCTGACCACAACCCTAACTGCCGTGTCCCAAACGATACTGAGTCCCGAACGTTCGTATGACGGTACTTTTGACAAAGTAACACCCTATACTCGGTACACTGGTCATACTCCAGCTGCTAGTCAAACACTAGCCTTATCGATGAGTTACAGTATAAGCCTAGACTCGGTACACTGGTCATATTCCAGCTGCTAGTCATACTTTAGCCTTAACGATGTGATACAGTCAAACAGTACAATACCACCAACCCTAGTATCAGCCTATACTCGGTACACTTGTCATACTCCAGCTGCTAGTCATACTCTAGCTTTACCGATGTGATACAGTATCAGCCTATACTCGGTACACTGGTCATAGTCTAGCTGCTAGTCATATTCTAGCATAACCGATGTGATACAGTCGGATGGTGCGAAGCCAACATATATATCTAATGTAATCTAACAGGCTTCCTAACATGCACGCTAAACATGTAATACATATGCATACAATTATACTAATCTTACCTCGATTCCGAATTCAGGTGTGCCGGTCAACCTGAGTGGAACGAACTGCACGACGATTTACAGGCTCCTAAACCATAACAATCACAACACTAGATAAGTCACACGCTAAATCACTTCCCGGAGACTTAAACTAGAAACTAAAAGTTTCCCTATCGATAAAAGCATGGCAATACCCTAAACAACATAAAAATGGGAAAAACTAGGGTTCCCGAAAATCCCCCAACCAGCAGACCGAATCTACAACTGGAATTCCGGTTCTGGGAATTCCTGAACACCATCCGGAATTCTGGTTGCTGAACCGGAATTCTGGTTCTAAGCAGGAAACACTCAAAAATTCATAACTCACTCAAATCAAACCCAATTCACACCAAAAGTTCCAGACCAGCTAAATAGACCCTAAATAACATTTCTAAAGCAACAAAACCAAGCTTCATGCATAAAATCAAAATCCACCATTAAAGCTCCAAGCTTTGAGTATAAAACTCAAACTTGGTTAAATCTACACAAACATGGATATAAAAACTTTTGAAAACAACCTCAAACAATTACAACAACTACAGCCACGAAATTTATTAAATTACCTTGAAAATCATAGTTTTGAGTTTAAAATTCCACACTTAGTAAAAATCAACAAACACCAACACAATGTTGCTTGAATCAACAAAATAAATCATATTCTAACTTCATAAATCAACAACAAACAATCACAACCACAACAACAACTAAACTCCACAAAACATGCACGAATCATTTCCTTAAAAATCAAGAAATCAAAAGGGAAGTTGATAAAAAACCTTACGTTGACTTGGAGATTACAAAAAAGAGAAGAAAATCACTTCAATCATAAAGAAAAATCCACTTCCTTGCTGCTCAAGGAGGGCCGAAAAGAGAGAGAGAGCTTGAGGGAAAAACAAGTTTTATCTAATTTTTCTAACTTTTTAATAAAATGAAATAATAGCTAATTCCCTCATATTTCAGCCAACACACAAAGAATAATTCATGTAACACAATAATAATAAGTCCACTAAAGGACAAAACATAATTGGGGCAAAATGACCATTTTGCCCCTCCACACTAAAATAACATACAAGGGTACTAAAGGGGGTATTTTGGGAAATTCTAAATTCCCAACCAATCCCGACATTCCCAACGTCTAAAAAATCTGTCCCGAAATACTAACATGCTAAGTTGTGATTTTACTGAGCCAAACACCGAGTTCCATGTTGCCGGGCATCGAAAAAAATATGAAATTTTGCTATATGACATAAAATGCATTCAGAATTCTAAAATAACAGCATAAATAATTATTTAAATATCTATAAATAATTTTCCATAATTTATCATAATTAACAGCTAATTTCCAAATTAAACTAAGCGGTCTTTACAACTATCCCCGCCCCCTTAAAAGGATTTCGTCCTCGAAATTTAACCTGAACAACTCTGGATATTGAGCTCTCATATCTGATTCTAGCTCCCAGGTGGCTTCCTCCACCTTGCTATTTTTCTAGAGTACCTTGACCAATGTTATGGTCCTATTTCGAAGCACTTTATCCTTTCTATCCAGGATCTGCACTGGCTGTTCCTCATAAGTCATGTTTGGTTGTAGTTCAAGACTCTCATAACTGAGTATATGAGTAGGATCTGAAACGTATTTTCTCAACATAGAGACATAGAATACGTTGTGAACTGCTGAAAGAGCTAGAGGCAACGCTAATCGGTATGCCCCTTGACCTACCTTCTCGAGAATCTCGAAAGGTCCTGTAAACGTAGGGCATAACTTGCCTCTTTTCCCGAAACGTTTGATACCCCTCATTGGAGACACCCGTAAAAACACATGGTCCCCTACTTGGAACTCAACATCTCTGCATTTCGGATCTGCATAACTTTTCTCTCTACTCTGTGAGGCAAGCATTGTAGCTTTAATTTTCTCAATTGCCTCATTGGTCCGCTGCACTGACTCCGGACCTAGGTACTTCCTCTCCCCTGTCTCATCCCAGTGGATGGGAGACCTACATTTCCTACCGTATAACAACTCAGAGGGAGTCATCCCTATCGTACTCTGATAACTGTTGTTGTATGAAAATTCTACTAACATGTCCTCCAATATCTGAATTGTCCTTTCGGACCGCCCATCTATCTGAGGATGGAATGCTGTACTGAACTTTAGTTTTGTACCCATTGCCCGTTGCAAACTCTGCCAAAACTTGGAGGTGAACTTCGGATCTCTATCCGAAACTATAGACTTCGGTACCCCGTGAAGCCTTACTATCGCTTTAACGTATAATTCTGCCAATTGGTCCACTGAATAGGTTGTTCTAACAGGCAGAAAGTGAGTAGACTTCGTGAATTGATCCATCGTAACCCAAATGGAATCGAATAAACCTGTGAATCTAGGTAACCCAACCACGAAGTCCATCGTGATATCCTCCCACTTCCATTCAGGTAGGGTTAAATGCTGTAATAACGCTGCTGGTCTCTGATGGTCAGCCTTAATCTGCTAACAGGTGAGGCACCTCGATACGAATTCTACCAAATTCTTCTTCATACCACTCCACCAGAAGTATGGTTTAAGATCCTGGTACATCTTGGTGGTGCCGGGATGCAGGGAATAAGGGGTAGAATGAGCCTCTTCAAAGATTTCATTCCTGAGTTCCACACTATTTGGAACACAAACCCTAGCTTTATACAACAGCATTCTGTTGTTTGACATTGTAAAATCCCTGGCTTGACCAGTTAAAACCTCATCTTTGATTTTTACTAACTTTGGATCAATCATCTGAGCGACTTTAATTCTTTCTAACAGATCAAATTGTAGCGTCAAGTTATGAAGTCAACCTACTACAAACTCAATGCTGGATCTGACCATGTCCTCTGCTAACTGAGGTGAGATCTGAATCATGCTAGCCACCTGTCCGAGACCCTTCCTGCTCAGGGCATCGGCCACTACATGGTCGGTATAGATTTCACACCTTTCTCCGTAAAGGTAATGCTGCCAGAACTTCAAAGCAAAAACCACGGCGGCCAACTCTAGGCCATGAGTTGGGTATCGCTGTTCATAATCCTTTAACTGACGGGAGGCATAAGCGATCACCCGATCGGCTTGCATCAACACACACCCCAAACCCTGTCTGGATGCATCGCAATAAACTACAAATTTTCTTTGTCTGAAGGCAAAGCTAGCACTGGAGCTGTAATCAACCTCTATTTTAGCTCTTGAAAACTAGCTTCGCACTTGTCTGACCACACAAACCGCTGATTCTTTTTCGTAAGTTCGGTTAAGGGTGTTGAAATCTTAAGAAACCCTTCCACGAACTGACGATAATAACCGGCTAAACCCAAGAAGCTTCTAATTTTTGTCACTATCTTCGGTCTTGGCCAATCCCTGACGAATTCTATTTTCCCGGGATCCACCTTGATCCCATCTTTGCTAACAATGTGCCCTAAGAAAGACACCTGAGATAGCCAAAATTCACATTTCTTGAATTTGGCATAAAGTTTGTGTTCCCGAAGCCGTTGCAGAACCATCTGAAGATGTAATTCGTGCTCCTCTTCTCATTCAGAGTACACAAGGATGTCGTCGATAAACACAATTACACAGATATCGAGGAAATCCTTGAATACTCTATTCATTAAATCCATAAATGTTGTAAGAGCATTGGTTAGTCCAAACGACATAACCAAGAATTCGTAATGTCCATACCTAGTACAGAAAGCCGTCTTGGGAATGTCCTCCTCTCGGATTTTAAACTGATGATAACCCGATCGAAGATCAATCTTGGAAAAGACCGTCTTCCGCTGAAGTTGATCAAAAAGATCATCGATCCTAGGTAGTGGATATTTATTCTTCACTGTTAGCTTGTTTAACTCTCGATAGTCGATGCACATTCTCATAGATTCATCTTTCTTCTTAATGAATAATACCGGAGCTCCCCAGGGTGACACACTAGGCCGGATAAACCCTATGTCAAGTAACCCTTGAAGCTGAATCTTTAATTCTTTAAGCTCAGCTGGAGCCATTCTATACGGAGCCTTGGGAACCGGTTCCACTCCGGCTTCCAAATCTATAACAAAATCAATCTCCCGCTGAGGTGGTAAACCAAGAAGTTCTTTGAGAAAAACATCTAGAAATTCCCGAACCACCTTGATGGTATCTGGCCGAGTGGTGTCCATCACCACGACCAGAAACCCTAAACAACCCCCATGCAGTAACTCCCTAGCTGACATGGGCGAAATCACCTGGACCCGAGATCCCCGAACCGAACCAACAAATACAAATGGTTCTTCACTTTCCGGTTGCAAGATCACCATCTTCCTCTTGCAGTCAATACTGGCTGAGTATTTAGATAGGAAATCCATTCCTAGAATAATATCGAAATCTACTAGGCTCATTTCTTTCAAGTTAGCACTTAACTCTCTATCGTCTATTCTGATCGGCATAGACCTAATCCACCTTTTGGAGATAACTAACTCTCCGCCAGGTAATAGGGTTCCAAACCCATATTTGTAACTATCATACGGTCTATCCAATTTACTAAAGATTCTGGCTGCCACATAAGAATGTGTGGCCCCAGAATTAAACAATACTGAGTAAAATGAGTTGTTAACTGAGAGCTGATTTGTCACCACTGAAGGGCTGGCTTCCGCATCAGCCTGCGTAATGGCGAACACCCTAGCTGGAGTGGGTCTCGCCAGAGCCTTTGGTGCTTTTGATCTGAGCTGGGGACAATCCCTCTTGTAGTGTCCGGGCATGACACACTGAAAGCATCCCTGACCTCTACACTCACCCAGATGGTGCCTTTTACAACTGGGGCACTCTGGGTACGAAAAACGGGTCTCAGCATTACCCTGACGACCGCCTCGGCTCTGGTTCCCCCAGAACCTCTTCTTCTGCGCCGAGCAACCGGATGCAGTGGATGTTTTCCTCTTCTGGTCCATGGCCGAACCACTACCTCCCCTGCTAAAGCCTAACGCAGGAGGGGTAGGAGCCCCGCCACCCACTAGAGTCCTAACTGACTCTGACATACATCAACCTGCGCCCTCAGCTCGTAGTGCTTTTTCCACCATCTCATCATAGGTGGTCTTGTCGTCTGTAGTAATCCTTAGGTTATGCTTGATCTTCACATTAAGTCCATCAAGATATTTTTCCTTCTTACTGAAATCGGTTGGCAGAATTCCCGAGGCCAACCTCGCCAACCTCTCAAACTGAGTTGTGTACTCGGTCACACTCATAAAATTCAATATCCCCGTAATCACTGTTAGCCACTGCTCGGCTTCCATGACGTCCGGACCTCCCATAAAAACTGGAGGTGCCTGCTCCCGGAACCTTTCATACAGGGGTTCCATTCTATTCGCCGCTACAACTTGTTCGGCCTGGACAACAGGGGCAAGTGCCACTGGAACTTCTGCACAGGCACTGCAGGAGCACCCTGCTGTCTCAATCTCTGAATCTCATTATCTTGCTCCTCTATTCTGGCTTGCATTTCAGCAAACCTAATTTCCCAATTCTAGGCTTCCTGATTGGCTTGGGCAGCCTGTGGCGGGTTAACATCACCCCGACGACGAGCCCTGCCCCTGGGACCTCTACCTCGGCCCTTAACATTTGGGGGAAATTTAGCTCCCTGACCTTAATTTGACCCGACCGAGTTGCCCTGACTCCTGGTATTTCGTCTGCCGTCCATCTAGTCTGAACAACCTCGAAACCCCGAGTTGGCACATCAGGTCATGATCAACGAGAGCTTACTGAACCGTAGAACGAGCTATTCTACTATCAGGCTACTAACATGCTTCCTATCAGGCTTTTCTTATTTCATAATAGTTAAATAAACTACTAAAGCAATAAAAGTTTACTGAACCGTAGAACGAGCTAACTGCTGATGATGATTGTACATGTCGTGACGATCTTCGGAAGACAACCTGGAGGCTCTGATACCAAATTGTAACACCCTAACTAGCATAGGCGTATTATGTGATTTTTAAACGTACTGTGCAGCTCGTTGCTAATAAACGAGGTTTATGGAAATCGTGATTAATTAAAATTTTTGCTTTCTAATTAAACTTATATAATATTTCATACAAAATACTTTGGGATCCCATTTACAAAATACTTTACAAAATGTTTACTGTCTAATACAAAATACTTGTCGCCCAGCGACTAACTACAAAAGCACTGTTGTCCTGAGGATCGTACGCTCCAGGGCTAACCGCCCCGACATGTACAATCTTCATCGGCTCCTCCTCACGGTTCCTCAGCCTTGGCCTTGCCGTTAACTAAACATAAACATAACACTGTGAGTCGACGGACTCAGTAAGAAAAGCATAATCATAATCATAAATAAATCTCGGGTTATGATCAGACGCCCATACCCCTGACCACAACCCTAACTGCCGTGTCCCACACGATACTGAGTCCCGAACTTTCGTACGACGGTACTTTTGACAAAGTAATAGCCTATACTCGGTACACTAGTCATACTCCAGCTGCTAGTCATACTCTAGCCTTACCGATGTGTTACAGTATCAACCTATACTCGGTACACTGGTCATACTCTAGTTGTTAGTCATACTCTAGCCTTACCGATGTGATACAGTCAAACAGTACAATACCACCAACCCTAGTATCAGCCTATGCTCGGTACACTGGTCATACTCCAACTGCTAGTCATACTCTAGCTTTACCGATTTGATACAGTATCAGCCTATACTCGGTACACTGGTCATACTCCAACTGCTAGTCATACTCTAGCCTAACCGATGTGATACAGTCGGATGGTACTCAACCAACATACATATCTAATGTAATCTAACAGGCTTCCTAACATGCACGCTACACATGTAATACACATGCATACAATTATACTAATCTTACCTCGATTCTGAATTCAGGTGTGCCGGTCAACCTGAGTGGAAAGAACTGCACGGCGATTTACAGGCTCCTAAACCATAACAATCACAACACTAGATAAGTAAAACGTTAAATCACTTCCCGGGGACTTAAACTAGAAACTAAAAGTTTCCCTATCGATAAAAAGCATGGCAATACCCTAAACAACATAAAAATGGGAAAAAAAGGGGTTCCCAAAAATCCCCAACCAGCAGACCGGTTCTACAACCGGAATTCCAGTTCTGGAAATTCCTGAACACCATCCGGAATTCTGGTAATTCCGGTTCTAAGCAGGAAACACTCAAAAATTCATAACTTACTCAAATCAAACCCAATTCACACCAAAACTTCCAGACCTACTAAATAGACCCTAAAAAACTTTTCTAAAGCAACAAAACCAAGCTTCATGCATAAAATCAAAGTCCACCATTAAAGCTCCAAGCTTTGAGTTCAAAACTCAAACTTGGTTAAATCTAACAAACATGCATCAAACTTTGCATGAATCTACTCAAACATGCATATAAAAACTTCTGAAAACAACCCCAACAATTACAACAACTACAGCCACGAAATTTATTAAATAACCTTGAAAATAATAGTTTTGGGTTTAAAATTCCACACTTAGTAAAAATCAACAAACACCAACACAATCTTGCCTGAATCAACAAAATAAATCATATTCTAACTTCAGAAATCAACAACAAACAACCACAACCACAACAGCAACTGAACGCCACAAAACATGCATGAATCATTTCCTTAAAAATCAAGAAATCAAAAGGGAAGTTGATAAAAAACCTTACATTGACTTGGAGATTAAAAACAAGAGAATGAAATCACTTGAATCACAAAGAAAAATCCACTTCCTTGCTGCTCAAGGAGGGCCGAAAAGAGAGAGAGAGCTTGAGGGAAAAACAAGTTTTTATCTAATTTTTCTAACTTTTTAATAAAATGAAATAATAGCTAATTCCCTCATATTTCAGCCAACACACAAAGAATAATTCATGTAACACAATAATAATAAGTCCATTAAAGGACAAAACATAATTGGGGCAAAATGACCATTTTGCCCCTCCACACTAAAATAACATACAAGGGTACTAAAGGGGGTATTTTGGGAAATTCTAAATTCTCGACCAATCCTGACATTCCCAACGTCTAAAAAATCTATCCCAAAATACTAACATGCTAAGTTGTGATTTTACTGAGCCAAACACCGAGTTCCATGTTGTCGGGCACCAAAAATCCAAAAATATGAAATTTCGCTATATGAAATAAATGCATTTGGAATTCTAAAATAACAGCATAAATAATTATTTAAATATCTATAAATAATTTTCCATAATTTATCATAATTAACTGCTAATTTCTAAATTAAACTAAGCGGTCTTTACACAGGGGGTTTTGCGAGCTGTGCCTTTAGGTCTTGAAAAGCTCTTTCACATTCTTTTGTCCATTCAAACTTTTTGTTTTCTCGCAGGATGTTGAAGAATGGGACACATTTATCCGTTTATTTTGACATGAATCTGCTAAGTGCAGCGATTCGACCAGTTAGGCTTTGTACCTCTTTGGTTTTTGTTGGCGAGTTCATATTTAGGAGGGCTTGGATTTTTTTCGGATTGACTTCAATTCCTCGAGCATTGACGATGAAGCCTAGAAACTTTCCCGAGGACTTTGAAACAGTCGTCCAGGTCGTCTATGTGCCCCCTAGCCTTTCTGGATTTGACGAGCATATCATCCACGTACACTTCCATATTTCTGCTGATCTGATCTTTAATCATCTTGTTGACCAATCTTTGGTATGTAGCTCCGACATTTTTAAGACCAAACGGCATGACTTTGTAGGAGTAGAGACCCATATCTGTCCGAAAACTTGTATGTTCTTTGTCTTGTGGATGCATCTTAATTTGATTGTAGCCCGAATAAGCATCCATGAAGCTTAATATTTCGTGCCCGGCTGTTGCATCGACGAGCTGATCGATTCATGGAAGTGGGAAACAGTCTTTAGGGCACGCTTTGTTGAGGTCTGCGAAGTCAATGCAGACTCGCCATTTCTTGTTCGGCTTAGGCACGAGTACGGGTTTGCAACCCAAGTCGGGTGAAAAGCTTCAATGAGGAAGTTGTTGCGCAGCTTTTCAACTTTGTCTTTTAGGGCTATCGCTCATTCTTTATCCAGTAATCTTTGTTTTTGCTGAACTGGCCAAATGTTAGGATCGATATTCAGGACGTGCGAAATAATAGAAGGATCGATTACGACCATATCTGCATGTGACCAGGCGAAAACATCTAGGTTTGCTCTCAGAAATTTTATCAATTCCGATTTGCAACAAACCCTTTCCAATTTTAGCTTTCTGGCCGGGATAGCTGGATCGATCTCGATCTCCTCTAATTCTTCCACAGGTCCAACATTGCTGCTTAGGTCCCCAATTCGAGGATCCACATCTGCATCCTCACCTTGGGAAGTTTCCTACTTGGGAATATTTATTCCCTTGTCCGGGCTCTGGCTGGAGCTTCCTTCTTAGCCTTGGCCAATGCAAGGTTGTAACATTCCCAAGCAGATTGTTGATTCCCTCTAAGACACCCTACCCCGTTTTTTGTTGGAAACTTCATGCACGAGTGGAATATTGATGTGACAGCTTTTAAGTCATACAAGGTTGGTCGGCCTAGCATTAAGTTAAAGGGTGAAGGAACATCCAATATCAGGAATTGTGCCATGATAGTTATGCTCGTTGGAGCTTGTCCAACTGTGAGGGGTAGCTGGATTTGTCCTAGAGGCACAACTCCTTGGCTGGAGAAACCACAAACGAGCTGAAGGCATGGAGTTAAATCCTTGAGATGGAGCCCCATCTTCTTGTAAGCAGTCTTAAACAAAATGTTTCAAGAAGCCCCATTATCGATCATGGTTCTGGACACCATTTTGTTTGCTATCTGGACTTCCACGACTAGCGGGTCGTTGTGCGGAAATCTTATCTGGACAACATCTTCGTCGTTGAATGTTATGGTTGGCTCTCCTGCGCGTGGAACTTTGGGCTTCCTCTCTTCCACGACTAGGATGACTTCTTCTTGCTCGTATTGAGCTGTGCGGGCAAATCGTTCTCGAGCTTTGCCCGTGTCTCCAGCGATGTGCGGGCCTCCAATGATGACTTGCAAGTGTCCATCTATTGGCGGAGGCATCAGATCCTTGTTATTCTAACCTTGGTTGGCCTTGACATACTTCTGTAAGTGCGGGTTGTTTTTATTGATCAGAAGTTCTATTTCCCACTTCAAGTTGTAGCATTCGTTGGTGTCGTGGTCGTAGTCTCCATGGAACCGACAAAACTTTTTCATGTCCCTTTTGCTGGTATCTTTCTTCATGGGCCCGGGATGCTTGTACGAAATTAGCGACTGAGTCGCTATATACACACTTGCTATATCTTTAGTTAAGATAGTGAATGCAGTGTGTTTAGCGCGATCACGGGGAGTCTGTCCGGGTTTTTTGGTGAAGGTTCCCTTCTTCCCGTTTCCTTGCTTGTGCTTGTTTCCTGAACGCTTGCCACTTGAATTGCTGGAATATTGGGGAAGCTGGGCGGACGTTCCAGTAGAAGGAAACATCGTTTTGTTCGGCTTTTGCTCACCTTCTACTCGCTGAATGGCCTCTTCGAGCTTGATGAAACCTTCGGCCCGGTCAAGGAAATCGCTCATTGAGTCGACCGGTCCATTTTTCCTTATGTCCTTCCACAGTTCGTCAAGGACTTCAATGCCTCTCAATATCGCAGATAACTTTCCATCCTCGGTTACCCGTGATACCTTGGTTGCTTCCGTCATGAATCTGCTGATGTATGCCCGGAGTGGTTCGCCTGGTCGCTGTTTTACTTCGACCAAATCTCCTAGATGCAACGGGAGTTGGCGTGAGGAAGAGAATTGTGCATGGAATTCTGAAGAGAAGGTTTTCCATGAACTAAACTTTCCAGGAGCCAACTTGAAATACCATTGCTGTGCGGCCTCCGACAGAGTAGCGGGGAAGATTCTACAACATACGTTTCCTCGTACCCCTTGTAAATCCATTTGCATCTCGAAATACTTGAGATGGGACAGAGGATCTTCTCTCCCAGTGTACATCTTCCATGTTGGCATCTTGAACTTGTGAGGTAGTGGCAGAAGATTGATCTCTGGTGAGAAGGGAGTTCTGCGTGCACGGTCTAACTCAAGATCGTTGTTACGCTGCCCGGCCATGCCATGAAACATATTCTTCAGTTCGTCAAGCTGGGCCTGTACGGCTGGGCTGACCTGATTAGCATTCTGATTGGGTTGGATTACGTCATCAACTTTTTGAGCGGGGATTTGAGTATGGGCTCCAGACTGCACGTTCTCTGTAGTATTCTTCTCGTCTGTTCCCCTTTTTCTATTTACGTCATCCCTTAGGTCATGGGTTGTTCCCAACCTATCGAACACAGAAGAACCTGGCTGCCTTAGCGATTGGTTTGCTTGGTTGGCAGGTGGAATGGCTCCATTATTTTGCGTGGATCCGTCAAGCATGAGCCCTCCAGATGGATTCCCGAACAAGGTCTGTCTGCCTACCTCTTGGCCCACGAGTGGAACTCGTGACAAGGGACTGGACGGCTGACCGTTGGTTGTCTGGGAAGCGTTCACCGTTGTGTTATCCTCGGTTTCTCCTAGGGGAATGACCCTCGGTGTTTGCTCGCCTACAGTCTGATAGGCGCTTCGTATTAGCACAGTGGCTTGCCGACTACGATCTTAGATTTATGCATGGTGAGCCCTTAATGCCTCCATCTCTTTGTCCCTCCACTCGGCGAACATACGCCTCTGTTCATCAAACGCGAGGTTTACTGCGGCACGTAATTCCTCCTGATCGTGATGCAGGGTATTGTTGTGACCCTGCATGAGTCCGAGCGCATCACGGAGGTTTTACAATTCAGTTGCATCTCCGATGGTCGTTTGGGTGTTGATGCCTGGTGGAACAGCCGTGTTATGAACGCCCTGGCTGTGTGCGAAACCGTTGTTTCCAGTCTCTAGCACACCAGGAGCAGTTTCAGTAACAGTAGTTGTCTCACCATTCACCACGCTTCCCGTCTGTCCAGGATTGACAATGGGTGGAACCCTCGAACTCCCTGGGTCTTGCAATGTCGGATCTAGCGTCTGTGAGTTCGTTGGGTCGGACACGCCTCTACGAGTTTGTACCATCGTGTCGAAAGACCGATCTGTGATTCTGCTCTCAATGAAAGCACCAAAATGTTGACTTCGCTTTTAGCCAACGACAATGAGTCTTTTTGATAAGCGATAAATGATATGTCGTAATAAGAATATGTAGTAAAGCAATAATAAGACACAGAAATTTTATAGAGGTTCAGCCCCGAGCAGTTCGGTAATAGCCTAATCCTCGTTAGTTGTATTGACTTAAGAATAAGGAAGAAGTTTCCTTTTCTTATAGCTCTTACAATAATATCTCTGAATATATAATTCTTAGATAGCCTTAGCTTATAGCATTTCGGCGTACAATTTCTCGGATACAGTTTTTTGACCCGTTGCCCAGTGAACATTCCTCACTATTTATAGGGCTGGAAACTTGAGGAGGAAGAGTTTCCTCTCTCGTTACAATGCGCTTAAACAAAAAGATCGTGTGATCAATGCTGAATGCAAGGATCGTGGGATTGAGGCAGAATACACTGATAGTGGGATCGTGTGTATGCCACATCCACGTAAGTTGATCCCTGAGTTATGAGGATTGAGCTGGTGACTAATGATGCGTTAAGCTGAATTCGCTAAGTGTTGCTCATTCTTCACGGCTCGTTGAGTATTCCATTATGGACATGCCAGTGAGGCATCCTACTCGGCATGTTGATCCGAACGGATGGTCTAAGTAGAGTCCACGTGTCACCATTCTCGTGATGCCATGTCAGAGTGCCAAATTTGGGATAACACATTTTGAATTAGCTCAATAACATATCATTGGATTAATGGTCTATAAAAACTTTCATGTCATTCTATATTTTCTCTTAAGAAATTAAATGACGCATATGATTATATTCCCAAAATTATATCCTAAAATGATATAAATCCTCAATCTTAGAAATCTCCTACTTGTATGGGCAAATCAGACTTAGAGTTAGATTAGTAGTAATGGTACAAGAAAGAATTACTCATATACAGTTACACTTTCACAATTGTTTAATAACCATTTTCTATCAACGGATTCAAATTGTATGTTAGTAAGAAATATGAGTTAAGTATTCTATGACTAGAATCCACTTGCAATATTCTAAGAACTTTTTAATGAAAATAAACCTAAGTCATCAAAAGACTACAACCACATTTTTTAAATCTATGACATTTGTATCTTGTTCATAGTGGTTTTGAAGAGATCAATCTCTGCAAAGAGTTAATATGCCTATATCCACTGAAAGTAAGTTCATCTCATTCGCAGATGGATGTACATTCAGGGGTGGATATGAGTTTATCGTTATATTCTTAAAACGATCACTCTAGATTTTACCTTATCCAAAGAAATTTGAAATGTTTGAAAATTTTCATGAATTTCTAGCAATGGTGATAAACCATTAAGGTAAGTGGTTAAAGATCTTGCAAACTGATAGGGGTGGATAAATAGATAGTAGATATGCAGTTCAAAGATCATTAATTGATTTTGAATTATATCCAAACTTAGCTCCCCAGAAATTCGAGTTGCATATTGATTAGTTACTAGTCGTTGCCTAAGTCCTTCTATGGTAATACAATTTCAGAATGATGCAATGGTTGGGTACTTAGTGTAAACCATTACTAGATTCATGGATGACCTAATCGAGATCTTAAGAAAAGCTAGAACTGTTAACCATGGTTTGCATGTTTGTTAGCTATTCTAAGTGATTAGGGGTGGAACATCCCATAGTCAATAGATAAGAAAGTGTTTGTTTAAGCAAATACTAATTGTCTAAGAAAATGACTAAGTTTGAAAATAAAGTAGCAAATAAAGGAGATATTTTTTTTTCTTGATTCCAAAAGTTTTCTATCATCTTATTCTTTACAAGATGATCCCACTGCCTCTGTTGTTTTGACACAACTGAAGAGGTCAATACCATTTAGTTTTCTTAGACATAATTCACGGTACCTTGTCGTAGTGGGAGGGTTTAAAGGAACTCATTCTTCTTATGACTTGGAAGACATTAGTGATTAAATCCATTGTGAGTTTAAACAAGTAATGGATTGTCAAAATAAGAAACTAAGAAGAAAAGCCGAGAAAACTATGGTTTGATCCATTCACATGGAGTAATCTAAAGTTTTCTATTACAAGGACATGAAATGAAGTTTTGGTTAATAGGTCTATTCAATGGACTTAACAAAATTTCCTGTTCCTAGTATTATAGGTTTGAGTTTATCTAAACCCATGGCTCATGGTATACCCTCTAGCGCAAGCAGCTTACTTTAGTAAGATGCTGAAGCATTTTCTTTTCTAATGGAAATCTATAGAAGCTTCTCAACTTGTAGACATAGATTTTATTTATCTAAGGAAAAGTCTGAACTATTCTAGAAAAGATAAAGCGGTGAAAGAATTTCTTAAATCAACAGTGAGAGGTCTAAGATATGCTTTAGTATGCATTAGACCAAACACCTGCTGTTGAGTGGGAGTAATGAGTAGGTATCAGATTAATCCAGGAGAGGAACATTGGAAGACAATCAAGTAAATCTTAAGATTAAGAAGAGGAACTATATATGTTAGTCGATAAGAGTGAGTTTAAAACTCTTATACTACACCACATAACATTTCGAGACTGGCCTTTGTGCTAGAAAGTCTGCTGATAAGATGGTGATTACTCTGGGGTGGAGTAGTGATTTTAGAGAAGTGTAAAAACCTATCTAAAGTCTCTTAGTCTACCAGAGAGAGACTGAATGTTAAAGATGCAGGAAAGGTACTTATTCAGTCTAAGGAAATTTCTATACATTTGTGGCACCGTTCCAACTTGTCTTAACTACTAGTGTTACTTCCTGAATAACCAAAAACTAGTTGCCAAAAGTATAGAATCCAGTATCCCAAGAGAGTAGACATATAGAGAGGAATTTCACAATATCAAGGATTTTGTGATTAAGGAAGAGTAATGGCGGACAAAAGGTTGTGGTTAATTCAACTTGTTAGATCATATTACGAGGAATATACTACTACTACACTTGATTTGTATATCAAGGTGTTGAGATTATTTGAAATGCACATTTTGTTTTATATTAGTGCAAGTGGGAGTTTGTTGGGTTTTGTGCCCTAAATAAAACCCATTTCAATATAATCAGAATTACTTATTAATAAATATCAGAAATAACCTTTTTATGTTGCATGGTTCACATGATTTATTTCATGATTATATGCATATAATGTATGAATTCTATTTAAGTCCAGAACATATGAATTTGTTAATGATTATAGTGTTGTCAGCACAGTGGAATATAATCTTAATTATATGTTCGAAAGTTTATTCCCTGATTTGTCAGTTCACTTGATTTACACTGACATGAATCAGCGATAGGTATTGTTACACCTTGGATAAGTGTTATGTCCTTTCCAGGGCATTGGCAAAGTTTCCCTGTATCAGATGTATGGAGTATACATCGCAAGGGACCGATATTGAACTTTGATTTGATATATTAAAATTTACCGTAATATCTATTCAATTAAATATCACATGTTGATCCTAGATCAAATAATCTTAATCCTGATATGGTTAGGTTCGATCTCAAGAGTATTATACATATTCTTTGATTTGTTAGTTAAGCCTACTTTTGGGTCAGGGGGATACGTACATTTTGGGAACAAGATAGTATAATTGAGTGGGAGTGCTAACATAAATATGGAGTCTATAACTTCTATAGGAATTTAGAAGTGAAACGATGATATCCTTCGAGCTTGGCTAAACAGAGATAAATGGTGGAGATCTCATTTCACTTCGCTGAAATATCATTTATATGGAGCTAAGTGTTTTAAGGATAAAATACATTGAAGGTGTAACGGTAATTTAGTGCCTATTCAATGTAGATCATATATTAGAGGGTCATTGATCAAATTAGGATTATAACAATGGATAACTAATAGCGTATCTATATCGTGGAACATATAAAGCGTTCTATATAACTGAGAGTGCAATTCCAAGTTCTAAGTGTGGATTCAATAAGGAATTAATAAGTTAGGGAATTTACTTAGTAAATTCGGTTCGACTTATTTGAAGCTTGGTTTTATAGGCCCATGGTCCCCATACTAGTTGAGACCATACTGCTTGTAAGACTCAGTTAATTGATTTTAATTAATCAATTATAATTCTAAAGTTAGACTATGTCTACTTTATGAATTTTCACTAAGCAAGGGTGAAATTGTAAGGAAAAGAGATTCTAGGTTTATTTATTAATTAAGATACTTTATATGTCAATTAATAAATATATTAAATGGTAATACCATTTAGTTT
Source organism: Cannabis sativa (assembly GCF_029168945.1). Taxonomy (NCBI): domain Eukaryota; kingdom Viridiplantae; phylum Streptophyta; class Magnoliopsida; order Rosales; family Cannabaceae; genus Cannabis; species Cannabis sativa. Next base: position 40,460,052 of record NC_083606.1, on the reverse strand, counting down.
TCTTAGTCATAATTCACGGTACCTTGTCGTAGTGGGAGAGTTCCTAGGGACTTCACTTCTTATGACTTGGGAGACACTAGTGATTAAAATCCATTGTGAGTTTAAACAAGTAATGGATTGTCAAGATAAGAAAATAAGAAGAAAGCCAATAGAACTATGGTTTAATCCATTCACATGGAATAACCTAAAGTTTTCTATTACAAGGATATAGAAGGAAATTTCGTTTGTAAGTCCATTCAATGGACTTAACAAACTTCCTGTTCCTAGTATTATAGGTTTGAGTTTATCTAAACCTATGGATTATGGTATACCTGGTAATTACTTACTCTAATGCAAGCAACTTACTTTAGTAAGATGTTGAAGCATTTTCTTTCTAATGGCAATCTATAGAAGCTTCACAACTTCTTAGACATAGATTTTATTTATCTAAGGAAAAGTCTCAACTATTCCAGAAAAGATAAAGCCATGAAAGAATTTCTTATTTCAACAGTGAGAGGTCTTAGATATGCTTTTGTATGCCTTAGACCAGACACCTGCTGTTGAGTGGGAGTAATGAGTAGGTATCAGATTAATCCAAGAGAAGAACATTGGAAGACAATCAAGTAAATCTTAAGATTAAGAAGAGGAACTATATGTTAGTCTATAAGGGTATGTTTAAAACTCTTAGACTACACCATATCAGATTTCGAAATTTGCCTTTGTGCTAGTAAATCTTTCTGATAAGATGGTGATTACTCTAGGGGTGGAATAGTGATTTTGGAGAAGTGTAAAAACCTATCTGAAGTCTCTAGGTCTACCAGAGAGGGACTGAATGTTAAAGTTGTAGGAAAGGTACTTATTCAGTCTAAGGAAAGTTCTATACATTTTTGGCACCATTCCAAATTGCCTTAAACTACTAGTGTTAATTTCCTGATTAACCAAAAGTAGTTGCCAAAAGTATAGAATCCAGTATCCCAAGAAAGTAGACATATAGAGAGGAATTTCACATTATCAATGATTTTGTGATTAAAGGAAGAGTAATGGTGGAGAAAAGGTTGTGGTTAATTCAACCTTTCAGATCCTATTACGAGGAGTTTACTACTACTACACTTGATTTGTATATCAAGGTGTTGAGATTATTTGAAACGCACTTTTATTTTATATTAGTGCAAGTGGGAGTTTGTTGGGTTTTATGCCCTAAATAAAACTCATTTCAATATAATCAGATTTACTTATTAATATAGATCAGAAATAACATTTAATGTTGCATGGTTCACATGCTTTATTTCATGATTATATGTACATAATGTATAAATTCATCTGAAACCCTTTTCACATACTTGATCCTGTTTATTGTGCCGTCAACACATTGGAAAGTAAACATGACTATGTGAATAAAGTTTCCTAGATTTATCAGACACAGGGTTTTACTGATATGATAATCTACAACAAGAGTTTACTTGTATTTGGAGAAATACTATGTTCTTTCCAGAACATTGGTTAAAGTAAAGCTCAGGTTGGATGCATGGAGTATGCATCGGAAGGGACCAATATTGAACTTTGACTTAGATTTAATTAAACTTACCGTAAAATCTATTCAAGTCAATATCGCCTAGTTGATCCTAGATCAAATGATCTTAATCCTGATATGATTAGGCTCAATCTCGAGAGGCTATTCGTGTTCTTTGATTTGTTAGTTAAGCCTCCTTTTAGGTCAGGGTGATACGTAGATTTCGGGAACACGGTAGTGCAATTGAGTGGGAGCGCTAGCATAAACATGGAATCTATAGCTTCTATCTGGCGAATAGTAAGCAAAGGATGATCTCCTTCGAGCTTGACCAAACGAACATAAATGGTGGAGTACTCATTTCACATAAGCTGAAATATCATTTATACGGGGTCAAGTGTTTTAAGGAATAAATACATTGTAGGGTGTAACGGTAATTTAATCCCTTTACAGTGTAGATCATTCATATAGAGGATCATTGATCAAATTAGGATTATAACAATGGATAACTAATGATGTGTCTATATGGTGGAACATATAGAGCATTTACTGAGAGTGCAATTCTGAGTTCAATGCGTGGATTCAACGAAGAATTAATAAGTTAGTGAATTTTAGTGCTAAATTCTTGATCTACTTATTGGAAGCTCGGTTATATAGACCCATGGTCCCCCCACTAGTTGAGATAATATTGCTTGTAAGACTCATGTAATTGGTTTTGATTAATCAATTATAATTCTCAAACTAGACTATGTCTATTTGTGAAATTTTCACTAAGTAAGGGCGAAATTGTAAAGAAAGAGTTATAGGGGCATATTTGTTAATTATGATACTTTGTATGGTTCAATTAATAAATATGATAAATGACAATATTATTTAATAATTATTTATAGTTATTAAATAGTTAGAATTGACATTTAAATGGTTGAATTAGAAAATTGGCGTTTTTGAGAAAATCAGATGCAGAAAAGATAAAACTGCAAAATTGAAAAAAGTGAGGCCCAAATCCACTTGTATAGGGCCAGTCACTTTTGTAGGAAATTTAAACTGATTTTTTCATTATTTTAATGCCAAATAATTCAAACCTAACCCCAGTGGAATGCTATAAATAGATAGTGAAGGCTTCAGAAAATTTACACTAAATTTCTACACTTAAATTTTCTACTTTTTCATTCAGAAAAAACTGAGCCTTCTCTCTCCCTATCTTTGGCTGACCCTTCTCTTTCTCCTTCCCTCTTCAATTTCGATAATCTTAGTGTGAGAGTAGTGCCCACACACAGCAAGTGATACCTCAATCATAGTGAGGAAGATCGTGAAGAAAGACTTTCAGCAAGAAGGAGTTTCAGCATCAAAGATTCAGAGAAAGAGATCTAGGTTCAGATATTGATAATGCTCTGCTACAGAAAGGAATCAAGGGCTAGATATCTGAACGGAAGGAGTCATTATATTCCGCTGCACCCAATGTAAGGTTTTCTAAACTTTATATGTGTTTAATTTATCGTTTTAGAAAGTTCATATTTAGGGTGTTAATAAACATACTTGTGAGTAGATCTAAGATCCTGGTAAAATAATTTCCAACACTAACAAGTATGTTTCATTAACATCCTAATATGAATTCTAAAACAATGAAATAAACACATATAAAGTTTAGGAAACCTTACATTGGGTGCAGCAGAATATAATGACTCCTTCCGTTCAAATATCTAGCCCTTGATTCCGTTCTGTAGCAGAGCATTATCAATATCTGAACCTGGATCTCTTTCTCTCCTTCCTTTGATGCTGATTCTCCTTCTTGTTGGTTGATTTTCCACAGTCTTACACACTATGATTGAGATACCACTTGATGTGTGTGGGCACTCACTCATTCACTCAAGGATTTCGAAAATTTAGAGAAGAAAAGAGAAGGCAAGAGGTTCGACCTATAGAGAAAAGATAGAGGCTCAGTTTTCATCTGACAGAAGTTCTTCGTTGAATCCACGCATAGAATTTAGAATTGCACTATCAGTATATAAAACGCTCTATATGTTCCACTATATAGACACGTAATTAGTTATCCATTGTTATAACCCTAATGTGATCAATGATCCTCTTTATAGATGATTTACACTGTAAAGGGATTAAATTACCGTAACACCCTATAATGTATTTTATCCTTAAAACACTTCACTTTGTATAAATGATATTTCAGCTAAGTGAAATGAGATCTCCACCATTTATTTTCGTTTGGTTAAGCTCGAAAGCCAGATAGAAGCTATAGATTCCATATTTATGTTAGCGCTCCCACTCAATTACACTACCGTGTTCCCAAAATGTACGTATCACCCTGACCCAAAAGTAGGCTTAACTAACAAATCAAAGAACACAAATAAAACTCTTGAGATTGAACCTAATCATATCAGGATTAAGATCATTTGATCTAGGATCAACAAGTGATATTGAATTGATTAGATATTGCAGTAAATTCTAATATATCTATTAAAAGTTCAATATCGGTCCCTTCCGATGTATACTCCATACATCCAATGCTGGTAAACTTTGCCAATGTCCTGGAAAGGACATAACACTTATCCAAGGTGTAAGAATATCTATCGCTGGTTTTATGCCCTAAATAAAACTCTATTTTAATGTAATCTATTTTATTCAACATCAATAGAGAAACATAAGTATTTTTCATTTTTTTTGTGTATGTTTTGGTTCACTTTATCAATTGCTTGTCTATTTGATTTATAAATTCATCTGAAACCCTTTTCACATACTTGATCATATTTATTGTGGTGTCAACACTTTGGAAAGTAAACATGACTATGTGAATAAAGTTTCCTAGATTTATCAGACACAGGGTTTTGCTGATATGATAATCTACAACAAGAGTTTACTTGCATTTGGAGAAATGTTATGTTCTTTCCAGAACATTGGTTAAAGTAAAGCTCAGGTTGGATGCATGGAGTATGCATCGGAAGGGACCGATATTGAACTTTGACTTAGATTTATTAAACTTACCGTAAAATCTATTCAAGTCAATATCGCTTAGTTGATCCTAGATCAAATGATCTTAATCCTGTTATGATTAGGCTCAATCTCAGGAGGCTATTCGTGATATTTGATTTGTTAGTTAAGCCTACTTTTACGTCAGGGTGATACGTACATTTTTGGAACACGGTAGTGCAATTGAGTGGGAGCGCTAACATAAACATGGAATCTATAGCTTCTATCTGGCGAATAGTAAGCAAAGGATGATCTCCTTCGAGCTTGACCAAACGAAAATAAATGGTGGAGTACTCATTTCACATAAACTGAAATATCATTTATACGGGGTCAAGTGTTTTAAGGATAAAATACATAGTAGGGTGTAACGGTAATCTAATCCCTTTACAGTGTAGATCATTCATATAGAGGATTATTGATCAAATTAGGATTATAACAATGCATAACTAATGATGTGTCTATATGGTGGAACATATAGAGCATTCTATATACTGAGAGTGCAATTCTAAGTTTTATGCGTGGATTCAACGAAGAATTAATAAGTTAGTGAATTTAAGTAATAAATTCCTGATCTGCTTATTGGAAGCTCGGTTATATAGACACATGGTCCCCCCACTAGTTGACATAATATTGCTTGTAAGACTCATGTAATTGGTTTTGATTAATATATTATAATTCTCAAATTAGACTATGTCTATTTGTGAATTTTTCACTAAGTAAGGGCGAAATTGTAAAGAAAGAGTTTTACGGGCATATTTGTTAATTATGATACTTTGTATGGTTCAATTAATAAATATGATAAATGACAATATTATTTAATAATTATTTATAGTTATTAAATAGTTAGAATTGGCATTTAAATGGTTGAATTAGAAAATTGGCGTTTTTGAGAAAATCAGAAACAAAAGTGATAAAACTGCAAAATTACAAAAAGTGAGGCCCAAATCCATACTTCCATGGCCGACAACTTTTATAGAAATTATCCTCTGATATTTTAATTATTTTAATGCCAAATTATTCAAACCTAACCCTAGTGGAATGCTATAAATAGATAGTGAAGGCTTCAGGAAAATTACACTTTTCATTCAGAAAAAAACTGAGCCTCTCTCTCTACCTTGGCCGCCCACTTTCTCTCTCTCTTCTTCCTTAGGATTTCGAAACACTTAGTGATTGGAGTAGTGCCCACACACAGCAAGTGATACCTCAATCATAGTGAGGAAGATCGTGAAGAAAGACTTTCAGCAAAAGGAGTTTCAGCACCAAAGAATCAGAGAAAGAGATCCAGGTTCAGATCTTGATAATACTCTGCGATAGAAAGCATACAAGGGTTAGAGATCTGAACGGAAGGAGTCATATTATTCCGCTGCACCCAATGTAAGGTTTCCTAAACTTTATATGTGTTTATTTCATCGTTTTAGTAAGTTCATATTTAAGGTGTTAATCAACATACTTGTGAGTAGATCTAAGATCCTGCTAAAATACTTTCCAAAAACTGGCCTCAGAGCCATGGTAATTGATTTGCTTGCAAGAAATTTGGACTTTAAAACGATTGTTTGATGTTTTGGATGGTATCAGTTGTATTGAGTGTTATATGATGATTGATTGATGTTTGTGAATCTTCGTGAAAAATAATTGAATATCTGTTTCTGGAATTATTTATTAGATAGTATGGAAAAAATTAAGCAAGTTACTTTTTTTACAGAACTCAATTTCAGTTTAATTTGAATTAGTTATAATTTTTTGAAGTTTCGAAAAAATTAGGAATCAGGCAACTAGCATCCGCGCGCGGAAATCATGCTGGTGACCCTCCTGCGCCGAGAAACCTCGGCAGTGCACTCCTATGCGCGCGCGGACGGGTATGCACAGCATACCGTCTGTACATCTCGCATTTTTTTCATTTTTCTTCGATTTTTCATGCTATTTCATGGATTTAACTTCCGATTTTTTGTGTAGTTCTGTATTTATACATTTACTATTCCTAATTCAATTCTAATTATCATAATTAAATTAATTAATATTTTTTAAATTTAATCCATGATATTAGTGTAATTTGAATTTGAAAAATAGTAAATATCTATCCTTTTGCTTAATTATCTATCTTATTTTTAAATTTGATTATATCTTATCTTATTTTTAAATTTAAGGTTAGATATTAAATTTTTTAAATTAAATTTTTGTAAATAATTTGACCTTATTTAAATTTAAATAGATGTAAGATATTTTGCTAACTTTTAAATTTTGTTATTTTATTTATTTAAATTACATTTAAAATCTTAAAAAGATATTGATTTATCTTTTTAAATTTTTATTTAATTTTTATTTATAAAATAACATTAAATTTCTAAAAGTAGTTAGCAAATTTTGAAATGATATTTAGGTTGGTTGAAATCTAATTTTTGAAAATTGTAGGTTTAATTTAAAATATTTTTTTTATTAATTTCGAAATTTTTTAAATTTTATTTTATTTTATTATTTTCGAAAATAATTTTTTTTTATTTTATTAATTTTTCGAAATTATTTATTTAAAACTAAATAAATCCTACATCCAACTATCCAGCTAACCTTGTTGCAGGAGTATATGTTTTAGCTTGTTTGTAAGTTTTTTAAAACCTATTATTGCTTGATTGCAAATAGCCATGGTTAACTTGTTGACAGATTCAATGATCTGATTTTAACTCATGGCTCCCTTGGTCAAGTAAATAATTTGTAACAGGTATATTTACAATCTTCTTTCATCTGTGTATGACCTAGCAACATGATAGGATCCATCCAGATTGTGTGCCTGTGTGAGCCTATGTGTTTAATTTCATTATAGATGCATATAAGTTGTTGTTGCTAAATAAAATATCATAGTTCTTGATAGATTTTATTGAGGCCCATTTAGTTTTTGGGCCTATTCAATTAATAACAGTTGTTCATTTTAAGGTTAAATTCCTCTCTTTTGGTCCTTGTGTGAGAGTTGGGAGCCATAGAAGTGGGTACGACATACTGAACCCAGCACCCCCTCACATGAACCACCCCAATTGTGAAGGCCCATTTGCCTGATTTGAATAACTGTCCTAGGTTAATTAAATTAGTTTAATCTAATAAAATTGATTAGCAACATAATTAATTTCATTTATTTGAAATTAATTTAAGAAAACCATAGTTTAAAGAATTTTATATTCTAAGCTAAACTATATGTATTTTCTTGTATTTAATTAAATATAGAATTATAACCATCTAGATTCTTTCTGAAGCTTAATTTAATTTTTTATTAAATATTCCTATTTAAGTTGATATTTAGTTATCTATAACTAACCAGCTTAAATCTGAATATCTTTTGAATTTAAAATTTCAAAATTAAGTTGAGGAATTTTAGGCATTGGTTATTAAGATTCTTAAGATATTTTTTAAGTTGATATTTTTTCAAATAACAACTTAAAATGGAATATTTTCAAATTAAGTGGTTATAACTTAATTTTAATTTAATTAAATCTAATTTGAAAGATATTTAAGTTGATTTTTTTTTTTAGATTCCTCTAAAAACAACTTAAACAAGATATTTTCAAATTTGTTCCATTATATTCGAATTTATTTTTTGAATTTAAATAATAATTGAAATTTAATTAAAGTTATTTTTTTTATGTAAACCAACTTTAATTTGTAATTTTTCATTATTATAATATGGAACGTATTCGATATTTATTCGAATTTATTTTTTGAATTTAAATAATAATTAAAATTTAATTAAAGTTGATTTTTTATTTAAACCAACTTTAATTTGTAATTTTTCATTATTATAATATGGAACAGATGATTAAATAAAATACATAATTTTTTTTAAATAATGAGATTTAATCAAAAGATATTCGATCTCCATTGTTGGTCTTACAATAGTTAAATTTTTTCAATATAACCTCGAGACGCTAGACTTCGTCCCCCTATGGATGGTTATTCATTGAACACTTTTAACACCGTAAGATTTCATTTGATAAGTGTTTTGTGAGTTTTCGTCTCTATTAGACTCTCCCCTACGGTGACTACTTAGAGATAAACTCATAAAACATGAAACAATGGTGGAAGCTCATAAAATGAGAATAACCTTGACTCTCGCCTACCGGGACAACGTTGGATTCTCATTTTGATCGAATAAAAGGTTGCTAAAATGTTTAATTTTAGATCAGCTGACTACTCTATTCAACTAATGTCATCTTTGACTCTCGCCTACCGGGACACTATATTTCATTATGTTGGAAACCTTGGAAAATAAACTATGTTAGATTTAGTATTTTTATAACATATGTGATTATTTGTTATTTTCTGAACTTGTGTATGAATTTGAACCAAAACCTTACTTCTGTTTTATTGATGTGTTGTAGTGCCAATAACCCTCTTCCCATTCCACTCCTAGTTAATATCTTAGCAATTAAACTTGAAGTTATAAACTCCTTGTCAGAGTAATACTTCACATATGCTCATGATGGACTTTAAATTCCAAAAAGCAGGTAAGCTGGGAATTGTTCACTCTGAAGAGCAAATAGTTCATAACTCCATAAATCCTACTACTTCAAGCTTAGTTGAGAAGATAAGAGAAAGTGATTCCACTTCCTCAAGTTATACTTCACAACAAATTGTACCATCAAGAACAACAAATCACAAACGAATAAGCAGTAATGCTTTAGTCTTCGAATCATGTGTGTTAGAGAATGATAAATCCATTTGGATTCTTGATTCTGGGTCTACAAACCATGTAAGTTGTTCATTGCAATTGCTTGAGAATTGGAATTATTTGAAATCCGGAGAGTTGAAACTTAAAGTTGGTAATGGCGAAATGGTTTCGATTAGAGCTAGAGGAAAAGCCAAACTCAAGTTTCAAAACAGAATTTTGGAATTAGACAATGTCTTATACATTCCAAATTTACGTAGAAACTTGGTTTCTGTTTCATGCTTACAATTGCAACAATACAAATTAGATTTTTCGAGTTCTTGTTCTACCATTTCTCGAAATGACATTCAAATTTGTGTTGCATCCATGGAACAGGGGCTTTATGTTCTTAGACCAGAAACACCATTTGCCCTACATAACGAACTTTTCAAAGTAGCTAAACCTAGAAACCACAAAAATCAAAAGATCGTTGATGATAATGAAACATATCTATGGCATTTATGTTTAGGTCATATAGGCTTTGATAAACTCAATAGGCTAACCAAAAACGGTCCATTGAAAAATGTCGTCTTAGGTGAATTGCCAGTATGCGAGTCCTGCCTAGAAGGAAAAATGACTAAACGTTCTTTCTCTGCAAAGGGAGAGCGTGCCAAACAACCCCTAGGGTTAGTGCATTCCGATGTCTGCAGACCTTTGAATGTAAAAGCCCGAGGTGGTTATGAGTACTTTGTCACTTTCATTGACGATTACTCTAGATATGGACATATTTACCTTATGCATAAGAAATCTAAAACATTTGCAAAGTTTCAAGAATTTCACGCATTGGCTCAAAACCAATTGGGTAAAATATTAAAGATCTTGCAAACTGATAGGGGTGGAGAATATATGGATATGCAGTTCAAAGATCATTTAATTGAACTTGGAATTGAATCCCAATTAACCGCCCCTAGCACTCCACAACAAAATGTGTTGGAAGTTATTTTACCAAGAACTTAGATCTACTCACAAGTATGTTGATTTAACAACCTAAATATGAACTTCTAAAACGATAGGAAATTAAACACATAAGAGTATCAGAAATCTTACAGTGATTGCAGCGGAATATATGTCTCCTCCCACTCAGATCTCTAACCCTTGATTCCTTTCTGTAGGAGAGTATAATCAAGATCTGAGCCCGATAGTCCTTCTTTGTTGTTTCTGAATTCTACACAGCCTTCCTCACTATGATTGAGGTATTACTTGATGTGTGTGGGCACTACTCTAGCACTTATACTTTTCAAAACAGTGAAGGAAGAGAGAGAGAGAGGGTGGCGGCTCAGAGAGAATTTTCAGAGAGAAAATTCTGTCAGAATAATGTTGTGAAAAGCTTGTACAGTTGTGTTCAACTCTGAAGCCTTTGCCTTCTATTTATAGAAGACCACCCAGGGCTATGATTGACATTTATAATTGAAAAAATCAAAGAGAAAAGGAAGCTAAGTGGCCGGCCTAGGCATTGTGGAAACAAGGCTTGCCACTTTTCCAACTTTCCTTTTCCTACACTGATAGTTTCCTGTTTTGTCAAAAACTGCCTATTCCTTTGTTCAACCACATAAATGTCAAATCTAATTATTTAATAATTAAAATTAATTATCAAATAATATATTGTCATTTATTTTATTAATAATGAAACTAGTTAAAGTTTCCTAATTAATAAATATGCCCTTCAAAATCTCTATTTACTGTTTTGCCCTTAATAAGTGATAAATTTTCAAATAGACAAGTCTATCTTGAGAATTTTTAATTGATTAATTAAAATCAATTAAATGAGTCTTACAAGTAATATCATCTCAACTAGTAAGGGGACCATGGGTCTATATATCCGAGCTTCCAATAAGCAAATCTAGAATTTACCACTTAAATTCACTAACTTATTAATTCTTCGTTGAATCCACACATAGAACTCAGAATTGCACTCTAAGTATATAGAATGCTCTATATGTTCAACCATATAGACACATTATTAGTTATCCATTGTTATAATCCTAATGTGATCAATGATCCTCTATATGGATGATTTACACTGTAAAGGGACTAAATTACCGTAACACCCTACAATGTATTTTATCCTTAAAACACTTAACCCTATATAAATGATATTTCAACTAAGTGAAATGAGTACTCAATCATTTATCTCGTTTGGTTAAGCTCGAAGGAAATCACCCTTTGCTTACTATTCGCCAGATAGAAGCTATAGATTCCATATTTATGTTAGCGCTCCCACTCAATCGCACTACCGTGTTCCCAAAATGTATGTATTGCCCAGACTAAAGATTAGGCTTAAGTAACAAATCAAAGAACACGAATAATACTCTTGAAATTGAGCCTAACCATATCAGGATTTCGATCATGTGATCTAGGATCAACTTATGATATTGAATTGAATAGATGTTTACGGTAAGTTTCAAAAATCTAGTTCAAAGTTCAATATCGGTCCATTCCAATGCATACTCCATGCATCCAACCTGAGCTTTACTTTAACCTATGTTCTGGAAAGAACATAACATTTCTCCAAATGTAAGTAAGCTCTGTTGTAGATTGTCATATCAGTAAAACCCAGTGTTCTGATAAATCTAGGAATACTTTATTCACATAGTCATGTTTATTTTCCACTGTGTTGATAACACAATAAACATGATCAAGTATGTGAAAAGGGGTTTGGATGAATTTATAAATCAAATAGACAAGCAATTGATTAAGTGAACTAAAACATACACAAGTGAATGAAAAATTACTTCTGTTACTTTATTGATATTGAATAATCTGGATTACATTGAAACAAAGTTTTATTTAGGGCATAAAACCCAACAAACTCCCACTTGCACTAATATAAAACAAATCAGTACATTTCAATTAATCCTAAATTCTGACGGTGCTTTTCGAATGAAGTTACTGCCAAGACTTTGGTGAATGGACCAGCTAAGTTATCCTGCGTATCCACTTTTTCCACCAGTACATCCCCTCTTGCCACATATTCTCTGATAATATGATACTTTATTTCTATATGCTTACTTCTCTTGTTGCTTTGAGGTTCCTTACTGTTGGCTATAGCTCCAGTGTTATCACAAAGCAGGACTAGAAGCCTTTCCATTCCAGGAACTACACCGAGACTGGTGAAGAACTTCCTAAGCCAGACAACCTCTTTAGCTGCTTCAGCCGCAGCTATGTATTCTACCTCCATGGTAGAATCCGAAATCGCAGTTTGTTTAGCACTTCTCCAAACCACTGCTCCACCCCCAAGAGTAAACACCATCCCAGATGTAGATTTCCTCTCTTCAAGACATCCCTGGAAATCTGAGTCTGTATAGCCTAAGGGATTTAAAGCACCACCCTTGTAGACTAATACATAATCTCTTGTACTCTTTAAGTATTTTAAAATATACTTAACAGCATTCCAATGTACCCGTCCTGGATTTGACTGATACCTGCTCATGATTCCAACTGCATAGCAGATGTCAGGTCTAGTGCATAGCATAGCATACATTAGACTTCCAACTGCAGAAGCATAAGGAATTTTTGCCATGTCTTCTATCTCTTGAAGATCAGTAGGACACTGTTCCTTAGATAGACGGATACCATGTCTAGAGGGCATGTTTTCCCCTTTGGTATTGGTCATGGAAAATCTCTCTAGAACTTTGTCAATGTAAGTTGTTTGAGAGAGAGCAAGGGATCTGTTCTTTCGGTTTCTGACAATCTGAATACCAAGAACATAGGCTGCTTCACCAAAGTCTTTCATGTCGAATTGAGTGTCAAGCCATTCCTTGATGTGAGTCATTTTCTTGACATTGTTTCCAATGATCAAAATGTCATCAACATAAAGGACCAGGAATACTACTACTTGGTTTTCCTTGAGTTGGTAAACACAAGGTTTGTAATATCCCGGAAATTAATATATTATTTAATTAGACATATTTTATTAAATATCTAATTATTTTTGTATGAAGTAAGATTATGATCACACTTAAAGGTAATTGGTGTGAATTTATTAAATGATTAAATAAAGCGTAATTTATTAATTACGGAGATTATATTAGAATATGTGGGTATCTTGGATACTATTTTTTTTTTTTAAATAAAATATCTTTGGGTTCGGCGATCGTGGGAACTTGGCAGAATGGTTGGATATGTCACTAAAATAAATTATGGATAAGAATGGGAATTATATCGGACAAGGATAGAACTTTAGGTTGTCGGTTTGGTGGATTAATTAAATTACCAAATTACCCTTAAGATTTTACAAGTTGAATTTGTGAGTGAGGGTAGAAAAGTAATTTAATATTTTGGTTATGTTATCTTTCTTTTGTCTTGTAGTGCTATAGATAAACTTAGCTTAGGTTTATTAAGTTCTGATTGCTGAAATGAATTGCTATTATTGGAGAAAACTTAGAGTAGTGGCCAAGTGATCCTTCCTTTTTCTTCCTTTCAAACAACCAAGAAAACCAGCCAAGGTTGAAGATTTCTGCAGCAAAACTTATCCAATTCTAGTTGTTTTTGCTCCACAAGTCAACCTTGAAGTATTTGGGGTAAGTTACCTATTTTGTAGATTAAGAATTTTCAAATTTTAAAGTTGATTCTTAGACTAGGGTATGAGGTTTTGTGGCTGTAGGTTTAATTGGGATTGAGGTTGAGTTTTTAGAATTATTTTTGGGTAAGTTGGAGCTTTGTTTATTGATTCTAATGGCTGCTATGTAGAGTAGTGAGATTTTGAGTTTAAATGTCTAGTTTAGGTTTAAACTTGAAAATTGAGAAATACGATGAATAACAATAAATTGGTGCTTGAAATATGTTATATTTGTGATAGTATTCTGTTCAGGAAGTGTTTACAGGTTGAGTTTGTAGTTGTAGTTGAGTTGAGTGAGTTAAAGTTTAAGAACTCAAAACTCACTCAACAATGGTGAAGTTGTAATTTTAAGTTAATTGTTGGTTTTGAGTGTTGAGATATGTTGTATACATGTTATAGAACTGTTCTATGAATTTTGGGAACAATTGGTTAGGTTTGGAGCAGACTTTGAAGATCTGAAATTTTCGAGTTTCTGGTGTGGTGAACCGGAATTCCGGATGGTCCAGGGCTGCACCAACCGGAATTCCGGATGGTCAATTTTTAGGAATCTCCGATTTTCGTATTTTAGCCATAACTTTTTACTCGGGTGTCCGTTTTAGACATTCTATATACCGTTTCGAAGCTTATGAAGAGCTCTACAGTATAAGACATAAATTAGAGCCAAAAGATATATTTTATTTTAGGGTGTTTTTACCATAAGATTTGGTAGAAAACCCTAAGTTATTTTATGCGAGTTTTAGACAGTGTTTTGGAATAGACCCTTATTGATTTACCTTTGTCGTGACATAGGACTCGAAATTGTCGAGCATCATTCTACTCAGTTCGGCCCACATACTTGACTTTGGACTTGAGGTAAGAAAAGTATTAAGCACCGTATATGGTTAACGTTATGATTGTTACAGTCTTGATTATGATCAAGATCTCGATATGTATTATCGTTTGACTCGATTATGATCGAGGGAAATATTATGAAACGATTATTATCGTTTGACTCGATTATGATCGAGGGAAGTATTATGAAACGATTATTGTCGTTGTGGCTCGATTATGATCGAGTAAAAGAAACAGTTATTACCGTTATGAGTAATTACTCCTGAAACCGCGGATAGGTTTCTTACTTATCGTTTGTTGTATCGGACAACGATAGTGACATATATAGCTCGTGGTTAACGAGTGGTAGGTGTACTTTATGAAGTACCTAAATTATGTGGTTATGAAGTTGTGGAACGATCCAGCGTGTTATTATGTGATGAGTTGTAACTAAATATATTGTGTTATGGTATGATTGAATGAACGTTATATTACTTATGAAATTAGTCTCTGTAACTGACGGGGGGTAAAAATACCTATTGTAGGGATGTAAGAATTGAGTGCTTTATGAAGCACTAAGATTATGTGTTTGAGTGCTTTATGAAGCACTAAGATTATGTGGTTACTGTAATATATGAATTAAAGTGATTTATGAAGTACTGAAAGTGAGTGTTTACATTGATGTGTGATTAGGGTACTTTATGAATCACTGAGATGGTTGATTATGAATAGCTATAAATATTCTTTAGTGTGCTTGCATAAGCGTTAGGTTATTTTTGTATATGTAGATTGACATATGTAAGACCTACGGGTATGTATATTATATTATCATGAAATCTGCTTGCACTTTCCATAATGTCTAATTATTAGCTTTTCTTGCTGAGTCATTGTGACTCACGGGTGCTTCATGGTGCAGGTAAGGAAATTAGGAGCTGCGTTTGCCCATGAGTCAGAGGTCTCCCAGTAATGTACGTATTAGTCGTGGTGTCTTGGCTTTCGGGAAGCAGGATCGACTTCTTTTCTTTATGTTTGGAAATGTAACTTTATTTTGGTAATAATGGCTTTGAAATTTGTTCTAAGGAAATTTTATAAACAAGGGATCCCCATACTTTAGTAGTATTTTTAAAGAAAAAAAAATTATATGTATATTTTAAATTATCAAACTTTATTTAAACCACACTTTTCCTAAGCTAGTAGGTTATTGATAATAACATTGTAAAAGCACACACGTGGCGTTCCTGAGAGTCAGGGCGTTACAACATGGTATCAGAGCGACCAAGGTTTAAAGATCCTGAAGACTGGTTTGATATGTACATTGCCTGCGAAGACTCGTTCGACTCATGGTCTAGTAAGTGCTAATTGTTAGTTGATTAGTGGTTTATTTACTAATTATTCGAATTGTCTTCATATTTGATATGTGTAAAGTTATTAGAGAAGCGTCATAAGTTTTTGATATAAAGTTGCTAATTATGTTTATGCACGTGTGGTAATGCTTATTAGCATTAATTCTAGTTAGAAAGATTTTAACAATGAGAAAGGAATGATCACGAATGTACTAGGAGGTGTACCTGGGGTGATCTAGTAAGTAAAATTGAGAGCCTGTTAGGCTCGGGATAGGTGGTGTGGGTATTAATCTTCCACTACCACAGGGCTGAGAGCAAATGAATGCTATGAGGGAAGAGATTACCTGAGTGGCCAGGTAGTAGAATTTACATAGTTGGTCTCGGGCAGCGCGGTGATGGAAACTGACACTAAGCTGGACTGATTGGCAAAGTTTTGTTTTGATGGAGTAGTTGCTAAGGCTGCTAGAAGGGTTAAATCTAATTGAAGGTGGAAAGAGTATATTGTTCAGAATGTAGATATAATGGCTAAGCAACTAAAAGTTGTCTGGTTTTATGCTCAAATGGTTGAGCTAACCCTTACTGCTGGGGGTGCAAGAACTAGATCACGAAAGACATAATATGAAAGGAGATTCATGAAAGTAAATGTCTAGTGTTGGAACGGGTAAAAGGTGTTAACCCTAATGATCTTAAAAAAAAGGTTAAGTTACCAACCCACCAGTTATGGGTCCTAGTGGGAGAATTTAAGATAACCAAAGTTTCCGACATGGTGGGAACAAAAGATTTGTAAACCCATTCAGAGGGTCGAGATGCAAGGGACACCAGTAAAATGAACGCTACATGAGAGCCTGCATTCAATGTGGGGTAGTAGGCCATTTGAAAAAGAAAATGCCCATGGTTACAGTAGCGGGAATGGAAGAATGATTAAGAGTTTGTGTAAACTTAATGATGTGTTACTGAGTAGTTTTAGTACCTTTTAGTCTACTGGAGAACTGGTTATTTTCCAGTATGTGGTCTAAACACTTCCCAGATTGTGAGGGCAAGGAAATAGTTGGTTGTTTCAGTTGTGCTGAATTTAGAGAAATCTAATATTATACTAGGGTTGAACTAATTTGCAAGGTATAAATCAACTATCGATTGAAAAGAAAGGTGGCAATTCTTGAATCTAAAAGTGAGGACCCATTTGTGTTCTTGGGTAAGGTTCAAAGGTTCCAAAATCCATTATTCCCGGTGTTTAAGGCTGAAGGGGTTATTATGGGAGGGATGTATCAACTTTTCAGTTAGTGTGGCCAATATTATAAAGGGAACATTAGTGAGATTGGGACACAATCTTGTGGCTCAATGTTTCTAGATGCTTTTAGAGGAGCCACTAGGGTTATTGGTTAAGCGAGAAATTGATTCTGAATTGAAGTGGTAATGGGAGTAAAACCTGTATCCAAAATTCTGAATTGGATGGTAACTGTAGAATTGAAAGGAGTGAAGATTCAGTTGTAGGAAAGGTTGGGCTTGAAATTACCGGTTTAAGTAATTCATTTTGGAGTACACCAGTTTTATTTGTGAAGATTAAGTATCCTTTGATAAGGATAGATGTTACATTACATAATTTTAGGGAAGGATCATCTTCTCTAGGTTTGGTCTTCGATCTGGTTATTACCAGTTGAAGACTCGAAAGGAGGATATTCTTAAAACAGTTTTCGTATCGATGACTTCACAATTGTCTTCAGTAAGGGTATTGTGATTCCTTGGGATGATGTTGTAACGTCTCTAGAAGCATAAGTTTTATGCTAAATATGAGAAATGCAAATTTTGCTGATCCTAAATTTACAATAAAGGTTAGAAGTTTTCTGGAATTAACGGGATGCTACAGATAATTGTTGGGGGTTGTTAACACCCTTAGTGATTAGATCGAAAGAATTGAAAATAGAGGTTAACTATTGTACCAATGATAACATTGTTAGCCAGTGAGGAGAAAATGTGATTCAAGGTGGTACTTCTAAACATGGAATAGATTGTACTCTAACACAGTTTAGGAGAGTTATTGCCTAACTATCTAGGCTACTGAAGGAATATGAGAAGTGGTATTTAAGTCATGATATTGGATTGGCAGTAATCGTTTTACATTGAAAGTTGGGCACCATTTTCTATGTGGATTTTCTATATGGTGAAAATGTGAAGTCTATACGGATCACGAAAGTATCAAATACTTTCTTTTGAAAGAATTTAGATGGGAGGCAGTGGTGACGGTTAAAGTTGATTGAAAATTTTTAACTGTGTGATTTATTACCACTTGGGGAAGTAAATTACTAGTAGATACCTTAAACTGAGGAGGTTTAGGACAAGTTTGTAAAGCGAAAAGATCTTCCTATCGGTTGTTGGGAATGTAACCAGGATAGGGATTGAGTTCATGATTGGAGAACTTGTTAATATTATGTGGTAGTTTAATTTGTTGGAAAGAAATAAAATGGCCCAGTAGAGTGACTCTAAACTTTAGAAGTATGAGGAAAGGTTTGGAACCAGATTGACAAAGAACTTTGATTTTGTTTGGAGGAAATTTTACGATATAAACCAGAGTGGTATATCAATCCGATAAGGATACTAAATGGAAGGTTCTAAATGAGTTTTCATGTAATAACAATTATTAGAATACTGTTAATGTGGTATTGATGCAGAAAGATTCAAGTTTGTATAGTGCTTATACAAATGGATGAAAGAGCTATGTTAATCTAAAGTGTACACATATTGAATTCCAGGTTGGGAATTTTATCTTTCTTCAGGTGATTCCAATGAAAGAAAATTAAAAAATTGGGAAGAAAGGGAAGTTAAGTCCCAGGTTAATCAGTCCGTTTGAGTTCTGGAAAGGGTAAGTTGGGTAGCTTACCAGCTAGCCATACCCCCTGTTTTATCTAGAGTTTCCAACATATACTCCCATGTTTCAAAGTATGAGGTAGGAGAAATCCATATACGAAAATATGAGAATATTGAGTCTCAATCGGATTTTTTTTTTATGAAGAACAATTGGTATGGAATTTTAAACAAAAAAAGAGAAAGTGTTGAGGAACAAAGACTATATCACTAGTTCTAATGCTGTGAAAGAACAATAAGATTGAAAGGCAATTTGAAAGATGAAGTCGCACTTGCGAGAGCTGCGTCTCGAGTTGTTTGAATAAATTTCGAGGACAAAATTTCTATAAGGAGGGGATAGTTGTAATATCCCGGAAATTAATATATTATTTAATTAGACATATTTTATTAAATATGTAATTATTTTGGTATGAAGTAAGATTATGATCACACTTAAGGTAATTGGTGTGAATTTATTAAATGATTAAATAAAGCGTAATTTATTAATTACGGAGATTATATTAGAATATGTGGGTATCGTGGATACTATTTTTTTTTTTAAATAAAATATCTTTGGGTTCGGCGATCGTGGGAACTTGGAAGAATGGTTGGATATGTCACTAAAATAAATTATGGATAAGAATGGGAATTATATCGGACTAGGATAGAGCTTTAGGTTGTCGGTTTGGTGGATTAATTAAATTACCAAATTACCCTTAAGATTTTACAAGTTGAATTTGTGAGTGAGGGTAGAAAAGTAATTTAATATTTTGGTTATGTTATCTTTCTTTTGTCTTGTAGTGCTATAGATAAACTTAGCTTAGGTTTATTAAGTTCTGATTGCTGAAATGAATTGCTATTATTGGAGAAAACTTAGAGTAGTGGCCAAGTGATCCTTCCTTTTTCTTCCTTTCGAACCACCAAGAAAACCAGCCAAGGTTGAAGATTTCTGCAGCAAAACTTATCCAATTCTAGTTGTTTTTGCTCCACAAGTCAACCTTGAAGTATTTGGGGTAAGTTACCTATTTTGTAGATTAAGAATTTTCAAATTTTCAAGTTGATTCTTAGACTAGGGTATGAAGTTTTGTGGCTGTAGGTTTAATTGGGATCGAGGTTGAGTTTTTAGAATTATTTTTGGGTAAGTTGGAGCTTTGTTTATTGATTCTAATGGCTGCTATGTAGAGTAGTGAGATTTTGAGTTTAAATGTCTAGTTTAGGTTTAAACTTGAAAATTGAGAAATACGATGAATAACAATAAATTGGTGCTTGAAATATGTTATATTTGTGATAGTATTCTGTTCAGGAAGTGTTTACAAGTTGAGTTTGTAGTTGTAGTTGAGTTGAGTGAGTTAGAGTTTAAGAACTCAAAACTCACTCAACAATGGTGAAGTTGTAATTTTAAGTTAATTGTTGGTTTTGAGTGTTGAGATATGTTGTATACATGTTATAGAACCGTTCTATGAAGTTTGGGAACAATTGGTTAAGTTTGGAGCAAGTTTTGGGACTTTGAAGATCTGCAATTTTCGAGTTTCTGGTGTGGTGAACCGGAATTCCGGATGGTCCAGGGCTGCACCAACCGGAATTCCGGATGGTCAATTTTCAGGAATCTCCGATTTTCGTATTTTAGCCATAACTTTTTACTCGGGTGTCTGTTTTAGACATTCTATATACCGTTTCGAAGCTTATGAAGAGCTCTACAGTATGAGACATAAATTAGAGCCAAAAGATATATTTTATTTTAGGGTGTTTTTACCATCAGATTTGGTAGAAAACCCTAAGTTATTTTATGCGAGTTTTAGACAGTGTTTTGGAATAGACCCTTATTGATTTACCTTTGTCGTGACATAGGACTCGAAATTGTCGAGCATCATTCTACTCAGTTCGGCCCACATACTTGACTTTGGACTTGAGGTAAGAAAAGTATTAAGCACGGTATATGGTTAACGTTATGATTGTTACAGTCTTGATTATGATCAAGATCTCGATATGTATTATCGTTTGACTCGATTATGATCGAGGGAAATATTATAAAACGATTATTATCGTTTGACTCGATTATGATCGAGGGAAGTATTATGAAACAATTATTATCGTTGTGGCTCGATTATGATCGAGTAAAAGAAACGGTTATTACCGTTATGAGTAATTACTCCTGAAACCGCGGATAGGTTTCTTACTTATCGATTGTTGTATCGGACAACGATAGTGACATATATATCTCTTGGTTAACGAGTGGTAGGGGTACTTTATTAAGTACCTAAATTATGTGGTTATGAAGTTGTGGAACGATCCAGCGTGTTATTATGTGATGAGTTGTAACTAAATATATTGTGTTATGGTATGATTGAATGAACGTTATATTACTTATGAAATTAGTCTCTGTAACTGACGGGGGGTAAAAATACCAATTGTAGGGATGTAAGAATTGAGTGCTTTATGAAGCACTAAGATTATGTGTTTGAGTGCTTTATGAAGCACTAAGATTATGTGGTTACTGTAATATATGAATTAAAGTGATTTATGAAGTACTGAAAGTGAGTGTTTATATTGATGTGTGATTAGGGTACTTTATGAATCACTGAGATGGTTGATTATGAATAGCTATAAATATTCTTTATTATGTATTAAGTGTGCTTGCATAAGCGTTAGGTTATTTTTGTATATGTAGATTGACATATGTAAGACCTACGGGTATGTATATTATATTATTATGAAATCTGCTTGCACTTTCCATAATTTCTAATTAGTAGCTTTTCTTGCTGAGTCATTGTGACTCACGAGTGCTTCATGGTGCAGGTAAGGAGATTAGGTGCTGCATTTGGCCATGAGTCAGAGGTCTCCCAATAATGTGCATATCAGCCGTGGTGTCTTGGCTTCCGGGAAGCAGGATCGAATTCTTTTCTTTGTGTTTGGAAATGTAACTTTATTTTGGTAATAATGGCTTTGAAATTTGTTCTAAGGAAATTTTATAAACAAGGGATCCCCATACTTTAGTAGTATTTTTAAAGAAAAAAAAATTATATGTATATTTTAAATTATCAAACTTTATTTAAACCACACTTTTCCTAAGCTAGTAAGTTATTGATAATAAGATTGTAAAAGCACACACGTGGCGTTCCTGAGAGTCAGGGCGTTACAAGGTTCATCTTCATTCTGATGAAAGCCGTAGGTTTTGATGATTTCATCAAACCTTTTATTCCATGAGCGAGAAGCTTGCTTAAGTCCATATATGGACCTATTTAATTTGCAAACTTTATTCTCCTGCCCAGGAAGAACATAACCTTCTGGTTGCTCCATATAGATGGTTTCTTCAAGAAGCCCATTAAGAAAAGTTGTCTTGACATCCATTTGCCAAATTTCATCATCTAAAGCGGCAGCTATGGAGAGAAGAATTCGGATGGATTTGAGCATGGCAACCGGACTAAAAATTTCCTCATAGTCCACACCTTCTCTTTGGGTATAACCCTTGGCGACCAGTCTAGCTTTGAAAGTTTCGACTTCGCCTCTAGCACCTCTTTTCTTCTTGTAGACCCATTTACATCCAATTGGACGAAAATCATCAGGTGGTTCTACATATTCCCAGACTTTGTTCTTTTTCATGGAATCCATTTCTGAATCCATACCGGCTGACCATCGCTTCCGTTGCGGACTTGCCATTGCCTGTTTATAGGTTAATGGGTCATCGTCAATACCGTCACCAACGACCATATTGATTTCACCATCCAAGCCATAACGAGATGGTTTTGTAGAAACCCTCCCACTACGACGAGGAGCGGTGACCTTCTGAACAGGAGCTTTAGTAGTAGTTTTCTCAGTTGCTACAACTGAGGGAGTGGGATGTTCCTCTTCTTGAGTAGAAGAAGATGGTACATTTGAAGGAACAATATCTGTGAGCATTTCCTCTAATACAATTTCACTTTTCGGTTTGTTGTCTTTCATATAGTTATCTTCAAGGAAAGTAGCATTTGTAGAAACAAACATTTTGTTATCCTTGTGACTATAGAATAGTCCACCCCTAGTCTCTTTAGAATTTCCGACAAACATGCAAACTTCAGTTCGCGATTCCAGTTTGCCTTCTTTCTTTCTTAAGACGTGAGCAGGGCACCCCCAAATCCTATAATGGCGCAAACTAGGTGTGCGACCATTCCATAGTTCAACGGGTGTCTTAGGGACTGCTTTAGATGGAACAACATTTAAAATGTCGTTTGCCATTTGAATAGCATATCCCCAGAAGGACGTAGATAGAGTTGAATAACTCAGCATAGACCTAACCATTTCTAAGAGAGTGCGATTTCTTCTTTCTGCAACTCCATTCTGCTGTGGAGTGCTTGGGGCAGTATATTGGGATTCAATTCCAAGTTCAATTAAATGATCTTTGAACTGCATATCCATATATTCTCCACCCCTATCAGTTCGCAAGATCTTTAATGTTTTACCTAATTGGTTTTGAGCCAAAGCATGAAATTCCTGAAACTTTTCAAATGTTTCAGATTTCTTTTGCATTAGGTAAAGAAAACTATATCTAGAGAAATCGTCAATGAAAGTGACGAAATACTCATAACCTCCTCTGGCTTTTACATTCAGCGGTCCGCAAACATCTGAATGTACTAACCCTAGGGGTTCTTTGGCACGCTCTCCCTTCGCAGAGAAAGAACGTTTGGTCATTTTTCCTTCTAGGCAAGACTCGCAGTGGGCGGTTCTCCTAAGACGACATTTTTCAATGGACCGTCTTTGGTTAGCCTATTGAGTCTATCAAAACCTATATGACCTAAACGTAAATGCCATAGATAAGTTTGATCATCATTATCAATCTCTTTTCTCTTAAGGCTTCTAGGTTTAGCTACATTGAAAAGTTCAGTATTTAGTGAGATTTGAGTATCAGGTCTTAAAACATAAAGCCCTCGTTCCATGTTTGCAACACATATATGAAATCCATTACGAGAAATTGAACAATTTGAACTCGAAAAATTCAATATATAATAAAGTGTTTGTAAACATGAAACGCTAATCAAGTTTCTACTAAAATTGGGAATATATTAAACATTCTCTAAAAGTAAAAACTTCTTAGAATTAAACTTGATTCGGGTTGTTCCTCTTGCTTTAACTGATACCAACTCGCCATTTCCAACTTTAAGCTTTAACTCATCTGGGTGAAGATTCTCCCAAGTTTCAAGTACCGCAATGAAGAACATACATGGTTAGTAGATCCGAAATCAACAATCCAGGAGGATTTGTCGTTCTCTAAAACACATGATTCAAATACAAAAGCATCACCTTCGTTTGAATTGTCTAGAAGCCTGGGACATTGTTCTTCTTTATGTCCCTTTCCATTACAATTCGCACATAGAACATGATGTCTGATAATTGTACTTGAAGAAGCAGCTTTGTTAGAGCCCTCATGCTTAATCTTCTTCCTCTGATTAAAGCTTGCAATACCAGGAGGTCTCATTGCAATCAGATTCCGCTCATGGGCCCTTAACTCAGACTCGAGTTTGTCCATGTCGGAGGAGTTAGGATTGTTCAATAAGTAATATAGAACAAAACTGTTATACTCCTGAGGAAGACTATAAAGTATGAGTCTTACCCATTGTTCCTTTGATAAATCAATTCCTAGTAGATTTGCCTTTTGGAATTTCAGATTCATCAACAATAGGTGCGAGTTAATGCAACTACCAGGATGCATTTTCACACTATTGAGTTCTTTTGCAAAGATACTAACTAGGAGTGGATCGGGATGAGGGTTATTCATATTGGCTCTACAACATATCAATAAACAGAAGTAAGGTTTTGGTTCTATAAATTCATACACAGGTTCAGAAAACAAATAATCACATATGTTATAAAAATACTAAATCTAGCATAGTTTATTTTCCAAGGTTTCCAACGAACTGATACAGTGTCCCGTTTAGGCGAGAGTCAAAGCATCATCCATTGAATAGAGTTGTCAATTCATCTAAAATGTCAAACATTCTAGCAACCTTTTATTCGATCAAGATTGGAATTCAGCGTTGTCCCGTTTAGGCGAGAGTCAAGGCAATTCTATCTTATGAGCTTCTACCATTGTTTCGCATTCTTGCAAGTCTTATACAGTCGCCACCATTAGGGTGGTCATGAACCATATAAAAAAAACTTATAAGAATACTTATCTTTCGAGATTAAACGGCGCTAACTTGCTAATGAACGTTCCTCCATTAGGGAGGATTACTCACTAAAACAATAGCTATGTAAAACCAACAATGGAGATCGAATTTCTCTTGATTAAAGCTCATTATTTAAAAATGTATTTTGTTTAATCATTTATATTCCATATCTCAATAATGAAATATTACAAATTAAAGTAAAAACTTTAATTAAATTTCAAAAAATGGAATAATTTTGAAAAATATCTTATTCAAGTTGTTTAGAAAAAAAAATCTAAATACCCAACTTAAAATATTCTTCAATCAATGACTTAATTAAATATTACCAATTAAGTAGTAACCACTTAATTTAGAAGATATTCCATTTTAAGTTCCCATATTTATAAAATATCAACTTAAAAAAATATCTAAAGAATCTTAATAACCAATTCCCGAAATTCCTCAACTTAATTTATAATAGGAAATTCAAAAATATTCAAATCTAAGTTGATTTGATAGATTTAACTAAATCTCAACTTAAATAGGAATATTTAATGAAATTATAAAATTAAGATTCAGAAAGAATTTATATGGTTATAATTCCATATTTAATTAAAGACAAGAAAAATACATATAGCTTTCCAGAATATAACTATTCAAACTATGTTTTTGTTAAATTAATTTCAAGGAAGAATGAAATTAATTATGTTGCTAATCAATTTTTTTATTAGGTCAAACTAATATAATTAACCTAGCACAGTTATCCAAATCAGGCAAATGGGCCTTCACAATTGGGGTTGTTCATGTGAGGGGGGGCTGGGTCCAGTATGTCGTACCCACTTCTAAGGCTCCCAACTCTCACACAAGGCCCAAAAGAGAGGAATTTAACCTTAAAATGAATAACTGTTATTAATTGAATAGGCTCACTACTAAATGAGCCTAAATAAAATCTATCAGTTATGATATTTTATTTAGCAACAACAACCTATATGTATCTATAATAGAAATTAAACATATAGGCTCACACAGGCATACACATTTGGATGGATCCTATCATGTTGCTAGGTCATACACAGATGAAAGAAATTTTTAAAAATTACCTGTTACAAATTATTTACTTGATCTATCATCAATTGAACCTTTGGTTAAAATTAGATCATAGGATCTATCATCAAGTTAACCAAGGCAATTTAGATCAAGCAATAATAGGTTTTAGAAAACTTACAAACAATCTAAAACACATACTCCTGCAACAAGGTTAGATTTGGATAGGTGGATGTAGGATTTATTTAATTTTAAACATTTATTTCGAAAATAAAATTAAAATTAAACCTACTATTTTGAAAAATTAGGTTTTGGGTAACCTAAATGTCATTTCAAAATTAAATTGCTAACTTTCCTTTTAAATTTCATGTTATTTAATAAATTAAATAATAAAATAGAAAATGGTAAATACATACCCTTTTCTTGTTTTACAATTTAATTTAATTAAAAAAATAAAAAAATTTAAAAGTTAACAAAAATACATTATTTTCTCTTTTAAAATTATCATGATTATTTTGATCTTATTTTAATTAAGGTCAAGTTACCAAAAAAAAATTAATATCCGACCTTAAAAAAAATAAAATAATCAAATTTTAAAGGAAATAAGAAAAGAGGTAAGCAAAACTTGATTTTTCCTATTTTCAAAATTAAATTACACTAATATCTAAAATTAATTTTAAAAATTAAAATTAATTTATTTCTCATAATTAGATTTGAAATTTGAAAAACAAAAATCAACATACAAAACTACACAAAAAATCAGAATTTAATTCCATGAAATAACATGAAAAATCGAAAAAAATTGAAAAATTGGATGAACTGTACGGATGGCATGCCATGCATGCCCATCCGCGCGCGTTTCTGGGGTGAATGGCCGAGAAATCACGGCGCAGGAAGGCTGCAGGCAGCCATTCCGCGCGCGTGATGAGGTTGCTCATCACCCCGATTTTTCTAATTTTCAAAAATTCATAACTAATTCAAATTAAATCGAAATCGAGTTCTGTAAAAAAGTAAATTGCTTAGAATTTTCCAAACTATCCAAAAAAAAAATAATTACAGAATCAGAACAGTAACTATTTTCCCTAGAATTCACAAACAACAATCAAACATCAATATGACACTCAAAGCAACATGATACCATCCAAAAAACAAGCAAATCGTTTTAAGTCCAAATTTCTGGCAAGCAAATCAATAACCTGGCTCTGGTACCAGTTGTTGGAAGTTATTTTACCAGGAACTTAGATCTACTCACAAGTATGTTGATTTAACAACCTAAATATGAACTTCTAAAACGATAGGAAATTAAACACATAAGAGTATCAAAAATCTTACAGTGATTGCAGCGGAATATATGTCTCCTCCCACTCAGATCTCTAACCCTTGATTCCTTTCTGTAGCAGAGTATAATCAAGATCTGAGCCCGATAGTCCTTCTTTGTAGTTTCTGAATTCTACACAGCCTTCCTCACTATGATTGAGGTATTACTTGATGTGTATGGGCACTACTCTAGCACTTATACTTTTCGAAACAGTGAAGGAAGAGAGACAGAGAGGGTGGCGGCTCAGAGAGAATTTTCTGAGAGAAAATT
Source organism: Cannabis sativa (assembly GCF_029168945.1). NCBI lineage: Eukaryota > Viridiplantae > Streptophyta > Magnoliopsida > Rosales > Cannabaceae > Cannabis > Cannabis sativa. Next base: position 40,432,597 of record NC_083606.1, on the reverse strand, counting down.
CTGTCAGAATAATGTTGTGAAAAGGTTGTACAGTTGTGTTCAACTCTGAAGCCTTTGCCTTCTATTTATAAAAGACCACCTAGGGCTATGATTGACATTTGGAATTGAAAAAATCAAAGAGAAAAGGAAGCTAAGTGGCCGGCCTAGGCATTGTGGAAACAAGGCTTGCCACTTTTCCAACTTTCCTTTTCCTACACTGATAGTTTCCTGTTTTGTCAAAAACTGCCAATTCCTTTGTTCAACCACATAAATGTCAAATCTAATTATTTAATAATTAAAACTAATTATCAAATAATATATTGTCATTTATTTTATTAATAATGAAACTAGTTAAAGTTTCCTAATTCATAAATATGCCCTTCAAAATCTCTATTTACTGTTTTGCCCTTAATAAGTGATAAATTCTCAAATAGACAAGTCTATCTTGAGAATTTTTAATTGATTAATTAAAATCAATTAAATGAGTCTTACAAGTAATATCATCTCAACTAGTTAGGGGACCATGGGTCTATATATCCGAGCATCCAATAAGCAGATCTAGAATTTACCACTTAAATTCACTAACTTATTAATTCTTCGTTGAATCCACACATAGAACTCAGAATTGCACTCTCAGTATATAGAATGCTCTATATGTTCAACCATATAGACACATTATTAGTTATCCATTGTTATAATCCTAATGTGATCAATGATCCTCTATATGGATGATTTACACTGTAAAGGGACTAAATTACCGTAACACCCTACAATGTATTTTATCCTTAAAACACTTAACCCTGTATAAATGATGTTTCAACTAAGTGAAATGAGTACTCAATCATTTATCTCGTTTGGTTAAGCTCGAAGGAAATCACCCTTTGCTTACTATTCGCCAGATAGAAGCTATAAATTCCATATTTATGTTAGCGCTCCCACTCAATCGCACTACCGTGTTCCCAAAATGTATGTATTGCCCAGACTAAAGATTAGGCTTAACTAACAAATCAAAGAACATGAATAATACTCTTGAAATTGAGCCTAACCATATCAGGATTTCGATCATGTGATCTAGGATCAACTTATGATATTGAATTGAATAGATGTTTACGGTAAGTTTCAAAAATCTAATTCAAAGTTCAATATCGGTCCATTCCAATGCATACTCCATGCATCCAACCTGAGCTTTACTTTAACCTATGTTCTGGAAAGAACATAACATTTCTCCAAATGTAAGTAAACTCTATTGTAGATTGTCATATCAGTAAAACTCAGTGTTCTGATAAATCTAGGAATACTTTATTTACATAGTCATGTTTATTTTCCACTGTGTTGACAACACAATAAACATGATCAAGTATGTGAAAAGGGGTTTGGATGAATTTATAAATCAAATAGACAAGCAATTGATTAAGTGAACCAAAACATACACAAGTGAATGAAAAATTACTTCTTTTACTTTATTGATATTGAATAATCTGGATTACATTGAAACAGAGTTTTATTTAGGGCATAAAACCCAACAAAATGGAGTTGCAGAAAGACGGAATCGCACGCTTTTGGAAATGGTTAGGTCCATGCTTAGTTTTTCAACTCTACCTACGTCCTTCTGGGGATATGCAATTCAGATGGCAACTGACATTTTAAATGTTGTTCCATCTAAATCAATCCCTAAGACACCCTTAGAACTATGGATTGGTCGTACACCTAGTTTATGCCATTACAGAATCTGGGGGTGCCCTGCTCATGTCTTAAGAAAGAAAGACGGCAAACTTGAGTCACGAACTGAAGTTTGCATGTTTGTCGAAAATTCTAAAGAGACTAGGGGTGGACTATTTTATAGTCGCAAGGATGATAAAGTGTTTGTGTCTAAAAACGCAACTTTCCTTGAAGATGACTATATTAAGAATTTCATATCACAAAGTAAAGTAGTGTTGGAGGAAATTCTTTCAGATATAAGTCCTTCCAATGTTCCGTCCTCCTCCACTCGTGAAGAGGACAATCCCACTCCCTCAATCGAACCAACTGAGAAATCTACTACTAAAGTTTCTGTTCAGAAGATCACCGCTCCTCGTCGTAGTGGGAGGGTTTCAACAAAACCAGCTCGTTATGGCTTTGATGGTGAAATCAATATGGTTGTTGGTGACGGTATTGAAGACGATCCATTGACCTATAAACAGGGAATGGCTAGTCCGCAACGGAAACGATGGTCGGCCGGCATGGATTTAGAAATGGATTCCATGAAAAAGAACAAAGTCTGGGAATATGTAGATGCACCTAACGACTATCATCCGATAGGATGCAAGTGGGTTTACAGGAAGAAAAGAGGAGCTGGAGGCGAAGTCGAAACTTTTAAAGCTAGACTTGTAGCCAAGGGTTATACCCAAAGAGAAGGCGTGGACTATGAGGAAACTTTTAGTCCTGTTGCCATGCTCAAATCCATCCGAGTTCTTCTCTCCATAGCTGCTGCTTTCGATTATGAAATCTGGCAAATGGATGTCAAGACTGCCTTCCTTAATGGGGTACTTGAAGAAACCATCTATATGGAGCAACCAGAAGGCTATGTTCTTCCAGGGCAGGAAAATAAAGTTTGCAAATTAAATAGGTCTATCTATGGACTTAAGCAAGCTTCTCGCTCATGGAAAAAAAGGTTTGATGAAATCATCAAGACCTAAGGCTTTCTTCAGAATGAAGATGAACCTTGTGTTTACCAACTCAAGGAAGACCAAGTAGTAGTATTCCTGGTCCTTTATGTTGAAGACATTTTGATTATTGGAAACAATGTCAAGAAAATGACTCACATCAAGGAATGGCTCAACACTCAATTCGATATGAAAGATTTGGGTGAAGCAGCCTATGTTCTTGGTATTCAGATTATCAGAAACCCGAAGAACAAATCTCTTGCTCTCTCTCAAACAACCTACATTGATAAAGTTTTAGAGAGATTCTCCATGAACAACACCAATGGGGCAAACATGCCTTCTAGATATGGTATTCGTCTATCTAAGGAACTGTCTCCGACTGATCCTCAAGAGATAGAGGACATGGCAAAAATTCCTGAGGACATGGCAAAAATTCCTTGTGCTTCTGAAGTTGGAAGTCTAATGTATGCAATGTTATGCACTAGACCTGACATCTGCTACGCAGTTGGAATCGTGAGCAGGTATCAGTCAAATCTAGGACAACAACATTGGAATGCAGTTAAGTATATTCTAAAATACTTAAAGAGTACAAGGAATCTTGTGTTAGTCTACAAGGGTGGTGCTTTAAATCCCATAGGCTACACTGATTCAGATTTCCAGGCAAGTCTTGAAGACAGCAAATCTACATCTGGGATGGTGTTTACTCTTGGGGGTGGAGCAGTGGTTTGGAGAAGTGCAAAACAAACCGTGATATCAGACTCGACTATGGAAGCTGAATACATAGCTGCAGCCGAAGCTGCTAAAGAACTTGTCTGGCTAAGAAAGTTCTTCACCAGCATCGGTGTCGTCCCTGGAAAGGAAAAGCCTCTAGTCCTACTTTGTGATAATAATGGAGCGATAGCTAACAGTAAGGAACCTCGAAGCCACAAGAGAAGCGAACACATTGAAAGGAAGTATCATATTATCAGAGAATATGTGGCAAGAGGGGATGTACTAGTTGAGAAAGTGGACACAGAGGACAACCTAGCTGATCCATTCACCAAAGTCTTGGCCGTGACTGCATTTAAAAAGCACTGTCAGAATTTAGGATTAATTGATATGTACTGATTAGTTTTATATTAGTGCAAGTGGGAATTTGTTGGGTTTTATGCCCTAAACAAAACTCCATTTCAATGTAATCTATTTTATTCAACATCAATAAAGAAACAGAAGTATTTTTCATTCATTTGTGTATGTTTTGGTTCACTTTATCAATTGCTTGTCTATTTGATTTATAAATTCATCTGAAACCTTTTTCACATACTTGATCCTGTTTATTGTGTTGTCAACACTTTGGAAAGTAAACATGACTATGTGAATAAAGTTTCCTAGATTTATCAGACACAGGGTTTTGCTGATATGATAATCTACAACAAGAGTTTACTTGCATTTGGAGAAATGCTATGTTCTTTCCAGAACATTGGTTAAAGTAAAGCTCAGGTTGGATGCATGGAGTATGCATCAGAAGGGACCGATATTGAACTTTGACTTAGATTTATTAAACTTACCGTAATATCTATTCAAGTCAATAACGCCTAGTTTATCCTAGATCAAATGATCTTAATCCTGTTATGATTAGGCTCAATCTCAGGAGGCTATTCGTGTTCTTTGATTTGTTAGTTAAGCCTACTTTTAGGTCAGGGTGATACAAACATTTTGGGAACACGATAGTGCAATTGAGTGGGAGCGCTAACATAAACATGGAAACTATAGCTTCTATCTGGCGAATAGTAAGCAAAGGATGATCTCCTTCGAGCTTGACCAAACGAAAATCAATGGTGGAATACTCATTTCACATAAGCTGAAATATCATTTATACGAGGTCAAGTGTTTTAAGGATAAAATACATAGTAGGGTGTAACGGTAATGTAATCCCTTTACAGTGTAGATCATTCATATAGAGGATCATTGATCAAATTAGGATTATAACAATGGATAACTAATGATGTGTATATATGGTGGAAGATATAAAGCATTCTATATACTGAGAGTGCAATTCTAAGTTCTATGCGTGGATTCAACGAAGAATTAATAAGTTAGTGAATTGAAGAAATAAATTCTTGATCTGCTTATTGGAAGCTCGGTTATATAGACTCATGGTCCCCCCACTAGTTGAGATAATATTGCTTGTAAGACTCATGTAACTGGTTTTGATTAATCAATTATAATTCTCAAATTAGACTATGTCTATTTGTGAATTTTTCACTAAGTAAGGGCGAAATTGTAAAGAAAGAGTTTTAGGGGGATATTTGTTAATTATGATACTTTGTATGGTTCAATTAATAAATATGATAAATGACAATAATATTTAATAATTATTTATAGTTAATAAATAGTTAGAATTGGCATTTAAATGGTTGAATTAGAAAATTGGCATTTTTGAGAAAATCAGATACAAAAGTGATAAAACTGCAAAATTGCAAAAAGTGAGGCCCAAAACCATACTGCCATGGCCGGCCACTTTTTTAGGATTTATCCTCTGATATTTTCATTATTTTAATGCCAAATAATTCAAACCTAACCCTAGTGGAATGCTATAAATAGATAGTGAAGGCTTCAGGAAAATTAAACTTTTCATTCAGATCTTGATAATACTCTGTGATAGAAAGGATACAAGGGTTAGAGATCTGAACGGAAGGAGTCATATTATTCCGCTGCACCCAATGTAAGGTTTCCTAAACTTTATATGTGTTTATTTCATCGTTTTAGAAAGTTCATATTTAGGGTGTTAATCAACATACTTGTGAGTAGATCTAAGATCCTGGTAAAATAATTTCCAACAAGTCTAAATCCAGTGTTCTGACAAATCAGGGAATAAACTTTCGAACATATAATTAAGATTATATTCCACCGTGTCGACAACACTATAATCATTAACAAATTGATATGTTCTGGACTTAAATAGAATTCATACATTATGTACATATAATCATGAAATAAATCATGTGAACCATGCAACAATAAATGTTATTTCTGATCTATATTAATAAGTAAATCTGATTATATTGAAATGAGTTTTATTTAGGGCATAAAACCCAACAGGAGATTTCTAAGATTGAGGATTTATATCATTTTGGGATAGAATTTCGGGAATATAATCAAATGCGTCATTTAATTTCTTAAGAGAAAATATAGAATGACATGAAATGATTTATCGACCATTCATCCAATAGACTATGATTAAAATCATATCATTGGATCTGTCAACAAGTTAAGCATAGCAATTTAGATCAAATAAATAATAGGTTTGTTAAAAAAATGTTTTGAATAAACAATATAAAATTAAACAAACATTGTCCATGTAACAAATGTGAAATAAGATAATTAAATTATTATTCTTAAACTAACCAAATAAATTTTTGAAAAATTTAGGGTTGTTAAAACTAACCTTAAAAATCTCAAAAAAAAAAAAAGAATCTAATTTTAAAATATCTAGGTTTATTTGAATAAAATTAAATATCAAATAAGATCAATGATTTGAAAGAAAGAATCTTCAATATCACTTTTAAATCTTATAATTTAATCAAAATAAACTAATTTTAAAATAGATTTGGTTAGATAATTATTATTTTAGGAATAAAATAATAAATAAATACTAATTACCATAATTAAATGTCAAAATATCTGAAATTAAGCAATATTGAAATTTCTACAAAAATATTTAAGTTATTTAAATATTTAAAGAAAATTTATAAATATCTAATAAGTAAAAAAAGAATGATATAAAAAAAATATTATTTTTAAACTTATAATTTATAAATAATTAAATATTTAACAAAATAATAAATTTTTGAATTTGAAATTATTATGGTTAGAATATCTATAAAATATCTATGTTAATTTCAAATTTATTAATTGTTTAATTTGTCATATAAGATAATTTTAATATAATATTTCAAATAAAAAAGATAAAGTTATCTTTTAATTTAAAATATGTTCAATATTAAAATATCTAATCTTATAATTAAATAATATATAAATATTAAAGAAATTAACAAATTTTAAATCTTACCATAATTAAAAAATAAAATAATCAATTTTTAAATTTAGACCTCAAAATATCAAAATTAATAATAATTACTAAAAATAAATATTATTGATTTGAAATATGATATTTAAGTTCAAATATATTTAAAAATAGTATTTTATTTTAATTTTAGGGTTTTAAAATTGGAAAGAATCGAATTTTGGAAAAAAATCCCATGAAAATCGCAACTAGGTGCTGGCTGCCCAGGAGGGTGCACGTGCAGCCTCCAGAGGCTGCAAAAGAGCCAAGGACGCGAGCGGATGGAGGTCGAGCAGGGTCTGGCGTGCGGCAAACCTCGGCACTTCCAGGATTTTTGTGGGCGAGGGACGTGTCTGAGCTTCTGTGCGCGTAAGCCTGGTTGTCCGAGTGCCTGGTACGATTGATGCACCCATTCGACATCCATGGCACCCAATTTTCCAAAATTCATAACTTCTTCATTTTTTATGAGAATTAAGTTCCGTAAAATAAAAATTGCTTAATTTTTCACAAGGAATCCAAATAAAATATTTTCAAAAATAGAAAAAATATTTTTCATGGAAAATGATTCTGTACAACACATACATTCATCAACTAACACATAAACCATATGAAACCATCCAAATCAACACAAAACATCGTTTTAATTCACATTTCAAGAAAGTAAATCATTACCATGGCTCTGGTGCAAGTTGTTGGAAATATTTTACGAGGATCTAGATTTACTACCATGTATGTTTTATTAACAACCTAATATGAATTCTAAAACAATGAAATAAACACATATATAGTTTAGTAAATCTTACATTGAGTGCAGTGGAATATAATGAATCCTTCCATTCAGATCTCTAGCCCTTGATTCCTTTTTGTAGCAGAGCATAATCAAGATCTGAATCTGGATCTCTTTCTCTTCTTCCTTTGATGTTGATTCTCCTTCTTATTGTTAGGATTCTTCACAGTCTTACACACTATGATTGAGATACCACTTGATGTGTGTGGGAACTACTCTATCACTCAAGGTATTTCGAAATTGAAGAGAAGAAGAAGAAGAGAAGGGCCGCTATGGCTTTTCTCTGAAAGGAACAATATGCAACTCATAGTTTCCTGAAGCCAACACTTTCTATTTATAGAATGCCATCTAGGTTTAGGTTAGAATTGTATGACATTTAAATAATGGAAAAATAAATGGTAAAAGCTTGCATAGTGGCCGACCATATAAGGGAGATGGGCCTCACTTTGTAACTTTCCCATTTTGTCATTTTTCAATCCCATTTTCTCAAAAATGCGAATTTTACAATTTAACCATTTAAATGCCAATTCTAATTATTTAATAACTAAAAATTAATTATTAAATAATATTGTCATTTAATATATTTATTAATTTAGACATATAAAGTATCTTAATTAATAAATAAACCTAGAATCTCTTTTCTTTACAATTTCGTCATTGCTTAGTGAAAATTCATAAAGTAGACATAGTCTAACTTTAGAATTATAATTGATTAATCAAAATCAATTAACTGAGTCTTACAAGCAGTATGGTCTCAACTAGTATGGGGACCATGGGCCTATATAAACCGAGCTTCCAATAAGTTGAACCGAATTTACCAAGTAAATTCCCTAACTTATTAATTCCTTATTGAATCCACACTTAGAACTTGGAATTGCACTCCTAGTTATATAGAACGCTCTATATGTTCCATGATATAGATAAGCTATTAGTTATCCATTGTTATAATCCTAATTTTATCAATGACCCTCTAATAGATGATCTACATTGAATAGGCACTAAATTACCGTTACACCTTCAATGTATTTTATCCTTAAAACACTTAGCTCCGTATAAATGATATTTTAGCGAAGTGAAATGAGATCTCAAACATTTATCTTTGTTTAGCCAAGCTCGAAGGATATTATCGTTTCACTTCTAAATTCCTATAGAAGTTATAGACTCCATATTTATGTTAGCGCTCCCACTCAATTATACTATCATGTTCCCAAAATGTACGTATCACCCTGACCCAAAAGTAGGCTTAACTAACAAATCAAAGAACATGTATAGTACTCTTGAGATCGAACCTAATCATATCAGGATTAAGATCATTTGATCTAGGATCAACGGGTGGTATTGAATTGAATAGATATTACAGTAAATTTTAATATATCTAATCAAAGTTCAATATCGGTCTCTTCCGATGTATACTCCATACATCCGATACTAGTAAACTTTGCCAATGCCCTGGAAAGGACACATCACTTATCCAAGGTGTAAGAATACCTATCGCTGATTATCATGTCAGTCTAAATCCAGTGAACTGACAAATCAGGGAATAAACTTTCGAACATATAATTAAGATTATATTCCACTGTGTTTACAACACTATAATCATTCACAAATTCATATGTTCTGGACTTAAATAGAATTCATACATTATATATATAATCATGAAATAAATCATGTGAACCATGCAACATAAAATGTTATTTTTGATCTTTATTAATAAGTAAATCTGATTATATTGAAATGGGTTTTATTTAGGGCACAAAACCCAACAGAACTTTGGTAGTTGTTTTCTCAGTTGCTTCGACTGAGGGAGTGGGATTATCCTCTTCTTGAGTGGAAGAGGATGGAACATTGGAAGGAGTTATATCTGAAAGCATTTCCTCTAATACAACTTTACTTTTCGGTTTGTTGTCTTTAATATAGTTATCTTCAAGAAAAGTAGCATTTGTAGAAACAAACACTTTGTTATCCTTGTAACTATAAAACAGTCCACCCCTAGTCTCTTTAGAATTTCTGACAAACATGCAAACTTCATTTCGCGATTCCAGTTTGCCTTCTTTCTTTCTCAAGACATGAGCAGGGCACCCCTAAATTCTATAATGGCATAAACTAGGTGTACGACCATTCCATAGTTCGACGGGTGTCTTAGGGACTGCTTTAGATGGAACAACATTTAAAATGTCATTTGCCATCTGAATAGCATATCCCCAGAAGGACGTAGACAGAGTTGAATAACTCACCATAGACCTAACCATTTCCAAAAGAGTGCAATTTCTTCTTTTTGCAACTCTATTTTTGCTGTGGAGTGCTTGGGGCAGTGTATTGGGATTCAATTCCAAGTTCAATTAAATGATCTTTGAACTGCGTATCCATATATTCTCCACCCCTATCAGTTCGCAAGATCTTTAATGTCTTAACTAATTGGTTTTGAGCCAAGGCTGAAACTTTTCAAACGTTTCAGATTTCTTTTGCATTAGGTAAAGAAAACTATATCTAGAGAAATCGTCAATGAAAGTGACGAAATACTCTTAACCACCTCGGGCTTTTACATTCAGAGGTCTGCAAACATCTGAATGTACTAACCCTAGGGGTTGTTTGGCACGCTCTCCCTTTGTAGAGAAAGAACGTTTGGTCATTTTTCCTTCTAGGCAAGACTCGCATACTGGCAATTCACCTAAGACGACATTTTTCAATGGACCGTCCTTGGGAAACCTATTGAGTCTATCAAAACCTATATGACCTAAACGTAAATGCCATAGATAAGTTTGATCATCATTATCAATCTCTTTTCTTTTAAGGCTCTAGGTTTTGCTACATTAAAAAGTTCAGTATTTAGTGAGATTTGTGTATTCGGTCTTAAAACATAAAGCCCTTGTTCCATGTGAGCAACACATATATGAAATCCATTACGAGAAATTGAACACTAAGAACTCGAAAAATTCAATATATAAGATTGTGTTTGTAAACATGAAACACTAATCAAGTTTCTACTAAAGTTTGGAATAAATAAAACATTTACTAAAAGTAAAAATTTCTGTTGAAACTTGATACGGGCTGTTCCTCTAGCTTCGACCGATACTAACTCGCCATTTCTAACTATAAGGCTTAACTCTTCTGGAAGCAGATTTACCTAAGTTTCAAGCAGCTGCAATGAAGAACATACATGATTCAAAGACAAAAGCATTACCTTCGTTTGAATTGTTTAGAAGCCAGGGACATCGTTCTTCTTGATGTCCCTTTTCATTACAATTCGAACATAAAAGATCATGTCTGATAATTGTACTTGAAGAAGCAGCTTTGTTAGAGCCTTCATGCTTAATCCTTTTCCTCTGATTAAAGTTTGCAAAACCAGGAGGTCCCATTGCAATCAAATTCCGTTCATGAGCTCGTAATTCAGCTTCGAGCTTGTCCATGTCGTAGGAGTTAAAATTGTTGATCATGTAAGATACAACAAATCCCTTATACTCCGGAGGAAGACTATTAAGAATGAATTGTACCCATTGTTCCTTTGATAATTTAATTCCAAGTAGATTTACCTATTGGAACTTTAGATTCATCAACAATAGGTGCGAGTTAATGCAACTACCAGGATGCATTTTCACATTGTAGAGTTCATTGGCTAAGACATTGACTAGGAGTGGATCGGGATGAGGGTTATCCATATTGGCACTACAACATATCAATAAAACAGAAGTAAGGTTTTGGTTCAATAAATTTATACAAAATTTTAGAAAATAACACACAATCTTATACGTTATAAAAATACTAAAATTTAACATAGTTTATTTTCCAAGGTTTCCAACAAACTAATACAGTGTCCTGTTTAGGCGAGATTCAAAGCATCATCCATTGAATAGAGTTGTCAATTCATCTAAAATGATAAACATTCTAGCAACATTTTATTCGATCAAGATTAGAATTTAGCGTTGTCCCATTTAGGCGAGAGTCAAGGCTATTCTATATTATGAGCTTCTACCATTATTTCATACTCTTGTAAGTCTTATACAATCGCCACCATTAGGGTGATCAATACTAATATAAAAAACTTACAAAAATACTTATCTTTCGAGATTAAACGGTACTAACTTGCTAATGAACGTTCCTCCATTAGGGAGGATTGATTACTCACTAAAACAATAGCTATGTAAAACAACCAATGGAGATCAAATGTCTCTTGATTAAAGCGCATTATTTTTTTAAAAAATGTATTTTACTGAATCATTTATTTTATTCCATATTTTAATAATGAAAAATTACAAATTAAAGTTGGTTTTATATAAAAAATTTGAATTAAAAAAAAAAATCCAACTTTAATTAAAATTCAACTATTTAAATTCAAAAAAATTTGAAATTAAATAATTAATTAAAATATAATGGAATAAATTTGAAAAATATCTAACTTAAGTTGTTTAGAAGAATCTAAAATATCCAACTTAAATATTTTTTAAATAATAATTTAATTAAATATTAAAATTAAGTTGTAACCACTTAATTTAAAAAAAAAATATTCCATTTTAAGTTTATCCATATTTAAAAAATATCAACTTAAAAAATATCCAAAAAATCTTAATAACGAAATCCTAAAATTCCTCAACTTAATTTTGAAATTAGAAAATTCAAAAGATATTCAAATTTAAGTTGATTTGTTAGAAATAACAAATTTTCAACTTAAATAGGAATATTTAATGAAATAATAAAATTAAACTTCAGAAAGAATCTAGTTGGTTATAATTCTATATTTAATTAAATACAAGAAAATACATATAGTTTATCTAGAATATTATTCATAAAACTATGTTTTCTTAAATTAATTAACCTAGGACAGTTATCCGAATCAGGCAAATGGTCCTTCACACTTGGGGTAGTTCATGTGAGGGGGAGTTGGGTTCAGTATGTCGTACCCACTTCTATGTCCCCCAACTCTCACACAAGGCCCAAAAGAGAAGAATTTAACCTTAAAATGAACAACTGTTATTAATTGAATAGGTCCAAAAACTAAATAGGCCTAAATAAAATCTATCAAGATATGACATTTTATTTAGCAACAACAACCTATATGCATCTATAACAAAAGTAAACATATAGGCTCACACAGGCACAACAGATTTGGATGGATCCTATCATGTTACTAGGTCATACACAGATGAAAGAAGAATGTAAAATTTACCTGTTACAAATTATTTACTTGACCTATTGACAATTGAACCATGGGTTAAAATCAGATCATTGGATCTGTCAACAAGTTAACCATGGCAATTTAGATCAAGCAATAATAGGTTTTAGAAAAACTTACAAACAATCTAAAACACATACTCCTACAACAAGTTGGATTGGATAGTTGAATGTAGGATTTATTTAATTTTAAATTAATTAATAAAAAGAATTCGAAAATAGTATTTAAATAAAAAAATTTCGATTTTAATTTTTTTTTTAAAAAATTAAACCTACAATTTTGAAAAATTAGGTTTCAACTAACCTAAATATCATTTCAAAAAAAAATTGCTAACCATCTTTTAAATTTATGTTATTTTATAAATTAAATATTCAATAAAATAAAATGATAAATAAATATCCTTTTTTGATTTTATAATTTAATTTAAATAAAAAATAACAAAATTTAATAGTTAGCAAAAATATCTTATTTCTATTTAAAATACCAAGATTATAGTAATCTTATTTTAAATTTAATAAGGTCAAATTACTTAAAATAGAATATTTATAAAAAAAAATTTAATATCTGACCTTAGATTTAAAATTAAGATAAAATAATCAAATTTTAAAAATAAGATAAAAAAAAGCAAAAAAAAAAAAATAGATTTTTTACCTATTTTCAAATTCAAATTACACTAATATCTAAAATTCATTTTAAAAATTTAAATTAATTTATTTCTGATAATTGGATTTGAAATATGAAAAATAAAAATCAAAATACATAACTACACAAAAAATTGAAAGTTAATTCCATGAAATAGCATGAAAAAACGAAGAAAACGAAAAAAAAAGCGAGCTGTACGGATGGTATGCACAGCATACCATCCGCGCGCGCTCTAGGCGAAGATGGGTCGAGCATCCTCAGTGCTGGAGGCTGCAAGCAGCCATTCCGCGCGCGTGAGGGTGTGTCACCACCCCTAAGTTTTTTTCAAATCTTCAAAAAATCTTAACTAATTCAAATAAAATGGAAATTGAGTTTTGTAAAAAAGTAAATTGCTTAATTTTTTTCCATACTATCCAATAAAAATAATTCCAAAAACGAAAATTCAATTATTATTCCCCCCAGAATTTCACAAACATCAATCAATCATCAATACAACACACAAAGTAACATGATACCATCCAAATCACAAACAGATCGTTTTAAGTCCAAATTTCTTGCAAGCAAATCAATTACCATGGCTTTGATACGAGTTGTTAGAATTATTTTACCAGGATCTTAGATCTACTCACAAGTATGTTGATTAACATCCTAAATATGAACTTCTAAAACGAAGTAAACACATATAAAGTATGAGAAACCTTACATTGGGTGAAGCGGGATAATAAGTCTCCTTCCACTCAGATCTCTAACCCTTGTATCCTTTCTGTTGCAGAGTATTATCAAGATCTGAGCCCGAATATCCTTCTTTGTTGAATCTGGATTCTTCACGATCTTCCACACTATGATTGAGGTACTACTTGCTGTGTGTGGGCACTACTCTATCACTTAGGGATTTCGAAACAAAGAAGAAGAAGAAAGAGAGAGAGAGGTGGCGGCTAGGTTTAGAAAAATGGCTCAGGATTTTCTCTGAAAGGAATGAGATGCATTGTGTTACTTTCCTGAAGCCATTACTTTCTATTTATAGAATACCACATAGGGTTAGGGTTGAATTACTTGGCATTAAAATAATGAAAATATTAAAGGGAAACTTACAAAAATACTGGAATTTGGGTTAACTTTTACAAAAATACTGTCACACGGAATTTTTTTCAAAAATACTGTGTTTTTATAAAACACCAGTAAAACACAAAGTAGTATAACTCAAAACAACAGTAGAACACTAGTAAAACACCAGTAGAACACCAGTGAAAACTTAACACAGTATACTGCAGTATGAAACTTATTAAAAAACACAGTAAAAAAGTAAAAAATACCGCCTGGCAGTATTTTTGTAAAAAAATGGCACAAGTTAGTATACCATGTAAATTTCCCATATTAAATGATAAAACCCTATGATGTGGCCGGCCATGGCTTGTGGATATGGGCCTCACTTTTGCAATTTTGCTGTTTTATCATTTCTATATACCATTTTCTCAAAAAATACCATTTTCAAATTCAACCATTTAAATGTCAATTGCAACTATTTAATAACTATAATTAATTATTAAATAATATTGTCATTTATTATATTTATTAATTAGACTAACCAAAGTTTCTTAATTAACAAATATACCCTATAAAGTCTTTCTTTACAATTTCGCCCTTAATAAGTGATAAATTCACAAATAGACATAGTCTAACTTGAGAATTATAATTGATTAATCAAAACCAATTAAATGAGTCTTACAAGTAGTATTCTCTCAACTAGTGTGGGGACCATGGGCCTATATATCCGAGCTTCCAACAAGCAGATCAAGAATTTACCACTTAAATTCACTGACTTTTTAATTCTTCGTTGAATCCACGCATAAAACTTAGAATTGCACTCTCAGCTATATAGAACGCTCTATATGTTCCACCATATACACACGCTATTAATTATCCATTGTTATAATCCTAATTTGATCAATGTGTTGGAAATTATTTTACCAGGATCTTAGATCTACTCACAAGTATGTTTATTAACACCCTAAATATGAACTTTCTAAAACGATGAAATAAACACATATAAAGTTTAAGAAACCTTACATTGGGTGCAGCGGAATATAATGACTCCTTCCGTTCAGATATCTAGCCCTTGATTCCTTTCTGTAGCAGAGCATTATCAATATCTGAACCTGGATCTCTTTCTCTGAATCTTTGATGCTGAAACTCCTTCTTGCTGAAAGTCTTTCTTCACGATCTTCCTCACTATGATTGAGGTATCACTTGCTGTGTGTGAGCACTACTCATACACTAAGGGTTTCGAAATCTCAATGAGGAAGAGAGAGAGAGTGGGTTCGGCCAAAGATAGGGAGAGAGAAGGCTCAGTTTTTTCTAAATGAAAAATAGAAAGTTTAAGTGTCAATTTCCTGAAGCCTTCACTATCTATTTATAGCATTCCACTAGGGTTAGGTTTGAATTATTTCGCATTAAAATAATGAAAATATCAGAGGGAAAAACCCTACAATAGTGGCCGGCCCTACACAGTGGATTTGGGCCTCACTTTTTGCAATTTTGCAGTTTTATCTTTTCTGCATCTGATTTTCTCAAAAACGCCAATTTTCTAATTCAACCATTTAAATGCCAATTCTAACTATTTAATAACTATAAATAATTATTAAATAATATTGTCATTTATCATATTTATTAATTGAACCATACAAAGTATCATAATTAACAAATATGCCCCTATAAACTCTTTCTTTACAATTTCGCCCTTACTTAGTGAAAAATTCACAAATAGACATAGTCTAATTTGAGAATTATAATTGATTAATCAAAACCAGTTATATGAGTCTTACAAGCAATATTATCTCAACTAGCGGGGGGACCATGGGTCTATATAACCGAGCTTCCAATAAGTAGATCAAGAATTTAGCACTAAAATTCACTAACTTATTAATTCTTCGTTGAATCCACGCATAGAACTTAGAATTGCACTCTCAGTATATAGAGTGCTCTATATGTTCCACCATATATACACATCATTAGTTATCCATTGTTATAATCCTAATGTGATCAATGATCCTCTATATGAATGATCTACACTGTAAAGGGATTAAATTACCGTTACACCCTACAATGTATTTATTCCTTAAAACATTTGACCCCGTATAAATGATATTTCAGCTTAGGTGAAATTAGTACTCCACCATTAAGTTCGTTTGGTCAAGCTCGAAGGAGATCATCCTTTGCTTACTATTCGCCAAATAGAAGCTATAGATTCCATGTTTATGATAGCGCTCCCACTCAATTGCACTACCGTGTTCCCAAAATGTACGTATCACCCTGACCTAAAAGTAGGCTTAACTAACAAATCAAAGAACACGAATAGCCTTTCAAGATTGAGCCTAATCATATCAGGATTAAGATCATTTGATCTAGGATCAACTAGGCGATATTGACTTGAATAGATATTACGGTAAGTTTAATAAATCTAAGTCAAAGTTCAATATCGGTCACTTCCTATGCATACTCCATGCATCCAACCTGAGCTTTACTTTAACCAATGCTCTGGAAAGAACATAGCACTTCTCCAAAAGCAAGTAAACTCTGTTGTAGATTATCATATCAGTAAAACCGTATGTCTGATAAATCTGGGAAACTTTTTTCACATAGTCATATTTACTTTCCAATGTGTTGACGGCACAATAAACAGGATTAAGTATGTGAAAAGGGTTTTAGATGAATTTATACATTATGTACGTATAATCATGAAATAAATCATGTGAACCATGCAACATTAAATGTTATTTCTGATCTATATTAATAAGTAAATCTGATTATATTGAAATGAGTTTTATTTAGGGCATAAAACCCAACAAACTCCCACTTGCACTAATATAAAACAAAAAGTGCGTTTCAAATCATCTCAACACCTTGATATACAAATCAAGTGTAGTAGTAGTAAACTCCTCGTAATAGGATCTGAAAGGTTGAATTAACCACAACCTTTTCTCCACCATTACTCTTCTTTTAATCACAAAATTATTGATAATGTAAAATTCCTCTCTATATGTCTACTCTCTTGGGATACTAGATTCTATACCTTTGGCAACTACTTTTGGTTAATCAGGAAATTAACACTAGTAGTTTAAGGCAATTTGGAATGCTGCCAAAGATGTATAGAACTTTCCTTAGACTGAATAAGTACCTTTCCTGCAGCTTTAACATCCAGTCCCTCTCTGGTAGACCTAGAGACTTCAGATAGGTTTTTACACTTCTCCAAAATCACTATTCCACCCCTAGAGTAACCACCTGTTGGGTTTTATGCCCTAAATAAAACTCATTTCAATATAATCAGATTACTTATTAATATAGATCAGAAATAACATTTAATGTTGCATGGTTCACATGATTTATTTCATGATTATATGTACATAATGTATAAATTCATCTGAAACCCTTTTCACATACTTGATCCTGTTTATTGTGCCGTCAACACATTGGAAAGTAAACATGACTATGTGAATAAAGTTTCCTAGATTTATCAGACACAGGGTTTTACTGATATGATAATCTACAACAAGAGTTTACTTGTATTTGGAGAAATACTATGTTCTTTCCAGAGGATAATTTTATCCCTTTACAGTGTAGATCATTCATATAGAGGATCATTGATCACATTAGGATTATAACAATGGATAACTAATGATGTGTCTATATGGTGGAACATATAGAGCATTCTATATACTGAGAGTGCAATTCTAAGTTCTATGCGTGGATTCAACGAAGAATTAATAAGTTAGTGAATTTTAATGCTAAATTCTTGATCTACTTATTGGAATCAAGGTTATATAGACCCATGGTCCCCCCACTAGTTGAGATAATATTGCTTGTAAGACTCATGTAATTGGTTTTGATTAATCCATTATAATTCTCAAATTAGACTATGTCTATTTGTGAATTTTTCACTAAGTAAGGGCGAAATTGTAAAGAAAGAGTTTATAGGGGCATATTTGTTAATTATGATACTTTGTATGGTTCAATTAATAAATGGTTGAATTAGGAAATTGGCATTTTTGAGAAAATCAGATACAAAAGGTTTTAAAGTTGCAAAATTGCAAAAAGCAAGGCCCAATCCATTAAAGATATGGCCGGCCACCTATTGTAGTATTTTAAGTTGATTTTTTCATTATTTTAATGCCATATAATTCAAATCTAACCCTAGTGGAATGCTATAAATAGATAGTGAAGGCTTCAGGAAAAACACTTCTTCTGATTCAGAAAACCTGAGCCTTCTCTCTCCCTATCTTTGGCTGACCCTTCTCTTTCTACATCCCTCTTCAATTTCGAAAATCTTAGTGTGAGAGTAGTGCCCAAACACATCAAGTGATACCTCAATCATAGTGAGGAAGATCGTGAAGAAAGATCATCAGCAAAGGAGTTTCAGCATCAAAGATTCAGAGAAAGAGATCCAGGTTCAGATATTGATAATGCTCTGCTACAGAAAGGAATCAAGGGCTAGATATCTGAACGAAAGGAGTCATATTATTCCGCTGCACCCAATGTAAGGTTTCTTAAACTTTATATGTGTTTAATTTATCGTTTTAGAAAGTTCTTATTTAGGATGTTAATAAACATACTTGTGAGTAGATCTAAGATCCTGGTAGAATAATTTCCAACAACTGGCCTCAGAGCCATGGTAATTGATTTACTTGCAAGAAATTTGGACTTTAAAACGATTGTTTGTATGTTCTTTGGATGGTATCATGTTGTATTGAGTGTTATTTGATGATTGATTGATGTTTGTAAATTTTCGTGAAAAATAATTGCGATTTTGTTTCTGGAATTATTTTTATTGGATAGTATGGGAAAAATTAAGCAAGTTAGCCTTTTACAGAACTCAATTTCGATTTTATTTGAATTAGTTATGAATTTTTGAAGATTTGAAAAAATCGGGGCTGTGCTGAAATTTTCCTGCGATCGCGAAACTGTCCGTACAGTTCACAATTTTTTTGTTTTTCTTCGATATTTCATGCTTTTTCATGGAATTAACTTCCGATTTTTGGTATAGTTTTGTATTTATACTATTACTATTCCTAATTCAATTCTAATTATCTTTTTGAATTAATGTAATATTTTTTAAATTTAATTCAAGATATTAGTGTAATTTGAATTTGAATAGAATTAGTATCTATCTTCTTGCTTAAAAATCTATCTTATTTTAAAATTTGATTATATCTTATCTTATTTTAAATTTAAAAATAAGATATTTATAAACATATAATTTTTAAATGATATAAGATATTTTGCTAATTTTTTAAATTTGTTATTTTATTTATTTAAATTACATTTAAAATTTGAAAAAGATATTTATTTATCTTTTCTAATTTTTTATTTAATTTTTATTTATAAAATAACATTAAAAATTTAAAAGTAGTTAGCAAATTTTTGAAATGATATTTAGGTTGGTTGAAACCTAATTTTTCAAAAATTGTAGGTTTAATTTTAAATTTAATTTTTTTAAAAAAAAATTTCGAATTTTTAAATTTTTTTTTAAATTTTCGAATTTTTTTTATTATTTAATTAATTATTTTCGAAATTAAATATTTAATTTAAAATTAAATAAATCCTACATCCAACTATCCAACTAACCTTGTTGCAGGAGTATGTGTTTTAGCTTATGTGTAAGTTTTCAAAACCTATTATTACTTGATTACAAATAGCCATGGTTACTTTTTGCCAGATCTAATGATCTGATGGCTCCCTTGGTCAAGTTAATAATTTGTAACAGGTATATTTACAATCTTCTTTCATCTGTGTATGACCTAGCAACATGATAGGACCCATCCAAAGTGTGCCTGTGTGAGCCTACGTGTTTAATTTTATTATAGATGCATATAGGTTGTTGTTGCTAAAATAAATTATCATAGTTCTTGATAGAATTTATTTAGGCCCATTTAGTTATTGGGCTTATTCAATTAATAACAGTTGTTCTTATTAAGGTTAAATTCCTCTCTTTTGGGCCTTGTGTGAGAGTTGGGAGCCATAGAAGTGGGTACGACATACTGAACCCAGCACCCCCTCACATGAACCACCCCAATTGTGAAGGCCCATTTGCCTGATTTAAATGACTGTACTAGGTTAATTAAACTAGTTTAACCTAATAAAATTGATTAGCAACATAATTAATTTCATTTATTTTGAAATTAATTTAAGAAAATTATAGTTTAAAGAATTCTTTATTCTAAGCTAAACTATATGTATTTTCTTGTATTTAATTAAATATAGAATTATAACCATCTAGATTCTTTCTGGAACTTAATTTAAATTTTTCATTAAATATTCTTATTTAAGTTGATATTTAGTTATCTACAACTAACCAACTTAAATCTGAATATCTTTTGAATTTCAAATTTCAAAATTAAGTTGAGGAATTTTAGGCATTGGTTATTAAGATTCTTTAGATATTTTTTAAGTGAATATCTTTTCGAATATTAACTTAAAAGGGAATATTTTCAAATTAAGTGGTTACAACTTAATTTTTGATATTTAATTAAATTTAAATTTGAAAAATATTTAAGTTCTAGATTTTTTTTCTAATACAACTTAAATTAGATATTTTTTCAAATTTTGTGGAAAAGATACTTAGTTGAATAAGATATTTTCTAGATAGTTATTTCTAGACTACTTATTATTTCTAATATTAAATAGGAAAATATTATAAATTATGAAATTAATTATTTAAATAATTAATTTTGGTACAATTTATTTTAAGTATATTTTTCCTAGTATTAAACTAGAGATTAATAATTAAGCCTTCTCTACAGTTAATTATTTATTTCTTGAATTTAATACATTTAATTAATTTGAAAATTAAATATCTAAGTTGATTTTTATCATCATACTTAAATATTTCTTTTTCATGACATTTAATTAAATAGAAAATTATTTTTAGTTGAAATTTATTTTTTCAACTAAATTTAAATAATTTTCAAAATATATTTTTTCCTTTATTTTATTAATCAAATTTCGAAATTGCATTCTTAAATGCTGGAATTTCGAATTTTATTTGAAAAATAGATTAAAGTTGTAAATTATTTATTTTAATTTTGGACCAACTTAAATCAATGATTTTTTCATTTATTGATTAATTTAAAATAAATTGAATTAAAGTATATTATTAGAAATTGAATTAATTAGTCAAAGGAAAATCTAGATAGGTGATATTTTTGCTTGAAGTATTTTTCTAGTGTATTTAATTAAATAGAAAATTAATATTTAAGTTGATTTTCATCATCATACTTAAATATTTGAAATTTTTCTTATATATTTAATTAAATAGGAAAATTATATTTTTTGTTGTAAATTAATTTTATTAATTAATTTTGGGCCAACATTAAATTAGAATAATTTTTCCAGGATTTATTTTTTATTTTAATATGCATTTTTCAAAAACTGTATTCTTATATACTTTAATTTTTCGAAATGCAATATATATTTATAGAAAATTAAATTTGAGTCGTAAATTAATTTAAATTCATTTTGTAACAACTTAAATTGAATATTTTTCTAAATATTTATTGGAAATTATTACTAAGATGGAAATAATTCATGTTATTTTCATATCCATCTAAGTAAAATTTATAAATATTAAATTAAAATTTATATTTGGAATTTTTCATTAATTAAATAAATATATATTTAAAATAAATAGAATAAATAAAGAGAATCAAAGAAAATACAACTCTCTTTAAATAATGAGCTTTATTATTAAGACATTCGATCTCCATTGTGGGTTTTACACCGCGTTTGTTTTAGTGAGTAATCCTCCCTAATGGAGGAACGTTCATTAGCAATTTCGCAACGTTTAACCTCACATGATAAGTAGTTTGTAAGTGTTTTGTATGGTATGGATCACCCTAATGGTGGCGACCATACTTGACTTGCAAATTATGAAATAATGGTGGAAGCTCATAAGATAGAATTGCCTTGACTCTCGCCTAAACGGGACAACGCTGAATTCCAATCTTGATCGAATAAAAGGTTGCTAGAATGGTTATCATTTTAGATGAGCTGACCACTCTATTCAATGGATGATGCTTTGACTCTCGCCTAAACGGGACACTGTATCCGTTTGTTGAAAAACCTTGGAAATTATTTAGGATTGTATGTTTTAGTATTTTCACTTGTCATTCCTACTTGCTATATGCTTATAATTTCTGAATTGTGTATGAATTTATATTGAACCATGTTATTTTCTGTTATTAAGTTGTAGTTTAATTTCGAATCTTCATTGTTGGTCTAACATGTTTGTTTTTTTAATGAGATAAATCCCTAATGGATTTTCACCATTAGACATACATAATAGTGTTAGATCTTGAAAGATAAATATTGTATATGCAACATCTAGCTGTTCATCAATTGATGACACCTTAGACTAGTATTTTTACAATATGAAACAAGAAGATTACATAAATAAGATTACTTTGTCTTTCGCTAATCGAAGCATCGTTGGATTCTTATTTATAAACGAAATTATCCTAATTCCTCTTAGCTTATTCATTTCGAATTAGCTCAATAATATATCATTGGATGAATGGTCTATAAATCATTTCATGTCATTATATTTTCTCTTAAGAAATTAAATGACGCATATGATTATAATCCCGAAATTCTATTCCCAATTGATATAAATCCTCAATCTTAGAAATCTCCTACTTGTATGGGCAAATCTGACTTAGAGTTTAAATTAGTAGTGGTGGTCCAAGAAAGAATTACTCATTATATTTGGTATAAATTTAAGTCTTTGACTTTAATTTTAGATTCCAAATAGAAATTTTCTTATATTTCTAATTCCAGAATACAATACAGTTACACTCTCTCAAGTGTTTAATATCCATCTTTTATTAATGGATTCAAACTGTATGGAATATGAGTTAGGTATTCTGTGACCAGGATGCACTTACAGTATTCTAAGAACTCTTTGATGTAACTAAACCTATGTCATCAAACGACACTACCATTTTTTTAATCTATGGCATTTGTATCTTGTTCATAGTGGATTTGACAAGATCAATCTCTGCAAAGAGTTAATATGCCTATATCCACTGAAAGTAGTTCATCTCATTCGCAGATGGATGTACATTCAGGGGTGGATATGAGTTTTTCGTTGTATTCTTAAAACAATAACTCTAGATTATACCTTTTAGCAAGAAATTTGAAATGTTTAAAAAATTTCATTAATTTCTAGCAATGGTTAAAACCATTAAGGTAAGTGGTTAAAGATCTTGCGAACTGATAGGGGTGGAGAAATAGTTAGTAGATATGCAGTTCAAAGATCATTAAATTGATTTTCGAATTATATCCAAACTTACTTCCCCAGAAATTTCGAGTTGCATATTGATGATTAGTTACTAGTCGTTGCCTAAATCCTTCTATGGTAATACAATTTCAGAATGATGTAATGGTTGTATACTTAATGTAAATCATTACTAGATTCATGGATGACCTAATCAAAATCTTAAGAAAAGCTAGAACTATTAACCATGGTTTCTTAGCTATTCTAAGTGATTAGGGGTGGACCATCCCATTGTCAATAGATAAGAAAGTGTTTGTTAAAACAAATACTACTTTTCTAAGAAAATGACTAAGTCTGAAAAACAAGTAGCAAATAAAGGTGATATTTAATTCTTGATTCCAAAAGTGTTCTATCATCTTATATAACATATGATGATCCCACTGCCTCTGTTGTCTTGTCACAACCGAAGAGATCAATACCATTTAGTTTTCTTAGACATAATTCACGGTGCCTTGTCATAGTGGGAGAGTTTCTAGGAACTCACCTTCTTATGACTTGGGAGACACTAGTGATTAAAATCCATTGTGAGTTTAAACAAGTAATGGATTGTCAAGATAAGAAACTAAGAAGAAAGCCAATAGAACTATGGTTTAATCCATTCACATGGAGTAACCTAAAGTTTTCTATTACAAGGACATAAAAGGAAATTTTTGTTTATAAGTCCATTCAATGGACTAAACAAAACTTCCTGTTCCTAGTATTATAGGTTTGAGTTTATCTAAACCTATGGCTTGTGGTATACCTGGTAATTACTTACTCTAATGCAAGAAACTTACTTTAGTAAGATGCTGAAGGATTTTCTTTCTAATGGCAATCTATAGAAGCTTCACAACTTCTTAGGTATAGATTTTATTTATCTAAGGAAAAGTCTTAACTATTCCAGAAAAGATAAAGCCATGAAAGAATTTCTTATATCAACAATGAGAGGTCTTAGATATGCTTTTGTATGCCTTATACCAGACACCTGCTGTTGAGTGGGAGTAATGAGTAGGTATCAGAGTAATCCAGGAGAAGAACATTGGAAGACAATCAAGTAAATCCTAAGATTAAGAAGAGGAACTATATGTTAGTCTATAAGGGTGTGTTTAAAACTCTTAGACTACACCATATCAGATTTCGAAATTTGCCTTTGTGCTAGTAAATCTTTCTGATAAGATGGTGGTTACTCTGGGGGTGGAATAGTGATTTTGGAGAAGTGTAAAAACCTATCTGAAGTCTCTAGGTCTACCAGAGAGAGACTGAATGTTAAAGCTGCAGGAAAGGTACTTATTCAGTCTAAGGAAAGTTCTATACATCTTTGGCATCATTCCAAATTGCCTTAAACCACTAGTGTTAATTTCTTGATTAACCAAAAGTAGTTGCCAAAGGTATAGAATCCAGTATCCCAAGAGAGTAGACATATAAAGAGGAATTTCACATTATCAATGATTTTGTGATTAAAGGAAGAGTAATAGTGGAGAAAAGGTTGTGGTTAATTCAACCTTTCAGATCCTATTACGAGGAGTTTACTACTACTACACTTGATTTGTATATCAAGGTGTTGAGATTATTTGAAACACACTTTTTGTTTTATATTAGTGCAAGTGGGAGTTTGTTGGGTTTTATGCCCTAAATAAAACTCATTTCAATATAATCAGATTTACTTATTAATATAGATCAGAAATAACATTTAATGTTGCATGGTTCACATGATTTATTTCATGATTATATGTACATAATGTATAAATTCATCTGAAACCCTTTTCACATACTTGATCCTGTTTATTCTGCCGTCAACACATTGGAAAGTAAACATGACTATGTGAATAAAGTTTCCTAGATTTATCAGACACAGGGTTTTACTGATATGATAATCTACAACAAGAGTTTACTTGTATTTGGAGAAATACTATGTTCTTTCCAGAACATTGGTTAAAGTAAAGCTCAGGTTGGATGAATGGAGTATGCATCGGAAGGGACCGATATTGAACTTTGACTTAGATTTAATTAAACTTACCGTAAAATCTATTCAAGTCAATATCGCCTAGTTGATCCTAGATCAAATGATCTTAATCCTGTTATGATTAGGCTCAATCTTGAAAGGCTATTCGTGTTCCTTGAATTGTTAGTTAAGCCTACTTTTAAGTTAGGGTGATACGTACTTTTTGGGAACACGGTAGTGCAATTGAGTGGGAGCGCTAGCATAAACATGGAATCTATAGCTTCTATCTGGCGAATAGTAAGCAAAGGATGATCACCTTCGAGCTTGACCAAACGAAAATAAATGGTGGAGATCTCATTTCACATAAGCTGAAATATCATTTATACGGGGTCATGTGTTTTAAGGATAAAATACATAGTAGGGTGTTACGGTAATCTAATCCCTTTACTGTGTAGATCATTCATATAGAGGATCATTGATCACATTAGGATTATAACAATGGATTACTAATGATGTGTCTATATGGTGGAACATATAGAGCATTCTATATACTGAGAGTGCAATTCTAAGTTCTATGCGTGGATTCAACGAAGAATTAATAAGTTAGTGAATTTTAGTGCTAAATTCTTGATCTACTTATTGGAAGCTCGGTTATATAGACCCATAGAGTATCTTCTTGGATAGGCTTTGCCCCTGGCATGGTTGCCACAGAAGCCTTCATGCACTTCTATCATTAGCTGTTCAACTTTTGCTTTGTTGACGCACCTCAAGAGAGGCATGGAAAAGCTCTATCTATACATTACTCCGTCTAGGATTAGATACCTCGTAGCTTTTCTTTTCAGTTTGTTTGCTTCAATTTTTCCTTCTGGCAAGGCCCCAATTTTGAGGTTAACTGTGATAGGTGTCATCCATGTTGGATTATCTGTTGGGTTTTGTGCCCTAAATAAAACCCATTTCAATATAATCAAATTTATTTATTAATAAAGATCAGAAATAACATTTTATGTTGCATGGTTCACATGATTTATTTCATGATTATATACATATAATGTATGAATTCTATTTAAGTCCAGAACATATGAATTCGTTAATGATTATAGTGTTGTCAGCATAGTGGAATACAATCTTAATTATATGTTCGAAAGTTTATTCCCTAATTTGTCAGTTCACTAGATTTAGAATCACATGATAATCAGCGATAGGTATTCTTACACCTTGGATAAGGGTTATGTCCTTTCCAGGGCATTGGCAAAGTTTACCAGTATCGGATGTATGAAGTATACATCGGAAGTGACCGATATTGAACTTTGATTAGATTTATTAAAATTTACCATAATATCTATTCAATTCAATATCACCTGTTGATCCTAGATCAAATGATCTTAATCCTGATATGATTAGGTTCGATCTCAAGAGTATTATACATGTTCTTTGATTTGTTAGTTAAGCCTACTTTTGGGTCAGGGTGATACGTACATTTTGGGAACATGATAGTATAATTGAGTGGGAGCGCTAACATAAATATGGAGTTTATAACTTCTATACGAATTTAGAAGTGAAACGATGATATCCTTCGAGCTTGGCTAAACAGAGATAAATGGTTGAGATCTCATTTCACTTCGTTGAAATATCATTTATACGGATCTAAGTGTTTTAAGGGTAAAATACATTGAAGGTGTAACGGTAATTTAGTTCCTATTCAATGTAGATCATCGAATAGAGGGTCATTGATCAAATTAGGATTATAACGATGGATAATTAACAACGTATCTATATCATGGAACATATAGAGCGTTCTATATAACTAAGAGTGCAATTCCAAGTTCTAAGTGTGGATTCAATAAGGAACTAATAAGTTAGGGAATTTACTTGGTAAATTCGGTTCGACTTATTGGAAGCTCGGTTATATAGGCCCATGGTCCCCATACTAGTTGAGACCATACTGCTTGTAAGACTCAGTTAATTGATTTTAATAAATCAATGATAATTCTAAAGTTAGACTATGTCTAGTTTATGAATTTTCACTAAGCAAGGGCGAAATTGTAAAGAAAAGAGATTCTAGGTTTATTTATTAATTAAGAGACTTTATATGTCTAAATTAATAAATATATTAAATGAAAATATTATTTAATAATTAATTTCTAGTTATTACATAATTAGAATTGGCATTTAAATGGTTAAATGTGAAAATTGGCCTTTTTTGAGAAAATAGGATTGAAAAATGACAAAATGGGAAAGTTGCAAAGTGAGGCCCATTTCCCTTATATGGCCGCCCACCATGCAAAAGATTTTACCATTTATATTTTCATTATTATAATGCCATACAATTCTAACCTAAACCTAGATGGCATTCTATAAATAGAAAGTGTTGGCTTCAGAAAACTATGACTTGCATATTGTTCCTTTCAGAGAATAGCCATAGCCGCCCCTCTCTTCTTTTCTTCTCTTCAATTTCGAAATACCTTAAGTGCTAGAGTAGTGCCCACACACATCAAGTGGTATCTCAATCATAGTGTGTAAGACTGTGAAGAATCCAAACAACAAGAAGGAGAATCAGCATCAAAAGAAGGAGAGAAAAAGATCCAGGTTCAGATCTTGATTATGCTCTGCTACGGAAAGGAATCAAGGGCTAGAGATCTGAACGGAAGGAGTCATTATATTCCGCTGCACCCAATGTAAGGTTTACAAAACTTTATATGTGTTTATTTCATTGTTTTAGAATTCGTATTAGGTTGTTAATGAAACATACATGGTAGTAAATCTAAATCCTGGTAAAATATTTCCAACAGTATCATCCAACATGTAACCTTCTTTTGGGATGCTAATGCTGGGTTCCTCTAAGAACTGTATTGGCACCAGATTTGCTTTGTCGACAATGGAGCTACTTGCCAGACGGGCAAGTGCATTTGATGTAGCGT
Organism: Cannabis sativa; assembly: GCF_029168945.1. NCBI lineage: Eukaryota > Viridiplantae > Streptophyta > Magnoliopsida > Rosales > Cannabaceae > Cannabis > Cannabis sativa. Next base: position 40,404,172 of record NC_083606.1, on the reverse strand, counting down.
TTTGCTCTCTAAGGATCTGTCTAATTGTGTAGCCTTTGAGATGACTTAGTCTGTCTTTGATTTTTCTAAAGTAGGCGACAATTTTTTCACCTCAAGCTATGTATTCACCTAGGACATGATTCACAACTAGTTGAGAATCGCTGAATATGTCCAGGTGGTCAGCCCGTACTTCATGTGCCAGCTTGAGGTCAGCTATCAAGGCTTTATATTCAGCATCATTATTTGAGTCTTTGAAGCTGAATTTGATTAGTCTGTGCAATTGCTTCCCCCATGTGTTATAAGGGCAATGTCTACATCAGACAATTAGTTAGTACAACTTCCTTCAACATGGAGTTTCCATGTTAGATCTTCAAGATTTTTCTACTGCTCTTACTCTCGCTTATTCTCTAGCTCTTGCTTTTCTCCCGAGTCTTGAGAGATCTTAAGAGTTGCGTTGGTGCACTCAGCTACGAGGTCTGCAAGGTCTTGACCCTTGATGGCTGTTCTTGGTTGGTACGTGATCTCGAACTGGCCAAGCTCAATGGCCCATTTGAGTAGTCAACCTGATGCTTTATGTTTCTACAAAACCTACCATAATGGTTGATCGGTGTGCACCTTTATGAGGTGTGCTTAGAAGTAGGGTCTCATCTTTTTGGAAGCCAAGAGGAGATTGTAAGCAACCTTCTCCATGAGTGGATACCAACTTTCAGCATCGTCAAGCCTTTTATTCATGTAGTATACAAGGTGTTGTACACTGTCTTCTTCTCTTTTGAGGACAACACTCACAACATGTTCTATGACTGCTAGGTACATGCCTAGCTCTTCATTGTCTAGGGGTTTAGACAGTATAGGTGGTTGAGCCAATTGATTATTTAGCTCTGTCCACTCAAATTTTTTGTTGCCTCTGAGAATGTTGAAGAAATGTACACATTTGTCTATAGACTTGGACACAAATCTGCTTAATGCACTAATGCATCCTGTTAGGCTTTGCATTTCCTTGATAGTTATGGGCGACTTCATGTCCAAAAGGGCTTGGATCTTGTTTGGGTTTGCTTCTACTCCCCTAGCATTGACTATGAAGCCAAGGAATTTTCCCAAGCCTACACTGAAAGAGCATTTGAGGGGGTTAAGCTTCATGTTGTAGCTGCAAAGGATTTTTAAGCATTCGTTCAGGTCACATGCCCCCAACCTTTTTGGACTTCACAATCATGCTGTCCACAAACACCTCCATGTAACGGCTGATGAGATCCTTAAACATCATGTTCACCAGCCTTTGATATGTGGCCCCTGCATTTTTCAGCCTGAAGGGCATGACATTGTAGCAATATAAGCCTAGGTCCATCATGAAGCTAGTGTGCTCCTGATTTGGGAGATGCTTCTTTATTTGATTGTACCTTGAATATGCATCCATGAAACTGAGGACTTCATGGCCAGCTATTGCATCTACTAGTTTGTCAATTCTAGGAAGCAGAAAGTAGTCATTTGGACATGCTTTGTTCAGGTTGGTGAAGTCGATGCATACTCTACTCTTTTTGTTGGGTTTGGGCACCAGTATTGGGTTGGATACCCATTGTGGATAGAAGGCCTATATTAAGAAGTCATGGGCTCGCAGCCTCTCAACCTCATATTTGAGTACTTGTGCGCACTCCTTATCTAGTAATTGCCTTTTTTGTTGAACAAGCCAGATGCTTGAGTGCATGGGTCATCACAGTGGGGTAAATCCCGACCATGTTCCCATGTAACCATGCAAAAAGGTCTAGGTTCACTCTTTTAAATATTATTAGTATTGATTTAATTTTTGACGCTAAACCTTTACCAATCTTCACTCTTCTTGTTAGGAAACTGGGATCAAACTCCACTTCTTCCAACTCTTCTACATGCCCAAAGCTTCTTGCAGGATCCCCAAATCGAGGATCTATATCTGTGTCCCCACTTTAGGCTGGACTTCATTGCCCTTACTGGGCTCATCTTATGGGCCTTTGATTGGAATGTTCTCCTTTTTGGCCTTAGATAGGGCCAGGTTGTAATAATGAGGAGCAAACTGTTGGTCTCCCCTCACACATGCCACCCCGTGCCTTGTTGGAAATTTGAGGCATAAGTGGTAGATGGATGTGACCGCCTTTTGGTCATTGAGGCCTGGTTGGCCTATCATGGCATTGAAAGCCAATGGAACGTCGATCAAGACAAACTGTGCCATTAGAGTTCTAGTGGTTGGATTTTCTCCAACTCTGAGGGGTAATGTAATATATTCGACAAGTGCGATGCCTTGGCCAAAGAAGCCATACATCACTTGATTGGAGGGTGCCAGGTTGGTGAGCTGGAGCCCCATCTTTTTCATATATTGACTAGAAAAGAATCTTGGAGGAGGCTCCAAAGTCCACCATCCATCTTGCTACGGTCATGTTTCCGATTTATACAGTTATGACGGTCATTGTACGGAAAGCTGACCTGAACAGCGTCTTCTTCGGTGAAGGAGATCGTGGTCTCTATATGCTTTTGTTGCTTAGAGCTCTTGTCTTCAATGACTAGGATATCGCTTTTAGGCTCATGATGGAGTGTCCGAGCATAGGGCTCCCTAGCTTTACTTGTCTCTCCTGCAATATGGGGCCCACCGATGATGACCCCTAAATGCCCTGCCAGTAGTGGTGCCATTGGATCTCCGCCTTGGGCACCTTGTGCGTGAGATTGCTCGTTTTACACACAACAATGAAGGTGGGGATTATTACGCCTTATAAGGTATTCAATCTCCCTCTTCAAATTTTGACATTCATTGGTGTCATGGCCAAAGTCATTGTAGTATCGGCACAACTTTGACATGTCCCTCTTCTCCATCTCCTTTTTGATAGGAAAGGAATTTTTGTATGGGACTGTTCCCTAAGTGGCCATAAAGATGGCATTAGGCTTCTCTGTCAGGAGGGTGAAGTAGGTGTACTTCTCCTCCTTACTCTTCTGTGGCGTGGGAGAAGTGTTAAACATTCCCTTTTTGCTAGTGTTCCTCCCGGAGTTATTGGTGTTGCGCTTATTTCTAGTATTTTTACCACTACAAGTCTAGGCAGAGTTGTTGGTGTCTGATGTTGCCCCTTGTATGCCTTGAGACTGTATGATGTCTCCCAGCTGCCTGTTGTTGACATGCCCCGTCTGGGCATGTCATATGGCTTCTTCAAGTTTGATAAAGCCATCATCTCTATAAAGGAAGTCCTTCATGTTTTTGGTAGACATCTCCCATATATCTTTCGAGAAGTCACTCAATGAGAATATGCCCCTCAGTATGGACGTATATTGGCCTTCTTCTGTAAGGCCTTTACTTTGGTAGCCTTGGCCATGAACCTCTGGATGTAATCCTTCAATGGTTCTCCTTATCGCTTGTTGACTTCGACTAGGTGTTCTAGCTTCGATGGTATAAGTTTTTGTTGGAATTATTTTACCAGGATCTTAGATCTACTCACAAGTATGTTTATTAACACCCTAAATATGAATTTCTAAAACGATGAAATTAAACACATATAAAGTTAAGAAACCTTACATTGGGTGCAGCAGAATTAAATGACTCCTTCCGTTCAGATCTCTAACCGTTGTATCCTTTCTGTAGCAGAGTATTATCAAGATCTGAACATGGATCTCTTTCTCTGAATCCTTGATGCTGAAACTCCTTTGCTGATGATCTTTCTTCGGGATCTTCCTCACTATGATTGAGGTATTGCTTGCTATGTGTGGGCACTACTCTAATCACTAAGGTAATTTTGAAATATGAAGGAAGAGGAGAGAGAGAGAGTGGCGGCCAAGGAAGAGAGAGAAGGCTCAGGTTTTTCTGATTCAGAAGTGGAATATTCCTGAAGCCTTCACTATCTATTTATAGCATTCCACTAGGGTTAGGTTTGAATTATTTGGCATTAAAATAATGAAAATATCAGTTTAAAATGCCTACAAAAGTGGCCGGCCATGGCTTGGTGGATTTGGGCCTTGCTTTTTGCAATTTTGCAATTTTAACACTTTTGTATCTGATTTTCTCAAAAATGCCAATTTTCCAATTCAACCATTTAAATGCCAATTCTAACTATTTAATAACTATAAATAAATATTAAATAATATTGTCATTTATCATATTTATTAATTGAACCATACAAAGTATCATAATTAACAAATATGCCCCTATTAACTCTTTCTTTACAATTTCGCCCTTACTTAGTGAAAATTTCACAAATAGACATAGTCTAATTTGTGAATTATAATTGATTAATCAAAACCAATTACATGAGTCTTAGAAACAATATTATCTCAACAAGTGCGGGGACCATTGGTCTATATAACTGAGCTTCCAATAAGTAGATCAAGAATTTAGCACTAAAATTCACTAACTTATTAACTCTTCGTTGAATCCACGCATCGAACTTAGAATTGCACTCTCAGTATATAGAATGATCTATATGTTCCACCATATAGACGCATCATTAGTTATCCATTGTTATAATCCTAATTTGATCAATGTTCCTCTACATGAATGATCTACACTGTAAAGGGATTAGATTACCGTAACACCCTACTATGTATTTAATCCTTAAAACACTTGACCCCGTATAAATGATATTTCAGCTTATGAGAAATAAGTACTCCACCATTTATGTTCGTTTGGTCAAGCTCGAAGGAGATCGTCCTTTGCTTACTATTCGCCAGATAGAAGCTATAGATTCCATGTTTATGCTAGCGCTCCCACTCAATTGCATTACCGTGTTCCCAAAATGTACGTATCACCCTGACCTAAAAGTAGGCTTAACTAACAAATCAAAGAACACGAATAGCCTTTCAAGATTGAGCCTAATCATAACAGGATTAAGAACATTTGATCTAGGATCAACTTGGCGATATTGACTTGAATAGATTTTACGGTAAGTTTAATTAAATCTAAGTCAAAGTTCAATATCGGTCCCTTCCGATGCATACTCCATGCATCCAACCTGAGCTTTAATTTAACCAATGTTCTGGAAAGAACATAACATTTCTCCAAATGCAAGTAAACTCTTGTTGTAGATTATCATATCAGTAAAACCCTGTGTCTGATAAATCTAGGAAACTTTATTCACATAGTCATGTTTACTTTCCACTGTGATGACAACACAATAAACATGATCAAGTATGTGAAAAGGGTTTAAAATGAATTTATAAATCAAATAGTCAAGCAATTGATAAAGTGAACCAAAACATACACAAATGAATGAAAAATACTTCTGTTTCTTTATTGATGTTGAATAAAATAGATTACATTGAAATGGAGTTTTATTTAGGGAATAAAACCTAACAAACTCCCACTTGCACTAATATAAAACTAATTAGTATATATCAATTAATCCTAAATTCTGACGGTGCTTTTCAAAGGCTGTCACGGCCAGGACTTTGGTAAATGGATCAGCTAGGTTGTCCTCTGTGTCAACTTTCTCAACTAGTACATCCCCTCTTGCCACGTATTCTCTGATAATGTGATACTTCCTTTCAATGTGTTTGCTTCTCTTGTGGCTTCGAGGTTCTTTACTGTTTGCTATTGCTCCATTGTTATCACAAAGTAAGACCAGAGGCTTTTCCATTCCAGGAACGACACCTATGCTGGTGAAGAACTTTCTTAGCCAGACAAGTTCTTTAGCAGCTTCGGCTGCTGCTATGTATTCAGCTTCCATAGTTGAGTCCGATATTGCGGTTTATTTAGCACTTCTCCAAATCACTGCTCCACCCCCAAGAGTAAACACCATCCCAGATGTCGATTTCCTGTCTTCAAGACTTAACTTGAAATCTGAATCATTGTAGCCTATGGGATTTAAAGCACCACCCTTGTAGACTAACACAAGATTCCTTGTACTCTTTAAGTATTTCAGAATATACTTAACTGCATTCCAATGTTCATGTCCTGGGTTAGACTGATACGCTCACGATTCCAACAGCATAACAGATGTCAGGTCTAGTTCATAACATTGCATACATTAGACTTCCAACTGCAGAGGCATAGGGAATTTTAGCCATGTCCTCTATCTCTTGAGGATCAGTCGGAGACTGTTCCTTAGATAGACGAATACCATATCTAGAAGGCATGTCTGCCCCATTGGTGTTGTTCATGGAGAATCTCTCTAAGACTTTGTCTATGTAGGTTGTTTGAGAGAGAGCAAGACATCTGTTCTTCCGGTTTCTAATAATCTGAATACCAAGAACATAGGCTGCTTCACCCAAATCTTTCATATCGAATTGAGTGTTGAGCCATTCCTTGATGTGAGTCATTTTCTTGACATTGTTTCCAATAATCAAAATGTCATCAACATAAAGGACCAGGAATACTACTATTTGGTCTTCCTTGAGTTGGTAAACACAAGGTTCATCTTCATTCTGAAGAAAGTCGTAGGTCTTGATGATTTCATTAAACCTTTTGTTCCATGAGCGAGAAGCTTGCTTAAGTCCATAGATAGACTTGTTTAATTGCAAACTTTCTTTTCCTACCCAGGAAGAACATAACCTTCTTGTTGCTCCATATAGATGGTTTCTTCAAGTACCCCATTAAGGAAGGCAGTCTTGACATCCATTTGCCAGATTTCATAATCGAAAGCAACAGCTATGGAGAGAAGAATTCAGATGGATTTGAGCATGGCAACAGGGCTAATAGTTTCCTCATAGTCCACGCCTTCTCTTTGGGTATAACCCTTGGCTACAAGTCTAGCTTTAAAAGTTTCGACTTCGCCTCCAGCTCCTCTTTTCTTCTTGTAAACCCACTTGCATCCTATCAGATGATAGTAGTCAGGTGCGTCTACATATTCCCAGACTTTGTTCTTTTTCATGGAATCCATTTATGAATCCATGCCGGCCGACCATCGTTTTCGTTGCGGACTAGCCATTGCCTGTTTATAGGTTAATGGATCGTTATCAATACCGTCACCTACGACCATATTGATTTCACCATCCAAGCCATAACGAGTAGGTTTTGTTGAAACCCTCCCACTACGACGAGGTACGGTGGTCTTCTCAACAGAAACTTTAGTAGTAGATTTCTCAGTTTGTTCAACTGAGGGAGTGGGATTGTCTTCTTCACGAGTGGAAGAGGACGGAACATTGGAATGACTTATATCTGATAGCAATTCCTCTAGAACAACTTTACTTTTCGGTTTGTAGTCTTTAATATAGTTCTCTTCAAGGAAAGTAGCATTCGTAGAAACAAACACTTTGTCATCCTTGTGACTATAAAATAGTCCACCCCTAGTCTCTTTAGAATTTCTGACAAACATGCATACTTCGGTACGTGATTCAAGTTTGCCTTCTTTCTTTCTTAAGACATGAGCAGGGCACCCCCAAATTCTGTAATGGCGTAAACTAGGTGTTCGACCATTCCAAAGTGCGACGGGTGTCTTAGGGACTACTTTAGATGGAACAACATTTAAAATGTCATTTGCCATCTGTATAGCATATCCCCAGAAGGACGTAGACAGAGTTGAATATCTCAGCATAGACCTAACCATTTCCAAAAGAGTGCGATTTCTTCTTTCTGCAACTCCATTTTGTTGTGGAGTGGCTGGGGCAGTGTATTGGGATTGAATTCCAAGTTCAATTAAATGATCTTTGAACTGCATATCCATATATTCTCCACCCCTATCAGTTCGCAAGATCTTTAATGATTTGCCTAATTGGGTTTGGGCCAAAGCATGAAACTCTTGAAACTTTTCAAACGTTTCAGATTTCTTTTGCATTAGGTAAAGAAAACTATATCTAGAGAAATCGTCAATGAAAGTGACAAAATGCTCATAACCACCTCGGGCTTTGACATTCAAAGGTCCGCAGACATCAGAATGCACTAACCCTAGAGGGATTTTGGCACGCTCTCCCTTTGCAGAGAAAGAACGTTTAGTCATTTTTCCTTCTAGGCAGGACTCGCATACTGGCAGTTCACCTAAGACGATATTTTTCAATTGACCGTCTTTGGTGAGCCTATTGAGTCTATCAAAGCCTATATGACCTAAACGTGAATGCCATAGATAAGTTTGATCATCATTATCAATCTCTTTTCTTTTGAGGTTTCTAGGTCTAGCTACACTGAAAGGTTCACTATTTAGTGAGATTTGAGTACTCGGTCTTAAAACATAAAGCCCTTGTTCCATTATAGCAACACATATTTGAAATCCATTACGAGAAATTGTACAATTTGTACTCGAAAAATTCAATATATAAGATTGTGTTTGCAAACATGAGACACTAATCAAGTTTCTACTAAAGTTTGGAATAAATAAAACATTTTCTAAAATTAAAAATCTTTGTTGAAACTTGATGCAGGCTTTTCCTCTAGCTTTGACCGATACTAATTAGCCATTGCCAACTTTAAGCTTTAACTCTCCTGGAAGCAGATTTTCCCAAGTTTCAAGCAATTACAGTGAAGAACATACATGGTTAGTAGACCCAGAATCAACAATCCAGATGGATTTGTCGTTCTCTAAAAACATGATTCAAAGACAAAAGCATTACCTTCGTTTGAATTGTTTAGAAGCCTGGGACATCGTTCTTCATGATGTCCCTTTTCATTACAATTCAAACATAGAAGATCATGTCTGATAATTGTCCTTGAAGAAGCAGCTTTGCTAGATCCTTCATACCTAGTCCTTTTCCTTCGATTATGGATTGCAAACCCAGGGGGACCCATTGCAATCAAATTCCGTTCATGGGCTCGTAATTTTTCTTCGAGCTTGTCCATGTCGGAGGAGTTAGAATTGTTGATCATGTAAGAGATAACAAATTCATTATACTCCGGAGGAAGACTATTAAGGATGAGTTGGACCCATTGTTCTCTTGATAAATCAATTCCTAGTAGATTTGCATTTTGGAACTTCAGATTCATCATCAACAGGTGCGAGTTAATGCAACTACCAAGATGCATTTTCACACTATAGAGTTCTTTTGCTAAGATAGTAACTAGGAGAGGATCGGGGTGAGGGTTATTCATAATGACACTACAACATATCAATAAAACAGAAGTAAGGTTTTGGCTCATAAATTCATACACAGTTCAGAAAATAAAAAGTAATGACATATGTTATAGAAATACTAAGTCTAACATAGTTTATTTTCCAAGGTATTTCAACAAACTGATACAGTGTCCCGTTTAGGCGAGAGTCAAAGCATCATCCATTGAATAGAGTTGTCAGCTCATCTAAAATGATAACCATTCTAGCAACCTTATATTCGATCAAGATTGGAATTCAGCGTTGTCCCGTTTAGGCGAGAGTCAAGGCAATTTTATCTTATGAGCTTCCACCTTTGTTTCATAATTTGCATGTCAAGTATGGTCGCCACCATTAGGGTGATCCATACCATACAAAACACTTACAAACTACTTATCATGCGAGATTAAACGGTGGGAAATTGCTAATGAACGTTCCTCCATTAGGGAGGATTACTCACTAAAACAAACGCGGTGTAAAATCCACAATGGAGATCGAATGTCTCTTGATTAAAAGCTCATTATTTAAAAAAATATTATATGTATTTTGTATAATCATTTCAATTCGATATTATAATAATGAAAAATTACAAACTAAAGTTGGTTTAAATAAAAAATCCACTTTAATTAATTTTCAATTATTATTTAAATTTGAAAAATAAATTCAAATAAATATCGAACAAGTTCCATAATATAATAATGAAAAATTACAAATAAAAGTTGGTTTAAATAAAAAAAAACAACTTTAATTAATTTTCAATTATTAAATTCGAAAAATAAATTCGAATAATAAATGGAACAAATTTGAAAATATCTTGTTCAAGTTGTTCTAGAAGAATCTAAAAAAAATCAACTTAAATATCTTTTAAATCAGATTTAATTAAATTAAAAATTAAATTGTGACCACTTAATTTTGAAGATATTCCATTTTAAGTTAATATTCGAAAAGATATTAACCTAAAAAATATCTAAAATATTCCATTTTAAGTTAATATTCGAAAAGATATTAACTTAAAAAATATCTAAACAATCTTAATAACCAATGCCTAAAATTCCTCAACTTAATTTTGAAATTTTAAATCCAAAAGATATTCAGATTTAAGTTGGTTAGTTGTGAATAACTAAATATCAACTTAAATAAAAATATTTAATGAAAAATTTAAATTAAGCTTCAGAAAGAATCTAGATGGTTATAATTCTATATTTAATTAAATACAAGAAAATACATATAGTTTAGCTTAGAATATAAAATTCTTTAAACTATGGTTTTCTTAAATTAATTTCAAAATAAATGAAATTAATTATGTTGCTAATCAATTTTTATTAGGTTAAACTAGTGTAATTAACCTAGTACAGTCATTCAAATCAGGCAAATGGGCCTTCATAATTGGGGTGGTTCATGTGAGGGGGTGCTGGGTTCAGTATGCCGTACCCACTTCTATGGCTCCCAACTCTCACACAAGGCCCAAAAGAGAGGAATTTAACCTTAAAATGAACAACTGTTATTAATTGACTAAGCCCAAAAACTAAATGGGCCTAAATAAATTCTATCAAGAACTATGATAATTTATTTTAGCAACATTAACCTATATGCATCTATAATGAAATTAAACACATAGGCTCACACAGGCACATTTTGGATGGGTCCTATCATGTTTCTAGGTCATGCACAGATGAAAGAAGATTGTAAATATACTTGTTACAAATTATTATCTTGACCAAGGGAGCCATCAGATCATTAGATCTGGCAAAAAGTAACCATGACTATTTGCAATCAAGTAATAATAGGTTTTGAAAACTTACACACAAGCTAAAACACATACTCCTGCAACAAGGTTAGCTGGATAGTTGGATGTAGGATTTATTTAATTTGAAATTAAATAATTAATTTCGAAATTAAATAATTAATTAAAAAAAAATAATTTTCGAAAATTAAAAAAAAAATTGTAATAAAAAATTTCGAAATTAAATTAAAATTTAAATTTAAAATTAAACCTACAATTTTGAAAAATTAGGTTTCAACCAACCTAAATATCATTTCAAAATTTGTTACCTACTTTTCAAATTTAAATGTTATTTTATAAATAAAAATTAAATAAAGAATTAAAAAAGATAAGTGAATATCTTTTTTCAGATTTTAAATGTAATTTAAATAAATAAAATAACAAAATTTAAAAGTTAGCAAAATATCTTACATCTTTTTAAAATTACATGATTATAGTTATCTTATTTTAAATTTAAATAAGGTCAAATTATTTTAAAAAAAAATTATTTAAAATATTTAAAATCTGACCTTGAATTTAAAAATAAGATAAGATATAATCAAATTTTAAAAAAAATAAGATAGATTATTAAGCAAAAAAGATAGATACTAACTATTTTTAAATTCAAATTACACTAATATCTTGAATTAAATTTAAAAAATATTAAATTGATTGAAAATGATAATTAGAATTGAATTAGGAATAGTAATAGTATAAATACAGAACACACAAAAAATCGGAAGTTAATTCCATGAAAAAGCATGAAAAAACAAAGAAAAACGAAAAAATTGTGAGTTGTACGGACGGGATGCTGTGCATACCCGTCCTCGCGTGCATGGGGGGTGCATGAGGATGAAAACTCGGCGCTAGTGGGTTCTGGCAGGATTTCCGCGCGCGCACAAGGGTTTCAGCTCAACCACGATTTTTTCGAAACTTTAAAAAATCATAACTAATTCAAATTAAATCGAAATTGAGTTCTGTGAAAAAGTAACTTGCATAATTTTTTCCATAATATCCAATAAAAATAATTCCAGAAACAGATATTCAATTATTTTTCACGAAAATTCACAAACACCAATCAATCATCAAATAACACTCAATACAATATGATACCATCCAAAAACAAACAAACAATCGTTTTAAAGTCCAAATTTCTTGCAAGTAAATCAATTACCAGGGCTCTGAGGCCAGTTGTTGGAATTATTTCACCAGGATCTTAGATCTACTCACAAGTATGTTTATTAACACCCTAAATATGAACTTTCTAAAACGATGAAATTCAACACATATAAAGTTAAGAAACCTTACGTTGGGTGCAGCGGAATTAAATGACTCCTTCCGTTCAGATCTCTAACCCTTGTATCCTTTCTGTAGCAGAGTATTATTAAGATCTGGACCTGGATCTCTTTCTCTGAATCCTTGATGTTGAAACTCCTTTGCTCATGATCTTTCTTCACGATCTTCCTCACTATGATTGAGGTATTGCTTGCTGTGTGTGGGTACTACTCTAATCACTAAGGTAATTTTGAAATATGAAGGAAGAAGAGAGAGAGAGAGTGGCGGCCAAGGAAGAGAGAGAAGGCTCAGGTTTTTTTGATTCAGAAGTGTAACTTTCCTGAAGCCTTCACTATCTATTTATAGCATTCCACTAGCGTTAGGTTTGAATTATTTGGCATTAAAATAATGAAAATATCAGTTTAAAATGCCTACAAAAGTGGCCGGCCATGGCTTGGTGGATTTGGGCCTTGCTTTTTGCAATTTTGCAATTTTAACACTTTTGTATCTGATTTTCTCAAAAATGCCAATTTTCCAATTCAACCATTTAAATGCCAATTCTAACTATTTAGTAACTATAAATAATTATTAAATAATATTGTCATTTATCATATTTATTAATTGAACCATACAAAGTATCATAATTAACAAATATGCCCCTAAAACTCTTTCTTTACAATTTCGCTCTTACTTAGTGAAAAATTCACAAATAGACATAGTCTAATTTGAGAATTATAATTGATTAATCAAAACCAATTACATGAGTCTTACAAGCAATATTATCTCAACTAGTGGAGGGACCATGTGTCTATATAACCGAGCTTCCAATAAGCAGATCAGGAATTTATTACTTAAATTCATTAACTTATTAATTCTTCGTTGAATCCACGCATAGAACTTAGAATTGCACTCTCAGTATATAGAATGCTCTATATGTTCCACCATATAGACGCATCATTAGTTATCCATTGTTATAATCCTAATTTGATCAATGTTCCTCTATATGAATGATCTACACTGTAAATGGATTAGATTACCGTAACACCCTACTATGTATTTTATCCTTAAAACACTTGACCACGTATAAATGATATTCCAGCTTATGTGAAATGAGTACTCCACCATTTATGTTCATTTGGTCAAGCTCAAAGGAGATCATCCTTTGCTTACTATTTTCCAGATAGAAGCTATAGATTCCATGTTTATGCTAGCGCTCCCACTCAAGTGCACTACCGTGTTCCCAAAATGTACGTATCACCCTGACCTAAAAGTAGGCTTAACTAACAAATCAAAGAACACGAATAGCCTTTCAAGATTGAGCCTAATCATAAGAGGAATAAGAACATTTGATCTAGGATCAACTTGGCAATATTGACTTGAATAGATTTTACGGTAAGTTTAATTAAATCTAAGTCAAAGTTCAATATCGGTCCCTTCCGATGTATACTCCATGCATCCAACCTGAGCTTTACTTTAACCAATGTTCTGGAAAGAACATAGCATTTCTCCAAATGCAAGTAAACTCTTGTTGTAGATTATCATATCAGTAAAACCCTGTGTCTGATAAATCTAGGAAACTTTATTCACATAGTCATGTTTACTTTCCAATGTGATGACAGCACAATAAACATGATCAAGTATGTGAAAAGGGTTTAAGATGAATTTATAAATCAAATAGACAAGCAATTGATAAAGTGAACCAAAACATACACAAATGAATGAAAAATACTTCTGTTTCTTTATTGATGTTGAATAAAATAGATTACATTGAAATGGAGTTTTATTTAGGGCATAAAACCTAACAGTTTTGAGGATGAATATTGGGTGTAGAATTCTTGTGATAACTAGACCCAAGAGTTGAATCTCCGTAGGGTGAGTTTGAAGTACCATTGTTGAGCCATTTCCGACAAAGTGACTAAAAAAAAGCGATATCATACATCACTAGTAACCTTCTGGAGATCAAGTTGCATCTCAAAGTATTTGATGTGAGCCAATGGGCCTTCTCGCCCGATATACATTTTCCATACCGGCTTTTTGAACTTAGGAAAGGGTAGGGCATTAATGTATGCCGAGAATGGTGACCCCCTTGACTGATCAAGTTCATGGTCTGAAGGCTTTGGACCAACTATGCCTTGAATCATGTTCCTGAGTCAGTCCAATTGTGTCTGCATATAAGGATATGTTTTGAAGAGATAAGTGCTGGCCAGCCATACCCTATGAGAGTATGGTGAAGATCGGCTAGACGTGTGTTGATTTGTAGACCCTGGCTGGCCATTCCCTGGTATAGGTGTTGGCCTTGACCAACAAGGCATACACTCGGTTGCTGTCCTTCACTGGGCAGAACTACATTGGGCAGGGCCTGGCAGCCCACTGCTCCTTCATGGCTGGCCAGACCTGCAAGTGGTAGAGTCTGGCCATCCACTACTTCTTCATGGCTAGCCAGACCTGCAAAGGGCAGGGTCTGGCCGCCCGTGATGCTACCATGGCCAGCAAGACCTATAAAGGTAGGGTCTGGCCAACCAAGACTCATCGATGGACGGATGTTGACTGTGTTGATAGGAGGGAGATCACACAATTGCTGGAGTTTGGTGGATCGAGGTGTCTGAAGTGATCAGTTTCACTTTGCAAATTTCCATTTTGGGTGTTTCCACCCACTTCCAGTCCTTGTCGGTTGAAGATTGACTTCTGGGCACTTCACTCCACTTGGGGACAAAGTGCTATCCTCTGACCGACCAAGGGTACTCCTGTTGGTGGTTGGCCGACCACAAGCTGTACAATGGGGGTTGTTACGGAGCTAGAGATCCCTGGCTAGCCCCCTATGCTACTATTTTCCAGGATCTTGCTATTCTCACCATTAAACCTTTGAGGAAAGGTCTATCCTCCCTCTATGAGGGAAGATTTGTCCCAGTTCATGAGAAACGAGGTTGGTCAGCATGTCGATAGATCCTCCCTGATCCATCAATGAGTCTTCCTTCAAGTGGATCTCTATTGAGATCCTGGCCTCTTCCATCAGTTCTCTGGTTGAACTGCCTTAACAGATTGTTGGCCTCCCAATTGTGGCTATCTAACACTGCTTGGTGAGATTAAAGGATGTACTCTTGGTCATCCATCCATCTCAAGAATTCATGTCTCTACTGAGCGAATACATAACAATCAGCAGTGAATGGTTCTTCAGTTAGGCCTGCATGACTAATAACTTTCTTATGGGACATAGTGGATAAAGATGAGATCATGGTTGATCCGGTCAAAATCAAAGCAATTTCGAATTGGTTAACAGCAAAATTAACTACTGAGGTTAGAAACTTTTTGGGTTTAGCTGGTTATTATCGTCAGTTCGTTGAAGGTTTCTTGAAATAGCTCGACCTTTAACGGAATTGACCCAGAAGAATTTGAAGTGTGTTTGGACTGATTGGTTTGAGAAAGTTTTCAGAAGTTAAAGCAGCGCTTGATTACCGCTCCAGTATTAACTCTTCTTTTGGATAAGGAAAAGTTTGTCATTTATTGTGATGCCTCGAGACATGGTCTAGGCTGTGTACTCATGAAAACTGGAAAGGTAATAATTTATGCTTCTTGGTAGTTAAAAGAGTATGAATAAATGTACCCTACTCACGATTTAGAGCTCACAGCAATAATATTTGTCCTAAAGATTTGGAGCATTACTTATATGGCGAGAAATGTGAGATTTACACTGATCATAAAAGTCTAAAATACTTCCTTACCAAGAAAGACCTAAACATGAGACAAAGGCATTGACTTGAGCAGGTAAAGGATTATGACTGTGAAACCCTTTATCATCCTGTGAAGGCCAATGTTGTAGCTGATGCCCTAACTAGAAAGGGTTAGAACCATATGAATACTATCAAACAGATTTTCAAGCAACTTGCAGATGAAATGACCCGAGCTAACATTGAGTTTTTTGTGGGACGATTAGCTAATATCACCTTGCAATCTAGTCTCCTAGAAAGAATTAAAGAAGCACAATATCTAGATCTGTATTTGGTGAAATCTCAAGACAGGGTTTCAGTGGGAAAGACCAATGACTTTACAGTGGATAGTAATGGGTTGTTACGGTTTATGAACTGTGTTTGCGTTCCAATGAATGATGATATTAAGAGAGAAATTCTGAATGAGTCTCATACAACTCCTTACTCTGTTCAATCGGGGAAAACAAAAATGTATCAAGATCTTAAGTCCATATACTGGTGGCCTGGAATGAAGAACGACATAGCAGAGTACGTTTCCAAATGTTTAACATGTCAGCATGTGAAGGCTGAACATCAGAGGCCTGCAGTTTTGCTGCAGCCATTGAACCTTGGGTAATGGAAATGGGAAGACATTGCTATGGACTTTGTAGTTGAATTACCTAAGACTATGGGACAATACGACTCTATGTGGGTCATAATATATAGGTTTACAAAGTCAGTGCACTTTTTACCTGTTCAGATAAATTTCTCCATTGATCAGTATGGAGAACTATATGTTAGAGAAATAGTTTATCTTCACGGTTCCCAAAGTCCATAGTTTCTGATAGGGATTCGAAGTTCACATCTAGATTCTGGGAGAGCTTACATAGAGCCATGGGTAGTCAATTGAAATTCAGTACATCATTCCATCCCTAGACAGATGGACAGTTCGAAAGGACCATTAAGATTTTAGAAGACATGCTACGGCATGTGTATTATACTTTGAAGGATCATGGGAAAAGTACCTTCCCTTGATCAAGTTCTCGTACATCAACAACTATCAAGCAACAATCCAAATGGCTCCTTATGAACTACTTTATGGAAGAAAGTGTAGATCACCTATTCACTGGGATGAAGTAGGTGAGAGAAAGTTCTTGGGTCTCAAAGTTGTTCATAGGACAAGTGAGGCAGTTGAAAAGATCAAAGCGTGAATGCTCACTGCTCAGAGTAGACAGAAAAGTTATGCAGATCCAAAGTGATGGGATATTGATTTCCAGGTCTGAGATATGGTATTTCTTCGAATATCTCCTATGAAAAATATTAACGCTTTGGTAAGAAAGGAAAGCTTAGCACAAGGTTCATTGGACCTTTAAAAATCCTAGAGAGGATAGGGCAAGTAGCGTACAAATTGGTTATACCTCCAGCGCTGGAAGCTATACATGATGTGTTTCATGTTTCAATGCTTCGGAAATACGTGTTAGATCTGTCCCATGTACTGAGTTATGAAGCATTGGAATTTCAACCTAATCTTTCATACGAGGAGCAACCAATGCAAGTATTAGACAGAAGAGAGAAAGTCTTGAGAAACAAGACAATTGCACTGATCAAAGTATTATTAAGGAACTAAAAAGTTGAAGAGAAAACCTGGGAACTCGAGAGGAATATGGAGCAGAAATATCCAGAGATGTTCAGGTAAATTTTGGGACTTAATTTCAATAAGGAGGGGATAATTGTAACTAAGGTTTAATAATTAGATTAGCAACCCTAACTAGATTAATTATGTATTAATTAGAAATTATATTATTATATAATTTAGTATATGAAACTATATTGATAAATTGTATTTTAAGAACCCTTGTATGTTAGGGGCATTTTGTAATTTTGACCTAAAAAGGGTAAAATCGTAATTTTATGGTATATCGTGCTTGTGGACTATATTATTATATAGTATGATTATTGTATCTTTCTACAAGTATATTCTAACAAATCGGCGCGGTATAGTCACAACTAGGTATTTTGGGCTGAACTGGGTTTGGGGCCCAAAATACATTTTTGGGATTTATTTATGGGTTGAGATGTAAAATGGCCCTAAATTTAGAAATTAAGTTAGTAAATGTCCTTTTTTATAAACATTTAGCAAAATGGCCATTTGATTAAAAATTTGATGATAAAATTACAATTATAACCTTGGATAATTAACCCTAGCCGTCTACAGTCTTCTCATTCTCTTCTGTCCAAACCATCATGCCTCCTTCTTCTCTCTTGGCACTGACAAGTCCCAATCTATTCCTCTCTTCTAGTCCACCTGCCACCCCTTTTCGTTTACCACCGCAGATCCTCACCACAATCATTCCCTAACTTATTTGTTGGTGGCTAAATGGTTGGTGAATGAAGCAAGAAAAATTTACCACTGACTGGTTGATCAATTTTTTTTTCTTCTTGTTTTTTTGGTGAATCAAATAAGTTATAAATTATCAGGTTGAGTAAAACTTCAATGGTTATATTGTGTATGTTTTTTTCATCTTTTTTAAGTTGCACTAATATTTCAGTATATTCACAGTATATTCATATTCCAGTATCTAAGTTTACTAGTTTGATATATTATTTTTATATATGAAGAACGAAAGATAGAGTATAATACATTATATTCATATTCGATTATATTAGTTTAATAGTGTGGTATAATATTTTTATGTGGGATAATATATGAAGAACGAAAGACAAAGTATATTACAATATATTGATATTCAAGTATATTACTTTAATAGTCTTGTATATTATTTTTATGTGGAGTGGTATATGAAGAACAAAAGACAAATTATATTTGTTGATCTCGCTTTTGGCCAATGATAGTGAGTCTTAATTGTAAGCGACAAGTAGTATAAGATAGATATAATATAGTGAAATAAATAAAGACACAAAGTTTTTATAGAGGTTTGGCCCCGAGCAATTCGGTAATAGCCTACTCCCCTTGATTTGTATTGACTTACGAACAAAAAATGCGATGATTCCTTTTCTTAGAGCTCTTACAATGATATCTCTGAATATGTGTTCTTAGATAAGTTTTTCGACCCCTTGCCCAGTGAGAATTGATCACTATTTATAGGGCTATAAGCTTTGAGAAAAAGGTTTCCCTTCTATTTACAATAGATATAATTGGCAAGATTACAAATTAAATACAGAATACACTGATCAAGGGATTTGAAGAGCTTGCCATATCTCTGTGATATGATCTCAAAATTATAGGGATTGC
Organism: Cannabis sativa; assembly: GCF_029168945.1. Classification (NCBI taxonomy): domain Eukaryota; kingdom Viridiplantae; phylum Streptophyta; class Magnoliopsida; order Rosales; family Cannabaceae; genus Cannabis; species Cannabis sativa. The sequence continues at coordinate 40,385,266 of NC_083606.1, read as the reverse complement.
CTCTGTGATTCACGATGCGAGTGTTGAAACTGCTAAGTGTTGGCATGTTGTTCGGACTATCCACTTCCTTGTAAAGAAGAATTCGTCCGTGCAAATATATGTGGTGCTCTGTTCGGCATATCCCTCACGAATAGATATGCGAAGTTGATTCCACGTGTTACCATTGTGCGATGCCATGCCAGAGTGCAAAAATTGGGATAACATTTGCCCCCAAGTCTGCACGGGACTTCTGAAGTTGCGTGTACACTTCATTCGAGCTGCCTTTACCTACTAATTAATGCTCTGACTTAATTAGTGCGTCGAAACCCAGTTTTTCTCATCACGTTTCATGGTTACACTTGATTAAATTTGATTTCCCAATATTTGCTTTTGGGAGGGAATCAAAAGCATTTTTAAATGATTACTTTTTTCACCACATTGCCTATAAATAAGGTTGAGTCTTCCTCATAACTTTACTTTAACTGATTTCTCTACTAAACAAACTCAGAGCAAAAAAGATTTTTACTTCAAGTCTGTCGTGAGATATCCACCAAAGGCATCTGAGCAGCTTCGTTTGGACTGAACTTAGGCGTCAAAAAGTGAGTAAATTTTTTCAATCTCTTTCTCTTTTTACATTGCATGTTTAATTTCTGGGTTTCATACATGCATTCTCGACTTGTTGTAGAAGATACATAAAAAATCTAGGCTCTTAACTTTTGTGATTTTCTTTGTAATAGTCTGTGTAGCTTCATGGTTTAAGACGTTTGTCTTTAATCATACATTGTTCGTCTTTCACCTTGCTCATTCAAAGCTTCGTGAAATTTAACCTTAAACCCAAAAATTTCAAACTTCTAAGTTTTCACTTGTTTTTGTACATTTTCAACCCTTTAATATGTTGAGTACTCCTGATCGGCATATTTGCCTATTTATTGTTCGATATCTCGGCCAAACACTCACCTCGTGTGTTGTCTTTTGTAGATGAACCCTGGTGAATTTTGGGGAAGCGAGCACCGAATCGGCCAGGAATTGCTCCAAATTCTGTACGAGGATCAACCTCGTCTTCGTGCCAGTCAGTCTTCTTCGAGTGACAAACTTTCTAATTTGAGCTTCGAAGATTGGGAGGTGAGTAGTGATCGTTCTCCTACTCCAGAATCCGTAGTGCAACAACATTATTACTCCAAGTAGATCACCGGAGAGGGGTACAACCGCTTTATTTAGGAATTGAAGAAAGTTTGGAGGCGTTATCTCTTGTCCAACTGGACATATATTGTCTAGCCAGGTGTTGCTGACACTCTTCCTGTTGGCTGTCCAAGTTCGGGTAACTTGGGCATCCCAATTGCTGTTCCTGCTGTTAGGGTTGCCCGACATTCACACCAGTGTCTATCCAAAAGGAGGATGATGGCCCAAACGAAGGAGACGATGCGGAAGGTCAACGCATCTGATCCTCATGTGGCCCAGCTCGCCACGTTACCAAGTGCCGAACAAGATTTGCCCGTCATGGAGGAGGGAGATCATGAGGAGGACATTGAGGTCTAGGAAATTGAGGAGGAGGACGACATCCATCCTGGGAGCCCTTCCGGGGCTGAGGAGGAAGAAGTGGTCGAACCTTTAAACTTTAGAAGGTATAATGAGGCTGGGGAGCCGGTGTCTGCTGAGGGTGAAGTCTTGGTTGAAGGGGAAGACTATGTCACCGAGGAGCTCACTGAAGCAGTTCCTCACAGGAGGAAAGGTGCCTTAGGTGCCAGATGGGTGAGTCCTGCATCCAAGATCAGCGAGGCACGCATGAGGGCCTTGGAGAAGGATGTGTGCTTGGTCAGGTGCCCACACTAAGCAAGGGGAATGTGTTGGAAATTATTTTACCAGGATCTTAGATCTACTCACAAGTATGTTTATTAACATCCTAAATAAGAACTTTCTAAAACGATAAATTAAACACATATAAAGTTTAAGAAACCTTACATTGGGTGCAGCGGAATAATATGATTCCTTCTGTTCAGATATCTAGCCCTTGATTCCTTTCTGTAGCAGAGCATTATCAATATCTGAACGTGGATCTCTTTCTCTGAATCTTTGATGCTGAAACTCCTTTGCTGATGATCTTTCTTCACGATCTTCCTCACTATGATTGAGGTATCACTTCATGTGTGTGGGCACTACTCTCACACTAAGATTTTCGAAATTCAAAGGAAGAAGAAAGAAGAAGTGGTAGCTAAAGATAGGGAGAGAGAGAGGCTCAGTTTTTCTGAATCAGAAGAAAAGTCTTATTTTTCTGAAGCCTTCACTATCAATTTATAGCATTCCACTAGGGTTAGATTTGAATTATATGGCATTAAAATAATGAAAAAATTAACTTAAAATACACCATTAGATGGCCGGCCATACACTAATGGATTGGGCCTTGCTTTTTGCAATTTTGAAATTTTAACACCTTTTGTATCTGATTTTCTCAAAAATGTCAATTTCCTAATTCAACCATTTAAATGCCAATTCTAACTATTTAATAACTATAAATAATTATTAAATAATATTGTCATTTATCATATTTATTAATTGAACCATACAAAGTATCATAATTAACAAATATGCCCCTATTAACTCTTTCTTTACAATTTCGCCCTTACTTAGTGAAAATTTCACAAATAGACATAGTCTAATTTGTGAATTATAATTGATTAATCAAAACCAATTACATGAGTCTTACAAGCAATATTATCTCAACTAGTGGGGGGACCATGGGTCTATATAACCGAGCTTCCAATAAGTAGATCAAGAATTTAGCACTAAAATTCACTAACTTATTAATTCTTCGTTGAATCCACACATAGAACTTAGAATTGCACTCTCAGTATATAGAATGCTCTATATGTTCCACCATATAGACACATCATTAGTTATCCATTGTTATAATCCTAATTTGATCAATTATCCTCTATATGAATGATCTACACAGTAAAGGGATTAAATTACCGTAACACCCTACTATGTATTTTATCCTTAAAACACTTGACCTCGTATAAATGATATTTCAGCTTATGTGAAATGAGATCTCCACCAATTATTTTCGTTTGGTCAAGCTCGAAGGAGATCATCCTTTGCTTACTATTTGCGAGATAGAAGCTATAGATCCATGTTTATGCTAGCGCTCCCACTCAATTGCACTACCGTGTTCCCAAAAAGTACGTATTACCCTGACCTAAAAGTAGGCTTAACTAACAATTTAAGGAACACGAATAGCCTTTTAAGATTGAGCCTAATCATAATAGGATTAAGATCATTTGATCTAGGATCAACTTGGCGATATTGACTTGAATAGATTTTACGGTAAGTTTAATTAAATCTATGTCAAAGTTCAATATCGGTCCCTTCCGATGCATACTCCATGCATCCAACCTGAGCTTTACTTTAACCAATGTTCTTGAAAGAACATAGTATTTCTCCAAATACAAGTAAACTCTTGTTGTAGATTATCATATCAGTAAAACCCTGTGTCTGATAAATCTAGGAAACTTTATTCACATAGTCATGTTTACTTTCCAATGTGTTGACGGCACAATAAACAGGATCAAGTATGTGAAAAGGGTTTCAGATGAATTTATACATTATGTACATATAATCATGAAATAAATCATGTGAACCATGCAACATTAAATGTTATTTCTGATCTATATTAATAAGTAAATCTGATTATATTGAAATGAGTTTTATATAGGGCATAAAACCCAACAAAATGTTGCCCTTGCACTCATATTTCAAGAAGGTGGCATATTCTTTTTGCCTTTGTTCAACCCAATTTACTCCCAAGGGCATTAAGTATTTCTCTGCGATGTTCATCCTCTACACCATTCAGAAATGGGGTGTGCCATCTCCGCACGAGGTCAGTTGGTTCTTTGACCTGAAGTCTACTTCTCTCAACTAGATTTCAAGTGGTTGACATGCACTGTGGACAAGGTCTTTAGCAAGCTCGAGGGTTTTGTTGACGAGTATTAATTCGTGGAAGGCATGGACACCACTTATACTCGGTTTCAACAAATCCCAATATATTACCGTCCACCCCTTACACTAGCTCTTAGGGACAGAGCTCAGAGGATTGTCCACTGCCGGATGCTGCTCGGAATATCACTCTGTTGACCTCGGAAGCCATGTTTGTGGAGTACGGGCTTTATCTAGCAGATTTTATACCTCAACCTGTTAAGGGGAGAAAGAAAAAGTCCACTATTGGCCAGGCTGAGGGAGCCGCGAAAGAAGAGGAGCTCATTCAACTAAAGCGTGAGGCTAAGTTGAAGGGTGATGCAGGAGCCAATCAGTATGCTCAGGAATATTCTGAGCAGGAGAAGGAGCTTATTCAAGTTAAGCGTGAGGCTAAGTTGAATGGAGTTGCAGGAGCCAAACAATATGCTCAAGAATATTTTGAGCAGGGGGATGAGGCCCAGGATTCAGAGCAGGAGAGGCTGCTTAAAAGGAAGAAAACCCTCCCGACTGTGCAAAGACCCATCGAACATACAATTCAGATTAGAGAGCCCAGTCTACGTGCTCGGCCATCCACCCCTGTAGAAGGAAAGGGGAAAGCCGTCCTGGAGGAGCAGGAAGATTCGTTGAACGACGATGCCCCATCCGTGCTTGTTCGGACAAAGGCTCATGCAAGCGTGCAGAGTACTCCATCTTGCATTTAAGTTTCTTGATTATCATTCCTTCATAAATCTTATGCTTTTTTCTGACTATGTTATTTTTGTTTCGTGCAGAAATGTCTCAGAAAATGATAGAGGTTTTGAAGAAGAGAGTAGGGGGAATTTCGGGCTTGTCCCTTTGGCCAAGAAGTCTAAAGGCGGTGAGACGCCGTCCAGAGAGAAGGCACCAGTCGAAGTGGTCATTGACCTCTCAGAAGAATAAACAGTCGTGGACCCTCTTGCCTCAAAAGTGACTAAGTCCAAAGATTCTCGAGGAGGTAGTTCGGACAGGCCTGAACATGCGAAGGGTTGATCCAAGCTGATTAGAAGCGGCTCTGAATAGGCTAAGGCCCCTGCCCCACCTCTAGTATTGTACCAGGAGACTAAAAGAGGCAGAGTTATGCTCACTTACTTTATGTGTCGGTCGGTCCCTGAGGTGAACGAGCAGCTAGCTGGGGCGGACAACCTCCAATCTCTGAAGTTGGTTACTGGAGGAGTCTTGAAAGAGCTTTCGAGGGTAAGTCTTTCTTGACATTTTCCTTTTGTTCTTTTGTAACTAGTTCAGATTTTAATGTCTTCTGTGCGCACAGACTGGTCTAAAGATGGTCTATGCATATTCCCAAGCTAAGTCGGCTGCTGCTAAGAACCTTGCCATTTCCAACACAATGCGAATGGAAGTGGACTTGGCCAAGAAGGATGCCGAGGAGGCCCGGGTTCAACTTGGGATTGTGCGGATAGAGTTGGGAGAGATCAACAAGAAGCTCCTTACTGTTGAGACCAAAGTGGCCGAACTAACGAAGGATCTGCAGGACATGCCATCCACCGAGCAGCTCAAGGTTGATATTGCTTCTTTATCTCAGGAAGTGATCAGTCTCCGAGAAGAAAGAGAGGGCCTCCAGAGCCTTCTTCGTAGGCTAGAGGATGAAAAGAAAGACAAGGAGGGGGAGCTTGGGGCCGAGGTTGAGAAACAGAAGTTAGAGGTTGAGAAACAAAAGTCTGAAGTGGCAAGGCTCGGGGGAAAGGTGAATGCCCTAGAGACAGCTGGTCTCGAGATTTTTTATGACTTCTGGAAGGCCAATCCCAAGGCGAACTTTGATTATCTGGGCAATTCCAAAGACATGTTTCTCGACTACTGTGCTGCTCAGGAGGCCTATGGGGAATCTTTGGCGATCACTTCCACCTCTCCTACTGATCAAAGTGTTGCAGTGCCTTCTGCTAAGACTCACACAAGGAGCTTGGGACTCCTGTTGTTTAAGTGCTTCCTTTTACTATCTTTTTTTTATCAGTCCGGCCATAAGGCTTTTTTTTAAGACAAGTCGATTGGCCAAGCAGTCTTTAAACTGGGAATTTGATTTTCATTTTTCAAACAACTAGCTGACCGGGCAGCCTTTAATCTTGGGTTTGAATGCTTTTGCTATCCTTAATGAATTTCATCCTTTGTATATAATCATTGTGCAATTGTGTTTGTTTTCTTTTTTACCAAATGCTTTGTACAGGTTTAGGTGCTGCCCAAGTGAGCGAGCAAACTTATGACTCTTGGTCACTTTTTATTTATTTTTTACAAGTATGCTTTTTTGTCTTTTTGGGGTTTTAGGTTCGACCAAACCTTTTGTACACACTGGATGGTAAAGTAATAACATGCTAATGATCTCGACTCAATTTGAATTTAAATAAACATCTTTATTCATTTAATGGTCGGAAATGTGTTTGTTACCGTAGTAACTTACATCAAAGCTATTATGCTGACCTGATTCGATCTTTAGCTTAACATGAAAAAAACAAATTGCGGAAAATAAAAATTGTACTTTCAATGGTGGTCATCAGTCCTGAGTACATGAAAATTTTATCCAAACCGTTGGGCGTGGTGCGCCCAAATGGCGATTCACTTAAGAGCAAATGTTCTTTTATTTCATACTTGATATGGTCATCCGATCTGGTACTTCTATTGGTAGTATTTTCTTCAATGTTCCCCGTTCCAATAACTTGTACTAGAACGAGTTGCATTTTTTCATGATACTTACCCAACTTATATGCCCCTAATTCTAGAACTTCGACCACTTGATATGGTCCTTCGCAGTTTGGTCCGAGCACACCTACTGTACTGTCTTTGGTGTTCAAAAATACTCTTCTTACGACTATATCTCCCACTAAGATTTTCTATGGTTTCACTATTTTTTTAAAATACTGAGCTACTTTTTGCTGATGGGCTATCAGTTTTAAGTTTGCTACGGTTCTCTTTTCTTTAATTTCATCAAGTGATTTTGCAAGCAGTACATGATTGGCCTCTTGGCTATATGTTAATCTTATGTGGGATGGTGGTTCGAGTTCTACGGCCAGCATAGCTTCATATCCATATGCCATGGAAAATGGAGTCTGTTCGGTTGCTCTTTTCTCAGTTGTGCGGTACGACTGTAGAACTTCAGGAAGTTTCTCCAGCCAATTTCCTTTAGCGTCCTCAAGTTTCTTCAACTTGACCTTTTGCTTGGGGATGCGCCACTACAGAGAAACTTTTGATGATCCCATGGTTCGCACAGAAATTAGTGAAGGTTTGACTGTCAAATTGTTTGCCATTTTCCGATATAATCTTGTATGGTAATTCGAACCGGAAAATATTGTTCTTCACAATGAACTCTTGCACTTTTTTGGACGTGATGGTTGCCAGTGGCTCAGCGTCTGTCCACTTGGTAAAGTAATCAACTGCAATCACTGCGTACTGTACTCCGCCTTTGCCTTTGGGTAACTGTCCGATCAGGTCGATTCCCCATACGGCGAAAGGCCAAGGACTTTACATTTGAGTTAGTTCGCTGGGCGGTGCTCGAGGTATCTTTGAAAATCTCTGGCATTTATCACATTTTTTAACATAGGCCTTGGAATCTTCAATCATTGTCGGCCAAAAATAACCTTGCCTTAGAATTTTCTAAGATAAACTCTGCCCGACAGCATGGTTGCCACAAAATCCATCATGTACTTCTGACAAAAGTCGTTCAGCTTCTTCTTGTGTGACACACTATTGTTAAAAATTATATACGCAAGTATACACAGTCAAACAAGTAATAAAGTGATAAGTAAGATCATCTCCACAGGGATTGCAAACAAAGTTTGATGTAAAACCAACTAATTACAACTTAAAGTAAGAGGAAATAACATGAAAATGGTTGAGCAATGATTCAAAATTAAAATGACTGTAACACCCTAACTATCTTAGGCGTATTACGTGATTTTTAAACGTACTGTGCAGCTCGTTGCTAATCAACGAGGTTTATGGAAAAACGTGATTTATTAAAATTTTTCTTTTTTAATTAAACTTATAAACCATATTACAAAAGACTCGGGATCCCGATTTATAAAATCATTTACAAAAGTTTTAACTGTTTAACTATTACATAAAAATAAAGTCGTCTAACGACCAGTTACAAAAACTCAGCCTTGCTGTCCCGAGGATCGTACGCTCCAGGCCTAACCGCCCCGACATGTACAATCCCATAAGCTCGCTCACGGTCCATCAGCAATAGCCTTGCCTTAACCTACACATGAACATAAACTGTGAGTCGACAGACTCAGTAAGAAAAGCATAATAATATCATACATAATACTAACTGCCGTGTCCAACACGATACTGAGTCCCGCTGCTGCCATGTCCAACATGGTACTGAGCCACTACTGCCATGTCCAACATGGTACTGAGTTTTGAACGTTCATAGGGACGGTACTATTGACACGTAACAACCTGATCGGTCGAACCGGTCATACTCCGGCTGCTGGTCATACTCCAGCCTGTACCGACGTGTTACTATATCCTCCTGATCGGTCGAACCGGTCATACTCTGGCTGCTGGTCATACTCCAGCCTGTACCGACGGGATACGTCAATAGCACGGAACCACCAACCAAGTGTCAGCCTGATCGGTCAAACCGGTCATACTCCGGCCTTGGTCATACTCCACTCGTACCGACGTGACAGGGTTGGATGGTTCGAAGCCAACATACAACTAATGTAATCTAATAGGCTTCCTACATGCTCGCTAAACATGTAATCTACATATGCATACTGTTATACTAATCTTACCTGGATTGCGATTTCAGGTGTGCTTAGGTCAACTCGACCGGCCGAAGCCGAGCGACGGACATCGGCTCCTAAACCATAAAAATCACAACGCTATAAGTGATACGCTAAATCACTTCACGGGGACTAAAACTTGGAACTAAAAGTTTCCCTATCGATAAAAAACATGGCAATACCCCTAAAAACATAAAAACGAGGAAAACTAGGGTTCGGAAAAATTCCCCAACCGGTAGACCGGTTGCTCAACCGGAATTCCGGTTCTGGGAATTACAGGACACCCATCCGGAATTCCGGTTGCACAACCGGAATTCCGGTTCCTCGCAGGAATTTTTTCAAAAATTCCTAACTCGATCAAATCAAACCCAATTGGTTCCAAACCTTCCAGACCTGCTCTAAACACCCCAAAGAACAAATCTAAGGCAACAAACTAACCCAGGAACCACAGAAACAAAAACCACCATTAAAGCTCAAGCTTTGAGTTCTAAACTCAAACTTGAGCAAACCCCACAAACATGCATTCAAACCTAGTTAATTCTACTCAAATATGCTTGAAATAGCTTCTGAAATCAAACAAAAACCTCAACAATAACCCAGCAACAGATTCAATCAATATTCTTTGAAAATCATATTTTGAGCTAAAACTTCCAATTTTGAGCAAAGCAATTTAACACTCATTACTAACAACCTAAATAATCACAAATCAACATACTTAAATCTCAGAAACAACAACAATATTCCAGCAGCAACAACATCAAAGATTCAAGCATGCAACAACCATTTTCATCATAAATTTCAAGAGAAACAAAGTAAGAAACTAAAGCCAAGAAATACCTCAATGAAAATTCACTTTGATCTTGCTAAACCACTTGAAATAACCAAGCAAAACCCAGCCCTTGCACAGCCAAGCCTTGGCCGAAAAGAGAGAGAGAGAGAGAGAGCTTTGAGTGTTTTGAAAATTTCTTTTAATTTTGACTAAGTGTTGAAATTTTGTGGAAAAAGGAATATAAGCCACATATCACATTTTATTTCAGCCAACAAATAAATAAAATAAACAATTAATTTTCAAATAAAAAGTCACTAAAAGACAAAACACTAATGGGGCAAAAAGACCATTTTGCCCCTCCACCACAAAATCACATAACTCATACTAAAGGGGTATTTTTGGGAAATTCTAAATTCCCGGCCATTCCCGACATTCCCAATGTCTAAAACCCGTCCCCAAATTACTAACATACTAAGTTGTGATTTCTACTGAGCCAAACGCCGAGTTCCAAAATACCGGACACCGGAAATGCAAAATATGCAAGCTACTGAATAACATAAATAACAGTATCATAAATTATTTAAATAGCTATAAATAATTTCATAATTAATCATAAACAACTGCTAATTTCCAAATTAACTAAGCGGGCTTTACAATGACAGTAATTAAACTTGCTAAAATTAATATTACTGTTACTAGAAAAATTTCTTGCAAGATAAAAATGTAATATGGTAAAAATTGCTTGAATAGCTAATTCCTTCTAGTTAGGTTTTTCCCATGTGTTACAGGATCAGTTCAACATTACTATAGCATTCTGCACACAGATAATAAAAAAAATTCTCTAAGTTTGTGAGAATTTTCCAACACTAACAAATTTAATTCTACCACTTAGCTCAATATATTCCCATATCAAACCAGCAAGCAGAACACTATTCAAACATTAATTTTATAAGTTATGCAAGGGAAATGAAATATTCCTATTCCACTTAGAAAAACCTAAATCTAGGTTTTCACTTGCTCCATTCAAGTTGAACTACTAGATCTAGCCCTTTCGGTATAAAATTTAGCTTAGCAAATTGTTATTCTTGGCCAAGAAACAACAATCAAACAAAATGAAACTCACTTGAATGAACAAAGGCAAAAAAATGTTGAAGTAAGCTTAAAAATTAATCATACCCAACTTAGAAGTTCTTAGCCATTCAAGCATCAAAAGTGTAGCTCATATTCAAGTATGAAAATAAAATCCAAGCTAAAAAATATTCATCCATGGCTGCTGCCCAACTTTACAATCTCATAAAGTTCTTGGTACTAAGTACAAACAACAATTGAAGAGGAAAAGAAAGAAAACTATTAAGAAAGAGTAAAATAAAAGTAAAACACTAAGGCTTGGTCCCCTCTTCTTTCTTCTCTGTTGTACTTTCTGCTGTAGTTACTCCTAAAAAAAAATTGCAACAGCTGCTCACGTCCTTGTGGATGATGGAGGTGTACTTCCTCCTTCTTTTCTTTTAGTTGTTGGGTTGTTAGGGTACAAAATTCACACCCCAAAATAGAAGCCCAATCTGTTTCTACTTTGGCCCACTAGGTTTAGTCTCTTTCCTTCCATAGCAGCCAGCTGGTGTATTGTGAGTGACTGGGACAAATTTGGTGACGTGGATAAGTGAAACTCGTGTTTCCACGTCACTGCCAGAATGCTAAATTCGCTTGAGCATTGCTGCAGTAATCTGCCCCAATTTCAGCTTGTGTTCCACTTCATCCTTGCTTTCTTTTCTTTTTCCTATCAATTTAATTCTTCTTTTTTCAACAACAAACAAGCACAATTAATTGTAAAAACACACCTAACAATACCAATTTTTACAAGACTTAAAAGTTAGCTTACTAACTAGAAAATGAAACTAAAACTAACTAAAATTAAGCAAATAAACACATTTTCACTACTCTTCTCACAATACTTTTAGTTTAAAAGCATAAAAAATAACTCTATACCATAGAGTTATCACACCCCAAACTTAGAGCATTGCTCGTCCTCGAGTAATGAAAAATAAAAAGAACTAAACAATAAAAATAGAAAATGACGGCGACACTAACATGCTTGCAGCAGATAAAATATTCCTCTTTCACACTTGGTTTAGCGACAAAAATGCTCTCAGAATTAGATGGAATGGAAGTGTAATTGGTGGTAATGAATATGCCTTGACTTGTGTGTTTCAACAGAATTTTGCATGCTATCTATGGCCTTAATACTTAATAAGATTAATTCAATCAATAAAGTGTGCAAATACTTCCCACCAACACCTTGAATTTCTATAACAACTACCCTCGATCCTCAAGTTTAAAAAGTTTGCTTCCATAAGTTGAACTAGTGCAATCCTCTCCACTAATGTAGCTTAGCTTTACATCGTAGATTAAAAGGACTTTCATAGGCTTGTAATGTGAGGCTTAGGCTCAGGTTTGGTGAAGGATGACATTTTTAGGCTCATGACGTAATTACCTCAATTTATCAAGGACTTTTTCTTTTTCTCTCGAGCACTCACCCAAAATTTCATTTTCAACCCACAATATTCATTCAATCTAGTTCCCACTCTCTTGCTATATGTATGTACTATATATATGTGTTTTTTTTCTTCAAATCAACTAGATAAAGAGAGAGAAAAAACAACAACCTTTTTCTTTAATTAGGGGTGGTCACCCCAAACTTAGCCTTAAACTTGCCTCTTTTTTTTTCTCTCTTATTTTATTTAATACTATGATTGTACATATATGTATATATATAGTTTTTTTTTTTTGTATTTTCTTTTCTGTTTTTTTTTTTCATATCTATATATATAGCAAGAGGACTTGAATATTATGTGAATCAAAACTCTTACCAACCCAAACTCACATCGCATCATTATCTCTAATGTGAACTTGTTTTACCACATTTTGTAAAGATTATCCTCGCTTCCCTATCCCCAAATGATGTTTGGTTTGTCCTTGATAAATTTTAGCGATTAGGTTCGGGTTGTGAAGGATGAAATTTATGTGTGTGTGTGAGTTTATTAACTTTGATGTGTGTTAAGAAAAAAAATTAGGCTTTTGGCTCAATTAGAGGTGACTATTGACAATTGAATATTCTCGGATTGGCTTGAATCAATCGTCCAAAAATGGCCTAAATAATTTCCAAGTTATAAAGCTCGCTAGGATTTCGCCTCAAGGATTACACTAACCAATTCTAGATGCTTAAACTTTCTCAAGGTGTTAGCTATTCTAGAAACTGAAAGTATGGTGGGATAACACAAGCACACAATAGTTGAAAGCATTCCTCATAAGCTAGCATTTAACAAGAATAACACTTAAATTAGCATTTTCAACACACAAACCAAGGCATTCCACAAATGGAGGAAAATGGATATTTTTCATCATCAAGCGCTACCCTAAACCAAGCTGAAAATACAAGCACTATAGTCTCATTTGCAAGCTAAAACAGAACATAAAAAACATGACAAATAAACATTAATACACATCTAATCCACATAATACTTATTACACACATGAATAAATTCAACAACAAAAGTAGACGCACAAAGCAACAAACACAACAGTAGCAACACTTAAACAACACACTCATTTCAGGAACACAACACAATAACAGTCAAACTAAGCTAATTAACTAAGGAGAAAAGAGATACTCCCTCAACAATCAGACTCTCCACCACCAGAGTCCCTTTCTTTATCATCAACGGGGCACCAAGGCTCAAGGATTTCCTCTGGGAAAGCGGGGAATGCAGCGCCTGTTTTAGGCTAGTTGCGACGAAGAGTTCGCATCATCCACGCATCTTGCTCCCTTTCGTAGTTCCAGTGAGAATGCAGCCGCTTACACATATGCGACTGCCGCTGGAACATCTGTTGTTGTAAAGCCTCATGCTTGGCCCGCCGCTCATCCATTGGATCCCTTAAAGTAGAGGCTGCAGCCGTGGATGCAGTGGTGCGCTTCGGGGCACGAGCAGGCCTGAAGCTAACTACTCCATTTTTGGAATCGGCTCCTCTTCAGACAACATCGGTACACCAGCGTATCTACACATCTCAGTAATGAGGCATGGGAAAAACAATTTCCCTTTTACCCAATGTGCACATTCAAGGATCTCTTTAGCTATCACCTTGCCGACATTAATCTTCTTGCCTTTCACGATGCAATATAGCATCCACATCCTTTCCCGACTCACTGTGGAGTCATGTGACGTAGGCAGCAGAGTGGATTGAAAGAAATTATATAGACACTTGATATCGTGCTTCAGATCAGTCCAGTTGAAATGGAACACACCATGCTCGTCTATATCCCACTCTGCTTCTAAAGTGGCCAATTAGGGCACAATCTTGTGCATCAGCTCATCAGTGAGCTTACAACTATCTTTAGAGAACTCATAAGTCACATTTTTGAGCTGGTAGTAATGATTGATGTCTCTATCGGAAAATTTCACTTTAACCTCCACCATAATCTCAGCTGGCAATTCATGTGCCAAAAACTTTGCGTAAAATTCCCTTACCACTTGAAAAACTGCTGAGGTCAGGTCTTTACATAGTTCTAACCATTTCCTCTTTTTTATGTTCTCTATTAGCCAAGGCGGCATGCTGCCAAAGTTATCATCTTCTACTACCATCCCTTGCTCGACATAAAATTCCTTGTGGCGAACTAAGTCACGGTATTTTTTTTAGCAACTTCTGAAACAAATTTTTCAGCTTCTCGAGCATCTTTCTGTGGAGGCTTATGAGCACAATGCTTGATTTTTGGCATTATGTCCTTTGATTTAGTAAAATTCAGCCACACAAAATCTTTTCCAACAGTCCCAATCCACACAAGTGTACTCACAACATAAAAAAATTTCAATACTAATCCACCACAACAAGATTCAAATAGCACAAACAAGATTCTGATTACCTAATATTCACTTTAGCACAATCCGTTATACATTTTTCAGAATCCAAAAATTTTACCTCGATTTTCTGCTGTGTTGAAACTATCCTGTGTGATTGCTTCGGGTCTAATAGTGAGGTCGTGTAAAATGGAGGGGTCGAGCTATTGATTGTGATTGATGCTTCGTGTGGGACTGGTGGTGGTGCTCGACAGTGTCTTGCTGCTGAATTAGTTACAGTTCTCCTTGAGTGGCTTCGAGTAGCAATGGAAATGGAGCTCGTGAAGGTGGTGTTCGGCTGGTGTTGAAGTTTCGTGGTGGTGGGTGTTTCGTAGGTAGAATGGAGATGGTTAGCTGTTTGGTTGCTGGCGTGGGTTGGGTGCAATGGTCGAGGCGATTAGTTCTGCGGGTACGGACGAACTGGTCTCAGTGCGCGTTTTATGCAGATGGAAATGGAGCTTTGGCGATTTGGAGTGGGGGGAAATAGTTGCTGGTGTGCGGATGGTGATGGTCGAAGGCAGGTGGTTTGGGCAAAATTTGATTCGTGATGGCTGGGTTGGTGAAGATGGAGATGCGGCTAGGGCTAATCAGAGGCACAAGGTTGGGGACGATGGTGTTGATCTGTGGGGCTTGTTTTTTTTTTTTTTTTTTTTTCTGATGTATATAACTATATTCATTAATACTAAAATTAAAAGAAAGACAGATAAAAAAATGAAAAAACATATTAATTAATATAACTATAGTCTATTGTATTGTTTGTTTTTTTTATGTATATAAGATATTATATCTGCATATATTTATATATATATTACCCCTCAATCAATGAAATGATAGTTCCAACTCCAGTATTTTTAGAACCCAGTAGTTGCAGCATCACTACAACATTGCTTCAGCAATTTCATTTTTAGCCATCCCTGCTTCAAAATGCTGAAGTGTTGCTGATTCAATGCTGTACTGGGACTTACTGCTTCAACATACCAATCTGCTCACACCATATTGCAGCAGTCCATTTTTTTGTCGTTCCATTCTTTGCACTTACAATCAAGATCACTACCCCATTTCAAGTTCATTAGTAACAAGAAAATTAGGATTATATATATGTAGTTATATAAGTATTTATATATGTATATTTATATATTTTTTTTCTTTTTTTTTTCAACAAAGGGTGGCACACCCCAAACTTAATTGTAGATACATATTTTATTTTTTTTCTTTCAAGGGGTAGCAGACCCCAAACTTATTACATAACATATATATATAGATATAGCCTTGTTCCTTCACTCTCTGGTTGCCCAAATGTGATTCACTAAAGCCATGACAACTCGAAGTCATTCTTCCTCAAGCCTCTTCTAAAGTGATGGAGGTCTTTGCTCGATTAACCTCCCCTCTGATATATTGCTTTAGTCGCTGCCCATTTACTTTGAATATCCTTCCAAATTGTTCATTCTTGACATCCACAGCTCCAAAAGGATACACCTTGACAATGGTGAATGGTCCCGACCAAAGAGACTTTAACTTTCCCAGAAACAACTTGAGCCTTGAATTGAATAACAAAACTTGCTGCCCTTCTTCAAATACCCGGTGTTGAATCCTCTTGTCATGCCATCTCTTGGTTTTCTCCTTGTACAGATTGGCATTTCATAGGAGAAAAACTTCATCTCTTCAAGCTCATTCAGTTGCAGCATTTGGGCTTCTCCAGCAGCTTGGAGATCAAAATTCAGCTTATTTATAGCCCAAAAAGCTTTGTGTTCAAGCTCTACTGGCAAGTGACAAGCCTTCCCATACACCAATCGATATGGGGACATACCCAAAGGTGTTTTATATGCTGTCCGGTAGGCCCAAAGAGAGTCATCTAGCCTTTGAGACCAATCCTTGCGACTAGGATTAACGACTTTTTCAAGTACACCCTTGATCTCTCGGTTAGAAAGTTCAATTTGCCCGTTGGTTTGAGGATGATAAGCAGTAGCAATCTTGTGCTTTACATTGTATTTCGCTAACAAGGCAGCAAAAATTTTATTTACAAAGTGAGTACCTTCGTTGCTTATTAATGCCCGTGATGTTCCAAAGCGAGTGAAAACTTGCTTTTGGAGGAATTTCATCACCACTTTTGAGTCATTAGTGGGACTTGCTACTGCTTCAACCAATTTAGAGACATAATGCACCGCCAACAAGATGTGTAGATTGCCATAAGATGATGGAAATGGCCACATGAAGTCGATTCCCCAAACATCAAAAAGTTCCACTTCAAGAATGCAATTCAATGGCATTTCATTCCTTCTTGAAATATTTCCAACTCTTTGGCAACGATCACAACTTCTTGCAAAATCATGAGCATCCTTGAAAATGGAAGGCCAATAGTACCCTGATTGGAAGACTTTTGCTGCTGTTCTTTGTCCACCAAAGTGTCCAACATAGGGAGATGAATGACAATGCTCTAGGATGTTTGCAACTTCCTCTTCTGGCACACAACACCGCATTATGCGATCCACACATTGCCTATACAAGTAAGGTTCATCCCAATAGTAGAATCTCACTTCATGGAAGAATTTTTTTAGTTACTGCCTATTCAGATCAGGAGGCTGCAACCCCCTCACTAAGTAATATACAAAGTCAGCACACCAAGGAGTGTTTTCTTGGGTTATAACAAGTAGCTGCTCATCCGGAAAAGTTTCTTAAATTTGCATTTTGTCCTCCTGTTCAACACCTATTTCCAGCCGAGATAAGTGGTTAGCCACTTGGTTCTCCTTCCCTTTTCGATCTTGGATTTCTAAATCAAACTCTTGAAGAAGTAACACCCAACGAATGAGTCTTGGCTTCGCATCTTTCTTGGCAATTAAATATTTGATGGCTGGTTGGTTGTAAACAATCACCTTCGTTCCCACAAGATAAGATCGGAACTTGTCAAAAGTAAATACTACAGCGAGCAACTCCTTTTCGGTGGTTGAGTAGTGTATTGAGCATTGATGAGAGTCTTGCTTGGATAGTATATAGAATGGAAAATCTTTCCTCTTCGCTACCCAAGTACACCAATAGAAAAATCACTAGCATCACACATAAACTCAAATGGCAAAGTCCAATACGGAGCTACAATAACTGGAGCCATCACCAATGCCTTTTTAAAAGTCACAAATGCCTCATGACACTCCTTTGTGAACTCAAATGGTCGGTTTTGTTCCAACAATGAACAAAGAGGCTTTGAAATCTTTGAAAAATCATTGATGAACCTTCTATAGAACCCTGCATGTCCAAGAAAGCTTCTAATACCCCTGACCGTCATAGGAGGCAGTAGCTTTTCAATAACTTCCGACTTATCCTTGTCCACCTCAATACCCTTGTGAGAAACCTTGTGACCCAAAACAATGCCTTCTTTTACCATAAAATGCCCAATTGAGTACCAAATTTGTTTCTTCACACCTCTTCAACACTTTCTCCAAATTAGCTAAACAAGTGCCAAAGGATTCCCCAAATATTGAAAAATCATCCATGAATATCTCAAGAATGCTCTCCGCCATATCTGAAAAAATTGCCATCATGCACCTTTGGAAAGTGGAGGGAGCATTGCATAGCCCAAATGGCATCCTCCTAAAGGCGAAGGTGCCATATGGACAAGTGAAGGTTGTTTTCTCTTGGTCCTCCGACGCTATAGAAATTTGATTCTAGCCCGAATAGCCATCAAGAAAGAATAGAACTCTTTACCCGCCAAACGATCCAACATTTGATCAATAAATGGTAGCGGGAAATGATCATTCCTAGTGGCATTATTTAGCTCCTGATAGTCCATGCATACCTTCCAACCAGTCACAGTTCTAGTAGAAATCAATTCATTGTTCTTATTAGCCACCACCATGATTCCTCCTTTCTTTGGCACACATTGATCAGGGCTAACCCATGAACTATCTGAAATCGGGTACACAATACCATAGTCCAGACACTTTATTACTTCTTTTCGCACCACTTCCTTCATAATAGGATTCAACATTCGTTGATGCTCAATGGAGTTACTACAGCCAGCTTCTAGAAGTATCTTGTGTGTGCAAATCATTGGAATAATTCCTTTTATGTCTGCCATAGTCCACCCAATTGCTCTTTTATGTTTCTTCAACACTTCTAGCAACAAACCTTCAGCTTCAGCTTCTAACCATGATAAAATAATTACTGGCAGCATTTCATTCTCCCCCAAATAGGCATATTTGAGGTGACTTGGCAAGGGTTTCAGCTCTAACTTTGGTGGTTCTTGGATGGAATGTTTTGGAGGCTTGAAATGGCTTTCCTTCAACTCTAAAGGTTCAAAAGGTCTCTTGAATTTAGGGAAAGGCTCCATTGGCTCAACCCACACAACTTGGGTTTCTTCATCTTCACTCAAAGCTTCAAGCTCTTCAAGAGAACTTATCACCCTTTCATCCTTCCACACTTCCTTGTGAAAACTTTTAGCCACAATGGAATCAGTTACACTCAAACGCGACCATTCTTCAATCTCATCCACGAATCTCATAGCATTGAACACATTAAAAGTGACTTTTTGATCATTCACCCTCATAGTGAGTTCCCCATTTTGCACATCGATCAAGGTTCTTCCGGTAGCAAGAAATGGCTGCCCCAGAATAATAGGAACTTCTCTATCGGCCTCATAGTCAAGGATAATAAAGTCGGCCGGAAAAATGAACTTATCCACTTGCACCAACACATGTTCAATTTTCCCTTCCGGATGAGCCATGGAACGATCCGCTAATTGCAAAGTGACGATGGTTGGCCTTGCTTCTACAATTTCTAACTTCCTAAAAATGGACATAGGCATGAGATTAATACTAGCTCCCAAGTAACAAAGAGCTCTTCCAACATCTCGACCCCCAATAGAAATTGGAATTGTAAAGCTGCCCGGATCTTTTAATTTGGGTGGAATTTTACTTTTCAACATAGCACTACAACCCTCCGTCAAGGCGACAGTTTCAAACTCGCCAAGCCTCCTTTTCTTTATCAAAATGTCCTTTAAAAACTTCACATAGGTTGGCATTTGTTCCAAAGCTTCCACTAATGGTATATTGATGTGGAGCTGCTTTAGAACATCAAGAAATCTTTAGAATTGACCATCGTCTTGTTGCTGCTTGAACTGTTGAGGAAATGGTGGAGGTGGCTTTTGCAAAGACTTTTCTGCAGCAGAATGCTGACCTGATGATGTAGCATCTGGGGGAATTTCAGCAACTCCACTTTTTGGATTGAAGAATGCTCCGTACTGCATATTGTAGCCACATTTGACTCAATAATTTTTCCCCTTCTAAAGGTTACCGCTTTGCAATGCTCTTTGCCATCTCTTCGTGCATTTTCGGTGTCACTAGGCAAAGTGCCTTGTGGTGTATTCTTCAAATCATTGGCCAATTACCCCAATTGAATTTCAAGATTTCGAAGAGATGTTGCCTGGCTTTGAATTACAGCGTCATTCTTGGCCATATAATCTCTCATTAAGCTCTCCAAAGAACTAGTTTGAGAGCATTGAGGTTGGTGTGGTAGTTGAGGTCTTGGTTGTTGAGAAAATCGCGGTGGAAATGATTGTTTTCCTTGTGCTTGTGCTCCACTTGAACTTGCCCCTTAACCTCCCCATGAAAAGTTCGGATGATGCTTCCATGCCGGATTGTAGGAGTTTGAGTATGGATTATTGTTGCGGTTGAAATTTCGATTACCGATATAGCAAATCGAAGCTGGATTTGAAGGGCAATTTTCAAAAGTATGCCCATCACCACAATACACATAAAAAATTTCTGCGCTTTCAATGGCAACGTCTGGGTGTATACTTCCTCCCATATTCATGTTCTTCAAAATGTTGGTCATTGAGGCCATTTGAGCGGTTAGAGCGGTCAAAGCATCTACTTCAAGAACACCCGTTACTTTTCGGGTTGGAGGAGCTCTATTAGTTGACCATTGATAGTTGTTGCTAGCTATCCTTTCCAAAATCTCAAAAGCTTCATTGTAAGACTTGGAAAGAATGGCTCCATTAGCCGAAGCATCCAATACCATCCTAAAAGCGGCATTGAGACCATTGTAAAATGTCTCAAGTTGGATACAATGAGGAATACCATGGTGTGGGCACTTCCTCAATAATTCCTTCAATCTTTCCCTTGCGTCACTAGTAGTCTCATCTTCCAATTGCTAAAAAGACATGATCTCACTTCGAAACTTTGCATTTTTTGTTGGAGGAAAGTACTTTCTCAAGAATTTTTCAACCAAGTCATTCCAATTAGTCACCGAATCGGGAGGAAGAGTATTAAGCGAAGCTCTAGCCCGGTCCCTCAAGGAAAATGGGAACAACTTCAATCTTAAAGCCTCTTCACTTACTCCTTGTAGCTTGAAAGAGTCACTCACCTCAAAAAATGAGCGAATATGGAGATGAAGATCTGTTGGAATTATTTTACCAGGATCTTAGATCTACTCACAAGTATGTTCATTAACACCCTAAATATGAACTTTCTAAAACGATGAAATAAACGCGTATAAAGTTTAAGAAACCTTACATTGGGTGCAGCGGAATTAAATGACTCCTTCCGTTCAGATCTCTAACCCTTGTATCCTTTCTGTAGCAGAGTATTATCAAGATCTGAACCTGGATTTCTTTCTCTGAATCCTTGATGCTGAAACTCCTTTGTTGATGATCTTTCTTCACGATCTTCCTCACTATGATTGAGGTATTGCTTGCTGTGTGTGGGCACTACTCTAATCACTAAGGTAATTTCGAAATATGAAGGAAGAAGAGAGAGAGAGAGTGGCGGCCAAGGAAGTGAGAGAAGGCTCAGGTTTTTCTGATTCAGAAGTGTAATTTTCCTGAAGCCTTCACTATCTATTTATAGCATTCCACTAGGGTTAGGTTTGACTTATTTGGCATTAAAATAATGAAAATATCAATCTAAAATGCCTACAAAAGTTGCCAGCCATGGCTTGATGGATTTGGGCCTTGCTTTTTGCAATTTTGCAATTTTAACACTTTTGTAACTGATTTTCTCAAAACCGCCAATTTTCTAATTCAACCATTTAAATGCCAATTCTAACTATTTAATAACTATAAATAATTATTAAATAATATTGTCATTTATCATATTTATTAATTGAACCATACAAAGTATCATAATTAACAAATATGCGCCTATTAACTCTTTCTTTACAATTTCGCCCTTACTTAGTGAAAATTTCACAAATAGACATAGTCTAATTTGTGAATTATAATTGATTAATTAAAACCAATTACATGAGTCTTACAAACAATATTGTCTCAACTAGTGCGGGGACCATGGGTCTGTATAACCGAGCTTCCAATAAGTAGATCAAGAATTTAGCACTAAAATTCACTAACTTATTAATTCTTCGTTCAATCCACGCATAGAACTTAGAATTGCACTCTCAGTATATAGAATGCTCTATATGTTCCACCATATAGACACATCATTAGTTATCCATTGTTATAATCCTAATGTGATCAATGATCCTCTATATGAATGATCTACACTGTAAAGAGATTAGATTACCGAAACACCCTACTATGTATTTTATCCTTAAAACACTTGACCCCGTATAAATGATATTTCAGCTTATGTGAAATGAGATCTCCACCATTTATGTTCGTTTGGTCAAGCTCGAAGGAGATCATCCTTTGCTTACTATTCGCCAGATAGAAGCTATAGATTCCATGTTTATGCTAGCGCTCCCACTCAAGTGCACTACCGTGTTCCCAAAATGTACGTATCACCCTGACCTAAAAGTAGGCTTAACTAACAAATCAAAGAACACGAATAGCCTTTCAAGATTGAGCCTAATCATCAGAGGATTAAGAAATTTGATCTAGGATCAACTTGGCGATATTGACTTGAATAGATTTTACGGTAAGTTTAATTAAATCTAAGTCAAAGTTCAATATCAGTCCCTTCCAATGTGTACTCCATGCATCCAACCTGAGCTTTACTTTAACCAATGTTCTGGAAAGAACATAGCATTTCTCCAAATGCAAGTAAACTCTTGTTGTAGATTATCATATCAGTAAAACCATGTGTCTAATAAAACTAGGAAACTTTATTCACATAGTCATGTTTACTTTCCAATGTGATGACAGCACAATAAACATGATCAAGTATGTGAAAAGGGTTTAAGATGAATTTATAAATAAAATAGACAAGCAATTGATAAAGTGAACCAAAACATACACAAATGAATGAAAAATACTTCTGTTTCTTTATTGATGTTGAATAAAATAGATTACATTGAAACAGAGTTTTATATAGGGCATAAAACCTAACAAACTCCCACTTGCACTAATATAAAACTAATTAGTACATATCAATTAATCCTAAATTCTGACGGTGCTTTTCAAAGGCTGTCACGGCCAGGACTTTGGTAAATGGATCAGCTAGGTTGTCCTCTGTGTCAACTTTCTCAACTAGTACATCCCCTCTTGCCACGTATTCTCTGATAATGTGATACTTCCTTTCAATTTGTTTGCTTCTCTTGTGGCTTCGAGGTTCTTTACTGTTTGCTATTGCTCCATTGTTATCACAAAGTAAGACCAGAGGCTTTTCCATTCCAGGAACGACACCTATACTGGTGAAGAACTTTCTTAGCCAGACAAGTTCTTTAGCAGCTTTGGCTGCAGCTATGTATTCAGCTTCCATAGCTGAGTCCGATATCGCGGTTTTTTTAGCACTTCTCCAAACCACTGCTCCACCCCCATGAGTAAACACCATCCCAGATGTAGATTTCCTGTTGCCTGGAAATCTGAATCAGTGTAGCCTATGGGATTTAAAGCACCACACTTGTAGACTAACACAAGATTCCTTGTACTCTTCAAGTATTTCAGAATATACTTAACTGCATTCCAATGTTCATGTCCTGGATTAGACTGATACCTGCTCACGATTCCAACAGCATAACTGATGTCAGGTCTAGTGCATAACATTGCATACATTAGACTTCCAACTACAGAGGCATAGGGAATTTTTGCCATGTCCTCTATCTCTTGAGGATCAGTCGGAGACTGTTCCTTAGATAGACGAATACCATATCTAGAAGGCATGTTTGCCCCATTGGTGTTGTTCATGGAGAATCTCTCTAAGACTTTGTCTATGTAGGTTGTTTGAGAGAGAGCAAGACATCCGTTCTTCCGGTTTCTGATAATCTGAATACCAAGAACATAGGCTGCTTCACCCAAATCTTTCATATCGAATTGAGTGTTGAGCCATTCCTTGATGTGAGTCATTTTCTTGACATTGTTTCCAATAATCAAAATGTCATCAACATAAAGGACCAGGAATACTACTATTTGGTCTTCCTTGAGTTGGTAAACACAAGGTTCATCTTCATTCTGAAGAAAGCCGTAGGTCTTGATGATTTCATCAAACCTTTTGTTCCATGAGCGAGAAGCTTGCTTAAGTCCATAGATAGACCTGTTTAATTTGCAAACTTTCTTTTCCTGCCCAGGAAGAACATAACCTTCTGGTTGCTCCATATAGATGGTTTCTTCAAGTACCCCATTAAGGAAGGCAGTCTTGACATCCATTTGCCAGATTTCATAATCGAAAGCAGCAGCTATGGATAGAAGAATTCGGATGGATTTGAGCATGGCAACAGGACTAAAAGTTTCCTCATAGTCCACGCCTTCTCTTTGGGTATAACCCTTGGCTACAAGTCTAGCTTTGAAAGTTTCGACTTCGCCTCCAGCTCCTCCTTTCTTCTTGTAAACACACTTGCATCCTATCGGATGATAGTCGTCAGGTGCGTATACATATTCCCAGACATTGTTCTTTTTCATGGAATCCATTTTTGAATCCATGCCGGCTGACCATCGTTTCCGTTGTGGACTAACCATTGCCTGTTTATAGGTTAATGGATCGTCATCAATACCGTCACCTACGACCATATTGATTTCAACATCCAAGCAATAACGAGCAGGTTTTGTTGAAACCCTCCCACTACAACGAGGTGCGGTGATCTTCTGTACAGAAACTTTAGTAGTAGATTTCTCAGTTTGTTCAACTGAGGGAGTGGGATTGTCTTCTTCACGAGTGGAAGAGGACGGAACATTGGAAGGACTTATATCTGATAGCAATTCCTCTAGAACAACTTTACTTTTCGGTTTGTAGTCTTTAATATAGTTCTCTTCAAGGAAAGTAGCATTTGTAGAAACAAACACTTTGTTATCCTTGTGACTATAAAATAGTCCACCCCTAGTCTATTTAGAATTTTCGACAAACATGCATACTTCGGTACGTGATTCAAGTTTGCCTTCTTTCTTTCTTAAGACATGAGCAGGGCACCCCTAAATTCTGTAATGGCGTAAACCAGGTGTTCGACCATTCCAAAGCTCGACGGGTGTCTTAGGGACTGCTTTAGATGGAACAATATTTAGAATGTCATTTGCCATCTGTATAGCATATCCCCAGAAGGACGTAGACAGAGTTGAATAACTCAGCATATACCTAACCATTTCTAAAAGAGTGCGATTTCTTCTTTCTGGAACTCCATTTTGTTGTGGAGTGCTTGGGGTAGTGTATTGGGATTCAATTCCAAGTTCAGTTAAATGATCTTTGAACTGCATATCAATATATTCTCCACCCCTATCAGTTCGCAAGATCTTTAATGATTTACCTAATTGGTTTTGGGCCAAAGCATGAAACTCCTAAAACTTTTCAAACGTTTCAGATTTCTTTTGCATTAAGTAAAGAAAACTATATCTAGAGAAATCGTCAATGAAAGTGACAAAATACTCATAACCACCTCAGGCTTTCACATTCAAAGGTCCGCATACATCGGAATGCACTAACCCTAGAGGGATTTTGGCACGCTCTCCCTTTGTAGAGAAAGAATGTTTAGTCACTTTTCCTTCTAGACAGGACTCGCATACTGGCAGTTCACCTAAGACGACATTTTTTAATGGACCGTCTTTGGTGAGCCTATTGAGTCTATCAAAGCCTATATGACCTAAACGTAAATGCCATAGATATGTTTGATCATCATTATCAATATCTTTTCTTTTGAGGTTTCTACGTCTAGCTACACTGAAAATTTCACTATTTAGTGAGATTTGAGTACTCGGTCTTAAAACATAAAACCCTTGTTCCATTGTAGCAACACATATTTGAAATCCATTACGAGAAATTGTGCAATTTGTACTCGAAAAATTCAATATATAAGATTGTGTTTGCAAACATGAGACACTAATCAAGTTTCTACTAAAGTTTGGAATAAATAAAACATTTTCTAAAATTAAAAATCTTTGTTGAAACTTGATGCGGGCTTTTCCTCTAGCTTTGACCGATACTAATTAGCCATTGCCAACTTTAAGCTTTAACTCTCCTGGAAGCAGATTTTCCCAAGTTTCAAGCAACTGCAGTGAAGAACATACATGGTTAGTAGACCCAGAATCAACAATCCAGATGGATTTGTCGTTCTCTAAAACACATGATTCAAAGACAAAAGCATTACCTTCGTTTGATTTGTTTAGAAGCTTGGCACATCGTTCTTCATGATGTCCCTTTTCATTACAATTCGAACATAGAAGATCATGTCTGCTAATTGTACTTGAAGAAGTAGCTTTGCTAGATCCTTCATACCTAGTCCTTTTCCTTTGATTATGGATTGCAAACCCAGGGGGACCCATTGCAATCAAATTCCGTTCATGGGCTCGTAATTTTGCTTCGAGCTTGTCCATGTCGGAGGAGTTAGAATTGTTGATCATGTAAGAGATAACAAATTCATTATACTCCGGAGGAAGACTATTAAGGATGAGTTGGACCCATTGTTCTCTTGATAAATCAATTCCTAGTAGATTTGCCTTTTTGAACTTCAGATTCATCTTCAACAGGTGCGAGTTAATGCAACTACCAGGATGCATTTTCACACTATAGAGTTATTTTGCTAAGATAGTATCTAGGAGAGGATCGGGGTGAGGGTTATTCATTATGACACTACAACACATCAATAAAACAGAAGTAAGGTTTTGGCTCATAAATTCATAAACAGTTCAGAAAATAACAAGTAATGACATATGTTATAGAAATACTAAATCTAACATAGTTTATTTTCCAAGGTATTTCAACAAACTGATACAGTGTCCCGTTTAGGCGAGAGTCAAAGCATCATCCATTGAATAGAGTTGTCAGCTCATCTAAAATGATAACCATTCTAGCAACCTTTTATTCGATCAAGATTGGAATTCAGCGTTGTCCCGTTTAGGCGAGAGTCAAGGCAATTCTATCTTATGAGCTTCCACCATTGTTTCATAATTTGCAAGTCAAGTATGGTCGCCACCATTAGGGTTATCTATACCATAGAAAACACTTACAAACTACTTATCATTCCAGATTAAACGGTGCGAAATTGCTAATGAATGTTCCTCCATTAGGGAGGATTACTCACTAAAACAAATGCGGTGTAAAACCCACAATGGAGATCGAATGTCTCTTGATTAAAAGCTCATTATTTGAAAATATTATATGTATTTTGTATAATCATTTTAATTCGATATGATAATAATAAAAAATTACAAACTAAAGTTGGTTTAAATAAAAAATCAACTTTAATTAATTTTCAATTATTATTTAAATTTAAAAAATAAATTCAAATAAATATCGAACAAGCTCCATAATATAATAATGAAATATTAAAAATCAAAGTTGGTTTAAATAAAAAATCAACTTTAATTAATTTTCAATTATTAATTAAATTCAAAAAATAAATTCGAATAATAAATGGAACAAATTTGAAAATATCTTGTTTAAGTTGTTTTAGAAGAATCTAAAAAATCAACTTAAATATCTTTCAAATCATATTTAATTAAATTAAAATTAAGTTATAACCACTTAATTTTGAAGATATTCCATTTGAAGTTAATATTGGAAAAGATATTAACCTAAAAAATATCTAGAATATTCCATTTTAAGTTAATATTCGAAAAGATATTAACTTAAAAAATATCTAAAGAATCTTAATAACCAATGCCTAAAATTCCTCAACTTAATTTTGAAATTTTAAATCCAAAAGATATTCAGATTTAAGTTGGTTAGTTGTAGATAACTAATTATCAACTTAAATAGGAATATTTAATGAAAAATTTAAATTAAGCTTCAGAAAGAATCTAGATGGTTATAATTCTATATGTAATTAAATACAAGAAAATACATATATTTTAGCTTAGAATATAAAATTCTTTAAACTATGGTTTTCTTAAATTAATTTCAAAATAAATGAAATTAATTATATTGCTAATCAATTTTATTAGGTTAAACTAATGTAATTAACCTAGTACAGTCATTTAAATCAGGCAAATGGGCCTTCACAATTGGGGTGGTTCATGTGAGGGGGTGCTGGGTTCAGTATGTCGTGCCCACTTCTATGGCTCCCAACTCTCACACAAGGCCCAAAAGAGAGGAATTTAACCTTAAAATGAACAACTATTATTAATTGAATAGGCCCAAAAACTAAATGGGCCTAAATAAAATCTATCAAGAACTATGATAATTTATTTAGCAACATCAACCTATATGCATCTATAATGAAATTAAACACATAGGCTCACACAGGCACACTTTGGATGGGTCCTATCATGTTGCTAGGTCATGCACAGATGAAAGAAGATTGTAAATATACCTGTTACATATTATTTACTTGACCAAGGGAGCCATCAGATCATTAGATCTGGCAAAAAGTAACCATGGCTATTTGCAATCAAGTAATAATAGGTTTTGAAAACTTACACATAAGCTAAAACACATACTCCTGCAACAAGGTTAGCTGGATAGTTGGATGTAAGATTTATTTAATTTTAAATTAAATAATTAATTTCAAAATAAATAATTAATTAAATAAAAAAATAATTTTTGAAAATTTAAAAAAAAAAATTCGAAATTATATTAAAAATTTAAATTTAAAACTAAACCTACAATTTTAAACAATTAGGTTTCAACCAACCTAAATATCATTTCAAAATTTGCTAACTACTTTTAAAAATTAAATGTTATTTTATAAATTAAAATTAAATAAAAAATTAAAAAAGATAAATGAATATCTTTTTCAGATTTTAAATGTAATTTAAATAAATAAAATAACAAAATTTAAAAGTTAGCAAAATATCTTACACCCTTTTAAGATTACATGATTATAGTTATCTTATTTTAAATTTAAATAAGGTCAAATTATTTTTAAAAAAAAAATTAATTTAAAATATTTAAAATCTGACCTTAAATTTAAAAATAAGATAAGATATAATCAAATTTAAACATAAGATAGATTATTAAGCAAATAAGATAGATACTAACTATTTTTAAATTCAAATTACACTAATATCTTGAATTAAATTTAAAAAATATTAAATTAATTCATAATGATAATTAGAATTGAATTAGGAATAGTAATAGTATAAATACAGAACTACACAAAAAACGGAAGTTAATTCCATGGAAAAGCATGAAAAAACGAAGAAAAAAACGAAAAAATTGCGAGTTGTACGGACGGGATGCTGTGCATACCCGTCCGCGTGCGCAGGAGGGTTGCTTGGGCGAGTTTGCTCGGCGGAATCATGTCGTGCATGATTTCCGCGCGCACATGCAAGTTTCAACACAACTCCGTTTTTTTTTTCGAATCTTCAAAAAATCATAACTAATTCAAATTAAATCGAAATTGAGTTCTGTAAAAAAGTAACTTGCTTAATTTTTTCCATACTATCCAATAAAAATAATTCAAGAAACAGATATTAAATTATTTTCACGAAAATTCAGAAACACCAATCAATCATCAAATAACACTCAATACAGCATGATACCATCCAAAAAAAAAAACAAACAATCGTTTTAAAGTCCAAATTTCTTGCAAGTAAATCAATTACCATGGCTCTGATACCAGTTATTAGAATTATTTTACCAAGATCTTAGATCTACTCACAAGTATGTTTATTAACACCCTAAATATGAACTTTCTAAAACGATGAAATAAACACGTATAAAGTTTAAGAAACCTTACATTGGGTGCAACGGAATTAAATGACTCCTTCCGTTCAGATCTCTAACCATTGTATCCTTTCTGTAGCAGAGTATTATCAAGATCTGAACCTGGATTTCTTTCTCTGAATCCTTGATGCTGAAACTCCTTTGCTGATGATCTTTCTTCACGATCTTCCTCACTATGATTGAGGTATTGCTTGCTGTGTGTGGGCACTACTCTAATCACTAAGGTAATTTCGAAATATGAAGAAAGAAGAGAGAGAGAGAGTTGCGGCCAAGGAAGAGAGAGAAGGCTCACGTTTTTCTGATTCAGAAGTGTAATTTTCCTGAAGCCTTCACTATCTATTTATAGCATTCCACTAGGGTTAGGTTTGAATTATTTGGCATTAAAATAGTGAAAATATCAATTTAAAATGCCTACAAAAGTTGTAACACCCTAACTACCTTAGGCGTATTATGTGATTTTTAAACGTACTGTGCAGCTCGTTGCTAATCAACGAGGTTTAAGGAAAAACGTGATTAATTAAAATTTTGCTTTTTGATTAAACTTGTAAACCATATTATAAAAGTCTCGGGATCCCGATTTATAAAATCATTTACAAAAGTTTTAACTGTTTAACTATTACATCAAAATAAAAGTCGTCTAACGACAGTTACAAAAATCTCAGCCTTGCTATCCCGAGGATCGTACGCTCCAGGCCTAACCGCCCCGACATGTACAATCTCATAAGCTCGCTCACGGTCCATCGCCCATGCCCTTGCCTTTACCTACACATGAACATAAACTGTGAGTCGACAGACTCAGTAAGAAAAGCATAATAATATCATACATAACTAACTGCTGTGTCCAACACGATACTGAGTCCCGCTACTGCCATGTCCAACATGGTACTGAGCCACTACTGCCATGTCCAACATGGTACTGAGTTTTGAACGTTCAGGGGACGGTACTATTGACAAGTATCCTCCTGATCGGTCGAACCGGTCATACTCCGCCGCCGGTCATACTCCAGCCTACCGACGGGATAGGTCAATAGCACTGAACCACCAACCAAGTGTCAGCCTGATCGGTCGAACCGGTCATACTCCGGCTGCTGGTCATACTCCAGCCTGTACCGACGTGACAGGGTTGGATGGTTCGAAGCCTAAATACATGACTAATGTAATCTAGCAGGCTTCCTACATGCATGCTAAACATGTAATCTACATATGCATACTGTTATACTAATCTTACCTGGATTCCGATTTCAGGTGTGCCCAACCCGACCGGAACCGAAACCGAGCGGCGGACATCGGCTCCTAAACCATAAAAATCACAACGCTATAAATGACACGCTAAATCACTTCCCGGGGACTAAAACTAAGAACTAAAAGTTTCCCTATCGATAAAAAGCATGGCAATACCCCTAAAAACCTAAAAACGAGGAAAACTAGGGTTCGGAAAAATTCCCCAACCGGCAGACCGGTTGCCCAACCGGAATTCCGGTTCTGGGAATTACTGAACCCCCATCCGGAATTCCGGATGCACAACCGGAATTCCGGTTCCTCGCAGGCAGCCAACTAAAAATCCCATAACTCGACCAATTCAACCCCAATTGGTCCCAAACTTTCCAGACCTGTTCTAAACTATCCCTAGAACAAATCCAAGGCATCAAATTCACCCAGAAAACACATATACAAAAATCACCATTGGAGCTCAAGCTTTGAGTTCCAAACTCAAGCTTGAGCAAATCCACCTAACATGCATCCAAACCTAGTTAATTCTACTTAACTAAGCATAATAACACCTCTGAAAACATACAAGAACATCCAGCAATTCACAGAAACAAAATATAACATTTTCTCTCAAAAATCACATATTTGCATAGAAAACTCAAAGCTTGAACAACCTAACTAATCATGCTTCAAACAACTCAATTAACATCAATTAATCATGCTTTGAACCTCAGAAAATAACAACTAAACACAGCCATAATAACAGCCACAAAAACATGCATGCATCATCACTTTTTACACATTTTTTTCCAAGAAATTAAAGAGAGGAAGTTAGAGACCGCATACCACAACAAGAGTTCACAATTATAAGTTGAATCAAGCTTGAATTTTGAAGAAAATCCCAACCTTTGCACCCCAAGTTCCCAGCCGAAAAGAGAGAAAGCTTTGAGAGAGTTTTTTCTAAATTTTTCTAAGTGTTGGGTTTTGTTTTGTAAAATGAGGGAAAAAGGAGTAAAAGTCACTTAATACACATTTCATTTCAGCCAACTAATAAATAAAATAAACAATTAATTTTTAAATAAAAAGTCACTAAAAGACAAAACACTAATGGGGCAAAAAGACCATTTTGCCCCTCCACCATAAAATCACATAAATCAAACTAAAGGGGTATTTTTGGGACATTCTAAATTCCCGGCCATTCCCGACATTCCCAATGTCTAAAACCTGTCCCCAAATTACTAACATACTAAGTTGTGATTTCTACTGAGCCAAACGCCGAGTTCCAAAATACTGGACACCGAAAATGCGAAATATAAAAACTGCTGAATAACATAAATAACAGTATCATAAATTATTTAAATAGCTATAAATAATTTCATAATTAATCCCAATTAACTGATAATTTCCAAATTAGCTAAGCGGGCTTTACAACTATCCCCCCCTTAAAAGGATTTCGTCCCCGAAATCTAACCTGAATAACTCTGGATATTGAGCTCTCATATCTGACTCTAGCTCCCAGGTGGCTTCCTCCACCTTGCTGTTTCTCCAGAGAACCTTGACCAATGCTATGGTCTTATTCCGAAGGACTTTATCCTTTCTATCCAGGATCTGCACTGGCTGTTCTTCATATGACATGTCTGGCTAAAGCTGAAGACTCTCATAACTGAGTATATGAGAGGGGTCTGAAACGTATTTTCTCAACATTGAGACATGGAATACGTTGTGCACTGCTGATAAGGCTGGAGGCAATGCTAACCGATATGCCACTTGACCTATCTTCTCGAGAATCTCGAAAGGTCCTGTAAACCTAGGGCATAACTTGCCTCTTTTCCCGAAACATTTAATCCCCTTCATCGGAGATACTCGCAAAAACACATGGTCCCCTACTCGGAACTCAACATCTCTACGTTTCGGATCTGCGTAACTTTTCTGTCTGCTCTGTGAGGCAAGCATTTTAGCTTTTATCTTTTCTATTGCCTCATTGGTCCGCTGAACTGACTCCGGACCTAGGTATTTTCTCTCCCCTGTCTCATCCCAGTGGATAGGGGATCTACATTTCCTACCGTACAACAGTTCATAGGGAGCCATCCCTATCGTACTCTGATAACTGTTGTTGTATGAAAATTCTATTAACGGTAGATATTTACTCCATGAACCCTCAAAGTCCATAACACAGGCTCTCAACATATCCTCCAATATCTGAATTGTCCTTTCGGACTGACCATCTGTCTGAGGATGGAATGCTGTACTGAATTTTAGCTTCGTACCCATTGCCCGTTGCAAACTTTGCCAAAATTTGGAGGTGAACTTCGGATCCCTGTCCGAAACTATAGACTTCGGTACCCCGTGAAGTCTCACTATCTCCCTGACATATAACTCTGCCAACTGATCTACTGTAAATGTTGTTCTAACCGGCAGAAAATGAGCAGATTTCGTAAATCGATCCACCACTACCCAGATGGAATCATACATACCCGTGGTCCTAGGTAACCCGACCACGAAATCCATCGTAATATCTTCCCATTTCCATTCTGGTAGGGTTAGAGGCTGCAACAACCCTGCTGGTCTCTGATGTTCAGCCTTGATCTGCTGACAAGTGAGGCCTCTCGAAACGAATTCTACCAAATTCTTCTTCATACCGCTCCACCAGAAGTACGGTTTCAAATCTTGGTACATCTTGGTGGTGCCGGGATGCAGAGAATACGGGGTAGAATGAGCTTCCTCAAAGATCTCATTTCTCAGTTCCACACTGTTCGGAACACAAACCCTGGCTTTATACAAAAGCATCCCACTATCTGACACTGAAAAGTCTTTGGCTTGACCAGCCAATACCTCATCTCGGATCTTCACTAACTCCGGATCTGTCATCTGAGCGACCTTTATTCTTTCCAACAAATCAGATTGCAGCGTTAAGTTGTGAAGCTGACCTACCACAAACTCAATGCTGGATCTAACCATATCCTCAGCTAGCTGGGGTGAGATCTGAACCATGCTAGCTACTTGCCCAGGACCCTTTCTGCTCAGGGCATCGGCCACTACATTGGCTTTTCCGGGATGATAGAGGATCTCGCAATCGTAGTCCTTCACTAATTCCAACCAACGCCTTTGTCTCATGTTCAAATCTTTCTGAGTAAAGAAATACTTGAGACTCTTATGGTCGGTATAGATCTCACACTTCTCTCCATACAGGTAATGCCGCCAAATCTTCAGTGCAAAAACCACTGCAGCCAATTCTAAATCATGAGTCGGGTATCGCTGTTCATAATCCTTTAACTGACGGGAGGCATAAGCGATAACCCGATCGGCTTGCATCAATACACACCCCAAACCCTGTTTGGATGCGTCACAGTAGACTACGAACTTCTCCTTGTCCGAAGGCAAAGCTAGTACGGAGCAAGAATCAACCTCTCGTTTCGGCTCTCGAAAACTAGCTTCGCATTTATCTGACCAGATAAATCGCTGATTCTTCTTTGTAAGCTCGGTTAGGGGCATTGAGATTTTGGAGAACCCCTCCACGAACCTACGGTAGTACCCAGCTAATCCCAAGAAGCTTCTGATCTCTGTCACTGTTTTCGGTCTCGGCCAATCCCTGACGGATTCAATCTTCCCGGGATCCACCTTGATCCCATCTTTACTCACAATGTGCCCTAGGAAGGACACCTGAGACAACCAGAACTCACATTTCTTGAACTTGGCGTAGAGCTTATGTTCTCGAGTCGTTTGCAGTACATCTGAAGATGTAACTCGTGCTCCTCTTCTGATTGAGAGTACACGAGGATGTCGTCGATAAACACAATCACACAGATATCGAGGAAATCCTTGAATACTCTATTCATCAGGTCCATGAATGCTGCAGGAGCATTGGTTAGTCCGAATGACATAACCAGAAACTCGTAGTGTCCATACCTAGTGCGGAAAGCCGTCTTTGGAATGTCCTCCTCTCGGATTCTCAACTGATGATAACCCGAACGGAGATCAATCTTAGAAAAGACCGTCTTCCCCTGAAGCTGATCGAACAAGTCATCGATCCTAGGTAATGGGTATTTATTCTTCACCGTCAACTTGTTCAACTCTCTGTAGTCGATACACATCCTCATAGATCCATCCTTCTTTTTGACGAACAAAACCGGGGCTCCCCAGGGTGACACACTGGGCCGAATGAACCCTATGTCAAGCAACCCCTGGAGCTGAATCTTTAATTCCTTAAGTTCAGCTGGAGCCATCCTATACGGGGCTTTGGAAACCGGATCCACCCCTGGTGCCAAGTCAATCACGAAATCAATCTCCCGCTGAGGTGGTAACCCTGGAAGTTCTTCGGGAAAGACGTCCAAAAATTCCCGAACCACTCTGATGTCCTCTGGCCGAATGGTGTCTGGCCGAGTGGTGTCCACCACCACGGCCAGAAACCCTAAGCACCCGTCGTGCAATAATTCTCTCGCTGACATAGCCGAGATCACCGGGATCCGAGATCCCTGAACCGAACCCACAAACACGAACGGTTCTTCACTTTCTGGTTGGAAGACCACCATCTTCCTCTTACAGTCAATGCTCGCCGAATATTTAGATAGGAAATCCATTCCTAAAATAATATCGAATTCGACTAAGCTCATCTCTATCAGATCAGCGCTTAACTCTCTACCATCTATCCTGATCGGCATAGACCTAATCCACCTATTGGAGATAACCAATTCTCCGCTGTGTAACGGTGGTTCCAAACCCTAATTCATATCTATCAAAGGGTCTACCCAACTTACTAAAGACTCTGGCCGCCACATAAGAATGTGTAGCCCCAGAATCAAACAGCACTGAATAAAGCGAGTTGTTAATAAAAAGCTGACCTGTAACAACTGAAGGGCTGGCATCTGCATCAGCCTGCGTGATAGCGAACACCCTGGCTGGAGTGGGTATCGCTGGAGCTCTCGGTGCCTCAGGTCGGAGCTGGGGACATTCCCTCTTGAAGTGTCCGGGCATGCCACAATGGAAGCATCCCTGACCTTTGCACTCACCCCGATGGTGCCTCTTGCAGCTAGGGCACTCGGGATAGGAGAATCGGGTCTCATTACCACCAGGACGACTCCCTCTGTTCGGTTCCCCCGAACCTCTTGTTCGACTCGAGCCGCCGAAGCAGTGGGTGCCCTCTTCCTCTGATCAATGGCCGAACCACTACTCCCCCTGCTATAACCTGATGCAGGAGGGGTAGGAGCTCCGCCACTCACCGGAGTACTGGCTGGTTCTGACATACACGCCACTGCGCCCTCAGCTCGCAGTGCCTTCTCCACCATCTAAGCATAGGTGGTGCTGTCGTCTGTGGTGATCATCAGGTCATGCCTGATCTTGGGATTCAACCCGTCCAGATACTTCTCCTTCTTGCTGAAGTCGGTCGGCACAATTCCCGAGGCTAACCTCGCCAACCGATCAAACTGAGTAGTATACTCAGTGACGCTCATGTTCTCCCGCTGGGTCAGGTGAACGAACTCTTTCCTCTTGGCGCTTCTGACCGCCTCATTATAGTATTTCGCATTAAAGAGCTCCTAGAACCTTTCCCAGGTCATGGTGGTGACGTCATGGATCTGAGACACCATGTCCCACCATACCAATGCGTCCTCCTGGAACTGAAACGTGGCGCACACCACTCTATCGTTACCGGTGACACCCATGAAGTTCAGAATTCTGGTAATCACCGTCAGCCACTGCTCGACTTTCATTACATCCGGACCTCCCAGGAATACCGGAGGTGCTTGCTTCCGGAACCGCTCATATAAAGGTTCCAATCTGTGGGCCGCCACCACTATCTCGTCCTGGGCAGCAGGGGCAGGTGCCACTGGAACTATGGGCACAGGAACTGCAGGAGCACCCTGCTGTCTCAACCTCTGAATCTCGAGGTCTTGCTCTTCGATCCGGGCTTGCATCTCCGCAAACCGCAACTCCCAATTCGGGGCTCCCTGATCGGCTGGGGGAGCCTGGGCAGCCTGTGGCGGGTTCTCATCACCCCGGCCACGAGCCCTGCCTCGGGGACCTCTACCTCGGCCCCGGGCAGGTGGGGGAAACTGAGCTCCCTGTCCCTGATTCGACCCTACGGAGTTGCCCTGACTCCTGGTAGTCCGCCTGGCGTCCATCTATTTATAACCGCCTGCGAAACCAAGAGTTGGCATATCAGGTCGTATTCAAGGCGAGCTTACTAATGCCGCTTAATTTGGAAATTAGAAATGAAACATGCGCCTATTCTACTATCAGGCTACTAACATGCTTCCTAACAGGCTTTTCTTTTTCATAACTGAATAAAATAAACTACTAAAGCAATAAAGGCTTACTGAACCGTGAACCGAGCTAACTGCTGATGATGATTGTACATGTCGTGACGATCTTCGGAAGACAACCTGGCGGCTCTGATACCAAATTGTAACACCCTAACTACCTTAGGCGTATTACGTGATTTTTAAACGTACTGTGCAGCTCGTTGCTAATCAACGAGGTTTATGGAAAAACGTGATTAATTAAAATTTTGCTTTTTGATTAAACTTGTAAACCATATTATAAAAGTCTCGGGATCCCGATTTATAAAATCACTTACAAAAGTTTTAACTGTTTAACTATTACATCAAAATAAAAGTCGTCTAACGACAAGCATAAAATCTCACTTTGCCGTCCCGAGGATCGTACGCTCCAGGCCTAACCGCCCCGACATGTACAATCTCATAAGCTCGCTCACGGTCCATCAGCTACAGCCTTGCCTTTACCTACACATGAACATAAACTGTGAGTCGACAGACTCAGTAAGAAAAGCATCATAATATCATACATAACTAACTGCCGTGTCCAACACGATACTGAGTCCCGCTACTGCCATGTCCAACATGGTACTGAGCCACTACTGCCATGTCCAACATGGTACTGAGTTTTGAACGTTCAGGGGACGGTACTATTGACAAGTATCCTCCTGATCGGTCGAACCGGTCATACTCCGCCGCCGGTCATACTCCACCGTACCGACGGGATAGGTCAATAAGATCGAACCACCAACCAAGTGTCGGCTGATCGGTCGAACCGGTCATACTCCGCCGTTCTTGGTCATACTCCAGCCTGTACTGACGTGACAGGGTTGGATGGTTCGAAGCCTAAATACATGACTAATGTAATCTAGCAGGCTTCCTACATGCACGCTAAACATGTAATCTACATATGCATACTGTTATACTAATCTTACCTGGATTCCGATTTCAGGTGTGTCGGTCAACCTGACTGGAACTGAAACTGAGCGGCGGATTACTGGCTCCTAAACCATAAAAATCACAACGCTATAAGTGACACGCTAAATCACTTCCCGGGGACTAAAACTAAGAACTAAAAGTTTCCCTATCGATAAAAAGCATGGCAATACCCCTAAAAACCTAAAAACGAGGAAAACTAGGGTTCAGAAAAATTCCCCAACCGGCAGACCGGTTGCCCAACCGGAATTCTGGTTCTGGGAATTACTGAACCCCCATCCGGAATTCCGGATGCACAACCGGAATTCCGGTTCCTCGCAGGCAGCCAACTAAAAATCCCATAACTCGACCAATTCAACCCCAATTGGTCCCAAACTTTCCAGACCTGTTCTAAACTATCCCTAGAACAAATCCAAGGCATCAAATTCACCCAGAAAACACATATACAAAAATCACCATTGGAGCTCAAGCTTTGAGTTCCAAACTCAAGCTTGAGCAAATCCACCTAACATGCATCCAAACCTAGTTAATTCTACTTAACTAAGCATAATAACACCTCTGAAAACATACAAGAACATCCAGCAATTCACAGAAACAAAATATAACATTTTCTCTCAAAAATCACATATTTGCATAGAAAACTCAAAGCTTGAACAACCTAACTAATCATGCTTCAAACAACTCAATTAACATCAATTAATCATGCTTTGAACCTCAGAAAATAACAACTAAACACAGCCATAATAACAGCCACAAAAACATGCATGCATCATCACTTTTTACACATTTTTTTCCAAGAAATTAAAGAGAGGAAGTTAGAGACCACATACCACAACAAGAGTTCACAATTATAAGTTGAATCAAGCTTGAATTTTGAAGAAAATCCCAACCTTTGCACCCCAAGTTCCCAGCCGAAAAGAGAGAAAGCTTTGAGAGAGTTTTTTCTAAATTTTTCTAAGTGTTGGGTTTTGTTTTGTAAAATGAGGGAAAAAGGAGTAAAAGTCACTTAATACACATTTCATTTCAGCCAACTAATAAATAAAATAAACAATTAATTTTTAAATAAAAAGTCACTAAAAGACAAAACACTAATGGGGCAAAAAGACCATTTTGCCCCTCCACCATAAAATCACATAAATCAAACTAAAGGGGTATTTTTGGGACATTCTAAATTCCCGGCCATTCCCGACATTCCCAATGTCTAAAACCCGTCCCCAAATTACTAACATACTAAGTTGTGATTTCTACTGAGCCAAACGCCGAGTTCCAAAATACCGGACACCGGAAATCCGAAATATAAAAACTGCTGAATAACATAAATAACAGTATCATAAATTATTTAAATAGCTATAAATAATTTCATAATTAATCCCAATTAACTGATAATTTCCAAATTAGCTAAGCGGGCTTTACAAAAGTTGTCGGCCATGGCTTGATGGATTTGGGCCTTACTTTTTGCAATTTTGCAATTTTAACAGTTTTGTATCTGATTTTCTCAAAAATGCCAATTTTCTAATTCAACAATTTAAATGCCAATTCTAACTATTTAATAACTATAAATAATTATTAAATAATATTGTCATTTATCATATTTATTAATTGAACCATACAAAGTATCATAATTAACAAATATGCCCCTATTAACTCTTTCTTTATAATTTCGCATTTACTTAGTGAAAATTTCACAAATAGACATAGTCTAATTTGCAAATTATAATTGATTAATCAAAACCAATTACATGAGTCTTACAAATAATATTGTCTCAACTAGTGCGGGGACCATGGGTCTATATAACCGAGCTTCTAATAAGTAGATCAAGAATTTATTACTAAAATTCACTAACTTATTAATTCTTCGTTGAATCCACGCATAAAACTTAGAATTGCACTCTCAGTATATAGAATGCTCTATATGTTCCACCATATAGAGGCATCATTAGTTATCCATTGTTATAATCCTAATGTAATCAATGATCCTCTATATGAATGATCTACACTGTAAAGGGATTAGATTACCGTAACACACTACTATGTATTTTATCCTTCAAACACTTGACCCCGTATAAATGATATTTCAGCTTATGTGAAATGAGTACTCCAACATTTATGTTCGTTTGGTCAAGCTCGAAGGAGATCATCCTTTGCTTACTATTCGCCAAATAGAAGCTATAGATTCCATGTTTATGCTGGCGCTCCCACTCAATTGCACTACCGTGTTCCCAAAATGTATGTATCACCTTGACCTAAAAGTAGGCTTAACTAACAAATCAAAGAACACGAATAGCCTTTCAAGATTGAGCCTAATCATAACAGGATTAAGAACATTTGATCTAGGATCAACTTGGCGATATTGACTTGAATAGATTTTACGGTAAGTTTAATTAAATTTAAGTCAAAGTTCAATATCGGTCCCTTCCGATGCATACTCCATGCATCCAACCTGAGCTTTACTTTAACCAATGTTCTGGAAAGAACATAGCATTTCTCCAAATGCAAGCAAACTCTTGTTGTAGATTATCATATCAGTAAAATCCTGTGTCTCATAAATCTAGGAAACTTTATTCACATAGTCATGTATACTTTCCAGTGATGACAGCACAATAAACATGATTAAGTATGTGAAAAGGGTTTAAGATGAATTTATAAATCAAATAGACAAGCAATTGATAAAGTGAACCAAAACATACACAAATGAATGAAAAATACTTCTGTTTCTTTATTGATGTTGAATAAAATAGATTACATTGAAATGGAGTTTTATTTAGGGCATAAAACCTAACAAGATCTTCCGTTGGTAAACAACCAAATTGACCAACCGTTTGGAGCATTTGAAACATGACGGGCTTGAGCTCAAAGTGAGGTGCTTGGATCTCGGGTCTCACAATACCCGGATTGAGCTCATTGAACGTAGGGGTTGTATATGTTG
Organism: Cannabis sativa; assembly: GCF_029168945.1. Taxonomy (NCBI): domain Eukaryota; kingdom Viridiplantae; phylum Streptophyta; class Magnoliopsida; order Rosales; family Cannabaceae; genus Cannabis; species Cannabis sativa. The sequence goes on along the minus strand of NC_083606.1, from coordinate 40,344,600 downwards.
GAAATTATTTTACCAGGATCTTAGATCTACTCACAAGTATGTTTATTAACATCCTAAATAAGAACTTTCTAAAACGATAAATTAAACACATATAAAGTTTAAGAAACCTTACATTGGGTGCACCAAAATATAATGACTCCTTCCGTTCAGATATCTAGCCCTTGATTCCTTTCTGTTACAGAGCATTATCAATAACTGAACCTGGATCTCTTTCTCTGAATCCTTGATGCTGAATCTCCTTTGCTGATGATCTTTCTTCACGATCTTCCTCACTATGATTGAGGTATCACTTGATGTGTGTGGGCACTACTCAAATCACTAAGGATTTCGAAATTCTAAGGAAGAAGAGAGAGAGTGGTCAGCTAAAGATAGGGAGAGAGAAGGCTCAGCTTTTTTCTGATTCAGAAAGTCTGAAGAAAAGTGTTATTTTCCTGAAGGCTTCACTATCTATTTATAGCATTCCACTAGGGTTAGATTTGAATTATATGGCATTAAAATAATGAAAAAATCAACTTAAAATAGCTACAAAGGTTGCCGGCCAAGCATTAGTGGATTGGGCCTTGGGTTTTGCAATTTTGCAATTTTAACACCTTTTGTATCTGATTTTCTCAAAAATGCCAATTTCCTAATTCAATCATTTAAATGCAAATTGTAACTATTTAATAACTATAAATAATTATTAAATAATATTGTCATTTATCATATTTATTAATTAAACCATACAAAGTATCATAATTAACAAATATGCCCCTATAAACTCTTTCTTTACAATTTCGCCCTTACTTAGTGAAAAATTCACAAATAGACATAGTCTAATTTGAGAATTATAATTGATTAATCAAAACCAATTACATGAGTCTTACAAGCAATATTATCTCAACTAGTGGGGGGACCATGGGTCTATATAACCGAGCTTCCAATAAGTAGATCAAGAATTTATTACTAAAATTCACTAACTTATTAATTCTTCGTTGAATCCACGCGTAGAACTTAGAATTGCACTCTCAGTATATAGAATGCTCTATATGTTCCACCATATAGACACATCATTAGTTATCCATTGTTATAATCCTAATGTGATCGATGATCCTCTATATGAATGATCTACACTGTAAAGGGATTAAATTACCGTTACACCCTACAATGTATTTATTCCTTAAAACACTTGACCCCGTATAAATGATATTTCAGCTTATGTGAAATGAGTACTCCACCATTTATGTTCGTTTGGTCAAGCTCGAAGGAGATCATCCTTTGCTTACTATTCGCCAGATAGAAGCTATAGATTCCAAGTTTATGATAGCGCTCCCACTCAATTGCACTACCGTGTTCCCAAAATGTACGTATCACCCTGACCTAAAAGTAGGCTTAACTAACAAATCAAAGAACACGAATAGCCTTTCAAGCTTGAGCCTAATCATAACAGGATTAAGAACATTTGATCTAGGATCAACTAGGCGATATTGACTTGAATAGATATTACGGTATGTTTAATAAATCTAAGTCAAAGTTCAATATCGGTCCCTTCCGATGCATACTCCATGCATCCAACCTGAGCTTTACTTTAACCAATGCTCTGGAAAGAACATAGCACTTCTCCAAATGCAAGTAAACTCTGTTGTAGATTATCATATCAGTAAAACCCTATGTCTGATAAATCTAGGAAACTTTATTCACATAGTCATGTTTACTTTCCAATGTGTTGACGACACAATAAACAGGATCAAGTATGTGAAAAGGGTTTCAGATGAATTTATACATTATGTACATATAATCATGAAATAAATCATGTGAACCATGCAACATTAAATGTTATTTCTGATCTATATTAATAAGTAAATCTGATTATATTGAAATGAGTTTTATTTAGGGCATAAAACCCAACAAACTCCCACTTGCACTAATATAAAACAAAAAGTGCGTTTCAAATAATCTCAACACCTCGATATACAAATCAAGTGTAGTAGTAGTAAACTCCTCGTAATAGGATCTGAAAGGTTGAATTAACCACAACCTTTTCTCCACCATTACTCTTCCTTTAATCACAAAATCATTGATAATGTGAAATTCCTCTCTATATGTCTACTCTCTTGGGATACTGGATTCTATACCTTTGGCAACTACTTTTGGTTAATCAGGAAATTAACACTAGTAGTTTAAGGCAATTTGGAATGATGCCAAAAATGTATAGAACTTTCCTTAGACTGAATAAGTACCTTTCCTGCAGCTTTAACATTCGGCCTCTCTCTGGTAGACCTAGAGACTTCAGATAGGTTTTTACACTTCTCCAAAATCACTATTCCACCCCCAGAGTAACCACCATCTTATCAGAAAGATTTACTAGCACAAAGGCAAATTTCGAAATCTGATATGGTGTAGTCTAAGAGTTTTAAACACACCCTTATAGACTAACATATAGTTCCTCTTCTTTATCTTAAGATTTACTTGATTTTCTTCCAATGTTCTTCTCCTGGATTAATATAATACCTACTCATTACTCCCACTCAACAGCAGGTGTCTGGTCTAAGGCATACAAAAGTATATCTAAGACCTCTCATTGTTGATTTAAGAAATTCTTTCATGGCTTTATCTTTTCTGGAATAGTTAAGACTTTTCCTTAGATAAATAAAATCTATACCTAAGAAGTTGTGAAGCTTCTATAGATTGCCATTAGAAAGAAAATGCTTCAGCATCTTACTAAAGTAAGTTGCTTGCATTAGAGTAAGTAATTACCAGGTATACCACAAGCCATAGGTTTAGAAAAACTCAAACCTATAATACTAGGAACAGGAAGTTTTGTTTAGTCCATTGAATGGACTTATAAACGAAAATTTCCTTTTATGTCCTTGTAATAGAAAACTTTAGGTTACTCCATGTGAATGGATTAAACCATAGTTCTATTGGCTTTCTTCTTAGTTTCTTATCTTGACAATCCATTACTTGTTTAAACTCACAATGGATTTTAATCACTAGTGTCTCCCAAGTCATAAGAAGGTGAGTTCCTAGAAACTCTCCCACTACGACAAGGTACCGTGAATTATGTCGAAGAAAAACTAAATGGTATTGATCTCTTCGGTTGTGACAAGACAACAGAGGTAGTGGGATCATCATATGTTATATAAGATGATAGAACACTTTTGGAATCAAGAATTAAATATCTCCTTTATTTGCTACTTGTTTTTCAGACTTAGTCATTTTCTTAGAAAAGTAGTATTTGTTTGAACAAACACTTTCTTATCTATTGACAATGGGATGGTCCACCCCTAATCACTTAGAATAGCTAAGAAACCATGGTTAACAGTTCTATCTTTTCTTAAGATTTTGATTAGGTCATCCATGAATCTAGTAATGATTTACATTAAGTATACAACCATTACATCATTCTGACATTGTATTACCATAGAAGGATTTAGGCAATGACTAGTAACTAATCATCAACATGCAACTCGAAATTTCTGGGGAGGTAAGTTTGGATATAATTCAAAAATCAATTTAATGATCTTTGAACTGCATATCTACTAACTATTTCTCCACCCCTATCAGTTCGCAAGATCTTTAACCACTTACCTTAATGGTTTTAACCATTGCTAGAAATTAATGAAATTTTTCAAACATTTCAAATTTCTTGCTAAAAGGTATAATCTAGAGTTATCGTTTGAAGAATACAACGAAAAACTCATATCCACCCCTGAATGTACATCCATCTGCGAATGAGATGAACTACTTTCAGTGGATATAGGCATATTAACTCTTTGCAGAGATTGATCTTGTCAAATCCACTATGAACAAGATACAAATGCCATAGATTAAAAAAAATGTGGTAGTGTCTTTTGATGACATAGATTTAGTTACATCAAAGAGTTCTTAGAATAGTGCAAGTGGATCCTGGTCACAGAATACCTAACTCATATTCCATACAGTTTTAATCCATTAATAGAAGATGGATATTAAACACTTGAGAAAGTGTAACTGTATTGTATTCTGGAATTAGGAATATAAGAAAATTTCTGTTTGGAATCTAAAATTAAAGTCAAAGACTTAAATTTATACCAAATATAATGAGTAATTCTTTCTTGGACCAGCACTACTAATACAAACTCTAAGTCAGATTTTCCCATACAAGTAGGAGATTTCTAAGATTGAGGATTTATATCAATTGGGAATAGAATTTCGGGATTATAATCATATGCGTCATATAAAATGACATAAAATGATTTATAGACCATTCATCCAATGATATATTTTGAGCTAATTCGAAATGAATAAGCTAAGAGGAATTAGGATAATTTCGTTTATAAATAAGAATCCAACGATGCTTTGATTAGCGAAAGTCAAAGTAATCTTATTTATATAATCTTCTTGTTTCATATCGTAAAAATACTAGTCTAAGGTGTCATCAATTGATGAACAGCTAGATGTTGCATATACAATATTTATCTTTCGAGATCTAACGCTATTATGTATGTCTAATGGTGAAAATCCACTAGGGATTTATCTCATTAGATAAACAAGCCAAGTTAGACCAACAATGAAGATTCGAAATTAAACTACAACTTAATAACAGAAAATAACATGGCTCAATATAAATTCATACACAATTCAGAAATTATAAGCATATAGCAAGTAGGAATGACAAGTGAAAATACTAAAACTTACAATCCTAAATAATTTCCAAGGTTTTCAACAAACTGATATCAGTGTCCCGTTTAGGCGAGAGTCAAAGCTACCATTCATTGAATAGAGTTGTCAGCTCGTCTAAAATGTTAAACATTCTAGCAACCTTTTATTCGATCAAGATTGGAATTCAGCGTTGTCCCGTTTAGGCGAGAGTCAAGGCAATTCTATCTTATGAGCTTCCACCATTGTTTCATAACTTGCAAGTCAAGTATGGTCGCCACCATTAGGGTGATCTATACCATACAAAACACTTACAAACTACTTATCATGCTAGGTTAAACGGTGCGAAATTGCTAATGAACGTTCCTCCATTAGGGAGGATTACTCACTAAAACAAACGCGGTGTAAAACCCACAATGGAGATCGAATGTCTCTTGATAATAAAGCTCATTATTTAAAAGAGTTGTATTTTCTTTGATTCTCTTTATTTATTCTATTTATTTTAAATATATATTTATTTAATTAAAATTTCCAATTTAGAATGAAAAATTCCAAATATAAATTTTAATTTAATATTTATAAATTTTACTTAGATGGATATGAAAATAACATGAATTATTTCCATCTTAGTAATAATTTCCAATAAATATTTAGAAAAATATTCAATTTAAGTTGTTACAAAATTAATTTAAATTAATTTACAACTCAAATTTAATTTTCTATAAATATATATTGCATTCGAAAAATTAAAGTATTTAAGAATACAATTTTCGAAAAATGCATGTTAAAATAAAAAAATAAATCCTAGAAAAATTATTCTAATTTAATGTTGGCCCAAAATTAATTAATAAAATTAATTTACAACAAAAAATATAATTTTCCTATTTAATTAAATATATAAGAAAAATTTCAAATATTTAAGTATGATGATGAAAATCAACTTAAATATTAATTTTCTATTTAATTAAATACGCTAGAAAAATACTTTAAGCAAAAATATCATCTATCTAGATTTTCCTTTGACTAATTAATTCAATTTCTAATAATATACTTTACTTCAATTTATTTTAAATTAATCAATAAATGAAAAAATCATTGATTTAAGTTGATCCAAGAATTAATTAAAATAAATAATTAATTTACAACTTAATCTATTTTTCAAGATAAAATTCGAAATTCTAGCATTTAAGAAATGCAATTTCGAAAATTGATTAATAAAATAAAAAAAATATATTTTGAAAATTATTTAAATTTAGTTGAAAAATAAATTTCAACTAAAAATAATTTTCTATTTAATTAAATGTCATGAAAAAGAAATATTTAAGTATGATGATAAAATTCAACTTAGATATTTAATTTTCAAATTAATTAAATGTATTAAATTCAAGAAATAAATAATTAAGTGTAGAGAAGGCTTAATTATTAATCTCTAGTTTAATACTAGGAAAAATATACTTAAAATAAATTGTACCAAAATTAATTAATAAATAATTAATTTCACAATGTATAATATTTCCTATTTAATATTAGAAATAATAAGTAGTCTAGAAATAACTATCTAGAAAATATCTTATTTGACTAAGTATCTTTTCCACAAAATTTGAAAAAATATCTAATTTAAGTTGTATTAGAAAAAATCTAGAACTTAAATATTTTTCAAATTTAAATTTAATTAAATATCAAAATTTAAGTTGTAACCACTTAATTTGAAAATATTCCATTTTAAGTTAATATTCGAAAAGATATTAACTTAAAAAATATGTAAAGAATCTTAATAACCAATGCCTAAAATTACTCAACTTAATTTTGAAATTTTGAATTCAAAAGATATTCAGATTTAAGTTGGTTAGTTGAAGATAACTAAATATCAACTTAAATAGGAATATTTAATAAAAAATTTAAATTAAGTTCCAGAAAGAATCTAGATGGTTATAATTCTATATTTAATTAAATACAAGAAAATACATATAGTTTAGCTTAGAATAAAAAATTCTTTAAACTATAATTTTCTTAAATTAATTTCAAAATAAATGAAATTAATTATGTTGCTAATCAGTTTTATTAGGTTAAACTAGTGTAATTAACCTAGTACAGTTGTTCAAATCAGGCAAATGGGCCTTCACAATTGGGGTGGTTCATGTGAGGGGGCGCTGGGTTCAGTATGTCGTACCCACTTCTATGGCTCCCAACTCTCACACAAGGCCCAAAAGAGAGAAATTTAACCTTAATAAGAACAACTGTTATTAATTGAATAGGCTCAAAAACTAAATGGGCCTAAATAAATTCTATCAATAACTATGATAATTTATTTTAGCAACATTAACCTATATGCATCTATAATAAAATTAAACACATAGGCTCGCACAGGCACACTTTGGATGGGTCCTATAATGTTGCTAGGTCATACACAGATGAAAGAAGATTGTAAATATACTTGTTACAAATTATTATCTTGACCAAGGGAGCCATCAGATCATTAGATCTGGCAAAAAGTAACCATGGCTATTTGCAATCAAGTAATAATAAGTTTTGAAAACTTACAAACAAGCTAAAACACATACTCCTGCAACAAGCTTAGCTGGATAGTTGGATGTAGTATTTTATTTAATTTTAAATTAAATATTTAATTTCGAAAATAATTAATTAAATAAATAAAATATTTATTTTTCGGAAATTTCAAAAAAAATAAAAAAAATTTCGAAAATTGAAAAAAAATTTAAATTTAAAATTAAACCTGCAATTTTGAAAAATTAGGTTTCAACCAACCTAAATATCATTTCAAAAATTTGCTAACTACTTTTAAAAATTAAATGTTATTTTAAAAATAAAAATTAAATAAAATTTAGAAAAGATAAATAAAATATCTTTTTCAGATTTTAAATTTAATTTAAATAAATAAAATAACAAAATTTAAAAGTTAGCAAAATATCTTACATCTATTTAAAATTACATGATTATAAATATCTTATTTTAAATTTAAATAAGGTCAAAATATCTAAAAATATTTAATTTAAAAAAAATCTTAAAAGATAAGATATAATTGAAAATATCTTAAAATATCTCAAAAGATAAGATATTTTAAAAATATCTTAAAAGATTTTATAAATATCTTATAAAATCTGACCTTAAATTTTTAAAAAAATAAGATATAATCAAATTTAAAAATAAGATAGATATTTAAGCAAGAAGATAAATACTAATTCTATTCGAATTCAAATTACACTAATATCTTGAATTAAATTAAAAAATATTAAATTAATTCAAAATGATAATTAGAATTGAATTAGGAATAGTAATAGTATATATACAAAACCATACAAAAATTGGAAGTTAATTACATGAAAAAGCATGAAAAATCGAAGAAAAACGAAAAAATTCGAAACTGTACGGACAGTTCTGCGATCGCAGGAAAATATCATCACAGCCCCGATTTTTTTAAATCTTCAAAAAATCATAACTAATTCAAATAAAATCCAAATTGAGTTCGGTAAAAGGCTAACTTGCTTAATTTTTTCCATACTATCCAATAAAAATAATTCCAGAAACGAAATCACAATTATTTTTCACGAAAATTTCACAAACATCAATCAATCATCAAATAACACTCAATACAACATGATACCATCCAAAGAACATTCAAACAATCGTTTTAAAGTCCAAATTTCTTGCAAGTAAATCAATTACCATAGCTCTGAGGCCAGTTGTTGGAAATTATTTTACCAAGATCTTAGATCTACTCAAAAGTATGTTTATTAACATCCTAAATAAGAACTTTCTAAAACGATAAATTAAACACATATAAAGTTTAAGAAACCTTACATTGGGTGCAGCAGAATATAATGACTCCTTCCGTTCAGATATCTAGCACTTGATTCCTTTCTGTAGCAGAGCATTATCAATATCTGAACCTGGATCTCTTTCTCTGAATCCTTGATGCTGAATCTCCTTTGCTGATGATCTTTCTTCACGATCTTCCTCACTATGATTGAGGTATCACTTGATGTGTGTGGGCACTACTCAAATCACTAAGGATTTCGAAATTCTAAGGAAGAAGAGAGAGAGTGGTCAGCTAAAGATAGGGAGAGAGAAGGCTCAGTTTTTTTCTGATTCAGAAAGTCTAAAGAAAAGTGTTATTTTCCTGAAGCCTTCACTATCTATTTATAGCATTCCACTAGGGTTAGATTTGAATTATATGGCATTAAAATAATGAAAAAATCAACTTAAAATAGCTACAAAGGTGGCCGACCAAGCATTAGTGGATTGGGCCTTGGGTTTTGCAATTTTGCAATTTTAACACCTTTTGTATCTGATTTTCTCAAAAATGCCAATTTCCTAATTCAACAATTTAAATGCCAATTCTAACTATTTAATAACTATAAATAATTATTAAATAATATTGTCATTTATCATATTTATTAATTGAACCATACAAAGTATCATAATTAACAAATATGCCCCTATAAACTCTTTCTTACTTAGTGAAAAATTCACAAATAGACATAGTCTAATTTGAGAATTATAATTAATTAATCAAAACCAATTACATGAGTCTTACAAGCAATATTATCTCAACTAGTGGGGGGACCATGGGTCTATATAACCGAGCTTCCAATAAGTAGATCAAGAATTTATTACTAAAATTCACTAACTTATTAATTCTTCGTTGAATCCACGCGTAGAACTTAGAATTACACTCTCAGTATATAGAATGCTCTATATGTTGCACCATATAGACACATCATTAGTTATCCATTGTTATAATCCTAATGTGATCAATGATCCTCTATATGAATGATCTACACTGTAAAGGGATTAAATTACCGTTACACCCTACAATGTATTTATTCCTTAAAACACTTGACCCCGTATAAATGATATTTCCGCTTATGTGAAATGAGTACTCCACCATTTATGTTCGTTTGGTCAAGCTCGAAGGAGATCATCCTTTGCTTACTATTTGCCAGATAGAAGCTATAGATTCCATGTTTATGATAGCGCTCCCACTCAATTGCACTACCGTGTTCCCAAAATGTACGTATCACCCTGACCTAAAAGTAGGCTTAACTAACAAATCAAAGAACACGAATAGCCTTTCAAGATTGAGCCTAATCATAACAGGATTAAGAACATTTGATCTAGGATCAACTAGGCCATATTGACTTGAATAGATATTATGGTAAGTTTAATAAATCTAAGTCAAAGTTCAATATCGGTCCCTTCCGATGCATACTCCATGCATCCAACCTGAGCTTTACTTTAACCAATGCTCTCGAAAGAACATAGCACTTCTCCAAATGCAAGTAAACTCTGTTGTAGATTATCATATCAGTAAAACCGTATGTCTGATAAATCTAGGAAACTTTATTCACATAGTCATGTTTACTTTCCAATGTGTTGACGGCACAATAAACAGGATCAAGTATGTGAAAAGGGTTTCAGATGAATTTATACATTATGTACATATAATCATGAAATAAATCATGTGAACCATGCAACATTAAATGTTATTTCTGATCTATATTAATAAGTAAATCTGATTATATTGAAATGAGTTTTATTTAGGGCATAAAACCCAACAGTATACTCTCTTATTGTTTAGGCTCTATCATCGGCCAAAGCAATAGGATTAGCATCATTATGAGCATCCCCAACTTCAAACCCATCGACCATATTGCAGCATTTTTTTGCCTTTTGCTCCTTTCTTCTTTGTCTGAAAGTGTGTTCAGTTTCGAGGTCAATAGGAGCAAGTTCAAGGTCTTTTTCTTGCTCGTTCATGCACTAGATTACACCTGAAAAAGAAAAATTCAGCACACCAAAATGGGATTAAAATCTCAAATCAGAAAATAAATTGCAAAATAGTTGACAATACACAATTTTTAGTTTCTATCCCCGTCAACGGCGCAAAAAACTTGTTGTGAAAAATTATATACGCAAGTATACGCAGTCAAACATGTAATAAAGTGATTAGTAAGATCGTCTCCACAGGGATTGCAAACAAAGTTTGATGTAAAACCAACTAATTACAACATCAAATACGAGGAAATAACATGAAAATGGTTGAGCAATGATTCAAAATGAAATTGACAGTAACTAAACTTGATAAAATTAATATTACTGTTGCTCGAAAAATTGCTTGCAAGATAAAAAATGTAATATGGTAAAAATGACTTGAATAACTAATTCCTTCTAGTTAGGTTTTTTCCCAGGTGTTACAGCATCAATTCAGCATTCTGCACAGAGATAACAAAAAAATTCTCTAAGCTTGTGAGAATTTTCCAACACTCACAAATTTAATTCTACCACTTAGCTCAATATATTCCTATTCAAACCAGCAAGCAGAACACTATTCAAACATTAATTTTATAAGTTATGCAAGGTAAATGAAATATTCCTATTCCACGTACAAAGAAAAACCTAAATTTAGGTTTTCACTTGCTCCATTCAAGTTGAACTACTAGATCTAGCCCTTCCGGTATAGGATCTAGCTTAGCAAATTGTTATTCTTCGCCAAGAAACAACAATCAAATAAAATGAAACTTACTTGAATGAACACGGCTAAAAAATGCTGAAGTAAGCTTAAAAATTAATCATACCCAACTTAGAAGTTCATAGCCATTCAAGCTTTAAAAGTCTAGCTCATATTCAAGTATGAAAATAAAATCCAAGCTAAAAAATATTCATCCATGGTTGCTGCCCAAGTTTACAATCTCATAAAGTTTTTGATACTAAGTACAAACAACAATAGAAGCGGAAAAGAAAGAAAACTATTAAGAAAGAGTAAAAGAAAAGTCAAACACTAAGGCTTGGTCCCCTCTTCTTTCTTCTCTGATGTACTTTCTGCTATAGTTACTCCTCAAAAAATAATTGCAGTAGCTGCTCACGTCCTTGAGGATGATGGAGGTGTATTTCCTCCTTCTTTTCTTTTAGATGTTGGGTTTTTAGGGTACAAAATTCACACCCCAAAATAGAAGCCCAATCTTTTTCCACTTTGGCCCACTAGGTTTAGTCTCTTTCCTTCCACAGCAGCCAGCTGGTGTATTGTGAGTGACTGAGACAAATTTGCTGATGTGGATAAGTGAAACTCGTGTTTCCACGTCACTGCCAGAATGCTAAATTCGCTTGAGCATTGCAGCAGTAATCTGCCCCAATTTCAGCTTGTGTTCCACTTCTTCCTTGCTTTCTTTTCTTTTTCCTATCAATTTTATTCTTCCTTTTTCAACTACAAACAAGCACAATTAATTGGAAAAACACACCTAACAATACCAATTTTTACAAGACTTAAAAGTTAGCTTACTAACTAGAAAATCAAACTAAAACTAACTAAATTAAGCAAATAAACACATTTTCACTACTCTTCTCACAATACTTTTAGTTTAAAAGCATAAAAAATAACTCTATACCATAGAGTTATCACACACCTAAGTAATGGCATGGAAAATCCTCTTCTATACATAACTCCCTCTACTATGATGTACCGTGTAGGCTGGTATTGGCGTCATCCAGTTTGGGGATGTATCAATCATTTCAACCTCTTCTGTGCTGTTGATACTAGGTGCTTCAAGAAACTGGACAGGAATCAAATTTTCTCTATCATTTACAATGCTGCTTGGAAGTCGAGCTAATGCATCAATAGTCGTGTTTTCTTCCTTTCGAATTTTCCTGAGAGCATAACTTTTGAACTGTGCAAGCAGATCATGTATTTTGTTCAGATTTGCTATCATCTTTTCCCCTCGAGCCTTGTACTCTCCAGATACATGATTTACCACCAGCTCTGAATTGCTACAGATCTCAATGTGCTCGGCCTTCATCTCCCGGGCTAGTTTTAGGCCAGAGATCATAGCTTCATATTCAGACTCATTATTGGATGCCTTAAATCCAAATATGACTACAGCGTGCAGGTGTTGCCCCCCAGGTGTGACAAGGGCGATCCCTGCACCGAATAGTTGATCTGTAGCCGACCCGTCCACGTGTAGCTTCTAAGTCAGCTTGTCTTCACTGTTACTCGGTTGTGGTATTTGTACTCGCTCTGAGTTGTTTTTTAAAACACACTCTTCTTTACCTGTACATTCAACTACAAATCTGCTATTCTTGACCCTTAATTGTTGTTCGGGGTTGGAAGATAATCTCATATTGGCCCAACTCCGCTGCCCATTTGAGCAACCGTCCAGAGGCGTCTGGTCTTTGCAATATTTGGCGTAACAGTTGGTCAGTGTATACCCGAACAGGATGAGCTTGAAAGTAAGGTCTTATCTTTCTTGTTGCTAGAATTAGGCAATAGGTGAGCTTTTCTATCAATGGATACCGACCTTCAACCTCAATGAGTCTTTTACTTATGTAATAGACCGGGTGTTGGATATTATTCTCCTCTCTGATTAGTACGACACTTACAGCATGTTCCGTGTCAGCCAGGTATATCCCACGTTCTTCTCCGTCCAGAGGTTTGGAGAGCACAGGAGGTTTTGCGTGTTGCATTTTTAGCTCTTGAAAAGCCTTTTCACATTCCTCCATCCACTCAAATTGTTTATTTCCTCGTAGAATGTTCAAGAACGGAACACACTTGTTTGTTGATTTTGAAACAAATCTGCTGAGTGCGACAATTCGACAAGTCAAACTTTGAACTTCCTTGGTTTTTATTGGCGATTTCATATCCAGGAGGGCTTGAATCTTCTCTGGATTGGCTTCAATTCCTTAGGCATTGATGATGAAGCCTAGAAACTTACCCGAGCTCACTCCGAAAGAGCACTTTAGGGGATTGAGTTTCATATTGTACTTCATGGAGGACTTTGAAGCATTCGTCCAGATCATCTATATGCCCCCCAGCCTTCCTGGATTTGACGAGCATGTCATCCACGTACACTTCCATGTTTTGTCCGATCTGGTCTTTGGACATCTTGTTTACCAATCTTTGGTATGTAGCTCCAGCATTTTTGAGACCAAATGGCATGACCTTATAGCAATACAGACCCATAACTGTTCAGAAACTTGTATGTTGGTCTGGTGGATGCATCTTGATTTGATTGTATCTCGAATAGGCGTCCATGAAGCTTAATATTTTTTGCCCTGCTATTGCGTCCACAAGCTGAACTATTCTTCGAAGTGGAAAACAGTCTTTTGAGCACGCCTTGTTGAGGTCGGTGAAATCAATAGATACTCACCATTTCTTATTTGGCTTGGGTAACAGTACGAGATTAGCAACCTAGGCTGGGTAGAAAGCTTCAATTATGAAGTTATAGTTGCATAGCTTATCTACTTCTTCTTTTAGCGCTAGGGCTCCCTCCTTGTCCAACAGTCTTTGTTTTTGTTGAACAGGCTAGAAATTTGGGTCAATATTCAAGACATGTGAAATTATAGAAGGATCGATTTCGACCATATCCTCATGTGACCATGCCAAAATTTCTAGGTTTGCTCTGAAAAATTTGATCAATGCTGATTTTACTTCGAGCAACAAACCTTTTCCAATCTTAAGCTTTCTGGTTGGAACATTTGGGTCAATTTCGATTTCTTCTAGTTCTTCCACTAGACCAACATTGGTGTTTGGCTCCCCAAGTCAGGAATCCACATCTTCATCCCCGCCTTGGGCGGTTCCCTATTTGGCGATGTTTTTTCCCTGGCCTGAACTCTGGCTAGAGGATACTTCCTTTTTAGCCTTGGTTAGGGCAAGGTTGTAACATTCCCGAGCAACTTGCTGATTTCCTTTCAGGCACCCTACCCAATTTTTGTTGGAAACTTAAGCCATGAATGAAGTATCGATGTAACAGCTTTTAGGTCATATAAAGCTGGTCGGCCTAACATGACATTAAATGGTAATGGAACGTCCAATTTCAAAAATTGTGCCATTATAGTTATGCTCTTCAGAGCTTTCCCAACAGTGAGGGGTAGGCAATTATGTCCTAGAGGTGAAACACTCTGGCTGAAGAAACCATACACGGGCTGGAGACAAGGAGTTAAGTCTTTGAATTGGAGCCTCATCTTTTCATACGGTGTCTTGAACAAGATATTTGTAGAGGCTCCATTATCTATCATTGTTCGAGCCACCATCTTGTTGGCTATCTGGACTTCCACGACTAACGGGTCGTTGTGTGGGAAATTAATCTTGACAGCATCCTTATCATTGAATGTTATGGTGGGCTCCCCTGCCCGTGGTATTTTTGGCTTCCTCTCTTTGACGACCATAACCACTTCTTCTTGCTCGTGTTGTAATGTTCGGGCATACCTTTCTCGGGCTTTGCCTGAATCTCCACCTATGTGCGGACCTCCAATAATGACTTGCAAATGTCCATCTACTGGTGGTGATAGTAAGTCTTGATTGTTATCGGCCTTTAGATTTTGATCGACCTTGACATATTTTTACACGTGCGGATTATTCTTTCTTATCAACAATTCAATTTCCCGCTTTAGATTGTTGCATTCGTTGGTGTCATGGCCATAATCTCCATTAAAACGACAAAACTTTGTCGTGTCTCTCTTACTTACGTCCTTTTTCATGGGAGCGGGCTTCTTGTACGGAGCTAATGACTATGTAGCCATGTAGATAGTCTCTAAATCTTCTGTCAGGACAGAGAAAGCAATAAAATTGGTAGGATTTTCCCTACGGACCTGTGCGGTTTTACCAACGAACTTTTGCTTTTTCCCATTGCCTTGTCTGTTGTTGTTGGACAGTTTACCACCCAAGCTTGAACTACTTGGGTACTGAGGTAGCTGGACGGATGTTCCAGCAGAGAGAGCTTTTGGCTGGCCAAGTTTACGCTCGACTTCTGCTCGCTGAGTGGCCTCTTCAAGCTTGATGAAGCCATCTGCACGATCAAGGAAATCACTCATAGAATCTACCGGTCCGTCTCTTTTGATATCCTTCCAAAGTTCCCCGAGAACTTCAATGCCCCCTAGTATCGCGGACAATTTCCCGTCTTCGGTCAATCGTGCAACCTTTGTTGCCTCCATCATGAATCTGCTGATGTAAGCTCGGAGAGGTTCTCCTGGTCTTTGCTTCAGTTCGATCAGGTCTTTTAAGTGCAACGAAAGTTGGCGAGAAGAGGAGAATTGTGCATGGAATTCTGAGGAGAAAGCCTTCCATGAGTTGAACCTTTCGAGTGTCAACTTGAAATACTACTGCTGGGCAGCTTCGAAGAGGGTGGCAGGAAAAATCCTACAACATACATCTCCTCGTACTCCTTGTAGGTCCATTTGCATTTCAAAATACTTGAGATGGGATAGGGGATCTTCCTTTCCAGTATACATCTTCAAGGTCGGCATCTTAAACTTGTGAGGCAACTCTAGGATATTGATCCCTAGGGAGAAAGGGGATCCACGTGCTCGGTCCAACTCGAGGACATTGTTCTTCTGACCGGCCAGGCCTTGGAACATATTTCTTAGTTCATCCAACTGTGACTGCACAGCTGGATTAACTTGCTCAGTGTCTTGGCTGACCAGAGTCACGTCAGCATCTCTTTGAGCGGGATTTTGAACATGGGTGCCGAGCTGACCGACTGGCGCGACATGCTACTCGTCTAGCCCTCTCCTTCTGTTCTAATCATCTCTGAGATCATGAGCCATTCCCAATATATTAAATATGGATACACCAGGCTGTCTCAATGACTGGTTGGTTTGACCAATCTGGTGGTCAAAACCATTAACTTGGGCGGAGTTATTGGGTATGACGTCTCCTGACGAATTACTAGATAAGGTCTGTCCACCTACCGCTTGGCCCATAGAAAGAACTTGTGACTGGGATTGGGCGGCTGACCATTCAGGGTTTGAGAAGCGTTCACTGCTAGATCTTCGTCTAACTCGCCCAGGGGGATGATTGTTGCAGGTTGTGGATTGGTAGCCTGATAGGCTCTTCATATCAGCACGGTGGCCTATCTTGTTCAGTCATCAATGGCTACTTGCTGAGCCCTTAACATTTCCATCTCTTTATCCCTCCATTCAGCGAACATACGCCTTTTCTCTTCAAATGTGAGATTCCCCGCAGCATGGAGTTCCTCCTAATCATGATGAAAGGTGTTGGTATGACCTTGCATGATTCCAAGAGCAGCACAGAGGTTCTGGATCTCGGTGTCATCTCTAATGGTTGTTCGAACATTTGTTGCGAGTAGAACTTCAATGTTGAAAATGCCCTGATTAACTACTGAACTTGTATTTCTATTCTCTTGCACACCAGGCGCGATTCCACTCAAAAGAGTCGTCACACCTTGACCTACAGTTGACAGTTGTTCAGGATTCGTGGCTGGTGAAACCCTTGCATTCCCTGGATTCTACAGTGCGGGATCCACTGCCTATGGATTTACTAGATCAACTACGCCTCTAGGAGTCTATACCACCATCATGTTTATGATTAGATTTGAAGTAAAGAGCGTGCTTGAGTTCACGCTCTCAATGAAAGCACCAAAATATTGACCTGACTTTTGGCCAACGACATTGAGTCTTAATTGTAAGCGAAAAGTAGTATAAGATAGATATAAGATAGTGAAATAAATAAAGACACAGAGTTTTTATCGAGGTTCGGTCCCGAGCAATTCGGTAATAGCCTACTCCCCTTGATTTGTATTGACTTAAGAACAGAGAATGCGATGATTCCTTTTCTTAGAGCTCTTACAATGATATCTCTGAATATGTGTTCTTAGATAAGTTTTTCGACCCTTTGCCAAGTAAGAATAGATCACTATTTATAGGGCTATAAGCTTTGAGAGAAAAGTTTCCCTTCTGTTTACAAAAGATATAATTGGCAAGATTACACATTAAATATAGACTACACTAATCAAGAGATTTGGACAGCTTGCCATATCTCTGTTATATGATCCCGAAATTGTACGGATTGTCTCTGTGATTCACGATGCGAGTGTTGAAACTGTTAAGTGTTGGCTTGCTGTTCGGACTGTCCACTGCCTGGTTAAGAAGGCTTCGTCCGTGCAAATATATGTGGTGCTCTGTTCGGCATATCCCTCGCGAACAAATATGCGAAGCTGATTCCACGTGTTACCATTGTGCGATTCCACGTCAGAGTGCGAAAATTGGGATAACAATATGACAGTATAATATTTCAATATACTACATTAATAGTGAGGTAAATTATTTTTATGTCAGGTGATATATGAAGAACGAAAGACAACTTATATTTTTTTTGATGAATAAGAAATTTTTTTGCTCAAACCAAACTTTACATCACAGCAATTTACATCTCAACAAGCTATTTTCTGTCTCTAACTTTAATCATATACACTTTATATTTTCATAATCCAATCCATGTCTTCATCCTTTGCTTTTCGAGGGGGGAAAGCTTTAATCCTTAGCAGACTGAGTTGTTTGCTTTTCTGTACAGCCGTGGAGGTCAGCCACAGTTGCTGGTTCCATAGAGCTTCATTCCTGGTCTTCCATATGTGGTACACAAGGCTGGCCATAACTGTGTTCACAATGCTTTTCCTTGCTGCATTAAGACTCTTTGAATGATGGCAGGCTTGCAACAATTTTGTAATGTCATCTGTCGTTGTTTTCCATTACAGTAAGTCTTTAGTTTTCTCCAGACAGCTTGAACTATAGTCACACTTAAAAAATAAATGCTCACTAGTCTCTTCTTCCTTGCCACACAGGACACAAGTTGTGTCAATACTTTGATATCTGCTTACTCTTTCCTTTGTATTTAGCCTTTTCCAAAACACTAGCCATAGTATGAATCTATGTTTGGGAATAATTAGCCTATCCCATACCAGATTACACCATGGAAGTTTAGGATGTTTAGGAAATAAATCATGATAGCCCTGTTTAACCTGATACCTCTGTTTTAGGAAGCTATCCATGTCCATTTTCTGCTGAAATATGTCTTTTACTGCCACTATTTTCTTCCAAGACCAGCTGCAATCTTGTGGAGCTACAGTTTTGATCCTTCAAATAAACCATGTGTATCCATTTTACAAAGAGGCAATCCTTTTTTCTTGCTATGTCCCACACATATCTCCCCAAAGATGCAACATTTCATTGATGTATGTTTCGAAGCCCCAAACCACCAGCAGATTTGGGTCTGCATATGTACTCCCAAGCAACAAGCCCTGGTCCATTCCCCTCTTGAGTACCTTTCCATAGAAAGGACCTGCAAGTTGCTTCAATTTCATTCAGCAGTTTCTTGGGTAAGATAAAAATCTGAGTCCAACAGGTGTGAATAGCCAACAAAACCGAGTTCATCAATGTAACCCTGCTCATGTAGGATAGATTTTTTGAACTCCAACACCTGATTCTACTAGTCATCTTCTCTAGTAAGCATTGACATTCTGCTCTAGAAATTTTCCTTGAGCAGACTAGTACAACCAGGTATCTAAATGGCATGGAATTTCTCTTAAAGTTTGATTCCTCCAGGATCCTATTCACTTCAACATCAGCCATTCCCAAGCAATATATGGCTGTTTTCTGATCATTTGGCGTTAGCACCGAAGTAGATGAGAACAATTTTAGGCCTTTAAGCAAAAGCATTATGGATATGAAGTCACCATTGTAGAAAACAAGCAAGTCATCCGCAAAGCATAAGTGATTCAACTTGATTTGTCCACATCTATCATGAAATTTAAATCCAGGCCACTCTCCTACTTTTCTAAAAATTCTCGAGAGATACTCCATTCTGAATACAAAAAGTAGTGGGGACATGGGGTCACCCTGTCTTAGTCCTCTCCTAGTATTAAAAAAGCCACACATAGAGCCATTCAACAGAAAAGAAAATTTAGGCGTGCAAATACATTCCAGGATAAGAGAAATAAACTTACTAGGGAAGCCAAGTGCCTTCATCATCTCTTCTATGAATCCCCATTCTATAGTGTCATACGCCTTCCTTAGATCAATCTTGATCATGCAAGTCGGTTTGCAATTTTTCCTCCCATATAGTCTTACCAAGTCTTGGCACACTAGCACATTATGCGCAATGAATCTCCCATGTGTGAAGCCTCCTTGGTTCGCAGCAATGAGATCAGGAAGAATTCCCCTCAATCTATTGCATAGAACTTTAGTGGCTATTTTGTGTATAACATTGGAGAATGAGATTGGTCTGAAATCCACTACACTCTTGGGGCATTTTGATTTTGGAATTAGAGTAATAGTGGTAATACTAATCTCTTTTAAAAAATTTCCAGATTTTAAAAAAGATAATACTGCCTCTACTATCTCATCCCCTACCAATTTCCATTTGTCTTGAAAAAGGGCACTTCCATATCCATCTGGTCCAGGGGCCTTATCCCTATCAATAGCAAAGATAGCATCTTCTACTTCCTTCCTTGTGTAGTGAGCTAATAAAATATCATTGTGAATGCTTGTTACCTTAGGTCCCAAATCCACAATTGCTTGAACAACTTTCCTTCTGGCTGGTATTGTAGATCCCAATAGCTTTTGGTAGTAATCTAAGAAGGCATGTTGAACATTTTCAGGAGTGTCACACCAATTTCCATACTCATCTTCAATCGAGAAAATTCTATTTTGAATCCTTCTCAATTTTAAAGAAGCATGGAAAATGTGTGAGTTTTGATCCCCATATTTGGCCCAACTCACCTTAGCTTTTTGTGCCATGAAGCTAGAGAAAGCTTTACTAACTTCTGTAAATTTATTCCTTAGTTCTTGCTCCTGGTTCATAAGTTCCTCATTCTGTGGCTCCTTATGCAATTTTGCTTGTAACTCAGCCAAAGCTTCCCTTATAGTCAGCATTGTTTTTTGGATATCTGTAAACCCGGTTTGGTTTATGTTCTTCAGCACCAGCTTCACCTTTCTTAATTTCTGCACTATACAGTATATTTTTGTCCCTGTGATGTTTCCCTCCCAGGCCTTGGATACCAATTCATCATATTCAGCAGCTTGTTTCCACATATTAAAATATCTAAATGGTTTCCTCCCACAGAACCTATCTTCATAGATAGTCACCAAGATGGGACTATGATCAAAACTAAGTTTAGGTAGGAAAACCGCTTCAGAACAAGGAAAAGCATTGATCCAATTTGAATTGACCATTGCTCTATCTATTTTGGAAAAAATTCTCTCTTCAGGTTTTTGCTTGTTGTTCCATGTGTAGAAGGACCCTGAGTACTTCAAATCTGCCATGTTACAGTTCTCCATACAATCTTGCAATCTCTTAGATGGAATGCATTGGGCTCTTTTTCCTATTCTTTCATCTCCATTCATTATCTCATTGAAATCTCCTATTAGAATCCATGGCTCATTTTTTTTCTTTGCCAATTCCTCTAGGTCAGCCCATAACTCTTCTCTCTTTTTCTAATCATTAAAAGCATCAATCAGTGACACAAAGAACTTTCCTACTTGTTGCTGTGATTGCACATAACAATGCATTATTTGGCTAGAGCAATGTTTAATATCTATTGAATAGACATTTGGTGGCCAAGCTATAACTATTCTTCCTTTGTCTAACCAAGGATCATTGTTTGAGAAACACCAACCTTGGAAGAGGCTTGTATAAGGAGTTCCCATATTCTTATTCTAAACCTTTATTTCTAAGAGACTAACAAACCCAGCTTGCTTCGAATACATCAATTGCTTGATCTCATTATGCTTATTTTGGCTGTTAATCCCCTCACATTCCAGCATAAAAACCTATCCATTTGAGGAAGAGGAATCTCCCTCCCCTCCTGTGTTCTGCCCAATTTACTATTCTGCTATACCACAATCCATCTCAGTGCCTACTGCAATATCAGTAGTATCATTAAGAGACTCAAATATATTCTTTGTCATTGTCCCTTCTGCCTCCTTCATTGGCACTACTTTTTTCCCTTTACTGACCTTCTGAAACCCTTCATCATCCAGCTGCTTCTCTACATTCATTGCTGGTTTCTTAGGCACCCACACTTGTTTCCCTGTTCTTTCTTCTCCTCTTTTTTCCTGCAATCTGAAGTTCTATGTCCAATTCCAGAGCAATCGTAACAAACTAAAGGCAACCATTCATATTTAACATCTAAATCCACTTCATGATCAAACTCATCAATAAAATTGATTTTTTCAGGAAAATATTGTGCTAGAGTTACTTGAATTAGGATCCTGGGATATTGTAGCCTATCCCCATTTTTTGTAACATTATCGATTTGTAAAAGAACTCCCAGCTGGCCTGCAATTTTGAACAGAGAAGCTTCTCCCCAGTATTTGATGTCCAGACCTTTTAGCTGAACCCAAGTAGGCCCATTAGTAACTTCTTCTTTGGTGAAATCGTCAATAGGACTCCAGGGTTTCATCACCATTGGCTTACGATCAAAAAACACATACCCCTGCTGCATCACTTTGTCTCTTTATTCTAAACTTTGAAATCTGATAATGAAGATGCCTTTGGCTAGCAATCCAACCTTAACAACCTCATCCTTACAGATTCTCCTCACGAACCCTTCCACTAGGCTAATTGGAGGATTAGCTCCAATAACATAACAAACCACAGATGGTTGCCAGAAATTAACTTCATCTTCGATATCGGCAAACTCAATCTCGACCTTCCTCTTTGTTCCTTCCTTCCCTGTATCGTTCTTCAATTGATCAAACGAAAATTCCAGGTTCCTGACTATGTTAGATATGAGAATCGGGGGAGAAATCCTCTTCCCAGAATTAAGATCTTGAGTAGCTCGATTCGCAACAGTAAGCCAGTCAGAGAAATCTTGGCGAATCTCACCCTGCCTAATAATCAGTTCCTCTGATTCCTCCGGAGAGAAGACTTTTTCAACATACTGTTCCATTTAGTGATGGCACTGTTCCATTGGATCTTCAGCTTCCTCAACTTCTAGTTCTTGAATCCCGAGTACAGTATCCATAGATCGAGTCTTAATGACTCTATCCGAGGATGAGGGACCAGCTTTCTTGCCCTTCGATTTCCCTTTCCCGGCCATTTTCGCTCTTTTCGCCATAGCTCCGGTGAAACACCGAAAGAGAGAGGAGCGGGAAAAGTTTTCTTTACATATAT
Organism: Cannabis sativa; assembly: GCF_029168945.1. NCBI lineage: Eukaryota > Viridiplantae > Streptophyta > Magnoliopsida > Rosales > Cannabaceae > Cannabis > Cannabis sativa. The sequence continues at coordinate 40,322,069 of NC_083606.1, read as the reverse complement.
ATTGAAAAGCTAATAAATTAAAGACCACCTATATTATAGTATATTGATATTCGAGTATATTATTTTAATAAAGTGGTATATTATTTTTATGTGGGTGGTATATGAAGAACGAAAGACAAAATTTTATGTTTATTGTAAGTTTTGCATCAGGTTTGATATGGAATACAAATTTAACATTATGGTATAATATTTTTCAGAACAATGATAAATTAGCTTTACTTTTAGGTATATGAATTTTGTTATTTAATTCTATTCATATTCCAGTATATTACTTTAATAGTGTGGTATATTATTTTTATGTGGGGTGATATACAAAGAACAAAATGAGAAAGTATATTACAATATATGCATATTCAAGTATATTATTTTAATAATGTGGTATATGATTTTTATATAGGATATTATACGAAGAACGAAAACTAAAGTATATTATAGTATATTCATATTCGAGTATATTACTTCAATAATGTGGTATATTATTTTTATGTGAGGTGGTATATGAAGAACGAAAGATAAAGTATATTACAATATACATATTCGAGTATATTAGTATATGAAGAATGAAAGAGGAAAAAAATGTGGAATTGTAGTTTAAGTTTGAGGTATAGATATATTTCATTGGGGGTGTTCTTTTTATTTTCTATGATATCATGAACGAAACGAAAAAAATTAAGTGCATCATTAATATTAGTTTTGTGGTATATTCATATTGTTGTAAGATATATAATTTTTATGTGATATAGTATATATTGGGTGAAATAAAAAAACGTAAAATATTAGTTTAAGTTTGAGACATAGATATATTTGATTGGGGGTATGTTGTTTCCATATTTAAGATTGTACTTATATATTTATATTTTTTCACAATGGTATATTAGGTTAGGATTGGGGTACATTTTTATACAATTTAAATTTTATTATTTTATTTTCTAAATGTTATACTGTAGTACACAAAATGTATATACCATAATGCAAAATGTATATACCACAGACTAAAAGTTAATATTCGAGCAATTGTTTTTTTATCCAAACAATTGATATATCATAACTTTCTTTCTCTCTCTCTCTCTCTATCTCTCTCTTTCTATGTTAGCATGAAATATATGATTCATATTCATATATATATATTTATGATAACTAGTTTTATACGTTGATGTATATCAGCACTTGTTAATAAAAAGAGAATAGTAAAAAAAATATTCATCTAATAGTATATATCCATCCATGTTTAACTAAAAAATGTAACATATTGTGTAATTAATATACTATACTCTAACTATAATTGGAAAATAAACTGATCTACCACAACAACAATAAATACAGTATATTAAATCAAATTATACAGGACAACTCCATGTTTTGATAAGACAGCTTTGTTTCTTTGTTCATCAAAACATAATAATAATAATCTATACCTTATATATAGTTAAGGGTATTTTAGGTAGCAAAAAATAAAAAGGGACATTTGCTTTATTATTTTAAAAAAGAGACATAAACTTTCACTAGAGAGAGAAATAAGGTCATTTGTTAGCATTTCCCTTTATTTATGGCATTGATATGAGAAATGAGAAAATGTAAATTATTGTGATATTTGTGTGTGTGCTGAAATGAAAATACTGCCCTTGATTATATATGTATGGATATATTTGGCCCTAGTGGCATTTTGGTGATTTGACCACTTATTGCATTTTCAACAAAATTAGATTTTAAGTGAATTGAAAATCATTTTTTTTTTGGGGTTTAACTCTTCCATACCGCCTCTCTCTCTCTCTGCCTTTACCATTTGATAAATTTTTGTTGATTTGGTAGAGAAAAGTTAGGAATTTTGTTGTGTTTGTGCATATTCTTGTGCTTGAAGCTTGAGGTAACTTCTTAATCTATTTTCTTGTTGAAATTTTTGGAGTATTAGATGATTATTTTGGTGTTCTTGATGTTTTTAAAGCTTGCAATTGTATGTGGTTGTGATTTTGGTGGATTTAGATGATTTAGGGTGTGGATAGGCTATTGTGTTCTTGGAATTGTGTTTATTGCATATAGGTTATTTTCGATGATCTTAGGGTTGAGAAATGTGGTGTAAATTCTGGGTTTGTGCTCTGAATTTTTTGTGTATCTCTTGATGGTTTGAATGCTTGTGTTAAGCTTGTGAATTTTGTGTAATGATGTTGGTTGAGTATAACTTGATTATTTTGAGCTTATATTCTATGGTACTAATGCCTAGAAATACCTTCGTTTAGCATTATTTTGGCTTGTTTATGACTTGGGTGAAGTTAGATTTGTGTTTGGACCTTTTTAGGCCTTAAAAATGAGATTTCTAGGTTTTTTGGACCCAGTCGACGCGACCGGATTATTGGTCGCCACGACCAAGTTTGGCAGTGGGCATGCCTGTTTTTCCCAATTTTTTTTGGCCATAACTTTTGACTCAAGACCCCATTTTGGACGTACTCTATATCAGCTGTAAAGTTCGTTTTGAGCTCTATATGCCAATCTATAAATGGAATGCAAATTAAATTTGGGATTAGTCCTATTTGTGAAATCCAAAGAATGTGTGACTAGGATTATCGACGCTTGCTCAAGAGCACCCGAGGATTTGGAATCTCCACATACATGGATTACTAGTTAAGATAGTATGCTAGCATGTAGAGTTAAGCGTTGTGGCACTCATGTATTTTATTATTCGGATGTTAAGTGAAAAACCAGGATTAGGGTTATTACCCTAAATTAAGTGGTTATGTTGTTGAGGGTTATAACTCTAGTAGTTAATTGATTTTGAATGCAATAATGTCTTGTATATGTTGATATAAAGAATTATGTGCTTAAGGCATAATTAGATTAAAGTCGGTAATCAGAATCGAGATAAACCATTCTAAAGCCTTATTTTAAATAGATGTGTTAGGGTAACATGTAGGTCTATGTCAAATAGATGATAGATGCAAGGGCATCAATAATTATGTGATTTTTAATCATTATGCATATTGTTATTTATACTTTCTTGTTGGGCTTTGCTCACGAGTGCTCTATTGTGCAGGAAAGGCTCATGAGTTCGAGGGCTTGGCAGTGTATTGTGCATGTTTGGGCCATACTAGACCTCGACGGTTGAGTCTACCAAAAGAAATATTTTGTATTCTCTACTTTTGCCGCTTAGGTCAACGTGTAAAGATAACTAGTAATAATTTTTCAAAAGTTTTTATGGGATCCCAAAACAAATGTAGTATTTTGGAATGTTTGTAAAATTTATTAATTTCAAGTTATAGTTTTACTCGGTAATTGATTTCAAGTTTGAATTTTCGCTCTTAGGTTTAGTAATCCCAATTTAGCAAGATCAGCATATGTTTAGTCACTACTCAGTGCGTTCCTATTGTTAGGGCATTATGAGACTGTTCCCTGAGTGGCCCTGAAGATGGTCTCAAGTTTCTCCATGAGGAGGGTGAAGCATGTATACTTCTCCTACTTGTCCTTCTAGTTTTGTGGCGTGGGAAAGTGTTAAGCTTCCCTTTTTCCCACTGTTTCTCCTAGAGCTATTTTTGTTGTTCTTATTTATCGTGTTATTGCCACCAGAGATTTGGGTAGAGTTGTTGGTACCTGCTTGTGAGCCTGGCAAGTCATGAGAGTGCATGATGTCTTGTGACTCCCTATTGTTGACATGCCCTGTCTGGGCCTGTCGTATAGCTTCTTCTAGTTTGATAAAGCTATCAGCTTTATCGAGGACCTTCTTCATGTTGTTAGTTGAGATCCTCCAGATGTCTTTCCACAAGTCACTCAATGGGAGTATTCCCCCTAGTATGGCCATATATCGACACTCCTTTGTGAGGCATTTTACCTTTGTGCCTCAACCATGAGCCTCTAGATGTAATCCTTCAAAGGTTCTCCTTCTCCTTTTTTGACTTTGACAAGATCTTCTAGCTGCGATGGTACGAGCCTTGAGGATGAGAATTGTGAGTATAATTCTCAAGAAAACTCAGCCCAAGAATTGAATCTTCTTGGGGAAACTTTAAAGTACCATTCTTGAGCTTTTTCCATGAAAGTGGTTTGGCATATGCAACATTACACATCACCAGTAATCTTCTAGAGATCAAGCTGCATCTCGAAGTATTTAATATGCGCTAATAGGTCTTCTCATCTGGTATACATCTTCCTTACCGATTTCTTCTATTTGGGCAAGGGCAAGGCATTTATGTATGCCAAGAATGGTGATCCCCTTGACCGATCTAGTTCAAGATCTGAAATTTTGGACTAGCTATTCCCTGAGTCATGTCCCATAGTTGGTCCAACTGTGCTTGCACAGAAGGATCTATTACTATTGGGATTTGACTGACTGGCCCTTCTTGGAGGGGTTGAATACTTTGATGTGACAGGGTCTTGCCAGCCATACTGTGAGAGAGTGTGGTAGGGGTCGGCCAGACCTGTGTTGTATTGCAAACCTTGGCCGACCACTCCTAGGTAAGGATGTTGGCTCTGGCTAGCCAAGCCTACACTAGGCAGTTGTCCATGGCCAACTAGACCTGTATCAGGCAGTGTATGGTCGCCCATAACTCCCTGATTTGCTGATATTATCAGTGTGTTGATAGGAGGTAGATCACACCAATTGCTGGAGTTTGGTGGATTAGTTTAACTTCTCAAATTGTCACTTTGGGTGTTTCCACCCGCTCTCGGTCCTAGTCGGTTGAAGATTGGCCTTTGAGCTGCTTGCTCCCTTTAGGGAGGTAGTGTACTCCTCTGGCCAACCAGGGGGACTGCTGCAGTTGTTTGGTCGTCCAAAGGCTAGTTAATGGGGGTTTTTATTGAGCCTGAGATTGTTGGTCGGCCCCCCATGTTGTTGATTGCAAGGAGCTGGCTGTTCTCGCCATTAGATTTTAGTGGGAGGGCTTGTCCTCGTTCAGGTAAAGGAAGGTCTATCTTTGTTTCTGAAGAACTGGGTTGATCAGGTTGTTGATAGACCCTCCCTTATCTACCAACAAGTCTTCCTTGGAGTGGATTTCTAATGAGATCCTGGTCTCTTCCATTGGTTCTCTAATTGAACCGTCTTATCAAGTTGCTTGCCTCTCTATTGCAGTGGTCTAACTCCGCCTAGTGAGATCGAAGGATGTACTCTTGGTCATCCATCCATCTCAGGAATTCGCGTCTCTTTTGAGAAAATATATCAGAATCAACAGCACGTGGATCTTCAGTTAGGCCAGCCTGGTTGACGGCTTCTCTAAGTTTGGCTAACTCGAGATCTTCTCCCAAGTTCAGATGGGGCACCAATTGCCGGTTTGCCAACTCCTGGTCCTGTTTCTCCAATATAGTACAGGAGATGAGATCTGATTGTCGTTCCTGGGGGTTGTTACCCAAGGGTCCTTCCTTTAGTGGGAGGCACCAGTGGCCGGTCCTCCATTGGAGATAAGGGCCTACTCTTTAGATCTACCGGGATGTTTTTGTCACTTTGGTCAGCTGTAGTGACAAACTTTATGGTGCCTGTCGTGGTGACTGGATTGACCACATCTTCAGTGTTCATATGAATTCTAGTTGTGCCTGGAACACGAACATTAGAATCTGCAGTCTGTGGGTGTTGAGGAAGATCTGAAGAGGTTAATGGTGCAACCAGAGTTCTTCTCGTGTTAACCATGGTGTTTGAATTGATACGATATCCACTCGCTCTAAATGAAAGCACCAAACTATTGACCTCGAAAAGTGGCCAACCGATAGCGGGGTCCTATGAATTTGATGTTTTCCATGTGTTACACAATTAGAACTGTAAAGTAAATAGGGGAGCGAGTAGCTCAAAGGCTGATCTTCAATTGACTAGGATCAAGAGCGAGTGGAAACACTCAAAGTAACAATCTAAGAAGAAACTAATGACTTTAGGTACTTAGATCCAACAAACTTCAACAACTGGTGTGATCGACCTCCTATCAACACACCAACACCATTAGCCAATCGGGGAGTAACGAGCAGCTAGACACTACCTGATCCAGGTTTGACCGGCATGGACAGCTGCCTAGTGTAGGCTTTGTTAGCCAGAGCCAACATTCCTACTTGGAGTGGCCGGCCAAGGTCTACAACACAACATAGGTCTGGCTGATCTCCACCATACACTCTCTCAGAGTATGGCCGGCCAGACCCTGTCACATTAGAGTCTGTAACCCCTCCAAGGAGGGCCAGTCAGTCAAATTCCTCCAACAATAAATCCTTCTCTGCAAGCATAGTTGGACAAACTAAGGGACATGATTTAGCGCATCACTAGTCCAAACCTTCAGATCTTTAACTAGATCGGTCAAGGGGATCTCCATTCTCAACATACATAAATGGCTTGCCCTTTCCCAAATTCAAGATGTCGATATGGAAGATTTATACTAGAGGAGAAGACCCATTAGCACACATTAAATACTTTGAGATGCAGTTGATCTCCAAGAGATTACTCGGGATGTGTAATGTCGTATATTCCCAGCTGTTGATCTCAAAAAATGATCAACCGCTCACAGGGTCGTGCAGATCAGATGCTTGTCGCGTGTTTGCACAAATAAGAATGAAAAGTAATAAAAAAAAATATTTGTTATAGAGTTTCGACCTCCTTGTGATAGCGGGAAATGTCATACTCCCCTTTTAGTTGTATTTATACCGAGGGAAATACTATCCAGATCACTATAGTTGGGATCTGCTATAGTACTGTTAGGATTACAAGGTATTAATCAATAATGGCAAAACTTAAGTGTTGAGATGTGTTAGGGTTGTTGTGTGAGAGAGAGGAAGTGAGGAAGAGATAGTTTGTCAGACACTTAGAGTTTAGAAGCATATTTCAAGCTTGGAGGCAACTTAGGTTTTCAGCCTAAAGTTAAGTCCTTAATATAGGACGCCTCAAACCCTAGGTTTATAATTGAAATCCCTTAACTTATGCATAGTTTTTTAGATATTTACAAAACACCAAAGTGCCCTTAATTCTCGATATTATTCAATTATTTTGCTGGGCTTTTAGGGCCCAATTCCCAGCCTATAGTTGTTGTCCATGTGTAGAAGTGTCCAGGAAAGCTTGCAGTGCACTCCTTGCCCGGCGTGGGCCCTGTGAAGGCCAGGCTAGCTTTCCATGGTGCAGTCCCAATGGCTAGCCAGGGGTGGCCGACCAACTCTTGAGAGGGAGCTGTTTGTCACTTGATGCCCGTTTGGGTGATGGGGTCTTCATTTGATCAAGTGCTGACTTGGCCTTCCTTTTAGTGAATTGTAATACCACGTGGCACTAGTTCTGTCCACGTAAGCATGCAAAGTCATGAACAAAAATCGGGATAACCAGTCCCTGTGCGAACGTCTGTAACGATAGGGTCTTTACTAGCTATAATGATGTTTTTGAGACTGTTATAACCTTCGCTAAATAAAAGTTGATGTGCTTGTCAAAGCACTTTGTCTTGACTGTCTGATCTCATTACAGTAGAGAAATAATTGCTTTAGTTGCCTTTATGATGTGTTGATGAGGTAAGTGAGGAAAAGGGGCCCACATGTACAACATAAGTGACTTTTAGGGGAAACCCTTTTTTCAGTTTTACTTTCTCTCACTAGAAATTTTCTCTTGAAAAATCTCTTCCTTCTCTCTAGGTGGTCAACCCACAAGCACCATTCTCCTTGGCATTTTTGTGCTATTTCAATGATCTAAGCTTCCTACCTTCTTCTCCATCAACATCTTGTAGTGGGTACCTGTCTATTCCCGCTATTTCACATGGTTTGATTGATTATACCATGATTGAATGGACATTATTTATTGTTTTGAACATGCTTTGATTCTTACATTAGACAACAGAGGGAGTGGGATCATCATGTAAAGATGATAGAACACTTTTGGAATCAAGAAAAAAAATATCTCCTTTATTTTCAGACTTAGTCATTCTCTTAGAAAAGTAGTATTTTCTTAAACAAACACTTTCTTATCTAATGACTATGGGATGGTCCGCCCCTAATCACCTAGAATAGATAACAAACATGCAAACCATGGTTGACAGTTCCAGCTTTTCTTAAGATTTCGGTTAGGTCATCCATGAATCTAGTAATGGTTTAAACTAAGTACCCAACTATTGCATCATTCTGAAATTGTATTACCATAGAAGGACTTAGGGAACGACTAGTAACTTATCAATATGCAACTCGAATTTCTGGGGAGGTAAGTTTGGATATAATTAAAAATCAACTTAATGATCTTTGAATTGCATATCTACTAACTATTTCTCCACCCCTATCAGTTCTCAAGATCTTTAACCACTTACCTTAATGGTTTTTCACCATTGCTATAAATTCATGAAATTTTTCAAACATTTCAAATTTCTTTTGCTTAAGGTAAAATCTAGAGTGATCGTTTTAAGAATATAACGATAAACTCATATCCACCCCTGAATGTACATCCATCTGTGAATGAGATGAACATACTTTCAGTAGATATAGGCGTATTAACTCTTTGCAGAGATTGATCTTGTCAAAACCACTATGAACAAGATACAAATCCCATAGATTAAAAAATGTGGTTGTAGTTTTTTGATGACTTAGGTTTAGTTACATTAAAGAGTTCTTAGAATAGTGCAAGTGGATCCTGGTCACAGAATGCTAAACTCATATTTCATATAGTTTGAATCCATTGATAGAAAATAGTTATTAAACACTTGTGAAAGTGAAACTGTATTGTATTAAAAAAATTATTTGGAATCTAAAATTTAAAGTGAAAGACTTAAATTTATACAAAATATAATGAGTAATTCTTTCTTGGACCACCACTACTAATTTAACTCTAAGTCTGAATTGCCCATACAAGTAGGAGATTTTTAAGATCCAGGATTTATATCATTTTGGGATAGAATTTCAGGAATATAATCAAATGCGTCATTTAATTTCTTAAGAGAAAATATAGAATGACATGAAATGATTTATAGACCATTCATCCAATGATATGTTATTGAGCTAATTCGAAATGAATAAGCTAAGAGGAATTAGGATAATTTCGTATTAAATAAGAATCCAACGATGCTCCGATTAGCGAGAGTCAAAGTAATCTTATTTATACAATCTTCTTATTTCATATTGTAAATACTAGTCTAAGGTGTCATCAATTGATGAACAACTAGATGTTGCATTTATAATTTTTATCTTTCAAGATCTAACACTATTATGTTTGTCTAATGTTGACAATCCATTAGGGATTTATCTCATTAGAACAAAAAACAAAGTTAGACCAAAAATGAAGATTCGAAATTAAACTACAATTTAATAACAGAAAATAGCATGGTTCAATATAAATTCATACACAATTTAGAAATTATTAAACACATAGCAAGTAGGAATGACAAGTGAAAATACTAAAACATACAATCCTAAATAATTTCCAAGGTCTTCAACAAACTGATATTAGTGTACCCCGTTTAGGCGAGAGTCAGTGATACCATCCATTGAATAGAGTTGTCAGCTCATCTAAAATGAAAAACATTCTAGCAGCCTTTTATTCGATCAAGATCAGAATCAAGCGTTGTCCCGTTTAGGCAAGAGTCAAGGCTATTCTATAGCTTCCACCATTGTTTCATACTTTTGTAAGTCTATTAAACTCGCCACCATTAGGGTGATCCGTACTAAAATAAACACTTACAAATAATACTTATCTTTCGAGATTCTACGGCGTTAAATTGCTAATGAACGTTCCTCCATTAGGGAGGATTACTCACTAAAACTAGAACTATGTAGAACCAACAATGGAGATCAAATGCCCTAATAATAAAGCTCATTATTTAAAGTGTATTTTCTTCTAATATTTATTTTAATCAATTTATTTTAAATATATATTTATTTGATTGAAATTTCCAATTTAGAATAAAAAATTCTAAATATAAATTTTAATTTAATATGTATGAAATTATACTTAGATTGATATGAAAATAACATGAATTATTTCAATCTTAGTAATAATTTCTAATAAATATTTAGAAAATTATTCAATTTAAGTTGTTTCAAAAATAATTTAAATTAATTTACAACTCAAATTTAATTTTTTATAAATATATATTGCATTTCGAAAAATTGAAGTATATATAAGAATACAATTTTTGAAAAATGCTTGTTAAAATAAAATAAAAATAAATCTTGGAAAAATTTCATTGACTAATTAATTCTTTTTCTAATTATAAAATATTTTAGTTCATTTATTTTGATTAATTTTTCAAATGAAAAAATCATTGATTTAAGTTGGTCCAAAATTCAAAATAAATAATTTTGAACTTTAATCTATTTTTCAAATAAAATTCGAAATTTCTGCATTTAAAAAAAATGCAATTTCGAAAATAATAAAAAAAAAATTAATAAAATAAAATAAAATATATTTGGAAAATTCTTCAAATTTAAGTTATTCCTAAATTTTAAAGAAAAATTTCCAACTTAAAATAATTTTCTATTTAATTAAATATCATGAAAATAACAATATTTAAGTATCATGATGAAAATTTACTTAGATATTTAAATTTTCAATTTAATTAAATGTATTAAATTCAAGAAATAAATAATTAAGTATAGAGGAGACTTAATTATTAATTCTAGTTTAATACTAGGAAAAATATACTTAACTTAGATTGTAACAAAATTAATTATTAAACAATTAATTTCACAATCTATGATATTTTCCTAATTAAATATTAGAAAATATAATTAGGACTAGAAATAACTATCTAGAATATATATCATTAACTAAGTATTTTTCTAAAATTAACTTTAAAATATTAAATGAAAAATAAATTTCATATATTTTAAAAGTTAATTATGTTGCTAATTCAATTTTAATTAGGTTAGACTAATATAATTAACCTAATACAATTATTTAAATAAGGTAAATGGGCCTTCACAATTGGGGTAGTTCATGTGAGGGGGAGCTGGGTTCAGTATGTCGTACCCACTACTATTGGCCCCCAACTCTCACACAAGGCCCAAAAGAGAGGAATGTGACCTTTAAATAAACAATTGTTATTCATTGAAGAAGCCCAAATCTAATTGGGCCTAAATAAAATTACTTATGTCAAATTTTATTATAGCAACCTAGTCCATTTACTTAGTAAAACTTAAATGGGCTTCATATATGCATCTAAGCCCAATACAAACATATAGGCTCACACAGGTCAAATGATTTGGATGGGCCCTATCATGTTACTAGGTTTACACAGATGAAAAAAGTACAAATTTACCTGTTACAAATTATTCATAAAGATCTATTGACGATTGGACTATGATTAAAATCAGATCGTTGGATCTGCCAACAAGTTAATCATAGCAATTTAGATCAAATAAATAATAGGTTTGTTAAAAAAAATTGAATAAACAATATAAAATTAAACAAACATTGTCCATGTAACAAATGTGAAAATAAGATATTAATATAATTAAATTATTATTCTTAAACTAACCAACTAAATTTTGAAAATTTAGGGTTGTTAAAACAAACCTTAAAAATGTCAAAATTTAAATTTAAAATATCTAGGTTTATTTGAATTATTTTTATCAAATTAAATTAAATATCAAATAAGATCAATGATTTGAAAAGGAAAAATCTTCAATATCACTTTCAAATCTTATAATTAAATAAAATTAAAATAATAAAATAAACCAATTTTAAAATAGATATGGTTAGATAGTTATTATTTTAAGAATAAAAATAATAAATAAATAATAATTACCATAATTATATGTCAAAATATCTCAAATTAAGCAATATTCAAATTTCTACAAAAATATCTAAGTTATTTAAATATTTAAAATATAATTTATAAATATCTCATAAGTAAAAAAAATGATATAAAATAGTAAGATATCATTTTTAAAACTTATAATTTATAAATAATTAAATATTTAACAAAATAAAAAAATTTTGAATTTGAAAATATTATGGTTAGAATATCTATAAAAATATCTAGGTTAATTTCAAATTTATTAATTATTTAATTTGTCATATAAGATAATTTTAATATAATATTTCAAATAAAAAAGATAAAGTTATCTTTTAATTTAAAATATGTTAAATATCAAAATATCTAATCTTATAATTAAATAATATATAAATATTAAAGAAATTAACAAATTTTTAAATCTCACAATAATTTAAAAAATAAAATAATCAATTTTTAAATTTAAACCTCAAAATATCAAAATTAATAATAATCTATTGAAAAATAAATATTATTAATTTAAAATATGATATTTAAGTTCAAATATAATTAAAAAATAATATTTTATTTTAATTTTGGGGTTTAAAAATTCAAAAAAAAAAACGGATTTTTCTTTTTGAAAAAAATCCCAAAAAATTAGATTTTAGGTTGTTGCTGCCAGTAGGGAGCCCAGCCGAGGTTTCTCGGCGGATGCAGCCTCCTGGAAGGAAACGTGCAGGGTCGTCATGGGCTTCAGACACGGCATGCCTTCAGACACGGGCGGACACACCTTGTCCGAGCGCCTGTGTGCGTGTGGTGTCGAGCGACGACACCATATGCACCCGAAACTTCAAACCTTCATAACTTCTTCGTTTTTTATTGCAATTAAGTTCCGTAAAAACAAAAAAAACTGCTTAGTTTTTCACAAGGAATCCAAATAAAATATTTTCAAAAATAGAAAAAATATTTTTCATGGAAAAAATTTGTACAACACAAACATTCATCACATAAGCACATAAACCAACATGAAACCATCCAAATCAACACATAACATCATTTTAATTCATATTTCATGAAAGTAAATCATTACCACGGCTCTGATACCAGTTGTTGGAAATATTTTACCAAGATCTAGATTTACTACCATGTATGTTTCATTAACATCCTAATATGAATCTATTACAATGAAATAAACACATATAAAGTTTACGAAACCTTACATTAGGTGCAGCAGAATATAATGACTCATTCATTTAAGATCTCTAGCCCTTGATTCCTTTCTGTAGCAGAGCATCACCAAGATCTGAACCTGGATCTCTTTCTCTCCTTCCTTTGATGCTGATTCTCCTTCTTGTTGATTGGATTCTTCACAATCTTCCACACTATGATTGAGATATCACTTTATGTGTGTGGGCACTACTCTATCACTAGGGTCTTTCGAAATTGAAGAGAAGAAAAGAGAAGAAGAGAGGGTGGCGACTATGAATAGAATAGGAGGCTCAGGTTTTTCTCTGAAAGGAATAAGTGCATGTCTTACTTTCTTGAAGCCATCAGTTTCTATTTATAGAATACCACATAGGGTTAGGGTTGAATTATATGGCATTAAAATAATGAAAATATAAATGGTAAAATACTTGCATAGTAGCCGGCCATGATATGGATGATGGGCCTCACTTTGCAATTTTGCCATTTTGTCATTTCTGCATGTCATTTTCTCAAAAACGCCAATTTTCCAATTCAACCATTTAAATAACAATTCTAATTATTTAATATCTAAAAATTAATCATTAAATAATATTGTCATTTAATATATTTATTAATTTAGACACATAAAGTCTCTTAATTAATAAATAAACCCAGAATATCTTTTCTTTACAATTTCGCTCTTGCTTAGTGAAAAATCATAAAGTAGACATAATCTAACTTTAGAATTATAATTGATTAATTAAAATCAATTAATTGAGTCTTACAAGAAGTATTGTCTCGACTAGTATGGGGACCATGGGCCTATATAACCGAGCTTCCAATAAGTCGAACCGAATTTACCAAGTAAATTCCCTAACTTATTAATTCCTTATTGAATCCACACTTAGAACTTGGAATTGCACTCTCAGTCATATAGAACGCTCTATATGTTCCACGATATAGATACGCTATTAATTACCCATTGTTATAATCCTAATTTGATCAATGACCCTTTAATAGATGATCTACATTCAATAGGAACTAAATTACCGTTACACCTTCAATGTATTTTATCCTTAAAATACTTAGCTCCGTATAAATGACACTTTAGCGAAGTGAAATGAGATCTCAACCATTTATCTCTATTTAGCCAAGCTCGAAGGATATCATCGTTTCACTTCTAAATTCCTATAGAAGTTATAGACTCCATATTTATGTTAGCACTCCCACTTAATTATACTATCATGTTCCCAAAATGTACGTATCACCCTGACCAAAAAGTAGGCTTCACTGTCAAATCAAAGAACATGTATAATACTCTTGAGATCGAACCTAACCATATCAAGATTAAGATCATTTGATCTAGGATCAACAGGTAATATTGAATTGAATAGATATTACGGTAAATTTTAATATATCTAATCAAAGTTCAATATCGGTCCCTTCCGATGTATACTCCATACATCTGATACTGGTAAACTTTGCCAATGCCCTGGAAAGGACATAACACTTATCCAAGGTGTAAGAATACCTATCGCTGATTATATCATGCCTGTCTAAATCTAGTGAATTGACAAATTAGGGAATAAACTTTCGAACATATAATTAAGATTATATTCCACTGTGCTGACAACACTATAATCATTAACAAATTCATATGTTCTACACTTAAATAGAATTCATACATTATATGCATATAATCATGAAATAAATCATGTGAACCATGTAACATAAAAATATTATTTCTGATCTTTATTATTAAGTAAATTTGATTATATTGAAATGAGTTTTATTTAGGGCACAAAACCCAACATGTAGTCCATTCGGTATTTTGATCTACATGATAGCCTTGGATAGACAATATGTGATTTCTAGATGAAAAATAATTAAATCTGACCTTCGTTGTGATTCTTGGTTCTTTGAGTCACGAAGAACATGTTTGAGTTCTTAAAAAAACACGTGTTCAGATCCATGCAAATGTTGGACGGCCAGGTAGGCTTTATTTGAAGCCTGGCAGGCCATAGGTGGCCTTCATGGGGTCTGACTGGCCATGAGGACTGTGTGCCTAGGCTGGTCAGCTTATGCCTAAAACTACGGTTTCTGGCCGGCCACTAGGTTGGATCTTCGGGTCTGCCGCCCACTAGGATCTGGAACCCTTGTCGGGCAAGGCCAAGGCTCTAGTGGGTAGCCTATTTTTCTCCCTCTTTCGACCTCGTCTAGGGTCTCGTGATGGCCTTGGAGGCATGTACATATCTGGCCTTATGTGTGGTTTCTCTTGGAAACTCGATATAAGGCTAGGAAAGGAGTCCATTATAGTCAATTGTATAACTTAGGACTTACTGTATGTCGTAGTGAGTGTATCTAAGACGGTACTTGGTCGTTCGTTGACCTTGGACACTTTTTTTACCTAGAAAATGTCCATGGGTGTCGTTGACTTGAATATATTTGTAGCTTTGTCAGGTTGCTCACCTCCCGTTATTTCTTCCATGCAGGTAGTGCCGGGTGTTGAATTGGGGTGGTGACAGCCGGATAAGTCTCTTATTTACCTTGGAGTTATGGCAAGGACAAAGTAGACACTACGTAAGGCGCCCCTGTATGATCCTCATGTGGCCATGGTGGCCACAAGCGTCGAGTTAGAGTGGAAGGGGAGACTGGCCAACCCCCCATCGAGGTTGAGCCAGAGATAGACTTAGGGACTGAGAATTTTGATGCAGAATCTAAGCTTGAGGAGGTTGCTCCAATGAGGAGGAGGAAGTATAGGACTTGCTCCATCCTCCCTGACTGGCCCTTGGGCCATTATGACGCCCGAGGTAATCCACTGAATGGGCTCACTGAGCCTTCAGAACTATAGCTGGACCATGTCTGATGCGTGTTGTATGCCGTATCAAATTTACTATTTTTCTCTAATACTTTAAATTATTTTTGTATAGAAGTAAGTATGGGTCAAACCCACGAGGGCTATGTTTATTCAATAATTCAATAATTAATGATAAAAGTTAGAAAAGGGGGGTTTTGAGATTAAGATTAAAATAGCATAAATAAAAATAAAACAAACAAATTAAACTTGAGATTATGATATAAGAAACTAGTTAAAGGTTATTTTCCACCCTCAACAATCATTCCTAATTCCTATTATCGAATGTAATTTCAATTTCCAAACAAACTATTAATCCCGTAGATAACGCTAAACCAGTCAATTATTCCAATCTCCCTATTGTATGTAATCAAGGCAAATCACTAAATAATTAACTCTTTTACCTAAGTAGTAAATCCACGAAGCATGCAGTTTATTTAACTTAGATAAAGCTTTGATTTTTATGGACATAGACTAATCTAGGCAACAAATCAATTAAGCGTATATTTCATTTAACCTAGGTTCTATTCTTCACCACAATTATAATTGCAATTTGTCACAAACACTTAGAATCCTTGACTATTAGGCAAATAGTCATCCTAAGATGAACGTAGATTAAAGTAAAACTTAATTTAGCGGCTGCCTAAACAAGATTAAAACAATAATTATAACATTGACATAGAATAATAGAAGCATATTGATATGGTGGAAACTAAAAATTAACATTCAATAATGATAAGAATTCATGTTTCGGGTTTTGAAAAAACCCATAACTAAAAGAAAACTACTCAGAACTAGACATTATAACAAAAATCATAATATTTAATAAAAGTAGAAGGAGAAGAATAGAACTAGAATGAAGAACACTTCAAAGCTGATCTCCGTCTCTTCCTTGCTCTCTCTCTCTCTGAGTTTCTCTCTCTAACTTGTAGCAATTGAATGATTAAATTCGTAGGCTAAGAAGTCCTATTTATAGTGCTTGAAAAGATAGATGAATCCACTTAGAATTAGGATTATTTTTTTAAAAAAATGATAAATCAACGCTATAGCGTAGGAATTGGGCGCTATAGTGCCAAACACAATTAATGTTCTGTATCTGATTAGTACTTTGGCCATAACTTCTTCAATACAACTCGAAATTGGACGACTCAAGATGGTCTGAAAAGCTAAGAACGAGATCTAAAGCTTTTATGTTAAGCTCCGCCATAACTTCTGCCTTGTAAAATTGAGCTTGTGGCTTCTACTATTTTCCACCAAATTATGCTAACATCCCTCCAAATGACTCCAAATGCATGATTAGTCTTCAAAATAACCTAATAAATTATAATTACACTAATTAGTAATTTAAAGAATCAATTTAAGAATATTAATACATAAATTAGCTATAGGTATAAGGCAAAATATTGACTAATCAATGTCCTAGGGAAATCTCCTAAGCCGGAGATACTAGATGCGAAACCACCTAAAGCAAGTTGGGTTTCGCCTAATTTTGCTCTCTCCTACGGGGCCTTTGGTAAGATCGTTACTAGTTGCCTAACATGAAATGTCCATAGCAAGATTCCTTGTAGAAACTGTAGGGCGCACAGGTCCTCTTCGGGCTGGTTGGTGTGGTGTAGCGCCCTAAATAATCAGGCACGCTACCCAATAAACTTATGAAACACTAATCCACTAATAGAGATTACTAGTAAAATAAGCGCAAAAATTAAACTTTATTAATAAACGGAAATGAAAATAACTTGTAATAATTTAAACCTTATAATTTAAAAGTTACAAAAGTTGGGATCCCAAAAGGATTTACAAAACACTATTACAAGTTCTTTTCCTTTGGCCGACTTAAGCGGCAAAACAGAGTCTCAAAATACATCACTGGTAATATTGACTAATCAATGTCCTAGGGAAATCTCCTAAGCCAGAGATACTAGATGCGAAACCACCTAAAGCAAGTTGGGTTTCGCCTAATTTTCCTCTCTCCTACGGGGCCTTTGGTAAGATCGTTACTAGTTGCCTAATAGGAAATGTCCATAGCAAGATTCCTTGTAGAAACTGTAGGGCGCACAGGTCCTCTTCGGGCTAGTTGGTGTGCTGTAGCGCCCTAAATAATTAGGCACGCTACCCAATAAACTTATGAAACACTAATCCACTAATCGAGATTACTAGTAAAATAAGCGCAAAAATTAAACTTTATTAATAAACGGAAATGAAAATAACTTGTAATTATTTAAACCTTATAATTTAAAAGTTACAAAAGTTGGGATCCCAAAAGGATTTACAAAACACTATTACAAGTTCTTTTCCTTTGGTCGACCTAAGCGGCAAAACAGAGTCTCAAAATACATCACTGGTAGACCCCAACCCGCTTGGTCTAGTGTGGCCCGAACATGTGCATTCTTTGTCTAGCTTCTGCACTCATGGTTGATCAACAACAGTCTTACCCTTTCCTGCACAGTAGAGCACTCGTGAGCAAAGCCCAACAAGACAGTATAAAATATCTCAATAATATGCTCATCAGTTAATATAAACAGTAATGCTATTTAAATCTGTCTGTGTGTCACAGTCCTACATGTTGGGCTCACATGCCTGTTTATGTTTACGTGACGTAAACCTACGTGTTACTCTCACACATCTATTTATGTCTACGTGGCAAAGACCTACGTGCTGCTCTCACACGTCTAAATACAATAAGGCCTTAGAATGGTTCATCTCGGTTATGGTTACCGAGTCCAACCCGATTATGCCTTAAACGCATAATCCTTAAATCTAAATATAATCATATACTTAGCATGGCATATCATTTACTGAACTTATATCACTAAGGTAATAACCCTAGGCTATTAACCACTCATATTAGGGTAATAACCCTAATCCCGATTACAATTACTCACATATATCATATTCAACATAAGCGCCACCGCGCATACTCTACGTGCAAACTACTATCTTACCTGTTGTCCCACAATAACAGAGATTCCAAACCCCTGGGTGCTCCTGATCAAGTGCCAGTAATCCTAGTCACACAATCTGGGATTTTACAAATAGGGTTAATCCCAAATTTTACTTTTACAAAATATAAAGTTTCCATTCAAAATACAGATAATAAAAAAAGAGCTCAGAACGGGCTTTCCAATGATATAAAGAACGTCCCAAACGGAGTCCCGAGTCAAAAGTTATGGCCAAAATAAAATCGGAAAAAACAGAATTTCTCACTGCCAAACCCAGTCGCGACGGCCAAAATTCCCGTCGCGACGACTGGGTTTAGAACACCCAAAAACTCCATTTTTAAGGCCTAGAAGTGATCACTTTACCATATATTCGAACCCCAACCAAACAAAAGGTAAGCACACATTAAGGCTCAAAAAATCACAGCTCAAAGCATCTAACTAAGATTTAAACAACAACCAACATCAAGCTCCCCACATGAGCATAAATCATCAAAATTTAGGCTCAAGAACTTGAACTTCAACTAGTTAAATCTCTTTTTTTTTTAGCAACCACGCATCAAATAAACTCTGAATTCAAACATAGAAAACATTCTAAAATCTCATCTAAAGCTCAACAATCATAAGTCCTAACAAAACCATACAATTTAAACCAAAACTCCCTAAGATTAACACCAAATATAACCACATGCATTCAAGAACAATTTAATCTTTTCATGCTCTTTGACCCTAAAAATTCAGCAAGAACTTCAAATCAAAATCAGTAAAAGACTACCTCAAGGTTTAAGCAAGCACAACCCCCACAAACAAGCTCCAAGAATTAGCTCCAAATCACACCAATTTCACCAAATTAATTTGAGGCCAAAGGAGTGTTTGAGAGAGAGAGAGAGGGGTCAGGTTAGAGAGAGAGAAAGCCAGAAAATTCATTTCCATTTTCCTCAAAATTCATTTTATTAAACATAAATCAAAGGTCAAAAAAGACCACTTTCCCCTAGGGTTAATAAAACTTGCATACACACACACACGGGCATTTAAGTCATTTCATGCTCATTTAAACTCTAATAAATTTCAGATTATTCTCACTAATAATTAAAATGCCAATACCATTTCGGGCCCGAACCCCGTTCAACCCGAAATACCAGGTTGTGACTATACTGCGCCAACCTGTCAGAACACACCTGAAAAAGACAACACAAGTATACTATATAATAATATAGTCCCATAACCACGTTAATAAATTAATTTCATCATTTGACCCTTCTCGGCTCATAATTACGAAAATGCCCCTAGCTCACCAACGGGGTCTTACCATGTTATAAATCATATTGATTCTCACATATTAAATTATATAATAATATAATTCCACAATAATACATAATTTACTAGTTAGGGTTTTGCTAATTCATTTCTTAAATCTAGGGTATTACATGTGGTCTGGGCACGACATTGAACATGGGGCAGTGTGTCGCTTCACTATTATTATCTAGACATCGCTTCTTACTTTGGGATTTTCCCAACACAGCTCATGCCAAAGAGCATAAAGTATCTCTCAGTGATGTTTGTATTGTACATGGAGTTCGGTTGGCCTCTGCCTACCCCTTATGAGATTGGGTACTATTTTGATTTGAAGTCTGCACCGAAGTAGATATTTTTATTTCATCTAGATTTCTCACTAATGGCTGGGCGATACCAACTATGCAGCCATGTCAAAGGTTGGCAGGTACGCTAAAAAGTATTTTATTGCACAAGGTCTTTGCACAATCGAGCACCATAAATTTCAATATGTGCCACTTTTTAGACGTTCCATCCCTACCTTGCAAATAAGGGATAGAGCAAATCACATCCTTTCTTTATCGGCTGAGTAGAGAAACATCATCCGGTTGACCAGCACAAACAATTTTCGAATGTATGGCTTGCATCCCCCTGCTCTTGGAGCTGCAAAAGTACCAACTGCAGATGAGACCTGTCCTGGACATGGGCAGGGCCCTGGCGTGGATGATGATGAAGTACCTTTCTCTCGTATTGCACGAAATTTGGAGAGTAGAGAGAAGGATCTCCGCCGATGCTTGGCAAGCGAGGGTCCACTAGGTGATGCTTCCCTTCATATTGGGCTTAGAGGCCAGGTTTCTAAGAGGCCTACATGCCTCGTGCTTATATCTAGGGGCAAGGTCAAGGCTATAGTTTAGGGCTCTGATAGCTCCTCTTCTTCTGATGATGGTATATGATAGTTGATAACACCATGCTTTTATTCTTGTATTGAATATTTATGAATGCTTTTTGACTTTGCTACATTCTTTTTGTTGGCATTTCTTCCAGATTGAGAGGTCTTGAAGGTGGACCTTTGGATGAGACTACCAGACGGGGGAGGGCCAAGGTGGCCAGGACCTCACGTGGTGAAGATGTTGCTGGATCATCACTGCCTCCCCCTCCACTAGGGCCAGCACCAGGTGGACAGCCTATGGTACAGCTTGCCGGCCAAGGTACTCAGAGGTAGAACAAAGGAGCAGGGTCAGCTGCTAGATAAAAGGTTGCTGAGTCAGCCAACCAATGCATAGAGAGGGCTTTTCCTTTCTTGGATGAGGCTCTGAATGAGCTGGGTGACGCTGGACCTGACACGCTTTACTCTATCGAGCTTCAAGGTCTTTCTCTGGTGATTTATACTTTCAGCTCGGTTCATCTTCTTCGTACTATATAGGCTGGTCGACCATGGTGTTTCTTGCATCTTCTTGGAAGCTTATATGGGGGGCTAGCCAGCCATAGCAGTCCAAGAAGGGGACTAGCCGGCAAAAGTTAGGATGTTTGACTTTAATGTTATTTCGCTTTGTTTTCAGGCCCTGATGAAACTGAGCTCAGCTTGTGATGGCTCTAGGGGGTCTTCAGATGCTTTTCAGGATCGTGTGAAGATCTTAGAGGCTTCCCTTGTAGTAAAAGACAAAGCCAATTTTGAGCTGGAGGTCGTTGTGGTGGAGAGGCAAAGAATGGTTTTTGGATTGGAGACCATGCTTGGTGCCTGGAATATAGAGAACACCACCCAGGCTACCCTCATTTCTAGGTTACAAACTAAACTTGGGGACCGTAAGAAGAAGTTGTAGGAGGATTTTGATGGCCAATAAGCCATTAAGGAGGATTATATCGACTTGTCCTCCGAACTTACCCATGAGTTTCATTTGCACAATCCTCGAGCCAAACTGTCATACATGGGCAGTACGACTTTTGCGAAGAGAACATTGGCCCATGGAAAGGCACTATTTGAGAGATGGATGGAGACAAACTAGGTTGCTACTTATCGAGAGGGCTAATCATCGGGGACACACGACGAGGAGTTGGCTGACCCACCTGTGGAGGAGGTGGCCGACCAAGATACTAACAACCAGGCTGGCTAACTGGGTGATGATGGGGTCAGCGTGGACTCTATAGATCTCCATCTAACAATTCCAAATTCAGCTCCTGCTACCCTTACACACATGTATACAACATTTTTATTAGTATTTTCAGTATTATATTTGTATCACATAGACATTGTTTTCATGTTCCGCATAGCTTGTGGCCTCTAATGGTTTGTGCCCTTTTAGCTTAAGAACATTACTCACTTCTGCATTCCATGTGGCCTATGGCTTTTTGAAACTTTACTTTCATGTCCTTCTGGCATGAGGCCTTTTTAGAACATTGCTTTCATGTCCTATGTGGCCTATGGACTTTTTAGATCACTACTTTATTTTTCAGCCCCAGGGCCTTCATGTTAATATCTTTGGCCATAAGCCCTCTATTTTCAAAAACTACTATGCATGTACGACTTAACGGCAGGTTTAGTAGCTTATACTAAGAGTTAAAATTTCTCTGTATATGTTCTTTGTGCTAGTTCGATGCATTCTACAGTATGGGTGCCCCCAAATGACCATGCAGACAAGTCTCTTGGTCACTTGCTATTCACTAAGTTTCACAGACTTTGCCTGGGTTCTGTCTTGCGAGGGTACCATAGTACGCATGTGCAACTAAGAGAATAACTTTAGAAAGTTACTCTATGAGCAAGTGGCTCATAGACACCAGAAACAGAATATTGATATTATTCATTAATTGGTCTTTGTTACTGTGCAACTTACATACATTGAATCTACAAGCCTGTATTAAACAAATTTAGCTTCTAGATGTCATGTGGCTACCCTTTCTCACCTAGTAAAGAAGAGGCCACTATTGAAGAACAATGGAAGACCACGCTAAAAAAGGGCTGTGGGTGCTAGTGCTTTTTGTACTTAATTTTGAGTAGATAGAACCGTTACTTTGGAGTAGAGTTCTTTAAGCCAGTTATTGGTAGTATTTGCTAAGGTTCTCTCCATTCCATTATCTTGGTATGAGAACGAGCTCCATGTTCTCGTTGTACCTTCCCAGCTCGTAGGCTCCCTTACTAGTTATCTCTATAACTTGATAAGGGCCTTCCAGTTAGGTCTAAACACTCCTTCTACTGAGTCTTTAGTGTTAAGGAACACTCTTCGAAGCACGATGACTCCTATGAAGAATTTTCTACTCTTAACGTGTTTGTTGGAGTGGATTGGTACGTTTTATTCGTAGGCCTGCAACTTTAGCTTGGCTTTGTTCTCTTCTTTCTTCTACTTCATCAAGGGACTCTGGCAGCAAGGTGTAATTTGTTTGTTCGTCATAGGTTGTTCATCTTTGAGACCGCGGCACTGGCTCTACAAGAAACATTGCCTCGTAGCCATAAGCTAGAGCTAAAGGAATTTGCCAGTGGCCATCTTCTCAGCAGTTTAGGCCAGTTGCCTTTTGCTTCATCAAGGCACTTCTTCTAGGTGTCCTTTAGGGTTTTGTTGACAGCTTTGTTGGGTTTTGTGCCCTAAATAAAACCCATTTCAATATAATCAGATTTACTAGTTAATAAACATCAGAAATAAAATTTTATGTTGCATGGTTCAAATGATTTATTTCATGATTATATTTGATGTATAAATTCTATTAAGTCCAGAACATATGTATTTGTTAATGATTATAGTGTTGTCAGCACAGTGGAATATAATCTTGATTATATGTTCGAAAGTTTAATTCCCTAATTTGTCAGTTCACAAGATTTAGACTTGCATGATAATCAGCGATAGGTATGCTTACACCTTGGATAAGTGTTATGTCCTTTCCAGGGCATTAGCAAAGTTTACCAGTATCGAATGTATGGAGTATACATCGGAAGGGACCAATATTGAACTTTGATAATATGATAAATTTACCGTAATATCTATTCAATTCAATATCACCTAGTTGATCCTAGATCAAATGATCTTAATCTTGATATGGTTAGGTTCGATCTCAAGAGTATTATACATGTACTTTGATTTGTTAGTTAAACCTACTTTTTCGTCAGGGTGATACATACATTTAGGGAACATGGTAGTGCAATTGAGTGGGAGCGCTAATCATAGATATGGAATCTATAAATCCATGGATGTCGCAGGAGCATTCGTTAGTCCAAACGACATAACCAAAAATTTATAATGTCCATACCCAGTACGAAAAACCGTCTTTGGAATGTCCTCGTCCCGGATTCTCAACTGATGATAGCCCGATCGGAGATCAATCTTTGAGAAGACCGTCTTCCCCTAAAGTTGATCAAAAAGATCATCGATCCTAGGTAAAGGATATTTATTCTTGACTGTTAGCTAATTAAACTCCCGATAGTCGATGCACATTCTCAGAGACCCATCTGTCTTCTTCACAAACGGTTCCTCACCTTCTGGTTGGAAGATTACCATCTTCCTCTTACAGTCAATACTGGCTGAATATATGGATAGGAAATCCATTCCCAGTATGATATCAAAATCTGCAAAGCTCATTTCTATTGGGTCAGCACTTAACTCCCTATCGTCAATTCTGATCGACATAGACCTAATCCACCTTTTGGAGGTAACTAACTCTCCGCCAGGTAATAGGGTTCCAAACCTTGATTCGTAACTATCGAGTGGTCTATCCAATTTACTAAAGATTTTGGCTTCCACATAAGAATGTGTGGCCCCAGAGTCAAACAATACAGAGAAGGAAAAATTGTTGACCGAGACCTGACCTCTCACCACTGAAGGACTGGCTTCTGCATTAGCCTAAGTAATAGAGAACAGCCTTGCTGGAGTGGGTTTCGCTGGAGCCTTTGGTGCCTCGGTTCTCAGTTGAGGGCAATCCCTCTTGTAATGCCCTGGCATGACACACTGAAAGCACCAATGTCCTCTACACTCCCCCAGATGGTGCCTTTTACAACTGGGGCACTCTGGGTAAGTGTATCGGGTCTCAAAACTACCCTGGCGACTGCCTCGACCCTAGTTCCCCTGGAACCTCTTGTTCTAACTATTGGAATTTATTTTACAAGGATCTTAGATCTACTCACAAGTATGTTGTTTAAACACCCTAAATATGAAATTTCTAAAACGATAAATTAAACACATATAAAGTTAAGAAAACCTTACATTGATGCAGCGGAATTAATGTCTCCTTCCGCTCAGATCTCTAACCCTTGTATCCTTTCTATAGCAGAGTATAATCAAGATCAGAGCCCGAATGTCCTTCTTCTTTGAGTTTGATCTTTCATAGTCTTCCAATCTATGATTGAGTTACTGCTTGCTGTGTGTGGGCACTTACTCTTTCACTAGGGTCACGAAATTGATGAAGGGAAAAGAGAAGAGGGATTTCGGCAAGGTATAGAAAGTAGGGAAGGCTCAGTTTTTCTGAAGAGAGAAATTTCTGTCAGAAGATGATATTCAAAGATGTGATTTTGACTGAGCCATCACTTTCTATTTATAGGCAACTACTAGGTTTAGGTTATGAATTATTTGGCATTAAAATAATGAAAAAATTAATTTGAAATCCCACAAATAGTGGCCGGCCATTGTGTGTTAGTGGGCCCCACTTGATTTTGCAGTTTTAACAAATTTTATTTCTATTTTCTCAAAAACGCCAATTTTCCAAATCGAACCTTTTAAATGCCAAAACTAATTATTTAATAACTAAAATAGATTATTAAATAATATTGTCATTTAATTTAATTATTAACTAGACATATAAAGTCCATTAATAAATAAATAAACCTAGAATCTCTTTTCTCTACAATTTCACCCCTCCTTAGTGAAAATTCATAGAATTAGACATAGTCTAACTTTACAATTATAATTGATCAATCACGAATCGATTAATGAGTCTTACAAGCAGAATCTTCTCAACTAGAATGGGGACCATGGATTTATATGCTGAGCTTCCAATCAGTGAACCAAATTTACCAAGTAAATTCCTACTTATTAATTCTTCGTTGAATCCACTCTTAGAACTTAGAATTGCACTCTCAGACTTATATCGAGCATATTATATGCCCCACAATATCAATCTGCTATCTCATTTAACCATTGTTATAATCTTATTGTGATTTAAAGATCCTCTATATAGATGATCTACATCGAGATGGGATAGTTTTACCGTTCTCACCCCTCAATGTATTTTGCCCCTTAAAACACTTAGCTACCTGTAAATGGTGTTTAGTGATCTAATAATTAGTCAGTTAAACAAGAGTTCATCCATTTACTTCTATTTGCTAAGCTCGAAGGGAATCATCACTTGACTTCTATACACCAGTAGAAGCTATAGATTGCTTATTTATGTTCAGCACTCCCACTCAATCATACTATCATGTTCCCAAAATATACGTATCACCCAGACCTAAAAGTAGGCTTAACTAATAAATCAAAGAACATGAATAGTACTCCTGAGTTGAGCCTAAGCATATTAGGATTTAGATTCTTTTAATCTTACGATCAACTACTGATATTGACTTGGAAAGATATATATAACGGTAAGTTTGTAATGTCTTAACTTAGTTGCAATATCGGTCCAGTCCAATGTATACTCCATACATTCGAAACTAGTATACTTTACTAATGTCCTGGAAAGAACATAACACTTACTCCAAGTGTAAGTACACATCATCGCTGATTATCACATTAGTGTAAATCTAATAACACTGATGAAACAGGGACCAAGTCTTTTGATTCATATGATCACAATCACATTCCACTGTGTTGACGATACTGTAATTGTGAATAAATATATGATCTGGATTTAACTCATTCTGTGTGTAAATGTAATAAACATATTAAACCATTAGCATGTAGAATTCATGCAAACATCAATCACTTCAAATTTCTTATATTGATAACTAATCAGATTGTAAAGAGTTTTATTTAGGGCATAAAACCTAACACTGACTTGAGCCATCGGTTGCAATGGATTCTTTCCTTTTCTGATCCATGGACAAACCACTACCTCCCTGCTAAAGCCTGATGCAGGAGGGGTAGGAGCCCTGCCAACCTCTGGAGTCCTAACAGATTCTATCATGCATCCAACTGCGCCCTCAGCTCGCAGTGCCTTTTCCACCATTTCAGCATAGGTGGTTTTATCGTCTGTAGTAATCATCAAATCATGTCGAATCTTCGCATTCAACCCATCCAGGTATTTTTCCTTTTTACTAAAATCGGTTGGCACAATTCCCGAGGCCAACCTCGCCAACTGGTCAAACTGCGTTGTGTACTCAGTAACACTCATATTTTCTTTATGGGTTAGGTGGGTGAACTCTTTTCTCTTGGCACTTCTGACGGCCTCATTATAGTACTTGGCATTGAACAGTTCCTGGAACTTTTCCCAGGTCATCGTAGTAACATCATGTATCATGGACACCATGTCCCACCACACTAATGCATCTTCTTGAAACTGAAAAGTGGCACAAACCACCCTATCATTTTCGGTGACGCCCATGAAATTCAAAATTTTTGTAATCACTATTAGCCACTGCTCATCTTTCATAACATCCGGACCTCCCAGAAAAACTGGAGGTGCTTGCTTGCGGAACCTTTCATAGAGAGGTTCCATCTGATTCACCGCAACCACTAGTTCGGCCTCGATAGCAGGGGCAGGTGCCACTGGAATTTCTGGAACAGGCATTGCAGGAGCACGCTGCTGTCTCAATTGCAGGATTTCATTATCTTGTTCCTCAATTCTGGCTTACATTTCCGCAAACCTGTTTTCCCAATTGTGGGCTTCTTGAGTAGCTTGGGCAGCCTCGGCAGCTTGTGGCGGGTTAGCATCACCCCGAACACGTGCCGTGCCCTTTGGACCTCTACCTCGGCCGCGATCATTTGGGGGAAACTGAGCTCCTTGACCTTCATTTGACTCGACCGAGTTGCCCTGACTCCTGCTATTTCGCCTGGCGTCCATCTAGTCTGAACAGCGTGCGTAACCAAGAGCTAGCATGGTCAGATCATGATCAACAAGAACTTACTAATGCCGATTATTCAGAAATTAAAAACATGCGCCTATTCTACTATCAGTCTACTAACATGCTTCCTAATAGGCTTTTCTTAAATCATACTATTATAATAAACTAATAAAGCAATAAAAGCTTACTGAACCGTGGAACGAGCTAACTGCTAATGATGATTGTACATGTCGTGACGATCTTCGAAAGACAACCTGGCGGCTCTGATACAAAATTGTGACACCCTAACTAGCATAGGCGTGTTAACGTTATTTTAAACATACTGTGCAGCTCATTGCTAATCAACGAGGTTAATGAAAATTTGCTATTTTATTAAAAAATTATAGTACTACATACAAAATACTTCGGGATCCCGTTTACAAAATACTTTACAAAAGTTTGCTATTCATTTACAAAATATTTGTCGCCCAGCGACTAACAACAAAAGCCCTGATGTCTCGAGGATCGTACGCTCCAGGCCTAACCGCCCCGACATGTACAATCTTTATCTTCTCGTCCTCACGATTCCTCGGCCTTAGCCTTGCCCTTATCTACACATAAACATAGCACTGTGAGTCGACAGACTTAGTAAGAAAAGCATAAATCATTCAACATACATTATCTCGGATTATGATCAGACGCCCATAACCCTGACCATAACCCTAATCCCCGTATCCCACACGGTACCGAGTCTCGAACGTTCGTACGACTGTACTTTTGACATAGTAACAGCCTATACTCGGTACGCTAGTCATACTCTAGCCGTACCGATGTGATACTGTATCAGCCTATACTCGGTACGCTAGTCACACTCTGGCCATACCGATGTGATACTGTCAAATAGTACGGTGCTATCGACCATAATATCAGCCTATACTCGGTACGCTAGTCATACTCTAGCCGTACCGATGTGATATTATCAAATAGCACGAAAGCCAACATAAATATCTAATGTAATCTAACAGGCTTACTAACATGCACGCTAAACATGTAAATACATATGCATACTATTATACTAATCTTACCTCGATTCCAAATTAAGGTGTGCCGGTCAACCTGAGTGGAACAATCTGCTCGGCGAAGTACAGGCTCCTAAATCACATCAATCACAACACTGATAAGCTACACGCTAAATCACTTCCCAAGGACTTAAACTTGAAACTAAAAGTTTCCCTATCGATAAATAACATGGCAATACCCTAAGTAACACAAAAATGGGAAAAACTAGGGTTCCCAACTTTTCCCCAACTGGTAGACCGGTTACCCAACCGGAATTCCAGATCTGGAAAAATTCCTTGAAGCCAACCAGAATTCTGGTTCCTACAAGCCTCCCTGAACTGGAATTCCGGTTCATTGCAGAAATTTTTTAAAATTTCATAACTCATGCAATTTGTTATCCCAAAATTGGCACTTTGATGTGGCATCACAAGAATGGTGACACGTGGCATCAACTTAGAGCACCTGGTCGGATCAACATGTTGAGCAGGATGCCTCGCTGGCATGTCCATAATGGAATACTCAACGAGCCGTGCAGAATGAGCACCACTTAGCCAATTCAGACAAGCACTTCGTGAGTCACCAGCTCAATCTCTATAACTCAGGGATCAACTTGCGTGGATATGGCATACACACGATTCCACTATCGGTGTATACGGCCTCAATCCCACGATCCTAGCATTCAGCAATGATACCACGATCTTTGTGTTTATGCGCTTTGTAATGTGAGAGGAAACTCTTCCTCCTCAAATTTCCTGCCCTATAAATAGTGAGGAATGTTCACTGGGCAAGGGAGGAGAAATTATACGCCGAAACGCTATAAGCTAAGGCTATCTAAGAATTATATATTCAGAGATACTATTGTAAGAGCTATAAGAAAAGGAATCTTCTTCCTTATTCTTAAGTCAATACAACTAACGAAGATTAGGCTATTACCGAACTGCTCGGGGCTGAACCTCTATAAAATTTTTGTGTCTTCTTATTTTTATTATTTGCTTTATTACGTATTCTTATTACAACATATCGTTTATCGCTTATTAAAAGACTCATTGTCGTTGGCTAAAAGCGAAGTCAACATTTTGGTGCTTTCATTGAGAGCAGAATCACAGATCGCTCTTTCAACACGATGGTGCAAACTCGCAAAGGCCTGTCAGACACAACAAACTCACAGACGCTGTATCTGATGTTGCAGGACCGAGGGAGTTTGACGGTTCCACCCGCTGTCAATTTTGGATAGACGGGAAGCGTGGTGAATGATGGAACAACTCCTGTTACTGAAACTGCGCCTCGTGTGCAAGAGACCGGAAATAACGGTTCCGCACAAGCCATAATGTTCATAACATGACTGTTCCACCAGGCATCAACGCCCAGACAACCATCGGAGATGCAATCGAATTGCAAAATCTCCGTGCTGCGCTTGCACTCATGCAAGGCCACAACAATACCCTGCATCACGATCAAGAGGAGTTACATGCCGCAGTAAACCTCGCGTTTGACGAAAAGAGGCATATGTTCACCGAGTGGAGAGATAAAGAGATGGAAGCATTAAGGGCTCACCATGCAGAAATTGAAGATCGTAGTCGGCAAGCTACTGTGCTGATACGGAGAGCCTACAAAACTGTAGGCCAGCAGGCGCCAAGCGTCATTCCGCTTGGAGAATTCGAGGATGACCCAACGGTGAATGCCTCCCAGACAAACAACGGTCAGCCGTCCAATCCCAGTCACGAGTTCAACTCGTGGGGCAAGAGGTAGGCAGACAGACCTTGTCCAGGAATTCATCAGGAGGAGTTATGCTCGATGGATCCACTCAGAACAATGGAGCCATTCCACCTGCCAACCAAGCAAACCAATCCCTAAGGCAGCCAGGGTCTTCTGTGTTCGAAAGGTTGGGAACACCCCGCAACCTAAGGGACGACCTAAACAGAAGAAGGGGAGCAGACGAGCAAAATACTACAACGAATGTGCAGTCCGGAGCCCATACTCAAATCCCCGCTCAAAAAGACGCTGACGTAGCCCAACCCTACTAGAATGCCAACGAAGTCAGCCCAGCCGTACAGGCCCAGCTTGATGAACTGAAGAATATGTTTCATGGCATGGCCGGGCAGCGTAACAATGATCTTGAGTTGGACCACGCACGCGGAACTCCTTTCTCTCCAGAAATCAACCTCCTGCCACTACCTCACAAGTTCAAGATGTCAACGTGGAAGATGTACACTGGGAGAGAAGATCCTCTCTCTCATCTCAAGTATTTTGAGATGCAGATGGATTTACAAGGAGTGCGAGGAGACGTATGTTGCAGAATCTTCCCCGCAACTCTATCGGAGGCCGCACAGCAATGGTATTTCAAATTGGCTCCCGAAAAAGTTTAGTTCATGGAAAACTTTCTCTTCGGAATTCAATGCACAATTCTCTTCCTCACGCCAACTTCCATTGCATCTGGGAGATTTGGTCGAAGTAAAACAGTGACCAGGCGAGCCATTGCCGGCATACATCAGCAGATTCATGACGGAAGCGACCAAGGTGTCACGGGTAACCGAGGATGGAAAGTTATCCGCGATACTGGGGGGCATTGAAGTCCTTGGCGAACTATGGAAGGACATAAGGAAGAACGCACCGGTCGACTCAATGAGCGATTTCCTCGACCGGCCCGAAGGTTTCATCAAGCTCGAAGAGGCCATTCAGCGAGCAGAAAGTGAGCAAAAGCCGAACAAAACGAAGGCTCCTTCTACTGGAACGTCCGCCCAGCTTCCCCAATATTCTAGCAGCTCAAGTGGCAAGCGTTCACGCAACAATCACAAGCAAGGAAACGGGAAGAAGGGAAAGTTCATCGAAAAACCCAGACAGACTCCCCGTGATCGCGCCAAACACACTGCATTCACTATCCTAACTGAGGATATAGAAAGTGTGTATATAGCAACTCAGTCGCTAATTCCGTACAAGAAGCCTAGGCCCATGAAGAAAGATACCAGGAAGAGGGACATGATAAAATTTTATCGGTTCCATGGAGACTACGACCACGACACCAACAAATGCTACAACCTGAAGCGAGAGATAGAACTTCTGATCAAGAAGAACAACCCGCACCTATAGAAGTATGTCAAGGCCAACCAAGGTCAGAACAACAAGGATCTGATGCCTCCACCAATAGATGGACACTTGCAAGTCATCATTGGAGGCCCGCACATTGCTGGAGACACTGGCAAAGCCCGGGAACATTATGCCTGCACAGCTCAGTACGAGCAAGAAGAAGTCATCCTGGCCCTGGAAGAAAGGAAGCCCAAAGTTCCACGAGCAAGAGATCCAACCATAACATTCAACGACGAAGATGCTGTCCAGATAATGTTTCCGCACAACGACCCGCTAGTCGTGGAAGTCCAGATAGCAAACAAAATGGTGTCCAGAACCATGATTGATAATGGGGCTTCTTCAAATATTTTGTTCAAGACTGCCTACGAGAAGATGGGGCCCTAGCTGAAGGATTTAACTCCATGCCTTCAGCACGTATATGGTTTCTCCGGTCAAGGAGTTGCGCCTCTAGGACAAATCTGCCTACCCGTCACAGTTAGACAAGCTCCAACGAGCATAACTGTCATGGCACAGTTCCTGGTATTGGATGTTCCTTCAGCCTTTAACATAGTGCTAGGCCGACCAGCCTTGTAAAACTTAAAAGCTGTCACATCAATATTCCACTTATGCATGAAGTTTCCAACCAAAAACGGGGTAGGGTGTGTTGGAGGGAACCAGCAATCTGCTCGGGAATGTTACAACCTTGCAGTGGCCAAGGCTAAGAAGGAAATATCCTCCTGCCAGAGCCTGGACAAGGTAATAAATATTCCCAAGTAGGAAACCGCCCAAGGCGAGGATGAAGACGTGGATCCTCGACTTGGGGACCCAAGCATCAATGTTGGACCTGTGGAAGAATTAGAAGAGATCGAGGTCGATCAAGATATCCTGACCAGAAAGCTGAAAATCAGAAAAGGTTTGTTGCTCGAAGTAATATCGGAATTGATAAAATTTTTGAGAGCAAACCTAGACGTTTTCGCTTGGTCACATGCGAATATGGTCGGAATCGATCCTTCTATCATTTCGCATGTCCTGAATATCAATCCTAATATACGGCCATTTCAGCAAAAACGAAGACTCCTGGATAAAGAACGAGCAGTAGCCCTGAAAGACGAAGTTGAAAAGCTGCGCAACAACAACTTCATTATTGAAGCTGTCTACCCGGCTTGGGTCGTGAATCCCGTACTCGTGCCTAAGCCGAACAAGAAATGGCGAGTCTGTATTGACTTCACAGACCTCAAGAAGGTGTGCCCTAAAGACTGTTTCCCACTTCCAAGAATCGACCAGCTCGTCGATGCAAGAGCCAGGCACGAAATATTAAGCTTCATGGATGCTTATTCGGGCTACAATCAAATCAAGATGCATCCACCAGACCATGAGCATACAAGTTTCTGGAAAAATATGGGTCTCTACTGCTACAAAGTCATGCCATTCGGTCTTAAAAATGCCGGACCAACATATCAAAGACTGGTCAACAAAATGTTTAAAGACCAGATCGGCAGAAACATGGAAGTGTACGTGGATGATATGCTCGTCAAATCCTGAAAGGCTGGGGGGCACATAGACGACCTGGACGAATGTCTCAAAGTCCTCAAAAAATACAACATGAAACTGAATCCCCTAAAATGCTTCTTCGGAGTCAGCTCGGGGAAATTTCTAGGCTTCATCGTCAACGCTCAAGGAATTGAAGCCAATTCGGAAAAAATCCAAGCCCTCCTGGATATAAACTCGCCAACAAAAACCAAAGAGGTACAAAGCCTAACTGGTCGAATCGCCGCACTCAGCAGATTCGTGTCAAAATCAACGGATAAATGTGTCCCATTCTTCAACATCCTGCAAGGAAACAAAAAGTTTGAGTGGACATAAGAATGTGAAATAGCTTTTCAAGATCTAAAGGCACAGCTCGCAAAACCTCCGGTCTTCTCTAAACCTCTGAACGGTGAGGAACTGGAGATATACCTGGCAGTAACGGAGCATGCCATAAGCGCCGTACTAATCAGAGAAGAAGATGCCATGCATTATCCAGTCTACTACATCAGTGAAAGACTCGTTAAGGCCGAAGGCTGATATCCGTTGATAGAAAAGCTCCCCTACTGCCTCATCTTAGCAACAAGAAAGCTAAGGCCTTATTTTCATACTCATCCTGTTTGGGTGTACACCGACCAACCACTACGGCAAATACTGCAAAAGCCAGATGCCTCTGGGCGATTACTCAAATGGGCGGTGGAATTGGGCAGTACGAAATCAATTTCCAACCCCGAACAGCTATCAAAGGCCAAGCTTTGGCTGAGTTTATGGTGGAATGCACTGGAAAAGCTAAAAGTATCCCAGAAGGCGATCCCGAGCCAACAACACAGCCGACCAGCACTGAAAGCAAGCCAACCTGGAAGCTTCACGTGGATCGATCGGCCACAGATCAGCTATCCGGCGCAGGAATTGCCCTTGTCACACCTAGGGGGCAACACCTGCATGCAGCGGTCAAATTCGGATTCAAAGCCTCCAACAATGAGGCCGAATACGAAGCCCTAATCGCGGGACTCAAACTAGCGAAGGAAATGAAAGCTGAGCACATCGAGATCTGCAGTGACTCACAGCTGGTGGTTAATCATGTATCTGGCGAATACAAGGCTCGGGGAGAAAAATGATAGCATATCTGAGCAAAATACATGATCTGCTCGCACACTTCAAAAGCTACAGCCTTAAGCAGATTCCAAGAGAGGAAAATACAACTGCAGATGCGCTAGCCCGTTTGGCGAGCAGTAATATAAGTGACAAGGCGAACCTGGTCTCGATCCAGTTTCTTGAAGAGCCTAGCATCACAGGCACGGAAGAAATTGAAATGATCGATACATCTCCGAACTGGATGACGCCAATAGCAGCCTATCTCAACTCTGGGGAACTCGCAGATAACCAAAATGAAGCTCGGAAAATGAGAAGAAAGGCAGCACGGTACATCATCGTAGACGGGATCATGTACAGAAGAGGATTCTCAATGCCATTACTCAGGTGCATCACACCAAATGAAGCTACACGACTTCTATATGAAGTTCACGATGGATTCTGCAGAAATCATGCAGCCGGACAGTGCTTATCAAAGAAAATTGTAAGGCAAGGCTACTTCTGGCCGACAATGATTGAAGATTCGAAAGCCTACGTAAAGAAGTGCGACGAATGCCAGAGATTATCAAAGATACCAAGAGCTCTGCCCAACGAGCTGACACAGATGCAAAGTGCGTGGCCCTTTGCCATCTGGGGAATTGACCTAATCGGGCAATTACCTAAAGGTAAAGGCGGAGTACAGTACGCAGTGGTAGCAGTCGACTACTTTACAAAGTGCACTAAAGTCGAACCACTGGCAACTATCACATCAAAGAAGGTTCAAGACTTTATAGTGAAGAACATCATATACTGGTTTAGACTACCGTACAAAATAGTCTCTGACAACGGCAAGCAGTTCGACAGTCAATCTTTCACTGATTTTTGCGCGAACCATGGTATCATCAAAAGCTTCTCCGCAATGGCACATCCACAAGCAAATGGTCAAGTTGAAGCAGTCAAGAAGACCCTGAAGGACACACTAAAGAAGAAGCTCAAAGATGCCAAAGGAAATTGGCCAGAAGAACTCCTCGAAGTTCTATGGTCATACCGTACAACGGAAAAAACAACAACCGGTCAGACACCATTCTCAATGGCGTATGGTTATGAAGCTATGCTGCCCGTCGAACGCGAACCACCATCCCACAGAAGGTTGACATACGATCAAGGAACCAATCACATACTCCTTGCACAATCACTTGATGAAATCGAAGAAAAACGAGCAACTACAAACTTAAAGTTGGTAGCTCATCAACAAAAAGTAGCTCGATATTTCAACAAACAAGTGAAAGCTCAGAAATTCTTTGTGGGAGATATTGTCCTAAGAAGGGTTTTCCTAAACACCAAAGACAGCACGTCAGGTGTACTGGGACCCAACTAGGAAGAACCTTATCAGGTGGTCGAAGTTCTCGACTCCGGAGCATACAAACTTGGTAATTATGACAAAAAAATGCAACTCATTTTAGTACCACGATACTGGAATGGAGAACATTTAAGGAAATACTACCAATGAGTACTCAGGTCGGGTAGACCACTTCAAAGTACTCAGGTCAAATAGACCATATCAAAGTACTCAGGTCGGGTAGACCACATTAAAGTACTATTGAACATTCGCTATAAGTGAATGGCCTCTTGGGCGGACTCCGCGCAAAGGTTTCAGAAACAAAATTACTCAGGTCGGATAGACCACTTTAAAGTACAGTTTCTTATTTGTTTTATGTCATGTTAAGCTAAAAAGATCCATTGTATCACTAGCTCTGATGTAAGTTACTACGGTAACAAATACATTTTCGATCAATAAAAGAATAAAGATAGTATTTCCAATTCTATTGAGTCGAAAAAATCAGCATGATTATAATTTACCTAGAGTGCGTACAAAAGGTTTGGTCGAACCCAAAACACCGAACAAAAAAGCAATATATTTGCAAAGACAAGTGACCAAGAGTCATACATCTGCTCGGTCACTTGGGGAGCACCTATACCTGTACAAAGCATCTTGTAAACATAAAACAAAAACAATTGCACTGCAATTATAAATAGAGAATGAAATTCATTAAGGATAACAAAAGCATAATGTACCGGGATTAAAAGCTGCCCGGTCAGCCCGTTTTCCAAAAAATGAAATATAATTCCAAGTTTAAAGACTGCTTGGGCGGTCATGATGTCTTAAAGGCCTTACGGCCATACATAATATATATATATATATAAACAGGAGGAATAAAAAGATCAATATTCAAACGGCTGGAGTCCAGGCTCTGGATTTTGTTCTTCTGAGCCGACTGGAGCAGGAGGATATGTTGTTTGAGCAGGAGAAGCATCAGCAGCCTCGTCAGAAGCTTGGCCGGAAGTTGAAGCGGCCACCTCTTTCCCACCATAGGCAACTTGGGCCGCGCAGTACTCGAGGTACATTTCCTTGGCGTCGCCTAAGTAGTCGAAGTTGGCCTGGGGATTAGCCTTCCAAAAATCAAAAAAGAGCTCGAGGCCGGCAGTCTCCAAAGAATCTACCTTCTCCCTCAAGCGGTTCGCCTCGACCGCCTGAGCGTCCTTATCATCCTTCAGCCGAAGAAGGACCTGCCGCAGAGAAGTCCTCTCATCTTGAAGACGATGAACATCAGCAGATAAAGGCTCGATGGTTTACTCAAAGCGAGCAGCAGCCTCGAGGTCCTTTGTCAGCACGGTGACCTTCTTCTCGGCAGCAAAAAGCTTCTTGTTGGCCTCACCCAACTCATGGCGAATAGCTGCAGTCTCCTGCCTGGCCTCCTCAGCTTCCTTCTTGGCCAAGTCCGCCTCCGCCCTCAAGGCGTTGGACAGAGCCGTACTCTTGGAAGCAGCAGATTTAGCCCGGGAGTAATCATAACCCAGCTTCAAACTGGCCTGCACAAAGGAAAAGGTCAGCATATGAAGCTAAGTATGAAAAGCTAAAAGGGAAGTGTCGAAAAGAAAAGACTAACCCAGGTAAGCTCCTGCAAGACTCCGCCCACCAACACATCCAGAGATGAGTGGTCCGCACCAGCCAACTGCTCAATGACCTCAGGAACCAGCCGGTTCATGTGATGAGCCATCACCTCCCTGCTCTTCTTGACCTCAGGCAGCACGGACATGGATGGAGTTGGTGCCTGCATCCGTTCAGGAATCCTCCTAACCAGTTTGGACCTAGATGTTGGTGGCCCAGACTCCTTAGACTTGGCAAATTGGGGAGTAGAAGGATTTACAGCAGCCAGATCCTCAGAAAGGTCAATGACCTCTCCAGAAGGCCTCTTCTCTGAAGACCCCTCTCTGACCTTTAACTTCTTGGTTGGAGGGGAAGCACTAGAGCCTCCGCTCATCCTCTTCCTTAAGGCGTCCATCATCTGCCAAGACATGTCTGCACAAAGCAAAAACAGCATCGTTAGCAAAAACCAACAAAAAATACAAAGTATGGAAGCCAAGAAGCTGAAAAAAGAAGCAAAGCGCAGAGTGACTGTCCGCCCAGAAAGTCAGAAGTCCATCATCACCTGACATCGACTTTATCTCAGCCATAACGGCCTTCCCTTTTCCAGCATAAGGATGGGATGGCCGAACAAGTGAAATGGGCTTCCTTATGCGAATGTCGTGTTCCACGGGCCTGGGGGTGGCTGGGAGTTTCTTCTTCCTCCTCAAAGGAGCCACCTGCTCAGCCTCAGCCTCAGCCTCAGCCTCAGCCTCAGCCTCAGCTTCATCTTCAGGATTCATAGGCTCCTGAGCGTATTGCTTTGCCCGAACACCACCCTTCAACTTAGCCTCCCGCTTAAGTTGAATTAGCTCATCCTCCGAGTGAGCTCGTTCAGGCCGAGCAGCAGAAAAGTTCCTCTTGTTCCCCGTCACGGACTTAGAAGAAAAGTCCTCAGGGTAGAGCCCGTACTGCACCAGATTTGCATCAGAGGTCAACTGGATAATATCCATGTCTTCCGCTGGCAACCGGGCAAGCTTCTGAGCCCTATCCCTAAGGGTAAGAGTGAGGGGAGGACGGTGATATGTCAGAATCTACTGAAACTGAGTCCGAGTGATGTTCGGATCCTTCACCATGAAGTACTCATCAACAAAATGCCCTATTTTGCTGATGGCCTTGTTGTCTGTCCCGCTCAACCACTTGAAGCCTGGCTGAGAGAAGTAAAAATACCCAGACCTGCCTTGCTTAGGGGTAGACTTCAGGTCAAAGAACCAAGCGACCTCGTGAGGAGAAAGAACACCCCATTCCTGGGAAGCATCGAGGACGAAGAGGGCAGATAGATACTTAATGCCCTTGGGAGTGATTTGGGCTGGGCAGAGGCCGAAGAAGTCCGCCACATCCCGGAAGTATTTGTGCAAGGGCATCAACGCCCCTTGCTGACCGTGAGCCCCCGACCAGGCGCACATCCCCTTACTAGGGTTTGAAGCACGATTGTCGTGGGCGGGAATGAAGCAGTCAAACTCGCCCAAGTATTCGTCGTGGTCGAGAGTGCGGAGGCGTGCCTCTGAAATCTTGGACGGAGGACTCACCCATTTGGCGCCGAAGGCACCCTGCCTCCTATG
The DNA here is from genome assembly GCF_029168945.1 of Cannabis sativa. Classification (NCBI taxonomy): domain Eukaryota; kingdom Viridiplantae; phylum Streptophyta; class Magnoliopsida; order Rosales; family Cannabaceae; genus Cannabis; species Cannabis sativa. The sequence continues at coordinate 40,283,003 of NC_083606.1, read as the reverse complement.
AAGAACCGCCTCACCAAGCTCCTCGGTGACGTAGTCGACGCCTGCAACCAGGACGTCCCCGTCATCATCAACTGGTTGCCCAGCTTCATTGTACTCCCCATATTTAGGGGATTCAATCTCCTCCTCTCCCTTAGAACCGGGAGGGCTGCCCGGACGTGCCTCGTCCAGCTCTTCAACCTCCTGGACTTCAGCATCCCCCTCACGGTCCTCCTCTATTGGGACCGCCAAATCCTGTTCAGCGTCAGGCAGGGTGGCAAGCCGAGCCACCTAGGGATCAGAAGCGTCAGCCAGACGCGTAGTTTTCTTCGTACGAGCCATCATTCTATGGCTGGGTACGGAATCAGAAGAAGGATTAGCACAAAGACGAGGGTGGATTTTGTGCAGAAGTTGAAGCAGTTCCTGGTCGATTTGATGCTCGGGCTCCCAAGACTCACCAAGGTTCATCTACAAAAGACAACACGCAAGATGAGTGTTGGGCGGAGTATCAAGCGAAAAATAAGCAAATATGCCGACCAGGAATACCCAACAGATTAAAGAACAGCCATGTTCGAAGAAAAGTCAAAACTCAAGAAGTCAGAAAGTTTTTCTTGAGTTAGGGCAAAAAAGTTCATGAAGCGTAAAGAAAACAGAATGAAAAGAAGACGCAATGCAGTTCTAAAGTAAGCCTCATGGCTGAAAGCTAACGCAAGGACATGGAAAAGAAGAGTCGCAGAAGTTTCAAACCCTAGGGTTTCCTACAGTGTTCTTTCTACAGCAAAGATACATTCAAAAGCACAAACATGCAAAAGGAAAACATAAAGGGAGTCAGAAACTTACTCAAAGATTCAAGTGTCCGGATTCAAGCAAGCCTGAAATCTTTTGAAAGCTCTTCAGCAACTTTGAAGCCAGAAAATTCTCTCTTTTTGCTCTGAAGTTTGCTTAAAACGAAGGGTGATGAAATGAGGTAATGTGCCAGTACTCCAAGTATTTATAGGCAAAAGGGTAACTGTACGTAAAGCAACCTTAGATGCCTCGACTTCCCGCCTTGAAAGCAAATATGGGAAATCAAAATAATCGAGTGCAACCGTCAGCCGTGGAGAGAGAAATTTAGATTTTCAAAATATTAATTGTCGGAGCATTATTAAGCCGAAAACCGAAGGGGCGCCCAGTCAGCTTCACATGGAGTCTCGAACGGTCATGCTCGACACGTGTCCCCTTGTTGGGTTTTATGCCCTAAATAAAACTCATTTCAATATAATCAGATTGACTTATTAATATACATCAGAAATAACATTTAATGTTGCATGGTTCACATGATTTATTTCATGATTATATGTACATATTGTATAAATTCATCTGAAACCCTTTTCACATACTTGATCCTATTTATTGTGCTGTCAACACATTGGAAAGTAAACATTACTATGTGAATAAAGTTTCCTAGATTTATCAGACATAGGGTTTTACTGATATGATAATCTACAACAGAGTTTACTTGCATTTGGAGAAATGTTATGTTCTTTCCAGAGCATTGGTTAAAGTAAAGCCCAGGTTGGATGCATGGAGTATGCATCGGAAGGGACCGATATTGAACTTTGACTTAGATTTATTAAACTTACCATAATATCTATTCAAGTTAATATCGCCTAGTTGATCCTAGATCAAATGATCTTAATCCTGATATGATTAGGCTCAATCTTGAAAGGCTATTCGTGTTCTTTGATTTGTTACTTAAGCCTACTTTTAGGTCAGGGTGATACGTACATTTTGGGAACACGGTAGTGCAATTGAGTGGGAGCGCTAGCATAAACATGGAATCTATAGCTTCTATCTGGCGAATAGTAAGGAAAGGATGATCTCCTTCGAGCTTGACCAAACGAACATAAATGGTGGAGTACTCATTTCACATAAGCTGAAATATCATTTATACGGGGTCAAGTGTTTTAAGGAATAAATACATTGTAGGGTGTAACGGTAATCTAATCCCTTTACGGTGTAGATCATTCATATAGAGGATCATTGATCAAATTAGGATTATAACAATGGATAACTAATGATGTGTCTATATGGTGGAACATATAGAGCATTCTATATACTGAGAGTGCAATTCTAAGTTCTATGCGTGGATTTAACGATTAATAAGTTAGTGAATTTTAGTGCTAAATTCTTGATCTACTTATTGGAAGCTCGGTTATATAGACCCATGGTCCCCCCACTAGTTGAGATAATATTGCTTGTAAGAGTCATGTAATTGGTTTTGATTAATCAATTATAATTCTCAAATTAGACTATGTCTATTTGTGAATTTTTCACTAAGTAAGGGCGAAATTGTAAAGAAAGAGTTTTAGGGGCATATTTGTTAATTATGATACTTTGTATGGTTCAATTAATAAATATGATAAATGACAATATTATTTAATAATTATTTATAGTTATTAAATAGTTAGAATTGGCATTTAAATGGTTGAATTAGAAAATTTACGTTTTTGAGAAAATCAGATGCAGAAAAGATAAAATTGCAAAATTGCAAAAAGTGAGGCCCAAATCCACCTTGCATGGCCGGCCACTTTTGTAGGGTTTTCCCTCTGATATTTTCATTATTTTAATGCCAAATAATTCAAACCTAACCCTAGTTGAATGCTATAAATAGATAGTGAAGGCTTCAGGAAATTTACACTAAATTTCTACACTTTTTTTATAGACACTTTCTGAATCAGAAAAACCTGAGCCTTCTCTCTCCCTATCTTTGGCCGAACCCACTTTCTCTTTCTTCTCTCTCAAATTTCGAAATCCTTAGTGTATGAGTAGTGCCCACACACAGCAAGTGATACCTCAATCATAGTGAGGAAGATCGTGAAGAAAGACATTCAGCAAGAAGGTGTTTCAGCATCAAAGATTCAGAGAAAGAGATCCAGGTTCAGATATTGATAATGCTCTGCTACAGAAAGGAATCAAGGGCTAGATATCTGAACGGAAGGAGTCATATTATTCCGCTACAACCAATGTAAGGTTTCTTAAACTTTATATGTGTTTATTTCATCGTTTTAAAAAGTTCATATTTAGGGTGTTAATAAACATACTTGTGATAGATCTAAGATCCTGGTAAAATAATATCCAACAACTGGTCTCAGAGCCATGGTAATTGATTTACTTGCAAGAAATTTGGATTTTAAAACGTTTGTTTGTTTGTTTTTGGATGGTATCATGTTGTATTGAGTGTTATTTGATGATTGATTAATGTTTGTAAATTTTCGTAAAAAATAATTGCGCTTCGGTATCTGGAATTATTTTTATTGGATAGTATGGAAAAAATTAAGCAAGTTACTTTTTTACAGAACTCAATTTCGATTTAATTTGAATTAGTTATGAAATTTTCCTGCGATCGCGAAAACTGTCCGTACAGCTCACAATTTTTTTGTTTTTCTTCGTTTTTTCATGCTTTTTCATGGAATTAACTTCCGATTTTTTGTGTAGTTCTGTATTTATACTATTACTATTCCTAATTCAATTCTAATTATCATTTTGAATTAATTTAATATTTTTTAAATTTAATTCAAGATATTAGTGTAATTTGAATTTGAAAATAGTTAGTATCTATCTTTTTTGCTTAATAATCTATCTTATTTTTAAATTTGATTATATCTTATATTATTTTTAAATTTAAGGTCAGATTTTAAATATTTTAAATATTTTAAATTTATTTTTTTTTAAATAATTTGACCTTATTTAAATTTAAAATAAGATAACTATAATCATGTAATTTTAAATAGATGTAAGATATTTTGCTAACTTTTAAATTTTGTTATTTTATTTATTTGAATTACATTTAAAATCTGAAAAAGATATTCATTTATCTTTTTTAATTTTTTATTTAATTTTTATTTATAAAAACATTTAAATTTTAAAAGTAGTTAGCAAATTTTGAAATGATATTTAGGTTGGTTGAAACCTAATTTTTCAAAATTGTAGGTTTAATTTTAAATTTAAATTTTAATTTAATTTCGTTTTTTTTTATTTCAAATTTTTTTTAAATTAATTATTTAATTTCGAAATGAATTATTTAATTTAAAATTAAATAAATCCTACATCCAACTATCCAGCTAACCTTGTTGCAGGAGTATGTGTTTTAGCTTGTTTGTAAGTTTTCAAAACCTATTATTACTTGATTGCAAATAGCCATGGTTACTTTTTGCCAGATCTAATGATCTGATGGCTCCCTTGGTCAAGTTAATAATTTGTAACAGGTATATTTATAATCTTCTTTCATCTATGTATGACCTAGCAACATGATAGGACCCATCCAAAGTGTGCCTGTGTGAGCCTATGTGTTTAATTTTATTATAGATGCATATAGGTTGTTGTTGCTAAAATAAATTATCATAGTTCTTGATAGAATTTATTTAGGCCCATTTAGTTTTTGGGCTTATTCAATTAATAACAGTTGTTCTTATTAAGGTTAAATTCCTCTCTTTTGGGCCTTATGTGAGAGTTGGGAGCCATAGAAGTGGGTACGACATACTGAACCCAGCACCCCCTCACATGAACCACCCCAATTGTGAAGGCCCATTTGCCTGATTTGAATAAGTGTACTAGGTTAATTAAACTAGTTTCACCTAATAAAATTGATTAGCAAGATAATTAATTTCATTTATTTTGAAATTAATTTAAGAAAAATATAGTTTAAAGAATTTTTTATTCTAAGCTAAACTATATGTATTTTCTTGTATTTAATTAAATATAGAGTTATAACCATCTAGATTCTTTCTGGAGCTTAATTTAAATTTTTCATTAAATATTCCTATTTAAGTTGATATTTAGTTATCTCTAACTAATCAACTTAAATCTGAATATCTTTTGAATTTCAAATTTCAAAATTAAGTTGAGGAATTTTAGGCATTTGTTATTAAGATTCTTTAGATATTTTTTAAGTTAACATCTTTTCGAATATTAACTTAAAATGGAATATTTTCAAATTAAGTGGTTACAACTTAATTTTTGATATTTAATTAAATTTAAATTTGAAAAATATTTAAGTTCTAGATTTTTTCTAATACAACTTAAATTAGATATTTTTTCAAATTTTGTGGAAAAGATACTTAGTCAAATAAGACATTTTCTAGATAATTATTTCTAGACTACTTATTATTTCTAATATTTAAAAAGAAAATATTATACATTGTGAAATTAATTATTTATGTAATTAATTTTGGTACAATTTATTTTAAGTATATTTTTCCTAGTATTAAACTAAAGATTAATAATTAAGCCTTCTCTACACTTAATTTTTTATTTCTTGAATTTAATACATTTAATTAATTTGAAAATTAAATATCTAAGTTGATTTTCATCATCATACTTAAATATTTATTTTTCATGACACTTAATTAAATAGAAAATTATTTTTAGTTGAAATTTATTTTTTCAACTAAATTTAAATAATTTTCAAAATATATTTTTTCTTTATTTTATTAATCAAATTTTGAAATTTCATTTCTTAAATGCTGGAATTTTGAATTTTATTTGAAAAATAGATTAAAGTTGTAAATTATTTATTTTAATTTTGGACCAACTTAAATCAATAATTTTTTCATTAATTGATTAATTTAAAATAAATTGAATTAAAGTATATTATTAGAAATTGAATTAGTTAGTCAAAGGAAAATCTAGATAGATGATATTTTTGCTTGAAGTATTTTTCTAGTGTATTTAATTAAATAGAAAATTAACATTTAAGTTGATTTTCATCATCATACTTAAATATTTGAAATTTTTCTTATATATTTAATTAGATTGGAAAATTATATTTTTTGTTGTAAATTAATTTTATTAATTAATTTTGGGCCAACATTAAATTAGAATAATTTTTCCAGGATTTATTTTTTATTTTAACATGCATTTTTCGAAAATTGTATTCTTAAATACTTTAATTTTTCGAAATGAAATATATATTTTTAGAAAATAAAATTTGAGTTGTAAATTAATTTAAATTAATTTTGTAACAACTTAAATATTTTTCTAAATATTTATTGGAAATTATTACTAAGATGGAAATAATTCATGTTATTTTCATAACCATCTAAGTAAAATTTATAAATATTAAATTAAAATTTATATTTAGAATTTTTCATTCTAAATTGGAAATTTTAATTAAATAAATATATATTTAAAATAAATAGAATAAATAAAGAGAATCAAAGAAAATACAACTCTTTTTAAATAATGAGCTTTATTATTAAGACATTCGATCTCCATTGTGGGTTTTACACCGCGTTTGTTTTAGTGAGTAATCCTCCCTAATGGAGGAACGTTCATTAGCAATTTCGCACCGTTTAACCTCGCATGATAAGTAGTTTGTAAGTGTTTTGTATGGTATAGATCACCCTAATGGTGGCGACCATACTTGACTTGCAAATTATGAAACAATGGTAGAAGCTCATAAGATAGAATTTCCTTGACTCTCGCCTAAACGGGACAACGCTGATTTCCAATCTTGATCGAATAAAAGGTTGCTAGAATGGTTATCATTTTAGATGAGCTGACAAATTCAATGGATGATGCTTTGACTCTCGCCTAAACGGGACACTGTATCAATTTGTTGAAAAACCTTGAAAATTATTTAGGATTGTATGTTTTAGTATTTTCAATGGTCATTCCTACTTGCTATATGTTTAATAATTTCTGAATTGTGTATGAATTTATATTGAACCATGTTATTTTCTGTTATTAAGTTGTAGTTTAATTTCGAATCTTCATTGTTGGTCTAACATGTTTGTTTTTCTAATGAGATAAATCCCTAATGGATTTTCACCATTAGACATACATAATAGTGTAAGATCTCGAAAGATAAATATTGTATATGCAACATCTAGCTGTTCATCAATTGATGACACCTTAGACTAGCATTTTTACAATATGAAACAAGAAGATTACATAAATAAGATTACTTTGTCTTTCGCTAATCGAAGCATCGTTGGATTCTTATTTATAAACGAAATTATCCTAATTCCTCTTAGCTTATTCATTTCGAATTAGCTCAATAATATATCATTGGATGAATGGTCTATAAATCATTTCATGTCATTACATTTTCTCTTAAGAAATTAAATGACGCATATGATTATAATCCTGAAATTCTATTCCCAATTGATATAAATCCTCAATCTTAGAAATCTCCTACTTGTATGGGCAAATCTGACTTAGAGTTTGTATTAGTAGTGCTGGTCCAAGATAGAATTACTCATTATATTTGGCATAAATTCAAGTCTTTGACTTTAATTTTAGATTCCAAATAGAAATTTTCTTATATTTCTAATTCCAGAATACAATACATTTACACTTTCTCAAGTGTTTAATATCAATCTTCTATTAATGGATTAAAACTGTATGGAATATGAGATAGGTATTCTGTGACCAGGATCCACTTGCAGTATTCTAAGAACTCTTTGATGTAACTAAACCTATGTCATTAATAGACACTACCACATTTTTTTAATCTATGGCATTTGTATCTTGTTCATAGTGGATTTGACAAGATCAATCTCTGCAAAGAGTTAATATGCCTATATCCACTGAAAGTAGTTCATCTCATTCGTAGATGAATGTACATTCAGGGGTGGATATGAGTTTTTCGTTGTATTCTTAAAACGATAACTCTAGATTATACCTTTTAGCAAAGAAATTTGAAATGTTTGAAAAATTTCATTAATTTCTAGCAATGGTTAAAACCATTAAGGTAAGTGGTTAAAGATCTTGCGAACTGATAGGGGTGGAGAAATAGTTAGTAGATATGCAGTTCAAAGATCATTAAATTGATTTTTGAATATATCCAAACTTACCTCCCCAGAAATTTCGAGTTGCATGTTGATGATTAGTTACTAGTCGTTGCCTAAATCCTTCTATGGTAATACAATTTCAGAATGATGTAATGGTTGGGTACTTAATGTAAATCATTACTAGATTCATGGATGACCTAATCAAAATCTTAAGAAAAGCTAGAACTGTTAACCATGGTTTGTTAGCTATTCTAAGTGATTAGGGGTGGACCATCCCATTGTAAATAGATAAGAAAGTGTTTGTTCAAACAAATAGTACTTTTCTAAGATAATGACTAAGTCTGAAAACAAGTAGCAAATAAAGGAGATATTTTTCTTGATTCCAAAAGTGTTCTATCATCTTATATAACATATGATGATCCCACTGCCTCTGTTGTCTTGTCACAACCGAAGAGATCAATACCATTTAGTTTTCTTTGACATAATTCACGGTACCATGTCGTAGTGGGAGAGTTTCTAGGAACTCACCTTCTTATGACTTGGGAGACACTAGTGATTAAAATCCATTGTGAGTTTAAACAAGTAATGGATTGTCAAGCTAAGAAACTAAGAAGAAAAGCCAATAGAACTATGGTTTAATCCATTCACATGGAATAACCTAAAGTTTTCTATTACAAGGATATAAAAGGAAATTTACGTTTATAAGTCTATTCAATGGACTTAACAAACTTCATGTTCCTAGTATTATAGGTTTGAGTTTATCTAAACCTATGGCTTATGGTATACCTGGTAATTACTTACTCTAATGCAAGCAACTTACATTAGTAAGATGCTGAAGCATTTTCTTTCTAATGGCAATCTGTAGAAGCTTCACAACTTCTTAGACATAGATTTTATTTATCTAAGGAAAAGTCTCAACTATTCTAGAAAAGATAAAGCCATGAAAGAATTTCTTATATCAACAGTGAGAGGTCTTAGATATGCTTTTGTATGCCTTAGACCAGACACCTGCTGTTGAGTGGGAGTAATGAGTAGGTATTAGATTAATCCAGGAGAAGAACATTGGAAGACAATCAAGTAAATCTTAAGATTAAGAAGAGGAACTATATGTTAGTCTATAAGGGTGTGTTTAAAAATCTTAGACTACACCATATCAGATTTCGAAATTTTCCTTTGTGCTAGTAAATCTTTTGGATAAGATGGTGGTTACTCTGGGGGTTGAATAGTGATTTTGGAGAAGTGTAAAAACCTATCTAAAGTCTCTAGGTCTACCAGAAAGGGACTGAATGTTAAGGTTGCAGGAAAGGTACTTATTCAGTCTAAGGAAAGTTCTATACATCTTTGGCACCATTCCAAATTGCCTTAAACTACTAGTGTTAATTTTCTGATTAACCAAAAGTAGTTGCCAAAGGTATAGAATCCAGTTACCCAAGAGAGTAGACATATAGAGAGGAATTTCACATTATCAATGATTTTGTGATTAAAGGAAGAGTAATGGTGGAGAAAAGGTTGTGGTTAATTCAACCTTTCAGATCCTATTACGAGGAGTTTACTACTACTACACTTGATTTGTATATCGATGTGTTGAGATTATTTGAAACACACTTTTTGTTTTATATTAGTGCAAGTGGGAGTTTGTTGGGTTTTATGCCCTAAATAAAACTCATTTCAATATAATCAGATTTACTTATTAATATAGATCAGAAATAACATTTAATGTTTCATGGTTCACATGATTTATTTCATGATTATATGTACATAATGTATAAATTCATCTGAAACCCTTTTCACATACTTGATCCTGTTTATTGTGCTGTCAACACATTGGAAAGTAAACATGACTATGTGAATAAAGTTTCCTAGATTTATCAAAGATAGGGTTTTACTGATATGATAATCTACAACAGAGTTTACTTGCATTTGGAGAAATGCTATGTTCTTTCCAGAGCATTGGTTAAAGTAAAGCTCAGGTTGGATGCATGGAGTATGCATCGGAAGGGACCGATATTGAACTTTGACTTAAATTTATTAAACTTACCGTACTATCTATTCAAGTCAATATCGCATAGTTGATCCTAGATCAAATGATCTTAATCCTGATATGATTAGGCTCAATCTTGAAAGTCTATTCATGTTCTTTGATTTGTTACTTAAGCCTACTTTTAGGTCAGGGTGATACGTACATTTTGGGAACACGGTAGTGCAATTGAGTGGGAGCGCTAGCATAAACATGGAATCTATAGCTTCTATCTGGCGAATAGTAAGGAAAGGATGATCTCCTTCGAGCTTGACCAAACGAACATAAATGGTGGAGTACTCATTTCACATAAGCTGAAATATCATTTATACGGGGTCAAGTGTTTTAAGGAATAAATACATTGTAGGGTGTACGGTAATCTAATCCCTTTACAGTGTAGATCATTCATATAGAGGATCATTGATCAAATTAGGATTATAACAATGGATAACTAATGATGTGTCTATATGGTGGAACATATAGAGCATTCTATATACTGAGAGTGCAATTCTAAGTTCTATGCGTGGATTCAATGAAGAATTAATAAGTTAGTGAATTTTAGTGCTAAATTCTTGATCTACTTATTGGAAGCTCGGTTATATAGACCCATGGTCCCCCCACTAGTTGAGATAATATTGCTTGTAAGACTCATGTAATTGGTTTTGATTAATCAATTATAATTCTCAAAATAGACTATGTCTCTTTGTGAATTTTTCACTAAGTAAGGGCGAAATTGTAAAGAAAGAGTTTTAGGGTCATATTTGTTAATTATGATACTTTGTATGGTTCAATTAATAAATATGATAAATAACAATATTATGTAATAATTATTTATAGTTAGTTGAATTAAAAAATTGGCGTTTTTGAGAAAATCAGATGCAGAAAAAAATAAAACTGCAAAATTGCAAAAGGTGAGGCCCAAATCCACCTTGCATGGTCGGCACTTTTGTAGGGTTTTCCCTCTGATATTTTCATTATTTTAATGCTAAATAATTCAAACCTAACCCTAGTGGAATGCTATAAATAGATAGTGAAGGCTTCAGGAAATTTACACTAAATTTCTACACTTTTTTTCTGACACTTTCTGAATCAGAAAAACCTGAGCCTTCTCTCTCCCTATCTTTGGCCGAACCCACTTTCTCTTTCTTCTCTCTCAAATTTCGAAATCCTTAGTGTATGAGTAGTGCCCACACACAGCAAGTGATACCTCAATCATAGTGAGGAAGATCGTGAAGAAAGACATTCAGCAAGAAGGTGTTTCATCATCAAAGATTTAGAGAAAGAGATCCAGGTTCAGATATTTATAATGCTCTGCTACAGAAAGGAATCAAAGGCTAGATATCTGAACAGAAGGAGTCATATTATTCCGCTGCAACCAATGTAAGGTTTCTTAAACTTTATATGTGTTTATTTCATCGTTTTAGAAAGTTCATATTTAGAGTGTTAATAAACATACTTGTGAGTAGATCTAAGATCCTGGTAAAATAATATCCAACACCTCTTCCAAGGCAGAGCTAGCTTGGAAGAAGTCTATACGCAACCTCGGAGGTCCCGCACAGACTTGGGGGCAAATGTTATCCCAAAATTGGCACTTTGACGTGGCATCACAAGAATGGTGACATGTGGCATCAACTTAGAGCACCTGGTCGGATCAACATGCCGAGCAGGATGCCTCTTTTGCATTTCCATAATGGAATACTGAACGAGCCGTGCAGAATGAGCAGCACTTAGCCAATTCAGCCAAGCACTTCGTGAGTCACAAGCTCAATCCCTATAACTCAGGGATCAACTTGCGTGGATATGGCATACACACGATTCCACTATCGGTGTATACGGCCTCAATCCCACGATCCTAGCATTCAGCAATGATCCCACGATCTTTGCGTTTATGCGCTTTGTAACAAGAGAGGAAACTCTTCCTCCTCAAATTTCCTGCCCTATAAATAGTGAGGAATGATCACTGGGCAAGGGAGGAGAAATTATACGCCAAAACGCTATAAGCTAAGGCTATCTAAGAATTATATATTTAGAGATACTATTGTAAGAGCTATAAGAAAAGGAATCTTCTTCCTTATTCTTAAGTCAATACAACTAACGAGGATTAGGCGATTACCGAACTGCTCGGGACTGAACCTCTATAAAATTTCTGTGTCTTCTTATTATTATTATTCTTACGTATTCTTATTACGACATATCGTTTATCGCTTATTAAAAGACTCATTTTCGTTGGCTAAAAGCGAAGTCAACACAATTCAACCCCAAATCAAACCAAACTGTCCAGACCTGCTAATTAGACCATAATGAACATTTCTAAAGCAACAAACCAACCACCCAACCACAGAATAAAAATTTTCCATTAAAGCTCCAAGTTTGAGTTCAAAACTCAAACTGGGTTAAATCTAACTAACAATCAACAAAACCTGCTTGAATCCACAAAACTAAACATATTTAAGCTTCAGGTAACAACACTAAATAATAACAGTAGCTACAGCAAGCAATTCCTCAAAACATGCAAAATTTCATTTCCTTAAAACCCAAGAAACTAAAGAAAAAGCTATAAGAAATTACCTAGAGCTTAAGCACTTCTAATCCTTGAAGAATGTTGCTGGAATTACAGAAAAATCCCCCCAAACCCTAGCTGTTCTAAGGGTGGCCGAATGAGAGAGAGAGAGAGACAGAGACTTCTCTTGAATTTTCTAAATTTTAGCTTTTTGAATAAATGAACTAATAACATAATACCTATCTTATTTCACCTAAAATAATCCAAAATAAATCAATTAATCACTTAACACTAAGTCCACGAAAGGACAAAAGTTTATGGGGCAAAATGACCATTTTGCCCCTCCACACTAAAAGGATTAAAAAGGCACTTACGGGTATTTTTGGGAAATTCTAAATTCCCGACCAATCATGACATTCCCCATATGTAAATAAATTGCCCCGCTATACAAAAATACTAATATGTGATTCTATTGAGCCATACACCGCATTCCAATATTACCGGGCACTCAACATGCAAAAATATGAAATTTTTATATATGACATACAAAATGCATTCTGAATTCAAATAAATTATCATAAATAATTAATGATTAATTTTAATAATTAAATCCTAATTATCAGCTAATTTCCAAATTTAAATTAAGCGGACTTTACAGCCTATATGTTTGTTATTGGGCTTAGATGCATATAGGAAGCCCATTTAAGTTTTACTAAGTAAATGGACTAGGTTGCTAAAATAAATTTTGACATAAGTAAATTTATTTAGGCCCAATTAGATTAGGGCTTATTCAATGAATTACAATTGTTTATTTAAAGGTTAAATTCCTCTCTTTTGGGCCTTGTGTGAGAGTTAGGGGGCCAATAGCAGTGGGTACGACATACTGAACCCAGCTCTCCCTCACATGAACTACCCCAATTGTGAAGGTCCATTTGCCTTATTTAAATAATTGTATTAGGTTAATTATATTAGTCTAACCTAATTAAAATTGAATTAGCAACATAATTAGCTTTAAAATGTATGAAATTTATTTTTCATTTAATATTTTAAAGTTAATTTTAGAAAAACACTTAGTTAATTGATATATATTCTAGATAGTTATTTCTAGTACTAGTTATATTTTCTAATATTTAATTAGGAAAATATCTTAAGTTGAAAATTAATTATTTATTTTAATTAATTTTGGACCCACTTAATTATAGAACATTTTTCTAGTATTAAATTAGAATTAATAATTAAGTTTCTTTTATACTTGATTATTTAATTCTTGTATTTAATACATTTAATTAATTTAAAAATTAAATATTTAAGTTGATTTCATTCTTGATACTTAAATATTATTATTTTCATGATATTTAATTAAATGGAAAATTATTTTAAGTTTGAAATCTTATTTCAGAATAACTTAAATTTGAATAATTTTCAAAATATATTTTATTTTATCAATCATTTTTTTTATTACTTACGAAATTGCATTTTTTTAAATGCAGAAATTTCGAATTTTATTTGAAAAATGGATTAAAGTTAAAAATTATTCATTTTAATTTTGGACGAACTTAAATCAATGCTTTTTTCATTTAATGATTAATTAAAATAAATGAACTAAAAAATTATAATTAGAAAATGAATTAATTAGTCAATGAAAGTCTAGATAGATATTATCTGTTTTGCTTGAAGTATTTTTCTAGTGATATTTAATAAAATAGAAAATTAATATTTAAGTTGATTCATAATCATGATACTTAAATATTTGAAATTTTTCTTTAATATTTAATTAAATACGAAAATTATATTTTTGTTGAAAATTAATTTTTATTAATTAATTTTGGGCGAACATAAAATTAGGATAATTTTTTATGGATTTATTTTTATTTTCTTTTAAAGGATTTTTGAAAAATTGTATTCTTATATACTTTAATTTTTTGAAATGCAATATATATTTATAGAAAATTAAATTTTATTTATAAATTAATTTAAATTCATTTCTAAACAACTTAAATTAAATAATTTTCTAAATATTTATTGGAAATTATTACTAAGATGGAAATAATTCATTTTATTTTCATATCCATCTAAGTATAATTTATAAATATTAAATTAAAATTTATATTTAGAATTTTTCATTCTAAATTGGTAATTTTAACTAAATAAATAGATATATATTTAAAATAAATAGATTAAAGTAAATAAAATACGAAAATACATTTTAAATACTGAGCTTTATTATTATTAGGACATTCGATCTCCATTGTTGGTTCGACATAGTTCTTGTTTTAGTGAGTAATCCTCCCTAATTGAGGAACCTTCATTAGTAATTTAACGTCGTAGAATCTCAAAAGATAAGTACTATGTGTAAGTGTTTATTTTAGTAAATAGATCACCCTAATGGTGGCGACTTTAATAGACTTACAAAAGTATGAAACAATGGTGGAAGCTCATAAGATAGAATGGCCTTGACTCTCGCCTAAACGGGACAACACTAGATTCTGATCTTGATCGAATAACAGGTTGCTAGAATGTTTATCATTTTAGATGAGGTGACAACTCTATTAAATGGATGGTATCTTTGACTCTCGCCTAAACGGGACACTGATATCAGTTTGTTGAAGATCTTAGAAATTATTTCGGATTGTATGTTTAAGTATTTTCGCTTGTCATTCCTACTTGCTATATGTTTAATAATTTCTGAATTGTGTGTGAATTTATATTGAACCATGTTATTTTCTGTTATTAATTGTAGTTAAATTTTGAATCTTCATTGTTGGTCCAACTTGGTTTGTTGTGCTAATGGGACAAATCCTTATTGGATTGTCAACCATTAGACAAACATAATAGTGTTAGATCTCGATAGGTAAATATTGTAAATGCAACATCTAGCTATTCATCAATTGATGACACCTTAGACTATATTTACAATATGAAACAAGAAGATTATATAAATAAGAATAACTTTGAGTCTCGCTAATCGGAGAATCGTTGGATTCTTATTTAAATTCGAAATTATCCTTATTCCTCTTAGCTTATTCATTTCGAATTAGCTCAATAATATATAATTGGTTTGTAAATCATACAATGTCATTCTATTTTCTCTTAAGACATTGAATGGCGGATACGGTTATATTCCCAACATTTTATCCTAAAATTATATAAATCCTCAATCTAAGAAATCTCCTACTTGTATGGGCAAATCAAAGTTAGAGCTAGATTAGTAGTGGTGGTCAAAGATAGAAGAATACTCATGTATATTTGGTATAAATTTAAGTCTTTGACTTTAAATTTTAGATTCCAAATAGATATTTTATATTTCTATTTCTAGAATACAATATAGTTACACCTTCACAAGTGTTTAATAACCATTTTCTATCAATGGATTCAAATTGTATGTTAGTATGAAATATGAGTTTAGTATTCTGTGACCAGAATCCACTTGCACTATTCTAAGAATTCTTTGATGTAACTAAACCTAAGTCATCAAAAGACACAACCACATATTTTATAAATCTACGGCATTTGTATCTTGCTCATAGTGGTTTTGACGAGATCATTCTCTGCAAAGAGACAATATGCCTATATCCATTGAAAGTATAATCATCTCATTCGCAGATGGATGTACATTCAGGGGTGGATATGAGTTTTTTGTTATGTTCTTAAGACGATCACTCTAGATTTTACCTTATGCAAAGAAATTTGAAATGTTTAAAAAATTTCATGAATTTCTAGCAATGGTTCAAAACCTTTTAGGTAAATGGTTAAAGATCTTGCGAACTGATAGAGGTGGAGAAATAGTTAGTAGATATGCAGTTCAAAGATCATTAACTTGATTTTTGAATTATATCCAAACTTACCTCCCCAGAAATTTGATTTGCATATTGATAATTAGTTACTAGTTGTTGCCTAAGTTCTTCTAAGGAAATACCCTAGTGATAAGAAAATTTCAGAATGATGAAATGGTTGTGTACTTAGTGTAAACCATTACTAGACTCATGGATGACCTAATCATAATCTTAATTAAGGCTAGAACTGTTAACAAAGGTTTGCATGTTTATTAGCTATTCTAAGTGATTAGGGGTGGACCATCTTATAGTCATTAGATAAGAATGTGTTTGTTTAAAGAAATACAACTTTTCTAAGAAAATGACTAAGTCTGAAAACAAAGTAGCAAATAGAGGAGATAATTTTCTTGATTCCAAAAGTGTTGTATCATCTTATTCTTTGTAAGATGGTCCCATTGCCTCTGTTGTCTTGACACAACCCAAGAGGTCAATACCATTTAGTTTTCCTAGACATAATTCACGGTACCTTGTAGTAGTGGGATGGTTTCAAGGAACTCACCTATTATGACTTGGAAGACGCTAGGGATTATAATCCATTGTGAGTATAAACAAGTAATGGATTGTCAAAATAAGAAACTAAGAAATAAAGCCAAGAGAACTATGGTTTAATCCATTCACATGGAGTAACCAAAAGTTTTCTATTACAAGGACAAGAAAGGAAATTTTCGTTTGTAGGTGTATTCAATGGACTTAACAAAACTTCCTGTTCCTACTATTATAGGTTTGAGTTTATCTAAACCTATGGCGTGTGGTATACCTCGTATTTTACTTACTCTAGTGCAAGCAACTTACTTTAGTAAGATGCTGAAGCATTTTCTTTTCTAATGGCAATCTATAGAAGCTTCTCGACTTCTAGACATAGATTTTATTTATCTAAGAAAAAGTCTCAACTATTCCAGAAAAGATAAAAGCCATGAAGAAATTTCTTAAATCAACAGTGAGAGGTCTCAGATATGCTTTATTATGCCTTAGACCAGACACCTGCTGTTGAGTGGGAGTAATGAGTAGGTATCAGATTAATCCAGGAAAGGAACATTGGAAGACAATCAAGTGAATCTTAAGATTAAGAAGAGGAACTATATGTTAGGCGATAAGGGTCTATTTAATACTCTTAGACTATACCACATCAGATTTCTAGACTTGCCTTAGTGCTAGAAAGTCTGCTGATGAGATGGTGATTACTCTGGGGGTGGAGTAGTGATTTTGGAGAAATGTAAAAACCTATCTGAAGTCTCTAAGTCTACCAGAGACAGACTGAATTTTAAAGTTGCAGGAAAGGAACTTATTCAGTCTAAGGAAAGTTCTATACATTTTTGGCATGGTTCCAACATTTATTAACTACAAGTGTTACTTCCTGAATAACACAAAAGTAGTTTCCAATAGTAAAGAATCCAGTATCCCAAGAGAGTAGACATATAGAGAGGAATTTCACAATATCAAAGTTTTTATGATTAAGGAAAAGTAATGGTGGAGGAAAGGTTGTGTTCATACAACTGTTGGAAATTATTTTACCAGGATCTTAGATCTACTCACAAGTATGTTTATTAACATCCTAAATAAGAACTTTCTAAAACGATGAAATAAACACATATAAAGTTTAGGAAACCTTACATTGGGTGCAGTGGAATAATATGACTCCTTCCGTTCAGATATCTAGCCCTTGATTCCTTTCTGTAGCAGAGCATTATCAATATCTGAACCTGGATCTCTTTCTCTGAATCTTTGATGCTGAATCTCCTTTGCTGATGATCTTTCTTCACGATCTTCCTCACTATGATTGAGGTATCACTTGATGTGTGTGGGCACTACTCTAATCACTAAGAGAGGTTCGAAATATTGAGGAAGAAAAGAGAGAGAGAGTGGCGGCTAGAGAAGAGAGTGGAGGCTCAGGTTTTTCTGATTCAGAAAGTGTGTTATTTTCCTGAAGCCTTCACTATCTATTTATAGCATTCCTCTAGGGTTTGATTTGAATTATATGGCTTTAAAATAATGAAAAAATCATTTAAAAAAGCTACAAAGGTGGCCGACCATACACTTAATGGATTGGGCCTTGGGCTTTGCAATTTTGCAATTTTAACACCTTTTGTATCTGATTTTCTCAAAAATGCCAATTTCCTAATTCAATCATTTAAATGCCAATTCTAACTATTTAATAACTATAAATAATTATTAAATAATATTGTCATTTATCATATTTATTAATTGAACCATACAAAGTATCATAATTAACAAATATGCCCCTATAAACTCTTTCTTTACAATTTCGCCCTTACTTAGTGAAAATTTCACAAATAGACATAGTCTAACTTGTGAATTATAATTGATTAATCAAAACCAATTACATGAGTCTTACAAGCAATATTATCTCAACTAGTGGGGGGACCATGGGTCTATATAACCGAGCTTCCAATAAGTAGATCAAGAATTTAGCACTAAAATTCACTAACTTATTAATTCTTCGTTGAATCCACGCATAGAACTCAGAATTGCACTCTCAGTATATAGAATGCTCTATATGTTCCACCATATAGACACATCATTAGTTATCCATTGTTATAATCCTAATGTGATCAATGATCCTCTATATGAATGATCTACACTGTAAAGGGATTAAATTACCGTTACACCCTACAATGTATTTATTCCTTAAAACACTTGACCCCGTATAAATGATATTTCAGCTAATGTGAAATGAGTACTCCACCATTTATGTTCGTTTGGTCAAGCTCGAAGGAGATCATCCTTTGCTTACTATTCGCCAGATAGAAGCTATAGATTCCATGTTTATGATAGCGCTCCCACTCAATTGCACTACCGTGTTCCCAAAATGTACGTATCACCCTGACCTAAAAGTAGGCTTAACTAACAAATCAAAGAACACGAATAGCCTCTCGAGATTGAGCCTAATCATATCAGGATTAAGATCATTTGATCTAGGATCAACTTAGGCGATATTGACTTGAATAGATATTACGGTAAGTTTAATAAATCTAAGTCAAAGTTCAATATCGGTCCCTTCCGATGCATACTCCATGCATCCAACCTGAGCTTTACTTTAACCAATGCTCTGGAAAGAACATAGTATTTCTCCAAATACAAGTAAACTCTTATTGTAGATTATCATATCAGTAAAACCCTATGTCTGATAAATCTAGGAAACTTTATTCACATAGTCATGTTTACTTTCCAATGTGTTGACGACACAATAAACAGGATCAAGTATGTGAAAAGGGTTTCAGATGAATTTATACATTATGTACATATAATCATGAAATAAATCATGTGAACCATGCAACATTAAATGTTATTTCTGATCTATATTAATGAGTAAATCTGATTATATTGAAATGAGTTTTATTTAGGGCATAAAACCCAACAAACTCCCACTTGCACTAATATAAAACAAAAAGTGCGTTTCAAATAATCTCAACACCTTGATATACAAATCAAGTGTAGTAGTAGTAAACTCCTCGTAATAGGTTCTGAAAGGTTGAATTAACCACAACCTTTTCTCCACCATTACTCTTCCTTTAATCACAAAATCATTGATAATGTGAAATTCCTCTCTATATGTTTACTCTCTTGGGATACTGGATTCTATACCTTTGGCAACTACTTTTGGTTAATCAGGAAATTAACACTAGTAGTTTAAGGCAATTTGGAATGATGCCAAAGATGTATAGAACTTTCCTTAGACTGAATAAGTACCTTTCCTGCAACCTTAACATTCAGTCCCTCTCTGGTAGACCTAGAGACTTCAGATAGGTTTTTACACTTCTCCAAAATCACTATTCCACCCCCAGAGTAACCACCATCTTATCAGAAAGATTTACTAGCACAAAGGCAAATTTCGAAATCTGATATGGTGTAGTCTAAGAGTTTTAAACACACCCTTATAGACTAACATATAGTTCCTCTTCTTAATCTTAGGATTTACTTGATTGTCTTCCAATGTTCTTCTCCTGGATTAATCTGATACCTACTCATTACTCCCACTCAACAGCAGGTGTCTGGTCTAAGGCATACAAAAGCATATCTAAGACCTCTCACTGTTGATATAAGAAATTCTTTCATGGCTTTATCTTTTATGGAATAGTTAAGACTTTTCCTTAGATAAATAAAATCTATACCTAAGAAGTTGTGAAGCTTCTATAGATAGCCATTAGAAAGAAAATGCTTCAGCATCTTACTAAAGTAAGTTGCTTGCATTAGAGTAAGTAATTACCAGGTATACCACAAGCCATAGGTTTAGATAAACTCAAACCTATAATACTAGGAACAGGAAGTTTTGTTAAGTCCATTGAATGGACTTATAAACGAAAATTTCCTTTTATGTCCTTGTAATAGAAAACTTTAGGTTACTCCATGTGAATGGATTAAACCATAGTTCTATTGGCTTTCTTCTTAGTTTCTTATCTTGACAATCCATTACTTGTTTAAACTCACAATGGATTTTAATCACTAGTGTCTCCCAAGTCATAAGAAGGTGAGTTCCTAGAAACTCTCCCACTACGACAAGGTACCGTGAATTATGTCTAAGAAAACTAAATGGTATTGATCTCTTCGGTTGTGACAAGACAACAGAGGCAGTGGGATCATCATATGTCATAAGATGATAGAACACTTTTGGAATCAAGAATAAATATCTCCTTTATTTGCTACTTGTTTTTCAGACTTAGTCATTTTCTTAGAAAAGTAGTATTTGTTTGAACAAACACTTTCTTATCTATTGACAATGGGATGGTCCACCCCTAATCACTTAGAAAAGCTAACAAACCATGGTTAACAGTTCTAGCCTTTCTTAAGATTTTGATTAGGTCATCCATGAATCTAGTAATGATTTACATTAAGTATACAACCATTACATCATTCTGAAATTGTATTACCATAGAAGGATTTAGGCAACGACTAGTAACTAATCATCAATATGCAACTCGAAATTTCTGGGGAGGTAAGTTTGGATATAATTCAAAAATCAATTTAATGATCTTTGAACTGCATATCTACTAACTATTTCTCCACCCCTATCAGTTCGCAAGATCTTTAACCACTTACCTTAATGGTGTTTAACCATTGCTAGAAATTAATGAAATTTTTCAAACATTTCAAATTTCTTTGCATAAGGTATAATCTAGAGTTATCGTTTTAAGAATACAACGAAAAACTCATATCCACCCCTGAATGTACATTCATCTGTGAATGAGATGAACTACTTTCAGTGAATATAGGCATATTAACTCTTTGCAGAGATTGATCTTGTCAAATCCACTATGAACAAGATACAAATGCCATAGATTAAGAAAATGTGGTAGTGTCTATGATGACATAGGTTTAGTTACATCGAAGAGTTCTTAGAATACTTCAAGTGGATCCTGGTCACAGAATACCTAACTCACATTCCATAGTTTTAATCCATTAATAAAAGATGGATATTAAACACTTGAGAAAGTGTAACTGTATTGTATTCTGGAATTAGAAATTTAAGAAAATTTCTATTTGGAATCTAAAATTAAAGTCAAAGACTTAAATTCAACCAAATTTAATGAGTAATTCTTTCTTGGACCACCACTACTAATACAAACTCTAAGTCAGATTTGCCCATACAAGTAGGAGATTTCTAAGATTGAGGATTTATATCAATTGGGAATAGAATTTCGGGGTTATAATCATATGCGTCATTTAATTTCTTAAGAGAAAATATAATGACATGAAATGATTCATAGACCATTCATCCAATGATATATTTGAAAGCTAATTCGAAATGAATAAGCTAAGAGGAATTAGGATAATTTCGTTTAAAATAAGAATCCAACGATGCTTCGATTAGCGAAAGTCAAAGTAATCTTATTTATATAATCTTCTTGTTTTATATCGTAAAAATACTAGTCTAAGGTGTCATCAATTGATGAACAGCTAGATGTCGCATATACAATATTTATCTTTCGAGATCTAACACTATTATGTATGTCTAATGGTGAAAATCCACTAGGGATTTATCTCATTAGATAAACAAGCCAAGTTAGACCAACAATGAAGATTCGAAATTAAACTACAACTTAATAACAGAAAATAACATGGTTCAATATAAATTCATACACAATTCAGAAATTATAAACATATAGTAAGTAGGAATGACAAGTGAAAATACTAAAACTTACAATCCTAAATAATTTCCAAGGTTTTCAACAAACTGATATCAGTGTCCCGTTTAGGCGAGAGTCAAAGCTACCATTCATTGAATAGAGTTGTCAGCTCGTCTAAAATGTTAAACATTCTAGCAACCTTTTATTCGATCAAGATTGGAATTCAGCGTTGTCCCGTTTAGGCGAGAGTCAAGGCAATTCTATCTTATGAGCTTCCACCATTGTTTCATAATTTGCAAGTCAAGTATGGTCGCCACCATTAGGGTGATCCATACCATACAAAACACTTACAAACTACTTATCATGCGAGGTTAAACGGTGCGAAATTGCTAATGAACGTTCCTCCATTAGGGAGGATTACTCACTAAAACAAACGCGGTGTAAAACCCACAATGGAGATCGAATGTCTCTTGATAATAAAGCTCATTATTTAAAAAGAGTTGTATTTTCTTTTATTCTCTTTATTTATTCTATTTATTTTAAATATATATTTATTTAATTAAAATTTCCAATTTAGAATGAAAAATTCTAAATATAAATTTTAATTTAATATTTATAAATTTTACTTAGATGGATATGAAAATAACATGAATTATTTCCATCTTAGTAATAATTTCCAATAAATATTTAGAAAAAAATATTTAAGTTGTTACAAAATTAATTTAAATTAATTTACAACTCAAATTTAATTTTCTATAAATATATATTGCATTTCGAAAAATTAAAGTATATAAGAATACAATTTTCGAAAAATGCATATTAAAATAAAAAATAAATCCTGGAAAAATTATTCTAATTTAATGTTGGCCCAAAATTAATTAATAAAATTAATTTACAACAAAAAAAATATAATTTTCCTATTTAATTAAATATATAAGAAAAATTACAAATATTTAAGTATGATGATGAAAATCAACTTAAATATTAATTTTCTATTTAATTAAATACACTAGAAAAATACTTCAAGCAAAAATATCACCTATCTAGATTTTCCTTTGACTAATTAATTCTATTTCTAATAATATACTTTAATTCAATTTATTTTAAATTAATCAATAAATGAAAAAATCATTGATTTAAGTTGATCCAAGAATTAATTAAAATAATTAATTTACAACTTAATCTATTTTTCAAGATAAAATTCGAAATTCTAGCATTTAAGAAATACAATTTCGAAAATTGATTAATAAAATAAAGAAAAAATATATTTTGAAAATTATTTAAATTTAGTTGAAAAAAAATTAAATTTCAACTAAAAATAATTTTCTATTTAATTAAATGTCATGAAAAAGAAATATTTAAGTATGATGATAAAAATCAACTTAGATATTTAATTTTCAAATTAATTAAATGTATTAAATTCAAGAAATAAATAATTAAGTGTAGAGAAGGCTTAATTATTAATCTCTAGTTTAATACTAGGAAAAAATATATTTAAAATAAATTGTACCAAAATTAATTAATAAATAATTAATTTCACAATTTATAATATTTTCCTATTTAATATTAGAAATAATAAGTAGTCTATAAATAACTATCTAGAAAATATCTTATTTGACTAAGTATCTTTTCCACAAAATTTGAAAAAATATCTAATTTAAGTTGTACTAGAAAAATCTAGAACTTAAATATTTTCAAATTTAAATTTAATTAAATATCAAAAATTAAGTTGTAACCACTTAATTTGAAAATATTCCATTTTAAGTTAATATTTGAAAAGATATTAACTTTAAAAAAATATCTAAAGAATCTTAATAACCAATGCCTAAAATTCCTCAACTTAATTTTGAAATTTTGAATTCAAAAGATATTCAGATTTAAGTTGGTTAGTTGAAGATAACTAAATATCAACTTAAATAGGAATATTTAATGAAAAATTTAAATTAAGTTCCAGAAAGAATCTAGATGGTTATAATTCTATATTTAATTAAATACAAGAAAATACATATAGTTTAGCTTAGAATATAAAATTCCTTAAACTATATTTTTCTTAAATTAATTTCAAAATAAATGAAATTAATTATGTTGCTAATCAATTTTATTAGGTTAAACTAGTTTAATTAACCTAGTACGATCATTCAAATCGAGCAAATGGGCCTTCACAATTGGGGTGGTTTGTGTGAGGGAGTCTTGGGTTCAGTATGTCGTACCCACTTCTATGGCTCCCAACTCTCACACAAGGCCCAAAAGAGAGGAATTTAACCTTAATAAGAACAACTGTTATTAATTGAATAAGCCCAAAACTAAATGGGCCTAAATAAAATCTATCAATGACTATGACATTTTATTTAGCAACATTAACCTATATGCATCTATAATAAAATTAAACACATAGGCTCACACAGGCACACTTTGGATGGGTCCTATCATGTTGCTAGGTCATACACAGATGAAAGAAGATTGTAAAATTTACCTGTTACAAATTATTAACTTGACCAAGGGAGCCATCAGATCATTAGATGCGGCAAAAAGTAACCATGGCTATTTGCAATCAAGTAATAATAGGTTTTAAAAACTTACACATAAGCTAAAACACATACTCCTGCAACAAGGTTAGTTGGATAGTTGGATGTAGGATTTATTTAATTTTAAATTAAATATTTAATTTCGAAAATAATTAATTAAATAAAAAAAATAATTTTTCGAAAAATTAAAAAAAATTTGAAAAATTCGAAATTTTTTTTTTTTTTTTTTTTTTTTTTTAAAAAAAATTAAAATTTAAAATTAAACCTACAATTTTTGAAAAATTAGGTTTCAACCAACCTAAATATCATTTCAAAAAAAAATTTGCTAACTACTTTTAAATTTTAAATGTTATTTTATAAATAAAAATTAAATAAAAAATTAGAAAAGATAAATAAATATCTTTTTCAAATTTTAAATTTAATTTAAATAAATAAAATAACAAAATTTAAAAAAATTAGCAAAATATCTTATTTCATTTAAAAATTACATAATTATAAATATCTTATTTTTAAATTTAAAATAAGATAAGATATAATCAAATTTTAAAATAAGATAGATTTTTAAGCAAAAAGATAAATACTAATTCTATTCGAATTCAAATTATACTAATATCTTGAATTAATTTTAAAAAAAATTAAATTAATTCAAAATGATAATTAGAATTGAATTAGGAATAGTAATAGTATATATACAAAACCATACAAAAAATTGGAAGTTAATTCCATGAAAAAGTATGAAAAATTGAAGAAAAAGGAAAAAATCCGAAACTGTACGGACAGTTCTGCGATCGTGGAAACTATCAAGACAAAATTTCCGATTTTGTCAAATCTTCAAAAAATCATAACTAATTCAAATAAAATCCAAATTGAGTTCTGTAAAAGGCTAACTTGCTTAATTTTTTCCATACTATCCAATAAAAATAATTCCAGAATCGAAATCACAATTATTTTTTACGAAAATTTCACAAACATCAATCAATCATCAAATAACACTCAATACAACATGATACCATCCAAAGAACATACAAACAATCGTTTTAAAGTCCAAATTTCTTGCAAGTAAATCAATTACCATGGCTCTGAGGCCAGTTGTTGGAAATTATTTTACCAGGATCTTAGATCTACTCACAAGTATGTTTATTAACATCCTAAATAAGAACTTTCTAAAACGATGAAATAAACACATATAAAGTTTAGGAAACCTTACATTGGGTGCAGCGGAATAATATGACTCCTTCCGTTCAGATATCTAGCCCTTGATTCCTTTCTGTAGCAGAGCATTATCAATATCTGAACCTGGATCTCTTTCTCTGAATCTTTGATGCTGAATCTCCTTTGCTGATGATCTTTCTTCACGATCTTCCTCACTATGATTGAGGTATCACTTGATGTGTGTGGGCACTACTCTAATCACTAAGAGAGGTTCGAAATATTGAGGAAGAAAAGAGAGAGAGAGTGGCGGCTAGAGAAGAGAGTGGAGGCTCAGGTTTTTCTGATTCAGAAAGTGTGTTATTTTCCTGAAGCCTTCACTATCTATTTATAGCATTCCTCTAGGGTTTGATTTGAATTATATGGCATTAAAATAATGAAAAAATCATTTAAAAAAGCTACAAAGGTGGCCGACCATACACTTAATGGATTGGGCCTTGGGCTTTGCAATTTTGCAATTTTAACACCTTTTGTATCTGATTTTCTCAAAAATGCCAATTTCCTAATTCAATCATTTAAATGCCAATTCTAACTATTTAATAACTATAAATAATTATTAAATAATATTGTCATTTATCATATTTATTAATTGAACCATACAAAGTATCATAATTAACAAATATGCCCCTATAAACTCTTTCTTTACAATTTCGCCCTTACTTAGTGAAAATTTCACAAATAGACATAGTCTAACTTGTGAATTATAATTGATTAATCAAAACCAATTACATGAGTCTTACAAGCAATATTATCTCAACTAGTGGGGGGACCATGGGTCTATATAACCGAGCTTCCAATAAGTAGATCAAGAATTTAGCACTAAAATTCACTAACTTATTAATTCTTCGTTGAATCCACGCATAGAACTCGAATTGCACTCTCGGTATATAGAATGCTCTATATGTTCCACCATATAGACACATCATTAGTTATCCATTGTTATAATCCTAATGTGATCAATGATCCTCTATATGAATGATCTACACTGTAAAGGGATTAAATTACCGTTACACCCTACAATGTATTTATTCCTTAAAACACTTGACCCCGTATAAATGATATTTCAGCTAATGTGAAATGAGTACTCCACCATTTATGTTCGTTTGGTCAAGCTCGAAGGAGATCATCCTTTGCTTACTATTCGCCAGATAGAAGCTATAGATTCCATGTTTATGATAGCGCTCCCACTCAATTGCACTACCGTGTTCCCAAAATGTACGTATCACCCTGACCTAAAAGTAGGCTTAACTAACAAATCAAAGAACACGAATAGCCTCTCGAGATTGAGCCTAATCATATCAGGATTAAGATCATTTGATCTAGGATCAACTTAGGCGATATTGACTTGAATAGATATTACGGTAAGTTTAATAAATCTAAGTCAAAGTTCAATATCGGTCCCTTCCGATGCATACTCCATGCATCCAACCTGAGCTTTACTTTAACCAATGCTCTGGAAAGAACATAGTATTTCTCCAAATACAAGTAAACTCTTGTTGTAGATTATCATATCAGTAAAACCCTATGTCTGATAAATCTAGGAAACTTTATTCACATAGTCATGTTTACTTTCCAATGTGTTGACGACACAATAAACAGGATCAAGTATGTGAAAAGGGTTTCAGATGAATTTATACATTATGTACATATAATCATGAAATAAATCATGTGAACCATGCAACATTAAATGTTATTTCTGATCTATATTAATGAGTAAATCTGATTATATTGAAATGAGTTTTATTTAGGGCATAAAACCCAACAACAACCTGTCAGATCCTATTATGGAGAGTATACTACATACTACACTTGATTTGTATATCAAGTTGTTGAGATTATTTGAAATGCACTTTTTGTTTTATATTAGTGCAATTGGGAGTTTGTTGGGTTTTCTGCCCTAAATAATTTCAATATAATCAGATTTACTAGTTAATAGATCAGAAATAACATTTTATGTTGAATGGTTCACATGATTTATTTCATGATTATATATAATGTATAAATTCTATTTAAGTCCAGAACATATGTATTTGTTAATGATTATAGTGTTGTCAGCACAGTTGAATATAATCTTGATTGTATGTTCGAAAGTTTCATTCCCTGATTTGTCAGGCCACTTGATTTAGACTAGCATGATAATCAGCGATAGGTATGCTTACACCTTGGATAAAGTGTTGTGTCCTTTCCAGGGCATTGGCAAAGTTTACCAGTATCAGATGTACGGAGTATACATCAAAAGGGACCGATATTGAACTTTGATTAGATATGTTAAATTTACCATAATATCTATTCAATTTAATATCACCTAGTTGATCCTAGATCAAATGATCTTAATCCTGATATGAATAGGTTCGATCTTAAGAGTATTATTCATGCTCTTTGATTTGTTAGTTAAGCCTACTTTTTTGTCAAGGTGATACGTACATTTTGGGAACATGATAATATAATTGAGTGGGAGCGCTAAACATAGATATGGAATCTATAACTTCTATAGGTATTTAGAAGTGAAACGATGATTTCCTTCGAGCTTGGCTAAAGAGATAAATGGTTGAGTACTCATTTCACTTTGCTGAAATATCATTTATACGGAGCTAAGTGTTTTAAGGATAAAATACATTGAAGGGTGTAGCGATAATTTAGACCCTATACAATGTAGATCATCTATTAGAGGATCATTGATTAAATTAGGATTATAACAATAGATAATTAATAGCGTATCTATATCGTGGAACATATAGAGCTTTCTATATGACTGAGAGTGCAATTCTAAGTTCTATGCGTGGATTGTTGGGTTTTATGCCCTAAATAAAACTCATTTCAATATAATTAGATTTACTTATTAATATAGATCAGAAATAACATTTAATGTTGCATGGTTCACATGATTTATTTCATGATTATATGTAAATAATGTATGAATTCATCTGAAACCCTTTTCACATACTTGATCCTGTTTATTGTGTTGTCAACACTTTGGAAAGTAAACATGAATATGTGAATAAAGTTTCCTAGATTTATCAGACACAGGGTTTACTGATATGATAATCTACAACAGAGTTTACTTGCATTTGGAGAAATGCTATGTTCTTTCCAGAGCATTGGTTAAAGTAAAGCTCAGGTTGGATGCATGGAGTATGCATCGGAAGGGATCGATATTGAACTTTGACTTAGATTTATTAAACTTAACGTAATATCTATTCAAGTCAATATCGCCTAGTTGATCCTAGATCAAATGATCTTAATCCTATTATGATTAGGCTCAATCTCAAGAGGCTATTCGTGTTCTTTGATTTGTTAGTTAAGCCTACTTTTGGGTCAGGGTGATACGTACATTTTGGGAACACGGTAGTGCAATTGAGTGGGAGCGCTAACATAAACATGGAATCTATAGCTTCTATCTGGCGAATAGTAAGTAAAGGATGATCTCCTTTGAGCTTGACCAAACAAAAATAAATGGTGGAGTACTCATTTCACATAAGCTGAAATATCATTTATACAGGGTCAAGTGTTTTAAGGAATAAATACATTGTAGGGTGTAACAGTAATCTAATCCCTTTACAGTGTAGATCATTCATATAGAGGATCATTGATCAAATTAGGATTATAACAATGGATAACTAATGATGTGTCTATATGGTTGAACATATAGAGCATTCTATATACTGAGAGTGCAATTCTAAGTTCTATGCGTGGATTCAACGAAGAATTAATAAGTCAGTGAATTTAGGTTATAAATTCTTGATCTACTTATTAGAAGCTCGGTTATATAGACCCATGGTCCCCCCACTAGTTGAGATAATATTGCTTGTAAGACTCATATAATTGGTTTTGATTAATCAATTATAATTCTCAAATTAGACTATGTCTATTTGTGAGTTTTTCACTAAGTAAGGGCGAAATTGTAAAGAAAGAGTTTTAGGGGCATATTTGTTAATTATGATACTTTGTATTGTTAAGTTAATAAATATGATAAATGACAATATTATTTAATAATCATTTATAGTTATTAAATAGTTAGAATTGGCATTTAAATGGTTAAATAAGAAAATTGGCGTTTTTGAGAAAGTGAGATGGAGAACTGTTAAAACTGCAAAATTGCAAAAGTGAGGCCCAAATCCATATTGTTTAGGGCCGGCCACTTTTATATGGTTTTTCATCTGATATTTTCATTATTTTAATGCCAAATAATTCAAACCTAACCCTAGTGGAATACTATAAATAGATAGTGAAGGCTTCAGGAAATTTACACTTAACTTTTAACTTTCCTTCAGAGAAAAACCTGAGCCTTCTCTCTCTATTCCTAGCCGCCACCTTCTTCTCTCTTTTCTTCCTTGAAATTTCGAAACCACTTAGTGTTAAAGTAGTGCCCACACACAGCAAGTGATACCTCAATCATAGTGAGGAAGATCGTGAAGAAAGACATTCAACAAGAAGGAGTTTCAACACTAAAGAAGGAGAGAAAGAGATCCAGGTTCAGATATTGATAATGCTCTGCTACAGAAAGGAATCAAGGGCTAGATATCTGAACGGAAGGAGTCATTATTATTCCGCTGCACCCAATGTAAGGTTTCTAGTTCTTTATATGTGTTTATTTCATAATCGTTTTAGAAGTTCATATTTAGGGTGTTAATCAACATACTTGTGAGTAGATCTAAGATCCTGGTAAAATAATTTCCCACATGGATTCAACAAGGAATTAATAAGTTAGTGGATTTACTTGGTAAATTCTTGATCTGCTTATTGGAAGCTCGGTTATATAGGCCCATGGTCCCCATACTAGTTGAGACCATACTGCTTGTAAGACTCAGTTAATTGATTTTGATTAATCAATTATAATTCTAAAGTTAGACTATGTTTAGTTTATGAATTTTCACTAAGCAAGGGCAAAATTGTGAAGAAAAGATATTGTAGGTTTTATTTGTTAATTAAGAGACTTTATATGTCTAATTAATAAATATATTAAACAACAATATTATTTAATAATTAATTTTTAGTTATTAAATAATTAGAATTTGCATTTAAGTGGTTAAATTGGAAAAATGGCGTTTTTGAGAAAATGGGATGGAAAAATGACAAAATGGTAAAATTGCAAAGTGGGCCCAATCCACTATCCTATGGCCGACCACACTTGTAGAATTTTACTATTTATTTTTCTATTATTTTAATGCCGAATAATTCTAACCTAAACCTAGGTGGTTACCTATAAATAGATTGTGATTGCTCACATTCACACTTAACTCTGTCAGATGAAAACTGAGCCTCTTTCTATTTACCCTAGCCGCGACTTCTTCTTCTCTTTTCTTCTTCACTTTTATTCATCCTTGAGTGAATGAGTGAGTGCCTACACACATCAAGTGGTATCTCAATCATAGTGTGGAAGATTGTGAAGAATCTAATCAGCATCAAGGAAGGAGAGAAAGAGATCGAGGTTTAGATCTTGATAATGCTCTGCTACAGAATGGAATCAAGGGCTAGAGATCTAAACGGAAGGAGTCATTATATTCCGCTGCACCCAATGTAAGGTTTCCTAAACATTATATGTGTTTATTTCATTATTTTAGAATTCATATTAGGATATTAATGAAACATACATGGTAGTAAATCTAGATCTTGGTAAAATATTTCCTACAGTTCAGATCTTGATAATGCCCTACTACAGAAAGGAATCAAGGGCTAGAGATCTGAACGGAAGGAGTCATTATATTCCGCTGCACCCAATGTAAGGTTTCCTAAACTTTATATGTGTTTATTTCATTGTTTTAGAATTCATATTAGGATTTTAATGAAACATACTTGTTAGTAAATCTAGATCCTTGTAAAATATTTCCAACAACTGGTATCAGAGCCATGGTAATGATTTACTTTCATGAAATATGAATTAAAACGATGATTTGTGTTGATTTGGATGGTGTCATGTTGGTTTATGTGTTACATGATGATGTTATGTAATTTACAAAAATTTTCCATGAAAATAAATTTTTCTGTTTCTGAAAATATTTTATTTGGATTCCTTGTGAAAAAGTAAGCAATTTTGTTTTTTACGAAACTCAATTCCGATAAAAATTGAAAGAGTTATGAATTTTTGAAAATTGGGTGCCATGGTTGTCGAGTGGGTGCATCGAGTGCACCTCGCACTCGAACAACACAACACATGCGCGCGGGATGCTCAGACAATCCCGTGTCTTCAGACATGGCACACTAGGCTTCAAACACGACTCGGCCGCCCAGACGCTACACCTCGCCCACGAACACCCTGCAAGTGTCGGGGTTTGCCGCACGCCAGACCCTGCTAGACCCCCATTCCACGCGCGTAAGATTTTAAGTTTTTATTTTAAATTAGTTTTTATTTTTGAATTTTAAATTTTGATAAGATTTTAAGGGTTGGTTTTTAACAACCCTAAATTTTCAAAATTTAGTTGGTTAGTTTAAGAATAATAATTTGATTATATTAATAATCTTATTTCACAATCTGTTACATGGAAATTGTTTGTTTAATTTTATATTGTTTATTCAAACCTTTTTTTAACAAATCTATTATTTATTTGATCTAAATTGCTATGATTAACGTGTTGACAGATCCAATGATCTGATTTTAATCATAGTCCAATTGTCAATAGATCCTATAAATAATTTTTAAGAGGTAAATTAGGTACATCTTTCATCTATGTAAACCTAGTAACGTGATAGGGCCCATCCAAATCATTTGACCTGTGTCAGTCTATATGTTTGCTATTGGGCTTAGATGCATATAGGAAGCCCATTTATGTTTTACTAAGTAAATGGACTAGGTTGCTAAAATAAAATTTGACATTAGTAATTTTATTTAGGCCCAATTAGTATTTGGCTTATTCAATTAATAAAAATTGTTTATTTAAAAGTTAAATTCCTCTCCTTTGGGCCTTGTGGGAGAGTTAGGGGGCCAATAGCAGTGGGTACGACGTACTGAACACAACTCTCCCTCACATGAATCACCCCAATTGTGAAGGCTCATTCGCCTTATTTAAATAATTGTATTAGGTTAATTATATTAGTATAACCTAATTAAAATTGAATTAGCAACATAATTAACTTTTAAAATATATGAAATTTATTTTTCATTTTAATATTTTAAAGTTAATTTTAGAAAAACACTTAGTTAATGATATATATTCTACATAGTTATTTCTAGTACTAGTTATATTTTCTAATATTTAATTAGGAAAATATTTTAAGTTGAAAATTAATTATTTATTTTAATTAATTTTGGACCAACTTAATTATAGAATATTTTTCCTAGTATGAAATTAGAATTAATAATTAAGTTTCTTTATACTTGATTATTTAATTCTTGTATTTAATACATTTAATTAAATTAAAAATTAAATATTTAAGTTGATTTCATTCTTGATATTTAAATATTATTATTTTTCAGAATATTTAATTAAATAGAAAATTATTTTACATTAAAAATTTTAATTTCAGAACAATTTAAATTTGAATAATTTTCAAAATATATTTTATCTATTTTATTAATCATTTTTTTATACAATTCGAAATTGCATTTCTTTTAAATGCAAAAAATGTTGAATTTTTTTCTTGAAAAATAGATTAAAGTTGAAAATTTTTTATTTTAATTTTGGACCAACTTAAATCAATGATTTTTTTAAATGATTAATTAAAATAAATGAACTAAAATATATTATAATTAGAAAATGAATCAATTAGTCAACGAAAGTCTAGATAGATATTATCTGTTTCGCTTAACGTATTTTTCTAGTAATATTTAATTAAATAGAAAATTAATATCTAAGTTGATTTTCATCATGATACTTAAATATTTGAGATTTTCTTAATATTTGATTAAATAGGAAAATTATGTTTTTGTTGAAAATTAATTTTTATTAATTAATTTTGGACCAAAATAAAATTAGACTAATTTTTCAGGATTTATTTTCATTTTATTTTAGAGCATTTTTGAAAATTGTATTATTATATACTTTAATTTTTCGAAATGCAATATATATTTATAGAAAATTAAATTTGAGTTGTAAATTAATTTAAATTGAAATTCCGTATTTTAATGTTCCCAGTTTAATTATTTAATTAAGTGATTAATTAAATGCGGAATAATGAAACTGGTACTGAAAACAGTTTTTCCGTAGTTACAGAATACAACTCTGTAACTCCAGAGAAACCCAGAAAAACAAACAGTGCATAAAAGTAAAAACACACAAGATTTTTGTACGTGGTTTCAACAATCCTTTCAGATTGTTACTAGTCCACGGGGCCACGCCCAGAGATAAGATTCATTAGATCGGTATCAAAAATACAAAGTAATTGACTTATGCATAAATAGACTACCTCTTATTGTATGCCACAAGCTTGATGTATTCCACCTACTAACCGAATCTTGATAAAACTCCAAGAGCTCGAACTCCCTTCGATCACCTTGAAGAGTGCTTGAATCCTCCCGATTCAAGGCTTAAAGGCTATCTCCCGAAAGCCTATACAACCATCTCCCGAAGGTTGTGTGCTTGTATCATCCCGATGCAAGACTTCAAAAGCAATCTCCCGAAAGCTTGTAAAACCCTTCTCCCGAAGGTGTGCTTGTATCCTCCCGATGCAAGACTTCAAAAGCAATCTCCCGAAAGCTTGTAAATACCCTTCTCCCGAAGGTGCACTGATGTTCTTCTTCGTTGTAGACTTGAATACAGACTCAAGACAATACAAACAACAAATAAACAGAGTAAGAGTAGAACAACTCTTCTCTACATAACAAAGACTCTCTTTTCTAAAGATATGAATGGAATTCAAAGATACAAGAGAGGTACCAAGAGAGGTACTAAACAAAGACACTCTTTCCTTAAGATATGAAAGTGAATGAAAGAGATACAAAACCTAGCTACTATAAGATGTATTTATAATGAATATACATCTCATAGACAGCTTACATTCGGTCTGAACAAGACCTCAACCCACTAGAAACTTCCCTAAAATAATTCTTCAATCAGTCCAGGAATTTCCGTTTCTGTACCTACAGAATCGTGGGCAGCAACTACAACTTTCCTTTTATAGAAAAGGAAAGTTCAGCTCCGGTTTTCTCTTCAAGAAACCTGATCTTAGAAAATGGGAAACTCAACACAAGATCAGAATAACAGCTGGTTAGCAAAGAATCAATGTGTAATCAAAACTTACCATATTTACCTCAATTTCCATAAATAGGAAAGCTAGTCAACTTTCCTTCCAAGTTTAGATATACACAAATATGGAAACCATATCAATATATGCCAGCCGAAATATGCAATAAATAATAAAATATTTTTGTCAATTAAATATGCCAAAAATGGAATTAACAATCTCCCCCTTTGGCACTTTGATTGACAAAACATTTTATTATGAGAAAACCTGCATCAAGTGTTAGAAACCAAAGCAAATAGCTTTTTAAAGATACAAGAGTATAGAAAATACTCCCCATGCATGAAAGCTCTCTAACACATAAAACAAGTAACTTTTTTTGGACGGAAAAGCTTGCAAACCGAAGAACACAGCAACTTTTTCAACAGAAAAGTGCACAAACCACAAACACTCCCCCTAAAAACAAGGATCCAGAGTTGTAACACATAATCCAAAAAAAAATAAGTACTACTCCCCCTTTTTGTCTATCAAGGAGCCAAAGATGACAAAAAAACCATGAACAAAGTCATAATAGTTTAAGCATTCACAAATAAAAAGCAAGAGATAAAGAATTGAACCACTTATTCATCATCATTGGATCGGAAGAATTTCATGATGTTGTTCATCTTCCTGAGAAGCAAGGCTTGACTTGTCTCCATTCTTCCCAAACACATGTTGAATTCAGCCATTTCTGTAGAAGCAGAAGAAGCAGCAGGTTCAACAGTAACACCAAGGGAAGCAAGGGTGTAAGTCGACTTTCAAGCTTTGGTCTTCGACTTTCTGGCAGTTTTCATCGGAACAGATGACGAACTAGAAGCTCCGGTTGCTGGTGCAGGCGGTGCAGGCGGAGTCACCAGAGAAGCGGACGCAGATCCACGAGTGGGCTTCTTGGATGGTTGGGCATTCTTAGTTTTGGACATTTTTTCTTTGAAACCCTAGAACACAAACCCTCTTACACTTTGAACAATGTTAGACCTTTGAGAAAAAAATAGAAGGAGAAGAGAGAGTGGTGATCGTGGGTTTATGGGTAGTTGAGAATATATAACTTTCAATTTTAAATACCCAATTTAAAAAAACTGAAAAGGAAGGTAACTTCCTTACCTTTGACCCACGTGTGGAAAGAAAAAAGGAAACCAAAGAAAGGTTTTTCAAATGTGGTCAATGTTTCCTTAAATGGTAAAAAGGAAACCATATATTCCCACAAAAACCAAGAAATAAAAACCCCACCAAATCCGAAATTGCCACCAAAAGGAAACAAAAAAAAAATAATTATTTAAGTACAAGTTTCCTATATACACCAAAAAGACCAAATCTCCACAAATAAAGGAAACATTCTAAATAAAAAAATACAATTAAAACATGTTTCCATAAAATGAAAAAATAAAAGAAAAAATTTACAAGGATTCGAAAAAAATTCGAAAAGAAAGAAAAAAAATATGCCCCCCTTTTTCTTTTATTTTTTCAAAAAATGCTCCCCCAAAAAACAATTTCAAATAATGAACAAGAGAACACACAAAGACACAAAAACAACTAATCACCACTTAAGAGCAAAAAATTGTGTCTAAGAACATAATGAAACATAACAAAAAATAACAAGAATTTTTAACAAAGCTCACTTGACAACTCGATCACGAACCCTTTTTTTTTTTATATGTATATATATTTTTTGTTTAGTTTTTGATTAAAAGACAGGAAAATAAAATACCCTTGATATTTTTGCAACTAGAATTCACAATGTCCATTTGTCTTTGTCCCTGATGAAAAAATCAAACTCATAAGAATAATCAGAAATTATTTTATCAAGTTAATGAAGTAATAGAATGAGGTCATACCGGTTCACAGGAAAAATTGACTCAGTCACCAAGAATATTAAAGCAAATCAAACAGTATGTAACAGCTTTATAACACCATTTTCGAGAATAAACAATTTTTACCACAAACTGTGTCAAGCATTAGTGTGTGAAAGTGTAAGCAGGGAACATTGCCCAATTTGTCATAAAGACTTTTTCTGATAAATTGTACCCATAGGAGACGCTGTCACACTACCTCAATGGTAGCCCTTTTCAATGGTAGCGTATTTTCTACATAACTCCTAATTACATAGTTCCAACTTACTCAGAGATGGCTTTCACACATTGAGATAGGTAGCTCTATTCATCCAATGGAGCTTGAACACACAGTTTTTGAACAACATTATTCGAAAATGGTAGCTAACATAACACTGTTTGATGAACCTGAATATTCCTGTGAGGAGTGAACAATTTTCCTGACAAACCTGTATGACATCATAACATTACAACATTAGCAATAAAATAATGACTGAAATTCTTATAAGGTTGAAATTTTCTTCTAGGACAAAGACAAGACATTATGAACTTTACGAAAACTCAAATATCAAGGATTATGAAAAACAAAAGCATTAAACAGTACAAACCCGTAAGGATTTCCTTAGAGAAATAAATCGGATCGAGTCAAGAGCTTTAGTAAAAATATCTGTAATTTGTTTGCTAGTTTCAACATATTCTAAGACAAGAATTTTATATTCCACAAGCTCTCTAATAAAGTGATGACGAATGTCTATGTGGTTTGTGCGAGAGTGTTGAACAGGATTCTTAGAAATGTTTATAGCACTAGTGTTATCACAGAATATGGTTAAAGTTTTCAAATCAAACCCATAATCAGCCATCATTTGTTTCATCCATAACAATTGGGTACAACAACTACCCGCCGCAATGTACTCAGCCTCAGCTGTGGACAGAGAGATTGAGTTTTGCTTCTTGCTATGCCATGAAACCAGATTGTTTCCAAGATAGAAACATACACCACTAGTACTTTTTCTATCATCTGCATTACCTGCCCAATCAGCTTCACTAAAGCAAACAAGGTTAAAATTAGTGTCTTTTGAAAACCAAATCCCAAAATCAATAGTGCTATTTACATAGCGAATGATTCTTTTCACAGCAGAAAGATGGGATTCCATGGGATTTGCCTGATATCGTGCACAAACACCAACACTATAACAAATGTCAGGACGACTAGCAGTAAGATAAAGCAAACTACTTATCATACTTCGATACAAAGTTTGATCTACCTTTACTCCTTGTTCATCTTTGCTTAATTTCAAAGTTGTGCTCATGGGAGTGTTGGTATGTTTGGCTTTCTCAAGACCAAACTTTTTCACCAAATTCTTTGCATACTTGCTTTGAGTGACAAAAGTTCCCTCATCTGATTGCTTCACTTGAAGACCGAGAAAATAAGTGAGTTCACCTACCATACTCATTTCGAACTCCTTTTGCATTTGGGAAACAAAAACCTGCACTTCAGAGTTAGAAGTAGTTCCAAAAACAAGATCATCAACATATGAAAAAATAATATCAAATTGAATGTGTGTGATGAACTGTGTTTTAATAACATTTCCTTTTCTATAACCATGAGAGTGTAAAAACTCAGATAGACGCTCATACCAAGCACAAGGTGCATGTTTCATGCCATACAAAGCCTTGTCTAAAACATGATTAAGAAGGTGGGAATCCTTAATCGCTCTATTTTGTTGTGGGATTTTAGGAGCAGAAAGATTATGAAAAATACCATAAGATTTGCAGAATTTACCATACACAGTATTTTCAAAATCTTTTCCATGATTACTCTTACCACGAACTATCTTACCAATGTTGCAATCTTTTTGAACTTTTAATTTCAAGCAAAGATACTTAAGAACATCAAAAGTATCAATGTTTTCTCTAAAAAATTCTACCAATGAAAACCAAGAGAAATCATCAACACACATAAAAATATACCTCTTACCATTCAAGCTTTCAACCTGGATTGGACCCATTAAGTCCATATGTAGGAGTTCGAGAACTCTGGAAGTATTCACATCAGAAACACTCTTATGAGAAATTTCCAGTTGCTTACCAAGCTGACATGGCCCACATTTTCCCAAAGACTCCTTACCTAATTTAGGTAATCCTCGAACAATTCCTGCATTAGACAATCTCCTCAGATTTTTAAAATGAATATGACCAAGTTTTTCATGCCATAAATCGGTGGTGTTATCAATAACTGAATGACAAGTAGCATAGGTAGTGATGGTGTAACAGTTATCATTAGATCTAAACCCTTGCAAGACAATTTCATCAAGAATATTATACACATAACAATGATTACTATCAAAGCTCACAGTATAATCCTGATCACAAATTTGACTAATGCTAAGAAGATTAGCTTTTAGTCCATCAACCAACATGACATTCTTCAGTCTAGGAAGCCCTTCGAAATTGAGGGTTCCTATCCCTATGACTTTTCCAACAAGACCGTTACCAAAAGTAACTTCTTCACACTGCATTGGTCTGATGTTCTCAAGAAATTCTTTTTCACCTGTCATGTGTCTAGAACAACCACTATCAAAATACCACATGTTAGAAGCAGTAGTTTTAAAACAAGTAGAACCTACCAAGCATTTGTTTTTGACAACCCATTTTGGTTTTTGTAAAACATGTTTATTTCCAACGTAATTAGATTTAAACATGTTATGCATGGTTATGCATTTAGGTCGAATGTGACCTTTTACTCCACAAAAATGGCAAATAGGAATGAAACGTCTTCCAGTCCCTTTGAAATTGTCAAACTTACCGTGCTGCTTCTTTTCTGTAACAGCAGAGTGCTTTGCTGTAGGGACAGAAACCTGCGAGGTAGAAACAGTTCTTCCAGAAATAAAACTATTAGTGGTATTAGAAACAGGTTGATTTGGAACATAACCCAGCCCATCAGGATTGGTTTGGCCAGATTTTTGAATTTTTTCAAAGATGGTGGAACCTGGATTTAGCATTTTAACATTCTTTTTAATGTTATCAATTTCCTTGGTTAAAGAGATAATCTTTGACTCTTTAAAAGACAATTCAGATTCACAACATTTGAGTTTATCTTCCAACTCATTAATGTTGTTACACAAAATTTTATTATCTTTAACCAGGGAGCGATTTTCAGCACAAGTTTCCAACCACTTACCAAACATTACCTTGTAGGATTCAACCATAGAATCCTCATCAATTTCTGACTCATCTGATTCGGATCTGGATTCTTCCTTGTTGTCATTGATCAGGATATTGTTCAAGCAAATGCTCTTTCCTTTTTCCTGCAAATTTCTTGACAAAACACTTGTTAGAGCAAATTTTTCTTTTTCATCTTCACTACTTTCAGAATCATCACTCCAGGTAACATTCAATCCCTTTTTATTTTTCTTTAAGGTATTGGCACATTTAGATTGAATATGACCATACCCTTCACACTCTCTGCAACGAATACTTTTGTTAGATGAAATAGGTTTAGAGGGATTGTTACTTGAAATGTTACCATTTGAGTTCTTTGAAAAGTTCATTTTATTTCCAACAGATTTCATGTATCTTTGGAAATTTTTTGCTAACAAGGCCATTTCATCATCATTTTCATCATCAGAAACAATAGTTTCAGAATCATTGAAAGCATTACCATTGATTTTCTCATTCGAGAGACTTTGCTTACTCTTTTTCTTGATCTGTTGATTCAACTCAAAAGTTCTTAAAGATCCCATGAGTTCCTCAACCTTCATTTTGCCAAAGTCTTTTGCCTCTTCCATTGCAAGCAATTTTGTATCAAACCTGTCAGGAAGAACTCGAACAATTTTTCGAACCAAGACAGATTCATCTAATTTTTCTCCCAAGGCAAAGAACTCATTAGAAATATCAGATAATCTTTCATAAAAATCATTTAAAGTTTCAGTATCTGACATTCTCAATTCATCAAATCTAGTTTGCAACATGGTAAATCATGATCTCTTTACATCAGGAGTACCTTCAAATTGAATTTGAAGGATTTCCCATGCTTCCTTTGCAGATTCACAAGATGAGATTAATTTAATAAAGCCTTCACCAACACCATTAAAAATAGCATGTAAAGCCTTATTATTATAACCAGACAATTTTTCATCTTCAGTGGTCCAACTGAGTTCAGATTTTACCTGAGTATTACCTTTTTCATCATTTTTAGTAGGTTAAGACCAACCTGTAAGAATAGCTCTCCATGCCTTCTCATCTTGCGATTTGATGAATGCTCTCATTCTGACCTTCCAGTAAGGATAATTCGACTCATTCAATAGAGGAGGTCTAGAGATAGAACTTCCTTCTGCAAACAAAGACATCTCACACAAAACAAGTTAAACGGAATAACCTCAAGATCTCACTAAGAATTTAGTGACTTGCTCTGATACCAATTGAAATTCCGTATTTTAATGTTCCCAGTTTAATTATTTAATTAAGTGATTAATTAAATGCGGAATAATGAAACTCGAGTGCGAAAACGCTTTTTCCGTAATTACGAATACAACTGCGTAACTCCGGAGAAACCTTAAAAACAAACAGTGCATAAAAGTAAAAACACACAAGATTTTTGTACGTGGTTTCAACAATCCTTTCAGATTGTTGCTAGTCCACGGGGCCACGCCCAGAGATAAGATTCATTAGATCGGTATCAAAAATACAAAGTAATTGAATTATGCATAAATAGACTCCCTCTTATTGTATGCCGCAAGCTTGATGTATTCCACCTACTAACTGAATCTTGATAAAACTCCAAGAGCTTGAACTCCCTTCGATCACCTTGAAGAGTGCTTGAATCCTCCCGATTCAAGGCTTAAAGGCTATCTCCCGAAAGCCTATACAACCATCTCCCGAAGGTTGTATCATCCCGATGCAAGACTTCAAAAGCAATCTCCCGAAAGCTTGTAAAACCCTTCTCCCGAAGGTGTGCTTGTATCCTCCCGATGCAAGAATTCAAAAGCAATCTCACGAAACCTTGTAAATACCCTTCTCCCGAAGGTGCACTGATGTTCTTCTTCGTTGTAGACTTGAATACAGACTCAAGACAATACAAACAACAAATAAACAGAGTAAGAGTAGAACAACTCTTCTCTACATAACAAAGACTCTCTTTTCTAAAGATATGAATGGAATTCAAAGATACAAGAGAGGTACCAAGAGAGGTACTAAACAAAGACACTCTTTCCTTAAGATATGAAAGTGAATGAAAGAGATACAAAACCTAGCTACTATAAGATGTATTTATAATGAATATACATCTCATAGACAGCTTACATTCGGTCTGAACAAGACCTCAACCCACTAGAAACTTCCCTAAAATAATTCTTCAATCAGTCCAGGAATTTCCGTTTCTGTACCTACAGAATCGTGGGCAGTAACTACAACTTTCCTTTTATAGAAAAGGAAAGTTTAGCTCCGATTTTCTCTTCAAGAAACCTGATCTTAGAAAATGGGAAACTCAACACAAGATCAGAATAACAGCTGGTTAGCAAAGAATCAATGTGTAATCAAAACTTACCATATTTATCTCAATTTCCATAAATAGGAAAGCTAGTCAACTTTCCTTCCAAGTTTAGATATACAAAAATAGGGAAACCATATCAATATATGCCAGCCGAAATATGCAATAAATAATAAAATATTTTTGTCAATTAAATATGCCAAAAATGGAATTAACATAAATAAATTTTGATACAACTTAAGTTGAATAATTTTCTAAATATTTATTGGAAATTATTACTAAGATGGAAAATAATTCATTTTATTTTCATATCCATCAATGTATAATTTTATAAATGCTAAGTTAAACATTTATATGTAGAATTTTATTCTAAATTTGAAATTTTAATTAAATAAATATATATTTTAAATAAATTAATTAAAATAATTATTAGAAGAAAATACATTTTAAATAATGAGCTTTTGTTATGATTAGGACATTCGATCTCCATTGTTGGTTCCACATACTTATTCTTTTAGTGAGTAATCCTCCCTAATGGAGGAACGTTCATTAGCAATTTAACGCCGTAGAATCTCGAAAGATAAGTACTATGTGTAACTGTTTATTTTAGTATGGATTACCCCGAATGGTGGCGACTTATAATAAGGCTTACAAATGTATGAAATAATGGTGGAAGCTCATAAGATTGAATGGCCTTGACTCTCGCCTAAACGGGACAACGCTGGATTCTGATCTTGATCGAATAAAAGGTTGCTAGAATGTTTATCATTTTAGATGAGCTGATAACTCTATTCAATGGATGGTATCTTTGACTCTCGCCTAAACGGGACACTGATATCAGTTTGTTGAAGACCTTGGAAGTTATTTAGGATTGTCTGTTTTAGTATTTTCGCTTGTCATTCCTATTTGCTATATGTTTAATAATTTATGAATTGTGTGTGAATTTATATTGAACCATGTTTTCTGTTATTAATTGTAGTTTAATTTTGAATCTTCATTGTTGGTCTAACTAAGCTTGTTGTTTTTAATGGGACAAATCCTAATGAATTGTCATCCATGAGAAAAACATAATAGTGTTAGATCTCGATAGATAACTATTGTAAATGCAACATCTACCTGTTCATCAATAGATGACACCTTGGACAAGTATTTACAATATGAATCAAGAAGTTTATAAAAGTATGAATAAGTTTGACTCTCGCTAATCGAGACATCGTTGGATTCTTATTTTAAATTCGAAATTATGCTTTATTCCTCTTAGCTTATTCATTTCGAATTAGCTTAAATAATATATCATTGGATGAATGGTCTATAAATCATATAATGTCATTCTATTTTCCCTTAAGAAATTGAATGACGCATATGATTATATTCCCGACATTCTATCCTGATATGATATAAATCCTCAATCTTAGGAATCTCCTACTTGTATATGTTTACTTTAGGAAAATCAGACTTAAAGTTAGATTAGTAGT
The DNA here is from genome assembly GCF_029168945.1 of Cannabis sativa. Classification (NCBI taxonomy): domain Eukaryota; kingdom Viridiplantae; phylum Streptophyta; class Magnoliopsida; order Rosales; family Cannabaceae; genus Cannabis; species Cannabis sativa. The sequence continues at coordinate 40,239,143 of NC_083606.1, read as the reverse complement.
GGTGGTCCAAGAAAGAAGAATTACTCATGTATATTTGGTATAAATTTAAGTCTTTGAATTTAAATTTTAGATTCCAAATAGAATTTTTTTTTTATTTCTATTTCCACAATACAATACAGTTCAACTTTCACAAGTTATTAATACCATTTTCTATCAATGGATTCAAACTGTATGTTAAAGTATGGATATGAGTTTAGTAGTCTGTGACCAGGATCCACTTGGACTACTCTAAAAACTCTTTATTGTAACTAAACCTAAGTCATCAAAAGACACAACCACATTTTAGTATCTATGGCCTTTGTATCTTGTTCATAGTAGTTTTGACAAGATCATTCTCTGCAAATAGTCAATATGCATCTCATTCGTAGATGGATGTACATTCAGGGGTGGATATGAGTTTTTTGTTATGTTTTTCAGACGATCACTCTAGATTTTACCTTATACACAAAAATTAGAAATGTATGAAAAATTTCATGAATTTCTAGCAATGGTGAAAAACCATTAAGGTAAGTGGTTAAGGATCTTGCAAACTGATAGGGGTGGAGAAATATTTGGTTGATATGCAATTCAAAGATCATTAAGTTGATTTTTATGAATTATATCCAAACTTAGCTCCCCAGAAATTCAATTTGCATATTGATGATTAGTTACTAGTCGTTGCCTAAGTCCTTCTAGGGATATACCCTAGTAAAAGGAAAATTTCAGAATGATGGAATGGTTGTGTACTTAGTGTAAACCATTACTAGATTCATGGATGACCTAATCGTAATCTTAATAAAAGCTAGAACTGTTAACCAAGGTTTGCATGTTTGTTAGCTATTCTAAATTATTAGGGGTGGACCATTCCATAGTCATTAGATAAGAAAGTGTTTGTTCTTACAAATACTACTTTTCTAAGAAAATGACTAAGTCTGAAAATAAAGTAGCAAATGAAGGAGATATTTTTTTTCTTGATTCCAAAAGTGTTCTATCATCTTATTCGAAATATGATGATCCCACTACCTCTGTTGTTGACACAACCGAAGAGGACAATACCATTTAGATTCTTAGACAAAAGTCACGGTACTTTGTCGTAGTGGGAAGGTTTCAAGGAACTCACCCTGTTATGACTTGGAAGACACAGGTGATTAAAATTCATTGTTAGCTTAAACAAGTAATGGATTATCGGAATAAGAAACTAAGAAGAAAAGCCAAGAGAACTATGATTAAAACCATTCATGTGGAACAACCAAAAGTTTTCTATTACAAGGACATGAAAGGTAATTTCGTTAGTAAGTCTATTCAATGGACTTATCAAAACTTCATGTTCCTAGTATTATAGGTTTGAGATTATCTAAACCTATGGCTTGTGGTATACCTGGTAATTTACTTACTCCAATGCAAGCAACTTACTTTAGTAAGATGCTAGAGCATTTTTCTAATGGCAATCTATATAAGATTCTCGACTTCCAGACATAGATTTCATTTATCTAAGGAAAAGCAACAACTATTCTACAAAAGATAAAGCGATGAAGGAATCAACAGTGAGAGGTCTCATATATTCTTTAGTATGCCTTAGACCAGACACCTGCTGTTGAGTGGGAGTAATGAGTAGGTATCATATTAATTCAGGAAAAGAACATTGGAAGACAATTAAGTAAATCATAAGATCAAGAAAAGGAACTATATGTTAGTCTATAAGGGAGTATTTAATACCCTTAGACTACACAAAATAAGATTTCTAGACTTGCCTTAGTGCTAGAAAGTCTGCTGATGAGATGGTGATTACTGTGGGGGTGGACCAGTGATTTTGGAAAAGTGTAAAACCTATCTGAAGTCTCTATGTCTACCAGAGAGAGACTGAATGTTAAAGTTGCATTAAAGATACTTATTCAGTCTAAGGAAAGTTTTATTCCTTTTTTTGCATTAGTTCCAACATTTGATTAACGACTAGTGTTACTTCCTGACTAAAACAAAAGTAGTTGCCAAAAAGTATAGAATCCAGTATCCCAAGAGAGTAGACATATAGAGAGGAATTTCACATTATCAAAGTTTTTGTGATTAAGGAGAGGTAATGGTGGAGGAAAGGTTGGGATTAATACCACCTGTCAGATCCTATTACGAAGAGTATACTACTACTACACTTGATTTGTATATCAAGGTGTTGAGATTATTTGAAATGCACATTTTGTTTTATATTAGTGCAAGTGGGAGTTTGTTGGATTTTGTGCCCTAAATAAAACTCATTTAAATATAATCAGATTTACTTATTAATCAAGATTAGAAATAACATTTTATGTTGCATGGTTCACGTAATTTATTTCATGATTATATATATAATGTATAAATTCTATTTAAGTCCAGAACATATGAATTTATTAATGATTATAGTGTTGTCAGCACAGTGGAATGTAATCTTGATTATATGTTCGAAAGTTTAATTCCCTGATTTGTCAATTCACTGGATTTAGACAGGCATGAGAATTAGTGATAGGTATGCTTACACCTTGGATAAGTGTTATGACCTTTCCAGGGCATTGGCAAAGTTTACCATTATTGGATGTATGGAGTATACATCAGAAGGGTCCAATATTGAACTTTGATTCAATATGATAAATTTACCATAATATCTATTCAAAACAATATCACCTAGTTGATCCTAGATCAAATGATCTTAATCCTAATATGGTTAGGTTCGATCTCAAGAGTATTATACATGTTCTTTGATTTGTTAGTTAAGCCTACTTTTTGGTCAGGGTGATACGTACATTTTGGGAACATGGTAGTGCAATTGAGTGGGAGCGCTAATCATTAATATGGAATCTATAGCTTCTATAGGTATTTAGAAGTGAAACGATGATTTCCTTCGAGCTTACTAAATAGAGATAAATGAAAGAACGTTCATTTTAGTGACTATATTAATTCACTATAATATTATTTATAGGTGGCAAGTGTTTTAAGGATAAAATACATTGAAAGGGTGTAACGGTAATTTTATCCCTATGAAATGTAGATCATCTATAGAGGATCATTGATTATTAGGATTATAACAATGGATAATTTATAGCGTATCTATATCATGGAACATATAGAGCGTTCTATAAGACTAAGAGTGCAATTCCAAGTTCTATGCATGGATGCAATAAGGAGTTAATAAGACAGTGAATTTACCTTGTAAGTTTTGGGACTGGTTATTGGAAGCTCAGTTATATAGGCACATGGTCCCCATACTAGTTGAGACCATACTGCTTGTAAGACTCAGTTAATTGATTTTAGTTAATCAATTATAATTCTAAAATTAGACTATGTCTAGTTTATGAATTTTCACTAAGCAAGGGCAAAATTGTGAAGAGAAGAGATTCTAGGTTTTATTTGTTAATTAAGAGACTTTATATGTTTTATTAATAAATATATTAAATGACAATATTATTTAATAATTTAATTTTAGTTATTAAATAATTGGAATTGGCATTTAAGTGGTGAAATTGGAAAATTGGCGTTTTTGAAAAAATGGGATGGAAAAATGACAAAATGGTAAAATTGCAAAGTGGGGCCCAATAACATCCTAAGGTCGGCCACACTAGTGGATTTTACCATTTATTTTTCTATTAGTTTAATGCTAATTAAATCTAACCTAAACCTAGGTGGTTACCTATAAATAGATAGTGATGGCTTAAGGAAAAAGATGACGATACATCACATTCCTTCAGTAAAATTTTAAGCCTCCTTCCTATAGCAAAACCGAAACCACATCCTCTCTTTTCTTCTTCAACTATTCAACCTTGAGTGATAGAGTGAGTGCCCACACACATCAAGTGGTATCTCAATCATAGTGTGGAAGATTGTGAGGAATCCAATCAACAAGAAGGGGAATCGGGCTCAAGAAGCAGATAAAGAGATCCAGGTTCAGATCTTGATAATGCTCTGCTAAAGAAACGAATAAATAGCTAGAGATCTGAACGGAAGGAGACATTATATTCCACTGCACCCAATGTAAGGTTTCCTAAACTCTATATGTGTTCATTTCATTGTTTTAGAATTCATATTAGGATGTTAATGAAACATAATTGATAGTAAATCTAGATCCTGGTAACACATTTCCAACAAGCTTCTACTTTCCCATTTGCCTGAGGATGGGCCACAACAGAGAAGCTTTTGATGATGCCATGCTTGTTGTAGAAATTAGTGAACATGTCACTATGAAACTATTTGTTGTTGTCCAACATAATCTTCTGGGGAAGGCTGAACCAGCATTTGATGTTCTTGATAACAAAGTCAAGGACCTTCTTGGAGGTGATTGTCGCCAGGGTTTAGCTTCTGTCCATTTGGTGAAGTAGCCTACTGCGATGACAGCAAACTGTACCCCTCCTTTTCCCTTTGGGAGCTGACCAATCAGGTCCATCCCCCACACTATGAAGGGCCAAGGAGATTGCATCATCGTGAGCTCATTTGGTAAAGCTCTTGGAATCTTCAAAAAGCTCTGGCACTTTTCACATTTCCTGACATAGTCCATTGAGTCTTCGATCATCGTTGGCCAAAAGTACCCTTGTCAGAGTATCTTTTTGGATAAGTTTGCCCCTGGCATGGTTTCCGCAGAAGCCTTCATGCACTTCTATCATAAGCCGTTCAGCTTTGGCTTTGGTGGCGCACCACAAGAGATGTTGGAAATATTTTACCAGAATCTAGATTTACTACCATGTATGTTTAATTAACATTCTAATATGAATTCTAAAACAATGAAATAAACACATATAAAGTTTAGTAAACCTTACATTGGGTGCAGCAGAATATAATAACTCCTTCCGTTCAGATCTCTAGCCCTTGATTCCTTTCTATAGCAGAGAATCACCAAGATCTAAACTTGGATCTCTTTCTCTCCTCCCTTTGATGCTGATTCTCCTTCTTGTTGTTTGGGTTCTTCACAGTCTTTCACACTATGATTAAGATACCACTTGATGTGTGTGGGCACTACTCTATCACTCAAGGTATTTCGAAATTCAAGAGAAGAAAAGAGAAGAGAGGGGCGGCTATGGCTTTTCTCTGAAAGGAACAATATGCAAGTCATAGTTTCCTGAAGCCAACACTTTCTATTTATAGAATGTCATCTAGGTTTAGGTTAGAATTGTATGGCATTCAAATAATGGACAAAAAAAATGGTAAAACCTTTGCATAGTGGCCGACCATATAAGGGAAATGGGCCTCACTTTGCAACTTTCCCATTTTGTCATTTTTCAATCCCATTCTCTCAAAAATGCCAATTTTCCAATTAAACCATTTAAATGCCAGTTCTAATTATTTAATAACTAAAAATTAATTATTAAATAATATTACCATTTAATATATTTATTAATTGACATATAAAGTATCTTAATTAATAAATAAACCTAGAATCTCTTTTCCTTACAATTTCACCCTTGCTTAGTGAAAATTCATAAAGTAGACATAGTCTAACTTTAGAATTATAATTGATTAATTAAATCAATTAACTGAGTCTTACAAGCAGTATGGTCTCAACTAGTATGGGGACCACGGGCCTATAAAACCAAGCTTCAAATAAGTCGAACCGAATTTACTAAGTAAATTCCCTAACTTATTAATTCCTTATTGAATCCACACTTAGAACTTGGAATTGCACTCTCAGTTATATAGAACGCTTTATATGTTCCACGATATAGATACGCTATTAGTTATCCATTGTTATAATCCTAATTTGATCAATGACCCTCTAATATATGATCTACATTGAATAGGCACTAAATTACCGTTACACCTTCAATGTATTTTATCCTTAAAACACTTAGCTCCATATAAATGATATTTCAGCGAAGTGAAATGAGATCTCCACCATTTATCTCTGTTTAGCCAAGCTCGAAGGATATCATCGTTTCACTTCTAAATTCCTATAGAAGTTATAGACTCCATATTTATGTTAGCACTCCCACTCAATTATACTATCTTGTTCCCAAAATGTACGTATCCCCCTGACCCAAAAGTAGGCTTAACTAACAAATCAAAGAACATGTATAATACTCTTGAGATCGAACCTAACCATATCAGGATTAAGATCATTTGATCTAGGATCAACAGGTGATATTGAATTGAATAGATATTACGGTAAATTTTAATATATCAAATCAAAGTTCAATATCGGTCTCTTGCGATGTATACTCCATACATCTGATACAGGGAAACTTTGCCAATGCCCTGCAAAGGACATAACACTTATCCAAGGTGTAACAATACCTATCGCTGATTCATGTCAGTCTAAATCAAGTGAACTGACAAATCAGGGAATAAACTTTCGAACATATAATTAAGATTATATTCCACTGTGCTGACAACACTATAATCATTAACCAATTCATATGTTCTGAACTTAAATAGAATTCATACATTATATGCATATAATCATGAAATAAATCATGTGAACCATGCAACATAAAAATGTTATTTCTGATATTTCTTAATAAGTAATTCTGATTATATTGAAATGGGTTTTATTTAGGGCACAAAACCCAACAAACTCCCACTTGCACTAATATAAAACAAAATGTGCATTTCAAATAATCTCAACACCTTGATATACAAATCAAGTGTAGTAGTAGTATATTCCTCGTAATATGATCTGACAGGTTGAATTAACCACAACCTTTTGTCCACCATTACTCTTCCTTAATCACAAAATCCTTGATATTGTGAAATTCCTCTCTATATGTCTACTCTCTTGGGATACTGGATTCTATACTTTTGGCAACTAGTTTTTGGTTATTCAGGAAGTAACACTAGTAGTTAAGACAAGTTGGAACGGTGCCACAAATGTATAGAAATTTCCTTAGACTGAATAAGTACCTTTCCTGCATCTTTAACATTCAGTCTCTCTCTGGTAGACTAAGAGACTTTAGATAGGTTTTTACACTTCTCTAAAATCACTACTCCACCCCAGAGTAATCACCATCTTATCAGCAGACTTTCTAGCACAAAGGCCAGTCTCGAAATATTATGTGGTGTAGTATAAGAGTTTTAAACTCACTCTTATCGACTAACATATAGTTCCTCTTCTTAATCTTAAGATTTACTTGATTGTCTTCCAATGTTCCTCTCTTGGATTAATCTGATACCTACTCATTACTCCCACTCAACAGCAGGTGTTTGGTGTAAGGCATACTAAAGCATATCTTTGACCTCTCACTGTTGATTTAAGAAATTCTTTCATCGCTTTATCTTTTCTCGAATAGTTCAGACTTTTCCTTAGATAAATAAAATCTATGTCTAGAAGTTGAGAAGCTTCTATAGATTTCCATTAGAAAAGAAAATGCTTCAGCATCTTACTAAAGTAAGCTGCTTGCACTAGAGGGTATACCATGAGCCATGGGTTTAGATAAACTCAAACCTATAATACTAGGAACAGGAAATTTTGTTAAGTCCATTGAATAGACCTATTAACCAAAATTTCATTTCATGTCCTTGTAATAGAAAACTTTAGATTACTCCATGTGAATGGATCAAACCATAGTTTTCTTGGCTTTTCTTCTTAGTTTCTTATTTTGACAATCCATTACTTGTTTAAACTCACAATGGATTTAATCACTAATGTCTTCCAAGTCATAAGACTCAGTATCGTTTGGGACACGGCAGTTGGGGTTGTGGTCAGGGGTATGGGCATCTGATCATAACCCGAGATTTATGTATGATTATGATTATGCTTTTCTTACTGAGTCCGTCGACTCACAGTGTTATGTTTATGTGTAGGTAAGGGCAAGGCCAAGGCTGAGGAACCGTGAGGAGGAGCCGATGAAGATTGTACATGTCGGGGCGGTTAGGCCTGGAGCGTACGATCCTCGGGACAACAGTGCTTTTGTAGTTAGTCGCTGGGCGACAAGTATTTTGTATTAGACAGTAAACTTTTTGTAAATTATTTTGTAAATGGGATCCCAAAGTATTTTGTATGAAATATTATATAAGTTTAATTAAAAAGCAAAAATTTTAATTAATCACGATTTCCATAAACCTCGTTGATTAGCAACGAGCTGCACAGTACGTTTAAAAATCATGTAATACGCCTATGCTAGTTAGGGTGTTACACCCCGTCCTTTCTAAACCACTGGACGGTGAGGAACTGGGGATATACCTAGCGGTAACGGAGCATGCCATAAGCGCCGTACTAATCAGAGAAGAAGACGGCGTGCAGCATACAGTCTATTACATCAGTAAAAGACTCGTCAAGGCCGAAGACCGATATCCGTTGACAGAAAAGCTCGCCTACTGCCTCATCTTAGCAACAAGAAAGCTAAGACGTTACTTTCAAGCTCATCCTGTTCGGATGTACACCGACCAACCACTACGACAAATACTGCAAAAGTCAGATGCCTCTGGACGATTACTCAAGTGGGCGGTGGAATTGGGGCAGTACGAAATCAACTTCCAACCCCGAACAACTATCAAAGGCCAAGCCTTGGCCGACTTTGTGGTGGAATGCACAGGAAAAACTGAAAGCATCCTAGAAGGCAATCTCGAGTCAACACCGCAGCCGAGCAACACTGAAAACAAGCCGACCTGGAAGCTGCATTGGAAGGGTCGGCCATAGATCAGCTATCTGGCGCAGGACTTGCCCTTGTGACACCTAGGGGACAACAACTGCATGCAGCTATCAAATAAAGCCTCCAACAACGAGGCCGAATACGAAGCCCTAATCGTTGGACTCAAACTAGCGAAGGAGATGAAGGCCGAACAGATCGAGATCTGCAGTGACTAACAGCTAGTGGTAAATCATGTATCTGGCGAATACGAGGCTCGGGGAGAAAAAATGATAGCATATGTAAGCAAAATAAATGATCTGCTAGCACAATTCAAAAGCTTTAGCCTCAGGAAAATTCCAAGAGAAGAAAACACAACAGCAGATGCGCTAGCCCGATTGGTGAGCAGCCATATAAGTGACAAGGCGAACCTGGTCCCGATACAGTTTCTTGAAGAGCCTAGCAACACCGGCATGGAAGAAATCGAAATGATCGATACATCTCCTAACTGGATGGTGCCAATAGCAGCCTATTTCAACTCTGGGGAACTCGCAGATAACCGAAATGAAGCTCGGAAAATGGGAAGAAAGGTAGCACGGTACATCATTGTAGACGGGATCATGTACAGAAGAGGATTCTCAATGCCATTACTCAGATGCATCACACAAAATGAAGCTGCACGACTTCTATATGAACTTCACGACGGATTCTGTGGAAATCCTGCAGCCGGACAAAGCTTATCAAAGAAAATTCTAAGGCAAGGCTACTTCTGGCCGACGATGATTGAAGATTCGAAAGCTTATGTCAATAAGTGCAACAAATGCCAGAGATTTTCAAAGATACCAAGAGCTCCGCCCAACGAGCTGACACAAATGCAAAGTCCGTGGCCCTTTGCCATCTAGGGAATTGACCAAATTGGACAGTTACCTAAAGGTAAAGGCGTAGTGCAGTACGCAGTGGTAGCAGTTGACTACTTTACCAAGTGGACTGAAGCCGAACCACTCGTAATGATAACATCAAAGAAGGGTCAAGACTTTATAATGAAGAACATCATATGCCGGTTCTCACTACCATACAAAATAGTTTCGAACAATGGCAAGCATTTCGAAAGTCAATCTTTCACTGATTTCTGTGCAAACCATGGCATCATCAAAAGCTTCTCCGCAGTGGCACATCCCCAAGCAAACGGTCAAGTTGAAGTAGTCAACAAGACCTTGAAGGATACACTAAAGAAGAAACTTGAAGATGCTAACGGAAATTGGCCGGAACAACTCCCCGAAGTTCTATGGTCATACCGTACAACAGAAAAAATAGCAACCGGTCAGACATCATTCTCAATGGCGTACGGTTATGAAGCTATGCTGCCCGTAGAACTCGAGCCACCATCCCACAGAAGGTTGATGTAAAGTCCTTTTTTGGCAAGTTAGTTGACAAAATAATTTTTCCATTTATGGTAAGATTATTTAGCAATCATATTAGGATTCTTACCTTATAAATTCAGTTTTTAGTTGTCTTTTTTAGGGAAACTTTGATTATTGCCTTTTCCTTATTGATTTCGATTGTATCTTGATACAATCAGAATATCTAATCTGTTTTTGGCAGGAATCAAGCTTTGATAGAGGATCGGACCCGATTTTAGCAAGTTTCCCGTTTCTGGTCAGATCTGCTGCATCAGCATCCGAATCTGATGTAGCAGATCGTGTTTCTTTTGGAAAGTTTTTGTATAGCTGTAGATTCGAACTTGTGGTTGCCTCTTTGGTTTCTATGTTCTATAAATAGAGCCTAGAGATCAACCATTCGAATTAGCTCTTCCATTATTCATTTTTTGCATTTATCTTTTAGAGAGAAGAGTGTTTCATTGTTTTGTGAGAGCCTAGTTGTTCATCTAGGTTCTAGTTGTTCTATTTCTGTTCTTACTCTGTCCTAGAGGTTGTGAAGAACTACTTGAATGAGCAAGAGATTGGTCTTCGGGAGAAGACTTGGTAAAGCCTTACTTCGGGAGGAAGTAAGTATTTGGTCTTCGGGAGAAGACTTGTTGAAGCCTTACTTCGGGAGGAAGTAAGCACTCACACTTCAAAGACGAAGGGAGTTCGGGCTTGAAGGTGTTTCAAGAAGTCAGATTCTTAAAGTGGATTACAAAGGATTGCGGCAATACTTTAGAGGGAGTCTAAACTTGTTTAAGTCAATTGTCTTTGTAATTTTGATACTTTATTAATTGATTTCATTCTCTGGGCGTGGCCCGGTGGACTAGGAGTGTTCGTGAGAACACTGATACCACGTATAAATCTCTTGTGTCAAGTTATTTATTTTTCTGCAAATATTTTATATTACGCTTTGTTACATTTTCTTTGTAGCAGAATTACTTTCTGCTGCTGCAAACGTTTACAGTTTTAATATTTTCTTATATACAACCGACATTTGCAAAAACACGGTTTTTCAATTGGTATCAGAGCGGGACACTAAACTCTTAGTGTGGTCCTATAACGTTTTTGTGTTTAAATGTCATTTTTTGCAGAAGGAAGTTCGATTTCTAGACCACCATTGCTTAATGATTCTAACTATCCTTATTGGAAAGTTAGAATGAGGGCCTTCATCAAATCTCAAGATGAGAAAGCTTGGAGAATGGTTCTATCAGGTTGGTCTCTTCCAGTTGAGACAGATTCTTCAGGTAATACTACTATAAAATCTGAATTGGAATGGTCTATTTAAGATGATAAACTTTCTGCCTACAATAGCAAAGCCTTGCATGCTATCTTTAATGGTGTAGGTGAGGGTTACATTAAACTTATATCATCTTGTGTTTCTGCTAAGGAAGCTTGGGAGATCCTTCAAACTCGGTTTGAAGGAACTTCTGATGTGAAAAGATCTAGATTTATCATGCTTCAAACTAAATTTGATGAGCTTAGAATGTCTGATAGTCAAACTTTAACTGAATTTTATGAAAAATTTTCTGACATTGTTAATGAATATTTTACTCTTGGTGAAAAGCTTGATGACTCTCTTCTTGTGAGAAAAATTGTTAGAGTACTTCTAGAAAGGTTTGATACTAAACTTTTGGCAATGGAGGAAGCTAAAGATTTTAGCACTATGAAGGTGGAAGAATTGATGGGCTCCTTACGTACTTTTGAAATAAATCAACAGATTAAACAAAAGGACAAACCCAAATCCATTGCTGATAAAGGTAAAAGTATTGCTTTGAAAGTTGCTGAAAATGAAAATTCTGATAGTGAATGTGATGATGAGATTGCTTTATTAACTAAGAATTTTCAGAAATATATGAAAAAGATGGGAAATAAAAAGAATATTTCGAAAGGTTCAAAAGGTAATACTTTTGTTAAACCATCTGTCTCTAACAAAAAGGGAATTCAGTGCAGGGAATGTGATGGTTTTGGGCATATTCAAGCTGAGTGTGCAAACACTTTGAAAAAGAATAAGAAAAGTTTCAATGTCACTTGGAGTGATGATGAAACCGAAAGTGATGAAGATAATTCTGAAAATGTTGCCCTAACCTCTGTTATGACTAATGTGTTGTGTGATTCACAGGTGAAAGCTAGATTGGTATGTTTGAATAATACCACTGAACAAGAGGAATCAGATTCAGATGAGTCTGAAATCTGTGAAGAGTCTCTTGCTTCAGGTTGCGTCTGAAAATAGAGAGTTGAATAAATTGAATAAAAAATTGTCTCATCAAATTGAAATGTGTGAATTGAAAATAAAAGAGTATGAGACAAGTGTTTGTGATAAAGATGAAAAAATTACTCTCATAAAAAAGGAACTTGAAAATTTTAAGAAAAATGTTCAAATGCTTAACCCTGGATCTTCTATTTTTGAAAAAGCTCAGAATGCAGGTCAAAGAGGTTTCGCAGGCCTTGGTTCAAATGGAATGGAAAGTTCTGGAGTCACGAAGTTTGTAAAATCTAGTGTTCCAACGAATCACTCTGAGGCTACAAAGTCTGCTGTAACAGTTTCACAGCCTGCTGCAGCAAGAGCAATTTCTGACGCTGCAAAATCTCCAGGATTTTCGAAAAGAGTAAGATTTCAGGTAAAAAGATTTGTTCCCCTTGTCATTTTTGTGGTAGAAAAGGACATATCAGACCTAAATGTTTCACGTTGAAAAATCTGTTTAAAACGAATTATTTTGATAATTCTGAAAAATTTCAAAACAAACATAAAGGTTTGAAACAAATATGGGTGAAAAAGAATTGTCTAGCTGGTTTTTCTAATAAAACTGCTGCATCTCAAATGTGGTATTTTGACAGTGGTTGTTCTAGACATATGACAGGTGACAAGGACTTTTTGACTAACATTCGGCCTATGCAATGTGGAAAGTCACCTTTGGTAATGGCTTATCTGGAAAAGTTGTTGGTATGGGAACTCTAAATTTTGAAGGGTTACCTAGACTGAAAAATGTGATGTTAGTTGAAGGACTGAGGGCTAATTTACTTAGCATTAGTCAAATTTGTGACCAAGGGTTTACTGTTTCATTTGATAGTGATCATTGCTATGTTCTGAATGATGATAATGAATGTATCTTGTTGGGATTTCGATCCAATGATAACTGGTACACTCTAACCCCTGTGTTTACTTGTCATTCAGCTATCAACAACACCATAGATCTGTGTCATGCCAAGCTTGGGCATATTAATTATAAAAACCTGAAAAAATTGTCAAATGCAGGTATTGTTTGAGGACTTCCCAAGCTTGGTAAGGAAAGTGTTGGTAAGTGTGAACCGTGTCAACTTGGGAAGCAATTAAAAATCACTCACAAACCTGTGTCTGATATCAATACCTCAAAAGTATTAGAATTGCTTCACATGGATCTTATGGGTCCAATCCAAGTTAAAAGTTTGAATGGTAAACGATATATCTTTGTTTGTGTTGATGATTTCTCTCGTTTTACTTAGGTAGATTTCTTAAGAGAAAAGTCTGACACTTTTGATGCCTTTAAAACTCTTTATTTGAGATTAAGAGTTGAGAAAGGTTGTAATATTGGTAAAATTGTTCGAATTCGAAGTGATCATGGTAAGGAGTTTGAAAATTCTGTGTATGATCATTTTTGCAAGTCTACAGGTATAACTCATGAATTTTCAGCTCCCAAAACTCCTCAACAAAATGGAGTTGTTGAGAGGAAGAATCAAACGTTACAGGAAATGGCAAGAGTGATGTTAAATAGCAAGAAGTTGACAAAGCGTTTATGGGATGAAGCTATTAACACATCTTGCTATATAATAAACAGAGTGTTTATTCGTCCAGGTACCTCAAAAATATCTTATGAAATCTGGAAAGGTAAGCGCCCCAATGTAAGTCATTTTCATGTGTTTGGTTGTGTGTGTTATGTTTATAGAGATCGTGAACATATTGGTAAATTTGATGCTAAAAGTGATGTTGGTGTGTTTATTGGATATTCCTTAAATAGTAGAGCTTATCGTGTCTATAACATGAGAACTCAAACTGTTTTGGAATCAGCTAATGTGGTTGTTGATGATTTTAAAGATTTTTCAGAGTTTTCCACGGAAGCCAAGATAGATAGTCTCATGGATGCTCCTCCAGAAGCAGCAAAAGCAGATCCTTATGCAGCAGAACCCATTTTTGATGCTGCAAATGACAAATCTGCTGCTGCAACTGAGACTGGAGAACCAGAACCGTCTATCTTGACTCATCCAAACATCATCACTGATTCTATTCAGAAAGAACCAAGCACCAGAGTCAAATTGAATCATCCAAAAGATCTCATTCTTGGAAATCCTGAAGAAAGCATGGTAACTCGCAGAAGGTATATTAATTTAATCAGCTTTCTCTGTTTTGTTTCTCAATATGAACCAAAAAATGTGAAGGAAGCCATGACCTTTGAGGAATGGCTCAATGCAATGCAAGAAGAACTCAACCAATTTTTTCGTAACAAGGTATGGATTTTGGTCCGAAGACCAAAAGGTATAAATGTAATTGGAACAAAGTGGTTATTTAAAAATAAAAGTGATGAGTTCGGTACAATTGTGAGAAACAAGGCTCGTTTGGTGGCACAAGGGTACACACAGGTAGAAGGTATTGATTTTGATGAAACTTTTGCTCTTGTTGCAAGATTAGAACCAATTCGTTTACTTTTGTGTATTGCTTGTATTTTGAATATTAAATTGTTTCAAATGGATGTGAAATCTGCCTTCCTAAATGGTATTTTGAATGAGGAAGTTTATGTTGAGCAACCAAAAGGATTTAAGGATCCTCAATTTCCAGACCATGTGTACAAACTTGAAAAAGCTTTGTATGGTTTAAAACAAGCTCCTCAAGCTTGGTATGAAAGGTTGACTCAATTTTTACTTTCTCATGACTATCAAAGAGGTAGTGTGGATAAAACTCTTTTCATCAAGCAAATAAAATCTGATTTTATCATTGCTCAAATTTATGTTGATGATATAGTTTTTGGTTCTACATCCAACCATGAAGTGCAGGTATTTGTTGATCAAATGAAAAGTGAATTTGAAATGAGCATGGTTGGTGAGCTTACTTTCTTTTTGGGTCTTCAAGTGAGACAAATGGAAGGAGGTACATTTGTATCTCAAAGTAAGTATGCTAAGAACCTTGTCAAGAAATTTGGCCTTGAATCGGCTAAGCAGGTAAGTACTCCAATGAGCACCACATTGAAATTGACAAAAGATGAGAATGGAGTAAAGGTAGACACTACACTTTATCGTAGCATGATTGGAAGTCTTTTGTATTTAACTGCTAGTCGTCCTGATATTTGTTACAGTGTGGGAGTGTGTGCTAGATATCAAAGTAATCCTATGGAATCTCATGTATTAGCTGTAAAAAGGATTATTAGATATGTTAATAGCACTCCTGATTACGGAATTTGGTACTCGAAAGATACTAATTCTAATCTTGCTTGTTTTAGTGATGCAGATTGGGCAGGCAATGCTGATGATCGAAAGAGCACAAGTGGAGGGTGTTTCTTTCTTGGGAATAATCTAGTATCTTGGCATAGCAAGAAACAAAATTCCATCTCCTTGTCCACTGCCGAAGCTGAGTACATAGCTGCTGGCAGTTGTTGTACTCAACTGTTGTGGTTGAAACAAATGTTGGTTGATTGTGGATTTGAATTGGGTGTTTTGACTATTTTTTGTGATAACACTAGTGCCATAAATATTTCCGAAAATCCTGTTCAACATTCTAGAACAAAGCACATTGATATAAGGCATCACTTTATCAGGGAACTTGTTGAAAATAAATCATTGCAATTAGAATATATTGATACTTAAAAACAATTAGCTGATATTTTCACAAAGGCCCTAGATGCAAGTCGCTTTGACTCCCTCAGAAAGTCTTTGGGATTTTGCATTGTTTAAATCTTTCTTGTTCATATTTTTGCACAATATTGTTATGTGATTCTTCTCTAGCTTTTAATTTGCTTTCATTGTATTTTGACAAATCATGTTTATGCTTTTGGATTATAATAAGTTAGGATCTCATTCTTATCATATTTTGTGATGTTGTGTTAAAAGATTCATGTTACTATTTATTTGTGTCTAGGATTAAAAATGTTCTTATACAGAGTTGAGAAATTTTTGTTTCAATCTTGTCAGGCCCCTTGCTGGAATAGAGCTACCCATACTGAGGTGTGAAAGCCATCTTTGAGTAAGCTGGAACATTGTAATTAGCAACTATGATGAGGATGCACTACCATAGAAAAGGGCTACCTTCAGTATGGTGTGATAGCATCCAGTTGCGGGATCAAATTGAAAAAGGCAAAAATGAAAAATCTTGCCAAGGACAATGATCCTATTTTCACTGCACACACTTATGTCTGACAAGTGTGTTCAAATGTGTAAGTCTCCTCTTCTAAATTAAATTGATAATCCTGATTCACAATTTTTAGTAACATGCATATCTTTTTCCGTAACATCAATTAAGTATGATTTGATTCTGAGATACTAATTAACCATTGTCTTTAAAAGCATAACATGTATTTTATTTTGTCAATTTTCAATGATATTTGATTACATTGCTTGTTTATAATTTCATATATGTATTGTACACATTTTATTTTATTTTCAGTTTCTTAAAAATAAAAAAAAATAACAAAAAAAAAATAATAATAAAAAGGAGAGGGAGGCGTGTGACTTGATTCATGGGCTAAGGAAATTTTGTGCTTAATTGGTAAGTATCAATATTTATTCTTCCTTGATTTATTTTTGATATGTTTCCATTTAAAGATTGATCTTTTATATGGTAATGTGTCTTTAATCTTGAAAGATTGACTTATTTTTGGAAATATTGTTGGTAATTCTAGTTTCCTTTTATTTTTATTTTAAGAAAAAGGAAAGGGGTTGCAAGAGAATGGGCGGTTTCCTTTAGTGTTATTGGGCTGGTAGTTTCTCTTTTTAAGTTGGTTTCCTCTTTTGATCCTCTCTCACATGATTATAGAAACCAACTTCCTTTGTTTTTTATAACGATCCCTATTTTTTTTGTTCTTGCTTCTTTGTTTCTCATTCTTACTTTCAGAAATTCATTGCTACAACTAAGAGCCTAGGGCATCCAAGGAAAATGGTGGAATCCGAACAAGCCCCCTCAAATGCTCTTCTTGCTGCTCCAATCATCTTGGTGCCATGGAGGAGGTTCAGCAAGAGATGTCCAAGCAGTTGTCCTCATTGATCAAGCTTTATGGGGCATAAGTTTTCATTCTTTTTGTTTTTGTTGGGCATATTTCTATGTTTTCATTTCTTTTTGTCTTTGGCCCTTATAGATAAACAAAAAGGGGGAGTAATTGTATACTCAACTGTCTAGGGGGAGTTGAAGTTTGTGTTTTTGTTCGTCTTTGGTCAAAGTTAGCTTTTTATTTTAGTTTAATGTTGTGCTTCTCAGGGGGAGTTTTTATGTTTGTTTCGCTAACTTTGTTTTGTAGGTGTTTGTTAAAATAATATTTTGTTTATCTAAACTGCCAAAGGGGGAGATTGTTAGGTCCTTTTTTGGCAATTTAGTTGTCAAAATATTTTTTAATTAATGTGCATTTTATTGAGCATTCAATTTGTTTTTATCAACTGTAGACCATTTTTCCAGGGGGAGATGTGGTTGGTTAGTACTTGTGAACATATCTTTTAAGTTAGCTTGTTTGTGGTTTCTTTGTGATATTCAATTGTGTTACTCAAGGGGAGTAGTATCTTTTGCTCTTGCTAACTTGGCCTTGCAGGTACTTTATGTTAAAAATTATTTTGTTCATCTAAAGTGCCAAAGGGGGAGATTGTAAAGTCCTTTTTTGGCAAGTTAGTTGACAAAATAATTTTTCCATTTATGGTAAGATTGTTGAGCATTCATATTCGGATTCTTACCGTATAAATTAAGTTTTTAGTTGCCCTTTTCCTTGTTAGGAAAGTTGCACTTTCAGCTGAACCTTCCTTTGTTGAAAACTTCTTAAAAGAGAAGAAATTCTCTTTTGGAAAGTTGTCTTTTTTAGGGAAACTTTGATTATTGCCTTTTCCTTATTGATTTCGATTGTATCTTGATACAATCAGAATATCTAATCTGTTTTTGGCAGGAATCAAGCTTTGATAGAGGATCAGACCCGATTTTAGCAAGTTTCCCGTTTCTGGTCAGATCTGCAACGTCAGCATCCGAATCTGATGTAGCAGATTGTGTTTCTTTTGGAAAGTTTTTGTATAGCTGTAGATTCGAACTTGTGGTTGCCTCTTTGGTTTCTATGTTCTATAAATAGAGCCTAGAGAGCAACCATTTGAATTAGCTCTTCCATTATTCATTTTTTGCATTTATCTTTTAGAGAGAAGAGTGTTTCTTTGTTTTTTGAGAGCCTAGTTGTTCATCTAGGTTCTAGTTGTTCTATTTATGTTCTTACTCTGTCCTAGAGGTTGTGAAGAACTACTTGACTGAGCAAGAGATTGGTCTTCGGGAGAAGACTTGGTAAAGCCTTACTTCGGGAGGAAGTAAGCATTTGGTCTTCGGGAGAAGACCTGTTGAAGCCTTACTTTGGGAGGAAGTAAGCACTCACACTTCAAAGACGAAGGGAGTTCGGGCTTGAAGGTGTTTCAAGAAGTCAGATTCTTAAAGTGGAATACAAAGGATTGCGGCAATACTTTAGAGGGAGTCTAAACTTGTTTAAGTCAATTGTCTTTGTAATTTCGATACTTTATTAATTGATTTCATTCTCTGGGCGTGGCCCCATGGACTAGGAGTGTTCGTGAGAACACTGATACCACGTATAAATCTCTTGTGTCAAGTTATTTATTTTTCTGCAAATGTTTTATGTTCTGCCTGTTCTGTTTTGCTATAGCAGAATTACTTTCTGCTGCTACAAACGTTTACAGTTTTAATATTTTCTTATATACAACTGACATTTGCAAAAACACGGTTTTTCAGTTGACGTACGATCAAGGTACCAATTACATACTCCTTACAGAATCACTTGATGAAATCGAAGAAAAACGAGCAACTGCAAACTTAAAGTTGGTAGCTCATCAACAAAAAGTAGCTCGGTATTTCAACAAACAAGTGAAAGCTTAGAAATTCTTTGTGGGAGATATGGTCCTAAGAAGGGTATTCCTAAACACCAAAGACAACACGTCAGGCGTACAATGACCCAACTGGGAAGGACCATACCAGGTGGTCGAAGTTCTCAACTCCGGAGCATACAAACTGGGTAAGTATGACGAAAAAATGCAACTCATTCTAGTACCACGATATTGGAATGGAGAACATTTAAGGAAATACTACCAATAGAGTACTAAGGTCGGGTAGACCAATTCAAAGTACTCAGGTCGAATAGACCATTTCGAAGTACTCAGGTCGGGTAGACCACTTCAAAGTACTCAGGTCGAATAGACCATTTCAAAGTACTCAGGTCGGGTAGACCACTTCAAAGTACTCAGATCGAATAGACCATTTCAAAGTACTCAGGTCGGGTAGACCACTTCAAATTACTCAGGTCGAATAGACCATTTCAAAGTACTCAGGTCGGGTAGACCACATTAAAGTACTATTGAACATTCGCTTCTAAGTGAATGGCCTCTTGAGCGGACTACGCGCAAAGGCTTCAGAAAAAAAAGTACTCAGGTCGGGTAGACCACTTTAAAGTACAGTTTCTTATTTGTTTTATGTCATGTTAAGCTAAAAAGATCATATTAGATCACTAGCTCTGATGTAAGTTACTACGGTAACAAATACATTTTCGATCAATAAAAGAATAAAGATAGTATTTCCAATTCTATTGAGTCGAAAAAATCAGCATGATTATAATTTACCTAAAGTGCGTACAAAAGGTTTAGTCGAACCCAAAACACCGAACAGAAAAGCAATATATTTGCGAAAGACAAGTGACCAAGAGTCATACGTCTGCTCGGTCACTTGGGGGGCACCTATACCTGCACAAAGCATTTGGTAAACATAAAACAATCACAATTGCACTGCAATTATAAACAGAGAATGAAATTCATTAATGATAACAAGAGCATATAGTACCGGGATTAAAAGCTGCCCGGTCAGCCTGTTGTCCAAAAAATGAAAAATAATTCCAAGTTTAAAGACCGCTTGGCCGGTCATGATGTCTTAAAGGCCTTGAGGCCATATATAATATATATATATATATATATAAACAGGAGATAAAAAGAGAAGTGTTCAAACAACTGGAGTACCAGGCTCTGGGTTCGGTTCTTCAAAGCCAACTGGAGCAGGAGGATCTGTTGTTCGAGCAGGAGAAGCATCAGCAGCCTGGTCAGAAGCTTGGTTGGAAGTTGAAGCAGCCACCTCTTTCCCACCATAGGCAACTTGGGCCGCACAGTACTCGAGGTACATGTCCTTAGCGTCGCCCAAGTAGTCGTAGTTGGCCTGGGGATTAGCCTTCCAAAAATCAAAGAAGAGCTCGAGGCCGGCAGTCTCCAAAGCATTGACCTTCTCCTTCAAATGGTCTGCCTCGGACACCTGAGCGTCCTTATCTTTCTTTACCCGAAGAAGGACCTGCCGCAGAGAACTCCTCTCATCCTGAAGACAATCAACTACAGCAAATAAGGTCTCCATAGTTTCCTCAAAGCGATCAGCAGCCTCGAGGTCCTTCGTTAGCATGGTGATCTTCTTCTCGGCGGCAAATAGCTTCTTGTTGGCCTCACCCAACTCATGACGAACAGCTGCAGTCTCCGTCCTGGCCTCCTCAGCTTCCTTCTTGGCCAAGTCCGCCTCCGCCCTCAAGGTGTCGGACAGAGCCGCACTCTTGGAAGTCGTAGATTTAGCCCGGGAGTAGGTGTAAGCCAACTTCATACCGCCTGCATAAAGGAAAAAGTCAGCATATGGAGCTAAGTGTGAAAAGTTAAAAGGGAAGTATCAAAAAAGACTAACCCTAGTGAGCTCCCTCAAGACTCCGCCCACCAACACATCGAGAGATGAGTCGTTGTCAGCACCAGCCAATTGCTCACTGACCTCAGGAACCAGCCGGTTCATGTAGTGAGCCAGTACCTCCTTGCCTTTCCTGGCCTCAGGCAGCACGCGCACGGGTGGAGTTGGTGCCTGCACCCGCTGAGGGATCCTCCTAACCAGTTTGGACCCAGTTGTTGGTGGCCCAGACTCCTTAGACTTTGCAAATTTGGGAGTGGAAGGATTTGAAACAGTCAGCTCCTCGAAAAGGTCAATAACCTCTTCAGAAGGTCTCTTCTCCGAAGACCCCTCTCCGCCCTTAGACTTTTTTGCCAGAGGGGAGGCGCTAGAACTTTCGTCCATCCTCTTCCTCAGAGCATCAATCATCTGCCGAGACATGTCTGCACAGAATAAAAATAGTGTGGTTAGCACAAACCAGCAGAAAATACAATGCATGACATTCAAGAAGTTGAAAAAGAAGTAAAACGCAGAGTAACTGCCCGCCCAGAAAGTGAGAAGTCCATCATCACCTGATATCTCAGACATAACAACCTTCCCTTTTCCAGCATAGGGATGAGAGGGCCGAACATGTGAAATAGGCTCCCTTATGCGAATGGCATGTTCAACGGGCCTGGGCGTGGCTAGGAGTTTCTTCTTCCTCTTCAATGGGGTCACCTGCTCAGCCTCAGCCTCGGCTTCATCTTCAGGATTCATGAGCTCCTGAGCATACTGCTTTGCCCGGGCACCTCCCTTCAACTTAGCTTCACGCTTAAGTTGAATGAGCTCATCCTCCTTATTAGCTCGTTCAGGCCGGGCAACATCAGATTTCCCCTTCTTCCACGTCATGGACTTAAGAGAAAAGTCCTCCAGGTAAAGCCCGTACTGGACCAGATTCTCGTCAGAGGTCAGCTGGATGATATCCCTATCTTGCGCCGGCAACTGGGCAAGTTTTTGAGCTCTATCCCTAAGAGCAAGAGTGAGGGGAGGACGGTGATAAGTCGGGATCTTCTAAAATCGAGTCCGGGTGATGCTCGGATCCTTCACCATGAAGTACTCATCAACAAAACGCCCTATTTTGCTGATGGTCTTGTGGTCCGTCCCACTCAACCACTTGAAGCCTGGCTGAGAGAAGTAAAAATACCCCGACCTGCCTTGCTTGGGGGTAGACTTCAGGTCGAAGAACTGAGCAACCTCGAGGGTAGAAGGAGCATCCCATCTCTAGGAAGCGTAGAGGACGAAGAGAGTGGACAAATACTTAATGCCCTTGGGAGTAATCTGGGCTGGGCAGAGGCCGAAGAAGTCTGCCACATCCCGGCAATACTTATGCAAGGGCATCAGCGCCCCTTGCTGGTCGTGATCCCCCGACCAGGCACACATCCCCTTATCAGGGTTTGTGGCACGATTGTCGTGGGCGGGAATGTAGCAGTCTAGCCTGCCCAGGTATCCGTCCTGGTCGAGAGTGCAGAGGCGTGCCTCTGAAATCTTGGACGGAGGACTTACCAAACTGGCGCCCAAGGCACGTTGCCTCCTGTGAGGAACCGCCTCAGCAAGCTCCTCACTGACGTAGTCCACACCCTCAACCAGGACGTCCCCATCAGCATCGACTGGTTGCCCAGCCTCATTGTACTCCCCGAAGTTAGGGGGTTCAGCCTCTTCATCTCCCTCCTCATCGGGAGGACTGCCCGGACACGCCTCGTCCAGCTCCTTAACCTCCTGGACTTCAGTGTCCCCCTCACGGTCCTCCTCCGTTGGGACTGCGAAATCCTGTTCGGCGTCGGGCAGCGTTGCAAGCCAAGCCACTTGGGGGTCAGAAGCGTCAGCCAGTCGCGTGGTTTTCTTCGTACGAGCCATCATCCTATGGCTAGGTACAGAATCAGAAGAATTTCCTTCTCTAGAAGGAGAGTTAACACGAAGACGAGGGTGGACTTCATGCAGAAGTTGAAGCAGCTCCTGGTCGATTTGATGCTCGGGCTCCCAAGACTCACCTGGGTTCATCTACAAAAGAAAACACACAAGATGAGTGTTGGACGGAGTATCAAACGAAAAACAAGCAAATATGCCGACCAGGAGTACCCAACAGATTAAAGAACGACCATGTTCAAAGAAAAGTCTAAACTCAAGAAGTCAGAAAGTTTTCTTGAGTTAGGGCAAAAAAAAAGTTCATGAAGCTTGGAACAAGCAAAATGGAAAACAGATGCAATGTAGTTCTAAAATAAGCCCTACGGCTGAAAACTAACACAAGGATATGGAAAAGAAGAGTCACAGAAGTTTAAAACCCTAGGGTTTCCTAAAGTGTTCTTTCTATAGCGAAGTTACATTCAAAACGTAAGCATGCAAAGGAAAAGCATAAAGGGGATCAGAAACTTACTCAATGATTCGAATGTCCGGGTTCAAGCAAGCCAACAATCGTCTGTAGGCACTTTGGCAACTCTGAAGCTAGAAAATTTTCTCTTTTCGCTCTGAAAGTTTACTTAACAACGAAGGGTGATGAAATGAGGTAATGTGCCAGTACTCCAAGTATTTATAGGCAGAAGGGTAACTGTACGTAAAGGAACATTAGACGCCTCGGCTTCCCGCCTTAAAAGCGAATATGGGAAATCAAAAGTAATCGAGTGCAACCGTCAGCCGTGGAGAGAGAAATTTTGATTTTAAAAATATTAATTGTCAGAGCATTAATTAGCCAAAAACTGAAGGGACGCCCAGTCAGCTACACATCGAGTCTCAAACGGTCATGCTCGACACGTGTCCCCATACAAAGGTAGAGCCAGCTCAGAATAAGTCTACACGCAACCTGGGAGGTTCCGTACAGACTTGGGGGGCAAATGTTATCCCAAATTTTGCACTCTGACGTGGCATCACGAGAATGGTAACACGTTGACTCTAGTTAGAGCATTTGTTTGGATCAACATGCCGAGCAGGATGCCTCGCTGGCATGTCCATAATGGAATACTCAACGAGCCGTGCAGAATGAGCAACACTTAGTGAATTCAGCTTAACGCATCATGAGTCACCAGCTCAATCCCTATAACTCAGGGTTTAACTTACGTGGATGTGGCATACACACGATCCCACTATCAGTGTATTTAGCCTCAATCCCACGATCCTTGCATTCAGCATTGATCACACGTTCTTTCCGTTTATGCGCATTGTAACGAGAGAGGAAACTCTTCCTCCTCAAGTTTCCAGCCCTATAAATAGTGAGGAATGTTCACTGGGCAAAGGGTCGAAAAATTGTATCCGAGAAATTGTACGCCGAAACGCTATAAGCTAAGGCTATCTAAGAATTGTATATTCAGAGATATTATTGTAAGAGCTATAAGAAAAGGAAACTTCTTCCTTATTCTTAAGTCAATACAACTAACGAGGATTAGGCTATTACCGAACTACTCGGGACTGAACCTCTATAAAATTTTTGTGTCTTATTATTGCTTTACTACATATTCTTATTACGACATATCGTTTATTGCTTATCAAAAAGACTCATTGTCGTTCGCTAAAAGTGAAGTCAACAAAATTAATAAGCTAAGAGGAATTAGGATAATTTCATATTTAAATAAGAATCCAACGATGCTTCAATTACCGAGAGTCAAAGTAATCTTATTTATACAATTTTCTTGTTTCATATTGTAAATACTAGTCTAAGGTGTCATCTTTTGATGAACAGCTAGATGTTGCATTTACAATATTTATCTTTTGAGATGTAACACTATTATGTTTGACTAATGTTGACAATCCATTAGGGATTTATCTCATTAGAACAACAAACCAAGTTAGACCAACAATGAAGATTTGAAATTAAACTACAATTTAAAAACAAAAAATAACATGGTTCAATATAAATTCATACACAATTTAGAGATTATTAATCACATAGCAAGTAGGAATGACAAGTGAAAATACTAAAACATACAATCCTAAATAATTTCCAAGGTCTTCAACAAACTGATACCAGTGTCCCGTTTAGGCGAGAGTCAGTATTACCATCCATTGAATAGAATTGTCAGCTCATCTAAAATGATAAACATTCTAGCAACCTTTTATTCCACGTTGTCTCGTTTAGGCGAGAGTCAAGGCTATTCTATCTTATGAGCTTCCACCATTGTTTCATACTTTTGTAAGTCAAATACAGTTGCCACCATTAGGCTGATCAATACTATATAAAACACTTACAAATAATATTATCTTTCGAGATTCTACGGCGTTAAATTGCTAATGAACGTTCCTCCATTAGGGAGGATTACTCACTAAGACAAGAACTATGTAGAACCAACAATGGTGATCGAATGTCCTAATAATAAAGCTCATTATTTAAAATGTATTATCTTCTAATATTTATTTTAATCAATTTATTTTAAATATATATTTATTTAATTAAAATTTTCAATTTAGAATGAAAAATTCTAAATATAAATTTTTAATTTAATATTTATAAATTATACTTAGATGGATATGAAAATAACATGAATTATTTCCATCTTAGTAATAATATCCAATAAATATTTAGAAAAATATCCAATTTAAGTTGTTTCAAAATTAATTTAAATTAATTTACAACTCAAATTTAATTTTCTATAAATATATATTGCATTTCAAAAAATTGAAGTATGTATAAGAATATAATTTTCGAAAAATGCTTGTTAAAATAAAATAAAAATAAATCCTGGAAAAATTATCTTAATTTTATGTTGGCTCAAAATTAATAAAAGTTTATTTACAACAAAAATATAATTTTCCTATTTAATTCAATATTTAAGAAAAATTTCAAATATTTAATTATCATGATTAAGAGTCAACTTAAATATTAATTTTCTATTTAATTAAATATCAATAGAAATATACTTCAAGCAAAACAGATAATATCTTTCTAGACTTTCATTGACTAATTAATTCAATTTCTAATTATAATATATTTTAGTTCATTTATTTCAATTAATCATTAAATGAAAAAATCATTGATTTAAGTTGGTCCAAAATTAAAATAAATAATTTTCAACTTTAATCTATTTTTCAAATAAAATTCGAAATTTCTGTATTAAAGAAATACAATTTCGAGATTGTGGGAAAAAGATTAATAAAATAAAATAAAAGAAAATATATTTTGAAAATTATTCAAATTTACGCTGTTTTGAAATTTAAAAAAAAATTAACTTAAAATAATTTTCAACTTTAATTAAATATCATGAAAATAATAATATATAAGTATCATGATGAAAATCAACTTAGATATTTAAATTTTTCAATTTAATTAAATGTATTAAATTCAAGAAATCATTAATTAAGTATAGAGGAAACTTAATTATTAATTCTAGTTTAATACTAGGTAAAATATACTTAACTTAGATTGTACCAAAATTAATTATTAAACAATTAATTTCACAATCTATGATATTTTCCTAATTAAATATTAGAAAATATAATTAGTACTAGAAATAACTATCTAGAATATAAATCATTAACTAAGTGTTTTTCTGAAATTAAGTTTAAAATATTAAAATGAAAAATAAATTTCATATATTTTAAAAGTTAATTATGTTGCTAATTCAATTTTAATTAGGTTAGACTAATATAATTAACCTAATACAATTATTTAAATAGGGCAAATGGGCCTTCACAATTGGGGTAGTTCATGTGAGGGAGGGTTGGTCTATTATGTCGTACCCACTGCTATTGGCCCCCTAACTCTCACACAAGGCCCAAAAGAGAGGAATTTAACCTTTAAATAAAAAATTGTTATTCATTGAATAAGCCCAAATCTAATTGGGCCTAAATAAAATTACTTATGTCAAATTTTATTTTAGCAACCTAGTCCATTTACTTAGTAAAACTTAAATGGGTTTCCTATATGTATCTAAGCCCAATTAGAAACACATAGGCTCACACAGGTCAAATGATTTGGATGGGCCCTATCATGTTACTAGGTTTACACAGATGAAAGAAGTACAAAATTTACCTGCTACAAATTATTTATAAGATCTATTGACAATTAGACTATGATTAAAATCAGATCATTGGATCTGTCAACAAGTTAATCATAGCAACTTAGATCAAATAAATAATAGGTTTGTTAAAAAAAGTTTTAAATTAACAATATAACAATTAAACAAACATGTCCATGTAACAAATGTGAAATAAGATATTAATATAATTAAATTATTATTCTTAAACTAACCAATCAAATTTTGAAAATTTAGGGTTGTTAAAACAAACCTTAAGAATCTTAGAAAAAAGAAACTAATTTTAAAATATCTTGGTTTATTTGAATCAAATTAAATTAAATATCAAATAAGATCAATGATTTGAAAGAAAAAATCTTCAATATCACTTTCAAATCTTATAATTTAAGAAAATAAACCAATTTTAAAATAGATTTGGTCAGATAATTATTATTTTAGGAATAAAATAATAAATAAATAATAATTACCATAATTATATGTCAAAATATCTCAAATTAAGCAATATTCAATTTTTTACAAAAATATCTAAGTTATTTAAATATTTAATTCATAAATTTCCAATAAGGAAAAAAATGATATATATAGAAAAATATCATTTTTAAACTGATAATTTATAAATAATTAAATATTTAACAAAATAACAAACTTTTGAATTTTAAAATATAATGGTTAAAATATCTATAAAAATATCTAAGTTAATTTCAAATTTATTAATTATTTAATTTGTCATATAAGATAATTTTAATATTATACTTCAAATAAAAAGATAAAGTTATCTTTTAATTTAAAATATGTTAAATATCAAAATATCTAATCTTATAATTAAATAATATATAAATATTAAAGAAATTAACAAATTTTTAAATGTTACTGTTGACCAAGGTTTTCGGTAACTAATAAAATATTATAAAGTTACAGAGCTGTAAGAAAATTAGAGAAGGAATTTTACGTGGTTGGGGCGTTAATGAGCCTTAGTCCACGAGTCTTTGTTATTTATGGATGTATTTAATACAGAGAATGTATTTGGTGAGTGTTTCACTCTTATAAATACAGAGAATGTTCTTGGTGAGTATTTACTCTACTTACTCTTATGCAGCCAAAGATTCTCGATCCCATTTAATGAGCTTTGAGGGGGTATTTATAGTGTTTTTGGTGGGGTGCTCCCCAGAATTATCCTTACAAATGTATCTGTAAGTATCCATAAAGTTTGGCATTCCCAATGAATATACCATGGGTAATGCATGGTCAAATCCCTAGTTGCTGTAGGGTTTTTATGTGGAATGTCCTTATTGTCTTTGGACTGATGTGACTCTTCACAGTGTAGCTGTCGCTAGACTTAAATGATCATTACTTTGTAGTTGCTGGTTGGAGGTTGTGTCGTCAGACTTTATTGCGTGTAGCAGTCCCAACACGCTTCCTCCCATGCGGCATTAAATGCGACTTGATTGCTCAGGAGAAATCTGACACATCTTGGAGATGCCTTAATGTTACTTCGAGCTTCCGGGAGCATATGGGGTTCCAAATGCCTTCTCCGGGAGCTACGTCCTGAAAGCCACCTTACAGCATAAAGACTTAGCAAATATTTTTGGATTGTACATTGCTTGATCCACGTGTCCTTGTCTGGTTGGTCCACGTATATTGGGCAAAATTAGGGGCAACATTTACCCCCCAAGCCTTGTTTATTTGAAAAAATAAAACAAGGCTTGCTCAAGTGCTTCCGGTTGACTCCTCAGTTTCCTGGCACGAGCTTTGAGCGCGTGAGGGTGTATTTAATGATGGCTTTTAATGCAGCGATTCGCTGTTTGCAGAGGTCGATTCGTTTCACGCCCATTGATTGATACGGTGTATTAATGGTGTCAGACGGATACTCAAACGTTTCCACCGCCTTAATTGCAAATTAATATGGTTCGTTGATTTCTGAGAATTCGAATCGTGCGCTTCCCTCACCGTTCGATTGGTAGGCGATGACGCCTGTTCCTCATGCAGCTTTGCCTATAAAAGCCACCACCTTTCCTTCATTTCGGTTACTTCCCATTTCTTGCCAACTTTGCTCAAATTTCCCAGAGAGAAAAAATTCTCAGACCCAGAAAAACACCTTTGAACACTTTGCAATTTTCTCCAATTCTTCTTCGTTTGTTACTGTTAGTCCTTCTTATCTTCATTTGATTCACTGCAGGACCCCCAGTCTCAACACTTTATTGTAAGTTCCTTGCACCTTTTTCTTTATTGTTAATATGCATGGCATGCTGTTACTTATCTTGTTCTTTTCTGGGTTTGTATTCGAAGTTTCTGGGAATGCACACGTTTAGATTCTGCATATAATCGGTTTGGGTTTACTGCTCCAGTGATAGGATTACTCTTGTCACGCATTTTTTGTTATTTTTTGTAGAAGACCATACGTTCTTCGTATAGTGGTCACTTAGGGCATAGGATAGATTGTTTTCTTTCTACTTTCTGCCCTTTCTTTTGCTTTAGTGCGCAACGCCGTCTTCTGTGAATTTATTGCACCTGACTCTTGTCCAGGGAATCCTTCTAGGGTTTCCTGTATGACAGGTGTCCGGAGGGGGCCTCTTTCCAGCGGTTAGGGGAACCCCATTCCCTTTTTCTTGGTTTAGGGTTTGGTATGGGGCCTAACTGCTGGAACCTTAATTCTTTTCTCAGAATCGAAACATGTCTGCTTCTGGCTCAAAATCATCTAAGAAGAGCGGTAAGCGCCTGGCTACCCTCGAGGAGGTCTCCCTGGGTCCTGTTGCCAAGGAGGGGTACAAGTCTCGGGCGACCGGATGGGAGGCGGCCGAGCTTCACTCCACTCTAACTTGTCCCCATTAGCTGGAAAACATCGTGGAGGTAGCTAGAATCAAACCTTCCACATCCGGGACCTACCACCGGCCACCTCGTGATGCGGAGACGCCTAATCATAACTACGGCGGCTTCGGGGCCTGGAGCCAGACGCACTTGATGGTCGGGGCCATGCTTCCTCTCCAAGACTATTTTGTTAATTTCTTAGTTTTTGTCGGCCTTGCGCCATACCAACTTATTCCCCAAGCATACCGCCTACTTTCAGGCTTATTTATTTTTTACTCCGCCCGGGGATGGGGCTCTCCCAGCCCGGCGGAGATATTGTATTTTTACGAACTTGTTTCTGTCCCCAAGAAGGGGGACAAACTTAAGGACGGTTTTTACGGGTTCCGGGCCCACCCTGCCAATGAAGGGGTGGTCCGGTATAATAGGCAGACTCATGTTAAGGAGTATCGCCATCGTTTTTTCTTCTCTTCCGGGTTCCGGGCTGTCGACCATCCAGAGCTCCTCACTGAGTGGGTCAGGATTCCTTCTTACGAACGGACCGCACCCACTCAAGTCTTTCTTCGGAGAGCCCAGGCCTTTGCCTCTTATGACCGGGCTGATCTCGATGTCGGGGGCCTAGTTACTACGGAGAACTGCAGAAAGGCAAAATTCATCCTTCCGCACCAATCCGTGGAGGACTCTAACCTTTCCCGGGTTATCTATCCCAACGTGAGGGCGCCTGTCGCGGAGAAGACCTTCCGGGATGAGATCATCGCCACCGCCGAGAAGAAGTACCAGGAATAACTCTACCGGAAGGCTCAGGAGAAGGCATACTCTAAGGCCCGGGCAGCTTTCGGGAGGCCACTTCGCGTGGGGAGCCCGGTCGAGAGAAGAAGCCAGGCGATCGCTAGGAAGTCCCTTCAAATTGGGGACTCAGCGGAGAGAAGGGCTCCCAGGCCACAGCCTTCAGCTCAGGAGCCGAACACTGGGGCTCCTGGTGCCTGCACTTCCGGCTCCGGTGGTAAGTCTCCTTTATCAGTTCATCACGTCCCTTCTGTTGGTGAGTATGCCAGTCTTAGGCCTGTAGGGTTCGATGAGCGTCTTTATAGGTTTAGGATGCCCTTGACCCGGTGGGGAGACCATTGTTGGAATTTTATTTTACCAAGATCTTAGATCTACTCACAAGTATGTTGTTTAAACACCCTAAATATGAACTTTCTAAAACGATAAATTAAACACATATAAAGTTAAGAAAACCTTACATTGATGCAGCGGAATTAATGTCTCCTTCCACTGAGATCTCTAACCCTTGTATCCTTTCTGTAGCAGAGTATAATCAAGATCTGAGCCAGAATGTCCTTCTTCTTCAAGTTTGATCCTTAACAATCTTCCAATCTATGATTGAGTTACTGCTTGCTGTGTGTGGGCACTTACTCTCTCACTAGGGTTCGAAATTGATGAAGGGAAAAGAGAAGAGGGATTTCGGCCAGGTATAGAAAGTGGGGAAGGCTCAGTTTTTTTGAAGAGAGAAATTTCTGACAGAAAACTAATGAAAGCATGTGTTTGACTGAGCCATCACTTTCTATTTATAGGCA
This sequence comes from Cannabis sativa, assembly GCF_029168945.1. Taxonomy (NCBI): domain Eukaryota; kingdom Viridiplantae; phylum Streptophyta; class Magnoliopsida; order Rosales; family Cannabaceae; genus Cannabis; species Cannabis sativa. The sequence goes on along the minus strand of NC_083606.1, from coordinate 40,207,973 downwards.
ACTACTAGGTTTAGGTTAGGAATTATTTGGCAATAAAATAATGAAAATATTAATTTGAAAAACCCTTAATAAGTGGTCGGCCATGGTGTTATAGTGGGCCCCACTTGATTTTGTAGTTTTATCAAATTTTATCTCTATTTTCTCAAAAACACCAATTTTCCAATTCTAACCTTTTAAATGCCAAAACTAATTATTTAATAACTAAAATAGATTATTAAATAATATTTTCATTTAATTTAATTATTAAATAGACATATAAAGTCCATTAATAAATAAATAAACCTAGAAACTCTTTTCTTTACAATTTCACCCCTGCTTAGTGAAAATTCATAAAATTAGACATAGTCTAACTTTAGAATTATAATTGATCAATCACGTATCAATTAATGAGTCTTACAAGCAGAATGTTCTCAACAAGAATGGGGACCATGGATCTATATGCTAAGCTTCCAATAAGTGAACCAAATTTACCAAGTAAATTCCTACTTATTAATTCTTCATTGAATCCACTCTTAGAACTTAGAATTGCACTCTCAGACTTATATAGGGCATATTATATGTTCCACGATATCAATATGCTATCTCATTTAACCATAGTTATAATCTTATTGTGATTTAAAGATCCTCTATATAGATGATCTACATCGAGATTAGATTTCTTTACCATTCTCACCCCTCAATGTATTTTGCCCCTTAAAACACTTAGCTACCTATAAATGGTGTTTAGTGATCTAATGATTAGTCAGTTAAACAAGAGCTCATCCATTTACTTCTATTTGCTAAGCTCGAAGGGAATCATCACTTGACTTCTATACACTAGTAGAAGCTATAGATTCCATATTTATGTTCAGCACTCCCACTCAATCATACTATAATGTTCCCAAAATATACGTATCACCCTGACCTAAAAGTAGGCTTAACTAATAAATCAAAGAACATGAATAACACTCCTGAGTTGAGCCCAAGCATATCAGGATTTAGATTCTTTTAATCTTAAGATCAACTACTGATATTGACTTGGAAAGATATGTATAACGGTAAGTTTGTAATATCTTAACTTAGTTGCAATATCGGTCCAGTCCAATGTATACTCCATACATTCGAAACTAGTATACTTTGCTAATGTCCTGGAAAGAACATAACACTTACTCCAAGTGTAAGTACACATCATCGCTGATTATCACATTAGTGTAAACCCAATAACACTGATGAAACAGGGACTAAGTCTTTTGATTCATATGATCACAATCACATTCCACTGTGTTGACGATACTGTAATTGTGAATAAACATATGATCTGGATTTAACTGATTCTGTGTGTAATAGTAATAAACATATTTAAACCATTAGCATGTAAAATTCATGCAAACATCAATCACTTCAAATTTCTTATATTGATAACTAATCAGATTGTAAAGAGTTTTATTTAGGGCATAAAACCCAACAAACTCCCACTTGCACTAATATAAAACAAATTGTGCAAATAGGTCATTCTGATGTCTTGATCTTCAGATCAAGTGTAGTATATTTGAATCCACCCAAACTTCTGGAAACTAGTTCGTAAAAACTCTTATGAAACATCCTTTACTATATGCTTTACTTATCAAGGGATACTGAAATCTTTAATGTTTTGAAAGTACATCTGAAGTAACAGAAGACATGTCTCTCATATTTTAAAATATGGAATTGAGATAATACAGTGTAGACTTTTCTTCAGTGATATAACTTTCTGGTATTTTCGAATAGACAAAGTTATAATTCTTCTCTGGTAGAGCTTGAATTATTATACAATAATTCCTCCAGTCCCAAAGTAAGCACCATCTCATAGAATCTAGAAATTAGATGGTGAGATACAAGGATAACTGATACACAGTTCCTTAATATCTAACATATAGATCACTTTCATAAATCTTTCTTGAATATCTTCTAATGTTGCCTATTTGATTACATCTCAGATAGCTCCCACTCAATAGCATATGTCTGGTTAAATAATACTTTTAACCTCTGATTGTTTGGAGAGTTACCTAGTTGTGACTTTTGTATTAGTCTAAAACTTTAAGTTAAGACTAAGTCATCAACATAGCAGACTAGTATTTGAAGTGAAAAATACATGCCAGAGATAAAGTAATCAAAATTAAGATACCATCAAATTTTATGAGGATTAAGAATTCTTGGTTCAAGTCATTCGAATTGACTGAACTAGAGTTCTTTATCTTATTCTCATAATTCTGATAAGCTATTCCTATCCATGTGAATGGTTAGATTTGCTTTTCAGTAATGTTCTTAAGTACCTATCACAAGTATCAACCTGATGAAGATGGGTATAGAATTTTAAAATTCTCCCACTCAATTGAGGTAGTGTGAAACTTTAACAAAGAACTTTCAAAGGTATCAAACTTTTACTTACAATAGTAAAATCGAAGTGGAACATACAACCAAGATCAAGCATTTATATTGACAATAGCTAACTCATTATATTACTTCCATGTTTAAAGAAAATATGTGTCATATAGGGAATTGTGGAATAGACTCCACCCCTAAAATATACATATAGGGTACCTGTGGATAACCTCCACCCCTAAGTATATAGAGATTATGATCCACCCCTAAAGGTTGTAAAGATCATTATTCTCTTAGTGTGATAGAGTTTATGTGGAGTTGAACACTATCCAGAGTTCATTAGATATAAAAGATCGTTGAACTGCATAGTTTCTTAACTTTTCTCCACCCCTATCAGATCAAAAGATCTTTTTATTAAACAAATTCTTAATAATTGTATTAGAATTAACAATTATTAATAAACATAGAAATAATTTCTAGTGTTTATTTAATATAACTCGATGAAGAGTTGTAAATATTATAGAATTTGCTTCAATAATAAAAACACTTACACATACAAACATACAAATATAATGTGGTAATAATTGATGAAGATAAAATAAATGAAGCTCAATCTCATAAATTGCAATGGTGATTTCGAAAATAAAGAAACTTTATTAATAATAAAATAAAAATTTATTGCAACAATATGAGAAAAACAGGGATAAATATCCCTACCTAACATTTGAAATCCAAATTGTCTTTAAACTAAAACAATTAATTCAAAAAATAAATTGAAGAGCTTCATCTTCATCTCGACGATTTCACCCTTTAGTCCAACTTTCTGATCCAACTCAATTGAGTTCAAGTAGCTTTGCCTATAAGAAGAAGAAAACAAATAAACAAAGTTAGTCCAGAATCATAAATCCAATTGGATAACAATTCACTAAAACTCTTAAAGTTTATAAATGGAAATACCTTGTTTCTTTGCAAGAAGTTTAGGACATTGGGGTTTCCAATTACCTTTCTCATTGCAGTAGAAACACTTTCCTTTAAGTGTAGCATCACCAGAAGGAACAACCTTTTTATTCTTCATGGCTTTTGTTCGCTTCTTCGTGTTCTTCCACTTCTTCTTCGATTTGAGTTTTGAAACAGAGGCAACATTTGCTTCAGGTTTCATCGTCCCAATACCGTTCCCAGGATTGTGAGGTTTACTCCCTTTCTTCTTGGGTCCTCCAATAAAATTTTCATAAGATTGAAGGTCATTGACTAATTCATGAAAGTCAATTTCCTTCTTATTCATGACATAATTTGATGTGTATGGTGGAGTTAGGCTATTCAAGATAAGACTTACTTGAGTAGCACTATCCATTTCAGCACCATGATCCTGGGCTTCTTGGAAATAAATTGACATTAGGAGAACATGGTCACGCACGTTTTGATGAGGTTCCATCTGTGCATTAATGTACTTCTTAGTCGCGTCAAAGCGTGACTGAAGTGATGCCTTACCGAATAGCTCATTTAACTTCGTCATAACTTCAGCAGCCTTTTCGGTTTTAGAAAACCGAGTTTTGAGGGTGTCAACCATGCTAGAAAGCATAAAGTATAGAGCTTTGTCATTTGCTTTCTGCCAACGCTCATACTTTTCTTTCACAGCTTTGGAAGCATTGTCCCTAGGCACTTCAGGTGACGGCTCAGTTAAAACAAACAAGGCACTTTCTCCTATGAGAGCAATGTTAATGTTCTCATTCCACTTATTAAAGATAGATCCATTCAGCTTGTTTTCAGTCAACAGTGATAACATGGGATTCATTTTGATAATATAGGATACTACAAAATAATAGAAATCAACAAATAGAAATTAATAATGGTTTAACACAAAATCAATTCAGAAATTATAAGCACATAGCAAGTAGGAATGATATGAGAAAATACTTAAAAAATTCAATCCTAAATAATTTCCAAGGTTTTTTAACAAACTGATATCAGTGTCCCGTTTAGGCGAGAGTCAAAGCTACCATCCATTGAATAGAGTTGTCAGCTCATCTAAAATGTTAAACATTCTAGCAACCTTTTATTCGATCAAGATTGGAATCCAGCGTTGTCCCGTTTAGGCGAGAGTCAAGGCTATTCTATCTTATGAGCTTCTACCATTGTTTTGCAATTTGCAAGTTAAATATGGTCGCCATCATTAGGGTGATCTATACCATATAAAACACTTACAGACTACTTATCATGCGAGATTAAACGGTGCGAAATTGGTAATGAACGTTCCTCCATTAGGGAGGATTACTCACTAAAACAAACGCGATGTAAAACCCACAATGGAGATCGAATATCTTAATAATAATAAAGCTCATTCTTTAAAATGTATTTTCTTTATTATTCTAATAAATAAATTCTCATTAAATTCGAAATTTAGAATTGAAATTCTAAAGGAAGAATTTAATATAATATTTATAAAATTATACTTAGATGGTGATTGAAATAAAATTAATTATTTCCATCTTAGTAATAATCTTAAATATAAATATTAAGGAAATTAATTTAAGTTGAATTAAATTAAATAATTAGCAACTTTAAAATTTCCTTTGAGAATATATTTATTGAGTTCGAAAATTTAAAGTATATAAAAAAAAATTTATACAATTTTCGAAAAAATAATAAAAATAGAAAAGAAATACTTCAAGCGAAAATATCACCTATCTAGATTTTCTTTTGACTAATTAATTCAATTTCTAATATTATATATGTATATATATATATTTTAAATTCATTTATTTTAAATTAATCAATTAAATGAAAAAATCATTGATTGTAGTTGGTCCAAGAATTAATTAAAATAAATAATTAATTTACAACTCAATCTATTTTTCAAAATTAAAAAATTCGAAAAATATTGCATAAATAAAATGCAATTTTCGAAATTGATTAAGAAAATAAAGAAAAAATATATATTGAAAATTATTTAAATTTAAGTTGAAAAATTAAATTTCAACTTAAAAATAATTTTCTATTTAATTAAGTGTCATGAAAAATAAATAAATATTTAAGTATCATGATGAAAATCAACTTAGATATTTAAATTTTCAAGTTAATTAAATGTATTAAATTCAAGAAATAATAATTAAGTGTAGAGAAGGCTTATTTATTAATTTCTAGTTTAATACTAGGAAAAATATACTTAATAAAACTGTACCAAAATTAATTATTTAAATAATTAATCTCACAAAGTATAGTATTTTCCTATTTAAATATTAGAAATAATAAGTAGTCTAGAAATTACTATCTAAAAAATATCTTATTTGACTAAGTATCTTTTCAATAAAAATTTGAAAAATATCTAATTTAAGTTATATAGAAAAAATCTAAAACTTAAATAATTTCAAATTTAGATTTAATTAAATATCAAAATTAAGTTATAACCACTTAATTTGAAAATATCTTTTTAAGTTAATATTCGAAAAGATATTAACTTAAAAAATATCTTAAGAATCTTTAATAACTAATGCCTAGGATTCCTCAACTTAATTTAAATTTAAATAAAATATTCAAATTTAAGTTAGATAAGAAAAATCAGTTGATACAACTAATTTATAACTTAAATAGGAATATTTAATTAAATAAGCTCCAGAAAGAATCTTAGTTAGTTAAAATTCTATATTTAATTAAATACAAGAAAAATACAAATAGTTTGTCTAGAAATAATATCTAAAACTAAAAGTGTTTTTCTTAAAATTAACTTTAAAATATTAAAATGAAAATAAATTTCATATATTTTAAAAGTTAATTATGTTGCTAATTCAATTTTATTAGGTAAAACTAATATAATTAACCTAGTACAGTTATTCAAATCAGGCAAATGGGCCTTCACAATTGGGGTAGTTCATGTGAGGGGGTGCTGGGTTCATTATGTCGTACCCACTTCTATGGCTCCCAACTCTCACACAAGGCCCAAAAGAGAGGAATTTAACCTTAAAATAAATAACTGTTATTAATTGAATTGGTCCAAAAACTAAATAGACCTAAATAAAATCTATCATGGTGTGACATTTTATTTAGCAACAACCTATATGCATCTATATAATAAAATAAACACATAGGCTCACACAGGTACACACTTGGATGGATCCTATCATGTTGCTAGGTCATACACAGATGAAAGAAGATTGTAAAATTTACCTGTTACAAATTATTAACTTGACCAAGGGAGCCATCAGATCATTAGATCTGGCAAAAAGTAATCATGGCTATTTGCAATCAAGTAATAATAGGTTTTGAAAACTTACACACAAGCTAAAACCATATACTCCTGCAACAAGGTTAGCTGGATAGTTGGAAGTAGGATTTATTTAATTTTAAATAAATAAATTTCAAAATTAATAACTAAATAAAAAATATTTAATTTAAAAAAAATAAAATAAATAATTTAATTTTCGAAAATAAATAAAAAAAATATTATTTTAAATTTCGAAACTATTTAAAAAAAAATATTTAAAATTAAACCTACAATTTTGAAAAATTAGGTTTCAACCAACCTAAATATCATTTCAAAAAAAATTTGCTAACTACTTTTAAAAATTAAATGTTATTTTATAAATAAAAATTAAATAAAATTAAAAAAGACAAATTAAATATCTTTTTCAGATTTTAAATTTAATTTGAATAAATAAAATAACAAAATTTAAAAGTTAGCAAAATATCTTACATCTATTTAAAATTACATGATTATAGTTATCTTATTTTAAATTTAAATAAGGTCAAATTATTTAAAAAAGATTTAATTTAAAATACTTAAAATCTGACCTTAAATTTAGAAATAAGATAAGATATAATCAAATTTAAAAATAAGATAGATAATTAAGCAAAAAAGATAGATATTTACTAATTTCAAATTCAAATTACACTAATATCTTGAATTAAATTTAAAAAATATTAATTAATTCATAATGATAATTAGAATTGAATTAGGAATAGTAAATCTATAAATACAAAACTACACAAAAAATCGGAAGTTAATTCCATGAAAAAGCATGAAAAAACGAAGAAAAATGAAAAAATTGCGAGCTGTACGGACAGTTTTCGCGATTGCAGGAAAATTTCAGCACAACTCCGATTTTTCCGAATCTTCAAAAAATCATAACTAATTCAAATTAAATCGAAATTGAGTTCTGTAAAAAAGTAACTTGCTTAATTTTTTCCATGCTATCCAATAAAAATAATTCCAGAAACAGATATTCAATTATTTTATACGAAAATTCACAAACATCAATCAATCATCAAATAACACTCAATACAACATGATACCATCCAAAAACAAACAAACATTCATTTTAAAGTCCAAATTTCATGCAAGTAAATCAATTACCATGGCTCTGAGGCCAGTTGTTAGAATTTTATTTTACCAGGATCTTAGATCTACTCACAAGTATGTTGTTTAAACACCCTAAATATGAACTTTCTAAAACGATAAATTAAACACATATAAAGTTAAGAAAACCTTACATTGATGCAGCGGAATTAATGTCTCCTTCCACTGAGATCTCTAACCCTTGTATCCTTTCTGTACCAGAGTATAATCAAGATCTAAGCCCGAATATCCTTCTTCTTCAAGTTTGATCCTTCACAATCTTCCAATCTATGATTGAGTTACTGCTTGCTGTGTGTGGGCACTTACTCTCTCACTAGGGTTCGAAATTGATGAAGGGAAAAGAGAAGAGGGATTTCGGCCAGGTATAGAAAGTGGAGAAGGCTCAGTTTTTCTGAAGAGAGAAATTTCTAACAGAAAACTAATGAAAGCATGTGTTTGACTAAGCCATCACTTTCTATTTATAGGCAACTACTAGGTTTAGGTTAGGAATTATTTGGCAATAAAATAATGAAAATATTAATTTGAAAAACCCTTAATAAGTGGCCGGCCATGGTGTTATAGTGGGCCCCACTTGATTTTGCAGTTTTATCAAAATTTATCTCTATTTCCTCAAAAACGCTAATTTTCCAATTCTAACCTTTTAAATGCCAAAACTAATTATTTAATAACTAAAATAGATTATTCAATAATATTGTCATTTAATTTAATTATTAATTAGACATATAAAGTCTATTAATAAATAAATAAACCTAGAAACTCTTTTCTTTACAATTTCACCCCTGCTTAGTGAAAATTCATAAAATTAGACATAGTCTAACTTTAGAATTATAATTGATCAATCACGAATCAATTAATGAGTCCTACAAGCAGAATGTTCTCAACTAGAATGGGGACCATGGATCTATATGCTGAGCTTCCAATAAGTGAACCAAATTTACTAAGTAAATTCCTACTTATTAATTCTTCGTTGAATCCACTCTTAGAACTTAGAATTGCACTCTCAGACTTATATAGACCATATGATATGTTCCACGATATCAATATGCTATCTCATTTAACCATTGTTATAATCTTATTGTGATTTAAAGATCCTCTATATAGATGATCTACATCGAGATGAGATTTCTTTACCGTTCTCACCCCTCAATGTATTTTGCCCCTTAAAACACTTAGCTACCTGTAAATGGTGTTTAGTGATCTAATGATTAGTCAGTTAAACAAGAGCTCATCCATTTACTTCTATTTGCTAAGCTCGAAGGGAATCATCACTTGACTTCTATACACCAGTAGAAGCTATAGATTCCATATTTATGTTCAGCACTCCCACTCAATCATACTATCATGTTCCCAAAATATACGTATCACCCTGACCCAAAAGTAGGCTTAACTAATAAAACAAAGAACATGAATAGCACTCCTGAGTTGAGCCCAAGCATATCAGGATTTAGATTCTTTTAATCTTAAGATCAACTACTGATATTGACTTGGAAAGATATGTATAACGGTAAGTTTGTAATATCATAACTTAGTTGCAATATCGGTCCAGTCCAATGTATACTCCATACATTCGAAACTAGTATACTTTACTAATGTCCTGGAAAGAACATAACACTTACTCCAAGTGTAAGTACACATCATCGCTGATTATCACATTAGTGTAAACCCAATAACACTGATGAAACAGGGACTAAGTCTTTTGATTCATATGATCACAATCACATTCCACTGTGTTGACGATACTGTAATTGTGAATAAACATATGATCCGGATTTAACTGATTCTGTGTGTAATAGTAATAAACATATTTAAACCATTAGCATGTAAAATTCATGCAAACATCAATCACTTCAAATTTCTTATATTGATAACTAATCAGATTGTAAAGAGTTTTATTTAGGGCATAAAACCCAACAACCATTTGAAGGAGTTTTATTTTTCCAACTTAGGAGATTTCCTTGGTCGGTCTCGGATGGGGTCTGGTCCTCCGGAGCCCGTCCCCTTAGGCCCTTCAGCTTATATTAAATCAAGCTGGTTTCGGCCTTCGCACAGCTATCTCGGAGATGATACTGCCAGTATCAAAATTCGGAACTTTGCTAGGGCCGAATTAGAGAGTCAGGGTAGGACTAGCTTGCTTGTCATATCTGAGTGTTGGTTGTTTCCCACGGATGTTCTAACACTTGCTTTCTTTCTTTTGTTGTAGCAGGTGCTTCTATGGACGCCATTTTGGCTGAACTTGCCGGGGTTCACACTCCTGAGGCTCCTCCTCCCTTTACTTCTTCCCAGATGGCCCCCCCTCTAAAGATTTCTTCCAGTGCTCCTCCAGACACTATTGACTTAATGGATGATGAGGTGCTCCCGGGAGGAGGTCAAGAAAAGCAATGGGACTTTTTTGAGGAAGTTGAAGAAGGTGGAGGAGGGCACCGGGCTCTTCCTGAGGAAGTTGAAGAAGGTGAAGAAGAGCAAGAAATCGCTCTGATTTGCAAATGCAAGGGCAAAATGGTTGCCCAGGAAGAGCCCAAACGGCCACGGAGAGCTGATACAATGGCCCACGGTCTTGATGGCGGGGTCTCCCCCATGGACGAACACACTGCCCCTCCCAACATTGTGCTGACTCCGGTTCCAGGAGATTAGGCGAGACAGGAGCTCCGGATAGCTAAACACAACTACGCCATGGACGAATACTCCCGGGGGTATGCTGAGGTGGAAGCCCTTAGGAGGCTCTTGCGAGTTGAGATGCAAAATACTCTCAACAACCCGGAATACCAGAATCCGTGGGACCTAAATTTGGACCCCCTGTCGGACTGATTCAGTCACTTCCTCGGGCCCACCTTAGCTCCCTTTGCTGCGGAGATGACTGGCGAGTTTGCGTCCCAGCTCACCCGTTGTGCACCTAAACGGTTCGCTGCTTGTGCATCCTTGAACTCCATCAACGAAGTCCAGGATCTCAGCCACTCCCTCACTGTGGTAAGTGTTTCGTAGTTCACTTTTTCCCTTATTATTTTCTTTTTCGGAGATTCTTACTTGTATTATATTTTTGTTTTAGCTTGTTACTGAAGCCGGCCGTCTCTCGAAGAACATAATCAACCATGGTGTTATAGTGAGATTTCTCTCACCTAGAAACTCGAGACCAGACTCCTCTTTAAAGGACACGTGTATTCAGATTTCCAGTGAAAGCTGAAATGTCCGTGAGAGACTTCTCGAAGTTTAGACCTCGCCCAGGATAAAACCAGCGAGATATTGCGAGTGCGACCTAAGTCGAACCACGTAACCATAATTCTCATTATGCAGGGTAGATCCAACTCGCATGTGTCAGAACATGTGCGAGTGTCCCCTCTATATTTCCGCGAAAAGTATAGAGACCAACTCTCTATGATGCAATTTGGTCCCAACGACCCAATAGCCCTGACAAACCGATATAAATTCGCATGTCCAAATTCTACCAGCTCAAACATGCGATCTCTACAAGGGGCGATTACCTAAGGACGCAGACGTTCCAAATGTACTGGTGACCCTGCGAGCTCAACAAACGGAACATGAACAGTCAACTCGCAGATGCGGAAGACGCATACGTTGATGAACTTAGTAACTGTCACGCATTTATTAATGTTAACGTTGTTTGGTTTTAATTATTGCAATTCAATATGTAAATAATGGATTAACAATGAATGTGATCCTTGTGTAACCGATTGGACAACTACTTTGTATATAAAGGGGTGATCCACCATGAAAATGGTACCTACGAACCCTTTGCTACATTGGACTAAGCAGATCACAATCTGACTGAACCACTATAATTCTTTGTCTTATTGATATTTTTCAGCCTTGTTGATTGTTCTTGCATTCCCAGTCGAGTACTCGCCATTCTAGGTCGAATACTCGCACTTGTCACTTCCCTGAAAATTCTCTTTTACATTAATTAGATAATACTTTTTGGTGTTGCGAAATTCACTCGACAACATTTGGCGCCGTCTGTGGGAATCGACTAAAAGATTTCATTCACTTTAAAGAACACTATTCATCATGGCTGGAACTCACGCTAACGGAGCTAACAACGGGTCCATCAATATTGGAATGATGAGTGTACCACTTCGTGGAGCTGGAGCGCCACCTGTAGACGTCATCAACGGCGGAGTAGGGAGGAGCAATATCAGACCTCTCAACCTATTCCCAGAAATGACTGGCCCTTAGGTCGGGGACATGTCCACACAACCAGCAACCATGCATTTTCCCCCCGTCACTCCGGCGGTAGTATCCGAAGGAATGGTCCAGCTCACCACCGATCAATATGCTACAATTCAGGATCAACTGCGGGCACTACAAGCCGAGGTAGACGGACAGAGTCGAGCTCGACGCCCTCCTCGAGTTCCCGCCATTCGCAACGATAACCCTCAGGTAACAGTTTCTAGACGTCATACTAACCGTGTACGTAGAGAACGAAGAACTGACCCAGAAGCTCTGGACTTGAATCACCCGATGTCAAGAGATCAATCCGCAAGGTTTCCTAACCAGAGCGCACAAATTGACGAAGATCCTGAGCGCCGTAATCCTCGCAGTCGTCCATCGAGAGACAATGACGCAGAGTCAGCCTCTTCGTCATCGCATGGCCGCACTCCGAGCAGGTATACAAGGTGTGGCTCTGTACAAACACAACAGGGAGGACGTTATCAAGTACACCGAGGTGATCTACGTGATCATCTCAACGCAGTTTTCAGGGCACGCTCCCGCGGCCCACATAATACTGAGACGCTCCGTGATCCCCATGCGGGCGATCAGGGTGTCAACGCAGGTAATAACCCGCCTATCGCGCCGATCGCGACTACTGGATTAATATCCCGGCAAACCTTGTCGTGGTGGTTGCGAGCCCCGCAGTCGCAGCGACTCCAGCCCCTGCGACAGGAGGAATCGACCAAAGCATGCTTCTGCAAGCCTTAAAGATGCTCGAACAGCAGCGTAAGCCTATATACAAGCTGCATGGCACCTCACCTTTTACTGTAGAGGTGCGATAGGCCCAACTTCCGAAAGGGTTTTGTTTATCTGAATCCCTCAAGTATAAAGGTACTTCTAACCCGATAGATTATTTAGAAAAATTCAATACTATAATGGAAGTAGACCAGGTACCGCAACTCGCGAAGTGCCGTATTCTTGCGGCAACGCTCGAGGAAAATGCTCATGATTGGTTCACCCAATTACCTGAGGCATCGATATCGACGTGGGAAACCTTCGTCGACTTATTCGTCACGCATTCCCAGGCCACAATGACGTATAGGCCACCCTACACGACTTTGGCCAATATCAAACAAGAACCTGGTGAGTCTTTACAAGACTATTTCAAGCGTTTTAACGCAGAAGTAACAAAGGTCGAGAAGGCCCCCGAGTCTTTCCTTGTTTGTATGTTGATAACAGGTATCTTACCGAGGACCGACTTCTGGAAGGAACTACAAGCTCGAAGGCCGGAGTCCTTAGTAGAGTTCTTCGCCATGGCCGAACCTCACAAGAGAATCGAGAACTCTCTAGCAGAGTTAGAGAAGGGAAAGGACAAACGTCGGTCACCCATACCGCGGTCACGATCTCGCAGTCCACGAGGGAAGAATTCCAGGGGCCGAAGCCCGAGAAGACGTAGCCCGCGCAGACAGCGAAGTCCAAAGCTGGCTAAGTCACCCCCGAAGAAGGAGTCCTCGCCGAAAAGGAAGGGAGGACCTCGCTTCGTCAACTATACTGAACTTTCCGTACCTCGAGACCATATCTATGCGATTGAGGAAAGGAACGGAGTCTTCAAGAAGCCGCCCCCCATCCGGGGGAATCGCGACCGGAGGGATCCTAAAAAATTTTGTAAGTACCACAAGGACATTGGTCACACTACTCTAGAATGTTGGGTCTTGGAGGATGAGATAGAGGAGCTGATCCGGAGAGGGAAGTTCGACAAGTATAAAAGGAGCGAGGAAAGTCATCCCCAAGCGGATGGCAAAGGAGAAACCCAGAACGCGAGTGGCTCCAGAACACCTCGCAATATCTTAACTATAATCGGAGGACCACACATCGCAGGTGACTCTCGCAAATCACAAGAAAGGTATGCAAGAGAAGCCAAGGAGAAGCCGCTTACCAATGTGAACAATCTTGGTGAACGGCCTGAGAAGCTCTTTAAGAAAGAATGCGACGACATCATATTTATGGAGAGCGACGCGAGATGGGTCCATCACCCACACTCTGACGCACTGGTGATAGTCGCCAATATTGGTGGGGACAATGTCCATCGTATACTGGTTGACAATGGGAGTTCAGTGAATTTGTTGAATTTCCAAGCCTTTAAGCAAATGGGGTTGCAAGAGAAGGATTTGCGACCTATGACATCAAGCATCTATGGCTTTTCGGGAGATGTCATAGCAATTAAAGGAATGATCAAGCTCCCAATAACTTTGGGAACTGCCCCAGTAACAGCCAAGTCGATGGCCAACTTCGCAGTAATCGACCAATACTCAGCGTATAACGCCGTAATTGGTCGACCAATCCTGAAGGAGATGAAGATCATAACCTCGATCTATCATCTGACGATGAAGTTCCCTACTCCTGCTGGAGTAGGTTCGGTGCGGGGAGTCCAATCCGACTCACGAGAATGTTATAACGCAGCTGTTAAGCTCGCAGAAAAAAGGACGGTAAATGTTATCTACCTTTTGGATGCACCACTGCCTCGCCAGGAGATCCTTAGGATCGAGGAGGTGCCGCACGTGGACGGACCAGACTTGGATCCAAGAATCCTCGATCAGCCCAAGCCGCGGAAGACACAATCGAGGTACCTATAGATCCTGTAGATAATAACAAGGTTTTAAAAATCGGTTCTAAATTAAATATACAGTTGCGAGAACAATTAACGACCTTTCTAAAGCAAAATCTTGATATTTTTGCCTAGAAACATTCAGATATGGTCGGGATATCTCCGCAGGTCATGTGTCATCGCTTGAACATTGACCCCGAAGTGCGAGGTGTCCGACAAAAGCGCCGTAAAATGGACCCCGCGAGGTACCAAGCGCTGAAAGAAGAAGTCGACCGCCTCCTTGCCTGCGGCTTTATACGGGAGTCATTTTACGCCAACTGGTTAGCAAACCCCGTACTTGTGCCAAAGCATAATGGCTCATGGCGCACATGCGTTGACTTTACGGATCTAAACAAAGCCTGTCCCAAAGACAGCTTTCCTCTTCCTAGCATTGACCAGCTTGTCGATGCCACTGCAGGTCACGCGCTTTTGAGCTTCATGGATGCGTATTCAGGATACAATCAAATCCCGATGTATGAACCAGACCAAGAACATACCTCGTTCATTACTGATCGAGGATTATACTGTTACAAAGTAATGCCTTTTGGTTTAATAAACGCAGGTGCGACCTATCAAAGGCTAGTGAATATGATGTTCGCAGATCTCATTGGAAAGACAATGGAGGTATATGTTGACGATATGCTCGTAAAATCGCAACACGCGAAAGATCATATTACTCACTTGCAGGCCATGTTCGACATATTGCGGCGATACAAGATGCGTCTAAATCCGTTGAAATGCGTCTTTGGGGTGGGCTCTGGGAAATTCCTTGGTTTTATGGTAAATCAGCGAGGAATAGAAGCCAATCCTGCGAAGATCAGGGCATTGGTAGAGATGCCATCACCGACTAAGCCAAAGGAAGTTCAAAGCCTCACAGGTACCGCTTTATATCCAGATCTTCTGATAAGTGTCAGGAGTTCTTTCAAACTTTGAAAGGCAAGAAAAGGTTCCATTGGAACGAAAAATGCGAGCAAGCCTTTCAAGCTTTAAAAACGCATTTGGGGCAACCTCCAATCTTATCGAAGCCGTTGTCCGGAGAAGTTTTGTCTATCTATTTGGCCGTCTCCGAATATGCGATTAGTTCAGTACTAATACGCGAGGACCAAGGACGCCAATACCCGGTGTATTACGTCAGTAAGCGATTACTAGACGCCGAGAGGCGTTATCCTCAAATGGAGAAATTGGCTTTTGCCTTGATAATATCCTCAAGAAAATTGCGACCCTACTTCCAAGCTCACAGCATTGAAGTTTTGACAAACTTCCCCTTAAGACAAGTTTTAGCGAAACCAGAAGCATCGGGGAGATTGTTAAAGTGGGCGATGGAGTTGAGTCAATTCGACATCAAGTATAAACCGAGAGCTGCGATCAAGGGGCAAGCCTTGGCAGATTTTATACTTGAATTCCCAAGCACCGAGGTGGCAGTTGTAGAGGACAGAAATGACATTGTCATACCAGGCAAAGAAGTATGGACATTATACGTCGATGGAGCCTCAAATAACGAAGGTTCTGGCAGTGGGATCTTGTTAATCAGTCCCAATAATTTCAAGGTACACGCTGCTTTACGTTTTGAATTTTCTACATCTAACAATGAAGCCGAGTATGACGCTTTAATCGCAGGATTGAAACTGGCCCTCAAGATGAAAGTCGAGTATCTACAGGCTTTTAGCGACTCTCAAATCGTGGTATGCCAAGTGAATGGAGAATACCTAGCAAGAGGCGGAAGATTGGTTAAATACTTAGCCATCGTTCGTGAATTAATGCAGAAGTTCAAAAATGTAGTCGTATCTCGAGTACCGCGTGCTCAAAATGCCCACGCAGACGCATTGGCCCGTTTGGCCTCAACTAGAGAAGCCAAATTACTCGATGTGATTCTGGTAGACGTACTGGCTCACCCAACCATAGATCGAGAAGCAATCATGGAGATAGATGATGTTCAGGAGATTACCTGGATGACTCCTATCCTCGCATACCTTGAAAAGGGGCTCCTACCTGATGATAAAATAGAAGCGAGAAAATTGCGACAGCGGGCAGCCCGTTATATAATATATGACCAAAGGTTGTATCGCAGAAGTTTCCTTCAGAGAAAAACCTGAGCCTTCTCTCTCTATTCCTAGCCGCCACCTTCTTCTCTCTTTTCTTCCTTGAAATTTCGAAATCACTTAGTGTTAGAGTAGTGCCCACGCACAGAAAGTGATACCTCAATCATAGTAAGGAAGATCGTGAAGAAAGACATTCAACAAGAAGGAGTTTCAACACTAAAGAAGGAGAGAAAGAGATCCAGGTTCAGATATTGATAATGCTCTGCTACAGAAAGGAATCAAGGGCTAGATATCTGAACGGAAGGAGTCATTATTATTCCGCTGCACCCAATGTAAGGTTTCTAGTTCTTTATATGTGTTTATTTCATAATCGTTTTAGAAGTTCATATTAAGGGTGTTAATCAACATACTTGTGAGTAGATCTAAGATCCTGGTAAAATAATTTCCAACATGGATTCAACAAGGAATTAATAAGTTAGTGGATTTACTTGGTAAATTCTTGATCTGCTTATTGGAAGCTCGGTTATATAGGCCCATGGTCCCCATACTAGTTGAGACCATACTGCTTGTAAGACTCAGTTAATTGATTTTGATTAATCAATTATAATTCTAAAGTTAGACTATGTTTAGTTTATGAATTTTCACTAAGCAAGGGCAAAATTGTGAAGAAAAGATATTGTAGGTTTTATTTGTTAATTAAGAGACTTTATATGTCTAATTAATAAATATATTAAACAACAATATTATTTAATAATTAATTTTTAGTTATTAAATAATTAGAATTTGCATTTAAGTGGTTAAATTTGAAAAATGACTTTTTTGAGAAAATGGGATGGAAAAATGACAAAATGGTAAAATTGCAAAGTGGGCCCAATCCACTATCCTATGGCCGACCACACTTGTAGAATTTTACTATTTATTTTTCTATTATTTTAATGCCGAATAATTCTAACCTAAACCTAGGTGGTTACCTATAAATAGATAGTGATTGCTAACATTCACACTTAACTCTGTCAGATGAAAACTGAGCCTCTTTCTATTTACCCTAGCCGCGACTTCTTCTTCTCTTTTCTTCTTCAATTTTATTCATCCTTGAGTGAATGAGTGAGTGCCTACACACATCAAGTGGTATCTCAATCATAGTGTGGAAGATTGTGAAGAATCTAATCAGCATCAAGGAAGGAGAGAAAGAGATCGAGGTTTAGATCTTGATAATACTCTGCTACAGAATGGAATCAAGGGCTAGAGATCTAAATGGAAGGAGTCATTATATTCCGCTGCACCCAATGTAAGCTTTCCTAAACATTATATGTGTTTATTTCATTATTTTAGAATTCATATTAGGATATTAATGAAACATACATGGTAGTAAATCTAGATCATGGTAAAATATTTCCTACAGTTCAGATCTTGATAATGCCCTGCTACAGAAAGGAATCAAGGGCTAGAGATCTGAACGGAAGGAGTCATTATATTCCGCAACACCCAATGTAAGGTTTCCTAAACTTTATATGTGTTTATTTCATTGTTTTAGAATTCATATTAGGATGTTAATGAAACATACTTGTTAGTAAATCTAGATCCTTGTAAAATATTTCCAACAACTGGTATCAGAGCCATGGTAATGATTTACTTTCATGAAATATGAATTAAAACGATGATTTGTGTTGATTTGGATGGTTTCATGTTGGTTTATGTGTTACATGATGATGTTATGTAATTTACAAAAATTTTCCATGAAAATAAATTTTTCTGTTTCTGAAAATATTTTATTTGGATTCCTTGTGAAAAATTAAGCAATTTTGTTTTTTACGAAACTCGATTCCGATAAAAATTGAAAGAGTTATGAATTTTTGAAAATTGGGTGCCATGGTTGTTGAGTGGGTGCATCGAGTGCACCTCGCACTCGAACAACACAACACATGTGCGCGGGATGCTCAGACAATCCCGTGTCTTCAGACATGGCACGCTAGGCTTCAAACACGACTCGGCCGCCCAGACGCTACACCTCGCCCACGAACACCCTGCAAGTGTCGGGGTTTGCCGCACGCCAGACCCTGCTAGACCCCCATTCCACGCGCGTAAGGCCATTTTTTGCAGCCTCCTGAGGCTGCACGTGCAGCGTAGGTGCCAGCTTCACCCAATTTCTAATTTTTGTGGGATTTTTTTCCAATTTCGGATTTTTTCAATTTTCAAACCCCAAAATTAAAATAAAATATTATTTTTAATATATTTAAACTTAAATATCATTTTTTAAATTAATAATATTTATTTTTAATAGAATATTATTATTTTATGATATTTTGAGGTTTAAATTTAAAATTGATTATTTTATTTTTAAATTATGGTCAGATTTAAAAATTTGTTAATTTTTTTTAATATTTATATATTATTTAATTATAAGATCAGATATTTTGATATTTAAAATATTTTAAATTAAAGATAATTTTATCTTTTTTTATTTGAAATATTGTATTAAAATTATCTTGTATGAAAAATTAAATGATTAATAAATTTGAAATTGACCTAGATATTTTTATAAATATTCTAACCATAATATTTTCAAATTCAATAATTTGTTATTTTGTTAAATATTTAATTATTTATAAATTATAAGTTTCAAAAATGATATTTTACTATTATATATCATTTTACTTATTAGAAATTTATAAATTTTATTTTAAATATTTAAATAACGTAGATATTTTTGTAGAAATTTGAATAATGCTTAATTTAAGATATTTTGACATATAATTAGGAAAATTATTATTTATTTATTATTTATTCTTAAAATAATAATTATCTAACCACATCTATTTTAAAATTAGTTTATTTTATTATTTTGATTTTATTAAATTATAAAATTAGAAGATGATGTTGAAGATATTTTTTTTTTTCAAATCATTTATCTTATTTGACATTTAATTTAATTTGATAAAAATAATTCAAAATAAACCTAGATATTTTAAATTAGTTTTCATTTTTGAATTTTAAATTTTGATAAGATTTTAAGGGTTGGTTTTTAACAACCCTAAATTTTCAAAATTTAGTTGGTTAGTTTAAGAATAATAATTTGATTATATTAATAATCTTATTTCACAATCTGTTACATGGAAATTGTTTGTTTAATTTTATATTGTTTATTCAAACTTTTTTTTAACAAACCTTTTATTTATTTGATCTAAATTGCTATGATTAACGTGTTGACAGATCCAATGATCTGATTTTAATCATAGTCCAATTGTCAATAGATCCTATAAATAATTTTTAAGAGGTAAATTAGGTACATCTTTCATCTATGTAAACCTAGTAACGTGATAGGGCCCATCCAAATCATTTGACCTGTGTCAGTCTATATGTTTGCTATTGGGCTTAGATGCATATAGGAAGCCCATTTAAGTTTTACTAAGTAAATGGACTAGGTTGCTAAAATAAATTTTGACATTAGTAATTTTATTTAGGCCCAATTAGTATTTGGCTTATTCAATTAATAAAAATTGTTTATTTAAAAGTTAAATTCCTCTCCTTTGGGCCTTGTGGGAGAGTTAGGGGGCCAATAGCAGTGGGTACGACATACTGAACACAACTCTCCCTCACATGAATCACCCCAATTGTGAAGGCTCATTCGCCTTATTTAAATAATTGTATTAGGTTAATTATATTAGTATAACCTAATTAAAATTGAATTAGCAACATAATTAACTTTTAAAATATATGAAATTTATTTTTCATTTTAATATTTTAAAGTTAATTTTAGAAAAACACTTAGTTAATGATATATATTCTAGATAGTTATTTCTAGTACTAGTTATATTTTCTAATATTTAATTCGGAAAATATTTTAAGTTAAAAATTAATTATTTATTTTAATTAATTTTGGACCAACTTAATTATAGAATATTTTTCCTAGTATGAAATTAGAATTAATAATTAAGTTTCTTTATACTTGATTATTTAATTCTTGTATTTAATACATTTAATTAAATTAAAAATTAAATATTTAAGTTGATTTCATTCTTGATACTTAAATATTATTATTTTTCAGAATATTTAATTAAATAGAAAATTAATTTACATTAAAAATTTTAATTTCAGAACAATTTAAATTTGAATAATTTTCAAAATATATTTTATCTATTTTATTAATCATTTTTTTATACAATTCGAAATTGCATTTCTTTTAAATGCAAAAAATGATGAATTTTTTTCTTGAAAAATAGATTAAAGTTGAAATTTTTTTATTTTAATTTTGGACCAACTTAAATCAATGATTTTTTCATTTAAATGATTAATTAAAATAAATGAACTAAAATATATTATAATTAGAAAATGAATTAATTAGTCAACGAAAGTCTAGATAGATATTATTTGTTTCGCTTAAAGTATTTTTCTAGTAATATTTAATTAAATAGAAAATTAATATCTAAGTTGATTTTCATCATGATACTTAAATATTTGAGATTTTCTTAATATTTGATTAAATAGGAAAATTATGTTTTTGTTGAAAATTAATTTTTATTAATTAATTTTGGACCAACATAAAATTAGACTAATTTTTCAGGATTTATTTTCATTTTATTTTAGAGCATTTTTGAAAATTGTATTATTATATACTTTAATTTTTCGAAATGCAATATATATTTATAGAAAATTAAATTTGAGTTGTAAATTAATTTAAATAAATTTTGATACAACTTAAATTGAATAATTTTCTAAATATTTATTGGAAATTATTACTAAGATGGAAAATAATTCATTTTATTTTCATATCCATCAATGTATAATTTTATAAATGCTAAGTTAAACATTTATATGTAGAATTTTATTCTAAATTTGAAATTTTAATTAAATAAATATATATTTAAAATAAATTAATTAAAATAATTATTAGAAGAAAATACATTTTAAATAATGAGCTTTTGTTATGATTAGGACATTCGATCTCTATTGTTGGTTCCACATACTTATTCTTTTTGTGAGTAATCCTCCCTAATGGAGGAACGTTCATTAGCAATTTAACGCCGTAGAATCTCGAAAGATAAGTACTATGTGTAACTGTTTATTTTAGTATGGATTACCCCTAATGGTGGCAACTTATAATAAGGCTTACAAATGTATGAAATAATGGTGGAAGCTCATAAGATTGAATGGCCTTGACTCTCGCCTAAACGGGACAACGCTGGATTCTGATCTTGATCGAATAAAAGGTTGCTAGAATGTTTATCATTTTAGATGAGCTGATAACTCTATTCAATGGATGGTATCTTTGACTCTCGCCTAAACGGGACAACCGATAGGTTTGTTGAAGACCTTGGAAGTTATTTAGGATTGTCTGTTTTAGTATTTTCGCTTGTCATTCCTATTTGCTATATGTTTAATAATTTATGAATTGTGTGTGAATTTATATTGAACCATGTTTTCTGTTATTAATTGTAGTTTAATTTCGAATCTTCATTGTTGGTCTAACTAAGCTTGTTGTTTTTAATGGGACAAATCCTAATGAATTGTCATCCATGAGAAAAACATAATAGTGTTAGATCTCGATAGATAACTATTGTAAATGCAACATCTAGCTGTTCATCAATAGATGACACCTTGGACAAGTATTTACAATATGAATCAATAAGTTTATAAAAGTATGAATAAGTTTAACTCTCGCTAATCGAGACATCGTTGGATTCTTATTTTAAATTCGAAATTATACTTTATTCCTCTTAGCTTATTCATTTCGAATTAGCTTAAATAATATATCATTGGATGAATGGTCTATAAATCATATAATGTCATTCTATTTTCCCTTAAGAAATTGAATGACGCATATGATTATATTCCCGACATTCTATCCTGATATGATATAAATCCTCAATCTTAGGAATCTCCTACTTGTATATGTTTACTTTAGGAAAATCAGACTTAAAGTTAGATTAGTAGTGGTGGTCCAAGAAAGAAGAATTACTCATGTATATTTGGTATAAATTTAAGTCTTTGAATTTAAATTTCAGATTCCAAATAGAATTTTTTTTTTTTATTTCTATTTCCATAATACAATATAGTTCAACTTTCACAAGTTATTAATACCATTTTCTATCAATGGATTCAAACTGTATGTTAAAGTATGGATATGAGTTTAGTAGTCTGTGACTAGGATCCACTTGGACTACTCTAAAAACTCTTTATTGTAACTAAACCTAAGTCATCAAAAGACACAACCACATTTTAGTATCTATGGCCTTTGTATCTTGTTCATAGTAGTTTTGACAAGATCATTCTCTGCAAATAGTCAATATGCATCTCATTCGTAGATGGATGTACATTCAGGGGTGGATATGAGTTTTTTGTTATGTTTTTCAGACGATCACTCTAGATTTTACCTTATACACAAAAATTAGAAATGTATGAAAAATTTCATGAATTTCTAGCAATGGTGAAAAACCATTAAGGTAAGTGGTTAAGGATCTTGCAACCTGATAGGGGTGGAGAAATATTTGGTTGATATGCAATTCAAAGATCATTAAGTTGATTTTTATGAATTATATCCAAACTTAGCTCCCCAGAAATTCAATTTGCATATTGATGATTAGTTAATAGTCGTTGCCTAAGTCCTTCTAGGGATATACCCTAGTAAAAGGAAAATTTCAGAATGATGGAATGGTTGTGTACTTAGTGTAAACCATTACTAGATTCATGGATGACCTAATCGTAATCTTAATAAAAGCTAGAACTGTTAACCAAGGTTTGCATGTTTGTTAGCTATTCTAAATTATTAGGGGAGGACCATTCCATAGTCATTAGATAAGAAAGTGTTTGTTCTTACAAATACTACTTTTCTAAGAAAATGACAAAGTCTGAAAATAAAGTAGCAAATGAAGGAGATATTTTTTTTCTTGATTCCAAAAGTGTTCTATCATCTTATTCGAAATATGATGATCCCACTACCTCTGTTGTTGACACAACCGAAGAGGACAATACCATTTAGATTCTTAGACAAAAGTCACAGTACTTTGTCGTAGTGGAAAGGTTTCAAGGAACTCACCCTGTTATGACTTGGAAGACACAGTTGATTAAAATTCATTGTTAGCTTAAACAAGTAATGGATTATTAGAATAAGAAACTAAGAAGAAAAGCCAAGAGAACTATGATTAAAACCATTCATGTGGAACAACCAAAAGTTTTCTATTACAAGGACATGAAAGGTAATTTCGTTAGTAAGTCTATTCAATGGACTTATCAAAACTTCATGTTCCTAGTATTATAGGTTTGAGATTATCTAAACCTATGGCTTGTGGTATACCTGGTAATTTACTTACTCCAATGCAAGCAACTTACTTTAGTAAGATGCTAGAGCATTTTTGTAATGGAAATCTATATAAGATTCTCGACTTCCAAACATAGATTTCATTTATCTAAGGAAAAGCAACAACTATTCCACAAAAGATAAAGCGATGAAGGAATCAACAGTGAGAGGTCTCATATATTCTTTAGTATGCCTTAGACCAGACACCTGCTGTTGAGTGGGAGTAATGAGTAGGTATCATATTAATTCAGGAAAAGAACATTGGAAGACAATCAAGTAAATCTTAAGATCAAGAAAAGGAACTATATGTTAGTCGATAAGGGAGTATTTAATACCCTTAGACTACACAAAATAAGATTTCTAGACTTGCCTTAGTGCTAGAAAGTCTGCTGATGAGATGGTGATTACTGTGGGGGTGGACTAGTGATTTTGGAAAAGTGTAAAACCTATCTGAAGTCTCTATGTCTACCAGAGAGAGACTGAATGTTAAAGTTGCATTAAAGATACTTATTCAGTCTAAGGAAAGTTTTATTCCTTTTTTTGCATTAGTTCCAACATTTGATTAACGACTAGTGTTACTTCCTGACTAAAACAAAAGTAGTTGCCAAAAAGTATAGAATCCAGTACCCCAAGAGAGTAGACATATAGAGAGGAATTTCACATTATCAAAGTTTTTGTGATTAAGGAGAGGTAATGGTGGAGGAAAGGTTGGGTTTAATACAACCTGTCAGATCCTATTACGAAGAGTATACTACTACTACACTTGATTTGTATATCAAGGTGTTGAGATTATTTGAAATGCACATTTTGTTTTATATTAGTGCAAGTGGGAGTTTGTTGGGTTTTGTGCCCTAAATAAAACTCATTTAAATATAATCAGATTTACTTATTAATCAAGATTAGAAATAACATTTTATGTTGCATGGTTCACGTGATTTATTTCATGATTATATATATGATGTATAAATTCTATTTAAGTCCAGAACATATGAATTTATTAATGATTATAGTGTTGTCAGCACAGTGGAATGTAATCTTGATTATATGTTCGAAAGTTTAATTTCCTAATTTGTCAATTCACTGGATTTAGACTGGCATGAGAATCAGTGATAGATATGCTTACACCTTGGATAAGTGTTATGACCTTTCCAGGGCATTGGCAAAGTTTACCATTATTGGATGTATGGAGTATACATCGGAAGGGTCCAATATTGAACTTTGATTCGATATGATAAATTTACCATAATATCTATTCAAAACAATATCACCTAGTTGATCCTAGATCAAATGATCTTAATCCTAATATGGTTAGGTTCGATCTCAAGAGTATTATACATGTTCTTTGATTTGTTAGTTAAGCCTACTTTTTGGTCAGGGTGATACGTACATTTTGGGAACATGGTAGTGCAATTGAGTGGGAGCGCTAATCATAGATATGGAATCTATAGCTTCTATAGGTATTTAGAAGTGAAACGATGATTTCCTTCGAGCTTACTAAATAGAGATAAATGAAAGAACGTTCATTTTAGTGACTATATTAATTCACTATAATATCATTTATAGGTGGCAAGTGTTTTAAGGATAAAATACATTGAAAGGGTGTAACGGTAATTTTATCCCTATGAAATGTAGATCATCTATAGAGGATCATTGATTATTGGGATTATAACAATGGATAATTTATAGGTATCTATATCATGGAACATATAGAGCGTTCTATAAGACTAAGAGTGCAATTCCAAGTTCTATGCGTGGATGCAATAAGGAGTTAATAAGACAGTGAATTTACCTTGTAAGTTCTGGGACTGGTTATTGGAAGCTCAGTTATATAGGCACATGGTCCCCATACTAGTTGAGACCATACTGCTTGTAAGACTCAGTTAATTGATTTTAGTTAATCAATTATAATTCTAAAATTAGACTATGTCTAGTTTATGAATTTTCACTAAGCAAGGGCAAAATTGTGAAGAGAAGAGATTCTAGGTTTTATTTGTTAATTAAGAGACTTTATATGTTTTATTAATAAATATATTAAATGACAATATTATTTAATGATTTAATTTTAGTTATTAAATAATTGGAATTGGCATTTAAGTGGTGAAATTGGAAAATTGGCGTTTTTGAAAAAATGGGATGGAAAAATGACAAAATGGTAAAATTGCAAAGTGGGGCCCAATAACATCCTAAGGTCGGTCACACTAGTGGATTTTACCATTTAATTTTCTATTAGTTTAATGCTAATTAAATCTAACCTAAACCTAGGTGGTTACCTATAAATAGATCGTGATGGCTTAAGGAAAAAGATGACGATACATCACATTCCTTCAGTAAAATTTTAAGCCTCCTTCCTATAGCAAAACCAAAACCACATCCTCTCTTTTCTTCTTCAACTATTCAACCTTGAGTGATAGAGTGAGTGCCCACACACATCAAGTGGTATCTCAATCATAGTGTGGAAGATTGTGAGGAATCCAATCAACAAGAAGGAGAATCGGGCTCAAGAAGCAGATAAAGAGATCCAGGTTCAGATCTTGATAATGCTCTGCTAAAGAAACGAATCAATAGCTAGAGATCTGAACGGAAGGAGACATTATATTCCACTGCACCCAATGTAAGGTTTCCTAAACTTTATATGTGTTCATTTCATTGTTTTAGAATTCATATTAGGATGTTAATAAAACATAATTGTTAGTAAATCTAGATCCTGGTAACACCTTTCCAACAAGCTTCTACTTTCCCATTTGCCTGAGGATGGGCCACAACAGAGAAGCTTTTGATGATGCCATGCTTGTTGTAGAAATTAGTGAACATGTCACTATGAAACTATTTGTTGTTGTACGACATAATCTTTTGGGGAAGGCTGAACCAGCATCTGATGTTCTTGATAACAAAGTCAAGGACCTTCTTGGAGGTGATTGTCGCCAGGGTTTAGCTTCTGTCCATTTGGTGAAGTAGCTTACTGCGATGACAGCAAACTGTACCCCTCCTTTTCCCTTTGGGAGCTGACCAATCAGGTCCATCCCCCACACTATGAAGGGCCAAGGAGATTGCATCATCGTGAGCTCATTTGGTAAAGCTCTTGGTATCTTCAAAAAGCTCTGGCACTTTTCACATTTCCTGACATAGTCCATTGAGTCTTCGATCATCGTTGGCCAAAAGTACCCTTGTAAGAGTATCTTTTTGGATAAGTTTGCCCCCGGCATGGTTTCCGCAGAAGCCTTCATGCATTTCTATCATAAGTCGTTCAGCTTTGGCTTTGGTGGCGCACCACAAGAGATGTTGGAAATATTTTACCAGAATCTAGATTTACTACCATGTATGTTTAATTAACATTCTAATATGAATTCTAAAACAATGAAATAAACACATATAAAGTTTAGTAAACCTTACATTGGGTGCAGCGGAATATAATGACTCCTTCCGTTCAGATCTCTAGCCCTTGATTCCTTTCTGTAGCAGAGCATCACCAAGATCTAAACTTGGATCTCTTTCTCTCCTCCCTTTGATGCTGATTCTCCTTCTTGTTGTTTGGGTTCTTCACAGTCTTACACACTATGATTGAGATACCACTTGATGTGTGTGGGCACTACTCTATCACTCAAGGTATTTCGAAATTCAAGAGAAGAAAAGAGAAGAGAGGGGCGGCTATGGCTTTTCTCTGAAAGGAACAATATGCAAGTCATAGTTTCCTGAAGCCAACACTTTCTATTTATAGAATGCCATCTAGGTTTAGGTTAGAATTGTATGGCATTAAAATAATGGACAAAAAAATGGTAAAACCTTTGCATAGTGGCCGACCATATAAGGGAAATGGGCCTCACTTTGCAACTTTCCCATTTTGTCATTTTTCAATCCCATTTTCTCAAAAATGCCAATTTTCCAATTAAACCATTTAAATGCCAGTTCTAATTATTTAATAACTAAAAATTAAATATTAAATAATATTACCTCTTTGGTTGTGACAAGACAACAGAGGCAGTGGGATCATCATATGTCAAATGAGATGATAGAACACTTTTGGAATCAAGAAAAATATCTCCTTTATTTGCTACTTGTTTTTCAGACTTAGTCATTATCTTAGAAAAGTAGTATTTGTTTGAACAAACACTTTTTTATCTATTGACAATGGGATGGTCCACCCTTAATCACTTAGAATAGCTAACAAACCATGGTTAATAGTTCTAGCTTTTCTTAAGATTTTGATTAGGTCATCCATGAATCTAGTAATGATTTACATTAAGTATACAACCATTACATCATTTTGAAATTGTATTACCATAGAAGGAATTAGGCAACGACTAGTAACTAATCATCAACATGCAACTCGAAATTTCTGGGGAGGTAAGTTTGGATATAATTCAAAAATCAATTTAATGATCTTTGAACTGCATATCTACTAACTATTTCTCCACCCCTATCAGTTCGCAAGATCTTTAACCACTTACCTTAATGGTTTTAACCATTGCTAGAATTTAATGAAATTTTTCAAACATTTCAAATTTCTTTCCTAAAAGGTATAATCTAGAGTTATCGTTTTAAGAATACAACGAAAAACTCATATCCACCCCTGAATGTACATCCATCTGCGAATGAGATGAACTACTTTCAATGGATATAGGCATATTAACTCTTTGCAGAGATTGATCTTGTCAAATCCACTATGAATAAGATACAAATGCCATAGATTAAAAAAAAAATGGTAGTGTCTTTTGATGACATAGGTTTAGTTACATCAAAGAGTTCTTAGAATACTTCAAGTGGATCCTGGTCAAAGAATACCTAACTCATATTCCATACAGTTTGAATCCATTAATAGAAGATGGATATTAAACACTTGAGTAAGTGTAACTGTATTGTATTCTGGAATTAGAAATATAAGAAAATTTCTGTTTGGATTCTAAAATTAAAGTCAAAGACTTAAATTCAACCAAATATAATGAGTAATTCTTTCTTGGACCACCACTACTAATACAAACTCTAAGTCAGATTTGCCCATACAAGTAGGAGATTTCTAAGATTGAGGATTTATATCAATTGGGAATAGAATTTCGGGATTATAATCATATGCGTCATTTAATTTCTTAAGAGAAAATATAATGACATGAAATGATTTATAGACCATTCATCCAATGATATGTTTTGAAGCTAATTCGAAATGAATAAGCTAAGAGGAATTAGGATAATTTCGTTTATAAATAAGAATCTAACGATGCTTCGATTAGCGAAAGACAAAGTAATCTTATTTATGTAATCTTCTTGTTTCATATTGTAAAAATACTAGTCTAAGGTGTCATCAATTGATGAACAGTTAGATGTCGCATATACAATACTTATCTTTCGAGATCTTACACTATTATGTATGTCTAATGGTGAAAATCCATTAGGGATTTATCTCATTAGAAAAACAAACATGTTAGACCAACAATGAAGATTCGAAATTAAACTACAACTTAATAACAGAAAATAACATGGTTCAATATAAATTCATACAGAATTCAGAAATTATAAACATATAGCAAGTAGGAATGACTAGTGAAAATACTAAAACATACAATCCTATATAATTTCCAAGATTTTCAACAAACTGATACAGTGTCCCGGTAGGCGAGAGTCAAAGCATCATTTATTGAATAGAGTTGTCAACTCATCTAAAATAGAAACCATTCTAGCAACCTTTTATTCGATCAAAATAAGAATCCAACGTTGTCCCGGTAGGCGAGAGTCAAGGTTATTCTCATTTTATGAGCTTCCACCATTGTTTCATGTTTTATAAGTTTATCTCTAAGTAGTCACCGTAGGCGAGAGTCTAATAGAGACGAAAACTTACAAAACACTTATCAAATGAAATCTTACGGTGTTAAATGCGTTCAACGAATAACCATCCATAGGGGGACGAAGTCTAGCGTCTCGAGGTTATATTGAAAACATTTAACTTTTGCAAGACCAACAATGGAGATCGAATATCTTAATAATAATCAAGCTCATTATTTAAAGTGAGTTGTATTTTCTTTGATTCTCTTTATTTAATTTATTTATTTTAAATATATATTTATTTAAAATTTCCAATTTAGAATGAAAAATTCTAAATATAAATTTTAATTTAATATTTATAAATTTTACTTAGATGGATATTGTTGCTCCAAAATTCGCCCAAAATACGTGGACCAGTCGAGAGGGGACACGTGGATCAGATAACTTGGAAAGATTTGCTAAGTCTTTGTGCGCCACCAGGAAGCGCTGTTAGCATGGGTCCCGGAGGAGGCACCCGGAGTACAAGGTACTCCAGGAAGCTAGTATAGCGTGAAGGCTCTCCGGGATATGTCAGGTCTCTCCCGAGCAATCAAGTCGCATTTAATGCTGCATGGGAGGAAGCGTGTTGGGACTGTAACACGCAATAAAGTCTGACGGCACAACCCCCGAACAGCAGCGCTACAGTAATGATCATTTAAGTCTAGCGACGGCTACTCTGCGAAGAGTCACGTCAATCACAAGGCAAAAAGGACATTCTCCATAAAAACCCTACAGCACCTAGGGATTTGACCATGCATCACCCATGGTATATTCATCGGAAATGCCCAACTTTATGGATACTTACAGACACATGTGTAAGAATAATTCTAGGGATTACCCCACCAAAACACTATAAATACCCCCTCAAAGCTCATTTAATGGGGTCGAGAATCTTGGTTGCAAAAGAGCAAGAAGAGAAAAAACTCACCAAGAACATTCTTTGTATTTATGAGAAAAACATTCTCTCAAGTGTAGAATCTGTATTAAATACATCCATTAATAACAGTGGCTCGTGGACTAAGGCTCATTAACGCCCCAACCACGTAAAAAATCTTCATCTCACTTTCTTACAGCTCCTTATTATAATTATATTTTAATAGTTGCCGAAAACCTCGGTCAACATTTTGGTGCTTTCATTGAGAGCTGAGGAAAGCTGCTTCACGACAAGCATTTAACTTCACAACAATGGTGGAGACAAGAGCTACACGTCATCCTCGCCCTCTAGAAGACGCTCAAGACCCCAATGAGGAAGATGTAGCCTCAAGGGCAGCAGAGGAGTCCGAAGAAGAAGAAGAAGAAATAGTTCCCGATGAAAACTACGAAGAACACCTCGACGAGTATGCCTATGACGGAGGAAGCTACTCGGAGTTGGTGCTCCTTAGACAAAAAGCTATCGATCATGAAGCTGAGATCGAAGCTCAGAAAGCGCAAAATCAAAAAATGCAGGAAGTGATGCTAGCCATGCAGAAAGCCATGGAGGCGGCTGGTATCCACGTGCATCCCAAGGCGATGGCCGCTGGGCTCTACGGGGAGCCAGCAACGTCTTCGCCTAATTCCCAGCAGCAAAGGCCTAGGGAACCTAGCCCTATAAGGCACCCTGCTGAGGAAAACCAAGCAAAAAACCCTACTTCTGCCCCTGGTCGAAAGAAAAAGGTGCAAGATCCGCGAAAGGTCCGCTCGGATTTCCCTAAAGGGAAAGGTCCGCAGAGGGGCAAGCCCCAAAGAGGGAGTCTTGGCCCTCAGGATCGAGGGGACCGGAAAAGCGTTTCCGTGCACCAGGAACCAGGGGGTAGAGGAAGAAGAGGACAGAGACGTCCCCCCATTGACCTGAGAAATCAAATCAATGGGAATCAAGGTGACCTCCGGGATCACCTTGACCAAAAAAGATACAGGCCCGTAGTCTCCTCGGGTACTGTAAACGAAGGGATTATGGCAGAACTCGCCATACTTCGAAAAGATATTGCTCGAGTCTCCCGGAGGCAGAAGGGAGACGACTCCGACTCGGACAGTGAGGATCGGGAGCCTTGTGCCAAACGTATCCTGGAGGCGGAGCTCCCTAAAAACTTCAAGATGCCCGAAATGGCAGCATATACTGGGAACTCCGACCCCAGTGATCACTTGTCACGGTTCAACCGGGTCATGACAGTCATGCGGGTCAGCAATGACGCCAAATGTTTATGCTTCCCCCTCACTCTGAGCGGATCGGCAGAAGAATGGTTCAAGAAATTGGAACCAGGATCGGTGGGTTGTTGGAACAAACTCCAAACCAACTTCCGGAGACAATTTGTCGCTGCCAGGAAGGTCAACTTGGAAGTTAGTGCCTTGACAAACATCAAGCAACTGCCCACCGAGACCTTGAAGAATTACATCAAGAGGTTCCGAGAGGAAGCCTCGAAGACCAAGAAGGTCGACGACGGACAACAGCTTGCGCTTCTCCAAGCAGGAATCCGCACTGGGACTCCCTTCTGGAACGAATTACAGCAAGAAGGCGCTGCTAGCCTTCAGGACTTCCAGAAGCGAGTCCAAAAATATATTAACCTCGAAGAAGCCCAGATCGTGGCTTACGGAGGCTATTATCCCACCGAGATAGCGGGATACATGCCAGGAGTGTCGCCCTCGGGTACTGTCCCGACCGCGACTCCTCCGGTAAGTGGCATACAGTTCTCTGCTACTCCCGGATACAGCCAGGGCCAGGCTTTGGCCCCGGCATCTTCCCATTACGGCAACCCGTCCGGGGTGAATGGACGGGCTCCTTCACAAGCTGCCCCGACTGCTAGCTTAACAGGCCCTACCCAGGGGTCGAGGAGCAAAAGGTCCTCCAAGGGCAGCACCCGAACGGGAGAGAAGCGCCAAAAGAAGGGGTGCACACCCCAATACACCCAGTACACAGAGCTCACGGACTCTCAGGAACGTGTATATTTTGCCACAAGGCAGAATACGCACTACCGGAGACCCCAGCCACTGTACAAAGACAGCTCCCGGAGAGATCCGAGTAAAAGGTGCGAGTACCACAACGACATTGGTCATAGCACCAATGAGTGTAAAAATCTCAAAGACGAGATTGAGAATTTGATCCGTTTGGGCCACCTCTATGAGTGGATCAAAAATAGGTTGCCCCACCTTAATCCAGGGCAGGTGGCAGGGGGTATGCCTCCGGGAACACCAGGGGGTACAGCAGGAGTATTGCCTCCAGCTGCTCCCGCAGGTGACACCCAGCATATACCCGGACTACCGCCCCGGCCTAATGGACGGGTAGCCATGATCTCCGGAGGTCCCCATATCGGAGGAAACACTCGCAAGGAGCGAAAAAGATATGCCGAGGCCGCAAGACACAGTGAGGTGTGGGAGGTCACTCAACTCCCGACTCAAAGGCCTCGGCTAATGGACCAGCCCATAACGTTCACGGAAGAAGACGCCAAGACGGTGCGTTTTCCTCACCACGACCCACTGGTCATAGAGACCCCCATCGCAAATAAGGTGGTGGCTAGGGTCCTGATTGACAATGGGAGTTCCGTGAACTTGCTCTTCAAAGAAGCCTTCACTGCGATAGGGTTGACCGACCGGGACCTCTCGCCTAGTGGATCGCAGCTCACAGGGTTTAACGGGACGACGCTAATCCCGATGGGAAAAGTCAGGCTCCCGGTTACCCTGTGTCCCGTTACCCCCCAAAGCACATTCAAGTATTGCACCTTCGTGGTGGTAGACTGTCCAACAGCCTACAACGCAATCTTAGGCCGACCGGCCCTCGTCGACTTTGGTGCAATTACTTCAATCCGACATTTATGCCTAAAATTCCCTACCCAGGAAGCCGGAGTCGGAACGGTGAGGGGAAATCAGGGAGAGGCCAAGCAATGTTACAATGTTGCCACCCACTTGCCAGTACTCATGGTCCGGGGGCCCCCTGAGATAGAGAAGGCTGAAGAGGACGAGTTGGATCCTCGTATAGGGTCCGAAAGGGTCGTGGAACCAATGGAGGACGTCGAAGAAATACCAGTGTGCGACGACGACTCCACAAAAGTACTCCGGATAGGGAGGAGCCTGGATCCGGAGGAAAAAGATAAAATAATAAAAACATTGAAGGGCGCCATCGACATTTTCGCATGGCGCCAAGAAGACATGACCGGCATCAGCCCTCATGTCATCACCCATGTACTCAATGTCAACCCGGACATGCCCCCTTTACAGCAAAAGAGACGCCCGCTCGACTCGGTGAAAGCCGAGGCCTTAGAGAAAGAGGTGGACAAACTTTTGTCCAACGGCATGATCCGCGACGTATACTATCCGGAGTGGCTGGCCAATCCGGTCCTGGTGCCCAAGTCGAACGGGACTTGGCGGGTTTGTATAGATTTCACAGATCTAAACAAAGCCTGCCCAAAGGACTGCTTTCCGCTGCCCAGGATCGACCAGATGGTAGACGCCACGTCCGGATTTGAGCTGTTATCTTTCATGGACGCCTATGCTGGGTACAACCAAATAAAAATGCATACGGCAGACCAGGAGTGCACTAGCTTCAGGACCGATAAGGGGGTATACTGTTACCTAGTCATGCCTTTCGGACTGAAAAACGCCGGAGCAACCTATCAAAGAATGGTTAACCGGATGTTTAAAAGCCTCCTGGGACGAAACATGGAGGTATATGTAGACGACATGCTCATCAAATCCAAAGCATGCAACAGCCATGCAAGCGACTTAGAGGAATGTTTCGAAGTCGTCCGGAGATACGGCATGAAGCTCAATCCGAAAAAATGCACCTTCGGGGTCAAGTCGGGAAAATTCCTGGGCTTCATAGTCAGCCAAAGGGGGATCGAGGCGAACTCGGAGAAAATCCAAGCTCTCCTGGATATGCCATCCCCCAAGAAACATAAGGACGTGCAGAGTTTGACCGGAAAGGTAGCCGCACTGAGCCGCTTTATCTCACGATCCACAGACAAGTGCATACCCTTCTTCAACATACTGAAGAAATGCCAAAAGTTCGAATGGACAGATGAATGCGAGGAGGCATTCAAAAGGTTAAAAGACCACATGGCCAACCCTCCTATCCTATCAAAACCCGTCCTTGGAGAAGACTTGTTCCTTTACTTGGCCGTCTTCGAGCATGCGGTCGATCCGCACCGGGTCCGGAGGAAGAAAAAATTCAGCACCCCGTGTACTATGTCAGTAAGCGCATGGTAGGGGCCGAGACAAGGTACCCGGTTATTGAAAAATTAGTATTCTGCCTCCTGATGGCATCGAGGAAGTTGAGACCATACTTCCAAGCCCATCCGATCAGAATCTTGACCAATCATCCACTCCGACAAGTTCTCCAGAAGCCTGAAGCATCCGGAAGGCTCCTCAAGTGGGCGATGGAGCTGAGTCAGTTCGACTTACATTACGTGCCCCGGATTTCCATAAAAGGCCAAGCCTTGGCGGACTTCATCACCGAATGTAACGAAGCCGAGGCAACAGCCAATACACCGGAGCCACCAATCCCCACCTGGAGAGTATTTGTGGACGGAGCTTCTAATGAGAACGGTTCAGGAGCCGGAGTGGCTATGATATCACCTACTGGATTGCGGCTCCAGGCAGCACTCAGGTTCAACTTCACAGCTTCGAATAATGAAGCCGAGTATGAGGCCCTGATAGCAGGGCTAAAATTGGCTAAAGTTGTAGGAGCCAAGAGGGTGGAAGTCTACAGTGATTCTCAGCTGGTCGTAAACCAAGTTTCCGGAGAATACCAAACTCGCGGCGAAAGGATGGCCGCGTACGTAACAATAGTCCGAGAATTGCTCCACGAATTCACGGACTATAAAATAGAAAGAATCCCCCGAGAAAAGAACGCTCACGCGGACTGTCTGGCTAAGTTAGCCTCGGACAGCGAAATCGAAGAGCTGGGGGTAGTACCAGTGGAACGCTTGGCAGAGCCAAGCATCAAAATAAAAGAGACCACACAAACGGTTGGGCAAGAACCCAGCTGGATGGTCCCCATCATAAAATACATAACCACAGGTGAGCTGCCCCAAGAGAGGGCATTGTCTCGAAAGATTCAGTATCAGGCTCATCGTTATGTAATGATGGATCAAATTCTCTACCGGAGAGGACTCAGCATGCCTTATTTAAGGTGTGTATCGGACCCTGAAGCTAGACAAATCATGCTAGAGGTCCATGAGGGATTCTGTGGAGATCATACGGGAGGACCCAGCCTCTCAAAGAAAATATTGAGGCAAGGGTACTTCTGGCCAACAATGAAAAAAGATTGTATAGACTATGTCCAAAAGTGTGACTCGTGCCAAAGGTACGCGAACATACCAAGAGCCCCTCCAAATGAGATCACTTTGATGACCAGCCCCTGGCCCTTCGCGGTCTGGGGAATAGATCTCATCGGGTCTCTACCTACGGGAAAAGGAGGAGTAAAGTATGCAATAGTAGCGGTAGACTACTTCACCAAGTGGACAGAGGCTAAGCCTATGAAGACAATAACTGCTAAGAAGGCATTGGACTTTGTTATTAAAAACATAGTGTGTCGATACGGCTTGCCTCATAAAATAGTCTCAGACAATGGAAAGCAATTTGATTGCGAGGAATTTACTGACTTCTGCAACCAACACGGAGTGGTAAAAAGCTTCTCCGCGGTAGCCCGGCCTCAAACAAACGGCCAGGCGGAAGCAGTCAATAAAATCCTAAAGGTCACCTTGAAAAAGAAGCCGCCGTCCGTAAAAATAACTGGCCTGAAGAATTGCCAAGGGTATTGTGGGCCTACCGGACGACCCCCAGAACCACAACCGGTCACTCGCCGTTCTCAATGGCGTACGGTTGTGAAGCAATGGTCCCGGTGGAAACATTATTCCCATCCCACAGGAGGACGACTTATGATCCGGCCACCAATCGGGCCCTGCTCCAAGAGGCTCTGGATCAAGTCGAAGAACTCCGGGATGAGTCTCAAATACGGATGGCTGCTTATCAAAAGAAGGTGACCAAGTATTTTAACTCCAAGGTTAAAAATAGAAAATTCGCTATTGGGGATATGGTCCTAAGAAGGGTTTTCCCAGCCACCCAAGAACCCGGAGTGGGGGTACTTGGACCAAATTGGGAAGGACCATATGAAATCGAGGACGAAATCGGTTCTGGCACTTACAAACTGAAAAGAATGGACGGAACTACTATCCCAAGAGCCTGGAATGCCGATCACCTCAAAAAATATTACCAGTAGCGAATTAAACTTAGATTTTGTTCAAAGGGTTTGTACCGTCCAAATGTATGCCTCCTCTATATTAAATAAAACTGAGTGCCTTAAAAACAAAGTTTCTATGCCACTCAGGGGGGTACTAGGGTATACCGCACGGACAAACAAAAACAAACTAAGTAAAATATCCTGACCCAAAGGGCAGGTCAATCCAAGTAAAATATCCTGACCCAAAGGGCAGGTCAAAAAAAATATATGCGCAAAAATAAAAAGCATAAGTATAAAAACCCTGAGCCAAAGGACAGGTTAAAATATCTAAGTGTGACAAATAAAGATCGCATATATAAAAATATCCTAGCCCGAAGGGTAGGTCATATACATATGAATGGCCCGGGGACAGGCCTTAAAATATAACTGTCTCCCCTTCAAATAAAAGCTGCCGCCTATATGTAAATTGTTCTAAGGCAGCAGCAAATATGTACAAAAAAAAAAAAAAGAGTTATAAGAAGAACGGGTAGAATCTGGGTCAATAATACGGCAGCTCAGTCAGCCCGCGGAGGAAGACGAGGTCCAATCCGTGCCTCAAGCGCAGCATCAAGCTTCTTCTTCTTTTCCCAAAATCTGGCAATCATTTCCTCGGGTTTGGGATAAAAAGTAAGCTTGATACTCTGATCATTGGTGGCCCAAGCCATATAGACACCATCATCAAAGCGCTTCGGGCACCGGGCGCAGGAAACAGGAGAAAGGAGCTCGGCCCTCTTGGCCTTCCTGGTGGACTGTTCTTTGAAATCCCTAAGCTCCTTCAACTCCGCAGCTAGAGCGGCCTTGGATTCGATATCCGACTGGTGAGTCTCCTCTAGAGACCTCACCTTGGCGGCCATTTCATCCAAAGCCTCCCTGGCCTCCCGGAGGTCTCGCCTGGCCTTCTCGGCAGCCTCGGTTTGAGCCCTTAGTTCCTCCTGATGATGGGCCTCCATCCTGTCTCTCCGCTGAGCCTCGTCCCTGATCATGGCCTCCGCCTGAGCCTCCCTCCGTTTGGCCTCCTCTTCCTTAGCCTTGGCCGCTGCCTCCTGGCGCTCGGCAGCCTCCTGCTAGATCTGCCTATCCGCTGTAAGGTCTTGGAGGACCTTCCTGACGTCGTTCATGTCCCCAAACTCGGACAGAGCGAAGCCATGATTTATGATGTTCCTGGAGAGGCGGCCAGCCTCAGCAGCAAGCTGAACCATAACGAAGTATAAGGAAAAACTTCTCAAAGGAAGAAAACAAAATACAAACAACAAAAAGGAAACGCAAAAAATTGCAAAGTACTTACCACTGTGAGAGAATGGCTGAGGTCCTGGACCTGGAAGATGGAGTTCAGGGAAGCACAAGTGGCAAACCGCTTGGGCGCACAACGTGTAAGCTGAGAAGCGAACTCGCCGGTCATCTCCGCGGCAAAAGGAGCCAAAGTAGGCCCTAGGAGGGGACGGAACCAGTCCGTTAAGGGGTCCAGATTGAGGTTCCACGGATCATGGTAGTCCAGGTGGTTGATGCTCGCCTCAACCTCAGCCCGCAGAATCCTCCTAAGGGCCTCCACTTCAGCATACCCCCGGGAGTACTCGTCCATAGCATAGTTGTGTTTGGCTATGCGAAGCTCCTGCCTCACCTCATCCCCCGGAATCGAGGTAAGATCGATGTGGGGAGGAGCAGGATTTTCCTCCATCGGGGAGACCCCGCCGTCTAGGCCATGGGCAGGAGTGTCGGCCCTCCGAGGCCTCTTCGGCTCGTCCTGGGCAATCATCTTGCCCTTACGCTTGCGAATCAGAGCCACTTCACGCTCCTCCTCGTCCTCCTCTGCTACCTCCGGAGGGGCTTGAGGCTCTCCTGTACCCTCAAAGGCTTCCTCCGAGAAGCCCCACCCTTTCCCTTGGCCTTCTCCCGGAAGCACCTCCTCATCATCCACTAAGTCAATGGT
Organism: Cannabis sativa; assembly: GCF_029168945.1. Taxonomy (NCBI): domain Eukaryota; kingdom Viridiplantae; phylum Streptophyta; class Magnoliopsida; order Rosales; family Cannabaceae; genus Cannabis; species Cannabis sativa. Next base: position 40,169,239 of record NC_083606.1, on the reverse strand, counting down.
TTCGGGGGGAGCGCCGGAAGGAACCTTCAAGGAAGGGGCCGGGGGAGAGGGGGTGAAAGCCGGAGGAGCCACGGGAGTATGAACCCCGGCAAGCTGTTCCAGGATGGCATCCATGGAGGTACCTGTTCCAAAAAAAATAAGCAAGTGTTAGAAGTTCGTGAGGAACGGCTTATAAAAGATGCAGCAAATAAGCTACTCCTACCCGAACTTCCTAATTTGGCCCTAGCAAAGTCCTGAACCTTAATGCTGGCAGCATCATCTCCAAGATAACTGTCCGAGGGCCGAAACCAGCTGGACGCTATGTAAGCCGATGGACCTAAGGGAATAGGTTCCGGAGGGCCGGAGCCCATCCGGGACCGACCTAGGTAATCTCCTAAGTTCGTAAAATAAAATTCCTTCAATCGATCCCCCCACCGGGTCGACGGCATCTTAAATCTATGGAGACGCTCGTCGAACCATACGGGACTATGACTGGTATATTCATCAACGGAAGGAACATAGCGAATTATCAAGGGAGACTTACCGCCGGCACCGGAAGTGCTAGCACCGGGAGCACCCGAGTTTGGTTCGGGGGCTGAAGGCTGAGGCCGGGAAGTCTGATTCTCAGAAGAACCTTCAAGACGAGGGGGCCTCTCGGCGGAGTGATCCCCAATCTCTTCTTGAAGTATCTTGTCAAAAAATTTAGCTTCGGACTTCCCGCCAATGGCTTGGCTCCTTCGCACCACCGGACTCCCCACGCGAAGCCCTCTCCCGCAGGCGGCTCGGGCCTTAGAGTACGCCTTCTCCTGGGCCTTCCGGTAGAGATAATCTTGGTACTTCTTCTCTGCCGTAGCAATGAGCTCATCCCGGAAGGCCTTCTCCGCAACCGGCGCCCTCACATTGGGGCAGATGACCCGTGAGAGGTTGGAGTCATCCACGGATTGATGAGAAAGGATAAGTTTGGCCTTCCTACAATTCTCCGTGGTGACTAGGCCCCCGACATCAAGATCGGCGTGGTCGTAGGAGGCGAAGGCTTGGGCCCTTCGAAGGAAAGCCTGAGTGGGAAGCGTCCGCTGGTAAGGTGGGATCCGCACCCACTCCGTGAGAAGCTCCGGGTGGTCCACGGCCCTGAACCCGGACGAGAAGAAAAAGCGGTGGCGGTACTCCTTAACATGAGTCTGCCTATTATATGGAACCACCCCCTCGTTAAAGCGGTGGATCCGAACCCATAAAAACCATCCTTAAGTTTGTCCCCTTTCTTGGGGACGGATACAAGTTCATAAAAATACAAAATTTCCGCCGGCCGGGGAGACCTCAGCCCACGGGCGGTGTAAAATGAATAAGCCTGAGAGCAGGCGGTAAGCTTGAGGAATAAGTTGGTATGGCGCAAGGCCGACAAATACAAGAAAATTCACAAAGTAATCTTGGAGCGGGAGCATGGCACCGGCCATCAAATGGGTCTGACTCCAAGCCCCGAAGCCGTCATAGTTGTGATTAGGCGTCTCCGAGTCACGAGGAGGCCGGTGGAAGGTCCCTGAGGTAGAGGGTTTGATCCCAGCCACATTAATAATGTTCTCCAGCTGGAGGACAAGTCAGGGTCGACCGAAGCTCGGCCGCTTCCCAACCAGTTGCACGGGACTTGTACCCCTCCTGGGCAACGGGTCCCAGAGAAACCTCCTCCAGCGTGGCCATGCTTTTCCCCTTCTTCTTCGAAGATTTTGAGCCAGAAGCAGACATTTTGTGTTCTGAGAAAAACAAAAGGGAAAAAGAAAAGCCCAGCAGTTAGGTCCCATAACAAACCCTAAATCAAGAAAAAGGGAGTGGGGGTCCCCTAACCGCTGGAAAGAGGCCCCCTCCGGACACGTGTCACCTGGGAAACTCTAGAGAGAATCCCTCAACCAGTGTCGGGTGCAGTAAAATCGCAGAAAGTGGTTTCGCAAAAAAAAATAAGAAAAAAAAAAGAAAAAGCCATTCTATGCCCTAAGCAACTGTTAAACGAAGAACACATGGCCCTCTTCAAACAGAACTGTATAACTACAACAGGGGCATGATAAATGGCGATTCTACAACTAATGCGATAGAACATAAAACAGAACTCGAAGAACTTAAACACTCACACACCCAGAAGCCTCTAAGTGCGAACCCAGAAAACGAACGAAGTAAATATAAGCATGTTATTGTCTAAGGATGCAAGAAACTTACAGTCGATCGTTGAACGGGAGGTACTGAATGTGGTTGAGTAAGAGTTGAGAAGCACTGGCAAAACCGAACACTGGAAAATTGAATGAAGTGTCTGGGTATTAAGACAGTTCGTGCTACTTTGAGAAATTTTCTCTCTAGGAAAATCGAGCAGAAATGGCAAGGAATGGAAAGTAACCAAAATGAAGGAAAGGTGGTGGCTTTTATAGGCAAAAGTGCATGAGGAACAGGCGTCATCACCTACCAATCGCACGGTGGGGGAGACGCACGATTCGAATTCCCAAAAGATCAACGGACCAGATCAATCTACCATTAAGGCGGTGGAAACGTTTGAGTATCCGTCTGACACCATCAATGCGCCGCATCAATCATGGGGCGTGAAACGAATCGACCTCTGCAAAAGCGAATCATCGCATTTAATGCCATTATCAGACGCACCTCCACGCGCCCCCAAGTTCGTATCAGAAGACCGAGGAGGCGGCTGGAGGCATTCCTGCAAAAAGCAAATCGCTGCATTAAATGACATCATTTAATTTGCCCCCACACGCTCCAGGCTCGAGCTAGGGAAACGAGGAGTCGACCGGAGACACTTGAACAAGCCTTGGTTTATTTTTACTAAGTAAACAAGGCTTGGGGGGTAAATGTTGCTCCAAAATTCGCCCAAAATACGTGGACCAGTCGAGAGGGGACACGTGGATCAGATAACTTGGAAAGATTTGCTAAGTCTTTGTGCGCCACCAGGAAGCACTGTTAGCATGGGTCCCGGAGGAGGCACCCGGAGTACAAGGTACTCCAGGAAGCTAGTATAGCGTGAAGGCTCTCCGGGATATGTCAGGTCTCTCCCGAGCAATCAAGTCGCATTTAATGTTGCATGGGAGGAAGCGTGTTGGGACTGTAACACGCAATAAAGTCTGACGGCACAACCCCCGAACAGCAGCGCTACAGTAATGATCATCTAAGTCTAGCGACGGCTACTCTGCGAAGAGTCACGTCAATCACAAGGCAAAAAGGACATTCTCCATAAAAACCCTACAGCACCTAGGGATTTGACCATGCATCACCCATGGTATATTCATCGGAAATGCCCAACTTTATGGATACTTACAGACACATGTGTAAGAATAATTCTAGGGATTACCCCACCAAAACACTATAAATACCCCCTCAAAGCTCATTTAATGGGGTCGAGAATCTTGGTTGCAAAAGAGCAAGAAGAGAAAAAACTCACCAAGAACATTCTCTGTATTTATGAGAAAAACATTCTCTCAAGTGTAGAATCTGTATTAAATACATCCATTAATAACAGTGGCTCGTGGACTAAGGCTCATTAACGCCCCAACCACGTAAAAAATCTTCATCTCACTTTCTTACAGCTCCTTATTATAATTATATTTTAATAGTTGCCGAAAACCTCGGTCAACAGATATAAAAATAACATGAATTATTTCCATCTTAGTAATAATTTCCAATAAATATTTAGAAAAATATTCAATTTAAGTTGTTACAAAATTAATATAAATTAATTTACAACTCAAATTTAATTTTCTATAAATATATATTGCATTTCGAAAAATTAAAGTATTTAAGAATACAATTTTCGAAAATGCATGTTAAAATAAAAAATTAATCCTGGAGAAATTATTCTAATTTAATGTTGGCCCAAAATTAATTAATAAAATTAATTTACAACAAAAAATATAATTTTCCTATTTAATTAAATATATAAGAAAAATTTCAAATATTTAAGTATGATGATGAAAATCAACTTAAATATTAATTTTCTATTTAATTAAATATACTAGAAAAATACTTCAAGCAAAAATATCATCTATCTAGATTTTCCTTTGACTAATTAATTCAATTTCTAATAATATACTTTAATTTAATTTATTTTAAATTAATCAATAAATGAAAAAATCATTGATTTAAGTTGATCCAAGAATTAATTAAAATAAATAATTAATTTACAACTTAATCTATTTTTCAAGATAAAATTCAAAATTCTAGCATTTAAGAAATGCAATTTCGAAAATTGATTAATAAAATAAAAAAAATATATTTTGAAAATTATTTAAATTTAGTTGAAAAAATAAATTTCAACTAAAAATAATTTTCTATTTAATTAAATGTCATGAAAAAAGAAATATTTAAGTATGATGATAAAAATCAACTTAGATATTTAATTTTCAAATTAATTAAATGTATTAAATTCAAGAAATAAATAATTAAGTGTAGAGAAGGCTTAATTATTAATCTCTAGTTTAATACTAGGAAAAATATACTTAAAATAAATTGTACCAAAATTAATTATATAAATAATTAATTTCACAATTTATAATATTTTCCTATTTAATATTAGAAATAATAAGTAGTCTAGAAATAACTATCTAGAAAATATCTTATTTGACTAAGTATCTTTTCTACAAAATTTGAAAAAATATCTAATTTAAGTTGTATTAGAAAAAAATCTAGAACTTAAATATTTTCAAATTTAAATTTAATTAAATATCAGAAATTAAGTTGTAACCACTTAATTCAAAAATATTCCATTTTAAGTTAATATTCGAAAAGATATCAACTTTAAAAATATCTAAAATATTCCATTTTAAGTTAATATTCGAAAAGATATTAACTTAAAAAATATCTAAAGAATCTTAATAACCAATGCCTAAAATTCCTCAACTTAATTTTGAAATTTTGAATTCAAAAGATATTCAAATTTAAGTTGGTTAGTTGAAGATAACTAAATATCAACTTAAATAGGAATATTTAATGAAAAATTTAAATTAAGTTCCAGAAAGAATCTAGATGGTTATAATTCTATATTTAATTAAATACAAGAAAATAAATATAGTTTAGCTTAGAATATAAAATTCTTTAAACTATAATTTTCTTACATTAATTTCAAAATAAATGAAATTAATTATGTTGCTAATCAATTTTATTAGGTTAAACTAGTGTAATTAACCTAATACATTTGTTCAAATCAGGCAAATGGGCCTTCACAATTCGGGTAGTTTGTGTGAGGGGGTGCTGGGTTCAGTATGTCGTACCCACTTCTATGGCTCCCAACTCTCACACAAGGCCCAAAAGAGAGGAATTTAACCTTAATAAGAACAACTGTTATTAATTGAATAGGCCCAAAAACTAAATGGGCCTAAATAAATTCTATCAAGAACTATGATAGTTTATTTTAGCAACAATAACCTATATGCATCTATAATAAAATTAAACACATAGGCTCACACAGGTACACTTTGGATGGGTACTATCATGTTGCTAGGTCATACACAGATGAAAGAAGATTGTAAATATACCTGTTACAAATTATTATCTTGACCAAGGGAGCCATCAGATCATTAGATCTGGCAAAAAGTAACCATGGCTATTTGCAATCAAGTAATAATAGGTTTTGAAAACTTACACATAAGCTAAAACACATACTCCTGCAACAAGGTTAGTTGGATAGTTGGATGTAGGATTTATTTAATTTTAAATTAAATTTTTAATTTCAAAATAATTAATTAATTAAAAAATATTTTTCGAAAATTTTAAAAAAAAAATTGAAAATTCGAAATTTAAAAAAAAAAATTAAAATTAAACCTACAATTTTGAAAAATTAGGTTTCAACCAACCTAAATATCATTTCAAAATTTGCTAACTACTTTTAAAAAATTAAATGTTATTTTAAAAATAAAAATTAAATAAAAATTAGAAAAGATAAATGAAATATCTTTTCAGATTTTAATTTAAATAAATAAAATAACAAAATTTAAAAGTTAGCAAAATATCTTACATCTATTTAAAATTACATGATTATAAATATCTTATTTTAAATTTAAATAAGGTCAAAATATCTAAAAAGATTTAATTTTTTTAAAAAATATCTTAAAAGATAAGATATAATTAAAAATATCTTAAAAGATAAGATATCTTAAAAATATCTTAAAAGATTTTATAAATATCTTATAAAATCTGACCTTAAATTTAAAAAATAAGATAAGATATAATCAAATTTAAAAATAAGATAGATTTTTAAGCAAGAAGAAGAAGATAGATACTAATTCTATTCAAATTCAAATTACACTAATATCTGAATTAAATTTAAAAAATATTAAATTAATTCAAAATGATAATTAGAATTGAATTAGAAATAGTAATAGTATAAATACAAAACTATACAAAAAATTGGAAGTTAATTCCATGAAAAATTGAAGAAAAACAAAAAATTTCGAAACTGTACGGACAGATTTGCGATCGCAGGAAAATATCAGCACAGCCCCGATTTTTTCAAATCTTCAAAAAATCATAACTAATTCAAATAAAATCCAAATTAAGTTCTGTAAAAGGCTAACTTGCTTAATTTTTTCCATACTATCCAATAAAAATAATTTCAGAGATAAAATCGCAATTATGTTTCATGAAAATTTCACAAACATCAATCGATCATCAAATAACACTCAATACAACATGATACCATCCAAAGAACATACAAACAATCGTTTTAAAGTCCAAATTTCTTGCAAGTAAATCAATTACCATGGCTCTGAGGCCAGTTGTTGGAAATTATTTTACCAGGATCTTAGATCTACTCACAAGTATGTTTATTAACACCCTAAATATGAACTTTCTAAAACGATAAATTAAACACATATAAAGTTTAGGAAACCTTACATTGGGTGCAGCGGAATATAATGACTCCTTCCGTTCAGATATCTAGCCCTTGATTCCTTTCTGTAGCAGAGCATTATCAATATCTGAACCTGGATCTCTTTCTCTGAATCTTTGATGCTGAAACTCCTTCTTGCTGAAAGTCTTTCTTCACGATCTTCCTCACTATGATTGAGGTATCACTTGCTGTGTGTGGGCACTACTCTCACACTAAGATTTTCGAAATTGAAGAGGGAAGGAGAAAGAGAAGGGTCAGCCAAAGATAGGGAGAGAGAAGGCTCAGTTTTTTCTGAAAGAAAAAGTAGAAAATTTAAGTGTAGAAATTTAGTGTAAATTTTCTGAAGCCTTCACTATCTATTTATAGCATTCCACTAGGGTTAGGTTTGAATTATTTGGCATTAAAATAATGAAAAAATCCGTTTAAATTTCCTACAAAAGTGGCTGGCCCTATACAAGTGGATTTGGGCCTCACTTTTTGCAATTTTGCAGTTTTATCTTTTCTGCATCTGATTTTCTCAAAAACGCCAATTTTCTAATTCAACCATTTAAATGTCAATTCTAACTATTTAATAACTATAAATAATTATTAAATAATATTGTCATTTATCATATTTATTAATTGAACCATACAAAGTATCATAATTAACAAATATGCCCCTATAACTCTTTCTTTACAATTTCGCCCTTACTTAGTGAAAATTTCACAAATAGACATAGTCTAGTTTGAGAATTATAATTGATTAATCAAAACCAATTACATGAGTCTTACAAGCAATATTATCTCAACTAGTGGGGGGACCATGGGTCTATATAACCGAGCTTCCAATAAGTAGATCAAGAATTTAGCACTAAAATTCACTAACTTATTAATTCTTCGTTGAATCCACGCATTGAACTCAGAATTGCACTCTCAGTAAATGCTCTATATGTTCCACCATATAGACACATCATTAGTTATCCATTGTTATAATCCTAATTTGATCAATGATCCTCTATATGAATGATCTACACTGTAAGGGGATTAAATTACCGTTACACCCTACAATGTATTTATTCCTTAAAACACTTGACCCCGTATAAATGATATTTCAGCTTATGTGAAATGAGTACTCCACCATTTATGTTCGTTTGGTCAAGCTCGAAGGAGATCATCCTTTGCTTACTATTCGCCAGATAGAAGCTATAGATTCCATGTTTATGCTAGCGCTCCCACTCAATTGCACTACCGTGTTCCCAAAATCTACGTATCACCCTGACCTAAAAGTAGGCTTAACTAACAAATCAAAGAACACGAATAGCCTCTCGAGATTGAGCCTAATCATATCAGGATTAAGATCATTTGATCTAGGATCAACTAGGCGATATTGACTTGAATAGATTTTACGGTAAGTTTAATTAAATCTAAGTCAAAGTTCAATATCGGTCCCTTCCGATGCATACTCCATGCATCCAACCTGAGCTTTACTTTAACCAATGTTCTGGAAAGAACATAGTATTTCTCCAAATACAAGTAAACTCTTGTTGTAGATTATCATATCAGTAAAACCCTGTGTCTGATAAATCTAGGAAACTTTATTCACATAGTCATGTTTACTTTCCAATGTGTTGACGGCACAATAAACAGGATCAAGTATGTGAAAAGGGTTTCAGATGAATTTATACATTATGTACATATAATCATGAAATAAATCATGTGAACCATGCAACATTAAATGTTATTTCTGATCTATATTAATAAGTAAATCTGATTATATTGAAATGAGTTTTATTTAGGGCATAAAACCCAACAGTTAGTAAATCTAGATCCTAGTAAATTATATCCAACAACTAGCCTCAGAGCCATGGTAACGACTTACTTTCATGAAATATGAATTAAAACGATGTTATGTGTTGATTTGGATGGTTTCATGTGGTTTATGTGCTTATTTGATGATAGTTTAGAAATCGCAATATATGTTACTGAAATAATTTTTATTTCGATCTGGAATTATTTTTTCTGGAAAGTAGACGGAAAATTAATAAATTTAGGCTTTTACAGAACCTAATTTGGATTTTTTATGAATTAGTTATGATTTTTTGAAGTTGGACGAAAATATCACGATTTGAATGCACACACGCGCGCGCACGCACTTGGGCTCGCTCGGACAAACACGCTTCAGACAACAGCGTGTCCGAGCATGCTCGGTCAAATGAGGCTGCACGCAGCCTCGTTCCTCAGCCAAGCTTCCCCTTCCGTGCGCGCAGGGGTATGCAATGCCTCAAACTTATTTTCGTCATAACTTTTGATTCAAAAATCGTTTTTCATTGAAACAAAAGCCAAATTTTGGTAGAATTTTGTGTATAATCTAAATTTTCAATTAAAAATCTAATTTTAAGAATAAAATTAATTTTTATTAATTTTTTCATTAATTAAATTTAGTTTCTGATATTAGTAGGCTTTGAATTTTGAAAATTTGATTTCTTACAAAGGAGCCTTATGGTTAATTTTGAAACTTTAGATTATTTTATTTATTTTAATTATAAGATCAGATATTATTTTTAATTAAATTTTAAATGATCTTACTTTGATATTAAAATATTACCTTTTAAAATAACCATGTACTAATTTCAAAATTTGCTAACCATATCATATCCTTTTTTTTTTCAAATTTGTTATTTTCAAAATATATTTTGTTAATTAAAATTATAAGATTAGGAATATGTTAGGTTTAACATTTTATCTTATTAGATATTTTTTTATTAAAATTATATTTTGGCAAAAATAACATGAAGATTTGAAAAATTGGTTAGTTTAGTTTGAATAGATATTTTAGGGTTTCAAACCATAAATTTTTAAAACTTATTATTTTATTTTTTTTAAATATTCTAACCATATAAAATATCTTATTTTTCAATTAGTTTATTTATGTAATATTTAAATTTATTAAATTATAAGACTCAGAATATAATAAAATATCTAAATTTAAAATTCAAGATATTATATTATATTATCTTATTAGAAATTTTAAATAAATTTAAATTTTGAATAAACTTGATATTTGAAAAATTGGTTAGATATTTTTGATTTTTTGTTAGAATTTAAGAAATTTAGGAGTTTGTTGAATTTTGAATTTTTTTCAAATATTCTCTAACAACCTAAATTTGAATTCTAGTTAAGATATTTATTTTAAATTTTAAAATTGAGATATTTTAGCTTACTTTCTAGATATTCCAGATCAGTTATTATTGTTTGTATTGTTTGATTATATTATTATGTATTCAAAAAAAAATTTACAAACCTATTATTTATTTGATCTAAATTGCTATGATTAACTTGTTGACAAATCTGATGATCTGATTTTAATCATAGTCAATTAACAATAGATCTTATAAATAATTTGTAACAGGTAAATTTTGCAATTTCTTTCATCTGTGTAAACCTAGTAACATGATAGGGCCCATCCAAATCTTTTGACCTGTGTGAGCCTATATGTTTGCTATTGGGCTTAGATGCATATATAAAGCCCATTTAAGTTTTACTAAGTAAATGGACTAGGTTGCTAAAATAAATTTTGAAATAAGTAAATTTATTTAGGCCGAATTAGATTTGGGCTTATTCAATGAATAACAATTGTTTATTTAAAGGTTAAATTCCTCTTTTTTGGGCCTTGTGTGAGAGTTGGGGACCAATAGAAGTGGGTACGACATACTGAACCCAGCTCCCTCTCACATGAACTACCCCAATTGTGAAGGCCCATTTGCCTTATTTAAATAATTGTATTAGGTTAATTATATAAGTCTAACCTAATTAAAATTGAACTAGCAACATAATTAACTTTTAAAATATATGAAATTTAATTTTTCATTTAATATTCTAAAGTTAATTTTAGAAAAACACTTAGTAAATGAAATTATTCTAGATAGTTATTTCTAGAACTAGTTATTTTTTCTAATATTTAATTAGGAAAATATCATAGATTGTGAAATTAATTGTTTAATAATTAATTTTGGTACAATCTAAGTTAAGTATATTTTTCCTAGTATTAAATTAGAATGAATAATTAAGTCTTCTCTATACTTAATTATTTATTTCTTGAATTTAATACATTTAATTAAATTGGAAATTTAAATATTTAAGTTGATTTTTATCATGATACTTAAATATTATTATTTTCATGTTATTTAATTAAAATTGAAAATTATTTTAAGTTTGAAATCTTATTTCATATAACTTAAATTTGAATAATTTTGAAAACATATTTTATTTTATTTTATTAATCTTTTTCCACAATTTCGAAATTACATTTCTTAAATGCAAAATTTCGAATTTTATTTGAAAAATAGATTAAAGTTGTAAATTATTTATTTTAATTTTGGACCAACTTAAATCAATAATTTTTTCATTTAATGATTAATTAAAATAAATGAAGTAAAATATATTTAATTAGAAAATGAATTAATTAGTCAATGAAAGTCTAGATAGATATTATCTGTTTTGCTTGAAGTATTTTTCTAGTGTATTTAATTAAATAGAAAATTAATATTTAAGTTGATTTTCATCATGATACTTAAATATTTTAAATTTTTCTTATATATTTAATTAAATAGGAAAATTATATTTTTTATTGTAAATTAATTTTATTAATTAATTTTGGGCCAACATTAAATTAGAATAATTTTTCCAAAATTTATTTTTATTTTATTTTAAAGCATTTTTTCGAAAATAGTATTCTTAAATACTTCAATTTTTCAAAATGCAATGTATATTTATAGAAAATTAAACTTGAGTTGTAAATTAATTTAAATTAATTTTGTAAGATCTTAAATTGAATATTTTTCTAAATATTTATTGAAAATTATTACTAAGATGGAAATAATTCATGTTATTTTCATATCCATCTAAGTAAAATTTATAAATATTAAATTAAAATTATATTTAGAATTTTTCATTCTAAATTGGAAATTTTAATTAAATAACTATATATATTTAAAATAAATATTAGAAGAAAATACAGTTTAAATAATGAGCTTTATTATTAGGACATTCGATCTCCATTGTTAGTTTTACATAGCTTTTGTTTTAGTGAGTAATCTTCCTAATGGAGGAACGTTCATTAGCAAGTTAGCACCGTTTAATCTCGAAAGATAAGTAGCTTTGTAAGTGTTTTATATGGTATCGATCACCCTAATGGTGGCGACTGTATTTGACTTACAAAATATGAAATAATGGTGGAAGCTCATAAGATAGAATAGTCTTGACTCTCGCCTAAACGGGACAACGCTGGATTCCAATCTTGATCGAATAAAAGGTTGCTAGAATGTTTAACATTTTAGATGAGCTGACAACTCTATTCAATGGATGGTAGCTTTGACTCTCGCCTAAACGGGACACTGATATCAGTTTGTTGAAGACCTTGGAAATTATTTAGGATTGTATGTTTTAGTATTTTCACTTGTCATTCCTACCTGCTATATGTTTAATAATTTCTGAATTGTGTATGAATTTATATTGAACCATGTTATTTTCTATTATTAAATTGTAGTTTGATTTCGAATCTTCATTGTTGGTCTAACTTGGTTTGTTTTTCGAATGAGATAAATCCCTAATGGATTTTTACCATTAGACATACATAATAGTGTTAGATCTCGAAAGATAAATATTGTATATGCAACATCTAGCTGTTCATCAATTGATGACACCTTAGACTAGTATTTTACGATATTAAACAAGAAGATTGTATAAATAAGATTACTTTGACTCTCGTTAATCGAATCATCGTTGGATTCTTATTTAAAACAACAAAATTATCCTAATTCCTCTTAGCTTATTCATTTCGAATTACCTTAATAACATATCATTAGATGAATGGTCTATAAATTGTTTCATGTCATTCTATTTTCTCTTAAGAAATTTAATGACGCATATGATTATATTCCCAAAATTCTATCCCAAAATGATATAAATCCTCAATCTTAGAAATCTCCTACTTGTATGGGCAAATCAGATTTAGAGTAAAATTAGCAGTGGTGGTCCAAGAAAGAATTACTCATTATATTTGGTATAAATTTAAGTCTTTGACTTTAATTTTAGATTCCAAACAGAAATTTTCTTATATTTCCATTTCCAGAATACAATACAGTTACACTTTCACAAGTGTTTAATATCCATCTTCTATTAATGGATTCAAAAACTGTATGTTAAAGTATGGATATGAGTTTAGTATTCTGTGACCAGGATCCACTTAGACTATTTTAAAAACTTTTTAATGTAACTATACATAAGTCATCAAAAGACACAACCATATTTTATAAATCTATGGCATTTGTATCTTGTTCATAGTGGTTTTGACAAGATCATTCTCTGCAAAGAGCTAACATGCCTATATCAACTGAAAGTAAGTTCATCTCATTCGCAGATGGATGTACATTCAGGGGTGGATATGAGTATTTCGTTGTATTCTTAAAACGATAATTCTAGATTATACCTTATGTAAAGAAATTTGAAATGTTTGAAATTTTTTTGAATTTCTAGCAATGTGATAAACAATTAAGGTAAGTGGTTAAACATCTTGCGAACTGATAGGGGTAGAGAAATAGTTAGTAGATATGCAGTTCAAAGATCATTAAATTGATTTTTGAATTATATCCAAACTTACCTCCCCAGAAATTTTAATTTTCATATTGATGATTAGTTACTAGTCGTTGATTAAGTCTTTCTATGGTAATACAATTTCAGAATGATGTAATGGTTGTATACTTAATGTAAATCATTACTAGATTCATGGATGACCTAATCAAATTCTTAAGAAAAGCTAGAACTGTTAACCATGGTTTGCATGTTTGTTAGCTATTCTAGGTGATTAGGGGTGGACCATCCCATAGTCAATAGATAAGAAAGTGTTTGTTTAAACAAATACTACTTTTCTAAGAAAATGACTAAGTCTGAAAATAAAGTAGCAAATAAAGGAGATACTTTTTTCTTGATTCCAAAAGTGTTCTATCATCTTATTCTACTTATGATGATCCCACTACCTCAGTTGTCTTGACACAACCGAAGAGGTTAATACCATTAAGTTTTCTTAGACATAATTCACGGTACCTTGTTGTAGTGGGAGGGTTTCTAGGAACTCACATTCTTATAATTTGGAAGACACTAGTGATTAAAATCCATTATGGGTTTAAACAAGTAATGGATTGTAAAGATAAGAAACTAAGAAGAAAAGCCAATAGAACTATGGTTTGATCCATTAACATGGAGTAACCTAAAGTTTTCTATTACAAGGACATAAAAGGAAATTTTTGTTCATAAGTCTATTCAATGGACTTAACAAAACTTCCTGTTCCTAGTATTATAGGGTTGACTTTATCTAAACCTATGGCTTATGGTATACCTGGTAATTACTTACTCTAATGCAAGCAACTTACTTTAGTAAGATGTTGAAGCATTTTCTTTCTAATGGCAATCTATAGAAGCTTCTCGACTTCTAAGCATAGATTTTATTTATCTAAGGAAAAGTCTCAACTATTTTAGAAAAGATAAAGCCATGAAAGAATTTCTTATATCAACAGTGAGAGGTCTCAGATATGCTTTAGTATGCCTTAGACCAGACACCTGCTGTTGAGTGGGAGTAATGAGTAGGTATCAGATTAATCCAGGAGAAGAACATTGGAAGACAATCAAGTAAATCTTAAGATTAAGAAGAGGAACTATATGTTAGTCGATAAAGGTGTGTTTAAAACTCTTAGACTACACCATATCAAATTTCAAGACTTGCCTTGTGTTAGAAAGTCTGCTCATAAGATGGTGATTACTCTGGAGGTGGAATAGTGATTTTGGAGAAGTGTAAAAACCTATCTGAAGTCTCTAGGTCTACCAGAAAGGGACTGAATGTTAAAGTTGCAGGAAAGGTACTTATTTAGTCTAAGGAAAGTTCTATACAATTGTGGCACCGTTCCAACCTGCCTTAACTACTAGGGTTACTTCCTGAATAACCAAGAAGTAGTTTCCAAATGTATAGAATCTAGTATCCCAAAAGAGTAGACATATAAAGAGGAATTTCACATTATCAATGATTTTGTGATTAAGGAAGAGTAATGGTGGAGAAAAGGTTGTGTTTAATTCAACCTTTCAGATCGTATTACGAGGAGGTTACTTCTACTACACTTGATTTGTATATTTAGGTGTTGAGATTATTTGAAATGCACATTTTGTTTTATATTAGTGCAAGTGGGAGTTTGTTGGGTTTATGCCCTACATAAAACTCATTTCAAAATAATCAGATTTACTTATTAATATAGATCAGAAATAACATTTAATGTTGCATGGTTCACATGATTTATTTCATGATTATATGTACATAATGTATGAATTTTATTTAAGTCCAGAACATATCAATTTGTTAATGATTATAGTGTTGTCAACACAGTGGAATATAATCTTAATTATATGTTCGAAAGTTTATTCCCTGATTTGTCAGAACACTGGATTTAGACTGACATGGTGTAATCAGCGATAGGTATTCTTACACCTTGGATAAGTGTTATGTCCTTTCCAGGACAATGGCAAAGTTTACCAGCATCGGATGTATGGAGTATACATGAGAATGGACCGATATTGAACTTTGAAGAATTTACCGTAATATCTATTCAATTCAATATCACCTGTTGATCCTAGATCAAATGATCTTAATCCTGATATGATTAGGTTCAATCTCAAGAGTGTTATTCGTGCTCTTTGATTTGTTAGTTAAGCCTACTTTTGGGTCAGGGAGATACGTACATTTTGGGAACACGGTAGTGCAATTGAGTGGGAGCGCTAACATAAATATGGAATCTATAGCTTCTATCTGGCGAATAGAAAGTAAAGGATGATTTCCTTCGAGCTTAACCAAACGAAAATTAATGGTGGAGATCTCATTTCACTTAGCTGAAATATCATTTATACAGGGTTAAGTGTTTTAAGGATAAACTACATTGTAGGGTGTTACGGTAATTTAATCCCTTTACAGTGTAAATCATCTATATAGAGGATCACTGATCACATTAGGGTTATAATAATGGATAACTAATGACGTGTCTATATCGTGGAACATATAGAGCGTTCTATATACTGAGAGTGCAATTCTAAGTTCTATGTGTGGATTCAACGAAGAACTTCTATCAGATGAAAACTGAGCCTCTATCTTTTCTCTATAGGCCGAACCTCTTCCCTTCTCTTTTCTTCTCTAAATTTTCGAAATCCTTGAGTGAATGAGTGAGTGCCTACACACATCAAGTGGTATCTCAATCATAGTGTGTAAGACTGTGGAAAATCAACCAATAAGAAGGAGAATCAGCATCAAAGGAAGGAGAGAAATCGATCCAGGTTCAGATATTGATAATGCTCTGCTACATAAAGGAATCAAGGGTTAGATATCTGAACGGAAGGAGTCATTATATTCCGCTGCACCCAATGTAAGGTTTCCTAAACTTTATATGTGTTTATTTTATTGTTTTAGAATTCATATTAGGATGTTAATGAAACATACTTGTTAGTAAATCTAGATCCTGGTAAAATATATCCAACATCTCCTACTTGTATGGGCAGACCAGACTTAGAGTTAAATTAGTAGTGGTGGTCCAAGAAAGAATTACTCATTATACAGTTACACTTTCACAAGTGTTTAATAATCATTTTCTATCAAGGGATTCAAACTGTATATTTAGTAAGGAATATGAGTTTAGTATTCTATGACCAGAATCCACTTGCACTATTCTAAGAACTCTTTAATGTAACTAAACCTAAATCATCAAAAGACTACAACCATATTTTATAAATCTATGGCATTTGTATCTTGATCATAGTGGTTTTGACAAGATCATTCTCTCGAAAGAGTTAATATGCCTATATCCACTGAAAATAAGTTCATCTCATTCGCAGATGGATGTACATTCAGGGGTGAATATGAGTTTTTCGTTATATTCTTAAAACGACCACTCTAGATTTTACCTTATGCAAAGAAATTTGAAATGTTTAAAAAATTTCATGAATTTCTAGCAATGGTGATAAACCATTAAGGTAAGTGGTTAAAGATCTTGCGAAATGATAAGGGTGGAGAAATAGTTACTAGATATGCAGTTCAAAGATCATTAAGTTGATTTTTGAATTATATCCAAACTTATCTCCGCAGAAATTCAATTTGCATAATGATTAGTTACTAGTCGTTACCTAAATCCTTCTATGGTAATACAGTTTCAGAATGATGCAATTGTTTTATACTTAATGTAAATCATTACTAGATTCATGGATGACCTAATCAAAATCTTAAGAAAAGCTAGAACTGTTAACCATGGTTTGCATGTTTGTTAGCTATTCTAAGTGATTAGGGGTGGATCATCCCATAGTCATTAGATAAGAAAGTGTTTGTTTAAACAAATACTACTTTTCTAAGAAAATGACTAAGTCTGAAAATAAAGTAGCAAATAAAGGAGATACTTTTTCTTGATTCCAAAAGTGTTCTATCATCTTATTCTACTTATGATGATCCCACTGCCTCAGTTGTCTTGACACAACCGAAGAGGTTAATACCATTTAGTTTTCTTAGACATAATTCACGGTACCTTGTCGTAGTGGGACGGTTTCTAGGAACTCACCTTTTTATGATTTGGAAGACACTAGTGATTAAAATTCATTGTGAGTTGAAACAAGTAATGGATTGTCAAGATAAGAAACTAAGAAGAAAAGCCGATAGAACTATGGTTTGATCCATTCACATGGAGTAACCTAAAGTTTTCTATTACAAGGACATAAAAGGAAATTTTCGTTAATAAGTCTATTCTATGGACTTAACAAAACTTCCTGTTCCTAGTATTATAGGTTTGACTTTATCTAAACCTATGGCATGTGGTATACCTGGTAATTACTGTTGGAATTTATTTTACCAGGATCTTAGATCTACTCACAATTATGTTGTTTAACACCCTAAATATGAACTTTCTAAAACGATAAATAAACACATATAAAGTTAAGAAAACCTTACATTGATGGCAGTGGAATAATGTCTCCTTCCACCCAGATCTCTAACCCTTGTATCCTCTCTGTCGCAGAGTATTATCAAGATCTTAGCCCGAATGTCCTTCTCTTTGTGTGTGATCCTTCACAGTCTTCCAATCTATGATTGAGGAACTACTTGTTGTGTGTGGGCACTTACACTATCACTAAGGTTCGAAATTTATGAAGAAGAAAAGAGAGAGGGATGATTTCGGCTATAGAGTGAAAAGGGAAGGCTCAGTTTTTCTGAAAAATTGATTTTATGAAAAAGAAGTTGTTTTGACTGAGCTATCACTTTCTATTTATAGGCAACTACTAGGTTTAGGTTAGGAATTATTTGGCATTAAAATAATGAAAATATCAATTTGAAAAACCTATCCAAGTGACCGGCCATGGTGTGTAATGGGCCTTACTTGGATTTTGCAGTTTTCACAAATTTTATTTCTATTTTCTCAAAAACGCCAATTTTACAATTCTAACCATTTAAATGCCAAAACTAATTATTTAATAACTAAAATAGATTATTAAATAATATTGTCATATAATTTAATTATTAATTAGACACATAAAGTCTATTAATAAATAAATAAACCTAGAATCTCTTTTCTTTACAATTTCGCCCCTACTTAGTGAAAATTCACAAAGTAGACATAGTCTAACTGTAGAATTATCATTGATTAATCACGAATCAGTTATTGAGTCTTACAAGCAGTATAGTCTCAACTAGAATGGGGACCATGGATCTATATGCTGAGCTTCCAATAAGTGAACCGAATTTACTAGGTAAATCCCTACTTATTAATTCTTCGTTGAATCCACTCTTAGAACTTCGAATTGCACTCTCAGACTTATATAGAGCATATTATATGTTCCATGATATAGATATGCTATCTCATTTAACCATTGTTATAATCTTATTGTGATCAAAGATCCTCTATATAGATGATTTACATCGAGATGGGATAATTTTACCGTTCTCACCCCTCAACGTATTTTGCCCCTTAAAACACTTAGCTACCTGTAAATGATGTTTAGTGATCTAAGAATTAGTCACTTAAACAAGAGCTCATCCATTTACTTCTATTTAGCTAAGCTCGAAGGGAATCATCACTTGACTTCTATACACCAGTAGAAGCTATAGATTCCATATTTATGTTCAGCACTCCCACTCAATCATACTATCATGTTCCCAAAATAAACGTATCACCCTGACCCAAAAGTAGGCTTAACTAATAAATCAAAGAACATGAATAGTACTCCTGAGTTGAGCCTAAGCATATCAGGATTTAGATTCTTTTAATCTTAAGATCACCTACTGATATTGACTTGGAAAGATATGACGGTAAGTTTATAATATCTTAACTAAGTTGTAATATCGGTCCAGTCCAATGTATACTCCATACATTCGAAACTAGTATACTTTACTAATGTCTTGGAAAGAACATAACACTTACTCCAAGTGTAAGTACACATCATCGCTGATTATAACATTAGTGTAAATCCAAAACACTGATGAAACAGGGACTTAGTCTTTTGATTCATATGATCACAATCACATTCCACTGTGTTGACGATACTGTAATTGTGAATAAACATATGATCTGGACTTAACTGATTTTGTGTATAAATGTAATAAACATATTAAACCATTAGCATGTAAAATTCATGCAAACATAAATCACTTCAAATTTCTTATATTGATAACTAATCATATTGTAAAGGGGTTTTATTTAGGGCACAAAACCCAGCAATTACTTACTCTAATGCAAGCAACTTACTTTAGTAAGATGTTGAAGCGTTTTCTTTTCTAATGGCAATCTATAGAAGCTACTCGACTTCTTCGACATAGATTTTATTTATCTAAGGGAAAGTCTCAACTATTCCAGAAAAGATAAAGCCATGAAAGAATTCTTTAAATCAACAGTGAGAGGTCTCAGATATGATTTAGTATGCCTTAGACCAGACACCTGCTGTTGAGTGGGAGTAATGAGTAAGTATCAGATTAATTCAGGAGAGGAACATTGGAAGACAACCAAGTACATCTTAAGATTAAGAAGAGGAACTATATGTTAGTCAATAAGGGTGAGTTTAAAACTCTTAGACTACACCACATCAGATTTCGAGACTTGCCTTTGTGCTAGAAAGTCTGCTAATAAGATGGTGATTACTCTGGGGGTGCAGTAGTGATTTTGGAGAAGTGTAAAAACCTATGTGAAGTCTTTGAGTCTACTAGAGAGAGACTGAATGTTAAAGTTGCAGGAAAGGTAATTATTCAGTCTAAGGAAAGTTCTATACATTTGTGGCACCGTTCCAACTTTTTTGAACTACTAGTGTTATCTCTTGATTAACCAAAAAGTAGTTGCCATAAGTATAGAATCCAGTATCCCAAGAGAGTAGACATATAGAGAGGAATTTCACAATATCAAGGATTTTGTGATTAAGGAAGAGTAATGGTGGAGAAAAGGTTGTGTTTAATTCAACCTGTCAAATCCTATTACGAGGAGTATACTACTACTACACTTAATTTGTATATCAAGGTGTTAAGATTATTTGAAATGCACTTTTTGTTTTATATTAGTGCAAGTGGGAGTTTGTTGGGTTTTGTGCCCTAAATAAAACTCATTTAAATATAATCAGATTTACTTATTAATAAAGATCATAAATAACATTTTATGTTGCATGGTTCACTTGATTTATTTCATGATTATATATATAATGTATGAATTCTATTTAAGTCCAGAACACATGAATTTGTTAATGATTATAGTGTTGTCAACACAGTGGAATATAATCTTAATTATATGTTCGAAAGTTTATTCCCTGATTTGTCAGTTCCCTGGATTTAGACTGACATGATAATCAGCGATAGGTATTCTTACACCTTGGATAAGTTTTATGTCCTTTCCAGGGCATTGGCAAAGTTTACTAGTATCGGATGTATGGAGTATACATCGGAAGGGACCGATATTGAACTTCGATTAGATATATTAAAATTTACCGTAATATCTATTCAATTAAATATCACCCGTTGATCCTAGATCAAATGATCTTAATCCTGATATGCTTAGGTTCGATCTCAAGATATATACATGTTCTTTGATTTGTTAGTTAAGCTTACTTTTGGGTCAGGGTGATACGTACATTTTAGGAACATGATAGTATAATTGAGTGGGAGCGCTAACATAAATATGGAGTCTATAACTTCTATAGGAATTTAGAAGTGAAATGATGATATCCTTCGAGCTTGGCTAAACAGAGATAAATGGTTGAGATCTCATTTCACTTCGCTGAAATATCATTTATACGGAGCTAAGTGTTTTAAGGATAAAATACATTGAAGGTGTAACGGTAATTTAGTGCCTATTCAATGTAGATCATCTATTAGAGGGTCATTGATCAAATTAAGATTATAACAATGTATAACTAGTAGCGTATCTATATCGTGGAACATATAGAGCATTCTATATAAATGAGAGTGCAATTCCAAGTTCTAAGTGTGGATTCTATAAGGAATTAATAAAAGAGGAAATTTACTTGGTAAATTCGGTTCGACTTATTGGAAGCTCGGTTTATACAGGCTCATGGTCCCCATACTAGTTGAGACCATACTGCTTGTAAGACTCGGTTAATTGATTTGGATTAATCAATTATAATTCTAAAGTTAGACTATGTGTACTTTATGAATTTTCACTAAGCAATGGCGAAATTGTAAAGAAAAGAGATTCTAGGTTTATTTATTAATTAAGAGACTTTATATGTCTAAATTAATAAATATATTAAATGACAATATTATTTAATAATTAATTTTTAGTTATTACATAATTAGAATTGGCATTTAAATGGTTAAATTGGAAAATTGGCATTTTTGAGAAAATGGGATTGAAAAATGACAAAATGGGAAAGTTGCAAAGTGAGGCCTATTTCCCTTATATGGTCGGCCACTATGGAAGCTTTTACCATTTATTTTTCCTTTATTTTAATGTCGTACAGTTCTAAACCTATATGGCATTCTATAAATAGAAAGTGTTGGCTTCAAGAAACTATGACTTGCATATTGTTCCTTTCAGAGAAAAGCCATAGCCGCCCTTCTCTTCTTCTTCTTCTCTTCAATTTCGAAATACCTTGAGTAATAGAGTAGTCCCCACACACATCAAGTTGTATCTCAATCATAGTGTGTAAGACTGTGAAGAATCCTAACAACAAGAAGGAGAATCAGCATCAAAGGAAGGAGAGAAAGAGATCCAGATTCAGATCTTGATTATGCTCTGCTACAGAAAGGAATCAAGGGCTAGAGATCTAAATGGAAGGACTCATTATATTCCGCTGCACCCAATGTAAGGTTTACTAAACTATATATGTGTTTATTTCATTGTTTTAGAATTCATATTAGGTTGGTAATAAAACATACATGGTAGTAAATCTAGATCCTGGTAAAATATTTCCAACAAGTTCCTGTTCAGAAGATCACCGCTCCTCGTCGTATTGGGAGGGTTTCTACAAAACTGTCTCGTTATGGCTTGGATGGGGAAATCAATGTGGTCGTTGGTGACGGTATTGAAGACGACCCATTAACCTATAAACAGGCAATGGCAAGTCCAGAACGGGAGCGATTGACAGCCGGCATGGATTCAGAAATGGATTCCATGAAAAAGAACAAAGTTTGGAAATATGTAGACGCACCCCATGACTATCGTCCGATCGGATGTAAGTGGGTCTACAAGAAGAAAAGTGGCGCTGGAGGCGAAGTCGAAACTTTTAAAGCTAGACTGGTCGCCAAGGGTATACCCAAAGAGAAGGTGTGGACTATGAGAAAACTTTTAGTCCTGTCGCCATGCTCAAATCCATCCGAATTCTTCTCTCCATTGCAGCCGCTTTTGACTATGAAATCTGGCAAATGTATGTCAAGACAGCCTTACTTAATGGGGTTCATGAAGAAACCATCTATACGGAGCAACCAGAAGGCTATGTTCTTCCAGGGCAAGAAAAGAAAGTTTGCAAATTAAATAAGTCTATTTATGGACTTAAGCAAGCTTCTCGCTCATGGAACAAAAGGTTTGATGAAATCAACAAATCCTACGGCTTTCTTCAGAATGAAGATGAACCTTGTGTTTACCAACTCAAGGAAGACAAAGTAGTAGTATTCCTGGTCCATTAGGTTGACGACATTTTGATCATTGGCAACAATATCAAGAAAATGACTGACATCAAGGAATGGCTTGACACTCAATTCGATATGAAAGATTTAGGTGAGGCTGCCTATGTTCTCGGCATTCAAATTATTAGAAACCGGAAGAATAGATCCCTTGCTCTCTCTCAAACAACTTACATTGACAAAGTTTTAGAGAGATTCTCCATGACCAACAACAAAGGGGCGACTATGCCTTCTAGATATGGTATCCCTCTATCTAAGGAACAGTGTCCTACTGATCCTCAAGAGATAGAGGACATGGGAAAAGTTCCTTATGCTTCTGCAGTTGGAAGTCTAATGTATGCAATGTTATGCACTAGACCTGACATCTGCTATGCAGTTGGAATCGTGAGCAGGTATCAGACAAACCCAGGTCAGGAACATTGGAATGTTGTTAAGTATATTCTGAAATACTTGAAGAGTACAAGAGATTACATGTTAGTCTACAAGGGTGGTGCTTTAAATCCCATAGGCTATACCGACTCAGATTTCTAGGCATGTCTTGATGACAGGAAATCTACATCTGGGATGGTGTTTACTCTTGGGGTGGAGCAGTGGTTTGGAGAAGTGTTAAACAAACCGAGATTTCAGATTCCACCATGTAGGCAGAATACATAGCTGCTGCAGAGGCTGCCAAAGAGGTTGTCTGGCTGAGAAAGTTCTTCACCAGTCTTCGTGTTGTGCCTAGAGTGGAAAAGCCTCTAGTTTTACTTTGTGATAACACTGGAGCTATAGACAACAGTAAGGATCCTCGAAGCCACAAGAGAAGCAAACATATAGAAAGGAAATATCATATCATCAAAGAATATGTGGCAAGAGGGGATATACTGGTGGAAAAAATGGACACAGAAGAAAACTTAGCTGATCCATTCACCAAAGTATTGGTAGTGACTGCATTTGAAAAGCACCATCAGAATTTAGGATTAATTGAGATGTACTGATTAGTTTTATATTAGTGCAAGTGGGAGTTTGTTGGGTTTTATGCCCTAAATAAAACTACATTTCAACGTAATCCGGATTATTCAATATCAATAAAGATACAGAAGTATTTTTCATTCATTTGTGTATGTTTTGGTTCACTTTATCAATTATTTGTCTACTTGATTTATAAATTCATCCAAACCCTTTTCACATACTTGATCTTGTTTATTGTGTTGTCAGCACAGTGGAAAGTAAACATGACTATGTGATTAAAGATTCCTAGATTTATCAGAACACTGGCGTTTTACTGATATGACAATCTACAACAGAGTTCACTTGCATTTGGAGAAATGGTATGCTTTTTCTAGGGCATTGGTTAAAGTAAAGCTTGGGTTGGATGCATGAAGTATGCATCGGAATGGACCGATACTGAACTTTGACATAGATTTATTAAACTTACCGTAATATCTATTCAATTCAATATCACCTAGTTGATCCTAGATCAAATGATCTTAATCCTGATATGATTAGGTTCAATCTTAAGAGTGTTATTCGTGTTCTTTGATTTGTTAGTTAAGCCTACTTTTGGGTCAGGGTGATACGTACATTTTGGGAACACGGTAGTGCAATTGAATGGGAGCGCTAACATAAATATAGAATCTATAGCTTCTATCTGGCGAGTAGAAAGTAAAGGATGATTTCCTTCAAGCTTAACCAAACGAAAATAAATGTTGGAGTACTCATTTCACTTAGCTGAAATATCATTTATACGGGGTTAAATGTTTTAAGGATAAAATACATTGTAGGGTGTTACGGTAATTTAATCCCTTTACAGTGTACATCATCTATATAGAGGATCATTGATCAAATTAGGATTATAACAATGGATAATTAATAGCGTGTCTATATGGTGGAACATATAGAGGGTTCTATATAGCTGAGAGTGCAATTCTAAGTTCTATGCGTGGATTCAACGAAGAATTAATAAGTCAGTGAATTTAAGAGGTAAATTCTTGATCTGCTTATTGGAAGCTCGGATATATAGGCCCATGGTCCCCAAACAAGTTGAGATAATACTACTTGTAAGACTCATTTAATTGGTTTTGATTAATCAATTATAATTCTCAAGTTAGACTATGTCTATTTGTGAATTTATCACTTATTAAGGGCGAAACTGTAAAGAAAGAGTTTATAGGGTATATTTGTTAATTAAGAGACTTTGATTAGTCTAACTAATAAATATAATAAATGACAATATTATTTAATAATTAATTATAGTTATTAAATAGTTGAAATTGACATTTAAATGGTTGAATTTGAAAATTGGCAGTTTTTGAGAAAATGGGATGTAGAAATGATAAAACAGCAAAATTGCAAAAGTGAGTTCCATATCCACAAGCCATGACCGGCCTGTTGGAAATTATTTTACCAGGATCTTAGATCTACTCACAAGTATGCTTATTAACATCCTAAATATGAACTTTCTAAAACGATGAAATTAAACACATATAAAGTTTAAGAAACCTTACATTGGGTGCAGCGGAATATAATGACTCCTTCCGTTCAGATATCTAGCCCTTGATTCCTTTCTGTAGCAGAGCATTATCAATATCTGAACCTGGATCTCTTTCTCTGAATCTTTGATGCTGAAGCTCCTTTGCTGATGATCTTTCTTCACGATCTTCCTCACTATGATTGAGGTATCACTTGATGTGTGTGGGCACTACTCATACACTAAGGATTTCGAAATTCTAGAGGGAAGAGAAAGAACAAGTGGCAGCTAAAGATAGGGAGAGAGAAGGCTCAGTTTTTCTGAATCAGAAGAAGTGTTTTTCCTGAAGCCTTCACTATCTATTTATAGCATTCCACTAGCGTTAGATTTGAATTATATGGCATTAAAATAATGAAAAAATCAACTTAAAATAGCTACATAGGTGGTCGGCCAAGCATTAGTGGATTGGGCCTTGGGTTTTGCAATTTTGCAATTTTAACACCTTTTGTATCTAATTTTCTCAAAAATGTCAATTTCTTAATTCAACCATTTAAATGCCAATTCTAACTATTTAATAACTATAAATAATTATTAAATAATATTGTCATTTATAATATTTATTAATTGAACCATACAAAGTATCATAATTAACAAATATGCCCCTATAAACTCTTTCTTTACAATTTCGCCCTTACTTAGTGAAAATTTCACAAATAGACATAGTCTAATTTGTGAATTATAATTGATTAATCAAAATCAATTACATGAGTCTTACAAGCAATATTATCTCAACTAGTGGGGGGACCATGGGTCTATATAACCGAGCTTCCAATAAGTAGATCAAGAATTTAGCACTAAAATTCACTAACTTATTAATTCTTCGTTGAATCCACGCATAGAACTTAGAATTGCACTCTCAGTATATAGAATGCTCTATATGTTCCACCATATAGACACATCATTAGTTATCCATTGTTATAATCCTAATGTGATCAATGATCCTCTATATGAATGATCTACACTGTAAAGGGATTAAATTACCGTTACACCCTACAATGTATTTATTCCTTAAATCACTTGACCCCGTATAAATGATATTTCAGCTTATGTGAAATGAGTACTCTACCATTTATGTTCGTTTGGTCAAGCTCGAAGGAGATCATCCTTTGCTTACTATTCGCTAGATAGAAGCTATAGATTCCATGTTTATGCTAGCGCTCCCACTCAATTGCACTACCGTGTTCCCAAAAAGTACGTATCACCCTGACTTAAAAGTAGGCTTAACTAACAATTCAAGGAACACGAATAGCCTTTCAAGATTGAGCCTAATCATAACAGGATTAAGATCATTTGATCTAGGATCAACAAGGCGATATTGACTTGAATAGATTTTACGGTAAGTTTAATTAAATCTAAGTCAAAGTTCAATATCGTTCCCTTCTGATGCATACTCCATGCATCCAACCTGAGCTTTACTTTAACCAATGCTCTGGAAAGAACATAGCACTTCTCCAAATGCAAGTAAACTCTGTTGTAGATTATCATATCAGTAAAACCCTATGTCTGATAAATCTAGGAAACTTTATTCACATAGTCATGTTTACTTTCCAATGTGTTGACGGCACAATAAACAGGATCAAGTATGTGAAAAGGGTTTCAGATGAATTTATACATTATATACATATAATCATGAAATAAATCATGTGAACCATGCAACATTAAATGTTATTTCTGATCTATATTAATAAGTAAATCTGATTATATTGAAATGAGTTTTATTTAGGGCATAAAACCCAACAAACTCCCACTTGCACTAATATAAAAAAAAAAAGTGTGTTTCAAATAATCTCAACACCTTGATATACAAATCAAGTGTAGTAGTAGTAAACTCCTCGTAATAGGATCTGAAAGGTTGAATTAACCACAACCTTTTCTCCACTATTACTCTTCCTTTAATCACAAAATCATTGATAATGTGAAATTCCTCTCTATATGTCTACTCTCTTGGGATACTGGATTCTATACCTTTGGCAACTACTTTTGGTTAATCAGGAAATTAACACTAGTAGTTTAAGGCAATTTGGAATGATGCCAAAGATGTATAGAACTTTCCTTAGACTGAATAAGTACCTTTCCTGCAACCTTAACATTCAGTCCCTCTCTGGTAGACCTAGAGACTTCAGATAGGTTTTTACACTTCTCCAAAATCACTATTCCACCCCCAGAGTAATCACCATCTTATCAGAAAGATTTACTGGCACAAAGGCAAATTTCGAAATCTGATATGGTGTAGTCTAAGAGTTTTAAACATACCCTTATAGACTAACATATAGTTCCTCTTCTTAATCTTAAAATTTACTTGATTGTCTTCCAATGTTCGTCTCCTGGATTAATCTGATACCTACTCATTACTCCCACTCAACAGCAGGTGTCTGGTCTAAGGCATACAAAAGCATATCTAAGACCTCTCACTGTTGATATAAGAAATTCTTTCATAGCTTTATCTTTTCTGGAATAGTTGAGACTTTTCCTTAGATAAAATCTATGCCTAAGAAGTTGTGAAGCTTCTATAGATTGCCATTAGAAAGAAAATGCTTCAGCATCTTACTAAAGTAAGTTGCTTGCATTAGAGTAAGTAATTACCAGGTATACCACAAGCCATAGGTTTAGATAAACTCAAACCTATAATACTAGGAACAGGAAGTTTTGTTAAGTCCATTGAATGGACTTATAAACGAAAATTCCCTTTTATGTCCTTGTAATAGAAAACTTTAGGTTACTCCATGTGAATGGATTAAACCATAGTTCTATTGGCTTTCTTCTTAGTTTCTTATCTTGACAATCCATTACTTGTTTAAACTCACAATGGATTTTAATCACTAGTGTCTCCCAAGTCATAAGAAGGTGAGTTCCTAGAAACTCTCCCACTACGACGAGGTACCGTGAATTATGTCTAAGAAAACTAAATGGTATTGATCTCTTCGGTTGTGACAAGACAACAGAGGCAGTGGGATCATCATATATCAAATAATAGAACACTTTTGAAATCAAGAATTAAATATCTGCTTTATTTGCTACTTGTTTTTCAGACTTAGTCATTTTCTTAGAAAAGTAGTATTTGTTTGAACAAACACTTTCTTATCTATTGACAATGGGATAGTCCACCCCTAATCACTTAGAATAGCTAACAAACCATGGTTAACAGTTCTAGCTTTTCTTAAGAATTCGATAAGGTCATCCATGAATCTAGTAATGATTTACATTAAGTATACAACCATTACATCATTCTGAAATTGTATTACCATAGAAGGATTTAGGCAACGACTAGTAACTAATCATCAATATGCAACTCGAAATTTCTGGGGAGGTAAGTTTGGATATAATTCAAAAATCAATTTAATGATCTTTGAACTGCATATCTACTAACTATTTCTCCACCCCTATCAGTTCGCAAGATCTTTAACCACTTACCTTAATGGTTTTAACCATTGCTAGAAATTAATGAAATTTTTCAAACATTTCAAATTTCTTTGCTAAAAGGTATAATCTAGAGTTATCGTTTTAAGAATACAACGAAAAACTCATATCCACCCCTGAATGTACATCCATCTTCGAATGAGATGAACTACTTTCAGTGGATATAGGCATAAACTCTTTGCAGAGATTGATCTTGTCAAATCCACTATGAACAAGATACAAATGCCATAGATTAAAAAAAAGTGGTAGTGTCTATGATGTCATAGGTTTAGTTACATCAAAGAGTTCGTAGAATACTGCAAGTGGATCCTGGTCACAGAATACCTAACTCATATTCCATACAGTTTTAATCCATTAATAGAAGATGGATATTAAACACTTGAGAAAGTGTAACTGTATTGTATTCTGGAATTAGAAATATAACAAAATTTCTATTTGGAATCTAAAATTAAAGTCAAAGACTTAAATTTATACCAAATATTATGAGTAATTCTATCTTGGACCAGCACTACTAATACAAACTCTAAGTCAGATTTGCCCATACAAGTAGGAGATTTCTAAGATTGAGGATATATATCAATTGGGAATAGAATTTCGGGATTATAATCATATGGTCATTTAATTTCTGAAGAGAAAATATAATGACATGAAATGATTTATAGACCATTCATCCAATGATATGTTTTGAAGCTAATTCGAAATGAATGAGCTAATAGGAATTAGGATAATTTCGTTTATAAATAAGAATCCAACGATGCTTCGATTAGCGAAAGACAAAGTAATCTTATTTTTGTAATCTTCTTGTTTCATATTGTAAAAATACTAGTCTAAGGTGTCATCAATTGATGAACAGCTAGATGTCGCATATACAATATTTATCTTTCGAGATCTAACACTATTATGTATGTCTAATGGAGAAAATCCACTAGGGATTTATCTCATTAGAAAAAAAAACATGTTAGACCAACAATGAAGATTCGAAATTAAACTACAACTTAATAACAGAAAATAACATGGTTCAATATAAATTCATACACAATTCAGAAATTATAAACATATAGCAAGTAGGAATGACTAGTGAAAATACTAAAACATACAATCCTAAATAATTTCCAAGGTTTTTCAACAAACTGATACAGTGTCCTGTTTAGGAGAGAGTCAAAGCATCATCCATTGAATAGAGTTGTCAGCTCATCTAAAATGATAACCATTCTAGCAACCTTTTATTCGATCAAGATTGGAATTCAGCGTTGTCCCGTTTAGGCGAGAGTCAAGGCAATTCTATCTTATGAGCTTCCACCATTGTTTCATAATTTGCAAGTCAAGTATGGTCGCCACCATGAGGGTGATCCATACCATACAAAACACTTACAAACTACTTATCATGCGAGGTTAAACGGTGCGAAATTGCTAATGAACGTTCCTCCATTAGGGAGAATTACTCACTAAAACAAACGCGGTGTAAAACCCACAATGGAGATCGAATATCTTAATAATAATCAAGCTCATTATTTAAAGTGAGTTGTATTTTCTTTGATTCTCTTTATTTATTCTATTTATTTTAAATATATATTTATTTAATTAAAATTTCCAATTTAGAATGAAAAATTCCAAATATAAATTTTAATTTAATATTTATAAATTTTACTTAGAGGATAGGGAAATAACATCAATTATTTCCATCTTAGTAATAATTTCCAATAAATATTTAGAAAAATATTCAATTTAAGTTGTTACAAAATTAATTTAAATTAATTTACAACTCAAATTTAATTTTCTATAAATATATATTGCATTTCGAAAAATTAAAGTATATAAGAATACAATTTTCGAAAAATGCATATTAAAATAAAAAATAAATTCTGGAAAAATTATTCTAATTTAATGTTGGCTCAAAATTAATTAATGAAATTAATTTACAACAAAAAATATAATTTTCCTATTTAATTAAATATATAAGAAAAATTTTAAATATTTAAGTATGATGATGAAAATCAACTTAAATATTAATTTTCTATTTAATTAAATACACTAGAAAAATACTTCAAGCAAAAAATATCATCTATCTAG
The DNA here is from genome assembly GCF_029168945.1 of Cannabis sativa. Lineage (NCBI taxonomy): Eukaryota > Viridiplantae > Streptophyta > Magnoliopsida > Rosales > Cannabaceae > Cannabis > Cannabis sativa. Next base: position 40,138,234 of record NC_083606.1, on the reverse strand, counting down.
ATTTTCCTTTGACTAATTAATTCAATTTTTAATAATATACTTTAATTCAATTTATTTTAAATTAATCAATAAATGAAAAAATCATTGATTTAAGTTGATCCAAGAATTAATTAAAATAAATAATTAATTTACAACTTAATCTATTTTTCAAGATAAAATTCAAAATTCTAGCATTTAAGAAATGCAATTTCGAAAATTGATTAATAAAATAAAGAAAAAATATATTTTGAAAATTATTTAAATTTAGTTGAAAAATTAAATTTCAACTAAAAATAATTTTCTATTTAATTAAATGTCATGAAAAAGAAATATTTAAGTATGATGATAAAAATCAACTTAGATATTTAATTTTCAAATTAATTAAATGTATTAAATTCAAGAAATAAATAATTAAGTGTAGAGAAGGCTTAATTATTAATTTCTAGTTTAATACTAGGAAAAATATACTTAAAATAAATTGTACCAAAATTAATTATATAAATAATTAATTTCACAATGTATAATATTTTCCTATTTAATATTAGAAATAATAAGTAGTCTAGAAATAACTATCTAGAAAATATCTTATTTAACTAAGTATCTTTTCCACAAAATTTGAAAAAATATCTAATTTAAGTTGTATTAGAAAAAATCTAGAACTTACATATTTTCAAATTTAAATTTAATTAAATATCAAAAATTAAGTTGTAACCACTTAATTTGAAAATATTCCATTTTAAATTAATATTCGAAAAGATATTAAATTAAAAAATATCTAAAGAATCTTAATAACCAATGCCTAAAATTCCTCAACTTAATTTTGAAATTTGAAATTCAAAAGATATTCAGATTTAAGTTGGTTAGTTGTAGATAACTAAATATCAACTTAAATAAGAATATTTAATGAAAAATTTAAATTAAGTTCCAGAAAGAATCTAGATGGTTATAATTCTATATTTAATTAAATACAAGAAAATACATATAGTTTAGCTTAGAATAAAAAATTCTTTAAACTATAATTTTCTTAAATTAATTTTAAAATAAATGAAATTAATTATGTTGCTAATCAATTTTATTAGGTTAAACTAGTGTAATTAACCTAGTACAGTTGTTCAAATCAGGCAAATGGGCCTTCACAATTGGGGTGGTTCATGTGAGGGGGTGCTGGGTTCAGTATGTCGTACCCACTTCTATGGCTCCCAACTCTCACACAAGGCCCAAAAGAGAGGAATTTAACCTTAATAAGAACAACTGTTATTAATTGAATAGGCCCAAAAACTAAATGGGCCTAAATAAATTCTATCAAGAACTATGATAATTTATTTTAGCAACAACAACCTATATGTATCTATAATCAAATTAAACACATAGGCTCACACAGGCACACTTTGGATGGGTCCTATCATGTTGCTAGGTCATACACAGATGAAAGAAGATTGTAAATATACCTGTTACAAATTATTAACTTGACCAAGGGAGCCATCAGATCATTAGATCTGGAAAAAAGTAACCATGGCTATTTGCAATCAAGTAATAATAGGTTTTGAAAACTTACAAACAAGCTAAAAACACATACTCCTGCAACAAGGTTAGCTGGATAGTTGGATGTAGGATTTATTTAATTTTAAATTAAATATTTAATTTCGAAAATAATTAATTAAATAAAAAATTTCGAAAAATTTTAAAAAAAAAATTAAAAAATTCGAAAATTAAAAAAAAATTAAAATTAAACCTACAATTTTTGAAAAATTAGGTTTCAACCAACCCAAATATCATTTCAAAAATTTGCTAACTACTTTTAAATTTTAAATGTTATTTTATAAATAAAAATTTAATAAAAAATTAGAAAAGATAAATAAAAATCTTTTCAGATTTTAAGTTTAATTTAAATAAATAAAATAACAAAATTTAAAAGTTAGCAAAATATCTTACATCAATTTAAAATTACATGATTATAAATATCTTATTTTAAATTTAAATAAGGTCAAAATATCTAAAAAGATTTAATTTAAAAAAAATCTTAAAAGATAAGATATAATTAAAAATATCTTAAAAGATAAGATATCTTAAAAATATCTTAAAAGATTTTATAAATATCTTATAAAATCTGACCTTAAATTTAAAAAAAAATAAGATATAATCAAATTTAAAAATAAGATAGATTTTTAAGCAAGAAGATAGATACTAATTCTATTCAAATTCAAATTACACTAATATCTTGAATTAAATTTAAAAAATATTAAATTAATTCAAAATGATAATTAGAATTGAATTAGGAATAGTGATAGTATAAATACAAAACTATACAAAAAATTGGAAGTTAATTCCATGAAAAAGCATGAAAAATCGAAGAAAAACGAAAAAATTCGAAACTGTACGGACAGATTTGCGATCGCAGGAAAATATCAAGACAAATTTCAATTTTTTCAAATCTTCAAAAAATCATAACTAATTCAAATAAAATTCAAATTAAGTTCTGTAAAAGGCTAACTTGCTTAATTTTTTCCATACTATCCAATAAAAATAATTCCAGAGATGAAATCGCAATTATTTTTCACAAAAATTTCACAAACATCAATCAATCATCAAATAACACTCAATACAACATGATACCATCCAAAGAACATACAAAGAATCGTTTTAAAGTCCAAATTTCTTGCAAGTAAATCAATTACCAAGGCTCTGAGGCCAGTTGTTGGAAATTATTTTACCAGGATCTTAGATCTACTCACAAGTATGTTTATTAACATCCTAAATATGAACTTTCTAAAACGATGAAATTAAACACATATAAAGTTTAAGAAACCTTACATTGGGTGCAGCGGAATATAATGACTCCTTCCGTTCAGATATCTAGCCCTTAATTCCTTTCTGTAGCAGAGCATTATCAATATCTGAACCTGGATCTCTTTCTCTGAATCTTTGATGCTGAAGCTCCTTTGCTGATGATCTTTCTTCACGGTCTTCCTCACTATGATTGAGGTATCACTTGATGTGTGTGGGCACTACTCATACACTAAGGATTTCGAAATTCTAGAGGGAAGAGAAAGAACAAGTGGCAGCTAAAGATAGGGAGAGAGAATGCTCAGTTTTTCTGAATCAGAAGAAGTGTTTTTCCTGAAGCCTTCACTATCTATTTATAGCATTCCACTAGGGTTAGATTTGAATTATATGGCATTAAAATAATGAAAAAATCAACTTAAAATAGCTACATAGGTGGCCGGCCAAGCATTAGTGGATTGGGCCTTGGGTTTTGCAATATTGCAATTTTAACACCTTTTGTATCTAATTTTCTCAAAAATGCCAATTTCCTAATTCAACCATTTAAATGTCAATTCTAACTATTTAATAACTATAAATAATTATTAAATAATATTGTCTTTTATCATATTTATTAATTGAACCATACAAAGTATCATAATTAACAAATATGCCCCTATAAACTCTCTCTTTACAATTTTGCCCTTACTTAGTGAAAATTTCACAAATAGACATAGTCTAATTTGTGAATTATAATTGATTAATCAAAATAAATTACATGAGTCTTACAAGCAATATTATCTCAACTAGTGGGGGGACCATGGGTCTATATAACCGAGCTTCCAATAAGTAGATCAAGAATTTAGCACTAAAATTCACTAACTTATTAATTCTTCGTTGAATCCACGCATAGAACTTAGAATTGCACTCTCAGTATATAGAATGCTCTATATGTTCCACCATATAGACACATCATTAGTTATCCATTTTTATAATCCTAATGTGATCAATGATCCTCTATATGAATGATCTACACTGTAAAGGGATTAAATTACCGTTACACCCTACAATGTATTTATTCCTTAAAACACTTGACCCCGTATAAATGATATTTCAGCTTATGTGAAATGAGTACTCTACCATTTATGTTCGTTTGGTCAAGCTCGAAGGAGATCATCCTTTGCTTACTATTCGCCAGATAGAAGCTATAGATTCCATGTTTATGCTAGCGCTCCCACTCAATTGCACTACCGTGTTCCCAAAAAGTACGTATCACCCTGACTTAAAAGTAGGCTTAACTAACAATTCAAGGAACACGAATAGCCTTTCAAGATTGAGCCTAATCATAACAGGATTAAGATCATTTGATCTAGGATCAACATGGCGATATTGACTTGAATAGATTTTACGGTAAGTTTAATTAAATCTAAGTCAAAGTTCAATATCGTTCCCTTCCGATGCATACTCCATGCATCCAACCTGAGCTTTACTTTAACCAATGCTCTGGAAAGAACATAGCATTTCTCCAAATGCAAGTAAACTCTGTTGTAGATTATCATATCAGTAAAACCCTATGTCTGATAAATCTAGGAATTTTTATTCACATAGTCATGTTTACTTTCCAATGTGTTGACGGCACAATAAACAGGATCAAGTATGTGAAAAGGGTTTCAGATGAATTTATACATTATATACATATAATCATGAAATAAATCATGTGAACCATGCAACATTAAATGTTATTTCTGATCTATATTAATAAGTAAATCTGATTATATTGAAATGAGTTTTATTTAGGGCATAAAACCCAACACGGCCACATGCATAGGGTTTTATCATATAATATTTTCATTATTTGAATGCCAAGTAATTCAACCCTAACCCTATGTGGTATTCTATAAATAGAAAGTAATGGCTTCAGGAAAGTAACACAATGCATCTCATTCTTTTCAGAGAAAATCCTGAGCCATTTTTCTAAACCTAGCCGCCACCTCTCTCTCTCTCTCTTTCTTCTTCTTCTTTGTTTCGAAATCCCTAAGTGATAGAGTAGTGCCCACACACAGCAAGTAGTACCTCAATCATAGTGTGGAAGATCGTGAAGAATCCAACTTCAACAAAGAAGGATATTCAGGCTCAGATCTTGATAATACTCTGCGACAGAAAGGATACAAGGGTTAGAGATCTGAGTGGAAGGAGACTTATTATTTCGCTGCACCCAATGAAAGGTTTCTCGTACTTTATATGTGTTTACTTATAATCGTTTTAGAAGTTCATATTTAGGATGTTAATCAACATACTTGTGAGTAGATCTAAGATCCTGGTAAAATAATTTCAACAGAAGATACATGGGAAATCCACCTGCTTCCTTATGATCTCATCTCTAGAATCTCATGCTCAGAATATTGATCCGAGACGTGATCCAAGCCAAGTCTTGAGGGCTCATCAAGCTTGTTCAATGGGGGAACCTCCTCGAGATCAAACTCAATGTCGAGACTCTCAGCCCCATGATCAATCTTGAGGCCAACATCAGTGTGAGGCTGAGTAACCTCCTCTAAATGCCCAACTTGATTCTTTGTAGACACTCTGGCTACATGGGGATCCATAGAGACATTTTGTGACAAGTCTGCTTCGCGCTGGCCATAACCGTAAAATGGACAAGGAACCTGTGCAGCCGCCACCTCCCCTAATCAATACCCAGTGTTACCTGCATAAAAGGGGAAGGGTAAGTGAGCCACCTAACAAAGTTACAAGCACGTTCTAGTCAATACTACCCAATGGTACCTTCTAGGTAAATCCTCATGTACAAGGATTATTATCGACCAAGTACCGTCTTAAATACACCTACTAAGACATACAAGTGAGTTTTAAGTTATTCTATTAACTACAATGGACTCACTACCGGGCCTTATACAGAGTTCCCAAGAAGAACCACGCATAAGGCGACACTTGTATATGCCTCCAAGGCCGTCATAAGACCCTAGCCGAGGTCAGTAGAGGGAAACAAACTAGCTGCCCCCTTGGAGCCTTGGCCTTGGCCGACCAGGGTTCCAGGCCATAGTGGCCGGGCAGACCCCATGACCTAACCTAGTGGCCAGCTAGGGACCCTAGTTCTAGGTATAGGTCGGCCAGCCTATAGGGTACACCCCCTTGGCTGGCCAGACGCTCTGGTAGCCCACCTTGGTCGGCCAGGTCTTGCACAAGACTTCCTTGGTCGGCCAAGACCTACACGGATTGTAACTTGTGTTTTTTCAAGAACTCAAACATAATCTTCGTGTTCTTTGTGACTCAAAGAGCAAAGAATCACAACGAAGGTTAGATTCAGATCTTTTTCGTCTAGAAATTACACATTATGTATCCTAAGGCTATCATGCAGATCAACATACCGAAAGGACAACAATCTAACATAGGAATCGAAGAATGTTCAAAGCAAGAAATAGTGTTCATGCATGCATGGTAAAATTAACCAAATCGATTGAAATAGCGGGAATAGAAAGCTTACCCACTACTAGAAACCACTGAAGGAGAATGTGGGAAGCTCAAATCATCGAAACTGCGCAAAAATTGCAAGAAGATGATGCTTGGTGGGTTCGGCCCTTTAGAGAGAAGCATGAGCTTCTTCTAATTTAGTGAGAGAAAGAAAAATGTGAAAAGTAAGAAGTGAATCCTCATGGTACCTTCTAGGTACCTTCTAGGTAAATCCTCATGTACAAGCACGTTCTAGTCAATACTACCCAATGGTACCTTCTAGGTAAATCCTCATGTACAAGGATTATTATCGACCAAGTACCGTCTTAAATACACCTACTAAGACATACAAGTGAGTTTTAAGTTATTCTATTAACTACAATGGACTCACTACCGGGCCTTATACAGAGTTCCCAAGAAGAACCACGCATAAGGCGACACTTGTATATGCCTCCAAGGCCGTCATAAGACCCTAGCTGAGGTCAGTAGAGGGAAACAAACTAGCTGCCCCCTTGGAGCCTTGGCCTTGGCCGACCAGGGTTCCAGGCCATAGTGGCCGGGCAGACCCCATGACCTAACCTAGTGGCCAGCTAGGGACCCTAGTTCTAGGTATAGGTCGGCCAGCCTATAGGGTACACCCCCTTGGCTGGCCAGACGCTCTGGTAGCCCACCTTGGTCGGCCAGGTCTTGCACAAGACTTCCTTGGTCGGCCAAGACCTACACGGATTGTAACTTGTGTTTTTTCAAGAACTCAAACATAATCTTCGTGTTCTTTGTGACTCAAAGAGCAAAGAATCACAACGAAGGTTAGATTCAGATCTTTTTCGTCTAGAAATTACACATTATGTATCCTAAGGCTATCATGCAGATCAACATACCGAAAGGACAACAATCTAACATAGGAATCGAAGAATGTTCAAAGCAAGAAATAGTGTTCATGCATGCATGGTAAAATTAACCAAATCGATTGAAATAGCGGGAATAGAAAGCTTACCCACTACTAGAAACCACTGAAGGAGAATGTGGGAAGCTCAAATCATCGAAACTGCGCAAAAATTGCAAGAAGATGATGCTTGGTGGGTTCGGCCCTTTAGAGAGAAGCATGAGCTTCTTCTAATTTAGTGAGAGAAAGAAAAATGTGAAAAGTAAGAAGTGAAAAAGGCCTTCCGCCCCCCCCCCCCCACCCCAAAGTAGTTATATAGTACATGTTGGACCCTTTCTTCACTTACTTCACCAACATATCAAAGAAGACAGCTAAATCAATTATTTTTCTATAGTGAATGAGATTAGACAGTCAAGGAAATGTATTTTAAAAGGCTAAAAAGGTAGAAACTTTTATTTAGCAAAGGCTACGACAGTCTCGATCGCACCAATTGGTAAGTCCAAATCTGTACAAACGTCCGCACAAGGACTTGGGGGACAAATGTTATCTCTATTTTTGTCCTCCTAACGTGACATGCTTACATTAATAAAATTAGTACCATGTGGTAGTACAACTCACTAATAAGAAGGCCAAGTTAGCACCTAAACAAATGGAGACCCCGACACTCAAACGAGCATCAAGTGACAGACCAGCTCCCTCACAAGAGCTGGCCGGCCAGCCTTTGAACTGCACCATGGTCGGTCAATCTACCTCCGCAGGGGTCTAGTCGGGCAAGAGGGGTTCTGTAGGGTTCTTGTGCACACAACTACATCTGGGCTACGAATTTGGCCCTAAAAGCCCAACATAATAACTAAATAATATCTAAGTTCAATGGCATTTTGGTCTTTTGTAATTAATTAATTAAATATACAAATATTTAAGGTTTTAAGTGTAAATTAGAGTTTAAGGCTTCCTATATAAAGGCCTTAACTCTAACCTAAAAAGCTTAAGCTCAGTTTACGCGGGACACTAGCCTCCAATCTCTAAGCCTAAGCCTGATAACTCTTTTCTTCTTCACTTCCTCTCTCACATGCCTATACAAGAACTCTCATCACTGGAAATTTGCCAATCCCAATTCATACATTGTATCCTTAAGGGTGTTATATCAGATCCCACCTATACCGATCTGAATAGTGTTAACGCTCGGTATTAATACAACCAAAAGGGGAGTAGGTCATTAACTGCTATTATCAGGGGCTGAACCTTTATAACAAATTTGTGCATTTACTTCTTATTCTATTATGTTTTTGTGTAACACGTGGCCAGTGTTAGATCCATACGACCCTATTGTCAGTTGATCACTTTTTGAGGTCAACATATACATAATTTAATAGTGGTATAGTAGAACCTCTATTCAAGAATACACTTGGGATCAAGTAAATTATATTCTAATTGAGAAGTTATAACTAAATACAGTTATACTAGAAAAAAAATTCAAAACACCAAAAAATATCAATGTAAAAATAATAACAATAAATAATCTTCAATACTACATTATAATAGAATTATTTTTGAGTAAATATAATATTTATATGTGTATTACAATTTGGAATAAAATTATTAATTCTACATAAATAAATGTATAAAATATGTGTATATATTTTATTGAGGTGTAATTATTCTTATATAGAGGTATACTTTGTTAACACGGGACTTAGAAAATGTATAACTAATTACAATTTAGAGGTTATTCTTATTTATAACTGGCCCAAATTGGGACTTAATTTTTTTTATAATAAGTTAGAGGTTATTCTTGAATAGAGTATTCTTAAATCGAGGTTTTACTGTATATATAATTTTGTTAGTATGATATTTGTGAGTATTAATTTAGTATTGTTATAATTTTTTTGTGGTATATAATTTTATTATTAAGGTATATTAATTTTTAATGGTACGTTATATTAAATACTGTTATATATATTTAATGATCTAATATATTTATTCGTTTTTGTTACAATATAATAATATGCAATACTAAAAAAATTATATAACTTAATTTAATTATTATATATATATTTTTTTAAAAATATTATGTAGTAAATGTATTTTTATAATTTTTATTAGTTAATATATTATATTTTATTATTTTCTTAATTTATTTTTTAAAAAATATTTACAAACTTAGGTGGCGTTTGGTAACACTTTTTTTAATCAGTTTTTTGTTAAAGTGAAAATATTTTTCACAAACATGTTCTATAAAACTGTTTTCACTTTTCCATTTTTTAATTGAGAATTAAAATTTTAAAAACAAAAAAATCACTTTTAATATTTTTTTTAAACTGTTTTTTTATTCTTAATTAATATTTTGAATTCCGATCAGACCCGGACCTAAATCCCTCCCACGACCTTGGCGCTGAATTCGGCCTCTGAATCGAACCCGAATCTAGACCCGACTTAAATAAAATCAAAAAATAAAAATGAAAATAAACTTTACAGCACACACTTTTATTTTTTATTTTTAAAATTAAAAAACAAAAGTAGTTACAGAACATATTTTTATTTTTCAAAAACAAAATTTTACTTTTATTTTGTGATTAAAAAATTAAAAAACAAAAATGTTACCAAACGGCAACTTACTCTCTAAATTTAAAACTATTTTACATCTGAACCCTGAAAAAATGCAGTAAAAGCCCATTAAACAGTGAAGTTGCGGGCCTCAAAAAGTCCACCGAAAACCCAAACAGTGAAGTCGTGGGCCTCGCCATGCTCTGGAATCTTCTCAATGGGACCATATTATTCCTTATCCGACATAGTTCACTTGATGAAACTTGCGTCCAATGCACGCGGTCGCATCTTTAACTTTTGACCCACGTAAACATCTCATGATCCCATCCGTCAATAATTACTTCAAGACTCAATCTACACCGTCAGCCTGCTTTTACACCGACTTTCTCTAGTGATTTAATTCGAATCCAATCCTAACCCAACTCAACCATGGTTGGAATTTGTGGCTTACAACTTACTCCGCGTTTGTTTTGATTCCTATAAATACACACCCAATAGCCCTCATATTCTAAGAAGTCTAAGAATATTTGAGTTTCTCTGAGGTTGTTATCTTCAGGTAAACATCTCTCCCTAGTTTTTACTTTTGATTTTTTTCTTTAATATTTATTGTAACGTTTTAGTTTTCTGGGTATCTTTTTCTTGATTGGTGTGCATGAATTCAGTTTTTACGTTTGTAACCTTCAAAAGATTTGAGACTTTCTATAGCTCTGTTACTTTTTCTTAACCTGGAAAATCGGGCTGTCCTCTCATAGGTCTCTCGTTGTCTTTTTGTTAGTTGAATTTGTGTTACGGGTTTTGTGATCATTAGATAGTCCTTTATGTTTTGATAGAGCTGTTCAATTTCTTATCTTTGATGAAGCCGAGGCTGCCAATTGTTGAGGTCCATGTAGAGGGGTTTTATTTTATCTTTTTAACCTCCCAGTCTAGTATAATATAATTTTGACGTGTAGTATAATATATATTTCTATATTTGTATATATATGTGGAAGTTTAGAGTGGCTGCCATATATATACACACATATATATATATCTTAGGACGTTTAGTTTATGTGTTCTTTGTTTTGGCGTGGTTGTTGAACATGGGTTGGGTTGGTCTTTTTGATTTTTCGATTTTTTTTAGCTATTTTTTATACTTGGAGATCAGCCTAATATCAATTAATAGAATTTTGTAGAAGTGATAATCTTAATAATAAAACTAAAAGCTGTAGAATTTTATCATGACTATTATTGTTTTCTGAATTTTTATTAATTTGTGATCTGGGTTGTGGTGGTCCTTTTGTTTGTGGCTGGAAACTATAGTATGATTTGATTTTGTTGAAACATACGGTTTATTGTATTGTTTTCAAAGGAAATTTTTCAAAATATGGGTCTGGTCTTGTGGTTTTTTTTTTGCTGTAGGAGTGTAAGGGCCTGATCTTATGGTTATTAATTCCATGTAGTGACACACCTAGGTAGCGGATATAATTTTCTGTTGTGTTTTATATAGCTTTGTTTATGTTATTTTGGGAACAGGGTATTTGAATTTGATTCTTATTTTGAATTAAGAGCTAACTAACTGTGTTTGTTTCACTTCATCTATCGCAGTTGCACACAGCTTAAAAGGCTTTCGTACGGAGATTTCTACTTTCAAAACCAGCAAGGTACATGGTTGAGTTAGACATTCAGATTCCATCTGCTTTCGACCCATTTGCTGAGGCGCAGGACACTGATGCCCCTGGGGCCAAAGAGAATGTACACGTTCGAGTTCAGCAAAGGAATGGAAAGAAGTGCCTGACTACGGTGCAGGGGTTAAAGAAAGACTTTAGCTACGAGAAGATCCTCAAGGATCTTAAGAAGGAGTTTTGCTGCAACGGCAATGTTGTTCAGGATAAAGAGTTGGGTAAAATAATTCAACTCCAAGGTGATCAGCGCAAGAACGTGTCCCAGTTCCTTGTTCAGGCGAGTCTTGTCAAGAAAGATCGCATCAAGATTCATGGTTTTTGAAGACTTTGGTTCTTGGGTCATGTTTTCCTGATACAATTTCAATAACAAAATAAGGTTTATGTGTGGGGATTGTTTAAGGGTTTGGTTCTGTTATTTCAGCTTGTTTTTACTTTTTTTTTTTGGGTTTTACCATATGAAGACACCAGATACATGTGATGCTATTTTGTTATTCTTAATAAATATGGAAACTACTTTATTTTCTAAACATGATTTTCTGGTGTTTAATTCTTCGTGGTAAGTGGATTTTTCGCTAGGGGGCATCTAGGCATATATTAGGGAGGAAATGAAACATTAGGCTAAAGTTAACTATTGGGGAATAGGTATACATTTTGTGGAGTACTCAAAATACTCTTCCATACATTCTCCCAACAGATTTCCTTCTCTTTTTTTTGTTTTTATTCTCCTTAAACCAATTCACATTAAAATTTTACATTTAAGCATACATTTCACTTCACCAACCTACTACAAGTTAGTGCAAAGCCTTTATTGGACGAATTGCTGCATTTAACCTATTCGTCTCCAAATTCATCGACAAGTGTGGTTCCTTCTTTAATATACTAAATGGATGCAATGAGGCTTGAATGGACTAATGAATGCGAACAGGCTTTCCAATCTCTCAAATATCACTTAGCTAGACCTCTAGTGCGTGAGGAATATATAGAGACGAATTATTCATCTATTTTGAGAATGCGGCCAGTGCTGCGCTAGTGCGTGAAGAAGAAGGGATACAACACCTAGGGGGTGTTTGGTATAAGGGTTTATTAGCATGGGAATAGGAAAATGAAACCCAATCTGTGCTTGGTATTGATTTTTTAAATTTTTTATTGGAGTGCTTGGATTGTCGTGGCTTAAGATGGCATTGATTAGTGGTAATGTCTACTCCTTCCAATCTTTGAGTTTAATCTTACTCGAATAGACAAAATACTGTCTAGGAAAACTAAATGGTATTGACCTCTTGGGTTGTGTCAAGACAACAGAGGCAATGGGACCATCTTACAAAGAATAAGATGATACAACACTTTTAGAATCAAGAAAATTATCTCCTCTATTTGCTACTTTGTTTTCAGACTTAGTCATTTTCTTAGAAAAGTTGTATTTCTTTAAACAAACACTTTCTTATCTAATGACTATAGGATGGTCCACCCCTAATCACTTAGAATAGCTAATAAACATGCAAACCTTTGTTAACAGTTCTAGCCTTAATTAAGATTATGATTAGGTCATCCATGAGTCTAGTAATGGTTTACACTAAGTACACAACCATTTCATCATTCTGAAATTTTCTTATCACTAGGGTATTTCCTTAGAAGAACTTAGGCAACAACTAGTAACTAATCATCAATATGCAAATCAAATTTCTAGGGAGGTAAGTTTGGATATAATTCAAAAATCAAGTTAATGATCTTTGAACTGCATATCTACTAACTATTTCTCCACCTCTATTAGTTCGCAAGATCTTTAAGCATTTACCTAAAAGGTTTTGAACCATTGCTAGAAATTCATGAAATTTTTCAAACATTTCAAATTTCTTTGCATAAGGTAAAATCTAGAGTGATCGTCTTAAGAACATAACAAAAAACTCATATCCACCCCTGAATGTACATCCATCTGCGAATGAGATGATTATACTTTCAATGGATATAGGCATATTGTCTCTTTGCAGAGAATGATCTCGTCAAAACCACTATGAGCAAGATACAAATGCCATAGATTTATAAAATATGTGGTTGTGTCTTTTGATGACTTAGGTTTAGTTACATCAAAGAATTCTTAGAATAGTGCAAGTGGATTCTGGTCACAGAATACTAAACTCATATTTCATACTAACATACAATTTGAATCCATTGATAGAAAATGGTTATTAAACACTTGTGAAGGTGTAACTATATTGTATTCTAGAAATAGAAATATAAAATCTCTATTTGGAATCTAAAATTTAAAGTCAAAGACTTAAATTTATACCAAATATACATGAGTATTCTTCTATCTTTGACCACCACTACTAATCTAACTCTAACTCTGATTTGCCCATACAAGTAGGAGATTTCTTAGATTGAGGATTTATATAATTTCAGGATAAAATGTTGGGAATATAACCGTATCCGCCATTCAATGTCTTAAGAGAAAATAGAATGACATTGTATGATTTACAAACCAATGATATATTATTGAGCTAATTCGAAATGAATAAGCTAAGAGGAATAAGGATAATTTCGAATTTAAATAAGAATCCAACGATTCTCCGATTAGCGAGACTCAAAGTTATTCTTATTTATATAATCTTCTTGTTTCATATTGTAAATATAGTCTAAGGTGTCATCAATTGATGAATAATAGCTAGATGCTGCATTTACAATATTTACCTATCGAGATCTAACACTATTATGTTTGTCTAATGGTTGACAATCCAATAAGGATTTGTCCCATTAGCACAACAAACCAAGTTGGACCAACAATGAAGATTCAAAATTTAACTACAATTAATAACAGAAAATAACATGGTTCAATATAAATTCACACACAATTCAGAAATTATTAAACATATAGCAAGTAGGAATGACAAGCGAAAATACTTAAACATACAATCCGAAATAATTTCTAAGGTCTTCAACAAACTGATATCAGTGTCCCGTTTAGGCGAGAGTCAAAGATACCATCCATTGAATAGAGTTGTCACCTCATCTAAAATGATAAACATTCTAGCAACCTGTTATTCGATCAAGATCAGAATCTAGTGTTGTCCCGTTTAGGCGAGAGTCAAGGCCATTCTATCTTATGAGCTTCCACCATTGTTTCATACTTTTGTAAGTCTATTAAAGTCGCCACCATTAGGGTGATCTATTTACTAAAATAAACACTTACACATAGTACTTATCTTTTGAGATTCTACGACGTTAAATTACTAATGAAGGTTCCTCCATTAGGGAGGATTACTCACTAAAACAAGAACTATGTCGAACCAACAATGGAGATCGAATGTCCTAATAATAATAAAGCTCATTATTTAAAATGTATTTTCGTATTTTATTTACTTTAATCTATTTATTTTAAATATATATCTATTTATTTAATTAAAATTACCAATTTAGAATGAAAAATTCTAAATATAAATTTTAATTTAATATTTATAAATTATACTTAGATGGATATGAAAATAAAATGAATTATTTCCATCTTAGTAATAATTTCCAATAAATATTTAGAAAATTATTTAATTTAAGTTGTTTAGAAATGAATTTATATTAATTTATAACTAAAATTTAATTAAAGTATATAAGAATTAACAAAACGTGAACCTGGATCTCTTTCTCTCCTTCTTAGTTATGTGGATTCAAGCAGCTTAAATTATTTAATTTAAGTTGTTTAGAAATGAATTTAAATTAATTTATAACTAAAATTTAATTAAATCTAACTAACAATCAACAAAACCTGCTTGAATCCACATAACTAAACATATTTAAGCTTCAGGTAACAACACTAAATAATAACAGTAGCTACAGCAAGCAATTCCTCAAAACATGCAAAATTTCATTTCCTTAAAACCCAAGAAACTAAAGAAAAAGCTATAAGAAATTACCTAGAGCTTAAGCACTTCAAATCCTTGAAGAATGTTACTGGAATTACAGAAAAATCCCCCCAAACCCTAGCTGTTCTAAGGGTGGCCGAATGAGAGAGAGAGAGAGAGAGAGAGAGAGAGAGAGAGAGAGAGAGAGAGAGAGAGAGAGAGAGAGAGAGAGAGAGAGAGAGAGAGAGAGAGAGAGAGAGAGAGAGAGAGAGAGAGAGAGAGAGAGAGAGAGAGAATTCTCTTGAATTTTCTAAATTTTAGCTTTTTGAATAAATGAACTAATAACATAATACCTATCTTATTTCACCTAAAATAATCCAAAATAAATCAATTAATCACTTAACACTAAGTCCACGATAGGACAAAAGTTTATGGGGCAAAATGACCATTTTGCCCTTCCACACTAAAAGGATTAAAAAGGCACTTACGGGTATTTTTGGGAAATTCTAAATTCCCGACCAATCATGACATTCCCCATATGTAAATAAATTGCCCCGCTATACAAAAATACTAATATGTGATTCTATTGAGCCATACACCGCATTCCAATATTACCGGGCACTGAACATGCAAAAATATGAAATTTTTATATATGACATACAAAATGCATTCTGAATTCAAATAAATTATCATAAATAATTAATGATTAATTTTAATAATTAAATCCTAATTATCTGCTAATTTCCAAATTTAAATTAAGCGGACTTTACAGCCTATATGTTTGCTATTGGGCTTAGATGCATATAGGAAGCCCATTTAAGTTTTACTAAGTAAATGGACTAGGTTGCTAAAATAAATTTTGACATAAGTAAATTTATTTAGGCCCAATTAGATTAGGGCTTATTCAATGAATTAAAATTGTTTATTTAAAGGTTAAATTCCTCTCTTTTGGGCCTTGTGTGAGAGTTAGGGGGCCAATAGCAGTGGGTACGACATACTGAACCCAGCTCTCCCTCACATGAACTACCCCAATTGTGAAGGTCCATTTGCCTTATTTAAATAATTGTATTAGGTTAATTATATTAGTCTAACCTAATTAAAATTGAATTAGCAACATAATTAGCTTTAAAATGTATGAAATTTATTTTTCATTTAATATTTTAAAGTTAATTTTAGAAAAATACTTAGTTAATTGATATATATATTCTAGATAGTTATTTCTAGTACTAGTTAATTCTTATTTTGATCGAATAAAAGGTTGCTAGAATGGTTTCTATTTTAGATGAGCTGACAACTCTATTCAATAAATGATACTTTGACTCTCGCCTACCGGGACACTGTATCAGTTTGTTGAAAATCTTGAAAATTATTTAGGATTGTATGTTTTAGTATTTTCACTAGTCATTCCTACTTGCTATATGTTTATAATTTCTGAATTGTGTATGAATTTATATTTAACCATGTTATTTTCTGTTATTAAGTTGTAGTTTAATTTCGAATGTTCATTGTTGGTCTAACATGTTTGTTTTTCTAATGAGATAAATCCCTAATGGATTTTCACCATTAGACATACATAATAGTAAGATCTCGAAAAATAAATATTGTATATGCAACATCAAGCTGTTCATCAATTGATGACACCTTAGACTAGTATTTTTACAATATGAAACAAGAAGATGACATAAATAAGATTACTTTGTCTTTCGCTAATCGAAGCATCGTTGGATTCTTATTTTTAAACGAAATTATCCTAATTCCTCTTAGCTTATTCATTTCAAATTAGCTCAATAATATATCATTGGATGAATGGTCTATAAATCATTTCATGTCATTATATTTTCTCTTAAGAAATTAAATGACGCATATGATTATAATCCCGAAATTCTATTCCCAATTGATATAAATCCTCAATCTTAGAAATCTCCTACTTGTATTGGCAAATCTGACTTAGAGTTTGTATTAGTAGTGCTGGTCCAAGATAGAATTACCCATTATATTTGGTATAAATTTAAGTCTTTGACTTTAATTTTAGATTCCAAATAGAAATTTTCTTATATTTCTAATTCCAGAATACAATACAGTTACACTTTCTCAAGTGTTTAATATCCATCTTCTATTAATGGATTAAAACTGTATGGAATATGAGTTAGGTATTCTGTGACCAGGATCCACTTGCAGTATTCTAAGAACTCTTTGATGTAACTAAACCTATGTCATCAATAGACACTACCACATTTTTTTTTAATCTATGGCATTTGTATCTTGTTCATAGTGGATTTGACAAGATCAATCTCTGGAAAGAGTTAATATGCCTATATCCACTGAAAGTAGTTCATCTCATTCCCAGATGGATGTACATTCAGGGGTGGATATGAGTTTTTCGTTGTATTCTTAAAACGATAACTCTAGATTATACCTTTTAGCAAAGAAATTTGAAATGTTTGAAAAATTTCATTAATTTCTAGCAATGGTTAAAACCATTAAGGTAAGTGGTTAAAGATCTTGCGAACTGATAGGGGTGGAGAAATAGTTAGTAGATATGCAGTTCAAAGATCATTAAATTGATTTTTTGATTATATCCTAACTCACCTGCCCAGAAATTTTGAGTTGCATGTTGATGATTAGTTACTAGTCGTTGCCTAATTCCTTCAATGGTAGTACAATTTTAGAATGATGTAATGGTTGTATACTTAATGTAAATCATTACTAGATTCATGGATGACCTAATCAAAATCTTAAGAAAAGCTAGAACTGTTAACCATGGTTTGTTAGCTATTCTAAGTGGTTAGGGGTGGACCATCCCATAGTCAATAGATAAGAAAGTGTTTGCTCAAACAAATACTACTTTTCTAAGAAAATGACTAAGTCTGAAAATCAAGTAGCAAATAAAGGAGATATTTATTTCTTGATTCCAAAAGTGTTCTATCATCTTATTTGACATATGTGATCCCACTGCCTCTGTTGTCTTGTCACAACCAAAGAGGTTAATACCATTTAGTCTTCTTAGACATAATTCACGGTACCTTGTCGTAGTGGGAGAGTTTCTAGGAACTGACCTTCTTATGACTTGGGAGACACTAGTGATTAAAATCCATTGTGAGTTTAAACAAGTAATGGATTGTCAAGATAAGAAACTAAGAAGAAAGCCAATAGAACTATGGTTTAATCCATTCACATGGAATAACCTAAAGTTTTCTTTTACAAGGACATAAAAGGAAATTTTAGTTTATAAGTCCATTCAATGGACGTAACAAAACTTCCTGTTCCTAGGTTTGAGTTTATCTAAACCTATGGCTTGTGGTATACCTGGTAATTACTTACTCTAATGCAAGCAACTTACTTTAGTAAGATGCTGAAGCATTTTCTTTCTAATGGAAATCTATAGAAGCTTCACAACTTCTTAGGCATAGATTTTATTTATCTAAGGAAAAGTCTCAACTATTCCAGAAAAGATAAAGCCATGAAAGAATTTCTTATATCAACAGTGAGAGGTCTTAGATATGCTTTTGTATGCCTTAGACCAGACACCTGCTGTTGAGTGGGAGTAATGAGTAGGTATCAGATTAATCTAGGAGAAGAACATTGGAAGACAATCAAGTAAATCTTAAGATTAAGAAGAGGAACTATATGTTAGTCTATAAGGGTGTGTTTAAAACTCTTAGACTACACCATATCAGATTTCGAAATTTGCCTTTGTGCTAGAAAATCTTTCTGATAAGATTACGATTACTCTGGAGGTGGAATAGTGATTTTGGAGAAGTGTAAAAACCTATCGGAAGTCTCTAGGTCTACCAGGAAGGGAGTGAATGTTAAAGTTGCAGGAAAGGTACTTATTCAGTCTAAGGAAAGTTCTATACATCTTTGGCACCATTCCAAATTTCCTTAAACTACTAGTGTTAATTTCCTGATTAACCAAAAGTAGTTGCCAAAGGTATAGAATCCAGTATCCCAAGAGAGTAGACATATAGAGAGGAATTTCACATTATCAATGATTTTGTGATTAAAGGAAGAGTAATGGTGGAGAAAAGGTTGTGGTTAATTCAATCTTCCAGATCCTATTACGAGGAGTTTACTACTACTACACTTGATTTGTATATCGAGGTGTTGAGATTATTTGAAACGCACTTTTTGTTTTATATTAGTGCAAGTGGGAGTTTGTTGGGTTTTATGCCCTAAATAAAACTCATTTCAATATAATCAGATTTACTTATTAATATAGATCAGAAATAACATTTAATGTTGCATGGTTCACATGATTTATTTCATGATTATATGTACATAATGTATAAATTCATCTGAAACCCTTTTCACATACTTGATCCTGTTTATTGTGCCGTCAACACATTGGAAAGTAAACATGACTATGTGAATAAAGTTTCCTAGATTTATCAGACATAGGGTTTTACTGATATGATAATCTACAACAGAGTTTACTTGCATTTGGAGAAGTGCTATGTTCTTTCCAGAGCATTGGTTAAAGTAAAGCTCAGGTTGGATGCATGGAGTATGCATCGGAAGGGACCGATATTGAACTTTGACTTCGATTTATTAAACTTACCGTAATATCTATTCAAGCCAATATCGCCTAGTTGATCCTAGATCAAATGTTCTTAATCCTGTTATGATTAGGCTCAATCTTGAAAGGCTATTCGTGTTCTTTGATTTGTTAGTTAAGCCTACTTTTAGGTCAGGGTGATACGTACATTTTGGGAACACGGTAGTGCAATTGAGTGGGAGCGCTAGCATAAACATGGAATCTATAGCTTCCATCTGGCGAATAGTAAGCAAAGGATGATCTCCTTCGAGCTTGACCAAACGAACATAAATGGTGGTGTACTCATTTCACATAAGCTGAAATATCATTTATACGGGGTCAAGTGTTTGAAGGATAAAATACATTGTTGGGTGTTACGGTAATCTAATCCCTTTACAGTGTAGATCATTCATATAGAGGATCATTGATCACATTAGGATTATAACAATGGATAACTAATGATGTGTCTATATGGTGGAATATATAGAGCATTCGATATACTGAGAGTGCAATTCTAAGTTCTATGCGTGGATTCAACGAAGAATTAATAAGTTAGTGAATTTTAGTGCTAAATTCCTGATCTACTTATTGGAAGCTCGGTTATATAGACCCATGGTCCTCGCACTAGTTGAGATAATATTGCTTGTAAGACTCATATAATTGGTTTTGATCAATCAATTATAATTCTCAAATTAGACTATGTCTATTTGTGTATTTTTCACTAAGTAAGGGCGAAATTGTAAAGAAAGAGTTAATAGGGGCATATTTGTTAATTATGTTACTTTGTATGGTTCAATTAATAAATATGATAAATGACAATATTATTTAATAATTATTTATAGTTATTAAATAGTTAGAATTGGCATTTAAATGGTTGAATTAGAAAATTGGCGTTTTTGAGAAAATAAGATGCAGAAAAGATAAAACTGCAAAATTGCAAAAAGTGAGGCCCAAATCCACTAAGCATGGCTGGCCACTTTTGTAGGCAATTTAAACTGATATTTTCATTATTTTAATGCCAAATAATTCAAACCTAACCCTAGTGGAATGCTATAAATAGATAGTGAAAGCTTCAGGAAATACACACTTAAATTTTTTACTTTTTCATTCAGAAAAAACTGAGCCTTCTCTCTCCCTATCTTTGGCTGAATCCACTCTCTCTCTCTTCCTCATTGAGATTTCGAAATTCTTAGTGTCTGAGTAGTGCCCACACACAACAAGTGATACCTCAATCATAGTGAGGAAGATCGTGAAGAAAGATCATCAGCAAAGGAGTTTCAACATCAAGGATTCAGAGAAAGAGATCCAGGTTCAGATCTTGATAATACTCTGCTACAGAAAGGATACAAGGGTTAGAGATCTGAACGGAAGGAGTCATTTAATTCCGCTGCACCCAATGTAAGGTTTCTTAAACTTTATATGTGTTTATTTCATCGTTTTAGAAAGTTCATATTTAGGGTGTTAATCAACATACTTGTGAGTAGATCTAAGATCCTGGTAAAATAATTTCCAACACAAACAACGAAGAGGAGTATGAGGCACTCCTAGTAGGACTTCGGTTAGCACTAGCAATCAAAATTGAGTGACTTGAGATTTACAATGATTTGAAGCTAGTTGTTAATCAAATTCTCGGCGAATACCAACCCCAGGATCATAGATGATAACATACTTGAGCAAGGCTAAAGATCTAATAGCTCAACTTAAACACTACTCCATCCAACAAGTGCCACTTGAACAGAATGCGAACGCAGATTCCCTAGCTAAACTAGCTAGTGCAACAAATACTGATACTCTAACTGTAGTTCCCGTTGAATACCTCACCAAATGAAGCATCAATGAAGACTTATAGCCTATCGTTATGATCGACAACAGTCCATCATGGATGATCCCAATTGCAGAATACTTAGAATAAGGTATTCTCCCAATAGACCAGAATACAGCTAAGAAACTGATGAGAAAAGCAGCACGCTTCATCATCATGGATAGAGTAATGTACAAAAGAGGCTACTCAATGCCACTTCTAAGGTTTGTCATGAAAGAAGGAGCCAAGCTCGTCATGGTCAAAGTACATGAGGGTTTTTGTGGCAATTATGCTAGGGGCAAAGCCTCTCAAAGAAGGAAATGGTATTTTTGGCTAACAATGATTGAAAACTCAATGGACTATGTTAGAAAGTGTGACAAGTGCTAGAGTTCTCAAAAATACCTAGAGTTACCCCAAACAAACTCAAAAGATGCAAACTCCCTATTCATTCGCTGTTTGGGGAATCGATCTCATAGGTTTACTACATAAGGGAAAAGGTGGAGTTTCATATGCAGTAGTGGTGGTAGATTACTTCACCAAATATGCTGAAGCAGATCCCTTAGCCACTATCACATCAAATAAAGTTCTTAATTTCATGATCAAGAATATCATTTGTCGCTTCAGAATCCCACAAAAGATAGTGTTAGAAAATGGAATGCAGTTTGACAACGATCTCTTTACTAACTTTTGTGGCAAACACCAAATCATTAATAGATTTACGGTGGTCGCTTACCCACAAGTAAATGGACAAGTGGAAGTGGTTAACCAAACATTTACGGATACATTAAAGAAACTCCTGGAGCAAGCCAAAGGGAACTAGCCTAAAGAAAAACCTGAAGTGTTATGGTCTTGCCGCACTACGGATAAAATAGCAACAGGCCACACTCCTTTCGCTCTAACCTATGGGTACGAAGCCATGATACGCGTATGCTTCATTAACATCCTAATATGAATTTCTAAAATAATGAAATAAACACATAAGGGTTTAAGAAAACCTTACATTGATTGCAGCGGAATATAATGACTCCTTCCCTTCAGATCACTAGCCCTTGATTCCTTTCTGTAGCAGAGCATTATCAAGATCTAAACCTGGATCTCTTTCTCTCCTTCTTGAGCCCGATTCTCCTTCTTGTTGATTGGATTCTTCACAGTCTTACACACTATGATTGATATACAACTTGATGTGTGTGGGAACTCACTCTATGACTCAAGGTATGAAAATTTGAAGAAGAAAAGAGAGGAATAGTGGTTTCGGCCTAATAGAAAGAAGGCTCAGGAAAATTTTCTGGAAGTGAAATTTCATCAATCTGTTAAGTGTGAGCTATCAATATCTATTTATAGGTAACCACCTAAGTTTAAATAAGATTTATTTTGGCATTAAAATAATGAAAAAAATTAAATGGTAAAATCTACACTAAGTGATCGGCCAAGGAATAGATAATGGGCCCCACTTTGCAATTTTGCCATTTTATCATTTTCCCATCTTATTTTCTCAAAAATGCCAAATTTCCAATTTACCCACTTAAATGCCAATTCTAATTATTTAATAACCAAAAATTAATTATTAAATAATATTGTCATTTAAATATTTATTAATTAGACTAATCAAAGTCTCTTAATTAACAAATAAACCCTAGAATCTCTTTTCTTCACATTTAAGCCCTTGCTTAGTGAAAAATCATAAACTAGACATAGTCTAATTTTAGAATTATAATTGATTAACTAAAATCAATTAACTAAGTCTTACAAGCAGTATGGTCTCAACTAGTATGGGGACCACTGGCCTATATAACCGAGCTTCCAATAAGCAGACGTAGAATTTACCAAGTAAATCCACTAACTTATTAATTCCTCATTGCATCAACTCATAGAACTTGGAATTGCACTCTCAGTCATATAGAACGCTCTATATGTTCCACGATATGGATACTCTATTAATTGTCTATTGTTATAATCCCAATAATTAATGATCCTCTATAGATGATCTACATTGCATAGGGATAAAATTACCGTTACACCCATTCAATGTATTTTATCCTTAAAACACTTGACCACCTATAAATGACATTTTAGTGAAATAATATAATCACTAAAATGAGATCTCAATCATTTATCTCTATTCAGCCAAGCTCGAAGGAAATCATCGTTTTACTTCTAAATACCTATAGAAGCTATAGATTCCATATCTATGTTTAGCACTCCCAGTCAATTGTACTACCGTGTTCCCAAAATGTAATATCACCCTGACCAAAAAGTAGGCTTAACTATCAAATCAAAGAACACAAATAACACTCTTGAGATCGAACCTAATCATGTCAGGATTAAGATCATTTGATCTAGGATCAACTAGGTGATATTGAATTGAATATATATTACAGTAAATATATCTAATCAAAGTTCAATATCGGTCCCTTCAAATGTATACTCCATACATCCGATACTGGTAAACTTTGCCAATGCCCTGGAAAGGACATAACACTTATCCAAGGTGTAAGCATACCTATCGCTGATTATCATGCCATTCTAAATCCAGTGAACTGACAAATTAGGGAATTAAACTTTTGAACATATAATCATGATTATATTCCACTGTGCTGACAACACTATAATGATAAACAAATACACATGTTCTGGACCTAATAGATTTTATAATCATGAAATAAATCATGTGAACCATGCAATATAAAATGTTTTCTGATCTTTAATAATTAGTAAATCTGATTATATTGAAATTGATTTTATTTAGGGCACAAAACCCAACAAGCTCCCACTTGCACTAATATAAAACAAAAAAGTACATTTCAAATAATCTCAAAACCTTGATATACAAATCAAGTGTAGTATGTAGTGTATTCTCCGTAATAGGATCTGACAGGTTGTATTAATTCAACTTTTCTCCACCATTACATTTCCTTAATCACAAAATCTTTGATATTGTGAAATTCTTCTCTATATGTTTACTCCTCTAGGGATACTGGATTCTTTACTTTTTCGCAACTACTTTTGCGTTAGTCAGGAAGTGTTGACCGAGGTTTTCGGCAACTATTAAAATATGATTATAATAAAGAGCTGTAAGAAAGTGAGATGAAGATTTTTTACGTGGTTGGGGCGTTAATGAGCCTTAGTCCACGAGCCTCTGTTATTAATGGATGTATTTAATACAGATTCTACACTTGAGAGAATGTCTTTCTCTTAAATACAGAGAATGTTCTTGGTGAATATTTTCTGTTCCTGCTCTTTTGCAAACCAAGATTCTCGACCCCATTAAATGAGCTTTGAGGGGGTATTTATAGTGTTTTGGTGGGGTAATCCCTAGAATTGTTCTTACACATGTATCTGTAAGTATCCATAAAGTTGGGCATTTCCAATGAATATACCATGGGTGATGCATGGTCAAATCCCTAGGTGCTGTAGGGCTTTTATGAAGAATGTCCTTTTTGCCTTGTGATTGACGTGACTCTTCGCATAGTAGCCGTCGCTAGACTTAAATGATCATTACTGTAGCGTTGCTGTTTGGGGGTTGTGCCGTCAGACTTTATTGCGTGTTACAGTCCCAACACGCTTCCTCCCATGCAGCATTAAATGCGACTTGATTGCTCGGGAGAGACCTGACACATCCCGGAGAGCCTTCACGCTATGCACGCCTCCTGGAGTACCTTGTACTCCGGGAGCCTACTCCAGGACCCATGCTAACAGCCCTTTCTTGTGACGCGCAAAGACTTAGCAAATGTTTACAAGTTATCTGGTCCACGTGTCCCCTCTCGACTGGTCCACGTATTTTGGGCGAATTCTGGAGCAACATTTACCCCCCAAGCCTTGTTTACTTAGTAAAAATAAACCAAGGCTTGTTCAAGTGCCTCCGGTCGACTACTCGTTTCCCTGGCTCAGGCCTCGAGCGCGTGGGGGCACATTTAATGACGACATTTAATGCAGCGATTCGCCTTTTGCAGGAATGTCTCCAGCCGCCTCCTCAGTCTTCTGACACGAGCTTGGGGCGCGTGGAGGCGTGTCTAATGATGGCATTAAATCCAGCGATTCGCTTTTGCAGAGGTCGATTCGTTTCACGCCCTTTGATTGATGCGGCGCATTAATGGTGTCAGACGGATACTCAAACGTTTCTACCGCCTTTATGGCAGATTGATCTGATCCGTTGATCTTCGGGAATTCGAATCGTGCATCTCCCCCACCGTGCGATTGGTAGGTGATGACACCTGTTCCTCATGCGTCTTTGCCTATAAAAGCCACCACCTTTCCTTCATTTCGGTTACTTTCCATTCCTTGCCATTTCTGCTCGAATTTCTCAGAGAGAAAATTCCTCAAAATAGCACGAACTGCCTTAATACTTAGACACTTCATTCAGTTTTCCATTGTTCGACTTCGCCAGTTCTCCTCAACTTTCACTCAACCACATTCAGTACCCCCAGTTCAACGATCTACTGTAAGTTTCTTGCATCCTTAACATGCTTATATTTACTTCGTTCGTTTTCTGGGTTCGTACTTAGAGGCTTCTGGGTGTGTGAGTGTTTGAGTTCTGCTTTATGTTTACTGCGTTAGTTGTAGAATCACCATTACCATGCCCCTGTTGTAATCAAACAGCTTTGTTTAGAGAGAGCCATGCATTTTTCGTTTAACAGTTGCTTAGGGCATAGGACGGCTTTTCTCTTTTCTTTTTCTTTTTACAAAACCACTTTCTGCGATTTCACTGCACCCGACACTTGTTCAGGGATTCTCTCCAGAGTTTCTCATGTGACACGTGTCCGGAGGGGGCCTCTTTCCAGCGGTTAGGGGACCCCCACTCCCTTTTTCTTGATTTAGGGTTTGGTATGAGACCTAACTGCTGGACTTTTCTTTTTCCCTTTTTGTTTTTCTCAGAACACAAAATGTCTGCTTCTGGCTCAAAATCTTCGAAGAAGAAAGGGAAAGGTATGGCCACGCTGGAAGAGGTTTCTCTGGGACCCGTTGCCCAGGAGGGGTATAAGTCCCGTGCAACTGGTTGGGAAGCGGCCGAGCTTCGATCGACCCTGACTTGTCCTCACCAGCTGGAGAACATTATTAATGTGGCCGGGATCAAACCCTCCACCTCAGGGACCTTTCACCGGCCTCCTCGCGACTCGGAAACGCCTAATCATAACTATGACGGCTTCGGGGCTTGGAGTCAGACCCATTTGATGACCGGTGCCATGCTCCCGCTCCAAGATTACTTTGTTAATTTTCTTGTATTTGTCGGCCTTGCGCCATACCAACTTATTCCTCAAGCTTACCTTTGCTCTCAGGCTTATTTATTTTTTACACCGCCCGTGGCTGGGGGTCTCCCAGCCCGGCGGAAATTTTATATTTTTATGAACTTGTATCCGTCCCCAAGAAAGGGGACAAACTTAAGGATCGTTTTTATGGGTTCCGGATCCACCCTGCTAACGAGGGGGTGGTTCCGTATAACAGGCAGACTCACGTTAAGGAGTACTGCCACCGCTTTTTCTTCTCGTCCGGGTTCAGGGCCGTGGACCACCCGGAGCTTCTCACGGAGTGGGTGCGGATCCCACCTTACCAGCGGACGCTTCCCACTCAAGCTTTTCTTCGAAGGGCCCAAGCCTTCGCCTCCTATGACCACGCCGATCTTGATGTCGGGGGCCTAGTCACCACGGAGAATTGTAGGAAGGCCAAACTTATCCTTTCTCACCAATCCATGGATGACTCCAACCTCTCACGGGTCATCTGCCCCAATGTGAGGGCGCCGGTTGCGGAGAAGGCCTTCCGGGATGAGCTCATTGCTACGGCAGAGAAGAAGTACCAAGATTATCTCTACCGGAAGGCCCAGGAGAAGGCGTACTCTAAGGCCCGAGCCGCCTGCGGGAGAGGGCTTCGCGTGGGGAGTCCGGTGGTGCGAAGGAGCCAAGCCATTGGCGGGAAGTCCGAAGCTAAATTTTTTGACAAGATACTTCAAGAAGAGATTGGGGATCGTCCCGCCGGGAGGCCCCTTCGTCTTGAAGATTCTTCCGAGAAACAGACTTCCCGGCCACAGCCTTCAGCCCCCGAACCAAACTCGGGTGCTCCCGGTGCTAGCACTTCCGGTGCCGGCGGTAAGTCTCCCTTGATAATTCGCTATGTTCCTTCCGTTGATGAATACACCAGTCATAGGCCCGTAGGGTTCGACGAGCGTCTTTGTAGATTCAAGATGCCGTTGACCCGGTGGGGGGATCGTTTGAAGGAATTTTATTTTACGAACTTAGGAGATTACCTAGGTCGGTCCCGGATGGGCTCCGGCCCTCCGGAACCTATTCCCTTAGGTCCATCAGCTTACATAACGTCCAGCTGGTTTCGGCCCTCGGATAGTTATCTTGGAGATGACGCCGCCAGCATTAAAGTACAGGACTTTGCTAGGGCCGAATTAGGAAGTTCGGGTAGGAGTAGCTTATTTGCTGTATCTTGTATAAGCGGTTCCTCACGGACTTCTAACACTTGCTTATTTTTTTGAAACAGGTATCTCCATGGATGCCATCCTGGAACAGCTTGCCGGGGTTCATACTCCCGTGGCCCCTCCGGCCTTCACCCCCTCTCCCCCGGCCCCTTCCTTGAAGGTTCCTTCCGGCGCTCCCCCCGAAACCATTGACTTAGTGGATGACGAGGAGGTGCTTCCGGGAGAAGGCCAAGGGAAAGGGTGGGACTTCTTGGAGGAAGCCGTTGAGGGTGCAAGAGAGCCTCAAGCCCCTCCGGAGGTAGCAGAGGAGGACGAGGAGGAGCCTGAAGTGGCTCTGATTCGCAAGCGTAAGGGCAAGATGGTTGCCCAGGATGAGCCGAAGAGGCCTCGGAGAGCCGACACTCCTGCCCATGGCCTAGACGGCGGGGTCTCCCCGATGGAGGAAAATCCTGCTCCTCCCCACATCGAGCTTACCCCAATTCCTGGGGATGAGGTGAGGCAGGAGCTTCGCATAGCCAAACACAACTATGCTATGGATGAGTACTCCCGGGGGTATGCCGAAGTGGAGGCCCTTAGGAGGATTCTGCGAGCTGAGGTTGAGGCGAGCATCAACCACCCGGAATACCAGGATCCGTGGAACCTTAATCTGGACCCCTTAACGGACTGGTTCCGTCCCCTCCTAGGGCCTACCTTGGCTCCCTTTGCCGCGGAGATGACCGGCGAGTTTGCTTCTCAGCTTACACGTTGCGCGCCCAAGCGGTTTGCCACTTGTGCTTCCTTGAACTCCATCTTCCAGGTCCAGGACCTCAGCCATTCTCTCACGGTGGTAAGTACTTTGCAATTTTTGCGTTTCCTTTTATTGTTTGTATTTTGTTTTCTTCCTTTGAGAAATTTTTCCTTATACTTCGTTACGGTTCAGCTTGCTGCTGAGGCTAGCCGCCTCTCTAGGAACATCATAAACCATGGCTTCACTCTGTCCGACTTTGGGGACATGGATGACGTCAGGAAGGTCCTCCAAGACCTCACAGCGGAGAGGCAGATCTACCAGGAGGCTGCCGAGCGCCAGGAGGCAGCGGCCAAGGCCAAGGAAGAGGAGGCCAAACGGAGGGAGGCTCAAGCGGAGGCCATGATCCGGGACGAGGCTCAGCGGAGAGACAGGATGGAGGCCCATCACCAGGAGGAACTAAGGGCCCAAACCGAGGCTGCTGAGAAGGCCAGGCGAGATCTCCGGGAGGCCAGGGAGGCTTTGGATGAAATGGTCGCCAAGGTGAGATCTTTAGAAGAGACTCACCAATCGGACATTGAATCCAAGGCCGCTCTAGCTGCGGAGTTGAAGGAGCTTAGGGATTTCAAAGAACAATCCACCAGGAAGGCCAAGAGGGCCGAGCTCCTTTCTCCTGTTTCCTGCGCCCGGTGCCCGAAGAGCTTTGATGATGGTGTCTATATGGCTTGGGCCACCAATGATCAAAGTATTAAGCTTACTTTTTATCCCAAACCCGAGGAGATGATTGCCAGATTTCGGGAAAAGAAGAAGAAGCTTGATGCCGCGCTTGAGGCACGGATTGGACCTCGTCTTCCTCCGCGGGCTGACTGAGCTGCCGTATTATTGACCCAGATTCTACCCATTTCTTTTATAACTTTTTTTTTGTTTGTACATATTTGCTGCTGCCTTAGAACAATTTACATATAGGCGGCAGCTTTCATTTGAAGGGGAGACAATTATATTTTAAGGCCTGTCCCCGGGCCATTTATATGTATATGACCTGCCCTTTGGGCTAGGATATTTTTTTTTATATATATGCGATCTTTATTTGTCACACTTATATATTTTAACCTGTCCTTTGGCTCAGGGTTTTTATACTTATGCTTTTTATTTTTGTGCATACTTTTTGACCTGCCCTTTGGGTCAGGATATTTTACTTCGTTTGACCTGCCCTTTGGATCAGGATATTTTACTTAGTTTGTTTTTGTTTGTCCGTGCGGTATACCCTAGTACCCCCCTGAGTGGCATAGAAACTTTGTTTTTAAGGCACTCAGTTTTATTTAATATAGAGGAGGTATACATTTGGACGGTACAAACCCTTTGAACAAAATCTAAGTTTACTTCGCTACTGGTAATATTTTCTGAGGTGATCGGCATTCCAGGCTCTTGGGACAGTAGTTCCGTCCATTCTTTTCAGTTTGTAAGTGCCAGAACCGATTTCGTCCTCGATTTCATATGGTCCTTCCCAATTTGGTCCAAGTACCCCCACTCCGGGTTCTTGGGTGGCTGGAAAAACCCTTCTTAGGACCATATCTCCAATAGCGAATTTTCTATTTTTAACCTTGGAGTTAAAATATTTGGTCACCTTCTTTTGATAAGCAGCCATCCGTATTTGAGACTCATCCCGGAGTTCTTCGACTTGATCCAAAGCCTCTTGGAGCAGTGCCTGATTGGTGGTCGGATCATAAGTCGTCCTCCTGTGGGATGGGAATAATGTTTCCACCGGGACCATTGCTTCGCAACCGTACGCCATTGAGAACGGCGAGTGACCGGTTGTGGTTCTGGGGGTCGTCCGGTAGGCCCACAATACCCTTGGCAATTCTTCAGGCCAGTAGCTTCTTTTTCAAGGTGACCTTTAGGATTTTATTGACTGCTTCCGCCTGGCCGTTTGTTTGAGGTCGGGCTACCGCGGAGAAGCTTTTCACTACTCCGTGTTGGTTGCAGAAGTCAGTAAATTCCTCGCAATCAAATTGCTTTCCATTGTCTGAGACTATTTTGTGAGGCAAGCCGTATCGACACGCTATGTTTTTGATAACAAAGTCCAATGCCTTCTTAGTAGTTATTGTCTTCATAGGCTCAGCCTCTGTCCACTTGGTGAAGTAGTCCACTGCTACTATTGCATACTTTACCCCTCCTTTTCCCGTAGGTAGAGACCCGATGAGATCTATTCCCGTACCGCGAAGGGCCAGGGGCTGGTCATCAAGGTGATCTCATTTGGAGGAGCTCTCGGTATGTTCGCGTACCTTTGGCACGAGTCACACTTTTGGACATAGTCTATACAATCTTTTTTCATTGTTGGCCAGAAGTACCCCTGCCTCAATATTTTCTTTGAGAGGCTGGGTCCTCCCGTATGATCTCCACAGAACCCTTCATGGACCTCCAGCATGATTTGTCTAGCTTCAGGGTCCGATACACACCT
This sequence comes from Cannabis sativa, assembly GCF_029168945.1. Taxonomy (NCBI): domain Eukaryota; kingdom Viridiplantae; phylum Streptophyta; class Magnoliopsida; order Rosales; family Cannabaceae; genus Cannabis; species Cannabis sativa. The sequence continues at coordinate 40,107,183 of NC_083606.1, read as the reverse complement.
TAAATAAGGCATGCTGAGTCCTCTCCGGTAGAGAATTTGGTCCATCATTACATAACGATGAGCTTGATACTGAATCTTTCGAGACAGTGCCCTCTCTTGGGGCAACTCACCTGTGGTTATGTACTTTATGATGGGGACCATCCAGCTGGGTTCTTGCCCAACCGTTAGTGTGGTCTCTTTTACTTTGATGCTCGGCTCTGCCAAGCGTTCCACTGGTACTACCCCTAGTTCTTCGATTTCACTGTCCGAGGCTAACTTAGCCAGACAGTCCGCATGAGCGTTCTTCTCTCGGGGGATTCTTTCTATTTTATAGTCCGTGAACTCGTGGAGCAGTTCTCGGACTATTGCTACGTACGCGGCCATCCGTTCGCCACGAGTTTGGTATTCTCCGGAGACTTGGTTTACAACCAGCTGAGAGTCACTGTAGATTTCCACTCTCTTGGCTCCTACAGCTTTAGCCAATTTTAGTCCTGCTATCAGGGCCTCATATTCGGCTTCATTATTCGAAGTTGTGAAGTTGAATCGGAGTGCTGCCTGGAGCCGCAATCCAGTAGGTGATATCATAGCCACTCCGGCTCCCGAACCGTTTTCATTAGAAGCTCCATCTACAAATACTCTCCAAGTGGGGATTGGTGGTTCCGGTGTATTGGCTGTTGCCTCGGCTTCATTGCATTCGGTGATGAAGTCTGCCAAAGCTTGGCCTTTTATGGAAATCCGGGGCACGTAATGTAAGTCGAATTGACTTAGCTCCATTGCCCACTTGAGGAGTCTTCCGGATGCTTCAGGTTCTTGGAGAACTTGCCGGAGCGGATGATTGGTCAGGACTCTGATTGGATGGGCTTGGAAGTACGGTCTCAACTTCCTTGATGCCATCAGGAGGCAGAATACTAATTTTTCAATGACCGGGTACCTTGTCTCGGCCCCTATCATGCGCTTACTAACATAGTACACGGGGTGCTGAATTTTTTCTTCCTCCCGGACCAGTGCAGCGCTGACCGCATGCTCGGAGACGGCCAAGTAAAGGAACAAGTCTTCTCCAAGGACGGGTTTTGATAGGATAGGAGGTTTGGCCATGTGGTCTTTTAACCTTTTGAATGCCTCCTCGCATTCATCCGACCATTTGAACTTTTGGCATTTCTTCAGTATGTTGAAGAAGGGTATGCACTAGTCCGTGGATCGTGAGATAAAGCGGCTCAGTGCGGCTACCTTTCCGGTCAAGCTCTGCACGTCCTTATGTTTCTTGGGGGATGGCATATCCAGGAGAGCTTGGATTTTCTCCGGGTTTGCTTCGATCCCCCTTTGGCTGACTATGAAGCCCAGGAATTTTCCCGACTTGACCCCGAAGGTGCATTTTTTCGGGTTGAGCTTCATGCCATATCTCCGGACGACTTCGAAACATTCTTCTAAGTTGCTTGCATGGCTGTTGCATGCTTTGGATTTGACGAGCATGTCGTCTACATATACCTCCATGTTTCGTCCCAGGAGGCTTTTAAACATCCGGTTAACCATTCTTTGATAGGTTCTTTGCGGCGTTTTCGATCCGAAAGGCATGACTAGGTAACGGTATACCCCCTTATCGGTCCCCGAAGCTAGTGCACTCACAGTCCGCCGTATGCATTTTTATTTGGTTGTACCCCATAGGCATCCATGAAAGACAGGCGGCTTAAATCCGGACGTGGCGTCTACCATCCGGTCGATCCCGGGCGGAAAGTCCTTTGGGCAGGCTTTGTTTAGATCTGTGAAATCTATACAAACCCGCCAAGTCCCGTTCGGCTTGGGCACCAGGACCGGATTGGCCAGCCATTCCGGATAATACACGTCGCGGATCATGCCATTGGACAAGAGTTTGTCCACCTCTTTCTCTAAGGCCTCGGCTTTCACCGAGTCGAGCGGGCGTCTCTTTTGCTGTATAGGGGGCATGTCCGGGTTGACATTGAGTACATGGGTGATGACATGAGGGCTGATGCCGGTCATGTCTTCTTGGCGCCATGCAAAGATGTCGATGGCGCCCTTCAGTGTTTTTATTATTTTATCTTTTTCCTCCGGATCCAGGCTCTTCCCTATCCGGAGTACTTTGGTGGAGTCGTCGTCGCACACTGGTATTTCTTCGACGTCCTCCATTGGTTCCACGACCCTTTCGGACCCTATGCGAGGATCCAACTCATCCTCTTCAGCCTTCTCTATCTCAGGGGGCCCCCGGACCATGAATACTGGTAAGTGGGTGGCAACATTGTAACACTGCCTGGCCTCTCCCTGATTTCCCCTTACCGTTCCGACTCCGGCTTCCTGGGTAGGGAATTTCAGGCATAGATGTCGGATTGAAGTAATTGCGCCAAAGTCGACGAGGGCCGGTCGGCCTAGGATCGCGTTGTAGGCTGTTGGACAGTCTACCACCACGAAGGTGCAATACTTAAATGTGCTCTGGGGGGTATCCGGGCACAGGGTAACTGGGAGCCTGACTTTTGCCATCGGGATTAGCGTCGTCCCGTTAAACCCTGTGAGCTGTGACCCACTAGGCGAGAGGTCCCGGTCAGTCAACCCTATTGCAGTGAAGGCTTCTTTGAAGAGCAAATTCACGGAACTCCCATTGTCAATCAGGACCCTAGCCCCCACCTTATTTGCGATGGGGGTCTCTATGACCAGTGGGTCGTGGTGAGGAAAACGCACCGTCTTGGCGTCTTCTTCCGTGAACGTTATGGGCTGGTCCATTAGCCGGGGCCTTTGAGCCGGGAGTTGAGTAACCTCCCACACCTCACTGTGTCTTTTCGGCATATCTTTTTCGCTCCTTGCGAGTGTTTCCTCCGATATGGGGACCTCCGGAGATCATGGCTACCTGTAACACCCTGACCCTCAGGGACGCCACGTGTGTGCTTTTATAAACTTGTTATCACTAATCTATAATTTTGGAAAAAGTGTGGTTTAATTTAAACCATTAATAAAATTGAAAATAAAGACTTCCATTTTAAATACTATCGTAATATAGGGATCCCCTGTTTATAAAACAAAACTCTTTTACAATAGATTACATTTCCAAACGTAAAAGGACTTCGATCCTGCTTCCCAGAAGCCAAGACCCAACGGCTGATATGTACATTGCTGGGAGACCTCTGACTCATGGCCGAACACAGCTTCGAACTTCCTTACCTGCACCACGAAGCACCCGTGAGTCACAATGACTCAGCAAGAAAAGCTAGAATATAAAATCATAGAAAGTGCCAACAAATTTCATTACAATGTCATATATATACCAATAGGTCATACATATTCAAGGTGCATAATTAACTTAATGTCTATGAGAGCACACTTATTCCATAATCAAGTATATTCATAGTTATTTGTAATCAACAATCTCTGTGTTTCATACAACCTCCTAAACATTTATCATTATAAATACTCACCTTCAGTGCTTCATAAAACACTCTAATTCACACATTACCATAACTCCATAATCTCAGTGCTTCATAAAGCACTCTAATCTTACATCTCTATAAACATGAATTCTTACATTTCGTGAGTCACTAAGATTCTGCAAGAAAAGAAACTAATTTCTTAAGCAATATAAAAGTCCATTCATTCAAAGTATAACAAAGATATATCCAGTTACAAGTCATCACATAATAACATGCTTAAGTCATTCAACAACTTCGTAATCATAAAATTTTGGTACTTTATAAAGTACCCTTACCACTCGTTAACCACGAGCTACATATGTCACTATCGTTGCCTGATACAGCAAACGATAAGTAAGAAACCTATCCGCGGTTTCAGGAGTAATTACTCATAACGGTAATAACCGTTTCTTTTTACTCGATGATAATCGAGTCACAACGATAATAATCGTTTCATATCATTACCCTCGATCATAATCGAGTCACAACGATAATAATCGTTTCATATCATTACCCTCGATCATAATCGAGTCACAACGATAATAATCGTTTCATATCATTACCCTCGATCATAATCGAGTCACAACGATAATAATCGTTTCCTATCATTCCCCTCGATCATAATCGAGTTACAACCAATACATATCGTTAAATCTCGATTGAGATTATGTTATAACAAACACATACCGAGATCTCGATCATAATCGAGTCACAATTATCATAACATTAGCCATATATGGTGCTTACCATTTTTCTTACCTTAGTTCAAAACTCAAGCGTACGGGCCGACTTGAGTGGAAAACACGTTAGGCGATCCCAGTCCTAAGTCACAACAAGCAAAACTCAATAAAAACAACTTAATCAAATTTTTGATAATCGACTCTAATTCTCACAATCAAACACACACTACTTTCCCCCGGATCAAACTAGCTTAACCTTCTCTAAAACAACCTGAATTCCATTCCAAAAGATACCCCGAATCAAATTTGAATTGAGGAGAAAAACCCAAAATTTCCCCCTACTGTGAAAAACGGTCGGCCGTTTTTCTGGGTGTCAGAAAAACGGCCTACCTTTTTTTCCTGGCAGCCATGAAATTTTCTGGTTTTTCACCCCAAAAACCACTCCAACCTCCACCAAACCTAACCAAACTTTCCAGAACAGTTTAATATGACAAACATAACATAACCAAGCAACTAATTCATCACAATTTATCAACTAGCTCAAAATCATATGCTCAAGTGAAGGAAACTCAATTCCCTTAGCTTCCTCATTTACAAATCAAACACAACAGCCATGAGTTCAATTAAAACATTCACAAATAGACCTAATTCAACTAAGATATCTTACTCAAACCTCACCTAAGCCTATAGCCCTGAAAACTTACAAGAATTTACAAAACCTAGCTTTAGAAACCTAGGTTTTTCACCAAAAGCATAAGGAGGAACTTACCTTAAAGCTTAAAGAATCCTTGGACTAGGTTGAATTCTGCCATAGCTTGAGAATTGGTGAAGAATTTCCCTCCCTTACAGCTGCTGGTCATTGGTTCGAAGGGGAGAAGAGGAAGAGGAATGGTGTGATGCCATTTCTTAATTTCTAGGTGTTTCCTTAAAAAAAAATGAATAAATACCTAAGCATAAAACATATATTCATATTTATTTATTTTTCTATCTCAGCCCAAAAGTCACACTAAAAACAAGAATTACAATTCTAAGAAAAGACTAATTTACCCCTCAAAACCTTAGAGCCTAAAAATCCACCCTAGGGGTATTTTGGTCATTACAAATAATCCACCAAACTGACAACTTAAAATTTTTAAAACTAATTCATTGTAATTTCAATTCAATTAATCTTTTATTATCGTAACTTTTCTGACCTCCCTGTCAAGTTCCACAGTTCCAGGCCCAAGAATATTTTATTGAAATTATGGTATCTACGATACCCACATATTCCAATTTAATCTCCGTAATTAATAAATTACGCTTTATTATTCATTCATTCATAGTTCCCTAATCAACTCATAATTAGTTTAAGTAGGATTATAATCCTACTCTAATACCCATACAACCACATATTTAATAAAATATGTCCAATTAAAATATCAATTTATTTTTCGGGATATTACACTACCCGTCCATTAGGCCGGGGCGGTAGTCCGGGGATATGCTGGGTGTCACCTGCGGGAGCAGCTGGAGGCAATACTCCTGCTGTACCCCCTGGCGTTCCCGGAGGCATACCCCCGGCCACCTGCCCTGGATTAAGGTGGGGCAACCTATTTTTGATCCACTCATAGAGGTGGCCCAAACGGATCAAATTTTCAATCTCGTCTTTGAGATTTTTACACTCATTGGTGCTATGACCAATGTCATTGTGGTACTCGCATCTTTTACTCGGATCTCTCCGGGAGCTGTCTTTGTACAACGGCTGGGGTCTCCGGTAGTGCGTATTCTGCCTTGTGGCAAAATATACACGTTCCTGTGAGTCCGTGAGCTCTGTGTACTGGGTGTATTGGGGTGTGTGCCCCTTCTTTTGGCGCTTCTCTCCCGTTCGGGTGCTGCCCTTGGAGGACCTTTTGCTCCTCGACCCCTGGGTAGGGCCTGTTAAGCTAGCAGTCGGGGACTCGTGAAGGAGTTCGTCCATTCACCCCGGACGGGTTGCCGTAATGGGAAGATGCCGGGGCCAAAGCTTGACCATGGCTGTATCCGGGAGTAGCGGAGAACTGTATGCCACTTACTGGTGGAGTTGCGGTCGGGACAGTACCCGAGGGCGACACTCCTGGCATGTATCCTGCTATCCCGGTGGGATAGTAGCCTCCGTAAGCCACGATCTGGGCTTCTTCGAGGTTAATATATTTTTGGACTCGCTTCTGGAAGTCCTGAAGGCTAGCAGCGCCTTCTTGCTGCAACTCGTTCCAGAAGGGAGTCCCAGTGCGGATTCCTGCTTGGAGAAGCGCAAGCTGTTGTCCGTCGTCGACCTTCTTGGTCTTCGAGGCTTCCTCTCGGAACCTCTTGATGTAATTCTTCAAGGTCTCGGTGGGCAGTTGCTTGATGTTGGTCAAGGCACTAACCTCCAAGTTAACCTTCCTGGCGGCGACAAATTGTCTCCGGAAGTTGGTTTGGAGTTTGTTCCAGCAACCCACCGATCCTGGTTCCAGTTTTTTGAACCATTCCTCTGCTGATTCGCTCAGAGTGAGGGGGAAGCATAAGCATTTGGCGTCATTGCTGACCCGCATGACTGTCATGACACGGTTGAACCGTGACAAGTGATCACTGGGGTCGGAGTTCCCAGTATATGCCGCCATTTCGGGCATCTTGAACTTTTTAGGGAGCTCCGCCTCCAGGATATGTTTGGCACAAGGCTCCCGATCCTCACTGTCCGAGTCGGAGTCGTCTCCCTTCTGCCTCCGGGAGACTCGAGCAATATCTTTTCGGAGTATGGCAAGTTCCGCCATAATCCCTTCGTTTACATTACCCGAGGAGACCACGGGCCTGTATCTTTTTTGGTCAAGGTGATCCCGGAGGTCACCTTGATTCCCATTGATTTGATTTCTCAGATCAGCGGGAGGACATCTCTGTCCTCTTCTTCCTCTACCCCCTGGTTCCTGGTGCACGGAAACGCTTTTCCGATCCCCTCGATCCTGAGGGCCAAGACTCCCTCTTTGGGGCTTGCCCCTCTGCGGACCTTTCCCTTTAGGGAAATCCGAGCGGACCCTTCGCGGATCTTGCACCTTTTTCTTCCGACCAGGGGTAGAAGTAGGGTTTTTTGTTTGGTTTTCCTCAGCAGGATGCCTTATAGGGCTAGGTTCCCTAGGTCTTCGCTGCTGGGAATTAGGCGAAGACGTCGCTGGCTCCCCGAGCGAGCCCAGCGGCCATCGCCTTGGGATGCACGTGAATACCAGCTGCCTCCATGGCTTTCTGCATGGCTAGCATCACTTCCTGCATTTTTTGATTCTGCGCTTTCTGAGCTTCGATCTCAGCTTCATGATCGATAGCTTTTTGTCTAAGGAGCACCAACTCCGAGTAGCTTCCTCCGTCACAGGCATACTCGTCGAGGTGTTCCTCGTAGTTCTCATCGGGAACTATCTCTTCTTCTTCTTCCTCGGACTCCTCTGCTGCCCTTGAGGCTACATCTTCCTCATTGGGATCTTGAGCGTCTTCTAGAGGGCGAGGATGACGTGTAGCTCTTGTCTCCACCATTGTTGTGAAGTCAAACGCTTGTTATGTAGCAGCTTTCCTCAGCTCTCAATGAAAGCACCAAAATGTTGACCGAGGTTTTCGGCAACTATTAAAATATGATTATAATAAAGAGCTGTAAGAAAGTGAGATGAAGATTTTTTACGTGGTTGGGGCGTTAATGAGCCTTAGTCCACGAGCCTCTGTTATTAATGGATGTATTTAATACAGATTCTACACTTGAGAGAATGTCTTTCTCTTAAATACAGAGAATGTTCTTGGTGAATATTTTCTGTTCTTGCTCTTTTGCAAACCAAGATTCTCGACCCCATTAAATGAGCTTTGAGGGGGTATTTATAGTGTTTTGGTGGGGTAATCCCTAGAATTGTTCTTACACATGTATCTGTAAGTATCCATAAAGTTGGGCATTTCCAATGAATATACCATGGGTGATGCATGGTCAAATCCCTAGGTGCTGTAGGGCTTTTATGAAGAATGTCCTTTTTGCCTTGTGATTGACGTGACTCTTCGCATAGTAGCCGTCGCTAGACTTAAATGATCATTACTGTAGCGTTGCTGTTTGGGGGTTGTGCCGTTAGACATTATTGCGTGTTACAGTCCCAACACGCTTCCTCCCATGCAGCATTAAATGCGACTTGATTGCTCGGGAGAGACCTGACACATCCCGGAGAGCCTTCACGCTATGCACGCCTCCTGGAGTACCTTGTACTCCGGGAGCCTACTCCAGGACCCATGCTAACAGCCCTTTCTTGTGACGCGCAAAGACTTAGCAAATGTTTACAAATTATCTGGTCCACGTGTCCCCTCTCGACTGGTCCACGTATTTTGGGCGAATTCTGGAACAACAGGAAGTAACACTAGTAGTTAGTAAATGTTGGAACGGTGCCAGAAATGTATAGAACTTTCCTTAGACTGAATAAGTACCTTTCCTGCAATTTTAACATTCAATCTCTCTCTGGTAGACTAAGAGATTCAGATAGGTTTTTACACTTATCCAAAATTACTACTCCACCCCAGAGTAAACACCATCTCATAGCAGACTTTCTAGCACTAAGACAAGTCTAGAAATTTGATTTGGTGTAGTCTAAGAGTATTAAATACACCCTTCACTACTACAAATTGTACTTTTGGTCTCAGTTTTAAACTGAGACCTATACTTTTAGTGTCAGTTCATAGAACCGACACCTATTCCACAGTGACAAAAAGTTAATTTTTGGTGTCGTTTCTAAAATGACACTATTGAGTTTTTGTATCGTTTTAAGACCGACACTTAAAGTATATATATATATATTTTCTCTTTTAGTGTCAGTTTACGAGACTAAAAAAGTATTTTTATAAAATAAAATATAATAATTCTGAAATACAAAATTTAAAATGCTATAAACTTTAAATAAATAATACATATAAATTAATAAATGTAAATATAAATTAAATTTTAATAATGTATTTATTATTACACAACAAATAACATATTACATCTTATATGTTACAACAAATTAAATATACAGTATAATACATAAATTACAATAAATAATTTTCTCAAAAAAAAAAAAAAGATTACAATAAATAAATATATTACATAAGCTTTTATTTAAAACAAATAAAATAATTAAATTAAAAAAAACCCTAAATCCTTTTGTTTTTCTCCTTCCCGGAGCCACCAAGACCACATCACCATCACCGCCGCTCGACCACAACCAGACCACGACCACCACCGCGAGAGAGCCATCCCTGAAACCCAGAACACAAACAGACCACGACCACTATCACCGTCGCTCGATCACAACTAGACCGCGACCCCATCACCGCCGCTCACCTCGACCACCAAAACAAACATTCCAACAAAAAAAACTCAGCAAAAGCTTCACCGCCGCTCACCTATTATCGAAAGAGAAATAGAGAGTGAGAGAGAGAGCTAGAGAATGTTACCAAGAGAGCCACTGGTGTATGGTGGCAGTAGAGGTTGAGAGAGATAGAGAAGAGAGATGGAGCAGTAGAGAGATATTGAGAGATAGAGAGAGAGGCGGCAGTAGAGGGATATTGAGAGAGAGTGGCGGCAAGATTGAGTTATTAGGGTTATTAGAGTTCAATATGTTATATATATACCTCAAAAAAAAAATATGTTATATACATATACCATTTATAAAAAATAAAAAATCAAATCTGATGGGTTTATTTTTAGAATAAAATCTAATGGGTTAAATGTCTTTTATATATTTTTTTATTAAACAAAACAAAAACATATAACTTTTTTTATTAAATATAATTTATTTATAATTAAATTCAAAATAATTTAACATAATAATATTTTATAATGTTCTATTTACATTTTTTTTGTTTGAATTGTTGAAACTTTTTTTTTTTAATTTTTTAATTAAATATAATTTTTTAGAATGGAATTTGATTAAAAAAAAAAAATTATTATAACTAAATTTAAAATAATTCTCTAATAATATTTTAGGACTCCAAATAATTGTCCAATAGTCTCCAATAATTTTTTTCTTTCACAATAATTTTTTTAATAACTTTCACAATAAATTTTCAAATACGACTAATTTCTAAAATTATTCTCTAATTCAAAATATATTAATTCCTAATTTCTCAATTTTATAAATTATCAAATTATAAATCTATTAAGCAAAAAAAATTATTTTTTAAATTTGAAACTTTTTTTAGGTATTTTCTTTTATTAAATAGAATTTTTTTTATTAAGAATTTTTTTTTTTAAAACATAAACTTTTTTCTTTTGTATTTTCTTTTATTAAACACAAATTTCTTTTATTAAGAAAAAAAATTCTTTTTTTTTAAACATGAACTTTTTTTTTGTAATTTCTTTTATTAAGAAAAAAAAAATCTTTTTTTAAACATGAAACTTTTTTTTTATATTTTTTTTTATAAACACAAACTTCTTTTATTAAGAAAAAAAAATCTAATTTTTTTAGTATTTTCTTTTATTAAATACAAATTTTTTATTGAGCAAAAAAAATACAAATTTTTTTGTTATACCCTTAAGTGTCGGTTTATAACCGAGACCAAAGGATCTTTTAGTCTCGGTTATAAACCGACACTAATACTCAATCTGTATTTGTATAATTTTTCTTAACTTCTTTTGGTCTCAGTTATACTTTTACTGCCGGTTTATTAACTGACACTTAAAGTCATTATAGGTGTCAGTTATAAACCGAGACCAAAGAGTTGGGGTGATTTTTAGTGTCGGTTTTTTAAAAAAAACGTCCATCAAACCGACACTAAAAGTGTATGTTGTAGTAGTGCTTATTGACTAACATATAGTTCCTCTTCTTAATCTTAAGATTCACTTGATTGTCTTCCAATGTTCCTTTCCTGGATTAATCTGATACCTACTCATTACTCCCACTCAACAGCCGGTGTCTGGTCTAATGCATAGGAAAGCATATTTGAGACCTCTCACTGTTGATCCTAAGGAATTCTTTCATGGCTTTATCTTTTCTAGAATAGTTGAGACTTTTCCTTAGATAAAAAAATCTATGTCTAGAAGTCGAGAAGCTTCTATAGATTGCCTTTAGAAAAATGCTCCAGCAACTTACTAAAGTAAATTTTTTGCACTAGAGTAAGTAAATTACCAGGTATACCACAAGCCATAGGTTTAGATAATCTCAAACCTATAATACTAGGAACAGGAAGTTTTGTTAAGTCCATTGAATATACCTACTAACAAAAATTTCCTTTCTTGTCCTTGTAATAGAAAACTTTTGGTTGTTCCATATGAATGGTTTTAACCATAGTTCTCTTGGCTTTTCTTCTTAGTTTCTTATTCTGACAATCCATTACTTATTTAAACTAACAATGGATTTTAATCACCGGTGTCTTCCAAGTCATAACAGGGTGAGTTCCTTGAAACCCTCCCACTACGACAAGGTACCGTGACTCTTGTCTAAGAATACTATCTTATAAAAATAAGATGATAGAACACTTTTGGAATCACGAAAAAAAAATATCTCTTTTATTTTCCTACTTTTTTTTTTCAGACTTAGTCATTTTCTTAGAAAAGTAGTATTTGTTAAAACAAACACTTTCTTATCTAATGACTATGGGATTGTCCACCCCTAATCACTTATAATAGCTAACAAACATGCAAACCTTGGTTAACAGTTCTGGCTTCTCTTAAGATTACGATTAGGTCATCCATGAATCTAGTAATGGTTTATACTAAGTACATAACCATTCCATCATTCTGAAATTTTCCTATCACTAGGGTATATATCCCTAGAAGGATTTAGACAACGATTAATAATTAATCATAGACCTTATACTATCATCAATATGCAAATCGAATTTATGGGGAGGTAAGTTTGGATATAATTCAAAAAATCAACTTAATGATCTTTGAACTGCATATCTACCAAATATCTTTGAACTGCATATATACTAAATATTTCTCCACCCCTATCAGTTCGCAAGATCTTTAACCACTTACCGTAATGGTTTTCCACCATTGCTAGAAATTCATAAAATTTTTCAAACATTTCAAATTTCTTTTGCATAAGGTAAAATCTAGAGTGATTGTCTTAAGAATATAACGAAAAACTCATATCCACCCTTGAATGTACCTCCATCTTCGAATGAGATGATTATACTTTCAGTGGATATAGGCATATTGACTCTTTGCAGAGAATGATCTTGTCAAAATCACTATGAACAAGATACAAATGCCATAGATTTATAAAGAATGTGGTTGTAATCTTTCGATGACTTAGGTCTAGTTATATCAAAGAGTTCATAGAGTAGTTCAAGTGGATTCGGTCACAGAATACTAAACTCATATTCCATATTAACATACAGTTTGAATCCATTGATAGAAAATGGATATTAATGACTTGTGAAAGTTGAACTGTATTGTATTCTGGAAATAGAAATATAAAATTTCTATTTGGAATCTAAAATTTAAAGTCAAAGACTTAAATTTATACAAAATATACATGAGTGTTCTATCTTGGACCACCACTACTAATCTAACTCTAAGTTTGATTTTCCTAAAGTAAGAATATATAAGTAGGAGATTCTAAGATTGAGGATTCATATCATTTCAGGATAGAATTTCGGGAATATAATCATGTGCGCCATTCAATTTCTTAAGAGAAAATAGAATGGCATTATAAGCAGATGATTTATAAACCATTCATCCAATGATATACTATGTTAGCAAATTCAAAATGAATAAGCTAAGAGGAATAATTAAAGGATAATTTCGATTAAAATAAGAATCCAACGATGTCCCGGTAGGCGAGAGTCAAAGTTATTCTTATTTTACACAAAATTTACAACTATAATTAATAACAGAAAATAACATGGTTCAATATAAATTCATACACAATTCAAAAATTATCAAGCATTTAGCAAATAACAAAGACATGTGAAAATACAAAACATGCACATCTTAAATAATTTCCAAGGTTTCCAACAAACTGATATAGTGTCCCGGTAGGTGAGAGTCAAAGTATCATTCATTGAATAGAGTTGTCAGCTCATCTAAAATGGAAACCATTCTAGCAACCTTTTATTCGATCAAAATAAGAATCTAACGTTGTCCTGGCAGGCGAGAGTCAAGGTTATCTTATTTTATGAACTTCCACCATTGTTTCATACTTCGTAAATTTATGTCTAAGTAGTCACCGTAGGGGAGAGTCTAATAGAGACGAAAACTTACAAAATACTTATCATATGAGATCTTACTGTGTTAAATGCTTTCAACGAATAACAATTCGTAAGGGGGACGAAGTCTAGCGTCTCGAGGTTATATTGAAAACATTTAACTATTGTAAGACCAACAATGGAGATCGAATATTCTTATAGCTAAAAGCTCTTTATTTTAAAGAGTTGTATTTTCTTTGATACTTATTTTAATCAATTTATTTTAAATAAATATATTTATTTAATTAAAATTACCAATTTAGAATAAAATTCTTAATATAAATTTTAATTTAATATTTATAAAATTATACTTAAGGAAGGTTTGGAAAAATAAAAAATAAATTATTTTCCATCCTTAGTATTAATTTTCCAATAAATATAACGAAAATTATTCAATTTAAGTTGATCCAAAATTAATTAAAAAATTTCAACTCAAATTTAATTTTCTATAAATATATAATGCAAAATTCGAAAAATAATGTATTTAAAATAAATATAATTTTTCGAAAATGCTATAAAATAAAATAAAATAAATCTTGAAAAATGATTCTAATTTACGTTGATCCAAAATTAATTAAAAATTAATTTTCAGCACAAATATAATTTTTTTTATTTAATTAAATATTAAGAAAATTATCAAATATTTCAGTATCATGATAAAAAATCAACTTAAATATTAATTTTCTATTTAATTAAATATCACTAGAAAAATACTTCAAGAAAACAGACAATAACTATCTAGACTTTCATTGACTAATTAATTCCCTACCTAATTATAATATATTTTAGTTCATTTATTTTAATTAATCTTTAAATAAAAAAAATTATTGATTTAAGTTGGTCCAAAATTAATTAAAGAAAAATAATTAATTTTCAACTTTAATCTATTTTTCAAGAAAAATTCAAAATTTTCTGCATTTAAATAAAAAATGCAATTTCGAATTAAAATGATTAATAAAATAAAAATAAAATATATTTTGAAAATTATTCAAATTTAAGTTGTTTTAAAATAAAGATTTCCAACTTAAAATAATTTTTATTTAATTAAATATTCTGAAAATAATAATATTTAAGTATCAAGAATGAAATCCACTTAAATATTTAATTTTCAATTTAATTGAATGTATTAAATACAAGAATTAAATAATCAAGTATAGATGAAACTTAATTATTAATTCTAATTTAATACTAGGAAAAAATAATTTATTTAAATTGGTCAAAAATTAATTAATAAAATAATTAATTTTCGACATAAAATATTTTCCTATTTAATATTAGAAAATATAACTAGTACTAGAAATAACTATCTAGAATATATTTTAATTAACAAAGTGTTTTTCTAAAATTAACTTTAAAATATTAATGAAAAAAAATTTCATATATTTTAAAAGTTAATTATGTTCCTAATTCAATTTTAATTAGGTTAGACTAATATAATTAACATAATACAATTATTTAAATAAGGCAAATGGGCCTTCACAATTGGAGTGGTTCATGTGAGGGAGGGCTGGGTTCAGTATGCCATACCCACTGCTATTGGCCCCCTAACTCTCACACTAGGCCCAAAGGAGAGGAATTTAACCATTAAATAAATAATTGTTATTAATTGAATAAGCCCAATTCTAATTGGGCCTAAATAAAATTACCTAAGTGAAATTTTATTTTAGCAACCTAGTCCATTTTACTTAGTAAAACTTAAATGGGCTTCCTATGTGCATCTAAGCCCAAAAGCAAACATATAGACTCACACAGGTCAAATGATTTGGATGGACCCTATCATGTTACTAGGTTTACACAGATGAAAGAAGTACAAAATTTACCCGTTACAAATTATTTATAGGATCTATTGACAATTGGACTATGATTAAAATCAGATCATTGGATCTATCAACAAGTTAATCATAGCAATTTAGATCAAATAAATAATAGGTTTGTTAAAAAAGGTTTTGAATAAACAATATAAATAAACGAACAATGTCCATGTAACAGATTGTGAAATAAAATATTAATATAATTAAATTATTATTTTAAACTAACCAACTAAATTTTAAAAATTTAGGGTTGTTTAAACCAACCTTAAAAATCTCATCAAAATTTAAAATTCAAAAATGAAAAGCAATTTAAAATATCTAGGTTTCTTTGAATTATTTTATCAAATTAAATTAAAGATCAAATAAGATAAATGATTTGAAAAAAAATATCTTCAATATCATTTTCTAATCTTATAATTTAATAAAATTAAAATAATAAAATAAATAAATTTTAAAATAGATGTTGTTAGATAATTATTATTTTAAGAATAAAATAATAAATAAATAATAATTATCCTAATTATATGTCAAAATATCTCAAATTAAGCATTATTCAAATTTCTACAAAAATATCTAAGTTATTTAAATATTTAAAATATAATTTATAAATTTCTAATAAGTAAAAGATATAAATAGTAAAATATCATTTTTAAACTTATAATTTATAAACAATTAAATATTTATCAAAATAACAAATTTTTGAATTTGAAAATATTATGGTTAGAATATTTATAAAAATATCTAGGTTAATTTCAAATTTATTAATTATTTAATTTATCATCTAAGGTAATTTTAATATAATATTTCAAATTAAAAAGATAAAGTTATCTTTTATTTAAAATATGTATAATATTAAAATATCAAACCTTAAAAATAAATATTATTGTTATCCCAATTTTTGCATTCTGACGTGGCATCACATGAATGGTGACACGTGGAGTCTACTTGGAACATCTGTTCGGGAAGCATAATCTGACCAGGATGCCTCGCTGGCATGCCCAAGGCAAAGTATTCAGCGATCCGCACAGAGCGACCAACACTTAGTGAATTCAACTTACGCATCCTGAGTCATCATCACAATCCCTATAACTTAGGGATCAATTTATGTGGATATGGCATACACACGATCCCGCTATCAGTGTATTCAGCCTCAATCCCACGATCCTTGCATTCAACATTGATCCCATGATCTTTCTGTTTATACTCATTGTAACGAGAGGGGAAACTCTTCCTCCCCAAGCTTACTAGCCCTATAAATAGTGATGCATATTCACTTGGCAAAAGATCAATCGAAAAGTAGTTGAGCTAAGACTATACCCTAAATATATTATCCAAGAATTATATATTGAGAGAGACTGTTGTAAGAGCTATAAGAAAATGAATCTTTCTCCTTGATCTTAAGTCAATACAAGTAACGAGGATTAGGCTATTACCGAACTGCTCAGGGCTGAACTTCTATAAAATTCCCGTGTCTTTTTATTGCTTTATCATATATTTCTTATTATAAATCATTTATCGCTTATAAAATAGACTCGTTGTTGTTGGCTAAAAGCGAGGTCAATATTTTGGTGCTTTCATTGAGAGAAGGATCACAAATCGCTCTTTATTCAACATCCAATCGCCAATACGATGGCGCAAACTCGTAGAGGCCTGACTAATCCAGAAAATTCACAGACGCTGGATCCTGCATCGCAGAACCTAGGAAACACGAAGGTTCTGCCTGCTATTAATCCTGGACAGCCGGCGAACGTGGGGAATGCTGAAACAGTCCCTATAGATGAAGTTGCACCTTGTGTGCAAGAGACTGGGAATAACAGTTCCGCACCCAACTATATAACACAACTATTTCGCCTGGAACCAATGCCCAGACGACTATCGGAGATGCCACTGAATTACAAAATCTCCGTGACATGCTTGGACTCATGCAGGGTCATAATAATACCTACATCATGATCAAAACGAACTACGCTCTGCAGTAAATCTCGCGTTCGACGAACAAAGGCGTATGTTCGCCGAATGGAGAGATAGAGAGATGGAGGCATTAAGGGCTCACCATACATAGATCGAAGATTTTAGTCGGCATGCTATCGTGCTGATACGAAGAGCCTACCAAACTGTAGGTCAGCAATCGTCGAATGTCATTCCCCTGGGAGAGACGGACGAGGATCCAACAATGAATACTTCCCAGACTACAAATGGTCAGCCGCCCAATCCCCGGTCACGAGTTCCACTCGTGGGCCCAGCGGTAGGCGAGGAGACCTTGTCTGGTAATTCATCAGGAGGAGTCATACTTGATGGTTCCAACCAGATCAATGGTGCCATTCTACTCGTCAACCAAGTGAATCAACCGCTAAGGCAGCTAGGCGCTTCTGTGTTCGAAAGGTTAGGGACAACCCATGACCTAAGGAATGAATCAGAATGTTACAACAATTGTGCAGCCCGGAGCCCGTACTCAAATCCCCGCTCAGAAAGATGCTGACGTAATCCAAATTTACCAGAATACCGAGCAGGTCAGCCCAGCTGTACAGGCTCAGCTAGACAAACTGAAAAATATGTTTCACGGCATGGCTGGACAAAGAAATAAAGATCTTGAGCTAGACCGAGCACACGGAACTCCTTTCTCACCGGAGATCAATCTCCCACTGCCCACAAGTTCAAAATGCCGACGTGGAAAATGTACATGGGGAGAGAAGATCCCCTTTCCCATCTCAAGTACTTCGAAATGCAAATGGATTTGCAAGGGGTACGAGGAGATGTATGCTGCAGAATCTTCCCTGCCACTCTGTCAGAAGTTGCTCAGCAATGGTATTTCAAGTTGGCTCCTGGAAAGTTTAGTTCATGGAAAACCTTCTCTTCGGAATTCCATGCACAATTCTCCTCCTCGCGCCAAATCCCATTGCATTCGGGAGACTTGGTCAAAGTTAAGCGACGACCAGGCGAGCCACTCCGGGCATACATCAGCAGATTCATGACGGAGGTGACCAAAGTTTCACGAGTAACTGAGGATGGAAAGTTATCCGCAATACTTGGGGGCATCGAAGTCCTCGGTGAACTCTCGAAGGATATAAGGAAGAACAGGCCAGTAGACTCAATGAGTGATTTCCTTGACCGAGCCAAAGGCTTCATCAAGCTCGAAGAAGCTATTCAATGAGCTAAAGGTGAACAAAAGCCTGGCAAGTCAAAGGCTCGTTCCACTAGAACATCCACCCAACTTCCCCAATACCCAAACAATTCAAGCTCAGGTGGTAAGCGCTCCAGTAACAACCACAAGCAAAGGAATGGGAAGAAAGGAAAGTTTACTGGAAAATCTAAACAAGCTCCCCGGGAGAACCATGCAAAATACACTGCATTCACTATTCTGACTGAAGATATAGAAAGTGTATACATGGCAACTCAGTCGTTGGCCCCGCATAAGAAGCCCGGGCCCATGGATAAAGATGCCAACAAAAGGGACACGACAAAGTTTTGTTGGTTCCACGGAGACTACGGCCACGACACTAATGAATGCTACAACTTGAAGCGGGAAATTGAATTCCTAATAAGGAAAAATAATCCGCACCTACAAAAGTGTGTTAAGACAGACCAAGGTCAGAGGAACGACAACAACCAAGATTTGCTACCTCCACGAGTAGATGGAAATCTACAATTCATTGTTGGAGGCCCTCACATTGCTGGAGATTCAGGCAAAGCTCGGGAGAGGTATGCCCGAATAGTACAACACGAGCAAGAAGAAGTCATCCTGGCCGTGGAAGAAAGTAAGCCCAAAGTTCCACGAGCAGGAGAGCCAATCATAACCTTCAACGATGAAGACGCTGTCAAAATTAGATTTCTGCACAACGACTCGCTAGTCGTGGAAGTCCAGATATCTAATAAAACGGTGGCCAGAACCATGATCGATAATGGAGCCTCTTCCAACATTTTGTTCAAGACTGCTTACAAAAAGATGGGACTCCAACTCAAGGATCTAACCCCATGCCTCCAGCTTGGCTATGGTTTCTTTGGTCAAGGAGTTGCACCTTTAGGACAAATTTGTCTACCCCTCACTGTTGGACAAGATCTGACGAGCATGACTATCATGGCACAGTTCCTAATATTGGATGTTCCTTCAGCTTTTAACGTAATGCTTGGCCGGCCGACCTTGTATGACTTAAAGGCTGTCACATCAATATTTCACTCGTGCCTGAAGTTCCCAACAAAGAATGGGGTAGGGTGTCTAAGAGGAAACTAGCAGTCTGTAAGATCGGAAATCGAAATCGAAGTAATGTTGGACTTGTAGAAGAATTAGAAGAGATCGAAATCGATCCAGATATCCCGACCAGAAAGCTAAAGATCGGAAAAGGTTTGTTGCTCGAAGTAAAATCAGAATTGATAAAATTTCTGAGAGCAAACCTAGAAGTTTTTGCTTGGTCACATGCGGATATGGTCGGAATCGATCCTTCTATCATTTCACATGTTCTGAATATCGATCCCAACTTCTGGCCAATTCAAGAAAAACAAAGGCTATTGGACAAAGAACGCGCAGTAGCCCTGAAGGATGAAGTTGAAAAGCTGCGCAACAACAACTTCATTATTGAAGCTTTTTACCCGACTTGGGTTGCAAATCCCGTACTAGTGCCCAAGCCGAACAAGAAATGGCGAGTCTGTATTGATTTCACAGACCTCAACAAGGTGTGCCCTAAAGACTGTTTTCCACTACCAAGAATCGATCAGCTTGTAGATGCAACAGCAGGGCACGAAATATTAAGCTTCATGGACGCTTACTCAGGCTACAATCAAATCAAAATGCATCCACCAGACCAAGAACATACAAGTTTCCGAACAGATATGGGTCTCTATTGCTACAAAGTCATGCCGTTTGGTCTTAAAAATACTGGGGCTACGTACCAAAGATTGGTAAATAAAATGTTTAACGATCAGATTGGGCGAAATATGGAATTATACGTGGATGATATGCTCGTAAATTCCACAAAGGCTGGGGGGCACATAGATGACCTGGATGAATGCTTCAAAGTCCTTAGAAAATACAACATGAAACTAAATCCCTTAAAGTGTTCGTTCGGAGTCAGCTCGAGAAAGTTTCTAGGCTTCATCGTCAATGCTGAGGAATTGAAGCCAATCCAGAAAAGATTCACGCCCTCCTGGGTATGAACTCGCCAACTAAAACCAAAGAAGTGCAAAGCTTAACTAGTTGGATCACCGCGCTCAGCAGATTCGTTTCAAAGTCAACAGATAAGTGTGTCCCATTCTTCAACATCCTGCGAGGAAACAAGCAGTTCGAGTGGACAGAGGAGAGTGAAAAAACTTTCCAAGGGTTAAAGGCACAACTTTCAAAACCTCGCGTACTCTCAAAACCTCTGGACGACGAGGAACTGGGAATATACTTAGCTGTTACGGAACATGCTGTGAGTGCCGTGCTAATCAGAGAAGAGAATGATATACAACACCAGTCTATTACATTAGTAAAAGACTCATTGAGGCCGAGGGCCAATATCCGTTAATAGAAAAACTCGCCTACTGCCTCATTCTAGCAACAAAGAAGTTGAGGCCTTATTTCCTAGCTCATCCTGTTCAAGTGTATACCGACCAACCACTACGCCAAATACTGCAAAAACTAGATGCTTCTGGACGGCTACTAAGTGGGTGGTAGAGTTGGGTCAGTACGAAATCACTTTCCAACCCTGAACAACAATCGAAGGCCAAGCCTTGGTAGACTTTGTGGTAGAATGCACAGGCAAAAAAGAAAGCATACCAGAAAGCAACCCCGAGTTGGTACAAATACCTCAGCCAAGTCACAATGACAACATATTGACCTCGAAACTACATGTGGATGGGTCAGCTACAAATCAACTATCTGGTGCAGGAATTGCCCTTGTCATGCCTCGGGGGCAACACCTGCACGCTGCAGTCAAGTTTGGATTCAAAGCATCTAACAACGAAGCCGAGTACGAAGGTCTAATCCCTGGGCTAAGACTAGCCTAGGTGATGAAGGGTGAACACATCGAAATCTATAGTGATTCACAGCTGGTGGTAAATCATGTATCCGAAGAATATGAAGCTCGGGGAGAAAAGATGATAGAAAATCTGAGCAAAATACATGATCTGCTTGCACAATTCAAAAGCTGTGGTCTCAAAAAATTATGAGAGAAGAAAATACAACTGCAGACACGTTAGCTCGATTGGCAAGCAGCAATGTAAGTGACAAGGCAAACCTGGTTCCTATCTAGTTCCTCGAAGAGCCTAGCATCACTGACACGAAAGAAATTGAAATGATTGATACATCCACAAACTGGATGACACCATTAACGACCTACCTCGAGTCTAGGAAACTCCCAGATCACCGAAATGAAGCTCGGAAAATGAGAAGGAAAGTTGCACGGTATATCATAGTAGAAGGAGTCATGTACAGAAGAGGATTCTTAATGCCATTGCTCAGATGTGTCACTCAAGGAGAAGTTGCACGACTTCTATCCAAAGTACACGACGGATTCTGTGGAAATCATGCCGCTGGACAAAGCTTATCCAAGAAAATTCTAAGGCAAGGTTACTTCTGGCCGATAATGATTGAAGATTCAAAAGCCTATTTTAAGAAGTGTGACAAATGCCAGAGATTTTATAAGATACCAAGAGCTCCACCCAATGAGTTAACACAGATGCAAAGTCCGTGGCCCTTTGCCATTTGGGGGATTGACCTGATCGGACAATTAAAGGTAAAGGTGGAGTGCAGTATGCAGTGGTAGCGGTTGATTACTTTACTAAGTGGACTGAGGCCGAACCACTTGCAACCATCACATCAAAAAAAGTTCAAGACTTTATTGTGAAGAACATAATATGTCGGTTCGAACTACCGTGCAAAATAGTCTCAAATAATGGCAAGCAGTTCGACAGCCAATCTTTTACTGATTTTTGTGCAAACCATGGTATCATCAAAAGTTTCTCTGCAGTGGCGCATGCTCAGGAAAACGATCAAGTTGAGGCAGTCAACAAAACCTTGAAGGATACACTAAAGAAAAAATTTGAAGATGCCAAAGGAAACTGGCCAGAAGAGCTTCCTGAAGTCCTATGTTCATACCCTACAACTAAAAAAACGGCAACTGGACAAACACCATTCGCAATGGCATACAGTTATGAAGCTATGTTGCCTGTTGAACTTGAGTCACCTTCCCACGGAAGATTGACGTACGATCAAGGTACCAATCACATACTCCTTCCAGAATCACTTGATGAAATCGAAGAAAGACAAGCAACTGCAAACTTAAAGTTGATGGCCCATCAACAAAATGTAGCTCGCTATTTCAACAAACAAGTGAAGGCTCAGAAATTCTTCATGGGAAATATGGTTCTGAGAAGGGTATTCGTGAACACCAAAGACAGTACGACAGGTGTACTTGGACCTAAATGGGAAGGACCATATCAAGTGGTCGAAGTTCTCGACTCCAGAGCATACAAGTTAGGTAAGTATGATGAAAAAATGTAACTCATTCTAGTACCACGGTATTGGAATGGAGAACATTTAAGAAAATACTACCAATAAAGTACCAGGTCGGATGACCACTTTAAGTACTAAATGAACATTTGCTTTTAAGTGAATGGCCTTCTGGGTGGACTACACTCAATGATTTCGATAAAAGAAACAAAGTACTCAGGTCGGGTGACCACTTTAAAGTACAGTTTCTTATGTCTGCAATTTGTTTTATTTCATGTTAAGCTAAAAGATCAGATTAGATCAAATAGCTCTGATGTAAGTTACTACGGTAACAAATACACTTTTCGATCAATAAATGAATAAGGATAGTTATTTCAAAATTTAATTGAGTCAAAATTATCAGCATGTTTCTAATTTACCATACAACGCGTACAAAAGGTTTGGTCAAACCCAAAATACCGAATAGCACAACTAGAAAAAAGGCCTTTGTCTTCGGTTTTTAGGCTAGTTTATCTTCGGTTTTCATTAAAATTCGCTACCGAAGTCATTTGAGGCGATGACATATGTTTTAAAATACCGAAGACGTAAGTGAGGCCTACGTCTTCGGTTATTATATAAAAACCGAAGACATAGGTCACTTTTATCTTCGGTTTTTATGTAATAACCGAAGATAAAAGTAACATATGTCTTCGGTTTTTATATAATAACCGAAGATAAAAGGATTACTTTTCTCTTCGGTTTTTATTTATGCTGAACGTCTTTGGTTATTTTTTAATTTTTATTTAATGATTAATTATATATTAAATTTTTTTTTGAAACAATTGTAAACTAATTATAAAAATAAGCATTTTCTTTAAAATAAAACTTATTTTAATTATATAACAAAATTAAATACAAAAGACATTCTAATTATATTATAACAAAATTAAAGTATACATTACAAAATATGCTAAGTTCTTACTAATAAAAATCACGCACAAAATAAGTATTGCCTAAAATTAAAAGTCTAAAGCTAACTAGTACAAGTATCGTGTCAGTTTCGATAACCATTGATTTTGCAGTGGTAGCAAGCAACATCGTCTCCACATCGTATGTGTCCTTCATTCCAACCTGTAAAATTAAAGTGTAAATTAGTTTTATGTATCACTTATTTATAAGCATAGTATCCCATTTATCGGTATGCATAAATAAACTAATTATAACTTAATTACTTTGTCTTTTATAAGAACGAATGAATTTAGAACTTTCACAATGTCATTAATTGGTATAAATTTAAAGAAAATTAAAATTATAACTTTAAAATGAAAATTGAAAAGTACCTTTGGAGTGTGAGGTCAATAGTCATCTGAGGGCGTTTATGTCTAAACAAAGGGTCCAAGTGAATGATCTTCCCAACACAAACAATCTCAAGCATCCAATGACGTCTAATAAGAAATTAATAAGAAAATATTAAGTGTTTGTCGACATCTAACTCCGAGCCATGATATCATCTCTCCATACATATCTCCAAAGTATTCCCCTATGTCATTAACCTCAAGGTCTATTTTTTCACCTTTATCCATTCTTTGGCATACACACTTCATCCGTGTAGGACCTCCATGGTTGGGAGGTTGCAAACAATGACCTAAGTTCTCATCTTTAGAGCAATCATGTGTCGGCACATCATCTGCCATATATGCATACAATGGTAGTTACACATTTCAATCACATAAAATATTATCCAAATTCTATTGAAATTTCGGTAGCATAACAACTATAAATCGAATGTTCCTGAAAAAAATTAACCATAAAATCAAAACATATAACAATCCACAACAATAAAAATTAAATTCCACCCATGCGACCGCAATATATGTATTCGCATGCAGAACTTACTTCACTACGAATGAATATTTAAGATATTCAAACTTCTCTACCATGATTATTAATAATTAATTAAAAGGTAGAAATATTATACCTCTATCTCAACACTTGGAAAAAATCGTATTCTCCCTTCAATTTAGATCCTTGATGTTTAACCACAAAACCTACAAAGAAATACAATTAAACAAAATGTTAAATAATAACATTGGCCATGAATAGATAACATGATTGCATTTTAAGCACAAAGCAACTAACTGTATATAATGGGACCATTTAGATGAAAAATAAAAGAGATATATAATTCACTTTGTGAACCATGGTACAATAATCAATTATAGAAATTTTGCATGATTTGAAAAATGAATTTTCATCATGTGAGTGTAAATAACAATAAAAGTAGAATATAGTAAAGCACAGCCATAAATAAACATTCACCAGTTAATATGATTGAATAGAACATAGTCTAGAATCAACGAACAAAATCGACATTTCTTTTCTTTTTTTCCATTAGTTTTTGAGTTTAATAGTGGAACCCTGACATATGGAAGTGTAATACACTAAGGAGCTTAGGAACAACACAACATGTGTACAAGTACTACATAAATTCTATAACATATAAAAGAAAAATGAATATGAAGGCTCTTAGGCCTAGACTAATCTAGATATCAAGATATGCTAATGTTATGGTGTTGATTCACTAGAAAGTAATTTCATTTTCAACTTTGATTTATTGCAATGTACAAAGTGAGGGTCCCCTTATACGGCTGGAAACACAATGGTCTATTTTTGGGCCAATGGAATATGCCATTATTCATCAATTTTTGCAACAAAATTCTAATGGGGTAAATAAATGTGCAGAGTGGGGACATAATTATCTAGTTATGAATATCAGAATTTACATACGTGATAGCTAAAAAAAATTATCATTTTATAATCAATTCAATCTATATATTATACATGGTCATCCACTTAGGAAAGAGATTATTTATATCGATCATGTATATTCATGAACCTTAAGCAAAATTTCCAATACACACAAAATATACATTGACTAAATCAGAAGCTGAATACTACTCTTAAACATTTAAAATTTTATCACTCCCAATACCATTTTAATTTAGAAAACAAAAAAACTTACATTGGTTTGAATACACAGTCAATCTTTTCGAAGATTTTCCACTGACAGACATATATAATACTTCTTCAATTCTTTTTTTCAGTAAAAGACACAAACATAAACAAAAATAAAATCAGTAGCCGCCGAGATAAATAAACAATCAAGTAATAATGTCATAAGAAAACGAAAAGAAGATTCTCTTTTCTGAAAGCTTCAAACCAAAAAAATAAAAACAAAACCTTTAATACTTAAAAATAACTAATAGTCAACACTTAAAAAATACTAAAAGAAATACTCTGTTTACAGTTATAATTCAAAGGGTGTGGAATTTTTTTCAAGAAAAATGCAGAGGCAAAAATGTGAAAGTAATTAAATCTAAAAATGGTGAGCACATCCATAAGTTGTTAGTTTAAAAAAATAATCTAATCTTATATACAATCTCCAAACACACTTTATCTGAGTTTTATACTTCTTTCTGACTCATAAATTTCATGGTCGTTTCCACCCTGCGTAAAATAAAACATAGCATAATTTATGCATGAATCAGTGTAATTGATCTACTGACAGACACGAACAAGAAAATTAAAATACTTTAAATCTTTTTTGTTTGCAAGGCCAAACAAGGGATGTGAAAACATTAAACCCAAATCATGTGATCTTATAAAACAGTTCAAAAATATATATAAATTCAACCTTATGGTTACATGTAAAAAATTAAGGACTGAAATTGCAGACTAACCTTGTAAGTTTTGTCACCAAAGAAATGGATTTCTTGGAAGTCGTCAAGGTATTTCAAGCAATATGTTTTATCCCAACCTTGGGGAAAGACCTATGACATGTAACATGAACAAAATAAATTTCAAGCAATAGGTGTCTGTGCTTGAAGATTAACTGCATTACTACCAGCAGTCATAAACAATCAGTAACTTACATCAAAGCTTATTTGTCCACCTATGGAGAATGTCAGGTTGATATGAGAAAACTTCTCCCATAGCACTGAAACCATTTTTGGGCGTATATTTTGAACTTATCCAAAAACCCAAACCGAACCCCGCACACACGCACAAAATAACAAAGAATGAAAGAGAGAGTACCAGCTGTCGAAGACAGTAACTGAAGGGTCGTCGTCGCTCTCTGGGAGGAGTAACCCTCGTCGTCGTGGGAGGACTGTCGTCGTCAGAGGAAGAGCTGGGGAAGAGACGTATGTCCTTGTCGTCGTCCTCGTCGGGGTAGCGATCGGAGAGAGGGTTTGAGAGAGGGTCGTGGGTTTTGAGGGTTTGAGCGAGAGGGTCGTGTGTGTCGTGGGTTAAGGGTTTCGACAAAGGGCCGGGTGTAATAAACTGAAGAGTCCAATCGTATACACACCTTTGTCTTCGGTAATTTGGTGGAGCCCTTTGTTTTCGAAAATTTTGTAATTACCGAAGACAAAGCTCCTTACAATAATAATTAAAAAATTTATATCTTTTTTGACTTCGGTTATTAACAAATACCGAAAATATAATTAAAATTTCACTAAAAAAATGATGATACGGATATTAAAATAGTTTTATCTTCGGATTTTTAATTTATTAAAGAAAAAAACCGAAAATAAAAGATAAAGTTATCTTTTATTTAAAATATGTATAATATTAAAATATCAAACCTTAAAAATAAATATTATTGTTATCCCAATTTTTGCATTCTGACGTGGCATCACATGAATGGTGACACGTGGAGTCTACTTGGAACATCTGTTCGGGAAGCATAATCTGACCAGGATGCCTCGCTGGCATGCCCAAGGCAAAGTATTCAGCGATCCGCACAGAGCGACCAACACTTAGTGAATTCAACTTACGCATCCTGAGTCATCATCACAATCCCTATAACTTAGGGATCAATTTATGTGGATATGGCATACACACGATCCCGCTATCAGTGTATTCAGCCTCAATCCCACGATCCTTGCATTCAACATTGATCCCATGATCTTTCTGTTTATACTCATTGTAACGAGAGGGGAAACTCTTCCTCCCCAAGCTTACTAGCCCTATAAATAGTGATGCATATTCACTTGGCAAAAGATCAATCGAAAAGTAGTTGAGCTAAGACTATACCCTAAATATATTATCCAAGAATTATATATTGAGAGAGACTGTTGTAAGAGCTATAAGAAAATGAATCTTTCTCCTTGATCTTAAGTCAATACAAGTAACGAGGATTAGGCTATTACCGAACTGCTCAGGGCTGAACTTCTATAAAATTCCCGTGTCTTTTTATTGCTTTATCATATATTTCTTATTATAAATCATTTATCGCTTATAAAATAGACTCGTTGTTGTTGGCTAAAAGCGAGGTCAATATTTTGGTGCTTTCATTGAGAGAAGGATCACAAATCGCTCTTTATTCAACATCCAATCGCCAATACGATGGCGCAAACTCGTAGAGGCCTGACTAATCCAGAAAATTCACAGACGCTGGATCCTGCATCGCAGAACCTAGGAAACACGAAGGTTCTGCCTGCTATTAATCCTGGACAGCCGGCGAACGTGGGGAATGCTGAAACGGTCCTATAGATGAAGTTGCACCTTGTGTGCAAGAGACTGGGAATAACAGTTCCGCACCCAACTATATAACACAACTATTTCGCCTGGAACCAATGCCCAGACGACTATCGGAGATGCCACTGAATTACAAAATCTCCGTGACATGCTTGGACTCATGCAGGGTCATAATAATACCTACATCATGATCAAAACGAACTACGCTCTGCAGTAAATCTCGCGTTCGACGAACAAAGGCGTATGTTCGCCGAATGGAGAGATAGAGAGATGGAGGCATTAAGGGCTCACCATACATAGATCGAAGATTTTAGTCGGCATGCTATCGTGCTGATACGAAGAGCCTACCAAACTGTAGGTCAGCAATCGTCGAATGTCATTCCCCTGGGAGAGACGGACGAGGATCCAACAATGAATACTTCCCAGACTACAAATGGTCAGCCGCCCAATCCCCGGTCACGAGTTCCACTCGTGGGCCCAGCGGTAGGCGAGGAGACCTTGTCTGGTAATTCATCAGGAGGAGTCATACTTGATGGTTCCAACCAGATCAATGGTGCCATTCTACTCGTCAACCAAGTGAATCAACCGCTAAGGCAGCTAGGCGCTTCTGTGTTCGAAAGGTTAGGGACAACCCATGACCTAAGGAATGAATCAGAATGTTACAACAATTGTGCAGCCCGGAGCCCGTACTCAAATCCCCGCTCAGAAAGATGCTGACGTAATCCAAATTTACCAGAATACCGAGCAGGTCAGCCCAGCTGTACAGGCTCAGCTAGACAAACTGAAAAATATGTTTCACGGCATGGCTGGACAAAGAAATAAAGATCTTGAGCTAGACCGAGCACACGGAACTCCTTTCTCACCGGAGATCAATCTCCCACTGCCCACAAGTTCAAAATGCCGACGTGGAAAATGTACATGGGGAGAGAAGATCCCCTTTCCCATCTCAAGTACTTCGAAATGCAAATGGATTTGCAAGGGGTACGAGGAGATGTATGCTGCAGAATCTTCCCTGCCACTCTGTCAGAAGTTGCTCAGCAATGGTATTTCAAGTTGGCTCCTGGAAAGTTTAGTTCATGGAAAACCTTCTCTTCGGAATTCCATGCACAATTCTCCTCCTCGCGCCAAATCCCATTGCATTCGGGAGACTTGGTCAAAGTTAAGCGACGACCAGGCGAGCCACTCCGGGCATACATCAGCAGATTCATGACGGAGGTGACCAAAGTTTCACGAGTAACTGAGGATGGAAAGTTATCCGCAATACTTGGGGGCATCGAAGTCCTCGGTGAACTCTCGAAGGATATAAGGAAGAACAGGCCAGTAGACTCAATGAGTGATTTCCTTGACCGAGCCAAAGGCTTCATCAAGCTCGAAGAAGCTATTCAATGAGCTAAAGGTGAACAAAAGCCTGGCAAGTCAAAGGCTCGTTCCACTAGAACATCCACCCAACTTCCCCAATACCCAAACAATTCAAGCTCAGGTGGTAAGCGCTCCAGTAACAACCACAAGCAAAGGAATGGGAAGAAAGGAAAGTTTACTGGAAAATCTAAACAAGCTCCCCGGGAGAACCATGCAAAATACACTGCATTCACTATTCTGACTGAAGATATAGAAAGTGTATACATGGCAACTCAGTCGTTGGCCCCGCATAAGAAGCCCGGGCCCATGGATAAAGATGCCAACAAAAGGGACACGACAAAGTTTTGTTGGTTCCACGGAGACTACGGCCACGACACTAATGAATGCTACAACTTGAAGCGGGAAATTGAATTCCTAATAAGGAAAAATAATCCGCACCTACAAAAGTGTGTTAAGACAGACCAAGGTCAGAGGAACGACAACAACCAAGATTTGCTACCTCCACGAGTAGATGGAAATCTACAATTCATTGTTGGAGGCCCTCACATTGCTGGAGATTCAGGCAAAGCTCGGGAGAGGTATGCCCGAATAGTACAACACGAGCAAGAAGAAGTCATCCTGGCCGTGGAAGAAAGTAAGCCCAAAGTTCCACGAGCAGGAGAGCCAATCATAACCTTCAACGATGAAGACGCTGTCAAAATTAGATTTCTGCACAACGACTCGCTAGTCGTGGAAGTCCAGATATCTAATAAAACGGTGGCCAGAACCATGATCGATAATGGAGCCTCTTCCAACATTTTGTTCAAGACTGCTTACAAAAAGATGGGACTCCAACTCAAGGATCTAACCCCATGCCTCCAGCTTGGCTATGGTTTCTTTGGTCAAGGAGTTGCACCTTTAGGACAAATTTGTCTACCCCTCACTGTTGGACAAGATCTGACGAGCATGACTATCATGGCACAGTTCCTAATATTGGATGTTCCTTCAGCTTTTAACGTAATGCTTGGCCGGCCGACCTTGTATGACTTAAAGGCTGTCACATCAATATTTCACTCGTGCCTGAAGTTCCCAACAAAGAATGGGGTAGGGTGTCTAAGAGGAAACTAGCAGTCTGTAAGATCGGAAATCGAAATCGAAGTAATGTTGGACTTGTAGAAGAATTAGAAGAGATCGAAATCGATCCAGATATCCCGACCAGAAAGCTAAAGATCGGAAAAGGTTTGTTGCTCGAAGTAAAATCAGAATTGATAAAATTTCTGAGAGCAAACCTAGAAGTTTTTGCTTGGTCACATGCGGATATGGTCGGAATCGATCCTTCTATCATTTCACATGTTCTGAATATCGATCCCAACTTCTGGCCAATTCAAGAAAAACAAAGGCTATTGGACAAAGAACGCGCAGTAGCCCTGAAGGATGAAGTTGAAAAGCTGCGCAACAACAACTTCATTATTGAAGCTTTTTACCCGACTTGGGTTGCAAATCCCGTACTAGTGCCCAAGCCGAACAAGAAATGGCGAGTCTGTATTGATTTCACAGACCTCAACAAGGTGTGCCCTAAAGACTGTTTTCCACTACCAAGAATCGATCAGCTTGTAGATGCAACAGCAGGGCACGAAATATTAAGCTTCATGGACGCTTACTCAGGCTACAATCAAATCAAAATGCATCCACCAGACCAAGAACATACAAGTTTCCGAACAGATATGGGTCTCTATTGCTACAAAGTCATGCCGTTTGGTCTTAAAAATACTGGGGCTACGTACCAAAGATTGGTAAATAAAATGTTTAACGATCAGATTGGGCGAAATATGGAATTATACGTGGATGATATGCTCGTAAATTCCACAAAGGCTGGGGGGCACATAGATGACCTGGATGAATGCTTCAAAGTCCTTAGAAAATACAACATGAAACTAAATCCCTTAAAGTGTTCGTTCGGAGTCAGCTCGAGAAAGTTTCTAGGCTTCATCGTCAATGCTGAGGAATTGAAGCCAATCCAGAAAAGATTCACGCCCTCCTGGGTATGAACTCGCCAACTAAAACCAAAGAAGTGCAAAGCTTAACTAGTTGGATCACCGCGCTCAGCAGATTCGTTTCAAAGTCAACAGATAAGTGTGTCCCATTCTTCAACATCCTGCGAGGAAACAAGCAGTTCGAGTGGACAGAGGAGAGTGAAAAAACTTTCCAAGGGTTAAAGGCACAACTTTCAAAACCTCGCGTACTCTCAAAACCTCTGGACGACGAGGAACTGGGAATATACTTAGCTGTTACGGAACATGCTGTGAGTGCCGTGCTAATCAGAGAAGAGAATGATATACAACACCAGTCTATTACATTAGTAAAAGACTCATTGAGGCCGAGGGCCAATATCCGTTAATAGAAAAACTCGCCTACTGCCTCATTCTAGCAACAAAGAAGTTGAGGCCTTATTTCCTAGCTCATCCTGTTCAAGTGTATACCGACCAACCACTACGCCAAATACTGCAAAAACTAGATGCTTCTGGACGGCTACTAAGTGGGTGGTAGAGTTGGGTCAGTACGAAATCACTTTCCAACCCTGAACAACAATCGAAGGCCAAGCCTTGGTAGACTTTGTGGTAGAATGCACAGGCAAAAAAGAAAGCATACCAGAAAGCAACCCCGAGTTGGTACAAATACCTCAGCCAAGTCACAATGACAACATATTGACCTCGAAACTACATGTGGATGGGTCAGCTACAAATCAACTATCTGGTGCAGGAATTGCCCTTGTCATGCCTCGGGGGCAACACCTGCACGCCTACGATCAAGTTTGGATTCAAAGCATCTAACAACGAAGCCGAGTACGAAGGTCTAATCCCTGGGCTAAGACTAGCCTAGGTGATGAAGGGTGAACACATCGAAATCTATAGTGATTCACAGCTGGTGGTAAATCATGTATCCGAAGAATATGAAGCTCGGGGAGAAAAGATGATAGAAAATCTGAGCAAAATACATGATCTGCTTGCACAATTCAAAAGCTGTGGTCTCAAAAAATTATGAGAGAAGAAAATACAACTGCAGACACGTTAGCTCGATTGGCAAGCAGCAATGTAAGTGACAAGGCAAACCTGGTTCCTATCTAGTTCCTCGAAGAGCCTAGCATCACTGACACGAAAGAAATTGAAATGATTGATACATCCACAAACTGGATGACACCATTAACGACCTACCTCGAGTCTAGGAAACTCCCAGATCACCGAAATGAAGCTCGGAAAATGAGAAGGAAAGTTGCACGGTATATCATAGTAGAAGGAGTCATGTACAGAAGAGGATTCTTAATGCCATTGCTCAGATGTGTCACTCAAGGAGAAGTTGCACGACTTCTATCCAAAGTACACGACGGATTCTGTGGAAATCATGCCGCTGGACAAAGCTTATCCAAGAAAATTCTAAGGCAAGGTTACTTCTGGCCGATAATGATTGAAGATTCAAAAGCCTATTTTAAGAAGTGTGACAAATGCCAGAGATTTTATAAGATACCAAGAGCTCCACCCAATGAGTTAACACAGATGCAAAGTCCGTGGCCCTTTGCCATTTGGGGGATTGACCTGATCGGACAATTAAAGGTAAAGGTGGAGTGCAGTATGCAGTGGTAGCGGTTGATTACTTTACTAAGTGGACTGAGGCCGAACCACTTGCAACCATCACATCAAAAAAAGTTCAAGACTTTATTGTGAAGAACATAATATGTCGGTTCGAACTACCGTGCAAAATAGTCTCAAATAATGGCAAGCAGTTCGACAGCCAATCTTTTACTGATTTTTGTGCAAACCATGGTATCATCAAAAGTTTCTCTGCAGTGGCGCATGCTCAGGAAAACGATCAAGTTGAGGCAGTCAACAAAACCTTGAAGGATACACTAAAGAAAAAATTTGAAGATGCCAAAGGAAACTGGCCAGAAGAGCTTCCTGAAGTCCTATGTTCATACCCTACAACTAAAAAAACGGCAACTGGACAAACACCATTCGCAATGGCATACAGTTATGAAGCTATGTTGCCTGTTGAACTTGAGTCACCTTCCCACGGAAGATTGACGTACGATCAAGGTACCAATCACATACTCCTTCCAGAATCACTTGATGAAATCGAAGAAAGACAAGCAACTGCAAACTTAAAGTTGATGGCCCATCAACAAAATGTAGCTCGCTATTTCAACAAACAAGTGAAGGCTCAGAAATTCTTCATGGGAAATATGGTTCTGAGAAGGGTATTCGTGAACACCAAAGACAGTACGACAGGTGTACTTGGACCTAAATGGGAAGGACCATATCAAGTGGTCGAAGTTCTCGACTCCAGAGCATACAAGTTAGGTAAGTATGATGAAAAAATGTAACTCATTCTAGTACCACGGTATTGGAATGGAGAACATTTAAGAAAATACTACCAATAAAGTACCAGGTCGGATGACCACTTTAAGTACTAAATGAACATTTGCTTTTAAGTGAATGGCCTTCTGGGTGGACTACACTCAATGATTTCGATAAAAGAAACAAAGTACTCAGGTCGGGTGACCACTTTAAAGTACAGTTTCTTATGTCTGCAATTTGTTTTATTTCATGTTAAGCTAAAAGATCAGATTAGATCAAATAGCTCTGATGTAAGTTACTACGGTAACAAATACACTTTTCGATCAATAAATGAATAAGGATAGTTATTTCAAAATTTAATTGAGTCAAAATTATCAGCATGTTTCTAATTTACCATACAACGCGTACAAAAGGTTTGGTCAAACCCAAAATACCGAATAGATAAACAATACATTTGTAAAAGACAAAGTCATACGTCTACTTGGTCACTTGGGGGGCACCTATACATGTACAAAGCATTTGGTAAAAATAAAACAATCACGATTGCAGAACAATTATAAACAGAGAATGAAATTCATTAAGGATAACAAAAGCACGTACTACCGGGATTAAAAGCTGCCCGGTCAGCATGTTGTTCAAAAATGAAAAATAATTCAAAGTTTAAAGACTGCTTGGCCGGTCATGATGTCTTAGAAAAGGCCCTGAGGCCGAATAAGATATATAAAATAAACAGATAAAAAGAGAAGTGTTTAAGCAGCTGGAGTCCCAGGCTCTTGGTTCGATTCTTCTGGGTAAACCGGAGCAGGAGGATCTGTTGCTTGAACAGGAGGTGCATCAATAGCCTGACCAGAGGTTGAAGCAGCGGCCTCAGTTTCACCATAGGCCACTTAGGATGCGCAGAACTCAAGGTACATGTCCTTAGCATCGCCCAAGTAGTCGAAATTGGCCTAAGGATTAGCCTTCCAAAAATCAAAGAAGAGCTCGAGACCGGCTGTCTCCAAGGCATTGACCTTCTCCTTCAACCTGTCCACCTCAGCCGAAAGCTCCTCCTCCTTGGCTTCCTTTTCCTCCTTCATCCAATGAAGAAGTGATAGAAGGGAAGTCCTCTCGTCCTGAAGACTGTTTACCTCAGCAGATAAGGTCTCGATGGTCTCCTCAAAACGGTCAGCAACCTCGAGATCCTTAGTCAGCACAGTGATTTTCTTCTGAGCGGCAAACAACTTCTTGTTGGCTTCACCTAGTTCCAACCGAACAACTCCGACTTCCGCCCTGGCTTCTTCAGCATCCTTCCTGGCCAAGTCCGCCTCCGCCCTCAGGGTATCGAATAGAGCCGTGTTCTTAGAAGCAGCAGACTTAGCCGGGGAGTAAGTGTAGGCCAACTTCCAACCGGCCAACTTGCTCACTAACCTCAGGAACCAGCCGGTTCATATAATGGGCCTTTGGAAGCACCAACAAAGATGGAGTAGGTGTCTGCACCAATTTAGGATCACTCCTGACCAGTTCAGACCCAACCTTCGGTGGTCCAAACTCCTTAAACTTGGGAGCTTTGGGGGTAGAGGGGTTTGCAGCAGTCAGCTCCTCCGAAAGATCAATGACCTCCCCAGTAGGCCTCTTTTCCTTAGTAGAGGACCCCTCACCGCCCTTAGACTTTTTGGCTGGAGGAGAGGCGCTAGAGCTTCCGCCTATTCTCTTCCTCATAGCGTTGAGCATCTGCCGAGACATGTCTGTACAGAACAAAAATAACATGGTTAGAAAACAGACATCAGAAACAAGATGCAGTAATATGCAAGGTGACTGCCCGAACAAGACTCAGAAGTCCATCATCACCTGACATCAATCTTATTTCAGACATAACAACTTTCCCTTTTTCGAGCACGGGAGGGGATGGCCGAACAAGTGAAATGGGCTCCCTCATGCGAATCGCATGTTCAACAAGCCTAGGCAGGGCCGGGAGTTTCTTCTTCCTTTTCAATGGAGTCACCTGCTTTTCCTCAGCCTCATCTTCAGGATTCAAGGGCTCTTGAGCATACTTCTTGGCCCTTGCACCTCCCTTCAACTTAGCTTCACGCTTAAGTTAAATGAGTTCATTCTCCTGATGAGCTCGTTCGGTCCGGCCAGCACCAGATTTCCTCTTCTTCCCCGTCACGGACTTAGGAGTAAAGTCCTTAGGATAGACCACGTACCTCACAAAGTTATCCTCGGAGGACAACTGGATAATATTCCGGTCTTCCCTCGGAAGACAGGCAAGTTTTTGAGCTCTATCCCTAAGATCAAGAGTGAGGGGAGGCGGTGATATGTCAGAATCTGCTGTAATTGAGTGCGAGTGATGCCCGTGCCATCCACCATGAAGTACTCATCAGCAAAGCGCCCAATCTTGCTGATGGCCGCATCGTTCGTGCCCGTCAACCACTTGAAGCCTGGTTGAGAGAAGTAGAAGTACCCCGACCTATCTTGCTTGGGGGTGGACTTCAAATCAAAGTACCAAGCAATCTCGTGGGGAGAGGGCATACCCCATTCTGAAAGGCATAGAGGACGAAGAGGGCAGACAGATACTTGATGCCCTTAGGAGTGAACTGGGCCGGGCAGAGGCCGAAGAAGTCCGCAACGCTCCTTGCTGACAATGGGCACCCGACTAGGCGCACATCCCCTTCTCAGGGTTTGTGGCACGATTGTTGTTGGCAGGAATGTAGCAGTCCAGCTCGCCCAGGTATCCCCCCTGGTCAAGAGTTCGAAGGCGCACCTCCGTAATCTTGGACGAAGGGCTTACCCACTTGGCACCCAAGGCACCCTGCCTTCTATGAGGAACCGCCGCAGCAAGTTCCTCACAGTCAACGCCCTCAGCCAAAACGTCTCCATCAGCATCGACTGGCTCCCCAGTCTCGTTGTACTCCCCGTAGTTTGGGGGTGCAACCTCGGCCTCTTCCTCCTCCTCGGAGGAACTACCAAGATGTACATCGTCCTGCCCCTCGATCTCCTCGACCTCAGCGTCCCCTTCATGATCCTCCTCCATCTAGACGGCTGGATCCTGTTCGGCGCTGGGCAAAGCGGCATGCCGAGCCACTTGAAGGTCAGATGCGTCAGCCAGACACGTAGTTTTCTTTGTACGAGCCATCATTCTATGGCTGGGTACAGGATTTGAAGAATGTCCTTCGCTAGAGGAAGGTGGACTAGAACAAAGATGAGGATGATTAGTGTTTGGACGGAATATCGAACGATAAATAAGCAAATATGCCGACCAGGAGTATCCAACAGATTAAAGAACGATTATGTTTGAAGAAAAGTCAGAACTCAAGAAGTCAAAAAATTTCTCGAGTTAGGGCAAAAAAGTTCATGAAGCTTAGAATAAGCAAGATGAAAGATAGACGTTACACAGTTCAGAAACAAGTGTTATGACTGTAAAATCGCACGAAGACATGATAAAGAAGAATCGCAGAGGTTTCTGGGCCTAGGGTTTCCTAAACATTTTTCTACAGCAAAGTAGAGGATGCATTTGTCATATAAACATGCAAAGATAAGGATAAAGGAAACCAGAGACTTACTCGAGGGTCAGATGTCTGGGTGCGAGCAACGTTAATCCAACAAGTAGTTTGTATGAAGGCGCTTTAGCAACTTTGAAGTCAAGAATCTCTCTTTTCACTCTGAGGCTTACTTAGCAAAGAAAGGTGATGAAAATGAGTTTATGTTCCAATGTTGTTTGGTATTTATAGACAAGTCACGAAAAGAGGTAATCGTCTCAAAGGAACCTCAGACGCCTCAGTTTCCATCCTTAAAACCGAATATGGGAAATAAAAAATAATCAAGTGTAGCCGTCAGCCGTGGAGAGAGAAAATCAAATTTTGAAATATTAAGTGTCAGAGCATTTATTAGCTGAAAACCGAAGGGACGCCCAGTCAGCCTCACATCGAGTCTCGGATGGTCTCACTCGACACGTGTCCCCATCCAAAAGCAAAAGCGGCTCGGATAAAGTCTACACGCAACTTCAGAAGTCCCGTACAGACTTGGGGGCAAATGTTATCCCAATTTTTGCACTCTGACGTGGCATCACATGAATGGTGACACGTGGAGTCTACTTGGAACATCTGTTTTGGAAGCATAATCCGACCAGGATGCCTAGCTGGCATGCCCAGGGAAAAGTATTCAGCCATCCGCGCAGAGCGACCAACACTTAGCGAATTCAACTTATGCATCGTGACTCATCATCACAATCCCTATAACTCAGGGATCAATTTACGTGGATATGGCATACACACGATCCCGCTATCAGTGTATTCAGCCTCAATCCCATGATCCTTGCATTCAACATTGATCCCACGATCTTTCTGTTTATATGCATTGTAACGAGAGGGGAAACTCTTCCTCCCCAAGCTTATTAGCCCTATAAATAGTGATGCATATTCACTGGGCAAGAGATCGGTCGAAAAGCATCTAAGAATTATATATTCAAAGATACTTTTGTAAGGGCGATAATAAAAGGAATCTTTCTCCTTGATCTTAAGTCAATACAAGTAACGAGGATTAGGCTATTACCGAACTGCTCGGGGCTGAACTTCTATAAAATTCACGTGTCTTTTTATTGCTTTATCATATATTTGTTATTATAAATCATTTATCGCTTATAAAATAGACTCGTTGTCATTGGCTAAAAGTGAGGTCAAAAAATATATAAATATTAAAGAAATTAACAAATTTAAATCTGACCATAATTTAAAAATTAAAATAATCATTTTTTAAATTTAAACCTCAAAATATCAAGGATTAATAATAATCTATTAAAAATAAATATTATTAATTAAAAATTTGATATTTAAGTTTATAAATATTAAAAATAATATTTTATTTTAATTTTTGGGTTTGAAAATTAGAAAAAATTGAATTTTGGGGAAAAATCCCACAAAAATCGCAAAATTGGTGTTGGCTGTCCAGTAGGCTGCAGGCGCAGTCATGAGAGGCTGCAAAAGTCTGAGACGCGCGCCAATTGAAGCTGCTTGGCCGAGAAAACTCAGCATTTGCAAGGTGGGATGCGCGCGGACAGCAGGGGAAGCAGCGTCCTGGGCGTGGGCATCGTGTCTAAAGCCTGGCGTGTCGTCTCTGAAGACACGGGTTTTCTTAACGAGCGCTCGCCTTTCCGAGATGTCTGGTGCGCATGAGCACCATCTCGACACCATTCAACCTCGATTTTCAAACCTTAATATCTTCTTCAATTTTATTGGAATCGAGTTCCGTAAAAACCAAAATTGCTTAATTTTTCACAAGGAATCCAAATAAAATATTTTCAGAAAGAAAAAAATATTTTTCATGGAAAAATTTCGTACAACACATACATTCATCAAATAAGCACATAAACCAACATGAAACCATCCAAATGAACACAAATCATCGTTTTAATTCATATTTCATGAAAGTAAATCATTAACATGGCTCTGAGGCCAGTTGTTGGAATTATTTTATCATGATCTAGATTTACTAACAAGTATGTTTCATAAACATCCTAATATGAATTTCTAAAATAATGAAATAAACACATAAGGGTTTAAGAAAACCTTACATTGATTACGGCGGAATATAATGACTCCTTCCGTTCAGATCTCTAGCCCTTGATTCCTTTATGTAGGAGAGCATTATCAAGATGTGAACCTGAATCTCTTTCTCTCCTTCTCTAGCCCAATTCTCCTTCTTGTTGATTGGATTCTTCACAGTCTTACACACTATGATTGAGATACCACTTGATGTGTGTGGCCACTCACTCTATCACTCAAGGTATGAAAATTTGAAGAAGAAAAGAGAGGAATAGTGGTTTCGGCCTAATAGAAAGAAGGCTCAGGAAAATTTTCTGGAAGTGAAATTTCATCAATCTGTTAAGTGTGAGCCATCACTATCTATTTATAGGTAACCACCTAGGTTTAGGTTAGATTTATTTGGCATTAAAATAATGAAAAAAATTAAATGGTAAAATCTACACTAAGTTACCGGCCAAGGAATGGATAATGGGCCCCACTTTGCAATTTTACAATTTTGTCATTTTTC
Source organism: Cannabis sativa (assembly GCF_029168945.1). Classification (NCBI taxonomy): domain Eukaryota; kingdom Viridiplantae; phylum Streptophyta; class Magnoliopsida; order Rosales; family Cannabaceae; genus Cannabis; species Cannabis sativa. The sequence goes on along the minus strand of NC_083606.1, from coordinate 40,067,472 downwards.
CATCTTATTTTCTCAAAAATGCCAATTTTCTAATTTAACCACTTAAATGTCAATTCTAATTATTTAATAACTAAAAATTAATTATTAAATAATATTTTCATTTAATATATTTATTAATTAGACTAATCAAAGTCTCTCAATTAACAAATAAACCCTAGAATCTCTTTTCTTCACATTTAAGCCCTTGCTTAGTGAAAATTCATAAACTAGACATAGTCTAATTTTAGAATTATAACTGATTAACTAAAATCAATTAACTGAGTCTTACAAGTAGTATGGTCTCAATTATTATTGGGACCACGGGCCTATGTAACCGAGCTTCCAATAAGCAGACGTAGAATTTACCAAGTAAATCCACTAACTTATTAATTCCTCATTGCATCCACTCATAGAACATGGAATTGCACTCTCAGTCATATAGAATGCTCTATATGTTCCACGATATAGATATGCTATTATTTATCTATTTTTATAATCCCAATAATCAATGATCCTCTATAGATGATCTACATTGCATGGGGATAAAATTACCGTTACACCCATTCAATGTATTTTATCCGTAAAACACTTCACCACCTATAAATGACATTTTAGTGAAATAATATAATCACTGAAATGAGATCTCAATCATTTATCTCTATTCAGCCAAGCTCGAAGGAAATCATTGTTTCACTTTTAAATACCTATAGAAGCTATAGATTCCATATCTATGTTTAGCACTCCCACTCAATTGTACTACCGTGTTCCCAAAATGTACGTATCACCCTTACCAAATAGTAGGCTTAGCTAACAAATCAAAGAACACAAATAACACTCTTGAGATCGAACCTAATCATGTCAGGGTTAAGATCATTTGATTTAGGATCAACTAGGTGATATTAAATTGAATAGATATTACGGTAAATATATCTAATCAAAGTTCAATATCGGTCCCTTCCAATGTATACTCCATACATCCGATACTGGTAAACTTTGTCATTGCCTTGGAAAGGACATAACACTTATCCAAGGTGTAAGCATACCTATTGCTGATTATCATGCCAATCTAAATCTAATGAACTGACAAATCAAGAAATAAAACTTTTGAACATATAATCATGATTATATTCCACTGTGCTGACAACACTATAATCATAAACAAATACATATGTTCTGGACCTAATAGAATTTATAATCATGAAATAAATCATGTGAACCATGCAATATAAAATGTTTTCTGATCTTTATTAATTAGTAAATCTGATTATATTGAAATGGATTTTATTTAGGGCACAAAACCCAAAACTCTCTCCCATGCTTCAATGTCAATGAGCATGACATCAACTCTTTTCTTCATGTTAATCAAACAAAGTAGGTCTTTTTAAAGGTCCAACGTTCTGAAAAGTGATGTGTCTTGATGGAAGGACCAGAGTATAAAAATATTCTTGATGATAAAGGCCCCAATAACTCTTGGTCAAATTCTCAATGTACAAACTGAATTTACAAAAGTGGTAGAATCCTTCCTCTTTTAGAGTGTGACTTCTTTTTAGATCACAAACGAAGTTGATTTCATGAGGAGTTGGAACAAACCAATTCCTTAAGCAGTAAAAGATGAAGGAGGTTGATAGAATTCTTTAGCCATTAGGATTTATTTGGTAGGGGTAATCTCCAAAGTAATCCGCAATCAAAATGAACCATAGGTGTAAAGGCAAGTAAGCACCTACATTCTTATGGAATCGAGACAAAGAACTAAAACATGGATTTTGGGAACCGTTTGGACAAAGCAGTTTAAGGATTTCCAATTAGTTATCAAATCCTTAAATTGAACTCAACAAAAGAAGAAGAAAAGAGAATTTTTTGGAAAAATAAAGCAAAAAAAATCGAAAAAATTTTCTATCCAAGAAATTGAAGAACACTCAAAGAACTGATGAAGATAAAATCAATCAAGCTCACAAAGTAATAGGCGTGAAGCAGTGAACAAAGAATTGGAGAGAAATTGAATAAGAGCTCTCTTATTTATAGTGATCCAAGTATTTAAGTCCTAAAGCAATTATGAGACTTTTGAATTTAATGTTCAAAAGGAAAACATAAATTATAAGCTAAAGAGAATTATCTTTTCTCTTCTTTTTTAAACATGATTTTCGAATTCCATATTGAAAAAGGAATAGGAATTCAAAATTTAAAAGATACAACATGATACGAACCACACCAACGATCATGGTGAAATTTAACACTACATATGGTAGCCACTAAGAACTCACGACTTTGGGATGTTGAATCGCAACCCAATGCTTAGTTAAGCACAAATCTTGGTATGAGAAAGACGCCACAAACTGTGGTGGAATTCCGTTTGATAAGTGAGATTGAATGCCATAAGGAATACCCTGGATAAGTTCGAATAGTCTCTTCAAGAACTCAGGAAGATAACCTCTCAAATTTTTATTCATCAAAATTTGTCTTTCCAAAGAGTTTTCAAGGCCTTTTACAGCCGAAATTACATTAAAGAAAAAAGACCTTTTTGTCCTCCTAATGAAAACCCTAACACTCACAAATAGAAAGACTTTCCAAATAAAAACCAAAGACTAATAAAGAAAAACATGACTAAAAAGGAAAGATTCTAAAATCCAATAAATATGATCAAAAATGTTTTCAAGCTCCTAAATTGAGTCTACTCTGATGAGAGGTACAAATCTTTATTCTCCTTCAGTGTTGACTACAGTCACCTTCTGTTTTAGAACTTTATGGACAAGGTTGTCAAGGTCCTCTTTGAATCTATTTGCTTACGCCCTCCGGACCAACTCAAACTTGACTTGGATCTTTAGTCTAAGTGTCCTCATCATTCCCCCCCACTTAAGAAGGATTTGTCCTCAAATCGTCACCTACATATAAGGGCTCAAATCAGAATCATTAAAAGTTGCACTAATATTATACTCACCAGGTAAATCGAGTCGGTAGGCATTGCCATTGATCCTTTCAAGCACTTGAAACTGACCATCTCCTCGAGGAAGCAATTTGGAACGTCTTTGGGATGGGAACCGTTCTTTCCTCATGTGTAACCATACCGAATCCCCTCGCTCAAAAACTTGCTGTGACGACCCTTGTTAGCTTGCTTAATGTATTGCTCGGTCCTTCTCTCTATGTTGACTTGTGCCCTCTCTTGGATTTGCTTCACAAATTTTGCCTTCTTTTTGCCACCTAAATTCAAATGCTCAGAAACAGGTAAAGGTGATAAATCCAAAGGAGTCAATGGATTAAAACCATAAACAATTTCAAATGGTGAAAATTTAGTGGCAGGTTGCTTGGGACGACTCTAAGAAAAATCAACATATGGTATACAATCTTCCCGTCTTAATATTTTTACTTATGATAGCCCTCAATGAGGTGGATAAAGTTCTATTAACTACTTCTGTTTGACCATCAGTTGAGGATGACAAGTAGTAGAAAACAATAGTTTTGTTGCAAGTTTTCTCCACAATAAGAACTTAGCATCCCTGTCTGATACAATGGTCCTAGGCAGACCATGTAATCTCACAATCTCCCTTAAAACAAATTTGCAACATAAGAAGCATCATTAGTTTTATGAAAAGGGATAAACTGAGCCATCTTAGAAAATCGGTCTACCACCACAATGATTGAATCCGACCCACACTTACTTCTAGGTAAACCCAACACAAAATCCATCAAAATATCAACCCATGGTGAACTAGGAATAGGTAGGGGTGTGTAAAGGCCATTTGGCTGAACCCTCAATTTAGCTTGCCTACAAGTGGCACATCTACCACAAATTCGCTAAACATCTCTTTTCATGTGGGGCCAAAGAAGTGTTTTTGTAACACAACTAGGGTCTTAGCAACTCCAAAATGTCCCATCAAACCTCCTCTGCGGGATTCCCAAACTAACAAATGTCGTAAAGAATAATTAGGCACACACAATCTATGCTCCCTAAACAAAAAAACCCCATGCCTATAAAACTTGCCATCATTAGATTTTTCACAAGTACCATAAATCTCCCAAAATCATGGTCAACAAGATAAAGTTGCTTAATGTGTTCAATGTTTGATTTTATGCCCTAAATAAAACTCATTTCAATATAATCAGATTTACTTATTAATATAGATCAGAAATAACATTTAATGTTGCATGGTTCACATGATTTATTTCATGATTATATGTACATAATGTATAAATTCATCTGAAACCCTTTTCACATACTTGATCCTGTTTATTGTGCCGTCAACACATTGGAAAGTAAACATGACTATGTGAATAAAGTTTCCTAGATTTATCAAACATAGGGTTTTACTGATATGATAATCTACAACAGAGTTTACTTGCATTTGGAGAAGTGCCATGTTCTTTCTAGAGCATTGGTTAAAGTAAGGCTCAGGTTGGATGCATGGAGTATGCATCGGAAGGGACCGATATTGAACTTTGACTTAGATTTATTAAACTTACCGTAATATCTATCAAGTCAATATCGCCTAGTTGATCCTAGATCAAATGATCTTAATCCTGATATGATTAGGCTCAATCTTGAAAGGCTATTCGTGTTCTTTGATTTGTTGGTTAATCCTACTTTTAGGTCAGGGTGATACGTACATTTTGAGAACACGGTAGTGCAATTGAGTGGGAGCGCTATCATAAACATGGAATCTATAGCTTCTATCTGGCGAATAGTAAGCAAAGGATGATCTCCTTCGAGCTTGACCAAACGAATATAATTGGTGGAGTACTCATTTCACATAAGCTGAAATATCATTTATACGGGGTCAAGTGTTTTAAGGAATAAATACATTGTAGGGTGTAACGGTAATTTAATCCCTTTACAGTGTAGATCATTCATATAGAGGATCAGTGATCAAATTAGGATATAACAATGGATAACTAATGATGTGTCTATATGGTGGAACATATAGAGCATTCTATATACTGAGAGTGCAATTCTAAGTTCTATGCGTGGATTCAACGAAGAATTAATAAGTTAGTGAATTTTAGTGCTAAATTCTTGATCTACTTATTGGAAGCTCGGTTATATAGACCCATGGTCCCCGCACTAGTTGAGATAATATTGCTTGTAAGACTCATGTAATTGGTTTTGATTAATCAATTATAATTCTCAAATTAGACTATGTCTATTTGTGAATTTTTCACTAAGTAAGGGCGAAATCGTAAAGAAAGAGTTTTAGGGGCATATTTGTTAATTATGAAACTTTGCATGGTTCAATTAATAAATATGATAAATGACAATATTATTTAATAATTATTTATAGTTATTAAATAGTTAGAATTGGCATTTAAAATGTTGACTTTGAAAATTGGCGTTTTTGAGAAAATCAGATGCAGAAAAGATAAAACTGCAAAATTGCAAAAAGTGAGGCCCAAATCCACTATGTAGGGCCGGCCACTTTTGTAGGGTTTTCCCTTTGATATTTTTCATTATTTTAATGCCAAATAATTCAAACCTTACCCTAGTGGAATGCTATAAATAGATAGTGAAGGCTTCAGGAAATTTACACTTTTCTTCTGACACTTCTGATTCAGAAAAACCTGAGCCTTCTCGCTCCCTATCTTTAGCAGCCACTTCCCTCTTCTTTTCTTCTTCAATATTTCGAAATCCTTAGTGTATGAGTAGTGCCCACACACAACAAGTGATACCTCAATCATAGTGAGGAAGATCGTGAAGAAAGACTTTCAGCAAGAAGGAGTTTCAGCATCAAAGATGTAAAGAAAGAGATCCAGGTTCAGATATTGATAATGCTCTGCTACAGAAAGGAATCAAGGGCTAGATATCTGAGCGGAAGGAGTCATTATATTCCGCTGCACCCAATGTAAGGTTTCTGAAACTTTATATGTGTTTATTTCATCGTTTTAGAAAGTTCATATTTAGGGTGTTAATCAACATACTTGTGAGTAGATCTAAGATCCTGGTAAAATAATTTCCAACAACTGGTATCAGAGCCATGATAATTGATTTACTTGCAAGAAATTTGGACTTTAAAACGATTGTTTGTTTGTTTTTGGATGGTATCATGTTTGTATTGAGTGTTATTTGATGATTGATTGATACTTGTAAATTTTCGTGAAAAATAATTGCGATTCTGTTTCTAGAATTATTTTTATTGGATAGTATGGATTTAATTTGAACTAGTTATGATTTTTTGAAGATTCGAAAAAATTGGAGCTGTGCTGAAATTTTCCTGCGATCGCGAAAACTGTCCGTACAGCTCACAATTTTTTTGTTTTTCTTCGTTTTTTCATGCTTTTTCATGGAATTAACTTCCGATTTTTTGTGTAGTTCTATATTTATACTATTACTATTCCTAATTCAATTCTAATTATCATTTTGAATTAATTTAATATTTTTTAAATTTAATTCAAGATATTAGTGTAATTTGAATTTGAAAATAGTTAGTATCTATCTTTTTGCTTAATTATCTATCTTATTTTTAAATTTGATTATATCTTATCTTATTTTTAAATTTAAGGTCAGATTTTAAATTTTTTAAATTAGATTTTTTTTAAAAAAATAATTTGACCTTATTTAAATTTAAAATAAGATAACTATAATCATGTAATTTTAAATAGATATAAGATATTTTGCTAACTTTTAAATTTTATTATTTTATTTATTTAAATTACATTTAAAATCTGAAAAAGATATTCATTTATCTTTTCTAATTTTTTATTTAATTTTTATTTATAAAATAACATTTAAATTTTAAAAGTAGTTAGCAAATTTTGAAATGATATTTAGGTTGGTTGAAACCTAATTTTTCAAAATTGTAGGTTTAATTTTAAATTTAATTTTTTTAAAATTTTTGAATTTTTTTTATTTTATTTTAATTTTTCGAAAATAAATATTTTATTTATTTAATTAATTATTTCGAAATTAATTATTTAATTTAAAATTAAATAAATCCTACATCCAACTATCCAGCTAACCTTGTTGCAGGAGTATGTGTTTTAGCTTGTTTGTAAGTTTTCAAAACCTATTATTACTTGATTGCAAATAGCCATGGTTACTTTTTGCCAGATCTAATGATCTGATGGCTCCCTTGGTCAAGTTAATAATTTGTAACATGTATATTTACAATCTTCTTTCATCTGTGTATGACCTAGCAACATGATAGGACCCATCCAAAGTGTGCCTGTGTGAGCCTATGTGTTTAGTTTTATTATAGATGCATATAGGTTGCTGTTGCTAAAATAAATTATCATAGTTCTTGATAGAATTTATTTAGGCCCATTTAGTTTTTGGGCCTATTCAATTAATAACAGTTGTTCTTATTAAGGTTAAATTCCTCTCTTTTGGGCCTTGTGTGAGAGTTGGGAGCCATAGTAGTGGGTACGACATACTGAACCCAACACCCCCTCACATGAACCACCCCAATTGTGAAGGCCCATTTGCCTGATATGAATAACTGTACTAGGTTAATTAAACTAGTTTAACCTAATAAAATTGATTAGCAACATAATTAATTTTATTTATTTTTAAATTAATTTAAGAAAATTATAGTTCAAAGAATTTTTTATTCTAAGCTAAACTACATGTATTTTTTTGTATTTAATTAAATATAGAATTATAACCATCTAGATTCTTTCTGAAGCTTAATTTAAATTTTTCATTAAATATTCCTATTTAAGTTGATATTTAGTTATCTCTAACTAACCAACTTAAATCTGAATATCTTTTGGATTTAAAATTTCAAAATTAAGTTGAGGAATTTTAGGCATTGGTTATTAAGATTCTTCAGATATTTTTTAAGTTAATATCTTTTCGAATATTAACTTAAAATGGAATATTTTAGATATTTTTTAAGTTAATATCTTTTCGAATATTAACTTAAAATGAAATATTTTCAAATTAAGTGGTTACAACTTAATTTTTGATATTTAATTAAATTTAAATTTGAAAAATATTTAGGTTCTAGATTTTTTCTAATACAACCTAAATTAGATATTTTTTCAAATTTTGTGAAAAAGATACTTAGTCAAATAAGATATTTTATAGATAGTTATTTCTAGACTACTTATTATTTCTAATATTAAATAGGAAAATATTATACATTGTGAAATTAATTATTTAAATAATTAATTTTGGTACAATTTATTTTAAGTATATTTTTTCCTAGTATTAAACTAGAGATTAATAATTAAGCCTTCTCTACACTTAATTATTTATTTCTTGAATTTAATTAACTTGAAAATTAAATATCTAAGTTGATTCTCATCATCATACTTAAATATTTCTTTTTCATGACACTTAATTAAATAGAAAATTATTTTTAGTTGAAATTTATTTTTTCAACTAAATTTAAATAATTTTCAAAATATATTTTTTCTTTATTTTATTAATCAAATTTTGAAATTGCATTTCTTAAATGCTGGAATTTCAAATTTTATTTGAAAAATAGATTAAAGTTGTAAATTATTTATTTTAATTTTGGACCAACTTAAATCAATAATTTTTTCATTTAATGATTAATTAAAATAAATTGAATTAAAATATATTATTAGAAATTGAATTAATTAGTCAAAGGAAAATCTAGATAGATGATATTTTTGCTTGAAGTATTTTTCTAATGTATTTAATTAAATAGAAAATTAATATTTAAGTTGATTTTCATCATCATACTTAAATATTTGAAATTTTTCTTATATATATTTAATTAAATAGGAAAATTATATTTGTTGTTGTAAATTAATTTTATTAATTAATTTTGGGCCAACATTAAATTAGAATAATTTTTCCAGGATTTATTTTTTATTTTAATATGCATTTTTCGAAAATTGTATTCTTAAATACTTTAATTTTTCGAAATGCAATATATATTTATAGAAAATAAATTTGAGTTGTAAATTAATTTAAATTAATTTTGTAACAACTTAAATTGAATATTTTTCTAAATATTTATTGGAAATTATTACTAAGATGGAAATAATTCATGTTTATATCCATCTAAGTAAAATTTATAAATATTAAATTAAAATTTATATTTAGAATTTTTCATTCTAAATTGGAAATTTTAAATAAATATATATTTAAAATAAATAAATTAAATAAAGAGAATCAAAGAAAATACAACTCACTTTAAATAATGAGCTTGATTATTATTAAGATATTCGATCTCCATTGTTGGTCTTACAAAAGTTAAATGTTTTCAATATAACCTCGAGACGCTAGACTTCGTCCCCCTATGGATGGTTATTCGTTGAACGCATTTAACACCGTAAGATTTCATTTGATAAGTGTTTTGTGAGTTTTCGTCTCTATTTAGACTCTCCCCTACGGTGACTACTTAGAGATAAACTCATAAAACATGAAACAATGGTGGAAGCTCATAAAATAAGAATAACCTTGACTCTCGCCTACCGGGACAACGTTGGATTCTTATTTTGATCGAATAAAAGGTTGCTAGAATGGTTTCTATTTTAGATGAGCTGACAACTCTATTCAATAAATGATACTTTGACTCTCGCCTACGGGACACTTTGTATCGGTTTGTTGAAAACCTTGGAAATTATTTAGGATTGTATGTTTTAGTATTTTCACTAGTCATTCCTACTTGCTATATGTTTATAATTTCTGAATTGTGTATGAATTTATATTGAACCATGTTATTTTCTGTTATTAAGTTGTAGTTTAATTTCGAATCTTCATTGTTGGTCTAACATGTTTGTTTTTCTAATGAGATAAATCCCTAATGGATTTTCACCATTAGACATACATAATAGTGTAAGATCTCGAAAGATAAATATTGTATGTGCAACATCTAGCTGTTCATCAATTGATGACACCTTAGACTAGTATTTTTACAATATGAAACAAGAAGATTACATAAATAAGATTACTTTGTCTTTCGCTAATCGAAGCATCGTTGGATTCTTATTTATAAACGAAATTATCCTAATTCCTCTTAGCTTATTCATTTCGAATTAGCTCAATAATATATCATTGGATGAATGGTCTGTAAATCATTTCATGTCATTATATTTTCTCTTAAGAAATTAAATGACGCATATGATTATAATCCCGAAATTCTATTCCCAATTGATATAAATCCTCAATCTTAGAAATCTCCTACTTGTATGGGCAAATCTGACTTAAAGTTTGTATTAGTAGTGCTGGTCCAAGATAGAATTACTCATTATATTTGGTATAAATTTAAGTCTTTGACTTTAATTTTAGATTCCAAATAGAAATTTTCTTGTATTTCTAATTCCAGAATACAATACAGTTACACTTTCTCAAGTGTTTAATATCCATCTTCTATTAATGGATTAAAACTGTATGGAATATGAGTTAGGTATTCTGTGACCAGGACCCACTTGCAGTATTCTAAGAACTCTTTGATGTAACTAAACCTATGTCATCAATAGACACTACCATTTTTTTTAATCTATGGCATTTGTATCTTGTTCATAGTGGATTTGACAAGATCAATCTCTGCAAAGAGTTAATATGCCTATATCCACTGAAAGTAGTTCATCTCATTCGCAGATGGATGTACATTCAGGGGTGGATATGAGTTTTTCGTTGTATTCTTAAAACGATAACTCTAGATTATACCTTTTAGCAAAGAAATTTGAAATGTTTGAAAAATTTCATTAATTTCTAGCAATGGTTAAAACCATTAAGGTAAGTGGTTAAAGATCTTGCGAACTGATAGGGGTGGAGAAATAGTTAGTAGATATGCAGTTCAAAGATCATTAAATTGATTTTTGAATTATATCCAAACTTACCTCCCCAGAATTTTCGAGTTGCATGTTGATGATTAGTTACTAGTCGTTGCCTAAATCCTTCTATGGTAATACAATTTTAGAATGATGTAATGTTTGTATACTTAATGTAAATCATTACTAGATTCATGGATGACCTAATCAAAATCTTAAGAAAAGCTAGAACTGTTAACCATGGTTTGTTAGCTGTTCTAAGTGATTAGGGGTGGACCATCCCGTTGTCAATAAATAAGAAAGTGTTTGTTCAAACAAATACTACTTTTCTAAGATATTGACTAAGTCTGAAAACAAGTAGCAAATAAAGGAGATATTTTTCTCGATTCCAAAAGTGTTCTATCATCTTATATAACATATGATGATCCCACTGCCTCTGTTGTCTTGTCACAACCGAAGAGATCAATACCATTTAGTTTTCTTTCACATAATTCACGGTACCTTGTCGTAGTGGGAGAGTTTCTAGGAACTCACTTTCTTATGACTTGGGAGACACTAGTGATTAAAATCCATTGTGAGTTTAAACAAGTAATGGATTGTCAAGATAAGAAACTAAGAAGAAAGCCAATAGAACTATGGTTTAATCCATTCACATGGAGTAACCTAAAGTTTTCTATTACAAGGACATAAAAGGAAATTTTTGTTTATAAGTCTATTCAGTGGACTTAACAAACTTCCTGTTCCTAGTATTATAGGTTTGAGTTTATCTAAACCTATGGCTTGTGGTATACCCGATAATTACTTACTCTAATGCAAGCAACTTACTTTAGTAAGATGCTGAAGCATTTTCTTTCTATTGGCAATCTATAGAAGCTTCACAACTTCTTAGGCATAGATTTTATTTATCTAAGGAAAAGTCTCAACTATTCCAGAAAAGATAAAGCCATGAAAGAATTTCTTATATCAACAGTGAGAGGTCTTAGATATGCTTTTGTATGCCTTAGACCAGACACCTGCTGTTGAGTGGGAGTAATGAGTAGGTATCAGATTAATCCAGGAGAACAACATTGGAAGACAATCAAGTAAATCTTAAGCTTAAGAAAAGGAACTATATGTTAGTCTATAAGAGTGTGTTTAAAACTCTTAGACTACACCATATCAGATTTCGAAATTTGCCTTTGTGCAAGAAAATCTTTCTGATAAGATGGTGATTACTCTGGGGGTGGAATAGTGATTTTGGAGAAGTGTCAAAACCTATCTGAAGTCTCTAGGTCTAGCAGAGAGGGACTGAATGTTAAAGTTGCAGGAAAGGTACTTATTCAGTCTAAGGAAAGTTCTATACATTTTTGGCACTATTCCAAATTGCCTAAACTACTAGTGTTAATTTCTAGATTAACCAAAAGTAGTTGCCAAAGGTATGTATAAAATCCAGTATCCCAAGAGAGTAGACATATAGAGCAGAATTTCGCATTATCAATGATTTTGTGATGAAGGAAGAGTAATGGTGGAGAAAAGGTTGTGTTTAATTCAACCTTTCAGATCCTATTACGAGGAGTTTACTACTACTACACTTGATTTGTATATCGAGGTGTTTAGATTATTTGAAACACACTTTTTTCTTTTATATTAGTGCAAGTGGGAGTTTGTTGGGTTTTATGCCCTAAATAAAACTCATTTCAATATAATCAGATTTACTTATTAATATAGATCAGAAATAACATTTAATGTTGCATGGTTCACATGATTTATTTCATGATTATATGTACATAATGTATAAATTCATCTGAAACCCTTTTCACATACTTGATCCTGTTTATTGTGCCGTCAACACATTGGAAAGTAAACATGACTATGTGAATAAAGTTTCCTAGATTTATCAGACATAGGGTTTTACTGATATGATAATCTACAACAAAGTTTACTTGCATTTGGAGAAGTGCTATGTTCTTTCCAGAGCATTGGTTAAAGTAAGGCTCAGGTTGGATGCATGGAGTATGCATCGGAAGGGACCTGTAAAGCCCGCTTAGTTAATTTGGGAATTAGCAGTTATTTATGTTAATCAGGAAATTATTTATAGCTATTTAAATAATTTATTATTGATATTTATGGAATTCAGATATGCATAATTATGTCATCAGCAGTTGTTATATTTCGCATTTCCGGTGTCCGGTATTTTGGAACGCGGCGTTTGGCTCAGTAGAAATCACAACTTAGTATGTTAGTATTTTGGGGACGGGTTTTAGACATTGGGAATGTCGGGAATGGCCGGGAATTTAGAATGTCCCAAAAATACCCCCTTTAGTATGATTTATGTGATTTTATGGTGGAGGGGCAAAATGGTCTTTTTGCCCCATTTGGGTTTTGTCTTATGTGATTTATTAAATGGAAATTATAAGTTATTTGATTATTTTTAGTTGGCTGAAAGTAAATGATTTATGTGACTTAAATCCTTTTTTTTTTCTCTCAATTTTACACTTAGTCAAAAAAATCAAGAAATTCCAAAACACACACACACAAAGCTCTCTCCTTTCCTCTCTTGTTCGGCCAAGCTTGGGGAGCAGCTAGGGCTGGATTTCCTTGTTGATTTCAAGTTATTTTTAGCAAGATCATAGTGATTTTAATTGAGGTAACTCTTGGCTTTAATTCTTGCTTGTTTTTCTTGAAGAAAATGTGTGAAAATGTGAAATGCATGTTGGTTTTTTATGTGATTCTTCTTTCTTTGTGAATTGAGGTTTATTTCAGAGGTTAATGCTTGTTAGATTAAGGCTATTTAGGTTGTTTTGAAGCATGATAGTTAGATTGAGCTAAGCTTTGTTGTTTTCATGAAAAAAATATGAATTTTGGAAGGAAAGTGTTGTGATTATGTTCTGTGTTGTTGCTGTTGTTCTTGTTAGTTTGCAGAGGTTAGTTTATGCTTAGTTATGTTGAATTAAGCCTATGGATTGCTTGTTTAAGTGGTTTTGCTCAAGCTTGAGTTTGGAACTCAAAGCTTGAGCTCCAATGGTGAAAGTTGTGTATGTGGTTTCTGGGTAGGTTTGATGCCTTGGAATTGTTATTTGGGGCATATAGAACAGGTCTGGAAAGTTTGGGACCAATTGGGGTCGAATTGGTCAAGTTATGAGATTTTATGTTTGTCGCTCGCGAGGAACCGGAATTCCGGTTGAGCATCCGGAATCGGATGGGGGTTCGAATTTCCCGTAACCGGAATTCCGGTTGGGCAACCGGTCACGGTTGGGGATTTTTCGAACCCTAGTTTTCCTCGTTTTTGGGTTTTTAGGGGTATTGCCATGCTTTTTATCGATAGGGAAACTTTTAGTTTCAAGTTTTAGTCCCCGGGAAGTGATTTAGCGTGTCACTTATAGCGTTGTGATTTTTATGGTTTAGGAGCCGATGTCCGCCGTTCGGCTTCGATTCCGGTCGGGTTGACGGCACACTGAAATCGGAATCCGTGTAAGATTAGTATAACGGTATGCGTATGTAGATTACATGTTTAGCGTGCATGTAGGAAGCTGTTAGATTACATTAGATATGTATTTAGGCTTCGAACCACCCAACCCCGTCACGTCGGTACGAGTGGAGTATGACCAACGGCGGAGTATGACCGGTTCGACCGATCAGCCGACACTTGGTTGGTGGTTCGGTGGCTATTGACCTATCCCGTCGGTACGGGCTGGAGTATGACCAGCGGCGGAGTATGACCGGTTCGACCGATCGGAGGATACTTGTCAATAGTACCGTCCCCCGAACGTTCAAAACTCGGTACCATGTTGGACATGGCGGTAGTGCTCGGTACCATGTTGGACATGGCGATGGCGGGACTCGCATCGTGTTGGACACGGCGGTCGGTTTTATGTATGTTATTATTATGCTTTTCTTACCGAGTCCGTCGACTCACGCGCTTACGTTCATGTGTAGGTAAAGGCAAGGCGATTCTTGATGGACCGTGAGCGAGCTTATGAGATTGTACATGTCGGGGCGGTTAGGCTGGAGCGTACGATCCTCGGGACAACGGGGTGAGATTTTGTAACTGTCGTTAGACGACTTTATTTTGATGTAAAAGTTGAACAGTAAAAACGTTTGTAAATATTTTTATAAATCGGGATCCCGAGACTTTTTGTAAAATGGTTTATAAGTTTAATGAAAAAGCAAAATTTTAATTAATCACGTTTTTCCATAAACCTCGTTGATTAGCAACGAGCTGCACAGTATGTTTAAAAATCACGTAATACGCCTAAGGTAGTTAGGGTGTTACAATTTGGTATCGTAGCCGCTGTGTTGTCTTCCGAAGATCGTCACGACATGTACAATCATCATCAGCAGTTAGCTCGGTTCACGGTTCAGTAAGCCTTTATTGCTTTAGTAGTTTATTTTATTCAGTTATGAAAAAGAAAAGCCTGTTAGGAAGCATGTTAGTAGCCTGATAGTAGAATAGGCGCATGTTTCATTTCTAATTTCCAAATTAAGCGGCATTAGTAAGCTCGCCTTGAATACGACCTGATATGCCAACTCTTGGTTTCGCAGGCGGTTCTAACTAGATGGACGCCAGGCGGACTACCAGGAGTCAGGGCAACTCCGTGGGGTCGAATCAGGGACGGGAGCTCGGTTCCCCCACTGCTAGGGGCCGAGGCGAGAGGTCCCCGAGGCGGGGCTCGTGGCCGGGGTGATGAGAACCCGCCACAGCTGCCCGAGGCTCCCGCCCGATCGGGGAGCCCCGAACCGGGAGTTACGGTTTGCGGAGATGCAAGCCGGGATCGAAGAGCAAGACCTCGAGATTCGAGAGGTTGAGACGACGGGGTGCTCCTGCGGTTCCGGTGCCGGTAGTTCCGGTGGCACACCTGTTCGCCGCCTGTGCCGAGATAGTGGTGGCGGCCCACAGATTGGAACCATTGTATGAGCGGTTCCGGAAGCAAGCACCTCCGGTATTCCTGGGAGGTCCAGATGTGTCGAAAGCCGAGCAGTGGCTTACGGTGATCACCAGAATTCTGAACTTTATGGGTGTCACCGGTAACGACAGAGTGGTGTGCGCCACATTTCAGTTCCAGGAGGATGCCGTGGTATGGTGGGACATGGTGTCTCAGATTCACGACGTCACCACCATGACTTGGGAAAGGTTCCAAGAACTCTTCAACGCAAAATACTATAATGAGGCGGTCAGAAGCGCCAAGAGGAAAGAGTTCGTTCACCTGACCCAGCGGGAGAACATGAGTGTCACTGAGTATACTACTCAGTTGTGGGATTGGCGAGGTTAGCCTCGGGAATTGTGCCGACCGACTTCGGCGGGAAGGAGAAGTATGCGGACGGGTTGAATCCCAAGATCGGGCATGACCCGATGATTACCACGGACGACGGCACCACCTATGCTCGGATGGTGGAGAAGGCACGCTGCGGTGAGGGTGCGGTGGGGTGCATGTCGGATTCGGTCGGTACTCGGTTGGTGGCGGGGCTCCTACCCCTCTGCATCGGGCTTTAGCGGGGGAGTAGTGGTTCGGCCATTGATCAGAGGAAGAGGGCACCCACTGCTTCCGGCGGCTCGAGTCAGAACAAGAGGTTCCGGGGGAACCAGAACAGAGGGAGTCGTCCTGGTGGTAATGAGACCCGCTTCTCCTATCCCGAGTGCCCTACCTGCAAGAGGCATCATCGAGGTGAGTGCAAGGGGCAGGGATGCTTTCATTGTGGCATGCCCGGGCACTTCAAGAGGGAATGTCCCCAGCTCCGGCCAGAGGCACCGAGAGCTCCAGCGATACCCACTCCAGCCAGGGTGTTCGCTATCACGCAGGCTGATGCAGATGCCAGCCCATCAGTTGTTACAGGTCAGATTTTTATTAATGACTCGCTTTATTCGATCTTTGTTTGATTCTGGGGCTACACGTTCTTATGTGGCGGCCAGAGTCTTTAGTAAGTTGGGTAGACCCTTTGATAGATATGAGTCAGGGTTTGGAACCCTGTTACCTGGCGGAGAGTTGGTTATCTCCAATAGGTGGATTAGGTCTATGCCGATCAGGATAGATGGTAGAGAGTTAAGCGCTGATCTGATAGAGATGAGCTTAGTCGAATTTGATATTATTTTAGGAATGGATTTCCTATCTAAATATTCGGCGAGCATTGACTGTAAGAGGAAGATGGTGGTCTTCCAACCGGAAAGTGAAGAACCGTTTGTATTTGTGGGTTCGGTTCAGGGATCTCGGATCCCGGTGATCTCGGCTATGTCAGCGAGAGAATTATTGCACGGTGGGTGCTTAGGGTTTACGGCCGTGGTGGTGGACACCACTCGGCCGTACACCATTCGGCCGCAGGACATCAGAGTGGTTCGGGAATTTTTGGACGTTTTTCCCGAAGAACTTCCAGGGTTACCACCTCATCGGGAGATTGACTTCGTGATTGACTTGGCACCAGGGGTGGATCCGGTTTCTAAAGCCCCGTATAGGATGGCTCCAGCTGAACTTAAGGAATTGAAGATTCAGCTCCAGGGGTTGCTTGACATAGGGTTCATTCGGCCCAGTGTGTCACCCTGGGGAGCCCCGGTTTTGTTCGTAAAGAAGAAGGATGGATCTATGAGGATGTGCATCGACTACAGAGAGTTGAACAAGCTGACGGTGAAGAATAAATATCCATTGCCTAGGATCGATGAGTTGTTCGATCAGCTTCAGGGGAAGACGGTCTTTTCTAAGATTGATCTCCGGTCGGGTTATCATCAGTTGAGGATCCGAGAGGAGGACATTCCAAAGACGGCTTTCCGCACTAGGTATGGACACTACGAGTTCCTGGTTATGTCATTCGGACTAACCAATGCTCCTGCAGCATTCATGGACCTGATGAATAGAGTATTCAAGGATTTCCTCGATATCTGTGTGATTGTGTTTATCGACGACATCCTCGTGTACTCTCAGTCAGAAGAGGAGCATGAGTTACATCTTCATATGGTACTGCAACGCCTTCGAGAACATAGACTTTACGCCAAGTTCAAGAAATGTGAGTTCTGGTTGTCTCAGGTGTCCTTCCTAGGACACATTGTGAGTAAAGATGGGATCAAGGTGGATCCCGGGAAGATTGAATCCGTCAGGGATTGGCCGAGACCGAAGACAGTGACAGAGATCAGAAGCTTTTTGGGATTAGCTGGGTATTACCGTAGGTTCGTGGAGGGGTTCTCCAAAATTTCAATGCCCCTAACCGAGCTTACAAAGAAGAATCAGCGATTTATCTGGTCAGATAAATGCGAAGCTAGTTTTCGTGAGCCGAAACGAGAGGTTGATTCTCGCTCGGTACTAGCTTTGCCTTCGGACAAGGAGAAGTTCGTGGTCTATTGTGACGCATCCAAACAGGGTTTGGGGTGCGTATTGATGCAAGCCGATCGGGTTATCGCTTATGCCTCCCGTCAGTTAAAGGATTATGAGCAGCGATACCCGACTCATGATTTAGAATTGGCCGCAGTGGTTTTTGCACTGAAGATTTGGCGGCATTACTTGTATGGTGAGAAGTGCGAGATCTATACCGACCATAAAAGTCTCAAGTATTTCTTTACTCAGAAAGATTTGAACATGAGACAGAGGCGTTGGTTGGAACTAGTGAAGGATTATGATTGTGAGATCCTTTACCATCCCGGGAAAGCTAATGTAGTGGCCGATGCCACGAGCGAGAAAGGGTCCGGGCAAGTAGCTAGCTTGGTTCGCATCTCACCTCGGCTAGCGAGAGGATATGGTTAGATCCGGCATTGAGTTTGTGGTAGGTCGGCTTCACAACTTAACGCCGCAATACCGATCCGTTGGAAAGAATAAAGGTTGCTCGGATGACGGACCGGAGTTAGTGAAGATCCGAGATGAGGTATTGGTCGGTCGTGCCAAAGACTTTTCGGTGTCGGACGAGTGGAATGCTTTTGTATAAAGCCAGGGTTTGTGTCCCGAACAGCGTGGACTTGAGGAACGAGATCTTTGAGGAGGCTCATTCTACCCCGTATTCTCTGCATCCCGGCACCACCAAGATGTACCAAGATTTGAAACCGTACTTCTGGTGGAGCGGTATGAAGAAGAATTTGGTAGAATTCGTATCGAGATGCCTCACGTGTCAGCAGATCAAGGCTGAACATCAGACCGAGCGGGGTTGTTGCAGCCTTTAACCCTACCAGAATGGAAATGGGAGGATATTACGATGGATTTTGTGGTCGGGTTACCTAGGACCACGGGTTTGCATGATTCCATCTGGGTAGTGGTGGACCGATTTACGAAATCTGCTCATTTTCTGCCGGTTAGAACGACATATTCAGTGGATCAGTTGGCAGAGTTATATGTCAGGGAGATAGTGAGACTTCACGGGGTACCGAAATCTATAGTTTCGGACAGGGATCCGAAATTCACCTCCAAATTTTGGCAGAGTTTGCAACGAGCAATGGGTACGAAACTAAAATTCAGTACAGCATTTCATCCTCAGACAGATGGTCGGTCCAGAAAGGACAATTCGGATATTGGAGGATATGCTGAGAGCCTGTGTTATGGACTTTGAGGGTTCATGGAGTAAATATCTACCGTTGATAGAGTTCTCTTACAACAACAGTTACCAGAGTACGATAGGGATGGCACCCTACGAACTGTTGTACGGTAGAAAGTGTAGATCACCTATCCTTTGGGATGAGACGGGGAGAGGAAATACCTAGGTCCGAGTCGGTTCGGCGGACCAATGAGGCAATAGAAAAGATAAAAGCTAGAATGCTTGCCTCACGGAAGCGGACGGAAGAGTTACGCAGATCCGAAACGTAGGGATGTTGAGTTCCGAGTAGGGGACCATGTGTTTTTGCGAGTATCTCCGATGAAGGGGATTAAACGTTTCGGGAAAAGAGGCAAGTTATGCCCTAGGTTTACAGGACCTTTCGAGATTCTCGAGAAGATAGGTCAAGTGGCATATCGGTTAGCATTGCCTCCAGCCTTATCAGCAGTGCACAACGTATTTCATGTCTCAATGTTGAGAAAATACGTTTCAGACCCCTCTCATATACTCAGTTATGAGAGCCTTCAGCTTCAGGCAGATATGTCTTATGAGGAACAGCCAGTGCAGATCCTGGATAGAAAGGATAAAGTCCTTCGGAATAAGACCATAGCGTTGGTCAAGGTTCTCTGGAGAAACAGTAAGGTGGAAGAAGCCACCTGGGAGCTTGAGTCAGATATGCGAGCTCAATATCCAGAGTTATTCAGGTTAGATTTCGGGGACGAAATCCTTTTAAGGGGGGGATAGTTGTAAAGCCCGCTTAGTTAATTTGGGAATTAGCAGTTATTTATGTTAATCAGGAAATTATTTATAGCTATTTAAATAATTTATTATTGATATTTATGGAATTCAGATATGCATAATTATGTCATCAGCAGTTGTTATATTTCGCATTTCCGGTGTCCGGTATTTTGGAACGCGGCGTTTGGCTCAGTAGAAATCACAACTTAGTATGTTAGTATTTTGGGGACGGGTTTTAGACATTGGGAATGTCAGGAATGGCCGGGAATTTAGAATGTCCCAAAAATACCCCCTTTAGTATGATTTATGTGATTTTATGGTGGAGGGGCAAAATGGTCTTTTTGCCCCATTTGGGTTTTGTCTTATGTGATTTATTAAATGGAAATTATAAGTTATTTGATTATTTTTAGTTGGCTGAAAGTAAATGATTTATGTGACTTAAATCCTTTTTTTTTTCTCTCAATTTTACACTTAGTCAAAAAAATCAAGAAATTCCAAAACACACACACACAAAGCTCTCTCCTTTCCTCTCTTGTTCGGCCAAGCTTGGGGAGCAGCTAGGGCTGGATTTCCTTGTTGATTTCAAGTTATTTTTAGCAAGATCATAGTGATTTTAATTGAGGTAACTCTTGGCTTTAATTCTTGCTTGTTTTTCTTGAAGAAAATGTGTGAAAATGTGAAATGCATGTTGGTTTTTTATGTGATTCTTGCTGCTGTGAATTGAGGTTTATTTCAGAGGTTAATGCTTGTTAGATTAAGGCTATTTAGGTTGTTTTGAAGCATGATAGTTAGAT
The DNA here is from genome assembly GCF_029168945.1 of Cannabis sativa. Lineage (NCBI taxonomy): Eukaryota > Viridiplantae > Streptophyta > Magnoliopsida > Rosales > Cannabaceae > Cannabis > Cannabis sativa. Next base: position 40,046,812 of record NC_083606.1, on the reverse strand, counting down.
TGAGCTAAGCTTTGTTGTTTTCATGAAAAAAATATGAATTTTGGAAGGAAAGTGTTGTGATTATGTTACGTGTTGTTCTTTGTTGTTCTTGTTAGTTTGCAGAGGTTAGTTTATGCTTAGTTATGTTGAATTAAGCCTATGGATTGCTTGTTTAAGTGGTTTTGCTCAAGCTTGAGTTTGGAACTCAAAGCTTGAGCTCCAATGGTGAAAGTTGTGTATGTGGTTTCTGGGTAGGTTTGATGCCTTGGAATTGTTATTTGGGGCATATAGAACAGGTCTGGAAAGTTTGGGACCAATTGGGGTCGAATTGGTCAAGTTATGAGATTTTATGTTTCTTTGCGAGGAACCGAATTCGGTTGAGCATCCGGAATTCGGATGGGGGTTCGAATTTCCCGAACCGAATTCGGTTGGGCAACCGGTCTGCCGGTTGGGGATTTTTCAGAACCCTAGTTTTCCTCGTTTTTGGGTTTTTAGGGGTATTGCCATGCTTTTTATCGATAGGGAAACTTTTAGTTTCAAGTTTTAGTCCCCGGGAAGTGATTTAGCGTGTCACTTATAGCGTTGTGATTTTTATGGTTTAGGAGCCGATGTCCGCCGTTCGGCTTCGGTTCCGGTCGAGTTGACCGGCACACCCGAAATCGGAATCCGAGGTAAGATTAGTATAACGGTATGCATATGTAGATTACATGTTTCGCGTGCATGTAGGAAGCCTGTTAGATTACATTAGAGATGTATTTAGGCTTCGAACCACCCAACCCCGTCACGTCGGTACGACAGCCGGAGTATGACCGGCGGCGGAGTATGACCGGTTCGACCGATCAGCCGACACTTGGTTGGTGGTTCGGTGCTATTGACCTATCCCGTCGGTACGAGGCTGGAGTATGACCGGCGGCGGAGTATGACCGGTTCGACCGATCAGGAGGATACTTGTCAATAGTACCGTCCCCTGAACGTTCAAAACTCAGTACCATGTTGGACATGGCAGTAGTGCTCAGTACCATGTTGGACATGGCAGTAGCGGGACTCAGTATCGTGTTGGACACGGCAGTCAGTTTTATGTATGTTATTATTATGCTTTTCTTACTGAGTCTGTCGACTCACAGTTTACGTTCATGTGTAGGTAAAGGCAAGGCAGTTGCTGATGGACCGTGAGCGAGCTTATGAGATTGTACATGTCGGGGCGGTTAGGCCTGGAGCGTACGATCCTCGGGACAACAGGGCTGAGATTTTGTAACTGTCGTTAGACGACTTTATTTTGATGTAAAAGTTGAACAGTAAAAACGTTTGTAAATATTTTTATAAATCGGGATCCCGAGACTTTTTGTAAAATGGTTTATAAGTTTAATGAAAAAGCAAAATTTTAATTAATCACGTTTTTCCATAAACCTCGTTGATTAGCAACGAGCTGCACAGTATGTTTAAAAATCACGTAATACGCCTAAGGTAGTTAGGGTGTTACAGGACCGATATTAGAAAGACTTTCAGCAAGTAGGAGTTTCAGCATCAAAGATGTAAAGAAAGAGATCCAGGTTCAGATATTTATAATGCTCTGCTACAGAAAGAAATCAAGGGCTAGATATCTGAACGGAAGGAGTCATTATATTCCGCTGCACCCAATGTAAGGTTTCCTAAACTTTATATGTGTTTATTTCATCGTTTTAGAAAGTTCATATTTAGGGTGTTAATCAACATACTTGTGAGTAGATCTAAGATCCTTGTAAAATAATTTCCAACATTCAAAACCAAGTAAATTAGCATCAAGAGTAGAGATTAAGGAATACATGCATTGAAGGGCATCAACAACCACATTCTCTTTACCTTGTTTATACCAAATGACATAAGGAAATGCCTCAAAGTACTCAACCCATTGTGCATGTCTCCTGTTGAGCTTGTGTTTCCCTTTCAAATGTTTCAGGGATTCATGATATGTGTAAATCAAAAACTCTTTAGGCCACAAATAGTGTTGCTATGTTTCTAAAGCTCACACAAGTGCATACAACTTTTTATCAAAGGTGGGGCAATTAAGGGCAGCCCACTTAGCTTTTCGCTAAAGTATGCAAGTGGTGTCCCATCCTGCATAAGAACAACGCCAATACCTATACCACAAGCATCACATTCAATTTCAAATGTGTTAGAAAAATTAGGTAAAGCAAGTACATGAGTGTGAGTAAGCTTGTGTTTAAGTAATTGAAATGTATCCTCTTGTTCTGAACCCTATTTAAATGAAACATTCTTTTGGCTAACTTCTGTAAGTGGTGTGGCGATGGGGCTTGTTGTCTAAATTTTTGTAAGCTTGACATGTGGTTCTTTCTTAATTAGGGAAGGCTAAGATATAATTGGCTGGAGAACCCCTATTACTATTGTTCTGGGGAGATAAGGGCCCCCACTCGCAGAAAGGGCATCCATGATTAGGAATCTTGTAAAGACCGCTTAGTTTAATTTGGAAATTAGCAGTTAATCATAATTAATTATGAAAATTATTTATAGCTATTTAAATAATTATTATACTGTTATTATTGAATTCAGAGATGCATTTTCATGTCATGTAGTAGTTTTCATAATTTTGCATTCCGGTGCCCGGTATTTTGGAACTCGGTGTTTGGCTCAATAAAATCACAACTTTGTATGTTAGTAGTTTGGGACAGTTTATTAGACATTGGGAATGTCGGGAATGGCCGGGAATTTAGAATTTCCCAAAAATACCCCTTTAGTGTAATTTATGTGATTTTAGTGTGAAGGGGCAAAATGGTCATTTTGTCCCATTGTTAGTTTGTCTTTTGTGACTTAATAATTGAAAAATAAATGTTTATTTTATTATGTTTTGGCTGAAGTAAAATAGGAGTAAGTCGCATTTCATTTTTCATTTTCATTTCAAAAGTTTCAAAACTTAGAAAAATAGAAAAAATTTCAAGAAAGGCTCTCTCTTTTCCTCTCTTTCTCTCTCGGGTGCATGGGGATTCTAGGGCTGAGTTTTCTTTGATTTTCAAGCTCTCTCTAGTCAAATTTGTGAACTCTTGTTGTGGTATGTTCTCTCTAGCTTTTCTTCCTTTGTTTTCTTAAAAAAAATGAGTTATGCATGGATTAATTGATGTTGTTGCTGCTGTAAATTATTGTTGTTGTTTCTATGTTGAAAATGTTGATTTAAGTATGTTTAATTAGGTTGAATTGCATGCTAGTGTTTCTTGCTCTAGTTGAATAGATTTCTTGTTAAAAAGCTTGAGTTTTCAAAGAAAAAATGAGGTTTTGGTGGCTGTAGTGTTTGCATGAGTTAGGTTTTAGTTTCTGTAGTTGTTATATGCTTGTTTATGAGTTTGAAGCATGGATTGGATGCATGTTAGTTGATTTTAACCAAGTTTGAGTTTAGAACTCAAAGCTTGGGCTTTAATGGTGATTTTCATCTCTGTACATTCTGGGTGGATTTGATGCTTTAGAAATGTTCTAGGGGTTGTATAGAACAGGCCTGGAAGTTTTGGTTTGGTTTGGAGTTGATTTGAGCATTGTGTGAATTTTTGAAGTTCTGCCTGCGAGGAACCGGAATTCCGGTTGTGCATCCGGAATTCCGGATGGGGTTCTGAAATTTCCTTGAACCAGAATTCCGGTTGGGCAACCGGTCTACCGGTTGGGGAAAATTCAGGAACCCTAGTTTTCCTCAATTTTATGTTTTTGGGGGTATTGCCATGTTTTTTATCGATAGGGAAACTTTTAGTTCCTAGTTTAAGTCCCCGGGAAGTTATTTAGCGTATCACTTATAGTGTTGTGATTTTTATGGTTTAGGAGCCTTTAATCCGACGCGCAGATAGTTCCAGTCAGGTTGACCGGCACACCTGAATTCAGAATCCAAGTAAGATTAGTATAACAGTATGCATATGTAGATTACATGTTTAGCGTGCATGTAGGAAGCCTATTAGATTACATTAGTTATGTATGTTGGCTTCGAACCATCCAACTGTGTCACGTCGGTACAGGCTGGAGTATGACCAGCAGCCGGAGTTTGACCGGTTCGACCGATCAGGCTGACACTTAGGTTGGTGGTTCCGTACTATTTGACGTATCATGTCGGTACAGGCTGGAGTATGACCAGCAGCCGGAGTAGGACCGGTTCGACCGATCAGGCTGATACTGTAACACGTCGTTACAGGCTGGAGTATGACCAGCAGCCGGAGTATGACCGGTTCGACCGATCAGGCTGTTACTTGTCAATAGTACTGTCCCTATGAACGTTCAGAACTTAGTATCGTGTTGGACACGGCAGTTAGGGGGAGTCAGTATTGTGTTGGACACGGCATTTAGGGTTATGATCAGGGGTATGGGCGTCTGATCATGACCGGGATTTATGTATGAGTATTATTATGCTTTTCTTACTGAGTCTGTCGACTCACAGTGCTACATTTATGTGTAGGTAAAGGCAAGGCTAGAGCTGATGGACCGTGAGCGAGCCGGTGAAGATTGTACATGTCGGGGCAGTTAGGCCTGGAGCGTACGATCCTCGGGACAGCAAGGCTATTTTTGTAACAGTCTACTTTTGTAAATGATTTTGTAATCGGGATCCCGAGTCTTTTGTATAAATATTTTATAAGTTTAATTAAAAAGCAAAAATTTTAATTAATCACGTTTTCCATAAACCTCGTTGATTAGCAACGAGCTGCACAGCATGTTTAAAAATCACGTAATACGCCTATGTTAGTTAGGGTGTTACAATTTGGTATTAGAGCCGCTAGGTTGTCTTCTGAAGATCGTGACGACATGTACAATCATCATCAGCAGTTAGCTCGTTTCACGGTTCAGTAAGCCTTTATTGCTTTAGTAGTTTATTTATCTATTTTATGAATAAGAAAAGCCTGATAGGAAGCATGTTAGTAGCCTGATAGTAGGATAGGCGCATGTTTCGTTTTTAATTTCCAAATTAAGCGGCATTAGTAAGCTCTCCTTGAATACGACCTGATATGCCAACTCTTGGTTTCGCAGGCGGTTCTGACTAGATGGACGCCAGGCGGACTACCAGGAGCCAGGGCAATTTAGTGGGGTCGAATCAAGGACAGGGAGCTCAGTTTCCCCTGCCAGTTAGGGGCCGAGGTAGAGGTCCCGGGGCAGGGCTCGTGGTCGGGGTGATGAGAACCCGCCACAGGCTGCCCAGGCTCCCCCATCCGATCAGGGAGCCCAGAACTGGGAGGTTAGGTTTGCAGAAATGCAAGCGAGAATAGAAGAGCAAGACCTCGAGATTCAGAGGTTGAGACAGCAGGGTGCTCCTGCAGTTCCGGTGCCAGTAGTTCCAGTGGCACCTGCCCCTGCTGCTCAGGCCGAATTAGTGGTGGTGGCCAATAGATTGGAACCTTTGTATGAACGGTTCTGGAAGCAAGCACCTCCGGTTTTCTTGGGAGGTCCAGACGTGATGAAGGCCGAGCAGTGGCTGACGGTGATCACCAAAATCCTGAACTTCATGGGTGTCACCGGTAATGATAGAGTGGTGTGTGCCACTTTCCAGTTCCAGGAGGACGCTCTGGTCTGGTGGGACATGGTGTCTCAGGTTCATGACGTCACCACCATGACCTGGGAAAGGTTTCAGGAACTCTTCAACGCCAAATACTATAATGAGGCGGTCAGAAGCGCCAAGAGGAAAGAGTTCGCTCACCTGACCCAGCGTGAGAACACGAGCGTGACCGAGTATACTACTCAGTTCGACCGGTTGGCGAGGTTAGCCTCGGGTATTGTGCCAACCGACTTCAGCAAGAAAGAGAAGTACCTAGATGGGTGAAATGCGAAGATCAAACATGATTTGATGATCACCACCGACGACAAGACCACCTATGTTGAGATGGTGGAGAAGGCACTGCGAGTTGAGGGCGCAGTTGGGTGTATGTCGGAGTCAGCTAGTACTCCGGCGAGTGGCGGGGCTCCTACCCCTCCTGCATCAGGCTTTAGCAGGGGGAGTAGTGGTTCGGCCATGGATTAGAGGAAGAGAGCATCCACTGCATCCGGTGGCTCAAGTCAGAACAAGAGGTTCCGGGGGAACCAGAATAGAGGTAGTCGTTCCAGTGGTACTGAGACCCGATTCTCCTATCCCGAGTGCCCTAGCTGCAAAAGGCACCATCGGGGTGAGTGCAAAGGTCACGGATGCTTTCACTGTGGCATGCCCGGACACTTCAAGAGGGACTGTCCCCAGCTCCGCTCAGAGGCACCGAGAGCTCCGGCGATACCCACTCCAGCCAGGGTGTTCGCCATCACTCAGGCTGATGCAGATGCCAGCCCATTAGTTGTAACAGGTCAGCTTTCTGTTAATAACTCGCTTTACTCAGTGCTGTTTGATTCTGGGGCTACACATTCTTATGTGGCAGCTAGAGTCTTTAGTAAATTGGATAGACCGTACGATAGTTATGAATACGGGTTTGGAACCCTATTACCTGACGGAGAATTGGTTATCTCCAACAGGTGGATTAGGTCTATGCCGATCAGGATAGATGGTAGAGAGTTAAGTGCTGACTTGATAGAGATGAGTTTAGTGGAATTCAATATTATTTTAGGAATGGATTTCCTGTCTAAATATTCGGCGATTATTGATTGCAAAAGGAAGATGGTGATCTTCCAACCGGAAAGTGAAGAACCATTTGTGTTTGTTGGTTCAGTTCAGGGATCTCGGATCCCGGTGATCTCGGCCATGTCAGCTAGAGAATTGTTACATGGCGGATGCTTAGGGTTTCTGGCCGTGGTGGTGGACACCACTCGGCCAGATACCATTCGGCCAGAGGACATCAAGGTGGTTCGGGAATTTTGGGATGTTTTTCCCGAAGAACTTCCAGGGTTACCACCTCAGCGTGAGATTGACTTCGTGATAGATTTGGCACAAGGGGTGGAACCGGTTTCCAAAGCCCCATATAGAATGGCTCCTGCTGAACTTAAGGAGTTAAAGATTCAGCTCCAAGGGTTGCTTGACATAGGGTTTATTCGGCCTAGTGTGTCACCCTGGGGAGCCCCGGTTTTATTCGTGAAGAAGAAAGATGGATCTATGAGGATGTGCATTGACTACAGGGAATTGAACAAGCTGACGGTGAAGAATAAATATCCATTACCTAGGATCGATGATTTGTTCGACCAGCTTCAGGGAAAGACGGTCTTTTCTAAGATTGATCTCCGTTCGGGTTATCATCAGTTGAGAATCCGAGAGGAGGACATTCCGAAAACGGCTTTCTGCACTAGGTATGGACATTATGAATTCCTGGTTATGTCGTTCGGACTAACCAATGCTCCTGCAGCATTCATGGATTTGATGAATAGAGTATTCAAGGATTTCCTCGATATCTGTGTGATTGTGTTTATCGACGACATCCTCGTGTACTCTCAATCAGAAGAGGAGGATTAATTACATCTTCAGATGGTACTACAACGGCTTCGGGAACACAAGCTTTATGCCAAGTTCAAGAAATGCAAATTTTGGCTATCTCAGGTATCTTTCTTAGGGCACATTGTGAGCAAAGATGGGATCAAGGTAGATCTCAGGAGGATCGAATCCGTCAGGGATTGGCCAAGACCGAAGACAGTGACAGAGATTAGAAGCTTCTTGGGTTTAGCTGGGTACTACCGTAGGTTCGTGGAAGGGTTCTCTAAAATTTCAATGCCCCTAACTGAACTTACAAAGAAGAATCAACGATTTATCTGGTCAGACAAGTGCGAAGCTAGTTTTCAGGAGCTGAAGCAGAGGTTGATTACCGCCCCAGTGCTATCTTTGCCTTCAGACAGCGAGAAGTTTATAGTTTATTGTGACGCATCCAAACAGGGTTTGGGGTGTGTGTTGATGCAAGCCGATCGGGTTATCGCTTATGCCTCCCGTCAGTTAAAGGATTATGAACAGCGATACCCAACTCATGATCTAGAGTTGGCCGCAGTGGTTTTTGCATTGAAAATTTGGCGGCATTACCTTTACGGGGAAAAGTGTGAGATCTATACCGACCATAAAAGTCTCAAGTATTTCTTTACTCAGAAGGATTTGAATATGAGACAGAGGCGTTGGTTGGAATTAGTGAAAGATTACGATTGTGAGATCCTCTATCACCCCGGAAAAGCCAATGTAGTGGCCGATGCCCTGAGCAGAAAGGGTCCCGGGCAAGTAGCTAGTATGGTTCAGATCTCACCTCAGCTAGCAGAGGATATGGTTAGATCCAGTATTGAGTTTGTGGTAGGTCAGCTTCACAACTTAACGCTGCAATCTGATCTGTTGGAAAGAATAAAAGTTGCTCAGATGACGGATCCAGAGTTAGTGAAGATCAGAGATGAGGTGTTGGCTGGTCAAGCCAAGGACTTTTCAATGTCAGACAGCAGGATGCTTCTGTATAAAGCTAGGGTTTGTGTTCCGAATAGTGTGGAACTCAGGAATGAGATATTTGAGGAGGCTCATTCTACCCCGTATTCTCTGCATCCCGGCACCACTAAGATGTACCAAGATCTGAAACCGTACTTCTGGTGGAGCGGTATGAAGAAGAATTTGGTAGAATTCGTATCGAGATGCCTCACTTGTCAGCAAATTAAGGCTGAACATCAGAGACCAGCAGGGTTGTTGTAGCCTCTAACCCTACCAGAATGGAAGTGGGAAGATATCACGATGGATTTTGTGGTCGGATTACCTAGGACCACGGGTTTATTTGATTCCATCTAGGAAGTGGTGGACCGATTTACGAAATCTGCTCATTTTTTGCCGGTTAGAACAACATTTACAGTTGATCAGTTGGCAGAGTTGTATGTCAGAGAGATTGTAAGACTTCACGGGGTACCGAAGTCTATAGTTTTGGACAGGGATCCGAAGTTCACCTCCAAATTTTGGCAGAGTTTGCAGCGAGCAATGGGTACAAAGCTAAAATTTAGTACAGCATTCTATCCTCAGACAGATGATCAGTCTGAAAGAACAATTCAGATATTGGAGGACATGTTGCGAGCCTGTGTTATGGATTTTGAAGGCTCATGGAATAAATATCTACCATTGATAGAATTTTCTTACAACAACAGTTATCAGAGTACGATAGGGATGGCTCCCTATGAACTGTTATACGGTAGGAAGTGTAGATCTCCCATTCACTGGGATGAGACAGGGGAGAGGAAATACCTAGGCCAGAGTCAGTGCAGCGGACCAACGAGGCAATAGAGAAGATAAAAGCTAGAATGCTTACCTCACAGAGTAGACAGAAGAGTTACGCAGATCCGAAACACAGAGATGTTGAGTTCCAAGTAGGGGACCATGTGTTTTTACGGGTATCTCTGATGAAGGGGATCAAACGTTTCAGGAAAAGAGGCAAGTTATGCCCTAGATTTACAGGACCTTTCGAGATTCTCGAGAAGATAGGTCAAGTGGCATACCGGTTAGCGTTGCCTCCAGCTTTATCAACAGTTCACAACGTATTCCATGTCTCGATGTTGAGAAAATACGTTTCAGATCCCTCTCATATACTCAGTTATGAGAGCACAGAGCTAACGACGGATATGTCTTATGAAGAACAGCCAGTGCAGATCCTAGATAGAAAGGATAAAGTCCTTCGGAATAAGACCATAGCTTTGGTCAAAGTTCTCTGGAGAAACAACAAGGTGGAGGAAGCCACCTGGGAGCTAGAGTCAGATATGAGAGCTTAATATCCAGAGTTATTCAGGTTAGATTTCGGGGACGAAATCCTTTTAAGGGGGGAATAGTTGTAAAGACCGCTTAGTTTAATTTGGAAATTAGCAGTTAATCATGATTAATTATGAAAATTATTTATAGCTATTTAAATAATTATTATACTGTTATTATTGAATTCAGAGATGCATTTTTATGTCATGTAGTAGTTTTCATAATTTTGCATTCCGGTGCCCGGTATTTTGGAACTCGGTGTTTGGCTCAATAAAATCACAACTTTGTATGTTAGTAGTTTGGGACGGTTTATTAGACATTGGGAATGTCGGGAATGGCCGGGAATTTAGAATTTCCCAAAAATACCCCTTTAGTGTAATTTATGTGATTTTAGTGTGAAGGGGCAAAATGGTCATTTTGTCCCATTGTTAGTTTGTCTTTTGTGACTTAATAATTGAAAAATAAATGTTTATTTTATTATGTTTTGGCTGAAGTAAAATAGGAGTAAGTGGCATTTCATTTTTCATTTTCATTTCAAAAAGTTCAAAACTTAGAAAAATAGAAAAAATTTCAAAAAAGGCTCTCTCTTTTCCTCTCTTTCTCTCTCGGGTGCATGGGGATTCTAGGGCTGAGTTTTCTTTGATTTTCAAGCTCTCTCTAGTCAAATTTGTGAACTCTTGTTGTGGTATGTTCTCTCTAGCTTTTCTTCCTTTGTTTTCTTGAAAAAAATGATGAAAAATATGAGTTATGCATGGGTTAATTGATGTTGTTGCTGCTGTAAATTAGTGTTGTTGTTTCTATGTTGAAAATGTTGATTTAAGTATGTTTAATTAGGTTGAATTGCATGCTAGTGTTTCTTGCTCTAGTTGAATAGATTTCTTGTTAAAAAGCTTGAGTTTTCAAAGAAAAATTGAGGTTTTGGTGGCTGTAGTGTTTGCATGAGTTAGGTTTTAGTTTCTGTAGTTGTTATATGCTTGTTTATGAGTTTGAAGCATGGATTGGATGCATGTTAGTTGATTTTAACCAAGTTTGAGTTTAGAACTCAAAGCTTGGGCTTTAATGGTGATTTTCATCTCTGTACATTCTGGGTGGATTTAATGCTTTAGAAATGTTCTAGGGGTTGTATAGAACAGGTCTGGAAGTTTTGGTTTGGTTTGGAGTTGATTTGAGCATTGTGTGAATTTTTGAAGTTCTGCCTGCGAGGAACCGGAATTCTGATTGTGCATCCGGAATTCCGGATGGGGTTCTGAAATTTCCTTGAACCGGAATTCCGGTTGGGCAACCGGTCTACCGGTTGGGGAAAATTCAGGAACCCTAGTTTTCCTCAATTTTATGTTTTTTGGGGGTATTGCCATGTTTTTTATCGATAGGGAAACTTTTAGTTCCTAGTTTAAGTCCCCGGGAAGTGATTTAGCGTATCACTTATAGTGTTGTGATTTTTATGGTTTAGGAGCCTTTAATCCGCCGCGCAGATAGTTCTTGTCAGGTTGACTGGCACAACTGAATTCGGAATCCAGGTAAGATTAGTATAACAGTATGCATATGTAGATTACATGTTTAGCGTGCATGTAGGAAGCCTATTAGATTACATTAGTTATGTATGTTGGCTTCGAACCATCCAACTGTGTCACGTCGGTACAGGCTGGAGTATGACCAGCTGCCGGAGTATGACCGGTTCGACCGATCAGGCTGACACTTAGGTTGGTGGTTCCGTACTATTTGACGTATCACGTCGGTACAGGCTGGAGTATGACCAGCAGCCGGAGTATGACCGGTTCGACCGATCAGGCTGTTACTTGTCAATAGTACTGTCCCTATGAACGTTCAGAACTCAGTATCGTGTTGGACACGGCAGTTAGGGGGAGTCAGTATCGTGTTGGACAGGGCAGTTAGGGTTATGAGCAGGGGTATGGGCGTCTGATCATGACCGGGATTTATGTATGAGTATTATTATGCTTTTCTTACTGAGTCTGTCGACTCACAGTGCTACGTTTATGTGTAGGTAAAGGCAAGGCTAGAGCTGATGGACCGTGAGCGAGCCGGTGAAGATTGTACATGTTGGGGCGGTTAGGCCTGGAGCGTACGATCCTCGGGACAGCAAGGTTATTTTTGTAACTAGTCGCTAGGCGACAATTATTTTGTATGAACAGTAAACTTTTGTAAATGATTTTGTAATCGGGATCCTGAGTCTTTTGTATAAATATTTTATAAGTTTAATTAAAAAGCAAAAATTTTAATCAATCACGTTTTCCATAAACCTCGTTGATTAGCAACGAACTGCACAGCATGTTTAAAAATCACGTAATACGCTGGGACAACAGGTGTATGAGCCCTAGTATGTACAATCTGAAAACACAAAATAATATACTATTTAATAACTCTACACAAAAACTCCTACGAAGTTTCTTCTTCTTCAAGAGGAACACTAGAAAAGTAGATTTTCTGCCCATTGTATATGAATCTATATGAACATTTATTGGCCGATGATCCTAATAAAGTGGACTCGCGGACTAACGATTGTTAACGCCATAACCACGTAAAAATCTCACATTTGTTATTTATTTTGTTATTTCTTTCTTAAGCTTTAAATATATTTGGTTTTTGAAAAGCTCAGTAAACAATTTGGTGCTTTGATTGAGAGCTAAAGAAAGATAGAAACATGCACGGTGGTCACCATCGCCAATCTATAAAACGGAGAGCCCGTGTAAGGAAAGAAGAGGAAAGGTCGCCTGTCTGCTCGCTGTGGACAAGTCTGGGGTCACAAGCCTATTGGCCAAGGGTGTCGTCAGAGGTTGAGATCTTCACCTTTTTCCTGACAAAGAAAGCAAATAAGATAGATGCATATGGTTTAGAAGTGCTCGTAGTACTCACGCATGTTAGTAGAAGCTCAGATCTGGCCAACAAACTCTCTGAGGAAATGGCTAACCATCGACATCATCAAGCCTGGGGGCACCGCTGTTCATTAAGGCATAACTACGCATAAACAACGAGATGCAAGGGATGTTTTGGCTAGGTGGAGAAGTTAAGACTAGTCGTGTTGATGATGAACAACTTATAAAAGGCTTTCACATAAGTCCAGCTCACAAGCCCGACCCCTTAACCTCTTGTCTCGGTGCCAGTGCTGATGCTAGTGCCTGATTAGTCGTCGACGACTACTTCCACTGTCTTTTCACTGAGCCAAAAAGTTTATGAGAAGCTAGCATTGTAGGATCCCATGGTGGAGGCTACTGGGGGTCTTTCTATAATGTCATCACCGCCTGCTAAGTTTTTGGGTTGGTCTAGTTATGGTATCGTGGGTGGAAGGTGCATTGTCAAGGCTAATCACTTTTGGCAAAGGTTGCTGACAAGGAATTCTGTCATTACGATGTAACTATAACTCCGGAGGTTATAACGATGAAAGTAAGTCGAGACATTATAAACCAGTCAGGAAGTCTTCTAGAGTAACACTTACCCTATGTCTGAGCCTTTGCCTTAAGAATTACTAAGCGGCTTCCAATCCCCCAGGGGAACAGACTGCAAAGGAGATCCTAGGGCGCACTAAGTTGCACACGTTACCTGAGGCTTCCCAGAGCCCATGTCGCATGTGCACATTGTTTTTTGTGCATGAAAGATCACTGGGCTACGACACATCTTCAACCCTCCTTCCCGGAAGAGAAGGACTTCTTGAAGTCTGTCACACGCCCAGTGATGGGCTCTTTTTCCTATATTCTTTCAGATGGCACTGCTACGTCTGCCCACTGCAGAGCAGGCCTGACTCCCGTGAGTAGGTCCGCTGGCTTTTTGTACGGCTTTTTACTTTTATGATCCGGCATGATAACAACTCGAACTCCACTTCTATTCTTTCAAGAGAAGGCCGAGAATGCCTCTGAGATACCCATGGAGATTTGGGCATCATCCAGTAGCGTTGATGCCTTTGCCGTAGCACACGCTGCTTAGCAACAGGCGGTTGGGGTAAAGTGTTAAAAGATTTCCTTTTTTCTTCTCTTTTTATTTTACCCCTGGTCATGGTATTTAGCTTTTTTTTGTTTATCTTTGCTTATTACAACAGGTGGCTTTGCTAGTGTAGAGGGCTGCTGGAGAGGCCAGTGTACTGGTCACGGAGCTAGAGCAGGCCAGGGCGGACAACCGCGACCTACACAATGCCAATGACACTCTTCTTTCCAAACTTGTCAGGCTAAGCCTTAAATTGAGGGCCTAAAGAAGAAAAACCAGCTATTGGAAACAAACTATGCTCACAGACTCATCTCATACGTGGTATGAGGTCGTCCATGACATTTACAGGGAGACCGTGGAGCGGATGTCTGGAGCAAAGTCTTCTAACTCGGCATTTTTTGTTGTTGTTGTTTTTTTTAATTTTCTCCACGTACTCTTTTTAGTGTGCGAAGAGGATTAATTTTTCCCTAGTCGCAAAGGCTGCTTGCAATAGCAATAGGATGTTTACCATATCTTTTTGGAGCTTTACTTCTGATTTGCTAGACTTTTTAGGGGCTGGTCACATCTCGAAGTACATGGTTCCAACGGCTAGTACTTCAAACCTTCCCGCTAGTCTTCATGTCTTTTAGTTTATTTAGGGATAGTTCATGGATTTAAACTTCTTGTCCCTGGAGCAACAATGCTTCTTCCCCCTAACGAATTTCCTGCCTCGGAGGACCGCTCACAAAATGCTAGCCCAGAGATGATTACCTACGCGGAAAGGAAATTTTGCTTTTTCATACATCTCTTAGGCTTTAGCTTCTTTACGAAGTTGGGTTCTGAAAGTAACGCCCGTGCCGGTACTAGACTTTTGACATTTTTTTTGTATGTGCCATCATGAAGTTTTAGCTTTTTGCAAAACTAGACAAACTAAACTTTTAGGAAATCTACTGAGATCTGTAAGAAGGGATTCGGGCAAATTTTTCTTTTCAAGAATTTTGGCCGAATAAACATCTCATACCTAGATTTACACTAAGTTTAGTTCTAAAGAAACAATTCAAGCGTGTTTCCCTCAGGAAAACTTGGTTGAAGATGTATCTTGCTTTTGGTTGTATATGCACGTCAAGCTAATAACTTTGGCAAATGAGTGTAACAAATTGCGGTCGTCGGTAGTCGGCATATCATACCCCCAAATGAGCTGAGAGGTTTGGAGTCCTCTGAATTCTCAGTCATTTTCTTGAAATCCAAGATGTACCCTTTCTTATTCTCGAGGAGGAGGTCCTAGTGCATATTTTTTAGCCAACCCTTGTTTCGGGAAGTATAGATTACGCTAATCATCCAGGTCGTGCCTTTCCCCTCCATGATCACTTGGAAGGGAATTTTCCCAAAAGTTTAGAGAGGCTACACTAGACTCGACAGTAACCTCCTGGCTCCTGCGGGGAAAATTTGTGGGATTGTAGGTGGAAACCAAGTTGGATGGTGAGCTTTAAGCGGTTCCTTCTTCCAAGAGGGAGGGCTGAAGTTGCACTAATCTTCTAAGAGGTATTTCCATCCATAAGTTTACAATGTGTGTCTTTTCAATGACACATACCTCGTGTGGAGAGCATAAGCTCTGGCAGGCTTTAGGTTTCCTAGGAGAAAACTAGAACTGCATCATCATTTGTGCAACTATTCCATGTTGAGGTTTGCTTTGATGCGCAAGAGTCACAATGAATTTTGAAGTGGCAAACTTTGTCTTTGGCAAGAAAAGGCTAAAGTCGCATAAAAATTCAAGCGATGTCTTCTCTTTAAAAGACCAAAGGGTGAAAGCATCACTGGGCCTGTGACAAACTCCAAGCAGTCCTTCTCTTATGGGAAGAAGGGTTGAAGACGTGTCGTACCCGCAGTGATCTTCACGCACAAAAAACAACGTGCACGCGAGAGTCATGTTGAATTTTTATGTAGCAAACCTCAACTTCCGCTAGGGAAGGATGTTTGTATGGCAGTGGCATTTTCGTAAATATCTTCAATATTGTTCGAATTAGGACGGGACTTGGTATTTGCCATTTATTTGGGTCTACGAATATAATGGTGCAATCGAGTTGGAGAAACTCTTTGATTTGGTATGCGGTTTGGCCGTATGTCTACAGAGCCAAAATCATGTATGTTCTTGGTAGAAGGCTAAAAGCTCAGAATGCTATTTAAGGAGGTACCCAGGTGTCAGCTCTCCACCACCCCCTGGCACCTTGGTGCTAAGTGCGCTACTACTAGTCAGTTGGACTAGTAGGACGGGCATATGAGGACCACAAGGGGACTCATATGTTTCCATGAGTTGGAGTAATCATGGACATTATCGGGCCGACCCAGTAGTGCTTTTAAGAAGCTGCCAGACGTTAATGAGTACGTTTCCATTGCCTTGTCGGTATGCCGCTTGCACGGGACGTGGCCCAAACCTCCAAGAGACGTTATGGTGCACCTTGGCCACAAGTCTGAACACGAGATGACATGGTTAGTCATTCGTGGGCTAGTTTGCATATGCGCATGGGACAGATACACCATGTTGGAAAGAGACAGAGGTCTAATGTACGCAATTAGTTTGGTGGCTTGTCTTGAGGGCCTACCAACATGTGTGGAGGCGTGCTGCCTTAAGGATTGGTCCATGGACGTATGGGAGTTCTTGGGCAACG
Organism: Cannabis sativa; assembly: GCF_029168945.1. NCBI lineage: Eukaryota > Viridiplantae > Streptophyta > Magnoliopsida > Rosales > Cannabaceae > Cannabis > Cannabis sativa. The sequence goes on along the minus strand of NC_083606.1, from coordinate 40,030,648 downwards.
AGGGAGACTGTTCGGACAGTCTCGAATGGGGCATGATAGAAGCGTTGGCACGTTAACTTGGTGTTGGCATCTTGCCACACATGCTACCTTGGTCACGAGTGACAAGGTGAGTGTCAGTGTTTTGATTTGCCTTATGATAGTGAGAAGCTATGGTCAGTGCGAGTATCTTGGCTATAGAGCCTCGATGCAATTATGCACTCATGGATGTTTGCAAGCATAACTCGACGGGAGTTGTTCGAGAGACAGTGGTGTGCACGAGGCACACAGTCACGCGAAAAATGTGCCCATTAATACTCGGATGGTTGGAAGGCTGACTTTGGCTTAGATAAGTCAAGGTGTCATACAGGTGTTTCGCTGCCTGAAGAAGGTGAGCCCGTGATGGTTTGTATTAGAGCCAAGTTCATCTTAGTGGGAGGTTAACCTGGTTGGCCTATCCTAGAGGGGATGTAGGTGTGTGGAAGGATGCCAGAAAGACAACTACCACATGCAATTTTAGAGAGGCGCAATAGAATGTTTGAAACTCGTTGGCATAATAGAAGGTTGATTGGGTAGTCCATACTGTATGCTTAGTACACTAGGCTGAGTTTGCCTGAGTGACATCGTAAGTCGCAGGAGGCACTTTTGTTGAAAAGGAAGCTTGTTGGCAAGGGTGTGGAAGTATTACAAGGGCTGTCAGATCTTTGTTAGTCACGACAGTGGTCGAGAGTTGATGACCGAGATTGTTCAAAGTGGGGCAAACATGGAATGCTTTAGTTGCTATATGGTGTGTCAAGAGGGACGCACATGGAGACCAAGGGGGGAGAGGCCGCAATTGTCAGATGATTATTGTATTTGGAGGTATTCGCATGTGACTTTTATTTGATCCATATGGAAGCGCTGAGACAATTGAGTGGAATGTGTTGGCTTGTAAAAGCGACAGAGGGCGCAAGTCACACAAAGGCATCAATGGAGATGCGAAGTTGTGGAATGAATGCATCTAAGAAGCCAGCATGGCTGAGTTGATCGAGCGCAAGCGTTTAGATGGCACTAGAGTTTGTGTGTTGACCAGAGGGCCGTGCCAGTGAGACTTAGTGGTCATGTGAGCCTGCGAAGGTCGAGAAGGGTGCTAGAGTCTACATGAAGGCCAGAGGGTTGAATCATTGGAACTTAGTACATCGTGCAAGCCACAAGAGTGTGATGTAAGTGTGAATTAGTTAGATGGTTGAGTGGATATTGCATGCATATGGAAATTGACATGGGTGCTATATGAAATAGTTGACTCGAGAGTCACATCCTGCGGGATGCACTTTTAGATGGTATGGTGTGCATGAAGCGTTGGGCAGTAGAGGATTCGCATGTGACCATGTTGTCAAAGACGCCAACAGATAAAGTGGGGGAGAGACCTTCACGGTTCACTCATTAGACTAGGGATTCATTACAAGCATCGAGATGAGTATCATGGAGATTGATTGTTGTTCAAGATGTAAAGTCAAGAAGACTCGGGACACTGGCAGTGTCGGTTATCTAAGGTGAAAGTCTGTAGGACTCAGGTACTAAGATAACACCATGGCAATGTTTGCCTACGGTGAAAGTCACCAGGACTAAGGTACTAAGGCAACATTGAACTGTCGAGGGGCTACGAGTCAGAATGATCGAGGCATTAGTTCAACAACTTCATCAAAGTGAAATTTGGAATGGAGGGACCGTATGCGAGTATGCTGTTAGCTTGCGAGCTATATCTTGAGGGGTATTCCTCCAAGAGAGAATTTTTTCCCAAGTTGAATTGGGGAGCCCACTAATTCATGTGTTGGAAGAATCACGGTAATTTTTCAGTTTTGGTGTGTGAATCCAGAGGGAAACACTACAATAGATGGGTTGTCACAGTGCGAAGACTTGCATGATTGCTGCAAGCTGTAGATAGACAATATGCAGGGGCGTAGGCTGAGATCAAGACTGAGCTAGTTTTCGGTATGTGTGGGCATTTTTTGTGTTTATGGGGACACTAGTGTTGTATGGGACACTATAAGCTGAATGGTTCAAAGAGCATATGCCGATGGGAGATAGTGGATTGGGATGACTGCAAGTCTTAAGAGTAAGACTGGGTGTTATCAAGTTTGTCGAAAAGTTAGCGAGTCATCAGAGGATGCAGGGTTGATTTTGGGAGATGGACTTGTGACACAGTTTTGAAAGCCAACACAAGCAGGAGCCAGAGGGCAAATTCGTAGTTTTGGGTGATTGTTAAACCATTAACCACATGAAAGAAGCTCAGGGGAGCACGTATGTAGTGGGTCAGTGGGACCTTTTGCATGAACCCGTGGGTGTACGGTAGGGCTGGATGGCCAATGTTGAGAACTTCGCGAAGAAATCTTGTGTAGGAGTGCACTTGGTACTGCATTGGGTGCAGTTGGCTTGCGAGCCTCGTCCACGTGGGGCGCACCAAATTTTATCATGTGATTAGAGTGTGTTGCTCAATTGCCATTAGGAGGACAATGCGCAATGGAGTTGGCGTGTGAAGTTTCCAGAGGGAGTGTTCTGTAGGTGCCGTTGGGTACAATTGGTTTACGAACCTCACCTTGAGGGGTGCACCATACTTAGTCCTTGTCAAAAGGAGTATGCATTGGACGATTGGCGGGTGAGCTACTATCAGAGGATGTGTTAGCTTCAGGGTCAGTGTTGCGAGGGATACTTGGTTGATTGGAGGGACGTTGTGATGGACTCGGAGTAGTTCATGTTGGGGTAAGTATTCTAGTGCGGAGGCACTACTCCATGGGAGATTCTGAATGGCAACAGTGGCGTAGGTTCTTTGATCAAGTCCAAGAGTGGGCGAGGAAGATCGTCACCAAGAGGATGTTTCTACGGAGGTAGAGGGACAAGTGCAGACTTAGGATTCAGGAGAAGCTTTGAGTAAGCTTAGGAGTCAAGATCAGGAAGATTCGCCTGGGGTCCGTCGATGAGGGCATCGACATGTTGAAGTGGGGGCGAATGTAACATGCGTGCCAAGATGGCACGTTACAAGCTAAGTGATGCCCACAAGTTTTGCCAAGTGGTGGTCAAGTGGTGGCGCATGTTGAGGTGCATGCTGGTGGCATGTTGGTGTTTAGTTTGTATGGCAGTGGCGTTTTTGTAAATATCTTCAATATTGTCTAGATTGGGACACCACTTGGTATTCACAATTTATTTGGGCCTACGAATACAATGGTGCATCAGATTGGAGAAACTATGTGATTTGGTATGCGGTTTGGCCGTATGTCTACAAAGCCAAAATCATGTATGTTCCTGGTAGAAGGCTAAAAGCTCAAAATGCTCTTTAAGGGGGTACCCTGGTGTCAGCTCTCCACCACCCCCTGGCACCTTGGTGCGAAGTGAGCTACTACTTGTCAGTGGGACTAGTAGGACGGGCATATGAAGACCACGAGGGGACTCATATGTCTCCATGAGTTGGAGTACTCATAGACATTATCGGGCCGACCCAGTAGTGCGTTTAAGAAGCTGCCAGAGGTTAACGGGTACGTTTCCATTGGCTTGCCGGTACGTTGCTTGCACGGGACGGGGCCCAAACCTCCAAGAGACATTGTAGTGTGCCATGGCCACAAGTCTCAACACGAGATTACAAGGGTAGTCATTCGTGGGCAAGTTTGCATACGTGCATGGGACGGATACACCATGTTGGAAAGAGACAGAGTCTAATGTATGCAACTAGTTTTGTGGCTTATCTCGAGGGCCTGCCAACATGCATGGAGGCATGGTGCCTTGTGGATTGGTCCATGGACGTATGGGAGTCCTTGGGCAATGAGGGAGACTGTTCGGACAGTATCGAATGGGGCATGATAGAAGCGTTGGCACGTTAACTTGGTGTTGGCATCTTGCCACACATGCTACCTTGGTCACGAGTGACAAGGTCAGCGTCAGTGTTGGAATTTGCCTTATCATAGTAAGAACCTATGTTCAATTCGAGTATCTTGGCTAGAGAGCCTCGATGCATGGATGCACTCATGGATGCTTGCGAGCATGACTCGGCGGGAGTTGTTCGAGACACGGAAGTGTGCACGAGGCACACGGTTGAGCGAAAAATGGGCCCATTGTTACTCGGATGGTTGGAAGGCTAACCTTGACATAGAGAAGTCAAGGAGCCACACGGGTGTTCTGCTGCCTGAAAAGGTGAGCCCGTGACACATGGCATGTGGGTCCAGAGGTATTGTCTTTTTAGGAAACGTAAACCCCATAGAAGGTATCTTTGGGAGGGCATAAGGATGGTACGGGTGGGGATGGAAAGCCTCAACTGTGGGTCGTGGCGCGAGGAGTGGTCCCTTGTTCCAGAAACAATAATTTCATGCCTTGGTATTTTCCTGCCAGTATCACGTACGCCCACAACTTTAGAGGAACCAGATTCCTCCATCATAGACCTAACCGTACATGCAAGGGTCAGCATATAGTTAGGCAGGTCAGCATGGGGCTAGACCCCACGTCTCTCTCTCTCTGGTAAAGGCCATGTACATCGTGCCAACATTCCTAGAATAAGTAACTGCATGCAACATGCACCCTTCCAACTCCTCAAAAACTCTGGGTTAAATAAACAATGACAAAGAAAACTTACCAGTTGACATGCAAAGGTGAGATGGGTGTTGGCTATGTTACGTTGTGTCCAGCAAAGTGTGTGTCTAGGAATGATCCAGTTAGAGAAGTCTTACAAGATAGGAGAGGGAATAAAGCTAAATGCCAAAACTCTGATGCGACAAACGGGAAAAATGTGAAGTTTAAGATGGTTGCTGTGAGTATTTATTGAGCATCAAGAAAGTGTGCCTTCCACGAGGGGCGAACAATTCGAATCATTCACCAAAGGGATGTTTGACGATTGGATGAATGGGGAGTTAGGAAGATTCCAAGCATTTAACTTCCATCATTGCATGCTTCGTGAAAAGTGTTCAGTAAGTGAAGAGTCTACTCAATCAGATCGCCACTATTTTGGTACCTCATCAAACACACATCCAGCTTGCGCGCAAATTACAAAAGTCAATATTTAAGGTTCAAACAATGAGCAAAAAAAAAATAATACCTTTTGACAGTAACACTTCAGTTAGCAGCTGCTGGCATAATGTAATAAGAAGCTCAGATTTGTCCCATGTGCCTGGAATCAATCAAGAGGTAACATTGCAAGCTCCCGAATCGTGGCACTTCCCAGAAGCTTGGGAAGTAAATGTTGTCTAGATTTTTTTAAGCTTGACACGTGGTTCTCAATCAGGGAAGGCTAAGATATAATCAGTTGAACAACCCCCTTTACTACTATTCTAGGGAGATAAATGCCCCAACTTGTGAAAAGGGCCTCCGTGATTAGGAATCTCCTACCAGTAAACAATATGATGGATGTCTGCTGTTGACCGAGGTTTTCGGCAACTATTAAAATATGATTATAATAAAGAGCTGTAAGAAAGTGAGATGACAATTTTTTACGTGGTTGGGGCGTTAATGAGCCTTAGTCCACGAGCCTCTGTTATTAATGGATGTATTTAATACAGATTCTACACTTGAGAGAATGTTTTTCTCTTAAATACAGAGAATGTTCTTGGTGAGTATTTTCTCTTCTTGCTCTTTTGCAAACCAAGATTCTCGACCCCATTAAATGAGCTTTGAGGGGGTATTTATAGTGTTTTGGTGGGGTAATCCCTAGAATTGTTCTTACACATGTGTCTGTAAGTATCCATAAAGTTGGGCATTTCCGATGAATATACCATGGGTGATGCATGGTCAAATCCCTAGGTGCTGCAGGGCTTTTATGAAGAATGTCCTTTTTGCCTTGTGATTGACGTGACTCTTCGCAGAGTAGCCGTCGCTAGACTTAAATGATCATTACTGTAGCGCTGCTGTTTGGGGGTTGTGCCGTCAGACTTTATTGCGTGTTACAGTCCCAACCCGCTTCCTCCCATGCAGCATTAAATGCGACTTGATTGCTCGGGAGAGACCTGACATATCCCGGAGAGCCTTCACGCTACACTAGCTTCCTGGAGTACCTTGTACTCCGCGTGCCTCCTCCGGGACCCATGCTAACAGCGCTTCCTGGTGGCGCACAAAGACTTAGCAAATGTTTCCAAGTTATCTGACCCACGTGTCCCCTCTTGACTGGTCCACGTATTTTGGGCGAATTCTGGAGCAACATTTACCCCCCAAGCCTTGTTTACTTAGTAAAAATAAACCAAGGCTTGTTCAAGTGTCTCCGGTTGACTCCTCGTTTCCCTGGCTCAGGCCTCGAGCGCGTGGGGGCACATTTAATGACGACATTTAATGCAGCGATTTGCCTTTTGCAGGAATGTCTCCAGCCGCCTCCTCGGTCTTCTGACACAAGCTTGGGGCGCGTGGAGGCGTGTCTAATGATGGCATTAAATGCAGCGATTCGCTTTTGCAGAGGTCGATTCGTTTCATGCCCTTTGATTGATGCGGCGCATTAATGGTGTCAGACGGATACTCAAACGTTTCCACCGCCTTTATGGCAGATTGATCTGATCCGTTGATCTTCGGGAATTCGAATCGTGCATCTCCCCCACCGTGCGATTGGTAGGTGATGACACCTGTTCCTCATGCGTCTTTTCCTATAAAAGCCACCACCTTTCCTTCATTTCGGTTACTTTCCATTCCTTGCCATTTCTGCTCGAATTTCTCAGAGAGAAAATTCCTCAAAATAGCACGAACTGCCTTAACACTTAGACACTTCATTCAGTTTTCCAGTGTTCGACTTCGCCAGTTCTCCTCAACTTTCACTCAACCACATTCAGTACCCCCAGTTCAACGATCTACTGTAAGTTTCTTGCATCCTTAACATGCTTATATTTACTTCGTTCGTTTTATGGGTGTGTGAGTGTTTGAGTTCTGCTTTATGTTTACTGCGTTAGTTGTAGAATCACCATTACCATGCCCCTGTTGTAGTTATACAGTTCTGTTTGAAGAGGGCCATGTGTTCTTCGTTTAACAGCTGCTTAGGGCATAAGATGGCTTTTCTTTTTTTTTTTCTTTCTTTTTGCAAAACCACTTTCTGCGATTTCACAGCACCCGACACTTGTTCAGGGAGTCTCTCCAGAGTTTCCCATGTGACACGTGTCCGGAGGGGGCCTCTTTCTAGCGGTTAGGGGACCCCCACTCCCTTTTTCTTAATTTAGGGTTTGGTATGGGACCTAACTGCTGGACTTTTCTTTTTCCCTTTTTGTTTTTCTCAGAACACAAAATGTCTGCTTCTGGCTCAAAATCTTCGAAGAAGAAAGGGAAAGGTATGGCCACGCTGGAGGAGGTTTCTCTGGGACCCGTTGCCCAGGAGGGGTATAAATCCCGCGCAACCGGTTGGGAAGCGGCCGAGCTTCGATCAACCCTGACTTGTCCTCACCAGCTGGAGAACATTATTAATGTGGCTGGGATCAAACCCTCCACCTCAGGGACCTTTCATCGGCCTCCTCGTGACTCGGAGACGCCTAATCATAACTTTGACGGCTTCGGGGCTTGGAGTCAGACCCATTTGATGACCGGTGCCATGCTCCCGCTCCAAGATTACTTTGTTAATTTTCTTGTATTTGTCGGCCTTGCGCCATACCAACTTATTCCTCAAGCTTACCGCCTGCTCTCAGGCTTATTTATTTTTTACACCGCCCGTGGGCTGAGGGTCTCCCGGCCGGCGGAAATTTTATATTTTTATGAACTTGTATCCGTCCCCAAGAAAGGGGACAAACTTAAGGATGGTTTTTATGGGTTCCGGATCCACCCTGCTAACGAGGGGGTGGTTCCGTATAATAGGCAGACTCACGTTAAGGAGTACCGCCACCGCTTTTTCTTTTCTTCCGGGTTCAGGGCCGTGGATCACCCGGAGCTTCTCACGGAGTGGGTGCGGATCCCACCTTACCAGCGGACGCTTCCCACTCAGGTTTTCCTTCGAAGGGCCCAAGCCTTCGCCTCCTACGACCACGCCGATCTTGATGTCGGGGGCCTGGTTACCACGGAGAATTGCAGAAAGGCCAAACTTATCCTTTCTCATCAATCCGTGGACGACTCCAACCTCTCACGGGTCATTTGTCCCAATGTGAGGGCGCCGGTTGCGGAGAAGGCCTTCCGGGACGAGCTCATTGCCACGGCAGAGAAGAAGTACCAAGATTATCTCTACTGGAAGGCCCAGGAGAAAGCGTACTCTAAGGCCCAGGCTGCCTCTGGTAGAGGGCTTCGCGTGGGGAGTCCGGTGGTGCGAAGGAGCCAAGCTATTGGCGGGAAGTCCGAAGCTAAATTTTTTGACAAGATACTTCAAGAAGAGATTGGGGATCGTCCCGCCGGGGTGCCCCTTCGTCTTGAAGATTCTTCCGAGAAACAGACTTCCCGGTCACAGCCTTCAGTTCCCGAACCAAACTCGGGTGCTCCCGGTGCTAGCACTTCCGGTGCCGGCGGTAAGTCTCCCTTGATAATTCGCTATGTTCCTTCCGTTGATGAATATACCAGTCATAGGCCCGTAGGGTTCGACGAGCGTCTCTGTAGATTTAAGATGTCGTTGACCCGGTGGGGGGATCGTTTGAAGGAATTTTATTTTACGAACTTAGGAGATTACCTAGGTCGGTCCCGGATGGGCTCCGGCCCTCCGGAACCTATTCCCTTAGGTCCTTCAGCTTACATAACGTCCAGCTGGTTTCGGCCCTCGGACAGTTATCTCGGAGATGACGCCGCCAGCATTAAAGTACAGGACTTTGCTAGGGCCGAATTAGGAAGTTCGGGTAGGAGTAGCTTATTTGCTGTATCTTGTATAAGCGGTTCCCCACGGACTTCTAACACTTGCTTATTTTTTGAAACAGGTATCTCCATGGATGCCATCCTGGAACAGCTCGCCGGGGTTCATACTCCCGTGGCTCCTCCGGCCTTCACCCCCTCTCCCCCGGCCCCTTCCTTGAAGGTTTCTTCTAGCGGTCCCCCCGAAACCATTGACTTAGTGGATGACGAGGAGGTGCTTCTGGGAGAAGCCGTTGAGGGTGCAGGAGAGCCTCAAGCCCTTCCGGAGGTAGCAGAGGAGGACGAGGAGGAGCCTGAAGTGGCTCTGATTCGCAAGCGTAAGGGCAAGATGATTGCCCAGGACGAGCCGAAGAGGCCGCAGAGGGCCGACACTCCTGCCCATGGCCTAGACGGCGGGGTCTCCCCGATGGAGGAAAATCCTGCTCCTCCCCACATCGAGCTTACCCCGATTCCGGGGGATGAGGTGAGGCAGGAGCTTCGCATAGCCAAACACAACTATGCTATGGATGAGTACTCCCGGGGGTATGCCGAAGTGGAGGCCCTTAGGAGGATTCTGCGAGCTGAGGTTGAGGCGAGCATCAACCACCCGGAATACCATGATCCGTGGAACCTTAATCTGGACCCCTTAACGGACTGGTTCCGTCCCCTCCTAGGGCCTACCTTGGCTCCCTTTGCCGCGGAGATGACCGGCGAGTTCGCTTCTCAGCTTACACGCTGCGCGCCCAAGCAGTTTGCCACTTGTGCTTCCCTGAACTCCATCTTCCAGGTCCAGGACCTCAGCCATTCTCTCACGGTGGTAAGTACTTTGCAATTTTTGCGTTTCCTCTTTGTTGTTTGTATTTTGTTTTCTTCCTTTGAGAAATTTTTCCTTATACTTCGTTACGGCTCAGCTTGCTGCTGAGGCTGGCCGCCTCTCCAGGAACATCATAAACCATGGCTTCGCTCTGTCCGACTTTGGGGACATGAATGACGTCAGGAAGGTCCTCCAAGACCTCACAGCGGAGAGGCAGATCTACCAGGGAGGCTGGCGGCGCCGGGGAGGCAGCGGCCAAGGCCAAGGAAGAGGAGGCCAAACGGAGGGAGGCTCAGGCGGAGGCCATGATCCGGGATGAGGCTCAGCGGAGAGACAGGATGGAGGCCCATCACCAGGAGGAACTAAGGGCTCAAACCGAGGCTGCTGAGAAGGCCAGGCGAGACCTCCGGGAGGCCAGGGAGGCTTTGGATGAAATGGTCGCCAAGGTGAGATCTTTAGAAGAGACTCACCAATCGGACATTGAATCCAAGGCCGCTCTAGCTGCAGAGTTGAAGGAGCTTAGGGACTTCAAAGAACAATCTACCAGGAAGGCCAAGAGGGCCGAGCTCCTTTCTCCTATTTCCTGCGCCCGGTGCCCGAAGTGCTTTGATGATGGTGTCTATATGGCTTGGGCCACCAATGATCAAAGTATCAAGCTTACTTTTTATCCCAAACCCGAGGAGATGATTGCCAGATTTCGGGAAAAGAAGAAGAAGCTTGATGCTGCGCTTGAGGCACGGATTGGACCTCGTCTTCCTCCGCGGCCGACCGAGCCGCCGTATTATTGACCCGCATTCTACCCGTTTCTTTTATAACTCTTTTTTTTTGTTTGTACATATTTGCTGCTGCCTTAGAACAATTTACATATAGGCGGCAGCTTTCATTTGAAGGGGAGACAATTATATTTTAAGGCCTGTCCCCGGGCCATTTATATGTATATGACCTGCCCTTTGGGCTAGGATATTTTTTTTTATATATGCGATCTTTATTTGTCACACTTATATATTTTAACCTGTCCTTTGGCTCAGGGTTTTTATACTTATGCTTTTTATTTTTGTGCATACTTTTTGACCTGCCCTTTGGGTCAGGATATTTTACTTAGTTTGACCTGCCCTTTGGGTCAGGATATTTTACTTAGTTTGACCTGCCCTTTGGGTCAGGATATTTTACTTAGTTTGTTTTTGTTTGTCCGTGCGGTATACCCTAGTACCCCCCTGAGTGGCATAGAAACTTTGTTTTTAAGGCACTCAGTTTTATTTAATATAGAGGAGGTATACATTTGGACGGTACAAACCTTTTGAACAAAATCTAAGTTTACTTCGCTACTGGTAATATTTTCTGAGGTGATCGGCATTCCAGGCTCTTGGGACAGTAGTTCCGTCCATTCTTTTCAGTTTGTAAGTGCCAGAACTGATTTCGTCCTCGATTTCATATGGTCCTTCCCAATTTGGTCCAAGTACCCCCACTCCGGGTTCTTGGGTGGCTGGAAAAACCCTTCTTAGGACCATATCCCCAATAGCAAATTTTCTGTTTTTAACCTTGGAGTTAAAATATTTGGTCACCTTCTTTTGATAAGCAGCCATCCGTATTTGAGACTCATCCCGGAGTTCTTCGACTTGATCCAAAGCCTCTTGGAGCGATGCACGATTGGTGGCGGATCATAAGTCGTCCTCTGTGGGATGGGAATAATGTTTCCACCGGGACCATTGCTTCACAACCGTAAGCCATTGAGAACGGCGAGTGGCCGGTTGTGGTTCTGGGGGTCGTCCGGTAGGCCCACAATACCCTTGGCAATTCTTCAGGCCAGTTATTTTTACAGGCCAGTAGCTTCTTTTTCAAGGTGACCTTTAGGATTTTATTGACTGCTTCCGCTGGCCGTTTGTTTGAGGCCGGGCTACCGCGGAGAAGCTTTTTACCACTCCGTGTCGGTTGCAGAACTCAGTAAATTCCTCGCAATCAAATTGCTTTCCATTGTCTGAGACTATTTTGTGAGGCAAGCCGTATCGACACACTATGTTTTTGATAACAAAGTCCAATGCCTTCTTAGCAGTTATTGTCTTCATAGGCTCAGCCTCTGTCCACTTGGTGAAGTAGTCCACTGCTACTATTGCATACTTTACCCCTCCTTTCCCCGTAGGTAGAGACCCGATGAGATCTATTCCCCAGACCGCGAAGGGCCAGGGCCTGGTCATCAAGGTGATCTCGTTTGGAGGAGCTCTCGGTATGTTCGCGTACCTTTGGCACGAGTCACACTTTTGGACATAGTCTATACAATCTTTTTTCATTGTTGGCCAGAAGTACCCTTGCCTCAATATTTTCTTTGAGAGGCTGGGTCCTCCCGTATGATCTCCACAGAACCCTTCATGGACCTCCAGCATGATTTGTCTAGCTTCAGGGTCCGATACACACCTTAAATAAGGCATGCTGAGTCCTCTCCGGTAGAGAATTTGGTCCATCATTACATAACGATGAGCTTGATACTGAATCTTTCGAGACAGTGCCCTCTCTTGGGGCAACTCACCTGTGGTTATGTACTTTATGATGGGGACCATCCAGCTGGGTTCTTGCCCAACCGTTAGTGTGGTCTCTTTTATTTTGATGCTCGGCTCTGCCAAGCGTTCCACTGGTACTACCCCCAGTTCTTCGATTTCACTGTCCGAGGCTAACTTAGCCAGACAGTCCGCATGAGCGTTCTTCTCTCGGGGGATTCTTTCTATTTTATAGTCCGTGAACTCGTGGAGCAGTTCTCGGACTATTGTTACGTACGCGGCCATCCGTTCGCCGCGAGTTTGGTATTCTCCGGAGACCTGGTTTACAACCAGCTGAGAGCCACTGTAGATTTCCACTCTCTTGGCTCCTGCAGCTTTAGCCAATTTTAGTCCTGCTATCAGGGCCTCATATTCGGCTTCATTATTCGAAGCTGTGAAGTTGAATCGGAGTGCTGCCTGGAGCCGCAATCCAGTAGGTGATATCATAGCCACTCCGGCTCCTGAACCGTTCTCATTAGAAGCTCCGTCTACAAATACTCTCCAAGTGGGAATTGGTGGTTCCGGTGTATTGGCTGTTGCCTCGGCTTCATTGCATTCGGTGATGAAGTCTGCCAAGGCTTGGCCTTTTATGGAAATTCGGGGCACGTAATGTAAGTCGAATTGACTTAGCTCCATTGCCCACTTAAGGAGTCTACCAGATGCTTCAGGTTTTTGGAGAACTTGCCGGAGCGGATGATTGGTTAGGACCCTGATTGGATGGGCTTGGAAGTACGGTCTCAACTTCCTTGATGCCATCAGGAGGCAGAATACTAATTTTTCAATGACCGGGTACCTTGTCTCGGCCCCTATCATGCGCTTACTAACATAGTACACGAGGTGCTGAATTTTTTCTTCCTCCCGGACCCGGTGCGGCGGCCGCGTGCTCGGAGACGGCCAAGTAAAGGAACAAGTCTTCTCCAAGGACGGGTTTTGATAGGATAGGAGGTTTGGACATGTGGTCTTTTAACCTTCTGAATGCCTCCTCGCATTCATCTGACCATTCGAACTTTTGGCATTTCTTCAGTATATTGAAGAAGGGTATGCACTTGTCCGTGGATCGTGAGATAAAGCGGCTCAGCGCGGCTACCTTTCCGGTCAAGCTCTGCACGTCTTTATGTTTCTTGGGGGATGGCATGTCCAGGAGAGCTTGGATTTTCTCCGGGTTTGCTTTGATCCCCCTTTGGCTTACGATGAAGCCCAGGAATTTTCCCGACTTGACCCCGAAGGTACATTTTTTTGGGTTGAGCTTCATGCCATATCTCCAGACGACTTCGAAACATTCTTCTAAGTCGCTTGCATGGCTGTTGCATGCTTTGGATTTGACGAGCATTTCGTCTACATATACCTCCATGTTTCGTCCCAGGAGGCTTTTAAACATCCGGTTCACCATTCTTTGATAGGTTGCTCCGGCGTTTTTCAGTCCGAAAGGCATGACTAGGTAGCAGTATACCCCCTTATCAGTCCTGAAGCTAGTGCACTCCTGGTCTGCCGTATGCATTTTTATTTGGTTGTACCCAGCATAGGCATCCATGAAAGACAGCAGCTTAAATCCGGATGTGGCGTCTACCATCTGATCAATCCTGGGTAGCGGGAAACAGTCCTTTGGGCAGGCTTTGTTTAGATCTGTGAAATCTATACAAACCCGCCAAGTCCCGTTCGGCTTGGGCACCAGGACCGGATTGGCCAGCCATTCCGGATAGTACACGTCGCGGATCATGCCATTGGACAAAAGTTTGTCCACCTCTTTCTCTAAGGCCTCGGCTTTCACCGAGTCGAGCGGGCGTCTCTTTTGCTGTACAGGGGGCATGTCCGGGTTGACATTGAGTACATGGGTGATGACATGAGGGCTGATGCCGGTCATGTCTTCTTGGCGCCATGCAAAGATGTCGATGGCGCCCTTCAGTGTTTTTATTATTTTATCTTTTTCCTCCGGATCTAGGCTCTTCCCTATCCGGAGTACTTTGGTGGAGTCGTCGTCGCACACTGGTATTTCTTCGACGTCCTCCATTGGTTCCACGACCCTTTCGGACCCTATGCGAGGATCCAACTCATCCTCTTCAGCCTTCTCTATCTCAGGGGGCCCCCGGACCATGAGTACAGGTAAGTGGGTGGCCACATTGTAACATTGCCTGGCCTCTCCCTAATTGCCCCTCACCGTTCCGACTCCGGCTTCCTGGGTAGGGAATTTTAGACATAGATGTCAGATCGAAGTAATTGCACCAAAGTCGACGAGGGCCGGTCGGCCTAGGATTGCGTTGTAGGCTGTTGGACAGTCTACCACCACGAAGGTGCAATACTTGAATGTGCTCTGGGGGGTATCCGGGCACAGGGTAACTGGCAGCCTGACCTTTCCCATCGGGATTAGCGTCGTCCCGTTAAACCCCGTGAGCTGTGACCCACTAGGCGAGAGGTCCCGGTCAGTCAACCCTATCGCAGTGAAGGCTTCTTTGAAGAGCAAGTTCACGGGACTCCCATTGTCAATCAGGACCCTAGCCACCACCTTATTTGCGATGGGGGTCTCTATGACCAGCGGGTCGTGGTGAGGAAAACGCACCGTCTTGGCGTCTTCCTCTGTGAACGTTATGGGCTGGTCCATTAGCCGGGGCCTTTGAGCCGGGAGTTGAGTAACCTCCCACACCTCACTGTGTCTTGCGGCCTCGGCATATCTTTTTCGCTCCTTGCGAGTGTTTCCTCCGATATGGGGACCTCCGGAGATCATGGCTACCCGTCCATTAGGCCGGGGCGGTAGTCCGGGGATATGCTGGGTGTCACCTGCGGGAGCAGCTGGAGGCAATACTCCTACTGTACCCCCTGGCGTTCCCGGAGGCATACCCCCGGCCACCTGCCCTGGATTAAGGTGGGGCAACCTATTTTTGATCCACTCGTAGAGGTGGCCCAAACGGATCAAATTTTCAATCTCGTCTTTGAGATTTTTACACTCATTGGTGCTATGACCAATGTCATTGTGGTACTCGCATCTTTTACTCGGATCTCTCCGGGAGCTGTCTTTGTACAATGGCTGGGGTCTCCGGTAGTGCGTATTCTGCCTTGTGGCAAAATATACACGTTCCTGAGAGTCTGTGAGCTCTGTGTACTGGGTGTATTGGGGTGTGTACCCCTTCTTTTGGCGCTTCTCTCCCGTTCGGGTGCTGCCCTTGGAGGACCTTTTGCTCCTCGACCCCTGGGTAGGGCCTGTTAAGCTAGCAGTCGGGGCAGCCTGTGAAGGAGTTCGTCTATTCACCCCGGACGGGTTGCCGTAATGGGAAGATGCCGGGGCCAACGCTTGACCCTGGCTGTATCCGGGAGTAGCGGAGAACTGTATGCCACTTACCGGTGGAGTTGCGGTCGGGACAGTACCCGAGGGCGACACTCCTGGCATGTATCCTGCTAGCCCGGTGGGATAGTTGCCTCCGTAAGCCACGATCTGGGCTTCTTCGAGGTTAATATATTTTTGGACTCGCTTCTGGAAGTCCTGAAGACTAGCAGCGCCTTCTTGCTGCAACTCGTTCCAGAAGGGAGTCCCAGTGCGGATTCCTGCTTGGAGAAGCGCAAGCTGTTGTCCGTCGTCGACCTTCTTGGTCTTCGAGGCTTCCTCTCGGAACCTCTTGATGTAATTCTTCAAGGTCTCGGTGGGCAGTTGCTTGATGTTGGTCAAGGCGCTAACTTCCAAGTTGACCTTCCTGGCAGCGACAAATTGTCTCCGGAAGTTGGTTTGGAGTTTGTTCCAGCAACCCACCGATCCTGGTTCCAGTTTTTTGAACCATTCCTCTGCTGATCCGCTCAGAGTGAGGGGGAAGCATAAGCATTTGGCATCATTGCTGACCCGCATGACTGTCATGACACGGTTGAACCGTGACAAGTGATCACTGGGGTCGGAGTTCCCAGTATATGCCGCCATTTCGGGCATCTTGAAGTTTTTAGGGAGCTCCGCCTCCAGGATATGTTTGGCACAAGGCTCCCGATCCTCACTGTCTGAATCGGAGTCGTCTCCCTTCTGCCTCCGGGAGACTCGAGCAATATCTTTTCGGAGTATGGCAAGTTCCGCCATAATCCCTTCGTTTACTGATGCGAGGAGACCACGGGCCTGTATCTTTTTTGGTCAGGGTGATCCCGGAGGTCACCTTGATTCCCATTGATTTGATTTCTCAGATCAATGGGAGGACATCTCTGTCCTCTTCTTCCTCTACCCCCTGGTTCCTGGTGCACGGAAACGCTTTTCCGGTCCCCTCGATCCTGAGGGCCAAGACTCCCTCTTTGGGGCTTGCCCCTCTGCGGACCTTTCCCTTTAGGGAAATCTGAGCGGACCCTTCGCGGATCTTGCACCTTTTTCTTTCGCCCAGGGGTAGAAGTAGGGTTTTTTGTTTGGTTTTCCTCAGCAGGGTGCCTTATAGGGCTGGGTTCCCTAGGTCTTTGCTGCTGGGAGTTAGGCGAGTACGTCGCTGGCTCCCCGTCGAGCCCAGCTGCCATCGCCTTGGGATGCACGTGAATACCAGCTGCCTCCATGGCTTTCTGCATGGCTAGCATCACTTCCTGCATTTTTTGATTTTGTGCTTTCTGAGCTTCGATCTCAGCTTCATGATCGATAGCTTTTTGTCTAAGGAGCACCAACTCCGAGTAGCTTCCTCCGTCATAGGCATACTCGTCGAGGTGTTCCTCGTAGTTCTCGTCGGGAACTATTTCTTCTTCTTCTTCCTCGGACTCCTCTGCTGCTCTTGAGGCTACATCTTCCTCATTGGGATCTTGAGCGTCTTCTAGAGGGCGAGGATGACGTGTAGCTCTTGTCTCCACCATTGTTGTGAAGTTAAATGCTTGTTACGTAGCAGCTTTCTTCAGCTCTCAATGAAAGCACCAAAATGTTGACCGAGGTTTTCGGCAACTATTAAAATATGATTATAATAAAGAGCTGTAAGAAAGTGAGATGACGATTTTTTACGTGGTTGGGGCGTTAATGAGCCTTAGTCCACGAGCCTCTGTTATTAACGGATGTATTTAATACAGATTCTACACTTGAGAGAATGTTTTTCTCTTAAATACAGAGAATGTTCTTGGTGAGTATTTTCTCTTCTTGCTCTTTTGCAAACCAAGATTCTCGACCCCATTAAATGAGCTTTGAGGGGATATTTATAGTGTTTTGGTGGGGTAATCCCTAGAATTGTTCTTACACATGTGTCTGTAAGTATCCATAAAGTTGGGCATTTCCGATGAATATACCATGGGTGATGCATGGTCAAATCCCTAGGTGCTGTAGGGCTTTTATGAAGAATGTCCTTTTTGCCTTGTGATTGACGTGACTCTTCGCAGAGTAGCCGTTGCTAGACTTAAATGATCATTACTGTAGCGCTGCTGTTTGGGGGTTGTGCCGTCAGACTTTATTGCGTGTTACAGTCCCAACACGCTTCCTCCCATGCAGCATTAAATGCGACTTGATTGCTCGGGAGAGACCTGACATATCCCGGAGAGCCTTCACGCTACACTAGCTTCCTGGAGTACCTTGTACTCCGGGTGCCTCCTCCGGGACCCATGCTAACAGCGCTTCCTGGTGGCGCACAAAGACTTAGCAAATCTTTCCAAGTTATCTGACCCACGTGTCCCCTCATGACTGGTCCACGTATTTTGGGCGAATTCTGGAGCAACATCTGCCATCTAAAATCTTCCCTATTCCCAGGAGCTGAAGCCATATAATCCCACAAGACCGAAGTCGAGTGCTCCCGCAAAGGGTATGGATTTTTCTCTAGAGGGCCAAAGGTATTTTAAAACGTGTTTAGGCAAGCTACAATCTCGTTCCACGGAGGCTCTACTCGTACATGTTAGACTACGCACCTAGTAGCCAGGCTTTTTTAGGTATGGCATCAGAGGTTTTCCCCCACGATACACAATAGTACAAAGCATGCGCGTCCCATTGTATCTCACCAAATGATCTAACGACCATCAATAAGGGAAATCCAAAAAAGGAGACCCTGAGACGATGCGTGTATGATGCCCAATCTGTACAATCTGACACCCTTAAATGCCATATGGTAGAATGGCTACCTACCAAACCAACAGCTGGATTTTGCCCAAGGGTGATCAATTCAAGTTAGCGCATGGAGGGCAACTGGCCTATAAATACCCCTGTACTCCACAAGATAGGGGTAAGATATTTTTTCCAAACACTTTGAAAACACAAATAATATACCATTTAATAACTCTGCCCAAAAACTCCCACTAAGTTTCTTCTTCTTCAAAAGGAACACTAGGAAAGTAGAGTTTCAGTCCATTGTATATGAATCTATATGAACATTTACCGGCCAATGAGCGTAATAAAATGGACTCGTAGACTAAGGATAGTTAATGCTTGAACCACATAAAAATATCACATTTGTTATTTACTATGTTATTTCTTTCTTAAGCTCTAAATATATTTGATTTTAAAAAAACTCTGTAAACAGTGTTAAAACATTCACAAACCTCCTGTAAAAACTAGCAAGGCCATTAAAACTTTGAACATGTCCTATAGTTGAAGGAGTTGGCCACTCTTGAATGGCTTTGATCTTCTCTTCATCAACCTCAATACCTGCAACAAATCCTAGGAAAACAAGCTTATCGGTGTAGAAAGTACATTGTAGGCAAATCCGTCATGCTGGACTCGCCTATGGAACTGCCAAGGCCTTCTAAAAGGAGGTGCCCAGCTTGCATTGGAACCACATCGTACAATACATCATCCTCATATTTTCCAATTTGGGAAGATACCAAAACTTGTTTTGTAACCCTCACTTCACTAATATCATTCAACCATTGCAACTTGGATGGACGTGGATGTTTAAGTGTTTGAAGCCCTAGCTTTTTAGCCATGGAAGAGCTAGCAACATTAGTACAACTACCCCCATTAATAATCACGCTACATACCTTGTCGTTTAGATGACAACGAGTGTGAAAAATGTTCTCATGCTGCACCTCTTCTTCCTCTTCTTTTACTTGCGAGTTTAAGGCTCGTTTGGTGACTAGTGCAAGCATGTCAGTGTATTTTGGCCCATACCTTTCATCTTCTATAGAAGCATCTTCCAATGGTGGCATGTTAGCAAGGTCATCTTCATCTTCAAAATCTACACCGCCATTTTCTCAAATCACCATAACTTCCTTGTTTGGACATTAGCTACCTATGTGTCCTCGCCCCTACCATTTAAAACACTGTATCTCACTAGAACATGATGAAGTAGGGGTTATTTTTCCTTGAGGGGGTGTGGTTGTGGTGGGTGGTTTGGATGTATAGGATCAAGCAGCTTGGTCTTCTTTCTTTGGATAGTTCGAACTCCAAGGTGTTGTAGTTGGATTGTGTGGACTCAGTCTTGACTTTGAAGTCAAAGCACCCTTCTTGAGCTTCCTTTCAACATTGATTTCCATATGCACCAAATCGATTCCACAAAATTACGTAGTTCAATTGTATTAGCAATCTCTCAATTCAATCCATTCAAAAACTTTGCCATTGTTGCCTTCTGTATCCTCTTCCACATTGGCTTTAATCATAGCCATCTCCATCTCCTTGTAATACTCATCAACACTCTTGTAACCTTGACGAAGACCTTACAGCTTAAGGTATAGGTCTTGATAATAGTGAGGTGGTCCAAAATGATGCCTCATCACCCTCTTCATATTTTTCCAAGTGTGAATATCACAATCTCCATTTTGCCTCAGTTGATGCACAACTGATCCCACTAAACAATAACATACTCAGTAAATTCAATGGTAGAAAGTTTACCTTCTTCATTTCGAAATAATTGTGACAATTAAAAGACAATTCCATATTTTTCTCCAACTCAAGGTATGCTTCAAGATTACTCTTCCCCTAAAATGTTGGAATTTTCATCTTGATATTTCCTAAAGAATTATGTACCTAGTTCCTAGCTTCTTTATCGCGACCATACCTCCTAGGGTTACCAAACAACATCCTATCAAACTATTCATTAGAACCCACCCCTTCCAAATTCCTCTCATTCTCTTCCTCCCTTTGGTGCCCCTATTCCTCTTAGGCCTCCGTTATGTGCTCTCCTCTATCCTATTCAATCTCGCATGTATTTGTTCACACTCATCTCTCAATAACCTCCTCATCTCCCCCATTAAGGCTTCAATCTGTAGATTTGGATCCGTAGGTGGTGGAGTTTCATTGCTTGTATTTCTGTCTATATTCTATGACAGTTGAAAATCTGCAACAAAAGATTGTTAGAGCAGTTATAGAAGAAAGTCCTCACCACACTCACTGACGTGATTTCACTCAAAAATGTCACTCAAGTCCACTTGTGTTTCACTTAGCTTTGATGGCTTTTACCCTCAAATAAGCTCACAATGCTCCCTCTTTCCTTCATATTCTTCCTTAATCTTTGTAAAAGATACTCAAACATCAATGTGTAGGAAATTCAAGCAACAAATCCAATCAAACAAACCAAACTAACACGGAGGAAAATTATGATTTTTGGAACAATTGTGTGGGGTTATGGCAAATAGGCCTCTAGACAATGGGGACCAAGAATAGAACAAAAGAAAAATTTAAGAGAGGTTTCAAGACTCTTTTTTTTATCTTTCTTTTTAATAGAAGACAAGACAACTATTTTGTGGCACTATAACAGTCTTGGATTACACAGCAAATTAAGGAAACAAATTAAACAAGAATTGTGACTCTAGAACTGATTTCAGAATTCAATTGAACAAGATTTGTGAAACAAATAAGGAAACCATACAAAAAAGATTTGTGAAACACATAAGGAAACTATTAAAATAAAGAAAGAATTTAGCACAAAGAAATCAGCAATATCAAATTGTGGCTCTAGAATTAATTTTTAGATTTCACAAGGAAATAGAGAATTTGAATATAGAACAAGGATTGAACATGAATATAGAACATGAGTTTAATAGGAATTTAATAGAAAAAAAGATAGGCCAAACCGGATTATCCTAAGCTTTGATACCAAATGATACAAACCTCACCAACGACTGTGGTGAAACTTGACATTAAATATGATAGCCACTAAGAACTCAAAACTTTGGGATGTTGAATCGCGACCCAATGCTTAGTTAGGCAAGAACCTTGGTATGAGAAAGACACCATAAATGGTAATCGAATTCCGTTTGATAAGTCAGATTGAACACCACAAGGAATACCCTTGATAAGTTTGAATAGACTCTTCAAGAACTCAAGAAGAAAACCTCTCAAATTTTTATTCATCAAAATCTTTCTTTCCAAAGTGTTTTCAAGGCCTTATATATTCAAAATTACATCAAAGAAAAAAGACCTTTTTGTCCTCCTAATGAAAACCCTAACACTCCCAAATAGAAAGACTTTCCAAATAAAAAAATAGAGACTAGTAAAGAAAAACATGATTAAAAAGGAAAGATTCCAAAATCCAATAAATGTGATAAAAAACGTGACAAAGCTCCTAATTTGAGTCTACTCTAATGAGCAGTACAAATCTTTGTTCTCCTTCATTGTTGACCATATTCTCCTTTTGTTTTAGAACATTGTGGACTAGGTTTCCGAGTTCCTCTTTGAATATCTTGGCTTGTGCTCTCATCACTTGACCGACTGGAACTTGACTTGGATCTTTAGTCTTGGTTTCCTAATCACAACAACTCCTAATTCAATTAAGATTTAAGCCAATTGAAAGTTTAAAAGGATAAGATAAATGACAGGTAAAACATAATTCTCTTATCTCTTCTTCTTTTTCTCTTTAATTTCGAATGGTATATACTAAAGGGAGTATGATTTAAACTCAATTAGTCATAATTCCATGAGGATTCCATGCAAATTTTGAGTTTTTAAAGGAGAAGATAAAAGATGAGTAAAAAATTATAAGTTTTTTCCTCTTTTCCCTTACTAAAAAATCTTAAAAAATTTCCAAACACAAGGGCAATGGAATTTGAAATTCTAATCATCTTAAGAATTCTTGAACAATAGAGACAATTGCTTAAGTTTCTCAAAATGGATTCCCTCTGGTAGTTTCGAAAGAATCGAGATCAATTTACGTCATCAAGTCAACTTCACACAAGTATGAAGTTGACATGGGGGCAAATGTTAACCCAAAACTTACCCTGTTGATGTGCACATCAATGTTTGACACATGGTAAGAAAGAAATCATCTCAGAGTTGAGTAGTCCTGAGTCATAGTAGTCGACCTGAGAGGGGTCCCTAGCCTTGCACCCACCTTTACTTCAGGAACTCCGAAATGGGTGTTTGGATACCACCAAGTTGTTTCCAACGCACTATCTTTCAATATTTTGAACCATAAAGACATAGAGCATTCAAGTCCAAGGTTCGAGAGCTGAAAATACATGAAATAGTTTCACCCAGCACCCAAGTTGACAGCCTAACTAGGGTTTTAGTTTCTGGGACCATCTTAGTGCAAATGGGTGAAACATTTTACTGGACATGTCACAAAAAAATTTGAGGCATCAAAATAAGATTAGGAGAACTTTCATTTTTGAGCACCCAGAACACGAGGTGCCCCAGGCACCCAAGGCCCAAGGTGACATATGTCAACCTGAGCCACTTCCAAGCATCAACTTGAAAATCCATCTCGGGCTTTTTCTTCATCTTCATCAAAAATGTGGAAACAAGTACTTTCAGGTAAGAAACAGACAAACCTAGAGGCCAAAACAATGGAATAGCGCCCAGGTTGACACGTGGTGCTAGCCCAACACCCAAGGTGACGTTTTGTCAACTTGGGCCAATTCTAAGGAGATTTTTTGAAAAGTATTCCAAGCACATTCTATGTTTTTGTCAAAGATTAAGATTCTAGTATTTTTGGGGAACAATAGAAACTGTCCAAGGGCCTAAAACTGCACCCAACAGCCATGTTGACATATTGTCAACCTGGGTTGTTTCCAATCTTATTTCTGAAAAAGTGTTTCAGGTTCAACTTATCCGATTCTGATTTTGTCTCGACTGTTTGTCTAGTTTTTCATACTTATTGAGAGCTATGAAATCAGAAGACTCAAATTCATAACTTCATATTTTCACTTTTCTAGAAAGTGACTTACTCAGAAATCAGTATGGTTCATAGTGGACCATTTCACAAAGTTAGCTCATTTTCTACCGGTAAAGACTATTTATACAATGGATCAGTATGTAGAGCTGTATGTGGAGGAGACAATTTGCCTCCATGGAGCTCCTAAATACATTGTTTCAGACGAGGATTTGAAGTTTACATTAGGATTGTGAATGGGGCGGGTCAAATCTGATCCGACTCTGATCCGACCTTATCCAGATTATATACGGATCTGCCCCGCCCCGCCCCGCCCCGCCCTGCTGGATCAGATACTCGGATCGGATCTGATCCGACCCGCCTTATATGGATCAGATCTGATCTGACCCAACTTTATTTTTTTTCCAAAAATTATTTGTTTAAGAACTAATAATGCATCATTTTTTTCTTATATATTTTTATTTAATCTGTCAAAATCAACAAAAAAAAAATATATCAAATTCTTATCACATAAAAATGTAATTTTACTATTGAAAAATTAATTTACCAAATTTTAGAAATTCCACTAATATAATCATCAATAATAATGTAGTATGATGATTACATGAAATAAATCTCCTCTAAAAAAATACATGAAATTAACTATAAACTTTTTATATGACGTTCTTCTAGTCTTCAAGATTTACTGTGTACGACTCCTACAAAAAAATAAATATGTTAATAATAAAAGTAAGATTTTTTATACTGAGTCACAACAAATTGTAACTTTTGTAACTAATACTTTTAGTGATGGACCTATTTTAGTCACAGCATAAGAATGATGATTTATAATTAATTACAACTTTTTTACTTTTAGTCACAAATTTTGTTGTGATTAAAAATGAGGTTTTTTGTAGTCATACTTTTCTTATCAATTTTTAAAATAAATAATAACAAAAATGGTTATAGAGCACATTTTTATTTTTTAAAAATAAAAAATTACTTTTATTTTTATGATTAAAAGATTAAAAAAAATATTAGCAAATGCCCCTTAAATAATTAAATATTTAAGAGTCAAATAATAATATTAATTACTCGTTATTATAATATTTAATTAATTAGTATTTTTATTTGATAAAAAAAATTAAATGTAAATTATTAATTAATAATATGTTTATATTAAATGTAAATTATTGTTGCATACATATATATATAAAAGTGATATAATATAAAAGGGTAAATTATTGTACAAATTAATATATTTAACAGTGCCTATACATAAATCGATCTATTGTGTATAATATTTGTTACTTTACTTTCTTATTATAACGTTATATTTAAGATTTTCCTTAAAGAAGAAAGTAGGGAATTTTGCAAATAATAATAATAATTATTACAATCAAATAATTAAAATATAGAGTGGCCAGTATGCATATATATTTTTATTTTTTTATATATATATGTACGCATATATATAAGAATTAAATTGAGAGAGTAATTATTTAAAATAATAATATATAGTGTGGTCTATGGGCAGATCATATATGTCTAATGGTGGTATTCTACTGTCCTTACACCTTAAAAAAATATATTAAAAAGTAAGAATATTTTTTTTTAAAAAAAATATATATATATATTTAAAACGGATCAGGTCAGATCTGATCCGTAAAAAAATTAAGCGGGGCGGGTCGGATCTGATCCAAGATCCAATAACTATCTGAATGTTTCGGATCAGTAATGATCCGTCGGATCGGATCACTGATCCGATCCGAATGAATAGATCTTTTTGCCATGCCTAGTTTACATCAAAATTCTGAGTAAGTCTTCAAAGAATTATGGGTACAAATCAAAATTCTTTATAGTTTTTCATCTTCAGAGTGATAGGTAATCAGAGTGAATTATTTAGATATTAGAAGACCTATTATGAATCTGTGTCATGGACTTTGAGGGTTCATGGTATAAATACATGCCTATTGTAGAGTTCTCTTACAACAACAATTACTAGAGTACGATAGGAATAGCTCTTTATGAGATGCTATATAGTTGAAAGTGTCATTCTCCAATCCATTGGGACAAACTGGAGAAAATAAGTATCTGGGTCCATAATTTAGTTCAAAGGACCAATAAAGCTATAGATAAGATCAAAGCTCAGATGCTTATTTCGCAAAATATGTAGAAAGGTTATGCTGATCTTTACGCAGAGACATTACATTATGGGCAGGAGAACATGTTTTCCTATGAGTTTCCCCAAAGAAGGCTATTAAGCCCTTTGGAAAGAGGGGCAAGTTGAGCCCTAGGTTTATTGGGTCATTTTAGATACTCGAGAAAGTCGGGCAGGTAGCATGTTAGCTAGCCTTATCACAAACGTTATCGGCTATTCAAAATGTATTTCATATTTTGGTGTTGAGGAAATATGATGCAGACTCGACTCATAACTTTAGTTATGAAGCCCTTGAACTACAGTCACACTTATTTAATGAAAGTCAGTCAGTTTAGATTCTTGATAAGAAAGAAAAAGCACTTCGAAACAGGGCCATAGCCGTGGCCATAGTGCCCTTGAAGAATAG
Organism: Cannabis sativa; assembly: GCF_029168945.1. Classification (NCBI taxonomy): domain Eukaryota; kingdom Viridiplantae; phylum Streptophyta; class Magnoliopsida; order Rosales; family Cannabaceae; genus Cannabis; species Cannabis sativa. The sequence continues at coordinate 40,005,108 of NC_083606.1, read as the reverse complement.
TAAGGTGGAAGAAGCCACTTGGAAATTAGAATCTGATATGAGGACTCAATATCCAGATCAATTAAGCTTATATTTTAGGGACGAAATCCTTGTAACGGGGGAATAATTGTAATGACCGCATTTTAGATTATGGATTAGTAAAGGCAATTAGCGTTAATTATTGATATTTTTATAATTATGTATGAATATATTATGTTATGGGTCCCATTTTTAGAAATGGGCATTAGAGTTATAATTTCTCAACTTCAAAGATTTTATTAAACTCTAGAGGTATTATTTAAGTTATATATGCATTATGCAATTTTTATGATTTTTGCTCGGCGACAACGGAAAATGCGATGGATGGTCGTTTGAGTCACATGGGTAAGTTTAGAACCTTTTTCTTAGAGTGATAAATATTTCAGATAAATGGAATACAATGTTTGAGCGGGGTTATGGATTTTGACCATTTTATCCCTAGGCTTAAAATTGATTATGTTATAAGTAAAAGGGTATTTTGGTAATTTTGTTAAGGGGGTTAGGTGGCTCTCCCTAGTGATGGTAGCTGGCCATATTTTTTTATTCAGCCCAATTGATGATAGCTTTGTTTGAAAGAAAATAAGAAAAAAAATCAAAAAGAAAATAATAAACTCATTTCTCCATTCTCTCTCTCTTTTTGAATCAAGAAGGGCAGCCAAGAACCTAGGGTTCTTCTTCCTTAATCTGATTAATTCTTTCTGATTTTGAGTGTGGTTCAACAGTTTGTGGGAGTACTTCATCAAGGTAAACTCTAGAGTTCTCATCTCATTGTTATTTAAGCTATAACTTGGATTAATATTGTAATTTGAAAGTTTTGGCTATTCAGGTTAGATTTGTTTGTAGTTCAGTTTATAGCTTCTATTTGAGTTGCAATTGAGTTTTAGCAGCTGGTTGGGTTGAGTTTTATGGGGAATGATCAAGTTTGAGTTTGAAAACTCAAACTTAAGTCATTAATGGCATATTTGAATTCTATGTGTAATTCTGGATTCTTTCTTGGAATATATTGTTTGAGGTTATTATAGGTGTTCTGGAGGTTTTGGTGAGGTTTGGAAAAGATTTGGGCATAATTTTGAATTGTTTGGGTTACCTAGTGTAAATCAGTTAACCAGTTTCACATACCTTGTGTAACCAGTTAGCCAGATCAGAAACTAGTATCCTGAATATTTCGTGTTGTCGATCCGTGTTATTTCCAATGCCTTATGTAACACCCTAACTATTATAGGCGTGTTAGCGAACTTTTTAACGTACTGTGCAACTCGTTGCTAATCAACGAGATTATAGGAAATCGTAAATAATTAAAATTTTGCTTAATTATTTAAAACATAATATATTACATTTATAAAATTCCGGGATCATATTTACAAAATACAGTTACAAAAGTTTACTATTCAAATACAAATGATTTGTCGCTTAGAGACTAAACAGCAAAAGCCCTGATGTCTCAAAGATCGTACGCTCCAGGCCTAACCGCCCCAACATGTACAATCTTCACCTGCTCGATCTCACGGCTCCTCAACTTTAGCTTTGCCCTTACCTACACATAGCAATAGAACTGTGAGTCGACAGACTCGGTAAAAAAAGCATAACATATAACATACAAATAACCCGGGTTATAACCTGGCGCCCATACACCTGATCATAACCCTAATCCCCGTGTCCCACATGGTACTAAGTCTAGAACGTTAATACGACAATACTATCGACCATATTGTAAGCCTATACTCAATATGCTAGTCATACTCTAGCCATATTGATGTGACATCATCGATCAGTATTTCAGCCAACAAACATTTATCAGTAATCAGTACAACTCTATGTATAATATTACTGCTATCAATGTAATCTAACAGGCATAAACAACATGTACGCTAAACATGTAATAATATATGCATAACTTTATACTAATCTTACCTCGATTCCGAATTCAGGTGTGCCGGCCAACCTGAGTGGAACAACTGCTCGGCGAATTACAGGCTCCTAAATCACATCAATCATAACATAGGTAAGCGACACGCTAAATAACTTTCCGAAGACTTAAAATTGAAACGAAGAGTTTCCATATCGATAAACAACATGTCAATACCCTAAACATCACAAAAATGGGAAAAACTACAGTTCCCAAAATTGCCCCAACTGGTAGATCGGTTCCCAACAAGAACTCAGGTTCTGTGGGGTTTCACGGGGACCAACCGGAATTCCAGTTCCTACAGGTCCCTCTGAACTCGAATTTCGGTTAAGTGCAGGAATCCAACAAAAATTCATAATGCACTCCAAACAACCCCAATTCAAACCAAACTTTCCAGACCTGCCTTATACAACCTAAAGAACATTTTCAAGGCAATAAAACACTACTACAAGCTAAGAAACAAGTTTCACCATTAAAGCTCTAAGTTTGAGTTCTAAAACTCAAAACTTGGTTAAATCTTCTATCATCCACTAAAACATGTTCAAATCAACATTAAACAACATATTTAACCCCCAGAAAGCAACATCAAACCCTAACAGCAGCTACAACAACAAAAACCACAACACCATGCATATCCATTTTCTTAAAATTCAGGAAACTCAAGAGGATAAAGTCAAAAGCTTACCTAGAGCTTAAGCACTCCTAAATCTTGCAGAAACTTGTTTGAATTTGGAGAAAAAGGAAGCAAACCCTAGCTGGTCTAGGGGTTCAAAATTGAGAGAGAGAGAGAGAGAGAGAGAGAGAGAGAGAGAGTTGAGAGTGAAATGTAATTTTTGGCTTAACTTGATATTTTGTAAAATTAAATGAGATAATGTTGTGTTTATTCAAATAATATGATCCTAAACATTAAATCAAATCAAATTTAACATAAAACTCCATTACCACAAAAAGACAAAAGAAAGATTGGCCAAATGACAATTTTGCCCTTCCATACTAATAACCACTAAAGGTCACCAAGGGGTACTTTTGGGAAACTCTAAAATCTCAACCAATCCTGACATTCCCAATGTCTAACTATATTGCCGCGCTATACTAAAAATACTAGGATGTGATTGCAATAGCCAAACACCGCATTCCAATGTTGTCGGGCAATAAAAATGAAAAATTATGAAATTTCTATATATGACATATAAAATGCATTCTGAATTCAAATAAAACATCATAAATTAATAATTTAGAATTAATAAATAATTTCCATAATTAAACCTTAATTATCTGCTAATTTCTAAATTTAAGCTAAGCGATCTCTACAACTATATCCCCCCTTAAAAGGATTTCGTTCTCGAAATCTAACCTGAATAACTCTGGATATTGGGCTCTCATGTTTGATTCTAACTCCCAGGTGGCTTCCTCCACCTTGCTACTTCTCCTGAGTACTTTGACCAAAGCTATGGTCTTATTCCGAAGGACTTTATCCTTTTTGTCAAGGATTTGTACTGGCTGTTCTTCATATGACATATGTGGCTGCAGCTCAAGATTTTCATAGCTATGTACATGAGCAGGGTCTGAAACGTATTTTCTCAACATAGAGACATGGAATACGTTGTGAACTACTGAAAGAGCTGGAGGCAAAGCTAATCGATATGCCACTTCTCCAACCTTCTCGAGAATCTCAAAAGGTCTTGTAAATCTATGGCATAACTTGCCTCTTTTCCCAGAACGCTTGATCCCCTTCATTGGAGATACTCGTAAAAACACGTGATCCCCTACTTGGAACTCAACATTTTTGTGTTTCGGATCTGCATTACTCTTTTGCCTACTCTGAGAGGCAAGAATTCTAGCTTTAATCTTCTCAATTGCCTCATTAATCTGCTGTACTGATTCTGGACCTAGGTATTTCTTTTGCCCTGTCTCATCCCAGTTGATGGGAGATCTACACTTTCGGACATATAAAAATTCATAGGGAGCCATCCGTATCGTACTTTGATAACTGTTATTGTACGAGAACTCTATCAACGGTAGGTACTTACTCAGGGCGCCCTCGAAATCCATAACACAAGCTCGCAACATATCTTTCAGTATCTGAATTGTCCTTTCGGACTATCCATCAGTCTAAGGATGGAAAGTTGTACTGAATTTCAGTTTAGTACCCATAGCATGTTGCAAACTCTGCGAAAACTTAGAGGTAAAGTTCGGATCTCTATTCGAAACTATGAACTTTGGTACACCATACAGCCTTACTATTTCTTTGACGTACAAATCTGCGTACATATCCACTGAAAAGGTTGTTTTAACTAGTAGAAAATGTGTAGAGTTCGTGAATCGATCTACCACAACCCAAATAGAATCAAAAAAACCTGTGGTTCAAGGTAACCCAAACACAAAGTCCATCGTGATGTCTTCCCACTTCCACTCAGGTTAAGCATCTCGATACGAATTCTACCACATTCTTCTTCATTCCGCTCCACTAGAAGTAAGGTTTAAGATCTTGATACATCTTGGTGGTGCTGGGATATAGGAATATGGAGTGGTATGAGCTTCTTTGAGAATTTCATTTCTGAGTTCTACTTTATTAGGAACACAAACAATGGTTTTGAATACCAGCATCCCACTATCTGACACTGTAAAATGCTGGGCTTGACCAGCTGATACCTCATCTCTTATTTTTACTAACTCTGGATCAGTTAATTGAGTGGCTTTAATTCGTTTTAATAGATCAGATTGCAGCGTCAAGTTATGAAGCTTGCCTACAACAAACTCGATGCTAGATCTGACCATGTCCTCCGCTAACTGAGATGAAATCTGAACCATACTAGCTACCTGCCCGGGACCCTTCCTGCTCAGGGCATCGACCACTACATTGGCCTTCCCAGGATGGTAAAGGATCTCATAGTCGTAATCCTTAACCAACTCCAACCAACGCCTCTGTCTGATACTCAAATCTTTCTGAGTGAAGAAATATTTGAGGCTTTTATGGTCAGTATAAATTTCACATCTCTCTCCATGGAGATAATGTAGCCATATTTTCAAAGAAAATACTACTTTGGCAAGTTCCAGGTCATGAGTCGGGTACCGCTGCTCATAATCTTTCAATTGACGAGAGGCATAGGCAACAACCCAATCGACTTGCATCAGTACGCACCCCAGACCCTGTCTGGATGCATCACAATACACTATGAATTTTTCCTTATTAGAAGGTAGGGCTAACACTGGAGCTGTGATTAATCTCTACTTCAGCTCTTGGAAGCTAGCCTCAGACTTGTCTGTCCACACAAAATGCTGATTCTTTTTAGTAAGCTCAGTTAAGGGTGTTGAAATTTTACAAAACCCTTCCACAAACCGACGATAATATCCAGCCAGACCCAAGAAGCTTCTAACTTCTGTCACTGTTTTTGGTCTTGGCCAATCCCTCACGGATTCTATCTTTCCTGGATCCACCTTGATCCCATCCTTGCTAATAATTTGCCCAAGGAAGAACACTTGAGATAGCCAAAATTCACACTTCTTGAATTCGGCGTACAACTTATGTTCTCGAAGCCGTTGCAGAACCATTCAGAGATGTTGCTCATGCTCCTCTTCTGATTTAGAATACACAAGGATGTCGTCGATAAACACAATAACACAGGTATCGAGGAAATCCTTGAATACCCTATTCATTAGATCCATGAAAGCTGCGGGAGCATTGGTTAGTCCAAACGACATAACCAAGAAATCATAATGTCCATACCTAGTACGGAAAGAAATCTTTGGGATGTCCTCCTCTCGGATTCTCAACTGATGATAGCCCGATCGAAGATCAATCTTTGAAAAGACTGTCTTCCCCTGAAGTTGATCAAAAAGATCATCGATCCTAGGTAAAGGATATTTATTCTTGATTGTTAGCTTATTCTATTCCTACTAGTCAATGCACATTCGTATAGACCCATCTTTCTTCTTGACAAACAGTACCGAAGCCCCAGGGTGACACACTAGGCCGAGAAAACCCTATGTCAAGCAACCCCTGGAGTTGAATTTTGAATTCTTTAATGACATGTTTACTTAAAGGGAATAGGAATGAATGGTATGGTATTGATTCCCATACAATTGTTTACTAAATTTTGGAAAGGGAGAAACTAGTGGGACCCACAAAAATTAGGGAGAAAACAAAGGGAAAGGTTCTCCCCCAATTTTTATAGGGAATGCCTTTCCCTTTCCTTACTTAATTTATTTTAATTTTAATTTTATTAATTAAAAATGAAAAAGACAAATATACCCCTTAAAAATCTATAAACAGAAAATAATTACATGTTCTAATAATGACAATTTTGTCAAATTAAAGCATTCCGATTACCTTTCCCAGTTATGTAAATAAAATAATATGATTCTGGTTTTCTTTCCAGACAGTTTAGTAAACATCATAATAAAATATTGTTTCCGATTATTTTCTATGATACATTTCTCCCATTAATTATTCTGATTCCAATTACAGTTTAGTAAACGGCCATAAGTTCTGCTGGAGCCATTCTATAAGGGACTTTAGAAACCGGTTTTGCTCCAGGTGCTAAATCAATGACAAAATCAATTTCTCTCTGAGGTGGTAAACCCGGAAGTTCATCAGGAAACACATCTAGAAATTCCTGAACCACCTTGATATCTTCTGGCCAAATAGAGTCAGACGGAGTGATAACCAATTCTTTAGCTGTTAATACTAACATTATCAGGATCTGGGATCCTTGAACCGATCCGACAAAAACAAACGGTTCTTCACCTTCTGGTTGGAAGATTACCATCTTCCTCTTACAGTCAATACTGGATGAATACTTGGACAAGAAATCCATTCCCAGTATAATATCAAAATCTGCTAAACTCATTTCTATTAAGTTAGCACTCAACTCCCTATCCTCGATTCTGATCAGCATAGACCTAATCCACCTTTTAGAGATAACTAACTCTCCGCCAAGTAATAGGGTTCCAAATGCTGATTCATAACTATCGTGCGGTCTATCCAATTTACTTAAAATTCTTGCTGCCACATAGGAATGAGTGGCCCCAGAATCAAACAACATAGAGAAATAAGAGTTGTTGACCGAGAGCGCTACTGAAGGGCTGGCTTCTACATCAGCCTGAGTTATCCTGAACACCCTCGTTGGAGTAGGTTTCACTGTAGTCTTTTGTACGTCAGTCTTGAGTTGGGGTGTAATATCCTGGAAAATAAATAATATTTAAATAGGCATATTTTATTAAATATGTAATTATGTTGGTAATGAAGTAAGATTATGATCTTACTTAGGGTAACTATTGAGAATTTACTCAATGAAATAAAAAAGCGTAATTTATTAATTACGGAGATTATTTTGGGATATGTGAGTACCAAGGATATCAATTTCAAAATAAAACATTTTTTTTTATTGGGCCCGGCAATTTTGGTTAGAAATGTCACGACATTTATGGAAGAATTATTTTGAGAATATTCCGGACTAGGTTAGAAATTTTAGAATGTCGGTTTAATAGAATTAGCAAAATTACAAAAATGCCCTAGGTTATTTTAAAGTTTCTTTTTTTTCATTGGGGGTAAATTAGTATTTTTCTTTTAGGTTTTAGTGTCCCTTTTATTTTTGGGCTGGTAAGAAAAAAAAATGAAATGAAATGAAAATGAAATGAAATGAACTGCATGAAACCTTATTTAAAGGGAATAGCTTCCAAGGCAAGAAACTAAGTTTCTTCTTCTTCTCCCTTTCGTGTGAACCAAGACCAGCCAGCAAGAGGATTGAAAGCTCACCATTTCACTTGAATTGAAGCAGCTTGTAGAACCTAAGTCCAACCTAGAAACAATCAAGGTAAGTTCTCAACAATTTTTGGATTGAAAATCCTAGTTTTGAGTTAGTTTTGAAGTAGGGTTTTACTTCTTTGTTACTGTAGGACTTAAACTAGGTTTGGGGTGTGTTTAGGGTAGGTTTTTGAGCATGTTGGGAATGGTTTTAAGTGGTCTCCATGGCTGCTTGAATTGGTTTTGGTTTGTTGAAACCAAAGTTGAGTTTTCTTCACTTTGAAGTGTGATTTTGAGCAAATGGATATATTTCAATGAATTGGTTGTTGGGTTATGTCATGTTTACTATATTATACTGTTTTGGAAGGTTTGAGCAGGTTTGGTGGAGGTTTGATTGGGTTTTGGGGTGAAAAACCAGAAATCACCATGGCTGCCAGGAAAAAAAGGCAGGCCGTTTTTCTGGGTGTCTGAAAAACGGCCGACCGTTTTTCCCAGGAATGGGAGATTTTGGGTTTTTCTCCTCAAGTCCGATCTGATTCGGGGTGTCTTTCGGAGTGGAATTCAGGGTGTTTTAGAGATGGTTAAGCTAGTTTGATCTGGGGGAAAGTAGGGTGTGTTCGATTGTGAGAATTAGAGTTGATTATCAGAAATTTGATTAAGGTTTTTATTGAGTTTTGATTGTCGTGACATAGGACCGGAATTGCTTAGCTTGTTTTCCACTCAAGTCGGCCCGTACTCTTGATTTCTGAACCAAGGTAAGAAAAGTGGTAAGCACCGTATGTGGTTAAAGATTAATGGTTGAATGGAAGTGGCCTTGATTATTATCAAGACTTTGATCAAATATTTAGTAAGCCTAGGTTATGACCTAGGGTTGGAAACGGTTATTACCGTTACGAGTAATTACTCTTGAAACCGCGGTTAGGTTTCTTACTTATCGTCTGCTTTATCGGGCAACGATAGTGACATATTCAGCTCGTGGTTAACGAGTGGTAAAAAGGGGTACTTTATAAAGTACCAAGATTGTGTAATGTGAATGTGTAATGTGTAAAGGAATACTTTATGATATTGTATAATGAATAAATATATTGGTATGAGATTAAATTGATAATCATTTTCAGTTAACGTTTTGGTTACTTTTCTTGCTGAGTCTCTGTGACTCACGGGTGCTTTATGGTGCAGGTAAAGGAAAGGCAAAAGTTGAGCAACCATGAGTTTGTGGTCGCAGCAGCAATGTACATACCAGCCGCAGTGACACGGCCCAGTAAACAGGATGCTCTATTTTGATTGTATTTTGGAAGTATAAAGTTTATGTTGTAAAATATTTTGAAAACAGGGGAACCCCGTAGTCCATATTACTTATCTTTTGTTAAACAGTTTAAAAGTTGAATTTTAATTATCAAAATTTAATTACCCACACTTTTAGTATAATTACATATTATATAAATATCAGTATTTTATTAAATTGCACACACATGGCGTCCCTGTTGGACAGGGCGTTACATGGGGATAATCCCTTTTATAATGCCCTGGCATACCGCACTGAAAACATCCCTGCCCTCTACACTCCCCCAGATGGTTCTTTTACTCTGGGTAAGTGTATCGGGTCTAAGAGCTACCTTGTCGATTGCCTCGACCCTGGTTCTTTCGAAACTTCTTGTTGTGACTTGTGTCACTAGATGTAGTAGGTGCCTTTCTTTTCTGATCAGTGGCCGAGCCACTACCTCCCCTACTAAAGTCTGACCTAGGAAGGGTAGGAGCCCCGTCAACAACCAGAGTCTCAAAAGATTCTAAGGTGCACTTCACTGCACCCTCAGCTCACAATGCCTTATCCACCATATCAGCATAGGTGGTGTTGTCATCAGTAGTAATCATTAGGTCGTGTCTGATTTTTCATTTAATCCATCCAAGTACTTCTCTTTCTTATTGAAATCGGTTGGCGTAATTCTCGAAGCCAACCTTGCCAAGCGATCAAACTGCGTCGTGTATTCAGTAACACTCATGTTCTCTTTCTGAGTCAACTGTGTGAATTCTTTTCTTTTGGCACTTCTAACTGCCTCATTATAGTACTTGGCATTAAAAAACTCCTAGAATTTCTCCCAGGTCATTGCGGTAACATCAAGAATCATGGACACCATGTCCCACCAAACAAGAGGGTCTTCTTGAAATTGGAAAGTGGCACAGGCCACTCTATCATTACCAGTGACGCCCATAAAATTCAAGATCCTAGTGATCACAATTAGCCATTGCTCGACTTTCATGACATCGAGATCTCTTAGGAAAACTAGAGGTTCCTGCTTACGGAACCTTTCATACAGGGGTTCCATCCGGTTCATTGGAACAACAAGTTCGGCCTGCACAGCAGGGGTATGAGCTACTGGTATTTCTGGAGCAGGCACTGCATGAGCACCCTGCTGTCTTAACTGCCGAATCAATATAGTCTTTGGGGCATGCTTTGCTGAGGTCTGTGAAATCAATACAGACTCGCCATTTCTTGTTCGGCTTGGGCACCAATACGGGATTTGCGACCCAAGCAGGGTAAAAAGCTGCAATTATAAAATTGTTGTTGCGTAGCTTCTCTACTTCTCCCTTTAGGGCTAATGCTCGCTCTTTCTCCAGTAGCCTTCGCTTTTGTTGTACTGACCGGAAATTAGGATCAATATTCAGAACGTGTGAAATGATAAAAGGATCAATTCCGACCATATCTGCGTGTGACCAGGCAAAAACGTCTAGGTTTGCTCTTAAAAATTTTGTCAATTCTGATTTTACTTCGAGCAAGAAACCCTTTCCGATCTTTAGCTTTCTGGTCGGGATATCTAGATCGATCTCAATCTCTTCTAATTCTTCTACAGGTCCAACATTACTGCTTGGGTCCCCAAGTCGAGGATCCACATCTTCATCCCCTCCTTGGGAAATTCCCTTCTTGGAAATGTTTTTTCCCTTGTCTGTGCTCTGGCTAGAGAATACTTCCTTCTTAGCCTTGGCCACTGCAAGGTTATAACATTCCCGAGCAGTCTGCTGGTTCCCTCTCAGACACCCTACCCAATTCTTTGTTGGAAGCTTCAGGCATGAGTGGAATATCAATGAGACAGTCTTTAAGTCATACAAGGCTGGTCGGCCTAGCATTACGTTAAAATGCTAAAGGAACATCTAATACCAGGAACTGTGCCATGATAGTCATGCTTGTTGGAATTTGTCCAACGATGAGGGGTAGACAAATTTTTCTAGAGGTGCCACTCCTTGACCGGAGAAACTATAGACAGGCAGGAGACATGGGGTTAGATCCTTCAGCTGTAGTCCCATCTTTTCATCACCAGTTTAAACTATATATTTGAAGAGGCTGCATTATCAATCATGGTTCTGACCACCATTATTGGCTATCTGGACTTCCACGACCAGCGGGTCGTTGTGCAGAAACCTGATTTTTACAGTGTCTTCATCGTTGAAGGTTATGGTAGGCCCTCCTGCTCGTAGAATTTTGGGCTTCCTTTCTTCTACGGTCAGGATAACTTCCTCTTGTTCGTGCTGCTGTTCGGGCATACCTCTCCCGAGCTTTTCATGAGTCTCCAGCAATATGCGGGCCTCCAACGATAAATTCCAGATGTCCATCTACCGGTGGAGGAAGTAAATCTTGGTTATTGTCGTTCCTCTGACCCTGATCGGTCTTGACATACTTCTGCAGGTGTGGGTTATTTTTCCTTATCAGGAATTCAATTTCCAGCTTCAGGTTGTTGCGTTTGTTAGTATCGTGGCTGTAGTCTCGGTGGAAACAACAAAACTTTGTCATGTCTCTGTTGCTGACATCTTTCTTCATGGGCCCGGGCTTCTTGTACGGGGCCAGTGACTGAGTGGCCATGTAAATACTTTCTATATCCTCAGTCAAGATGGTGAATGCAGTGTACTTTGCTTGATTATCCCGGGGAGCTTGCTCGGTTTTGTTGGTGAACTTTCCCTTATTCCCATTCCCTTGCCTGTTGTTGTTGTTGGAACGTTTACCATTTGAGCTTGAATGATTTGGGTAATGGGGGAGTTGGGCGGACATTCCAGTGGAAGGAGCCTTTGACTTGCCAGGATTTTGTTCACCTTGCGCTCATTGGATAGCTTCTTCGAGATTGATGAAGCCTTCAGCACGGTCAAGAAAATATCTCATTGAGTCTACCGGGCCATTCTTCCTTTTGTCCTTCAAATGTTCACCGAGGACTTCAATGCCCCCAAGTATCGCAAACTACTTTCCATCTTTAGTTACCCACGAAACTTTGGTGGCCTCCGTCATGAATCTGTTGATGTATGCTGGGACAGGTTTGCCTAGTCTTTGCTTGACTTCGACCAGGTCTCCCAGATGCGCAAAAGTTGGCGAGAGGAGCAGAATTATGCATGGAATTCCAAAGAGAAGGCTTTCCATGAGTTGAACTTTCTAGGGGCCAACTTGAAATACCATTGGTGGGCGGCTTCCGAAAGGGTAGCAGGAAAGATTCTGCAACACACATCCCCTCGTATCCCCTGCAAATCCATTTGCATCTCGAAATACTTGAGGTGGGAAAGAGGATCTTCTCTTCCTGTGTACATTTTCCATGTTGGCATTTTAAACTTGTGGGGCAACGCTAGAAGATTTATCTCGGGAGAGAAGGGAGTTCAACGTGCTCGGTCCAGCTCAGATCATTGATTCTCTGTCCAGCCATGCCTTGGAACATATTTTTTAGTTCGTCTAGATGTGTCTGCACAGCTAGACTAACCTGCTCGACATTCTAGTCGATTTGGATCACATCAGTATCTTTTTGAGCGGGGATTTTAGCACGGGCTCCGGGCTGTACGATCTTCGTGACAATGTAATCGTCTACTCCTCTCCTTCCATTTATATCGCTCCTTAGGTCATGAGTCGCCCCAACCTATCGAATACAGAAGCGCCTGGCTATCTTAGTAATTGATTTGCTTGGTTGACAGGTGCAATGACACCGTTAACCTGGTTGGAACTATCAGGTATGACCTCTCCTGATGAATTACTAGACAAGGTATGCCCGCCCAGCGCTAGGCCCACAAGCGAAACTCATGACCGGGGATTTTGCGGCTCACCATTTGTAGTCTGGGAAGTATTCATCGCTGGATTTTCGTCTGTCTCACCCAGGGGGATGACACTCGGAGGTTGCTGTATGACAGTTTGGTAGGCTTTTTCGTATTAGCACAGTAGCTTCCCGACTACGATTTTCAATCTTTGTATGATGAGCCCTTAACGCTTCCATCTCTTTGTCTCTCCACTCGGCAAACATACGTCTTTGTTCCTCGAACGTGAGATTTACTGCAGCGCGAAGTTCTTCCTGATCATGATGTAGGGTATTGGTACGACCCTGCATGAGTCAAAGAGCGGCACGGAGGTTTTGTATCTCAGTATCATCTCCTGTGGTCGTTTAAGTGTTGGTAGTAGGCAAAACAGCTGTGTTACGAATGCCCTGGTTGGGTGCTGAACTGTTATTCCTAGTCTCTTGCACACCAGGCGCGATTTCATCTGCAGGAGTCGTTACACCGTGACCCACATACGCTGGCTGTTCAGGATTAATAGCTGGCGGAACCCTTGCATTTCCTGGGTTCTGCAATGCAGGATCCATCATCTGTGGATTTGTTGGATCAACCAGGCCCCTACGAGTATGTAGCACCTGTTGGAATTTATTTTCCCAGGACCTTATATCTACTCACAAGTATGTTATTTAACATCCTAAATATGAACTTTCTCAAATGATAATAAACTCATATAAAGTTAAGAAAACCTTACACTGGTTGCAGCGAAATAATGTGTCTCCTTCCACTCAGATCTCTAACCCTTGTATCCCTTCTGTCGTAGACTATTATCAAGATCTGAGCCCGAATGTCCTTCACTTTGAATGTGATCCTTCACAGTCTTACAATCTATGATTGAGGTACCACTTGCTGTGTGTGGGCACTACTCTATCACTAAGAGGTTTCGAAAATATGAAGAAGAAAAGAGAGAAAGGTAGGGTCAGCTATAGAGAGAAAGTGGAAGGCTCAGTTTTCTGAAAGGCAATCTTTTGATTTACTGACAAACTCTTAAAAACTTGCTATTTTAACTTAGCCATCACTTTCAATTTATAGGCAACTACTAGGTTTAGGTTAGTAATTATTTGGCATTAAAATAATGCAAATATTAATTGGAAAAAACCAATAGAGTGGCCGGCCATAGGTGTTAATGGGCCTCACTTGGATTTTGCAGTTTTCACAATTTTTATTTCTATTTTCTCAAAAACGCCAATTTTCCAATTCTAACCATTTTTAATGCCAAAACTAATTATTTAATAACTAAAATAGAGTATTAAATAATATTGTCATTTAATATAATTATTAATTAGACATATAGAGTCTCTTAATAAATAAATAAACCTTGAATCTCTTTTCTTTACAATTTCACCCCTGCTTAGTGTAAATTCACAAATTAGACATGGTGTAACTTTAGAATTATAATTTATTAATCATAAATCAATTATTGAGTCTTACAAGCAGTATGGTCTCAACTAGAATGGGGACCATGGATCTATAATGTTGAGCTTCCAATAAGCGAACCGAATGTACTATGTAAATTCCTAACTTATTAGTTCCTTGTTGAATCCACTCTTAGAACTTGGAATTGCACTCTGAGACTTATATAGAGCATTCTATATGTTCTACGATATAGATAAGCTATCTCATTTAACCATTGTTATAATCTTAATGTGATCAAAGATCCTCTATATAGATGATTTACATCGAGATGGGATAAATTTATCATTTTCACCCCTCAATGTATTTGGCCCATTAAAACACTTAGCTACTGGTAAATGATGTTTTAGTGATCTAAGAAATAGTCATTGAAACAAGAGCTCATCCATTTACTTCTATTTAGCTAAGCTCGAAGGGAATCATCACTTGACTTCTATACACTAGTAGAAGCTATAGATTTCATATTTATGTTCAGCGCTCCAACTCAATCATACTATCATGTTCCCAAAATATACGTATCAGCCTGACCCAAAAGTAGGCTTAACTAATAAATCAAAGAACATGAATAGAACTCCTGAGTTGACCCTAAGCATATCAGGATTTAGATTCTTTTAATCTAAGATCAACTAGTGATATTGAGTTGGAAAGATACAACGGTAAGTTTATAATATCTTGACTAAGTTCAATATCGGTCTAGTCCAATGTATACTCCATACATTCGAAACTAGTATACTTTACCAATGTCCTGCAAAGAACATTACACTTACTCCAAGTGTAAGTACACATCATCGCTGATTATCACATCTGTGTAAATCCAAAACACTGATGAAATAGGGACTTAGTCTTTTGAATCATATAACCACAATTACATTCCACTGTGTTGACCTTACTGTAATTGTGAATAAGTATATGTTCTGGACTTAACTGATTTTGTGTATATATTAAACATATATTAAACCATAAGCATAAAAAAATTCATGCAAACATAAATCACTTCAAATTTCTTAGATTGATAACTAATCAGATTGTAATAGGTTTTATTTAGGGCACAAAACCCAACAAACTCCCACTTGCACTAACATAAAACAAATTGTGCATTCCAATCAATCTGTTGTCTTGATCTTCAGATCAAGTGCAGTATATTTGAATCCACCCAAACTTCTGGAAACAAGTTCATAAAAACATTACGAAACATCCTTTAATATATGCTTTACTCATCAAGGGATACTGAAATCCTTACTGCTTATTAAGTACATCTAAATAAACAGAAGACATATCTCTCGTATTTTAAAATTTGGAACTGAGATAATACAGTGTAGAATTTTCTTCAGCAAAATAACTTTCTGGTAATTTCGAATTTACAAAGTTATAAATCTTCTTTGGTAGAGCTTGAATTATTATAGAATAACTCCTCCACCCCCAAAGTAACCACCATCTCAAAATCTTGAATGAGTTGGGGTAGATATAAGGATAACTAATATATAGTTCCTTAATATCTAACATACAAATCACTTTCATAAATCTTTCTTGAGTATCTTCTAACATTCCTTATTTGATTACATCTCAGATAGCTCCCACTTGATAGTAGATGTCTGGTTAAATAATACTTTTCACCTCTTATTGCTTGGAGGGATATCTAGTTGTGACTTATTTTATTAGTCTAAAACTGTAGGTTTCTTTTAAGACTAAATCATCAACATAGCAGACTAGTATTTGAAGTGAAAATACTTGCTAGAGATTAAGTAACCAATTCAAGATACCATAAAATGTTGTGAGAATTAGAAATCTTGGCTCAAGTCATTCGAATAGACTATGCAAGAATTCTTTTATCTTATTCTCAGAATTCTGATAAGTTATTTCTATCCTCATGAATGGTTAGATTTCCTTTCTCAGTAGTATTCTTAAGTTCCAATCACAAGTGTTAACCAAATGAAGATGGGTAAAGAATTTTAAAATTTTCCCACTCAATTAAGGTAGTGATACATTATCAAAGAACTTTATTGGTATCATTATTTATTACAACAGTAAAACTAAACTGGAACATATAATCAAGATCAGGATTTATTCTGATAATAGCTAATTTATTATATTACTTCCATGTTTAAAGAAAATATGTGTTACAGGGAGTACTGTGGAATAAAGTCCACCCCTAAGTATATAGAGATTATGATCCACCCCTAGATCATGATTCTCTAACTGTTATAACGATTATGTGGAGTTGAATATAATACAGAGTTCATTAGATATAAAAGATCGTTGAACTGCATATTATTCCTAATTTTTCTCCACCCCTATCAGATCAAAAGATCTTTTTTTTAAACAAATTCTTAATAATTGTTTTGGAATTAACAATTATTCATAAACATAAAATTAATTTCTAGTGTTTATGTAGTAATAACTCTATGAAGAGTTTAAAATATTATAGAATTTGTACCAATAATAAAAACACTTACACATACAAACATATAAATATAATTGGTAATTGTTGTTTAAGATAAAGTAGATGAAGCTCAATCTCATAAATTGTAATTTATTTGTAAAAAAAAAATATATAAAATCTTAAAGAAAATTGTTTGCAACATTATGAGAAAAACAGAGAATAAAAAATCCCAAACTAATAATTGAAATCCAAATTGTTTTTAAACTAAAACAATTAATTCAAAAATAAATAAATGAATAGATGAGCTTCATCTTTCTCTTAGACGAACTCCACCCCTTTGTGCAGCTTTCCGATTCAACTCATTAAGATAGCACCTGAGTTCAAGGAACTTGGGCTATAATAAGAAGAAAAACAAATAAACAAGGTTAGTAGTCCAGAATTAATAATCCAATTGGATAATAATTCACTAAAACTCATTAGTTTATAGAAAGAAATACCTTGTTTCTTTGCAAGAAGTTTAGGACATTGGGGTTTCCAATGGCTTTTCTCATTGCAGTAGAAATACTTTCCTTTTAGTGCATCACCAGTAGCAGGAGCCTTTTTGTTCTTAACTATTTTCACAGCTTGAGCTCGCTTCTTGGTATTTTTCCACTTCTTCTTTGTCTTGGGTCTTGAAGTAGAGGCTACATGTGCCTCAGGTTTAATCGTCCCATTACCATTTCCAGAATTCTGAGGTTTACTCCCTTTCTTCTTGGGTCCTCCAATCAAATTTTCATATGTCTGAAGGTCATTGACTAACGCATGAAAGTCTATCTCCTTTTTATTCATGACATAATTTAATGTATAGGGCAGAAAAGCTGGAGTCAGACTATTCAAGATAATGGTTACTTGAGTTGTCTGATCCATTTCATCACCATGATTCTGGGCTTCCTAGAAATAACTTGCCATTAGGAGAACGTGATCACACACATTCTGATGGGGTTCCATTCGTGCATTGATGAATTTCTTAGTCGCGTCAAAGCGAGACTGAATAGATGCCATACCGAATAGCTCAGTTAACTTCTTCATAATTTCTGCAGCCGTGTGGGTTTTTGCAAACCTTGTTTTTAAGGTGTCAACCATGCTGGAAAGCATGAAGTATCGAGCTTTATTGTTAGCATTCTGCCAACGCTCGAACTTCTCTTTAACAACTTTGGTTGCATTGCCTCCTGGCTGTTCAGGAGACGGCTCAGTTAACACAAACAGGGCACTTTCACCTATGAGAGCAATATTAATGTTCTCATTCCATTTTGGGAAGTTAGATCCATTTAGCTTATTTTCAGTCAAGACCGATAACATGGGATTTGACATGGCTATACAGGATACTACAAAATAATAAATCAAATTATGGTTTAACACAAAATCCAATTTAGAAATTATTAGCACATAGCAAGTAGGAATGACAAGAGAAAATACTAAAAATAAAATCCTAAATAATTTCCAAGGTTTTCAACAAACTGATATCAGTGTCCTGTTTAGGCGAGAGTCAAAGCTACCATCCATTGAATAGAGTTGTCAGCTCATCTTAAATGCTAAACATTCTAGCAACCTTTTATTCGATCAAGATTGGAATCCAACATTGTCCCGTTTAGGCGAGAGTCAAGGCTATTCTATCTTATGAGCTTCCACCATTATTTCATATTTTGTAAGTCAAATACAGTCGCCACCATTAGGGTGATAAATACCATATAAAACACTTACAAATATACTTATCTTTCGAGATTAAACGGTGCTAACTTGCTAATGAACGTTCCTCCATTAGGGAGGATTACTCACTAAAACAAAAGCTATGTAAAACCAACAATGGAGATCGAATATCTTAGTAATATTAAAGCTCATTATTTAAAATGTATTTTCTTTTATTATTTATAATATATAAATTCATTAAATATCAAATTTAGAATAAAACTCTAAGTAGAATTTAATTTAATATTTATAAAATTATACTTAGATGGTTATGAAAATAAATTGAATTATTTCCATCTTAGTATTAAGAAAATTATTTAATTTAAGTTGTATTAATTTAAATTAATTTGCAACTCAAGTTTAAATTTTCATAAGAATATATTTATTGTATTTCGAAAAAAGAAAGTACAAAACTATACTATATTCGAAATACTTTAAAAATAATTACTAGAAAAATACTTCAAGCAAAAATACTATCTATCTAGATTTTCTTTTTGACTAATTAATTCAATTTCTAATAATAATATATTTTAGTTCATTTATTTTAAATTAATCATTAAATGAAAAAATCATTAATTTAAGTTGGTTCAAAAGTTAATTAAAGTAAATAATTAATTTACAACTTTAATCTATTTTTCAAGATAAATTCAAAATCATCTTGCATAATTAAATGCAATTTCGAATTTGATTAATAAAATAAATAAAATATATTTTGAAAATTATTCAAATTTAAGTTGAAAAAAAAAAAACTTAAAATAATTTTCTATTTAATTAATTGTCATGAAGAAAAATATTTAAGTATCATGATGAAAATCAACTTAGATATTTAATTTTTCAATTTAATTAAATGTATTAAATTCAAGAAATAAATAATTAAATATAGAGAAGGCTTAATTATTAATCTCTAGTTTAATACTAGGAAAAATATTCTTAACTAAATTAATTATAAAATAATTAATTTCACAATGTATAATATTTTCCTATTTAATATTAAAAATAATAAGTAGTCTAGAAATAACTATCTAGAAAATATCTCAATTTAACTAAGTATCTTTTAAAAAAAAAATTGAAAAATATCTAATTTAAGTTGTTATAGAAAGAATCTAAAACTTAAATATTTTCAAATTTGAATTCAATTAAATATCAAAATTAAGTTGTAACCACCTAATTTTGAAAATATTCCATTTTAAGTTTAAAATTAACTTAAAAAATATCCCAAGAATCTTCAATAACCAATTCCTAGAATTCCTCAACTTAATTTTAAATTCAAAAATATTCAAATTTAAGTTTGATAAGAAAAATCAGTTAAAATAACTAATTTGTAACTTAAATAGGAATATTTATTAAATAAGCTTCGGAAACAATCTAGTTAGTTAAAATTCTTTATTTAATTGAAGAAAAATACAAATAGTTTATCTAGAAATAATATCTTAAAACTAAGAGTGTTTTTCTTAAAATTAACTTTAAATTATTAAAAATGAATATAAATTTCATATATTTTAAAAGTTAATTATGTTACTAATCAATTTTATTAGGTTAAACTAATTTAATTAACCTAGCACAGTTATTCAAATCAGGCAAATGGACCTTCACAATTGGGGTAGTTCATGTGAGGGGGAGCTAGGTTCAGTATGTCGTACCCACTTCTATTGGCCCCCAACTCTCACACAAGGCCCAAAAGAGAGGAATTTAACCTTAAAATAAATAAGTGTTATTAATTGAATAGGTCCAAAAACTAAATGGACGTATATAAAATCTATCAGGGTGTGACATTTTATTTAGCAACAACCTATATGCATCTATAACAAAATAAACATATAGGCTCACACAGGCACACAGATTTGGATGGACCCTATCATGTTACTGTTGGAAATTATTTTACCAGGATCTAGATTTACTAACAAGTATGTTGGATTAACAACCTAATATGAATTCTAAAACAATGAAAATAAACACATATAAAGTTAGAAAACCTTACAGTGGGTGCAGCAGAATAATATGACTCCTTCCGTTCAGATCTCTAGCCCTTGATTCCTTTACGTAGCGAGCATCACCAAGATGCGAACACGGATCTTCTTTTCTCCTTCTTTGATGCAGAAATTCCATAGTCTTCCATACTATGATTGAGATACCACTTGATGTGTGTGGGCACTACTCATCTCACAAGGATTTCGAAATTTTCTCTCTTTTTCTCTCTTTAATTTCGTGGCTCATGGTTCATATGATTGTCAAGAGAAGAGAACAAGGGCTGCTATATATAGGGAGAAGGGAGAGCACAACTTTCCAAATAAAACAGTTTCCTCTTTTACTGTGTAATTGATTAACTGCCTTATTTAGTGTGATTCACCACTTTCCTATTATAGCTAGGCTTTGATTAGCAATTACATGATAATTAAAAAATAAAATAATAATTGGGAAACACAAAGGGAGTGCTTCGGCCATAGAGGGAATATGGGCCTCACTTGGATTTTGCAGTTTCCTCAATTTTATTTCAATTTCTCTAAAAATGCCATTTTTCCAATTCTAATCGTTTAAATGCCAAAACTAATTATTTAATAACTAAAATAGATTATTAAATAATATTGTCATTTAAAATAATTATTAATTAGACATACAAAGTCTCTTAATTAATAATTAAACCTAGAAACCCTTTTCTTTACGATTTCTTCCTTAAACTGTGAGAATTCATAAAGTAGACATAGTCTAACTTTTAGAATTATAATTGATTAATTAAAATTAATTAACTGAGTCTTACAAGCAGTATGGCCTCAACTAGTATGGGGACCATGGGTCTACATAACCGAGCTTCCAATAAGTCGAACCGAATTTACCAAGTAAATTCCCTAACTTATTAATTCCTCATTGAATCCACACTTAGAACTGGAATTGCACTCCCAGTCATATAGAAACGCTCTATATGTTCCACGATATAGACACGTCATTAGTTATCCATTGTTATAACCCTAATGTGATCAATGATCCTCTATATAGATGATTTACACTGTACAGGGATTAAATTACCGTAACACCCTACAATGTATTTTATCCTTAAAACACTTAACCCTGTATAAATGATATTTCACCTAAGTGAAATGAGATCTCCACCATTTATCTTCGTTTGGTTAAGCTCGAAGGAAATCATCCTTTACTTCTATTTGCCAAATAGAAGCTATAGATTCCATATTTATGTTAGCGCTCCCACTCAATTGTACTACCGTGTTCCCAAAATGTACGTATTGCCCAGACTAATGATTAGGCTTAACTAACAAATCAAAGAACACGAATAATACTCTTGAAATTGAGCCTAACCATATCAGGATTTCGATCATGTGATCTAGGATCAACTTATGATATTGAATTGAATAGATGTTTACGGTAAGTTTCAAAATCTAATTCAAAGTTCAATATCGGTCCATTCCAATGCATACTCCATGCATCCGATACTGGTAAACTTTGCCAATGTCCTGGAAAGGACATAACACTTTTCCAAGGTGTAAGACTACCTATCGCTGATTATACCATGTCAGTCTAAATCCAGTGTTCTGACAAATCAGGGAATCAACTTTTGAACATATAATAAAGATTATATTCCACTGTGCTGACAACACTATAATCTTTAACCAACTCATATGTTCTGGACTTAAAAAGAATTCATACATTATATACACATATAATCATGAAATAAATTATGTGAACCATGCAACATAAAATGTTATTTCTGATCTTTATTAATAAGTAAATCTGATTATATGAAATGAGTTTTATTTAGGGCATAAAACTCAACAAACTCCCACTTGCACTAATATAAAACAAAAAGTGCATTTCAAATAATCATTAACACCTTGATATACCAATCAAGTGTAATAGTAGTATACTCCTCGTAATGGGATCTGACAGGTTGAATTAAACACAACCTCTTCTCCACCATTACTCTTCCTTAATCACAAAATCCTTGATAATGTGAAATTCCTCTCTATATGTCTACTCTTTTGGGATACTGGAATCTATACTTTTGGGCAACTACTCTTTTGTTATACAGGAAGTAACCTTAGTAGTTAAGGCAAGTTGGAACATTGCCACAAATGTATAGAACTTTCCTTAGACTGAAAAAGTATCTTTCCTGCAACTTTTAACATTCAGTCTCTCTCTGGTAGACCAAGAGATTTCAGATAGGTTTTTACACTTCTCCAAAATCGCTACTCCACCCCCAAAGTAATCACCATCTCATCAGCTGACTTTCTAGCACACAGGCAAGTCTCAAAATCTGATGTGGTGTAGTCTAAGAGTTTCAAAACCACCCTTATTGACTAACATATAGTTCCTCTTCTTAATCTTAAGATTTACTTGATTGTCTTCCAATGTTCCTCTCCTGGATTAATCTGATACTTACTCATTACTCCCACTCAACAGCAGGTGTCTGGTCTAAGGCATACAAAAGCATATCTAAGACCTCTCACTGTTGATTTAAGAAATTCTTTCATGGCTTTATCTTTTCTGGAATAGTTGTGACTTTTCCTTAGATAAATAAAATCTATATCTAAGAAGTTGTGAAGCTTCTATAGATTGCCATTGGAAAGAAAATGCTTCAGCATCTTACTAAAGTAAGTTGCTTGCATTAGAGTAAGTAATTACCAGGTATACCACAAGCCATAGGTTTAGATAAACTCAAACCTACAATGCTAGGAACAGGAAGTTTTGTTAAGTCCATTGAGTAGACTTATGAACGAAAATTTCCTTTCATGTCCTTGTAATAGAAAACTTTAGGTTACTCCATGTGAATGGATCAAACCATAGTTCTATTGGCTTTCTTCTTAGTTTCTTATCTTGACAATCCATTACTTGTTTAAACTCACAGTGGATTTTAATCACTAGTGTCTTCCAAGTCATGAGAAGAGTGAGTTCCTAGAAACTCTCCCACTACAACAAGGTACCGTGAACTATGTCAAAGAAAACTAAATGGTATTGACCTCTTCAGTTGTGTTAAGACAACAGAGGACGTGGGATCATCTTGTAAAATAAGATGATAGAACACTTTTGGAATCAAGAAAAAAATATCTCCTTTATTTGCTACTTTACTTTCAGACTTAGTCATTTTCTTAGAAAAAGTGGTATTTGTTTAAACAAACACTTTCTTATCTAATGACTATGGGATATGCTCCACCCCTAATCACTTAGAATAGCTAACAAACATGCAAACCAGGGTTAGCAGTTCTAGCTTTTCTTGAGATTTCGATTAGGTCATCCATGAATCTAGTAATGATTTACATTAAGTATACAACTATTGCATCATTCTGAAATTTTATTTCCATAGAAGGATTTAGGCAACGACTAGTAACTAATCATCAATATGCAACTCGAATTTCTGGGGAGGTAAGTTTGGATATTATTCAAAATCAAATTAATGATCTTTGAACTGCATATCTACTACCTTTTTCTCCACCCCTATCAGTTCGCAAGATCTTTAACCACTTACCTTCACCATTGCTAGAAATTCATGAAATTTTTCAAACATTTCAAATTTCTTTTGCGTAAGGTAAAATCTAGAGTGATCGTTTTAAGAATACAACGAAAACTCATATCCACCCCTGAATGTACATCCATCTATGAATGAGATGAAATTACTTTCAATGGATATAGGCATATTAACTCTTTGCAGAGAATGATCTTGTCAAAACCACTATGACCAAGATACAGATGCCATAGATTTATAAAATATGTGGTTGTATCTTTTGATGACTTACTTTAGTTACATCAAAGAGTTCTTAGAATAGTGCAAGTGGATTCTGGTCACAGAATACTAAACTCATACAGTTTGAATCCATTGATAGAAAATGGTTATGAAACACTTGTGAAAGTGTAACTGTGTAATTAGTAATTCTTTCTTGGACCACCACTACTAATCTAACTCTATGATTTGCCTATACAAGTAGGAGATATCTAAGATTGAGGATTTATATCATTTAGGGATAGAATTCCGGGAATATAATCATATGTGTCATCTAATTTCCTAAGAGAAAATAAGACTTTATATGATTTATAGACCATTCATCCAATGATATGTCATTAAGCTAATTCGAAATGAATAAGCTAAGAGGAATTAGGATAATTTCGTTTTAAATAAGAATCCAACGATGCTCCGATTAGCGAGAGTCAAAGTAATCTTATTTATACAATCTTCTTGTTTCATATTGTAAAACACTAGTCTGAGGTGTCATCAATTGTTGAACAGCTAGATGTTGCATATACAATATTTATCTTTCGAGATCTAACACTACTATGTTAGTCTAATGGTGAAAATCCATTAGGGATTTATCTCATTAGAAAAACAAATCAAGTTAGACCAACAATGAAGATTCAAAATTAAACTACAATTTAATAACAGAAAATAACATGGTTCAATACAAATTCATACACAATTCAGAAATTATGAAGCACATAACAAGTAGGAATGACAAGTGAAAATACTAAAACATACAATCCTAAATAATTTCCAAGGTTTTCAACAAACTGATATCAGTGTCCCGTTTAGGCGAGAGTCAAAGCTATCATCCATTGAATAGAGTTGTCAGCTCATCTAAAATGTCAAACATTCTAGCAACCTTTTATTCGATCAAGATGTGAATCCGCGTTGTCCCGTTTAGGCGAGAGTCAAGGCTATTCTATCTTATGAGCTTCCACCATTGTTTCATATTCTTGCAAGTCTTATATAGTCGCCACCATTAGGGTGATCATAAACTATATAAAAAACTTACAAGATTACTTATCTTTCGAGATTAAACGGTGCTAACTTGCTAATGAACGTTCCTCCATTAGGGAGGATTACTCACTAAAACAATAGCTATGTAAAACCAACAATGGAGATCGAATATCCTAATAATAAAGCTCATTATTTAATGAAGGGTTGTATTTTCTTCTAATATTTATTTTAATCCATTTATTTTAAATATATATATTTATTTAATTAAAATTTCCAATTTAGAATGAAAAATTCCAAATATAAATTTTAATTTAATATTTATAAATTATACTTAGATGGATATGAAAATAACGTGAATTATTTCCATCTTAGTAATAATTTCCATAAATATTTAGAAAATTATTCAATTTAAGTTGTTTCAAAATTAATTTAAATTAATTTACAACTCAAATTTAATTTTCTATAAATATATATTGCATTTCGAAAAATGAACTGTATAAGAATACTACTTTCGAAAGTGCTTTAAAATAAAATAAAAATAAATCCTAGAAAATTACTCTAATTTTATGTTGGCCCAAAATTAATAAAATTAATTTTCAACAAAAAATATAATTTCCCTATTTAATTAAATATCTAAGAAAAATTTCAAATATTTAAGTATCATGATTAAAAAATCAACTTAAATACTAATTTTCTATTTAATTAAATACACTAGAAAAATACTTCAAGCAAAACAAATAATATCTATCTAGACTTTCATACACTAATTAATCCAATTTCTAATTATAATATATTTTAGTTCATTTATTTTAATTAATCATTAAATGAAAAACCAATGATTTAAGTTGGTCCAAAATTAAATAAATAATTTTCAACTTTAATCTATTTTTCAAATAAAATTCAAAATTTCTACATTAAAGAAATGTAATTTCGAAATTTTGGGAAATGATTAATAAAATAAAATAAAATATATTTTGAAAATTATTCAAACTTAAGTTATTCTGAAATAAGATTCCAAACTTAAAATAATTTTCAACTTTAATTAAATAACAAGAAAATAACAATATTAAAGTATCATGATGAAAATCAACTTAGATATTGAAATTTTCAATTTAATTAAATGTATTAAATTCAAGAAATAAATAATTAAGTAAAGAGAAAACTTAATCATTAATTCTAGTTTAATACTAGGAAAATATTCTAAACTTAGATTGTACCAAAATTAATTATGAGACAATTAATTTCACAATCAATGATATTTTCCTATTTAATATTAGAAATAATAACTAGTACTAGAAATAACTATCTAGAATATATCATTGACTAAGTGTTTTTCTAAAATTAACTTTAAAATATTACAATGAAAAATAAATTTCATATATTTTAAAAGTTAATTATGTTGCTAATTCAATTTTAATTAGGTTAGACTAATATAATTAACCTAATACAATTATTTAAATAAGGCAAATGGGCCTTCACAATTGGGGTAGTTCATGTGAGGGGGAGTTGGGTTCAGTATGTCGTACCCACTTCTATGGCCCCCAACTCTCACACAAGGCCCAAAAGAGAGGAATTTAACCTTTAAATAAATAATTGTTATTCATTGAATAAGCCCAAATCTAATTGGGCCTAAATAAATTTCCTTATGTCAAAATTTATTTTAGCAACCTAGTCCATTTACTTAGTAAAAACTTAAATGGGCTCCCTCTATGTATCTAAGCCCAAAAACAAACATATAGGCTCACACAGGTCAAATGATTTGGATGGACCCTATCATGTTACTAGGTTTACACAGATGAAAGAAGTACAAAATTTACCTGTTACAAATTATTTATAAGATCTATCGTCAATTGGACTATGATTAAAATCAGATCTAGGATCTGTCAACAAGTTAATCATAGCAATTTAGATCAGATAAATAATAGGTTTGTTAAAAAG
Source organism: Cannabis sativa (assembly GCF_029168945.1). Lineage (NCBI taxonomy): Eukaryota > Viridiplantae > Streptophyta > Magnoliopsida > Rosales > Cannabaceae > Cannabis > Cannabis sativa. The sequence continues at coordinate 39,978,218 of NC_083606.1, read as the reverse complement.
AGTTTTTTAAATAAACAATATAAACAAACATTGTCCATGTAACAGATGTGAATCAAGATATTAATATAATTAAATTATTATTCTTAAACTAACCAAATAAAGGAAACTAATTTTAAAATATCTAGGTTTATTTGAATCAAATTAAATATCTAATAAGATCAATGATTTAAAAGGAAAGAATCTCCAATATCACTTTCAGATCTTATAATTTAATAAAATAAACCAATTTTAAAATAGATTTGGTTAAAATAATAATTACCATAATTATATGTCAAAATATCTCAAATTAAGCAATATTCAAATCTCTACAAAAATATCTATGTTATTTAAATATTTAAGATATGATTTATAAATTTCTAATAAGGAAAAAATGATATATATAGAAAAAATATCATTTTTAAACTTATAATTTATAAATAATCAAATATTTAACAAAATAACAAATCTTTGAATTTGAAAAACATTATGGTAAGTATATCTATAAAAATATCTATGTTAATTTTAAATTTATTAATTATTTAATTTGCCATATAAGATAATTTTAATATAATATTTTAAATAAAAAGACAAAGTTATCTTTTAATTTAAAATATCTTAAATATCAAAATATCCAATCTTATAATTAAATAACAAATAAATATTAAAGAAGTTAACAAATTTTTAAAACTGACCATAATAGGAAATATTTAAAAATTGGAAACAATCCAAAATAGAAATATTTAAAATTGGAAAAATTCTAAATTGAAAATATCTAAAATTGGAAACATTTCAATTTAGAAATATTTAAAATTGGAAAAATGAATTTTGGGAAACAATCCCATGAAAAATTGGATTTTTTGGGAAAAAATCACAAAAGGGGCAACTTTGGGCTGGCTGCCCAGGAGGCTGCACGTGCAGCCTCCAGAGGCTGCAAAATTCCCCATACGCGCGCGGAGCTGGTGCTTATGCCGAGTAAACTCGGCTCCTGCAGCATGCCTGACCGAGGATACTCGGTCAGCTGCAGGGTGCTTCACCGAGTTGTTGCAGCATATACGCGCGCGGATGTGCCTGGCTCGTCCGAGTGCCTGGTGCACTCGATGCACCCACTTGACAGCCATGGCACCCGAATTTCAAAAATTCATAACTTTTCCAATTTTTATCGGAATCGAGTTCCGTAAAAAACAAAATTGCTTAATTTTTCACAAGGAATCCAAATAAAATATTTTCAAAAATTGAAAAAATATATTTAATGGAAAAATTTCGTACAACATCAACATTCATCACATAAGCACATAAACCAACATGAAACCATCCAAATCAACACAGAAACATGCATTCATCGTTTTAATTCATATTACATGAAAGTAAATCATTACCATGGCTCTGGTGCCAGTTGTTGGAAATTATTTTACCAGGATCTAGATTTACTAACAAGTATGTTGGATTAACAACCTAATATGAATTCTAAAACAATGAAAATAAACACATATAAAGTTAGAAAACCTTACAGTGGGTGCAGCGGAATAATATGACTCCTTCCGTTCAGATATCTAGCCCTTGATTCCTTTCTGTAGCAGAGCATCACCAAGATCTGAACCTGGATCTTCTTTTCTCCTTCTTTGATGCAGAAATTCCATAGTCTTCCATACTATGATTGAGATACCACTTGATGTGTGTGGGCACTACTCATCTCACAAGGATTTCGAAATTTTCTCTCTTTTTCGCTCTTTAATTTCGTGGCTCATGGTTCATATGATTATTAAGAGAAGAGAACAAGGGCTGCTATATATAGGGAGAAGGGAGAGCACAACTTTCCAAATAAAATAGTTTCCTCTTTTACTGTGTAATTGATTAACTGCCTTATTTAGTGTGATTCACCACTTTCCTATTATAGCTAGGCTTTGATTAGCAATTACATGACAATTAAAAAATAAAATAATAATTGGGAAACACAAAGGGAGTGCTTCAGCCATAGAGGGAATATGGGCCTCACTTGGATTTTGCAGTTTCCTCAATTTTATTTCAATTTCTCTAAAAATGCCATTTTTCCAATTCTAATCATTTAAATGCCAAAACTAATTATTTAATAACTAAAATAGATTATTAAATAATATTGTCATTTAAAATAATTATTAATTAGACATACAAAGTCTCTTAATTAATAATTAAACCTAGAAACCCTTTTCTTTACGATTTCTTCCTTAAACTGTGAGAATTCATAAAGTAGACATAGTCTAACTTTTAGAATTATAATTGATTAATTAATATCAATTAACTGAATCTTACAAGCAGTATGGCCTCAACTAGTATGGGGACCATGGGTCTATATAACCGAGATTCCAATAAGTCGAACCGAATTTACCAAGTAAATTCCCTAACTTATTAATTCCTCATTGAATCCACACTTAGAACTTGGAATTGCACTCTCAGTCATATAGAAACGCTCTATATGTTCCACGATATAGACACGTCATTAGTTATCCATTGTTATAACCCTAATGTGATCAATGATCCTCTATATAGATGATTTACACTGTACAGGGATTAAATTACCGTAACACCCTACAATGTATTTTATCCTTAAAACACTTAACCCTGTATAAATGATATTTCACCTAAGTGAAATGAGATCTCCACCATTTATCTTCGTTTGGTTAAGCTCGAAGGAAATCATCCTTTACTTCTATTTGCCAAATAGAAGCTATAGATTCCATATTTATGTTATTGCTCCCACTCAATTGCACTACCGTGTTCCCAAAATGTACGTATTGCCCAGACTAAAGATTAGGCTTAACTAACAAATCAAAGAACACGAATAATACTCTTGAAATTGAGCCTAACCATATCAGGATTTCGATCATGTGATCTAGGATCAACTTATGATATTGAATTGAATAGATGTTTACGGTAAGTTTCAAAATCTAATTCAAAGTTCAATATCGGTCCATTCCAATGCATACTCCATGCATCCGATACTGGTAAACTTTGCCAATGTCCTAGAAAGGACATAACACTTTTCCAAGGTGTAAGAATACCTATCGCTGATTATACCATGTCAGTCTAAATCCAGTGTTCTGACAAATCAGGGAATCAACTTTTGAACATATAATAAAGATTATATTCCACTGTGCTGACAACACTATAATCTTTAACCAACTCATATGTTCTGGACTTAAAAAGAATTCATACATTATATACACATATAATCATGAAATAAATCATGTGAACCATGCAACATAAAATGTTATTTCTGATCTTTATTAATAAGTAAATCTGATTATATGAAATGAGTTTTATTTAGGGCATAAAACCCAACAGTTACTAGGTCATACACAGATGAAAGAAGAATGTAAAATTTACCTGTCATAAATTATTTACTTGGCCTATTGACAATTGACCCATGGGTTAAAATGAGATCATTGGATCTGTCAACAAGTTAACCATGGCAATTTAGATCAAGCAATAATAGGTTTTATAAAACTTACACATAAGCTAAAATACATACTCCTCCAACAAGTTGCACTGGATAGTTTGATGTAGGATTTATTTAATTTTAAATAATTAAATTTCGAAAATAATAAATAATAATAAAAAAAATATTTTTGAATTTTAAATTAAAATAAAATAATATTTAAAATTAAACCTACAATTTTGAAAAATTAGGTTTCAACTAACCTAAATATCATTTCAAAAATTGCTAACCACTTTTAAAAATTTCATGTTATTTTATAAATTAAATATTCAATAAAATAAAAAAAATGATAAATTAATATCCTTTTCTGATTATATAATTTAATTTAAATAAAAAAATAACAAAATTTAAAAGTTAGCAAAATATCTTATTTCTATTCAAAATATCATGATTATAGTAATCTTATTTTAAATTTAAATAAGGTCAAATTATTTTTTTAAAAAAAAATTTAAAAAAAAAATTTAATATCTGACCTTAAATTTAAAAATAATATAAAATAATCAAACTTAAAAATAAGATAAAAAATTAAGCAAAAAGATAGATTTTTACCTATTTTCAAATTCAAATTACACTAATATCTAAAACTAATTTTAAAAATTCACATTAATTTATTTCTGATAATCAGATTTGAAAATTGAAATTAAAAATCAAAATAGAAAACTACACAAAAAATCGGAAGTTAATTCCATGAAATAGCATGAAAAATCGAAGAAAACGAAAAGGAGTCATTTATATTCCGCTGCATCCAATGTAAGGTTTTCTTAAACCCTTATGTGTTTATTTCATTGTTTTAGAATTCATATTAGGATGTTAATGAAACATACTTGTGAGTAAATCTAGATCCTGGTAAAATAATTCCAACAGATGATCCTTCAAGACCTCCTTATAAATTATAGAAGAAAGAACTCCTCTTCAAGGTGTGCCTTAAAGATTGATATTAGCAAAGCGTACAATACAGTTGACTGGGATTTTCTCGAGGATGTGCTTATTTCCTTCAACCTGCCAAGAAAGTTTGTGGATAGGGTGATGATATGTGTGAGAAATACTTCCTATTCTTTGCTTATGAATGGTCAGATTCAAGGCAATTTTGAAGGAGCTAAAGGCCTTCGTTAGGGAGACCCTATTTCTCCTTTACTTTTTGTCTTGATTATGGAATACGTGACCCAGTTGTTCCAGTTTACTACTAAAGACTCCAATTTCAGGTATCACCCTTTGTGCAAAGGCTTAAATCTTATTAATCTGTGCATTGCTAATGACTTGATAATTTTGAGTAAAGGGACAAGACAATCTCTTCTAGTCGTCAAAACTATTCTAGATGAGTTCAGTAATACTACAGGGCTTCTCATTAATCCTCAAAAGTCTCACATTTATTTTGGTGGAGTGAGTAATACTGAGAAGGAAGGCATTATTGCTGATTTGTCTCTTGTTGAGGGCACCTTTCCTTTGAAGTACCTTGGAGTACCTTTAAGGCCTACAAAATGGAAAGTTGAAGACTGTGGGATAATCATCTCAAAAATCAAGCAAAGCTTATACACATGGGCTAGTAGAGACCTCTCTCACGCAGGTAGAACCCAACTTATTCACACTATTCTACTTGGCCTCAGAAACTACTGGATGAGTATTTTTGTCCTTCCTCAAAGTGTTACTAAAGAGGTTAAAAGATTATGTAGGGGTTTCTTGTGCAGAACTAAGGATGAGAGAAGCAAGATACATATGACCTCTTGGGAGAAAGTTTGTTTTTCGAAAGCTTATGGAGGCCTTAGTTTCAAAGAAGGCACCAAGTGGAATCATGCTATACTGGTTTCAAAGAAGGCACCAAGTGGAATCATGCTATGCTGGCCAAGTATATCTACGCTATCATGGAGAAAAATTACCTTCTTTGGGTTAAATGGGTCAACCTAATATACCTAAAAGATGTTTCTTTCTGGTCTCACACTCTAAAACAAGACTCGAGTTGGTATTGGAGGATGTTATGCAGGCTTAGAAGGAAATTCACAGAAGAAGACATAAAGAGGGGGGGGGGGGTAAAACAGGTAACCTCAAAACTACCCTTCTTTATAATAGTCTTCAGAAGCAGAATGGTGATAGATTTTACAAAGCTACCTTGAGCTATATGAATTTGCTAAAACAATGGTTTGTGTTGTGGAAAATTGTGAATTCTCATTTGCTTACTTGTGATAATCTTGACAAACTCCATGTTAAGCTTGTCACTAGGAGCTACCCGATTTGTGAAGACCAGTTGGAAAACCATGCTCACCTCTTTTTTAGATGTAGTCTTTCTCAAAGAGTGTTAGATCGAATCTTTAATTGGTTGGGCTACAGCGCTTGGCCAATTACTTTTGAGGGCTAGAAAAAGTGGTTGTCCATGAGAATTTCCGATATGATAAAAAGAGTAATGTTGACCTCGCTTTTAGCCAACAACAGTGAGTCTGTACCACCATCGTACTTGTGGTTATATTTAGAATGAAGAGCGATTCTTGATTCTTCTCTCAATGAAAGCACCAAAATGTTGAGCTCGCTTTTAGCCAACGATAGTGAGTCTAATTTAGTAAGCGGCAAGTAGTTTATAACGATTGATATATGATAAAGCAAGATAAAGACACAGGAATTTTATAGACGTTTAGCCCCGAGCAGTTCGGTAATAGCCGAATCCTCGTTATTTGAATTAACTCAAGAACAAGGAGAAAGGTTCCTTTTCTTATAGCTCTTACAACAATATCTCTGAATATGGATTCTTAGATAATATCTCTTAAGTAAAATCTTTCGACCCTTTGCCCTGTGAACATGCATCACTATTTATAGGGCTATGAGCTTGGAGAGGAAGTATTTCCCTTCTCGTTACAATAGATATAAGCAGAAAGATTGCATAGTAAACACAGAATACAGTGATCGTGGGATTTGGATAGCGTGCCATATCTCTGCAATCTGATCCCCAAGTTATAGGGATTTCTTTAATGACTCACGATGCGGAAACTGAATTCGCTAAGTGTTGGTCGCTCTGAGCGGATTATTGATCGCTTTGCTTCGAGCATGCATAAGTAGTATCCTGCTCAGACTATATTCTGCGAGCAAATACTCGAAGTCGATTCCACGTGTCACCATCCTATGAAGCCACGTCAGAGTGCAAAATTTGGGGTAACATTTGCCCCCCAAGTCTGTATGGGACTTCCGAAGTTGCGTGTAGACTTCATCCGAGCTGCCTTTACATTTGAATGGGTGACACGTGTCAAGCACATCTGTTCGCGACTCGATGTGAGGCTGACTGGGCGTCCCTTCGGTTTTCAGCTAATAAATGCTCTGACAATTTATATTTTGAAATCCAATTTTCTCTCACCACGGTTGACGGCTACACTTGATTATTTTTTATTTCCCATATTCGCTTTTAAGGGGGAATCGAGGCGTTTGAGGTTCTTTTGAAATGATTACCCCTTTTTGTTGTTTGCCTATAAATACCACTGAGCATTTGTACACAAACTCATTTTCACCATCCTTCTTTGCTAAGTAAGTTTAGAGCGAAAAGAGAGGTTTTTGGCTTCAAGTTTGCTGAAGTGCCTTTATCAAAACTGCTCGTTTGGCTTGGTGTAACTTAAATCCAGACATCAGATCCTTGAGTAAGTTCTCGATTTCCTTTATGTTTACTTTGCACATTTACTTTCGAATGCACCTTCGACTTTGTTGTAGAAGATATATAGGAAACCCTAAGTTTAGAAACTCTGCGATTTTCCTTTGTCATGATTCATGCAATTTCACTGTCCCTAATGTTTGCTTTTTGAACCGCATAATGCCTGTCTTTCACCTTGCTTATTCTAAGCTTCATGAAATTTTTTGCCCTAACTCGAGAAAATTTCAAACTTCTTGAGTTTTGGCTTTTAGTTGAATATCCTTATTCTTTAATCTATTGAGTACTCCTGGTCGGCATATTTTCTTGTTTTAACGTTTGATATTCCGACTAAACACTCATCTTGCGTGTTGTCTTTTGAAGATGAACCCAGTTGAGTTTTAGGGAAGCGAACACCAAATCGACCAGTACTTGCTTCAACTCTTCCACGAGGATCATCCTCGTCTCTGTTCTAGCCCACCTTCTTCGAGTGAAAGGCATTCTTCCTTAAATCTTTTGTCCAGCCATAGAATGATGGCTTGTACTAAAAGTAAGGACGCTAATGATGCTGATGATGCTAGGGTGGACTTGGCCAGGAAGGACGCTGATGATGCTAGGGTGGAGCTCGGAGCTATTCGGATGGAGCTTGGTGAGGTCAACAAAAAGCTTTTCATTGCTGAGAAGAAAGTAGCTAAGTTGACTAAGGACCTTGAGGCTTCTGACCAGCTTGAGGCTACCATTGGCTCGATATCGGTACAAGTGAATAGCCTTCAGGAGGAAAGGGGAGTTCTTCGGACTGTCTTCCGTCTGCTAGAAGAGGAGAAGAAGACTGAGGAGGAGGAACTTACAGTTGAGATTGAGAAGTAGAAGTCAGGGATGGCGAAGCAGGTTGAAAAAGTCCATGCCTTAGAGACAGCTGGTCTCGAGATTTTTTATGAATTTTTGAAGGCTAACCCTCAGGCAAATTTCGATTACCTGGGCAAGGCCAAAGACATGTATCTCGAGTATTGTGCTTCTCAAGTGGCTTATGGTGAGCCCGATGCGACTGCTTCTTCCTCCGGCCAAAATGCTGATGTACCTCCCATTCAAACAACAAATCCCCTAGCTCCTACCGGCCCAGAAGATCCAAACCGAGAGCCTGGGACTCTAGCTATTTAACTACTTCTCTTTTATCCTTCTTTTTATATAGCTTATTCGGCCATAAGGACTTTTTTAAGACATCATAACCAGCCAAGCGGTCTTTAAACTTGGAAGTATTTTTCATTTTACAAACAACAGGCTGACCGGGCAGCTTTTAATCCCGGTGTTACGTGCTTTTGTTATCTTTAATGAATTTCATTCTCTATTTATAATCATCGTGCAATTGTGTTTGTTTTATCTTTACTAAATGCTTTGTACAGGTGTAGGTGCCCCCCAAGTGACCGAGCAGACTTATGACTCTTGGGCACTTGTTTTTTACAAGTATGCTTTTTTATCTATTCGGAGTCTTGGGTTCGACCAGACCTTTTGTACGCACTAGATGGTAAATTAGAAACATGTTAGTAATTTCGACTGAATTTGAATTTTGAAATAGACATCTTTATTCATTTATTGATCGAAAATGTGTTTGTTACCGCAGTAACTTACATCAGGGCTATTTGATCTAATATGATCTTCTAGCTTAACATGAAATAAAACAAATTATAGAAATAAGAAATTGTACTTTAAATGGTGGTCATCCGACTTGAGTACTTTTTCATTTTTGTCGAAACCTTTGAGCATAGTCTGCCCAGCAGTCCATTCACTTAAAAGTAAATGTTCTTTCAGTACTTAGTATGGTCGTCCGACCTGATAGTTTATTGGTAGTATTTTCTTAAATGTTCCCCATTCCAATACCATGGTACTAGAATGAGTTGCATTTTTTCATCATACTTGCCTAATTTGTATGCTCCAGATTCGAGGACTTTGACCACCTGATATGGTCCTTCCCAGTTAGGTCTGAGTACACCTATTGTGATGTCTTTAGTGTTCAAAAATACTCTTCTTAGGACCATATCTCCGATAAAAAATTTTGGAGCCTTTACTTGTTTATTGAAATACCGAGTTACTTTTTGTTGACGGGCTATAACCTTTTAGTTTGATGTGGTTCGCTTCTCTTCTATTTCATCAAGTGATTCGACCAGGATTATGTGATTGGTATCTTGGTTGTACGTCAATCTCCTGTGGGATGGTGGCTCGAGTTCTACAGGCAGCATAGCTTCATGTCCATATGCCATAGCAAATGGAGTCTGTCCGGTTGCCGTTTTCTCAGTTGTTCGATATGACCATAAAACTTCAGGAAATTCTTCCAGCCAATTTCCTTTGGCATCTTCGAGTCTTTTCCTTAGTGTGTCCTTCAAGGTCTTGTTGACTGCTTCAACTTGACCATTCGCTTGAGGATGTGCCACTGCGGAGAAACTTTTGTCGAACTGCTTGCCATTATCTGAAACTATTTTGTATGGCAATCCGAACTGGTAGATTATGTTCTTCACAATAAAGTCTTGAACTTTCTTTGATGTAATGGTTGCGAGTGGTGTTGGGTTTTGTGCCCTAAATAAAACCCATTTCAATAAAATTAGATTTACTAGTTAATAAAGATCAGAAATAAGATTTTATGTTGCATGGTTCACATGATTTATATCATGATTGTTTAATGTATAAATTCTATTAAGTCAAGAACATATGAATTTGTTAGCTATTATAGTGTTGTCAGCACAGTGGAATATAATCTTGATTATATGTTTGAAAGTTTATTCCCTGATTTGTCAGTTCACTAGATTTAGACTGGCATGGTAATCAGCGATAGGTATTCTTACACCTTGGACAAGTGTTATGTCCTTTCCAGGGCATTGGCAAAGTTTACCAGTATCGAATGTATGGAGTATACATTGGAAGGGACCGATATTGAACTTTGATTAGATATGTTGAAATTTACCGTAATATCTATTCAATTCAATATCCCGTAGTTGATCCTAGATCAAATGATCTTAATCCTGATATGATTAGGCTCGATCTCAAGAGTATTATACATGTTCTTTCATTTGTTAGTTAAGCTTACTTTTGGGTCAGGGTGATACATACATTTTGGGAACATGATAGTATAATGGAGTGGGAGCGCTAAACATAGATATGGAATCTATAACTTCTATAGGTATTTAGAAGTGAAATAATGATATTCTTTGAGCTTGGCTAAATAGAGATAAATGGTTGAGTACGCATTTCACTTCGCTCAAATATCATTACGCAGCTAAGTGTTTTAAGGATAAAATACATTGAATGGTGTAACGGTAATTTAGTCCCTATTCAATGTAGATCATATATTAGAGGATCATTGACCAAATTAGGATTATAACAATGGATAATTAATAGCGTATCTATATCGTGGAACATATAGAGCGTTCTATATGACTGATAGTGCAATTCTAAGTTCTATGCATGGATTCAACAAGGAATTAATAAGTCAGTGGATTTACTTGGTAAATTCTTGATCTGGTTATTGGAAGCTCGGTTATATAGGCACATGGTCCCCATACTAGTTGATACCATACTGCTTGTAAGACTCAGTTAATTGATTTTAATTAATCAATTATAATTCTAAAGTTAGACTATGTCTAGTTTATGAATTTTCACTAAGCAAGGGCAAAATTGGAAGAAAAGAGATTCTAGGTTTTATTTATTAATTAAGAGGCTTTATATGTCTAATTAATAAATATATTAAATGACAATATTATTTAATAATTAATTTTTAGTTATTAAATAATTGGAATTGGCATTTAAGTGGTTAAATTGGAAAATTGGCATTTTTGAGAAAAATGGGATGAAAAATGACCAAATGGAAAAAATTCCAAGTGGGGCCCATTATCCTATACATGGCCGGCCTTTATGCATTTAATTTACCATTTAGTATTTTTATTATTTTAATGCCAAATAAATCTAACCTAAACCTAGATGGTTACCTATAAATAGATAGTGATGGCTCACATTCAAACTTAACTCTGTCAGATGAAATTTCTTGGCTTCAGGAAAATTAACCCATCTTACCTATACCATAGCCGAACCTTCCCTCTTCTTTTCTTCTTCAATAATTTCGAACCTTGAGTTAATGAGTGGGTGCCCACACACATCAAGTGGTATCTCAATCATAGTGTGGAAGATTGTGAAGAATCCAATCAACAAGAAAGAGATCCAGGTTCAGATCTTGGTGATGCTCTGCTACAGAAAGGAATCAAGGGCTAGAGATCTGAATGGAAGGAGTCATTATATTTCGCCGCACCCAATGTAAGGTTTCCTAAACTTTATATGTGTTTATTTTATTGTTTTAGAATTCATATTAGGATGTTAATGAAACATACATGGTAGTAAATCTAGAGACTGGTAAAATATTTCCAACAACTGGCCTCAGAGCCATGGTAATGATTTACTTTCATGAAATATGGATTAAAACGATGATATGAGTTGATTTGGATTGTTTCATGTTGGTTTATGTGCTTATGTGATGAATGTATGTGTTGTACGTTTTTTTCCATGACAAATATTTTTTTTTTTTTGAAAATATTTTATTTGGATTCCTTGTGAAAAATTAAGCAATTTTTCGTTTTTACGGAACTCGATATCCGATAAAAATTGAAAAAGTTATGAATTTTTTAAATTTGGGTGCCATGGCTGTCGAGTGCATCGAGTGCACCGGGCACTCGGACAAGCCAGGCACATGAGCCCGGACAACAGGGGATGCTGCCTGTCTGAAGGCGTGTCACGCCCGTGTCTTCAGACACGGGATGCTGCAACCTGCCAGTCAGGACCCTACATCCGCCGAGGTTTCTCGGTGTCCTTCCCACTTTCCGCGCGTGCAAAGCTGATTTGCAGCCTCCTGGGGCTGCACGTGCAACCTACTGGGCTGCCTACACTCCCAAATCCAATTTTCATGGAATTCTTCCCAAAAATCTGATTTTTCCAATTTTCAAACCCTAAATTTAAAATAAAATATTATTTTTAATATATTTGAACTTAAATATCATATTTTAATTTAATAATATTTATTTTTCAATAGATTATTATTAATTTTGATATTTTGAGGTTTAAATTTAAAAATTGATTATTTTATTTTTTTTTTTAAATTATGGTCAGAATTTTTTTAATATATATATATATTTTATTTAATTATCATATTAGATATTTTGATATTTAACATATTTTAAATTAAAAGATAACTTTATCTTTTTTATTTGAAATATTATATTAAAATTATCTTATATGACAAATTAAATAATTAATAAATTTGAAATTAACCTAGATATTGTTACAGATATTTTAACCATAATATTTTTGTTATCCCAAATTTGGCACTCTAACGTGGCATCACGAGAATGGTCACACGTGGACTCTACTTAGAGCATCTGTTCGGATCAACATGCCGAGCAGGATGCCTCGCTGGCATATCCAGAATGGAATACTCAACAAGCCGTGCAGAATGAGCAACACTTAGCGAATTCAACTAAACGCATCGTGAGTCACCAGCTCAATCCCTATAACTCAGGGATCAACTTACGTGGATGTGGCATACACACGATCCCACTATCGGTGTATTCAGCCTCAATACCACGATCCTTGCATTCAGCATTGATCACACGATCTTTCTGTTTATGCGCATTGTAACGAGAGAGGAAACTCTTCCTTCTCAAGTTTCCAGCCCTATAAATAGTGAGGAATGTTCACTGGGCAAGGGATCGAAAAAAACTGTAAAGCGAGAAATTATACGCCAAAACGCTATAAGCTAAGGCTATCTAAGAATTATATATTCAGAGATATTATTGTAAGAGCTATAAGAAAAGGAATCTTCTTCCTTATTCTTAAGTCAATACAACTAACGAGGATTAGGCTATTACCAAATTGCTCGGGGCTGAACCTCTATAAAATTTCTGTGTCTTATTATTGCTTTACTATGAATTCTTATTATGACATATCATTTATTGCTTATCAAAAAGACTCATTGTCGTTGGCTAAAAGCAAAGTCAACATTTTGGTGCTTTTATTGAGAGCAGAATCACAAATTGCTATTTTCAATACTCGACACGATGGTGCAAACTCGTAGAGGCTTGTCCGACCCAGCAAACTCACAGACGCTGGATCCGACGTTGCAGGACCCAGGGAGTTCGAGGGTTCCACCCGCTGTCAATCCTGGACAGACGGGAAGCGTGGTGAATAGTGGGACAACTCTTATTACTGAAACTGCGCGTGGTGTGCAAGAGACCGGAAACAACGGTTCTGCACACAGCCAGGACGTTCATAACATGACTGTTCCACCAGGCATCAACGCCCAGACGACCATCGGAGATGCAACCGAATTGCAAAACCTCTGCACTGCGCTCGAACTCATGCAGGGTCACAACAATACCCTGCATCACGATCAGGAGGAATTACGTGCCGCAGTAAACCTCGCGTTTGACGAACAGAGGCGTATGTTCGCCGAGTGGAGGGACAAAGAGATGGAGGCATTAAGGGCTCACCATGCAGAAATCGAAGGTCGTAGTCGGCAAGCCACTGTACTGATACGAAGAGCCTATTAGACTATAGGCCAGCCAACGCCGAGCGTCATTCCCCTAGGAGAAACCGAGGATGACCCAACGCTGAATGCTTCCAAGACAACCAACGATCAGCCGTCCAATCCCCAGTCGTGAGTTCCACTCGTGGGCCAAGAGGTAGGCGGACAGACCTTGTCCGGGAATTCATCAAGAGGAGTCATGCTCGACGGATCCATGCAAAATAATGGAGCCATTCCACCTGCCAACCAAGCGAACCAATCGCTAAGGCAGTCAGGTTCTTTTGTGTTCGATAGGTTGGGAACAACCCATGACCTAAGGGATGACCAAAACAGACGAGCAGAATACTACAACGAACGTGCAGTCGGCAGCCCATACTCAAATCCCCGCTCAGAAAGACTCTAACGTTGTCCAACCCGACCAGAATGCCAATCAAGTCAGCCCAGCCGTACAAGCCCAGCTCGACAAACTGAAGAATATATTTCATGGCATGGCCGGGCAGCGTAACAATGATCTTGAGTTAGACCGTGCACGTGGAACTCCCTTCTCACCAGAGATCAATCTCCTGCCACTACCTCACAAGTTCAAGATGCCAACGTGGAAGATGCACACTGGGAGAGAAGATCCTCTCTCCCATCTCAAGTATTTTGAGATGCAAATGGATTTACAAGGGGTACGTGGAGACGTATGTAGCAGAATCTTCCCCGCTACTCTGTCGGAAGCCGCACAGCAATGGTATTTCAAGTTGGCTCCTGGGAAGTTTAGTTCATGGAAAACCTTCTCTTTGGAATTCCATGCACAATTCTCTTCCTCACGCCAACTCCCATTGCACCTGGGAGATTTGGTCGAATTAAAACAACGACCAGGAGAGCCACTCCGGGCATACATCAGCAGATTCATGACGGAAGCGACCAAGGTATCACGGGTAACCGAGGATGGAAAGTTATCCGCGATACTAGGGGGCATTGAAGTCCTTAGCGAACTGTGGAAGGACATAAGGAAAAACGGCCCGGTCGACTCAATGAGTGATTTCCTTGACCGGGCCGAAGGTTTCATCAAGCTCGAAGAAGCCATTCAGCGAGCAGAGGGTGAGCAAAAGCCGAACAAAACTGAGGTTCCTTCCACTGGAACGTCCGCCAAGCTTCCCCAATAGTCTAGCAATTCAAGTGGCAAACGTTCAGGCAACAACCACAAGCAAGGAAACGGGAAGAAGGGAAAGTTCACCGAAAAACCCGGACAGACTCCCTATGATCGCGCCAAACACACTGCATTCACTATCTTAACTGAAGATATTGAAAGTGTGTATATAGCGACTCAGTCGCTAATTCCGTACAAGAAGCCTGGGCCCATGAAGAAAGATACCAGTAAAAGGGACATGAAAAAATTTTGTCGGTTTCATGGAGACTATAGCCACGACACAAACAAATGCTACAACTTGAAATGGGAAATAGAACATCTAATCAAGAAAAACAACCCGCGCATACTGAAGTACGTCAACGCCAACCAAGGTCAGAATAACCAGGATCTGATGCCTCCGCCAATAGATGGACACTTGCAAGTCATCATTGGAGGCCCGCACATCGCTGGAGACACGGGCAAAGGTCGAGAATGATATGCCCGCACAGCTCAATACGAGCAGGAAGAAGTCATCCTGGTCGTGGAAGAGAGGAAGCCCAAAGTTCCACGCGCAGGAGAGCCAACCATAACATTCAACGACGAAGATGCTATCCAAATAAGATTTCCGCACAACGACCCGCTAGTCGTGGAAGTCCAGATAGCAAACAAAATGGTGTCCAGAACCATGATCGATAATGGGGCTTCTTCAAACATTTTGTTTAAGACTGCTTACGAGAAGATGGGGCTCCAGCTCAAGGACTTAACTGCATGCCTTCAGCCCGTCTATGGTTTCTCCGGCCAAGGAGTTGCGCCTCTGGGACAAATCCGGCTACCCCTCACAGTTGGACAAGCTCCAACAAGCATAACTATCATGGCACAATTCCTGATATTGGATGTTCCTTCAGCCTTTAACGTAATGCTAGGCCGATCAGCCCTGTATGACTTAAAAGCTGTCACATCAATATTCCACTCATGTCTGAAGTTTCCAACCAAAAACGGGGTAGGGTGCCTTAGAGGGAATCAGCAATCTGCTCGGGAATGTTACAACCTTGCAGTGGCCAAGGCTAAGAAGGAAGTATCCTCCAGCCAGAGCCCGGACAAGGGAATAAATATTCCCAAGTAGGAAACTTAACAAGGCGAGGATGAAGATGTGGATCCTCGACTTGGGAACCCAAGCAGAAATGTTGGACCTGTGGAAGAATTAGAAGAGATCGAGATCGATCCAGCTATCCCAACCAGAAAGCTAAAAATTGGAAAGGGTTTGTTGCTCGAAGTAAAATCGGAATTGATAAAATTTCTGAGAGCAAACCTAGATGTTTTCACCTGGTCACATGCGGATATGGTCGGAATCGATCCTTCTATTATTTCGCACGTCCTGAATATCGATGCTAACATCCGGCCAGTTCAGCAAAAACGAAGATTGCTGGATAAAGAACGAGCAGTAGCCCTGAAAGACGGAGTTCAAAAGCTGCGCAACAACAACTTCATGATTAAAGCCTTTTACCCGGCTTGGGTTGCGAACCACAAACTCGTGCCTAAGCCGAACAAGAAATGACGAGTCTGTATTGACTTCACAGACCTTAACAAAGCGTGCCCTAAAGACTGTTTCCCACTTCCAAGAATCGATCAGCTCGTGGATGCAACAGCCGGGCATGAAATATTAAGCTTCATGGATGCTTATTCGGGCTACAATCAAATCAAGATGCATCCACCAGACAAAGAACATACAAGTTTCTGGACAGATATGGGTCTCTACTGCTACAAAGTCACGCCGTTTGGTCTTAAAAACGCCGGAGCTACATACCAAAGATTGGTCAACAAAATGTTTAAAGATCAGATCGGCAGAAGTATGGAAGTGTACGTGGACGATATGCTCGTCAAATCCAGAAAGATTGGGGGGCACATAGACGACCTGGACGAATGTTTCAAAGTCCTCAGAAAATACAACACGAAACTAAATCCCCTTAAATGCTCCTTCGGGGTCAGCTCGGGAAAGTTTCTAGGCTTCATCGTCAATGCTCGAGGAATTGAAGCCAATTCAAAAAAAATCCAAGCCCTCCTGGATATGAACTCGCCAACAAAAACCAAAGAGGTACAAAGTCTAACTGGTCGAATCGCTACACTTAGCAGATTCGTGTCAAAATCAACGGATAAATGTGTCCCATTCTTCAACATCCTGCAAGGAAACAAAAAGTTTGAATGGACAGAAGAATGTGAAAGAGCTTTTCCAGACCTAAAGGCACAGCTCTCAAAACCTCCTGTCCTTTCTAAAGCTCTGGACGGTGAGGAACTGGGGATATACCTAGCAGTTTCTGAGCATGCCATAAGCTCCGTACTAATCAGAGAAGAAGACGGCATGCAACATCAAGTCTATTACGTCAGTAAAAGAATCATCGAGGCCGAAGGCCGATATCCGTTGATAGAAAAGCTCGCCTACTGCCTCATCCTAGCAACAAGAAAGCTAAGGCCTTACTTTCAAGCTTATCCTGTTCGGGTGTAGACCGACCAACCACTACGACAAATACTACAAAAGCCAGATGCCTCTGGACGGTTACTCAAGTGGGCGGTGGAGCTGCGGCAGTACGAAATCAACTTCCAACCCCGAACAGTTATCAAAGGCCAAGCCTTGGCCGACTTTATGGGGGAATGCACAGGAAAAATTGAAAGCATCCCAGAAGACTATCTCGAGTCAACACCACAGCCGAGCAACACTGAAAACAAGCCGACCTGGAAGCTGCATGTGGATGGGTTGGCTACAGATCAGTTATTCGGCGCAGGAATTGCCCTTGTCACACCTGGGGGAAACACCTGCATGCAGCGGTCAAATTTGGATTCAAAGCCTCCAACAACGAGGCCGAATATGAAGCCCTAATCGCTGGACTCAAACTAGCAAAGGAGATGAAGGTCGAGCACATCGATATCTGTAGTGACTCACAACTAATGGTAAATCATGTATCTGGCGAATACGAGGCTCGGGGAGAAAAAATGATAGTATATCTGAGCAAAATACATGATCTGCTCGCACAATTCAAAAGCTACAGCCTCAGGCATATTCCAAGAGAAGAAAATACAATAGCAGATGCGCTAGCCCGACTGGCGAGCAGCAATATAAGTGACAAGGCGAACCTGGTCCCGATCCAGTTTCTTGAAGAGCCTAGCATCACCGGCATGGAAGAAATCGAAATGATCGACACATCTCTGAACTGGATGACGCCAATAGCAGCCTATCTCAACTCTGGGGAACTCCCAGATAACCGAAATGAAGCTCGGAAAATGAGAAGAAAGGCAACACGGTACATCATCGTAGACGGGATCATGTACAGAAGAGGATTCTCAATGCCATTACTCAGATGCGTCACACAAAATGAAGCTGCACGGCTTCTATATGAAGTTCACGAAGGATTCTGTGGAAATCATGCAGCTGGACAGAGCTTATCAAAGAAAATCCTAAGGCAAGGCTACTTCTGGGCGACGATGACTGAAGATTCGAAAGCTTATGTCAAGAAGTGCGACAAATGCTAGAGATTTTCAAAGATACCAAGAGCTCCGCCTAATGAGCTGACACAAATGCAAAGTCTGTGGCCCTTTGTCGTCTGGGGAATTGACCTAATCGGACAGTTACCTAAAGGTAAAGGCGGAGTGACTACGCGGTGGTAGCAGTCGACTACTTTACTAAGTGGACTGAAGCCGAACCACTCGCAACTATCACATCAAAGAAGGTTCAAGACTTTATAGTGAAGAACATCATATGCCAGTTCGGACTACCGTACAAAATAGTTTCGGACAATGACAAGCAGTTCGACAGTCAATCTTTCACTGATTTCTATGCGAACCATGGCATCATTAAAAGCTTCTCCGCATTGGCACATCCCTAAGCAAATGGTCAAGTTGAAGCAGTCAACAAGACCTTGAAGGATACACTAAAGAAGAAACTTGAAGAAGCCAAAGGAAATTGGCCGGAAGAACTCCCCAAAGTTCTATGGTCATACCGTACAACGGAAAAAACAGCAACCGGTCAGACACCATTCTCAATGGCGTGCGGTTATGAAGCTATGCTGCCCGTCGAACTCGAGCCACCATCCTACAGAAGGTTGACGTACGATCAAGGTACCAATCACATACTCCTTGCAGAATCACTTTATGAAATTGAAGAAAAATGAGCAACTGCAAACTTAAAGTTGGTAGCTCATCAACAAAAAGTAGCTCAGTATTTCAATAAACAAGTGAAAGCTCGGAAATTCTTTGTGGGAGATATGGTCCTAAGAAGGGTATTCCTAAACACCAAAGATAGCACATCAGGCGTACTAGGACCCAACTGGGAAGGACCATACCAGGTGGTCGAAATTCTCGACTCCGGAGCATACAAACTAGATAAGTATGAAGAAAAAATGCAACTCATTCTAGTACCACGATATTGAAATGGAGAACATTTAAGGAAATACTACCAATAGAGTACTCAGGTCGGGTAGACCACTTCAAAGTACTCAGGTCAAATAGACCATTTCAAAGTACTCAGGTCGAGTAGACCACATTAAAGTACTATTGAACATTCGCTTCTAAGGGAATGGCCTCTTGGGCGGACTACGCGCAAAGGCTTCAGAAACAAAAGTACTCGGGTCGGGTAGACCACTTTAAAGTACAGTTTCTTATTTGTTTTATGTCATGTTAAGCTAAAAAGATCATATTAATCACTAGCTCTGATGTAAGTTACTACGGTAACAAATACATTTTCGATCAATAAAAGAATAAAGATAGTATTTCCAATTCTATTGAGTCGAAAAAATCAGCATGATTATAATTTACCTAAAGTGCGTACAAAAGGTTTGGTCGAACCCAAAACACCGAACAGAAAAGCAATATATTTGCAAAAGACAAGTGACCAAGAGTCATACTTCTGCTCGGTCACTTGGGGGCACCTATACATGTACAAAGCATTTGGTAAACATAAAACAATCACAATTGCACTGCAATTATAAACAGAGAATGAAATTCATTAAGGATAACAAGAGCATATAGTACCGGGATTAAAAGCTGCCCGGTCAGCCCGTTGTCCAAAAAATGAAATTCCAATTTTAAAGACTGCTTGGTCGGTCATGATGTCTTAAAGGCCTTGAGGCCATATATAATATATATGTATATAAACAGGAGATAAAAAAAAAAAAGAAGTGTTCAAACAGCTGGAGTCCCAGGCTCTGGGTTCGGTTCTTCTGAGCCAACTGGAGCAGGAGGATCTGTTGTTCGAGCAGGAGAAGCATCAGCAGCCTGGTCAGAAGTTTGGCCGGAAGTTGAAGCAGCCACCTCTTTCCCACCATAGGCAACTTGGGCGGCACAGTACTCGAGGTACATGTCCTTAGCGTCGCCCAAGTAGTCGAAGTTCGCCTGGGGATTAGCCTTCCAAAAATCAAAGAAGAGCTCGAGGCCAGTAGTCTCCAAAGCATTGACCTTCTCCTTCAAACGGTCCGCCTTGGCCACCTGAGCGTCCTTATCTTCCTTTAGCCAAAGAAAGACGTGCCACAGAGAACTCCTTGCATCCTGAAGACGATCAACTTCAGCAGATAAGGTCTCGATGGTTTCCTCAAAGCAATCAACAGCCTCGAGGTCCTTTGTAAGCACGGTGATCTTCTTCTCGGCGGCAAACAGCTTCTTGTTGGCCTCACCCAACTCATGACGAACAGCTGCAGTCTCCGGCCTGGCCTCCTCAGCTTCCTTCTTGGCCAAGTCTGCCTCTGCCCTCAAGGTGTCGGACAGAGTCGCACTCTTGGAAGTAGCAGATTTAGCCCGGGAGTAGGTATAAGCCAACTTCAAACCGACCTGCATAAAGGAAAAAGTCAGCATATGGAACTAAGTATGAAGAGCTAAAAGGGAAGTATCAAAAAGAAAAGACTAACCCTGGTGAGCTCCTTCAAGACTCCGCCCACCAACACATCCAGAGATGAGTCGTCAGTACCAACCAGTTGCTCACCGACCTCAAGAACCAGCCAGTTCATGTAGTGAGCCATCACCTCCTCGCCCTTCTTGGCCTCAGGCAGCACGGGCACGGGTGGAGTTGATGCCTGCACCCGCTCAGGGATCCTCCTGACCAGTTCGGACCCAGATGTTGGTGGCCCAGACTCCTTAGACTTGGCAGATATGGGAGTGGAAGGATTCGCAGCAGTCAGCTCCTCGGAAAGGTCAATAACCTCTCCAGAAGGTATCTTCTCTAAAGACCCCTCTCTGCCCTTAGACTTCTTGGCCGGAGGGGAGGCGCTAGAACTTCCGCCCATCCTCTTCCTCAGAGCGTCAATCATCTGCCGAGACATGTCTACACAGAACAAAAACAGCGTGGTTAGCAAAAACCAGCAGAAAATACAAAACATGAAAGTCAAGAAGCTAAAAAAGAAGTAAAACGCAGAGTGACTGCCTGCCCAGAAAGTGAAAAGTCCATCATCACCTGATATCTCAGACATAACAGCCTCCCCTTTTCCAGCATAGGGATGATAAGGTCAAATAGGTGAAATGGACTCCCTTATGCGAATGGCATGTTCAATAGGCTTGGGCGTGGCCGAGAGTTTCTTCTTCCTCTTCAAAGGAGTCACCTGCTCAGCCTCAGCCTCAGCCTCGGCTTCATCTTCAGGATTCATAAGCTCCTGAGCATACTGCTTGGCCCTGGCACCTCCCTTCAACTAAGCCTCTCGCTTCAGTTGAATCAACTCATTCTCCGGATGAGTTCATTTAGGACGGCCAGCATCAGATTTCCCCTTCTTCCCCGTCACGAACTTAGGAGAAAAGTCCTCTGGGTAAAGCCCGTACTGCACCAGATTCTCGTCGAAGGTCAACTGGATGATATCCCTGTCTTTCGCCGGCAACTGAGCAAGTTTTTGAGCTCTATCTCTAAGAGCAAGAGTGAGGGGAGGACGGTGATATGTCGAGATCTGCTAAAACTGAGTCCGGGTGATGCTCGGATCCTTCACCATGAAGTATTCATCAGCAAAATGCCCTATTTTGCTGATGGCCTTATGGTCCGTCCGGCTCAACCACTTGAAGCCTGGCTGAGAGAAGTAAAAATACCCCGACCTGCCTTGCTTGGGCGTAGACTTCAGGTCGAAGAACCAAGCAACCTCGTGGGGAGAAGGAGCATCCCATCCCTAGGAAGCGTAGAGGACGAAGAGAGCGGACAAATACTTAATGCCCTTGGGAGTAATCTGGGTCGGGCAGAGGCCGAAGAAGTCCGCCACATCCTGGAAGTACTTATGCAAGGGCATCAGCGCCCCTTGCTGGCCGTTAACCCCCGACCAGGCGCACATCCCCTTATCAGAGTTTGTGGCACGATTGTCGTGAGCGGGAATGTAGCAGTCCAGCTCCCCCAGGTATCCGTACTGGTCAAGAGTGCAGAGACGTGCCTCCGAAATCTTGGACGGAGGACTTACCCACCTAGCGCCCAAGGCACCCTGCCTCCTGTGAGGAACCGCCTCAGCAAGCTCCTCACTGACGTAGTCAACGCCCTTAACCAGGACGTCCCCGTCAGCATCGACTGGTTGCCCAGCCTCATTGTACTCTCCATAGTTAGGGTGTTCAATCTCTTCCTCTCCCTCATCAGCGGGAGGGCTGCCCGAACGCGCCTCGTCCAGCTCCTCAACCTCCTGGACTTCGGCATCCCCCTCACGGTCCTCCTCCATTGGGACCGCCAAGTCCTGTTCGGTGTCGGGGAGAGTGGCGAGCTGAGCCACCTGGGGATCAGAAGTGTCAGCCAGATGCGTAGTTTTCTTCGTACGAGCCATCATCCTATGGCTGGGTACGGAATCAGAAGGAGAGTTAGCACGAAGACGAGGGTGGACTTCGTGCAGAAGTTGAAGCAGCTCCGGGTCGATTTGATGCTCGGGCTCCCAAGACTCACCTGGGTTCATCTACAAAAGACAACACACAAGATGAGTGTTGGACGGAGTACCAAACGAAAAACAAGCAAATATGCCGACCCGAAGTACCCAACAGATTAAACAACGACCATGTTCAAAGAAAAGTCTAAACTCAAGAAGTCCAAAAGTTTTTCTTGAGTTAGGGCAAAAAAGTTCACGAAGCTTGGAATAAGCAAAATGGAAAACAGACGCAATGCAGTTCTAAAATAAGCCTTACGGCTGAAAGCTAACACAAGGATATGGAAAAGAAGAGTCGCAGAAGTTTCAAACCCTAGGGTTTCCTAAAGTGTTCTTTCTACAACGAAGTTACATTCAAAGCGTAAGCATGCAAAGGAAAAGCATAAAGGGAATCAGAAACTTACTCAAAGATTCTAATGTCCAGGTTCAAGCAAGCCAGCAATCGTCTGTAAGCACTTTGGCAACTCTGAAGCCAGAAAATTTTCTCTTTTCGCTCTAAAAGTTTACTTAACAACGAAGGGTGATGAAATGAGGTAATGTGCCAGTACTCCAAGTATTTATAGGCAAAAGGGTAACTGTACGTAAAAGAACCTTAGACGCCTCGACTTCCCGCCTCAAAAGCGAATATGGGAAATCAAAAGTAATTGAGTGCAACCGTCAGCCGTAAAGAGAGAAATTTGGATTTTCAAAATATTAATTGTCAGAGCATTAATTAGCCAAAAACCGAAGGGATGCCCAGTCAGCTTCATATCGAGTCTTGTACGGTCATGCTCGACACGTGTCCCCATACAAAGGCAGAGCCAGCTCGGAAAAAGTCTACACGCAACCTCAGAGGTCCCGTACAGACTTGGGGGGCAAATGTTATCCCAAATTTGGCACCCTGACGTGGCATCACGAGAATGGTGACACGTGGACTCTACTTAGAGCATCTGTTCAGATCAACATGCCGAGCAGGATGCCTCGCTGGCATATCCAGAATGGAATACTCAACGAGCCGTGCAGAATGAGCAACACTTGGCGAATTCAACTAAACGCATTCGAATTAGCTTAAATAATATATCATTGGATGAATGGTTTATAAATCATATAATGTCACTCTATTTTCTCTTAAGCAATTGAATGGCGCATATGATTATATTCCCAACATTCTATCCCAAAATGATATAAATCCTCAATCTTAGAATCTCTTTGATGTAACTAAACCTAAGTCATCAAAAGACACAACCACATATTTTATAAATCTATGGCATTTGTATCTTGTGCATAGTGGTTTTAACAAGATCAATCTCTGTAAAGAGTCAATATGCCTATATCCACTGAAAGTAAGTTCATCTCATTGGCAGATGGATGTACATTCAGGGGTGGATATGAGTTTTTGTTATATTCTTAAGGCGATCACTCTAGATTTTACCTTAAGCACAAAAATTTGAAATGTTTGAAAAAATTCATGAATTTCTAGCAATGGTGAAAAACCATTAAGGTAAGTGGTTAAAGATCTTGCGAACTGATAGGGGTGGAGAAATATTTGGTACATATGCAGTTCAAAGATCATTAAGTTGATTTTTGAATCATATCCAAACTTACCTCCCCAGAAATTCGATTTGCATATTGATGATTAGTTATTAGTCGTTGCCTAAGTTCTTCTAAGGAAATACCCTAGTGATAAGAAAATTTCAGAATGATGAAATGGTTGTGTACTTAGTGTAAACCATTACTAGATGCATGGATGACCTAATCAAAATCTTAAGAAAAGCTAGAACTGTTAACCATGGTTTGCATGTTTGTTTGCTATTCTAAGTCATTAAGGGTGGACCATCCCATAGTCATTAGATAAGAAAGTGTTTGTTTAAACAAATACTACTTTTCTAAGAAAATGACTAAGTCTGAAAATAAAGTAGCAAAGTAAAGGAGATAGTTTTCTTGATTCCATAAGTGTTCTATCATCTTATTCTTATAAGATGGTCCCACTGCCTCTGTTGTCTTGACACAACCAAAGAGGTCAATACCATTTAGTATTCTTGGACATAATTCACGGTACCTTGTTGTAGTGGGAGAGTTTCTAGGAACTCACCCTATTATGACTTGGAAGACACTAGTGATTAAAATCCATTGTGAGTTTAAACAAGTAATGGATTGTCGAAATTAGAAACTAAGAAGAAAAGCCAAGAGAACTATGGTCAAATCCATTCACATGGAGCAAACAAAAGTTTTCTTTTACAAGGACAAGAAAGGAAATTTTCGTTTGTAAGTCTATTCAATGGACTTAACAAAACTTCATGTTCCTAGTATTATAGGTTTGAGTTTATCTAAACCTATGGCTTATGGTGTACCTGGTAATTTGCTTACTCTAGTGCAAGCAACTTACTTTAGTAAGATGTTGAAGCATTTTCTTTTCTAATGGCAATCTATTGAAGCTTCTTGACTTCTAGACATAGATTTTATTTATCTAAGGAAAAGTCTCAACTATTCCAGAAAAGATAAAGCCATGAAAGAATTCCTTTAATCAGCAGTGAGAGGTCTCAGATATGCTTTAGTATGCCTTAGACCAGACACCTGCTGTTGAGTGGTAGTAATGAGTAGGTATCAAATTAATCCAGGAAAGGAGCATTGGAAGACAATCAAGTAAATCTTAAGATTAAGAAGAGGAACTATATATGAGTCGATAAGGGTGTATTTAATACCCTTAGACTACACCAAATAAGATTTCAAGACTTGCCTTAGTGCTAGAAGGTCTGCTGATGAGATGGTGATTACTTTGGGGGTGGAGTAGTGATTTCGGAGAAGTGTAAAAACCTATCTGAAGTCTCTAAGTTTACCAGAGAGAGACTGAATGTTGCAGGAAAGGTACTTATTCAGTCTAAGAAAAGTTCTATACATTTTTGGCACTGTTCCAACATTTATTAACTACTAGTGTTACTTCCTGATTAACACAAAAGTAGTTGCCAAAAGTATAGAATCCAGTATCCCTAGAGAGTAGACATATAGAGAGGAATTTTACAATATCAAGAATTTTGTGATTAAGGAAATGTAATGGTGGAGAAAAGGTTCTGGTTAATACAATCTGTCATTTCCTATTACTGAGAGTATACTACATACTACACTTGATTTGTATATCAAGGTCTTGAGATGATTTCAAATGCACTTTTTGTTTTATATTAGTGCAAGTGGGAGTTTGTTGGGTTTTGTGCCCTAAATAAAACCCATTTCAATATAATCAGATTTACTAGTTAATAAAGATCAAAAATAACATTTTGTGTTGCATGGTTCACATAATTTATTTCATCATTGTCTAATGTATAAATTCTATCAAGTCCAGATCATATGAATTTGTTAATGATTATAGTGTTGTCAGCACAGTGGAATATAATCTTGATTATATGTTCGAAAGTTTATTCCCTGATTTGTCAGTTCACTAGATTTAGACTGGCATGGTAATCAGCGATAGGTATTCTTTCACCTTGGATAAGTGGTATGTCCTTTCTAGGGCATTGGCAAAGTTTACCAGTATCGGATGTATGAAGTATACATTGGAAGGGACCGATATTGAACTTTGATTAGATATGTTAAAATTTACCGTAATATCTATTCAATTAAATATCACCTAGTTGATCATAGATCAAATGATCTTAATCTTGATATGATTAGGTTCGATCTCAAGAGTATTATACATGTTCTTTGATTTGTTAGTTAAGCCTACTTTTGGGTTAGGGTGATACGTACATTTTGAGAACATGATATTATAATTGAGTGGGGGCGCTAAACATAGATATGGAATGTAACACCCTAACTAACTTAGGCGTATTACGTGATTTTTAAACGTACTGTGCAGCTCGTTGCTAATCAACGAGGTTTATGGAAAAACGTGATTAATTAAAATTTTGCTTTTTTAATTAAACTTATAAACAATATTACAAAAGACTCGGGATCCCGATTATAAAATCATTTACAAAAAGATTTAACTGTTTAACTGTTACATAAAATAAAAGTCGTCTAACGACCAGTTACAAAAATCAGCCTCGCTGTCCCGATGATCGTACGCTCCAGGCCTAACCGCCCCGACATGTACAATCTTCTCAAGCTCGCTCACGGTCCATCAGCTTTAGCCTTGCCTTTACCTACACATAACGTAGAACTGTAGTCAACAGACTCAATAAGAAAAGCATAATAATACTCATACATAATTCTAACTGCCGTGTCCAACACGATACTGAGTCCCGCTACTGCCGTGTCCAACACGGTACTGAGCCACTACTGCCATGTCCAACATGGTACTGAGTTCTGAACGTTCATAGGGACGGTACTATTGACACGTAACAACCTGATTGGTCGAACCGGTCATACTCTGCTTGGTCATACTCCGGCTGTCCGACGTGTTACTATATCCTCCCGATCGGTCGAGCCGGTCATACTCCGGCTTCTGGTCATACTCCGGCTGTACCGACGGGATACGTCAATAGCACGGAACCACCAACCAAGTGTCGGCTGATCGGTCAAGCCGGTCATACTCATTCTTGGTCATACTCCGACTGTCCCGACGTGTTACTATATCCTCCTGATCGGTCGAGCCGGTCATACTCATTCTTGGTCATACTCCGGCTGTACAGACGGGATACGTCAATAGCACGGAACCACCAACCAAGTGTCGGCTGATCGGTCAAGCCGGTCATACTCCGCCGCGATCATACTCCAGCCTGTACCGACGTGACAGGGTTGGATGGTTCGAAGCCAACATACAACTAATGTAATCTAATAGGCTTCCTACATGCACGCTAAACATGTATTCTACATATGCATACTGTTATACTAATCTTACCTGGATTCCGAATTCAGGTGTGCCGGTCAACCTGACTGGAATTGAAGCTGAGCGGCGGATTACTGGCTCCTAAACCATAAAAATCACAACGCCATAAGTGACACGCTAAATCACTTCCCGGGGACTAAAACTAGGAACTAAAAGTTTCCCTATCGATAAAAAACATGGCAATACCCCCTAAAACATAAAAACGAGGAAAACTAGGGTTTCTGAAAATTCCCCAACCGGTAGACCGGTTGCCCAACCGGAATTCCGGTTCTGGGAAATTCAGGACCCCCATCCCGTAATTCGGATGCACAACCGAATTAGGTTCCTCGCAGGCGGCAACATTAAATTTTCATAACTCGACCAATTCAACCCCAAATTGATTCAAACTTTCCAGACCTGTTCTAAACCTTCCCTAGAACATTTCTAAGGCCTCAAAACAACCCAGAATACTCAGAAACAAAAATCACCATGTGAGCTCCAAGCTTTGAGTTAAAACTCAAACTTGGCTAAAGCTCACTCACAAGCCTCAAAGCTAGCTTAGAATCACATAAACAAGCATAGAAACACTGCAGAAAACAAAACCTAATTCATGCAATAACTACAGCCACCAATTTCTCAATTTTTTACTTGAAAACCTTAGCTTCTTAACAAGAAAATTAATCAACTCAAGCAAGAACAACTAGCATGCATTTCAACCTAACTAAACATAATTAATTCAACATTTTAAACATAAAATGTTTAACATCTCTGCGTTTCGGATCTGCGTAACTCTTCTGTCTGCTCTGTGAGGCAAGCATTCTAGCTTTTATCTTCTCTATCGCCTCATTGGTCCGCTGTACTGACTCAGGACCTAGGTATTTCCTCTCCCCTGTCTCATCCCAGTCGATAGGGGATCTACATTTCCTACCGTACAACAGTTCATAGGGAGCCATCCCTATCGTACTCTGATAACTGTTGTTGTAAGAGAATTCTATCAACGGTAGATACTTATTCCATGAGCCTTCAAAGTCCATAACACAGGCTCTCAACATGTCCTCCAATATCTGAATTGTCCTTTCGGACTGACCATCTGTCTGAGGATGGAATGCTGTACTAAATTTTAGCTTTGTACCCATTGCCCGTTGCAAACTTTGCCAAAATTTGGAGGTGAACTTCGGATCCCTGTCCGAAACTATAGACTTCGGTACCCCGTGAAGTCTTACTATCTCCCTGACGTACAGTTCTGCCAACTGATCCACTGAAAATGTTGTTCTAACCGGCAGAAAATGAGCAGATTTCGTAAATCGGTCCACCACTACCCAGATGGAATCAAATAAACCCGTGGTCCTAGGTAACCCGACCGCAAAATCCATCGTAATATCTTCCCATTTCCATTCTGGTAGGGTTAGAGGCTGCAACAACCCTGCTGGTCTCTGATGTTCAGCCTTAATCTGCTGACAAGTGAGGCATCTCGATACGAATTCTACCAAATTCTTCTTCATACCGCTCCACCAGAAGTACGGTTTCAAATCTTGGTACATCTTAGTGGTTCCGGGATGCAGAGAATACGGGGTAGAATGAGCCTCCTCAAAGATCTCCTTTCTAAGTTCCACACTGTTCGGAACACAAACCCTGGCTTTATACAAAAGCATTCCATTATCTGATACTGAAAAGTCCTTGGCTTGTCCAGCCAACACCTCATCTCGGATCTTTACTAACTCTGGATCTGACATATGAGCGACCTTTATTCTTTCCAACAGATCAGATTGCAGCGTTAAGTTGTGAAGCTGACCTACCACAAACTCAATGCTGGATCTAACCATATCCTCTGCTAGCTGAGGTGAGATCTGAACCATACTAGCTACTTGCCCGGGACCCTTTCTGCTCAGGGCATCGACCACTACATTGGCTTTTCCCGGATGATAGAGGATCTCACAATCATAATCCTTCACTAATTCCAACCAACGCCTTTGTCTCATGTTTAAATCTTTCCGAGTAAAGAAATACTTGAGACTTTTATGGTCGGTATAGATCTCACACTTCTCCCCATAAAGGTAATGCCGCCAAATCTTTAGTGCAAAAACCACTGCGGCCAACTTTAGATCATGAGTCGGGTATCGCTGTTCATAATCCTTTAACTGACGGGAGGCATAAGCGATGACCCGATCGGCTTGCATCAACACACACCCCAAACCCTGTTTGGATGCGTCACAATATACTACGAACTTCTCCTTGTCCGAAGGCAAAGCTAGCACCGGAGCAGTAATCAACCTCTGTTTTAGCTCCTGAAAACTAGCTTCACATTTATCTGACCAGATAAACCGCTGATTCTTCTTTGTAAGCTCGGTTAGAGGCATTGAAATTTTGGAGAACCCTTCCACGAACCTACGGTAGTACCCAGCTAAACCCAAGAAGCTTCTGATCTCTGTCACTGTCTTCGGTCTTGGCCAATCCCTGACGGATTCGATCTTCCCGGGATCCACCTTGATTCCATCTTTACTCACAATGTGCCCTAGGAAGGACACCTGAGATAGCCAGAACTCACATTTCTTGAACTTGGCATAAAGCTTATGTTCTCGAAGTCGTTGCAGTACCATCTGAAGATGTAACTCGTGCTCCTCTTCTGATTGAGAGTACACGAGGATGTCGTCGATAAACACGATCACACAGATATCGAGGAAATCCTTGAATACTCTATTCATCAGGTCCATGAATGCTGCAGGAGCATTGGTTAGTCCGAATGACATAACCAGAAACTCATAATGTCCATACCTAGTGCGGAAAGCCGTCTTTGGAATGTCCTCCTCTCGGATTCTCAACTGATGATAACCCGAACGGAGATCAATCTTAGAAAAGACCGTCTTCCCCTGAAGCTGATCAAACAAATCATCGATCCTAGGTAATGGATATTTATTCTTCACCGTTAGCTTGTTCAAACTCCCTGTAGTCGATGCACATCGTCATAGATCCATCCTTCTTCTTGACGAATAAAACTGGGGCTCCCCAGGGTGACACACTGGGCCGAATGAACCCTATGTCAAGCAATCCTTGGAGCTGAATCTTTAATTCCTTAAGTTCAGCTGGTGCCATTCTATACGGGGCTTTGGAAACCGGTTCCACCCCTGGTGCCAAGTCAATCACGAAATCAATTTCCCGCTGAGGTGGTAACCTTGGAAGTTCTTCGGGAAAAACATCCAAAAATTCCCGAACTACTTTAATGTCCTCTGGCCGAATGGTATCTGGCCGAGTGGTGTCCACCACCACGGCCAGAAACCCTAAGCAACCACCGTATAACAATTCTCTCGCTGACATAGCCGAGATCACCGGGATCCGAGATCCCTGAACTGAACCAACAAATACAAACGGTTCTTCACTTTCCGGTTGGAAGACCACCATCTTCCTTTTACAGTCAATGCTCGCCGAATATTTAGATAGGAAATCCATTCCTAAAATAATATCGAATTCGACTAAACTCATCTCTATCAGATCAGCGCTTAACTCTCTACCATCTATCCTGATCGGCATAGACCTAATCCACCTATTGGAGATAACCAATTCTCCGCCAGGTAACAGGGTTCCAAACCCTGATTCATATCTATCATACGGTCTACCCAATCTACTAAAGACTCTGGCCGCCACATAAGAATAGCCCCAGAATCAAACAACACTGAATATAGTGAGTTGTTAATAAAAAGCTGACCTGTGACAACTGATGGGCTGGCATCTGCATCAGCCTGCGTGATAGTGAACACCCTGGCTGGAGTGGGTATCGCTGGAGCTCTCGGTGCCTACGAGTCGGGCCCGGGGACAGTCCCTCTTGAAGTGTCCGGGCATGCCACAGTGAAAGCATCCCTGACCTTTGCAATCACCCCGATGATGCCTCTTGCAGCTAGGGCACTCGGGATAGGAGAATCGGGTCTCAGTACCACTAGGACAACTCCCTCTGTTTTGGTTCCCCCGGAACCTCTTGTTCTGACTCGAGCCACCGGAAGCAGTGGGTGCTCTCTTCCTCTGATCAATGGCCGAACCACTACTCCCCCTGCTATAACCTGAGGCAGGAGGGGTAGGAGCCCCGCCACTAACCGGAGTACTGGTTGATTCTGACATACACCCCACTGCGCCCTCAGCTCGCAGTGCCTTCTCCACCATCTGAGCATAGGTGGTGCTGTCGTCTGTGGTGATCATCAAATCATGCCTGATCCTGGCATTCAACCCGTCCAGATACTTCTCCTTCTTGCTGAAGTCAGTTGGCACAATTCCCGAGGCTAACCTCGCCAACCGATCAAACTGAGTAGTATACTCAGTGACGCTCATGTTCTCACGCTGGGTCAGGTGAGCGAACTCTTTCCTCTTGGCGCTTCTGACCGCCTCGTTGTAATACTTTGCATTAAAGAGTTCCTGGAACCTTTCCCAGGTCATGGTGGTGACGTCATGGATCTGAGACACCATGTCCCACCAGACCAGAGCGTCCTCCTGGAACTGGAATGTGGCGCACACCACTCTGTCGTTACCGGTGACACCCATGAAATTCAATATCTTGGTGATCATCGTCAGCCACTGCTCGGCTTTCATCACGTCCGGACCTCCCAGGAAAACCGGAGGTGCTTGCTTCCGGAACCGCTCATACAAAGGTTCCAATCTATGGGCCGCCACCACTATCTCGGCACAGGCGGCGAGGGCAGGTGCCACCGGAACTACGGCACCTTGGAGGCTGCAGGAGCACCCTGCTGTCTCAACTTCTGAATCTCGAGGTCTTGCTCTTCGATCCGGGCTTGCATCTCCGCAAACCGTAACTCCCAATTCTGGGCTCCCTGATCGGTTGGGGGAGCCTGGGCAGCCTGTGGCGGGTTCTCATCACCCCGACCACGAGCCCTGCCTCGGGGACCTCTACCTCGGCCCCTAACAGGTGGGGGAAACTGAGCTCCCAGACCTTGATTCGACCCCACTGAGTTGCCCTGACTCCTGGTGGTCCGCCTGGCGTCCATCTAGTTAGAACCACCTGCGAAACCCAGAGTTGGCATATCAGGTCGTATTAAAGGAGAGCTTACTAATGCCGCTTAATTTGGAAATTAAAAACGAAACATGCGCCTATTCTACTATCAGGCTACTAACATGCTTCCTAAAAGGCTTTTCTTTTTCATAACTGAATAAAATAAACTACTAAAGCAATAAAGGCTTACTGAACCGTGAACCGAGCTAACTGCTGATGATGATTGTACATGTCGTGACGATCTTCGGAAGACAACCTGGCGGCTCTGATACCAAATTGTAACACCCTAACTAACTTAGGCGTATTACGTGATTTTTAAACGTACTGTGCAGCTCGTTTCTAATCAGCGAGGTTTATGGAAAAATGTGATTAATTAAAATTTTGCTTTTTTAATTAAACTTATAAACAATATTACAAAAGACTCGAGATCCCGATTATAAAATCATTTACAAAAAGATTTAACTGTTTAACTGTTACATAAAATAAAAGTCGTCTAACGACCAGTTACAAAAATCAGCCTCGCTGTCCCGATGATCGTACGCTCCAGGCCTAACCGCCCCGACATGTACAATCTTCTCAAGCTCGCTCACGGTCCATCAGCTTTAGCCTTGCCTTTACCTACACATAACGTAGAACTGTGAGTCAACAGACTCAGTAAGAAAAGCATAATAATACTCATACATAATTCTAACTGCTGTGTCGAACACGATACTGAGTCCCGCTACTGCCGTGTCCAACACGGTACTGAGCCACTACTGCCATGTCCAACATGGTACTGAGTTCTGAACGTTCATAGGGACGGTACTATTGACACGTAACAACCTGATCGGTCGAACCGGTCATACTCCATTCTTGGTCATACTCCGGCTGTCTTACGTGTTACTATATCCTCCTGATCGGTCGAACCGGTCATACTCCGGCTGCTGGTCATACTCCAGCCTGTACCGACGGGATACGTCAATAGCACGGAACCACCAACCAAGTGTCAGCCTGATCGGTCAAACCGGTCATACTCCGGCTGCTGGTCATACTCCAGCCTGTACCGACGTGACAGGGTTGGATGGTTCGAAGCCAACATACAACTAATGTAATCTAATAGGCTTCCTACATGCACGCTAAACATGTATTCTACATATGCATACTGTTATACTAATCTTACCTGGATTCCGAATTCAGGTGTGCCGGTCAACCTGACTGGAATTGAAGCTGAGCGGCGGATTACTGGCTCCTAAACCATAAAAATCACAACGCCATATTGACACGCTAAATCACTTCCTGGGGACTAAAACTAGGAACTAAAAGTTTCCCTATCGATAAAAAACATGGCAATACCCCCTAAAACATAAAAACGAGGAAAACTAGGGTTTCTGAAAATTCCCCAACCGGTAGACCGGTTGCCCAACCGGAATTCCGGTTCTGGGAAATTCAGGACCCCCATCCAGAATTCCGGATGCACAACCGGAATTCCGGTTCCTCGCAGGCGGCAACATTAAATTTTCATAACTCGACCAATTCAACCCCAAATTGATTCAAACTTTCCAGACCTGTTCTAAACCTTCCCTAGAACATTTCTAAGGCCTCAAAACAACCCAGAATACTCAGAAACAAAAATCACCATGTGAGCTCCAAGCTTTGAGTTAAAACTCAAACTTGGCTAAAGCTCACTCACAAGCCTCAAAGCTAGCTTAGAATCACATAAACAAGCATAGAAACACTACAGAAAACAAAACCTAATTCATGCAATAACTACAGCCACCAATTTCTCAATTTTTTACTTGAAAACCTTAGCTTCTTAACAAGAAAATTAATCAACTCAAGCAAGAACAACTAGCATGCATTTCAACCTAACTAAACATAATTAATTTAACATTTTAAACATAAAAACAACAACAATCACAAGCAGCAGCAACAACATCAAAAAGCATGCATTTCACTCCATAATTCATCATTTTTTTTTCAAGAATTTAAAGAAGGAAGAACAAGGGCTAACCTAGCTTGCAATGGACCTTAAGATGAGATGAATCAACAAGCAAAATCAGTGAAGAAATCAGCTCCTTGCTGCCCAAAGCTTGGCCGAAAATGAGAGAGAGAAAAGAGAGTGTTTTTGAAAGCTTTTCTTTGAAAAAAATTCTAACTTTTCTAACTTATGATTTTTTGTAAAATGACAAATGAATAATGACACCTAGCATAAACCCATTTCAGCCAAATAACATTAAAATAAACATTTATTTTCCATTTCATAAAATCACAAAAGACAAAATACTAATGGGGCAAAAAGACCATTTTGCCCCTCCACCTTAAAACCACATAAATCATACTAAAGGGGTATTTTTGGGAAATTCTAAATTCCCGGCCATTCCCGACATTCCCAATGTCTAATAAACCGTCCCAAACTAATAACATGCTAAGTTGTGATTTCTACTGAGCCAAACGCCGAGTTCCAAAATACCAGGCACCGGAAATGCAACATATGAAAACTACTGAATAACATAACCATGCATTTCTGAATTCCATAAATAACAGTAATAAATTATTTAAATAGCTATAAATAATTCTCATAAATAATCATGATTAACTGATAATTTCCAAATTAACTAAGCGGGCTTTACATGGAATCTATAACTTCTATAGGTATTTAGAAGTGAAACGATGATATCCTTCGAGCTTGGCTAAAAAGAGATAAATGGTTGAGTACTCATTTCACTTCGCTAAAATATCATTTATACGGAGCTAAGTGTTTTAAGGATAAAATACATTGAAGGGTGTAACGGTAATTATTCCCTATTTAATGTAGATCATCTATTAGAGGATCATTGATCAAATTAGGATTATAACAATGGATAATTAATAGCATATCTATATCGTGGAAAATATAGAGCGTTCTATATGACTGAGAGTGCAATTTTAAGTTCTATGCGTGGATTCAACAAGGAATTAATAAGTCAGTGGATTTACTTGGTAAATTCTTGATCTGCTTATTGGAAGCTCGGTTATATAGGCCCATGGTCCCCATACTAGTTGAGACCATACTACTTGTAAGACTCAGTTAATTGATTTTAATAATCAATTATAATTCTAAAATTAGACTATGTCTAGTTTATGAATTTTCACTAAGCAAGGGCAAAATTGCAAGAAAAGACATTCTATCTTTTATTTATTAATTAAGAGACTTTATATGTCTAATTAATAAATATATTAAATGACAATATTATTTAATAATTAATTTTTAGTTATTAAATAATTGGAATTGGCATTTAAGTGGTTAAATTGGAAAATTGGCGTTTTTGAGAAAAATGGGATGAAAAATGACAAAATGGCTAAATTGCAAGTGGGGCCCATTATCTTATACATGGGCGGCCACTATGCATTTAATTTACCATTTATTTTTTCATTATTTTAATGCCAAATAAAGCTAACCTAAACCTAGATGGTTACCTATAGATAGATAGTGATATTGGCTCACATTCAAACTTAACTTTGCTAGATGAAATTTCTTGCCTTCAGGAAAATTGAGCCATCTTACCTATACCATAGCCGAACCTTCCCTCTTCTTTTCTTGTTCAATAATTTCGAACCTTGAGTGAATGAGTGAGTGCCCACACACATCAAGTGGTATCTCAATCATAGTGTGGAAGATTGTGAAGAATCCAATCAACAAGAAGGAGAATCAACATCAAGGAAGGAGAGAAAGAGATCCAGGTTTAGATCTTGGTGATGCTCTGCTACAGAAAGGAATCAAGGGCTAGAGATCTGAACGGAAGGAGTCATTATATTCCGCTGCACCCAATGTAAGGTTTCCTAAACTTTATATTTGTTTATTTCATTGTTTTAGAATTCATATTAGGATGTTAATGAAACATACATGGTAGTAAATCTAGATCCTAGCAAAATATTTCCAACAAGTGGTTCGGCTTCCGTCCACTTAGTGAAATATTCAACCGCTACCACTGCATATTGCACTCCTCCTTTGCCTTTGGGTAATTATTCGATCAGGTGAATTCCCCAAATGGCAAAGGGCCACGGACTTTGCATCTGAGTTAACTCATTGGGCGGAGCCCGAGGTATCTTTAAAAATCGTTGGCATTTGTCACATTTCTTAGCATAGGCTTTGAATCTTCAATCATTGTTGGCCAGAAATAACCTTGCCTTAGAATTTTCTTAGATAAACTCTGCCTGGTAGCATGATTTCCATAGAATCCGTCGTGCACCTCAGATAGGAGTCGTGCAACTTCTTCTTGAGTAACACATTTGAGCAACGGCATAGAGAATCCTCTTCTGTACATAATTCCCTCTACTATGATATACCGTGCAGCCTTTCTTCTCATCTTTCGAGCTTCATTCCGATTATCTTGGAGTTCCCCTGTGTTGAGGTAGGCGGCTATCGGTGTCATCCAGTTCGGGGAAATATCAATCATTTTGATCTCTTCTGTGCCAGTGATGCTAAGCTCTTCGAGGAACTGGATAGGAACCAAGTTCGCCTTATCACTTACATTATTTCTTGCCAATCAAGCTAACGCGTTTGCAGTTGTGTTTTCTTCCCTTGGAATTTGTCTGAGACCGTAGCTTTTGAATTCTGCAAGCAAGTCACGTATTTTGCTCAGATATGCTATCATCTTTTCTCCCTGAGCCTCGTATTCTCCAGATACATGGTTTACCACCATCTGTGACTCACTGTAGATTTCAATGTGTTCGACTTTCATCTCCCGGCTAGTTTTAGGCCAGCGATTAGACTTTCATACTTGGCTTGATTATTAGATGCTTTAAATCCAAACTTGACTAAAGCCTGCAGGTGTTTCCCCCCAGGCGTGACAAGGGTAATTCCTGCACCTGATAGTTGATCTGTAGCCGACCCGTCTACATGTAGTTTCCAAGTCAGATTATCTTCACTGTTACTTGGCTGAGGTGTTTGTATCGGCTCGGGGTTGCTTTTTGGTATGCTTTCTTCCTTGCATGTGCATTCTACCACAAAGTCTGCCAAGGCTTGGCCTTTGATTATTGTTCGGGGTTGGAAAGTAATTTCGTATTGACCCAACTCCACCACCCACTTGAGTAGTCGTCTAGAGGCGTTTGGCTTTTATAATATTTGGCGTAATGGATGGTCAGTGTACACCCGAACAGAGTGAGCTTGAAAATAGGGCCTTAACATTCTTGTTGCTAGAATAAGGCAGTAAGCGAGTTTTTCTATCAATGGGTATCGGCCTTCGGCCTCAATCAGTCTTTTACTGATGTAATAGACTGGGTGTTGTATGTTACTCTCTTCTCTGATTAGCACGACACTCACAGCTTGCTACTTGATAGCTAAGTATATTCCAAGTTCTTCTTTGTCCAGAGGTTTTGAGAGTACGAGAGGTTTTGCGAGTTGTGCTTTTAGCTCTTGGAAAGCTTTTTCACATTCCTTCGTCCACTTGAATTGCTTGTTTCCTCGCAAGATATGAAGAATGGGACACACTTTTCTGTTGATTTTGAAACAAATCTACTGAGTGCGGTGATCTGACCAGTCAAACTTTGCACTTCCTTGGTTTTAGTTGGCGACTTCATATCCAGGAGGGCTTGAATCTTCTCTGGATTGGCTTCAATTCCTCGAGCATTGACAATGAATCTCTTTTCTTTACAATTTTACCCTTGCTTAGTGAAATTTCATATTTATTAATTTAGACATATAAAGTATCTTAATTAATAAATAAACCTAGAATCTCTTTTCTTTACAATTTTGCCCTTGCTTAGTGAAAATTCATAAAGTAGACATAGTCTAACTTTAGAATTATAATTGATTAATTAAAATCAATTAACTGAGTCTTACAAGCAGTATGGTCTCAACTAGTATGGGGACCATGGCTCTATATAACCGAGCTTCCAATAATTCGAACCGAATTTACCAAGTAAATTCCCTAACTTATTAATTCCTTATTGAATCCACTCTTAGAACTTGGAATTGCACTCTCAGTCATATAGAACGCTCTATATGTTCCATGATATAGACACGTCATTAGTTATCCATTGTTATAATCCTAATGTGATCAATGATCCTCTATATAGATAATCTACACTGTAAAGGGATTAATTACCGTAACACCTTACAATGTATTTTATCCTTAAAACACTCAACCCTGTATAAATGATATTTCAGCTAAAATGTACGTATCACCTTGACCCAAAAGTAGGCTTAACTAACAAATCAAAGAACACGAATAACAGTCTTGAGATTGAACCTAATCATATCAGGATTAAGATCATTTGATCTAGGATCAACAGGTGATATTGAATTGAATAGATATTACTGTAAATTCTAATATATCTAATCAAAGTTCAATGTCGGTCCCTTCCGATGTATACTCCATACATCCGATACTGGTAAACTTTGCCAATGTCCTGGAAAGGACATCACACTTTTCCAAGGTGTAAGAATACCTATCGCTGATTATACCATGTCAGTCTAAATCAAGTGTTCTGACAAATCAGAGAATAAACTTTCGAACATATAATTAAGATTATATTCCACTGTGCTGACAACACTATAATCATTAACAAATTCATATGTTCTGGACTTAAATGGAATTCATACATTATATATATATATAATCATGAAATAAATCATGTGAACCATGCAACATTAAATGTTATTTCTGATCTTTATTAATAAGTAAATCTGATTATATTGAAATGGGTTTTATTTAGGGCACAAAACCCAACAAACTCCCACTTGCACTAATGTAAAACAAAATGTTCATTTCAAATAATCTCAACACCTTGATATACAAATCAAATGTAATAGTAGTAAACTCCTCGTAATAGGATCTGACAGGTTAAATTAAACACAATCTCTTCTCCACCATTACTCTTCCTTAATCACAAAATCCTTGATAATGTGAAATTCCTCTCTATATGTCTACTCTCTTGGGATACTGGATTCTATACTTTTGGCAACTACTTCTTGGTTATTCAGGAAGTAACACTAGTAGTTAAGGCAAGTTGGAACAATGCCACAAATGTATAGAACTTTCCTTAGATTGAATAAGTACCTTTCCTGCAACTTTAACATTCAGTCTCTTTCTGGTAGACTAAGAGACTTTAGATAGGTTTTTACACTTCTCCAAAATCACTATTCCACCCCCAGAGTAATCACCATTTTATCAGCAGACTTTCTAGCACAAAGGCAAGTCTTGAAATCTGATGTGGTGTAGTCTAAGAGTTTTAAACACACCCTTATTTACTAACATATAGTTCCTCTTCTTAATCTTAAGATTTACTTGATTGTCTTCCAATGTTCCTCTCCTGGATTAATCTGATACCTACTCATTACTCCCACTCAACAGCAGGTGTCTGGTCTAAGGCATACTCTCACTATTGATTTAAGAAATTCTTTCATGGCTTTATCTTTTCTAGAATAGTTGAGACTTTTCCTTAGATAAATAAATCTATGATTAGAAGTTGTGAAGCTTCTATAGATTGTCATTGGAAAGAAAATGCTTCAGCCTCTTACTAAAGTAAGTTGCTTGCACTAGAGTAAGTAATTAACCAGGTATACCATGAGCCATAGGTTTAGATAAACTTAAACCTATAATACTAGGAACAGGAAGTTTTGTTAAGTCCGTTGAATAGACTTATTAACGAAAATTTCCTTTTATGTCCTTGTAATAGAAAACTTTAGGTTACTCCATGTGAATGGATCAAACTATAGTTCTCTTAGCTTTTCTTCTTAGTTTCTTATCTTGACAATCAATTCTTGTTTAAACTCACAATGGATTTTAATCACTAGTGTCTTCCAAGTCATAAAAAGGTGAGTTCCTAGAAACTCTCCCAGTATGAGAAGGTACCATGAATTATGTCTAAGAAAACTAAATGGTATTGACCTCTTCGGTTGTGTCAAGACAACAGAGGCAGTGGGATCATCATATAACGAATAAGATGATAGAACACTTATGGAATCAAGAAAAAAATATCTCCTTTATTTGCTACTTTATTTTCAAACTTATTTATTTTCTTAGAAAAGTAGTATTCATTTAAACAAACACTTTCTTATCTAATGACTATGGGATGGTCCACCCCTAATCACTTAGAATAGCTAACAAGCATGCAAATGAAGGTTAGCAGTTCTATCTTTTCTTAAGATTTTGATTAGGTCATCCATGAATCTAGTAATGATTTACATTAAGTATACAACCATTGCATCATTCTGAAATTATATTACCATAGAAGGATTTAGGCAACGACTAGTAACTAATTATCAATATGCAAATCGAATTTCTGGGGAGGTAAGTTTGGATATAATTCAAAAATCAAATTAATGATCTTTGAACTGCATATCTACTAACTTTTTCTCCACCCCTATCAGTTCGCAAGATCTTTAACCACTTACCTTAATGGTTTTCACCATTGCTAGAAATTCATGAAATTTTTCAAACATTTCAAATTTCTTTTGCATAAGGTAAAATCTAGAGTGATCGTTTTAAGAATGCAACAAAAACTCATATCCACCCCTGAATGTACATCCACCTACGAATGAGATGATTATACTTTCAGTGGATATAGCCTATTTAACTCTTTGCAGAGATTGATCTTGTCAAAACCACTATGAACAAGATACAAATGCCATAGACTAAAAAAAATGGTTGTAGTCTTTTGATGACTTAGGTTTTGTTACATCAAAGAGTTCTTAGAATAGTGCAAGTGGATTCTGGTCACAGAATACTAAACTCATACAGTTTGAATCCATTGAAAGAAAATGGTTATTAAACACTTGTGAAAGTGTAACTGTATGATTAGTAATTCTTTCTTGGACCACCACTACTAATTTAACTCTAAGTTGATTTGCCCATACAAGTAGGAGATTTCTAAGATTGAGGATTTATATCATTTTGGGATAGAATTTCGAGAATATAATCATATTCGTCATTTAATTTCTTAAGAGAAAATATAGAATGACTTTATATGATTTATAGACCATTCATCCAATAATATGTCATTGAGCTAATTCGAAATGAATAACCTAAGAGGAATTAGGATAATTTCGTTTTAAATAAGAATCCAACGATGCTCCGATTAGCGAGAGTCAAAGTAATCTTATTTATACAATCTTCTTGTTTCATATTGTAAAATACTAGTCTAAGGTGTCATCAATTGATGAACATCTAGATGTTGCATATACAATATTTATCTTTCGAGATCTAACACTATTATGTTTGTCTAATGGTGAAAATCCATTAGGGATTTATCTCATTAGAAAAACAAACCAAGTTTGACCAACAATGAA
The DNA here is from genome assembly GCF_029168945.1 of Cannabis sativa. Taxonomy (NCBI): domain Eukaryota; kingdom Viridiplantae; phylum Streptophyta; class Magnoliopsida; order Rosales; family Cannabaceae; genus Cannabis; species Cannabis sativa. The sequence continues at coordinate 39,936,629 of NC_083606.1, read as the reverse complement.
GATTCGAAATTAAACTACAATTTAATAAAAGAAAATAACATGGTTCAATATAAATTCATACACAATTCAGAAATTATTAAACACATAGCAAGTAGGAATGATAAGTGAAAATACTAAAACATACAATCCTAAATAATTACCAAGGTCTTCAACAAACTGATACAGTGTCCCGGTAGGCGAGAGTCAAAGTATCATTCATCTGAATAGAGTTGTCAGCTCATCTAAAATGCAAACCATTCTAGCAACCTTTAATTCGATCAAAATAAGAATCCAACGTTGTCTCGGTAGGCGAGTCAAGGTTATTCTCATTTTATGAGCTTCCACCATTGTTTCATGTTTTATAAGTTTATCTCTAAGTAGTCACCGTAGGGGAGAGTCTAATAGAGACGAAAACTTATAAAACACTTATCAAATGAGATCTTACGGTGTTAAATGCGTTCAACAAATAACCATCCATAAGGGGGGCGAAGTCTAGCGTCTCGAGGTTATATTGAAAACATTTAACTATTGTAAGACCAACAACGGAGATCGAATATCCTTATAACTAAAAGCTCATTATTTTAAAGAGTTGTATTTTCTTCTAATATTTATTTTAATCAATTGATTTTAAATATATATTTATTTAATTAAAATTTCCAGTTTAGAATAAAAAATTCTAAATACAAATTTTAATTTAATATTTATAAATTATACTTAGATGTATATGAAAATAACATCAATTATTTCCATCTTAGTAATAATTTCCATAAATATTTGAAAAAATATGCAATTTAAGTTGTTTCAAAATTAATTTAAATTAATTTATAACTCCAATTTAATTTTCTATAAATATATATTGTATTTCGAAAAATGAAGTGTATAAGAATACTACTTTCAAAAATACTTTAAATAAAATAAAAATAAATCCTGGAAAGATTATCTTAATTTTATGTTGGCCCAAAATTAATTAATAAAATTAATTTACAATAAAAATATAATTTTCCTATTTAATTAAATATTTAAGAAAAATTTCAAATATTTAAGTATCATGATGAAAATCAACTTAAATATTAATTTTCTATTTAATTAAATACACTAGAAAAATACTTCAAGCAAAACAGATAATATCTATCTAGACTTTCATTGACTAATTAATTCAATTTCTAATTATAATATATTTTAGTTCATTTATTTTAATTAATCATTAAATGAAAAAAAATCATTGATTTAAGTTGGTCCAAAATTAAAATAAATAATTTTCAACTTTAATCTATTTTTCAAATTAAAATTCGAAATTTCTACATTAAAGAAATGCAATTTTGAAATTGTAGGAAAAAGATTAATAAAATAAAATAAAATATATTTTGAAAATTATTCAAAATTAAATTATTCTGAAATAAGATTCCAAACTTAAAATAATTTTCAACTTTAATTAAACATCATGAAAGTAACAATATTTAAGTATCATGATGAAAATCAACTTAGATATTGAAATTTTCAATTTAATTAAATGTATTAAATTTAAGAAATAAATAATTAAGTATAGAGGAAACTTAATTATGAATTCTATTTTAATACTAGGAAAATATGCTAAACTAAGATTGTACCAAAATTAATTATGAAACAATTAATTTCACAATCAATAATATTTTCCTATTTTAATATTATAAATAATAACTAGTATAGAAATAACTATCTAGAATATATATCATTAACTAAGTGTTTTTCTAAAATTAACTTTAAAATATTAAATGAAAAATAAATGTCATATATTTTAAAAGTTAATTATGTTGCTAATTCAATTTTAATTAGGTTAGACTAATCTAATTAATCCAATACAATTATTTAAATAAGGCAAATGGGCCTTCACAATTGGGGTAGTTCATGTGAGGGGGAGATGGGTTCAGTATGTCGTACCCACTTCTATTGGCCCCCAACTCTCACATAAGGCACAAAAGAGAGGAATTTAACCTTTAAATAAATAATTGTTATTCATTGAATAAGCCCAAATCTAATTGGGCCTAAATAAAATTACTTATGTCAAATTTTATTTTAGCAACCTAGTCCATTTACTTAGTAAAACTTAAATGGGCTTCCTATATGAATCTAAGCCCAATAGCAAACATACAGGCTCACACAGGTCAAATAATTTGGATGGGCCCTATCATGTTACTAGGTTTACACAGATAAAAGAAGTACAAAAAAATTACCTGTTACAAATTATTTATAAGATCTATTGACAATTGGACTATGATTAAAATCAGATCATTAGATCTGTCAACAAGTTAATCATAGTAATTTAGATCAAATAAATAATAGGTTTGTTAAAAAAAATTGAATAAACAATATAGAATTAAACAAACATTGTCCATGTAACAAATGTGAAATAAGATATTAATATAATTAAATTATTATTTTTAAACTAACCAACTAAATTTTGATAATTTAGGGTTGTTAAAACAAACCCTAAAAATCTCAAAAAAAGGAAACTAAGTTTAAAATATCTAGGTTTATTTGAATCAAATTAAATATCAAATAAGATCAATGATTTGAAAGAAAGAATCTTCAATATCACTTTCAAATCTTATAATTTAATAAATAAACCAATTTTAAAATAGATTTGGTTAGATAATTATTATTTTAGGAATAAAATAATAAATGAATAATAATTACCATAATTATATGTAAAAATATCTTAAATTAAGCAATATTCAAATCTCTACAAAAATATCTAAGTTATTTAAATATTTAAGATATGATTTATAAATTTCCAATAAGGAAAAAAATGATATATATATATATAGAAAAAAAATTATTTTTAAACTTATAATTTATAAATAATTAAATATTTAACAAAATAACAAATTTTGAATTTGAAAATATTATGGTAAGTATATCTATAAAAATATCTATGTTAATTTCAAATTTATTAATTATTTAATTTGTCATATAAGATAATTTTAATATAATATTTTAAATAAAAAGACAAAGTTATCTTTTAATTTAAAATATGTTAAATATCAAAATATCTAATCTTATAATTAAATAATATATAAATATTAAAGAAGTTAACAAATTTTTAAATCTGATCACAATAGGAAATATTCCAAAATAAAAATATTAAAAATTGGAAAAATTCTAAATTGAAAATATTTAAAAAAAATTGGAAATATTTCAAATTGGAAAAATTGAATTTTGGGAAACAATCCCATAAAAAATCGAATTTTGGGGAAAAATCCCACAAAATTCGGATTGGGAAGGTGGGTGCCCAAGAGGCTGCACGTGCAGCCTCCAGAGGCTGCAAAAGAGCCAATACGCGCGTGGAGCAGAGGGATTGCAGCCCCATCTGCCGAGAAAACTCGGCGGGCTGCAGGGTTCCAGGCAAGACGCACGGGCGTGCTGCAAGGTGAACGACCGAGGTACGCGCGCGGATGGGGGGTTTTCCGAAGCACCTGGTGCATGTGCGCACCTAGCTTCGACAGCCATGAATCCCGATTTTCCAAAATTCATAACTTTTTAAATTTTTATCGGAATTAAGTTCTGTAAAAACGAAAAATGCTTAATTTTTCAAAAGGAATCCAAATAAAATATTTTCAAAAATAGAAAAAAAAAAATCATGGAAAATATTCATACAACACAAACTTTCATCACATAAACACATAAACCAACATGAAACCATCCAAATCAACACAAAACATATAAAACATCGTTTTAATTTATATTACATGAAAGTAAATCATTACATCATTTTAATTCTAGATTTACTACCAAGTATGTTTTATTAACATCCTAATATGAATTCTAAAACAATGAAATAAACACATAAGAGTTTAAGAAAACCTTACATTGGGTGCAGCGAAATATTATGACTCCTTCCATTCAGATCTCTAGCCCTTGATTCCTTTCTGTAGCAGAGCTTAATCAATATCTGAATCTGGATCTCTTTCTCTCCTTCTTGTTGGTGATTTTCCACAGTCTTACATACTATGATTGAGGTACCACTTGATGTGTGTGGGCACTACTCATTCACTCAAGAGTTTCCAAATTGTAGAGAGGAAAAGAGAGAGAAAGTGGCATGTAGGCTTTTTCTGAAGGAAACAATGTGCAAAGTTATGAGTTTCCTGAAGCCAAACACTTTCTATTTATAGAATGCCCTCTAGGTTTAGGTTAGAATTGTGTGGCATTAAAATAATGGAAAAATAAAATGGTAAACCTATGCATAGTGGGCGGCCAGAATAAGAAATCGGGCCTCACTTTGCAACTTTCCCATTTTGTTATTTTTCATTCCCATTTTCTCAAAAAATGTCAATTTTCCAATTTAATCTTTTAAATGCCAATTCTAATTATTTAATAACTTAAAAAATAATTATTAAATAATATTGTCATTTAATATATTTATTAATTTAGACATATAAAGTATCTTAATTAATAAATAAACCTAGAATCTCTTTTCTTTACAATTTTGCCCTTGCTTAGTGAAAATTCATAAAGTAGACATAGTCTAACTTTAGAATTATAATTGATTAATTAAAATCAATTAACTGAGTCTTACAAGCAGTATGGTCTCAACTAGTATGGGGACCATGGGTCTATATAACCGAGCTTCAAATAAGTCGAACCGAATTTACCAAGTAAATTCCCTAACTTATTAATTTCTTATTAAATCCACTCTTAGAACTTGGAATTACACTCTTAGTCATATAGAACGCTCTATATGTTCCATGATATAGACACGTCACTAGTTATCCATTGTTATAATCCTAATGTGATCAATGATCCTCTATATAGATGATCTACACTGTAAAGGGATTAATTACCGTAACACCCTACAATGTATTTTATCCTTAAAACACTTAACCTTGTATAAATGATCTTTCAGCTAAGTGAAACGAGTACTCCACGATTGATTTTCGTTTGGTTAAGCTCGAAGGAAATCATCCTTTACTTTCTATTCGCCAGATAGAAGCTATAGATTCCATATTTAGGTTAGCGCTCCCACTCAATTGCACTACCGTGTTCCCAAAATGTACGTATCACCCTGACCCAAAAGTAGGCTTAACTAATAAATCAAAGAACACGAATAAGACTCTTGAGATTGAACCTAATCATATCAGGATTAAGATCATTTGATTTAGGATCAACAGGTGATATTGAATTGAATAGATATTACGGTAAATTCTAATATATCTAATCAAAGTTCAATATCGGTCCCTTTCGATGTATACTCCATACATCCGATACTGGTAAACTTTGCCAATGTCCTGGAAAGGACATAACACTTTTCCAAGGTGTAAGAATACCTATCGCTGATTATACCATGTCAGTCTAAATCCAGTGTTCTGACAAATCAGGGAATAAACTTTCGAACATATAATTAAGATTATATTCCACTGTGTTGACTGTTGGGTTTTATGCCCTAAATAAAACTCATTACAATCTGATTAGTTATCAATTTAGAATTTTGAAGTGAATTATGATTACATGTATGTTACATGTTTATGGTTTAATATATATACTTGATATATGCACAAAATCAGTTAAATCCAGAACATATAGTTATTCACAATTCCAGTATTGTCAATACAGTGGAATGTGATTGTGATTATATGATTCAAAAGATTTGGTCCCTGTTCATCAGTGTTTTGGATTTACACTGATGTGATAATCAACGATAAAGTATACTTACACTTGGAGTAAGTGTTATGTTCTTTCCAGAACATTGGCAAAGTATACTGGTTTCGAATGTATGGAGTATGCATTGGACTGGACCGATATTGAACTTGGTCAAAGATATTGTAAACTTACCGTTGTATCTTTCCAAGTCAATGTCAGAAGTTGATCTTAGATTAAGAGAATCTAAATCCTGATATGCTTAGGCTCAATCTCAGGAGTGCTCTTGTTCTTTGATTTATTAGTTAAAGCCTACCTTAGGGTCAGGATAATACATATATTTTGGGAACATGATAGCATAACTGAATGGGAGTGCTGAACATAAATATGGAAATCTATAGCTTCTACTGGTGTATAGAAGTAAAGTGATGATTCCTTTTGAGCTTAGTTAAATAGAAGTAAATGGATGAGCTCTTGTTTCAGTGACTGTATATCAGATCACTAAAACATCATTTACAGGTAACTAAGTGTTCAAAGGGGCAAAATACATTGAGGGGTGTAAACGGTAAATTGGTCCCATCTCGATGTAAATCATGTATATAGAGGATCTCTAAATCACATTAAGATTATAACAATGGTTAAATGAGATAGCATATTGATATCGTGAAACATATGATATGCTCTATATAAGTCTGAGAGTGCAATTCCAAGTTCTAAGAGTGGATTCAACGAGGAATTAATAAGTTAGGGATTTACTTGGTAAATCGGTTCAACTTATTGGAAGCTCAGCATATAGATCCATGGTCCCCATTCTAGTTGAGACTATACTATTTGTAAGACTCTATAATTGATTTATGATTAATCAATAATAATTCTAAAAGTTAGACTATGTCTAATTTGTGAATTCTCACAGTTTAAGGATGAAATTGTAAATAAAAGGGTTTCTAGGTTTAATTATTGATTATGAGACTTTGCATGTCTAAATTAATAATTATTTTAAATGGCAATATTATTTAATAATCTATTTTAGTTATTAAATAATTAGTTTTGGCATTTAAATGATTAGAATTGGAAAAATGGCATTTTTGGAGAAATAGAAATAAAATTGAGGAAAATGCAAAATCCATGTGATGCCCATACACACCATGGCCGGCCACATGCTTGCATGTTTCCCAATTATTGTTTTCAATTTAAATTGCCATATAATTGATAATCAAAGCCTAGCCTAAATAGGAAAGTGGTGGATCACACTAAATAAGACAGTTATTCAATTACACAATAAAAGAGGAAACTGTTTATTTGGAAAGTTGTGCTCTTCCCTTTTCCTATTTATAGCCGCCCCCTCTCTACTCTTGATGAGCTTGGGAAAGCTTTGCTTTGCATTATGTCACACGAAATCAAGAGAGAAAACAAGAGAGAAATTTCGAAATTCCTAGTGTGAGAGAAGTGCCCACACACATCACTCAGTACCTCATTATAGTTTGGAAGACTGTGAAGGATCACATCCAACTGAAGAACTTTCGGGCTCAGATCTTGATTATACTATGCTACAGACAGGAATCAAGGGTTAGAGATCTGAGTGGAAGGAGACATTAATTCCGCTGCAATCACTATAAGTTATTCTTAACTTTTATGTGTTTAGTTCATTGTTTTAGAAGTTCAATATTAGGTTGTTAAATCAACATACTTGTGAGTAGATCTAAGATCCTGGATAAATATAATTCCAACAACTGGCACCAGAGCCATGGTAATTGATTTGCTTGCAAGAAATTTGGACTTAAAACGATTTGCTTTTGATTTGGATGGTTTCATGATGTGTCATATTGATGTTTGATTGATGTTTGTGAATTTTGGGTAAAATAATTGATTGTCTGTATCTGGAATTATTTTTATTGGATAGTTTGGAAAATTCTAAGCAATTTACTTTTTTACAGAACTCGATTTCGATTTAATTTGAATTAGTTATGAATTTTTCAAAATCAGGAAAAATCTGGGTGGTGATCACCCTACCCACGCGCGCGGAAGGGCTGCTGGCAGCCTCCCAGCGCCGAGGAAACTCGGCAGAGCACCTTCCCTGCGCGCGTGGATGGTATGCAACGCATACCATCCGTACAGTGTGCTATTTTTCTTCGTTTTGTTCGATTTTTCATGCTATTTCATGGAATTAAATTTCGATTTTTTGTGTAGTTTTGTATGTTGATTTTTGTTTTTCAAATTTCAAATCTAATTATCAAAAATAAATTAATTTTAATTTTTAAAATTAATTTTAGATATTAGTGTAATTTGATTTTGAAAATAGGAAAAATCAAATTTTGCTTACCTCTTTTCTTATTTCCTTTAAAATTTGATTATTTTATTTTTTTTAAGGTCAGATATTAATTTTTTTTTGGTAACTTGACCTTTATTAAAATAAGATCAAAATAATCATGATAATTTTAAAATAGGAAATAAGGTATTTTTGTTAACTTTTTAAATTTTGTTGTTTTTTTTTTAAATTAAATTGTAAAATAAGAAAAGGGTATGTATTTACCATTTTCTATTTTATTATTTGATTTATTAAATAACATGAAATTTAAAAGGAAAGTTAGCAATTTAATTTTGAAATGACATTTAGGTTACCCAAAACCTAATTTTTCAAAATCGTAGGTTTAATTTTAATTTTATTTTTCAAAATACATGTTTAAAATTAAATAAATCCTACATCTAACTATCCAAATCTAACCTTGTTGCAGGAGTATGTGTTTTAGATTGTTTGTAAGTTTTCTAAAACCTATTATTACTTGATCTAAATTGCCAGGGTTAACTTGTTGACAAATCAATTGATCTGATTTTAACCCATGGTTCAATTGATGATAGATCAAGTAGATAATTTGTAACAGGTAATTTTTACAAACTTCTTTCATCTGTGTATGACCTAGTAACATGATAGGATCCATCCAAATCTGTGTGCCTGTGTGAGCCTATATGTTTAATTTCTATTATAGATACATATAGGTTGTTGTTGCTAAATAAAATGTCATAACCTGATAGATTTTATTTAGGCTCATTTAGTTAATGGGCCTATTCAATTAATAACAGTTGTTCATTTTAAGGTTAAATTCCTCTCCTTTGGGCCTTGTGTGAGAGTTGGGAGCCTTAGAAGTGGGTGCGACATACTGGACCCAGCCCCCCCTCACATGAACAACCCCAATTGTGAAGGCCTATTTGCCTGATTTGGATAACTGTGCTAGGTTAATTATACTAGTTTGACCTAATAAAATTGAATAGCAACATAATTAATTTCTTCGAAATTAATTTAAGAAAAACATAGTTTAATGAATTTCATATCTAGATAAACTATTTGTATTTTTCTTGTATTTAATTTAATAAAGAATTTTAACTAACTAGATTCTTTCTGAAACTTACTTTTATTATTTCATTAAATATTCTTATTTAAGTTATGAATTAGTTATTACTAATTTTTCCTTTTAACTTAAATTTGAATATATTTTGATTATAATATTAAGCTGAGGAATTCTAGGAATTAGTTATTGAAGATTCTTAAAAGATATTATTTTAAGTTGGTTTTAAACTTAAAAGGGGAATATCTTTAAATTAGGTAGTTACCACCTAATTTTGATATTTAATTAAATTATGTTTGGAAAATTTTAAGTTTGTAAATTATAGATTCTTTCTATAATAACTTAAATCAGACATTTTCTAGATCTTGAAAAGATACTTAGTAGAATTGAGATATTTTCTAGATAGTTATTTATATACTAATTATTATTTCTAATATAGGAAAATATCATTGATTGTGAAATTACTTGTTTAATAATTAATTTTGGTACAATTCAATTAAGGATATTTTTCCTTGTATTAAATTGGAAATTAATAATTAAACCTTCGCTATACTTAATTATTTATTTCCTGAATTTAATACATTTAATTAAATTGAAAATTAAATATCTAAGTTGATTTTCATAATGATACTTAGGTATTGTAATTTTCATGATATTTAATTAAATAAGAAAATTATTTTAAGTTGGATATTTCCATAACAACTTAAATTTGAATAATTTTCAAAATATATTTTATTTATTTTATTAATCATTTTTTTAAAATTGCATTTAATTATGCAAGATGATTTTGAATTTATCTTGAAAGATAGATTGAAGTTGTAAATTAATTATTTTAATTAATTTTGAATCAACTTAAATCAATGATCTTTTCATTTAATGATTAATTTAAAATAAAGGAACTGAAATATATTATTAGAAATTGGATTAATTAGTCAAGAAAATCTAGATAGATAATATTTTTGCTTGAAGTATTTTTTCTAAGTAAAGTTTGATTTATTTTAATGTATTAGAAAATTGTATATTTTTTGAAATACAATATATATATTTATAGAAAATTTTAATTTGAGTTGCAAATTAATTTAAATTAATACAACTTAAATTAAGTAATTTTCTTAATATTTGTTGGAAAATTAATACTAAGATAAAAATAATTCATTTTATTTTCTTAACCATCTAAGTTTAATTTTACAGATATTAAATTAAATTTTATTTAGATTCTTTCTAATTTAAAATTTAACAAATATATATATATATGGATTTAAAATAAATAAATAATAGAAGAAAATACAATTTTAAATAATGAGCTTTATTATTTTAAGATATTCGATCTCCATTGTTTGTTTTACATAGCTATTGTTTTAGTGAGTAATCCTCCCTAATGGAGGAACGTTCATTAGCAAGTTAGCACCGTTTAATCTCGAAAGATAAGTATGTTTGTAAGTGTTTTATATTGGTATTGATCACCCTAATGGTGGGTACTGTATAAGACTTACAAACATATGAAACAATGGTAGAAGCTCATGAAATAAGAATGACCTTGACTCTCGCCTAAACGGGAAAACGTCGGATTCTCTTTTTCGATCGAATAAAAGGTTGCTAGAATGTTTGCCATTTTAGATGAGCTGACAACTCTATTCAATGGATGATAGCTTTGACTCTCGCCTAAACAGGACACTGATATCAGTTTGTTGAAAACCTTGGAAATTATTTAGGATTGAATTATTTTTGTATTTTCTCTAGTCATTCCTACTTGCTGTGTGCTAATAATTTCTAAATAAGATTTTGTGATAAACCATAATTTATATCTATGTGTTATCTTGTAGTATCCTGAATTGCAATGTCAAATCCCATGTTGTCACTCTTAACTGAAAATAAGCTAAATGGGTCTAACTTCCCAAAGTGGAGAGAGAACATTCATATTGCTCTCATAGGTGAAAGTGCCTCGTTTGTGTTGACTGAGCCGTCCCCTGAGCAGCCAGGTGACAATGCAACCAAAACTGTGAAAGAGAAGTTCGAGCGTTGGCAGAATGCTAACAATAAAGCTCGTTACTTCATGCTTTCCAGCATGGTTGACACCTTGAAAACAAGGTTTGCAAACACTGTCACGGCTGCAGAAATCATGACGCAGTTAACTGAGCTATTCGGTATGGCATCTATCCAGTCTCGTTTTGACGCGACTAAGAAATTCATCAACGCACGGATGGAACCCCATCAGAATGTGCGTGATCACCTTCTCCAGATGGCTAGTTATTTCTAGGAAGCCCAGAATCATGGTGCTGAAATGGATCAGACTACTCAAGTGAGTCTCATCTTGAATAGTCTGACTCCAGATTTTCTGCCCTACACATCAAATTATGTCATGAATAAGAAGGAACAAGACTTTCATACTTTAGTCAATGACCTTCAGACATATGAAAATTTGATTGGAGGTCCCAAGAAAAGAGGGAATAAACCTCAGAATTCTGGAAATGGTAATAAGACGAGTAATCCTGAGGCACATGTTGCTTCTACTTCCAAATCCAATCATAAGAAGAAGTGGAAAAATGCCAAGAAGCGAGCTCAAGCTGCGAATGCAGCTAAGAACAAAAATGCTGGAGCTTCTGGTAATACACCAAAAGGAAAGTGTTTCTACTGCAATGAGAAAGGCCATTGGAAATCCCAATGTCCTAAGTATCTCGCAAAGAAACAAGGTATAATCTTTATAAACTGATGTGTTTTTAGTGAATTATTATCATTTTGGATTATTAATTCTGGACTACTAACGTTGTTTATTATTCTTCTTATAGCTAAAGCTTCTTAAACTCGGGTGTTGTCTTAGCGAGTTGGATTAGAAAGCTGGATGGTGGATGGAGATTGTCTACAATAAAGAAGAAGCTCTTTCATTTGAATTAATTGTTTAGTTTTTTTCAAACAATTTGGATTTCAAGGTTTGGGATCTTAATTCCCTGTTTGGTTCTCATATTATTGCAAACAATTTTTTGGTTTATAATAAAGTATTTTTTTCAAATATATTGCAATTTATGAGTTGAGCTTTAGTACTTTATCTTATCTATTACCAATTGTTATATTTATTATGTTTGCATGTGTATGTGTTTTTATTATTGATACAAATTCTAAAGGAATTTAAACTCTTTACAGAGTTATTACTACATAAACACTAGAAATTATTTCTATGTTTATGAATAATTGTTAGTTCTACAACAATTATTTGAGAATCTGTTTAATAAAAAGATCTTTTGATCTGATAGGGGTGGAGAAAAATTAAGAATAATATGCAGTTCAAACGATCTTTTATATCTAATGAACTCTGGATTATATTCAACTCCACAGACTCTCTATCACACTTAGAGATTTACAACCTTTAGGGGTGGACCATAATCTCTATAAACTTAGGGGTGGACTTTATTCTACAGTACCCTTTGTGACACATAATTTTAAACATGGAAATAATATAATAAATTAGCTATTATCAGAATAAATCCTTGATCTTGATTATATGTTCCAGTTTAGATTCACTGTTGTAATAGTTATTGATACCATTAAAGTTCTTTGATAATGTATCACATTACCTTGGTTGAGTGGGAGAATATTAAAATTCTTTACCCATCTTCGTTTGGTTGATAATTGTGATAGGAACTTAAGAACACCTCTGATAAAAACAAGTCTAACCATTCACATGGTTAGAAATAACTTATCAGAATTATGAGAGTAAGATAGAAGAATTCTTGCATAGTCTATTCGAAAGACTTGATTCAAGATGTATATTCCTCATAACATTTTATGGTATCTTGATTTGATTGCTTAAATCTCTAGCAAGTATTTTACACTTCAAATACTAGACTGCTATGTTGTTGACCTAGTCTTAAAGAAACTTACAGTTTCAGCTTAAGATAATAAGTCACAATGAGATGTTCCCAGAAACAATAGTAAAAGGTTAAAAGTTTCTAACCAGACATCTGCTATTGAGTGGGAGCCATCTGAGATGTAATCAAATGGGGAACATTAGGGGACAATCAAGAAAGATTTAAAAAAGTGACCTATATGTTATTAAAGAACTATGCATCCACACCAACTCATTAAGAATTGTGAGATGGTGGTTACTCTGGGGGTGGAGGAATCATTATAGAAGAGTGTTAAAACCCATTCATAATAATTCACGCTTCATCAGAGAAGATATAACTTTGTAAATTCGAAATTACCAGAAAGTTATTTTACTGAAGAAAATTCTACACTGCATTATCTCAATTCCAAATTTTAAAATTTGAGAGATATGTCTTCTGGTTGTTCAGATGTACTTAATGGGCAGTAAGGATTTCAGTATCCCTTGATGAGTAAAGCATAAGTTAAGGAGGTTTCATGAGTCTTATGAACCTGGTTCTAGATATATGGGTGGATTCAAATATACTACACTTGATCAGAGGATCAAGGCAAAAAGGTTGATTGTAATGTACAACTTGTTTTATGTTAGTGCAAGTGGGAGTTTGTTGGGTTTTATGCCCTAAATAAAACTCATTACAATCTGATTAGTTATCAATTTAGAATTTTGAAGTGAATTATGATTACATGTATGTTACATGTTTATGGTTTAATATATATACTTGATATATGCACAAAATCAGTTAAATCCAGAACATATAGTTATTCACAATTCCAGTATTGTCAATACAGTGGAATGTGATTGTGATTATATGATTCAAAAGATTTGGTCCCTGTTCATCAGTGTTTTGGATTTACACTGATGTGATAATCAGCGATGAAGTATACTTACACTTGGAGTAAGTGTTATGTTCTTTCCAGAACATTGGCAAAGTATACTGGTTTCGAATGTATGGAGTATGCATTGGACTAGACCGATATTGAACTTGGTCAAAGATATTGTAAACTTACCGTTGTATCTTTCCAAGTCAATGTCAGAAGTTGATCTTAGATTAAGAGAATCTAAATCCTGATATGCTTAGGCTCAATCTCAGGAGTGCTATTCTTGTTCTTTGATTTATTAGTTAAAGCCTACCTTTGGGTCAGGATAATACATATATTTTGGGAACATGATAGCATAACTGGATGGGAGTGCTGAACATAAATATGGAAATCTATAGCTTCTACTGGTGTATGGAAGTAAAGTGATGATTCCTTTTGAGCTTAGTTAAATAGAAGTAAATGGATGACCTCTTATTTCAGTGACTGTATATCAGATCACTAAAACATCATTTACAGGTAACTAAGTGTTCAAAGGGGCAAAATACATTGAGGGGTGTAAACGGTAAATTGGTCCCATCTCGATGTAAATCATGTATATAGAGGATCTCTAAATCACATTAAGATTATAACAATGGTTAAATGAGATAGCATATTGATATCGTGAAACATATGATATGCTCTATATAAGTCTGAGAGTGCAATTCCAAGATCTAAGAGTGGATTCAACGAGGAATTAATAAGTTAGGGATTTACTTGGTAAATCGGTTCAACTTATTGGAAGCTCAGCATATAGATCCATGGTCCCCATTCTAGTTGAGACTATACTGTTTGTAAGACTCTATAATTGATTTATGATTAATCAATTATAATTCTAAAAGTTAGACTATGTCTAATTTGTGAATTCTCACAATTTAAGGATGAAATTGTAAATAAAAGGGTTTCTAGGTTTAATTATTGATTATGAGACTTTGCATGTCTAAATTAATAATTATTTTAAATGGAAATATTATTTAATAATCTATTTTAGTTATTAAATAATTAGTTTTGGCATTTAAATGATTAGAATTGGAAAAATTGCATTTTTGGAGAAATAGAAATAAAATTGAGGAAAATGCAAAATCCATGTGAGGCCCATACACACCATGGCCGGCCACATGCTTGCATGTTTCCCAATTATTGTTTTCAATTTAAATTGCCATATAATTGCTAATCAAAGCCTAGCCTAAATAGGAAAGTGGTGGATCACACTAAATAAGGCAGTTATTCAATTACACAGTAAAAGAGGAAACTGTTTATTTGGAAAGTTGTGCTCTTCCCTTTTCCTATTTATAGTCGCTCCCTCTCTACTCTTGATGAGCTTGGGAAAGCTTTGCTTTGCATTGTGTCACACGAAATCAAGAGAGAAAACAAGAGAGAAATTTCGAAATTCCTAGTGAGAGAGAAGTGCCCACACACATCACTCAGTACCTCATTATAGTTTGGAAGACTGTGAAGGATCACATCCAACTGAAGAACTTTCGGGCTCAGATCTTGATTATACTCTGCTACAGACAGGAATCAAGGGTTAGAGATCTGAGTGGAAGGAGACATTAATTCTGCTGCAATCACTGTAAGTTATTCTTAACTTTTATGTGTTTAGTTCATCGTTTTAGAAGTTCAATATTAGGTTGTTAAATCAACATACTTGTGAGTAGATCTAAGATCCTGGATAAATATAATTCCAACATTGACAACACTATAATCATTAACAAATTCATATGTTCTGAACTTAAATGGAATTCATACATTAGATATATATAATCATGAAATAAATCATGTGAACCATGCAACATAAAATGTTATTTCTGATCTTTATTGATAAGTAAATCTGATTATATTGAAATGGGTTTTATTTAGGGCACAAAACCCAACACCCCAGCCTTCCTGGATTTGACGAGCATGTAATCCACATACACTTCCATATTTTGCCCGATCTGGTCTTTAAATTTTTTTTACCAATCTTTGGTATGTTGCTCCAGCATTTTTTAGACCGAACAACATTACTTTGTAATAATATAGACCTAAATCTGTTCGGCAACTTGTATGTTCTTGGTCTGGTGGATGTATTTTGATCTGATTGTACCCTAAATAAGCATCCATGAAGTTTAATATTTCATGCCCTGCTGTTGCGTCCACGAGCTGATCGATTCTTGGAAGTGGAAAACAGTCTTTGGGGCATGCTTTGTTGAGGTATGTGAAATCAATACACACTCGCCATTTCTTGTTCCGCTTGGGCACTAGTACGGGATTTGCAACCCAAGCTAGGTAGAAAGCTTCAATTATGAAATTTTTGTTGCGTAGCTTTTCTACTTCTTCTTTTAGGGCTAGTGCTCGCTCTTTCTCCAATAGCTTCGCTTTTGTTGAACTGGCCGAAAGTTGGGATTAATATTCAGGACGTGCAAAATGATAGAGGGATCAATTCCGACCATATCCTCATGTGACCAGGCAAAAACGTCTAGGTTTGCTCTCAGAAATTTTATCAATGCTGATTTTACTTCAAGCAACAAACCCTTTCCGATCTTTAGCTTTCTGGCCGAGATATCTGGATCGATCTCGATCTCTTCCAACTCTTCAACAGGTCCAACATTGCTACTTGGGTCCCCAAGTCGAGGATCCACATCTTCATCCCTGCCTTGGGAGACTCCCTACTTGGAAATGTTTTTTCCCTTGTCTGTGCTCTGGTTAGAGGATACTTCCTTCTTAGCCTTGGCCATTGCAAGGTTATAACATTCTCGAGCAGTCTGCTGGTTTTCTCTCAGACACCCTACCCCATTCTTTGTTGGAAACTTCAGGCACGAGTGGAATATCGATGTGACAGCCTTTAAGTCATACAAAGCTGGATGGCCTAGCATTACGTTAAAGCCTGAAGGAACATCTAATACCAGGAATTGTGCCATAATAGTCATGCTCGTCGGAGCTTGTCCAACAGTGAGGGGTAGACGAATTTGTCCCAGAGGTGTGACTCCTTAGCCGGAGAAACCATAGACAGGCAGGAGACATGTGGCTAGATCCTTGAGCTGGAGTCCCATCTTTTCATAAGAAGTTTTGAACAAGATATTGGAAGAGGCTCCATTATCAATCATGGTTATGGCCACCATCTTGTTTGCTATCTATACCTCCACGACCAATGGGTCATTGTGCAGAAACCTGATTTTGACAACATCTTCGTCGTTGAAGGTCATGGTAGGCCCTCTTGCCCGTGGGATTTTGGGCTAACTTTCTTCTATGGCCAGGATAACTTCTTGTTGCTTGTGATAAGCTGTTCGGGCATACCTCTCCCGAGCTTTGCTTGTTACTCCAGCTATGTGTGGACCTCCAATGATAATTTGCAAATGTCTGTCTACCGGTGGAGGTAGCAAGTCTTGGTCAATGTCGTTCCTCTGACTCTGATCGGTCTTTACATACTTCCGTAAGTGTGGGTTATTTTTCCTTATCAGGAATTCAATTTCCATCCTCAGATTGTTGCATTCGTTGGTGTCGTGGCCATAGTCTCCGTGAAAACGACAAAATTTGGTCATGTCTCTCTTGCTAACATCTTTCTTCATGGGTGCGGGCTTCTTATACGGGGCTATCAATTGAGTGGCCATGTAGACACTTTCTATATCCTCAGTCAAGATGGTAAATGTAGTGTACTTTGCTTGATTCTCCTAGGGAGCTTGCTCAGTATTGCCGGTGAACGTTCCCTTCTTCCCATTTCCTTGCCTATTGTTGTTGTTGGAACGTTTACCATTCGAGCTTAAATTATTTGGGTAATGGGGGAATTGGCCGAACGTTCCAGTGGAAGGAGCTTTTGACTTGCCACGCTTTTGCTCACCTTCTGCTCGCTGAATAGCTTCTTCAAGCTTGATGAAGCCTTCAGCATGGTCAACAAAATTGCTCATTGAGTCTACCGGGCTTTTCTTTCTTATGTCCTTCCAAAGTTCACCAAGGACTTCAATGCCCCCCAGTATCGCGGACAACATTCCATCTTCAGTTACTCGTGAAACCTTGGTCGCCTCCGTCATGAATCTGCTGATGTATGCCCGGAGAGGCTCGCCTGGTCTTTGCTTGACTTCGACCATGTCTCCTAGATGCAATAGAAGTTGGCGAGAGGAGGAGAATTGTGCATGGAATTGTGAATAGAAGGCTTTCCATGAGTTGAACTTTCCAGGGGCCAGCTTGAAATACCACTGTTGAGCGGCTTCTGAGAGGGTAGCAGGAAAAATTCTGCAACACACATCTCCTCGTACTCCTTGCAGATCCATTTGCATCTCGAAATACTTGAGGTGGGAGAGAGGATCTTCTCTTCCAGTGTACATTTTCCAGGTTGGCATTTTAAACTTGTGGGGTAACGCCAGGAGATTGATCTCGGGAGAAAAAGGGGTTCCACGTGCTCGGTCTAGCTCAAGATCGTTGTTTCTTTGCCAGGGCATGTCTTGGAACATACTCTTTAGTTTGTCCAGCTGTGCCTGCACAACTGGACTAACCTTGTAACACCCTAACTAGCATAGGCGTATTACGTGATTTTTAAACATGTTGTGCAGCTCGTTGCTAATCAACGAGGTTTATGGAAAACGTGATTAATTAAAATTTTTGCTTTTTAATTAAACTTATAAAATAATATTACAAAAGACTCGGGATCCCGATTACAAAATCATTTACAAAAAGGTTTAACTGTTTATACAAAATAAATGTTGCCTAGCGACCAGTTACAAAATCAGCCTCGTTGTCCCGATGATCGTACGCTCCAGGCCTAACCGCCCCGACATGTACAACCTTCATAAGCTCGCTCACGGTCCTTCAGCTTTAGCCTTGCCTTTACCTACACATAAACGTAGAACTGTGAGTCGACCGACTCAGTAAGAAAAGCATAATAATACTCATACATAAATCCCGGTCATGATCAGACGCCCATACCCCTGATCACAACCCTAACTGCCGTGTCCAACACGATACTGAGTCCCGCTACTGCCGTGTCCAACACGGTACTGAGCCACTACTGCCATGTCCAACATGGTACCGAGTTCTGAACGTTCATAGGGACGGTACTATTGACAAGTAACAACCTGATCGGTCGAACCGGTCATACTCCGGCTGCTGGTCATACTCCAGCCTGTACCGACGTGTTACCATATCCACCTGATTGGTCGAACCGGTCATACTCCGGCTGCTGGTCATACTCCAGCCTGTACCGACGGGATACGTCAATAGTACGGAACCACCAACCAAGTGTCAGCCTGATAGGTCGAACTGGTCATACTCCGCCGTCGGTCATACTCCAGCCTGTACCGACGTGACAGGGTTGGATGGTTCGAAGCCAACATACAACTAATGTAATCTAACAGGCTTCCTACATGCTCGCTAAACATGTAATCTACATATGCATACTGTTATACTAATCTTACCTCGATTCCAAATTCAGGTGTGCCGGTCAACCTGAGTGGAACTATCAGCTCGGCGAATTACAGGCTCCTAAACCGTAAAAATCACAACACCGATAAGTGACATGCTAAATCACAACCGGGACAAAGGTTTTAAAACCAAACTTAACCTACTGTAACATAATACAAAAATACCCCAAACTAGCAGGAAACAAACTGCCTGAAAACCTGAAACTAGCACGAAACGACCAGTTGAGAAAAACCGGTTTCTCACCCTACTACAAAATCCGGGTAACCGGTTTTACAAGCAGTGTAAAACCGATTAGCCGGTTTTACCCAGAAAACCCACAAAAATCAATTCTCCAACCAAAACGTTTCCAAACTCAACCAAACTTTCCAGACCTGCTAATTAGACCCTAATAAACATTTTCCAAGTGATAAAACAAAGCTTCATGCACAAAATCAAAATCCACCATTAAAGCTCCAAGCTTTGAGTTCAAAACTCAAACTTGGTTAAATCTAACAAACAAGCATCCAAACCAACTCAAATCTTCCTAGATATGCATAAAATAATCTCAGAAAACAACAACAAGCAACAACAATAAGAGCAGCAACTGATTCATCAATTTCTTTGAAAAAACATAGTTTTGGGTAAAATTTTCATAGCTTGATAAAACCAAAAAATCACCAACACAATCATGCTTGAATCAACATTTTAAATCATATTCTAACTTCAGAGATCAACAACAAACAACCACAGCCACAACAGCAACTAAACTCCATTACATGCATGATTTCTTTTCTTACAATTCAAGAAAATAAGAAGGAAAGAGCTAAGGACCTTACCTAGATTAAAGATTACAAAGAATTTGATTGAAATCCATAGATGAAGCAGCAAATTCACCAACCCTAGCTGGGTTCTTAAGGGAAAAACGAGAGAGAGAGTTTGAAGAGAGAGAGAGATATGCTTCTTTTTTTCAATTTCTTATCTTTTGAAAAAGTGGATAAAATAATGGTTTTATTAACTCATTTCAGCCAACACAATAAATAATAAACCCACATAATCACATATTTTCACAACATAAAGTCCACAAAACGACAAAATAACAATGGGGCAAAATGACCATTTTGCCCCTTCTCACTAAAATAGCATAACTAACACTAAAGGGGTATTTTGGGAATTCCAAATTCCCGGCCATTCCCGACATTCCCAATGTCTAATAAACCGTCCCAATTATGACAACTACTAACTGACATAAAAATGCATCTCAGAATTCAATAATAACAGTATAAATAATTATTTAAATAGCTATAAATAATTTCATAATTAAACATAATTAACTGCTAATTTCCAAATTAAACTAAGCGGTCTTTACAACTATTCCCCCCTTAAAAGGATTTCGTCCCCGAAATCTAACCTTAATAACTCTGGATATTGAGCTCTCATATCTGATTCTAGCTCCCAGGTGGCTTCCTCCACCTTGCTGTTTCTCCAGAGAACTTTGACCAATGCTATGGTCTTATTCCGAAGGACTTTATCCTTTCTATCCAGGATCTGCACTGGCTGTTCCTCATAAGTCATGTCCGTCGTTAGTTCTAGGCTCTCATAACTGAGTATATGAGAGGGATCTGAAACGTATTTTCTCAACATCAAGACATGGAATACGTTGTGAACTGCTGATAAGGCTGGAGGCAATGCTAACCGATATGCCACTTGACTTATCTTCTCGAGAATCTCGAAAGGTCCTGTAAATCTAGGGCATAACTTGCCTCTTTTCCCGAAACGTTTGATCCCCTTCATCGGAGATACCCGTAAAAACACATGTTCCCCTACTTGGAACTCAACATCTCTGCGTTTCGGATCTGCGTAACTCTTCTGTCTACTCTGTGAGGCAAGCATTCTAGATTTTATCTTCTCTATTGCCTCATTGGTCCGTTGCACTGACTCTGGACCTAAGTATTTTCTCTCCCCTGTCTCATCCCAGAGGATGGGAGATCTACATTTCCTACCGTATAACAGTTCATAGGGAGCCATCCCTATCGTACTCTGGTAACTGTTGTTGTAAGAAAATTCTATCAACGGTAGATACTTATTCCATGAGCCTTCAAGGTCCATAACATAGGCTCTCAACATGTCCTCCAATATCTGAATTGTCCTTTCGGACTGACCATCTGTCTGAGGATGAAATGCTGTACTGAATTTCAGCTTTGTACCCATTGCTCGTTGCAAACCTTGCCAAAATTTGGAGGTGAATTTCGGATCCCTATCCGAAACAATAGACTTCGGTACCCCGTGAAGTCTTACGATCTCTCTAACATACAATTCTGCCAACTGATCCACTGAAAATGTTGTTCTAACCGGCAGAAAAAGAGCAGATTTCGTAAATCGATCCACCACTACCCAGATGGAATCAAATAAACCCGTGGTCCTAGGTAACCCGACCACAAAATCTATCGTGATATCTTCACATTTCCATTCTGGTAGGGTTAGAGGCTGCAACAACCCTGCTGGTCTCTGATGTTCAGCCTTAATCTGCTGACAGGTGAGGCATCTCGATACGAATTCTACCAAATTCTTCTTCATACCGCTCCACCAGAAGTACGGTTTCAAATCTTGGTACATCTTAGTGGTGCCGGGATGTAGAGAAAACGGGGTAGAATGAGCCTCCTCAAAGATCTCATTCTTGAGTTCCACACTACTCGAAACACAAACCCTAGCTTTATACAAAAGCATCCCGTTGTCTGACACTGAAAAATCCTTGGCTTGACCAGCCAACACCTCATCTCCGATCTTTACTGACTTTGGATCCGTCATCTGAGCGACTTTTATTCTTTCCAACAGGTTAGATTGCAGCCTTAAGTTGTGAAGCTGACCTACCACAACCTCAATGCTGGATCTAACCATATCCTCTGCTAGCTGAGGTGAGATCTGAACCATACTAGTTACTTGCCCGGGACCCTTTCTGCTCAGGGCATCGGCCACTACATTGGCTTTTTCGGGGTGTTAGAGGATCTCACAGTCGTAATCTTTCACTAATTCCAACCAACCCCTTTGTCTCATATTCAAATCCTTCTGAGTAAAGAAATACTTGAGACTTTTATGGTCGGTATAGATTTCACACTTTTCCCCCGTAAAGGTAATGCCACCAAATCTTCAATGCGAAAACCACTGCGGCCAACTCTAGATCATGAGTCGGGTATCGCTGCTCATAATCCTTTAACTGACGGGAGGCATAAGCGATAACCCGATCGGCTTGCATCAACACACACCCCAAACCCTGTTTGGATGCGTCACAATAAACTACGAACTTCTCCTTGTCTGAAGGCAAAGCTAGCACTGGAGCGGTAATCAACCTCTGTTTCAGCTCCTGAAAACTAGCTTCGCACTTGTCTGACCAAATAAATCGCTGATTCTTCTTTGTAAGCTCGGTTAGGGGCATTGAAATTTTTGAAAACCCTTCCACGAACCTACGGTATTACCCAGCTAAACCCAAGAAGCTTCTGATCTCTGTCACTGTCTTCGGTCTCGGCCAATCCCTGACGGATTCGATCTTCCCGGGATCCACCTTGATCCCATCTTTGCTCACAATGTGCCCTAGGAAGGACCCCTGAGATAGCCAGAACTCACATTTCTTGAACTTGGCATAAAGCTTATGTTCTCGAAGCCGTTGTAGTACCATCTGAAGATGTAACTCATACTCCTCTTCTGATTGAGAGTACACGAGGATGTCGTCGATGAACACAATCACACAAATATCGAGGAAATCCTTGAATACTCTATTCATCAAGTCCATGAATGCTGCAGGAGCATTGGTTAATCCGAATGACATAACCAGAAATTCGTAATGTCCATACCTAGTGCGGAAAGCCGTCTTCGGAATGTCCTCCTCTCGGATTCTCAACTGATGATAACCCGAACGGAGATCAATCTTAGAAAAGACTGTCTTCCCCTGAAGCTGATCGAACAAATCATCGATCCTAGGTAATGGATATTTATTCTTCTCCGTCAGCTTGTTCAATTCCCTGTAGTCGATGCACATCCTCATAGATCCATCTTTCTTCTTGACGAATAAAACCGGGGCTCCCCAGGGTGACACACTGGGCCGAAAGAACCCTATGTCAAGCAACCCTTGGAGCTGAATCTTTAATTCCTTAAGTTCAGCTGGAGCCATTCTATACGGGCTTTGGAAACCGGTTCCACCCCTGGTGCCAAGTCTATCACAAAGTCAATCTCCTGCTGAGGTGGTAACCGTGGAAGTGTTGGGAATTATTTTACCAGGATCTTAGATCTACTCACAAGTATGTTTATTAACATCCTAAATATGAACTTTCTAAAACGATAAAATAAACACATATAAAGTTAAGAAAACCTTACATTGATGCAGCGGAATAAATGTCTCCTTCCACTCAGATCTCTAACCCTTGATTCCTTTCTGTAGCAGAGTATAATCAAGATCTGAGCCTGAATCTCCTTCTTCTTCAAGCTTTGATCCTTCACAGTCTTCCAATCTATGATTGAGTTACTGCTTGCTGTGTGTGGGCACTTACTCTTTCACTAGGGTCACGAAAAAGATGAAGGGAAAAGAGAGAGAGAGATTTCGGCCAAGGTAGAGAGTGAGGAAGGCTCAGTTTTTCTGAAGAGAAATTTCTGTCAGAAAGCTAATGAAAGCATGTGTTGTGAATGAGCCATCACTTTCTATTTATAGGCAACTTACTAGGTTTAGGTGTAGAATTATTTGGCATTAAAATAATAAAATAATAAGTTGAAAAATCATATTAAGTGGCCGGCCATAGGTGTTGTAATGGGCCTCACTTAATTTTGCAATTTTATTAAATTTTATCTCTATTTTCTCAAAAATGCCAATTTTCCAATTCTAACCTTTTAAATGCCAAAACTAATTATTTAATAATTAAAATACATTATTAAATAATATTGTCATTTAATTTAATTATTAATTAGACATAAAAAGTCTATTAATAAATAAATAAACCCAGAAAACTCTTTTCCTTACAATTTCACCCCTGCTTAGTGAAAATTCATAAAATTAGACATAGTCTAACTTTAGAATTATAATTGACCAATCACGAATCAATTAATGAGTCTTACAAGCAGAATGTTCTCAATTAGAATGGGGACCATGGATCTATATGCTGAGCTTCCAATAAGTGAACCAAATTTACCAAGTAAATTCCTACTTATTAATTCTTCGTTGAATCCACTCTTAGAACTTAGAATTGCACTCTCAGACTTATATAGAGCATATTGTATGTTTCACGATACCAATATACTATCTCATTTAACCATTGTTATAATCTTATTGTGATTTAAAGATCCTCTATATAGATGATTTACATCGAGATGGGATTTCTTTACCGTTCTCACCCCTCAATGTATTTTGCCCCTTAAAACACTTAGCTACCTGTAAATGGTGTTTAGTGATCTAATAATTAGTCAGTTAAACAAGAGCTCATCCATTTACTTCTATTTGCTAAGCTCGAAGGGAATCATCACTTAACTTCTATACACCAGTAGAAGCTATAGATTCCATATTTATGTTCAGCATTCCCACTCAATCATACTATCATGTTCTCGAAATATACGTATCACCCTGACCCGAAAGTAGGCTTAACTAATAAATCTAAGAACATGAATAGCACTCCTGAGTTGAGCCCAAGCATATCAGGATTTAGATTCTTTTCAATCTTAAGATCAACTACTGATATTGACTTGGAAAGATATGTATAACGGTAAGTTTGTAATATCTTAACTTAGTTGCAATATCGGTCCAGTCCAATGTATACTCCATACATTCGAAACTAGTATACTTTACTAATGTCCTGGAAAGAACATAACACTTACTCCAAGTGTAAGTACACATCATCGCTGATTATCACATTAGTGTAAATCCAATAACAACCGATGAAACAGGGACCAAAACTTTTGATTCATATGATCACAATCACATTCCACTGTGTTGACGATACTGTAATTGTGAATAAACATATGATCTGGATTTAACTGATTTTGTGTGTATGAATGTAATAAACATATTAAACATATTAAACCATTAGCATGTAAAATTCATGCAAACATCAATCACTTCTAATTTCTTTTATTGATAACTAATCAGATTGTAAAGAGTTTTATTTAGGGCATAAAACCCAACAAACTCCCACTTGCACTAATATAAAACAAACTGTGCAAATAGGTCAATCTGATGTCTTGATCTTCAGATCAAGTGTAGTATATTTGAATCCACCCAAACTTCTGGAAACTAGTTCATAAATACACTTATGAAACATCATTTACTATATGCTTTACTTATCAAGGGATACTGAAATCTTTACTGTTTTAAAAGTACATCTGAATTAACAGAAGACATATCTCTCATATTTTAAAATATGTAATTGAGATAATACAGTGTAGACTTTTCTTCAGTGATATAACTTTCTGGTATTTTCGAATAGACCAAGTTATAGTTCTTCTCTAGTAGAGCTTGAATTATTATACAATAATTCCTCCACCCCCAAAGTAAGCACCATCTTATAGAATTTCGAAATTAGATGGTGAGATACAAAGACAACCGATACACGTGTGTCCTTAATATCTGACATATAGATCACTTACATAAATCCTTCTTGAATATCTTCTAATGTTCCCTATTTAATTACATCTCAGATAGCTCCCACTCAATAGCAGATGTCTGGTTAAATAATACTTTTAACCTCTGATTGTTTAGAGAGTTACCTAGTTGTGACTTTTGTATTAGTCTGAAACTTTAATTCAAGACTAAGTCATCAACATAGCAGACTAGTATTTGAAGTGAAAAATACATGCCAGAGATAAAGTAATCAAAATTAAGATACCATCAAATTTTATGAGGATTAAGAATTCTTGGTTCAAGTCATTCGAATGGACTGAACTAGAGTTCTTTATCTTATTCTCATAATTCTGATAAGCTATACCTATCCATGTGAATGGTTAGATTTGCTTTTCAGTAGTGTTCTTAAGTACCTATCACAATTGTCAACCTAATGAAGATGGGTATAGAACTTTAAAATTCTCCCACTCAATTAAGGTAGTGTGAAACTTTAACAAAGAACTTTCAAAGGTATCAAACTTTTACTTACAACAGTAAAATCGAAATGGAACATACAATCAAGATCAAGAATTTATATTGACAATAGCTGACTCATTATATTACTTCTATGTTTAAACAAGATATGTGTTTCATAGGGAATTGTGGAATAGACTCCACCCCTAAGAATATACATGTAGGGTACTATGGATAACCTCCACCCCTAAGTATATAGAGATTATGATCCACCCCTAAAGGTTGTAAAGATCATGATTCTCTTAGTGTGATAGAGTTTATGTGGAGTTGAATACTATCCAGAGTTCATTAGATATAAAAGATCGTTGAACTGCATAGTTTTCTTAACTTTTCTCCACCCCTATCAGATCATAAGATCCTTTTATTAAGCAAATTCTTAATAATTGTTTGAGAATTAACAATTATTGATAAACATAGAAATAATTTCTAGTGTTTATATAATATAACTCTATGAAGAGTTGTAAATATTATAGAATTTGCATCAATATTAAAAACACTTACATATACAAACATATAAATATAATGTGGTAATAATTGATGAAGATAAATTAAATGAAGCTCAATCTCATAATTTGCAATAGTAAATTTCGAAAATTATAAACTTTATTAATAAAAAAAATGTATTGCAACAATATGAGAGAAACAGGGATAAATATCCCTGACTAAAATTTGAAATCCAAATTGTCTTTAAACTAAAACAATTAATTCAAAAAAATTGAAGAGCTTCATCTTCATCTGGACGATTTCACCCTTGGTCCAGCTTTCTGATCCAACTCAATTGAGTTCAAGTAGCTTGGCCTATAAGAAGAAGAAAACAAATAAACAAAGTTTAGTCCAGAATCATAAATCCAATTGGATAATAATTCACTAAACTTTTAAAGTTTATAAATGGAAATACCTTGTTTCTTTGCAAGAAGTTTAGGACATTGGGGTTTCCAATGACCTTTCTCATTGCAGTAGAAACACTTTCCTTTAAGTGTAGCATCACCAGAAGGAGTAGCCTTTTTCATGGCTTTAGTTCGCTTCTTGGTGTTGTTCCACTTCCTCTTCGATTTAGGCTTTGAAGCAGAGGCAACATTTGCTTCAGGTTTTATCGTCCCATTACCATTCCCAGGATTGTGAGGTTTACTCCCTTTCTTCTTGGGTCCTCCAATCAAATTTTCATAAGTTTGAAGGTCATTGACTAATTCATGAAAGTCAATTTCCTTCTTATTCATGACACAATTTGATGTATATGGTAGAAATGCTGGAGTCAGGCTATTCAAGATAAGACTTACTTGAGTAGCACTGTCCATTTCAGCACCATGATCCTGGGCTTCTTGGAAATAACTAGACATGAGGAGAACATGATCACGCACGTTTTGATGAGGTTCCATCCGTGCATTAATGTACTTCTTAGTCGCGTCAAAGCGTGACTGAAGTGATGCCTTACCGAATAGCTCATTTAACTTCGTCATAACTTCAGCAGTCTTCTCAGTTTTAGAAAACCGAGTTTTGAGGGTGTCAACCATGCTAGAAAGCATAAAGTATAGAGCTTTGTCATTTGCTTTCTGCCAACGCTCATACTTTTCTTTCACAGCTTTGGATGCATTATCCCCAGGCACTTCAGGTGACGGCTTAGTTAAAACAAACAAGGCACTTTCTCCTATGAGAGCAATATTAATGTTCTCATTCCATTTATTAAAGTTAGATCCATTCAGCTTATTTTCAGTCAACAGTGATAACATGGGATTCATTTTGACAAAACAGGATACTACATAATAATAGAAATCAACAAATAGAAATTAATAATGGTTTAACACAAAATCAATTCAGAAATTATAAGCACATAGCAAGTAGGAATGATATGAGAAAATACTTGAAAATTCAATCCTAAATAATTTCCAAGGTTTTCAACAAACTGATATCAGTGTCCCGTTTAGGCGAGAGTCAAAGCTATCATCTATTGAATAGAGTTGTCAGCTCATCTAAAATGTTAAACATTCTAGCAACCTTTTATTCGATCAAGATCAGAATTTAGCGTTGTCCCGTTTAGGCGAGAGTCAAGGCCATTCTATCTCATGAGCTTCTACCATTGTTTTGCAATTTGCAAGTCAAATATGGTCGCCACCATTAGGGTGATCTATACCATATAAAACACTTACAAACCACTTATCATGCGAGATTAAACGGTGCGAAATTGCTAATGAACGTTCCTCCATTAGGGAGGATTACTCACTAAAACAAACGCGGTGTAAAACCCACAATGGAGATCGAATATCTTAATAATAATAAAGCTCATTATTTAAAATGTATTTTCTTTATTATTCTAATAAATAAATCTCATTAAATTCTAAATTAAGAATTAAAATTCAAAAAAAAGAATTTAATATAATATTTATAAAATTATACTTAGATGGTGATTGAAATAAAATTAATTATTTCCATCTTAGTAATAATCTTAAATATAAATATTAAGGAAATTAATTTAAGTTGAATTAAATAAATAATTAGCAACTTAAAAATTTCCTTTGAGAATATATTTATTGAGTTTGAAAATATAAAGTATATAAAAGAAATATACTATTTTCGAAAATAATAAAAATAGAAAAGAAATACTTCAAGCAAAAATATCATCTATCTAGATATTCTTTTGACTAGTTAATTCAATTTCTAATAATATATATATATATATATTTTAAATTCATTTATTTTAAATTAATCAATTAAATAAAAAAATCATTGATTGTAGTTGGCCCAAGAATTAATTAAAATAAATAATTAATTTACAACTCAATCTATTTTTCAAAAAAAAATTCGAAAATATTGCATAAATAAAATGCGAATTTCGAAATTGATTAATAAAATAAAGAAAAATATATATTTTGAAAATTATTTAAATTTAAGTTGAAAAATTAAATTTCAACCTAAAAATAATTTTCTATTTAATTAAGTGTCATGAAAAATCAATAAATATTTAAGTATCATGATGAAAATCAACTTAGATATTTAGATTTTTCAAGTTAATTAAATGTATTAAATTCAAGAAATAATAATTAAGTGTAGAGAAGGCTTAATTATTAATTTCTATTTAATACTAGGAAAAATATACTTAATAAAATTGTACCAAAATTAATTATTTAAATAATTAATTTCACAAAGTATGATTTACCTATTTAAATATTAGAAATAATAAGTAGTCTAGAAATTAATATCTAGAAAATATCTTATTTGACTAAGTATCTTTTCAAAAATTGAAAAATATCTAATTTAAGTTATATAGAAAAAATCTAAAACTTAAATAATTTCAAATCTAGATTTAATTAAATATCACAAATTAAGTTGTCACCACTTAATTTGAAGATATTATTTGAAGTTAATATTTGAAAAGATATTAACCAAAAAATATCTAAGATATTCCATTTCAAGTTAATATTTGAAAAGATATTAACTTAAAAAATATCTTAAGAATCTTTAATAACTAATGCCTAAGATTCCTCAACTTGATTTAAAATTTAAATCAAATATTCAAATTTAAGTTAGATAAGAAAAATTAGTTGATACAACTAATTTATAACTTAAATAGGAATATTTAATTAAATAAGCTCCAGAAAGAATCTTAGTTAGTTAAAATTCTATATTTAATTAAATATAAGAAAAATACAAATAGTTTGTCTAGAAATAATATCTAAAACTAAAAGTGTTTTTCTTAAAATTAACTTTAAAATATTAAAATGAAAATAAATTTTCATATATTTTAAAAGTTAATTATGTTGCTAATTCAATTTTATTAGGTCAAACTAATATAATTAACCTAGTACAGTTATTCAAATCAGGCAAATGGGCCTTCACAATTGGGGTAGTTCATGTGAGGGGGTGCTGGGTTCAGTATGTCGTACCCACTTCTATGGCACCCAACTCTCACACAAGGCCCAAAAGAGAGGAATTTAACCTTAAAATGAATAACTGTTATTAATTGAATAGGTCCAATAACTAAATGGACCTAAATAAAATCTATCATGGTGTGACATTTTATTTAGCAACAACCTATATGCATCTATATAATAAAATAAACATATAGGCTCACACAGGCACACTTTGGATGGATCCTATCATGTTGCTAGGTCATACACAGATGAAAGAAGATTGTAAAATATACCTGTTACAAATTATTAACTTGACCAAGGGAGCCATCAGATCATTAGATCTGGCAAAAAGTAACCATGGCTATTTGCAATCAAGTAATAATAGGTTTTTAAAACTTGCACACAAGCTAAAAACACATACTCCTGCAACAAGGTTAGCTGGATAGTTGGAAGTAGGATTTATTTAATTTTAAATAAATAATTTCGAAAAAAAAATAATTAAAAAAAAAATTATTTTCGAAAAAAAATAAAATAAAATAAATATCTTAATTTCGGAAATAATTATTTAAATTTCGAAATAAAAAAAATATTTAAAATTAAACCTACTTTTTGAAAAATTAGGTTTCAACCAACCTAAATATCATTTTAAAAAATTTGCTAACTATTTTAAAAATTAAATGTTATTTTAAAAATAAAAATTAAATAAAAAATTAGAAAAGATAAATAAAATATCATTTCAGATTTTAAATTTAATTTAAATAAATATAATAACAAAATTTAAAAGTTAGCAAAATATCTTATATATATTTAAAATTACATGATTATAAATATCTTATTTTAAATTTAAATATGGTCAAAATATCTAAAAAGATTTAATTAAAAAAAAATCTTAAAAGATAAGATATTTTTAAAATATCTTAAAAGATAAGATATTTTTAAATATCTTAAAAGATATTATAAATATCTTTAAAAGATATTATAAATATCTTAAAAGATAAGATATTTTTAAAATATCTTAAAAGATATTATAAATATCTTAAAAAATCTGACCTTAAATTTAAAAAAAAATATAATCAAATTTAAAAATAAGATAGATTTTTAAGCAAAAAGATAAATACTAATTCTATTCAAATTCAAATTACACTAATATCTTGAATTAAATTAAAAAAAATATTAAATTAATTCAAAATGATAATTAGAATTGAATTAGGAATAGTAATAGTATGTATATATATAAAACCATACAAAAAATTGGAAGTTAATTCCATGAAAAAGTATGAAAAATTGAAGAAAATAGAAAAAATTCGAAACTGTACGGACAGTTCTACGATCGCAGGAAACTATCAAGACAAATTTCGATTTTGTCAAATCTTCAAAAAATCATAACTAATTCAAATAAAATCCAAATTGAGTTCTGTAAAAGGCTAACTTGCTTAACTTTTTCCATACTATCCAATAAAAATAATTCCAGAAACGAAATCACAATTATTTTTCACGAAAATTTCACAAACATCAATCAATCATCAAATAACACTCAATACAACATGATACCATCCAAAGAACATACAAACAATCGTTTTAAAGTCCAAATTACATGCAAGTAAATCAATTACCATGGCTCTGAGGCCAGTTGTTGGGAATTATTTTACCAGGATCTTAGATCTACTCACAAGTATGTTTATTAACATCCTAAATATGAACTTTCTAAAACGATAAAATAAACACATATAAAGTTAAGAAAACCTTACATTGATGCAGCGGAATAAATGTCTCCTTCCACTCAGATCTCTAACCCTTGATTCCTTTCTGTAGCAGAGTATAATCAAGATCTGAGCCCGAATCTCCTTCTTCTTCAAGCTTTGATCCTTCACAGTCTTCCAATCTATGATTGAGTTACTGCTTGCTGTGTGTGGGCACTTACTCTTTCACTAGGGTCACGAAAAAGATGAAGGGAAAAGAGAGAGAGAGAGATTTCGGCCAAGGTAGAGAGTGAGGAAGGCTCAGTTTTTCTGAAGAGAGAAATTTCTGTCAGAAAGCTAATGAAAGCATGTGTTGTGAATGAGCCATCACTTTCTATTTATAGGCAACTTACTAGGTTTAGGTGTAGAATTATTTGGCATTAAAATAATAAAATAATAAGTTGAAAAATCATATTAAGTGGCCGGCCATAGGTGTTGTAATGGGCCTCACTTAATTTTGCAATTTTATCAAATTTTATCTCTATTTTCTCAAAAATGCCAATTTTCCAATTCTAACCTTTTAAATGCCAAAACTAATTATTTAATAATTAAAATACATTATTAAATAATATTGTCATTTAATTTAATTATTAATTAGACATAAAAACTCTATTAATAAATAAATAAACCCAGAAAACTCTTTTCCTTACAATTTCACCCCTGCTTAGTGAAAATTCATAAAATTAGACATAGTCTAACTTTAGAATTATAATTGACCAATCACGAATCAATTAATGAGTCTTACAAGCAGAATGTTCTCAATTAGAATGGGGATCATGGATCTATATGCTGAGCTTCCAATAAGTGAACCAAATTTACCAAGTAAATTCCTACTTATTAATTCTTCGTTGAATCCACTCTTAGAACTTAGAATTGCACTCTCAGACTTATATAGAGCATATTGTATGTTTCACGATACCAATATACTATCTCATTTAACCATTGTTATAATCTTATTGTGATTTAAAGATCCTCTATATAGATGATTTACATCGAGATGGGATTTCTTTACCGTTCTCACCCCTCAATGTATTTTGCCCCTTAAAACACTTAGCTACCTGTAAATGGTGTTTAGTGATCTAATAATTAGTCAGTTAAACAAGAGCTCATCCATTTACTTCTATTTGCTAAGCTCGAAGGGAATCATCACTTAACTTCTATACACCAGTAGAAGCTATAGATTCCATATTTATGTTCAGCACTCCCACTCAATCATACTATCATGTTCTCGAAATATACGTATCACCCTGACCCGAAAGTAGGCTTAACTAATAAATCTAAGAACATGAATAGCACTCCTGAGTTGAGCACAAGCATATCAAGATTTAGATTCTTTTCAATCTTAAGATCAACTACTGATATTGACTTGGAAAGATATGTATAACGGTAAGTTTGTAATATCTTAACTTAGTTGCAATATCGGTCCAGTCCAATGTATACTCCATACATTCGAAACTAGTATACTTTACTAATGTCCTGGAAAGAACATAACACTTACTCCAAGTGTAAGTACACATCATCGCTGATTATCACATTAGTGTAAATCCAATAACACTGATGAAACAGGGACCAAAACTTTTGATTCATATGATCACAATCACATTCCACTGTGTTGACGATACTGTAATTGTGAATAAACATATGATCTGGATTTAACTGATTTTGTGTGTATGAATGTAATAAACATATTAAACATATTAAACCATTAGCATGTAAAATTCATGCAAACATCAATCACTTCTAATTTCTTTTATTGATAACTAATCAGATTGTAAAGAGTTTTATTTAGGGCATAAAACCCAACAGGAAGTTCTTCGGGAGAAACATCCAAAAATTCCCGAACCACTTTGATGACCTCTGGCCGAATGGTATCTGGCCGAGTGGTGTCCACCACCACGGCCAGAAACCCTAAACAACCGCCATGCAATAAATATCTAGCTGACATGGCCGAAATCACCGGGATCCGGGATCCCTGAACTGAACCAACAAACACAAATGGTTCTTCACTTTCCGGTTGGAAGATCACCATCTTCCTTTTACAATCAATGCTCGCCGAATATTTAGATAGAAAATCCATTCCTAAAATAATGTCGAACTCTACTAAACTCATCTCTATCAAGTCAGCACTTAACTCTCTACCATCTATCCTGATCGGCATAGACCTAATCCATCTATTGGAGATAACCAATTCTCCGCCAGGTAATAGGGCTCCAAACCCTGATTCATAACTATCATACGGCCTACCAAATTTACTGAAGATTCTGGCAGTCACACAAAAAGGAACCTTGACCCAAGCACTCACCCGGAGGATGCCTCTTACTAATGAGACACTCCAGTAGGAATAACGGGTCTCCACACTACCTTGACGACCACCTTGATTCTGGTTCCCTCGGAACCTCTTGTTCTGCTCTGAGCCACCAGATGCAGTGGATGATTTCCTCCTCTAGTCCATGGCCGAACCACTACCTCCCCTACTGAAACTTGATGCAGGAGGGGTAGGAGCCCCGCCACATACTGGAGTCCTAACTGATTCCACGTACCTCTAACTGCGTCCTCAGCTTGCACTGCCTTCTCCACTATCACAGCATAGGTGGTCTTGTCGTCGGTAGTAACCATAAGGTCATACTTGATCTTCACATTAAGTCCATCAAGATATTTTTCTTTCTTACTGAAATCGGTTGGCACAAATCCCGAGGCTAACCTCGCCGACCGATCGAACTGAGTAGTATACTCGGTCACGCTCATATTCTCTCGCTGGGTCAGGTGGGCGAACTCTTTTCTCTTGGCACTTCTGACTGCCTTGTTATAATACTTAGCGTTGAAGAGTTCCTGGAACCTTTCCCAGGTCATGGTGGTGACGTCGTGAATCTGAAACACCATGTCCCACCAGACAAGAGCGTTTTCCTGGAACTGGAAAGTGGCACACACCACTCTGTCGTTCCCGGTGACACCCATAAAGTTCAGGATTTTGGTGATCACCGCTAGCCACTGCTCGACCTTCATCACATCTGGACCTCCCAGAAAGACCGGAGGTGCTTGCTTCCGGAACCGTTCATACAAGGGTTCCATTCACCTTGCCGCTACCACTACCTCGGCCTGAGCAGCAGGGGCGGGTGCCACTGGAACTTCTGGCACCGGCTCTGCAGAAGCACCCTGCTGCCTCAATCTCTGCATCTCATTATCTTGCTCCTCTATTCTGGCTTGCATTTCAGCAAACCTAACTTCCCAATTCTGGGCTTCCTGATTGACTTGGGCAGCCTCCGGCGAGTTAACATCACCCCAACCGCGAGCCCTGCCCCTGGGACCTCTACCTTGGCCCATAACACTTGAGGGGAACTGAGCTCCTCGACCTTGATCTGACTCGACTGAGATGCCCTGACTCCTAATATTTCGTCTGGCGTCCATCTAGTCTGAACCGCATCGAAATCCTGAGTTGGCACTTCAGGTCACGATCATCGAGAGCTTACTAATGCCGCTTAATTTGGAAATTAAAAACAAAACATGCACCTATTCTACTATCAGGCTACTAACATGCTTCCTATCAGGCTTTTCTTATTTCATAATAAATAAATAAACTACTAAAGCAATAAAAGCTTACTGAACCGTAGAACGAGCTAACTGCTGATGATGATTGTACATGTCGTGACGATCTTCGGAAGACAACCTGGCGGCTCTGATACCAAATTGTAACACCCTAACTAGCATAGGCGTATTACGTGATTTTTAAACATGCTGTGCAGCTCGTTGCTAATCAACGAGGTTTATGGAAAACGTGATTAATTAAAATTTTTGCTTTTTAATTAAACTTATAAAATAATATTACAAAAGACTCGGGATCCCGATTACAAAATCATTTACAAAAAGGTTTAACTGTTTATACAAAATAAATGTCGCCTAGCGACCAGTTACAAAATCAGCCTCGCTGTCCCGATGATCGTACGCTCCAGGCCTAACCGCCCCGACATGTACAACCTTCATAAGCTCGCTCACGGTCCATCAGCTCTAGCCTTGCCTTTACCTACACATAAACGTAGAACTGTGAGTCGACCGACTCAGTAAGAAAAGCATAATAATACTCATACATAAATCCCGGTCATGATCAGACGCCCATACCCTTGATCACAACCCTAACTGCCATGTCCAACACGATACCGAGTCCCGCTACTACCGTGTCCAACACGGTACTGAGCCACTACTGCCATGTCCAACATGGTACCGAGTTCTGAACGTTCATAGGGACGGTACTATTGACACGTAACAACCTGATCGGTCGAATCGGTCATACTCCGGCTGCTGGTCATACTCCAGCCTGTACCGACGTGTTACTATATCCACCTGATCGGTCGAACCGGTCATACTCCGGCTGCTGGTCATACTCCAGCCTGTACCGACGGGATACGTCAATAGTACGGAACCACCAACCAAGTGTCAGCCTGATCGGTCGAACCGGTCATACTCCGGCTGCTGGTCATACTCCAGCCTGTACCGACGTGACAGGGTTGGATGGTTCGAAGCCAACATACAACTAATGTAATCTAACAGGCTTCCTACATGCTCGCTAAACATGTAATCTACATATGCATACTGTTATACTAATCTTACCTCGATTTCGAATTCAGGTGAGCCGGTCAACCTGAGTGGAACTATCAGCTCGGCGGATTACAGGCTCCTAAACCGTAAAAATCACAACACCGATAAGTGACACGCTAAATCACAACCGGGACAAAGGTTTTAAAACCAAACTTAACCTACTGTAACATAATACAAAAATAACCCAAACTAGCAGGAAACAAACTGCCTGAAAACCTGAAACTAGCACGAAACGACCAGTTGAGAAAAACCGGTTTCTCACCCTACTACAAAATCCGGGTAACCGGTTTTACAAGCAGTGTAAAACCGGTTAGCCGGTTTTACCCAGAAAACCCACAAAAATCAATTCTCCAACCAAAACGTTTCCAAACTCAACCAAACTTTCCAGACCTGCTAATTAGACCCTAATAAACATTTTCCAAGTGATAAAACAAAGCTTCATGCACAAAATCAAAATCCACCATTAAAGCTCCAAGCTTTGAGTTCAAAACTCAAACTTGGTTAAATCTAACAAACAAGCATCCAAACCAACTCAAATCTTCCTAGATATGCATAAAATAATCTCAGAAAACAACAACAAGCAACAACAATAAGAGCAGCAACTGATTCATCAATTTCTTTGAAAAAACATAGTTTTGGGTAAAAATTTCATAGCTTGATAAAACCAACAAATCACCAACACAATCATGCTTGAATCAACATTTTAAATCATATTCTAACTTCAGAGATCAACAACAAACAACCACAGCCACAACAGCAACTAAACTCCATTACATGCATGATTTCTTTTCTTACAATTCAAGAAAATAAGAAGGAAAGAGCTAAGGACCTTACCTAGATTAAAGATTACAAAGAATTTGATTGAAATCCATAGATGAAGCAGCAAATTCACCAACCCTAGCTGGGTTCTTAAGGGAAAAACGAGAGAGAGAGTTTGAAGAGAGAGAGAGATATGCTTCTTTTTTTCAATTTCTTATTTTTTGAAAAAGTGGATAAAATAATGGTTTTATTAACTCATTTCAGCCAACACAATAAATAATAAACCCACAAAGGACAAAATAGCATAACATAAAGTCCACAAAAGGACAAAATAACAATGGGGCAAAATGACTATTTTGCCCCTTCTCACTAAAATAGCATAACTAACACTAAAGGGGTATTTTGGGAAATTCCAAATTCCCGGCCATTCCCGACATTCCCAATGTCTAATAAACCGTCCCAATCTACTAACATACTAAGTTGTGATTTTACTGAGCCAAACACCGAGTTCCATGTTACCGGGCACCGGAAATGCAAAATTATGAAAACTACTAACTGACATAAAAATGCATCTCAGAATTCAATAATAACAGTATAAATAATTATTTAAATAGCTATAAATAATTTCATAATTAAACATAATTAACTGCTAATTTCCAAATTAAACTAAGCGGTCTTTACAAACCTGCTCGCCATTCTAGTCGATTTGAATCACGTCAGTATCTTTCTAAGCGGGAATTTGAGCACGGGTTCCAGGCTGTACGATCGTCGGGCCAATCTGATCGTCTACTCCTCTCCTTCTATTTGGATCGCTTCTCGGGTCATGAGTCGTCCCCAACCTATTGAATACAAAAACGCCTAGCTGTTTCAGTGATTGATTTGCTTGGTTGACAGGTGGAATGGAATCGTTAGCCTGGTTGAAACTATCAGGTATGACTTCTCCTGATGAATTACTAGACAAGGTCTGCCCACCTACCGCTAGGCCCACAAGCGAAACTTGTGACCGGGGATTTGGCGGCTGACCATTATAGTCTGAGAAGTATTCATCGCTGGATCTTCGTCTATCTCACCCAGGGGGATGACACTCGAGGTTTGTTGCCCGATAGTTTGGTAGGATTTTCGTATCAGCACAGTAGCTTGCCGACTACGATTTTCAATCTCTGTATGATGAGCCCTTAACGCTTCCATCTCTTTATCTCTCCACTCGGCAAACATGCATCTTTGTTCCTCGAACGCAAGATTTACCGCAGCGCGGAGTTCTTCCTGATCATGATGTACGGTGTTAGTATGACCCTGCATGAGTCCAAGAGAAGCACGGAGATTTCAGATCTTAGTATCATCTCCAATGGTCGTTTGAGCGTTGGTAGCAGGCGGAACGACTGTGTTATGAATGCCCTGGCCGGGTGCTGAACTAGTATTCCCAGTCTCTTGCACACCA
Source organism: Cannabis sativa (assembly GCF_029168945.1). NCBI lineage: Eukaryota > Viridiplantae > Streptophyta > Magnoliopsida > Rosales > Cannabaceae > Cannabis > Cannabis sativa. Next base: position 39,898,116 of record NC_083606.1, on the reverse strand, counting down.
GGCGCGATTTCATCCACAGGACTTGTCACGGTTGCTCAGGATTAATAGCTGACGGAACCCTTGTGTTTCTTGGGTTCTGCAATGCAAGATCCACCGCCTGTGGATTTGCTGGATCAACCAGTCCCCTACGAGTCTGTACCACCATCGTACTTGTGGTTAGATTTAGAGTGAAGAGTGATTCTTGATTCTTCTCTCAATGAAAGCACCAAAATTTTGACCTCGCTTTTAGCCAATGACAGTGAGTCTAATTTAGTAAGCGACAAGTAGTTTATAACGATTGAAATATGATAAAGCCATATAAAGACACAGGAATTTTATAGATGTTCAGCCCCGAGCAGCTCGGTAATAGCCTAATTCTCGTTATTTGCATTAACTCAAGAACAAGGAGAAAGATTCCTTTTCTTACAGCTCTTACAATAATATCTCTGAATATGGATTCTTAGATAATATCTCTTAAGTAAAATCTTTCGAGCCTTTGCCTAGTGAACATGCATCACTATTTATAGGGCTATGAGCTTGGAGAGGAAGTATTTCCCTTCTCGTTACAATGGATATAAGTAGAAAGATTGCATAGTAAATACAGAATACACTGATCGTGGGATTTGGATAGCGTGCCATATCTCTACAATCTGATCCCCAAGTTATAGGGATTTCTTTGATGACTCACGATGCGAAAGCTGAATTCGCTAAGTGTTGGTCGCTCTGTGCGGATTGCTGATCGCTTTGCTTCGAGCATGCATATGCAGTATCCTGCTCGGACTATATTACTTGGAGTCGATTCCACGTGTCACCATCCTGTGATGCCACGTCAGAGTGCAAAATTTGGGATAACAAATAATATTGCCATTCTTGCTACCACTTGCTATGGTATTTGGCTCAATACAAACAAGTGTATTTTTGACGGTTGCTCCAGAACGTTAGCTCAATTGTTGATGAAGTGAAGAGTGTAGTTTTATACAGATTATACTTTATAAATAACAGGAAAATTACGAGGCAAGAGAGGAATTACCTGAATAGATTACAATGTAATTAATTGTTTTTTCTTGTTTCTTGTTTGTGAGGTTTGTATAGGTGAGGCCTAAGGGTGTAATTGCTTTGTGTAAATCAAAGTTCTTTGGGGCATTGGGTTTTCGTTCTCTTTCCTATTTTAATCAAGCCATGTTGGCTAAAAAATCCTAGAATTTTTTTAAAAATCTTGATTCTATGCTTGGCAAACTTCTGAAAGCTAAATTTTTTTTTCTTACAAGTCTTTTTGATGTTAAAAAAGGACACTCTCCTTCTTTCACTTGGACAAGTATACTATGGGGAAGAGAGCTTTTGAAGAGACGCCTATTGTGGAAGATTGGTGATGGTGCTTTAGTTAATACTATAAGTGATCGTTGGGCGGCTAGGTATGATTCTTGTAAAAACCATTTGAGGCCACCTTCAAAATTTTGTCTTTCTTCATTCATTCTTTGTGACATTGGGACTTACATAAGCTTAAACAATATTTTGGGGATGATGATGTTTCTGCCATCCTAGCTATTCCTTTGATTATGTTACGAAGTCCAGACACACAAATTTGGAGACTCACTACAGGTTAGTTCAATGTTTATTCGACTAACCATCTATCCTTTTCTTCTAGTTCTTATCCTTCCTCCTCAAATTCTCAAATCTTGAAAAAATGGTGGACTTTCCTTTGGCACTCAAAGCTTCCTCCTAAGATTAAATATTTTATTTGGTGAATGTATCATCATATTCTTCCTGTGGCTATAAATTTACATTCTAGAAAAGTTATTCTTAATGCAATCTGTTCTTGGTGTAATAGGCATTTGGAAATAGTTTCCCACTCGTTACTCGATTGTTCTAGAGTTAGGAAATTGTGGAAACATTCACTGTTTTAACATTTTTTGTTGAGTTATCAATGTCTAGATATTAAACAGTTTATACTGACTTGTTTTGAAGAATTGAATAGCTTTCATTGTGAACTAATATGTGGGTTTCTTTGGGCAATATGGAATCAAAGGAATAATCATCTTTTCGAGAAATCTAACTGTGTCTTTGAGAAAGTTTTCAATTGGTTATCATCATATTTATAGGATTATACAAAAAGTCAAAGGCAAATAAGCATAGGGTGTCAACAAAGGCAACAAGTAAATAGAACTGGTGGTTAGAAACATCCTCCAGCTGGAGGTTTGAAACTTAATACAGATGTTGCTTAAGATATTAAGAAGTCAAGCACAAGCTATGGTGCTATTGTTAGAAATGTTGAAGGCAGAATAGTGGCTGGTTGTTGAAAGCCTTTAATTAGTAGAGGCGATGGCTTTACAACATTCTTTTACTTGGTGTCGTGTGACTGGTTTGCCTATTTCTCATATCGAGCTAGACTCTAAGGTTGTTGTGGATAGGGTTTTATCTCCTAAAGATGACTCTTAGCCTTATCGGATGTTGATAAAGAAATTATATATCTTTATCCTTTCTCCAAATGTAATTATTTCCTATGTTTTTAGAGAAGCTAATTGTTTGGCATATAAAGTTGCTAGAAATGCTTTAGGGTGGATAAAGAGTTGGTATGGAATGGAGGTATGCCATGTTTTGAGTTGTAATTTATATTCACACTTACGCAACTTTCCGAAAAAAAAAAAAAGTTGGAACCAAAAGTTTTGTCTTGAAAGCTAGGTTAGGAATACTAACCTAGAGGCAGAAAATATTGTTTAATCATGAGGAAGTAACACTCAAAGCTAGAACATTTATTTATTTTATGTTTGTCTTACTCCTTGTGCGATTAATTGCTTTAAGCACTAGAAATGGAAAACCCCCGACTGTCCAAATATGAAACTTGACAACTTTGTTGTTCCGATAAGCACTGTCCAAGGCTTATAGGCTTCAATCCTTTAACTATAAAAAAGATTCCCCCACTTCCTCTCTCTTTCCGTAGCCTTAAAAGTTCAACTTTTCCACTTAATTCAACAGTTGACCAAACGTCTGTTCTAATCCATTTTCTCATTTCGGACTTTTCTCAAAGCCTCCTCCAGTTTAAGACAAAACTTACCAAACCAAACCAAATCACACTGTTGGTTTCATTTTTTCTCTGTAATTTCTCCAATCTCAACCAAGCTTTGCTTTTTTATCACGTTTCTCTTCTGTCCAAGTCTGCATCTGGGTTGTTTTTTTCCCTATCAGCTTATTCCTTACACCTGAACTGATTGGATTTTTCTGATCCAAAATCTCTAGTTTTTCTAAATCCCTGTCTCTGAAACTCAGTATATTCTGCTTATTGTTTCCAAATTATTTACCTGGGTTTGGTTCCAGTTGAAGATTCACTAACTGTTTTTTCTTTAATCCAAATTGATCGATTAGTCTTCTTCTTTTGACTCATAAATGGGTTGTTGTGCAAGCAAAAACGGAGGCCTGGAACCACAGTATAATGGTTACAGATCAGGAGGAGGAGAAGGAGGTGGTGGTGGTGGGGTTCACTACCAGAAGCCTAACGAGCCAATTGTCCATCAATCCAAGGCCCAACAAGCTCAACAATCTCACCAATTACCGGAAAAGCGTCCGGCGGCAGCCCATTCAGAGCCTCAACCTGGGTATAAGCCTTATGTTCCCGCCAGAAGCCCAAAACATGCTATGAGGTCTGATACAATTCTGGGGAAGCCATTTGAGGATGTTAAGCAGTTCTACTCCATTGGAAAAGAGTTGGGTAGAGGTCAGTTTGGTGTGACTTATCTCTGTACTGAGAATTCAACTGGTCGCCAATTCGCTTGCAAATCCATATCGAAGAGAAAACTGGTTAGCAAGAATGATAAAGAGGATATGAAGAGAGAGATTCATATTATGCAGCATTTGAGTGGCCAACCAAACATTGTCGAGTTTAAAGGAGCTTATGAGGACAAGCAGTCGGTTCATTTAGTTATGGAACTTTGTGCTGGTGGGGAGCTCTTTGATCGGATTATCGCAAAGGGTCACTATAGTGAAAGGGCTGCTGCTTCTATTTGCAGGGCAATTGTTAAAGTTGTTCATAACTGTCATTTCATGGGGGTTATGCATAGAGACCTCAAACCAGAAAATTTCTTGCTCTCTAGTAAGGAGGAAAATGCCCTTTTGAAAGCAACGGATTTTGGGTTGTCTGTGTTCATTGAAGAAGGTATGTACTTCATCTTTTCCTTGGGGATTTTTTTTTTTATGACCATTCTTTTATATGATACACAATGATGTTAGAATAAAAAGGGTAAGAGTAGTTTCCTGAAAGATGTGCATAGTTTTTTTACTCTAAGCTAGTTGCTCTTTAGATTTTTCTTGCTTGAGAATGCATGACATTATATGATCCTAATCTTATGTGGATGTTATAAGAATTTTCCTTAAAGCTGCGCACCGGCAAATTTAAAGAATTGGAGAGATGAGTAAGCGAAATTTTCCTTGGAAATAATGATTTTGTTTCAGTTGGTGAATTTCGTTTACTTGAAGTAGTTTAGTTGGCAATATGATAAGTGATGGGTAATTTGTAATCCTATAAATCATAAGGCTCAATTAATGTTGCTTTTTAGGTTTGTCTTTGATTTAAAGTAACATTGCATATGTTGTTTAAGAAAATAAAAAATAAAGTAACATTGAACATGCAGAACATCATCAACATTTGCTTGTTCTCAGGGGTAGTTAGTTCCACTCTTCCGAACAGATAATATTTTGATCTGAGTTAATTGAATATGCGGCTTGGTGGCATTTTGGCATGTACTTTATCAAAAATGATTAGTTTCATCATAATTTCCCAAGTAATTGTAGTCCTATTTCATTTAGTCTCCAGATAATAATTTTTCAGTTCAATATGCAATTGGAAGTCCATTTTCTTTCGGAGATGCAAAATCTTTTGTTTTCATTACACCAAGAAGGAACCATATAATAGATGTACCCGCTTGCAGTGCATACGCAATCAAAACATGCATGCGCTACTTACTTTAGTCTGTGTAAATCAATATCTATGTTTTGTTTAAAAGAAAAAATAAATATACCTTGGAATCCGTATTCTTTCCTTCATAGTACCGCTGTTGATATCTTCTTCTGCAAATGAACTCTTGCCAGGTAAGGTGTATCGGGATATTGTTGGGAGTGCTTACTATGTTGCTCCTGAAGTGCTGAGACGCAAATACGGAAAAGAAATAGATGTTTGGAGTGCAGGAGTTATGCTGTATATTTTACTCAGTGGTGTACCTCCATTTTGGGCTGGTAAAGTATTGTTTTATATCTCTTTTTGCTCAACATAGTTGAATAACTACAAATAGTAGCTTCTATTTTAATTTGTGTTTTCATTATAAAGAAATCATTTTTGGTGTAATAGTGACCTTTTTTATTGCCTTTGACTTACAGAAACAGAGAAAGGGATCTTTGATGCCATATTGCAAGGGGAAATTGACTTTGATAGTCAACCATGGCCTTCTATTTCTAGCAGCGCCAAAGACTTGGTTCGGAAGATGTTGACTCAGGATCCTAGAAAACGAATTACCTCGGCTCACGTTTTAGGTAGTATCTCTCATTGCAACTCAGTCTACAATTTACAACATCATGAAAAACTGAAGTGTTGCACATAAAGTGTCTTGCCTTGGTTATTACAAGATGGTGATGTCTTCCATTTTATAGGTTTCTTCGATAGTTCTTTCCTTTACAAAGTTTATGTTTCGCCCAATTTTCAGTCAACCAGAATTCTAGCTTTTCATGTCTTTTCCTGTTTTAAATAAACCTAATTTTGGAATCAATGGGATACTGAAGTCATTCAAATGACATTCTTCTTTAGTCCCATCATATATTTCATATCACTAGAAACTTACTTCACTTGTTTATTGTACAATTCTCTTAGCTGAAACCTGTTTTATGGTTGGGTGTAGAACATCCTTGGCTAAGAGAAGGTGGAGAAGCTTCGGACAAACCCATTGACAGTGCAGTTCTTTCTAGGATGAAGCAATTCAGGGCAATGAATAAGCTGAAGAAACTTGCTTTGAAGGTGAACTTGTTCCCAGTCCAAGGAGAAATCATTTTGGCACATTGTGGACAATTCTAATAAACTTGATATGGATTTCAGGTTATTGCGGAAAATCTGTCCGAAGACGAAATCCAAGGGCTGAAATCAATGTTTACCAACATAGACACTGACAATAGTGGCACTATCACTTATGATGAACTGAAGTCAGGATTGGCCCGACTAGGTTCTAAACTCACGGAGGCTGAAGTGAAACAACTTATGGAAGCTGTATGATATTTTATCATATTCCAAGTGAAAAATAGTTGACCAGTTTTCTTGTACATTTTTAGCTAACTCTTCATTTTTTTTTTATTTTACCCTTTTCAGGCTGATGTGGATGGGAATGGAACAATTGACTACATAGAATTTATAACGGCTACTATGCATAGACACAGGCTAGAGAGAGAAGAACATCTTTACAAGGCTTTTCAATTTTTTGACAAGGACAGCAGCGGGTAATTCTTCTTTTATTTCCCCTTTTTTTTCTTTTAAATTTTCCTTCTTTACTGAAATAATTTCCAGTTTCACGCTGTTCTATTTATCAGTTCGGTACAAAGATTCATAAAAGCCTGAAATCTTAAAGCAGTTAACATGTACTAATGGAACTGGAGCACTTCGTGAGAGTTTTTTTTTTTTTTTTTGCTTAAAGAATACCTCATAATATGACTATTTGACTCAAAAATCTTTAAGGAAGATGGGAGAATCCTAAACTTTCTACAATATGTTTTGGATTTATTTTTGGCTATTATCAATCTTAACAATCAGAACACGAACACAAATAGAGAAAAGATTAAATGAAATGTTCTAGTGTTTCCCTCAATGTATCTTGTATCTTGCTTTTAGTTTATTTTGTTGAAATTTATTGCTGGCAATAACTTTCAGGTTTATCACTAGAGATGAATTAGAAACAGCAATGAAAGATTACGGTATGGGTGATGAAGGTACAATCAAGGAAATAATTTCTGAAGTGGATACGGATAATGTAAGTCAATCTTTCATTGCAGTTCTACCTCAGCATTGTAAATTACAATGTGACTTTCTAACTGTCTTCCGGTATAACAGGACGGTAGAATCAACTATTCAGAATTCTGTGCAATGATGAGAAGCGGAACACAGCCGGGAAAACTCTTTTAGATGAATTATCTGTATGTTACCATTCTAAATATTAAAGAGAGCATGCATAAATAGTAAGTCACTTTCAACCACACTTTGGGAAAAGCTTATGTACACAAATGCTATCGGGCTAAGAAAGGATGAATTCCATTGCCATTGAACATAGGGGGCCTTCATTTTGGATTTATTTTGAGTTTGCAACTTTAACAGTTGTGCATATCGCCATCTTTAATTATTTTGTTTTTTTTAATGAAAGTATACCAACGTGTTGATGTTTGAAGAAGTAATCATTACAATAGAGATGTATTTAAAATCATACTCCTGTTTGACAGATCCAGCTAAAAATTGAAGGCTCTATATGGTGTTGATTTTTTGAGGAAATTTGAGTTTTTATAACCCTATATGTAATGTTGCTCTTCAAAAATAGAGTATTGGTGCCTAGTATTAACATGAGATGATGCAGGGGTGTTCATAAAATAGCCGATCTAATTCAATCTGTACGATTCAATCCAATCTAATCTATAAAGTGCGGATGTCCGCACTTGTACGGATTGGATTGGATTGGGAAATTCAAAATTCGCACTTGTTCGGATTGGATGTTAATTGACATGTAAAAGTAACCGATCCAATCCACACATATTTATAAAAAAATTAAAAAATTATTGTTGACCGAGGTTTTCGGCAACTATTAAAATATAATTATAATAAGGAGTTGTAAGAAAGTGAGATGAAGATTTTTTACGTGGTTGGGGCGTTAATGAGCCTTAGTCCACGAGCCACTGTTATTAATGGATGTATTTAATACAGATTCTACACTTGAGAGAATGTTTTTCTCATAAATACAGAGAATGTTCTTGGTGAGTTTTTTCTCTTCTTGCTCTTTTGCAACCAAGATTCTCGACCCCATTAAATGAGCTTTGAGGGGGTATTTATAGTGTTTTGGTGGGGTAATCCCTAGAATTATTCTTACACATGTGTCTGTAAGTATCCATAAAGTTGGGCCTTTCCGATGAATATACCATGGGTGATGCATGGTCAAATCCCTAGGTGCTGTAGGGTTTTTATGGAGAATGTCCTTTTTGCCTTGTGATTGACGTGACTCTTCGCAGAGTAGCCGTCGCTAGACTTAAATGATCATTACTGTAGCGCTGCTGTTTGGGGGTTGTGCCGTCAGACTTTATTGCGTGTTACAGTCCCAACACGCTTCCTCCCATGCAGCATTAAATGCGACTTGATTGCTCGGGAGAGACCTGACATATCCCGGAGAGCCTTCACGCTATACTAGCTTCCTGGAGTACCTTGTACTCCGGGTGCCTCCTCCGGGACCCATGCTAACGGCGCTTCCTGGTGGCGCACAAAGACTTAGCAAATCTTTCCAAGTTATCTGATCCACGTGTCCCCTCTCGACTGGTCCACGTATTTTGGGCGAATTTTGGAGCAACAATTATATATACAAATAACATTTTAATGTAAAGAAAATAGTAATTTAAAAGTCTAATACATATAATACAATTATATTGCAAAACTTAATTGATCAAATGTATATTCTATTCTTATATATTTTTTTAACATACAATTTAAAATTAAATTAAATATTTTTTATACATAATTTTTTTTCTTCCTTTGAATTTGTTAAATTATTTATTTTAATGTGTTGTTAGAGACGTAAAATGACTATAATTTATTTTATTTTGTTGTTAGTTATGTAAAAAATATAAATATTAAATAATTTAATATTAAAAAGTAACTGATCCATTTGCACTTTTGCGGATTGGATTAGATTGCGTTTGAGCTATTGTACGGATTGGATTGGATCAAAAAAATGAAATTCGCACTTAGTGCGGATCGGATGCACTATGAGTAAAATAGTGCGGATTAGATTGGATGAACACCCCTAAGATGATGCTCGTGAGTGATTTTCTATAGTAAAATAAATAGGATCTGAATTAAATTGTTTTAATATCGAAAAGACACATCATAAGGATTTAAGGCACCATGACACTTTTTAGCAATTTTTTATAGAGCATTGTTATGATGCATTAGTGGTGCCCAGTATCACCTAGAGGTAGCACTTTGGGATTAGTTAAGTATTGTATAAAAGTTATTATATTATTATTTGGATGGATCTTATTATGTTACTAAGTTATAAAAGTAAAAATTACACTTTTATTAGAAATTATTGATTTATTATCGATTTCACTATTATTAATTTTAATCCAAAAGATCTATCAAGTTAACTATAATTAATTTTAAAAAAATTAATTAATTAGTTTCTAAAAATTATTAATATGTTATAAAATGATATAGAATAGATGAGAAGAAAGAAGAAGAAGATGAAGAGAGAAAGTGAAAGTGAATGCGAATTTCTGAGTTGTTTATTCTAATGGGGTGAACCCCTATTTATACAAATACAAGAGTGAAATATTAAGAAACTAAGAAAAGGGAAACTAAGAAAAAGAGGAATGTTTATTACAATTAATGGTAATAAATAAAAGATTTGGACATCCACATAATTATTAATATTTATAACACTCCCCCTTGGATGTCCATAATAACCGTCTTATTAAAAATCTTGCTGAAAACTTGATCAAAGGAAAAAGAGTATAGTGTAAACTAACTCCCCCTCATTTAGGCATTTGTGGAGATCTTCTAATTGACGAATTTCGATCTTATCTGTCGTCTTCTCAAATGTTGATGTTGGTAAACTTTGTGAATAAGTTTGCAAGATTGACACTTGATTGAATATGTTGAACACCAATATGTATTTTCTTGAAGTGTATAAAGAAGAATTTGGTGAAATGTGTTCTGACTCTATCTCCTTCAATGTACCATCCTTTTAGTTGAGCGATGCAAGCAGTATTATCCATAGAGAATTGCTTGGGTTGATACTTCTTTATTGAGTGCAATCCATATGTTTCCCGAATATGCTATGTCAATGATCTCACTCACACACATTCTCTACTTGCTTCATAAAATGCAAGTATGTTAACATGATTTATAGTTGCCTTGTTAAAAACCTTGCCAGAAAAACCCAGTGGGACAAAATCTGAGCTACGGAAAAAGAGTACAATATATATTTCATATTCATAATTATTTGCAAGTTGCCTCGTTAAAAACCTTGCCAGGAAAACCCACTGTTACAAAACCTGAACTAAGGGAAAAAGAGTGCAACATAAATATGTCTTCCCCTCATGCACAGATGATCCATAATTTTTTTTGGTGATAATAAATCTCATAAGATTATTGTTATCACTTTTAAAATATCACCATATATAATCTTTGATCATATATTTTCTATAACTCTTTTAGAGTATGTATGGACTTCTAAATTATAGATGAGGGGTTCGTGGAACATTAGTCTTTATCCAACTAATTGTATCATTCATATGTGTACACAACTTTGTTCATACGAAAATTTAAAATTTCAAGTAGATATGAACATAACACATTAATGGTACTATAAATTTTAATTTGTGACAATGATGGTACTCCAAGACCATATATTTGTTCCATCTTGTTGTATGATCTTAATTTCCATATCAATGACTATATATTTATAATTCTTGATACATATGAAGTACTTCAGGACTTCAATACTAATGAACAAACTTTATACATTAATATTTCTCAAAATACAAAAGAAATAAAAGTTTGTTCTTCAATTTATCAAAAACTCTTCAAGAGTCTATCACAACGTATAATTTACGTATTTATACTGCATCGACAACCATAGATATTTTTCAAACAATAATTTACTTACATGTCTTTATTTCATACAAAGATCTTTGTCATATAGTGCGCGCGACTTAGAATTTATATCACTTAAGACATTGTTGCCCCTAATTTCGCCCAATATACGTGGGCCAACTGGATAGGGACACGTGGATCAAGGCAATTCACAATATTTGCTAAGTCTTTTATGCCATAAGGTGATGTCCCGGACGTAGGTCCCGGAGAAGACACATGGAGCTCAAGGTGCTCCCGGAAGCTCACATAACACTAAGGCATCTCCGCGAGGTGTCAGGTTTCTCCTGAGCCATCAAGTCGCATTAAATGCCGCATGGGAGGAAGCGTGTTGGGACTGCTACATGCAATAAAGTCTGACGGCACAACCTCCAACCAGCAGTGCCACAGTAATGATCATTTAAGTCTAGCGACGGCTACACTGTGAAAAGTTACGTCAATCAAGAGGCAATAAGGACATTCCTCATAAAAACCCTACAGCACCTAGGGATTTGACCATGCATTACCCATGGTATATTCATTGGGAATGCCCAACTTTATGGATACTTACAGATACACTTGTAAGGACAATTCTGGGGATTACCCCACCAAAACACTATAAATACCCCCTCAAAGCTCATTAAATGGGATCGAGAATCTTGGGCTGCATATGAGCAAGTAGAGTAAATACTCACCAAGAACATTCTCTGTATTTATAAGGGTGAAATTCTCCCAAGTTTAATCTCTGTAATAAATACATCCATAAATAACAAAGACTCGTGGACTAAGGCTCATTAACGCCCCAACCACGTAAAAATCCTTCTCTCACTTTCTTACAGCTCAATAATTTTTATAATATTTTATTAGTTGCCGAAAATCTCGGTCAACATTTTGGTGCTTTCATTGAGAGCTGAAGAAAGCTACTATAAACAAACATTTGACTTCACAAACATGGTGGAGACAAGAAGTACTCGTCAGCCTCGTCCTCTGGAAGATGCTCAAGACCCAAATGAGGAAGATGTAGCCTCAAGAGCAGCAGAGGAGTTCGAGGAAGAAGAAATAGTCCCCGATGATGACTACGAAGGAAACCTCGACGAGTATGCCTATGACGAAGGTAGTTACTCAGAACTGGTGCTTCTCAGACAAAAAGCTATCGATCACGAAGCCGAGATCAAAGCTCAGAAAGCGCAAAACCAGAAAATGCAGGAAGTGATGCTGGCCATGCAAAAAGCCATGGAAGCAGCTGGCATTCACGTGCACCCCAAGGCAATGACCGCTGGACTCGACAAGGAGCCAGCAACGTCTTCGCCTAATTCCCAACAGAAGAAATCTAGGGAGCCTAGCCCTACAAGATACCCTGCTGAAGGGAATCAAACAAAAAACCCTACTTCTACCCCAGGGCGAAAGAAAAAGGTGCAGGATCCGCGAAAGGTCCGCTCAGATTTCCCTAAAGGGAAAGGTCCGCAGAGGGGAAAGCCCCAAAAAGGGAGCCTTGGCCCTCAGGATCGAGGGGACCGAAAAAGCGTTTCCGTACACCAAGAACCCGGGGGTAGAGGGAGAAGAGGACAGAGGTGTCCTCCCGTTGATCTGAGAAACCAAATCAATGGGAACCAAGGTGATCTCCGGGATCACCTTGACCAAAAAAGATATGGACCCGTGGTCTCCTCGGGTACGTTGAATGAAGGAATTATGGCGGAACTCGCCATACTTCGAAAAGACATTGCCCGAGTCTCCCGGAGGCAGAAGGGAGACGACTCCGACTCGGACAGCGAGGACCGAGAGCCATGTGCTAAGCACATTTTAGAGGCGGAGCTCCCTAAGAACTTCAAGATGCCCGAAATGGCAGCTTATGCCGGGAACTCCGATCCTAGCGACCACTTGTCACGGTTCAACCGTGTCATGACGGTCATGAGGGTCAGCAATGACGCCAAATGTCTGTGCTTCCCACTTACTCTAAGTGGGTCCGCGGAGGAATGGTTCAAAAAACTGGAACCAGGATCCGTGGGCTGTTGGAACAAACTACAGACCAACTTCCGGAGACAGTTTGTCGCCGCAAGAAAGGTCAATCTGGAGGTCAATGCCTTGACTAATATCAAGCAACTGCCCACCGAGACCTTGAAGAATTACATAAAGAGGATCCGAGAGGAGGCCTCGAAAACCAAGAAGGTTGATGACGGACAACAGCTTGCACTTCTCCAAGCTGGCATCCGTACTGGGACTCCTTTCTGGAATGAGTTGCAGCAAGAAGGAGCTGCTAGCCTCCAGGACTTCCAGAAGAGAGTCCAAAAATATATCAACCTCGAAGAAGCCCAAATCGTGGCTTATGGAGGCTACTATCCCACGGGAATAGCAGGGTACATGCCCGGAGTATCGCCCTCGGGTACTGCCCCGACCGCAACTCCACAAGCAAGTGGCATACAATTCTCTGCTACCCCCGGATATAGCCAGGGCCAAGCCTTGGCACCAGCATCATCCCATTTTGGCAACCCGTCCGGAGTGAATGGGCAGGCTCCTTCACACTCTGCTCCCGCTGCTAGCCTGACAGGCCCTTCCCAGGGTTCAAGGAGTAAAAGATCCTCCAAAGGCAGCACCCGGACGGGAGAGAAACACCAGAAAAAGGGGTACACCCCCCAGTATACTCAATACACGGAGCTGTCGGACTCCCAAGAGCGTGTGTACTTTGCTACTAGGCAAAGTACACACTACCGGAGACCACAACCGTTGTACAAAGATAGCTCCCGGAGAGATCCGAGCAAGAGATGCGAGTACCACAACGACATTGGTCATAGCACCAACGAATGTAAGAATCTCAAAGACGAGATCGAAAATCTAATCCAATTGGGCCACCTCTACGAGTGGATCAAGAATAGGTTGCCCCACCTCAATCCGGGTTAGGCGACCGTGGGTATGCCTCAGGGAACACCGGGGGGTACAGCAGGAGTATTGGCTCCAGCTGCTCCCACGAGCGACGCCCAGCATATCCCCGGTCTGCCGCCCCGGCCTAATGGGAGGGTAGCCATGATCTTCGGAGGTCCCCATATCGGAAGAACTACTCGCAAGGAGCTTAAGCGATACGCCGGGGCCGCGAAACACAATGAGGTGTGGGAAGTTACTCAACTCCCAGCTCAAAGGCCCCGGTTGATGGACCAACCCATCACGTTCACGGAAGAAGACGCCAAGACGGTGCGTTTCCCTCATCATGACCCGTTGGTCATAAAGACCCCCATCGCAAATAAAGTGGTGGCCAGAGTCTTAATTGACAATGGGAGTTCCGTGAACTTACTCTTCAAATAAGCCTTCACCGCGATAGGCTTGACAGACCGGGACCTCTCACCCAGTGGGTCCCAGCTCACAGGGTTTAACGGGACGACGCTTATCCCAATGGGAAAAGTAAGGCTCCCAGTCACCTTGTGCCCGGACACCCCCAGAGCACATTCAAATACTGCACCTTTGTAGTGGTGGACTGTCCGACAGCCTACAACGCGATCCTCGGCCGACCAGCCTTGGTAGACTTTGGCGCAGTCACATCGATCCGGCATCTGTGCCTAAAGTTCCCGACCCGGGAGGCCGGAATCGGAACTGTGAGGGGAAACCAGGGGGAAGCAAGACAATGTTACAATGTCGCAACCCACCTGGACGTGTTGATGGTCCGGGAGTAATCTGAGCCAGAAGTGGCTGAAGAAGATGAGTTGGACCCCCGTGTGGGGTCCGAAAGAATTGTGGAACCAATGGAGGACGTTGAAGAAGTATCAGTGTGCGACGTCGACTCCACCAAAGTACTCCCGCTAGGGAAGAACCTAGACCCAGAAGAAAAAGAAAAAATAACAAAAACACTGAGGGGCGCCATCGACATCTTCGCATGGCGCCAAGAAGACATGACTGGCATAAGCCCTCATGTCATCACCCACGTACTCAACGTCAATCCGGACATGCCTCCCGTCCAGCAAAAGCGACGCCCGCTCGACTCGGTGAAAGCCGAAGCTTTAGAGAAAGAGGTGGACAAACTTTTGACTAACGACATGATCCGCGACGTATACTATCCGAAGTGGCTGGCCAATCCGGTCCTGGTGCCCAAGCCGAACGGAACTTGGCGAGTTTGTATAGATTTCACTGATCTAAACAAAGCTTGTCCAAAGGACTACTTCCCGCTGCCTAGGATCGACCAGATGGTAGATGCCACTTCTGGATTCAAACTGCTATCCTTCATGGACACCTATGCTGGGTACAATCAAATAAAAATGCATACGGCAGACCAGGAGTGCACTAGCTTCAGGACCGATAAGGGGGTATACTGTTACCTAGTCATGCCCTTCGGACTGAAAAACGCCGGAGCAACCTATCAAAGAATGGTTAACCGGATGTTTAAAGGCCTCCTGGGGCGAAACATGGAGGTTTACGTGGACAACATGCTCGTCAAATCCAAAGCATGCAACAGCCATGCAAGCGACTTAGAAGAATGCTTCGAAGTTGTCCGGAGATACGGCATGAAGCTCAACCCAAAGAAATGCACCTTTGGGGTCAAATCAGGAAAGTTCCTGGGCTTCATCGTCAGTCAAAGGGGGATTGAGGCAAACCCGGAAAAAATCCAGGCTCTCCTAAGCATGCCATCCCCCAAAAAACATAAAGATGTGCAGAGCCTGACCGGAAAGGTAGCTGCTTTAAGCCGCTTCATCTCACGGTCCACGGACAAGTGCATACCCTTCTTCAACGTGCTAAAGAAGTGCCAAAAGTTCGAATGGTCGGACGAGTGCGAGGAGGCATTCAAAAAGCTAAAAGAGCACATGGCCAAGCCTCCTATCCTATCAAAACCCGTCCTCGGAGAAGACCTATTTCTTTATTTGGCCGTCTCCGAACACGCGGTCAGCGCTGCCTTGGTCCGGGAAGAAAAGAAAACTCAGCATCCCGTGTACTATGTCAGCAAGCGCATGATAGGGGCCGAAACAAGATACCCGGTCATTGAAAAACTGGTGTTTTGCCTCCTGATGGCGTCAAGGAAGTTGAGGCCATACTTCCAAGCCCATCCGATCAAAATTCTGACCAATCACCCGCTCCGGCAGGTCCTCCAAAAACCTGAAGCATCCGAAAGGCTCCTCAAGTGGGCAATGGAGCTAAGTCAATTCGACTTGCACTACATACCCCGAATTTCTATAAAAGGCCAAGCCTTGGCGGACTTCAATACTGAATGCAACGAAGCCGAGGCAACCGCGAATATGCCGGTACCGCCAATCCCCACATGGAGGGTATTTGTAGACGGAGCCTCTAATGAGAACGGTTCCGGAGCCGGAGTGGCTATGATATCACCAACTGGACTGGGACTCCAGGCGGCCCTACGGTTTGACTTCGCAGCTTCAAACAATGAGGCCGAATATGAAGCCCTGATAGCAGGGCTGAAATTAGCAAAAGCTGTGGGAGCTAAAAGAGTGGAAGTCTACAGTGATTCCCAACTGGTCGTAAACCAGGTATCCGGAGAATATCAAACCCGCGGCGAGCGGATGGCCGCATACGTAACAATAGTCCGAGAGCTGCTCCACGAGTTCACGGACTACAAAATAGAACTAATCCCCCGAGAAAAGAACGCTCATGCGGACTGTCTGGCTAAGTTAGCCTCGGATAGCGAAATCGAAGAGCTGGGGGTAGTACCAGTGGAACGCTTGGCAGAGCCAAGCATCAAAATAAAAGAGACCACACTAACGGTTGGGCAAGAACCCAGCTGGATGGTCGCCATCATAAAATACATAACAATAGGTGAGTTGCCTCAAGAAAGGGCACTGTCTCGGAAGATTCAGTATCAGGCTCATCGTTACGTAATGATGGATCAAATTCTCTACCGAAGAGGACTCAGCATGCCTTATTTAAGGTGTGTATCGGACCCTGAAGCTAGACAAATCATGCTAGAGGTCCACGAAGGGTTCTGTAGAGATCATACGGGAGGACCCAGTCTCTCAAAGAAAATATTGAGGCAAGGGTACTTCTGGCCAACAATGAAAAAAGATTATATAGACTATGTCCAAAAGTGTGACTCGTGCAAAAGGTACACGAACATACCGAGAGCTCCTCCAAATGAAATCACCCTGATGACTAGTCCCTGGCCCTTCGCGGTTTGGGGAATAGATCTTATTGGGTCCCTGCCAACAGGAAAAGGAGGAGTAAAGTATGCAATAGTAGCAGTAGACTACTTCACCAAATGGACGGAGGCTAAGCCTATGAAGACAATAACTGCTAAGAAAGCACTGGACTTTGTTATTAAAAACATAGTGTGTCGATATGGCTTGCCTCACAAAATAGTCTCTGACAATGGAAAGCAATTCGATTGCGAGGAATTCCCGACACGCAACCAACACGGAGTAGTGAAAAGCTTCTCCGCGGTGGCCAGACCTCAAACAAACGGTCAGGCGGAAGCAGTCAATAAAATCCTAAACGTCACCTTGAAGAAAAAGCTGCTGGCCTGCAAAAACAACTGGCCTGAAGAGTTGCCAAGAGTGTTATGGGCATACCGGACGACCCCCAGAACCACGACCGGTCACTCGCCTTTTTCAATGGCGTACGGTTGTGAAGCGATGGTCCCGGTAGAAACGTTATTCCCATCCCACAGGAGGACGACTTACGATCCAGCCACAAATCAAGCTTTGCTTCAAGAGGCTTTGGATCAAGTCGAAGAACTCCGGGATGAGTCTCAAATACGGATGGCAGCTTATCAGAAGAAGGTGACCAAGTATTTTAACTCTAAGGTTAAACACTGAAAATTTGCTATTGGTGATATGGTCCTAAGAAGAGTCTTCCAAGCCACCTAGGAACCCGGAGTGGGGGTACTTGGGCCAAATTGGGAAGGACCATATGAAATTGAGGACGAAATCAGCTCCGGCACTTACAAGCTAAAAAGAATGGATGGAACCATTGTGCCAAGAGCCTGGAATGCCGATCACCTCAGAAAATATTACCAGTAGCAAAAATATAACTTAGACTTTGTTCAAAGAGTTTGTACCGTCCAAATGTATACCTCCTCTACATGTTGAATAAAACTGAGTGCCTTAAAAACAAAGTTTCTATGCCACTCAGGGGGTACTAGGGTATACCGCACGGACAGACAGAAAACAAACTAAGTAAAATATCCTGACCCAAAGGGCAGGTCAAAAAGTATGCACAAAAATAAAAAGCATAAGTATAAAAATCCTGATCCAAAGGACAGGTCAAAAAAGAGAAATATGTGGCAAAAGAGATCACATATAAACATCCTAGCCCACAGGGCAGGTCAAATATACAAAAGTGGCCCGGGGACAGGCCTTAAAAAATTGTCTCCCCTTCAAATAAAAAACTGCTACCTAAATATATTGTCCCAAGGTAGCAGCAAATATGTACATAAAAAGAAAAAATAATAATAGTAAAAGAAGTGGGTGGAATCTTGGTTGTACTGGGTTAATCTCGAAGTAGCTCAGTCAATACGCGGAGGAAGGCGAGGTCCGATACGCGCCTCTACCATGGCATCAAGCTTCTTCTTCTTCTCCCGAAATTTGGCAATCATTTCCTCAGGTTTAGGGTAGAAGGTAAGCTTGATATTTTGGTCGTTGGTAGACGAAGCCATGAAGACTCCATCGTCGAAGCGCTTTGGGCACCGGCCGCAGGAAACAGGAGAAAGGAGCTCGGCTCTTTTTGCCTTCTTGGTGGCCTGTTCCTTGAAGTCCCTGAGCGCCTTCAGCTCCGCGGCTAGAGCGGCCCTGGACTCTAAGTTTGCTTGGTGAGTTTCCTCTAAGGATCTCACCTTGGCAACCATCTCGTCCAAGGCTTCCCTGGCCTCCCGGAGCTCCCGCTTGGCCTTTGCAGCGGCCTCACTTTCCGCCCTCAGCTCCTTTTGATGCTGGGCCTCCAGCCTGTCCCTCCGCTGGGCCTCGTCCCGGATCATGGCCTCCACTTGGGCTTCCCTCCGCTTGGCCTCCTCCTCGTTGGCCTTGGCAGCCGCCTCTCGGCGCTCAGCAGCCTCCTGGTAGAGCTGCCTCTCCGCAGTAAGATCCTGAAGGACCTTCCTGACGTCGTTCATGTCCCCAAAATCAGACAGAACAAAGCCATGGTTAATAATGTTCTTGGAGAGGCGGCCAGCCTCAGCAGCAAGCTGAACAACAACACAAGTGTAAGAAAGAATCCCCAAAAAAGAAAAATAAAGGGAAAAGCAAAACTACAAGGCACTTACCACAGTGAGGGAGTGGCTGAGGTCCTGGACCTGGAAGATAGAGTTCAGGGAGGCACAAGTTGCGAACCGCTTAGGCGCGCACCGGGTAAGCTGAGAAGCAAACTCGCCAGTCATCTCCGCGGCAAAAGGAGCTAAGGTGGGCCCAAGGAAGCGACAGAACCAGTCCGACAAGGGGTCCAAGTTGAGGTCCCACGGATCCTGGTACTCTGGGTTGTTGATGGTTTCCTGCACCTCAACCCGTAGAACCCTCCTAAGGGCTTCCACCTCGGCATACCCCCGGGAGTATTCGTCCATGGCATAGTTATGCTTGGCTATCCGAAGCTCTTGCCTCGCCTCGTCTCCAGGAACCGGAGTCAGCACTATGATGGGAGGAGCAGGATTCTCTTCCATGGGAGAGACCCCACCATCAAGACCATGGGCCGGAGTGTCAGCTCTCCGAGGCCGCTTGGGCTCGTCCTAGGCAATCATTTTGCCCTTGCGCTTGCGAATCAGAGCAATTTCTTGCTCTTCTTCACCTTCTTCAGCTTCCTCAGGAAGAGCCCGGAGCCCTCCTGCACCTTCTGCAGCTTCCTCAGAAAAGCCCCATTGCTTTTCTTGACCTTCTCCCGGCAGCACCTCCTCATCATCCACTAAATCAATAGTGTCGGGGGGAGCACTGGAAGAAATCTTTAGAGCAGGGGCCATTGGGGAAGAAGTAAAGGCAGGAGGAGCCTCAGGAGTGTGAACCCCAGCAAGCTAATCCAGGATGGCGTCCATGGAGATACCTGCTACAACAAAAATAAGCAAGTATTAGAACATCCGTGGGAAACCACTAACACAAGATATGGCAAATAAGCTAGTCCTACCCGGACTTCCTAATTCGGCCCTAGCAAAGTTCTGAACTTTTATGCCGGCAGCATCATCTCCAAGATAGGCAGTCCAGAAGGCGGAACCAGCTGGATGTAATGTAAGCTGAAGGACCTAAGGGAACAGGCTCCGGAGGACCAGAACCCATCCGGGACCGACCTAGGAAATCTCCTAAGTTTGAAAAATAAAATTCCTTCAAACGATCCCCCCACCGGGTCGAGGGCATCCTAAACCTATACAGACGTTCGTCGAACCCTACGGGCCTACGACTGGCATATTCGCCAACAGAAGGAACATAATGAATTACCAAAGGAGACTTACCACCGGCGCCGGAAGTGCTGGAACCAGGAGCCCCAGTGTTTGGCTCTAGAACCGAGGGCTGTGGCCTGGGAGCCCTTCTCTCCGATGAATCCCCAATGTGAAGGGGCTTCCCGGCACGACGATCTCCAATCTCTTCTTGAAGAATCTTGTCAAAAAATTTAGCCTCGGACTTCCCGAAAATCGCCTAGCTTCTTCTCTCCACCGGGCTCCCCACACGGAGCGCCCTCCCGGATGCCGCCTGGGCCTTAGCGTACGCCTTCTCCTGGGCCTTCTGGTAGAGATAATCCTGGTATTTCTTCTCTGCCGTGGCAATGATCTCGTCCCGGAAGGTCTTCTCCGGGACCGGCGCCCTCACATTGGGGCAGATGATCCGGGAGAGGTTAGAGTCCTCCACGGATTGATGCGGAAGGATAAGTTTGGCCTTCCTGCAGTTCTCCGTAGTGACCAAACCCCCGACGTCAAGATCGGCCCGGTCGTAAGAAGCAAAGGCCTGGGCTCTCCGGAGAAAGGCCTGGGTAGGGGCGGTCCGTTGATATGGAGGGATCCTCACCCACTCAGTGAGGAGCTCCGGGTGGTCCATTGCCCTAAATCCGGAGGAACAGAAAAAGCGATGGCGATACTCCTTGACGTGAGTCTGCCTGTTATACGGGACCACCCGTTCGTTAGCAGGGTGGATCCTGAACCCATAAAAACCGTCCTTAAGTTTGTCCCCCTTCTTGGGGACGGACAGAAGTTCATAAAAGTACAAAATTTCCGCCGGGCGGGGAGATCCCCATCCTCGGGCGGCATAAAAAATAAATAAGCCTGAAAGCAGGCGGTAAGCTTGGGGAATGAGTTCGTATGGCGCAAGGCCGACAAAAACAAGAAAATTAACAAAGTAATCCTGAAGAGGAAGCATGGCACCGACCATCAAGTGCGTTTGGCTCCAGGCTCCGAAGCCGCCGTAATTGTGGTTGGGCGTCTCCGCGTCGCGAGGCGGCCGATGGTAGGTTCTTGAGGTGGAAGGCTTGATTCCAGCAACCTCCACAATGTTCTCCAGCTGGTGGGGACAAGTCAAGGTGGAATGAAGCTCAGCCGCTTCCCATCCGGTCGCCCGGGACTTATACCCTTCCTGGGCAACGGGTCCCAAGGAGACCTCCTCAAGAGTAGCCATACGTTTTCCACTTTTCTTTGAGGACTTTGAGCCAGAAGCAGACATTTTTCTATTCTGTGAAAAAAAAAAGAGTAAAAGTCCAGCAGTTAGGCCCCATACCAAACCCTAAATTAAGAAAAAGGGAATGGGGGTCCCCTAACCGCTGGAAAGAGGCCCCCTCCGGACACGTGTCACACACGAAACCCTAGAAGGATTCCCTGGACAAGTGTCGGGTGCAGTAAATTCGCAGAAGATGGCTTTACGCGATAAAGAAAACAGAAAGAAAAGATTCTGCTCTATGCCCTAAGCAACCATTATACGAAGAACGTATGGTCTTCTACAAAGAAAATACACAATAACAACAGAGGCATGACAATGGCGATCCTACCACTAGAGCAGTAAATTCAAACAGACTACCTGAAGAACTTAAACACTCGCATGCTCAGAAATCTCGAGTGCAAACCCAGAAAAGAACAGACAGAATAAGTAATAGCATGCCATTCAGTAGTAGCAAAGGATGCGAAAAACTTACAATGAAGTGTTGAACTGGGGGTCCTGATGCAAGTCGAGTAAAGACGAGAAGGACTGGTAGCAACGAGCAAAGAAGAGCTGGAAAAATCGCAAAGTGTTTGAAGGCTTCGTTCTGGGTCTGAGAATTTTCTCTCTAGGAAATTCGAGCAAAGTTGGCAAGAAATGGGAAGTAACCGAAATGAAGGAAAGATGGTGGCTTTTATAGGCAAAAATGCATGAGGAACAGGCGTCATCACCTACCAATCGAACAGTGAGGGAAGCACACGATTCAAATGCCCAAAGATCAACGGACCAGATTGATTTGCAATAAAGGCGGTGGAAACGCTTGAGTATCCGTTTGACACCATTAATGCGCTGTATCAATCAATGGGCGTGAAACGAATCGACCTATGCAAAAAGCGAATCGCTGCATTAAATGCCATCATTAAATACACCCTCACGCGCTCTAAGCTCGTGCCAGGAAACCGAGGAGTCAACCGGAGGCACCTGAGCAAGCCTCGTTTCATTTTTCAAATAAACAAGGCTTGGGGGGTAAATGTTGCCCCTAATTTTGCCCAATATACGTGGACCAACTGGATAGGGACACGTGGATCAAGGCAATTCACAATATTTGCTAAGTCTTTTATGCCATAAGGTGATGTCCCGGACGTAGGTCCCAGAGAAGACACATGGAGCTCAAGGTGCTCCCGGAAGCTCACATAGCACTAAGGCATCTCCGCGAGGTGTCAGGTTTCTCCTGAGCAATCAAGTCGCATTAAATGCCGCATGGGAGGAAGCGTGTTGGGACTGCTACACGCAATAAAGTCTGACGGCACAACCTCCAACCAGCAGCGCCTCAGTAATGATCATTTAAGTCTAGCGACGACTACACTGTGAAAAGTCACGTCAATCAAGAGGCAATAAGGACATTCCTCATAAAAACCCTACAGCACCTAGGGATTTGACCATGCATTACCCATGGTATATTCATTGGGAATGCCCAACTTTATGGATACTTACAGATACACTTGTAAGGACAATTCTGGAAATTACCCCACCAAAACACTATAAATACCCCCTCAAAGCTCATTAAATGGGATCGAGAATCTTGGGCTGCATATGAGCAAGTAGAGTAAATACTCACCAAGAACATTCTTTGTATTTATAAGGGTGAAATTCTCCCAAGTTTAATCTCTGTATTAAATACATCCATAAATAACAAAGACTCGTGGACTAAGGCTCATTAACGCCCCAACCACGTAAAAATCCTTCTCTCACTTTCTTACAGCTCAATAATTTTTATAATATTTTATTAGTTGTCGAAAATCTCGGTCAACAGACATGTATTAAATTCTTCTAGAATTTTTAGATAACGCTTATTTTAAATTCTCACTATATTAGGAGCTCCAAATGAATAACTTTTGTTGCAACATTTATGTGACGCTTATAAATCTTCATAAAATATATTCCAGGCCATAATCAAATCATGATTATATTTTCTCAATATTTAAGCCTTACTTCAATCAATCTCATGTCTATGAAAACTTTGTACAACAATTCATTATGTACAAATACATATATGCAAATTTCTCATTAGAAATATTTATTTGCACACCCTACAGGTCTTACTTCACTTTATGTGAGTAAATTTGCCTGGACTGCGTCGTAATATTTTGGCCAAAAACAAAATGTATGTCGATGATTCTCGACAAATCTAATACCATGATCCTTGCTATCTCATGTTAGTTTATTGCATATGCAAACATTCAACATCTATTGTCGACAAAAATTTTATTATATGATAATTTCCTCCCATATTGACATAACTTATAGAGATCTCTTTAAATTACATATTTTTCAAATATGTTTATCATTTATAGGTACCTATATGGAACCACTTCAGGGATTTAATTATAATCAAATGTGTTATGTCTAACTTCTCTTGGGAGTTTCTTCAAGTACCGTTTTCATCACGGTTATCATTTTAATCATCAATACTTTATAACATTAAGGTATCTTTATGAGTACCTCTATATTTAACAACTTCAGGATAAATCAAATTAACATTTATTAATAATTTCTATATTGTTAATTTACGCTTCAGGTGTTTTCAACTCATTCTAACTCAACTTTGAATAATATTTATTTGCAGTTGGTATATATCATTTTGAACTATATTGTTCTTATATACTTTGTGCAAGGATCATTTTTTAAAAATTATCATCGATCCCAACTGCTTCTCTCCCCCTGATCGAGAGAATTTTTAAAAATTATGATATCTAATAATATTAATACACCTGTAGGGATTTCAATATATCACAATGAATCAATATTTATTTAAACTCATATATACTATATGACATTGAACTTCAGGTTCAGTAAACTTCAGTTTCAAGTTCAATCCTTATGAACTTAATTTATTTCTAAGAAAGAGTCATACGTGTATAATTAGAAATACATAAATTTACACATTTTGTAAATACATGATCATATAATCTTATCACATCGATAAGAAACTATGCAATAAAAATCTAACAATGGCTCAAGATTGTTAAAGAAATATAATTTAAATATTTTTATGTGCAAATATATGCACATTCTTCTTTTGAGCCTTATAAATTAACAATGAGAAGAATCTTCTGGTTCTTCAACAAAATTTAGTCAAATTCTTTGACAATTTATTGCATATGATTGATCATGTCAAAATAATTCAATTCATGAACTTCAGGTTCACTATAATTTGTATTTCAATGAAACTTTCAAAAGGTAATGTAAAATCACTACAACATAATCATTACAAGTTTCATTTTTATATACACGAATAATATAATTATATTATTCTCCAAAACATATACACTCTTCAGGAGTCACTATTATGTTTATCAAACTTTATATTTCTTCAGGAATCACTATCATCAATTCAATGATGTGTATAATTTAAAAGATACATGACAACTTCATCATGTTATTGTAATCGTCAAATAGATATAATCATAATATATCATTCATTTTTCCTGGTATCTTTTTAACAAGTCGTCTAATTTATTAATAGACTATTCATCAGTCTAATTATCATGACTTGATATATATTATATATTTCAATGTACAACCAGTACATATAATAAGTTATTTCTTATTACTTTCATAACTAGATAAAAGTTATACATCTAGGTACATACAAATATATTTTACTACTCCAAGTAGCAATTGTATGTAAGACTTCTTCAGAAAGCTTTTCAAATAATCATTTTGTGATTCTTTATCACTTTGATTATATTGGATTACTAACAAATATTAGTAAATTATATATCCACTTTTGGGAATATGCAAACTGAATTATATAGTAACTATATATATACATATCCTGTACCAAAATAGTTTGAAACTATTGATTTCAAGAAATAATAAAATATGTATATATTAATTTTCTTCTGGCATTACCAATATATGTGAAATCTATATTCTTTGAAATAGAATTTTATGTCTATTCATTCTCTTTAGGTAATGATATTTAAATATTCTAAATGTACAATAATTTTGTACAATTCACATTCTATTAAATAATCAAGTATACTTTTATCTTGATTACAGGTACGCGACCACTATTATTTAATTCCACACATGATATATAGAGTTCATGCACTTTGATTGTGTGTGGTATCTCATCTTTTGGTTGTTTCCACTTTTTTCTAGAAATATTTGAGTAGTAAATAATGTCATTGATTATTTAAAATCATTAAATTCACTTCGGAAAATGACGTTGAACAATTAGAACATTATTATAAATTTCTTAAAAATTTATTACTTGTTCATCCATAAAAATATAAGAAATTATTCAACAATTTCTTTTACGATATTTCAAAGAATATATGAATGCAATTTTTGCATAGTCTCCAAGATGTATGCAAAATTTAATCTTTAATATATGTCAGATTCAATAATTTCCAACATTGTCAGATTCAAGACCCACTATAAAATTGCATCAATAATAATCATTTTTAATGATTCTTTAGTTGTATTCACATAAATACAATCATTTTTTTTTGACAAATATAAAACATTTACTTCAGGAAATGTTTGTCAACATCTATATCGATATTAGATTACTTTTCATTGTCCTTAAAGAATACAAGAACATATATATAAATATGTATTCATCTCTTTCATTATATATCCATCAACTATATAATGAATATTACGTTTGCATAATCTTCAGGATATATGCAAGATTTTATTGAGGACGCATAATCATCAGGATATATGCAATATTTTATCAAGGATGCATAATCTTCAAGATATATGCAATATTTTATCGAGGATGCATAATCTTTAGGATATATGCAATATTTTATCGAGGATGCATAATCTTTAGGATATATGCAATATTTTATCGATGATACATAATCTTCTAGATATATGTATAATTTATATATATTTTCTCTATCATATCATAGGCACACATATATTGTAAATATTATGAATGATAAGAACATAATATACATATATATATATATGAAATCAATAATAAATATATAAAAGCATATACATACATATATAGTATATAGATATATAGATAAAAAGAAAAAGGAAACCAAATGATTCTTGAAATTGTTTCATTCAGATGAGTATATGTATAAATATATATTTAGTGTATCGTGACTTTGAAACAATTCAAGAACTTTAACAAAATACTTACATTGGGTCTTAGGCAAAGACTCATGCTTAAAGCTTGGGCAGTGACTCGTGCTGATAACGTGTTATAAAATAATATAGAATAGATGAGAAGAAAGAAGAAGAAGATGAAGAGAGAAAGTGAAAGTGAATGAGAATTTCTGAGTTGTTTATTCCAAAAGGGTGAACCCCTTTTTATACAAATACAAGAGTGAAATATTAAAAAACTAAGAAAAGGAAAACTAAGAAAAAGAGGAATGTTTATTACAATTAATTGTAATAAATAAAAGATTTGTACATCCACATAATTATTAATATTTATAACATAATATATTTAATAAGATCAATCATCAAGTTAACTATAGATAATTTAATTTTTATCATTTAAATTAATTATCTATATGTATATAAAGGAGAAGTATGAGACGGTGACGTGGCAGTCTAAAATCACTCTAAAACTATTTTTCTCTTCCCTCCTTAATTCTCTTAATTTTAATATTTTATTAAAGCATAAATCTACAAATTGATATTTTTCTATTATTTTAATAATTTTTCTACAAAAAAACATAAATCTATAAATTACTATTTTACTATTATTTTAATAATTTTTCTATAAGAAAACAATCAATCTATCTATAACTAATTAATATTAAATAAAAAAAACTAAAATATCCACTTAGAGCTCTATACGTATAACCATTGTATATATAAATATATATATAGGGACACGATTTTGTTCCGTTAGTGTACTTTAGGGGGATTTATTCCGTGATGTACGGCCGCCGTTGGATGGGGTTTTTATTTGATCTAAGGGCTGGGGTTGATCTAGGGGTAATTATGGTTAAAAAGAATGGTAACTAATTATGTTTTTGAATTTAAAATTTATTAAATTTGAAAAAGTTGAAACTGACCTCCATGAGTCATATCGACTGTGCTCCACTCTTCTACTTCATTCTTCACTTTCTTTCTTTTTCATTTTTCATTTTCTCTTTCCATTTTCCATTTTCATTTCTATTAGGGCAAAACTCTCATTTTCATTTTCCATTTTCTTTTTTATTTTCCATTTTCTTTTTTATTTTCAGCTTAGGTAAAACTCATATTTTACATTTTCTTCACTTTTCATACATTTCGTTCTTGATTGTAGTGTACATTAATCGTCTTCTGCCATTGTTGGGGTTGTTACAGTCATGGGTGTCGACGGTGGGTTATACAAGTAAGTTTCTCCGGTTATACTTTTCATCCATTTCGTTCTTCACTGTGGGTATTCAAATAAAAAATCTTTTTTTGAAGGGAATGTGGGGTTTGTCCAGTTTCGTGTACTTAATAGTTTCATTTTCTCTCAGGTGTCGACGAGGAGGTGTTGAAGGTAGTTTCCATTTTTGTGTTGAGGTATTTTTCTCTCTTTCTCTCTCTCTCTCTCCCCCCCGGTGCATGTGTTCCGATTCTGAGTGTGCATTGTACTGTAATTTGTTTTGGGTTTTTCGTTTTAGTTTTTTTTGAATCAGTCATTTTGTATTTCGATTTAGGTATTTTTGGTGCAATAAAGAGTTGCATTATTTAAATGGAGTTCGTTGCATTGTACTGTAATTTAGGTATTTTTGGTGCAATAAAGAGTTGCATTGTTTAAATGGAGTTGGTTGCATTGTACTGTAATTTAGGTATTTTTGGAATCTATTTGTTGTGTTGGTTGGATTTTGATTTTTTGGGGATTGGATAAATGGAGTTGGTTTGAGCAATATTTGGTTGAAAAGTCTGTGTTGTCAATTTGTATATTAAAAACTTGTTTGTCATCTATATTTGTTGCTGCATTTGTGGAAACGAAAGATTAGGATTTTATATAAAAATAGTTAATAATTATTAATTTTAAGTACTTTTAAAATTTGTTTTGAAAAAGATTCATACACAACAGTTATTAAAACCTTATTTTTACACGGTTAGTGTTAGTAAAAGAAAAAAGATCTGCTTGATTAAGTGTAATTTTTATGAGATAGAACAAGTGAATTATTTTTTTTAAGATAGTTTTTTAAAAAAGCCGCACACAAATTGACAACAATTTGTTGCTACATTTGTTGATTAAGTGTAATTTTTATGAATATTTGTTGCTGCATTTGGTTGGATTTACAATAAAATGTGGTGTAGTTTCTTAGAATTGCAAAAAACAAACATGCATTACACACTAAAGGCCAGAGTTTATGCTGTTGACCGAGGTTTACGGCAACCAAAAAAATAATAATAGTTTAGAGAGCTATAAGAAATTAAGAGAGAGATTTTTACGTGGTTGGGGCGTTAATGAGCCTTAGTCCACGAGTCTGTGTATTTATGATGGTATTTAATACAGAGAATGTTCTTGGTGAGTTTTTACTCTTTTAGCACTTATGCAACCCAAAATTCTCGACCCCTCTTTAATGAGCTTTGGGGGGTATTTATAGTGTTTTGTGGGGTGATCCCCAGAATTAAGGTATATGTATTTCTGTAATTATCAGTAAAGTTGTACATTCCCAATGAATATATCATGGGTAATGCATGGTCTAATCCCTAGGTGCTGTAGGGATTTTATGAGGGCAGTCCTTAATCCCTTTTGACTAATGTGATTCTTCACAGAGTAGCCGTCACTAGACTTTATTGGTCATAGCCTAGTAGGTACAGATAAGGGTTTGTGTCATCAGACTTTATTGCGTGTGGCAGTTCCAATACGCCTCCTCCCATGCGGCATTAAATGCGAGATGACTGTTCAGAGGAAGCCTGACACCACCCGGAGGTGCTTTGATGCTATCTTGCTCTCCGAGAGCATATGAGACCCTGCATGCCTTCTCCAGGAGGCATATCCGAAATAATGCTTTTCTTTATAAAGACTTAGCTATTTAACTCAAACGCTAAACCCTTTCCATCCACGTGTCACTGTCCGGTTGGTCCACGTATATTGGGAAAAATCAGGGGCAACATTTATCCCCCAAGCCTTGTTTAATTGTGAAGTGAACAAGGCTTGCTTAGGTGCCCCCGGCTGGCTCCTCGGTTTCCTGGCACGTGCTTTGGGCGCGTGATGGCGCATTTAATGATCACCATTACTGCAGCGATTCACTTTTTGCAGGCGTCGATTCGTTTCTTGTCCATTAATTGATACGACGCATTAATGGGTGTCAGACGGACACTCAAGCGTTTCCACCGTCTCAATGATGATCCAATCCAACTGTTGGATCTTGGGAATTCGAATCGTGTGCCTCCCCAACCGTTTGATTGGTAGCTGATCACAGCTGTTTCACATGTGTTTGGCCTATAAAAGCCACCCTTCTCACTTCATTTGGTTACTTTCAGAATTTCACCAAATTTTCTTAAGTTTTCAAGAGAGAAAAAGAAACCCTCGAACAGAAACCCTCATACACCATAGATTTTTCACTTCTTTTCCTTCGTCGCTGCCAATCAACTTTTTACCGTCGATCAACACCAACGCCCAGTTCTCAAGCTTCATGTAAGTTCTTCGCATTTTGTACTTTAGTTTATTGTTTGTGTACATCGCATGCTTTACTATTCATCTGCTTTTTCTGGGTTTGATGTTTGAGTTTTCTGGGAATTTCTGTTTCGAGTTTCTGTGTAACACGTTAGATTCCTCTTTTCTGGTGTTTGAGTTACATCTATTCTACGTATTTTTTGTCAAGTACCCATCTTTTCTTCACGTACTGACCTTCAAGGGTTCAGAGTGGACTTTGTCTTCTCGATTTTTACCCCTTTTTCCTTGTCTTTGCTTATTCGTAATGTCACCATCTGTGGGATTCTTGCACCCGACTCTTGTCAAAAAAAACCTTCTAAGGCTTTCTTTTTGACAAGTATCCAGAGGGGGCCTCTTTCCAGCGGTTAGGGGACCCCATTCCCTTTTGGGCATTTAACAATTTTGTATACATTATTTTAATTAATTACAAAATATGTGCAAAAAAACTTATTATCATTTTCTCGTACATTTTTTATATATAATTAAAAAAAAAATTCAATTTTTTTTATAATATATATGGTAATAATTATTGATTAGTATATATATGGTAATATTGGTTATGTTTATTTTTATGTTTACAATTATAGTAATCATACTAATAATATAAAACATTTCATATATGTGTTTATTGGCTATGTTTATTTTTATATTTACAATTATAATAAACATACTAATAATATAAAATATTTTATATATGTGTTTATTTTATTTTCTATTAATTAAACATACTAATAATAAACAAAATAATAATATTCACATAAGTTTACTATATCACTCTACGTGTGTTATGTTTATTTTTTAGTAATTTTTTAAAAAATAAATAATATATATAAAAAATTATTTATCATTATCTTTTTCTTTGTTTATTAATTGTGTCGTGTTTATTTTTTTTAATTAAATAATTTTTGGAATTTATAAAGTTATGTTTGTTTATTTATTTTTTGATGTAAGAATTATACTTCAATAGAAAACTCGTTCACTAACTCATTAGAAAATAATCAATATATAGAAATAATAGAAAGAAAATATACTTATTTTAGTATAGTATAAATTGACTATGTCTATTTTTATGTTTACAATTATAATAAACATACTAATAAAATAAAATACTTTGTATATATATGTTTATTTTGTTTTCTATTTATTAAACATACTACTTTAATAAACAAAATAATAATATTCACATATGTTTATTATATCACTCTACGTGTCATGTTTATTTTTAGTAATTTTAAGTATTGATTTATATTAATATACATTAATGTTTATAATTTTGATATTGTATTTTATTAAAAAAAATCATATTAAATTATAATAATTCATACTAAAATAGATTATAAACATTTATCTTTTAATAAAAAAATATTTAACTTCTTTATTTTTATAAACCTGTTTAATTAATTTTATGAAATTGTTTATTTTGAGGTTTAATAAACATATTTTATTATTTAATGATTAAAATGTATAGTTTCATGTAATAAGTTTTCAAAATGTATAAACTTTTAAAATAATTTTTTTTTGCACATTTTTTGTAATTATTTTATTTTTGTTGTATATTTATGAAAAAAGCCCTTCCCTTTTTTGACTTAGGGTTTGGTTTGGGGCCTGACTGCTGGAATTTTCAATCTTTTTAAGAACTAAGATGTCTGCATCCGGTTCCAAATCGTCACAGAAAGGAGGGAAACTTCTGGCCACCCTGGAGGAAGTTATGAAGGGTCCAGTGGCCCAGGAAGGGTACAAGTCCCGCGCTAAGGGGTGGGAAGCGGCCGAGCTTCACTCTACCCTGACTTGCCCCCACCAGCTGGAACACATTGTGGTGGTGGCAGGTATCAAGCCTGCGACCTCCGGGACCTACCACCGGCCGCCCCGGGACGCGGAGACGCCCAACCACAACTACGGGGGCTTCGGAGCCTGGAGCCAAACGCACTTGATGGCCGGGTCATGCTTCCCCTTCAAGATTACTTTATTAATTTTCTTGTATTTGTCGGCCTTGCGCCATACCAACTTATTCCCCAAGCTTACCGCCTACTTTCAGGCTTATTTATTTTTTACTCTGCCCGGGGCTGGGGCTCTCCCAGTCCGGCAGAGATTTTGTATTTTTACGAACTCGTTTCCGTCCCTAAAAAGGGAGATAAGTTTAAGGACGGTTTTTACGGTTTTCGGGCCCATCCTTTGAATGAGGGCCCGGTCCCTTTTAACTACCAGACGCATGTGAAGGAATACCATCATCGCTTCTTCTTCTCCTCCGGGTTCCAGGCTGTGGAACATCTGAAGCTTCTCACGGAGTGGGTTAGGATCCCTCCTTATGCGCGGACTGAACCTACTCAGCTTTTCCTCTAACAGGCCAAGACCTTCACCACATATGACAAGAAGGCCCTCGATGTCGGGGAGTTGGTCACGACCGAGCACTGCCGAAAGGCCAAGCTGATCCAGGGGCATCAGTCGGTGGACGACTCCAACCTTTCTAAAGTCGTCTGCCCAAATGTGAGGGTTCCGGCCGCAGAGAAGGTACTGCGGGAGGATATCATCGCCACGGCGGAAGATAAGTACCAAAAATACCTCTTCCAGAAGGAACAGGAGCAGGCTTATAATAAGGCCCAGGTGGCTGCCGGAAGGCCCCTTCATACTGGGAACCCGGTGGAGCGAAGGACCCCCAGACCAAAGCCTGTGGTCCCAGTGCCGAATACGGGGGCTCCCGATGCCAGCATTTCTGGTTCTAGTAAGTCCCTTTTAATGATACACTACGTCCCATCTTTCCGTGAGTATGCTAGCCTTAGGCCTATAGGGTTCGATGAACGTCTCCATAGGTTTAGGATGCCCTCCACTCGGTGGGGGGATCATGCCAAAGAGTATTATTTCTCTCACTTAGGCGATTATTTAGGTCGGTCCCGGATGGGTTCTGGACCTTCGGTGCCCATACTCTTGGACCCTTCAGCCTATTTATCTTCTAGCTGGTTCCGTCCTTCGGACAGCTATCTGGGGGATGATGCCGCCAGTGTTAAGATTCGGGACTTTGCTAGGGCCGAATTAGAGAGTCAGGGTAGGGCTAGCTTGATTGCTTTTTGTTAAGTGTGCACTGCTTTCACAGATATTCTAACACTTAACCTTTTCTTTTGTTGCAGCAGCCGTTCCCATGGATGAAATCTTGGCCACTCTTGCTGGAGCCCACAGTCCTGATGTTTCCCCTCCTCCTACTTCTTCCCAGTTTGTCACTCCCGGGAAGGCTTCTTCCAGCGCCCCTTCGGGCCCTATTGTCTTAGTGGACGAGGAGGAGGTACTTCTTGAGGAATCTGAAGAAGGTGAAGAAGAGGAAGAGGTTGCTCTTGTGCGCAAGCACAAGGGCAAGATGGTAGAAGAGGAGCCTTCTAAATGCCCCCGGAGGGTGGACACTCTGGCCCCGAGTCATGACTCCGGGATCCCCTCTGAGGCGGAGGAATACGTAGTGCCTCTCGGCATTATGGTGACTCCGATTCCTGGAGACGAGGAGAGGTAGAATCTTCGGATAGCCAAGCACAACTATGCCCTTGATGAATACACCCAGGGGCATGCCGAAGTGGAGGCCTTGAAAAGGGTCCTACGGGAGGAGCAGCAAAATGTCCTCAATGTGGAGGACTTCCGGAATCCGTGGGACCTGAATATGGATCCGCTTACGCACTGGTTTAAGCGCTTCTTGGGGTCCACCTTCGCTCCTTTTGCTGCGGAGATGACCAGCGAGTATGTCTCCCACATGACTCAATTCCCGCCCAAACGGTACGCTGCTTGTGCATCCTTGAACTCCGTCTACCAAGTTCAAGACATCAGGAACACCATGGCCGCGGTAAGCACTTGATTCATTTCTTCCCTCAATATTTTGTCTAAGGCATTCGATCTCACTCTTTTCTCCTTTTTCAAATTTCTGCGGAGACTAGCCGCCTCTCCTGGACCATCGTCAATCATGGCTTCGTCGTGTCCGAATTCGGGGGGATAGACGAGGTCGTGAGGATTCTGCAGGACCTGTCTGCTGAGAGGCGGGCGATCCAAGAGGAGGCTGAGCGAAAGGAGGCCCTCGGCAAAGCTCGAGGAGGAGGCCAAACAGAGGGAAGCTCAAGCGGAGGCGATGCTCCGAGAGGAGGTCTTGCGGAGGGATAGGCTGGAGGCGAGGCACCGGGAGGCGCTGAGGGCGGAGGGCGAGGCGACAGCCAAGGCCATGAGCGAGCTTTAGGAGGCTAAGGAGGCCATAGACGAGTTGGCCGCCAAGGTGAGGTCCTTAGAGGAGTTGCACCAGGCGGACTTGCAGTCCAGGGCTAACTTGGTCGTGGAGATGAAAGAGCTAAAGGACTTCAGAGATCAAACCTTAAAGAAGGCTAAAAGAGATGAGCTCCTCTCCCCTGTCTCCTACAAGTGTTGTGTCAAGCACTTCGATGATGGCGTCTACATGGCCTGGTCGACAAATGGCCAGAGTATCAAGCTTGACTTCTACCCTAAACCTGAGGAGGTTATTGCAAAATTTCGGGAGAAGAAGAAGAGGTCCTTAGAGGAGTTGCACCAGGCAAAATTGCATTCCAGGGCTAACTTGGCCGTGGAGATGAAGGAGCTAAAGGACTTCAGAGATCAAACCTTAAAGAAGGCTAAAAGAGATGAGCTCCTCTCCCCTATCTCCTACAAGCGTTGTGTCAAGCGCTTCGATGATGGCGTCTACATGGCCTGGTCGACAAATGGCCAGAGTATCAAGCTTGACTTCTACCCCAAACCTGAGGAGGTTATTGCTAAATTTCGGGAGAAGAAGAAGAAACTTGACGCCATGCTCGAGGCGCGTGTTGGTGCTCGTATTGATTAGGCCGCTTGAGTCCAGCCCACTTCACCAAGCTTTTTCTCATCATTTTTTTTTATTTACAACTATTTTTCTTTTATTTAAGACAATCTTTATCTTAATAGCTACTTTATTTTCTAAGGGGAGACAATGATTAAGGCCTGTCCCCGGGCCCTTTGTATATATTCTCTTTTTTGACCTGCCCTTAGGGCCACGATTTTTATATACATGATCTTTTTTTGATGCATATTTTTTCTTTCGGACCTGCCCTTTCGGTCAGGATATTTATATATATATGATCTTTTTTGATGCATATTTTTTCTTTTGGACTTGCCCTTTGCGTCAGGATATTTTACTTTAGGCCTGTTTTACATCTGTCCGTGTGGTATGCCTTAGTACCCCCTGAGTGGCATGAAAGCTTTGTTTTTAAGGCACTCAGTTTTATTTAAAATTCAGAGGTTGCATACACTTAGACGGTAAAAATCCTTTAAACAAAGCCTAAGTTAACATATTTGGACTATTGGTAATATTTTCGGAGGTGATCGGCGTTCCAGGCCCTTGGCCCAAGTACCCCCACTCCGGGTTCTTGGGTGGCTGGGAAGACTCTTCTTAAGACCATATCCCCAATAGTGAATTTTTCGTTTTTAACTTTGGAGTTAAAATATTTGGTCACCTTCTTTTGATAAGCTGCCATTCGTATTTGCGACGCATCCCAGAGCTCTTCAACCTGATCCAGCGCTTCCTGTAATAAAGCTTGGTTTGTAGCTGGCTCATAAGTCGTTCTCCTGTGGGACGAGAATAACGTTTCTACCGGGGCCATTGCTTCACAACCGTACGCCATTGAAAAAGGCGAGTGGCCGGTCGTGGTTCTTGGGGTCGTCCGGTAGGCCCATAACACTCTTGGCAACTCTTCGAGCTAGTTGTTGTTGCAGGCCAGCAGCTTTTTCTTCAGGGTGACCTTTAAAATTTTGTTGACTGCTTCTGCTTGTTCGTTTGTTTGCGGCCTTGCCACCGCGGAGAAGCTTTTTACGACTCCGTGTTGGTTGCAGAAGTCAGTGAATTCTTCGCCATTAAATTGCTTTCCATTGTCAGAGACTATTTTGTGAGGCAAGCCATATAGACACACTATGTTTTTAATAACAAAATCTAGTGCTTTTTTAGCAGTTATAGTCTTCATTGGCTCAGACTCTGTCCATTTGGTGAAGTAGTCTACTGCGACTATTGCATACTTTATTCCTCCCTTTCCTGTTGGCAGGGACCCAATAAGATCTATCCCCAAGACCGCGAAGGGCCAGGGGCTAGTCATCAGGGTAATCTCATTGGGAGGAGCTCTCGGTATGTTCGCGAACCTTTGGCACGAATCACATTTTTGGACGTAGTCTATGTAATCTTTTTTCATTGTTAGCCAGAAGTACCCTTGTCTCAATATTTTCTTTGAGAGACTTGGTCCTCCTGTATGATCTCCACAGAACCCTTCATGGACCTCTAGCATAATTTACCTAGCTTCAAGGTCCGATACACACCTTAAATAAGGCATGCTGAGTCCTCTTCGGTAGAGAGTTTTATCCATCATTACATAACGGTGAGCCTGATACTGAATCTTTCTGGACAGTGCCCTTTCTTAGGGCAACTCACCTTTTGTTATGTATTCTATGATGGTGACCATCCAGTTGGGTTCTTGCCCAACCGTTGCTATGGCCTCTTTTATTTTGATGCTTGGCTCTGCCAAGCGTTCCACGGGTATTACCCCAAGTCCCTCAATCTCACTATCTGAAGCTAACTTAGCCAGACAGTCCGCGTGAGCATTCTTTTCCCTGGCGATTCTTTCTACTTTATAATTCGTGAACTCGTGGAGCAGTTCCCCGACTATCGCCACATACACGGCCATTCTTTCACCGCGCGTCTGATACTCTCCCGATACCTTATTCACGACCAGTTGGGAGTCGTTGTAGACCTCTACTCTTTTGGCCCCTACAACCTTTGCTAATCTCAGCCCTGCTATCAAGGCTTCATACTCAGCCTCGTTGTTTGAAGCCGAGAAGTCAAACCGTAGGGCTACCTGGAGTCGAAGTCCACTTGGAGATATCATTGCAACCCCCGCTTCGGATCCATTTTCGTTGGAGGCTCCATTACTTTCCATGCTGGGAACGACGGTGCCGGTATGTTCGCGGTTGCCTCGGCTTCATTACATTCGGTGATGAAGTCTGCTAGCGCTTGCCCCTTTATGGAAATATGGGGTACGTAGTGTAAGTCGAATTGACTTAGCTCCATTGCCCATTTGAGGAGCCTTCCGGACGCCTCTAGCTTTTGTAGGACTTGCCGGAGTGGGTGATTGGTCAACACCTTGATTGGGTGAGCTTGGAAGTAGCGCCTCAACTTCCTCGAGGCCATTAGGAGGCAAAAAACCAGTTTTTCAATGATGGGGTACCGCGTCTCCGCCCCTATCATGCGCTTACTGACGTAGTACACGAGATGCTGAGTTTTCTCCTCTTCCCGGACTAAAGCCGCCCTGACCGCGTGCTAGGAGACGGCCAAGTACAGAAACAAGTCCTCTCCGAGAACGGGTTTTGACAGGATTGGAGGCTTGGCCATGTGCTCTTTCAGTTTTTTGAATGCCTCCTCACACTCGTCAGACCATTCAAACTTCTGGCACTTCTTCAGAATGTTGAAGAACGGAATGCACTTATCTGTGGACCGGGAGATAAAATGGCTCAGGGCAGCAACCTTTCCGGTTAGGCTCTGCACGTCTTTGTGTTTCTTGGGGGATGGCATGCTCAGAAGAGCTTTAATTTTTTCTGGGTTTGCCTCAATCCCTCTCTGACTGACAATGAAGCCCAGGAACTTCCCTGATTTGACCCCGAAGGTGCATTTCTTTGGGTTGAGCTTCATTTCGTATCTCGGGACCACTTCAAAACATTCTTCTAAGTTGTCCGCATTGCTATTGGACACGTTAGACTTGACTAACATGTCGTCTACATACACCTCCATGTTTCGCCCCAAGAGGCCTTTGAACATCCGGTTGACCATTCTTTGATAGGTTGCACCAGCGATTTTCAATCCGAAAGGCATGACGAGGTAGCAGTATACCCCCTTATCGGTCCTGAAGCTAGTGCACTCTTGATCTTCCGTGTGCATCTTTATTTGGTTATAACCGGCGTACGCGTCCATGAAGGACAGTAGCTTGAATCTGGAGGTGGCGTCTACCATCTGGTCGATCCTGGGCAGAGGGAAGCAGTCCTTTGGGAAAGCTTTGTTTAGATCAGTGAAGGCTATACAAACTCGCCAGGTTCCGTTAGGCTTCGGCACTAGGACCGGATTGGCTAGCCATTCCGGGTAGTAAACATCGCGGATCATGCCGCTTGTTAATAGCTTGTCCACCTCTTTGTCTAAGGCTTCGGCCTTCACCGAGTCGAGGGGACGTCGTTTCTGCTGGAGTGGTGGCATGTCCGGGTTGACATTGAGGACATGGGTGATGACGTAACGACTTATGCCAGTCATGTCCTCCTGGCACCACACAAAAACGTCAGTGGCACCCTTCAGTGTCTTTATTAATTTTTCTTTTTCCTCTGGGTCTAGGCTCTTTCCTAGCCGGAGTACTTTGGTGGAGTCGAGGTTGCACACTGATATCTCCTCGACGTCCTCCATTGGTTCTACAATTTTTTCGAATCCCACGCGGGGATCCAACTTTTCTTCTTCAGCCATTTATGGCTCAGTAGTTTCTCGGACCATCAGCATGGGTAGGTGGGTAGCAACGTTATAGCATTGCCTCACCTCCCCTTGATTTCCTCTCACCGTCCCTATCCCAGCTTCCTGGGTTGGGAATTTCAGGCACAAGTGCCGTATTGATGTGACTACACCAAAGTCCACCAAGGCCAGTCAGTAAAGGCCTCTTTGAACAGCAAATTCACGAAATTCCCGTTGTCGATCAGGAATCTGGCCACCACCTTATTGGCAATGGGGGTCTCTATGACCAACATGTCATGGTGAGGAAAACGCACCGTCTTAGCGTCTTCTTCCGTGAATGTGATGGGTTGATCCATCAGCCGGGGCCTTTGAGCTGGGAGTTGAGTAACTTCCCAAACCTCATCGTGTTTCACAGCCCCTGCGTACTGCTTCAGCTCCTTGCGCGTGGTCCCTCTGATGTGGGGTCCTCCCGAGATCATAGCCACTCTCCCGTTAGGTCTAGGTGGTAGGCCAAGAATATCCTGAGCATCTCGGGGGGGAGCAACTGGAGCTAATACTCCTGCTGCACCCCCTGGTGTTACTTGTGGCAAAGTTCCAACTGCCTGACCTGGGTTGAGGTGAGGCAAACGATTCTTGATCCACTCGTAGAGGTGTCCCAATCGGATTAAGTTTTCGATCTCGTCTTTGAGATTTTTGCATTCATTGGTGCTGTGCCCAATGTCGTTATGGTACTTGCATCGCTTGTTGGGGTCCCTTCGGGAGCTGTCTCTATACAAAGGAGGCGGTCTCCGATAGTGAGTATTTTGCCTAGTAGCAAAGTGCACACGTTCTTGGGAGTCCGTTAACTCCGTGTACTTGGTATATTGGGGAGTATACCCCCTTTTCTGTCGTTTTTCCTCTGTCTGAGTGCTGCCTTTGGAGGACCTTTTACTCCTCGAGCCCTAGGAAGGACCGGCTAGGCCGGCTGTCGGAGCGGAATGCGAGGGGACTTGTCCATTTATCCCTGAGGGATTCCCAAAATGGGACGATGGAGGGGTCATGGCCTGGCCTTGGCTATATCCAGGAGTGGCAGAGAACTGCATGCCGCTCATCGGTGGAGCTGCTGCTGGCACAGTACCCGAGGGCTGGGCTCCGGGCACATATCCCGCTATCCCGGTGGGATAATATACTTTTGGACTCTCTTCTGGAAGTCCTGAAGGCTTGCAGCTCCTTCTTGTTGTAGTTCGTTCCAGAATGGAGTCCCTGTACGGATGCCTGCCTGGAGAAGGGCAAGCTATTGTCCGTCATCAACCTTCTTGGTTTTTGAGGCTTCCTCCCGGAACCTCTTTATGTAATTCTTTAGTGTCTCCGTAGGCAGCTGCTTGATGTTAGTCAAGGTGCTGACCTCCCGATTGACTTTTCTTGCGGCGACAAACTGTCTCCGAAAGTTGGTCTGTAACTTATTCCAGTAGCCCACGGATCCTGGCTCCAATTTCTTGAACCACTCCTCTGCAGATCCGCTTAGAGTAAGCGAAAAGCACAGACACTTAGCGTCATTGCTGACTCTCATGACCGTCATGACCCGGTTGAACCGTGACAGGTGATCACTTGGATCAGAGTTCCCGGTATAAGCTGCCATTTCGGGCATCTGAAAGTTCTTGGGGAGCTCTGCTTCCAGGATGTACTTGGCACACGGCTCCCGGTCCTCACAATCTGAGTCAGAGTCGTCGTCTTTCTGTCTCCGGGAGACTCAGGTGGTGATCCCGGAGGTCACCTTGGTTTCCGTTAATTTGATTCCTTAGATCAACGGGAGGAAATTTCTGTCCCCTTCTTCCTCTCCCATGGGCTCTTGGTGCACGAAAACGCTTTTTCGGTCCTCTCAATCCTGAGGGCCAAGACTCCCTCTTTGGAGTTTGCCCCTCTGCGGACCTTTCCCTTTCGGGAAATCTGAGCGGACCTTTCACGGATCCTGCACCTTTTTCTTTTTCTCAGGGGTAGAAGTAGGGTTTTTCTTTTGGTTCCCTTTAGCGGGATACCTTATAGGGCTTTGTTCCCTAGATTTTTACCTTTGGGTACTTGGCAAGGATTCCTCTGGTTCCTTTCCAAGTCCAGCAGTGATGGCTTTAGGATGCACGTGGATTCCAGCTGCCTCCATGGCTTTTTGCATGGCCAGCATTACCTCTTGCATCTTTTGATTTTGCGCTTTTTGGGCTGCGATTTCAGCTTCATGATCGACAGCCTTTTGCCTTAAGAGCACCAGTTCTGAGTAGCTACCTTCGTCGTAGGCGTACTCATCGAGGTTTCCTTCGTAATCGTCATCAGGAATCCCTACTTCTTCCTCAGAACCCTCGGTTGCTCTTGAGGCCACGTCCTCCTCATTCGGATCTTGAGCATCTTGAAGAGGGCGAGGTTGACGTGTGCTTTGAGTCTCCACCATTGTTGTAATGTATTGTGTGTTTACTTACAGACGCTTTCTTCAACTCTCAATGAAAGCACCAAAATGTTGACCGAGGTTTTTGGCAACAAATAAAATAATAATAGTTTAGAGAGCTATAAGAAATTAAGAGAGAGAATTTTACGTGGTTGGGCGTTAATGAGCCTTAGTCCACGAGTCTGTGTATTTATGATGGTATTTAATACAGAGAATGTTCTTGGTGAGTTTTTACTCTTCTAGCACTTATGCAACCCAGAATTCTC
Organism: Cannabis sativa; assembly: GCF_029168945.1. Taxonomy (NCBI): domain Eukaryota; kingdom Viridiplantae; phylum Streptophyta; class Magnoliopsida; order Rosales; family Cannabaceae; genus Cannabis; species Cannabis sativa. The sequence goes on along the minus strand of NC_083606.1, from coordinate 39,856,993 downwards.
GACCCCTCTTTAATGAGCTTTAGGGGGTATTTATAGTGTTTTTGTGGGGTGATCCCCAAAATTAAGGTACATGTATTTCTGTAACTATCAGTAAAGTTGTAGATTCCCAATGAATATATCATGGGTAATGCATGGTCTACTCCCTAGGTGCTGTAGGGATTTTATGAGGGCAGTCCTTAATCCCTTTTGACTGATGTGATTCTTCACAGAGTAGCCGTCACTAGACTTTATTGGTCATAGCCTAGTAGGTAGAGATCAGGGGTTGTGTCGTCAGACTTTATTGCGTGTGGCAGTTCCAATACGCCTCCTCCCATGCGGCATTAAATGCGAGATGACTGTTCAGAGGAAGCCTGACACCACCCGGAGGTGCTTTGATGCTATCTTGCTCTCCGAGAGCATATGAGACCCTGCATGCCTTCTCCGGGAGGCATATTCGAAATAATGTTTTTCTTTATAAAGACTTAGCTATTTAACTCAAACGATAAACCCTTTCCATCCACGTGTCACTGTCCGGTTGGTCCACGTATATTGGGCAAAATCAGGGGCAGCATATACAATATTCAAAATTCAATTAGGCTGTCCTGCTTAGTCACACTTAGAAATGGTCATGATTAGCTTGAATGTTATAATCATGCCTTGAACATATATGTTTGTTGACTTCTCTTTTAGCCAACGACAATGAGTCTATTTTATAAGCGATAAACGATATGTAGTAATAGATATATAATAAAGCAATAATAAGACACGATAATTTTATAGAAGTTCAGCCCCGAGCAGTTCGGTAATAGCCTAATCCTCGTTATTTGTATTGACTTAAGATCAAGGAAGAAGATTCCTTTTCTTATAGCTCTTACAACAGTATCTCTGAATATATATTTCTTAGATAATAGTATAGTCTTAGCTTAGGTTCTTTTCGACCGATCCCCCTCTGCCCAGTGAATATGCATCACTATTTATAAGGCTAGGAAACTTGAGAAGGAAGAGTTTCCTCTCTCGTTACAATGCGTATAAACAGAAAGATCTTGGGATCAATGCTGAATGCAAGGATCGTGGGATTGAGGCTGAATACACTGATAGTGGGATCGTGTGTATGCCGTATCCACGTAAATTGATCCCTGAGTTATAGGGATTGAGTTGATGACTCATGATGTGAAAGCTAAATTCACTAAGTGTTGATTTCTCTGCACGGATCGCTGAATATCTTATTCAGGACATGCCAGCGAGGCATCTTGCTCGGCCTATCTTCCCGACCAGATGCTCCAAGTGGACTCCACGTGTCACCATTCTCGTGATGCCACGTCAGAGTGCAAAATTTGGGTTAACATTTTCCCCCCAAGTTTGTACGGGACCTCCGAGGTTGCGTGTAGACTTCATCCAAGCTGGTTTTGCCTTTGGATGGGGACACGTGTCGAGCGTGACCATTCAAGACTCGATGTGAAGCTGACTGGGTGTCCCTTCAGTTTTTGGCTAATAAATGCTCTGACAAGTAATATTTCGAAATTCGATTTTCTCTCTCCACGGCTAACGGTTGCACTCGATTACTTTTGATTTCTCATATTCGTTTTCAAGGCGGGAAGCTGAGGCGTCTGAGGTTTCTTTGAGACAATTACCTCTTTTCGTGACTTGCCTCTAAATACCCATAGCATTAGCACATAAACTCATTTCATCACCCTTCTTTGCTAAGTAAGCTTCAGAGCGAAAAGAAAAATTTCTTGGCTTCAAAGTCGCCGAAGTGCCTTCATACAACTGCTGGTTGGATAGACGTTGCTCAAACCCAGACACTCGAATCTTGAGTAAGTTTCTGATTTCCTTTATGCTTATCTTTACATGTTTACATTTCGAATGCAACTTTCACTGTGCTGTAGAAAAATGCTTAGGAAACCCTAGGGTTAGAAACTTTTGCAATTCTTCTTTATCATGTCTTCATGCGGGTTTACAGCCATAAAGCTTGTTTCTGAACTGCATTGCATCCGTCTTTCATCTAGCTTATTCTAAGCTTCATGAAATTTTTTGCCCTAACTCAAGAAAATTTTGAGTTCTGACTTTTCTTTAAACATAGTCGTTCTTTAATCTGTTGAGTACTCCTGGTCGGGATATTTTCTTGTTTATTGTTCGATATTCTGACCAACACTCATCTTGTGTGTTGTCTTTTGTAGATGAACTCAGGTGAGTCTTGGGAACTCGGACATCGGATCGACCAGGATTTGCTTCAACTTCTGCATGAGGATCACCCTCGTCTTTGTTCTAGTCCTCCTTCTTCCAGTGAAGGACACTCTTCTGACCTTGTACCTAGCCATAGGATGATGGCTCCTACAAAGAAAACTACGCGTCTGGTTGACGCTACTGATCCTCAAGTGGCTCGGCTTGCCACTCTGCCCAGCGCCGAATAGGATTCAACCATCCAGATAGAGGAGGATCATGACGGGGATGCTAAGTCCAGGAGGTTGACGAGCTGGACAATGTGCGTCCCGGTAGTCCCTCCAAGGCGGAGGGAGAGGAAGAGGTTGAACCCTCAAATTACGGGGGGTACAATGAGGCTGGGCAGCCAGTCGATGCTGACGGAGACGTCCTTGTCGAGGGCGTGGACTACGTCAGTGAGGAGCTTGCTGCGGCAGTTCCTCAGAAAAAGGCAAGGTGTCTTGGGTGCCAGATGGGTAAGTCCTCCGTCCAAGATTACGGAGGTGCGCCTTCGAACTCTCGACCAGGGTGGGCACCTGGGCGAGCTGGACTGCTATATTCCCGCCCATAATAATCGCGCCACAAATCCTGACAAGGGGATGTGCGCCTGGTCGGAGGCCCATGGTCAGCAAGGAGCGTTGATGCCCTTGCATAAGTACTTCAAGGATGTGGCTGACTTCTTTGGTCTCTGCCCGGCCCAAATCACTCCTAAGGGCATTAAGTATTTGTCTGCTGTCTTCATCCTTTCCGCTTCCCAAGGATGGGGGTGCTCTTTCTGCTCACGAGGTTGCCTGGTTCTTCGATTTGAAGTCCACCCCCAAACAAGGCAGGTCGAGGTACTTCTATTTCTCTCAGCCAGGCTTCAAGTGGTTGACCGGCACGGATGACAAGGCCATCAGTAAAATAGGGCACTTCGCTAATGAATACTTCATGGTGAAGAATCTGAGCATTACCCGAACTCAGTTTCAGCAGTTTCTGACATATCACCGTCCTCCCCTCACTCTTGCTCTAAGGGATAGAGCTCAAAAACTTGCCTAGTTGCTGGGAAAAGATCGGAATATTATCCAGTTGACCTTCGATGATAATCTTGTGAGGTACGGGCTTTATCCCGAGGACTTTCCTCCTAATTCTGTGGCGGGGAAGAAGAGGAAGTCTGGTGCTGGCCGGACTGAACGAGCTTATGAGGAGGATGAGCTCATTCAACTCAGCCGCGAGGCTAAGTTGAAGGGTGGTGCCAGGGCCAAAAAATATGCTCAGGAGCCTTTGAATCCTAAAGATGAGGCAGAGGAAGAGCAAGTGACTCCATTGAAGAGGAAGAAGAAACTCCCGGCCTCGCCCAGGCCTATTAAACATGCAATTCGCATAAGGGAGCCCATTTCACCTACTCGGTGATGATAAGATCGATGTCAGGTGATGATGGACTTCTGAGTCTTATGCGGGCGGTCGCCTTGCATTTTACTTTATTATGTTCTTGAGCTTCTTGATTTTCATGCCTTGTGTTTCTGATGGTTGTCTTCTAACCATAATGTTTTTGTTCTGTGTAGACATGTCTCGACAGATGATCGACGCTTTGAGGAAGAGAATGGGCAGAAGCTCTAGCGCCTCCCCTCCAGCCAAGAAGTCTAAGGGCGGTGAGGGGTCCTCTTCAAAAGAAAAGAGACCTTCCGGAGAGGTTATTGATCTTTTTGAGGAGTTGACTGCTGAAAACCCCTCTACCCCCAAAACTGCCAAGTCCAAGGAGTCTGGACCACCAACAACTGGGTCTGAACTGGTCAGGAGTGATCCTGAACGGGTGCAGGCACCAACTCCACCTTCGCCAGTGCTTCCAGAGGCCAAAAAGGGCAAGGAGATGGTAGCCCATTACATGAACCGGCTCGTTCCTGAGGTCAGTGAGCAACTGGCTGGTGCTGACAATGACTCGTCTTTGGATGTACTGGTGGGCGGAGTCTTAAAGAAGTTCACCAGGGTAAGTCTTTTTTTATACTTCCCTTTAACTTTCCACACTTAGCTCAATATGCTAAAGTTTTTTCTCGGGGCAGGCCGCTCTGAAGTTGGCCTACACTTACTCTCAGGCTAAGTCTGTTGCTTCCAAGAACGCGATTCTGTCCGACACCTTGAAGGCGGAGGCGGACTTGCCCAAGAAGGAAGCTGAAGAAGCCAGGGCGGAAGGCGGAGCTGTTTGGTTGGAGTTGGGCGAGGCCAACAAGAAGTTGTTTGCTGCTGAGAAGAAGATCTCCGTGCTGACTAAGGATCTCGAGGTTGCTGACAGTTTTGAGGAGACCATCGAGATCTTATCCGCTGAGGTAAATAGTCTTCAAGATGAGAGGACTTCTCTGCAAGCAGTTCTTCTTCGGATGAAGGAGGAGAAGGATGCCAAGGAGGAGGAGCTTTCAACCGAGGTGGACAGGTTGAAAGAGAAGGTCAATGCCTTGGAGATAGCCAGTTTCGAGCTCCTCTTTGATTTTTGGAAGGCTAATCCCCGGGCCAACTTCGACTACTTGGGCGATGCTAAGGACATGTACCTTGAGTACTACGCGGCCCAAGTGGCTTATGGTGGAACCGAGGCGGCTGCTTCAACCTCCGGTCAGGCTATTGATGCTCCTCCCATTCAAACAACAGATCCTCCTTCTCCAGTTGGCCCCGAAGAACCGAACCAAGAGCCTGAGACTCCAGCTGTTTAAACACTTCTTTTTATATCTTTTATATATATATATCTTATTCGGCCTCAGGGCCTTTTCTTAGACATCACGACCGGCCAAGCGGTCTTTAAACTTGGAATTATTTTTCATTTTTTGGACAATGGACTGACCGGGCAGCTTTTAATCTCGGTATTACGTGCTTTTGTCATCCTTAATGAATTTCATTCTCTGTTTATAATTGACATGCAATTGTGATTGTTTTATTTTTACCAAATGCTTTGTACAGGTATAGGTGCCCCCAAGTGACCGAGCAGACGTATGACTCTTAGGACTTGTCTTTTACAGATATATTGCTTATCTGTTCGGTGTTTTGGGTTCGACCAAACCTTTTGTACGCACTGTAGGTAAATTATAATCATGCTGATTTTTTTGACTCAATTAAATTTTGAAATACTATCTTTATTCATTTATTGATCAAAAAGTGTATTTGTTACCGTAGTAACTTACATCAGAGCTATTTGATCTAATTTGATCTTTTAGCTTAACATGAAATAAAACAAATTTCAGACATCAGAAACTGTACTTTAAAGTTGTTACCTGACCTTAGCACTTTGTTTCTGAAACCTTTGGGCGTAGTCCGCCCAGAAGGCCATTCACTTAAAAGCGAATGTTCATTTAGTACTTAAAATGGTCACCCGACCTAGTACTTTATTGGTAGTATTTCCATAAATGTTCTCCATTCCAGTTTCGTGGTACTGGAATGAGTTGCCTTTTTTCGTCATACTTACCTAATTTGTATGTTCCAAAGTCGAGAACTTCGACCACTTGATATGGTCCTTCCCAGTTAGGTCCTAGTACACCTGTCGTGCTGTCTTTGGTGTTTAGGAATACCATTCTCAGGACCATATCTCCCACGAAGAATTTCCGAGCTTTCACTTGTTTATTGAAATATCGAGCCACTTTTTGTTGATGGGCCATCAACTTTAAGTTTGCAGCTGCTCGTCTTTCTTCGATTTCATCAGGTGATTTTGCAAGGAGTATGTGATTGGTACCTTGATCGTACGTCAATCTTCTGTGGGAAGGTGGCTCAAGTTTGACGGCCAGCATAGCTTCATAACCGTACGCCATTGCAAATGGTGTCTAACCGGTTGCTGTTTTTTTTGTTGTACGGTATGACCATAGAACTTCAAGAAGTTCTTCTGGCCAGTTTCCTTTGGCATCTTCGAGTTTCTTCTTTAGTGTATCCTTCAAGGTTTTGTTGATAGCTTCAACTTGACCATTTGCTTGAGGATATGCCACTGCAGAGAAACTTTTGATGATACCATGGTTCGCACTGAAATCAGTGAAAGATTGGCTGTCGAATTGTTTGCCATTGTCTGAGACTATTTTGTACGGTAGTCCAAACCGACATATGATGTTCTTCACTATAAAGTCTTGAACTTTCTTTGATGTAATGGTTGCTAGTGGTGCAACTTTAGTCCACTTAGTAAAGTAGTCGACTGCTACCACTGCGTACTGCACTCCACCTTTACCTTTAGGTGATTGCCCGATCAGGTCAATTCCCCAAATGGCAAAGGGCCATGGACTTTGCATCTGTGTCAGCTCGTTGGGCGGAGCTCTTGGTATCTTTGAGAATCTCTGGCATTTGTCGCAATTCTTAACATAGGCTCTCGAATCTTCAATCATCGTTGGCCAGAAGTAACCTTGCCTTAGAATTTTCTTGGATAAGCTCTGTCCGGCGGCGTGATTTCCACAGAATCCGTCCTGAACTTCAGATAGTAGTCGTGCAGCTTTGTCTTGTGTGACGCATCTGAGTAATGGCATCGAGAATCCTCTTCTGTACATGACCCCTTCTACTATGATATACCGTGCAGCCTTCCTTCTCATTTTTCGAGCTTCATTTCGGTTATCTGGGAGTTCCCCAGAGTCGAGGTAGGCTGCTATTGGTGTCATCCAGTTTGGGGACGTGTCAATCATTTCGATTTCTTTCATGCCAGTGATGCTAGGCTCTTCAAGGAACTGGATGTTGGGTTTTATGCCCTAAATAAAACTCCATTTCAATGTAATCTCTATTATCCAATATCAATAAAGAAACATAAGTATTTTACATTCATTTGTGTGTTATTTGGTTCATGTTATCAATTACTTGTCTATTTGATTTATAAATTCATCCAAACCCTTTTCACATTCATTTTCTTGTTTATTGTGTCGTCAGCACAGTGGGAAGTAATCAAGACTATGTGATTAAAGATATTCCTAGACTTGTGAGAACACAGGGTTTTACTGATATGACAATCTACAACATAGTTTACTTGCATCTTGGATAAATGCTATGTTCTTTCCAGAGCATTGGTGAAAGTAAAGCTTGGGTTGGATGCATGGAGTATGCATCGGAAGGGACCGATATTGAACTTTGATTTAGATATATTAAACTTACCGTAATATCTATTCAATTCAATATCACCTAGTTGATCCTAGATCAAATGATCTTAATCCTGATATGATTAGATTCAATCTCAAGAGTGTTATTCGTGTTCTTCGATTTGTTAGTTAAGCCTACTTTTGGGTCAGGGTGATACGTACATTTTGGGAACATGGTAGTGCAATTGAGTGGGAGCGCTAAACATAGATATGGAATTTATAGCTTCTATCTGGAAAAGAGAAAGTAAATGATGATTTCCTTCGAGCTTGGCTAAATAGAGATAAATGGTTGAGTACTCATTTCACTTCGCTGAAATATCATTTATACGGGGTAAGTGTTTTAAGGATAAAATACATTGAAGGGTGTTACGGTAATTTAATCCCTATACAATGTAGATCGTCTATATAGAGGATCATTAATTAAATTAGGATTATAACAATTAATAATTAACAGCATGTCTATATGGTGGAACATATAGAGCGTTCTATATAGCTGAGAGTGCAATTCTGAGTTCTATGCGTGGATTCAACAAATAATTAATAAGTCAGTGAATTTGCTTGGTAAGTTCTTGGTCTGCTTATTGGAAGCTCGGATATATAGGCCTATGGTCCCCACACTAGTTGAGACAATACTGCTTGTAAGACTCAGTTAATTAGTTTTGATTAATCAATTATAATTCTTGAATTAGACTATGTCTAGTTTGTGAATTTTCACTAGGCAAGGGCAAAATTATAAAGAAAGAGTTTCTAGGGTATATTTGTTAATTAAGAGACTTTGATTAGTCTAATTAATAAATATATTAAATGACAATATTATTTAATAATTAATTTTAGTTATTAAAAAGTTGAAATTGGCATTTAAATGGTTGAATTTGAAAATTTGCGGTTTTGAGAAAATGAGATCTAGAAATGATAAAATAGCAGAATTGCAAAAGTGGGGCCCAATATCCATAGCCTTGGCTGGCCACTTATGTAGGTTTTATCATTTAATATTTTCATTATTTTAATGCCAAATAATTCTAACCTGACCCTAGGTGGCATACTATAAATAGGTAGTGATGGCTTCAGGAAAAGATGATGCATCTTATTCCTTGAGAGAAAAACCTGAGTGCCTTCTACCTAACCTAGCCGCCACCTCTCTTTCTCTCTTCTTCATCATTGAACCGAATCCCTTGAGTGATAGAGTAGTGCCCACACACATCAAGTGGTACCTCAATCATAGTGTGGAAGATCGTGAAGAATCCAGTTTCAACAGAAGGACATTCAGACTATGATCTTTGTAATACTCTAAGACAAAAAGGATACAAGGGTTAGAGATTTGAGTGGAAGGAGACATATTATTCTACTGCACCCAATGTAAGGTTTCTCATACTTTAGAGGCTCATATTTAGGATGTTAAACAACATACTTGTTAGTAAATCTAAGATCCTGGTAAAATAATTCCAACATTGGATAGGGACCAAGTTTGCCTTGTCACTTACATTGCTGCTTCCCAATCGAGCTAACGCGTCTACAGTTGTATTTTCTTCTCTTGGAATTTTTCTGAGACCGTAGCTTTTGAATTGTGCGAGCAGGTCGTGTATTTTGCTCAGATATGCTATCATCTTTTCTCCCCGAGCCTCGTATTCGCTGGATACATGATTTACCACCATCTGTGAATCACTGCAGATTTCAATGTGTTTTGCCTTCATTTCCAGGGCTAGTTTTAGCCAAGCGATTAGAGCTTCGTATTCGGCTTCGTTGTTAGATGCCTTGAATCCGAACTTGACCGTAGCGTGCAGGTGTTGCCCCCGAGCGTGATGAGGGAAATCCCTGCACGAGATAGTTGATCTGTAGCCGACCCACCCACATGTAGTTTCCAGGTCGGTTTATCTTCATTGTTACTTGGCTAAGGTGCTGGCTTGGGGTTGCTTTCTGGTATGCTTTCTTCTTTGCTTGTGCATTCTACCATAAAGTCGGCCAAGGCCTGGCCTTTGATTGTTGTTCGGGGTTGGAAGTTGATCTCATACTGACCCAATTCTACCGCCCACTTGAGTAACCATCCAGAAGCATCTGGTGAATTTGTCGTAACGGCTGGTCGGTATATACCTGAACAGGATGAGCTTGGAAATAATGCCTCAACTTCGTTGTTGCTAGAATGAGGAAGTAGGTGAGTTTTTCAATCAACGGATATCGGCCCTCGGCCTCGATGAGTCTCTTACTAATGTAATAGACTGGGTGTTGTATGCTGTTCTCTTCTCTGATCAGCACGGACTCACGGCATGTTCCGTGACAGCTAGGTATATTCCCAGCTCCTCACCGTCCAAAGGTTTAGAAAGTACTGGAGGTTTTGCAAGCTGTGCCTTTAGATCTTGGAAAGCTCTTTCACATTCTTCTGTCCACTCAAACTGTTTGTTTCCTCGCAGGATGTTGAAGAATGGAGCACATTTGTCTATTGATTTTGACACGAATCTGCTGAGTGCGGCAATTCGACCAGTTAAGCTTTGCAATTCTTTGGTTTTTGTTGGCGAGTTCATATCCAGGAGGGCTTGAATTTTTTTTGGGTTGGCTTCAATTCCTCGGGCATTAACGATGAACACTAGAAACTTTCCCGAACTTACTCCAAAGGATCATTTTAAGGGATTTAGTTTCATGTTGTACTTTCAGAGGACTTTGAAGCATTCGTCCAGGTCATCTATGTGCCCCCCAGCCTTTCTGGATTTGACGAGCATGTCATCCACGTACACTTCCATATTTTGCCCGATCTGGTTTTTAAACATCTTGTTTACCAATCTTTGGTATGTAGCTCCAGTGCATTTTAGACCAAACGACATAACTTTGTAGCAATAGAGACCCATATCTGTTCGAAAACTTGTATGTTCTTGGTCGGCGGATGCATTTTGATTTGATTGTACCTTGAATAAGCGTCCATGAAGCTTAAAATTTCGTGCCCTACTGTTACGTCTACGAGCTGATCGATTCTTGGAAGTAGAAAATAGTCTTTAGGGCATGCTTTGTTAAGGTCTGTGAAATCAATACAGACTCGCCATTTCTTGTTCGGCTTGGGCACTAGTACGGGATTCGCGACCCAAGCCGAGTAAAAATCTTCAATTATGAAGTTGTTGTTGCACAGCTTTTCAACTTCATCTTTCAGGGCTACTGCTTGTTCTTTATCCAACATCCTTCGTTTTTGTTGAACTGGCTGAATGTTAGGATCGATATTCAGAACATGTGAAATAATAGAAGGGTCAATTCCGACCATACCCGCATGTGACCAGGCAAAAACATCTAGGTTTGCTCTCAGAAATTTTATCAACTCTGATTTTACTTCGAGCAACAAACCCTTTCCAATTTTTAGCTTTCTGGCTGGGATAGCTGGATCGACCTCGATCTCTTCTAATTCTTCCACAGGTCCAACATTGGTGCTTGGGTCTCCAAGTCGAGGATTCACATCTTCATCTCACCTTCGGAAGTTTCCTACTTTGGAATGTTTTTTCCCTTGTCTGGGCTCTGGCTGGAGGATATTTCCTTTTTAGCCTTGGCCACTACAAGGTTGTAACATTCTCGAGCAGATTGCTGGTTCCCTCTAAGACACCCTACCCCATTCTTTGTTGGGAACTTCAGGCATGAGTGAAATATTGATGTGACATCTTTTAAGTCATACAGGGCTGGTCGGCCAAGCATTACGTTAAAGGCTGAAGGAATATCCAATATTAGGAACTGTGCCATGATAGTTATGCTCGTTGGAGCTTGTCCAACAGTGAGGGGTAGCCGGATTTGTCCTAGAGGTGCAACTCCTGCATCGGAGAAACCATAGACAGGTTGTAGGCATGGAGTTAGATCCTTGAGTTGGAGTCCCATTTTTTCGTTAGCAGTCTTGAACAATATGTTTGAAGAAGCTCCATTGTCGATCATGGTTCCGGCCACCATTTTATTGGCTATCTGGACTTCCACAACCAGCGGGTCGTTGTGCAGAAATCTGATTCTGACAGCGTCTTCATCGTTGAAAGTTATGGTTGGCTCTCCTACTCGTGGAACTTTAGGGTTCCTTTCTTCCACGGCCAGGATGACTTCTTCTTGCTCGTGCTGTGCTGTCCGGGCATACCTCTCCCGAGCATTGTCCGAATCTCTAGCAATGTGCGGGCCTCCAATAATGACTTGTAAGTGTCCATCTACTGGTGGAGGTAGTAAATCTTGGTTGTTCTAACCTTGGTTGGTCTTGATGTACTTTTTCAGATGCGGATTGTTCTTCTTTATTAGAAATTCAATTTCCCGCTTCAGATTGTAACATTCGTTAGTGTCGTGGCCATAGTCTCCGTGGAACCGACAAAACTTCGTCATGTCCCTTTTGTTGGTATCTTTCTTCATGGGCCCGGGCTTCTTGTATGTTCAACGGCTGAGTTGCCATATATACACTCTCTATATCTTCAGTCAGAATAGTGAATGCAGTGTATTTGGCATGATTCTCTCGGGGAGTCTGTTTGGATTTATCAGTGAACTTTCCTTTCTTCCCGTTTCCTTGCTTGTGGTTGTTGCTTGAACGCTTGCCACTTGAGCTTGAATTATTGGAATAGTTGGGAAGCTGGGCGGATGTTCCATTGGAAGGTTTGGAGTCCCCTGTTTCCCAAAGAAATCACTAACCGATATCGAAATAGGGTTCTAGTTAGTGGTGTCAATGTACACTCGCAGTAGTGACACTATCACAATAGGTGTTTAGGGGTCCCGTGACACAAAGTCTCTAACCGATATCAAAATAGGGTTCTACTTAGTGGTGCATAGGTACCCTCGCATTATTAACACTGTCACTAGAGCTGTTTAGGTGTCCCGTGACACAAAGTTTGTTATCAAGTTAGGTGTAGTGTATCAGAGTCACCCACTAACTGATATCGAACTAGTGTTCTACTTAGTGGTACCGATGTACTGTCGTTAGGTGAACAGTCTGTAATAAAGTTAGGTGTAGTGTATCGAAGTCACAAATTTCGTAACCAAATCACTAACCGATACTGAAATAGGGTTCTACTTAGTGGTGCCGATGTACACTCGCAGTAGTGACACTATCACTATAGATGTTTAGGGGTCTCGTGACACAAAGTATTTAATTAAGTTAGGTGTAGTGTATCAGAGTCACTAGTTTCGTAACTAAATAACTAACCGATACCGAAATAGGGTTCTACTTAGTTGTGTCGATGTACACTCGCAGTAGTGACACTATCACTGTTGATGTTTAGGGGTCCCGTGACACAAAGTATGTAATCAAGTTAAGTTTAGGGTATTGGAGTCACAAGTTTCGTAACAAAATCACTAACCGATAACGAAATAGAGTTCTACTTAGTGGTGTCGATGTACACTCGCAGTAGAGACACTATCACTATAGGTGTATAGGGGACCCGTGACACAAAGTCTATAATTAAGATAGGTGTAGTGTATCAAAGTCACCCACTAACCGATACCAAACTAGGGTTCTACTTAGTGGTATAGATGTACACTCGTTAGGTGAATAGTCTGTAATAATGTTTGGTGTAGTGTATCAGTGTCACCAATTTCATAACAAAATCACTAACCGATACTGAAATCGGGTTCTACTTAGTGGTACCGATGTACACTCATTAGGTGAACAGTGTGTTATCAAGATGGGTGTAGAGTATCGGAGTCTCCAGTTTTGAAACGAAATCACTAACCAATACCGAAATAGGGTTCTACTTAGTGATGCCGATGTACACTCGCAGTAGTGACACTATCACTGTAGATGTTTAGGGGTCCTCTGACACAAAGTATGTAATCATGTTAGCTTTATTGTATCGGAGTCACAAGTTCCGTAACGAAATCACTAATCGATACCGAAATAGGGTTTTACTTAGTGGTGCCAATGTACACTCGCAGTAGTGACACTATCACAGTAGATGTTTACGGGTCCTGTGACATAAAGTATGTAATAAAGTTAGGTGGAGGGTATTGGAGTCACGTGTTTCGCAAATAAATCACTAACCGATATCGAAATAGGGTTGTACTTAGTTGTGCCGATGTATACTCACAGCAGTGACGCTATCACTATAGGTGTTTAGGGGTCCCGTGTAGGAATGTCAATTTGGGCCATTTTCGCGGGCCGGGCCGGGCCCCCGGCCCGACGAGCCGACTGTGGCCCGAATTATTCGGGCTCTTATCGGGCTTCGGGCTCGGCCCGGCCCGGCCCGGTATATATTATTTTGGGTCGGGCCCGGCCCGGCCCGGCCCGGTTTTAAATATTAAAAAAAAAAAAATAAATCCCTAAAAAAAATCCCAAAAAAGTTACCCACGAATCATCTAACAAAAATCTATAAACAATATAAATATTTATATGTATATGATGCAGGTGGTAGTGGAGATTCCATACATTTTCTTTCAAGCTGCAGTATATTGCCTAATAGTATACGCAATGATCGGATACGAATGGACTGCAGCAAAGTTCTTTTGGTATCTGTTTTACACCTTCTTTGCTATGCTCTACTTCACTTTTTATGGCATGATGTGTGTGGGAGTCACTCCTAACCATCACATTGCTTCCATCGTTTCTTCTGCCTTCTATGGATTATGGAACATCTTCGCTGGCTTTATCGTCCCTCGAACCGTAAGAATCTATAACACATATATATTCTAATACATATACATATACACAAGCATAGACAGCTTCTATAACAATATCGACAATCAAATACAAAAAACTAAAGTTAATTATTCAAGTATTGACTGAAACACAATGAAACCAATAATCATAGACATTTTCATGCATGCTAATATTGTAACAAAAAAGTTATTAATGTAATGTTTTCATATGTAATTAAAACACAGAGGATACCAATATGGTGGAGGTGGTACTATTGGGCTTGTCCAGTTGCATGGACTCTATACGGATTGGTGAAATCACAATATGGAGATTTACACGAATACATCATTATTGAGACAGGCGAGACTTTATTGGCCCGGCCCGGTTTTACATGTTAATACCAAAAAAAAAAAAAAAAAAAAAAAAAAAAACGGGTCGGGCCTAACCCGGCCCAATTATCTCGGGCCGGGCTTGACCCGCTAGGCCAAAAGAAGGAGTCGGGCCGGGCCGGGCCGGGCCAAAGTGATATCGGGCCGGGCCGGGTTTGTGGCGGGCCGGGCCGGGCCCGGCCCGACTGACATTCCTAGTCCCGTGACACAAAGTCTGTAATCAAGTTAGGTGTAGTGTATCAGAGTATCCCACCAACCGATAACGAACTACGGTTCTACTTAGTGGTACCGATGCACACTCGTTAGGTGTACAATCTGTAATAAAGTTAGGTAAAGTGTATCGGAGTCACCAATTTCGTAATGAAATCACTAACTTATACCGAAATAGAGTTCTAATTAGCGGTGTCGATGTACACTCGCAGTACTGACATTATTGTCACTATAGATATTTAGGGATCCCGTGACACAAAAGTATGTAATCATGTTAGGTGTAGTGTACCAGAGTCACCAAATTTGTAACGAAATCACTAACCGATACCAAAATAGGGTTCTACTTAATGGTGTCGATGTACACTCGCAGTAGTGAAGCTATCACTGTTGATGTTTACGGGTCCCGTGACACATTGTATGTATTTAAGTTAGGTGTAGTGTATCGGGGTCACCAGTTTCGTAACAAAATAACTAACTGATACCGAAATACGGTTCTTCTTAGCGGTGTCGATGTACACTCGCAGTAGTGACACTATCACTATAGATGTTTAGGGGTTTTGTGACACAAATTATGTAATCAAGTTAGGTGTAGGGTATTGGAGTCACCAGTTTTGTAACGAAATCACTAACCGATATCGAAATATGGTTCTACTTAGTGGTGCTAATGTACACTCGCAGTATTGACACTATCACTAGAGGTGTTTAGGTGTCCCGTGACACAAATTTTGTAATCAAGTTAGGTGTAGTGTATCAGAGTCACCCACTAACCGATACCGAACTAGGGTTCTACTTAGTGGTACCGATGTACACTCGTTAGGTGAACAGTCTGTTATAAAGTTAGGTGTAGTGTATCGGAGTCACCAATTTGGTAACAAAGTCACTAACCGACACTGAAATAGGGTTCTACTTAGTGGTGCCGATGTAGACTTGCAGTAGTGACACTATCACTGTAGATGTTTAGGAGTCCCGCGACACAAAATATTTAATCAAGTTAGTTGTAGTGTATCAGAGTCACTAGTTTTGTAACGACATAACTAATCGATACCGAAATAGCGTTCTACTTCGTGGTGTCGATGTAAACTCGCAGTAGTGACACAATCACTGTTGATGTTTCGGGCATTCGTGACATAAAGTATGTAATCAAGTTAGGTGTTGGGTATTAAAGTCACCAGTTTCCTAACAAAATCACTAACCGATATTGAAATAGAGTTCTACTTAGTGGTGCCGATGTAGACCCGTAGTAGTGACACTATCACTATTGGTGTTTAGGTGTCCCCTGACACAAAGTCTGTAATCAAGTTAGGTGTAGTGTATCAAAGACACCCACTAACCTATACCAACTAGGGTCTTACTTAGTGGTACCGTTGTACACTCGTTAGGTGAACAGTCTGTAATAATGTTTGGTGTAGTGTATCGGTGTCACCAATTTCATAACAAAATCACTAACCGATACTGAAATAGGGTTCTACTTAGCGGTATCGATGTACACTAGTTAGGTGAAGAGTCTGTTATCAAGTTAGGTGTAGAGTATCGAAGTCTCCAGTTTTGAAATGAAATCACTAACCAATACTGAAATAGGGTTCTACTTGTTGGAAATTATTTTACCAGGATCTTAGATCTACTCACAAGTATGTTTATTAACATCCTAAATAAGAACTTTCTAAAACGATGAAATAAACACATATAAAGTTTAGAAAACCTTACATTGGGTGCAGCGGAATAATATGACACCTTCCGTTCAGATATCTAGCCCTTGATTCCTTTCTGTAGAAGAGCATTATCAATATCTGAACCTGGATCTCTTTCTCTGAATCTTTGATGTTGAAACCTCCTTCTTGCTGAAAGTCTTTCTTCACGATCTTCCTCACTATGATTGAGGTATCACTTGCTGTGTGTGGGCACTACTCATACACTAAGAATTTCGAAATTCAAGAGGGAAGAGAAAGAAGAAGTGGCAGCTAAAGATAGGGAGAGAGAAAGGCTCAGGTTTTTCTCTGAAGGAAAAATAGAAAATTTAAGTGTAATTTTCCTGAAGCCTTCACTATCTATTTATAGCATTCCACTAGGGTTAGGTTTGAATTATTTGGCATTAAAATAATGAAAAAATCAGTTTAAATTTCCTACAAAAGTGGCTGGCCCTATACTAGTGGATTTGGGCCTCACTTTTTGCAATTTTACAGTTTTACCTTTTCTGCATCTGATTTTCTCAAAAACGCCAATTTTCTAATTCAACCATTTAAATGTCAATTCTAACTATTTAATAACTATAAATAATTATTAAATAATATTGTCATTTATCATATTTATTAATTGAACCATACAAAGTATCATAATTAACAAATATGCCCCTAAAACTCTTTCTTTACAATTTCGCCCTTACTTAGTGAAAAATTCACAAATAGACATAGTCTAATTTGAGAATTATAATTGATTAATCAAAACCAATTACATGAGTCTTACAAGCAATATTATCTCAACTAGTGGGGGGACCATGGGTCTATATAACCGAGCTTCCAATAAGTAGATCAAGAATTTAGCACTAAAATTCACTAACTTATTAATTCTTCGTTGAATCCACGCATAGAACTTAGAATTGCACTCTCAGTATATAGAATGCTCTATATATTCCACCATATAGACACATCATTAGTTATCCATTGTTATAATCCTAATTTGATCAATTATCCTCTATATGAATGATCTACACAGTAAAGGGATTAAATTACCGTAACACCGTACTATGTATTTTATCCTTTAAACACTTGACCCCGTATAAATGATATTTCAGCTTATGTGAAATGAGATCTCCACCATTTATTTTCGTTTGGTCAAGCTCGAAGGAGATCATCCTTTGCTTACTATTCGCCAGATAGAAGCTATAGATTCCATGTTTATGCTAGCGCTCCCACTCAATTACACTACCGTGTTCCCAAAATGTACGTATCACCCTGACCTAAAAGTAGGCTTAACTAACAAGTCAAAGAACACGAATAGCCTTTCAAGATTGAGCCTAATCATAACAGGATTAAGATCATTTGATCTAGGATCAACTAGGCGATATTGACTTGAATAGACATTACGGTAAGTTTAATAAATCTAAGTCAAAGTTCAATATCGGTCCCTTCCGATGCATACTCCATACATCCAACCTGAGCTTTACTTTAACCAATGCTCTGGAAAGAACATAGCACTTCTCCAAATGCAAGTAAACTCTGTTGTAGATTATCATATCAGTAAAACCCTGTGTCTGATAAATCTAGGAAACTTAATTCACATAGTCATGTTTACTTTCCAATGTGTTGACGGCACAATAAACAGGATCAAGTATGTGAAAAGGGTTTCAGATGAATTTATACATTATGTACATATAATCATGAAATAAATCATGTGAACCATGCAACATTAAATGCTATTTCTGATCTATATTAATAAGTAAATCTGATTATATTGAAATGAGTTTTATTTAGGGCATAAAACCCAACAAACTCCCACTTGCACTAATATAAAACAAAAAAGTGCGTTTCAAATAATCTCAACACCTTGATATACAAATCAAGTGTAGTAGTAGTAAACTCCTCGTAATAGGATCTGAAAGGTTGAATTAACCACAACCTTTTCTCCACTATTACTCTTCCTTTAATCACAAAATCATTGATAATGTGAAATTCCTCTCTATATGTCTACTCTCTTGGGATACTGGATTCTATATCTTTGGCAACTACTTTTGGTTAATCAGGAAATTAACACTAGTAGTTTAAGGCAATTTGGAATGATGCCAAAAATGTATAGAACTTTCCTTAGACTGAATAAGTACCTTTCCTGCAACCTTAACATTCAGTCCCTCTCTGGTAGACCTAGAGACTTCAGATAGGTTTTTACACTTCTCCAAAATCACTATTCCACCCCCAGAGTAACGGCCATCTTATCAGAAATATTTACTAACACATAGGCAAATTTCGAAATCTGATGTGGTGTAGTCTAAGAGTTTTAAACACACTCTTATAGACTAACATATAGTTCCTCTTCTTAATCTTAGGATTTACTTGATTGTCTTCCAATGTTCTTCTCCTGGATTAGTCTGATACCTACTCATTACTCCCACTCAACAGCAGGTGTCTGGTCTAAGGCATACAAAAGCATATCTAAGACCTCTCACTGTTGATATAAGAAATTCTTTCATGGCTTTATCTTTTCTGGAATAGTTGAGACTTTTCCTTAGATAAATAAAATCTATGCCTAAGAAGTTGTAAAGCTTCTATAGATTTCCATTAGAAAGAAAATGCTTCAGCATCTTACTAAAGTAAGTTGCTTGCATTAGAGTAAGTAATTACCAGGTATACCACAAGCCATAGGTTTAGATAAACTCAAACCTATAATACTAGGAACAGGAAGTTTTGTTAAGTCCATTGAATGGACTTATAAACGAAAATTTCCTTTTATGTCCTTGTAATAGAAAACTTTAGGTTACTCCATGTGAATGGATTAAACCATAGTTCTATTGGCTTTCTTCTTAGTTTCTTATCTTGACAATCCATTACTTGTTTAAACTCACAATGGATTTTAATCACTAGTGTCTCCCAAGTCATAAGAAGGTGAGTTCCTAGAAACTCTCCCATTACGACAAGGTACCGTGAATTATGTCTAAGAAAATGGTATTAACCTCTTTGGTTGTGACAAGACAACAGAGGCAGTGGGATCATCATATGTTATATAAGATGATAGAACACTTTTGGAATCAAGAAAAATATCTCCTTTATTTGCTACTTGTTTTCAGACTTAGTCATTATCTTAGAAAAGTAGTATTTGTTTGAACAAACACTTTCTTATCTATTGACAATGGGATGGTCCACCCCTAATCACTTAGAATAGCTAACAAACCATGGTTAATAGTTCTAGCTTTTCTTAAGATTTTGATTAGGTCATCCATGAATCTAGTAATGATTTACATTTAAGTACCCAACCATTACATCATTCTGAAATTGTATTACCATAGAAGGATTTAGGCAACGACTAGTAACTAATCATCAATATGCAACTCGAAATTTCTGGGGAGGTAAGTTTGGATATAATTCAAAAATCAATTTAATGATCTTTGAACTGCATATCTACTAACTATTTCTCCACCCCTATCAGTTCGCAAGATCTTTAACCACTTACCTTAATGGTTTTAACCATTGCTAGAAATTAATGAAATTTTTCAAACATTTCAAATTTCTGGCTAAAAGGTATAATCTAGAGTTATCGTTTTAAGAATACAACGAAAAACTCATATCCACCCCTGAATGTACATCCATCTGCGAATGAGATGAACTACTTTCAGTGGATATAGGCATATTAACTCTTTGCAGAGATTGATCTTGTCAAATCCACTATGAACAAGATACAAATGCCATAGATTAAAAAAAATGGTAGTGTCTATTGATGACATAGGTTTAGTTACATCAAAGAGTTCTTAGAATACTGCAAGTGGATCCTGGTCACAGAATACCTAACTCATATTCCATACATTTTTAATCCATTAATAGAAGATAGATATTAAACACTTGAGAAAGTGTAACTGTATTGTATTCTGGAATTAGAAATATAAGAAAATTTCTGTTTGGATTCTAAAATTAAAGTCAAAGACTTAAATTCAACCAAATATAATGAGTAATTCTTTCTTGGACCACCACTACTAATACAAACTCTAAGTCAGATTTGCCCATACAAGTAGGAGATTTCTAAGATTGAGGATTTATATCAATTGGGAATAGAATTTCGGGATTATAATCATATGCGTCATTTAATTTCTTAAGAGAAAATATAATGACATGAAATGATTTATAGACCATTCATCCAATGATATGTTTTTAAAGCTAATTCGAAATGAATAAGCTAAGAGGAATTAGGATAATTTCGTTTATAAATAAGAATCCAACGATGCTTCGATTAGCGAAAGACAAAGTAATCTTATTTATGTAATCTTCTTGTTTCATATGGTAAAAATACTAGTCTAAGGTGTCATCAATTGATGAACAGCTAGATGTCGCATATACAATATTTATCTTTCGAGATCTAACACTATTATGTATGTCTAATGGTGAAAATCCACTAGGGATTTATCTCATTAGAAAAACAAACATGTTAGACCAACAATGAAGATTCGAAATTAAACTACAACTTAATAACAGAAAATAACATGGTTCAATATAAATTCATACACAATTCAGAAATTATAAACATATAGCAAGTTGGAATGACTAGTGAAAATACTAAAACATACAATCCTAAATAATTTCCAAGGTTTTCAACAAACTGATACAGTGTCCCGGTAGGCGAGAGTCAAAGTATCATTTATTGAATAAAGTTGTCAGCTCATCTAAAATAGAAACCATTCTAGCAACCTTTTATTCGATCAAAATAAGAATCCAACGTTGTCCCGGTAGGCGAGAGTCAAGGTTATTCTCATTTTATGAGCTTCCACCATTGTTTCATGTTTTATGAGTTTATCTCTAAGTAGTCACCGTAGGGGAGAGTCTAAATAGAGACGAAAACTCACAAAACACTTATCAAATGAAATCTTACGGTGTTAAATGCGTTCAACGAATAACCATCCATACGGGGACGAAGTCTAGCGTCTCGAGGTTATATTGAAAACATTTAACTTTTGTAAGACCAACAATGGAGATCGAATATCTTAATAATAATCAAGCTCATTATTTAAAGTGAGTTGTATTTTCTTTGACTCTCTTTATTTAATTTATTTATTTTAAATATATATTTATTTAAAATTTCCAATTTAGAATGAAAAATTCTAAATATAAATTTTAATTCAATATTTATAAATTTTACTTAGATGGATATGAAAATAACATGAATTATTTCCATCTTAGTAATAATTTCCAATAAATATTTAGAAAAATATTCAATTTAAGTTGTTACAAAATTAATATAAATTAATTTACAACTCAAATTTAATTTTCTATAAATATATATTGCATTTCGAAAAATTAAAGTATTTAAGAATACAATTTTCGAAAATGCATGTTAAAATAAAAAAAAATTAATCCTGGAAAAATTATTCTAATTTAATGTTGGCCCAAAAGTAATTAATAAAATTAATTTACAACAAAAAATATAATTGTCCTATTTAATTAAATATATAAGAAAAATTTCAAATATTTAAGTATGATGATGAAAATCAACTTAAATATTAATTTTCTATTTAATTAAATACACTAGAAAAAATACTTCAAGCAAAAATATCATTTATCTAGATTTTCCTTTGACTAATTAATTCAATTTCTAATAATATACTTTAATTCAATTTATTTTAAATTAATCAATAAATGATAAAATCATTGATTTAAGTTGATCCAAGAATTAATTAAAATAAATAATTAATTTACAACTTAATCTATTTTTCAAGATAAAATTCGAAATTCTAGCATTTAAGAAATGCAATTTCGAAAATTGATTAATAAAATAAAGAAAAAATATATTTTGAAAATTATTTAAATTTAGTTGAAAAAATAAATTTCAACTAAAAATAATTTTTCTATTTAATTAAATGTCATGAAAAAGAAATATTTAAGTATGATGATAAAAATCAACTTAGATATTCAATTTTCAAATTAATTAAATGTATTAAATTCAAGAAATAAATAATTAAGTGTAGAGAAGGCTTAATTATTAGTCTCTAGTTTAATACTAGAAAAATATACTTAAAATAAATTGTACCAAAATTAATTATATAAATAATTAATTTCACAATGTATAATAGTTTCCTATTTAATATTAGAAATAATAAGTAGTCTAAAAATAACTATCTAGAAAATATCTTATTTGACTAAGTATCTTTTCCACAAAATTTGAAAAAAAAATATCTAATTTAAGTTGTATTAGAAAAAAATCTAGAACTTAAATATTTTTCAAATTTAAATTTAATTAAATATCAAAAATTAAGTTGTAACCACTTAATTTGAAAATATTCTATTTTAAGTTAATATTCGAATAGATATTAACCTAAAAAATATCTAAAATATTTCATTTTAAGTTAATATTCGAAAAGATATTAACTTAGAAAATATCTAAAGAATCTTAATAACCAATGCCTAAAATTCCTCAACTTAATTTTGAAATTTTAAATCCAAAAGATATTCAGATTTAAGTTGGTTAGTTGTAGATAACTAAATATCAACTTAAATAGGAATATTTAATGAAAAATTTAAATTAAGCTCCAGAAAGAATCTAGATGGTTATAATTCTATATTTAATTAAATACAAGAAAATACATATAGTTTAGCTTAGAATAAAGAATTCTTTAAACTATAATTTTCTTAAATTAATTTCAAAAAAAATGAAATTAATTATGTTGCTAATCAATTTTATTAGGTTAAACTAGTGTAATTAACCTAGTACAGTTGTTCAAATCAGGCAAATGGGCCTTCACAATTGGGGTGGTTCATGTGAGGGGGTGCTGGGTTCAGTATGTCGTACCCACTTCTATGGCTCCCAACTCTCACACAAGGCCCAAAAGAGAGGAATTTAACCTTAATAAGAACAACTGTTATTAATTGAATAAGCCCAATAAGTAAATGGGCCTAAATAAATTTTATCAAGAACTATGATAATTTATTTTAGCAACAACAACCTATATGCATCTATAATAAAATTAAACACATAGGCTCACACAGGCACACTTTGGATGGGTCCTATCATGTTGCTAGGTCATACACAGATGAAAGAAGATTGTAAATATACCTGTTACAAATTATTATCTTGACCAAGGGAGCCATCAGATCATTAGATCTGGCAAAAAGCAACCATGGCTATTTGCAATCAAGTAATAATAGGTTTTGAAAACTTACACACAACCTAAAACACATACTCCTGGAACAAGGTTAGCTGGATAGTTGGATGTAGGATTTATTTAATTTTAAATTAAATATTTAATTTCGAAAATAATTAATTAAATAAATAAAAATAAAAAAAAATTCGAAAATTTTAAAAAAAAAATTTGAAAAAATTCGAAATTTTAAATAAAAATTTAAAAATTAAACCTACAATTTTTGAAAAATTAGGTTTCAACCAACCTAAATATCATTTCAAAAAAAATTGCTAACTACTTTTAAATTTTAAATGTTATTTTATAAATAAAAATTAAATAAAAAATTAGAAAAGATAAATAAATATCTTTTTCAAATTTTAAATGTAATTTAAATAAATAAAATAACAAAATTTAAAAAATTAGCAAAATATCTTATATCATTTAAAAATTACATGATTATAAATATCTTATTTTTAAATTTAAAATAAGATAAGATATAATCAAATTTTAAAATAAGATAGATATTTTAAGCAAGAAGATAGATACTAATTCTATTCAAATTCAAATTACACTAATATCTTGAATTAAATTTAAAAAATATTAAATTAATTCAAAATGATAATTAGAATTCAATTAGGAATAGTAATAGTATAAATACAAAACTATACCAAAAATCGGAAGTTAATTCCATGAAAAAGCATGAAAAATCGAAGAAAAATAAAAAAATTGTGAACTGTACGGACAGATTTGCGATCGCAGGAAAATATCAGCACAGCCCCAATTTTTTCAAATCTTCAAAAAATCATAACTAATTCAAATAAAATCCAAATTAAGTTCTGTAAAAGGCTAACTTGCTTAATTTTTTCCATACTATCCAATAAAAATATCAGCAATTATTTTCCACGAAAATTTTACAAACATCAATCAATCATCAAATAACACTCAATACAACATGATACCATCCAAAGAACATACAAACAATTGTTTTAAAGTCCAAATTTCTTGCAAGTAAATCAATTACCATGGCTCTGAGGCCAGTTGTTGGAAATTATTTTACCAGGATCTTAGATCTACTCTCAAGTATGTTTATTAACATCCTAAATAAGAACTTTCTAAAACGATGAAATAAACACATATAAAGTTTAGAAAACCTTACATTGGGTGCAGCGGAATAATATGACTCCTTCCGTTCAGATATCTAGCCCTTGATTCCTTTCTGTAGCAGAGCATTATGAATATCTGAACCTGGATCTCTTTCTCTGAATCTTTGATGCTGAAACCTCCTTTTTGCTGAAAGTCTTTCTTCACGATCTTCCTCACTATGATTGAGGTATCACTTGCTGTGTGTGGGCACTACTCATACACTAAGAATTTCGAAATTCAAGAGGGAAGAGAAAGAAGAAGTGGCAGCTAAAGATAGGGAGAGAGAAAGGCTCAGGTTTTTCTCTGAAGGAAAAATAGAAAATTTAAGTGTAATTTTCCTGAAGCCTTCACTATCTATTTATAGCATTCCACTAGGGTTAGGTTTGAATTATTTGGCATTAAAATAATGAAAAAATCAGTTTAAATTTCCTACAAAAGTGGCTGGCCCTATACTAGTGGATTTGGGCCTCACTTTTTGCAATTTTGCAGTTTTACCTTTTCTGCATCTGATTTTCTCAAAAACGCCAATTTTCTAATTCAACTATTTAAATGTCAATTCTAACTATTTAATAACTATAAATAATTATTAAATAATATTGTCATTTATTATATTTATTAATTGAACCATACAAAGTATCATAATTAACAAATATGCCCCTAAAACTCTTTCTTTACAATTTCGCCCTTACTTAGTGAAAAATTCACAAATAGACATAGTCTAATTTGAGAATTATAATTGATTAATCAAAACCAATTACATGAGTCTTACAAGCAATATTATCTCAACTAGTGGGGGGACCATGGGTCTATATAACCGAGCTTCCAATAAGTAGATCAAGAATTTAGCACTAAAATTCACTAACTTATTAATTCTTCTTTGAATCCACGCATAGAACTTAGAATTGCACTCTCAGTATATAGAATGTTTTATATGTTCCACCATATAGACACATCATTAGTTATCCATTGTTATAATCCTAATTTGATCAATTATCCTCTTATGAATGATCTACACAGTAAAGGGATTAAATTACCGTAACACCCTACTATGTATTTTATCCTTAAAACACTTGACCCCGTATAAATGATATTTCAGCTTATGTGAAATGAGATCTCCACCATTTATTTTCGTTTTGTCAAGCTCGAAGGAGATCATCCTTTGCTTACTATTCGCCAGATAGAAGCTATAGATTCCATGTTTATGCTAGCGCTCCCACTCAATTGCACTACCGTGTTCCCAAAATGTACGTATCACCCTGACCTAAAAGTAGGCTTAACTAACAAATCAAAGAACACGAATAGCCTTTCAAGATTGAGCCTAATCATAACAGGATTAAGATCATTTGATCTAGGATCAACTAGGCGATATTGACTTGAATAGACATTACGGTAAGTTTAATAAATCTAAGTCAAAGTTCAATATCGGTCCCTTCCGATGCATACTCCATACATCCAACCTGAGCTTTACTTTAACCAATGCTCTGGAAAGAACATAGCACTTCTCCAAATGCAAGTAAACTCTGTTGTAGATTATCATATCAGTAAAACCCTGTGTCTGATAAATCTAGGAAACTTAATTCACATAGTCATGTTTACTTTCCAATGTGTTGACGGCACAATAAACAGGATCAAGTATGTGAAAAGGGTTTCAGAGGAATTTATACATTATGTACATATAATCATGAAATAAATCATGTGAACCATGCAACATTAAATGTTATTTCTGATCTATATTCATAAGTAAATCTGATTATATTGAAATGAGTTTTATTTAGGGCATAAAACCCAACACTACTTAGTGATGCCGATGTACACTCGCAGTAGTGACACTATCACTGTAGATGTTTAGGGGTCCTCTGACACAAAGTATGTAATCATGTTAGCTTTACTGTATCGGAGTCACCACTTTCGTAACGAAATCACTAATCGATACCAATATAGGGTTTTACTTAGTGGTGCCGTTGTAGACTCGCAGTAGTGACACTATCACTGTAGATGTTTAGGCGTCCCGTGACACAAAATATTTAATCAAGTTAGTTGTAGTGTATCGGAGTCACTAGTTTCGTACCGAAATCACTAATCGATACCGAAATAGCGTTCTACTTCGTGGTGTCGATGTAAACTCGCAGTAGTGACACTGTCATTGTCGATGTTTAGGGCTCTCATGACATAAAGTATGTAATCAAGTTAGGTGTTGGGTATCAAAGTCACCAGTTTCGTAACAAAATCACTAACCAACATCGAAATAGAGTTCTACTTAGTTGTGCCGATGTAGACTCGTAGTAGTGACACTATCACTATAGGTGTTTAGGTGTCCCGTGAGACAATGTCTGTAATCAAGTTAGGTGTAGTGTATCAAAGTCACCCACTAACAGATACCGAACTAGGGTCTTACTTAGTGGTACCATTGTACACTTGTTAGGTGAACAGTCTGTAATAAAGTTATATGTAGTGTATCGGCGTCACAAATTTCGTAACGAAATCATTATCCGATACTGAAATAGGGTTCTACTTAGTGGTGCCGATGTACACTCGTAGTAGTGACACTATCCCTGTAGATGTTTAGGGGTCCCGTGACACAAAGTATGTAATCAAGTTTGGTGTAGTGTATCAGAGTATTCAGTTTTGAAACAAAATGACTAACCGATACCGAAATAGGGTTCTACTTAGTGGTGTCCATTTACACTCGCAGTAGTGACACTATCACTGTAGATGTTTAGTGGTCCCGTGACACATATTATGTAATCGAAATACGTGTAGGGTATCGGAGTCACAAGTTTCGTAACGAAATCACCGACCAATACCAAAGTATGGTTCCACTAATTGGTGTCGATGTACACTCGCAGTAGTGACACTATCACTATAGATGTTTGTGGGTCCCGTGACACAAAGTATGTAATCAAGTTAGGTGTAGTGTATTAGCATCACCAGTTTCGTAACGAAATCAATAACCGATACAAAAATAGGGTTTTACTTAGGAGTGCCGATGTATACTCGCAGTAGTGACACTATCACTGTAGATATTTAGGGGTCCAGTGACACAATGTATGTCATCAAGTTAGCTGTAGTGTATCAAAGTTACCAGTTTCCTAACGAAATAACTAACCGATACCGAAATAGGATTTACTAAGCAGTGTCGATGTACACTCGCAGTAGTGACGCTATCACTGTAAATGTTTAGGTGTCTCGTGACACAAAGTATGTGATCAAGTTAGGTGTAGGGTATATGAGTCACCAATTTTGTAATGAAATCACTAACCGATATAAAAATATAGTTCTACTTAGTGGTGTCGATGTACACTCGCAGTATTGACACTATCACTAGAGGTGTTTAGGGGTCCCGTGACACAAAGTCTGTAATCAAGTTAGGTGTAGTGTATCAGAGTCACCCACTAACCGATACCGAAATAGGGTTCTACTTAGTGGTACCGATGTACACACGTTTGGTGAACAGTCTGTAATAAAGTTAGGTGTACTGTATCGGAGTCACTAGTTTCGTAACGAAACAACTAACCGATACCGAAATAGGGTTCTACTTTGTGGTGTCAATGTAAACTCGCAGTAGTGACACTATAACTTTTGATGTTTACGGGTCCCATGACACAAAGTATGTAATCAAGTTAGGTATAGGGTATTGAAGTCACCAATTTCGTAACAAAATCACTAGCCGATATCGAAATATAGTTCTACTTAGTCGTGCCGATGTACACTCGCAGTAGTGACACTATCAATGTAGATGTTTAGGGGTCCCGTGACACATAGTATGTAATCAAAATACGTGTAGGGTATCAGAGTCACCAGTTTTGTAACGAAATCAATAACCGATGCCAAAGTATGGTTCCACTTATTGGTGCCGATGTACACTCGCAGTAGTGACACTATCACTATCACTTATTGGTCCCGTGACACAATGTATGTAATCATTTAGGTGTAGGGTATCAGGGTCACTAGTTTCATAACAAAATCATTAACCAATACAAAAATAGGGTTCTACTTAGGAGTGCCGATGTACACTATCACTTTAGATGTTTAGGGATCCCGAGGCACAAAGTATGTAATCAAGTTAGCCGTATTGTATCAGAGTCATCAGTTTCGTAACAAAATCACTAACCTAGACCCAGATATGGTTCTACATAGTGGTGCCAATGTACACTCGTAGTAGTGACACTATCACTTTAGATGTTTAGTTGTCCCGTGATACAAAGTATGTAATCAAGTTAGGTGTAGTGTACCATAGTCACAAGTTTCGTAACGAAATCACTAACCGATACAAAAATAGGGTTCTACTTATTTGTGCCAATGTACATTCGCAGTAGTGACGCTATCACTGTATATGTTTAGGGGTCCCGTGACACTAAGTATGTTATCAAGTTAGGGGTAGTGTATCAGAGTCACAAGTTTCGTAACGAAATAACAAACTAATACCGAAAAAGGGTTCTACTTAGTGGTGCCGAGGTACACCCGCAGTAGTGACACTATCACTGTAGATGTTTAGGGGTCCTCTTACACAAAGTATGTAATCAAGTTAGGTGTATTGTATCGTAGTCACCAGTTTCATAACAAAATCACTAACTGATACCGAAATAGGGTTCTACTTAGCGGTGCCGATGTACACTCGAAGTTGTGACGCTATCAGTGTAGATGTTTAGGGGTCCTGTGACACAAAGTATGTAATCAAGTTATGTGTATGGTATTGGAGTCACCTGTTTCGCAAAGAAATCACTAACCAATATCGAAATAGGGTTGTACTTAGTGGTGCCGATGTAAACTCGCAGTAGTGAAACTATCA
This sequence comes from Cannabis sativa, assembly GCF_029168945.1. NCBI lineage: Eukaryota > Viridiplantae > Streptophyta > Magnoliopsida > Rosales > Cannabaceae > Cannabis > Cannabis sativa. Next base: position 39,827,856 of record NC_083606.1, on the reverse strand, counting down.
CTGTAGATGTTAAGGGGTCCCGTGACACAAATTTTTTAATCAAGTTAGGTGTAGTCTATCGGAGTCACTAGTTTCGTAACGAAATAACTAACCGATACCGAAATAGGGTTCTACTTAGTGGTGTCGATGTACAATCGCAGTAGTGACACTATCACTGTTGATGTTTAGGGGTCCTGTGACACAAAGTATGTAAGCAAGTTAGGTGTAGGGTATTAAAGTCACCAGTTTCGTAACGAAATCACTAACCTATATCAAAATAGAGTTCTACAAAGTGGTGCCGATGTACACTCACAGTAGTGACACAATCACTATAGGTGTTTAGGGGTCCCGTGACACAAAGTCTTTAATCGAGTTAGGTGTAGTGTATCAGGGTCATCAGTAACCGATACCGAACTACGGTTCTACTTAGTTGTACCAATGTACACTCGTTAGATGTACAGTTTGTAATAAATTGAGGTGTAGTGTATGAGAGTCACAAGTTTCGTAACAAAGTCATTAATCGATACCAAAATAGTGTTCAACTTAGCGGTGTCGATGTACACTCGCAACAGTGACACTATCATTGTAGATGTTTAGGGGTCCCGTTACACAAACTATGTAATCAACTTAGGTGTAGTGTATCACAGTCACTAGTTTCGTAATGAAATAACTAACTGATAACGAAATAGGGTTCTACTTAGTGGTGGCGATGTACACTCGCAGTAGTGACACTATCAATGTTGATGTTTAGGGGTCCCGTGAGATAAAGTATTTAATCAAGTTAGGTGAAGTGTATTGGAGTCACTAGTTTCGTAAAGAAATAACTAACTGATACCTAAATAGGGTTCTACTTAGTGGTGTCGATCTAAACTCACAGTAGTCACACTATCACTGTTGATGTTTAGGGGTCTCGTGACACAAAGTATGTAATCAAGTTAGGTGTTGGGTATTGGAGTCACCCGTTTCGTAAAGAAATCACTAACTGATATCGAAATAGAGTTCTACTTAGTGGTGCCGATGTACACTTGCAGTAGTGACACTATCACTATAAGTGTTTAAGTGTCCCGTGACACAAAGTTTGTAATCAAGTTAGGTGTAGTGTATGAAAAATCACCCACTAACCGATACCGAACTAGGGTTCTAATTAGTGCTATAAATGTACACTCGTAAGGTGAACAGTCTGTAATAAAGTTAGGTGTAGTGTATCGGTGTCCCTAATTTCGTAATGAAATCACTATCCGATACTGAAATAGGGTTCTACTTAGTGGTGCCGATGTACACTTGTAGTAGTGACACTATCCATGTAGATGTTTAAGGGTCTCGTGACACAAAGTTTGTAATCAAGTTAGGTGTATTGTATCAGAGTCTTCAGTTTTGAAACGAAATCACTAACTGATACCGAAATAGGGTTCTACTTAGTGGTGTCCATTTACACTCGCAGTAGTGACACAATCACTGTAGATGTTTAGTGGTCCCGTAACACATATTATGTAATCAAAATACACGTAGGGTATCGGAGTCACCAGTTTCGTAACGAAGTCACTAACCGATACAAAAGAATGGTTCCACTTATTGGTGGCGATGTACACTTCCAGTAGTGACACTATCACTGTAGATGTTTATGTGTTCCGTGACACAAAGTATGTAATCAAGTTAGGTGTAGGGTATCAGCATCACTAGTTTCGTAACGAAATCACTAACCGATACAAAAACAGGGATGTACTTAGGAGTACCGATGTACACTCGTAGTAGTGACACTATCATTGTAGATGTTTAGGGTTCCCGTGACATAATGTATGTCATGAAGTTGGGTGTTGTGTATCAAAGTTACCAGTTTCATAACAAAATAACTAGTCGATACTTAAATAGGGATCTACTTAGCAGTGTCGTTGTACACTCGCAGTAGTGACACTATCACTGTAGATGTTTAGGGGTCTCGTGACACAAAGTATGTAATCAAGTTAGGTGTACGGTATTGGAGTCACCAGTTTTGTAACGAAATCACTAAACGATATTGAAATATGGTTCTACTTAGTGGTGCCGATGTACACTCGCAGTATTGACACTATCACTAGAGGTGTTTAGGGGTCCCGTGACACGAAGTCTGTAATCAAGTAAGGTGTAGTGTATCAGAGTCACCCACTAATCGATACCGAACTAGGGTACTACTTAGTGGTACCGATGTACACTCGTTAGGTGAACATTCTGTTATAAAGTTAGGTGTACTGTATCGGAGTCACTAGTTTTGTAACGAAATAGCTAACCGATAACGAAATAGGGTTCTACTTAGTGGTGCCGATGTACACTCGCAGTAGTGACACTATCACTTTTGAAATAGGGTTCTACTCGATGTACACTCGGAGTCACTAGTTTCGTAACGAAATCATTAACTGGTATAAAAATAGGGTTCTACTTAGGAGTGTCGATGTACACTTGCAGTAGTCAAACTATCACTGTAGATGTTTAGGTGTCCCGTCACATAATGTATGTCATCAAGTTAGGTGTAGTGTATCAAAGTTACCGATTTCGTAACGAAAAACTAACCGATACCGAAATAGGGATCTACTTAGCTGTGTCGATGTACACTCGCAGTAGTGACACTATCACTGTAGATGTTTAGGGGTCTCGTTACACAAAGTATGTAATCAAGTTAGGTATAGGGTATTGGAGTCACTAGTTTTGTAACGAAATCACTAATCGATATCGAAATATGGTTCTCCTTAGTGGTGACGACGTACACTCGCAGTATTGACACTATCACTAAAGGTGTTTATGGGTCCCGTGAAACAAAGTCTGTAATCAAGTTAGGTGTAGTGTATCAGAGTCACACACTAACCGATACCGAACTAGGGTTCTACTTAGTGGTAACGATGTACACTCGTTAGGTGATAAGTCTGTAATAAAGTTAGGTGTACTGTATCAGAGTCACTAGTTTCGTAACGAAATAACTAACCGATATCGAAATAGGGTTCTACTTAGTGGTGTTGATGTAAACTCGCAGTAGTGACACTATCACTGTTGATGTTTAGGCGTCCCGTGACACAAATTATGCAATCAAGTTAGGTATAGGGTATTGGAGTCACCAATTTCGTAACGAAATCACTAACCGATATCTAAATAGAGTTCTACTTAGTGGAGCCGATGTACAATCGCAGGAGTGACACTATCACTGTAGATTTTTAGTGGTCCCGTGACACAAAGTATGTAATCAAGTTAGTTGTAGTGTATCAGAGTCTTCAGTTTTGAAACGAGATCACTTAGCGATATCGAAATGGGGTTCTACTTAGTGGTGTCCATTTACACTCGCACGAGCGACACTATCACTGTAGATGTTTAGTGGTCACGTGACACGTACTATATAATGAAAATACGTGTAGAGTATCGGAGTCACTAGTTTCGTAATGAAATCACTAACCGATACCAAAGTATGGTTCCACTTATTGGTGCCGATGTACACTCGCAGTAGTGACAGTGTCACTATATATGTTTATGGGTGTCGTGACACAAAGTATGTAATTAAGTTATGTGTAGGGTATCAGAATCACTAGTTTCGTAACGAAATCACTAACTGGTATAAAAGTAGGGTTCTACTTAGTAGTGTCGATGTACACTTGCAGTAGTGAAACTATCACTGTAGATGTTTAGGGGTCCCGTGACATAATATATGTCATCAAGTTAGGTGAAGTGTATCAAAGTTACCAGTTTCGTAACGAAATAACTAACCGATACCGAAATAGGGATCTACTTAGCTGTGTCGATGTACACTCCCAGTAGTGACACTATCACTGTAGATGTTTAGGGGTCTCGTTACACAAAGTATGTAATCAAGTTAGTTGTAGGGTATTGGAGTGACCAGTTTTGTAACGAAATCACTAACCGATATCGAAATATGTTTCTACTTAGTGGTGACGATGTACACTCGCAGTATTGACACTATCACTAAAGGAGTTTATGGGTCCCGTGAAACAAAGTCTGTAATCAAGTTAGGTGTAGTGTATCAGAGTCACACACTAACCGATACCGAACTAGGGTTCTACATAGTGGTACCGATGTACACTCGTTAGGTGAACAGTCTGTAATAAAGTTAGGTGTATTGTATCGGAGTCACTAGTTTCGTAACGAAATAACTAACAGATATCGAAATAGGGTTCTACTTAGTGGTGTTGATGTAAACTCGCAGTAGTGACACTATCACTGTTGATGTTTAGGCATCCCGTGACACAAAGTATGTAATCAAGTTAGGTATAGGGTATTGGAGACCCCAATTTCGTAACAAAATAACTAACCGATATCTAAATAGAGTTCTACTTAGTGGAGCCGATGTACAATCGCAGTAGTGACACTATCATTGTAGATTTTTAGGGGTCCCGTGACACAAAGTATGTAATCAAGTTAGGTGTAGTGTATCAAAGTCTTCAGTTTTGAAACGAGATCACTAACCGATACCGAAATGGGGTTCTACTTAGTGGTGTCCATTTACACTCGCACGAGCGACACTATCACTGTAGATGTTTAGTTGTCCCGTGACACATATTATGTAATGAAAATACGTGTAGAGTATCGGAGTCACTAGTTTCGTAACGAAATCACTAACCGATACCAAAGTATGGTTCCACTTATTGGGGCCGATGTACACTCGCAGTAGTGACAGTATCACTATAGATGTTTATGGGTGTCGTGGCACCAAGTATGTGATCAAGTTATGTGTAGGGTATCAGCATCACTAGTTTCGTCACGAAATCACTAACTGATATAAAAATCGGGTTCTACTTAGGAGTGTCGATGTACATTTGCAGTAGTGAAACTATCACTGTAGATGTTTAGGGGTCCCGTGACATAATGTATTTCATCAAGTTAGGTGTAGTGTTTCAAAGTTACCAGTTTCGTAACGAAATAACTAACCGATACCGAAATAACGATCTACTTAGCTGTGTCGATGTACACTCGCAGTAGTGACACTATCACTGTAGATGTTTAGGGGTCACGTTACACAAAGTATGTAATCAAGTTAGGTGTAGGGTATTGGAGTCACCAGTTTTGTAACGAAATCACTAACCAATATCGAAATATGGTTCTACTTAGTGGTGATGATGTACACTCGCAGTATTGACACTATCACTAAAGGTGTTTAGGGGTCTCATGAAACAAAGTCTGTAATCAAGTTAGGTGTAGTGTATCGAGTCACCCACTAACCGATACCGAACTAGGGTTCTACTTTGTGGTACCGATGTACACTCGTTAGGTGAACAGTCTGTAATAAAGTTAGGTGTACTGTATCGGAGTCACTAGTTTTGTAACAAAATAACTAACCGATACCGAAATAAGGTTCTACTTAGTGGTGTCGATGTAAACTCGCGGTAGTGACACTATCACTGTTAATGTTTAGGCATCCCGTGACACAAAGTATGTAATCAAGTTAGGTATAGGGTATTGGAGTCACCAATTTCGTAACAAAATCACTAACCGATATCTAAATAGACTTCTACTTAGTGGGGCCGCTGTACAATCGCAGTAGTGACACTATCACTGTAGATGTTTAGGGGTCCCGTGACACAAAGTATGTTATCAAGTTAGGTGTAGTGTATCGGAGTCACTAGATTCGTAACAAAATAACTAACTGATACCAAAATAGGGTTCTACTTAGGGGTGTCGATGTACACTCGCAGTAGTGACACTATAAGTGTAGATGTTTTGGGGTCCTCTGACACAAAGTATGTAATCAAATTATGTGTATGGTATTTGAGTCACCTGTTTCGCAAAGAAATCACTAACCAATATCGAAATAGGGTTCTACTTAGTGGTGCTGATGTACACTCGCACTAGTGACACTATCTCTATAGGTGGTTAGGGGTCCCGTGAATCAAAGTTTGTAATCAAATTAGGTGTAGTGTATCAGAGTCACCCACCAACCGATACCGAACTAGGGTTCTACTTAGTGGTACTGTTGTACATTCGTTAGGTGTACAGTCTGTTATAAAGTTAGGTAAAGTCTATCGGAGTAACCAATTTCGTAACGAAACAACTCACTGATAGTGAAATACGGTTCTACATAGTGGCGTCGATGTACACTCGCAATAGTGACACTATCACTGTAGACGTTTAGGGGTCCCGTGACAAAAAGTTTTTAATCAAGTTAAGTGTAGTGTATCGGAGTCACTATTTTCGTAACTAAATAACTAACCGATACCGAAATAGGGTTCTACTTAGTGGTGTCGATGTACAGTCGCAGTAGTGACATTATCAACGTTGATGTTTAGGGGTCCCGTGACACAGAGTATGTAATCATGTTAGGTGTAGGGTATTGGAGTCACCAATTTCGTAACGAAATCACTAACCTATATCGAAATAGAGTTCTACATAGTGGTGCCGATGTACACTCGGAGTAGTGACACTATCACCATAGGTGTTTACGGGTCCCGTGACTCAAAGTCTGTAATCAAGTTAGGTGTAGTGTATCAGAGTCACCCAGTAACCGATACCGAACTAGGGTTCTACTTAGGTTTACCAATGTACACTCGTTAGGTGTACAGTCTGTAATAAAGTTAGGTGTAGTGTATTTTAGTCACCAGTTTCGTAACAAAATCATTAATCGATACCAAAATAGGGTTCAACTTAGCAGTGTCGATGTAAACTTGCAACAGTGACACTATCACTGTAGATGTTTAGGGGTCCCGTGACACAAATTATGTAATCAAGTTAGGTGTAGTGTATCACAGTCACTAGTTTCATAACGAAATAACTAACCGATAATGAAATAGGGTTTTACTTAGTGTTGCCGATGTACACTCGCAGTATTGACACTATCACTGTTGATGTTTAAGGGTCCTCTTACACAAAGTATGTAATCAAGTTAGGTGTATTGTATCGTAGTCACCATTTTTGTAACAAAATCACTAATTGATACCGAAATAGGGTTCTACTTAGCGGTGCCAATGTACACTAGAAGTAGTGACACAATCAGTGTAGATGTTTAGGGGTCTTGTGACACAAAGTATGTAATCAAGTTAGGTGTACGGTATTGGAGTCATCTGTTTTGCAAAGAAATTACTAACCGATATCGAAACAGGGTTCTACTTAGTTCTATCGTTGTACACTCGTTAGGTGTACAGTCTGTAATAAAGTTTGGTAAAGTGTATCGGAGTAACAAATTTCATAACGAAATCACTAACCGATACCGAAATAGGGTTCTACCTAGTGGCGTCGATGTACACTCGCAGTAGTGAGACTATCACTGTAGATGTTTAGGGGTCTCATGACACAAAGTTTTTAATCAAGTTAGGTGTAGTGTGTGGGAGTCACTAGTTTCGTAACGAAAAAACTAACCGATACCGAAATAGGGGTCTACTTAGTGGTGTTGATGTACAGTCGCAGTAGTGACACTATCACTGTAGATGTTTAGGGGTCTTGTTACACAAAGTATGTAATCAAGTTAGATGTAGGGTATTGGAGTCACCAGTTTCGTAACGAAATCACTAAGCTATAGAAGCTTCTCGACTTCTGGGCATAGATTTTATTTATCTAAGGAAAAGTCTCAACTATTCCAGAATAGATAAAGTCATGAAAGAATTGCTTAAATCAATAGTGAGAGGTCTCAGATATGCTTTAGTATGCCTTAGACCAGAAACCTGCTGTTGAGTAGGAGTAATGAGTAGGTATCAGATTAATCGAGAAGAGGAACATTGGAAGACAATAAAGTAAATCTTAATATTAAGAAGAGGAACTATATGTTAGTCGATAAGGGTGTGTTTAAAACTCTTAGACTACACCACATCAGATTTTGAGACTTGCCTTTTTGCTGGAAAGTCTGTTGATAAGATGGTGATTACTCTGGGGGTGGAGTAATTATTTTGGAGAAGTGTAAAAACCTATCTGAAGTTAGGTCTACCAGAGAGAGACTGAATGTTAAAGATGCAGGAAGGTACTTATTCAGTCTAAGGAAAGTTCTATACATTTGTGGCACCGTTCCAACTTGTCTTAACTACTAGTATTATTTCCTGATTAACCAAAAAGTAGTTTCCAATAGTATAGAATCCAGTATCGCAAGAGAGTAGACATATAGAGAGGAATTTCACATCATTAAGTTTTTGTGATTATGAAATTAATTGTTTAATAATTAATTTTGGTACAATCTAAGTTAAGTATATTTTTCCTAGTATTAAACTAGAATTAATAATTAAGTCTCCTCTATACTTAATTATTTATTTCTTGAATTTAATACATTTAATTAAATTGAAAATTTAGATATTTAAGTTGATTTTCATCATGATACTTAAATATTATTATTTTCATGTTATTTAATTAAAAATTGAAAATTATTTTAAGTTTGGAATCTTATTTCAGAATAACTTAAATTTGAATAATTTTCTAAATATATTTTATTTTATTTTATTAATCTTTTTCCCACAATTTCGAAATTGCATTTCTTAAATGCAGAAATTTCGAATTTTATTTGAAAAATAGATTAAAGTTTGAAATTATTTATTTTCACTTGTCATTCCTACTTGCTATGCGTTTAATAATTTCCGAATTGTGTATGAATTTATATTGAACCATGTTATTTTCTGTTATTAATTGTAGTTTAATTTCAAATCTTCATTGTTGGTCTAACTTGGTTTGTTGTTCGAATGGGACAAATCCCTAATGGATTGTCAACATTAGACAAACATAATAGTGTTAGATCTCGAAAGATAAATATTGTAAATTCAACATCTAGCTGTTTATCAATTGATGACACCTTAGACTAGTATTTACAATATGAAACAAGAAGATTGTATAAATAAGATTACTTTGACTCTCGCTAATCGAAGCATTATTGGATTCTTATTTAAAAAAGAAATTATCCTAATTCCTCTTAGCTTATTCATTTCGAATTAGCTCAACAACATATCATTGGATGAATGGTCTATAAATCATTTCATGTCATTCTATTTTTTCGCTTAAGAAATTAAATGACGCATATGATTATATTCCCGAAATACTATCCCAAAATGATATAAATCCTCAATCTTAGAAATCTCCTACTTGTATGGGCAAATCAGACTTAGACTTGGAGTTAGATTAGTAGTGGTGGTCCAAGAAAGAATTACTCATTATACAGTTACACTTTCACAAGTATTTCATAACCATTTTCTATCAATGGATTCAAACTGTATGTTAGTAAGGAATATGAGTTTAGTATTCTGTGACCATGATCCACTTGCACTATTCTAAGAACTCTTTCATGTAACTAAACTTAAGACATCAAAAGACACAACCATATTTTATAAATCTATGGCATTTGTATCTTGTTCATAGTGGTTTTGACAAGATCAATCTCTGCAAAGAGTTAATATGCCTATATCCATTGAAAGTAGTTCATCTCATTCGCAGATGGATGTACATTCAGGGGTGAATATGAGTTTTTCGTTGTATTCTTAAAACGATCACTCTAGATTTTACCTTATGCAAAAGAAATTTGAAATGTTTGAAAAATTTCATGAATTTCTAGCAATGGTGAAAACCATTAAGGTAAGTGGTTTAAGATCTTGCGAATTGATAGGGGTGGAGAAATAGTTAGTAGATATGCAGTTCAAAGATCATTCAGTTGATTTTGCATCATATCCAAACTTACCTCCCCAGAAATTTGAGTTGCATATTGATTAGTTACTAGTCGTTGCCTAAGTCCTTCTATGGTAATACAATTTCAGAATGATGCAATGGTTGGGTACTTAGTGTAAACCATTACTAGATTCATGGATGACCTATTCAAAATCTTAAGAAAAGCTAAAACTGTTAACCATGGTTTGCATGTTTGTTAGCTATTCTAAGTGATTAGGGGTGGATCATCTCATAGTCATTAGATAAGAAAGTGTTTGTTTAAACAAATACTACTTTTCTAAGAAAATGAGATATTTTTTCTTGATTCCAAAAGTGTTCTATCATCTTATTCTTTACAAGATAATCCCACTAGCTCTGTTGTTTTGACACAACCGAAGAGGTCAATACCATGTACTTTTCTTAGACATAATTCACGGTACCTTGTCGTAGTGGGAGGGTTTCAAGGAACTCACTCTTCTTATGACTTGGAAGACACTAGTGATTAAAATCCATTGTGAGTTTAAACAAGTAATGGATTTTCAAAATAAGAAACTTAGAAGAAAAGCCAAGAGAGCTATGGTTTAATCCATTCACATGGAGTAACCTAAAGTTTTCTATTACAAGGACATGAAAGGAAATTTTAGTTTATAAGTCTATTCAATGGACTTAACAAAACTTCCGGTTTCTAGTATTATAGCTTTGAGTTTATCTAAACCTATGGCTTGTGGTACACCTGGTAATTACTTACTCTAGTGCAAGCAACTTACTTTAGTAAGATGATGAAGCATTTTCTTTTCTAATGGCAATCTATAGAAGCTTCTCGACTTCTAGGCATAGATTTTATTTATCTAAGGAAAGGTCTCAACTATTCCAAAAAAGATAAAGTCATGAAAGAATTCCTTAAATCAACAGTCAGAGGTCTCAGATATGCTTTAGTATGCCTTAGACCAGACACCTGCTGTTGAGTGGGAGTAATGAGTAGCTACCAGATTAATCGAGGAGAGGAACATTGGAAGAGAATAAAGTAAATCTTAAGATTAAGAAGAGGAACTATATGTTAGTCGATAAGGGTGTGTTTAAAACTCTTAGACTACACCACATCAGATTTCGAGACTTGCCTTTGTGTTAGAAAGTCTGCTGATAAGATGGTGATTACTCTTGGGGTGGAGTAATGATTTTAAAGAAGTGTAAAAACCTATCTGAAGTTAGGTCTACCAGAGAGAGACTGAATGTTAAAGATGCAGGAAGGTACTTATTCAGTCTAAGGAAAGTTCTATACATTTGTGGCACCGTTCCAACTTGTCTTAACTACTAGTATTATTTCCTGATTAACCAAAAAGTAGTTTCCAATAGTATAGAATCCAGTATCGCAAGAGAGTAGACATATAGAGAGGAATTTCACATCATTAAGTTTTTGTGATTATGAAATTAATTGTTTAATAATTAATTTTGGTACAATCTAAGTTAAGTATATTTTTCCTAGTATTAAACTAGAATTAATAATTAAGTCTCCTCTATACTTAATTATTTATTTCTTGAATTTAATACATTTAATTAAATTGAAAATTTAGATATTTAAGTTGATTTTCATCATGATACTTAAATATTATTATTTTCATGTTATTTAATTAAAAATTGAAAATTATTTTAAGTTTGGAATCTTATTTCAGAATAACTTAAATTTGAATAATTTTCAAAATATATTTTATTTTATTTTATTAATCTTTTTCCCACAATTTCGAAATTGCATTTCTTAAATGCAGAAATTTCGAATTTTATTTGAAAAATAGATTAAAGTTTGAAATTATTTATTTTCACTTGTCATTCCTACTTGCTATGCGTTTAATAATTTCCGAATTGTGTATGAATTTATATTGAACCATGTTATTTTCTGTTATTAATTGTAGTTTAATTTCAAATCTTCATTGTTGGTCTAACTTGGTTTGTTGTTCGAATGGGACAAATCCCTAATGGATTGTCAACATTAGACAAACATAATAGTGTTAGATCTCGAAAGATAAATATTGTAAATTCAACATCTAGCTGTTTATCAATTGATGACACCTTAGACTAGTATTTACAATATGAAACAAGAAGATTGTATAAATAAGATTACTTTGACTCTCGCTAATCGAAGCATTATTGGATTCTTATTTAAAAAAGAAATTATCCTAATTCCTCTTAGCTTATTCATTTCGAATTAGCTCAACAACATATCATTGGATGAATGGTCTATAAATCATTTCATGTCATTCTATTTTTTCGCTTAAGAAATTAAATGACGCATATGATTATATTCCCGAAATACTATCCCAAAATGATATAAATCCTCAATCTTAGAAATCTCCTACTTGTATGGGCAAATCAGACTTAGACTTGGAGTTAGATTAGTAGTGGTGGTCCAAGAAAGAATTACTCATTATACAGTTACACTTTCACAAGTATTTCATAACCATTTTCTATCAATGGATTCAAACTGTATGTTAGTAAGGAATATGAGTTTAGTATTCTGTGACCATGATCCACTTGCACTATTCTAAGAACTCTTTCATGTAACTAAACTTAAGACATCAAAAGACACAACCATATTTTATAAATCTATGGCATTTGTATCTTGTTCATAGTGGTTTTGACAAGATCAATCTCTGCAAAGAGTTAATATGCCTATATCCATTGAAAGTAGTTCATCTCATTCGCAGATGGATGTACATTCAGGGGTGAATATGAGTTTTTCGTTGTATTCTTAAAACGATCACTCTAGATTTTACCTTATGCAAAAGAAATTTGAAATGTTTGAAAAATTTCATGAATTTCTAGCAATGGTGAAAACCATTAAGGTAAGTGGTTTAAGATCTTGCGAATTGATAGGGGTGGAGAAATAGTTAGTAGATATGCAGTTCAAAGATCATTCAGTTGATTTTGCATCATATCCAAACTTACCTCCCCAGAAATTTGAGTTGCATATTGATTAGTTACTAGTCGTTGCCTAAGTCCTTCTATGGTAATACAATTTCAGAATGATGCAATGGTTGGGTACTTAGTGTAAACCATTACTAGATTCATGGATGACCTATTCAAAATCTTAAGAAAAGCTAAAACTGTTAACCATGGTTTGCATGTTTGTTAGCTATTCTAAGTGATTAGGGGTGGATCATCTCATAGTCATTAGATAAGAAAGTGTTTGTTTAAACAAATACTACTTTTCTAAGAAAATGAGATATTTTTTCTTGATTCCAAAAGTGTTCTATCATCTTATTCTTTACAAGATAATCCCACTAGCTCTGTTGTTTTGACACAACCGAAGAGGTCAATACCATGTACTTTTCTTAGACATAATTCACGGTACCTTGTCGTAGTGGGAGGGTTTCAAGGAACTCACTCTTCTTATGACTTGGAAGACACTAGTGATTAAAATCCATTGTGAGTTTAAACAAGTAATGGATTTTCAAAATAAGAAACTTAGAAGAAAAGCCAAGAGAGCTATGGTTTAATCCATTCACATGGAGTAACCTAAAGTTTTCTATTACAAGGACATGAAAGGAAATTTTAGTTTATAAGTCTATTCAATGGACTTAACAAAACTTCCGGTTTCTAGTATTATAGCTTTGAGTTTATCTAAACCTATGGCTTGTGGTACACCTGGTAATTACTTACTCTAGTGCAAGCAACTTACTTTAGTAAGATGATGAAGCATTTTCTTTTCTAATGGCAATCTATAGAAGCTTCTCGACTTCTAGGCATAGATTTTATTTATCTAAGGAAAGGTCTCAACTATTCCAAAAAAGATAAAGTCATGAAAGAATTCCTTAAATCAACAGTCAGAGGTCTCAGATATGCTTTAGTATGCCTTAGACCAGACACCTGCTGTTGAGTGGGAGTAATGAGTAGCTACCAGATTAATCGAGGAGAGGAACATTGGAAGAGAATAAAGTAAATCTTAAGATTAAGAAGAGGAACTATATGTTAGTCGATAAGGGTGTGTTTAAAACTCTTAGACTACACCACATCAGATTTCGAGACTTGCCTTTGTGTTAGAAAGTCTGCTGATAAGATGGTGATTACTCTTGGGGTGGAGTAATGATTTTAAAGAAGTGTAAAAACCTATCTGAAGTTAGGTCTACCAGAGAGAGACTGAATGTTAAAGATGCAGGAAGGTACTTATTCAGTCTAAGGAAAGTTCTATACATTTGTGGCACCGTTCCAACTTGTCTTAACTACTAGTATTATTTCCTGATTAACCAAAAAGTAGTTTCCAATAGTATAGAATCCAGTATCGCAAGAGAGTAGACATATAGAGAGGAATTTCACATCATTAAGTTTTTGTGATTATGAAATTAATTGTTTAATAATTAATTTTGGTACAATCTAAGTTAAGTATATTTTTCCTAGTATTAAACTAGAATTAATAATTAAGTCTCCTCTATACTTAATTATTTATTTCTTGAATTTAATACATTTAATTAAATTGAAAATTTAGATATTTAAGTTGATTTTCATCATGATACTTAAATATTATTATTTTCATGTTATTTAATTAAAAATTGAAAATTATTTTAAGTTTGGAATCTTATTTCAGAATAACTTAAATTTGAATAATTTTCAAAATATATTTTATTTTATTTTATTAATCTTTTTCCCACAATTTCGAAATTGCATTTCTTAAATGCAGAAATTTCGAATTTTATTTGAAAAATAGATTAAAGTTTGAAATTATTTATTTTCACTTGTCATTCCTACTTGCTATGCGTTTAATAATTTCCGAATTGTGTATGAATTTATATTGAACCATGTTATTTTCTGTTATTAATTGTAGTTTAATTTCAAATCTTCATTGTTGGTCTAACTTGGTTTGTTGTTCGAATGGGACAAATCCCTAATGGATTGTCAACATTAGACAAACATAATAGTGTTAGATCTCGAAAGATAAATATTGTAAATTCAACATCTAGCTGTTTATCAATTGATGACACCTTAGACTAGTATTTACAATATGAAATAAGTAGATTGTATAAATAAGATTACTTTGACTCTCGCTAATCGAAGCATTATTGGATTCTTATTTAAAAAAGAAATTATCCTAATTCCTCTTAGCTTATTCATTTCGAATTAGCTCAACAACATATCATTGGATGAATGGTCTATAAATCATTTCATGTCATTCTATTTTTTCGCTTAAGAAATTAAATGACGCATATGATTATATTCCCGAAATACTATCCCAAAATGATATAAATCCTCAATCTTAGAAATCTCCTACTTGTATGGGCAAATCAGACTTAGACTTGGAGTTAGATTAGTAGTGGTGGTCCAAGAAAGAATTACTCATTATACAGTTACACTTTCACAAGTATTTCATAACCATTTTCTATCAATGGATTCAAACTGTATGTTAGTAAGGAATATGAGTTTAGTATTCTGTGACCATGATCCACTTGCACTATTCTAAGAACTCTTTCATGTAACTAAACTTAAGACATCAAAAGACACAACCATATTTTATAAATCTATGGCATTTGTATCTTGTTCATAGTGGTTTTGACAAGATCAATCTCTGCAAAGAGTTAATATGCCTATATCCATTGAAAGTAGTTCATCTCATTCGCAGATGGATGTACATTCAGGGGTGAATATGAGTTTTTCGTTGTATTCTTAAAACGATCACTCTAGATTTTACCTTATGCAAAAGAAATTTGAAATGTTTGAAAAATTTCATGAATTTCTAGCAATGGTGAAAACCATTAAGGTAAGTGGTTTAAGATCTTGCGAATTGATAGGGGTGGAGAAATAGTTAGTAGATATGCAGTTCAAAGATCATTCAGTTGATTTTGCATCATATCCAAACTTACCTCCCCAGAAATTTGAGTTGCATATTGATTAGTTACTAGTCGTTGCCTAAGTCCTTCTATGGTAATACAATTTCAGAATGATGCAATGGTTGGGTACTTAGTGTAAACCATTACTAGATTCATGGATGACCTATTCAAAATCTTAAGAAAAGCTAAAACTGTTAACCATGGTTTGCATGTTTGTTAGCTATTCTAAGTGATTAGGGGTGGATCATCTCATAGTCATTAGATAAGAAAGTGTTTGTTTAAACAAATACTACTTTTCTAAGAAAATGAGATATTTTTTCTTGATTCCAAAAGTGTTCTATCATCTTATTCTTTACAAGATAATCCCACTAGCTCTGTTGTTTTGACACAACCGAAGAGGTCAATACCATGTACTTTTCTTAGACATAATTCACGGTACCTTGTCGTAGTGGGAGGGTTTCAAGGAACTCACTCTTCTTATGACTTGGAAGACACTAGTGATTAAAATCCATTGTGAGTTTAAACAAGTAATGGATTTTCAAAATAAGAAACTTAGAAGAAAAGCCAAGAGAGCTATGGTTTAATCCATTCACATGGAGTAACCTAAAGTTTTCTATTACAAGGACATGAAAGGAAATTTTAGTTTATAAGTCTATTCAATGGACTTAACAAAACTTCCGGTTTCTAGTATTATAGCTTTGAGTTTATCTAAACCTATGGCTTGTGGTACACCTGGTAATTACTTACTCTAGTGCAAGCAACTTACTTTAGTAAGATGATGAAGCATTTTCTTTTCTAATGGCAATCTATAGAAGCTTCTCGACTTCTAGGCATAGATTTTATTTATCTAAGGAAAGGTCTCAACTATTCCAAAAAAGATAAAGTCATGAAAGAATTCCTTAAATCAACAGTCAGAGGTCTCAGATATGCTTTAGTATGCCTTAGACCAGACACCTGCTGTTGAGTGGGAGTAATGAGTAGGTACCAGATTAATCGAGGAGAGGAACATTGGAAGAGAATAAAGTAAATCTTAAGATTAAGAAGAGGAACTATATGTTAGTCGATAAGGGTGTGTTTAAAACTCTTAGACTACACCACATCAGATTTCGAGACTTGCCTTTGTGTTAGAAAGTCTGCTGATAAGATGGTGATTACTCTTGGGGTGGAGTAATGATTTTAAAGAAGTGTAAAAACCTATCTGAAGTCTCTAGGTCTACCAGAGAGAGACTGAATGTTAAAATGCATGAAGGTACTTATTCAGTCTAAGGAAAGTTCTATACATTTGTGGCACCGTTCCAACTTGTCTTAACTACTAGTGTTATTTCCTGATTAACCATAAAGTAGTTGCCAAAAGTATAGAATCCAGTATCCCAAGAGAGTAGACTTATAGAGAGCAATTTCACATCATTAAGTTTTTGTGATTAAGGAAGAGTATATTACTACTACACTTGATTTGTATATCAAGGTGTTGAGATTATTTGAAATGCACATTTTGTTTTATATTAGTGCAAGTGGGAGTTTGTTGGGTTTTGTGCCCTAAATAAAACTAATTTCAATATAATCAGATTTACTTATTAATAAAGATCAGAAATAGCATTTTATGTTGCATGGTTCACATGATTTATTTCATGATTATATAGATATAATGTATGAATTCTATTTAAGTCCAAAACGTATGAATTTGTTAATTATTATAGTGTTGTCACCACAGTGGAATATAATCTTAATTATATGTTCGAAAGTTTATTTCCTGATTTTTCAGCTCACAGGATTTAGACTGGCATGATAATAAGCGATATGTATTCTTAAACCTTGGATAAGTGTTATGTCCTTTCCAAGGCATTGGCAAAGATTACCAGTATCGGATGTAGGGAGTATACATCGGAAGGGACTGATATTGAACTTTGACTAGATTGATTAAAATTTACCGTAATATCTATCCAATTCAATATCACATGTTGATCCTAGATCAAATGATCTTAATCCTGATATGGTTAGGTTTGATCTCAAGAGTATTATACATGTTCTTTGATTTGTTAGTTAAGCCTACTTTTGAACAGTCAGGGTGATACGTACATTTTGGGAACATGATAGTATAATTGAGTGGGAGCGCTAACATAAATATGGAGTCTATAACTTCTATAGGAATTTAGAAGTGAAACGATGATATCCTTCGAGCTTGGCTAAACAGAGATAAATGGTGGAGATCTCATTTCACTTCGCTGAAATATCCTTTATACGGAGCTAAGTGTTTTAAGGATAAAATACAGTGAAACGGTAATTTAGTTCCTATTCAATGTAGATCATCTATTAGATGGTTATTGATCAATTAGGATCAAAACAATGGATAACTAATAGCGTATCTATATCGTGGAACATATAGAGCGTTCTATATGACTGAGAGTGCAATTCCAAGTTCTAAGTGTGGATTCAATAAGGAATTAATAAGTTAGGGAATTTACTTGGTAAATTCGGTTCGACTTATTGGAAGCTCGGTTATATAGTCCCATGGTCCCCATACTAGTTGAAACCATACTGCTTGTAAGACTCAGTTAACTGATTTTGATTAATCAATTATAATTCTAAAGTTAGACTATGTGTACTTTATGAATTTTCACTAAGCAAGGGCGAATTGTAAAGAAAAGAGATTCTAGGTTTATTTATTAATTAAGAGACTTTCTATGTCTAAATTAATAAATATATTAAATGACAATATTATTTAATAGCTAATTTTTAGTTATTAAATAATTAGAATTGGCATTTAAATGGTTAAATTGGAAAATTGGCATTTTTGAGAAAATGGGATTGAAAAATGACAAAATGGCAAAATTGCAAAGTGAGGCCCATTACCATATCACGGCCGGCCACTATGCAAAGTGTTTTACCATTTATATTTTTTCATTATTTTAATGCCATACAATTCAAACCTAACCCTATGTGATTTTCTATAAATAGAAAGTGATGTTTTCAAGAAACAATGCACAAGCATCTCATTCCTTTCAAAGAAAACTTTCTAGCCCCCACTTCCCTTCTCTTTTCCTCTTCAATTTCGAACCCTAGTGATAGAGTAGTGTCCACACACATCAAGTGGTATCTCAATCATAGTGTGGAAGATTGTGTAGAATCCAATCAACAAGAAGGAGAATCAGCATCAAAGAAGGAGAGAAAGAGATCCAGGTTAAGATCTTGATTATGTTTTGTTACAAAAAGGAATCAAGGGCTAGAGATCTGAACGGAATGAGTCATTATATTTTGCGGCACCCAATGTAAGGTTTCCTAAACTTTATATGTGTTTATTTCATTGTTTTAGAATTCATATTAGGTTGTTAATAAAACATAAATGGTAGTAATTCTAGATCCTGGTAAAATATTTCCAACAACACTACCACCGTAGATGTTTAGGGGTCCCGTGACACAAAGTATGTAATCAAGTTAGGTGTAGTGTATCGGAGTCACCATTTTGGTAACGTAATAACTAACCGATACCGAAATAGGGTTCTACTTAGCGTTGTCGATGTACACTCGCAGTAGTGACACTATCACTGTAGATGTTTAGGGGTCCCGTGACATAAAGTATGTAATCAAGTTCAGTGTAGGTATTGTAGTCACCAGTTTCGTAACGAAATCAAAAACTGATATCGAAATAGGGTTCTACTTAGTTGTGCTGATGTACACTCATAGTATTGACACTATCACTATAGGTGTTTAAGGGTCCCGTGACACAAAGTCTGTAATCAAGTTAGGTGTAGTGTATCAGAGTCACCCACTAACGGATACTGAACTAGGGTTCTACTTAGTGGTACTGATGTAAACTCTTTAGGTGTACAGTCTGTTATAAAGTTAGGAGTAATGTATCGGAGTCACCCTTTTCGTAACGAAATCACTAACCGATACTGAAACAGGGTTCTACTTAGTGGTGCCGATGGAAAATCGCAGTAATGACACTATCACTGTAGATGTTTAGGGGTCTCGTGACACAAAGTATTTAATAAAGTTAGGTGTAGTGTATAGGAGTTACTAGTTTCGTAACGAAATAAGTAACCGATACCGAAATAGGGTTCTACTTAGTGGTGTCGATGTACACTCGCAGTAGTGACACTATCACAGTTGATGTTTAGGTGTCCCGTGACACAAAGTATGTAATCAAGTTAGGTGTAGGGTATTGGAGTCACCAGTTTTGTAAAAAAATCACTAAACGATATCGAAATAGAGTTCTACTCAGTGGTGTCGATGTACACTCGCAGTAGTGAAACTATCACTATAGGTGTTTAGGGGTCCCGTGACACAAAGTCTGTAATCAAGTTAGGTGTAGTGTAACAAAGTCACTCACTAACCGATACCGAACTACGGTTCTACTTAGTGGTACCGATGTACACTCGTTAGGTGTACAGTCTATAATAAAGTTAGGTGTAGTGGATCGGAGTCACCAATTTCGTAACGAAATCACAAACCGATACTGAAATAGGGTTCTACTTAGTGGTGCCGACGTACACTTGCAGTAGTGACACTATCACTGTAGATGTTTACGGGTCCCGTGACACAAAGTATTTAATCAAGTTAGGTGTAGTGTATCGGAGTTACTAGTTTCGTAACGAAATAACAAACCGATACCGAAATAGGGTTCTACTTAGTGGTGTCGATGTACACTCGCAGTAGTGACACTATTATTGTTGATGTTTTGTGTCCCGTGACATAAAGTATGTAATCAAGTTAGGTGTAGGGTATTGGAGTCACCAATTTCGTAACAAAATCACTAACCGATATCGAAATAGAGTTCTACTTAGTGGTGTCAATGTATCACTATAGGTGTTTAGGGGTCCTGTGACACAAAGTCTGTAATCAAGTTAGGGTTAGTGTAACAGAGTCACCTACTAACCGATACCGAACTAGGGTTCTACTTAGTGGTACCGATGTACACTCGTTAGGTGAACAGTCTGTAATATAGTTAGGTGTAGTGTATCGGAGTCACCAATTTCGTAACGAAATCACTAACCGATACTGAAATAGGTTTCTACTCAGTGGTGTTGATGTACACTAGCAGTAGTGACACTATCACTGTAGATGTTTAGGGGTCCCGTGACATAAAGTATGTAATCAAGTTCAGTGTAGGTATTGTAGTCACCAGTTTCGTAACGAAATCACTAACCGATATCGAAATAGGGTTCTACTTAGTTGTGCCGATGTGCACTCGCAGTAGTGACACTATCACTGTAGATGTTTAGGGGTCCCATGACACAAAGTAATTAATCCAGTTAGGTGTAGTGTATCGGAGTTACTAGTTTCGTAATGAAATAACTAACCGATATCGAAATAGATTTCTAATTAGTGGTGTCGATGTACACTCGCAGTAGTGACACTATCACTGTTGATGTTTAGGTGTCCCGTGACACAAAGTCTGTAATCAAGTTATGTGTAGTGTATCAGAGTCTCCCACTAACCGATACTGAACTAGGGTGTCGATGTACCCTCGCAGTAGTGACACTATCCATGTAGAAGATTCGGTGTCCCTTGACACAAAGTATGTAATCAAGTTAGGTGTAGTGTATCGGAGTCACCAGTTTTGAAACGAAATCACTAACTGATACCGAAATAGGGTGCTACTTAGTGGTGTCGATGTACACTCGCAGTAGTGACACTATCACTGTAGATGTTTAGGGGACTCGTGACACAAAGTATGTAATCAAATTAGGTGTAGGGTATTGTAGTCACCAGTTTCGTAACGAAATCACTAACGGATATCGAAATAGGGTTTTACTTATTGGTGCCGATGTACACTTGCAGTATTAACACTATCACTATAGGTGTTTAGGGGTCTCGTGACACAAAGTCTGTAATCAAGTTAGTGTAGTGCATCAGAGTCACCCACTAACCGATACCGAACTAGGGTTCTACTTAGTTGTACCCATGTACACTGGTTAGGTGTACAATCTGTAATAAAGTTAGGTGTAGTAAATTAGAGTCACCAGTATCGTAACAAAATCACTAATCGATACTGAAATAAGGTTCAACTTAGCGGTGCCGAAGTACACTCGCAACAGTGACACTATCACTGTAGATGTTTAGGAGTCCCGTGACACAAATTATGTAATCAAGTTAGGTGTAGTGTATCGCAATCACTAGTTTCTTAACGAAATAACTAACCGATATCAAAATAGGGTTCTACTTAGTGGTGCCGATGTACACTCGCAGTAGTGACACTATCACTGTAGTTTTTTAGGGGTCCCGTGACACAAAGTATGTAATCAAGTTGGATGTGGGGTATCTGTTGGAATATTTATTTTACCAGGATCTTAGATCTACTCACAAGTATGTTGTTTAAACATGCTAAATATGAACATTGTAAAACGATAAATTAAACACATATAAAGTTAAGAAAACCTTACATTGATGCAGCGGAATTAATGTCTCCTTCCACTCAGATCTCTAACCCTTGAATCCTTTCTGTAGCAGAGTATAATCAAGATCTGAGCCCGAATGTCCTTCTTCTTCAAGTTTGATCCTTCACAGTCTTCCAATATATGATTGAGTTACTGCTTGCTGTGTGTGGGCACTTACTCTTTCACTAGGGTCGAAATTGATGAAGGGAAAAGAAGAGAGAGGGTTTCGGCCAGGTATAGAAAGTGGGGAAGGCTCAGTTTTTCTGAAGAGAGAAATTTCTGTCAGATTACTAATGAAAGCATGTGAAAGCATATGTTGTGACTGAGCCATCACTTTCTATTTATAGGCAACTACTAGGTTTAGGTTAGGAATTATTTGGCATTAAAATAATGAAAATATTAATTTGAAATCCCACATTAAGTGGCCGGCCATGGTGTTGTATTGGGCCTCACTTGATTTTGCAGTTTTATCAAATTTTATCTCTATTTTCTCAAAAACGCCAATTTTCCAATTCTAACCTTTTAAATGCCAAAACCAATTATTTAATAACTAAAATAGATTATTAAATAATATTGTCATTTAATTTTATTATTAATTAGACATATAAAGTCCATTAATAAATAAATAAACCTAGCAACTCTTTTCTTTACAATTTCACCCATGCTTAGTGAAAATTCATAAAATTAGACATAGTCTAACTTTAGAATTATAATTGATCAATCACGAATCAATTCATGAGTCTTACAAGCAGAATGTTCTCAACTAGAATGCGGACCATGGATCTATATGCTGAGCTTCCAATAAGTGAACCAAATTTACCAAGTAAATTCCTACTTATTAATTCTTCGTTGAATCCACTCTTAGAACTGAGAATTGCACTCTCAGACTTATATAGAGCATATTGTATGTTCCACGATATCAATATGCTATCTCATTTAACCATTGTTATAATCTTATTGTGATTTAAAGATCCTCTATATAGATGATCTACATCGAGATGGGATTTCTTTACCGTTCTCACTCCTCAATGTATTTTGCCCCTTAAAACACTTAGCTACCTGTAAATGGTGTTTAGTGATCTAATGATTAGTCAGTTAAACAAGAGCTCATCCATTTACTTCTATTTGCTAAGCTCGAAGGGAATCATCACTTGACTTCTATACACCAGTAGAAGCTATAGATTCTATATTTATGTTCAGCACTCCCACTCAATCATACTATCATGTTCCCAAAATATACGTATCACCCTGACCTAAAAGTAGGCTTAACTAATAAATCTAAGAACATGAATAGCACTCCTGAGTTGAGCCTAAGCATATCAGGATTTAGATTCTTTTAATCTTAAGATCAACTACTGATATTGACTTGGAAAGATATGTATAACGGTAAGTTTGTAATATCTTAACTTAGTTGCAATATCGGTCTAGTCCAATGTATACTCCATACATTCGAAACTAGTATACTTTACTAATGTCCTGGAAAGAACATAACACTTACTCCAAGTGTAAGTACACATCATCGCTGACTATCACATTAGTGTAAATCCAATAACACTGATGAAACAGGGACCAAGTCTTTTGATTCATATGATAACAATCACATTCCACTGTGTTGACGATACTGTAATTGTGAATAAACATATGATCTGGATTTAACTGATTTTGTGTGTATGAATGTAATAAACATATTAGACCATTAACATGTAAAATTCATGCAAACATCAATCACTTCAAATTTCTTATATTGATAACTAATCAGATTGTAAAGAGTTTTATTTAGGGCATAAAACCCAACAAACTCCCACTTGCACTAATATAAAACAAACTGTGCAAATAGGTCAATCTGATGTCTTGATCTTCAGATCAAGTGTAGTATAATTGAATTCACCCAAACTTCTGGAACTAGTTCATAAATACTCTTATGAAACATCCTTTACTATATGCTTTACTTATCAAGGGATACTGAAATCTTTACTGTTTAAAAGTACATCTGAATAAACAGAAGACATATCTCTCATATTTTAAAATATGTAATTGAGATAATACAGTGTAGACTTTTCTTCAGCAATATAACTTTCTTGGATTTCGAATACACAAAGTTATAATTCTTCTCTGGTAGAGCTTGAATTATTATTCAATAATTCCTCCACCCACAAAGTAAGCACCATCTCAAGAATTTTGAAAATTAGATGGTGAGATACAAAGACAACTGATACACAGTTCCTTAATATCTAACATATAGATCACTTTCATAAATCCTTCTTGAATATCTTCTAATATTCCCTATTTGATTACATCTCAGATAGCTCCACTCAATAGCAGATGTCTGGTTAAATAATACTTTTAACCTCTGATTGTTTGGAGAGTTACCTAGTTGTGACTTTTGTATTAGTCTGAAACTTTAAGTTAAGACTAAGTCATCAACATAGCAGACTAGTATTTTGAAGTGAAAAATACATGCCAGAGGTAAAGTAATCAAAATTAAGATACCATCAAATTTTATGAAGATTTAGAATTCTAGGTTCAAGTCATTCGAATGGACTGAACTAGAGTTCTTTATCTTATTCTCATAATTCTGATAAGCTATTCCTATCCATGTGAATGGTTAGATTTTCTTTTCAGTAGTGTTCTTAAGTATCTATCACAAGTATCAACCTAATGAAGATGGGTAAACTTCAAAATTCTACCACTCAATTAAGGTAGTGTGAAACTTTAACAAAGAACTTTCAAAGGTATCAAACTTTTACTTACAACAGTAAAACGAAATGGAACATACAATCAAAATTAAGAATTTATATTTACAATAGCTGACTCATTATATTACTTCCATGTTTAAAGAAAAATATATGTGTTAAATAGGGAATTGTGGAATAGACTCCACCCCTAAGTATATATACATATAGGGTACTATGGATAACCTCCACCCCTAAGTATATAGAGATTATGATCCACCCCTAAAGGTTGTAAAGATCATGATCTTCTAAGTGTGATAGAGTTTATGTGGAGTTGAATACTATCCAGAGTTCATTAGATATAAAAGATTGTTGAACTGCATAGTTTTCTTAACTTTTTCTCCACCCCTATCAGATCAAAAGATCCTTTTATTAAACAAATTCTTAATAATTGTATTTAGAATTAACAATTATTAATAAACATAGAAATAATTTCTAGTGTTTATTTAATATAACTCTATGAAGAGTTGTAAATATTATAGAATTTGCATCAATAATAAAAACACTCACACATACAAACATATAAATATAATGTGGTAATTGTTGATGAAGATAAAATAAATGAAGCTCAATCTCATAATTTGCAATGGTGATTTTGAAAATAAAGAATATTTTATTATTAATAATAAATAAATAAAATGTATTGCAACAATATGAGAAAAACAGGGATAAATATCCCTAACTAAAATTTGAAATCTAAATTGTCTTTAAACTAAAACAATTAATTCAAAAATAAATTGAAGAGCTTCATCTTCATCTGGACGATTTCACCCTTGGTCCAGCTTTCTGATCCAACTCTTCTGAGTTCAAGTAGCTTGGCCTATAAGAAGAAGAAAACAAATAAACAAAGTTAGTCCAGAATCATAAATCCAATTGGATAACAATTCACTAAACTCTTAAAGTTTATAAATGGAAATACCTTGTTTCTTTGCAAGAAGTTTAGGACGTTGGGGTTTCCAATGACCTTTTTCATTGCAGTAGAAACACTTTCCTTTAAGTGTAGCATCACCAGAAGGAACAACCTTTTTATTCTTCATGGCTTTTGTTCGCTTCTTGGTGTTCTTCCACTTCTTCTTCGATTTGGGCTTCGAAGCAGAGGCAACATTTGCTTCAGGTTTTATCGTCCCATTACCATTTCCAGGATTGTGAGGTTTACTCCCTTTCTTCTTGGGTCCTCCAATCAAATTTTCATAAGTTTGAAGGTCATTGACTAATTCATGAAAGTCAATTTCCTTCTTATTCATGACATAATTTGATGTGTATGGTAGAAATGCTGGAGTCAGGCTATTCAAGATAAGACTTACTTGAGTAGCACTGTCCTTTTCAGCACCAGGATCCTGGGCTTCTTGGAAATAACTTGACATTAGGAGAACATGGTCACGCACGTTTTGATGAGGTTCCATCCATGCATTAATGTACTTCTTAGTCGCGTCAAAGCGTGACTGAAGTGATGCCTTACCGAATAGCTCATTTAACTTCATCATAACTTCAGCAGCCTTTTCGGTTTTAGAAAACCGAGTTTTGAGGGTGTCAACCATGTTAGAAAGCATAAAGTATAGAGCTTTGTCATTTGCTTTCTGCCAGCGCTCATACTTTTCCTTCACAACTTTGGAAGCATTGTCCCCAGGCACTTCAGGTGACGGCTCAGTTAAAACAAACAAGGCACTTTCTCCTATGAGAGCAATATTAATGTTCTCATTCCACTTATTAAAGTTAGATCCATTCAGCTTGTTTTCAGTCAACAGTGATAACATGGGATTCATTTTGATAATACAGGATACTACAAAATAATAGAAATCAACAAATAGAAATTAATAATGGTTTAACACAAAATCATTTCAGAAATTATAAGCACATAGCAAGTAGGAATGATATGAGAAAATACTTAAAAAATTCAATCCTAAATAATTTCCAAGGTTTTTCAACAAACTGATATCAGTGTCCCGTTCAGGCGAGAGTCAAAGTTACCATCCATTGAATAGAGTTGTCAGCTCATCTAAAATGTTAAACATTCTAGCAACCTTTTATTCGATCAAGATTGGAATCCAGCGTTGTCCCGTTTAGGCGAGAGTCAAGGCTATTCTATCTTATGAGCTTCTACTATTGTTTCGCAATTTGCAAGTCAAATATGGTCGCCACCATTAGGGTGATCTATACCATATAAAACACTTACAAACTACTTATCATTCGAGATTAAACGGTGCGAAATTGCTAATGAACGTTCCTCCATTAGGGAGGATTACTCACTAAAACAAACGCGATGTAAAACCCACAATGGAGATCGAATATCTTAATAATAATAAAGCTCATTCTTTAAAATGTATTTTCTTTATTATTCTAATAAATAAATTCTCATTAAATTCGAAATTTAGAATTAAAATTCAAAAATAAGAATTTAATATAATATTTATAAAATTATACTTAGATGGTAATTGAAATAAAATTAATTATTTCCATCTTAGTAATAATCTTAAATATAAATATTAAGGAAATTAAATTAAGTTGCATTAAATTAAATAATTAGCAACTTAAAAATTTCCTTTGAGAATATATTTATTGAGTTCGAAAATTTAAAGTATATAAGAAATACAATTTTCGAAAAGAAATACTTCAAGTAAAAATATCACCTATCTAGATTTTCTTTTGACTAATTAATTCAATTTCTAATATTATATGTATATATTTTAAATTCATTTATTTTAAATTAATCAATTAAATGAAAAAATCATTGATTGTAGTTGGTCCAAGAATTAATTAAAATAAATAATTAATTTACAACTCAATCTATTTTTCAAAATAAATTCGAAAAATATTGCATAAATAAAATGCAATTTTTCGAAATTGATTAAGAAAATAAAGAAAAAATATATATTGAAAATTATTTAAATTTAAGTTGAAAAATTAAATTTCAACTTAAAAATAATTTTCTATTTAATTAAGTGTCATGAAAAATCAATAAATATTTAAGTATCATGATGAAAATCAACTTAGATATTTAGATTTTTCAAGTTAATTAAATGTATTAAATTCAAGAAATAATAATTAAGTGTAAAGAAAGCTTAATTATTTAATTTCTAGTTTAATACAAAGAAAAACATACTTAATAAAATTGTACCAAAATTAATTATTTAAATAATTAATTTCACAAAGTAAGATATTTTCCTTTTAAATATCAGGAATAATAAGTAGTCTAGAAATTACTATCTAGAAAATATCTTATTTGACTAAGTATCTTTTCAAAAATTTGAAAAATATCTAATTTAAGTTATATAGAAAAAATCTAAAACTTAAATAATTTCAAATTTAGATTTAATTAAACATCAAAAATTAAGTTATAACCACTTAATTTTAAGATATCTTTTTAAGTTAATATTCGAAAAGATATTAACCTAAAAAATATCTAAAATATTTCATTTTAAGTTAATATTCGAAAAGATATTAACTTAAAAAATATCTTAAGAATCTTTAATAACTAATGCCTAGGATTCCTCAACTTGATTTAAAATTTAAATAAAATATTCAAATTTAAGTTAGATAAGAAAAATTAGTTGATACAACTAATTTATAACTTAAACATGAATATTTAATTAATTAAGCTCCAGAAAGAATCTTAGTTAGTTAAAATTCTGTATTTAATTAAATACAAGAAAAATACAAATAATTTGTCTAGAAATAATATCTAAACTAAAAGTGTTTTTCTTAAAATTAACTCTAAAATATTAAAATGAAAATAAATTTCATATATTTTAAAAGTTAATTATGTTGCTAATTCAATTTTATTAGGTCAAACTAATATAATTAACCTAGTACAGTTATTCAAATCAGGCAAATGGGCCTTCACAATTGGGGTAGTTCATGTGAGGGGGTGCTGGGTTCAGTATGTCGTACCCACTTCTATGGCTCCCAACTCTCACACAAGGCCCAAAAGAGTGGAATTTAACCTTAAAATAAATAACTGTTATTAATTGAATAGGTCCAAGAACTAAATGGACCTAAATAAAATCTATCATGGTGTGACATTTTATTTAGCAACAACCTATATGCATCTATATTAAAACAAAATAAACATATAGGCTCACACAGGCACACTTTGGATGGATCCTATCATGTTGCTAGGTCATACACAGATGAAAGAAGATTGTAAAATTTACCTGTTACAAATTATTAACTTGACCAAGGGATCCATCAGATCATTAGATCTCGCAAAAAGTAACCATGGCTATTTGCAATCAAGTAATAATAGGTTTTGAAAACTTACACATAAGCTAAAACCACATACTCCTGCAACAAGGTTAGCTGGATAGTTGGAAGTAGGATTTATTTAATTTTAAATAAATAAATTTTGAAATTAATAATTAAATAAAAAAAATATTTAATTTAAAAAAAAATAATTTAATTTTCGAAAATATATAAAATAAAAAATAAATATTTATTTTCGAAAATAAAAAAAATATTAATATAAATTTCGAAATTATTTAAAAAAAATATTTAAAATTAAACCTACAATTTTGAAAAATTAGGTTTCAACCAACCTAAATATCATTTCAAAATTTGCTAACTACTTTTAAAAATTAAATGTTATTTTATAAATAAAAATTAAATAAAAAATTAGAAAAGATAAATTAAATATCTTTTTCAGATTTTAAATTTAATTTGAATAAATAAAATAACAAAATTTAAAAGTTAGCAAAATATCTTACATCTATTTAAAATTACATGATTATTGTTATCTTATTTTAAATTTAAATAAGGTCAAATTATTTAAAAAAGATTTAATTTAAAAATAGTTAAAATCTGACCTTAAATTTAAAAATAAGATAAGATATAATTAAATTTAAAAATAAGATAGATAATTAAGCAATAAGATAGATATTTACTATTTTAAAATTCAAATTACACTAATATCTTGAATTAAATTTAAAAAATATTAAATTAATTCATAATGATAATTAGAATTGAATTAGGAATAGTAAATCTATAAATACAAAACTACACAAAAAATCGGAAGTTAATTTCATGAAAAAGCATGAAAAAACAAAGAAAAACGAAAAAAATTATGAGCTGTATTGACAGTTTTTGTGATCGCAGGAAAATTTCAGCACAACTCCGATTTTTTCGAATCTTCAAAAAATCATAACTAATTCAAATTAAATCGAAATTGAGTTCTGTAAAAAAGTAACTTGCTTAATTTTTTCCATACTATCCAATAAAAATAATTCCAGAAAACAGAATCGCAATTATTTTTAACGAAAATTCACAAACATCAATCAATCATCAAATAACACTCAATACAACATGATACCATCCAAAAACAAACAAACAATCGTTTTAAAGTCCAAATTTCTTGCAAGTAAATCAATTACCATGGCTCTGATACCAGTTGTTGGAAAATTTATTTTACTAGGATCTTAGATCTACTCACAAGTATGTTGTTTAAACATCCTAAATATGAACATTCTAAAACGATAAATTAAACACATATAAAGTTAAGAAAACCTTACATTGATGCAGCGGAATTAATGTCTCCTTCCACTCAGATCTCTAACCCTTGAATCCTTTCTGTAGCAGAGTATAATCAAGATCTGAGCCCGAATGTCCTTCTTCTTCAAGTTTGATCCTTCACAGTCTTCCAATCTATGATTGAGTTACTGCTTGCTGTGTGTGGGCACTTACTCTTTCACTAGGGTCCAAATTGATGAAGGGAAAAGAAGAGAGAGGGTTTCGGCCAGGTATAGAAAGTGGAGAAGGCTCAGTTTTTCTGAAGAGAGAAATTTCTGTCAGATTACTAATGAAAGCATGTGAAAGCATATGTTGTGACTGAGCCATCACTTTCTATTTATAGGCAACTACTAGGTTTAGGTTAGGAATTATTTGGCATTAAGATAATGAAAATATTAATTTGAAATCCCACATTAAGTGGCCGGCCATGGTGTTGTATTGGACCTCACTTGATTTTGCAGTTTTATCAAATTTTATCTCTATTTTCTCAAAAATGCCAATTTTCCAATTCTAACCTTTTAAATGCCAAAACTAATTAGTTAATAACTAAAGTAGATTATTAAATAATATTGTCATTTAATTTAATTATTAATTAGACATATAAAGTCCATTAATAAATAAATAAACCTTGAAACTCTTTTCTTTACAATTTCACCCCTGCTTAGTGAAAATTCATAAAATTAGACATAGTCTAACTTTAGAATTATAATTGATCAATCACGAGTCAATTAATTAGTCTTACAAGTAGAATGTTCTCAACTAGAATGGGGACCATGGATCTATATGCTGAGCTTCCAAAAAGTGAACCAAATTTACCAAGTAAATTCCTACTTATTAATTCTTCGTTGAATCCACTCTTAGAACTTAGAATTGCACTCTCAGACTTATATAGAGCATATTGTATGTTCCACGATATCAATATGCTATCTCATTTAACCATTGTTATAATCTTATTGTGATTTAAAGATCCTCTATATAGATGGTCTACATCGAGATGGGATTTCTTTACCGTTCTCACCCCTCAATGTATTTTGCCCCTTAAAACACTTAGGTACCTCTAAATGGTGTTTAGTGATCTATTGATTAGTCAGTTAAACAAGAGCTCATCCATTTACTTCTATTTGCTAAGCTCGAAGGGAATCATCACTTGACTTCTATACACCAGTAGAAGCTATAGATTCCATATTTATGTTCAGCACTCCCACTCAATCATACTATCATGTTCCCAAAATATACGTATCACCCTGACCTAAAAGTAGGCTTAACTAATAAATCTAAGAACATGAATAGCACTCCTGAGATGAGCCTAAGCATATCAGGATTTAGATTCTTTTAATCTTAAGATCAACTACTGATATTGACTTGGAAAGATATGTATAACGGTAAGTTTGTAATATCTTAACTTAGTTGCAATATCGGTCCAGTCCAATGTATACTCCATACATTCGAAACTAGTATACTTTACTAATGTCCTGGAAAGAACATAACACTTACTCCAAGTATAAGTACACATCATCGCTGACTATCACATTAGTGTAAATCCAATAACACTGATGAAACAGGGACCAAGTCTTTTGATTCATATGATAACAATCACATTCCACTGTGTTGACGATACTGTAATTGTGAATAAACATATGATCTGGATTTAACTGATTTTGTGTGTATGAATGTAATAAACATATTAAACATATTAAACCATTAACATGTAAAATTCATGCAAACATCAATCACTTCAAATTTCTTATATTGATAACTAATCAGATTGTAAAGAGTTTTATTTAGGGCAGAAAACCCAAGAGTATCGTCGTCACTAGTTTCGTAACAAAATCACTAACCGATACCGAAATAGGGTTCTACTTAGTGGTGCAGATGTACACTCGCAGTAGTGACACCTGTTGGAAATTATTTTACCAGGATCTTAGATCTACTCACAAGTATGTTGATTAACACCCTAAATATGAACTTTCTAAAATGATGAAATAAACACATATAAAGTTTAGGAAACCTTACATTGGGTGCATCGAAATTAAATGACTCCTTCCATTCAGATATCTAGCCCTTGATTCTTTTCTATAGCAGAGCATTATCAATATCTGAACCTGGATCTCTTTCTCTGAATCTTTAGTGCTGAAACTCCTTCTTGCTGAAAGTCTTTCTTCACGATCTTCCTCACTATGATTGAGGTATCACTTGCTGTGTGTGGCCACTACTCTAACACTAAGAATTTCGAAATTCAAGAGGGAAGAGAAAGAAGAAGTGGCGGCTAAAGATAGGGAGAGAGAAAGGCTCAGGTTTTTCTCTGAAAGAAACATAGAAAATTTAAGTGTCAATTTCCTGAAGCCTTCACTATCTATTTATAGCATTCCACTAGGGTTCAGTTTGAATTATTTGGCATTAAAATAATGAAAATATCAGTTTGAAAAAATATTCCAAGTGGCTGGCCATGTAGTGTAATGGGCCTTACTTGGATTTTGCAATTTTCTCAATTCTACATCTAATTTTCTCAAAAACGCCAATTTTCTAATTCAACCATTTAAATGTCAATTCTAACTATTTAATAACTATAAATAATTATTAAATAATATTGTCATTTATCATATTTATTAATTGAACCATACAAAGTATCATAATTAATAAATATGCCCCTAAAACTCTTTCTTTACAATTTCGCCCTTACTTAGTGAAAAATTCACAAATAGACATAGTCTAATTTGAGAATTATAATTGATTAATCAAAACCAATTATATGAGTCTTACAAGCAATATTATCTCAACTAGTGCGGGGACCATGGGTCTATATAACCGAGCTTCCAATAAGCAGATCAAGAATTTATAACCTAAATTCACTGACTTATTAATTCTTCGTTGAATCCACGCATAGAACTTAGAATTGCACTCTCAGTATATAGAATGCTCTATATATTCCACCATATAGACACATCATTAGTTATCCATTGTTATAATCCTAATTTGATCAATGATCCTCTATATGAATGATCTACACTGTAAAGGGATTAGATTACCGTTACACCCTACAATGTATTTAATCCTTAAAACACTTAACCCCGTATAAATGATATTTCAGCTTATGTGAAATGAGATCTCCACCATTTATTTTTCGTTTTGGTCAAGCTCGAAGGAGATCATCCTTTACTTACTATTCGCCAGATAGAAGCTATAGATTCCATGTTTATGTTAGCGCTCCCACTCAATTGCACTACCGTGTTCCCAAAATGTACATATCACCCTGACCCAAAAGTAGGCTTAACTAACAAATCAAAGAACACGAATAGCCTCTCGAGATTGAGCCTAAACATAACAGGATTAAGATCATTTGATCTAGGATCAACTAGGCGATATTGACTTGAATAGATATTACGGTAAGTTTAATAAATCTAAGTCAAAGTTCAATATCGGTCCCTTCCGATGCATACTCCATGCATCCAACCTGAGCTTTACTTTAACCAATGTTCTGGAAAGAACATAGCATTTCTCCAAATGCATGTAAACTCTGTTGTACATTATCATATCAGTAAAACCCTATGTTTGATAAATCTAGGAATCTTTATTCACATAGTCATGTTTACTTTCCAATGTGTTGACAGCACAATAAACAGGATCAAGTAGGTGAAAAGGGTTTCAGATGAATTTATACATTATGTACCTATAATCATGAAATAAATCATGTGAACCATGCAACATTAAATGTTATTTCTGATCTATATTAAAAAGTAAATCTGATTATATTGAAATGAGTTTTATTTAGGGCATAAAACCCAACAAACTCCCACTTGAACTAATATAAAACAAAATGTGCATTTCAAATAATCTCAACACCTTGATATACAAATCAAGTGTAGTAGTAGTAAACTCCTCGTAATAGGATCTGAAAGGTTGAATTAACCCCAACCTTTTCTCCACCATTACTCTTCCTTAGTCACAAAATTATTGATAATGTGAAATGCCTTTCTATATGTCTACTCTCTTGGGATACTGGATTCTATACTTTTGGCAACTACTTTTGGTTAATAGGAAGTAACACTAGTAGTTAAGGCAATTTGGAATGGTGCCAAAAATGTATAGAACTTTCCTTATACTGAATAAGTACCTTTCCGGCAACTTTAACATTCAGTCCCTTCCTGGTAGACCTAGAGACTTCAGATAGGTTTTTACACTTCTCCAAAATAACTATTCCACCCCCAGAGTAACCACCATCTTATCAGAAAGATTTTCTAGCACAAAGGCAAATTTCGAAATCTGATATGGTGTAGTCTAAGAGTTTTAAACACACCCTTATAGACTAACATATAGTTCCTCTTCTTAATCTTAAGATTTACTTGATTGTCTTCCAATGTTCTTCTCCTGGTTTAATCTGATACCTACTCATTACTCCCACTGAACAGCAGGTGTCTGGTCTAAGGCATACAAAAGCATATCTAAGACCTCTCACTGTTGATATAAGAAATTCTTTCATGGCTTTATCTTTTCTGGAATAGTAGAGACTTTTCCTTAGATAAATAAAATCTATACCTAGAAGTCGAGAAGCTTGTATTATTGTCATTAGAAAGAAAATGCTTCAGCATCTTACTAAAGTAAGTTGCTTGCATTAGAGTAAGTAATTACCAGGTATACCACAAGCCATAGGTTTAGATAAGCTCAAACCTATAATACTAGGAACAGGAAGTTTTGTTAAGTCCATTGAATAGACTTATTAACTAAAATTTCCTTTTATGTCCTTGTAATAGAAAAATTAGGTTACTCCATGTGAATGGATTAAACCATAGTTCTCTTGGCTTTTCTTCTTAGTTTCTTGACAACCCATTACTTGTTTAAACTCACCATGGATTTTAATCACTAGTATCTTCCAAGTCATAAGAAGGTGAGTTCCTAGAAACTCTCCCACTACGACAAGGTATCGTGAATTATGTCTAAGAAAACTAAATGGTATTGATCTCTTCGGTTGTGACAAGACAACAGAGGCAGTGGGATCATCATATGTCATATAAGATGATAAAACACTTTTGGAATCAAGAAATAAATATCTCCTTTATTTGCTACTTTATTTTCAGACTTAGTCATTTTCTTAGAAAAGTAGTATTTGTTTGAACAAACACTTTCTTATCTATTGACTATGGGATGATCCACCCCTAATCACTTAGAATAGCTAACAAACCATGGTTAACAGT
Source organism: Cannabis sativa (assembly GCF_029168945.1). Classification (NCBI taxonomy): domain Eukaryota; kingdom Viridiplantae; phylum Streptophyta; class Magnoliopsida; order Rosales; family Cannabaceae; genus Cannabis; species Cannabis sativa. Next base: position 39,792,691 of record NC_083606.1, on the reverse strand, counting down.
TCTAGCTTTTCTTATGATTTTGATTAGGTCTTCCATGAATCTAGTAATGATTTACATTACGTATACAACCATTACATCATTCTGAAATTGTATTACCATAGAAGGACTTAGGCAACGACTAGTAACTAATCATCAACATGCAACTCGAAATTTCTGGGGAGGTAAGTTTTGATATAATTCAAAAATCAATTTAATGATCTTTGAACTGCATATCTACTAACTATTTCTCCACCCCTATCAGTTCGCAAGATCTTTAACCACTTACCTTAATAGTTTTAACCATTGCTAGAAATTAATGAAATTTTTAAACATTTCAAATTTCTTTGCATAAGGTATAATCTAGAGTTCTCGTTTTAAGAATACAGCGAAAAAACTCATATCCACCCCTGAATGTACATCCATCTACGAATGAGATGAACAACTTTCAGTGGATATAGGCATATTAACTCTTTGCAGAGATTGATCTTGTCAAAACCACTATGAACAAGATACAAAAGCCATAGATTAATAAAAACGTGGTTGTGTCTTTTTGATGACTTAAGTTTAGTTACATCAAAGAGTTCTTAGAATAGTGCAAGTGGATCCTGGTAACAGAATGCTAAACTCATATTCCATACAGTTTGAATCCATTAATAGAAGATGGATATTTAACCCTTGTGAAGGTGTAACTGTATTGTATCCTGGAATTATAAATATAAGAAAATTTCTGTTTGGAATCTAAAATTAAAGTCAACGACTTAAATTTATACCAAATATAATGAGTAATTCTATCTTGGACCACCACTACTAATTTAACTCTAAGTCTGATTTGCCTATACAAGCAGGAGATTTCTAAGATTGAGGATTTATATCAATTGGGAATAGAATTTCGGGATTATAATCATATGCGTCATTTAATTTCTTAAGAGAAAATATAGAATGACATGATATGATATATAGACCATTCATCCAATGATATGTATTGAGCTAATTCGAAATGAATAAGCTAAGAGGAATTAGGATAATTTCGTTTATAAATAAGAATCCAACAATGCTTCGATTAGCGAGAGTCAAAGTAATCTTATTTATACAATCTTCTTGTTTCATATTGTAAAAATACTAGTCTAAGGTGTCATCTATTGATGAACAGCTAGATGTTACATATACAATATTTATCTTTTGAGATCTAACACTATTATGTATGTCTAATGGTGAAAATCCATTAGGGATTTATCTCATTAGATAAACAAACCAAGTTAGACCAACAATGAAGATTCGAAATTAAACTACAACTTAATAACAGAAAATAACATGGTTCAATATAAATTCATACACAATTCAGAAATTATTAGACATATAGCAAGTAGGAATGACCAGTGAAAATACTAAAACATACAATCCTAAATAATTTCCAAGGTTTTCAACAAACTGATATCAGTGTCCCGTTTAGGCGAGAGTCAAAGCTATCATCCATTGAATAGAGTTGTCAGCTCATCTAAAATGTTAAACATTCTAGCAACCTTTTATTCGATCAAGATTGGAATTCAGCGTTGTCTCGTTTAGGCGAGAGTCAAGGCAATTCTATCTTATGAGCTTCCACCATTGTTTCGTAATTTGCAAGTCAAATATGGTCGCCACCATTAGGGTGATCCATACCATATAAAATACTTAAAAACTACTTATCTTTCGAGATTAAACGGTGCGAAATTCCTAATGAACGTTTCTCCATTACGGAGGATTACTCACTAAAACAAACGCGATGTAAAACCAACAATGGAGATCGAATATCTTAATAATAAAGCTCATTATTTAAAGAGAGTTGTATTTTCTTTGATTCTCTTTATTTAATCTATTTATTTTAAATATATATATATATTTAATTAAAATTTCCAATTTAGAATGAAAAATTCTAAATATAAATTTTAATTTAATATTTATAAATTTTACTTAGATGGATATGAAAATAACATGAATTATTTCCATCTTAATAATAATTTCCAATAAATATTTAGAAAAATATTCAATTTAAGTTGTTACAAAATTAATTTAAATTAATTTACAACTCAAATTTAATTTTCTATAAATATATATTGCATTTCGAAAAATTAAAGTATTTAAGAATACAATTTTTAAAAATGCTTGTTAAAATAAAAAATAAATTTTGGAAAAATTATTTTAATTTAATGTTGGCCCAAAATTAATTAATAAAATTAATTTACAACAAAAAATATAATTTTCCTATTTAATTAAATATATAAGAAAAATTTCAAATATTTAAGTATGATGATGGAAATCAACTTAAATATTAATTTTCTATTTAATTAAATACACTAGAAAAATACTTCAAGAAAAAAAAAACAGATAATATCTATCTAGATTTTCCTTGGACTAATTAATTTAATTTCTAATAATATACTTTAATTCATTTATTTAATTTAATCAACAAATGAAAAAAAACATTGATTTAAGTTGGTCCAAAATTAAAATAAATAATTTACAACTTTAATCTATTTTCAAATAAAATTCGAAATTCCAGCATTTAAGATATGCAATTTCGAAATTTGATTAATAAAATAAAGAAAAAATATATTTTGAAAATTATTTAAATTTAACTGAAAAATTAAATTTCAACTAAAAATAATTTTCTATTTAATTAAGTGTCATGAAAAAGAAATATTTAAGTATCATGATGAAAATCAACTCAGATATTTAATTTTCAAATTAATTAAATGTATTAAATTCAAGAAATAAATAATTAAGTGTAGAGAAGGCTTAATTATTAATCTCTAGTTTAATACTAGGGAAAATATACTTAAAATAAATTGTACCAAAATTAATTATTTAAATAATTAATTTCACAATGTATAATATTTTCCTATTTTAATATTATAAATAATAAGTAGTCTAGAAATAACTATCTAGAAAATATCTTATTTGACTAAGTATCTTTTCCACAAAATTTGAAAAAATATCTAATTTAAGTTGTATCAGAAAAAATCTAAAACTTAAATATTTTCAAATTTAAATTTAATTAAATATCAAAAATTAAGTTGTAACCACTTAATTTGAAAATATTCCATTTTAAGTTAATATTCAAAAAGATATCAACTTAAAAAATATCTAAAGAATCTTAATAACCAATTCCTAAAATTCCTCAACTTAATTTTGAAATTTTAAATCCAAAAGATATTCAGATTTAAGCTGATTAGTTATAGATAACTAAATATCAACTTGAATAGGAATATTTAATGAAAAATTTAAATTAAGCTTCAGAAAGAATCTAGATGGTTATAATTCTATATTTAATTAAATACAAGAAAATACATATAGTTTAGCTTAGAATAAAAAAATTCTTTAATCTATGGTTTTCTTAAATTAATTTCAAAATAAATAAAATTAATTATGTTGCTAATCAATTTTATTAGGTTAAACTAATTTAATTAACCTAGTACAGTTATTCAAATCAGGCAAATGGGCCTTCACAATTGGGATGGTTTATGTGAGGGGGTGCTGGGTTCAGTATGTCGTACCCACTTCTATGGCTCCCAACTATCACACAAGGCCCAAAAGAGAGGAATTTAACCTTAAAATGAACAACTGTTATTATTTTAATTGAATAGGCCCAAAAACTAAATGGGCCTAAATAAAATCTATCAAGAACTATGATATTTTATTTAGCAACAACAACCTATATGCATCTAAAATCAAATTAAACACATAACCTCACACAGACACACAATTTGGATGGATTCTATCATGTTGCTAGGTCATACACAGATGAAAGAAGATTGTGAAAATTACCTATTACAAATTATTTACTTGACCAAGGGCGCCATGAGTTAAAATCAGATCATTGGATCTGTCGACAAGTTAACCATGGCTATTTACAATCAAGCAATAATAGGTTTTAAAAATTTACAAACAAGCTAAAACACATACTCCTGCAACAAGGTTAGAGGGATAGTTGGATGTAGGATTTATTTAATTTTAAATAAATATTTTCGAACAATAACTAAAAAAAAATTATTTTCAAAAAAATAATAAAATAAAATAAAATTTAAATATTTTCGAAATTAATATTTAAAATTAAACCTACAATTTTGAAAAATTAGGTTTCAATCAACCTAAATATCATTTCAAATATTGCTAACTACTTTTAAAAATTTAATGTTAATTTATAAATAAAAAATTAAATAAAAAATTAAAAAAGATAAATAAATATCTTTTTCAGATTTTAAATGTAATTTAAATAAATAAAATAACAAAATTTAAAAGTTAGCAAAATATCTTACATCTATTTAAAATTACATGATTATAGTTATCTTATTTTAAATTTAAATAAGGTCAAATTATTTTAAAAAAAAAATTAATTTAAAAAATTTAATATCTGACCTTAAATTTAAAAATAAGATAAGATATAATCAAATTTAAAAATAAGATAGATAATTAAGCAAAAAGATAGATATTTACTATTTTTCAAATTCAAATTACACTAATATCATGAATTAAATTTAAAAAATATTAATTAATTTAATTATGATAATTAGAATTGAATTAGGAATATTAAATGTATAAATACAGAACTACACAAAAAATCGGAAGTTAAATCCATGAAAAAGCATGAAAAATCGAAGAAAAACGAAAAAATGCGAGCTGTACGGACAGTATGCTGAGCATACATGTCCGCGCGCGCATGGGGGGGTGTTTGGGCAAGAAAACTCGGCGCAGGGGGTGGTTGCATGATTTCCGCGCGCGCACGAGGTGCAGCGACACCACCCCGATATTTTAGAAACTTCAAAAAATCATAACTAATTCAAATTAAATCGAAATTGAGTTCTATAAAAAAGTAACTTGCTTAATTTTTTCCATAATATCCAATAAAAAATATTCCAGAAATAGATATTCAATTATATTTCACGAAAATTCACAAACATCAATCAATCATCAAATAACACTCAATACAACATGATACCATCCAAAACATCAAACAATCGCTTTCAAGTCCAAATTTCTTGCAAGCAAATCAATTACCATGGCTCTGAGGCCAGTTGTTTCAAATTATTTTACCAGGATCTTAGATCTACTCACAAGTATGTTGATTAACACCCTAAATATGAACTTTCTAAAACGATGAAATAAACACATATAAAGTTTAGGACACCTTACATTGGGTGCAGCGGTATTAAATGAATCCTTCCGTTCAAATATCTAGCCCTTGATTCCTTTCTGTAGCAGAGCATTATCAATATCTGAACCTGGATCTCTTTCTCTGACTCTTTAGTGCTGAAACTCCTACTTGCTGAAAGTCTTTCTTCACGATCTTCCAAAACTATGATGGAGGTATCACTTGCTGTGTGTGGGCACTACTCTAACACTAAGAATTTCGAAATTCAAGAGGGAAGAGAAAGAAGAAGTGGCGGCTAAAGATAGGGAGAGAGAAAGGCTCAGGTTTTTCTCCGAAGGAAAAATAGAAAATTTAAGTGTCAATTTCCTGAAGCCTTCACTATCTATTTATAGCATTCCACTAGGGTTAGGTTTGAATTATTTGGCATTAAAATAATGAAAATATCAGTTTGAAAAAACATCCCAAGTGGCCGGCCATGTAGTGTAATGGGTCTTACTTGGATTTCGCAGTTTTCTCAATTCTACATCTAATTTTCTCAAAAACGCCAATTTTCTAATTCAACCATTTAAATGCCAATTCTAACTATTTAATAACTATAAATAAATATTAAATAATATTGTCATTTATCATATTTATTAATTGAACAATACAAAGTATCATATTTAGCAAATATGCCCCTAAAACTCTTTCTTTACAATTTCGCCCTTACTTAGTGAAAAATTCACAAATAGACATAGTCTAATTTGAGAATTATAATTGATTAATCAAAACCAATTATATGAGTCTTACAAGCAATATTATCTCAACTAGTGCGGGGACCATGGGTCTAGATAACCGAGCTACCAATAAGCAGATCAAGAATTTATAACCTAAATTCACTGATACCTCAATCATAGAACCTAGAATTGCACTCTCAGTATATAGAATGCTCTATATGTTCCACCATATAGACACATCATTAGTTACCGTTACACCCTACAATGTATTTAATCCTTAAAACACTTAACCCCGTATAAATGATATTTCAGCTTATGTGAAATGAGATCTCCACTATTTATTTTCGTTTGGTCAAGCTCGAAGGAGATCATCCTTTACTTAATATTCGCCAGATAGAAGCTATAGATTCCATGTTTATGTTAGCGCTCCCACTCAATTGCACTACCGTGTTCCCAAAATGTACGTATCACCCTGACCCAAAAGTAGGCTTAACTAACAAATCAAAGAACACGAATAGCCTCTCTAGATTGAGCCTAAACATAACAGGATTAAGAACATACTCCATGCATCCAACCTGAGCTTTACTTTAACCAATGCTCTGGAAAGAACATAACATTTCTCCAAATGCAAGTAAACTCTGTTGTACATTATCATATCAGTAAAACCCTATGTCTGATAAATCTAGGAATCTTTATTCACATAGTCATGTTTACTTTCTAATGTGTTGACAGCACAATAAACAGGATCAAGTATGTGAAAAGGGTTTCAGATGAATTTATACATTATGTACATTTAATCATGAAATAAATCATGTGAACCATGCAACATGAAATGTTATTTCTGATCTATATTAATAAGTAAATCTGATATTGAAATGAGTTTTATTTAGGGCATAAAACCCAACAACACCATCACTATAGATGTTTAGGGGTCCCGTGATATAAAGTATGTAATCAAGTTAGGTGTAGTGTATCGGAGTCATTAGCTTCGTAAATAAATCTCTAACCGATAAAAAAATAGGGTTCTACTTAGTGGTGCCGATGTACACTCGTAGTAGTGAAACTATCACTTTAGATGTTTAGGGGTCCTTTGACACAAAGTATGTAATCAAATTAGGTGTAGGGTATTGGAGTCACCAGTTTTGTAACGAAATCACTAATCGATACCGAAATAGGGTTCTACTTATTGGTGCCGATGTACACTCGCAGTAGTCACACAATCACTTTAGATGTTTAGAGGACTCGTGACACAAAGTATGTAATCAAGTTAGGTGTACTATATCAGAGTCACCAGTTTCGTAACAAAATCACTAATCGATAAAGAAACAGGGTTCGACTTAGCGGTGCCGATGTACACTCCCAACAGTGACACTATCACTGTAGATGTTTAGGGGTCCCGTGACACAAAGTATGTAATCAAGTTAGGTGTAGTGTATCGTAGTCACTAGTTTCGTAACAAAATAACTAACCGATACCGAAATAAGGTTATACTTAGTGGTGTCGATGTACACTCGTCGTAGTGACACTATCACTGTAGATGTATAGGGGTCTCGTGACACAAAGTATGTAATCAAGTTAGGTGTAGTGTATTGGATTCACCAGTTTCGTAATGAAATAATTAACCGATACCGAAATAGGGTTCTACTTAGCTGTGCCGATGTACACTGCAGTAGTGACACTATCACTGTAGATGCTTGAAATATTTTACCAAGATCTAGATTTACTACCATGTATGTTTCATTAACATCCTAATACGAATTCTAAAACATTGAAATAATCACATATAAAGTTTAGGAAACCTTACATTGGTTGCAGCGGAATATAATGACTCCGTCCGTTCAGATATCTAGCCCTTGGTTCCTTTCTGTAGCAGAGCATCACCAAGATCTGAGCCTGGATCTCTTTCTCTCCTTCCTTTGATGCTGATTCTCCTTCTTGTTGATTGGATTCTACACAATCTTCCATACTATGATTGAGATACCACTTGATGTGTGTGGGCACTCACTCATTCACTCAATGTTCGAAATTGAAGAGGAAAAGAATAGGAGGCTCAAATTTCATCTGACAAAGTTAAGTGTGAATGTGAGCCATCACTATCTATTTATAGGTAACCACCTAGGTTTAATTTAGAATTATTTGACATTAAAATAATGAAAAAATAAATGATAAAAGCCTATAAGAGTGGCCGGCCATATTAGTGGATAATGGGCCTCACTTTTGCTATTTTGCTGTTTTATCATTTTTGCATCTCATTTTCTCAAAAACGCCAATTTTCCAATTCAACCATTTAAATGTCAATTCTAATTATTTAATAACTAAAAATTAATTATTAAATAATATTTTAATTTAATATATTTAATAATTACACATATAAAGTCTCTTAATTAACAAATAAAACCTAGAATCTCTTTTCTTACAATTTTACCCTTACTTAGTGAAAATTCATAAACTAGACATAGTTTAACTTTAGAATTATAATTGATTAATTAAAATCAATTAACTGAGTCTTACAAGCAGTATGGTCTCAACTAGTATGGGGACCATGGGCCTATATAACCAAGCTTCCAATAAGCCGAACCGAATTTACCAAGTAAATTTCCTAACTTATTAATTCCTTATTGAATCCACACTTATAACTTGGAATTGCACTCTCAGTCATATAGAATGCTCTATATGTTCCACGATATAGATACGCTATTAATTATCCCTTGTTATAATCCTAATTTGATCAATGACCCTCTAATAGATGATCTACATTAAACAGGCACTAAATTACCGTTACACCTTCAATGTATTTTATGCTTAAAACACTAACTCCGTATAAATGATATTTCAGCGAAGTGAAATGAGATCTCAACCATTTATCTCTATTTAGCCAAGCTCGAAGGATATCATCGTTTCACTTCTAAATTCCTATAGAAGTTATAGACTCCATATTTATGTTAGCGCTCCAACTCAATTACACTATCATGTTCCCAAAATGTACGTATCACCCTGACCAGAAAGTAGGCTTAACTAACAAATCAAAGAACATGTATAATACTCTTGAGATCGAACCTAACCATATCAGGATTAAGATCATTTGATCTAGGATCAACAGGTGATATTGAATTGAATAGATATTACGGTAAATTTTAACATATCTAATCAAAGTTCAATATCGGTCCCTTCTGATGTATACTCCATACATCCGATACTGGTAAACTTTGCTAATGCCCTGGAAAGGACATACCACTTATCCAAGGTGTAAGAATACCTATCGCTGATTATCATGCCAGTCTAAATCAAGTCAACTGACAGATCAGGAAATAAACTTTCAAACATATAATCAAGATTATATTCCACTGTGCTGACAACACTATAATCATTAACAAATTAATATGTTCTGGACTTAAATAGAATTTATACATTATATATATATAATCATGAAATAAATCATGTGAACCATGCAACATAAAATGTTATTTCTGATCTTTATTAATAAGTAAATCTGATTATATTGAAATGGATTTTATTTAGGGCACAAAACCCAACAAACTCCCACTTGCACTAATATAAAACAAAAGGTGCATTTCAGATAATCTCAACACCTTGGTATACAAATCAAGTGTAGTAGTAGTATACTCCTCGTAATAGGATCTGACAGGTTGTATTAACCACAACCTTTCCTCCACCATTAGTCTTCCTTAATCCCAAAATCCTTGATAATTTGAAATTCCTCTCTATATGTCTACTCTCTTGGGATACTGGATTCTATACTTTCGGAAACTACATTTTGGTTAATCAAGAAATAACACTAGTAGTTAAGAAATGTTAGAACGGTGCCAAAAATGTATAGAACTTTCCTTAGACTGAATAAGTACCTTTCCTGCAACTTTAACATTCAGCCTCTCTCTGGTAGACTTAGAGACTTCAGATAGGTTTTTACACTTCTCCAAAATCACTACTCCACCCCCAGAGTAATCACCATCTTATCAGCAGGCTTTCTAGCACATAGGCAAGTCTCGAAATTTGATGTGGTGTAGTCTAAGAGGTTTAAACACACCCTTATCGACTAACATATAGTTCCTCTTCTTAATCTTAAGATTTACTTGATTGTCTTCCAATGTTCCTTTCCTAGATTAATCTAATACCTACTCATTACTCCCACTCAACAGCAGGTGTCTAGTCTAAGGCATACTAAAGCATATCTGAGACCTCTCACTGTTGATTTAAGAAATTATTTCATGGCTTTATCTTTTCTGGAATAGTTGAGACTTTTCCTTAGATAAATTAAAATCTGTGTCTAGAAGTTGAGAAGCTTCTATAGATTGTCATTAAAAAAGAAAATGCTTCATCATCTTACCGAAGTAAGCTGCTTGCACTAGAGTAAGTAATTAACCAGGTATACCATGAGCCATGGGTTTAGATAAATTCAAACCTATAATACTAGGAACAGGAAGTTTTGTTAAGTCCATTGAATATACTTATAAACGAAAATTTCCTTTCATGTCCTTGTAATAGAAAACTTTAGGTTATTCCACATGAATGGTTTTAACCATAGTTCTCTTGGCTTTCTTCTTAGTTTCTTATTTTGACAATCCACTACTTGTTTAAACTCACAATGAATTTTAATCACTAGTGTCTTCCAAGTCATAATAAGGTGAGTACCTAGAAACCCTCCCACTACGAGAAGGTACCGTGAATTATGTCTAAGAAAACTAAATGGTATTGACCTCTTCGGTTGTCTCAAGACAACATAGGCAGTGGGATCATCATATGTAGAATAAGATGATAGAACACTTTTGGAATCAAGAAAAAAAATATCTCCTTTATTTGCTACTTTATTTTCAGACTTAGTCATTTTTCTAGAAAAGTAGTATTTGTTTAAACAAACACTTTCTTATCTAATAACTATGGGATGGTCCACCCCTAAACACTTAGAATAGCTAACAAACATGCAAACCCTAGTTAACAGTTCTAGTGTAATATCCCAGAAAATAAATAATATTTAAATGGACATATTTTATTAAATATGTAATTACTTGGAAAATGAAGTAGGATTATGATCTTACTTAGATGAATTTTTGAGAAATTATTTAATGAAATACGTTATTTTGGGCCCGGTAATTGTGGAAATTTAGCTATGTGGTTAGCAATGTCACGACATTAAATGAAAGAATTATTTTAAGAATATCCCGGATTAAGTTGGAATTTTATTAGAATGTCGGATTGGGGAATTAGTAAAATTACCAAAATGCCCCTAGGGTTTCTTTTTTAAAAAAATTTTATTTATGTGAGAGGGGTAAATTAGGAATTCAAGAAAACTTTTTCGGTTTTTCCTCTTTTCTTTGCTGCTGCCTATTGTTATTTAAGGAAGGAAATTTTAAAAAAAAAAAAGAGAAATCAAAGCATTTTAAAAGAAAGGAGAAGCTTTCTTCCAAGGCAAGTAACCTATTTTCTCTCAACCTTCTTCTCCTCTCCCTTCGAGCAAGTTGAACCAGCCACTAGAGGGATTGATTTGCTTCAGCCAACATCAATTTTCAGAGCTAAACTCCATCTTCAAGTTGACCTTGCACCCTAGGTAAGTTCATCCTTTTAGTTTTGATGTTTTCTTAGGTTTTCAAGCTAAGTTTGTTATTTTTTTTGAAAATTTTCAAAGCTGTAGGTTTAGTGAAGGTAGGGGTTTGTTATCCAAGTTGAATAAGGTCTGTTAATGCATGTTTGGATTGAATTCATGGCTGTTGGGATTGATTGGTGAGTGAGGAAGCTAAAAGAAATTTGGTTTCTTCACTTGAGTGTGTGATTTTAAGCTAGAGATTGAACCATTGTGTTTTGCAGCTTAGGTTATGCCATATTTATGTTAATATACTGTTCTGGAAAGTTTGGTTAGGTTTGGAGGGGTTTTGGTTCGATTTTGGTGAAGAGGAACTTTTGTTCTGGTACGCGAAACCTGGTCGACCGGATGGGTTACGGTATATCGAACCGGTCGACCGGTTACTGCGAGGGAGAATTTTTTCGGGTTTGCGTTATGTTCAGTTTTGACCCGGGGAGTTGAGTACTATCTGTTTTAAATTAAATATGGGATGCTTGACTTAAATTGGGGTTGCTGGGAGTTAGGTTGCGTTTGATTTCTAAATTAGGGTTTTAATCTGGAACTTTGAGTTAAGGTATTTATTGTGTTTCAAATTGTCGTGACATAGGACCGGGATTGCTTAGCTTGTTCTTCCACTCAGGTCGACAATACTTTTGACTTCTGAATTAAGGTAAGAAAAGTGGTAAGCACCGTATGTGGTTAAAGATTAATGGGTGAATGGAAGTGGCCTTAATTATTATCATGATGCTGATTAAAAGTTTATTAAGCCTAGGTTATGACCTAGGGTTGGAAACGGTTATTACCGTTATGAGTAATTACTCTTGAAACCGCGGTTAGGTTTCTTACTTATCGTTTGCTTTATCGGGCAACGATAGTGACATATTCAGCTCGTATGTAACGAGTGGTAAAAGTGGTACTTTATTAAGTACCAAGAATGTATGATGTTTAAGGGAATGCTTATTATTATCGAATAGTGAGTAAACATAATGGCATGAGAATAAGTTGATAATTATTTTCTTTCGATTATTGTTTTGATCATTTTCTTGCTGAGTCTCTGTGACTCACTGGTGCTTTATGGTGCAGGTAAAGGAAAGGCTAAAGTCGAACAACCATGAGTACGGTCGCAGCAGCAATGTACATACCAGCCGCAGGCAGCCCAGTTTGCAGGATGCTCTATTTTGATTGCATTTTGGAAAATATAAAGCTTATGTTGTAAAATACTTTGAAACCAGTTTGTAAATATTTTGAAAACAGGGGGACCCCATAAATCATGTTACTTATCTTTTGTTAAACAATTTAAAGGTTGAGTTTTAACTATCAAAAATTTAATTACCCACACTTTTAGTATAATTATATCTTATATAATTATTGGCATTTTAAATAAAGTGCACACACGTGGCGTCCCTGTTGGACAGGGCGTTACAACATGGTATCAGAGCGCCAAGGTTTTTAGATCCTGAAGACTGGTTTGATATGTACATTGGCTGCAAGGACCTGATCGACTCATGGTTTAGTAAGCTTTAAGTTAAAAGATAGCTTGTTAATTTTTTTGATTACCTGATTATTTGAATTATGTTGATATGAGAATGTTGTGGGAAGGATTATAATATATGGAAATACTTATCAGTATTGTTATTACTTGGAATGTGATCGCAGGTGTATAGTTATGCACCCAAGGCGGACTGGTAGGGGTGCCCGCGAGCTAGCTGGGCTCGGGGCTGCCGGTGAAGGTGAGAACCCTTTACCACCACCTAATTGGGAACAGTTATATGCTGCTATGCAAGAAACTATTCGGCGACGGGGTGAACAAATCGAGAGAATTAAGAGAGCAGCGAGCTTAGCCTGCTCTAAATCTGAATCCTGATCCTCCGGCACCTCTAGTAGTGCCACCGGATGCAGGGAATCGTTTGGAACCATTGTATGAACGGTTCAGGAAGCAGAATCCGCCAGTGTTTGAGGGTGGTGCTGATCCACTCAAGGCGGAGCAATGGATGAGTATGATAACATCCATTTTCGATTTTATGCGAGTTGAAGATAATGACCGGGTCAGGTGTGCTACCTATATGCTACGAGATGATGCCCGAATTTGGTGGGAGATTGTATCTCAGGGCCATGATCTGAATAATATGACCTGGGAAACTTTTCGGGCCTTATTTTTTGAGAAGTATTATAATGAGTCTATTAAGGAGGCAAAGGCAGAAGAGTTTATACGGTTAACTCAGGGTAGTATGACTGTGACGGAGTATGCTACTAAGTTTGATCGACTGGCAAAGTTTGCCTCAGATGAGGTGGCTACTGAAGCTGCTAGAAAAGCAAAGTTTATTCGGGCTGGATGAACACATCGCCGGGATGTGATTGTTGCTTCTAAACAACCGGGGGTTGCCCGAACTTATGCTCAGATAGTTGAGTTGGCTTTAGTTTCTGAGGGTGCAGAGGCTCGGATACGAAAGAAAAATATTGCCGAAGAGATTCATGGAAACAAACGGCGAGTCTTGGTTCGGGTAGAAGTGCGATCTTGGTGACCGCGAGAAAAGACCTAGTGAAACATCGGCGGCAGCCCAAACAAAAGATTCCGGGGTAACCAAGGTTTCCGTCGTAGTGGGAATGAAAACGGCGGACATTTCTGAATGTCCGAGGTGTAAAAGGCATCACACAGGCGAGTGTCGGGCTAGGGCTGTTTCCACCGTGGAATGGTGGGTCACATGAAGAGAAATTGTCCTCAATTGCTACGGCTAGAGCAAAAGAAGGATGATACACCCGCTCCCGCCCGAGTGTTTGCCACGACTCAAGCCGAGGCCGACGCCGGTCCTTCTACCGTGACAGTCGGCTTTACGTTCTTTGGTACTTTATTGATCGTGTTAATTGATTACGGTGCGACGCATTCTTATATTTCAAGTAGAATAATTGAGCGGCTGAATAAACCTAGTGATGTGCTTTCTAGAGGTTTTGGAACCTTGTTGCCCTACGGGGAGTTGGTTATCTCCGGCGGGTGGGTTCGATCCCTTCGGTGTTTGTGGAAGGAAGAGAGTTATCGATTGATCGATAGAATTAAATGCGGAGGATTTTGATGTTATTTTGGGGATGGATTGGCTTGCTAAATACAACGCCACCATTGATTGTAAAAGAAAGATGGTAACTTTTCAGCCTGAGGGCGAGGACCCTTTTGTATTTGTGGGTAAGATGCAAGGATCTCGGATTCCCTTAATTTCAGCCCTTAAGGCAAGGGATTTGTTGTGTGAAGGGTGCATTGGTTTCTTGGCAAGTGTTGTGGATATTTCCAGGGAACCACTAGCGGGACGGAGCATGTCCCGGTGGTTCGAGAATTTACGGATGTGTTCCCGGAAGAGTTACCGGGGTTGCCACCAAAACGTGAAATTGATTTTGAGATTGATTTAATACCGGGAGAGTGAGCACGTATCGAAAGCTCCCTACGGGATGGCACTGCGGAGAGCTGAAAGAGTTAAAAGTTCAATTACAGGGGATGATGGATTTAAAATTTACTAGACCTAGTACTTCACCTTGGGGTGCACCAGTTTTGTTTGTGAAAAAGAAAGATGGAACATTACGAATGTGTATAGATTATCGGGAGTTGAACAAATTAACAGTGAAGAACAAGTACCCTCTGCCAAGAATAGATGATTTATTTGATCGGTTGCGGGTGGTAAAAGCTGTCTTTTCTAAAATTGACCTTCGATCCGGTTATCACCAGCGAGGATTCGAGAGGAGGATATTCCCAAGACAGCCTTTTCGGACCGGTATGGTCATTATGAATTCCTGGTAATGTCCTTCGGATTAACAAATGCCCCGGCAGCATTTATGGACTTGATGAACCGAGTGTTCAAAGATTTTCTAGATGATTTTGTTATTGTCTTTATCGATGATATTCTAATTTATTCAGACTCGGAGGAGACTCACGAAAGACATCTTCGAATGGTATTACAACGTCTCAGGGAGCATAAGTTGTATGCCAAGTTTAAGAAATGTGAATTTTGGTTACCTCAGGTGAGTTTCTTGGGGCATGTGGTGAGTAAAGATGGTATTTTAGTGGATCCAGTAAAGGTTGAAGCAGTGCGTGACTGGCCTCGACCTAAGTCGGCAAGCGAAGTTAGAAGTTTCTGGGGTTAGCGAGGGTATTACCGGAGATTTGTTGAAGGCTTTGCAAAGATTTCTACGCCTTTAACTGAGTTGACCCGAAAGAATTGTAAGTGTGTTTGGAGTGACAAGTGTGAAGGTAGTTTCCAGGAATTGAAGCAAAGGTTGATTACCGCTCCTGTGCTAACCTTACCAAAAGGTGATGAAAAGTTTGTGATTTATTGTGATGCCTCCAAACAAGGGTTAGGCTGTGTTCTTATGCAGTCAGGGAAAGTGATTGCTTATGCATCCAGGCAATTGAAGGAGTATGAGCAACGATATCCTACCCATGATATTGAATTGGCAGCGGTTGTCTTTGCACTAAAAGTTTGGCGTCACTATCTATACGGTGAGAAGTGTGAAATTTATACAGATCACAAAAGCCTCGAAGTACTTCTTCACTCGAAGGATTTAAATATGAGGCAACGACGATGGTTAGAATCGGTCAAAGATTATGATTTGCGAGATTCTCTACCACCCTGGTAAAGCAAATGTGGTAGCGGATGCTCTAAGTCGGAAAGGACCAGGGCAAGTTTGTGAACTAAAGGAAATCTCAGCCAAGTTGGCTGAGGATATGACGAGAGCGGGAATTGAATTTGTAATTGGAAAACTTGCTAATATCACCATACAATCTAATCTATTGGAAAGAATTAGAGTAGCCCAACAAGGTGACCTTGAACTACAGGGACATAAGGAGAAGTTAGAGGCTGGATTGGCAAGAGACTTTTCATGCTTATGCCGATGGGTTGTTGCGATACAAAAACAGAATACGTGTCTTAGGTTGACAAAGAAATCAGACAAGAGATTCTTGATGAATCTCATACTACACCGTACTCCTTACACCCGGGAACAACCAAGATGTATCATGATGTGAAAGCTTTATACTGGTGGCCGGGTATGAAGAGAGATATTGTTGAATATGTGTCAAAATGCTTAACCTGTCAACAAATTAAAGAAGAACACCAAAGGCCGGCAGGTTTGCTTCAACCTCTAAAGATTCCTGAATGGAAATGGGAAGACATCACCATGGATTTTGTGGTAGGATTGCCCCGAACGGTAGGGTATTATGATTCTATTTGGGTGATAGTGGATCGATATACGAAGTACTGCTCACTTTCTCACGGTTAGGACAACGTATACGGTGGATCAATATCTTTGATTTGTATATTAAGGAGATAGTTCGACTTCATGGTGCCCCAAAGTCGATAGTTTCGATCGAGATCCAAAATTTACATCCAAATTCTGGGGAAGCTTACAGCAAGCAATGGGTACTAAGTTGAAATTCAGTACAGCTTTTCATCCTCAAACCGATGGTCAATCTGAAAGGACTATCCAGATACTTGAGGATATGTTGAGGGCATGTATAATGGACTTTGAAGGTTCTTGGAGCAAGTACCTACCTCTGATTGAGTTTTCTTATAACAATAGTTATCAGAGTACCGTTGGCATGGCTCCGTATGAGATGCTTTATGGAAGGAAATGTCGATCACCTATTCACTGGGATGAGGCTGGTGAACGTAGATACCTTGGACACGAAGGCGTCCAAAGAACGAGCGAGGCTATTGAGAAGATTCGAGCTCGTATGCTTGCTTCCCAAAGTAGACAGAAAAGCTACGCGGATCCAAAGCGTAGAGATGTTGAATTCCAAGTTGGGGATTTTGTTTTTCTTCGGGTGTCCCCAATGAAGGGAATTCGAAGGTTCGGGAAGAAAGGAAAGTTGAGTCCCAGATTTATTGGTCCATTTGAGATTCTTGAGAAAGTAGGTCAGGTAGCTTATCGGTTGGCTCTACCTCCTGCTTTATCTGGGGTTCATAACGTGTTTCATGTTTCGATGCTCCGAAAATATGTATCTGATATAACTCATATTTTAAGTTATGAAGACATTGAGCTTCAAACCGACCTGTCGTATGAAGAACAACCAGTACAGATCTTAGACAGGAAAGAAAAGGTGTTGCGAAACAAGACTATTTCACTAGTCAAAGTGTTGTGGCGGAACAGCAAAGTTGAAGAAGCGACTTGGGAATTAGAGTCGCAGATGCGGGAGTTGTATCCCGAGCTTTTCAGGTAAATTTTGAGGACGAAATTCCTATAAGTGGGGGATAGTTGTAATATCCCAGAAAATAAATAATATTTAAATGGACATATTTTATTAAATATGTAATTACTTGGAAAATGAAGTAGGATTATGATCTTACTTAGATGAATTTTTGAGAAATTATTTAATGAAATACGTTATTTTGGGCCCGGTAATTGTGGAAATTTAGCTATGTGGTTAGCAATGTCACGACATTAAATGAAAGAATTATTTTAAGAATATCCCGGATTAAGTTGGAATTTTATTAGAATGTCGGATTGGGGAATTAGTAAAATTACCAAAATGCCCCTAGGGTTTCTTTTTTAAAAAAATTTTATTTATGTGAGAGGGGTAAATTAGGAATTCAAGAAAACTTTTTTGGTTTTTCCTCTTTTCTTTGCTGCTGCCTATTGTTATTTAAGGAAGGAAATTTTTTAAAAAAAAAAGAGAAATCAAAGCATTTTAAAAGAAAGGAGAAGCTTTCTTCCAAGGCAAGTAACCTATTTTCTCTCAACCTTCTTCTCCTCTCCCTTCGAGCAAGTTGAACCAGCCACTAGAGGGATTGATTTGCTTCAGCCAACATCAATTTTCAGAGCTAAACTCCATCTTCAAGTTGACCTTGCACCCTAGGTAAGTTCATCCTTTTAGTTTTGATGTTTTCTTAGGTTTTCAAGCTAAGTTTGTTATTTTTTTTGAAAATTTTCAAAGCTGTAGGTTTAGTGAAGGTAGGGGTTTGTTATCCAAGTTGAATAAGGTCTGTTAATGCATGTTTGGATTGAATTCATGGCTGTTGGGATTGATTGGTGAGTGAGGAAGCTAAAAGAAATTTGGTTTCTTCACTTGAGTGTGTGATTTTAAGCTAGAGATTGAACCATTGTGTTTTGCAGCTTAGGTTATGCCATATTTATGTTAATATACTGTTCTGGAAAGTTTGGTTAGGTTTGGAGGGGTTTTGGTTCGATTTTGGTGAAGAGGAACTTTTGTTCTGGTGCGCGAACCGGTCGGCCGGATGGGTTACGGTATATCGAAGCTAGGTCGGCCAGGTTACTGCGAGGGAGAATTTTTCGGGTTTGCGTTATGTTCAGTTTTGACCCGGGGAGTTGAGTACTATCTGTTTTAAATTAAATATGGGATGCTTGACTTAAATTGGGGTTGCTGGGAGTTAGGTTGCGTTTGATTTCTAAATTAGGGTTTTAATCCGGAACTTTGAGTTAAGGTATTTATTGTGTTTCAAATTGTCGTGACATAGGACCGGGATTGCTTAGCTTGTTCTTCCACTCAGGTCGACCATACTTTTGACTTCTGAATTAAGGTAAGAAAAGTGGTAAGCACCGTATGTGGTTAAAGATTAATGGGTGAATGGAAGTGGCCTTAATTATTATCATGATGCTGATTAAAAGTTTATTAAGCCTAGGTTATGACCTAGGGTTGGAAACGGTTATTACCGTTATGAGTAATTACTCTTGAAACCGCGGTTAGGTTTCTTACTTATCGTTTGCTTTATCGGGCAACGATAGTGACATATTCAGCTCGTATGTAACGAGTGGTAAAAGTGGTACTTTATTAAGTACCAGGAATGTATGATGTTTAAGGGAATGCTTATTATTATCGAATAGTGAGTAAACATAATGGCATGAGAATAAGTTGATAATTATTTTCTTTCGATTATTGTTTTGATCATTTTCTTGCTGAGTCTCTGTGACTCACTGGTGCTTTATGGTGCAGGTAAAGGAAAGGCTAAAGTCGAACAACCATGAGTACGGTCGCAGCAGCAATGTACATACCAGCCGCAGGTAGCCCAGTTTGCAGGATGCTCTATTTTGATTGCATTTTGGAAAATATAAAGCTTATGTTGTAAAATACTTTGAAACCAGTTTGTAAATATTTTGAAAACAGGGGGACCCCATAAATCATGTTACTTATCTTTTGTTAAACAATTTAAAGGTTGAGTTTTAACTATCAAAAATTTAATTACCCACACTTTTAGTATAATTATATCTTATATAATTATTGGCATTTTAAATAAAGTGCACACACGTGGCGTCCCTGTTGGACAGGGCGTTACATCTAGCTTTTCTTAAGATTTCGATTAGGTCATCCAAGAATCTAGTAATGGTTTACACTAAGTACACAACCATTCCATCATTCTAAAATTTTCCTTTCACTAGTAACTAATCATCAATATTCAAATCGAATTTCTGGGGAAGTAAGTATGGATATAATTCAAAAAAAAATTTAATGATCTTTGAACTGCATATCTACTAACTATATCTCCACCCCTATCAGTTCGCAAGATCTTTAACCACTTACCTTAATGGTTTTAACCATTGCTAGAAATCAGAAATTTTTCAAACATTTCAAATTTCTTTTGCATTCGGTAAAATCTAGAGTGATCGTTTTAAGAATACAACGAAAACTCATATCCACCCCTGAATGTACATCCATCTGCGAATGAGATGAACTTACTTTCAGTGGATATAGGCATATTAACTATTTGCAGAGAATGATCTTGTCAAAACCACTATGAACAAGATACAAATGCCATAGATTTATAAAATTTGGTTGTAGTCTTTTAATGACTTGATTTAGTTACATCAAAGAGTTCTTAGAATAGTGCAAGTGGATCTTGGTCACAAAATACTAAATTCTCATTCCATACTAACATACAGTTTGTATCCATTGTTAGAAAATGGTTATTAAACACTTGTGAAAGTGTAATTGTATATGAGTAATTTTTTCTTGGACCACCACTACTAATTTAACTCTAAGTTGATTTGCCCATACATGTAGGAGATGTCTAAGATTGAGGATTTATATCAATTCGGGATAGAATTTCGGGAATATAATCAAAATGCGTCATTTAATTTCTTAAGAGAAAATATAGAATGACATTATATGATTTATATATAAACCATTCATCCAGTGATATGTTATTGAGCTAATTCGAAACGAATAAGCTAAGAGGAATTAGGATAATTTCGAATTTAAATAAGAATCCAACAATGCACCGATTAGCGAGAGTCAAAGTAATCTTATTTATACAATCATCTTGTTTCATATTGTAAATACTAGTCTACGGTGTCATCAATTGATGAACAACTAGATGTTGCATTTACAATATTTATCTTTCGAGATCTAACACTATTATGTTTGTCTAATGTTGACACAGTAGGGATTTATCCCAATAGAACAACAAACCAAGTTAGAACAATAATGAAGATTCGAAATTAAACTACAATTTAATAACAGAAAATAGCATGGTTCAATATAAATTCATACACAATTCAGAAATTATTAAACACATAGCAAGTAGGAATGACAAGTGAAAATACTAAAACATACAATCCTAAATAATTTCCAAGGCTCCAACAAACTGATATCAGTGTCTCGTTTAGGCGAGAGTCAAAGCTACCATCGATTGAATAGAGTTGTCAGCTCATCTAAAATGATAAACATTCTCGCAACCTTTTATTCGATCAAGATTGGAATCCAGCATTGTCCCGTTTAGGCGAGAGTCAAGGCTATTCTATCTTATGAGCTTCCACCATTGTTTCATACTTATGTAAGTCTTATACAGTTGCCACCATTAGGGTGATCAATACTAATATAAAAAACTTATAAAAATATTTATCTTTCGAGATTAAACGGCGCTAACTTGCTAATGAACGTTCCTCCATTAGGGAGGATTACTCACTAAAACAATAGCTATGTAAAACCAACAATGGAGATCGAATATCCTAATAATAATAAAGCTCATTATTTAAAGTGTATTTTCTTCTATAATTTATTTTAATTAATTTATTTTAAATATATATTGATTTAATTAAAATTTCCAATTTAGAATAAAAAATTCTAAATATAAATTTTAATTTAATATTTATCAATTATACTTAGATGGATATGAAAATAAAATGAATTATTCCCATATTAGTAATAATTTCCAATAAATGTTTAGAAAATTATTCAATTTAAGTTGTTTCAAAAGTAATTTAAATTAATTTACAACTCAAATTTAATTTTCTATAAATATATATTACATTTCGAAAAATTAAAGTATGTATAAGAATACAATTTTCGAAAATGCTTGTTAAAATAAAATAAAAATAAATCCTGGAAAAAATTATTCTAATTTTATGTTGGCCCAAAATTAATTAATAAAATTAATTTACAACAAAAATATAATTTTCCCATTTAATTAAATATTTAAGAAAAATTTCAAATATTTAAGTATCATGATGAATATCAACTTAAATATTAATTTTCTATGTAATTAAATATCACTATAAATACTTCAAGCAAAAATAATATCTATCTAGACTTTCATTGACTAATTAATTCATTTTCTAATTATAATATATTTTGGTTCATTTATTTTAATATATCATTAAATGAAAAAATCATTGATTTAAGTTGGTCCAAAATTAAAATAAATAATTTTCAACTTTAATCTATTTTTCAAATAAAATTCGAAATTTCTGCATCAAAGTGATGCAATTTCGAAATTGTGGGAAAAAGATTAATAAAATAAAATAAATATATTTTGAAAATTATTCAAATTTAAGTTATTCTGAAATAAGATTTCAAACTTAAATTAATTTTCAATTTTAATTAAATAACATGAAAATAATAATATTTAAGTATCATGATGAAAATCAACTTAGATATTTAAATTTTCAATCTAATTAAATGTATTAAATTCAAGAAATAAATAATTAAGTATAGAGGAGACTTAATTATTAATTCTAGTTTAATACTAGGAAAATATACTTAACTTAAATTGTACTAAAATTAATTATTAAACAATTAATTTTACAATCAAAAATATTTTCCTAATTTAATATTAGAAAAAATAACTAGTTCTAGAAATAACTATCTAGAATATATTTCAATAACTAAGTGTTTTTATAAAATTTGAAAAAATATCTAATTTAAGTTGTTATGGAAAAATAAAATAACCAACTTAAATATTTTTCAAATAAAATTTAATTAAATATCAAAATTAAGTTGTAACCACCTATTTGAAAAATATTCCATTTTAAGTTGATGTATATTTAAAAAAAATATCAACTTAAAAAATATCTTAAGAATCTTCAATAACAAATTCCTAGAATTCCTCAACTTAATTTTGAAATTCAAAAGATATTCAAATTTAAGTTGATAAATAAAATTAGTTAGAAATAACTAATTTACAACTTAAATAGGAATATTTAATGAAATAATTAAAATAAGCTTCAGAAAGAATCTCGTTAGTTATAATTCTATATTTAATTAAATACAAGAAAAATACATATAGTTTATCTAGAAAATATTTCATTAAACTAAGTGTGTTTTTCTTAAATTAATTTAAAAAAAAAATTGAAATTAATTATGTTGCTAATCAATTTTATTAGGTTAAACTAATTTAATTAACCTAGCACAGTTATCCAAATCAGGCAAATGGGCCTTCACAATTGGGGTAGTTCATGTGAGGGGCAGCTGGATTCAGTGTGTCGTACCCACTTCTACTGGCTCCCAACTCTCACACAAGGCCCAAAAGAGAGGAATTTAACCTTAAAATGAATAACTGTTATTAATTGAATAGACCCATAAACTAAATGGGCCTAAATAAAATATATCATGGTGTAACTTTTTATTTAGCAATAACCTATATGCATCCAAACATAAAGTAAACATATAGGCTCACACAGGCACACAGATTTGAATGGAATCTATCATGTTACTAGGTCATACACAGATGAAAGAAGAATGTAAAATTTACCTGTTACAAATTATTTACTTGACCTATTGACAATTGAATCATGGGTTAAAATCAGATCATTGGATCTGTCAACAAGTTAACCATGGCAATTTAGATCAAGCAATAATAGGTTTTAGAAAACTTACAAACAAGCTAAAACACATACTCCTGCAACAAGTTGACTTTGGATAGTTGGATGTAGGATTTATTTAATTTTAAATTAATTAATTTATTAAATAAAATTTCGTAAAATAAATAAATAATAAAAAAATATTTTTTCAGTTTTTTTTTTAAAAAAATTAAAATTAAAACCTACAATATTGAAAAATTAGGTTTCAACTAACCTAAATATCATTTCAAAAAATTTGCTAACCATCTTTTAAATTTCCATGTTATTTTATAAATTAAATATTCAATAAAATAGAATGATAATAAATATCTTTTCTTATTTTATAATTTAATTTAAATAAAAAATAACAAAATTTAAAAGTTAGCAAAATATCTTATTTCTATTCAAAATATCATGATTATAGTAATCTTATTTTAAATTTAAATAAGGTCAAATAATTTTTTTAAAAAAATAATATCTGACCTTAAATTTAAAAATAAGATAAAAAATTAAGCAAAAAAGATAGACATTTACCTAATTTCAAGTTCAAATTACACTTCTATCATAAATTAATTTTTAAAAATCCAATTAATTTAATTCTGATAATTAGAATTGAAATAGGAATAGTAAATATCTAAATACAAAACTACACAAAAAATCGGAAGTTAATTCCATGAAATAGCATGAAAAATCGAAGAAAACGAAAAAAATTTGTAAGTGGTACGGACAGTATGCATTGCATACTGTCCGCGCACGCTCACGAGGGTGTCTTGCCGAGGTTTCTCAGCGCTGGAGGCTGCAAGCAGCCATTCCGCGCGCGCACCAAGACGATTTCAGACAAGGTGCCCATGTCTGACCGAGAAAACTCGAACACAAGCCTGTCCGAAGCCCACGCGTCCGAGGAATGAGGCTCATCCGCGCGCGTGTGTGGGGTGATGACACCCTGATTTTTCCGATTTTTAAAAATTCATAACTAATTCAAAATAAAATTGAAATTGAGTTCTGTAAAAAAGTGAATTGCTTAATTTTTTCCAAACTATCCAATAAAAATAATTCCAGAAACGAAAATTCAATTATTTTTCATAAAATTTCACAAGCATCAATCAATCATCATATAACACACAGATCAACATGAATCCATCCAAATCAACACATATCATCGTTTTAATTGATATTTCATAAAAGTAAATCATTACCATGGCTCTGAGGCCAGTTGTTGGAAATATTTTACCAGGATCTAGATTTACTACCATGTATGTTTCATTAACATCCTAATATGAATTCTAAAACAATGAAATAAACACATATAAAGTTTAGGAAACCTTACATTGGGTGCAGCGAAATATAATGATTCCTTCTGTTCAGATCTCTAGCCCTTGCTTCCTTTCTGTAGCAGAGCGTCACCAAGATCTGAACCTGGATCTCTTTCTCTCCTTCCTTTGATGCTGATTCTCCTTCTTGTTGATTGGATTCTACACAATCTTCCACACTATGATTGAGATACCACTTGATGTGTGTGGGCACTCACTCATTCACTCAAGGTTCAAAATTGAAGAGGAAAAGAGAAGGGAAGTGGCGGCTATAGAGAAAGAATAGGAGGCTCCAATTTCATCTGACAAAGTTAAGTGTGAATGTGAGTCATCACTATCTATTTAAAGGTAACCACCTAGGTTTAAGTTAGAATTATTTAGCATTAAAATAAGGAAAAAATAAATGATAAAAGCCTATAAGAGTGGCCGGCCATATTAGTGGATAATGGGCCTCACTTTTGATATTTTGCTGTTTTATCATTTCTGCATCTCATTTTCTCAAAAATGCCAATTTTCTAATTCAACCATTTAAATGCCAATTCTAATAATTTAATAACTAAAAATTAATTATTAAATAATATTTTCATTTAATATATTTATTAATTAGACATATAAAGTCTCTTAATTAACAAATAAAACCTAGAATATCTTTTCTTACAATTTTTCCCTTGGTGAAAATTCATAAACTAGACATATTCTAACTTTAGAATTATAATTGATTAATTAAAATCAATTACCTGAGTCTTACAAGCAGTATGGTCTTAACTAGTATGGGGACCATGGGCCTATATAACCGAGCTTCCAATAAGCCGAACCGGATTTACCAAGTAAATTCCCTAACTTATTAATTCCTTATTGAATCCACAATTAGAACTTGGAATTGCACTCTCAGTCATATAGAACGCTCTATATGTTCCATGATATAGATACGCTATTAATTATCCATTGTTATAATCATAATTTGATCAATGACCCTCTAATAGATGATCTACATTGAATAGGCGCTAAATTACCGTTACACCTTCAATGTATTTTATCCTCAAAACACTTAGCTCCGTATAAATGATATTTCAGCGAAGTGAAATGAGATCTCAACCATTTATCTCTGTTTAGCCAAGCTCGAAGGATATCATCGTTTAACTTCTAAACTCCTATAGAAGCTATAGACTCCATATTTATGTTAGCGCTCCCACTCAATTATATTACCATGTTCCCAAAATGTACGTATCACCCTGACCAGAAAGTAGGCTTAACTAACAAATCAAAGAACATGTATAATACTCTTGAGATCGAACCTAACCATATCAGGATTAAGATCATTTGATCTAGGATCAACAGGTGATATTGAATTGAATGGATATTACGATAAATTTTAACATATCTAATCAAAGTTCAATATCGGTCCCATCCGATGTATACTCCATACATCCGATACTGGTAAACTTTGCCAATTCCCTGGAAAGGACATGCCACTTATCCAAGGTGTGAGAATACCTATTGCTAATTATCATGCCAGTCTAAATCCAGTGAACTGAGAAATCAGGGAATAAACTTTCAAACATATAATCAAGATTATATTCCACTGTGCTGACAACACTATAATCATTAACAAATTAATATGTTCTGGACTTAAATAGAATTTATACATTATATATATAATCATAAAATAAATCATGTGAACCATGCAACATAAAATGTTATTTCTAATCTTTATTAATAAGTAAATCTGATTATATTAAAATGGGTTTTATTTAGGGCACAAAACCCAACAGTTTAGAGGTCCCGTGACACAAAGTATGTAATCAAGTTAGGTGTAGGGTATTGTAGTCACCAGTTTCGTAACTAAATCAATAACCAATATCGAAATAGGGTTCTACTTGGTTGTGCCGATGGACACTCGCAGTATTAACACTATCACTATAGGTGTTAAGGGGTCCCGTGACACAAAGTCTGTAATCAAGTTAGGTGAAGTGTATCAGAGTAACCCACTAACCCATACCAAACTAGGGTTCTACTTAGTGGTACCGATGTACACTTGTTAGGTGTACAGTCTGTAATAAAGTTAGGTGTAGTGTACCGGAGTCACCAATTTCGTAACGAAATCACTAACCGATACTGAAATAGGGTTCTACTTAGTGGTGTCGATGTACACTCGCAGTAGTGACACTATCATTGTAGATGTTTTAAGGTCTTGTGAGGAAAAGTATTTAATCAAGTTAGGTGTAGTGTATCGGAGTCACTAGTTTCGTAACGAAATAACTAACCGATACTGAAATAGGGTTCTACTTAGTGGTGTCGATGTACACTCGCAGTAGTGACACAATCACTGTTGATGTTTAGGTGTCCCCTGACACAAAGTATGTAATCAAGTTAGGTGGTTAGTATCAGAGTCACCTGTTTCGTAACGAAATCACTAACCGATACCAAAGTATGGTTCCACTTATTGGTGCTGATGTACACTCGCACTAGTGACACTATCACTGTAGATGTTTACGGGTCCCGTGACACAAAGCATGAAATCATGTTAGGTGTAGGGTATCAGCGTTACCCACTAAATGATACCGAACTAGGGTTATACTTAGTTGTACCAATGTACACTCGTGAGGTGTACAATCTATAATAAAGTTACATGTAGTGAATTAGAGTCACCAGTTTTGCAATAAAGTCACTTATCAATACCGAAATAGGGTTCAACTTAGCGGTGCCGCTGTACACTCGCAACAGTGACACTATCATTGTAGATGTTTAGGAGTCCCGTGACACAATTTATGTAATCAAGTTAGGCGTAGTGTATCGCAGTCACTAGTTTCTTAACGAAATAACTAACCGATACCGAAATAGGGTTCTACTTAGTGGTGCCGATGTACACTCGCAGTAGTGAAACTATCACTGTAGTTTTTTAGGGGTCCCGTGACACAAAGTATGTAATCAAGCTAGATGTGGGGTATCGAAGTCTTTAGTTTCGTAACAAAATCACTAACAAATACCGAAATAGGGTTCTACTTAGTGGTCCTGATGTACACTCGCAGTAGTGACACAATCACTGTAGATGTTTAGGGGTCCCATGACACAAAGTATGTAATCAAGTTAGGTGTAGTGTATCGGAGTCACCAGTTTCGTAACGAAAGAACTAACCGATACTGAAATAGGGTTCTACTTAGCGTTGTCAATGTACACTCGTAGTAGTGACACTATCACTATAGACGTTTAGGGTTCCCGTGACACAAAGTATGTAATTAAGTTAGGTGTAGGGTATTGTAGTCACCAATTGCGTAACGAAGTCACTAACCGATATCGAAATAGGGTTCTACTTACTTGTGCTGATGTACACCCGCAGTATTGACACTATCACTATAGGTGATTAGGGGTCCCGTGACACAAAGTCTGTCATCAAGTTAGGTGTAGTGTATCAGAGTCACCCACTAACCGATACCAAACTAGGGTTCTCTTTAGTGGTACCGATGTACACTCGTTAAGTGTATAATCTGTAATAAAGTTAGGTGTACTATATCGGAGTCACCAATTTCGTAACGAAATCACTAACCGATACTGAAATAGGGTTCTACTTAGTTGTGCCAATGTATACTCGCAGTAGTGACACTATCACTATAGATGTTTAGGGGTCCCGTGACACAAAGTATTTAATCAAGTTAGGGGTAGTGTATTGGAGTTACTAGTTTCGTAAGGAAATAACTAACCTATACCGAAATAGGGTTCTACTACTGTCGATGTACACTCGCAATAGTTACACTATCACTGTTTATGTTTAAGTGTCCCGTGACACAAAGTATGTAATCAAGTTAGGTGTAGGGTAACAGAGTCACCCACTAATCGATACCGAACTAGGGTTCTACTTAGTGGTACCGATGTACACTCGTTAGGGAAAGAGTCAGTAATAAATTTAGGTGTAGTGTATCGGAGTCACAAATTTCGTAACGAAATCACTAACCGAAATTGAAACAGGTTTCTACTTAGTGGTGCCGATGTACACTCGCAGTAGTGACACTATCCATGTAGAAGATTAGGGGTCCCTTGACACAAAGTTTGTAATCAAGTGAGGTGTAGTGTATCGGAGTCGCCAGTTTTGAAACGAAATAACTAACCGATACCGAAATAGGGTTCTACTTTGTGGTGTCGATGTATACTCGCAGTAGTTACACTATCACCATAGATGTTTAGGGGTCTCGTGACACAAAGTATGTAATCAAGTTAGGTGTAGGGTATTGTAGTCACCAGTTTCGTAACCAAATAACAAATCAATATTGCAATAGTGTTTTACTTATACGTGCCGATGTACACTCGCAATATTGACATTATCACTATAGGTGTTTAGTGGTCTCGTGACACAAAGTCTGTAATGAGGTTAGGTGCAGTGTATCAGAGTCACCCACTAAGCGATACTGAACTAGGGTTCTACTTAGTTCTACAAATGTACACTCGTTAGGTGTGTAATCTGTAATAAAGTTAGGTGTAGTGAATCAGAGTCACAAGTTTCGTAACAAAATCACTAATCGATACCGAAATAAGATTCGACTTCGTGGTGCTAATGTACACTTGCAACAGTGACACTATCACTATAGATGTTAACGAGTCCCGTGACACAAATTATGTAATCAAGTTAAGTGTAGTGTATCACAGTCAAAAGTTTCTAAACGAAATAACTAACCGATACCGAAATAGTGTTCTACTTAGTGGTGCCAATGTACACTCGCAGTAGTGACACCATCACTGTAGATGTTTAGGGGTCACGTGACACGAAGTACGTAATTAAGTTAGGTGTAGTGTATCCGAGTCACCAATTTCGTAACGAAATAACAAACCGAAACTCAAACAAGTTTATACTTAGTGGTGCCGATGTACACTCGCTGTAGTGACACTATCACTGTAGATGTTTATGGGTCCCGTGACACAAAGTATGTAATCAAGTTAGGTGTAGTGTATCGGAGTCACCAGTATCGTAACAAAATAGCTAACCGATACCGAAATAGTGTTCCACTTAGCATTTTCGATGTACACTCGCAGTAGTGACACTATCACTGTAGATGTTTAGGGGTCCCATGACACAAAGTATGTAATCAAGTTAGGTGTAGGGTATTGTAGTCACCAGTTTCGTAACGAAATCACTAACCGATATCGAAATAGGGTTCTACTTAGTTGTGTCGATGTACACTGGCAGTATTGACACTATCACTATAGGTGTTTAAGGGTCCCGTGACACAAAGTCTGTAATCAAGTTAGGTGTAGTGTATTAGAGTCACCCACTAACTGATACCGAACTAGGGTTCTACTTAGTGGTACCGATGTACACTCGTTAGGTGTACAATCTGTAATAAAGTTAGGTGTATTGAATCTGAGTCACCAATTTCGTAACAAAATCACTAACCGATACTGAAATAGTGTTCTACTTAGTTGTGCCGATGTACACTCGCAGTAGTGACACTATCACTATAGATGTTTAGGGGTCCCGTCACACAAAGTATTTAATCAAGTTAGGTGTAGTGTATCTAAGTTACTAGTTTCGTAACGAAATAACTAACCGATATCGAAATAGGGTTCTACCTAGTGGTGTCGATGTACACTCGCAGTAGTGACACTATCACTGTTGATGTTTAGGTGTCCCGTCACACAAAGTATGTAATCAAGTTAGGTGTAGGTTATTGGAGTCACCAGGTTCGTAACGAAGTCACTAACCGATATCGAAAAGAGTTCTGCTTAGTGGTGTCGATGTACACTCGCAGTAGTGACACTATCACTATAGGTGGTTAGGGGTACCGTGACACAATCAAGTTAGGTGTAGTGTAACAGAGTCACCCACTAATCGATACCAAGCTAGGGTTCTACGTAGTGGAACCGATGTACACTCGTTAGGTGAACAGTCTGTAATAAATTTAGGTGTAGTGTATCAAAGTCACCAATTTCGTAACGAAATCACTAACCGATACTGAAATACGGTTCTAGTTAGTGGCACCGAGCTCGCAATAGTGACACTATCATTGTAGATGTTTAGGGGTCCCGTGACACAAAGTATTTAATCAAGTTAGGTGTAGTGTATCGGAGTCACTAGTTTCGTAATGAAATAACTAACCGATTATGAAATAGGGTTCTACTTAGTGGTGTCTATGTACACTCGCAGTAGTGACACTAGCACTATATGTGTTAGGGGTCCCGTGACACATAGTCTGTAATCAAGTTAGGTGTACTGTAACAGAGTCACCCACTAACCCATACCGAACTAGGGTTGTACTTTGTGGTACCAATGTACACTCGTTACGTGAACAGTCTGTAATAAAGTTTGGTGTAGTGTATCGGAGTCACCAATTTCGTAACGAAATCACTAACCAATACTGAAATAGGGTTCTAGTTAGTGGTGCCGATGTACACTCCCAGTAGTGACCAAGTCATTGTAGATGTTTAGGGGTCCCGTGACAGAAAGTATTTAATCAAGTTAGGGGTATTGTATCAGAGTCACTAGTTTCGTAACGAAATAACTAACCGATACCGAAATAGGGTTCTACTTAGTGGTGTCGATGTACACTCGCAGTAGTTACACTATCACTGTTGATGTTTAGGTGTCCCGTGACACAAAGTATGTAATCAAGTTAGGTGTAGGGTAACAGAGCCACTCACTAATCGATACCGAACAAGGGTTCCACTTAGTTGTACCGATGTACGCTCGTTAGGGGAAGAGTCAGTAATAAAGTTAGGTGTAGTGTATCAGAGTCACCAATTTCGTAACGAAATCACTCATCGAAACTGAAATAGGTTTCTACTTAGATGGACACTCGTAGTAGTGACACTATCCATGTAGAAGATTATGGGTATCTTGGCACAAAGTTTGTAATCAAGTTAGGTGTAGTGTATTGGAGTCGTCAGTTTTGAAACGAAATAACTAACCGATACCGAAATAGGGTTCTACTTTGTGGTGTCGATGTATACTCGCAGTAGTTACACTATCACTTTAGATGTTTAGGGGTCTCGTGACACAACGTATGTAATCAAGTTAGGTGTAGGGTATTGTAGTCTCAAGTTTCGTAACGAAATCACTAACCGATATTGAAATAGTATTTTACTTATTGGTGCCGATGTACGCTCGTAATATTGACACTATCACTATAGGTGTTTAGCGGTCTAGTGACACAAAGTCTGTAATCAAGTTAGGTGCAGTGTATTAGAGTCACTAACTAACCGATACCGAACTAGGGTTCTACTTAGTTCCACAACTGTACAATAGTTAGGTGTGTAGTCTGTAATAAAGTTAGGTGTAGTGAATAAGAGTCACCAGTTTCGTAACAAAATCACTAATCGATACCGAAATAAGATTCGACTTAGCGGTGCTGATGTACACTTGCAATAGTGACACTATCACTGTAGATGTTTACGAGTCCCGTGACACAAATTATGTAATCAAGTTAAGTGTACTGTATCACAGTCACAAGTTTCCTAACGAAATAACTAACCGATACCGAAATAGGGTTCTACTTAGTGGTGCCAAGGTACACTCGCAGTAGTGAAACTATCACTGTAGTTTTTTAGGGGTCCCGGGACACAAAGTATGTAATCAAGTTAAATGTGGGGTATCGGCGTCACTAGTTTCGTACAAAATCACTAATCAATACCGAAATAGTGTTCTACTTAGTGGTGCTAATGTACACTCGCAGTAGTGACACCATCACTGTAGATGTTAAAGGGGTCCCATGACACGAAGTATGTAATCAAGTTAGGTGTAGTGTATCGGAGTCACCAGTTTCGTAACGAAATCTCTAACCGATACAAAAATTGGGTTCTACTTAGTTCTGCCGATGTACACTGGTACTAGTGAAACTATCAATTTTGATGTTTAGGGGTCCTTTGACAAAAAGTATGTAATCAAATTAGGTGTACGGTATTGGAGTCACAAGTTTTGTAGCGAAATCACTAATCGATACCAAAATAGGGTTCTACTTATTGGTGTCGATGTACACTCGCCGTAGTCACACATCACTGTAGATGTTTAGAGGACTCGTGACACAAAGTATGTAATGAAGTTAGGTGTTGTCTATAAGAGTCACCAGTTTCGTAAAACAATCACTAATTGATAAAGAAATAGGGTTCGACATTGCAGTGCCGATGTACACTCGCAACAGGGACACTATCAATGTAGATGATTAGGGGTCCCGTGACTAAAAGTATGTAATCAAATTAGGTCTAGTGTATCAGAGTCACCAATTTCGTAACGAAATAACAAACTGAAACTGAAACAGGTCTATACTTAGTGGTGTCGATGTACCCTCGCTGTAGTGACACTATCACTATAGATGTTTAGGGGTCCCGTGACACAAAGTATGTAATCATGTTAGGTGTAGTGTATCGGAGTCACCAGTTTCGAATCGAAATAACTAACCGATACCGAAATAGGGTTCCACTTAGCATTGTCGATGTACACTCGCGGTAGTGACACTATCACTATAGATGTTTAGGGGTCCCATGACACAAAGTATGTAATCAAGTTAGGTGTAGGGTATTGTAGTCACCAGTTTCGTAACGAAATCACTAACCGATATCGAAACAGGGTTCTATATAGTTGTGCCAATGTACACTGGCAGTATTGACACTATCACTATAGGTGTTTACGGGTCCCGTGACACAAAGTCTGTAATCAAGTTAGGTGTAGTGTATTAGAGTCACCCACTAACCGATACCGAACTAGGGTTCTACTTAGTGGTACCGATGTACACTCGTTAGGTGTACAATCTGTAATACAGTTAGGTGTATTGAATTGGAGTCACAAATTTCGTAACAAAATCACTAACCGATACTGAAATAGTGTTCTACTTAGTGGTGCGGATGTACACTCGCAGTAGTGACACTATCACTATAGATGTTTAGGGGTCCCGTCACACAAAGTATTTAATCAAGTTAGTTGTAGTGTATCGGAGTCACCAGTTTTGTAACGAAATAACTAACTTATACCAAAATAGGGTTCCACTTAGCGTTGTCGATGTACACTCGCAGTAGTGACACTATCAATGTAGATGTTTAGGGGTCCCATAACACAAAGTATGTAATCAAGTTAGCTGTAGTGTATAAGAGTCACCAGTTTCGTAAAACAAACACTAATTGATAAAGAAATAGGGTTCGGCATAGCGGTGCTGATGTACACTCGCAACACGGACACTATCACTATAGATGATTAGGGGTCCCGTGACACAAAGTATGTAAACAAGTTAGGTCTAGTGTATCAGACTCACCAATTTCGTAACGAAATCACAAACTGAAACTTAAACAGGTTGATACTTAGTGGTGCCGATGTACACTCGGTGTAGTGACACTATCACAGTATATGTTCACGGGTCCCGTGACACAAAGTATGTAATCATGTAAGGTGTAGTGTATCGGAGTCACTAGTTTCGTAACGAAATAACTAACCGATACCGAAATAGGGTTCCACTTAGCGTTGTCGATGTACAATCGTCATAGTGACACTATCACTGTAGATGTTTAGGGGTCCCATGACACAAAGTATGTAATCAAGTTAGGTGTAGGGTATTGTAGTCACCAGTTTCGTAATGAAATCACTAACCGATATCGAAATAGGGTTCTACTTAGTTGTGTCGATGTACACTCGCCGTATTTACACTATAAATATAGGTGTTTAAGGGTCCCGTGATAAAAAATCTGTAATCAAGTTAGGTTTAGTGTATTAGAGTCACCCACTAACCGATACCGAATCAGGGTTCTACTTAGTGGTACCGATGTACACTCGTTAGGTGTACAGTCTGTAATA
This sequence comes from Cannabis sativa, assembly GCF_029168945.1. Classification (NCBI taxonomy): domain Eukaryota; kingdom Viridiplantae; phylum Streptophyta; class Magnoliopsida; order Rosales; family Cannabaceae; genus Cannabis; species Cannabis sativa. Next base: position 39,758,172 of record NC_083606.1, on the reverse strand, counting down.
AAGTTAGGTGTATTAAATCGGAGTCACCAATTTCGTAACAAAATCACTAACCGATACTGAAATAGTGTTCTACTTAGTTGTGCCGATGTACACCCGCAGTAGTGACACTATCAATATAGATGTTTAGGGGTCCTGTCACACAAAGTAATTATTCAAGTTAGGTGTAGTGTATCAGAGTTACGAGTTTCGTAACGAAATAACTAACCGATACCGAAATAGGGTTCTACATAGTGGTGTCGATGTACACTCGCATTAGGGACACTATCACTGTTGACGTTTAGGTGTCCCGTGACACAAAGTATGTAATCAAGTTAGGTGTAGATTATTGGAGTCACCAGTTTCGTAACGAAGTCACTAACCGATATCGAAATAGTGTTCTACTTAGTGGTGTCGATGTACACTCGCAGTAATGACACTATCACTATAGGTGTTTAGGGGTACCGTGACATAAAGACTGTAAGCAAGTTAGGTGTAGTGTAATAGGGTCACCCACTAACCGATACAAAACTAGGGTTCTACTTAGGGGTACCGATGTACAATCGTTAGGGGAATAGTCTGTAATATATTTAGGTGTAGTGTATCAAAGTACCAATTTCGTAACGAAATCACTAACCGTTACTGAAATAGGGTTCTAGTTAGTGGCACCGAGCTCGCAATAGTGACACTATCATTGTAGATGTTTAGGGGTCCCGTGACAAAAAGTATTTAATCAAGTTAGGTGTAGTGTATCAGAGTCACTAGTTTCGTAACGAAATCACTAACCGATACCGAAATAGGGTTCTACTTAGTGGTGTCGATGTACACTCGCAGTAGTGAGACTATCACTTTTGATGTTTAGGTGTCCCGTTTCACAAAGTATGTAATCAAGTTAGGTGTAGGTATTGGAGTCACCAGATTCGTATTGAAATAACTAACTGATATCGAAATAGAGTTCTACTTAGTGGTGTCGATGTTAACTCGCTGTAGTGACACTATCACTATAGGTGTTTAGGGGTCCCGTAACACAAAGTCTGTAATCAAGTTAGGTGTACTGTGACAGAGTCACCCACTAACCCATACCGAACTAGGGTACTACTTAGTGGTATCGACGTACACTCGTTACGTGAATAGTTTGTAATAAAGTTTGGTGTAGTGTATCGGAGTCACCAATTTCGTAACGAAATCACTAATCGATATTGAAATAGGGTTCTAGTTAGTGGTGCTGATGTACACTTGCAGTAGTGACACAATCAATGTAGATGTTTAGGGGTCCCGTGACACAAAGTATTTAATCAAGATAGGTGTATTGTATCAGAGTCACTAGTTTCGTAACGAAATAACTAACTGATAGCGAAATAGGGTTCTACTTAGTGTTGTCGATGTACACTCACAGTAGTTACACTATCACTGTTGATGTTTAGGTGTCCCGTGACACAAAGTATGTAATCAAGTTAGGTGTAGGGTAACAGAGTCACCCACTACTCGATATCGAACTAGGGTTCCATTTAGTGGTACCGATGTACACTCGTTTGGGGAAGAGTCAGTAATAAAGTTAGGTGTAGTGTATCAGAGTCACCAATTTCGTAACGAAATCACTCACCGAAACTGAAATAGGTTTCTACTTAGTGGTGCCAATGTACACTCGCAGTAGTGACACTATCCATGTAGAAGATTATGGGTCCCTTGACACAAAGTTTGTAATCAAGTTAGGTGTAGTGTATTGGAGTCGCCAGTTTTGAAACGAAATAACTAACCGATACCGATATAGGGTTCTACTTAGTGGTGCCGATGTACACTCGCAGTAGTGAAACTATCACTGTAGTTTTTAGGGGTCCCCTGACACAAAGTATGTAATCAAGTTAAATGTGGGGTATCGGTGTCACTAGTTTCGTAAAAAATAACTAATCAACACCGAAATAGTGTTCTACTTAGTGGTGCTAATGTAAAGAAATCTCTAACCGATACAAAAATTGGATTCTACTTAGTTGTGCCGATGTATACTCGTAGTAGTGAAACTATCAATTTAGATGTTTAGGGGTCCTTTGACAAAAAGTATGTAATCAAATTAGGTGTATAGTATTGGAGTCACCAGTTTTGTAACAAAATCACTAATCGATACCAAAATAGGGTTCTACTTATTGGCGCCGATGTACACTTGCCGTAGTCACACAATCACTGTAGATGTTTAGAGGACTCGTGACACAGAGTAAGTAATCAAGTTAGGTGTAGTGTATAAGAGTCACCAGTTTTGTAAAACAATCACTAATTGATAAAGAAATAGGGTTCGAGATAGCGGTGTCGATGTACACTCACAACATGGACACTATCACTGTAGATGATTAGGGGTCCTGTGACTAAAAGTATGTAATCAAGTTAGGTCTAGTGTATCAGAGTAACCAATTTCATAAGGAAATCACAAACCGAAACTGAAACAGGTTTATACTTAGTGTTGCCGATGTACACTCGCAATAGTGACACTATCACTGTAGATGATTAGGGGTCCCATGACACAAAGTATGTAATCATGTTAGGTGTAGTGTATCGGAGGCACCAGTATCGTAACGAAATAACTAAGCGATACCAAAATCGGCTTCCACTTAGCGTTGTCGATGTACACTCGCAGTAGTGACACTATCACTGTAGATGTTTAGGGGTCCCATGACACAAAGTATGTAATCAAGTTAGGTGTAGGGTATTGTAGTCACCAGTTTCGTAACGAAGTCACTAACCGATATCGAAATAGGGTTCTACTTAGTTGTGTCGATGTACACTGGCAGTATTGACACTATCACTATAGGTGTTTAAGGGTCGCGTGACACAAAGTCTGTAATCAAGTTAGGTGTAGTGTATTAGAGTCACCCACTAATTGATACCGAACTAGGGTTCTACTTAGTGGTACAGATGTACACTCGTTAGGTGTACATTCTGTAATAAAGTTAGGTGTATTGAATCGGAGTCACCAATTTCGTAATAAAATCACTAACCGAACTGAAATAGTGTTCTACTTAGTTGTGCCAATGTACACTCGCAGTAGTGACAATATCACTATAGATGTTTAGGGGTCCCGTCACACAAAGTATTTAATCAAGTTAGGTGTAGTATATCTGAGTTACTAGTTTCGTAACGAAATAACTAACCGATGCCGAAATAGTGTTCTACTTAGTGGTGTCGATGTACACTCGCAGTAGTGACACTATCACTGTTGATGTTTAGGTGTCTTGTGACACAAAGTATGTAATCAAGTTAGGAGTAGGTTATTGGAGTCACCAGTTTCGTAACGAAGTCACTAACCGATATCAAAAAGAGTTCTACTTAGTGGTGTCGATGTACGCTCGCAGTAGTGACACTATCACTATAGGTGGTTAGGGGTACCGTGACACAATCAAGTTAGGTGTAGTGTAATAGAGTCACCCACTAATCGATACCAAAATAGGGTTATACGTAGTGGAACCGATGTACACTCGTTAGGTGAACAGTCTGTAATAAATTTAGGTGTAGTGTATCAAAGTCACCAATTTCGTAACGAAATCACTAACCGATACTGAAATACGGTTCTAGTTAGTGGCACCGAGCTCGGAGTAGTTACACTATCATTGTAGATGTTTAGGGGTCCCGTGACACAAAGTATTTAATCAAGTTAGGTTTAGTGTATCGGAGTCACTAGTTTCGAAAGGAAATAACTAACCGATACCGAAATAGTGTTCTACTTAGTGGTGTCGATGTACACTCGCAGTAGTGACACTATCACTGTTAATGTTTAGGTGTCCCGTTTCACAAAGTATGTAATAAAGTTAGGTGTAGGTATTGGAGTCACCAGATTCGTATTGAAATCACTAACGGATATCGAAATAGAGTTCTACTTAGTGGTGTCGATGTAAACTCGCAGTAGTGACACTCTCACTATAGGTATTTAGGGGTCCCGTGACACAAAGTCTTTAATCAAGTTAGCTGTATTGTAACAGAGTCACCCACTAACCCATACCGAACTAGGGTTCTACTTAGTGGTACCGATGTACACTCGTTACGTGAACAGTCTTTAATAAAGTTTGGTGTAGTGTATCGGAGTCACCAATTTCGTAACGAAATCACTATTTGATACTGAAATAGGGTTCTAGTTAGTGGTGCCGATGTACACTCGCAGTAGTGACACTATCATTGTAGATGTTTAGGGGTCTCGTGACACAAAGTATTTAATCAAGTTAGGTGTAGTGTATGGGAGTCACTAGTTTCGTAATGAAATAACTAACCGATACTGAAATAGGGTTCTACTTAGTGGTGTCGATGTACACTCGCAGTAGTTACACTATCATTGTTGATGTTTAGGTGTCCCGTGACACAAAGTATGTAATCAAGTTAGGTGTAGGGTAACAGAGTCACCCACTAATCGATACTGAACTAGGGTTCCACTTAGTGGTACCGATGTACACTCGTTAGGGGAAGAGTCAGTAATAAAGTTAGGTGTAGTGTATCAGAGTCACCAATTTCGTAACGAAATCACTCATCGAAACTGAAATAGGCTTCTACTTAGTGGTGCCGATGGACACTGGCAGTAGTGACACTATCGATGTAGACGATTATGGGTCCCTTGACACAAAATTTGTAATGAAGTTAGGTGTAGTGTATTGGAGTCGCCAGTTTTGAAACGAAATAACAAACCGATACCGAAATAGGGTTGTACTTTGATGTGTCGATGTATACTCGCAGTAGTGACACTATCAATTTAGATGTTTAGGGGTCTTGTGACACAACGTATGTAATCAAGTTTGGTGTAGGGTATTGTAGTCACCAGTTTCGTAACGAAATCACTAACCGATATCGAAATAGTGTTTTACTTATTGGTGCCGATGTACCCTCGCAATATTGACACTATCACTATAGGTGTTTAGCGGTCTCGTGACACAAAGTCTGTAATCAAGTTAGGTGCAGTGTATCAGAGTCACCCACTACCCGATACCGAACTAGGGTTCTACTTAGTTCTACAAATGTACACTCGTTAGGTGTGTAGTCTGTAATAAAGTTAGGTGTAGTGAATCAGAGTCACCAGTTTCGTAACAAAATCACTAATCGATACCGAAATAAGATTCGACTTAGCGGTGCTGATGTACACTTGCAACAGTGACACTATCACTGTAGATGTTTACGAGTCCCGTGACACAAATTATGTAATCAAGTTAAGTGTACTGTATCACAGTCACAAGTTTCTTAACGAAATAACTAACCGATACCGAAATAGGGTTCTACTTAGTGGTGCCGATGCCACTCGCAGTAGTGAAACTATCACTGTAGTTTTTTAGGGGTCCCCTGAAATAAAGTATGTAATCAAGTTAAATGTGGTATATCGGTGTCACTAGTTTCGTACAAAATCACTAATCAATACCGAAATAGTGTTCTACTTAGTGGTACTAATGTACACTCGAAGTAGTGACACCATCACTGTAGATGTTTAGGGGTCCCGTCACACGAAGTATGTAATCAAGTTAGGTGTAGTGTATCGGAGTCACCAGTTTCCTAACCAAAACTCAAACCGATATAAAAATTTGGTTCTATTTAGTTGTGCTGATGTACACTCGTAGTAGTGAAACTATCAATTTAGATGTTTAGGGGTCCTTTGACCAAAAGTATGTAATCAAATTAGGTGTACGGTATTGGAGTCACAAGTTTTGTAGCGAAATCACTAATCGATACCAAAATAGGGTTCTACTTATTGGTGCCGATGTACACTCGCCGTAGTCACACATCACTGTAGATGTTTAAAGGACTCGTGACACAAAGTATGTAATGAAGTTAGGTGTAGTCTATAAGAGTCACCAGTTTCGTAAAACAATCACTAATTGATAAAGAAATAGGGTTCGACATAGCAGTGCCGATGTACACTCGCAACAGGGACAATATCAATGTAGATGATTAGGGGTCCCGTGACTAAAAGTATGTAATCAAATTAGGTCTAGTGTATCAGAGTCACCAATATCGTAACGAAATAACAAACCGAAACTGAAACAGGTTTATACTTAGTGGTGTCGATGTACCCTCGCTGTTGTGACACTATCACTGTAGATGTTTAGGGGTCCCGTGACACAAAGTATGTAATCATGTTAGGTGTAGTGTATAGGAGTCACCAGTTTCAAAACGAAATAAGTAACCGATACCGAAATAGGGTTCCACTTATCGTTGTCGATGTACACTCGCGGTAGTGACACTATCACTATAGATGTTTAGGGGTCCCATGACACAAAGTATGTAATTAAGTTAGGTGTAGGGTATTGTAGTCACCAGTTTCGTAACGAAATCACTAACCGATATCAAATTAGGGTTCTACTTAGTTGTGTCGATGTACACTGGCAGTATTGACACTATCACTATACGTGTTTAAGGGTCCCATGACACAAAGTCTGTAATCAAGTTAGGTGTAGTGTATTAGAGTCACCCACTAACCGATACCGAACTAGGGTTCTACTTACTGATATCGATGTACACTCGTTAGGTGTAAAGTCTGTAATAAAGTTAGGTGTATTGAATCAGAGACACCAATTTCATAACAAAATCACTAAACGATACTGAAATAGTACTCTGCTTATTTGTGTCGATGTACACTCGCAGTAGTGACACTATCACTATAGATGTTTAGGGGTCCCGTCACACAATGTTTTTAATCAAGTTAGGTGTAATGTATCAGAGTTACTAGTTTCGTAACGAAATAACTAACCGATACCGAAATAGGGTTCTACTTAGTGGTGTCGATGTATACTCGCAGTAGTGACACTATCACTGTTGATGTTTAGGTGTCCCGTGACACAAAGTACGTAATCAAGATAGGTGTAGGTTATTGGAGTCACCATTTTCGTAACGAAATCTCTAACCGATACAAAAATTGGGTTCTACTTAGTTCTGCTGATGTACACGCGTAGTAGTGAAACTATCAATTTAGATGTTTAGGGGTCCTTTGACAAAAAGTATGTAATCAATTTAGGTGTACGGTATTGGAGTCACCAGTTTTGTAACGAAATCACTAATCGATACCAAAATAGGGTTCTACTTATTGGCGTCGATGTACACTCCCCGTAGTCACACAATCACTGTAGATGTTTAGAGGACTCGTGACACAAAGTATGTAATCAAGTTAGGTGTAGTCTATAAGAGTCACCAGTTTCGTAAAACAATCACTAATTGATAAAGAAATAGGGTTCGACATAGCAGTGCCGATGTACACTCGCAACAGGGACACTATCAATGTAGATGATTAGGGGTCCCGTGACTAAAAGTATGTAATCAAATTAGGTCTAGTGTATCATAGTCACCAATTTCGTAACGAAATAACAAACCGAAACTGAAACAAGTTTATACTTAGTGGTGCCGATGTACACTCGCTGTAGTGACACTAACACTGTAGATGTTTATGGGTCCCGTGACACAAAGTATGTAATCATGTTAGGTGTCGTGTATCGGAGTCACCAGTATCGTAACGAAATAGCAAACCGATACCGAAATAGGGTTCCACTTAGCGTTGTCGATGTACACTCGCAGTAGTGACACTATCACTGTAGATGTTTAGGGGTCCCATGACACAAAGTATGTAATCAAGTTAGGTGTAGGGTATTGTAGTCACCAGTTTCGTAACGAAATCACTAACCGATATCAAAATAGGGTTCTACTTAGTTCTGTCGATGTACACTGGCAGTATTGACACTATCACTATAGGTGTTTAAGGGTCCCGTGACACAAAGTCTGTAATCAAGTTAGGTGTAGTGTATTAGAGTCACCCACTAACCGATACCGAACTAGGGTTCTACTTTGTGATATCGATGTACACTCGTTAGGTGTAAAGTCTGTAATAAAGTTAGGTGTATTGAATCAGAGACACCAATTTCATAACAAAATCTCTAAACGATACTGAAATAGTACTCTGCTTATTTGTGTCGATGTACACTCGCAGTAGTGACACTATCACTATAGATGTTTAGGGGTCCCGTCACACAAAGTTTTTAATCAAGTTAGGTGTAATGTATCAGAGTTACTAGTTTTGTAACGAAATAACTAACCGATACCGAAATAGGGTTCTACTTAGTGGTGTCGATGTACACTCGCAGTAGTGACACTATCACTGTTGATATGTAGGTGTCCCGTGACACAAAGTATGTAATCAAGTTAGGTGTAGGTTATTGGAGTCACCAGTTTCGTAACGAAGTCACTAACTGATATCGAAAAGAGTTCTACTTAATGGTGTCGATGTACACTCGCAGTAGTGACACTATCACTATAGGTGGTTAGGGGTACCGTGACACAATCAAGTTAGGTGTAGTGTAACAGAGTCACCCACTAATCGATACCAAACTAGGGTTCTACGTAGTGGAACCAATGTACACTCGTTAGGTCAAGAGTCTGTAATAAATTTAGGTGTAGTGTATCAAAGTCACCAATTTCGTAACGAAATCACTAACCGATACTGAAATACAGTTCTAGTTAGTGGCACCGAGCTCGCAGTAGTGACACTATCATTGTAGATGTTTAGGGGTCTCGTGACACAAAGTATTTAATCAAGTTAGGTGTAGTGTATGGGAGTCACTAGTTTCGTAATGAAATAACTAACCGATACTGAAATAGGGTTCTACTTAGTGGTGTCGATGTACACTCGCAGTAGTTACACTATCATTGTTGATGTTTAGGTGTCCCGTGACACAAAGTATGTAATCAAGTTAGGTGTAGGGTAACAGAGTCACCCACTAATCGATACTGAACTAGGATTCCACTTAGTGGTACCGATGTACACTCGTTAGGGGAAGAGTCAGTAATAAAGTTAGGTGTAGTTTATCAGAGTCACCAATTTCGTAACGAAATCACTCATCGAAACTGAAATAGGCTTCTACTTAGTGGTGCCGATGGACACTGGCAGTAGTGACACTATCGATGTAGACGATTATGGGTCCCTTGACACAAAATTTGTAATGAAGTTAGGTGTAGTGTATTGGAGTCGCCAGTTTTGAAACGAAATAACTAACCGATACCATAATAGGGTTCTACTTTGTGGTGTCGATGTATACTCGCAGTAGTGACACTATCACTTTAGATGTTTAGGGGTCCCGTGACACAACGTATGTAATCAAGTTAGGTGTAGGGTATTGTAGTCACCAGTTTCGTAACGAAATCACTAACCGATATCGAAATAGTATTTTACTTATTGGTGCCGATATACGCTCGTAATATTGACACTATCACTATAGGTGTTTAGCGGTCTAGTGACACAAAGTCTATAATCAAGTTAGGTGCAGTGTATCAGAGTCACACACTAACCGATACCGAACTAGGGTTCTACTTAGTTCCACAAATGTACACTCGTTAGGTGTGTAGTCTGTAATAAAGTTAGGTGTAGTGAATAAGAGTCACCAGTTTCTTAACAAAATCACAAATCGATACCGAAATAAGATTCGACTTAGCGGTGCTGATGTACACTTGCAACAGTGACACTATAACTGTAGATGTTTACGAGTCCCGTGACACAAATTATGTAATCAAGTTAAGTGTAGTTTATCACAGTCACAAGTTTCTTAACGAAATAACTAATCGATACCGAAATAGGGTTCTACTTAGTGGTGCCGATGTACACTCGCAGTAGTGAAACTATCACTGTAATTTTTTAGGGGTCCCGGGACACAAAGTATGTAATCAAGTTAAATGTGGGGTATCGGCGTCACTAGTTTCGTACAAAATCACTAATCAATACCGAAATAGTGTTCTACTTAGTGGTGCTAATGTACACTCGCAGTAGTGACAGCATCACTATAGATGTTAAAGGGGTCCCATGACACGAAGTATGTAATCAAGTTAGGTGTAGTGTATCGGAGTCACCAGTTTCGTAACGAAATCTCTAACCGATACAAAAATTGGGTTCTACTAAGTTCTGCCGATGTACACTCGTAGTAGTGAAACTATCAATTTAGATGTTTAGGGGTCCTTTGACAAAAAGTATGTAATCAAATTAGGTGTACGGTATTGGAGTCACAAGTTTTGTAGCGAAATCACTAATCGATACCAAAATAGGGTTCTACTTATTGGTGCCGATGTACACTCGCCGTAGTCACAAATCACTGTAGATGTTTAGAGGACTCGTGACACAAAGTATGTAATCAAGTTAGGTGTAGTCTATAAGAGTCACCAGTTTCGTAAAACAATCACTAATTGATAAAGAAATAGGGTTCGACATAGCGGTGCCGATGTACACTCGCAACAGGGACACTATCACTGTAGATGATTAGGGGTCCCGTCACTAAAAGTATGTAATCAAATTAGGTCTAGTGTATCAGAGTCACCAATTTCGTAACGAAATCACAAACCGAAACTGAAACAGGTTTATACTTAGTGGTGTCGATGTACCCTCGCTGTAGTGACACTATCACTGTAGATGTTTAGGGCTCCCGTGACACAAAGTATGTAATCTTGTTAGGTGTAGTGTATCGGAGTCACCAGTTTCGAAACAAAATAACTAACCGATATCGAAATAGGGTTCCACTTAGCGTTGTCGATGTACACTCGCAGTAGTGACACTATCACTGTAGATGTTTAGGGGTCCCATGACACAAAGTATGTAATCAAGTTAGGTGTAGGGTATTGTAGTCACCAGTTTCGTAACGAAATCACTAACCGATATCGAAATAGGTTTCTATTTAGTTTTTGCAATGTACACTGGCAGTATTGACACTATCACTATAGGTGTTTACGGGTCCCGTGACACAAAGTCTGTAATCAAGTTAGCTGTAGTGTATTAGAGTCACCCACTAACCGATACCGAACTAGGGCTCTACTTAGTGGTACCGATGTACACTCGTTAGGTGTACAATCTGTAATAAAGTTAGGTGTATTGAATTGGAGTCACCAATTTCGTAACAAAATCACTAACCGACACTGAAATAGTGTTTTACTTAGTGGTGCGGATGTACACTCGCAGTAGTGACACTATCACTATAGATGTTTAGGGGTCCCGTCACAGAAAGTATTTAATCAAGTTAGGTGTAGTGTATCGGAGTCACCAGTTTCGTAACGAAATAACTAACCGATACCGAAATAGGGTTCCACTTAGCGTTGTCGATGTACACTCGCAGTAGTGGCACTATCACTGTAGATGTTTAGGGGTCCCATGACACAAAGTATGTGATCAAGTTAGGTGTAGGTTATTGTAGTCACCAGTTTAGTAACGAAATCACTAACCGATATCGAAATAGGGTTCTACTTAGTTGTGTCGATGTACACTCACAGTATTGTCACTATCACTATAGGTGTTTAAGGGTCCCGTGACACAAAGTCTGTAATCAAGTTAGTTGTAGTGTATTAGAGTCACCCACTAACCGATACCGAACTAGGGTTCTACTTAGTGGTACCGATGTACACTCGTTAGGTGTACAGTCTGTAATAAAGTTAGGTGTATTGAATCGGAGTCACCAATTTCGTAACAAAATCACTAACCGATACTGAAATAGTGTTCTACTTAGTTGTGCCGATGTACACTCACAGTAGTGACACTATCACTATAGATGTTTAGGGGTCCCGTCACACAAAGTATTTAATCAAGTTAGGTGTAGTGTATCAGAGTTACTAGTTTCGTAACGAAATAACTAACCGATAACGAAATAGGGTTCTACTTAGTGGTGTCGATATACACTCAAAGTAGTGACACTATCACTGTTTATGTTTAGGTGTCCCGTGACACAAAGTATGTAATCAAGTTAGGTGTAGGTTATTGGAGTCACCAGTTTCGTAACGAAGTCACTAACCGATATCGAAAAGAGTTCTACTTAGTGGTGTCAATGTACACTCGCAGTATTGACACTATCACTATAGGGGTTTAGGGGTACCGCGACACAAAGACTGTAATCAAGTTAGGTGTAGTGTAACAGAGTCACCCACTAACCGATACCAAACTAGGGTTCTACGTAGTGGTACCGATGTACACTCGCTAGGTGAACAGTTTGTAATAAATTTAGGGGTAATGTATCAAAGTCACCAATTTCGTAACGAAATCACTAACCTATACAGAAATAGGGTTCTAGTTAGTGTCACCGAGCTCGCAGTAGTGACACTATCATTTTAGATGTTTAGGTGTCCCGTGACATAAAGTATTTAATCAAGATAGGTGTAGTGTATCGGAGTCACTAGTTTCTTAACGAAATAACTAACCGATACCGAAATAGGGTTCTACTTAGTGGTCCGATGTTCACTCGCAGTAGTGAAACTATCACTGTAGTTTTTTAGGGGTCCCGTGACACAAAGTATGTAATCAAGTTAAATGTGGGGTATTGGCGTCACTAGTTTCGTACAAAATCACTAATCAATACCGAAATAGTGTTCTACTTAGTGGTGCTAATGTACACTCACAGTAGTGACACCATCACTATAGATGTTTAGGGGTCCCGTGACACGAAGTATGTAATCAAGTTAGGTGTAGTGTATCGGAGTCACCAGTTTCGTAACGAAATCTCTAACCTATACAAAAACTGGGTTTAACTTAGTTGTGCCAATGTACACTCGTAGTAGTGAAACTATCACTTTAGATGTTTAGGGGTCCTTTGACAAAAAGTATGTAATCAAATTAGGTGTATGGTATTGGAGTCACCAGATTTGTAACGAAATCATTAATCGATACCAAAATAGGGTTCTACTTAGTGGTGCCGATGTACACTCGCCGTAGTCACACAATCACTGTAGATGTTTAGAAGACTCGTGACACAAAGTACGTAATCAAGTTAGGTGTAGAGTATAAGAGTCACCAGTTTTGTAAAACAATCACTAATTGATAAACAAATAGGGTTCAACATAGCGGTGCCGATTTACACTCGCAACAGGGACACTATCACTGTAGATGATTAGGGGTCCAGTGACACAAAGTATGTAATCAAGTTAGGTCTAGTGTATCAGAGTCACCAATTTCGTATTGAAATCACTAACCGATATCGAAATAGGGTTCTACTTAGTTGTGTCGATGTACAATCGCAGTATTGACACTATCATTATAGGTGTTTAAGGGTCCTGTGACACAAAGTCTGTAATCAAGTTAGGTGTAGTGTATTAGAGTCACCCACTAACCGATACCGAACTAGGGTTCTACTTAGTGATATCGATGTGCACTCGTTAGGTGTACAGTCTGTAATAAACTTAGGTGTATTGAATCAGAGACACCAATTTCGTAACAAAATCACTAAATGATACTGAAATAGTGTTCTGCTTATTTGTGTCGATGTACACTCGCAGTAGTGACACTATCACTATAGATGTTTAGGGGTCCCGTCACACAAAGTTTTTAATCAAGTTAGGTGTAATGTATCAGAGTTACTAGTTTCGTAACGAAATAACTAACCGATACAGAAATAGGGTTCTACTTAGTGGTGTCGATGTACACTCGCAGTAGTGACATTATCACTGTTGATGTTTAGGTGTCCCGTGACACAAAGTATGTAATCCAGATAGGTGTAGGTTATTGGAGTCACCAGTTTCGTATTGAAATCACTAACCGACATCGAAATAGAGTTCTACTTAGTGGTGTCGATGTACACTCGCAGTAGTGACACTATCACTATAGCTGTTTAGGGGTCCCATGACACAAAGTCTATTATCAAGTTAGGTGTACTGTAACAGAGTCGCCCACTAACCCATACCAAACTAGGGTTCTACTTAGTGGTACCGATGTACACTCGTTACGTGAACAGTCTGTAATAAAGTTTGGTGTAGTGTATCGGGGTCACCAATTTCGTAACAAAATAACTAACCGATACTGAAATAGGGTTCTTGTTAGTGGTGCCGATGTACACTCGCAGTAGTGACACAATCACTGTAGATGTTTAGGGGTCCCGTGACACAAAGTATTTAATCAAGTTAGGTGTATTGTATCAGAGTCACTAGTTTCGTAACGAAATAACTAACCGATACTGAAATACGGTTCTACTTAGTGGTGTCGATGTACACTCGCTGTAGTGACACTATCACTGTAGATGTTTAGGGGTCCCGTGACACAAAGTATGTAATCATGTTAGGTGTAGTGTATCGGAGTCACCAGTTTCGTAACGAAATAACTAACCGATACCGAAATAGGGTTCCACTTAGCGTTGTCGATGTACACTCGCAGTAGTGACACTATCACTGTAGATGTTTAGGGCTCCCCTGACACAAAGTATGTAGTCAAGTTAGGTGTAGGGTATTGTAGTCACTAGTTTCGTAACAAAATAACAAACCGATATCGAAATAGGGTTCTACTTAGTTGTGTCGATGTACAATCGCAGTATTGACACTATCACTATAGGTGTTTAAGGGTCCTGTGACACAAAGTCTGTAATCAAGTTAGGTGTAGTGTATTAGAGTCACCCACTAACTGATACCGAACAAGGGTTCTACTTAGTGATACCGATGTAAACTCGTTAGGTGTACAGTCTGTAATAAAGTTAGGTGTATTGAATCAGAGACACCAATTTCGTAACAAAATCACTAAACGATATTGAAATAGTGTTCTGCTTATTTGTGTCGTTGTACACTCGCAGTAGTGACACTATCACTATAAATGTTTAGGGGTCCCGTCACACAAAGTTTTTAATCAAGTTAGGTGTAATGTATCAGAGTTACTAGTTTCGTAACTGTTGACCGAGATTTTCGGCAACTATTAAAATATGATTATAATATTGAGCTGCAAGAAAGTGAGATAAGGATTTTTAAGTGGTTGAGGCATTAATGAGCCTTAGTCCACGTAAAAATCCATATCTCACTTTCTTGGAGCTCAATATTATAATCATATTTTAATAGTTGCCGAAAATCTCGGTCAACATTTTGGTGCTTTCATTGAGAGCTGAAGAAAGCTGCTACACAACAAGCATTTGACTTCACAAAAATGGTGGAGACAAGAAGTACACGTCAGCCTCGCCCTCTGGAAGATGCTCAAGGCCCAAATGAGGAAGATGTAGCCTCAAGAGCAGCAGAGGAGTCCGAGGAAGAAGAAGAAATAGTCCCCGACGAGGACTACGAGGGGAACCTCGACGAGTATGCCTATGACGAAGGAAGTTACTCAGAGCTGGTGCTTCTCAGACAAAAAGCTATCGATCATGAAGCCGAGATCGAAGCTCAGAAAGCGCAAAACCAGAAAATGCAGGAAGTGATGCTAGCCATGCAGAAAGCCATGGAAGCAGCCGGCATTCACGTGCACCCCAAGGCAATGACCGCTGGACTCAACAGGGAGCCAGCGACATCTTCGCCTAATTCCCAGCAGCAGAAATCTAGGGAACCTAGCCCTATAAGATATCATGCTGAGGAAAATCAAACGAAAAACCCTAGTTCTACCCCTGGGCGAAAGAAAAAGGTGCAGGATCCGCGAAGGGTCCGCTCAGATTTCCCTAAAGGGAAAGGTCCGCAGAGGGGCAAGCCCCAAAAAGGGAGTCTTGGCCCTCAGGATCGAGGGAACCGAAAAAGCGTTTCTGTGCACCAGGAACCAGGGGGTAGAGGGAGAAGAGGACAGAGATGTCCTCCCATTGATCTGAGAAATCAAATCAATGGGAATCAAGGTGACCTCCGGGATCACCTTGACCAAAAAAGATACGGGCCCGTGGTTTCCTCGGGTACGTTAAACGAAAGGATTATGGCGGAACTCGCCATACTTCGAAAAGACATTGCTCGAGTCTCCCGGAGGCAGAAGGGAGACGACTCCGATTCGAACGGCCGAGGATCGGGAGCCGTGTGCCAAGCACATCCTGGAGGCGGAGCTCCCTAAAAACTTCAAGATGCCCGAAATGGCGGCATATACCGGGAACTCCGATCCCAGTGACCACCTGTCGCGGTTCAACCGTGTCATGACAATCATGCGGGTCAGCAATGATGCCAAATGTCTGTGCTTCCCACTCACTCTGAGTGGGTCAGCGGAAGAATGGTTCAAAAAGCTGGAACCAGGATCCGTGGGCTGTTGGAACAAGCTCCAGACCAACTTCCGGAGACAGTTTGTCGCCGCCAGAAAGGTTAACTTGGAGGTTAGTGCCTTGACCAATATCAAGCAACTGCCCACTGAGACCTTGAAGAATTACATCATGAGGTTCCGAGAGGAAGCCTCGAAGACCAAGAAGGTTGATGACGGACAACAGCTTGCACTTCTCCAAGCAGGAATCCGTACTGGGACTCCCTTCTAGAATGAGTTGCAGCAAGAAGGGGCTGCTAGCCTCCAGGACTTCCAGAAAAGAGTCCAAAAGTATATCAACCTCGAAGAAGCCCAAATCGTGGCTTATGGAGGCTATTATCCCACCGGGATAGCAGGGTACATGCCCGGAGTATCGCCCCTGCATCGCCCCGACCGCGACTCCACATGTGAGTGGCATACAGTTCTCTGCTACCCCCGGGTATAGCCAGGGCCAAGCTTTGGCGCCAGCATCTTCTCATTTTGGCAACCCGTCCGGGGTGAATGGGCAAGCTCCTTCACAGGATGCCCCGACTGCTAGCCTAACAGGCCCTACCCAGGGATCGAGGAGTAAAAGGTCCTCCAAAGGCAGCACCCGAACGGAAGAGAAGCGCCAAAAAAAGGGGTACACCCCCCAATATACTCAGTACACGGAGCTGTCGGACTCTCAGGAACGTGTGTACTTCGCCACTAGGAAAAATACGCACTACCGGAGACCACAACCGTTGTACAAAGACAGCTCCCGGAGAGACCCGAGCAAAAGATGCGAGTACCACAACGACATTGGTCATAGCTCCAATGAGTGTAAGAATCTCAAAGACGAGATCGAAAATCTAATCCGTTTGGGCCACCTCTATGAGTGGATCAAAAATAGGTTGCCCCACCTTAATCCGGGACAGGTGGCTGGGGGTATGCCTCCGGGAACACCAGGGGGTACAGCTGGAGTATTGGCTCCAGCTGCTCCCACAGGTGACGCCCAGCATATTCCCGGGCTACCGCCCCGGCCTAACGGGCGGGTGGCCATGATCTCCGGAGGTCCCCATATCGGAGGGAACACTCGCAAGGAGCAAAAGCGATACGCCGAGGCCGCGAAACACAATGAGATATGGGAAGTTACTCAACTCCCAGCTCAAAGGCCTCGGCTGATGGACCAACCCATCACATTCACGGAAGAAGACGCCAAGACGGTGCGTTTTCCTCATCATGACCCGTTGGTCATAGAGACCCCCATCGCGAATAAAGTGGTGGCCAGTCTTAATTGACAATGGGAGTTCCGTGAACCTGCTCTTCAAAGAAGCCTTCACCGCGATAGGGTTGACCGACCGGGACCTCTCGCCTAGTGGGTCGCAGCTCATAGGGTTTAACGGGACGACGCTTATCCCGATGGGAAAAGTAAGGCTCCCGGTTACTCTGTGCCCGGATACTCCCCAAAGCACATTTAAATATTGCACCTTCGTGGTGGTAGACTGTCCGACAGCCTACAACGCGATCCTCGGCCGGCCGGCCCTAGTGGACTTTGGTGCAATCACTTCGATCCGACATCTGTGCCTAAAATTCCCTACCCAGGAAGCCGGAGTCGGAACTGTGAGGGGAAATCAGGGGGAAGCAAGGCAATGTTACAATGTTGCCACCCACCTACCCGTACTTATGGTCCGGGAGACCCCTGAGATAGAGAAAGCTGAAGAGGATGAGTTGGATCCTCGTGTAGGATCCGAAAGGGTCGTGGAACCAATGGAGGACGTCGAAGAAATACCAGTGTGCGACGACGACTCCACCAAAGTACTCCGGATAGGGAAGAACCTGGACCTAGAGGAAAAGGACAAAATAATAAAAACACTGAAGGGCGCCATCGACATCTTTGCATGGCGCCAAGAAGACATGACGGGCATAAGCCCTCACGTCATCACCCATGTACTCAATTTCAACCCGGACATGCCTCCTGTACAGCAAAAGAGACGCCCGCTCGACTCGGTGAAGGCCGAGGCTCTAGAGAAAGAGGTGGACAAACTTTTGACCAGCGGCATGATCCGCGACGTGTACTATCCGGAATGGCTGGCCAATCCGGTCTTGGTGCCCAAGCTGAACGGGACTTGGCGAGTTTGTATAGACTTCACTGATCTAAACAAAGCTTGTCCAAAGGACTGCTTCCCGCTACCCAGGATCGACCAAATGGTAGACGCCACTTCCGGATTTAAACTGTTATCTTTCATGGATGCCTATGCTGGGTACAATTAAATAAAAATGCATACGGCAGACCAGGAATGCACTAGCTTCAGGACCGATAAGGGGGTATACTGCTACCTAGTCATGCCTTTCGGACTGAAAAACGCCGGAGCAACCTATCAAAGAATGGTTAACCGGATGTTTAAAAGCCTCCTGGGACGAAACATGGAGGTGTACGTGGACGACATGCTCGTCAAATCCAAAGCATGCAACAGCCATGCAAGCGACTTAGAAGAATGTTTCGAAGTCGTCCGGAGATACGGTATGAAACTCAACCCAAAAAAGTGCACCTTTGGGGTCAAGTCAGGAAAATTCCTGGGTTTCATAGTCAGCCAAAGGGGTATTGAAGCAAATCCGGAAAAAATCCAGGCTCTCCTGGATATGCCCTCCCCCAGGAAGCATAAAGACGTGCAGAGCTTGACCGGAAAGGTAGCCGCACTGAGTCGTTTTATCTCACGATCCACGGACAAGTGCATACCCTTCTTCAACGTGCTAAAGAAATGCCAAATGTTTGAATGGTCGGACGAATGCGAGGAGGCATTCAAGAGGCTAAAAGATCACATGGCCAAACCTCCTATTCTATCGAAACCCGTCCTTGGAGAAGACTTGTTCCTTTACTTAGCCGTCTCCGAGCACGCGGTCAGCGCTGCCCTGGTCCGGAAGGAAGAAAAAACTCAGCATCCCGTGTACTATGTCAGTAAGCGCATGATAAGGGCCGAAATAAGATACCCGATCATTGAAAAGTTAGTATTTTGCCTCCTGATGGCATCAAGGAAGTTAAGGCCATACTTCCAAGCCCATCCGATCAAGATCCTAACCAATCATCCGCTCCGGCAAGTTCTCCAGAAGCCTGAAGCGTCCGGAAGACTCCTCAAGTGGGCGATGGAGCTAAGTCAATTCGACTTACACTACGTCCCCCGGATTTCCATAAAAGGCCAAGCCTTGGCGGACTTCATTACCGAATGCAACGAAGCCGAGGCAACAGAAAATACGCCGGTACCACCGATCCCTACCTGGAGAGTATTTGTAGACGGAGCTTCCAACGAGAACGGTTCAGGAGCCGGAGTGGCTATGATGTCACCAACTGGACTGCGGCTCCAGGCGGCCCTTCGATTTGACTTCACAGCTTCAAACAATGAGGCCGAATATGAAGCCCTGATAGCAGGGCTGAAGTTGGCAAAAGCTGTAGGGGCCAAAAGAGTGGAAGTCTACAGTGACTCTCAACTGGTCGTAAACCAGGTATCCGGAGAGTACCAAACTCGCGGCGAGCGGATGGCCGCATACGTAACAATAGTCTGAGAACTTCTCCACGAGTTCGCGGACTATAAAATAGAAAGAATCCCCCGAGAAAAGAACGCTCACACGGACTGTCTAGCTAAGTTAGCCTCGGATAGCGAAATCGAAGAGCTGGGGGTAGTACCAGTGGAACGCTTGGCAGAGCCAAGCATCAAAATAAAAGAGACCACACTAACGGTTGGGCAAGAACCCAGCTGGATGGTCCCCATCATAAAATACATAACAACAGGTGAGTTGCCCCAAGGGAGGGCACTGTCTCGAAAGATTCAGTATCAGGCTCATCGTTATGTAATGATGGACCAAATTCTCTACCGGCGAGGACTCAGCATGCCTTATTTAAGGTGTGTATCGGACCCTGAAGCTAGACAAATCATGCTAGAGGTCCACGAAGGGTTCTGTGGAGATCATACGGGAGGACCCAGTCTCTCAAAGAAAATATTGAGGCAAGGGTACTTCTGGCCAACAATGAAAAAAGATTGTATAGACTATGTCCAAAAGTGTGACTCGTGCCAAAGGTACGCGAACATACCGAGAGCCCCTCCAAACGAGATCACCCTGATGACCAGTCCGTGGCCCTTCGCGGTCTGGGGAATAGATCTCATCGGGTCTCTACCAACAGGAAAAGGAGGGGTAAAGTATGCAATAGTAGCAGTAGACTACTTCACCAAATGGACAGAGGCTGAGCCTATGAAGACAATAACTGCCAAGAAGGCATTGGACTTTGTTATCAAAAACATAGTGTGTCGATACGGCTTGCCTCACAAAATAGTCTCCGAAAATGGAAAGCAATTTGATTGCGAGGAATTTACTGACTTCTGCAACCAGCACGGAGTAGTGAAGAGCTTCTCCGCGGTAGCCAGGCCTCAAACAAACGGCCAGGCGGAAGCGGTCAATAAAATCCTAAAGGTCACCTTGAAGAAGAAGCTGCTGGCCTACAAAAATAACTTGCCTGAAGAATTGCCAAGGGTATTATGGGCCTACCGGATGACCCCCAGAACCACAATCGGTCACTCGCCTTTCTCAATGGCGTACGGTTATGAAGCAATGGTCCCGGTGGAAACATTATTCCCATCCCACAGGAGGACGACTTACGATCCTGCCACAAATCAGGCACTGCTCTAAGAAGCTATGGATCAAGTCGAAGAACTCCGGGATGAGTCTCAAATACGGATGGCTGCTTATCAAAAGAAGGTGACCAAGTATTTTAACTCTAAGGTTAAAGACAGAAAATTCGCTATTGGGGATATGGTCCTAAGAAGGGTTTTCCCAGCCACCCAAGAACCCGGAGTGGGGGTACTTGGGCCAAATTGGGAAGGACCATATGAGATCGAGGACGAGATCGGTTCCGGCACTTACAAACTAAAAAGAATGGACGGAACCACCGTCCCAAGAGCCTGGGATGCCGATCACCTCAGAAGATATTACCAGTAGCGAAATAAAACTTAGACTTTGTTCAAAGGGTTTCTACCGTCCAAATGTATACCTCCTCTACATGTTAAATAAAACTGAATGCCTTAAAAACAAAGTTTCTATGCCACTCAGGGGGGTACTAGGGTATACCGCACGGACAGACAGAAAAACAAACTAAGTAAAATATCCTGACCCAAAGGGCAGGTCAAAAAGTATGCACAAAAATAAAAAGCATAAGCATAAAAATCCTGATCCAAAGGACAGGTTAAAAAACATAAGTATGTGGCAAAAGAAAGATCACATATAAAATATCCTGGCCCAAAGGGCAGGTCATATACATATAAATGGCCCGGGGATAGGCCTTAAAATATAATTGTCTCCCCTTCGAATAAAAACTGCTACCTATATTTATTGTTCTAAGGTAGCAGCAAATATGTACAAAAAAAAAAGAGAATAATAAAAGAAGTGGGTGGAATCTTGGTAATACTGGGTCAATCATACGGCAGCTCAGTCAGCGCGCGGAGGAAGGCGAGGTCCGATACGTGCCTCTAACACGGCATCAAGCTTCTTCTTCTTTTCCCAGAATTTGGCAATCATTTCCTCGGGTTTGGGATAAAAAGTAAGCTTGATATTTTGGTCGTTGGTGGACCAAGCCATGTAGACCCCATCGTCAAAGCGCTTCGAACACCGGGCGCAGGAAACAGGAGAAAGGAGCTCGGCTCTTTTTGCCTTCCTGATGGATTGCTCCTTGAAGTCCCTGAGCTCCTTCAGCTCCGCAGCTAGAGCGGCCTTGGACTCTATGTTCGCCTGGTGAGTTTCCTCTAAAGATCTCACCTTGGCAACCATCTCGTCCAAAGCCTCCCTGGCCTCCTGGAGGTCCCACCTGGCCTTATCAGCAACTTCGCTTTGAGCCCTCAGCTCTTCCTGGTGTTGGGCCTCCATCCTGTCCCTCCGCTGGGCCTCGTCCCGGATCATGGCTTCCGCCTGAGCCTCCCTCCGTTTGGCCTCCTCTTCCTTGGCCTTGGCAGCCGCCTCCTGGCGCTCGGCAGCCTCCTGGTAGATCTGCCTCTCCGCTGTAAGGTCCTGAAGGACCTTCCTGACATCGTTCATGTCCCCAAAGTCGGACAGAACGAAGCCGTGGTTTATGATGTTCTTGGAGAGGCGGCCAGCCTCAGCAGCAAGCTGAACAAAAACACAAGTGTAAGAAAGAAAAATTTCCCAAGAAGAAAAATAAACGGAAAAGAAAAATTGCAAAGTACTTACCACGGTGAGAGAATGGCTGAGGTCCTGGACCTGGAAGATGGAGTTCAAGGAGGCACAAGTGGCGAACCGCTTGGGCGCGCATCGGGTAAGCTGAGAAGCGAACTCGCCTGTCATCTCCGCGGCAAAGGGAGCCAAGGTGGGCCGAAGGAAGCGACGGAACCAGTCCGATAGGGGGTCCAGGTTAAGGTCCCACGGATCCTGTACTCCGGGTTGTTGATACTCGCCTCTACCTCAACCCGCAAAACCCTCCTAAGGGCTTCCACCTCGGCGTACCCCCGGGAGTACTCGTCCATGGCATAGCTATGCTTGGCTATCCGAATCTCTTGCCTCACCTCATCCCCTGGGACCGGAGTAAGCACGATGTTGAGAGGAGCAGGATTTTCTTCCATGGGGGAGACCCCGCCGTCAAGACCATGGGCAGGAGTGTCGGCTCTCCGAGGCCTCTTGGGCTCGTGTTGGGCAATCATCTTGCCCTTGCGCTTACGAATCAGAGCCACCTCAGGCTCCTCTTCGCCTTCCTCAGCCTCCTCCGGAAGGGCTCGGAGCTCTCCCGCACCCTCAGCGACTTCCTCAGAGAAGTCCCACTGCTTCCCTTGGCCTTCTCCTGGAAGCACCTCCTCGTCGTCCACTAAATCAATAGTGTCAGGGGGAGCGCTGGAAGAGACCTTCAGGGAAGGGGCCATGGGAGAGGAGGTAAAGGCTGAAGGAGCCACGGGAGTGTGAACTCCGGCAAGCTGTTCCAAGATGGCGTCCATGGAGACACCTGTTTCACAAAATAAGCAAGTGTTAGATATCTGTGGGGAACCACTTATACAAGATACAACAAATAAGCTACTCCTACCCGAACTTCCTAATTCGGCCCTAGCAAAGTCCTGGACTTTAATGCTGGCAGCATCATCTCCGAGATAACTGTCCGAAGGCCGGAACCAGCTGGACGTTATGTAAGCTGAAGGACCTAAGGGAATAGGTTCCGGAGGGCCAGAGCCCATCCGGGACCGACCTAGGAAATCTCCTAAGTTTGAAAAATAAAATTCCTTCAAACGATCCCCCCACCGGGTCGATGGCATCATAAACCTATGAAGACGCTCGTCGAACCCTACAGGCCTATGACTGGCGTATTCACCAACGGAAGGAACATAACGAATTATCAAAGGAGACTTACCGCCGGCACCGGAGGTGCTAGCACCAGGAGCCCCCGAGTTGGGCTCTGGGACCGAAGGCTGTGGCTGGGGGGTTTGCCTCTCCGAAGAATCCTCAATACGAAGGGGCCTCCTGGCAGGACATCCCCAATCTCTTCTTGAAGAATCTTGTCAAAAAATTTAGCCTCGGACTTCCCGGCAATCGCCTGGCTCCTTCGCACCACCGGACTCCCCACGCGAAGTCCCCTCCCAGAGGCAGCCTGGGCCTGAGAGTATGCCTTCTCCTGGGCCTTCCGGTAGAGATAGTCTTGGTACTTTTTCTCTGCCGTGGCAATAAGCTCATCCCGGAAGGCCTTCTCCGCGACCGACGCCCTTACATTGGGACAGATGACCCGTGAGAGGTTAGAGTCCTCCACGGATTGATGCGGAAGGATAAGTTTGGCCTTCCTGCAGTTCTCCGTGGTGACCAAACCCTCGACATCGAGATCAGCGCGGTCGTAGGAGGCAAAGGCTTGGGCCCTCCGGAGGAAGGTCTGAGTAGGGGTCGTCCGCTGATAGGGTGGGATCCTCACCCACTCAGTAAGGAGCTCTGGGTGATCCACTGCCCTGAACCCAGAGGAAAAGAAAAAGCGATGGCGATACTCCTTGACGTGAGTCTGCCTATTATACGGAACCACCCCCTCGTTAGCGGGATGGATCCGGAACCCATAGAAACCGTCCTTAAGTTTGTCCCCTTTCTTGGGGACGGATACAAGTTCATAAAAATACAAAATTTCCGCCGGGCTGGGAGATCCCCATCCGCGAGCGGCATAAAAAATAAATAAGCCTGAAAGCAGGCGATAAGCTTGAGGAATGAGTTGGTATGGCGCAAGGCCGACAAATACAAGGAAATTAACAAAATAGTCTTGAAGTGGGAGCATGGCACCAGCCATCAGGTGTGTCTGGCTCCAGGCTCCGAAGCCGCCGTAATTGTGGTTAGGCGTCTCCGAGTCGCGAGGTGGCCGGTGATAGGTCCCCGAAGTGGAAGGTTTGATCCCAGCAACGTCCATAATATTCTCCAGCTGATGAGGACAGGTTAGGGTGGAATGAAGCTCAGCCGCTTCCCACCCGGTCGCTCGGGATTTATACCCCTCCTGGGCAACGGGTCCCAGGGAAACCTCCTCCAGAGTGGCCATGCGTTTCCCGCTCTTCTTCGAAGACTTCGAACCAGAGGCAGACATTTTGTATTCTGTGAAAAACAAAAAAAAAGAAAGAGAAAATCCCAGCAGTTAGGTCCCATACCAAACCCTAAGTCAAGAAAAAGGGAATGGGGGTCCCCTAACCACTGGAAAGAGGCCCCCTCCGGACACGTGTCACATGGGAAACGCTAGAAAGATTCCCTGAACAAGTGTCGGGTGCAGTAAAATCGCAGAAGGTGGTTTTACACAGTAAGGGAAACAGAAAGAAAAAGACCCCATTCTATGCCCTAAGCAACCGTTGAACGAAGAACATATGGTCTTCTTCAACAAAAATGCACGATAATAACAGAGGCATAATAATGGCGATCCTACAACTAAAACGATAAACACAAAACAGAATGCATGAAGAACCTAAACACTTGCATGCCCAGAAATCTCAAAATGCGAACCCAGAAAAAACAAACAAAGCAAGTAAAAGCATGTCATTAGCAAAGGATGCAGAAAACTTACAGTAAAGTGTTGAACTGGGGGTCCTGAGTTTAGTCGAGTAAAGACGAGAAGGACTGATGATAGCAAACAAGGAAAAACTGGGAAAAATGGCGAAGTGTTCAGAAGGTTCGTGCTGTTTTTGAAGCGAATCGCTGCATTAAATGTCATCATTAAATGTGCCCCCACGCGCTCTGAGCTTGAGCCGGGGAACCGAGGAGTCAACCGGAGGCACCTGAGCAAGCCTTGGTTTATTTTCCAAGTAAACAAGGCTTGGGGGGTAAATGTTGCCCCTGATTTTGCCCAATATACGTGGACCAATCAAACAGTGACACGTGGATCAGATAACTTGTAAATATTTGATAAGTCTTTGTATGCCACAAGGAAGCACCCTGGGCATAGGTCCCGGAGGAGGCACCCGGAGTACAAGGTGCTCCCGGAAGCTCGCATAGCATAAAGCCTCTCCGGGAAGTGTCAGGCCTCTCCTGAGCAATCAAGTCGCATTTAATGCTGCATGGGACGAAGCGTGTTGGGACTGCAACACGCAATGAAGTCTGACGGCACTACCTCCAAACAGCAGCGCCACAGTAATGATCATTTAAGTCTAGCGACGGCTACTCTGCGAAGAGTCACATCAATCACAAGGCAAAAAGGACATTCCTCATAAAAACCCTACAGCACCTAGGGATTTGACCATGCATTACCCATGGTATATTCATTGGGAATACCCAACTTTATGGATACTTACAGATACGTTTGTAAGAACAATTCTAGGGATTACCCCACCAAAACACTATAAATACCCCCTCAAAACTCATTTAATGGGATCGAGAATCTTTGGTTACATATGAGCAAGAAGAGCAAATACTCACCAAGAACATTCTCTGTATTTATAAGGGTAACATTCCCCCAAGTGTGGAATCTGTATTAAATACATCCATTAATAACAAAGACTCGTGGACTAAGGCTCATTAACGCCCCAACCACGTAAAAATCCTTATCTCACTTTCTTGCAACTTAATATTATAATCATATTTTAATAGTTGCCGAAAATCTCGGTCAACAGTAACGAAATAACTAACCGATACCGAAATAGGGTTCTACTTAGTGGTGTCGATGTACACTCGCAGTAGTGACACTATCACTGTTGATGTTTAGGTGTCCCGTGACACAAAGTATGTAATCAAGATAGGTGTAGGTTATTGGACTCACCAGTTTCGTATTGAAATCACTAACCGACATCGAAATAGAGTTCTACTTAGTGGTGTCGATGTATACTCGCAGTAGTGACACTATCACTATAGCTGTTTAGGGGTCCCGTGACACAAAGTCTATTATCAAGGATGTACACTCGCAGTAGTGACACAATCACTGTAGATGTTTAGGGGTCCTGTGACACAAAGTATTTAATCAAGTTAGGTGTATTGTATCAGAGTCACTAGTTTCGTAACGAAATAACTAACCGATACTGAAATAGGGTTCTACTTAGTGGTGTCGATGTACACTCGCTGTAGTGACACTATCACTGTAGATGTTTAGGGGTCCCGTGACACAAAGTATGTAATCATGTTAGGTGTAGTGTATCGGAGTCACCTGTTTCGTAACGAAATAACTAACCGATACCGAAATAGGGTTCCACTTAGCGTTGTCGATGTACACTCGCAGTAGTGACACTATCACTGTAGATGTTTAGGGCTCCCCTGACACAAAGTATGTAGTC
Organism: Cannabis sativa; assembly: GCF_029168945.1. Classification (NCBI taxonomy): domain Eukaryota; kingdom Viridiplantae; phylum Streptophyta; class Magnoliopsida; order Rosales; family Cannabaceae; genus Cannabis; species Cannabis sativa. Next base: position 39,731,574 of record NC_083606.1, on the reverse strand, counting down.
AAGTTAGGTGTAGGGTATTGTAGTCACTAGTTTCGTAACGAAATAACAAACCGATATCGAAATAGGGTTCTACTTAGTTGTGTCGATGTACAATCGCAGTATTGACACTATCACTATAGGTGTTTAAGGGTCCTGTGACACAAAGTCTGTAATCAAGTTAGGTGTAGTGTATTAGAGTCACCCACTAACTTATACCGAACTAGGGTTCTACTTAGTGATACCGATGTAAACTCGTTAGGTGTACAGTCTGTAATAAAGTTAGGTGTATTGAATCAGAGACACCAATTTCGTAACAAAATCACTAAACGATACTGAAATAGTGTTCTGCTTATTTGTGTCGTTGTACACTCGCAGTAGTGACACTATCACTATAGATGTTTAGGGGTCCCGTCACACAAAGTTTTTAATCAAATTAGGTGTAATGTATCAGAGTTACTAGTTTCGTAACGAAATAACTAACCGATACCAAAATAGGGTTCTACTTAGTGGTGTCGATGTACACTCGCAGTAGTGATACTATCACTGTTGATGTTTAGGTGTCCCGTGACACAAAGTATGTAATCAAGATAGGTGTAGGTTATTGGAGTCACCAGTTTCGTATTGAAATCAATAACCGACATCGAAATAGAGTTCTACTTAGTGGTGTCGATGTACACTCGCAGTAGTGACACTATCATTATAGCTGTTTAGGGGTCCCGTGACACAAAGTCTATTATCAAGTTAGGTGTACGGTAACAGAGTCGCCCACTAACCAATACCAAACTAGGGTTCTACTTAGTGGTACCGATGTACACTCGTTACGTGAACAGTCTGTAATAAAGTTTGGTGTAGTGTATCGGGGTCACGAATTTCGTAACGAAATCACTAACCGATACTGAAATAGGGTTCTAGTTAGTGGTGCCGATGTACACTCGCAGTAGTGACACAATCACTGTAGATGTTTAGCGGTCCCGTGACACAAAGTATTTAATCAAGTTAGGTGTATTGTATCAGAGTCACTAGTTTCGTAACAAAATAACTGACCGATACTGAAATAGGGTTCTACTTAGTGGTGTCGATGTACACTCGCTGTAGTGACACTATCACTGTTGATGTTTAGGTGTCCCGTGACACAAAGTATGTAATCAAGTTAGGTGTAGGTTATTTGAGTCACCAGTTTCATAACAAAGTCACTAACCAATACAGAAATAGGGTTCCACTTAGCGTTGTCGATGTACACTCGCAGTAGTGACACTATCAATGTAGATGTTTAGGGGTCCCCTGACACAAAGTATGTAGTCAAGTTAGGTGTAGGGTATTGTAGTCACTAGTTTCGTAACGAAATAACTAACCGATATCGAAATAGGGTTCTTGTGTCGATGTACAATCGCAGTATTGACACTATCACTATAGGTGTTTAAGGGTCCTGTGACACAAAGTCTGTAATCAAGTTAGGTGTAGTGTATTAGAGTCACCCACTAACCAATACCGAACTAGGGTTCTACTTAGTGATACCGATGTACACTCGTTAGGTGTACAGTCTGTAATAAAGTTAGGTGTATTGAATCGGAGACACCAATTTCGTAACAAAATCACTAAACAAATTTGAAATCGTGTTCTACTTATTTGTGCCGATGTACACTCGAAGTAGTGACACTATCACTATAGATGTTTAGTGGTCTCGTCACACAAAGTTTTTAATCAAGTTAGGTGTAATGTATCAGAGTTACTAGTTTTGTAACGAAATAACTAACCGATACCGAAATAGGGTTCTACTTAGTGGTGTCGATGTACACTCGCAGTAGTGACACTATCACTGTTGATGTTTAGGTGTTCAGTGACACAAAGTATGTAATCAAGTTAGGTGTAGGTTATTGGAGTCACCAGTTTCATAACGAAGTCACTAACCGATATCGAAATAGAGTTCTACTTAGTGGTGTCGATGTACACTCGCAGTAGTGACACTATCACTATAGGTGTTTAGGGGTACCATGACACAAAGACTGTAATCAAGTTACGTGTAGTGTAACAGAGTCACCCACTAACCGATACCAAACTAGGGTTCTACTTGGTGGTACCGATGTACACTCATTAGGTGAACAGTCTATAATAAATTTAGGTGTAGTGTATCAAAGTCACCAATTTCGTAACGAAATCACTAACCGATACTGAAATAGGGTTCTAGTTAGTGGCATCGAGCTCGCAGTAGTGACACTATCATTGTAGATGTTTAGGGGTGCCGTGACACAAAGTACTTATTCAAGTTAGGTGTAGTGTATCGGAGTCACTAGTTTCGTAACGAAATCACTAACCGATACCGAAATAGGGTTCTACTTAGTGGTGTCAATGTACACTCGCAGTAGTGACGCTATCACTGTTGATGTTTAGGTGTCCCATGACACAAAGTATGTAATCAAGTTAGGTGTAGGGTATTGGAGTCACCAGTTTCGTATTGAAATCACTAACCGACATCGAAATAGAGTTCAACTTAGTGGTGTCGATGTACACTCGCAGTAGTGACACTATCACTATAGCTGTTCAGGGGTCCCGTGACACAAAGTCTGTCATCAAGTTAGGTGTACTGTAACAGAGTCACCCACTAACCCATACCGGACTAGGTTTCTACTTAGTGGTACCGATGTACACTCGTTACGTGAACAGTCTGTAATAAAGTTTGGTGTAGTGTATCGGGGTCACCAATTTCGTAACGAAATCACTAACCGATACTGAAATAGGGTTGTAGTTAGTGGTGCCGATGTACACTCGCAGTAGTGACAGAATCACTGTAGATGTTTAGGGGTCCCGTGACGCAAAGTATTTAATCAAGTTAGGTGTATTGTATCAGAGTCACTAGTTTCGTAACGAAATAAGTAACCGATACTGAAATAGGGTTCTACTTAGTGGTGTCTGTAACACCCTAACTATCTTAGGCGTATTACGTGATTTTTAAACGTACTGTGCAGCTCGTTGCTAATCAACGAGGTTTATGGAAAAACGTGATTAATTAAAATTTTGCTTTTTAATTAAACTTATAAACCATATTATAAAAAGTCTCGGGATCCCGATTTATAAAAATATTTACAAACGTTTTTACTGTTTAACTTTTACATCAAAATAAAGTCGTCTAACGACATTTACAAAATCTCAGCCGTGCTGTCCCGAGGATCGTACGCTCCAGGCCTAACCGCCCCGACATGTACAATCCCATAAGCTCGCTCACGGTCCATCAGCAACTGCCTTGCCTTTACCTACACATGAACGTAAACTGTGAGTCGACAGACTCAGTAAGAAAAGCATAATAATATCATACATAAAACTGACTGCCATGTCCAACACGATACTGAGTCCCGCTACTGCCGTGTCCAACATGGTACTGAGCACTACTGCCATGTCCAACATGGTACTGAGTTTTGAACGTTCAGGGGACGGTACTATTGACAAATATCCTCCTGATCGGTCGAACCGGTCATACTCCGGCTGCTGGTCATACTCCAGCCTGTACCGACGGGATAAGTCAATAGCACTGAACCACCAACCAGTGTCAGCCTGATCGGTCGAACCGGTCATACTCCGCCGCCGGTCATACTCCACTCGTACCGACGTGACAGGGTTGGGTGGTTCGAAGCCTAAATACATATCTAATGTAAACTAACAGGCTTCCTACATGCACGCTAAACATGTAAACTACATATGCATACTGTTATACTAATCTTACCTGGATTCCGATTTCGTGTGTGCCGTCAACCCGACCGGAACCGAAGCCGAACGGCGGACATCGGCTCCTAAACCATAAAAATCACAACGCTATAAGTGACACGCTAAATCACTTCCCGGGGACTAAAACTCGAAACTAAAAGTTTCCCTATCGATAAAAAGCATGGCAATACCCCTAAAAACCCAAAAACGAGGAAAACTAGGGTTCTGAAAAATCCCCCATCCGGAAGTCCGGTTGCCCAACCGGAATTCCGGTTCTGGGAAAATCTGAACCCCCATCCGGAATTCCGGATGCTCAACCGAATTCCGGTTCCTCGCGAGCAGAACCAAAAATTCCCATATCTTGACCAATTCGAACCCAATTGATCCCAAACTTTCCGTACACCGCTCTATAGGTCCCAAATGACCATTCCAAGGCCTCAAACCTACCCAGAAACCTCACAAGCAAATTTCACCATTGAAGACCAAGCTTTGAGTTCAAGAACTCAAACTTGGTTAAACCCACTAACATGCACCCTAGCCTAGTTAATTCTACTTAACTAAGCATAGAAATACCTCTGCAAACTAACAAAAACATCCAGCAATTATACAGAAACAAAACATGCATTTTCTCACAAAAATCATCAATTTTCACATATAAATTAAAAGCTTGAACAACCTAGCTACTCATGCTTCAAATAACTCATTTATCATCAAAAATCATGCTTTGAATCCATGAATTAACAACAAAATTACAGCAGCAAGAACATTTCACAATCACATGCATTTTCAACACTTTTCATCATTTTCTTGAATAAAACACAAAGTAAGGTTGAGAACCACTTACAAGCAACTAAGGATCACAAAAATCAACACAAGGAAGACTTGAATCACCAAGAAAATTCCCCCTCCTTGCTGCTCAAAGATGGCCGAGAGAGAGAGAGAGTGTTTGTGTGTGAGTTTTTGGAATTTCTTTTTTCAAAAAGCTAAGTGTTGGAAAAAGAATAAAAATCATAATATATCATCTTAATAAACCCATTTCAGCCAAAAAGGTTATTTAAAAATAACATTAAATTCTTTTATTAAATCAAATAAGACAAAACACTAATGGGGCAAAAAGACCATTTTGCCCCTCCACCATAAAATCACATAATTCATACTAAAGGGGTATTTTTGGGACATTCTAAATTCCCGGCCATTCCCGACATTCCCAATGTCTAAAACCCGTCCCCAAAATACTAACATACTAAGTTGTGATTTCTACTGAGCCAAACGCCGCGTTCCAAAATACCGGACACCGGAAATACGAAACATAAAAACTGCTGATGACATAATTATGCATATCTGAATTCCATAAATAACAATGATAAATTATTTAAATAGCTATAAATAATTTCCTGATTAACATAAATAACTGCTAATTTCCAAATTAACAAAGCGGGCTTTACAACTATCCCCCCCTTAAAAGGATTTCGTCCCCGAAATCTAACCTGAATAACTCTGGATATTGAGCTCGCATATCTGACTCAAGCTCCCAGGTGGCTTCTTCCACCTTACTGTTTCTCCAGAGAACCTTGACCAACGCTATGGTCTTATTCCGAAGGACTTTATCCTTTCTATCCAGGATCTGCACTGGCTGTTCCTCATAAGACATATCTGACTGAAGCTGAAGGCTCTCATAACTGAGTATATGAGAGGGGTCTGAAACGTATTTTCTCAACATTGAGACATGAAATACGTTGTGCACTGCTGATAAAGCTGGAGGCAATGCTAACCGATATGCCACTTGACCTATCTTCTCGAGAATCTCGAAAGGTCCTGTAAATCTAGGGCATAACTTGCCTCTTTTCCCGAAACGTTTAATCCCCTTCATCGGAGATACTCGCAAAAACACATGGTCCCCTACTCGGAACTCAACATCCCTACGTTTCGGATCTGCGTAACTCTTCTGTCTGCTCTGGGAGGCAAGCATTCTAGCTTTTATCTTTTCAATTGCCTCATTGGTCCGCTGAACTGAATCCGGACCTAGGTATTTCCTCTCCCCTGTCTCATCCCAGTGGATAGGGGATCTGCACTTCCTACCGTACAACAGTTCATAGGGTGCCATCCCTATCGTACTCTGATAACTGTTGTTGTATGAAAACTCTATTAACGGTAGGTATTTACTCCATGAACCCTCAAAGTCCATAACACAGGCTCTCAGCATATCCTCCAATATCTGAATTGTCCTTTCGGACTGACCATCTGTCTGAGGATGAAATGCTGTACTGAATTTTAGTTTCGTACCCATTGCCCGTTGCAAACTCTGCCAAAATTTGGAGGTGAATTTCGGATCCCTGTCCGAAACTATAGACTTCGGTACCCCGTGAAGTCTCACTATTTCCCTGACGTACAGTTCTGCCAACTGATCCACTGAAAATGTCGTTCTAACCGGCAGAAAATGAGCAGATTTCGTAAATCGATCCACCACTACCCAGATGGAATCATACATACCCGTGGTCCTAGGTAACCCGACCACAAAATCCATCGTAATATCCTCCCATTTCCACTCTGGTAGGGTTAGAGGCTGCAACAACCCTGCTGGTCTCTGATGTTCAGCCTTGATCTGCTGACACGTGAGGCATCTCGATACGAATTCTACCAAATTCTTCTTCATACCGCTCCACCAGAAGTACGGTTTCAAGTCTTGGTACATCTTGGTGGTGCCGGGATGCAGAGAATATGGAGTAGAATGAGCCTCCTCAGAGATCTCGTTCTTCAAGTCCACACTGTTCGGGACACAAACCCTGGCTTTATACAAAAGCATTCCACTATCTGACACTGAAAAGTCTTTGGCTTGACCAGCCAGTACCTCATCTCGGATCTTCACTAACTCCGGATCTGTTGTCTGAGCAACCTTTATTCTTTCCAACAGATCAGATTGCAGCGTTAAGTTGTGAAGCTGACCTACCACAAACTCAATGCTGGATCTAACCATATCCTCTGCTAGCTGAGGTGAGATTTGAACCATGCTAGCTACTTGCCCGGGACCCTTTCTGCTCAGGGCATCGGCCACTACATTGGCTTTCCCGGGATGGTAAAGGATCTCACAATCATAATCCTTCACTAGTTCCAACCAACGCCTTTGTCTCATGTTCAAATCTTTCTGAGTAAAGAAATACTTGAGACTTTTATGGTCGGTATAGATCTCGCACTTCTCCCCATAAAGGTAATGCCGCCAAATCTTCAGTGCAAAAACCACTGCGGCCAATTCTAAATCATGAGTCGGGTATCGCTGCTCATAATCCTTTAACTGACGGGAGGCATAAGCGATAACCCGATCGGCTTGCATCAATACGCACCCCAAACCCTGTTTGGATGCGTCACAGTAGACCACGAACTTCTCCTCGTCCGAAGGCAAAGCTAGTACCGGAGCAAAGAATCAATCTCCGTTTCGGCTCCCGAAAACTAGCTTCGCATTTATCCGTCCCGGATAAATCGCTGATTCTTCTTTGTAAGCTCGGTTAGGGGCATTGAAATTTTGGAGAACCCCTCCACGAACCTACGATAGTACCCAGCTAATCCCAAGAAGCTTCTGATCTCTGTCACTGTCTTCGGTCTCGGCCAATCCCTGACGGATTCAATCTTCCCGGGATCCACCTTGATCCCATCTTTACTCACAATGTGCCCTAGGAAGGACACCTGAGACAACCAGAACTCACATTTCTTGAACTTGGCGTAGAGCTTATGTTCTCGAAGTCGTTGCAGTACCATTTGAAGATGTAACTCATGCTCCTCTTCTGACTGAGAGTACACGAGGATGTCGTCGATAAACACAATTACACAGATATCGAGGAAATCCTTGAATACTCTATTCATCAGGTCCATGAATGCTGCAGGAGCATTGGTTAGTCCGAATGACATAACCAGAAACTCGTAGTGTCCATACCTAGTGCGGAAAGCCGTCTTTGGAATGTCCTCCTCTCGGATCCTCAACTGATGATAACCCGAACGGAGGTCAATCTTAGAAAAGACTGTCTTCCCCTGAAGCTGATCGAACAAGTCATCAATCCTAGGTAGTGGATATTTATTCTTCACCGTCAGCTTGTTCAACTCTCTGTAGTCGATGCACATCCTCATAGATCCATCCTTCTTCTTCACGAACAAAACCGGGGCTCCCCAAGGTGATACACTGGGCCGAATGAACCCTATGTCGAGCAACCCTTGGAGCTGAATCTTCAATTCCTTAAGTTCAGCTGGAGCCATCCTATACGGGGCTTTGGAAACCGGATCCACCCCTGGTGCCAAGTCAATCACAAAGTCGATCTCCCGATGAGGTGGTAACCCTGGAAGTTCTTCGGGAAAAACGTCCAAAAATTCCCGAACCACTCTGATGTCCTCTGGCCGAATGGTGTCTGGCCGAGTGGTGTCCACCACCACGGCCAGAAACCCTAAGCACCCACCGTGCAATAATTCTCTCGCTGACATAGCCGAGATCACCGGGATCCGAGATCCCTGAACCGAACCCACAAATACGAACGGTTCTTCACTTTCCGGTTGGAAGACCACCATCTTCCTCTTACAGTCAATGCTCGCCGAATATTTAGATAGGAAGTCCATTCCTAAAATAATATCAAATTCGACTAAGCTCATCTCTATCAGATCAGCGCTTAACTCTCTACCATCTATCCTGATCGGCATAGACCTAATCCACCTATTGGAGATAACCAATTCTCCGCTGTAAATGTGGTTCCAAACCCTGACTCATATCTATCAAAGGGTCTACCCAACTTACTAAAGACGCTGGCCGCCACATAAGAACGTGTAGCCCCAGAATCAAACAAAGATCGAATAAAACGAGTCGTTAATAAGAATCTGACCTGTAACAACCGATGGGCTGGCATCTGCATCAGCCTGCGTGATCGCGAATACCCTGGCTGGAGTGGGCATCGTTGGAGCTCTCGGTGCCTCCGGCCGAGCCGGGGACATTCCCTCTTGAAGTGCTCCGGCATGCCACAATGAAAGCATCCCCGCCCCTTGCACTCTCCCCGATGGTGCCTCCCGCAGCCTAGGGCACTCGGGGTAGGAGAAGCGAGTCTCATTACCACCAGACGACTCCCTCTCGTTCGGTTCCCCCGAACCTCTTGTTTTGGCTCGAGCCGCCGAAGCGATGGGTGCCCTCTTCCTCTCGATCAATGGCCGAACCACTACTCCCCCGCCGAAACCCGATGCAGAGGGGTAGGAGCTCCGCCACCAACCGAGTACCGGGCCGAATCCGACATACACCCCACCGCGCCCTCGCCTCGCAAAGGCCTTCTCCACCATCTGAGCGTAGGTGGTGCTGTCGTCTGTGGTAATCATCAGGTCATGCCTGATCTTGGGATGCAACCCGTCCAGGTACTTCTCCTTCCCCGCCGAAGTCGGTCGGCACGATTCCCGAGGCTAACCTCGCCAATGGCCAAACTGAGTAGTATACTCAGTGACACTCATGTTCTCCCGCTGGGTCAGGTGAACGAATTCCTTTCTCTTGGCGCTTCTAACCGCCTCATTGTAGTACTTCGCGTTGAAAAGTTCTTGGAACCTCTCCCAAGTCATGGTGGTGACATCGTGAATCTGAGACACCATGTCCCACCATACCAGGGCATCCTCCTGGAACTGAAATGTGGCGCACACCACTCTGTCGTTGCCGGTGACACCCATAAAGTTCAGAATTCTGGTGATCACCGTAAGCCACTGCTCGGCTTTCGACACATCTGGACCTCCCAGGAATACCGGAGGTGCTTGCTTCCGGAACCTCTCATACAAAGGCTCCAATCTATGGGCCGCCACTACCATCTCGGCCTGGGCAGCAGGGGCAGGTGCCACTGGAACTACTGGCACTGGAACTGCAGGAGCACCCTGCTGTCTCAACCTCTGAATCTCGAGGTCTTGCTCTTCGATCCTGGCTTGCATCTCCGCAAACCGCAACTCCCAATTCGGGGCTCCCTGATCGGCTGGGGGAGCCTGGGCAGCCTGTGGCGGGTTCTCATCACCCCGACCACGAGCCCTGCCTCGGGGACCTCTACCTCGGCCCCTAGCAGGTGGGGGAAACCGAGCTCCCTCTCCCTGATTCGACCCCACGGAGTTGCCTCGACTCCTGGTAGTCCGCCTGGCGTCAATCTAGTTAGAACCGCCTGCGAAACCAAGAGTTGGCATATCAGGTCGTATTCAAGGCGAGCTTACTAATGCCGCTTAATTTGGAAATTAGAAATGAAACATGCGCCTATTCTACTATCAGGCTACTAACATGCTTCCTAACAGGCTTTTCTTTTTCATAACTGAATAAAATAAACTACTAAAGCAATAAAGGCTTACTGAACCGTGAACCGAGCTAACTGCTGATGATGATTGTACATGTCGTGACGATCTTCGGAAGACAACCTGGCGGCTCTGATACCAAATTGTAACACCCTAACTATCTTAGGCGTATTACGTGATTTTTAAACGTACTGTGCAGCTCGTTGCTAATCAACGAGGTTTATGGAAAAACGTGATTAATTAAAATTTTGCTTTTTAATTAAACTTATAAACCATATTATAAAAAGTCTCGGGATCCCGATTTATAAAAATATTTACAAACGTTTTTACTGTTTAACTTTTACATCAAAATAAAGTCGTCTAACGACATTTACAAAATCTCAGCCGTGCTGTCCCGAGGATCGTACGCTCCAGGCCTAACCGCCCCGACATGTACAATCCCATAAGCTCGCTCACGGTCCATCAAGAATCGCCTTGCCTTTACCTACACATGAACGTAAACCGTGAGTCGACGGACTCGCAAGAAAAGCATAATAATATCATACATAAAACTGACTGCCGTGTCCAACACGATACTGAGTCCCGCTACTGCCGTGTCCAACATGGTACTGAGCACTACTGCCATGTCCAACATGGTACTGAGTTTTGAACGTTCAGGGGACGGTACTATTGACAAATATCCTCCTGATCGGTCGAACCGGTCATACTCCGGCTGCTGGTCATACTCCAGCCTGTACCGACGGGATAAGTCAATAGCACTGAACCACCAACCAGTGTCAGCCTGATCGGTCGAACCGGTCATACTCCGGCTGCTGGTCATACTCCAGCCTGTACCGACGTGACAGGGTTGGGTGGTTCGAAGCCTAAATACATATCTAATGTAATCTAACAGGCTTCCTACATGCACGCTAAACATGTAAACTACATATGCATACTGTTATACTAATCTTACCTGGATTCCGATTTCAGGTGTGCCGGTCAACCTGACTGGAACTGAAGCTGAACGGCGGACATCGGCTCCTAAACCATAAAAATCACAACGCTATAAGTGACACGCTAAATCACTTCCCGGGGACTAAAACTCGAAACTAAAAGTTTCCCTATCGATAAAAAGCATGGCAATACCCCTAAAAACCCAAAAACGAGGAAAACTAGGGTTCTGAAAAATCCCCCATCCGGAAGTCCGGTTGCCCAACCGGAATTCCGGTTCTGGGAAAATCTGAACCCCCATCCGGAATTCCAGATGCTCAACCGGAATTCCGGTTCCTCGCAGGCAGCAACCAAAAATTCCCATATCTTGACCAATTCGAACCCAATTGATCCCAAACTTTCCAGACCTGCTCTATAGGTCCCAAATGACCATTCCAAGGCCTCAAACCTACCCAGAAACCTCACAAGCAAATTTCACCATTGAAGACCAAGCTTTGAGTTCAAGAACTCAAACTTGGTTAAACCCACTAACATGCACCCTAGCCTAGTTAATTCTACTTAACTAAGCATAGAAATACCTCTGCAAACTAACAAAAACATCCAGCAATTATACAGAAACAAAACATGCATTTTCTCACAAAAATCATCAATTTTCACATATAAATTAAAAGCTTGAACAACCTAGCTACTCATGCTTCAAATAACTCATTTATCATCAAAAATCATGCTTTGAATCCATGAATTAACAACAAAATTACAGCAGCAAGAACATTTCACAATCACATGCATTTTCAACACTTTTCATCATTTTCTTGAATAAAACACAAAGTAAGGTTGAGAACCACTTACAAGCAACTAAGGATCACAAAAATCAACACAAGGAAGACTTGAATCACCAAGAAAATTCCCCCTCCTTGCTGCTCAAAGATGGCCGAGAGAGAGAGAGAGTGTTTGTGTGTGAGTTTTTAGAATTTCTTTTTTCAAAAAGCTAAGTGTTGGAAAAAGAATAAAAATCATAATATATCATCTTAATAAACCCATTTCAGCCAAAAAGGTTATTTAAAAATAACATTAAATTCTTTTATTAAATCAAATAAGACAAAACACTAATGGGGCAAAAAGACCATTTTGCCCCTCCACCATAAAATCACATAATTCATACTAAAGGGGTATTTTTGGGACATTCTAAATTCCCGGCCATTCCCGACATTCCCAATGTCTAAAACCCGTCCCCAAAATACTAACATACTAAGTTGTGATTTCTACTGAGCCAAACGCCGCGTTCCAAAATACCGGACACCGGAAATACGAAACATAAAAACTGCTGATGACATAATTATGCATATCTGAATTCCATAAATAACAATGATAAATTATTTAAATAGCTATAAATAATTTCCTGATTAACATAAATAACTGCTAATTTCCAAATTAACAAAGCGGGCTTTACAGTGTCGATGTACACTCGCAGTAGTTACACTATCACTGTTGATGTTTAGGTGTCCCGTGACACAAAGTATGTAATCAAGTTAGGTGTAGGGTAAAAGAGTCACCCATTAATCGATACCGAACTAGGGATCTACTTAGTGGTACCGATGTACCCTCGTTAGGGGAAGATTCAGTAATAAAGTTACGTGTAGTGTATCGGAGTCATCAATTTCGTAACGAAATCACTAACCGAAATTGAAATAGGTCCCGTGAGACAAAGTTTGTAATCATGTTAGGTGTAGTGTTTCGGAGTCACCAGTTTCCTAGCGAAATAACTAATAGATACCGAAATAGGGTTCCACTAAGTGTGGTCGATGTACACTCGCAGAAGTGACACTGTCACTGTAGATTTTTAGGGGTCCCATGACACAAAGTATGTAATCAAGTTAAATGTAGGGTATTGTAGTCACCAGTTTCGTAACGAAATCACCAACCGATACCGAAATAGGGTTCTACTTAGTTGTGTCGATGTACACTCGCAGTATTGACACTATCACTATAGGTGTTTAAGGGTCCCGTGACACAAAGTCTGTAATCAAGTTAGGTGTAGTGTATTAGAGTCACCCACTAACCGATACCGAACTAGGGTTCTACTTAGTGGTACCGATGTACACTCGTTAGGTGTATAGTCTGTAATAAAGTTAGGTGTATTGAATCGGAGTCACCAATTTCGTAACAAAATCACTAACCAATACTAAAATAGTGTTCTACTTAGTGGTGCCGATGTACACTCACAGTAGTGACACTATCACTTTAGATATTTAGGGGTCCTGTCACACAAAGTATTTAATCAAGTTAGGTGTAGTGTATCAGAGTTACTAGTTTCGTAATGAAATAACTAACCAATACCGAAATAGGGTTCTACTTAGTGGTGTCAATGTACACTCGCAGTAATGACACTATCACTGTTGATGTTTAGGTGTCCCGTGACACAAAGTATGTAATCAAGTTAAGTGTAGGGTATTTTAGTCACCAGTTTCGTAACGAAATCAAAAACCAATATCGAAATAGGGTTCTGCTTGGTTGTGCCGATGGACACTCGCAGTATTGACACTATCACTATAGGTGTTTAGGGGTCCCGTGACACAAAGTCTGTAATCAAGTTAGGTGAAGTGTATCAGAGTCACCCACTAACCGATACCAAACTAGGGTTCTTGTTAGTGGTACCGATGTACACTCGTGAGGTGTACAGTCTGTAAGAAAGTTAGGTGTAGTGTATCGGAGTCACCAATTTGGTAACGAAATCACTAACCGATACTTAAATAGGGTTCTACTTAGTGGTGCCGATGTACACTCGCAATAGTGACACTATCATTGTAGATGTTTAGGGGTCCCGTGACACAAAGTATTTAATCAAGTTAGGTGAAGTGTATCGGAGTCACTAGTTTCGTAACGAAATAACTAACCGATACTGAAATAGGTTTCTACTCGCAGTAGTGACACTATCACTGTTGATGTTTACGTGTCCCGTGACACAAAGTTTGTAATCAAGTTAGGTGTAGGGTATTGGAGTCACCCATTTCGTATTGAAATCCCTAACCGATATCGAAATAGAGTTCTACTTAGTGGTGTCGATGTACACTCGCAGTAGTGACACTATCACTATAGGTGTTTAGGGGTCCCGTGACACATAGTCCGTAATCAACTTAGGTGTAGTGCAACAGAGTCACCCACTAACCCATACCGAACTAGGGTTCTACTTAGTGGTACCGATGTACACTCGTTACGTGAATAGTCTGTAATAAAGTTTGGTGTAGTGTATCGGAGTCACTAATTTTGTAACGAAATCACTAACCGATACTGAAATAGGGTTCTAGTTAGTGGTGCCGATGTACACTCGCAGTAGTGACACAATCACTGTAGATGTTTAGGGGTCATTTGACACAAACAATTTAATCAATTTGGTGTAGTGTATCAGAGTCACGAGTTTCGTAACGAAATAACTAACCGATACCGAAATAGGGTTCTACTCAGTTGTGTCGATGTACACTCGCAGTAGTGACACTATCACTGTTGATGTTTAGGTGTCCCGTGACACAAAGTATGTAATCAAGTTAGGTGTAGGCTATTGGAGTCACCAGTTTCGTATTGAAATCACTAACTGATATCCAAATAGAGTTCTACTTAGTGGGGTCGATGTACACTCGCAGTAGGGACACTATCACCATAGGTGTTTAGGGGTCCCGTGACACAATGTCTGTAATCAAGTTAGGTGTAGTGTATCAGAGTCACCCACTAACTGATACCGAACTAGGTTTCTACTTAGTGTTACCGATGTACACTCGTTAGGTGTACTGTTTGTAATAAAGTTAGGTGTAGTGTATCGGAGTCACCCATTTCGTAACGAAATCACTAACCGATACCGAAATAGGGTTTTACTTAGCGCTGTGGATGTACACTCGAAGTACTGACCATATCACTGTAGATGTTTAAGGTGACACAAAGTATTTAATCAAGTTAGGTGTAGTGTATCAGAGTCACTAATTTCGTAACGAAATAACTAACCGATACCAAAATAGGGTTCTACTTAGTGGTGTCGATGTACACTCGCAGTAGTGACACTATCACTGTTAATGTTTAGGTGTCCCGTGACACAAAGTATGTAATCAAGTTAGGTGTAGTGTATCAGAGTCACTAGTTTCGCAACGAAATAACTAACCGATACCAAAATAAGGTTCTACTTAGTGGTGTCGATGTACACTCGCAGTAGTGACACTATCACTATAGGTGTTTAGGGGTCCCGTGACACATAGTCTGTAATCAAGTTAGGTGTAGTGTAACAAAGTAACCCACTAACCCATACCGAATTAGGGTTCTACTTAGTGGTACCGATGTACACTCGTTACGTGAATAATCTGTAATAAAGTTTGGTGTAGTGTATCGGAGTCACCAATTTCGTAACAAAATCACTAACCGATACTGAAATAGGGTTCTAGTTAGTGGTGCCGATGTACACTAATATCACTGTAGATGTTTAGGGTTCCTATGACACAAAGTATTTAATCAAGTTAGGTGTAGTGTATCAGAGTCACTAGTTTCGTAACGAAATCACTAACCGATATTGACATAGGGTTCTTCTTAGTTGTGCCGATGTACACTCGCAGTATTGACAATATCACTATAGGTGTTTAGGGGTCCCGTGACACAGAGTCTATAATCAAGTTAGGTGTAGTGTATCAGAGTCACCCACTAAGCGATACCGAACTAGGGTTCTACTTAGTGTTACTTATGTACACTCGTTAGGTGTACTGTTTGTAATTAAGTTAGGTGTAGTGTATCAGAGTCACCAATTTCGTAACGAAATCACTAACCGATACCGAAATAGGGTTCTACTTAGCGCTGTCGATGTACACTCGCAGTAGTGACACTATCACTGTAGATGTTTAAGGTTCCTGTGACACAAAGTATTTAATCAAGTTAGGTGTATGGTATTGTAGACACCAGTTTCGTAACGAAATCACTAACCGATGTCGACATAGGGTTCTCCTTAGTTGTGCCGATGTACACTCGCAGTATTGACACTATCACTATAGGTGTTTAGGGGTCCCGTGACACAAAGTCTGTAATCAAGTTAGGTGTTGTGTATCAGAGTCACCCACTAACCGATACCGAACTAGGGTTCTACTTAGTTTTACCGATGTACACTCGTTAGTTGTACTATTTGTAATAAAGTTAGGTGTAGTGAATCGGAGTCACCAATTTCGTAACGAAATAACTAACCAATACCGAAATAGGGTTCTACTTAGCGGTTTCGATGTACACTCGCAGTAGTGACACTATCACCGTAGATGTTTAGGGGTCTCGTGACACAAAGTATGTAATCAAGTTAGGTTTAGGGTATTGTCGTCACGAGTTTCGTAACGAAATCACTAAGTGATATCGAAATAGGGTTTTACTTATCAACTGGGTGGTTACATTGGTTGATTGAGGATGTTTGAAAGCTGTCCGAACCGACTTCACTGTCCGAGTGATGTATTGTTGACACTCATTTGAAATCATCCGGTGTCACCACCCTATGATGGGATTTTGGCGTGCGTTCATGTTGGGTGATTGAGGATGTTGAAAACCCATCTTAAACGACTTCATTGTCAGAAGGATGGGGGACACTCGTAAAAAATTATGCTGCGACACAACCATCAACTGGGTGGTTACGTTGGTTGATTGAGGATGCTTGAAAGTTGTCCGAACCGACTTCACTATTGGAGTGATGTATTGTGGACACTCATTTGAAATCACCCGGGGTCACCACCCTCCGATGGGATTTCGGTGGGCGTTTACGTTGGGTGATTGAGGATGTTTGAAAGCCATCTTGACCGACTTCGTTGTCAAAAGGATGGGGGACACTAGTCTAAAATCATTCGGCGTCACAACCATCAACTGGGTAGTTACATTGGTTGATTGAGGATGTTTGAAAGCTTTCCGAACCAAGTTCACTGTCGGAGTAATGTATTGCTAACACTCATTTGAAATGATCCGGTGTCACCACCCTCCAATGGGATTTCGGCTTGCGTTCACGTTGGCTGATTGAGGATGTTTGAAAGCCATCTTGACCGACTTCATTATTAGAAGGAAGGGGGACACTCCTCTAAAATCATTCGGCATCACAACCATCGACTGGGTGGTTACGTTGGTTGATTGAGGATGTTTGAAAGCTGTCCGAACCGACTTCACTGTCGGAATGATGTATTGCTGACACTCATTTTAAATGATTTGGGGTCACCACCTTCCGATGGGATTTCAGCAGGCGTTCACGTTGGGTGATTGAGGATGTTTGAAAGCCATCTTGACCGACTTCATTGTCAGAAGGATGGGGAACACTCGTCTCAAATCATTCGGCATCACAACCATCAACTGGGTGGTTACGTTGGTTGATTGAGGATGTTTGAAAGCTGTCCGAACCCACTTCACTGTCGGAGTGATGTCTTGCTGACACTCATTTGAAATGATCCGATGTCACCACCCTCCAATGGGATTTCGGCAGGCGTTCACGTTGGGTGATTGAGGTTGTTTGAAAGCCATCTTGACCGACTTCATTGTCAGAAGGATGGGGGACACTCGTCTAAAATCATTCGACGTCACAACCATCAACTGGGTTGTTATGTTTGTTGATTGAGGATGTTTGAAAGTTGTCCGAACCGACTTCACTGTCAGAGTGATATATTGCTGACATTGATTTGAAATCATCCGGTGCCAACAGCTTTCGATGGGATTTCGACGGGCGTTCACGTTGGGTGATTGAGGATGTTTGAAAGCCATCTTGACCGACTTCATTGTCAGAAGGATGGGGGACACACGTCTAAAATCATTCAGCGTCACAACCATAAACTGGGTGGTTACGTTGGTTGATTGAGGATGTTTGAAAGCTGTCCGAACCGACTTCACTGTCGGAGTGATGTATTGCTGACACTCATTTGAAATGATCCGGTGTCACAACGCTCCAATGGGATTTCGGCGGGCGTTCACGTTGGGTGATTGAGGTTGGGTTTTATGCCCTAAATAAAACTCTTTACAATCTGATTAGTTATCAATATAAGAAATTTGAAGTGATTGATGTTTGCATGAATTTTACATGCTAATGGTTTAATATGTTTATTACATTTACACACAGAATCAGTTAAATCCAGATCATATGTTTATTCACAATTACAGTATCGTCAACACAGTGGAATGTGATTGTGATCATATGAATCAAAAGAATTGGTCCCTGTTTCATCAATGTTATTGGATTTACACTAATGTGATAATCAGCGATGATGTGTACTTACACTTGGAGTAAGTGTTATGTTCTTTCTAGGACATTAGTAAAGTATACTAGTTTCGAATGTATGGAGTATACATTGGACTAGACCGATATTGCAACTAAGTTAAGATATTACAAACTTACCGTTATACATATCTTTCTAAGTCAATATCAGTAGTTGATCTTAAGATTAAAAGAATCTAAATCCTGATATGCTTAGGCTCAACTCAGGAGTGCTATTCATGTTCTTTGATTTATTAGTTAAGCCTACTTTTAGGTCAGGGTGATACGTAAATTTTGGGAACATGATAGTATGATTGAGTGGGAGTGCTGAACATAAATATGGAATCTATGGCTTCTATTGGTGTATATTAATCAAGTGATGATTCCCTTCGAGCTTGGCAAATAGAAGTAAATGGATGAGCTCTTGTTTAACTGACTAATCATTAGATCACTAAACACCATTTACAGGTAGCTAAGTGTTTTAAGGGGCAAAATACATTGAGGGGTGAGAACGGTAAAGAAATCCCATCTCTATGTAGATCATCTATATAGAGGATCTTTAAATCACAATAAGATTATAACAATGGTTAAATGAGATAGCATATTGATATCGTGGAACATACAATATGCTCTATATAAGTCTGAGAGTGCAATTCTAAGTTCTAAGAGTGGATTCAACGAAGAATTAATAAGTAGGAATTTACTTGGTAAATTTGGTTCACTTATTGGAAGCTCAGCATATAGATCCATGGTCTCCATTCTAGTTGAGAACATTCTTCTTGTAAGACTCATTAATTGATTCGTGATTGATCAATTATAATTCTAAAGTTAGACTATGTCTAATTTTATGAATTTTCACTAAGCAGGGGTGAAAATTGTAAAGAAAAGAGTTTCTAGGTTTATTTATTTATTAATGGACTTTATATGTCTAATTAATAATTAAATTAAATGACAATATTATTTAATAATCTATTTTAGTTATTAAATAATTAGTTTCTGCATTTAAAAGGTTAGAATTGGAAAATTGGCGTTTTTAAGAAAATACAAATAAAATTTGATAAAACTGCAAAATTAAGTGGGGCCCACTACTACACCTTGGCCGGCCACTAAATTAGGAGTTTCAAATTGATTTTTTCATTATTTTAATGCCAAATAATTCCTAACCTAAACCTAGTAGTTCCCTATAAATAGAAAGTGATGGCTCAGTCAAATCACAAGTTTTCACATGCTTTCATTAGTTTTCTGACAAAAATTTCTCTCTTTAGAAAAACTGAGCCTTCCCCACTTTCTATACCTGGCCGAAACCCTCTCTTCTCCTTTCCCTTCATCAATTTCGAACCCTAGTGAAAGAGTAAGTGCCCACACACAGCAAGCAGTAACTCAATCATAGATTGGAAGACTGTGAAGGATCAAACTTGAAGAAGAAGGACATTTGGGCTCAGATCTTGATTATACTCTGCTACAGAAAGGATACAAGCGTTAGAGATTTGAGCGGAAGGAGACATTAATTCCGCTGCATCAATGTAAGGTTTTGTTAACTTTATATGTGTTTAATTTATCGTTTTAGAAAGTTCATATTTAGGGTGTTTAAACAACATACTTGTGAGTAGATCTAAGATCCTGGTAAAATAAATTCCAACAACTGGCCTCAGAGCCATGGTAATTGATTTACTTACATGAAATTTGGACTTTAAAACGATTGTTTGTTATTTGGATGGTTTCATGTTGTATTGAGTGTTATATGATGATTGACTGATGTTTGTAAATTTTGTGAAAAATAATTGAAATTTTGGTTCTGGAATTATTTTTATGGGATATTATGGAAAAAATTAAGCAAGTTACTTTTTCACAGAACTCAATTTCAATTTAATTTGAATTAGTTATGATTTTTTGAAGATTCGAAAAAAAGATAAGGGGGCTGTGCACTCACACGCGCGCGGATTCAGACAACTTCCCTGTCTGAATTCCTCATCCGCGCGCGGACCTCGTTTGGTGCCTCCCTACGCGCGCGCATATCCTGCAAAGTCCCCGTTCCGCCGAGGTTACTCGGCTGTCACCAAGGGACGCGCGCGCGGACAGTAAAAATTTTTGTTTTTCTTCCTTTTTTTCATGCTTTTTCATGGAATTAACTTCCGATTTTTTGTGTAGTTCTGTATTTATACTATTACTATTCCTAATTCAATTCTAATTATCATTATGAATTAATTTAATATTTTTTAAATTTAATTCAAGACATTAGTGTAATTTGAATTTGAAATTAGTAAATATCTATCTTTTTGCTTAATTATTTATCTTATTTTTAAATTTGATTATATCTTATCTTATTTTTAAATTTAAGGTCAGATATTAATTTTTTTTTAAATTAATTTTTTTTAATATTTTGACTGTATTTAAATTTAAAATAAGATAACTATAATAATGTAATTTTAAATAGATGTAAGATATTTTGCTAACTTTTAAATTTTGTTATTTTATTTATTTAAATTAAATTTAAAATCTAAAAAAGATATTTAATTTATCTTTTCTAATTTTTATTTAATTTTTATTTATAAAATAACATTTAATTTTTAAAAGTAATTAGCAAATTTTGAAATGATATTTAGGTTAGTTGAAACCTAATTTTTTAAAATTGTAGGTTTAATTTTAAATATTTTTTTTATAATTTCGAAATTTAAATAAATATTTTTTTTATTTTTGAAAATTAAATTTTAATTTTATTTAAATTAATATTATTATTTATTTTATTTTTCAAAATAAAATATTTATTTTATTTATTTATTTATTTAATTTAATTTTCGAAATTTATTTATTTAAAATTAAATAAATCCTACTTCCAACTATCCAGCTAACCTTGTTGCAGGAGTATGTGGTTTTAGCTTGTGTGTAAGTTTTCAAAACCTATTATTACTTGATTGCAAATAGCCATGGTTACTTTTTGCCAGATCTAATGATCTGATGGCTCCCTTGGTCAAGTTAATAATTTGTAACAGGTAAATTTTACAATCTTCTTTCATCTGTGTATGACCCAGCAACATGATAGGATCCATCCATGTGTGTACCTGTGTGAGCCTATGTGTTTATTTTATTATATAGATGCATATAGGTTGTTGCTAAATAAAATGTCACACCGTGATAGATTTTATTTAGGTCCATTTAGTTCTTGGACCTATTCAATTAATAACAGTTATTTATTTTAAGGTTAAATTCCTCTCTTTTGGGCCTTGTGTGAGAGTTGGGAGCCATAGAAGTGGGTACGACATACTGAACCCAGCACCCCCTCACATGAACTACCCCAATTGTGAAGGCCCATTTGCCTGATTTGAATAACTGTACTAGGTTAATTATATTAGTTTGACCTAATAAAATTGAATTAGCAACATAATTAACTTTTAAAATATATGAAAATTTATTTTCATTTTAATATTTTAAAGTTAATTTTAAGAAAAACACTTTTAGTTATAGATATTATTTCTAGACAAACTATTTGTATTTTTCTTGTATTTAATTAAATATAGAATTTTAACTAACTAGATTCTTTCTGGAACTTATTTAATTAAATATTCCTATTTAAGTTATAAAGTAGTTGTATCAACTAATTTTTTATATCTAACTTAAATTTGAATATTTGATTTAAATTTTAAATCAGGTTGAGGAATCCTAAGAATTAGTTATTAAAGATTCTTATGATATTTTTTAAGTTAATATCTTTTCGAATATTAACTGAAAATAGAATATTTTAGATACTTTTTTAGGTTAATATCTTTTCGAATATTAACTTAAAAAGATATCTTCAAATTAAGTGGTTATAACTTAATTTTTTGATATTTAATTAAATCTAAATTTGAAATTATTTAACTTTTAGATTTTTTCTATATAACTTAAATTAGATATTTTTCAAATTTTTGTTGAAAATATACTTAGTCAAATAAGATATTTTCTAGATAGTTATTTCTAGACTACTTATTATTTCTAATATTTAAAATAGGAAAATTTTATACATTGTGAAATTAATTATTTAAATAATTAATTTTGGTACAATTTTATTAAGTATATTTTTCCTAGTATTAAACTAGAAATTAATAATTAAGCCTTCTCTACACTTAATTATTTTTTCTTGAATTTAATACATTTAATTAACTTGAAAAATTTAAATATTTAAGTTGATTTTCATCATGATACTTAATATTTATTTATTTTTCATGACACTTAATTAAATAGAAAATTATTTTTAGGTTGAAATTTAATTTTTCAACTTAAATTTAAATAATTTTCAATATATATTTTTTATTTTATTAATTAATTTTCGAAAATGACATTTTATTTATGCAATATATTTCGAATTTATTTTTGAAAAATAGATTGAGTTGTAAATTAATTATTTATTTTAATTAATTCTTGGGCCAACTTAAATCAATGATTTTTTCATATATTGATTAATTTAAAATAGATGAATTTAAAATATATTATTAGAAATAGAATTAATTAGTCAAAAGAAAATCTAGATAGGTGATATTTTTGCTTGAAGTATTTCTTTTCTATTTTTTATTATTTTTCAAAAATTGTATAGTTTTTTATACTTTAAATTTTCGATCTCAATAAATATATTCTCAAGGAAATTTTTAAGTTGCTAATTAATCTAATTTAATACAATTTAAATTAATTTCCTTAATATTTATATTTAAGATTATTACTAAGATGGAAATAATTAATTTTATTTCAATCACCATCTAAGTATAATTTTATAAATATTATATTAAATTCTGAATTTTGAATTTCAATTCTTAATTTCGAATTTAATAAGAATTTATTTATTAGAATAATAAAGAAAATACATTTTAAAGAATGAGCTTTATTATTATTAAGATATTCGATCTCCATTGTGGGTTTTACACCGCGTTTGTTTTAGTGAGTAATCCTCCCTAATGGAGGAACGTTCATTAGCAATTTCGCACCGTTTAATCTCGAAAGATAAGAAGTTTGTAAGTGTTTTATATGGTATAGATCACCCTAATGGTGGCGACCATATTTGACTTGCAAATTGCGAAACAATGGTAGTAGCTCATAAGATAGAATAGCCTTGACTCTTGCCTAAACGGGACAACGCTGGATTCCAATCTTGATCGAATAAAAGGTTGCTAGAATGTTTAACATTTTAGATGAGCTGACAACTCTATTCAATGGATGGTAGCTTTGACTCTCGCCTAAACGGAACACTGATATCAGTTTGTTGAAAAACCTTGGAAATTATTTAGGATTGAATTTTTTAAGTATTTTCTCATATCATTCCTACTTGCTATGTGCTTATAATTTCTGAATTGATTTTGTGTTAAACCATTATTAATTTCTATTTGTTTATTTCTATTATTTTGTAGTATCCTGTATTATCAAAATGAATCCCATGTTATCACTGTTGACTGAAAACAAGCTGAATGGATCTAACTTTAATAAGTGGAACGAGAACATTAATATTGCTCTCATAGGAGAAAGTGCCTTGTTTGTTTTAACTGAGTCGTCACCTGAAGTGCCTGGGGACAATGCTTCCAAAGTTGTGAAAGAAAAGTATGAGCGTTAGCAGAAAGCAAATGACAAAGCTCTATACTTTATGTTTTCTAGAATGGTTGACACGCTCAAAACTCGGTTTTCTAAAACCGAAAAGGCCGCTGAAGTTATGACGAAGTTAAATGAGCTATTCGGTAAGGCATCACTTCAGTCACGCTTTGACGCGACTAAGAAGTACATTAATGCACGGATGGAACCTCATCAAAACGTGCGTGACCATGTTCTCCTAATGTCAAGTTATTTCCAAGAAGCCCAGGATCATGGTGCTGAAATGGACAGTGCTACTCAACTATGTCTTATCTTGAATAGCCTGACTCCAGCATTTCTACCATACACATCAAATTATGTCATGAATAAGAAGGAAATTGATTTTCATGAATTAGTCAATGACCTTCAAACTTATGAAAATTTGATTGGAGGACCCAAGAAGAAAGGGAGTAAACCTCACAATCCTGTGAATGGTAATGGGACGATGAAACATGAAGCAAATGTTGCCTCTGCTTCAAAACCCAAATCGAAGAAGAAGTGGAAGAACACCAAGAAGCGAACAAAAGCCATGAAGAATAAAAAGGCTGCTCCTTCTGGTGATGCTACACTTAAAGGAAAGTGTTTCTACTGCAATGAAAAAGGTCATTGGAAACCCCAATGTCCTAAACTTCTTGCAAAGAAACAAGGTATTTCTATTTATAAACTTTAAGAGTCTTAGTGAATTATTATCCAATTGGATTTATGATTCTGGACTAACTTTGTTTATTTGTTTTCTTCTTCTTATAGGCGAAGCTACTTGAACTCAGATTAGTTGGATCAGAAAGCTGGACCAAAGAATGAAATCGTCCAGATGAAGATGAAGCTCTTCAATTTTTTTTGAATTAATTGTTTTAGTTTAAAGACAATTTGGATTTCAAATTTTAGTTAGGGATATTTATCCCTGTTTTTCTCATATTGTTGCCATACATTTTTTTTTAAATTTATTATTAATAAAGTTTCTTTATTTTCGAAATTCAACATTGCAATTTATGAGAATGAGCTTCATTTAATTTATCTTCATCAATTATTACCACATTATATTTATATGTTTGTATATGTAAGTGTTTTTATTATTGATGCAAATTCTATAATATTTACAACTCTTCATAGAGTTATAATAAATAAACACTAGAAACTATTTCTATGTTTATTAATAATTGTTCATTCTAATACAATTATTAAGAATTTGTTTAATAAAAAGATCTTTTGATCTGATAGGGGTGGAGAAAAGTTAAGAAAACTATGCAGTTCAACGATCTTTTATATCTAATGAACTCTGGATAGTATTCAACTCCACATAAACTCTATCACACTAAGAGAATAATGATCTTTACAATCTTTAGGGATGGATCATAATCTCTATATACTTACGGGTGGAGGTTATCCACAAGTACCCTATATGTATATTTTTAGGGGTGGAGTCTATTCCACAATTCCCTATGTAACACATATCTTCTTTAAACATGGAAGTAATATAATGAGTCAGCTATTATCAATATAAATTCTTGATCTTGATTGTATGTTCCATTTCGATTTTACTGTTGTAAGTAAAAGTTTGATACTTATAAAAATTCTTTGTTAAAGTTTCACACTACCTTAATTGAGTGGGAGAATTTTAAAATTCTATACCCATCTTCATTAGGTTGATACTTGTGATAGGTACTTAAGAAGACTACTGAAAAGCAAATCTAACCATTCACATGGATAGGAATTGCTTATCAGAATTATGAGAATAAGATAAAGAACTCTAGTTCAGTCTATTCGAATGACTTGAACCTAGAATTCTTAATCCTCATAAAATTTAATGGTATCTTATTTTTGATTACTTTATCTCTGGCATGTATTTTTCACTTCAAATACTGGTCTGCTATGTTGATGACTTAGTTAAGACTAATACGAAAGTCACAACTAGGTAACTCTCCAAACAATCAGAGGTTAAAAGCATTATTTAACCAGACATCTGCTATTGAGTGGGAGATATCTGAGATGTAATCAAATAGGGAACATTAGAAGATATTCAAGAAAGATTTATGAAAGTGATATATATGTTAGATATTAAGGAACTGTGTATCAGTTGTCCTGGTATCTCACCAACTCATTTCGAGATCTTTGAGATGGTGCTTACTTTGGGGGTGGAGGAATTATTCTATAATAATTCAAGCTCTACCAGAGAAGAGTTATAACTTTGTAAATTTTGAAAATACCAGAAAGTTATATTGCTGAAGAAAAGTCTAGACTGTATTATCTCAATTACATATTTTAAAATATGAGAGATATGTCTTCTGTTAATTCAGATGTACTTTTAAAACAGTAAAGATTTCAGTATCCCTTGATGAGTAAAGCATATAGTAAAGGATGTTTCATAAGTGTATTTATGAACTAGTTTCCAGAAGTTTGGGTGGATTCAAATATACTACACTTGATCTGAAGATCAAGACATCAGATTGACTTATTTGCGCAGTTTGTTTTATGTTAGTGCAAGTGGGAGTTTGTTGGGTTTTATGCCATAAATAAAACTCTTTACAATCTGATTAGTTATCAATATAAGAAATTTGAAGAGATTGATGTTTGCATGAATTTTACATGCTAATGGTTTAATATGTTTATTACATTTACACATAGAATCAGTTAAATCCAGATCATATGTTTATTCACAATTACAGTATCGTCAACACAGTGGAATGTGATTGTGATCATATGAATCAAAAGAATTGGTCCCTATTTCATCAGTGTTATTGGATTTACACTAATGTGATAATCAGAGATGATGTGTACTTACACTTGGAGTAAGTGTTATGTTCTTTCCAGGACATTAGTAAAGTATACTAGTTTCGAATGTATGGAGTATACATTGGACTGGACCGATATTGCAACTAAGTTAAGATATTACAAACTTACCGTTATACATATCTTTCCAAGTAAATATCAGTAGTTGATCTTAAGATTAAAAGAATCTAAATCCTGATATACTTAGGCTCAACTCAGTAGTGCTATTCATGTTCTTTGATTTATTAGTTAAGCCTACTTTTAGGTCAGGGTGATACGTATATTTTAGGAACATGATAGTATGATTGAGTGGGAGTGCTGAACATAAATATGGAATCTATAACTTCTACTGGTGTATAGAAGTCAAGTGATGATTCCCTTTGAGCTTGGCAAATAGAAGTAAATGGATGAGCTCTTGTTTAACTGACTAATCATTAGATTACTAAACACCATTTACAGGTAGCTAAGTGTTTTAAGGGGCAAAATACATTGAGGGGTGAGAACGGTAAAGAAATCCCATCTCGATGTAGATCATCTATATAGAGGATCTTTAAATCACAATAAGATTATAACAATGGTTAAATGAGATAGCATATTGATATCGTGGAACATACAATATGCTCTATATAAGTCTGAGAGTGCAATTCTAAGTTCTAAGAGTGGATTCAACGAAGAATTAATAAGTAGGAATTTACTTGGTAAATTTGATTCACTTATTGGAAGCTCAGCATATAGATCCATGGTCCCCATTCTAGTTGAGAACTTTCTGCTTGTAAGACTCATTAATTGATTCGTGATTGATCAATTATAATTCTAAAGTTAGACTATGTCTAATTTTATGAATTTTCACTAAGCAGGGGTGAAAATTGTAAAGAAAAGAGTTTCTAGGTTTATTTATTTATTAATGGACTTTATATGTCTAATTAATAATTAAATTAAATGACAATATTATTTAATAATCTATTTTAGTTATTAAATAATTAGTTTTGGCATTTAAAAGGTTAGAATTGGAAAATTGGCGTTTTTGAGAAAATAGAAATAAAATTTGATAAAACTGCAAAATTAAAAGGGGCCCACTACTACACCTTGGCCGACCACTAAATTAGGAGTTTCAAATTGATTTTTTCATTATTTTAATGCCAAATAATTCCTAACCTAAACCTAGTAGTTGCCTATTAATAGAAAGTGATGGCTCAGTCAAATCACAAGTTTTCACATGCTTTCATTAGTTTTCTGACAGAAATTTCTCTCTTCAGAAAAACTGAGCCTTCCCCACTTTCCAGACCTGGCCGAAACCCTCTCTTCTCCTTTCCCTTCATCATTTCGAACCCTAGTGAAAGAGTAAGTGCCCACACACAACAAGCAGTAACTCAATCATAGATTGGAAGACTGTGAAGGATCAAACTTGAAGAAGAAGGATATTCGGGCTCAGATCTTGATTATACTCTGCTACAGAAAGAATACAAGGGTTAGAGATCTGAGCGGAAGGAGACATTAATTCTGCTGCATCAATGTAAGGTTTTCTTAACTTTATATGTGTTTAATTTATCGTTTTAGAAAGTTCATATTTAGGGTGTTTAGACAACATACTTGTGAGTAGATCTAAGATCCTGGTAAAATAAATTCCAACAATTGATCTCTTCGGTTGTGACAAGACAACAGAGGCAGAGGGATCATCATATGTCAAATAAGATGATAGAACACTTTTGGAATCAAGAATTAAATATCTCCTTTATATGCTACTTTATTTTTCAGACTTAGTCATTTTCTTAGAAAAGTAGTATTTGTTTAAACAAACACTTTCTTATCTATTGACTATGGGATGGTCCACCCCTAATCACTTAGAATAGCTAACAAACCATGGTTAACAGTATACAACCATGAATCTAGTAATGATTTACATTAAGTATACAACCATTACATCATTCTGAAATCGTATTACCATTGAAGGAACTAGGCAACGACTAGTAACTAATCATCAACATGCAACTCGAAATTTCTGGGGAGGTAAGTTTGGATATAATTCAAAAATCAATTTAATGATCTTTGAACTGCATATCTACTAACTATTTCTCCACCCCTATCAGTTCGCAAGATCTGTAACCACTTACTTAACCATTGCTAGAAATTAATGAAATTTTTCAAACATTTCAAATTTCTTGCTAAAAGGTATAATCTAGAGTTATCGTTTTAAGAATACAACGAAAAACTCATACCCACCCCTGAATGTACATCCATCTTCGAATGAGATGAATTACTTTCAGTGGATATAGGCATATTAACTCTTTGCAGAGATTGATCTTGTCAAATCCACTATGAACAAGATACAAATGCCATAGATTAAAAAAAATGTGGTAGTGTCTTTTGATGACTTAGGTTTAGTTACATCAAAGAATTCTTAGAATAGTGCAAGTGGATCCTGGTCACAGAATACCTAACTCATATTCCATACAGTTTGAATCCATTAATAGAAGATGGATATTAAACCCTTGTGAAGGTGTAACTGTATTGCATTTTGGAATTAGAAATATAAGAAAATTTCTGTTTGGAATCTAAAATTAAAGTCAAAGACTTAAATTTATACCAAATATAATGAGTAATTCTATCTTGGACCACCACTACTAATTTAATTCTAAGTCTGATTTGCCCATACAAGTAGGAGATTTCAAAGATTGAGGATTTATATCAATTGGGAATAGAATTTCGGGATTATAATCATATGTGTCATTTAATTTCTTAAGAGAAAATATAGAATGACATGAAATGATTTATAGACTATTCATCCAATGATATGTTATTGAGCTAATTCGAAATGAATAAGCTAAGAGGAATTAGGATAATTTTGTTTATTAAATAAGAATCCAACGATGCTTCGATTAGTGAAAGTCAAAGTAATCTTATTTATACAATCTTCTTGTTTCATATCGTAAAAATACTAGTCTAAGGTGTCATCAATTGATGAACAGCTAGATGTCGCATATACAATATTTATCTTCCGAGATCTAACACTATTATGTATGTTTAATGGTGAAAATCCACTAAGGATTTATCTCATTAGATAGACAAACCAAGTTAGGCCAACAATGAAGATTCGAAATTAAACTACAACTTAATGACAGAAAATAACATGGTTCAATATAAATTCATACACAATTCAGAAATTATAAACATATAGCAAGTAGAAATGACCAGTGAAAATACTAAAACATACAATCCTAAATAATTTCTAAGGTTTTCAACAAACTGATATCAATGTCCCGTTTAGGCGAGACAAAGCTACCATCCATTGAATAGAGTTGTCAGCTCATCTAAAATGTTAAACATTCTAGCAACCTTTTATTCGATCAAGATTGGAATTCAGCGTTGTCCCGTTTAGGCGAGAGTCAAGGCAATTCTATCTTATGAGCTTCCACCATTATTTCGCAATTTGCAAGTCAAATATGGTCGCCACCATTAGGGTGATCCATACCATATAAAACACTTACAAACTACTTATCTTTCGAGATTAAACGGTGCGAAATTGCTAATAAACGTTCCTCCATTAGGGAGGATTACTCACTAAAACACACGCGATGTAAAACCAACAATGGAATCGAATATCTTAATAATAAAGCTCATTATTTAAAGAGAGTTGTATTTTCTTTGATTCTCTTTATTTAATCTATTTATTTTAAATATATATTTATTTAATTAAAATTTCCAATTTAGAATGAAAAATTCTAAATATAAATTTTAATTTAATATTTATAAATTTTACTTAGATGGATATGAAAATAATATGAATTATTTCCATCTTAGTAATAATTTCCAATAAATATTTGGAAAGAATATTCAATTTAAGTTGTTACAAAATTAATTTAAATTAATTTACAACTCAAATTTAATTTTCTATAAATATATATTGCATTTCGAAAAATTAAAGTATTCAAGGATACAATTTTCAAAAATGCATGTTAAAATAAAAAATAAATCCTGGAAAAATTATTCTAATTTAATGTTGGCCCAAAATTAATTAATAAAATTAATTTACAACAAAAAATATAATTTTCCTATTTAATTAAATATATATAAGAAAAATTTTAAATATTTAAGTATGATGATGAAAATCAACTTAAATATTAATTTTCTATTTAATTAAATACACTAGAAAAATATTTCAAGCAAAAATATCACCTATCTAGATTTTCCTTTGACTAATTAATTTAATTTCTAATAATATATTTTAATTCATTTATTTTAAATTAATCAATTAATGAAAAAATCATTGATTTAAGTTGGTCCAAAATTAAAATAAATAATTTACAACTTTAATCTATTTTTCAAATAAAATTTGAAATTCCAGCATTTAAGAAATGCAATTTCGAAATTTGATTAATAAAATAAAGAAAAAACATATTTTGAAAATTATTTAAATTTTGTTGAAAAATTAAATTTCAACTAAAAATAATTTTCTATTTAATTAAGTGTCATGAAAAAGAAATATTTAAGTATCATGATGAAAATTAACTTAGATATTTAATTTTCAAATTAATTAAATGTATTAAGTTCAAGAAATAAATAATTAAGTGTAGAGAAGGCTTAATTATTAATCTCTAGTTTAATACTAGGAAAAATATACTTAAAATAAATTGTACCAAAATTAATTATATAAATAATTAATTTCACAATGTATAATATTTTCCTATTTAATATTTGAAATAATAAATAGTCTAGAAATAACTATCTAGAAAATATCTTATTTGACTAAGTATCTTGTCCACAAAATTTGAAAAAATATCTAATTTAAGTTGTATTAGAAAAAAAATAGAACTTAAATATTTTCAAATTTAAATTTTATTAAATATCAAAAATTAAGTTGTAACCACTTAATTTGAACATATTCCATTTTAAGTTAATATTCGTAAAGATATTAACTTAAATAATATCTAAAATATTCCATTTTAAGTTAAGATTCGAAAAGATATTAACTTAAAAAATATCTAAAGAATCTTAATAACCAATGCCTAAAATTTCTCAACTTAATTTTGAAATTTTAAATGCAAAAGATATTCAGATTTAAGGTGGTTAGTTATAAATAACTAAATGTCAACTTAAATAGAAATATTTAATGAAAAATTTAAATTAAGCTTCAGAAAGAATCTAGATGGTTATAATTCTATATTTAATTAAATACAAGAAAATACATATAGTTTAGCTTAGAATAAAAAATTCTTTAAATATAATTTTCTTAAATTAATTTCAAAATTAATGAAATTAATTATGTTGCTAATCAATTTTATTACGTTAAACTAGTTTAATTAACCTAGTACAGTTATTCAAATAAGGCAAATGGGCCTTCACAATTGGGGTTGTTCATGTGAGGGGGTGCTGGGTTCAGTATGTCGTACCCACTACTATGGCTCCCAACTCTCACACAAGGCCCAAAAGAGAGGAATTTAACCTTAAAATGAACAACTGTTATTAATTGAATAGGCCCAAAAACTAAATGGGCCTAAATAAAATCTATCAAGAACTATGACATTTTATTTAGCAACAACAACCTATATGCATCTATAATGAAATTAAACACATAAGCTCACACAGGCACACTTTGGATGGGTCCTATCATGTTGTTAGGTCATACACAGATGAAAGAAGATTGTAAATATACCTGTTTCAAATTATTTACTTGACCAAGGGAGCCATCAGATCATTAGATTTGGCAAAAAGTTAACCATGGCTATTTGCAATCAAGCAATAATAGGTTTTGAAAACTTACAAACAAGCTAAAACACATACTCCTCCAACAAGGTCAGCTGGATAGTTGGATGTAGGATTTATTTAAATTTAAATAAATAATTTCGAAAAATTAATTAATTAAATAAATAAAAAATTTATTTTCGAAAATTAAAAAAAAAATTTAAAAAATTTTGAAATTTTAAAATAAATATTTAAAATTAAACCTACAATTTTGAAAAATTAAGTTTCAACCAACCTAAATATCATTTCAAAATTTGCTAACTACTTTTAAAAATTTAATGTTATTTTATAAATAAAAATTAAATAAAAAATTAAAAAAAGATAAATGAATATCTTTTTTCAGATTTTAAATGTAATTTAAATAAATAAAATAACAAAATTTAAAAGTTAGCAAAAATATCTTACATCTATTTAAAATTACATGATTATAGTTATCTTATTTTAAATTTAAATAAGGTCAAATTATAATCAAATTTAGAAATTTAAAAATCTGACCTTAAATTTAAAAATAAGATAAGATATAATCAAATTTAAAAATAAGATAGATTATTAAGCAAAAAAGATAGATATTTACTATTTTTCAAATTCAAATTACACTAATATCATGAATTAAATTTAAAAAATATTAAATAAATTAATTATGATAATTAGAATTGAATTAGGAATAGTAAATGTATAAATACAGAACTACATAAAAAATCGGAAGTTAATTCCATGAAAAAACATGAAAAAACGAAGAAAAATGAAAAAATTGCAAGCTGTACGGACGGGATGTTGGGCATACCCGTCCGCGCGCGCAAGGGGTGTTTGGGCGTGCAAACTCGGCACAGGGAAGGAATGCATGATTTCCGCGCGCGCAGGTTTTGTGCTGCTCAACCCCGATTTTTTCGAAACTTGCTTAATTTTTTCCATACTATCCAATAAAAATAATTCCAGAAACAGATATTCAATTATTTTTCACGAAAATTCACAAACATCAATCAATCATCAAATAACACTCAATACAACATGATACCATCCAAAACATCAAACAATCCTTTTAAAGTCCAAATTTCTTGCAAGCAAATCGATTACCATTGCTCTGAGGCCAGTTGTTGGAAATTATTTTACCAGGATCTTAGATCTACTCACAAATATGTTGATTAACACCCTAAATATGAACTTTCTAAAACGATGAAATAAACACATATAAAGTTTAGTAAACCTTACATTGGGTGCAGCGGAATATAATGACTCCTTGCGTTCAAATATCTAGCCCTTGATTCCTTTCTGTAGCAGAGCATTATCAATATCTGAACCTGGATCTCTTTCTCTGAATCTTTGATGCTGAAAACTCCTTTTGCTGAAAGTCTTTCTTCACGATCTTCCTCACTATGATTGAGGTATCACTTGCTGTGTGTGAGCACTATTCTCACACTAAGAATTTCGAAATATTGAAGAAGAAAAGAAGAGGGAAGTGGCGGCTAAAGATAGGGAGAGAGAGAGGCTCAGTTTTTTTCTGAATCAGAAGTGTAATTTTCCTGAAGCCTTCACTATCTATTTATAGCATTCCACTAGGGTTAGGTTTGAATTATTTGGCATTAAAATAATGAAAATATCATAGGTAAATTGCTATAAAAGTGGCCGGCCATGCCAAGTGGATTTGGGCCTCACTTTTTGCAATTTTGCAGTTTTATCTTTTCTGCATCTCATTTTCTCAAAAACGTCAATTTTCTAATTCAACCATTTAAATGCCAATTCTAACTATTTAATAACTATAAATAATTATAAAATAATATTGTCATTTATCATATTTATTAATTGAACCATACAAAGTATCATAATTAACAAATATGCCCCTAAAACTCTTGCTTTACAATTTCGCCCTTACTTAGTGAAAAATTCACAAATAGACATAGTCTAAATTGAGAATTATAATTGATTAATCAAAACCAATTACATGAGTCTTACAAGCAATATTATCTCAACTAGTGCGGGGACCATGGGTCTATATAACCGAGCTTCCAATAAGTAGATCAAGAATTTATAACCTAAATTCACTGACTTATTAATTCTTCGTTGAATCCACGCATAGAACTTAAAATTGCACTCTCAGTATATAGACACATCATTAGTTATCCATTGTTATAATCCTAATTTGATCAATGATCCTCTATATGAATGATCTACACTGTAAAGGGATTAGATTACCGTTACACCCTACAATGTATTTAATCCTTAAAACACTTAACCCCGTATAAATGATATTTCAGCTTATGTGAAATGAGATCTCCACCATTTATTTTCGTTTGGTCAAGCTTGAAGGAGATCATCCTTTACTTACTATTCGCGAGATAGAAGCTATAGATTCCATGTTTATGTTAGCGCTCCCACTCAATTGCACTACCGTGTTCCCAAAATATACGTATCACCCTGACTTAAAAGTAGGCTTAACTAACAAATCAAAGAACACGAATAGCCTCCTGAGATTGAGCCTAATCATAACAGGATTGAGATCATTTGATCTAGGATCAACTAGGCGATATTGACTTGAATAGATATTGCGGTAAGTTTCATAAATCTAAGTCAAAGTTCAATATCAGTCCCTTCCGATGCATACTCCATGCACCCAAC
Organism: Cannabis sativa; assembly: GCF_029168945.1. Classification (NCBI taxonomy): domain Eukaryota; kingdom Viridiplantae; phylum Streptophyta; class Magnoliopsida; order Rosales; family Cannabaceae; genus Cannabis; species Cannabis sativa. Next base: position 39,696,761 of record NC_083606.1, on the reverse strand, counting down.
CTGAGCTTTACTTTAACCAATGCTCTGGAAAGAACATAGCATTTCTCCAAATGCAAGTAAACTCTATTGTAGATTATCATATCAGTAAAACCCTATGTCTGATAAATCAAGGAATCTTTATTCAGATAGTCATGTTTACTTTCCAATGTGTTGACATCACAATAAACAGGATCAAGTATGTGAAAAGGGTTTCAGATGAATTTATACATTATGTACATATAATCATGAAATAAATCATGTGAACCATGGAATATTAAATGTTATTTCTAATCTATATTAATAAGTAAATTTGATTATATTGAAATGAGTTTTATTTAGGACATAAAATCCAACAACGTATTCCTGACACTCATTTGAAATCATCCGGCGTCACCACCCACTGTTGGGATTTCAGCGGGCGTTCACGTTAGGTGATTGAGGATGTTTGAAAGCCATCTTGATCGACTTCATTGTCAGAAGGATGGGGGACACTCGATTAAAATCAGCCGGCGTCACAACCATCAACTGGGTGGTTACGTTGGTTGATTGAGGATGCTTGAAAGCTGTCCGAACCGACTTCACTGTCGGAGTGATGTATTGCTGACACTTATTTGAAATCATTCGTCGTCACCACACTCCGATGAGATTTCGGTGGGCGTTTACGTTGGGTGATTGAGGAAGTTTAAAAGCCATCTTCACCGACTTCATTGTAAGAAGGATGGGGGACACTCGTCTAAAATCATCCGGTGTCACAACAATAAACTGGGTGGTTACGTGGGTTGATTGAGGATGTTCGAAAGCTATCCGAACGGACTTCACTGTCGGAGTGATGTATTGCCGACACTCATTTGAAATCATCCGGAGTCAACACCCTTCGATGGGATTTCAGCGCACGTTCACGTTTGGTGATTGAGGATGTTTAAAAGCCATCTTGACCGACTTTGTTGTCAGAAGGATAAGGGACACTCGTCTAAAATCATGCGGCGGCACAACCATCAACTGTGTGGTTACGTTGGTTGATTGAGGATGTTTGAAAGCTGTCTGAACCCACTTCACTGTCAGAGTGATGTATTGCTGACACTCATTTGAAATCATTCGGCGTCACCACCCTCCGATGGGATTTGGGCGGGCGTTCACGTTGGGTGATTGAGAATGTTTGAAAGCCATCTTGACTGACTTCATTGTCAGAAGGATGGGGGACACTCGTCTAAAATTATGCGGCGTCACAACCATCAACTGGGTGGTTACGTTGGTTTATTGAGGATGTTTGAAAGCTGTCCGAACCGACTTCACTGTCAGAGTGATGTGTTGCTGACACTCATTTGAAATCATCCGATGTCACCACCCTCCGATATGATTTGGGTGATTGAGGATGTTTGATAGCCCTCTCTTACCGACTTCATTGTAAGAAGGATGGGGGACACTCGATTAAAATCAGTAGGCGTCACAACCATGACTGGCTGGTTACGTTGGTTGATTTAGGATGCTTGAAAGCTGTCCGAACCGACTTCACACTCAGAGTGAAGTATTGCTGACAATCATTTGAAATCACCCAGCGTCAACACCCTTCGATAGGATTTCAGCGCGCGTTCACGTTTGGTGAATGAGGATGTTTGAAAGCCATCTTGACCGACTTCCTTGTCAGAAGGATAGGGGGACACTCGATTAAAATCAGCCGGCGTCACAACCATCATCTGTGTTTTTACGTTCGTTGATTGAGGATGTTTGAAAGCTGTCCTAACCGATTTCACTGTCGGAGTGATGTATTGCTGACACTCATTTGAAATCATCCGGCGTCACCACGCTCTGATGGTATTTCGGCGAGTGTTCACGTTGGGTGATTTAGGATGTTTGAAAGCCATCTAGACCAACTTAATTATCAGAAGCATGGGGGACACTCGTCTAAAATCATGCGGCGTCACAACCGTCAACTCTGTTCTTATGTTCGTTGATTGAGGATGTTTGAAAGTTGTCCGAACCGACTTCACTATCAGAGTGATGTATTGCTGACACTCATTTGAAATCACCTGGCGTCACCACCCTGCGATGGAATTTGGGCGGGCATTCACGTTGGGTGATTGAGGATTTTTGAAAGCCATCTTGGCCGACTTCATTGTCAGAAGGACCCACACTAGTCTAAAATCATGCAGCGTAAGAACCATCAACTGGAGTGTTACGTTGGTTGATTGAGGATGCTTAACAGCTGTCCTAACCGACTTCACTGTCAGAGTGATGTATTTCTCATACTCATTTGAAATCATCCGGCGTCACCACGCTCTGATGGGATTTCAGCGAGCGTTCAGGTTGGGTGATTTAGGATGTTTGAAAGCCATCTAGACCGACTTAATTATCAGAAGCGTGTGGGACACTCGTCTAAAATCATGCGGCGTCACAACCATCAACTGTGTTTTTACGTTCGTTAATTGAGGATGTTTGTAAGTTGTCCGAACCAACTTCACTGTCGGAGTGATGTATTGCTGACACTCATTTGAAATCATTTGGCGTCACCACCCTCCGATGGGATATGGGCGGGCGTTCACGTTGGGTGATTGAGGATTTTTGAAAGCTGTCCGAACCAACTTAACTTTCGGAGTGATGTATTGCTGACACTCATTTGAAATCATCCGGCGTCACCACCCTCCGATGGGATTGGGCGGGCGTTCACGTTGGGTGATTGAGGTTGTTTGAAAGCCATCTTGACTGACTTCATTGTCAGAAGGATGGGGGACACTCGTCTAAAATTATACGGCGTCAGAACCATCAACTGGGTAGTTACGTTGGTTTATTGAGGATGTTTGAAAGCTGTCCGAACCGACTTCACTGTTCGAGTGATGTGTTGCTGACACTCATTTTAAATCATCCAGTGTCACCACCCTCCGATATGATTTCGGCGGGCGTTCACGTTTGGTGATTGAGGATGTTTGAAAGCCATCTTGACCGACTTCATTGCCAGAAGGATGGGGGACACTCGTTAAAAATCATGCAGCGTCACAACCATCAATAGGTTGGTTGCGTTGGTTGATTGAGGATGTTTGAACGCTGACCGAACTGACTTCACTGTCAGAGTGATGTATTGCTGACACTCATTTGAAATCATTCGGCGTCACCACCCTCTAATGGGATTTCAGCGGGCGTTCACGTTGGGTGATTAAGGATGTTTGAAAGCCATCTTGACCGACTTCATTGTCAGAAGGATGGAAGACACTCGTCTAAAATCATGCGGCGTCACAACCTTCAACTGGATGGTTACGTTGGTTGATTGAGGATGTTTGAAAGCTGTCCGAACCGACTTCACTGTCAGAGTGATGTATTGCTGACAATCATTTGAAATCATCCGTCGTCTCCACCCTCTGATGGGATTTCAGCAGGCGTTCACGTTGGGTGATTGAGGATGTTTGAAATTCATCTTGACCGACTTCATTGTCAGAAGGATAGGGGACACTCCATTAAAATCAGCCGGCGTCACAACCATCAACTGGGTGGTTACGTTGGTTGATTGAGGATGCTTGAAAGTTGTCCTAACCGACTTCACTTGCGGAGTGATGTATTGCTGACACTCATTTGAAATCATCCGGCGTCACCACCCTCTGATGGGATTTCAGCGAGCGTTCACGTTGGGTGATTTACGATGTTTGAAAGCCATCTGAACCGACTTCATTATCAGAAGCATGGGGGACACTCGTCTAAAATCATGCGGCGTCACAACCATCAACTGTGTTCTTATGTTCGTTGATTGAAGATGTTTGAAAGCTGTCTGAACCAACTTCACTGTCGGAGTGATGTATTGCTGACACTCATTTGAAATCACCTGGCGTCACCACCCTCCGATGGGATTTGGGCGAGCATTCACGTTGGGTGATTGAGGATTTTTGAAAGCCATCTTGGCTGACTTCATTGTCAGAAGGACCCACACTCGTCTAAAATCATGCAGCGTAAGAACCATCAACTGGGTGGTTACGTTGGTTGATTTAGGATGCTTGAAAGCTGTCCGATCCGACTTCACACTCAGAGTGAAGTATTGCTGACAATCATTTGAAATCACCCAGCGTCAACACCCTTCGATAGGATTTCAGCGCGCGTTCACGTTTGGTGAATGAGGATGTTTGAAAGCCATCTTGACCGACTTCCTTGTCAGAAGGATAGGGGGACACTCGATTAAAATCAGCCGGCGTCACAACCATCATCTGTGTTTTTACGTTCGTTGATTGAGGATGTTTGAAAGCTGTCCTAACCGATTTCACTGTCGGAGTGATGTATTGCTGACACTCATTTGAAATCATCCGGCGTCACCACGCTCTGATGGTATTTCGGCGAGTGTTCACGTTGGGTGATTTAGGATGTTTGAAAGCCATCTAGACCGACTTAATTATCAGAAGCATGGGGGACACTCGTCTAAAATCATGCGGCGTCACAACCGTCAACTCTGTTCTTATGTTCGTTGATTGAGGATGTTTGAAAGCTGTCCGAACCGACTTCACTATCGGAGTGATGTATTGCTGACACTCATTTGAAATCACCTGGCGTCACCACCCTGCGATGGAATTTGGGCGGGCGTTCACGTTGGGTGATTGAGGATTTTTGAAAGCCATCTTGGCCGACTTCATTGTCAGAAGGACCCACACTCGTCTAAAATCATGCAGCGTAAGAACCATCAACTGGAGTGTTACGTTGGTTGATTGAGGATGCTTAAAAGCTGTCCTAACCGACTTCACTGTCAGAGTGATGTATTTCTCATACTCATTTGAAATCATCCGGCGTCACCACGCTCTGATGGGATTTCAGCGAGCGTTCAGGTTGGGTGATTTAGGATGTTTGAAAGCCATCTAGACCGACTTAATTATCAGAAGCGTGTGGGACACTCGTCTAAAATCATGCGGCGTCACAACCATCAACTGTGTTTTTACGTTCGTTGATTGAGGATGTTTGAAAGTTGTCCGAACCAACTTCACTGTCGGAGTGATGTATTGCTGACACTCATTTGAAATCATTTGGCGTCACCACCCTCCGATGGGATATGGGCGGGCGTTCACATTGGGTGATTGAGGATTTTTGAAAGCTGTCCGAACCAACTTAACTTTCGGAGTGATGTATTGCTGACACTCATTTGAAATCATCCGGCGTCACCACCCTCCGATGGGATTGGGCGGGCGTTCACGTTGGGTGATTGAGGTTGTTTGAAAGCCATCTTGACTGACTTCATTGTCAGAAGGATGGGGGACACTCGTCTAAAATTATACGGCATCAGAACCATCAACTGGGTAGTTACGTTGGTTTATTGAGGATGTTTGAAAGCTGTTCGAACCGACTTCACTGTTCGAGTGATGTGTTGCTGACACTCATTTTAAATCATCCGGTGTCACCACCCTCCGATATGATTTCGGCGGGCGTTCACGTTTGGTGATTGACGATGTTTGAAAGCCATCTTGACCGACTTCATTGCCAGAAGGATGGGGGACACTCGTTAAAAATCATGCAGCATCACAACCATCAATAAGTTGGTTGCGTTGGTTGATTGAGGATGTTTGAACGCTGACCGAACTGACTTCACTGTCAGAGTGATGTATTGCTGACACTCATTTGAAATCATCCGGCGTCACCACCCTCTGATGGGATTTCAGCGGGCGTTCACGTTGGGTGATTAAGGATGTTTGAAAGCCATCTTGACCGACTTAATTGTCAGAAGGATGGAAGACACTCGTCTAAAATCATGCGGCGTCACAACCTTAACCTGGATGGTTACGTTGGTTGATTGAGGATGTTTGAAAGCTGTCCGAACCGACTTCACTGTCAGAGTGATGTATTGCTGACACTCATTTTAAATCATCCGGCGTCTCCACCCTCTGATGGGATTTCAGCAGGCGTTCACGTTGGGTGATTGAGGATGTTTGAAATTCATCTTGACCGACTTCATTGTCAGAAGGATAGGGGACACTCGATTAAAATCTGTCGGCGTCACAACCATCAACTGGGTGGTTACGTTGGTTGATTGAGGATGCTTGAAAGTTGTCCTAACCGACTTCACTTGCGGAGTGATGTATTGCTGACACTCATTTGAAATCATCCGCCGTCACCACCCTCTGATGGGATTTCAGCGAGCGTTCACGTTGGGTGATTTACGATGTTTGAAAGCCATCTGAACCGACTTCATTATCAGAAGCATGGGGGACACTCGTCTAAAATCATGCGGCGTCACAACCATAAACTGTGTTCTTATGTTCGTTGATTGAGGATGTTTGAAAGCTGTCTGAACCAACTTCACTGTTGGAGTGATGTATTGCTGACACTCATTTGAAATCACCTGGCGTCACCACCCTCCGATGGGATTTGGGCGAGCATTCACGTAGGGTGATTGAGGATTTTTGAAAGCCATCTTGGCTGACTTCATTGTCAGAAGGACCCACACTCGTCTAAAATCATGCACCGTAAGAACCATCAACTGGGTGGTTACGTTGGTTGATTGAGGATGCTTATCAGCTGTCCTAACCGACTTCACTGTCGGAGTGATGTATTGCTAACACTCATTTGAAATCATCCGGCGTCACCACGCTCTGATGGGATTTCGGCGAGCGTTCAGGTTGGGTGATTTAGGATGTTTGAAAGCCATCTAGACCGACTTAATTATCAGAAGCATGGGGGACACTCGTCTAAAATCATGCGGCGTCACAACCATCAACTGTGTTTTTATGTTCGTTGATTGAGGATGTTTGAAAGCTTTCCGAACAACCTTCACTGTCGGAGTGATGTGTTGCTGACACTCATTTGAAATCATCTGGCGTCACCACCCTCCGATGGGATTTGGGCGGGCGTTCACGTTGGGTGATATTTTTGAAAGCTGTCCGAACCAACTTCACTTTCGGAGTGATGTATTGCCGACACTCATTTGAAATCATCCGACGTCCCCACCCTCTGTTGGGATTTTGGCAAGCATTCACGTTGGGTGATTTAGGATGTTTGAAAGCCATCTTGACAGACTTCCTTGTCAGAAGGATGGGGGACACTCGTCTATAATCATTCGGCGTCACAACCATCAACTAGGTGGTTACGTTGGAGTATTGAGGATGTTTGAAAGCAGTCCGAACCGACTTCACTGTCGGAGTGATGTATTGCTGACACTCATTTGAAATCATTCGATGTCACCACCCTCCGATGTGATTTTGGCAGGCGTTCACGTTGGTTGATTGAGGATGTTTGAAAGCCATCTTAACAGACTTCATTGTCAGAAGGATGGAAGACACTCGTCTAAAATCATGCGGTGTCACAACCATCAACTGGATGGTTACGTTGGTTGATTGAGGATGTTTGAAAGCTATCCGAACCGACTTCACTGTCAGATTGATGTATTGCAGACACTCATTTGAAATCATCTGGCGTCACCACCCTCTGATGGGATTTCAGCAGGCGTTCACGTTGGGTGATTGAGGATGTTTGAAAGCCATCTGGACCGACTTCATTATCAGAAGCATGGGGGACACTCGATTAAAATCAGCCGGCATCACAGCCATCAACTGTGTTTTTATGTTCGTTGATTGAGAATGTTTGAAAGCTGTCCGAACCAACTTCACTGCCGGAGTGATGTATTGTTGACACTCATTTGAAATCACCTGGCGTCACCACCCTCCGATGGGATTTGGGCGGGCGTTCACGTTGGGATATTGAGGATTTTTGAAAGCCATCTTGGCCGACTTCATTGTCAGAAGGACCCACGCTCGTCTAAAATAATGCAGCGTAACAACCATCAACTGGGTGGTTACGTTGGTTATTTGAGGATGTTTGAAAGCTGTTCGAACCAACTTCATTGTCGGAGTACTGTACTGCTGACACTCATTTGAAATCATCCGGTGTCACCACCCTCCGATAGGATTTCGGCAGGCGTTCACGTTGGGTGATTGAGGAAGTTTGAAAGCCATCTTGACCGACTTCATTGACAGAAGGATGGGGGACACTCGTCAAAAATAATGCGGCGTCACAACCATCAACAGGGTTGTTACGTAGGTTGATTGAGGATGTTTGAACGCTGATCGAACCGACTTCACTGTCGGAGTGATGTATTGCTGACACTCCTTTGAAATCATCCAGTGTCACCACCCTCTTATAGGATTTCGGCGGGTGTTCATGTTGGGTGATTGAGGATGTTTGAAAGCCATCGTGACCGACTTCATTGTCAGAAGGATGGGGGACACTCGATTAAAATCAGCCGGCGCCACAACCATCAACTGGGTGGTTACGTTGGTTGATTGAGGATGCTTGAAAGCTTTCCTAACCGACTTCACTTGCGAAGTGATGTATTGTTGACACTCATTTGAAATCATTCGGAGTCACCACCCTCTGATGGGATTTCGGCGAGCGTTCACGTTGGGAGATTTAGGATGTTTGAAAGCCATCTGGACCCACTTCATTATCAGAAGCATTGGTGACACTCGTCTAAAGTCATGCGGCGTCACAACCATCAACTGTGTTTTTATGTTCGTTGATTGAGAATGTTTGAAAGCTGTCCGAACAAATTTCACTGTCGGAGTGATGTATTATTGCTGACACTCATTTGAAATCACCTGGCGTCACCACCCTCCGATGGGATTTGGGCGGGCGTTCACGTTGGGTGATTGAGGATTTTTGAAAGCCATCTTGGCCGACTTCATTTTAAAAAGGACCCACACTCGTCTAAAATCATGTAGCGTATCAACCATCAACTGCGTGGTTACGTTGGTTGATTGAGTATGTTTGAAAGCTGTTCGAACCGACTTCAGTGTCGGAGTGATATATTGCTGACACTCATTTGAAATCATCATGTGTCAACACCCTTCGATGGGATTTCGGCGGGCGTTCACGTTGGGTGATTGAGGAAGTTTGAAAGCCATCTTGACTGACTTCATTGACAGAAGGATGGGGGACACTCGATTAAAATCAGCCGGCGTCACAACCATCAACTGGGTGGTTACGTTGGTTGATTGAGGATGCTTGAAAGCTGTGCTAACCGACTTCACTTGCGGAGTGATGTATTGCTGACACTCATTTGAAATCATCCAGCGTCACCACCCTCTGATGGGATTTCGGTGAGCGTTCACGTTGGGTTATTTATTATGTTTGACAGCCATCTGGACCGACTTCATTATCAGAAGCATGGGGGACACTCGTCTAAAATCATGCGGCATCACAACCATCAACAGTGTTTTTATGTTCGTTGATTGAGGATGTTCGGAGTGATGTATTGCTGACACTCATTTGAAATCACCTGGCGTCACCACCCTCCGATGGGATTTGGGCAGGCGTTCACGTTGGGTGATTAAGGATTTTTGAAAGCCATCTTGGCCGACTTCATTGTCAGAAGGACCCACACTCGTCTAAAATCATGCAGCGAAACAACCATCAACTGGGTGGTTACGTTGGCTGATTGAGGGTGTTTGAAAGCTGTTAGAACCGACTTCATTGTCGGAGTGATGTATTGCTGACACTCATTTGAAATCATCTGGTGTCACCACCCTCCGATGGGATTTCGGCCGGCGTTCACGTTGGGTGATTGAGGAAGTTTGAAAGCCATCTTGACCGACTTCGTTGACAGAAGGATGGGGGACACTCGTCAAAAATTATGCGATGTCACAACCATCAACAGGATTGTTACGTTGGTTGATTGAGGATGTTTGAACCGACTTCACTGTCGGAGTGATGTATTGCTGACACTCCTTTGAAATCATCCGATGTCACCACCCTCTGAAGGGATTTTGGCGGGTGTTCACCTTGGGTGATTGAGGATGTTTGAAAGCCATCTTGACGGACTTCATTGTCAGAAGGATGGAAGACACTCGTCTAAAATCATGCGGCGTCACAACCATCAAGTGGATGGTTACGTTGGTTGATTGAGGATGTTTGAAAACTATTTGAACCGACTTCACTGTCAGAGTGATGTATTGCTGACACTCATATGAAATCATCCGGCGTCACCACCCTCTGATGGGATTTCGGCCGACGTTCACGTTGGGTGATTGAGGAAGTTTGAAATCCATCTTGACCGACTTCGTTGACAGAAGGATGGGGGACACTCGTCAAAAATTATGCGATGTCACAACCATCAAAAGGATTGTTAAGTTGGTTGATTGAGGATGTTTGAACCGACTTCACTGTCGGAGTGATGTATTGCTGACACTCCTTTGAAATCATCCGATGTCACAACCCTCTGATGGGATTTTGGCGGGTGTTCACCTTGGGTGATTGAGGATGTTTGAAAGCCATCTTGACGGACTTCATTGTCAGAAGGATGGAAGACACTCGTCTAAAATCATGTGGCGTCACAACCATCAAGTGGATGGTTACGTTGGTTGATTGAGGATGTTTGAAAACTATTTGAACCGACTTCACTGTCAGAGTGATGTATTGCTGACACTTATATGAAATCATCCGGCGTCACCACCCTCTAATGGGATTTCAGCGGTCGTTCACGTTGGGTTATTGAGGATGTTTGAGAGCCATCTTGACCGACTTCATTGTCAGAAGGATGGGGGACACTCGATTAAAATCAGCGGGCGTCACAACCATCAACTGGGTGGTTACGTTGGTTGATTGAGGATGCTTGAAAGCTGTGCTAACCGACTTCACTTGCGGAGTGATGTATTGCTGACACTCATTTGACATCATCCAGCGTCACCACCCTCTAATAGGATTTCGGCGAGCATTCACGTTGGGTGATTTAGGATGTTTGAAAGCCATCTGGACCGACTTCATTATCAGAAGCATGGGGGACACTCGTCTAAAATCATGCGGCGTCACAACCATCAACTGTGTTTTTATGTTCGTTGATTGAGAATGTTTGAAAGCTGTCCGAACCAACTTCACTGTCGGAGTGATGTTTTGTTGACACTCATTTGAAATCACCTGGCGTCACCACCCTTCGATGGGATTTGGGCGGTCGTTCACGTTGGGAGATTGAGGATTTTTGAAAGCCATCTTGGCCGACTTCATTGTCAGAAGGACCCACGCTCGTCTAAAATAATGTAGCGTAACAACGATAAACAGGGTGGTTACGTTGGTTGATTGAGGATGTTTGAAAGCTGTTCGAACCGACTTCATTGTCGGAGTAATGTACTGCTGACACTCATTTGAAATCATCAGGTGTCACCACCCTCCGATAGGATTTCGGCAGGCGTTCACGTTGGGTGATTGAGGAAGTTTGAAAGCCATCTTGACCGACTTCATTGACAGAAGGATGGGGGACACTCGTCAAAAATAATGCGGCGTCACAACCATCAACAGGGTTGTTGCGTTGGTTGATTGAGGATGTTTGAACGCAGATCGAACCGACTTCACTGTCGGAGTGATGTATTGCTGACACTCCTTTGAAATCATCCAGTGTCACCACCCTCTGATAGGATTTCGGCGAGTGTTCATGTTGGGTGATTGAGGATGTTTGAAAGCCATCTTGACCGACTTCATTGTCAGAAGGATGGGGGACACTCGATTAAAATCAGCCGGCGTCACAACCATCAACTGGGTGGTTACGTTGGTTGATTGAGGATGCTTGAAAGCTTTACTAACCGACTTCACTTGCGAAGTGATGTATTGTTGACACTCAATTGAAATCATTGGGCGTCACCACCCTCTGATGGGATTTCGGCGAGCGTTCACGTTGGGGGATTTAGGATGTTTGAAAGCCATCTGGACCCACTTCATTATCAGAAGCATTGGGGACACTCGTCTAAAGTCATGCGGCGTCACAACCATCAACTGTGTTTTTATGTTCGTTGATTGAGAATGTTTGAAAGCTGTCCGAACAAATTTCACTGTCAGAGTGATGTATTGCTGACACTCATTTGAAATCACCTGGCGTCACCACCCTCCGATGGGATTTGGGCGGGCATTCACGTTGGGTGATTGAGGATTTTTGAAAGCCATCTTGGCCGACTTCATTGTCAGAAGGACCCACACTCGTCTAAAATCATGTAGCGTATCAACCATCAACTGCGTGGTTACGTTGGTTGATTGAGGATGTTTGAAAGCTGTTCGAACCGACTTCAGTGTCGGAGTGATATATTGCTGACATTCATTTGAAATCATCCGGTGTCAACACCCTTCGATGGGATTTCGGCGGGCGTTCACGTTGGGTGATTGAGGAAGTTTGAAAGCCATCTTGACCGACTTTATTGACAAAAGGATGGGGGACACTCGATTAAAATCAGCCGGCGTCACAACCATCAACTGGGTGGTTACGTTGGTTGATTGAGGATGCTTGAAAGCTGTGCTAACCGACTTCACTTGCAGAGTGATGTATTGCTGACACTCATTTGAAATCGTCCAGCGTCACCACCCTCTGATGGGATTTCGGTGAGCGTTCACGTTGGGTTATTTATTATGTTTGACAGCCATCTGGACCGACTTCATTATCAGAAGCATGGGGGACACTCGTCTAAAATCATGCGGCATCACAACCATCAACAGTGTTTTTATGTTCGTTGATTGAGGATGTTCGGAGTGATGTATTGCTGACACTCATTTGAAATCACCTGGCGTCACCACCCTCCGATGGGATTTGGGCAGGCGTTCACGTTGGGTGATTGAGGATTTTTGAAAGCCATCTTGGCCGACTTCATTGTTAGAAGGACCCACACTCCTCTAAAATCATGCAGCGAAACAACCATCAACTGGGTGGTTACGTTGGTTGATTGAGGGTGTTTGAAAGCTGTTAGAACCGACTTCATTGTCGGAGTGATGTATTGCTGACACTCATTTGAAATCATCTGGTGTCACCACCCTCCGATGGGATTTCGGTCGACGTTCACGTTGGGTGATTGAGGAAGTTTGAAAGCCATCTTGACCGACTTCGTTGACAGAAGGATGGGGGACACTCGTCAAAAATTATGCGATGTCACAACCATCAACAGGATTGTTACGTTGGTTGATTGAGGATGTTTGAACCGACTTCACTGTCGGAGTGATGTATTGCTGACACTCCTTTGAAATCATCCGATGTCACCACCCTCTGATGGGATTTTGGCGGGTGTTCACCTTGGGTGATTGAGGATGTTTGAAAGCCATCTTGACGGACTTCATTGTCAGAAGGATGGAAGACACTTGTCTAAAATCATGCGGCGTCACAACCATCAAGTGGATGGTTACGTTGGTTGATTGAGGATGTTTGAAAACTATTTGAACCGACTTCACTGTCAGAGTGATGTATTGCTGACACTCATATGAAATCATCCGGCGTCACCACCCTCTGATGGGATTTCGGCCGACGTTCACGTTGGGTGATTGAGGAAGTTTGAAAGCCATCTTGACCGACTTCGTTGACAGAAGGATGGGGGACACTCGTCAAAAATTATGCGATGTCACAGCCATCAACAGGATTGTTACGTTGGTTGATTGAGGATGTTTGAACCGACTTCACTGTCGGAGTGATGTATTGCTGACACTCCTTTGAAATCATCCGATGTCACCACCCTCTGATGGGATTTTGGCGGGTGTTCACCTTGGGTGATTGAGGATGTTTGAAAGCCATCTTGACGGACTTCATTGTCAGAAAGATGGAAGACACTCGTCTAAAATCATGCGGCGTCACAACCATCAAGTGGATGGTTACGTTGGTTGATTGAGGATGTTTGAAAACTATTTGAACCGACTTCACTGTCAGAGTGATGTATTGCTGACACTCATATGAAATCATCCGGCGTCACCACCCTCTGATGGGATTTCAGCGGTCGTTCACGTTGGGTTATTGAGGATGTTTGAGAGCCATCTTGACCGACTTCCTTGTCAGAAGGATGGGGGACACTCGATTAAAATCAGCCGGCGTCACAACCATCAACTCTGTGGTTACGTTGGTTGATTGAGGATGCTTGAATGCTGTGCTAACCGACTTCACTTGCGGAGTGATGTATTGCTGACACTCATTTGAAATCATCCAGCGTCACCACCCTCTAATAGGATTTCGGCGAGCATTCACGTTGGGTGATTTAGGATGTTTGAAAGCCATCTGGACCGACTTCATTATCAGAAGCATGGGGGACACTCGTCTAAAATCATGCGGCGTCACAACCATCAATTGTGTTTTTATGTTCGTTGATTGAGAATGTTTGAAAGCTGTCCGAACCAACTTCACTGTCGGAGTGATGTTTTGTTGACACTCATTTGAAATCACCTGGCGTCACCACCCTCCGATGGGATTTGGGCGGGCGTTCACGTTGGGAGATTGAGGATTTTTGAAAGCCATCTTGGCCGACTTCATTGTCAGAAGGACCCACGCTCGTCTAAAATAATGTAGCGTAACAACCATAAACAGGGTGGTTACGTTGGTTGATTGAGGATGTTTGAAAGCTGTTCGAACCGACTTCATTGTCGGAGTAATGTACTGCTGACACTCATTTGAAATCATCCGGTGTCACCACCCTCCGATAGGATTTCGGCAGGCGTTCACGTTGGGTGATTGAGGAAGTTTGAAAGCCATCTTGACCGACTTCATTGACAGAAGGATGGGGGACACTCGTCAAAAATAATGCGGCATCACAACCATCAACAGGGTTGTTACGTTGGTTGATTGAGGATGTTTGAACGCTGATCGAACCGACTTCACTGTCGGAGTGATGTATTGCTGACACTCCTTTGAAATCATCCAGTGTCACCACCCTCTGATAGGATTTCGGCGGGTGTTCATGTTGGGTGATTGAGGATGTTTGAAAGCCATCTTGACCGACTTCATTGTCAGAAGGATGGGGGACACTCGATTAAAATCAGCCGACGTCACAACCATCAACTGGGTGGTTACGTTGGTTGATTGAGGATGCTTGAAAGCTTTCCTAATCGACTTCACTTGCGAAGTGATGTATTGTTGACACTCAATTGAAATCATTCGGCGTCACCACCCTCTGATGGGATTTCAGCGAGCGTTCACGTTGGGGGATTTAGGATGTTTGAAAGCCATCTGGACCCACTTCATTATCAGAAGCATTGGGGACACTCGTCTAAAATCATGCGGCATCACAACCATCAACTGCGTGGTTACGTTGGTTGATTGAGGATGTTTGAAAGCTGTTCGAACCGACTTCAGTGTCGGAGTGATATATTGCTGACACTCATTTGAAATCATCCGGTGTCAACACCCTTCGATAGGATTTCGGCGGGCGTTCACGTTGGGTGATTGAGGAAGTTTGAAAGCCATCTTGACCGACTTCATTGACAAAAGGATGGGGGACACTCGATTAAAATCAGCCGGCGTCACAACCATCAACTGGGTGTTTACGTTGGTTGATTGAGGATGCTTGAAAGCTGTGCTAACCGACTTCACTTGCGGAGTGATGCATTGCTGACACTCATTTGAAATCATCCAGCGTCACCACCCTCTGATGGGATTTCGGTGAGCGTTCACGTTGGGTGATTTAGGATGTTTGACAGCCATCTGGACCGACTTCATTATCAGAAGCATGGGGGACACTCGTCTAAAATCATGCGGCATCACAACCATCAACTGTGTTTTTATGTTCGTTGATTGAGGATGTTCGGAGTGATGTATTGCTGACACTCATTTGAAATCACCTGGCGTCACCACCCTCCGATGGGATTTGGGCAGGCGTTCACGTTGGGTGATTGAGGATTTTTGAAAGCCATCTTGGCCGACTTCATTGTCAGAAGGACCCACACTCGTCTAAAATCATGCAGCGAAACAACCATCAACTGGGTGGTTACGTTGGTTGATTGAGGGTGTTTGAAAGCTGTTAGAACCGACTTCATTGTCGGAGTGATGTATTGCTGACACTCATTTGAATTCATCCGGTGTCACCACCCTCCGATGGGATTTCGGCCGGCGTTCACGTTGGGTGATTGAGGAAGTTTGAAAGCCATCTTGACCGACTTCATTGACAGAAGGATGGGGGACACTCGTCAAAAATTATGCGACGTCACAACCATGAATAGGGTTGTTACGTTGGTTGATTGAGGATGTTTGAACGCTGATCGAACCGACTTCACTGTCGGAGTGATGTATTGCTGACACTCCTTTGAAATCATCCAGTGTCACCACCCTCTGATAGGATTTCGGCGGGTGTTCATGTTGGGTGATTGAGGATGTTTGAAAGCCATCTTGACCGACTTCATTGTCAGAAGGATGGGGGACACTCGATTAAAATCAGCCGGCGTCACAACCATCAACTGGGTGGTTACGTTGCGTTATTGAGGATGCTTGAAAGCTTTCCTAACAGACTTCACTTGCGAAGTGATGTATTTTTGACACTCATTTGAAATCATCCGGCGTCACCACCCTCTGATGGGATTTCGGCGAGCGTTCACGTTGGGGGATTTAGAATGTTTGAAAGCCATCTGGACCCACTTCATTATCAGAAGCATTGGGGACACTCGTCTAAAGTCATGCGGCGTCACAACCATCAACTGTGTTTTTATGTTCGTTGATTGAGAATGTTTGAAAGCTGTCCGAACAAATTTCACTGTCGGAGTGATGTATTGCTGACACTCATTTGAAATCACCTGTCGCCACCACCCTCCGATGGGATTTGGGCGGGCGTTCACGTTGGGTGATTGAGGATTTTTGAAAGCCATCTTGGCCGACTACATTGTCAGAAGGACCCACACTCGTCTAAAATCATGTAGCGTATCAACCATCAACTGCGTGGTTACGTTGGTTGATTGAGGATGTTTGAAAGTTGTTCGAACCAACTTCATTGTCAGAAGGATGGAGGACACTTGTCTAAAATCATGCAGCGTCACAACCATCAGCTGGGTGGTTACGTTGGTTGATTGAGGATGCTTGAAAGCTGTCCGAACCGACTTCACAGTCGGAGTAATGTATTGCTAAACTTGTTTGTAATCATCTGACGGCACTACCCTCCGATGGGATTTTTGCGGGCATTCACGTTGGGTGATTGAGGATGTTTGAAAGCCAACTTGACCGACTTCATTGTAAGAAGGATGGGGGACACTCTATTAAAATTAGCCGGCGTCACAACCATCAGTTGTGTGGTTACGTTGGTTGATTAAGGATGTTTGAAAGCTGTTAGAACCCACTTCACTTTCGCAGTGATGTATTGCTGACACTCATTTGAAATCATCAGGCGTCACCACCCTCTGATGGGATTTTGGCAAGCGTTCACGTTGGGTGATTGAGGATGTTTGAAAGCCATCTTGACAGACTTCATTGTCAGAAGGATGGAAGACACTCGTCTTAAATCAAGCGGCGTCACAACCATCAACTTAATGGTTACGTTGGTTGATTGAGTGTGTTTGAAAGCTGTCCGAACCGACTTCACTGTTAGAGTGATGTATTGCTCACACTCATTTGAAATCAGCCGGCGTCACAACCATCAACTGGGTGGTTACGTTGGTTTATTAAGGATGTTTCAAAGCTGTCCGAACAACCTCATTGTCAGAGTGATGTATTGCTGACACTCATTTGAAATCAATCGGCGTCACCACCCTCGGATGGGATTTCAGTGGGCGTTCACATTGGGTGATTTAGGAAGTTTGAAAGCCATCTTGACCGACTTCATTGTCAGAAGGATGGGGTACACTCGATTAAAATTAGCCGGCGTGAAAACCATCAACTGGGTTGTTACATTGGTGATTGAGGATGCTTGAAAGCTGTCCGAACCGACTTCGCTGTCGAAGTGATGTATTGCTGACACTCATTTGAAATCATCCGGCCTCAACACCCTTCGATAGGATTTCAGCGGGCGTTCACGTTGGGTGATTGAGGAAGTTTGAAAGCCATCTTGACCGACTTCATTGTTAGAAGAATGGGGGACACTCGTCAAAAAACATGGGGCGTCACAACCATGAACAGCGTTGTTACGTTGGTTGATTGAGGATGTTTGAACGCTGACAGAACCGACTTCGCTGTCGGAGTGAAGTATTGCTGACACTCATTTGAAATCATCCGGTGTCACCACCGTCTGATGGGATTTCAGCGGGCGTTCACGTTGGTTGATTGAAGATGTTTGAAAGCCATCTTGACCGACTTCATTGTAAGAACGACGGGGGACACTCGATTAAAATCAGCTAGCGTCAAAACCATCAACTGGGTGGTTACGTTGGTTGATTAGGGATGTTTGAAAGCTGTCCGAACCGACTTCACTGTCAGAGTGATGTACTGCTGACACTCATTTGAAATCAATCGGCGTCACCACCCTCTGATGGGATTCCAGCGGGCATTCACGTTGGGTGATTTAGCATGTTTGAAAACCATCTTGACCGACTTTATTGTCATAAGGGTGTGGTACACTCGATTAAAATCAGCCGGCGTCACAGCCATCAACTCGGTGGTTACATTGGTTAATTGAGGATGTTTGAAAGCTGTTCGAACTGACTTCACTGTCAGAGTGATGTATTGCTGACACTGATTTGAAATCATCCGGCGTCACCACCCACGATGGGATTTCCGCGGGCGTTCACGTTGCGTGATTCAGGATGTTTGAAAGCGATCTGGACCGACTTCATTGTCAGAAGGATGGGGTACACTCGATTAAAATAAGCTGGCGTCACAACCATCAACTGTGTGGTTATGTTGGTTGATTGAGGATGCTTGAAAGCTATCCTAACCGACTTCACTGTCGGAGTGATGTATTGCTGTCACTCATTTGAAATAATCCGGCGTCACCACACTCTTATGGGATTTCGGCGAGCGTGCACGTTGGGTGATTTAGGATGTTTGAAAGCCATCTGGACCGACTTCATTATCAGAAGCATGGGGGACACTCGTCTAAATCATGCGGTGTCACAACCATCAACTTTTTTTTACGTTTGTTGATTAAGGATGTTTGAAAGCTATCCGAACCAACTTCAGTGTCGGAGTGATGTATTGGTGACACTCATTTGAAATCAATCGTCGTCACCACCCTCTGATGGGATTTCAGCGGGCGTTAACGTTGGGTGATTTAGGATGTTTGAAAGCCATCTTGACCGACTTCATTGTTAGAAGGATGTGGTACACTCGATTAAAATCCGGCAGAGTCACAACCATCAACTTGGTGGTTACGTTGGTTGATTGAGGATGCTTGAAAGCTGTCCGAACCGACTTCACCGTCGGAGTGATGTATTGCTGACACTCATTTAAAATCATCCGGCGTCAACATCCTTCGATGGGATTTCAGCCCGCGATGACGATGGGTGATTGAGGATGTTTGAAAGCCATCTTGACCGACTTCTTTTTCAGAAGGATGGGGGACATTCGTCTAAAATCATTCGGCGTGACAACTATCGACTGGGTTCTTACGTTGGTTGATTGAGGATGTTTTAAAGTTGTCCGAACCGACTTCACTGTCGGAGAGAAGTATTGCTGACACTAATTTGAAATCATCCGATGTCACCATCCTCCGATGGGATTTTGGCGAGCGTTCACGTTGGGTGATTGAGGATGTTTTAAAGCCATCTTGACCGACTTCCTTGTCAGAAGGATAGGGGACACTCGTCTAAAATCATGCGGCGTCACAACCATGAACTGTGTGGTTACGTTTGTTGATTGAGGATGTTTGAAAGCTGTCCGAACCCACTTCACTGTCGGAGTGATGTATTGCTGAAACTCATTTGAAATCATCCGGCGTCACCACCCTCTGATGGGATTTCGGCAAGCGTTTACGTTGGGTGATTTAGGGTGTTTGAAAGCCATCTGGACCGACTTCATTATCAGAAGCATGGGGGACACTCGTCAAAAATCATGCGGTGTCACAACCATAAACTTTTTTTTTACGTTCGTTGATTAAGGATGTTTGAAAGCTATCCGAACCAACTTCAGTGTCGGAGTGATGTATTGGTGACACTCATTTGAAATCAATCGTCGTCACCACCCTCTGATGGGATTTCAGCGGGCGTTAACGTTGGGTGATTTAGGATGTTTGAAAGCCATCTTGACTTCATTGTTAGAAGGATGTGGTACACTCGATTAAAATCCGGCAGAGTCACAACCATCAACTTGGTGGTTACGTTGGTTGATTGATGATGCTTGAAAGCTGTCCGAACCGACTTCACTGTCGGAGTGATGTATTGCTGACACTCATTTAAAATCATCCAGCGTCAACATCCTTCGATGGGATTTCAGCCAGCGTTGACGATGGGTGATTGAGGATGTTTGAAAGCCATCTTGACCGACTTCTTTTTCAGAAGGATGGTGGACACTCGTCTAAAATCATTCGGCGTGACAACTATCGACTGGGTTCTTACGTTGGTTGATTGAGGATGTTTTAAAGTTGTCCGAACCGACTTCACTGTCGAAGAGAAGTATTGCTGACACTAATTTGAAATCATCCGATGTCACCATCCTCCGATGGGATTTTGGCGAGCGTTCACGTTGGGTGATTGAGGATGTTTTAAAGCCATCTTGACCGACTTCCTTGTCAGAAGGATGGGGGACACTCGATTAAAATCAGCCGGCGTCACAACCATCAACTGGGTGGTTACGTTGGTTGATTGAGGATGCTTGAAAGCTGTGCTAACCGACTTCACTTGCGGAGTGATGTATTGCTGACACTCATTTGAAATCATCCAGCGTCACCACCCTCTAATAGGATTTCGGAGAGCATTCACGTTGGGTGATTGAGGATGTTTTAAAGCCATCTTGACCGACTTCCTTGTCAGAAGGATAGGGGACACTCGTCTAAAATCATGCGGCGTCACAACCATGAACTGTGTGGTTACGTTTGTTGATTGAGGATGTTTGAAAGCTGTCCGAACCCACTTCACTGTCGGATTGATGTATTGCTGAAACTCATTTGAAATCATCCGGCGTCACCACCCTCTGATGGGATTTCGGCAAGCGTTTACGTTGGGTGATTTAGGGTGTTTGAAAGCCATCTTGACTGACTTCCTTGTCAGAAGGATGGGGGACACTCGTCTAAAAGCATTCGGCGTCACAACCATCAACTGTGTGGTTACGTTGGCTGATTGAGGATGTTTCAAAGCTGTCTGAACTGACTTCACTGTCAGAGTGATGTATTGCTGTTATTCATTTGAAATCATCCGGCGTCACCACCCTCTGATGGGATTTTGGCAAGTGTTCACATTGGGTGATTTAGGATGTTTAAAGCCATCTTGACCAACTTCATTGTCAGAAGGATGGGGGACACTTGTCTAAAATCATGCAGCGTCACAACCATCAGCTGGGTGGTTACGTTGGTTGATTGAGGATGCTTGAAAGCTGTCCGAACCGACTTCACTGTCGGAGTAATGTATTGCTGACACTTGTTTGAAATCATCTGACGTCACCACCCTCCGATGGGATTTGGGCGGGCGTTCAACTTGGGTGATTGAGGATGTTTGAAAGCCAACTTGGTCGACTTCATTTTCAGAAGGATGGGGGACACTCGTCTAAAATCATGCAGCGTCACAAAAATCAACTGGGTGGTTACGTTGGTTGATTGAGGATGTTTGAAAGCTGTTCGAACCGAGTTCACTGTCGGAGTGATGTATTGCTGACACTCATTTTAAATCATCCTGTGTCACTACCTTCCGATGGGATTTCAGCGGGCGTTCACGTTTGGTGATTGAGGAAGTTTGAAAGCCATCTTGACCGAATTCATTGTTAGAAGGATGGGGGACACTCATCAAAAATCATGCGGCATCACAACCATCAACAGGGTTGTTACGTTGGTTGATTGAGGATGTTTGAACGCTGACCGCACCGACATCACTATCGGAGTGATGTATTGCTGACACTCATTTGAAATCATCCGGTGTCACAACCCTCTGATGGGTTTTCGGCGGGCGTTCACGTTGGGTTATTGAGGATGTTTGAAAGCCATCTTGACCGACTTCATTGTAAGAAGGATGGGGGACACTCGATTAAAATCAGCCGGCATCACAAGCATCAACTGGGTGGTTACGTTGGTTGATTAAGGATGTTTAAAAGCTGTCCGAACCGACTTCACTGTCAGAGCGATGTATTGCTGACACTCGTTTGAAATCAATCGCCGTCACCACCCTTTGATGGGATTTCAGTGGGCGTTCACATTGGGTGATTTAGGATGTTTGAAAGCCATCTTGACCGACTTCATTGTTAAAAGGATGGGGTACATTCGATTAAAATCCGGCGGAGTCACAACCATCAACTGGGTGGTTACGTTGGTTGATTGAGGATGCTTGAAAGCTGTCCGAACCGACTTCACTGTGGAAGTGATGTATTGCTGACACTCATTTAAAATCATCCGGCGTGAACACCCTTCGATGGGATTTCAGCGCGCGTTCACGATGGGTGATTGAGGATGTTTGTAAGCCATCTTGACCGACTTCATTTTTAGAAGGATGAGGGACACTCGTCTAAAATAATTCGGCGTGACAACTATCGACTCGGTTCTTACGGTTGTTGATTGAGGATGTTTGAAAGTTGTCCGAACCGACTTCACCGTCAGAGAGATGTATTGCTGACACTAATTCGAAATCATCCGATGTCACCATCCTCCGATGGGATTTTGGCGAGCGTTCACTTTGGGTGATTGAGGATGTTTTAAAGCCATCTTGACCGACTTCCGTGTCAGAAGGATAGGGGACACTCGTCTAAAATCATGCGGCGTCACAACCATCAACTGGGTGGTTACGTTGGTTGATTGAGGATGCTTGAAAGCTGTCCGAACCGACTTAACTGTCGGAGTAATGTATTGCTGACACTTGTTTGAAATCATCTGACGTCACCACCCCCCGATGGGATTTTGGCGGGAGTTCTTGTTGGGTGATTGAGGATGTTTGAAAGCCATCTTGGTCGACTTCATTGTCAGAAGGATGGGGGACACTCGTCTAAAATCATGCAGCGTCACAACAATCAACTGGGTGGTTACGTTTGTTTATTGAGGATGTTTGAAAGCTCTTCGAACCGTCTTCACTATCGGAGTGATGTATTGCTGACACTCATTTTAAATCATCCTGTGTCACCACCTTCCGATGGGATTTCAGCGGGCGTTCACGTTGGGTGATTGAGGAAGTTTGAAAGCCATCTTGACCGACTTCATTGTTAGAAGGATGGGGGACACTCGTCGAAAATCATGCGGCATCACAACCATCAACAGGGTTGTTTCGTTGGTTGATTGAGGATGTTTGAACGCTGACCGAACCGACATCACTGTCGGAGTGATGTATTGGTGACACTCATTTGAAATCATCCTGTGTCCCCACCCTCTGATGGGATTTTGGCGGGCATTCACGTTGGGTGATTTAGGATGTTTAAAGCCATCTTGACCAACTTCGTTGTCAGAAGGATGGGGGACACTCGTCTAAAATCATGCAGCGTCACAACCATCAGCGGGGTGGTTACGTTGGTTGATTGAGGATGCTTGAAAGCTGTCTGAACCGACTTCACTGTCGGAGTAATGTATTGCTGACACTCGTTTGAAATCATCTGACGTCCCCACCCTCCGATGGGATTTGGCGGGCGTTCACGTTGGGTGATTGAGGATGTTTGAAAGCCATCTTGGTAAACTTCATTGTCCAAAGGATGGGGGACACTCGTCTAAAATCATGCGGCGTCACAACCATCAACTGTTTGGTTACGTTGGTTGATTGAGGATGTTTGAAAGCTGTCCGAACCCACTTCACTGTCAGAGTGATGTATTGCTGAAACTCATTTGAAATCATCCGGCGTCACCACCCTCTGATGGGATTTCGGCAAGCGTTTACGTTGGGTGATGTAGGGTGTTTGAAAGCCATCTTGACCGACTTCCTTGTCATTTGGATGGGGGACACTCGTCTAAAAGCATTCGGCGTCACAACCATCAACTGTGTGGTTACGTTGGCTGATTGAGGATGTTTCAAAGCTGTCTGAACCGACTTCACTGTCAGAGTGATGTATTGCTGATACGAATTTGAAATCATCCGGCGTCACCACCCTCTGATGGGATTTCGGCAAGTGTTCACATTGGGTGATTTAGGATGTTTAAAGCCATCTTGACCAACTTCATTGTCAGAAGGATGGGGGACGCTTGTCTAAAATCATGCGGCGTCACAACCATCAACTGGGTGGTTACGTTGGTTGATTGAGGATGCTTGAAAGCTGTCCGAACCGACTTAACTGTCGGAGTAATGTATTGCTGACACTTGTTTGAAATCATCTGACGTCACCACCCCCCGATGGGATTTTGGCGGGAGTTCACGTTGGGTGATTGAGGATGTTTGAAAGCCATCTTGGTCGACTTCATTGTCAGAAGGATGGGGGACACTCGTCTAAAATCATGCAGCGTCACAACAATCAACTGGGTGGTTACGTTTGTTTATTGAGGATGTTTGAAAGCTCTTCGAACCGTCTTCACTATCGGAGTGATGTATTGCTAACACTCATTTTAAATCATCCTGTGTCACCACCTTCCGATGGGATTTCAGCGGGCGTTCACGTTGGGTGATTGAGGAAGTTTGAAAGCCATCTTGACCGACTTCATTGTTAGAAGGATGGGGGACACTCGTCGAAAATCATGCGGCATCACAACCATCAACAGGGTTGTTTCGTTGGTTGATTGAGGATGTTTGAACGCTGACCGAACCGACATCACTGTCGGAGTGATGTATTGCTGACACTCATTTGAAATCATCCTGTGTCACCACCCTCTGATGGGATTTTGGCGGGCATTCACGTTGGGTGATTTAGGATGTTTAAAGCCATCTTGACCAACTTCGTTGTCAGAAGGATGGGGGACACTCGTCTAAAATCATGCAGCGTCACAACCATCAGCGGGGTGGTTACGTTGGTTGATTGAGGATGCTTGAAAGCTGTCTGAACCGACTTCACTGTCGGAGTAATGTATTGCTGACACTCGTTTGAAATCATCTGACGTCCCCACCCTCCGATGGGATTTGGCGGGCGTTCACGTTGGGTGATTGAGGATGTTTGAAAGCCATCTTGGTCGACTTCATTGTCAGAAGGATGGGGGACACTCGTCTAAAATCATGCGGCGTCACAACCATCAACTGTTTGGTTACGTTGGTTGATTGAGGATGTTTGAAAGCTGTCCGAACCCACCTCACTGTCGGAGTGATGTATTACTGAAACTCATTTGAAATCATGCAACGTCACCACCCTCTGATGGGATTTCGGTAAGCGTTTACGCTGGGTGATTTAGGGTGTTTGAAAGCCATCTTGACCGACTTCCATGTCAGAAGGATGGGGGACACTCGTCTAAAATCATTCGGCGTCACAACCATCAACTGTGTGATTACGTTGGCTGATTGAGGATGTTTCAAAGCTGTCTGAACCGACTTCACTGTCAAAGTGATGTATTCCTGATACTCATTTGAAATCATCCGGCGTCACCACCCTCTGATGGGATTTCGGCAAGCGTTCACATTGGGTGATTTAGGATGTTTGAAAGCCATCTTGACCGACTTCACTGTCAGAGTGATGTATTGCTGACACTCATTTGAAATCAATCGCTGTCACTACACTCTAATGGGATTTCAGCGGGCGTTCACGTTGGGTGATTTAGGATGTTTGAAAGCCATCTTGACCGACATCATTGTGAGAAGGATGGGGTACACTCGATTAAAATCTGCCGGCGTCACAACCATTAACTAGGTGGTTACGTTGGTTGATTGAGGATGCTTGAAAGTTTTCCGAACCGACTTCACTGTCTAAGTGATGTATTGCTGACACTCATTTAAAATCATCCGGCGTCATCACCCTTCGATGGGATTTCAGCGCGCGTTCACGATGGGTGATTGAGGATGTTTGAAAGCCATCTTGACCGACTTCATTGTCAGAAGGATGGGGTACACTCGATTAAAATCCAGCGGAGTCACAACCATAAACTTGTGGTTACGTTGGTTGATTGAGGATGCTTGAAAGCTGTTCGAACCGACTTCACTGTCGGAGTTATGTATTGCTGACACTCATTTAAAATCATCCGGCGTTAACACCCTTCGATGGGATTTCAGCGCGCGTTCACGATGGGTGATTGAGGATGTTTGAAAGCCATCATGACCGACTTCATTTTCAGAAGGATGGGGGACACTCGTCTAAAATCATTCGGCGTAACAACGATCGACTGGGTTCTTACGTTCGTTGATTGAGGATGTTTGAAAGTTGTCCCAACCGACTTCATTGTCAGAGAGATGTATTGCTGACACTAATTTGAAATCATCCGATGTCACCATCCTCCGATGGGATTTTGGCGAGAGTTCACGTTGGGTGATTGAGGATGTTTTAAAGCCATCTTGACCGACTTCCTTGTCAGAAGGATAGGGGACACTCGTCTAAAATCATGCGGCGTCACAACCATCAACTGTGTGGTTACGTTGGTTGATTGAGGATGTTTGAAAGCTGTCCGAACCCACTTTACTGTCGAAGTGATGTATTGCTGAAACTCATTTGAAATCATCCAGCGTCACCAACCTCTGATGGGATTTCGATAAGCGTTTACGCTGGGTGATTTAGGGTGTTTGAAAGCCATCTTGACCGACTTCCTTGTCAGAAGGATGGGGGACACTCGTCTAAAATCATTCGGCGTCACAACCATCAACTGTGTGGTTACGTTGGCTGATTGAGGACGTTTCAAAGCTGTCTGAACCGACTTCACTGTCAGAGAGATGTATTCCTGATACTCATTTGAAAGTATCCGGCGTCACCACCCTCTGATGGGATTTCGGCAAGCGTTCACATTGGGTGATTTAGGATGTTTGAAAGCCATCTTGACCGACTTCATTGTCAGAAGGATGGGGGACACTCGTCTAAAATCATGCAGCGTCGCAACCATCAACTGGGTGGTTATGTTGGTTGATTAAGGATGTTTCAAAGCTGTCTGAACTGACTTCACTGTCAGAGAGATGTATTCCTGATACTCATTTGAAAGTATCCGGCGTCACCACCCTCTGATGGGATTTCGGCAAGCATTCACATTGGGTGATTGAGGATGTTTGAAAGCCATCTTGACCGACTTCATTTTCAGAAGGATGGGGGACACTCGTCTAAAATCATGCAGCGTCGCAACCATCAACTGGGTGGTTAGGTTGGTTGATTAAGGATGTTTGAAAGCTGTCCGAACCGACTTATCTGTCAGAGTGATGTATTGCTCACACTCATTTGAAATCAATCGCCGTCACCACCCTCTGATGGGATTTTAGCGCGCGTTCACGTTGGGTGATTTAGGATGTTTGAAAGCCATCTTGACTGACATCATTGTCAGAAGGATGGGGTACACTCGATTAAAATCTGTCAGAGTCACAACCATTAACTCGGTGGTTACGTTGGTTGATTGAGGATGCTTGAAAGTTTTCCGAACCGACTTCACTGTCTTAGTGATGTATTGCTGACACGCATTTAAAATCATCCGGCGTCATCACCCTTCGATGGGATTTCAGCGCGCGTTCACGATGGGTGATTTAGGATGTTTGAAAGCCATCTTGACCGACTTCATTGTCAGAAGGATGGGGTACACTCGATTAAAATCCGGCGGAGTCACAACCATCAACTGGTGGTTACGTTGGTTGATTGAGGATGCTTGAAAGCTGTTCGAACCGACTTCACTGTCGGAGTTATGTATTGCTGACACTCATTTAAAATCATCCGGCGTTAACACCCTTCGATGGGATTTCAGCGCGCGTTCACGATGGGTGATTGAGGATGTTTGAAAGCCATCATGACCGACTTCATTTTCAGAAGGATGGGGGACACTCGTCTAAAATCATTCGGCGTAACAACGATCGACTGGGTTCTTACGTTTGTTGATTGAGGATGTTTGAAAGTTGTCCCAACCGACTTCACTGTCGGAGAGATGTATTGCTGACACTAATTTGAAATCATCCGATGTCACCATCCTCCGATGGGATTTTGGCGAGAGTTCACGTTGGGTGATTGAGGATGTTTTAAAGCCATCTTGACTGACTTCCTTGTCAGAAGGATAGGGGACACTCGTCTAAAATCATGCGGTGTCACAACCATCAACTGTGTGGTTACGTTGGTTGATTGAGGATGTTTGAAAGCTGTCCGAACCCACTTTACTGTCGAAGTGATGTATTGCTGAAACTCATTTGAAATCATCCAGCGTCACCAACCTCTGATGGGATTTCGATAAGCGTTTACGCTGGGTGATTTAGGGTGTTTGAAAGCCATCTTGACCGACTTCCTTGTCAGAAGGATGGGGGACACTCGTCTAAAATCATTCGGCGTCACAACCATCAACTGTGTGGTTACGTTGGCTGATTGAGGACGTTTCAAAGCTGTCTGAACCGACTTCACTGTCAGAGAGATGTATTCCTGATACTCATTTGAAAGTATCCGGCGTCACCACCCTCTGATAGGATTTCGGCAAGCGATCACATTGCGTGATTTAGGATGTTTGAAAGCCATCTTGACCGACTTCATTGTCAGAAGGATGGGGGACACTCGTCTAAAATCATGCAGCGTCACAACCATCAACTGGGTGGTTATGTTGGTTGATTAAGGATGTTTCAAAGCTGTCCGAACTGACTTATCTGTCCGAGTGATGTATTGCTGACACTCATTTGAAATCAATCGCCGTCACCACCCTCTGATGGGATTTTAGCGCGCGTTCACGTTGGGTGATTTAGGATGTTTAAAAGCCATCTTGACCGACTTCATTGTCAGAAGGATGGGGTACACTTGATTAAAATCCGGCGGAGTCACAACCATCAACTGGGTGGTTACGTTTGTTGATTGAGGATGCTTGAAAGCTGTCTGAACCCACTTCACTGTCGGAGTGATGTATTGCTGAAACTCATTTGAAATCATCCGGCGTCACCACTCTCTGATGGGATATCGGCAATAGTTCACATTGGGTGATTTAGGATGTTTGAAGCCATCTTGACCAACTTCATTGTCAGAAGGATGGGGGACACTCGTCTAAAATCATGCAGCGTCACAACCATCAGCTGGCTGGTTACGTTGGTTGATTGAGGATGATTGAAAGCTGTCCGAACCCACTTCACTATCGGAGTGATGTATTGCTGAAACTCATTTGAAATCATCCGGCGTCACCACCTTCTGATGGGATTTCGACAAGCGTTTACGTTGGGTGATTTAGGGTGTCTGAAAGCCATCTTGACCGACTTCCTTGTCAGAAGGATGGGGGACACTCGTCTAAAATCATGCAGCGTCACAACCATCAACTGGGTTGTTACGTTGGTTGAATGAGGATGCTTGAAACCTGTGCAAACCGACTTCACTGTCGGAGTGATGTATTGCTGACACTCATTTGAAATCATCTGACGTCACCACCCTCTGATGGGATTTGGGCGGGCGTTCACGTTGGGTGATTGAGGATGTTTGAAAGCCATCTTGGCCGACTTCATTGTCAGAAGGATTGGGGACACTCGTCTGAAATCATGCAGCGTCACAACCATCAACTGGGTGGTTACGTTGGTTGATTGAGGATGTTTGAAAGCTGTTCGAACCGACTTCACTGTCGGAGTGATGTATTGCTGACACTCATTTGAAATCATCCTGTGTCACAACCTTCCGATGGGATTTCGGCGGGCGTTCACGTTGGGTGATTTAGGATGTTTGAAAGCCATCTTGTCCGACTTCATCGTCAGAAGGATGGGGTACACTCGAATAAAATCTTGCGGAGTCACAACCATCAACTGGGTGGTTACGTTGGTTGATTGAGGATGCTTGAAAGCTGTGCGAACCGACTTCACTGTCGGAGTGATGTATTGCTGACACTCATTTGAAATCAATTACCATCACCACCCTTCGATGGGATTTCAGCGCGCGTTCACGATGGGTGATTGAGGATGTTTGAAAGCCATCTTGACCGACTTCATTGTCAGAAGGATGGGGGACACTCGTCTAAAATCATGCAGCGTCGCAACCATCAACTGGGTGGTTATGTTGGTTGATTAAGGATGTTTGAATTTGAAATCATCCTGCGACACCACCCTCCGATGGGATTTTGGCGGGCGTTCACGTTGGGTGATTGAGGATGTTTAAAAGCCATCTTGACCGACTTCATTGTTAGAAAGATGGGGACACTCGTCTAATATCATGTGGCGTCACAACCATCAACTGATTGGTTACGTTGGTTGATTTAGGATGTTTAAAAGTTGTCCGAACCGACTTCACTCTCAGAGTGATGTATTGCCGACAGTCATTTGAAATCATCCGGCGTCACCACCTTTCGATGCGATTTCGGCGGGCGTTCACGTTGGGTGATTGAGTTTTTTGAAAGCCATCTTGAGAGACTTCATTTAAAGACGGATGGGGGACACTCGTCTAAAATCATTCGGCGTAACAACGATCGACTGGGTTCTTACGTTCGTTGATTGAGGATGTTTGAAAGTTGTCCCAACCGACTTCACTGTCGGAGAGATGTATTGCTGACACTAATTTGAAATCATCCGATGTCACCATCCTCCGATGGGATTTTGGCGATAGTTCACGTTGGGTGATTGAGGATGTTTTAAAGCCATCTTGACTGACTTCCTTGTCAGAAGGATAGGGGACACTCGTCTAAAATCATGCGGTGTCACAACCATCAACTGTGTGGTTACGTTGGTATATTGAGGATGTTTGAAAGCTGTCCGAACCCACTTTACTGTCGAAGTGATGTATTGCTGAAACTCATTTGAAATCATCCAGCGTCACCACCCTTTGATGGGATTTTGATAAGCGTTTACGCTGGGTGATTTAGGGTGTTTGAAAGCCATCTTGACCGACTTCCTTGTCAGAAGGATGGGGGACACTCGTCTAAAATCATTCGGCGTCACAACCACCAACTGTGTGGTTACGTTGGCTGATTGAGGACGTTTCAAAGCTGTCTGAACCGACTTCACTGTCAGAGAGATGTATTCCTGATACTCATTTGAAAGTATCCGGCGTCACCACCCTCTGATGGGATTTCGGCAAGCGTTCACATTGGGTGATTTAGGATGTTTGAAAGCCATCTTGACCGACTTCATTGTCAGAAGGATGGGGGACACTCGTCTAAAATCATGCAGCGTCGCAACCATCAACTGGGTGGTTATGTTGGTTGATTAAGGATGTTTGAAAGTTGTCCGAACCGACTTATCTGTCCGAGTGATGTATTGCTGACACTCATTTGAAATCAATCGCCGTCACCACCCTCTGATGGGATTTTAGCGCGCGTTCACGTTGGGTGATTTAGGATGTTTAAAAGCCATCTTGACCGACTTCATTGTCAGAAGGATGGGGTACACTTGATTAAAATCCGGTGGAGTCACAACCATCAACTGGGTGGTTACGTTTGTTGATTGAGGATGCTTGAAAGCTGTCTGAACCCACTTCACTGTTGGAGTGATGTATTGCTGAAACTCATTTGAAATCATCCGGCGTCACCACTCTCTGATGGGATATCGGCAAGCGTTTACGTTGGGTGATTTAGGGTGTTTGAAAGCCATCCTGACCGACTTCCTTGTCAAAAGCATGGGGGACACTCGTCTAAAAGCATTCGGCGTGACAACCATCAACTGTGTGGTTACGTCGGCTGATTGAGAATGTTTCAAAGCTGTCTGAATTGACTTCACTATCTGAGTGATGTATTGCTGATACTCATTTAAAATCATCCGGCGTCACCACCCTCTGATGGGATTTCGGCAATAGTTCACAATGGGTGATTTAGGATGTTTGAAGCCATCTTGACCAACTTCATTGGCAGAAGGATGGGGGACACTCGTCTAAAATCATGCAGCGTCACAACCATCAGCTGGGTGGTTACGTTGGCTGATTGAGGATGTTTGAAAGCTGTCCGAACCGACTTCACTGTCGGAGTGATGTATTGCTGACACTAATTTGAAATCATCCGATGTCACCATCCTCCGATTGGATTTTGGCGAGCGTTCACGTTGGGTGATTGAGGATGTTTTAAAGCCATCTTGACCGACTTCCTTGTCAGAAGGATAGGGGACACTCGGCTAAAAGCATGCGGCGTCACAACCATCAACTGTGTGGTTACGTTGGTTGATTGAGGATGTTTGAAAGCTGTCCGAACCCACTTCACTGTCGAAGTGATGTATTGCTGAAACTTATTTGAAATCATCCAGCGTCACCAACCTCTGATGGGATTTCGATAAGCGTTTACGCTGGGTGATTTAGGGTGTTTGAAAGCCATCTTGACCGACTTCCTTGTCAGAAGGATGGGGGACACTCGTCTAAAATCATTCGGCGTCACAACCATCAACTGTGTGGTTACGTTGGCTGACTGAGGACGTTTCAAAGCTGTCTGAACCGACTTCACTGTCAGAGAGATGTATTCCTGATACTCATTTGAAAGTATCCGGCGTCACCACCCTCTGATGGGATTTCGGCAAGCGTTCACATTGGGTGATTTAGGATGTTTGAAAGCCATCTTGACCGACTTCATTGTCAGAAGGATGGGGGACACTCGTCTAAAATCATGCAGCGTCGCAACCATCAACTGGGTGGTTATGTTGGTTGATTAAGGATGTTTGAAAGCTGTCCGCACTGACTTATCTGTCAAAGTGATGTATTGCTGACACTCATTTGAAATAAATCGCCGTCACCACCCTCTGATGGCATTTCAGCGGGCGTTCACGTTGGGTGATTTAGGATGTTTGAAAGCCATCTTGACCGACTTCATTGTCAGAAGGATGGGGTACACTCGATTAAAATCCGGCAGAGTCACAACCATCAACTGGGTGGTTACGTTTGTTGATTGAGGATGCTTGAAAACTGTCTGAACCCACTTCACTGTCGGAGTGATGTATTGCTGAAACTCATTTGAAATCATCCGGCGTCACCACCCTCTGATGGGATATCAGCAAGCGTTTACATTGGGTGATTTAGTGTGTTTGAAAGCCATCCTGACCGACTTCCTTGTCAGAAGCATTTGGGACACTCGTCTAAAAGCATTCGGCGTGACAACCATCAACTGTGTGGTTACGTTGGCTGATTAAGGGTGTTTCAAAGCTGTCGGAACAGACTTCACTGTCAGAGTGATGTATTGCTGATACTCATTTGAAATCATCCGGCGTCACCACCCTCAGATGGGATTTCGGCAAGAGTTCACATTGGGTGATTTA
This sequence comes from Cannabis sativa, assembly GCF_029168945.1. Lineage (NCBI taxonomy): Eukaryota > Viridiplantae > Streptophyta > Magnoliopsida > Rosales > Cannabaceae > Cannabis > Cannabis sativa. Next base: position 39,663,875 of record NC_083606.1, on the reverse strand, counting down.
GGATGTTTAAAGCCATCTTGACCAACTTCATTGTCAGAAGGATGGGGGACACTCGTCTAAAATCATGCAGCGTCACAACCATCTGCTGGCTGGTTACGTTGGTTGATTGAGGATGATTGAAAGCTGTCCGAACCCACTTCACTGTCGGAGTGATGTATTGCTGAAACTCATTTGAAATCATCCGGCGTCACCACCTTCTGATGGGATTTCGACAAGCGTTTACGTTGGGTGATTTAGGGTGTCTGAAAGCCATCTTGACCGACTTCCTTGTCAGAAGGATGGGGGACACTCGTCTAAAATCATGCAGCGTCACAACCATCAACTGGGTTGTTACGTTGGTTGAATGAGGATGCTTGAAACCTGTGCAAACCGACTTCACTGTCGGAGTGATGTATTGCTGACACTCATTTGAAATCATCTGACGTCACCACCCTCTGATGGGATTTGGGCGGGCGTTCACGTTGGGTGATTGAGGATGTTTGAAAGCCATCTTGGCCGACTTCATTGTCAGAAGGATTGGGGACACTCGTCTGAAATCATGCAGCGTCACAACCATCAACTGGGTGGTTACGTTGGTTGATTGAGGATGTTTGAAAGCTGTTCGAACCGACTTCACTGTCGGAGTGATGTATTGCTGACACTCATTTGAAATCATCCTGTGTCACAACCTTCCGATGGGATTTCGGCGGGCGTTCACGTTGGGTGATTTAGGATGTTTGAAAGCCATCTTGTCCGACTTCATCGTCAGAAGGATGGGGTACACTCGAATAAAATCTTGCGGAGTCACAACCATCAACTGGGTGGTTACGTTGGTTGATTGAGGATGCTTGAAAGCTGTCCGAACCGACTTCACTGTCGGAGTGATGTATTGCTGACACTCATTTGAAATCAATTACCATCACCACCCTTCGATGGGATTTCAGCGCGCGTTCACGATGGGTGATTGAGGATGTTTGAAAGCCATCTTGACCGACTTCATTGTCAGAAGGATGGGGGACACTCGTCTAAAATCATGCAGCGTCGCAACCATCAACTGGGTGGTTATGTTGGTTGATTAAGGATGTTTGAATTTGAAATCATCCTGCGACACCACCCTCCGATGGGATTTTGGCGGGCGTTCACGTTGGGTGATTGAGGATGTTTAAAAGCCATCTTGACCGACTTCATTGTTAGAAAGATGGGGACACTCGTCTAATATCATGTGGCGTCACAACCATCAACTGATTGGTTACGTTGGTTGATTTAGGATGTTTGAAAGTTGTCCGAACCGACTTCACTCTCAGAGTGATGTATTGCCGACAGTCATTTGAAATCATCCGGCGTCACCACCTTTCGATGCGATTTCGGCGGGCGTTCACGTTGGGTGATTGAGTTTTTTGAAAGCCATCTTGAGAGACTTCATTTAAAGACGGATGGGGGACACTCGTCTAAAATCATTCGGCGTAACAACGATCGACTGGGTTCTTACGTTCGTTGATTGAGGATGTTTGAAAGTTGTCCCAACCGACTTCACTGTCGGAGAGATGTATTGCTGACACTAATTTGAAATCATCCGATGTCACCATCCTCCGATGGGATTTTGGCCATAGTTCACGTTGGGTGATTGAGGATGTTTTAAAGCCATCTTGACTGACTTCCTTGTCAGAAGGATAGGGGACACTCGTCTAAAATCATGCGGTGTCACAACCATCAACTGTGTGGTTACGTTGGTATATTGAGGATGTTTGAAAGCTGTCCGAACCCACTTTACTGTCGAAGTGATGTATTGCTGAAACTCATTTGAAATCATCCAGCGTCACCAACCTTTGATGGGATTTCGATAAGCGTTTACGCTGGGTGATTTAGGGTGTTTGAAAGCCATCTTGACCGACTTCCTTGTCAGAAGGATGGGGGACACTCGTCTAAAATCATTCGGCGTCACAACCACCAACTGTGTGGTTACGTTGGCTGATTGAGGACGTTTCAAAGCTGTCTGAACCGACTTCACTGTCAGAGAGATGTATTCCTGATACTCATTTGAAAGTATCCGGCGTCACCACCCTCTGATGGGATTTCGGCAAGCGTTCACATTGGGTGATTTAGGATGTTTGAAAGCCATCTTGACCGACTTCATTGTCAGAAGGATGGGGGACACTCGTCTAAAATCATGCAGCGTCGCAACCATCAACTGGGTGGTTATGTTGGTTGATTAAGGATGTTTGAAAGCTGTCCGAACCGACTTATCTGTCCGAGTGATGTATTGCTGACACTCATTTGAAATCAATCGCCGTCACCACCCTCTGATGGGATTTTAGCGCGCGTTCACGTTTTGTGATTTAGGATGTTTAAAAGCCATCTTGACCGACTTCATTGTCAGAAGGATGGGGTACACTTGATTAAAATCCGGTGGAGTCACAACCATCAACTGGGTGGTTACGTTTGTTGATTGAGGATGCTTGAAAGCTGTCTGAACCCACTTCACTGTTGGAGTGATGTATTGCTGAAACTCATTTGAAATCATCCGGCGTCACCACTCTCTGATGGGATATCGGCAAGCGTTTACGTTGGGTGATTTAGGGTGTTTGAAAGCCATCCTGACCGACTTCCTTGTCAAAAGCATGGGGGACACTCGTCTAAAAGCATTCGGCGTGACAACCATCAACTGTGTGGTTACGTCGGCTGATTGAGAATGTTTCAAAGCTGTCTGAATTGACTTCACTATCTGAGTGATGTATTGCTGATACTCATTTGAAATCATCCGGCGTCACCACCCTCTGATGGGATTTCGGCAATAGTTCACAATGGGTGATTTAGGATGTTTGAAGCCATCTTGACCAACTTCATTGGCAGAAGGATGGGGGACACTCGTCTAAAATCATGCAGCGTCACAACCATCAGCTGGGTGGTTACGTTGGTTGATTGAGGATGTTTGAAAGCTGTCCGAACCGACTTCACTGTCGGAGTGATGTATTGCTGACACTAATTTGAAATCATCCGATGTCACCATCCTCCGATTGGATTTTGGCGAGCGTTCACGTTGGGTGATTGAGGATGTTTTAAAGCCATCTTGACCGACTTCCTTGTCAGAAGGATAGGGGACACTCGGCTAAAAGCATGCGGCGTCACAACCATCAACTGTGTGGTTACGTTGGTTGATTGAGGATGTTTGAAAGCTGTCCGAACCCACTTCACTGTCGAAGTGATGTATTGCTGAAACTTATTTGAAATCATCCAGCGTCACCAACCTCTGATGGGATTTCGATAAGCGTTTACGCTGGGTGATTTAGGGTGTTTGAAAGCCATCTTGACCGACTTCCTTGTCAGAAGGATGGGGGACACTCGTCTAAAATCATTCGGCGTCACAACCACCAACTGTGTGGTTACGTTGGCTGATTGAGGACGTTTCAAAGCTGTCTGAACCGACTTCACTGTCAGAGAGATGTATTCCTAATACTCATTTGAAAGTATCCGGCGTCACCACCCTCTGATGGGATTTCGGCAAGCGTTCACATTGGGTGATTTAGGATGTTTGAAAGCCATCTTGACCGACTTCATTGTCAGAAGGATGGGGGACACTCGTCTAAAATCATGCAGCGTCGCAACCATCAACTGGGTGGTTATGTTGGTTGATTAAGGATGTTTGAAAGCTGTCCGCACTGACTTATCTGTCAAAGTGATGTATTGCTGACACTCATTTGAAATAAATCGCCGTCACCACCCTCTGATGGCATTTCAGAGGGCGTTCACGTTGGGTGATTTAGGATGTTTGAAAGCCATCTTGACCGACTTCATTGTCAGAAGGATGGGGTACACTCGATTAAAATCCGGCAGAGTCACAACCATCAACTTGGTGGTTACGTTTGTTGATTGAGGATGCTTGAAAACTGTCTGAACCCACTTCACTGTCGGAGTGATGTATTGCTGAAACTCATTTGAAATCATCCGGCGTCACCACCCTCTAATGGGATATCAGCAAGCGTTTACATTGGGTGATTTAGTGTGTTTGAAAGCCATCCTGACCGACTTCCTTGTCAGAAGCATTTGGGACACTCGTCTAAAAGCATTCGGCGTGACAACCATCAACTGTGTGGTTACGTTGGCTGATTAAGGGTGTTTCAAAGCTGTCCGAACAGACTTCACTGTCAGAGTGATGTATTGCTGATACTCATTTGAAATCATCCGGCGTCACCACCCTCAGATGGGATTTCGGCAAGAGTTCACATTGGGTGATTTAGGATGTTTAAAGCCATCTTGACCAACTTCATTGTCAGAAGGATGGGGGACACTCGTCTAAAATCATGCAGCGTCACAACCATCAGCTGGCTGGTTACGTTGGTTGATTGAGGATGATTGAAAGCTGTCCGAACCCACTTCACTGTCGGAGTGATGTATTGCTGAAACTCATTTGAAATCATCCGGCGTCACCACCTTCTGATGGGATTTCGACAAGCGTTTACGTTGGGTGATTTAGGGTGTCTGAAAGCCTTCTTGACCGACTTCCTTGTCAGAAGGATGGGGGACACTCGTCTAAAATCATGCAGCGTCACAACCATCAACTGGGTTGTTACGTTGGTTGAATGAGGATGCTTGAAAGCAGTGCAAACCGACTTCACTATCGGAGTGATGTATTGCTGACACTCATTTGAAATCATCTGACGTCACCACCCTCTGATGGGATTTGGGCGGGCGTTCACGTTGGGTGATTGAGGATGTTTGAAAGCCATCTTGGCCGACTTCATTGTCAGAAGGATTGGGGACACTCGTCTGAAATCATGCAGCATCACAACCATCAACTGGGTGGTTACGTTGGTTGATTGAGGATGTTTGAAAGCTGTTCGAATCGACTTCACTGTCCGAGTGATGTATTGCTGACACTCATTTGAAATCATCCTGTGTCACAACCTTCCGATGGGATTTCGGCGGGCGTTCACGTTGGGTGATTTAGGATGTTTGAAAGCCATCTTGTCCGACTTCATCGTCAGAAGGATGGGGTACACTCGATTAAAATCTTGCGGAGTCACAACCATCAACTGGGTGGTTACGTTGGTTGATTGAGGATGCTTGAAAGCTGTCCGAACCAACTTCACTGTCGGAGTGATGTATTGCTGACACTCATTTGAAATCAATTACCGTCACCACCCTTCGATGGGATTTCAGCGCGCGTTCACGATGGGTGATTGAGGATGTTTGAAAGCCATCTTGACCGACTTCATTGTCAGAAGGATGCGGGACACTCGTCTAAAATCATGCAGCGTCGCAACCATCAACTGGGTGGTTATGTTGGTTGATTAAGGATGTTTGAATTTGAAATCATCCTGCGACACCACCCTTCGATGGGATTTTGGTGGGCGTTCACGTTGGGTGATTGAGGATGTTTAAAAGCCATCTTGACCGACTTCATTGTTAGAAAGATGGGGACACTCGTCTAATATCATGTGGCGTCACAACCATCAACTGGTTGGTTACGTTGGTTGATTTAGGATGTTTGAAAGTTGTCCGAACCGACTTCACTCTCAGAGTGATGTATTGCCGACAGTCATTTGAAATCATCCGGCGTCACCACCTTTCGATGCGATTTCGGCGGGCGTTCACGTTGGGTGATTGAGGTGTTTGAAAGCCATCTTGAGAGACTTCATTTAAAGACGGATGGGGGACACTCGTCTAAAATCATCCGGCGTCACAACCGTCAACTGGATGGTTACGTTGGTTGATTGAGGATGTTTGAAAGCTGTCCGAACCGACTTCGCTGTCGGAGAGATGTATTGTTGCCACTCATTTGAAATCATCCTGCGACACCACCCTCCGATGGGATTTTGGCGGGCGTTCACGTTGGGTGATTGAGGATGTTTGAAAGCCATCTTGATCGACTTCATTGTCAGAAGGATAGAAGACACTCGTCTAAAATCATGCGGCGTGACAACCATAAACTGGGTGGTTACGTTGGTTGATTCAGGATGTTTGAAAATTGTCCAAACCAACTTCACTGTCGGAGTGATGTATTGCCGACAGTCATTTGATATCATCCGGCGTCACCACCTTTCGATGCGATTTGGGCGGGCGTTCACGTTGGGTGATTGAGGTGTTTGAAAGCCATCTTGAAAGACTTCATTGAAAGACGGATGGGGGACACTCGTCTAAAATCATCCGGCGTCACAAACGTCAACTGGATGGTTACATTGGTTGATTGAGGATGTTTGAAAGCTGTCCGAACCGACTTCGCTGTCGGAGAGATGTATTGTTGCCACTCATTTGAAATCATCCTGCGACACCAACCTCCGATGGGATTTTGGCGGCCGTTCACGTCGGGTGATTGAGGATGTTTAAAAGCCATCTTGACCGACTTCATTGTCAGAAAGATGGGGATACTCGTCTAATATCATGTGGCATCACAACCATCAACTGGTTGGTTACGTTGGTTGATTTAGGATGTTTGAAAGTTGTCCGAACCGACTTCACTCTCAGAGTGATGTATTGCCGACACTCATTTGAAATCCTCCGACGTCACCACCTTTCGTTGCGATTTCGGCGGGCGTTCAAGTTGGGTGATTGGGGATGTTTGAAAGCCATCTTGACCAAATTCATTGTCAAAAAGATGGGGGACACTCGTCTAAAATCATGCGGCATCACAACCATCAACTTGGTGGTTACGTTTGTTGATTGAGGATGTTTTAAAGCTGTCCGAACCGACTTCACTGTCGGAGTGATGTATTGCCGACACTCATTTGAAATCATCCGGTGTCACCACCTTTCGATGGGATTTCGGCGGGCGTTCACGTATGGTGATGGAGGATATTTGAAAGCCATCTTGACCGACTTCATTGTCAGAAGGATGGGGGACACTCGTCTAAAATCATCCGGCGTCACAACCGTCAACTGGGTGATTACGTTAGTTGATTGAGGACGTTTGAAAGCTTTCTGAACCGACTTCACTGTCGGAATGATGTATTGCTGACACTCAGTTGAAATAATCCAGCGTCACCACCCTTCGATGGGATTTCAGCGGGCGTTCACGTTGGGTGATTAAGGAAGTTTGAAAACCATCTTGGCCTACTTCATTATCAGAAGGATGGGGGACACTCGTCTAAAATCATCTGGCGTCACAACCATCAACTGGGTGGTTATGTTGGTTGATTGAGGATGTTTCAAAACTGTCCGAACCGACTTCACTGTCGCCGTGATGTATAGCTGACACTCATTTGAAAATTGTCCGAACCGACTTCACTGTCGCCGTGATGTATAGCTGACACTCATTTGAAATCATCCAGCGTCACAACACTCAACTGGGTTGTTACGTTGGTTTATTGAGGATGTTTGAAAGTTGTCCGAACCGACTTCACTGTCGGAGTGATGTATTGCTGAAACTCATTTGAAATCATCCGGCGTCACCACCCTCCGATGTGATTTCGACGGGCGCTCACGTTGGGTGATTGAGGATGTTTGAAAGCCATCTTGATCGACTTCATTGTCAGAAGGATAGAAGACACTCGTCTAAAATAATGCGGCGTCACAACCATAAACTGGGTGGTTATGTTGGTTGATTCAGGATGTTTGAAAGTTGTCCGGACCGACTTCACTGTCGGAGTGATGTATTGCCGACAGTCATTTGAAATCATCCGGCGTCACCACCTTTCGATGAGATTTCGGCGGGCGTTCACGTTGGGTGATTTAGGTGTTTGAAAGCCATCTTGACAGACTTCATTGCCAGATGGATGGGGGACACTCATCTAAAATAATCTGGCATCAAAACCGTAAACTCGGTGGTTACGTTGGTTGAATGAGGATGTTTGAAAGCTGTCCGTACCGACTTCACTGTCGGAGAGACGTATTGTTGCCACTCATTTGAAATCATCCTGCGACACCACCCTCTGATGGGATTTCGGCGGGCGTTCACGTTGGGTGATTAAGGAAGTTTGAAAGCCATCTTGACCGACTTCATTGTCAGAAGGATGGGGACACTCGTTTAAAATCATGTGGCGTCACAACCATCAACAGGTTGGTTACGTTGGTTGGTTTAGGATGTTTGAAAGTTGTCCAAACCGACTTTACTGTCGGAGTGATGTATTGCCGACACTCATTTGAAATACTCCGGCGTCACCACATTTCGATGCGATTTCGGCGGGCGTTCACGTTGGGTGATTGGGGATGTTTGAAAGCTGTCTTGACCAAATTCATTGTGAGAATGATGGGGGTCACTCGTCTAAAATCATGCGGCGTCACCACCATCAACTTGGTGGTTACGTTGGTTGATTGAGGATGTTTGAAAGCTGTCCGAACCGACTTCACTGTCGGAGAGATGTATTGTTGCCACTCATTTGAAATCATCCTACGACACCACCCTCCGATGGGATTTCGGCGGGCGTTCACGATGGGTGATTAAAGATGTTTGAAAGCCATCTTCACCGACTTCATTGTTAGAAGGATGTGGACACTCGTCTAAAATCATGTGGCGTCACAACCATCAACTGGTTGGTTACGTTGGTTGATTTAAGATGTTTGAAAGTTGTCCAAACCGACTTTACTGTCGGAGTGATGTATTGTCGACACTCATTTGAAATCCTCCGGCGTGACCACCTTTGGATGCGATTTCGGCAGGCGTTCACGTTGGGTGATTAGGGATGTTTGAAAGCTGTCTTGACCGAATTCATTGTCAGAAGGATGGGGGTCACTCGTCTAAAATCATGCGGCGTCACCACCATCAACTTGGTGGTTACGTTGGTTGATTGAGGATGTTTGAAAGCTGTCCGAACCGACTTCACTGTCGGAGTGATGTATTGCCAACACTCATTTGAAATCATCCGGTGTCACCACCTTTCGATGGGATTTCGGCGGGCGTTCACGTCTGGTGATTGAGGATATTTGAAAGCCATCTTGACTGACTCCATTGTCAGAAGGATGGGGGACACTCGTCTAAAATCATCTGGCGTCACAACCATCAATTGGGTGGTTATGTTGGTTGATTGAGGATGTTTCAAAACTGTCCGAACCGACTTCACTGTCGCCGTGGTGTATAGCTGACACTCATTTGAAAATTGTCCGAAACGACTTCACTGTCGCGGTGATGTATAGCTGACACTCATTTGAAATCATCCAGCGTCACAACACTCAACTGGGTGGTTACGTTGGTTTATTGAGGATGTTTGAAAGTTGTTCGAACCGACTTCACTGTCCGAGTGATGTATTGCTGAAACTCATTTGAAATCATCCAGCGTCACCACCCTCCGATGTGATTTCGACGGGCGCTCACGTTGGGTGATTGAGGATGTTTGAAAGCCATCTTGATCGACTTCATTGTCAGACGGATAGAAGACACTCGTCTAAAATAATGCGGCGTCACAACCATAAACTGGGTGGTTATGTTGGTTGATTCAGGATGTTTGAAAGTTGTCCGGACCGAGTTCACTGTCGGAGTGATGTATTGCCGACAGTCATTTGAAATCATCCGGCGTCACCACCTTTCGATGAGATTTCGGCGGGCGTCCACGTTGGGTGATTTTGGTGTTTGAAAGCCATCTTGACGGACTTCATTGCCAGATGGATGGGGGACACTCGTCTAAAATCATCTGGCATCAAAACCGTCAACTGGGTGGTTACGTTTGTTGAATGAGGATGTTTGAAAGCTGTCCGTACCGACTTCACTGTCGGAGAGACGTATTGTTGCCACTCATTTGAAATCATCCTGCGACACCACCCTCTGATGGGATTTCGGCGGGCGTTCACGTTGGGTGATTAAGGAAGTTTGAAAGCCATCTTGACCGACTTCATTGTCAGAAGGATGGGGACACTCATTTAAAATCATGTGGCGTCACAACCATCAACTGGTTGGTTACGTTGGTTGGTTTAGGATGGTTGAAAGTTGTCCAAACCGACTTCACTGTCGGAGTGATGTATTGCCGACACTCATTTGAAATACTCCGGCGTCACCACCTTTCGATGCGATTTCGGCGGGCGTTCACGTTGGGTGATTAAGGATGTTTGAAAGCTGTCTTGACCAAATTCATTGTGAGAATGATGGGGGTCACTCGTCTAAAATCATGCGGCGTCACCACCATCAACTTGGTGGTTACGTTGGTTGATTGAGGATGTTTGAAAGCTGTCCGAACCGACTTCACTATCGGAGAGATGTATTGTTGCCACTCATTTGAAATCATCCTACGACACCACCCTCCGATGGGATTTCGGCGGGCGTTCACGTTGGGTGATTAAGGATGTTTGAAAGCCATCTTCACCGACTTCATTGTTAGAAGGATGTGGTCACTCGTCTAAAATCATGTGGCGTCACAACCATCAACTGGTTGGTTACGTTGGTTGATTTAGGATGTTTGAAAGTTGTCCGAACCGACTTCATTGTCGGAGTGATGTATTGCCGACACTCATTTGAAATCCTCCGGCGTCACCACCTTTCGATGCGATTTCAGCGGGCGTTCACGTTGGGTGATTGGGGATGTTTGAAAGCTGTCTTGACCGAATTCATTGTCAGAAGGATGGGGGTCACTCGTCTAAAATCATGCGGCGTCACCACCATAAACTTGGTGGTTACGTTGGTTGATTGAGGATGTTTGAAAGCTGTCCGAACCAACTTCACTGTCGGAGTGATGTATTGCCAACACTCATTTGAAATCATCCGGTGTCACCACCTTTCGATGGGATTTCGGCGGGCGTTCATGTTTGGTGATTGAGGATATTTTAAAGCCATCTTGACCGACTCCATTGTCAGAAGGATGGGGGACACTCGTCTAAAATCATCCGGCGTCACAACCATCAACTGGGTGGTTACGTTGGTTGATTGAGGATGTTTGAAAGCTGTCCGAACCGACTTCACTATCAGAGTGATGTATTTCCGACACTCATTTGAAATCATCCGGCGTGACCACCCTCAGATGGGATGTCAGCGGGCGTTCACGTTGGGTTATTGAGGTGTTTTAAAGCCATCTTGACAGACTTCATTGCCAGACGGATGGGGGACACTCGTCTAAAATCATCCGGCGTCACAACCGTCAACTGGGTGATTACGTTAGTTGATTGAGGATGTTTGAATGCTGTCTGAACCGACTTCGCTGTCGGAGTGATGTATTGCTTACACTCATTTGAAATCATCCAGTGTCACCATCCTCGGATGGGATTTCGGCGGGCATTCACGTTGGGTGATTGAGGATGTTTGAAAGCCATCTTGACCGACTACATTGTCAGAAGGATGGGGGACACTTGTCTAACATCATGCGGCGTCACAACCATCAACTGGGTGGTTACGATGGTTGATTCAGGATGTTTGAAAGTTGTCCGAACCGACTTCACTGTCGAAGTGATGTATTGCCGGCACTCATTTGAAATCCTCCGGCGTCACCACCTTTCGATGCGATTTCGGCGGGCGTTCACGTTGGGTGATTGAGGATGTTTGAACGCCATCTTGACCGAATTCATTGTTAGAAGGATGGGGGACACTCGTCTAAAATCATGCGGCGTCACAACCATCAACTTGCTGGTTATGTTGGTTGATTGAGGATGTTTGAAAGCTGTCTGAACCGACTTCCCTGTCGGAGTGATGTATTGCCGACACTCATTAGAGATAAAATTTGATAAAACTGCAAAATCAAGTGGGGCCCACTACAACACATGGCCGGCCACTAATTGAGGTTTTTCAAATTAATATTTTCATTATTTTAATTCCAAATAATTCCTAACCTAAACCTAGTAGTTGCCTATAAATAGAAAGTGATGGCTCAGTCAAATTACATGCTTTTCATTTAGCTTTCTGTCAGAAATTTCTCTCTTCAGAAAAACTGAGCCCTCCCCACTTTCTATACCTGGCCAAAACCCTCTCTCTTCTCTTCCCTTCATCAATTTCGGACCCTAGTGAAAGAGTAAGTGCCCACACACAGCAAGCAGTAACTCAATCATAGATTGGAAGACTGTGAAGGATCAAACTTGAAGAAGAAGGACATTCGGGCTCAGATCTTGATTATATTCTGCTACAGAATGGATACAAGGGTTAGAGATCTGAGTGAAAGGATACATTAATTCCGCTGCATCAATGTAAGGTTTTCTTAACTTTATATGTGTTTAATTTATCGTTTTAGAAAGTTCATATTTAGGGTGTTTAAACAACATACTTTAGAGTAGATCTAAGATCCTGGTAAAATAAATTCCAATAACTGGCCTCAGAGCCATGGTAATTGATTTACTTGCATGAAATTTGGACTTTAAAACGATTGTTTGTTATTTGGATGGTTTCATGTTGTATTGAGTGTTATATGATGATTGATTGATGTTTGTGAATTTTTGTGAAAAATAATTGAAATTTTGTTTCTGGAATTATTTTTATTGGATAGTATGGAAAAAATTAAGCAAGTTACTCTTTTACAAATTTCAATTTCGATTTAATTTGAATTAGTTATGATTTTTTGAAGATTCGAAAAAAGATAAGGGACTGTGCACTCACACGCGCGCGCGGATTCAGACAAATTTCTTGTCTGAATCCTTCATCCAAATGATAGGATCCATCCAAATGTGTACCTGTGTGAGCCTATGTGTTTATTTTATTATATAGATGCATATAGGTTGTTGCTAAATAAAATGTCACACCATGATAGATTTTATTTAGGTCCATTTAGTTATTGGACCTATTCAATTAATAACAGTTATTCATTTTAAGGTTAAATTCCTCTCTTTTGGGCCTTGTGTGAGAGTTGGGAGCCATAGAAGTGGGTACGACATACTGAACCCAGCACCCCCTCACATGAACTACCCAAAATGTGAAGGCCCATTTGCCTAATTTGAATAACTGTACTAGGTTAATTATATTAGTTTGACCCAATAAAATTGAATTAGCAAGATAATTAACTTTTAAAATATATATGAAAATTTATTTTCATTTTAATATTTTAAAGTTAATTTTAAGAAAAACACTTTTAGTTTTAGATATTATTTCTAGACAAACTATTTGTAGTTTTCTTGTATTTAATTAAATATAGAATTTTAACTAACTAGATTCTTTCTGGAGCTTATTTAATTAAATATTCCTATTTAAGTTATAAATTAGTTGTATCAACTGATTTTTCTTATCTAACTTAAATTTGAATATTTGATTTAAATTTTAAATCAAGTTGAGAAATCCTAGGCATTAGTTATTAAAGATTCTTAAGATATTTTTTTAATTTAATATCTTTTCGAATATTAACTTAAAATGGAATATTTTAGATATTTTTTAGGTTAATATCTTTTCGAATATTAACTTAAAAAGATATCTTCAAATTAAGTGGTTATAACTTAATTTTGATATTTAATTAAATCTAAATTTGAAATTATTTAAGTTTTAGATTTTTTCTATATAACTTAAATTAGATATTTTTCAAATTTTTGTTGAAAAGATACTTAGTCATATAAGATATTTTCTAGATAGTAATTTCTAGACTACTTATTATTTCTAATATTTAAATAGGAAAATATTATACTTTGTGAAATTAATTATTTAAATCATTAATTTTGGTATAATTTTATTTAAGTATATTTTTCCTAGTATTAAACTAGAAATTAATAATTAAGCCTTCTCTACACTTAATTATTTATTTCTTGAATTTAATACATTTAATTAACTTGAAAAATTTAAATATCTAAGTTGATTTTCATCAGGATACTTAATATTTATTTTCATGACACTTAATTAAATAGAAAATTACTTTAGGTTGAAATTTAATTTTTCAACTTAAATTTAAATAATTTTCAATATATATATTTTTCCTTTATTTTCTTAATCAATTTCGAAAATTGCATTTTATTTATGCAATATTTTTCGAATTTATCTTGAAAAATGGATTGAGTTGTAAATTAATTATTTATTTTAATTAATTCTTGGGCCAACTTAAATCAATGATTTTTTCATTTAATTGATTAATTTAAAATAAATAAATTTAAATATATATATATATATTATTAGAAATTGAATTAACTAGTCAAAAGAAAATCTAGATAGGTGATATTTTTGCTTGAAGTATTTCTTTTCTAATTTTTATTATTATTTTCGAAAATTGTATATTTTTTTTTTGTACTTTAATTTTTTCGAACACAATAAATATATTCTCAAGGAAATTTTTAAGTTGCTAATTAATCTAATTTAATTCAACTTAAATTAATTTCCTTAATATTTATATTTAAGATTATTACTAAGATGGAAATAATTACTTTTATTTCAATCACCATCTAAGTATAATTTTATAAATATTATATTAAATTCTTATTTTTCGAAATTTAATTCTAAATTTCGAATTTAATGAGAATTTATTTATTAGAATAATAAAGAAAATACATTTTAAAGAATGAGCTTTATTATTATTAAGATATTCGATCTCCATTGTGGGTTTTACATCGCGTTTGTTTTAGTGAGTAATCCTCCCTAATGGAGGAACGTTCATTAGCAATTTCGCACCGCTTAATCTCGAAAGATAAGTAGTTTTTAAGTATTTTATATGGTATAGATCACCCTAATGGTGGCGACCATATTTGAGTTGCAAATTGCGAAATAATGGTAGTAGCTCATAAGAAAGAATAGCCTTGACTCTCGCCTAAACGGGACAACACTAGATTCCAATCTTGATCGAATAAAAGGTTGCTAGAATGTTTAACATTTTAGATGAGCTGACAACTCTATTCAATGGATGGTAGCTTTGACTCTCGCCTAAACGGGACACTGATATCAGTTTGTTGAAAACCTTGGAAATTATTTAGGATTGAATTTTTTTTTAAGTATTTTCTCATATCATTCCTAATTGCTATGTGCTTATAATTTCTGAATTGATTTTGTGTTAAACCATTGTTAATTTCTATTTGTTGATTTCTATTATTTTGTAGTATCATGTATTATCAAAATGAATCCCATGTTCTCACTGTTGACTAGAAACAAGCTGAATGGATCTAACTTTAATAAGTGGAATGAGAACATTAACATTGCTCTCATAGGAGAAAGTGCCTTGTTTGTTTTAACTGAGCCGTCACCTGAAGTGCCTGGGGACAATGCTTCCAAAGCTGTGAAAGAAAAGTATGAGCGTTGGCAGAAAGCAAATGACAAAGCCCTATACTTTATGCTTTCTAGCATGGTTGACACCCTCAAAACTCGGTTTTCTAAAATCGAGAAGGCTGTTGAAGTTATGACGAAGTTAAATGAGCTATTCGGTAAGGCATCACTTCAGTCACGCTTTGACGCGACTAAGAAGTACATTAATGCACGGATGGAACCTCATCAAAACGTGCGTGACCATGTTCTCCTCATGTCAAGTTATTTCCAAGAAGCCCAGGATCATAGTGCTGAAATGGACAACGCTACTCAAGTAAGTCTTATCTTGAATAGCCTGACTCCAGCATTTCTACCATACACATCAAATTATGTCATGAATAAGAAGGAAATTGACTTTCATGAATTAGTCAATGACCTTCAAACTTATGAAAATTTGATTGGAGGACCCAACAAGAAAGGTAGTAAACCTCATAATCCTGGGAATGGTAATGGGACGATGAAACCTGAAGCAAATGTTGCCTCTGCTTTGAAGACCAAATCGAAGAAGAAGTGGAAGAACGCCAAGAAGCGAACAAAAGCCATGAAGAATAAAAAGGCTGCTCCTTCTGGTGATGCTACACTTAAAGGAAAGTGTTTCTACTGCAATGAAAAAGAAACAAGGTATTTCTATTTATAAACTTTAAGAGTTTTAGTGAATTATTATCCAATTGGATTTATGATTCTAGACTAACTTTGTTTATTTGTTTTTTTCTTCTTATAGGCCAAGCTACTTGAACTCAAATTAGTTGGATCGGAAAGCTTGACCAAGGGTGAAATCATCCAGATGAAGATGAAGCTCTTCAATTTATTTTTGAATTAATTGTTTTAGTTTAAAGACAATTTGGATTTCAAATTTTAGTTAGGGATATTTATCCCTGTTTTTCTCATATTGTTGCAATACATTTTTTTTAATTAATAAAGTTTACTTTAATTTTCGAAATTCAACAATTGCAATTTATGAGATTGAGCTTCATTTAATTTATCTTCATCAATTTATTACCACATTATATTTATATGTTTGTATGTGTAAGTGTTTTTATTATTGATGCAAATTCTATGATATTTACAGCTCTTCATAGAGTTATATTAAATAAACACTAGAAACTATTTCTATGTTTATTAATAATTGTTAATTCTAATACAATTATTAGAATTTGTTTAAATAAAGGATCTTTTGATCTGATAGGGGTGGAGAAAAGTTAAGAAAACTATGCAGTTCAATGATCTTTTATATCTAATGAACTCTAGATAGTATTCAACTCCACATAAACTCTATCACACTTAGAGAATCATGATCTTTACAACCTTTAGGAATGGATCATAATCTCTATATACTTAGGGGTGGAGGTTATCCATAGTACCCTATATGTATATACTTAGGGGTGTAGTATATTCCACAATTCCCTATGTAACACATATCTTCTTAAAACATGGAAGTACTATAATGAGTCAGCTATTATCAATATAAATTCTTGATCTTGATTCTATGTTCCATTTCGTTTTTACTGTTGTAAGTAAAAGATTGATACCTATAAAAGTTCTTTGTTAAAGTTTCACACTACCTTAATAGAGTGGCAGAATTTTAAAATTCTATACCCATCTTCATCAGGTTGACACTTGTGATAGGTGCTTAAGAACACTACTGAAAAGCAAATCTAACCATTTACATGGATAGGTATAACCTATCAGAATTATGAGAATAAGATAAAGAACTCTAGATCAGTCCATTCGAATGACTTGAACCTAGAATTCCTAATTCTCATTAAATTTTATGGTATCTTAATTTTGATTACTTTATCTCTGGCATGTATTTTTCACATCAAATACTAGTCTGCTATGTTGATGACTTAGTCTTCACTTAAAGATTCAGACTAATACAAAAGTCACAACTAGATAACTCTCCAAACAATCGGAGGTTAAAAGTGTTATTTAGCCAGACTTCTACTATTGAGTGGGAGCTATCTGAGATGTAATCAAATAAGGAACATTAGAAGATATTCAAGAAAGATTTATGAAAGTGATCTATATGATAGATATTAAGGAACTGTGTATCAGTTGTCCTGGTATCTCACCAACTCATTTCGAGATCCATGAGATGGTGCTTACTTTGGGGTGGAGGAATTATTCTATAATAGTTTAAGCTCTACCAGAGAAGAATTATAACTTTGTGTATTCGAAAATCCAAGAAAGTTATATTGTTGAAGAAAAGTCTACACTGTATTATCTCAATTACATATTTTAAAATATGAGAGGTATGTCTTCTGTTAATTCATATGTACTTTTAAAATAGTAAAGATTTCAGTATCCCTTGATAAGTAAAGCATATAGTAAAGGATGTTTCATAAGAGTATTTATGAACTAGTTTCCAGAAGTTTGGGTGGATTCAAATATACTACACTTGATCTAAAGATCAAGACATCATATTGACCTATTTGCACAGTTTGTTTTATGTTAGTGCAAGTGGCAGTTTGTTGGGTTTTATGCCCTAAATAAAACTCTTTACAATTTGATTAGTTATCAATATAAGAAATTTGAAGTGATTGATGTTTGCATGAATTTTACATGCTAATGGTTTAAATATGTTTATTACTATTACACACAGAATCAGTTAAATCCAGATCATATGTTTATTCACAATTACAGTATAGTCAACACAGTGGAATGTGATTGTGATCATATGTATCAAAAGACTTGGTCCCTATTTCATCAGTGTTATTGGATTTACACTAATGTGATAATCAGCGATGATGTATACTTACACTTGGAGTAAGTGTTATGTTCTTTCCAGGACATTAGTAAAGTATACTAGTTTTGAATGTATGGGGTATACATTGGACTGGATCGATATTGCAACTAACTTAAGATATTACAAACTTACCGTTATATATATCTTTCCAAGTCAATATCAGTAGTTGATCTTAAGATTAAAAGAATCTAAATCCTGATATGCTTAGGCTCAACTCAGGAGTACTATTCATGTTCTTTGATTTATTAGTTAAGCCTACTTTTAGGTCAGGGTGACACGTATATTTTGGGAACATGATAGTATGATTGAGTGGGAGTGCTGAACATAAATATGGAATCTATAGCTTCTACTGGTGTATAGAAGTAAAGTGATGATTCCCTTCGAGCTTAGCAAATAGAAGTAAATGGATGAGCTCTTGTTTAACTGACTATTCATTAGATCAGTAAACACCATTTACAGGTAGCTAAGTGTTTTAAGGGGCAAAATACATTGAGGGGTGAGAACGGTAATGAAATCGCATCTTGATGTAGATCATCTATATAGAGGATATTTAAATCACAATAAGATTATAACAATGGTTAAATGAGATAGCATATTGATATCGTGGAACATACAATATAATCTATATAAGTCTGAGAGTGGAATTTTAAGTTCTAAGAGTGGATTCAACGAAGAATTAATAAGTAGGAATTTACTTGGTAAATTTGGTTCACTTATTGGAAGCTCAACATATAAATCCATGGTCCCCATTCTAGTTGAGAACATTCTGCTTGTAAGACTCATTAATTGATTCGTGATTGATCAATTATAATTCTAAAGTTAGACTCTGTCTAATTTTATGAATTTTCACTAAGCAGGGGTGAAATTGTAAAGAAAAGAGTTTCTAGGTTTATTTATTTATTAAAGGACTTTATATGTCTAATTAATAATTAAATTAAATGACAATATTATTTAATAATCTATTTTAGTTATTAAATAATTAGTTTTGGCATTTAAAAGGTTAGAATTGGAAAATTGTCGTTTTTGAGAAAATAGAGATAAAATTTGATAAAACTGCAAAATCAAGTGGGGCCCACTACAACACCATGGCCGGCAACTAATTGAGGTTTTTCAAATTAATTTTTTCATTATTTTAATGCAAAATAATTCCTAACCTAAACCTAGTAGTTGCCTATAAATAGAAAGTGAAGGCTCAGTAAAATTACATGCTTTTCATTTAGCTTTCTGTCAAAAATTTCTCTCTTCAGAAAAACTGAGCCTTCCCCACTTTCTATACCTGGTCGAAACCCTCTCTCTTCTTTTCCCTTCATCAATTTCGAACCCTAGTGAAAGAGTAAGTGCCCACACAAAGCAAGCAGTAACTCAGTCATAAATTGGAAGACTGTGAAAGATTAAACTTGAAGAAGAAGGACATTCGGGCTCAGATCTTGATTATACTCTGCTACAGAAAGGATACAAGGGTTAGAGATCTGAGTGGAAGGAGACAGTAATTCCACTGCATCAATGTAAGGTTTTCTTAACTTTATATGTGTTTAATTTATCGTTTTAGAAAGTTCATATTTAGGGTGTTTAAACAACATACTTGTGAGTATATCTAAGATCCTGGTAAAATAAATTCCAACAGTCACAACCATAAACTGGATGGTTACGTTAGTTGATTTAGGATATTTTAAAAGTGTCCGAACTGACTTCACTGTCGGAGTGAAGTATTGCCGACACTCATTTGAAATCCTCCGGCATCACCACCTTTCGATGCGATTTCAGCGGGCGTTCACATGGGGTGATTGAGGATGTTTGAAAGCCATCTTGACCGAATTCATTGTCAGAAGGATGGGGGACACTCGTCTAAAATCATGCGGCGTCACAACCATCAACTAGGTGGTTACGTTGGTTGATTGAGGATGTTTGAAAGCAGTCCGAACCGACTTCACTGTCGGAGTGATGTATTGCCAACACTCATTTGAAATCATTCGGTGTCACCACCTTTCGATGGGATTTCGGTGGGCGTTCACGTTTGGTAATTGAGGATATTTGAAAGCCATCTTGACCGACTTCATTGTCAGAAGAATGGGGGCCACTCGTCCAAAATCATCCGGCGTCACAACCATCAACTGGGTGGTTACGTTGGTTGATTGAGGATGTTTGAAAGCTGTCCGAACCGACTTCACTGTCGGAGGGATGTATTGCCGACACTCATTTGAAATCATCCGGCGTCACCACTCTCAGATGGGATGTCGGCGGGCATTCACGTTGGGTGATTGAGGATGTTTGAAAGCTGTGTGAACCGACTTCGTTGTCGGAGTGATGTATTGCTGACACTCATTTGAAATCATCCGGTGTCACCACCTTTCGATGGGATTTTGGCGGGCATTCACTTTTGGCGATTGAGGATATTTGAAAGCCATCTTGACCGACTTCATTGTCAGAAGGATGGGGGACACTCGTCTAAAATCATCCAGCGTCACAACCTTCAACTGGGTGGTTACGTTTGTTGATTGAGGATGTTTGAAAGCTGTCTGAACCGACTTCACTATCAGAGTGACGTATTGCCGACACTCATTTGAAATCATCCGGCGTCACCACCCTCTGATGTGATTTCGACGGGCGCTCACGTTGGGTGATTGAGGTGTTTAAAAGCCATTTTGACAGACTTCATTACCAGACGTATAGGGGACACTCGTCTAAAATCATCCATCGTCACAACCGTCAACTGGGTGATTACGTTAGTTGATTGAGGATGTTTGAAAGCTGTCGAAATCGACTTCGCTGTCGGAGTGATGTATTGCTGACACTCATTTGAAATCATCCGGTGTCACCACCCTCGGATGGGATTTCGGCAGGCATACACTTTGGGTGATTGAGGATGTTTGAAAGCCATCTTGACCGACTTCATTGTCCGAAGGATGGGGGACACTCGTCTAAAATCATCCGTTGTCACAACCATCATCTGGGTGGTTATGTTTGTTGATTGAGGATGTTTGAAAGCTTTCCGAACCGACTTCACTGTCGGAGTGATGTGTAGCTGACACTCATTTGAAATCATCTGGCGTCACAACACTCAACTGGGAGGTTACGTTAGTTTATTGAGGATGTTTGAAAGTTATCCGAACAAACTTCATTATTGGAGTGATGTATTGCCGACACTCATTTGAAATCATCCGGCGTCACCACCCTCTGATGTGATTTCGACGGGCGCTCACGTTGGGTGATTGAGGTGTTTAAAAGCCATTTTGACAGACTTCATTGCCAGACGTATGGGGGACACTCGTCTAAAATCATTCGGCGTCACAACCGTCAACTGGGTGATTACGTTAGTTGATTGAGGATGTTTGAAAGCTGTCGGAATCGACTTCGCTGTCGGAGTGATGTATTGCTGACACTCATTTGAAATCATCCGGTGTCACCACCCTCGGATGGGATTTCGGCGGGCATTCACGTTGGGTGATTGAGGATGTTTGAAAGCCATCTTGACCTGCTTCATTGTCAGAAGGATGGGGGACACTCGTCTAAAATAATGCGGTGTCACAACCATCAACTGGGTGGTTACGTTGGTTGATTGAGGATGTTTGAAAGTTGTCCGAATCGAGTTCACTGTCGGAGTGATGTATTGCTGACACTCATTTGAAATCATCCAGTGTCACCACCCTCCGATGGGATTTCGGCGGGCGTTCACGTTGGGTGATTAAGGATGTTTGAAAGCCATCTTGATCGACTTCATTGTCCGAAGGATGGGGGACACTCGTCTAAAATCATCCGTCGTCACAACCATCAACTGGGTGGTTATGTTGGTTGATTGAGGATGTTTGAAAGAGTCCGAACCGACTTCACTATCGGAGTGATGTGTAGCTGACACTCATTTGAAATCATCCGTCGTCACAACACTCAACTGGGAGGTTACGTTCGTTTTTTGAGGATGTTTGAAAGTTGTCCGAACCAACTTCATTATTGGAGTGATGTATTGCTGACACTCATTTGAAATCATCCGGCGTCACCACCCTACGATGTGATTTCGATAGGCGCTCATGTTGGGTGATTGAGGATGTTTGAAAGCCCTCTTGATTGATTTCATTGTCAGAAGGATAGAAGACACTCGTCTAGAATCATGCGTCGTCCCAACCATAAACTGGGTGGTTACGTCTGTTGATTCAGGATGTTTGAATGTTGTTCGAACTGACTTCACTGTCGGAGTGCTGTACTGCCGACAATCATTTGAAATCATCCGGCGTCACCACCTCTCGATGCGATTTCGACGAGCGTTCACGTTGGGTGATTGAGGTGTTTGAAAGCCATCTTGACAGACTTCATTGCCAGAAGGATGGGGGACACTCGTCTAAAATCATGCGGCGTCACAACCATCAACTTCGTGGTTACGTTGGTTGATTGAGGATGTTTCAAAAGCTGTCCGAACTGACTTCACTGTCGGGGTGATGTATTGCCGACACTCATTTGGAGTCATCCGGTGTCACCACCATTCGATGGGATTTCGGCAGGCGTTCACTTTTGGTGATTGAGGATATTTGAAAGCCATCTTGACCGACTTCATTATCAGAAGGATGGGGGACACTTGTCTTAAATCATCCAGCGTCACAACCATCAACTGGGTGGTTGCGTTGGTTGATTTAGGATGTTTGAAAGCAGTCCGAACCGACTTCACTGTCGGAGTGATGTATTGCCGACACTCATTTGAAATCATCTGGTGTCACCACATTACGATGGGATTTCGATGGGCGTTCAGGTTTTGTGATTGAGGATATTTGAAAGCCATCATGACCGACTTCATTGTCAGAAGGATGGGGGACACTCGTCTAAAATCATCCGGCGTCACAACCATCAAGTGGGAGGTTACGTTGGTTGATTGAGGATGTTTGAAAGCTGTCCGAACCGACTTCACTGTCGGAGTGATGTATTGCCGACACTCATTTGAAATCATCCGACGTCACCACCCTCAGATGGGATGTCGGCGGGCATTCACGTTGGGAGATTGAGGTGATTAAAAGCCATCTTCACGGACTTCATTGCCAGACGGATGGGGGACACTCGTCTAAAATCATCCGGCGTCACAATCGTCAACTGGGTGATTACGTTAGCTGATTGAGGATGTTTGAAAGCTGTCTGAACCGAATTCGCTGTTGGAGTGATGTATTGCTGACACTCATTTGAAATTATCAGGTGTCACCACCCTCTGATGGGATTTCGGTGGGCATTCACGTTGGGTGATAGAGGATGTTCGAAAGCCATCTTGACCGACTTCATTGTCAGAAAGGATGGGGGACACTCGTCTAAAATCATCCATCGTTACAACCATCAACTGGGTGGTTATGTTGGTTGATTGAGGATGTTTGAAAGCTATCCGAACCGACTTCACTGTCAGAGTGATGTGTAGCTGACACTCATTTGAAATCATCCGGCATCACAACACTCCACTTGGAGGTTACGTTGGTTTATTGAGGATGTTTGAAAGTTGTCCAAACCAACTTCATTATCGGAGTGATGTATTGCTCACACTCATTTGAAATCATCCGGCGTCACCACCCTACGATGTTATTTGGACGGGCGCTCACGTTGGGTGATTGAGGATGTTTGAAAGCCATCTTGATCGACTTCATTGTCAGAAGGATAGAAGACACTCGTCTAAAATCATGCGGCGTCACAACCATAAACTGGGTGATTACGTTGGTTGATTCAGGATGTTTGAAAGTTGTCCGAACCGACTTCACTGTCGAAGTGATGTATTGCTGACTGTCATTTGAAATCATCCGGCGTCACCACCTCTCGATGCGATTTCGACGGGCATTCACGTTGGGTGATTGAGGTGTTTGAAAGCCATCTTGACAGACTTCATTGCCAGACGGATGGGGGACACTCGTCTAAAATCATTCGGCGTCAGAACCGTCAACTGGGTGGTTACGTTGGTTGATTGAGGATGTTTGAAAGCTGTCCAAACCGACTTCACTGTCGGAGAGATGTATTGCTGCCACTCATTTGAAATCATCCTGCGACACCACCCTCCGATGGGATTTCGGCGGGCGTTCACGTTGGGTGATTGAGGATGTTTGAAAGCCATCTTGACCGACTTCATTGTCAAAAGGATGGGGACACTCGTCTAAAATCATCCAGCGTCACAACCTTCAACTGGGTGGTTACGTTGGTTGATTGAGGATGTTTGAAAGCTGTCTGAACCGACTTCACTATCGGAGTGATGTATTGCCGACACTCATTTGAAATCATCCGGCGTCACCACCCTCTGATGTGATTTCGACAGGCGCTCACGTTGGGTGATTGAGGTGTTTAAAAGCCATTTTGACAGACTTCATTGCCAGACGTATGGGGGACACTCGTCTAAAATCATCCGGCGTCACAACCGTCAACTGGGTGATTACGTTAGTTGATTGAGGATGTTTGAAAGCTGTCGGAATCGACTTCGCTGTCGGAGTGATGTATTCTTGACACTCATTTGAAATCATCCGGTGTCACCACCCTCGGATGGGATTTCGGCGGGCATTCACGTTGTGTGATTGAGGATGTTTGAAAGCCATCTTGACCGACTTCATTGTCAGAAGGATGGGGGACACTCGTCTAAAATAATGCGGTGTCACAACCATCAACTGGGTGGTTACGTTGGTTAATTGAGGATGTTTGAAAGCTGTCCGAACCGACTTCACTCTCGGAGTGATGTATTGCTGACACTCATTTGAAATCATCCAGTGTCACCACCCTCCGATGGGATTTCGGCGGGCGTTCACGTTGGGTGATGAAGGATGTTTGAGAGCCATCTTGATCGACGTCATTGTCCAAAGGATGGGGGACACTCGTCTAAAATCATCCGTCGTCACAACCATCAACTGGGTGGTTATGTTGGTTGATTGAGGATGTTTGAAAGCTGTCCCAACCGACTTCACTGTCGGAGTGATGTGTAGCTGACACTTATTTGAAATCATCCGGCGTCACAACACTCAACTGGGAGGTTACGTTAGTTTATTGAGGATGTTTGAAAGTTGTCCGAACCAACTTCATTATTGGAGTGATATATTGCCGACACTCATTTGAAATCATCCGGCGTCACCACCCTCTGATGTGATTTCGACGGGCACTCGCGTTGGGTGATTGCGGTGTTTAAAAGCCATTTTGACAGACTTCATTACCAGACGTATGGCGGACACTCGTCTAAAATCATCCGTCGTCACAACCGTCAACTGGGTGATTACGTTAGTTGATTGAGGATGTTTGAAAGCTGTCGGAATCGACTTCGCTGTCGGAGTGATGTATTGCTGACACTCATTTGAAATCATTCGGTGTCACCACCCTCGGATGGGATTTCGACGGGCATTCACGTTGGGTGATTGAGGATGTTTGAAAGCCATCTTGACCTACTTCATTGTCAGAAGGATGGGGGACACTCGTCTAAAATAATGCGGTGTCACAACCATCAACTCGGTGGTTACGTTGGTTGACTGAGGAAGTTTGAAAGCTCTCCGAACCGACTTCATTCTCAGAGTGATGTATTGCTGACACTCATTTGAAATCATCCAGTGTCGCCACCCTCCGATGGGATTTCGGCGGGCGTTCACGTTGGGTGATTAAGGATGTTTGAAAGCCATCTTGATCGACTTCATTGTCCGAGGATGGGGGACACTCGTCTAAAATCATCCATCGTCACAACCATCAACTGGGTGGTTATGTTGGTTTATTGAGGATGTTTGAAAACTGTCCGAACTGACTTCACTGTCGGAGTGATGTGTAGCTGACACTCATTTGTAATCATCCGGCGTCACAACACTCAACTGGGAGGTTACGTTTGTTTATTGAGGATGTTTGAAAGTTGTGCGAACCAACTTCATTATTGGAGTGATGTATTGCTGACACTCATTTGAAATCATCCGGCTTCACCACCCTACGATGTGATTTCGATAGGCGCTCACGTTGGGTGATTGAGGATGTTTGAAAGCCCTCTTGATCAATTTCATTGTCAGAAGGATAGAAGACAATCATCTAAAATCATGCGTCGTCACAACCATAAACTGGGTGGTTACGTCTGTTGATTCAGGATGTTTGAAAGTTGTCCGAACTGACTTCACTGTCGGAGTGATGTACTGCCGACAGTCATTTGAAATCATCCGGCGTCACCACCTTTCGATGCGATTTTGGCGGGCGTTCAAGTTGGGTGATTGAGGATATTTGAAAGCCATCTTGACCGACTTCATTGTCAGAAGGATGGGGGACACTCGTTTAAAATCATGCGGCGTCACAACCATCAACTTCGTGGTTACGTTGGTTGATTGAGGATGTTTCAAAAGCTGTCCGAACCGACTTCACTGTCGGGGTGATGTATTGCCGACACTCATTTGAAATCATCCGGTGTCACCACCATTCGATGGGATTTCGGCAGGCGTTCACTTTTGGTGATTGAGGATATTTGAAAGCCATCTTGACCGGCTTCATTATCAGAAGGATGGGGGACACTCGTCTAAAATCATCCGTCGTCACAACCATCAACTGGGTGGTTACGTTGGTTGATTGAGGATGTTTGAAAGCTGTCCGAACAGACTTCACTGTCGGAGTGATGTATTGCCGACACTCATTTGAAATCATCCCGCATCACCAACCTCAGATGGGATGTCGGCGGGCGTTCACGGTTGGTGATTAAGGTGTTTAAAAGCCATCTTGACAGACTTCATTGCCAGACGGATGGGGGACACTCGTCTAAAATCATGCGGCGTGACAACCGTCAGCTGGGTGGTTACGTTGGTTGATTGAGGATGTTTTAAAGCTGTATGAACCGACTTCACTATCGGAGTGATGTATTGCCGACACTCATTTGAAATCATCTGGCGTCACCACCTTCTGATGTGATTTCGACGGTCGCTCACGTTGGGTGATTGAGGTGTTTAAAAGCCATTTTGACAGACTTCGTTGCCAGACGTATGGGGGACACTCGTCTAAAATCATCCGGCGTCACAACCGTCAACTGGGTCATTACGTTAGTTGATTGAGGATGTTTGAAAGCTGTCGGAATTGACTTCGCTGTCGGAGTGATGTATTGCTGACACTCATTTGAAATCATCCGGTGTCACCACCCTCGGATGGGATTTCGGCGGGCATTCACGTTGGGTGATTGAGGATGTTTGAAAGCCATCTTGACCGACTTCATTGTCAGAAGGATGGGGGACACTCTTCTAAAATAATGCGGTGTCACAACCATCAACTGGGTGGTTACATTGGTTGATTGAGGATGTTTGAAAGCTGTCCGAACCGACTTCACTCTCGGAGTGATGTATTGTTGACACTCATTTGAAATCATCTAGTGTCACCACCCTCCGATGGGATTTCGGCGGGCATTCACGTTGGGTGATAGAGGATGTTTGAAAGCCATCTTGACCGACTTCATTGTCAGAAGGATGGGGGACACTCGTCTAAAATCATCCATCGTTACAACCATCAACTGGGTGGTTATGTTGGTTGATTGAGGATGTTTGAAAGCTATCCGAACCGACTTCACTGTCAGAGTGATGTGTAGCTGACACTCATTTGAAATCATCCGGCATCAAAACACTCCACTTGGAGGTTACGTTAGTTGATTGAGGATGTTTGAAAGCTGTCGGAATCGACTTCGCTGTCGGAGTGATGTATTGCTGACACTCATTTGAAATCATCCGGTGTCACCACCCTCGGATGGGATTTCGACGGGCATTCACGTTGGGTAATTGAGGATGTTTGAAAGCCATCTTGACCGACTTCATTGTCAGAAGGATGGGGGACACTCGTCTAAAATCATCCGGCGTGACAACCGTCAGCTGGGTGGTTACGTTGGTTGATTGAGGATGTTTTAAAGCTGTATGAACCGACTTCACTGTCGAAGTGATGTATTGCCGATTGTCATTTGAAATCATCCGGCGTCACCACCTCTCGATGCGATTTCGACGAGCATTCACGTTGGGTGATTGAGGTGTTTGAAAGCCATCTTGACAGACTTCATTGCCAGACGGATGGGGGACACTCGTCTAAAATCATTCGGCGTCACAACCGTCAACTCGGTGGTTACGTTGGTTGATTGAGGATGTTTGAAAGCTGTCCGAACCGACTTCACTGTTGGAAAGATGTATTGTTGCCACTCATTTGAAATCATCCTGCGACACCACCCTCCGATGGGATTTCGGCGGGCGTTCACGTTGGGTGATTGAGGATGTTTGAAAGCCATCTTGACCGACTTCATTGTCAAAAGGATGGGGACACTCGTCTAAAATCATCCAGCGTCACAACCTTCAACTGGGTGGTTACGTTGGTTGATTGAGGATGTTTAAAAGTTGTCTGAACCGACTTCACTATCGGAGTGATGTATTGCCGACACTCATTTGAAATCATCCGGCGTCACCACCCTCTGATGTGATTTCGACAGGCGCTCACGTTGGGTGATTGAGGTGTTTAAAAGCCATTTTGACAGACTTCATTGCCAGACGTATGGGGGACACTCGTCTAAAATCATCCGGCGTCACAACCGTCAACTGGGTGATTACGTTAGTTGATTGAGGATGTTTGAAAGCTGTCGGAATCGACTTCGCTGTCAGAGTGATGTATTCTTGACACTCATTTGAAATCATCCGGTGTCACCACCCTCGGATGGGATTTCGGCGGGCATTCACGTTGTGTGATTGACGATGTTTGAAAGCCATCTTGACCGACTTCATTGTCAGAAGGATGGTGGACACTCGTCTAAAATAATGGGGTGTCACAACCATCAACTGGGTGGTTACGTTGGTTAATTGAGGATGTTTGAAAGCTGCCCGAACCGACTTCACTCTCGGAGTGATGTATTGCTGACACTCATTTGAAATCATCCAGTGTCACCACCCTCCGATGGGATTTCGGCGGGCGTTCACGTTGGGTGATGAAGGATGTTTCAGAGCCATCTTGATCGACGTCATTGTCCAAAGGATGGGGGACACTCGTCTAAAATCATCCGTCGTCACAACCATCAACTGGGTGGTTATGTTGGTTGATTGAGGATGTTTGAAAGCTGTCCGAACCGACTTCACCGTCGGAGTGATGTGTAGCTGACACTCATTTGAAATCATCCGGCGTCACAACACTCAACTGGGAGGTTACGTTAGTTTATTGAGGATGTTTGAAAGTTGTCCGAACCAACTTCATTATTGGAGTGATGTATTGCCGACACTCATTTGAAATCATCCGGCGTCACCACCCTCTGATGTGATTTCGACGGGCACTCGCGTTGGGTGATTGAGGTGTTTAAAAGCCATTTTGACAGACTTCATTACCAGACGTATGGCGGACACTCGTCTAAAATCATCCGTCGTCACAACCGTCAACTGGGTGATTACGTTAGTTGATTGAGGATGTTTGAAAGCTGTCGGAATCGACTTCGCTGTCGGAGTGATGTGTTGCTGACACTCATTTGAAATCATTCGGTGTCACCACCCTCGGATGGGATTTCGACGGGCATTCACGTTGGGTGATTGAGGATGTTTGAAAGCCATCTTGACCGACTTCATTGTCAGAAGGATGGGGGACACTCGTCTAAAATAATGCGGTGTCAAACCATCAACTCGGTGGTTACGTTGGTTGACTGAGGAAGTTTGAAAGCTCTCCGAACCGACTTCACTCTCAGAGTGATGTATTGCTGACACTCATTTGAAATCATCCAGTGTCGCCACCCTCCGATGGGATTTCGGCGGGCGTTCACGTTGGGTGATTAAGGATGTTTGAAAGCCATCTTGATCGACTTCATTGTCCGAAGGATGGGGGACACTCGTCTAAAATCATCCATCGTCACAACCATCAACTGGGTGGTTATGTTGGTTTATTGAGGATGTTTGAAAACTGTCCGAACTGACTTCACTGTCGGAGTGATGTGTAGCTGACACTCATTTGTAATCATCCGGCGTCACAACACTCAACTGGGAGGTTACGTTGGTTTATTGAGGATGTTTGAAAGTTGTCTGAACCAACTTCATTATTGGAGTGATGTATTGCTGACACTCATTTGAAATCATCCGGCTTCACCACCCTACGATGTGATTTCGATAGGCGCTCACGTTGGGTGATTGAGGATGTTTGAAAGCCCTCTTGATCGATTTCATTGTCAGAAGGATAGAAGACAATCATCTAAAATCATGCGTCGTCACAACCATAAACTGGGTGGTTACGTCTGTTGATTCAGGATGTTTGAAAGTTGTCCGAACTGACTTCACTGTCGGAGTGATGTACTGCCGACAGTGATTTGAAATCATCCGGCATCACCACCTTTCGATGCGATTTTGGCGGGCGTTCATGTTGGGTGATTGAGGATATTTGAAAGCCATCTTGACCGACTTCATTGTCAGAAGGATGGGGGACACTCGTTTAAAATCATGCGGCGTCACAACCATCAACTTCGTGGTTACGTTGGTTGATTGAGGATTTTTCAAAAGCTGTCCGAACCGACTTCACTGTCGGGGTGATGTATTGCCGACACTCATTTGAAATCATCCGGTGTCACCACCATTCGATGGGATTTCGGCAGGCGTTCACTTTTGGTGATTGAGGATATTTGAAAGCCATCTTGATCGACTTCATTATCAGAAGGATGGGGGACACTCGTTTAAATCATCCGTCGTCACAACCATCAACTGGGTGGTTACGTTGGTTGATTGAGGATGTTTGAAAGCTGTCCGAACAGAGTTCACTGTCGGAGTGATGTATTGCCGACACTCATTTGAAATCATCCGGCATCACCAACCTCAGATGGGATGTCGGCGGGCATTCACGGTTGGTGATTAAGGTGTTTAAAAGCCATCTTGACAGAGTTCATTGCCAGACGGATGGGGGACACTCGTCTAAAATCATCCGGCGTGACAACCGTCAGCTGGGTGGTTACGTTGGTTGATTGAGGATGTTTTAAAGCTGTATGAACCGACTTCACTATCGGAGTGATGTATTGCCGACACTCATTTGAAATCATCTGGCGTCACCACCTTCTGATGTGATTTCGACGGTCGCTCACGTTGGGTGATTGAGGTGTTTAAAAGCCATTTTGACAGACTTCGTTGCCAGACGTATGGGGGACACTCGTCTAAAATCATCCGGCGTCACAACCGTCAACTGGGTGATTACGTTAGTTGATTGAGGATGTTTGAAAGCTGTCGGAATCGACTTCGCTGTCGGAGTGATGTATTGCTGACACTCATTTGAAATCATCCGGTGTCACCACCCTCGGATGGGATTTCGGCGGGCATTCACGTTGGGTGATTGAGGATGTTTGAAAGCCATCTTGACCGACTTCATTGTCAGAAGGATGGGGGACACTCGTCTAAAATAATGCGGTGTCACAACCATCAACTGGGTGGTTACGTTGGTTGATTGAGGATGTTTGAAAGCTGTCCGAACCGACTTTACTCTCGGAGTGATGTATTGTTGACACTCATTTGAAATCATCCAGTGTCACCACCCTCCGATGGGATTTCGGCAGGCGTTAATGTTGGGTGATGAAGGATGTTTGAAAGCCATCTTGATCGACTTCATTGTCCGAAGGATGGGGGACACTCGTCTAAAATCATCCGTCGTCACAACCATCAACTGGGTGGTTATGTTGGTTGATTGAGGATGTTTGAAAGCTGTCCGAACCGACTTCACTGTCGGAGTGATGTGTAGCTGACACTCATTTGAAATCATCCGGCGTCACAACACTCAACTGGGAGGTTACGTTAGTTTATTGAGGATGTTTGAAAGTTGTCCGAACCAACTTCATTATTGGAGTGATGTATTGCCGACACTCATTTGAAATCATCCGGCGTCACCACCCTCTGATGTGATTTCGACGGGCGCTCACGTTGGGTGATTGAGGTGTTTAAAAGCCATTTAGACAGACTTCCTTGCCAGACGTATGGGGGACACTCGTCTAAAATCATCCGGCGTCACAACCGTCAACTGGGTGATAACGTTAGTTGATTGAGGATGTTTGAAAGCTGTCGGAATCGACTTCGCTGTCGGAGTGATGTATTGCTGACACTCATTTGAAATCATCCGGTGTCACCACCCTCGGATGGGATTTCGACGGGCATTCACGTTGGGTAATTGAGGATGTTTGAAAGCCATCTTGACCGACTTCATTGTCAGAAGGATGGGGGACACTCGTCTAAAATAATGCGGTGTCACAACCATCAACTCGGTGGTTACGTTGGTTGATTGAGGATGTTTGAAAGCTGTCCGAACCGACTTCACTCTCGGAGTGATGTATTGCTGACACTCATTTGATGTCATCCAGTGTCACCACCCTCCGATGGGATTTCGGCATGCGTTCACGTTGGGTGATTAAGGATGTTTGAAAGCCATCTTGATCGACTTCATTGTCCGAAGGATGGGGGACACTCGTCTAAAATCATCCGTCGTCACAACCATCAACTGGGTGGTTATGTTGGTTGATTGAGGATGTTTGAAAGCTGTCCGAACCGACTTCACTGTCGGAGTGATGTGTAGCTGACACTCATTTGAAATCATCCGGCGTCACAACACTCAACTGGGAGGTTACGTTAGTTTATTGAGGATGTTTGAAAGTTGTCCGAACCAACTTCATTATTGGAGTGATGTATTGCCGACACTCATTTGAAATCATCCGGCGTCACCACCCTCTGATGTGATTTCGACGGGCGCTCACGTTGGGTGATTGAGGTGTTTAAAAGCCATTTTGACAGTCTTCATTGCCAGACGTATGGGGGACACTCGTCTAAAATCATCCGGCGTCACAACCGTCAACTGGGTGATAACGTTAGTTGATTGAGGATGTTTGAAAGCTGTCGGAATCGACTTCGCTGTCGGAGTGATGTATTGCTGACACTCATTTGAAATCATCCGGTGTCACCACCCTCGGATGGGATTTCGACGGGCATTCACGTTGGGTAATTGAGGATGTTTGAAAGCCATCTTGACCGACTTCATTGTCAGAAGGATGGGGGACACTCGTCTAAAATCATGCGGCGTCACAACCATCAACTTCGTGGTTACGTTGGTTGATTGAGGATGTTTCAAAAGCTATCCGAACCGACTTCACTGTCGGGGTGATGTATTGCCGACACTCATTTGAAGTCATCCGGCGTCACCACCCTCCGATGAGATTTCGGCGTTCGTTCACTTTGAGTGATTAAGGATGTTTGAAAGCCATCTTGATCGACTTCATTGTCCGAAGGATGGGGGACACTCGTCTAAAATCATCCGTCGAAACAACCATCAACTGGGTGGTTATGTTGGTTGATTGAGGATGTTTGAAAGCTGTCGGAATCGACTTCGCTGTCTGAGTGATGTATTGCTGACACCCATTTGAAATCATCCGGTGTCACCACCCTCGGATGGGATTTCGACGGGCATTCACGTTGGGTAATTGAGTATGTTTGAAAGCCATCTTGACCGACTTCATTGTCAGAAGGATGGGGGACACTCGTCTTAAATAATGCGGTGTCACAACCATCAACTCGGTGGTTACGTTGGTTGATTGAGGATGTTTGAAAGCTGTCTGAACCGACTTCACTCTCGGAGTGATGTATTGCTGACACTCATTTGATATCATCCAGTGTCACCACCCTCCGATGGGATTTCGGCATGCGTTCACGTTGGGTGATTAAGGATGTTTGAAAGCCATCTTGATCGACTTCATTGTCCGAAGGATGGGGGATACTCGTCTAAAATCATCCGTCGTCACAACCATCAACTGGGTGGTTATGTTGGTTGATTGAGGATGTTTGAAAGCTGTCCGAACCGACTTCACTGTCGGAGTGATGTGTAGCTGACACTCATTTGAAATCATCCGGCGTCACAACACTCAACTGGGAGGTTACGTTGGTTTATTGAAGATGTTTGAAAGTTGTCCGAACCAACTTCATTGTTGGAGTCATGTATTGCTGACACTCATTTGAAATCATCCGGCGTCACCACCCTACGATGTGATTTCGATAGGCGCTCACGTTGGGTGATTGAGGATGTTTGAAAGCCCTCTTGATCGATTTCATTGTCAGAAGCATAGAAGACACTCGTCTAAAATCATGCGTCGTCACAACCATAAACTGGGTGGTTACGTCTGTTGATTCAGGATGTTTGAAAGTTGTCCGAACTGACTTCACTGTCGGAGTGATGTACTGCCGACAGTCATTTGAAATCATCCAGCGTCACCACCTTTCGAAGCGATTTCGGCGGGCGTTCATGTTTGGTGATTGAGGATGTTTGAAAGCCATCTTGACCGACTTCATTGTCAGAAGGATGGGGGACACTCGTCTAAAATCATGCGGCGTCACAACCATCAACTTCGTGGTTACGTTGGTTGATTGAGGATGTTTCAAAAGCTATCCGAACCGACTTCACTGTCGGGGTGATGTATTGCCGACACTCATTTGAAGTCATCCGGCGTCACCACCCTCCGATGGGATTTCGGCCTTCGTTCACTTTGAGTGATTAAGGATGTTTGAAAGCCATCTTGATCGACTTCATTGTCCGAAGGATGGGGGACACTCGTCTAAAATCATCCGTCGAAACAACCATCAACTGGGTGGTTATGTTGGTTGATTGAGGATGTTTGAAAGCTGTCCGAACCGACTTCACTGTCGGAGTGATGTGTAGCTGACACTCATTTGAAATTATCCAGCGTCACAACACTCAACTGGGAGGTGAAGTTAGTTTATTGAGGATGTTTGAAAGTTGTCCGAACCAACTTCATTATTGGAGTGATGTATTGCCGACACTCATTTGAAATCATCCGGCGTCACCACCCTCTGATGTGATTTCGACGGGCGCTCACGTTGGGTGATTGAGGTGTTTAAAAGCCATTTTGACAGACTTCATTGCCAGACGTATGGGGGACACTCGTCTAAAATCATCCGGCGTCACAACCGTCAACTGGGTGATAACGTTAGTTGATTGAGGATGTTTGATAGCTGTCGGCATCGACTTCGCTGTCGGAGTGATGTATTGCTGACACTCATTTGAAATCATCCGGTGTCACCACCCTCGGATGGGATTTCGACGGGCATTCACGTTGGGTAATTGAGGATGTTTGAAAGCCATCTTGACCGACTTCATTGTCAGAAGGATGGGGGACACTCGTCTAAAATAATGCGGTGTCACAACCATCAACTCGGTGGTTACGTTGGTTGATTGAGGATGTTTGAAAGCTGTTCGAACCGACTTCACTCTCGGAGTGATGTATTGCTGACACTCATTTGATATCATCCAGTGTCACCACCCTCCGATGGGATTTCGGCATGCGTTCACGTTGGGTGATTAAGGATGTTTGAAAGCCATCTTGATCGACTTCATTGTCCGAAGGATGGGGGACACTCGTCTAAAATCATCCGTCCACACAACCATCAACTGGGTGGTTATGTTTGTTTGTTGAGGATGTTTGAAAGCTGTCCGAACCGACTTCACTGTCGGAGTGATGTGTAGCTGACACTCATTTGAAATCATCCGACGTCACAACACTCAACTGGGAGGTTACGTTGGTTTATTGAGGATGTTTGAAAGTTGTCCGAACCAACTTCATTGTTGGAGTCGTGTATTGCTGACACTCATTTGAAATCATCCGGCGTCACCACCCTACGATGTGATTTCGATAGGCGCTCACGTTGGGTGATTGAGGATGTTTGAAAGCCCTCTTGATCGATTTCATTGTCAGAAGGATAGAAGACACTCGTCTAAAATCATGCGTCGTCACAACCACAAACTGGGTGGTTACGTCTGTTGATTCAGGATGTTTGAAAGTTGTCCGAACTGACTTCACTGTCGGAGTGATGTACTGCCGACAGTCATTTGAAATCATCCAGCGTCACCACCTTTCGAAGCGATTTCGGCGGGCGTTCAAGTTTGGTGATTAAGGATGTTTGAAAGCCATCTTGACCGACTTCATTGTCAGAAGGATGGGGGACACTCGTCTAAAATCATGCGGCGTCACAACCATCAACTTCGTGTATACGTTGGTTGATTGAGGATGTTTCAAAAGCTATCCGAACCGACTTTACTGTCGGGGTGATGTATTGCCGACACTCATTTGAAATCATCCGGCGTCACCACCCTCCGATGGGATTTCGGCATTCGTTCACTTTGAGTGATTAAGGATGTTTGAAAGCCATCTTGATCGACTTCATTGTCCGAAGGATGGGGGACACTCGTCTAAAATCATCCGTCGTCACAACCATCAACTGGGTGGTTATGTTGGTTGATTGAGGATGTTTGAAAGCTGTCCGAACCGACTTCACTGTCGGAGTGATGTGTAGCTGACACTCATTTGAAATCATCCGGCATCACAACACTCAACTGGGAGGTTACGTTGGTTTATTGAGGATGTTTGAAAGTTGTCCGAACCAACTTCATTATTGGAGTGATGTATTGCTGACACTCATTTGAAATCATCCGGCGTCACCACCCTACGATGTGATTTCGATAGGCGCTCACGTTGGGTGATTAAGGTTTTTAAAAGCCATCTTGACAGACTTCATTGCCAGACGGATGGGGGACACTCGTCTAAAATCATCCGGTGTCACAACCGTCAACTAGGTGATTACGTTAGTTGATTGAGGATGTTTGAAAGCTGTCGGAATCGACTTCGCTGTTGGAGTGATGTATTGCTGACACTCATTTGAAATCATCTGGTGTCACCACCCTCGGATGGGATTTCGGCGGGCATTCACGTTTGGTGATTAAGGATGTTTGAAAGCCATCTTGACCGACTTCGATGTCAGAAGGATGGGGGACACTCGTCTAAAATAATGCGGTGTCACAACCATCAACTGGGTGGTTACTTTGGTTGATTGAGGATGTTTGAAAGATGTCCGAACTGACTTCACTATCCCAGTGATGTATAGCTGACACTCACTTGAAATCATCCGACGTCACAACACTCAACTGGATGGTTACGTTGGTTTATTGAGGATGTTTGAAAGTTGTCCGAACCGACTTCACTGTCAAAGTGATGTATTGATGAAACTCATTTGAATTCATCCGGCGTCACCACCCTCCTATGTGATTTCGACTGGCGCTCATGTTGGGTGATTGAGGATGTTTGAAAGTCATCTTGATCGACTTCATTGTCAGAAGGATAGAAGACACTCCTCTAAAATCATGCGGCGTCACAACCATAAACTGGGTGATTACGTTGGTTGATTCAGGATGTTTGAAAGTTGTCCGAACCGACTTCACTGTCGGAGTGATGTATTGCCGACAGTCATTTGAAATCATCCGGCGTCACAACCTCTCGATGCGATTTCGGCGGGCGTTCACGTTGGGTGATTAAGGTGTTTGAAAGCCATCTTTACAGACTTCTTTGCCAGACGGATGGGGGACACTCGTCTAAAATCATCCGGCGTCACAACCGTCAACTAGGTTGTTACGTTGGTTGATTGAGGATGTTTGAAAGCTGTCCGAACCGACTTCACTTTCGGAGAGATGTATTGCTGCCACTCATTTGAAATCATCCTGCGACACCACCCTCCGATGGGATTTCGGCGGGCGTTCACGTTGGGTGATTGAGGATGTTTGAAAGCCATCTTGACCGACTTCATTGTCAAAAGGATGGGGACACTCGTCTAAAATGATGTGGTTTCACAACCATCAATTGGGTGGTTACGTTGGTTGATTTAGGATGTTTGAAAGTTGTCCGAACTGACTTCACTGTCGGAGTGATGTGTTGTCGACACTCATTTGAAATCCTCCGGCGTCACCACCTTTCCATGCGATTTCGATGGGCGTTCACGTTGGGTGATTGAGGATTTTTGAAAGCCATCTTGACCGAATTCATTGTTAGAAGGATGGGGGACACTCGTCTAAAATCATGCGGCGTCACAACCATATACTTGGTGGTTCCGTTGGTTGATTGAG
The DNA here is from genome assembly GCF_029168945.1 of Cannabis sativa. NCBI lineage: Eukaryota > Viridiplantae > Streptophyta > Magnoliopsida > Rosales > Cannabaceae > Cannabis > Cannabis sativa. The sequence continues at coordinate 39,626,259 of NC_083606.1, read as the reverse complement.
GATGTTTGAAAGCTGTCCGAACCGACTTCACTATCGGAGTAATGTATTGCCGACACTCATTTGAAATCATCCGGTGTCACCACCTTTCGATGGGATTTTGGCGGGCGTTCACGTTTGGTGATTGAGGATATTTGAAAGCCCTCTTGACCGACTTCATTGTCAGAAGGATGGGGGAAACTCGTCTAAAATCATCCGGTGTCACAACCATCAACTGGGTGGTTACGTTGGTTGATTGAGGATTTTTAAAAGCTGTCCGAAACGACTTCACTGTCGGAGTGATGTATTGCCGACACTCATTTGAAATCATCCAGCATCACCACCCTCAGATGGGATGTCGGCGGGCGTTCATGTTCGGTGATTCAGGTGTTTAAAAGCCATCTTGACAGACTTCATTGCCAGACGGATGGGGGACACTCGTTTAAAATCATCCGGCGTCACAACCGTCAACTGGGTGATAACGTTGGTTGATTGAGGATGTTTGAAAGCTGTCCAAACCGATTTCGCTGTCGGGGAGATGTATTGCTGCCACTCATTTCGAATCATCCTGCGACACCACCCTCCGATGGGATTTCGGCGGGCGTTCACGTTGGGTGATTGAGGATGTTTGAAAGCCATCTTGACCGACTTCATTGTCAGAAGGATGGGTGTAACACCCTAACTAGCATAGGCGCATTACGTGATTTTTAAACATACTGTGCAGCTCATTGCTATTCAACGAGATTTATGGAAAACGTGATTAATTAATATTTTTTCTTTTAATTAAACTTATAAAATATTTATACAAAATACTCGGGATCCCGATTACAAAACCATTTACAAAAGTTTACTGTCTATACAAAATACTTGTCGCCTAGCGACTAATTACAAAAATAGCCTTGCTGTCCCGATGATCGTACGTTCCAGGCCTAACTGCCCCGACATGTACAATCTTCACCGGCTCGCTCTCACGGTCCATCAGCCTTAGCCTTGCCCTTACCTACACATAAACATAGCACTGTGAGTCGACAGACTCAGTAAGAAAAGCATAATAATAATCATACATAAATCCCGAATCATGATTAGACGCCCATACCCCTGACCATAACCCTAACTGCCGTGTCCAACACGATACTGAGTCCTGAACGTTCATAGGGACGGTACTATTGACAAGTAACAGCCTATACTCGGTCGAACTGGTCATACTCCAGCTGCTAGTCATACTCTAGCCTGTACCGATGTGTTACAGTATCAGCCTATACTCGGTTGAACTGGTCATACTCCAGTTGCTAGTCATACTCTAGCCTGTGCCGATGTGATACGTCAAATAGTACGGAACCACCAACCTAAGTATCAGCCTATACTCGGGACACTGGTCATACTCCAGCTGCTAGTCATACTCTAGCCTGTGCCGATGTGATACAGTGTCAGCCTATACTCGGTCAAACTGGTCATACTCCAGCTGCTAGTCATACTCTAGCCTGTACCGATGTGACACAGTCGGATGGTTCGAAGCCAACATACATATCTAATGTAATCTAACAGGCTTCCTAACATGCACGCTAAACATGTAATCTATATATGCATACTGTTATACTAATCTTACCTCAATTTCGAATTCAGGTGTGCCGGTCAACTTTATTTGGAACTAATCGCGGCGGATTACAGGCTCCTAAACCATAAAAATCACAACACTATAAGTGATACGCTAAATCACTTCCCGGGGACTTAAACTAGGAACTAAAAGTTTCCCTATCGATAAAAAGCATGGCAATACCCCAAATAACATAAAAACGAGGAAATCTAGGGTTTCAGAAAATCACCCAACCGGCAGACCGGTTGTCCAACCGGAATTCTGGTTCTGGAAATTTTCAAAACCCATCCGGAATTCCAGATGCACAACCGGAATTCCGGTTCCTCGCAGGAATTTTTCAAAAAATCACACAATGCTCAATTCCAATCCAAACAATACCAAAACATCCAGACCTGTTCTAAATGACCCAAATAACATTTCTAAAACAACAAAACCACCCAGAATTCACAGAATCAAAAAGTGCCATTAAAGCTCCAAGCTTTGAGTTTAAAACTCAAACTTGGTTAAATCTAACTAACATGCAACCAAATCAGTTCAAACCTACATAAACATGCAAATAATAACCTCTGAAAACACAACAAACACAGCAACAAAACTCACAATTTCTCTTTGAAAAACCATAGCTTTTTAACAAGAAAATTGTCAAACTAGAGCAAGGACAACTAGCATGCATTTCAACCTATCTAAACATATTTAATTCAACATTTTAAACATAGAAACAACAACAACAACTAGCAGCAGCAACAACATTAAAATCATCCATGCATTACTCATCTTTTTCATCATTTTTCAAGAAAACAAAAGTAAAGAAGCTAGAGGAAACATACCAACTACTAACATACTAAGTTGTGATTTTATTGAGCCAAACACCGAGCTCCATGTTACCGGGCACCGGAAATGCAAAAGTATGAAAACTACTAAATGACATAAAATGCATCTCAGAATTCAATAATAACAGTATAAATAATTATTTAAATAGCTATAAATAATTTTCATAATTACACATGATTAACTGCTAATTTCCAAATTAATCTAAGCGGTCTTTACAATGGGGACACTCGTCTAAAATCATGTGGCGTCACAACCATCAACTGGGTGGTTACGTTGGTTGATTCAGGATGTTGGAAAGTTGTCCGACCTGACTTCACTGTCTGAGTGATGTATTGCTGACACTCATTTGAAATCATTCGGTGTCACCACCCTCCGATGGGATTTCGGCAGGCGTTCACGTTGGATGATTGAGGATGTTTGAAAGAGATCTTCACCGACTTCATTGTCAGAAGGATGGGGGACACTTGTCTAAAATCATGCGGTGTCGCAACAATCAACTGGGTGGTTATGTTTGTTGATTGATGATTTTTTAAAGTTGTCCGAACCGACTTCACTGTCGGTGTGATGTATTGCTGACACTGATTTGAAATCATTCGGTGTCACCACCCTCAGATGGGATTTCAGTGGGCGTTCACGTTGGGTGACTGAGGATGTTTGAAAGCCATCTTTACCGACTTCATTGTCAGAAAGATGGGGGACACTCGTCTAAAATCATCCGGCGTCACAACCATCAACTGGGTCGTTACGTTGTTTGATTGAGGATGTTTGAAAGCTGTCCGAAATGACTTCCTTGTCAGAGTCATGTATTGCTGACACTCATTTGAAATCATCCGACATCACCACCCGCCGATGGGATTTTGGCAGGCGTTCAAGTTAGGTGATGGAGGATCATTGAAAGAGATCTTGACCGACTTCATTGTCAGAAGGATGGGGGACACTCGTCTAAAAGCATGCGGCATCACAACCATCAACTGGTGGTTATGTTGGTTGATTTAGGATGTTTGAAAGCTGTCCGTACCGACTTCCCTGTCGGAGTGATATTGCTGACACTCATTTGTAATCATCCCGCGTCACCACCCTCTGATGGGATTTTGGCGGGCGTTCGAGTTGGGTGATAGAGGATGTTTGAAAGAGATCTTGACTAACTTCATTGCCAGAAGGATGGGGGACACTCGTCTAAAATCATGCGGTGTCGCAACCATCAACTGGGTGGTTACGTAGGTTGATTAAGGATGTTTGAAAGTTGTCCGAACCGACTTCACTGTTGGTGTGATGTATTGCCGACACTCATTTGAAATCATTCGGCGTCACCACCTTTCGATGCAATTTCGGCGGGCGTTCACGTTGGGTGATTGAGGATGTTTGAAAGCCATCTTGACCTATTCATTGTCAGAAGGATGGGGGACACTCGTCTAAAATCATGCGGCGTCACAACCATCAACTGGGTGGTTACGTTGGTTGATTCAGGATGTTTGAAAGTTGTCCAAATCGACTTCACCGTCGGAGTGATGTATTGTCAACACTCATTTGAAATCATCCGACGTCACCACCTTTCGATGCGATTTCGGCGGGCATTCATGTTGGGTGATTGAGGATGTTTGAAACCCATCTTGACCGAATTCATTGTCAGAAGGATGGGGGACACTCGTCTAAAATCATGCGGCGTCACAACCATCAACTTGGTGGTTACGTTGGTTGAGGATCTTTGAAACTGGTCCGAACCGAGTTCACTGTCTGAGTGATGTATTGTTGACACTCATTTGAAATCATCCGGTGTCACCACCCTCTGATGGGATTTCGGCGGGCGTCCACGTTAGGTGATTGACGATGTTTGAAAGCCATCTTGACCGACTTCATTGTCAGAAGGATGGGCCACACTCGTGTAAAATAATGCGTCGTCAAAACCATCAACTGGGTGGTTACGTTGGTTGATTAAGGATGTTTGAAAGCTGTCCGAACCGACTTCCTTGTCGAAGTGATGTATTGCTGACACTCATTTGAAATCATCCGGCTTCACCACCCTCCGATGGGCTTTTTGCGGGCGATCACGTTGGGTGATTGAGGATGTTTGAAAGAGATCTTGACCGACTTCATTATAAGAAGGATGGGGGACACTCGTCTAAAATAATGCTGCGTCACAACCATCAACTGGGTGGTTACGTTTGTTGATTGAGGATGTTTGAAAGTTGTCCGAACCGAGTTCACTGCCTGAGTGATGTATTATTGACACTCATTTGAAATCACACGGTGTCACCACCTTCTGATGGGATTTTGGCGGGGATTTACGTTGGGTGATTGAGGATGTTTGAAAGCTGTCCGAACCGACTTTACTGTCGGAGTGATGTATTGCTCACACTCATTTGAAATTATGCGGCGTCACCACCGTCCGATGGGATTTTGGCGGGCTTTCACGTTGGGTGATTGAGGATGTTTAAAAGCCATCTTAACCGACTTCATTGCCAGAAGGATGGGTGACACTCGTCTAAAATCATCCGGCATCACAACCATCATCTGGGTGGTTACGTTGGTTTATAGAGCATGTTTGAAAGTTGTCCAAACCGACTTCAATGTCGGTGTTATGTACGGCTGCCACTCATTTTAAATTATCCAGCGTTGCCACCCTCCGATGAAATTTTGGCGGTCGTTCACGTTGGGTTATTGAGGATGTTTGGAAGCGATCTTCACGGAATTCATTGTAAGACGGATGGGGGACACTCATCTATAATCATGCAGCGTCACAACCGTCAACTGGGTGGTTACGTTGGTTGATTGAGGATGTTTGAAAGCTGTCCGAACCCACTTCGCTGTCAGATGCTGTATTGCTTACACTCATTTGAAATCATATAGCGTCACCACCCTCTGATGGGATTTCGGCGGGCTCTCACCTTGATTGATAGAGGATGTTTGAAAGCCATCTTGACCGACTTCATTGTCAGCAGAATGGGGGACACTCCTCTAAAATCATGCGGGGTCACAACAATCAACTTGGTGGTTTCGTTGGTTTAATGAGGATGTTTGAAAGTTGTCCGAACAGACTTCACTGTCGGTGTGATGTATTGCTGACACTTTTTTGACATCATCCGGTGTCACCACCCTCTGAAGGGATTTTGGCGGGCGTTCACGTTGGGTGATTTGAGAATGTTTCAAAGCCATCTTCATCGACTACATTGTCAGAAGGATGGGGGACACTCGTCTATAATCATGCAGCGTCAAAACCGTCAACTGGGTGGTTACGTTGGTTGATTGAGGATGTTTGAAAGTTGTCCGACCCGTCTTCACTGTAGGAGTGATGTATTACTGACACTCATTTGAAATCATCCGGCATCACCACCCTCCAATGGGATTTTGGCAGGCGTTCACGTTAGGTGATTTGAGGATGTTTCAAAGCCATCTTCACCGACTTCATTGTCAGAAGGATGGGGGACACTCGTCTATAATCATGCGGCGTTACAACAGTCAACTGGGTGGTTACGTTGGTTGATTGAGGATGTTTGAAAGCTGTCCAAACCGACTTCATTGTCGGAGTGATGTCTTGCTGAAACTCATTTGAAATGATCCGGTGTCACAACCTTCCGATGGGATTTCGGAGCGCGTTGACGTTGGGTGATTAAGGATGTTTGAAAGCCATCTTGACCGACTTCATTGTAAGAAGGATGGGTGACACTCGTCTAAAATAATGCGGCGTCACAACCATAAACTGGGTGCTTATGTTGGTTGATTGAAGATGTTTGAATGCTGTCCGAACCGACTTCACTGTCGGAGTGATGTATTGCTGACACTCATTTGAAATCATTCGGCGTCACCACCCTCCGATGGGATTTTGGCGGCCGTTCACGTTGGGTGATTTGAGGATGTTTCAAAGCCATCTTCACCGACTTCATTGTCAGAAGGATGGGGGACACTCGTCTATAATCATGCGGCGTTACAACAGTAACCTGGGTGGTTACGTTGGTTGATTGAGGATGTTTTAAAGCTGTCCGAACCGACTTCACTGTCGGAGTGATGTATTGCTGACACTCATTTGAAATAATCCGGTGTCACCACCCTCTGATGGGATTTCAGCGGGCGTTCATGTTGGGTGATTGAGGATGTTTGAAGGCCATCTTGACCGACTTAAATGTCAGAAGGACGGGGGACACTCGTCTAAAATAATGCGGCGTCACAACCATCAACTGGGTGGTTACGCTTGTTGATTGAGGATGCTTGAAATCTGTCCGAACCGACTTCACTGTCTGAGTGATGTATTGTTGACACTCATTTCAAATCATCCTACGTCACCACCCTCCGAGGGGATTTCGACTGGCGTTCTCGTTGGGTGCTACGGGATGTTTGAAAGGCATCTTCACCGACTTAATTGCTAGAAGGATGGGTGACACTCGTCCAAAATAATCCGGCATCACAACCATCATCTGGGTGGTTACGTTGGTTGATTGAGGATGTTTGAAAGTTGTCCAGACCGACTTCACTATCGGTGTGACGTAGGGCTGCCACTCATTTGAAATCATCCGGCGTCACTACCCTCTGACGGGATTTCGACTGGCGTTCACGTTGGTTGATTGAGGATGTTTGAAAGCCATCTTGACGGACTTCATTGTCAGAAGGATGGTGGACACTCGTCTAAAATCATCCGGCATCACATCCATCATCTTGGTGGTTACGTTGGTAGATTGAGGATGTTTGAAAGTTGTCCACACCGACTTCACTGTCGGAGTGATGTATTGTCGACACTCATTTGAAATCATCCGACGTCACCACCTTTCGATGCGATTTTGGCGGGCATTCATGTTGGGTGATTGAGGATGTTTGAAACCCATCTTGACCGAATTCATTGTCAGAAGGATGGGGGACACTCGTCTAAAATCATGCGGCGTCACAACCATCAACTTGGTGGTTACGTTGGTTGAGGATCTTTGAAACTGGCCCGAACCGAGTTCACTGTCTGAGTGATGTATTGTTGACACTCATTTGAAATCATCCGGTGTCACCACCCTCTGATGGGATTTCGGCGGGCGTCCACGTTGGGTGATTGACGATGTTTGAAAGCCATCTTGACCGACTTCATTGTCAGAAGGATGGGCCACACTCGTGTAAAATAATGCGTCGTCAAAACCATCAACTGGGTGGTTACGTTGGTTGATTAAGGATGTTTGAAAGCTATCCGAACCGACTTCCTTGTCGGAGTGATGTATTGCTGACACTCATTTGAAATCATCCGGCTTCACCACCCTCCGATGGGCTTTTTTCGGGCGATCACGTTGGGTGATTGAGGATGTTTGAAAGAGATCTTGACCGACTTCATTATAAGAAGGATGGGGGACACTCGTCTAAAATAATGCTGCGTCACAACCATCAACTGGGTGGTTACGTTTGTTGATTGAGGATGTTTGAAAGTTGTCCGAACCGAGTTCACTGCCTGAGTGATGTATTATTGACACTCATTTGAAATCACACGGTGTCACCACCTTCTGATGGGATTTCGGCGGGGATTTACGTTGGGTGATTGAGGATGTTTGAAAGCTGTCCGAACCGACTTTACTGTCGGAGTGATGTATTGCTCACACTCATTTGAAATTATGCGGCGTTACCACCGTCCGATGGGATTTTGGCGGGCTTTCACGTTGGGTGATTGAGGATGTTTAAAAGCCATCTTAACCGACTTCATTGCCAGAAGGATGGGTGACACTCGTCTAAAATCATCCGGCATCACAACCATCATCTGGGTGGTTACGTTGGTTTATAGAGCATGTTTGAAAGTTGTCCAAACCGACTTCAATGTCGGTGTTATGTACGGCTGCCACTCATTTTAAATTATCCGGCGTTGCCACCCTCCGATGAAATTTTGGCGGTCGTTCACGTTGGGTTATTGAGGATGTTTGGAAGCGATCTTCACGGACTTCATTGTAAGACGGATGGGGGACACTCATCTATAATCATGCAGCGTCACAACCGTCAACTGGGTGGTTACGTTGGTTGATTGAGGATGTTTGAAAGCTGTCCGAACCCACTTCGCTGTCAGAGTGCTGTATTGCTTACACTCATTTGAAATCATATAGCGTCACCACCCTCTGATGGGATTTCGGCGGGCTCTCACGTTGATTGATAGAGGATGTTTGAAAGCCATCTTGACCGACTTCATTGTCAGCAGAATGGGGGACACTCCTCTAAAATCATGCGGGGTCACAACAATCAACTTGGTGGTTTCGTTGGTTGAATGAGGATGTTTGAAAGTTGTCCGAACAGACTTCACTGTCGGTGTGATGTATTGCTGACACTTTTTTGACATCATCCGGTGTCACCACCCTCTGAAGGGATTTTTGCGGGCGTTCACGTTGGGTGATTTGAGAATGTTTCAAAGCCATCTTCATCGACTACATTGTCAGAAGGATGGGGGACACTCGTCTATAATCATGCAGCGTCAAAACCGTCAACTGGGTGGTTACGTTGGTTGATTGAGGATGTTTGAAAGTTGTCCGAACCGTCTTCACTGTAGGAGTGATGTATTACTGACACTCATTTGAAATCATCCGGCGTCACCACCCTCCAATGGGATTTTGGCAGGCGTTCACGTTAGTTGATTTGAGGATGTTTCAAAGCCATCTTCACCGACTTCATTGTCAGAAGGATGGGGGACACTCGTCTATAATCATGCGGCGTTACAACAGTCAACTGGGTGGTTACGTTGGTTGATTGAGGATGTTTGAAAGCTGTCCAAACCGACTTCATTGTCGGAGTGATGTCTTGCTGAAACTCATTTGAAATGATCCGGTGTCACCACCTTCTGATGGGATTTCGGAGCGCGTTGACGTTGGGTGATTAAGGATGTTTGAAAGCCATCTTGACCGACTTCATTGTAAGAAGGATGGGTGACACTCGTCTAAAATAATGCGGCGTCACAACCATAAACTGGGTGCTTATGTTGGTTGATTGAAGATGTTTGAATGCTGTCCGAACCGACTTCACTGTCGGAGTAATGTATTGCTCACACTCATTTGAAATCATTCGGCGTCACCACCCTCCGATGGGATTTTGGCGGCCGTTCACGTTGGGTGATTTGAGGATGTTTCAAAGCCATCTTCACCAACTTCATTGTCAGACGGATGGGGGACACTCGTCTATAATCATGCGGCGTTACAACAGTCAACTGGGTGGTTACGTTGGTTGATTGAGGATGTTTTAAAGCTGTCCGAACCGACTTCACTGTCGGAGTGATGTATTGCTGACACTCATTTGAAATAATCCGGTGTCACCACCCTCTGATGGGATTTCAGCGGGCGTTCATGTTGGGTGATTGAGGATGTTTGAAGGCCATCTTGACCGACTTAAATGTCAGAAGGACGGGGGACACTCGTCTAAAATAATGCGGCGTCACAACCATCAACTGGGTGGTTACGCTTGTTGATTGAGGATGCTTGAAATCTGTCCGAACCGACTTCACTGTCTGAGTGATGTATTGTTGACACTCATTTCAAATCATCCTACGTCACCACCCTCCGAGGGGATTTCGACTGGCGTTCTCGTTGGGTGGTACGGGATGTTTGAAAGGCATCTTCACCGACTTAATTGCTAGAAGGATGGGTGACACTCGTCCAAAATAATCCGGCATCACAACCATCATCTTGGTGGTTACGTTGGTTGATTGAGGATGTTTGAAAGTTGTCCAGACCGACTTCACTATCGGTGTGACGTAGGGCTGCCACTCATTTGAAATCATCCGGCGTCACTACCCTCTGATGGGATTTCAACTGGCGTTCACGTTGGTTGATTGAGGATGTTTGAAAGCCATCTTGACCGACTTCATTGTCAGAAGGATGGTGGACACTCGTCTAAAATCATCCGGCATCACAACCATCATCTTGGTGGTTACGTTGGTTGATTGAGGATGTTTGAAAGTTGTCCACACCGACTTCACTGTCGGTGTGATGTACGGCTGCCACTCATTTGAAATTATCCGGCGTCGCCACCCTCCGATGGGATTTTGGTGGTCGGTCACGTTGGGTTTATTGAGGATGTTTTGAAGCCATCTTCACCGACTTCATTGTAAGACTGATGGGGGACACTCATCTATAATCATGCGTCGTCACAACCGTCAACTGGGTGGTTACGTTGGTTGATTGAGGATGTTTGAAAGCTGTCCGAACCCACTTCGCTGTCAGAGTGATGTATGGCTTACACTCATTTGAAATCATCTGGCGTCACCACCCTCTGATGGTATTTCGGCGGGCTTTCATGTTGATTTATAGAGGATGTTTAGAGCCATCTTGACCGACTTCAATGTCAGAAGAATGGGGGACACTCCTCTAAAATCATGCGGGGTCACAACCATCAACTGGGTGGTTTCGTTGGTTGAATGAGGATGTTTTAAAGTTGTCCGAACCGACTTCACTGTCGGTGTGATGTATTGCTGACACTCATTTGACATCATCCAGTGTAACCACCCTTTGAAGGGATTTTGGCGGGCGTTCACGTTGGGTGATTTGAGGATGTTTCAAAGCCATCTTCACCGACTTCATTGTCAGAAGGATGGGGGACACTCGTCTATAATCATGCGGCGTCAAAACCGTCAACTGGGTGGTTACGTTGGTTGATTGAGGATGTTTGAAAGCTGTCCGAACCATCTTCACTGTCGGAGTGATGTATTACTGACACTCTTTTGAAATCATCCGGCGTTACCACCCTCTGATGGGATTTAGGCGGGCGTTCACGTTGGGTGATTTGAGGATGTTTCAAAGCCATCTTCACCGACTTCATTGTCAGAAGGAGGGGGACACTCGTCTAACACAGTGTGGCGTCACAACCATCAACTGGGTGGTTAGGTTGGTTGATTGAGGATGTTTCAAAGCTGTCCGAACCGAGTTCACTCTCTGAGTAATGTATTGCTGACACTCAGTTGAAATGATCCGGTGTCACCACCCTCGGATGGGATTTCGCCGGGCGTTCACGTTGGGTGATTGAGGATGCTTGAAAGCCATCTTGACCGACTTCATTGTCAGAAGGAGGGGAACACTCGTCTAAAACAGTGCGGCGTCACAACCATCAACTGGGTGGTTACGTTGGATTATTGAGGATGTTTCAAAGTTGTCCAAACCGAGTTCACTGTCTGAGTAATGTATTGCTGACACTCATTTGAAATCATCCAGTGTCACAACCATCAACTAGGTGGTTATGTTGGTTGATTGAGGATGTTTGAAAACTGTCCCAACCGACTTCACTGTCGGAGTGATGTATAGTTGACACTCATTTGAAATCATCCGGCGTAACAACAGTCAACTGGCTGGTTACGTTGGTTTATTGAGGATGTTTGAAAGTTGTCCGAACCGAGTTCACTGTCCGAGTGACGTATTGCTGACACTCATTTCAAATCATCTGGCGTCACCACCCTCCAATGTGATTTCGACGGGCGCTCACGTTGGGTGATTGAGGATGTTTGAAAGCCATCTCGATCGACTTCATTGTCAGAAGGATAGAAGACACTCGTCTAAAATCATGCGGTGTCACAACCATAAACTGGGTGGTTACATTGGTTGATTCAGGATGTTTGAAAGTTGTTCGAACCGACTTCACTGTCGGAGTGATGTATTGCCGACAGTCATTTGAAATCATTCGGCGTCACCACCTTTCGATGCGATTTTGAAAGCCATCTTGACAGATTTCATTGAAATACGGATGGGGGACACTTGTCTAAAATCATCTGGCGTCACAACCGTCAACTGGGTGGTTACGCTGGTTGATTGAGGATGGTTGAAAGCTGTCCGAACCGACTTTGCTGTCGGAGAGATGTATTGTTGCCACTCGTTTGAAATCATCCTGCGACACCACCCTATGATGGGATTTCGGCAGGCCTTCACGTTGGGTGATTGAGGCTGTTTGAAAGACATCTTGACCGACTTCATTGTCAGAAGGATGGGGACACTCTTCTAAAATCATGTGGCGTCACAACCATAAACTCGTTGGTTAGGTAGGTTGATTTAGGATGTTTGAAAGTTGTCCGAACCGACTTCACTGTCGGAGAGATGTATTGCCGACACTCATTTGAAATCCTCTGGCGTCACCACCTTTCGATGCGATTTCGACGGGCGTTCACGTTGGGTGATTGGGGATGTTTGAAAGCCATCTTGACCGAATTCATTGTCAGAAGGATGGGGGACACTCGTCTAAAATCATGCGGCGTCACAACCATCAACTTGGTGGTTACGTTGGTTGAATGAGGATGTTTGAAAGCTGTCTGAACTGACTTCACTGTCGGAGTGATGTATTGCTGACACTCATTTGAAATCATCCGGCGTCACCACCCTCCGATGTGATTTCGACGGGCGCTCACGTTGGGTGATTGAGGATGTTTGAAAGCCATCATGATCGACTTCATTGTCAGAAGGATAGAAGACACTCGTCTAAAATCATGTGGCGTCACAACCATAAACTTGGTGGTTACGTCTGTTGATTCAGGATGCTTGAAAGTTGTCTGAACCGACTTCACTATCGGAGTGATGTATTGCCGACAGTCATTTTAAATCATCCGGCGTCACCACCTTTCGATGCGATTTTGGCGGGCGTTCACGTTAGGTGATTGAGGATGTTTGAAAGACATCTTGACCGACTTCATTGTGAGAATGATGGGGACACTCGTTTAAAATCATGGGGCGTCACAACCATCAACTGGGTGGTTACGTTTGTTGATTCAAGGTGGTTGAAAGTTGTCCAAACCGACTTCACTGTCGGAGTGATGTATTGCCGACACTCATTTGAAATCCTTCGGCGTCACCACCTTTCGATGCGATTGCGGCAGACGTTAACGTTGGGTGATTAAGGATGTTTGAAAGCCATCTTGACCGAATTCATTGTTAGATGGATGGACGACACTCGTCTAAAATCATGCGGCGTCAAAACCTTGAAGTTGGTGGTTACGTTGGTTGATTGAGGATGTTTGAAAGCTGTCCGAACCGACTTCACTGTCGGAGTGATGTATTGCCGACACTCATTTGAAATCATCCTGTGTCACCACCTTTCGATGGGATTTTGGCGGGCATTCACGTTTGGTGATTGAGGATATTTGATAGCCATCTTGACCGACTTCATTGTCAGAAGGATGGGGGACACTCGTCTAAAATCATGTGGCGTCACAACCATCAACTGGGTGGTTACGTTGGTTGATTGAGGATGAGTGAAAGTTGTCCGAACCGACTTCACTGTCGGAGTGATGTATTGCCGACACTCATTTGAAATCATCAAGCATCACCACCCTCAGATGAGATGTCGGCGGGCGTTCATGTTGGGTGATTGAGGTGTTTAAAAGCCATCTTGAAAGACTTCATTGCCAGACAGATGGGGGACACTCGTCTAAAATCATCCGGCGTCACAACCGTCAACTGGGTGATTACGTTAGTTGATTGAGGATGTTTGAAAGCTGTCTGAACCAACTTCGCTGTCGGAGTGATGTATTGCTGACACTCATTTGAAATCATGCGGTGTCACCACCCTCTGATGCGATTTCGGAGCGCATTCACGTTGGGTTATTGAGGATGTTTGAAAACCATCTTGACCGACTTCATTGTCAGAAGGATGGGGGACACTCGTCTAAAATAATGCGGTGTCACAACCATTAACTGGGGGGTTACGTTGGTTGATTGAGGATGTTTGAAAGCTGTCCGAACCGACTTCACTCTCGGAGTGATGTATTGCTGACACTCATTTGAAATGATTCGGTGTCACCACCCTTCGATGGGATTTCGGCGGGCATTCACGTTGGGTGATTGAGGGTGTTTGAAAGCCATCTTGACCGACTTCATTGCCAGAAGGATGGGGGACACTCGTCTAAAAAAATGCGGTGTCATAACCATTAACTGGGGGGTTACGTTGGTTGATTGAGGATGTTTGAAAGCTGTCCGAACCGACTTCACTGTCGGAGTGATGTATTGCTGACACTCATTTGAAATGATTCGGTGTCACCACCCTCCGATGGGATTTCGACGGGCGTTCACGTTGGGTGATTAAGGATGTTTGAAAGCCATCTTGACCGACTTCATTGTCAGAAGGATGGGGGACACTCGTCTAAAATCATCCGGCGTCACAACCATCAACTGGGTGGTTAGGTTGGTTGATTGAGGATGTTTGAAAGCTGTCCGAACTGACTTCATTGTCGCAGTGATGTATAGTTGACACTCATTTGAAATCATCAGGGGTAACAACACTCAACTGGGTGGTTACGTTTGTTTATTGAGGATGTTTGAAAGTTGTCCGAACCGACATCACTGTCGAAGTGATGTATTGCTGACACTCATTTGAAATCATCCGGAATCACCACCCTCCGATGTGATTTCGACGGGCGCTCACGTTGGGTGATTAAGGATGGTTGAAAGCCATCTTGATCGACTTCATTGTCAGAAGGATAGAAGACACTCGTCTAAAATCATGCTGCGTCACAACCATAAACTGGGTGGTTACGATGGTTGATTCAGGATGTTTGAAAGTTGTCCGAACCGACTTCACTGTCGGAGTGATGTATTGGCGACAGTCATTTGAAATCGTCCGGCGTCACCACCTTTCGATGCGATTTCGGCAGGCGTTCACGTTGGGCGATTAAGGATGTTTGAAAGCGATCTTGACCGAATTCAATGTCAGAAGGATGGGGGACACTAGTCTAAAATCATGCGGCGTCACAACCATCATCTCTGTGGTTATGTTGGTTGATTGAGGATGTTTGAAAGCTATCCAAACCGACTTCACTGTCGGAGTGATGCATGGCCGGCACTCATTTTAAATCATCCGGTGTCACCACCTTTTGATGGGATTTTGGCGGGCGTTCACGTTTGGTGATTAAGGATATTTAATAGCTATCTTGACCGACTTCATCGTCAGAAGGATGGGGGACACTCGTCTAAAATCATCCACCGTCACAACCATCAACTGGGTGGTTACGTTGGTTGATTGAGGATGTTTGAACGTTGTCCGAACCGACTTCACTGTCGGAGTGATGTATTCCCGACACTCATTTGAAATCATCCGGCGTCACCACCCTCAGATGAGATGTCGGCGGGCGTTCACGTTGAGTGATTGAGGTGTTTAAAAGCCATCTTGACAGACTTCATTGCCAGACGGATGGGGGACACTCGTCTAAAATCATCCGGCGTCACAGCTGTCAACTGGGTGATTACGTTAGTTGATTGAGGATGTTTGAAAGCTGTCTGAACCAACTTCATTGTTGGAGTTATGTACTGCTGACACTCATTTGAAATCATTCGGTGTCACCACCCTCGGATGGGATTTCGGCGGGCATTCACGTTGGGTGATTGAGGATGTTTGAAAGCCATCTTGACCGACTTCATTGTCAAAAGGATGGGGGACACTCGTCTAAAATAATGCGTGTCACAACCATCAACTGGGTGGTTACGTTGGTTTATTGAGGATGTTTGAAAACTGCCCGAACCGACTTCACTGTCGGAGTGATATATTGCTGACACTCATTTGAAATGATCCGGTGTCACCACCCTCCGATGGGATTTCGGCGGGCGAGCACGTTGGGTGATTAAGGATGTTTTAAAGCCATCTTGACCGACTTCATTGTCAGAAGGATGGGGGACACTCGTCTAAAATCATTCGGCGTCACAACCATCAACTGGGTGGTTATGTTGGTTGATTGAGGATGTTTGAAAACTGTCCGAACTAACTTCATTGTCGCAGGGATGTATTGGGACACTCATTTGAAATCATCCGGCGTCACCACCCTCCGATGTGATTTCGATGGGCGCTCACGTTGGGTGATTGAGGATGGTTGAAAGCCATCTTGATCAACTTCATTGTCAGAAGGATAGAAGACACTCGTCTAAAATCATGCGTTGTCACAACCATAAACTGGGTGGTTACGTTGGTTGTTCAGGATGTTTGAAATATGTCTGAACCGACTTCACTGTCGGAGTGATGTATTGCCGACAGTCATTTGAAATCATCCACCGTCACCACCTTTCGATGCGATTTTTGCGGGCGTTCACGTTGGGTGATTGAGGTGTTGGAAAGCCATCTTGACAGACTTCATTGCCAGACGGATGGGGGACACTCATCTAAAATCATCCGCCGTCACAACCGTCAACTGGGTGGTTACGTTGGTTGATTGAGGATGTTTGAAAGCTGTCTGAACCGACTTTGCTGTTGGAGAGATGTATTGTTGCAACTCATTTGAAATCATCCTGCGACACCACCCTCTGATGGGATTTCGGCGGGCGTTCACGTTGGGTGATTGAGGATGTTTGAAAGCCATCTTGACCGACTTCATTGTCAGAAGGATGGGGACACTCGTCTAAAATCATGTGGCGTCACAACCATCAACTGGTTGGTTACGTTGGTTTATTTCTGATGTTTGAAAGTTGTCCGAACCGACTTCACTGTCGGAGTGATGTATTGCCGACACTCATATGAAATCCTCCAGCGTCACCACCATTTGATGCGATTTCGGGGGGCGTTCACGTTGGGTGATTGGGGTTGTTTGAAAACCATCTTGACCGAATTCATTGTCAGAAGAATGGGGGACACTCGTCTAAAATCATGCGGCGTCACAGCCATCAACTTGGTGGTTACGTTGGTTGATTGAGGATGTTTGAAAGTTGTCTGAACCGACTTCACTGTCAGAGTGATATATTGCCGACACTCATTTGAAATCATCCGGTGTCACCACCTTTCGATGGGATTTCGGCGGGCGTTCACGTTTGGTGATTGAGGATATTTGAAAGCCATCTTCACCGACTTCATTGGCAGAAGGATCGGGGACACTCGTCTAAAATCATCCAGCGTCACAACCATCAACTGGGTGGTTACGTTGGTTTATTGAGGATGTTTGAAAGCTATCCGAACCGACTTCACTGTCGAAGTGATGTATTGCCGACACTCATTTGAAATCATCCGGCGTCACCACCCTCAGATGGGATGTCGGCGGGCGTTCACGTTGCTTGATTGAGGTGTTTAAAAGCCATCTTGGCAGACTTCATTGCCAGACGGATGGCGGACACTCGTCTAAAATCATTCGGCGTCACAACCGTCAACTGGGTGATTACGTTAGTTGATTGAGGATGTTTGAAAGCTGTCTGAACTGACTTCACTGTCGGAGTGATGTATTGCTGACACTCATTCGAAATCATCCGGTGTCACCACCCTCGGATGGGATTTCGGCGGGCATTCACGTTGAGTGATTGAGGATATTTGAAAGCCATCTTGACCGACTTCATTGTCAGAAGGATGCGGGACACTCGTCTAAAATCATGCGGCGTCACAACCACCAACTGGGTGGTTACGATTGTTGATTCAGGATGTTTGAAAGTTGTCCGAACTGACTTCACTGTCGGAGTGATGTATTGCCGACACTCATTTGAAATCCTCCGGCGTCGCCACCTTTCGATGCGATTTCGGCGGGCGTTCACGTTGGGTGATTGAGGATGTTTGAAAGCCATCTTGATCGAATTCTTTGTCAGAAGGATGGGGGACACTCATCTAAAATCATGCGGCGTCACAACCATCAACTTGCTGGTTACGTTGGTTGATTGAGGATGTTTGAAAGCTGTCTGAACCGACTTCACTGTCGGAGTGATGTATTGCGGACACTCATTAGAGATAAAATTTGATAAAACTGCAAAATCAAGTGGGGCCCACTACAACACCATGGCCGGCCCCTAATTGAGGTTTTTCAAATTAATATTTTCATTATTTTAATGCCAAATAATTCCTAACCTAAACCTAGTAGGTGCCTATAAATAGAAAGTGATGGCTCAGTCAAATTACATGCTTTTCATTTAGCTTTCTGTCAGAAATTTCTCTCTTCAGAAAAACTGAGCCTTCCCCACTTTCTATACCTGGCCGAAACCCTCTCTCTCTTCTTTTCCCTTCATCAATTTCGAACCCTAGTGAAGGAGTAAGTGCCCACACACAGCAAGCAGTTCTCAATCATAGATTGGAAGACTGTGAAGGATCAAACTTGAAGAAGAAGGACATTCGGGCTCAGATCTTGATTATACTCTGCTACAGAAAGGATACAAGGGTTAGAGATCTGAGTGAAAGGAGACATTAATTCCGCTGCATCAATGTAAGGTTTTCTTAACTTTATGTGTTTAATTTATCGTTTTAGAAAGTTCATATTTTGGGTGTTTAAACAACATACTTTAGAGTAGATCTAAGATCCTGGTAAAATAAATTCCAATAACTGGCCTCAAAGCCATGGTAATTTATTTACTTGCATGAAATTTGGACTTTAAAACGATTGTTTGTTATTTGGATGGTTTCATGTTGTATTGAGTGTTATATGATGATTGATTGATGTTTGTGAATTTTCGTGAAAAATAATTGAAATTTTTGTTTCTGCAATTATTTTTATTGGATATTATGGAAAAAATTAAGCAAGTTATTTTTTTACAGAACTCAATTTCGATTTAATTTGAATTAGGTACGATTTTTTGAAGATTCGAAAAAAGATAAGGGACTGTGCACTCAATTTCATTTTTCTTCGTTTTTTCATGCTCTTTCATAGAATTAACTTCTGATTTTTTGTGTAGTTTTGTATTTATAGATTTACTATTCCTAATTCAACTCTAATTATCATAATGAATTAATTTAACATTTTTTTTAATTTAATTCAAGTTATTAGTGTAATTTGAATTTGAAATTAGTAAATATCTATCTTTTTGCTTAATTATCTATCTTATTTTTTAATTTGATTATATCTTATCTTATTTTTAAATTTAAGGTCAGATATTAAATTTTTTAAATTAATTTTTTTTTAAATATCTTGACCTTATTTAAATTTAAATAAGATAATTATAATCATGTAATTTTAAATAGATGTAAGATATTTTGCTAACTTTTAAATTTTGTTATTTTATTTATTTTAATTAAATTTAAAATCTGAAAAAGATATTTAATTTATCTTTTCTAATTTTTATTTATAAAATAACATTTAATTTTTTAAAAGTAGGTAGCAAATTTTGAATTGATATTTAGGTTAGTTGAAACCTAATTTTTCAAAATTGTAGGTTTGATTTTAAATATTGATTTTTTATAATTTCGAAATTTAAATAAATATTTCCTTTTATTTTTCGAAGATAATTAAATTTTTTTAAATTTTTTTTTTTCGAAAATTAAATTTTATTTTTTATTTTTAATTTAATAATTATTTTCGAAATTTATTTATTTAAAATTAAATAAATCCTACTTCTAACTATCCAGCTAACCTTGTTGCAGGAGTATATGGTTTTAGCTTGTGTGTAAGTTTTCAAAACCTATTATTACTTGATTGCAAATAGCCATGGTTAACTTTTTGCCAGATCTAATGATCTGATGGCACCCTTTGTCAAGTTAATAATTTGTAACAGGTAAATTTTACAATCTTCTTTCATCTGTGTATGACCTAGCAACATGATAGGATCCATCCAAATGTGTACCTGTGTGAGCCTATGTGTTTATTTTATTATATAGATGCATATAGGTTGTTGCTAAATAAAATGTCACACCATGATAGATTTTATTTAGGTCCATTTAGTTATTGGACCTATTCAATTAATAACAGTTATTCATTTTAAGGTTAAATTCCTCTCTTTGGGCATTGTGTGAGAGTTGGGAGCCATAGAAGTGGGTACGACATACTGAACCCAGCACTCCCTCACATGAACTACCCCAATTGTGAAGGCCCATTTGCCTAATTTGAATAACTGTACTAGGTTAATTATATTAGTTTGACCTAATAAAATTGAATTAGCAACGTAATTGACTTTTAAAATATATATGAAAATTTATTTTCATTTTAATATTTTAAAGTTAATTTTAAGAAAAACACTTTTAGTTTTAGATATTATTTCTAGACAAACTATTTGTATTTTTCTTGTATTTAATTAAATATAGAATTTTAACTAACTAGATTATTTCTGGAGCTTATTTAATTAAATATTCCTATTTAAGTTATAAATTAGTTGTATCAACTGATTTTCCTTATCTAACTTAAATTTGAATATTTGATTTAAATTTTAAATCAAGTTGAGGAATCCCAGGCATTAGTTATTAAAGATTCTTAAGATATTTCTTTTAAGTTAATATCTTTTTGAATATTAACTTAAAATAGAATATTTTAGATATTTTTTAGGTTAATATCTTTTCGAATATTAACTTAAAAAGATATCTTCAAATTAAGTGGTTATAACTTAATTTTGATATTTAATTAAATCTAAATTTGAAATTATTTAAGTTTTAGATTTTTTCTATATAACTTAAATTAGATATTTTTCAAATTTTTGTTGAAAAGATACTTAGTCATATAAGATATTTTCTAGATAGTAATTTCTAGACTACTTATTATTTCTAATATTTAAATAGGAAAATATTATACTTTGTGAAATTAATTATTTAAATAATTAATTTTGGTACAACTTAATTTAAGTATATTTTTCCTAGTATTAAACTAGAAATTAATAATTAAGCCTTCTCTATAATTAATTATTAATTTCTCGTATTTAATACATTTAATTAACTTGAAAAATTTAAATATCTAAGTTGATTTTCATCATGATACTTAATATTTATTTTTCATGACACTTAATTAAATAGAAAATTACTTTAGGTCGAAATTTAATTTTTCAACTTAAATTTAAATAATTTTCAATATATATATTTTTCTTTTATTTTCTTAATCAATTTCGAAAAATTGTATTTTATTTATGCAATATTTTTCAAATTTATCTTGAAAAATGGATTGAGTTGTAAATTAATTATTTATTTTAATTAATTCTTGTGCCAACTTAAATCAATGATTTTTTCATTTAATTGATTAATTTAAAATAAATGAATTTAAATATATATTATTAGAAATTGAATTAACTAGTCAAAAGAAAATCTAGATAGGTGATATTTTTGCTTGAAGTATTTCTTTTCTAATTTTTATTATTATTTTCGAAAATTGTATATTTTTTTTTATACTTTAATTTTTTCAAACACAATAAATATATTCTCAAGGAAAATTTTAAGTTGCTAATTAATCTAATTTAATTCAACTTAAATTAATTTCCTTAATATTTATATTTAAGATTATTACTAAGATGGAAATAATTAATTTTATTTCAATCACCATCTAAGTATAATTTTATAAATATTATATTAGATTCTTATTTTTTGAATTTTAATTCTAAATTTCGAATTTTAATGAGAATTTATTTATTAGAATAATAAAGAAAATACATTTTAAAGAATGAGTTTTATTATTATTAAGATATTCGATCTCCATTGTGGGTTTTACATCGCGTTTGTTTTAGTGAGTAATCCTCCCTAATGGAGGAACGTTCATTAGCAATTTCGCACCGTTTAATCTCGAAAGATAAGTAGTTTGTAAGTGTTTTATATGGTATAGATCACCCTAATGGTGGCGACCATATTTGACTTGCAAATTGCGAAACAATTGTAGTAGCTCATAAGATAGAATAGCCTTGACTCTCGCCTAAACGGGACAACGCTGGATTCCAATCTTGATCGAATAAAAGGTTGCTAGAATGTTTAACATTTTAGATGAGCTCACAACTCTATTCAATGGATGGTAGCTTTGACTCTCGCCTAAACGGGACACTGATATCAGGTTAATGAAAACCTTGGAAATTATTTAGGATTGAATTTTTTTTTTAAGTATTTTCTCATATCATTCCTAATTGCTATGTGCTTATAATTTCTGAATTGATTTTGTGTTAAACCATTATTAATTTCTATTTGTTGATTTCTATTATTTTGTAGTATCCTGTATTATCAAAATGAATCCCATGTTATCACTGTTGACTGAAAAACAAGCTGAATGGATCTAACTTTAATAAGTGGAATGAGAACGTTAACATTGCTCTCATAGGAGAAAGTGCCTTGTTTGTTTTAACTGAGCCGTCACCTGAAGTGCCTGGGGACAATGCTTCCAAAGCTATGAAAGAAAAGTATGAGCGTTGGCAGAAAGCAAATTACAAAGCCCTATACTTATGCTTTCTAGCATGGTTGACACCCTCAAAACTCGGTTTTCTAAAATCGAGAAGGCTGTTGAAGTTATGACGAAGTTAAATGAGCTATTCGGTAAGGCATCACTTCAGTCACGCTTTGACGCGACTAAGAAGTACATTAATGCACGGATGGAACCTCATCAAAACATGTGTGACCATGTTCTCCTCATGTCAAGTTATTTCCAAGAAGCCCAGGATCATGGTGCTAAAATGGATAGTGCTACTCAAGTAAGTCTTATCTTGAATAGCCTGACTCCAGCATTTCTACCATACACATCAAATTATGTCATGAATAAGAAGGAAATTGACTTTCATGAATTAGTCAATGACCTTCAAACTTATGAAAATTTGATTGGAGGACCCAAGAAGAAAGGGAGTAATAATCCTGGGAATGGTAATGGGACGATGAAACATGAAGCAAATGTTGCCTCTGCTTCGAAGCCCAAATCGAAGAAGAAGTGGAAGAACACCAAGAAGCGAACAAAAGCCATGAAGAATAAAAAGGCTGCTCCTTCTTGTGATGCTACACTTAAAGGAAAGTGTTTCTACTGCAATGAAAAGGTCATTGGAAACCCCAGTGTCCTAAACTTCTTGCAAAGAAACAAGGTATTTCTATTTATAAACTTTAAGAGTTTTAGTGAATTATTATCCAATTGGATTTATGATTCTAGACTAACTTTGTTTATTTGTTTTCTTCTTCTTATAGGCCAAGCTACTTGAACTCAAATGAGTTGGATCGGAAAGCTGGACCAAGGGTGAAATCGTCCAGTGAAGATGAAGCTCTTCAATTTATTTTTGAATTAATTGTTTTAGTTTAAAGACAATTTGGATTTCAAGTTTCAGTTAGGGATATTTATCCCTGTTTTTCTCATATTGTTGCAATACATTTTTTTTTAATTAATAAAGTTTACTTTAATTTTCGAAATTCAACAATTGCAATTTATGAGATTGAGCTTCATTTAATTTATCTTCATCAATTATTACCACATTATATTTATATGTTTGTATGTGTAAGTGTTTTTATTATTGATGCAAATTCTATAATATTTATAACTCATCATAGAGTTATATTAAATAAACACTAGAAACTATTTCTATGTTTATTAATAATTGTTAATTCTAATACAATTATTAGAATTTGTTTAATAAAAGGATCTTTTGATCTGATAGAGGTGGAGAAAAGTTAAGAAAACTATGCAGTTCAACGATCTTTTATATCTAATGAACTCTGGAGAGTATTCAACTCCATATAAACTCTATCACACTTAGAGAATCATGATCTTTACAACCTTTAGGAATGGATCATAATCTCTATATACTTAGGGGTGGAGGTTATCCATAGTACCCTATATGTATATACTTAGGGGTGGAGTATATTCCACAATTCCCTATGTAACACATATCTTCTTTAAACATGGAAGTAATATAATGAGTCAGCTATTATCAATATAAATTCTTGATCTTGATTGTATGTTCCATTTCGTTTTTACTGTTGTAAGTAAAAGATTGATACCTATAAAAGTTCTTTGTTAAAGTTTCACACTACCTTAATAGAGTGGGAGAATTTTAAAATTCTATACCCATCTTCATCAGGTTGACACTTGTGATAGGTGCTTAAGAACACTACTGAAAAGCAAATCTAACCATTTACATGGATAGGTATAACTTATCAGAATTATGAGAATAAGATAAAGAACTCTAGATCAGTCCATTCCAATGACTTGAACCTAGAATTCCTAATTCTCATAAAATTTTATGGTATCTTAATTTTGATTACTTTATCTCTGGCATGTATTTTTCACTTCAAATACTAGTCTGCTATGTTGATGACTTAGTCTTAACTTAAAGATTCAGACTAATACAAAAGTCACAGCTAGATAACTCTCCAAACAATCAGAGGTTAAAAGTGTTATTTAACCAGACTTCTGCTATTGAGTGGGAGCTATCTGAGATGTAATCAAATAGGGAACATTAGAAGATATTCAAGAAAGATTTATGAAAGTGACCTATATGATAGATATTAAGGAACTGTGTATCAGTTGTCCTGGTATTTCACCAACTCATTTCGAGATCCATGAGATGGTGCTTACTTTGGGGTGGAGGAATTATTCTATAATAGTTCAAGCTCTACCAGAGAAGAATTATAACTTTGTGTATTCGAAAATCCAAGAAAGTTATATTGCTGAAGAAAAGTCTACACTGTATTATCTCAATTACATATTTTAAAATATGAGAGATATGTCTTCTGTTAATTCAGATGTACTTTTAAAACAGTAAAGATTTCAGTATCCCTTGATAAGTAAAGCATATAGTAAAGGATGTTTCATAAGAGTATTTATGAACTAGTTTCCAGAAGTTTTGGTGGATTCAAATATACTACACTTGATCTGAAGATCAAGACATCAGATTGATCTATTTGCATAGTTTGTTTTATGTTAGTGCAAGTGGGAGTTTGTTGAGTTTTATGCCCTAAATAAAACTGTTTACAATCTGATTAGTTATCAATATAAGAAATTTGAAGTGATTGATGTTTGCATGAATTTTACTTGCTAATGGTTTAGATATGTTTATTACTATTACACACAGAATCAGTTAAATCCAGATCATATGTTTATTCACAATTACAGTATAGTCAACACAGTGGAATGTGATTGTGATCATATGTATCAAAAGACTTGGTCCCTGTTTCATCAGTGTTATTGGATTTACACTAATGTGATAATCAGCGATGATGTATACTTACACTTGGAGTAAGTGTTATGTTCTTTCCAGGACATTAGTAAAGTATACTAGTTTCGAATGTATGGAGTATACATTGGACTGGACCGATATTGCAACTAAGTTAAGATATTACAAACTTACCGTTATATATATCTTTCCAAGTCAATATCAGTAGTTGATCTTAAGATTAAAAGAATCTAAATCCTGATATGCTTAGGCTCAACTCAGGAGTACTATTCATGTTCTTTGATTTATTAGTTAAGCCTACTTTTAGGTCAGGGTGATATGTATATTTTGGGAACATGATAGTATGATTGAGTGGGAGTGCTGAACATAAATATGGAATCTATAGCTTCTACTGGTGTATAGAAGTAAAGTGATGATTCCCTTCGAGCTTAGCAAATAGAAGTAAACGGATGAGCTCTTGTTTAACTGACTATTTATTAGATCACTAAACACCATTTACAGGTAGCTAAGTGTTTTAAGGGGCAAAATACATTGAGGGGTGAGAACGGTAAAGAAATCCCATCTTGATGTAGATCATCTATATAGAGGATCTTTAAATCACAATAAGATTATAACAATGGTTAAATGAGATAGCATATTGATATTGTGGAACATACAATATAATCTATATAAGTCTAAGAGTGCAATTCTAAGTTCTAAGAGTGGATTCAATGAAGAATTAATAAGTAGGAATTTACTTGGTAAATTTGGTTAACTTATTGGAAGCTCAGCATATAGATCCATGGTCCCCATTCTAGTTGAGAACATTCTGCTTGTAAGACTCATTAATTGATTCGTGATTGATCAATTATAATTCTAAAGTTAGACCCTGTCTAATTTTATGAATTTTCACTAAGCAGGGGTGAAATTGTAAAGAAAAGAGTTTCTAGGTTTATTTATTTATTAATGGACTTTATATGTCTAATTAATAATTAAATTAAATGACAATATTATTTAATAATATATTTTAGTTATTAAATAATTAGTTTTGGCATTTAAGAGGTTAGAATTGGAAAATTGGCGTTTTTGAGAAAATAGAGATAAAATTTGATAAAACTGCAAAATCAAGTCGGGCCCACTACAACACCATGGCCGGCCACTAATTGAGGTTTTTCAAATTAATATTTTCATTATTTTAATGCCAAATATTTCCTAACCTAAACCTAGTAGTTGCCTATAAATAGAAAGTGATGGCTCAGTCAAATTACATGCTTTTCATTTAGCTTTCTGTCAGAAATTTCTCTCTTCAGAAAAACTGAGCCTTCCCCACTTTCTATACCTGGCCGAAACCCTCTCTCTTCTTTTCCCTTCATCAATTTCGAACCCTAGTGAAAGAGTAAGTGCCCACACACAGAAGGCAGTAACTCAATCATAGATTGGAAGACTGTGAAGGATCAAACTTGAAGAAGAAGGACATTTAGGCTCAGATCTTGATTATACTCTGCTACAGAAAGGATACAATGGTTAGAGATCTCAGTGGAAGGAGACATTAATTCCGCTGCATCAATGTAAGGTTTTCTTAACTTTATATGTGTTTAATTTATCGTTTTAGAAAGTTCATATTTAGGGTGTTTAAACAACATACTTGTGAGTAGATCTAAGATCCTGGTAAAATAAATTCCGACAGTCACAACCATCAACTGGGTGGTTACGTTGGTTGATTCAGGATGTTTGAAAGTTGTCTGAACCGACTTCACTGTCAGAGTGATGAATTGCCGACACTCATTTGAAATCCTCCGGCGTCACCACCTTTCGATGAGATTTCTGCGGGCGTTCACGTTGGGTGATTGAGGATGTTTGAAAGCCATCTTGACCGAATTCATTGTCAGAAGGATGGGGGACACTCGTCTAAAATCATGCGACGTCACAACCATCAACTTGGTGGTTACGTTGGTTGATTGAGGATGTTTGAAAGCAGTCCGAACCGACTTCACTGTCGGAGTGATGTATTGCCAACACTCATTTGAAATCATCCGGTGTCACCACCTTTCGATGGGATTTCGGTGGGCTTTCACGTTTAGTGATTGAGGATATTTGAAAGCCATCTTGAACGACTTCATTGTCAGAAGGATGGGGGACACTCGTCTAAAATCATCTGGCGTCACAACCATCAACTGGGTGGCTACGTTGGTTGATTGAGGATGTTTGAAAGCTGTCCGAACCGACTTCACTGTCGGAGTGATGTATTGCCAACACTCATTTGCAATCATCCGGCGTCACCACCCTCAGAGGAGATGTCGGCGGGCGTTCACGTTGGGTGATTAAGATCATCCGGCGTCACAACCGTCAACTGGGTGATTACGTTAGCTGATTGAGGATGTTTGAAAGTTGTCTGAACCGACTTCGCTGTCGCTGTGATGTATTGCTGAAACTCATTTGAAATCATCCGGTGTCACCACCCTCTGATGGGATTTTGGCGGGCATTCACGTTGGGTGATTGAGGATGTTTGAAAGCCATCTTGACCGACTTCATTGTTAGAAGGATGGGGGACACTCGTCTAAAATAATGCGCTGTCACAACCATCAACTGGGTGGTTACGTTGGTTGATTGAGGATGTTTGAAAGCTGTCTGAACTGACTTCACTGTCGGAGTGATGTACTGCTGACACTCATTTGAAATCATCCGGTGTCACCACCCTCCGATGGGATTTCGGCGGGCGTTCACGTTGGGTGATTAAGGATGTTTGAAAGCCATTTTGATCGACTTCATTGTCAGAAGGATGCGGGACACTCGTCTAAAATCATCCGTCGTCACAACCATCAACTGGGTGGTTATGTTGGTTGATTGAGGATGTTTGAAAGCTGTCCGAACCGAATTCACTTTTGGAGTTATGTGTAGCTGACACTCATTTGAAATCATCCGGCGTCACAACACTCAACTGGGTGGTTACGTTCGTTTATTGATGATGTTTGAAAGTTATCCGAACCGACTTCATTATCGCAGTGATGTATTGCTGACACTCATTTGAAATCATCCGTTGTCACCACCCTCCGATGTGATTTCGACGGGCGCTCACGTTGGGTGATTGAGGATGTTTGAAAGCCATCTTGATCGACTTCATTGTCAGAAGGATAGAAGACACTCGTCTAAAATCATGCGGCGTCACAACCATAAACTGGGTGGTTACGTCTGTTGATGCATGATGTTTGAAAGTTGTCCGAACCGACCTCACTCTCGGAGTGATGTACTGCCGACAGTCATTTGAAATCACCCGGCGTCACCACCTTTCGATGTGATTTCGGCGGGCATTCACGTTGGGTGATTGAGGATGTTTGAAAGCCATCTTGACCGATTTCATTGTCAGAAGGATGGGGACACTCGTCTAAAATCATGTGGCGTCACAACCATCAACTGGGTGGTTACGTTGGTTCATTCAGGATGTTTGAAAGTTGTCCGAACCGACTTCACTGTCGGAGTGATGTATTGGCGACACTCATTTGAAATCATCAAGCGTCACCACCCTCAGATGGGATATCGGCGGGCGTTCATGTTGGGTGATTAAGGTATTTGAAAGCCATCTTGACAGACTTCATTGCCAGACGGATGGGGGAAACTCGTCTAAAATCATCCGGCGTCACAACCGTCAACTTGGTTGTTACGTTTGTTGATTGAGGATGTTTGAAAGCTGTCCGAACCGACTTCGCTGTGGGAGAGATGTATTGCTGCCATTCATTTGAAATCATCCTCCGACACCACCCTCCGATGGGATTTTGGCAGGCATTCACGTTGGGTGATTGAGGATGTTTGAAAGCCATCTTGACCGACTTCATTGTCAGAAGGATGGGGACACTCGTCTAAAATCATGTGGCGTCACAACCCTCAACTGGGTGGTTACGTTGGTTGATTCAGGATGTTTGAAAGTTTTCCGAACCGACTTCACTATCGGAGTGATGTATTGCCGACACTCATTTGAAATCCTCCGGCGTCACCACCTTTCGATGCGATTTCGGCGGGTGTTCACGTTGGGTGATTGAGGATGTTTGAAAGCCATCTTGACCGAATTCATTGTCAGAAGGATGGGGGACACTCGTCCAAAATCATGCGGCGTCACAAACATCAACTTGGTGGTTACGTTGGTTGATTGAGGATGTTTGAAAGCTGTAGTGATGTATAGCTAACACTCATTTGAAATCATCCGGCGTCACAACACTAAACTGGGTGGTTACGTTGGTTTATTGAGGGTGTTTGAAAGTTGTCCGAACCGACTTCATTGTCGGAGTGATGTATTGCTGACACTCATTTGAACTCATCCGGCGTCACCACCCTCCGACGTGATTTCGACGGGCGCTCACGTTGGGTGATTGAGGATGTTTGAAAGCCATCTTGATTGACTTCATTGTCAGAAGGATAGAAGACACTCGTCTAAAATCATGCGGCGTCACAACCATAAACTGGGTGGTTACGTCTGTTGATTCAGGATGTTTGAAAATTGTTCGAACCGACTTCACTGTCTTAGTGACGTATTGTCGACAGTCATTTGAAATCATCCGGCGTCACAACTTTCAACTAGGTGGTTACGTTGGTTTATTGAGGATGTTTGAAAGTTGTCCGAACCGATTTCATTGTCGGAGTGATGTATTGCTGACACTCATTTAACATCATCCGGCGTCACCACCCTCCGTTGTGATTTCGATGGGCGCTCACGTTGGGTGATTGAGGATGTTTGAAAGCCATCTTGATCGACTTCATTGTCAGAAGGATAGAAAACCCTCGTCTAAAATCTTGCGGCGTCACAACCATAAACTGGGTGGTTACGTTGGTTGATTCAGGATGTTTGAAAGTTGTCCGAACCGACTTCACTGTCGGAGTGATGTTTTGCCGACAGTCATTTGAAATCATCCGGCGTTAGCCCCTCTCGATGCGATTTCGGTGGGCGTTCACGTTGGGTGATTGAGGTGTTTGAAAGCAATCTTGACAGACTTCATTGCCAGACGGATGGGGGACACTCGTCTAAAATCATCCGGCGTCACAACCGTCAACTGGGTGGTTACGTTGGTTGATTGAGGATGTTTGGAAGCTTTCCGAACCGACTTCGCTGTCGGAGAAATGTATTGCTGCCACTCTTTTGAAATTATCCTGCGACACCACCCTCTGATGGGATTTCGGCGGGCGTTCACGTTGGTTGATTGAGGATGTTTGAAATCCATCTTGACCGACTTCATTTTCAGAAGGATGGGGACACTCGTCTAAAATCATGTGGCGTCACAACCGTCAACTGGGTGGTTACGTTGGTTGATTCAGGATGTTTGAAAGTTGTCCGAACCGACTTCACTATCGGAGTGATGTATTGCCGACACTCATTTGAAATCCTCCGGCGTCACCACCTTTCGATGCGATTTCGACGGCCGTTTAAGTTGGGTGATTGAGGATGTTTGAAAGCCTTCTTGACCGAATTCATTGTTAGAAGGATGGGGGACACTCGTCCAAAATTGTGCGACATCACAAACATCAACTTGGTGGTTACGTTGGTTGATTGAGGATGTTTGAAAGCTGTAGTGATGTATAGATGACACTCATTTGAAATCATCCTGCGCCACAACACTAAACTGGGTGGTTACGTTGGTTTATTGAGGATGTTTGAAAGTTGTCCGAACCGACTTCACTGTCGGAGTGATGTATTGCTGACACTCAATTGCAATCATCCTGCTTCACCACCCTCCGATGTGATTTCGACGGGCGCTCACGTTGGCTGATTGAGGATGTTTGAAAGCCATCTTGATCGACTTCATTGTCAGAAGGATAGAAGACACTCGTCTAAAATCATGCGGCGTCACAACCATAAACTGGGTGGTTAGGTCTGTCGATTCAGGATGTTTGAAAATTGTCCGAACCGACTTCACTGTCTTAGTGACGTATTGTCGACAGTCATTTGAAATTATCCTGCGTCACCACCCTCTGATGGGATTTCGGCGGGCGTACACGTTGGGTGATTGAGGATGTTTGAAAGCCATCTTGACCGACTTCATTGTCAGAAGGATGGGGACACTCGTGCAAAATCATGTGGCGTCAAAACCATCAACTGGGTGGTTACGTTGGTTGATTCAGGATGTTTGAAAGTTGTCTGAACCGACTTCACTGTCGGATGGATGTATTGCCGACACTGATTGGAAATCCTTCGGCGTCACCACCTTTCGATGCGATTTCGGCGGGCGTTCACGTTGGGTGATTAACGATGTTTGAAAGCCATCTTGACCAAATTCATTGTCAGAAGGATGGGGGACACTCGTCTAAAATCATGCGGCGTCACAACCATCAACTTGGTGGTTATGTTGGTTGACTGAGGATGTTTGAAAGCTGTCCGAACCGACTTCACTGTCAGAGTGATGTATTGCTGACACTCATTTATAATCATCCGGTGTCACCACCTTTCGATGGGATTTCGGCGGGCGTTCACGTTTGGTGATTGAGGATATTTGAAAGGCATCTTGACCGACTTCATTGTCAGAAGGATGGGGACACTCGTCTAAAATCATGTGGCGTCACAACCATCAACTGGGTGGTTACGTTGGTTGATTCAGGATGTTTGAAAGTTTTCCGAACCGACTTCACTATCGGAGTGATGTATTGCCGACACTCATTTGAAATCCTCCGGCGTCACCACCTTTCGATGCGATTTCGGCGGGTGTTCACGTTGGGTGATTGAGGATGTTTGAAAGCCATCTTGACCGAATTCATTGTCAGAAGGATGGGGGACACTCGTCCAAAATCATGCGGCGTCACAAACATCAACTTGGTGGTTACGTTGGTTGATTGAGGATGTTTGAAAGCTGTAGTGATGTATAGCTAACACTCATTTGAAATCATCCGGCGTCACAACACTAAACTGGGTGGTTACGTTGGTTTATTGAGGGTGTTTGAAAGTTGTCCGAACCGACTTCATTGTCGGAGTGATGTATTGCTGACACTCATTTGAACTCATCCGGCGTCACCACCCTCCGACGTGAATTCGACGGGCGCTCACGTTGGGTGATTGAGGATGTTTGAAAGCCATCTTGATTGACTTCATTGTCAGAAGGATAGAAGACACTCGTCTAAAATCATGCGGCGTCACAACCATAAACTGGGTGGTTACGTCTGTTGATTCAGGATGTTTGAAAATTGTTCGAACCGACTTCACTGTCTTAGTGACGTATTGTCGACAGTCATTTGAAATCATCCGGCGTCACAACACTCAACTAGGTGGTTACGTTGGTTTATTGAGGATGTTTGAAAGTTGTCCGAACCGATTTCATTGTCGGAGTGATTTATTGCTGACACTCATTTAACATCATCCGGCGTCACCACCCTCCGTTGTGATTTCGATGGGCGCTCACGTTGGGTGATTGAGGATGTTTGAAAGCCATCTTGATCGACTTCATTGTCAGAAGGATAGAAAACCCTCGTCTAAAATCTTGCGGCGTCACAACCATAAATTGGGTGGTTACGTTGGTTGATTCAGGATGTTTGAAAGTTGTCCGAACCGACTTCACTGTCGGAGTGATGTTTTGCCGACAGTCATTTGAAATCATCCGGCGTTAGCCCCTCTCGATGCGATTTCGGTGGGCGTTCACGTTGGGTGATTGAGGTGTTTGAAAGCAATCTTGACAGACTTCATTGCCAGACGGATGGGGGACACTCGTCTAAAATCATCCGGCGTCACAACCGTCAACTGGGTGGTTACGTTGGTTGATTGAGGATGTTTGGAAGCTTTCCGAACCGACTTCGCTGTCGGAGAGATGTATTGCTGCCACTCTTTTGAAATTATCCTGCGACACCACCCTCTGATGGGATTTCGGCGGGCGTTCACGTTGGGTGATTGAGGATGTTTGAAATCCATCTTGACCGACTTCATTTTCAGAAGGATGGGGACGCTCGTCTAAAATCATGTGGCGTCACAACCGTCAACTGGGTGGTTACGTTGGTTGATTCAGGATGTTTGAAAGTTGTCCGAACCGACTTCACTATCGGAGTGATGTATTGCCGACACTCATTTGAAATCCTCTGGCGTCACCACCTTTCGATGCAATTTCGGCGGCCGTTCACGTTGGGTGATTGAGGATGTTTGAAAGCCATCTTGACCGAATTCATTGTTAGAACGATGGGGGACACTCGTCCAAAATCGTGCGGCGTCACAAACATCAACTTGGTGGTTACGTTGGTTGATTGAGGATGTTTGAAAGCTGTAGTGATGTATAGGTGACATTCATTTGAAATCATCCTGCGTCACAACACTATACTGGGTGGTTACGTTGGTTTATTGAGGATGTTTGAAAGTTGTCCGAACCGACTTCACTGTCGGAGTGATGTATTGCTGACACTCATTTGAAATCATCCTGCTTCACCACCCTCCGATGTGATTTCGACAGGCGCTCACGTTGGGTGATTGAGGATGTTTGAAAGCCATCTTGATCGACTTCATTGTCAGAAGGATAGAAGACACTCGTCTAAAATCACGCGGCGACACAACCATAAACTGGGTGGTTAGGTCTGTTGATTCAGGATGTTTGAAAATTGTCCGAACCCACTTCACTGTCTTAGTGACGTATTGTCGACAGTCATTTGAAATCATCCGGCGTCACCACCTTTCGATGCGATTTCGGCGGGCGTTCACGTTGGGTGATTAAGGATATTTGAAAGCCATCTTGACCGACTTCATTGTCAGAAGGATGGGGACATTCGTCAAAAATCATGTGGCGTCACAACGATCAACTGGGTGGTTACGTTGGTTGATTCAGGATGTTTTAAAGTTGTCCGAACCAACTTCACTATCGGATTGATGTATTGCCGACACTGATTTGAAATCCTCCGGCGTCACCACCTTTCGATGCGATTTCGGCGAGCGTTCACGTTGGGTGATTAACGATGTTTGAAAGCCATCTTGACCGAATTCATTGTCAGAAGGATGGGGGACACTCGTCTAAAATCATGCGGCGTCACAACCATCAACTTGGTGGTTACGTTGGTTGATTGAGGATGTTTGAAAGCTGTCCGAACCGACTTCACTGTCAGAGTGATGTATTGCCGACATTCATTTAAAATCATCCGGTCTCACCACCTTTCGATGGGATTTCGGCGGGCGTTCATGTTTGGTGATTGAGGATATTTGAAAGGCATCTTGACCGACTTCATTGTCAGAAGGATGGGGACACTCGTCTAAAATCATGTGGCGTCACAACCATCAACTGGGTGGTTACGTTGGTTGATTCAGGATGTTTGAAAGTTGTCCGAACCGACTTCACTATCGGAGTGATGTATTGTCGACACTCATTTGAAATCCTCCGGCGTCACCACCTTTCGATGCGATTTCGGCGGCCGTTCATGTTGGGTTATTGAGGATGTTTGAAAGACATCTTGACCGAATTCATTGTTAGAACGATGGGGGACACTCGTCCAAAATCATGCGGCGTCACTAACATCAACTTGGTGGTTACGTTGGTTGATTGTGGATGTTTGAAAGCTGTAGTGATGTATAGCTGACACTCATTTGAAATCATCCGGCGTCACAACACTAAACTGGGTGGTTACGTTTTTTTATTGAGGATGTTTGAAAGTTGTCCGAACCGACTTCATTGTCGGAGTGATGTATTGCTGACACTCATTTGAAATCATCCGGCGTCGCCACCCTCCGATGTGATTTCGACGGGCGCTCACGTTGGGTGATTGAGGATGTTTGAAAGCCATCTTGATCGACTTCATTGTCAGAAGAATAGAAGACACTCGTCTAAAATCATGCGGCGTCAAAACCATAAATTGGGTGGTTACGTCTGTTGATTCAGGATGTTTGAAAATTGTTCGAACCGACTTCACTGTCTTAGTGACGTATTGTCGACAGTCATTTGAAATCATCCGGCGTCACAACACTCAACTAGGTGGTTACGTTGGTTTATTGAGGATGTTTGAAAGTTGTCCGAACCGACTTCACTGTCGGAGTGATGTATTGCTGACACTCATTTGAAATCATCCGGCGTCACCACCCTCCGTTGTGATTTCGACGGGCGCTCACGTTGGGTGATTGAGGATGTTTGAAAGCCATCTTGATCGACTTCATTGTCAGAAGGATAGAAGACACTCGTTTAAAATCTTGCGACGTCACAACCATAAACTGGGTGGTTACGTTGGTTGATTCAGGTTGTTTGAAAGTTGTCCGAACCGACTTCACTGTCGGAGTGATGTATTGTGGACAGTCATTTGAAATCATCCGGCGGCAGCCCCTCTCGATGCAATTTCGGCGGGCGTTCACGTTGGGTGATTGAGGTGTTTGAAAGCCATCATGACAGACTTCATTGCCAGACGGATGGGGGACACTCGTCTAAAATCATCCGCCGTCACAACCGTCAACTTGGTGGTTACTTTGGTTTATTGAGCATGTTTGAAAGCTTTCCGACCCGACTTCGCTGTCGGAGAGATGTATTGCTGCCACTCTTTTGAAATCATCCTGCAACACCACCCTCTGATGGGATTTCGGCGGGCGTTCACGTTGGGTGATTGAGGATGTTTGAAAGCCATCTTGACCGACTTCATTGTCAGAAGGATGGGGACACTCGTCTAAAATCATGTGGCGTAACAACCATCAACTGGGTGGTTACGTTGGTTGATTCAGGATGTTTGAAAGTTGTCCGAACCGACTTCACTATCGGAGTGATGTATTGCCGACACTCATTTGAAATCCTCTGGAGTCACTACCTTTCGATGCGATTTCGGCGGCCGTTCACGTTGGGTAATTGAGGATGTTTGAAAGCCATCTTGACCGAATTCAATGTTAGAAGGATGGGGGACACTCGTCCAAAATCGTGCGGCGTCACAAACATCAACTTGGTGGTTACGTTGGTTGATTGAGGATGTTTGAAAGCTATAGTGATGTATAGCTGACACTCATTTGAAATCATCCTGCGTCACAACACTAAACTGGGTGGTTATGTTGGTTTATTGAGGATGTTTGAAAGTTGTCCGAACCGACTTCACTGTTGGAGTGATGTATTGCTGACACTCATTTGAAATCATCCTGCTTCACCACCCTCCGATGTGATTTCGACGGGCGCTCACGTTGCGTGATTGAGGATGTTTGAAAGCCATCTTGATCGACTTCATTGTCAGAAGAATAGAAGACACTCGTCTAAAATCATGCGGCGTCAAAACCATAAATTGGGTGGTTACGTCTGTTGATTCAGGATGTTTGAAAATTGTTCGAACCGACTTCACTGTCTTAGTGACGTATTGTCGACAGTCATTTGAAATCATCCGGCGTCACAACACTCAACTAGGTGGTTACGTTGGTTTATTGAGGATGTTTGAAAGTTGTCCGAACCGACTTCACTGTCGGAGTGATGTATTGTTGACACTCATTTGAAATCATCCGGCGTCACCACCCTCCGTTGTGATTTCGACGGGCGCTCACGTTGGGTGATTGAGGATGTTTGAAAGCCATCTTGATCGACTTCATTGTCAGAAGGATAGAAGACACTCGTTTAAAATCTTGCAGCGTCACAACCATAAACTGGGTGGTTACGTTGGTTGATTCAGGTTGTTTGAAAGTTGTCCGAACCGACTTCACTGTCGGAGTGATGTATTGTGGACAGTCATTTGAAATCATCCGGCGGCGGCCCCTCTCGATGCAATTTCGGCGGGCGTTCACGTTGGGTGATTGAGGTATTTGAAAGCCATCATGAAAGACTTCATTGCCAGACGGATGGGGCACACTCGTCTAAAATCATCCGCTGTCACAACCGTCAACTTGGTGGTTACTTTGGTTTATTGAGCATGTTTGAAAGCTTTCCGAACCGACTTCGCTGTCGGAGAGATGTATTGCTGCCACTCTTTTGAAATCATCCTGCAACACCACCCTCTGATTGGATTTCGGCGGGCGTTCACGTTGGGTGATTGAGGATGTTTGAAAGCCATCTTGACCGACTTCATTGTCAGAAGGATGGGGACACTCGTCTAAAATCATGTGGCGTAACAACCATCAACTGGGTGGTTACGTTGGTTGATTCAGGATGTTTGAAAGTTGTCCGAACCGACTTCACTATCGGAGTGATGTATTGCCGACACTCATTTGAAATCCTCTGGCGTCACTACCTTTCGATGCGATTTCGGCGGCCGTTCACGTTGGGTAATTGAGGATGTTTGAAAGCCATCTTGACCGAATTCAATGTTAGAAGGATGGGGGACACTCGTCCAAAATCGTGCGGCGTCACAAACATCAACTTGGTGGTTACGTTGGTTGATTGAGGATGTTTGAAAGCTATAGTGATGTATAGCTGACACTCATTTGAAATCATCCTGCGTCACAACACTAAACTGGGTGGTTACGTTTGTTTATTGAGGATGTTTGAAAGTTGTCCGAACCGACTTCACTGTTGGAGTGATGTATTGCTGACACTCGTTTGAAATCATCCTGCTTCACCACCCTCCGATGTGATTTCGACGGGCGCTCACGTTGCGTGATTGAGGATGTTTGAAAGCCATCTTGATCGACTTCATTGTCAGAAGGATAGAAGACACTCGTCTAAACTCATGCGGCGTCAAAACCATAAATTGGGTGGTTACGTCTGTTGATTCAGGATGTTTGAAAATTGTTCGAACCGACTTCACCGTCTTAGTGACGTATTGTCGACGGTCATTTGAAATCATCCGGCGTCACAACACCCAACTAGGTGGTTACGTTGGTTTATTGAGGATGTTTGAAAGTTGTCCAAACCAACTTCACTGTCGGAGTGATGTATTGCTGACACTCATTTGAAATCATCCGGCGTCACCACCCTCCGTTGTGATTTCGACGGGCGCTCACGTTGGGTGATTGAGGATGTTTGAAAGCCATCTTGATCGACTTCATTGTCAGAAGGATAAAAGAAACTCGTCTAAAATCTTGCGGCGTCACAACCATAAACTGGGTGGTTACGTTGGTTGATTCAGGATGTTTGAAAGTGGTCCGAACCGACTTCACTGTCGGAGCGATGTATTGCCGACAGTCATTTGAAATCATCCGGCGTCAGCCCCTCTCGATGCGATTTCGGCGGGCGTTCACGTTCGGTGATTGAGGTGTTTGAAAGCCATCTTGACAGACTTCATTGCCAGACGGATGGGGGACACTCGTCTAAAATCATCCGGCGTCTCAACCGTCAACTGGGTGGTTACATTGGTTTAATGAGGATGTTTGAAGGCTTTCCGAACCGACTTCGCTGTCGGAGAGATGTATTGCTGCCACTCTTTTGAAATCATCCTGCAACACCACCCTCTGATGTGATTTCGGCGGGCGTTCACGTTGGGTGATTGAGGATGTTTGAAAGACATCTTGACCGACTTCATTGTCAGAAGGATGGGGACTCTCGTCTAAAATCATGTGGCGTCACAACCATCAACTGGGTGGTTACGTTGGTTGATTCAGGATGTTTGAAAGTTGTCCGAACCGACTTCACTATCGGAGTGATGTATTGTCGACACTCATTTGAAATCCTCCGACGTCACCACCTTTCGATTCGATTTCGGCAGCCGTTCACGTTGGGTGATTGAGGATGTTTGAAAGCCATCTTGACCGAATTCATTGTCAGAAGGATGGGGGACACTCGTCCAAAATCATTCGGCGTCACAAACATCAACTTGGTGGTTACGTTGGTGGATTGAGGATGTTTGTAAGCTGTAGTGATGTATAGCTGACACTCATTTGAAATCATCCGGCGTCACAACACTAAACTGGGTGGTTACGTTGGTTTATTGAGGAAGTTTGAAAGTTGTCGGAGTGACGTATTGCTGACACTCATTTGAAATCATCCGGCGTCACCACCCTCCGATGTGATTTCGACGGGCGCTCACGTTGGGTGATTGAGGATGTTTGAAAGCCATCTTGATCGACTTCATTGTCAGAAGGATATGAAGACAATCGTCTAAAATCATGCGGCGTCACAACCATAAACTTGGTGGTTACGTCTGTTGATTCAGGATGTTTGAAAATTGTTCGAACCGACTTCAGTGTCTTAGTGACGTATTGTCGACGGTCATTTGAAATCATCTGGCGTCACCACCTTTCCATGCGATTTCGGCGGGCGTTCACGTTGGGTGATAAGGATGTTTGGAAGCCATCTTGACCGACTTCATTGTCAGAAGGATGGGGACATTCGTCAAAAATCATGGGGCGTCACAACGATCAACTGGGTGTTTACGTTGGTTGACTCACGATGTTTGAAAGTTGTCCGAACCGACTTCACTGTCGGATTGATGTATTGCCGACACTGATTTGAAATCCTCCGGCGTCAACACCTTTCGATGCGATTTCGGCGGGCGTTCACGTTGGGTGATTAACGATGTTTGAGAGCCATCTTGACCGAATTCATTGTCAGAAGGATGGGGGACACTCGTCTAAAATCATGCGGCGTCACAACCATCAACTTGGTGGTTACGTTGGTTGATTCAGGATGTTTGAAAGTTGTCTGAACCGACTTCACTGTCGGATGGATGTATTGCCGACACTGATTTGAAATCCTTCGGCGTCACCACCTTTCGATGCGATTTCGGCGGGCGTTCACGTTGGGTGATTAACGATGTTTGAAAGCCATCTTGACCAAATTCATTGTCAGAAGGATGGGGGACACTCGTCTAAAATCATGCGGCGTCACAGCCATCAACTTGGTGGTTACGTTGGTTGACTGAGGATGTTTGAAAGCTGTCCGAACCGACTTCACTGTCAGAGTGATGTATTGCTGACACTCATTTGAAATCATCCGGTGGCACCACCTTTCGATGGGATTTCGGCGGGCGTTCACGTTTGGTGATTGAGGATATTTGAAAGGCATCTTGACCGACTTCATTGTCAGAAGGATGGGGACACTCGTCTAAAATCATGTGGCGTCACAACCATCAACTGGGTGGTTACGTTGGTTGATTCAGGATGTTTGAAAGCTGTTCGAACCGACTTCATTGTCGGAGTGATGTATTGCTGACACTCATTTGAAATCATCCGGCGTCCCCACCCTCCGATGTGATTTCGATGGGCGCTCACGTTGGGTGATTGAGGATGTTTGAAAGCCACCTTGATCGACTTCATTGTCAGAAGGATAGAAGACACTCGTCTAAAATCATGCTGCGTCAAAACCATAAATTGGGTGGTTACGTCTGTTGATTCAGGATGTTTGAAAATTGTTCGAACCGACTTCACTGTCTTAGTGACGTATTGTCGACAGTCATTTGAAATCATCCGGCGTCACAACACCCAACTATGTGGTTACGTTGGTTTATTGAGGATGTTTGAAAGTTGTCCGAACCGACTTCACTGTTGGAGTGATGTATTGCTGACACTCATTTGAAATCATCCGGCGTCACCACCCTCCGTTGTGATTTCGACGGGCGCTCACGTTGGGTGATTGAGGATGTTTGAAAGCCATCTTGATCGACTTCATTGTCAGAAGGATAGAAGACACTCGTCTAAAATCTTGCGGCGTCACAACCATAAACTTGGTGGTTACGTTGGTTGATTCAGGATGTTTGAAGGTTGTCCAAACCGACTTCACTGTCGGAGTGATGTATTGCCGACAGTCATTTGAAATCATCCGGCGTCAGCCCCTCTCGATGCGATTTCCGCGGGCGTTTACGTTGGGTGATTGAGGTGTTTGAAAGCCATCTTGACAGACTTCATTGCCAGACGGATGGGGGACACTCATCTAAAATCATCCGGCGTCACAACCGTCAACTGGGTGGTTACGTTGGTTTATTGAGGATGTTTGAAAGCTTTCGGAACCGACTTC
The DNA here is from genome assembly GCF_029168945.1 of Cannabis sativa. Taxonomy (NCBI): domain Eukaryota; kingdom Viridiplantae; phylum Streptophyta; class Magnoliopsida; order Rosales; family Cannabaceae; genus Cannabis; species Cannabis sativa. Next base: position 39,585,432 of record NC_083606.1, on the reverse strand, counting down.
GCTGTCGGAGAGATGTATTGCTGCCACTCTTTTGAAATCATCCTGGAACACCACCCTCTGATGGGATTTCGGCGGGCGTTCACGTTGGGTGATTGAGGATGTTTGAACGCCATCTTGACCGACTTCATTGTCAAAAGGATGGGGACACTCGTCTAAAATCATGTGGCGTCACAACCTTCAACTGGGTGGTTACGTTGGTTGATTCAGGATGTTTGAAAGTTGTCCGAACCGACTTCACTATCGAAGTGATGTATTGCCGACACTCATTTGAAATCCTCTGGCGTCACCACCTTTCGATGCGATTTCGGCGGCCGTTCATGTTGGGTGATTGAGGATGTTTGAAAGCCATCTTTACCGAATTCATTGTTAGAAGGATGGGGGACACTCATCCAAAATCGTGCGGCGTCACAAACATCAACTTGGTGGTTACGTTGGTTGATTGAAGATGTTTGAAAGCTGTAGTGATGTATAGCTTACACTCATTTGAAATCATCCGGCGTCACAACACTAAACTGGGTGGTTACGTTGGTTTATTGAGGATGTTTGAAAGTGTTCCGAACCGACTTCACTGTCGGAGTGATGTATTGCTGACACTCATTTGAAATCATCCGGCGTCACCACCCTCCGATGTGATTTCGACGGGCGCTCACATTGGGTGATTGAGGATGTTTGAAACCATCTTGACCGACTTCATTGTCAGAAGGATGGGGACATTCGTCAAAAATCATGTGGCGCCACAACGATCAACTGGGTGGTTACGTTAGTTGATTCAGGATGTTTGAAAGTTGTTTGAACCGACTTCACTGTCGGATTGATGTATTGCCGACACTGATTTGAAATCCTCCGGCGTCACCACCTTTCGATGCGATTTCGGCGGGCATTCACGTTGGGTGATTAACGATATTTGAAAGCCATCTTGACCGAATTCATTGTCAGAAGGATGGGGATACTCGTCTAAAATAATGCGGCGTCACAACCATCAACTTGGTGGTTACGTTGGTTGATTGAGGATGTTTGAAAGCTGTGCGAACCGACTTCACTGTCAGAGTGATGTATTGCCGACACTCATTTGAAATCATCAGGTGTCACAACCTTTTGATGGGATTTTGGCAGGCGTTCACGTTTGGTGATTGAGGATATTTGAAAGCCATCTTGACTGACTTCATTCTCAGAAGGATGGGGACACTCGTCTAAAATCATGTGGCGTCACAACCATCAACTTGGTGGTTACGTTGGTTGATTGAGGATGTTTGAAAGCTGTGCGAACCGACTTCACTGTCAGAGTGATGTATTGCCGACACTCATTTGAAATCATCAGGTGTCACAACCTTTTGATGGGATTTTGGCAGGCGTTCACGTTTGGTGATTGAGGATATTTGAAAGCCATCTTGACTGACTTCATTCTCAGAAGGATGGGGACACTCGTCTAAAATCATGTGGCGTCACAACCATCAACTGGGTGGTTACGTTGGCTGATTCAGGATGTTTGAAAGTTGGCCGAACCGACTTCACTATCGGAGTGATGTATTGTCGACACTCATTTGAAATCCTCCGACGTCACCACCTTTTGATGCGATTTCGGCAGCCGTTCACGTTGGGTGATTGTGGATGTTTGAAAGCCATCTTGACCGAATTCATTGTCAGAAGGATGGGGGACACTCGTCCAAAATCATGCGGCGTCACAAACATCAACTTGGTGGTTATGTTGGTTGATTGAAGATGTTTGAAAGCTGTAGTGATGTATAGCTGACACTCATTTGAAATCATCCGGCGTCACAACACTAAACTGGGTGGTTACGTTGGTATATTGAGGAAGTTTGAAAGTTGTCCGAACCAACTTCATTGTCGGAGTAATGTATTGCTGACACTCATTTGAAATCATCCGGCGTCACCACCCTCCGATGTGATTTCGACGGGCGGTCATGTTGGGTGATTGAGGATGTTTGAAAGCCATCCTGATCGACTTCATTGTCAGAAGGATAGAAGACAATCGTCTAAAATCATGCGGCGTCACAACCATAAACTGGGTGGTTACGTCTGTTGATTCAGGATGTTTGAAAATTGTTCGAACCGACTTCACTGTCTTAGTGACGTATTGTCGACAGTCATTTGAAATCATACGGCGTCACTACCTTTCCATGCGATTTCGGCGGGCGTTCACGTTGGGTGATTGAGGATGTTTGAAAGCCATCTTGATCGACTTCATTGTCAGTAGGATGGGGACATTCGTCAGAAATCATGTGGCGTCACAACGATCAACTGGGTGTTTACGTTGGTTGACTCAGGATGTTTGAAAGTTGTCCGAACTGACTTCACTGTCGGATTGATGTATTGCCGACACTGATTTGAAATCCTCCGGCGTCACCACCTTTCGATGCGAATACAGCGGGCGTTCAAGTTGGGTGATTAACGATGTTTGAAAGCCATCTTGACCGAATTCATTGTCAGAAGGATGGGGGACACTCGTCTGAAATCATGCGGCGTCACAACCATCAACTTGGTGGTTACGTTGGTTCATTGAGGATGTTTGAAAGTTGTCCGAACCGACTTCACTGTCAGAGTGATGTATTGCCGACACTCATTTGAAATCATCCGGTGCCACCACCTTTCGATGGGATTTCGGCGGGCGTTCACGTTTGGTGATTGAGGATATTTGAAAGCCATCTTGACCGACTTCATTGTCAGAAGGATGGGGACACTCGTCTAAAATCATGTGGCGTCACAACCATCAACTGGGTGGTTACGTTGGTTGATTCAGGATGTTGGAAAGTTGTCCGAACCGACTTCACTATCGGAGTGATGTGTTGTCGACACTCATTTGAAATCCTCCGGCGTCACCACCTTTCGATGCGATTTTGGCGGCCGTTCACGTTGGGTGATTGAGGATGTTTGAAAGCCATCTTGACCGACTTCATTGTCAGAAGGATGGGGGACACTCATCTAAAATAATCTAGCGTCACAACCATCAACTAGGTGGTTACGTTGGTTGATTGAGGATGTTTGAAAGCTGTCCGAACCGACTTTACTGTCGGAGTGATGTATTGCTGACACTCATTTGAAATTATCCGGCGTCACCACCCTCAGATGGGATGTCATCGGGCGTTCACGTTGGGTGATTGAGTTGTTTAAAAGCCATTTTGACAGACTTCATTGCCAGACGGATAGGGGACACTCGTATAAAATCATCTGGCGTCACAACCGTCAACTGGGTGATTACGTTAGTTGATTGTGGATGTTTGAAAGCTGTTCGAACCGACTTCACTGTCGGAGTCATGTATTGCTGACACTCATTTGAAATGATCCGGTGTCACCACCCTCCGATGGGATTTCGGTGGGCGTTAACGTTGGGTGATTAAGGATGTTTGAAAGCCATCTGGACCGACTTCATTCTCAGAAGGATGGGGGACACTCGTCCAAAATCATGCGGCGTCACAAACATCAACTTGGTGGTTACGTTGGTTGATTGAGGATGTTTGAAAGCTGTAGTGATGTATAGCTGACACTCATTTGAAATCGTCCGGCGTCACAACACTTAATTGGGTGGTTACGTTGGTTTATTGAGGAAGTTTGAAAGTTGTCCGAACCGACTTCATTGTCGGAGTGATGTATTGTTGACACTCATGTGAAATCATCCGGCGTCACCACCCTCCGATGTGATTTCGACGGGCGCTCACGTATGGTTATTGAGGATGTTTGAAAGCCATCTTGATCGACTTCATTGTCAGAAGGATGGAAGACACTCGTCTAAAATCATGCGGCGTCACAACCATAAACTGGGTGGTTACGTCTGTTGATTCAGGATGTTTAAAAATTGTTCGAACCGACTTCACTGTCTTAGTGACGTATTGTCGACAGTCATTTGAAATCATCCGGCGTCACCACCTTTCCATGCGATTTCGGCGGGCGTTCACGTTGGGTGATTGAGGATGTTTGAAAGCCATCTTGACCGACTTCATTGTCAGAAGGATGGGGACATTCGTCAAAAATCATGTGGCGTCACAACGATCAACTGGGTGTTTACGTTGGTTGACTCAGGATGTTTGAAAGTTGTCCGAACTGACTTCACTGTCGGATTGATGTATTGCCGACACTGATTTGAAATCCTCCGGCGTCACCACCTTTCGATGCGAATACAGCGGGCGTTCAAGTTGGGTGATTAACGATGTTTGAAAGCCATCTTGACCGAATTCATTGTCAAAAGGATGGGGGACACTCGTCTAAAATCATGCGGCGTCACAACCATCAACTTGGTGGTTACGTTGGTTGATTGAGGATGTTTGAAAGTTGTCCGAACCGACTTCACTGTCAGAGTGATGTATTGCCGACACTCATTTGAAATCATCCGGTGCCACCACCTTTCGATGGGATTTCGGCGGGCGTTCACGTTTGGTGATTGAGGATATTTGAAAAGCCATCTTGACCGACTTCATTGTCAGAAGGATGGGGACACTCGTCTAAAATCATGTGGCGTCACAACCATCAATTGGGTGGTTACGTTGGTTGATTCAGGATGTTGGAAAGTTGTCCGAACCGACTTCACTATCGGAGTGATGTGTTGTCGACACTCATTTGAAATCCTCCGGCGTCACCACCTTTCGATGCGATTTTGACGGCCGTTCACTTTGGGTGATTGAGGATGTTTGAAAGCCATCTTGACCGACTTCATTGTCAGAAGGATGGGGGGCACTCATCTAAAATAATCTAGCGTCACAACCATCAACTAGGTGGTTACGTTGGTTGATTGAGGATGTTTGAAAGCTGTCCGAACCGACTTTACTGTCGGAGTGATGTATTGCTGACACTCATTTGAAATTATCCGGCGTCACCACCCTCAGATGGGATGTCATCGGGCGTTCACGTTGGGTGATTGAGTTGTTTAAAAGCCATTTTGACAGACTTCATTGCCAGACGGATAGGGGACACTCGTATAAAATCATCTGGCGTCACAACCGTCAACTGGGTGATTACGTTAGTTGATTGTGGATGTTTGAAAGCTGTTCGAACCGACTTCACTGTCGGAGTCATGTATTGCTGACACTCATTTGAAATGATCCGGTGTCACCACCCTTCGATGGGATTTCGGTGGGCGTTAACGTTGGGTGATTAAGGATGTTTGAAAGCCATCTGGACCGACTTCATTGTCAGAAGGATGGGGGACACTCGTCCAAAATCATGCGGCGTCACAAACATCAACTTGGTGGTTACGTTGGTTGATTGAGGATGTTTGAAAGCTGTAGTGATGTATAGCTGACACTCATTTGAAATCGTCCGGTGTCACAACACTAAATTGGGTGGTTACGTTGGTTTATTGAGGAAGTTTGAAAGTTGTCCGAACCGACTTCATTGTCGGAGTGATGTATTATTGACACTCATGTGAAATCATCCGGCGTCACCACCCTCCGATGTGATTTCGACGGGCGCTCACGTATGGTGATTGAGGATGTTTGAAAGCCATCTTGATCGACTTCATTGTCAGAAGGATAGAAGACACTCGTCTAAACTCATGCGGCGTCACAACCATAAACTGGGTGGTTACGTCTGTTGATTCAGGATGTTTGAAAATTGTTCGAACCGACTTCACTGTCTTAGTGACGTATTGTCGACAGTCATTTGAAATCATCCGGCGTCACCACCTTTCCATGCGATTTCGGCAGGCGTTCACGTTGGGTGATTGAGGATGTTTGAAAGCCATCTTGACCGACTTCATTGTCAGAAGGATGGGGACATTCGTCAAAAATCATGTGGCGTCACAACGATCAACTGGGTGTTTACGTTGGTTGACTCAGGATGTTTGAAAGTTGTCCGAACTGACTTCACTGTCAGATTGATGTATTGCCGACACTGATTTGAAATCCTCCGGCGTCACCACCTTTCGATGCGAATACAGCGGGCGTTCAAGTTGGGTGATTAACGATGTTTGAAAGCCATCTTGACCGAATTCATTGTCAGAAGGATGGGGGACACTCGTCTAAAATCATGCGGCGTCACAACCATCAACTTGGTGGTTACGTTGGTTGATTGAGGATGTTTGAAAGTTGTCCGAACCGACTTCACTGTCAGAGTGATGTATTGCCGACACTCATTTGAAATCATCCGGTGCCACCACCTTTCGATGGGATTTCGGCGGGCGTTCACGTTTGGTGATTGAGGATATTTGAAAGCCATCTTGACCGACTTCATTGTCAGAAGGATGGGGACACTCGTCTAAAATCATGTGGCGTCACAACCATCAACTGGGTGGTTACGTTGGTTGATTCAGGATGTTGGAAAGTTGTCCGAACCGACTTCACTATCGGAGTGATGTGTTGTCGACACTCATTTGAAATCCTCCGGCGTCACCACCTTTCGATGCGATTTTGGCGGCCGTTCACGTTGGGTGATTGAGGATGTTTGAAAGCCATCTTGACCGACTTCATTGTCAGAAGGATGGGGGACACTCATCTAAAATAATCTAGCGTCACAACCATCAACTAGGTGGTTACGTTGGTTGATTGAGGATGTTTGAAAGCTGTCCGAACCGACTTTACTGTCGGAGTGATGTATTGCTGACACTCATTTGAAATTATCCGGCGTCACCACCCTCAGATGGGATGTCATCGGGCGTTCACGTTGGGTGATTGAGTTGTTTAAAAGCCATTTTGACAGACTTCATTGCCAGACGGATAGGGGACACTCGTATAAAATCATCTGGCGTCACAACCGTCAACTGGGTGATTACGTTAGTTGATTGTGGATGTTTGAAAGCTGTTCGAACCGACTTCACTGTCGGAGTCATGTATTGCTGACACTCATTTGAAATGATCCGGTGTCACCACCCTCCGAAGGGATTTCGGCGGGCGTTAACGTTGGGTGATTAAGGATGTTTGAAAGCCATCTGGACCGACTTCATTGTCAGAAGGATGGGGGACACTCGTCCAAAATCATGCGGCGTCACAAACATCAACTTGGTGGTTACGTTGGTTGATTGAGGATGTTTGAAAGCTGTAGTGATGTATAACTGACACTCATTTGAAATCGTCCGGCGTCACAACACTAAATTGGGTGGTTACGTTGGTTTATTGAGGAAGTTTGAAAGTTGTCCGAACCGACTTCATTGTCGGAGTGATGTATTGTTGACACTCATGTGAAATCATCCGGCGTCACCACCCTCCGATGTGATTTCGACGGGCGCTCACGTATGGTGATTGAGGATGTTTGAAAGCCATCTTGATCGACTTCATTTTCAGAAGGATAGAAGACACTCGTCTAAAATCATGCGGCGTCACAACCATAAACTGGGTGGTTACGTCTGTTGATTCAGGATGTTTGAAAATTGTTCGAACCGACTTCACTGTCTTAGTGACGTATTGTCGACAGTCATTTGAAATCATCCGGCGTCACCACCTTTCCATGCGATTTTGGCGGGCGTTCACGTTGGGTGATTGAGGATGTTTGAAAGCCATCTTGACCGACTTCATTGTCAGAAGGATGGGGACATTCGTCAAAAATCATGTGGCGTCACAACGATCAACTGGGTGTTTACGTTGGTTGACTCAGGATGTTTGAAAGTTGTCCGAACCGACTTCACTGTCGGATTGATGTATTGCCGACACTGATTTGAAATCTTCCGGCGTCACCACCTTTCGATGCGATTTCGGCGGGCGTTCACGTTGGGTGATTAACGATGTTTGAAAGCCATCTTGACCGAATTCATTGTGAGAAGGATGGGGGACACTCGTCTAAAATCATGCGGCGTCACAACCATCAACTTGGTGGTTACGTTGGTTGATTGAGGATGTTTGAAAGCTGTCCGAACCGACTTCACTGTCAGAGTGATGTATTGCCGATACTCATTTGAAATCATCCGGTGTCATCACCTTTCGAAGGGATTTCGGCGGGTGTTCACGTTTGGTGATTGAGGATATTTGAAAGCCATCTTGACCGACTTCATTGTCAGAAGGATGGGGACACTCGTCTAAAATCATGTGGCGTCACAACCATCAACTGGGTGGTTACGTTGGTTGATTCAGGAAGTTTTAAAGTTGTCCGAACCGACTTCACTATCGGAGTGATGTGTTGTCGACACTCATTTGAAATCCTCCGGCGTCACCACCTTTCGATGCGATTTTTGCGGCCGTTCACGTTGGGTGATTGAGGATGTTTGAAAGCCATCTAGACCGACTTCATTGTGAGAAGGATGGGGGACACTCATCTAAAATAATCTAGCGTCACAACCATCAACTGGGTGGTTACGTTGGTTGATTGAGGATGTTTGAAAGCTGTCCGAACCAACTTCACTGTCGGAGTGATGTATTGCTGACACTCATTTGAAATTATCCGGCGTCACCACCCTCAGATGGGATGTCAGCGAGCGTTCACGTTGGGTGATTGAGGTGTTTAAAAGCCATTTTGACAGACTTCATTGCCAGACGGATAGGGGACACTCGTCTAAAATCATCTGGCGTCACAACCGTCAACTGGGTGATTACGTTAGTTGATTGAGGATGTTTGAAAGCTTTCGGAATCGACTTTGCTGTCAGAGTGATGTATTGCTGACACTCATTTGAAATCATCCGGTGTCACCACCCTCGGATGGGATTTCGGCGGGCATTTACGGTTGGTGATTGAGGATGTTTGAAAGCAATCTTGACCGACTTAATTGTCAGAAGGATGGGGGACACTCGTCTAAAATCATCCAGCGTCACCACCATCAACTGGGTTGTTAGGTTGGTTGATTGAGGATGTTTGAAAGCTGTCCAAACTGACTTCACTGTCGCAGTGATGTATAGCTGACACTCATTTGAAATCATCTGGCGTCACAACACTCAACTGGGTGGTTACGTTGGTTTATTGAGGATGTTTGAAAGTTGTCCGAACCGACTTCACTATCGGAGTGATGTATTGCTGACACTCATTTGAAATCATCCAGCGTCTCCACCCTCCGATGTGATTTCGACGGGCGCTCACGTTGTGTGACTGAGGATGTCTGAAAGCCATCTTGATCGACTTCATTGTAAGAAGGAAAGAAGACACTCGTTTAAAATCATGCGGCGTCACAACCATAAACTGGTTGGTTATGTTGGTTGATTCAGGATGTTTGAAAGTTGTCCGAACAGACTTCACTGTCGGAGTGATGTATTGCCGACAGTCATTTGAAATCATCCTGCGTCACCCCCTCTCGATGCCATTTCGGCGGGCTTTCACGTTGGGTGATTGAGGTGTTTGAAAGCCATCTTGAAAGACTTCATTGCCAGACGGATGGGGGACACTCGTCTAAAATCATCCGGCGTCACAACCGTCAACTGGGTGGTTACGTTGGTTGATTGAGGATGTTTGAAAGCTTTCCGAACCGACTTCGCTGTCGGAGAGATGTATTGCTGCCACTCATTAGAAATCATCCTGCGACACCACCCCCCGATGGGATTTCGGCGGTCGTTCACGTTGAGTGATTGAGGATGTTTGAAAGCCATCTTGACCGAATTCATTGTCAGAAGGATGGGGGACACTCGTCTAAAATCATGCGGCGTCACAACTGTCAACTGGGTGATTACGTTAGCTGATTGAGGATGTTAGAAAGCTGTCTGAACCGACTTCGCTGTCGGAGTGATGTATTGTTGTCACTCATTTGAAATCATCTAGTGTTAGCACCCTCTGATGGGATTTCGGTGGGCATTCACGTTGGGTGATTGAGGATGTTTGAAAGCAATCTTGACCGACTTCATTGTCAGAAGGATGGGGGAAACTCGTCTAAAATAATGCACTGTCACAACCATCAACTGGGTGGTTAAGTTGGTTGATTGAGGATGTTTGAAAGCTTTCCGAACCGACTTCACTGTCGGAGTGATGTATTGCTGACACTCATTTGAAATCATCCAGTGTCACCACCCTCCGATGGGATTTCGGCAGGCGTTCATGTTGGGTGATTGAGGTGTTTGAAAGCCATCTTGAACGGCTTCATTGTCGGAAGGATGGGGGACACTCGTCTAAAATCATCCGTCGTCACAACCATCAACTGGGTGGTTATGTTTGGTTGATTGAGGATGTTTGAAAGCTGTCCGAACCGACTTCACTGTCGGAGTGATGTGTAGCTGACACTCATTTGAAATCATCCGGCGTCACAACACTCAACTGGGTGGTTATGTTGGTTTATTGAGGATGTTTGAAAGTTGTCCGAACCGACTTCATTATCAGAGTGATGTATTGCTGACACTCATTTGAAATCATCCGGCGTCACAACCCTCCGATGTGATTTCGACGGGCGCTCACGTTGGGTGATTGAGGATGTTTGAAAGCCATCTTGATCGACTTCAGTGTCAGAAGGATAGAAGACACTCGTCTAAAATCATGAGGCGTCACAACCATAAAGTGGGTAGTTACGTCTCTTGATTCAGGATTTTTGAAAGCTGTCCGAACCGACTTCACTGTAAGATTGATGTACTGCCGACACTCTTTTGAAATCATCCGGCGTCACCACCTTTCGATGGGATTTCGGCGGGCGTTCACGTTTGCTGATTGACGATATTTGAAAGCCATCTTGACCGACTTCATTGTTAGAAGGATGGGGGACACTCATCTAAAATAATCCAGCGTCACAACCATCAACTGGGTGGTTACGTTGGTTGATTGAGGATGTTAGAAAGCTGTCCGAACCGACTTCACTGTCGGAGTGATGTATTGCCAACACTCATTTGAAATCATCCGGCGTCACCACCCTCAGATGGGATGTCGGCGGGCGTTCACGTTGGGTGATTAAGGATGTTTGAAAGCCATTTTGATCGACTTCATTGTCAGAAGGATGCGGGACACTCGTCTAAAATCATCCGTCGTCACAACCATCAACTGGGTGGTTATGTTGGTTGATTGAGGATGTTTGAAAGCTGTCCGAACCGAATTCACTTTTGGAGTGATGTGTAGCTGACACTCATTTGAAATCATCCGGCGTCACAACACTCAACTGGGTGGTTACGTTCGTTTATTGATGATGTTTGAAAGTTATCCGAACCGACTTCATTATCGCAGTGATGTATTACTGACACTCATTTGAAATCATCCGGCGTCACAACCCTCCGATGTGATTTCGACGGGCGCTCACCTTGGGTGATTGAAGATGTTTGAAAGCCATCTTGATCGACTTCATTGTCAGAAGGATAGAAGACACTCGTCTAAAATCCTGAGGCGTCACAACCATAAACTGGGTGGTTACGTCTCTTAATTCTGGATTTTTGAAAGCTGTCCGAGCCGACTTCACTGTAAGAGTGATGTATTGCCGACACTCATTTGAAATCATCCAGTGTCACCACCTTTCGATGGGATTTCGGCGGGCGTTCACGTTTGGTGATTGAGGATATTTGAAAGCCATCTTGACCGACTTCATTGTCTGAAGGATGGGGGACACTCATCTAAAATAATCCAGCGTCACAACCATCAACTGGGTGGTTACGTTGGTTGATTGAGGATGTTAGAAATCTATACGAACCGACTTCACTGTCGGAGTGATGTATTGCCGACACTCATTTGAAATCATCCGGCGTCACCACCCTCAGATGGGATGTCGGCGGGCGTTCACGTTGGGTGATTGAGGTGTTTAAAAGTCATTTTGACAGACTTCATTGCCTGACGGATGGGGGACACTCGTCTAAAATCATCCGGCGTCACAACCGTCAACTGGGTGATTAAGTTAGTCGATTGAGGATGTTTGAAAGTTGTCCGAACCGACTTCACTGTCGGAGTGATGTATTGCTGACAGTCATTTGAAATCATCTGGCGTCACCACCTCTCGATGCGACTTCGGCGGGCGTTCACGTTGGGTGATTGAGGTGTTTGAAAGCCATCTAGACAGACTTCATTGCCAGACGGATGGGGGACACTCGTCTAAAATCATGCGGCGTCACAACTGTCAACTGGGTGATTACGTTAGCTGATTGAGGATGTTTGAAAGCTGTCTGAACCGACTTCGCTGTCGGAGTGATGTATTGCTGACACTCATTTGAAATCATCCAGTGTCAGCACCCTCTGATGGGATTTCGGTGGGCATTCACGTTGGGTTATTGAGGATGTTTGAAAGCAATCTTGATCGACTTCATTGTCAGAAGGATGGGGGAAACTCGTCTAAAATAATGCGCTGTCACAACCATCAACTGGGTGGTAAAGTTGGTTGATCGAGGATGTTTGAAAGCTTTCCGAACCGACTTCACTATCGGAGTGATGTATTGCTGACACTCATTTGAAATCATTCAGTGTCACCACCCTCCGATGGGATTTCGGCAGGCGTTCCCGTTGGGTGATTAAGGATGTTTGAAAGCCATCTTGATCGACATCATTGTCAGGAGGATGGGGGACACTCGTCTAAAATCATCCGTCGTCATAACCATCAACTGGGTGGTTATGTTGGTTGATTGAGGATGTTTGAAAGCTGTCCGAACCGACTTCACTGTCGGAGTGATGTGTAGCTGACACTCATTTGAAATCATCCGGCGTCACAACACTCAACTGGGTGGTTATGTTGGTTTATTGAGGATGTTTGAAAGTTGTCCGAACCGACTTCATTATCGGAGTGATGTATTGCTGACACTCATTTGAAATCATCCGGCGTCACAACCCTCCGATGTGATTTCGACGGGCGCTCACGTTGGGTGATTGAGGATGTTTGAAAGCCATCTTGATCGACTTCATTGTCAGAAGGATAGAAGATACTCGTCTAAAATCATGAGGCGTCACAACCATAAACTGGGTGGTTACGTCTCTTGATTCAGGATTTTTGAAAGCTGTCCGAACCGACTTCACTATAAGAGTGATGTATTGCCGACACTCATTTGAAATCATCCGGTGTCACCACCTTTTGATGGGATTTCGGCGGGCGTTCACGTTTCGTGATTGAGGATATTTGAAAGCCATCTTGACCGACTTCATTGTCTGAAGGATGGGGGACACTCATCTAAAATAATCCAGCGTCACAACCATCAACTGGGTGGTTACGTTGGTTGATTGAGGATGTTAGAAATCTATACGAACCGACTTCACTGTCGGAGTGATGTATTGCCGACACTCATTTGAAATCATCCGGCGTCACCACCCTCAGATGGGATGTCGGCGGGCGTTCACGTTGGGTGATTGAGGTGTTTAAAAGTCATTTTGACAGACTTCATTGCCTGACGGATGGGGGACACTCGTCTAAAATCATCCGGCGTCACAACCGTCAACTGGGTGATTAAGTTAGTTGATTGAGGATGTTTGAAAGGTGTCCGAACCGACTTCACTGTCGGAGTGATGTATTGCTGACAGTCATTTGAAATCATCCGGCGCCACCACCTCTCGATGCGACTTCGGCGGGCATTCACGTTGGGTGATTGAGGTGTTTGAAAGCCATCTTGAAAGACTTCATTGCCAGACGGATGGGGGACACTCGTCTAAAATCATGCGGCGTCACAACAGTCAACTGGGTGATTACGTTAGCTGATTGAGGATGTTTGAAAGCTGTCTGAACCGACTTCACTGTCGGAGTGATGTATTGCTGACACTCATTTGAAATCATCCAGTGTCAGCACCCTCTGATGGGATTTCGGTGGGCATTCACGTTGGGTGATTGAGGATGTTTGAAAGCCATCTTGACCGACTTCATTGTCAGAAGGATGGGGGAAACTCGTCTAAAATAATGCGCTGTCACAACGATCAACTGGGTGGTTAAGTTGGTTGATCGAGGATGTTTGGAAGCTGTCCGAACCGACTTCACTGTCGGAGTGATGTATTGCTGACACTCATTTGAAATCATCCAGTGTCACCACCCTCCGATGGGATTTCGGCAGGCGTTCATGTTGGGTGATTAAGGATGTTTGAAAGCCATCTTGATCGACTTCATTGTCGGAAGGATGGGGGACACTCGTCTAAAATCATCCGTCGTCACAACCATCAACTGGGTGGTTATGTTGGTTGATTGAGGATGTTTGAAAGCTGTCCGAACCGACTTCACTGTCGGAGTGATGTGTAGCTGACACTCATTTGAAATCATCCGGCGTCACAACACTCAACTGGGTGGTTATGTTGGTTTATTGAGGATGTTTGAAAGTTGTCCGAACCGACTTCATTATCGGAGTGACGTATTGCTGACACTCATTTGAAATCATCCGGCGTCACAACCCTCTGATGTGATTTCGACGGGCGCTCACGTTGGGTGATTGAGGATGTTTGAAAGCCATCTTGATCGACCTCATTGTCAGAAGGATAGAAGACACTCGTCTAAAATCATGAGGCGTCACAACCATAAACTGGGTGGTTACGTCTCTTGATTCAGGATTTTTGAAAGCTGTCCGAACCGACTTCACTGTAAGAGTGATGTATTGCCGACACTCATTTGAAATCATCCGGTGTCACCACCTTTCGATGGGATTTCGGCGGGCGTTCACGCTTGGTGATTGAGGATATTTGAAAGCCATCTTGACCGACTTCATTGTCTGAAGGATGGGGGGCACTCATCTAAAATAATCAAGCGTCACAACCATCAACTGGGTGGTTACGTTGGTTGATTGAGGATGTTAGAAATCTATACGAACCGACTTCACTGTCGGAGTGATGTATTGCCGACACTCATTTGAAATCATCCGGCGTCACCACCCTCTGACAGGATGTCGGCGGGCGTTCACGTTGGGTGATTGAGGTGTTTAAAAGTCATTTTGACAGACTTCATTGCCTGACGGATGGGGGACACTCGTCTAAAATCATCCGGCGTCACAACCGTCAACTGGGTGATTAAGTTAGTTGATTGAGGATGTTTGAAAGTTGTCCGAACCGACTTCACTGTCGGAGTGATGTATTGCTGACAGTCATTTGAAATCATCCGGCGTCACCACCTCTCGATGCGATTTCGGCGGGCGTTCACGTTGGGTGATTGAGGTGTTTGAAAGCCATGTTGACAGACTTCTTTGCCAGACGGATGGGGGACACTAGTCTAAAATCATCCGGCCTCACAACCGTCAACCGGTTGGTTACGTTGGTTGATTGAGGATGTTTGAAAGCTTTCCGAACTGACTTCCCTGTCGGAGAAATGTATTGCTGCCACTCATTTGAAATCATCCTGCGACACCACCCTCTGATGGGATTTTGGCGGGCGTTCACGTTGGGTGATTGAGGATGTTTGAAAGCCATCTTGACCGACTTCATTGTCAAAAGGATGGGGACACTCGTCTAAAATCATGGGGTGTCACAACCATCAACTGGGTGGTTACGTTGGATGATTTAGGATGTTTGAAAGGTGTCTGAACCAACTTCACTATCGGAGTGATGTATTGCCGACACTCATTTGAAATCCTTCACCGTCACCACCTTTCGATGCGATTTCGGCGGGCGTTCACGTTGGGTGATTGAGGATGTTTGAAAGCCATCTTGACCGAATTCATTGTCAGAAGGATGGGGACACTCGTCTAAAATCATCCGGCGTCACAACCATCAACTGGGTTGTTAGGTTGGTTGATTGAGGATGTTTGAAAGCTCTCCGAACCGACTTCACTGTTGGAGTGATGTGTAGCTGACACTCATTTGAAATTATCCGGCGTCACAACACTCAACTGGGTGGTTATGTTGGTTTATTGAGGATGTTTGAAAGTTGTCTGAAACGACTTCATTATCAGAGTGATGTATTGCTGACACTCATTTGAAATCATCCGGCGTCACAACCCTCCGATGTGATTTCGACGGGCGCTCACGTTGGGAGATTGAGGATGTTTGAAAGCCATCTTGATCGACTTCATTGTCAGAAGGATAGAAGACACTCGTCTAAAATCATGAGGCGTCACAACCATAAACTGGGTGGTTACGTCTCTTGATTCAGGATTTTTGAAAGCTGTCCGAACCGACTTCACTGTAAGAGTGATGTATTGCCGACACTCATTTGAAATCATCCGGTGTCACCACCTTTCGATGGGATTTCGGCGGGCGTTCACGTTTGGTGATCGAGGATATTTGAACGCCATCTTGACCGACTTCATTGTCAGAAGGATGGGGGACACTCATCTAAAATAATCCAGCGTCACAACCATCAACTGGGTGGTTACGTTGGTTGATTGAGGATGTTAGAAAGCTGTCCGAACTGACTTAACTGTCGGAGTGATGTATTGCCAACACTCATTTGAAATCATCCGGCGTCACCACCCTCAGATGCGATGTCGGCGGGCGTTCACGTTGGGATGTTGAGGTGTTTAAAAGTCATTTTGACAAACTTCATTGCCTGACGGATGGGGGACACTCGTCTAAAATCATCCGGCGTCACAACCGTCAACTGGGTGATTACGTTAGTTGATTGACGATGTTTGAAAGTTGTCAAAATCTGTCGGAGTGATGTATTGCTGACACTCATTTGAAATCATCCGGTGTCACCACCCTCGGATGGGATTTCAGCGGGCATTCATGTTGCGTGATTGAGGATGTTTGAAAGCTATCTTGACCGACTTCATTGTCAGAAGGATGGGGGACACTCGTCTAAAATCATGCAGCGTCACAACTGTCAACTGGGTGATTACGTTAGCTGATTAAGGATGTTTGAAAGCTCTCTGAACCGACTTCGCTGTCGGAGTGATGTATTGGTGACACTCATTTGAAATCATCCGATGTCACCACCCTCTGATGGGATTTCGGTGGGCATTCATGTTGGGTGATTGAGGATGTTTGAAAGCCATCTTGACCGACTTCATTGTGTGAAGGATGGGGGAAACTCGTCTAAAATAATGCGCTGTCACAACAATCAACTGGGTGGTTAAGTTGGTTGATTGAGGATGTTTGAAAGCTGTCCGAACCGACTTCACTGTCGGAGAGATGTATTGCTGACACTCATTTGAAATCATCCAGTGTCACCACCCTCCGATGGGATTTCGGCGGGTGTTCACGTTGGGTGATTAAGGATGTTTGAAAGCCATCTTGATCGACTTCATTGTCAGAAGGATGGGGGACACTCGTCTAAAATCATCCGTCCTCACAACCATCAACTGGGTGGTTATGTTGGTTGATTGAGGATGTTTGAAAGCTGTCCGAACCGACTTCACTGTCGGAGTGATGTGTAGATGACACTCATTTGAAATCATCCGGCGTCACAACACTCAACTGGGTGGTTATGTTGGTTTATTGAGGATGTTTGAAAGTTATCCGAACCGACTTCATTATCGGAGTGATGTATTGCTGACACTCATTTGAAATCATCCGGCGTCACAACCCTCCGATGTGATTTCGACGGGCGCTCTCGTTGGGTGATTGAAGATGTTTGAAAGCCATCTTGATCGACTTCATTGTGAGAAGGATAGAAGACACTCGTCTAAAATCATGAGGCGTCACAACCATAAACTGGGTGGTTACGTCTCTTGATTCAGGATTTTTGAAAGCTATCCGAACCGACTTCACTGTAAGAGTGATGTATTGCCGACACTCATTTGAAATCATCCGGTGTCACCACCTATCGATGGGATTTCGGCGGGCGTTCACGTTTGGTGATTGAGGATATTTGAAAGTCATCTTGACTAACTTGATTGTCTGAAGGATGGGGGATACTCATCTAAAATAATCCAGCGTCACAACCATCAATTGGGTGGTTACGTTGGTTGATTGAGGATGTTAGAAATCTGTACAAACCGACTTCACTGTCGGAGTGATGTATTGCCGACACTCATTGGAAATCATCCAGCGTCACCACCCTCAGATGCGATGTCGGCGGGCGTTCACGTTGGGTGATTGAGGTGTTTAAAAGTCATTTTGACAGACTTCATTGCCTGACGGATGGGGGACACTCGTCTAAAATCATCCGGCGTCACAACCATCAACTGGGTGATTACGTTAGTTGATTGAGGATGTTTGAAAGTTGTCCGAACTGACTTCACTGTCGGAGTGATGTATTGCTGACAGTCATTTGAAATCATCCGGCGTCACCACCTCTCGATGCGATTTCGGCGGGCGTTCACGTTGGGTGATTGAGGTTTTTGAAAGCCATCTTGACAGACTTCATTGCTACACGGATGGGGGACACTCGTCTAAAATCATCCGGCGTCACAACCGTCAACTGGTTGGTTACGTTGGTTGATTAAGGATGTTTGAAAGCTTTCCGAACCGACTTCCCTGTCGGAGAGATGTATTGCTGCCACTCATTTGAAATCATCCTGCGACACCACCCTCTGATGGGATTTTGGCGGGCGTTCACGTTGGGTGATTAAGGATGTTTGAAAGCCATCTTGACCGACTTCATTGTCAAAAGGATGGGGACACTCGTCTAAAATCATGGGGTGTCACAACAATCAAATGGGTGGTTACGTTGGATGATTTAGGATGTTTGAAAGTTGTCCGAACCAACTTCACTATCGGAGTGATGTATTGCCGACACTCATTTGAAATCCTCCGGCGTCACCACCTTTCGATGCGATTTCGGCGAGCGTTCACGTTGGGTGATTGAGGATGTTTGAAAGCCATCTTGACCGAATTCATTGTCAGAAGGATGGGGGACACTCTTCTAAAATCATCCAGCGTCACAACCATCAACTGGGTTGTTAGGTTGGTTGATTGAGGATATTTGAAAGCTCTCTGAACCGACTTCACTGTCGGAGTGATGTGTAGCTGACACTCATTTGAAATCATCCGGCGTCACAACACTCAACTGGGTGGTTATGTTGGTTTATTGAGGATGTTTGAAAGTTGTCTTAACCGACTTCATTATCGGAGTGATGTATTGCTGACACTCATTTGAAATCATCCGGCGTCACAACCCTCCGATGTGATTTCGACGGGCGCTCACGTTGGGTGATTGAGGATGTTTGAAAGCCATCTTGATCGACTTCATTGTCAGAAGGTTAGAAGACACTCGTCTAAAATCATGAGGCGTCACAACCATAAACTGGGTGGTTACGTCTCTTGATTCAGGATTTTTGAAAGCTGTCCGAACCGACTTCACTGTCAGAGTGATGTATTGCCGACACTCTTTTGAAATCATCCGGTGTCACCACCTTTCGATGGGATTTCGGCGGGCGTTCACGTTTGGTGATTGAGGATATTTGAAAGCCATCTTGACCGACTTCATTGTCTGAAGGATGGGGAACACTCATCTAAAATAATCCAGCGTCACAACCATCAACTTGGTGGTTACGTTGGGTGATTGAGGATGTTAGAAATCTGTACGAACCGACTTCACTGTCGGAGTGATGTATTGCCGACACTCATTTGAAATCATCCGGCGTCACCACCCTCAGATGGGATGTCGGCGGGCGTTCAAGTTGGGAGATTGAGGTGTTTAAAAGTCATTTTGACAGACTTCATTGCCTGATGGATGGGGGACAGTCGTCTAAAATCATCCGGCGTCACAACCGTCAACTGAGTTAGTTGATTGAGGATGTTTGAAAGTTGTCCGAACCGACTTCACTGTCGGAGTGATGTATTGCTGACAGTCATTTGAAATCATCCGGCGTCACGACCTCTCGATGCGATTTCGGCGGGCGTTCACGTTGGGTGATTGAGGTGTTTGAAAGCCATCTTGACAGACTTCATTGCTAGACGGATGGGGGACACTCGTCTAAAATCATCCGGCGTCACAACCGTCAACTGGTTGGTTACGTTGGTTGATTAAGGATGTTTGAAAGCTTTCCGAACCGACTTCCCTGTCGGAGAGATGTATTGCTGCCACTCATTTGAAATCATCCTGCGACACCACCCTCTGATGGGATTTTGGCGGGCGTTCACGTTGGGTGATTAAGGATGTTTGAAAGCCATCTTGACCGACTTCATTGTCAAAAGGATGGGGACACTCGTCTAAAATCATGGTGTGTCACAACCATCAACTGGGTGGTTACGTTGGATGATTTAGGATGTTTGAAAGTTGTCTGAACCAACTTCACTATCGGAGTGATGTATTGCCGACACTCATTTGAAATCCTCCGGTGTCACCACCTTTCGATGCGATTTCGGCGAGCGTTCACGTTGGGTGATTGAGGATGTTTGAAAGCCATCTTGACCGAATTCATTGTCAGAAGGATGGGGGACACTCGTCTAAAATCATGAGGCGTCACAACCATCAACTGGGTTGTTAGGTTGGTTGATTGAGGATGTTTGACAGCTCTCCGAACCGACTTCACTGTCGGAGTGATGTGTAGCTGACACTCATTTGAAATCATCCGGCGTCACAACACTCAACTGGGTGGTTATGTTGGTTTATTGAGGATGTTTGAAAGTTGTCTAAACCAACTTCATTATCGGAGTGATGTATTGCTGACACTCATTTGAAATCATCCGGCGTCACAACCCTCCGATGTGATTTCGACGGGCGCTCACGTTGGGTGATTGAGGATGTTTGAAAGCCATCTTGATCGACTTCATTGCCAGAAGGATAGAAGGCACTCGTCTAAAATCATGAGGCGTCACAACCATAAACTGGGTGGTTACGTCTCTTGATTCAGGATTTTTGAAAGCTGTCCGAACCGACTTCACTGTAAGAGTGATGTATTGCCGACACTCATTTGAAATCATCCGGTGTCACCACCTTTCGATGGGATTTCGGCGGGCGTTCACGTTTGGTGATCGAGGATATTTGAAAGCCATCTTGACCGACTTCATTGTCAGAAGGATGGGGGACACTCATCTAAAATAATCCAGCGTCACAACCATCAACTGGGTGGTTACGTTGGTTGATTGAGGATGTTAGAAAGCTGTCCGAACTGACTTAACTGTCGGAGTGATGTATTGCCAACACTCATTTGAAATCATCCGGCGTCACCACCCTCAGATGCGATGTCGGCGGGCGTTCACGTTGGGATGTTGAGGTGTTTAAAAGTCATTTTGACAGACTTCATTGCCTGACGGATGGGGGACACTCGTCTAAAATCATCCGGCGTCACAACCGTCAACTGGGTGATTACGTTACTTGATTGAGGATGTTTGAAAGCTGTCAAAATCGACTTCGCTGTCGGAGTGATGTATTGCTGACACTCATTTGAAATCATCCGGTGTCACCACCCTCGGATGGGATTTCGGCGGGCATTCACGTTGGGTGATTGAGGATGTTTGAAAGCCATCTTGACCGACTTCATTGTCAGAAGGATGGGGGAGACTCGTCTAAAATCATGCAGCGTCACAACCGTCAACTGGGTGATTACGTTAGTTGATTGAGGATGTTTGAAAGCTGTCTGAACCGACTTCGGTGTCGGAGTGATGTATTGGTGACACTCATTTGAAATCATCCGATGTCACCACCCTCTGATGGGATTTCGATGGGCATTCACGTTGGGTGATTGAGGATGTTTGAAAGCCATCTTGACCGACTTCATTGTCAAAAGGATGGGGACACTCGTCTAAAATCATGTGGTGTCACAACCATCAACTGGGTGGATACGTTGGATTATTTAGGATGTTTGAAAGTTGTCCGAACCAACTTCACTATCGGAGTGATGTATTGTCGACACTCATTTGAAATCCTTTGGCGTCACCACCTTTCGATGCGATTTCGGCGGGCGTTCACGTTGGGTGATTGAGGATGTTTGAAAGCCATCTTGACCGAATTCATTGTCAGAAGGATGGGGGACACTCGTCTAAAATCATCCGGCGTCACAACCATCATATGTGTTGTTAGGTTGGTTGATTGAGGATGTTTGAAAGCTGTCCAAACTGACTTCACTGTCGCAGTGATGTATAGCTGACACTCATTTAAAATCATCCGGTGTCAC
The DNA here is from genome assembly GCF_029168945.1 of Cannabis sativa. Taxonomy (NCBI): domain Eukaryota; kingdom Viridiplantae; phylum Streptophyta; class Magnoliopsida; order Rosales; family Cannabaceae; genus Cannabis; species Cannabis sativa. Next base: position 39,563,782 of record NC_083606.1, on the reverse strand, counting down.
CACCCTCTGATGGGATTTCGGCGGGCATTCACGTTGGGTGATTGAGGATGTTTGAAAGCCATCTTGACCGACTTCATTGTCAGAAGGATGGGGGACACTCGTCTAAAATAATGCGCTGTCACAACCATCAACTGGGTGGTTATGTTTGTTGATTGAGGATGTTTGAAAGCTGTCCGAATCGACTTCACTATCGGAGTGATGTATTGCTGACACTCATTTGAAGTCATCAAGTGTCACCACCCTCCGATGGGATTTCGGCGGGCGTTCACATTGGGTTGATCGACTTCATTGTTAGAAGGATGGGGGACACTCGTCTAAAATCATCCGTCGTCACAACCATCAACTGGGTGGTTATGTTGGTTGATTTAGGATGTTTGAAAGCTCTCCGAACCGACTTCACTGTCGGAGTGATGTGTAGCTGACACTCATTTTAAATCATCCGGCGTCACAACACTCAACTCGGTGGTTACGTTGCTTTATTAAGGATGTTTGAAAGTTTTCCGAACCGACTTCATTATCGGAGTGAGGTGTTGCTGACACTCATTTGAAATCATCCGGCGTCACAAACCTCCGATGTGATTTCGACGGGCGCTCACGTTGGGGGATTGAGGATGTTTGAAAGCAATCTTGATCGACTTCATTGTCAGAAGGATAGAAGACACTCGTCTAAAATCATGCGGCGTCACAACCATCAAATTGGTGGTTACGTTGGTTGATTCAGGATGTTTGAAAGTTGTCCGAACCGACTTCACTGTCGGAGTGATGTATTGCTAACACTCATTTGAAATCATCTAGTGTCACCACCCTCCGATGGGATTTCAGTGGGCATTCACGTTGGGTGATTGAGAATGTCTGAAAGCCATCTCTACCGACTTCATTGTCAGAAAGATGGGGGACACTCGTCTAAAATCATCTGGCGTCACAACCATCAACTGGGTGGTTACGTTGGTTGATTGAGAATGTTTGAAAGCTGTCCGAACCGACTTCACTATCGGAGTGATGTACTGCTGACACTCATTTGAATTCATGCTGTGTCACCACCCTCGGATGGGATTTCGGCAGGCGTTCCCGTTGGGTGATTGAGGATGCTTGAAAGCCATCTGGACCGACTTCATTGTAAGAAGGATGGGGGACACTCGTCTAAAATAGTGCGGCGTCACAACCATCTGGGTGGTCACGTTGGTTGATTGAGGATGTTTCAAAGCTGTCCAAACCGACTTCCTTGTTGGAATGATGTATTGCTAACACTCATTTGAAATCATCCGGCATCACCACCCTCCGATGGGATTTTTGCGGGCGTTCAAGTTAGGTGATTGAGGATGTTTGAAAGAAATCTTCACCGACTTCATTGTCAGAAGAATTGGGCACACTCGTCTAAAATAATGCGGCGTCACAACCATCAACTGGGTGGTAACGTTGGTTGATTGAGGATGTTTGAAAGATGTCCGAACCGACTTCCCTGTCAAAGTGATATTGCTGACACTCATTTGAAATCATCCCGAGTCACCACCCTCCGATGGGATTTTGGCGGGCGTTCAAGTTGGGTGATTGAGGATGTTTGAAAGAGATCTTCACCGACTTCGTTGTCAGAAGGATGGGGGACACTCGTCTAAAATCACGCGGCGTCACAACCATCAAATGGGTGGTTACGTTTGTTTATTGAAGATGTTTGAAAGTTGTCCAAACTGACTTCACTTTCTGAGAGATGTATTGCTGACACTCATTTGAAATCATTCGATGTCACCACCCTTCGATGGGATTTCGACGGGCGTTCACGTTGGGTGATTGAGGATGTTTGAAAGCCATCTCTACCGACTTCATTGTCAGAAGGATGGGGGACACTCGTCTAAAATCATGCGACAACCATCAACTTGGTTGTTACGTTGGTTGATTCAGGATGTCTAACACTCATTTGAAATCATTCGGTGTCAACACCTTCCGATGGGATTTCAGCGGGCGTTCACGTTGGGTGATTGAGGATGTTTGAAAGCCGTCTTGATCGACTTCATTGTTAGAAGGGTGGGGGACACTCGTCTAAAGTCATCCGACGTCACAACCATGAACTTGGTGGTTACGTTGGTTTATTGAGGATTTTTGAAATTTGTTCGAACCGACTTCACTGTCGGGAGTGATGTATTGCTGACACTCATTTGAAGTCACCCAGTGTCACCACCCTCCGATGGTATTTCGGCTGGCGTTCACATTGGGGGATTGAGGATGTTTGAAAGCCATCTTGACTGACTTCATTGTCCGACGCATGGGGGACACTCGTCTAAAATCATCCGGCGTCACAACCATCAACTGAGTGGTTACGTTGGTTAATTGAGGTTGCATGAAAGCTGTTCGAACCGATTTCACTGTCGGACTGATGTATTGCTGACACTCATTTGAAATCATCCGGCGTAAACACCCTTTGATGGTATTTAAGCGGTCGTTCCCGTTGGATGACTGAGGATGTGCGAAAGCCATATTGACCGACTTCATTGTCAGAAGGATGGGGGACACTCGTCTAAAATCATTAGGCGTCACAACCATCAACTGTGTGGTTACATTGGTTGATTGAGGATGTTTGAAAGCGGTCCGAACCAACTTCACTGTCGGAGTGATGTATTGCTGGAAGTAATTTGAAATCATCCGGCATCACCACCCTCCGATGGGATTTGGGCGGGCGTTCATGTTGGGTGATTGAGGATGTTTGAAAGCCATATTGACCGACTTCATTGTTAGAAGGATGGGGGACACTCGTCTAAAATCATGAGGTGTCACAACCATCAACTGGAGGGTTACGTTGGTTGATTGAGGATGCTTGAAAGCTGTCCGAACCGACTTCACTGTCGGAGTGATGTATTTCTGAGACTCATTTGAAATCATCCGATGTCACCACCCTCTGATGGGATTTCGGCGGGCGTTCACATTGGGTGATTGAGGATGTCTGAAAGCCATCTTGATTGACTTAATTGTCAAAAGGATGGGGGACACTCGTCTCAAATCATTCGGCGTCACAACCATCAACTGGGTGGTTACGTTGGTTGATGGAGGATGTTTGAAAAGTGTCCGAACCAACTTAACTGTCGGAGTGATGTATTGTTTACACTCATTTGAAATCATCCGACGTCACCACCCTCCGATGGGATTTCGGCGGGCGTTCACGTTGGCTGATTGAGGATGTTTGGAAGCCAGCTTGACCGACTTCATTGTCAGAAGGATGGGGGACACTCTTCTAAAATCATGCTGCGTCACAACCATCAACTTGGCGGTTACATTAGTTGATTAAGGATGTTTGAAAGCTTTCCGAACCGACTTCAATATATGAGTGATGTATTGCGGACACTCATTTGAAATCATTCAGTGTCACCACCCTCGGGTGGGATTTCGGCGGGCGTTCACGTTTGTGTTGGGTTTTATACCCTAAATAAAACTCATGTAATTGGTTTTGATTAATCAATTATAATTCTCAAATTAGACTATGTCTATTAGTGTATTTTTCACTAAGTAAGGGCGAAATTGTAAAGAAAGAGTTTTAGGGGCATATTTGCAAATTATAATACTTTGTATGGTTCAATTAATAAATATGATAAATGACAATATTATTGAATAATTATTTATAGTTATTAAATAGTTAGAATTGGCATTTAAATGGTTGAATTAGAAAATTGGCGTTTTTGAGAAAATCAAATGCAGAAAAGATAAAACTACAAAATTACAAAAAGTGAGGCCCAAATCCACTAGTATAGGGCCGGCCACTTTTATAGGAATTTACCTCTGATATTTTCATTATTTTAATGCCAAATAATTCAAACCTAACCCCTAGTGGAATGCTATAAATAGATAGTGAAAGCTTCAGGAAAATTACACTTTTTTTCTGACACTTTCTGAATCAGAAAAACCTGAGCCTTCTCTCTCCCTATCTTTGGCCGAACCCACTCTCTCTCTCTTCCTCTTGAATTTCGAAATCCTTAGTGTATGAGTAGTGCCCACACACAGCAAGTGATACCTCAATCATAGTGAGGAAGATCGTGAAGAAAGACTTTCAGCAAGAAGGAGGTTTCAGCATCAAAGATTCAGAGAAAGAGATCCAGGTTCAGATATTGATAATGCTCTGCTACAGAAAGGAATCAAGGGCTAGATATCTGAATGGAAGGAGTCATTATGTTCCGCTGCACCCAATGTAAGGTTTCTTTAACTTTATATGTGTTTATTTCATCGTTTTAGAAAGTTCATATTTAGGGTGTTAATCAACATACTTGTGAGTAGATCTAAGATCCTGGTAAAATAATTTCCAACAACTGGCCTCAGAGCCATGGTAATTGATTTACTTGCAAGAAATTTGGACTTTAAAACGATTGTTTGTTTGTTTTTGGTTGGTATCATGTTGTATTGAGTGTTATTTGATGATTGATTGGTGTTTGTGAATTTTCGTTAAAAATAATTGAATATCTATTTCTGAAATTATTTTTATTGGATAGTATGTAAAAAATTAAGCAAGTTACTTTTTTTACAGAACTCAATTTCGATTTAATTTGAATTAGTTATGATTTTTTGAAGATTCAAAAAAATCGGAGTTGTGCTGAAATTTTCCTGCGATCGCGAAAACTGTCCGTACATGTAAAGCCCGCTTAGCTAATTTGGAAATTATCAGTTAATTGGGATTAATTATGAAATTATTTATAGCTATTTAAATAATTTATGATACTGTTATTTATGTTATTCAGCAGTTTTTATATTTCGCATTTCCAGTGTTCGGTATTTTGGAACTCGGCGTTTGGCTCAGTAGAAATCACAACTTAGTATGTTAGTATTTTGGGGACGGGTTTTAGACATTGGGAATGTCGGGAATGGCCGGGAATTTAGAATGTCCCAAAAATACCCCTTTAGTATGATTTATGTGATTTTATGGTGGAGGGGCAAAATGGTCTTTTTGCCCCATTAGTATGTTGTCTTATGTGATTTATTTAATGGAAAATAAATGATAATTGTTTATTTATTTAATTGCTTTTGGCTGAAATGGATTTAATAAATGATTTATTAATAGTGGCTTGATTCATTTATGCCTTTTTACAAAAATATGCTAAGTTAGAAAAATAGAAATTTCAAAAGAAAAGCTCTCTTTTCTCTCTCTCTTTCAATTTGAAACTTGGAGTGCTTGGAGCTGGATTTTTGTGGTGTTTCAAGCTTGATTTGCAAAACTCTAGTGAATTCTTGTTTGTGGTAGGTGTCTTCTAGCTTTCTCCTCTTTTATTTTAAGAAAAGTTTGATATATTGTTGATGCATGCATGTTTTTGTGGCTGTTGTTATGGCTGTGTTTAGTTGGTTTTTCTGAAGTTCAAAGCATGATTATTTGATGTTAATTGAGTTGTTTGAAGCATGATTAGCTAGGTTGTTCAAGCTTTGAGTTTTCTATGTAAAAATGTGGTTTTTGGAAGGAAAATGTTGTGAATATGTTCTGTGATGTTGCTGTTGTTTCTATTAGTTTGCAGAGGTGTTTTTATGCTTAGTTAAGTAGAATTAAGCTAGTGGAATGCATGTTTAGGTGGTTTTGCTCAAGCTTGAGTTTGGAACTCAAAGCTTGAGCTCCAATGGCAAATTTTGTATCTGTGGTTTACGGGTAGGTTTGATGCCTTGGATATGTTATTTGGGACATATAGACATGTGTCCGGAAAGTTTGGGACCAATTGGGGTTGAATTGGTCGAGTTATGAATTTTTATGGTTGTCGCTGCGAGGAACCGGAATTCGATTGTGCATCCGGAATTCGGATGGGGGTCTGAATTTCCCGAACCGGAATTCGGTTGGGCAACGTCCTACGGTTGGGGGATTTTTCGAACCCTAGTTTTCCTCGTTTTTAGGTTTTTGTGGGTATTGCCATGCTTTTTATCGATAGGGAAACTTTTAGTTTCAAGTTTTAGTCCCCGGAAGTGATTTAGCGTATCACTTATAGCGTTGTGATTTTTATGGTTTAGGAGTCGTAATCCGCCGCTCGGCTTCGGTTCCGGTCGGGTTGGCCAAGCACACCTGAAATCGGAATCCAGGTAAGATTAGTATAACAGTATGCATATGTAGATTACATGTTTAGCGAGCATGTAGGAAGCCTGTTAGATTACATTAGTTGTATGTTGGCTTCGAACCATTCAACCCTGTCACGTCGGTACAGGCTGGAGTATGACCAGCAGCCGGAGTATGACCGGTTTGACCGATCAGGCTGACACTTGGTTGGTGGTTCCGTGCTATTGACGTATCCCGTCGGTACAGGCTGGAGTATGACCAATAGGCGGAGTATGACCGGCTCGACCGATCGGGAGGATATAGTAACACGTCGGTACAGCCGGAGTATGACCAGCAATGAGTATGACCGGTTCGACCGATCAGGTTGTTACGTGTCAATAGTACCGTCCCTATGAACGTTCAAAACTCGCACCATGTTGGACATGGCGGTAGTGGCTCGGTACCATGTTGGACATGGCGGTAAGCGGGACTCGCATCGTGTTGGACACGGCAGTTAGTTATGTATGATATTATTATGCTTTTCTTACTGAGTCTGTCGACTCACAGTTTATGTTCATGTGTAGGTAAAGGCAAGGCTGTAGCTGATGGACCGTGAGCGAGCTTATGAGATTGTACATGTCGGGGCGGTTAGGCCTGGACCGTACGATCCTCGGGACAGCACGGCTGAGATTTTTGTAACGGTCGTTAGACGACTTTTATTTTGATGTAATAGTTAAACAGTTAAAACGTTTGTAAATGATTTTATAAATCGGGATCCCGAGACTTTTATAATATGGTTTATAAGTTTAATTAAAAAAGCAAAATTTTAATTAATCACGTTTTTCCATAAACCTCGTTGATTAGCAACGAGCTGCACAGTACGTTTAAAAATCACGTAATACGCCTAAGATAGTTAGGGTGTTACAATTTGGTATCAGAGCCGCCAGGTTGTCTTCCGAAGATCGTCACGACATGTACAATCATCATCAGCAGTTAGCTCGGTTCACGGTTCAGTAAGCCTTTATTGCTTTGGTAGTTTATTTTAGTCAGTTATGAAAAAGAAAAGCCTGTTAGGAAGCATGTTAGTAGCCTGATAGTAGAATAGGCGCATGTTTCATTTCTAATTTCCAAATTAAGCGGCATTAGTAAGCTCGCCTTGAATACGACCTGATATGCCAACTCTTGGTTTCGCAGGCGGTTCTAACTAGATGGACGCCAGGCGGACTACCAGGAGTCAGGGCAACTCCGTAGGGTCGAATCAGGGACAGGGAGCTCAGTTTCCCCACCGCCGGGGGCCGAGGTAGAGGTCCCCGAGGCGGGGCTCGTGGCCGGGGTGATGAAAACCCGCCACGGGCTGCCTGAGCTCCCGGCCGATCGGGGAGCCCCAGTGGGAGTTGCGGTTTGCGGAGATGCAAGCCGGATCGAAGAACAAGACCTCGAGATTCGGAGGTTGAGACGGCGGGGTGCTCTGCCGGTTCAGCCGTGTCTATAGTTCCGGCGGCACTGCCCCGCCGCCTGTGCCGAGATAGTGGTGGCGGCCCACGATTGGAACCTTTATACGAGCGGTTCGGAAGCAAGCACCTCCGGTATTCTGGGAGGTCGGACGTGATGAAAGCCGAGCGGTGGGCGACGGTGATTACCGAATCCCGAATTTCATGGGTGTCACCGTAACGACGCAGTTGTGTGCGCCACGTTTCGGTTCCGGGAGGACGCCCTGGTATGGTGGGACATGGTGTCTCAGATTCACGATGTCACCACCATGACCTGGGAAAGGTTTCAGGAACTCTTCAACGCGAAATACTACAATGAGGCGGTCAGAAGCGCCAAGAGGAAAGAGTTCGTTCACCTGACCCAGCAGGAGAACATGAGCGTCACTGAGTATACTACTCAGTTTGATCGGTTGGCGAGGTTAGCCTCGGGAATTGTGCCAACCGACTTCAGCAAAAAGGAGAAGTATCTGGACGGGTTGAATCCCAAGATCAGGCATGACCTGATGATCACCACAGACGACAGCACCACCTATGCTCAGATGGTGGAGAAGGCACTGCGAGCTGAGGGCGCAGTGGGGTGTATGTCAGAACCAGCCCGATCTCGGTGAGTGGCGGAGCTCCTACCCCTCCCTGCATCAGGCTATAGCAGGGGGAGTAGTGGTTCGGCCATTGACCAGAGGAAGAGGGCACCCACTGCTTCCGGCGGCTCGAGTCAGAACAAGAGGTTCCGGGGGAACCAGAACCGAGGGAGTCGTCCTGGTGGTAATGAGACCCGATTCTCCTATCCCGAGTGCCCTATCTGCAAGAGGCACCATCGGGGTGAGTGCAAAGGTTAGGGATGCTTTCATTGTGGCATGCCCGGACACTTCAAGAGGGAATGTCCCCAGCTCCGGCCAGAGGCACCGAGAGCTCCAGCGATACCCACTCCAGCCAGGGTGTTTGCTATCACGCAGGCTGATGCAGATGCCAGCCCATCAGTTGTTACAGGTCAGCTTTTTATTAACAACTCGCTTTATTCGATCTTGTTTGATTACGGGGCTACACATTCTTATGTGGCGGCCGAGTCTTTAGTAAATTGGGTAGACCCTTTGATAGATATGAATCGGGGTTTGGAACCCCGTTACACCGGCGGAGAATTGGTTATCTCCAATAGGTGGATTAGGTCTATGCCGATCAGGATAGATGGTAGAGAGTTAAGCGCTGATCTGATAGAGATGAGCTTAGTCGAATTTGATATTATTTTAGGAATGGATTTCCTATCTAAATATTCGGCGAGCATTGACTGTAAGAGGAAGATGGTGGTCTTCCAACCGGAAAGTGAAGAACCGTTTGTTTTTGTTGGTTCGGTTCAGGGATCTCGGATCCCGGTGATCTCGGCTATGTCAGCGAGAGAATTATTGCACGGCGGGTGCTTAGGGTTTCTGGCCGTGGTGGTGGACACCACTCGGCCAGATACCATTCGGCCAGAGGACATCAGAGTGGTTCGGGAATTTTTGGATGTTTTTCCCGAAGAACTTCCAGGGTTACCACCTCAGCGGGAGATTGACTTCGTGATTGACTTGGCACCAGGGGTGGATCCGGTTTCCAAAGCCCCGTATAGGATGGCTCCAGCTGAACTTAAGGAACTAAAGATTCAGCTCCAAGGGTTGCTTGACATAGGGTTTATTCGGCCCAGTGTGTCACCCTGGGGAGCCCCGGTTTTGTTCGTCAAGAAGAAGGATGGATCTATGAGGATGTGCATCGACTACAGGGAGTTGAACAAGTTGACGGTGAAGAATAAATACCCATTACCTAGGATCGATGACTTGTTCGATCAGCTTCAGGGGAAGACGGTCTTCTCTAAGATTGATCTCCGTTCGGGTTATCATCAGTTGAGAATCCGAGAGGAGGACATTCCAAAGACGGCTTTCCGCACTAGGTATGGACATTACGAGTTTCTGGTTATGTCATTCGGACTAACCAATGCTCCTGCAGCATTCATGGACCTGATGAATAGAGTATTCAAGGATTTCCTCGATATCTGTGTAATTGTGTTTATCGACGACATCCTCGTGTACTCTCAATCAGAAGAGGAGCACGAGTTACATCTTCAGATGGTACTGCAACGACTTCGAGAACACAAGCTCTACGCCAAGTTCAAGAAATGTGAGTTCTGGTTGTCTCAGGTGTCCTTCCTAGGGCACATTGTGAGTAAAGATGGGATCAAGGTGGATCCCGGGAAGATTGAATCCGTCAGGGATTGGCCGAGACCGAAGACAGTGACAGAGATCAGAAGCTTCTTGGGATTAGCTGGGTACTACCGTAGGTTCGTGGAGGGGTTCTCCAAAATTTCAATGCCCCTAACCGAGCTTACGAAGAAGAATCAGCGTTTTATCTGGTCAGATAAATGCGAAGCGGGTTTTCAGGAGCTGAAACAGAGGTTGATTACTGCTCCGGTACTAGCTTTGCCTTCGGACAAGGAGAAGTTCGTAGTCTACTGTGACGCATCCAAACAGGGTTTGGGGTGTGTATTGATGCAGGCCGATCGGGTCATCGCTTATGCCTCCCGTCAGTTAAAGGATTATGAACAGCGATACCCGACTCATGATCTAGAATTGGCCGCAGTGGTTTTTGCACTGAAGATTTGGCGGCATTACCTGTATGGAGAGAAGTGCGAGATCTATACCGACCATAAAAGTCTCAAGTATTTCTTTACTCAGAAAGATTTGAACATGAGACAAAGGCGTTGGTTGGAATTAGTGAAGGATTACGATTGCGAGATCCTCTATCATCCCGAAAAAGCCAATGTAGTGGCTGATGCCCTGAGTAGAAAGGGTCCCGGGCAAGTAGCTAGCATGGTTCAGATCTCACCCCAGCTAGCTGAGGATATGGTTAGATCCAGCATTGAGTTTGTGGTAGGTCAGCTTCACAACTTAACGCTGCAATCTGATCTGTTGGAAAGAATAAAAGTCGCTCAGATGACAGATCCGGAGTTAGTGAAGATCCGAGATGAGGTATTGGCTGGTCAAGCCAAAGACTTTTCAGTGTCAGACAGTGGGATGCTTTTGTATAAAGCCAGGGTTTGTGTTCCGAACAGTGTGGAACTGAGAAATGAGATCTTTGAGGAGGCTCATTCTACCCCATATTCTCTACATCCCGGCACCACCAAGATGTACCAAGATTTGAAACCGTACTTCTGGTGGAACGGTATGAAGAAGAATTTGGTAGAATTCGTATCGAGATGCCTCACTTGTCAGCAGATCAAGGCTGAACATCAGAGACCAGCATGGTTGTTGCAGCCTCTAACCCTACCAGAATGGAAATGGGAGGATATTACGATGGATTTTGTGGTCGGGCTACCTAGGACCACGGGTATGCATGATTCCATCTGGGTAGTGGTGGACCGATTTACGAAATCTGCTCATTTCCTGCCGGTCAGAACAACATTTACAGTGGATCAGTTGGCAGAACTGTACGTCAGAGAGATAGTGAGACTTCACGGGGTACCGAAGTCTATAGTTTCGGACAGGGATCCGAAATTCACCTCAAAATTTTGGCAAGGTTTGCAACGGGCAATGGGTACGAAGCTAAAATTCAGTACAGCATTTCATCCTCAGACAGATGGTCAGTCCGAAAGGACAATTCAGATATTGGAGGATATGTTGAGAGCCTGTGTTATGGACTTTGAGGGTTCATGGAGTAAATATCTACCGTTAATAGAGTTCTCTTACAACAACAGTTATCAGAGTACGATAGGGATGGCACCCTATGAACTGTTGTACGGTAGGAAATGTAGATCCCCTATCCACTGGGTGGGATGAGACAGGGGAGAGGAAATACCTAGGTCCTGAGTCAGTTCAGCGGACCAATGAGGCAATAGAAAAGATAAAAGCTTGAATGCTTGCCTCACAGAGCAGACAGAAGAGTTACGCAGATCCGAAACGTAGAGATGTTGAGTTCCGAGTAGGGGACCATGTGTTTTTGCGAGTATCTCCGATGAAGGGGATTAAACGTTTCGGGAAAAGAGGCAAGCTATGCCCTAGGTTTACAGGACCTTTCGAGATTCTCGAAAAGATAGGTCAAGTAGCATATCGGTTAGCATTGCCTCCAGCCTTATCAGCAGTGCACAACGTATTCCATGTCTCAATGTTGAGAAAATACGTTTCAGACCCCTCTCATATACTCAGTTATGAGAGTCTTCAGCTTCAGCCAGACATGTCATATGAGGAACAGCCAGTGCAGATCCTGGATAGAAAGGATAAAGTCCTTCGGAATAAGACCATAGCATTGGTCAAGGTTCTCTGGAGAAACAGCAAGGTGGAGGAAGCCACCTGGGAGCTAGAGTCAGATATGAGAGCTCAATATCCAGAGTTATTCAGGTTAGATTTCGGGGACGAAATCCTTTTAAGGGGGGGATAGTTGTAAAGCCCGCTTAGCTAATTTGGAAATTATCAGTTAATTGGGATTAATTATGAAATTATTTATAGCTATTTAAATAATTTATGATACTGTTATTTATGTTATTCAGCAGTTTTTATATTTCGCATTTCCAGTGTCCGGTATTTTGGAACTCGGCGTTTGGCTCAGTAGAAATCACAACTTAGTATGTTAGTATTTTGGGGACGGGTTTTAGACATTGGGAATGTCGGGAATGGCCGGGAATTTAGAATGTCCCAAAAATACCCCTTTAGTATGATTTATGTGATTTTATGGTGGAGGGGCAAAATGGTCTTTTTGCCCCATTAGTATGTTGTCTTATGTGATTTATTAAATGGAAAATAAATGATAATTGTTTATTTATTTAATTGCTTTTGGCTGAAATGGATTTAATAAATGATTTATTAATAGTGGCTTGATTCATTTATGCCTTTTTACAAAAATATGCTAAGTTAGAAAAATAGAAATTTCAAAAGAAAAGCTCTCTTTTCTCTCTCTCTTTCTACTGAAACTTGGAGTGCTTGGAGCTGGATTTTTGTGGTGTTTCAAGCTTGATTTGCAAAACTCTAGTGAATTCTTGTTTGTGGTAGGTGTCTTCTAGCTTTCTCCTCTTTTATTTTAAGAAAAGTTTGATATATTGTTGATGCATGCATGTTTTTGTGGCTGTTGTTATGGCTGTGTTTAGTTGGTTTTTCTGAAGTTCAAAGCATGATTATTTGATGTTAATTGAGTTGTTTGAAGCATGATTAGCTAGGTTGTTCAAGCTTTGAGTTTTCTATGTAAAAATGTGGTTTTTGGAAGGAAAATGTTGTGAATATGTTCTGTGATGTTGTTGTTGTTTCTATTAGTTTGCAGAGGTGTTTTTATGCTTAGTTAAGTAGAATTAAGCTAGTGGAATGCATGTTTAGGTGGTTTTGCTCAAGCTTGAGTTTGGAACTCAAAGCTTGACCTCCAATGGCAAATTTTGTATCTGTGGTTTCTGGGTAGGTTTGATGCCTTGGATATGTTATTTGGGACATATAGAACAGGTCTGGAAAGTTTGGGACCAATTGGGGTTGAATTGGTCGAGTTATGAATTTTTATGGTTGTCGCTCGCGAGGAACCGGATTCGGTTGTGCATCCGGTTCGGATGGGGTCTGAATTTCCCGCAGGATTCGGTTGGGCAACCTGGCCTCTGGGTTGGGGGATTTTTCAGAACCCTAGTTTTCCTCGTTTTTAGGTTTTTAGGGGTATTGCCATGCTTTTTATCGATAGGGAAACTTTTAGTTTCAAGTTTTAGTCCCCGGGAAGTGATTTAGCGTATCACTTATAGCGTTGTGATTTTTATGGTTTAGGAGTCAGTAATCCGCCGCTCAGCTTCAGTTCCAGTCAGGTTGACCGGCACACCTGAAATCGGAATCCAGGTAAGATTAGTATAACAGTATGCATATGTAGATTACATGTTTAGCGAGCATGTAGGAAGCCTGTTAGATTACATTAGTTGTATGTTGGCTTCGAACCATTCAACCCTGTCACGTCGGTACAGGCTGGAGTATGACCAGCAGCCGGAGTATGACCGGTTTGACCGATCAGGCTGACACTTGGTTGGTGGTTCCGTGCTATTGACGTATCCCGTCGGTACAGGCTGGAGTATGACCAGCAGCCGGAGTATGACCGGTTCGACCGATCAGGAGGATATAGTAACACGTCGGTACAGGCTGGAGTATGACCAGCAGCCGGAGTATGACCGGTTCGACCGATCAGGTTGTTACGTGTCAATAGTACCGTCCCTATGAACGTTCAAAACTCAGTACCATGTTGGACATGGCAGTAGTGGCTCAGTACCATGTTGGACATGGCAGTAGCGGGACTCAGTATCGTGTTGGACACGGCAGTTAGTTATGTATGATATTATTATGCTTTTCTTACTGAGTCTGTTGACTCACAGTTTATGTTCATGTGTAGGTAAAGGCAAGGCTGTAGCTGATGGACCGTGAGCGAGCTTATGAGATTGTACATGTCGGGACGGTTAGGCCTGGAGCGTACGATCCTCGGGACAGCACGGCTGAGATTTTTGTAACGGTCGTTAGACGACTTTTATTTTGATGTAATAGTTAAACAGTTAAAACGTTTGTAAATGATTTTATAAATCGGGATCCCGAGACTTTTATAATATGGTTTATAAGTTTAATTAAAAAAGCAAAATTTTAATTAATCACGTTTTTCCATAAACCTCGTTGATTAGCAACGAGCTGCACAGTACGTTTAAAAATCACGTAATACGCCTAAGATAGTTAGGGTGTTACAGTACAACTCGCAATTTTTTCGTTTTTCTTCGATTTTTCATGCTTTTTCATGGAATTAACTTCCAATTTTTTGTGTAGTTCTATATTTATACTATTACTATTCCTAATTCAATTCTAATTATCATTATGAATTAATTTAATATTTTTTCAATTTAATTCAAGATATTAGTGTAATTTGAATTTAAAAATAGTTAGTATCTATCTTTTTTGCTTAATAATCTATCTTATTTTTAAATTTGATTATATTTTATCTTATTTTTAAATTTAAGGTCAGATTTTAAATTTTTAAATTAATTTTTTTTTTAAATAATTTGACCTTATTTAAATTTAAAATAAGATAACTATAATCATGTAATTTTAAATAGATGTAAGATATTTTGCTAACTTTTAAATTTTGTTATTTTATTTATTTAAATTACATTTAAAATCTGAAAAAGATATACATTTATCTTTTTTAATTTTTTATTTAATTTTTATATATAAAATAACATTTAAATTTTAAAAGTAGTTAGCAAATTTTTGAAATGATATTTAAGTTGGTCGAAACCTAATTTTTCAAAATTGTAGTTTTAATTTTAAATTTAAATTTTTTTAAAAAAATTTCGAATTATTCAAATTTTTTTAAAAAAAATTTTCGAAAATTATTTTTTTATTTAATTAATTATTTCGAAATTAATAATTTAATTTAAAATTAAATAAATCCTACATCCAACTATCCAGCTAACCTTGGTTCAGGAGTATGTGTTTTAGCTTGTGTGTAAGTTTTCAAAACCTATTATTACTTGATTGCAAATAGCCATGGTTACTTTTTGCCAAATTTATTGATCTGATGGCTCCCTTGGTCAAGATAATAATTTGTAACAGGTATATTTACAAACTTCTTTCATCTGTGTATGACCTAGCAACATGATAGGACCCATCCAAAGTGTGCCTGTGTGAGTCTATGTGTTTAATTTTATTATAGATGCATATAGGTTGTTGTTGCTAAATAAAATATCATAGTTCTTGATAGATTTTATTTAGGCCCATTTAGTTTTTGGGCCTATTCAATTAATAACAGTTGTTCATTTTAAGGTTAAATTCCTCTCTTTTGGGCCTTGTGTGAGAGTTGGGAGCCATAGAAGTGGGTACGAAATACTGAACCCAGCACCCCCTCACATGAACCACCCCAATTGTGAAGGCCCATTTGCCTGATTTGAATAACTGTAGTGGGTTAATTAAACTAGTTTAACCTAATAAAAATTGATTAGCAACATAATTAATTTCATTTATTTTGAAATTAATTTAAGAAAATTATAGTTTAAAGAATTTTTTATTCTAAGCTAAACTATATGTATTTTCTTGTATTTAATTAAATATAGAATTATAACCATCTAGATTCTTTCTAAAGCTTAATTTAAATTTTTCATTAAATATTCCTATTTAAGTTGATATTTAGTTATCTATAACTAATCAACTTAAATCTGAATATCTTTTGAATTTCAAATTTCAAAATTAAGTTGAGGAATTTTAGGCATTGGTTATTCAGATTCTTTAGATATTTTTTAAGTTAATATCTTTTCGAATATTAACTTAAAATGGAATATTTTAGATATTTTTTAGGCTAATATCTTTTCGAATATTAACTTAAAATGGAATATTTTTGAATTAAGTGGTTACAAATTAATTTTTGATATTTAATTAAATTTAAATTTGAAAATATTTAAGTTCTAGATTTCTTCTAATACAACTTAAATTAGATATTTTTTCAAATTTTGTGGAAAAGATACTTAGTCAAATAAGATATTTTCTAGATAGTTATTTCTAGACTACTTATTATTTCTAATATTAAATAGGAAAATATTATACATTGTGAAATTAATTATTTAAATAATTAATTTTGGTACAATTTATTTTAAGTATATTTTTTCCTAGTATTAAACTAGAGATTAATAATTAAGCCTTCTCTACACTTAATTATTTATTTCTTGAATTTAATACATTTAATTAATTTGAAATTAAATATCTAAGTTGATTTTCATCATGATACTTAAATATTTCTTTTTCATGACACTTAATTAAATAGAAAATTATTTTTAGTTGAAATTTATTTTGTTAACTAAATTTAAATAATTTTCAAAATCTATTTTTTCTTTATTTTATTAATCAAATTTCGAAATTGCATTTCTTAAATGCTGAAATTTCGAATTTTATTTGAAAAATAGATTAAAGTTGTAAATTATTTGTTTTAATTTTGGACCAACTTAAATCAATGATTTTTTCATTTAATGATTAATTAAAATAAATGAAGTAAAATATATTTTTCTTTATTGTATTAATCAATTTTCGAAATTGCATTTCATAATGAAAGATGATTTTGAATTTATCTTGAAAAAATAGATTAAGTTGTAAATTAATTATTTATTTTAATTAATTCTTGGATCAACTTAAATCAATGATTTTTTCATTTATTGATTAATTTAAAATAAATTGAATTAAATTATATTATTAGAGATTGAATTAATTAGTCAAAGGAAAATCTAGATAGATGATATATTTGCTTGAAGTATTTTTCTAGTGTATTTAATTAAATAGAAAATTAATATTTAAGTTGATTTTCATCATCATACTTAAATATTTGAAATTTTTCATATATATATTTAATTAAATAGGAAAATTATATTTTTGTTGTAGATTAATTTTATTAATTAATTTTGGGCTAACATTAAATTAGAATATTTTTTCCAGGATTAATTTTTTATTTTAACATGCATTTTCGAAAAATTGTATCCTTGAATACTTTAATTTTTCGAAATGCAATATATATATTTATAGAAAATTAAATTTGAGTTGTAAATTAATTAAAATTAATTTTGTAACAACTTAAATTGAATATATTTCTAAATATTTATTGGAAATTATTACTAAGATGGAAATAATTCATATCCATCTAAGTAAAATTTATAAATATTAAATTAAAATTTATATTTATATTTAGAATTTTTCATTCTAAATTGGAAATTTTAATTAATAAATATATATATTTAAAATAAATAGATTAAATAAAGAGAATCAAAGAAAATACAACTCTCTTTAAATAATGAGCTTTATTATTAAGATATTCGATCTCCATTGTGGGTTTTACACCGCGTTTGTTTTAGTGAGTAATCCTCCCTAATGGAGGAACGTTCATTAGCAATTTCGCACCGTTTAACCTCGCACGATAATTAGTTTGTAAGTGTTTTGTATGGTATGGATCACCCTAATGGTGGCGACCATACTTGACTTGCAAATTGCGAAACAATGGTGGAAGCTCATAAGATAGAATTGCCTTGACTCTCGCCTAAACGGGACAACGCTGAATTCCAATCTTGATCGAATAAAAGGTTGCTAGAATGTTTAACATTTTAGATGAGCTGACAACTCTATTCAATGGATGGTAGCTTTGACTCTCGCCTAAACGGGACACTGTATCAGTTTGTTGAAAAACCTTGGAAATTATTTAGGATTGTAAGTTTTAGTATTTTCACTTGTCATTCCTACTTGCTATATGTTTAATAATTTCTAAATTGTGTATGAATTTATATTAAACCATGTTATTTTCTGTTATTAAGTTGTAGTTTAATTTCGAATCTTCATTGTTGGTCTAACTTGGCTTGTTTATCTAATGAGATAAATCCCTAGTGGATTTTCACCATCAGACATACATAATAGTGTTAGATCTCGAAAGATAAATATTGTATATGCGACATCTAGCTGTTCATCAATTGATGACACCTTAGACTAGTATTTTTACGGTATGAAACAAGAAGATTGTATAAATAAGATTACTTTGACTTTCGCTAATCGAAGCATCATTGGATTCTTATTTTAAATGAAATTATCCTAATTCCTCTTTGCTTATTCATTTCGAATTAGCTCAATAACATATCATTGAATGAATGGTCTATAAATCATTTCATGTCAATCTATATTTTCTCTTAAGAAATTAAATGACGCATATGATTATAATCCCGAAATTCTATTCCCAATTGATATAAATCCTCAATCTTAGAAATCTCCTACTTGTATGGGCAAATCTGACTTAGAGTTTGTATTAGTAGTGCTGGTCCAAGATAGAATTACTCATTATATTTGGTATAAATTTAAGTCTTTGACTTTAATTTTAGATTCCAAATAGAAATTTTCTTACATTTCTAATTCCAGAATACAATACAGTTACACTTTCTCAAGTGTTTAATATCCATAATCTATTAATGGATTAAAACTGTATGGAATATGAGTTAGGTATTCTGTGACCAGGATCCACTTGCAGTATTCTTAAAACTCTTTGATGTAACTAAACCTATGTCATCAAAAGACACTACCACTTTTTTTTAATCTATGGCATTTGTATCTTGTTCATAATGGATTTGACAAGATCAATCTCTGCAAAGAGTTAATATGCCTATATCCACTGAAAGTAGTTCATCTAATTCGCAGATGGATGTACATTCAGGGGTGGATATGAGTTTTTCGTTGTATTCTTAAAACGATAACTCTAGATTATACCTTTTAGCAAGAAATTTGAAATGTTTGAAAATTTCATTAATTTCTAGCAATGGTTAAAACCATTAAGGTAAGTGGTTAAGGATCTTGCGAACTGATAGGGGTGGACAAATAGTTAGTAGATATGCAGTTCAAAGATCATTAATTTGTTTTTTGAATTATATCCAAACTTACCTCCCCAGAAATTTCGAGTTGCATGTTGATGATTAGTTACTAGTCGTTTCCTAATTCCTTCTATGGTAATACAATTTCAGAATGATGTAATGGTTGTATACTTAATGTAAATCATTACTAGATTCATGGATGACCTAATCAAAATCTTAAGAAAAGTTAGAACTGTTCACCATTGTTTGTTAGCTATTCTAAGTGATTAGGGGTGGACCATCCCATTGTCAATAGATAAGAAAGTGTTTGTTCAAACAAATACTACTTTTCTAAGATAATGACTAAGTCTGAAAACAAGTAGCAAATAAAGGAGATATTTTTTCTTGATTCCAAAAGTGTTCTATCATCTTATTTGACATATGATGATCCCACTGCCTCTGTTGTCTTGTCACAACCGAAGAGATCAATACCATTTAGTTTTCTTAGACATAATTCACGGTACCTTGTCGTAGTGGGAGAGTTTCTAGGAACTCACCTTCTCATGACTTGGGAGACACTAATGATTAAAATCCATTGTGAGTTTAAACAAATAATGGATTGTCAAGATAAGAAACTAAGAAGAAAGCCAATAGAACTATGGTTTAATCCATTCACATGGAATAACCTAAAGTTTTCTATTACAAGGACATAAAAGGAAATTTTTGTTTATAAGTCTATTCAATGGACTTAACAAACTTCCTGTTCCTATTATTATAGGTTTGAGTTTATCTAAACCTATGGCTTGTGGTATACCTGGTAATTACTTACTCTAATGCAAGCAACTTACTTTAGTAAGATGCTGAAGCATTTTCTTTCTAATGGCAATCTATAGAAGCTTCACAACTTCTTAGGCATAGATTTTATTTATCTAAGGAAAAGTCTCAACTATTCTAGAAAAGATAAAGCCATGAAAGAATTTCTTATATCAACAAGGAGAGGTCTTAGATATGCTTTTGTATGCCTTAGACCAGACTCCTGCTGTTGAGTGGGAGTAATGAGTAGGTATCAGATTAATCCAGGAGAAGAACATTGGAAGACAATCAAGTAAATCCTAAGATTAAGAAGAGGAACTATATGTTAGTCTATAAGGGTGTGTTTAAAACTCTTAGACTACACCATATCAGATTTCAAAATTTGCCTTTGTGCTGGAAATCTTTCTGATAAGATGGTGGTTACTCTGGGGGTAGAATAGTGATTTTGGAGAAGTGTAAAAACTTATCTGAAGTCTCTAGGTCTACCAGAAAGGGACTGAATATTAAAGTTGCAGGAAAGGTACTCATTCAGTCTAAGGAAAGTTCTATACATTTTTGGCAGCATTCCAAATTTCCTAAACTACTAGTGTTAATTTCCTGATTAACCAAAGGTAGTTGCCAAAGCTATAGACTCCAGTATCCCAAGAGAGTATATAGAGAGGAATTTCACAATATCAATAATTTTGTGATTAAGGAAGAGTAATGGTGGAGAAAAGGTTGTGGTTAATTCAACCTTTCAGATCCTATTACGAGGAGTTTACTACTACTACACTTGATTTGTATATCGAGGTGTTGAGATTATTTGAAACGCATTTTTTGTTTTATATTAGTGCAAGTGGGAGTTTGTTGGGTTTTATGCCCTAAATAAAACTCATTTCAATATAATCAAATTTAATTATTATTATAGATCAGAAATAACGTTTAATGTTGCATGGTTCACATGAATTATTTCATGATTATATGTACATAATGTATGAATTCATCTGAAACCCTTTCCACATACTTGATCCTGTTTATTGTGCTGTTAGCACATTGGAAAGTAAACATGACTACGTGAATAAAGTTTCCTAGATTTATCAGACACAGGGTTTTACTGATATGATAATCTACAACAGAGTTTACCTGCATTTGGAGAAGTGCTATGTTCTTTCCAGAGCATTGGTTAAAGTAAAGCTCAGGTTGGATGCATGGAGTATGCATCGGAAGGGACCGATATTGAACTTTGACTTAGATTTATTAAACTTACCGTAATATCTATTCAAGTCAATATCGCCTAGTTGATCCTAGATCAAATGTTCTTAATCCTGTTATGATTAGGCTCAATCTCAGGAGGCTATTCGTGTTCTTTGATTTGTTAGTTAAGTCTACTTTTAGGTCAGGGTGATACGTACATTTTGGGAACACGGTAGTGCAATTGAGTGGGAGCGCTATCATAAAAATGGAATCTATAGCTTCTATCTGGCGAATAGTAAGCAAAGGATGATCTCCTTCGAGCTTGACCAAACGAACATAAATGGTGGAGTACTCATTTCACATAAGCTGAAATATCATTTATACGGGGTCAAGTGTTTTAACGATAAAATACATAGTAGGGTGTTACGGTAATCTAATCCCTTTACAGTGTAGATCATTCATATAGAGGATCATTGATCACATTAGGATTATAACAATGGATAACTAATGATGTGTCTATATGGTGGAACATATAGAGCATTCTATATACTGAGAGTGTAATTGTAAGTTCTATGCGTGGATTCAACGAAGAATTAATAAGTTAGTGAATTTTAGTGCTAAATTCTTGATCTACTTATTGGAAGCTCGGTTATATAGACCCATGGTCCCCGCACTAGTTGAGATAATATTGCTTGTGAGACTCATGTAATTGGTTTTGATTAATAAATTATAATTCTTAAATTAGACTATGTCTATTTGTGAATTTTTCACTAAGTAAGGGCGAAATTGTAAAGAAAGAGTTTTAGGGGCATATTTGTAAATTATGATACTTTGTATGGTTCAATTAATAAATATGATAAATGACAATATTATTTAATAATTATTTATAGTTACTAAATAGTTAGAATTGGCATTTAAATGGTTGAATTAGAAAATTGGCGTTTTTGAGAAAATCAGATGCAGAAAAGATAAAACTGCAAAATTGCAAAAAGTGAAGCCCAAATCCACTAGTATAGGGCCGGCCACTTTTATAGGAATTTACCTCTGATATTTTCATTATTTTAATGCCAAATATTTCAAACCTAACCCTAGTGGAATGCTATAAATAGATAGTGAAGGCTTCAGGAAAATGACACTTTTTTTCTGACACTTTCTGAATCAGAAAAACCTGAGCCTTCTCTCTCCCTATCTTTGGCCGAACCCACTCTCTCTCTCTTCCTCTTGAATTTCGAAATCCTTAGTGTATGAGTAGTGCCCACACACAGCAAGTGATACCTCAATCATAGTGAGGAAGATCGTGAAGAAAGACTTTCAGCAAGAAGGAGGTTTCAGCATCAAAGATTCAGAGAAAGAGATCCAAGTTCAGATATTGATAATGCTCTGCTACAGAAAGGTATCAAGGGCTAGATATCTGAACGGAAGGAGTCATTATGTTCCGCTGCACCCAATGTAAGGTTTCTTTAACTTTATATGTGTTTATTTCATCGTTTTAGAAAGTTCATATTTAGGGTGTTAATCAACATACTTGTGAGTAGATCTAAGATCCTGGTAAAATAATTTCCAACAGTTGGCTGATTGAGGATGTCTGGAAGCCATCTTGACCTTCATGACGACGTTTGAAAGCTGTCCGGACCGACATCACTGTCGGAGTGATGTATTGCTGACACTCATTTGAAATCATCCGGTGTCACCACCCTCCGATGGTATTTCGACGGGCGTTCATGGGTGGTGATTGAGGATGTTTGAAAGCCATCTTGACTAAAATCATCCGACGTCACAACCATCAAATGGGTGGTTACGTTGGTTAATTGAGGATCATGAAAGCTGTCCGAACCGACTTCACTGTCGGAGTGATGTATTGCTGACACTCATTTGAAATCATCCGACGTCAACACCCTCCGATGGTATTTAAGCGGCCGTTCACGTTGGGTGATTGAGGATGTGTGAAAGCCATATTGACCGACTCCATTGTCAGAAGTATGGGGGACACTCGTCTAAAATCATGAGGCATCACAACAATCAACTGGGTGGTTACGTTGGTTGATTTAGGATGCTTGAAAGCTGTCCAAACCGACTTCACTGTCTGAGTGATTTATTGTTGACACTCATTTGAAATCATCCGGCGTCACCATCCTCCGATGGGATATCGGGGGGCGTTCACGTTCGGTGATTGAGGATGTTTGAAAGCCAAAAATCATCCGGCGTCACAACCGTCTACTGGGTGGTTACGTTGGTTGATTGAGGATGTTGGAAAGCTGTCCGAACCGACTTCGCTGCCGGAGAGATGTATTGCTGCCACTCATTTGAAATCATCCTGCGACACCACCCTCCGATGGGATTTCGGCGGGCGTTCACGTTGGGTGATTGAGTATGTTTGAAAGCCATCTTGACCGACTTCATTATCAGGAGGATGGGGACACTCGTCTAAAATCATGCGGCGTCACAACCATCAACTGGGTGGTAACGTCGGTTAATTCAAGATGTTTGAAAGTTGTCCGAACCGACTTCACTGTCAGAGTGATGTATTACCGACACTCAATTGAAATCCTCCGGCGTCACAACCTTTCGATGCAATTTCGGCGGAAGTTCACATTGGTTGATTGAGGATGTTTGAAAGCCATCTTGACCGAATTCATTGTCAGAAGGATGGGGGATACTCGTCTAAAATCATGCGGCGTCACAACCATTAACTTGCTGGTTACGTTGGTTGATTGAGGATGTTTGAAAGCAGTCCGAACCGAGTTCACTGTCGGAGTAATGTATTGCCGACACTCATTTGAAATCATCCGGTTGCGTCTAAAATCATGCGGCGTCACAACCATCAACTTGGTGGTTACGTTGGTTGATTGAGGATGTTTGAAAGCTGTCTGAACCGACTTCACTGTCGAAGTGATGTATTGCCGACACTCATTTGAAATCATCCGGTGTCACCACCTTTCGATGGGATTTCGACGGGCGTTCATGTTTGGTGATTGAGGATATTTGAAAGCCAACTTGACCGACTTCATTGTCAGAAAGATGGGGGACACTCATCTAAACTCATCCGTCGTCACTACCATCAACTGGGTGATTACGTTGGTTGATTGAGGATGTTTGAAAGCTGTCCGAACTGACTTCATTGTCGGAGGGATGTATTGCTGACACTCATTTGAAATCATCCGGCGTCACCACCCTCAGATGGGATGTCGGCGGCGAATCACGTTGGGTGATTGAGGTGTTTAAAAGCCATCTTGACAGACTTCATTGCCAGACAGATGGGCGACATTCGTCTAAAATCATCCGGCGTCACAACCGTCAACTGGGTGATTACGTTAGTTGATTGAGGATGTTTGAAAGTTGTTTGAACCAACTTCGCTGTCGGAGTGATGTATTGTTGACACTCATTTGAAATCATCTGGTGGCACCACCCTCTGATGGGATCTCGGCGCGCATTCACGTTGGGTGATTGAGGATGTTTGAAAGCCATCTTGATTGACTTCATTGTCAGAAGGATGGGGGACACTCGTCTAAAATAATGCGGTGTCACAACCATCAACTGGGTGGTTACGTTGGTTGATTGAGGATGTTTGAAAGCTGTTCAAACCTACTTCACTGTCGAAGTGACGTATTGCTGACACTCATTTGAAATCATCCAGTTTCACCACCCTCCGATGGGATTTCGGTGGGCGTTCACGTTAGGTGATTGAGGATGTTTGAAAGCCATCTCTACCGACTTCATTGTCAGAAGGATGGGGGACACTCGTCTAAACTCATCCGGCGTCACAACCATCAACTGGGTGGTGACGTTCGTTGATTGAGGATGTTTGAAAGCGGTCCGAACCGACTTCACTGTCGGAGTGATGTATTGCCGACACTCATTTGAAATCATCCGGCATCACCACCCTCAGATGGGATGTCGGCGGGCATTCACGTTGGGTGATTGAGGTGTTTTAAAGCCATCTTGACTGATTTCATTGCCAGACAGATCGGGGACACTCGTCTAAAATCATCCGGCGTCACAACCGTCAACTTGGTGGTTACGTTGGTTGATTGAGGATGTTTGGAAACTATCCGAACCGACTTCGCTGTGGGAGAGATGTATTGCTGCCACTCATTTGAAATCATCCTCCGACACCACCCTCCGATGGAATTTTGGCGGGCGTTCACGTTGGGTGATTGAGTATGTTTGAAAGCCATCTTGACCGACTTCATTGTAAGGAGGATAGGGACACTCGTCTAAAATCATGCGGCGTCACAACCATCAACTGGGTGGTAACGTCGGTTGATTCAAGATGTTTGAAAGTTGTCCGAACCGACTTCACTGTCGGAGTGATATATTGCCGACACTCTATTGAAATCCTCTGGCGTCACCACCTTTCGATGCGATTTCGGTGGAAGTTCACATTGGTTGATTGAGGATGTTTGAAAGCCATCTTGACCGAATTCATTGTCAGAAGGATGGGGGATACTCGTCTAAAATCATGCGGCGTCACAACCATCAACTTGCTGGTTACGTTGGTTGATTGATGATGTTTGAAAGCGTTCGGAACCGACTTCACTGTCGGGGTGATGTATTGCCGACACTCATTTGAAATCATCCGGTGCGTCTAAAATCATGCGGCGTCACAACCATCAACTTGGTGGTTACGTTAGTTGATTGAGGATGTTTGAAAGCTGTCTGAACCGACTTCACTGTCGGAGTGATGTATTGCCGACAATCATATGAAATCATCCGGTGTCACCACCTTTCGATGGGTTTTCGACGAGCGTTCACGTTTGGTGATTGAGGATATTTGAAAGCCATCTTGACCGACTTCATTGTCAGAAAGATGGGGGACACTCATCTAAACTCATCCGTCGTCACAACCATCAACTGGGTGGTTACGTTGTTTGATTGAGGATGTTTGAAAGCTGTCCGAACTGACTTCATTGTTGGAGGGATGTATTGCCGACACTCATTTGAAAACATCCGGCGTCACCACCCTTAGATGGGATGTCGGCGGCCAATCACGTTGGGTGATTGAGGTGTTTAAAAGCCATCTTGACAGACTTCATTGCCAGACAGATGTGCGACACTCGTCTAAAATCATCCGGCGTCACAACCGTCAACTGGGTGTTTACGTTAGTTGATGGAGGATGTTTGAAAGCTGTTTGAACCAACTTCGCTGTCGGAGTGATGTATTGCTGACACTCATTTGAAATCATCTGGTGTGACCACCCTCTGATGGGATCTCAGCGCGCATTCACGTTGGGTGATTGAGGATGTTTGAAAGCCATCTTGATCGACTTCATTGTCAGAAGGATGGGGGACACTCGTCTAAAATAATGCGGTGTCACAACCATCAACTGGGTGGTTACGTTGGTTGATTGAGGATGGTTGAAAGCTGTTGGAACCTACTTCACTGTCGGAGTGACGTATTGCTGTCACTCATTTGAAATCATCCAGTGTCACCACCCTCCGATGGGATTTCGGTGGGCGTTCACGTTAGGTGATTGAGGATGTTTGAAAGCCATCTCTACCGACTTCATTGTCAGAACGATGGGGGACACTCGTCTAAACTCATCCGGCGTCACAACCATCAACTGGGTGGTGACGTTGGTTGATTGAGGATGTTTGAAAGCGGTCCGAACCGACTTCACTGTCAGAGTGATGTATTGCCGACACTGATTTGAAACATCCGGCATCACCACCCTCAGATGGGATGTCGCCGGGCGTTCACGTTGGGTGATTGAGGTGTTTGAAAGCCATCTTTACTGACTTCATTGCCAGACAGATCGGGGACACTTTTCTAAAATCATCCGGCGTCACAACCGTCAACTTCGTGGTTACGTTGGTTGATTGAGGATGTTTGGAAGCTATCCGAACCGACTTCGCTGTCGGAGAGATGTATTGCTGCCACTCATTTGAAATCATCCTGCGACACCACCCTCCGATTGGATTTCAGCGGGCGTTCACGTTGGGTGATTGAGTATGTTTGAAAGCCTTCTTGACCGACTTCATTGTCAGGAGGATGGGGACACTCGTCTAAAATCATGCGGCGTCACGACCATCAACTTGGTGGTAACGTCGGTTGATTCAAGATGTTTGAAAGTTATCCGAACCGACTTCACTGTCGGAGTGATGTATTGCCGACACTCAATTGAAATCCTCCGGCGTCACCACCTTTCGATAAGATTTCGGCGAAAGTTCACATTGGCTGATTGAGGATGTTTGAAAGCCATCTTCACCGAATTCATTGTCAGAAGGATGGGGGATACTCGTCTAAAATCAAGCGGCGTCACAACCATCAACTTGCTGGTTACGTTGGTCGATTGAGGATGCTTGAAAGCAGTCCGAATCGACTTCACTGTCGGAGTGATGTATTGCCGACACTCATTTGAAATCATCCGGTTGCGTCTCAAATCATGCGGCGTCACAACCATCAACTTGGTGGTTACGTTCGTTGATTGAGGATGTTTGAAAGCTGTTTGAACCGACTTCACTGTCGGAGTGATGTATTGCCGACACTCATTTGAAATCATCCGGTGTCACCTCCTTTCGATGGGATTTCGACGGGCGTTCACGTTTGGTGATTGAGGATATTTGAAAGCCATCTTGACCGCCTTCATTGTCAGAAGGATGGGCGACACTCGTCTAAACTCATCCGGTGTCACAACCATCAGCTGGGTGGTGACGTTGGTTGATTGAGGATGTTTGAAAGCTGTCCGAACCGACTTCACTGTCGGAGTGATGTGTTGCCGACACTCATTTGAGATCATCCGGCATCATCACCCTCAGATGGGATGTCGGCGGGCGTTCACGTTGGGTGATTGAGGTGTTTGAAAGCCATCTTGACTGATTTCATTGCCAGACAGATGGGGGACACTCGTCTAAAATCATCCAGTGTCACAACCACCAACTTCGTGGTTACGTTGGTTGATTGAGGATGTTTGAAAGCTATCCGAACCGACTTCGCTGTCGGAGAGATGTATTGCTGCCACTCATTTGAAATCATCCTGCGACAACACCTTACGATGGGATTTTGGCGGGCGTTCACGTTGGGTGATTGAGGATGTTTGAAAGCCATCTTGACAGACTTCATTGTCAGAAGGATGGGGACACTCGTCTAAAATCATGTGGCGTCAGAACCATCAACTGGGTGGTTAGGTTGGTTGATTCAGGATGTTTGAAAGCTGTCTGAACCGACTTAACTGTAGGAGTGATGTATTGCCGACACTCATTTGAAATCATCCGGTGTCACCACCTTTCGATGTGATTTCAGCGGGCGTTCACGTTTGGTGATTGAGGATATTTTAAAGCCATCTTGACCGACTTCATTGTCAGAAGGATGGGGGACACTCATCTAAACTCATCCGGCGTCACAACCATCAACTGGGTGGTTACGTTGGTTGATTGAGGATGTTTGAAAGCTGTCCGAACCGACTTCACTGTCGGAGTGATGTATTGCCGACACTCATTTGAAATCATCCGGCGTCACCACCCTCAGATGGGATGTCGGCGGGCGTTCACGTTGTGTGATTGAGGTGTTTAAAAGCCATCTTGACAGACTTTATTGCCAGACAGATGGGGGACACTCGTCTAAAATCATCCAGCATCACAACCGTCAACTGGGTGATTACGTTAGTTGATTGAGGATGTTTGAAAGCTGTTTGAACCAACTTCGCTGTCGGAGTGATGTATTGCTGACATTCATTTGAAATCATCTGGTGTCACCACCCTCTGATGGGATCTCGGCGCGCATTCACGTTGGGTGATTGAGGATGTTTGAAAGCCATCTTGATCGACTTCATTGTCAGAAGGATGGGGGTTACTCGTCTAAAATAATGTGGTGTCACAACCATCAACTGGGTGGTTACGTTGGTTGATTGATGATGTTTGAAAGCAGTTCGAACCTACTTCACTGTCGGAGTGACGTATTGCTGACACTCATTTGAAATCATGCAGTGTCACCACCCTCCAATGGGATTTCGATGGGCGTTCACGTTAGGTGATTGAGGATGTTTGAAAGCCATCTCTACCATCTCTACCGACTTCATTGTCAGAAGGATGGGGGACACTCGTCTGAACTCATCCGGCGTCACAACCATAAACTGGGTGGTGATGTTGGTTGATTGAGGATGTTTGAAAGCTGTCCGAACCGACTTCACTGTCGGAGTGATGTATTGCCGACACCCATTTGAAATCATCCGACATCACCACGCTCAGATGGGATGTCAGCGCGCGTTCACGTTGGGTGATTGAGGTCTTTGAAAGCCATCTTGACTGACTTCATTGCCAGACAGATCGGGGACACTCGTCTAAAATCATCCGGCGTCACAACCGTCAACTTCGTGGTTACGTTGGTTGATTGAGGATGTTTGGAAGCTATCCGAACCGACTTCGCTGTCGGAGAGATGTATTGCTGCCACTCATTTGAAATCATCCTGCGACACCGCCCTCTGATGGGATTTCGGCGGGCGTTCATGTTGGGTGATTGAGTATGTTTGAAAGCCATCTTGACCGACTTCATTGTCAGAAGGATGGGGGACACTCGTCTAAACTCATCCGGCGTCACAACCATCAACTGGCTGGTGACGTTGGTTGATTGAGGATGTTTGAAAGCTGTCCGAACCGACCACTGTCGGAGTGATGTATTGCCGACACTCATTTGAAATCATCCGGCATCACCACCCTCAGATGGGATGTCGGCGGGCGTTCACGTTGGGTAATGGAGGTGTTTGAAAGCAGTCTTGACTGACTTCATTGCCAGACAGATGGGGGACACTCGTCTAAAATCATCCGGCGTCACAATCGTCAACTTCGTGGTTACGTTGGTTGATAGAGGATGTTTGGAAGCTATCCGAACCGACTTTGCTGTCGGAGAGATGTATTGCTGCCACTCATTTGAAATCATCATGCGACACCACCCTCCGATGGGATTTCGGCGGGCGTTCACGTTGGGTGATTGAGGATGTTTGAAAGCCATCTTGGAAGAGTTCATTGTCAGAAGGATGGGGACACTCGTCTAAAATCATGTGGCGTCACAACCATCAACTGGGTGGTTAGGTTTGTTGATTCAGGATGTTTGAAAGCTGTCTGAAGCGACTTCACTGTAGGAGTGATGTATTGCCGACACTCATTTGAAATCATTCGGTGTCACCAGCTTTCGATGTGATTTCGGCGGGCGTTCACGTTTGGTGATTGAGGATATTTTAAAGCCATCTTGACCGACTTCATTGTCAGAAGGATGGGGGACACTCATCTAAACTCATCCGGCGTCACAACCATCAACTGGGTGGTTACGTTGGTTGATTGAGGATGTTTGAAAGCTGTCCGAACCGACTTCACTGTCGGAGATATGTATTGCCGACACTCATTTGAAATCATCCAGCATCACCACCCTCAGATGGGATGTCGGCGGAGTTCACGTTGTGTGATTGAGGTGTTTAAAAGCCATCTTGACAGACTTTATTGCCAGACAGATGGGGGACACTCGTCTAAAATCATCCGGCATCACAACCGTCAACTTGGTGATTACGTTATTTGATTGAGGATGTTTGAAAGCTGTTTGAACCGACCTCGCTGTTGGAGTGATGTATTGCTCACACTCATTTGAAATCATTCGGTGTCACCACCCTCTGATGGGATCTCGGCGCGCATTCACGTTGGGTGATTGAGGATGTTTGAAAGCCACCTTGATCAACTTCATTGTCAGAAGGATGGGGGACACTCGTCTAAAATAATGCGGTGTCACAACCATCAACTGGGTGGTTACGTTGGTTGATTCAGGATGTTTGAAAGCTGTCCGAACCTACTTCACTGTCGGAGTGATTTATTGCTGACACTCATTTGAAATCATCCACTGTCACCACCCTCCGATGGGATTTCGGTGGGTGTTCACGTTGGGTGATTGAGGATGTTTGAAAGCCATCTCTACCGACTTCATTGTTAGAAGGATGGGGGACACTCGTCTAAACTCATCCGGCGTCACAACCATCAACTGGGTGGTGACGTTGGTTTATTGAGGATGTTTGAAAGCTGTCCGAACCGACTTCACTGTCTGAGTGATGTATTGCCGACACTCATTTGAAATCATCCGGCATCACCACCCTCAGATGGTATGTCGGCGGGCGTTCACGTTGGGTGATTGAGGTGTTTGAAAGCCATCTTGACTGACTTCATTGCCAGACGGATGGGGGACACTTGTCTAAAATCATCCGACGTCACAACCGTCAACTTCGTGGTTACGTTGGTTGATTGAGGATGTTTGGAAGCTGTCCGAACTGACTTCGCTGTCGGAGAGATGTATTGCTGCCACTCATTTGAAATAATCCTGCGACACCACCCTCCGATGGGATTTCGGCGGGTGTTCACGTTGGGTGATTGAGGATGTTTGAAAGCCATCTTGGTAGACTTCATTGTAAGAAGGATGGGGACACTCGTCTAAAATCATGTGGCGTCACAACCATCATCTGGGTCGTTAGGTTCGTTGATTCAGGATGTTTGAAAGCTGTCTGAACCGACTTCACTGTCAGACTGATGAATTGCCGGCACTCATTTGAAGTCATCCGGTGTCACCACCTTTCGATGTGATTTCGGCGGGCATTCACGTTTGGTGATTGAGGATATTTTAAAGCCATCTTGACCGACTTCATTGTCAGAAGGATGGGGGACACTCATCTAAAATCATTCGTCGTCACAACCATCAACTGGGTGGTTACGTTGGTTGATTGAGGATGTTTGAAAGCTGTCCGAACCGACTTCACTGCCGGAGTGATGTATTGCCGACACTCATTTGAAATCATCCGGCCTCAACACCTTAAGATGGGATGTCGGCGGGCGTTCAAGTTGGGTGATTGAGGTGTTTAGAAGCCATCTTCACAGACTTCATTGCCAGACAGATTGGGGAGACTCGTCTAAAATCATCCGGCGTCACAACCGTCAACTGGGTGATTACGTTAGTTGATTGAGGATGTTTGAAAGCTGTTTGAACCGACTTTGCTATCGGAGTGATGTATTGCTGACACTCATTTGAAATCATCCGGTGTCACCACGCTCTGATGGGATCTCGGCGGGCATTTACGTTGAGTGATTGAGGATGTTTGAAAGCCATCTTGATCGACTTCATTGTCAGAAGGATGGGGGACACTTGTCTAAAATAATGCGGTGTCACAACCATCAACTGGGTGGTTACGTTGGTTGATTGGGGATGTTTGAAAGCTGTCCGTACCTACTTCACTGTCGGAGTGATGTATTGCTGACACTCATTTGAAATCATCCAGTGTCACCACCCTCCGATGGGATTTCGGTGGGCGTTCACGTTGGGTGATTGAGGATGTTTGAAAGCCATCTCTTCCGACCTCATTGTCAGAAGGATGGGGGACACTCGTCTAAACTCATCCGGCGTCACAACCATCAAATGGGTGGTTACGTTGGTTGATGGAGGATGTTTGAAAGCTGTCCGAACCGACTTCGCAGTCGGAGTGATGTATTGCCGACACTCATTTGAAATCATCCGGTGTCACCACCCTCAGATGGGATGTCAGCGGGCGTTCACATTGGGTGATTGATGTGTTTGAAAGCCATCTTGACAGACTTCATTGCCAGACGGATGGGGGACACTCGTCTAAAATCATCCAGCGTCCCAACCGTCAACTGGGTGGTTACGTTGGTTGATTGAGGATGTTTGAAAGTTGTCCGAACCGACTTCGTTGTGAGAGAGATGTATTGCTGGCACTCCTTTGAAATCATCCTGCGACACCACCCTCCGATGGGATTTCGGCGGGCGTTCTCGTTGGGTGATTGTGGATGTTTGAAAGCCATCTTGAAAGACTTCATTGTCAGAAGGATGGTGACACTCGTCTAAAATCATGTGGCGTCACAACCATCAACTGGGTGGCTAGGTTGGTTGATTCAGGATGTTTGAAAGTTGTCCGAACCGACTTCACCGTCGGAGTGATGTATTGCTGACACTCATTTGAAATCATCCGGTGTCACCACCCTCTGATGGGATTTCGGCGGGCATTTACGTTGGGTGATTGAGGATGTTTGAAAGCCATCTTGATCGACTTCAATGTCAAAAGGATGGGCGACACTCGTCTAAAATAATGCGGTGTCACAACCATCAACTGGGTGGTTACGTTGGTTGATTGAGGATGTTTGAAAGCTGTCCGTACCTACTTCACTGTCGGAGTGATGTATTGCTGACACTCATTTGAAATCATCCAGTGTCACAACCCTCTGATGGGATTTCGGTGGGCGTTCACGTTGGGTTATTGAGGATGTTTGAAAGCCATCTCTAACGACCTCATTGTCAGAAGCATGGGGGACACTCGTCTAAACTCATCCGGCGTCACAACCATCAACTGGGTGGTTACGTTGGTTGATGGAGGATGTTTGAAAGCTGTCCGAACCGACTTCGCAGTCGGAGTGATGTATTGCCGACACTCATTTGAAATCATCCGGTGTCACCACCCTCAGATGGGATGTCAGCGGGCGTTCACATTGGGTGATTGATGTGTTTGAAAGCCATCTTGACAGACTTCATTGCCAGACGGATGGGGGACACTCGTCTAAAATCATCCAGCGTCCCAACCGTCAACTGGGTGGTTACGTTGGTTGATTGAGGATGTTTGAAAGTTGTCCGAACCGACTTCGCTGTCGGAGAGATGTATTGCTGGCACTCATTTGAAATCATCCTGCGACACCACCCTCCGATGGGATTTCGGCGAGCGTTCTCGTTCGGTGATTGTGGATGTTTGAAAGCCATCTTGACAGACTTCATTGTCAGAAGGATGGGGACACTCGTCTAAAATCATGTGGCGTCACAACCATCAACTGGGTGGCTAGGTTGGTTGATTCATGATGTTTGAAAGTTGTCCGAACCGACTTCACTGTCGGAGTGATGTATTGCTGACACTCATTTGAAATCATCCGGTGTCACCACCCTCTGATGGGATTTCGGCGGGCATTTACGTTGGGTGATTGAGGATGTTTGAAAGCCATCTTCATCGACTTCAATGTCAAAAGGATGGGCGACACTCGTCTAAAATAATGCGGTGTCACAACCA
Source organism: Cannabis sativa (assembly GCF_029168945.1). Taxonomy (NCBI): domain Eukaryota; kingdom Viridiplantae; phylum Streptophyta; class Magnoliopsida; order Rosales; family Cannabaceae; genus Cannabis; species Cannabis sativa. The sequence goes on along the minus strand of NC_083606.1, from coordinate 39,529,986 downwards.
TCAACTGGGTGGTTACGTTGGTTGATTGAGGATGTTTGAAAGCTCTCCGAACCTACTACACTATCGGAGTGATGTATTGCTGACACTAATTTGAAATCATCCAGTGTCACCACCCTCCGATGGGATTTCGGTGGGCGTTCACGTTGGGTGATTGAGGATGTTTGAAAGCCATCTCTACCGACTTCATTGTCAGAAGGATGGGGGAAACTCGTCTAAACTCATCCGGCGTCACAACCATCAACTGGGTGGTTACGGTTGTTGATGGAGGATGTTTGAAAGTTGTCCGAACCGACTTCGCTGTCGGAGTGATGTATTCCCGACACTCATTTGAATCATCCGGTGTCACCACCCTTAGATTTGATGTTAGCGGGCGTTCACATTGGGTGATTGATGTGTTTGAAAGCCATCTAGACAGACTTCATAGCCAGACGGATGGGGGACACTCGTCTAAAATCATTCGGCATCCCAACCGTCAACTGGGTGGTTACGTTGGTTCATTGAGGATGTTTGAAAGTTGTCCGAACCGACTTCGCTGTTGGAGTGATGTATTGCCGACACTCATTTGAAATCATCTGGTGTCGTCTAAAATCATGCGGCGTCACAACCATCAACTTGGTGGTTACGTTGCTTGATTGAGGATGTTTGAAAGCTGTCCGAACCGACTTCACTGTCCGAGTGATGTATTGTTGACACTCATTTGAAATCATCCGGTGTCACCACCTTTGGATGGGATTTCAACGAGCGTTCACGTTTGGTGATTGAGGATATTTGAAAGCCATCTTGACCGAATTCATTGTCAGAAAGTTGGGGGACACTCGTCTAAAATCATCCAGCGTCACAACCATCAACTGGGTGGTTACGTTGGTTGATTGAGGATGTTTGAGAGCTGTCCGAACTGACTTCACTATCGGAGTGATGTATTGCCGACACTCATTTGAAATCATCCGGCGTCACCACCCTCAGATGAGATGTCGGCGGGCGTTCACGTTGGGTGATTGAGGTGTTTAAAAGCCATCTTGAGAGACTTCATTGCAACACGGATGGGGGACACTCGTCTAAAATAATCTGGCGTCACAACCGTCAAATGGGTGCTTAGGTTAGTTGATTGAGGATATTTGAAAGCTGTCTGAACCGACTTCGTTGTCGGAGTGATGTATTGCTGACACTCATTTGAAATCATCCGGTGTCACCAACCTCTGATCTGATTTCGGCGGGCATTCACGTTGGGTGATTGACGATGTTTGAAAGCCATCTTGACCGACTTCAATGTCAGAAGGATGGGCAACACTCGTCTAAAATAATGCGGTGTCACAACCATCAACTGTGTTGTTACGTTGGTTGATTGAGGATGTTTGAAAGCTGTCCGAACCGACTTCACTGTCAGAGTTATGTATTGCTGACACTCATTTGAAATGATCCGGTGTCACCACCCTCCGATGGGATTTCGGCGGGCGTTCACGTTGGGTGATTCAGGATGTTTGAAAGCCATCTTGACCGACTTCATTGTCACAAGGATGGGGGACACTCGTCTAAAATCTTCCGTTGTCACAACAATCAACTGGGTGGTTATGTTGGTTGATCGAGGATGTTTGAAACCTGTCCGAACCGACTTCACTGTCGCAGTGATGTATAGCTAACACTCATTTGAAATCATCCGGCGTCACAACACTCAACTGGGTGGTTACGTTGGTTTATTGAGGATGTTTGAAAGTTGTACGAACCGACTTCACTGTCGGAGTGATGTATTGCCGACATTCATTTGAAATAGTCCAGCATCACCACCCTCAGATGGGATGTCGGCGGGCGTTCATGTTTTGTGATTGAGGTGTTTGAAAGTCATCTTGACTGACTTCATTGCCAGACGGATGCGGGACACCCGTCTAAAATCATCTGGAGTCACAACCGTCAACTTCGTGGTTACGTTGGTTGATTGAGGATGTTTGGAAGCTGTTCGAACTGACTTCGCTGTCGGAGAGATGTATTGCTGCCACTCATTTGAAATCATCCTGCGACACCAACCTCCGATGGGATTTCGGCGGGCATTCACGTCGGGTGATTGAGGATGTTTGAAAGCGATCTTGACAGACTTCATTGTTAGAAGGATGGGAACACTCGTCCAAAATCATGTGGCGTCACAACCATCAACTGGGTGGTTAGGTTTGTTGATTCAGGATGTTTGAATGTTGTCCGAACCGACTTCACTGACAGAGTGATATATTGCCGACACTCATTTGAAATCCTACGACGTCACCACCTTTCGATGCGATTTTGGAGGGCGTTCACGTTGGGTGATTTAGGATGTTTGAAAGCCATCTTGATCGACTTCATTGTCCGAAGGATGGGGGACACTCGTCTAAAATCATCCGTCGTCACAACCATCAACTGGGTAGTTATGTTGGTTGATTGAAGATGTTTGAAAGCTGTCCAAACCGACTTCACTGTCGGAGTGATGTGTAGCTGACAGTCATTTGAAATCATCCGGCGTCACAACACTCAACTGGGACGTTACGTTGGTTTATTGAGGATGTTTGAAAGTTGTCCGAACCAACTTCATTATTGGAGTGATGTATTGCTGACACTCATTTGAAATCATCCGGCGTCACCACCCTACGATGTGATTTCGATAGGCGCTCACGTTGGGTGATTGAGGATGTTTGAAAGCCCTCTTGATCGATTTCATTGTTAGAAGGATAGAAGACACTCGTCTAAAATCATGCGTCGTCACAACCATAAACTGGGTGGTTACGTCTGTTGATTCAGGATGTTTTAAAGTTGTCCGAACTGACTTCACTATCGGAGTGATGTACTGCCGACAGTCATTTGAAATCATCCGGCGTCACCACCTTTCGATGCGATTTCGGCGGGTGTTCATTTTGGGTTATTGAGGATGTTTGAAAGCCATCTTGACCGACTTCATTGTCAAAAGGACGGGGACAGTCGTCTAAAATCATGTGGTGTCACAACCATCAACTCGGTGGTTACGTTGGTTGATTGAGGATGTTTGAAAGCAGTCCGAACCGACTTCACTGTCGGAGTGATGTATTGCCGACACTCATTTGAAATCATCCGGTGTCACCACAATATGATGGGATTTCGGTGGGTGTTCAGGTTTGGTGATTCAGGATATTTTAAAGCCATCTTGACCGACTTCATTGTCAGAAGGATGGGGGACACTCGTCTAAAATCATCCGGCGTCACAACCATCAAGTGGGTGGTTACGTTGGTTGATTGAGGATGTTTGAAACCTGTCCGAACCGACTTCACTGTCGGAGTGATGTATTGCAGACACTCATTTGAAATCATCCGGCGTCACCACCCTACCATGTGATTTCGACGGGCGCTCACGTTGGGTGATTGAGGATGTTTGAAAGCCATCTTGATCGATTTCATTGTCAGAAGGATAGAAGACACTCGTCTAAAATCATGCGTCGTCACAACCATAAACTGGGTGGTTACGTCTGTAGATTCAGGATGTTTGAAAGTTGTGCGGGCGACTTCTTGTCGGAGTGATGTACTGCCGACAGTCATTTGAAATCATCCGGCGTCACCACCTTTCTATGCGATTTCGGCGGGCGTTCACGTTGGGTGATTGAGGATATTTGAAAGCCATCTTGACTGACTTCATTGTCAGAAGGATGGGGGACACTCGTCTAAAATCATGCGGCGTCACAACCGTCAACTGGGTGATTACGTTAGCTGATTGAGGATGTTTGAAAGCTGTCTGAACCGACTTCGCTGTCGGAGTTATGTATTGTTGACACTCATTTGAAATCATCCGGTGTCACCACGCTCTGATGGGATTTTGGCGGGCATTCACGTTGGGTGATTGAGGATGTTTGAAAGCCATCTTGACCGACTTCATTGCAAGAAGGATGGGGGACACTCGTCTAAAATAATGCGGTGTCACAACCATCAACTGGGTGGTTACGTTGGTTGATTGAGGATGTTTGAAAGCTATCCGAACCGAGTTCACTGTCGGAGTGATGTATTGCTGACACTCATTTGAAATCATCCAGTGTCACCACCCTCCGATGGGATTTCGGCGGGCGTTCACGTTGGGTGATTAAGGATGTTTGAAAGCCATCTTGATCGACTTCATTGTCAGAAGGATGGGGGACACTCATCTAAAATCATCCGTCGTCACAACCATCAACTAGGTGGTTAGGTTGGTTGATTGAGGATGTTTGATAGCTGTCCGAACTGACTTCATTGTCGGAGTGATGTGTAGCTGGCACTCATTTGAAATCATTCGGCATCACAACACTCCACTGGGAGGTTACGTTGGTTTATTGAGGATGTTTGAAAGTTGTCCGAACCAACTTCATTATCGGAGTGATGTATTGCTGACACATTTGAAATCATCCGGCGTCACCACCCTACGATGTGATTTCGACGGGCGCTCACGTTGGGTGATTGAGGATGTTTGAAAGCCATCTTGATCGATTTCATTGTCAGAAGGATAGAAGACACTCGTCTAAAATCATGCGTCGTCACAACCATAAACTGGGTGGTTACGTCTGTAGATTCAGGATGTTTGAAAGTTGTGCGAACTGACTTCACTGTCGGAGTGATGTACTGCCGACAGTCATTTGAAATCATGCGGCGTCACCACCTTTCTATGCGATTTCGGCGGGCGTTCACGTTGGGTGATTGAGGATGTTTGAAAGCCATCTTGACTGACTTCATTGTCAGAAGGATGGGGGCCACTCGTCTAAAATCATGCGGCGTCACAACCATCAACTTGGTGGTTACGTTGGTTGATTGAGGATGTTTGAAAGCTGTCCGAACCGACTTCACTGTCGGAGTGATGTATTGCCGACACTCATTTGAAATCATACGGTGTCACCACCTTTCGATGGGATTTCGGCAGGCGTTCACTTTTGGTGATTGAGGATATTTGAAAGCCATGTTGACCGACTTCATTATGAGTAGGATGGGGGACACTCGTCTAAAATCATCCAGCGTCACAACCATCAACTGGGTGGTTACGTTGGTGGATTGAGGATGTTTGAAAGGTGTCCGAACCGACTTCAGTGTCAGAGTGATGTATTGTCGACACTCATTTGAAATCATCCGGCGTCACCACCATCAGATGGGATGTCGGCGGGCGTTCACGTTGGGTGATTAAGGTGTTTAAAAGCCATCTTGACAGACTTCATTGCCAGACGGATCGGGGACACTCGTCTAAAATCATCCGGCGTCACAACCGTCAACTAGGTGATTACGTTAGTTGATTGAGGATGTTTGAAAGCTGTCGGAATCGACTTCACTGTCGGAGTGATGTATTGCCGACACTCATTTGAAATCATCCGGCGTCACCACCCTCCTATGGGATTTCGGCGTTCGTTCACTTTGAGTGATTCAGGATGTTTGAAAGCCATCTTGATCGACTTCATCGTCCGAAGGATGGGGGACACTCGTCTAAAATCATCCGTCGTCACAACCATCAACTGGGTAGTTATGTTGGTTGATTGAGGATGTTTGAAAGCTGTCCAAACCGACTTCACTGTCGGAGTGATGTGTAGCTGACAGTCATTTGAAATCATCCGGCGTCACAACACTCAACTGGGACGTTACGTTGGTTTATTGAGGATGTTTGAAAGTTGTCCGAACCAACTTCATTATTGGAGTGATGTATTGCTGACACTCATTTGAAATCATCCGGCGTCACCACCCTACGATGTGATTTCGATAGGCGCTCACGTTGGGTGATTGAGGATGTTTGAAAGCCCTCTTGATCGATTTCATTGTCAGAAGGATAGAAGACACTCGTCTAAAATCATGCGTCGTCACAACCATAAACTGGGTGGTACGTCTGTTGATTCAGGATGTTTTAAAGTTGTCCGAACTGACTTCACTATCGGAGTGATGTACTGCCGACAGTCATTTGAAATCATCCGGCGTCACCACCCTCAGATGGGATGTCGGCGGGCGTTCACGTTGGGTGATTAAGGTGTTTAAAAGCCATCTTGACAGACTTCATTGCCAGACGGATCGGGGACACTCGTCTAAAATCATCCGACGTCACAACCGTCAACTAGGTGATTACGTTAGTTGATTGAGGATGTTTTGAAAGCTGTCGGAATCGACTTCGCTGTCGGAGTGATGTATTGCTGACCCTCATTTGAAATCATCTGGTGTCACCACCCTCGGATGGGATTTCGGCAGGCATTCACGTTGGGTGATTGAGGATCTTTGAAAGCCATCTTGACCGACTTCATTGTCAGAAGGATGGGGGACACTCGTCTAAAATAATGCGTCGTCACAACCATAAACTGGGTGGTTACGTCTGTTGATTCAGGATGTTTGAAAGTTGTCCGAACTGACTTCACTGTCGGAGTGATGTACTGCCGACAGTTATTTTAAATAATCCGGCGTCACCACCTTTCGATGCGATTTCGGCGGGCGTTCATGTTTGGTGATTGAGGATGTTTGAAAGCCATCTTGACCGACTTCATTGTCAGAAGGATGGGGGACACTCGTCTAAAATCAAGCGCCGTCACAACCATCAACTTCGTGTTTACGTTGGTTGATTGAGGATGTTTCAAAAGCTGTCCGAACCGACTTCACTGTCGGGGTGATGTATTGCCGACACTCATTTGAAATCATCCGGCGTCACCACCCTCCTATGGGATTTCGGCGTTCGTTCACTTTGAGTGATTCAGGATGTTTGAAAGCCATCTTGATCGACTTCATCGTCCGAAGGATGGGGGACACTCGTCTAAAATCATCCGTCGTCACAACCATCAACTGGGTAGTTATGTTGGTTGATTGAGGATGTTTGAAAGCTGTCCAAACCGACTTCACTGTCGGAGTGATGTGTAGCTGACAGTCATTTGAAATCATCCGGCGTCACAACACTCAACTGGGACGTTACGTTGGTTTATTGAGGATGTTTGAAAGTTGTCCGAACCAACTTCATTATTGGAGTGATGTATTGCTGACACTCATTTGAAATCATCCGGCGTCACCACCCTACGATGTGATTTCGATAGGCGCTCACGTTGGGTGATTGAGGATGTTTGAAAGCCCTCTTGATCGATTTCATTGTCAGAGGGATAGAAGACACTCGTCTAAAATCATGCGTCGTCACAACCATAAACTAGGTGGTTACGTCTATTGATTCAGGATGTTTTAAAGTTGTCCGAACTGACTTCACTATCGGAGTGATGTACTGCCGACAGTCATTTGAAATCATCCGGCGTCACCACCTTTCGATGCGATTTCGGCGGGTGTTCATTTTGGGTTATTAAGGATGTTTGAAAGCCATCTTGACCGACTTCATTGTCAAAAGGACGGGGACAGTTGTCTAAAATCATGTGGTGTCACAACCATCAACTCGGTGGTTACGTTGGTTGATTTAGGATGTTTGAAAGCAGTCCGAACCGACTTCACTGTCGGAGTGATGTATTGCCGACACTCCTTTGAAATCATCCTGTGTCACCACAATATGACGGGATTTCGGTGGGCGTTCAGGTTTTGTGATTCAGGATATTTGAAAGCCATCTTGACCGACTTCATTGTCAGAAGGATGGGGGGACACTCGTCTAAAATCATCCGGCGTCACAATTATCAAGTGGGTGGTTACGTTGGTTGATTGAGGATGTTTGAAAGCTGTCCGAACCGACTTCACTGTCGGAGTAATGTATTGCCGACACTCATTTGAAATCATCCGGCGTCACCACCCTCAGATGGGATGTCGGCGGGCATTCACTTTGGGTGATTGAGGTGATTAAAAGCCATCTTGACAGACTTCATTGCCAGACGTATGGGGGACACTCGTCTAAAATCATCAGGCGTCACAACCGTCAACTGGGTGATTACGTTAGCTGATTGAGGATGTTTGAAAGCTGTCTGAACCGACTTCGCTATCGGAGTTATGTATTGTTGACACTCATTTGAAATCATCCGGTGTCACCACGCTCTGATGGGATTTTGGCGGGCATTCACGTTGGGTGATTGAGGATGTTTGAAAGCCATCTTGACCGACTTCATTGCAAGAAGGATGGGGGACACTCGTCTAAAATAATGCGGTGTCACAACCATCAACTGGGTGGTTACGTTGGTTGATTGAGGATGTTTGAAAGCTATCCGAACCGAGTTCACTGTCGGAGTGATGTATTGCTGACACTCATTTGAAATCATCCAGTGTCACCACCCTCCGATGGGATTTCGGCGGGCGTTCACGTTGGGTGATTAAGGATGTTTGAAAGCCATCTTGGTCGACTTCATTGTCAGAAGGATGGGGGACACTCATCTAAAATCATCCGTCGTCACAACCATCAACTGGGAGGTCAGGTTGGTTGATTGAGGATGTTTGATAGCTGTCCGAACTGACTTCATTGTCGGAATGATGTGTAGCTGACACTCATTTGAAATCATTCGGCATCACAACAGTCCATTGGGAGGTTACGTTGGTTTATTGAGGATGTTTGAAAGTTGTCCCGAACCAACTTCATTATCGGAGTGATGTATTGCTGACACTCATTTGAAATCATCCGGCGTCACCACCCTACGATGTGATTTCGACGGGCGCTCACGTTGGGTGATTGAGGATGTTTGAAAGCCATCTTGATCGATTTCATTGTCAGAAGGATAGAAGACACTCGTCTAAAATCATGCGTCGTCACAACCATAAACTGGGTGGTTACGTCTGTAGATTCAGGATGTTTGAAAGTTGTGCGAACTGACTTCAATGTCGGAGTGATGTACTGTCGACAGTCATTTGAAATCATCCGGCGTCACCACCTTTCTATGCGATTTCGGCGGGCGTTCACGTTGGGTGATTGAGGATGTTTGAAAGCCATCTTGACTGACTTCATTGTCAGAAGGATGGGGGACACTCGTCTAAAATCATGCATCGTCACAACCATCAACTTGGTGGTTACGTTGGTTGATTGAGGATGTTTGAAAGCTGTCCGAACCGACTTCACTGTCGGAGTGATGTATTGCCAACACTCATTTGAAATCATCCGGTGTCACCACCTTTCGATGGGATTTCGGCAGGCGTTCACTTTTGGTGATTGAGGATATTTGAAAGCCATGTTGACCGACTTCATTATGAGTAGGATGGGGGACAATCGTCTAAAATCATCCAGCGTCACAACCATCAACTGGGTGGTTACGTTGGTGGATTGAGGATGTTTGAAAGGTGTCCGAACCGACTTCAGTGTCAGAGTGATGTATTGCCGACACTCATTTGAAATCATTTGGCGTCACCACCCTCAGATAGGATGTCGGCGGGCGTTCACGTTGGGTGATTAAGGTGTTTAAAAGCCATCTTGACAGACTTCATTGCCAGACGGATCGGGGACACTCGTCTAAAATCATCCGGCGTCACAACCGTCAACTAGGTGATTACGTTAGTTGATTGAGGATGTTTGAAAGCTGTCGGAATCGACTTCGCTGTCGGAGTGATGTATTGCTGACACTCATTTGAAATCATCTGGTGTCACCACCCTCGGATGGGATTTCGGCAGGCATTCACGTTGGGTGATTGAGGATGTTTGAAAGCCATCTTGACCGACTTCATTGTCAGAAGGATGGGGGACACTCGTCTAAAATATTGCGGTGTCACAACCATCAACTGGGTGGTTACGTTGGTTGATTGAGGATGTTTGAAAGATGTCCGAACTGACTTCACTATCACAGTGATGTATAGCTGACACTCATTTGAAATCATCCGACGTCACAACACTCAACTGGATGGTTACGTTCGTTTATTGAGGATGTTTGAAAGTTGTCCGAACCGACTTCACTGTCAAAGTGATGTATTGATGAAACTCATTTGAATTCATCCGGCGTCACCACCCTCCCATGTGATTTCGACGGGCGCTCACGTTGGGTGATTAAGGATGTTTGAAAGCCATCTTGATCGACTTCATTGTCAGAAGGATAGAAGACACTCGTCTAAAATCATGCGGCGTCACAACCATAAACTTGGTGATTACATTGGTTGATTCAGGATGTTTTAAAGTTGTCCGAACCGACTTCACTGTCGGAGTGATGTAATGCCGACAGTCATTTGAAATCATCTGGCGTCACAACCTCTCGATGCGATTTCGGCGGGCGTTCACGTTGGGTGATTAAGGTGTTTGAAAGCCATCTTGACAAACTTCTTTGCCAGACGGATGGGGGACACTCGTCTAAAATCATCCGGCGTCACAACCGTCAACTGCGTGGTTACTTTGGTTAATTGGGGATGTTATGAAGCTGTCCGAACCGACTTCACTTTCGGAGAGATGTATTGCTGCCACTCATTTGAAATCATCCTGCGACACCACCCTCCGATGGGATTTCGGCGGGCGTTCACGTTGGGTGATTGAGGATGTTTGAAAGCCATCTTGACCGACTTCATTGTCAAAAGGATGGGGACACTCGTCTAAAATCATGTTGTGTCACAACCATCAATTGGGTGGTTACGTTGGTTGATTTAGGATGTCTGAAAGTTGTCCGAACTGACTTCACTGTCGAAGTGATGTATAGTCGACACTCATTTGAAATCCTCCGGCGTCACCACCTTTCCATGCGATTTCGGTGGGCGTTCACGTTGGGTGATTGAGGATTTTTGAAAGCCATCTTCACCGAATTCATTGTTAGAAGGATGGGGGACACTCGTCTAAAATCATGCGGCGTCACAACCATATACTTGGTGGTTCCGTTGGTTGATTGAGGATGTTTGAAAGCTGTCCGAACCGACTTCACTATCGGAGTAATGTATTGCCGACACTCATTTGAAATCATCCGGTGTTACCACTTTTCGATGGGATTTTGGCGGGCGTTCACGTTTGGTGATTGAGGATATTTGAAAGCCATCTTGGCCGACTTCATTGTCAGAAGGATGGGGGAAACTCGTCTAAAATCACCTGGCGTCACAACCATCAACTGGGTGGTTACGTTGGTTGATTGAGGATGTTTAAAAGCTGTCCGAAACGACTTCACTATCGGAGTGATGTATTGCCGACACTCATTTGAAATCATCCAGCATCACCACCCTCAGATGGGATGTCGGCGGGCGTTCATGTTGGGTGATTGAGGTGTTTAAAAGCCATCTTGACAGACTTCATTGCCAGACGGATGGGGGACACTCGTCTAAAATCATCTGGCGTCACAACCGTCAACTGGGTGGTTACGTTGGTTGATTGAGGATGTTTGAAAGCTGTCCGAACCGACTTCGCTGTCGGGGAGATGTATTGCTGCCACTCATTTGGAATCATCCTGCAACACCACCCTCCGATGGGATTTCGGCGGGCGTTCACATTGGGTTATTGAGGATGTTTGAAAGCCATCTTGACCGACTTCAATGTCAGAAGGATGGGTGTAACACCCTAACTAGCATAGGCGCATTACGTGATTTTTAAACATACTGTGCAGCTCGTTGCTATTCAACGAGATTTATGGAAAACGTGATTAATTAAAATTTTTGCTTTTAATTAAACTTATAAAATATTTATACAAAATACTCGGGATCCCGATTACGAAACCATTTACAAAAGTTTACTGTCTATACAAAATACTTGTCGCCTAGCGACTAATTAAAAAAATAGCCTTGCTATCCCGATGATCGTACGTTCCAGGCCTAACTGCCCCGACATGTACAATCTTCACCGGCTCGCTCTCACGGTCCATCAGCCTTAGCCTTGCCCTTACCTACACATAAACATAGCACTGTGAGTCGACAGACTCAGTAAGAAAAGCATAATAATAATCATACATAAATCCCGAGTCATGATTAGACGCCCATACCCCTGACCATAACCCTAACTACCGTGTCCAACACGATACCGAGTCCTGAACGTTCACAGGGACGGTACTATTGACAAGTAACAGCCTATACTCGGTCGAACTGGTCATACTCCAGCTGCTAGTCATACTCTAGCCTGTACCGATGTGTTACAGTATCAGCCTATACTCGGTTGAACTGGTCAGACTCCAGTTGCTAGTCATACTCTAGCCTGTGCCGATGTGATACGTCAAATAGTACGGAACCACCAACCTAAGTATCAGCCTATACTCGGGACACTGGTCATACTCCAGCTGCTAGTCATACTCTAGCCTGTGCCGATGTGATACAGTGTCAGCCTATACTCGGTCAAACTGGTCATACTCCAGCTGCTAGTCATACTCTAGCCTGTACCGATGTGACACAGTCGGATGGTTCGAAGCCAACATACATATCTAATGTAATCTAACAGGCTTCCTAACATGCACGCTAAACATGTAATCTATATATGCATACTGTTATACTAATCTTACCTCAATTTCGAATTCAGGTGTGCCGGTCAACCTGACTGGAACTAACTGCGCGGCGGATTACAGGCTCCTAAACCATAAAAATCACAACACTATAAGTGATACGCTAAATCACTTCCCGGGGACTTAAACTAGGAACTAAAAGTTTCTCTATCGATAAAAAGCATGGCAATACCCCAAATAACATAAAAACGAGGAAATCTAGGGTTTCAGAAAATCACCCAACCGGAATTCCGGTTCTGGAAATTTTCAAAACCCATCCGGAATTCCAGATGCACAACCGGAATTCCGGTTCCTCGCAGGAATTTTTCAAAAAATCACACAATGCTCAATTCCAATCCAAACAATACCAAAACATCCAGACCTGTTCTAAATGACCCAAATAACATTTCTACAGCAACAAAACCACCCAGAATTCACAGAATCAAAAAGTGTCATTAAAGCTCCAAGCTTTGAGTTTAAAACTCAAACTTGGTTAAATCTAACTAACATGAAACCAAATCAGTTCAAACCTACATAAACATGCAAATAATAACCTCTGAAAACACAACAAACACAGCAACAAAACTCACAATTTCTCTTTGAAAAACCATAGCTTTTTAACAAGAAAATTGTCAAACTAGAGCAAGGACAACTAGCATGCATTTCAACCTATCGAAACATATTTAATTCAACATTTTAAACATAGAAACAACAACAACAACTAGCAGCAGCAACAACATTAAAATCATCCATGCATTACTCATCTTTTTCATCATCTTTCAAGAAAACAAAAGTAAAGAAGCTAGAGGAAACATACCAACAACAAGAGGTCAAAATCTATACAAAAACCAGCTTGAAATTCAAGAGAAAAATCCTCCCCAAACCCAGCTGCTCAAAACCGAAAAGGAGAGAAAGAAAGAGAGCCTTTGAATTTTCCAATGTTTCTAACTTTTGAAATTTTGAATAAATGAAGTAAATGCAACTTATCAACCTTATATTTCAGCCAACACTTAACAAAATAAACCCTTATTTTCCACATTTAAAATCCACAAAAGGACAAGCAATAATGGGGCAAAATGACCATTTTGTCCCTTCACACTAAAATCACATACATAACACTAAAGGGGTATTTTGGGAAATTCTAAATTCCCGGCCATTCCCGACATTCCCTATGTCTAATAAACTGTCCCCAACTACTAACATACTAAGTTATGATTTTATTGAGCCAAACACCGAGCTCCATGTTACCGGGCACCGGAAATGCAAAAGTATGAAAACTACTAAATGACATAAAATGCATCTCAGAATTCAATAATAACAGTATAAATAATTATTTAAATAGCTATAAATAATTTTCATAATTAAACATGATTAACTGCTAATTTCCAAATTAATCTAAGCGGTCTTTACAATGGGGACACTCGTCTAAAATCATGTGGCGTCACAACCATCAACTGGGTGATTACGTTGGTTGATTCAGGATGTTGGAAAGTTGTCCGAACTGACTTCACTGTCTGAGTGATGTATTGCTGACACTCATTTGAAATCATTCGGTGTCACCACCCTCTGATGGGATTTCGGCAGGCGTTCACGTTGGATGATTGAGGATGTTTGAAAGAGATCTTGACCGACTTCATTGTCAGAAGGATGGGGGACACTTGTCTAAAATCATGCGGTGTCGCAACAATCAAATGGGTGGTTATGTTTGTTGATTGATGATTTTTTAAAGTTGTCCGAACCGACTTCACTGTCGGTGTGATGTATTGCTGACACTGATTTGAAATCATTCGGTGTCACCACCCTCAGATGGGATTTCACTGGGCGTTCACGTTGGGTGAGTGAGGATGTTTGAAAGCCATCTCTACCGACTTCATTGTCAGAAGGATGGGGGACACTCGTCTAAAATCATCCGGCGTCACAACCATCAACTGGGTCGTTACGTTGTTTGATTGAGGATGTTTGAAAGCTGTCCGAAATGACTTCCTTGTCAGAGTCATGTATTGCTGACACTCATTTGAAATCATCCGACATCACCACCCTCCGATGGGATTTTGGCAGGCGTTCAAGTTAGGTGATGGAGGATCATTGAAAGAGATCTTGACCGACTTCATTGTCAGAAGGATGGGGGACACTTGTCTAAAATCATGCGGCATGACAACCATCAACTGGGTGGTTATGTTGGTTGATTGAGGATGTTTGAAAGCTGTCCGTACTGACTTCCCTGTCGAAGTGATATTGCTGACACTCATTTGTAATCATCCCGCGTCACCACCCTCTGATGGGATTTTGGCGGGCGTTCAAGTTGGGTGATTGAGGATGTTTGAAAGAGATCTTGACTGACTTCATTGCCAGAAGAATGGGGGACACTCGTCTAAAATCATGCGGTGTCGCAACCATCAACTGGGTGGTTACGTTTGTTGATTGAGGATTTTCTAAAGTTGTCCGAACCAAATTCTTTGTCGGTGTGATGTATTGCTTACACTCATTTGAAATCATTCGGTGTCACCACCCTCTGATGGGATTTGGGTGGGCGTTCACGTTGGGTGATTGAGGATGTTTGAAAGCCATCTCTACCGACTTCATTGTCAGAAGGATGGGGGACACTCGTCTAAAATCATCCGGCGTCAAAACCATCAACTGGGTGGCTACGTTGGTTGAGTCAGGATGTTTGAAAGTTGTCCGAACCGACTTCACTGTTGGAGTGATGTATTGCCGACACTCATTTGAAATCATTCGGTGTCACCACCCTCTGATGGGATTTCTGTGGGCGTTCACGTTGGGTGATTGAGGATGTTTGAAAGCCATCTCTACCGACTTCATTGTCAGAAGGATGGGGGACACTCGTCTAAAATCATCCGGCGTCACAACCATCAACTGGGTGGTTACGTTGGTTGATTCAGGATGTTTGAAAGTTGTCCGAACCGACTTCACTGTTGGAGTGATGTATTGCCGACACTCATTTGAAATCATCCGAAGTCCCCACCTTTCGATGCGATTTCGGCGGGAATTCATGTTGGGTGATTGAGCATGTTTGAAACCCATCTTGACCGAATTCATTGTCAGAAGGATGGGGGACACTCGTCTAAAATCATGCGGGGTCACAACCATCAACTTGGTGGTTACGTTGGTTGAGGATCTTTGAAACCGGTCCGAACCGAGTTCACTGTCTGAGTGATGTATTGTTGACACTCATTTGAAATCATCCGGTATCACCACCCTCTGATGGGATTTTGGCGGGCGTTCACGTTGAGTGATTGACGATGTTTGAAAGCCATCTTGACAGACTTCATTGTCAGAAGCATGGGCCACACTCGTGTAAAATAATGCGGCGTCAAAACCTCAACTAGGTGGTTACGTTGGTTGATTGAGGATGTTTGAAAGCTGTCCGAACCGACTTCCCTGTCGGAGTGATGTATTGCTGACACTCATTTGAAATCATCCGGCTTCACCACCCTCCGATGGTCTTTTTGCGAGCGTTCACGTTGGGTGATTGAGGATGTTTGAAAGAGATCTTCACAGACTTAATTATAAGAAGGATAGGGGACACTCGTCTAAAATAATGCTGCGTCACAACCATCAACTGGGTGGTTACGTTTGTTGATTGAGGATGTTTGAAAGTTGTCCGAACCGAGTTCACTGCCTGAATGATGTATTATTGACACTCATTTGAAATCACACGGTGTCACCACCTTCTGATGGGATTTCGGCGGGGATTTACGTTGGGTGATTGAGGATGTTTGAAAGCCATCTTGACCGACTTCATTGTCAGAAGGATGGGGGACACTCGTCTAAAATAATGCGGTGTCACAACCATCAACTCGGTGGTTACGTTGGTTGATTGAGGATGTTTGAAAGCCGTCCGAACCGACTTCACTGTCGGAGTGATGTATTGCTCACACTCATTTGAAATTATCCGGCGTCACCACCGTCCGATGGGATTTTGGCGGGCTTTCACGTTGGGTGATTGAGGATGTTTAAAAGCCATCTTCACCAACTTCATTGCCAGAAGGATGGGTGACACTCGTCTAAAATCATCCGGCATGACAACCATCATCTGGGTGGTTACGTTGGTTGATTGAGCATGTTTGAAAGTTGTCCAGACTGAACTTAAGGAATTAAAGATTCAGCTCCAAGGGTTGCTTGACATAGGGTTTATTTGGCCCAGTGTGTCACCCTGGGGAGCCCCGGTTTTGTTCGTCAAGAAGAAGGATGGATCTATGAGGATGTGCATCGACTACAGGGAGTTGAACAAGCTGACGGTAAAGAATAAATATCCATTACCTAGGATCGATGACTTGTTCGATCAGCTTCAGGGGAAGACGGTCTTTTCTAAGATTGATCTCCGTTCGGGTTATCATCAGTTGAGAATCCGAGAGGAGGACATTCCAAAGACGGCTTTCCGCACTAGGTATGGACATTACGAGTTTCTGGTTATGTCATTCGGACTAACCAATGCTCCTGCAGCATTCATGGACCTGATGAATAGAGTATTCAAGGATTTCCTCGATATCTGTGTGATTGTGTTTATCGACGACATCCTCGTGTACTCTCAATCAGAAGAGGAGCATGAGTTGCATCTTCAGATGGTACTGCAACGACTTCGAGAACATAAGCTTTACGCCAAGTTCAAGAAATGTGAGTTCTGGCTATCTCAAGTGTCCTTCCTAGGGCACATTATGAGCAGGGATGGGATCAAGGTGGATCCCGGGAAGATTGAATCCGTCAGGGATTGGCCGAGACCGAAGACAGTGACAGAGATCAGAAGCTTCTTGGGTTTAGCTGGGTACTACCGTAGGTTCGTGGAGGGGTTCTCCAAAATTTCAATGCCCCTAACCGAGCTTACAAAGAAGAATCAGCGGTTTATCTGGTCAGATAAGTGTGAAGCTAGTTTTCAGGAGCTGAAACAGAGATTGATTACTGCTCCGGTACTAGCTTTGCCTTCGGACAAGGAGAAGTTCGTAGTCTACTGTGACGCATCCAAACAGGGTTTGGGGTGTGTGTTGATGCAAGCCGATCGGGTCATTGCTTATGCCTCCCGTCAGTTAAAGGATTATGAACAGCGATACCCGACTCATGATTTAGAATTGGCCGCAGTGGTTTTTGCACTGAAGATTTGGCGGCATTACCTTTATGGGGAGAAGTGTGAGATCTATACCGACCATAAAAGTCTCAAGTATTTCTTTACTCAGAAAGATTTGAACATGAGACAAAGGCGTTGGTTGGAATTAGTGAAGGATTACGATTGGGAGATCCTCTATCATTCCGGAAAAGCCAATGTAGTGGCCGATGCCCTGAGCAGAAAGGGTCCCGGGCAAGTAGCTTGTATGGTTCAGATCTCACCTCAGCTAGCAGAGGATATGGTTAGATCCAGCATTGAGTTTGTGGTAGGTCAGCTTCACAACTTGACGCTGCAATCTGATCTGTTGGAAAGAATAAAAGTCGCTCAGATGACGGATCCGGAGTTAGTGAAAATCCGAGATGAGGTGTTGGCTGGTCAAGCCAAGGACTTTTCAGTGTCAGATAGTGGGATGCTTTTGTATAAAGCCAGGGTTTGCGTTCCGAACAATGTGGAACTTAGAAATGAGATCTTTGAGGAGGCTCATTCTACCCCGTATTCTCTGCATCCCGGCACCACTAAGATGTACCAAGATTTGAAACCGTACTTCTGGTGGAGCGGTATGAAGAAGAATTTGGTAGAATTCGTATCGAGATGCCTCACGTGTCAGCAGATTAAGGCTGAACATCAGAGACCAGCAGGGTTGTTGCAGCCTCTAACCCTACCAGAATGGAAATGGGAGGATATTGCGATGGATTTTGTGGTCGGATTACCTAGGACCACGGGTTTATTTGATTCCATCTGGGTAGTAGTGGATCGATTTACGAAATCTGCTCATTTTCTGCCGGTTAGAACAACGTTCACAGTGGATCAGTTGGCAGAGTTATATGTCAGAGAGATAGTGAGACTTCACGGGGTACCGAAGTCTATAGTTTCGGACAGGGATCCGAAGTTCACCTCCAAATTTTGGCAAAGTTTGCAACGGGCAATGGGTACAAAGCTGAAGTTCAGTACAACATTCCATCCTCAGACAGATGGTCAGTCCGAAAGGACAATTCAGATATTGGAGGATATGTTGAGAGCCTGTGTTATGGACTTTGAAGGCTCATGGAATAAGTATCTACCGTTAATAGAATTCTCTTACAACAACAGTTATCAGAGTACCATAGGGATGGCTCCCTATGAACTGTTGTACGGTAGGAGATGTAGATCCCCTATCCACTGGGATGAGACAGGGGAGAGGAAATACCTAGGTCCAGAGTCAGTTCAGCGGACCAATGAGGCGATAGAGAAGATAAAAGCTAGAATGCTTGCCTCACAGAGCAGACAGAAGAGTTACGCAGATCTGAAACGCAGAGATGTTGAGTTCCAAGTAGGGGAACATGTGTTTTTACGGGTATCTCCGATGAAGGGGATTAAACGTTTCGGGAAAAGAGGCAAGTTATGCCCTAGATTTACAGGACCTTTCGAGATTCTCGAGAAGATAGGTCAAGTGGCATATCGGTTAGCATTGCCTCCAGCCTTATCAGCAGTTCACAACGTATTCCATGTCTCGATGTTGAGAAAATACGTTTCAGACCCCTCTCATATACTCAGTTATGAGAGCCTTCAGCTTCAGCCGGATATGACTTATGAGGAACAGCCAGTGCAGATACTGGATAGAAAGGATAAAGTCCTTCGGAATAAGACCATAGCATTGGTCAAGGTACTCTGGAGAAATAGTAAGGTGGAAGAAGCCACCTGGGAGCTAGAGTCTGATATGAGAGCTCAATATCCAGAGTTATTCAGGTTAGATTTCGGGGACGAAATCCTTTTAAGGGGGGGATAGTTGTAAAGCCCGCTTAGTTAATTTGGAAATTAGCAGTTGTTTATGATTAATTATGGAATTATTTATAGCTATTTAAATAATTTATTATACTGTTATTTATGTTATTCAGTAGCTTGCATATTTTGTAATTCCGGTGCCCGGTATTTTGGAACTCGGCGTTTGGCTCAGTAGAAATCACAACTTAGAATGCTAGTAGTTTGGGGACGGGTTTTAGACATTGGGAATGTCGGGAATGGCCGGGAATTTAGAATTTCCCAAAATTACCCCTTTAGTATGATTTATGTGGTTTTAAAGTGGAGGGGCAAAATGGTCTTTTTGCCCCATTAGTATTTTGTCTTTTATGATTTATGAAATGGAAAATAAATGGTTATTTGATTATTTAGTGGCTGAAATAAAATGGTTTAAGTGGCATTATTATTTTATTTTCTCTCATTTCAACACTTAGCATAATTTAGAAAAAGTTTGAAAAAAGGAAAACACTCTCATTCTCTCGCTATTTCGGCTGGTGCATGGGATTCAAAAGCTGGGTTTTTCATCAAATTTCTAGCTAGATTCTTCCTAACTTTGGGGTACTCTTGATTGTGGTATGTATTTCCTAATTGTTCTCCTTTGTTTTCTTGAAAAAAATTGTGAAATATTGAGTAAATGCATGCTTTTAGTGGCTGTTGTTATTGCTGTGTTTTGTTGTTGATTTCTGTGGTATAAAGCATGCCTAATTGAAGTTAAATGAACTGTTTGAAGCATGTTAGTTAGGTTGTTTAAAGCTTTGAGTTTTCTATGCAAAAATGTGATTTTTGGAAGAAAATATAGTGAATCTGTTTCTGTGATGTTGCTGTTGTTTTTAATTGTTTTCAGAGGCTTAGATAAGCTTGATTATGTAGAATTAAGCTAGTGGAATTCATGATTAGGTGGTTTTGCTCAAGTTTGAGTTTAGAACTCAAAGCTTGAGCTCCAATGGCATTTTTCATGTTTGAGGTTTCTGGGTTGTTTTGATGCCTTGGATATGTTCTAGGGAAGGTATAGAACAGGTCTGGAAAGTTTGAGGTGATTTGGGGTTGATTTGTGCAAGTTATGAAAATTTGATGTTGCTGCCTGTGAGGAACCGGAATTCCGGTTGTGCATCCGGAATTCCGGATGAGGGTCCAGTAATTCCCAGAACCGGAATTCCGGTTGGGCAACCGGTCTACCGGTTGGGGAATTTTCAGAAACCCTAGTTTTCCTCGTTTTTATGTTTTAGGGGGTATTGCCATGCTTTTTATCGATAGGGAAACTTTTAGTTCCTAGTTTTAGTCCCCAGGAAGTGATTTAGCGTGTCACTTATAGCGTTGTGATTTTTATGGTTTAGGAGCCGATGTCCGTAGCTCGGCTTCAGTTCCAGTCAGGTTGACCGGCACACCTGAATTCGGAATCCAGGTAAGATTAGTATAACAGTATGCATATGTAGATTACATGTTTAGCGTGCATGTAGGAAGCCTGCTAGATTACATTAGTTATGTATATAGGCTTCGAACCATCCAACCCTGTCACGTCGGTACAGGCTGGAGTATGACCAGCAGCCGGAGTATGACCGGTTCGACCGATCAGGCTGACTTTTGGTTGGTGGTTCCGTGCTATTGACCTATCCCATCGGTACAGGCTGGAGTATGACCAGCAGCCGGAGTATGACCGGTTCGACCGATCAGGAGGATACTTGTCAATAGTACCGTCCCTGTGAACGTTCAAAACTCAGTACCATGTTGGACATGGCAGTAGTGGCTCAGTACCATGTTGGACATGGCAGTAGCGGGACTCAGTATCGTGTTGGACACGGCAGTTAGAATTATGTATGAGTATTATTATGCTTTTCTTACTGAGTCTGTCGACTCACAGTTTACGTTTATGTGTAGGTAAAGGCAAGGCTATAGCTGATGGACCGTGAGCGAGCTTATGAGATTGTACATGTCGGGGCGGTTAGGCCTGGAGCGTACGATCCTCGGGACAGCAAGGCTGAATTTTTGTAACTGGTCGTTAGACGACCTTTATTTTATGTAACAGTTAAACAGTTAAAACTTTTTGTAAATAATTTTATAATCAGGATCCCGAGTCTTTTGTAATATTGTTTTATAAGTTTAATTAAAAAGCAAAATTTTAATTAATCACGTTTTTCCATAAACCTCGTTGATTAGCAACGAGCTCCACAGTACGTTTAAAAATCACGTAATACGCCTAAGGTAGTTAGGGTGTTACATTTTCCGAACCCACTTCGCTGTCAGAGTGATGTATTGCTTACACTTATTTGAAATCATCTAGCGTCACCACCCTCTGATGGGATTTCGGCGGGCTTTCACGTTGATTGATAGAGGATGTTTGAAAGCCATCTTGACCGACTTCATTGTCAGCAGAATGGGGGACACTCCTCTAAAATCATGCGGGGTCACAACCATCAACTTGGTGGTTTCGTTGGTTGAATGAGGATGTTTGAAAGTTGTCCGAACCGACGTCACTGTCGGTGTAATGTATTGATGACACTTTTTTGACATCATCCGGTGTCACCACCCTCTGAAGGGATTTTGGCGGGCGTTCACGTTGGGTGATTTGAGAATGTTTCAAAGCCATCTTCATCGACTACATTGTCAGAAGGATGGGGGACACTCGTCTATAATCATGCGGCGTCAAAACCGTCAACTGGGTGGTTACGTTGGTTGATTGAGGATGTTTGAAAGTTGTCCGAACCGTCTTCACTGTAGGAGTGATGTATTACTGACACTCATTTGAAATCATCCGGCGTCACCACCCTCCGATGGGATTTTGGCAGGCGTTCACGTTAGGTGATTTGAGGTTGTTTCAAAGCCATCTACACCGACTTCATTGTCAGAAGGATGGGGGACACTCGTCTATAATAATGCGGCGTTACAACAGTCAACTGGGTGGTTACGTTGGTTGATTGAGGATGTTTGAAAGCTGTCCAAACCGACTTCATTGTCGAAGTGATGTATTGCTGAAACTCATTTGAAATGATCCGGTGTCACCACCCTCCGATGGGATTTCAGAGCGCGTTGACGTTGGGTGATTAAGGATGTTTGAAAGCCATCTTGACCGACTTCATTGTAAGAAGGATGGGTGACACTCGTCTAAAATAATGCGGCGTCACAACCATAAACTGGGTGCTTAAGTTGGTTGATTGAAGATGTTTGAAAGCTGTCCGAACCGACTTCACTGTCGGAGTGATGTATTGCTGACACTCATTTGAAATCATCCGGCGTCACCACCCTCCGATGGGATTTTGGCGGACGTTCACGTTGGGTGATTTGAGGAGGTTTCAAAGCCATCTTCACCGACTTCATTGTCAGAAGGATGGGGGACACTCGTCCATAATCATGCGGCGTTACAACAGTCAACTGGGTGGTTACGTTGGTTGATTGAGGATGTTTGAAAGCTGTCCGAACCGACTTCACTGTCGGAGTGATGTATTGCTGACACTCATTTGAAATGATCCGGTGTCACCACCCTCCGATGGGATTTCAGCGGGCGTTCATGTTAGGTGATTGAGGATGTTTGAAAGCCATCTTGACCGACTTAAATGTCAGAAGGACGGGGGACACTCGTCTAAAATAATGCGGCGTCACAACCATGAACTGGGTGGTTACGCTTGTTGATTGAGGATGCTTGAAATCTGTCCGAACCGACTTCACTGTCTGAGTGATGTATTGTTGAAACTCAATTCAAATCATCCTACGTCACCACCCTCCGAGGGGATTTCGGCTGGCGCTCACGTTGGGTGATAGGGGATGTTTGAAAGGCATCTTCACCGACTTCATTGCTAGAAGGATGGGTGACACTCGTCTAAAATAATCCGACATCACAACCATCATCTGGGTGGTTACGTTGGTTGATTGAGGATGTTTGAAAGTTGTCCAGACCGACTTCACTATCGGTGTGACGTAGGGCTGCCACTCATTTGAAATCATCCGGCGTCACTACCCTCTGATGGGATTTCGACTGGCGTTCACGTTGGTTGATTGAGGATGTTTGAAAGCCATCTTGACCGACTTCATTGTCAGAAGGATGGTGGACACTCGTCTAAAATCATCCGGCATCACAACCATCATCTAGGTGGTTACGTTGGTTGATTGAGGATGTTTGAAAGTTGTCCAGACCGACTTCACTGTCTGTGTGATGTACGGCTGCCACTCATTTGAAATTATCCGGCGTCGCCACCCTCCGATGGGATTTTGGTGGTCGGTCACGTTGGGTTATTGAGGATGTTTTGAAGCCATCTTCACCGACTTCATTGTAAGACGGATGGGGGACACTCATCTATAATCATGCGGCGTCACAACCGTGAACTGGGTGGTTACGTTGGTTGATTGAGGATGTTTGAAAGCTGTCCGAACCCACTTCGCTGTCAGAGTGATGTATGGCTTACACTCATTTGAAATCATCCGGCGTCACCACCCTCTGATGGTATTTCGGCGGGCTTTCACGTTGATTGATAGAGGATGTTTAGAGCCATCTTGACCGACTTCAATGTCAGAAGAATGGGGGACACTCCTCTAAAATCATGCGGGGTCACAACCATCAACTGGGTGGTTTCGTTGGTTGAATGAGGATGTTTTAAAGTTGTCCGAACCGACTTCACTGTCGGTGTGATGTATTGCTGACACTCATTTGACATCATCCGGTGTCACCACGCTTTGAAGGGATTTTGGCAGGCGTTCACGTTGGGTGATTTGAGGATGTTTCAAAGCCACCTTCACCGACTTCATTGTCAGAAGGATGGGGGACACTCGTCTATAATCATGCGGTGTCAAAACCGTCAACTGGGTGGTTACGTTGGTTGATTGAGGATGTTTGAAAGCTGTCCGAACCATCTTCACTGTCGGAGTGATGTATTACTGACACTCTTTTGAAATCATCCGGCGTTACGACCCTCTGATGGGATTTAGGCGGGCGTTCACGTTGGGTGATTTGAGGATGTTTCAAAGCCATCTTCACCGACTTCATTGTCAGAAGGAGGGGGACACTCGTCTAAAACAGTGTGGCATCACAACCATCAACTGGGTGGTTACGTTGGTTGATTGAGGATGTTTCAAAGCTGTCCGAACCGAGTTCACTCTCTGAGTATTGTATTGCTGACACTCATTTGAAATCATCCGGCGTGACTACCCTCCGATGAGATTTTGGCAGCCGTTCACGTTGCGTGATTTGAGGAGGTTTCAAAGCCATCTTCACCGACTTCATTGTCAGAAGGATGGGGACACTCGTCTAAAACAGTGCGCCGTCACAACCATCAACTGGGTAGTTACGTTGGTTGATTGAGGATGTTTCAAAGTTTTCCAAACCGAGTTCACTGTCTGAGTAATGTATTGCTGACACTCATTTGAAATCATCCAGTGTCACAACCATCAACTGGGTGGTTATGTTGGTTAATTGAGGATGTTTGAAAACTGTCCGAACCTACTTCACTGTCGGAGTGATGTATAGCTGACACTCATTTGAAATAATCCGGCGTCACAACACTCAACTTGGTGGTTACGTTGGTTTATTGAGGATGTTTGAAAGTTGTCCGAACCAACTTCACTGTCGTAGTGATGTATTGCGGACACTCATTTGAAATCATCCGGCGTCACCACCCTCCGATGTGATTTCGATGGGCGCTCACGTTGGGTGATTGAGGATGGTTGAAAGCCATCTTGATCGACTTCATTGTCAGAAGGATAGAAGACACTCGTCTAAAATCATGCGTTGTCACAACCATAAACATGGTGGTTACGTTGGTTGATTCAGGATGTTTGAAAGTTGTCTGAACCGACTTCACTGTCGGAGTGATGTATTGCCGACAGTCATTTGAAATCATCCACCTTCACCACCTTTCGATGCAATTTTTGCGGACGTTCACGTTTGGTGATTGAGGTGTTTGAAAGCCATCTTGACACACTTCATTGCCAGACGGATGGGGGACACTCGTCTAAAATCATCCGGCGTCACAACCGTCAACTGAGTGATTACGTTAGTTGATTGAGGATGTTTGAAAGCTGTCTGAACCAACTTCGCTGTCGGAGTGATGTATTGCTGACACTCATTTGAAATCATCCGGTGTCACCACCCTCGGATGGGATTTCGGCGGACATTCACGTTGGGTGATTGAGGATGTTTGAAAGCTATCTTGACCAAATTCATTGTCAGAAGGATGGGGGACACTCGTCAAAAATAATGCGGTGTCACAACCATTAACTGGGTGGTTACGTTGTTTGATTGAGGATGTTTGAAAGCTGTCCGAACCGACTTCACTGCCGGAGTGATGTATTGCTGACACTTATTTGAAATGATCCGGTGTCACCACCCTCCGATGGGATTTCGGTGGGCGTTCACGTTGGGTGATTAAGGATGTTTGAAAGCCATCTTGACCGACTTCATTGTCAGAAGGATGGGGGACACTCGTCTAAAATCATCCGTCGTCACAACCATCAACTGGGTGGTTATGGTTGTTGATTGAGGATGTTTGAAAACTGTTCGAACTGACTTCATTGTCGCAGTGATGTATAGCTTACACTCATTTGAAATCATCCGGCGTCACAACACTCAACTGGGTGGTTACGTTGGTTTATTGAGGATGTTTGAAAGTTGTCCGAACCGACTTCACTGTCGGAGTGATGTATTGGTGACACTCATTTGAAATCATCCGGCGTCACCACCCTCCGATGTGATTTCGACGGGCGCTCACGTTGGGTGATTGAGGATGGTTGAAAGCCATCTTGATCGACTTCGTTGTCAGAAGGATAGAAGACACTCATCTAAAATCATGCGGCATCACAACCATAAACTGGGTGGTTACGTTGGTTGATTCAGGATGTTTGAAAGTTGTCCGAACCGACTTCACTGTCGAGTGATGTATTGGCGACAGTCATTTGAAATCGTCCGGCGTCACCACCTTTCGATGCGATTTCGGCGGGCGTTCACGTTAGGTGATGGAGGATGTTTGAAAGCCATCTTGACCCACATCATTGTCAGAAGGATGGGGACACTCGTCATCATGTAAAGTGACAACCATCAACTGGGTGGTTACGTTGGTTGATTCAGGATGTTTAAAAGTTGTCCGAACCGACTTAACTTTGGGAGTGATGTATTGCCGACACTCATTTGAAATCCTTCGGCGTCACCACCTTTCGATGCGATTTCGGCAGGCGTTCACGTTGGGCGATTAAGGATGTTTGAAAGCGATCTTGACCGAATTCATTGTTAGAAGGATGGGGGACACTCGTCTAAAATCATCCACCGTCACAACCATCAACTGGGTGGTTACGTTGGTTGATTGAGGATGTTTGAAAGCTATCCGAACCGACTTCACTGTCGGAGTGATGTATTGCCGACACTCATTTGAAATCATCCGGCGTCACCACCCTCAGATGAGATGTCGGCGGGCGTTCACGTTGAGTGATTGAGTTGTTTAAAAGCCATCTTGACAGACTTCATTGCCAGACGGATGGGGGACACTCGTCTAAAATCATCCAGCGTCACAGCTGTCAACTGGGTGATTACGTTAGTTGATTGAGGATGTTTGAAAGCTGTCTGAACCAACTTCGTTGTTGGAGTGATGTATTGCTGACACTCATTTGAAATCATCTGGTGTCACCACCCTCGGATGGGATTTCGGCGGGCATTCCATTTGGGTGGTTGAGGATGTTTGAAAGCCATCTTGACCGACTTCATTGTCAAAAGGATGGGGGACACTCGTCTAAAATAATGCAGTTTCACAACCATCAACTGGGTGGTTACGTTGGTTTATTGAGGATGTTTGAAAACTGTCCGAACCGACTTCACTGTCGGAGTGATTTATTGCTGACACTCATTTGAAATGGTCCGGTGTCACCACCCTCCGATGGGATTTCGGCGGGCGATCACGTTGGGTGATTAAGGATGTTTTAAAGCCATCTTGACCGACTTCATTGTCAGAAGGATGGGGGACACTCGTCTAAAATCATTCGGCGTCACAACCATCAACTGGGTGGTTATGTTGGTTGATTGAGGATGTTTTAAAGTTGTCCGAACCGTCTTCACTGTAGGAGTGATGTATTACTGACACTCATTTGAAATCATCCGGCGTCACAACACTCAACTGGGTGGTTACGTTGGTTTATTGAGGATGTTTGAAAGTTGTCCAAACCGACTTCACTGTCGGAGTGATGTATTGCGGACACTCATTTGAAATCATCCGGCGTCACTACCCTCCGATGTGATTTCGATGGGCGCTCACGTTGGGTGATTGAGGATGGTTGAAAGCCATCTTGACCGACTTCATTGTCAGAAGGATAGAAGACACTCGTCTAAAATCATGCGTTGTCACAACCATAAACTGGGTGGTTACGTGGGTTGATTCAGGATGTTTGAAATATATCTGAACCGACTTCACTGTCGAAGTGATGTATTGCCGACAGTCATTTGAAATCATCCACCGTCACCACCTTTCGATGCGATTTTTGCGGGCGTTCACGTTGGGTGATTGAGGTGTTTGAAAGCCATCTTGACAGACTTCATTGCCAGACGGATGGGGGACACTCGTCTAAAATCATCCGCCGTCACAACCGTCAACTGGGTGGTTACGTTGGTTGATTGAGGATGTTTGAAAGCTATCCGAACCGACTTTGCTGTCGGAGAGATGTATTGTTGGAACTCATTTGAAATCATCCTGCGACACCACCCTCTGATGGGATTTCGGCGGGCGTTCACGTTGGGTGATTGAGGATGTTTGAAAGCCATCTTGACCGACTTCATTGTCAGAAGGATGGGGACACTCGTCTAAAATCATGTGGCGTCACAACCATCAACTGGTTGGTTACGTTGGTTGATTTCGGATGTTTGAAAGTTGTCCGAACCGACTTCACTGTCGGAGTGATATATTGTCGACACTCATTTGAAATCCTCCAGCGTCACCACCATTCGATGCGATTTCGGCGGGCGTTCACGTTTGGTGATTGAAGATATTTGAAAGCCATCTGGACCGACTTCATTGTCAGAAGGATCGGGGACACTCGTCTAAAATCATCCGGCGTCACAACCATCAACTGGGTGGTTACGTTGGTTTATTGAGGATGTTTGAAAGTTGTCCGAACCGACTTCACTGTCAGAGTGATGTATTGCCGACACTCATTTGAAATCATCCGGTGTCACCACCTTCGATGGGATTTCGGCGGGCGTTCACATTTGGTGATTGAGGATATTTGAAAGCCATCTAGACCGGCTTCATTGTCAGAAGGATCGGGGACACTCGTCTAAAATCATCCGGCGTCACAACCATCAACTGGGTGGTTACGTTGGTTTATTGAGGATGTTTGAAAGCTATTCGAACCGACTTCACTGTCGAAGTGATGTATTGCCGACACTCATTTGAAATCATCTGGCGTCACCACCCTCAGATGGGATGTCGACGGGCGTTCACATTGGGTGATTGAGGTGTTTAAAAGCCATCTTGACAGACTTCATTTTCAGACGGATGGGGGACACTCGTCTAAAATCATTCGGCGTCACAACCGTCAACTGGGTGATTACGTTAGTTGATTGAGGATGTTAGAAAGCTGTCTGAACTGACTTCGCTGTCGGAGTGATGTATTGCTAACACTCATTTGAAATCATCCGGTGTCACCACCCTCGGATGGGATTTCGGCGGGCATTCAGGTTGAGTGATTGAGGATATTTGAAAGCCATCTTGACCGACTTCATTGTCAGAAGGATGCAGGACACTCGTCTAAAATCATGCGGCGTCGCAACCACCAACTGGGTGGTTACGTTGGTTGATTCAGGATGTTTGAAAGTTGTCCGAACTGACTTCACTGTCGGAGTGATGTATTGCCGACACTCATTTGAAATCCTCCGGCGTCACCACCTTTCGATGCGATTTCGGCGGGCGTTTACGTTGGGTGATTGAGGATGTTTGAAAGCCATCTTGATCGAATTCTTTGTCAGAAGGATGGGGGACACTCATCTAAAATCATGCGGCGTCACAACCATCAACTTGCTGGTTACGTTGGTTGATTGAGGATGTTTGAAAGCTGTCTGAACCGACTTCACTGTCGGAGTGATGTATTGCCGACACTCATTAGAGATAAAATTTGATAAAACTGCAAAATCAAGTGGGGCCCACTACAACACCATGGCTGGCCCCTAATTGAGGTTTTTCAAATTAATATTTTCATTATTTTAATGCCAAATAATTCCTAACCTAAACCTAGTAGGTGCCTATAAATAGAAAGTGATGGCTCAGTCAAATTACATACTTTTCATTTAGCTTTCTGTCAGAAATTTCTCTCTTCAGAAAAACTGAGCCTTCCCCACTTTCTATACCTGGCCGAAACCCTCTCTCTCTTCTTTTCCCTTCATTAATTTCGAACCCTAGTGAAGGAGTAAGTGCCCACACACAGCAAGCAGTTCTTAATCATAGATTGGAAGACTGTGAAGGATCAAACTTGAAGAAGAAGGACATTCGGGCTCAGATCTTGATTCTACTCTGCTACAGAAAGGATACAAGGGTTAGAGATCTGAGTGAAAGGAGACATTAATTCCGCTGCATCAATGTAAGGTTTTCTTAACTTTATGTGTTTAATTTATCGTTTTAGAAAGTTCATATTTTGGGTGTTTAAACAACATACTTGTGAGTAGATCTAAGATCCTGGTAAAATAAATTCCAATAACAGGCCTCAGAGCCATGGTAATTTATTTACTTGCATGAAATTTGGACTTTAAAACGATTGTTTGTTATTTGGATGGTTTCATGTTGTATTGAGTGTTATATGATGATTGATTGATGTTTGTGAATTTTCGTGAAAAATAATTGAAATTTTGTTTCTGGAATTATTTTTATTGGATAGTATGGAAAAAATTAAGCAAGTTATTTTTTTACAGAACTCAATTTCGATTTAATTTGAATTAGGTACGATTTTTTGAAGATTCGAAAAAAGATAAGGGACTGTGCACTCAATTTCGTTTTTCTTCGTTTTTTCATGCTCTTTCATAGAATTAACTTCTTATTTTTTGTGTAGTTTTGTATTTATAGATTTACTATTCCTAATTCAACTCTAATTATCATAATGAATTAATTTAACATTTTTTTAATTTAATTCAAGATATTAGTGTAATTTGAATTTGAAATTAGTAAATATCTATCTTTTTGCTTAATTATCTATCTTATTTTTAAATTTGATTATATCTTATCTTATTTTTAAATTTAAGGTCAGATATTAAATTTTTTAAATTAATTTTTTTTTTAAATATCTTGACCTTATTTAAATTTAAAATAAGATAATTATAATCATGTAATTTTAAATAGATGTAAGATATTTTGCTAACTTTTAAATTTTGTTATTTTATTTATTTTAATTAAATTTAAAATCTGAAAAAGATATTCAATTTATCTTTTCTAATTTTTATTTATAAAATAACATTTAATTTTTTAAAAGTAGGTAGCAAATTTTGAATTGATATTTAGGTTAGTTGAAACCTAATTTTTCAAAATTGTAGGTTTGATTTTAAATTTTGATTTTTTATAATTTCGAAATTTAAATAAATATTTCCTTTTATTTTTCGAAGATAATTAAATTTTTTTTTAAAAAAAAATTTCGAAAATTAAATTTTATTTTTTATTTTTAATTTAATAATTATTTTCGAAATTTATTTATTTAAAATTAAATAAATCCTACTTCTAACTATCCAGCTAACCTTGTTGCAGGAGTATATGGTTTTAGCTTGTGTGTAAGTTTTCAAAACCTATTATTACTTGATTGCAAATAGCCATGGTTAACTTTTTGCCAGATCTAATGATCTGATGGCACCCTTGGTCAAGTTAATAATTTGTAACAGGTAAATTTTACAATCTTCTTTCATCTGTGTATGACCTAGCAACATGATAGGATCCATCCAAATGTGTACCTTTGTGAGCCTATGTGTTTATTTTATTATATAGATGCATATATGTTGTTGCTAAATAAAATGTCACACCATGATAGATTTTATTTAGGTCCATTTAGTTATTGGACCTATTCAATTAATAACAGTTATTCATTTTAAGGTTAAATTCCTCTCTTTGGGCATTGTGTGAGAGTTGGAAGCCATAGAAGTGGGTACGACATACTGAACCCAGCACCCCCTCACATGAACTACCCCAATTGTGAAGGCCCATTTGCCTAATTTTGAATAACTGTACTAGGTTAATTATATTAGTTTGACCTGATAAAATTGAATTAGCAACGTAATTGACTTTTAAAATATATATGAAAATTTAATTTCATTTTAATATTTTAAAGTTAATTTTAAGAAAAACACTTTTAGTTTTAGATATTATTTCTAGACAAACTATTTGTATTTTTCTTGTATTTAATTAAATATAGAATTTTAACTAACTAGATTATTTCTGGAGCTTATTTAATTAAATATTCCTATTTAAGTTATAAATTAGTTGTATCAACTGATTTTCCTTATCTAACTTAAATTTGAATATTTGATTTAAATTTTAAATCAAGTTGAGGAATCCTAGGCATTAGTTATTAAAGATTCTTAAGATATTTTTTTTTAAGTTAATATCTTTTCGAATATTAACTTAAAATAGAATATTTTAGATATTTTTTAGGTTAATATCTTTTCGAATATTAACTTAAAAAGATATCTTCAAATTAAGTGGTTATAACTTAATTTTGATATTTAATTAAATCTAAATTTGAAATTATTTAAGTTTTAGATTTTTTCTATATAACTTAAATTAGATATTTTTCAAATTTTTGTTGAAAAGATACTTAGTCATATAAGATATTTTCTAGATAGTAATTTCTAGACTACTTATTATTTCTAATATTTAAATACGAAAATATTATACTTTGTGAAATTAATTATTTAAATAATTAATTTTGGTACAACTTTATTTAAGTATATTTTTCCTAGTATTAAACTAGAAATTAATAATTAAGCCTTCTCTACACTTAATTATTAATTTCTTGAATTTAATACATTTAATTAACTTGAAAAATTTAAATATCTAAGTTGATTTCATCATGATACTTAATATTTATTTTTCATGACACTTAATTAAATAGAAAATTACTTTAGGTTGAAATTTAATTTTTCAACTTAAATTTAAATAATTTTCAATATATATATTTTTCTTTTATTTTCTTAATCAATTTCGAAAATTGTATTTTATTTATGCAATATTTTTCGAATTTATCTTGAAAAATGGATTGAGTTGTAAATTAATTATTTATTTTAATTAATTCTTGTGCCAACTTAAATCAATGATTTTTTCATTTAATTGATTAATTTAAAATAAATGAATTTAAATATATATATATATTATTAGAAATTGAATTAACTAGTCAAAAGAAAATCTAGATAGGTGATATTTTTGCTTGAAGTATTTCTTTTCTAATTTTTATTATTATTTTCGAAAATTGTATATTTTTTTTTATACTTTAATTTTTTCGAACACAATAAATATATTCTCAAGGAAATTTTTAAGTTGCTAATTAATCTAATTTAATTCAACTTAAATTAATTTCCTTAATATTTATATTTAAGATTATTACTAAGATGGAAATAATTAATTTTATTTCAATCACCATCTAAGTATAATTTTATAAATAATATATTAAATTCTTATTTTTTGAATTTTAATTCTAAATTTCGAATTTTAATGAGAATTTATTTATTAGAATAATAAAGAAAATACATTTTAAAGAATGAGTTTTATTATTATTAAGATATTCGATCTCCATTGTGGGTTTTACATCGCGTTTGTTTTAGTGAGTAATCCTCCCTAATGGAGGAACGTTCATTAGCAATTTCGCACCGTTTAATCTCGAAAGATAAGTAGTTTGTAAGTGTTTTATATGGTATAGATCATCCTAATGGTGGCGACCATATTTGACTTGCAAATTGCGAAACAATTGTAGTAGCTCATAAGATAGAATAGCCTTGACTCTCGCCTAAACGGGACAACGCTGGATTCCAATCTTGATCGAATAAAAGGTTGCTAGAATGTTTAACATTTTAGATGAGCTCACAACTCTATTCAATGGATGGTAGCTTTGACTCTCGCCTAAACGGGACACTGATATCAGTTTGTTGAAAACCTTGGAAATTATTTAGGATTGAATTTTTTTAAAAATATTTTCTCATATCATTCCTAATTGCTATGTGCTTATAATTTCTGAATTGATTTTGTGTTAAACCATTATTAATTTCTATTTGTTGATTTCTATTATTTTGTAGTATCCTGTATTATCAAAATGAATCCCATTTTATCACTGTTGACTGAAAAACAAGCTGAATGGATCTAACTTTAATAAGTGGAATGAGAACGTTAACATTGCTCTCATAGGAGAAAGTGCCTTGTTTGTTTTAACTGAGCCGTCACCTGAAGTGCCTGGGGACAATGCTTCCAAAGCTGTGAAAGAAAAGTATGAGCGTTGGCAGAAAGCAAATGACAAAGCCCTATACTTTATGCTTTCTAGCATGGTTGACACCCTCAAAACTCGGTTTTCTAAAACCGAGAAGGCTGCTGAAGTTATGACGAAGTTAAATGAGCTATTCGTTAAGGCATCACTTCAGTCACGCTTTGACGCGACTAAGAAGTACATTAATGCACGGATGGAACCTCATCAAAACATGTGTGACCATGTTCTCCTCATGTCAAGTTATTTCCAAGAAGCCCAGGATCATGGTGCTGAAATGGATAGTGCTACTCAAGTAAGTCTTATCTTGAATAGCCTGACTCCAGCATTTCTACCATACACATCAAATTATGTCATGAATAAGAAGGAAATTGACTTTCATGAATTAGTCAATGACCTTCAAACTTATGAAAATTTGATTGGAGGACCCAAGAAGAAAGGGAGTAATAATCCTGGGAATGGTAATGGGACGATGAAACATGAAGCAAATGTTGCCTCTGCTTCGAAGCCCAAATCGAAGAAGAAGTGGAAGAACACCAAGAAGCGAACAAAAGCCATGAAGAATAAAAAGGCTGCTCCTTCTTGTGATGCTACACTTAAAGGAAAGTGTTTCTACTGCAATGAAAAAGGTCATTGGAAACCCCAGTGTCCTAAACTTCTTGCAAAGAAACAAGGTATTTCTATTTATAAACTTTAAGAGTTTTAGTGAATTATTATCCAATTGGATTTATGATTCTAGACTAACTTTGTTTATTTGTTTTCTTCTTCTTATAGGCCAAGCTACTTGAACTCAAATGAGTTGGATCGGAAAGCTGGACCAAGGGTGAAATCGTCCAGTGAAGATGAAGCTCTTCAATTTATTTTTGAATTAATTGTTTTAGTTTAAAGACAATTTGGATTTCAAATTTCAGTTAGGGATATTTATCCCTGTTTTTCTCATATTGTTGCAATACATTTTTTTTTTAATTAATAAAGTTTACTTTAATTTTCGAAATTCAACAATTGCAATTTATGAGATTGAGCTTCATTTAATTTATCTTCATCAATTATTACCACATTATATTTATATGTTTGTATGTGTAAGTGTTTTTATTATTGATGCAAATTCTATAATATTTATAACTCATCATAGAGTTATATTAAATAAACACTAGAAACTATTTCTATGTTTATTAATAATTGTTAATTCTAATACAATTATTAGAATTTGTTTAATAAAAGGATCTTTTGATCTGATAGAGGTGGAGAAAAGTTAAGAAAACTATGCAGTTCAACGATCTTTTATATCTAATGAACTCTGGAGAGTATTCAACTCCATATAAACTCTATCACACTTAGAGAATCATGATCTTTACAACCTTTAGGAATGGATCATAATCTCTATATACTTAGGGGTGGAGGTTATCCATAGTACCCTATATGTATATACTTAGGGGTGGAGTATATTCCACAATTCCCTATGTAACACATATCTTCTTTAAACATGGAAGTAATATAATGAGTCAGCTATTATAAATATAAATTCTTGAACTTGATTGTATGTTCCATTTCGTTTTTACTGTTGTAAGTAAAAGATTGATACCTATAAAAGTTCTTTGTTAAAGTTTCACACTACCTTAATAGAGTGGGAGAATTTTAAAATTCTATACCCATCTTCATCAGGTTGACACTTGTGATAGGTGCTTAAGAACACTACTGAAAAGCAAATCTAACCATTTACATGGATAGGTATAACTTATCAGAATTATGAGAATAAGATAAAGAACTCTAGATCAGTCCATTCGAATGACTTGAACCTAGAATTCCTAATTCTCATAAAATTTTATGGTATCTTAATTTTGATTACTTTATCTCTGGCATGTATTTTTCACTTCAAATACTAGTCTGCTATGTTGATGACTTAGTCTTAACTTAAAGATTCAGACTAATACAAAAGTCACAACTAGATAACTCTCCAAACAATCAGAGGTTAAAAGTGTTATTTAACCAGACTTCTGCTATTGAGTGGGAGCTATCTGAGATGTAATCAAATAGGGAACATTAGAAGATATTCAAGAAAGATTTATGAAAGTGATCTATATGATAGATATTAAGGAACTGTGTATCAGTTGTCCTGGTATTTCACCAACTCATTTCGAGATCCATGAGATGGTGCTTACTTTGGGGTGGAGGAATTATTCTATAATAGTTCAAGCTCTACCAGAGAAGAATTATAACTTTGTGTATTCGAAAATCCAAGAAAGTTATATTGCTGAAGAAAAGTCTACACTGTATTATCTCAATTACATATTTTAAAATATGAGAGATATGTCTTCTGTTAATTCAGATGTACTTTTAAAACAGTAAAGATTTCAGTATCCCTTGATAAGTAAAGCATATAGTAAAGGATGTTTCATAAGAGTATTTATGAACTAGTTTCCAGAAGTTTTGGTGGATTCAAATATAATACACTTGATCTGAAGATCAAGACATCAGATTGATCTATTTGCACAGTTTGTTTTATGTTAGTGCAAGTGGGAGTTTGTTGGGTTTTATGCCCTAAATAAAACTGTTTACAATCTGATTAGTTATCAATATAAGAAATTTGAAGTGATTGATGTTTGCATGAATTTTACTTGCTAATGGTTTAGATATGTTTACTATTACACACAGAATCAGTTAAATCCAGATCATATGTTTATTCACAATCAACACAGTGGAATGTGATTGTGATCATATGTATCAAAAGACTTGGTCCCTGTTTCATCAGTGTTATTGGATTTACACTAATGTGATAATCAGCGATGATGTATACTTACACTTGGAGTAAGTGTGTGACAGTCAGTAGTCTCGTGATCCGTAAGGGGAAATACCGGGTAAGCTGTACAATCTCACACCGCCTGGGGAAGGTCAAGTGGGATGATTCTGAGACTGTGTAGGTATGGGACTATGCAGTTGAAGAGAGCTTAAATGGATTGATTGGTACTACCTATGTCAACAAGGTGCATCTTGTTTTTTGGTAGCCCATCTCGAAAGAACTCCACAGTTAAGCGTGCTTGGCTTGGAGCAATTTCAAGGATGGGTGACCTCCTGGGAAGTTTTCCTAGGAAGCGTGCGAGTGAGGACAAAGCACGCTGGAAACACTCGTGTTGGTCTGTAGGGTCAGTCATCAGTCCATGAAGCAGCTAGAGTGACGTACTCGTGTATAAGAGTCATTCATTCCGTGGGTGTAAGGGCCCAATGGAGGCTTGAAGCGGGGACGTTACAAATGGTATCAGAGCCTTGACCCAGCCGGAAGTGTGGTCGACGAGGACGTCGGACCCCGTAAGGGGGGGGGGTGATTGTGACAGTCAGTAGTCTTGTGATCCGTAAGGGGAAATACCGGGTAAAAGTACAATCTCACACCGCACAGGGAAGGTCAAGTGGGATGATTCTGAGACTGTGTAGGTATGGGACTATGCAGTTGAAGAGAGCTTAAATGGATTGATTGGTACTACCTATGTCAACAAGGTGCATCTTGTTTTTTGGTAGCCCATCTCGAAAGAACTCCACAGTTAAGCGTGCTTGGCTTGGAGCAATTTCAAGGATGGGTGACCTCCTGGGAAGTTTTCCTAGGAAGCGTGCGAGTGAGGACAAAGCACGCTGGAAACACTCGTGTTGGTCTGTAGGGTCAGTCATCAGTCCATGAAGCAGCTAGAGTGACGTACTCGTGTATAAGAGTCATTCATTCCGTGGGTGTAAGGGCCCAATGGAGGCTTGAAGCGGGGACGTTACAAATGGTATCAGAGCCTTGACCCAGCCGGAAGTGTGGTCGACGAGGACGTCGGACCCCGTAAGGGGGGGGTGATTGTGACAGTCAGTAGTCTTGTGATCCGTAAGGGGAAATACCGGGTAAGCTGTACAATCTCACACCGCCTGGGGAAGGTCAAGTGGGATGATTCTGAGACTGTGTAGGTATGGGACTATGCAGTTGAAGAGAGCTTAAATGGATTGATTGGTACTACCTATGTCAACAAGGTGCATCTTGTTTTTTGGTAGCCCATCTCGAAAGAACTCCACAGTTAAGCGTGCTTGGCTTGGAGCAATTTCAAGGATGGGTGACCTCCTGGGAAGTTTTCCTAGGAAGCGTGCGAGTGAGGACAAACCACGCTGGAAACACTCGTGTTGGTCTGTAGGGTCAGTCATCAGTCCATGAAGCAGCTAGAGTGACGTACTCGTGTATAAGAGTCATTCATTCCGTGGGTGTAAGGGCCCAATGGAGGCTTGAAGCGGGGACGTTACAAAGTGTTATGTTCTTTCCAGGACATTAGTAAAGTATACTAGTTTCGAATGTATGGAGTATACATTGGACTGGACCGATATTGCAACTAAGTTAAGATATTACAAACTTACCGTTATATATATCTTTCCAAGTCAATATCAGTAGTTGATCTTAAGATTAAAAGAATCTAAATCCTGATATGCTTAGGCTCAACTCAGGAGTACTATTCATGTTCTTTGATTTATTAGTTAAGCCTACTTTTAGGTCAGGGTGATATGTATATTTTGGGAACATGATAGTGTGATTGAGTGGGAGTGCTGAACATAAATATGGAATCTATAGCTTCTACTGGTGTATAGAAGTAAAGTGATGATTCCCTTCGAGCTTAGCAAATAGAAGTAAATGGATGAGCTCTTGTTTAACTGACTATTTATTAGATCACTAAACACCATTTACAGGTAGCTAAGTGTTTTAAGGGGCAAAATACATTGAGGGGTGAGAACGGTAAAGAAATCCCATCTTGATGTAGATCATCTATATAGAGGATCTTTAAATCACAATAAGATTATAACAATGGTTAAATGAGATAGCATATTGATATTGTGGAACATACAATATAATCTATATAAGTCTAAGAGTGCAATTCTAAGTTCTAAGAGTGGATTCAACGAAGAATTAATAAGTAGGAATTTACTTGGTAAAATTGGTTCACTTATTGGAAGCTCAGCATATAGATCCATGGTCCCCATTCTAGTTGAGAACATTCTGCTTGTAAGACTCATTAATTGATTCGTGATTGATCAATTATAATTCTAAAGTTAGACTCTGTCTAATTTTATGAATTTTCACTAAGCAGGGGTGAAATTGTAAAGAAAAGAGTTTCTAGGTTTATTTATTTATTAATGGACTTTATATGTCTAATTAATAATTAAATTAAATGACAATATTATTTAATAATATATTTTAGTTATTAAATAATTAGTTTTGGCATTTAAGAGGTTAGAATTGGAAAATTGGCGTTTTTGAGAAAATAGAGATAAAATTTGATAAAACTGCAAAATCAAGTGGGGCCCACTACAACACCATGGCCGGCCACTAATTGAGGTTTTTCAAATTAATATTTTCATTATTTTAATGCCAAATATTTCCTAACCTAAACCTAGTAGTTGCCTATAAATAGAAAGTGATGGCTCAGTCAAATTACATGCTTTTCATTTAGCTTTCTGTCAGAAATTTCTCTCTTCAGAAAAACTGAGCCTTCCCCACTTTCTATACCTGGCCGAAACCCTCTCTCTTCTTTTCCCTTCATCAATTTTGAACCCTAGTGAAAGAGTAAGTGCCCACAAACAGAAGGCAGTAACTCAATCATAGATTGGAAGACTGTGAAGGATCAAACTTGAAGAAGAAGGACATTTGGGCTCAGATCTTGATTATACTCTGCTACAGAAAGGATACAATGGTTAGAGATCTGAGTGGAAGGAGACATTAATTCCGCTGCATCAATGTAAGGTTTTCTTAACTTTATATGTGTTTAATTTATCGTTTTAAAAAGTTCATATTTAGGGTGTTTAAACAACATACTTGTGAGTAGATCTAAGATCCTGGTAAAATAAATTCCAACAGTCACAACCATCAACTGGGTGGTTACGTTGGTTGATTCAGGATGTTGAAAGTTGTCTGAACTGACTTCACTGTCAGAGTGATGAATTGCCGACACTCATTTGAAATCCTCCGGTGTCACCACCTTTCGATGAGATTTCTGCGGGCGTTCACGTTGGGTGATTGAGGATGTTTGAAAGCCATCTTCACCGAATTCATTGTCAGAAGGATGGGGGACACTCGTCTAAAAAAATGCGACGTCACAACCATCAACTTGGTGGTTACATTGGTTAATTGAGGATGTTTGAAAGCAGTCCGAACCGACTTCACTGTCAGAGTGATGTATTGCCGACACTCATTTGAAATCATTCGGTGTCACCACCTTTCAATGGGATTTCGGTGGGCTTTCACGTTTAGTGATTGAGGATATTTAAAAGCCATCTTGAACGACTTCATTGTCAGAAGGTTGGGGGACACTCGTCTAAAATCATCCGGCGTCACAACCATCAACTGGGTGGTTACGTTGGTTGATTGAGTATGTTTGAAAGCTGTCCGAACCGACTTCACTGTCGGAGTGATGTATTGCCAACACTCATTTGCAATCATCCGGCGTCACCACCCTCACAGGAGATGTCGGCGGGCGTTCACGTTGGGTGATTAAGATCATCCGGCGTCACAACCGTCAACTGGGTGATTACGTTAGCTGATTGAGGATGTTTGAAAGCTGTCTGAACCGACTTCGCTGTCGGTGTGATGTATTGCTGAAACTCATTTGAAATCATCCGGTGTCACCACCCTCTGATGGGATTTCGGCGGGCATTCACGTTGGGTGATTGACGATGTTTGAAAGCCATCTTGACCGA
Organism: Cannabis sativa; assembly: GCF_029168945.1. NCBI lineage: Eukaryota > Viridiplantae > Streptophyta > Magnoliopsida > Rosales > Cannabaceae > Cannabis > Cannabis sativa. The sequence goes on along the minus strand of NC_083606.1, from coordinate 39,489,755 downwards.
CTTCATTGTCAGAAGGATGGGGGACACTCGTCTAAAATAATGCGCTGTCACAACCATCAACTGGGTGGTTACGTTTGTTGATTGAGGATGTTTGAAAGCTGTCTGAACTGACTTCACTGTCGGAGTGATGTATTGCTGACACTCATTTGAAATCATCCGGTGTCACCACCATCCGATGGGATTTCGGCGGGCGTTCACGTTGGGTGATTAAGGATGAATGAAAGCCATTTTGATCGACTTCATTGTCAGAAGGATGCGGGACACTCGTCTAAAATCATCCGTCGTCACAACCATCAACTGGGTGGTTATGTTGGTTGATTGAGGATGTTTGAAAGCTGTCCGAACCGAATTCACTTTTGGAGTGATGTGTAGCTGACACTCATTTGAAATCATCCGGCGTCACAACACTCAACTGGGTGGTTACGTTGGTTTATTGAGGATGTTTGAAAGTTATCCGAACCGACTTCATTATTGCAGTGATGTATTGCTGACACTCATTTGAAATCATCCGTCGTCACCACTCTCCGATGTGATTTCGACGGGCGCTCACGTTGGGTGATTGAGGATGTTTGAAAGCCATCTTGATCGACTTCATTGTCAGAAGGATAGAAGACACTCGTCTAAAATTATGCGGCGTCACAACCATAAACTGGGTGGTTACGTCTGTTGATGCATGATGTTTGAAAGCTTTCCGAACCGACTTCACTGTCGGAGTGATGTACTGCCGACAGTCATTTGAAATCATCCGGCGTCACCACCTTTCGATGTGATTTCGGCGGGCATTCACGTTGGGTGATTGAGGATGTTTGAAAGCCATCTTGACCGACTTCATTGTCAGAAGGATGGGGACACTCGTCTAAAATCATGTGGCGTCACAACCATCAACTGGGTGGTTACGGTCGTTGATTCAGGATGTTTGAAAGTTGTCCGAAGCGACTTCACTGTCGGAGTGATGTATTGGCGACACTCATTTGAAATAATCCAGCGTCACCACCCTCAGATGGGATATCGGCGGGCGTTCATGTTGGGTGATGAAGGTATTTGAAAGCCATCTTGACAAACTTCATTGCCAGACGGATGGGGGAAACTCGTCTAAAATCATCCGGCGTCACAACCGTCAACTGGGTTGTTACGTTTGTTGATTGAGGATGTTTGAAAGCTGTCCGAACCGACTTCACTGTGGGAGAGATGTATTGCTGCCACTCATTTCAAATCATCCTGCGACACCACCCTCCGATGGGATTTTGGCAGGCATTGACGTTGGGTGATTGAGGATGTTTGAAAGCCATCTTGACCGACTTCATTGTCAGAAGGATGGGGAAACTCGTCTAAAATCATGTGGCGTCATAACCATCAACTAGGTGGTTACGTTGGTTGATTCAGGATGTTTGAAAGTTTTCCGAACTGACTTCACTATCGGAGTGATGTATTGCCGACACTCATTTGAAATCCTCCGGCGTCACCGCCTTTCGATGCGATTTCGGCGGGCGTTCACGTTGGGTGATTAAGGATGTTTGAAAGCCATCTTGACCGAATTCATTGTCAGAAGGATGGGGGACACTCGTCCAAAATCATGCGGCGTCACAAACGTCAACTTGGTGGTTACGTTGGTTGATTGAGGATGTTTGAAAGCTATAGTGATGTATAGCTAACACTCATTTGAAATCATCCGGCGTCACAACACTAAACTGGGTGGTTACGTTGGTTTATTGAGGATGTTTGAAAGTTGTCCGAACCGACTTCATTGTCGGAGTGATGTATTGCTGACACTCATTTGAACTCATCCGGCGTCACCACCCTCCGACGTGCTTTCGACGGGCGCTCACGTTGGGTGATTGAGGATGTTTGAAAGCCATCTTGATCAACTTCATTGTCAGAAGGATAGAAGACACTCGTCTAAAATCATCCGGCGTCACAACCATCAACTGGGTGGTTACGTTGGTTGATTGAGTATGTTTGAAAGCTGTCCGAACCGACTTCACTGTCGGAGTGATGTATTGCCAACACTCATTTGCAATCATCCGGCGTCACCACCCTCACAGGAGATGTCGGCGGGCGTTCACGTTGGGTGATTAAGATCATCCGGCGTCACAACCGTCAACTGGGTGATTACGTTAGCTGATTGAGGATGTTTGAAAGCTGTCTGAACCGACTTCGCTGTCGGTGTGATGTATTGCTGAAACTCATTTGAAATCATCCGGTGTCACCACCCTCTGATGGGATTTCGGCGGGCATTCACGTTGGGTGATTGACGATGTTTGAAAGCCATCTTGACCGACTTCATTGTCAGAAGGATGGGGGACACTCGTCTAAAATAATGCGCTGTCACAACCATCAACTGGGTGGTTACGTTTGTTGATTGAGGATGTTTGAAAGCTGTCTGAACTGACTTCACTGTCGGAGTGATGTATTGCTGACACTCATTTGAAATCATCCGGTGTCACCACCATCCGATGGGATTTCGGCGGGCGTTCACGTTGGGTGATTAAGGATGAATGAAAGCCATTTTGATCGACTTCATTGTCAGAAGGATGCGGGACACTCGTCTAAAATCATCCGTCGTCACAACCATCAACTGGGTGGTTATGTTGGTTGATTGAGGATGTTTGAAAGCTGTCCGAACCGAATTCACTTTTGGAGTGATGTGTAGCTGACACTCATTTGAAATCATCCGGCGTCACAACACTCAACTGGGTGGTTACGTTGGTTTATTGAGGATGTTTGAAAGTTATCCGAACCGACTTCATTATTGCAGTGATGTATTGCTGACACTCATTTGAAATCATCCGTCGTCACCACTCTCCGATGTGATTTCGACGGGCGCTCACGTTGGGTGATTGAGGATGTTTGAAAGCCATCTTGATCGACTTCATTGTCAGAAGGATAGAAGACACTCGTCTAAAATTATGCGGCGTCACAACCATAAACTGGGTGGTTACGTCTGTTGATGCATGATGTTTGAAAGCTTTCCGAACCGACTTCACTGTCGGAGTGATGTACTGCCGACAGTCATTTGAAATCATCCGGCGTCACCACCTTTCGATGTGATTTCGGCGGGCATTCACGTTGGGTGATTGAGGATGTTTGAAAGCCATCTTGACCGACTTCATTGTCAGAAGGATGGGGACACTCGTCTAAAATCATGTGGCGTCACAACCATCAACTGGGTGGTTACGGTCGTTGATTCAGGATGTTTGAAAGTTGTCCGAAGCGACTTCACTGTCGGAGTGATGTATTGGCGACACTCATTTGAAATAATCCAGCGTCACCACCCTCAGATGGGATATCGGCGGGCGTTCATGTTGGGTGATGAAGGTATTTGAAAGCCATCTTGACAAACTTCATTGCCAGACGGATGGGGGAAACTCGTCTAAAATCATCCGGCGTCACAACCGTCAACTGGGTTGTTACGTTTGTTGATTGAGGATGTTTGAAAGCTGTCCGAACCGACTTCACTGTGGGAGAGATGTATTGCTGCCACTCATTTCAAATCATCCTGCGACACCACCCTCCGATGGGATTTTGGCAGGCATTGACGTTGGGTGATTGAGGATGTTTGAAAGCCATCTTGACCGACTTCATTGTCAGAAGGATGGGGAAACTCGTCTAAAATCATGTGGCGTCATAACCATCAACTAGGTGGTTACGTTGGTTGATTCAGGATGTTTGAAAGTTTTCCGAACTGACTTCACTATCGGAGTGATGTATTGCCGACACTCATTTGAAATCCTCCGGCGTCACCGCCTTTCGATGCGATTTCGGCGGGCGTTCACGTTGGGTGATTAAGGATGTTTGAAAGCCATCTTGACCGAATTCATTGTCAGAAGGATGGGGGACACTCGTCCAAAATCATGCGGCGTCACAAACCTCAACTTGGTGGTTACGTTGGTTGATTGAGGATGTTTGAAAGCTATAGTGATGTATAGCTAACACTCATTTGAAATCATCCGGCGTCACAACACTAAACTGGGTGGTTACGTTGGTTTATTGAGGATGTTTGAAAGTTGTCCGAACCGACTTCATTGTCGGAGTGATGTATTGCTGACACTCATTTGAACTCATCCGGCGTCACCACCCTCCGACGTGCTTTCGACGGGCGCTCACGTTGGGTGATTGAGGATGTTTGAAAGCCATCTTGATCAACTTCATTGTCAGAAGGATAGAAGACACTCGTCTAAAATCATGCGGCGTCACAACCATAAACTGGGTGGTTACGTCTGTTGATTCAGGATGTTTAAAAATTGTTCGAACCGACTTCACTGTCTTAGTGACGTATTGTCGACAGTCATTTGAAATCATCCGGTGTCACAACACTCAACTAGGTGGTTACGTTGGTTTATTGAGGATGTTTGAAAGTTGTCCGAACCGATTTTACTGTCGGAGTGATGTATTGCTGACACTCATTTGAAATCATCCGGCGTCACCACCCTCCGTTGTGATTTCGACGAGCGCTCACGTTGGGTGATTGAGGATGTTTGAAAGCCATCTTGATCGACTTCAGTGTCAGAAGGATAGAAAACACTCGTCTAAAATCTTGCGGCGTCACAACCATAAACTGGGTGGTTACGTTGGTTGATTGAGGATGTTTGAAAGTTGTCCGAACCGACTTCACTGTCGGAGTGATGTTTTGCCGACAGTCATTTGAAATCATCCTGCGTCAGCCCCTCTCGATGCGATTTCGGCGGGCGTTCACGTTGGGTGATTGAGGTGTTTGAAAGCCATCTTGACAGACTTCATTGCCAGACGGATGGGGGACACTCGTCTAAAATCATCCGGCGTCACAACCGTCAACTGGGTGGTTACATTGGTTGATTGAGGATGTTTGAAAGCTTTCCGAACCGACTTCGCTGTCGGAGAGATGTATTGCTGCCACTCTTTTGAAATTATCCTGCGACACCACCCTCTGATGGGATTTCGGCGGGCGTTCACGTTGGGTGATTGAGGATGTTTGAAAGCCATCTTGACCGACTTCATTGTCAGAAGGATGGGGACACTCGTCTAAAATCATGTGGCGTCACAACCATCAACTGGGTGGTTACGTTGGTTGATTCATGATGTTTGAAAGTTGTCCGAACCGACTTCACTATCGGAGTGATGTATTGCCGACACTCCTTTGAAATCCTCCGGCGTCACCACCTTTCGATGAGATTTCGGCGGCCGTTCACGTTGGGTGATTGAGGATGTTTGAAAGCCATCTTGACCGAATTCATTGTTAGAAGGATGGGGGACACTCGTCCAAAATCGTGCGGCGTCATAAACATCAACTTGGTGGTTACGTTGGTTGATTGAGGATGTTTGAAAGCTGTAGTGATGTATAGCTGACACTCATTTGAAATCATCCTGCGTCACAACACTAAACTGGGTGGTTACGTTGGTTTATTGAGGATGTTTGAAAGTTGTCCGAACCGACTTCACTGTCTGAGTGATGTATTGCTGACACTCATTTGAAATCATCCTGCTTCACCACCCTCCGTTGTGATTTCGACGGGCGCTCACGTTGGGTGATTGAGGATGTTTGAAAGCCATCTTGATCGACATCATTGTCAGAAGGATAGAAGACACTCGTCTAAAATCTTGCGGCGTCACAACCATAAACTGGGTGGTTACGTTGGTTGATTCAGGATGTTTGATAGTTGTCCGAACCGACTTTACTGTCGGAGTGATGTATTGCCGACAGTCATTTGAAATCATCCGGCGTCAGCCCCTCTCGATGCGATTTCGGTGGGCGTTCACGTTGGGTGATTGAGGTGTTTGAAAGCCATCTTGACAGACTTCATTGTCAGAAGGATAGAAGACACTCGTCTAAAATCGTCCGGCGTCACAACCGTAAATTGGGTGGTTACGTTGGTTTATTGAGGATGTTTGAATGCTTTCCGAACCGACTTCGCTGTCGGAGAGATGTATTGCTGCCACTCTTTCGAAATTATCCTGCGACACCACCCTCTGATGGGATTTCGGCGGGCGTTCATGTTGGGTGATTGAGGATGTTTGAAAGCTATCTTGACCGACTTCATTGTCAGAAGGATGGGGACACTCGTCTAAAATCATGTGGCGTCACAACCATCAACTGGGTGGTTACGTTGGTTGATTCAGGATGTTTGAAAGTTGTCCGAACCGACTTCACTCTCAGAGTGATGTATTGCCGACACTCATTTGAAATCCAGCGTCACCACCCTCAGATGGGATATCGGCGGGCGTTCATGTTGGGTGATTAAGGTATTTGAAAGCCATCTTGACAAACTTCATTGCCAGACGGATGGGGGAAACTCGTCTAAAATCATCCGGCGTCACAACCGTCAACTGGGTTGTTACGTTTGTTGATTGAGGATGTTTGAAAGCTGTCCGAACCGACTTCACTGTGGGAGAGATGTATTGCTGCCACTCATTTGAAATCATCCTGCGACACCACCCTCCGATGGGATTTTGGCAGGCATTGACGTTGGGTGATTGAGGATGTTTGAAAGCCATCTTGACCGACTTCATTGTCAGAAGGATGGGGAAACTCGTCTAAAATCATGTGGCGTCATAACCATCAACTAGGTGGTTACGTTGGTTGATTCAGGATGTTTGAAAGTTTTCCGAACTGACTTCACTATCGGAGTGATGTATTGCCGACACTCATTTGAAATCCTCCGGCGTCACCGCCTTTCGATGCGATTTCGGCGGGCGTTCACGTTGGGTGATTGAGGATGTTTGAAAGCCATCTTGACCGAATTCATTGTCAGAAGGATGGGGGACACTCGTCCAAAATCATGCGGCGTCACAAACCTCAACTTGGTGGTTACGTTGGTTGATTGAGGATGTTTGAAAGCTATAGTGATGTATAGCTAACACTCATTTGAAATCATCCGGCGTCACAACAATAAACTGGGTGGTTACGTTGGTTTATTGAGGATGTTTGAAAGTTGTCCGAACCGACTTCATTGTCGGAGTGATGTATTGCTGACACTCATTTGAACTCATCCGGCGTCACCACCCTCCGACGTGATTTCGACGGGCGCTCACGTTGGGTGATTGAGGATGTTTGAAAGCCATCTTGATCGACTTCATTGTCAGAAGGATAGAAGACACTCGTCTAAAATCATGCGGCGTCACAACCATAAACTGGGTGGTTACGTCTGTTGATTCAGGATGTTTGAAAATTGTTCGAACCGACTTCACTGTCTTAGTGACGTATTGTCGACAGTCATTTGAAATCATCCGGCGTCACAACACTCAACTAGGTGGTTACGTTGGTTTATTGAGGATGTTTGAAAGTTGTCCGAACCGATTTTACTGTCGGAGTGATGTATTGCTGACACTCATTTGAAATCATCCGGCGTCACCACCCTCCGTTGTGATTTCGACGGGCGCTCACGTTGGGTGATTGAGGATGTTTGAAAGCCATCTTGATCGACTTCAGTGTCAGAAGGATAGAAAACACTGGTCTAAAATCTTGCGGCGTCACAACCATAAACTGGGTGGTTACGTTGGTTGATTGAGGATGTTTGAAAGTTGTCCGAACCGACTTCACTGTCGGAGTTATGTTTTGCCGACAGTCATTTGAAATCATCCGGCGTCAGCCCCTCTCGATGCGATTTCAGCGGGCGTTCACGTTGGGTGATTGAGGTGTTTGAAAGCCATCTTGACAGACTTCATTGCCAGACGGATGGGGGACACTCGTCTAAAATCATCCGGCGTCACAACCGTCAACTGGGTGGTTACATTGGTTGATTGAGGATGTTTGAAAGCTTTCCGAACCGACTTCGCTGTCAGAGAGATGTATTGCTGCCACTCTTTTGAAATTATCCTGCGACACCACCCTCTGATGGGATTTCGGCGGGCGTTCACGTTGGGTGATTGAGGATGTTTGAAAGCCATCTTGACCGACTTCATTGTCAGAAGGATGGGGACACTCGTCTAAAATCATGTGGCGTCACAACCATCAACTGGGTGGTTACGTTGGTTGATTCAGGATGTTTGAAAGTTGTCCGAACCGACTTCACTATCGGAGTGATGTATTGCCGACACTCATTTGAAATCCTCCGGCGTCACCACCTTTCGATGAGATTTCGGCGGCCGTTCACGTTGGGTGATTGAGGATGTTTGAAAGCCATCTTGACTGAATTCATTGTTAGAAGGATGGGGGACACTCGTCCAAAATCGTGCGGCGTCATAAACATCAACTTGGTGGTTACGTTGGTTGATTGAGGATGTTTGAAAGCTGTAGTGATGTATAGCTGACACTCATTTGAAATCATCCTGCGTCACAACACTAAACTGGGTGGTTACGTTGGTTTATTGAGGATGTTTGAAAGTTGTCCGAACCGACTTCACTGTCTGAGTGATGTATTGCTGACACTCATTTGAAATCATCCTGCTTCACCACCCTCCGTTGTGATTTCGACGGGCGCTCACGTTGGGTGATTGAGGATGTTTGAAAGCCATCTTGATCGACATCATTGTCAGAAGGATAGAAGACACTCGTCTAAAATCTTGCGGCGTCACAACCATAAACTGGGTGGTTACGTTGGTTGATTCAGGATGTTTGATAGTTGTCCGAACCGACTTTACTGTCGGAGTGATGTATTGCCGACAGTCATTTGAAATCATCCGGCGTCAGCCCCTCTCGATGCGATTTCGGTGGGCGTTCACGTTGTGTGATTGAGGTGTTTGAAAGCCATCTTGACAGACTTCATTGTCAGAAGGATAGAAGACACTCGTCTAAAATCGTCCGGCGTCACAACCGTAAATTGGGTGGTTACGTTGGTTTATTGAGGATGTTTGAAAGCTTTCCGAACCGACTTCGCTGTCGGAGAGATGTATTGCTGCAACTCTTTCGAAATTATCCTGCGACACCACCCTCTGATGGGATTTCGGCGGGCGTTCATGTTGGGTGATTAAGGATGTTTGAAAGCCATCTTGACCGACTTCATTGTCAGAAGGATGGGGACACTCGTCTAAAATCATGTGGCGTCACAACCATCAACTGGGTGGTTACGTTGGTTGATTCAGGATGTTTGAAAGTTGTCCGAACCGACTTCACTATCGGAGTGATGTATTGCCGACACTCATTTGAAATCCTCCGGCGTCCCCACCTTTCGATGCGATTTCGGCGGCCGTTCACGTTGGGTGATTGAGGATGTTTGAAAGCCATCTTGACCGAATTCATTGTTAGAAGGATGGGGGACACTCGTCCAAAATCGTGCGGCGTCATAAACATCAACTTGGTGGTTACGTTGGTTGATTGAGGATGTTTGAAAGCTGTAGTGATGTATACCTGACACTCATTTGAAATCCTCCGGCGTCACCACCTTTCGATGCGATTTCGGCGGCCGTTCACGTTGGGTGATTGAGGATGTTTGAAAGCCATCTTGACCGACTTCATTGTCAGAAGGATGGGGACACTCGTCTAAAATCATGTGGCGTCACAACCATCAACTGGGTGGTTACGTTGGTTGATTCAGGATGTTTGAAAGTTGTCCAAACCGACTTCACTATCGGAGTGATGTATTGCCGACACTCATTTGAAATAATCCATCGTCACCACCCTCAGATGGGATATCGGCGGGCGTTCATGTTGGGTGATTAAGGTATTTGAAAGCCATCTTGACAAACTTCATTGCCAGACGGATGGGGGAAACTCGTCTAAAATCATCCGGCGTCACAACCGTCAACTGGGTTGTTACGTTTGTTGATTGAGGATGTTTGAAAGCTGTCCGAACCGACTTCACTGTGGGAGAGATGTATTGCTGCCACTCATTTGAAATCATCCTCCGACACCACCCTCCGATGGGATTTTGGCAGGCATTGACGTTGGGTGATTGAGGATGTTTGAAAGCCATCTTGACCGACTTCATTGTCAGAAGGATGGGGAAACTCGTCTAAAATCATGTGGCGTCATAACCATCAACTAGGTGGTTACGTTGGTTGATTCAGGATGTTTGAAAGTTTTCTGAACTGACTTCACTATCGGAGTGATGTATTGCCGACACTCATTTGAAATTCTCCGGCGTCACCGCCTTTCGATGCGATTTCGGCGGGCGTTCACGTTGGGTGATTGAGGATGTTTGAAAGCCATCTTGACCGAATTCATTATCAGAAGGATGGGGGACACTCGTCCAAAATCATGCGGCGTCACAAACCTCAACTTGGTGGTTACGTTGGTTGATTAAGGATGTTTGAAAGCTATAGTGATGTATAGCTAACACTCATTTGAAATCATCCGGCGTCACAACACTAAACTGGGTGGTTACGTTGGTTTATTGAGGATGTTTGAAAGTTGTCCGAACCGACTTCATTGTCGGAGTGATGTATTGCTGACACTCATTTGAACTCATTCGGCGTCACCACCCTCCGACGTGATTTCGACGGGCGCTCACGTTGGGTGATTGAGGATGTTTGAAAGCCATCTTGATCGACTTCATTGTCAGAAGGATAGAAGACACTCGTCTAAAATCATGCGGCGTCACAACCATAAACTGGGTGGTTACGTCTGTTGATTCAGGATGTTTGAAAATTGTTCGAACCGACTTCACTGTCTTAGTGACGTATTGTCGACAGTCATTTGAAATCATCCGGCGTCACAACACTCAACTAGGTGGTTACGTTGGTTTATTGAGGATGTTTGAAAGTTGTCCAAACCGATTTTACTGTCGGAGTGATGTATTGCTGACACTCATTTGAAATCATCCGGCGTCACCACCCTCCGTTGTGATTTCGACGGGTGCTCACGTTGGGTGATTGAGGATGTTTGAAAGCCATCTTGATCGACTTCAGTGTCAGAAGGATAGAAAACACTCGTCTAAAATCTTGCGGCGTCACAACCATAAACTGGGTGGTTACGTTGGTTGATTGAGGATGTTTGAAAGTTGTCCGAACCGACTTCACTGTCGGAGTGATGTTTTGCCGACAGTCATTTGAAATCATCCGGCGTCAGCCCCTCTCGATTAGATTTCGGCGGGCGTTCACGTTGGGTGATTGAGGTGTTTGAAAGCCATCTTGACAGACTTCATTGCCAGACGGATGGGGGACACTCGTCTAAAATCATCCGGCGTCACAACCGTCAACTGGGTGGTTACATTGGTTGATTGAGGATGTTTGAAAGCTTTCCGAACCGACTTCGCTGTCGGAGAGATGTATTGCTGCCACTCTTTTGAAATTATCTTGCGACACCACCCTCTGATGGGATTTCGGCGGGCGTTCACGTTGGGTGATTGAGGATGTTTGAAAGCCATCTTGACCGACTTCATTGTCAGAAGGATGGGGACACTCGTCTAAAATCATGTGGCGTCACAACCATCAACTGGGTGGTTACGTTGGTTGATTCAGGATGTTTGAAAGTTGTCCGAACCGACTTCACTATCGGAGTGATGTATTGCCGACACTCATTTGAAATCCTCCGGCGTCACCACCTTTCGATGCGATTTCGGCGGCCGTTCACGTTGGGTGATTGAGGATGTTTGAAAGCCATCTTGACCGAATTCATTGTTAGAAGGATGGGGGACACTCGTCCAAAATCGTGCGGCGTCATAAACATCAACTTGGTGGTTACGTTGGTTGATTGAGGATGTTTGAAAGCTGTAGTGATGTATAGCTGACACTCATTTGAAATCATCCTGCGTTACAACACTAAACTGGGTGGTTACGTTGGTTTATTGAGGATGTTTGAAAGTTATCCGAACCGACTTCACTGTCTGAGTGATGTATTGCTGATACTCATTTGAAATCATCCTGCTTCACTACCCTCCGTTGTGATTTCGACGGGCGCTCACGTTGGGTGATTGAGGATGTTTGAAAGCCATCTTGATCGACATCGTTGTCAGAAGGATAGAAGACACTCGTCTAAAATCTTGCGGCGTCACAACCATAACCTGGGTGGTTACGTTGGTTGATTCAGGATGTTTGATAGTTGTCCGAACCGACTTTACTGTCGGAGTGATGTATTGCCGACGGTCATTTGAAATCATCCGGCGTCAGCCCCTCTCGATGCGATTTCGGTGGGCGTTCACGTTGGGTGATTGAGGTGTTTGAAAGCCATCTTGACAGACTTCATTGTCAGAAGGATAGAAGACACTCGTCTAAAATCGTCCGGCGTCACAACCGTAAATTGGGTGGTTACGTTGGTTTATTGAGGATGTTTGAAAGCTTTCCGAACCGACTTCGCTGTCGGAGAGATGTATTGCTGCCACTCTTTCGAAATTATCCTGCGACACCACCCTCTGATGGGATTTCGGCGGGCGTTCATGTTGGGTGATTGAGGATGTTTGAAAGCCATCTTGACCGACTTCATTGTTAGAAGGATGGGGACACTCGTCTAAAATCATGTGGCGTCACAACACTAAACTGGGTGGTTACGTTGGTTTATTGAGGATGTTTGAAAGTTGTCCGAACCGACTTCATTGTCGGAGTGATGTATTGCTGACACTCATTTGAACTCATCCGGCGTCACCACCCTCCGACGTGATTTCGACGGGCGCTCACGTTGGGTGATTGAGGATGTTTGAAAGCCATCTTGATCGACTTCATTGTCAGAAGGATAGAAGACACTCGTCTAAAATGATGCGGCGTCACAACCATAAACTGGGTGGTTACGTCTGTTGATTCAGGATGTTTGAAAATTATTCGAACCGACTTCACTGTCTTAGTGACGTATTGTCGACAGTCATTTGGAATCATCCGGCGTCACAACACTCAACTAGGTGGTTACGTTGGTTTATTGAGGATGTTCGAAAGTTGTTCGAACCGATTTCACTGTCGGAGTGATGTGTTGCTGACACTCATTTGAAATCATCCGGCGTCACCACCCTCCGTTGTGATTTCGACGGGCGCTCACGTTGGGTGATTGAGGATGTTTGAAAGCCATCTTGATCGACTTCATTGTCAGAAGGATAGAAAACACTCGTCTAAAATCTTGCGGCGTCACAACCATAAACTGGGTGGTTACGTTGGTTGATTAAGGATGTTTGAAAGTTGTCCGAACTGACTTCATTGTCGTAGTGATGTATTGGTGACACTCATTTGAAATCATCCGGCGTCACCACCCTCCGATTTGATTTCGACGGGCGCTCACGTTGGGTGATTGAGGATGTTTGAAAGCCATCTTGATCGACTTCATTGTCAGAAGGATAGAAGACAATCGTCTAAAATCATGCGGCGTCACAACCATAAACTTGGTGGTTACGTCTGTTGATTCAAGATGTTTGAAAATTGTCCGAACCGACTTCACTGTCTTAGTGACGTATTGTCGACAGTCATTTGAAATCATCCGGCGTCACCACCTTTCCAAGCGATTTCGGCGGGCGTTCACGTTGGGTGATTGAGGATGTTTGAAAGCCATCTTGACCGACTTCATTGTCAGAAGGACGGGGACATTCGTCAAAAATCATGTGGCGTCACAACGATCAACTGGGTGTTTACGTTGGTTGACTCAAGATGTTTGAAAGTTGTCCGAACCGACTTCACTATAGGAGTGATGTGTTGTCGACACTCATTTGAAATCCTCCGGCGTCACCACCTTTCGATGCGATTTTGGCGGCCGATCACGTTGGGTGATTGAGGATGTTTCAAAGCCATCTTGACCGACTTCATTGTCAGAAGGATGGGGGACACTCATCTAAAATAATCTAGCGTCACAACCATCAACTAGGTTGTTACGTTGGTTGATTGAGGATGTTTGAAAGCTGTCCGAACTGACTTCACTGTCGGAGTGATGTACTGCTGACACTCATTTGAAATTGTCCGGCGTCACCACCCTCAGATGGGATGTCAGCGGGCGTTCACGTTGGGTGATTGAGGTGTTTAAAAGCCAATTTGATAGACTTCATTGCCAGACGTATAGGGGACACTCGTCTAAAATCATCTGGCGTCACAACCGTCAACTAGGTGATTACGTTAGTTGATTGAGGATGTTTGAAAGCTGTCAGAATCGACTTTGCTGTCGGAGTGACGTATTGCTGACACTCATTTGAAATTATCCGGTGTCACCACCCTCGGATGGGATTTCGGCGCGCATTCACGTTGGGTGATTGAGGATGTTTGAAAGCCATCTTGACCGACTTAATTGTCATAAGGATGGGGGACGCTCCTCTTAAGTAATGTGGTGTCACAACCATCAACTTGGTGGTTCCGTTGGTTGATTGAGGATGTTTGAAAGCTGTTCGAACCGACTTCACTGTCGGAGTGATGTATTGCTGACACTCATTTGAAATGATCCGGTGTCTCCACCCTCCGATGGGATTTCGGCGGGCGTTAACGTTGGGTTATTAAGGATGTTTGAAAGCCATCTGGACCGACTTCATTGTCAGAAGGATGGGGGACACTCGTCTAAAATCATCCAGCGTCACCACCTTCAACTGGGTTGTTAGGTTGGTTGATTGAGGATGTTTGAAAGCTGTCCAAACTAACTTCACTGTCGCAGTGATGTATAGCTGACACTCATTTGAAATCATCCGGCGTCACAACACTCAACTGGGTGGTTACGTTGGTTTATTGAGGATGTTTGAAAGTTGTCCGAACCGACTTCACTATCGGAGTGATGTATTGCTGACACTCATTTGAAATCATCCGGCGTCTCCACCCTCCGATGTGATTTCGACGGGCGCTCACGTTGTGTGACTGAGGATGTCTGAAAGCCATCTTGATCGACTTCATTGTCAGAAGGATAGAAGACACTTGTCTAAAATCATGCGGCGTCACAACCATAAACTGGGTGGTTACGTTGGTTGATTCAGGATGTTTGAAAGTTGTCCGAACCGACTTCACTGTCGGAGTGATGTATTGCCGACAGTCATTTGAAATCATCCTGCGTCACCCCCTCTCGATGCCATTTCGGCGGGCATTCACGTTGGGTGATTGAGGTGTTTGAAAGCCATCTTGAAAGACTTCATTGCCAGACGGATGGGGGACACTCGTCTAAAATCATCGGCGTCACAACCGTCAACTGGGTGGTTACGTTGGTTGATTCAGGATGTTTGAAAGCTGTCCGAACCGACTTCACTATCGGAGTGATGTATTGTCGACACTCATTTGAAATCCTCCGGCGTCACCACCTTTCGATGCGATTTCGGCGGCCGTTCACGTTGGGTAATGAGGATGTTTGAAAGACATCTTGACCGAATTCATTGTCAGAAGGATGGGGGACACTTGTCCAAAATCATGCGGCGTCACAAACATCAACTTGGTGGTTACGTTGGTTGATTAAGGATGTTTGAAAGTTGTCCGAACTGACTTCATTGTCGGAGTGATGTATTGCTGACACTCATTTGAAATCATCCGGCGTCACCACCCTCCGATTTGATTTCGACGGGCGCTCACGTTGGGTGATTGAGGATGTTTGAAAGCCATCTTGATCGACTTCATTGTCAGAAGGATAGAAGACAATCGTCTAAAATCATGCGGCGTCACAACCATAAACTTGGTGGTTACGTCTGTTGATTCAAGATGTTTGAAAATTGTCCGAACCGACTTCACTGTCTTAGTGACGTATTGTCGACAGTCATTTGAAATCATCCGGCGTCACCACCTTTCCATGCGATTTCGGCGGGCGTTCACGTTGGGTGATTGAGGATGTTTGAAAGCCATCTTGACCGACTTCATTGTCAGAAGGATGGGGACATTCGTCAAAAATCATGTGGCGTCACAACGATCAACTGGGTGTTTACGTTGGTTGACTCAAGATGTTTGAAAGTTGTCCGAACCGACTTCACTATCGGAGTGATGTGTTGTCTACACTCATTTGAAATCCTCCGGCGTCACCACCTTTCGATGCGATTTCGGCGGCCGTTCACGTTGGGTAATGAGGATGTTTGAAAGACATCTTGACCGAATTCATTGTCAGAAGGATGGTGGACACTTGTCCAAAATCATGCGGCGTCACAAACATCAACTTGGTGGTTACGTTGGTTGATTGTGGATGTTTGAAAGCTGTAGTGATGTGTAGCTGACACTCATTTGAAATCATCCGGCGTCACAACACTAAACTGGGTGGTTACGTTGGTTTATTGAGGATGTTAGAAAGTTATCTGAACCGACTTCACTGTCGGAATGATGTATTGCTGACACTCATTTGAAATCATCCAATGTCACCACCCTCCGATGGGATTTCGGCAGGCGTTCATTTTGGGTTATTGAGGTGTTTGAAGGCCATCTTGAACGGCTTCATTGTCGCAAGGATGGGGGACACTCGTCTAAAATCATCCGTCGTCACAACCATCAACTGGGTAGATATGTTGGTTGATTGAGGATGTTTGAAAGCTGTCCGAACCGACTTCACTGTCGGACTGATGTGTAGCTGACACTCATTTGAAATCATCCGGCGTCACAACACTCAACTGGGTGGTTATGTTGGTTTATTGAGGATGTTTGAAAGTTGTCCGAACCGACTTCATTATCGGAGTGATGTATTGCTGACACTCATTTGAAATCATCCGGCGTCACAACCCTCCGATGTGATTTCGACGGGCGCTCACGTTGGGTGATTGAGGATGTTTGAAAGCCATCTTGATCGACTTCATTGTCAGAAGGATAGAAGACACTCGTCTAAAATCATGCCGCGTCAAAACCATAAATTGGGTGGTTACGTCGGTTGATTGACGATGTTTGAAAGCTTTCCGAACCGACTTCGCTGTCGGAGAGATGTATTGCTGCCACTCTTTTGAAATTATCCTGCGCCACCACCCTCTGATGGGATCTCGGCGGGCGTTCATGTTGGGTGATTGAGGATGTTTGAAAGCCATCTTGACCGACTTCATTGTCAGAAGGATGGGGACACTCGTCTAAAATCATGTGGCGTCACAACCATCAACTGGGTGGTTACGTTGGTTGATTCAGGATGTTTGAAAGTTGTCCGAACCGACTTCACTATCGGAGTGATGTATTGCCGACACTCATTTGAAATCCTCCGGCGTCACCACCTTTCGATGCGATTTCGGCGGCCGTTCACGTTGGGTGATTGTGGATGTTTGAAAGCCATCTTGACCGAATTCATTGTCAGAAGGATGGGGACATTCGTCAAAAATCATGTGGCGTCACAACGATCAACTGGGTGTTTACGTTGGTTGACTCAGGATGTTTGAAAGTTGTCCGAACCGACTTCACTGTCGGATTGATGTATTGCCGACACTGATTTGAAATCCTCCGGCGTCACCACCTTTCGATGCGATTTCGGCGAGCGTTCACGTTGGGTGACTAACGATGTTTGAAAGCCATCTTGACCGAATTCATTGTCAGAAGGATGGGGGACACTCGTCTAAAATCATCTGGCGTCACAACCGTCAACTGGGTGGTTACGTTGGTTTATTGAGGATGTTTGAAAGCTTTCCGAACCGACTTCGCTGTCGGAGAGATGTATTGCTGCCACTCTTTTGAAATCATTATGCAACACCACCCTCTGATGGGATTTCGGCGGGCGTTCACGTTGGGTGATTGAGGATGTTTGAAAGCCATCTTGACCGACTTCATTGTCAGAAGGATGGGGACACTCGTCTAAAATCATGTGGCGTCACAACCATCAACTGGGTGGTTACGTTGGTTGATTCAGGATGTTTGAAAGTTGTCCGAACCGACTTCACTATCGGAGTGATGTATTGCCGACACTCATTTGAAATCCTCCGGCGTCACCACCTTTCGATGCGATTTCGGCGGCCGTTCACGTTGGGTGATTGAGGATGTTTGAAAGCCATCTTGACCGAATTCATTGTCAGAAGGATGGGGACATTCGTCAAAAATCATGTGGCGTCACAACGATCAACTGGGTGTTTACGTTGGTTGACTCAGGATGTTTGAAAGTTGTCCGAACCGACTTCACTGTCGGATTGATGTATTGCCGACACTGATTTGAAATCCTCCGGCGTCACCACCTTTCGATGCGATTTCGGCGAGCGTTCACGTTGGGTGACTAACGATGTTTGAAAGCCATCTTGACCGAATTCATTGTCAGAAGGATGGGGGACACTCGTCTAAAATCATCTGGCGTCACAACCGTCAACTGGGTGGTTACGTTGGTTTATTGAGGATGTTTGAAAGCTTTCCGAACCGACTTCGCTGTCGGAGAGATGTATTGCTGCCACTCTTTTGAAATCATCCTGCAACACCACCCTCTGATGGGATTTCGGCGGGCGTTCACGTTGGGTGATTGAGGATGTTTGAAAACCATCTTGACCGACTTCATTGTCAAAAGGATGGGGACACTCGTCTAAAATCATGTGGCGTCACAACCTTCAACTGGGTGGTTACGTTGGTTGATTCAGGATGTTTGAAAGTTGTCCGAACCGACTTCACTATCGGAGTGATGTGTTGTCAACAGTCATTTGAAATCCTCCGGCGTCACCACCTTTCGATGCGATTTTTGCGGCCGTTCACGTTGGGTGATTGAGGATGTTTGAAAGCCATCTTGACCGACTTCATTGTCAGAAGGATGGGGGACACTTATCTAAAATAATCTAGCGTCACAACCATCAACTGGGTGGTTACGTTGGTTGATTGAGGATGTTTGAAAGCTGTCCGAACCGACTTCACTGTCGGAGTGATGTATTGCTGACACTCATTTGAAATTATCCAGCGTCACCACCCTCAGATGGGATGTCAGCGGGCGTTCACGTTGGGTGATTGAGGTGTATGACAGACTTCATTGCCAGACGTATAGGGGACACTCGTCTAAAATCATCTGGCGTCACAACCGTCAACTAGGTGATTACGTTAGTTGATTGAGGATGTTTGAAAGCTGTCGGAATCGACTTTGCTGTCGGAGTGACGTATTGCTGACACTCATTTGAAATCATCCGGTGTCACCACCCTCCGATGGGATTTCGGCGCGCATTCACGTTGGGTGATTGAGGATGTTTGAAAGCCATCTTGACCGACTTAATTGTCAGAAGGATGGGGGACACTCATCTAAAATAATGTGGTGTCACAACCATCAACTTGGTGGTTCCGTTGGTTGATTGAGGATGTTTGAAAGCTGTTCGAACCGACTTCACTGTCGGAGTGATGTATTGCTGACACTCATTTGAAATGATCCGGTGTCACCACCCTCCGATGGGATTTCGGCGGGCGTTAACGTTGGGTGATTAAGGATGTTTGAAAGCCATCTGGACCGACTTCATCGTCAGAAGGATGGGGGACACTCGTCTAAAATCATCCAGCGTCACCACCATCAACTGGGTGGTTAGGTTGGTTGATTGAGGATGTTTGAAAGCTGTCCAAACTGACTTCACTGTCGCAGTGATGTATAGCTGACACTCATTTGAAATCATCCAGCGTCACAACACTCAACTGGGTGGTTACGTTGGTTTATTGATGATGTTTGAAAGTTATCCGAACCGACTTCACTATCGGAGTGAAGTATTGCTGACACTCATTTGAAATCATCCGGCGTCTCCACCCTCCGATGTGATTTCGACGGGCGCTCACGTTGTGTGACTGAGGATGTTTGAAAGCCATCTTGATCGACTTCATTGTCAGAAGGATAGAAGACACTCGTCTAAAATCATGCGGCGTCACAACCATAAACTTGGTGGTTATGTTGGTTGATTCAGGATTTTTGAAAGTTGTCCGAACCGACTTCACTGTCGGAGTGATGTATTGCCGACAGTCATTTGAAATCATCCTGCGTCACCCCCTCTCGATGCCGTTCCGGCGGGCGTTCACGTTGTGTGATTGAGGTGTTTGAAAGCCATCTTGAAAGACTTCATTGCCAGACGGATGGGGGACACTCGTCTAAAATCATCCGGCGTCACAACCGTCAACTGGGTGGTTACGTTTGTTGATTGAGGATGTTTGAAAGCTTACCGAACTGACTTCGTTGTCGGAGAGATGTATTGCTGCCACTCATTAGAAATCATCCCGCGACACCACCCCCCGATGGGATTTCGGCGGTCGTTCAGTTGGGTGATTGAGGATGTTTGAAAGCCATCTTGACCGAATTCATTGTCAGAAGGATGGGGGACACTCGTCTAAAATCATGCGGCGTCACAACCATAAACTGGGTGGTTAAGTTGGTTGATTGAGGATGTTTGAAAGCTGTTCGAACCGACTTCACTGTCGGAGTGATGTATTGCTGACACTCATTTGAAATCATCCAGTGTCACCACCCTCCAATGGGATTTCGGCAGGCGTTCATGTTGGGTGATTGAGGTGTTTGAAGGCCATCTTGAACGGCTTCATTGTCGGAAGGATGGGGGACACTCGTCTAAAATCATCCGTCGTCACAACCATCAACTGGGTGGTTATGTTGGTTGATTGAGGATGTTTGAAAGCAATCCGAACCGACTTCACTGTCGGACTGATGTGTAGCTGACACTCATTTGAAATCATCCGGCGTCACAACACTGAACTGGGTGGTTATGTTGGTTTATTGAGGATGTTTGAAAGTTGTCCGAACCGACTTCATTATCGGAGTGATGTATTGCTGACACTCATTTGAAATCATCCGGCGTCACAACCCTCCGATGTGAATTCGACGGGCGCTCACGTTGGGTGATTGAGGATGTTTGAAAGCCATCTTGATCGGCTTCATTGTCAGAAGGATAGAAGACACTCGTCTAAAATCATGAGGCGTCACAACCATAAACTGGGTGGTTACGTCTCTTGATTCAGGATTTTTGAAAGCTGTCCGAACCGACTTCACTGTAAGAGTGATGTATTGCCGACACTCATTTGAAATCATCCGGTGTCACCACCTTTCGATGGGATTTTGGCGTGCGTTCACGTTTGCTGATTGACGATATTTGAAAGCCATCTTGACCGACTTCATTGTCAGAAGGATGGGGGACACTCATCTAAAATAATCCAGCGTCACAACCCTCAACTGGGTGGTTACGTTGGTTGATTGAGGACATTAGAAAGCTGTCCGAACCGACTTCACTGTCGAAGTGATGTATTGCCAACACTCATTTGAAATCATCCGGCGTCACCACCCTCAGATGGGATGTCGGCGGGCGTTCACGTTGGGTGATTGAGGTGTTTAAAAGTCATTTTGACAGACTTCATTGCCTGACGGATGGGGGACACTCGTCTAAATTCATCCGGCGTCACAACCGTCAACTGGGTGATTACGTTAGTTGATTGAGGATGTTTGAAAGCTGTCAGAATCGACTTCGCTGTCGGAGTGATGTATTGCTGACACTCATTTGAAATCATCCGCTGTCACCACCCTCGGATGGGATTTCGGCGGGCATTCATGTTGGGTGATTGAGGATGTTTGAAAGCCATCTTGACCGACTTCATTGTCAGAAGGATGGGGGACACTCGTCTAAAATCATGCGGTGTCAACCCGGTCAACTGGGTGATTACGTTAGCTGATTGAGGATGTTCGAAAGCTGTCTGAACCGACTTCGCTGTCGGAGTGATGTATTGGTGACACTCAATTGAAATCATCCGGTGTCACCACCCTCTGATGGGATTTTCTGTGGGCATTCACGTTGGGTGATTGAGGATGTTTGAAAGCCATCTTGACCGACTTCTTTGTCTGAAGGATGGGGGAAACTCGTCTAAAATAATGCGCTGTCATAACCATCAACTGGGTGGGTAAGTTGGTTGATTGAGGATGTTTGAAAGCTGTCCGAACCGACTTCACTGTCGGAGTGATGTATTGCTGACACTCATTTGAAATCATCCAGTGTCACCACCCTCCGATGGGATTTCGGCGGGTGTTCACGTTGGGTGATTAAGGATGTTTTAAAGCCATCTTGATCGACTTCATTGTCAGAAGGATGGGGGACACTCGTCTAAAATCATCAGTCGTCACAACCATCAACTGGGTGGTTATGTTTGGTGATTGAGGATATTTGAAAGCCATCTTGACCGACTTCATTGTCTGAAGGATGGGGGACACTCATCTAAAATAATCCAGCGTCACAACCATCAACTGGGTGGTTACGTTGGTTGATTGAGGATGTTAGATATCTGTACGAACCGACTTCACTGTCGGAGTGATGTATTGCCGACACTCATTTGAAATCATCCGGCGTCACCACCCTCAGATGGGATGTCGGCGGGCGTTCACGTTGGGTGATTGAGGTGTTTAAAAGTCATTTTGACAGACTTCATTGCCTGACGGATGGGGGACACTCGTCTAAAATCATCCGGCGTCACAACCGTCAACTGGGTGATTAAGTTAGTTGATTGAGGATGTTTGAAAGTTGTCCGAAGCGACTTCACTGTCGGAGTGATGTATTGCTGACAGTCATTTGAAATCATCCGGCGTCACCACCTCTCGATGCGATTTCGGCGGGCGTTCACGTTGGGT
Source organism: Cannabis sativa (assembly GCF_029168945.1). Classification (NCBI taxonomy): domain Eukaryota; kingdom Viridiplantae; phylum Streptophyta; class Magnoliopsida; order Rosales; family Cannabaceae; genus Cannabis; species Cannabis sativa. The sequence continues at coordinate 39,467,530 of NC_083606.1, read as the reverse complement.
GATTGAGGTGTTTGAAAGCCATCTTGACAGGCTTCATTGCCAGACAGATGGGGGACACTCGTCTAAAATCATCCGGCGTCACAACCGTCAACTGGTTGGTTACATTGGTTGATTGAGGATGTTTGAAAGCTTTCCGAACCGACTTCCCTGTCAGAGAAATGTATTGCTGCCACTCATTTGAAATCATCCTGCGACACCACCTTCTGATGGGATTTTGGCGGGCGTTCACGTTGGGTGATTGATGATGTTTGAAAGCCATCTTGACCGACTTCATTGTCAAAAGGATGGGGACACTCGTCTAAAATCAAGGGGTGTCACAACCATCAATGGGGTGGTTACGTTGGATGATTTAGGATGTTTGAAAGTTGTACTAACCAACTTCACTATCGCAGTGATGTATTGCCGACACTCATTTGAAATCCTCCGGCGTCACCACCTTTCGATGCGATTTCAGCGGGCGTTCACGCTGGGTGATTGAGGATGTTTGAAAGCCATCTTGACCGAATTCAATGTCAGAAGGATGGGGGACACTCGTCTAAAATCATCCGGCGTCACAACCATCAACTAGGTTGTTAGGTTGGTTGATTGAGGATGTTTGAAAGCTCTCCGAACCGACTTCACTGTCGGAGTGATGTGTAGCTGACACTCATTTGAAATCATCCGGCGTCACAACACTCAACTGGGTGGTTATGTTGGTTTATTGAGGATGTTTGAAAGTTGTCTGAACTGACTTCATTATCGGAGTGATGTATTGCTGACACTCATTTGAAATCATCCGGCGTCACAACCCTCCGATGTGATTTCGACGGGCGCTCACGTTGGGTGATTGAGGATGTTTGAAAGCCATCTTGATCGACTTCATTGTCAGAAGGATAGAAGACACTCGTCTAAAATCATGAGGCGTCACAACCATAAACTGGGTGGTTTCGTCTCTTGATTCAGGATTTTTGAAAGCTGTCCGAACCGACTTCACTGTAAGAGTGATGTATTGCAGCCACTCATTTGAAATCATCCGGTGTCACCACCTTTCGATGGGATTTCGGCCGGCGTTCACGTTTGCTGATTGACGATATTTGAAAGCCATCTTGACCGACTTCATTGTCAGAATGATGGGGGACACTCATCTAAAATAATCCAGTGTCACAACCATCAACTGGGTGGTTACGTTGGTTGATTGAGGATGTTTGAAAGCTCTCCGAACCGACTTCACTTTCGGAGTGATGTGTAGCTGACACTCATTTGAAATCATCCGGCGTCACAACACTCAACTGGGTGGTTATGTTGGTTTATTGAGGATGTCTGAAAGTTGTCTGAACCGACTTCATTATCAGAGTGATGTATTGCTGACACTCATTTGAAATCATCCGGCGTCACAACCCTCTGATGTGATTTCGACGGGCTCTCACGTTGGGTGATTGAGGATGTTTGAAAGCCATCTTGACCGACTTCATTGTCAGAAGGATAGAAGACACTCGTCTAAAATAATGAGGCGTCACAACCATAAACTGAGTGGTTACGTTTCTTGATTCAGGATTTTTGAAAGCTGTCCGAACCGACTTCACTGTAAGAGTGATGTATTGCCGACACTCATTTGAAATCATCCGTTGTCACCACCTTTCGATGGGATTTCGGCGGGCGTTCCCGTTTGGTGATTGAGGATATTTGAAAGCCATCTTGACTGACTTCATTGTCTGAAGGATGGGGGACACTCATCTAAAATAATCCAGCGTCACAACCATCAACTGGGTGGTTACGTTGGTTGATTGAGGATGTTAGAAATCTGTACGAACCGACTTCACTGTCGGAGTGATGTATTGCCGACACTCATTTGAAATCATCTGGCGTCACCACCCTCAGATGGGATGTCGGCGGGCGTTCACGTTGGGTGATTGAGGTGTTTAAAAGTCATTTTGACAGACTTCATTGCCTGACGGTTGGGGGACACTCGTCTAAAATCATCCGGCGTCACAACCGTCAACTGGGTGATTAAGTTAGTTGATTGAGGATGTTTGAAAGTTGTCCGAACCGACTTCACTGTCGGAGTGATGTATTGCTGACAGTCATTTGAAATCATCCGGCGTCACCACCTCTCGATGCGATTTCGGCGGGCGTTCACGTTGGGTGATTGAGGTGTTTGAAAGCCATCTTGACAGACTTCATTGCGAGACGGATGGGGGACACTCGTCTAAAATCATCCGGCGTCACAACCGTCAACTGGTTGGTTACGTTGGTTGATTGAGGATGTTTGAAAGCTTTCCGAACCGAATTCCCTGTCAAAGAGATGTATTGCTGCCACTCATTTGAAATCATCCTGCGACACCACCCTCTGATGGGATTTTGGCGGGCGTTCACGTTGGGTGATTGAGGATGTTTGAAAGCCATCTTGACCGATTTCATTGTCAAAAGGATGGGGACACTCGTCTAAAATCATGGGGTGTCACAACCATCAACTGGGTGGTTACGTTGGATGATTTAGGATGTTTGAAAGTTGTACGAACCAACTTCACTATCGCAGTGATGTATTGCCGACACTCATTTGAAATCCTGCTGCGTCACCACCTTTCGATTCGATTTCAGCGGGCGTTCACGTTGGGTGATTGAGGATGTTTGAAAGCCATCTTGACCGAATTCATTGTCAGAAGGATGGGGGACACTCGTCTAAAATCATCCGGCGTCACAACCATCAACTGGGTTGTTAGGTTGGTTGATTGAGGATGTTTGAAAGCTCTCCGAACCGACTTCACTGTCGGAGTGATGTGTAGCTGACACTCATTTGAAATCATCCGTCGTCACAACACTCAACTGGGTGGTTATGTTGGTTTATTGAGGATGTTTGAAAGTTGTCTGAACCGACTTCATTATCGGAGTGATGTATTACTGACACTCATTTGAAATCATCCGGCGTCACAACCCTCCGATGTGATTTCAACGGGCGTTCACGTTGGGTAATTGAGGATGTTTGAAAGCCATCTTGATCGACTTCATTGTCAGAAGGATAGAAGACACTCGTCTAAAATCATGAGGCGTCACAACCATAAACTAGGTGGTTACGTCTCTTGATTCAGGATTTTTGAAAGCTGTCCGAACCGACTTCACTGTAAGAGTGATGTATTGCAGACACTCATTTGAAATCATCCGGTGTCACCACCTTTCGATGGGATTTCGGCGGGCGTTCACGTTTGCTGATTGACGATATTTTAAAGCCATCTTGACCGACTTCATTGTCAGAAGGATGGGGGACACTCATCTAAAATAATCCAGCGTCACAACCATCAACTGGGTGGTTACGTTGGTTGATTGAGGATGTTTGAAAGCTCTCCGAACCGACTTCACTGACGGAGTGATGTGTAGCTGACACTCATTTGAAATCATCCGGCGTCACAATACTCAACTGGGTGGTTTTATGTTGGTTTATTGAGGATGTTTGAAAGTTGTCTGAACCGACTTCATTATCGGAGTGATGTATTGCTGACACTCATTTGAAATCATCCGGCGTCACAACCCTCCGATGTGATTTCGACGGGCGCTCACGTTGGGTGATTGAGGATGTTTGAAAGCCATCTTGATCGACTTCATTGTCAGAAGGATAGAAGACACTCGTCTAAAATCATGAGGCGTCACAACCATAAACTGGGTGGTTACGTCTCTTGATTCAGGATTTTTGAAAGCTGTCCGAACTGACTTCACTGTAAGAGTGATGTATTGCCGACACTCATTTGAAATCATCCGGTGTCACCACCTTTCGATGGGATTTCGGTGGGCGTTCACGTTTGCTGATTGATGATATTTGAAAGCCATCTTGACTGACTTCATTGTCAGAAGGATGGGGGACACTCATCTAAAATAATCCAGCGTCACAACCATCAACTGGGTGGTTACGTTGGTTGATTGAGGATGTTAGAAAGCTGTCCGAACTGACTTAACTGTCGGAGTGATGTATTGCCAACACTCATTTGAAATCATCCGGCGTCACCACCCTCAGATGGGATGTCGGCGGGCGTTCACGTTGGGTGATTGAGGTGTTTAAAAGTCATTTTGACAGACTTCATTGCCTGACGGATGGGGGACACTCGTCTAAAATCATCCGGCATCACAACCGTCAACTGGGTGATTACGTTAGTTGATTGAGGATGTTTGAAAGCTGTCAAAATCGACTTCGCTGTCGGAGTGATGTATTGCTGACACTCATTTGAAATCATCCGGTGTCACCACCCTCGGATGGGATTTCGTCGGGCATTCACGTTGGGTGATTGAGGATGTTTGAAAGCCATCTTGACCGACTTCATTGTCAGAAGGATGGGGGACACTCGTCTAAAATCATGCGGTGTCACAACCGTCAACTGGGTACGTTAGCTGATTGAGGATGTTTGAAAGCTGTCTGAACCGACTTCGCTGTCGGAGTGATGTATTGGTGACACTCAAGTTAGGTGATTGAGGATGTTTGAAAGAAATCTTCACCAACTTCATTGTCAGAAGAATTGGGCACACTCGTCTAAAATAATGCGGCGTCACAACCATCAACTGGGTGGTAACGTTGGTTGATTGAGGATGTTTGTAAGATGTCCGAACCGACTTCCCTGTCGGAGTGATATTGCTGACACTCATTTGAAATCATCCCGCGTCACCACCCTCCGATGGGATTTTTGCGGGCGTTCAAGTTGGGTGATTGAGGATGTTTGAAAGAGATCTTCACCGACTTCGTTGTCAGAAAGATGGGGGACACTCGTCTAAAATCATGCGGCATCACTACTATCAAATGGGTGGTTACGTTTGTTTATTGAAGATGTTTGAAAGTTGTCCAAACTGACTTCACTGTCTGAGAGATGTATTGCTGACACTCATTTGAAATCATTCGATGTCACCACCCTCCGATGGGATTTCGACGGGCGTTCACGTTGGGTGATTGAGGATGTTTGAAAGCCATCTCTACCGACTTCATTGTCAGAAGGATGGGGGACACTCGTCTAAAATCATGCGGCGTCACAACCATCAACTTGGTTGTTACGTTGGTTGATTCAGGATGTCTGACACTCATTTGAAATCATTCGGTGTCAACACCTTCCGATGGGATTTCAGCGGGCGTTCACGTTGGGTGATTGAGGATGTTTGAAAGCCGTCTTGATCGACTTCATTGTTAGAAGGATGGGGGACACTCGTCTAAAGTCATCCGACGTCACAACCATGAACTTGGTGGTTACGTTGGTTTATTGAGGATGTTTGAAATCTGTTTGAACCGACTTCACTGTCGGAGTGATGTATTGCTGACACTCATTTGAAGTCACCCAGTGTCACCACCCTCCGATGGTATTTCAGCTGGCGTTCACATTGGGGGATTGAGGATGTTTGAAAGCCATCTTGACTGACTTCATTGTCCGACGCATGGGGGACACTCGTCTAAAATCATCCGGCGTCACAACCATCAACTGGGTGGTTACGTTGGTTAATTGAGGTTGCATGAAAGCTGTTCGAACCGATTTCACTGTCGGACTGATGTATTGCTGACACTCATTTGAAATAATCCGGCGTCAACACCCTCTGATTGTATTTAAGCAGTCGTTCCCGTTGGATGACTGAGGATGTGCGAAAGCCATATTGACCGACTTCATTGTCAGAAGGATGGGGGACACTCGTCTAAAATCATTAGGCGTCACAACCATCAACTGTGTGGTTACATTGGTTGATTGAGGATGTTTGAAAGCGGTCCGAACCAACTTCACTGTCGGAGTGATGTATTGCTGAAAGTAATTTGAAATCATCCGGCATCACCACCCTCCGATGGGATTTGGGCGGGCGTTCATGTTGGGTGATTGAGGATGTTTGAAAGCCATATTGACCGACTTCATTGTTAGAAGGATGGGGGACACTCGTCTAAAATCATGAGGTGTCACAACCATCAACTGGAGGGTTACGTTGGTTGATTGAGGATGCTTGAAAGCTGTCCGAACCGACTTCACTGTCGGAGTGATGTATTTCTGAGACTCATTTGAAATCATCCGATGTCACCACCCTCCGATGGGATTTCGGCGGGCGTTCACATTGGGTGATTGAGGATGTTTGAAAGCCATCTTGATTGACTTAATTATCAAAAGGATGGGGGACACTCGTCTCAAATCATTCGGCGTCACAACCATCAACTGGGTGGTTACGTTGGTTGATGGAGGATGTTTGAAAAGTGTCCGAACCAACTTAACTGTCGGAGTGATGTATTGTTTACACTCATTTGAAATCATCCGACGTCACCACCCTCCGATGGGATTTCGGCGGGCGTTCACGTTGGCTGATTGAGGATGTTTGGAAGCCATCTTGACCGACTTCATTGTCAGAAGGATGGGTTACACTCTTCTAAAGTCATGCGGCGTCACAACCATCAACTTGGCGGTTACATTAGTTGATTAAGGATGTTTGAAAGCTTTCCGAACCGACTTCAATATCTGAGTGATGTATTGCGGACACTCATTTGAAATCATTCGGTGTCACCACCCTCGGGTGGGATTTCGGCGGGCGTTCACGTTTGTGTTGGGTTTTATACCCTAAATAAAACTCATGTAATTGGTTTTGATTAATCAATTATAATTCTCAAATTAGACTATGTCTATTCATGAATTTTTCACTAAGGGCGAAATTGTAAAGAAAGAGTTTTAGGGGCATATTTGCAAATTATAATACTTTGTATGGTTCAATTAATAAATATGATAAATGAGAATATTATTTAATAATTATTTATAGTTATTAAATAGTTAGAATTGTCATTTAAATGGTTGAATTAGAAAATTGGCGTTTTTGAGAAAATCAGATGCAGAAAAGATAAAATTGCAAAAAGTGAGGCCCAAATCCACTAGTATAGGGCCGACCACTTTTATAGGAATTTACCTCTGATATTTTCATTATTTTAATGCCAAATAATTCAAACCTAACCCTAGTGGAATGCTATAAATAGATAGTGAAAGCTTCAGGAAAATTACACTTTTTTTCTGACACTTTCTGAATCAGAAAAACCTGAGCCTTCTCTCTCCCTATCTTTGGCCGAACGCACTCTCTCTCTCTTTCTCTTGAATTTCGAAATCCTTAGTGTATGAGTAGTGCCCACACACAGCAAGTGATACCTCAATTATAGTGAGGAAGATCGTGAAGAAAGACTTTCAGCAAGAAGGAGGTTTCAGCATCAAAGATTCAGAGAAAGAGATCCAGGTTCAGATATTGATAATGCTCTGCTACAGAAAGGAATCAAGGGCTAGATATCTGAATGGAAGGAGTCATTATGTTCCGCTGCACCCAATGTAAGGTTTCTTTAACTTTATATGTGTTTATTTCATCGTTTTAGAAAGTTCATATTTAGGGTGTTAATCAACATACTTGTGAGTAGATCTAAGATCCTGGTAAAATAATTTCCAACAACTGGCCTCAGAGCCATGGTAATTGATTTACTTGCAAGAAATTTGGACTTTAAAACGATTGTTTGTTTTTTTTTTTGGATGGTATCATGTTGTATTGAGTGGTATTTGATGATTGATTGGTGTTTGTGAATTTTCGTTAAAAATAATTGAATATCTATTTCTGAAATTATTTTTATTGGATAGTATGTAAAAAATTAAGCAAGTTACTTTTTTTACAGAACTCAAATTCGATTTAATTTGAATTAGTTATGATTTTTTGAAGATTCAAAAAAATCGGAGTTGTGCTGAAATTTTCCTGTGATCGCGAAAATTGTCCGTACAGCTCGCAATTTTTTCGTTTTTCTTCGATTTTTCATGCTTTTTCATGGAATTAACTTCCGATTTTTTGTGTAGTTCTATATTTATACTATTACTATTCCTAATTCAATTCTAATTATCATTATGAATTAATTTAATATTTTTTCAATTTAATTCAAGATATTAGTGTAATTTGAATTTAAAAATAGTTAGTATCTATCTTTTTTGCTTAATAATCTATCTTATTTTTAAATTTGATTATATCTTATCTTATTTTTAAATTTAAGGTTAGATTTTAAATTTTTAAATTAATTTTTTTTAAAATAATTTGACCTTATTTAAATTTAAAATAAGATAACTATAATCATGTAATTTTAAATAGATGTAAGATATTTTGCTAACTTTTAAATTTTGTTATTTTATTTATTTAAATTACATTTAAAATCTGAAAAAGATATTCATTTATCTTTTTTAATTTTTTATTTAATTTTTATATATAAAATAACATTTAAATTTTAAAAGTAGTTAGCAAATTTTTGAAATGATATTTAGGTTGGTCGAAACCTAATTTTTCAAAATTGTAGTTTTAATTTTAAATTTAATTTTTTTTAAAAAAATTTCGAAAATTATTTTTTTATTTAATTAATTATTTCGAAATTAATAATTTAATTTAAAATTAAATAAATCCTACATCCAACTATCCAGCTAACCTTGGTTCAGGAGTATGTGTTTTAGCTTGTGTGTAAGTTTTCAAAATCTATTATTACTTGATTGCAAATAGCCATGGTTACCTTTTGCCAGATTTATTGATCTGATGGCTCCCTTGGTCAAGATAATAATTTGTAACAGGTATATTTACAAACTTCTTTCATCTGTGTATGACCTAGCAACATGATAGGACCCATCCAAAGTGTGCCTGTGTGAGCCTATGTGTTTAATTTTATTATAGATGCATATAGGTTGTTGTTGCTAAATAAAATATCATAGTTCTTGATAGATTTTATTTAGGCCCATTTAGTTTTTGGGCCTATTCAATTAATAACAGTTGTTCATTTTAAGGTTAAATTCCTCTCTTTTGGGCCTTGTGTGAGAGTTGGGAGCCATAGAAGTGGGTACGAAATACTGAACCCAAAGACCCCTCACATGAACCACCCCAATTGTGAAGGCCCATTTGCCTGATTTGAATAACTGTAGTGGGTTAATTAAACTAGTTTAACCTAATAAAAATTGATTAGCAACATAATTAATTTCATTTATTTTGAAATTAATTTAAGAAAATTATAGTTTAAAGAATTTTTTATTCTAAGCTAAACTATATGTATTTTCTTGTATTTAATTAAATATAGAATTATAACCATCTAGATTCTTTCTAAAGCTTAATTTAAATTTTTCATTAAATATTCCTATTTAAGTTGATATTTAGTTATCTATAACTAATCAACTTAAATCTGAATATCTTTTGAATTTCAAATTTCAAAATTAAGTTGAGGAATTTTAGGCATTGGTTATTCAGATTCTTTAGATATTTTTTAAGTTAATATCTTTTCGAATATTAACTTAAAATGGAATATTTTAGATATTTTTTAGGCTAATATCTTTTCGAATATTAACTTAAAATGGAATATTTTTAAATTAAGTGGTTACAACTTAATTTTTGATATTTAATTAAATTTAAATTTGAAAATATTTAAGTTCTAGATTTCTTCTAATACAACTTAAATTAGATATTTTTTCAAATTTTGTGGAAAAGATACTTAGTCAAATAAGATATTTTCTAGATAGTTATTTCTAGACTACTTATTATTTCTAATATTAAATAGGAAAATATTATACATTGTGAAATTAATTATTTAAATAATTAATTTTGGTACAATTTATTTTAAGTATATTTTTTCCTAGTATTAAACTAGAGATTAATAATTAAGCCTTCTCTACACTTAATTATTTATTTCTTGAATTTAATACATTTAATTAATTTGAAATTAAATATCTAAGTTGATTTTCATCATGATACTTAAATATTTCTTTTTCATGACACTTAATTAAATAGAAAATTATTTTTAGTTGAAATTTATTTTGTTAACTAAATTTAAATAATTTTCAAAATCTATTTTTTCTTTATTTTATTAATCAAATTTCGAAATTGCATTTCTTAAATGCTGAAATTTCGAATTTTATTTGAAAAATAGATTAAAGTTGTAAATTATTTATTTTAATTTTGGACCAACTTAAATCAATGATTTTTTCATTTAATGATTAATTAAAATAAATGAAGTAAAATATATTTTTCTTTATTTTATTAATCAATTTTCGAAATTGCATTTCATAATGAAAATCAATTTTATTAATCAATTTTCGAAATTGCATTTCATGTCAGAAGGATGGGGGACACTCGTCTAAAATCATTTGGCATCACAACCATCAACTGGGTGGTTATGTTGGTTGATTGAGGATGTTTGAAAGTTGTCCGAACCGACTTCAATGGCGGAGTGATGTATTGCCGACACTCATTTGAAATCATCCACTGTCACCACCTTTCGAAGCGATATCGGCGGGCGTTCACGTTTGGTGATTGAGGATGTGTGAAAGCGATCTTGACCGAATTCATTGTCAGAAGGATGGGGGACACTCGTCTAAAATCATGCGGCGTCACAACCATCGACTGGGTGGTTACGTTGGTTGATTGAGGATATTTGAAAGCTGTCCGAACCGACTTCACTGTCGGAGTGATGTATTGCCGACACTCATTTGAAATCATCCGGTGTCACCACCTTTCGATGGGATTTCGGCGGGCGTTCACGTTTGGTGATTGAGGATGTTTGAAAGCCTTCTTGACTGACTTCATTGTCAGAAGGATGGGGGACACTGGTCTAAAATAATTCGACGTGGTAACCATCAACTGGGTGGTTACGTTGGTTGATTGAGGATGTTTGAAAGCTGTCCGAACCGACGTCACTATTGGAGTGATGTATTATTGACACTCATTTGAAATCATCCAGTGTCACCACCCTCTGATGGGATTTCGGCGAGCGTTCACGTTGGGTGATTGAGGATGTTTGAAAACCATCTCTACCGACTTAATTGTCAGAAGGATGGGGGACACTCGTCTAAAATCATCCGGCATCACAACCATCAAATGGGTGGTTATGTTGGTTGATTCAAGATGTTTGAAAGCTGTCCGAACCGACTTCACTGTCGGAGTGATGTATTGCCGACACTCATTTGAAATCATCCGGCGTCACCACCCTCCGATAGGATGTCGGCGTGCATTCACGTTGGGTGATAGAGGTGTTTGAAAGCCATCTTGACAGACTTCATTGCCAGACGGATGGGGGACACTCGTCTAAAATCTTCCGGCTTCACAACCGTCAACTGGGTGGTTATGTTGGTTGATTGAGGATGTTTGAAAGCTGTCCGAACCGACTTCGCTGTCGGAGAAATGAATTGCTGCCACTCATTTGAAATCATCCTGCGACACCACCCTCTGATGGGATTTCGGCGGGCGTTCACGTTGGGTGATTGAGGATGTTTGAAAGCCATCTTGACCAACTTCATTGTCAGAAGGATGGGGACACTGGTCAAAAAATATTCGGCGTGATAACCATCAACTGGGTGGTTACGTTTGTTGATTGAGGATGTTTGAATGCTGTCCGAACCAACATCGCTGTCATAGTGATGTATTGCTGACACTCATTTGAAATCATCCGGCGTCACCACCCTCTGATGGGATTTCGGCGGGCGTTAACGTTGAGTGATAGAGGATGTTTGAAAGCCATCTTGACCGACTTCATTGTCAGAAGAATGGGGGACACTCGTCTAATATCATGCGGGGTCACAACCATCAACTGGGTGGTTACGTTGGTTGATTGAGGATGTTTGAAAGCTGTCCGAACCGACTTCACTGTCTGAGTGATGTATTGCTGACACTCATTTGAAATCATCTGGCGTTACCACCCTCAGATGGGATTTCGGCGGGTGTTCACGTTGGGTGATTGAGGATGTTTGAAAGCCATCTTCACCGACTTCATTGCCAGAAGAATAGGTCACACTCGTCTAAAATCATCCAGCATCATAACCATCATCTGGGTGGTTACGTTGGTTGCTTGAGGATGTTTAAAAGGTTTCCGAACCGACTTCACTGTCGGTGTGATGTACGGCTGCCAGTCATTTGAAATCATCCGGTTTCACCACCCTCCGATGGGATTTCGGTAGACGTTCACATTGGGTGATTGAGGATGTTTGAAAGCCATCTTGACCGACTTCATGTCAGAAGGATGGGGGACACTCGTCTAAAATCATTTGGCATCACAACCATCAACTGGGTGGTTACGTTGGTTGATTGAGGATGTTTGAAAGTTGTTCGAACCGACTTCACTGGCAGAGTGATGTATTGCCGACACTCATTTGAAATCATCCACCGTCACCACCTTTCGATGCGATCGGCGGGCGTTCACGTTTGGTGATTGAGGATGTTTGAAAGCCATCTTGACCGAATTCATTGTCAGAAGGATGGGGGACACTCGTCTAAAATCATGCGGCGTCACAACCATCGACTGGGTGGTGGGTGGTTACGTTGGTTGATTGAGGATATTTGAAAGCTGTCCGAACCGACTTCACTGTCGGAGTGATGTATTGCCGATACTCATTTGAAATCATCCGGTGTCACCACCTTTTGATGGGATTTCGGCGGGCGTTCACGTTGGGTGATTGAGGATGTTTGAAAGCAATCTTCACCGACTTCATTGCCAGAAGAATAGGTCACACTCGTCTAAAATCATCCAGCATCATAACCATCATCTGGGTGGTTACGTTGGTTGCTTGAGGATGTTTAAAAGGTTTCCGAACCGACTTCACTGTCTGTGTGATGTACGGCTGCCACTCATTTGAAATCATCCGGTTTCACCACCCTCCGATGGGATTTCGGTAGACGTTCACATTGGGTGATTGAGGATGTTTGAAAGCCATCTTGACCGACTTCATGTCAGAAGGATGGGGGACACTCGTCTAAAATCATTTGGCATCACAACCATCAACTGGGTGGTTACGTTGGTTGATTGAGGATGTTTGAAAGTTGTTCGAACCGACTTCACTGGCAGAGTGATGTATTGCCGACACTCATTTGAAATCATCCACCGTCACCACCTTTCGATGCGATATCGGCGGGCGTTCACGTTTGGTGATTGAGGATGTTTGAAAGCCATCTTGACCGAATTCATTGTCAGAAGGATGGGGGACACTCGTCTAAAATCATGGGGCGTCACAACCATCGACTGGGTGGTGGGTGGTTACGTTGGTTGATTGAGGATATTTGAAAGCTGTCCGAACCGACTTCACTGTCGAAGTGATGTATTGCCGATACTCATTTGAAATCATCCGGTGTCACCACCTTTTGATGGGATTTTGGCGGGCGTTCACGTTGGGTGATTGAGGATGTTTGAAAGCCATCTTCACCGACTTCATTGCCAGAAGAATAGGTCACACTCGTCTAAAATCATCCAGCATCATAACCATCATCTGGGTGGTTACGTTGGTTGCTTGAGGATGTTTAAAAGGTTTTCGAACCGACTTCACTGTCAGTGTGATGTACGGCTGCCACTCATTTGAAATCATCCGGTTTCACCACCCTCCGATGGGATTTCGGTAGACGTTCACATTGGGTGATTGAGGATGTTTGAAAGCCATCTTGACCGACTTCATGTCAGAAGGATGGGGGACACTCGTCTAAAATCATTTGGCATCACAACCATCAACTGGGTGGTTACGTTGGTTGATTGAGGATGTTTGAAAGTTGTTCGAACCGACTTCACTGGCAGAGTGATGTATTGCCGACACTCATTTGAAATCATCCACCGCCACCACCTTTCGATGCGATATCGGCGGGCTTTCACGTTTGGTGATTGAGGATGTTTGAAAGCCATCTTGACCGAATTCATTGTCAGAAGGATGGGGGACACTCGTCTAAAATCATGCGGCGTCACAACCATCGACTGGGTGGTTACGTTGGTTGATTGAGGATATTTGAAAGCTGTCCGAACCGACTTCACTGTCGGAGTGATGTATTGCCGATACTCATTTGAAATCATCCGGTGTCACCACCTTTTGATGGGATTTCGGCGGGCGTTCACGTTTGGTGATTGAGGATGTTTGAAAGCCTTCTTGACTGACTTCATTGTCAGAAGGATGGGGGACACTGGTCTAAAATCATTCGACGTGGTAACCATCAACTGGGTGGTTACTGATGAGGACATCAAGGACCAAGTATCAAGTCCAATTCCAGTGGGTCCAGTGACTAGGGCACGAGCTAAGAGATTCAAGGAAGAGCTTAACAGCCTAGTACACAAAGTCTTAAATCAAGAAGAGACCATGGTCAACACGGAAGGAGAACAAAGATTGGTCATACTCATCAAAGTGGACTGAATTTTGAAGCTTCATTTTATGTGTCACGTTTTTATCATATGGTTGTAGTTGTCACATTTATATGTGTCAAGTTCTTTTGTATGGGAGTTACAAGAGTGGAGTCAAAAGGTCTTCATTATGGAGCTTTCATTATGAAGACAAAGAGTCTTATTTAGTATGCTTTTATTGGAAAGACCAAAGGTCTTAGGTGTGTTAATGTTGAAGTCCAAAGGTCTTGTAGGTGTCATTTCGTCCTATAAAAGGGACTACCTTTCCATTGTAACAACCAGATTATCATATACGCAAAATTGTGAGTTTTATCTTCTAGAGTTCTTGAAGAAACTTGTGAACTTATCAAGGAGGTATCCTTGAGGCGTTCAACTTGACTTATCAAACAGATTTCCATCCCCGTTTGTGGCGTCTTCCTTATACCAAGGTTCGTGCTTCGCTAAGCATTGCGTCGAGGTTCCATTCCAACATCGTTTGTTCTTGGTGACTGTTCCATATTTGGTGTCGGGTTTCATTACAAGTTGGTGTGGTTCGTATCAATTACGTTGGTTGATTGAGGATGTTTGAAAGCTGTCCGAACCGACTTCACTATTGGAGTAATGTATTGTTGACACTCATTTGAAATCATCCAGTGTCACCACCCTCTGATAGGATTTCGGCGAGCGTTCACGTTGGGTGATTGAGGATGTTTGAAAACCATCTCTACCGACTTAATTGTCAGAAGGATGGGGGACACTCGTCTAAAATCATCCGGCATCACAACCATCAAATGGGTGGTTACGTTGGTTAATTCAGGATGTTTGAAAGCTGTCCGAACCGACTTCACTGTCGGAGTGATGTATTGTCCACACTCATTTGAAATCATCCGGCGTCACCACCCTCCGATAGGATGTCGGCGTGCATTCACGTTGGGTGATAGAGGTGTTTGAAAGCCATCTTGACAGACTTCATTGCCAGACGGATGGGGGACACTCGTCTAAAATCATACGGCTTCACAACCGTCAACTGGGTGGTTATGTTGGTTGATTGAGGATGTTTGAAAGCTGTCCGAACTGACTTCGCTGTCGGAGAAATGAATTGCTGCCGCTCATTTGAAATCATCCTGCGACACCACCCTCTGATGGGATTTCGGCGGGCGTTCACGATGGGTGATTGAGGATGTTTGAAAGCCATCTTGACCGACTTCATTGTCAGAAGGATGGCCACACTAGTCTAAAATTATTCGGCGTGATAACCATCAACTGGGTGGTTACGTTTGTTGATTGAGGATGTTTGAATGCTGTCCGAACCCACTTCGTTGTCAGAGGGATGTATTGCTGACACTCATTTGAAATCATCCGGCGTCACCACCCTCTGATGGGATTTCGGCGGGCGTTAACGTTGAGTGATAGAGGATGTTTGAAAGCCATCTTGACCGACTTCATTGTCAGAAGAATGGGGGACACTCGTCTAATATCATGCGGGGTCACAACCATCAACTGGGTGGTTACGTTGGTTGATTGAGGATGTTTGAAAGCTGTCCGAACCGACTTCACTGTCTGAGTGATGTATTGCTGATACTCATTTGAAATCATCTGGCGTTACCACACTTCGATGGGATTTCGGCGGGTTTTCACATTGGGTGATTGAGGATGTTTGAAAGCCATCTTCACCGACTTCATTGCCAGAAGAATAGGTCACACTCGTCTAAAATCATCCGGCATCATAACCATCATCTGGGTGGTTACATTGGTTGATTGGGGATGTTTAAAAGGTTTCCGAACCGACTTCACTGTTGGTGTGATGTACGGCTGCCACTCATTTGAAATCATCCCGTTTCACCACCCTCCGATGGGATTTCGGTAGACTTTCACATTGGGTGATTGAGGATGTTTGAAAGCCATCTTGACCGACTTCATGTCAGAAGGATAGGGGACACTCGTCTAAAATCATTTGGCATCACAACCATCAACTGGGTGGTTACGTTGGTTGATTGAGGATGTTTGAAAGTTGTCCGAACCGAATTCACTAGCGGAGTGATTTATTGCCGACACTCATTTGAAATCATCCACCGTCACCACCTTTCGATGCGATATCGGCAGGCGTTCATGTTTGGTGATTGAGGATGTTTGAAACCCATCTTGACCGAATTCATAGTCAGAAGGATGGGGGACACTCGTCTAAAATCATGCGGCGTCACAACCATCGACTAGGTGGTTCTGTTGGTGGATTGAGGATATTTGAAAGCAGTCCGAACCGACTTCACTGTCGGAGTGATGTATTGCCGACACTCATTTGAAATCATCCAGTGTCACCACCTTTCGATGGGATTTCGGCGGGCGTTCACGTTTGGTGATTGAGGATGTTTGAAAGCCTTCTTGACTGACTTCATTGTCAGATGGCTGGGAGACACTGTTCTAAAATCATTCGACGTGGTAACCATCAACTGGGTGGTTACGTTGGTTGATTGAGGATGTTTGAAAGCTGTCCGAACCGACTTCACTATTGGAGTGATGTATTGTTGACACTCATTTGAAATCATCCAGTGTCACCACCCTCTGATGGGATTTCGGTGAACGTTCACGTTGGGTGATTGAGGATGTTTGAAAACCATCTCTACCGACTTAATTGTCAGAAAGATGGGGGACACTCGTCTAAAATCATCCGGCATCACAACCATCAAATGGGTGGTTACGTTGGTTGATTCAGGATGTTTGAAAGTTGTCCGAACCGACTTCACTGTCGGAGTGATGTATTGCCACACTCATTTGAAATCATCCGGCGTCACCACCCTCCGATGGGATGTCGGCGTGCGTTCATGTTGGATGATTGAGGTGTTTGAAAGCCATCTTGACAGACTTCATTGCCAGACGGTTGGGGGACACTCGTCTAAAATCATCCGGCGTCACAACCGTCAACTGGGTGGTTACGTTGGTTGATTGAGGATGTTTGAAAGCTCTCTGAACCGACTTCGCTGTCGGAGAGATGAATTGCTGCCACTCATTTGAAATCATCATGCGACACTAGCCTCTAATGGGATTTCGGCGGGCGTTCAGGTTGGGTGATTGAGGATGTTTGAATTCCATCTTGATCGACTTCATTGTCAGAAGGATGGGGACACTGGTCTAAAATCATGCGGGGTCACAACCATGAACTTGGTGGTTACGTTGGTTGATTGAGGATGTTTGAAAGCTTTCCGAACCGACTTTACTGTCTGAGTGATGTATTGCTGACACCAGCCTCTGATAGGATTTCGGCGGGCATTCACGTTGAGTGATTGAGTATGTTTGAAAGCCATCTTGACCGACTTCATGTCAGAAGGATGGGGGACACTCGTCTAAAATCATGCGGCGTCACAACACTCAACTGGGTGGTTACGTTGATTTATTGAGGATGTTTGAAAGTTGTCCGAACCGACTTCACTGTCTGAGTGATGTATTGCTGACTCTCATTTGAAATCATTCGGTGTCACCACCCTCCGATGGGATTTCGGCGGGCGTTCACGTTGGTTGATTGAGGAAGTTTGAAAGAGATCTCGACTGACTTCATAGTTAGAAGGATGGGTTACACATGTCTAAAATCATTCGGCGTCATAACCATCAACTGGGTGGTTACGTTGGTTGATTAAGGATGTTTGAAAGCTGTCCGAACCGACTTCACTGTCGGAGTGATGTATTGCTGACACTCATTTGAAATTATCCGGTGTCACCACCCTCCGATGGGATTTCAGCGGGCGTTCACGTTGGGTGATTAAGGAAGTTTGAGAGTGATCTTGACCGACTTCATTGTCAGAAGGATGGGGGACACTCGTCTAAAATCATGTGGTGTCGCAACCATCAATTGGGTGGTTAGGTTTGTTGATTGAGGATTTTTCATAGTTGTCCGAACCGACTTTACTGTCGGTGTGACGTATTGCTGACACTCATTTGAAATCATTCAGTGTCACCACCCTCTGATGGGATTTCAGCGGGCGTTGACATTGGGTGATTGAGGATGTTTGAAAGCCATCTTTACCGACTTCATTGTCAGAAGGATGGGGGACACTCGTCTCAAATCATACGGCGTCACAACACTCAACTGCGTGGTTGCGTTAGTTTATTGAGGATGTTTGAAAGGTGTCCGAACTGACTTCACTGTCGAAGTGATGTATTGCTGACACTCATTTGAAATCATCCGGCGTCACAACACTCAACTGGGTGGTTACGTTGAATTATTGAGGATGTTTGAAAGTTGTCCGAACCAACTTCACTGTCGGATTGATGTATTGCTGACACTCATTTGAAATCAACCGGCGTCACCACCCTCCGATGTGATTTCGACGGGCGCTCACCTTGGGTGATTGAGGATATTTGAAAGCCATCTTGACCGACTTCATTGTCAGAAGGATGGGGGACACTTGTCTAAAATCATTCGGCGTGAAAACCATCAACTGGGTGGTTACGTTGGTTGATTGAGGATGTTTGAAAGCTGTCCGAACCGACATCACTGTCAGAGTGCTGTATTGCTGACACTCATTTGAAATCATCCAATGTCACCACCCTCCGATGGGATTTCGGTGGGCGTTCACGTTAGGTGATTGAGGATGTTCGAAAGCCATCTCAACCGACTTCATTGTCAGAAGGATGGGGGACACTTGTCTAAAATCATCCGGCGTCACAACCATCAACTGGGTGGTTACGTTTGTTGATTTTGGATGTTTAAAAGTTGTCTGAACTGACTTCACTATCAGAGTGTTGTATTGCTGACACTCATTTGAAATCATCCGGTGTCACCACCCTCGGATGGGATTTCGGCAGGCGTTCACGTTTGGTGATTGAGGATGTTTGAAAGCCATCTCTACCGACTTCACTGTCAGAAGGATGGGGGACACTCGTCTAAAATCATCCGGCGTCACAACCATCAACTGGGTTGTTACGTTGGTTGATTGATGATGTTTGAAAATTTCCTGAACCGACTTCACTATAAGAGTGATGTATTGCTGACACTCATTTGAAATCATCCGGTGTCAACACCCTCGGATGGGATTTCGGCAGGCATTCACGTTGGATGATTGAGGATGTTTGAAAGCCATCTCTACCGACTTCATTGTCAGAAGGATGGGGGACACTCGTCTAAAATCATCCGGCGTCACAACCATCAACTGGGTGGTTACGTTGGTTGATTGATGATGTTTGAAAATTGCCTGAACCGACTTCACTATAATAGTGATTGCTGACACTCATTTGAAATCATCTGGTGTCAAGACCCTCGGATGGGATTTCGGCGGGCATTCACGTTGGATTATTGAGGATGTTTGAAAGCCATCTTGACCGACTTCATCGTCAGAGGGATGGGGGACACTCGTCTAGAATAGTGCGGCGTCACAACCATCAACTGGGTGGTTACGTTGGTTGATTGAGGATGTTTGAAAGCTGTCCGAACTGAGTTCACGGTCTGAGTGATGTATTGCTGACACTCATTTGAAATCATCTGATGTCACCACCCTGTGATGGGATTTCGGCGGGCATTCACGTTGGGTGATTGAGGATGTTTGAAAGCCATCTTGATCGACTTCATTGCCAGAAGGATAGGGCACACTCGTCTAAAATAATGCGGCATCACAACCATAAACTGGGTGGTTACGTTGGTTGATTGAGGATGTTTGAAAGCTGTCCGAACCGACTTCCCTGTCGGAGTGATGTATTGCTGACACTCATTTGAAATCATCCGGCATCACCACCCTCCGATTTGATTTTGGCGGGCGTTCAAGTTAGGTGATTGAGGATGTTTGAAAGAGATCTTGATCGACTTCATTGTCAGAAGGATGGGGGACACTCGTCTAAAATCATGCGTCGTCACAACACTCAACTGGGTGGCTACGTTTATTTATTGAGGATGTTTGAAAGTTGTCCGAACTGACTTCACTGTCTGAGTGATGTATTGCTGACCCTCATTTGAAATCATTCGTTGTCACCACCCTCCGATGGGATTTCGGCGGGCGTTCATGTTGGGTGATTGAGGAATTTTGAAAGAGATCTCGACGACTTCATTGTTGGAAGGATGGGAGACACTCGTCTAAAATCATGCGGTGTCGCAAACATCAACTGGTCGGTTACGTTTGTTGATTGAGGATTTTTTAAAGTTGTCCGAACCGACTTCACAGTAGGTGTGATGTATTACTGACACTCATTTGAAATCACACAGTGTCACCACCCTCTGATGGGATTTCGGCGGGCGTTCATGTTGGGTGATTTAGGATGTTTGAAAGCCATCTTGACCGACTTCATTAGAATGGGGGACACTAGTCTAAAATAATGCGGCGTCACAACAATCAACTGGGTAGTTATGTTGGTTAATTGAAGATGTTTGAAAGCTGTCCGAACCGACTTCACTGTCGGAGTGTATTGCTGACACTCATTTGAAATCATCTGGCGTCACCACCCTCTGATGCGATTTCGGCGGGCGTTCACATTGAGTGATTGAGGATGTTTGAAAGCCATCTTGATTGATATCATTGTCAGAAGGATAGATGACACTCGTCTAAAATCAGGCGGCGTCACAACCATCAACAAGAGGGTTACGTTGGTTGATTGAGGATGCTTGAAAGCTGTCCGAACAGATTTCACTGTCGGAGTGATGTATTGTCGACACTTATTTGAAATCACCCAGCGTCACCACCTTTTGATGCGATTTCGGCAGGCGTTCACGTTGAGAGATTGAGGTTGTTTGAAATCCATCTTGACCGAAATCATTGTCAGAAGGATGGGGGACACTCGTCTAAAATCATGCGGCGTCACAACCATCAACTTGGTGGTTACGTTGGTTGATTGAAGATGTTTGAAAGCTGTCTGAACCGACTTCACTGTCGGAATGATGTATTTCTGACACTCATTTATAATCATCCAGTGTCACCACCCTCCGATGGGATTTCGGTGGGCGTTCACGTTGGGTGATTGAGGATGTTTGAAAGCCATCTCTACCGATTTCATTATCAGAAGGATGGGGGACACTCGTCTAAAACCATCCGGCGTCACAACCATCAACTGGGTGGTTACGTTGGTTGACTGAGAATGTTTGAAAGCTCTCCAAACCGACTTCACTATCGGAGTGATGTATTGCTGACACTCATTTGAAATCATCCGGTGTCACCACCCTTGGATGGGATTTCGGCGGTCGTTCACGTTGGGTGATTGAGGATGCTTGAAAGCCATCTTGACCGACTTCATTGTCAGAAGGATGGGGGACACTCGTCTAAAATAGTTAGGCATCACAACCATCAACTGGTTGGTTACGTTGGTTGATTGAGGATGTTTCAAAGCTGTCTGAACCGAGTTTACTGTCTGAGTAATGTATTGCTGACACTCATTTGAAATCATCCGGTGTCACCACCCTCTAATGGGATTTCGGTGGGCGTTCACGTTGGGTGATTGAGGATGTTTGAAAGCCATCTTGACCGACTTCATTGTCATAAGAATTGGGCAGACTCGTCTAAAATAATGCGGCGTTACAACCATCAACGGGGTGGTTACGTTGGTTGATTAAGGATGTTTGAAAGCCGTCCGAACCGACTTCCGTGTCGGAGTGATGTATTGCTGACACTCATTTGAAATCATCCGGCATCACCACCCTCCGATGGGATTTTGGCGGGCGTTCAAGTTAGGTGAATGAGGATGTTTGAAAGAGATCTTGATCGACTTCACTGTCAGAAGGATGGGGGACACTCGTCTAAATTCATGCGGCGTCACAACACTCAACTGGGTGGTTACGTTTATTTATTGAGTAACTTTAGAATTATAATTGATCAATCACGAATCAATTAATGAGTCTTACAAGCAGAATGTTCTCAACTAGAATGGGGACCATGGATCTATATGTTGAGCTTCCAATAAGTGAACCAAATTTACCAAGTAAATTCCTACTTATTAATTCTTCGTTGAATCCACTTTTAGAACTTAGAATTGCACTCTCAGACTTATATAGAGCATATTGTATGTTCCACGATATCAATATGCTATCTCATTTAACCATTGTTATAATCTTATTGTGATTTAAAGATCCTCTATATAGATGATCTACATCGAGATGGGATTTCTTTACCGTTCTCACCCCTCAATGTATTTTGCCCCTTAAAACACTTAGCTACCTGTAAATGGTGTTTAATGATCTAATGATTAGTCAGTTAAATAAGAGCTCATCCATTTACTTCTATTTGCTAAGCTCGAAGGGAATCATCACTTGACTTCTATACACTGACCCAAAAGTAGGCTTAACTAATAAATCAAAGAACATGAATAGCACTCCTGAGTTGAGCCCAAGCATATTAGGATTTTGATTCTTTTAATCTTAAGATCAACTACTGATGTTGACTTGGAAAGATATGTATAACGGTAAGTTTGTAATATCTTAACTTAGTTGCAATATCGGTCCAGTCCAATGTATACTCCATACATTCGAAACTAGTATACTTTACTAATGTCCTGGAAAGAACATAACACTTACTCCAAGTGTAAGTACACATCATCGTTGATTATCACATTAGTGTAAATCCAATAACACTGATGAAACAGGGACCAATACTTTTGATTCATATGAGCACAATTACATTCCACTGTGTTGACGATACTGTAATTGTGAATAAACATATGATCTGGATTTAACTCATTTTGTGTGTGTGAATGTAATAAACATATTTAACATATTAAACCATTAGCATGTAGAATTCATGCAAACATCAATCACTTCAAATTTCTTATATTGATAACTAATCAGATTGTAAAGGGTTTTATTTAGGGCATAAAACCCAACACAAACATCCTCAATCAACCAACGTAACCACCCAGTTGACGGTTCTGACGCCGCATTATTTTAGACGAGTGTACCCAATTCTTCTGACAATGAAGTCGGTCAAGATGGCTTTAAAACATCCTTAATCACCCAACGTCAACGCCCCACGAAATCCCATCGGAGGGTGGTGACACAGGATCATTTCAAATGAGTGTCAGCAATACATCATTCCGACAGTGAAGTCGGTTCGGAGAGCTTTCAAACGTCCTCAATCAACCAATGTAACCACCCAGTTGATTGTTGTGACGCCGCATTATTTTAGACGAGTGTCCACCGTCCTTCTGACAATGAAGTCGGTCAAGATGACTTTCAAACATCCTCAATCACCCAACGTGAACGCCCGCTGAAATCCCATCAGAGGGAGGTGACACCAGATGATTTCAAATGAGTGTCAGCAATACATCACTCTAACAGTGAAGTCGGTTCGGACAACTTTCAAACATCCACAATCAAACAACGTAACCACCCAGTTGATGGTTGTGACGCTGGATGATTTTAGACGAGTGTCCCCCATCCTTCTGACAATGAAGTCGGTAGAGATGGCTTTCAAACAGGCTCAATCACCCAACGTGAACGCCCACTGAAATCCCATCGCAGGGTTGTGACACTGGATGATTTCAAATGAGTGTCAGCAATACATCACTCCGACAGTGAAGTCGGTTCAGACAGCTTTCAAACATCCTCAATCAACCAACGTAACAACCAAGTTGATGGTTGTGACGCCGCATGATTTTAGACGAGTGTCCCCCATCATTCTGACAATGAATTCGGTCAAGATGGGTTTCAAACATCCTCAATCACCCAACGTGAACGCCCGCCGAAATCACATCGAAAGGTGGTGACGCCAGATGATTTCAAATGAGTGTCGGCAATACTTCACTCCGACAGTGAAGTCGGTTCGGACAACTTTCAAACATCCTGAATCAACCAACGTAACCACCAAGTTGATGGTTGTGACGCCGCATGTTTTTAGACGAGTGTCCCCCATCCTTCTGATAATGAATTCGGTCGAGATGGCTTTCAAACATCCTCAATCACCCGACGTGAACGCCCGCCGAAATCGCATCGAAAGGTGGTGACGCCGGATGATTTCAAATGAGTGTCGGCAATACATCACTCTCACAGTGAAGTCGGTTCGGACAACTTTCAAACATCCTCAATCAACCAACGTAACCACCCAATTGATGGTTGTGACGCCAGATGATTTTAGACGAGTGTGCCCCATCCTTCTGACAATGAAGTCGGTAGAGATGGCTTTCAAACATCCTCAATCACCCAACCTGAATGCCCACCGAAATCCCATCGGAGGGTGGTGACACCGAATGATTTCAAATGAGTCTCAGCAATACATCACATCGACAGTGAAATCGGTTCGGACAACTTTAAAAAATCCTCAATCAACAAACGTAACCACCCAGGTGATGGTTACGACACCGCATAATTTTAGACGAGTGTCCCCCATCCTTCTGACAATGAAGTCGGTCAAGTTCTCTTTCAAACATCTTCAATCACCTAACTTGAACGCCGCCCAAATCCCATCGGAGGGTGGTGATGCTGGATGATTTCAAATGAGTGTAAGCAATATCACTCCGACAGGGAAGTTGGTTCGGACAGCTTTCAAACATCCTCAATCAACCAAAGTAACCACGTAGTTGATGGTTGTGACGCCGCATGATTTTAGACGAGTGTCCCCCATCCTTCTGACAATGAAGTCGGTCAAGTTCTCTTTCAAACATCTTCAATCACCTAACTTGAACGCCGCCCAAATCCCATCGGAGGGTGGTGATGCCGGATGATTTCAAATTAGTGTCAGCAATACATCACTTCGACAAGGAAGTCGGTTCGGACAGCTTCCAAACATCCTCAATCAACCAACGTAACCACCCAGTTGACGGTTGTGACGCCGCATTATTTTAGACGAGTGTACCCAATTCTTCTGAAAATGAAGTCGGTCAAGATGGCTTTCAAACATCCTCAATCACCCAACGTGAACGTCCGCCGAAATCCCATTAGAGGGTGGTGACACCGGATGATTTCAAATGAGTGTCAGCAATACATCACTCCGACAGTGAAGTCGGTTCGGACAGCTTTTAAACATCCTCAATCAAACAACGTAACCACCCAGTTGATGGTTGTGACGCCGGATGATTTTAGACGAGTGTCCCCCATCCTTCTGACAATGAAGTCGGTAGAGATGGCTTTCAAACATCCTCAATCACCCAACGTGAACGCCCCCCGAAATCCCATCGGAGGGTGGTGACACCGAATGATTTCAAATGAGTGTCAGCAATACATCACACCGACAGTGAAGTCGGTTCGTACAACTTTAAAAAATCGTCAATCAACAAACGTAACCACCCAGTTGATGGTTGCGACACCGCATGATTTTAGACGAGTGTCCCCCATCCTTCTGACAATGAAGTCGGTCAAGATCTCTTTCAAACAACCTCAATCAACCAACGTGAACGACCGCCAAAATCAAATCGAAGGGTGGTGAGACCGAATGATTTGAAATGAGTGTAAGCAATACATCACTCAGACAGTGAAGTCGGTTCGGACAACTTTTAAACATCCTCAATCAACAAACGTAACCACCCATTTGATGGTTGGGACGCCGCATGATTTTAGTCGAGTGTCCCCCATCCTTCAGACAATGAAGTAGGTCAAAATCTCTTTCAAACATCCTCAATCACCGCAACTTGCACGCCCGCCAAAATTCCATCGGAGGGTGGTGACGCCAGATGATTTCAAATGTGTGTCAGCAATATCACTCTGACAGAGAAGTTGGTTCGGACAGCTTTCAAACATCCTCAATCAACCAACGTAACCACGAAGTTGATGGTTGTGACGTCGCATGATTTTGGATGAGTGTCTCCCATCCTTTTGACAATGAAGTCGGTCAAGATCTCTTTCAAATTTCCTCAATCACCTAACTTGAACGCACGCCAAAATCCCATCGGAGGGTGGTGAAGCCGGATGATTTCAAATGAGTGTCAGCAATACATCCCTCCGACAAGGAAGTCGGTTCGGACAGCTTTCAAACATCCTCAATCAACCAACGTAACCACCCAGTTGATGGTTGTGACGCCGCATTATTTTAGACGAGTGTGCCCAATTCTTTTGACAATGAAGTCGGTCAAGATGGCGTTCAAACATCCTCAATCACCCAACGTGAACGCCCGCCGAAATCCCAATAGAGGGTGGTGACACCGGATGATTTCAAATGATTGTCTGCAATACATCTCTCAGGCAGTGAACTCAGTTCGGACAGCTTTGGAACATCCTCAATCAACCAACGTAACCACCCAGTTGATGGTTGTCACGCCGCACTATTTTAGACGAGTGTCCCCCATCCTTCTTACAATGAAGTCGGTCAAGATGGCTTTCAAGCATCCTCGATCATTCAAAATGAACGCCCGCCGAAATCCCATCCGAGGGTGGTGACACCGGATGATTTCAAATGAGTGTCAGCAATACATCACTCCGACATTGAAGTCGGTTCAGCCAGCTTTCAAACATCCATAATCAACCAATGTAACCACCAGTTGATGGTTGTGACGCCGCATGATTTTAGACGAGTGTCCCCCATCCTTCTGAAAATGAATTAGGGCAAGATGGGTTTCAAACATCCTCAATCACCCAACGTGAACGCCCGCCGAAATCGCATCGAAAGGTGGTGACGCCGGATGATTTCAATTGAGTGTCGCCAATACATCACTCCGACAGTGAAGTCGGTTCGGACACCTTTCAAACATCCTGATCAACCAACGTAACCACCCAGTTGATGGTTGTGACGCCGCATAATTTTAGACGAGTGTCTTCTATCCTTCTGACAAAGAAGTCGATCAAGATGGCTTTCAAACATCGTCAATCACCGAACGTGAGCGCCCGTCGAAATCCCATCGGAGGGTGATGACGCCGGATGATTTCTTATGAGTGTCAGCAATACATCATTCTGACAGTGAAGTTGGTTCGGACAACTTTCAAACATCCTCAATAAACCAACGTAACCACCCAGTTGAGTGTTGTGACGCTGGATGATTTCAAATGAGTGTCAGCAATACATCACTTCGACCGTGAAGTCGGTTCGGACACCTTTAAAACATCCTCAATAAACCAACGCAACCACGCAGTTGATTGTTGTGAAGCCGTATGATTTGAGACGAGTGTCCCCCATCGTTCTGACAATGAAGTCGATCAAGATGGCTTTCAAACATCCTCAATCACCCAATGTGAACGCCCGCTGAAATCCCATCAGATGGTGGTGACACCAGATGATTTCAAAAGAGTGTCAGCAATACATCACTCTGACAGTGAAGTCGGTTCGGACAGCTTTCAAACATCCACAATCAAACAACGTAACCACCCAGTTGATGGTTGTGACGCCGGATGATTTTAGACGAGTGTGCCCCATCCTTCTGACAATGAAGTCGGTAGAGATGGCTTTCAAACATCCTCAATCACCCAAAGTGAACGCCCACCGAAATCCCATCGGAGGGTGGTGACACCGAATGATTTCAAATGAGTGTCAGCAATACATCACATCGACAGTGAAGTCGGTTCGGACAACTTTAAAAAATCCTCAATCAACAAACGTAACCACCCAGTTGATGGTTACGACATCGCATAATTTTAGACGAGTGTCCCCCATCCTTCTGACAATGAAGTCAGTCAAGATCTCTTTCAAACATCCTCAATCACCCAACTTGAACGCCCGCCAAAATCCCATCGGAGGGTGGTGACGCCGGATGATTTCAAATGAGTGTAAGCAATATCACTCCGACAGGGAAGTTGGTTCGGAGAGCTTTCAAACATCATCAATCAACCAAAGTAACCACCCAGTTGATGGTTGTGACGCCGCATGATTTTAGACGAGTGTCCCCCATCCTTCTGACAATGAAGTCGGTCAAGTTCTCTTTCAAACATCCTCAATCACCTAACTTGAACGCCGCCAAAATCCCATCGGAGGGTGGTGATGCTGGATGATTTCAAATGAGTGTCAGCAATACATCACTCTGACAAGGAAGTCGGTTCGGACAGCTTTCAAACATCCTCAATCAACCAACGTAACCACCTAGTTGACGGTTGTGACGCCGCATTATTTTAGACGAGTGTACCCAATTCTTCTGAAAATGAAGTCAGTCAAGATGGCTTTCAAACATCCTCAATCACCCAACGTGAACGTCCGCCGAAATCCCATTAGAGAATGGTGACACCGGATGATTTCAAATGAGTGTCAGCAATACATCACTCCGACAGTGAAGTCGGTTCGGACAGCTTTCAAACATCCTCAATCAAACAACGTAACCACCCAGTTGATGGTTGTGATGCCGGATGATTTTAGACGAGTGTCCCCCATCCTTCTGACAATGAAGTCGGTAGAGATGGCTTTAAAACATCCTCAATCACCCAACGTGAACGCCCCCGAAATCCCATCGGAGGGTGGTGACACCGAATGATTTCAAATGAGTGTCAGCAATACATCACACCGACAGTGAAGTCGGTTCGGACAACTTTAAAAAAATCGTCAATCAACAAACGTAACCGCCCAGTTGATGGTTGCGACACCGCATGATTTTAGACGAGTGTCCCCCATCCTTCTGACAATGATGTCGGTCAAGATCTCTTTCAAACATCCTCAATCAACCAACGTGAACGACCGCCAAAATCAAATCGAAGGGTGGTGAGACCGAATGATTTCAAATGAGTGTAAGCAATACATCACTCAGATAGTGAAGTCGGTTCGGACAACTTTCAAACATCCTCAATCAACAAACGTAACCACCCATTTGATGGTTGGGACGCCGCATGATTTTAGACGAGTGTCCCCCATCCTTCAGACAATCAAGTAGGTCAAGATCTCTTTCAAACATCCTCAATCACCCAACTTGCACGCCCGCCAAAATTCCATCGGAGGGTGGTGACGCCGGATGATTTCAAATGAGTGTCAGCAATATCACTCTGACAGGGAAGTTGGTTCGGACAGTTTTCAAACATCCTCAATCAACCAACGTAACCACAAAGTTGATGGTTGTGACGTCGCATGATTTTGGATGAGTGTCTCCCATCCTTTTGACAATGAAGTCGGTCAAGATCTCTTTCAAATTTCCTCAATCACCTAACTTGAACGCACGCCAAAATCCAATCGGAGGGTGGTGATGCCGGATGATTTCAAATGAGTGTCAGCAATACATCACTCCGACAAGGAAGTCGGTTCGGACAGCTTTTAAACATCCTCAATCAACCAACGTAACCACCCAGTTGATGGTTGTGACGCGGCATTATTTTAGACGAGTGTGCCCAATTCTTTTGACAATAAAGTCGGTCAAGATGGCTTTCAAACATCCTCAATCACCCAACGTGAACGCCCGCCGAAATCCCAATAGAGGGTGGTGACATCGGATGATTTCAAATGATTGTCTGCAATACATCACTCAGATAGTGAACTCAGTTCGGACAGCTTTGGAACATCCTCAATCAACCAACGTAACCACCCAGTTGATGGTTGTCACGCCGCACTATTTTAGACGAGTGTCCCCCATCCTTCTTACAATGAAGTCGGTCAAGATGGCTTTCAAGCATCCTCGATCATTCAAAATGAACGCCCGCCGAAATCCCATCCGAGGGTGGTGATACCGGATGATTTCAAATGAGTGTCAGCGATACATCACTCCGACATTGAAGTCGGTTCAGACAGCTTTCAAACATCCATACTCAACCAACGTAACCACCAGTTGATGGTTGTGACGCCGCATGATTTTAGACGAGTGTCCCCCATCCTTCTGACAATGAATTCTGTCAAGATGGATTTCAAATGAGTGTCGCCAATACATCACTCTGACAGTGAAGTCGGTTCGGACAACTTTCAAACATCCACAATCAAACAAAGTAACCACCCAGTTGATGATTGTGACGCTGGATGATTTTAGACGAGTGTCCCCCATCCTTCTGACAATGAAGTCTGTAGAGATGGCTTTCAAACATCCTCAATCACCCAACGTGAACGCCCACTGAAATCCCATCGCAGGGTGGTGACACTGGATGATTTCAAATGAGTGTCAGCAATACATCACTGCGACAGTGAAGTCGGTTCGGACCGCTTTCAAACATCCTCAATCAACCAACGTAACCACCCAGTTGATGGTTATCACGCCGAATGATTTTAGACAAGTGTCCCCCATCCTTCTAACAATGAAGTCGGTCAAGATGGCTTTCAAATATCCTCAATCACCAAACGTGGACGCCCGTCGAAATCCCATCGAAAGGTGGTGACACTAGATGATTTCAAACGAGAGTCGGCAATACATCACTCCGACAGTGAAGTCAGTTCGGACAGCTTTCGAACATCCTCAATCAACCAACGTAACTACCTAGTTGATGGTTGATCCTTCTGACAATGAAGTCGGTCAAGATCTCTTTCACACATCCTCAATCACCAAACTTGAACGCCCACCAAAATCCCATCAGAGGGTGGTGACACCGTGTGATTTCAAATGAGTGTCAATAATACATCACTCAGAAAGTGAACTCGGTTCGGACAGCTTTCAAACATCCTCAATCAACCAACGTAACCACCCACTTGATGGTTGCGACACCGCATAATTTTAGACGAGTGTCTCCCATCCTTCTGACAATGAATTCGGTCAAGATGGCTTTCAAACATTCTCAATCACCCAACATAACCACCCAGTTGATGGTTGCGATGCCGGATGATTTTAGACGAGTGTCCACCATCCTTCTGACAATGAAGTCGGTCAAGATCTGTTTCAAACATCCTCAATCACCCAACTTGAACGCCCGCCAAAATCCCATCGGAGGGTGGCGACACCGTGTGATTTCAAATGAGTGCTAGTAATACATCACTCAGACAGTGAACTCGGTTCGGACAGCTTTCAAACATCCTCAATAAACCAACGTAACCACCCAGTTGATTGAGGATGTTTGAAAGCTGTCTGAACCGACTTCAAATGAGTGTCAGCAACACATCACTCGGACAGTGAACTCGGTTCGGACAGCTTTCAAACATCCTCAATCAACCAACGTAACCACCCAGTTGATGGTTGCGACACCGCATGATTTTAGACGAGTGTCCCCCATCCTTCTGACAATGAAGTCGGTCAAGATCTCTTTCAAACATCCTTAATCACCCAACTTGAACGCCCGCCAAAATCCCATCTAAGGGTGGTTACGGCGGATTATTTCAAATGAGTGTCAGCAATATCACTCCGACAGTGAAGTCGGTTCGGACAGCTTTCAAACATCCTCAATCAACCAATGGAACCACCCAAGTGATGGTTGTGACGCCGCATGGTTTTAGACCAGTGTCCCCCGTCCTTCTAACAATGAAGTCGGTCAAGATGGCTTTCAAAAATCCTTAATCACCCAACGTGAACGCCATCCAAAATCCCGTCGGATGGTGGTGACACCGGATGATTCCAATTGAGTGTCAGCAATACATCACTCACACACACAGTGAAGTCGGTTCGGACAGCTTTCAAGCATCCTCAATCAACCAACGTAACCACCCAGTTAATGGTTGTGACGCCGCATGATTTTAGATGAATGTCCCCCATCCTTCTGTTAATGAAGTCGATCAAGATCTCTTTCAAACATCCTAAATCATCTAAATTGAACGCCCGCCAAAATCCCATCGGAGGGTGGTGGTGCCGGATGATTTCAAATAAGTGTCAGCAATACATCACTCCGACAAGGAAGTCGGTTCGGACAGCTTTCAAACATCCTCAATCAACCAACGTAACCACCCAGTTGACGGTTGTGACGCCGCATTATTTAAGACGAGTGTACCCAGTTCTTTTTACAATGAAGTCGGTCAAGATGGCTTTCCAACATCCTTAATCACCCAACGTCAAAGCCCCACGAAATCCCATCGTAGAGTGGTGACGCCGGATGATTTCAAATGAGTGTTGGCAATACATCACTCCGACAGTGAAGTCGGTTCGGACAGCTTTCAAACATCCTCAATCAACCAACGTAACCACCCAGTTGATGGTTGTGACGCCGCTTGATTTTACACAAGTGTCCCCCATCCTTCGGACAATGAAGTCGGTCAAGATCTCTTTCAAACAACCTCAATCAACCCACTTGAACGCCCGCCAAAATCCCATCGGAGGGTGGTGACACCGTGTGATTTCAAATGAGTGTCAGTAATACATCACTCAGACAGTGAACTCGGTTCGGACAGCTTTCAAACATCCTCAATCAACCAACGTAACCACCAAGTTGATGGTTGTAACGTTTAGATGAGTGTCCCCCATCCTTCTGACAATGAAGTCGGTCAAGATAGCTTTCAAACATTCTCAATCAGCCAATGTGAACACGCCCACCGAAATCCCATCTAAGGGTGGTAACACCGGATGATTTCAAATGAGTGTCAGCAATACATCACTCCGACAGTGAACTCGGTTCGGACAGCTTTCAATCGTCCTCAATCAACCAACGTAACCACCCAGTTGATGGTTGCGACACCGCATGATTTTACACGAGTGTCCCCCGTCCTTCTGACAATGAAATCGGTCAAGATCTCTTTCAAACATCCTTAATCACCCAACTTGAACGCCCGCCAAAATCCCATCGGAGGGTGGTGACGCCGAATGATTTCAAATGAGTGTCAGCAATATCACTCCGATAGTTAAGTCGGTTCGTACAACTTTCAAACGTCCTCAATCAACGAACGGAACCACCCAGTTGATGGTTGTGACGCCGCATTATTTTAGATGAGTGTGCCCCATCCTTCTGACAATGAAGTCGATCAAGATCTCTTTCAAACATCCTCAATCAACCAACGTGAACGCACGCCGAAATCCCTTCAGAGGGTGGTGACACCGGATGATTTCAAGTGAGTGTCAACAATACATCACTCAGACAGTGAACTCGGTTCGGACAGCTTTCAAACATCCTCAATCAACCAATGTAACCACCAAGTTGATGGTTGTGACGCCGCACTATTTTAGACGAGTGTCCCCCATCCTTGTGGCAATGAAGTCGGTCAAGATGGCTTTCAAACATTCTCAATCAGCAAATGTGAACGCCCGCCTAAATCCCATCTGAGGGTGGTGACACCGGCTGATTTCAAATGAGTGTCAGCAATATATCACTCCGACAGTGAAGTCGGTTCGGATAGCTTTCAAACATCCTCAATCAACCAACGTAACCACCCAGTTGATGGTTGTGACGCCGGATGATTTTAGACGAGTGTGTTCCATCCTTCTAACAATGAAGTCGGTAGAGTTGGCTTTCAAACATCCTCAATCACCCAACGTGAACGCCCACCCAAATCCCATCGGAGGGTGGTGACACTGGATGATTTCAAATGAGTGTCAGCAATAAATCACTCCGACAGTGAAGTCAGTTCGGACAGCTTTCAAACATCCTCAATCAACCAACGTAACAACCCTGTGGATGGTTATCACGCCGAATGATTTTAGAAAAGTGTCCCCCATCCTTCTGACAATGAAGTCGGTCAAGATGTCTTTCAAATATCCTCAATCACCAAACGTGAATGCCCGCCGAAATCCCATCGAAAGGTGGTGACACTGGATGATTTCAAATGAGTGTCGGCAATACATCACGCCGACAGTGAAGTCAGTTCGGACAGCTTTCAAACATCCTCAATCAACCAACGTAACTACCAAGTTGATGGTTGTAAGGCCGCATGATTTTAGACGAGTGTCCCCCATTCTTCTGACAATGAATTCGGTCAAGATGGCTTTCAAACATCCTCAATCACCCAACGTGAACGCACGCCGAAATCCCATCTGAGGTGACACCGGATGATTTCAAATGAGTGTCAGTAATACATCACTCAGACAGTGAACTCGGTTCAGACAGCTTTCAAACATCCTCAATCAACCAACGTAACCACCCAGTTGATGGTTGTGACGCAGCATTATTTTAGACGAGTGTCCCCCATCCTTCTAACAATGAAGTCGGTCAAGATCTCTTTCAAACATCCTCAATCACCCAACGTGAACGACCGCCAAAATCCCATCTGAGGGTGGTGACGCTGGATGATTTCAAATGAGTGTCACCAATACGTAACTCACACAGTGAAGTCGGTTCGGACAACTTTCAAACATCCACAATCGACCAACGTAACCACCCAGTTGATTCTTGTGACGCCGCATTATTTTAGACGAGTGTCCCCCATCCTTGTGACAATGAAGTCGGTCAAGATGGCTTTCAAACATTCTCAATCAGCAAATGTGAACGCCCGCCTAAATCCCATCTGAGGGTGGTGACACCGGATGATTTCAAATGAGTGTCAACAATATATCACTCCGACAGTGAAGTCGGTTCGGATAGCTTTCAAACATCCTCAATCAACCAACGTAACCACCCAGTTGATGGTTGTGACGCCGGATGATTTTAGACGAGTGTGTTCCATCCTTCTAACAATGAAGTCGGTAGAGTTGGCTTTCAAACATCCCCAATCACCCAACGTGAACGCCCACCGAAATCCCATCGGAGGGTGGTGACACTGGATGATTTCAAATGAGTGTCAGCAATAAATCACTCCGACAGTGAAGTCAGTTCGGACAGCTTTCAAACATCCTCAATCAACCAACGTAACAACCCTGTGGGTGGTTATCACGCCGAATGATTTTAGAAAAGTGTCCCCCATCCTTCTGACAATGAAGTCGGTCAAGATGTCTTTCAAATATCCTCAATCACCAAACGTGAATGCCCGCCGAAATCCCATCGAAAGGTGGTGACACTGGATGATTTCAAATGAGTGTCGGCAATACATCACGCCGACAGTGAAGTCAGTTCGGACAGCTTTCAAACATCCTCAATCAACCAACGTAACTGCCAAGTTGATGGTTGTGAGGCCGCATGATTTTAGACGAGTGTCCCCCATTCTTCTGACAATGAATTCGGTCAAGATGGCTTTCAAACATCCTCAATCACCCAACGTGAACGCACGCCGAAATCCCATCCGAAAGTGGTGACACCGGATGATTTCAAATGAGTGTCAGTAATACATCACTCAGACAGTGAACTCGGTTCGGACAGCTTTCAAACATCCTCAATCAACCAACGTAACCACCCAGTTGATGGTTGTGACGCAACATTATTTTAGACGAGTGTCCCCCATCCTTCTGACAATGAAGTCGGTCAAGATCTCTTTTAAACATCCTCAATCACCCAACGTGAACGCCCGCCAAAATCCCATCTGAGGGTGGTGACGCTGGATGATTTCAAATGAGTGTCAGCAATACGTAACTCACACAGTGAAGTCCGTTCGGACAACTTTCAAACATCCTCAATCAACCAACGTAACCACCCAGTTGATTGTTGTGACGCCGCATTATTTTAGACGAGTGTCCCCCTTCCTTGTGACAATGAAGTCGGTCAAGATGGCTTTCAAACATTCTCAATCAGCAAATGTGAACGCCCGCCGAAATCCCATCTGAGGGTGGTGACACCGGATGATTTCAAATGAGTGTCAGCAATATATCACTCCGACAGTGAAGTCGGTTCGGATAGCTTTCAAACATCCTCAATCAACCAACGTAACCACCCAGTTGATGGTTGTGACGCCGGATGATTTTAGACGAGTGTATTCCATCCTTCTAACAATGAAGTCGGTAGAGGTTGCTTTCAAACATCCTCAATCACCCAACGTGAACGCACGCCGAAATCCCATCCAAAAGTGGTGACACCGTATGATTTCAAATGAGTGTCAGTAATACATCACTCAGACAGTGAACTCGGTTGGGACAGCTTTCAAACATCCTCAATCAACCAACGTAACCACCCAGTTGATGGTTGTGATGCAGCATTATTTTAGACGAGTGTCCCCCATCCTTCTGACAATGAAGTCGGTCAAGATCTCTTTCAAACATCCTCAATCACCCAATGTGAACGACCGCCAAAATCCCATCTGAGGGTGGTGACGCTGGATGATTTCAAATGAGTGTCAGCAATACGTAACTCACACAGTGAAGTCGGTTGGGACAACTTTCAAACATCCTCAATCAACCAACGTAACCACCCAGTTGATTGTTGTGACGCCGCATTATTTTAGACGAGTGTCCCCCATCCTTGTGACAATGAAGTCTGTCCAGATGGCTTTCAAACATTCTCAATCAGCAAATGTGAACGCCCGCCGAAATCACATCTGTGGGTGGTGACACCGGATGATTTCAAATGAGTGTCAGCAATATATCACTCCGACAGTGAAGTCGGTTCGGATAGCTTTCAAACATCCTCATTCAACCAACGTAACCACCCAGTTGATGGTTGTGACGCCCAATGATTTTAGACGAGTGTATTCCATCCTTCTAACAATGAAGTCGGTAGAGTTGGCTTTCAAACATCCTCAATCACCCAACGTGAACGCACGCCGAAATCCCATCCGAAAGTGGTGACACCGGATGATTTCAAATGAGTGTCAGTAATACATCACTCAGACAGTGAACTCGGTTCGGACATCTTTCAAACATCCTCAATCAACCAACGTAACCACCTAGTTGATGGTTGTGATGCAGCATTATTTTAGACGAGTGTCCCCCATCCTTCTGACAATGAAGTCGGTCAAGATCTCTTTCAAACATCCTCAATCACCCAACGTGAACGACCGCCAAAATCCCATCTGAGGGTGGTGACGCTGGATGATTTCAAATGAGTGTCAGCAATACGTAACTCACACAGTGAAGTCGGTTGGGACAACTTTCAAACATCCTCAATCAACCAACGTAACCACCCAGTTGATTGTTGTGACGCCGCATTATTTTAGACGAGTGTCCCCCATCCTTGTGACAATGAAGTCGATCAAGATGGCTTTCAAACATTCTCAATCAGCAAATGTGAACGCCCGCCGAAATCCCATCTGAGGGTGGTGACACCGGATGATTTCAAATGAGTGTCAGCAATATATCACTCCGACAGTGAAGTCGGTTCGGATAGCTTTCAAACATCCTCAATCAACCAACGTAACCACCCAGTTGATGGTTGTGACGCCGGATGATTTTAGACGAGTGTATTCCATCCTTCTAACAATGAAGTCGGTAGAGTTGGCTTTCAAACATCCTCAATCACCCAACGTGAACGCACGCCGAAATCCCATCCGAAAGTGGTGACACCGGATGATTTCAAATGAGTGTCAGTAATACATCACTCAGACAGTGAACTCGGTTCGGACAGCTTTCAAACATCCTCAATCAACCAACGTAACCACCCAGTTGATGGTTGTGATGCAGCATTATTTTAGACGAGTGTCCCCCATCCTTCTGACAATGAAGTCGGTCAAGATCACTTTCAAACATCCTCAATCACCCAACGTGAACGACCGCCAAAATCCCATCTGAGGGTGGTGACGCTGGATGATTTCAAATGAGTGTCAGCAATACGTAACTCACACAGTGAAGTCGGTTGGGACAACTTTCAAACATCCTCAATCAACCAACGTAACCACCCAGTTGATTGTTGTGACGCCGCATTATTTTAGACGAGTGTCCCCCATTCTTGTGACAATGAAGTCGGTCAAGATGGCTTTCAAACATTCTCAATCAGCAAATGTGAACGCCCGCCGAAATCCCATCTGAGGGTGGTGACACCGGATGATTTCAAATGAGTGTCGGCAATACATCACGCCGACAGTGAAGTCAGTTCGGACAGCTTTCAAACATCCTCAATCAACCAACGTAACTACCAAGTTGATGGTTGTGAGGCCGCATGATTTTAGACGAGTGTCCCCCATTCTTCTGACAATGAATTCGGTCAAGATGGCTTTCAAACATCCTCAATCACCCAACGTGAACGCACGCCGAAATCCCATCCGAAAGTGGTGACACCGGATGATTTCAAATGAGTGTCAGTAATACATCACTCAGACAGTGAACTCGGTTCGGACAGCTTTCAAACATCCTCAATCAACCAACGTAACCACCCAGTTGATGGTTGTGATGCAGCATTATTTTAGACGAGTGTCCCCCATCCTTCTGACAATGAAGTCGGTCAAGATCTCTATCAAACATCCTCAATCACCCAACGTGAACGACCGCCAAAATCCCATCTGAGGGTGGTGACGCTGGATGATTTCAAATGAGTGTCAGCAATACGTAACTCACACAGTGAAGTCGGTTGGGACAACTTTCAAACATCCTCAATCAACCAACGTAACCACCCAGTTGATTGTTGTGACGCCGCATTACTTTAGACGAGTGTCCCCCATCCTTGTGACAATGAAGTCGGTCAAGATGGCTTTCAAACATTCTCAATCAGCAAATGTGAACGCCCGCCTAAATCCCATCTGAGGGTGGTGACACCGGATGATTTCAAATGAGTGTCAGCAATATATCACTCCGACAGTGAAGTCGGTTCGGATAGCTTTCAAACATCCTCAATCAACCAACGTAACCACCCAGTTGATGGTTGTGACGCCGGATGATTTTAGACGAGTGTGTTCCATCCTTCTAACAATGAAGTCGGTAGAGTTGGCTTTCAAACATCCTCAATCACCCAACGTGAGCGCCCACCGAAATCCCATCGGAGGGTGGTGACACTGGATGATTTCAAATGAGTGTCAGCAATAAATCACTCCGACAGTGAAGTCTGTTCGGACAGCTTTCAAACATCCTCAATCAACCAACGTAACAACCCTGTGGATGGTTATCACGCCGAATGATTTTAGAAAAGTGTCCCCCATCCTTCTGACAATGAAGTCGGTCAAGATGTCTTTCAAATATCCTCAATCACCAAACGTGAATGCCCGCCGAAATCCCATCGAAAGGTGGTGACACTGGATGATTTCAAATGAGTGTCGGCAATACATCACACCGACAGTGAAGTCAGTTCGGACAGCTTTCAAACATCCTCAATCAACCAACGTAACTACCAAGTTGATGGTTGTGAGGCCGCATGATTTTAGACGAGTGTCCCCTATTCTTCTGACAATGAATTCGGTCAAGATGGCTTTCAAACATCCTCAATCACCCAACGTGAACGCACGCCGAAATCCCATCCGAAAGTGGTGACAGCGGATGATTTCAAATGAGTGCCAGTAATACATCACTCAGACAGTGAACTCAGTTCGGACAGCTTTCAAACATCCTCAATCAACCAACGTAACCACCCAGTTGATGGTTGTGACGCAGCATTATTTTAGACGAGTGTCCCTCATCCTTCTGACAATGAAGTCGGTCAAGATCTCTTTCAAACATCCTCAATCACCCAACGTGAAATCCCGCCAAAATCCCATCTGAGGGTGGTGACGCTGGATGATTTCAAATGAGTGTCAGCAATACGTAACTCACACAGTGAAGTCGGTTCTGACAACTTTCAAACATCCTCAATCAACTAACGTAACCACCCAGTTGATTGTTGTGACGCCGCATTATTTTAGACGAGTGTCCCCCATCCTTGTGACAATGAAGTCGGTCAAGATGGCTTTCAAACATTCTCAATCAGCAAATGTGAACGCCCGCCGAAATACCATCTGTGGGTGGTGACACCGGATGATTTCAAATGAGTGTCAGCAATATATCACTCTCACAGTGAAGTCGGTTCGGATAGCTTTCAAACATCCTCATTCAACCAACGTAACCACCCAGTTGATTGTTGTGACGCCGAATGATTTTAGACGAGTGTATTCCATCCTTCTAACAATGAGTGTCGGCAATACATCACCCCGACAGTGAAGTCGGTAGAGATGGCTTTCAAACATCCTGAATTAACCAACGTAACCACCCAGTCGATGGTTGTGACGCCCACCGAAATCCCATCGGAGGGTGGTGACACCGAATGATTTCAAATGAGTGTCAGCAATACATAACTTTGACAGTGAAGTTGGTTCGGACAGCTTTAATAAATCTAAGTCAAAGTTCAATATCGGTCCCTTCCGATGCATACTCCATGCATCCAACCTAAGCTTTACTTTAACCAATTCTCTGGAAAGAACATAGCACTTCTCCAAATGCAAGTAAACTCTGTTGTAGATTATCATATCAGTAAAACCCTATGTCTGATAAATCTAGGAAACTTTACACACATTGTCATGTTTACTTTCCAATGTGTTGACGGCACAATAAAGAGGATCAAGTATGTGAAAAGGGTTTCAAATGAATTTATACATTATGTACATATAATCATGAAATAAATCATGTGAACCATGCAACATTAAATGTTATTTCTGATCTATATTAATATAAGTAAATCTGATTATATTGAAATGAGTTTTATTTAGGGCATAAAACCCAACAAAATCATGCGGCGTCAGAACCATCAACTGGGTGGTTACGTTGGTTGATTGAGGATGTTAAAAAGTTGTCCGAACTAACTTCACTGTCTTAGTGATGTAGTGTTGACGCCGGATGATTTCAAATGAGTGTCAGCAATACGTCACTCCGACAGTGAAATCAGTTCGGAAAACTTTCAAGCATCCTCAATCAACCAACGTAACCACCCAGTTGATGGTTGTGACGCTGGATGATTTTAGACGAGTGTCCCCCATGCTTCTGACAATGAAGTCAGTCAAGATGGCTTTCAGACATCCTCAATCCCGCAACGTGAACGCCCGTCGAAATACCATCAGAGGGTGGTGACACTGGATGATTTCAAATGAGTCTCAGCAATACATCACTCCGACAGTGAAGTCGGTTCGGACAGCCTTCAAACATCCTCAATAAACAACCGTAACCACCCAGTTTATGGTTGTGACGCCGCAAGATTTTAGACGATTGTCCCCCATCCTTCTAACAATGAAGTCGGTCAAGATGGCTTCCAAACATCCTCAATAAACCAACGTGAACGCCTCCCGAAATCCCATCGGAGGGTGGTGACGCCGAATGATTTCAAATGAGTGTCAGTAATACATCACTCCGACAGTGAAGTCGGTTCGGACAGCTTTCAAACATTCTCAATCAACCAACGTAACCACCCAGTCGATTGTTGTGACACCGAGTGGTTTTAGACGAGTGTCCTCCATCCTTCTGACAATGAAGTCGGTCAAGATGGCTTTCAAACATCCTCAATCACCCAACGTGAACGCCCGCCGAAATCGCATCGAAAGGTGGTGACGCCAGATGATTTCAAATGAGTGTCGGCAATACATCACTTTGACAGTGAAGTCGGTTCGGACAACTTTCAAACATCCTGAATCAACCAACATAACCACCCAGTTGATGGTTGTGACGCCGTATGATTTTAGACGAGTGTCCCCCATCCTTCTGACAATGAAGTCGGTAGAGATGGCTTTCAAAAATCCTCAATCACCCAACGTGAACGCCCATTGAAATCCCATCGGAGGGTGCTGACACCGAATGATTTCAAATGAGTGTCAGCAATACATCACACCGACAGTTAAGTCGGTTCGGACAGCTTTGAAACATCCTCAATCAACCAACGTAACCACCCGTCCTTCTGACAATGAAGTCTGTCAAGATGGCTTTCAAGCATCCTCAATCACCCGACGTGAATGCACGCCGAAATCCCATTCGAGGGTGGTGACACCAGATAATTTCAAATGAGTGTCAGCAATACATCACTCCGATAGTGAAGTCGATTCGGACAGCTTTCAAACATTCTCAGTCAACCAACGTAACCACCCAGTTGATGGTTGTGACGCCGGATGATTTTAGACGAGTGTTTCCCATGCTTCTGACAATGAAGTCAGTCAAGATGGCTTTCAAACATCCTTAATCTACCAACGTAATCACCCAGTCGATGGTTGTGACACTGCCCGCCAAAATCCCATCGGAGGCTGGTGACGCCGGATGATTTCAAATGAGTGTCAGCAATATCACTCCGACAGGGAAGTCGGTTCGGACAGCTTTCAAACATCCCAAATCAACAAGCGTAACCATCCAGTTGATGGTTGCGTTACCGCATGATTTTAGACGAGTGTCCCCCATCCTTCTGACAACGAAGTCGGTCAAGATCTCTTTCAAACATCCTCAATCACCCAACGTGAACGCCCGCCGAAATCACATCGTAGGGTGGTGGCACCGAATGATTTCAAATGAGTGTCAGCAATACATCACTCAGACAGTGAAGTCGTTCGGACAACTTTCAAACATCCTCAATCAACAAACGTAACCACCCAGTTGATGGTTGTGACGCCGCATGATTTTAGACGAGTGTTCCCCATCCTTCTAACATTGAAGTCGGTCAAGATCTCTTTCAAACATCCTCAATCACTCAACTTGAACGCCCGCAAAAATCCCATCGAAGGGTGGTGACGCTGGATGATTTCAAATGAGTGTCAGCAATACATCACTCAGACAGTGAAGTTGGTTCCGACCGCTTTCAAACATCCTCAATCAACCAACGTAACCACCCAGTTGACGGTTCTTACCCCGCATGATTTTAGATAAGTGTCCCCCATCCTTCTGACAATGAAGTCGGTCAAGATGGCTTTCAAACATCCTCAATCACCCAACATGAACGCCCGCCGAAATCCCATCTGAGGGTGGTGACACCGAATGATTTCAAATGAGTTTCAGCAATACATCACTCCGACAGTAAAGTCAGTTCGGAAAGCTTGAAAACTTCCTCAATCAACAAACGTAACCACCCAGGTGATGGTTGTGACGCCGCATGATTTTAGACGAGTGTCCCCCATCGTTCTGCCAATGAAGTCGGTGAAGATGGCTTTCAAACATCCTCAATCACCCAACGTAAACGCCCGCCGAAATCCCAACAGAGGGTGTTGACACCGGATGATTTCAAATGAGTGTCAGCAATAGATCAATCTGACGGTGAAGTCAGTTCAGACAGCTTTCAAACATCCTCAATCAACCAACGTAATCACCCAGTTGATGGTTGTGACGCCGGAGTATTTCTAATGAGTGTCAGCAATACATCAGTCAGACTGTTAAGTTGGTTCGGATAGCTTTCAAGCATCCTCAATCAACCAACGTAACCACCCAGGTTATTGTTTTGACGCTGCATGATTTTAGACGAGTGTCTCCCATCCTTCTAATAATGAAGTCGGTCAAGATGGCTTTCAAACATCCTCAAATCACCCAACGTGAATGCCTGCCAAAATCCCATTAGAGGGTGGTGACATCGGATGATTTCAAATGAGTTTCAGCAATACATCACTCCGACAGTGAAGTCGGTTCAGACAGCTTTCAAACATCATCGATCAACCAACGTAACCACAGAGAGTATGGTTGTGACGCCGCATGATTTTAGACGAGTGTCAGCAATACATCACTCAAACAGTGAAGTTGGTTCGGACAGCTTTCATAAATCTAAGTCAAAGTTCAATATCGGTCCCTTCCGATGCATACTCCATGCATCCAACCTGAGCTTTACTTTAACCAATGCTCTGGAAAGAACATATCACTTCTCCAAATGCAAGTAAACTCTGTTGTAGATTATCATATCAGTAAAACCCTATGTCTAATAAATCTAGGAAACTTTATTCACATAGTCATGTTTTTTTTCCAATGTGTTGATGGCACAATAAATAGGATCAAGTATGTGAAAAGGGTTTCAGATGAATTTATACATAATGTACATATAATCATGAAACAAATCATGTGAACCATGCAACATTAAATGTTATTTTTGATCTATATTAATAAGTAAATCTGATTATATTGAACTGAGTTTTATTTAGGGCATAAAACCCAACAAAATCATGCGGCGTCAGAACCATCAACTGGGTGGTTACGTTGGTTGATTGAGGATGTTTGAAAGCTGTCCGAACTAACTTCACTGTCTGAGTGATGTACTGCTGACACTCATTCAAAATCATCAAGCGTCACAACCATCAACTGGGTGGTTACGTTTATTGATTAAAGATGTTTGAAAGCTGTCCGAACTGACTTCACTGTCGGAGTGATGTATAGTTGACACTCATTTGAAATAATTTGGTGTCACCACCCTCTGATTGGATTTCGGCGGGCGTTCACGTTGGGTGATTAAGGATGTTTGAAAGCCATCTTGAGTGACTTCATTGTCAGAAGGATGGGGGACACTCGTCTAAAATCATGAGGCCTCACAACCATCAACTGGGTGGTTACGTCTGTTGATTGAGGATGTTTGAAAGCTGTCCGAATGGACTTCACTGTCTCAGTGATGTATTGCTTACACTCATTTGAAATCATCCTGCGTCACAACCATCAACTGGGTGGTTACGTTGGTTGATTAAAGATATTTGAAAGCTGTCCGAACTGACTTCACTGTCGAAGTGATGTATTGTTGACACTCTTTGAAATCATTCGGTGTCACCACCCTCTGATTGGATTTCAGGGGCGTTCACGTTGGGTGATTAAGGATGTTTGAAAGCCATCTTGAGTGACTTCATTGTAAGAAGGATGGGGGACACTCGTCTAAAATCATGCGGCGTCACAACCATCAACAGGGTGGTTAGGTTACTTGCTTGAGGATGTTTGAATGCTGTCCAAACTGACTTAACTGTCAGAGTGATGTATTGCTGACACTCATTTTAAATCATCCGGTGTTACCACCATCTGATGGGATTTCGGCATGCGTTCACGATG
Organism: Cannabis sativa; assembly: GCF_029168945.1. NCBI lineage: Eukaryota > Viridiplantae > Streptophyta > Magnoliopsida > Rosales > Cannabaceae > Cannabis > Cannabis sativa. Next base: position 39,423,159 of record NC_083606.1, on the reverse strand, counting down.
GGTGATTGAGGATGTTTGAAAGCCATCTTGACCGACTTCATTGTCAGAAGGATGGGGGACACTCGTCTAAAATCATGGGGCGTCACAACCATCAACTGGATGGTTACGTTACTTGATTGAGGATGTTTGAATGCTGTTCAAACTGACTTAACGGTTGGAGTGATGTATTGCTGACACTCATTTTAAATCATTCGGTGTTACCACCATGTGACGGGATTTCGGCAGGCATTCACGATGGGTGATTGAGGATGTTTGAAAGCCATCTTGACCGACTTCATTATCAGAAGGATGGGGGACACTCGTCTAAAATCATGCGGCGTCAGGACCATCAACTGGGCGGTAACGTTGGTTGATTGAGGATGTTTGAAAGCTGTCCGAACCAACTTTACTGTCTGAGTGATGTATTGCTGACACTCATTTGAAATCATTCGGCGTCACAACCATCAACATGGTGGTTACGTTGGTTGATTGAGGATGTTTGAAATCTGTCTGAACTGACTTGACTGTCGGAGTGATGTATTGCTGACACTCATTTGAAATCATCTAGTGTCACCACCCTCTGATGGAATTTCGGCGGGCGTTCACGTTGGGTGATTAAGGATGTTGGAAAGCCATCTTCAGTGAGTTCATTGTCAGAAGGATGGGGAACACTCATCTAATATCATGCGGCGTCACAACCATCAACTGGGTGGTTACGTTTGTTGATTGAGGATGTTTGAAAGTTGTCCGAACCGACTTCACTGTCTGAGTGATGTATTGCTGACACTAATTCGAAATGATCAAGCGTCACAACCATCAAGTGGGTGGTTATGTTTATTGATTAAAGATGTTTGAAAGTTGTCTGAACTTACTTCACTGTCGGAGTGATGTATTGCTGACACTCATTTAAAATCATTTGGCGTCACCACCCTCCGATGGGATTTCAGCGGGCGTTCATGTTGGGTGATTGAGGATGTTTGAAAGTGATCTTCACCGATTTCATTGCCAAAAGGATGGGGTACACTTGTCTAAAATTATGCGGCGTCACAACCATCAACTGGGTGGTTATGTTTGTTGATTGAGGACGTTTAAAAGTTGTCCGAACTGAGTTCACTGTCGGAGTGATGTATTGTTGACACTAATTTGAAATCATACGGTGTCACAACCCTCTGATTGGATTTGGGTCGGCGCTCCCGTTGGGTGATTAAGGATGTTTGAAAGTCATCTTGAGCGACTTTATTGTTAGAAGGATGGCGGACACTCGTCTAAAATCATGCGGCGTCACAACCATCAACTGGGTGGTTACGTTGCTTGATTGAGGATGTCTGAAAGCTGTCCAAACTGAGTTCACTGTCGGAGTGATGTATTGCTGACACTCATTTGAAATCATACGGTGTTACCACCCTCTGATGGAATTTCGGCGGCCGTTCACGTTGGGTGATGAAGGATGTTTGAAAGCCATCTTGACCGACTTCATTGTGAGAAGGATGGGAGACACTCATCTAAAATCATGCGGCGTCAGAACCATCAACTAGGTGGTTACGTTGGGTGATTGAGGATGTTTGAAAGCTGTCCGAACCAACTTCACTGTCTGAGTGATGTATTGCTGACACTCAATTGAAATCATCCGGCGTCACAACCATCAACTTGGTGGTTACGTTGGTTGATTGAGGATGTTTGAAATCTTTCTGAACTGACTTCACTGTCGGAGTGATGTATTGCTGACACTCATTTGAAATCATCTAGTGTCACCACCCTCTGATGGGATTTCGGCGGGCGTTAATGTTGGGTGATTAAGAATGTTTGAAAGCCATCTTGAGTGACTTCATTGTCAGAAGGTTGAGGAACACTCGTCTAATATCCTGCGGCGTCACAACCATCAACTGGGTGGTTACGTTTGTTTATTGAGGATGTTTGAAAGTTGTCCGAAGTGAGGTCACTGTCGGAGTGATGTATTGTTGACACTAATTTGAAATCATACGGTGTCACGACCCTCTAATTGGATTTCGGCCGGCGCTCACGTTGGGTGATTAAGGATGTTTGAAAGTCATCTTGAGTGACTTTATTGTTAGAAGGATGGGGGACACTCGTCTAAAATCATGCGGCGTCACAACCATCAACTGGGTGGTTACGTTGGTTGATTGAGGATGTTTGAATGTTGTCCGAACCGACTTCACTGTCGGTGTGATGTATTGCTGACACTCATTTGACATCATGCGGTTTCACCACCCTTTGATGGGATTTCGGAAGGCGTTCACGTTGGGTGATTGAGGATGTTTGAAAGCCATCTTGACAGACTTCATTGTCTGAAGGATGAGGGACACCTCATCTGAAATCATGCGGTGTCAGAACCATCAACTGGGTGGTTACGTTGGTTGATTGAGGATGTTTGAAAGCTGTCAAAATTGACTTAACTGTTGGAGTTATGTATTGCTGACACTCAATTTAAATCATTCGGTGTTACCACCATCTGACGGGATTTCGGCGGGCGTTCACGATGGGTGATTGAGGATGTTTGAAAGCCATCTTGACCGACTTCATTGTCAGAAGGATGGGGGACACTCGTCTAAAATCATGCGGCTGTTAGGTTTTATGCCCTAAATAAAACTCTTTACAATCTGATTAGTTATCAATATAAGAAATTTGAAGTGATTGATGTTTGCATGAATTTTACATGCTAATGGTTTAATATGTTTAATATGTTTATTACATTCATACACACAAGATCAGTTAAATCCAGATCATATGTTTATTCACAATTACAGTATCGTCAACACAGTGGAATGTGTTTGTGATCATATGAATCAAAAGTTTTGGTCCCTGTTTCATCAGTGTTATTGGATTTACACTAATGTGATAATCAGCGATGATGTGTACTTACACTTGGAGTAAGTGTTATGTTCTTTCCAGGACATTAGCAAAGTATACTAGTTTCGAATGTATGGAGTATACATTGGACTGGACCGATATTGCAACTAAGTTAAGATATTACAAACTTACCGTTATACATATCTTTTCAAGTCAATATCAGTAGTTGATCTTAAGATTGAAAAGAATCTAAATCCTGATATGCTTGGGCTCAACTCAGGAGTGCTATTCATGTTCTTTGATTTATTAGTTAAGCCTACTTTTGGGTCAGGGTGATACGTATATTTTGGGAACATGATAGTATGATTGAGTGGGAGTGCTGAACATAAATATGGAATCTATAGCTTCTACTGGTGTATAGAAGTTAAGTGATGATTCCCTTCGAGCTTAGCAAATAGAAGTAAATGGATGAGCTCTTGTTTAACTGACTAATTATTAGATCATTAAACACCATTTACAGGTAGCTAAGTGTTTTAAGGGGCAAAATACATTGAGGGGTGAGAACGGTAAAGAAATCCCATCTCGATGTAAATCATCTATATAGAGGATCTTTAAATCACAATAAGATTATAACAATGGTTAAATGAGATAGTATATTGGTATCGTGAAACATACAATATGCTCTATATAAGTCTGAGAGTGCAATTCTAAGTTCTAAGAGTGGATTCAACGAAGAATTAATAAGTAGGAATTTACTTGGTAAATTTGGTTCACTTATTGGAAGCTCAGCATATAGATCCATGGTCCCCATTCTAGTTGAGAACATTACTGCTTATAAGACTCATTAATTGATTCGTGATTGATCAATTATAATTCTAAAGTTAGACTATGTACGATTTTATGAATTTTCACTATTCGGGTGAAATTGTAAGGAAAAGAGTTTTACGGGTTTATTTATTTATTAATGGACTTTATATGTCTAATTAATAATTAAATTAAATGACAATATTATTTAATAATGTATTTTAATTATTAAATAATTAGTTTTGGCATTTAAAAGGTTAGAATTGGAAAATTGGCATTTTTGAGAAAATAGAGATAAAATTTGATAAAATTGCAAAATTAAGTGAGGCCCATTAACACCATATGGCCGGCCACTTAAGAGGCTTTTTCAAATTAATATTTTCATTATTTTAATGCCAAATAAATCCTAACCTAAACCTAGTAAGTTGCCTATAAATAGAAAGTGATGGCTCAGTCAAATCATAAGTTTTCAATAAGCCTTTCTGACAGAAATTTCTCTCTTCAGAAAAACTGAGCCTTCCCTCACTCTCTACCTTGGCCGAAACCTCTCTCCCTCTTTTCCTTCATCTTTTTCGTGACCCTAGTGAAAGAGTAAGTGCCCACACACAGTAAGCAGTAACTCAATCATAGTTTGGAAGACTGTGAAGGATCAAAGCTTGAAGAAGAAGGAGATTCGGGCTCAGATCTTGATTATACTCTGCTACAGAAAGGAATCAAGGGTTAGAGATCTGAGTGGAAGGAGACATTTATTCCGCTGCATCAATGTAAGGTTTTCTTAACTTTATATGTGTTTATTTTATCGTTTTAGAAAGTTCATATTTAGGATGTTAATAAACATACTTGTGAGTAGATCTAAGATCCTGGTAAAATAATTCCCAACAACTGGCCTCAGAGCCATGGTAATTGATTTACTTGCATGTAATTTGGACTTTAAAACGATTGTTTGTATGTTCTTTGGATGGTATTATGTTGTATTGAGTGTTATTTGATGATTGATTGATGATTATGAAATTTTCGTGAAAAATAATTGTTATTTCGGTTCTGGAATTATTTTTATTGGATAGTATGGAAAAAATTAAGCAAGTTAGCCTTTTACAGAACTCAATTTGGATTTTATTTGAATTAGTTATGATTTTTGGAAGATTTGACAAAATCGGAAATTTGTCTTGATAGTTTCACATGCGATCATGCAGCTGTCCGTACAGTTTCGAATTTTTTCAATTTTCTTCAATTTTTCATACCTTTTCATGGAATTAACTTCCAATTTTTTGTATGGTTTTATATATATACTATTACTATTCCTAATTCAATTCTAATTATCATTTTGAATTAATTTAATTTTTTTTTTAATTTAATTCAAGATATTAGTGTAATTTGAATTTGAATAGAACTAGTATTTATCTTTTTGCTTAAAAATCTATCTTATTTTTAAATTTGATTATATTTTTTTTAAATTTAAGGTCAGATATTTTTTTGATATTTATAATATCTTTTAAAGATATTTATAATATCTTTTAAGATATTTAAAAATATCCTATCTTTTAAGATATTTTAAAAATATCTTATCTATTAAGATTTTTTAAATCTTTTTAGATATTTTGACCTTATTTAAATTTAAAATAAGATATTTATAATCATGTAATTTTAAATAGATATAAGATATTTTGCTAACTTTTAAATTTTGTTATTTTATTTATTTAAATTAAATTTAAAAATCTGAAAAGATATTTTATTTATCTTTTCTAATTTTTATTTAATTTTTATTTTTAAAATAACATTTAATTTTTAAAAAGTAGTTAGCAAATTTTGAAATGATATTTAGGTTGGTTGAAACCTAATTTTTCAAATAGTAGGTTTAATTTTAAATTTTTTTTAAAATAATTTCGAAATTTTAAATATATTTTTTTTTTTTTCGAAATTAATTAATTTTTTTTATTTTTTTGAAATTAATTAAAATATTTTATTTAATTATTTATTTTTCGAAATTATTTATTTAAAATTAAATAAATCCTACTTCCAACTATCCAGCTAACCTTGTTGCAGGAGTATGTGTTTTTAGCTTGTATGTAAGTTTTAAAAACCTATTATTACTTGATTGCAAATAGCCATGGTTACTTTTTGCCAGATCTAATGATCTGATGGCTCCCTTGGTCAAGTAAATAATTTGTAACAGGTAAATTTTACAATCTTCTTTCATCTGTGTATGACCTAGCAACATGATAGGATCCATCCAAAGTGTGCCTGTGTGAGCCTATATGTTTATTTTATTATATAGATGCATATAGGTTGTTGCTAAATAAAATGTCACACCATGATAGATTTTATTTAGGTCCATTTAGTTATTGGACCTATTCAATTAATAACAGTTATTCATTTTAAGGTTAAATTCCTCTCTTTTGGGCCTTGTGTGAGAGTTGGGTGCCATAGAAGTGGGTACGACATACTGAACCCAGCACCCCCTCACATGAACTACCCCAATTGTGAAGGCCCATTTGCCTGATTTGAATAACTGTACTAGGTTAATTATAATAGTTTGACCTAATAAAATTGAATTAGCAACATAATTAACTTTTAAAATATATGAAAATTTATTTTCATTTTAATATTTTAAAGTTAATTTTAAGAAAAACACTTTTAGTTTAGATATTATTTCTAGATAAACTATTTGTATTTTTCTTGTATTTAATTAAATATAGAATTTTAACTAACTAAGATTCTTTCTGGAGCTTATTTAATTAAATATTCCTATTTAAGTTATAAATTAGTTGTATCAACTGATTTTTCTTAACTAACTTAAATTTGAATATTTGATTTAAATTTTAAATCAAGTTGAGGAATCTTAGGCATTAGTTATTAAAGATTCTTAAGATATTTTTTAAGTTAATATCTTTTCAAATATTAACTTGAAATGGAATATCTTAGATATTTTTTTTGTTAATATCTATTCAAATATTAACTTTAAAAGATATCTTCAAATTAAGTGGTTACAACTTAATTTGTGATATTTAATTAAATCTAGATTTGAATTATTTAAGTTTTAGATTTTTTCTATATAACTTAAATTAGATATTTTTCAAATTTTGAAAAGATACTTAGTCAAATAAGATATTTTCTAGATAGTAATTTCTAGACTACTTATTATTTCTAATATTTAAATGGGAAAATATTATACTTTTGTGAAATTAATTATTTAAATAATTAATTTTGGTACAATTTTATTAAGTATATTTTTCCTAGTATTAAATAGAAATTAATAATTAAGGCTTCTCTACACTTAATTATTTATTTCTTGAATTTAATACAATTAATTAAGTTGAAAAATCTAAATATCTAAGTTGATTTTCATCATGATACTTAAATATTTATTGATTTTTCATGACACTTAATTAAATAGAAAATTAATTTTTAGGTTGAAATTTAATTTTTCAACTTAAGTTTAAATAATTTTCAATATATATATATTTTTTCTTTATTTTATTAATCAATTTCGAAATTTGCATTTTAATTATGCAATATTTTCGAATTTTTTTTTGAAAAATAGATTGAGTTGTAAATTAATTATTTATTTTAATTAATTCTTGGACCAACTCAAGTCAATGATTTTTTCATTTAACTGATTAATTTAAAATAAGTGAATTTAAAATATATATATTATTAGAAATTGAATTAACTAGTCAAAAGAATATCTAGATAGGTGATATTTTTGCTTGAAGTATTTCTTTTCTATTTTTATTATTTTCGAAAATTGTATAGTTTTTATACTTAATTTTCGAACTCAATAAATATATTCTCAAAGGAAATTTTTAAGTTGTTAATTATTTATTTAATTCATCTTAAATTAATTTCCTTAATATTTATATTTAAGATTATTACTAAGATGGAAATAATTAATTTTATTTCAATCACCATCTAGTATAATTTTATAAATATTATATTAAATTCTTATTTTTGAATTTTAATTCTTAAATAGAATTTAATGAGATTTATTTATTAGAATAATAAGAAAATACATTTTAAACAATGAGCTTTATTATTATTAAGATATTCGATCTCCATTGTGGGTTTTACACCGCGTTTGTTTTAGTGAGTAATCCTCCCTAATGGAGGAACGTTCATTAGCAATTTCGCACCGTTTAATCTCGCATGATAAGTGGTTTGTAAGTGTTTTATATGGTATAGATCACCCTAATGGTGGCGACCATATTTGACTTGCAAATTGCGAAACAATGGTAGAAGCTCATAAGATAGAATAGCCTTGACTCTCGCCTAAACGGGACAACGCTGGATTCTGATCTTGATCGAATAAAAGGTTGCTAGAATGTTTAACATTTTAGATGAGCTGACAACTCTATTCAATGGATGATACCTTTGACTCTCGCCTAAACGGGACACTGATATCAGTTTATTGAAAACCTTGGAAATTATTTAGGATTGATTTTTTTTAGTATTTTCTCATATCATTCCTACTTGCTATGTGCTTATAATTTCTGAATTGATTTTGTGTGTTAAACCATTATTAATTTCTATTTGTTGATTTCTATTATTTTGTAGTATCCTGTTTGTCAAAATGAATCCCATGTTATCACCGTTGACCGAAAATAAGCCGAATGGATCTAACTTTAATAAATGGAATGAGAACATTAATATTGCTCTCATAGGAGAAAGTGCCTTGTTTGTTTTAACCGAGCCGTCACTGAAGTGCACAGGGATAATGCATCCAAAGCCGTGAAAGAAAAGTATGAGTGTTGGCGAAGGCAAATGACAAAGCTCTATACTTTATGCTTTCTAGCATGGTTGACACCCTCAAAACTCGGTTTTCTAAACCGAGAAGGCCGCGAAGTTATGACGAAGTTAAATGAGCTATTCGGTAAGGCATCACTTCAGTCACGCTTTGACGCGACTAAGAAGTACATTAACGCACGGATGGAACCTCATCAAAACGTGCGTGATCATGTTCTCCTCATGTCCAGTTATTTCCAAGAAGCCCGGGATCATGGTGCCGAAATGGACGGTGCTACTCAAGTAAGTCTTATCTTGAACGACGACTCCAGCATTTCTACCATACACATCAAATTATGTCATGAATAAGAAGGAAATTGACTTTCATGAATTAGTCAATGACCTTCAAACTTATGAAAATTTGATTGGAGGACCCAAGAAGAAAGGGAGTAAACCTCATCCTGGTAATGGTAATGGGACGATGAAACCTGAAGCAAATGTCGCCTCTGCTTCAAAGCCCAAATCGAAGAAGAAGTGGAAGAACACCAAGAAGCGAACAAAAGTCATGAAAAAGACTGCTCCTTCTGGTGATGCTACACTTAAAGGAAAGTGTTTCCACTGCAATGAAAAAGGCCATTGGAAACCCCAATGTCCTAAACTTCTTGCAAAGAAACAAGGTATTTCCTTTCATAAACTTTAAGAGTTTTAGTGAATTATTATCCAATTGGATTTATAATTACGGACTAACTTTGTTTATTTGTTTTCTTCTTCTTATAGGCCAAGCTACTTGAACTCAATTGAGTTGGATCGGCAAAATTTGGACCAAGGGTGAAATCGTCCAGATGAAGATGAAGCTCTTCAATTTTATTTTTTTGAATTAATTGTTTTAGTTTAAAGACAATTTGGATTTCAAATTTTAGTTAGGGATATTTATCCCTGTTTATCTCATATTGTTGCAATACATTTTTTTTAATAAAGTTTTATTTTTTTCGAAATTCCCTATTGCAATTTATGAGATTGAGCTTCATTTAATTCTATCTTCATCAATTATTACCACATTATATTTATATGTTTGTATGTGTAAGTGTTTTTATTATTGATGCAAATTCTATAATATTTACAACTCTTCATAGAGTTATATTATATAAACACTAGAAATTATTTCTATGTTTATCATAATTGTTAATTCTCATACAATTATTAAGAATTTGTTTAATAAAAGGATCTTATGATACGATAGGGGTGGAGAAAAGTTAAGAAAACTATGCAGTTCAACGATCTTTTATATCTAATGAACTCTGGATAGTATTCAACTCCACAAAAACTCTATCACACTTAGAGAATCATGATCTTTACAACCTTTAGGGGTGGATCATAATCTCTATATACTTAGGGGTGGAGGTTATCCATAGTACCCTATATGTATATTCTTAGGGGTGGAGTCTATTCCAAAATTCCCTATGAAACACATATCTTGTTTAAACATAAAAGTAATATAATGAGTCAGCTATTGTCAATATAAATTCTTGATCTTGATTGTATGTTCCATTTCGATTTTACTGTTGTAAGTAAGAGTTTGATACCTTTGAAAGTTCTTTGTTAAAGTTTCACACTACCTTAATTGAGTGGGAGAATTTTAAAGTTCTATACCCATCTTCATTAGGTTGATAATTGTGATAGGTACTTAAGAACACTACTGAAAAGCAAATCTAACCATTCACATGGATAGGTATAGCTTATCAGAATTATGAGAATAAGATAAAGAACTCTAGTTCAGTCCATTCGAATGACTTGAGCCAAGAATTCTTAATCCTCATAAAATTTGATGGTATCTTAATTTTGATTACTTTATCTCTGGCATGTATTTTTCACTTCAAATACTAGTCTGCCATGTTGATGACTTAGTCTTAACTTAAAGTTTCAGACTAATACAAAAGTCACAACTAGGTAACTCTCCAAACAATCGAGAGGTTAAAAGTATTATTTAACCGGACATACGTGCTATTGAGTGGGAGCTATCTGAGATGTAATCAAATAGGGAACATTAGAAGATATTCAAGAAGGATTTATGAAAGTGATCTATATGTCAGATATTAAGGAACTGTGTATCAGTTGTCTTTGTATCACACCATCTAATTTCGAAATTCTTAAGATGGTGCTTACTTTGGGGGTGGAGGAATTATTGTATAATAATTCAAGCTCTACCAGAGAAGAACTATAACTTGGTCTATTCGAAAATACCAGAAAGTTATATCACTGAAGAAAAATCTACACTGTATTATCTCAATTACATATTTTAAAATATGAGAGATATGTCCTCTGTTAATTCAGATGTACTTTTAAAACAGTAAAGATCTCAGTATCCCTTGACGAGTAAAGCATATAGTAAAGGATGTTTCATAAGAGTATTTATGAACTAGTTTCCAGAAGTTTGGGTGGATTCAAATATACTACACTTGATCTGAAGATCAAGACATCAGATTGACCTATTTGCGCTTTGTTTTATATTAGTGCAAGTGGGAGTTTGTTAGGTTTTATGCCCTAAATAAAACTCTTTACAATCTGATTAGTTATCAATATAAGAAATTTGAAGTGATTGATGTTTGCATGAATTTTACATGCTAATGGTTTAATATGTTTAATATGTTTATTACATTCATACACACAAGATCAGTTAAATCCAGATCATATGTTTATTCACAATTACAGTATCGTCAACACAGTGGAATGTGTTTGTGATCATATGAATCAAAAGTTTTGGTCCCTGTTTCATCAGTGTTATTGGATTTACACTAATGTGATAATCAGCGATGATGTGTACTTACACTTGGAGTAAGTGTTATGTTCTTTCCAGGACATTAGCAAAGTATACTAGTTTCGAATGTATGGAGTATACATTGGACTGGACCGATATTGCAACTAAGTTAAGATATTACAAACTTACCGTTATACATATCTTTTCAAGTCAATATCAGTAGTTGATCTTAAGATTGAAAAGAATCTAAATCCTGATATGCTTGGGCTCAACTCAGGAGTGCTATTCATGTTCTTTGATTTATTAGTTAAGCCTACTTGTGGGTCAGGGTGATACGTATATTTTGGGAACATGATAGTATGATTGAGTGGGAGTCTTGAACATAAATATGGAATCTATAGCTTCTCTTTGGTGTATAGAAGTTAAGTGATGATTCCCTTCGAGCTTAGCAAATAGAAGTAAATGGATGAGCTCTTGTTTAATCTGACTAATTATTAGATCATTAAACACCATTTACAGGTAGCTAAGTGTTTTAAGGGGCAAAATACATTGAGGGGTGAGAACGGTAAAGAAATCCCATCTCGATGTAAATCATCTATATAGAGGATCTTTAAATCACAATAAGATTATAACAATGGTTAAATGAGATAGTATATTGGTATCGTGAAACATACAATATGCTCTATATAAGTACGAGAGTGCAATTCTAAGTTCTAAGAGTGGATTCAACGAAGAATTAATAAGTAGGAATTTACTTGGTAAATTTGGTTCACTTATTGGAAGCTCAGCATATAGATCCATGGTCCCCATTCTAGTTGAGAACATTCTGCTTATAAGACTCATTAATTGATTCGTGATTGATCAATTATAATTCTAAAGTTAGACTATGTCTGATTTTATGAATTTTCACTATTCAGGGGTGAAATTGTAAGGAAAAGAGTTTTCTGGGTTTATTTATTTATTAATGGACTTTATATGTCTAATTAATAATTAAATTAAATGACAATATTATTTAATAATGTATTTTAATTATTAAATAATTAGTTTTGGCATTTAAAAGGTTAGAATTGGAAAATTGGCATTTTTGAGAAAATAGAGATAAAATTTGATAAAATTGCAAAATTAAGTGAGGCCCATTAACACCATATGGCCGGCCACTTAAGAGGCTTTTTCAAATTAATATTTTCATTATTTTAATGCCAAATAAATCCTAACCTAAACCTAGTAAGTTGCCTATAAATAGAAAGTGATGGCTCAGTCAAATCATAAGTTTTCAATAAGCCTTTCTGACAGAAATTTCTCTCTTCAGAAAAACTGAGCCTTCCCTCACTCTCTACCTTGGCCGAAACCTCTCTCCCTCTTTTCCTTCATCTTTTTCGTGACCCTAGTGAAAGAGTAAGTGCCCACACACAGTAAGCAGTAACTCAATCATAGTTTGGAAGACTGTGAAGGATCAAAGCTTGAAGAAGAAGGAGATTCGGGCTCAGATCTTGATTATACTCTGCTACAGAAAGGAATCAAGGGTTAGAGATCTGAGTGGAAGGAGACATTTATTCCGCTGCATCAATGTAAGGTTTTCTTAACTTTATATGTGTTTATTTTATCGTTTTAGAAAGTTCATATTTAGGATGTTAATAAACATACTTGTGAGTAGATCTAAGATCCTGGTAAAATAATTCCCAACAGCGGCGTCAAGACCATCAACTGGGTGGTTACGTTGGTTGATTGAGGATGTTTGAAACCACGCAGTTGAGTGTTGTGACGCTGTATGATTTGAGACGAGTGTCCCCCATCCTTCTGACAATGAAGTCGATCAAGATGGCTTTCAAACATCCTCAATCACCCAATGTGAACGCCCGCTGAAATCCCATCAGAGGGTGGTGACACCGAATGATTGCAAATGAGTGTCAGCAATACATCACACCGACAGTGAAGTCGGTTCGGACAACTTTAAAAAATCCTCAATCAACAACCGTAACCACCCAATTGATGGTTGCGACACCGCATGATTTTAGACGAGTGTCCCCCATCCTTCTGCCAATGAAGTCGGTCAAGATCTCTTTTAAACATCCTCAATCACCCAACGTGAACGCCCGCCGAAATCCCATCGGAGGGTGGTGACACCGAATGATTTCAAATGAGTGTCAGCAATACATCACTCAGACATTGAAGTCTGTTCGGACAACTTTCAAACATCCTCAATCAACAAACGTAACCACACATTTGACGGTTGTGACGCCCGCATGATTTTAGACGAGTGTCCCCCATCCTTCTGACAATGAAGTCGGTCAAGATGGCTTTGAAACATCCTCAATCACCCAACGTGAACGCCCGCCGAAATCACATTGGAGGGTGGTGACGCCGGATGATTTCAAATGAGTGTCAGCAATACATCATTCCGATAGTGAAGTTGGTTCGGACAACTTTCAAACATCCTCAATAAACCAACGTAACCACCCATTTGAGTGTTGTGATGCCGGATGATTTCAAATGAGTGTCAGCAATACATCACTCAGACAGTGAAGTCGGTTCGGAAAGCTTTCAAACATCCTCAATCAACCAACGTAACCACCCAGTTGATGGTTGTGACGCCGCACTATTTTAGACGAGCGTCCCCCATCCTTCTGACAATGAAGTCGGTCAAGATGGCTTCCAAACATCCTCAATCAACCAACGTGAACGCCCGCCGAAATCACATTGGAGGGTGGTGACGCCGGATGATTTCAAATGAGTGTCAGCTATACATCATTCCGACAGTGAAGTTGGTTCGGACAACTTTCAAACATCCTCAATAAACCAAGGTAACCACCTAGTTGAGTGTGGTGACACCGAATGATTTCAAATGAGTGTCAGCAATACATCCCTCAACCAGTGAAGTCGGTTCGGACAACTTTCAAACATCCTCAATCAACAAACGTAACCACCCATTTGATGGTTGTGACGCCGCATGATTTTAGACGAGTGTCCCCCATCCTTCTTACAATAAGGTCGGTCAAGATCTCTTTCAAACATCCTCAATCAACCAACTTGAACGCCCGCCAAGATCCCATCGGAGGGTGGTGACGCGGGATGATCTCAAATGAGTGTCAGCAATACATCACACCGACAGTGAAGTCGGTTCGGACAACTTTAAAAAATCCTCAATCAACAAACGTAACCACCCAGTTGATGGTTGCGACACCGCAAGATTTTAAACGATTGTCCCCCGTCCTTCTACAAATAAAGTCAGTCAAGATCTCTTTCAAACATCCTCAATCACCTAACTTGAACGCCTGCAAAAATCCCATCGGAGGGTGGTGATGCCGGATGATTACAAATGAGTGTCAGCAAAACTACACTCCGACAAGGAAGTCGGTTCGGACAGCTTTCAAACATCCTTAATCAACAAACGTAGCCACCCAGTTGATGGTTGTAACGCCGCATTATTTTAGACGAGTGTGCCCAATTCTTCTGACAATGAAGTCGGTCAAGATGGCTTTCAAACATCCTCAATCACCCAACGTGAATGCCCGCCGAAATCCCATTAGAGGGTGGTGACATCGGATGATTTCAAATGAGTGTCAGCAATACATCACTCAAACAGTGAACTCGGTTCGGACATCTTTGAAACATCCTCAAATAACCGACGTAACCACCCAGTTGATGGTAGTGACGCCGCACTATTTTAGACGAGTGTCCCCCATCCTTCTGACAATGAAGTCGGTGAAGATGGCTTTCAAGCATCCTCAATCACCCAACGTGAACGCCCGCCGAAATCCCATCCGAGGGTTGTGACACCGGATGATTTCAAATGAGTGTCAGCAATACATCACTCCGATAGTGAAGTCGGTTGGACAGCTTTCAAACATTCTCAATCAACAAACGTAACCACCCAGTTGATGGTTGTGACGCCGGATGATTTTAGACGAGTGTCCCCCATCCTTCTGAGAATGAAGTCAGTAGAGATGGCTTTCAAACATCCTCAATCACCCAACGTGAACGCCCACCGAACTCCCATCGGAGGTTGGTGACACTGGATGATTATAAATGAGTGTCAGCAATACATCACTCCGACAGTGAAGTCGGTTCAGATAGCTTTCAAACACCCTCAATCAACCAACGTAACCACCAAGTTGATGGTTGTGACGCCGCATCATTTTAGACGAGTGTCCCCCATCCTTCTGACAATGAATTCGATCAAGATGGGTTTCAAACATCCTCAATCACCCAACGTGAACGCCCGCCGAAATCGCATCGAAAGGTGGTGACGCCGGATGATTTCAAATGAGTGTCGGCAATACATCACTCCGACAGTGAAGTCGTTTTAGACAGCTTTCAAACATCCTCAATCAACCAACGTAACCACCCAGTTGATGATTGTGACGCCGGATGATTTTAGACGAGTGTCCCCCATCCTTCTGACAATGAAGCCAGTCAAGATCCTCAATCACCGAACGTGAACGCCCCCCGAAATCCCATCGGAGGCTGGTAACGCACGATGATTTCAAATGAGTGTCACCAATACATCACTCAAACAGTGAAGTCGGTTTGGACAGCTTTCAAGCATCCTAAATCAACCAACGTAGCCACCGAGTTGATTGTTGTGACGCCGCATGATTTTTGACTAGTTTCCCCCTCCTTCTGACAATGAAGTCTGTCAAGATGGCTTTCAAACATCCTCAATCAACCAACGTGAACGCCCGCCGAAATCACATTGGAGGGTGGTGACGCCGGATGATTTCAAATGGTGTTAGGAATACATCATTCCGACAGTGAAGTTGGTTCGGACAACTTTCAAACATCCTCAATAAACCAAGGTAACCACCTAGTTGAGTGTTGTGACGCCGGATGATTTCAAATGAGTGTCAGCAATACATCACTTCGACAGTGAAGTCGGTTCGGACGCGTTTAAAAAATCCTCAATCAACAAACGTAACCACCCTGTTAATGGTTGCGACACCGCATGATTTTAGACGAGTGTCCCCCATCCTTTTGCCAATGAAGTCGGTCAAGATCTCTTTCAAACATCCTCAATCACCAAACGTGAACAACCGCCAAAATCCCATCTGAGGGTGGTGACACCGAATGATTTCAAATGAGTGTCAGCAATACATCCCTCAGACAGTGAAGTCGGTTCGGACAACTTTCAAACATCCTTAATCAATAAACGTAACCACCCATTTGATGGTTGTGACGCCGCATGATTTTAGACGAGTGTCCCCCATCCTTCTTACAATGAAGTCGATCAAGATCTCTTTCAAACATCCTCAATCAACCAACTTGAACGCCTGCAAAAATCCCATCGAAGGGTGGTGACGCGGGATGATCTCAAATGAGTGTCAGCAATACATCACACCGACAGTGAAGTCGGTTCGGACAGCTATCAAACATACTCAATCAACCAACGTAACCACCTAGTTGATGGTTGTGACGCCGCATGATATTAGACGAGTGTTACCCATCCTTCTGACAATGAACTCACTCAAGATGGCTTTCAAACATCCTTAATCACCCAACGTGAACGCCCGCCGAAATTCCATCAAAGGGTGGTGACACTAGATGATTACAAATGAGTGTCAGCAATACATCACTCCGACAGTAAAGTCATATGAGACAGATTTCAAACATCCTCAATCAACCAACGTAACGACCATGTTGATGGTTGTGACGCCGAATGATTTCAAATGAGTGTAAGCAATACATCACTCAGACAGTGAAGTCGGTTCGGACAGCTATCAAACATCCTCAATCAACCAACGTAACCGCCCAGTTGATGGTTGTGACGCCGCATTATTTTAGATGGGTGTCCCCCATCCTTCTGATAATGAAGTTAGTTGGTTGATTGAGGATGTTTGAAAGCCATCTTGACAGACTTCATTGTCAGAAGGATGGGGGACACTCGTCTAAAATCATGCGGCGTCACAACCATCAACTGGGTGGTTACGTTGGTTGATTGAGGATGTTTGAAAGCTGTCCTAACCAACTTTACTGTCTGAGTGATGTATTGCTGACACTCATTTGAAATCATTCGGCGTCACAACCATCAACATGGTCGTTACGTTGGTTGATTGAGGATGTTTGAAATCTGTCTCATATGACTTTACTGTCGGAGTGATGTATTGCTGACACTCATTTGTAATCATCTAGTGTCACCACCCTTTGATGGAATTTCGGCGGGCGTTCACGTTGGGTGATTAAGGATGTTTGAAAGCCATCTTGAGTGAGTTCATTGTCAGAAGGATGGGTAACACTCGTCTAATATCATGCGGCGTCACAACCATCAACTAGGTGGTTACGTTGGTTGATTGAGGATGTTTGAAAGTTGTCCGAACGGACTTCACTGTCGGAGTGATGTATTGCTGACACTCATTTAAAATCATTTGGAGTCACCACCCACCGATGGGATTTCGGCGGGCGTTGATGTTGGGTGATTGAGGATGTTTGAAAGCGATCTTCACCGATTTCATTGCCAAAAGGATGGGGTACACTTGTCTAAAATTATGCGGCGTCACAACCATCAAACTAGGTGGTTATGTTTGTTGATTGAGGACGTTTAAAAGTTTTCCGAACTGAGTTCACTGTCGGAGTGATGTATTGTTGACACTAATTTGAAATCATACCGTGTCACAACCCTCTGATTGGATTTGGGTCGGCGCTCACGTTGGGTGATTAAGGATGTTTGAAAGTCATCTTGAGTGACTTTATTGTTAGAAGGATGGGGGACACTCGTCTAAAATCATGCGGCGTCACAACCATCAACTGGGTGGTTACGTTGGTTGATTGAGGATGTTTGAAAGTTGTCCAAACCAACTTCACTGTCTGAGTGATGTATTGCTGACACTCATTTGAAATCATCCGGCGTCACAACCATCAACTTGGTGGTTACGTTGGTTGCTTAAAGTTGTTTAAAAGCTGTCCGAACTGACTTCACTGTCGGAGTGATGTATTGTTGACACTCATTTGAAATAATTCGGTGTCACCACCCTCTGATTGGATTTCGGCGGGGGTTCACGTTGGGTGATTAAGGATGTTTGAAAGCCATCTTGAGTGACTTCATTGTAAGAAGGATGGGGGACACTCGTCTAAAATCATGCGGCGTCACAACCATCAACTGGGTGGTTACGTTACTTGATTGAGGATGTTTGAAAGCTATCCGAACGGACTTCATTGTCGGAGTGATGTATTGCTGACACTCATTTAAAATCATCTGGCGTCACCACTCTCCGATGGGATTTCAGCGGGAGTTCATGTTGGGTGATTGAGGATGTTTGAAAGCGATCTTCACCGATTTCATTGCCTGAAGGATGGGGTACAATTGTCTAAAATTATGCAGCATCACAACCATCAACTGGGTGGTTACGTTTGTTTATTGAGTTTGTTTAAAAGCTATCCGAACTGACTTCACTGTCGGAGTGATGTATTGTTGACACTCATTTGAAATCATTCGGTGTCACCACCGTCTGATTGGATTTCGTCGAGCGCTCACGTTGGGTGATTTAGGATGCTTGAAAGTCATCTTGAGTGACTTCATCGTCAGAAGGATGGGGGACACTCGTCTAAAATCATGCGGCGTCACAACCATCAACTGGGTGGTTACGTTGGTTGATTGAGGATGTTTGAAAGTCGTCCGAACCGACTTCCGTGTCGGAGTGATGTATTGCTGACACTCATTTGAAATCATCCGGCATCACCACCCTCCGATGGGATTTTGGCGGGCGTTCAAGTTAGGTGAATGAGGATGTTTGAAAGAGATCTTGATCGACTTCACTGTCAGAAGGATGGGGGACACTCGTCTAAAATCATGCGGCGTCACAACACTCAACTGGGTGGTTACGTTTATTTATTGAGTAACTTTAGAATTATAATTGATCAATCACGAATCAATTTATGAGTCTTACAAGCAGAATGTTCTCAACTAGAATGGGGACCATGGATCTATATGTTGAGCTTCCAATAAGTGAACCAAATTTACCAAGTAAATTCCTACTTATTAATTCTTCGTTGAATCCACTTTTAGAACTCAGAAATTGCACTCGTACTTTCTATATAGAAAGTATATTGTATGTTCCACGATATCAATATGCTATCTCATTTAACCATTGTTATAATCTTATTGTGATTTAAAGATCCTCTATATAGATGATCTACATCGAGATGGGATTTCTTTACCGTTCTCACCCCTCAATGTATTTTGCCCCTTAAAACACTTAGCTACCTGTAATTGGTGTTTAATGATCTAATGATTAGTCAGTTAAACAAGAGCTCATCCATTTACTTCTATTTGCTAAGCTCGAAGGGAATCATCACTTGACTTCTATACACCAGTAGAAGCTATAGATTCCATATTTATGTTCAGCACTCCCACTCAATCATACTATCATGTTCCCAAAATATACATATCACCCTGACCCAAAAGTAGGCTTAACTAATAAATCAAAGAACATGAATAGCACTCCTGAGTTGAGCCCAAGCATATTAGGATTTAAATTCTTTTAATCTTAAGATCAACTACTGATGTTGACTTGGAAAGATATGTATAACGGTAAGTTTGTAATATCTTAACTTCGTAGCAATATCGGTCCAGTCCAATGTATACTCCATACATTCGAAACTAGTATACTTTACTAATGTCCTGGAAAGAACATAACACTTACTCAAAGTGTAAGTACACATCATCGTTGATTATCACATTAGTGTAAATCCAATAACACTGATGAAACAGGGACCAATACTTTTGATTCATATGAGCACAATTACATTCCACTGTGTTGACGATACTGTAATTGTGAATAAACATATGATCTGGATTTAACTCATTAGAGGGTGGTGACACCGGATGATTTCAAATGAGTGTCAGCAATACATGACTCCGACAGTGAAGTCGGTTCGGACAGCTTTCAAACATCCTCAATCAACCAACGTAACCACCCAGTTGATGGTTGTGACGCCGGATGATTTTAGACGAGTGTGCCCCATCCTTCTGACAATGAAGTCGGTAGAGATGGCTTTCAAACATCCTCAATCACCCAACGTGAACGCCCACCGAAATCCCATCGGAGGGTGGTGACACCGAATGATTTCAAATGAGTGTCAGCAATACATCACATCGACAGTGAAGTCGGTTCGGACAACTTTAAAAAATCCTCAATCAACAAACGTAACCACCCAGTTGATGGTTACGACACCGCATAATTTTAGACGAGTGTCCCCCATCCTTCTGACAATGAAGTCAGTCAAGATCTCTTTCAAACATCCTCAATCACCCAACTTGAACGCCTGCCAAAATCCCATCGGAGGGTGGTGACGCCAGATGATTTCAAATGAGTGTAAGTAATATCACTCCGACAGGGAAGTTGGTTCGGACAGCTTTCAAACATCCTCAATCAACCAAAGTAAACTCACCCGCCTGATGGTTGTGACGCCGCATGATTTTAGACGAGTGTCCCCCATCCTTCTGACAATGAAGTCGGTCAAGTTCTCTTTCAAACGTGCTCAATCACCTAACTTGAACACTGCCAAAATCCCATCGGAGGGTGGTGATGCCGGATGATTTCAAATGAGTGTCGGGAAGAATACATCACTCCGATACCAAAAAAGTCGGTTCTACGCTTTCAAACATCCCTCAATCAACCAACGTAACCACCCGCCTGACGGTTGCCAGGACGCCGCATTATTTTAGACGAGTGTACCCGAATTCTTCTCTAAAATGAAGCCTGGTCCAAGATGGCTTTCTCTAAACATCCTCAATCACCCAACGTGAACGCCTCCTGGGGAATCCCACCTGAGGGTGGTGACACCGAATGATTTCAAATGAGTGTCGGGAAAGAATAATACATCACACCGACAAGGAAGTCGGTTCGGACAACTTTAAAAATCGTCACATCAGCAAACGTAACCACCCAGTTGATGGTTACGACACCGCATGATTTTAGACGAGTGTCCCACATCCTTCTGACAATGAAGTCGGTCAAGATCTCTTTCAAACATCCGCAATCAACCAACGTGAACGACCGCCAAAATCAAATCGAAGGGTGGTGAGACCGAATGATTTCAAATGAGTGTAAGCAATACATCACTCAGATAGTGAAGTCGGTTCGGGACAACTTTCAAACATCCTCAATCAACAATTGTAACCACCCATTTGATGGTTGTGACGCCGCATGATTTTAGACGAGTGTCCCCCTTCTATCCTTCGTACAATGAAGTAGGTCAAGATCTCTTTCAAACATCCTCAATCACCCAACTTGCACGCCCGCCAAAATTCCATCGGAGGGTGGTGACGTCGGATGATTTCAAATGAGTGTCAGCCACATATCACTCGACAAGTAGTTTGTTCGGATTTAAAGTTTTCAAAACATCCTCAATCAACCAACGTAACCACAAAGTTGATGGTTGTGACGTCGCATGATTTTGGATGAGTGTCACCCATCCTTCTGACAATGAAGTCGGTATTTAAGATCTCTTTCAAATTTCCTCAATCACCTAACTTGAACGCACGCCAAAATCCCATCGGAGTGTGGTGATTTTTCCGGATGATTTCAAATGAGTGTCAGCAATACATCACTCCGACAAGGAAGTCGGTTCGGACAACTTTTAAACATCCTCAATCAACCAACGTAACCACCAAGTTGATGGTTGTGACGCTAAGCATTATTTTAGACGAGTGTACCCAATTCTTTTGACAATGAAGTCGGTCAAGATGGCTTTCAAACATCCTCAATCACCCAACGTGAACGCCCGCCGAAATCCCAATAGAGGGTGGTGACACCGGATGATTTCAAATGATTGTCTGCAATACATCACTCGCATAGCAGTGAACTCCGCTCCGGACAAACTTTGGAACATCCTCAATCAACCAACGTAACCACCCGCCTCGATGGTTGTCACGCCGCACTATTTTAGACGAGTGTCCCCCCATCCTTCTTACGATGAAGTCGGTCAAGATGGCTTTCAAGCATCCTCGATCATTCAAAATGAACGCCCGCCGAAATCCCATCCGAGGGTGGTGACACCGGATGATTTCAAATGAGTGTCAGCAATACATCACTCCGACATTGAAGTCGGTTCAGACAGCTTTCAAACATCCATAATCAACCAACGTAACCACCAGTTGATGGTTGTGACGCCGCATGATTTTAGACGAGTGTCCCCCATCCTTCTGACAATGAATTCGGTCAAGATGGGTTTCAAACATCGTCAATCACCCAATGTGAACGCCCGCTGAAATCACATCGAAAGGTGGTGACGTCGGATGATTTCAAATGAGTGTCGCCAATACATCACTCTGACAGTGAAGTCGGTTCGGACAGCTTTCAAACATCCACAATCAAACAACGTAACCACCTAGTTGATGGTTGTGACGCCGGATGATTTTAGACGAGTGTCCCCCATCCTTCTGACAATGAAGTCGGTAGAGATGGCTTTCCAACATCCTCAATCACCCAACGTGAAAGCCCACTGAAATCCCATCGCAGGGTGGTGACACTGGATGATTTCAAATGAGTGTCAGCAATACATCACTCCGACAGTGAAGTCGGTTCAGACAGCTTTCAAACATCCTCAATCAACCAACGTAACCACCAAGTTGATAGTTGTGACGCCGCATGATTTTAGACGAGTGTCCCCCATCCTTCTGACAATGAATTCGGTCAAGATGGCTTTCAAACATCCTCAATCACCCAACGAGAACGCCCGTCGAAATCGCATCGAAAGGTGGTGACGCCGGATGATTTCAAATGAGTGTCGGCAATACATCACTCTGACAGTGAAGTCGGTTCGGACAACTTTCAAACATCCTGAATCAACCAACGTAACCACCAAGTTGATGGTTGTGACGCCGCATGATTTTATACGAGTGTCCCCCATCCTTCTGACAATGAATTCGGTCAAGATGGCTTTCAAACATCCTCAATCACCCAACGTGAACGCCTGCCGAAATCCCATCGGAGGGTTGTGACGCAGGATGATTTCAAATGAGTGTCAGCAATACATCACTCTGACATTGAAGTCAGTTCGGACAACTTTCAAACATCCTCAATCAAACAACGTCACCACCCAGTTGATGGTTGTGACGGCGCATGATTTTAGACGAGTGTCCCCCATCCTTCTGACAATGAAGTCGGTCAAGATCTCTTTCAAACATCCTCAATCAACCAACGTGCCAAAATCAAATCGAAGGGTGGTGAGACCGAATGATTTCAAATGAGTGTAAGCAATACATCACTCAGATAGTGAAGTCGGTTCGGACAACTTTTAAACATCCTTAATCAACAAACGTAACCACCCATTTGATGGTTGGGACGCCGCATGATTTTAGACGAGTTTCCCCCATCCTTCAGACAATGAAGTAGGTCAAGATCTCTTTCAAACATCCTCAATCACCCAACTTGCACGCCCGCCAAAATTCCATCGGAGGGTGGTGACGCCGGATGATTTCAAATGAGTGTCAGCAATATCACTCTGACAGGGAAGTTGGTTCGGACAGTTTTCAAACATCCTCAATCAACCAACGTAACCACAAAGTTGATGGTTGTGACGTCGCATGATTTTGGATGAGTGTCTCCCATCCTTTTGACAATGAAGTCGGTCAAGATCTCTTTCAAATTTCCTCAATCACCTAACTTGAACGCACGCCAAAATCCCATCGGAGGGTGGTGATGCCGGATGATTTCAAATGAGTGTCAGCAATACATCACTCCGACAAGGAAGTCGGTTCGGACAACTTTTAAACATCCTCAATCAACCAACGTCACCACCCAGTTGATGGTTTTGACGCGGCATTATTTTAGACGAGTGTGCCCAATTCTTTTGACAATGAAGTCGGTCAAGATGGCTTTCAAACATCCTCAATCACCCAACGTGAACGCCCGCCGAAATCCCAATACAGGGTGGTGACACCGGGTGATTTCAAATGATTGTCTGCAATACATCACTCAGACAGTGAACTCAGTTCGGACAGCTTTGAAACATCCTCAATCAACCAACGTAACCACCCAGTTGATGGTTGTCATGCCGCACTATTTTAGACGAGTGTCCCCCATCCTTCTTACAATGAAGTCGGTCAAGATGGCTTTCAAGCATCCTCGATCATTCAAAATGAACGCCCGCCGAAATCCCATCCGAGGGTGGTGACACCGGATGATTTCAAATGAGTGTCAGCAATACATCACTCCGACATTGAAGTCGGTTCAGACAGCTTTCAAACATCCATAATCAACCAACGTAGCCACCAGTTGATGGTTGTGCGCCGCATGATTTTAGACGAGTGTCCCCCATCCTTCTGACAATGAATTCGGTCAAGATGGGTTTCAAACATCCTCAATCACCCAATGTGAACGCCCGCTGAAATCGCATCGAAAGGTGGTGACGCCACATGATTTCAAATGAGTGTCGCCAATACATCACTCTGACAGTGAAGTCGGTTCCGACAGCTTTCAAACATCCACAATCAAACAACGTAACCACCCAGTTGATGGTTGTGACGCCGGATGATTTTAGACGAGTGTCCCCCATCCTTCTGACAATGAAGTCGGTAGAGATGGCTTTCAAACATCCTCAATCACCCAACGTGAACGCCCACTGAAATCCCATCGCAGGTTGGTGACACTGGATGATTTCAAATGAGTGTCAGCAATACATCACTCCGACAGTGAAGTCGGTTCAGACAGCTTTCAAACATCCTCAATCAACCAACGTAACCACCAAGTTGATGGTTGTGACGCCGCATGATTTTAGACGAGTGTCCCCCATCATTCTGACAATGAATTCGGTCAAGATGGGTTTCAAAATCCTCAATCACCCATCGTGAACGCCCGCCAAAATCGCATCGAAAGGTGGTGACGCCGGATGATTTCAAATGAGTGTCGGCAATACTTCACTCCGACAGTGAAGTCGGTTCGGACAACTTTCAAACATCCTAAATCAACCAACGTAACCACCAAGTTGATGGTTGTGACGCCGCATGATTTTAGACGAGTGTCCCCCATCCTTCTGACAATGAATTCGGTGAAGATGGCTTTCAAACATCCTCAATCACCCAACGTGAACGCCCGTCGAAATCGCATCGAAAGGTGGTGACGCCGGATGATTTCAAATGAGTGTCGGCAATACATCACTCTGACAGTGAAGTCGGTTCGGACAACTTTCAAACATCCTCAATCAACCAACGTGACCACCCAGTTGATGGTTGTGACGCCGGATGATTTTAGACGAGTGTGCCCCATCCTTCTGACAATGAAGTCGGTAGAGATGGCTTTCAAACATCCTCAATCACCCAACGTGAACGCCCACCGAAATCCCATCGGAGGGTGGTGACACCGAATGATTTCAAATGAGTGTCAGCAATACATCACAGCGACAGTGAAGTTGGTTCGGACAACTTTAAAAAATCCTCAATCAACAAACGTAACCACCCAGTTGATGGTTACGACACCGCATAATTTTAGACGAGTGTCCCCCATCCTTCTGACAATGAAGTCAGTCAAGATCTCTTTCAAACATCCTCAATCACCCAACTTGAACACCTGCCAAAATCCCATTGGAGGGTGGTGACGCCAGATGATTTCAAATGAGTGTAAGTAATATCACTCCGACAGGGAAGTTGGTTCGGACAGCTTTCAAACATCCTCAATCAACCAAAGTAACCACCCAGTTGATGGTTGTGACGCCGCATGATTTTAGACGAGTGTCCCCCATCCTTCTGACAATGAAGTCGGTCAAGTTCTCTTTCAAACATGCTCAATCACCTAACTTGAACACTGCCAAAATCCCATCGGAGGGTGGTGATGCCGGATGATTTCAAATGAGTGTCAGCAATACATCACTCCGACAAGGAAGTCGGTTCGGACAGCTTTCAAACATCCTCAATCAACCAACGTAACCACCCAGTTGACGGTTGTGACGCCGCATTATTTTAGACGAGTGTACCCAATTCTTCTGAAAATGAAGTCGGTCAAGATGGCTTTCAAACATCCTCAATCACCCAACGTGAACGCCCCCGAAATCCCACCGGAGGGTGGTGACACCGAATGATTTCAAATGAGTGTCAGCAATACATCACACCGACAGTGAAGTCGGTTCGGACAACTTTAAAAAATCGTCAATCAGCAAACGTAACCACCCAGTTGATGGTTACGACACCGCATGATTTTAGACGAGTGTCCCACATCCTTCTGACAATGAAGTCGGTCAAGATCTCTTTCAAACATCCGCAATCAACCAACGTGAACGACCGCCAAAATCAAATCGAAGGGTGGTGAGACCGAATGATTTCAAATGAGTGTAAGCAATACATCACTCAGATAGTGAAGTCGGTTCGGACAACTTTCAAACATCCTCAATCAACAATTGTAACCACCCATTTGATGGTTGGGACGCCGCATGATTTTAGACGAGTGTCCCCCATCCTTCAGACAATGAAGTAGGTCAAGATCTCTTTCAAACATCCTCAATCACCCAACTTGCACGCCCGCCAAAATTCCATCGGAGGGTGGTGACGTCGGATGATTTCAAATGAGTGTCAGCAATATCACTCTGACAGGGAAGTTTGTTCGGACAGTTTTCAAACATCCTCAATCAACCAACGTAACCACAAAGTTGATGGTTGTGACGTCGCATGATTTTGGATGAGTGTCTCCCATCCTTTTGACAATGAAGTCGGTCAAGATCTCTTTCAAATTTCCTCAATCACCTAACTTGAACGCACGCCAAAATCCCATCGGAGTGTGGTGATGCCGGATGATTTCAAATGAGTGTCAGCAATACATCACTCCGACAAGGAAGTCGGTTCGGACAACTTTTAAACATCCTCAATCAACCAACGTAACCACCCAGTAGATGGTTGTGACGCGGCATTATTTTAGACGAGTGTGCCCAATTCTTTTGACAATGAAGTCGGTCAAGATGGCTTTCAAACATCCTCAATCACCCAACGTGAACGCCCGCCGAAATCCCAATAGAGGGTGGTGACACCGGATGATTTCAAATGATTGTCTGCAATACATCACTCAGACAGTGAACTCAGTTCGGACAGCTTTGGAACATCCTCAATCAACCAACGTAACCACCCAGTTGATGGTTGTCACGCCGCACTATTTTAGACGAGTGTCCCCCATCCTTCTTACAATGAAGTCGGTCAAGATGGCTTTCAAGCATCCTCGATCATTCAAAATGAACGCCCGCCGAAATCCCATCCGAGGGTGGTGACACCGGATGATTTCAAATGAGTGTCAGCAATACATCACTCCGACATTGAAGTCGGTTCAGACAGCTTTCAAACATCCATAATCAACCAACGTAACCACCAGTTGATGGTTGTGACGCCGCATGATTTTAGACGAGTGTCCCCCATCCTTCTGACAATGAATTCGGTCAAGATGGGTTTCAAACATCCTCAATCACCCAATGTGAACGCCCGCTGAAATCGCATCGAAAGGTGGTGACGTCGGATGATTTCAAATGAGTGTCGCCAATACATCACTCTGACAGTGAAGTCGGTTCGGACAGCTTTCAAACATCCACAATCAAACAACGTAACCACCTAGTTGATGGTTGTGACGCCGGATGATTTTAGACGAGTGTCCCCCATCCTTCTGACAATGAAGTCGGTAGAGATGGCTTTCAAACATCCTCAATCACCCAACGTGAACGCCCACTGAAATCCCATCGCAGGGTGGTGACACTGGATGATTTCAAATGAGTGTCAGCAATACATTACTCCGACAGTGAAGTCGGTTCAGACAGCTTTCAAACATCCTCAATCAACCAACGTAACAACCAAGTTGATAGTTGTGACGCCGCATGATTTTAGACGAGTGTCCCCCATCCTTCTAACAATGAAGTCGGTCAAGATGGCTTTCAAATATCCTCAATCACCAAACGTGGACGCTCGTCGAAATCCCATCGAAAGGTGGTGACGCCGGATGATTTCAAATGAGTGTCGGCAATACTTCACTCCGACAGTGAAGTCGGTTCGGACAACTTTCAAACATCCTGAATCAACCAACGTAACCACCAAGTTGATGGTTGTGACGCCGCATGATTTTATACGAGTGTCCCCCATCCTTCTGACAATGAATTCGGTCAAGATGGCTTTCAAACATCCTCAATCACCCAACGAGAACGCCCGTCGAAATCGCATCGAAAGGTGGTGACGCCGGATGATTTCAAATGAGTGTCGGCAATACATCACTCTGACAGTGAAGTCGGTTCGGACAACTTTCAAACATCCTCAACAACCAACGTAACCACCCAGTTGATGGTTGTGACGCCGGATGATTTTAGACGAGTGTGCCCCATCCTTCTGACAATGAAGTCGGTAGAGATGGCTTTCAAACATCCTCAATCACCCAACGTGAACGCCCACCGAAATCCCATCGGAGGGTGGTGACACCGAATGATTTCAAATTAGTGTCAGCAATACATCACATCGACAGGGAAGTTGGTTCGGACAACTTTAAAAAATCCTCAATCAACAAACGTAACCACTCAGTTGATGGTTACGACACCGCGTAATTTTAGACGAGTGTCCCCCATCCTTCTGACAATGAAGTCAGTCAAGATCTCTTTGAAACATCCTCAATCACCCAACTTGAACGCCCGCCAAAATCCCATCGGAGGGTGGTGACGCTGGATGATTTCAAATGAGTGTCAGCAATACATCACTCCGACAAGGAAGTCGGTTTGGACAGCTTTCAAACATCCTCAATCAACCAACGTAACCACCCAGTTGACGGTTGTGACGCCGCATTATTTTAGACGAGTGTACCCAATTCTTCTGAAAATGAAGTCGGTCAAGATGGCTTTCAAACATCCTCAATCACCCAACGTGAACGTCCGCCGAAATCCCATTAGAGGGTGGTGACACCGGATGATTTCAAATGAGTGTCAGCAATACATGACTCCGACAGTGAAGTCGGTTCGGACAGCTTTCAAACATCCTCAATCAAACAACGTAACCACCCAGTTGATGGTTGTGACGCCGGATGATTTTAGACGAGTGTCCCCCATCCTTCTGACAATGAAGTCGGTAGAGATGGCTTTCAAACATCCTCAATCACCCAACGTGAACGCCCCCGAAATCCCACCGGAGGGTGGTGACACCGAATGATTTTAAATGAGTGTCAGCAATACATCACACCGACAGTGAAGTCGGTTCGGACAACTTTAAAAAATCGTCAATCAGCAAACGTAACCACCCAGTTGATGGTTACGACGCCGCATGATTTTAGACGAGTGTCCCCCATCCTTCAGACAATGAAGTAGGTCAAGATCTCTTTCAAACATCCTCAATCACCCAACTTGCACGCCCGCCAAAATTCCATCGGAGGGTGGTGACGCCGGATGATTTCAAATGAGTGTCAGCAATATCACTCTGACAGGGAAGTTGGTTCGGACAGCTTTCAAACATCCTCAATCAACCAACGTAACCACAAAGTTGATGGTTGTGACGTTGCATGATTTTGGATGAGTGTCTCCCATCCTTTTGACAATGAAGTCGGTCAAGATCTCTTTCAAATTTCCTCAATCACCTAACTTGAACGCACGCCAAAATCCCATCGGAGGGTGGTGATGCCGGATGATTTCAAATGAGTGTCAGCAATACATCACTCCGACAAGGAAGTCGGTTCGGACATCTTTTAAACATCCTCAATCAACCAACGTAACCACCCAGTTGATGGTTGTGACGCGGCATTATTTTAGACGAGTGTGCCCAATTCTTTTGACAATGAAGTCGGTCAAGATGGCTTTCAAACATCCTCAATCACCCAACGTGAACGCCCGCCGAAATCCCAATAGAGGGTGGTGACACCGGATGATTTCAAATGATTGTCTGCAATACATCACTCAGACAGTGAACTCAGTTCGGACAGCTTTGGAACATCCTCAATCAACCAACGTAACCACCCAGTTGATGGTTGTCACGCCGCACTATTTTAGACGAGTGTCCCCCATCCTTCTTACAATGAAGTCGGTCAAGATGGCTTACAAGCATCCTCGATCATTCAAAATGAACGCCCGCCGAAATCCCATCCGAGGGTGGTGACACCGGATGATTTCAAATGAGTGTCAGCAATACATCACTCCGACATTGCAGTCGGTTCAGACAGCTTTCAAACATCCATAATCAACCAACGTAACCACCAGTTGATGGTTGTGACGCCGCATGATTTTAGACGAGTGTCCCCCGTCCTTCTGACAATGAATTCGGTCAAGATGGGTTTCAAATATCCTCAATCACCCAATGTGACCGCCCGCTGAAATCGCATCGAAAGGTGGTGACGCCGGATGATTTCAAATGAGTGTCGCCAATACATCACTCCGACAGTGAAGTCGGTTCGGACAACTTTCAAACATCCTGAATCGACCAACATAACCACCCAGTTGATGGTTGTGACGCCGCATGATTTTAGACGAGTGTCCCCCATCCTTCTGACAATGAATTAGGGCAAGATGGGTTTCAAACATCGTCAATCACCCAACGTGAATGCCCGCCGAAATCGCATCGAAAGGTGGTGACGCCGGATGATTTCAATTGAGTGTCGCCAATACATCACTCCGACAGTGAAGTCGGTTCGGACAACTTTCAAACATCCTGAATCAACCAACGTAACCACCCAGTTGATGGTTGTGACGCCGCATAATTTTAGACGAGTGTCTTCTATCCTTCTGACAATGAAGTCGATCAAGATGGCTTTCAAACATCGTCAATCACCCAACGTGAGCGCCCGTCGAAATCCCATCGGAGGGTGATCACGCCGGATGATTTCTTACGAGTGTCAGCAATACATCATTCCGACAGTGAAGTTGGTTCGGAGAACTTTCAAACATCCTCAATAAACCAACGTAACCACCTTGTTGAGTGTTGTGACGCCGAATGATTTCAAATGAGTGTCAGCAATACATCACTTCGACCGTGAAGTCGGTTCGGACACCTTTAAAACATCCTCAATAACCATATGTGAACGCCCGCTGAAATCCCATCAGAGGGTGGTGACCCCGATTGATTACAAATGAGTGTCAGCAATACATCACACCGACAGTGTAGTCGATTTGGACAACTTTCAAAAATCCTCAATCAAGAAACGTAACCACCCAGTTGATGGTTGTGACACCGCATGATTTTAGACGAGTGTCCCCCATCCTTCTGCAAATGAAGTCGGTCAAGATCTCTTTCAAACATTCTCAATAACCCAACGTGAACGCCCGCCGCAATCCCATTGGAGGGTGGCTACACCGAATGATTTCAAATGAGTGTCAGCAATACATCACTTAGACAGTGAAGTCGGTTTGGACAACTTTCAAATATTCTCAATCAACAAACGTAACCACCCATTTGATGGTTGTGACGCTGCATGATTTTAGACGAGTGTCCCCCATCCTTCTGACAATGAAGTCGGTCAAGATCTCTTTCAAACATCCTCAATCACCAAACTTGAACGCCTGCCAAAATCCCATCGGAGGGTGGTGACGCCATATGATTTCAAATGACAGTGTCAGCAATACAAAACTCCGACAGCGAAGTCGGTTCGGACAGCTTTCAAACATCCTCAATAAACAAACGTAACCCCCCAGTTGATGGTTGAGGCCGCATTATTTTAGACGAGTGTGCCCCATCCTTCTGATAATGAAGTCGGTCAAGATGGCTTTCAAACATCCTCAATCACCCAACGTGAATGCCCGTCGAAATCCCATCGGAGGGTGGTGGCACCGAATGATTTCAAATGAGTGTCAACGGTATCACTCGGAGAGGGAAGTCGGTTTGGACAGCTTTCAAACATCCTCAATTAACCATCCTTCTGACAATGAAGTCGGTCAAGATCTCTTTCAAACATCCTCAATCACCGAACTTGAACGCCTGCCAAAAATCCTTCTAACAATGAATTCGGTAGAGATGGCATTCAAAAATCCTCAATCACCCAACGTGAACGCCGCCGAAATCCCATCTGAGGGTGGTGACACCGAATGATTTCAAATGAGTATCAACAATACATCACTGCGACAGTGAAGTCGGTTCGGACCGCTTTCAAACATCCTCAATCAACCAACGTAACCACCCAGTTGATGGTTATCACGCCGAATGATTTTAGACAAGTGTCCCCCATCCTTCTAACAATGAAGTCGGTCAAGATGGCTTTCAAATATCCTCAATCACCAAACGTGGACGCTCGTCGAAATCCCATCGAAAGGTGGTGACACCGGATGATTTCAAACGAGTGTCGGCAATACATCACTCCGACAGTGAAGTCAGTTCGGACAGTTTTCAAACATCCTCAATCAACCAACGTAACCACCCAGTTGATGGTTGTGACGCTGCATGATTTTAGACGAGTGTCCCCCATCCTTCTGACAATGAAGTCGGTCAAGATCTCTTTCAAACATCCTCAATCACCAAACTTGAACGCCCGCCAAAATCCCATCAGAGGGTGGTGACACCGTGTGATTTCAAATGAGTGTCAATAATACATCACTCAGACAGTGAACTCGGTTCGGACAGCTTTCAAACATCCTCAATCAACCAACGTAACCACCCAGTTGATGGTTGTGACGCCGGATGATTTTAGACGAGTGTCTCCCATCCTTCTGAGAATGAATTCGGTCAAGATGGCTTTCAAACATTCTCAATCACCCAACGTGAACACCCGCCGAAATCGCATCAGAAGGTGGTGACGCCGGATGATTTAAAATGAGTGTCGGCAATACATCACTTTGACAGTGAAGTCGTTCGGACAACTTTCAAACATCCTCAATCAACCAACATAACCACCCAGTTGATGGTTGCGACGCCGGATTATTTTTGACGAGTGTCCCCCATCCTTCTGACAATGAAGTCGTTCAAGATCTGTTTCAAACATCCTCAATCACCCAACTTGAACGCCCGCCAAAATCCCATCGGAGGGTGGTGACACCGTGTGATTTCAAATGAGTGTCAATAATACATCACTCAGACAGTGAACTCGGTTCGGACAGCTTTCAAACATCCTCAATCAACCAACGTAACCACCCACTTGATGGTTGCGACACCGCATAATTTTAGACGAGTGTCTCCCATCCTTCTGAGAATGAATTCGGTCAAGATGGCTTTCAAACATTCTCAATCACCCAACGTGAACACCCGCCGAAATCGCATCAGAAGGTGGTGACGCCGGATGATTTAAAATGAGTGTCAGCAATACATCACTCACACAGTGCAGTCGGTTCGGACAGCTTTCAAGCATCCTCAATCAACCAACGTAACCACCCAGTTGATGGTTGTGACGTCGCATGATTTTAGACGAGTGTCCCCCATCCTTCTGACAATGAAGTCGTTCAAGATCTGTTTCAAACATCCTCAATCACCCAACTTGAACGCCCGCCAAAATCCCATCGGAGGGTGGCGACACCGTGTGATTTCAAATGAGTGTCAGTAATACATCACTCAGACAGTGAACTCGGTTCGGACAGCTTTCAAACATCCTCAATTAACCAACGTAACCACCCAGTTGATGGTTGCGACACCGCATGATTTTAGACGAGTGTCCCTCATCCTTCTGACAATGAAGTCGGTCAAGATCTCTTTCAAACATCCTTAATCACCCAACTTGAACGCCCGCCAAAATCCCATCGGATGGTGGTGACACCGGATGATTTCAAATGAGTGTCAGCAATACATCACTCACACAGTGCAGTCGGTTCGGACAGCTTTCAAGCATCCTCAATCAACCAACGTAACCACCCAGTTGATGGTTGTGACGTCGCATGATTTTAGACGAGTGTCCCCCATCCTTCTGACCATGAAGTCGGTCAAGATCTCTTTCAAACATCCTCAATCACCTAACTTGAACGCCCGCCAAAATCCCATCGGAGGGTGGTGGTGCCGGATGATTTCAAATAAGTGTCAGCAATACATCACTCCGACAAGGAAGTCGGTTCGGACAGCTTTCAAACATCCTCAATCAACCAACGTAACCACCCAGTTGACGGTTATGTTTGAAAGAGATCTTGACCGATTTCATTGTCCGAAGGATGGGGGACACTCGTCTAAAATCCTGCGGTGTCGCAACCATCAACTGGGTGGTTACGTTGGTTGATTGAGGATGATTGAAAGCTGTCCGAACCGAGTTCACTGTCGGAGTGATGTATTGCTGACACTTATTTGAAATCATCCGGTGTCACCACCCTTAGATGGGATTTCGGTGGGCGTTCACATTGGCTGATTGAGAATGTTTGAAAGCCATCTTGACCGACTTCATTGTCAGAAGGATGGGGGACACTCGTCTAAACGTCACAACCATCAACTTGGTGGTTACATTTGTTGATTGAGGATGTTTGAAAGCTGTCCGAACCGACTTCCCTGTCGGAGTGATGTATTGCTGACACTCATTTGAAATGATCCGGCGTCACCACCCTCAGATGGGATTTTGGCGGGCGTTCACGTTGGGTGATTGAGGATGTTTGAAAGAGATCTTGACCGACTTCATTGTCAGAAGGATGGGGAACACTGGTCTAAAATAATGTTGCGTAACAACCATCATCTGGGTGGTTACGTTGGTTGATTAAGGATGTTTGAAAGATGTCCGAACCGAGTTCACTGTCTGAGTGATGTATTACTGACACTCATTTGAAATCACACGGTGTCACCACCCTCGGATGGGATTTCGGCGGGCGTTCACGTTGGGTGATTGAGGATGTTTCAAAGCCATCTTGACCGACTTCATTGTCAGAAGGATGGGGGACACTCGTCTAAAATAATGAGGCGTCACAACAATCAAGTGGGTTGTTACGTTGGTTCATTGAGGATGTTTGAAAGCTGTTCGAACCGACTTCACTGTGTGAGTGACGTATTGGTGACATTCATTTGAAATCATCCGGCGTTACCACCCTCAGATGGGATTTTGGCGCGCGTTCACGTTGGGTGATTGAGGATGTTTGAAAGAGATCTTGACCAACTTCATTGTCAGAAGGATGGGGGACACTCGTCTAAAATAATGCTGCGTCACAACCATCAACTGGGTGGTTACGTTGGTTGATTGAGCATGTTTGAAAGCTGTCCGAACCGAGTTCACTGTCTGAGTGATGTATTACTGACCCTCATTTGAAATCACATGGTGTCACCACCCTCTAATGGGATTTCGGTTCGGACAGCTTTCAAACATCCTCAATCAAATAACGTAACCACCCAGTTGATGGTGTTGACGCGGGATGATTTTAGACGAGTGTCCCCCATCCTTCTGACAATGAAGTCGGTAGAGATGGCTTTCAAACATCCCCAATAACCCAACGTGAACGCCCACCGAAATCCCATCGGAGGGTGGTGACACCGAATGATTTCAAATGATTGTCAGCAATACATCACACCGACAGTGAAGTCGGTTCGGACAACTTTAAAAAATCGTCAATCAACAAACGTAACCACCCAGTTGATGGTTGCGACACCGCATGATTTTAGACGAGTGTCCTCCATCCTTCTGACAATGAAGTCGGTCAAGATCTCTTTCAAACATCCTCAATCAACCAACGTGAACGACCGCCAAAATCCCATCGGAGGGTGGTGACACCGAATGATTTCAAATGAGTGTCAGCAATACATCACTCAGACAGTGAAGTCGGTTCGGACAACTTTCAAACATCCTCAATCAACAAACGTAACCACCCATTTGATGGTTGTGACGCCGCATGATTTTAGACGAGTGTCCCCCATCCTTAAGACAATGAAGTAGGTCAAGATCTCTATCAAACATCCTCAAACACCCAACTTGCATGCCCGCCAAAATTCCATCGGAGGGTGGTGACGCCGGATGATTTGAAATGAGTGTCAGCAATACATCACTCCGACAGGGAAGTCGGTTCGGACAGCTTTCAAACATCCTCAATCAACCAACGTAACCACCCAGTTGATGGTTGTGACGCCGCATTATTTTAGACGAGTGTGCCCAATTCTTCTAACAATGAAGTCGGTCAAGATGGCTTTCAAACATCCTCAATCACCCAACGTGAACGCCCGCCGAAATCCCAATAGAGGGTGGTGACACTGGATGATTTCAAATGATTGTCAGCAATACATCACTCAGACAATGAACTCAGTTCGGACAGCTTTGAAACATCCTCAATCAACCAACGTAACCACCGAGTTGATGGTTGTCACGCCGCATTATTTTAGACGAGTGTCCCCCATCCTTCTTACAATAAAGTCGGTCAAGATGGCTTTCAAGCATCCTCGATCATTCAAAATGAACGCCCGCCGAAACCCATCAGAGGGTGGTGACACCGGATGATTTCAAATGACTGTCAGCAATACATCACTCCGACATTGAAGTCGACTCAGACAGCTTTCAAACAACCATAATCAACCAACGTAACAACCAGTTGATGGTTGTGACGCCGGATGATTTTAGACGAGTGTCCCCCATCCTTCTGACAATGAAGTCGGTCAAGATCTCTTTCAAACATCCTCAATCACCCAACTTGAACGCCCGCCAAAATCCCATCGGAGGGTGGTGACACCGTGTGATTTCAAATGAGTGTCAGTAATACATCACTCAGACAGTGAACTCGGTTCGGACAGCTTTCAAACATCCTCAATCAACCAACGTAACCACCA
Organism: Cannabis sativa; assembly: GCF_029168945.1. Lineage (NCBI taxonomy): Eukaryota > Viridiplantae > Streptophyta > Magnoliopsida > Rosales > Cannabaceae > Cannabis > Cannabis sativa. Next base: position 39,386,539 of record NC_083606.1, on the reverse strand, counting down.
AGTTGATGGTTGTGACGCCGCATGATTTTAGACGAGTGTCTTCTATCCTTCTGACAATGAAGTCGATCAAGATGGCTTTCAAACATACTCAATCACCCAATGTGAGCGCCCATCGAAATCACATTGGAGGGTGGTGACGCCGAATGATTTCAATTGAGTGTCAGCAATACATCATTCTGACAGTGAAGTTGGTTCGGACAACTTTCAAACATCCTCAATAAACCAACGTAACCACCCAGTTGAGTGTTGTGACGCCGGATGATTTCAAATTAGTGTCAGCAATATATCACTTCGACCGTGAAGTCGGTTCGGACACCTTTAAAACATCCTCAATAAACCAACGCAACCACGCAGTTGAGTGTTGTGACGCCGTATGATTTGAGACGAGTGTCCCCCATCGTTCAGACAATGAAGTCGATCAAGATGGCTTTCAAACATCCTCAATCACCCAATGTGAACGCCCGCTGAAATCCCATCAGAGGGTGGTGACACCGAATGATTTCAAATGAGTGTCAGCAATACATCACACCGACAGTGAAGTCGATTCGGACAACTTCAAAAAATCCTCAATCAAGAAACGTTACCACCCAGTTGATGGTTGCGACACCGCATGATTTTAGACGAGTGTCCCCCATCCTTCTGCAAATGAAGTCGGTCAAGATCTCTTTCAAACATTCTCAATAACCCAACGTGAACGCCCGTCGAAATCCCATCGGAGGGCGGTGACACCGAATGATTTCAAATGAGTGTCAGCAATACATCACTCACACAGTGAAGTCGGTTCGGACAACTTTCAAATATCCTCAATCAACAAACGTAACCACCCATTTGATGGTTGTGACGCCGCATGATTTTAGACCAGTGTCCCTCATCATTCTGACAATGAAGTCGGTCAAGATCTCTTTCAAACATCCTCAATCACCCAACTTGAACACCTGCCAAAATCCCATCGAAGGTTGGTGACGCCAGATGATTTCAAATGAGTGTCAGCAATACAAACCTTCGACAGGGAAGTCGGTTCGGACAGCTTTCAAACATCCTCAATAAACCAACGTAACCACCCAGTTGATGGTTGTGACGCCGCATTATTTTAGACAAGTGTGCCCCATCCGAGGGTGGTGACACCGGATGATTTTAAATGAGTGTCAGCAATACATCACTCCGATAGTGAAGTCGGTTCGGACAGCTTTCAAACATCCTCAATACCCAACGTAACCACCCAGTTTATGGTTGTCACGACGGATGATTTTAGACGAGTTTCCCCCGTCTATCTGCCATTGTAGTCGGTAGAGATGGCTTTCAAACATCCTCAATCACCCAACGTAAACGCCCACCGAAATCCCATCAGAGGGTGGTGACACCGGATCATTTCAAATGAGTGTCAACAATACATCACTCCGACAGTGAAGTCGGTTCGGACAGCTTTCAAACGTCCTCAATCAACCAATGTAACCACCCAGTTGATGGTTGTGATGCCGCATTATTTTAGACGAGTGTCCCCATTCCTTTTGACAATGAAGTCAGTCAAGATGGCTTTCAAACATCCTTAATAACCCAACGTGAACGCCCGCTGAAATCCCATCAGAGGGTGGTGACACCGGATGATTTCAAATGAGTGTCAGCAATACATCACTCCGACAGTGAAGTCGGTTCGGACAGCTTTCAAACATCTTCAATCAACCAACATAACCACCCAGCTGATTGTTGTGACGCCGCATTATTTTAGAGGAGTGTCCCCCATCCTTCTGACAATGAAGTCGGTCAAAATGGCTTTCAAACATCCTCCATCACCCAACATGAACGCCCGCCGAAATTCCATCAGAGGGTGGTGATACCGTGTGATTTCAAATGGGTGTCAGTAATACATCACTCAGACAGTGAACTCGGTTCGGACACCTTTCAAACATCCTCAATTAACCAACATAACCACCCAATTTGAGGGTTGTGACGCAGCATTATTTTAGACGAGTGTCCCCCAACGTTCTGAAAATGAAGTCGGTCAAGATGGCTTTCAAACATCCTTAAACACCCAACGTGAACGGCCGCCGAAATCACATCAGAGGGTGGTAACACCGGATGATTTCAAATGAATGTCAGCAATACATCACTCAGACAATGACGTCGGTTCGGACAGCTTTCAATCATCCTGAATCAACCAACGTAAACTACAAGTCGATGGTTGTGACACCGCCTGATTTTAGACGAGTGTCCCCCATCCTTCTGACAATTAAGTCGGTCAAGATGGCTTTCAAACATCCTCAATCACCCAACGTGAACGCCCGCCGAAATCCCAATAGAGGGTGGTGACACGGATGATTTCAAATGAGTGTTAGCAATATATCACACCGACTGTGAAGTCGGTTCGAACAGCGTTCAAACATCCTTAATCAACCAACGTAACCACACAGTTGATGGTTGTGACGCCGCTTGATTTTAGACTAGTGTCCTCGATCCTTCTGACAATGAAGTCAGCCAATATGGCTTTCAAACATCCTCAATCAACAAACATAACCACCCAGTTGATGGTTGTGACGCCAGATGATTTTAGAAGAGTGTCCCCCATCCTTCTGACAATGAAGTCGGTAGAGATGGCTTTCAAACATCCTCAATCACCAAACGTGAACGCCCGCCGAAATCCCATCCGAGGGTGGTGACACCGGATGATTTCAAATGAGTGTCAGCAATACATCACTCCGACAGTGAAGTCGGTTCGAACCGCTTTCAAACATTCTCAATCAACCAACATAAGCACCCAGTTGATTATTGTGACGCTGCATTATTTTAGACGAGTGTCCCCCATCCTTCTGACAATGAAGTCGGTCAAAATGGCTTTCAAACATCCTCAATCACCCAACATGAACGCCCGCCGAAATCCCATCCGAGGGTGGTGATACCGTGTGATTTCAAATGAGTGTCAGCAATACATCACTCAGACAGTGAACTCGGTTTGGATAGCTTTCAAACATCCTCAATCAACCAACATAACCACCCAGTTTGAGGGATGTGACGCAGCATTATTTTAGGCGAGTGTCCCCCAACCTTCTGAAAATGAAGTCGGTCAAGATGGCTTTCAAACATCCTTAAACACGCTACGTGAACGGCCGCCGAAATCACATCAGAGGGTGGTCACACCGGATGATTTCAAATGAGTGTCAGCAATACATTACTCAGACAATGACGTCGGTTCGGACAGCTTTCAATCATCCTGAATCAACAAACGTAAACAACCAGTGGATGGTTGTGACGCCGCATTATTTTAGACGAGTGTCCCCCATCCTTCTGACAATTAAGTCGGTCAAGATGGCTTTCAAACATCCTCAATCACCCAACGTGAACGCCCGCCGAAATCCCAATAGAGGGTGGTGACACGGATGATTTCAAATGAGTGTTAGCAATATATCACACCGACTGTGAAGTCGGTTCGAACCGCATTCAAACATCCTTAATCAACCAACGTAACCACACAGTTGATGGTTGTGACGCCGCTTGATTTTAGACTAGTGTCCTCGATCCTTCTGACAATGAAGTCAGCCAATTTGGCTTTCAAACATCCTCAATCAACAAACATAACCACCCAGTTGATGGTTGTGACGCCAAATGATTTTAGAAGAGTGTCCCCCATCCTTCTGACAATGAAGTCGGTAGAGATGGCTTTCAAACATCCTCAATCTCCAAACGTGAACGCCCGCCGAAATCCCATCCGAGGGAGGTGACACCGGATGATTTCAAATGAGTGTCAGCAATACATCACTCCGACAGTGAAGTCGGTTCGGAAAGCTATGAAACATCCTCAATACCCAACGTAACCACCCAGTTGATGGTTGTGCCCCATCCTTCTGACAATGAAGTCTGTAGAGATGGCTTTCAAACATCCTCAATCACCCAACGTGAACGCCCACCGAAATCCCATCGGAGGGTGGTGACACCGGATGATTTTAAATGAGTGTCAGCAATACATCACTCCGATAGTGAAGTCGGTTCGGACAGCTTTCAAACATCCTCAATACCCAACGTAACCACCCAGTTTATGGTTGTCACGACGGATGATTTTAGACGAGTTTCCCCCGTCTATCTGCCATTGTAGTCGGTAGAGATGGCTTTCAAACATCCTCAATCACCCAACGTAAACGCCCACCGAAATCCCATCAGAGGGTGGTGACACCGGATCATTTCAAATGAGTGTCAACAATACATCACTCCGACAGTGAAGTCGGTTCGGACAGCTTTCAAACGTCCTCAATCAACCAATGTAACCACCCAGTTGATGGTTGTGATGCCGCATTATTTTAGACGAGTGTCCCCATTCCTTTTGACAATGAAGTCAGTCAAGATGGCTTTCAAACATCCTTAATAACCCAACGTGAACGCCCGCTGAAATCCCATCAGAGGGTGGTGACACCGGATGATTTCAAATGAGTGTCAGCAATACATCACTCCGACAGTGAAGTCGGTTCGGACAGCTTTCAAACATCTTCAATCAACCAACATAACCACCCAGCTGATTGTTGTGACGCCGCATTATTTTAGAGGAGTGTCCCCCATCCTTCTGACAATGAAGTCGGTCAAAATGGCTTTCAAACATCCTCAATCACCCAACATGAACGCCCGCCGAAATCCCATCAGAGGGTGGTGATACTGTGTGATTTCAAATGAGTGTCAGCAATACATCACTCAGACAGTGAACTCGGTTCGGACAGCTTTCAAACATCCTCAATCAACCAACATAACCACCCAGTTTGAGGGTTGTGACGCAGCATTATTTTAGACGAGTGTCCCCCAACCTTCTGAAAATGAAGTCGGTCAAGATGGCTTTCAAACATCCTTAAACACCCAACGTGAACGGCCACCGAAATTTCATCAGAGGGTTGTCACACCGGATGATTTCAAATGAGTGTCAGCAATACATCACTCAGACAATGACGTCGGTTCGGACAGCTTTCAAACATCCTCAATCAACCAACCAGTCGATGGTTGTGACGCCGCCTGATTTTAGTCGAGTGTCCCTCATCCTTCTGACAATGAAGTCGGTAGAGATGGCTTTCAAAAATCCTCAATCACCAAACGTGAACGCCCGCCGAAATCCCATCCGAGGGTGGTGACACCGGATGATTTCAAATGAGTGTCAGCAATACATCACTTCGACAGTGAAGTCGGTTCGGAAAGCTATCAAACATCCTCAATACCCAACGTAACCTCCCAGTTGATGGTTGTGACGCCAGATGATTTTAGACGAGTGTCCCCTATCCTTCTGACAATGAAGTTGGTAGAGATGGCTTTCAAACATCCTCAATCACGCAACGTGAACGCCCACCAAAATCCCTTCGGAGGGTGGTGACACCGGATGATTTCAAATGAGTGTCACCAATACATCACTCCGACAGTGAAGTCGGTTCGGACAGCTTTCAAACATTCTCAATCAACCAACATAACCACCCAGTTGATTGTTGTGACGCCACATTATTTTAGACGAGTGTCCCCCATCCTTCTGACAATGAAGTCGTCTAAACTCTTGTGGCGTCACAACCGTCAACTGGGTGGTTACGTTGGTTGATTGATGATGTTTGAAAGCTAACCGAACCGACATCGCTGTCGGAGTAATGTATTGCTGACACTCATTTGAAATCATTCGTTGTCACCACCCTCCGATAGGATGTCGACGGGCGTTCACGTTGGGTTATTGAGGATGTTTGAAAGAGATCTTGACCGACTTCATTGTTAGAAGGATGGGGGACATTCGTCTAAAATCATCCGGCGTCACAACCGTCAACTCGGTGGTTACGTTCGTTGATTGAGGATGTTTGAAAGCTGTCTGAACCGACTTTACTGTCGGAGTGATGTATTGCTGACACTCAATTGAAATCATCCGGTGTCACCACCCTCCGATGTGATTTCGGCGGACGTTCACGTTCGGTGATTAAGGATGTTTGAAAGCCATCTTGACCGACTTCATTGTCAAAAGGATTGGGGACACTCGTCTAAAATCCTCCGGCATCACAACCGTCGACTCGGTAGTTACGTTCGTTGATTGAGGATGTTTGAAAGCTGTCTGAACCGACTTCACTGTCGGAGTGACGTATTGCTGACACTCAATTGAAATCATCCGGTGTCACCACCCTCCGATGTGATTTCTGCGGACGTTCACGTTCGGTGATTAAGGATGTTTGAAAGCCATCTTGACCGACTTCATTGTCAGAAGGATGGGGGAAACTCGTCTAAAATCCTCCGGCGTCACAACCGTCAACTCGGTGGTTACGTTCGTTGATTGAGGATGTTTGCAAGCTGTCTGAACCGACTTCACTATCGGAGTGATGTATTGCTGACACTCAATTAAAATCATCCGGTGTCACCACCCTCCGATGTGATTAAGGATGTTTGAATGACATCTTGACCGACTTCATTGTCAGAAGGATGGGGGACACTCGTCTAAAATCATCTGGCGTCACAACCGTCAACTCGGTGGTTACGTTCGTTGATTGAGAATGTTTGAAAGAAGTCTCAACCTACTTCAGTGTCAAAGTTATGTATTTGTGACACTCATTTGAAATCAGCCGGTGTCACCACCCTCCGATGGGATTTCGACGGGCGTTCACGTTGGGTGATGGAGGATGTTTGAAAGACATCTTAACCGACTTCATTGTCAGAAGGATGGGGTACACTCGTTTAAAATCATGCGGCCCCACAACCATCAATTGGGTGGTTACTTTGGTTGATAGAGGATGTTTGAAAGATGTCTGAACTGACTTCACTGTCGGAGTGATGTATTGCTTACACTCATTTGAAATCATCCGGCGTCACCACCCTTCGATGGGATTTTTGCAGGCGTTCATGTTGGGTCATTGAGGAATTTTTAAAGCCATGTTGACCGATTTCATTGTTAGAAGGATGGGGGACACTCGTCTAAAATCATGCGGCCTCACAACCATCAACTGGGTGGTTACGTTGGTTGATTGAGGATGTTTGAAAGCTGTCCGAACCGACTTCACTGTCTTAGTGATGTATTGCTGACACTCATTTGAATTCATTCGGTGTCTCCACCCTCCGATGGGATGTCGGTGGGTGTTCACGTTGGGTTATTGAGGTTTTTGAAAGCAATCTTAACCGGCTTTATTGTTAGAAGGATGAGGGATACTCGTCTAGAATAATGCGGCGTCACAACAATCAACAGGTGGTTATGTTGGTTGATTGAAGATGTTTGAAAGCTGTCCGAACAGGGTGGTTAAACTGAATGATATCAAATGAGTGTCAGCAATACATCACTACGACAGTGAAGTCGGTTTGGACAGCTTTCAAACATCCTCAATCACCACCTGTGAACGCCCGCTGAAATCCCATCAAAAGGTGGTGACACCGGATGATTTCAAATGAGTGTCAGCAATACATCACTCAGACAGGGAAGTCGGTTCGGACAGCTTTCAAACATCCTCAATCAACCAACGTAACCACCTAGTTGATGGTTGTGACGCCGCATTATTTTAGACGAGTGTGCCCCATGGTTGTGACGCCGCATTATTTTAGACGAGTGTGCCCAATTCTTATGACAATGAAGTCGGTCAAGATGGCTTTCAAACATCCTCAATCACCCAACGTGAACGCCCGCCGAAATCCCAATAGTGGGTGGTGACACCGGATGATTTCAAATTATTGTCAGCAATACATCACTCAGACAGTGAACTCAGTTCGGATAGCTTTGAAACATCCTCAATCAACCAACGTAACCACCCAGTTGATGGTTGTCACACCGCACTATTTTAGACGAGTGTCCCCCATCCTTCTTACAATGAAGTCGGTCAAGATGGCTTTCAAGCATCCTCGATCATTCAAAATGAACGCCCGCCGAAATCCCATCCGAGGGTGGTGACACCGGATGATTTCAAATGAGTGTCAGCAATACATCACTCCGACATTGAAGTCGGTTCAGACAGCTTTCAAACATCCATAAACAACCAACGTAACCACCAGTTGATGGTTGTGACGCCGCATGATTTTAGATGAGTGTCCCCCATCCTTCTATCAATGAATTCGGTCAAGATGGGTTTCAAACATCCTCAATCACCCAATGTGAACGCCCGCCGAAATAGCATCGAAAGGTGGTGACGCCGGATGATTTCAAATGAGTGTCGCCAATACATCACACCGACAGTGAAGTCTGTTCGGACAACTTTCAAACATCCTGAATCAACCAACGTAACCACCCAGTTGGTCGTAACGCCGCATGATTTTAGATGAGTGTCCCCCATCATTCTAACAATGAATTAGGGCAAGATGGGTTTCAAACCTCCTCAATCACCCAACGTGAACGCCCGCCGAAATCGCATCGAAAGGTGGTGACGCAGGATGATTTCAATTGAGTGTCGCCAATACATCACTCCGACAGTGAAGTCGGTTCGGACAACTTTCAAACATCGCGAATCAACCAACGTAACCACCCAGTTGATGGTTGTGACGCCGCATAATTTTAGACGAGTGTCTTCTATCCTTCTGACAATGAAGTCGATCAAGATGGCTTTCAAACATCCTTAATCACCCAACGTGAGCGCCCGTCGAAATCACATCGCACGTTGGTGACGCCGGATGATTTCTTATGAGTGTCAGCAATACATCATTCGACAGTGAAGTTTGTTCGGACAACTTTCAAACATCCTCAATAAACCAACGTAACCACCCAGTTGAGTGTTCTGACGCCGGATGATTTCAAATGAGTGTCAGCAATACATCACTTCGACCGTGAAGTCGGTTCGGACACCTTTAAAACATCCTCAATAAACCAACGCAACCACGCAGTTGAGTGTTGTGACGCCGTATGATTTGAGACGAGTGTCCCCCATCGTTCTGACAATGAAGTCGATCAAGATGGCTTTCAAACATCCTCAATCACACAATGTGAACGCCCGCTGAAATCCCATCAGAGGGTGGTGACCCCGAATGATTTCAAATGAGTGTCAGCAATACAGCACACCGACAGTGAAGTCGATTCGGACAACTTTAAAAAATCCTCAATCAAGAAACGTAACCACCCAGTTGATGGTTGCGACACCGCATGATTTAGACGAGTGTCCCCCATCCTTCTGCAAATGAAGTCTGTCAACATCTCTTTCAAACATTCTCAATAACCCAACGTGAACGCCCGCCGAAATCCCATCGGAGGGTGGTGACACCGAATGATTTCAAATGAGTTTCAGCAATACATCACTCAGACAGTGAAGTCGGTTCGGACAACTTTCAAACATCCTCAATCAACAAACATAACCACCCATTTGATGGTTGGGACGCCGCATGATTTTAGACGAGTGTCCCCCATCCTTCTGACAATGAAGTCGGTCAAGTTCTCTTTCAAACATCCTCAATCACCAAACTTGAACGCCTGCCAAAATCCCATCGGAGGGTGGTGACGCCAGATGATTTCAAATGAGTGTCAGCAATACAAACCTCCGACAGGGAAGTCGGTTCGGACAACTTTCAAACATCGTCAATAAACCAAAGTAACCCCCCAGTTGATGGTTGTGACGCCGCATTATTTTAGACGAGTGTGCCCCATCCTTCTGACAATGAAGTCAGTCAAGATGGCTTTCAAACATCCTCAATCAACAACGTGAACGCCCGCCGAAATCCCATCGGAGGGTGGTGACACCGAATGATTTCAAATGAGTGTCAGCAATACATCACTCAGACAGGGAAGTCGGTTCGGTTAGCTTTCAAACATCCTCAATCAACCAACGTAACCACCCAGTTGATGGTTGTGACGCCGCATTATTTTAGACGAGTTTGCCCCATCCTTCGGATAATGAAGTCGGTCAAGATGGCTTTCAAACATCCTCAATAACCCAACGTGAACACCCGCCGAAATCCCATCAGAGGGTGGTGACACCGGAGGATTTCAAATGAGTGTCAGCAATACATCACTCAGACAGTGAACTCGGTTCGGACAGATTTCAAACATCCTCAATCAACCAACGTAACTACCCAGTTGATGGTTGTGACGCCGCACTATTTTTGACGAGTGTCCCCCATCCTTCTGACAATGAAGTCGGTCTAGCTGGCTTTCAAACATCATCAATCACCCAACCTGAACGCCCGCCGAAATCCCATCCGAGTGTGGTGACACCGGATGATATCAAATGAGTGTCAGCAATACATCACTCCGACAGTGAAGTAGGTTCAGACAGCTTTCAAACATCCTCAATTAACCAATGTAACCACCAAGTTGATGGTTGTGAGACGCCAGATTATTTTAGACGAGTGTCCCCCATCCTTTTGACAATGAAGTCGGTAGAGATGGCTTTCAAACATCCTCAATCACCCAACGTGAACGCCCCCCGAAATCCCATTGGAGGGTGGTGACACCGAATGATTTCAAATGAGTGTCAGCAATATATCACTCCAACAGTGAAGTCAGTTCGGACAGCTTTCAAACATCCTCAATCAATCAACGTACCCACCAAGTTGACGGTTTGTGACGGCGCATTAGTTTAGACGAGTTTCCCCCATCCTTCTGACAATGAAGTCGGTCAAGATGGCTTTCAAACATCCTTAATCACCGAACGTGAACGTCCGCTGAAATCACATCGGAGGGTGGTGATACCGGATCATTTCAATTGATTGTCAGCAATACATCACTCCGATAGTGAAGTTGTTTCAGACAGCCTTCAAACATCCTCAATCAACCAACGTAACCACCCAGTTGGATGATTTTAGACGAGTGTCACCCATCCTTTTTACAATGAAGTCGGTCAAGATGGCTTTAAAACATCTTTAATCACCCAACGTGAACGCTCGACGAAATCCCATCGGAGGGTGGTGAAACCGGATCATTTCAAATGAGTGTGGGCAATACATCACTCCGACAGTGAAGTTGGTTGGTACAGCTTTCAAACATCCTCAATCAACCAACGTAACCACCAAGTTGATGGTTGCGACACCGCATGATTTTAAACAAGTGTCCCCCATCCTTCTGACAATGAAGTCGGTCAAGATGTCTTTCAAACATCCTCATTAACCCAACGTGAACGCCCGCCGAAATCCCATCGGAGGGTGGTGACACCGGATGATTTCAATTGAGCGTTAGCAATACATCACTCCGACAGTGAAGTCGTTTCAGACAGCTTTAAAACATCCTCAATCAACCAACGTAACCAATCAGTTGATGGTTGTGACGCCGGATGATTTTAGACGACTGTCCCCCATCCTTTTAACAATGAAGCTAGTCAAGATTGCTTTCAAACACCTTTAATCAGCCAACGTGAACGCTTGCCGACATCCCATCGGAGGGTGGAGACACCGAATGAATTCAAATGAGTGTCGGCAATACATCACTCCGACAGTGAAGTCGGTTCGGAAAGCTTTCAAACATCCTCAATCAACCAACGTAACCACCCAGTTGATGGTTGTGACGCCGCATGATTTTAGACGAGTGTCCCCCATCCTTCTAACAATGAAGTCGATCAAGACGGCTTTCAAACATCCTTAATCACCAAACGTGAACGCCCGTCGAAGTCCCATCGGAGGGTGGTGACACCGGATGATTTCAAATGAGTGTCAGCAATACTTAACTTTGACGCTGAAGTCGGTTCAGACAACTTTAAAACATTCCCAATCAACGAACGTAACAACAACCGAGTTGACGGTTGTCACGACGGATGATTTTAAGCGAGTGTTCCCCATCCTTCTGAAAATGAAGTCGGTCAAGATGGCGTTCAAACATCCTCAATCACCCAACGTGAACGCCCGCCGAAATCCCATCCGACGGTGGTGACACCGAATGATTTCAAATGAGTGTCAGCAATACATCACACCGGCAGAGAAGTCGGTTCGGACAACTTTAAAAAAATCCTCAATCAACAAACAGAACCACCCAGTTGATGGTTGCGACACCGAATGAGTTTAGACGAGAGACCCCCATCCTTCTCTGCCAATGAAGTCGGTCAAGATGTCTTTCAAACATCCTCAATAACCCAACGTGAACGCCCGCCGAAATCCCATCAGAGGGTGGTGACACCGAATGATTTTAAATGAGTGTCAGCAATACATTACTCCGACAGCGAAGTCGGTTCGGTTAGCTTTCAAACATCCTCAATTAACCAACGTAATCATCCAGTTGACGGTTTGTGACGCCGCATGAGTTTAGACGAGTTTCCCCCATCCTTCTGATAATGAAGTCGGTCAAGATGGCTTTCAAACATCCTTAATCACCGAACGTGAACGTCCGTTGAAATCACATCAGAGGGTGGTGATACCGGATGATTTCAATTGAGTGTCAGCAATACCTCACTCAGACAGTGAAGTCGGTTTGGACAGCTTTCAAACAGCCTCAATAAACCAACGTAACCACCCAGTTGATGGTTGTGACGCAGCATGATTTTTGACGAATTTCCCCCATCCTTCTGACAATGAAGTCGGCCAAGATGGCTTTCAAACATCCTTAATCAACTAACGTGAACGGCCACCGAAATCACATCGGAGGGTGGTGACACCGGATGATTTCAAAAGTGTGTACGCAATACATCAGTCCGACAGTAAAGTCGTTTGAGACAGCTTTTAAACATCCTCAATCAACCAACGTAACCACCCAGTTGATAGTTGTGACGCCGGATGATTTTAGACGAGTGTCCCCAATCCTTCTGACAATGAAGCTGGTCAAGATCCTCAATCACCGAACGTGAACGCCGCCCGAAATCCCATCGGATCGTGGTGATGCCGGATGATTACAAATGAGTGTCAGCAATACATCACTTCGACAAGGAAGTCGGTTCGGACAGCTTTCAAACATCCTTAATCAACCAACGTAGCCACCCAGTTGATTGTCTTAACGCCGCATTATTTTAGACGAGTGTGCCCAATTCTTCTGACAATGAAGTCGGTCAAGATGGCTTTCAAACATCCTCAATCACCCAACGTGAACGCCCGCCGAAATCCCATTAGAGGGTGGTGACACTGGATGATTTCAAATGAGTGTCAGCAATACATCACTCAAACAGTGAACTCGGTTCGGACAGCTTTGAAACATCCTCAAATAACCAACGTAACCACCCAGTTGATGGTAGTGACGCCGCACTATTTTAGACGAGTGTCCCCCATCCTTCTGACAATGAAGTCGGTGAAGATGGCTTTCAAGCATCCTCAATCACCCAACGTGAACGCCCGCCAAAATCCCATCCGAGGGTTGTGACACCGGATGATTTCAAATTTGTGTCAGCTATACATCACTCCGATAGTGAAGTCGGTTTGACAGCTTTCAAACATTCTCAATCAACAAACGTAACCACCCAGTTGATGGTTGTGACGCCGGATGATTTTAGACGAGTGTCCCCCATCCTTCTGAGAATGAAGTCAGTGGAGATGGCTTTCAAACATCCTCAATCACCCAACGTGAACGCCCACCGAAATCCCATCGGAGGTTGGTGACACTGGATGATTATAAATGAGTGTCAGCAATACATCACTCCGACAGTGAAGTCGGTTCAAATAGCTTTCAAACACCCTCAATCAACCAACGTAACCACCAAGTTGATGGTTGTGACGCCGCATCATTTTAGACGAGTGTCCCCCATCCTTCTGACAATGAATTCGATCAAGATGGGTTTCAAACATCCTCAATCACCCAACGTGAACGCCCGCCGAAATCGCATCGAAAGGTGGTGACGCCGGATGATTTCAAATGAGTGTCGGCAATACATCACTCCGACAGTGAAGTCGTTTTAGATAGCTTTCAAACATCCTCAATCAACCAACGTAACCAGCCAGTTGATGATTGTGACGCCGGATGATTTTAGACGAGTGTCCCCCATCCTTCTGACAATGAAGCCAGTCAAGATCCTCAATCACTGAACGTGAACGCCCCCCGAAATCCCATCGGAGGCTAGTAACGCACGATGATTTCAAATGAGTGTCACCAATACATCACTCAGACAGTGAAGTCGGTTTGGACAGCTTTCAAGCATCCTAAATCAACCAACGTAACCACCGAGTTGATTGTTGTGACGCGCATGATTTTTGACTAGTTTCCCCCTCCTTCTGACAATGAAGTCTGTCAAGATGGCTTTCAAACATCCTCAATCAACCAACGTGAACGCCCGCCGAAATCACGTTGGAGGGTGGTGACGCCGGATGATTTCAAATGGTGTCAGGAATACATCATTCCGACAGTGAAGTTGGTTCGGACAACTTTCAAACATCCTCAATAAACCAAGGTAACCACCTAGTTGAGTGTTGTGACGCCGGATGATTTCAAATGAGTGTCAGCAATACATCACTTCGACAGTGAAGTCGGTTCGGACGCCTTTAGAAAATCCTCAATCAACAAACGTAACCACCCTGTTGATGGTTGCGACACCGCATGATTTTAGACGAGTGTCCCCCATCCTTTTGCCAATGAAGTCGATCAAGATCTCTGTCAAACATCCTCAATCACCCAACGTGAACAACCGCCAAAATCCCATCTGAGGGTGGTGAAACCGAATGATTTCAAATGAGTGTCAGCAATACATCCCTTAGACAGTGAAGTCGGTTCGGACAACTTTCAAACATCCTTAATCAACAAACGTAACCACCCATTTGATGGTTGTGACGCCGCATGATTTTAGACGAGTGTCCCCCATCCTTCTTACAATGAAGTCGGTCAAGATCTCTTTCAAACATCCTCAGTCAACCAACTTGAACGCCCGCAAAAATCCCATCGGAGGGTGGTGATGCGGGATGATCTCAAATGAGTGTCAGCAATACATCACACCGACAGTGAAGTCAGTTCGGACAGCTATCAAACATCCTCAATCACCTAACTTGAACGCCTGCAAAAATCCCATCGGAGGGTGGTGATGCCGGATGATTTCAAATGAGTGTCAGCAATACATCACTCCGACAAGGAAGTCGGTTCGGAGAGCTTTCAAACATCCTTAATCAACCAACGTAGCCACCCAGTTGATGGTTGTAACGCCGCATTATTTTAGACGAGTGTGACCAATTCTTCTGACAATGAAGTCGGTCAAGATGGCTTTCAAACATCCTCAATCACCCAACGTGAACGCCCGCCGAAATCCCATTAGAGGGTGGTGACACTGGATGATTTCAAATGAGTGTCAGCAATACATCACTCAAACAGTGAACTCGGTTCGGACAGCTTTGAAACATCCTCAAATAACCAACGTAACCACCCAGTTGATGGTAGTGACGCCGCACTATTTTAGACGAGGGTCCCCCATCCTTCTGACAATGAAATCGGTCAAGATGGCTTTCAAGCATCCTCAATCACCCAACGTGAAGGCCCGCCGAAATCCAATCCGAGGGTTGTGACACCGGATGATTTCAAATGAGTGTCAACAATACATCACTCCGATAGTGAAGTCGGTTCGGACCGCTTTCAAACATTCTCAATCAACAAACGTAACCACCCAGTTGATGGTTGTGACGCCGGATGATTTTAGACGAGTGTCCCCCATCCTTCTGATAATGAAGTCAGTAGAGATGGCTTTCAAACATCCTCAATCACCCAACGTGCACGCCCACCGAAATGCCATCGGAGGTTGGTGACACTGGATGATTATAAATGAGTGTCAGCAATACATCACTCCGACAGTGAAGTCGGTTCAGATAGCTTTCAAACACCCTCAATCAACCAACGTAACCACCAAGTTGATGGTTGTTACGCCGCATCATTTTAGACGAGTGTCCCCCATCCTTCTGACAATAAATTCGCTCAAGATGGGTTTCAAACATCCTCACTCACCCAACATGAACGCCTGCCGAAATCGCATCGAAAGGTGGTAACGCCGGATGATTTCAAATGAGTGTCGGCAATACATCACTCCGACAGTGAAGTCGTTTTAGACAGCTTTCAAACATCCTCAATCAACCAACGTAACCACCCAGCTGATGATTGTGACGCCGGAGGATTTTAGACGAGTGTCCCCCATCCTTCTGAAAATGAAGCCAGTCAAGATCCTCAATCACC
This sequence comes from Cannabis sativa, assembly GCF_029168945.1. Classification (NCBI taxonomy): domain Eukaryota; kingdom Viridiplantae; phylum Streptophyta; class Magnoliopsida; order Rosales; family Cannabaceae; genus Cannabis; species Cannabis sativa. The sequence continues at coordinate 39,370,599 of NC_083606.1, read as the reverse complement.
GAACGTGAACGCCCCCCGAAATCCCATCAGAGGCTGGTAACGCCCGATGATTTCAAATGAGTGTCACCAATACATCACTCAGACAGTGAAGTCGGTTTGGACAGCTTTCAAGCATCCTAAATCAACCAACGTAACTACCGAGTTGATTGTTGTGACGCCGCATGATTTTTGACTTGTTTCCTCCTCCTTCTGACAATGAAGTCGGTCAAGATGGCTTTCAAAAATCCTTAATCACCCAACGTGAACGCTCTCCGAAATCCCATCAGCGGGTGGTGACACCGGATGATTTGAAATGAGTGTCAGCAATACATCACTCCGATAGTGAAGTCGGTTCAGACAGCTTTCAAATGTCGTCATGAAGGTCAAGATGGCTTTCAAATCACCCAACGTGAACGCCCGCGGAAATCCCATCGGAGGGTGGTGACACCAGATGATTTCAAATGAGTCTCAGCAATACATAACTCCGACAGTGAAGTCTTTTCGGACAGCTTTCAAACATCCTCAATCAACCCACACACCCACCCAGTTTATGGTTGTGACGCCGCATTATTTTAGACGAGTGTCCCCCATCCTTCTGACAATGAAGTCGGTCAAGATGGCTTCCAAACATCCTCAAGAAACCAACGTGAACGCCCGCCGAAATCCCATCGGAGGGTGGTGACGCCGAATTATTTCAAATGAGTGTCAGCAATAAATCACTCCGACAGTGAAGTCGGTTCAGACAGCTTTAAAACATTCTCAATCATCGAACGTAACCACCGAGTTGACGGTTGTGATGCCGGATGATTTTAGACGAGTGTCCCCCATCCTTCTAACAATGAAGTCGGTCAAGATGGCGTTCAAACATCCTCAATCACACAACGTGAACGCCCGCCGAAATCCCATCAGAGGGTGGTGACACGGAATGATTTCAAATGAGTCCCAGCAATACATCACACCGAAAGTGAAGTCGGTTCGGACAACTTTTATCCTCAATCAACAAACGTAACCACCCAATTGATGGTTGCGACACCGCATGATTTTAGACGAGAGTCCCCCATCCTTTTGACAATGAAGTCGGTCAAGATGTCTTTCAAACATCCTCAATAACCCAACGTGAACGCCCGCCGAAATCCCATCGGAGGGTGGTGACACCGAATGATTTCAAATGAGTGTCAGCAATACATTACTCCGACAGCGAAGTCGGTTCGGTTAGCTTTCAAACATCCTCAATCAACCAACGTAACCACCCAGTTTACGGTTGTGACGCCGCATGAGTTTAGACGAGTTTCCCCAATCCTTCTGACAATGAAGTCGGTTAAGATGGCTTTCAAACGTCCTTAATCACCGAAGATGAACGTCCGCTGAAATCACACCGGATGATTTCAATTGAGTGTCAGCAATACATCACTCAAACAGTGAAGTCGTTTCATACAGCTTTCAAACATCCTCAATCAACCAACGTAACCACGCAGTTGCTGGTTGTGACGCCTGATGATTTTAGACAAGTGTCCCCCATCCTTCTGACAATGAAGCCGGTCAAGATTGCTTTCAAACACCTCAATCACCCAACGTGAACGCCCGCCGACATCCCATCGAATGGTGGAGACACCGAATCAATTTAAATGAGTGTCAGCAACACATCACTCAGACAGTGAAGTCTGTTCGGACAGCTTTCAAACAGCCTCAATCAACCAACGTAACCACCCAGTTGATGGTTGTGACGCCAGATGATGTTAGACGAATGTCCCCCATCCTTCTGACAATGAAGCTTGTCAAGATCCTCAATCACCGAACGTGAACACCCCCCGAAATCCCATCGGATGGTGGTTACGCCGGATGATTTCAAATGAGTGTCAACAATACATCACTCAGACAGTGAAGTCGATTCGGAAAACTTTCAAGCATCATCAATCAACCAACGTAACCACCCAGTTGATTGTTGAGACGCCGGATGATTTTAGACGAGTGGCCCCCATGCTTCTGACAATGAAGTCAGTCAAGATGGCTTTCAAGCATCCTCAATCCCGCAACGTGAACGCCCGCCGAAATACCATTGGAGGGTGGTGACACTGGATGATTTCAAATGAGTGCCAGCAATACATCACTTCGACAATGAAGTCGGTTCAGACAGCTTTCAAACAACCTCAATAAACCCACACAGCCACCCAGTTTATGGTTGTGACGCCGCATTATTTTAGACGAGTGTCCCCCATCCTTCTGACAATGAAGTCGGTCAAGATGGCGTCCAAACATCCTCAATAAACCAACGAAAACGCCCGCCGAAATCCCATCGGAGGGTGGTGACACTGGATGATTTCAAATGAGTGTCAGCTATACATCACTCCGACAGTGAAGTCGGTTCGGACAGCTTTCAAACATCCTCAATGAACCAACGTAACCACCCAGTCTATTGTTGTGACACCGCGTGGTTTTAGACGAGTGTCCCCCATATTTCTGACAATGAAGTCTGTCAAGATAGCTTTCAAACATCCTAAATAACCCAACGTGAACGCCCGCCGAAATACCATCGGAGGGTGGTGACACCGGATGATTTCAAATGAGTGTCAGCAATACATCACCCAGACAATAAACTCGGTTCGGACAGCTTTGAAACATTCTCAATCAACCAACGTAACCACCCAGTTGATCGTTGTGACGCCGCATTATTTTAGACGAGTGTCCCCCATCCTTCTGACAATGAAGTCGATAGAGATGGCTTTCAAACATCCTCAATCACCCAACGTGAACGCCCACCGAAATCCCATCGGAGGGTGGTGATACCGAATGATTTCAAATGAGTGTCAGCAATACATAACTTTGACAGTGAAGTTGGTTCGGACAGCTTTAATAAATCTAAGTCAAAGTTCAATATCGGTCCCTTCCGATGCATACTCCATGCATCCAACCTAAGTTTTACTTTAACCAATTCTCTGGAAAGAACATAGCACTTCTCCAAATGCAAGTAAACTCTGTTGTAGATTATCATATCAGTAAAACCCTATGTCTGATAAATCTAGGAAACTTTACACACATAGTCATGTTTACTTTCCAATGTGTTGACGGCACAATAAAGAGGATCAAGTATGTGAAAAGGGTTTCAAATGAATTTATACATTATGTACATATAATCATGAAATAAATCATGTGAACCATGCAACATTAAATGTTATTTCTCATCTATATTAATATAAGTAAATCTGATTATATTGAAATGAGTTTTATTTAGGGCATAAAACCCAACAAAATCATGCGGGGTCAGAACCATCAACTGGGTGGTTACGTTGGTTGATTGAGGATGTTTGAAAGTTGTCCGAACTAACTTCACTGTCTTAGTGATGTAGTGTTGACGCCGGATGATTTCAAATGAGTGTCAGCAATACGTCAGTCCGACAGTGAAATCAGTTCGGAAAACTTTCTAGCATCCTCAATCAACCAACGTAACCACCCAGTTGATGGTTGTGACGCTGGATGATTTTAGACGAGTGTCCCCCATGCTTCTGACAATGAAGTCAGTCAAGATGGCTTTCAGACATCCTCAATCCCGCAACGTGAACGCCCGCCGAAATACCATCAGAGGGTGGTGACACTGGATGATTTCAAATGAGTCTCAGCAACATATCACTCCGACAGTGAAGTCGGTTCGTAAAGCTTTCAAACATTCTCAATCAACCAACGTAACCACCCAGTCGTTTGTTATGACACCGCGTGGTTTTAGACGAGTGTCCGCCATCCTTCTGACAATGAAGTCGGTCAAGATGGCTTTCAAACATCCTCAATCACCCAACGTGAACACCCGCCGAAATCGCATCGAAAGGTAGTGACGTTGGATGATTTCAAATGAGTGTCGGCAATACATCACCCCGACAGTGAAGTCGGTTCGGACAACTTTCAAACATCCTGAATTAACCAACGTAACCACCCAGTCGATGGTTGTCACGCCGGATGATTTTAGACCAGTGTCCCCCATCCTTCTGATAATGAAGTCGGTAGAGATGGCTTTCAAACATCCTCAATCACCCAACGTGAACGCCCGCCGAAATCCCATCAGAGGGTGGTGACACCGAATTATTTCAAATGAGTGTCAGCAATACATCACACCGACAGTGAAGTCGGTTCGGACAACTTTAAAAAATCCTCAATCAACAAACGTAACCACCTAGTTGATGGTTGCGACACCACATGATTTTAGACGAGTGTCCCCCATCCTTCTGCCAACGAAGTCGGTCAAGATGTCTTTCAAACATCCTCATTAACCCGACTTGAACGCCCGCCGAAATCCCATCGGAGGGTGGTAACACCGGATGATTTCAATTGAGTGTCAGCAATACATCACTCCGACGGTGAAGTCGTTTCAGACAGCTTTAAAACATCCTTAATCAACCAACGTAACCACCCAGTTGATGGTAGTGACGTCGGATGATTTTAGACGAGTGTCCCCCATCCTTCTGACGATGAAGTCGGTCAAGATGGCTTTCAAACATCCTCAATCACCCAACTTGAACGCCTTCCGAAATCCCATCGCAGGGTGGTGACGCCGGATGATTTCAAATGAGTGTTAGCAATACATCACTTCGATAGTGAAGTCAGTTCAGACATCTTTCAAACATCCTCAATCAACCAACGTAGTCACCCAGTTGATGGTTGTGACGCCGCATGATTTTAGACGAGTGTGCCCCATCCTTCTAACAATGAAGTCGGTCAAGATGTCTTTCAAACATCCTCCATCATCAAACGTGAACGCCCGTCGAAATCCCATCGGAGGGTGGTGACACCGGATGATTTCAAATGAGTGTCAGCAATATATAACTTTGACACTGAAGTCGGTTCAGACAGCTTTAAAACATTCTCAATCAACGAACGTAACGACCGAGTTGACGGTTGTGACGCCGGATGATTTTCGACGAGTGTCCCCCATCCTTCTGACAATAAAGTCGGTCAAGATGGCGTTCAAACATCCTCAATCACCCAACGTGAACGCCCGCCGAAATCCCATCAGAGGGTGGTGACAACGAATTATTTCAGATGAGTGTCAGCAATACATCACACTGACAGTGAAGTTGGTTCGGACAACTTTGAAAAAAATCCTCAATCAACAAACGTAACCACCCAGTTGATCGTTGCGACACCGCATGATTTTAGACGAGAGTCCCCCATCCTTCTGACAATGAGGTCGGTCAAGATGGCTTTCAAACATCCTCAATCACCCAACGTGAACGCCCGCTGAAATCCCATCATAGGGTGGTGACACCGAATGATTTCAAATGAGTGTCAGCAATACATTACTACGACAGCGAAGTCGGTGCGGTTAGCTTTCAAATATCCTCAATCAACTAACGTAACCACCCAGTTGACGGTTGTGACGCCGCATGAGTTTAGACGAGTTTCCCCCATCCTTCTGAAAATGAAGTCGGTCAAGATGGCTTTCAAACATCCTCAATCACCCAACGTGAACGCCCGCTGAAATCCCATCATAGGGTGGTGACACCGAATGATTTCAAATGAGTGTCAGCAATACATTACTACGACAGCGAAGTCGGTGCGGTTAGCTTTCAAATATCCTCAATCAACTAACGTAACCACCCAGTTGACGGTTGTGACGCCGCATGAGTTTAGACGAGTTTCCCCCATCCTTCTGAAAATGAAGTCGGTCAAGATGGCTTTCAAACATCCTTAATCACCGAACGTGAACGTCCGCCGAAATCACATCGAAGGGTGGTGACACCGGATGATTTTTATTGAGTGTCAGCAATACATCACTCCGTCAGTGAAGTCGGTTCAGACAGCTTTCATATGTCGTCAAGAAGGTCAAGGTAGCTTTCAAACATCCTCAATCACCCAATGAGAACGCCCGTTGAAATCCCATCGGAGGGTGGTGACATCGGATGATTTTAAATGAGTCTCAACAATACATCACTCCGACAGTGAAGTCGGTTCGGACAGGTTTCAAACATCCTCAATTAACCCACGTAACCACCTTGTTGATGGTTGTGACTCCGGATTATTTTAAACGAGTGTCCCCCATCCTTCTGGCAATGAAGTCGGTCAAGACGGCTTTCAAACATCCTCAATCACCCAACGTGAACGCCTGCCGAAATCCCATTAGAGGATGGTGACACCAGATGGTTTCAAATGAGTGTTACAATAGATCACTCCTACAGTTAAGTCGGTACGGAAAGCTTTCAAACATCCTCAATCAACCAACGTAACCACACAGCTAATGGTTGCGACGCCGCATGATTTTAGACGAGTGTCCCCCATCCTTCTAAAAATGAAGTCGGTCAAGATGGCTTTCAAACATCCTCAATCACCCAAGGTGTACGCCCGCTGAAATCCCATCGGAAGGTGTTGACGCCGGATGATTTCAAATGAGTGTCAGCAATACATCACTCCGACAGTGAAATCGATTCGGAAAACTTTCAAGCATCATCAATCAACCAACGTAACCACCCAGTTGATGGTTGTTACGCCGGATGATTTTAGACGAGTTTCCCCCATGCTTCTGACAATGATTTCAGTCAAGATGGCTTTCAAACATCCTCAATCCCGCAATGTGAACGCCCGCCGAAATACGATTGGAGGGTGGTGACACTGGATGATTTCAAATGAGTGTCAGCAATACATCTCTCCGACAGTGAAGTTAGTTCAGACAGCTTTCAAACATCCTCAATAAACCAACATAGCCACCCAGTTTATGGTTGTGACGCCGCATGATTTTAGACGAGTGTCCCCCATCCTTCTGACAATGAGGTCGGTCAAGATGGCTTTCAAACATCCTCAATCACCCAACGTGAACGCCCGCTGAAATCCCATCATAGGGTGGTGACACCGAATGATTTCAAATGAGTGTCAGCAATACATCACACCGACAGTGAAGTTGGTTCAGACAACTTTAAACAATCCTCAATCAACAAACGTAACCACCCTGTTGATGGTTTCGACACCGCATGATTTTAGACGAGTGTCCCCCATCCTTCTGACAATGAAGCCGGTCAAGATGTCTTTCAAACATCCTCAATAACCCAACGTGAACGCCCGCCGAAATCCCATTGGAGGATGGTGACACCGGATGATTTCAATTGAGTATCAGCAATACATCACTCTGACAGTGAAGTCGTTTCAGACAGCTTTAAAACATCCTCAATTAACCAACTTAACCAACCAGTTGATGGTTGTGATGCCGGATGATTTTAGACGAGTGTCCCCCATCCTTTTGACAATGAAGCCGGTCAAGATTGCTTTCAAACACCTCAATCACCCAACATGAATGCCCGCCGACATCTCATCAGAGGGTGGAGACACCGAATGAATTCAATTGAGTGTCAGCAATACATCACTCAGACAGTGAAGTCGGTTCGGACAGCTTTCAAACATCCTCAATCAACCAACGTAACCACCCAGTTGATGGTTGTGACGCGGCATGATTTTAGACGAGTGTCCCCCATCCTTCTGACAATGAAGTCGGTCAAGATGTCTTTCAAACATCCTCCATCATCGAACGTGAACGCCCGTCGAAATCCCATCGGAGGGTGGTGACACCATATGATTTCAAATGAGTGTCAGCAATACATAAGTTTGACACTGAAGTCGGTTCAGACAGCTTTCAAACTTTCTCAATCAACGTACGTAACCACCGAGTTGACGGTTGTGACGCCAGATGATTTAGACGAGTGTCCCCCATCCTTCTGACAATGAAGTCGGTCAAGATGGCTTTCAGACATCCTCAATCACCCAACGTGAACGCCCGCTGAAATCCCATCAGAGGATGGTGACACCGAATGATTTCAAATGAGTGTCAGCAATACATCACACCCACAGTGAAGTCGGTTCGGAAAACTTTAAAAAATCCTCAATCCACAAAAGTAACCACCCAGTTGATGTGTAACGCCCTAATCTATAGAGACGCCACGTGTGTGATTTTATAAACTAGTTTAATACTAATATAATAATTAATTATTAAAAACCGTGATAATATTAAAAACTTGACTAAAATAAAACACTAAAAATGGACATTATAACAGCATAAAAAGTGTGTTCCGAGAATCCCTGTTATAAAAAGTTTTGCTAAAAAAATATATACGACAACCATTTAAACATAAAATCAAAATATACAGCAGATACAGCCAGTCTAAAACAACTCCTGGCAACTCCGCACGCAGGCCGGCGAGGTCAATATGTACATTGCTGGAGAAGACTGCCACCTCATGGTTGATCTAGCTTTTCTTTGCCTTTACCTGCACCACATAGCACCCGTGAGTCACAAGGACTCAACAAGAAAAGTAATAATAACAATAATATAACTTATTATTCGAATATTGTCATTTATACACAATAAGAATCAAACCATCACACTTTGTTCATAAGATGAAATCCAAATCACTATTGGCATCTGCCACGAATAAACATTAGTATACAGATATTTGGTAATACAAAACCATTATACCAATAATGGAATTCACATTCATTTAATCATATAAAAAATATATATGTTACCTCATAAAGCAACCATCTTCATGACATCATGTTGCCTAATTAGGCAAGTCGATGCTTTAATCTGATGATCTTGTATTGTATCGCCTAATCAAGCAAGCACGTGCCATAGCCTGGCACCCATATGTCGCATAACTGCATCACCTAATCAGGTGAGCCTATGCCCAAAAACCCGCACCCATATATCATATAATTGCATCACCTAATCAGGTGACCCCGTGCCACAATCTGGCACCAATATATCGCATCGTCTAATTAGACGAGCTCGTACCTACGCCCGGTACTTTTCATGTCACTAACGCCCGTACTTACGGCCAGTAAGTCGCCAGGAAAATCGCATCACCTAATCAGGTGAGCCCGTACCTACACTCGGTACTCATCATATATCACTGACGCCCGTACTTACGCCCAGTACGTTACCAGGAAAATTGCATCACCTAATCAGGTGAGCCCACATATCACATGCATAATATTATCACATTATCAATACTCAACCAATCAATCTTTTTAATATATAACAATATTAACTATATCTCAATATTAATCAATTCATAACAATACTAATTGTATTACATACAACGTACTATGCAGTACAATATACTTTTCTTACCTTTAATCCAGGTTCATACATTTTGGCCAACCCAAGTGGAGAACTATCCCGATGATCTCGGCCCTATGTCACAACAACGATAAACCAATAAGTGTTTATCCCAAAACACTGCTTATATTCACATAAGACAATCGAGGGTTTTCTACCAAACCCCGCAGTATAAATACACTAAAATAAAACTTATATTTTGGCTCTAAAACATACACCATATTGTAGAGCTCATCGCAAGCTTCGAAACGGTATATAGAATGTCCAAAACGGACACTTGAGTCAAAAGTTATGACAAAAATACGATTTCTGATCTCTTAGGAATTTCTATAAACTGTGAAATACGAAAAATTTCAATTTTCGCACTCACCGAAACACTACCAAAACTTATCCAAATCACTCCAAACTTCACAGGGTGCATTTATGTCATAAATACTACCATCCTTACGTAACAGAAATAAAAATCGACCCCTTAAATGAAACACGCCATTAACGTTCGGACTAAGCTTTAAAAAGTTCGAAACTCGATTTCTAACTCAAAATCACCTCAAATTCAACAAGTAAACATATAAACTAGTCCCATAGCTACCAAAGAACAATTCTACGAAGTCAGAATCTCCATAACCTTTCTAAATCATAAAGCCCCTATATAAAACCAATCGTTTTTAAACTTAAAACGAAATTAAACCATACCTTAAGCTTTCCCTCTTCAAGGATTTGCTATCCTGCTACTACCAGAGCTTAGATCGCTAAATTTTGGATTGAAAATCGAAGAAAATAGATATAGGAGAAGAAGGTTTTATCGAAAGAGGGAGAACGAGGGTTTCGTTCGTCGTTGTTCGTTCTCTTCTGATTCACTTATAACTTAATATATATAAATAAAGTTAACTTACGTTAACTTATATATAAATAATATTATAATAATATATTAATAATAATAATAATATAATATATAATAATAATAATAATATAATATAATAATATTAATAAAAACTTTATTATTAATAGTTATCTTATTATTTCTTAACAACTAAGAAATTTCTATTTTTAGGGTATTTGATCAACTTTGAGTACCCTAAAATACCTTGATATTTCTAAAATCAACTTATTCCAATAATCTCATCAATATTTCTAACTAAAACTGTTGTGACATTTTTGGCCTCCAATCGGGTCTCCAGGGTCGCCAAACTTGAAAATATTTTTATTTCACAAATAACTCATATTATATCCACGTATTTCAAATAAATCTCTGTAATTAATAAATTACGCTTATTTATCCACTAATCAGGTCTTCAAGGTCACCGAACCTGAAAATATTTTTATTCCATATATAGCTCATATTACATTCACACATTCTATATAAATCTCCGTAATTTATAAATTACGCTTATTTATTCACTTATAGCGAAATTTAAATTTTATGCTGAAATAAATAAATAGGATCATAATCCCACTTATTACCTCATTAACACATAATATAAATATAAACCCTAATTAATTACCATTAGACCTATCGGGATATTACATGATGGTTGCGACACCGCATGATTTTAGACGAGTGTCCCCCATCCTTCTGACAATGAAGTCGGTCAAGATGTCCTTCAAACATCCTCATTAACCCAACGTGAACGCCCGCCGAAATCCCATCGAAGGGTGGTGACACCGGATGATTTCAATTAAGTGTCAGCAATACATCACTCAGACAGTGAAGTCGTTTCAGACAGCTTTAAAAGATCCTCAATCAACCAACGTAACCACCCAGTTGATGGTAGTGACGCCGGATGATTTTAGACGAGTGTCCCCCATCCTTTCACAATGAAGCCGGTCAAGATTGCTTTCAAACACCTCAATCACCCAACGTGAACGCCCGCCGAAATCCCATCGGAGGGTGGTGACACCGAATGATTTCAAATGAGTGTCAGCAATACATCACTCAGACAGTGAAGTCGTTTCAGATAGCTTTCAAACATCCTTAATCAACCAACGTAACCACCCAGTTGATTGTTGTGAGGCCGCATGATTTTAGACGAGTGTTCCCCATCCTTCTGAGAATGAAGTCGGTCATGATGGCTTTCAAACATCCTCAAACACCCAACGTGAACGCCTTCCGAAATCCCATCGTAGGGTGGTGACGACGGATGATTTCAAATGAGTGTAAGCAATACATCACTCCGATAGTGAAGTCAGTTCGGACATCTTTCAAACATCCTCAATCAAGCAACGTAACCACCCAGTTGATGGTTGTGACGCCGCATGATTTTAGACGAGTGTCCCCCATCCTTCTAACAATGAAGTCGGTCAAGATGTCTTTCAAACATCCTCCATCACCGAACGTGAACGCCCGTCGAAATCCCATCGGAGGGTAGTGACACCGGATGATTTCAAATGAGTGTCAGCAATTCATAACTTTGACACTGAAGTCCGTTCAGACAGCTTTAAAACATTCTCAATCAACGAACGTAACCACCGAGTTGACGGTTGTGATGCAGGATGATTTTAGACGAGTGTCCCCCATCCTTCTGACAATGAAGTCGGTCAAGATGGCGTTCAAACGTCCTCAATCACCCAACGTGAACGCCCGCCGAAATCCCATCAGAGGGTGGTGACACCGAATGATTTCAAATGATTGTCAGCAATACATCACACCGAAAGTGAAGTCGGTTCAGACAACTTTAAAAAAATACTCAATCAACAAACGTAACCACCCAATTGATGGTTGCGACACCGCATGATTTTAGACGAGAGTCCCCCATCCTTCTGACAATGAAGTCGGTCAAGATGTCTTTCCAACATCCTCAATAACCCAACGTGAACGCTCGCCGAAATCCCATCGGAGGGTGGTGACACCGAATGATTTCAAATGAGTGTCAGCAATACATTACTCTGACAGCGAAGTCGGTTCGATTAGCTTTCAAACATCCTCAATCAACCAACGTAACCACCCAGTTGACGGTTGTGACGCCGCATGAGTTTAGACGAGTTTCCCCCATCCTTCTGACAATGAAGTCGGTCAAGATGGGTTTCAAACATCCTTAATCACCGAAGGTAAAGGTCCGCTGAAATCACATCGGAGGGTGGTGACACCGGATGATTTCAATTGAGTGTCAGCTATACATCACTCTGACAGTGAAGTCGTTTCATACAGCTTTCAAACATCCTCAATCAACCAACGTAACCACCTAGTTGCTGGTTGTGACGCCTGATGATTTTAGACAAGTGTCCCCCATCCTTCTGACAATGAAGCCGATCAAGATTGCTTTCAAACACCTCAATCACCCAACGTGAACGCCTGCCGACATCCCATCGGAGGGTGGAGACACCGAATCAATTCAAATGAGTGTCAACAATACATCACTCAGACAGTGAAGTCTGTTCAGACAGCTTTCAAACAACCTCAATCAACCAACGTAACCACCCAGTTGATGGTTGTGACGCCAGATGATTTTAGACGAGTGTCCCCCATCCTTCTGACAATGAAGCTGGTCAAGATCCTCAATCAGCGAACGTGAACGCCCCTCGAAATCCCATCGGATGGTGGTAACGCCGGATGATTTCGAATGAGTGTCAACAATACATCACTCAGACAGTGAAGTCGATTCGGAAAACTTTCAAGCATCATCAATCAACCAACGTAACCACCCAATTGATGGTTGTGACGCCGATGATTTTAGACGAGTGGCCCCCATGCTTCTGACAATGAAGTCAGTCAAGATGGCTTTCAAGCATCCTCAATCCCGCAACGTGAACGCCCGCCGAAATACCATCGGAGGGTGGTGACACTAGATGATTTCAAATGAGTGTCTGCAATACATCACTCCGACAATGAAGTCGGTTCGGACAGCTTTCAAACATCGTCAATAAACCCACACAGCCACCAGTTTATGGTTGTGACGCCGCATTATTTTAGACGAGTGTCCTCCATCCTTCAGACAATGAAGTCGGTCAAGATGGCTTCCAAACATCCTCAATAAACCAACGTGAACGCCCGCCGAAATCCGATCGGAGGGTGGTGACGCCGAATTATTTCAAATGAGTGTCAGCAATAAATCACTCCGACAGTGAAGTCTGTTCGGAAAGCTTTCAAACATTCTCAATCAACTAACGTAACCACCCAGTCAATTGTTATGACAGCGCGTGGTTTTAGACGAGTGTCCCCCATCCTTCTGACAATGAACAAGGTCAAGATGGCTTTCAACATCCTAAATCACCCAACGTGAACGCCCGCCGAAATACCATCGGAGGGTGGTGACACCGGATGATTTCAAATGAGTGTCAGCAATACATCACTCCGACAGTGACGTCGGTTCGGACATCTTTCAAACGTCGTCATGAAGGTCAAGATGGCTTCCAAACATCCTCAATAAGGCAACGTGAATGCCCGCCGAATTCCCATAGGAGGGTGGTGACAACGAATGATTTCAGATGAGTGTCAGCAATACATCACTTCAACAGTGAAGTTGGTTCGTACAGCTTTCAAACATCCTCCATCAACCAACGTAACCACCCAGTTGATGGTTGTGACGCCGAATGGTTTTAGACGAGTGTCCCCCATCCTTCTGACAATGAAGTTTGTCAAGACGGCTTTCAAACATCCTAATCACCCAACGTGAACGACCGCTGAAATCCCATCGGAAGGTGTTGACGCCGGATGATTTCAAATGAGTGTCAGCAATACATCACTCCGACAGTGAAGTCGGTTCGGAAAACTTTCAAACATCCTCAATCAACCAACGTAACCACCCAGTCGATGGTTGTGACACTGCGTGGTTTTGGACGAGTGTCCCCCATCCTTCTGACAATGAAGTCGGTCAAGATCGCTTTCAAACATCCTCAATCACCCAACGTGAACGCCCGCCAAAATCCCGTCGGCGGGTGGTGACATCGAATAATTTCAAATGAGTGTCAGCAATACATCACTCGGACAGTGAAGTCGGTTCGCACAGCTTTGAAACATCCTCAATCAACCAACAACCACCCAGTTGATGGTTGTGACGCCGCATGATTTTAGACGAGGTTCCCCCATCCTTCTGACAATGAAGTCGGTCAAGATCTCTTTCAAACATCCTCAATCACCTAACTTGAACGCCCGCCAAAATCCCATCCGAGGGTGGTGATGCCGGATGATTTCAAATGAGTATCAGCAATACATCACTCCGATAGTGAAGTCCGTTCGGACAGCTTTCAAACATTCTCAGTCAACCAACGTAACCACCCAGTTGATGGTTGTGACGCCGGATGATTTTAGACGAGTGTTTCCCATGCTTCTGACAATGAAGTCAGTCAAGATGGCTTTCAAACATCCTTAATCCCGCAACGTGAACGCCCGCCGAAATACCATCGAAGGGTGGTGACACTGGATGATTTCCAATGAGTGTTATCAATACATCACTCCGACAGTGAAGTCGGTTCGGACAGCTTTCAAATATCCTCAATAAACCAACGTAACCACCCAGTTTATGGTTGTGATGCCACTAGATTTTAGACGAGCGTCCCCCATCCTTCTAACAATGAAGTCGGTCAAGATGGCTTCCAAACATCTTCAATAAACCAACGTGAACGCCTCCCGAAATCCCATTGGAGGGTGGTGACACTGGATGATTTCAAATGAGTGTCAGCAATACATCACTCCAACAGTGAAGTCGGTTCGGATAGCTTTCAAACATCCTCAATAAACCAACGTAACCACCCAGTCTATTGTTGTGACACCGCGTGGTTTTAGACGAGTGTCCCCCATCCTTCTGACAATGAAGTCGGTCAAGATGGCTTTCAAACATCCTAAATCACCCAACGTGAACGCCCGCCGAAATACCATCGGAGGGTGGTGACACCGGATGATTTCAAATGAGTGTCAGCAATACATCACTCAGACAGTAAACTCGGTTCGGACAGCTTTGAAACATCCTCAATCAACCAACGTAACCACCCAGTTGATGTTTGTGACGCCGGACTACTTTAGACGAGTGTCCCCCATCCTTTTGACAATGAAGTCGGTAGAGATGGCTTTCAAACATCCTCAATCACCCAACGTGAACGCCCACCGAAATCCCATCGGAGGGTGGTGACACCGAATGATTTCAAATGAGTGTTAGCAATACATCACACCGACAGTGAAGTCTGTTCGGAAACCTTTCAAACATCCTCAATCAACAAACGTAACAACCCATTTGATGGTTGTGAGGCCGCATGATTTTAGACGAGTGTCCCCCATCCTTGTGACAATGAAGTCGGTCAAGATCTCTTTCAAACATCCTCAATCACTCAACTTGAACGCCCGCCAAAATCCCATCGGAGGGTGGTGACGCCGGATGATTTGAAATGAGTGTCACAATATCACTCCGACAGGGAAGTCGGTTCGGACAGCTTTCAAACATCCTAAATCAACAAGCGTAACCACCCAGTTGATGGTTGCGTTACCGCATGATTTTAGACGAGTGTCCCCCATCCTTCTGACAACGAAGTCGGTCAAGATCTTTTTCAAACATCCTCAATCACCCAACGTGAACGCCCGCCGAAATCACATCGTAGGGTGGTGGCACCGAATGATTTCAAATGAGTGTCAGCAATACATCACTCAGATAGTGAAGTCGTTCGGACAACTTTCAAACATCCTCAATCAACAAACGTAACCACCAAGTTGATGGTTGTGACGCCGCATGATTTTAGACGAGTGTCCCCCATCCTTCTAACATTGAAGTCGGTCAAGATCTCTTTCAAACATCCTCAATCACTCAACTTGAACGCCCGCCAAAATCCCATCGGAGGGTGGTGACGCCGGATGATTTCAAATGAGTGTCAGCAATACATCACTCCGACAGTGAAGTTGGTTCGGACAGCTTTCAAACATCCTCAATCAACCAACGTAACCACCCAGTTGACGGTTCTTACGCCGCATGATTTTAGATAAGTGTCCCCCATCCTTCTGACAATGAAGTCGGTCAAGATGGCTTTCAAACATCCTCAATCACCCAACATGAACACCCGCCGAAATCCCATCTAAGGGTGGTGACACCGAATGATTTCAAATGAGTTTCAGCAATACATCACTCCGACAGTAAAGTCAGTTCGGAAAGCTTGAAAACTTCCTCAATCAACAAACGTAACCACCCAGGTGATGGTTGTGACGCCGCATGATTTTAGACGAGTGTCCCCCATCGTTCTGCCAATGAAGTCGGTGAAGATGGCTTTCAAACATCCTCAATCAACCAACGTAATCACCCAGTTGATGGTTGTGACGCCGGAGTATTTCTAATGAGTGTCAGCAATACATCAGTCAGACTGTTAAGTTGGTTCGGATAGCTTTCAAGCATCCTCAATCAACCAACGTAACCACCCAGGTTATTGTTTTGACGCTGCATGATTTTAGACGAGTGTCCCCCATCCTTCTAATAATGAAGTCGGTCAAGATGGCTTTCAAACATCCTCAATCACCCAACGTGAATGCCTGCCAAAATCCCATTAGAGGGTGGTGACATCGGATGATTTCAAATGAGTGTCAGCAATACATCACTCCGACAGTGAAGTCGGTTCAGACAGCTTTCAAACATCATCAATCAACCAACGTAACCACAGATAGTATGGTTGTGACGCCGCATGATTTTAGACGTGTGTCAGCAATACATCACTCAGACAGTGAAGTTGGTTCGGACAGCTTTCATAAATCTAAGTCAAAATTCAATATCGGTCCCTTCCGATGCATACTCCATGCATCCAACCTGAGCTTTACTTTAACCAATGCTCTGGAAAGAACATAGCACTTCTCCAAATGCAAGTAAACTCTGTTGTAGATTATCATATCAGTAAAACCCTATGTCTGATAAATCTAGGAAACTTTATTCACATATTCATGTTTACTTTCCAATGTGTTGATGGCACAATAAATAGGATCAAGTATGTGAAAAGGGTTTCAGTTGAATTTATACATAATGTACATATAATCATGAAACAAATCATGTGAACCATGCAACATTAAATGTTATTTTTGATCTATATTAATAAGTAAATCTGATTATATTGAAATGAGTTTTATTTAGGGCATAAAACCCAACAAAATCATGCGGCGTCAGAACCATCAACTGGGTGGTTACGTTGGTTGATTGAGGATGTTTGAAAGCTGTCCGAAATAACTTCACTGTCTGAGTGATGTATTGCTGACACTCATTCAAAATCATCAAGCGTCACAACCATCAACTGGGTGGTTACGTTTATTGATTAAAGATGTTTGAAAGCTGTCCGAACTGACTTCACTGTCGGAGTGATGTATTGTTGACACTCATTTGAAATAATTTGGTGTCACCACCCTCTGATTGGATTTCGGCGGGCGTTCACGTTGGGTGATTAAGGATGTTTGAAAGCCATCTTGAGTGACTTCATTGTCAGAAGGATGGGGGACACTCGTCTATAATCATGCGGCCTCACAACCATCAACTGGGTGGTTACGTTTGTTGATTGAGGATGTTTGAAAGCTGTCCGAATGGACTTCACTGTCTCAGTGATGTATTGCTTACACTCATTTGAAATCATCCTGCGTCACAACCATCAACTGGGTGGTTACGTTGGTTGATTAAAGATATTTGAAAGCTGTCCGAACTGACTTCACTGTCGAAGTGATGTATTGTTGACACTCATTTGAAATCATTCCGTGTCACCACCCTCAGATTGGATTTCACGTTGGGTGATTAAGGATGTTTGAAAGCCATCTTGAGTGACTTCATTGTAAGAAGGATGGGGGACACTCGTCTAAAATCATGCGGCGTCACAACCATCAACTGGGTGGTTAGGTTACTTGCTTGAGGATGTTTGAATGCTGTCCAAACTGACTTAACTGTCAGAGTGATGTATTGCTGACACTCATTTTAAATCATCCGGTGTTACCACCATCTGATGGGATTTCGGCATGCATTCACGATGGGTGATTGAGGATGTTTGAAAGCCATCTTGACCGACTTCATTGTCAGAAGGATGGGGGACACTCGTCTAAAATCATGGGGCGTCACAACCATCAACTGGGTGGTTACGTTACTTGATTGAGGATGTTTGAATGCTGTTCGAACTGACTTAACTGTTGGAGTGATGTATTGCTGACACTCATTTTAAATCATTCGGTGTTACCACCATGTGACGGGATTTCGGCAGGCATTCACGATGGGTGATTGAGGATGTTTGAAAGCCATCTTGACCGACTTCATTATAAGAAGGATGGGGGACACTCGTCTAAAATCATGCGGCGTCAGGACCATCAACTGGGTGGTAACGTTGGTTGATTGAGGATGTTTGAAAGCTGTCCGAACCAACTTTACTGTCTGAGTGATGTATTGCTGACACTCATTTGAAATCATTCGGCGTCACAACCATCAACATGGTGGTTACGTTGGTTGATTGAGGATGTTTGAAATCTGTCTGAACTGACTTGACTGTCGGAGTGATGTATTGCTGACACTCATTTGAAATCATCTAGTGTCACCACCCTCTGATGGAATTTCGGCGGGCGTTTACGTTGGGTGATTAAGGATGTTTGAAAGCCATCTTCAGTGAGTTCATTGTCAGAAGGATGGGGAACACTCATCTAATATCATGCGGCGTCACAACCATCAACTGGGTGGTTACGTTTGTTGATTGAGGATGTTTGAAAGTTGTCCGAACCGACTTCACTGTCTGAGTGATGTATTGCTGACACTAAATCGAAATCATCAAGCGTCACAACCATCAAGTGGGTGGTTACGTTTATTGATTAAAGATGTTTGAAAGTTGTCCGAACTTACTTCACTGTCGGAGTGATGTATTGCTGACACTCATTTAAAATCATTTGGCGTCACCACCCTCCGATGGGATTTCGGCGGGCGTTCATGTTGGGTGATTGAGGATGTTTGAAAGTGATCTTCACCGATTTCATTGCCAAAAGGATGGGGTACACTTGTCGAAAATTATGCGGCGTCACAACCATCAACTGGGTGGTTATGTTTGTTGATTGAGGACGTTTAAAAGTTGTCCGAACTGAGTTCACTGTCGGAGTGATGTATTGTTCACACTCATTTGAAATCATTCGGTGTCACAACCCTCTGATTGGATTTCGGCGGCCGCTCACATTGGGTGATTAAGGATTTTTGAAAGTCATCTTGAGTGACTTCATTGTCAGAAGGATGGGCGACACTCGTCTAAAATCATGCGGCGTCACAACCAGCAACTGGGTGGTTACGTTACTCGATTGAGGATGTTTGAAAGCTGTCCGAACTGACTTCACTGTCAGAGTGATGTATTGCTGACACTCATTTGAAATCATTCGGTGTTACATTCTCTGATGGGATTTCTGCGGGCGTTCACGTTCGGTGATTGACGATGTTTGAATAGCATCTTGACCGACTTATTTGTTAGAAGGATGGGGGACACTCATTTAAAATCATGCGGTGTCAGAACCATCAACTGGGTGGTTACGTTGGTTGATTAAGGATGTTTGAAAGCTGTCCGAACAAACTTCACTGTCGGAGTGATGTATTGTTGACACTCATTTGAAATAATTCGGTGTCACCACCCTCTGATTGGATTTGGGTGGCCTTCACGTTGGGTGATTAAGGATGTTTGAAAGCCATCTTGAGTGAATTCATTGTAAGAAGGATGGGGGACACTCGTCTAAAATCAGGCGGCATCACAACCATCAATTGGGTGGTTACATTACTTGATTGAGGATGTTTGAATGCTGTCCGAACAAACTTCACTGTCTGAGTGATGCATTGCTGACACTCATTTGAAATCATCCGGCGTCACAACCATCAACTGGGTGGTTACGTTGGTTGATTAAAGATATTTGATAGCTTTCCGAACTAACTTAACTGTCGGAGTGTTGTATTGCTGACACTCATTTTAAATCATACCGTGTTACCACCATCTGATGGGATTTCGGCATGCGTTCACGATCGGTGATTGAGGATGTTTGAAAGCCATCTTGACCGACTTCATTGTCAGAAGGATGGGGGACACTCATCTAAAATCATGCAGCGTTAGAACCATCAACTGGGTGGTTACGTTGGTTGATTGAGGATGTTTGAAAGCTGTCCGAACCAACTTCACTGTCTGAGTGATGTATTGCTGACACTCATTTGAAATCATCCGGCGTCACAACCTTTAACTAGGTGGTTACGTTGGTTGATTAAAGATATTTGAAAGCTGTCCGAACTGACTTCACTGTCGGAGTGATGTATTTTCGACACTCATTTGAAATAATTCGATGTAACCACCCTCTGATTGGATTTCGGGGGCGTTCACGTTTAGTGATTAAGGATATTTGAAAGCCATCTTGAGTGACTTCACTATAAGAAGCATGGGGGACACTCGTCTAAAATCATGGGTCGTCACAACCATCAACTGGGTGGTTACGTTACTTGATTGAGGATGTTTGAATGCTGTTCGAACTGACTTAACTGTTGGAGTGATGTATTGCTGACACTCATTTTAAATCATCCGGTGTTACCACCATCTGACGAGATTGCGGCGGGCATTCACGATGGGTGATTGAGGATGTTTGAAAGCCATCTTGACCGACTTCATTGTCAAAAGGATGGGGGACACTCGTCTAAAATCATGCGGCGTCAGCACCATCAACTGGGTGGTTACGTTGGTTGATTGAGGATAATTGAAAGCTGTCCGAACCAACTTCACTGTCTGAGTGATGTATTGCTGACACTCATTTGAAATCATTCGGCGTCACAACCATCAACATGGTGGTTACGTTGGTTGATTGAGGATGTTTGAAATCTGTCTGAACTGACTTGACAGTCGGAGTGATGTATTGTTGACACTCATTTGAAATCATCTAGTGTCACCACCCTTTGATGGGATTTCGGCGGGCGTTCACGTTGGGTGATTAAGGATGTTTGAAAGCCATCTTGAGCGAGTTCATTGTCAGAAGGATGGGGAACACTCGTCTAATATCATGCAGCGTCACAACAATCAACTGGGTGGTTACGTTTGTTGATTGAGGATGTTTGAAAGCTGTCCGAACATACTTCACTGTCAGAGTGATGTGCTGACACTCTTTTAAAATCATTTGGCGTCACCACCCTCCGATGGGATTTCGGCGGGCGTTCATGTTGGGTGATTGAGGATGTTTGAAAGCGATCTTCACCGACTTCATTGCAAAAAGGATGGGGTACACTTGTCTAAAATTATGCGGCGTCACAACCATCAACTGGGTGGTTATGTTTGTTGATTGAGGACGTTTAAAAGTTGTCCGAACTGAGTTCACTGTCGGAGTGATGTATTGTTGACACTAATTTGAAATCATACGGTGTCACAACCCTCTGATTGGATTTGGGCCGGCGCTCACGTTGGGTGATTAAGGATGTTTGAAAGCCATCTTGAGTGACTTCACTGTAAGAAGGATGGCGGACACTCGTCTAAAATCATGCGGTGTCACAACCATCAACTGGGTGGTTAGGTTACTTGCTTGAGGATGTTTGAATGCTTTCCGAACTGACTTAACTGTCGGAGTGATGTATTGCTGACACTCATATTAAATCATCTGGTGTTACCACCATGTGATGGGATTTCGGCTTGCGTTCACGATGGGTGATTGAGGATGTTTGAAAGCCATGTTGACCGACTTCATTGTGAGAAGGATGGGGGACACTCATCTAAAATCATGCGGCGTCAGAACCAGAGTTGATGGTTATGTTGGTTGATTGAGGATGTTTGAAAGCTGTCCAAACCAACTTCACTGTCTGAGTGATGTGTTGCTGACACTCATTTGAAATCATTCGGCGTCACAACCATCAACTTGGTGGTTACGTTGGTCGCTTAAAGTTGTTTAAAAGTTGTCCGAACTAACTTCACTGTCGGAGTGATGTATTGTTGACACTCATTTGAAATAATTCGGTGTCACCACCCTCTGATTGGATTTCGGCGGGGGTTCACGTTGGGTGATTAAGGATGTTTGAAAGCCATCTTGAGTGACTTAATGTAAGAAGGATGGTGGACACTCGTCTAAAATCATGCGGCGTCACAACCATTAACTGGGTTCTTACGTTACTTGATTGAGGATGTTTGAAAGCTATCCGAACGGACTTCATTGTCGGAGTGATGTATTGCTGACACTCATTTAAAATCATCTGGCGTCACCACCCTCCGATGGGATTTCAGCGGGCGTTCATGTTGGGTGATTGAGGATGTTTGAAAGCGATCTTCAAAGATTTCATTGCCAGAAGGATGGGGTACACTTGTCTAAAAATATACAGCGTCACAACCATCAACTGGGTGGTTACGTTTATTTATTGAGTTTGTTTGAAAGCTATCCGAACTGACTTCACTGTCGGATTGATGTATTGTTGACACTCATTTGAAATCATTCGGTGTCACCACCGTCTGATTGGATTTCGTCGAGCGCTCACGTTGGGTGATTTAGGATGCTTGAAAGTCATCTTGAGTGACTTCATCGTCAGAAGGATGGGGGACACTCGTCTAAAATCATGCGGCGTCACAACCATCAACTGGGTGGTTACGTTGGTTGATTGAGGATGTTTGAAAGTTGTCCGAACCGACTTCACTGTCGGTGTGATGTATTGCTGACACTCATTTGAAATCATCCGGCGTCACAACCATCAACTTGGTGGTTACGTTGGTTGCTTAAAGTTGTTTAAAAGCTGTCCGAACTGACTTCACTGTCGGAGTGATGTATTGTTGACACTCATTTGAAATTATTCGTGTCACCACCCTCTGATTGGATTTCGGCGGGGGTTCACGTTGGGTGATTAAGGATGTTTGAAAGCCATCTTGAGTGACTTCATTGTAAGAAGAATGGGGGACACTCGTCTAAAATCATGCGGCGTCACAACCATTAACTGGGTGGTTACGTTACTTGATTGAGGATGTTTGAAAGCTATCCGAACGGACTTCATTGTCGGAGTGATGTATTGCTGACACTCATTTAAAATCATCTGGCGTCACCACCCTCCGATGGGATTTCAGCGGGCGTTCATGTTGGGTGATTGAGGATGTTTGAAAGCGATCTTCACAGATTTCATTGCCAGAAGGATGGGGTACACTTGTCTAAAAATATATAGCGTCACAACCATCCACTGGGTGGTTACGTTTGTTTATTGAGTTTGTTTGAAAGCTATCCGAATTGACTTCACTGTCGGAGTGATGTATTGTTGACACTCATTTGAAATCATTCGGTGTCACCACCGTCTGATTGGATTTCGTCGAGCGCTCACGTTGGGTGATTTAGGATGCTTGAAAGTCATCTTGAGTGACTTCATCGTCAGAAGGATGGGGGACACTCGTCTAAAATCATGCGGCGTCACAACCATCAACTGGGTGGTTACGTTGGTTGATTGAGGATGTTTGAAAGTTGTCCGAACCGACTTCACTATCGGTGTGATGTATTGCTGACACTCATTTGACATCATGCGGTTTCACCACCCTTTGATGGGATTACGGCGGGCGTTCACGTTGGGTGATTGATGATGTTTGAAAGCAATCTTGACAGACTTCATTGTCTGAAGGATGAGGGACACTCATCTGAAATCATGCGGCGTCAGAACCATCAACTAGGTGGTTACATTGGTTGATTGAGGATGTTGGAAAGCTGTCAACACTGACTTAACTATTGGAGTGATGTATTGCTGACACTCAATTTAAATCATTCGGTGTTACCACCATCTGACGGGATTTCGGCGGGCGTTCACGATGGGTGATTGAGGATGTTTGAAAGCCATCTTGACCGACTTCATTGTCAGAAGGATGGGGGACACTCGTCTAAAATCATGCGGCGTCAGGACCATCAACTGGGTGGTTACGTTGGTTGATTGAGGATGTTTGAAAGCTGTCCTAACCAACTTTACTGTCTGAGTGATGTATTGCTGACACTCATTTGAAATCATTCGGCGTCACAACCATCAACATGGTCGTTACGTTGGTTGATTGAGGATGTTTGAAATCTGTCTCATATGACTTGACTGTCGGAGTGATGTTTGAAATCATCTAGTGTCACCACCCTTTCATGGAATTTCGGCGGGCGTTCACGTTGGGTGATTAAGGATGATTGAAAGCCATCTTGAGTGAGTTCATTGTCAGAAGGATGGGGAACACTCGTCTAATATCATGCGGCGTCACAACCATCAACTGTGTAGTTACGTTGGTTGATTGAGGATGTTTGAAAGTTGTCCGAACGGACTTCACTGTCAGAGTGATGTATTGCTGACACTCATTTAAAATCATTTGGCGTCACCACCCTCCGATGGGATTTCGGCGGGCGTTCATGTTGGGTGATTGAGGATGTTTGAAAGCGATCTTCACCGATTTCATTGCCAGAAGGATGGGGTACACTTGTCTAAAATTATGCGGCGTCACAACCATCAACTAGGTGGTTATGTTTGTTGATTGAGGACGTTTAGAAGTTGTCCGAACTGAGTTCACTGTCGGAGTGATGTATTGTTGACACTAATTTGAAATCATACGGTGTCACAACCCTCTGATTGGATTTGGGCCGGCGCTCACGTTGGGTGATTAAGGATGTTTGAAAGTCATCTTGACTGACTTTATTGTTAGAAGGATGGGGGACACTCGTCTAAAATCATGCGGCGTCCCAACCATCAACTGGGTGGTTACGTTGATTGATTGAGGATGTCTGAAAGCTGTCCGAACTGAGTTCACTGTCAGAGTGATGTATTGCTGACACTCATTTGAAATCATCCGGTGTTACCACCCTCTGATGACATTTCGGCGGGCGTTCACGTTGGGTGATTGAGGATGTTTGAAAGCCATCTTGACCGACTTCATTGTGAGAAGGATGGGGGACACTCATCTAAAATCATGCGGCGTCAGAACCATCAACTGGGTGGTTACGTTGGTTTATTGAGGATGTTTGAAAGCTGTCCAAACCAACTTCACTGTCTGAGTGAAGTATTGCTGACACTCATTTGAAATCATCCGCCATCACAACCATCAACTGGGTGGTTACGTTGGTTGCTTAAAGTTGTTTAAAAGCTGTCCGAACTGACTTCACTGTCGAAGTGATGTAATGTTGACACTCATTTGAAATAATTCGGTGTCACCACCCTCTGATTGGATTTCGGCGGGGGTTCACGTTGGGTGATTAAGGATGTTTGAAAGCCATCTTGAGTGACTTCATTGTAAGAAGGATGGGGGACACTCGTCTTAAATCATGCGGCGTCAAAACCATCAACTGGGTGGTTACGTTACTTGATTGAGGGTGTTTGAAAGCTATCCGAATGGACTTCATTGTCGGAGTGATGTATTGCTGACATTCATTTAAAATCATCTGGCGTCACCACTCTCCGATGGGATTTCGGCGGGAGTTCATGTTGGGTGATTGAGGATGTTTGAAAGCGATCTTCACCGCTTTCATTGCCTGAAGGATGGGGTACACTTGTCTAAAATTATGCAGCATCACAACCATCAACTGTGTGGTTACGTTTGTTTATTGAGTTTGTTTGAAAGCTATCCGAACTGACTTCACTGTCGGAGTGATGTATTGTTGACACTCATTTGAAATCATTCGGTGTCACCACCCTCTTATTGGATTTCGTCGAGCGCTCACGTTGGGTGATTTAGGATGTTTGAAAGTCATCTTCAGTGACTTCATCGTCAGAAGGATGGGGGACACTCGTCTAAAATTATGCGGCGTCACAACCATCAACTAGGTGGTTACGTTGGTTGATTGAGGATATTTGAAAGTTGTCCGAACCGACTTCACTGTCGGTGTGATGTATTGCTGATACTCATTTGACACCATGCGGTTTCACCACCCTCTGATGGGATTTCGGCGGGCGTTCATGTTGGGTGATTGAGGATGTTTGAAAGCCATCTTGACAGACTTCATTGTCTGAAGGATGAGGGACACTCATCTGAAATTTTGCGGCGTCAGAACCATCAACTGGGTGGTTACGTTTGTTGATTGAGGATGTTTGAAAGCTGTCAAAACCAACTTCACTATCTGAGTGATGTATTGTTGACACTCATTTGAAATCATCCGGCATCACAACCATCAACTGGGTGGTTACGTTGGTTGATTGAGGATGTTTGAAATCTATCTGAAATGACTTCACTGTCGGAGTGATGTATTGCTGACACTCATTTGAAATCATCTAGTGTCACCACCCTCTGATGGGATTTCGGCGGGCGTTAACGTTGGGTGATTAAGAATGTTTGAAAGCCATCTTGAGTGACTTCATTGTCAGAAGGATGGGGAACACTCGTCTAATATCATGCGGCGTCACAACCATCAACTGGGTGGTTACGTTTGTTGATTGCGGATGTTTGAAAGTTGTCCGAACTGAGTTCACTGTCGGAGTGATGTTGACACTAATTTGAAATCATACGGTGTCACAACCCTCTGAATGGATTTCGGCCGGCACTCACGATGGGTGATTAAGGATATTTGAAAGCCCTCTTGAGTGACTTCATTGTAAGACGGATGGGGGACACTCGTCTAAAATCATGCGCCGTCACAACCATCAACTGGGTGGTTACGTTACTTGATTGAGGATGTTTGAATGCTGTCCGAACTGACTTAACTGTCGGAGTGATGTATTGCTGACACTCATTTTTAATCATCCGGTGTTACCACCATCTGATGGGATTTCGGCGGGCGTTCACGATGGGTGATTGAGGATGTTTGAAAGCCATCTTGACCGACTTCATTGTCAAAAGGATTGGGGAAAATCGTCTAAAATCATGCGGCGTCAGAACCATCAACTGGGTGGTTACGTTGGGTGATTGAGGATGTTTGAAAGCTGTCCGAACCAACTTCACTGTCTGAGTGATGTATTGTTGACACTCATTTGAAATCATCCGGCGTCACAACCATCAACTTGGTGTTTACGTTGGTTGATTGAGGATGTTTGAAATCTATCTGAAATGACTTCACTGTCGGAGTGATGTATTGCTGACACTCATTTGAAATCATCTAGTGTCACCACCCTCTGATGGGATTTCGGCGGGCGTTAACGTTGGGTGATTAAGAATGTTTGAAAGCCATCTTGAGTGACTTCATTGTCAGAAGGATGGGGAACACTCGTCTAATATCATGCGGCGTCACAACCATCAACTGGGTGGTTACGTTTGTTGATTGCGGATGTTTGAAAGTTGTCCGAACTGAGTTCACTGTCGGAGTGATGTTGACACTAATTTGAAATCATACGGTGTCACAACCCTCTGAATGGATTTCGGCCGGCACTCACGTTGGGTGATTAAGGATGTTTGAAAGTCATCTTGAGTGACTTTATTGTCATAAGGATGGGGGACACTCGTCTAAAATCATGCAACGTCAAAACCATCAACTGGGTGGTTGCATTGCTTGATTGAGGATGTTTGAAAGCTGTCCGAATTGAGTTCACTGTCGGAGTGATGTATTGTTCACACTCATTTGAAATCATTCGGTGTCACAACCCTCTGATTGGATTTCGGCGGGCGCTCACATTGGGTGATTAAGGATGTTTGAAAGTTATCTTGAGTGACTTCATTGTCAGAAGGATTGGGAAAACTCGTCTAATATCATGCGGCGTCACAACCATCAACTGGGTGGTTACGTTTGTTGATTGCGGATGTTTGAAAGTTGTCCGAACTGAGTTCACTGTCGGAGTGATGTTGACACTAATTTGAAATCATACAGTGTCACAACCCTCTGAATGGATTTGGGCCGGCACTCACGTTGGGTGATTAAGGATGTTTGAAAGTCATCTTGAGTGACTTTATTGTCATAAGGATGGGGGACACTCGTCTAAAATCATGCGGCGTCAAAATCATCAACTGGGTGGTTACATTGCTTGATTGAGGATGTTTGAAAGCTGTCCGAATTGAGTTCACTGTCGGAGTGATGTATTGTTCACACTCATTTGAAATCATTCGGTGTCACAACCCTCTGATTGGATTTCGGCGGGCGCTCACATTGGGTGATTAAGGATGTTTGAAAATCATCTTGAGTGACTTCATTGTCAGAAGGATGGGGGACACTCTTCTAAAATCATGCGGCGTCACAACCATCAACTGGGTGGTTACGTTACTCGATTGAGGATGTTTGAAAGTTGTCCGAACTGACTTCACTGTCGGATTGATGTATTGCTGACACTCATTTGAAATCATCCGGTGTTACCATTCTCTGATGGGATTTCTGCCGGCGTTCACGTTGGGTGATTGAGGATGTTTGAAAGCCATCTTGACCGACTTCATTGTCAAAAGGATTGGGGAAAATCGTCTAAAATCATGCGGCGTCAGAACCATCAACTGGGTGGTTACGTTGGGTGATTGAGGATGTTTGAAAGCTGTCCGAACCAACTTCACTGTCTGAGTGATGTATTGTTGACACTCATTTGAAATCATCCGGCGTCACAACCATCAACTTGGTGTTTACGTTGGTTGATTGAGGATGTTTGAAATCTATCTGAAATGACTTCACTGTCGGAGTGATGTATTGCTGACACTCATTTGAAATCATCTAGTGTCACCACCCTCTGATGGGATTTCGGCGGGCGTTAACGTTGGGTGATTAAGAATGTTTGAAAGCCATCTTGAGTGACTTCATTGTCAGAAGGATGGGGAACACTCGTCTAATATCATGCGGCGTCACAACCATCAACTGGGTGGTTACGTTTGTTGATTGCGGATGTTTGAAAGTTGTCCGAACTGAGTTCATTGTCGGAGTGATGTTGACACTAATTTGAAATCATACGGTGTCACAACCCTCTGAATGGATTTCGGCCGGCACTCACGTTGGGTGATTAAGGATGTTTGAAAGTCATCTTGAGTGACTTTATTGTCATAAGGATGGGGGACACTCGTCTAAAATCATGCGGCGTCAAAACCATCAACTGGGTGGTTGCATTGCTTGATTGAGGATGTTTGAAAGCTGTCCGAATTGAGTTCACTGTCGGAGTGATGTATTGTTCACACTCATTTGAAATCATTCGGTGTCACAACCCTCTGATTGGATTTCGGCGGGCGCTCACATTGGGTGATTAAGGATGTTTGAAAGTTATCTTGAGTGACTTCATTGTCAGAAGGATGGGGAAAACTCGTCTAATATCATGCGGCGTCACAACCATCAACTGGGTGGTTACGTTTGTTGATTGCGGATGTTTGAAAGTTGTCCGAACTGAGTTCACTGTCGGAGTGATGTTGACACTAATTTGAAATCATACGGTGTCACAACCCTCTGAATGGATTTGGGCCGGCACTCACGTTGGGTGATTAAGGATGTTTGAAAGTCATCTTGAGTGACTTTATTGTCATAAGGATGGGGGACACTCGTCTAAAATCATGCGGCGTCAAAACCATCAACTGGGTGGTTACATTGCTTGATTGAGGATGTTTGAAAGCTGTCCGAATTGAGTTCACTGTCGGAGTGATGTATTGTTCACACTCATTTGCAATCATTCGGTGTCACAACCCTCTGATTGGATTTCGGCGGGCGCTCACATTGGGTGATTAAGGATGTTTGAAAATTATCTTGAGTGACTTCATTGTCAGAAGGATGGGGGACACTCTTCTAAAATCATGCGGCGTCACAACCATCAACTGGGTGGTTACGTTACTCGATTGAGGATGTTTGAAAGCTGTCCGAACTGACTTCACTGTCGGATTGATGTATTGCTGACACTCATTTGAAATCATCCGGTGTTACCATTCTCTGATGGGATTTCTGCGGGCGTTCACGTTGGGTGATTGAGGATGTTTGAATAGCATCTTGACCGACTTAATTGTCAGAAGGATGGGGGACACTCATCTAAAATCATGCGGTGTCAGAACCATTAACTGGGTGGTTACGTTGGTTGATTGAGGATGTTTAAAAGCTATCCGAACCAACTTCACTGTCTAAGTGATGTATTGCTGACACTCATTTGAAATCAACCGGCGTCACAACCATGAACTGGGTGGTTCCGTTGGTTGATTGAGGATGTTTGAAATCTGTATGAACCGACTTCACTGTCGGAGTGATGTATTGCTAACACTCATTTGAAATCATCCGGCGTCACAACCATCAACTGCGAGGTTCTGTTGGTTGATTGAGGATGTTTGAAATCTGTCTGAACCGACTTCCTTGTCGGAGTGATGTATTGCTGACACTCATTTGAAATCATCGTGCGTCACTACCCTTCGATGGGATGTCAGCGGGCGTTCACATTGGGTGATTGAGGTGTTTGAAAGCCATCTTGACCAACTTCATGGTCAGAAGAATGGGGGACACTCGTCTAAAATCATCCGGCGTCACACCCTGTGTTGGGATTTCGGCGGGCGTTCCCGTTGGGTGATTGAGGTTGTTTGAAAGCCATCTTCACCGACTTTATAGCCAGAACGATGGGGGACACTCGTCTATAATCATGCAGCGTCATAACCATCAACTGGGTGGTTACGTTTATTGATTGAGGATGTTTTAAAACTTTCCGAACTGACTTCAGTGTTGGAGTGATGTATTGCTGAAACTCATATGAAATCCTTTATTGTCACCACCCTCCGATGGAATTTTTGCGCGCGTTCACGTTGGGTGATTGAAGTGTTTGAAAGCTATCTTGACCGACTTCATGGTCAGAAGGATGGGGGACACTCGTCTAAAATCATCCAGCGTCACAACCATCAACTGGGTGGTTACGTTGGTTGATTGAGGATGTTTAAAAGTTGTTTGAACCGACTTCACTGTCGGAGTGATGTATTGTTGACACTCATTTGAAATCATCCAGTGTCACCACCTTCCGGTGGGATTTCGGCGAGCGTTCACGTTGGGTGCTTGAGGATGTTTGAAAGCCATCTTCACCGACTTCATTGCCAGAACGATGGGGGACACTCGTCTGAAATCATGCGGCGTCAGGACCATCAACTGGGTGGTTACGTTGGTTGATTGAGGATGTTTGAATGCTTTTCGAACGGACTTCACTGTCGGAGTGATGTATTGCTGACACTCATTTGAAATAATCCACTGTCACCACCATCCGATGGGATTTCGGCGGGGGTTCACGTTGGGCGATTGAGGATGTTTTAAAGCCATCTTCACCGACTTCATTGCCAGAACAATGGGGGACACTCGTCTAAAATCATGCAGCGTCACAACCATCAACTGGTTGGTCACATTTGTTGATTGATGATGTTTCAAAGCTTTCTGAACCGACTTAACTGTCGCAGTGATGTATTGCTGAAACTCATTTGAAATCATTCGCTGTCACCACCCTCCGATGTGATTTCGGCGGGCGTTCAC
The DNA here is from genome assembly GCF_029168945.1 of Cannabis sativa. Taxonomy (NCBI): domain Eukaryota; kingdom Viridiplantae; phylum Streptophyta; class Magnoliopsida; order Rosales; family Cannabaceae; genus Cannabis; species Cannabis sativa. The sequence continues at coordinate 39,339,337 of NC_083606.1, read as the reverse complement.
GTACGGTGATTGAGGTGTTTGAAAGCCATCTTAACCGACTTCATGGTCAGAAGGATTGGGGACACTCGTCTAAAATCATCCGGCGTCACAACCATCAACTGGGTGGTTACGTTTGTTGATTGCGGATGTTTGAAAGTTGTCCGAACTGAGTTCACTGTCGGAGTGATGTATTGTTGACACTAATTTGAAATCATACGGTGTCACAACCCTCTGAATGGATTTCGGCCGGCACTCACGTTGGGTGATTAAGGAAGTTTGAAAGTCATCTTGAGTGACTTTATTGTCATAAGGATGGGGGACACTCGTCTAAAATCATGCGGCGTCACAACCATCAACTGGGTGGTTACATTGCTTGATTGAGGATGTTTGAAAGCTGTCCGAATTGAGTTCACTGTCGGAGTGATGTATTGTTCACACTCATTTGAAATCATTCGGTGTCACAACCCTCTGATTGGATTTCGGCGGGCACTCACATTGGGTGATTAAGGATGTTTGAAAGTCATCTTGAGTGACTTCATTGTAAGAAGGATGGGGGACACTCTTCTAAAATCATGCGGCGTCACAACCATCAACTGGGTGGTTTACGTTACTCGATTGAGGATGTTTGAAAGCTTTCCGAACTGACTTCACTGTCGGATTGATGTATTGCTGACACTCATTTGAAATCATCTGGTGTTACCATTCTCTGATGGGATTTCTGCGGGCGTTCACGTTGGGTGATTGAGGATGTTTGAATAGCATCTTGACCGACTTAATTGTCAGAAGGATGGGGGACACTCATCTAAAATCATGCGGTTTCAAAACCATTAACTGGGTGGTTACGTTGGTTGATTGAGGATGTTTAAAAGCTATCCGAACCAACTTCACTGTCTGAGTGATGTTTTGCTGACACTCATTTGAAATCAACCGGCGTCACAACCATGAACTGGGTGGTTCCGTTGGTTGATTGAGGATGTTTGAAATCTGTATGAACCGACTTCACTGTCGGAGTGATGTATTGCTAACACTCATTTGAAATCATCCGGCGTCACAACCATCAACTGGGAGGTTCTGTTGGTTGATTGAGGATGTTTGAAATCTGTCTGAACCGACTTCCTTGTCGGAGTGATGTATTGCTGGCACTCATTTGAAATCATCCAACTTCATGGTCAGAAGGATGGGGGACACTCGTCTAAAATCATGCGGCCTCACAACCATCAACTGGGTGGTTACGTTTGTTGATTGAGGATGTTTGAAAGCTGTCCGAACGGACTTCACTGTCTCAGTGATGTATTGCTTACACTCATTTGAAATCATCCTGCGTCACAACCATCAACTGGGTGGTTACGTTGGTTGATTAAAGATATTTGAAAGCTGTCCGAACTGACTTCACTGTCGAAGTGATGTATTGTTGACACTCATTTAAAATCATTCGGTGTCACCACCCTCTGATTGGATTTCAGGGGCGTTCACGTTGGGTGATTAAGGATGTTTGAAAGCCATCTTGAGTGACTTCATTGTAAGAAGGATGGCGGACACTCGTCTAAAATCATGCGGTGTCACAACCATCAACTGGGTGGTAATACATCACACCGACAGTGAAGTCTGTTCGGACAACTTTCAAACATCCTGAATCAACCAACGTAACCACCCAGTTGGTCGTAACGCCGCATGATTTTAGATGAGTGTCCCCCATCATTCTAACAATGAATTAGGGCAAGATGGGTTTCAAACCTCCTCAATCACCCAACGTGAACGCCCGCCGAAATCGCATCGAAAGGTGGTGACGCAGGATGATTTCAATTGAGTGTCGCCAATACATCACTCCGACAGTGAAGTCGGTTCGGACAACTTTCAAACATCGCGAATCAACCAACGTAACCACCCAGTTGATGGTTGTGACGCCGCATAATTTTAGACGAGTGTCTTCTATCCTTCTGACAATGAAGTCGATCAAGATGGCTTTCAAACATCCTTAATCACCCAACGTGAGCGCCCGTCGAAATCACATCGCACGTTGGTGACGCCGGATGATTTCTTATGAGTGTCAGCAATACATCATTCGACAGTGAAGTTTGTTCGGACAACTTTCAAACATCCTCAATAAACCAACGTAACCACCCAGTTGAGTGTTCTGACGCCGGATGATTTCAAATGAGTGTCAGCAATACATCACTTCGACCATGAAGTCGGTTCGGACACCTTTAAAACATCCTCAATAAACCAACGCAACCACGCAGTTGAGTGTTGTGACGCCGTATGATTTGAGACGAGTGTCCCCCATCGTTCTGACAATGAAGTCGATCAAGATGGCTTTCAAACATCCTCAATCACACAATGTGAACGCCCGCTGAAATCCCATCAGAGGGTGGTGACCCCGAATGATTTCAAATGAGTGTCAGCAATACAGCACACCGACAGTGAAGTCGATTCGGACAACTTTAAAAAATCCTCAATCAAGAAACGTAACCACCCAGTTGATGGTTGCGACACCGCATGATTTAGACGAGTGTCCCCCATCCTTCTGCAAATGAAGTCTGTCAACATCTCTTTCAAACATTCTCAATAACAAAACGTGAACGCCCGCCGAAATCCCATCGGAGGGTGGTGACACCGAATGATTTCAAATGAGTGTCAGCAATACATCACTCAGACAGTGAAGTCGGTTCGGACAACTTTCAAACATCCTCAATCAACAAACATAACCACCCATTTGATGGTTGGGACGCCGCATGATTTTAGACGAGTGTCCCCCATCCTTCTGACAATGAAGTCGGTCAAGTTCTCTTTCAAACATCCTCAATCACCAAACTTGAACGCCTGCCAAAATCCCATCGGAGGGTGGTGACGCCAGATGATTTCAAATGAGTGTCAGCAATACAAACCTCCGACAGGGAAGTCGGTTCGGACAACTTTCAAACATCGTCAATAAACCAAAGTAACCCCCCAGTTGATGGTTGTGACGCCGCATTATTTTAGACGAGTGTGCCCCATCCTTCTGACAATGAAGTCAGTCAAGATGGCTTTCAAACATCCTCAATCAACAACGTGAACGCCCGCCGAAATCCCATCGGAGGGTGGTGACACCGAATGATTTCAAATGAGTGTCAGCAATACATCACTCAGACAGGGAAGTCGGTTCGGTTAGCTTTCAAACATCCTCAATCAACCAACGTAACCACCCAGTTGATGGTTGTGACGCCGCATTATTTTAGACGAGTTTGCCCCATCCTTCGGATAATGAAGTCGGTCAAGATGGCTTTCAAACATCCTCAATAACCCAATGTGAACACCCGCCGAAATCCCATCAGAGGGTGGTGACACCGGAGGATTTCAAATGAGTGTCAGCAATACATCACTCAGACAGTGAACTCGGTTCGGACAGATTTCAAACATCCTCAATCAACCAACGTAACTACCCAGTTGATGGTTGTGACGCCGCACTATTTTTGACGAGTGTCCCCCATCCTTCTGACAATGAAGTCGGTCTAGCTGGCTTTCAAACATCATCAATCACCCAACCTGAACGCCCGCCGAAATCCCATCCGAGTGTGGTGACACCGGATGATATCAAATGAGTGTCAGCAATACATCACTCCGACAGTGAAGTAGGTTCAGACAGCTTTCAAACATCCTCAATTAACCAATGTAACCACCCAGTTGATGGTTGTGAGACGCCAGATTATTTTAGACGAGTGTCCCCCATCCTTTTGACAATGAAGTCGGTAGAGATGGCTTTCAAACATCCTCAATCACCCAACGTGAACGCCCCCCGAAATCCCATTGGAGGGTGGTGACACCGAATGATTTCAAATGAGTGTCAGCAATATATCACTCCGACAGTGAAGTCAGTTCGGACAGCTTTCAAACATCCTCAATCAACCAACGTAACCACCAAGTTGACGGTTTGTGACGGCGCATTAGTTTAGACGAGTTTCCCCCATCCTTCTGACAATGAAGTCGGTCAAGATGGCTTTCAAACATCCTTAATCACCGAACGTGAACGTCCGCTGAAATCACATCGGAGGGTGGTGATACCGGATCATTTCAATTGATTGTCAGCAATACATCACTCCGATAGTGAAGTTGTTTCAGACAGCCTTCAAACATCCTCAATCAACCAACGTAACCACCCAGTTGGATGATTTTAGACGAGTGTCCCCCATCCTTTTTACAATGAAGTCGGTCAAGATGTCTTTCAAACATCCTCATTAACCCAACGTGAACGCCCGCCGAAATCCCATCGGAGGGTGGTGACACCGGATGATTTCAATTGAGCGTTAGCAATACATCACTCCGACAGTGAAGTCGTTTCAGACAGCTTTAAAACATCCTCAATCAACCAACGTAACCAATCAGTTGATGGTTGTGACGCCGGATGATTTTAGACGACTGTCCCCCATCCTTTTAACAATGAAGCTAGTCAAGATTGCTTTCAAACACCTTTAATCAGCCAACGTGAACGCTTGCCGACATCCCATCGGAGGGTGGAGACACCGAATGAATTCAAATGAGTGTCGGCAATACATCACTCCGACAGTGAAGTCGGTTCGGAAAGCTTTCAAACATCCTCAATCAACCAACGTAACCACCCAGTTGATGGTTGTGACGCCGCATGATTTTAGACGAGTGTCCCCCATCCTTCTAACAATGAAGTCGATCAAGACGGCTTTCAAACATCCTTAATCACCAAACGTGAACGCCCGTCGAAGTCCCATCGGAGGGTGGTGACACCGGATGATTTCAAATGAGTGTCAGCAATACTTAACTTTGACGCTGAAGTCGGTTCAGACAACTTTAAAACATTCCCAATCAACGAACGTAACAACAACCGAGTTGACGGTTGTCACGACGGATGATTTTAAGCGAGTGTTCCCCATCCTTCTGAAAATGAAGTCGGTCAAGATGGCGTTCAAACATCCTCAATCACCCAACGTGAACGCCCGCCGAAATCCCATCCGACGGTGGTGACACCGAATGATTTCAAATGAGTGTCAGCAATACATCACACCGGCAGAGAAGTCGGTTCGGACAACTTTAAAAAAATCCTCAATCAACAAACAGAACCACCCAGTTGATGGTTGCGACACCGAATGAGTTTAGACGAGAGACCCCCATCCTTCTCTGCCAATGAAGTCGGTCAAGATGTCTTTCAAACATCCTCAATAACCCAACGTGAACGCCCGCCGAAATCCCATCAGAGGGTGGTGACACCGAATGATTTTAAATGAGTGTCAGCAATACATTACTCCGACAGCGAAGTCGGTTCGGTTAGCTTTCAAACATCCTCAATTAACCAACGTAATCATCCAGTTGACGGTTTGTGACGCCGCATGAGTTTAGACGAGTTTCCCCCATCCTTCTGATAATGAAGTCGGTCAAGATGGCTTTCAAACATCCTTAATCACCGAACGTGAACGTCCGTTGAAATCACATCAGAGGGTGGTGATACCGGATGATTTCAATTGAGTGTCAGCAATACCTCACTCAGACAGTGAAGTCGGTTTGGACAGCTTTCAAACAGCCTCAATAAACCAACGTAACCACCCAGTTGATGGTTGTGACGCAGCATGATTTTTGACGAATTTCCCCCATCCTTCTGACAATGAAGTCGGCCAAGATGGCTTTCAAACATCCTTAATCAACTAACGTGAACGGCCACCGAAATCACATCGGAGGGTGGTGACACCGGATGATTTCAAAAGTGTGTACGCAATACATCAGTCCGACAGTAAAGTCGTTTGAGACAGCTTTTAAACATCCTCAATCAACCAACGTAACCACCCAGTTGATAGTTGTGACGCCGGATGATTTTAGACGAGTGTCCCCAATCCTTCTGACAATGAAGCTGGTCAAGATCCTCAATCACCGAACGTGAACGCCGCCCGAAATCCCATCGGATCGTGGTGATGCCGGATGATTACAAATGAGTGTCAGCAATACATCACTCCGACAAGGAAGTCGGTTCGGACAGCTTTCAAACATCCTTAATCAACCAACGTAGCCACCCAGTTGATTGTCTTAACGCCGCATTATTTTAGACGAGTGTGCCCAATTCTTCTGACAATGAAGTCGGTCAAGATGGCTTTCAAACATCCTCAATCACCCAACGTGAACGCCCGCCGAAATCCCATTAGAGGGTGGTGACACTGGATGATTTCAAATGAGTGTCAGCAATACATCACTCAAACAGTGAACTCGGTTCGGACAGCTTTGAAACATCCTCAAATAACCAACGTAACCACCCAGTTGATGGTAGTGACGCCGCACTATTTTAGACGAGTGTCCCCCATCCTTCTGACAATGAAGTCGGTGAAGATGGCTTTCAAGCATCCTCAATCACCCAACGTGAACGCCCGCCAAAATCCCATCCGAGGGTTGTGACACCGGATGATTTCAAATTTGTGTCAGCTATACATCACTCCGATAGTGAAGTCGGTTTGACAGCTTTCAAACATTCTCAATCAACAAACGTAACCACCCAGTTGATGGTTGTGACGCCGGATGATTTTAGACGAGTGTCCCCCATCCTTCTGAGAATGAAGTCAGTGGAGATGGCTTTCAAACATCCTCAATCACCCAACGTGAACGCCCACCGAAATCCCATCGGAGGTTGGTGACACTGGATGATTATAAATGAGTGTCAGCAATACATCACTCCGACAGTGAAGTCGGTTCAAATAGCTTTCAAACACCCTCAATCAACCAACGTAACCACCAAGTTGATGGTTGTGACGCCGCATCATTTTAGACGAGTGTCCCCCATCCTTCTGACAATGAATTCGATCAAGATGGGTTTCAAACATCCTCAATCACCCAACGTGAACGCCCGCCGAAATTTGCATCGAAAGGTGGTGACGCCGGATGATTTCAAATGAGTGTCGGCAATACATCACTCCGACAGTGAAGTCGTTTTAGATAGCTTTCAAACATCCTCAATCAACCAACGTAACCAGCCAGTTGATGATTGTGACGCCGGATGATTTTAGACGAGTGTCCCCCATCCTTCTGACAATGAAGCCAGTCAAGATCCTCAATCACTGAACGTGAACGCCCCCCGAAATCCCATCGGAGGCTAGTAACGCACGATGATTTCAAATGAGTGTCACCAATACATCACTCAGACAGTGAAGTCGGTTTGGACAGCTTTCAAGCATCCTAAATCAACCAACGTAACCACCGAGTTGATTGTTGTGACGCGCATGATTTTTGACTAGTTTCCCCCTCCTTCTGACAATGAAGTCTGTCAAGATGGCTTTCAAACATCCTCAATCAACCAACGTGAACGCCCGCCGAAATCACGTTGGAGGGTGGTGACGCCGGATGATTTCAAATGGTGTCAGGAATACATCATTCCGACAGTGAAGTTGGTTCGGACAACTTTCAAACATCCTCAATAAACCAAGGTAACCACCTAGTTGAGTGTTGTGACGCCGGATGATTTCAAATGAGTGTCAGCAATACATCACTTCGACAGTGAAGTCGGTTCGGACGCCTTTAGAAAATCCTCAATCAACAAACGTAACCACCCTGTTGATGGTTGCGACACCGCATGATTTTAGACGAGTGTCCCCCATCCTTTTGCCAATGAAGTCGATCAAGATCTCTGTCAAACATCCTCAATCACCCAACGTGAACAACCGCCAAAATCCCATCTGAGGGTGGTGAAACCGAATGATTTCAAATGAGTGTCAGCAATACATCCCTTAGACAGTGAAGTCGGTTCGGACAACTTTCAAACATCCTTAATCAACAAACGTAACCACCCATTTGATGGTTGTGACGCCGCATGATTTTAGACGAGTGTCCCCCATCCTTCTTACAATGAAGTCGGTCAAGATCTCTTTCAAACATCCTCAGTCAACCAACTTGAACGCCCGCAAAAATCCCATCGGAGGGTGGTGATGCGGGATGATCTCAAATGAGTGTCAGCAATACATCACACCGACAGTGAAGTCAGTTCGGACAGCTATCAAACATCCTCAATCACCTAACTTGAACGCCTGCAAAAATCCCATCGGAGGGTGGTGATGCCGGATGATTTCAAATGAGTGTCAGCAATACATCACTCCGACAAGGAAGTCGGTTCGGAGAGCTTTCAAACATCCTTAATCAACCAACGTAGCCACCCAGTTGATGGTTGTAACGCCGCATTATTTTAGACGAGTGTGACCAATTCTTCTGACAATGAAGTCGGTCAAGATGGCTTTCAAACATCCTCAATCACCCAACGTGAACGCCCGCCGAAATCCCATTAGAGGGTGGTGACACTGGATGATTTCAAGTGAGTGTCAGCAATACATCACTCAAACAGTGAACTCGGTTCGGACAGCTTTGAAACATCCTCAAATAACCAACGTAACCACCCAGTTGATGGTAGTGACGCCGCACTATTTTAGACGAGGGTCCCCCATCCTTCTGACAATGAAATCGGTCAAGATGGCTTTCAAGCATCCTCAATCACCCAACGTGAAGGCCCGCCGAAATCCAATCCGAGGGTTGTGACACCGGATGATTTCAAATGAGTGTCAACAATACAACACTCTGATAGTGAAGTCGGTTCGGACCGCTTTCAAACATTCTCAATCAACAAACGTAACCACCCAGTTGATGGTTGTGACGCCGGATGATTTTAGACGAGTGTCCCCCATCCTTCTGATAATGAAGTCAGTAGAGATGGCTTTCAAACATCCTCAATCACCCAACGTGAACGCCCACCGAAATGCCATCGGAGGTTGGTGACACTGGATGATTATAAATGAGTGTCAGCAATACATCACTCCGACAGTGAAGTCGGTTCAGATAGCTTTCAAACACCCTCAATCAACCAACGTAACCACCAAGTTGATGGTTGTTACGCCGCATCATTTTAGACGAGTGTCCCCCATCCTTCTGACAATAAATTCGCTCAAGATGGGTTTCAAACATCCTCACTCACCCAACATGAACGCCTGCCGAAATCGCATCGAAAGGTGGTAACGCCGGATGATTTCAAATGAGTGTCGGCAATACATCACTCCGACAGTGAAGTCGTTTTAGACAGCTTTCAAACATCCTCAATCAACCAACGTAACCACCCAGCTGATGATTGTGACGCCGGAGGATTTTAGACGAGTGTCCCCCATCCTTCTGAAAATGAAGCCAGTCAAGATCCTCAATCACCGAACGTGAACGCCCCCCGAAATCCCATCAGAGGCTGGTAACGCCCGATGATTTCAAATGAGTGTCACCAATACATCACTCAGACAGTGAAGTCGGTTTGGACAGCTTTCAAGCATCCTAAATCAACCAACGTAACTACCGAGTTGATTGTTGTGACGCCGCATGATTTTTGACTTGTTTCCTCCTCCTTCTGACAATGAAGTCGGTCAAGATGGCTTTCAAAAATCCTTAATCACCCAACGTGAACGCTCTCCGAAATCCCATCAGCGGGTGGTGACACCGGATGATTTGAAATGAGTGTCAGCAATACATCACTCCGATAGTGAAGTCGGTTCAGACAGCTTTCAAATGTCGTCATGAAGGTCAAGATGGCTTTAAAATCACCCAACGTGAACGCCCGCGGAAATCCCATCGGAGGGTGGTGACACCAGATGATTTCAAATGAGTCTCAGCAATACATAACTCCGACAGTGAAGTCTTTTCGGACAGCTTTCAAACATCCTCAATCAACCCACACACCCACCCAGTTTATGGTTGTGACGCCGCATTATTTTAGACGAGTGTCCCCCATCCTTCTGACAATGAAGTCGGTCAAGATGGCTTCCAAACATCCTCAAGAAACCAACGTGAACGCCCGCCGAAATCCCATCGGAGGGTGGTGACGCCGAATTATTTCAAATGAGTGTCAGCAATAAATCACTCCGACAGTGAAGTCGGTTCAGACAGCTTTAAAACATTCTCAATCATCGAACGTAACCAACGAGTTGACGGTTGTGATGCCGGATGATTTTAGACGAGTGTCCCCCATCTTTCTAACAATGAAGTCGGTCAAGATGGCGTTCAAACATCCTCAATCACACAACGTGAACGCCCGCCGAAATCCCATCAGAGGGTGGTGACACGGAATGATTTCAAATGAGTCCCAGCAATACATCACACCGAAAGTGAAGTCGGTTCGGACAACTTTTATCCTCAATCAACAAACGTAACCACCCAATTGATGGTTGCGACACCGCATGATTTTAGACGAGAGTCCCCCATCCTTTTGACAATGAAGTCGGTCAAGATGTCTTTCAAACATCCTCAATAACCCAACGTGAACGCCCGCCGAAATCCCATCGGAGGGTGGTGACACCGAATGATTTCAAATGAGTGTCAGCAATACATTACTCCGACAGCGAAGTCGGTTCGGTTAGCTTTCAAACATCCTCAATCAACCAACGTAACCACCCAGTTTACGGTTGTGACGCCGCATGAGTTTAGACGAGTTTCCCCAATCCTTCTGACAATGAAGTCGGTTAAGATGGCTTTCAAACGTCCTTAATCACCGAAGATGAACGTCCGCTGAAATCACACCGGATGATTTCAATTGAGTGTCAGCAATACATCACTCAAACAGTGAAGTCGTTTCATACAGCTTTCAAACATCCTCAATCAACCAACGTAACCACGCAGTTGCTGGTTGTGACGCCTGATGATTTTAGACAAGTGTCCCCCATCCTTCTGACAATGAAGCCGGTCAAGATTGCTTTCAAACACCTCAATCACCCAACGTGAACGCCCGCCGACATCCCATCGAATGGTGGAGACACCGAATCAATTTAAATGAGTGTCAGCAACACATCACTCAGACAGTGAAGTCTGTTCGGACAGCTTTCAAACAGCCTCAATCAACCAACGTAACCACCCAGTTGATGGTTGTGACGCCAGATGATGTTAGACGAATGTCCCCCATCCTTCTGACAATGAAGCTTGTCAAGATCCTCAATCACCGAACGTGAACACCCCCCGAAATCCCATCGGATGGTGGTTACGCCGGATGATTTCAAATGAGTGTCAACAATACATCACTCAGACAGTGAAGTCGATTCGGAAAACTTTCAAGCATCATCAATCAACCAACGTAACCACCCAGTTGATTGTTGAGACGCCGGATGATTTTAGACGAGTGGCCCCCATGCTTCTGACAATGAAGTCAGTCAAGATGGCTTTCAAGCATCCTCAATCCCGCAACGTGAACGCCCGCCGAAATACCATCGGAGGGTGGTGACACTGGATGATTTCAAATGAGTGCCAGCAATACAACACTTCGACAATGAAGTCGGTTCGGACAGCTTTCAAACATCCTCAATAAACCCACACAGCCACCCAGTTTATGGTTGTGACGCCGCATTATTTTAGACGAGTGTCCCCCATCCTTCTGACAATGAAGTCGGTCAAGATGGCGTCCAAACATCCTCAATAAACCAACGAAAACGCCCGCCGAAATCCCATCGGAGGGTGGTGACACTGGATGATTTCAAATGAGTGTCAGCTATACATCACTCCGACAGTGAAGTCGGTTCGGACAGCTTTCAAACATCCTCAATGAACCAACGTAACCACCCAGTCTATTGTTGTGACACCGCGTGGTTTTAGACGAGTGTCCCCCATATTTCTGACAATGAAGTCTGTCAAGATAGCTTTCAAACATCCTAAATAACCCAACGTGAACGCCCGCCGAAATACCATCGGAGGGTGGTGACACCGGATGATTTCAAATGAGTGTCAGCAATACATCACCCAGACAATAAACTCGGTTCGGACAGCTTTGAAACATTCTCAATCAACCAACGTAACCACCCAGTTGATCGTTGTGACGCCGCATTATTTTAGACGAGTGTCCCCCATCCTTCTGACAATGAAGTCGATAGAGATGGCTTTCAAACATCCTCAATCACCCAACGTGAACGCCCACCGAAATCCCATCGGAGGGTGGTGATACCGAATGATTTCAAATGAGTGTCAGCAATACATAACTTTGACAGTGAAGTTGGTTCGGACAGCTTTAATAAATCTAAGTCAAAGTTCAATATCGGTCCCTTCCGATGCATACTCCATGCATCCAACCTAAGTTTTACTTTAACCAATTCTCTGGAAAGAACATAGCACTTCTCCAAATGCAAGTAAACTCTGTTGTAGATTGTCATATCAGTAAAACCCTATGTCTGATAAATCTAGGAAACTTTACACACATAGTCATGTTTACTTTCCAATGTGTTGACGGCACAATAAAGAGGATCAAGTATGTGAAAAGGGTTTCAAATGAATTTATACATTATGTACATATAATCATGAAATAAATCATGTGAACCATGCAACATTAAATGTTATTTCTCATCTATATTAATATAAGTAAATCTGATTATATTGAAATGAGTTTTATTTAGGGCATAAAACCCAACAAAATCATGCGGGGTCAGAACCATCAACTGGGTGGTTACGTTGGTTGATTGAGGATGTTTGAAAGTTGTCCGAACTAACTTCACTGTCTTAGTGATGTAGTGTTGACGCCGGATGATTTCAAATGAGTGTCAGCAATACATCACTCCGACAGTGAAATCAGTTCGGAAAACTTTCTAGCATCCTCAATCAACCAACGTAACCACCCAGTTGATGGTTGTGACGCTGGATGATTTTAGACGAGTGTCCCCCATGCTTCTGACAATGAAGTCAGTCAAGATGGCTTTCAGACATCCTCAATCCCGCAACGTGAACGCCCGCCGAAATACCATCAGAGGGTGGTGACACTGAATGATTTCAAATGAGTCTCAGCAACATATCACTCCGACAGTGAAGTCGGTTCGTAAAGCTTTCAAACATTCTCAATCAACCAACGTAACCACCCAGTCGTTTGTTATGACACCGCGTGGTTTTAGACGAGTGTCCGCCATCCTTCTGACAATGAAGTCGGTCAAGATGGCTTTCAAACATCCTCAATCACCCAACGTGAACACCCGCCGAAATCGCATCGAAAGGTAGTGACGTTGGATGATTTCAAATGAGTGTCGGCAATACATCACCCCGACAGTGAAGTCGGTTCGGACAACTTTCAAACATCCTGAATTAACCAACGTAACCACCCAGTCGATGGTTGTCACGCCGGATGATTTTAGACCAGTGTCCCCCATCCTTCTGATAATGAAGTCGGTAGAGATGGCTTTCAAACATCCTCAATCACCCAACGTGAACGCCCGCCGAAATCCCATCAGAGGGTGGTGACACCGAATTATTTCAAATGAGTGTCAGCAATACATCACACCGACAGTGAAGTCGGTTCGGACAACTTTAAAAAATCCTCAATCAACAAACGTAACCACCTAGTTGATGGTTGCGACACCACATGATTTTAGACGAGTGTCCCCCATCCTTCTGCCAACGAAGTCGGTCAAGATGTCTTTCAAACATCCTCATTAACCCGACTTGAACGCCCGCCGAAATCCCATCGGAGGGTGGTAACACCGGATGATTTCAATTGAGTGTCAGCAATACATCACTCCGACGGTGAAGTCGTTTCTGCATGCCTTTAAAACATCCTTAATCAACCAACGTAACCACCCAGTTGATGGTAGTGACGTCGGATGATTTTAGACGAGTGTCCCCCATCCTTCTGACGATGAAGTCGGTCAAGATGGCTTTCAAACATCCTCAATCACCCAACTTGAACGCCTTCCGAAATCCCATCGCAGGGTGGTGACGCCGGATGATTTCAAATGAGTGTTAGCAATACATCACTTCGATAGTGAAGTCAGTTCAGACATCTTTCAAACATCCTCAATCAACCAACGTAGTCACCCAGTTGATGGTTGTGACGCCGCATGATTTTAGACGAGTGTGCCCCATCCTTCTAACAATGAAGTCGGTCAAGATGTCTTTCAAACATCCTCCATCATCAAACGTGAACGCCCGTCGAAATCCCATCGGAGGGTGGTGACACCGGATGATTTCAAATGAGTGTCAGCAATATATAACTTTGACACTGAAGTCGGTTCAGACAGCTTTAAAACATTCTCAATCAACGAACGTAACGACCGAGTTGACGGTTGTGACGCCGGATGATTTTCGACGAGTGTCCCCCATCCTTCTGACAATAAAGTCGGTCAAGATGGCGTTCAAACATCCTCAATCACCCAACGTGAACGCCCGCCGAAATCCCATCAGAGGGTGGTGACAACGAATTATTTCAGATGAGTGTCAGCAATACATCACACTGACAGTGAAGTTGGTTCGGACAACTTTGAAAAAAATCCTCAATCAACAAACGTAACCACCCAGTTGATCGTTGCGACACCGCATGATTTTAGACGAGAGTCCCCCATCCTTCTGACAATGAGGTCGGTCAAGATGGCTTTCAAACATCCTCAATCACCCAACGTGAACGCCCGCTGAAATCCCATCATAGGGTGGTGACACCGAATGATTTCAAATGAGTGTCAGCAATACATTACTACGACAGCGAAGTCGGTGCGGTTAGCTTTCAAATATCCTCAATCAACTAACGTAACCACCCAGTTGACGGTTGTGACGCCGCATGAGTTTAGACGAGTTTCCCCCATCCTTCTGAAAATGAAGTCGGTCAAGATGGCTTTCAAACATCCTCAATCACCCAACGTGAACGCCCGCTGAAATCCCATCATAGGGTGGTGACACCGAATGATTTCAAATGAGTGTCAGCAATACATTACTACGACAGCGAAGTCGGTGCGGTTAGCTTTCAAATATCCTCAATCAACTAACGTAACCACCCAGTTGACGGTTGTGACGCCGCATGAGTTTAGACGAGTTTCCCCCATCCTTCTGAAAATGAAGTCGGTCAAGATGGCTTTCAAACATCCTTAATCACCGAACGTGAACGTCCGCCGAAATCACATCGAAGGGTGGTGACACCGGATGATTTTTATTGAGTGTCAGCAATACATCACTCCGTCAGTGAAGTCGGTTCAGACAGCTTTCATATGTCGTCAAGAAGGTCAAGGTAGCTTTCAAACATCCTCAATCACCCAATGAGAACGCCCGTTGAAATCCCATCGGAGGGTGGTGACATCGGATGATTTTAAATGAGTCTCAACAATACATCACTCCGACAGTGAAGTCGGTTCGGACAGGTTTCAAACATCCTCAATTAACCCACGTAACCACCTTGTTGATGGTTGTGACTCCGGATTATTTTAAACGAGTGTCCCCCATCCTTCTGGCAATGAAGTCGGTCAAGACGGCTTTCAAACATCCTCAATCACCCAACGTGAACGCCTGTCGAAATCCCATTAGAGGATGGTGACACCAGATGGTTTCAAATGAGTGTTACAATAGATCACTCCTACAGTTAAGTCGGTACGGAAAGCTTTCAAACATCCTCAATCAACCAACGTAACCACACAGCTAATGGTTGCGACGCCGCATGATTTTAGACGAGTGTCCCCCATCCTTCTAAAAATGAAGTCGGTCAAGATGGCTTTCAAACATCCTCAATCACCCAAGGTGTACGCCCGCTGAAATCCCATCGGAAGGTGTTGACGTCGGATGATTTCAAATGAGTGTCAGCAATACATCACTCCGACAGTGAAATCGATTCGGAAAACTTTCAAGCATCATCAATCAACCAACGTAACCACCCAGTTGATGGTTGTTACGCCGGATGATTTTAGACGAGTTTCCCCCATGCTTCTGACAATGATTTCAGTCAAGATGGCTTTCAAACATCCTCAATCCCGCAATGTGAACGCCCGCCGAAATACGATTGGAGGGTGGTGACACTGGATGATTTCAAATGAGTGTCAGCAATACATCTCTCCGACAGTGAAGTTAGTTCAGACAGCTTTCAAACATCCTCAATAAACCAACATAGCCACCCAGTTTATGGTTGTGACGCCGCATGATTTTAGACGAGTGTCCCCCATCCTTCTGACAATGAGGTCGGTCAAGATGGCTTTCAAACATCCTCAATCACCCAACGTGAACGCCCGCTGAAATCCCATCATAGGGTGGTGACACCGAATGATTTCAAATGAGTGTCAGCAATACATCACACCGACAGTGAAGTTGGTTCAGACAACTTTAAACAATCCTCAATCAACAAACGTAACCACCCTGTTGATGGTTTCGACACCGCATGATTTTAGACGAGTGTCCCCCATCCTTCTGACAATGAAGCCGGTCAAGATGTCTTTCAAACATCCTCAATAACCCAACGTGAACGCCCGCCGAAATCCCATTGGAGGATGGTGACACCGGATGATTTCAATTGAGTATCAGCAATACATCACTCTGACAGTGAAGTCGTTTCAGACAGCTTTAAAACATCCTCAATTAACCAACTTAACCAACCAGTTGATGGTTGTGATGCCGGATGATTTTAGACGAGTGTCCCCCATCCTTTTGACAATGAAGCCGGTCAAGATTGCTTTCAAACACCTCAATCACCCAACATGAATGCCCGCCGACATCTCATCAGAGGGTGGAGACACCGAATGAATTCAATTGAGTGTCAGCAATACATCACTCAGACAGTGAAGTCGGTTCGGACAGCTTTCAAACATCCTCAATCAACCAACGTAACCACCCAGTTGATGGTTGTGACGCGGCATGATTTTAGACGAGTGTCCCCCATCCTTCTGACAATGAAGTCGGTCAAGATGTCTTTCAAACATCCTCCATCATCGAACGTGAACGCCCGTCGAAATCCCATCGGAGGGTGGTGACACCATATGATTTCAAATGAGTGTCAGCAATACATAAGTTTGACACTGAAGTCGGTTCAGACAGCTTTCAAACTTTCTCAATCAACGTACGTAACCACCGAGTTGACGGTTGTGACGCCAGATGATTTAGACGAGTGTCCCCCATCCTTCTGACAATGAAGTCGGTCAAGATGGCTTTCAGACATCCTCAATCACCCAACGTGAACGCCCGCTGAAATCCCATCAGAGGATGGTGACACCGAATGATTTCAAATGAGTGTCAGCAATACATCACACCCACAGTGAAGTCGGTTCGGAAAACTTTAAAAAATCCTCAATCCACAAAAGTAACCACCCAGTTGATGTGTAACGCCCTAATCTATAGAGACGCCACGTGTGTGATTTTATAAACTAGTTTAATACTAATATAATAATTAATTATTAAAAACCGTGATAATATTAAAAACTTGACTAAAATAAAACACTAAAAATGGACATTATAACAGCATAAAAAGTGTGTTCCGAGAATCCCTGTTATAAAAAGTTTTGCTAAAAAAATATATACGACAACCATTTAAACATAAAATCAAAATATACAGCAGATACAGCCAGTCTAAAACAACTCCTGGCAACTCCGCACGCAGGCCGGCGAGGTCAATATGTACATTGCTGGAGAAGACTGCCACCTCATGGTTGATCTAGCTTTTCTTTGCCTTTACCTGCACCACATAGCACCCGTGAGTCACAAGGACTCAACAAGAAAAGTAATAATAACAATAATATAACTTATTATTCGAATATTGTCATTTATACACAATAAGAATCAAACCATCACACTTTGTTCATAAGATGAAATCCAAATCACTATTGGCATCTGCCACGAATAAACATTAGTATACAGATATTTGGTAATACAAAACCATTATACCAATAATGGAATTCACATTCATTTAATCATATAAAAAATATATATGTTACCTCATAAAGCAACCATCTTCATGACATCATGTTGCCTAATTAGGCAAGTCGATGCTTTAATCTGATGATCTTGTATTGTATCGCCTAATCAAGCAAGCACGTGCCATAGCCTGGCACCCATATGTCGCATAACTGCATCACCTAATCAGGTGAGCCTATGCCCAAAAACCCGCACCCATATATCATATAATTGCATCACCTAATCAGGTGACCCCGTGCCACAATCTGGCACCAATATATCGCATCGTCTAATTAGACGAGCTCGTACCTACGCCCGGTACTTTTCATGTCACTAACGCCCGTACTTACGGCCAGTAAGTCGCCAGGAAAATCGCATCACCTAATCAGGTGAGCCCGTACCTACACTCGGTACTCATCATATATCACTGACGCCCGTACTTACGCCCAGTACGTTACCAGGAAAATTGCATCACCTAATCAGGTGAGCCCACATATCACATGCATAATATTATCACATTATCAATACTCAACCAATCAATCTTTTTAATATATAACAATATTAACTATATCTCAATATTAATCAATTCATAACAATACTAATTGTATTACATACAACGTACTATGCAGTACAATATACTTTTCTTACCTTTAATCCAGGTTCATACATTTTGGCCAACCCAAGTGGAGAACTATCCCGATGATCTCGGCCCTATGTCACAACAACGATAAACCAATAAGTGTTTATCCCAAAACACTGCTTATATTCACATAAGACAATCGAGGGTTTTCTACCAAACCCCGCAGTATAAATACACTAAAATAAAACTTATATTTTGGCTCTAAAACATACACCATATTGTAGAGCTCATCGCAAGCTTCGAAACGGTATATAGAATGTCCAAAACGGACACTTGAGTCAAAAGTTATGACAAAAATACGATTTCTGATCTCTTAGGAATTTCTATAAACTGTGAAATACGAAAAATTTCAATTTTCGCACTCACCGAAACACTACCAAAACTTATCCAAATCACTCCAAACTTCACAGGGTGCATTTATGTCATAAATACTACCATCCTTACGTAACAGAAATAAAAATCGACCCCTTAAATGAAACACGCCATTAACGTTCGGACTAAGCTTTAAAAAGTTCGAAACTCGATTTCTAACTCAAAATCACCTCAAATTCAACAAGTAAACATATAAACTAGTCCCATAGCTACCAAAGAACAATTCTACGAAGTCAGAATCTCCATAACCTTTCTAAATCATAAAGCCCCTATATAAAACCAATCGTTTTTAAACTTAAAACGAAATTAAACCATACCTTAAGCTTTCCCTCTTCAAGGATTTGCTATCCTGCTACTACCAGAGCTTAGATCGCTAAATTTTGGATTGAAAATCGAAGAAAATAGATATAGGAGAAGAAGGTTTTATCGAAAGAGGGAGAACGAGGGTTTCGTTCGTCGTTGTTCGTTCTCTTCTGATTCACTTATAACTTAATATATATATAAATAAAGTTAACTTACGTTAACTTATATATAAATAATATTATAATAATATATTAATAATAATAATAATATAATATATAATAATAATAATAATATAATATAATAATATTAATAAAAACTTTATTATTAATAGTTATCTTATTATTTCTTAACAACTAAGAAATTTCTATTTTTAGGGTATTTGATCAACTTTGAGTACCCTAAAATACCTTGATATTTCTAAAATCAACTTATTCCAATAATCTCATCAATATTTCTAACTAAAACTGTTGTGACATTTTTGGCCTCCAATCGGGTCTCCAGGGTCGCCAAACTTGAAAATATTTTTATTTCACAAATAACTCATATTATATCCACGTATTTCAAATAAATCTCTGTAATTAATAAATTACGCTTATTTATCCACTAATCAGGTCTTCAAGGTCACCGAACCTGAAAATATTTTTATTCCATATATAGCTCATATTACATTCACACATTCTATATAAATCTCCGTAATTTATAAATTACGCTTATTTATTCACTTATAGCGAAATTTAAATTTTATGCTGAAATAAATAAATAGGATCATAATCCCACTTATTACCTCATTAACACATAATATAAATATAAACCCTAATTAATTACCATTAGACCTATCGGGATATTACATGATGGTTGCGACACCGCATGATTTTAGACGAGTGTCCCCCATCCTTCTGACAATGAAGTCGGTCAAGATGTCCTTCAAACATCCTCATTAACCCAACGTGAACGCCCGCCGAAATCCCATCGAAGGGTGGTGACACCGGATGATTTCAATTAAGTGTCAGCAATACATCACTCAGACAGTGAAGTCGTTTCAGACAGCTTTAAAAGATCCTCAATCAACCAACGTAACCACCCAGTTGATGGTAGTGACGCCGGATGATTTTAGACGAGTGTCCCCCATCCTTTCACAATGAAGCCGGTCAAGATTGCTTTCAAACACCTCAATCACCCAACGTGAACGCCCGCCGAAATCCCATCGGAGGGTGGTGACACCGAATGATTTCAAATGAGTGTCAGCAATACATCACTCAGACAGTGAAGTCGTTTCAGATAGCTTTCAAACATCCTTAATCAACCAACGTAACCACCCAGTTGATTGTTGTGAGGCCGCATGATTTTAGACGAGTGTTCCCCATCCTTCTGAGAATGAAGTCGGTCATGATGGCTTTCAAACATCCTCAAACACCCAACGTGAACGCCTTCCGAAATCCCATCGTAGGGTGGTGACGACGGATGATTTCAAATGAGTGTAAGCAATACATCACTCCGATAGTGAAGTCAGTTCGGACATCTTTCAAACATCCTCAATCAAGCAACGTAACCACCCAGTTGATGGTTGTGACGCCGCATGATTTTAGACGAGTGTCCCCCATCCTTCTAACAATGAAGTCGGTCAAGATGTCTTTCAAACATCCTCCATCACCGAACGTGAACGCCCGTCGAAATCCCATCGGAGGGTAGTGACACCGGATGATTTCAAATGAGTGTCAGCAATTCATAACTTTGACACTGAAGTCCGTTCAGACAGCTTTAAAACATTCTCAATCAACGAACGTAACCACCGAGTTGACGGTTGTGATGCAGGATGATTTTAGACGAGTGTCCCCCATCCTTCTGACAATGAAGTCGGTCAAGATGGCGTTCAAACGTCCTCAATCACCCAACGTGAACGCCCGCCGAAATCCCATCAGAGGGTGGTGACACCGAATGATTTCAAATGATTGTCAGCAATACATCACACCGAAAGTGAAGTCGGTTCAGACAACTTTAAAAAAATACTCAATCAACAAACGTAACCACCCAATTGATGGTTGCGACACCGCATGATTTTAGACGAGAGTCCCCCATCCTTCTGACAATGAAGTCGGTCAAGATGTCTTTCCAACATCCTCAATAACCCAACGTGAACGCTCGCCGAAATCCCATCGGAGGGTGGTGACACCGAATGATTTCAAATGAGTGTCAGCAATACATTACTCTGACAGCGAAGTCGGTTCGATTAGCTTTCAAACATCCTCAATCAACCAACGTAACCACCCAGTTGACGGTTGTGACGCCGCATGAGTTTAGACGAGTTTCCCCCATCCTTCTGACAATGAAGCTGGTCAAGATGGGTTTCAAACATCCTTAATCACCGAAGGTAAAGGTCCGCTGAAATCACATCGGAGGGTGGTGACACTAGATGATTTCAATTGAGTGTCAGCTATACATCACTCTGACAGTGAAGTCGTTTCATACAGCTTTCAAACATCCTCAATCAACCAACGTAACCACCTAGTTGCTGGTTGTGACGCCTGATGATTTTAGACAAGTGTCCCCCATCCTTCTGACAATGAAGCCGATCAAGATTGCTTTCAAACACCTCAATCACCCAACGTGAACGCCTGCCGACATCCCATCGGAGGGTGGAGACACCGAATCAATTCAAATGAGTGTCAACAATACATCACTCAGACAGTGAAGTCTGTTCAGACAGCTTTCAAACAACCTCAATCAACCAACGTAACCACCCAGTTGATGGTTGTGACGCCAGATGATTTTAGACGAGTGTCCCCCATCCTTCTGACAATGAAGCTGGTCAAGATCCTCAATCAGCGAACGTGAACGCCCCTCGAAATCCCATCGGATGGTGGTAACGCCGGATGATTTCGAATGAGTGTCAACAATACATCACTCAGACAGTGAAGTCGATTCGGAAAACTTTCAAGCATCATCAATCAACCAACGTAACCACCCAATTGATGGTTGTGACGCCGATGATTTTAGACGAGTGGCCCCAATGCTTCTGACAATGAAGTCAGTCAAGATGGCTTTCAAGCATCCTCAATCCCGCAACGTGAACGCCCGCCGAAATACCATCGGAGGGTGGTGACACTAGATGATTTCAAATGAGTGTCTGCAATACATCACTCTGACAATGAAGTCGGTTCGGACAGCTTTCAAACATCGTCAATAAACCCACACAGCCACCAGTTTATGGTTGTGACGCCGCATTATTTTAGACGAGTGTCCTCCATCCTTCAGACAATGAAGTCGGTCAAGATGGCTTCCAAACATCCTCAATAAACCAACGTGAACGCCCGCCGAAATCCGATCGGAGGGTGGTGACGCCGAATTATTTCAAATGAGTGTCAGCAATAAATCACTCCGACAGTGAAGTCTGTTCGGAAAGCTTTCAAACATTCTCAATCAACTAACGTAACCACCCAGTCAATTGTTATGACAGCGCGTGGTTTTAGACGAGTGTCCCCCATCCTTCTGACAATGAACAAGGTCAAGATGGCTTTCAACATCCTAAATCACCCAACGTGAACGCCCGCCGAAATACCATCGGAGGGTGGTGACACCGGATGATTTCAAATGAGTGTCAGCAATACATCACTCCGACAGTGACGTCGGTTCGGACATCTTTCAAACGTCGTCATGAAGGTCAAGATGGCTTCCAAACATCCTCAATAAGGCAACGTGAATGCCAGCCGAATTCCCATAGGAGGGTGGTGACAACGAATGATTTCAGATGAGTGTCAGCAATACATCACTTCAACAGTGAAGTTGGTTCGTACAGCTTTCAAACATCCTACATCAACAAACGTAACCACCCAGTTGATGGTTGTGACGCCGAATGGTTTTAGACGAGTGTCCCCCATCCTTCTGACAATGAAGTTTGTCAAGACGGCTTTCAAACATCCTAATCACCCAACGTGAACGACCGCTGAAATCCCATCGGAAGGTGTTGACGCCGGATGATTTCAAATGTGTCAGCAATACATCACTCCGACAGTGAAGTCGGTTCGGAAAACTTTCAAACATCCTCAATCAACCAACGTAACCACCCAGTCGATGGTTGTGACACTGCGTGGTTTTGGACGAGTGTCCCCCATCCTTCTGACAATGAAGTCGGTCAAGATCGCTTTCAAACATCCTCAATCACCCAACGTGAACGCCCGCCAAAATCCCGTCGGCGGGTGGTGACATCGAATAATTTCAAATGAGTGTCAGCAATACATCACTCGGACAGTGAAGTCGGTTCGCACAGCTTTGAACATCCTCAATCAACCAACAACCACCCAGTTGATGGTTGTGACGCCGCATGATTTTAGACGAGGTTCCCCCATCCTTCTGACAATGAAGTCGGTCAAGATCTCTTTCAAACATCCTCAATCACCTAACTTGAACGCCCGCCAAAATCCCATCCGAGGGTGGTGATGCCGGATGATTTCAAATGAGTATCAGCAATACATCACTCCGATAGTGAAGTCCGTTCGGACAGCTTTCAAACATTCTCAGTCAACCAACGTAACCACCCAGTTGATGGTTGTGACGCCGGATGATTTTAGACGAGTGTTTCCCATGCTTCTGACAATGAAGTCAGTCAAGATGGCTTTCAAACATCCTTAATCCCGCAACGTGAACGCCCGCCGAAATACCATCGAAGGGTGGTGACACTGGATGATTTCCAATGAGTGTTATCAATACATCACTCCGACAGTGAAGTCGGTTCGGACAACTTTCAAATATCCTCAATAAACCAACGTAACCACCCAGTTTATGGTTGTGATGCCACTAGATTTTAGACGAGCGTCCCCCATCCTTCTAACAATGAAGTCGGTCAAGATGGCTTCCAAACATCTTCAATAAACCAAC
This sequence comes from Cannabis sativa, assembly GCF_029168945.1. Lineage (NCBI taxonomy): Eukaryota > Viridiplantae > Streptophyta > Magnoliopsida > Rosales > Cannabaceae > Cannabis > Cannabis sativa. Next base: position 39,315,576 of record NC_083606.1, on the reverse strand, counting down.
GTGAACGCCTCCCGAAATCCCATTGGAGGGTGGTGACACTGGATGATTTCAAATGAGTGTCAGCAATACATCACTCCAACAGTGAAGTCGGTTCGGATAGCTTTCAAACATCCTCAATAAACCAACGTAACCACCCAGTCTATTGTTGTGACACCGCGTGGTTTTAGACGAGTGTCCCCCATCCTTCTGACAATGAAGTCGGTCAAGATGGCTTTCAAACATCCTAAATCACCCAACGTGAACGCCCGCCGAAATACCATCGGAGGGTGGTGACACCGGATGATTTCAAATGAGTGTCAGCAATACATCACTCAGACAGTAAACTCGGTTCGGACAGCTTTGAAACATCCTCAATCAACCAACGTAACCACCCAGTTGATGTTTGTGACGCCGGACTACTTTAGACGAGTGTCCCCCATCCTTTTGACAATGAAGTCGGTAGAGATGGCTTTAAAACATCCTCAATCACCCAACGTGAACGCCCACCGAAATCCCATCGGAGGGTGGTGACACCGAATGATTTCAAATGAGTGTTAGCAATACATCACACCGACAGTGAAGTCTGTTCGGAAACCTTTCAAACATCCTCAATCAACAAACGTAACAACCCATTTGATGGTTGTGAGGCCGCATGATTTTAGACGAGTGTCCGCCATCCTTGTGACAATGAAGTCGGTCAAGATCTCTTTCAAACATCCTCAATCACTCAACTTGAAGGCCCGCCAAAATCCCATCGGAGGGTGGTGACGCCGGATGATTTGAAATGAGTGTCACAATATCACTCCGACAGGGAAGTCGGTTCGGACAGCTTTCAAACATCCTAAATCAACAAGCGTAACCACCCAGTTGATGGTTGCGTTACCGCATGATTTTAGACGAGTGTCCCCCATCCTTCTGACAACGAAGTCGGTCAAGATCTTTTTCAAACATCCTCAATCACCCAACGTGAACGCCCGCCGAAATCACATCGTAGGGTGGTGGCACCGAATGATTTCAAATGAGTGTCAGCAATACATCACTCAGATAGTGAAGTCGTTCGGACAACTTTCAAACATCCTCAATCAACAAACGTAACCACCAAGTTGATGGTTGTGACGCCGCATGATTTTAGACGAGTGTCCCCCATCCTTCTAACATTGAAGTCGGTCAAGATCTCTTTCAAACATCCTCAATCACTCAACTTGAACGCCCGCCAAAATCCCATCGGAGGGTGGTGACGCTGGATGATTTCAAATGAGTGTTAGCAATACATCACTCCGACAGTGAAGTTGGTTCGGACAGCTTTCAAACATCCTCAATCAACCAACGTAACCACCCAGTTGACGGTTCTTACGCCGCATGATTTTAGATAAGTGTCCCCCATCCTTCTGACAATGAAGTCGGTCAAGATGGCTTTCAAACATCCTCAATCACCCAACATGAACACCCGCCGAAATCCCATCTAAGGGTGGTGACACCGAATGATTTCAAATGAGTTTCAGCAATACATCACTCCGACAGTAAAGTCAGTTCGGAAAGCTTGAAAACTTCCTCAATCAACAAACGTAACCACCCAGGTGATGGTTGTGACGCCGCATGATTTTAGACGAGTGTCCCCCATCGTTCTGCCAATGAAGTCGGTGAAGATGGCTTTCAAACATCCTCAATCACCCAACGTAAACGCCCGCCGAAATCCCAACGGAGGGTGTTGACACCGGATGATTTCAAATGAGTGTCAGCAATAGATCAATCCGACGGTGAAGTCAGTTCAGACAGCTTTCAAACATCCTCAATCAACCAACGTAATCACCCAGTTGATGGTTGTGACGCCGGAGTATTTCTAATGAGTGTCAGCAATACATCAGTCAGACTGTTAAGTTGGTTCGGATAGCTTTCAAGCATCCTCAATCAACCAACGTAACCACCCAGGTTATTGTTTTGACGCTGCATGATTTTAGACGAGTGTCCCCCATCCTTCTAATAATGAAGTCGGTCAAGATGGCTTTCAAACATCCTCAATCACCCAACGTGAATGCCTGCCAAAATCCCATTAGAGGGTGGTGACATCGGATGATTTCAAATGAGTGTCAGCAATACATCACTCCGACAGTGAAGTCGGTTCAGACAGCTTTCAAACATCATCAATCAACCAACGTAACCACAGATAGTATGGTTGTGACGCCGTATGATTTTAGACGTGTGTCAGCAATACATCACTCAGACAGTGAAGTTGGTTCGGACAGCTTTCATAAATCTAAGTCAAAATTCAATATCGGTCCCTTCCGATGCATACTCCATGCATCCAACCTGAGCTTTACTTTAACCAATGCTCTGGAAAGAACATAGCACTTCTCCAAATGCAAGTAAACTCTGTTGTAGATTATCATATCAGTAAAACCCTATGTCTGATAAATCTAGGAAACTTTATTCACATATTCATGTTTACTTTCCAATGTGTTGATGGCACAATAAATAGGATCAAGTATGTGAAAAGGGTTTCAGTTGAATTTATACATAATGTACATATAATCATGAAACAAATCATGTAAACCATGCAACATTAAATGTTATTTTTGATCTATATTAATAAGTAAATCTGATTATATTGAAATGAGTTTTATTTAGGGCATAAAACCCAACAAAATCATGCGGCGTCAGAACCATCAACTGGGTGGTTACGTTGGTTGATTGAGGATGTTTGAAAGCTGTCCGAAATAACTTCACTGTCTGAGTGATGTATTGCTGACACTCATTCAAAATCATCAAGCGTCACAACCATCAACTGGGTGGTTACGTTTATTGATTAAAGATGTTTGAAAGCTGTCCGAACTGACTTCACTGTCGGAGTGATGTATTGTTGACACTCATTTGAAATAATTTGGTGTCACCACCCTCTGATTGGATTTCGGCGGGCGTTCACGTTGGGTGATTAAGGATGTTTGAAAGCCATCTTGAGTGACTTCATTGTCAGAAGGATGGGGGACACTCGTCTATAATCATGCGGCCTCACAACCATCAACTGGGTGGTTACGTTTGTTGATTGAGGATGTTTGAAAGCTGTCCGAATGGACTTCACTGTCTCAGTGATGTATTGCTTACACTCATTTGAAATCATCCTGCGTCACAACCATCAACTGGGTGGTTACGTTGGTTGATTAAAGATATTTGAAAGCTGTCCGAACTGACTTCACTGTCGAAGTGATGTATTGTTGACACTCATTTGAAATCATTCCGTGTCACCACCCTCAGATTGGATTTCAGGGGCGTTCACGTTGGGTGATTAAGGATGTTTGAAAGCCATCTTGAGTGACTTCATTGTAAGAAGGATGGGGGACACTCGTCTAAAATCATGCGGCGTCACAACCATCAACTGGGTGGTTAGGTTACTTGCTTGAGGATGTTTGAATGCTGTCCAAACTGACTTAACTGTCAGAGTGATGTATTGCTGACACTCATTTTAAATCATCCGGTGTTACCACCATCTGATGGGATTTCGGCATGCATTCACGATGGGTGATTGAGGATGTTTGAAAGCCATCTTGACCGACTTCATTGTCAGAAGGATGGGGGACACTCGTCTAAAATCATGGGGCGTCACAACCATCAACTGGGTGGTTACGTTACTTGATTGAGGATGTTTGAATGCTGTTCGAACTGACTTAACTGTTGGAGTGATGTATTGCTGACACTCATTTTAAATCATTCGGTGTTACCACCATGTGACGGGATTTCGGCAGGCATTCACGATGGGTGATTGAGGATGTTTGAAAGCCATCTTGACCGACTTCATTATAAGAAGGATGGGGGACACTCGTCTAAAATCATGCGGCGTCAGGACCATCAACTGGGTGGTAACGTTGGTTGATTGAGGATGTTTGAAAGCTGTCCGAACCAACTTTACTGTCTGAGTGATGTATTGCTGACACTCATTTGAAATCATTCGGCGTCACAACCATCAACATGATGGTTACGTTGGTTGATTGAGGATGTTTGAAATCTGTCTGAACTGACTTGACTGTCGGAGTGATGTATTGCTGACACTCATTTGAAATCATCTAGTGTCACCACCCTCTGATGGAATTTCGGCGGGCGTTTACGTTGGGTGATTAAGGATGTTTGAAAGCCATCTTCAGTGAGTTCATTGTCAGAAGGATGGGGAACACTCATCTAATATCATGCGGCGTCACAACCATCAACTGGGTGGTTACGTTTGTTGATTGAGGATGTTTGAAAGTTGTCCGAACCGACTTCACTGTCTGAGTGATGTATTGCTGACACTAAATCGAAATCATCAAGCGTCACAACCATCAATTGGGTGGTTACGTTTATTGATTAAAGATGTTTGAAAGTTGTCCGAACTTACTTCACTGTCGGAGTGATGTATTGCTGACACTCATTTAAAATCATTTGGCGTCACCACCCTCCGATGGGATTTCGGCGGGCGTTCATGTTGGGTGATTGAGGATGTTTGAAAGTGATCTTCACCGATTTCATTGCCAAAAGGATGGGGTACACTTGTCGAAAATTATGCGGCGTCACAACCATCAACTGGGTGGTTATGTTTGTTGATTGAGGACGTTTAAAAGTTGTCCGAACTGAGTTCACTGTCGGAGTGATGTATTGTTCACACTCATTTGAAATAATTCGGTGTCACAACCCTCTGATTGGATTTCGGCGGCCGCTCACATTGGGTGATTAAGGATTTTTGAAAGTCATCTTGAGTGACTTCATTGTCAGAAGGATGGGCGACACTCGTCTAAAATCATGCGGCGTCACAACCAGCAACTGGGTGGTTACGTTACTCGATTGAGGATGTTTGAAAGCTGTCCGAACTGACTTCACTGTCAGAGTGATGTATTGCTGACACTCATTTGAAATCATTCGGTGTTACATTCTCTGATGGGATTTCTGCGGGCGTTCACGTTCGGTGATTGACGATGTTTGAATAGCATCTTGACCGACTTATTTGTTAGAAGGATGGGGGACACTCATTTAAAATCATGCGGTGTCAGAACCATCAACTGGGTGGTTACGTTGGTTGATTAAGGATGTTTGAAAGCTGTCCGAACAAACTTCACTGTCGGAGTGATGTATTGTTGACACTCATTTGAAATAATTCGGTGTCACCACCCTCTGATTGGATTTGGGTGGCCTTCACGTTGGGTGATTAAGGATGTTTGAAAGCCATCTTGAGTGAATTCATTGTAAGAAGGATGGGGGACACTCGTCTAAAATCAGGCGGCATCACAACCATCAATTGGGTGGTTACATTACTTGATTGAGGATGTTTGAATGCTGTCCGAACAAACTTCACTGTCTGAGTGATGCATTGCTGACACTCATTTGAAATCATCCGGCGTCACAACCATCAACTGGGTGGTTACGTTGGTTGATTAAAGATATTTGATAGCTTTCCGAACTAACTTAACTGTCGGAGTGTTGTATTGCTGACACTCATTTTAAATCATACCGTGTTACCACCATCTGATGGGATTTCGGCATGCGTTCACGATCGGTGATTGAGGATGTTTGAAAGCCATCTTGACCGACTTCATTGTCAGAAGGATGGGGGACACTCATCTAAAATCATGCAGCGTTAGAACCATCAACTGGGTGGTTACGTTGGTTGATTGAGGATGTTTGAAAGCTGTCCGAACCAACTTCACTGTCTGAGTGATGTATTGCTGACACTCATTTGAAATCATCCGGCGTCACAACCTTTAACTAGGTGGTTACGTTGGTTGATTAAAGATATTTGAAAGCTGTCCGAACTGACTTCACTGTCGGAGTGATGTATTTTCGACACTCATTTGAAATAATTCGATGTAACCACCCTCTGATTGGATTTCGGGGGCGTTCACGTTTAGTGATTAAGGATATTTGAAAGCCATCTTGAGTGACTTCACTATAAGAAGCATGGGGGACACTCGTCTAAAATCATGGGTCGTCACAACCATCAACTGGGTGGTTACGTTACTTGATTGAGGATGTTTGAATGCTGTTCGAACTGACTTAACTGTTGGAGTGATGTATTGCTGACACTCATTTTAAATCATCCGGTGTTACCACCATCTGACGAGATTGCGGCGGGCATTCACGATGGGTGATTGAGGATGTTTGAAAGCCATCTTGACCGACTTCATTGTCAAAAGGATGGGGGACACTCGTCTAAAATCATGCGGCGTCAGCACCATCAACTGGGTGGTTACGTTGGTTGATTGAGGATAATTGAAAGCTGTCCGAACCAACTTCACTGTCTGAGTGATGTATTGCTGACACTCATTTGAAATCATTCGGCGTCACAACCATCAACATGGTGGTTACGTTGGTTGATTGAGGATGTTTGAAATCTGTCTGAACTGACTTGACAGTCGGAGTGATGTATTGTTGACACTCATTTGAAATCATCTAGTGTCACCACCCTTTGATGGGATTTCGGCGGGCGTTCACGTTGGGTGATTAAGGATGTTTGAAAGCCATCTTGAGCGAGTTCATTGTCAGAAGGATGGGGAACACTCGTCTAATATCATGCAGCGTCACAACAATCAACTGGGTGGTTACGTTTGTTGATTGAGGATGTTTGAAAGCTGTCCGAACATACTTCACTGTCAGAGTGATGTGCTGACACTCTTTTAAAATCATTTGGCGTCACCACCCTCCGATGGGATTTCGGCGGGCGTTCATGTTGGGTGATTGAGGATGTTTGAAAGCGATCTTCACCGACTTCATTGCAAAAAGGATGGGGTACACTTGTCTAAAATTATGCGGCGTCACAACCATCAACTGGGTGGTTATGTTTGTTGATTGAGGACGTTTAAAAGTTGTCCGAACTGAGTTCACTGTCGGAGTGATGTATTGTTGACACTAATTTGAAATCATACGGTGTCACAACCCTCTGATTGGATTTGGGCCGGCGCTCACGTTGGGTGATTAAGGATGTTTGAAAGCCATCTTGAGTGACTTCACTGTAAGAAGGATGGCGGACACTCGTCTAAAATCATGCGGTGTCACAACCATCAACTGGGTGGTTAGGTTACTTGCTTGAGGATGTTTGAATGCTTTCCGAACTGACTTAACTGTCGGAGTGATGTATTGCTGACACTCATATTAAATCATCTGGTGTTACCACCATGTGATGGGATTTCGGCTTGCGTTCACGATGGGTGATTGAGGATGTTTGAAAGCCATGTTGACCGACTTCATTGTGAGAAGGATGGGGGACACTCATCTAAAATCATGCGGCGTCAGAACCAGAGTTGATGGTTATGTTGGTTGATTGAGGATGTTTGAAAGCTGTCCAAACCAACTTCACTGTCTGAGTGATGTGTTGCTGACACTCATTTGAAATCATCCGGCGTCACAACCATCAACTTGGTGGTTACGTTGATCGCTTAAAGTTGTTTAAAAGTTGTCCGAACTAACTTCACTGTCGGAGTGATGTATTGTTGACACTCATTTGAAATAATTCGGTGTCACCACCCTCTGATTGGATTTCGGCGGGGGTTCACGTTGGATGATTAAGGATGTTTGAAAGCCATCTTGAGTGACTTAATGTAAGAAGGATGGTGGACACTCGTCTAAAATCATGCGGCGTCACAACCATTAACTGGGTTGTTACGTTACTTGATTGAGGATGTTTGAAAGCTATCCGAACGGACTTCATTGTCGGAGTGATGTATTGCTGACACTCATTTAAAATCATCTGGCGTCACCACCCTCCGATGGGATTTCAGCGGGCGTTCATGTTGGGTGATTGAGGATGTTTGAAAGCGATCTTCAAAGATTTCATTGCCAGAAGGATGGGGTACACTTGTCTAAAAATATACAGCGTCACAACCATCAACTGGGTGGTTACGTTTATTTATTGAGTTTGTTTGAAAGCTATCCGAACTGACTTCACTGTCGGATTGATGTATTGTTGACACTCATTTGAAATCATTCGGTGTCACCACCGTCTGATTGGATTTCGTCGAGCGCTCACGTTGGGTGATTTAGGATGCTTGAAAGTCATCTTGAGAGACTTCATCGTCAGAAGGATGGGGGACACTCGTCTAAAATCATGCGGCGTCACAACCATCAACTGGGTGGTTACGTTGGTTGATTGAGGATGTTTGAAAGTTGTCCGAACCGACTTCACTGTCGGTGTGATGTATTGCTGACACTCATTTGAAATCATCCGGCGTCACAACCATCAACTTGGTGGTTACGTTTATTTATTGAGTTTGTTTGAAAGCTATCCGAACTGACTTCACTGTCGGATTGATGTATTGTTGACACTCATTTGAAATCATTCGGTGTCACCACCGTCTGATTGGATTTCGTCGAGCGCTCACGTTGGGTGATTTAGGATGCTTGAAAGTCATCTTGAGAGACTTCATCGTCAGAAGGATGGGGGACACTCGTCTAAAATCATGCGGCGTCACAACCATCAACTGGGTGGTTACGTTGGTTGATTGAGGATGTTTGAAAGTTGTCCGAACCGACTTCACTGTCGGTGTGATGTATTGCTGACACTCATTTGAAATCATCCGGCGTCACAACCATCAACTTGGTGGTTACGTTGGTTGCTTAAAGTTGTTTAAAAGCTGTCCGAACTGACTTCACTGTCGGAGTGATGTATTGTTGACACTCATTTGAAATTATTCGTGTCACCACCCTCTGATTGGATTTCGGCGGGGGTTCACGTTGGGTGATTAAGGATGTTTGAAAGCCATCTTGAGTGACTTCATTGTAAGAAGAATGGGGGACACTCGTCTAAAATCATGCGGCGTCACAACCATTAACTGGGTGGTTACGTTACTTGATTGAGGATGTTTGAAAGCTATCCGAACGGACTTCATTGTCGGAGTGATGTATTGCTGACACTCATTTAAAATCATCTGGCGTCACCACCCTCCGATGGGATTTCAGCGGGCGTTCATGTTGGGTGATTGAGGATGTTTGAAAGCGATCTTCACAGATTTCATTGCCAGAAGGATGGGGTACACTTGTCTAAAAATATATAGCGTCACAACCACCCACTGGGTGGTTACGTTTGTTTATTGAGTTTGTTTGAAAGCTATCCGAATTGACTTCACTGTCGGAGTGATGTATTGTTGACACTCATTTGAAATCATTCGGTGTCACCACCGTCTGATTGGATTTCGTCGAGCGCTCACGTTGGGTGATTTAGGATGCTTGAAAGTCATCTTGAGTGACTTCATCGTCAGAAGGATGGGGGACACTCGTCTAAAATCATGCGGCGTCACAACCATCAACTGGGTGGTTACGTTGGTTGATTGAGGATGTTTGAAAGTTGTCCGAACCGACTTCACTATCGGTGTGATGTATTGCTGACACTCATTTGACATCATGCGGTTTCACCACCCTTTGATGGGATTACGGCGGGCGTTCACGTTGGGTGATTGATGATGTTTGAAAGCAATCTTGACAGACTTCATTGTCTGAAGGATGAGGGACACTCATCTGAAATCATGCGGCGTCAGAACCATCAACTAGGTGGTTACATTGGTTGATTGAGGATGTTGGAAAGCTGTCAACACTGACTTAACTATTGGAGTGATGTATTGCTGACACTCAATTTAAATCATTCGGTGTTACCACCATCTGACGGGATTTCGGCGGGCGTTCACGATGGGTGATTGAGGATGTTTGAAAGCCATCTTGACCGACTTCATTGTCAGAAGGATGGGGGACACTCGTCTAAAATCATGCGGCGTCAGGACCATCAACTGGGTGGTTACGTTGGTTGATTGAGGATGTTTGAAAGCTGTCCTAACCAACTTTACTGTCTGAGTGATGTATTGCTGACACTCATTTGAAATCATTCGGCGTCACAACCATCAACATGGTCGTTACGTTGGTTGATTGAGGATGTTTGAAATCTGTCTCATATGACTTGACTGTCGGAGTGATGTTTGAAATCATCTAGTGTCACCACCCTTTCATGGAATTTCGGCGGGCGTTCACGTTGGGTGATTAAGGATGATTGAAAGCCATCTTGAGTGAGTTCATTGTCAGAAGGATGGGGAACACTCGTCTAATATCATGCGGCGTCACAACCATCAACTGTGTAGTTACGTTGGTTGATTGAGGATGTTTGAAAGTTGTCCGAACGGACTTCACTGTCAGAGTGATGTATTGCTGACACTCATTTAAAATCATTTGGCGTCACCACCCTCCGATGGGATTTCGGCGGGCGTTCATGTTGGGTGATTGAGGATTTTTGAAAGCGATCTTCACCGATTTCATTGCCAGAAGGATGGGGTACACTTGTCTAAAATTATGCGGCGTCACAACCATCAACTAGGTGGTTATGTTTGTTGATTGAGGACGTTTAGAAGTTGTCCGAACTGAGTTCACTGTCGGAGTGATGTATTGTTGACACAAATTTGAAATCATACAGTGTCACAACCCTCTGATTGGATTTGGGCCGGCGCTCACGTTGGGTGATTAAGGATGTTTGAAAGTCATCTTGACTGACTTTATTGTTAGAAGGATGGGGGACACTCGTCTAAAATCATGCGGCGTCCCAACCATCAACTGGGTGGTTACGTTGATTGATTGAGGATGTCTGAAAGCTGTCCGAACTGAGTTCACTGTCAGAGTGATGTATTGCTGACACTCATTTGAAATCATCCGGTGTTACCACCCTCTGATGACATTTCGGCGGGCGTTCACGTTGGGTGATTGAGGATGTTTGAAAGCCATCTTGACCGACTTCATTGTGAGAAGGATGGGGGACACTCATCTAAAATCATGCGGCGTCAGAACCATCAACTGGGTGGTTACGTTGGTTTATTGAGGATGTTTGAAAGCTGTCCAAACCAACTTCACTGTCTGAGTGAAGTATTGCTGAAACTCATTTGAAATCATCCGCCATCACAACCATCAACTGGGTGGTTACGTTGGTTGCTTAAAGTTGTTTAAAAGCTGTCCGAACTGACTTCACTGTCGAAGTGATGTAATGTTGACACTCATTTGAAATAATTCGGTGTCACCACCCTCTGATTGGATTTCGGCGGGGGTTCACGTTGGGTGATTAAGGATGTTTGAAAGCCATCTTGAGTGACTTCATTGTAAGAAGGATGGGGGACACTCGTCTTAAATCATGCGGCGTCAAAACCATCAACTGGGTGGTTACGTTACTTGATTGAGGGTGTTTGAAAGCTATCCGAATGGACTTCATTGTCGGAGAGATGTATTGCTGACATTCATTTAAAATCATCTGGCGTCACCACTCTCCGATGGGATTTCGGCGGGAGTTCATGTTGGGTGATTGAGGATGTTTGAAAGCGATCTTCACCGCTTTCATTGCCTGAAGGATGGGGTACACTTGTCTAAAATTATGCAGCATCACAACCATCAACTGTGTGGTTACGTTTGTTTATTGAGTTTGTTTGAAAGCTATCCGAACTGACTTCACTGTCGGAGTGATGTATTGTTGACACTCATTTGAAATCATTCGGTGTCACCACCCTCTTATTGGATTTCGTCGAGCGCTCACGTTGGGTGATTTAGGATGTTTGAAAGTCATCTTCAGTGACTTCATCGTCAGAAGGATGGGGGACACTCGTCTAAAATTATGCGGCGTCACAACCATCAACTAGGTGGTTACGTTGGTTGATTGAGGATATTTGAAAGTTGTCCGAACCGACTTCACTGTCGGTGTGATGTATTGCTGATACTCATTTGACACCATGCGGTTTCACCACCCTCTGATGGGATTTCGGCGGGCGTTCATGTTGGGTGATTGAGGATGTTTGAAAGCCATCTTGACAGACTTCATTGTCTGAAGGATGAGGGACACTCATCTGAAATTTTGCGGCGTCAGAACCATCAACTGGGTGGTTACGTTTGTTGATTGAGGATGTTTGAAAGCTGTCAAAACCAACTTCACTATCTGAGTGATGTATTGTTGACACTCATTTGAAATCATCCGGCATCACAACCATCAACTGGGTGGTTACGTTGGTTGATTGAGGATGTTTGAAATCTATCTGAAATGACTTCACTGTCGGAGTGATGTATTGCTGACACTCATTTGAAATCATCTAGTGTCACCACCCTCTGATGGGATTTCGGCGGGCGTTAACGTTGGGTGATTAAGAATGTTTGAAAGCCATCTTGAGTGACTTCATTGTCAGAAGGATGGGGAACACTCGTCTAATATCATGCGGCGTCACAACCATCAACTGGGTGGTTACGTTTGTTGATTGCGGATGTTTGAAAGTTGTCCGAACTGAGTTCACTGTCGGAGTGATGTTGACACTAATTTGAAATCATACGGTGTCACAACCCTCTGAATGGATTTCGGCCGGCACTCACGATGGGTGATTAAGGATATTTGAAAGCCCTCTTGAGTGACTTCATTGTCAGAAGGATGGGGGACACTCATCTAAAATCATGCAGCGTTAGAACCATCAACTGGGTGGTTACGTTGGTTGATTGAGGATGTTTGAAAGCTGTCCGAACCAACTTCACTGTCTGAGTGATGTATTGCTGACACTCATTTGAAATCATCCGGCGTCACAACCTTTAACTAGGTGGTTACGTTGGTTGATTAAAGATATTTGAAAGCTGTCCGAACTGACTTCACTGTCGGAGTGATGTATTTTCGACACTCATTTGAAATAATTCGATGTAACCACCCTCTGATTGGATTTCGGGGGCGTTCACGTTTAGTGATTAAGGATATTTGAAAGCCATCTTGAGTGACTTCACTATAAGAAGCATGGGGGACACTCGTCTAAAATCATGGGTCGTCACAACCATCAACTGGGTGGTTACGTTACTTGATTGAGGATGTTTGAATGCTGTTCGAACTGACTTAACTGTTGGAGTGATGTATTGCTGACACTCATTTTAAATCATCCGGTGTTACCACCATCTGACGAGATTGCGGCGGGCATTCACGATGGGTGATTGAGGATGTTTGAAAGCCATCTTGACCGACTTCATTGTCACAAGGATGGGGGACACTCGTCTAAAATCATGCGGCGTCAGCACCATCAACTGGGTGGTTACGTTGGTTGATTGAGGATAATTGAAAGTTGTCCGAACCAACTTCACTGTCTGAGTGATGTATTGCTGACACTCATTTGAAATCATTCGGCGTCACAACCATCAACATGGTGGTTACGTTGGTTGATTGAGGATGTTTGAAATCTGTCTGAACTGACTTGACAGTCGGAGTGATGTATTGTTGACACTCATTTGAAATCATCTAGTGTCACCACCCTTTGATGGGATTTCGGCGGGCGTTCACGTTGGGTGATTAAGGATGTTTGAAAGCCATCTTGAGCGAGTTCATTGTCAGAAGGATGGGGAACACTCGTCTAATATCATGCAGCGTCACAACAATCAACTGGGTGGTTACGTTTGTTGATTGAGGATGTTTGAAAGCTGTCCGAACATACTTCACTGTCAGAGTGATGTGCTGACACTCTTTTAAAATCATTTGGCGTCACCACCCTCCGATGGGATTTCGGCGGGCGTTCATGTTGGGTGATTGAGGATGTTTGAAAGCGATCTTCACCGACTTCATTGCAAAAAGGATGGGGTACACTTGTCTAAAATTATGCGGCGTCACAACCATCAACTGGGTGGTTATGTTTGTTGATTGAGGACGTTTAAAAGTTGTCCGAACTGAGTTCACTGTCGGAGTGATGTATTGTTGACACTAATTTGAAATCATACGGTGTCACAACCCTCTGATTGGATTTGGGCCGGCGCTCACGTTGGGTGATTAAGGATGTTTGAAAGCCATCTTGAGTGACTTCACTGTAAGAAGGATGGCGGACACTCGTCTAAAATCATGCGGTGTCACAACCATCAACTGGGTGGTTAGGTTACTTGCTTGAGGATGTTTGAATGCTTTCCGAACTGACTTAACTGTCGGAGTGATGTATTGCTGACACTCATATTAAATCATCTGGTGTTACCACCATGTGATGGGATTTCGGCTTGCGTTCACGATGGGTGATTGAGGATGTTTGAAAGCCATGTTGACCGACTTCATTGTGAGAAGGATGGGGGACACTCATCTAAAATCATGCGGCGTCAGAACCAGAGTTGATGGTTATGTTGGTTGATTGAGGATGTTTGAAAGCTGTCCAAACCAACTTCACTGTCTGAGTGATGTGTTGCTGACACTCATTTGAAATCATCCGGCGTCACAACCATCAACTTGGTGGTTACGTTGGTCGCTTAAAGTTGTTTAAAAGTTGTCCGAACTAACTTCACTGTCGGAGTGATGTATTGTTGACACTCATTTGAAATAATTCGGTGTCACCACCCTCTGATTGGATTTCGGCGGGGGTTCACGTTGGGTGATTAAGGATGTTTGAAAGCCATCTTGAGTGACTTAATGTAAGAAGGATGGTGGACACTCGTCTAAAATCATGCGGCGTCACAACCATTAACTGGGTTGTTACGTTACTTGATTGAGGATGTTTGAAAGCTATCCGAACGGACTTCATTGTCGGAGTGATGTATTGCTGACACTCATTTAAAATCATCTGGCGTCACCACCCTCCGATGGGATTTCAGCGGGCGTTCATGTTGGGTGATTGAGGATGTTTGAAAGCGATCTTCAAAGATTTCATTGCCAGAAGGATGGGGTACACTTGTCTAAAAATATACAGCGTCACAACCATCAACTGGGTGGTTACGTTTATTTATTGAGTTTGTTTGAAAGCTATCCGAACTGACTTCACTGTCGGATTGATGTATTGTTGACACTCATTTGAAATCATTCGGTGTCACCACCGTCTGATTGGATTTCGTCGAGCGCTCACGTTGGGTGATTTAGGATGCTTGAAAGTCATCTTGAGAGACTTCATCGTCAGAAGGATGGGGGACACTCGTCTAAAATCATGCGGCGTCACAACCATCAACTGGGTGGTTACGTTGGTTGATTGAGGATGTTTGAAAGTTGTCTGAACCGACTTCATTGTCGGTGTGATGTATTGCTGACACTCATTTGAAATCATCCGGCGTCACAACCATCAACTTGGTGGTTACGTTGGTTGCTTAAAGTTGTTTAAAAGCTGTCCGAACTGACTTCACTGTCGGAGTGATGTATTGTTGACACTCATTTGAAATTATTCGTGTCACCACCCTCTGATTGGATTTCGGCGGGGGTTCACGTTGGGTGATTAAGGATGTTTGAAAGCCATCTTGAGTGACTTCATTGTAAGAAGAATGGGGGACACTCGTCTAAAATCATGCGGCGTCACAACCATTAACTGGGTGGTTACGTTACTTGATTGAGGATGTTTGAAAGCTATCCGAACGGACTTCATTGTCGGAGTGATGTATTGCTGACACTCATTTAAAATCATCTGGCGTCACCACCCTCCGATGGGATTTCAGCGGGCGTTCATGTTGGGTGATTGAGGATGTTTGAAAGCGATCTTCACAGATTTCATTGCCAGAAGGATGGGGTACACTTGTCTAAAAATATATAGCGTCACAACCACCCACTGGGTGGTTACGTTTGTTTATTGAGTTTGTTTGAAAGCTATCCGAATTGACTTCACTGTCGGAGTGATGTATTGTTGACACTCATTTGAAATCATTCGGTGTCACCACCGTCTGATTGGATTTCGTCGAGCGCTCACGTTGGGTGATTTAGGATGCTTGAAAGTCATCTTGAGTGACTTCATCGTCAGAAGGATGGGGGACACTCGTCTAAAATCATGCGGCGTCACAACCATCAACTGGGTGGTTACGTTGGTTGATTGAGGATGTTTGAAAGTTGTCCGAACCGACTTCACTATCGGTGTGATGTATTGCTGACACTCATTTGACATCATGCGGTTTCACCACCCTTTGATGGGATTACGGCGGGCGTTCACGTTGGGTGATTGATGATGTTTGAAAGCAATCTTGACAGACTTCATTGTCTGAAGGATGAGGGACACTCATCTGAAATCATGCGGCGTCAGAACCATCAACTAGGTGGTTACATTGGTTGATTGAGGATGTTGGAAAGCTGTCAACACTGACTTAACTATTGGAGTGATGTATTGCTGACACTCAATTTAAATCATTCGGTGTTACCACCATCTGACGGGATTTCGGCGGGCGTTCACGATGGGTGATTGAGGATGTTTGAAAGCCATCTTGACCGACTTCATTGTCAGAAGGATGGGGGACACTCGTCTAAAATCATGCGGCGTCAGGACCATCAACTGGGTGGTTACGTTGGTTGATTGAGGATGTTTGAAAGCTGTCCTAACCAACTTTACTGTCTGAGTGATGTATTGCTGACACTCATTTGAAATCATTCGGCGTCACAACCATCAACATGGTCGTTACGTTGGTTGATTGAGGATGTTTGAAATCTGTCTCATATGACTTGACTGTCGGAGTGATGTTTGAAATCATCTAGTGTCACCACCCTTTCATGGAATTTCGGCGGGCGTTCACGTTGGGTGATTAAGGATGATTGAAAGCCATCTTGAGTGAGTTCATTGTCAGAAGGATGGGGAACACTCGTCTAATATCATGCGGCGTCACAACCATCAACTGTGTAGTTACGTTGGTTGATTGAGGATGTTTGAAAGTTGTCCGAACGGACTTCACTGTCAGAGTGATGTATTGCTGACACTCATTTAAAATCATTTGGCGTCACCACCCTCCGATGGGATTTCGGCGGGCGTTCATGTTGGGTGATTGAGGATTTTTGAAAGCGATCTTCACCGATTTCATTGCCAGAAGGATGGGGTACACTTGTCTAAAATTATGCGGCGTCACAACCATCAACTAGGTGGTTATGTTTGTTGATTGAGGACGTTTAGAAGTTGTCCGAACTGAGTTCACTGTCGGAGTGATGTATTGTTGACACAAATTTGAAATCATACAGTGTCACAACCCTCTGATTGGATTTGGGCCGGCGCTCACGTTGGGTGATTAAGGATGTTTGAAAGTCATCTTGACTGACTTTATTGTTAGAAGGATGGGGGACACTCGTCTAAAATCATGCGGCGTCCCAACCATCAACTGGGTGGTTACGTTGATTGATTGAGGATGTCTGAAAGCTGTCCGAACTGAGTTCACTGTCAGAGTGATGTATTGCTGACACTCATTTGAAATCATCCGGTGTTACCACCCTCTGATGACATTTCGGCGGGCGTTCACGTTGGGTGATTGAGGATGTTTGAAAGCCATCTTGACCGACTTCATTGTGAGAAGGATGGGGGACACTCATCTAAAATCATGCGGCGTCAGAACCATCAACTGGGTGGTTACGTTGGTTTATTGAGGATGTTTGAAAGCTGTCCAAACCAACTTCACTGTCTGAGTGAAGTATTGCTGAAACTCATTTGAAATCATCCGCCATCACAACCATCAACTGGGTGGTTACGTTGGTTGCTTAAAGTTGTTTAAAAGCTGTCCGAACTGACTTCACTGTCGAAGTGATGTAATGTTGACACTCATTTGAAATAATTCGGTGTCACCACCCTCTGATTGGATTTCGGCGGGGGTTCACGTTGGGTGATTAAGGATGTTTGAAAGCCATCTTGAGTGACTTCATTGTAAGAAGGATGGGGGACACTCGTCTTAAATCATGCGGCGTCAAAACCATCAACTGGGTGGTTACGTTACTTGATTGAGGGTGTTTGAAAGCTATCCGAATGGACTTCATTGTCGGAGTGATGTATTGCTGACATTCATTTAAAATCATCTGGCGTCACCACTCTCCGATGGGATTTCGGCGGGAGTTCATGTTGGGTGATTGAGGATGTTTGAAAGCGATCTTCACCGCTTTCATTGCCTGAAGGATGGGGTACACTTGTCTAAAATTATGCAGCATCACAACCATCAACTGTGTGGTTACGTTTGTTTATTGAGTTTGTTTGAAAGCTATCCGAACTGACTTCACTGTCGGAGTGATGTATTGTTGACACTCATTTGAAATCATTCGGTGTCACCACCCTCTTATTGGATTTCGTCGAGCGCTCACGTTGGGTGATTTAGGATGTTTGAAAGTCATCTTCAGTGACTTCATCGTCAGAAGGATGGGGGACACTCGTCTAAAATTATGCGGCGTCACAACCATCAACTAGGTGGTTACGTTGGTTGATTGAGGATATTTGAAAGTTGTCCGAACCGACTTCACTGTCGGTGTGATGTATTGCTGATACTCATTTGACACCATGCGGTTTCACCACCCTCTGATGGGATTTCGGCGGGCGTTCATGTTGGGTGATTGAGGATGTTTGAAAGCCATCTTGACAGACTTCATTGTCTGAAGGATGAGGGACACTCATCTGAAATTTTGCGGCGTCAGAACCATCAACTGGGTGGTTACGTTTGTTGATTGAGGATGTTTGAAAGCTGTCAAAACCAACTTCACTATCTGAGTGATGTATTGTTGACACTCATTTGAAATCATCCGGCATCACAACCATCAACTGGGTGGTTACGTTGGTTGATTGAGGATGTTTGAAATCTATCTGAAATGACTTCACTGTCGGAGTGATGTATTGCTGACACTCATTTGAAATCATCTAGTGTCACCACCCTCTGATGGGATTTCGGCGGGCGTTAACGTTGGGTGATTAAGAATGTTTGAAAGCCATCTTGAGTGACTTCATTGTCAGAAGGATGGGGAACACTCGTCTAATATCATGCGGCGTCACAACCATCAACTGGGTGGTTACGTTTGTTGATTGCGGATGTTTGAAAGTTGTCCGAACTGAGTTCACTGTCGGAGTGATGTTGACACTAATTTGAAATCATACGGTGTCACAACCCTCTGAATGGATTTCGGCCGGCACTCACGATGGGTGATTAAGGATATTTGAAAGCCCTCTTGAGTGACTTCATTGTAAGACGGATGGGGGACACTCGTCTAAAATCATGCGCCGTCACAACCATCAACTGGGTGGTTACGTTACTTGATTGAGGATGTTTGAATGCTGTCCGAACTGACTTAACTGTCGGAGTGATGTATTGCTGACACTCATTTTTAATCATCCGGTGTTACCACCATCTGATGGGATTTCGGCGGGCGTTCACGATGGGTGATTGAGGATGTTTGAAAGCCATCTTGACCGACTTCATTGTCAAAAGGATTGGGGAAAATCGTCTAAAATCATGCGGCGTCAGAACCATCAACTGGGTGGTTACGTTGGGTGATTGAGGATGTTTGAAAGCTGTCCGAACCAACTTCACTGTCTGAGTGATGTATTGTTGACACTCATTTGAAATCATCCGGCGTCACAACCATCAACTTTGTGTTTACGTTGGTTGATTGAGGATGTTTGAAATCTATCTGAAATGACTTCACTGTCGGAGTGATGTATTGCTGACACTCATTTGAAATCATCTAGTGTCACCACCCTCTGATGGGATTTCGGCGGGCGTTAACGTTGGGTGATTAAGAATGTTTGAAAGCCATCTTGAGTGACTTCATTGTCAGAAGGATGGGGAACACTCGTCTAATATCATGCGGCGTCACAACCATCAACTGGGTGGTTACGTTTGTTGATTGCGGATGTTTGAAAGTTGTCCGAACTGAGTTCATTGTCGGAGTGATGTTGACACTAATTTGAAATCATACGGTGTCACAACCCTCTGAATGGATTTCGGCCGGCACTCACGTTGGGTGATTAAGGATGTTTGAAAGTCATCTTGAGTGACTTTATTGTCATAAGGATGGGGGACACTCGTCTAAAATCATGCGGCGTCAAAACCATCTACTGGGTGGTTGCATTGCTTGATTGAGGATGTTTGAAAGCTGTCCGAATTGAGTTCACTGTCGGAGTGATGTATTGTTCACACTCATTTGAAATCATTCGGTGTCACAACCCTCTGATTGGATTTCGGCGGGCGCTCACATTGGGTGATTAAGGATGTTTGAAAGTTATCTTGAGTGACTTCATTGTCAGAAGGATTGGGAAAACTCGTCTAATATCATGCGGCGTCACAACCATCAACTGGGTGGTTACGTTTGTTGATTGCGGATGTTTGAAAGTTGTCCGAACTGAGTTCACTGTCGGAGTGATGTTGACACTAATTTGAAATCATACAGTGTCACAACCCTCTGAATGGATTTGGGCCGGCACTCACGTTGGGTGATTAAGGATGTTTGAAAGTCATCTTGAGTGACTTTATTGTCATAAGGATGGGGGACACTCGTCTAAAATCATGCGGCGTCAAAATCATCAACTGGGTGGTTACATTGCTTGATTGAGGATGTTTGAAAGCTGTCCGAATTGAGTTCACTGTCGGAGTGATGTATTGTTCACACTCATTTGAAATCATTCGGTGTCACAACCCTCTGATTGGATTTCGGCGGGCGCTCACATTGGGTGATTAAGGATGTTTGAAAATCATCTTGAGTGACTTCATTGTCAGAAGGATGGGGGACACTCTTCTAAAATCATGCGGCGTCACAACCATCAACTGGGTGGTTACGTTACTCGATTGAGGATGTTTGAAAGCTGTCCGAACTGACTTCACTGTCGGATTGATGTATTGCTGACACTCATTTGAAATCATCCGGTGTTACCATTCTCTGATGGGATTTCTGCCGGCGTTCACGTTGGGTGATTGAGGATGTTTGAAAGCCATCTTGACCGACTTCATTGTCAAAAGGATTGGGGAAAATCGTCTAAAATCATGCGGCGTCAGAACCATCAACTGGGTGGTTACGTTGGGTGATTGAGGATGTTTGAAAGCTGTCCGAACCAACTTCACTGTCTGAGTGATGTATTGTTGACACTCATTTGAAATCATCCGGCGTCACAACCATCAACTTGGTGTTTACGTTGGTTGATTGAGGATGTTTGAAATCTATCTGAAATGACTTCACTGTCGGAGTGATGTATTGCTGACACTCATTTGAAATCATCTAGTGTCACCACCCTCTGATGGGATTTCGGCGGGCGTTAACGTTGGGTGATTAAGAATGTTTGAAAGCCATCTTGAGTGACTTCATTGTCAGAAGGATGGGGAACACTCGTCTAATATCATGCGGCGTCACAACCATCAACTGGGTGGTTACGTTTGTTGATTGCGGATGTTTGAAAGTTGTCCGAACTGAGTTCATTGTCGGAGTGATGTTGACACTAATTTGAAATCATACGGTGTCACAACCCTCTGAATGGATTTCGGCCGGCACTCACGTTGGGTGATTAAGGATGTTTGAAAGTCATCTTGAGTGACTTTATTGTCATAAGGATGGGGGACACTCGTCTAAAATCATGCGGCGTCAAAACCATCAACTGGGTGGTTGCATTGCTTGATTGAGGATGTTTGAAAGCTGTCCGAATTGAGTTCACTGTCGGAGTGATGTATTGTTCACACTCATTTGAAATCATTCGGTGTCACAACCCTCTGATTGGATTTCGGCGGGCGCTCACATTGGGTGATTAAAGATGTTTGAAAGTTATCTTGAGTGACTTCATTGTCAGAAGGATGGGGAAAACTCGTCTAATATCATGCGGCGTCACAACCATCAACTGGGTGGTTACGTTTGTTGATTGCGGATGTTTGAAAGTTGTCCGAACTGAGTTCACTGTCGGAGTGATGTTGACACTAATTTGAAATCATACGGTGTCACAACCCTCTGAATGGATTTGGGCCGGCACTCACGTTGGGTGATTAAGGATGTTTGAAAGTCATCTTGAGTGACTTTATTGTCATAAGGATGGGGGACACTCGTCTAAAATCATGTGGCGTCAAAACCATCAACTGGGTGGTTACATTGCTTGATTGAGGATGTTTGAAAGCTGTCCGAATTGAGTTCACTGTCGGAGTGATGTATTGTTCACACTCATTTGAAATCATTCGGTGTCACAACCCTCTGATTGGATTTCGGCGGGCGCTCACATTGGGTGATTAAGAATGTTTGAAAATTATCTTGAGTGACTTCATTGTCAGAAGGATGGGGGACACTCTTCTAAAATCATGCGGCGTCACAACCATCAACTGGGTGGTTACGTTACTCGATTGAGGATGTTTGAAAGCTGTCCGAACTGACTTCACTGTCGGATTGATGTATTGCTGACACTCATTTGAAATCATCCGGTGTTACCATTCTCTGATGGGATTTCTGCGGGCGTTCACGTTGGGTGATTGAGGATGTTTGAATAGCATCTTGACCGACTTAATTGTCAGAAGGATGGGGGACACTCATCTAAAATCATGCGGTGTCAGAACCATTAACTGGGTGGTTACGTTGGTTGATTGAGGATGTTTAAAAGCTATCCGAACCAACTTCACTGTCTAAGTGATGTATTGCTGACACTCATTTGAAATCAACTGGCGTCACAACCATGAACTGGGTGGTTCCGTTGGTTGATTGAGGATGTTTGAAATCTGTATGAACCGACTTCACTGTCGGAGTGATGTATTGCTAACACTCATTTGAAATCATCCGGCGTCACAACCATCAACTGCGAGGTTCTGTTGGTTGATTGAGGATGTTTGAAATCTGTCTGAACCGACTTCCTTGTCGGAGTGATGTATTGCTGACACTCATTTGAAATCATCGTGCGTCACTACCCTTCGATGGGATGTCAGCGGGCGTTCACATTGGGTGATTGAGGTGTTTGAAAGCCATCTTGACCAACTTCATGGTCAGAAGAATGGGGGACACTCGTCTAAAATCATCCGGCGTCACACCCTGTGTTGGGATTTCGGCGGGCGTTCCCGTTGGGTGATTGAGGTTGTTTGAAAGCCATCTTCACCGACTTTATAGCCAGAACGATGGGGGACACTCGTCTATAATCATGCAGCGTCATAACCATCAACTGGGTGGTTACGTTTATTGATTGAGGATGTTTTAAAACTTTCCGAACTGACTTCAGTGTTGGAGTGATGTATTGCTGAAACTCATATGAAATCCTTTATTGTCACCACCCTCCGATGGAATTTTTGCGCGCGTTCACGTTGGGTGATTGAAGTGTTTGAAAGCTATCTTGACCGACTTCATGGTCAGAAGGATGGGGGACACTCGTCTAAAATCATCCAGCGTCACAACCATCAACTGGGTGGTTACGTTGGTTGATTGAGGATGTTTAAAAGTTGTTTGAACCGACTTCACTGTCGGAGTGATGTATTGTTGACACTCATTTGAAATCATCCAGTGTCACCACCTTCCGGTGGGATTTCGGCGAGCGTTCACGTTGGGTGCTTGAGGATGTTTGAAAGCCATCTTCACCGACTTCATTGCCAGAACGATGGGGGACACTCGTCTGAAATCATGCGGCGTCAGGACCATCAACTGGGTGGTTACGTTGGTTGATTGAGGATGTTTGAATGCTTTTCGAACGGACTTCACTGTCGGAGTGATGTATTGCTGACACTCATTTGAAATAATCCACTGTCACCACCATCCGATGGGATTTCGGCGGGGGTTCACGTTGGGCGATTGAGGATGTTTTAAAGCCATCTTCACCGACTTCATTGCCAGAACAATGGGGGACACTCGTCTAAAATCATGCAGCGTCACAACCATCAACTGGTTGGTCACATTTGTTGATTGATGATGTTTCAAAGCTTTCTGAACCGACTTAACTGTCGCAGTGATGTATTGCTGAAACTCATTTGAAATCATTCGCTGTCACCACCCTCCGATGTGATTTCGGCGGGCGTTCACGTACGGTGATTGAGGTGTTTGAAAGCCATCTTAACCGACTTCATGGTCAGAAGGATTGGGGACACTCGTCTAAAATCATCCGGCGTCACAACCATCAACTGGGTGGTTACGTTTGTTGATTGCGGATGTTTGAAAGTTGTCCGAACTGAGTTCACTGTCGGAGTGATGTATTGTTGACACTAATTTGAAATCATACGGTGTCACAACCCTCTGAATGGATTTCGGCCGGCACTCACGTTGGGTGATTAAGGAAGTTTGAAAGTCATCTTGAGTGACTTTATTGTCATAAGGATGGGGGACACTCGTCTAAAATCATGCGGCGTCACAACCATCAACTGGGTGGTTACATTGCTTGATTGAGGATGTTTGAAAGCTGTCCGAATTGAGTTCACTGTCGGAGTGATGTATTGTTCACACTCATTTGAAATCATTCGGTGTCACAACCCTCTGATTGGATTTCGGCGGGCACTCACATTGGGTGATTAAGGATGTTTGAAAGTCATCTTGAGTGACTTCATTGTAAGAAGGATGGGGGACACTCTTCTAAAATCATGCGGCGTCACAACCATCAACTGGGTGGTTTACGTTACTCGATTGAGGATGTTTGAAAGCTTTCCGAACTGACTTCACTGTCGGATTGATGTATTGCTGACACTCATTTGAAATCATCTGGTGTTACCATTCTCTGATGGGATTTCTGCGGGCGTTCACGTTGGGTGATTGAGGATGTTTGAATAGCATCTTGACCGACTTAATTGTCAGAAGGATGGGGGACACTCATCTAAAATCATGCGGTGTCAAAACCATTAACTGGGTGGTTACGTTGGTTGATTGAGGATGTTTAAAAGCTATCCGAACCAACTTCACTGTCTGAGTGATGTTTTGCTGACACTCATTTGAAATCAACCGGCGTCACAACCATGAACTGGGTGGTTCCGTTGGTTGATTGAGGATGTTTGAAATCTGTATGAACCGACTTCACTGTCGGAGTGATGTATTGCTAACACTCATTTGAAATCATCCGGCGTCACAACCATCAACTGGGAGGTTCTGTTGGTTGATTGAGGATGTTTGAAATCTGTCTGAACCGACTTCCTTGTCGGAGTGATGTATTGCTGGCACTCATTTGAAATCATCCAACTTCATGGTCAGAAGGATGGGGGACACTCGTCTAAAATCATGCGGCCTCACAACCATCAACTGGGTGGTTACGTTTGTTGATTGAGGATGTTTGAAAGCTGTCCGAACGGACTTCACTGTCTCAGTGATGTATTGCTTACACTCATTTGAAATCATCCTGCGTCACAACCATCAACTGGGTGGTTACGTTGGTTGATTAAAGATATTTGAAAGCTGTCCGAACTGACTTCACTGTCGAAGTGATGTATTGTTGACACTCATTTAAAATCATTCGGTGTCACCACCCTCTGATTGGATTTCAGGGGCGTTCACGTTGGGTGATTAAGGATGTTTGAAAGCCATCTTGAGTGACTTCATTGTAAGAAGGATGGCGGACACTCGTCTAAAATCATGCGGTGTCACAACCATCAACTGGGTGGTTAGGTTACTTGCTTGAGGATGTTTGAATGCTGTCCAAACTGACTTAACTGTCAGAGTGATGTATTGCTGACACTCATTTTAAATCATCCGGTGTTACCACCATCTGATGGGATTTCGGCATGCGTTCACGATGGGTGATTGAGGATGTTTGAAAGCCATCTTGACCGACATCATTGTCAGAAGGATGGGGGACACTCGTCTAAAATCATGGGGCGTCACAACCATCAACTGGGTGGTTACGTTACTTGATTGAGGATGTTTGAATGCTGTTCGAACTGACTTAACTGTTGGAGTGATGTATTGCTGACACTCATTTTAAATCATTCGGTGTTACCACCATGTGACGGGATTTCGGCAGGCATTCACGATGGGTGATTGAGGATGTTTGAAAGCCATCTTGACCGACTTCATTATCAGAAGGATGGCGGACACTCGTCTAAAATCATGCGGCGTCAGGACCATCAACTGGGTGGTAACGTTGGTTGATTGAGGATGTTTGAAAGTTGTCCAAACCAACTTTACTGTCTGAGTGATGTATTGCTGACACTCATTTGAAATCATTCGGCGTCACAACCATCAACATGGTGGTTACGTTGGTTGATTGAGGATGTTTGAAATCTGTCTGAACTGACTTGACTGTCGGAGTGATGTATTGCTGACACTCATTTGAAATAATCTAGTGTCACCACCCTCTGATGGAATTTCGGCGGGCGTTCACGTTGGGTGATTAAGGATGTTTGAAAGCCATCTTCAGTGAGATCATTGTCAGAAGGATGGGGAACACTCATCTAATATCACGCGGCGTCACAACCATCAACTGGGTGGTTACGTTTGTTGATTGAGGATGTTTGAAAGTTGTCCGAACCGACTTCACTGTCTGAGTGATGTATTGCTGACACTAATTCGAAATCATCAAGCGTCACAACCATCAAGTGGGATTTCGCCGGGCGTTCATGTTGGGTGATTGAGGATGTTTGAAAGTGATCTTCACCGATTTCATTGCCAAAAGGATGGGGTACACTTGTCTAAAATTATGCGGCGTCATAACCATCAACTGGGTGGTTATGTTTGTTGATTGAGGACGTTTAAAAGTTGTCCGAACAGAGTTCACTGTCGGAGTGATGTATTGTTGACACTAATTTGAAATCATACGGTGTCACAACCCTCTGATTGGATTTGGGCCGGCGCTCACGTTGGGTGATTAGTTTGAAAGTCATCTTGAGTGACTTTATTGTTAGAAGGATGGGGGACACTCGTCTAAAATCATGCGGCGTCACAATCATCAACTGGGTGGTTACGTTGCTTGATTGAGGATGTCTGAAAGCTGTCCGAACTGAGTTCACTGTCGGAGTGATGTATTGCTGACATTCATTTGAAATCATACGGTGTTACCACCCTCTGATGGAATTTCGACGGCCGTTCACGTTGGGTGATGAAGGATGTTTGAAAGCCATCTTGACCGACTTCATTGTGAGAAGGATGGGGGACACTCATCTAAAATCATGCGGCGTCAGAACCATCAACTGGGTGGTTACGTTGGGTGATTGAGGATGTTTGAAAGCTGTCCGAACCAACTTCACTGTCTGAGTGATGTATTGCTAACACTCATTTGAAATCATCCGGCGTCACAACCATCAACTTGGTGGTTACGTTGGTTGATTGAGGATGTTTGAAATCTGTCTGAACTGACTTCACTGTCGGAGTGATGTATTGCTGACACTCATTTGAAATCATCTAGTGTCACCACCCTCTGATGGGATTTCGGCGGGCGTTAATGTTGGGTGATTAAGAATGTTTGAAAGCCATCTTGAGTGACTTCATTGTCAGAAGGATGAGGAACACTCGTCTAATATCCTGCAGCGTCACAACCATCAACTGGGTGGTTACGTTTGTTGATTGAGGATGTTTGAAAGTTGTCCGAACTGAGGTCACTGTCGGAGTGATGTATTGTTGACACTAATTTGAAATCATACGGTGTCACAACCCTCTAATTGGATTTCGGCGGGCGCTCACACTGGGTGATTAAGGATTTTTGAAAGTCATCTTGAGTGACTTCATTGTCAGAAGGATGGGCGACACTCGTCTAAAATCATGCGGCGTCACAACCTGCAACTGGGTGGTTACGTTACTCGATTGAGGATGTTTGAAAGCTGTCCGAACTGACTTCACTGTCGGATTGATGTATTGCTGACACTCATTTGAAATCATTCGGTGTTACATTCTCTGATGGGATTTCTGCAGGCGTTCACGTTCGGTGATTGACGATGTTTGAATAGCATCTTGACCGACTTATTTGTTAGAAGGATGGGGGACACTCAATCATGCGGTGTCAGACCCATCAACTGGGTGGTTACGTTGGTTGATTGAGGATGCTTGAAAGCTGTCCGAACAAACTTCACTGTCTGAGTGATGCATTGCTGACACTCATTTGAAATCATCCGACATCACAACCATCAACTGGGTGGTTACGTTGGTTGATTAAAGATATTTGAAAGCTGTCCGAACTAACTTCACTGTCGGAGTGATGTATTGTTGACACTCATTTGAAATAATTCGGTGTCACCACCCTCTGATTGGATTTCGGTGGCCTTCACGTTGGGTGATTCAGGATGTTTGAAAGCCATCTTGAGTGAATTCATTGTAAGAAGGATGGGGGACACTCGTCTAAAATCAGGCGGCATCACAACCATCAACTGGGTGGTTACGTTACTTGATTGAGGATGTTTGAATGCTGTCCGAACCAGCTTCACTGTCTGAGTGATGTATTGCTTACACTCATTTGAAATCATCCGGCGTCACAACCATCAACTGGGTGGTTACGCTGGTTGATTAAAGATATTTGAAAGCTTTCCGAACTAACTTAACTGTCGGAGTGTTGTATTCCTGACACTCATTTTAAATCATCCCGTGTTACCACCATCTGATGGGATTTCGGCATGCGTTCACAATGGGTGATTGAGGATGTTTGAAAGCCATCTTGACGGACTTCATTGTCAGAAGGATGGCGGACACTCATCTAAAATCATGCAGCGTTAGAACCATCAACTGGGTGGTTACGTTGGTTGATTGAGGATGTTTGAAAGCTGTCCGAACCAACTTCACTGTCTGAGTGATGTATTGCTGACACTCATTTGAAATCATCCGGCGTCACAACCTTCAACTGGGTGGTTACGTTGGTTGATAAAAGATATTTGAAAGCTGTCCGAACTAACTTCACTGTCGGAGTGATGTATTTTTGACACTCATTTGAAATAATTCGGTGTAACCACCCTCTGATGGGATTTCGGCATGCGTTCACGATGGGTGATTGAGGATGTTTGAAAGCCATCTTGACCGACTTCATTGTCAGAAGGATGGGGGACACTCGTCTAAAATCATGGGGCGTCACAATCATCAACTGGGTGGTTACGTTACTTGATTGAGGATGTTTGAATGCTGTTCGAACTGACTTAACTGTTGGAGTGATGTATTGCTGACACTCATTTTAAATCATTCGGTGTTACCACAATGTGATGGGATTTTGGCATGCGTTCACGATGGGTGATTGAGGATGTTTGAAAGCCATCTTGACCGACTTCATTGTGAGAAGGATGGGGGATACTCGTCTAAAATCATGCGGCGTCAGAACCATCAACTCGGTGGTTACGTTGGTTGATTGAGGATGTTTGAAAGCTGTCCAAACCAACTTCACTGTCTGAGTCATGTGTTGCTGACACTCATTTGAAATCATCCGGCGTCACAACCATCAACTTAGTGGTTACGTTGGTTGCTTAAAGTTGTTTAAAAGCTGTCCGAACTGACTTCACTGTCGGAGTGATGTATTGTTGACACTCATTTGAAATAATTCGGTGTCACCACCCTCTGATTGGATTTCGGCGGGTGTTCACGTTGGGTGATTAAGGATGTTTGAAAGCCATCTTGAGTGACTTCATTGTAAGAAGGATGGGGGACACTCGTCTAAAATCATGCGGCGTCACAACCATCAACTGGGTGGTTACGTTGGTTGATTGAGGATGTTTGAAAGTTGTCCGAACGGACTTCACTGTCGGAGTGATGCTGATACTCATTTAAAATCATTTGGCGTTACCACCCACCGATGGGATTTCGGCGGGCGTTGATGTTGGGTGATTGAGGATGTTTGAAAGCGATCTTCACCGATTTCATTGCCAAAAGGATGGGGTACACTTGTCTAAAATTATGCGGCGTCACAACCATCAAACTAGGTTGTTATGTTTGTTGATTGAGGACGTTTAAAAGTTTTCCGAACTGAGTTCACTGTCGGAGTGATGTATTGTTGACACTAATTTGAAATCATACGGTGTCACAACCCTCTGATTGGATTTGGGCCGGCGGTCACGTTGGGTGATTAAGGATGTTTGAAAGTCATCTTGAGTGACTTTATTGTTAGAAGGATGGGGGACACTCGTCTAAAATCATGCGGCGTCACAACCATCAACTGGGTGGTTACGTTGATTGATTGAGGATGTCTGAAAGCTGTCCGAACTGAGTTCACTGTCAGAGTGATGTATTGCAGACACTCATTTGAAATCATCCGATGTTACCACCCTCTGATGAAATTTCGGCGGGCGTTCACGTTGGGTGATTGAGGATGTTTGAAAGCCATCTTGACCGACTTCATTGTGAGAAGGATGGGGGACACTCATCTAAAATCATGCGGCGTCAGAACCATCAACTGGGTGGTTACGTTGGTTGATTGAGGATGTTTGAAAGCTGTCCAAACCAACTTCACTGTCTGAGTGATGTATTGCTGACACTCATTTGAAATCATCCGCCGTCACAACCATCAACTGGGTGGTTACGTTGGTTGCTTAAAGTTGTTTAAAAGCTGTCCGAACTGACTTCACTGTCGAAGTGATGTATTGTTGACACTCATTTGAAATAATTCGGTGTCACCACCCTCTTATATGATTTCGGCGGGGGTTCACGTTGGGTGATTAAGAATGTTTGAAAGCCATCTTGAGTGACTTCATTGTAAGAAGGATGGGGGACACTCGTCTAAAATCATGCGACGTCACAACCATCAACTTGGTGGTTACGTTACTTGATTGAGGGTGTTTGAAAGCTATCCGAACGGACTTCATTGTCGGAGTGACGTATTGTTGACATTCATTTAAAATCATCTGGCGTCACCACTCTCCGATGGGATTTCGGCGGGAGTTCATGTTGGGTGATTGAGGATGTTTGAAAGCGATCTTCACCGATTTCATTGCCTGAAGGATGGGGTACACTTGTCTAAAATTATGCAGCATCACAACCATCAACTGTGTGGTTACCTTTGTTTATTGAGTTTGTTTGAAAGCTATCCAAACTGACTTCACTGTCGGAGTGATGTATTGTTGACACTCATTTGAAATCATTCGGTGTCACCACCCTCTTATTGGATTTCGTCGAGCGCTCACGTTGGGTGATTTAGGATGTCTGAAAGTCATCTTGAGTGACTTCATCGTCAGAAGGATGGGGGACACTCGTCTAAAATCATGCGGCGTCACAACCATCAACTGGGTGGTTACGTTGGTTGATTGAGGATGTTTGAAATTTGTCCGAACCGACTTCACTGTCGGTGTGATGTATTGCTGATACTCATTTGACATCATGCGGTTTCACCACCCTCTGATGGGATTTCGGCGGGCGTTCATGTTGGGTGATTGAGGATGTTCGAAAGCCATCTTGACAGACTTCATTGTCTGAAGGATGAGGGTCACTCATCTGAAATTTTGCGGCGTCAGAACCATCAACTGAGTGGTTACGTTTGTTGATTGAGGATGTTTGAAAGCTGTCAAAACCAACTTCACTATCTGAGTGATGTATTGTTGACACTCATTTGAAATCATCCGGCATCACAACCATCAACTGGGTGGTTACGTTGGTTGATTAAAGATATTTGAAAGCTGTCCGAACTGACTTCACTGTCGGAGTGATGTATTGTTGACACTCATTTGAAATAATTCTGTTTCACCACCCTCTGATTGGATTTCGGTGGCGTTCACGTTGCATGATTGAGGATGTTTGAAAGCTATCTTGAGTGACTTCATTGTGAGAAGGATGGGGGACACTCGTCTAAAATCATGCGGCATCACAACCATCAACTGGGTGGTTACGTTACTTGATTGAGGATGTTTGAATGCTGTCCGAACCAACTTCACTGTCTGAGTGATGTATTGCTGACAATCATTTGAAATCATCCGGCGTCACAACCATCAACTGGGTGGTTACCTTGGTTGATTAAAGATATTTGAAAGCTTTCCGAACTAACTTCACTGTCGGAGTGATGTATTGTTGACACTCATTTGAAATAATCCGGTGTCACCACCCTCTGATTGGATTCGGTGGCGTTCACGGTGGGTGATTAAGGATATTTGAAAGCCCTCTTGAGTGACTTCATTGTAAGAAGGATGGGGGACACTCGTCTAAAATCATGCAGCGTCATAACCATCAACTGGGTGGTTACGTTACTTGATTGAGGATGTTTGAATGCTTTCCGAACTGACTTAACTGTCGGAGTGATGTATTGCTGACACTCATTTTTAATCATCCGGTGTTACCACCATCTGATGGGATTTCGGCGGGCGTTCACGATGGGTGATTGAGGATGTTTGAAAGCCATCTTGACCGACTTCATTGTGAAAAGGATTGGGGAAAATCGTCTAAAATCATGCGGCGTCAGAACCATCAACTGGGTGGTTACGTTGGGTGATTGAGGATGTTTGAAAGCTGTCCGAACCAACTTCACTGTCAGAGTGATGTATTGCTGACACTCATTTGAAATCATTCGGCGTCACAACCATCAACTTGGTGGTTACGTTGGTTGATTGAGGATGTTTGAATCTGTCTGAAATGACTTCACTGTCGGAGTGATGTATTGCTGACACTCATTTGAAATCATCTAGTGTCACCACCCTCTGATGGGATTTCGGCGGGCGTTAACGTTGGGTGATTAAGAATGTTTGAAAGCCATCTTGAGTGAGTTCATTGTCAGAAGGATGGGGAACACTCGTCTAATATCATGCGGCGTCACAACCATCAACTGGGTGGTTACGTTTGTTGATTGAGGATGTTTGAAAGTTGTCCGAATGACTTCACTGTCTGAGTGATGTATTGCTGACACTCATTTGAAATCATCCGACGTCACCACCCTCCGTTGTGATTTCGACGGGCGCTCACGTTGGGTGATTGAGGATGTTTGTAAGCCATCTTGATCGACTTCATTGTCAGAAGGATAGAAGACACTCGTCTAAAATCTTGCGGCGTCACAACCATAAACTGGGTGGTTACGTTGGTTGATTCAGGATGTTTGAAAGTTGTCCGAACCGACTTCACTGTCGGAGAGATGTATTGCCGACAGTCATTTGAAATCATCCGGCGTCAGCCCCTCTCGATGCGATTTCGGCGGGCGTTCACGTTGGGTGATTGAGGTGTTTGAAAGCCATCTTGAAAGACTTCATTGCCGACGGATGGGGGACACTCATCTAAAATCATCCGGCGTCACAACCGTCAACTGGGTGGTTACGTTGGTTTATTGAGGATGTTTGAAAGCTTTCCGAACCGACTTCGCTGTCGGAGAGATGTATTGCGGCCACTCTTTTGAAATCATCCTGCAACACCACCCTCTGATGGGATTTTGGCGGGCGTTCACGTTTGGTGATTGAGGATATTTGAAAGGCATCTTGACCGACTTCATTGTCAGAAGGATGGGGACACTCGTCTAAAATCATGTGGCGTCACAACCATCAACTGGGTGGTTACGTTGGTTGATTCAGGATGTTTGAAAGTTGTCCGAACCGACTTCACTATCGGAGTGATGTATTGTCGACACTCATTTGAAATCCTCCGGCGTCACCACCTTTCGATGCGATTTCGGCGGCCGTTCACGTTGGGTGATTGAGGATGTTTGAAAGACATCTTGACCGAATTCATTGTAAGAAGGATGGGGGACACTCGTCCAAAATCATGCGGCGTCACAAACATGAACTTGGTGGTTACGTTGGTTGATTGTGGATGTTTGAAAGTTGTAGTGATGTATAGCTGACACTCATTTGAAATCATCCGGCGTCACAACACTAAACTGGGTGGTTACGTTGGTTTATTGAGGATGTTAGAAAGTTGTCCGAACCGACTTCATTGTCGGAGTGATGTATTGCTGACACTCATTTGAAATCATCCGGCGTTACCACCGTCCGATTTGATTTCGACGGGCGCTCACGTTGGGTGATTGAGGATGTTTGAAAGCCATCTTGATCGACTTCATTGTCAGAAGGATAGAAGACACTCGTCTAAAATCATGCGGCGTCAAAACCATAAATTGGGTGGTTACGTCTGTTGATTCAGGATGTTTGAAAATTGTTCGAACCGACTTCACTGTCTTAGTGACGTATTGTCGACAGTCATTTGAAATCATCCGGCGTCACAACACTCAACTAGGTGGTTACGTTGGTTTATTGAGGATGTTTGAAAGTGGTCTGAACCGACTTCATTGTCGGAGTGATGTATTGCTGACACTCATTTGAAATCATCCGGCGTCACCACCCTCCGTTGTGATTTCGACGGGCGCTCACGTTGGGTGATTGAGGATGTTTGAAAGCCATCTTGATCGACTTCATTGTCAGAAGGATAGAAGACACTCGTCTAAAATCTTGCGGCGTCACAACCATAAACTGGGTGGTTACGTTGGTTGATTAAGGATGTTTGAAAGTTGTCCGAACCGACTTCACTGTCGGAGTGATGTATTGCCGACAGTCATTTGAAATCATCCGTCGTCAGCCCCTCTCGATGCAATTTCGGCGGGCGTTCACATTGGGTGATTGAGGTGTTTGAAAGCCATCTTGAAAGACTTCATTGCCGACGGATGGGGGACACTCATCTAAAATCATCCGGCGTCACAACCGTCAACTGGGTGGTTACGTTGGTTTATTGAGGATGTTTGAAAGCTTTCCGAACCGACTTCGCTGTCGGAGAGATGTATTGCGGCCACTCTTTTGAAATCATCCTGCAACACCACCCTCTGATGGGATTTCGGCGGGCGTTCACGTTGGGTGATTGGGGATGTTTGAAAGCCATCTTGACCGACTTCATTGTCAAAAGGATGGGGACACTCGTCTAAAATCATGTGGCGTCACAACCATCAACTGGGTGGTTACGTTGGTTGATTCAGGATGTTTGAAAGTTGTCCGAACCGACTTCACTATCTGAGTGATGTATTGTCGACACTCATTTGAAATCCTCCGGCGTCACCACCTTTCGATGCGATTTTGGCGGCCATTCGCGTTGGGTGATTGAGGATGTTTGAAAGACATCTTGACCGGATTCATTGTCAGAAGGATGGGGGACACTCGTCCAAAATCATGCGGCGTCACAAACATTAACTTGGTGGTTACGTTGGTTGATTGTGGATGTTTGAAAGCTGTAGTGATTTATAGCTGACACTCATTTGAAATCATCCGGCGTCACAACACTAAACTGGGTGGTTACGTTGGTTTATTGAGGATGTTAGAAAGTTGTCCGAACCGACATCATTGTCGGAGTGATGTATTGCTGACACTCATTTGAAATCATCCGGCGTCACCACCCTCCGATTTGATTTCGACGGGCGCTCACGTTGGGTGATTGAGGATGTTTGAAAGTCATCTTGATCGACTTCATTGTCAGAAGGATAGAAGACACTCGTCTAAAATCATGCGGCGTCAAAACCATAAATTGGGTGGTTACGTCTGTTGATTCAGGATGTTTGAAAATTGTTCGAACCGACTTCACTGTCTTAGTGACGTATTGTCGACAGTCATTTGAAATCATCCGGCGTCACAACACTCAACTAGGTGGTTACGTTGGTTTATTGAGGAAGTTTGAAAGTTGTCCGAACCGACTTCACTGTCGGAGTGATGTATTGCTGACACTCATTTGAAATCATCCGGCGTCACCACCCTCCGTTGTGATTTCGACGGGCGCTCACGTTGGGTGATTGAGGATGTTTGAAAGCCATCTTGATCGACTTCATTGTCAGAAGGATAGAAGACACTCGTCTAAAATCTTGCGGCGTCACAACCATAAACTGGGTGGTTACGTTGGTTGATTCAGGATGTTTGAAAGTTGTCCGAACCGACTTCACTGTCGGAGTGATGTATTGCCGACAGTCATTTGAAATCATCCGGCGTCAGCCCCTCTCGATGCGATTTCGGCGGGCGTTCACGTTGGGTGATTGAGGTGTTTGAAAACCATCTTGACAGACTTCATTGGCGACGGATGGGGGACACTCATCTAAAATCATCCGGCGTCACAACCGTCAACTGGGTGGTTACGTTGGTTTATTGAGGATGTTTGAAAGCTTTCCGAACCGACTTCGCTGTCGGAGAGATGTATTGCTGCCACTCTTTTGAAATCATCCTGCAACACCACCCTCTGATGGGATTTCGGCGGCCGTTCACGTTGGGTGATTGAGGATGTTTGAAAGCCATCTTGACCGACTTCATTGTCAAAAGGATGGGGACACTCGTGTAAAATCATGTGCGTCACAACCATCAACTGGGTGGTTACGTTGGTTGATTCAGGATGTTTGAAAGTTGTCCGAACCGACTTCACTATCTGAGTGATGTATTGTCGACACTCATTTGAAATCCTTCGGCGTCACCACCTTTCGATGCGATTTCGGCGGCCGTTCACGTTGGGTGATTGAGGATGTTTGAAAGACATCTTGACCGAATTCATTGTAAGAAGGATGGGGGACACTCGTCCAAAATCATGCGGCGTCACAAACATGAACTTGGTGGTTACGTTGGTTGATTGTGGATGTTTGAAAGTTGTAGTGATGTATAGCTGACACTCATTTGAAATCATCCGGCGTCACAACACTAAACTGGGTGGTTACGTTGGTTTATTGAGGATGTTAGAAAGTTGTCCTAACCGACTTCATTGTCGGAGTGATGTATTGCTGACACTCATTTGAAATCATCCGGCGTCACCACCCTCCGATTTGATTTCGACGGGCGCTCACGTTGGGTGATTGAGGATGTTTGAAAGCCATCTTGATCGACTTCATTGTCAGAAGGATAGAAGACACTCGTCTAAAATCATGCGGCGTCAAAACCATAAATTGGGTGGTTACGTCTGTTGATTCAGGATGTTTGAAAATTGTTCGAACCGACTTCACTGTCTTAGTGACGTATTGTCGACAGTCATTTGAAATCATCCGGCGTCACAACACTCAACTAGGTGGTTACGTTGGTTTATTGAGGATGTTTGAAAGTTGTCTGAACCGACTTCATTGTCGGAGTGATGTATTGCTGACACTCATTTGAAATCATCCGGCGTCACCACCCTCCGTTGTGATTTCGACGGGCGCTCACGTTGGGTGATTGAGGATGTTTGAAAGCCATCTTGATCGACTTCATTGTCAGAAGGATAGAAGACACTCGTCTAAAATCTTGCGGCGTCACAACCATAAACTGGGTGGTTACGTTGGTTGATTCAGGATGTTTGAAAGTTGTCCGAACCGACTTCACTGTCGGAGTGATGTATTGCCGACAGTCATTTGAAATCATCCGGCGTCAGCCCCTCTCGATGCGATTTCGGCAGGCGTTCACGTTGGGTGATTGAGGTGTTTGAAAGCCATCTTGAAAGACTTCATTGCCGACGGATGGGGGACACTCATCTAAAATCATCCGGCGTCACAACCGTCAACTGGGTGGTTACGTTGGTTTATTGAGGATGTTTGAAAGCTTTCCGAACCGACTTCGCTGTCGGAGAGATGTATTGCGGCCACTCTTTTGAAATCATCCTGCAACACCACCCTCTGATGGGATTTCGGCGGGCGTTCACGTTGGGTGATTGGGGATGTTTGAAAGCCATCTTGACCGACTTCATTGTCAAAAGGATGGGGACACTCGTCTAAAATCATGTGGCGTCACAATCATCAACTGGGTGGTTACGTTGGTTGATTCAGGATGTTTGAAAGTTGTCCGAACCGACTTCACTATCGGAGTGATGTATTGTCGACACTCATTTGAAATCCTCCGGCGTCACCACCTTTCGATGCGATTTTGGCGGCCATTCACGTTGGGTGATTGAGGATGTTTGAAAGACATCTTGACCGAATTCATTGTCAGAAGGATGGGGGACACTCGTCCAAAATCATGCGGCGTCACAAACATTAACTTGGTGGTTACGTTGGTTGATTGTGGATGTTTGAAAGCTGTAGTGATGTATAGCTGACACTCATTTGAAATCATCCGGCGTCACAACACTAAACTGGGTGGTTACGTTGGTTTATTGAGGATGTTAGAAAGTTGTCCGAACCGACATCATTGTCGGAGTGATGTATTGCTGACACTCATTTGAAATCATCCGGCGTCACCACCCTCCGATTTGATTTCGACGGGCGCTCACGTTGGGTGATTGAGGATGTTTGAAAGCCATCTTGATCGACTTCATTGTCAGAAGGATAGAAGACACTCGTCTAAAATCATGCGGCGTCAAAACCATAAATTGGGTGGTTACGTCTGTTGATTCAGGATGTTTGAAAATTGTTCGAACCGACTTCACTGTCTTAGTGACGTATTGTCGACAGTTATTTGAAATCATCCGGCGTCACAACACTCAACTAGGTGGTTACGTTGGTTTATTGAGGAAGTTTGAAAGTTGTCCGAACCGACTTCACTGTCGGAGTGATGTATTGCTTACACTCATTTGAAATCATCCGGCGTCACCACCCTCCGTTGTGATTTCGACGGGCGCTCACGTTGGGTGATTGAGGATGTTTGAAAGCCATCTTGATCGACTTCATTGTCAGAAGGATAGAAGACACTCGTCTAAAATCTTGCGGCGTCACAACCATAAACTGGGTGGTTACGTTGGTTGATTCAGGATGTTTGAAAGTTGTCCGAACCGACTTCACTGTCGGAGTGATGTATTGCTGACAGTCATTTGAAATCATCCGGCGTCAGCCCCTCTCGATGCGATTTCGGCGGGCGTTCACGTTGGGTGATTGAGGTGTTTGAAAGCCATCTTGACAGACTTCATTGCCGACGGATGGGGGACACTCATCTAAAATCATCCGGCGTCACAACCGTCAACTGGGTGGTTACGTTGGTTTATTGAGGATGTTTGAAAGCTTTCCGAACCGACTTCGCTGTCGGAGAGATGTATTGCGGCCACTCTTTTGAAATCATCCTGCAACACCACCCTCTGATGGGATTTCGGCGGGCGTTCACGTTGGGTGATTGGGGATGTTTGAAAGCCATCTTGATCGACTTCATTGTCAAAAGGATGGGGACACTCGTCTAAAATCATGTGGCGTCACAACCATCAACTGGGTGGTTACGTTGGTTGATTCAGGATGTTTGAAAGTTGTCCGAACCGACTTCACTATCGGAGTGATGTATTGTCGACACTCATTTGAAATCCTCCAGCGTCACCACCTTTCGATGCGATTTCGGCGGCCATTCACGTTGGGTGATTGAGGATGTTTGAAAGACATCTTGACCGAATTCATTGTCAGAAGGATGGGGGACACTCGTCCAAAATCATGCGGCGTCACAAACATTAACTTGGTGGTTACGTTGGTTGATTGTGGATGTTTGAAAGCTTTAGTGATGTATAGCTAACACTCATTTGAAATCATCCGGCGTCACAACACTAAACTGGGTGGTTACGTTGGTTTATTGAGGATGTTAGAAAGTTGTCCGAACCGACATCATTGTCGGAGTGATGTATTGCTGACACTCATTTGAAATCATC
This sequence comes from Cannabis sativa, assembly GCF_029168945.1. Lineage (NCBI taxonomy): Eukaryota > Viridiplantae > Streptophyta > Magnoliopsida > Rosales > Cannabaceae > Cannabis > Cannabis sativa. The sequence goes on along the minus strand of NC_083606.1, from coordinate 39,276,677 downwards.
CGGCGTCACCACCCTCCGATTTGTTTTCGACGGGCGCTCACGTTGGGTGATTGAGGATGTTTGAAAGCCATCTTGATCGACTTCATTGTCAGAAGGATAGAAGACACTCGTCTAAAATCATGCGGCGTCAAAACCATAAATTGGGTTGTTACGTCTGTTGATTCAGGATGTTTGAAAATTGTTCGAACCGACTTCACTGTCTTAGTGACGTATTGTCGACAGTCATTTGAAATCATCCGGCGTCACAACACTCAACTAGGTGGTTACGTTGGTTTATTGAGGAAGTTTGAAAGTTGTCCGAACCGACTTCACTGTCGGAGTGATGTATTGCTGACACTTATTTGAAATCATCCGGCGTCACCACCCTCCGTTGTGATTTCGAAGGGCGCTCACGTTGGGTGATTGAGGATGTTTGAAAGCCATCTTGATCGACTTCATTGTCAGAAGGATAGAAGACACTCGTCTAAAATCTTGCGGTGTCACAACCATAAACTGGGTGGTTACGTTGGTTGATTCAGGATGTTTGAAAGTTGTCCGAACCGACTTCACTGTCGGAGTGATGTATTGCCGACAGTCATTTGAAATCTTCCGGCGTCAGCCCCTCTCGATGCGATTTCGGCGGGCGTTCACGTTGGGTGATTGAGGTGTTTGAAAGCCATCTTGACAGACTTCATTGCCGACGGATGGGGGACACTCATCTAAAATCATCCGGCGTCACAACCGTCAACTGGGTGGTTACGTTGGTTTATTGAGGATGTTTGAAAGCTTTCCGAACCGACTTCGCTGTTGGAGAGATGTATTGCTGCCACTCTTTTGAAATCATCCTGCAACACCACCCTCTGATGGGATTTCGGCGGGCGTTCACGTTGGGTGATTGAGGATGTTTGAAAGCCATCTTGATTGACTTCATTGTCAAAAGGATGGGGACACTCGTCTAAAATCAAGTGGCGTCACAACCATAAACTGGGTGGTTACGTTGGTTGATTCAGGATGTTTGAAAGTTGTCCGAATCGACTTCACTATCAGAGTGATGTATTGCCGATACTCATTTGAAATCCTCTGGCGTCACCACCTTTCGATGCGATTTCGGCGGCCGTTCACGTTGGGTGATTGAGGATGTTTGAAAGCCATCTTGACCGAATTCATTGTTAGAAGGATGGGGGACACTCGTCCAAAATCGTGCGGCGTCACAAACATCAACTTGGTGGTTACATTGGTTGATTGAGGATGTTTGAAAGCTGTAGTGATGTATAGCTTTCAAGAACACGAATAGCCTTTCAAGATTGAACCCAATCATTACAGGATTAAGAACATTTGATCTAGGATCAACTTGGCGATATTGACTTGAATAGATTTTACGGTAAGTTTAATTAAATCTATGTCAAAGTTCAATATCGGTCCCTTCCGATGCATACTCCATGCATCCAACCTAAGCTTTACTTTAACCAATGTTCTGGAAAGAACATAGCATTTCTCGAAATGCAAGAAAACTCTTGTTGTAGATTATCATATCAGTAAAACCCTGTGTCTGATAAATCTAGGAAACTTTATTCACGTAGTCATGTTTACTTTCCAATGTGATGACAACACAATAAACAGGATCAAGTATGTGAAAAGGGTTTAAGATGAATTTATAAATCAAATAGATAAGCAATTGATAAAGTGAACCAAAACATACACAAATGAATGAAAAATACTTCTGTTTCTTTATTGATGTTGAATAAAATAGATTACATTGAAATGGAGTTTTATTTAGGACATAAAACCGAACAAACTCCCACTTGCACTAATATAAAACTAATCAGTACATATTTATTAATCCTAAATTCTGACGGTGCTTTTCAAAGGCTGTCACGGCCAGGACTTTGGTAAATGGATCAGCTAGGTTGTCCTCTGTGTCAACTTTCTCGACTAGTACATCCCCTCTTGCCTCGTATTCTCTAATAACGTGATACTTCCTTTCAATGTGTCTGCTTCTCTTGTGGCTTCGAGGTTCTTTACTGTTTGCTATTGCTCCATTGTTATCACAAAGTAAGACCAGAGGCTTTTCCATTCTAGGAACAACACCTATACTGGTGAAGAACTTTCTTAGCCAGACAAGTTCTTTAGCAGCTTCGGCTGCTGCTATGTATTCAGCTTCCATAGTTGAGTCCGATATCGCGGTTTGTTTAGCACTTCTCCAAACCACTGCTCCACCCCCAAGAGTAAACACCATCCCAGATGTAGATTTCCTGTCTTCAAGACTTGCCTGGAAATCTTAATCAGTGTAGCCTGTGGGATTTAAAGCACCACCATTGTAGACTAACACAAGATTGCTTGTACTCTTCAAGTATTTCAGAATATACTTAACTGCATTCCAATGTTCATGTCCTGGATTAGACTGATACCGGCTCACGATTCCAACTGCATAACAGATATCAGGTCTAGTGCATAACATTGCATACATTAGACTTCCAACTGCAGAGGCATAGGGAATTTTCCCATGTCCTCTATCTCTTGAGGATCAGTCGGAGACTGTTCCTTAGATAGACGAATACCATATCTAGAAGGCATGTTTGCCCCATTGGTGTTGTTCATGGAGAATCTCTCTAAGACTTTGTCTATGTAGGTTGTTTGAGAGAGAGCAAGAGATCTGTTCTTCCGGTTTCTGATAATCTGAATACCAAGAACATAGGCTGCTTCACCCAAATCTTTCATATCGAATTGAGTGTTGAGCCATTCCTTGATGTGAGTCATTTTCTTGACATTGTTTCCAATAATCAAAATGTCATCAACATAAAGGACCAGGAATACTACTATGTCTTCCTTGAGTTGGTAAACACAAGGTTCATCTTCATTCTGAAGAAAGCCGTAGGTCTTGATGATTTCATCAAACCTTTTGTTCCATGAGCGAGAAGCTTGCTTAAGTCCATAGATAGACCTGTTTAATTTGCAAACTTTCTTTTCCTACCCAGGAAGAACATAACCTTCTGGTTGCTCCATATAGATGGTTTCTTCAAGTACCCCATTAAGGAAGGCAGTCTTGAAATCCATTTGCCAGATTTCATAATCGAAAGCTGCAGCTATGGAGAGAAGAATTCGGATGGATTTGAGCATGGCTACAGGACTAAAAGTTTCCTCATAGTCCACGCCTTCTCTTTGGGTATAACCCTTGGCTAAAAGTCTAGCTTTAAAAGTTTCGACTTCGCCTCCAGCTCCTCTTTTCTTCTTGTAAACCCACTTGCATCCTATCAGATGATAGTCGTCAGGTGCGTCTACATATTCCCAGACTTTGTTCTTTTTCATGGAATCCATTTCTGAATCCATGCCGGCTGACCATCGTTTCCGTTGTGGACTAGCCATTGCCTGTTTATAGGTTAATGGATCGTCTTCAATACCGTCTCCTACGACCCTATTGATTTCACCATCCAAGCCATAACGAGCAGGTTTTGTTGAAACCCTCCCACTACGACGAGGTACGGTGATCTTCTGAACAGAAACTTTAGTAGTAGATTTCTCAGTTTGTTCAACTAAGGGAGTGGGATTGTCTTCTTCACGAGTGGAAGAGGACGGAATATTGGAAGGACTTATATCTGATAGCAATTCCTCTAGAACAACTTTACTTTTAGGCTTGTAGTCTTTAATATAGTTCTCTTCAAGGAAAGTAGCATTTGTAGAAACAAACACTTTGTTATCCTTGTTACTATAAAATAGTCCACTCCTAGTCTCTTTAGAATTTCCGACAAACATGCATACTTCGGTACGTGATTCAAGTTTGCCTTCTTTCTTTCTTAAGACATGAGCAGGGCACCCCCAAATTCTGTAGTGGCGTAAACTAGGTGTACGACCATTCCAAAGTTCGACGGGTGTCTTAGGGATTGCTTTAGATGGAACAACATTTGAAATGTCATTTGCCATATGTATAGCATATCCCCAGTAGGACGTAGACAGAGTTGAATAACTCAGGATAGATCTAACCATTTCCAAAAGAGTGCGATTTCTTCTTTCTGCAACTCCATTTTGTTGTGGAGTGCTTGGGGCAGTGTATTGGGATTCAATTCCAAGTTCAATTAAATGATCTTTGAACTGCATATCCATATATTCTCCACCCCTATCAGTTTGCAAGATCTTTAATGATTTACCTAATTGGTTTTGGGCCAAAGCATGAAACTCCTGAAACTTTTCAAACGTTTCAGATTTCTTTTGCATTAGGTAAAGAAAACTGTATCTAGAGAAATCGTCAATGAAAGTGACAAAATACTCATAACCACCTCGGGCTTTGACATTCAAAGGTCCGCAGATATCGGAATGCACTAACCCTAGAGGGATTTTGGCACGCTCTCCCTTTGCAGAGAAAGAACGTTTAGTCATTTTTCCTTCTAGGCAGGACTCGCATACTGGCAGTTCACCTAAGACGACATTTTTCAATGGACCGTCTTTGGTGAGCCTATTGAGTCTATCAAAGCCTATATGACCTAAACATAAATGCCATAGATAAGTTTGATCATCATTATCAATCTCTTTTTTTTTTTTTGAGGTTTCTAGGTCTAGCTACATTGAAAAGTTCACTACTTAGTGAGATTTGAGTATTCGGTCTTAAAACATAAAACCCTTGTTCCATTGTAGCAACACATATTTGAAATTCATTACGAGAAATTGAACAATTTGTACTCGAAAAATTCAATATATAAGATTGTGTTTGCAAACATGAGACACTAATCAAGTTTCTACTAAAGTTTGGAATAAATAAAACATTTTCTAAAATTAAAAATCTTTGTTGAAACTTGATGTGGGCATTTAGCTTTGACCGATACTAATTCGCCATTGCCAACTTTAAGCTTTAACTCTCCTGGAAGCAGATTTACCCAAGTTTCAAGCAACTGCAGTGAAGAACATACATGGTTAGTAGACCCAGAATCAACAATCCAGACGAATTTGTCGTTCTCTAAAACACATGATTCAAACACAAAAGCATTACCTTCGTTTGAATTTTTAGAAGCCTGGGACATCGTTCTTCATGATGTCCCTTTTCATTACAATTCGAACATAGAAGATTATGTCTGATAATTGTACTTGAAGAAGCAGCTTTGCTAGATCCTTCATACCTAGTCCTTTTCCTCTGATTATGAATTGCAAACCCAGGGGGACCTATTGCAATCAGATTCCGTTCATGGGCTCGTAATTGCGCCGAGCTTGTCCATGTCAGAGGAGTTAGAATTGTTGATCATGTAAGAGATAACAAATTCATTATACTCCGGAGGAAGACTATTAAGGATGAGTTGGACCCATTGTTCTCTTGATAAATTAATTCCCAGTAGATTTGCTTTTTGGAACTTCAGATTCATCATCAACAGGTGCGAGTTTATGCAACTACCAGGATGCATTTTCACACTATAGAGTTTTTTTGCTAAGATATTAACTAGGAGAGGATCGGGGTGAGGGTTATTCATATACAACACATCAATAAAACAGAAGTAAGGTTTTGGCTCATAAATTCATACACAGTTCAGAAAATAGCAAGTAATGACATATGTTATAGAAATACTAAATCTAACATAGTTTATCTTCCAAGGTTTTTCAACGAACTGATACAGTGTCCCGTTTAGGCGAGAGTCAAAGCATCATCCATTGAATAGAGTTGTCAGCTCATCAAAAATGATAACCATTCTAGCAACCATTTATTCGATCAGGATTGGAATTCAGCGTTGTCTCGTTTAGGCGAGAGTCAAGGCAATTCTATCTTATGAGCTTCCACCATTGTTTCATAATTTGCAAGTCAAGTATGGTCGCCACCATTAGGGTGATCTATACCATACAAAACACTTACAAACTACTTATCTTTCGAGATTAATCGGTGCGAAATTGCTAATGAACGTTCCTCCATTAGGGAGGATTACTCACTAAAACAAACGCGATGTAAAACAAACAATGGAGATCGAATGTCTCTTGATTAAAAGCTCATTATTTAAAAATAATATATGTATTTTGTATAATCATTTTATTTGATATTATAATAATGAAAAATTACAAACTAAAGTTGGTTTAAATAAAAAATCAACTTCAATTAATTTTCAATTATTATTTAATTCGAAAAATAAATTCGAATAAATATCTAACAAGTTCCATATTATAATAATGAAAAATTACAAATCAAAGTTGGTTTAAATAAAAAATCAACTTTCATTAAATTTCAATTATTATTTAAATTCGAATAATAAATGGAACAAATTTGAAAATATCTTATTTAAGTTTTTTTAGAAGAATCTAAAAAATCAACTTAAATGTCTTTCAAATCTGATTTAATTAAATTAAAATTAAGTTGTAACCACTTAATTTGAAGATATTCCATTTTAAGTTAATATTCGAAAAGATATTAACCTAAAAAATATCTATAATATTCCATTTTAAATTAATATTCGAAAAGATATTAACTTAAAAAATATCTAAAGGATCTTAATAACCAATGCCTAAAATTTCTCAACTTAATTTTGAATTTTTAAATCCAAAAGATATTCAGATTTAAGTTGGTTAGTTGTAGATAACTAAATATCAACTTAAATAGGAATATTTAATGAAAAATTTAAATTAAGCTTCAGAAAGAATCTAGATGGTTATAATTCTATATTTAATTAAATACAAGAAAATACATATAGTTTAGCTTAGAATATAAAATTCTTTAAACTATGGTTTTCTTAAATTAATTTCAAAATAAATGAAATTAATTATGTTGCTAATCAATTTTATTAGGTTAAACTAGTGTAATTAACCTAGTACAGTTATTCAAATCAGGCAAATGGGCCTTCACAATTGGGGTGGTTCATGTGAGGGGGTGCTGGGTTCAGTATGTCGTACCCACTTCTATGGCTCCCAACTCTCACACAAGGCCCAAAAGAGAGGAATTTAACCTTAAAATGAACAACTGTTATTAATTGAATAGGCCCAAAAACTAAATGGGCCTAAATAAAATCTATCAAGAACTATGATAATTTATTTAGCAACAACAACCTATATGCATCTATAATGAAATTAAACACATAGGCTCACACAGGCACACTTTGGATGGGTCCTATCATGTTGCTAGGTCATACACAGATGAAAGAAGATTGTAAATATACCTGTTACAAATTATTTACTTGACTAAGGGAGCCATCAGATCATTAGATCTGACAAAAAGTAACCATGGCTATTTGCAATCAAGTAATAATAGGTTTTGAAAACTTACACACAAGCTAAAACACATACTCCCGCAACAAGGTTAGCTGGATAGTTGGATGTAGGATTTAAATAATTTCGAAAAATAATTAATTAAATAAAAAAAAATATTTTTCGAAAATTTTAAAAATTTTTTAAAAAAATCGAAATTAAATTAAAAATTTAAATTTACAATTAAACCTACAATTTTGAAAAAATACGTTTCAACCAACCTAAATATCATTTCAAAATTTACTAACTAATTTTAAAAAATTAAATGTTATTTTATAAATAAAAATTAAATAAAAAATTAAAAAAAAAGATAAATGAATATCTTTTTCAGATTTTAAATGTAATTTAAATAAATAAAATAACAAAATTTAAAAGTTAGCAAAATATCTTACATCTATTTAAAATTACATGATTATAGTTATCTTATTTTAAATTTAAATAAGGTCAAATTATTTAAAAAAAAATTAATTTAAAAAATTTAAAATCTGACCTTAAATTTAAAAATAAGATAAGATATAATCAAATTTAAAAATAAGATAGATTATTAAGCAAAAAAAAGATAGATACTAACTATTTTTAAATTCAAATTACACTAATATCATGAATTAAATTTAAAAAATATTAAATTAATTCATTATGATAATTAGAGTTGAATTAGGAATAGTAATAGTATAAATACAGAACTACACAAAAATTCGGAAGTTAATTCCATTAAAAAGCATGAAAAAACGAAGAAAAACGAAAAAATTGCAAGCTGTACGGACGGGATGTAGTGCATACCCATCCGCGCGCGCGTGCTGGGTGCTGGGCCGAGTTTGCTTGGCGGAATGCGTGTCACGCATGATTATTGCGCGCGCAGGTGGGTTTCAGCAACCCTATCTTTTTTCGAATCTTCAAAAAATCATAACTAATTCAAATTAAATCGAAATTGAGTTCTGTAAAAAAGTAACTTGCTTAATTTTTTCCATACTATCAAATAAAAATAATTCCAGAAACATATATTCAATTATTTTTCACGAAAAATTCACAAACACCAATCAATCATCAAATAACACTCAATACAACTTGATACCATCCAAAAAACATCAAACAATCGTTTTAAAGTCCAAATTTCTAGCAAGCAAATCAATTACCATGGCTCTGAGGCCAGTTGTTGGAAATTATTTTACCAGGATCTTAGATCTACTCACAAATATGTTTATTAACACCCTAAATATGAACTTTCTAAAACGATGAAATAAACACATATAAAGTTAGGAAACCTTACATTGGGTGCAGCGGAATTAAATGACTCCTTTCGTTCAGATCTCTAACCCTTGTATCCTTTCTGTCACAGAGTATTATTAAGATCTGAACCTGGATCTCTTTCTCTGAATCTTTGATGCTGAAACTCCTTTGCTGATGATTTTTCTTCACGATCTTCCTCACTATGATTGAGGTATTGCTTGCTGTGTGTGGGCACTACTCTAATCACTAAGGGGTTTCGAAATTATCAAGGAAGAAGAGAGAGAGAGGGTGGCGGCCAAGGTAGAGAGAGAAAGGCTCAGGTTTTCTGAATCAAAAGTGTAATTTTCCTGAAGCCTTCACTACCTATTTATAGCATTCCACTAGGGCTAGGTTTGAATTATTTGGCATTAAAATAATGAAAATATCAGTTTAAATTGCCTACAAAAGTGGCCGGCCATGGCTTATTGGGTTTGGGCCTTGCTTTTTTCAATTTAGCAGTTTTAACACTTTTGTATTTGATTTTCTCAAAAACGCCAATTTTCTAATTCAACCATTTAAATGCCAATTCTAACTATTTAATAACTATAAATAATTATGAAATAATATTTTCATTTATCATATTTATTAATTGAACCATACAAAGTATCATAATTAACAAATATGCCCCTAACAACTCTTTCTTTACAATTTCGCCCTTACTTAGTGAAAATTTACCAAATAGACATAGTCTAATTTGAGAATTATAATTGATTAATCAAAACCAATTACATGAGTCTTACAAACAATATTATCTCAACTAGTGCGGGGACCATGGGTCTATATAACCGAGCTTCCAATAAGTAGATCAAGAATTTAGCACTCAAATTCACTAACTTATTAATTCTTCGTTGAATCCACGCATAGAACTTAGAATTGCACTCTCGGTATATAGAATGCTCTATATGTTCCACCATATAGACGCATCATTAGTTATCCATTGTTATAATCCTAATGTGATCAATGATCCTCTATATGAATGATCTACACTTTAAAGGGATTAGATTACCGTAACACCCTACTATGTATTTTATCCTTAAAACACTTGACCCCGTATAAATGATATTTCAGCTTATGTGAAATGAGTACTCCACCCTTTATGTTCGTTTGGTCAAGCTCGAAGGAGATCATCCTTTGCTTACTATTCGCTAGATAGAAGCTATAGATTCCATGTTTATGCTAGCGCTCCCACTCAATTGCACTACCGTGTTCCCAAAATGTACGTATCACCCTGACCTAAAAGTAGGCTTAACTAACAAATCAAAGAACACGAATAGCCTTTCAAGATTGAACCCAATCATTACAGGATTAAGAACATTTGATCTAGGATCAACTTGGCGATATTGACTTGAATAGATTTTACGGTAAGTTTAATTAAATCTATGTCAAAGTTCAATATCGGTCCCTTCCGATGCATACTCCATGCATCCAACCTAAGCTTTACTTTAACCAATGTTCTGGAAAGAACATAGCATTTCTCGAAATGCAAGAAAACTCTTGTTGTAGATTATCATATCAGTAAAACCCTGTGTCTGATAAATCTAGGAAACTTTATTCACGTAGTCATGTTTACTTTCCAATGTGATGACAACACAATAAACAGGATCAAGTATGTGAAAAGGGTTTAAGATGAATTTATAAATCAAATAGATAAGCAATTGATAAAGTGAACCAAAACATACACAAATGAATGAAAAATACTTCTGTTTCTTCATTGATGTGAATAAAATAGATTACATTGAAATGGAGTTTTATTTAGGGCATAAAACCCAACAGGACACTCGTCTAAAATCATCCAGCGTCACAACCATCAACTGGGTGCTTACGTTGGTTGATTGAGGATGTTAAAAAGCTGTCTGGACCGACTTCACTGTCGGAGTGATGTATTGCTGACACTCATTTGAAATCATCCGGTGTCACCACCCTCTGATGGGATTTCGGCGGGGGTTCACGTTGGGTGATTGAGGATGTTTGAAAGCCATCTTCACCGACTTCATTGCCAGAACGATGGGGGACACTCGTCTAAAATCATGCGGCGTCACAACCATACTCTGTGTGGTTAAGTTGGTTGATTGAGGATGTTTGAAAGCTGTCCGGACCAACTTCACTGTCAGAGTGATGTATTGCTGACACTCATTTGAAATCATCCGGTGTGACCACCCTCCGATGGGATTTCGGCGGGCGTTCACGTTGGATGATTGAGGATGTTTGAAAGCCATCTTCACCGACTTCATTGCAAGAACGATGGGGGACACTCGTCTAAAACCATGCGGCGTCACAACCATACTCTATGTGGTTACGTTGGTTGATTGAGGATGTTTGAAAGCTTCCCAGACCGACTTAACTTTCGGAGTGATGTATTGCTGACACTAATTTGAAAAAATCCGGCGTTACGAGCCTCCGATGGGATTCGGGCGAGCGTTCACGTGGGGTGATTGAGGATGTTTGAAAGCCATCTTGTTTGACTTCATTGTAAGAAGGATGGGGGACACTCGTCTAAAATCATGCGGCGTCACAACCATCAACTGAGTGGTTACGTTGGTTTATTGAGGATGTTTGAAAGCTGTCCGAACCGACTTCACTGTCGGAGTGATGTATTGCTGACACTCATTTGAAATCATCCTGCGTCACCAATCTCCGATGGGATTTCAGCGGGTGTTCACGTTGGGTGATTGAGGATGTTTGAAAGCTATCTTGACCGACTTCATTGTCAGAAGGATGGGGGACACTCGTCTAAAATCATCCGGTGTCACAACCATCTACTGGGTGGTTACGTTGGTTGATTGAGGATGTTTGAAAGCTGTCTGAACCAACTTATCTATCAAAGTGATGTTTTCCTGACACTCATTTGAAATCATTCGTTGTCACCACCCTCCGATGGGATTTCGGTAGGCGTTCACTTTGGGTGATTCAGGATGTTTGAAAGCCACCTTGATCGAATTGATTGTTAGAAGGATGGGGGACACTCGTCAAAAATCATGCGGCGTCACAACCATCAATTGGGAGGTTATGTTGGTTGATTGAGGATTTTTGAAAGCTGTCCGAACTGACTTCACTGTCGGAGTGATGTATTGCTGACACTCATTTGAAATCATCCAGCGTCACCACCCTCCGATGGGATTTCGGCGGGTGTTCACGTTGGGTGATTGAGGATGTTAGAAAGCTATCTTGACCGACTTCATTGTCAGAAGGGTGGGGGACACTCGTCTAAAATCATCCGGTGTCACAACCATCTACTGGGTGGTTACGTTGGTTGATTGAGGATGTTTGAAAGCTGTCTGAACCAACTTATCTATCAGAGTGATGTTTTCCTGACACTCATTTGAAATCATTCGTTGTCACCACCCTCCGATGGTATTTCGGTAGGCGTTCACGTTGGGTGATTCAGGATGTTTGAAAGCCACCTTGATCGAATTGATTGTTAGAAGGATGGGGGACACTCGTCAAAAATCATGCGGCGTCACAACCATCAATTGGGTGGTTATGTTGGTTGATTGAGGATTTTTGAAAGCGGTCCGAACTGACTTCACTGTCGGAGTGATGTATTGCTGACACTCATTTGAAATCATCCAGCGTCACCACCCTCCGATGGGATTTCGGCGGGAGTTCACGTTGGGTGATTCAGGATGGTTGAAAGCCATGTTGAGTGACTTCATTGTCAGAAGGATGGGGGACACTCGTCTAAAATCATGCGGCGTCACAACCATCAACTGGGTGGTTACATTACTTGATTGAGGATGTTTGAAAGCTTTCCGAACTGACTTCACTGTCGGAGTGAATATGGCTGAAACTCATTTAAAATCATGCGGCGTCACCACCATCAACTGGGTGGTTACGTTGGTTGATTGAGGATGTTTGAAAGCTATCTGAACCGACTTCACTGTCGGAGTGATGTATTGCTGACACTCATTTGAAATCATCCGGTGTCACCACCCTCCGATGGGATTTCGGCGGGCGTTCACGTTGGGTGATGAGGATGTTTGAAAGCAAATCATGCGGCATTACAACCATACTCTGTGTGGTTAAGTTGGTTGATTGAGGATGTTTGAAAGCTGTCCGGACCAACTTCACTGTCAGAGTGATGTATTGCTGATACTCATTTGAAATCATCCGGTGTGACCACCCTCCGATGGGATTTCGCCGGGCGTTCACGTTGGGTGATTGAGGATGTTTGACAGCCATCTTCACCGAATTCATTGCAAGAACGATGGGGGACACTTGTCTAAAATCATGCGGCGTCACAACCATACTCTGTGTGGTTACGTTGGTTGATTGAGGATGTTTGAAAGCTTTCCGGACCGACTTAACTGTCGGAGTGATGTATTGCTAACACTAATTTTAAATAATCCGGCGTCACCACCCGCCGATGGGATTTGGGCGGGCGTTCACGTGGGGTGATTGAGGATGTTTGAAAGCCATCTTGACTGACTTCATTGTCAGAAGGATGGGGGACACTCGTCTAAAATCATGCGGCGTCACAACCATCAACTAAGTGGTTACGTTGGTTTATTGAGGATGTTTGAAAGCTGTCCGAACCGACTTCACTGTCAGAGTGATGTATTGCTGACACTCATTTGAAATCATCCTGCGTCACCACCCTCCGATGGGATTTCAGCGGGCGTTCAAGTTGGGTGATTGAGGATGTTTGAAAGCCATCTTGACCGACTTCATTGTCATAAGGATGGGGGACACTCGTCAAAAATCATGCGGCGTCACAACCATCAACTGGGTGGTTACGTTGGTTGATTGAGGATGATTGAAAACTGTCCGAAACGACTTCACTGTGGAAGTGATGTATTGCTGACTCTCATTTGAAATCATCCGGTGTCACCACCCTCCGATGGGATTTCAGCGTGCGTTCACATTGGGTGATTGAGGATTTTTGAAAGCCATCTTGACCGACTTCATTGTCAGAACGATGGGGGACACTTGTCTAAAATCATCCAGCGTCACAACCATCAACTAGGTGGTTACGTTGGTTGATTGAGGATGTGTGAAACTTGTCTGAACCAACTTAACTATCTGAGTGATGTTTGGTTGACACTCAGTTGAAATCTTTCGGTGTCACCACCCTCTGATCGGATTTCAGCAGGCGTTCACGTTGGGCGATTGGGGATGTTTGAAAGCCATCTTGATCGACTTCATTGTAAGAAGGATAGGCAACACTCGTCTGAAATCATGCGGCGACACAACTATCAACTGGGTTGTTACGTTGGTTGATTGAGGATGTTTGAAAGCTGTCCGAACTGGCTATACTGTCAGAGTGATGTGTTGCTCACACTCATTTGAAATCATCCAGCGTCACCACCCTCCGATGGGATTTCAGTGGGCATTCACGTTGGGTGATTGAGAATGTTTGAAAGCGATCTTCACTGATTTCTTTGCCAGAAGGATGGGGTACACTTGTCTAAAATCATGCGGCGTCACAACCATCAAGTGGGTGGTTACTTTTGTGGACTAACGATGTTTGAAAGCTGTCGGAACTGACTTAACTGTCGGAGTGATGTATAGTTGACACTCATTTGAATTCATTCGATGTCACCACCCTATGATTGGATTTCGACGGGCGTTCACATTGGGTGATTAGGGATGCTTGAAAGCCATCTTGAGTGACTTCATTTTCAGAAGGATGGGGGACACTCGTCTAAAATCATGCGGCGTCACAACCATCAACTGGGTGGTTACGTTGGTTGATTGAGGATGTTTGAAAGCTGTCTGAACCGACTTCACTGTCGGAGTGATGTATTGCTGACACTCATTTGAAATCATCTGGTGTTACCACCATCTGATGGGATTTTGGCTGGCGTTCACGTTGGGTGATTGAGGATGTTTGAAAGCCATCTTGACCCACTTCATTGTCAGAAGGATGGGGGACACTCGTCTAAAATCATGCCGCGTCTGAACCATCAATTGGCTGTTTACGTTGGTTGATTGAGGATGTTTGAAAGATGTTCCAACAAACTTCACTGTCTGAGTGATCTATTGCTGACACTCATTTTAAATCATCCGGAGTCACAACCATCAAGTGGCTGGTTACGTTGGTTGATTGAGGATGTTTGAAAGCTTTCTGAACCGACTTCACCGTCGGAGTGATGTATTGCTTACACTCATTTGAAATCATCCGGTGTCACCACCCTCCAATGGGATTTCAGAGGGCATTCACGTTGGGTGATTGAGGATGTTTTAGAGCCATCTTGAGCGACTTCATGGTCAGAAGGATAGGGGACACTCGTCTAAAATCATTCGGCGTCACAACAATCAACTGGGTGGTTACGTTACTTGATTGAGGATGTTTTAAAGCTTTCTGAACTGACTTCACTGTCGGAAGGATGTATTGCTGACACTCATTTAAAATCATGCGGCGTCACAACCATCAACTGGGTGGTTACGTTGGTTGATTGAGGATGTTTGAAAGCTGTCTGAACCGACTTCACTGTCGGAGTGATGTATTGCTGACACTCATTTGAAATTATCCGGTGTCACCACCCTCCGATGGGATTTCGGCGGGCGTTCACGTTGGGTGATTGAGGATGTTTGAGAGCCATCTTCACCGACTTCATTGCCAGAACGATGGAGGACACTCGTCTAAAATCATGCGACGTCATAACCATCAACTGGGTGGTTACGTTAGTTGATTAAGGATGTTTGAAAGCTGTCTGAGTCGACTTCACTGTCGGAGTGATGTATCGCTGACACTCATTTGAAATCATCGGGTGTCACCACCCTCCAATGGGATTTCGGCGGGCGTTCACGTTGGGTGAGTGAGGATGTTTGAGAGCCATCTTCACTGACTTCATTGTCAGAAGGATGGGGGACACTCGTCAAAAATCATGCGTCGTCACAACCATCAACTTTCTTGTTACGTTGGTTGATTGAGGAAGTTTGAAAGCTGTTCGAACTTACTTCACTATCAGAGTGATTTATTGCTGACACTCATTTGAAATCATCCTGCGTCACCACCCTCTGATGGGATTTCGGCGGGCGTTCACGTTGGGTGATTGAGGATGTTTGAAAGCCATCTTCACCGACTTTATTGCCAGAATGATGGGGGACACTCGTCTGACACCGGATGATTTCAAATGAGTGTCAGCAATACATAAGTTTGACACTGAAGTCGGTTCACACAGCTTTCAAACTTTCTCAATCAACGTACGTAACCACCGAGTTGACGGTTGTGACGCCAGATTATTTTAGACGAGTGTCCCCCATCCTTCTGACAATGAAGTCGGTCAAGATGGCTTTCAGACATCCTCAATCACCCAACGTGAACGCCCGCTGAAATCCCATCAGAGGATGGTGACACCGAATGATTTCAAATGAGTGTCAGCAATACATCACACCCACAGTGAAGTCGGTTCGGAAAACTTTAAAAAATCCTCAATCCACAAAAGTAACCACCCAGTTGATGTGTAACGCCCTAATCTATAGAGACGCCACGTGTGTGATTTTATAAACTAGTTTAATACTAATATAATAATTAATTATTAAAAACCGTGATAATATTAAAAACTTGACTAAAATAAAACACTAAAAATGGACATTATAACAGCATAAAAAGTGTGTTCCGAGAATCCCTGTTATAAAAAGTTTTGCTAAAAAAATATATACGACAACCATTTAAACATAAAATCAAAATATACAGCAGATACAGCCAGTCTAAAACAACTCCTGGCAACTCCGCACGCAGGCCGGCGAGGTCAATATGTACATTGCTGGAGAAGACTGCCACCTCATGGTTGATCTAGCTTTTCTTTGCCTTTACCTGCACCACATAGCACCCGTGAGTCACAAGGACTCAACAAGAAAAGTAATAATAACAATAATATAACTTATTATTCGAATATTGTCATTTATACACAATAAGAATCAAACCATCACACTTTGTTCATAAGATGAAATCCAAATCACTATTGGCATCTGCCACGAATAAACATTAGTATACAGATATTTGGTAATACAAAACCATTATACCAATAATAGAATTCACATTCATTTAATCATATAAAAAATATATATGTTACCTCATAAAGCAACCATCTTCATGACATCATGTTGCCTAATTAGGCAAGTCGATGCTTTAATCTGATGATCTTGTATTGTATCGCCTAATCAAGCAAGCACGTGCCATAGCCTGGCACCCATATGTCGCATAACTGCATCACCTAATCAGGTGAGCCTATGCCCAAAAACCCGCACCCATATATCATATAATTGCATCACCTAATCAGGTGACCCCGTGCCACAATCTGGCACCAATATATCGCATCGTCTAATTAGACGAGCTCGTACCTACGCCCGGTACTTTTCATGTCACTAACGCCCGTACTTACGCCCAGTAAGTTGCCAGGAAAATCACATCACCTAATCAGGTGAGCCCGTACCTACACTCGGTACTCATCATATATCACTGACGCCCGTACTTACGCCCAGTACGTTACCAGGAAAATTGCATCACCTAATCAGGTGAGCCCACATATCACATGCATAATATTATCACATTATCAATACTCAACCAATCAATCTTTTTAATATATAACAATATTAACTATATCTCAATATTAATCAATTCATAACAATACTAATTGTATTACATACAACGTACTATGCAGTACAATATACTTTTCTTACCTTTAATCCAGGTTCATACATTTTGGCCAACCCAAGTGGAGAACTATCCCCGATGATCTCGGCCCTATGTCACAACAACGATAAACCAATAAGTGTTTATCCCAAAACACTGCTTATATTCACATAAGACAATCGAGGGTTTTCTACCAAACCCCGCAGTATAAATACACTAAAATAAAACTTATATTTTGGCTCTAAAACATACACCATATTGTAGAGCTCATCGCAAGCTTCGAAACGGTATATAGAATGTCCAAAACGGACACTTGAGTCAAAAGTTATGACAAAAATACGATTTCTGATCTCTTAGGAATTTCTATAAACTGTGAATTACGAAAAATTTCAATTTTCGCACTCACCGAAACACTACCAAAACTTATCCAAATCACTCCAAACTTCACAGGGTGCATTTATGTCATAAATACTACCATCCTTACGTAACAGAAATAAAAATCGACCCCTTAAATGAAACACGCCATTAACGTTCGGACTAAGCTTTAAAAAGTTCGAAACTCGATTTCTAACTCAAAATCACCTCAAATTCAACAAGTAAACATATAAACTAGTCCCATAGCTACCAAAGAACAATTCTACGAAGTCAGAATCTCCATAACCTTTCTAAATCATAAAGCCCCTATATAAAACCAATCGTTTTTAAACTTAAAACGAAATTAAACCATACCTTAAGCTTTCCCTCTTCAAGGATTTGCTATCCTGCTACTACCAGAGCTTAGATCGCTAAATTTTGGATTGAAAATCGAAGAAAATAGATATAGGAGAAGAAGGTTTTATCGAAAGAGGGAGAACGAGGGTTTCGTTCGTCGTTGTTCGTTCTCTTCTGATTCACTTATAACTTAATATATATAAATAAAGTTAACTTACGTTAACTTATATATAAATAATATTATAATAATATATTAATAATAATAATAATATAATATATAATAATAATAATAATATAATATAATATATAATAATAATAATAATATAATATAATAATATTAATAAAAACTTTATTATTAATAGTTATCTTATTATTTCTTAACAACTAAGAAATTTCTATTTTTAGGGTATTTGATCAACTTTGAGTACCCTAAAATACCTTGATATTTCTAAAATCAACTTATTCCAATAATCTCATCAATATTTCTAACTAAAACTGTTGTGACATTTTTGGCCTCCAATCGGGTCTCCAGGGTCGCCAAACTTGAAAATATTTTTATTTCACAAATAACTCATATTATATCCACGTATTTCAAATAAATCTCTGTAATTAATAAATTACGCTTATTTATCCACTAATCAGGTCTTCAAGGTCACCGAACCTGAAAATATTTTTATTCCATATATAGCTCATATTACATTCACACATTCTATATAAATCTCCGTAATTTATAAATTACGCTTATTTATTCACTTATAGCGAAATTTAAATTTTATGCTGAAATAAATAAATAGGATCATAATCCCACTTATTACCTAATTAACACATAATATAAATATAAACCCTAATTAATTACCATTAGACCTATCGGGATATTACATGATGGTTGCGACACCGCATGATTTTAGACGAGTGTCCCCCATCCTTCTGACAATGAAGTCGGTCAAGATGTCCTTCAAACATCCTCATTAACCCAACGTGAACGCCCGCCGAAATCCCATCGAAGGGTGGTGACACCGGATGATTTCAATTAAGTGTCAGCAATACATCACTCCGACAGTGAAGTCGTTTCAGACAGCTTTAAAAGATCCTCAATCAACCAACGTAACCACCCAGTTGATGGTAGTGACGCCGGATGATTTTAGACGAGTGTCCCCCATCCTTTAACAATGAAGCCGGTCAAGATTGCTTTCAAACACCTCAATCACCCAACGTGAACGCCCGCCGAAATCCCATCGGAGGGTGGTGACACCGAATGATTTCAAATGAGTGTCAGCAATACATCACTCAGACAGTGAAGTCGTTTCAGATAGCTTTCAAACATCCTTAATCAACCAACGTAACCACCCAGTTGATTGTTGTGAGGCCGCATGATTTTAGACGAGTGTTCCCCATCCTTCTGAGAATGAAGTCGGTCATGATGGCTTTCAAACATCCTCAAACACCCAACGTGAACGCCTTCCGAAATCCCATCGTAGGGTGGTGACGACGGATGATTTCAAATGAGTGTAAGCAATACATCACTCCGATAGTGAAGTCAGTTCGGACATCTTTCAAACATCCTCAATCAAGCAACGTAACCACCCAGTTGATGGTTGTGACGCCGCATGATTTTAGACGAGTGTCCCCCATCCTTCTAACAATGAAGTCGGTCAAGATGTCTTTCAAACATCCTCCATCACCGAACGTGAACGCCCGTCGAAATCCCATCGGAGGGTGGTGACACCGAATGATTTCAAATGATTGTCAGCAATACATCACACCGAA
This sequence comes from Cannabis sativa, assembly GCF_029168945.1. Lineage (NCBI taxonomy): Eukaryota > Viridiplantae > Streptophyta > Magnoliopsida > Rosales > Cannabaceae > Cannabis > Cannabis sativa. The sequence goes on along the minus strand of NC_083606.1, from coordinate 39,257,173 downwards.
AGTGAAGTCGGTTCAGACAACTTTAAAAAAATACTCAATCAACAAACGTAACCACCCAATTGATGGTTGCGACACCGCATGATTTTAGACGAGAGTCCCCCATCCTTCTGACAATGAAGTCGGTCAAGATGTCTTTCCAACATCCTCAATAACCCAACGTGAACGCTCGCCGAAATCCCATCGGAGGGTGGTGACACAGAATGATTTCAAATGAGTGTCAGCAATACATTACTCTGACAGCAAAGTCGGTTCGATTAGCTTTCAAACATCCTCAATCAACCAACGTAACCACCCAGTTGACGGTTGTGACGCCGCATGAGTTTAGACGAGTTTCCCCCATCCTTCTGACAATGAAGTCGGTCAAGATGGGTTTCAAACATCCTTAATCACCGAAGGTAAAGGTCCGCTGAAATCACATCGGAGGGTGGTGACACCGGATGATTTCAATTGAGTGTCAGCAATACATCACTCTGACAGTGAAGTCGTTTCATACAGCTTTCAAACATCCTCAATCAACCAACGTAACCACCTAGTTGCTGGTTGTGACGCCTGATGATTTTAGACAAGTGTCCCCCATCCTTCTGACAATGAAGCCGATCAAGATTGCTTTCAAACACCTCAATCACCCAACGTGAACGCCTGCCGACATCCCATCGGAGGGTGGAGACACCGAATCAATTCAAATGAGTGTCAACAATACATCACTCAGACAGTGAAGTCTGTTCAGACAGCTTTCAAACAACCTCAATCAACCAACGTAACCACCCAGTTGATGGTTGTGACGCCACATGATTTTAGACGAGTGTCCCCCATCCTTCTGACAATGAAGCTGGTCAAGATCCTCAATCAGCGAACGTGAACGCCCCTCGAAATCCCATCGGATGGTGGTAACGCCGGATGATTTCGAATGAGTGTCAACAATACATCACTCAGACAGTGAAGTCGATTCGGAAAACTTTCAAGCATCATCAATCAACCAACGTAACGACCCAATTGATGGTTGTGACGCCGATGATTTTAGACGAGTGGCCCCCATGCTTCTGACAATGAAGTCAGTCAAGATGGCTTTCAAGCATCCTCAATCCCGCAACGTGAACGCCCGCCGAAATACCATCGGAGGGTGGTGACACTAGATGATTTCAAATGAGTGTCTGCAATACATCACTCCGACAATGAAGTCGGTTCAGACAGCTTTCAAACATCCTCAATAAACCCACACAGCCACCCAGTTTATGGTTGTGACGCCGCATTATTTTAGACAAGTGTCCTCCATCCTTCAGACAATGAAGTCGGTCAAGATGGCTTCCAAACATCCTCAATAAACCAACGTGAACGCCCGCCGAAATCCGATCGGAGGGTGGTGACGCCGAATTATTTCAAATGAGTGTCAGCAATAAATCACTCCGACAGTGAAGTCTTTTCGGAAAGCTTTCAAACATTCTCAATCAACTAACGTAACCACCCAGTCAATTGTTATGACAGCGCGTGGTTTTAGACGAGTGTCCCCCATCCTTCTGACAATGAACAAGGTCAAGATGGCTTTCAACATCCTAAATCACCCAACGTGAACGCCCGCCGAAATACCATCGGAGGGTGGTGACACCGGATGATTTCAAATGAGTGTCAGCAATACATCACTCCGACAGTGACGTCGGTTCGGACATCTTTCAAACGTCGTCATGAAGGTCAAGATGGCTTCCAAACATCCTCAATAAGGCAACGTGAATGCCCGCCGAATTCCCATAGGAGGGTGGTGACAACGAATGATTTCAGATGAGTGTCAGCAATACATCACTCCAACAGTGAAGTTGGTTCGTACAGCTTTCAAACATCCTCCATCAACCAACGTAACCACCCAGTTGATGGTTGTGACGCCGAATGATTTTAGACGAGTGTCCCCCATCCTTCTGACAATGAAGTGTGTCAAGACGGCTTTCAAACATCCTAATCACCCAACGTGAACGACCGCTGAAATCCCATCGGAAGGTGTTGACGCCGGATGATTTCAAATGAGTGTCAGCAATACATCACTCCGACAGTGAAGTCGGTTCGGAAAACTTTCAAACATCCTCAATCAACCAACGTAACCACCCAGTCGATGGTTGTGACACTGCGTGGTTTTGGACGAGTGTCCCCCATCCTTCTGACAATGAAGTCGGTCAAGATCGCTTTCAAACATCCTCAATCACCCAACGTGAACGCCCGCCAAAATCCCGTCGGCGGGTGGTGACATCGAATAATTTCAAATGAGTGTCAGCAATACATCACTCGGACAGTGAAGTCGGTTCGCACAGCTTTGAAACATCCTCAATCAACCAACAACCACCCAGTTGATGGTTGTGACGCCGCATGATTTTAGACGAGGTTCCCCCATCCTTCTGACAATGAAGTCGGTCAAGATCTCTTTCAAACATCCTCAATCACCTAACTTGAACGCCCGCCAAAATCCCATCCGAGGGTGGTGATGCCGGATGATTTCAAATGAGTATCAGCAATACATCACTCCGATAGTGAAGTCCGTTCGGACAGCTTTCAAACATTCTCAGTCAACCAACGTAACCACCCAGTTGATGGTTGTGACGCCAGATGATTTTAGACGAGTGTTTCCCATGCTTCTGACAATGAAGTCAGTCAAGATGGCTTTCAAACATCCTTAATCCCGCAACGTGAACGCCCGCCGAAATACCATCGAAGGGTGGTGACACTGGATGATTTCCAATGAGTGTTATCAATACATCACTCCGACAGTGAAGTCGGTTCGGACATCTTTCAAATATCCTCAATAAACCAACGTAACCACCCAGTTTATGGTTGTGATGCCACTAGATTTTAGACGAGCGTCCCCCATCCTTCTAACAATGAAGTCGGTCAAGATGGCTTCCAAACATCTTCAATAAACCAACGTGAACGCCTCCCGAAATCCCATTGGAGGGTTGTGACACTGGATGATTTCAAATGAGTGTCAGCAATACATCACTCCAACAGTGAAGTCGGTTCGGATAGCTTTCAAACATCCTCAATAAACCAACGTAACCACCCAGTCTATTGTTGTGACACCGCGTGGTTTTAGACGAGTGTCCCCCATCCTTCTGACAATGAAGTCGGTCAAGATGGCTTTCAAACATCCTAAATCACCCAACGTGAACGCCCGCCGAAATACCATCGGAGGGTGGTGACACCGGATGATTTCAAATGAGTGTCAGCAATACATCACTCAGACAGTAAACTCGGTTTGGACAGCTTTGAAACATCCTCAATCAACCAACGTAACCACCCAGTTGATGTTTGTGACGCCGGACTACTTTAGACGAGTGTCCCCCATCCTTTTGACAATGAAGTCGGTAGAGATGGCTTTCAAACATCCTCAATCACCCAACGTGAACGCCCACCGAAATACCATCGGAGGGTGGTGACACCGAATGATTTCAAATGAGTGTTAGCAATACATCACACCGACAGTGAAGTCTGTTCGGAAACCTTTCAAACATCCTCAATCAACAAACGTAACAACCCATTTGATGGTTGTGAGGCCGCATGATTTTAGACGAGTGTCCCCCATCCTTGTGACAATGAAGTCGGTCAAGATCTCTTTCAAACATCCTCAATCACTCAACTTGAACGCCCGCCAAATTCCCATCGGAGGGTGGTGACGCCGGATGATTTGAAATGAGTGTCACAATATCACTCCGACAGGGAAGTCGGTTCGGACAGCTTTCAAACATCCTAAATCAACAAGCGTAACCACCCAGTTGATGGTTGCGTTACCGCATGATTTTAGACGAGTTTCCCCCATCCTTCTGACAACGAAGTCGGTCAAGATCTTTTTCAAACATCCTCAATCACCCAACGTGAACGCCCGCCGAAATCACATCGTAGGGTGGTGGCACCGAATGATTTCAAATGAGTGTCAGCAATACATCACTCAGACAGTGAAGTCGTTCGGACAACTTTCAAACATCCTCAATCAACAAACGTAACCACCGAGTTGATGGTTGTGACGCCGCATGATTTTAGACGAGTGTCCCCCATCCTTCTAACATTGAAGTCGGTCAAGATCTCTTTCAAACATCCTCAATCACTCAACTTGAACGCCCGCAAAATCCCATCGGAGGGTGGTGACGCCGGATGATTTCAAATGAGTGTCAGCAATACATCACTCCGACAGTGAAGTTGGTTCGGACAGCTTTCAAACATCCTCAATCAACCAAAGTAACCACCCAGTTGACGGTTCTTACGCCGCATGATTTTAGATAAGTGTCCCCCATCCTTCTGACAATGAAGTCGGTCAAGATGGCTTTCAAACATCCTCAATCACCCAACATGAACACCCGTCGAAATCCCATCTAAGGGTGGTGACACCGAATGATTTCAAATGAGTTTCAGCAATACATCACTCCGACAGTAAAGTCAGTTCGGAAAGCTTGAAAACTTCCTCAATCAACAAACGTAACCACCCAGGTGATGGTTGTGACGCCGCATGATTTTAGACGAGTGTCCCCCATCGTTCTGCCAATGAAGTCGGTGAAGATGGCTTTCAAACATCCTCAATCACTCAACGTAAACGCCCGCCGAAATCCCAACGGAGGGTATTGACACCGGATGATTTCAAATGAGTGTCAGCAATAGATCAATCCGACGGTGAAGTCAGTTCAGACAGCTTTCAAACATCCTCAATCAACCAACGTAATCACCCAGTTGATGGTTGTGACGCCGGAGTATTTCTAATGAGTGTGAGCAATACATCAGTCAGACTGTTAAGTTGGTTCGGATAGCTTTCAAGCATCCTCAATCAACCAACGTAACCACCCAGGTTATTGTTTTGACGCTGCATGATTTTAGACGAGTGTCCCCCATCCTTCTAATAATGAAGTCAGTCAAGATGGCTTTCAAACATCCTTAATCACCCAATGTGAATGCCTGCCAAAATCCCATTAGAGGGTGGTGACATCGGATGATTTCAAATGAGTGTCAGCAATACATCACTCCGACAGTGAAGTCGGTTCAGACAGCTTTCAAACATCATCAATCAACCAACGTAACCACAGATAGTATGGTTGTGACGCCGCATGATTTTAGACGTGTGTCAGCAATACATCACTCAGACAGTGAAGTTGGTTCGGACAGCTTTCATAAATCTAAGTCAAAGTTCAATATCGGTCCCTTCCGATGCATACTCCATGCATCCAACCTGAGCTTTACTTTAACCAATGCTCTGGAAAGAACATAGCACTTCTCCAAATGCAAGTAAACTCTGTTGTAGATTATCATATCAGTAAAACCCTATGTCTGATAAATCTAGGAAACTTTATTCACATATTCATGTTTACTTTCCAATGTGTTGATGGCACAATAAATAGGATCAAGTATGTGAAAAGGGTTTCAGATGAATTTATACATAATGTACATATAATCATGAAACAAATCATGTGAACCATGCAACATTAAATGTTATTTTTGATCTATATTAATAAGTAAATCTGATTATATTGAAATGAGTTTTATTTAGGGCATAAAACCCAACAAAATCATGCGGCGTCAGAACCATCAACTGGGTGGTTACGTTGGTTGATTGAGGATGTTTGAAAGCTGTCCGAAATAACTTCACTGTCTGAGTGATGTATTGCTGACACTCATTCAAAATCATCAAGCGTCACAACCATCAACTGGGTGGTTACGTTTATTGATTAAAGATGTTTGAAAGATGTCCGAACTGACTTCACTGTCGGAGTGATGTATTGTTGACACTCATTTGAAATAATTTGGTGTCACCACCCTCTGATTGGATTTCGGCGGGCGTTCACGTTGGGTGATTAAGGATGTTTGAAAGCCATCTTGAGTGACTTCATTGTCAGAAGGATGGGGGACACTCGTCTATAATCATGCGGCCTCACAACCATCAACTGGGTGGTTACGTTTGTTGATTGAGGATGTTTGAAAGCTGTCCGAATGGACTTCACTGTCTCAGTGATGTATTGCTTACACTCATTTGAAATCATCCTGCGTCACAACCATCAACTGGGTGGTTACGTAGGTTGATTAAAGATGTTTGAAAGCTGTCCGAACTGACTTCACTGTCGGAGTGATGTATTGTTGACACTCATTTGAAATAATTTGGTGTCACCACCCTCTGATTGGATTTCGGCGGGCGTTCACGTTGGGTGATTAAGGATGTTTGAAAGCCATCTTGAGTGACTTCATTGTCAGAAGGATGGGGGACACTCGTCTATAATCATGCGGCCTCACAACCATCAACTGGGTGGTTACGTTTGTTGATTGAGGATGTTTGAAAGCTGTCCGAATGGACTTCACTGTCTCAGTGATGTATTGCTTACACTCATTTGAAATCATCCTGCGTCACAACCATCAACTGGGTGGTTACGTTGGTTGATTAAAGATATTTGAAAGCTGTCCGAACTGACTTCACTGTCGAAGTGATGTATTGTTGACACTCATTTGAAATCATTCGGTGTCACCACCCTCAGATTGGATTTCAGGGGCGTTCACGTTGGGTGATTAAGGATGTTTGAAAGCCATCTTGAGTGACTTCATTGTAAGAATGGGGGACACTCGTCTAAAATCATGCGGCGTCACAACCATCAACTGGGTGGTTAGGTTACTTGCTTGAGGATGTTTGAATGCTGTCCAAACTGACTTAACTGTCAGAGTGATGTATTGCTGACACTCATTTTAAATCATCCGGTGTTACCACCATCTGATGGGATTTCGGCATGCGTTCACGATGGGTGATTGAGGATGTTTGAAAGCCATCTTGACCGACTTCATTGTCAGTAGGATGGGGGACACTCGTCTAAAATCATGGGGCGTCACAACCATCAACTGGGTGGTTACGTTACTTGATTGAGGATGTTTTGAATGCTGTTCGAACTGACTTAACTGTTGGAGTGATGTATTGCTGACACTCATTTTAAATCATTCGGTGTTACCACCATGTGACGGGATTTCGGCAGGCATTCACGATGGGTGATTGAGGATGTTTGAAAGCCATCTTGACCGACTTCATTATAAGAAGGATGGGGGACACTCGTCTAAAATCATGCGGCGTCAGGACCATCAACTGGGTGGTAACGTTGGTTGATTGAGGATGTTTGAAAGCTGTCCGAACCAACTTTACTGTCTGAGTGATGTATTGCTGACACTCATTTGAAATCATTCGGCGTCACAACCATCAACATGGTGGTTACGTTGGTTGATTGAGGATGTTTGAAATTTGTCTGAACTGACTTGACTGTCGGAGTGATGTATTGCTGACACTCATTTGAAATCATCTAGTGTCACCACCCTCTGATGGAATTTCGGCGGGCGTTTACGTTGGGTGATTAAGGATGTTTGAAAGCCATCTTCAGTGAGTTCATTGTCAGAAGGATGGGGAACACTCATCTAATATCATGCGGCGTCACAACCATCAACTGGGTGGTTACGTTTGTTGATTGAGGATGTTTGAAAGCTGTCCGAATGGACTTCACTGTCTCAGTGATGTATTGCTTACACTCATTTGAAATCATCCTGCGTCACAACCATCAACTGGGTGGTTACGTAGGTTGATTAAAGATGTTTGAAAGCTGTCCGAACTGACTTCACTGTCGGAGTGATGTATTGTTGACACTCATTTGAAATAATTTGGTGTCACCACCCTCTGATTGGATTTCGGCGGGCGTTCACGTTGGGTGATTAAGGATGTTTGAAAGCCATCTTGAGTGACTTCATTGTCAGAAGGATGGGGGACACTCGTCTATAATCATGCGGCCTCACAACCATCAACTGGGTGGTTACGTTTGTTGATTGAGGATGTTTGAAAGCTGTCCGAATGGACTTCACTGTCTCAGTGATGTATTGCTTACACTCATTTGAAATCATCCTGCGTCACAACCATCAACTGGGTGGTTACGTTGGTTGATTAAAGATATTTGAAAGCTGTCCGAACTGACTTCACTGTCGAAGTGATGTATTGTTGACACTCATTTGAAATCATTCGGTGTCACCACCCTCAGATTGGATTTCAGGGGCGTTCACGTTGGGTGATTAAGGATGTTTGAAAGCCATCTTGAGTGACTTCATTGTAAGAATGGGGGACACTCGTCTAAAATCATGCGGCGTCACAACCATCAACTGGGTGGTTAGGTTACTTGCTTGAGGATGTTTGAATGCTGTCCAAACTGACTTAACTGTCAGAGTGATGTATTGCTGACACTCATTTTAAATCATCCGGTGTTACCACCATCTGATGGGATTTCGGCATGCGTTCACGATGGGTGATTGAGGATGTTTGAAAGCCATCTTGACCGACTTCATTGTCAGTAGGATGGGGGACACTCGTCTAAAATCATGGGGCGTCACAACCATCAACTGGGTGGTTACGTTACTTGATTGAGGATGTTTTGAATGCTGTTCGAACTGACTTAACTGTTGGAGTGATGTATTGCTGACACTCATTTTAAATCATTCGGTGTTACCACCATGTGACGGGATTTCGGCAGGCATTCACGATGGGTGATTGAGGATGTTTGAAAGCCATCTTGACCGACTTCATTATAAGAAGGATGGGGGACACTCGTCTAAAATCATGCGGCGTCAGGACCATCAACTGGGTGGTAACGTTGGTTGATTGAGGATGTTTGAAAGCTGTCCGAACCAACTTTACTGTCTGAGTGATGTATTGCTGACACTCATTTGAAATCATTCGGCGTCACAACCATCAACATGGTGGTTACGTTGGTTGATTGAGGATGTTTGAAATTTGTCTGAACTGACTTGACTGTCGGAGTGATGTATTGCTGACACTCATTTGAAATCATCTAGTGTCACCACCCTCTGATGGAATTTCGGCGGGCGTTTACGTTGGGTGATTAAGGATGTTTGAAAGCCATCTTCAGTGAGTTCATTGTCAGAAGGATGGGGAACACTCATCTAATATCATGCGGCGTCACAACCATCAACTGGGTGGTTACGTTTGTTGATTGAGGATGTTTGAAAGTTGTCCGAATGGACTTCACTGTCTCAGTGATGTATTGCTTACACTCATTTGAAATCATCCTGCGTCACAACCATCAACATGGTGGTTACGTTGGTTGATTGAGGATGTTTGAAATTTGTCTGAACTGACTTGACTGTCGGAGTGATGTATTGTTGACACTCATTTGAAATAATTTGGTGTCACCACCCTCTGATTGGATTTCGGCGGGCGTTCACGTTGGGTGATTAAGGATGTTTGAAAGCCATCTTGAGTGACTTCATTGTCAGAAGGATGGGGGACACTCGTCTATAATCATGCGGCCTCACAACCATCAACTGGGTGGTTACGTTTGTTGATTGAGGATGTTTGAAAGTTTGTCCGAATGGACTTCACTGTCTCAGTGATGTATTGCTTACACTCATTTGAAATCATCCTGCGTCACAACCATCAACTGGGTGGTTACGTTGGTTGATTAAAGATATTTGAAAGCTGTCCGAACTGACTTCACTGTCGAAGTGATGTATTGTTGACACTCATTTGAAATCATTCGGTGTCACCACCCTCAGATTGGATTTCAGGGGCGTTCACGTTGGGTGATTAAGGATGTTTGAAAGCCATCTTGAGTGACTTCATTGTAAGAATGGGGGACACTCATCTAAAATCATGCGGCGTCACAACCATCAACTGGGTGGTTAGGTTACTTGCTTGAGGATGTTTGAATGCTGTCCAAACTGACTTAACTGTCAGAGTGATGTATTGCTGACACTCATTTTAAATCATCCGGTGTTACCACCATCTGATGGGATTTCGGCATGCGTTCACGATGGGTGATTGAGGATGTTTGAAAGCCATCTTGACCGACTTCATTGTCAGTAGGATGGGGGACACTCGTCTAAAATCATGGGGCGTCACAACCATCAACTGGGTGGTTACGTTACTTGATTGAGGATGTTTTGAATGTTCGAACTGACTTAACTGTTGGAGTGATGTATTGCTGACACTCATTTTAAATCATTCGGTGTTACCACCATGTGACGGGATTTCGGCAGGCATTCACGATGGGTGATTGAGGATGTTTGAAAGCCATCTTGACCGACTTCATTATAAGAAGGATGGGGGACACTCGTCTAAAATCATGCGGCGTCAGGACCATCAACTGGGTGGTAACGTTGGTTGATTGAGGATGTTTGAAAGCTGTCCGAACCAACTTTACTGTCTGAGTGATGTATTGCTGACACTCATTTGAAATCATTCGGCGTCACAACCATCAACATGGTGGTTACGTTGGTTGATTGAGGATGTTTGAAATTTGTCTGAACTGACTTGACTGTCGGAGTGATGTATTGCTGACACTCATTTGAAATCATCTAGTGTCACCACCCTCTGATGGAATTTCGGCGGGCGTTTACGTTGGGTGATTAAGGATGTTTGAAAGCCATCTTCAGTGAGTTCATTGTCAGAAGGATGGGGAACACTCATCTAATATCATGCGGCGTCACAACCATCAACTGGGTGGTTACGTTTGTTGATTGAGGATGTTTGAAAGCTGTCCGAATGGACTTCACTGTCTCAGTGATGTATTGCTTACACTCATTTGAAATCATCCTGCGTCACAACCATCAACTGGGTGGTTACGTAGGTTGATTAAAGATGTTTGAAAGCTGTCCGAACTGACTTCACTGTCGGAGTGATGTATTGTTGACACTCATTTGAAATAATTTGGTGTCACCACCCTCTGATTGGATTTCGGCGGGCGTTCACGTTGGGTGATTAAGGATGTTTGAAAGCCATCTTGAGTGACTTCATTGTCAGAAGGATGGGGGACACTCGTCTATAATCATGCGGCCTCACAACCATCAACTGGGTGGTTACGTTTGTTGATTGAGGATGTTTGAAAGCTGTCCGAATGGACTTCACTGTCTCAGTGATGTATTGCTTACACTCATTTGAAATCATCCTGCGTCACAACCATCAACTGGGTGGTTACGTTGGTTGATTAAAGATATTTGAAAGCTGTCCGAACTGACTTCACTGTCGAAGTGATGTATTGTTGACACTCATTTGAAATCATTCGGTGTCACCACCCTCAGATTGGATTTCAGGGGCGTTCACGTTGGGTGATTAAGGATGTTTGAAAGCCATCTTGAGTGACTTCATTGTCAGAAGGATGGGGGACACTCGTCTAAAATCATGCGGCGTCACAACCATCAACTGGGTGGTTAGGTTACTTGCTTGAGGATGTTTGAATGCTGTCCAAACTGACTTAACTGTCAGAGTGATGTATTGCTGACACTCATTTTAAATCATCCGGTGTTACCACCATCTGATGGGATTTCGGCATGCGTTCACGATGGGTGATTGAGGATGTTTGAAAGCCATCTTGACCGACTTCATTGTCAGAAGGATGGGGGACACTCGTCTAAAATCATGGGGCGTCACAACCATCAACTGGGTGGTTACGTTACTTGATTGAGGATGTTTTGAATGCTGTTCGAACTGACTTAACTGTTGGAGTGATGTATTGCTGACACTCATTTTAAATCATTCGGTGTTACCACCATGTGACGGGATTTCGGCAGGCATTCACGATGGGTGATTGAGGATGTTTGAAAGCCATCTTGACCGACTTCATTATAAGAAGGATGGGGGACACTCGTCTAAAATCATGCGGCGTCAGGACCATCAACTGGGTGGTAACGTTGGTTGATTGAGGATGTTTGAAAGGCTGTCCGAACCAACTTTCTTGTACGAGTGATGTATTGCTGACACTCATTTGAAATCATTCGGCGTCACAACCATCAACATGGTGGTTACGTTGGTTGATTGAGGATGTTTGAAATTTGTACGGGCGACTTGGTTGTCGGAGTGATTATTGCTGACACTCAATTGAAATCATCTAGTGTCACCAACCTTCGATGGTATTTCGGCGGGCGTTTACGTTGGGTGATTAAGGATGTTTGAAAGCCATCTTCAGTGAGTTCATTGTCAGAAGGATGGGGAACACTCATCTAATATCATGCGGCGTCACAACCATCAACTGGGTGGTTACGTTTGTTGATTGAGGATGTTTGAAAGCTGTCCGAATGGACTTCACTGTCTCAGTGATGTATTGCTTACACTCATTTGAAATCATCCTGCGTCACAACCATCAACTGGGTGGTTACGTAGGTTGATTAAAGATGTTTGAAAGCTGTCCGAACTGACTTCACTGTCGGAGTGATGTATTGTTGACACTCATTTGAAATAATTTGGTGTCACCACCCTCTGATTGGATTTCGGCGGGCGTTCACGTTGGGTGATTAAGGATGTTTGAAAGCCATCTTGAGTGACTTCATTGTCAGAAGGATGGGGGACACTCGTCTATAATCATGCGGCCTCACAACCATCAACTGGGTGGTTACGTTTGTTGATTGAGGATGTTTGAAAGCTGTCCGAATGGACTTCACCGTCTCGGTTGATGTATTGCTTACACTCATTTGAAATCATCCTGCGTCACAACCATCAACTGGGTGGTTACGTTGGTTGATTAAAGATATTTGAAAGCTGTCCGAACTGACTTCACTGTCGAAGTGATGTATTGTTGACACTCATTTGAAATCATTCGGTGTCACCACCCTCAGATTGGATTTCAGGGGCGTTCACGTTGGGTGATTAAGGATGTTTGAAAGCCATCTTGAGTGACTTCATTGTAAGAATGGGGGACACTCATCTAAAATCATGCGGCGTCACAACCATCAGCGGGTGGTTAGGTTACTTGCTTGAGGATGTTTGAATGCTGTCCTAACTGACTTAACTGTCAGAGTGATGTATTGCTGACACTCATTTTAAATCATCCGGTGTTACCACCATCTGATGGGATTTCGGCATGCGTTCACGATGGGTGATTGAGGATGTTTGAAAGCCATCTTGACCGACTTCATTGTCAGTAGGATGGGGGACACTCGTCTAAAATCATGGGGCGTCACAACCATCAACTGGGTGGTTACGTTACTTGATTGAGGATGTTTTGAATGCTGTTCGAACTGACTTAACTGTTGGAGTGATGTATTGCTGACACTCATTTTAAATCATTCGGTGTTACCACCATGTGACGGGATTTCGGCAGGCATTCACGATGGGTGATTGAGGATGTTTGAAAGCCATCTTGACCGACTTCATTATAAGAAGGATGGGGGACACTCGTCTAAAATCATGCGGCGTCAGGACCATCAACTGGGTGGTAACGTTGGTTGATTGAGGATGTTTGAAAGCTGTCCGAACCAACTTTACTGTCTGAGTGATGTATTGCTGACACTCATTTGAAATCATTCGGCGTCACAACCATCAACATGGTGGTTACGTTGGTTGATTGAGGATGTTTGAAATTTGTACGAGCCGACTTGTTGTCGGAGTGATGTATTGCTGACACTCATTTGAAATCATCTAGTGTCACCACCCTCTGATGGAATTTCGGCGGGCGTTTACGTTGGGTGATTAAGGATGTTTGAAAGCCATCTTCAGTGAGTTCATTGTCAGAAGGATGGGGAACACTCATCTAATATCATGCGGCGTCACAACCATCAACTGGGTGGTTACGTTTGTTGATTGAGGATGTTTGAAAGGTTTGTCCGAATGGACTTCACTGTCTCAGTGATGTATTGCTTACACTCATTTGAAATCATCCTGCGTCACAACCATCAACTGGGTGGTTACGTAGGTTGATTAAAGATGTTTGAAAGCTGTCCGAACTGACTTCACTGTCGGAGTGATGTATTGTTGACACTCATTTGAAATAATTTGGTGTCACCACCCTCTGATTGGATTTCGGCGGGCGTTCACGTTGGGTGATTAAGGATGTTTGAAAGCCATCTTGAGTGACTTCATTGTCAGAAGGATGGGGGACACTCGTCTATAATCATGCGGCCTCACAACCATCAACTGGGTGGTTACGTTTGTTGATTGAGGATGTTTGAAAGCTGTCCGAATGGACTTCACTGTCTCAGTGATGTATTGCTTACACTCATTTGAAATCATCCTGCGTCACAACCATCAACTGGGTGGTTACGTTGGTTGATTAAAGATATTTGAAAGCTGTCCGAACTGACTTCACTGTCGAAGTGATGTATTGTTGACACTCATTTGAAATCATTCGGTGTCACCACCCTCAGATTGGATTTCAGGGGCGTTCACGTTGGGTGATTAAGGATGTTTGAAAGCCATCTTGAGTGACTTCATTGTAAGAATGGGGGACACTCGTCTAAAATCATGCGGCGTCACAACCATCAACTGGGTGGTTAGGTTACTTGCTTGAGGATGTTTGAATGCTGTCCAAACTGACTTAACTGTCAGAGTGATGTATTGCTGACACTCATTTTAAATCATCCGGTGTTACCACCATCTGATGGGATTTCGGCATGCGTTCACGATGGGTGATTGAGGATGTTTGAAAGCCATCTTGACCGACTTCATTGTCAGTAGGATGGGGGACACTCGTCTAAAATCATGGGGCGTCACAACCATCAACTGGGTGGTTACGTTACTTGATTGAGGATGTTTTGAATGCTGTTCGAACTGACTTAACTGTTGGAGTGATGTATTGCTGACACTCATTTTAAATCATTCGGTGTTACCACCATGTGACGGGATTTCGGCAGGCATTCACGATGGGTGATTGAGGATGTTTGAAAGCCATCTTGACCGACTTCATTATAAGAAGGATGGGGGACACTCGTCTAAAATCATGCGGCGTCAGGACCATCAACTGGGTGGTAACGTTGGTTGATTGAGGATGTTTGAAAGCTGTCCGAACCAACTTTACTGTCTGAGTGATGTATTGCTGACACTCATTTGAAATCATTCGGCGTCACAACCATCAACATGGTGGTTACGTTGGTTGATTGAGGATGTTTGAAATTTGTACCGGCCGACTTGGTGTCGGAGTGATGTATTGCTGACACTCATTTGAAATCATCTAGTGTCACCACCCTCTGATGGAATTTCGGCGGGCGTTTACGTTGGGTGATTAAGGATGTTTGAAAGCCATCTTCAGTGAGTTCATTGTCAGAAGGATGGGGAACACTCATCTAATATCATGCGGCGTCACAACCATCAACTGGGTGGTTACGTTTGTTGATTGAGGATGTTTGAAAGCTGTCCGAATGGACTTCACTGTCTCAGTGATGTATTGCTTACACTCATTTGAAATCATCCTGCGTCACAACCATCAACTGGGTGGTTACGTAGGTTGATTAAAGATGTTTGAAAGCTGTCCGAACTGACTTCACTGTCGGAGTGATGTATTGTTGACACTCATTTGAAATAATTTGGTGTCACCACCCTCTGATTGGATTTCGGCGGGCGTTCACGTTGGGTGATTAAGGATGTTTGAAAGCCATCTTGAGTGACTTCATTGTCAGAAGGATGGGGGACACTCGTCTATAATCATGCGGCCTCACAACCATCAACTGGGTGGTTACGTTTGTTGATTGAGGATGTTTGAAAGCTGTCCGAATGGACTTCACTGTCTCAGTGATGTATTGCTTACACTCATTTGAAATCATCCTGCGTCACAACCATCAACTGGGTGGTTACGTTGGTTGATTAAAGATATTTGAAAGCTGTCCGAACCAACTTTACTGTCTGAGTGATGTATTGTTGACACTCATTTGAAATCATTCGGTGTCACCACCCTCAGATTGGATTTCAGGGGCGTTCACGTTGGGTGATTAAGGATGTTTGAAAGCCATCTTGAGTGACTTCATTGTAAGAATGGGGGACACTCGTCTAAAATCATGCGGCGTCACAACCATCAACTGGGTGGTTAGGTTACTTGCTTGAGGATGTTTGAATGCTGTCCAAGGCGACTTAACTGTCAGAGTGATGTATTGCTGACACTCATTTTAAATCATCCGGTGTTACCACCATCTGATGGGATTTCGGCATGCGTTCACGATGGGTGATTGAGGATGTTTGAAAGCCATCTTGACCGACTTCATTGTCAGTAGGATGGGGGACACTCGTCTAAAATCATGGGGCGTCACAACCATCAACTGGGTGGTTACGTTACTTGATTGAGGATGTTTTGAATGCTGTTCGAACTGACTTAACTGTTGGAGTGATGTATTGCTGACACTCATTTTAAATCATTCGGTGTTACCACCATGTGACGGGATTTCGGCAGGCATTCACGATGGGTGATTGAGGATGTTTGAAAGCCATCTTGACCGACTTCATTATAAGAAGGATGGGGGACACTCGTCTAAAATCATGCGGCGTCAGGACCATCAACTGGGTGGTAACGTTGGTTGATTGAGGATGTTTGAAAGCTGTCCGAACCAACTTTACTGTCTGAGTGATGTATTGCTGACACTCATTTGAAATCATTCGGCGTCACAACCATCAACATGGTGGTTACGTTGGTTGATTGAGGATGTTTGAAATCTGTCTGAACTGACTTGACTGTCGGAGTGATGTATTGCTGACACTCATTTGAAATCATCTAGTGTCACCACCCTCTGATGGAATTTCGGCGGGCGTTTACGTTGGGTGATTAAGGATGTTTGAAAGCCATCCTCAGTGAGTTCATTGTCAGAAGGATGGGGAACACTCATCTAATATCATGCGGCGTCACAACCATCAACTGGGTGGTTACGTTTGTTGATTGAGGATGTTTGAAAGTTGTCCGAACCGACTTCACTGTCTGAGTGATGTATTGCTGACACTAAATCGAAATCATCAAGCGTCACAACCATCAAGTGGGTGGTTACGTTTATTGATTAAAGATGTTTGAAAGTTGTCCGAACTTACTTCACTGTCGGAGTGATGTATTGCTGACACTCATTTAAAATCATTTGGCTTCACCACCCTCGGATGGGATTTCGGCGGGCGTTCATGTTGGGTGATTGAGGATGTTTGAAAGTGATCTTCACCGATTTCATTGCCAAAAGGATGGGGTACACTTGTCTAAAATTATGCGGCGTCACAACCATCAACTGGGTGGTTATGTTTGTTGATTGAGGACGTTTAAAAGTTGTCCGAACTGAGTTCACTGTCGGAGTGATGTATTGTTCACACTCATTTGAAATCATTCGGTGTCACAACCCTCTGATTGGATTTCGGCGGCCGCTCACATTGGGTGATTAAGGATTTTTGAAAGTCATCTTGAGTGACTTCATTGTCAGAAGGATGGGCGACACTCGTCTAAAATCATGCGGCGTCACAACCAGCAACTGGGTGGTTACGTTACTCGATTGAGGATGTTTGAAAGCTGTCCGAACTGACTTCACTGTAAGAGTGATGTATTGCTGACACTCATTTGAAATCATTCGGTGTTACATTCTCTGATGGGATTTCTGCGGGCGTTCACGTTCGGTGATTGAAGATGTTTGAATAGCATCTTGACCGACTTATTTGTTAGAAGGATGGGGGACACTCATTTAAAATCATGCGGTGTCAGAACCATCAACTGGGTGGTTACGTTGGTTGATTAAGGATGTTTGAAAGCTGTCCGAACAAACTTCACTGTCTGAGTGATGCATTGCTGACACTCATTTGAAATCATCCGACGTCACAACCATCAACTGGGTGGTTACGTTGGTTGATTAAAGATATTTGAAAGCTGTCCGAACTGACTTCACTGTCGGAGTGATGTATTGTTGACACTCATTTGAAATAATTCGGTGTCACCACCCTCTGATTGGATTTGGGTGGCCTTCACGTTGGGTGATTAAGGATGTTTGAAAGCCATCTTGAGTGAATTCATTGTAAGAAGGATGGGGGACACTCGTCTAAAATCAGGCGGCATCACAACCATCAATTGGGTGGTTACGTTACTTGATTGAGGATGTTTGAATGCTGTCCGAACAAACTTCACTGTCTGAGTGATGCATTGCTGACACTCATTTGAAATCATCCGGCGTCACAACCATCAACTGGGTGGTTACGTTGGTTGATTAAAGATATTTGATAGCTTTCCGAACTAACTTAACTGTCGGAGTGTTTTATTGCTGACACTCATTTTAAATCATCCCGTGTTACCACCATCTGATGGGATTTCGGCATGCGTTCACGATGGGTGATTGAGGATGTTTGAAAGCCATCTTGACCGACTTCATTGTCAGAAGGATGGGGGACACTCATCTAAAATCATGCAGCGTTAGAACCATCAACTTGGTGGTTACGTTGGTTGATTGAGGATGTTTGAAAGCTGTCCGAACCAACTTCACTGTCTGAGTGATGTATTGCTGACACTCATTTGAAATCATCCGGCGTCACAACCTTTAACTGGGTGGTTACGTTGGTTGATTAAAGATATTTGAAAGCTGTCCGAACTGACTTCACTGTCGGAGTGTTGTATTTTTGACACTCATTTGAAATAATTCGGTGTAGCCACCCTCTGATTGGATATCGGGGGCGTTCACGTTTGGTGATTAAGGATATATGAAAGCCATCTTGAGTGACTTCACTGTAAGAAGCATGGGGGACACTCGTCTAAAATCATGGGTCGTCACAACCATCAACTGGGTGGTTACGTTACTTGATTGAGGATGTTTGAATGCTGTTCGAACTGACTTAACTGTTGGAGTGATGTATTGCTGACACTCATTTTAAATCATCCGGTGTTACCACCATCTGACGGGATTGCGGCGGGCGTTCACGATGGGTGATTGAGGATGTTTGAAAGCCATCTTGACCGACTTCATTGTCAAAAGGATGGGGGACACTCGTCTAGAATCATGCGGCGTCAGCACCATCAACTGGGTGGTTACGTTGGTTGATTGAGGATAATTGAAAGCTGTCCGAACCAACTTCACTGTCTGAGTGATGTATTGCTGACACTCATATGAAATCATTCGGCGTCACAACCATCAACATGGTCGTTACGTTGGTTGATTGAGGATGTTTGAAATCTGTCTCATATGACTTGACTGTCGGAGTGATGTATTGCTGACACTCATTTGAAATCATCTAGTGTCACCACCCTTTCATGGAATTTCGGCGGGCGTTCACGTTGGGTGATTAAGGATGTTTGAAAGCCATCTTGAGTGAGTTCATTGTCAGAAGGATGGGGAACACTCGTCTAATATCATGCAGCGTCACAACCATCAACTGGGTGGTTACGTTTGTTGATTGAGGATGTTTGAAAGCTGTCCGAACATACTTCACTGTCAGAGTGATGTGCTGACACTCTTTTAAAATCATTTGGCGTCACCACCCTCCGATGGGATTTCGGCGGGCGTTCATGTTGGGTGATTGAGGATGTTTGAAAGCGATCTTCACCGACTTCATTGCAAAAAGGATGGGGTACACTTGTCTAAAATTATGCGGCGTCACAACCATCAACTGGGTGGTTATGTTTGTTGATTGAGGACGTTTAAAAGTTGTCCGAACTGAGTTCACTGTCGGAGTGATGTATTGTTGACACTAATTTGAAATCATACGGTGTCACAACCCTCTGATTGGATTTGGGCCGGCGCTCACGTTGGGTGATTAAGGATGTTTGAAAGCCATCTTGAGTGACTTCACTGTAAGAAGGATAGCGGACACTCGTCTAAAATCATGCGGTGTCACAACCATCAACTGGGTGGTTAGGTTACTTGCTTGAGGATGTTTGAATGCTTTCCGAACTGACTTAACTGTCAGAGTGATGTATTGCTGACACTCATATTAAATCATCTGGTGTTACCACCATGTGATGGGATTTCGGCATGCGTTCACGATGGGTGATTGAGGATGTTTGAAAGCCATCTTGACCGACTTCATTGTGAGAAGGATGGGGGACACTCATCTAAAATCATGCGGCGTCAGAACCAGAGTTGATGGTTATGTTGGTTGATTGAGGATGTTTGAAAGCTGTCCAAACCAACTTCACTGTCTGAGTGATGTGTTGCTGACACTCATTTGAAATCATCCGGCGTCACAACCATCAACTTGGTGGTTACGTTGGTTGCATAAAGTTGTTTAAAAGTTGTCCGAACTAACTTCACTGTCGGAGTGATGTATTGTTGACACTCATTTGAAATAATTCGGTGTACCACCCTCTGATTGGATTTCGGCGGGGGTTCACGTTGGGTGATTAAGGATGTTTGAAAGCCATCTTGAGTGACTTAATGTAAGAAGGATGGTGGACACTCGTCTAAAATCATGCGGCGTCACAACCATTAACTGGGTTCTTACGTTACTTGATTGAGGATGTTTGAAAGCTATCCGAACGGACTTCATTGTCGGAGTGATGTATTGCTGACACTCATTTAAAATCATCTGGCGTCACCACCCTCCGATGGGATTTCAGCGGGCGTTCATGTTGGGTGATTGAGGATGTTTGAAAGCGATCTTCAAAGATTTCATTGCCAGAAGGATGGGGTACACTTGTCTAAAAATATACAGCGTCACAACCATCAACTGGGTGGTTACGTTTATTTATTGAGTTTGTTTGAAAGCTATCCGAACTGACTTCACTGTCGGATTGATGTATTGTTGACACTCATTTGAAATCATTCGGTGTCACCACCGTCTGATTGGATTTCGTCGAGCGCTCACGTTGGGTGATTTAGGATGCTTGAAAGTCATCTTGAGTGACTTCATCGTCAGAAGGATGGGGGACACTCGTCTAAAATCATGCGGCGTCACAACCATCAACTGGGTGGTTACGTTGGTTGATTGAGGATGTTTGAAAGTTGTCCGAACCGACTTCACTGTCGGTGTGATGTATTGCTGACACTCATTTGAAATCATCCGGCGTCACAACCATCAACTTGGTGGTTACGTTGGTTGCTTAAAGTTGTTTAAAAGCTGTCCGAACTGACTTCACTGTCGGAGTGATGTATTGTTGACACTCATTTGAAATTATTCGGTGTCACCACCCTCTGATTGGATTTCGGCGGGGGTTCACGTTGGGTGATTAACGATGTTTGAAAGCCATCTTGAGTGACTTCATTGTAAGAAGGATGGGGGACACTCGTCTAAAATCATGCGGCGTCACAACCATTAACTGGGTGGTTACGTTACTTGATTGAGGATGTTTGAAAGCTATCCGAACGGACTTCATTGTCGGAGTGATGTATTGCTGACACTCATTTAAAATCATCTGGCGTCACCACCCTCCGATGGGATTTCAGCGGGCGTTCATGTTGGGTGATTGAGGATGTTTGAAAGCGATCTTCACAGATTTCATTGCCAGAAGGATGGGGTACACTTGTCTAAAAATATATAGCGTCACAACCATCCACTGGGTGGTTACGTTTGTTTATTGAGTTTGTTTGAAAGCTATCCGAATTGACTTCACTGTCGGAGTGATGTATTGTTGACACTCATTTGAAATCATTCGGTGTCACCACCGTCTGATTGGATTTCGTCGAGCGCTCACGTTGGGTGATTTAGGATGCTTGAAAGTCATCTTGAGTGACTTCATCGTCAGAAGGATGGGGGACACTCGTCTAAAATCATGCGGCGTCACAACCATCAACTGGGTGGTTACGTTGGTTGATTGAGGATGTTTGAAAGTTGTCCGAACCGACTTCACTATCGGTGTGATGTATTGCTGACACTCATTTGACATCATGCGGTTTCACCACCCTTTGATGGGATTTCGCCGGGCGTTCACGTTGGGTGATTGAGGATGTTTGAAAGCAATCTTGACAGACTTCATTGTCTGAAGGATGAGGGACACTCATCTGAAATCATGCGGCGTCAGAACCATCAACTAGGTGGTTACGTTGGTTGATTGAGGATGTTTGAAAGCTGTCAAAACTGACTTAACTATTGGAGTGATGTATTGCTGACACTCAATTTAAATCATTCGGTGTTACCACCATCTGACGGGATTTCGGCGGGCGTTCACGATGGGTGATTGAGGATGTTTGAAAGCCATCTTGACCGACTTCATTGTCAGAAGGATGGGGGACACTCGTCTAAAATCATGCGGCGTCAGGACCATCAACTGGGTGGTTACGTTGGTTGATTGAGGATGTTTGAAAGCTGTCCTAACCAACTTTACTGTCTGAGTGATGTATTGCTGACACTCATTTGAAATCATTCGGCGTCACAACCATCAACATGGTCGTTACGTTGGTTGATTGAGGATGTTTGAAATCTGTCTCATATGACTTGACTGTGGGAGTGATGTATTGCTGACACTCATTTGAAATCATCTAGTGTCACCACCCTTTCATGGAATTTCGGCGGGCGTTCACGTTGGGTGATTAAGGATGTTTGAAAGCCATCTTGAGTGAGTTCATTGTCAGAAGGATGGGGAACACTCGTCTAATATCATGCGGCGTCACAACCATCAACTGTGTGGTTACGTTGGTTGATTGAGGATGTTTGAAAGTTGTCCGAACGGACTTCACTGTCAGAGTGATGTATTGCTGACACTCATTTAAAATCATTTGGCGTCACCACCCTTCGATGGGATTTCGGCGGGCGTTCACGTTGGGTGATTTAGGATGTTTGAAAGCGATCTTCACCGATTTCATTGCCAAAAGGATGGGGTACACTTGTCTAAAATTATGCGGCGTCACAACCATCAACTAGGTGGTTATGTTTGTTGATTGAGGACGTTTAAAAGTTGTCCGAACTGAGTTCACTGTCGGAGTGATGTATTGTTGACACTAATTTGAAATCATACGGTGTCACAACCCTCTGATTGGATTTGGGCCGGCGCTCACGTTGGGTGATTAAGGATGTTTGAAAGTCATCTTGACTGACTTTATTGTTAGAAGGATGGGGGACACTCGTCTAAAATCATGCGGCGTCCCAACCATCAACTGGGTGGTTACGTTGATTGATTGAGGATGTCTGAAAGCTATCCGAACTGAGTTCACTGTCAGAGTGATGTATTGCTGACACTCATTTGAAATCATCCGGTGTTACCACCCTCTGATGACATTTCGGCGGGCGTTCACGTTGGGTGATTGAGGATGTTTGAAAGCCATCTTGACCGACTTCATTGTGAGAAGGATCGGGGACACTCATCTAAAATCATGCGGCGTCAGAACCATCAACTGGGTGGTTACGTTTGTTGATTG
Organism: Cannabis sativa; assembly: GCF_029168945.1. Classification (NCBI taxonomy): domain Eukaryota; kingdom Viridiplantae; phylum Streptophyta; class Magnoliopsida; order Rosales; family Cannabaceae; genus Cannabis; species Cannabis sativa. Next base: position 39,234,199 of record NC_083606.1, on the reverse strand, counting down.
AGGATGTTTGAAAGCTGTCCAAACCAACTTCACTGTCTGAGTGAAGTATTGCTGACACTCATTTGAAATCATCCGCCGTCACAACCATCAACTGGGTGGTTACGTTGGTTGCTTAAAGTTGTTTAAAAGGCATCGGAACCGGCTTCATTGTCGAAGTGATGTAATGTTGACACTCATTTGAAATAATTCGGTGTCACCACCCTCTGATTGGATTTCGGCGGGGGTTCACGTTGGGTGATTAAGGATGTTTGAAAGCCATCTTGAGTGACTTCATTGTAAGAAGGATGGGGGACACTTGTCTAAAATCATGCGGCGTCACAACCATCAACTGGGTGGTTACGTTACTTGATTGAGGGTGTTTGAAAGCTATCCGAATGGACTTCATTGTCGGAGTGATGTATTGCTGACATTCATTTAAAATCATCTGGCGTCACCACTCTCCGATGGGATTTCGGCGGGAGTTCATGTTGGGTGATTGAGGATGTTTGAAAGCGATCTTCACCGCTTTCATTGCCTGAAGGATGGGGTACACTTGTCTAAAATTAGGCAGCATCACAACCATCAACTGTGTGGTTACGTTTGTTTATTGAGTTTGTTTGAAAGCTATCCGAACTGACTTCACTGTCGGAGTGATGTATTGTTGACACTCATTTGAAATCATTCGGTGTCACCACCCTCTTATTGGATTTCGTCGAGCGCTCACGTTGGGTGATTTAGGATGTTTGAAAGTCATCTTCAGTGACTTCATCGTCAGAAGGATGGGGGACACTCGTCTAAAATTATGCGGCGTCACAACCATCAACTAGGTGGTTACGTTGGTTGATTGAGGATATTTGAAAGTTGTTCGAACCGACTTCACTGTCGGTGTGATGTATTGCTGATACTCATTTGACACCATGCGGTTTCACCACCCTCTGATGGGATTTCGGCGGGCGTTCATGTTGGGTGATTGAGGATGTTTGAAAGCCATCTTGACAGACTTCATTGTCTGAAGGATGAGGGACACTCATCTGAAATTTTGCGGCGTCAGAACCATCAACTGGGTGGTTACGTTTGTTGATTGAGGATGTTTGAAAGCTGTCAAAACCAACTTCACTATCTGAGTGATGTATTGTTGACACTCATTTGAAATCATCCGGCATCACAACCATCAACTGGGTGGTTACGTTGGTTGATTAAAGATATTTGAAAGCTGTCCGAACTGACTTCACTGTCGGAGTGATGTATTGTTGATACTCATTTGAAATAATTCTGTTTCACCACCCTCTGATTGGATTTCGGTGGCGTTCACGTTGCGTGATTGAGGATGTTTGAAAGCTATCTTGAGTGACTTCATTGTGAGAAGGATGGGGGACACTCGTCTAAAATCATGCGGCATCACAACCATCAACTTGGTTGTTTCGTTACTTGATTGAGGATGTTTGAATGCTGTCCGAACCGACTTCACTGTCTGAGTGATGTATTGCTGACAATCATTTGAAATCATCCGGCGTCACAACCATCAACTGGGTGGTTACGTTGGTTGATTAAAGATATTTGAAAGCTTTCCGAACTAACTTCACTGTCGGAGTGATGTATTGTTGACACTCATTTGAAATAATTCGGTGTCACCACCCTCTGATTGGATTTCGGGGGCGTTCACGATGGGTGATTAAGGATATTTGAAAGCCCTCTTGAGTGACTTCATTGTAAGAAGGATGGGGGACACTCGTCTAAAATCATGCGCCGTCACAACCATCAACTGGGTGGTTACGTTACTTGATTGAGGATGTTTGAATGCTGTCCGAACTGACTTAACTGTCGGAGTTATGTATTGCTGACACTCATTTTTAATCATCCGGTGTTACCACCATCTGATGGGATTTCGGCGGGCGTTCACGATGGGTGATTGAGGATGTTTGAAAGCCATCTTGACCGACTTCATTGTCAAAAGGATTGGGGAAAATCGTCTAAAATCATGCGGCGTCAGAACCATCAACTGGGTGGTTACGTTGGGTGATTGAGGATGTTTGAAAGCTGTCCGAACCAACTTCACTGTCTGAGTGATGTATTGCTGACACTCATTTGAAATCATCCGGCGTCACAACCATCAACTTGGTGGTTACGTTGGTTGATTGAGGATGTTTGAAATCTATCTGAAATGACTTCATTGTCGGAGTGATGTATTGCTGACACTCATTTGAAATCATCTAGTGTCACCACCCTCTGATGGGATTTCGGCGGGCGTTAACGTTGGGTGATTAAGAATGTTTGAAAGGCATCTTGAGTGACTTCATTGTCAGAAGGATGGGGAACACTCGTCTAATATCATGCGGCGTCACAACCATCAACTGGGTGGTTACGTTTGTTGATTGCGGACGTTTGAAAGTTGTCCGAACTGAGTTCACTGTCGGAGTGATGTTGACACTAATTTGAAATCATACGGTGTCACAACCCTCTGAATGGATTTCGGCCGGCACTCACGTTGGGTGATTAAGGATGTTTGAAAGTCATCTTGAGTGACTTTATTGTCATAAGGATGGGGGACACTCGTCTAAAATCATGCGGCGTCAAAACCATCAACTGGGTGGTTACATTGCTTGATTGAGGATGTTTGAAAGCTGTCCGAATTGAGTTCACTGTCGGAGTGATGTATTGTTCACACTCATTTGAAATCATTCGGTGTCACAACCCTCTGATTGGATTTCGGCGGGCGCTCACATTGGGTGATTAAGGATGTTTGAAAGTCATCTTGAGTGACTTCATTGTCAGAAGGATGGGGGACACTCTTCTAAAATCATGCGGCGTCACAACCATCAACTGGGTGGTTACGTTGCTTGATTGACGATGTCTGAAAGCTGTCCGAACTGAGTTCACTGTCGGAGTGATGTATTGCTGACATTCATTTGAAATCATACGGTGTTACCACCCTCTGATGGAATTTCGGCGGCCGTTCACGTTGGGTGATGAAGGATGTTTGAAAGCCATCTTGAAAGACTTCATTGTGAGAAGGATGGGGGACACTCATCTAAAATCATGCGGCGTCAGAACCATCAACTGGGTGGTTACGTTGGGTGATTGAGGATGTTTGAAAGCTGTCCGAACCAACTTCACTGTCTGAGTGATGTATTGCTAACACTCATTTGAAATCATCCGGCGTCACAACCATCAACTTGGTGGTTACGTTGGTTGATTGAGGATGTTTGAAATCTGTCTGAACTGACTTCACTGTCGGAGTGATGTATTGCTGACACTCATTTGAAATCATCTAGTGTCACCACCCTCTGATGGGATTTCGGCGGGCGTTAATGTTGGGTGATTAAGAATGTTTGAAAGCCATCTTGAGTGACTTCATTGTCAGAAGGATGAGGAACACTCGTCTAATATCCTGCAGCGTCATAACCATCAACTGGGTGGTTACGTTTGTTGATTGAGGATGTTTGAAAGTTGTCCGAACTGAGGTCACTGTCGGAGTGATGTATTGTTGACACTAATTTGAAATCATACGGTGTCACAACCCTCTAATTTGATTTCGGCGGGCGCTCACACTGGGTGATTAAGGATTTTTGAAAGTCATCTTGAGTGACTTCATTGTCAGAAGGATGGGCGACACTCGCCTAAAATCATGCGGCGTCACAACCTGCAACTGGGTGGTTACGTTACTCGATTGAGGATGTTTGAAATCTGTCTGAACTGACTTCACTGTCGGATTGATGTATTGCTGACACTCATTTGAAATCATTCGGTGTTACATTCTCTGATGGGATTTCTGCGGGCGTTCACGTTCGGTGATTGACGATGTTTGAATAGCATCTTGACCGACTTATTTGTTAGAAGGATGGGGGACACTCATCTAAAATCATGCGGTGTCAGACCCATCAACTGGGTGGTTACGTTGGTTGATTGAGGATTCTTGAAAGCTGTCCGAACAAACTTCACTGTCTGAGTGATGCTTTGCTGACACTCATTTGAAATCATCCGACGTCACAACCATCAACTGGGTGGTTACGTTGCTTGATTAAAGATATTTGAAAGCTGTCCGAACTAACTTCACTGTCGGAGTGATGTATTGTTGACACTCATTTGAAATAATTCGGTGTCACCACCCTCTGATTGGATTTCGGTGGCCTTCACGTTGGGTGATTAAGGATGTTTGAAAGCCATCTTGAGTGAATTCATTGTAAGAAGGATGGGGGACACTCGTCTAAAATCAGGCGGCATCACAACCATCAACTGGGTGGTTACGTTACTTGATTGAGGATGTTTGAATGCTGTCCGAACCAGCTTCACTGTCTGAGTGATGTATTGCTTACACTCATTTGAAATCATCCGGCGTCACAACCATCAACTGGGTGGTTACGCTGGTTGATTAAAGATATTTGAAAGCTTTCCGAACTAACTTAACTGTCGGAGTGTTGTATTCCTGACACTCATTTTAAATCATCCCGTGTTACCACCATCTGATGGGATTTCGGCATGCGTTCACGATGTGTGATTGAGGATGTTTGAAAGCCATCTTGACGGACTTCATTCTCAGAAGGATGGGGGACACTCATCTAAAATCATGCAGCGTTAGAACCATCAACTGGGTGGTTACGTTGGTTGATTGAGGATGTTTGAAAGCTGTCCGAACCAACTTCACTGTCTGAGTGATGTATTGCTGACACTCATTTGAAATCATCCGGCGTCACAACCTTCAACTGGGTGGTTACGTTGGTTGATAAAAGATATTTGAAAGCTGCCCGAACTAACTTCACTGTCGGAGTGATGTATTTTTGACACTCATTTGAAATAATTCGGTGTAACCACCCTCTGATTGGATTTCGGGGGCGTTCACGTTTGGTGATTAAGGATATTTGAAAGCCATCTTGAGTGACTTCACTGTAAGAAGCATGGGGGACACTCGTCTAAAATCATGGGTCGTCACAACAATCAACTGGGTGGTTACGTTACTTGATTGAGGATGTTTGAATGCTGTTCGAACTTACTTTACTGTTGGAGTGATGTATTGCTGACACTCATTTTAAATCATCCGGTGTTACCACCATCTGACGGGATTGCGGCGGGCGTTCACGATGGGTTATTGAGGATGTTTGAAAGCCATCTTGACCGACTTCATTGTCAAAAGGATGGGGGACACTAGTCTAAAATCATGCGGCGTCAGCACCATCAACTGGGTGGTTACGTTGGTTGATTGAGGATAATTGAAAGCTGTCCGAACCAACTTCACTGTCTGAGTGATGTATTGCTGACACTCATTTGAAATCATTCGGCGTCACAACCATCAACATGGTGGTTACGTTGGTTGATTGAGGATGTTTGAAATCTGTCTGAACTGACTTGACAGTCGGAGTGATGTATTGTTGACACTCATTTTAAATCATCTAGTGTCACCACCCTTTGATGGGATTTCGGCGGGCGTTCACGTTGGGTGATTAAGGATGTTTGAAAGCCATCTTGAGTGAGTTCATTGTCAGAAGGATGGGGAACACTCGTCTAATATCATGCGGCGTCACAACCATCAACTGGGTGGTTACGTTTGTTGATTGAGGATGTTTGAAAGCTGTCCGAACGGACTTCACTCTCAGAGTGATGTATTGCTGACACTCTTTTAAAATCATTTGGCATCACCACCCTCCGATGGGATTTCGGCGGGCGTTCATGTTGGGTGATTGAGGATGTTTGAAAGCGATCTTCACCGACTTCATTGCAAAAAGGATGGGGTACACTTGTCTAAAATTATGCGGCGTCACAACCATCAACTGGGTGGTTATGTTTGTTGATTGAGGACGTTTAAAAGTTGTCCGAACTGAGTTGACTGTCGGAGTGATGTATTGTTGACACTAATTTTAAATCATACGTTGTCACAACCCTCTGATTGGATTTGCGCCGACGCTCACGTTGGGTGATTAAGGATGTTTGAATGCCATCTTGAGTGACTTCATTGTAAGAAGGATGGCGGACACTCGTCTAAAATCATGCGGTGTCACAACCATCAACTGGGTGGTTAGGTTACTTGCTTGAGGATGTTTGAATGCTGTCCGAACTGACTTAACTGTCGGAGTGATGTATTGCTGACACTCATATTAAATCATCTGGTGTTACCACAATGTGATGGGATTTTGGCATGCGTTCACGATGGGTGATTGAGGATGTTTGAAAGCCATCTTGACCGACTTCATTGTCAGAAGGATGGGGGACACTCGTCTAAAATCATGCGACGTCACAACCATCAACTCGGTGGTTACGTTGGTTGATTGAGGATGTTTGAAAGTTGTCCGAACCGACTTCATTGTCGGTGTGATGTCTTGCTGACACTCATTTGAAATCATCTGGCGTCACAACCATCAACTTGGTGGTTACGTTGGTTGCTTAAAGTTTTTTAAAAGCTGTCCGAACTGACTTCACTGTCGGAGTGATGTATTGTTGACACTCATTTGAAATAATTCGGTGTCACCACCCTCTGATTGGATTTCGGCGGGGGTTCACGTTGGGTGATTAAGGATGTTTGAAAGCCATCTTGAGTGACTTCATTGTAAGAAGGATGGGGGACACTCGTCTAAAATCATGCGGCGTCACAACCATTAACTGGGTGGTTACGTTACTTGATTGAGGATGTTTGAAAGCTATCCGAACGGACTTCATTGTCGGAGTGATGTATTGCTGACACTCATTTAAAATCATCTGGCGTCACCACCCTCCGATGGGATTTCAGCGGGCGTTCATGTTGGGTGATTGAGGATGTTTGAAAGCGATCTTCAAAGATTTCATTGCCAGAAGGATGGGGTACACTTGTCTAAAAATATACAGCGGCACAACCGTCAACTGGGTGGTTACGTTTGTTTATTGAGTTTGTTTAAAAGCTATCCGAACTGACTTCACTGTCGGAGTGATGTATTGTTGACACTCATTTGAAATAATTCGGTGTCACCACCGTCTGATTGGATTTCGTCGAGCGCTCACGTTGGGTGATTTAGGATGCTTGAAAGTCATCTTGAGTGACTTCATCGTCAGAAGGATGGGGGACACTCGTCTAAAATCATGCGGCGTCACAACCATCAACTGGGTGGTTACGTTGGTTGATTGAGGATGTTTGAAAGTTGTCCGAACCGACTTCACTATCGGTGTGATGTATTGCTGACACTCATTTGACATCATGCGGTTTCACCACCCTTTGATGGGATTTCGGCGGGCGTTCACGTTGGGTGATTGAGGATGTTTGAAAGCCATCTTGACAGACTTCATTGTCTGAAGGATGAGGGACACTCATCTGAAATCATGCGGCGTCAGAACCATCAACTGGGTGGTTACGTTGGTTGATTGAGGATGTTTGAAAGCTGTCAAAATTGACTTAACTGTTGGAGTGATGTATTGCTGACACTCAATTTAAATCATTCGGTGTTACCACCATCTGACGAGATTTCGCCGGGCGTTCACGATGGGTGATTGAGGATGTTTGAAAGCCATCTTGACCGACTTCATTGTCAGAAGGATGGGGGACACTCGTCTAAAATCATGCGGCGTCAGGACCATCAACTGGGTGGTTACGTTGGTTGATTGAGGATGTTTGAAAGCTGTCCTAACCAACTTTACTGTCTGAGTGATGTATTACTGACACTCATTTGAAATCATTCGGCGTCACAACAATCAACATGGTCGTTACGTTGGTTGATTGAGGATGTTTGAAATCTGTCTCATATGACTTTACTGTCGGAGTGATGTATTGCTGACACTCATTTGTAATCATCTAGTGTCACCACCCTTTGATGGAATTTCGGCGGGCGTTCACGTTTGGTGATTAAGGATGTTTGAAAGCCATCTTGAGTGAGTTCATTGTCAGAAGGATGGGGAACACTCGTCTAATATCATGCGGCGTCACAACCATCAACTGGGTGGTTACGTTGGTTGATTGAGGATGTTTGAAAGTTGTCCGAACGGACTTCACTGTCGGAGTGATGCTGATACTCATTTAAAATCATTTGGCGTCACCACCCACCGATGGGATTTCGGCGGGCGTTGATGTTGGGTGATTGAGGATGTTTGAAAGCGATCTTCACCGATTTCATTGCCAAAAGGATGGGGTACACTTGTCTAAAATTATGCGGCGTCACAACCATCAAACTAGGTGGTTATGTTTGTTGATTGAGGACGTTTAAAAGTTTTCCGAACTGAGTTCACTGTCGGAGTGATGTATTATTGACACTAATTTGAAATCATACGGTGTCACAACCCTCTGATTGGATTTGGGCCGGCGCTCACATTGGGTGATTAAGGATGTTTGAAAGTCATCTTGAGTGACTTTATTGTTAGAAGGATGGGGGACACTCGTCTAAAATCATGCGGCGTCACAACCATCAACTGGGTGGTTACGTTGATTGATTGAGGATGTCTGAAAGCTGTCCGAACTGAGTTCACTGTCAGAGTGATGTATTGCAGACACTCATTTGAAATCATCCGATGTTACCACCCTCTGATGAAATTTCGGCGGGCGTTCACGTTGGGTGATTGAGGATGTTTGAAAGCCATCTTGACCCACTTCATTGTGAGAAGGATGGGGGACACTCATCTAAAATCATGCGGCGTCAGAACCATCAACTGGGTGGTTACGTTGGTTGATTGAGGATGTTTGAAAGCTGTCCAAACCAACTTCACTGTCTGAGTGATGTATTGCTGACACTCATTTGAAATCATCCGCCGTCACAACCATCAACTGGGTGGTTACGTTGGTTGCTTAAAGTTGTTTAAAAGCTGTCCGAACTGACTTCACTGTCGAAGTGATGTATTGTTGACACTCATTTGAAATAATTCGGTGTCACCACCCTCTGATATGATTTCGGCGGGGGTTCACGTTGGGTGATTAAGGATGTTTGAAAGCCATCTTGAGTGACTTCATTGTAAGAAGGATGGGGGACACTCGTCTAAAATCATGCGACGTCACAACCATCAACTTGGTGGTTACGTTACTTGATTGAGGGTGTTTGAATGCTATCCGAACGGACTTCATTGTCGGAGTGACGTATTGCTGACATTCATTTAAAATCATCTGACGTCACCACTCTCCGATGGGATTTCGGCGGGAGTTCATGTTGGGTGATTGAGGATGTTTGAAAGCGATCTTCACCGATTTCATTGCCTGAAGGATGGGGTACACTTGTCTAAAATTATGCAGCATCACAACCATCAACTGTGTGGTTACATTTGTTTATTGAGTTTGTTTGAAAGCTATCCAAACTGACTTCACTGTCGGAGTGATGTATTGTTGACACTCATTTGAAATCATTCGGTGTCACCACCCTCTTATTGGATTTCGTCGAGCGCTCACGTTGGGTGATTTAGGATGTTTGAAAGTCATCTTGAGTGACTTCATCGTCAGAAGGATGGGGGACACTCGTCTAAAATCATGCGGCGTCACAACCATCAACTGGGTGGTTACGTTGGTTGATTGAGGATGTTTGAAAGTTGTCCGAACCGACTTCACTGTCGGTGTGATGTATTGCTGATACTCATTTGACATCATGCGGTTTCACCACCCTCTGATGGGATTTCTGCGGGCGTTCATGTTGGGTGATTGAGGATGTTTGAAAGCCATCTTGACAGACTTCATTGTCTGAAGGATGAGGGTCACTCATCGAAATTTTGCGGCGTCAGAACCATCAACTGAGTGGTTACGTTTGTTGATTGAGGATGTTTGAAAGCTGTCAAAACCAACTTCACTATCTGAGTGATGTATTGTTGACACTCATTTGAAATCATCCGGCATCACAACCATCAACTGGGTGGTTACTTATGTTGATTAAAGATATTTGAAAGCTATCCGAACAGACTTTACTGTCGGAGTGATGTATTGTTGACACTCATTTGAAATAATTCTGTTTCACCACCCTCTGATTGGATTTCGGTGGCGTTCACGTTGCATGATTGAGGATGTTTGAAAGCTATCTTGAGTGACTTCATTGTGAGAAGGATGGGGGACACTCGTCTAAAATCATGCGGCATCACAACCATCAACTGGGTAGTTACGTTACTTGATTGAGGATGTTTGAATGCTGTCCGAACCAACTTCACTGTCTGAGTGATGTATTGCTGACAATCATTTGAAATCATCCGGCGTCACAACCATCAACTGGGTGGTTACCTTGGTTGATTAAAGATATTTGAAAGCTTTCCGAACTAACTTCATTGTCGGAGTGATGTATTGTTGACACTCATTTGAAATAATTCGGTGTCACCACCGTCTGATTGGATTTCGGGGGCGTTCACGATGGGTGATTAAGGATATTTGAAAGCCCTCTTGAGTGACTTCATTGTAAGAAGGATGGGGGACACTCGTCTAAAATCATGCGGCGTCATAACCATCAACTGGGTGGTTACATTACTTGATTGAGGATGTTTGAATGCTTTCCGAACTGACTTAACTGTCGGAGTGATGTATTGCTGACACTCATTTTTAATCATGCGGTGTTACCACCATCTGATGGGATTTCGGCGGGCGTTCACGATGGGTGATTGAGGATGTTTGAAAGCCATCTTGACCGACTTCATTGTCAAAAGGATTGGGGAAAATCGTCTAAAATCATGCGGCGTCAGAACCATCAACTGGGTGGTTACGTTGGGTGATTGAGGATGTTTGAAAGCTGTCCGAACCAACTTCACTGTCAGAGTGATGTATTGCTGACACTCATTTGAAATCATTCGGCGTCACAACCATCAACTTGGTGGTTACGTTGGTTGATTCAGGATGTTTGAATCTGTCTGAAATGACTTCACTGTCGGAGTGATGTATTGCTGACACTCATTTGAAATCATCTAGTGTCACCACCCTCTGATGGGATTTCGGCGGGCGTTAACGTTGGGTGATTAAGAATGTTTGAAAGCCATCTTGAGTGAGTTCATTGTCAGAAGGATGGGGAACACTCGTCTAATATCATGCGGCGTCACAACCATCAACTGGGTGGTTACGTTTGTTGATTGAGGATGTTTGAAAGTTGTCCGAACGACTTCACTGTCTGAGTGATGTATTGTTGACACTTATTTGAAATCATCCGGCGTCACCACCCTCCGTTGTGATTTCGACGGGCGCTCACGTTGGGTGATTGAGGATGTTTGTAAGCCATCTTGATCGACTTCATTGTCAGAAGGATAGAAGATACTCGTCTAAAATCTTGCGGCGTCACAACCATAAACTGGGTGGTTACGTTGGTTGATTCAGGATGTTTGAAAGTTGTCCGAACCGACTTCACTGTCGGAGTGATGTATTGCTGACACTCATTTGAAATCATCCGGCGTCACCACCCTCCGTTGTGATTTCGACGGGCGCTCACGTTGTGTTATTGAGGATGTTTGAAAGCCATCTTGATCGACTTCATTGTCAGAAGGATAGAAGACAGTCGTCTAAAATCTTGCGGCGTCACAACCATAAACTGGGTGGTTACGTTGGTTGATTCAGGATGTTTGAAAGTTGTCCGAACCGACTTCACTGTCGGAGAGATGTATTGCCGACAGTCATTTGAAATCATCCGGCGTCAGCCCCTCTCGATGTGATTTTGGCGGGCGTTCACGTTGGGTGATTAAGGTGTTTGAAAGCCATCTTGCATCATTGCCGACGGATGGGGGACACTCATCTAAAATCATCCGGCGTCACAACCGTCAACTGGGTGGTTACGTTGGTTTATTGAGGATGTTTGAAAGCTTTCCGAACCGACTTCGCTGTCGGAGAGATGTATTGCGGCCACTCTTTTGAAATCATCCTGCAACACCACCCTCTGATGGGATTTCGGCGGGCGTTCACGTTTGGTGATTGAGGATATTTGAAAGGCATCTTGACCGACTTCATTGTCAGAAGGATGGGGACACTCGTCTAAAATCATGTGGCGTCACAACCATCAACTGGGTGGTTACGTTGGTTGATTCAGGATGTTTGAAAGTTGTCCGAACCGACTTCACTATCGGAGTGATGTATTGTCGACACTCATTTGAAATCCTCCGGCGTCACCACCTTTCGATGCGATTTCGGCGGCCGTTCACGTTGGGTGATTGAGGATGTTTGAAAGACATCTTGACCGAATTCATTGTAAGAAGGATGGGGGACACTCGTCCAAAATCATGCGGCGTCACAAACATGAACTTGGTGGTTACGTTGGTTGATTGTGGATGTTTGAAAGTTGTAGTGATGTATAGCTGACACTCATTTGAAATCATCCGGCGTCACAACACTAAACTGGGTGGTTACGTTGGTTTATTGAGGATGTTAGAAAGTTGTCCGAACCGACTTCATTGTCGGAGTGATGTATTGCTGACACTCATTTGAAATCATCCGGCGTTACCACCCTCCGATTTGATTTCGACGGGCGCTCACGTTGGGTGATTGAGGATGTTTGAAAGCCATCTTGATCGACTTCATTGTCAGAAGGATAGAAGACACTCGTCTAAAATCATGCGGCGTCAAAACCATAAATTGGGTGGTTACGTCTGTTGATTCAGGATGTTTGAAAATTGTTCGAACCGACTTCACTGTCTTAGTGACGTATTGTCGACAGTCATTTGAAATCATCCGGCGTCACAACACTCAACTAGGTGGTTACGTTGGTTTATTGAGGATGTTTGAAAGTTGTCTGAACCGACTTCATTGTCGGAGTGATGTATTGCTGACACTCATTTGAAATCATCCGGCGTCACCACCCTCCGTTGTGATTTCGACGGGCGCTCACGTTGGGTGATTGAGGATGTTTGAAAGCCATCTTGATCGACTTCATTGTCAGAAGGATAGAAGACACTCGTCTAAAATCTTGCGGCGTCACAACCATAAACTGGGTGGTTACGTTGGTTGATTCAGGATGTTAGAAAGTTGTCCGAACCGACTTCACTGTCGGACTGAGGTATTGCCGACAGTCATTTGAAATCATCCGGCGTCAGCCCCTCTCGATGCGATTTCGGCGGGCGTTCACGTTGGGTGATTGAGGTGTTTGAAAGCCATCTTGAAAGACTTCATTGCCGACGGATGGGGGACACTCATCTAAAATCATCCGGCGTCACAACCGTCAACTGGGTGGTTACGTTGGTTTATTGAGGATGTTTGAAAGCTTTCCGAACCGACTTCGTTGTCGGAGAGATGTATTGCGGCCACTCTTTTGAAATCATCCTGCAACACCACCCTCTGATGGGATTTCGGCGGGCGTTCACGTTGGGTGATTGGGGATGTTTGAAAGCCATCTTGACCGACTTCATTGTCAAAAGGATGGGGACACTCGTCTAAAATCATGTGGCGTCACAACCATCAACTGGGTGGTTACGTTGGTTGATTCAGGATGTTTGAAAGTTGTCCGAACCGACTTCACTATCGGAGTGATGTATTGTTCACACTCATTTGAAATCCTCCGGCGTCACCACCTTTCGATGCGATTTTGGCGGCCATTCACGTTGGGTGATTGAGGATGTTTGAAAGACATCTTGACTGGATTCATTGTCAGAAGGATGGGGGACACTCGTCCAAAATCATGCGGCGTCACAAACATTAACTTGGTGGTTACGTTGGTTGATTGTGGATGTTTGAAAGCTGTAGTGATGTATACCTGACACTCATTTGAAATCATCCGGCGTCACAACACTAAACTGGGTGGTTACGTTGGTTTATTGAGGATGTTAGAAAGTTGTCCGAACCGACATCATTGTCGGAGTGATGTATTGCTGACACTCATTTGAAATCATCCGGCGTCACCACCCTCCGATTTGATTTCGACGGGCGCTCACGTTGGGTGATTTAGGATGTTTGAAAGCCATCTTAATCGACTTCATTGTCAGAAGGATAGAAGACACTCGTCTAAAATCATGCGGCGTCAAAACCATAAATTGGGTGGTTACATCTGTTGATTCAGGATGTTTGAAAATTGTTCGAACCGACTTCACTGTCTTAGTGACGTATTGTCGACAGTCATTTGAAATCATCCGGCGTCACAACACTCAACTAGGTGGTTACGTTGGTTTATTGAGGAAGTTTGAAAGTTGTCCGAACCGACTTCACTGTCGGAGTGATGTATTGCTGACACTCATTTGAAATCATCCGGCATCACCACCCTCCGTTGTGATTTCGACGGGCGCTCACGTTGGGTTATTGAGGATGTTTGAAAGCCATCTTGATCGACTTCATTGTCAGAAGGATAGAAGACACTCGTCTAAAATCTTGCGGCGTCACAACCATAAACTGGGTGGTTACGTTGGTTGATTCAGGATGTTTGAAAGTTGTCCGAACCGACTTCACTGTCGGAGTGATGTATTGCCGACAGTCATTTGAAATCATCCGGCGTCAGCCCCTCTCGATGCGATTTCGGCGGGCGTTCACGTTGGGTGATTGAGGTGTTTGAAAGCCATCTTGACAGACTTCATTGGCGACGGATGGGGGACACTCATCTAAAATCATCCGGCGTCACAACCGTCAACTGGGTGGTTACGTTGGTTTATTGAGGATGTTTGAAAGCTTTCCGAACCGACTTCGCTGTCGGAGAGATGTATTGCTGCCACTCTTTTGAAATCATCCTGCAACACCACCCTCTGATGGGATTTCGGCGGGCGTTCACGGTTGGTGATTGAGGATGTTTGAAAGCCATCTTGACCGACTTCATTGTCAAAAGGATGGGGACACTCGTCTAAAATCATGTGGCGTCACAACCATCAACTGGGTGGTTACGTTGGTTGATTCAGGATGTTTGAAAGTTGTCCGAACCGACTTCACTATCGGAGTGATGTATTGTCGACACTCATTTGAAATCCTCCGGCGTCACCACCTTTCGATGCGATTTCGACGGCCGTTCACGTTGGGTGATTGAGGATGTTTGAAAGACATCTTGACCGAATTCATTGTAAGAAGGATGGGGGACACTCGTCCAAAATCATGCGGCGTCACAAACATGAACTTGGTGGTTACGTTGGTTGATTGTGGATGTTTGAAAGTTGTAGTGATGTATAGCTGACACTCATTTGAAATCATCCGGCGTCACAACACTAAACTGGGTGGTTACGTTGGTTTATTGAGGATGTTAGAAAGTTGTCCTAACCGACTTCATTGTCGGAGTGATGTATTGCTGACACTCATTTGAAATCATCCGGCGTCACCACCCTCCGTTGTGATTTCGACGGGCGCTCACGTTGGGTGATTGAGGATGTTTGAAAGCCATCTTGATCGACTTCATTGTCAGAAGGATAGAAGACACTCGTCTAAAATCTTGCGGCGTCACAACCATAAACTGGGTGGTTACGTTGGTTGATTCAGGATGTTAGAAAGTTGTCCGAACCGACTTCACTGTCGGACTGAGGTATTGCCGACAGTCATTTGAAATCATCCGGCGTCAGCCCCTCTCGATGCGATTTCGGCGGGCGTTCACGTTGGGTGATTGAGGTGTTTGAAAGCCATCTTGAAAGACTTCATTGCCGACGGATGGGGGACACTCATCTAAAATCATCCGGCGTCACAACCGTCAACTGGGTGGTTACGTTGGTTTATTGAGGATGTTTGAAAGCTTTCCGAACCGACTTCGCTGTCGGAGAGATGTATTGCGGCCACTCTTTTGAAATCATCCTGCAACACCACCCTCTGATGGGATTTCGGCGGGCGTTCACGTTGGGTGATTGGGGATGTTTGAAAGCCATCTTGACCGACTTCATTGTCAAAAGGATGGGGACACTCGTCTAAAATCATGTGGCGTCACAACCATCAACTGGGTGGTTACGTTGGTTGATTCAGGATGTTTGAAAGTTGTCCGAACCGACTTCACTATCGGAGTGATGTATTGTTCACACTCATTTGAAATCCTCCGGCGTCACCACCTTTCGATGCGATTTTGGCGGCCATTCACGTTGGGTGATTGAGGATGTTTGAAAGACATCTTGACTGGATTCATTGTCAGAAGGATGGGGGACACTCGTCCAAAATCATGCGGCGTCACAAACATTAACTTGGTGGTTACGTTGGTTGATTGTGGATGTTTGAAAGCTGTAGTGATGTATACCTGACACTCATTTGAAATCATCCGGCGTCACAACACTAAACTGGGTGGTTACGTTGGTTTATTGAGGATGTTAGAAAGTTGTCCGAACCGACATCATTGTCGGAGTGATGTATTGCTGACACTCATTTGAAATCATCCGGCGTCACCACCCTCCGATTTGATTTCGACGGGCGCTCACGTTGGGTGATTTAGGATGTTTGAAAGCCATCTTAATCGACTTCATTGTCAGAAGGATAGAAGACACTCGTCTAAAATCATGCGGCGTCAAAACCATAAATTGGGTGGTTACATCTGTTGATTCAGGATGTTTGAAAATTGTTCGAACCGACTTCACTGTCTTAGTGACGTATTGTCGACAGTCATTTGAAATCATCCGGCGTCACAACACTCAACTAGGTGGTTACGTTGGTTTATTGAGGAAGTTTGAAAGTTGTCCGAACCGACTTCACTGTCGGAGTGATGTATTGCTGACACTCATTTGAAATCATCCGGCATCACCACCCTCCGTTGTGATTTCGACGGGCGCTCACGTTGGGTTATTGAGGATGTTTGAAAGCCATCTTGATCGACTTCATTGTCAGAAGGATAGAAGACACTCGTCTAAAATCTTGCGGCGTCACAACCATAAACTGGGTGGTTACGTTGGTTGATTCAGGATGTTTGAAAGTTGTCCGAACCGACTTCACTGTCGGAGTGATGTATTGCCGACAGTCATTTGAAATCATCCGGCGTCAGCCCCTCTCGATGCGATTTCGGCGGGCGTTCACGTTGGGTGATTGAGGTGTTTGAAAGCCATCTTGACAGACTTCATTGGCGACGGATGGGGGACACTCATCTAAAATCATCCGGCGTCACAACCGTCAACTGGGTGGTTACGTTGGTTTATTGAGGATGTTTGAAAGCTTTCCGAACCGACTTCGCTGTCGGAGAGATGTATTGCTGCCACTCTTTTGAAATCATCCTGCAACACCACCCTCTGATGGGATTTCGGCGGGCGTTCACGGTTGGTGATTGAGGATGTTTGAAAGCCATCTTGACCGACTTCATTGTCAAAAGGATGGGGACACTCGTCTAAAATCATGTGGCGTCACAACCATCAACTGGGTGGTTACGTTGGTTGATTCAGGATGTTTGAAAGTTGTCCGAACCGACTTCACTATCGGAGTGATGTATTGTCGACACTCATTTGAAATCCTCCGGCGTCACCACCTTTCGATGCGATTTCGACGGCCGTTCACGTTGGGTGATTGAGGATGTTTGAAAGACATCTTGACCGAATTCATTGTAAGAAGGATGGGGGACACTCGTCCAAAATCATGCGGCGTCACAAACATGAACTTGGTGGTTACGTTGGTTGATTGTGGATGTTTGAAAGTTGTAGTGATGTATAGCTGACACTCATTTGAAATCATCCGGCGTCACAACACTAAACTGGGTGGTTACGTTGGTTTATTGAGGATGTTAGAAAGTTGTCCTAACCGACTTCATTGTCGGAGTGATGTATTGCTGACACTCATTTGAAATCATCCGGCGTCACCACCCTCCGATTTGATTTCGACGGGCGCTCACGTTGGGTGATTGAGGATGTTTGAAAGCCATCTTGATCGACTTCATTGTCAGAAGGATAGAAGACACTCGTCTAAAATCATGCGGCGTCAAAACCATAAATTGGGTGGTTACGTCTGTTGATTCAGGATGTTTGAAAATTGTTCGAACCGACTTCTTGTCTTAGTGACGTATTGTCGACAGTCATTTGAAATCATCCGGCGTCACAACACTCAACTAGGTGGTTACGTTGGTTTATTGAGGATGTTTGAAAGTTGTCCGAACCGACTTCATTGTCGGAGTGATGTATTGCTGACACTCATTTGAAATCATCCGGCGTCACCACCCTCCGTTGTGATTTCGACGGGCGCTCACGTTGGGTGATTGAGGATGTTTGAAAGCCATCTTGATCGACTTCATTGTCAGAAGGATAGAAGACACTCGTCTAAAATCTTGCGGCGTCACAACCATAAACTGGGTGGTTACGTTGGTTGATTCAGGATGTTTGAAAGTTGTCCGAACCGACTTCACTGTCGCAGTGATGTATTGCCGACAGTCATTTGAAATCATCCGGCGTCAGCCCCTCTCGATGCGATTTCAGCGGGCGTTCACGTTGGGTGATTGAGGTGTTTGAAAGCCATCTTGAAAGACTTCATTGCCGACGGATGGGGGACACTCATCTAAAATCATCCGGCGTCACAACCGTCAACTGGGTGGTTACGTTGGTTTATTGAGGATGTTTGAAAGCTTTCCGAACCGACTTCGCTGTCGGAGAGATGTATTGCGGCCACTCTTTTGAAATCATCCTGCAACACCACCCTCTGATGGGATTTCGGCGGGCGTTCACGTTGGGTGATTGGGGATGTTTGAAAGCCATCTTGACCGACTTCATTGTCAAAAGGATGGGTACACTCGTCTAAAATCATGTGGCGTCACAACCATCAACTGGGTGGTTACGTTGGTTGATTCAGGATGTTTGAAAGTTGTCCGAACCGACTTCACTATCGGAGTGATGTATTGTCGACACTCATTTGAAATCCTCCGGCGTCACCACCTTTCAATGCGATTTTGGCGGCCATTCACGTTGGGTGATTGAGGATGTTTGAAAGACATCTTGACCGAATTCATTGTCAGAAGGATGGGGGACACTCGTCCAAAATCATGCGGCGTCACAAACATTAACTTGGTGGTTACGTTGGTTGATTGTGGATGTTTGAAAGCTGTAGTGATGTATAGCTAACACTCATTTGAAATCATCCGGCGTCACAACACTAAACTGGGTGGTTACGTTGGTTTATTGAGGATGTTAGAAAGTTGTCCGAACCGACATCATTGTCGGAGTGATATATTGCTGACACTCATTTGAAATCATCCGGCGTCACCACCCTCCGATTTGATTTCGACGGGCGCTCACGTTGGGTGATTTAGGATGTTTGAAAGCCATCTTGATCGACTTCATTGTCAGAAGGATAGAAGACACTCGTCTAAAATCATGCGGTGTCAAAACCATAAATTGGGTGGTTACGTCTGTTGATTCAGGATGTTTGAAAATTGTTCGAACCGACTTCACTGTCTTAGTGACGTATTGTCGACAGTCATTTGAAATCATCCGGCGTCACAACACTCAACTAGGTGGTTACGTTGGTTTATTGAGGAAGTTTGAAAGTTGTCCGAACCGACTTCACTGTCGGAGTGATGTATTGCTGACACTCATTTGAAATCATCCGGCGTCACCACCCTCCGTTGTGATTCGACGGGCGCTCACGTTGGGTGATTGAGGATGTTTGAAAGCCATCTTGATCGACTTCATTGTCAGAAGGATAGAAGACACTCGTCTAAAATCTTGCGGCGTCACAACCATAAACTGGGTGGTTACGTTGGTTGATTCAGGATGTTTGAAAGTTGTCCGAACCGACTTCACTATCGGAGTGATGTATTGCCGACAGTCATTTGAAATCTTCCGGCGTCAGCCCCTCTCGATGCGATTTCGGCGGGCGTTCACGTTGGGTGATTGAGGTGTTTGAAAGCCATCTTGACAGACTTCATTGCCGACGGATGGGGGACACTCATCTAAAATCATCCGGCGTCACAACCGTCAACTGGGTGGTTACGTTGGTTTATTGAGGATGTTTGAAAGCTTTCCGAACCGACTTCGCTGTCGGAGAGATGTATTGCTGCCACTCTTTTGAAATCATCCTGCAACACCACCCTCTGATGGGATTTCGGCGGGCGTTCACGTTGGGTGATTGAGGATGTTTGAAAGCCATCTTGATTGACTTCATTGTCAAAAGGATGGGGACACTCGTCTAAAATCATGTGGCGTCACAACCATAAACTGGGTGGTTACGTTGGTTGATTCAGGATGTTTGAAAGATGTCCGAACCAACTTCACTGTCTGAGTGATGTATTGCTGACACTCATTTGAAATCATCCGGCGTCACAACCATCAACTTGGTGGTTACGTTGGTTGATTGAGGATGTTTGAAATCTATCTGAAATGACTTCATTGTCGGAGTGATGTATTGCTGACACTCATTTGAAATCATCTAGTGTCACCACCCTCTGATGGGATTTCGGCGGGCGTTAACGTTGGGTGATTAAGAATGTTTGAAAGGCATCTTGAGTGACTTCATTGTCAGAAGGATGGGGAACACTCGTCTAATATCATGCGGCGTCACAACCATCAACTGGGTGGTTACGTTTGTTGATTGCGGATGTTTGAAAGTTGTCCGAACTGAGTTCACTGTCGGAGTGATGTTGACACTAATTTGAAATCATACGGTGTCACAACCCTCTGAATGGATTTCGGCCGGCACTCACGTTGGGTGATTAAGGATGTTTGAAAGTCATCTTGAGTGACTTTATTGTCATAAGGATGGGGGACACTCGTCTAAAATCATGCGGCGTCAAAACCATCAACTGGGTGGTTACATTGCTTGATTGAGGATGTTTGAAAGCTGTCCGAATTGAGTTCACTGTCGGAGTGATGTATTGTTCACACTCATTTGAAATCATTCGGTGTTACAACCCTCTGATTGGATTTCGGCGGGCGCTCACATTGGGTGATTAAGGATGTTTGAAAGTCATCTTGAGTGACTTCATTGTCAGAAGGATGGGGGACACTCTTCTAAAATCATGCGGCATCACAACCGTCAACTGGGTGGTTACGTTACTCGATTGAGGATGTTTGAAAGCTGTCCGAACTGACTTCACTGTCGGATTGATGTATTGCTGACACTCATTTGAAATCATCCGGTGTTACCATTCTCTGATGGGATTTCTGCGGGCGTTCACGTTGGGTGATTGAGGATGTTTGAATAGCATCTTGACCGACTTAATTGTCAGAAGGATGGGGGACACTCATCTAAAATCATGCGGTGTCAGAACCATTAACTGGGTGGTTACGTTGGTTGATTGAGGATGTTTAAAAGCTATCCGAACCAACTTCACTGTCTAAGTGATGTATTGCTGACACTCATTTGAAATCAACCGGCGTCACAACCATGAACTGGGTGGTTCCGTTGGTTGATTGAGGATGTTTGAAATCTGTATGAACCGACTTCACTGTCGGAGTGATGTATTGCTAACACTCATTTGAAATCATCCGGCGTCACAACCATCAACTGGGAGGTTCTGTTGGTTGATTGAGGATGTTTGAAATCTGTCTGAACCGACTTCCTTGTCGAAGTGATGTATTGCTGACACTCATTTGAAATCATCGTGCGTCACTACCCTTCGATGGGATGTCAGCGGGCGTTCACATTGGGTGATTGAGGTGTCTGAAAGCCATCTTGACCAACTTCATGGTCAGAAGAATGGGGGACACTCGTCTAAAATCATCCGGCGTCACACCCTGTGTTGGGATTTCGGCGGGCGTTCCCGTTGGGTGATTGAGGTTGTTTGAAAGCCATCTTCACCGACTTTATAGCCAGAACGATGGGGGACACTCGTCTAAAATCATGCAGCGTCATAACCATCAACTAGGTGGTTACGTTTATTGATTGAGGATGTTTTAAAACTTTCCGAACTGACTTCAGTGTTGGAGTGATGTATTGCTGAAACTCATATGAAATCCTTTATTGTCACCACCCTCCGATGGAATTTTTGCGCGCGTTCACGTTGGGTGATTGAAGTGTTTGAAAGCTATCTTGACTGACTTCATGGTCAGAAGGATGGGGGACACTCGTCTAAAATCATCCAGCGTCACAACCATCAAAATCATCCAGCGTCACAACCATCCAGCGTCACACCCATCCAGAAGGATGGGTGGTTACGTTGGTTGATTGAGGATGTTTAAAAGTTGTTTGAACCGACTTCACTGTCGGAGTGATGTATTGTTGACACTCATTTGAAATCATCCAGTGTCACCACCTTCCGGTGGGATTTCGGCGGGCGTTCACGTTGGGTGCTTGAGGATGTTTGAAAGCCATCTTCACCGACTTCATTTCCAGAACGATGGGGGACACTCGTCTGAAATCATGCGGCGTCAGGACCATCAACTGGGTGGTTACGTTGGTTGATTGAGGATGTTTGAATGCTTTCCGAACGGACTTCACTGTCGGAGTGATGTATTGCTGACACTCATTTGAAATCATTCGCTGTCACCACCCTCCGATGTGATTTCGGCGGGCGTTCACGTACGGTGATTGAGGTGTTTGAAAGCCATCTTAACCGACTTCATGGTCAGAAGGATTGGGGACACTCGTCTAAAATCATCCGGCGTCACAACCATCAACTGGGTGGTTACGTTTGTTGATTGCGGATGTTTGGAAGTTGTCCGAACTGAGTTCACTGTCGGAGTGATGTATTGTTGACATTAATTTGAAATCATACGGTGTCACAACCCTCTGAATGGATTTCGGCCGGCACTCACGTTGGGTGATTAAGGAAGTTTGAAAGTCATCTTGAGTGACTTTATTGTCATAAGGATGGGGGACACTCGTCTAAAATCATGCGGCGTCACAACCATCAACTGGGTGGTTACATTGCTTGATTGAGGATGTTTGAAAGCTGTCCGAATTGAGTTCACTGTCGGAGTGATGTATTGTTCACACTCATTTGAAATCATTCGGTGTCACAACCCTCTGATTGGATTTCGGCGGGCACTCACATTGGGTGATTAAGGATGTTTGAAAGTCATCTTGAGTGACTTCATTGTCAGAAGGATGGGGGACACTCTTCTAAAATCATGCGGCGTCACAACCATCAACTGGGTGGTTTACGTTACTCGATTGAGGATGTTTGAAAGCTGTCCGAACTGACTTCACTGTCGGATTGATGTATTGCTGACACTCATTTGAAATCATCTGGTGTTACCATTCTCTGATGGGATTTCTGCGGGCGTTCACGTTGGGTGATTGAGGATGTTTGAATAGCATCTTGACCGACTTAATTGTCAGAAGGATGGGGGACACTCATCTAAAATCATGCGGTGTCAAAACCATTAACTGGGTGGTTACGTTGGTTGATTGAGGATGTTTAAAAAATATCCGAACCAACTTCACTATCTGAGTGATGTTTTGCTGACACTCATTTGAAATCAACCGGCGTCACAACCATGAACTGGGTGGTTCCGTTGGTTGATTGAGGATGTTTGAAATCTGTATGAACCGACTTCACTGTCGGAGTGATGTATTGCTGACACTCATTTGAAATCATCCGGCGTCACAACCATCAACTGGGAGGTTCTGTTGGTTGATTGAGGATGTTTGAAATCTGTCTGAACCGACTTCCTTGTCAGAGTGATGTATTGCTGGCACTCATTTGAAATCATCGTGCGTCACTACCCTCCGATGGGATGTCAGCGGGCGTTCACATTGGGTGATTGAGGTTATTGAAAGCCATCTTGACCAACTTCATGGTCAGAAGGATGGGGGACACTCGTCAAAAATCATCCGGCGTCACACCCTGTGTTGGGATTTCGGCGGGCGTTCCCGTTGGGTGATTGAGGTTGTTTGAAAGCCATCTTGACCGACTTTATAGCCAGAACGATGGGGGACACTCGTCTAAAATCATGCAGCGTCATAACCATCAACTGGGTGGTTACGTTTGATGATTGAGGATGTTTTAAAACTTTCCGAACTGACTTCACTGTTGGATGATTTGAAATGAGTGTCTGCAATACATCACTCCGACAATGAAGTCGGTTCGGACAGCTTTCAAACATCCTCAATAAACCCACACAGCCACCCAGTTTATGGTTGTGACGCCGCATTATTTTAGATGAGTGTCCTCCATCCTTCTGATAATGAAGTCGGTCAAGATGGCTTCCAAACATCCTCAATAAACCAACGTGAACGCCCCCCGAAATCCAATCGGAGGGTGGTGACGCCGAATTATTTCAAATGACTGTCAGCAATAAATCACTCCGACAGTGAAGTCTGTTCGGAAAGCTTTCAAACATTCTCAATCAACCAACGTAACCACCCAATCGATTGTTATGACAGCGCGTGGTTTTAGACGAGTGTCCCCCATCCTTCTGACAATGAACTCGGTCAAGATGGCTTTCAACATCCTAAATCACCCAACGTGAACGCCCGCCGAAATACCATCGGAGGGTGGTGACACTGGATGATTTCAAATGAGTGTCAGCAATACATCACTCCGACAGTGACGTCGGTTCGAACATCTTTCAAACGTCGTTATGAAGGTCAAGATGGCTTCCAAACATCCTCAATAAGGCAACGTGAATGCCCGCCGAATTCCCATCGGAGGGTGGTGACACCGAATGATTTCAGATGAGTGTCAGCAATACATCACTCCAACAGTGAAGTTGGTTCGTACAGCTTTCAAACATCCTCCATCAACGAACGTAACCACCCAGTTGATGGTTGTGACGCCGAATGATTTTAGACGAGTGTCCCCCATCCTCCTGACAATGAAGTTTGTCAAGACGGCTTTCAGACATCCTAATCACCCAACGTGAACGACCGCTGAAATCCCATCGGAAGGTGTTGACGCCGGATGATTTCAAATGAGTGTCAGCAATACATCACTCCGACAGTTAAGTCGGTTCGGAAAACTTTCAAACATCCTCAATCAACAAACGTAACCACGCAGTCGATGGTTGTGACACTGCGTGGTTTTGGACGAGTGTCCCCCATCCTTCTGACAATGAAGTCGGTCAAGATCGCTTTCAAACATCCTCAATCACCCAACGTGAACGCCCGCCGAAATCCCGTCGGCGGGTGGTGACATCGAATAATTTCAAATGAGTGTCAGCAATACATCACTCGGACAGTGAAGTCGGTTCGCACAGCTTTGAAACATCCTCAATCAACCAACGTAACCACCCAGTTGATGGTTGTGACGCCGCATGATTTTAGACGAGGTTCCCCCATCCTTCTGACAATGAAGTCGGTCAAGATCTCTTTCAAACATCCTCAATCACCTAACTTGAACGCCCGCCAAAATCCCATCCGAGGGTGGTGATGCCGGATGATTTCAAATGAGTATCAGCAATACATCACTCCGATAGTGAAGTCCGTTCGGACAGCTTTCATACATTCTCAGGCAACCAACGTAACCACCCACTTGATGGTTGTGACGCCGGATGATTTTAGACGAGTGTTTCCCATGCTTCTGACAATGAAGTCAGTCAAGATGGCTTTCAAACATCCTTAATCCCGCAACGTGAACGCCCGTCGAAATACCATCGGAGGGTGGTGACACTGGATGATTTCCAATGAGTGTTATCAATACATCACTCCGACAGTGAAGTCGGTTCGGACAGCTTTCAAACATCCTCAATAAACCAACGTAACCACCCAGTTTATGGTTGTGATGCCACTAGATTTTAGACGAGTGTCCCCCATCCTTCTAACAATGAAGTCGGTCAAGATGGCTTCCAAACATCCTAAATCACCCAACGTGAACGCCCGCCGAAATACCATCGGAGGGTGGTGACACCGGATGATTTCAAATGAGTGTCAGCAATACATCACTCAGACAGTAAACTCGGTTCGGATAGCTTTGAAACATCCTCAATCAACCAACGTAACCACCCAGTTGATGTTTGTGACGCCGGACTATTTTAGACGAGTGTCCCCCATCCTTTTGACAATGAAGTCGGTAGAAATGGCTTTCAAACATCCTCAATCACCCAACGTGAACGCCCACCGAAATCCCATCGGAGGGTGGTGACACCGAATGATTTCAAATGAGTGTTAGCAATACATCACACCGACAGTGAAGTCGGTTCGGAAACCTTTCAAACATCCTCAATCAACAAACGTAACAACCCATTTGATGGTTGTGAGGCCGCATGATTTTAGACGAGTGTCCTCCATCCTTCTGACAATGAAGTCGGTCAAGATCTCTTTCAAACATCCTCAATCACTCAACTTGAACGCCCTCAAAAATCCCATCGGAGGGTGGTGACGCCGGATGATTTCAAATGAGTGTCAGCAATATCACTCCGACAGGGAAGTCGGTTCGAACAGCTTTCAAACATCCTAAATCAACAAGCGTAACCACCCAGTTGATGGTTGCGTTACCGCATGATTTTAGACGAGTTTCCCCCATCCTTCTGACAACGAAGTCGGTCAAGATCTCTTTCAAACATCCTCAATCACCCAACGTGAACGCCCGCCGAAATCACATCGTAGGGTGGTGGCACCGAATGATTTCAAATGAGTGTCAGCAATACATCACTCAGACAGTGAAGTCGTTCGGACAACTTTCAAACATCCTCAATCAACAAACGTAACCACCCAGTTGATGGTTGTGACGCCGCATGATTTTAGACGACTGTCCCCCATCCTTCTAACATTGAAGTCGGTCAAGATCTCTTTCAAACATCCTCAATCACTCAACTTGAACGCCCGCCAAAATCCCATCGGAGGGTGGTGACGCCGGATGATTTCAAATGAGTGTCAGCAATACATCACTCAGACAGTGAAGTTGGTTCTGACAGCTTTCAAACATCCTCAATCAACCAACGTAACCACCCAGTTGACGGTTCTTACGCCGCATGATTTTAGATAAGTGTCCCCCATCCTTCTGACAATGAAGTCGGTCAAGATGGCTTTCAAACATCCTCAATCACCCAACATGAACGCCCGCCGAAATCCCATCTGAGGGTGGTGACACCGAATGATTTCAAATGAGTTTCAGCAATAGATCACTCCAACAGTAAAGTCAGTTCGGAAAGCTTGAAAACTTCCTCAATCAACAAACGTAACCACCCAGGTGATGGTTGTGACGCCGCATAATTTTAGACGAGTGTCCCCCATCGTTCTGCCAATGAAGTCGGTGAAGATGGCTTTCAAACATCCTCAATCACCCAACGTAAACGCCCGCCGAAATCCCAACAGATGGTGTTGACACCGGATGATTTCAAATGAGTGTCAGCAATAGATCAATCCGACGGTAAAGTCAGTTCAGACAGCTTTCAAACATCCTCAATCAACCAACGTAGGCGGGCGTTCACGTTGGGTGATTAAGGATGTTTGAAAGCCATCTTGAGTGACTTCATTGTCAGAAGGATGGGGGACACTCGTCTAAAATCATGCGGCCTCACAACCATCAACTGGGTGGTTACGTTTGTTGATTGAGGAGGTTTGAAAGCTGTCCGAACGGACTTCACTGTCTCAGTGATGTATTGCTTACACTCATTTGAAATCATCCTTCACAACCATCAACTGGGTGGTTACGTTGGTTGATTAAAGATATTTGAAAGCTGTCCGAACTGACTTCACTGTCGAAGTGATGTACTGTTGACACTCATTTAAAATCATTCGGTGTCACCACCCTCTGATTGGATTTCAGGGGCGTTCACGTTGGGTGATTAAGAATGTTTGAAAGCCATCTTGAGTGACTTCATTGTAAGAAGGATGGCGGACACTCGTCTAAAATCATGCGGTGTCACAACCATCAACTGGGTGGTTAGGTTACTTGCTTGAGGATGTTTGAATGCTGTCCAAGGCGGCTTAGCGTCAGAGTGATGTATTGCTGACACTCATTTTAAATCATCCGGTGTTACCACCATCTGATGGGATTTCGGCATGCGTTCACGATGGGTGATTGAGGATATTTGAAAGCCATCTTGTCCGACTTCATTGTCAGAAGGATGGGGGACACTCGTCTAAAATCATGGGGCGTCACAACCATCAACTGGGTGGTTACGTTACTTGATTGAGGATGTTTGAATGCTGTTCGAACTGACTTAACTGTTGGAGTGATGTATTGCTGACACTCATTTTAAATCATTCGGTGTTACCACCATGTGACGGGATTTCGGCAGGCATTCACGATGGGTGATTGAGGATGTTTGAAAGCCATCTTGACCGACTTCATTATCAGAAGGATGGGGGACACTCGTCTAAAATCATGCGGCGTCAGGACCATCAACTGGGTGGTAACGTTGGTTGATTGAGGATGTTTGAAAGCTGTCCGAACCAACTTTACTGTCTGAGTGATGTATTGCTGACACTCATTTGAAATAATCTAGTGTCACCACCCTCTGATGGAATTTCGGCGGGCGTTCACGTTGGGTGATTAAGGATGTTTGAAAGCCATCTTCAGTGAGTTCATTGTCAGAAGGATGGGGAACACTCATCTAATATCACGCGGCGTCACAACCATCAACTGGGTGGTTACGTTTGTTGATTGAGGATGTTTGAAAGTTGTCCGAACCGACTTCACTGTCTGAGTGATGTATTGCTGACACTAATTCGAAATCATCAAGCGTCACAACCATCAAGTGGGTGGTTACGTTTATTGATTAAAGATGTTTGAAAGTTGTCCGAACTTACCTCACTGTCGGAGTGATGTATTGCTGACACTCATTTAAAATCATTTGGCGTCACCACCCTCGATGGGATTTCGCCGGGCGTTCATGTTGGGTGATTGAGGATGTTTGAAAGTGATCTTCACCGATTTCATTGCCAAAAGGATGGGGTACACTTGTCTAAAATTATGCGGCGTCATAACCATCAACTGGGTGGTTATGTTTGTTGATTGAGGACGTTTAAAAGTTGTCCGAACTGAGTTCACTGTCGGAGTGATGTATTGTTGACACTAATTTGAAATCATACGGTGTCACAACCCTCTGATTGGATTTGGGCCGGCGCTCACGTTGGGTGATTAAGGATGTTTGAAAGTCATCTTGAGTGACTTTATTGTTAGAAGGATGGGGGACACTCGTCTAAAATCATGCGGCGTCACAACCATCAACTGGGTGGTTACGTTGCTTGATTGAGGATGTCTGAAAGCTGTCCGAACAGAGTTCACTGTCGGAGTGATGTATTGCTGACATTCATTTGAAATCATACGGTGTTACCACCCTCTGATGGAATTTCGGCGGCCGTTCACGTTGGGTGATGAAGGATGTTTGAAAGCCATCTTGACCGACTTCATTGTGAGAAGGATGGGGGACACTCATCTAAAATCATGCGGCGTCAGAACCATCAACTGGGTGGTTACGTTGGGTGATTGAGGATGTTTGAAAGCTGTCCGAACCAACTTCACTGTCTGAGTGATGTATTGCTAACACTCATTTGAAATCATTCGGCGTCACAACCATCAACTTGGTGGTTACGTTGGTTGATTGAGGATGTTTGAAATCTGTACGAGCGGCTTCTTGTCGGAGTGATGTATTGCTGACACTCATTTGAAATCATCTAGTGTCACCACCCTCTGATGGGATTTCGGCGGGCGTTAATGTTGGGTGATTAAGAATGTTTGAAAGCCATCTTGAGTGACTTCATTGTCAGAAGGATGGGCGACACTCGTCTAAAATCATGCGGCGTCACAACCTGCAACTGGGTGGTTACGTTACTCGATTGAGGATGTTTGAAAGCTGTCTGAACTGACTTCACTGTCGGATTGATGTATTGCTGACACTCATTTGAAATCATTCGGTGTTACATTCTTTGATGGGATTTCTGCGGGCGTTCACGTTCGGTGATTGACGATGTTTGAATAGCATCTTGACCGACTTATTTGTTAGAAGGATGGGGGACACTCATCTAAAATCATGCGGTGTCAGACCCATCAACTGGGTGGTTACGTTGGTTGATTGAGGATGCTTGAAAGCTGTCCGAACAAACTTCACTGTCTGAGTGATGCTTTGCTGACACTCATTTGAAATCATCCGACGTCACAACCATCAACTGGGTGGTTACGTTGCTTGATTAAAGATATTTGAAAGCTGTCCGAACTAACTTCACTGTCGGAGTGATGTATTGTTGACACTCATTTGAAATAATTCGGTGTCACCACCCTCTGATTGGATTTCGGTGGCCTTCACGTTGGGTGATTAAGGATGTTTGAAAGCCATCTTGAGTGAATTCATTGTAAGAAGGATGGGGGACACTCGTCTAAAATCAGGCGGCATCACAACCATCAACTGGGTGGTTACGTTACTTGATTGAGGATGTTTGAATCTTTGTCCGAACCGGCTTCAGCATGTACGAGTGATGTATTGCTTACACTCATTTGAAATCATCCGGCGTCACAACCATCAACTGGGTGGTTACGCTAGTTGATTAAAGATATTTGAAAGCTTTCCGAACTAACTTAACTGTCGGAGTGTTGTATTCCTGACACTCATTTTAAATCATCCCGTGTTACCACCATCTGATGGGATTTCGGCATGCGTTCACGATGCGTGATTGAGGATGTTTGAAAGCCATCTTGACGGACTTCATTGTCAGAAGGATGGGGGACACTCATCTAAAATCATGCAGCGTTAGAACCATCAACTGGGTGGTTACGTTGGTTGATTGAGGATGTTTGAAAGCTGTCCGAACCAACTTCACTGTCTGAGTGATGTATTGCTGACACTCATTTGAAATCATCCGGCGTCACAACCTTCAACTGGGTGGTTACGTTGGTTGATAAAAGATATTTGAAAGCTGTCCGAACTAACTTCACTGTCGGAGTGATGTATTTTTGACACTCATTTGAAATAATTCGGTGTAACCACCCTCTGATTGGATTTCGGGGGCGTTCACGTTTGGTGATTAAGGATATTTGAAAGCCATCTTGAGTGACTTCACTGTAAGAAGCATGGGGGACACTCGTCTAAAATCATGGGTCGTCACAACAATCAACTGGGTGGTTACGTTACTTGATTGAGGATGTTTGAATGCTGTTCGAACTGACTTTACTGTTGGAGTGATGTATTGCTGACACTCATTTTAAATCATCCGGTGTTACCACCATCTGACGGGATTGCGGCGGGCGTTCACGATGGGTTATTGAGGATGTTTGAAAGCCATCTTGACCGACTTCATTGTCAAAAGGATGGGGGACACTCGTCTAAAATCATGCGGCGTCAGCACCATCAACTGGGTGGTTACGTTGGTTGATTGAGGATAATTGAAAGCTGTCCGAACCAACTTCACTGTCTGAGTGATGTATTGCTGACACTCATTTGAAATCATTCGGCGTCACAACCATCAACATGGTGGTTACGTTGGTTGATTGAGGATGTTTGAAATCTGTCTGAACTGACTTGACAGTCGGAGTGATGTATTGTTGACACTCATTTTAAATCATCTAGTGTCACCACCCTTTGATGGGATTTCGGCGGGCGTTCACGTTGGGTGATTAAGGATGTTTGAAAGCCATCTTGAGTGAGTTCATTGTCAGAAGGATGGGGAACACTCGTCTAATATCATGCGGCGTCACAACCATCAACTGGGTGGTTACGTTTGTTGATTGAGGATGTTTGAAAGGCTACGAACGGACTTCACTCTCAGAGTGATGTATTGCTGACACTCTTTTAAAATCATTTGGCATCACCACCCTCCGATGGGATTTCGGCGGGCGTTCATGTTGGGTGATTGAGGATGTTTGAAAGCGATCTTCACCGACTTCATTGCAAAAAGGATGGGGTACACTTGTCTAAAATTATGCGGCGTCACAACCATCAACTGGGTGGTTATGTTTTTTGATTGAGGACGTTTAAAAGTTGTCCGAACTGAGTTGACTGTCGGAGTGATGTATTGTTGACACTAATTTTAAATCATACGTTGTCACAACCCTCTGATTGGATTTGGGCCGACGCTCACGTTGGTTGATTAAGGATGTTTGAAAGCCATCTTGAGTGACTTCATTGTAAGAAGGATGGCGGACACTTGTCTAAAATCATGCGGTCTCACAACCATCAACTGGGTGGTTAGGTTACTTGCTTGAGGATGTTTGAATGCTGTCCGAACTGACTTAACTGTCGGAGTGATGTATTGCTGACACTCATATTAAATCATCTGGTGTTACCACAATGTGATGGGATTTTGGCATGCGTTCACGATGGGTGATTGAGGATGTTTGAAAGCCATCTTGACCGACTTCATTGTCAGAAGGATGGGGGACACTCGTCTAAAATCATGCGACGTCACAACCATCAACTCGGTGGTTACGTTGGTTGATTGAGGATGTTTGAAAGTTGTCCGAACCGACTTCATTGTCGGTGTGATGTCTTGCTGACACTCATTTGAAATCATCTGGCGTCACAACCATCAACTTGGTGGTTACGTTGGTTGCTTAAAGTTTTTTAAAAGCTGTCCGAACTGACTTCACTGTCGGAGTGATGTATTGTTGACACTCATTTGAAATAATTCGGTGTCACCACCCTCTGATTGGATTTCGGCGGGGGTTCACGTTGGGTGATTAAGGATGTTTGAAAGCCATCTTGAGTGACTTCATTGTAAGAAGGATGGGGGACACTCGTCTAAAATCATGCGGCGTCACAACCATTAACTGGGTGGTTACGTTACTTGATTGAGGATGTTTGAAAGCTATCCGAACGGACTTCATTGTCGGAGTGATGTATTGGTGACACTCATTTAAAATCATCTGGCGTCACCACCCTCCGATGGGATTTCAGCGGGCGTTCATGTTGGGTGATTGAGGATGTTTGAAAGCGATCTTCAAAGATTTCATTGCCAGAAGGATGGGGTACACTTGTCTAAAAATATACAGCGGCACAACCGTCAACTGGGTGGTTACGTTTGTTTATTGAGTTTGTTTAAAAGCTATCCGAACTGACTTCACTGTCGGAGTGATGTATTGTTGACACTCATTTGAAATCATTCGGTGTCACCACCGTCTGATTGGATTTCGTCGAGCGCTCACGTTGGGTGATTTAGGATGCTTGAAAGTCATCTTGAGTGACTTCATCGTCAGAAGGATGGGGGACACTCGTCTAAAATCATGCGGCGTCACAACCATCAACTGGGTGGTTACGTTGGTTGATTGAGGATGTTTGAAAGTTGTCCGAACCGACTTCACTATCGGTGTGATGTATTGCTGACACTCATTTGACATCATGCGGTTTCACCACCCTTTGATGGGATTTCGGCGGGCGTTCACGTTGGGTGATTGAGGATGTTTGAAAGCCATCTTGACAGACTTCATTGTCTGAAGGATGAGGGACACTCATCTGAAATCATGCGGCGTCAGAACCATCAACTGGGTGGTTACGTTGGTTGATTGAGGATGTTTGAAAGCTGTCAAAACTGACTTAACTGTTGGAGTGATGTATTGCTGACACTCAATTTAAATCATTCGGTGTTACCACCATCTGACGAGATTTCGACGGGCGTTCACGATGGGTGATTGAGGATGTTTGAAAGCCATCTTGACCGACTTCATTGTCAGAAGGATGGGGGACACTCGTCTAAAATCATGCGGCGTCAGGACCATCAACTGGGTGGTTACGTTGGTTGATTGAGGATGTTTGAAAGCTGTCCTAACCAACTTTACTGTCTGAGTGATGTATTACTGACACTCATTTGTAATCATTCGGCGTCACAACAATCAACATGGTCGTTACGTTGGTTGATTGAGGATGTTTGAAATCTGTCTCATATGACTTTACTGTCGGAGTGATGTATTGCTGACACTCATTTGTAATCATCTAGTGTCACCACCCTTTGATGGAATTTCGGCGGCCGTTCACGTTTGGTGATTAAGGATGTTTGAAAGCCATCTTGAGTGAGTTCATTGTCAGAAGGATGGGGAACACTCGTCTAATATCATGCGGCGTCACAACCATCAACTGGGTGGTTACGTTGGTTGATTGAGGATGTTTGAAAGTTGTCCGAACGGACTTCACTGTCGGAGTGATGCTGATACTCATTTAAAATCATTTGGCGTCACCACCCACCGATGGGATTTCGGCGGGCGTTGATGTTGGGTGATTGAGGATGTTTGAAAGCGATCTTCACCGATTTCATTGCCAAAAGGATGGGGTACACTTGTCTAAAATTATGCGGCGTCACAACCATCAAACTAGGTGGTTATGTTTGTTGATTGAGGACGTTTAAAAGTTTTCCGAACTGAGTTCACTGTCGGAGTGATGTATTATTGACACTAATTTGAAATCATACGGTGTCACAACCCTCTGATTGGATTTGGGCCGGCGCTCACGTTGGGTGATTAAGGATGTTTGAAAGTCATCTTGAGTGACTTTATTGTTAGAAGGATGGGGGACACTCGTCTAAAATCATGCGGCGTCACAACCATCAACTAGGTGGTTACGTTGATTGATTGAGGATGTCTGAAAGCTGTCCGAACTGAGTTCACTGTCAGAGTGATGTATTGCAGACACTCATTTGAAATCATCCGATGTTACCACCCTCTGATGAAATTTCGGCGGGCGTTCACGTTGGGTGATTGAGGATGTTTGAAAGCCATCTTGACCCACTTCATTGTGAGAAGGATGGGGGACACTCATCTAAAATCATGCGGCGTCAGAACCATCAACTGGGTGGTTACGTTGGTTGATTGAGGATGTTTGAAAGCTGTCCAAACCAACTTCACTGTCTGAGTGATGTATTGCTGACACTCATTTGAAATCATCCGCCGTCACAACCATCAACTGGGTGGTTACGTTGGTTGCTTAAAGTTGTTTAAAAGCTGTCCGAACTGACTTCACTGTCGAAGTGATGTATTGTTGACACTCATTTGAAATAATTCGGTGTCACCACCCTCTGATATGATTTCGGCGGGGGTTCACGTTGGGTGATTAAGGATGTTTGAAAGCCATCTTGAGTGACTTCATTGTAAGAAGGATGGGGGACACTCGTCTAAAATCATGCGACGTCACAACCATCAACTTGGTGGTTACGTTACTTGATTGAGGGTGTTTGAATGCTATCCGAACGGACTTCATTGTCGGAGTGACGTATTGCTGACATTCATTTAAAATCATCTGACGTCACCACTCTCCGATGGGATTTCGGCGGGAGTTCATGTTGGGTGATTGAGGATGTTTGAAAGCGATCTTCACCGATTTCATTGCCTGAAGGATGGGGTACACTTGTCTAAAATTATGCAGCATCACAACCATCAACTGTGTGGTTACATTTGTTTATTGAGTTTGTTTGAAAGCTATCCAAACTGACTTCACTGTCGGAGTGATGTATTGTTGACACTCATTTGAAATCATTCGGTGTCACCACCCTCTTATTGGATTTCGTCGAGCGCTCACGTTGGGTGATTTAGGATGTTTGAAAGTCATCTTAAGTGACTTCATCGTCAGAAGGATGGGGGACACTCGTCTAAAATCATGCGGCGTCACAACCATCAACTGGGTGGTTACGTTGGTTGATTGAGGATGTTTGAAAGTTGTCCGAACCGACTTCACTGTCGGTGTGATGTATTGCTGATACTCATTTGACATCATGCGGTTTCACCACCCTCTGATGGGATTTCGGCGGGCGTTCATGTTGGGTGATTGAGGATGTTTGAAAGCCATCTTGACAGACTTCATTGTCTGAAGGATGAGGGTCACTCATCGAAATTTTGCGGCGTCAGAACCATCAACTGAGTGGTTACGTTTGTTGATTGAGGATGTTTGAAAGCTGTCAAAACCAACTTCACTATCTGAGTGATGTATTGTTGACACTCATTTGAAATCATCCGGCATCACAACCATCAACTGGGTGGTTACGTTGGTTGATTAAAGATATTTGAAAGCTGTCCGAACAGACTTTACTGTCGGAGTGATGTATTGTTGACACTCATTTGAAATAATTCTGTTTCACCACCCTCTGATTGGATTTCGGTGGCGTTCACGTTGCATGATTGAGGATGTTTGAAAGCTATCTTGAGTGACTTCATTGTGAGAAGGATGGGGGACACTCGTCTAAAATCATGCGGCATCACAACCATCAACTGGGTAGTTACGTTACTTGATTGAGGATGTTTGAATGCTGTCCGAACCAACTTCACTGTCTGAGTGATGTATTGCTGACAATCATTTGAAATCATCCGGCGTCACAACCATCAACTGGGTGGTTACCTTGGTTGATTAAAGATATTTGAAAGCTTTCCGAACTAACTTCATTGTCGGAGTGATGTATTGTTGACACTCATTTGAAATAATTCGGTGTCACCACCGTCTGATTGGATTTCGGGGGCGTTCACGATGGGTGATTAAGGATATTTGAAAGCCCTCTTGAGTGACTTCATTGTAAGAAGGATGGGGGACACTCGTCTAAAATCATGCGGCGTCATAACCATCAACTGGGTGGTTACGTTACTTGATTGAGGATGTTTGAATGCTTTCCGAACTGACTTAACTGTCGGAGTGATGTATTGCTGACACTCATTTTTAATCATGCGGTGTTACCACCATCTGATGGGATTTCGGCGGGCGTTCACGATGGGTGATTGAGGATGTTTGAAAGCCATCTTGACCGACTTCATTGTCAAAAGGATTGGGGAAAATCGTCTAAAATCATGCGGCGTCAGAACCATCAACTGGGTGGTTACGTTGGGTGATTGAGGATGTTTGAAAGCTGTCCGAACCAACTTCACTGTCAGAGTGATGTATTGCTGACACTCATTTGAAATCATTCGGCGTCACAACCATCAACTTGGTGGTTACGTTGGTTGATTGAGGATGTTTGAATCTGTCTGAAATGACTTCACTGTCGGAGTGATGTATTGCTGACACTCATTTGAAATCATCTAGTGTCACCACCCTCTGATGGGATTTCGGCGGGCGTTAACGTTGGGTGATTAAGAATGTTTGAAAGCCATCTTGAGTGAGTTCATTGTCAGAAGGATGGGGAACACTCGTCTAATATCATGCGGCGTCACAACCATCAACTGGGTGGTTACGTTTGTTGATTGAGGATGTTTGAAAGTTGTCCGAACGACTTCACTGTCTGAGTGATGTATTGTTGACACTTATTTGAAATCATCCGGCGTCACCACCCTCCGTTGTGATTTCGACGGGCGCTCACGTTGGGTGATTGAGGATGTTTGTAAGCCATCTTGATCGACTTCATTGTCAGAAGGATAGAAGATACTAGTCTAAAATCTTGCGGCGTCACAACCATAAACTGGGTGGTTACGTTGGTTGATTCAGGATGTTTGAAAGTTGTCCGAACCGACTTCACTGTCGGAGTGATGTATTGCTGACACTCATTTGAAATCATCCGGCGTCACCACCCTCCGTTGTGATTTCGACGGGCGCTCACGTTGTGTTATTGAGGATGTTTGAAAGCCATCTTGATCGACTTCATTGTCAGAAGGATAGAAGACACTCGTCTAAAATCTTGCGGCGTCACAACCATAAACTGGGTGGTTACGTTGGTTGATTCAGGATGTTTGAAAGTTGTCCGAACCGACTTCACTGTCGGAGAGATGTATTGCCGACAGTCATTTGAAATCATCCGGCGTCAGCCCCTCTCGATGCGATTTTGGCGGGCGTTCACGTTGGGTGATTGAGGTGTTTGAAAGCCATCTTGCTTCATTGCCGACGGATGGGGGACACTCATCTAAAATCATCCGGCGTCACAACCGTCAACTGGGTGGTTACGTTGGTTTATTGAGGATGTTTGAAAGCTTTGCGAACCGACTTCGCTGTCGGAGAGATGTATTGCGGCCACTCTTTTGAAATCATCCTGTAACACCACCCTCTGATGGGATTTCGGCGGGCGTTCACGTTTGGTGATTGAGGATATTTGAAAGGCATCTTGACCGACTTCATTGTCAGAAGGATGGGGACACTCGTCTAAAATCATGTGGCGTCACAACCATCAACTGGGTGGTTACGTTGGTTGATTCAGGATGTTTGAAAGTTGTCCGAACCGACTTCACTATCGGAGTGATGTATTGTCGACACTCATTTGAAATCCTCCGGCGTCACCACCTTTCGATGCGATTTCGGCGGCCGTTCACGTTGGGTGATTGAGGATGTTTGAAAGACATCTTGACCGAATTCATTGTAAGAAGGATGGGGGACACTCGTCCAAAATCATGCGGCGTCACAAACATGAACTTGGTGGTTACGTTGGTTGATTGTGGATGTTTGAAAGTTGTAGTGATGTATAGCTGACACTCATTTGAAATCATCCGGCGTCACAACACTAAACTGGGTGGTTACGTTGGTTTATTGAGGATGTTAGAAAGTTGTCCGAACCGACTTCATTGTCGGAGTGATGTATTGCTGACACTCATTTGAAATCATCCGGCGTTACCACCCTCCGATTTGATTTCGACGGGCGCTCACGTTGGGTGATTGAGGATGTTTGAAAGCCATCTTGATCGACTTCATTGTCAGAAGGATAGAAGACACTCGTCTAAAATCATGCGGCGTCAAAACCATAAATTGGGTGGTTACGTCTGTTGATTCAGGATGTTTGAAAATTGTTCGAACCGACTTCACTGTCTTAGTGACGTATTGTCGACAGTCATTTGAAATCATCCGGCGTCACAACACTCAACTAGGTGGTTACGTTGGTTTATTGAGGATGTTTGAAAGTTGTCTGAACCGACTTCATTGTCGGAGTGATGTATTGCTGACACTCATTTGAAATCATCCGGCGTCACCACCCTCCGTTGTGATTTCGACGGGCGCTCACGTTGGGTGATTGAGGATGTTTGAAAGCCATCTTGATCGACTTCATTGTCAGAAGGATAGAAGACACTCGTCTAAAATCTTGCGGCGTCACAACCATAAACTAGGTGGTTACGTTGGTTGATTCAGGATGTTTGAAAGTTGTCCGAACCGACTTCACTGTCGGACTGATGTATTGCCGACAGTCATTTGAAATCATCCGGCGTCAGCCCCTCTCGATGCGATTTCGGCGGGCGTTCACGTTGGGTGATTGAGGTGTTTGAAAGCCATCTTGAAAGACTTCATTGCCGACGGATGGGGGACACTCATCTAAAATCATCCGGCGTCACAACCGTCAACTGGGTGGTTACGTTGGTTTATTGAGGATGTTTGAAAGCTTTCCGAACCGACTTCGCTGTCGGAGAGATGTATTGCGACCACTCTTTTGAAATCATCCTGCAACACCACCCTCTGATGGGATTTCGGCGGGCGTTCACGTTGGGTGATTGGGGATGTTTGAAAGCCATCTTGACCGACTTCATTGTCAAAAGGATGGGGACACTCGTCTAAAATCATGTGGCGTCACAACCATCAACTGGGTGGTTACATTGGTTGATTCAGGATGTTTGAAAGTTGTCCGAACCGACTTCACTATCGGAGTGATGTATTGTCGACACTCATTTGAAATCCTCCGGCGTCACCACCTTTCGATGCGATTTTGGCGGCCATTCAC
Organism: Cannabis sativa; assembly: GCF_029168945.1. Taxonomy (NCBI): domain Eukaryota; kingdom Viridiplantae; phylum Streptophyta; class Magnoliopsida; order Rosales; family Cannabaceae; genus Cannabis; species Cannabis sativa. The sequence continues at coordinate 39,195,144 of NC_083606.1, read as the reverse complement.
GTTGGGTCATTGAGGATGTTTGAAAGACATCTTGACCGGATTCATTGTCAGAAGGATGGGGGACACTCGTCCAAAATCATGCGGCGTCACAAACATTAACTTGGTGGTTACGTTGGTTGATTGTGGATGTTTGAAAGCTGTAGTGATGTATACCTGACACCCATTTGAAATCATCCGGCGTCACAACACTAAACTGGGTGGTTACGTTGGTTTATTGAGGATGTTAGAAAGTTGTCCGAACCGACATCATTGTCGGAGTGATGTATTGCTGACACTCATTTGAAATCATCCGGCGTCACCACCCTCCGATTTGATTTCGACATGCGCTCACGTTGGGTGATTGAGGATGTTTGAAAGCCATCTTGATCGACTTCATTGTCAGAAGGATAGAAGACACTCGTCTAAAATCATGCGGCGTCAAAACCATAAATTGGGTGGTTACATCTGTTGATTCAGGATGTTTGAAAATTGTTCGAACCGACTTCACTGTCTTAGTGACGTATTGTCGACAGTCATTTGAAATCATCCGGCGTCACAACACTCAACTAGGTGGTTACGTTGGTTTATTGAGGAAGTTTGAAAGTTGTCCGAACCGACTTCACTGTCGGAGTGATGTATTGCTGACACTCATTTGAAATCATCCGGCGTCACCACCCTCCGTTGTGATTTCGACGGGCGCTCACGTTGGGTTATTGAGGATGTTTGAAAGCCATCTTGATCGACTTCATTGTCAGAAGGATAGAAGACACTCGTCTAAAATCTTGCTGCGTCACAACCATAAACTGGGTGGTTACGTTGGTTGATTCAGGATGTTTGAAAGTTGTCCGAACCGACTTCACTGTCGGAGTGATGTATTGCCGACAGTCATTTGAAATCATCCGGCTGTAGGGTTTTATGCCCTAAATAAAACTCATTTCAATATAATCAGATTTGTTTATTAATATAGATCAGAAATAACATTTAATGTTGCATGGTTCACATGATTTATTTCATGATTATATGTACATAATGTATAAATTCATCTGAAACCCTTTTCACATACTTGATCCTGTTTATTGTGTCGTCAACACATTGGAAAGTAAACATAACTATGTGAATAAAGTTTCCTAGATTTATCAGACATAGGGTTTTACTGATATGATAATCTACAACAAGAGTTTACTTGTATTTGGAGAAATACTATGTTCTTTCCAGAACATTGGTTAAAGTAAAGCTCAGGTTGGATGCATGGAGTATGCATCGGAAGGGACCGATATTGAACTTTGACTTAGATTTAATTAAACTTACCGTAAAATCTATTCAAGTCAATATCGCCTAGTTGATCCTAGATCAAATGATCTTAATCCAGATATGATTAGGCTCAATCTTGAAAGGCTATTCGTGTTCTTTGATTTGTTAGTTAAGCCTACTTTTAGGTCAGGGTGATACGTACATTTTGGGAACACGGTAGTGCAATTGAGTGGGAGCGCTATCATAAACATGGAATCTATAGCTTCTATCTGGCGAATAGTAAGCAAAGGATGATCTCCTTCGAGCTTGACCAAACGAACATAAATGGTGGAGTACTCATTTCACATAAGCTGAAATATCATTTATACGGGGTCAAGTGTTTTAAGGAATAAATACATTGTAGGGTGTAACGGTAATTTAATCCCTTTACAGTGTAGATCATTCATATAGAGGATCATTGATCAAATTAGGATTATAACAATGGATAACTAATGATGTGTCTATATGGTGGAACATATAGAGCATTCTATATACTGAGAGTGCAATTCTAAGTTCTATGCGTGGATTCAACGAAGAATTAATAAGTTAGTGAATTTTAGTGTTAAATTCTTGATCTACTTATTGGAAGCTCGGTTATATAGACCCATGGTCCCCCCACTAGTTGAGATAATATTGCTTGTAAGACTCATGTAATTGGTTTTGATTAATCAATTATAATTCTCAAATTAGACTATGTCTATTTGTGAATTTTTCACTAAGTAAGGGCGAAATTGTAAAGAAAGAGTTTATAGGGGCATATTTGTTAATTATGATACTTTGTATGGTTCAATTAATGAATATGATAAATGACAATATTATTTAATAATTATTTATAGTTATTAAATAGTTAGAATTGGCATTTAAATGGTTGAATTAGGAAATTGGTATTTTTGAGAAAATCAGATACAAAAGGTGTTAAAATTGCAAAATTGCAAAAAGCAAGGCCCAATCCACTAAGTGTAGGGCCAGCCACTTTTGTAGGAAATTTAAACTGATTTTCATTATTTTAATGCCAAATAATTCATACCTAACCCTAGTGGAATGCTATAAATAGATAGTGAAGGCTTCGGGAAATTTACACTTAAATTTTCTATTTTTCCTTCGAGAGAAAAACACGAGCCTTCTCTCTCCCTATCTTTAGCTGTCACTTCTTCTCTTCCCTCTTGAGAATTTCGAAATCCTTAGTGATTACAGTAGTGCCCACACACATCAAGTGATACCTCAATCATAGTGAGGAAGATCGTGAAGAAAGATCATCAGCAAAGGAGTTTCAGCATAAAAGATTCAGAGAAAGAGATCCAGGTTCAGATATTGATAATGCTCTGCTACAGAAAGGAATCAAGGGCTAGATATCTGAACGGAAGGAGTCATATTATTCCGCTGCACCCAATGTAAGGTTTCTTAAACTTTATATGTGTTTAATTTATCGTTTTAGAAAGTTCTTATTTAGGATGTTAATAAACATACTTGTGAGTAGATCTAAGATCCTGGTAAAATAATTTCCAACAACTGGCCTCAGAGCCATGGTAATTGATTTACTTACATGTAATTTGGACTTTAAAACGATTGTTTGTATGTTCTTTGGATGGTATCATGTTGTATTGAGTGTTATTTAATGATTGATTGATGATTGTGAAATTTTCGTGAAAAATAATTGTTATTTCGGTTCTGGCATTATTTTTATTGGATAGTATGGAAAAAATTAAGCAAGTTAGCCTTTTACAGAACTCAATTTGGATTTTATTTGAATTAGTTATGATTTTTTGAAGATTTGACAAAATCGGAAATTTTGTCTTGATAGTTTCCTGCGATCGCAGAACTGTCCGTACAGTTTCGAATTTTTTCAATTTTCTTCAATTTTTCATACTTTTTCATGGAATTAACTTCCAATTTTTTGTATGGTTTTGTATATATACTATTTCTATTCCTAATTCAATTCTAATTATCATTTTGAATTAATTTAAATTTTTTTTTAATTTAATTCAAGATATTAGTGTAATTTGAATTTGAATAGAATTAGTATTTGTCTTTTTGCTTAAAAATCTATCTTATTTTTAAATTTGATTATTTTTTTTTAAATTTAAAGGTCAGATTTTTTAGATATTTATAATATCTTTTAAGATATTTATAATATCTTTTAAGATATTTAAGATATTTTAAAAATATCTTTTAAGATATTTATAAAATCTTTTAAGATATTTTAAAATATCTTATCTTTTAAGATATTTAAAAATATCTTATCTTTTAAGATTTTTTTTAAATCTTTTTAAGATATTTTGACCTTATTTAAATTTAAAATAGACATTTATAATCATGTAATTTTAAATAGATATAAGATAAAAAGTAGGTTTAATTTTAAATTTTTTTTTATTTTCGAAATTTAATTTTAAATTCCGAAATTAATTTTTTTTTAAATTATTTTTCGAATATTAAATTTTTTTTTTTAATTTAATTATTTATTTATTCGAAATTATTTATTTAAAATTAAATAAATCCTACTTCCAACTATCCAGCTAACCCTGTTGCAGGAGTATGTGTTTTAGCTTGTTTGTAAGTTTTCAAAACCTATTATTACTTGATTGCAAATAGCCATGGTTACTTTTTGCCGATTTAATGATACGATGGCTCCCTTGGTCAAGATAATAATTTGTAACAGGTATATTTACAATCTTCTTTCATCTGTGTATGACCTAGCAACATGATAGGACCCATCCAAAGTGTGCCTGTGTGAGCCTATGTGTTTAATTTGATTATAGATACATATAGGTTGTTGTTGCTAAAATAAATTATCATAGTTCTTGATAGAATTTATTTAGGCCCATTTAGTTATTGGGCTTATTCAATTAATAACAGTTGTTCTTATTAAGGTTAAATTCCTCTCTTTTGGGCCTTGTGTGAGAGTTGGGAGCCATAGAAGTGGGTACGACATACTGAACCCAGCACCCCCTCACACAAACCACCCCAATTGTGAAGGCCCATTTGCACGATTTGAATGATCGTACTAGGTTAATTACACTAGTTTAACCTAATAAAAATTGATTAGCAACATAATTAATTTCATTTATTTTGAAATTAATTTAAGAAAAACATAGTTTAAAGAATTTTTTTTTATTCTAAGCTAAACTGTGTGTATTTTCTTGTATTTAATTAAATATAGAATTATAACCATCTAGATTCTTTCTGGAACTTAATTTAAATTTTTCATTAAATATTCCTATTTAAGTTGATATTTAGTTATCTTCAACTAACCAACTTAAATGCGAATATCTTTTGAATTCAAAATTTCAAAATTAAGTTGAGGAATTTTAGGCATTGGTTATTAAGATTCTTTAGATATTTTTTAAGTTAATATCTTTTCGAATATTAACTTAAAATGGAATATTTTCAAATTAAGTGGTTACAACTTAATTTTTGATATTTAATTAAATTTAAATTTGAAAAATATTTAAGTTCTAGATTTTTTTCTAATACAACTTAAATTAGATATTTTTTCAAATTTTGTGGAAAAGATACTTAGTCAAATAAGATATTTTCTAGATAGTTATTTCTAGACTACTTATTATTTCTAATATTAAATAGGAAAATATTATACATTGTGAAATTAATTATTTAAATAATTAATTTTGGTACAATTTATTTTAAGTATATTTTTTCCTAGTATTAAACTAGAGATTAATAATTAAGCCTTCTCTACACTTAATTATTTATTTCTTGAATTTAATACATTTAATTAATTTGAAAATTAAATATCTAAGTTGATTTTTATCATCATACTTAAATATTTCTTTTTCATGACATTTAATTAAATAGAAAATTATTTTTAGTTGAAATTTATTTTTTCAACTAAATTTAAATAATTTTCAAAATATATTTTTTCTTTATTTTATTAATCAATTTTCGAAATTGCATTTCTTAAATGCTAGAATTTCGAATTTTATCTTGAAAAATAGATTAAGTTGTAAATTAATTATTTTAATTAATTCTTGGATCAACTTAAATCAATGATTTTTTCATTTATTGATTAATTTAAAATAAATTGAATTAAAGTATATTATTAGAAATAGAATTAATTAGTCAAAGGAAAATCTAGATAGGTGATATTTTTGCTTGAAGTATTTTTCTAGTGTATTTAATTAAATAGAAAATTAATATTTAAGTTGATTTTCATCATCATACTTAAATATTTGTAATTTTTCTTATATATTTAATTAAATAGGAAAATTATATTTTTTGTTGTAAATTAATTTTATTAATTAATTTTGGGCCAACATTAAATTAGAATAATTTTTCCAGGATTTTTTTTTATTTTAATATGCATTTTTCGAAAATTGTATTCTTATATACTTTAATTTTTCGAAATGCAATATATATTTATAGAAAATTAAATTTGAGTTGTAAATTAATTTAAATTAATTTTGTAACAACTTAAATTGAATATTTTTCTAAATATTTATTGGAAATTATTACTAAGATGGAAATAATTCATATTATTTCATATCCATCTAAGTAAAATTTATAAATATTAAATTAAAATTTATATTTAGAATTTTTCATTCTAAATTGGAAATTTTAATTAAATAAATATATATTTAAAATAAATAGAATAAATAAAGAGAATCAAAGAAAATACAACTCACTTTAAATAATGAGCTTGATTATTATTAAGATATTCGATCTCCATTGTTGGTCTTACAAAAGTTAAATGTTTTCAATATAACCTCGAGACGCTAGACTTCGTCCCCCTATGGATGGTTATTCGTTGAACGCATTTAACACCGTAAGATTTCATTTGATAAGTGTTTTGTAAGTTTTCGTCTCTATTAGACTCTCCCCTACGGTGACTACTTAGAGATAAACTTATGAAACATGAAACAATGGTAGAAGCTCATAAAATGAGAATAACCTTGACTCTCGCCTACGGGACAACGTTGGATTCTTATTTTGATCGAATAAAAGGTTGCTAGAATGGTTTCTATTTTAGATGAGCCGACAACTCTATTCAATAAATGATGCTTTGACTCTCGCCTCTTAGGGACCTTTGTATCGGTTTGTTGAAAACCTTGGAAATTATTTAGGATTGTAAGTTTTAGTATTTTCACTTGTCATTCCTACTTGCTATATGCTTATAATTTACGAATTGTGTATGAATTTATATTGAACCATGTTATTTTCTGTTATTAAGTTGTAGTTTAATTTCGAATCTTCATTGTTGGTCTAACTTGGCTTGTTTATCTAATGAGATAAATCCCTAGTGGATTTTCACCATTAGACATACATAATAGTGTTAGATTTCGAAAGATAAATATTGTACATGCGACATCTAGCTGGTCATCAATTGATGACACCTTAGACTAGTATTTTTACGATATGAAACAAGAAGATTATATAAATAAGATTACTTTGACTTTCGCTAATCGAAGCATCGTTGGATTCTTATTTTAAACGAAATTATCCTAATTCCTCTTAGCTTATTCATTTCGAATTAGCTTTCAAAACATATCATTGGATGAATGGTCTATAAATCATTTCATGTCATTTTATATGACGCATATGATTATAATCCCGAAATTCTATTCCCAATTGATATAAATCCTCAATCTTAGAAATCTCCTACTTGTATGGGCAAATCTGACTTAGAGTTTGTATTAGTAGTGCTGGTCCAAGATAGAATTACTCATTATATTTGGTATAAATTTAAGTCTTTGACTTTAATTTTAGATTCCAAATAGAAATTTTCTTAAATTTCTAATTCCAGAATACAATACAGTTACACTTTCTCAAGTGTTTAATATCCATCTTTTATTAATGGATTAAAACTGTATGGAATGTGAGTTAGGTATTCTGTGACCAGGATCCACTTGAAGTATTCTAAGAACTCTTTGATGTAACTAAACCTATATCATCCAAAGACACTACCACATTTTTTTTTAATCTATGGCATTTGTATCTTGTTCATAGTGGTTTTGACAAGATCAATCTCTGCAAAGAGTTAATATGCCTATATCCACTGAAAGTAGTTCATCTCATTCGCAGATGGATGTACATTCAGGGGTGGATATGAGTTTTTCGTTGTATTCTTAAAACGATAACTCTAGATTATACCTTATGCAAAGAAATTTGAAATGCTTGAAAAATTTCATCAATTTCTAGCAATGGTTAAACACCATTAAGGTATGTGGTTAAAGATCTTGCGAACTGATAGGGGTGGAGAAATAGTTAGTAGATATGCAGTTCAAAGATCATTACATTGATTTTTGAATTATATCCAAACTTACCTCCCCAGAAATTTCGAGTTGCATGTTGATGATTAGTTACTAGTCGTTGCCTAATTCCTTCTATGGTAATACAATTTCAGAATGATGTAATGGTTGTATACTTAATGTAAATCATTACTAGATTCATGGATGACCTAATCAAAATCTTAAGAAAAGCTAGAACCATTAACCATGGTTTGTTAGCTATTCTAAGTGATTAGGGGTGGACCATCCCATTGTCAATAGATAAGAAAGTTTTTGTTCAAACAAATACTACTTTTCTAAGATAATGACTAAGTCTGAAAACAAGTAGCAAATAAAGGAGATATCTAATTCTTGATTCCAAAAGTGTTCTATCATCTTATATAACATATGATGATCCCACTGCCTCTGTTGTCTTGTCACAACCGAAGAGATCAATACCATTTAGTTTTCTTAGACATAATTCACGGTGCCTTGTCGTAGTGGGAGAGTTTCTAGGAACTCACCTTCTTATGACTTGGGAGACACTAGTGATTAAAATCCATTGTGAGTTTAAACAAGTAATGGATTGTCAAGATAAGAAACTAAGAAGAAAGCCAATAGAACTATGGTTTAATCCATTCACATGGAATGACCTAAAGTTTTCTATTACAAGGACATAAAAGGAAATTTTAGTTAATAAGTCTATTCTATGGACTTAACAAACTTCCTGTTCCTAGCATTATAGGTTTGAGTTTATCTAAACCTATGGCTTATGGTATACCTGGTAATTACTTACTCTAATGCAAGCAACTTACTTTAGTAAAATGCTGAAGCATTTTCTTTCTAATGGCAATCTATAGAAGCTTCACAACTTCTTAGGTATAGATTTTATTTATCTAAGGAAAAGTCTTAACTATTCCAGAAAAGATAAAGCCATGAAAGAATTTCTTATATCAACAGTGAGAGGTCTTAGATATGCTTTTGTATGCCTTAGACCAGACATCTGCTGTTGAGTGGGAGTAATGAGTAGGTATCAGATTAATCCAGGAGAAGAACATTGGAAGACAATCAAGTAAATTTTAAGATTAAGAAGAGGAACTATATGTTAGTCTATAAGGGTGTGTTTAAAACTCTTAGACTACACCATATCAGATTTCGAAATTTGCCTATGTGCTAGTAAATCTTTCTGATAAGATGGTGGTTACTCTGGGGGTGGAATAGTGATTTTGGAGAAGTGTAAAAACCTATCTGAATTCTCTAAGTCTACCAGAGAGAGACTGAATGTTAAAGCTGCAGGAAAGTTACTTATTCAGTCTAAGGAAAGTTCTATACATCTTTGGCACCATTCCAAATTGCCTTAAACTACTAGTGTTAATTTCCTGATTAACCAAAAGTAGTTGCCAAAGGTATAGAATCCAGTATCCCAAGAGAGTAGACATATAGAGAGGAATTTCACATTATCAATGATTTTGTGATTAAAGGAAGAGTAATGGTGGAGAAAAGGTTGTGGTTAATTCAACCTTTCAGATCCTATTACGAGGAGTTTACTACTACTACACTTGATTTGCATATCAATGTGTTGAGATTATTTGAAACGCACTTTTTGTTTTATATTAGTGCAAGTGGGAGTTTGTAGGGTTTTATGCCCTAAATAAAACTCATTTCAATATAATCAGATTTGTTTATTAATATAGATCAGAAATAACATTTAATGTTGCATGGTTCACATGATTTATTTCATGATTATATGTACATAATGTATAAATTCATCTGAAACCCTTTTCACATACTTGATCCTGTTTATTGTGTCGTCAACACATTGGAAAGTAAACATAACTATGTGAATAAAGTTTCCTAGATTTATCAGACATAGGGTTTTACTGATATGATAATCTACAACAAGAGTTTACTTGTATTTGGAGAAATACTATGTTCTTTCCAGAACATTGGTTAAAGTAAAGCTCAGGTTGGATGCATGGAGTATGCATCGGAAGGGACCGATATTGAACTTTGACTTAGATTTAATTAAACTTACCGTAAAATCTATTCAAGTCAATATCGCCTAGTTGATCCTAGATCAAATGATCTTAATCCAGATATGATTAGGCTCAATCTTGAAAGGCTATTCGTGTTCTTTGATTTGTTAGTTAAGCCTACTTTTAGGTCAGGGTGATACGTACATTTTGGGAACACGGTAGTGCAATTGAGTGGGAGCGCTATCATAAACATGGAATCTATAGCTTCTATCTGGCGAATAGTAAGCAAAGGATGATCTCCTTCGAGCTTGACCAAACGAACATAAATGGTGGAGTACTCATTTCACATAAGCTGAAATATCATTTATACGGGGTCAAGTGTTTTAAGGAATAAATACATTGTAGGGTGTAACGGTAATTTAATCCCTTTACAGTGTAGATCATTCATATAGAGGATCATTGATCAAATTAGGATTATAACAATGGATAACTAATGATGTGTCTATATGGTGGAACATATAGAGCATTCTATATACTGAGAGTGCAATTCTAAGTTCTATGCGTGGATTCAACGAAGAATTAATAAGTTAGTGAATTTTAGTGTTAAATTCTTGATCTACTTATTGGAAGCTCGGTTATATAGACCCATGGTCCCCCCACTAGTTGAGATAATATTGCTTGTAAGACTCATGTAATTGGTTTTGATTAATCAATTATAATTCTCAAATTAGACTATGTCTATTTGTGAATTTTTCACTAAGTAAGGGCGAAATTGTAAAGAAAGAGTTTATAGGGGCATATTTGTTAATTATGATACTTTGTATGGTTCAATTAATGAATATGATAAATGACAATATTATTTAATAATTATTTATAGTTATTAAATAGTTAGAATTGGCATTTAAATGGTTGAATTAGGAAATTGGTATTTTTGAGAAAATCAGATACAAAAGGTGTTAAAATTGCAAAATTGCAAAAAGCAAGGCCCAATCCACTAAGTGTAGGGCCAGCCACTTTTGTAGGAAATTTAAACTGATTTTTTTCATTATTTTAATGCCAAATAATTCAAACCTAACCCTAGTGGAATGCTATAAATAGATAGTGAAGGCTTCAGGAAATTTACACTTAAATTTTCTATTTTTCCTTCAGAGAAAAACCTGAGCCTTCTCTCTCCCTATCTTTAGCTGTCACTTCTTCTCTTCCCTCTTGAGAATTTCGAAATCCTTAGTGATTACAGTAGTGCCCACACACATCAAGTGATACCTCAATCATAGTGAGGAAGATCGTGAAGAAAGATCATCAGCAAAGGAGTTTCAGCATAAAAGATTCAGAGAAAGAGATCCAGGTTCAGATATTGATAATGCTCTGCTACAGAAAGGAATCAAGGGCTAGATATCTGAACGGAAGGAGTCATATTATTCCGCTGCACCCAATGTAAGGTTTCTTAAACTTTATATGTGTTTAATTTATCGTTTTAGAAAGTTCTTATTTAGGATGTTAATAAACATACTTGTGAGTAGATCTAAGATCCTGGTAAAATAATTTCCAACACCGGCGTCAGCCCCTCTCGATGCGATTTCGGCGGGCGTTCACGTTGGGTGATTGAGGTGTTTGAAAGCCATCTTGACAGACTTCATTGGCGACGGATGGGGGACACTCATCTAAAATCATCCGGCGTCACAACCGTCAACTGGGTGGTTACGTTGGTTTATTGAGGATGTTTGAAAGCTTTCCGAACCGACTTCGCTGTCGGAGAGATGTATTGCTGCCACTCTTTTGAAATCATCCTGCAACACCACCCTCTGATGGGATTTCGGCGGGCGTTCACGGTTGGTGATTGAGGATGTTTGAAAGCCATCTTGACCGACTTCATTGTCAAAAGGATGGGGACACTCGTCTAAAATCATGTGGCGTCACAACCATCAACTGGGTGGTTACGTTGGTTGATTCAGGATGTTTGAAAGTTGTCCGAACCGACTTCACTATCGGAGTGATGTATTGTCGACACTCATTTGAAATCCTCCGGCGTCACCACCTTTCGATGCGATTTCGGCGGCCGTTCACGTTGGGTGATTGAGGATGTTTGAAAGACATCTTGACCGAATTCATTGTAAGAAGGATGGGGGACACTCGTCCAAAATCATGCGGCGTCACAAACATGAACTTGGTGGTTACGTTGGTTGATTGTGGATGTTTGAAAGTTGTAGTGATGTATAGCTGACACTCATTTGAAATCATCCGGCGTCACAACACTAAACTGGGTGGTTACGTTGGTTTATTGAGGATGTTAGAAAGTTGTCCTAACCGACTTCATTGTCGGAGTGATGTATTGCTGACACTCATTTGAAATCATCCGGCGTCACCACCCTCCGCTTTGATTTCGACGGGCGCTCACGTTGGGTGATTGTGGATTTTTGAAAGCCATCTTGATCGACTTCATTGTCAGAAGGATAGAAGACACTCGTCTAAAATCATGCGGCGTCAAAACCATAAATTGGGTGGTTACGTCTGTTGATTCAGGATGTTTGAAAATTGTTCGAACCGACTTCACTGTCTTAGTGACGTATTGTCGACAGTCATTTGAAATCATCCGGCGTCACAACACTCAACTAGGTGGTTACGTTGGTTTATTGAGGATGTTTGAAAGTTGTCTGAACCGACTTCATTGTCGGAGTGATGTATTGCTGACACTCATTTGAAATCATCCGGCGTCACCACCCTCCGTTGTGATTTCGACGGGCGCTCACGTTGGGTGATTGAGGATGTTTGAAAGCCATCTTGATCGACTTCATTGTCAGAAGGATAGAAGACACTCGTCTAAAATCTTGCGGCGTCACAACCATAAACTGGGTGGTTACGTTGGTTGATTCAGGATGTTTGAAAGTTGTCCGAACCGACTTCACTGTCGCAGTGATGTATTGCCGACAGTCATTTGAAATCATCCGGCGTCAGCCCCTCTCGATGCGATTTCAGCGGGCGTTCACGTTGGGTGATTGAGGTGTTTGAAAGCCATCTTGAAAGACTTCATTGCCGACGGATGGGGGACACTCATCTAAAATCATCCGGCGTCACAACCGTCAACTGGGTGGTTACGTTGGTTTATTGAGGATGTTTGAAAGCTTTCCGAACCGACTTCGCTGTCGGAGAGATGTATTGCGGCCACTCTTTTGAAATCATCCTGCAACACCACCCTCTGATGGGATTTCGGCGGGCGTTCACGTTGGGTGATTGGGGATGTTTGAAAGCCATCTTGACCGACTTCATTGTCAAAAGGATGGGGACACTCGTCTAAAATCATGTGGCGTCACAACCATCAACTGGGTGGTTACGTTGGTTGATTCAGGATGTTTGAAAGTTGTCCGAACCGACTTCACTATCGGAGTGATGTATTGTCGACACTCATTTGAAATCCTCCGGCGTCACCACCTTTCGATGCGATTTTGGCGGCCGTTCACGTTGGGTGATTGAGGATGTTTGAAAGACATCTTGACCGAATTCATTGTCAGAAGGATGGGGGACACTCGTCCAAAATCATGCGGCGTCACAAACATTAACTTGGTGGTTACGTTGGTTGATTGTGGATGTTTGAAAGCTGTAGTGATGTATAGCTAACACTCATTTGAAATCATCCGGCGTCACAACACTAAACTGGGTGGTTACGTTGGTTTATTGAGGATGTTAGAAAGTTGTCCGAACCGACATCATTGTCGGAGTGATATATTGCTGACACTCATTTGAAATCATCCGGCGTCACCACCCTCCGATTTGATTTCGACGGGCGCTCACGTTGGGTGATTGAGGATGTTTGAAAGCCATCTTGATCGACTTCATTGTCAGAAGGATAGAAGACACTCGTCTAAAATCATGCGGCGTCAAAACCATAAATTGGGTGGTTACGTCTGTTGATTCAGGATGTTTGAAAATTGTTCGAACCGACTTCACTGTCTTAGTGACGTATTGTCGACAGTCATTTGAAATCATCCGGCGTCACAACACTCAACTAGGTGGTTACGTTGGTTTATTGAGGAAGTTTGAAAGTTGTCCGAACCGACTTCACTGTCGGAGTGATGTATTGCTGACACTCATTTGAAATCATCCGGCATCACCACCCTCCGTTGTGATTCGACGGGCGCTCACGTTGGGTGATTGAGGATGTTTGAAAGCCATCTTGATCGACTTCATTGTCAGAAGGATAGAAGACACTCGTCTAAAATCTTGCGGCGTCACAACCATAAACTGGGTGGTTACGTTGGTTGATTCAGGATGTTTGAAAGTTGTCCGAACCGACTTCACTATCGGAGTGATGTATTGCCGACAGTCATTTGAAATCTTCCGGCGTCAGCCCCTCTCGATGCGATTTCGGCGGGCGTTCACGTTGGGTGATTGAGGTGTTTGAAAGCCATCTTGACAGACTTCATTGCCGACGGATGGGGGACACTCATCTAAAATCATCCGGCGTCACAACCGTCAACTGGGTGGTTACGTTGGTTTATTGAGGATGTTTGAAAGCTTTCCGAACCGACTTCGCTGTCGGAGAGATGTATTGCTGCCACTCTTTTGAAATCATCCTGCAACACCACCCTCTGATGGGATTTCGGCGGGCGTTCACGTTGGGTGATTGAGGATGTTTGAAAGCCATCTTGATTGACTTCATTGTCAAAAGGATGGGGACACTCGTCTAAAATCATGTGGCGTCACAACCATAAACTGGGTGGTTACGTTGGTTGATTCAGGATGTTTGAAAGTTGTCCGAACCGACTTCACTATCAGAGTGATGTATTGCCGACACTCATTTGAAATCCTCTGGCGTCACCACCTTTCGATGCGATTTCGGCGGCCGTTCACGTTGGGTGATTGAGGATGTTTGAAAGCCATCTTGACCGAATTCATTGTTAGAAGGATGGGGGACACTCGTCCAAAATCGTGCGGCGTCACAAACATCAACTTGGTGGTTACATTGGTTGATTGAGGATGTTTGAAAGCTGTAGTGATGTATAGCTTGCAAGAACACGAATAGCCTTTCAAGATTGAACCCAATCATTACAGGATTAAGAACATTTGATCTAGGATCAACTTTGCGATATTGACTTGAATAGATTTTACGGTAAGTTTAATTAAATCTATGTCAAAGTTCAATATCGGTCCCTTCCGATGCATACTCCATGCATCCAACCTAAGCTTTACTTTAACCAATGTTCTGGAAAGAACATAGCATTTCTCGAAATGCAAGAAAACTCTTGTTGTAGATTATCATATCAGTAAAACCCTGTGTCTGATAAATCTAGGAAACTTTATTCACGTAGTCATGTTTACTTTCCAATGTGATGACAACACAATAAACAGGATCAAGTATGTGAAAAGGGTTTAAGATGAATTTATAAATCAAATAGATAAGCAATTGATAAAGTGAACCAAAACATACACAAATGAATGAAAAATACTTCTGTTTCTTTATTGATGTTGAATAAAATAGATTACATTGAAATGGAGTTTTATTTAGGACATAAAACCGAACAAACTCCCACTTGCACTAATATAAAACTAATCAGTACATATCAATTAATCCTAAATTCTGACGGTGCTTTTCAAAGGCTGTCACGGCCAGGACTTTGGTAAATGGATCAGCTAGGTTGTCCTCTGTGTCAACTTTCTCGACTAGTACATCCCCTCTTGCCTCGTATTCTCTGATAATGTGATACTTCCTTTCAATGTGTCTGCTTCTCTTGTGGCTTCGAGGTTCTTTACTGTTTGCTATTGCTCCATTGTTATCACAAAGTAAGACCAGAGGCTTTTCCATTCTAGGAACAACACCTATACTGGTGAAGAACTTTCTTAGCCAGACAAGTTCTTTAGCAGCTTCGTTTGCTATGTATTCAGCTTCCATAGTTGAGTCCGATATCGCGGTTTGTTTAGCACTTCTCCAAACCACTGCTCCACCCCCAAGAGTAAACACCATCCCAGATGTAGATTTCCTGTCTTCAAGACTTGCCTGGAAATCTTAATCAGTGTAGCCTGTGGGATTTAAAGCACCACCATTGTAGACTAACACAAGATTGCTTGTACTCTTCAAGTATTTCAGAATATACTTAACTGCATTCCAATGTTCATGTCCTGGATTAGACTGATACCGGCTCACGATTCCAACTGCATAACAGATGTCAGGTCTAGTGCATAACATTGGATACATTAGACTTCCAACTGCAGAGGCATAGGGAATTTTCCCATGTCCTCTATCTCTTGAGGATCAGTCGGAGACTGTTCCTTAGATAGACGAATACCATATCTAGAAGGCATGTTTGCCCCCATTGGTGTTGTTCATGGAGAATCTCTCTAAGACTTTGTCTATGTAGGTTGTTTGAGAGAGAGCAAGAGATCTGTTCTTCCGGTTTCTGATAATCTGAATACCAAGAACATAGGCTGCTTCACCCAGATCTTTCATATCGAATTAAGTGTTGAGCCATTCCTTGATGTGAGTCATTTTCTTGACATTGTTTCCAATAATCAAAATGTCATCAACATAAAGGACCAGGAATACTACTATTTGGTCTTCCTTGAGTTGGTAAACACAAGGTTCATCTTCATTCTGAAGAAAGCCGTAGGTCTTGATGATTTCATCAAACCTTTTGTTCCATGAGCGAGAAGCTTGCTTAAGTCCATAGATAGACCTGTTTAATTTGCAAACTTTCTTTTCCTACCCAGGAAGAACATAACCTTCTGGTTGCTCCATATAGATGGTTTCTTCAAGTACCCCATTAAGGAAGGCAGTCTTGAAATCCATTTGCCAGATTTCATAATCGAAAGCTGCAGCTATGGAGAGAAGAATTCGGATGGATTTGAGCATGGCTACAGGACTAAAAGTTTCCTCATAGTCCACGCCTTCTCTTTGGGTATAACCCTTGGCTACAAGTCTAGCTTTAAAAGTTTCGACTTCGCCTCCAGCTCCTCTTTTCTTCTTGTAAACCCACTTGCATCCTATCAGATGATAGTCGTCAGGTGCGTCTACATATTCCCAGACTTTGTTCTTTTTCATGGAATCCATTTCTGAATCCATGCCGGCTGACCATCGTTTCCGTTGTGGACTAGCCATTGCCTGTTTATAGGTTAATGGATCGTCTTCAATACTGTCTCCTACGACCCTATTGATTTCACCATCCAACCCATAACGAGCAGGTTTTGTTGAAACCCTCCCACTACGACGAGGTACGGTGATCTTCTGAACAGAAACTTTAGTAGTAGATTTCTCAGTTTGTTCAACTAAGGGAGTGGGATTGTCTTCTTCACGAGTGGAAGAGGACGGAATATTGGAAGGACTTATATCTGATAGCAATTCCTCTAGAACAACTTTACTTTTAGGTTTGTAGTCTTTAATATAGTTCTCTTCAAGGAAAGTAGCATTTGTAGAAACAAACACTTTGTTATCCTTGTTACTATAAAATAGTCCACTCCTAGTCTCTTTAGAATTTCCGACAAACATGCATACTTCGGTACGTGATTCAAGTTTGCCTTCTTTCTTTCTTAAGACATGAGCAGGGCACCCCCAAATTCTGTAGTGGCGTAAACTAGGTGTACGACCATTCCAAAGTTCGACGGGTGTCTTAGGGATTGCTTTAGATGGAACAACATTTGAAATGTCATTTGCCATATGTATAGCATATCCCCAGTAGGACGTAGACAGAGTTGAATAACTCAGGATAGATCTAACCATTTCCAAAAGAGTGCGATTTCTTCTTTCTGCAACTCCATTTTGTTGTGGAGTGCTTGGGGCAGTGTATTGGGATTCAATTCCAAGTTCAATTAAATGATCTTTGAACTGCATATCCATATATTCTCCACCCCTATCAGTTTGCAAGATCTTTAATGATTTACCTAATTGGTTTTGGGCCAAAGCATGAAACTCCTGAAACTTTTCAAACGTTTCAGATTTCTTTTGCATTAGGTAAAGAAAACTGTATCTAGAGAAATCGTCAATGAAAGTGACAAAATACTCATAACCACCTCGGGCTTTGACATTCAAAGGTCCGCAGATATCGGAATGCACTAACCCTAGAGGGATTTTGGCACGCTCTCCCTTTGCAGAGAAAGAACGTTTAGTCATTTTTCCTTCTAGGCAGGACTCGCATACTGGCAGTTCACCTAAGACGACATTTTTCAATGGACCGTCTTTGGTGAGCCTATTGAGTCTATCAAAGCCTATATGACCTAAACATAAATGCCATAGATAAGTTTGATCATCATTATCAATCTCTTTTTTTTTTTTTGAGGTTTCTAGGTCTAGCTACATTGAAAAGTTCACTACTTAGTGAGATTTGAGTATTCGGTCTTAAAACATAAAACCCTTGTTCCATTGTAGCAACACATATTTGAAATTCATTACGAGAAATTGAACAATTTGTACTCGAAAAATTCAATATATAAGATTGTGTTTGCAAACATGAGACACTAATCAAGTTTCTACTAAAGTTTGGAATAAATAAAACATTTTCTAAAATTAAAAATCTTTGTTGAAACTTGATGTGGGCATTTAGCTTTGACCGATACTAATTCGCCATTGCCAACTTTAAGCTTTAACTCTCCTGGAAGCAGATTTACCCAAGTTTCAAGCAACTGCAGTGAAGAACATACATGGTTAGTAGACCCAGAATCAACAATCCAGACGAATTTGTCGTTCTCTAAAACACATGATTCAAACACAAAAGCATTACCTTCGTTTGAATTTTTAGAAGCCTGGGACATCGTTCTTCATGATGTCCATTTTCATTACAATTCGAACATAGAAGATTATGTCTGATAATTGTACTTGAAGAAGCAGCTTTGCTAGATCCTTCATACCTAGTCCTTTTCCTCTGATTATGAATTGCAAACCCAGGGGGACCTATTGCAATCAGATTCCGTTCATGGGCTCGTAATTCTGCTTCGAGCTTGTCCATGTCAGAGGAGTTAGAATTGTTGATCATGTAAGAGATAACAAATTCATTATACTCCGGAGGAAGACTATTAAGGATGAGTTGGACCCATTGTTCTCTTGATAAATTAATTCCCAGTAGATTTGCTTTTTGGAACTTCAGATTCATCATCAACAGGTGCGAGTTTATGCAACTACCAGGATGCATTTTCATACTATAGAGTTCTTTTGCTAAGATATTAACTAGGAGAGGATTGGGGTGAGGGTTATTCATATACAACACATCAATAAAACAGAAGTAAGGTTTTGGCTCATAAATTCATACACAGTTCAGAAAATAGCAAGTAATGACATATGTTATAGAAATACTAAATCTAACATAGTTTATCTTCCAAGGTTTTTCAACGAACTGATACAGTGTCCCGTTTAGGCGAGAGTCAAAGCATCATCCATTGAATAGAGTTGTCAGCTCATCAAAAATGATAACCATTCTAGCAACCATTTATTCGATCAGGATTGGAATTCAGCGTTGTCTCGTTTAGGCGAGAGTCAAGGCAATTCTATCTTATGAGCTTCCACCATTGTTTCATAATTTGCAAGTCAAGTATGGTCGCCACCATTAGGGTGATCTATACCATACAAAACACTTACAAACTACTTATCTTTCGAGATTAATCGGTGCGAAATTGCTAATGAACGTTCCTCCATTAGGGAGGATTACTCACTAAAACAAACGCGATGTAAAACAAACAATGGAGATCGAATGTCTCTTGATTAAAAGCTCATTATTTAAAAATAATATATGTATTTTGTATAATCATTTTATTCGATATTATAATAATGAAAAATTACAAACTAAAGTTGGTTTAAATAAAAAATCAACTTCAATTAATTTTCAATTATTATTTAATTCGAAAAATAAATTCGAATAAATATCGAACAAGTTCCATATTATAATAATGAAAAATTACAAATCAAAGTTGGTTTAAATAAAAAATCAACTTTCATTAAATTTCAATTATTATTTAAATTCGAAAAATAAATTCGAATAATAAATGGAACAAATTTGAAAATATCTTATTTAAGTTTTTTTAGAAGAATCTAAAAAATCAACTTAAATGTCTTTCAAATCTGATTTAATTAAATTAAAATTAAGTTGTAACCACTTAATTTGAAGATATTCCATTTTAAGTTAATATTCGAAAAGATATTAACCTAAAAAATATCTATAATATTCCATTTTAAATTAATATTCGAAAAGATATTAACTTAAAAAAATATCTAAAGAATCTTAATAACCAATGCCTAAAATTTCTCAACTTAATTTTGAATTTTTAAATCCAAAAGATATTCAGATTTAAGTTGGTTAGTTGTAGATAACTAAATATCAACTTAAATAGGAATATTTAATGAAAAATTTAAATTAAGCTTCAGAAAGAATCTAGATGGTTATAATTCTATATTTAATTAAATACAAGAAAATACATATAGTTTAGCTTAGAATATAAAATTCTTTAAACTATGGTTTTCTTAAATTAATTTCAAAATAAATGAAATTAATTATGTTGCTAATCAATTTTATTAGGTTAAACTAGTGTAATTAACCTAGTACAGTTATTCAAATCAGGCAAATGGGCCTTCACAATTGGGGTGGTTCATGTGAGGGGGTCGGGTTCGCATGTCGTACCCACTTCTATGGCTCCCAACTCTCACACAAGGCCCAAAAGAGAGGAATTTAACCTTAAAATGAACAAATGTTATTAATTGAATAGGCCCAAAAACTAAATGGGCCTAAATAAAATCTATCAAGAACTATGATAATTTATTTAGCAACAACAACCTATATGCATCTATAATGAAATTAAACACATAGGCTCACACAGGCACACTTTGGATGGGTCCTATCATGTTGCTAGGTCATACACAGATGAAAGAAGATTGTAAATATACCTGTTACAAATTATTTACTTGACCAAGGGAGCCATCAGATCATTAGATCTGACAAAAAGTAACCATGGCTATTTGCAATCAAGTAATAATAGGTTTTGAAAACTTACACACAAGCTAAAACACATACTCCCGCAACAAGGTTAGCTGGATAGTTGGATGTAGGATTTAAATAATTTCGAAAAATAATTAATTAAATAAAAAAAAAATATTTTTCGAAAATTTTAAAAATTTAAAAAAAAAATCGAAATTAAATTAAAAATTTAAATTTACAATTAAACCTACAATTTTGAAAAAATACGTTTCAACCAACCTAAATATCATTTCAAAATTTACTAACTAATTTTAAAAAATTAAATGTTATTTTATAAATAAAAATTAAATAAAAAATTAAAAAAAAAGATAAATGAATATCTTTTTCAGATTTTAAATGTAATTTAAATAAATAAAATAACAAAATTTAAAAGTTAGCAAAATATCTTACATCTATTTAAAATTACATGATTATAGTTATCTTATTTTAAATTTAAATAAGGTCAAATTATTTAAAAAAAAATTAATTTAAAAAATTTAAAATCTGACCTTAAATTTAAAAATAAGATAAGATATAATCAAATTTAAAAATAAGATAGATTATTAAGCAAAAAAAAGATAGATACTAACTATTTTTAAATTCAAATTACACTAATATCATGAATTAAATTTAAAAAATATTAAATTAATTCATTATGATAATTAGAGTTGAATTAGGAATAGTAATAGTATAAATACAGAACTACACAAAAATTCGGAAGTTAATTCCATTAAAAAGCATGAAAAAACGAAGAAAAACGAAAAAATTGCAAGCTGTACGGACGGGATGTAGTGCATACCCATCCGCGCGCGCGTGCTGGGTGCTGGGCCGAGTTTGCTTGGCGGAATGCGTGTCACGCATGATTATTGCGCGCGCAGGTGGGTTTCAGCAACCCTATCTTTTTTCGAATCTTCAAAAAATCATAACTAATTCAAATTAAATCGAAATTGAGTTCTGTAAAAAAGTAACTTGCTTAATTTTTTCCATACTATCCAATAAAAATAATTCCAGAAACAGATATTCAATTATTTTTCACGAAAAATTCACAAACACCAATCAATCATCAAATAACACTCAATACAACTTGATACCATCCAAAAAACATCAAACAATCGTTTTAAAGTCCAAATTTCTAGCAAGCAAATCAATTACCATGGCTCTGAGGCCAGTTGTTGGAAATTATTTTACCAGGATCTTAGATCTACTCACAAATATGTTTATTAACACCCTAAATATGAACTTTCTAAAACGATGAAATAAACACATATAAAGTTAGGAAACCTTACATTGGGTGCAGCGGAATTAAATGACTCCTTCCGTTCAGATCTCTAACCCTTGTATCCTTTCTGTCACAGAGTATTATTAAGATCTGAACCTGGATCTCTTTCTCTGAATCTTTGATGCTGAAACTCCTTTGCTGATGATCTTTCTTCACGATCTTCCTCACTATGATTGAGGTATTGCTTGCTGTGTGTGGGCACTACTCTAATCACTAAGGGGTTTCGAAATTATCAAGGAAGAAGAGAGAGAGAGGGTGGCGGCCAAGGTAGAGAGAGAAAGGCTCAGGTTTTCTGAATCAAAAGTGTAATTTTCCTGAAGCCTTCACTACCTATTTATAGCATTCCACTAGGGCTAGGTTTGAATTATTTGGCATTAAAATAATGAAAATATCAGTTTAAATTGCCTACAAAAGTGGCCGGCCATGGCTTATTGGGTTTGGGCCTTGCTTTTTTCAATTTAGCAGTTTTAACACTTTTGTATTTGATTTTCTCAAAAACGCCAATTTTCTAATTCAACCATTTAAATGCCAATTCTAACTATTTAATAACTATAAATAATTATGAAATAATATTTTCATTTATCATATTTATTAATTGAACCATACAAAGTATCATAATTAACAAATATGCCCCTAACAACTCTTTCTTTACAATTTCGCCCTTACTTAGTGAAAATTTACCAAATAGACATAGTCTAATTTGAGAATTATAATTGATTAATCAAAACCAATTACATGAGTCTTACAAACAATATTATCTCAACTAGTGCGGGGACCATGGGTCTATATAACCGAGCTTCCAATAAGTAGATCAAGAATTTAGCACTCAAATTCACTAACTTATTAATTCTTCGTTGAATCCACGCATAGAACTTAGAATTGCACTCTCGGTATATAGAATGCTCTATATGTTCCACCATATAGACGCATCATTAGTTATCCATTGTTATAATCCTAATGTGATCAATGATCCTCTATATGAATGATCTACACTTTAAAGGGATTAGATTACCGTAACACCCTACTATGTATTTTATCCTTAAAACACTTGACCCCGTATAAATGATATTTCAGCTTATGTGAAATGAGTACTCCACCCTTTATGTTCGTTTGGTCAAGCTCGAAGGAGATCATCCTTTGCTTACTATTCGCTAGATAGAAGCTATAGATTCCATGTTTATGCTAGCGCTCCCACTCAATTGCACTATCGTGTTCCCAAAATGTACGTATCACCCTGACCTAAAAGTAGGCTTAACTAACAAATCAAAGAACACGAATAGCCTTTCAAGATTGAACCCAATCATTACAGGATTAAGAACATTTGATCTAGGATCAACTTGGCGATATTGACTTGAATAGATTTTACGGTAAGTTTAATTAAATCTATGTCAAAGTTCAATATCGGTCGCTTCTGATGCATACTCCATGCATCCAACCTAAGCTTTACTTTAACCAATGTTCTGGAAAGAACATAGCATTTCTCGAAATGCAAGAAAACTCTTGTTGTAGATTATCATATCAGTAAAACCCTGTGTCTGATAAATCTAGGAAACTTTATTCACGTAGTCATGTTTACTTTCCAATGTGATGACAACACAATAAACAGGATCAAGTATGTGAAAAGGGTTTAAGATGAATTTATAAATCAAATAGATAAGCAATTGATAAAGTGAACCAAAACATACACAAATGAATGAAAAATACTTCTGTTTCTTCATTGATGTTGAATAAAATAGATTACATTGAAATGGAGTTTTATTTAGGGCATAAAACCCAACAGGACACTCGTCTAAAATCATCCAGCGTCACAACCATCAACTGGGTGCTTACGTTGGTTGATTGAGGATGTTAAAAAGCTGTCTGGACCGACTTCACTGTCGGAGTGATGTATTGCTGACACTCATTTGAAATCATCCGGTGTCACCACCCTCTGATGGGATTTCGGCGGGGGTTCACGTTGGGTGATTGAGGATGTTTGAAAGCCATCTTCACCGACTTCATTGCCAGAACGATGGGGGACACTCGTCTAAAATCATGCGGCGTCACAACCATACTCTGTGTGGTTAAGTTGGTTGATTAAGGATGTTTGAAAGCTGTCCGGACCAACTTCACTGTCAGAGTGATGTATTGCTGACACTCATTTGAAATCATCCGGTGTGACCACCCTCCGATGGGATTTCGGCGGGCGTTCACGTTGGATGATTGAGGATGTTTGAAAGCCATCTTCACCGACTTCATTGCAAGAACGATGGGGGACACTCGTCTAAAACCATGCGGCGTCACAACCATACTCTATGTGGTTACGTTGGTTGATTGAGGATGTTTGAAAGCTTCCCAGACCGACTTAACTTTCGGAGTGATGTATTGCTGACACTAATTTGAAAAAATCCGGCGTTACGAGCCTCCGATGGGATTCGGGCGAGCGTTCACGTGGGGTGATTGAGGATGTTTGAAAGCCATCTTGTTTGACTTCATTGTAAGAAGGATGGGGGACACTCGTCTAAAATCATGCGGCGTCACAACCATCAACTGAGTGGTTACGTTGGTTTATTGAGGATGTTTGAAAGCTGTCCGAACCGACTTCACTGTCGGAGTGATGTATTGCTGACACTCATTTGAAATCATCCTGCGTCACCAATCTCCGATGGGATTTCAGCGGGTGTTCACGTTGGGTGATTGAGGATGTTTGAAAGCTATCTTGACCGACTTCATTGTCAGAAGGATGGGGGACACTCGTCTAAAATCATCCGGTGTCACAACCATCTACTGGGTGGTTACGTTGGTTGATTGAGGATGTTTGAAAGCTGTCTGAACCAACTTATCTATCAAAGTGATGTTTTCCTGACACTCATTTGAAATCATTCGTTGTCACCACCCTCCGATGGGATTTCGGTAGGCGTTCACGTTGGGTGATTCAGGATGTTTGAAAGCCACCTTGATCGAATTGATTGTTAGAAGGATGGGGGACACTCGTCAAAAATCATGCGGCGTCACAACCATCAATTGGGAGGTTATGTTGGTTGATTGAGGATTTTTGAAAGCTGTCCGAACTGACTTCACTGTCGGAGTGATGTATTGCTGACACTCATTTGAAATCATCCAGCGTCACCACCCTCCGATGGGATTTCGGCGGGTGTTCACGTTGGGTGATTGAGGATGTTTGAAAGCTATCTTGACCGACTTCATTGTCAGAAGGGTGGGGGACACTCGTCTAAAATCATCCGGTGTCACAACCATCTACTGGGTGGTTACGTTGGTTGATTGAGGATGTTTGAAAGCTGTCTGAACCAACTTATCTATCAGAATGATGTTTTCCTGACACTCATTTGAAATCATTCGTTGTCACCACCCTCCGATGGTATTTCGGTAGGCGTTCACGTTGGGTGATTCAGGATGTTTGAAAGCCACCTTGATCGAATTGATTGTTAGAAGGATGGGGGACACTCGTCAAAAACCATGCGGCGTCACAACCATCAATTGGGTGGTTATGTTGGTTGATTGAGGATTTTTGAAAGCTGTCCGAACTGACTTCACTGTCGGAGTGATGTATTGCTGACACTCATTTGAAATCATCCAGCGTCACCACCCTCCGATGGGATTTCGGCGGGAGTTCACGTTGGGTGATTCAGGATGGTTGAAAGCCATGTTGAGTGACTTGTCAGAAGGATGGGGGACACTCGTCTAAAATCATGCGGGGTCACAACCATCAACTGGGTGGTTACATTACTTGATTGAGGATGTTTGAAAGCTTTCCGAACTGACTTCACTGTCGGAGTGAATATTGCTGAAACTCATTTAAAATCATGCGGCGTCACAACCATCAACTGGGTGGTTACGTTGGTTGATTGAGGATGTTTGAAAGCTATCTGAACCGACTTCACTGTCGGAGTGATGTATTGCTGACACCCATTTGAAATCATCCGGTGTCACCACCCTCCGATGGGATTTCGGCGGGCGTTCACGTTGGGTGATGAGGATGTTTGAAAGCAAATCATGCGGCATTACAACCATACTCTGTGTGGTTAAGTTGGTTGATTGAGGATGTTTGAAATCTGTCCGGACCAACTTCACTGTCAGAGTGATGTATTGCTGACACTCATTTGAAATCATCCGGTGTGACCACCCTCCGATGGGATTTCGCCGGGCGTTCACGTTGGGTGATTGAGGATGTTTGACAGCCATCTTCACCGAATTCATTGCAAGAACGATGGGGGACACTTGTCTAAAATCATGCGGCGTCACAACCATACTCTGTGTGGTTACGTTGGTTGATTGAGGATGTTTGAAAGCTTTCCGGACCGACTTAACTGTCGGAGTGATGTATTGCTAACACTAATTTTAAATAATCCGGCGTCACCACCCGCCGATGGGATTTGGGCGAGCGTTCACGTGGGGTGATTGACGATGTTTGAAAGCCATCTTGACTGACTTCATTGTCAGAAGGATGGGGGACACTCGTCTAAAATCATGCGGCGTCACAACCATCAACTAAGTGGTTGCGTTGGTTTATTAAGGATGTTTGAAAGCTGTCCGAACCGACTTCACTGTCAGAGTGATGTATTGCTGACACTCATTTGAAATCATCCTGCGTCACCACCCTCCGATGGGATTTCAGCGGGCGTTCAAGTTGGGTGATTGAGGATGTTTGAAAGCCATCTTGACCGACTTCATTGTCATAAGGATGGGGGACACTCGTCAAAAATCATGCGGCGTCACAACCATCAACTGGGTGGTTACGTTGGTTGATTGAGGATGATTGAAAACTGTCCGAAACGACTTCACTGTGGAAGTGATGTATTGCTGACTCTCATTTGAAATCATCCGGTGTCACCACCCTCCGATGGGATTTCAGCGTGCGTTCACATTGGGTGATTGAGGATTTTTGAAAGCCATCTTGACCGACTTCATTGTCAGAACGATGGGGGACACTTGTCTAAAATCATCCAGCGTCACAACCATCAACTAGGTGGTTACGTTGGTTGATTGAGGATGTGTGAAACTTGTCTGAACCAACTTAACTATCTGAGTGATTTTTGGTTGACACTCAGTTGAAATCATTCGGTGTCACCACCCTCTGATCGGATTTCAGTAGGCGTTCACGTTGGGCGATTGGGGATGTTTGAAAGCCATCTTGATCGACTTCATTGTAAGAAGGATAGGCAACACTCGTCTGAAATCATGCGGCGACACAACTATCAACTGGGTTGTTACGTTGGTTGATTGAGGATGTTTGAAAGCTGTCCGAACTGGCTATACTATCAGAGTGATGTGTTGCTGACACTCATTTGAAATCATCCAGCGTCACCACCCTCCGATGGGATTTCAGTGGGCATTCACGTTGGGTGATTGAGAATGTTTGAAAGCGATCTTCAATGATTTCTTTGCCAGAAGGATGGGGTACACTTGTCTAAAATCATGCGGCGTCACAACCATCAAGTGGGTGGTTACTTTTGTGGACTAACGATGTTTGAAAGCTGTCGGAACTGACTTAACTGTCGGAGTGATGTATAGTTGACAGTCATTTGAATTCATTCGATGACACCACCCTATGATTGGATTTCGGCGGGCGTTCACATTGGGTGATTAGGGATGCTTGAAAGCCATCTTGAGTGACTTCATTTTTCAGAAGGATGGGGGACACTCGTCTAAAATCATGCGGCGTCACAAACATCAAATAGATGGTTACGTTACTTGATTAAGGATGTTTGAAAGCTTTCCGAACTGACTTCACTGTCGAAGTGATGTATTGCTGACACTCATTTGAAATCATCTGGTGTTACCACCATCTGATGGGATTTTGGCTGGCGTTCACGTTGGGTGATTGAGGATGTTTGAAAGCCATCTTGACCCACTTCATTGTCAGAAGGATGGGGGACACTCGTCTAAAATCATGCCGCGTCTGAACCATCAACTGGCTGTTTACGTTGGTTGATTGAGGATGTTTGAAAGATGTTCCAACAAACTTCACTGTCTGAGTGATCTATTTCTGACACTCATTTTAAGTCATCCGGAGTCACAACCATCAAGTGGCTGGTTACGTTGGTTGATTGAGGATGTTTGAAAGCTTTCTGAACCGACTTCACCGTCGGAGTGATGTATTGCTTACGCTCATTTGAAATCATCCGGTGTCACCACCCTCCAATGGGATTTCAGAGGGCATTCACGTTGGGTGATTGAGGATGTTTTAGAGCCATCTTGAGCGACTTCATGGTCAGAAGGATAGGGGACACTCGTCTAAAATCATTCGGCGTCACAACAATCAACTGGGTGGTTACGTTACTTGATTGAGGATGTTTTAAAGCTTTTTGAACTGACTTCACTGTCGGAAGGATGTATTGCTGACACTCATTTAAAATCATGCGGCGTCACAACCATCAACTGGGTGATTACGTTGGTTGATTGAGGATGTTTGAAAGCTGTCTGAACCGACTTCACTGTCGGAGTGGTGTATTGCTGACACTCATTTGAAATTATCCGGTGTCACCACCCTCCGATGGGATTTCGGCGGGCGTTCACGTTGGGTGATTGAGGATGTTTGAGAGCCATCTTCACCGACTTCATTGCCAGAACGATGGAGGACACTCGTCTAAAATCATGCGACGTCATAACCATCAACTGGGTGGTTACGTTAGTTGATTAAGGATGTTTGAAAGCTGTCTGAACCGACTTCACTGTCGGAATGATGTATCGCTGACACTCATTTGAAATCATCGGGTGTCACCACCCTCCAATGGGATTTCGGCGGGCGTTCACGTTGGGTGAGTGAGGATGTTTGAGAGCCATCTTCACTGACTTCATTGTCAGAAGGATGGGGGACACTCGTCAAAAATCATGCGTCGTCACAACCATCAACTTTCTTGTTACGTTGGTTGATTGAGGATGTTTGAAAGCTGTTCGAACTGACTTCACTATCAGAGTGATTTATTGCTGACACTCATTTGAAATCATCCTGCGTCACCACCCTCCGATGGGATTTCGGCGGGCGTTCACGTTGGGTGATTGAGGATGTTTGAAAGCCATCTTCACCGACTTTATTGCCAGAATGATGGGGGACACTCGTCTAAAATCATGCGGCGTCACAACCATACTTTGTGTGGTTACGTTGGTTGATTGAGGATGTTTGACAGCTTTCCGGACCGACTTAACTGTCGGAGTGATGTATTGCTGACACTAATTTGAAATAATCCGGCGTCACCAGCCTCCGATGGGATTTGGGCGAGCATTCACGTGGGGTGATTGAGGATTTTTGAAAGCCATCTTGACTGACTTCATTGTCAGAAGGATGGGGGACACTCGTCTAAAATCATGCGGCGTCACAACCATCAACAAAGTGGTTACGTTGGTTTATTGAGAATGTTTGAACGCTGTCCAACCGTACTTAACTGTCGGAGTGATGTATTGCTGACACTCATTTGAAATCATCCAGCGTCACCACCCTCCGACGGGATTTTGACGGGCGTTCACGTTGGGTGATTGAGGATGTTTGAAAACTATCTTGACCGACTTCATGGTCAGAAGGATAGGGGACACTCGTCTAAAATCATTCGGCGTCACAACAATCAACTGGGTGGTTACGTTACTTGATTCAGGATGTTTTAAAGCTTTCTGAACTGACTTCACTGTCTGAAGGATGTATTGCTGACACTCATTTAAAATCATGCGCCGTCACAACCATCAACTGGGTGGTTACGTTTGTTGATTGAGGATGTTTGAAAGCTGTCTGAACCGACTTCACTGTCGGAGAGATGTATTGCTGACACTCATTTGAAATTATCCGGTGTGACCACCCTCAGATGGGATTTCAGCAGGCGTTCACGTTGGGTGATTGAGGATGTTTGAAAGCCATCTTGATCGAATTGATTGTTAGAAGGATGGGGGACACTCGTCTAAAATCATTCGGCGTCACAACCATCAATTGGGTGGTTACGTTGGTTGATTGAGGATGTTTGAAAGCCATCTTGAGTGACTTCATTGTCAGAAGGATGGGGGACACTCGTCTAAAATCATGCTGCGTCACAACCATCAACTGGGTGGTTACGTTACTTGATTGAGTATGTTTGAAAGCTTTCCGAACTGACTTCACTGTCGGAGTGATGTATTGCTGACACTCATTTAAAATCATGCGGCGTCACAACCATCAACTGGGTGGTTACGTGGGTTGATTGAGGATGTTTGAAGGCTATCTGAACCGACTTCACTGTCGTAGTGATGTATTGCTGACACTCATTTGAAATCATCCGGTGTCACCACACTCCGATGGGATTTCGGCGGGCGTTCACGTTGTGTGATTGAGGATGTTTGAGAGCCATCTTCACCGACTTCATTGCCAGAACGATGGGGAACACTCGTCTAAAATCATGCGGCGTCACAACCATCAACTGGGTGGTTACGTTGGTCGATTGAGGATGTTTGAAAGTGGTCTAAACTGACTTCACTGTCAGAGTGATGTATTGCTGACACTCATTTGAAATCATCGGGTGTCACCACCCTCCAATGGGATTTCGGCGGGCGTTCACGTTGGGTGAGTGAGGATGTTTGAGAGCCATCTTCACTGACTTCATTGTAAGAAGGATGGGGGACACTCGTCTAAAATCATGCGGTGTAACAACCATCAACTGGGTGGTTAGGTTGGTTGATTCAGGATGTTTAAAAGATGTCTGAACCAACTTAACTATCCGAGTGATGTTTTGTGACACTTAGTTAAAATCATCCTGCGTCACCACCCTCCGATGGGATTTCGACGGGCGTTCACGTTGGGTGATTCAGGACGTTTGAAAGCCATCTTGACCGAATTCATTGTAAGAAGGATGAGGGACACTCGTCTAAAATAATGCGTCATCACAACCATCAACTTTCTTGTTACGTTGGTTGATTGAGGTTGTTTGAAAGCTGTTCGAGCCGACTTCACTGTCGGAGTGATGTATTGCTGACACTCATTTGAAATCATCCTGCGTCACCACCCTCCGATGGGATTTCGGCGGGCGTTCACGTTGGGTGATTGAGGATGTTTGGAAGCCATCTTCACCGACTTCATTGCCAGAACGATGGGGGACACTCTTCTAAAATCATGCGGCGTCAGAACCATCAACTGGGTGGTTACGTTGGTTGATTGAGCATGTTTGAAAGCTGTCCGAACTGACTTCAATGTAAGAGTGATGTATTGCTGACACTCATTTGTAATCATCCTGCGTCACCAATCTCCGATGGGATTTTGACGGGCGTTCACGTTGGGTGATTGAGGATGTTTGAAAACTATCTTGACCGACTTCATTGTCAGAAGGATGGGGGACACTCGTCTAAAATCATCTGGTGTCACAACCATCTACTGGGTGGTTATGTTGGTTGATTGAGGATGTTTGAAAGCTGTCTGAACCAACTTATCTATCAGAGTGATGTTTTGCTGACACTCATTTGAAATCATCCATTGTCACCACCCTACGATGGGATTTTGGCAGGCGTTCACGTTGGGTGATTGAGGATGTTTGAAAGCCATCTTGATCGAATTGATTGTTAGAAGGATGGTGGACACTCGTCTAAAATCATGCGGCGTCACAACCATCAATTGGGTGGTTACGTTGGTTGATTAAGGATGTTTGAAGGCTGTTCGAACAGACTTCACTGTCGGAGTGATGTATTGCTGACACTCATTTGAAATCATCCAGCGTCACCACCCTCCGATGGGATTTCGGCGGGCGTTCACGTTGGGTGATTGAGGATCTTTTAGAACCATCTTCACCGACTTCATTGCAAGAACGATGGGGGACACTTGTCTAAAATCATGCGGCGTCACAACCATACTCTGTGTGGTTACGTTGGATGATTGAGGATGTTTGAAAGCTTTCTGGACCGACTTAACTGTTGGGGTGATGTATTGCTGACACTAATTTGAAATAATCCGGCGTCACCAGCCTCTGATGGGATTTGGGCGAGCGTTCACGTGGGGTGATTGAGGATTTTTTAAAGCCATCTTGACTGACTTCATTGTCAAAGAATGGGGGACACTCGTCTAAAATCATGCGGTGTAACAACCATCAACTGGGTGGTTAGGTTGGTTGATTCAGGATGTTTGAAAGATGTCTGAACCAACTTAACTATCTGAGTGATGTTTTGTGACACTTAGTTAAAATCATCCTGCGTCACCACCCTCCGATGGGATTTCGACGGGCGTTCACGTTGGGTGATTCAGGACGTTTGAAAGCCATCTTGACCGAATTCATTGTAAGAAGGATGAGGGACACTCGTCTAAAATAATGCGTCATCACAACCATCAACTTTCTTGTTACGTTGGTTGATTGAGGTTGTTTGAAAGCTGTTCGAGCCGACTTCACTGTCGGAGTGATGTATTGCTGACACTCATTTGAAATCATCCTGCGTCACCACCCTCCGATGGGATTTCGGCGGGCGTTCACGTTGGGTGATTGAGGATGTTTGGAAGCCATCTTCACCGACTTCATTGCCAGAACGATGGGGGACACTCTTCTAAAATCATGCGGCGTCAGAACCATACTCTGTGTGGTTAAGTTGGTTGATTGAGGATGTTTATAAGCTGTCCGGACCAACTTCATTGTCAGAGTGATGTATTGCTGACACTCATTTGAAATTATCCGGTGTGACCACCCTCAGATGGGATTTCAGCAGGCGTTCACGTTGGGTGATTGAGGATGTTTGAAAGCCATCTTGATCGAATTGATTGTTAGAAGGATGGGGGACACTCGTCTAAAATCATGCGGCGTCACAACCATCAATTGGGTGGTTACGTTGGTTGATTAAGGATGTTTGAAAGCTGTTCGAACAGACTTCACTGTCGGAGTGACGTATTGCTGACACTCATTTGAAATCATCCAGCGTCACAACCCTCCGATGGGATTTCGGCGGGCGTTCACGTTGGGTGATTGAGGATCTTTTAGAGACATCTTCACCGACTTCATTGCAAGAACGATGGGGGACACTTGTCTAAAATCATGCGGCGTCACAACCATACTCTGTGTGGTTACGTTGGTTGATTGAGGATGTTTGAAAGCTTTCCGGACCGACTTAACTGTTGGAGTGATGTATTGCTGACACTAATTTGAAATAATCCGCGTCACCGGCCTCGATGGGATTTGGGCGAGCGTTCACGTGGGGTGATTGAGGATTTTTGAAAGCCATCTTGACTGACTTCATTGTCAAAGAATGGGGGACACTCGTCTAAAATCATGCGGCGTCACAACCATCAACTAAGTGGTTACGTTGGTTTATTGAGGATGTTTGAAAGCTGTCAGAACCGACTTCACTGTCGGAGTGATGTATTGCTGACACTCATTTGAAATCATCCTGCGTCACCAACCTCCGATCGGATTTCGGCGGGCGTTCACGTTGGGTGACTGAGGATGTTTGAAAGCCATCTTGACCGACTTTATTGTCAGAAGGATGGGGGACACTCGTCTAAAATCATACGGCGTCACAACCATCAACTGGGTGGTTACGTTGGTTGATTGAGCATGTTTGAAAGCTGTCCGAACTGACTTCAATGTAAGAGTGATGTATTGCTGACACTCATTTGTAATCATCCTGCGTCACCAATCTCCGATGGGATTTTGACGGGCGTTCACGTTGGGTGATTGAGGATGTTTGAAAACTATCTTGACCGACTTCATTGTCAGAAGGATGGGGGACACTCGTCTAAAATCATCTGGTGTCACAACCATCTACTGGGTGGTTATGTTGGTTGATTGAGGATGTTTGAAAGCTGTCTGAACCAACTTATCTATCAGAGTGATGTTTTGCTGACACTCATTTGAAATCATCCATTGTCACCACCCTACGATGGGATTTCGGCGGGCGTTCACGTTGGGTGATTGAGGATGTTTGAAAGCCATCTTGATCGAATTGATTGTTAGAAGGATGGTGGACACTCGTCTAAAATCATGCGGCGTCACAACCATCAATTGGGTGGTTACGTTGGTTGATTAAGGATGTTTGAAGGCTGTTCGAACAGACTTCACTGTCGGAGTGATGTATTGCTGACACTCGTTTGAAATCATCCAGCGTCACCACCCTCCGATGGGATTTCGGCGGGCGTTCACGTTGGGTGATTGAGGATCTTTTAGAACCATCTTCACCGACTTCATTGCAAGAACGATGGGGGACACTTGTCTAAAATCATGCGGCGTCACAACCATACTCTGTGTTGTTACGTTGGATGATTGAGGATGTTTGAAAGCTTTCTGGACCGACTTAACTGTTGGGGTGATGTATTGCTGACACTAATTTGAAATAATCCGGCGTCACCAGCCTCTGATGGGATTTGGGCGAGCGTTCACGTGGGGTGATTGAGGATTTTTTAAAGCCATCTTGACTGACTTCATTGTCAAAGAATGGGGGACACTCGTCTAAAATCATGCGGTGTAACAACCATCAACTGGGTGGTTAGGTTGGTTGATTCAGGATGTTTGAAAGATGTCTGAACCAACTTAACTATCTGAGTGATGTTTTGTGACACTTAGTTAAAATCATCCTGCGTCACCACCCTCCGATGGGATTTCGACGGGCGTTCACGTTGGGTGATTCAGGACGTTTGAAAGCCATCTTGACCGAATTCATTGTAAGAAGGATGAGGGACACTCGTCTAAAATAATGCGTCATCACAACCATCAACTTTCTTGTTACGTTGGTTGATTGAGGTTGTTTGAAAGCTGTTCGAGCCGACTTCACTGTCGGAGTGATGTATTGCTGACACTCATTTGAAATCATCCTGCGTCACCACCCTCCGATGGGATTTCGGCGGGCGTTCACGTTGGGTGATTGAGGATGTTTGGAAGCCATCTTCACCGACTTCATTGCCAGAACGATGGGGGACACTCTTCTAAAATCATGCGGCGTCAGAACCATACTCTGTGTGGTTAAGTTGGTTGATTGAGGATGTTTATAAGCTGTCCGGACCAACTTCATTGTCAGAGTGATGTATTGCTGACACTCATTTGAAATTATCCGGTGTGACCACCCTCAGATGGGATTTCAGCAGGCGTTCACGTTGGGTGATTGAGGATGTTTGAAAGCCATCTTGATCGAATTGATTGTTAGAAGGATGGGGGACACTCGTCTAAAATCATGCGGCGTCACAACCATCAATTGGGTGGTTACGTTGGTTGAT
This sequence comes from Cannabis sativa, assembly GCF_029168945.1. Lineage (NCBI taxonomy): Eukaryota > Viridiplantae > Streptophyta > Magnoliopsida > Rosales > Cannabaceae > Cannabis > Cannabis sativa. The sequence continues at coordinate 39,160,348 of NC_083606.1, read as the reverse complement.
TAAGGATGTTTGAAAGCTGTTCGAACAGACTTCACTGTCGGAGTGACGTATTGCTGACACTCATTTGAAATCATCCAGCGTCACAACCCTCCGATGGGATTTCGGCGGGCGTTCACGTTGGGTGATTGAGGATCTTTTAGAGACATCTTCACCGACTTCATTGCAAGAACGATGGGGGACACTTGTCTAAAATCATGCGGCGTCACAACCATACTCTGTGTGGATACGTTGGTTGATTGAGGATGTTTGAAAGCTTTCCGGACCGACTTAACTGTTGGAGTGATGTATTGCTGACACTAATTTGAAATAATCCGGCGTCACCAGCCTCTGATGGGATTTGGGCGAGCGTTCACGTGGGGTGATTGAGGATTTTTGAAAGCCATCTTGACTGACTTCATTGTCAAAGAATGGGGGACACTCGTCTAAAATCATGCGGCGTCACAACCATCAACTAAGTGGTTACGTTGGTTTATTGAGGATGTTTGAAAGCTGTCAGAACCGACTTCACTGTCGGAGTGATGTATTGCTGACACTCATTTGAAATCATCCTGCGTCACCAACCTCCGATCGGATTTCGGCGGGCGTTCACGTTGGGTGACTGAGGATGTTTGAAAGCCATCTTGACCGACTTTATTGTCAGAAGGATGGGGGACACTCGTCTAAAATCATACGGCGTCACAACCATCAACTGGGTGGTTACGTTGGTTGATTGAGCATGTTTGAAAGCTGTCCGAACTGACTTCAATGTAAGAGTGATGTATTGCTGACACTCATTTGTAATCATCCTGCGTCACCAATCTCCGATGGGATTTTGACGGGCGTTCACGTTGGGTGATTGAGGATGTTTGAAAACTATCTTGACCGACTTCATTGTCAGAAGGATGGGGGACACTCGTCTAAAATCATCTGGTGTCACAACCATCTACTGGGTGGTTATGTTGGTTGATTGAGGATGTTTGAAAGCTGTCTGAACCAACTTATCTATCAGAGTGATGTTTTGCTGACACTCATTTGAAATCATCCATTGTCACCACCCTACGATGGGATTTTGGCAGGCGTTCACGTTGGGTGATTGAGGATGTTTGAAAGCCATCTTGATCGAATTGATTGTTAGAAGGATGGTGGACACTCGTCTAAAATCATGCGGCGTCACAACCATCAATTGGGTGGTTACGTTGGTTGATTAAGGATGTTTGAAGGCTGTTCGAACAGACTTCACTGTCGGAGTGATGTATTGCTGACACTCGTTTGAAATCATCCAGCGTCACCACCCTCCGATGGGATTTCGGCGGGCGTTCACGTTGGGTGATTGAGGATCTTTTAGAACCATCTTCACCGACTTCATTGCAAGAACGATGGGGGACACTTGTCTAAAATCATGCGGCGTCACAACCATACTCTGTGTGGTTACGTTGGATGATTGAGGATGTTTGAAAGCTTTCTGGACCGACTTAACTGTTGGGGTGATGTATTGCTGAAACTAATTTGAAATAATCCGGCGTCACCAGCCTCTGATGGGATTTGGGCGAGCGTTCACGTGGGGTGATTGAGGATTTTTTAAAGCCATCTTGACTGACTTCATTGTCAAAGAATGGGGGACACTCGTCTAAAATCATGCGGTGTAACAACCATCAACTGGGTGGTTAGGTTGGTTGATTCAGGATGTTTGAAAGATGTCTGAACCAACTTAACTATCTGAGTGATGTTTTGTGACACTTAGTTAAAATCATCCTGCGTCACCACCCTCCGATGGGATTTCGACGGGCGTTCACGTTGGGTGATTCAGGACGTTTGAAAGCCATCTTGACCGAATTCATTGTAAGAAGGATGAGGGACACTCGTCTAAAATAATGCGTCATCACAACCATCAACTTTCTTGTTACGTTGGTTGATTGAGGTTGTTTGAAAGCTGTTCGAGCCGACTTCACTGTCGGAGTGATGTATTGCTGACACTCATTTGAAATCATCCTGCGTCACCACCCTCCGATGGGATTTCGGCGGGCGTTCACGTTGGGTGATTGAGGATGTTTGGAAGCCATCTTCACCGACTTCATTGCCAGAACGATGGGGGACACTCTTCTAAAATCATGCGGCGTCAGAACCATCAACTAAGTGGTTACGTTGGTTTATTGAGGATGTTTATAAGCCGTCCGACCAACTTCATTGTCAGAGTGATGTATTGCTGACACTCATTTGAAATTATCCGGTGTGACCACCCTCAGATGGGATTTCAGCAGGCGTTCACGTTGGGTGATTGAGGATGTTTGAAAGCCATCTTGATCGAATTGATTGTTAGAAGGATGGGGGACACTCGTCTAAAATCATGCGGCGTCACAACCATCAATTGGGTGGTTACGTTGGTTGATTAAGGATGTTTGAAAGCTGTTCGAACAGACTTCACTGTCGGAGTGACGTATTGCTGACACTCATTTGAAATCATCCAGCGTCACAACCCTCCGATGGGATTTCGGCGGGCGTTCACGTTGGGTGATTGAGGATCTTTTAGAGACATCTTCAGCGACTTCATTGCAAGAACGATGGGGGACACTTGTCTAAAATCATGCGGCGTCACAACCATACTCTGTGTGGATACGTTGGTTGATTGAGGATGTTTGAAAGCTTTCCGGACCGACTTAACTGTTGGAGTGATGTATTGCTGACACTAATTTGAAATAATCCGGCGTCACCAGCCTCTGATGGGATTTGGGCGAGCGTTCACGTGGGGTGATTGAGGATTTTTGAAAGCCATCTTGACTGACTTCATTGTCAAAGAATGGGGGACACTCGTCTAAAATCATGCGGCGTCACAACCATCAACTAAGTGGTTACGTTGGTTTATTGAGGATGTTTGAAAGCTGTCAGAACCGACTTCACTGTCGGAGTGATGTATTGCTGACACTCATTTGAAATCATCCTGCGTCACCAACCTCCGATCGGATTTCGGCGGGCGTTCACGTTGGGTGACTGAGGATGTTTGAAAGCCATCTTGACCGACTTTATTGTCAGAAGGATGGGGGACACTCGTCTAAAATCATACGGCGTCACAACCATCAACTGGGTGGTTACATTGGTTGATTGAGCATGTTTGAAAGCTGTCCGAACTGACTTCAATGTAAGAGTGATGTATTGCTGACACTCATTTGTAATCATCCTGCGTCACCAATCTCCGATGGGATTTTGACGGGCGTTCACGTTGGGTGATTGAGGATGTTTGAAAACTATCTTGACCGACTTCATTGTCAGAAGGATGGGGGACACTCGTCTAAAATCATCTGGTGTCACAACCATCTACTGGGTGGTTATGTTGGTTGATTGAGGATGTTTGAAAGTCAGTTCGAACCAACTTATCTATCAGAGTGATGTTTTGTCCGACACTCATTTGAAATCATCCATTGTCACCACCCTACGATGGGATTTTGGCAGGCGTTCACGTTGGGTGATTGAGGATGTTTGAAAGCCATCTTGATCGAATTGATTGTTAGAAGGATGGTGGACACTCGTCTAAAATCATGCGGCGTCACAACCATCAATTGGGTGGTTACGTTGGTTGATTAAGGATGTTTGAAGGCTGTTCGAACAGACTTCACTGTCGGAGTGATGTATTGCTGACACTCATTTGAAATCATCCAGCGTCACCACCCTCCGATGGGATTTCGGCGGGCGTTCACGTTGGGTGATTGAGGATCTTTTAGAACCATCTTCACCGACTTCATTGCAAGAACGATGGGGGACACTTGTCTAAAATCATGCGGCGTCACAACCATCAATTGGGTGGTTACGTTGGTTGATTAAGGATGTTTGAAAGCTTTACGGACCGACTTAATCGTTGGGGTGATGTATTGCTGACACTAATTTGAAATAATCCGGCGTCACCAGCCTCTGATGGGATTTGGGCGAGCGTTCACGTGGGGTGATTGAGGATTTTTTAAAGCCATCTTGACTGACTTCATTGTCAAAGAATGGGGGACACTCGTCTAAAATCATGCGGTGTAACAACCATCAACTGGGTGGTTAGGTTGGTTGATTCAGGATGTTTGAAAGATGTCTGAACCAACTTAACTATCTGAGTGATGTTTTGTGACACTTAGTTAAAATCATCCTGCGTCACCACCCTCCGATGGGATTTCGACGGGCGTTCACGTTGGGTGATTCAGGACGTTTGAAAGCCATCTTGACCGAATTCATTGTAAGAAGGATGAGGGACACTCGTCTAAAATAATGCGTCATCACAACCATCAACTTTCTTGTTACGTTGGTTGATTGAGGTTGTTTGAAAGCTGTTCGAGCCGACTTCACTGTCGGAGTGATGTATTGCTGACACTCATTTGAAATCATCCTGCGTCACCACCCTCCGATGGGATTTCGGCGGGCGTTCACGTTGGGTGATTGAGGATGTTTGGAAGCCATCTTCACCGACTTCATTGCCGTAACGATGGGGGACACTCTTCTAAAATCATGCGGCGTCGTAACCATACTCGTGTGGTTAAGTTGGTTGATCGAGGATGTTTATAAGCCGTCCGACCAACTTCATTGTCAGAGTGATGTATTGCTGACACTCATTTGAAATTATCCGGTGTGACCACCCTCAGATGGGATTTCAGCAGGCGTTCACGTTGGGTGATTGAGGATGTTTGAAAGCCATCTTGATCGAATTGATTGTTAGAAGGATGGGGGACACTCGTCTAAAATCATGCGGCGTCACAACCATCAATTGGGTGGTTACGTTGGTTGATTAAGGATGTTTGAAAGCTGTTCGAACAGACTTCACTGTCGGAGTGACGTATTGCTGACACTCATTTGAAATCATCCAGCGTCACAACCCTCCGATGGGATTTCGGCGGGCGTTCACGTTGGGTGATTGAGGATCTTTTAGAGACATCTTCACCGACTTCATTGCAAGAACGATGGGGGACACTTGTCTAAAATCATGCGGCGTCACAACCATACTCTGTGTGGTTACGTTGGATGATTGAGGATGTTTGAAAGCTTTCTGGACCGACTTAACTGTTGGGGTGATGTATTGCTGACACTAATTTGAAATAATCCGGCGTCACCAGCCTCTGATGGGATTTGGGCGAGCGTTCACGTGGGGTGATTGAGGATTTTTGAAAGCCATCTTGACTGACTTCATTGTCAAAAAATGGGGGACACTCGTCTAAAATCATGCGGCGTCACAACCATCAACTAAGTGGTTACGTTGGTTTATTGAGGATGTTTGAAAGCTGTCAGAACCGACTTCACTGTCGGAGTGATGTATTGCTGACACTCATTTGAAATCATCCTGCGTCACCAACCTCCGATCGGATTTCGGCGGGCGTTCACGTTGGGTGACTGAGGATGTTTGAAAGCCATCTTGACCGACTTTATTGTCAGAAGGATGGGAGACACTCGTCTAAAATCATACGGCGTCACAACCATCAACTGGGTGGTTACGTTGGTTGATTGAGCATGTTTGAAAGCTGTCCGAACTGACTTCAATGTAAGAGTGATGTATTGCTGACACTCATTTGTAATCATCCTGCGTCACCAATCTCCGATGGGATTTTGACGGGCGTTCACGTTGGGTGATTGAGGATGTTTGAAAACTATCTTGACTGACTTCATTGTCAGAAGGATGGGGGACACTCGTCTAAAATCATCCGGTGTCACAACCATCTACTTGGTGGTTATGTTGGTTGATTGAGGATGTTTGAAAGCCAGTTCGAACCAACTTATCTATCAGAGTGATGTTTTGCTGACACTCATTTGAAATCATCCATTGTCACCACCCTACGATGGGATTTTGGCAGGCGTTCACGTTGGGTGATTGAGGATGTTTGAAAGCCATCTTGATCGAATTGATTGTTAGAAGGATGGTGGACACTCGTCTAAAATCATGCGGCGTCACAACCATCAATTGGGTGGTTACGTTGGTTGATTAAGGATGTTTGAAGGCTGTTCGAACAGACTTCACTGTCGGAGTGATGTATTGCTGACACTCATTTGAAATCATCCAGCGTCACCACCCTCCGATGGGATTTCGGCGGGCGTTCACGTTGGGTGATTGAGGATCTTTTAGAAACATCTTCACCGACTTCATTGCAAGAACGATGGGGGACACTTGTCTAAAATCATGCGGCGTCACAACCATACTCTGTGTGGTTACGTTGGATGATTGAGGATGTTTGAAAGCTTTCTGGACCGACTTAACTGTTGGGGTGATGTATTGCTGACACTAATTTGAAATAATCCGGCGTCACCAGCCTCTGATGGGATTTGGGCGAGCGTTCACGTGGGGTGATTGAGGATTTTTTAAAGCCATCTTGACTGACTTCATTGTCAAAGAATGGGGGACACTCGTCTAAAATCATGCGGCGTCACAACCATCAACTAAGTGGTTACGTTGGTTTATTGAGGATGTTTGAAAGCTGTCAGAACCGACTTCACTGTCGGAGTGATGTATTGCTGACACTCATTTGAAATCATCCTGCGTCACCAACCTCCGATCGGATTTCGGCGGGCGTTCACGTTGGGTGATTGAGGATGTTTGAAAGCCATCTTGACCGACTTTATTGTCAGAAGGATGGGGGACACTCGTCTAAAATCATACGGCGTCACAACCATCAACTGGGTGGTTACGTTGGTTGATTGAGCATGTTTGAAAGCTGTCCGAACTGACTTCAATGTCAGAGTGATGTATTGCTGACACTCATTTGTAATCATCCTGCGTCACCAATCTCCGATGGGATTTTGACGGGCGTTCACGTTGGGTGATTGAGGATGTTTGAAAACTATCTTGACCGACTTCATTGTCAGAAGGATGGGGGACACTCGTCTAAAATCATCTGGTGTCACAACCATCTACTGGGTGGTTATGTTGGTTGATTGAGGATGTTTGAAAGCTGTCTGAACCAACTTATCTATCAGAGTGATGTTTTGCTGACACTCATTTGAAATCATCCATTTTCACCACCCTACGATGGGATTTTGGCAGGCGTTCACATTGGGTGATTGAGGATGTTTGAAAGCCATCTTGATCGAATTGATTGTTAGAAGGATGGTGGACACTCGTCAAAAATCATGCGGCGTCACAACCATGAATTGGGGGGTTACATATGTTGATTGAGGATGTTTGAAAGCTGTTCGAACTGACTTCACTGTCGGAGTGATGTATTGCAGACACTCATTTGAAATCATCCAGTGTCACCACCCTCCGATGGGATTTCGGTGGGCGTTCACGTTGGGTGATTGAGGATGTTTGAAAGCCATCTTGAGTGACTTCATTGTCAGAAGGATGGGGGACACTCGTGTAAAATCATGCGGCGTCACAACCAGCAACTGGGTGGTTACGTTACTTGATTGAGTATGTTTGAAAGCTTTCCGAACTGACTTCACTGTCGGAGTGATGTATCCTGACACTCATTTAAAATCATGCGGCGTCACAACCATCAACTGGGTGGTTACGTGGGTTGATTGAGGATGTTTGAAGGCTATCTGAACCGACTTCACTGTCGGAGTGATGTATTGCTGACACTCATTTGAAATCATCCGGTGTCACCACAGTCCTATGGGATTTCTACGGCGTTCACGTTGTGTGATTGAGGATGTTTGAGAGCCATCTTCACCGACTTCATCGCCAGAACGATGGGGAACACTCGTCTAAAATCATGCGGCGTCACAACCATCAACTGGGTGGTTACGTTGGTCGATTGAGGATGTTTGAAAGCGGTCTAAACTGACTTCACTGTCAGAGTGATGTATTGCTGACACTCATTTGAAATCATCGGGTGTCACCACCCTCCAATGGGATTTCGGCGGGCGTTCACGTTGGGTGAGTGAGGATGTTTGAGAGCCATCTTCACTGACTTCATTGTCAGAAGGATGGGGGACACTCGTCTAAAATCATGCGGTGTAACAACCATCAACTGGGTGGTTAGGTTGGTTGATTCAGGATGTTTGAAAGATGTCTGAACCAACTTAACTATCTGAGTGATGTTTTGTGACACTTAGTTAAAATCATCCTGCGTCACCACCCTCCGATGGGATTTCGACGGGCGTTCACGTTGGGTGATTCAGGACGTTTGAAAGCCATCTTGACCGAATTCATTGTAAGAAGGATGAGGGACACTCGTCTAAAATCATGCGTCATCACAACCATCAACTTTCTTGTTACGTTGGTTGATTAAGGTTGTTTGAAAGCTGTTCGAGCCGACTTCACTGTCGGAGTGATGTATTGCTGACACTCATTTGAAATCATCCTGCGTCACCACCCTCCGATGGGATTTCGGCGGGCGTTCACGTTGGGTGATTGAGGATGTTTGGAAGCCATCTTCACCGACTTCATTGCCAGAACGATGGGGGACACTCGTCTAAAATCATGCGGCGTCATAACCATACTCTGTGTGGTTAAGTTGGTTGATTGAGGATGTTTATAAGCTGTCCGGACCAACTTCATTGTCAGAGTGATGTATTGCTGACACTCATTTGAAATTATCCGGTGTGACCACCCTCAGATGGGATTTCAGCAGGCGTTCACGTTGGGTGATTGAGGATGTTTGAAAGCCATCTTGATCGAATTGATTGTTAGAAGGATGGTGGACACTCGTCTAAAATCATGCGGCGTCACAACCATCAATTGGGTGGTTACGTTGGTTGATTAAGGATGTTTGAAGGCTGTTCGAACAGACTTCACTGTCGGAGTGATGTATTGCTGACACTCATTTGAAATCATCCAGCGTCACCACCCTCCGATGGGATTTCGGCGGGCGTTCACGTTGGGTGATTGAGGATCTTTTAGAACCATCTTCACCGACTTCATTGCAAGAACGATGGGGGACACTTGTCTAAAATCATGCGGCGTCACAACCATACTCTGTGTGGTTACGTTGGATGATTGAGGATGTTTGAAAGCTTTCTGGACCGACTTAACTGTTGGGGTGATGTATTGCTGACACTAATTTGAAATAATCCGGCGTCACCAGCCTCTGATGGGATTTGGGCGAGCGTTCACGTGGGGTGATTGAGGATTTTTTAAAGCCATCTTGACTGACTTCATTGTCAAAGAATGGGGGACACTCGTCTAAAATCATGCGGCGTCACAACCATCAACTAAGTGGTTACGTTGGTTTATTGAGGATGTTTGAAAGCTGTCAGAACCGACTTCACTGTCGGAGTGATGTATTGCTGACACTCATTTGAAATCATCCTGCGTCACCAACCTCCGATCGGATTTCGGCGGGCGTTCACGTTGGGTGATTGAGGATGTTTGAAAGCCATCTTGACCGACTTTATTGTCAGAAGGATGGGGGACACTCGTCTAAAATCATACGGCGTCACAACCATCAACTGGGTGGTTACGTTGGTTGATTGAGCATGTTTGAAAGCTGTCCGAACTGACTTCAATGTCAGAGTGATGTATTGCTGACACTCATTTGTAATCATCCTGCGTCACCAATCTCCGATGGGATTTTGACGGGCGTTCACGTTGGGTGATTGAGGATGTTTGAAAACTATCTTGACCGACTTCATTGTCAGAAGGATGGGGGACACTCGTCTAAAATCATCTGGTGTCACAACCATCTACTGAGTGGTTATGTTGGTTGATGGAGGATGTTTGAAAGCTGTCTGAACCAACTTATCTATCAGAGTGATGTTTTGCTGACACTCATTTGAAATCATCCATTTTCACCACCCTACGATGGGATTTTGGCAGGCGTTCACATTGGGTGATTGAGGATGTTTGAAAGCCATCTTGATCGAATTGATTGTTAGAAGGATGGTGGACACTCGTCTAAAATCATGCGGCATCACAACCATGAATTGGGGGGTTACATATGTTGATTGAGGATGTTTGAAAGCTGTTCGAACTGACTTCACTGTCGGAGTGATGTATTGCAGACACTCATTTGAAATCATCCAGTGTCACCACCCTCCGATGGGATTTCGGTGGGCGTTCACGTTGGGTGATTGAGGATGTTTGAAAGCCATCTTGAGTGACTTCATTGTCAGAAGGATGGGGGACACTCGTCTAAAATCATGCGGCGTCACAACCATCAACTGGGTGGTTACGTTACTTGATTGAGGATGTTTGAAAGCTTTCCGAACTGACTTCACTGTCGGAGTGATGTATTGCTGACACTCATTTAAAATCATGCGGCGTCACAACCATCAACTGGATGGTTACGTGGGTTGATTGAGGATGTTTGAAGGCTATCTGAACCGACTTCACTGTCGGAGTGATGTATTGCTGACACTCATTTGAAATCATCCGGTGTCACCACACTCCGATGGGATTTCAGCGGGCGTTCACGTTGTGTGATTGAGGATGTTTGAGAGCCATCTTCATCGACTTCATTGCCAGAACGATGGGGAACACTCGTCTAAAATCATGCAGCGTCACAACCATCAACTGGGTGGTTACGTTGGTCGATTGAGGATGTTTGAAAGCGGTCTAAACTGACTTCACTGTCAGAGTGATGTATTGCTGACACTCATTTGAAATCATCGGGTGTCACCACCCTCCAATGGGATTTCGGCGGGCGTTCACGTTGGGTGAGTGAGGATGTTTGAGAGCCATCTTCACTGACTTCATTGTCAGAAGGATGGGGGACACTCGTCTAAAATCATGCGGTGTAACAACCATTAACTGGGTGGTTAGGTTGGTTGATTCAGGATGTTTGAAAGATGTCTGAACCAACTTAACTATCTGAGTGATGTTTTGTGACACTTAGTTAAAATCATCCTGCGTCACCACCCTCCGATGGGATTTCGACGGGCGTTCACGTTGGGTGATTCAGGACGTTTGAAAGCCATCTTGACCGAATTCATTGTAAGAAGGATGAGGGACACTCGTCTAAAATCATGCGTCATCACAACCATCAACTTTCTTGTTACGTTGGTTGATTAAGGTTGTTTGAAAGCTGTTCGAGCCGACTTCACTGTCGGAGTGATGTATTGCTGACACTCATTTGAAATCATCCTGCGTCACCACCCTCCGATGGGATTTCGGCGGGCGTTCACGTTGGGTGATTGAGGATGTTTGGAAGCCATCTTCACCGACTTCATTGCCAGAACGATGGGGGACACTCGTCTAAAATCATGCGGCGTCATAACCATACTCTGTGTGGTTAAGTTGGTTGATTGAGGATGTTTATAAGCTGTCCGGACCAACTTCATTGTCAGAGTGATGTATTGCTGACACTCATTTGAAATTATCCGGTGTGACCACCCTCAGATGGGATTTCAGCAGGCGTTCACGTTGGGTGATTGAGAATGTTTGAAAGCCATCTTGATCGAATTGATTGTTAGAAGGATGGGGGACACTCGTCTAAAATCATGCGGCGTCACAACCATCAACTGGGTGGTTACGTTACTTGATTGAGGATGTTTGAAAGCTTTCCGAACTGACTTCACTGTCGGAGTGATGTATTGCTGACACTCATTTAAAATCATGCGGCGTCACAACCATCAACTGGGTGGTTACGTGGGTTGATTGAGGATGTTTGGAAGGCATCTTCACCGATTGCCAGAACGATGGGGGACACTCGTCTAAAATCATGCGGCGTCATAACCATACTCTGTGTGGTTAAGTTGGTTGATTGAGGATGTTTATAAGCTGTCCGGACCAACTTCATTGTCAGAGTGATGTATTGCTGACACTCATTTGAAATTATCCGGTGTGACCACCCTCAGATGGGATTTCAGCAGGCGTTCACGTTGGGTTATTGAGGATGTTTGAAAGCCATCTTGATCGAATTGATTGTTAGAAGGATGGGGGACACTCGTCTAAAATCATGCGGCGTCACAACCATCAATTGGGTGGTTACGTTGGTTGATTAAGGATGTTTGAAGGCTGTTCGAACAGACTTCACTGTCGGAGTGATGTATTGCTGACACTCATTTGAAATCATCCAGCGTCACCACCCTCCGATGGGATTTCGGCGGGCGTTCACGTTGGGTGATTCAGGATCTTTTAGAACCATCTTCACCGACTTCATTGCAAGAACGATGGGGGACACTTGTCTAAAATCATGCGGCGTCACAACCATACTCTGTGTGGTTACGTTGGATGATTGAGGATGTTTGAAAGCTTTCTGGACCGACTTAACTGTTGGGGTGATGTATTGCTGACACTAATTTGAAATAATCCGGCGTCACCAGCCTCTGATGGGATTTGGGCGAGCGTTCACGTGGGGTGATTGAGGATTTTTTAAAGCCATCTTGACTGACTTCATTGTCAAAGAATGGGGGACACTCGTCTAAAATCATGCGGCGTCACAACCATCATCTAAGTGGTTACGTTGGTTTATTGAGGATGTTTGAAAGCTGTCAGAACCGACTTCACTGTCGGAGTGATGTATTGCTGACACTCATTTGAAATCATCCTGCGTCACCAACCTCCGATCGGATTTCGGCGGGCGTTCACGTTGGGTGATTGAGGATGTTTGAAAGCCATCTTGACCGACTTTATTGTCAGAAGGATGGGGGACACTCGTCTAAAATCATACGGCGTCACAACCATCAACTGGGTGGTTACGTTGGTTGATTGAGCATGTTTGAAAGCTGTCCGAACTAACTTCAATGTCAGAGTGATGTATTGCTGACACTCATTTGTAATCATCCTGCGTCACCAATCTCCGATGGGATTTTGACGGGCGTTCACGTTGGGTGATTGAGGATGTTTGAAAACTATCTTGACCGACTTCATTGTCAGAAGGATGGGGGACACTCGTCTAAAATCATCTGGTGTCACAACCATCTACTGGGTGGTTATGTTGGTTGATTGAGGATGTTTGAAAGCTGTCTGAACCAACTTATCTATCAGAGTGATGTTTTGCTGACACTCATTTGAAATCATCCATTTTCACCACCCTACGATGGGATTTTGGCAGGCGTTCACATTGGGTGATTGAGGATGTTTGAAAGCCATCTTGATCGAATTGATTGTTAGAAGGATGGTGGACACTCGTCTAAAATCATGCGGCGTCACAACCATGAATTGGGGGGTTACATATGTTGATTGAGGATGTTTGAAAGCTGTTCGAACTGACTTCACTGTCGGAGTGATGTATTGCAGACACTCATTTGAAATCATCCAGTGTCACCACCCTCCGACGGGATTTCGGTGGGCGTTCACGTTGGGTGATTGAGGATGTTTGAAAGCCATCTTGAGTGACTTCATTGTCAGAAGGATGGGGGACACTCGTCTAAAATCATGCGGCGTCACAACCATCAACTGGGTGGTTACGTTACTTGATTGAGGATGTTTGAAAGCTTTCCGAACTGACTTCACTGTCGGAGTGATGTATTGCTGACACTCATTTAAAATCATGCGGCGTCACAACCATCAACTGGGTGGTTACGTGGGTTGATTGAGGATGTTTGAAGGCTATCTGAACCGACTTCACTGTCGGAGTGATGTATTGCTGACACTCATTTGAAATCATCCGGTGTCACCACACTCCGATGGGATTTCAGCGGGCGTTCACGTTGTGTGATTGAGGATGTTTGAGAGCCATCTTCATCGACTTCATTGCCAGAACGATGGGGAACACTCGTCTAAAATCATGCGGCGTCACAACCATCAACTGGGTGGTTACGTTGGTCGATTGAGGATGTTTGAAAGCGGTCTAAACTGACTTCACTGTCAGAGTGATGTATTGCTGACACTCATTTGAAATCATCGGGTGTCACCACCCTCCAATGGGATTTCGGCGGGCGTTCACGTTGGGTGAGTGAGGATGTTTGAGAGCCATCTTCACTGACTTTATTGTCAGAAAGATGGGGGACACTCGTCTAAAATCATGCGGTGTAACAACCATCAACTGGGTGGTTAGGTTGGTTGATTCAGGATGTTTGAAAGATGTCTGAACCAACTTAACTATCTGAGTGATGTTTTGTGACACTTAGTTAAAATCATCCTGCGTCACCACCCTCGGATGGGATTTCGACGGGCGTTCACGTTGGGTGATTCAGGACGTTTGAAAGCCATCTTGACCGAATTCATTGTAAGAAGGATGAGGGACACTCGTCTAAAATCATGCGTCATCACAACCATCAACTTTCTTGTTACGTTGGTTGATTAAGGTTGTTTGAAAGCTGTTCGAGCCGACTTCACTGTCGGAGTGATGTATTGCTGACACTCATTTGAAATCATCCTGCGTCACCACCCTCCGATGGGATTTCGGCGGGCGTTCACGTTGGGTGATTGAGGATGTTTGGAAGCCATCTTCACCGACTTCATTGCCAGAACGATGGGGGACACTCGTCTAAAATCATGCGGCGTCATAACCATACTCTGTGTGGTTAAGTTGGTTGATTGAGGATGTTTATAAGTCGTCCGACCAACTTCATTGTCGAGTGATGTATTGCCGACACTCATTTGAAATTATCCTGTGACCACCCTCGATGGGATTTCACAGTGTTCACGTTGGGTGATTGAGAATGTTTGAAAGCCATCTTGATCGAATTGATTGTTAGAAGGATGGGGGACACTCGTCTAAAATCATGCGGCGTCACAACCATCAACTGGGTGGTTACGTTACTTGATTGAGGATGTTTCAAAGCTTTCCGAACTGACTTCACTGTCGGAGTGATGTATTGCTGACACTCATTTAAAATCATGCGGCGTCACAACCATCAACTGGGTGGTTACGTGGGTTGATTGAGGATGTTTGGAAGCCATCTTCACCGACTTCATTGCCAGAACGATGGGGGACACTCGTCTAAAATCATGCGGCGTCATAACCATACTCTGTGTGGTTAAGTTGGTTGATTGAGGATGTTTATAAGCTGTCCGGACCAACTTCATTGTCAGAGTGATGTATTGCTGACACTCATTTGAAATTATCCGGTGTGACCACCCTCAGATGGGATTTCAGCAGGCGTTCACGTTGGGTGATTGAGGATGTTTGAAAGCCATCTTGATCGAATTGATTGTTAGAAGGATGGGGGACACTCGTCTAAAATCATGCGGCGTCACAACCATCAATTGGGTGGTTACGTTGGTTGATTAAGGATGTTTGAAAGCTGTTCGAACAGACTTCACTGTCGGAGTGATGTATTACTGACACTCATTTGAAATCATCCAGCGTCACCACCCTCCGATGGGATTTCGGCGGGCGTTCACGTTGGGTGATTGAGGATCTTTTAGAGCCATCTTCACCGACTTCATTGCAAGAACGATGGGGGACACTTGTCTAAAATCATGCGGCGTCACAACCATACTCTGTGTGGTTACGTTGGTTGATTGAGGATGTTTGAAAGCTTTCTGGACCGACTTAACTGTTGGAGTGATGTATTGCTGAAACTAATTTGAAATAATCCGGTGTCACCAGCCTCTGATGGGATTTGGGCGAGCGTTCACGTGGGGTGATTGAGGATTTTTGAAAGCCATCTTGACTGACTTCATTGTCAAAGAATGGGGGACACTCGTCTAAAATCATGCGGCGTCACAACCATCAACTAAGTGGTTACGTTGGTTTATTGAGGATGTTTGAAAGCTGTCAGAACCGACTTCACTGTCGGAGTGATGTATTGCTGACACTCATTTGAAATCATCCTGCGTCACCAACCTCCGATCGGATTTCGGCGGGCGTTCACGTTGGGTTATTGAGGATGTTTGAAAGCCATCTTGAGTGACTTCATTGTCAGAAGGATGGGGGACACTCGTCTAAAATCATGCGGCGTCACAACCATCAACTGGGTGGTTACGTTACTTGATTGAGGATGTTTGAAAGCTTTCCGAACTGACTTCACTGTCGGAGTGATGTATTGCTGACACTCATTTAAAATCATGCGACGTCACAACCATCAACTGGGTGGTTACGTGGGTTGATTGAGGATGTTTGAAGGCTATCTGAACCGACTTCACTGTCGGAGTGATGTATTGCTGACACTCATTTGAAATCATCCGGTGTCACCACACTCCGATGAGATTTCAGCGGGCGTTCACGTTGTGTGATTGAGGATGTTTGAGAGCCATCTTCACCGACTTCATTGCCAGAACGATGGGGAACACTCGTCTAAAATCATGCGGCGTCACAACCATCAACTAGGTGGTTACGTTGGTCGATTGAGGATGTTTGAAAGCGGTCTAAACTGACTTCACTGTCAGAGTGATGTATTGCTGACACTCATTTGAAATCATCGGGTGTCACCACCCTCCAATGGGATTTCGGCGGGCGTTCACGTTGGGTGAGTGAGGATGTTTGAGAGCCATCTTCACTGACTTCATTGTCAGAAGGATGGGGGACACTCGTCTAAAATCATGCAGTGTCACAACCATCAACTGGGTGGTTAGGTTGGTTGATTCAGGATGTTTGAAAGATGTCTGAACCAACATAACTATCTGAGTGATGTTTTGTGACACTTAGTTAAAATCATCCTGCGTCACCACCCTCCGATGGGATTTCGACGGGCGTTCACGTTGTGTGATTCAGGACGTTTGAAAGCCATCTTGACCGAATTCATTGTAAGAAGGATGAGGGACACTCGTCTAAAATCATGCGGCGTCACAACCATCAACTGGGTGGTTACGTTACTTGATTGAGGATGTTTGAAAGCTTTCCGAACTGACTTCACTGTCGGAGTGATGTATTGCTGACACTCATTTAAAATCATGCGGCGTCACAACCATCAACTGGGTGGTTACGTGGGTTGATTGAGGATGTTTGAAGGCTATCTGAACCGACTTCACTGTCGGAGTGATGTATTTCTGACACTCATTTGAAATCATCCTGCGTCACCACCCTCCGATGGGATTTCGGCGGGCGTTCACGTTGGGTGATTGAGGATGTTTGGAAGCCATCTTCACCGACTTCATTGCCAGAACGATGGGGGACACTCGTCTAAAATAATGCGGCGTCATAACCATACTCTGTGTGGTTAAGTTGGTTGATTGAGGATGTTTATAAGCTATCCGGACCAACTTCATTGTCAGAGTGATGTATTGCTGACACTCATTTGAAATTATCCGGTGTGACCACCCTCAGATGGGATGTCAGCAGGCGTTCACGTTGGGTGATTGAGGATGTTTGAAAGCCATCTTGATCGAATTGATTGTTAGAAGGATGGGGGACACTCGTCTAAAATCATGCGGCGTCACAACCATCAATTGGGTGGTTACGTTGGTTGATTGAGGATGTTTGAAAGCTGTTCGAACAGACTTCACTGTCGGAGTGATGTATTGCTGACACTCATTTGAAATCATCCAGCGTCACCACCCTCCGATGGGATTTCGGCGGGCGTTCACGTTGGGTGATTGAGGATCTTTTAGAGCCATCTTCACCGACTTCATTGCAAGAACGATGGGGGACACTTGTCTAAAATCATGCGGCGTCACAACCATACTCTGTGTGGTTACGTTGGTTGATTGAGGATGTTTGAAAGCTTTCCAGACCGACTTAACTGTTGGAGTGATGTATTGCTGACACTAATTTTAAATAATCCGGCGTCACCAGCCTCTGATGGGATTTGGGCGAGCGTTCACGTGGGGTGATTGAGGATTTTTGAAAGCCATCTTGACTGACTTCATTGTCAAAGAATGGGGGACACTCGTCTAAAATCATGCGGCGTCACAACCATCAACTAAGTGGTTACGTTGGTTTATTGAGGATGTTTGAAAGCTGTCAGAACCGACTTCACTGTCGGAGTGATGTATTGATGACACTCATTTGAAATCATCCTGCGTCACCAACCTCCGATCGGATTTCGGCGGGCGTTCACGTTGGGTGATTGAGGATGTTTGAAAGCCATCTTGACCGACTTTATTGTCAGAAGGATGGGGGACACTCGTCTAAAATCATCCGGTGTCACAACCATCTACTGGGTGGTTACGTTGGTTGATTGAGGATGTTTGAAAGCTGTCTGAACCAACTTATCTATCAGAGTGATGTTTTGCTGACACTCATTTGAAATCATCCGTTGTCAAAACCCCCCTATGGGATTTCGGCAGGCGTTCACGTTGGGTGATTGACGATGTTTGAAAGCCATCTTGATCGAATTGATTGTTAGAAGGATGGGGGACACTCGTCTAAAATCATGCGGCGTCACAACCATCGACTCGGTGGTTACGTTACCTGATTGAGGATGTTTGAAAGCTTTCCGAACTGACTTCACTGTCGGAGTGATGCATTGCTGACACTCATTTAAAATCATGCGGCGTCACAACCATCAACTGGGTGGTTACGTTGGTTGATTGAGGATGTTTGAAAGCTATCTGAACCGACTTCACTGTCGGAGTGATGTATTGCTAACACTCATTTGAAATCTTCCGGTGTCACCACCCTCCGTTGGGATTTCGGCCGGCGTTCACGTTGGGTGATTGAGGATGTTTGAGAGCCATCTTCACCGACTTCATTGCAAGAACGATGGGGGACACTCGTCTAAAATCATGCGGCGTCACAACCATCAACTGGGTGGTTACGATGGTTGATTGAGGATGTTTGAAAGTTGTCTGAACCGACTTCAGTGTCGGAGTGATGTATTGCTGACACTCATTTGAAATCATCGGGTGTCACCACCCTCCAATGGGATTCCGGCGGGCGTTCACGTTGGGTGAGTGAGGATGTTTGAGAGCCATTTTCACTAACTTCATTGCCAGAACTATGGGGGACACTCGTGTAAAATCATGCGGCGTCACAACCATCAACTGGGTGGTTACGTTTGTAGATTGAGGATGTTTGAAAGTTGTTTGAACTGACTTCACTGTCAGAGTGATGTATTACTGTCACCACCCTCTGATTGGAATTCAGCGGGCGTTCATGTTCGATGATTGAGGATTTTTGAAAGCCATCTTTTGTGACTTCATTGTCAGAAGGATGGTGGACACTCGTCTAAAACCATGCGGCGTAACAACCATCAATGGGGTGGTTAGGTTGGTTGATTCAGGATGTTTGAAAGTTGTCTGAACCAACTTAACTATCTGAGTAATGTTTTGCTGACACTCATTTGAAAGCCATCTTGCGTCACCACCCTCCGATGGGATTTCGGCGGGCATTCACGTTGGGTGATTGAGGACGTTTGAAAGCCATTTTCACCCACTTCATTGTCAGAAGGATGGGGGACACTCGTCTAAAATCATGCATCGTCACAACCATCAACTAGGTGGTAACGTTGGTTGATTGAGGATGTTTGAAAGTTGTTCGAACCGACTTCACTGTCGGAGTGATTTATTGCTGACACTCATTTGAAATCATCCTGCGTCACCAATCTCCGATGGGATTTCAATGGGCGTTCACGTTGGGTGATTGAGGATGTTTGAAAGCCATCTTGACTGACTTCATTGTCAGAAGGATGGGGGACACTCGTCTAAAATCATGCGACGTCACAACCATCAACTGGTTGGTTATGTTGGTTGATTGAGGATATTTGAAAGTTGTTCGAATCAACTTCACTGTCTGAGTGATGTATTGCTGACACTCATTTTAAATCATGCGGCGTCACTACCGTCAACTGGGTGGTTACGTTGGTTGATTGAGGATGTTTGAAAGCTGTGCGAACTGACTTCTCTGTCGGAGTTATGTATTGCTGACGCTCATTTGAAATCATCCTGCGTCACAACCCTCCGATGGGATTTTAGCGGGCGTTCACGTTGGTGATTGAGGATGTTTGAAAGCCATCTTGACGGACTTCATTGTCCGAAGGATGGGGGACCCTCGTCTAAAATCATGCGACGTCACAACCTTCAACTGGGTGGTTACGTTGGTTGATTGAGGATGTTTGAAAGCTGTATGAACCACTTCAATATCTGAGTGACGTTGATACGAACCACACCAACTTGTGATGAAACCCGACACCAAATCTGGAACAGCCACCAAGAACAAACGATGTTGGAATGGAACCTCGACCCAATGCTTAGCGAAGCACGAACCTTGGTATAAGGAAGACGCCACAAACGGGGATGGAAATCCGTTTGATAAGTCAAGTTGAACGCCACAAGGATACCTCCTTGATAAGTTCACAAGTTTCTTCAAGAACTCTAGAAGATAAAACTCACAATTTGCATATATGATAATCTGATTTTTACAATGGAAAGGTAGTCCCTTTTATAGGACGAAAATGACACCTACAAGACCTTTGGACTTCAACATTAACACACCTAAGACCTTTGGTCTTTCCAATAAAAGCATACTAAATAAGACTCTTGGTCTTCATAATGAAAGCTCCATAATGAAGACCTTTTGACTCCACTCTTGTAACTCCCACACAAAAGAACTTGACACATATAAATGAAATGTGACACATAAAGATAAATAAAACGTGACACATATAATGAAGCTTCAAAATTCAGTCCACTTTGATGAGTATGACCAATCTTTGTTCTCCTTCCGTGTTGACCACGGTCTCTTCTTGATTTAAGACTTTGTGTACTAGGCTGTTAAGCTCTTCCTTGAATCTCTTAGCTCGTGCCCTAGTCACTGGACCCACTGGAATTGGACTTGATACTTGGTCCTTGATGTCCTCATCATTCCCCCCCTCTTTAGAAGGATTTGTCCTCAAATCTTCACCTGTATCAAATGGACTTAAATCAGAAACATTAAATGTAGCACTAACATTATATTCACCTGGCAAATCGAGCTTGTAGGCATTGTCATTGATCCGTTCAAGTACTTGAAATGGACCATCTCCGCGAGGCGCAATTTAGAACGCCTTTGTGTTGGAAATCTCT
The DNA here is from genome assembly GCF_029168945.1 of Cannabis sativa. Classification (NCBI taxonomy): domain Eukaryota; kingdom Viridiplantae; phylum Streptophyta; class Magnoliopsida; order Rosales; family Cannabaceae; genus Cannabis; species Cannabis sativa. Next base: position 39,139,701 of record NC_083606.1, on the reverse strand, counting down.
CTTTCCTCATGTGTAACCATACCCAATCACCTCGGTTCAAAAACTCGCTTGTGACGACCCTTGTTAGCTCGCTTAAGGTATTGTTCAGTCCTCCTTTCTATGTTGAGTCGGGCCCTCTCATGGAATTTCTTCACAAATTCTGCCTTCTTCTCGCCATCTAAATTCAAATGCTCAGAAACAGGTAAAGGTGATAAATCCAAAGGAGTTAGAGGATTAAAACCATACACAATTTCAAATGGTGAAAATTTAGTAGCAGAATGCATTGCACGATTATAGGCAAACTCAACATGTGGCAAACAATCTTCCCAAGTCTTAATGTTTTTACTTATGATTGCCCTTAACAAGGTGGATAGGGTCCTATTAACTACTTCTGTGTGACCATCTGTTTGAGGGTGACAAGTAGTAGAAAATAACAATTTTGTCCCAAGTTTTCCCCACAATGTTTTCCAAAAGTAACTTAGGAACTTAGCATCCCTATCTGATACCATTGTTCTAGGCATACCATGTAATCTCACAATTTCCCTAAAGAACAAATCGCAACATTAGATGCATCATCAGCTTTATGACAAGGGATAAAATGAGCCATTTTAGAAAATCGGTCTACTACCACAAAGATTGAATCCCTCCCACGCTTACTTCTTGGTAGACCTAACACAAAATCCATAGAAATGTCAACCCATGGTGAACTAGGGATAGGTAGGGGTGTGTAAAGGCCATTTGGCTGCACTCTTGATTTAGCTTGCCTACAAGTGACACACCTACCACAAATTCGCTCAACGTCCCGTTTCATCTGGGGCCAAAAGAAATGCTCTTGCAACATAGCTAGAGTTTTAGCAACTCCAAAATGTCCCATCAACCCTCCCCCGTGGGACTCTCTAACAAGCAAATCTCTCACAGAACAATTAGGCACACACAATCTATGTTCCCTAAATAGAAAATCCTCATGCCTATAAAACTTTCCTTCAAATAGCCTTTTCACAAAGAGCATAAATTTCCCCAAAATCATGGTCGCAGAATACAACTCTTTTATATGTTCAAACCCAAGCAATTTAGCATCAAGAGTAGAGATTAGAGCATACCGCGAGAAAGGGCATCAGCAACCACATTCTCCTTACCTTGTTTATACCGAATGACATAAGGAAAGGTCTCAATGAACTCAACCCATCGTGCATGTCTCTTGTTGAGTTTGTGTTGGCTTTTCAAATGTTTCAAGGATTCATGATCCGTGCGAATCACAAACTCCTTTGGCCACAAATAGTGCTGCCATGTTTCTAAGGCACGCACTAGTGCATACAATTCTTTGTCATAAGTGGGGTAATTGAGGGCAGCCCCACTTAGCTTTTCACCAAAGTATGCAAGCGGTCTCCCATCCTGCATAAGAACAGCGCCAATACCAAGCCCAGAAGCATCACATTCAATTTCAAAAGTGTTAGAAAAGTTAGGCAAAGCAAGTAAAGGAGCATGCGTAAGCTTGTATTTCAAATTCGAAATGCCTCCTCTTGAGCTTCACCCCATTTGAATGACACATTTTTTTTATTACTTCTGTAAGTGGAGCGGCAATTGTGCTAAAATTTTGCACAAACCTCCTGTAGAAGCTAGCAAGTCCATGAAAACTTCTAACATTACCTATCGATGTAGGGGTCGGCCACTCTTGGATGGCTTTGATCTTTTCCTCATCCACCCGAATACCGTAGCACTTACAACAAAACCTAGGAATACAAGCTTATCTGCGTAATGTACACTTGCTAAGGTTAGCGTATAAACTTTGTTTCCTAAGGACTTCCAAAACAGATTGCAAATGCAACACATGGTCATGCAAATTCTTACTGTAAATAAGAATATCATCAAAATACACAACCACAAATTTGCCAATGAAAGCACGCAATACATGATTCATTAAGCGCATGAAAGTACTAGGTGCATTAGTTAATCCAAAAGGCATGACTAACCACTCATACAAACCATGTTTAGTTTTAAAAGCAGTTTTCCATTCATCCCCTTCTTTCATACGTATCTGATGATACCCACTTTTGAGATCAATTTTTGAAAACACACAAGAACCATGCAATTCATCTAGCATGTCATCTAAACGAGGAATGGGATGTCGATACTTTACCGTTATATTGTTGATGGCTCGACAGTCAACACACATCCTCCATGTTCCATCCTTCTTTGGAACTAGAATCACTGGAACAGCGCAAGGACTCATGCTTTCTCTCACATGTCCTTTCTCCATCAATTCTTCAATTTGCCTTTGCAATTCCTTTGTTTCATCAGGATTGCTTCTGTAGGCTGGTCGGTTTGGGATGGAAGCACCTGGAACAAAATCAATTTGATGTTCTATTCCTCTAATAGGTGGTAACCCATGTGGTACCTGCTGAGGAAATACATCATCGAATTCCTGCAAAAGAGACACAATGGTACTTGGCAGCGAAGAATCAAGTTGGTTAGCATTTAAAAGAGCCTCCTTATACACTAGTAAAATCATGGGCTGTTTTGTGCACAATGCTCTCTTAATCTCACTTTTGTTTGCATAAAAGTGTTGTTTTCTCTCACTTGATTCCACACTTTTCTCTCTTTTTCTCTCATTCTGTTTCCTCTCACTCATCTTTCCACTCTCTTTTTGCTCACTCAATTTCTTTTTGTCACTCAATTTTTGCAACCTCGCTTGATCTTCATAAACTTGGTTTGGTGTCAAAGGCGCTAGAGTGATTGCCCGCTGACGGAAAGTAAATGAGTACTTGTTGGTGAAGCCATCATGTTGTACTCGTCGATCAAATTGCCAAGGCCTTCCTAGAAGGAGGTGTCCAGCTTGCATTGGAACGACGTCACACAGCACCTCATCTTCATACTTGCCAATGCGAAATGAAACAAGTACTTGTTTTGTAACCTTCACTTCACCACTATCATTCAACCATTGCAACTTGTATGGACAAGGATGCTTAAGCGTTGTAAGCCCAAGCTTGTTAACCATAGAAGCACTTGCAACGTTAGTACAACTACCTCCATCAATAATGACACTACATACCTTGTCCCTCACATGACATCGAGTGTGAAAGATGTTCTCCCGCTGCACTTCTTCTGCCTCTTCTTTTGCTTGCAAATTCAGGATTCGCCTTGTAACTAGTGCAAGCATCTCTCCAGATTCTGGGCCATATTCATTGTCAGAAGCATCTTCCAATGGTGGCATGTCAGCAAGATCATCTTCATCTTCAGAATCTATTTCTCCACTTTCCCGAATCACCATAACTCTTTGGTTTGGACACTGGCTGGCTATATGTCCCCGCCCTTGGCATTTGAAACACCTTATCTCACTAGAATGAGACTTAGTTTGAGTTGTTTTACCTTGAGGTGGTGTGGCTGTAGTGGATGGTTTTGGTGTAGATGATTATATAATTCGTTGGAAGAGGGTTTCTCTGTAGTGAACAGAGACACTTTTCTTTGTATCATTTCTAACAAGGTTGACAAACTAGGTGGATACGTAAAAGATATTCTTTCTTTGCCATCACTTTGACATGTATGAAAAAAATATTGTGACATTTCTTTTCTTACAGAATTTTCAAATCTAGCGTTTTTTATATATCGAAATGGACGATTCCATCGTTTAGAGTCGAAAAGAATCGTTACGAGGGGTTTTTCAAATTCAAACCTAAGGAGATCTTTTTTTTCGTTCAATATTTCTAACTTCGAATTTTCTTGATTCCGATCCACATCCAGATAATAAGTTTCATAAACGGGTTTATTTTTATATTGTGTCTCTTTAACTTGGAATTCATCTTTTGTTTTTTCCTTTCCATTCATCTTCCGTTTCATCGATTTTGTCCAGATCCTCCTTTTCTTCCGAAAAAAGGGGTTTATAAGCTGTCCGGACCAACTTCATTGTCAGAGTGATGTATTGCTGACACTCATTTGAAATTATCCGGTGTGACCACCCTCAGATGGGATTTCAGCAGGCGTTCACGTTGGGTGATTGAGGATGTTTGAAAGCCATCTTGATCGAATTGATTGTTAGAAAGATGGGGGACACTCGTCTAAAATCATGCGGCGTCACAACCATCAATTGGGTGGTTACGTTGGTTGATTAAGGATGTTTGAAAGCTGTTCGAACAGACTTCACTGTCGGAGTGACGTATTGCTGACACTCATTTGAAATCATCCAGCGTCACAACCCTCCGATGGGATTTCGGCGGGCGTTCACGTTGGGTGATTGAGGATCTTTTAGAGACATCTTCACCGACTTCATTGCAAGAACGATGGGGGACACTTGTCTAAAATCATGCGGCGTCACAACCATACTCTGTGTGGTTACGTTGGTTGATTGAGGATGTTTGAAAGCTTTCCGGACCGACTTAACTGTTGGAGTGATGTATTGCTGACACTAATTTGAAATAATCCGGCGTCACCAGCCTCTGATGGGATTTGGGCGAGCGTTCACGTGGGGTGATTGAGGATTTTTGAAAGCCATCTTGACTGACTTCATTGTCAAAGAATGGGGGACACTCGTCTAAAATCATGCGGCGTCACAACCATCAACTAAGTGGTTACGTTGGTTTATTGAGGATGTTTGAAAGCTGTCAGAACCGACTTCACTGTCGGAGTGATGTATTGCTGACACTCATTTGAAATCATCCTGCGTCACCAACCTCCGATCGGATTTCGGCGGGCGTTCACGTTGGGTGACTAAGGATGTTTGAAAGCCATCTTGACCGACTTTATTGTCAGAAGGATGGGGCACACTCGTCTAAAATCATACGGCGTCACAACCATCAACTGGGTGGTTACGTTGGTTGATTGAGCATGTTTGAAAGCTGTCCGAACTGACTTCAATGTAAGAGTGATGTATTGCTGACACTCATTTGTAATCATCCTGCGTCACCAATCTCCGATGGGATTTTGACGGGCGTTCACGTTGGGTGATTGAGGATGTTTGAAAACTATCTTGACCGACTTCATTGTCAGAAGGATGGGGGACACTCGTCTAAAATCATCTGGTGTCACAACCATCTACTGGGTGGTTATGTTGGTTGATTGAGGATGTTTGAAAGCTGTCTGAACCAACTTATCTATCAGAGTGATGTTTTGCTGACACTCATTTGAAATCATCCATTGTCACCACCCTACGATGGGATTTTGGCAGGCGTTCACGTTGGGTGATTGAGGATGTTTGAAAGCCATCTTGATCGAATTGATTATTAAAAGGATGGTGGACACTCGTCTAAAATCATGCGGCGTCACAACCATCAATTGGGTGGTTACGTTGGTTGATTAAGGATGTTTGAAGGCTGTTCGAACAGACTTCACTGTCGGAGTGATGTATTGCTGACACTCATTTGAAATCATCCAGCGTCACCACCCTCCGATGGGATTTCGGCGGGCGTTCACGTTGGGTGATTGAGGATCTTTTAGAACCATCTTCACCGACTTCATTGCAAGAACGATGGGGGACACTTGTCTAAAATCATGCGGCGTCACAACCATACTCTGTGTGGTTACGTTGGATGATTGAGGATGTTTGAAAGCTTTCTGGACCGACTTAACTGTTGGGGTGATGTATTGCTGACACTAATTTGAAATAATCCGGCGTCACCAGCCTCTGATGGGATTTGGGCGAACGTTCACGTGGGGTGATTGAGGATTTTTTAAAGCCATCTTGACTGACTTCATTGTCAAAGAATGGGGGACACTCGTCTAAAATCATGCGGCGTCACAACCATCAACTAAGTGGTTACGTTGGTTTATTGAGGATGTTTGAAAGCTGTCAGAACCGACTTCACTGTCGGAGTGATGTATTGCTGACACTCATTTGAAATCATCCTGCGTCACCAACCTCCGATCGGATTTCGGCGGGCGTTCACGTTGGGTGATTGAGGATGTTTGAAAGCCATCTTGACCGACTTTATTGTCAGAAGGATGGGGGACACTCGTCTAAAATCATACGGCGTCACAACCATCAACTGGGTGGTTACGTTGGTTGATTGAGCATGTTTGAAAGCTGTCCGAACTGACTTCAATGTCAGAGTGATGTATTGCTGACACTCATTTGTAATCATCCTGCGTCACCAATCTCCGATGGGATTTTGACGGGCGTTCACGTTGGGTGATTGAGGATGTTTGAAAACTATCTTGACCGACTTCATTGTCAGAAGGATGGGGGACACTCGTCTAAAATCATCTGGTGTCACAACCATCTACTGGGTGGTTATGTTGGTTGATTGAGGATGTTTGAAAGCCAGTTCGAACCAACTTATCTATCAGAGTGATGTTTTGCTGACACTCATTTGAAATCATCCATTTTCACCACCCTACGATGGGATTTTGGCAGGCGTTCACATTGGGTGATTGAGGATGTTTGAAAGCCATCTTGATCGAATTGATTGTTAGAAGGATGGTGGACACTCGTCTAAAATCATGCGGCGTCACAACCATGAATTGGGGGGTTACATATGTTGATTGAGGATGTTGGAAAGCTGTTCGAACTGACTTCACTGTCGGAGTGATGTATTGCAGACACTCATTTGAAATCATCCAGTGTCACCACCCTCCGATGGGATTTCGGTGGGCGTTCACGTTGGGTGATTGAGGATGTTTGAAAGCCATCTTGAGTGACTTCTTTGTCAGAAGGATGGGGGACACTCGTGTAAAATCATGCGGCGTCACAACCAGCAACTGGGTGGTTACGTTACTTGATTGACTTCACTGTCGGAGTGATGTATCCTGACACTCATTTAAAATCATGCGGCGTCACAACCATCAACTGGGTGGTTACGTGGGTTGATTGAGGATGTTTGAAGGCTATCTGAACCGACTTCACTGTCGGAGTGATGTATTGCTGACACTCATTTGAAATCATCCGGTGTCACCACAGTCCTATGGGATTTCGGCGGGCGTTCACGTTGTGTGATTGAGGATGTTTGAGAGCCATCTTCACCGACTTCATTGCCAGAACGATGGGGAACACTCGTCTAAAATCATGCGGCGTCACAACCATCAACTGGGTGGTTACGTTGGTCGATTGAGGATGTTTGAAAGCGGTCTAAACTGACTTCACTGTCAGAGTGATGTATTGCTGACACTCATTTGAAATCATCGGGTGTCACCACCCTCCAATGGGATTTCGGCGGGCGTTCACGTTGGGTGAGTGAGGATGTTTGAGAGCCATCTTCACTGACTTCATTGTCAGAAGGATGGGGGACACTCGTCTAAAATCATGCGGTGTAACAACCATCAACTGGGTGGTTAGGTTGGTTGATTCAGGATGTTTGAAAGATGTCTGAACCAACTTAACTATCTGAGTGATGTTTTGTGACACTTAGTTAAAATCATCCTGCGTCACCACCCTCCGATGGGATTTCGACGGGCGTTCACGTTGGGTGATTCAGGACGTTTGAAAGCCATCTTGACCGAATTCATTGTAAGAAGGATGAGGGACACTCGTCTAAAATCATGCGTCATCACAACCATCAACTTTCTTGTTACGTTGGTTGATTGAGGTTGTTTGAAAGCTGTTCGAGCCGACTTCACTGTCGGAGTGATGTATTGCTGACACTCATTTGAAATCATCCTGCGTCACCACCCTCCGATGGGATTTCGGCGGGCGTTCACGTTGGGTGATTGAGGATGTTTGGAAGCCATCTTCACCGACTTCATTGCCAGAACGATGGGGGACACTCGTCTAAAATCATGCGGCGTCATAACCATACTCTGTGTGGTTAAGTTGGTTGATTGAGGATGTTTATAAGCTGTCCGGACCAACTTCATCGTCAGAGTGATGTATTGCTGACACTCATTTGAAATTATCCGGTGTGACCACCCTCAGATGGGATTTCAGCAGGCGTTCACGTTGGGTGATTGAGGATGTTTGAAAGCCATCTTGATCGAATTGATTGTTAGAAGGATGGGGGACACTCGTCTAAAATCATGCGGCGTCACAACCATCAATTGGGTGGTTACGTTGGTTGATTAAGGATGTTTGAAGGCTGTTCGAACAGACTTCACTGTCGGAGTGATGTATTGCTGACACTCATTTGAAATCATCCAGCGTCACCACCCTCCGATGGGATTTCGGCGGGCGTTCACGTTGGGTGATTGAGGATCTTTTAGAACCATCTTCACCGACTTCATTGCAAGAACGATGGGGGACACTTGTCTAAAATCATGCGGCGTCACAACCATACTCTGTGTGGTTACGTTGGATGATTGACGATGTTTGAAAGCTTTCTGGACCGACTTAACTGTTGGGGTGATGTATTGCTGACACTAATTTGAAATAATCCGGCGTCACCAGCCTCTGATGGGATTTGGGCGAACGTTCACGTGGGGTGATTGAGGATTTTTTAAAGCCATCTTGACTGACTTCATTGTCAAAGAATGGGGGACACTCGTCTAAAATCATGCGGCGTCACAACCATCAACTAAGTGGTTACGTTGGTTTATTGAGGATGTTTGAAAGCTGTCAGAACCGACTTCACTGTCGGAGTGATGTATTGCTGACACTCATTTGAAATCATCCTGCGTCACCAACCTCCGATCGGATTTCGGCGGGCGTTCACGTTGGGTGATTGAGGATGTTTGAAAGCCATCTTGACCGACTTTATTGTCAGAAGGATGGGGGACACTCGTCTAAAATCATACGGCGTCACAACCATCAACTGGGTGGTTACGTTGGTTGATTGAGCATGTTTGAAAGCTGTCCGAACTGACTTCAATGTCAGAGTGATGTATTGCTGACACTCATTTGTAATCATCCTGCGTCACCAATCTCCGATGGGATTTTGACGGGCGTTCACGTTGGGTGATTGAGGATGTTTGAAAACTATCTTGACCGACTTCATTGTCAGAAGGATGGGGGACACTCGTCTAAAATCATCTGGTGTCACAACCATCTACTGGGTGGTTATGTTGGTTGATTGAGGATGTTTGAAAGCTGTCTGAACCAACTTATCTATCAGAGTGATGTTTTGCTGACACTCATTTGAAATCATCCATTTTCACCACCCTACGATGGGATTTTGGCAGGCGTTCACATTGGGTGATTGAGGATGTTTGAAAGCCATCTTGATCGAATTGATTGTTAGAAGGATGGTGGACACTCGTCTAAAATCATGCGGCGTCACAACCATGAATTGGGGGGTTACATATGTTGATTGAGGATGTTTGAAAGCTGTTCGAACTGACTTCACTGTCGGAGTGATGTATTGCAGACACTCATTTGAAATCATCCAGTGTCACCACCCTCCGATGGGATTTCGGTGGGCGTTCACGTTGGGTGATTGAGGATGTTTGAAAGCCATCTTGAGTGACTTCATTGTCAGAAGGATGGGGGACACTCGTCTAAAATCATGCGGCGTCACAACCATCAACTGGGTGGTTACGTTACTTGATTGAGGATGTTTGAAAGCTTTCCGAACTGACTTCACTGTCGGAGTGATGTATTGCTGACATTCATTTAAAATCATGCGGCGTCACAACCATCAACTGGGTGGTTACGTGGGTTGATTGAGGATGTTTGAAGGCTATCTGAACCGACTTCACTGTCGGAGTGATGTATTGCTGACACTCATTTGAAATCATCCGGTGTCACCACACTCCGATGGGATTTCAGCGGGCGTTCACGTTGTGTGATTGAGGATGTTTGAGAGCCATCTTCATCGACTTCATTGCCAGAACGATGGGGAACACTCGTCTAAAATCATGCAGCGTCACAACCATCAACTGGGTGGTTACGTTGGTCGATTGAGGATGTTTGAAAGCGGTCTAAACTGACTTCACTGTCAGAGTGATGTATTGCTGACACTCATTTGAAATCATCGGGTGTCACCACCCTCCAATGGGATTTCGGCGGGCGTTCACGTTGGGTGAGTGAGGATGTTTGAGAGCCATCTTCACTGACTTCATTGTCAGAAGGATGGGTGACACTCGTCTAAAATCATGCGGTGTAACAACCATCAACTGGGTGGTTAGGTTGGTTGATTCAGGATGTTTGAAAGATGTCTGAACCAACTTAACTATCTGAGTGATGTTTTGTGACACTTAGTTAAAATCATCCTGCGTCACCACCCTCCGATGGGATTTCGACGGGCGTTCACGTTGGGTGATTCAGGACGTTTGAAAGCCATCTTGACCGAATTCATTGTAAGAAGGATGAGGGACACTCGTCTAAAATCATGCGTCATCACAACCATCAACTTTCTTGTTACGTTGGTTGATTAAGGTTGTTTGAAAGCTGTTCGAGCCGACTTCACTGTCGGAGTGATGTATTGCTGACACTCATTTGAAATCATCCTGCGTCACCACCCTCCAATGGGATTTCGGCGGGCGTTCACGTTGGGTGATTGAGGATGTTTGGAAGCCATCTTCACCGACTTCATTGCCAGAACGATGGGGGACACTCGTCTAAAATCATGCGGCGTCATAACCATACTCTGTGTGGTTAAGTTGGTTGATTGAGGATGTTTATAAGCTGTCCGGACCAACTTCATTGTCAGAGTGATGTATTGCTGACACTCATTTGAAATTATCCGGTGTGACCACCCTCAGATGGGATTTCAGCAGGCGTTCACGTTGGGTGATTGAGGATGTTTGAAAGCCATCTTGATCGAATTGATTGTTAGAAGGATGGGGGACACTCGTCTAAAATCATGCGGCGTTACAACCATCAATTGGGTGGTTACGTTGGTTGATTAAGGATGTTTGAAGGCTGTTCGAACAGACTTCACTGTCGGAGTGATGTATTGCTGACACTCATTTGAAATCATCCAGCGTCACCACCCTCCGATGGGATTTCGGCGGGCGTTCACGTTGGGTGATTGAGGATCTTTTAGAACCATCTTCACCGACTTCATTGCAAGAACGATGGGGGACACTTGTCTAAAATCATGCGGCGTCACAACCATACTCTGTGTGGTTACGTTGGATGATTGAGGATGTTTGAAAGCTTTCTGGACCGACTTAACTGTTGGGGTGATGTATTGCTGACACTAATTTGAAATAATCCGGCGTCACCAGCCTCTGATGGGATTTGGGCGAGCGTTCACGTGGGGTGATTGAGGATTTTTTAAAGCCATCTTGACTGACTTCATTGTCAAAGAATGGGGGACACTCGTCTAAAATCATGCGGCGTCACAACCATCAACTAAGTGGTTACGTTGGTTTATTGAGGATGTTTGAAAGCTGTCAGAACCGACTTCACTGTCGGAGTGATGTATTGCTGACACTCATTTGAAATCATCCTGCGTCACCAACCTCCGATCGGATTTCGGCGGGCGTTCACGTTGGGTGATTGAGGATGTTTGAAAGCCATCTTGACCGACTTTATTGTCAGAAGGATGGGGGACACTCGTCTAAAATCATACGGCGTCACAACCATCAACTGGGTGGTTACGTTGGTTGATTGAGCATGTTTGAAAGCTGTCCGAACTGACTTCAATGTCAGAGTGATGTATTGCTGACACTCATTTGTAATCATCCTGCGTCACCAATCTCCGATTGGATTTTGACGGGCGTTCACGTTGGGTGATTGAGGATGTTTGAAAACTATCTTGACCGACTTCATTGTCAGAAGGATGGGGGACACTCGTCTAAAATCATCTGGTGTCACAACCATCTACTGGGTGGTTATGTTGGTTGATTGAGGATGTTTGAAAGCTGTCTGAACCAACTTATCTATCAGAGTGATGTTTTGCTGACACTCATTTGAAATCATCCATTTTCACCACCCTACGATGGGATTTTGGCAGGCGTTCACATTGGGTGATTGAGGATGTTTGAAAGCCATCTTGATCGAATTGATTGTTAGAAGGATGGTGGACACTCGTCTAAAATCATGCGGCGTCACAACCATGAATTGGGGGGTTACATATGTTGATTGAGGATGTTTGAAAGCTGTTCGAACTGACTTCACTGTCGGAGTGATGTATTGCAGACACTCATTTGAAATCATCTAGTGTCACCACCCTCCGATGGGATTTCGGTGGGCGTTCACGTTGGGTGATTGAGGATGTTTGAAAGCCATCTTGAGTGACTTCATTGTCAGAAGGATGGGGGACACTCGTCTAAAATCATGCGGCGTCACAACCATCAACTGGGTGGTTACGTTACTTGATTGAGGATGTTTGAAAGCTTTCCGAACTGACTTCACTGTCGGAGTGATGTATTGCTGACACTCATTTAAAATCATGCGGCGTCACAACCATCAACTGGGTGGTTACGTGGGTTGATTGAGGATGTTTGAAGGCTATCTGAACCGACTTCACTGTCGGAGTGATGTATTGCTGACACTCATTTGAAATCATCCGGTGTCACCACACTCCGATGGGATTTCAGCGGGCGTTCACGTTGTGTGATTGAGGATGTTTGAGAGCCATCTTCATCGACTTCATTGCCAGAACGATGGGGAACACTCGTCTAAAATCATGGAGCGTCACAACCATCAACTGGGTGGTTACGTTGGTCGATTGAGGATGTTTGAAAGCGGTCTAAACTGACTTCACTGTCAGAGTGATGTATTGCTGACACTCATTTGAAATCATCGGGTGTCACCACCCTCCAATGGGATTTCGGCGGGCGTTCACGTTGGGTGAGTGAGGATGTTTGAGAGCCATCTTCACTGACTTCATTGTCAGAAGGATGGGTGACACTCGTCTAAAATCATGCGGTGTAACAACCATCAACTGGGTGGTTAGGTTGGTTGATTCAGGATGTTTGAAAGATGTCTGAACCAACTTAACTATCTGAGTGATGTTTTGTGACACTTAGTTAAAATCATCCTGCGTCACCACCCTCCGATGGGATTTCGACGGGCGTTCACGTTGGGTGATTCAGGACGTTTGAAAGCCATCTTGACCGAATTCATTGTAAGAAGGATGAGGGACACTCGTCTAAAATCATGCGTCATCACAACCATCAACTTTCTTGTTACGTTGGTTGATTAAGGTTGTTTGAAAGCTGTTCGAGCCGACTTAACTGTCGGAGTGATGTATTGCTGACACTCATTTGAAATCATCCTGCGTCACCACCCTCCGATGGGATTTCGGCGGGCGTTCACGTTGGGTGATTGAGGATGTTTGGAAGCCATCTTCACCGACTTCATTGCCAGAACGATGGGGGACACTCGTCTAAAATCATGCGGCGTCATAACCATACTCTGTGTGGTTAAGTTGGTTGATTGAGGATGTTTATAAGCTGTCCGGACCAACTTCATTGTCAGAGTGATGTATTGCTGCACTCATTTGAAATTATCCGGTGTGACCACCCTCAGATGGGATTTCAGCAGGCGTTCACGTTGGGTGATTGAGAATGTTTGAAAGCCATCTTGATCGAATTGATTGTTAGAAGGATGGGGGACACTCGTCTAAAATCATGCGGCGTCACAACCATCAACTGGGTGGTTACGTTACTTGATTGAGGATGTTTGAAAGCTTTCCGAACTGACTTCACTGTCGGAGTGATGTATTGCTGACACTCATTTAAAATCATGCGGCGTCACAACCATCAACTGGGTGGTTACGTGGGTTGATTGAGGATGTTTGGAAGCCATCTTCACCGACTTCATTGCCAGAACGATGGGGGACACTCGTCTAAAATCATGCGGCGTCATAACCATACTCTGTGTGGTTAAGTTGGTTGATTGAGGATGTTTATAAGCTGTCCGGACCAACTTCATTGTCAGAGTGATGTATTGCTGACACTCATTTGAAATTATCCGGTGTGACCACCCTCAGATGGGATTTCAGCAGGCGTTCACGTTGGGTGATTGAGGATGTTTGAAAGCCATCTTGATCGAATTGATTGTTAGAAGGATGGGGGACACTCGTCTAAAATCATGCGGCGTCACAACCATCAATTGGGTGGTTACGTTGGTTGATTAAGGATGTTTGAAAGCTGTTCGAACAGACTTCACTGTCGGAGTGATGTATTCCTGACACTCATTTGAAATCATCCAGCGTCACCACCCTCCGATGGGATTTCGGCGGGCGTTCACGTTGGGTGATTGAGGATCTTTTAGAGCCATCTTCACCGACTTCATTGCAAGAACGATGGGGGACACTTGTCTAAAATCATGCGGCGTCACAACAATACTCTGTGTGGTTACGTTGGTTGATTGAGGATGTTTGAAAGCTTTCTGGACCGACTTAACTGTTGGAGTGATGTATTGCTGACACTAATTTGAAATAATCCGGCGTCACCAGCCTCTGATGGGATTTGGGCGAGCGTTCACGTGGGGTGATTGAGGATTTTTGAAAGCCATCTTGACTGACTTCATTGTCAAAGAATGGGGGACACTCGTCTAAAATCATGCGGCGTCACAACCATCAACTAAGTGGTGACGTTGGTTTATTGAGGATGTTTGAAAGCTGTCAGAACCGACTTCACTGTCGGAGTGATGTATTGCTGACACTCATTTGAAATCATCCTGCGTCACCAACCTCCGATCGGATTTCGGCGGGCGTTCACGTTGGGTTGTTGAGGATGTTTGAAAGCCATCTTGAGTGACTTCATTGTCAGAAGGATGGGGGACACTCGTCTAAAATCATGCGGCGTCACAACCATCAACTGGGTGGTTACGTTACTTGATTGAGGATGTTTGAAAGCTTTCCGAACTGACTTCACTGTCGGAGTGATGTATTGCTGACACTCATTTAAAATCATGCGGCGTCACAACCATCAACTGGGTGGTTACGTGGGTTGATTGAGGATGTTTGAAGGCTATCTGAACCGACTTCACTGTCGGAGTGATGTATTGCTGACACTCATTTGAAATCATCCGGTGTCACCACACTCCGATGAGATTTCAGCGGGCGTTCACGTTGTGTGATTGAGGATGTTTGAGAGCCATCTTCACCGACTTCATTGCCAGAACGATGGGGAACACTCGTCTAAAATCATGCGGCGTCACAACCATCAACTAGGTGGTTACGTTGTTCGATTGAGGATGTTTGAAAGCGGTCTAAACTGACTTCACTGTCAGAGTGATGTATTGCTGACACTCATTTGAAATCATCAGGTGTCACCACCCTCCAATGGGATTTCGGCGGGCGTTCACGTTGGGTGAGTGAGGATGTTTGAGAGCCATCTTCACTGACTTCATTGTCAGAAGGATGGGGGACACTCGTCTAAAATCATGCAGTGTAAAAACCATCAACTGGGTGGTTAGGTTGGTTGATTCAGGATGTTTGAAAGATGTCTGAACCAACTTAACTATCTGAGTGATGTTTTGTGACACTTAGTTAAAATCATCCTGCGTCACCACCCTCCGATGGGATTTCGACGGGCGTTCACGTTGTGTGATTCAGGACGTTTGAAAGCCATCTTGACCGAATTCATTGTAAGAAGGATGAGGGACACTCGTCTAAAATCATGCGGCGTCACAACCATCAACTGGGTGGTTACGTTACTTGATTGAGGATGTTTGAAAGCTTTCCGAACTGACTTCACTGTCGGAGTGATGTATTGCTGACACTCATTTAAAATCATGCGGCGTCACAACCATCAACTGGGTGGTTACGTGGGTTGATTGAGGATGTTTGAAGGCTATCTGAACCGACTTCACTGTCGGAGTGATGTATTTCTGACACTCATTTGAAATCATCCTGCGTCACCACCCTCCGATGGGATTTCGGCGGGCGTTCACGTTGGGTGATTGAGGATGTTTGGAAGCCATCTTCACCGACTTCATTGCCAGAACGATGGGGGACACTCGTCTAAAATAATGCGGCGTCATAACCATACTCTGTGTGGTTAAGTTGGTTGATTGAGGATGTTTATAAGCTATCCGGACCAACTTCATTGTCAGAGTGATGTATTGCTGACACTCATTTGAAATTATCCGGTGTGACCACCCTCAGATGGGATGTCAGCAGGCGTTCACGTTGGGTGATTGAGGATGTTTGAAAGCCATCTTGATCGAATTGATTGTTAGAAGGATGGGGGACACTCATCTAAAATCATGCGGCGTCACAACCATCAATTGGGTGGTTACATTGGTTGATTGAGGATGTTTGAAAGTTGTCCGAACTGACTTCACTGTCGGAGTGATGTATTGCTGACACTCATTTGAAATCATCCAGCGTCACCACCCTCCGATGGGATTTCGGCGGGCGTTCACGTTGGGTGATTGAGGATCTTTTAGAGCCATCTTCACCGACTTCATTGCAAGAACGATGGGGGACACTTGTCTAAAATCATGCGGCGTCACAACCATACTCTGTGTGGTTACGTTGGTTGATTGAGGATGTTTGAAAGCTTTCCGGACCGACTTAACTGTTGGAGTGATGTATTGCTGACACTAATTTTAAATAATCCGGCGTCACCAGCCTCTGATGGGATTTGGGCGAGCGTTCACGTGGGGTGATTGAGGATTTTTGAAAGCCATCTTGACTGACTTCATTGTCAAAGAATGGGGGACACTCGTCTAAAATCATGCGGCGTCACAACCATCAACTAAGTGGTTACGTTGGTTTATTGAGGATGTTTGAAAGCTGTCAGAACCGACTTCACTGTCGGAGTGATGTATTGCTGACACTCATTTGAAATCATCCTGCGTCACCAACCTCCGATCGGATTTCGGCGGGCGTTCACGTTGGGTTATTGAGGATGTTTGAAAGCCATCTTGAGTGACTTCATTGTCAGAAGGATGGGGGACACTCGTCTAAAATCATGCGGCGTCACAACCATCGACTCGGTGGTTACGTTACCTGATTGAGGATGTTTGAAAGCTTTCCGAACTGACTTCACTGTCGGAGTGATGCATTGCTGACACTCATTTAAAATCATGCGGCGTCACAACCATCAACTGGGTGGTTACGTTGGTTGATTGAGGATGTTTGAAAGCTATCTGAACCGACTTCACTGTCGGAGTGATGTATTGCTAACACTCATTTGAAATCTTCCGGTGTCACCACCCTCCGTTGGGATTTCGGCCGGCGTTCACGTTGGGTGATTGAGGATGTTTGAGAGCCATCTTCACCGACTTCATTGCAAGAACGATGGGGGACACTCGTCTAAAATCATGCGGCGTCACAACCATCAACTGGGTGGTTACGTTGGTTGATTGAGGATGTTTGAAAGTTGTCTGAACCGACTTCAGTGTCGGAGTGATGTATTGCTGACACTCATTTGAAATCATCGGGTGTCACCACCCTCCAATGGGATTCCGGCGGGCGTTCACGTTGGGTGAGTGAGGATGTTTGAGAGCCATTTTCACTAACTTCATTGCCAGAACTATGGGGGACACTCGTGTAAAATCATGCGGCGTCACAACCATCAACTGGGTGGTTACGTTTGTAGATTGAGGATGTTTGAAAGTTGTTTGAACTGACTTCACTGTCAGAGTGATGTATTACTGTCACCACCCTCTGATTGGAATTCAGCGGGCGTTCATGTTCGATGATTGAGGATTTTTGAAAGCCATCTTTTGTGACTTCATTGTCAGAAGGATGGGGGACACTCGTCTAAAACCATGCGGCGTAACAACCATCAATGGGGTGGTTAGGTTGGTTGATTCAGGATGTTTGAAAGTTGTCTGAACCAACTTAACTATCTGAGTAATGTTTTGCTGACACTCATTTGAAAGCCATCTTGCGTCACCACCCTCCGATGGGATTTCGGCGGGCATTCACGTTGGGTGATTGAGGACGTTTGAAAGCCATTTTCACCCACTTCATTGTCAGAAGGATGGGGGACACTCGTCTAAAATCATGCATCGTCACAACCATCAACTAGGTGGTAACGTTGGTTGATTGAGGATGTTTGAAAGTTGTTCGAACCGACTTCACTGTCGGAGTGATTTATTGCTGACACTCATTTGAAATCATCCTGCGTCACCAATCTCCGATGGGATTTCAATGGGCGTTCACGTTGGGTGATTGAGGATGTTTGAAAGCCATCTTGACTGACTTCATTGTCAGAAGGATGGGGGACACTCGTCTAAAATCATGCGACGTCACAACCATCAACTGGTTGGTTATGTTGGTTGATTGAGGATATTTGAAAGTTGTTCGAATCAACTTCACTGTCTGAGTGATGTATTGCTGACACTCATTTTAAATCATGCGGCGTCACTACCGTCAACTGGGTGGTTACGTTGGTTTATTGAGGATGTTTGAAAGCTGTGCGAACTGACTTCTCTGTCGGAGTCATGTATTGCTGACGCTCATTTGAAATCATCCTGCGTCACAACCCTCCGATGGGACTTTAGCGGGCGTTCACGTTGGTGATTGAGGATGTTTGAAAGCCATCTTGACGGACTTCATTGTCCGAAGGATGGGGGACCCTCGTCTAAAATCATGCGACGTCACAACCTTCAACTGGGTGGTTACGTTGGTTGATTGAGGATGTTTGAAAGCTGTATGAACCACTTCAATATCTGAGTGACGTTGATACGAACCACACCAACTTGTGATGAAACCCGACACCAAATATGGAACAGCCACCAAGAACAAACGATGTTGGAATGGAACCTCGACCCAATGCTTAGCGAAGCACGAACCTTGGTATAAGGAAGACGCCACAAACGGGGATGGAAATCCGTTTGATAAGTCAAGTTGAACGCCACAAGGATACCTCCTTGATAAGTTCACAAGTTTCTTCAAGAACTCTAGAAGATAAAACTCACAATTTGCATATATGATAATCTGATTTTTACAATGGAAAGGTAGTCCCTTTTATAGGACGAAAATGACACCTACAAGACCTTTGGACTTCAACATTAACACACCTAAGACCTTTGGTCTTTCCAATAAAAGCATACTAAATAAGACTCTTGGTCTTCATAATGAAAGCTCCATAATGAAGACCTTTTGACTCCACTCTTGTAACTCCCACACAAAAGAACTTGACACATATAAATGAAATGTGACACATAAAGATAAATAAAACGTGACACATATAATGAAGCTTCAAAATTCAGTCCACTTTGATGAGTATGACCAATCTTTGTTCTCCTTCCGTGTTGACCACGGTCTCTTCTTGATTTAAGACTTTGTGTACTAGGCTGTTAAGCTCTTCCTTGAATCTCTTAGCTCGTGCCCTAGTCACTGGACCCACTGGAATTGGACTTGATACTTGGTCCTTGATGTCCTCATCATTCCCCCCCTCTTTAGAAGGATTTGTCCTCAAATCTTCACCTGTATCAAATGGACTTAAATCAGAAACATTAAATGTAGCACTAACATTATATTCACCTGGCAAATCGAGCTTGTAGGCATTGTCATTGATCCGTTCAAGTACTTGAAATGGACCATCTCCGCGAGGCAGCAATTTAGAACGCCTTTGTGTTGGAAATCTCTCTTTCCTCATGTGTAACCATACCCAATCACCTGGTTCAAAAACCTGCTTGTGACGACCCTTGTTAGCCTGCTTAAGGTATTGTTCGCTCCTCCTTTCTATGTTGAGCTCGGGCCCTCTCATGGAATTTCTTCACAAATTCTGCCTTCTTCTCGCCATCTAAATTCAAATGCTCAGAAACAGGTAAAGGTGATAAATCCAAAGGAGTTAGAGGATTAAAACCATACACAATTTCAAATGGTGAAAATTTAGTAGCAGAATGCATTGCACGATTATAGGCAAACTCAACATGTGGCAAACAATCTTCCCAAGTCTTAATGTTTTTACTTATGATTGCCCTTAACAAGGTGGATAGGGTCCTATTAACTACTTCTGTTTGACCATCTGTTTGAGGGTGACAAGTAGTAGAAAATAACAATTTTGTCCCAAGTTTTCCCCACAATGTTTTCCAAAAGTAACTTAGGAACTTAGCATCCCTATCTGATACAATTGTTCTAGGCATACCATGTAATCTCACAATTTCCCTAAAGAACAAATCTGCAACATTAGATGCATCATCAGTTTTATGACAAGGGATAAAATGAGCCATTTTAGAAAATCGGTCTACTACCACAAAGATTGAATCCCTCCCACGCTTACTTCTTGGTAGACCTAACACAAAATCCATAGAAATGTCAACCCATGGTGAACTAGGGATAGGTAGGGGTGTGTAAAGGCCATTTGGCTGCACTCTTGATTTAGCTTGCCTACAAGTGACACACCTACCACAAATTCGCTCAACGTCCCGTTTCATCTGGGGCCAAAAGAAATGCTCTTGCAACATAGCTAGAGTTTTAGCAACTCCAAAATGTCCCATCAACCCTCCCCCGTGGGACTCTCTAACAAGCAAATCTCTCACAGAACAATTAGGCACACACAATCTATGTTCCCTAAATAGAAAATCCTCATGCCTATAAAACTTTCCTTCAGCAGCCTTTTCACAAAGAGCATAAATTTCCCCAAAATCATGGTCAGCAGAATACAACTCTTTTATATGTTCAAACCCAAGCAATTTAGCATCAAGAGTAGAGATTAGAGCATACCTGCGAGAAAGGGCATCAACAACCACATTCTCCTTACCTTGTTTATACCGAATGACATAAGGAAAGGTCTCAATGAACTCAACCCATCGTGCATGTCTCTTGTTGAGTTTGTGTTGGCTTTTCAAATGTTTCAAGGATTCATGATCCGTGCGAATCACAAACTCCTTTGGCCACAAATAGTGCTGCCATGTTTCTAAGGCACGCACTAGTGCATACAATTCTTTGTCATAAGTGGGGTAATTGAGGGCAGCCCCACTTAGCTTTTCACCAAAGTATGCAAGCGGTCTCCCATCCTGCATAAGAACAGCGCCAATACCAAGCCCGTAAGCATCACATTCAATTTCAAAAGTGTTAGAAAAGTTAGGCAAAGCAAGTAAAGGAGCATGCGTAAGCTTGTATTTCACAGAAATGCCTCCTCTTGAGCTTCACCCCATTTGAATGACACATTTTTTTTTATTACTTCTGTAAGTGGAGCGGCAATTGTGCTAAAATTTTGCACAAACCTCCTGTAGAAGCTAGCAAGTCCATGAAAACTTCTAACATTACCTATCGATGTAGGGGTCGGCCACTCTTGGATGGCTTTGATCTTTTCCTCATCCACTCCGAATACCCGTAGCACTTACAACAAAACCTAGGAATACAAGCTTATCGGTGCGTAATGTACACTTGCTAAGGTTAGCGTATAAACTTTGTTTCCTAAGGACTTCCAAAACAGATTGCAAATGCAACACATGGTCATGCAAATTCTTACTGTAAATAAGAATATCATCAAAATACACAACCACAAATTTGCCAATGAAAGCACGCAATACATGATTCATTAAGCGCATGAAAGTACTAGGTGCATTAGTTAATCCAAAAGGCATGACTAACCACTCATACAAACCATGTTTAGTTTTAAAAGCAGTTTTCCATTCATCCCCTTCTTTCATACGTATCTGATGATACCCACTTTTGAGATCAATTTTTGAAAACACACAAGAACCATGCAATTCATCTAGCATGTCATCTAAACGAGGAATGGGATGTCGATACTTTACCGTTATATTGTTGATGGCTCGATACCAACACACATCCTCCATGTTCCATCCTTCTTTGGAACTAGAATCACTGGAACAGCGCAAGGACTCATGCTTTCTCTCACATGTCCTTTCTCCATCAATTCTTCAATTTGCCTTTGCAATTCCTTTGTTTCATCAGGATTGCTTCTGTAGGCTGGTCGGTTTGGGATGGAAGCACCTGGAACAAAATCAATTTGATGTTCTATTCCTCTAATAGGTGGTAACCCATGTGGTACTCGCTCGGGAAATACATCATCGAATTCCTGCAAAAGAGACACAATGGTACTTGGCAGCGAAGAATCAAGTTGGTTAGCATTTAAAAGAGCCTCCTTATACACTAGTAAAATCATGGGCTGTTTTGTGCACAATGCTCTCTTAATCTCACTTTTGTTTGCATAAAAGTGTTGTTTTCTCTCACTTGATTCCACACTTTTCTCTCTTTTTCTCTCATTCTGTTTCCTCTCACTCATCTTTCCACTCTCTTTTTGCTCACTCAATTTCTTTTTGTCACTCAATTTTTGCAACCTCGCTTGATCTTCATAAACTTGTTTTGGTGTCAAAGGCGCTAGAGTGATTGCCCGCTGACGGAAAGTAAATGAGTACTTGTTGGTGAAGCCATCATGTTGTACTCGTCGATCAAATTGCCAAGGCCTTCCTAGAAGGAGGTGTCCAGCTTGCATTGGAACGACGTCACACAGCACCTCATCTTCATACTTGCCAATGCGAAATGAAACAAGTACTTGTTTTGTAACCTTCACTTCACCACTATCATTCAACCATTGCAACTTGTATGGACAAGGATGCTTAAGCGTTGTGAGCCCAAGCTTGTTAACCATAGAAGCACTTGCAACGTTAGTACAACTACCTCCATCAATAATGACACTACATACCTTGTCCCTCACATGACATCGAGTGTGAAAGATGTTCTCCCGCTGCACTTCTTCTGCCTCTTCTTTTGCTTGCAAATTCAGGATTCGCCTTGTAACTAGTGCAAGCATCTCTCCAGATTCTGGGCCATATTCATTGTCAGAAGCATCTTCCAATGGTGGCATGTCAGCAAGATCATCTTCATCTTCAGAATCTATTTCTCCACTTTCCCGAATCACCATAACTCTTTGGTTTGGACACTGGCTGGCTATATGTCCCCGCCCTTGGCATTTGAAACACCTTATCTCACTAGAATGAGACTTAGTTTGAGTTGTTTTACCTTGAGGTGGTGTGGCTGTAGTGGATGGTTTTGGTGTAGATGATGAACTGGGTTGGTCATCCTTCTTTGGATAGTTCGACCTCCAAGGTGTTGTACTTGGCTTGTGTGTGCTCGGCCTTGATCTCGAACTTGAACTACCCTTCGAGTCGTCTCTCAACTTTGATTGCCATGTGAACCAAATCTTCTAACTCCACATAATGGTGTAGCTCGATTGGGTCAGCAATCTCTCGGTTCAACCCATTTAAAAACCTCGCCATTGTTGCCTCCCGATCCTCTTCAACATTGGCTCTAATCATAGCCATCTCCATCTCCTTGTAATACTCATCAACACTTCTGTAGCCTTGACGAAGGCCTTGCAACTTAAGATAGAGATCACGATAATAATGAGGTGGTAAAAACCGTCGCCTCATTACCCTCTTCATTGCCTCCCATGTTTCAATAGGGCGATCTCCACTCCGTCTCCTGTTAGTGCACAACTGATCCCACCAAACAATAGCATAATCAGTAAACTCAATGGCAGCAAGTTTTACCTTCTTCATGTCTGAATAGTTGTGACAATCAAAGACTAACTCCATTTTCTTCTCCCACTCTAGGTATGCTTCAGGATCACTCTTCCCTTGAAAGGCTGGGATTCTCATCTTTATATTCCCCAAATAATTGTCTACTTGGTTCCTATCTTCTCTATTCCCACCATACCTCCTATTGGTACCCGTCGACATCCTATCAACCTCTTCATCAGAAACTACTCCTTCGAAATCTCCTTCACTTTCATTCCCCCTTTGGTGTACTCTTCTCCCCCTTGGTCTCTGTTGTGCTCCTTCTTCCACCCTATTCAACCGCTCATGTATTTGCTCACACTCCTTCCTCAACAATCTCCTCATCTCCCCCATAATGGCTTGAAGTTGTAGATTTGGAACTGTAGGTTGTGGATTGTTATCACCCGAGTTTTGTGACATGATTAAAAATTCTGCAAAACAATAAAGTTAGACAAGTATAGAAAGGACCTCACTACACTCCCTCACGTGTTTCACTCAAAGAAAAGTGGTCACTCAAAGTCACTCGTGTTTCACTCAATGATGGCTTTTACCCTCAAATAAGCTCACACCTCTGCCTTTTTCCACTCTTTATCTTCTTTAAGCTCTTTGAAAACTAGTGAAATGGAGGTTCAAGCAGTCAATTCTACCCAATAAAGCAAACGAAAACCGATGAAAAAGTGGCAAAAGTGGTGATTTTTTTTTTTTTTGGTGATTTTGGAACACTAGTGTGGGGTTTAGGCAAAAGGGCCTTTAGACTATAAGGAACAAGAATATAACAAAAAACATTTAAGATGGGTTTCCAAACTCTTTGTTTTTTTTTTTTTTTTTTTTTTTTGCTCTTGGAACCCTTTCCTCTTCCTTCCTTTTTCCTTTACCTTTCCTTTGATTTTTTTTTTTTTTTTTGAATACCAAAAGCCAACCTGAATTCAAGTACGAATTAATACCAAAACGCTTCAATAACAATGCTTCCAAAACTCTTTGACACTAGAGTAAACAATGGGAACAAGGGAAAACAAATGAGTTGAAATGAAGACAGATTAGGACTTAGCAATATCAAACAGATTCGAATTTCAAGGAATTTCACAAGGACAAGAAAAAAAATAAGGAAAAGATTGAACAAGGAAACGAGTGTGACAAAGAAATTAACAACACTGGTTACGGATTTTAAGAAAGAGAACAAGAACAAGACTAACAACAAAAAAAAATAATAAAGAACACGAATAGAGTTTTTTTTTTTTGAAATATTGAGACACTAAAAGAATAAAAAGGATAAGCCAAACCGGATGAACCTTTGCTCTGATACCAACTGATACGAACCACACCAACTTGTGATGAAACCCGACACCAAATATGGAACAGCCACCAAGAACAAACGATGTTGGAATGGAACCTCGACCCAATGCTTAGCGAAGCACGAACCTTGGTATAAGGAAGACGCCACAAACGGGGATGGAAATCCGTTTGATAAGTCAAGTTGAACGCCACAAGGATACCTCCTTGATAAGTTCACAAGTTTCTTCAAGAACTCTAGAAGATAAAACTCACAATTTGCATATATGATAATCTGATTTTTACAATGGAAAGGTAGTCCCTTTTATAGGACGAAAATGACACCTACAAGACCTTTGGACTTCAACATTAACACACCTAAGACCTTTGGTCTTTCCAATAAAAGCATACTAAATAAGACTCTTGGTCTTCATAATGAAAGCTCCATAATGAAGACCTTTTGACTCCACTCTTGTAACTCCCACACAAAAGAACTTGACACATATAAATGAAATGTGACACATAAAGATAAATAAAACGTGACACATATAATGAAGCTTCAAAATTCAGTCCACTTTGATGAGTATGACCAATCTTTGTTCTCCTTCCGTGTTGACCACGGTCTCTTCTTGATTTAAGACTTTGTGTACTAGGCTGTTAAGCTCTTCCTTGAATCTCTTAGCTCGTGCCCTAGTCACTGGACCCACTGGAATTGGACTTGATACTTGGTCCTTGATGTCCTCATCATTCCCCCCCTCTTTAGAAGGATTTGTCCTCAAATCTTCACCTGTATCAAATGGACTTAAATCAGAAACATTAAATGTAGCACTAACATTATATTCACCTGGCAAATCGAGCTTGTAGGCATTGTCATTGATCCGTTCAAGTACTTGAAATGGACCATCTCCGCGAGGCAGCAATTTAGAACGCCTTTGTGTTGGAAATCTCTCTTTCCTCATGTGTAACCATACCCAATCACCTGGTTCAAAAACCTGCTTGTGACGACCCTTGTTAGCCTGCTTAAGGTATTGTTCAGTCCTCCTTTCTATGTTGAGTCGGGCCCTCTCATGGAATTTCTTCACAAATTTCGCCTTCTTCTCGCCATCTAAATTCAAATGCTCAGAAACAGGTAAAGGTGATAAATCCAAAGGAGTTAGAGGATTAAAACCATACACAATTTCAAATGGTGAAAATTTAGTAGCAGAATGCATTGCACGATTATAGGCAAACTCAACATGTGGCAAACAATCTTCCCAAGTCTTAATGTTTTTACTTATGATTGCCCTTAACAAGGTGGATAGGGTCCTATTAACTACTTCTGTTTGACCATCTGTTTGAGGGTGACAAGTAGTAGAAAATAACAATTTTGTCCCAAGTTTTCCCCACAATGTTTTCCAAAAGTAACTTAGGAACTTAGCATCCCTATCTGATACAATTGTTCTAGGCATACCATGTAATCTCACAATTTCCCTAAAGAACAAATCTGCAACATTAGATGCATCATCAGTTTTATGACAAGGGATAAAATGAGCCATTTTAGAAAATCGGTCTACTACCACAAAGATTGAATCCCTCCCACGCTTACTTCTTGGTAGACCTAACACAAAATCCATAGAAATGTCAACCCATGGTGAACTAGGGATAGGTAGGGGTGTGTAAAGGCCATTTGGCTGCACTCTTGATTTAGCTTGCCTACAAGTGACACACCTACCACAAATTCGCTCAACGTCCCGTTTCATATGGGGCCAAAAGAAATGCTCTTGCAACATAGCTAGAGTTTTAGCAACTCCAAAATGTCCCATCAACCCTCCCCCGTGGGACTCTCTAACAAGCAAATCTCTCACAGAACAATTAGGCACACACAATCTATGTTCCCTAAATAGAAAATCCTCATGCCTATAAAACTTTCCTTCAGCCTTTTTCACAAAGAGCATAAATTTCCCCAAAATCATGGTCAGCAGAATACAACTCTTTTATATGTTCAAACCCAAGCAATTTAGCATCAAGAGTAGAGATTAGAGCATACCTGCGAGAAAGGGCATCAGCAACCACATTCTCCTTACCTTGTTTATACCGAATGACATAAGGAAAGGTCTCAATGATTGAGGATGTTTGAAAGCTTTCCGAACTGACTTTACTGTCGGAGTGATGTATTGCTGACACTCATTTAAAATCATGCGGCGTCACAACCATCAACTCGGTGGTTACGTTGGTTGATTGAGGATGTTTGAAAGCTATCTGAACCGACTTCACTGTCGGAGTTATGTATTGCTGACACTCATTTGAAATCATCTGGCGTCACCACCCTCCGATCGGATTTCGGCAGGCATTCAAGTTGGGTGATTGAGGATGTTTGAGAGCCATCTTGATCGACTTCATTGTTAAGAAGGATGGGGGACACTCGTCTAAAATCATGCGGCGTCACAACCATCAACGGGGTGGTTACGTTTGTTGATTGAGAATGTTTGAAAGCCGTTTGAACTGACTTCACTGTCCGATTGATGTATTACTGACCCTCATTTGAAATCATCCGGTGTCATCACCTTCTGATAGGGTTTCAGCGGGCGTTCACGTTGGGTGATTGAGGATGTTTGAAAGCCATCTTGAGTGACTTCCTTGTCAGAAGGATGGGGGACACTCGTATAAAATCATGCGGCGTCACAACCATCAACTGGGTGGTTACGTTGGTTGATTGAGGATGTTTGAAAGCTGTCCGAAGCGACTTCACTGTCAGAGTGATGTATTGCTGACACTCATTTGAAATCATCCAGCGTCACCACCCTCTGATGGGATTTCGCCGGGCGTTCACGTTGGGTGACTGAGGATGTTTGAAAGCCATCTTCAGTGACTTCATTGTCAGAAGGATGGGGGACACTCGTCTAAAATCATGCGGCGACACAACCATCAACTCGGTGGTTCGGTTGGTTGATTGAGGATGTTTGAAAGCTGTCCGAACCGACTTCACTGTCAGAGTGATGTATTGCTGACACTCATTTGAAATCATCCAGTGTCACCACCCTCCGATGGGATTTCAGTGGGCATTCACGTTGGGTGATTGAGGATGTTTGAAAGCGATCTTCACCGATTTCTTTGCCAGAAGGATGGGGTACGCTTGTCTAAAATCATGCGGCGTCACAACCATCAACTAGGTGGTTACGTTGGTTGATTGAGCATGTTTGAAAGCTGTCCGAACTGACTTCACTGTCGGGTTGATGTATTGCTGACACTCATTTGAAATCATCCTGCGTCACCAATCTCTGATGGGATTTCGACGTGCGTTCACGTTGGGTGATTTAGGATGTTTGAAAGCCATCTTGTCTGACTTCATTGTCAGAAGGATGGGGGACACTCGTCTAAAATCATGCGACGTCACAACCATCAACTAGTTGGTTATGTTGGTTGATTGGGGATATTTGAAAGCTGTTCGAACAAACTTCACTGTCTGAGTGATGTATTGCTGACACTCATTTTAAATCATGCGGCATCACTACCGTCAACTGGGTGGTTACGTTGGTTGATTGAGGATGTTTGAAAGCTGTCCGAACTGACTTCACTGTCGGAGTTATGTATTGCTGACACTCATTTGAAATCGTCCTATGTCACAACCCTCCGATGGGATTTTAGCGGGCGTTCACGTTGGTGATTGAGGATGTTTGAAAGCCATCTTGACTGACTTCATTGTCAGAAGGATGGGGGACCTGTTGGGTTTTATGCCCTAAATAAAACTCTGTTTCAATGTAATCCAGATTATTCAATATCAATAAAGTAACAGAAGTAATTTTTCATTCACTTGTGTATGTTTTGGTTCACTTAATCAATTGCTTGTCTATTTGATTTATAAATTCATCCAAATCCCTTTTCACATACTTGATCATGTTTATTGTGTTGTCAACACAGTGGAAAATAAACATGACTATGTGAATAAAGTATTCCTAGATTTCTCAGAACACTGGGTTTCACTGATATGACAATCTACAACAGAGTTTACTTACATTTGGAGAAATGCTATGTTCTTTCCAGAACATAGGTTAAAGTAAAGCTCAGGTTGGATGCATGGAGTATGCATTGGAATGGACCGATATTGAACTTTGAATTAGATTTTGAAACTTACCGTAAACATCTATTCAATTCAATATCATAAGTTGATCCTAGATCACATGATCGAAATCCTGATATGGTTAGGCTCAATTTCAAGAGTATTATTCGTGTTCTTTGATTTGTTAGTTAAGCATAATCTTTAGTCTGGGCAATACATACATTTTGGGAACACGGTAGTGCGATTGAGTGGGAGCGCTAACATAAATATGGAATCTATAGCTTCTATTTGGCGAATAGTAAGCAAAGGGTGATTTCCTTCGAGCTTAACCAAACGAGATAAATGATTGAGTACTCATTTCACTTAGTTGAAATATCATTTATACAGGGTTAAGTGTTTTAAGGATAAAATACATTGTAGGGTGTTACGGTAATTTAGTCCCTTTACAGTGTAAATCATCCATATAGAGGATAATTGATCACATTAGGATTATAACAATAGGTAACTAATAATGTGTCTATATGGTGGAACATATAGAGCATTCTATATACTGAGAGTGCAATTCTGAGTTCTATGTGTGGATTCAACGAAGAATTAATAAGTCAGTGAATTTAAGTGGTAAATTCTAGATCTGCTTATTGGAAGCTCGGATATATAGACCCATGGTCCCCTCACTAGTTGAGATGATATTACTTGTAAGACTCATTTAATTGATTTTAATTAATCAATTAAAAATTCTCAAGATAGACTTGTCTATTTGAGAATTTATCACTTATTAAGGGCAAAACAGTAAATAGAGATTTTGAAGGGCATATTTATTAGTTAGGAAACTTTAATTAGTTTCATTATTAATAAAATAAATGACAATATATTATTTGATAATTAATTTTAATTATTAAATAATTAGAGTTGACATTTATGTGGTTGAACAAAGGAATTGACAGTTTTTGACAAAACAGGAAACTATCAGTGTAGGAAAAGGAAAGTTGGAAAAGTGGCAAGCCTTGTTTCCACAATGCCTAGGCCGGCCACTTAGCTTCCTTTTCTCTTTGATTTTTTCAATTCCAAATGTCAATCATAGCCCTGGGTGGTCTTCTATAAATAGAAGGCAAAGGCTTCAGAGTTGAAACAACTATTCAACCTTTTCACAACATTATTCTGAAAAAATTTTCTCTAGAAAATTCTCTCTGAGCCGCCACCCTCTCTCTCTCTCTTCCTACACTGTTTCGAAAAGTATAAGTGCTAGAGTAGTGCCCACACACATCAGGTAATACCTCAATCATAGTGAGGAAGGCTTTGTAGAATTCAGAAACAACAAAGAAGGACTATCAGGCTCAGATCTTGATTATACTCTGCTACAAAAAGGAATCAAGGGTTAGAGATCTGAGTGGGAGGAGACATATATTCCGCTGCAATCACTGTAAGATTTCTGATACTCTTATGTGTTTAATTTTCTATCGTTTTAGAAGTTCATATTTAGGTTGTTAAATGTGAGTAGATCTAGATCCTGGTAAAATAACTTCCAACAACTGGTATCAGAGCCATGGTAATTGATTTGCTTGCAAGAAATTTGGACTTAAAACGATTTGCTTATTTTTTTGGATGGTATCATGTTGCTTTGAGTGTCATATTGATGTTTGATTGTTGTTTGTGAATTCTGGGAAAAATAGTTACTGTTCTGATTCTGTAATTATTTTTGTTGGATAGTTTGGAAAATTCTAAGCAATTTACTTTTTTACAGAACTCGATTTCGATTTAATTT
Source organism: Cannabis sativa (assembly GCF_029168945.1). Lineage (NCBI taxonomy): Eukaryota > Viridiplantae > Streptophyta > Magnoliopsida > Rosales > Cannabaceae > Cannabis > Cannabis sativa. The sequence goes on along the minus strand of NC_083606.1, from coordinate 39,109,467 downwards.
GAATTAGTTATGAATTTTTGAAAATTGGAAAAATTGGGTTGATGTGCAACCTCATCACGCGCGCGGAATGGCTGCCTGCAGCCTTCCTGCGCCCCATGCACCCCAGAAACGCGCGCGGATGGGCATGCATGGCATGCCATCCGTACAGTTCATCCAATTTTTCAATTTTTTCGATTTTTCATGCTATTTCATGGAATTAAATTCCGATTTTTTGTGTAGTTTTGCATGTTGATTTTTGTTTTTCAAATTTCAAATCTAATTATCAGAAATAAATTAATTTTATTTTTTAAAATTAATTTTAGATATTAGTGTAATTTGATTTTGAAAATAGGAAAAATCAAGTTTTGCTTACCTCTTTTCTTATTTCCTTTAAAATTTGATTATTTTATTTTTTTTAAGGTCAGATATTAATTTTTTTTTTTGGTAACTTGACCTTAATTAAAATAAGATCAAAATAATCATGATAATTTTAAAAGAGGAAATAAGGTATTTTTGTTAACTTTTAAATTCTGTTATTTTTTAATTAAATTAAATTGTAAAACAAGAAAAGGGTATGTATTTACCATTTTCTATTTTATTATTTAATTTATTAAATGACATGAAATTTAAAAGGAAAGTTAGCAATTTAATTTTGAAATGACATTTAGGTTACCCAAAACCTAATTTTTCAAAATGGTAGGTTTAATTTTAATTTTATTTTCGAAATAAATGTTTAAAATTAAATAAATCCTACATCCAACTATCCAAATCTAACCTTGTTGCAGGAGTATGTGTTTTAGATTGTTTGTAAGTTTTCTAAAACCTATTATTGCTTGATCTAAATTGCCTTGGTTAACTTGATGATAGATCCTATGATCTAATTTTAACCAAAGGTTCAATTGATGATAGATCAAGTAAATAATTTGTAACAGGTAATTTTTACAAACTTCTTTCATCTGTGTATGCCTGTGTGAGCCCATATGTTTAATTTCTATTATGGATACATATAGGTTGTTGTTGCTAAATAAAATATCATAACTGATAGATTTTATTTAGGCTCATTTAGTTGTGAGCCTATTCCATTAATAACAGTTATTCATTTTAAGGTTAAATTCCTCTCTTTTGGGATGTGAGAGTTGGGAGCCTTAGAAGTGGGTACGACATACTGGACCCAGCCCCCCCTCACATGAACAACCCCAATTGTGAAGGCCCATTTGCCTGATTTGGATCACTGTGCTAGGTTAAATATATTAGTTTGACCTAATAAAAAATTGATTAGCAACATAATTAATTTCATTCTTCCTTGAAATTAATTTAAGAAAAACATAGTTTGAATAGTTATATTCTGGAAAGCTATATGTATTTTTCTTGTTTTTAATTAAATATGGAATTATAACCATACAAATTCTTTCTGAATCTTAATTTTATAATTTCATTAAATATTCCTATTTGAGTTGAGATTTAGTTAAATCTATTAAATCAACTTATATTTGAATATTTTTGAATTTCCTATTATAAATTAAGTTGAGGAATTTTGGGAATTATTTATTAAGATTCTTTAGATATTTTTTTTAAAGTTGATATTTTATAAATATGGGAACTTAAAATGGAATATCTTCTAAATTAAGTGGTTACTACTTAATTGGTAATATTTAATTAAGTCATTGGTTGAAGAATATTTTAAGTTGAGTATTTAGATTTTCTCTAAACAACTTAAATAAGATATTTTTCAAAATTATTCCATTTTTGAAATTTAATTAAAGTTATTACTTTAATTTGTAATATTTCATTATTGAGATATGGAATATAAATGATTAAACAAAATACATTGTTAAATAATGAGCTTTAATCAAGAGAAATTCGATCTCCATTGTTGGTTTTACATAGCTATTGTTTTAGTGAGTAATCCTCCCTAATGGAGGAACGTTCATTAGCAAGTTAGCACTGTTTAATCTCGAAAGATAAGTATTCTTATAAGTTTATTTTTATATGGTTCATGACCACCCTAATGGTGGCGACTGTATAAGACTTACAAGAATGCGAAACAATGGTAGAAACTCATAAGATAGAATTGCCTTGACTCTCGCCTAAACGGGACAACGCTGAATTCCAATCTTGATCGAATAAAAGGTTGCTAGAATGTTTGACATTTTAGATGAATTGACAACTCTATTCAATGGATGATGCTTTGACTCTCGCCTAAACGGGACACTGTATCAGTTCGTTGGAAACCTTGGAAAATGAACTATGTTAGATTTAGTATTTTTATAACATATGTGATTATTTGTTTTCTGAACCTGTGTATGAATTTATAGAACCAAAACCTTACTTCTGTTTATTGATATGTTGTAGTGCCAATATGAATAACCCTCATCCCGATCCACTCCTAGTTAGTATCTTTGCAAAAGAACTCAATAGTGTGAAAATGCATCCTGGTAGTTGCATTAACTCTCACCTATTGTTGATGAATCTGAAATTCCAAAAGGCAAATCTACTAGGAATTGATTTATCGAAGGAACAATGGGTAAGACTCATACTTTATAGTCTTCCTCAGGAGTATAACAGTTTTGTTCTATATTACTTATTGAACAATCCTAACTCCTCTGACATGGACAAACTCGAGTCTGAGTTAAGGGCCCATGAGCGGAATCTGATTGCAATGAGACCTCCTGGTATTGCAAGCTTTAATCAGAGGAAGAAGATTAAGCATGAGGGCTCTAACAAAGCTGCTTCTTCAAGTACAATTATCAGACATCACGTTCTATGTGTGAATTGTGATGGAAAGGGACATAAAGAAGAACAATGTCCCAGGCTTCTAGACAATTCAAACGAAGGTGATGCTTTTGTAATTGAATCATGTGTTTTAGAGAATGACAAATCCTCCTGGATTGTTGATTCTGGATCTACTAACCATGTATGTTCTTCATTGCAGCTGCTTGAAACTTGGGAGAATCTTCACCCAGATGAGTTAAAGCTTAAAGTTGGAAATGGCGAGTTGGTATCAGTTAAAGCAAGAGGAACACCCCGAATCAAGTTTAATTCTAAGAAGTTTTTACTTTTAGAGAATGTTTTATATATTCCCAATTTTAGTAGAAACTTGATTAGCGTTTCATGTTTACAGACACAATTTTATATATAGAATTTTTCGAGTTCAAATTGTTCAATTTCTCGTAATGGATTTCATATATGTGTTGCAAACATGGAACGAGGGCTTTATGTTTTAAGACCTGATACTCAAATCTCACTAAATACTGAACTTTTCAATGTAGCTAAACCTAGTAGCCTTAAGAGAAAAGAGATTGATAATGATGATCAAACTTATCTATGGCATTTACGTTTAGGTCATATAGGTTTTGATAGACTCAATAGGCTAACCAAAGACGGTCCATTGAAAATGTCGTCTTAGGAGAACTGCCAGTCTGCGAGTCTTGCCTAGAAGGAAAAATTACCAAACGTTCTTTCTCTGCGAAGGGAGAGCGTGCCAAAGAACCCCTAGGGTTAGTACATTCAGATGTTTGCGGACCGCTGAATGTAAAAGCCAGAGGAGGTTATGAGTATTTCGTCACTTTCATAGACGATTTCTCTAGATATAGTTTTCTTTACCTAATGCAAAAGAAATCTGAAACGTTTGAAAAGTTTCAGGAATTTCATGCTTTGGCTCAAAACCAATTAGGTAAAACATTAAAGATCTTGCGAACTGATAGGGGTGGAGAATATATGGATATGCAGTTCAAAGATCATTTAATTGAACTTGGAATTGAATCACAATATACTGCCCCAAGCACTCCACAACAGAATGGAGTTGCAGAAAGAAGAAATCGCACTCTCTTAGAAATGGTTAGGTCTATGCTGAGTTATTCAACTCTGTCTACGTCCTTCTGGAGATATGCTATTCAAATGGCAAATGACATTTTAAATGTTGTTCCATCTAAAGCAGTCCCTAAGACACCCGTCGAACTATGGAATGGTCGTACACCTAGTTTACGCCATTATAGGATTTGGGGGTGCCCTGCTCACTTCTTAAGAAAGAAAGAAGGCAAACTGGAATCGCGAACTGAAGTTTGCATGTTTGTCGGAAATTCTAAAGAGACTAGGGGTGGACTATTCTATAGTCACAAGGATAACAAAGTGTTTGTTTCTACAAATGCTACTTTCCTTGAAGATAACTATATGAAAGACAACAAATCGAAAAGTGAAATTGTATTAGAGGAAATGCTCACAGATACTGTTCCTTCAAATGTCCCATCTTCTTCTACTCAAGAAGAGGAACATCCCACTCCCTCAGTTGTAGCAACTGAGAAAACTACTACTAAAGCTCCTATTCAGAAGGTCACCGCTCCTCGTCATAGTGGGAGGGTTTCTACAAAACCATCTCGTTATGGCTTGGATGGTGAAATCAATATGGTCGTTGGTGACGGTATTGATGACGACCCATTAACCTATAAACAGGCAATGGCAAGTCCGCAACGGAAGCAATGGTCAGCCGGTATGGATTCAGAAATGGATTCCATGAAAAAGAACAAAGTCTGGGAATATGTAGAACCACCTGATGATTTTCGTCCAATTGGATGTAAATGGGTCTACAAGAAGAAAAGAGGTGCTGGAGGCGAAGTCGAAACTTTCAAAGCTAGACTAGTCGCCAAGGGTTATACCCAAAGAGAAGGTGTGGACTATGAGGAAACTTTTAGTCCGGTTGCCATGCTCGAATCCATCCGAATTCTTCTCTCCATAGCTGCCGCTTTAGATTATGAAATTTGGCAAATGGATGTCAAGACAGCTTTTCTAAATGGGCTTCTTGAAGAAACCATCTATATGGAGCAACCAGAAGGTTATGTTCTTCCTGGGCAGGAGAATAAAGTTTGCAAATTAAATAGGTCCATATATGGACTTAAGCAAGCTTCTCGCTCATGGAATAAAAGGTTTGATGAAATCATCAAAACCTACGGCTTTCATCAGAATGAAGATGAACCTTGTGTTTACCAACTCAAGGAAAACCAAGTACTAGTATTCCTGGTCCTTTATGTTGATGACATTTTGATCATTGGAAACAATGTCAAGAAAATGACTCACATCAAGGAATGGCTTGACACTCAATTCGACATGAAAGACTTGGGTGAGGCAGCCTATGTTCTTGGTATTCAGATTGTCAGAAACCGAAAGAACAGATCCCTTCCTCTCTCTCAAACAGCTTACATTGACAAAATTCTAGAGAGATTTTCCATGACCAATACCAATGGGGCAAACATGCCCTCTAGACATGGTATCCGTTTATCTAAGGAACAGTGTCCTACTGATCCTCAAGAGATAGAAGACATGACAAAAATTCCTTATGCTTCTGCAGTTGGAAGTCTAATGTATGCTATGCTATGCACTAGACCTGACATCTGCTATGCAGTTGGAATCGTGAACAGGTATCAGTCAAATCCAGGACGGGTACATTGGAATGCTGTTAAGTATATTTTGAAATACTTAAAGAGTACAAGAGATTATGTATTAGTCTACAAGGGTGGTGCTTTAAATCCCTTAGGCTATACAGACTCAGATTTCTAGGGATGTCTTGAAGACAGGAAATCTACATCTGGGATGGTGTTTACTCTTGGGGGTGGAGCAGTGGTTTGGAGAAGTGCTAAACAAACTGCGATTTCGGATTCTACCATGGAGGCAGAATACATAGCTGCGGCTGAAGCAGCTAAAGAGGTTGTCTGGCTTAGGAAGTTCTTCACCAATCTTGGTGTAGTTCCTGGAATGGAAAGGCCTCTAGTCCTGCTTTGTGATAACATTGGAGCTATAGCCAGCAGTAAGGAACCTCGAAGCCACAAGAGAAGTAAGCATATAGAAAGAAAGTATCATATTATCAGAGAATATGTGGCAAGAGGGGATGTACTGGTGGAGAAAGTGGATACGCAGGATAACTTAGCTGATCCATTCACCAAAGTCTTGGCAGTAACTTCATTCGAAAAGCACCGTCAGGATTTAGGATTAATTGAAATGTACTGATTTGTTTTATATTAGTGCAAGTGGGAGTTTGTTGGGTTTTATACCCTAAATCAAACTCTGTTTCAATGTAATCCAGATTATTCAATATCAATAAAGTAACAGAAGTAATTTTTCATTCACTTGTGTATGTTTTGGTTCACTTAATCAATTGCTTGTCTATTTGATTTATAAATTCATCCAAACCCCTTTTCACATACTTGATCATGTTTATTGTGTTGTCAACACAGTGGAAAATAAACATGACTATGTGAATAAAGTATTCCTAGATTTATCAGAACACTTGGTTTCACTGATATGACAATCTACAACAGAGTTTACTTACATTTGGAGAAATGTTATGTTCTTTCCAGAACATAGGTTAAAGTAAAGCTCAGGTTGGATGCATGGAGTATGCATTGGAATGGACCGATATTGAACTTTGAATTAGATTTTGAAACTTACCGTAAACATCTATTCAATTCAATATCATAAGTTGATCCTAGATCACATGATCGAAATCCTGATATGGTTAGGCTCAATTTCAAGAGTATTATTCGTGTTCTTTGATTTGTTAGTTAAGCCTAATCTTTAGTCTGGGCAATACATACATTTTGGGAACACGGTAGTGCGATTGAGTGGGAGCGCTAACATAAATATGGAATCTATAGCTTCTATTTGGCGAATAGTAAGCAAAGGGTGATTTCCTTCGAGCTTAAACAAACGAGATAAATGATTGAGTACTCATTTCACTTAGTTGAAATATCATTTATACAGGGTTAAGTGTTTTAAGGATAAAATACATTGTAGGGTGTTACGGTAATTTAGTCCCTTTACAGTGTAAATCATCCATATAGAGGATCATTGATCACATTAGGATTATAACAATGGATAACTAATAATGTGTCTATATGGTGGAACATATAGAGCATTCTATATACTGAGAGTGCAATTCTGAGCTCTATGTGTGGATTCAACGAAGAATTAATAAGTCAGTGAATTTAAGTGGTAAATTCTAGATCTGCTTATTGGAAGCTCGGATATATAGACTCATGGTCCGCTCACTAGTTGAGATGATATTACTTGTAAGACTCATTTAATTGATTTTAATTAATCAATTAAAAATTCTCAAGATAGACTTGTCTATTTGAGAATTTATCACTTATTAAGGGCAAAACAGTAAATAGAGATTTTGAAGGGCATATTTATTAATTAGGAAACTTTAATTAGTTTCATTACTAATAAAATAAATGAAAATATATTATTTGATAATTAATTTTCATTATTAAATAATTAGATTTGACATTTATGTGGTTGAACAAAGGAATTGGTCGTTTTTGACAAAACAAGAAACTATCAGTGTAGGAAAAGGAAAGTTCGAAAAGTGGCAAGCCTTGTTTCCACAATAGGCCGGCCACTTAGCTTCCTTTTCTCTTTGATTTTTTCAATTCCAAATGTCAATCATAGCCCTGGGTGGTCTTCTATAAATAGAAGGCAAAGGCTTCAGAGTTGAAACAACTGTTCAACCTTTTCACAACATTATTCTGAAAGAATTTTCTCTCAGAAAATTCTCTCTGAGCCGCCACCCTCTCTCTCTCTCTCTTCCTTCACTGTTTCGAAAAGTATAAGTGTTAGAGTAGTGCCCACACACATCAAGTAATACCTCAATCATAGTGAGGAAGGCTGTGTAGAATTCAGAAACAACAAAGAAGGACTATCGGGCTCAGATCTTGATTATACTCTGCTACAGAAAGGAATCAAGGGTTAGAGATCTGAGTGGGAGGAGACATATATTCCGCTGCTATCACTGTAAGATTTCTGATTCTCTTATGTGTTTAATTTTCTATCGTTTTAGAAGTTCATATTTAGGTTGTTAAATCAACATACTTGTGAGTAGATCTAGATCCTGGTAAAATAACTTCCAACAGGACCCTCGTCTAAAATCATGCGGCGTCACAACCATCAACTGGGTGGTTACGTTGGTTGATTGACGATGTTTGAAAGCTGTTCGAACTACTTCACTATCTGAGTGACGTATTGCTGACACTCATTTCAAATCATTCGGCGTCACAACCATCAACTGGGTGGTTACGTTGGTTGATTGAGGATGTTTGAAAGCTGTCTGAACCGACTTCACTGTCGGAGTGATGTATTGCTGACACTCATTTGAAATCATCCGGTGTCACCACGCTCCGATGGGATTTCGGCGGGCGTTCACGTTGGGTCATTGAGGATGTTTGAGAGCCATCTTCACCGACTTCATTGCCACAACGACGGGGGACACTCGTCTAAAATCATGCGGCGTCACAACCATCAACGGGGTTGTTAGGTTTGTTGATTGAGAAAGTTTGAAAGCTGTTTGAACTGACTTCACTGTCTGATTGATGTATTACTGACACTCATTTCAAATCATCCGGTGTCACCACCTTCTGATAGGGTTTCAGCGGGCGTTCACGTTTGGTGATTGAGGATGTTTGAAAGCCATCTTGTGTGACTTCCTTGTAAGAAGGATGGGGGACACTGGTCTAAAATCATGCGGCGTCACAACCATCAACGGGGTGGTTACGTTGGTTGATTGAGGATGTTTGGAAGCTGTCCGAACTGACTTCACTATCAGAGTAATGTATTGCTGACACTCATTTGAAATCATCCTGCGTCACCACCCTCCGATTGGATTTTGGCGGGCATTAACGTTGGGTGATTGAGGATGTTTGAAAGCCATCTTGACCGACATCATTGTCAGAAGGATGGGGGACACTCGTCTAAAATCATCCGGTGTCACAACCATCTACTGGGTGGTTACGTTGGTTGATTGATGATGTTTGAAACCTGTCTGAACCAACTTATCTATAATAGTGATGTTTTGCTGACACTCATTTGAAATCATCCGTTGTCACCACCCTCGGATGGGATTTCGGCGGGCATTAACGTTGGGTGATTGAGGATGTTTGAAAGCCATCTTGATCGACTTGATTGTTAAAAGGATGGGGGACACTCGTCTAAAATCATGCGGCGTCACAACCATTAATTAGGTGGTTACGGTGGTTGATTGAGGATGTTTGAAAGCTGTCCGAAGTGAGTTCACTGTTTGAGTGATGTATTGCTGACACTCATTGGAAATCATCCAGCGTCACCACCCTCCGATGGGATTTCAGCAGGCGTTCACGATGGGTGATTGAGGATGTTTGAAAGCCATCTTGAGTGACTTCATTGTCAGAAGGATGGGGGACACTCGTCTAAAATCATGCGGCATCACAACCATCAACTGGGTGGTTACGTTACTTTATTGAGGATGTTTAAAAGCTTTCCGAACTGACTTTACTGTCGGAGTGATGTTTGCTGACACTCATTTAAAATCATGCGGCGTCACAACCATCAACTCGGTGGTTACGTTGGTTGATTGAGGATGTTTGAAAGCTAGCTGAACCGACTTCACTGTCGGAGTTATGTATTGCTGACACTCATTTGAAATCATCTGGCGTCACCACCCTCCGATCGGATTTCGGCAGGCATTCAAGTTGGGTGATTGAGGATGTTTGAGAGCCATCTTGATCGACTTCATTGTTAAGAAGGATGGGGGACACTCGTCTAAAATCATGCGGCGTCACAACCATCAATTGGGTGGTAACGTTTGTTGATTGTGAATGTTTGAAAGCTGTTTGAACTGACTTCACTGTCGGAGTGATGTATTACTGACACTCATTTGAAATCATCCGGTGTCAGCACCGTCTGATAGGGTTTCAGCGGGCGTTCACGTTGGGTGATTGAGGATGTTTGTAAGCCATCTTGATCGACTTGATTGTTAGAAGGATGGGGGACACTCGTCTAAAATCATGCGGCGTCAAAACCATCAATTGGGTGGTTACGTTGGTTGATTGAGGATGTTTGAAAGCTGTCCGAACTGACTTCACTGTCGGAGTGATGTATTGCTGACACTCATTTGAAATCATCCAGCGTCACCACCCTCCGATATGATTTCAGTGGGCATTCACGTTGGGTGATTGAGGATTTTTGAAAGCGATCTTCACCGATTTCTTTGCCAGAAGGATGGGGTACGCTTGTCTAAAATCGTGCGGCGTCACAAGCATCAACTGGGTGGTTACGTTTGTTGATTAAGGATGTTTGAAAGCTGTCCGAACTGACTTCACTGTCAGAGTGATGTATTGCTGACACTCATTTGAAATCATCCAGCGTCACCACCCTCCGATATGATTTCAGTGGGCATTCACGTTGGGTGATTGAGGATTTTTGAAAGCGATCTTCACCGATTTCTTTGCCAGAAGGATGGGGTACGCTTGTCTAAAATCGTGCGGCGTCACAAGCATCAACTGGGTGGTTACGTTTGTTGATTAAGGATGTTTGAAAGCTGTCCGAACTGACTTAACTGTCGGACTGATGTATAGTTGACACTCATTTGAAATCATTCGATGTCACCACCCTCTGATTGGATTTTAGCGGGCATTCACATTGGGTGATTAAGGTTGCTTGAAGGCCATCTTGAGTGACTTCATTTTCAGAAGGATGGGGGACACTCGTCTAAAATCATGCGGCGTCACAACCATCAACGGGATGGTTACGTTACTTGATTGAGGATGTTTGAAAGCTTTCCGAACGGACTTTACTGTCGGAGTGATGTATTGCTGACACTCATTTGAAATCATCTGGTGTTACCACCCTCTGATTGGATTTCAGCGGGCGTTCATGTTGGGTGATTGAGGATTTTTGAAAGCCATCTTTTGTGACTTCATTGTCAGAAGGATGGGGGACACTCGTCTAAAATCATGCGGCGTAACAACCATCAACTGGGTGGTTAGGTTGGTTGATTCAGGATGTTTGAAAGATGTCTGAACCAACTTAACTATCTGAGTAATGTTTTGCTGACACTCATTTAAAATCATCCTGCGTAACCACCCTCCGATCGGATTTCAGTGGGCATTCACGTTGGGTGATTGAGGATGTTTGAAAGCAATCTTCACCGATTTCTTTGCCAGAAGGATGGGGTACGCTTGTCTAAAATCATTCGGCGTCACAACCATCAACTGGGTGGTTACGTTTGTTGATTAAGGATGTTTGAAAGCTGTCCGAACTGACTTCACTGTCGGAGTGATATATTGCTGACACTCATTTGAAATCATCCAGCGTCACCACCCTCCGATGGGATTTCGGCGGGCGTTCACGTTGGGTGATTGAGGATGTTTGAAAGCCATCTTGAGTGACTTCATTGTCAGAAGGATGGGGGACACTCGTATAAAATCATGCGGTGACACAACCATCAACTGGGTGGTTACGTTGGTTGATTGAGGATGTTTGAAAGCTGTCTGAACCGACTTCACTGTCAGAGTGATGTATTGCTGACACTCATTTGAAATCATCCAGCGTCACCACCCTCCGATATGATTTCAGTGGGCATTCACGTTGGGTGATTGAGGATGTTTGAAAGCGATCTTCACCGATTTCTTTGCCAGAAGGATGGGGTACGCTTGTCTAAAATCGTGCGGCGTCACAAGCATCAACTGGGTGGTTACGTTTGTTGATTAAGGATGTTTGAAAGCTGTCCGAACTGACTTAACTGTCGGAGTGATGTATAGTTGACACTCATTTGAAATCATTCGATGTCACCACCCTCTGATTGGATTTTAGCGGGCATTCACATTGGGTGATTAAGGTTGTTTGAAGACCATCTTGAGACTTCATTTTCAAAAGGATGGGGGACACTCGTCTAAAATCATGCGGCGTCACAACCATCAACGGGATGGTTACGTTACTTGATTGAGGATGTTTGAAAGCTTTCCGAACGGACTTCACTGTCGGAGTGATGTATTGCTGACACTCATTTGAAATCATCTGGTGTTACCACCCTCTGATTGGATTTCAGCGGGCGTTCATGTTGGGTGATTGAGGATTTTTGAAAGCCATCTTTTGTGACTTCATTGTCAGAAGGATGGGGGACACTCGTCTAATATCATGCGGCGTAAGAACAATCAACTGGGTGGTTAGGTTGGTTGATTCAGGATGTTTGAAAGATGTCTGAACCAACTTAACTATCTGAGTAATGTTTTGCTGACACTCAGTTAAAATCATCCTGCGTCACCACCCTCCGACAGGATTTCAGTGGGCATTCACGTTGGGTGATTGAGGATGTTTGAAAGCAATCTTCACCGATTTCTTTGCCAGAAGGATGGGGTACGCTTGTCTAAAATCATTCCGCGTCACAACCATCAACTGGGTGGTTACGTTTGCTGATTAAGGATGTTTGAAAGCTGTCCGATCTGACTTAACTGTCGGAGTGATGTATAGTTAAAACTCATTTAAAATCATTCGATGTCACCACCCTCTGATTGGATTTCAGCGGGCGTTCACATTGGGTGATTAAGGATGCCTGAAAGCCATCTTGAGTGACTTCATTTTCAGAAGGATGGGGGACACTCGTCTAAAATCATGCGGCGTCACAACCATCAACTTGATGGTTACGTTACTTGCTTGAGGATATTTGAAAGCTTTCCGAACACACTTCACTGTGGGAGTGATGTATTGCTGACACTCATTTTAAATCATCCGGTGTCACAACCATCAAGTGGGTGGTTACGTTGGTTGATTGAGGATGTTTGAAAGCTGTCTGAACCGACTTTACTGTCGGAGTGGTGTAATGCTGACACTCATTTGAAATCATCCGGTGTCACCACCCTCCAATGGGATTTCGGCGGGCGTTCACGTTGGGTGATTGAGGGTGTTTGAGAGCCATCTACACTGACTTCATTGCCAGAACGATGGGGGGCACTCGTCTAAAATAATGCGGCGTCACAACCATCAACTGGGTGGTTACGTTTGTTGATTGAGGATGTTTGAAAGTTGTTTGAACCAACTTAACTATCTGAGTAATGTTTTGCTGACACTCAGTTAAAATCATCCTGCGTCACCACCCTCCGATCGGATTTCAGTGGGCATTCACGTTGGGTGATTGAGGATGTTTGAAAGCAATCTTCACCGATTTCTTTGCCAGAAGGATGGGGTACGCTTGTCTAAAATCATTCGGCGTCACAACCATCAACTGGGTGGTTACGTTTGTTGATTAAGGATGTTTGAAAGTTGTCCGAACTGACTTCACTGTCGGAGTGATGTATTGCTGACACTCATTTGAAATCATCCAGCGTCACCACCCTCCGATGGGATTTCGGCGGGCGTTCACGTTGGGTGATTGAGGATGTTTGAAAGCCATCTTGAGTGACTTCATTGTCAGAAGGATGGGGGACACTCGTCTAAAATCATGCGGTGACACAACCATCAACTGGGTGGTTACGTTGGTTGATTGAGGATGTTTGAAAGCTGTCTGAACTGACTTCACTGTCAGAGTGATGTATTGCTGACACTCATTTGAAATCATCCAGCGTCACCACCCTCCGATATGATTTCAGTGGGCATTCACGTTGGGTGATTGAGGATGTTTGAAAGCGATCTTCACCGATTTCTTTGCCAGAAGGATGGGGTACGCTTGTCTAAAATCGTGCGGCGTCACAAGCATCAACTGGGTGGTTACGTTTGTTGATTAAGGATGTTTGAAAGCTGTCCGAACTGACTTAACTTAACTGTCGGAGTGATGTATAGTTGACACTCATTTGAAATCATTCGATGTCACCACCCTCTGATTGGATTTTAGCGGGCATTCACAATGGGTGATTAAGGTTGTTTGAAGACCATCTTGAGACTTCATTTTCAAAAGGATGGGGGACACTCGTCTAAAATCTTGCGGCGTCACAACCATCAACGGGATGGTTACGTTACTTGATTGAGGATGTTTGAAAGCTTTCCGAACGGACTTCACTGTCGGAGTGATGTATTGCTGACACTCATTTGAAATCATCTGGTGTTACCACCCTATTATTGGATTTCAGCGGGCGTTCATGTTGGGTGATTGAGGATTTTTGAAAGCCATCTTTTGTGACTTCATTGTCAGAAGGATGGGGGACACTCGTCTAAAATCATGCGGCGTAAGAACCATCAACTGGGTGGTTAGGTTGGTTGATTCAGGATGTTTGAAAGATGTCTGAACCAACTTAACTATCTGAGTAATGTTTTGCTGACACTCAGTTAAAATCATCCTGCGTCACCACCCTCCGACAGGATTTCAGTGGGCATTCACGTTGGGTGATTGAGGATGTTTGAAAGCAATCTTCACCGATTTCTTTGCCAGAAGGATGGGGTACGCTTGTCTAAAATCATTCGGCGTCACAACCATCAACTGGGTGGTTACGTTTGCTGATTAAGGATGTTTGAAAGCTGTCCGATCTGACTTAACTGTCGGAGTGATGTATAGTTAAAACTCATTTAAAATCATTCGATGTCACCACCCTCTGATTGGATTTCAGCGGGCGTTCACATTGGGTGATTAAGGATGCCTAAAAGCCATCTTGAGTGACTTCATTTTCAGAAGGATGGGGGACACTCGTATAAAATCATGCGGCGTCACAACCATCAACTTGATGGTTACGTTACTTGCTTGAGGATGTTTGAAAGCATTCCGAACACACTTCACTGTGGGAGGATGTATTGCTGACACTCATTTTAAATCATCCGCTGTCACAACCATCAAGTGGGTGGTTACGTTGGTTGATTGAGGATGTTTGAAAGCTGTCTGAACCGACTTTACTGTCGGAGTGGTGTATTGCTGACACTCATTTGAAATCATCCGGTGTCACCACCCTCCAATGGGATTTCGGCGGGCGTTCACGTTGGGTGATTGAGGGTGTTTGAGAGCCATCTACACTGACTTCATTGCCGGAACGATGGGGGGCACTCGTCTAAAATAATGCGGCGTAACAACCATCAACTGGGTGGTTACGTATGTTGATTGAGGATGTTTGAAAGTTGTTTGAACTGACTTCACTGTCAGAGTGATGTATTACTGACACTCATTTGAAATCATCCTACGTCACCACCCTCCGATCAGTTTTCGGCGGGCGTTCACATTGGGTGATTGAGGATGTTTGAAAGCCATCTTGACCGACTTCATTGTCAGAAGGATGGTGGACACTCGTCTAAAATCATGCGGTATCACAACAATCAACTGGGTGGTTATGTTAGTTGATTGAGCATGTTTGAAAGCTGTCCGAACTGACTTCACTGTCGGAGTGATGTATTGCTGACACTCATTTGAAATTATCCTGCGTCACCAATCTCCTATGGGATATTGGCAGGCGTTCACGTTGGGTGATTGAGGATGTTTTAAAGCCATCTTGAATGACTTCATTGTCAGAAGGATGGGGGACACTCGTCTAAAATCATGGGTCGTCACAACCATCAACTGGGTGGTTATGTCTGTTGATTGAGGATGTTTGAAAGCTGTTCGAACCAACTTCACTGTCTGAGTGATGTATTGCTGACACTCATTTGAAATCATGCGGCTTCACAACCATCAACTCGGTGGTTACGTTGGTTGATTGAGGATGTTTGAAAGCTGTCCGAACTGACTTCACTGTCAGAGTGATGTATTGTTGACACTCATTTGAAATCATCCTGCGTCACAACCCTCCGATGGGATTTTGGCGGGCGTTCATGTTGGGTGATTGAGGATGTTTGAAAGCCATATTAACTGACTTCATTGTCAGAAGGATGGGGGACACTCGTGTAAAATCATGCGGGGTCACAACCATCAACTGGGTGGTTACGTTGATTGATTGAGGATGTTTGAAAGCTGTTCGAACCATCTTCACTGTCTGAGTGATGTATTGCTGACACTCATTTGAAATCATCCGGCGTCTTAACCATTAACTGGGTGGTTACGTTGGTTGATTGCGGATGTTTGAAAGCTGTCTGAACCGACTTCACTGTTGGAATGATGTATTGCTGACCCTCATTTGAAATCATCCGGTGTCACCACCCTCCGATGGGATTTCGACGGGTGAAAATGTTGGGTGATTGAGGATGTTTGAGAGCCCTCTCGATTGACTTCATTGCCAGAACGATGGGGGACACTCGTCTAAAATCATGCGACGTCACAACCATCAACTGGGTGGTTAAGTTTGTTGATTGTCGATGTTTGAAAGCTATTTGAATTGACTTCACTGTCGGAGTGATGTATTACTAACACTCATTTGAAATCATCCGGTGTAACCACCTTCTGATAAGGTTTCAGCGGGCGTTCACGTTGGGTGATTGAGGATGTTTGAAAGCCATCTTGAGTGACTTCATTGTCAAAACGATGGGGGACACTCGTCTAAAATCATGCGGCGTCACAACCATCAACTGGGTGGTTACGTTAGTTGATTGAGGATTTTTGAAAGCTGTCCGAACCGACTTCACTGTCGGAGTGATGTATTGCTGACAATCATTTGAAATCATCCTGCGTCACCACCCTCCGATCGGATTTCGGCGGGCATTCTCGTTGGGTGATTGAGGATGTTTGAAAGCCATCTTGACAGACTTCATTGTTAGAAGGATGGGGGACACTCGTCTAAAATCATCCGGTGACACAACCACATACTGGGTTGTTACGTTGGTTGATTGAGGATGTTTGAAAGCTATCTGAACCAACTTATCTATCAGAGTGATGTTTTGCTGACACTCATTTGAAATCATCCGTTGTCACCACCCTCTGATGGGATTTCGGCGGTCGTTCACGTTGGGTGATTGAGGATGTTTGAAAGCTATCTTGATCAACTTCATTGTTAGAAGGATGGGGGACACTCGTCTAAAATCATGCCGCGTCCGAGCCATCAACTGGGCGTTTACGTTTGTTGATTGAGGATGTTTGAAAGCTGTTCGAACCAACTTTACAGTCTGAGTGATGTATTGCTGACACTCATTTGAAATCATCCGGCGTCACAACCATTGTTCGAACCAACTTTACTGTCTGAGTGATGTATTGTTGACACTCATTTGAAATCATCCGGCGTCACAACCATCAACTAGATGGTTACGTTGGTTGATTGCGAATGTTTGAAAGCTGTCTGAACCGACTTCACTCTCGGAGTGATGTATAGTTGACACTCATTTGAAATCATTCGATGTCACCACCCTCTGATGGGATTTCATCGGGCGTTCACATTGGGTGATTAAGGATGCTTGAAAGCCCTCTTGAGTGACTTCATTTTTCAGAAGGATGGGGGACACTCGTCTAAAATCATGCGGCGTCACAACAATCAACTGGGTGGTTACGTTGGTTGATTGAGGATGTTTGAAAGCTGTCTGAACCGACTTCACTGTCGGAGTGATGTATTGCTGACAATCATTTGAAATCATCCTGCGTCACCACCCTCCGATCGGATTTCGGCGGGCATTCACGTTGGGTGATTGAGGATGTTTGAAAGCCATCTTGACCGACTTCATTGTCAGAAGGATGGGGGACACTCGTCTAAAATCATCCGGTGACACAACCATCTACTGGGTGGTTATGTTGGTTGATTGAGGATGTTTGAAAGCAATCTGAACCAACTTATCTATCAGAGTGATGTTTTTCTGACACTGATTTGAAATCATCCGTTGTCACCACCCTCTGATGGGATTTCGGCGGTCGTTCACGTTGGGTGATTGAGGATGTTTGAAAGCTATCTTGATCAACTTAATTGTCAGAAGGATGGGGGACACTCCTCTAAAATCATGCCGCGTCCGAACCATCAACTGGGTGGTTATGTTTGTTGATTGAGGATGTTTGAAAGCTGTTCGAACCAACTTCACTGTCGAGTGATGTATTGTTGACACTCATTTTAAATAATCCGGAGTCACAACCATCAACTGGGTGGTTACGTTGGTTGATTGCGGATGTTTGAAAGCTGTCTGAACCGACTTCACTGTCGGAGTGATGTATTGCTGACACTGATTTGAAATCATCCGGTGTCACCACCCTCTGATGGGATTTCGGCGGGCGTTCACGTTGGGTGATTGAGGATGTTTGAGAGCCATGTTCACCGACTTCATTGCCAGAACGATGGGGGACACTCGTCTAAAATCATGCGGTGTCACAACAATCAACTGGGTGGTTACGTTGGTTGATGGAGCATGTTTGAAAGCTGTCCGAAGTGACTTCACTGTCGGGGTGATGTATTACTGACACTCATTTGAAATCATCCTGCGTCACCCATCTCTGATGGGATTTTGGTGGGCGTTCACGTTGGGTGATTGAGGATGTTTGAAACGCATCTTCACTGACTTCATTGTCAGAAGGATGGGGGACACTCCTCTAAAATCATGCGGCGTCACAAGTATCAACTAGGTGGTTATGTTGGTTGATTGAGGATGTTTGAAAGCTGTTCGAACAAACTTCACTGTCTGAGTGATGTATTGCTGACACTCATTTTAAATCATTCGGCGTCACAACCATCAACTAGGTGGTTACGTTGGTTGCTTGAGGATGTTTGAAAGCTATCTTGATCAACTTCATTGTTAGAAGGTGGTTGGACACTCGTCTAAAATCATGCCGCGTCCGAACCATCAACTGGGTGGTTACGTTGGTTGCTTGAGGATGTTTGAAAGCTGTCTGAACTGACTTCACTGTCGGAGTGATGTATTGCTGACACTCATTTGAAATCATCCTGCGTCACAACCCTCCCATGGGATTTCGGCGGGCGTTCACGTTGGGTGATTCAGGATGTTTGAAAGCCATCTTGAGTGACTTCATTGTCAGAACGATGGGGGACACTCGTCTAAAATCATGCGGCGTCACAACCATCAACTGGGTGGTTAGGTTAGTTGATTAAGGATGTTTGAAAGCTGTCTGAACCGACTTCACTGTCGGAGTGATGTATTGCTGACAATCATTTGAAATCATCCTGCGTCACCACCCTCCGATCGGATTTCGGCGGGCATTCACGTTGGGTGATTGAGGATGTTTGAAAGCCATCTTGACCGACTTCATTGTCAGAAGGATGGGGGACACTCGTCTAAAATCATCCGGTGACACAACCATCTACTGGGTTGTTACGTTGGTTGATTGAGGATGTTTGAAAGCTATCTGAACCAACTTATCTATCAGAGTGATGTTTTGCTGACACTCATTTGAAATCATCCGTTGTCACCACCCTCTGATGGGATTTCGGCGGTCGTTCACGTTGGGTGATTGAGGATTTTTGAAAGCTATCTTGATCAACTTCATTGTTTGAAGGATGGGGGACACTCGTCTAAAATCATGCCGCGTCCGAACCATCAACTGGGCGGTTACGTTTGTTGATTGAGGATGTTTGAAAGCTGTTCGAACCAACTTTACTGTCTGAGTGATGTATTGCTGACACTCATTTGAAATCATCCGGCGTCACAACCATTGTTCGAACCAACTTTACTGTCTGAGTGATGTATTGCTGACACTCATTTGAAATCATCCGGCATCACAACCATCAACTAGGTGGTTACGTTGGTTGATTGCGAATGTTTGAAAGCTGTCTGAACCGACTTCACTCTCGGAGTGATGTATAGTTGACACTCATTTGAAATCATTCGATGTCACCACCCTCTGATGGGATTTCATCGGGCGTTCACATTGGGTGATTAAGGATGCTTGAAAGCCCTCTTGAGTGACTTCATTTTTCAGAAGGATGGGGGACACTCGTCTAAAATCATGCGGCGTCACAACCATCAACTAGATGGTTACGTTACTTGCTTGAGGATGTTTGAAAGCTTTCCAAACTGACTTCACTGTCGGAGTGATGTATTGCTGACACTCATTTGAAATCAACTGGTGTTACCACCCTCTGATGGAAAAGCGGGCGTTCACGTTGGGTGATTGAGGATGTTTGAAAGCCATCTTGACTGACTTCATTGTCAGAAGGATGGGGGACACTCGTCTAAAATCTTGCCGCGTCTGAGCCATCAACTGGCTGGTTACGTTTGTTGATTGAGGATGTTTGAAAGATGTTCCAACCAACTTCACTGTCTGAGTGATGTATTGCTGACACTCATTTTAAATCATCCGGTGACACAACCATCAAGTGGGTGGTTAAGTTGGTTGATTGAGGATGTTTGAAAGCTGTCTGAACCGACTTCACTGTCGGAGTGATGTATTGCTGACACTCATTTGAAATCATCCGGTGTCACCACCCTCCAATGGGATTTCGGCGGGCGTGCACGTTGGGTGATTGGGGATGTTTAAGAGCCATCTGCACTGACTTCATTTCCAAAACAATGGGGGGCACTCGTGTAAAATCATGCGGCGTCACAACCATCAACTGGGTGGTAAAGTTTGTTGATTGAGGATGTTTGAAAGTTGTTTGAACGTACTTCACTGTCGGAGTGATGTAATACTGACACTCATTTGAAATCATCCTACGTTACCACCCTCCGGTGGGATTTCGGCGGGCGTTCACATTGGGTGATTGAGGATGTTTGAAAGCCATCTTGACTGACTTCATTGTCAGAAGGATGGTGGACACTCGTCTAAAATCATGCGGCATCACAACAATCAACTGGGTGGTTACGTTTGTTGATTGAGCATGTTTGAAAGCTATCCGAACTGACTTCACTGTCGGAGTGATGTATTGCTGACACTCATTTGAAATTATCCTGCGTCACCTATCTCCTATGGGATTTCGGCAAGCGTTCACGTTGGGTGATTGAGGATGTTTGAAAGCCATCTTGACTGACTTCATTGTCAGAAGGATGGGGGACACTCGTCTAAAATCTTGCCGCGTCTGAGCCATCAACTGGCTGGTTACGTTTGTTGATTGAGGATGTTTGAAAGATGTTCCAACCAACTTCACTGTCTGAGTGATGTATTGCTGACACTCATTTTAAATCATCAAGTGACACAACCATCAAGTGGGTGGTTACGTTGGTTGATTGACGATGTTTGAAAGCTGTCTGAACCGACTTCACTGTCGGAGTGATGTATTGCTGACACTCATTTGAAATCATCCGGTGTCACCACCCTCCAATGGGATTTCGGCGGGCGTGCACGTTAGGTGATTGGGGGATGTTTAAGAGCCATCTGCACTGACTTCATTTCAAAAACAATGGGGGGCACTCGTGTAAAATCGTGCGGCGTCACAACCATCAGCTGGGTGGTTACGTTTGTTGATTGAGGATGTTTGAAACTTGTTTGAACGTACTTCACTGTCGTAGTGATGTATTACAGACACTCATTTGAAATCATCCTACGTTACCACCCTCCGATGGGATTTCGGCGGGCGTTCACATTGGGTGATTGAGGATGTTTGAAAGCCATCTTGACTGACTTCATTGTCAGAAGGATGGTGGACACTCGTCTAAAATCATGCGGCATCACAACAATCAACTGGGTGGTTACGTTTGTTGATTGAGCATGTTTGAAAGCTATCCGAACTGACTTCACTGTCGGAGTGATGTATTGCTGACACTCATTTGAAATCATCCTGCGTCACCTATCTCCTATGGGATTTCGGCAGGCGTTCACGTTGGGTGATTGAGGATGTTTGAAAGCCATCTTGACTGACTTCATTGTTAGAAGGATGGGGGACACTCGTCTAAAATCATGTGTCGTCCGAACCATCAACTGGGTGGTTACGTTTGTTGATTGAGGATGTTTGAAAGCTGTTCGAACCAACTTTACTGTCTGAGTGACGTATTGCTGACACTCATTTTAAATCATGCGGCGTCGCAACCATCAACTGGGTGGTTACGTTGGTTGATTGCGAATTTTTGAAAGCTGTTTGAACTGACTTCACTGTCGGAGTGATGTATTGCTGACACACATTTGAAATCATCCGGTGTCACCACCCTCCGATGGGATTTCGGCGGGCGTTCACGTTGGGTGATTGAGGATGTTTGAGAGCCATCTTCACCGACTTCAATGCCAGAACGAAGGGGGACACTCATCTAAAATCATGCGGCATCACAACCATCAACTGGGTTGTTACGATGGTTGATTAAGGATGTTTGAAAGCTGTCTGAACCGACTTCACTGTCGGAGTGATGTATTGCTGACAATCATTTGAAATCATCCTGCGTCACCACCCTCCGATCGGATTTCGGCGGGCATTCACGTTGGGTGATTGAGGATGTTTGAAAGCCATCTTGATCAACTTAATTGTCAGAAGGATGGGGGACACTCGTCTAAAATCTTGCCGCGTCTGAGCCATCAACTGGCTGGTTACGTTTGTTGATTGAGGATGTTTGAAAGATGTTCCAACCAACTTCACTGTCTGAGTGATGTATTGCTGACACTCATTTTAAATCATCCGGTGACACAACCATCAAGTGGGTGGTTACGTTGGTTGATTGAGGATGTTTGAAAGCTGTCTGAACCGACTTCACTGTCGGAGGGATGTATTGCTGACACTCATTTGAAATCATCCGGTGTCACCACCCTCCAATGGGATTTCGGCGGGCGTGCACGTTGGGTGATTGGGGATGTTTAAGAGCCATCTGCACTGACTTCATTTCAAAAACAATGGGGGGCACTCGTGTAAAATCATGCGGCGTCACAACCATCAGCTGGGTGGTTACGTTTGTTGATTGAGGATGTTTGAAAGTTGTTTGAACGTACTTCACTGTCGGAGTGATGTATTACAGACACTCATTTGAAATCATCCTACGTTACCACCCTCCGATGGGATTTCGGCGGGCGTTCACATTGGGTGATTGAGGATGTTTGAAAGCCATCTTGACTGACTTCATTGTCAGAAGGATGGTGGACACTCGTCTAAAATCATGCGGCATCACAACAATCAACTGGGTGGTTACGTTTGTTGATTGAGCATGTTTGAAAGCTATCCGAACTGACTTCACTGTCGGAGTGATGTATTGCTGACACTCATTTGAAATCATCCTGCGTCACCTATCTCCTATGGGATTTCGGCAGGCGTTCACGTTGGGTGATTGAGGATGTTTGAAAGCTGTTCGAACCAACTTTACTGTCTGAGTGACGTATTGCTGACACTCATTTTAAATCATGCGGCGTCGCAACCATCAACTGGGTGGTTACGTTGGTTGATTGCGAATGTTTGAAAGCTGTTTGAACTGACTTCACTGTCGGAGTGATGTATTGCTGACACTCATTTGAAATCATCCGGTGTCACCACCCTCCGATGGGATTTCGGCGGGCGTTCACGTTGGGTGATTGAGGATGTTTGAGAGCCATCTTCAACGACTTCAATGCCAGAACGAAGGGGGACACTCATTTAAAATCATGCGGCATCACAACCATCAACTGGGTTGTTACGATGGTTGATTAAGGATGTTTGAAAGCTGTCTGAACCGACTTCACTGTCGGAGTGATGTATTGCTGACAATCATTTGAAATCATCTTGCGTCACCACCCTCCGATCGAATTTCGGCGGGCATTCACGTTGGGTGATTGAGGATGTTTGAAAGCCATCTTGACCGACTTCATTGTCAGAAGGATGGGGGACACTCGTCTAAAATCATCCGGTGACACAACCATCTACTGGTGGTTACGTTTGTTGAATGAGGATGTTTGAAAGCTATCCGAACTGACTTCACTGTCGGAGTGATGTATTGCAAACACTCATTTGAAATCATCCAGCGTCACCACCCTCCGATGGGATTTCGGCGGTCGTTCACGTTGGGTGATTGAGGATGTTTGAAAGTCATCTTGAGTGACTTCATTGTCAGAAGGATGGGGGACACTCGTCTAAAATCACGCGGTGTCACAACCATCAACTAGGTTGTTTCGTTACTGGATTGAGGATGTTTGAAAGCTTTCCGAACTGACTTCACTGTCGGAGTGATGTATTGGTTACACTCATTTGAAATCATCCGGCGTCACCACCCTCCGATGGGATTTCGGCGGGCGTTCACGTTGGGTGATTGAGGATGTTTGAGAGCCATCTTCACCGACTTCATTGCCAGAACGATGGGGGACACTCGTCTAAAATCATGCGGTGCACACCCATCAACTGGGTGGTTACGTTTGTTGATTAAGGATGTTTGAAAGCTGTTTGAACTGACGTCACTGTCGGAGTGATGTATTACTGACACTCATTTGAAATCATTCGATGTCCCCACCTTCTGATAGGATTTCAGCGGGCATTCACGATGGATGATTGAGGATGTTTGAAAGCCATCTTGAGTGACTTCATTGTCAGAAGGATGGGTGACACTCGTCTAAAATCATGCGGCGTCACAACCATCAATTGGGTGGTTACGTTGGTTGATTGAGGATGTTTGAAAGCTATCTGAACCGACTTCACTGTCGGATTGATGTATTGCTGACACTCATTTGAAATCATCCGGTGTCACCACCCTCCGATGGGATTTCGACGGGCGTTCACGTTGGGTGATTGAGGATGTTTGAGAGCCATCTTCACCGACTTCAATGCCAGAACGAAGGGGGACACTCATCTAAAATCTTGCGGTGCACACCCATCAACTGGGTGGTTACGTTTGTTGATTGAGGATGTTTGAAAGCTGTTTGAACTGACTTCACTGTCGGAGTGATGTATTACTGACAATCATTTGAAATCATTCGGTATCACCACCTTCTGATAGGATTTCAGCGGGTATTCACGTTGGGTGATTGAGGATGTTTGAAAGCCATCTTGAGTGACTTCATTGTCAGAAGGATGGGTGACACTCGTCTAAAATCATGCGGCGTCACAACCATCAATTGGGTGGTTACGTTGGTTGATTGAGGATGTTTGAAAGCTGTCCGAACCGACTTCACTATCGGAGAGATGTATTGCTGACACTCATTTGAAATCATCCTGCGTCACCACCCTCCGATCGGATTTCGGTGGGTATTCATGTTGGGTGATTGAGGATGATTGAAATCCATCTTGACCGACTTCATTGTCAGAAGGATGGGGGACACTCGTCTAAAATCATCCGGTGTCACAACCATATACTGGGTGGTTACGTTGGTTGATTGAGGATGTTTGAAAGCTGTCTAAACCAACTTATCTATCAGAGTGATGTTTTGCTGACACTCATTTAAAATCATCCGGTGTCACCACCCTCGGAGTGGATTTCAGCGAGCATTCACGTTGGGTGATTGAGGATGTTTGAAAGCCATCTTGAGTGACTTCATTGTCAGAAGGATGGGTGACATTCGTCTAAAATCATGCGGCGTCACAACCGTCAATTGGGTGGTTACGTTGGTTTATTGAGGATGTTTTAAAGCTATCTGAACCGACTTCACTGTCGGATTGATGTATTGCTGACACTCATTTGAAATCATCCGGTGTCACCACCCTCCGATGGGATTTCGGCGGGCGTTCACGTTGGGTGATTGAGGATGTTTGAGAGCCATCTTCAACGACTTCAATGCCACAACGAAGGGGGACACTCGTCTAAAATCTTGCGGTGCACACCCATCAACTGAGCGGTACGTTTGTTGATTGAGGATGTTTGAAAGCTGTTTGAACTGACTTCACTGTTGGAGTGATGTATTACTGACACTCATTTGAAATCGTTCGGTGTCACCACATTCTGACAGGATTTCAGCGGGCATTCACGTTGGGTGATTGAGGATGTTTGTAAGCCATCTTGATCGACTTGATTGTTAGAAGGATCGGGGAAACTCGTCTAAAATCATGCAGTGTCACAACCGTCAATTGGGTGGTTACGTTGGTTGATTGAGGATGTTTGAAAGCTGTCCGAACTGACTTCACTGTCGGAGTGATGTATTGCTGACACTCATTTGAAATCATCCTGCGTCACCACCCACCGATCGGATTTCGGTGGGCATTCATGTTGGGTGATTGAGGATGTTTGTAATCCATCTTGACCGACTTCATTGTCAGAAGGATGGGGTACACTCGTCTAAAATCATGCGGTGTCACAACCATCTACTGGGTGGTTACGTTGGTTGATTGAGGATGTTTGAAAGCTGTCAGAACCAACTTATCTATCAGAGTGATGTTTTGCTGACACTTATTTGAAATCATCCGGTGTCACCACCCTCCGATTGGATTTCGGCGGGCGTTCACGTTGGGTGATTGAGGATGTTTGAAAGCCATCTTGATCGACTTGATTGTTAGAAGGATCGGGGAAACTCGTCTAAAATCATGCATTGTCACAACCGTCAATTGGGTGGTTACGTTGGTTGATTGAGGATGTTTGAAAGCGGTCCGAACTGACTTCACTGTCAGAGTGATGTATTGCTGACACTCATTGGAAATCATCTTGCGTCACCACCCTCCGATCGGATTTCGGGGGGCATTCATGTTGGGTGATTGAGGATGTTTGAAATCCATCTTGACCGACTTCATTGTCAGAAGGATGGGGGACACTCGTCTAAAATCATCCGGTGTCACAACCATCTACTGGGTGGTTACGTTGGTTGATTGAGGATGTTTGAAAGCTGCCTAAACCAACTTATCTATCAGAGTGATGTTTTGCTGACACTCATTTGAAATCATCCGGTGTCACCACCCTCGGATGGGATTTCGGCTGGCATTCATGTTGGGTGATTGAGGATGTTTTTAAGCCATCTTGATCGACTTGATTGTTAGAAGGATCGGGGACACTCGTCTAAAATCATGCGGTGTCACAACCATCAATTGGGTGGTTACGTTTGTTGATTGAGGATGTTTGAAAGCTGTCTGAACTGACTTCACTATCGTAGTGATGTATTGCTGACACTTATTTGAAATCATCCAGCGTCACCACCCTCCGATGCGATTTTGGCGGGCGTTCACATATGGTGATTAAGGATGTTTGAAAGCCATCTTGAGTGACTTCATTGTTAGAAGGATGGGTGACACTCGTCTAAAATCATGCGGCGTCACAACCATCAATATGGTGGTTACGTTGGTTGATTGAGGATGTTTGAAAGCTATCTGAACCGACTTCGCTGTCGGATTGATGTATTGCTGACACTCATTTGAAATCATCCGGTGTCACCACCTTCCGATGGGATTTCGGCAGGCGTTCACGTTGGGTGATTGAGGATGTTTGAAAGCAATCTTCACCGACTTCATTGCCAGAATGATGGGGGACACTCGTCTAAAATCATGCGGTGCACACCTATCAACTGGGTGGTTACGTTTGTTGATTGAGGATGTTTGAAAGCTGTTTGAACTGACTTCACTGTCGGAGTGATGTATTACTGACACTCATTTGAAATCATTCGCTGTCACCACCTTCTGATAGGATTTCAGCGGGCATTCACGTTGGGTGATTGAGGATGTTTGAAAGCCATCTTGAGTGACTTCATTGTCAGAAGGATGGGTGACACTCGTCTAAAATCATCCGGCGTGACAACCATCAATTGGGTGGTTACGTTGGTTGATTGAGGATGTTTGAAAGCTGTCCGAACCGACTTCACTGTCGGAGTGATGTATTGCTGACACTCATTTGAAATCATCCTGCGTCACCACCCTCCGATCGGATTTCGGTGGGCATTCATGTTGGGTGATTGAGGATTTTGAGATCCATCTTGACCGACTTCATTGTCAGAAGGATGGGGGACACTCGTCTAAAATCATCCGGTGTCACAACCATCTACTG
Source organism: Cannabis sativa (assembly GCF_029168945.1). Taxonomy (NCBI): domain Eukaryota; kingdom Viridiplantae; phylum Streptophyta; class Magnoliopsida; order Rosales; family Cannabaceae; genus Cannabis; species Cannabis sativa. Next base: position 39,082,146 of record NC_083606.1, on the reverse strand, counting down.
GGTGGTTACGTTTGTTGATTGAGGATGTTTGAAAGCTGTCTAAACAAACTTATCTATCAGAGTGATGTTTCGCTGACACTCATTTGAAATCATCCGGTGTCACCACCCTCAGATGGGATTTCGGCGGGCGTTCACGTTGGGTGATTGAGGATGTTTGTAAGCCATCTTAATCGACTTGATTGTTAGAAGGATCGGGGACACTCGTCTAAAATCATGCGGTGTCGCAACCATCAATTGGGTGGTTACGTTGGTTGATTGAGGATGTTTGAAAGCTGTCTGAACTGACTTCACTATCGTAGTGATGTATTGCTGACACTCATTTGAAATCATCCAGCGTCACCACCCTCCGATGCGATTTCGGCGGGCGTTCACATTGGGTGATTAAGGATGTTTGAAAGCCATTTTGAGTGACTTCATTGTCAGAAGGATGGGTGACACTCGTCTAAAATCATGCGGCGTCACAACCATCAATTGGGTGGTTACGTTGGTTGATTGAGGATGTTTGAAAGCTATCTGAACCGACTTCACTGTCGGAATTATGTATTGCTGACACTCATTTGAAATCATCCGGTGTCACCACCTTCTGATAGGGTTTCAGCTTGCGTTCACATTGGGTGATTAAGGATGTTTGAAAGCCATCTTGAGTGACTTCATTGTCAGAAGGATGGGGGACACTCGTCTGAAATCATGCGGCGTCACAACCATCAACTGGGTGGTTACGTTTGTTGATTGAGGATGTTTGAAAGCTGTTTGAACTGACTTCACTGTCGGAGTGATGTATTACTTACACTCATTTGAAATCATTCAGTGTCACCACCTTCTGATAGGATTTCAGCGGGCATTCACGTTGGGTGATTGAGGATGTTTGAAAGCCATATTGAGTGACTTCATTGTCAGAAGGATGGGTGACACTCGTCTAAAATCATGCGGCGTCACAACCATCAATTGGGTGGGTACGTTGGTTGATTGAGGATGTTTGAAAGCTATCTGAACCGACTTCACTGTCGGATTGATGTATTGCTGACACTCATTTGAAATCATCCGGTGTCACCACCCTCCGATGGGATTTCGGCGGGCGTTCACGTTGGGTGATTGAGGATGTTTGAGAGCCATTTCACCGACTTCATTGCCAGAATGATGGGGGACACTCGTCTAAAATCATGCGGCGTCACAACCTTCTGATAGGGTTTCAGCGGGCGTTCACATTGGGTGATTAAGGATGTTTGAAAGCCATCTTGAGTGACTTTATTGTCAGAAGGATGGGGGACACTCGTCTGAAATCATGCGGCGTCACAACCATCAATTGGGTGGTTACGTTGGTTGATTGAGGATGTTTGAAAGCTGTCCGAACTGACTTCACTGTCGGAGTGATGTATTGCTGACACTCATTTGAAATCATCCTGCGTCACCACAAACCGATCGGATTTCGGTGGGCATTCATGTTGGGTGATTGAGGATGTTTGTAATCCATCTTGACCGACTTCATTGTAAGAAGGATGGGGGACACTCGTCTAAAATCATCCCGTGTCACAACCATCTACTGGGTGGTTACGTTGGTTGATTGAGGATGTTTGAAAGCTGTCTAAACCAACTTATCTATCAGAGTGATGTTTTGCTGACACTCATTTGAAATCATCCGGTGTCACCACCCTCGGATGGGATTTCGGCGGGCGTTCACGTTGGGTGATTGAGGATGTTTGTAAGCCATCTTGATCAACTTGATTGTTAGAAGGATCGGGGACACTCGTCTAAAATCATGCGGTGTCACAACCATCAACTGGGTGGTTATGTTGGTTGATTGATGATGTTTGAAAGCTGTCTGAACTGACTTCACTGTCGTAGTGATGTATTGCTGACACTCATTTGAAATCATCCAGCGTCACCACCCTCCGATGCGATTTTGGCGGGCGTTCACATTGGGTGATTAAGGATGTTTGAAAGCCATCTTGAGTGACTTCATGGTCAGAAGGATTGGTGACACTCGTCTAAAATCATGCGGCGTCACAACCATCAATTGGGTGGTTACGTTGGTTGATTGAGGATGTTTGAAAGCTGTCCGAACCGACTTCACTGTCGGAGTGATATATTGCTGACACTCATTTGAAATCATCCTGCGTCACCACCTTCCGATCGGATTTCGGTGGGCATTCATGTTGGGTTATTGAGGATGTTTGAAATCCATCTTGACCGACTTCATTGTCAGAAGGATGGGGGACACTCGTCTAAAATCATCCGGTGTCACAACCATCTACTGGGTGGTTACGTTGGTTGATTGAGGATGTTTGAAAGCTGTCTAAACCAACTTATCTATCAGAGTGATGTTTTGCTGACACTCATTTGAAATCATCCGGTGTCACTACCCTCGGATGGGATTTCGGCGGGTGTTCACGTTGGGTGATTGAGGATGTTTGTAAGCCATCTTGAGTGACTTCATTGTCAGAAGGATCGGGGACACTCGTCTAAAATCATTCGGCGTCACAACCATCAACTCGGTGGTTACGTTACTTGACTGAGGATGTTTGAAAGCTTTCCGAACTGACTTCACTGTCGGAGTGATGTATTGCTGACAGTCATTTCAAATCATCAGGCGTCACCACCCTCCGATGCGATTTCGGCGGGCGTTCACATTAGGTGATTAAGGATGTTTGAAAGCCATCTTGACTGACTTCATTGTCAGAAGGATGGGGGAAACTCGTCTGAAATCATGCGGCGTCACAACCATCAACTGGGTGGTTATGTTGGTTGATTGAGGATGTTTGAGAGCTGTTCGAACCAACTTCACTGTCTGAGTGATGTATTGCTGACACTCATTTAAAATCATGCGGCGTCACAACCATCAACTGGGTGGTGACGTTGGTTGATTGAGGATGTTTGAAAGCTGTCCGAACTGACTTCACTGTCGGAGTGATGTATTGCTGACACTCATTTCAAATCATCCAGCGTCACCACCATCCGATGGGATTTCGGCGGGCGTTCACATTGGTTGATTGAGGATGTTTGAAAGCCATCTCGAGTGAGTTCATTGTCAGAAGGATGGGGGACAATCGTCTAAAATCATGCGGCGTCACGACCATCAACAGGTTGGTTATGTTGGTTGATTGAGGATGTTTGAAAGCTGATCGAACCAACTTCACAGTCTCAGTGATGTATTGCTGACACTCATTTGAAATCATCCGGCATCACAACCATCAACTTGGTGGTAACGTTGGTTGATTGAGGATGTTTGAAAGCTGTCCGAACTGACTTCACTGTCGGAGTGATGTATTGCTGACACTCATTTGAAATCATCTAGCGTCACCACCCTCCAATGGGATTTCGGTGGGGGTTCACGTTGGGTGATTGAGGATGTTTGAAAGCCATCTTGACCGACTTCATTGTAAGAAGGATGGGGGACACTCGTCTAAAATCATGCGGCGTCACAACCATCAACTGGGTGGTTACGTTGGTTGATTGAGGATGTTTGAAAGCTGTCCGAACTATCCTCACTGTCGGAGTGATGTATTGCTGACACTCATTTGAAATCATCCAGCGTCACCACCTTCCGATGGGATTTCGGCGGGCGTTCACGTTGGGTGATTGAGGATGTTTGAAAGCCATCTTGACTGACTTCATTTTCAGAAGGATGGGGGACACTCGTCTAAAATCATGCGGCGTCACAACCATCAACTGGGTGGTTGCGTTGGTTGATTGAGGACGTTTGAAAGCTGTTCGAACTGACTTCATTGTCGGAGTGATATATTGCTGACACTCATTTGAAATGATCCAGCGTCACCACCCTCCGATGGGATTTCGGCGGGCATTCACGTTGGGTGATTGAGGATGTTTGAAAGCCATCTTGAGTGACTTCATTGTCAGAAGGATGGGGGACACTCGTCTAAAATCATGCGGCGTCACAACCATCAACTGGGTGGTTACGTTGGTTGATTGAGGATGTTTGAAAGCTGTCTGAACTGACTTCACTGTCGGAGTGATGTATTGCTGACACTCATTTTAAATCATCCAGCGTCACCACCCTCCGATGGAATTTCAGCAGGCGTTCACGTTGGGTGATTGAGGATGTTTGAAAGCCATCTTGAGTGACTTCATTGTCAGAAGGATGGGGGACACTCGTCTAAAATCATGCGGCGTCACAACCATCAAATAGGTGGTTACGTTACTTGATTGAGGATGTTTGAACTATTTCCGAAATGACTTCACTGTCGGAGTGATGTATTGCTGACACTCATTTGAAATCATCCGCGTTCACAACCATCAACTGGGTGGTTACGTTGGTTGATTGAGGATGTTTGAAAGCCATCTTGAGTGACTTCACTGTCAGAAGGATGGGGGACACTCGTCTAAAATCATGCGGCGTCACAACCATAAACTTAGTGGTTCCGTTGGTTGATTAAGGATGTTTGAAAGCTATCCGAACTGACTTCACTGTCGGAGTGATGTATTGTTGACACTCATTTGAAATCATCCAGCATCACCACCTTCCGATGGGATTTCGACGGGCGTTCACGTTGGGTGATTGAGGATGTTTGAAAGCCATCTTGAGTGACTTCATTGTCAGAAGGATGGGTGACACTCGTCTAAAATCATGCGGCGTCACAACCATCAATTCGGTGGGTATGTTGGTTGATTGAGGATGTTTGAAAGCTATCTGAACCGACTTCACTGTCGGATTGATGTATTGCTGACACTCATTTGAAATCATCCGGTGTCACCACCCTCCGATGGGATTTCGGCGGGCGTTCACGTTGGGTGATTGAGGATGTTTGAGAGCCATTTCGGAACCGAGGCTTCATTGTCGGAGTGATGGGGGACACTCGTCTAAAATCATGCGGCGTCACAACCTTCTGATAGGGTTTCAGCGGGCGTTCACATTGGGTGATTAAGGATGTTTGAAAGCCATCTTGAGTGACTTTATTGTCAGAAGGATGGGGGACACTCGTCTAAAATCATGCGGCGTCACAACCATCAACTAGGTGGTTACGTTTGTTGATTGAGGATGTTTGAAAGCTGTTTGAACTGACTTCACTGTTAGGGTGATGTATTACTGACACTCATTTGAAATCATCCGGTGTCACCACCTTCTGATTGGATTTCGGCGGTTATTCACGTTGGGTGATTGAGGATGTTTGAAAGCCATCTTGACCGACTTCATTGTCAGAAGGATGGGGGACACTCGTCTAAAATCATCCGGTGTCACAACCATCTACTTGGTGGTTACGTTGGTTGATTGAGGATGTTTGAAAGCTGTCAGAACCAACTTATCTATCAGAGTGATGTTTTGCTGACACTTATTTGAAATCATCCGGTGTCACCACCCTCCGATTGGATTTCGGCGGGCGTTCACGTTGGGTGATTGAGGATGTTTGAAAGCCATCTTGACCGATTTCATTGTCAGAAGGATGGGGGACACTCGTCTAAAATCATGCGGCGTCACAACAATCAATTGGGTGGTTACGTTGGTTGATTGAGGATGTTTGAAAGCTGTCCGAACTGACTTCACTGTCGGAGTGATGTATTGCTGACACTCATTTGAAATCATCAGGCGTCACCACCCTCCGATGGGATTTCGGCGCGCGTTCACGTTGGGTGATTTAGGATGTTTGAAAGCCATCTTGACTGACTTCATTGTCAGAAGGATGGGGGACACTCGTCTAAAATCATGCGGCGTCACAACCATCAACTGGGTGGTTACGTTGGTTGATTGAGGATGTTTGAAAGCTGTTCGAACCAACTTCACTGTTTGAGTGATGTATTGCTGACACTCATTAAAAATCATGCGGCGTCACAACCATCAACTGGGTGGTTGCGTTGGTTGATTGAGGATGTTTGAAAGCTGTCTGAACTGACTTCACTGTCGGAGTGATGTATTGCTGACACTCATTTCAAATCATCCAGCGTCACCACCATCCGATGGGATTTCGGCGGGCGTTCACATTGGTTGATTGAGGATGTTTGAAAGCCATCTCGAGTGAGTTCATTGTCAGAAGGATGGGGGACACTCGTCTAAAATCATGCGGCGTCACAACCATCAACAGGTTGGTTATGTTGGTTGATTGAGGATGTTTGAAAGCTGATCAAACCAACTTCACTGTCTCAGTGATGTATTGCTGACACTCATTTGAAATCATCTGGCATCACAACCATCAACTTGGTGGTTACGTTGGTTGATTGAGGATGTTTGAAAGCTGTCTGAACCGACTTCACTGTCGGAGTGATGTATTGCTGACACTCATTTGAAATCATCTAGCGTCACCACCCTCCAATGGGATTTCGGTGGGGGTTCACGTTGGGTGATTGAGGATGTTTGAAAGCCATCTTGACCGACTTCATTGTCAGAAGGATGGGGGACACTCGTCTAAAATCATGCGGCGTCACAACCATCAACTGGGTGGTTACGTTGGTTGATTGAGCATGTTTGAAAGCTGTCCGAACTAACCTCACTGTCGGAGTGATGTATTGCTGACACTCATTTGAAATCATCCAGCGTCACCACCTTCCGATGGGATTTCGGCGGGCGTTCACGTTGGGTTATTGAGGATGTTTGAAAGCCATCTTAACTAACTTCATTTTCAGAAGGATGGGGGAAACTCGTCTGAAATCATGCGGCGTCACAACCATCAACTGGGTGGTTGCGTTGGTTGATTGAGGACGTTTGAAAGCTGTTCGAACTGACTTCATTGTCGGAGTGATATATTGCTGACACTCATTTGAAATGATCCAGCGTCACCACCCTCCGATGGGATTTCGGCGGGCATTCACGTTGGGTGATTGAGGATGTTTGAAAGCCATCTTGAGTGACTTCATTGTCAGAAGGATGGGGGACACTCGTCTAAAATCATGCGGCGTCACAACCATCAACTGGGTGGTTACGTTGGTTGATTGAGGATGTTTGAAAGTTGTCCGAACTGACTTCAATGTCAGAGTGATGAATTGCTGACACTCATTTGAAATCATCCTGCGTCACCACCCTCTGATGGGATTTCGGCGGGCGTTCACGTTGGGTGATTGAGGATGTTTGAAAGCCATCTTGAGTGACTTCATTGTCAGAAGGATGGGGGACACTCGTCTAAAATCATGCGGCGTCACAACCATCAAATAGGTGGTTACGTTACTTGATTGAGGATGTTTGAACTATTTCCGAAATGACTTCACTGTCGGAGTGATGTATTGCTGACACTCATTTGAAATCATCCGCGTTCACAACCATCAACTGGGTGGTTACGTTGGTTGATTGAGGATGTTTGAAAGCCATCTTGAGTGACTTCACTGTCAGAAGGATGGGGGACACTCGTCTAAAATCATGCGGCGTCACAACCATCAACTGGGTGGTTACGTTGGTTGATTAAGGATGTTTGAAAGCTGTCCGAACTGACTTCACTGTCGGAGTGATGTATTGCTGACACTCATTTGAAATCATCCAGCATCACCACCTTCCGATGGGATTTCGACGGGCGTTCACGTTGGGTGATTGAGGATGTTTGAAAGCCATCTTGAGTGACTTCATTGTCAGAAGGATGGGTGACACTCGTCTAAAATCATGCGGCGTCACAACCATCAATTCGGTGGGTATGTTGGTTGATTGAGGATGTTTGAAAGCTATCTGAACCGACTTCACTGTCGGATTGATGTATTGCTGACACTCATTTGAAATCATCCGGTGTCACCACCCTCCGATGGGATTTCGGCGGGCGTTCACGTTGGGTGATTGAGGATGTTTGAGAGCCATTTCACCGACTTCATTGCCAGAATGATGGGGGACACTCGTCTAAAATCATGCGGCGTCACAACCTTCTGATAGGGTTTCAGCGGGCGTTCACATTGGGTGATTAAGGATGTTTGAAAGCCATCTTGAGTGACTTTATTGTCAGAAGGATGGGGGACACTCGTCTGAAATCATGCGGCGTCAAAACCATCAACTAGGTGGTTACGTTTGTTGATTGAGGATGTTTGAAAGCTGTTTGAACTGACTTCACTGTCGGAGTGATGTATTACTGACACTCATTTGAAATCATTCGGTGTCACCACCTTCTGATAAGATTTCAGCGGGCATTCACGTTGAGTGATTGAAGATGTTTGAAAGCCATCTTGACCGACTTCATTGTAAGAAGGATGGGGGACACTCGTCTAAAATCATCCGGTGTCACAACCATCTACTGGGTGGTTACGTTGGTTGATTGAGGATGTTTGAAAGCTGTCTAAACCAACTTATCTATCAGAGTGATGTTTTGCTGACACTCATTTGAAATCATCCGGTGTCACCACCCTCGGATGGGATTTCGGCGGGCGTTCACGTTGGGTGATTAAGGATGTTTGTAAGCAATCTTGATCGACTTGATTGTTAGAAGGATCGGGGACACTCGTCTAAAATCATGCGGTGTCACAACCGTCAATTGGGTGGTTACGTTGGTTGATTGATGATGTTTGAAAGCTGTCTGAACTGACTTCACTGTCGTAGTGATGTATTGCTGACACTCATTTGAAATCATCCAGCGTCACCACCCTCCGATGCGATTTCGGCGGGCGTTCACATTGGGTGATTAAGGATGTTTGAAAGCCATCTTGAGTGACTTCATTGTCAGAAGGATTGGTGACACTCGTCTAAAATCATGGGGCGTCACAACCATCAATTGGGTGGTTACGTTGGTTGATTGAGGATGTTTGAAAGCTGTCCGAACCGACTTCACTGTCGGAGTGATGTATTGCTAACACTCATTTGAAATCATCCTGCGTCACCACCCTCCGATCGGATTTTGGTGGGCATTCATGTTGGGTTATTGAGGATGTTTGAAATCCATCTTGACCGACTTCATTATCAGAAGGATGGGGGACACTCGTCTAAAATCATCCGGTGTCACAACCATCTACTGGGTGGTTACGTTGGTCGATTGAGGATGTTTGAAAGCTGTCTAAACCAACTTATCTATCAGAGTGATGTTTTGCTGACACTCATTAGAAATCATCCGGTGTCACCACCCACGGATGGGATTTCGGCGGGCGTTCACGTTGGGTGATTGAGGATGTTTGTAAGCCATCTTGAGTGACTTCATTGTCAGAAGGATCGGGGACACTCGTCTAAAATCATTCGGCGTCACAACCATCAACTCGGTGGTTACGTTACTTGACTGAGGATGTTTGAAAGCTTTCCGAACTGACTTCACTGTCGGAGTGATGTATTGATGACAGTCATTTCAAATCATCAGGCGTCACCACCCTCTGATGCGATTTCGGAGGGCGTTCACATTGGGTGATAAAGGATGTTTGAAAGCCATCTTGACTGACTTCATTGTCAGAAGGATGGGGGAAACTCGTCTAAAATCATGCGGCGTCACAACAATCAACTGGGTGGTTACGTTGGTTGATTGAGGATGTTTGAAAGCTGTTCGAACCAACTTCACTGTCTGAGTGATGTATTGCTGACACTCATTTAAAATCATGCGGCGTCACAACCATCAACTGGGTGGTTACGTTGGTTGATTGAGGATGTTTGAAAGCTCCGGGCGGCTTCACTGTCGGAGTGATGTATTGCTGACACTCATTTCAAATCATCCAGCGTCACCACCATCCGATGGCATTTCAGCGGGCGTTCACATTGGGTGATTGAGGATGTTTGAAAGCCATCTTGAGTGAGTTCATTGTCAGAAGGATGGGGGACAATCGTCTAAAATCATGCGGCGTCACGACCATCAACAAGTTGGTTATGTTGGTTGATTGAGGATGTTTGAAAGCTGATCGAACCAACTTCATAGTCCCAGTGATGTATTGTTGACACTCATTTGAAATCATCCAGCATCACAACCATCAACTTGGTGGTTACGTTGGTTGATTGAGGATGTTTGAAAGCTGTCCGCACTGACTTCACTGTCGGAGTGATGTATTGCTGACACTCATTTGAAATCATCTAGCGTCACCACCCTCCAATGGGATTTCGGTTGGTGTTCACGTTGGGTGATTGAGGATGTTTGAAAGCCATCTTGACCGATTTCATTGTCAGAAGGATGGGGGACACTCGTCTAAAATCATGCGGCGTCTCAACAATCAATTGGGTGGTTACGTTGGTTGATTGAGCATGTTTGAAAGCTGTCCGAACTGACGTCACTGTCGGAGTGATGTATTGCTGACACTCATTTGAAATCATCCTGCGTCACCCATCTCCGATGGGATTTCGGCGCGCGTTCACGTTGGGTGATTTAGGATGTTTGAAAGCCATCTTGACTGACTTCATTGTCAGAAGGATGGGGGACACTCGTCTAAAATCATGCGGCGTCACAACCATCAACTGGGTGGTTACGTTGGTTGATTGAGGATATTTGAAAGTTGTTCGAACCAACTTCACTGTCTGAGTGATGTATTGCTAACACTCATTTAAAATCATGCGGCGTCACAACCATCAACTGGGTTGTTACGCTGGTTGATTGGGGTTGTTTGAAAGCTGTCCAAACTGACTTCACTGTCGGAGTGATGTATTGCTGACACTCATTTGAAATCATCCTGCGTCACAACCCTCCGATGGGATTTCGGCGGGCGTTCACGTTGGGTGATTGAGGATGTTTGAAAGCCATCTTGACTGACTTCATTGTCAGAAGGATGGGGGACACTCGTCTAAAATCATGCGGCGTCACAACCATTAAATAGGTGGTTACGTTACTTGATTGAGGATGTTTGAACTATTTCCGAAATGACTTCACTGTCGGAGTGATGTATTGCTGACACTCATTTGAAATCATCCGCCGTCACAACCATCAACTGGGTGGTTACGTTTGTTGATTGAGGATGTTTGAAAGCCATCTTGAGTGACTTCACTGTCAGAAGGATGGGGGACACTCGTCTAAAATCATGCGGCGTCACAACCATAAACTTGGTGGTTCCGTTGGTTGATTAAGGATGTTTGAAAGCTATCCGAACTGACTTCACTGTCGGAGTGATGTATTGCTGACACTCATTTGAAATCATCCAGCATCACCACCTTCCGACGGGATTTCGACGGGCGTTCACGTTGGGTGATTGAGGATGTTTGAAAGCCATCTTGACTGACTTCATTGTCAGAAGGATGGGGGACACTCGTCTAAAATCATGCGGCGTCACAACCATCAACTGGGTGGTTACGTTGGTTGATTGAGAATGTTTGAAAGCTGTTCGAACCAACTTCACTGTCTCAGTGATGTATTGCTGACACTCATTTAAAATCATGCGGCGTCACAACGATCAACTGGGTGGTTACGTTGGTTGATTGAGGATGTTTGAAAGCTGTCCGAACTGACTTCACTGTCAGAGTGATGTATTGCTGACACTCATTTGAAATCGTCCAGCGTCACCACCCTCCGATGGGATTTCGGCGGACGTTCACGTTGGGTGATTGAGGATGTTTGAAAGCCATCTTAACAGACTTCATTGTCAGAAGGATGGGGGACACTCGTCTAAAATCATGCGGCGTCACAACCATCAACTGGGTGGTTACGTTGGTTGATTGAGGATGTTTGAAAGCTGTCCGAACTGACTTCACTGTCGGAGTGATGTATTGCTGACACTCATTTGAAATCATCCTGCGTCACCACCCTCCGATGGGATTTCGGCGGGCGTTCACGTTGGGTGATTGAGGATGTTTGAAAGCCATCTTGACTGACTTCATTGTCAGAAGGATGGGGGACACTCGTCTAAAATCATGCGGCGTCACAACCATCAACTGGGTGGTTACGTTGGTTGATTGAGGATGTTTGAAAGCTGTGTGAACCAACTTATCTATCAGAGTGATGTTTTGCTGACACTCATTTGAAATCATCCTGCGTCACCACCCTCCGATGGGATTTCGGCGGGCGTTCACGTTGGGTGATTGAGGATGTTTGAAAGCCATCTTGACCGACTTCATTGTCAGAAGGATGGGGGACACTCGTCTAAAATCATGCGGCGTCACAACCATCAACTGGGTGGTTACGTTGGTTGATTGAGCATGTTTGAAAGCTGTTCGAACTGACTTCACTGTCGGAGTGATGAATTGCTGACACTCATTTGAAATCATCCACGTCACCAATCTACAATGGGATTTCGGCGGGCGTTCACGTTGGGTGATTGAGGATGTTTGAAAGCCATCTTGACTGACTTCATTGTCAGAAGGATGGGGGACACTCGTCTAAAATCATGCGGCGTCACAACCATCAATTGGGTGGTTACGTTGGTTGATTGAGGATGTTTGAAAGCTGTTCGAACAAACTTCACTGTCGGAGTGATGTATTGCTGACACTCATTTGAAATCATCCTGCGTCACAACCCTCCGATGGGATTTTGGCCGGCGTTCACGTTGGGTGATTGAGGATGTTTGAAAGCCATCTTGACTGACTTCATTGTCAGAAGGATGGGGGACACTCGTCTAAAATCATGCGGCGTCACAACCATCAAATGGGTGGTTACGTTGGTTTATTGAGAATGTTTGAAAGCTGTTCGAACCAACTTCACTGTCTAAGTGATGTATTGCTGACACTCATTTAAAATCATGCGGCGTCACACCCATCAACTGGGTGGTTACGGTTGTTGATTGAGCATGTTGGAAAGCTATCCGAACTGACTTCACTGTCGGAGGGATGTATTGCTGACACTCATTTGAAATCATCCTACGTCACCCATCTCCAATGGGATTTCGGCGCACGTTCACGTTGGGTGATTGAGGATGTTTGAAAGCCATCTTAACTGACTTCATTGTCAGAAGGATGGGGGACACTCATTTGAAATCATCCAGCGTAACCACCCTCCGATGCGATTTCGGCGGGCGTTCACATTGGGTGATTGAGGATGTTTGAAAGCCATCTTGACTGACTTCATTGTCAGAAGGATGGGGGACACTCGTCTAAAATCATGCGGCGTCACAACCATCAAAAGGTTGGTTATGTTAGTTGATTGAGGAAGTTTGAAAGCTGATCGAACCAACTTCACACTCTCAGTGATGTATTGCTGACACTCATTTGAAATCATCTGGCATCACAACCATCAACTTGGTGGTTACGTTGGTTGATTGAGGATGTTTGAAAGCTGTCCGAACCGACTTCACTGTCGGAGTGATGTATTGCTAACACTCATTTGAAATCATGCGGCGTCACAACCATCAACTTGGTGGTTATGTTGGTTGATTGAGGATGTTTAAGAGCCATCTTCACCGACATCATTGCCAGAACGATGGGGGACACTCGTCTAAAATCATGCGGCTTCACAACCATCAACTAGGTGGTTACGTTGGTTGATTGAGGATGTTTGAAAGCTGTCCGAACCGACTTCACTGTCGGAGTGATGTATTGCTGACACTCATTTGAAATCATCCTGCGTCACCACCCTCCGATGGGATTTCGGCGGTCATTCACGTTGGGTGATTGAGGATGTTTGAAAGCCATCTTGACCGACTTCATTGTCAGAAGGATGGGGGACACTCGTCTAAAATCATGCGGCGTCACAACCATCAATTGGGTTGTTACGTTGATTGATTGAGGATGTTTGAAAGCTGTTCGAACAAACTTCACTGTTTGAGTGATGTATTGCTGACAGTCATTTGAAATCATGCGGCGTCACAACCATCAACTGGGTGGTTACGGTTGTTGATTGAGCATGTTGGAAAGCTATCCGAACTGACTTCACTGTCGGAGGGATGTATTGCTGACACTCATTTGAAATCATCCTACGTCACCCATCTCCAATGGGATTTCGGTGCACGTTCACGTTGGGTGATTGAGGATGTTTGAAAGCCATCTTAACTGACTTCATTGTCAGAAGGATGGGGGACACTCATTTGAAATCATCCAGCGTAACCACCCTCCGATGCGATTTCGGCGGGCGTTCACATTGGGTGATTAAGGATGTTTGAAAGCCATTTTGAGTGACTTCATTGTCAGAAGGATGGGGGACACTCGTCTAAAATCATGCGGCGTCTCAACAATCAATTGGGTGGTTACGTTGGTTGATTGAGCATGTTTGAAAGCTGTCCGAACTGACGTCACTGTCGGAGTGATGTATTGCTGACACTCATTTGAAATCATCCTGCGTCACCACCTTCCGATGGGATTTCGGCGGGCGTTCACGTTGGGTTATTGAGGATGTTTGAAAGCCATCTTAACTAACTTCATTTTCAGAAGGATGGGGGACACTCGTCTAAAATCATGCGGCGTCACAACCATCAAATGGGTGGTTACGTTGGTTTATTGAGAATGTTTGAAAGCTGTTCGAACCAACTTCACTGTCTAAGTGATGTATTGCTGACACTCATTTAAAATCATGCGGCGTCACAACGATCAACTGGGTGGTTACGTTGGTTGATTAAGGATGTTTGAAAGCTGTCCGAACTGACTTCACTGTCGGAGTGATGTATTGCTGACACTCATTTGAAATCATCCTGCGTCACAACCCTCCGATGGGATTTTGGCCGGCGTTCACGTTGGGTGATTGAGGATGTTTGAAAGCCATCTTGACTGACTTCATTGTCAGAAGGATGGGGGACACTCGTCTAAAATCATGCGGCGTCACAACCATTAAATAGGTGGTTACGTTACTTGATTGAGGATGTTTGAACTATTTCCGAAATGACTTCACTGTCGGAGTGATGTATTGCTGACACTCATTTGAAATCATCCGGTGTCACCACCCTCTGATGGGATTTCGGCGGGCATTCACGTTGGGTGATTGAGGATGTTTGAAAGCCATCTTGAGTGACTTCATTGTCAGAAGGATGGGGGACACTCGTCTAAAATCATGCGGCGTCACAACCATAAACTTGGTGGTTCCGTTGGTTGATTAAGGATGTTTGAAAGCTATCCGAACTGACTTCATTGTCGGAGTGATGTATTGCTGACACTCATTTGAAATCATCCAGCATCACCACCTTCCGACGGGATTTCGACGGGCGTTCACGTTGGGTGATTGAGGATGTTTCAAAGCCATATTGAGTGACTTCATTGTCAGAAGGATGGGGGACACTCGTCTGAAATCATGCGGCGTCACAACCATCAACTGGGTGGTTGCGTTGGTTGATTGAGGATGTTTGAAAGCTGTTCGAACCAACTTCACTGTCTGAGTGATGTATTGCTGACATTCATTTAAAATCATGCGGCGTCACAACCATCAACCGGGTGGTTATGTTACTTGATTGAGGATGTTTGAAAGCTGTCCGAACTGACTTCACTGTCAGAGTGATGTATTGCTGACACTCATTTGAAATCGTCCAGCGTCACCACCCTCCGATGGGATTTCGGCGGACGTTCACGTTGGGTGATTGAGGATGTTTGAAAGCCATCTTAACAGACTTCATTGTCAGAAGGATGGGGGACACTCGTCTAAAATCATGCGGCGTCACAACCATCAACTGGGTGGTTACGTTGGTTCATTGAAGATGTTTGAAAGCTGTCCGAACTATCCTCACTGTCGGAGTGATGTATTGCTGACACTCATTTGAAATCATCCAGCGTCACCACCCTCCGATGGGATTTCGGCGGGCGTTCACGTTGGGTGATTGAGGATGTTTGAAAGCCATCTTGACTGACTTCATTGTCAGAAGGATGGGGGACACTCGTCTAAAATCATGCGGCGTCACAACCATCAACTGGGTGGTTACGTTGGTTGATTGAGGATGTTTGAAAGCTGTTCGAACCAACTTCACTGTCTGAGTGATGTATTGCTGACACTCATTTGAAATCATCCAGTGTTACCACCCTCCGATGGGATTTCGGCGGGCGTTCACGTTGGGTGATTGAGGATGTTTGAAAGCCATCTTGACCGACTTCATTGTCAGAAGGATGGGGGACACTCGTCTAAAATCATGCGGCGTCACAACCATCAACTGGGTGGTTACGTTGGTTGATTGAGCATGTTTGAAAGCTGTCCGAACTGACTTCACTGTCGGAGTGATGTATTGCTGACACTCATTTGAAATCATCCACGTCACCAATCTACAATGGGATTTCGGCGGGCGTTCACGTTGGGTGATTGAGGATGTTTGAAAGCCATCTTGACTGACTTCATTGTCAGAAGGATGGGGGACACTCGTCTAAAATCATGCGGCGTCACAACCATCAACTGGGTGGTAACGTTTGTTGATTGAGGCTGTTTGAAAGCTGTTCGAACAAACTTCACTGTCTGAGTGATGTATTCCTGACACTCATTTGAAATCATCCTGCGTCACAACCCTCCGATAGGATTTTGGTAGGTGTTCACGTTGGGTGATTGAGGATGTTTGAAAGTCATCTTGACTGACTTCATTGTCAGAAGGATGGGGGACACTCGTCTAAAATCATGCGGCGTCACAACCATCAACTGGGTTGTTACGTTGATTGATTGAGGATGTTTTAAAGCTGTTCGAACAAACTTCACTGTTTGAGTGATGTATTGCTGACAGTCATTTGAAATCATGCGGCGTCACAACCATCAACTGGGTGGTTACGTTGGTTGATTGAGGATGTTTGAAAGCTGTCCGAACTGACTTCACTGTCGGAGTGATGTATTGCTGACACTCATTTGAAATCATCCTGCGTCACCCATCTCCGATGGGATTTCGGCGCGCGTTCACGTTGGGTGATTTAGGATGTTTGAAAGCCATCTTGACTGACTTCATTGTCAGAAGGATGGGGGACACTCATTTGAAATCATCCGGTGTTACCACCCTCCGATGGGATTTCGATGGGAGTTCACGTTGGGTGATTGAGGATGTTTGAAAGCCATCTTGACGACTTCATTGTCAGAAGGATGGGGGACACTCGTCTAAAATCATGCGGCGTCACAACCATCAACTGGGTGGTTATGTTGGTTGATTGAGGATGTTTGAAAGCTGATCAAACCAACTTCGCTGTCTGAGTGATGTATTGCTGACACTCATTTGAAATCATCCGGCGTGACAACCATCAACTTGGTGGTTACGTTGGTTGATTGAGTATGTTTGAAAGCTGTCTGAACCGACTTCATTGTCGGAGTGAGGTATTGCTGACACAAATTTGAAATCATTCGGTGTCACGACCCTCTGATGGGATTTCGGCAGCCCTTCATGTTGGGTGATTGAGGATGATTGAAAGCCATCTTCACCGACTTTATTGTCAGAAGGATTGGGGACACTCGTCTAAAATCATGCGGCGTCACAACCATCAACTGGGTGGTTACGTTGGTTGATTGAGGATGTTTGAAAGCTGTCCGAACCGAGTTCACTGTCTGAGTGATGTATTACTAACACTCATTTGAAATCACACGGTGTCACCACCCTCTGATGGGATTTCGGCGGGCATTCACGTTGGGTGATTGAGGATGTTTCAAAGCCATCTTGACCGACTTCAATGTCAAAAGGATGGGGGACACTCGTCTAAAATAATGCAGCGTCACAACCGTCAACTTGGTGGTTACGTTGGTTGATTGAGGATGTTTGAAAGCTGACCCAACCGACTTCCTTGTCGGAGTGATGTATTGCTTACACTGATTTGAAATCATTCGGAATCACCACCCTCCGATAGGATTTTTGCGGCGTTCAAGTTAAGTGATTGAGGATGTTTGAAAGAGATCTTGACAGACTTCATTGTCAGAAGGATGGGGGACACTCGTCTAAAATCATGCGGCGTCACAACCATCAACTGGGTGGTTACGTTGGTTGATTGAGGATGTTTGAAAGTTGTCGAACCGACTTCACTGTCGGAGTTATGTATTGCTTACACTCATTTGAAATCATCTTGCGTCACCACCCTCCGATGGGATTTCGGAGGGCATTCACATTGGGTGATTGAGGATGTTTGAAAGCCATCTTGACCGACTTTATTGTCAGAAGGATTGGGGACACTCGTCTAAAATCATGCGGCGTCACAACCATCAACTGGGTGGTTACGTTGGTTGATTGAGGATGTTTGAAAGCTGTCCGAACCGACTTCACTGTCGGAGTGATGTATTGCTGACACTCATTTGAAATCATCATGCGTCACCACCCTCCGATGCGATTTCGGCGGGCTTTCACATTGGGTGATTGAGGATGTTTGA
The DNA here is from genome assembly GCF_029168945.1 of Cannabis sativa. NCBI lineage: Eukaryota > Viridiplantae > Streptophyta > Magnoliopsida > Rosales > Cannabaceae > Cannabis > Cannabis sativa. The sequence continues at coordinate 39,064,176 of NC_083606.1, read as the reverse complement.
AAGCCATCTTGACCGACTTCATTGTCAGAAGGATGGGGGACACTCGTCTAAAATCATGCGGCGTCACAACCATCAACTGGGTGGTTACGTTGGTTGATTGAGGATGTTTTAAAGCTGTCCGAACCGACTTCACTGTCGGAGTTATGTATTGCTTACACTCATTTGAAATCATCCTGCGTCACCACCCTCCGATGGGATTTCGGCGGGCATTCACATTGGGTGATTGAGGATGTTTGAAAGCCATCTTGACCGACTTCATTGTCAGAAGGATGGGGCTAAATCGTCTAAAATCTTGCGTCGTCACAACATCCAACTGGGTGGTTACGTTGGTTGATTGAGGATGTTTGAAAGCTGTGTGAACCAACTTATCTATCAGAGTGATGTTTTGCTGACACTCATTTGAAATCATGCGGCGTCACAACCATCAACTGGGTGGTTACGTTGGTTGATTGAGGATGTTTGAAAGGTTTCCGAACCGACTTCACTGTCGGAGTGATGTATTGTTGACACTCATTTGAAATCATCCTGCGTCACCTCCCTCCGATGGGATTTCGGCGGCCGTTCACGTTGGGTGATTGAGGATGTCAGAAAGCCATCTTGAGTGACTTCATTGTCAGAAGTATGGGGGACACTCGTGCAAAATCATCCGGCGTCACAACCATCAACTGGGTGGTTACGTTACTTCATTGAGAATGTTTGAAAGCTTTCCAAACTGACTTCACTGTCGGAGTTATGTATTGCTGACACTCATTTGAAATCATCCGGTGTTACCACCCTCCGATGGGATTTCGGCGGGTGTTCACGTTGGGTGATTGAGGATGTTTGAAAGCCATCTTGACGACTTCATTGTCAGAAGGATGGGGGACACTCGTCTAAAATCATGCGGCGTCAGAACCATCAACTGGGTGGTTACGTTGGTTGATAGAGGATGTTTGAAAGCTTACCGAACCAACTTCACTGTCTGAGTGATGTATTGCTGACACTCATTTGAAATCATCCGGCGTCACAACCATCAACTAGGTGGTTACGTTGGTTGATTGAGTATGTTTGAAAGCTATCTGCTCCGACTTCACTGTCGGAGTGATGTATTGCTAACACTCATTTGAAATCATTCGGTGTCACCACCTTAGATGGGATTTCAGCAGCCCTTCACGTTGGGTGATTGAGGATGATTGAAAGAAATCTTCACCGACTTTATTGTCAGAAGGATGGGGGACACTCGTCTAAAATAATGCGGCGTCACAACCATCAACTGGGTGGTTACGTTGGTTCATTGAGGATGTTTGAAAGCTGTCTGAACCGACTTCACTATTAACGTGATGCATTGCTAACACTTATTGGAAATCATTTTTTGTCGCCACCCTCCGATGGGACTTCGGCGTGCGTTCATGTTGGGTGATTGAGGTTTTTGAAAGCCATCTTGACCGACTTCATTGTCAGAACGATGGGGGACACTCATTTAAAATCATCTGGCGTTACAACCATAAACTGGGTGGTAAAGTATGTTGATTGAGGATGTTTGAAAGCAGTCCAAACCGACTTCACTATCGGAGTGATGTATTGCTGACACTCATTTGAAATCATCCTTCGTCACCACCCTCCGATGGGATTTCGGTGGGCGTTCACGTTGGGTGATTGAGGTGTTTGAAATATACCTTGACCGAGTTCATTATCAGAAGGATGGGGGACACTCGTCTAAAACCATCTGGCATCACAACCATCAACTGGGTGGTTACGTTGGTTGATTGAGGATGTTTGAAAGGTGTCCGAACCGACTTCACTTTCGGAGTGATGTATTGCCGACACTCATTGGAAATCATCTGGCGTCACCACCCTCCGATGGGATGTCGGAGGGCGTTCACGTTGGGTTATTGAGGATGTTTGAAAGCCATGTCGACCGACTTCATTGGCAGAAGCATGGGGGACACTCGTCTAAAATCATGCGGCGTCACAACCACCAACTGGGTGGTTACGTTGGTTGATTGAGGATGTTTGAAAGTTGTCCAAACTGACTTCACTGTCGAAGTGATGTATTGTTGAAACTCATTTGAAATCATCCAGCGTCACCACCCTCCGATGGGATTTCGGCGAGCGTTCACGTTGGGTGACTTGGGATGTTTTACAGCATTCTTGATCGACTTCATAGTCAGAAGGATGGAGGACACTCGTCTAAAATCATCCAGCATCTCAACCATCAACTGGGTGGTTACGTTGGTTGATTGAGGATGTTTGAAAGCTAACTAAACCGACTTCACTGTTAGAGTAATGTATTGTTGACACTCATTTGAAATCATCCAGCGTCACCACCCTCCGATGGAATTTCGGTGGTCGTTCACGTTGGGTGATTGTGGATGTTTGAAAGGCATATTGACCGACTTCATTGTAAGAAGGATGGGGGATAATCGTTCAAAATCATGCGGCGTCACAACCATCAACTGGGTGGTTATGTTGGTTGATTGAGGATGTTTGAAAACTGTCCGAACTGACTTCACTGTCGGAGTGATCTATTGTTGACACTAATTTGAAATCATCTCGCGTCACCACCCTACGATGGGATTTCGGTGGAATTCACGTTGGGTGACTGAGAATGTTTTAAAGTTATCTTGATCGATTTCATAGTCAAAAGGATGGTGGACACTCGTTTAAAATCATCCAGCATCACAACAATCAACTGGGTGGTTACGTTGGTTGATTGAGGATGTTTGAAAGCTTTCTGAACCGACTTCTTTGTCGGTGTGATGTATTGCTGACATTCATTTGAAATCATCCGTGCAACAACCCTCTAATGGGATTTTGGCGGGCGTGAACATTGGGTGATTGATTATGTTTGAAAGCCATCTTTACCACTTCCTTGTAAGAAGGATCCGGGACACTTGTCTAAAATCAAGCGACGTCAAAACCGTCAACTGGCTGGTTACGTTGGTTGATTGAGGATGTTTGAAAGCTGTCCAAACCGACTTCACTGTCAGAGTGATGTATTGCCGACACTCATTTGAAATCATCTGGCGTCACCACCCTCCGATGGGATGTCGGCGGGCGTTCACCTTCGGTGATTGAGGATGTTTGAAAGCCATCTTGATCGACTTCATTGTCAGAAGGATGGGGGACACTCGTCAATAATCAAGCGGTGTCACAACCGTCAAATGGGTGGTTACATTGGTTGATTGAGGATGTTGAAACCTGTCTGAATCGACTTCTCTGTCTGAGTGATGTATTGCAGACACTCATTTGAAATCATCTGGCATCACCACCCTCCGATGGGATGTTGGCGGACGTTCACGTTGGGTGATTGATTATGTTTGAAAGCCATCTTGACCGACTTCCTTGTTAGAAGGATCAAGGACACTTGTCTAAAATCAAGCGGCGTCAAAACCGTCAACTGGGTGGTTATGTTGGTTGATTGAGGATGTTTGAAAGCTGTTCAAATCGACTTCACTGTGGAGTGATGTATTGCCGACACTCATTTGAAATCATTCGGCGTCACCACCCTCCAATGGGATGTCCAAGGGCGTTCACGTTGGGTGATTGAGGATGTTTGAAAGACATCTTGACTGACTTCATTGTCAGAAGCATGGGGGACACTCGTCTAAAATCATGCGGCGTCACAACCACCAACTGGGTGGTTACGTTGGTTGATTGAGGATGTTTGAAAGCTGTCTGAATCGATTTCATTGTTAGAAGGATGGGGGACACTCGTCTAAAATAATTTGGCGTCGCAACCATCAACTAGGTGGTTATGTTTGTTGATTGAGGATGTTTGAAAGCTATTCGAACAGACTTCACTGTCCGAGTGATGTATTTCCGATACTCATTTGAAATCATCCGGCGTCACCACCCTCCTATGGGATGTCCGCGGGCGTCCACGTTGGGTGATTGATGATGTTTGAAAGCCATATTGACCGACTTCATTGTCAGAAGGATGGGGGACACTTGTCTAAAATCAAGCCGCGTCACAACCGTCAACTGGGTGGTTATGTTGGTTGATTTAGGATGTTTGAAACCTAACTGAACCGAGTTCGCTGTCAGAGTAATGTATTGTTGACAGTGATTTGAAATCATCTAGCGTCACCACCCTCCGATGGGATTTCGATGGTCGTTCACGTTGGGTGATTGAAGATGTTTGAAAGCCATCTTAATCGCCTTCATTGTCAGAAGGATGGGGGACGCTCGTCTAAAATCATGCGACGTCACAACCATCAACTAGGTGGTCATGTTGGTTGATTGAGGATGTTTGAAAGGTGTTCGAACTGACTTCACTTTCGGAGTGATCTATTGCTGACACTCATTTGAAATCATCCTGCGTCACCACCCTCCGAAGGGATTTCAGCGGGCGTTCACGTGGGGTGACAGAGGATGTTTTAAAGCCATCTTGACCGACTTCATAGTCAGAAGGATGGTGGACACTCGTCTAAAATCATCCAGCATAACAACAATCAATTGGGTGCTTACGTTGGTTGATTGAGGATGTTTGAAAGCTGTCCGAACTGACTTCACTGTCGTTGTGATGTATTGCTGACACTCATTTAAAATCATCTGTGTAACGACCCGCTGATGGGATTTCGGCGAGCGTTCAAGTTGGGTGATTGAGGATGTTTGAAAGCCATCTTGACCGACTTCATTGTCAGAAGGATGGGGGACACTCGTCTAAAATCATGCGGCGTCACAACCATCAACTGGGTGGTTACGTTGGTTGATTGAGGATGTTTGAAAGCTGTCCGAACCGACTTCACTGTCCGAGTGATGTATTGCCGACACTCATTTGAAATCATCCGGCGTCACCACCCTCTGATGGGATGTCGGCGGGCGTTGACATTGGGTGATTGAGGATGTTTGAAAGCCATCTTGACCGACTTCATTGTCAGAAGGATGGGGGACACTTGTCTAAAATCATGCGGCATCACAACCATCAACTGGGTGGTTATGTTGGTTGATTGAGGATGTTTGAAAGCTGTCCGAACCGACTTCACTGTCCGAGTGATGTATTGCCGACACTCATTTGAAATCATCCGGCGTCACCACCCTCCGATGGGATTTCGGTGGTCGTTCAGGTTATGTGATTGAGGATATTTATAAGCCATCTTGATCGACTTCTTTGTCAGAAGGATCGGGGACACTCTTCTAAAATCATGCTGCGTCACAACCCTCAACTGGGTGGTTATGTTTGTTAATTGAGGATGTTTGAAAGGTGTCCGAACCGACTTCACTTTCGGAGTTATCTATTGCTGACACTCATTTGAAATCATCCTGCGTCACCACCCTCCAATGGGATTTCCGCGAGCGTTCACGTTGGGTGACTGAGGATTTTTTAAAGCCATCTTGACCGACTTCATAGTCAGAAGGATGGTGGACACTCGTCTAAACTCATCCAGCATGACAACAATCAACTAGGTGGTTACGTTGGTTGATTGAGGATGTTTGAAAGCTGTCCGAACCGACTTCACTGTCGGTGTGATGTATTGCTGACACTCATTTGAAATCATCCGTGTAACCACCCTCTGATGGGATTTCGGCGGGCGTTCACGTTGGGTGATTGAGGATGTTTGAAAGCCATCTTGACCGACTTCATTGTCAGAAGGATGGGGGACACTCGTCTAAAATCATGCGGCGTCACAACCATCAATTGGGTGGTTACGTTGGTTGATTTTGAGGATGTTTGAAAGCTGTCCGAACCGACTTCACTGTCCGAGTGATGTATTGCCGACACTCATTTGAAATCATCCGGCGTCACAACCCTCTGATGGGATGTCGGCGGGCGTTCACGTTGCGTGATTGAGGATGTTTAAAAGCCATATTGACCGACTTCATTGTTAGAACGATGGGGGACACTTGTCTAAAATTAAGCGGCGTCACAACCGTCAACTGGGTGGTTAGGTTGGTTGATTGAGGATGTTTGAAAACTGTCAGAAGTGACTTCACTATCGAAGTGATGTGTTGCTGACACTCATTTGAAATCATCCGTGTAACCACCCTCCGATGGGATTTCGGCGGGCGTTCACGTTGGGTGAGTGAGGATGTTTGAAAGCCATCTTGACCGACTTCATTGTCAGAAGGATGGGGGACACTCGTCTAAAATCATGCGGCGTCACAACAATAAACTGGGTGGTTACATTGGTTGATTGAGGATGTTTGAAAGTTGTCCGAACCGACTTCACTGTCCGAGTAATGTATTGCCGACACTCATTTGAAATCATCCGGCGTCACCACCCTCTGATGGGATGTCGGCGGGCGTTCACGTTGGGTGATTGAGGATGTTTGAAAACCATATTGACCGACTTCATTGTCAGAACGATGGGGGACGCTTGTCTAAAATTAAGCAGCATCACAACCGTCAACTGGGTGGTTATGTTTGTTGATTGAGGATGTTTGAAAGCTATTCGAACAGACTTCACTGTCCGAGTGATGTATTTCCGATACTCATTTGAAATCATCCGGCGTCACCACCCTCCGATGGGATGTCCGCGGGCGTCCACGTTGGGTGATTGAGGATGTTTGAAAGCCATATTGACCGACTTCATTGTCAGAAAGATGGGGGACACTTGTCTAAAATCAAGCCGCGTCACAACCGTCAACTGGGTGGTTATGTTGGTTGATTCAGGATGTTTGAAAGCTAACTGAACCGAGTTCGCTGTCAGAGTAATGTATTGTTGACAGTGATTTGAAATCATCTAGCGTCACCACCCTCCGATGGGATTTCGATGGTCGTTCACGTTGGGTGATTGAAGATGTTTGAAAGCCATCTTAATCGCCTTCATTGTCAGAAGGATGGGGGACGCTCGTCTAAAATCATGCGACGTCACAACCATCAACTAGGTGGTTATGTTAGTTGATTGAGGATGTTTGAAAGGTGTCCGAACTGACTTCACTTTCGGATTGATCTATTGCTGACACTCATTTGAAATCATCCTGCGTCACCACCCTCCGAAGGGATTTCAGCGGGCGTTCACGTGGGGTGACAGAGGATGTTTTAAAGCCATCTTGACCGACTTCATAGTCAGAAGGATGGTGGACACTCGTCTAAAATCATCCAGCATAACAACAATCAATTGGGTGCTTACGTTGGTTGATTGAGGATGTTTGAAAGCTGTCCGAACTGACTTCATTGTCGTTGTGATGTATTGCTGACACTCATTTAAAATCATCTGTGTAATGACCCGCTGATTGGATTTCGGCGAGCGTTCAAGTTGGGTGATTGAGGATGTTTGAAAGCCATCTTGACCGACTTCATTGTCAGAAGGATGGGGGACACTCGTCTAAAATCATGCGGCGTCACAACCATCAACTGGGTGGTTACGTTGGTTGATTGAGGATGTTTGAAAGCTGTCCGAACCGACTTCACTGTCCGAGTGATGTATTGCCGACACTCATTTGAAATCATCCGGCGTCACCACCCTCTGATGGGATGTCGGCGGGCGTTGACGTTGGGTGATTGAGGATGTTTGAAAGCCATCTTGACCGACTTTATTGTCAGAAGGATGGGGGACACTTGTCTAAAATCATGCGGCGTCACAACCATCAACTGGGTGGTTATGTTGGTTGATTGAGGATGTTTGAAAGCTGTCCGAACCGACTTCACTGTCCGAGTGATGTATTGCCGACACTCATTTGAAATCATCCGGCGTCACCACCCTCTGATGGGATGTCGGCGGGCGTTGACGTTGGGTGATTGAGGATGTTTGAAAGCCATATTGACCGACTTCATTGTTAGAACGATGGGGGACACTTGTCTAAAATTAAGCGGCGTCACAACCGTCAACTTGGTGGTTAGGTTGGTTCATTGAGGATGTTTGAAAGCTGTCTGAACTGACTTCACTGTCCGAGTGATGTATTGTCGACACTCATTTGAAATCATCCGGCGTCACCTCCCTCCGATGGGATTTTAGCTGGCGTTCACGTTGGGTGACTGAGGATTTTTTAAAGCCATCTTGACCGACTTCATAGTCAGAAGGATGGTGGACACTCGTCTAAAATCATCCAGCTTGACAACGATCAACTGGGTGGTTACGTTGGTTGATTGAGGATGTTTGAAAGCTGTCTGAACCGACTTCACTGTCGGTGTGATGTATTGCTGACACTCATTTGAAATCATCCGTGTAACCACCCTCTGATGGGATTTCGGCGGGCGTTCACGTTGGGTGATTGAGGATGTTTGAAAGCCATCTTGACCGACTTCATTGTCAGAAGGATGGGGGACACTCGTCTAAAATCATGCGGCGTCACAACCATCAATTGGGTGGTTACGTTGGTTGATTGAGGATGTTTGAAAGCTGTCCGAACCGACTTCACTGTCCGAGTGATGTATTGCCGACACTCATTTGAAATCATCCGGCGTCACAACCCTCTGATGGGATGTCGGCGGGCGTTCACGTTTCGTGATTGAGGATGTTTAAAAGCCATATTGACCGACTTCATTGTTAGAACGATGGGGGACACTTGTCTAAAATTAAGCGGCGTCACAACCGTCAACTGGGTGGTTAGGTTGGTTGATTGAGGATGTTTGAAAACTGTCAGAAGTGACTTCACTATCGAAGTGATGTGTTGCTGACACTCATTTGAAATCATCCGTGTAACCACCCTCCGATGGGATTTCGGCGGGCGTTCACGTTGGGTGAGTGAGGATGTTTGAAAGCCATCTTGACCGACTTCATTGTCAGAAGGATGGGGGACACTCGTCTAAAATCATGCGGCGTCACAACCATAAACTGGGTGGTTACATTGGTTGATTGAGGATGTTTGAAAGTTGTCCGAACCGACTTCACTGTCCGAGTAATGTATTGCCGACACTCATTTGAAATCATCCGGCGTCACCACCCTCTGATGGGATGTCGGCGGGCGTTCACGTTGGGTGATTGAGGATGTTTGAAAACCATATTGACCGACTTCATTGTCAGAACGATGGGGGACGCTTGTCTAAAATTAAGCAGCATCACAACCGTCAACTGGGTGGTTAGGTTGGTTGATTGAGGATGTTTGAAAACTGTCAGAACTGACTTCACTATCAGAGTGATGTGTTGCTGACACTCATTTGAAATCATCCGGCGTCACCACCCTCCGATGGGATGTCGGAGGGTGTTCACGTTGGGTGATAGAGGATGTGTGAAAGCCATCTTGACCGACTTCATTGTCAGAAGGATGGGGGACACTCGTCTAAAATCATGCGGCGTCACAACCATCAACTGGGTGGTTACGTTGGTTGATTGAGGATGTTTGAAAGCTGTCCGAACCGACTTCACTGTCCGAGTGAGTCATTGCCGACACTCATTTGAAATCATCTGGCGTCACCACCCTCTGATGGGATGTCGGCGGGCGTTCACGTTGGGTGATTGAGGATGTTTGAAAGCCATATTGACCGACTTCATTGTTAGAACGATGGGGGACACTTGTCTAAAATTAAGCGGCGTCACAACCGTCAACTGGGTGGTTAGGTTGGTTGATTGAGGATGTTTGAAAACTGTCAGAAGTGACTTCACTATCGAAGTGATGTGTTGCTGACACTCATTTGAAATCATCCGTGTAACCACCCTCCGATGGGATTTCGGCGGGCGTTCACGTTGGGTGAGTGAGGATGTTTGAAAGCCATCTTGACCGACTTCATTGTCAGAAGGATGGGGGACACTCGTCTAAAATCATGCGGCGTCACAACCATAAACTGGGTGGTTACGTTGGTTGATTGAGGATGTTTGAAAGTTGTCCGAACCGACTTCACTGTCCGAGTAATGTATTGCCGACACTCATTTGAAATCATCCGGCGTCACCACCCTCTGATGGGATGTCGGCGGGCGTTCACGTTGGGTGATTGAGGATGTTTGAAAACCATATTGACCGACTTCATTGTCAGAACGATGGGGGACGCTTGTCTAAAATTAAGCAGCATCACAACCGTCAACTGGGTGGTTAGGTTGGTTGATTGAGGATGTTTGAAAACTGTCAGAACTGACTTCACTATCAGAGTGATGTGTTGCTGACACTCATTTGAAATCATCCGGCGTCACCACCCTCCGATGGGATGTCGGAGGGTGTTCACGTTGGGTGATAGAGGATGTGTGAAAGCCATCTTGACCGACTTCATTGTCAGAAGGATGGGGGACACTCGTCTAAAATCATGCGGCGTCACAACCATCAACTGGGTGGTTACATTGGTTGATTGAGGATGTTTGAAAGCTGTCCGAACCCACTTCACTGTCCGAGTGAGTCATTGCCGACACTCATTTGAAATCATCTGGCGTCACCACCCTCTGATGGGATGTCGGCGCGCGTTCACGTTGGGTGATTGAGGATGTTTGAAAGCCATATTGACCGACTTCATTGTTAGAACGATGGGGGACACTTGTCTAAAATTAAGCGGCGTCACAACCGTCAACTGGGTGGTTAGGTTGGTTGATTGAGGATGTTTGAAAGCTGTCAGAACTGACTTCACTGTCCGAGTGATGTATTGCTGACACTCATTCGAAATCATCCGGCGTCACCACCCTCCGATGGGATGTCGGAGGGGGTTCACGTTGGGTGATTGAGGATATTTATAAGCCATCTTGATCGACTTCATTGTCAGAAGGATCGGGGACACTCTTCTAAAATCATGCTGCGTCACAACCATCAACTGGGTGGTTATGTTTGTTAATTGAGGATGTTTGAAAGGTGTCCGAACCGACTTCACTTTCGGAGTTATCTATTGCTGACACTCATTTGAAATCATCCTGCGTCACCACCCTCCGATGGGATTTCAGCGAGCGTTCACGTTGGGTGACTGAGGATTTTTTAAAGCCATCTTGACCGACTTCATAGTCAGAAGGATGGTGGACACTCGTCTAAAATCATCCAGCATGACAACAATCAACTGCGTGGTTACGTTGGTTGATTGAGGATGTTTGAAAGCCGTCCGAACCGACTTCACTGTCGGTGTGATGTATTGCTGACACTCATTTGAAATCATCCGTGTAACCACCCTCCGATGGGATTTCGGCGGTCGTTCACGTTGGGTGAGTGAGGATGTTTGAAAGCCATCTTGACCGACTTCATTGTCAGAAGGATGGGGGACACTCGTCTAAAATCATGCGGCGTCACAACCATCAACTGGGTGGTTACGTAGGTTGATTGAGGATGTTTGAAAGCTGTCGAACCGACTTCACTGTTCGAGTGATGTATTGCCGACACTCATTTGAAATCATCCGGCGTCACCACCCTCTGATGGGATGTCGGCGGGCGTTCACGTTGGGTGATTGAGGATGTTTGAAAGCCATATTGACCGACTTCATTGTTAGAACGATGGGGGACACTTGTCTAAAATTAAGCGGCATCACAACCGTCAACTGGGTGGTTAGGTTGGTTTATTGAGGATGTTTGAAAGCTGTCAGAACTGACTTCACTGTCCGAGTGATGTATTGCCGACACTCATTTGAAATCATCCGGCGTGACCACCCTCCGATGGGATTTCGGTGGTCGTTCACGTTGTGTGATTGAGGATATTTATAAGCCATCTTGTTCGACTTCATTGACAGAAGGATCGGGGACACTCGTCTAAAATCATGCTGCGTCAGAACCATCAATTGGGTGGTTATGTTGGTTAATTGAGGATGTTTGAAAGGTGTCCGAACCGACTTCACTTTCGGAGTTATCTATTGCTGACACTCATTTGAAATCATCCTGCGTCACCACCCTCCGATGGGATTTCGGCGGGCGTTCACGTTGGGTGAGTGAGGATGTTTGAAAGCCATCTTGACCGACTTCATTGTCAGAAGGATGGGGGACACTCGTCTAAAATCATGCGGCGTCACAACCATCAACTGGGTGGTTACGTTGGTTGATTAAGGATGTTTGAAAGGTGTCCGAACCGACTTCACTTTCGGAGTTATCTATTGCTGACACTCATTTGAAATCATCCTGCGTCACCACCCTCCGATGGTACTTCAGAGGGCGTTCACGTTGGGTGACTGAGGATATTTTAAAGCCATCTTGACCGACTTTATAGTCAGAAGGATGGCGGACACTCGTCTAAAATCATCCAGCATCACAACAATCAACTGGGTGGTTACGTTGGTTGATTGAGGATGTTTGAAAGCTGTCCGAGCCGACTTCACTGTCGGTGTGATGTATTGCTGACACTCATTTGAAATCATCTGAGTAACGACCCGCTGATGGGATTTTGGCGGGCGTTCAAGTTGGGTTATTGAGGATGTTTGAAAGCCATCTTGACCGACTTCATTGTCAGAAGGATGGGGGACACTCGTCTAAAATCATGCGGCGTCGCAACAATCAACAGGGTGGTTACGTTGGTTGATTGAGGATGTTTGAAAGGTGTCCAAACTGACTTCACTTTCGGAGTTATCTATTGCTGACACTCATTTGAAATCATCCTGCGTCACCACCCTCCGATGGGATTTCAGCGGGCGTTCACGTTAGGTGACTTAGGATGTTTTAAAGCCATCTTGACCGACTTCATAGTCAGAAGGATGGTGGACACTCGTCAAAAATCATCCAGCATCACAACAATCAACTGGGTGGTTACGTTGGTTGATTGAGGATGTTTGAAAGCTGTCCAAACCGACTTCACTGTCCGAGTGATGTATTGCCGACACTAATTTGAAATCATCTAGCGTCACCACCCTCTGATTGGTTGTCGACGGGAGTTCACGTTGGGTGATTGAGGATGTTTGAAAGCCATATTGACCGACTTCATTGACAGAACGATGGGGGACACTTGTCTAAAATTAATCGGCATCACAACCGCCAACTGGGTGGTTAGGTTTGTTGATTGAGGATGTTTGAAAGCTGTCAGAACTCACTTCACTGTCGGAGTGATGTGTTGCTGACACTCATTTGAAATCATCCGGTGTCACCACACTCCGATGGGATGTCGGAGGGTGTTCACGTTGGGTGATAGAGGATTTGTGAAAGCCATCTTGACTGATTTCATTGTCAGAAGGATGGGGGACACTTATCTAAAATCAAGCGGCGTCACAACCGTCAACTGGGTGGTTACGTTGGTTGATTGAGGATGTTTGAAAGTTTTCCGAACCGACTTCACTTTCGGAGTGATGTATTGCCGACACTCATTTGAAATCATTCAGCGTCACCACCCTCCGATGGGACGTCAGCGGGCGTTCACGTTGGGTGATTGAGGATGTTTGAAAGCCATCTTGACCGACTTCATTGTGAGAAGGATGGCGGACACTTGTCTAAAATCAAGCACCGTCACAATCGTCAACTGGGTGGTTACGTTGGTTTATTGAGGATGTTTGAAAGCTATCCGAAACGATTCACTGTCGGAGTGATGTATTGCCGACACTCATTTGAAATCATTCAGCGTCACCACCCTCCGATGGGACGTCGGCGGGCGTTCACGTTGGGTGATTGAGGATGTTTGAAAGCCATCTGGACCCACTTCATTGTTAGAAGGATGGCGGACACTTGTCTAAAATCAAGCGTCGTCACAATCGTCAACTGGGTGGTTACGTTGGTTTATTGAGGATGTTTGAAAGCTATCCGAAACGACTTCACTGTCGGAGTGATGTATTGCCGACACTCATTTGAAATCATCCGGCGTCACCACCCTCCAATGGGATGTCGGCGGGCGTTCACGTTGGGTGATTGAGGATGTTTGAAAGCCATCTTGACCGACTTCATTGTCAAAAAGATGGGGGACACTCGTCTAAAATCATGAGGCGTCACAACCATCTACTGGGTGGTTACGTTGGTGATTGAGGATGTTTGAAAACGGTCCGAACCGACTTTACTGTTGAAGTGATGTATTGTTGACACTCATTTGAAATCATCCGCCGTCACCACCCTCCGATGGGATATTTGCGGACGTTCACGTTGGGTGATTGAGGATGTTTGAAAGCCATCTTGACCGACTTCATTGTCAGAAGGATGGGGGACACTTATCTAAAATCAAGCGGCGTCACAACCGTCAACTGGGTGGTTACGTTGGTTGATTGAGGATGTTTGAGAGCTGTCCGAACCGACTTCACTGTTGGAGTGATGTATTGCCGACACTCATTTGAAATCATCCGGCGTCACCACCCTCTGATGGGATGTCCGCGGGCGTTCACGTTGGGTGATTGAGGATGTTAGAAAGCCATCTAGACCGACTTCACTGTGAGAAGGATGGCGGACATTTGTCTAAAATCAAGCGTCGTCACAATCGTCAAGTGGGTGGTTACGTTGGTTTATTGAGGATGTTTGAAAGCTGTCCGAATCGACTTCACTGTCGGAGTGATGTATTGCCGAAACTCATTTGGAATCATCCGGCGTCACCACGCTCCGATGGGATGTAGGCACGCGTTTAGGTCGGGTTATTGAGGATGTTTGAAAGCCATCTTGACCGACTTCATTGTCAGAAGGATGGCGGACAATCGTCTAAAATCATGCGACGTCACAACCATCAACTGGGTGGTTACGTTGGTTGATTGAGGATGTTTGAAAGCTGTTCGAACCGACTTCACTGTCCGAGTGATGTATTGCCGACACTCATTTGAAATCATCCGGCGTCACCACCCTCTGATGGGATGTCGGCGGGCGTTCACGTTGGGTGATTGAGGATGTTTGAAAGCCATATTGACCGACTTCATTGTTAGAACGATGGGGGACACTTGTCTAAAATTAAGCGGCGTCACAACCGTCAACTGGGTGGTTAGGTTGGTTGATTGAGGATGTTTGAAAGCTGTCAGAACTGACTTCACTGTCCGAGTGATGTATTGCCGACACTCATTTGAAATCATCCGGCGTCACCACCCTCCGATGGGATTTCGGTGGTCGTTCACGTTGTCTGATTGAGGATATTTGAAAGCCATCTTGATCAACTTCATTGTCAGAAGGATCGGGGACACTCGTCTAAAATCATGCTGCGTCACAACCATCAACTGGGTGGTTATGTTGGTTAATTGAGGATGTTTGAAAGGTGTCCGAACCGACTTCACTTTCGGAGTTATCTATTGCTGACACTCATTTGAAATCATCCTGCGTCACCACCCTCCGATGGGATTTCAGCGGGAGTTCACGTTGGGTGACTGAGGATTTTTTAAAGCCATCTTGACCGACTTCATAGTCAGAAGGATGGTGGACACTCGTCTAAAATCATCCAGCATGACAACAATCAACTGGGTGGTTACGTTGGTTGATTGAGGATGTTTGAAAGCTGTCCGAACCGACTTCACTGCCGGTGTGATGTATTGCGGACACTCATTTGAAATCATCCGTGTAACCACCCTCCGATGGGATTTCGGCGAGCGTTCACGTTGGGTGAGTGAGGATGTTTGAAAGCCATCTTGACCGACTTCATTGTCAGAAGGATGGGGGACACTCGTCTAAAATCATGCGGCGTCACAACCATCAACTGGGTGGTTACGTTGGTTGATTGAGGATGTTTGAAAGGTGTCCGAACCGACTTCACTTTCAGAGTTATCTATTGCTGACACTCATTTGAAATCATCCTGCGTCACCACCCTCCGATGGTACTTCAGAGGGCGTTCACGTTGGGTGACTGAGGATATTTTAAAGCCATCTTGACCGACTTTATAGTCAGAAGGATGGCGGACACTCGTCTAAAATCATGCAGCATCACAACAATCAACTGGGTGGTTACGTTGGTTGATTGAGGATGTTTGAAAGCTGTCCGAGCCGACTTCACTGTCGGTGTGATGTATTGCTGACACTCATTTGAAATCATCTGAGTAACGACCTGCTGATGGGATTTTGGCGGGCGTTCAAGTTGGGTTATTGAGGATGTTTGAAAGCCATCTTGACCGACTTCATTGTCAGAAGGATGGGGGACACTCGTCTAAAATCATGCGGCGTCGCAACAATCAACAGGGTGGTTACGTTGGTTGATTGAGGATGTTTGAAAGGTGTCCAAACTGACTTCACTTTCGGAGAGATCTAGTGCTGACACTCAGTTGAAATCATCCTGCGTCACCACCCTCCGATGGGATTTCAGCGGGCGTTCACGTTAGGTGACTTAGGATGTTTTAAAGCCATCTTGACCGACTTCATAGTCAGAAGGATGGTGGACACTCGTCAAAAATCATCCAGCATCACAACAATCAACTGGGTGGTTACGTTGGTTGATTGAGGATGTTTGAAAGCTGTCCAAACCGACTTCACTGTCCGAGTGATGTATTGCCGACACTAATTTGAAATCATCTAGCGTCACCACCCTCTGATTGGTTGTCGACGGGAGTTCACGTTGGGTGATTGAGGATGTTTGAAAGCCATATTGACCGACTTCATTGACAGAACGATGGGGGACACTTGTCTAAAATTAAGCGGCATCACAACCGCCAACTGGGTGGTTAGGTTTGTTGATTGAGGATGTTTGAAAGCTGTCAGAACTCACTTCACTGTCGGAGTGATGTGTTGCTGACACTCATTTGAAATCATCCGGTGTCACCACCCTCCGATGGGATGTCGGAGGGTGTTCACGTTGGGTGATAGAGGATTTGTGAAAGCCATCTTGACTGATTTCATTGTCAGAAGGATGGGGGACACTTATCTAAAATCAAGCGGCGTCACAACCGTCAACTGGGTGGTTACGTTGGTTGATTGAGGATGTTTGAAAGTTTTCCGAACCGACTTCACTTTCGGAGTGATGTATTGCCGACACTCATTTGAAATCATTCAGCGTCACCACCCTCCGATGGGACGTCAGCGGGCGTTCACGTTGGGTGATTGAGGATGTTTGAAAGCCATCTAGACCGACTTCATTGTGAGAAGGATGGCGGACACTTGTCTAAAATCAAGCACCGTCACAATCGTCAACTGGGTGGTTACGTTGGTTTATTGAGGATGTTTGAAAGCTAGCCGAAACGATTCACTGTCGGAGTGATGTATTGCCGACACTCATTTGAAATCATTCAGCGTCACCACCCTCCGATGGGACGTCGGCGGGCGTTCACGTTGGGTGATTGAGGTTGTTTGAAAGCCATCTGGACCCACTTCATTGTTAGAAGGATGGCGGACACTTGTCTAAAATCAAGCGTCGTCACAATCGTCAACTGGGTGGTTACGTTGGTTTATTGAGGATGTTTGAAAGCTATCCGAAACGACTTCACTGTCGGAGTGATGTATTGCCGACACTCATTTGGAATCATCCGGCGTCACCACCCTCCAATGGGATGTCGGCGGGCGTTCACGTTGGGTGATTGAGGATGTTTGAAAGCCATCTTGACCGACTTCATTGTCAAAAAGATGGGGGACACTCGTCTAAAATCATGAGGCGTCACAACCATCTACTGGGTGGTTACGTTGGTGATTGAGGATGTTTGAAAACGGTCCGAACCGACTTTACTGTTGAAGTGATGTATTGTTGACACTCATTTGAAATCATCCGCCGTCACCACCCTCCGATGGGATATTTGCGGACGTTCACGTTGGGTGATTGAGGATGTTTGAAAGCTATCTTAACCGACTTCATTGTCAGGAGGATGGGGGACACTTATCTAAAATCAAGCAGCGACACAACCGTCAACTGGGTGGTTACGTTGGTTGATTGAGGATGTTTGAGAGCTGTCCGAACCGACTTCACTGTTGGAGTGATGTATTGCCGACACTCATTTGAAATCATCCGGCGTCACCACCCTCTGATGGGATGTCCGCGGGCGTTCACGTTGGATGATTGAGGATGTTAGAAAGCCATCTAGACCGACTTCACTGTGAGAAGGATGGCGGACATTTGTCTAAAATCAAGCGCCGTCACAATCGTCAAGTGGGTGGTTACGTTGGTTTATTGAGGATGTTTGAAAGCTGTCCGAATCGACTTCACTGTCGAAGTGATGTATTGCCGAAACTCATTTGGAATCATCCGGCGTCACCACCCTCCGATGGGATGTAGGCACGCGTTTAGGTTGGGTTATTGAGGATGTTTGAAAGCCATCTTGACCGACTTCATTGTCAGAAGGATGGCGGACAATCGTCTAAAATCATGCGACGTCACAACCATCAACTGGGTGGTTACGTTGGTTGATTGAGGATGTTTGAAAGCTGTTCGAACCGACTTCACTGTCCGAGTGATGTATTGCCGACACTCATTTGAAATCATCCGGCGTCACCACCCTCTGATGGGATGTCGGCGGGCGTTCACGTTGGGTGATTGAGGATGTTTGAAAGCCATATTGACCGACTTCATTGTTAGAACGATGGGGGACACTTGTCTAAAATTAAGCGGCGTCACAACCGTCAACTGGGTTGTTAGGTTGGTTGATTGAGGATGTTTGAAAGCTGTCAGAACTGACTTCACTGTCCGAGTGATGTATTGCCGACACTCATTTGAAATCATCCGGCGTCACCACCCTCCGATGGAATTTCGGTGGTCGTTCACGTTGTCTGATTGAGGATATTTGAAAGCCATCTTGATCAACTTCATTGTCAGAAGGATCGGGGACACTCGTCTAAAATCATGCTGCGTCACAACCATCAACTGGGTGGTTATGTTGGTTAATTGAGGATGTTTGAAAGGTGTCCGAACCGACTTCACTTTCGGAGTTATCTATTGCTGACACTCATTTGAAATCATCCTGCGTCACCACCCTCCGATGGGATTTCAGCGGGAGTTCACGTTGGGTGACTGAGGATTTTTTAAAGCCATCTTGACCGACTTCATAGTCAGAAGGATGGTGGACACTCGTCTAAAATCATCCAGCATGACAACAATCAACTGGGTGGTTACGTTGGTTGATTGAGGATGTTTGAAAGCTGTCCGAACCGACTTCACTGTCGGTGTGATGTATTGCGGACACTCATTTCAAATCATCCGTGTAACCACCCTCCGATGGGATTTCGGCGAGCGTTCACGTTGGGTGAGTGAGGATGTTTGAAAGCCATCTTGACCGACTTCATTGTCGAAGGATGGGGGACACTCGTCTAAAATCATGCGGCGTCACAACCATCAACTGGGTGGTTACGTTGGTTGATTGAGGATGTTTGAAAGGTGTCCGAACCGACTTCACTTTCGGAGTTATCTATTGCTGACACTCATTTGAAATCATCCTGCGTCACCACCCTCCGATGGTACTTCAGAGGGCGTTCACGTTGGGTGACTGAGGATATTTTAAAGCCATCTTGACCGACTTTATAGTCAGAAGGATGGTGGACACTCGTCTAAAATCATCCAGCATCACAACAATCAACTGGGTGGTTACGTTGGTTGATTGAGGATGTTTGAAAGCTGTCCGAGCCGACTTCACTGTCGGTGTGATGTATTGCTGACACTCATTTGAAATCATCTGAGTAACGACCTGCTGATGGGATTTTGGCGGGCGTTCAAGTTGGGTTATTGAGGATGTTTGAAAGCCATCTTGACCGACTTCATTGTCAGAAGGATGGGGGACACTCGTCTAAAATCATGCGGCGTCGCAACAATCAACAGGGTGGTTACGTTGGTTGATTGAGGATGTTTGAAAGGTGTCCAAACTGACTTCACTTTCGGAGTGATCTATTGCTGACACTCAGTTGAAATCATCCTGCTTCACCACCCTCCGATGGGATTTCAGCGGGCGTTCACGTTAGGTGACTTAGGATGTTTTAAAGCCATCTTGACCGACTTCATAGTCAGAAGGATGGTGGACACTCGTCAAAAATCATCCAGCATCACAACAATCAACTGGGTGGTTACGTTGGTTGATTGAGGATGTTTGAAAGCTGTCCAAACCGACTTCACTGTCCGAGTGATGTATTGCCGACACTAATTTGAAATCATCTAGCGTCACCACCCTCTGATTGGTTGTCGACGGGAGTTCACGTTGGGTGATTGAGGATGTTTGAAAGCCATATTGACCGACTTCATTGACAGAACGATGGGGGACACTTGTCTAAAATTAAGCGGCATCACAACCGCCAACTGGGTGGTTAGGTTTGTTGATTGAGGATGTTTGAAAGCTGTCAGAACTCACTTCACTGTCGGAGTGATGTGTTGCTGACACTCATTTGAAATCATCCGGTGTCACCACCCTCCGATGGGATGTCGGAGGGTGTTCACGTTGGGTGATAGAGGATTTGTGAAAGCCATCTTGACTGATTTCATTGTCAGAAGGATGGGGGACACTTATCTAAAATCAAGCGGCGTCACAACCGTCAACTGGGTGGTTACATTGGTTGATTGAGGATGTTTGAAAGTTTTCCGAACCGACTTCACTGTCGGAGTGATGTATTGCCGACACTCATTTGAAATCATTCAGCGTCACCACCCTCCGATGGGACGTCAGCGGGCGTTCACGTTGGGTGATTGAGGATGTTTGAAAGCCATCTAGACCGACTTCATTGTTAGAAGGATGGCGGACACTTGTCTAAAATCAAGCGCCGTCACAATCGTCAACTGGGCGGTTACGTTGGTTTATTGAGGATGTTTGAAAGCTATCCGAAACGATTCACTGTCGGAGTGATGTATTGCCGACACTCATTTGAAATCATTCAGCGTCACCACCCTCCGATGGGACGTCGGCGGGCGTTCACGTTGGGTGATTGAGGTTGTTTGAAAGCCATCTGGACCCACTTCATTGTTAGAAGGATGGCGGACACTTGTCTAAAATCAAGCGTCGTCACAATCGTCAACTGGGTGGTTACGTTGGTTTATTGAGGATGTTTGAAAGCTATCCGAAACGACTTCACTGTCGGAGTGATGTATTGCCGACACTCATTTGGAATCATCCGGCGTCACCACCCTCCAATGGGATGTCGGCGGGCGTTCACGTTGGGTGATTGAGGATGTTTGAAAGCCATCTTGACCGACTTCATTGTCAGAAAGATGGGGGACACTCGTCGAAAATCATGAGGCGTCACAACCATCTACTGGGTGGTTACGTTGGTGATTGAGGATGTTTGAAAACGGTCCGAACCGACTTTACTGTTGAAGTGATGTATTGTTGACACTCATTTGAAATCATCCGCCGTCACCACCCTCCGATGGGATATTTGCGGACGTTCACGTTGGGTGATTGAGGATGTTTGAAAGCTATCTTAACCGACTTCATTGTCAGGAGGATGGGGGACACTTATCTAAAATCAAGCAGCGACACAACCGTCAACTGGGTGGTTACGTTGGTTGATTGAGGATGTTTGAGAGCTGTCCGAACCGACTTCACTGTTGGAGTGATGTATTGCCGACACTCATTTGAAATCATCCGGCGTCACCACCCTCTGATGGGATGTCCGCGGGCGTTCACGTTGGGTGATTGAGGATGTTAGAAAGCCATCTAGACCGACTTCACTGTGAGAAGGATGGCGGACATTTGTCTAAAATCAAGCGCCGTCACAATCGTCAAGTGGGTGGTTACGTTGGTTTATTGAGGATATTTGAAAGCTGTCCGAATCGACTTCACTATCGGAGTGATGTATTGCCGAAACTCATTTGGAATCATCCGGCGTCACCACCCTCCGATGGGATGTAGGCACGCGTTTAGGTTGGGTTATTGAGGATGTTTGAAAGCCATCTTGACCGACTTCATTGTCAGAAGGATGGCGGACAATCGTCTAAAATCATGCGGCGTCACAACCATCAACTGGGTGGTTACGTTGGTTGATTGAGGATGTTTGAAAGCTGTTCGAACCGACTTCACTGTCCGAGTGATGTATTGCCGACACTCATTTGAAATCATCCGGCGTCACCACCCTCTGATGGGATGTCGGCGGGCGTTCACGTTGGGTGATTGAGGATGTTTGAAAGCCATATTGACCGACTTCATTGTTAGAACGATGGGGGACACTTGTCTAAAATTAAGCGGCGTCACAACCGTCAACTGGGTTGTTAGGTTGGTTGATTGAGGATGTTTGAAAGCTGTCAGAACTGACTTCACTGTCCGAGTGATCTATTGCCGACACTCATTTGAAATCATCCGGCGTCACCACCCTCCGATGGGATTTCGGTGGTCGTTCACGTTGTCTGATTGAGGATATTTGAAAGCCATCTTGATCGACTTCATTGTTAGAAGGATCGGGGACACTCGTCTAAAATCATGCTGCGTCACAACCATCAACTGGGTGGTTATGTTGGTTAATTGAGGATGTTTGAAAGGTGTCCGAACCGACTTCACTTTCGGAGTTATCTATTGCTGACACTCATTTGAAATCATCCTGCGTCACCACCCTCCGATGGGATTTTAGCGGGAGTTCACATTGGGTGACAGAGGATTTTTTAAAGCCATCTTGACCGACTTCATAGTCAGAAGGATGGTGGACACTCGTCTAAAATCATCCAGCATGACAACAATCAACTGGGTGGTTACGTTGGTTGATTGAGGATGTTTGAAAGCTGTCCGAACCGACTTCACTGTCGGTGTGATGTATTGCGGACACTCATTTCAAATCATCCGTGTAACCACCCTCCGATGGGATTTCGGCGAGCGTTCACGTTGGGTGAGTGAGGATGTTTGAAAGCCATCTTGACCGACTTCATTGTCAGAAGGATGGGGGACACTCGTCTAAAATCATGCGGCGTCACAACCATCAACTGGGTGGTTACGTTGGTTGATTGAGGATGTTTGAAAGGTGTCCGAACCGACTTCACTTTCGGAGTTATCTATTGCTGACACTCATTTGAAATCATCCTGCGTCACCACCCTCCGATGGTACTTCAGAGGGCGTTCACGTTGGGTGACTGAGGATATTTTAAAGCCATCTTGACCGACTTTATAGTCAGAAGGATGGTGGACACTCGTCTAAAATCATCCAGCATCACAACAATCAACTGGGTGGTTACGTTGGTTGATTGAGGATGTTTGAAAGCTGTCCGAGCCGACTTCACTGTCGGTGTGATGTATTGCTGACACTCATTTGAAATCATCTGAGTAACGACCTGCTGATGGGATTTTGGCGGGCGTTCAAGTTGGGTTATTGAGGATGTTTGAAAGCCATCTTGACCGACTTCATTGTCAGAAGGATGGGGGACACTCGTCTAAAATCATGCGGCGTCGCAACAATCAACAGGGTGGTTACGTTGGTTGATTGAGGATGTTTGAAAGGTGTCCAAACTGACTTCACTTTCGGAGTGATCTATTGCTGACACTCAGTTGAAATCATCCTGCGTCACCACCCTCCGATGGGATTTCAGCGGGCGTTCACGTTAGGTGACTTAGGATGTTTTAAAGCCATCTTGACCGACTTCATAGTCAGAAGGATGGTGGACACTCGTCAAAAATCATCCAGCATCACAACAATCAACTGGGTGGTTACGTTGGTTGATTGAGGATGTTTGAAAGCTGTCCAAACCGACTTCACTGTCCGAGTGATGTATTGCCGACACTAATTTGAAATCATCCAGCGTCACCACCCTCTGATTGGTTGTCGACGGGAGTTCACGTTGGGTGATTGAGGATGTTTGAAAGCCATATTGACCGACTTCATTGACAGAACGATGGGGGACACTTGTCTAAAATTAAGCGGCATCACAACCGCCAACTGGGTGGTTAGGTTTTTTGATTGAGGATGTTTGAAAGCTGTCAGAACTCACTTCACTGTCGGAGTGATGTGTTGCTGACACTCATTTGAAATCATCCGGTGTCACCACCCTCCGATGGGATGTCGGAGTGTGTTTACGTTGGGTGATAGAGGATTTGTGAAAGCCATCTTGACTGACTTCATTGTCAGAAGGATGGGGGACACTTATCTAAAATCAAGCGGCGTCACAACCGTCAACTGGGTGGTTACGTTGGTTGATTGAGGATGTTTGAAAGTTTTCCGAACCGACTTTGTTGTCGGAGTGATGTATTGCCGACACTCATTTGAAATCATTCAGCGTCACCACCCTCCGATGGGACGTCAGCGGGCGTTCACGTTGGGTGATTGAGGATGTTTGAAAGCCATCTAGACCGACTTCATTGTGAGAAGGATGGCGGACACTTGTCTAAAATCAAGCACCGTCACAATCGTCAACTGGGTGGTTACGTTGGTTTATTGAGGATGTTTGAAAGCTAGCCGAAACGATTCACTGTCGGAGTGATGTATTGCCGACACTCATTTGAAATCATTCAGCGTCACCACCCTCCGATGGGACGTCGGCGGGCGTTCACGTTGGGTGATTGAGGATGTTTGAAAGCCATCTAGACCGACTTCATTGTTAGAAGGATGGCGGACACTTGTCTAAAATCAAGCGCCGTCACAATCGTCAACTGGGTGGTTACGTTGGTTTATTGAGGATGTTTGAAAGCTATCCGAAACGATTCACTGTCGGAGTGATGTATTGCCGACACTCATTTGAAATCATTCAGCGTCACCACCCTCCGATGGGACGTCGGCGGGCGTTCACGTTGGGTGATTGAGGATGTTTGAAAGCCATCTGGACCCACTTCATTGTTAGAAGGATGGCGGACACTTGTCTAAAATCAAGCGTCGTCACAATCGTCAACTGGGTGGTTACGTTGGTTTATTGAGGATGTTTGAAAGCTATCCGAAACGACTTCACTGTCGGAGTGATGTATTGCCGACACTCATTTGGAATCATCCGGCGTCACCACCCTCCAATGGGATGTCGGCGGGCGTTCACGTTGGGTGATTGAGGATGTTTGAAAGCCATCTTGACCGACTTCATTGTCAGAAAGATGGGGGACACTCGTCTAAAATCATGAGGCGTCACAACCATCTACTGGGTGGTTACGTTGGTGATTGAGGATGTTTGAAAACTGTCCGAACCGACTTTACTGTTGAAGTGATGTATTGTTGACACTCATTTGAAATCATCCGCCGTCACCACCCTCCGATGGGATATTTGCGGACGTTCACGTTGGGTGATTGAGGATGTTTGAAAACCATCTTAACCGACTTCATTGTCAGGAGGAGACACTTATCTAAAATCAAGCAGCGACACAACCGTCAACTGGGTGGTTACGTTGGTTGATTGAGGATGTTTGAGAGCTGTCCGAACCGACTTCAATGTTGGAGTGATGTATTGCCGACACTCATTTGAAATCATCCGGCGTCACCACCCTCTGATGGGATGTCCGCGGGCATTCACGTTGGGTGATTGAGGATGTTAGAAAGCCATCTAGACCGACTTCACTGTGAGAAGGATGGTGGACACTTGTCTAAAATCAAGCGCCGTCACAATCGTCAAGTGGGTGGTTACGTTGGTTTATTGAGGATGTTTGAAAGCTGTCCGAATCGACTTCACTGTCGGAGTGATGTATTGCCGAAACTCATTTGGAATCATCCGGCGTCACCACCCTCCGATGGGATGTAGGCACGCGTTTAGGTTGGGTTATTGAGGATGTTTGAAAGCCATCTTGACCGACTTCATTGTCAGAAGGATGGCGGACAATCGTCTAAAATCATGAGGTGTCACAACCATCTACTCGGTGGTTACGTTGGTTGATTGAGAATGTTTGAAAGCTGTCCGAACCGACTTCACTGTCCGAGTGATGTATTGCCGACACTCATTTGAATTCATCCAGCGTCACCACCCTTCGATGCGATATTGGCGGACGTTCACGTTGGGTGATTGATTATGTTTGAAAGCCATCTTGACCGACTTCCTTGTCAGAAGGATCGGGGACACTTGTCTAAAATCAAGCGGCGTCAAAACCGTCAACTGGGTGGTTATTTTGGATGATTGAGGATGTTTGAAAGCTCTCCGAACCGACTTCACTGTCGGAGTGATGTATTGCCGACACTCATTTGAAATCATTCGGCGTCACCCCCTCCGATGGGATGTCGGCGAGCGTTCACGTTGGGTGATTGGGGATGTTTGAAAGCCATATTGACCGACTTCATTGTCAGAAGGATGGGGGACACTTGTCTAAAATCAAGCGGCATCACAACCGTCAACTGGGTTGTTATGTTGGTTGATTGAGGATGTTTGAAAGCTAACCGAACCGACTTCGCTGTCAGAGTAATGTATTGTTGACAGTCATTTGAAATCATCCAGCGTCACCACCCTCCGATTGGATTTCTGTGGTCGTTCCCGTTGGGTGATTGAGGATGTTTGAAAGCCATCTTGATCGACTTCATTGTCAGAAGGATGGGGGACACTCGTCTAAAATCATGAGGCGTCACAACCATCAACTGGGTGGTTACGTTGGTTGATTGACGAGGTTTGAAAGTTGTCCGAACCGACTTCACTGTTGGAGTGATGTATTGGTGACACTAATTTGAAATTATCCGATGTCACCACCCTGTGATGGGATTTTGGCGGGCGTTCACGTTGGGTGATTGAGGTGTTTGAACGCCATCTAGACTGACTTCATTGTCAGACGGATGGTGGACACTCGTCTAAAATCATCCGGCATCACAACCATCAACTGGGTGGTTATGTTGGTTGACTGAGGATGTTTGAATGGTGTCGGAAGCGACTTCATTGTGAGAGTGATGTATTGCTGACACTCCTTTGAAATCATCGGGCGTCACCACACTCTGTTTGGACTTTGACGGGCGTTCACGTTTGGTTATTGAGGATTTTTGAAAGCCATCTTCACCGAATTCATTGCCAGAAGGGTGGGTCACATTTGTCTAAAATCATGCGGCGTCACAACCATCAACTGGGTTGTTAAGTTTGTTGATTGAGGATTTTTGAAAGCTATCTGAACCGACTTCACTGTCGGAGTGATGTATTTGTGACACTCATTTGAAATTATCCGACATCACCACGCTACGATGGGATGTCGGCTAGCATTCACGTTGGGTGATTGAGGATGTTTGAAAGCCATCATGACCGACTTCATTGTCAGAAGGATGGGGGACACTTGTGTAAAATCAAGCGGCGTCACAACCGTCAACTGGGTGGTTACGTTGGTTGATTGAGGATGTTTGAAAGCTGTCCGAACCAACTTCGCTGTCGGAGTGATATATTGCAGACACTCATTTGAAATCATCCTGCGTCACCACCCTCCCATGGGATTTCGGCGGGCGTTCACGTGCGGTTATTGAGGATGTTGGAAAGCCATCTTGACCGACTTCATTGTTAGAAGGATGGGGGACACTCGTCTTAAATCATCCAGCATCACAACCATCAACTAGTGGGTTACGTTAGTTGATTGAGGATGTTTGGAAGCTGTCCGAACTGACGTCACTGTGAGAGTGATGTATTGCTGACACTAATTTGAAATTATCCGATGTCACCACCATCTGATGGGATTTCAGTGGGCGTTCACGTTAGGTGATTGAGGGTTTTGAAAGCCATCTTGACCGACTTCATTGTCACACGGATGGTGGACACTCGTGTAAAATCATCCGGCATCACAACCATCAAATGGGTTGTTACGTTGGTTGATTGAGGATGTTTGAAAGGAGTCGGAACCGGCTTCACTGTCGAAGTCATGTATTGCTGACACTCATGTGACATCATCCGGCATCACCACACTCCGATAGGATTTCAGCGGGCGTTCACGTTGAGTTATTGAGGATGTTTGAAAGCCTTCTTCACCGACCTCATTGCCAGGAGGATGGTGGACACACGTCTAAAATCATGCGGCGTCACAACCATCAACTGGGTGGTTACGTTGGTTGATTGAGGATGTTTGAAAGGTGTCGGAACCGACTTCACTGTCGGAGTGATGTATTGTTGACACTCATTTGAAGTCATCCGGCGTCACCACACTCCGATGGGATTTCAGCAGGCGTTCATGTTGGGTTATTGAGGATGTTTGAAAGCCATCTTCACCGACCTCATTGCCAGAAGGATGGGTGACACTCGTCCAAAATCATGCGGCGTCACAACCATCAACTTCGTTGTTACGTTGGTTCATTGAGGATGTTTGAAAGCTGTCCGAACCGACTTCACTGACGGTGTGATGTATTGCTGACACTCATTTGAAATCATCAGTGTCACCACCCTCTAATGGGATTTCGGCGGGCGTTCACGTTGGGTGATTTAGGTGTTTGAAAGCCATCTTGACTGGCTTCATTGTGAGAAGGATGGGGGACACTCGTCTAAAATCATCTGGCGCCACAACCATCAACTGGGTGGTTCTGTGGTTGATTGAGGATGTTTGAAAGGTGTCTGAACCGACTTCACTTTCGGAGTGATCTATTGCTGACACTCATTTGAAATCATCCGGGTAACTTCCCTCTGATGGGATTTCAGCGGGCGTTCACGTTGGGTGATTTAGGTGTTTGAAAGCCATCTTGACTGGCTTCATTGTAAGAAGGATGGCAGACACTCGTCTAAAATCATCCGGCGTCACAACCATCAACTGGATGGTTACGTTGGTTGATTGAGGATGTTTGAAAGGTGTTTGAACCGACTTCACTGTCGGAGTGACGTATTGCTGACAATCATTTGAAATTATCCGGTGTCACCACCCTCTGAAAGGATTTCGGCGGTACCAACTCGGATGTCGTCCTTGGAACTGGCAGAACATAGAAAGCAGTTGATAGAGTTGCTGGATGCAGGCTTTATCTAGCCATCCAAGGCAACCTATTGGGCCCCTGTGCTGTTCCAGAAGAAGCAAGATGGCTCTTTGCGCATGTGTGTGGACTATCGTGCACTGTTCACACCGCTCGCAGATTCAACCATTACGTTGGGTGATTGAGGATGTTTGAAAGCCATCTTAACCGACTTCATTGTTAGAAGGATGGGGGACACTCGTCTAAAATCATGCGGCGTCACAACCATCAACTGGGTGGTTACGTTGGTTGATTAAGGATGTTCGAAAGCTGTCCACACGGACTTCACTGACGGTGTGATTTATTGCTAACACTCATTTGAAATCATCTGTGTCACCACCCTCTGATGGGATTTCGTCAGGAATTCACATTGGGTGATTTAGGTGTTTGAAATCCATCTTGACCGACTTCATTGTCAGACGGATGGGGGACACTCGTCTAAAATCATCCGGTGTCACGACCATCAACTGGGTGGTTACGTTTGAGGATGTTTGAAAGGTTTATGAACCGACTCCACTGTCAGAGTGATGTATTGCTGACACTCATTTGAAATCATCCGGGGTCACCACACTCCGATGGGATTTCAGCAGGCATTCACGTTTGGTTATTGAGGATGTTTGAAAGCCATCTTCACCGACCTCATTGCCAGAAGGATGGGGGACACTCGTCCAAAATCATGCGGCGTCACAACCATCAACTGCGTTGTTACGTTGGTTCATTGAGGATGTTTGAAAGTTGTCCGAACCGACTTCACTGACGGTGTGATGTGTTGCTGACACTCATTTGAAATCATCCGTGTCACCACCCTCTGATGGGATTTCGGCGGGCGTTCACGTTGGGTGATTTAGGTGTTTGAAAGCCATCTTGACTAGCTTCATTGTCAGAAGGATGGGGGACACTCCTCTAAAATCATCTGGCATCACAACCATCAACTGGGTGGTTCTGTGGTTGATTGAGGATGTTTGAAAGGTGTCTGAACCGACTTCACTTTCGAGTGATCTATTGCTGACACTCATTTGAAATCATACGGGTAACTTCCCTCTAATGGGATTTCGGCGGGCGTTCAAGTTGGGGGATTTAGGTGTTTGAAAGCCATCTTGACCGGCTTCATTGTCAGAAGGATGGCAGACACTCGTCTAAAATCATCCGGCGTCACAACCATCAACTAGATGGTTACGTAGGTTGATTGAGGATGTTTGAAAGGTGTTTTAACCGACTTTACTGTCGGAGTGCTGTATTGCTGACAATCATTTGAAAATATCCGGTGTCACCACCCTCTGAAAGGATTTCGGCGGTACCAACTCAGATGTCGTCCTGTGAACTGGCAGAACATAGGAAGCAGTTGACAGAGTTGCTGGATGCAGGCTTTATCCAGCCATCCAAGGCACCCTATTGGGCCCCTGTGCTGTTCCAGAAGAAGCAAGATGGCTCTTTGCGCATGTGTGTGGACTATCGTGCACTGTTCACACCGCTCGCAAATTCAACCATTACGTTGAGTGATTGAGGATGTTTGAAAGCCATCTTAACCGACTTCATTGTTAGAAGGATGGGGGACACTCGTCTAAAATCATGCGGCGTCACAACCATCAACTGGGTGGTTACGTTGGTTGATTAAGTATGTTCGAAAGCTGTCCACACGGACTTCACTGACGGTGTGATGTATTGCTAACACTCATTTGACATCATCCGTGTCACCACCCTCTGATGGGATTTCGGCAGGAATTCACATTGGGTGATTTAGGTGTTGGAAAGCCAACTTGACCGACTTCATTGTCAGAAGGATGGGGGACACTTGTCTAAAATCATGTGGCCTCACAACCATCAACTGAGTGGTTACGTTGGTTGATTGAGGATGTTTGTATGGTGTCGAAAGCAACTTCACTGTCGGTGTGATGTATTGCTGACACTCATTTGAAATCATTTGGCGTCACCACCCTCCGATGGGATTTCGGTGGGCGTTCACGTTTGGTTATTAAGGATGTTTGAAAGCGATCTTCACCGACTTCATTGCTAGAAGGATGGGTGACACTTGTCTAAAATCATGCGGCGTCACAACCATCAACTGGGTGGTTATATTTGTTGATTGAGGATGTTTGAACGCTATCCGAACCGACTTCGCTGTCGGAGTGATGTATTGCTGACACTCATTTGAAATCATCCGGCGTCACCACCCTCCGATGGGATTTTGGCGGGCGTTCACGTAGGGTTATTGAGGATGATGGAAATCCATCTTCACCGACTTCATTGCCAGAAGGATGGGGGACACTCGTCTTAAATCATGCAGCATCACAGCCATCAATTAGGGGGTTACGTTAGTTGATTGAGGATGTTAGAAAGCTGTCCGAACTGACTTCACTGTCAGAGTGTTGTATTGCTGACACTTATTTGAAATTATCCGATGTCACCACCCTCTGATGGGATTTCAGCGAGAGTTCACGTTGGCTGATTGAGGTGTTTGAAAGCCATCTTGACCGACTTCATTGTCAGACGGATGGGGGACACTCGTCTAAAATCATCTGGCGTCACAACCATCAACTAGGTGGTTACGTTGGTTGATTGAGGTGTTGGAAATTATTTTACCAGGATCTTAGATCTACTCACAAGTATGTTTATTAACACCCTAAATATGAACTTTCTAAAACGATAAAATAAACACATATAAAGTTTAGGAAACCTTACATTGGGTGCAGGGGAATATTATGACTCCTTCCGTTCAGATATCTAGCCCTTGATTCCTTTCTGTAGCAGAATCAATATCTGAACCTGGATCTCTTTCTCTGAATCTTTGATGTTGAAACTCCTTCTTGCTGAATGTCTTTCTTCACGATCTTCCTCACTATGATTGAGGTATCACTTGCTGTGTGTGGGCACTACTCATACTCTAAGGATTTTCGAAATTGAAGGAAGAAGAAAGAGAAAGTGGGTTTGGCCTTAGATAGGGAGAGAGAGAGGCTCAGTTTTTTCTGAATCAGAAGTGTCAGAAGAAAAGTGTGAAATTTAAGTGTAAATTTCCTGAAGCCTTCACTATCTATTTATAGCATTCCACTAGGGTTAGGTTTGAATTATTTGGCATTAAAATAATGAAAATATCAGAGGGAAAAACCCTACAAAAGTGGCCGGCCCTACACAGTGGATTTGGGCCTCACTTTTTGCAATTTTGCAGTTTTACCTTTTCTGCATCTGATTTTCTCAAAAACGCCAATTTTCTAATTCAACCATTTAAATGCCAATTCTAACTATTTCATAACTATAAATAATTATTAAATAATATTGTCATTTATCATATTTATTAATTGAACCATACAAAGTATCATAATTAACAAATATGGCCCTATAAACTCTTTCTTTACAATTTCCCCCTTACTTAGTAAAAAAATTCACAAATAGACATAGTCTAAATTGAGAATTATAATTGATTAATCAAAACCAATTACATGAGTCTTACAAGCAATATTATCTCAACTAGTGCGGGGACCATGGGTCTATATAACCGAGCTTCCAATAAGTAGATCAAGAATTTAGCACTAAAATTCACTAACTTATTAATTCTTCGTTGAATCCACACATAGAACTTAGAATTGCACTCTCAGTATATAGAGTGCTCTATATGTTCCACCATATAGACACATCATTAGTTATCCATTGTTATAATCCTAATGTGATCAATGATCCTCTATATGAATGATCTACACTGTAAAGGGATTAAATTACCGTTACACCCTACAATGTATTTATTCCTTAAAACACTTGACCCCGTATAAATGATATTTCAGCTTATGTGAAATGAGTACTCCACCATTTATGTTCGTTTGGTCAAGCTCGAAGGAGATCATCCTTTGCTTACTATTCGCCAGATAGAAGCTATAGATTCCATGTTTATGCTAGCGCTCCCACTCAATTGCACTACCGTGTTCCCAAAATGTACGTATCACCCTGACCTAAAATTAGGCTTAACTAACAAATCAAAGAACACGAATAGCCTTTCAAGATTGAGCCTAATCATAACAGGATTAAGATCATTTGATCTAGGATCAACTAGGCGATATTGACTTGAATAGATATTACGTTAAGTTTAATAAATCTAAGTCAAAGTTCAATATCGGTCCCTTCCGATGCATACTCCATGCATCCAACCTGAGCTTTACTTTAACCAATGCTCTGGGAAGAACATAGCACTTCTCCAAATGCAAGTAAACTCTGTTGTAGATTATCATATCAGTAAAACCCTATGTCTGATAAATCTAGGAAACTTTATTCACATAGTCATGTTTACTTTCCAATGTGTTGACGGCACAATAAACAGGATCAAGTATTTGAAAAGGGTTTCAAATGAATTTATACATTATGTACATATAATCATGAAATAAATCATGTGAACCATGCAACATTAAATGTTATTTCTGATCTATATTAATAAGTAAATCTGATTATATTGAAATGAGTTTTATTTAGGGCATAAAACCCAACAAACTCCCACTTGCACTAATATAAAACAAAAAGTGCGTTTCAAATAATCTCAACACCTTGCTATACAAATCAAGTGTAGTAGTAGTAAACTCCTCGTAATAGGATCTGAAAGGTTGAATTAAACACAACCTTTTCTCCGCCATTACTCTTCCTTTAATCACAAAATCATTGATAATGTGAAATTCCTCTCTATATGTCTACTCTCTTGGGATACTGGATTCTATACCTTTGGCAACTACTTTTGGTTAATCAGGAAATTAACACTAGTAGTTTAAGGCAATTTGGAATGGTGCCAAAGATGTATAGAACTTTCCTTAGACTGAATAAGTACCTTTCCTGCAACTTTAACATTCAGTCTCTCTCTGGTAGACCTAGAGACTTCA
The DNA here is from genome assembly GCF_029168945.1 of Cannabis sativa. Taxonomy (NCBI): domain Eukaryota; kingdom Viridiplantae; phylum Streptophyta; class Magnoliopsida; order Rosales; family Cannabaceae; genus Cannabis; species Cannabis sativa. The sequence continues at coordinate 39,031,033 of NC_083606.1, read as the reverse complement.
GATAGGTTCTTACACTTCTCCAAAATCACTATTCCACCCCCAGAGTAACCACCATCTTATCAGAAAGATTTTCTAGCACGAAGGCAAATTTCGAAATCTGATGTGGTGTAGTCTAAGAGTTTTAAACACACTCTTATAGACTACACATATAGTTCCTATTCTTAATCTTAGGATTTACTTGATTGTCTTCCAATGTTCTTCTCCTGGATTAATCTGATACCTACTCATTACTCCCACTCAACAGAGGTGTCTGGTCTAAGGCATACAAAAGCATATTTAAGACCTCTCATTGTTGATATAAGAAATTCTTTCATGGCTTTATCTTTTCTGGAATAGTTAAGAATTTTCCTTAGATAAATAAAATCTATACCTAAGAAGTTGTGAAGCTTTTATAGATTGCCATTAGAAAGAAAATGCTTCAGCATCTTACTAAAGTAAGTTGCTTGCATTAGAGTAAGTAATTACCATGTATACCACAAGCCATAGGTTTAGATAAACTCAAACCTATAATACTAGGAACAGGAAGTTTTGTTAAGTCCATTGAATGGACTTATAAACGAAAATTTCCTTTTATGTCCTTGTAATAGAAAACTTTAGGTTACTCTATGTGAATAGATTAAACCATAGTTCTATTGGCTTTTCTTCTTAGTTTCTTCTCTTGACAATCCATTACTTGTTTAAACTCACAATGGATTTTAATCATTAGTGTCTCCCAAGTCATAAGAAGGTGAGTTCCTAGAAACTCTCCCACTACGACAAGGTACCGTGAATTATGTCGAAGAAAACTAAATGGTATTGATCTCTTTGTTTGTGACAAGACAACAGAGGCAGTGGGATCATCATATGTAAGATGATAGAACACTTTTGGAATCAAGAATTAAATATCTCCTTTATTTGCTACTTGTTTTTCAGACTTAGTCATTTTCTTAGAAAAATAGTATTTATTTGAACAAACACTTTCTTATCTATTGACTATATGGGATGGTCCACCCCTAATCACTTAGAATAGCTAACAAACCATGGTTAACAGTTCTAGCTTTTCTTAAGATTTTGATTAGGTCATCCATGAATCTAGTAATGATTTACATTAAGTATACAACCATTACATCATTCTGAAATTGTATCACCATAGAAGGAATTAGGCAACGATTAGTAACTAATCATCAACATGCAAATCGAAATTTCTGGGGAGGTAAGTTTGGATATAATTCAAAAATCAAATTAATGATCTTTGAACTGCATATCTACTAACTATTTCTCCACCCCTATCAGTTCGCAAGATCTTTAACCACTTACCTTAATGGTTTTAACCATTGCTAGAAATTAATGAAATTTTTCAAAACATTTCAAATTTCTTGCTAAAAGGTATAATCTAGAGTTATCGTTTGAAGAATACAACGAAAAACTCATATCCACCCTTGAATGTACATCCATTTGCGAATGAGATGAACTACTTTCAGTGGATATAGGCATATTAACTCTTTGCAGAGATTGATCTTGTCAAATCCACTATGAACAAGATACAAATGCCATAGATTAAAAAAATGTGGTAGTGTCTTTTGATGACATAGGTTTAGTTACATCAAAGAGTTCTTAGAATACTGCAAGTGGATCCTGGTCACAGAATACCTAACTCATATTCCATACAGTTTTAATCCATTAATAGAAGATGGATATTAAACACTTGAGAAAGTGTAACTGTATTATATTCTGGAATTAGAAATATAAGAAAATTTCTGTTTGGAATCTAAAATTAAAGTCAAAGACTTAAATTTATACCAAATATAATGAGTAATTCTATCTTGGACCAGCACTACTAATACAAACTCTAAGTCAGATTTGCCCATACAAGTAGGAGATTTCTAAGATTGAGGATTTATATCATTTGGGAATAGAATTTCGGGATTATAATCATATGCGTCATTTAATTTCTTAAGAGAAAATATAATGACATGAAATGATTTATAGACCATTCATCCAATGATATATTATTGAGCTAATTCGAAATGAATAAGCTAAGAGGAATTAGGATAATTTCGTTTAAAATAAGAATCCAACGATGCTTCGATTAGCGAAAGTCAAAGTAATCTTATTTATACAATCTTCTTGTTTCATATCGTAAAAATACTAGTCTAAGGAGTCATCAATTGATGAACAGCTAGATGTCTCATATACAATATTTATCTTTCGAGATCTAACACTATTATGTATGTCTAATAGTGAAAATCCACTAGGGATTTATCTCATTAGATAAACAAGCCAAGTTAGACGAACAATGAAGATTCGAAATTAAACTACAACTTAATAACAGAAAAGCCGTGAAGAATAAAAAGGATGTTCCTTCTGGTGTTATCCAATTGGATTTATGATTCTGGACTAACTTTGTTTATTTGTTATCTTCTTCTTATAGGCCAAGCTACTTGAACTCAATTGAGTTGGATCAGAAAGCTGGACCAAGGGTGAAATCGTCCAGATGAAGATGAAGCTCTTCAATTTTTTGAATTAATTGTTTTAGTTTAAAGACAATTTGGATTTCAAATTTTAGTTAGGGATATTTATCCCTGTTTTTCTCATATTGTTGCAATATTTTTTTTATTATTAATAAAGTTTCTTTTTTTTCGAAATCAATATTGCAATTTATGAGAATGAGCTTCATTTATTTTATCTTCATCAATTATTACCACATTATATTTGTATGTTTGTATGTGTAAGTGTTTTTATTATTGATGCAAATTCTATTATATTTACAACTCTTCATAGAGTTATAATAAATAAACACTAGAAACTATTTCTATGTTTATCAATAATTGTTAATTCTAATACAATTATTAAGAATTTGTTTAATAAAAGGATCTTTTGATCTGATAGGGGTGGAGAAAAGTTAAGAAAACTATGCAGTTCAACGATCTTTTATATCTAATGAACTCTGGATAGTATTCAACTCCACATAAACTCTATCACACTAAGAGAATCATGATCTTTACAACCTTTAGGGGTGGATCATAATCTCTATATACTTAGGGGTGGAGGTTATCCACAAGTACCCTATATGTATATTCTTAGGGGTGGATTCTATTCCACAATTCCCTATATAACACATATCTTCTTTAAACATGGAAGTAATATAATGAGTCAGCTATTGTCAATATAAATTCTTAATCTTGATTGTATGTTCCATTTCGATTTTACTGTTGTAAGTAAAAGTATGATACCTTTGAAAGTTCTTTGTTAAAGTTTCACACTACCTTAATTGAGTGGGAGAATTTTAAAGTTCTCTACCCATCTTCATTAGGTTGATACTTGTGATAGATACTTAAGAACACTACTGAAAAGCAAATCTAATCATTCACATGGATAGGTATAGCTTATCAGAATTATGAGAATAAGATAAAGAACTCTAGTTCAGTCCATTCGAATGACTTGAACCAAGAATTCTTAATCCTCATAAAATTTGATGGTATCTTAATTTTGATTACTTTATCTCTGGCATGTATTTTTCACTTCAAATACTAGTCTGCTATGTTGATGACTTAGTCTTAACTTAAAGTTTCAGACTAATACAAAAGTCACAACTAGGTAACTCTCTAAACAATCAGAGGTTAAGAGTATTATTTAACCAGACATCTGCTATTGAGTGGGAGCTATCTGAGATGTAATCAAATAGGGAACATTAGAAGATATTCAAGAAAGATTTATGAAAGTGATCTATATGTTAGATATTAAGGAACTGTGTATCAGTTATCCTTGTATCTCACCATCTAATTTCGATTTCTATAAGATGGTGCTTACTTTGGGGGTGGAGGAATTATTGTATAATAATTCAAGCTCTACCAGAGAAGAATTATAACTTTGTGTATTCGAAATCCAAGAAAGTTATATCACTGAAGAAAAGTCTACACCGTATTATCTCAATTACATATTTTAAAATATGAGAGATATGTCTTTTGTTAATTCAGATGTACTTTTAAAACAGTAAAGATTTCAGTATCCCTTGATAAGTAAAGCATATAGTAAAGGATGTTTCATAAGAGTTTTTATGAACTAGTTTCCAGATGTTTGGGTGGATTCAAATATACTACACTTGATCTAAAGATCAAGACATCAGATTGACCTATTTGCACAGTTTGTTTTATATTAGTGCAAGTGGGAGTTTGTTGAGTTTTATGCCCTAAATAAAACTCTTTACAATCTGATTAGTTATCGATATAAGAAATTTGAAGTGATTGATGTTTGCATGAATTTTACATGCTAATGGTTTAATATGTTTAATATGTTTATTACATTCATACACACAAAATCAGTTAAATCCAGATCATATGTTTATTCACAATTACAGTATCGTCAACACAGTGGAATGTGATTGTGATCATATGAATCAAAAGACTTGGTCCCTGTTTCATCAGTGTTATTGGATTTACACTGATGTGATAATCAGCGATGATGTGTACTTACACTTGGAGTAAGTGTTATGTTCTTTCCAGGACATTAGTAAAGTATACTAGTTTCGAATGTATGGAGTATACATTGGACTGGACCGATGTTGCAACTAAGTTAAGATATTACAAACTTACCATTATACATATCTTTCCAAGTCAATATCAGTAGTTGATCTTAAGATTAAAAGAATCTAAATCCTGATATGCTTAGGCTCAACTCAAGAGTGCTATTCATATTCTTAGATTTATTAGTTAAGCCTACTTTTGGGTCAGGGTGATATGTATATTTTGGGAACATGATAGTATGATTGAGTGGGAGTGCTGAACATAAATATGGAATCTATAGCTTCTACTGGTGTATAGAAGTCAAGTGATGATTCCCTTCGAGCTTAGCAAATAGAAGTAAATGGATGAGCTCTTGTTTAACTGACTAATTATTAGATCACTAAACACCATTTACAGGTAGCTAAGTGTTTTAAGGGGCAAAATACATTGAGGGGTGAGAACGGTAAATAAATCCCATCTCGATGTAGATCATCTATATAGAGGATCTTTAAATCACAATAAGATTATAACAATAGTTAAATGAGATAGCATATTGATATCGTGGAACATACAATATGCTCTATATAAGTCTGAGAGTGAAATTCTAAGTTCTAAGAGTGGATTCAACGAAGAAATAATAAGTAGGAATTTACTTGGTAAATTTGGTTCACTTATTGGAAGCTCAGCATATAGATCCATGGTCCCCATTCTAGTTGAGAACATTCTGCTTGTAAGACTCATTAATTGATTCGTGATTGATCAATTATAATTCTAAAGTTAGACTATGTCTAATTTTATGAATTTTCACTAAGCAGGGGTGAAATTGTAAAGAAAAGAGTTTCTAGGTTTATTTATTTATTAATGGACTTTATATGTCTAATTAATAATTAAATTAAATGAAAATATTATTTAATAATGTATTTTAGTTATTAAATAATTAGTTTTGGCATTTAAAAGGTTAGAATTGGAAAATTTGCGTTTTTGAGAAAATAGAGATAAAATTTGATAAAACTGCAAAATCAAGTGAGGCCCAATACAACACCATGGCCGACCACTTATTGTGGGATTTCAAATTAATATTTTCATTATTTTAATGCCAAATAATTCCTAACCTAAACCTAGTAGTTGCCTATAAATAGAAAGTGATGGCTCAGTCAAATCACAAGTTTTCAGATCATCTTTCTGACAGAAATTTCTCTCTTCAGAAAAACTGAGCCTTCCCCACTTTCTATACCTGGCCGAAATCATCCCTCTCTTTTCCTTTCATCAATTTCGTGACCCTAGTGAAAGAGTAAGTGCCCACACACAGCAAGCAGTAACTCAATCATAGATTGGAAGACTGTGAAGGATCAAACTTGAAGAAGAAGAAGGACATTCGGGCTCAGATCTTGATTATACTCTGCTACAGAAAGAATTCAAGGGTTAGAGATCTGAGTGGAAGGAGACATTAATTCCGCTGCATCAATGTAAGGTTTTCTTAACTTTATATGTGTTTAATTTATCGTTTTAGAAAGTTCATATTTAGGGTGTTTAAACAACATACTTGTGAGTAGATCTAAGATCCTGGTAAAATAATATTCCAATAATTTTATCTTATGAGCTTCCACCATTGTTTCGCAATTTGCAAGTCAAGTATGATCGCCACCATTAGGGTGATCCATACCATACAAAACATTTACAAACTACTAATCATTCGAGATTAAACGGTGCGAAATTGCTAATGAACGTTCCTCCATTAGGGAGGATTACTCACTAAAACAAACGCGGTGTAAAACCCACAATGGAGATCGAATGTCTTTTGATTAAAAGCTCATTATTTAAAAAGAGTTGTATTTTCTTTGATTTTCTTTATTTATTCTACTTATTTTAAATATATATTTATTTAATTAAAATTTCCAATTTAGAATAAAAAATTCTAATTATAAATTTTAATTTAATATTTATAAATTTTACTTAGATGGATATGAAAATAACATGAATTATTTCCATCTTAGTAATAATTTCCAATAAATATTTAGAAAAATATTCAATTTAAGTTGTTACAAAATTAATTTAAATTAATTTACAACTCAAATTTAATTTTCTATAAATATATATTGCATTTCGAAAAATTAAAGTATTTAAGAATACAATTTTCGAAAAATGCATATTAAAATAAAAAATAAATCCTGGAAAAATTATTCTAATTTAATGTTGGCCCAAAATTAATTCATAAAATTAATTTACAATAAAAAATATAATTTTCCTATTTAATTAAATTTATAAGAAAAATTTCAAATATTTAAGTAGATGATGAAAATCAACTTAAATATTAATTTTCTATTTAATTAAATACACTAGAAAAATACTTCAAGCAAAAATATCATCTATCTAGATTTTCCTTTGACTAATTAATTCAATTTCTAATAATATACTTTAATTCAATTTATTTTAAATTAATCAATAAATGAAAAAATCATTGATTTAAGTTGATCAAAAAATTAATTAAAATAAATAATTAATATACAACTTAATCTATTTTTCAAGATAAATTCAAAATCATCTTGCATTATGAAATGCAATTTCAAAAATTGATTAATAAAATAAAGAAAATTTATATTTTGCTTCATTTATTTTAATTGGTCCAAAATTAAAATAAATAATTTACAACTTTAATCTATTTTTCAAATAAAATTCAAAATTCCAGCATTTAAGAAATGCAATTTCGAAATTTGATTAATAAAATAAAGAAAAAATATATTTTGAAAATTATTTAAATTTCGTTGAAAAAATAAATTTCAACTAAAAATAATTTTCTATTTAATTAAGTGTCATGAAAAAGAAATATTTAAGTATCATGATGAAAATCAACTTAGATATTTAATTTTCTAATTAATTAAATGTATTAAATTCAAGAAATAAATAATTAAGTGTAGAGAAGGCTTAATTATTAATCTCTAGTTTAATACTAGGAAAAATATACTTAAAATAAATTGTACCAAAATTAATTATAGTAATAATTAATTTCACAATGTATAATATTTTCCTTTTTAATATTAGAAATAATAAGTAGTCTAGAAATAACTATCTAGAAAATATCTTATTTGACTAAGTATCTTTTCCACAAAATTTGAAAAAATATTTAATTTAAGTTGTATTAGAAAAAATCTAGAACTTAAATATTTTCAAATTTAAATTTAATTAAATATCAAAAAATTAAGTTGTAACCACTTAATTTAAAAATATTCCATTTTAAGTTAATATTCGAAAAGATATTAACTTAAAACATATCTAAAGAATCTTAATAACCAATGCCTAAAATTCCTCAACTTAATTTTGAAATTTTAAATCCAAAAGATATTCAGATTTAAGTTGGTTAGTTGTAGATAACTAAATATCAACTTAAATAGGAATATTTAATGAAAAATTTAAATTAAGCTTCAGATAGAATCTAGATGGTTATAATTCTATATTTAATTAAATACAAGAAAATACATATAGTTTAGCTTAGAATAAAAAATTCTTTAAACTATAATTTTCTTAAATTAATTTCAAAATAAATGAAATTAATTATGTTGCTAATAAATTTTATTAGGTTAAACTAGTTTAATTAACCTAGTACAGTTATTCAAATCAGGCAAATGGGCCTTCACAATTGGGGTGGTTCATGTGAGGGGGTGCTGGGTTCAGTATGTCGTACCCACTACTATGGCTCCCAACTCTCACACAAGGCCCAAAAGAGAGGAATTTAACCTTAAAATGAACAACTGTTATTAATTGAATAAGCCCAAAAACTAAATGGGCCTAAATAAAATCTATCAAGAACTATGACATTTTATTTAGCAACATTAACCTATATGCATCTATAATGAAATTAAACACATAGGCTCACACAGGCACACTTTGGATGGGTCCTATCATATTGCTAGGTCATACACAGATGAAAGAAGATTGTAAATATACCTGTTACAAATTATTAACTTGACCAAGGGAGCCATCAGATCATTAGATCTGGCAAAAAGTAACCATGACTATTTGCAATCAAGTAATAATAGGTTTTGAAAACTTACAAACAAGCTAAAACACATACTCCTGCAACAAGGTTAGCTGGATAGTTGGATGTAGGATTTATTTAATTTTAAATTAAATAATTAATTTCGAAATAATTAAATAATTAATTAAAAAAAATTTTGAAAATTTAAAAAATTAAAAAAAATCGAAATTAAATTTAAAAATTTGAATTTAAAATTAAACCTACAATTTTGAAAAATTAGGTTTCAACCAACCTAAATATAATTTCAAAATTTGCTAACTACTTTTAAAATTTAAATGTTATTTTATAAATAAAAAATTAAAAAAAGATAAATGAATATCTTTTTCAGATTTTAAATGTAATTTAAATAAATAAAATAACAAAATTTAAAAGTTAGTAAAATATCTTACATCTTTTTAAAATTACATGATTATAGTTATCTTATTTTAAATTTAAATAAAATCAAATTATTTAAAAAAAAATTAATTTAAAAAATTAAAATCTGACCTTAAATTTAAAAATAAGAGAAGATATAATCAAATTTAAAAATAAGATAGACAATTAAGCAAAAAAGATAGATACTAACTATTTTTATATTCAAATTACACTAATATCTTGAATTAAATTTAAAAAATATTAATTCATAATGATAATTAGAATTGAATTAGGAATAGTAATAGTATAAATACAGAAGTACACAAAAAATCGGAAGTTAATTCCATCAAAAAGCATGAAAAAACGAAGAAAAACGAAAAAATTGTGAGCTGTACGGACAGTTTTCGCGATCGCAGGAAAATTTCAGCACAACTCCGATTTTTTCGAATCTTCAAAAAATCATAACTAATTCAAATTAAATCGAAATTGAGTTCTTTAAAAAAGTAACTTGCTTAATTTTTTCCATACTATCCAATAAAAATAATTCCAGAAACAGATATTCAATTCTTTTTCACGAAAAATTCACAAACACCAATCAATCATCAAATAACACTCAATACAACATGATACCATCCAAAAAAACAAACAAACAATCGTTTTAAAGTCCAAATTTCTTGCAAGTAAATCAATTACCATGGCTCTGAGGCCAGTTGTTGGAAATTATTTTACTAGGATCTTAGATCTACTCACAAGTATGTTTATTAACACCCTAAATATGAACTTTCTAAAACGATGAAATAAACACATATAAAGTTTAGGAAACCTTACATTGGGTGCAGCGGAATAATATGACTCCTTCCGTTCAGATATCTAGCCCTTGATTCCTTTCTGTAGCAGAGCATTATCAATATCTGAACCTGGATCTCTTTCTCTGAATCTTTGATGCTGAAACTCCTTCTTGCTGAATGTCTTTCTTCACGATCTTCCTCACTATGATTGAGGTATCACTTGCTGTGTGTGGGCACTACTCATACTCTAAGGATTTTCGAAATTGAAGGAAGAAGAAAGAGAAAGTGGGTTTGGCCTTAGATAGGGAGAGAGAGAGGCTCAGTTTTTTCTGAATCAGAAGTGTCAGAAGAAAAGTGTGAAATTTAAGTGTAAATTTCCTGAAGCCTTCACTATCTATTTATAGCATTCCACTAGGGTTAGGTTTGAATTATTTGGCATTAAAATAATGAAAATATCAGAGGGAAAAACCCTACAAAAGTGGCCGGCCCTACACAGTGGATTTGGGCCTCACTTTTTGCAATTTTGCAGTTTTACCTTTTCTGCATCTGATTTTCACAAAAACGCCAATTTTCTAATTCAACCATTTAAATGCCAATTCTAACTATTTAATAACTATAAATAATTATTAAATAATATTGTCATTTATCACATTTATTAATTGAACCATACAAAGTATCATAATTAACAAATATGCCCCTATAAACTCTTTCTTTATAATTTCCCCCTTACTTAGTAAAAAAATTCACAAATAGACATAGTCTAAATTGAGAATTATAATTGATTAATCAAAACCAATTACATGAGTCTTACAAGCAATATTATCTCAACTAGTGCGGGGACCATGGGTCTATATAACCGAGCTTCCAATAAATAGATCAAGAATTTAGCACTAAAATTCACTAACTTATTAATTCTTCGTTGAATCCACGCATAGAACTTAGAATTGCACTCTCAGTATATAGAATGCTCTATATGTTCCACCATATAGACACATCATTAGTTATCCATTGTTATAATCCTAATGTGATCAATGATCCTCTATATGAATGATCTACACTGTAAAGGGATTAAATTACCGTTACACCCTACAATGTATTTATTCCTTAACACACTTGACCCCGTATAAATGATATTTCAGCTTATGTGAAATGAGTACTCCACCATTTATGTTCGTTTGGTCAAGCTCGAAGGAGATCATCCTTTGCTTACTATTCGCCAGATAGAAGCTATAGATTCCATGTTTATGTTAGCGCTCCCACTCAATTGCACTACCGTGTTCCCAAAAATGTACGTATCACCCTGACCTAAAAGTAGGCTTAACTAACAAATCAAAGAACACGAATAGCCTTTCAAGATTGAGCCTAATCATAACAGGATTAAGAACATTTGATCTAGGATCAACTAGGCGATATTGACTTGAATAGATATTACGGTAAGTTTAATTAAATCTAAGTCAAAGTTCAATATCGGTCCCTTCCGATGCATACTCCATGCATCCAACCTGAGCTTTACTTTACCCAATGCTCTGGAAAGAACATAGCACTTCTCCAAATGCAAGTAAACTCTGTTGTAGATTACCATATCAGTAAAACCCTATGTCTGATAAATCTAGGAAACTTTATTCACATAGTCATGTTTACTTTCGAATGTGTTGACAACACAATAAACAGGATCAAGTATGTGAAAAGGGTTTCAGATGAATTTATACATTATGTACATATAATCATGAAATAAATCATGTGAACCATGCAACATTAAATGTTATTTCTGATCTATATTAATAAGTAAATCTGATTATATTGAAATGAGTTTTATTTAGGGCATAAAACCCAACATGAGGATGTTTGAAAGGTTTCTGAAACAACTTCACTGTCGGAGTGATGTACTGCTGACACTCATTTGAAATCATCCGGTGTCACCACCCTCCGATGGGATTTCGGCGGGCGTTCACGTTGGGTGATTGAGGATGTTTGAAAGCCATCTTAACTGATTTCATTGTTAGAAGGATGGGGGACACTCATCTAAAATCATGCGGCGTCACAACCATCAACTGGGTGGTTACGTTGGTTGATTGAGGAGGTTTGAAAGCTGTCCGAACCGACTTCACTGTCGGAGTGATGTATTGCTGACACTAATTTGAAATTATTCGATGTCACCACCCTGTGATAGGATTTCGGCGGGCATTCATGTTGGGTGATTGAGGTGTTTGAAAGCTATCTTGACTGACTTCATTGTCAGACGGATGGTGGACACTCGTCTAAAATCATCCGGCGTCACAACCATCAACTGGGTGGTTATGTTGGTTGATTGAGGATGTTTGAATGGTGTCGGAAGCGACTTCATTGTCAGAGTGATGTATTGCTGACACTCATTTGAAATAATCTGGCGTCACCACACTCCGATGATATTTCGGAGGGCGTTCACGTTGGGTTATTGAGGATGTTTGAAAGCTATCTTCACCGACTTCATTGTCAGAAGGATGGGGGACACTTTTCTAAAATTAAGCGGCGTCACAACCGTCAACTGGGTGGTTACGTTGGTTGATTGAGGATGTTTGAAAGCTGTCCGAACCGACTTTGTTGTCGGAGTGATGTATTGCTGACAGTCATTTGAAATCATCCGGCGTCACCACCCTCCGATGGGATTTCGGCGGGCGTTCACGTTGGGTTATTTAGGATGTTGGAAAGCCATCTTCACCGACTTCATTGCCAGAAGGATGGGGGACACTCGTCTTAAATCATGCAGCTTCACAACCATCAACTAGGGGTTTATGTTAGTTGATTGAGGATGTTTGAAAGCTGTTTGAACTGACTTCACAGTCAGAGTGATTTATTGCTGACACTAATTTGAAATTATCCGATGTCACCACCCTCTGATGGGATTTTAGCGGGCGTTCACGTTGGGTGATTGAGCTGTTTGAAAGCCATCTTGACCGAATTCATTGTCACATGGATGGTGGACACTCGTCTAAAATCATCCGGCGTCACAACCATCAACTGGGTGGTTATGTTGGTTGATTGAGGATGTTTGAATGGTGTCGGAAGCGACTTCACTGTCGGAGTGATGTATTGCTGACACTCATTTGAAAACATCCAGCGTCACCACACTCCGATGGGATTTTGGCAGGGTTCACGTTTGGTTATTGAGGATGTTTGAAAGCCATCATCAGAGACTTCGTAGCCAAAAGGATGGGTGACACTTGTCTAAAATCATGCGGCGTCACAACCATCAACTGGGTGGTTAAGTTGGTTGATTGACGATTTTTGAAAGTTGTCCGAACCGACTTCACTATCGGAGTGATGTATTGGTGACACTTATTTGAAATTATCCGACATCACCACCCTCCGATGGGATGTCGGCTGGCGTTCAAGTTAGGTGATTGAGGATGTTTGAAAGCCATCTTGACCGACTTCATTGTCAGAAGGATAGGGGACACTTGTCTAAAATCAAGCGGCGTCACAACCGTCAACTGGGTTGTTACGTTGGTTGATTGAGGATGTTTGAAAGCTGTTTGAACCGACGTCGCTGTCGAAGTGATGTATTGCTGACACTCATTTGAAATCATCTAGCGTCACCACCCTGCGATGGGATTTCGGCGGGCATTCACGTTGGGTTATTGAGGATGTTGGAAAGCCATCTTCACCAACTTCATTGCCAGAAGGATGGGGGACGCTCGTCTTAAATCATGCAGCATCACAATCATCAACTAGGGGGTTAGGTTAGTTGATTGAGGATGTTGGAAAGCTGTCCGAACTGACTTCACTGTCAGAGTGTTGTATTGCTGACACTAAATTGAAATTATCCGATGTCACCACCCTCTGATGGGATTTCAGCGGGATTCCACGTTGGGTGATTGAGGTGTTTGAAAGCCATCTTGACCGACTTCATTGTCAGACGGATGGGGGACACCCGTCTAAAATCATGCGGCGTCACAAATTACGTTGGTTGATTGAGGATGTTTGAAAGGTTTCTGAACCGACTTCACTGTGGGAGTTATGTATTACTGACACTCATTTGAAATCATCCGGTGTCACCACCCTCCGATGGGATTTTGGCGGGCGTTCACGTTGGGTGATTGAGGATGCTTGAAAGCCATCTTGACGGACTTCATTGTCAGAAGGATGGGGGACACTCGTCTAAAACCATGCGGCGTCACAACCATCAACTGGGTGGTTACGTTGGTTGATTGAGGAGGTTTGAAAGCTGTTCGAACCGACTTCACTGTCGGAGTGATGTATTGCTGACACTAATTTGAAATTATCTAATGTCACCACCATGTGATAGGATTTTGGCGGGCATTCACGTTGGGTGATTGAGGTATTTGAAAGCCATCTTGACTGACTTCATTGTTAGACGTATGGTGGACACTCGTCTAAAATCATCCGGCGTCACAACCATCAACTAGGTGGTTACGTTGGTTGATTGAGGAGGTTTGAAGGCTGTCCGAGCCGACTTCACTATCGGAGTGATGTATTGGTGACACTCATTAGAAATTATCCGACATCACCACCCTCCGATGGGATGTCGGCTGGCGTTCACGTTGGGTGATTGAGGATGTTTGAAAGCCATCTTGAACGACTTCATTGTCAGAAGGATGGGGGACACTTGTCTAAAATCAAGCGGCGTCACAACCGTCAACTGGGTGGTTACGTTGGTTGATTGACGATGTTTGAAAGCTGTCTGAACCGACTTTGCTGTCAGAGTGATGTATTGCTGACACTCACTTGAAATCATCCGGCGTCACCACCCTCCGATGGGATTTCGGCGGGCGTTCACGTTGGGTTATTGAGAATGTTTGAAAGCCATCTTCACCGATTTCATTGCCAGAAGGATGGGGGACACTCGTCTAAAATCATGCAGCATCACAACGATCAACTAGGGGGTTACGTTAGTTGATTGAGGATGTTTGAAAGCTGTCCGAACTGACTTCACTGTCAGAGTGTTGTATTGCTGACACTAATTTGAAATTATCCGATGTCACCACCCTCTGATGGGATTTCAGCGGGCGTTCACGTTGGGTGATTGAGGTTTTTGAAAGCCATCTTGACCGACTTCATTGTCACACTGATGGTGGACACTCGTCTATAATCATCCGGCGTCACAACCATCAAATGGGTGGTTACGTTGGTTGATTGAGGATGTTTGAAAGGTTTCGGAACCGACTTCACTGTTGGAGTGATGTATTGCTGACAGTCATTTGAAATCATCCGGCGTCACCACACTCCGATGGGATTTCGGCGGGCGTTCACGTTGGGTTATTGAGGACGTTTGAAAGCCATCTTCACCGACTTCATTGCCAGAAGGATGGGGGAGACTCGTCTAAAATCATGCGGCGTCACAACCATCAACTGGGTGGTTACGTTGATTGATTGAGGATGTTTGAAAGCTGTCCGAGTCGACTTCACTGTCGGAGAGATGTATTGCTGACACTCATTTGAAATAATCTAGTGTCACCACCCTTTGATAGGATTTCGGCAGGCGTTCACGTTGGGTGATTGAGGATGTTTCAAAGCCATCTTGACCGACATCATTGTCAGAAGGATGGGGGACACTCGTCTAAAATCATGCGGCGTCACAACCATCAACTGTGTGGTTACGTTGGTTGATTGAGGATGTTTGAAAGCTGTCCGAACCTACTTCAATGACGGTGTGATGTATTGCTGACACTCATTTGAAATCATCCATGTCACAACCCTCTGATGGGATTTCGGCGCACGTTCATGTTGGGTGATTTAGGGTTTTGAAAGCAATCTTGACCTCCTTCATTGTCAGAAGGATGGGGGACACTCGTCTAAAATCATTCGGCGTCACAACCATCAACAGGGTGGCAACGTTGGTTGATTGAAAATGTTTGAAAGGTGTCTGAAACGACTTCATTGTTGGTGTGATGTATTGCTGACACTGATTTGAAATTATCCGGTGTCACCACCCTCTGATAGGATTTCACCGTCGTTCACGGTTGGTGATTGAGGATGTTTGAAAGCCATCTTGACCGACTTCATTGTTAGAAGGATGGGGGACACTCGTCTAAAATCATGCGGCGTCACAACCATTCACTCGGTGGTTACGTTGGTTGATTGAGGATGTTTGAAAGCTGTCCGAACCGACTTCACTAACGATGTGATGTATTGCTGACACTCATTTGAAATCATCCGTGTCACCACCCTCTGATGGGATTTCGGCGGGCGTTCACGTTGGGTGATTTAGGTGTTTGAAAGCCATCTTGACCGGCTTCATTGTGAGAAGGATGGGGGACACTCGTCTAAAATCATTTGCCGTCACAACAATCAACTAGGTGCTTCTGTGGTTGATTGAGGATGTTTAAAAGGTGTCTGAACCGACTTCACTGTCGGAGTGATGTATCGCTGACACTCATTTAAAATAATCCGGTGTCACCACCCTCCCATGGGATTTCAGCGGGCGTTCACGTAGGGTGATTGAGGTGTTTGAAAGCCATCTTGACCGACTTCATTGTCAGACGGATGGGGGACACTCGTCTAAAATCATCCGGCGTCACAACCATCAACTGGGTGGTTAGGTTGGTTGATTGAGGATGTTTGAAAGGTTTATGAACCGACTTCACTGTCGGAGTGATGTATTGCTGACATTCATTTGAAATCATCCGGTGTCACCACCCTCGGATGGGATTTTGGCGGGCGTTCACGTTGGGTGATTGAGGATGTCTGAAAGCCATCTTGACTGACTTCATTGTCAGAAGGATTGGGGACACTCGTCTAAAATCATGCAGCATCACAACGATCAACTAGGTGGTTACGTTAGTTGATTGAGGATGTTTGAAAGCTGTCCGAACTGACTTCACTGTCAGATTGTTGTATTGCTGACACTAATTTGAAATTATCCGATGTCACCACCCTGTGATAGGATTTCGGCGGGCGTTCACGTTGGGTGATTGAGGTGTTTGAAAGCCATCTTGACTGACTTCATTGTTAGACGGATGGTGGACACTTGTCTAAAATCAAGCGGCGTCACTACCGTCAACTGGGTGGTTACGTTGGTTGATTGAGGATATTTGAAAGCTGTCCGAACCTACTTCGCTGTCAGAGTGATGTATTGCTGACACTCATTTGAAATCATCCGGCGTCACCACCCTCCGATGGGATTTCGGCGGGCGTTCACGTTGGGATATTGAGGATGTTTGAAAGCCATCTTCACCGACTTCATAGCGAGAAGGATGAGGGACACTCGTCTTAAATCATGCAGCATCACAACAATCAACTAGGGGGTTGCGTCAGTTGATTGAGGAAGTTTGAAATCTGTCCGAACAGACTTCACTGTCTGAGTGATGTATTGCTGACACTAATTTGAAATTATCCGATGTCACCACCCTCTAATGGGATTTCAGCGGGCGTTCACGTAGGGTGATTGAGGTGTTTGAAAGCCATCTTGATAGGCTTCATTGTCACACGGATGGTGGACACTCGTCTAAAATCATCCGGCGTCACAACCATCAACTGGGTGGTTACGTTGGTTGATTGAGGAGGTTTGAAAGCTGTCCGAACCGACTTCACTATCGGAGTGATGTATTGGTGACACTCATTTGAAATTATCCGACATCACCACCCTCCGATGGGATGTCGGCTGGCGTTCACGTTGGGTGATTGAGGATGTTTGAAAGCCATCTTGACCGACTTCATTATCGGAAGGATGGGGGACACTTGTCTAAAATCAAGCGGCGTCACAACCGTCAACTGGGTGGTTACGTTTGTTGATTGAGGATGTTGGAAAGCTGTCTGAACCGACTTTGCTGTCGGAGTGATGTATTGCTGACACTCACTTGAAATCATCCGGCGTCACCACCCTCCGATGGGATTTCGGCGGGCGTTTACGTTGGGTTATTGAGGATGTTGGAAAGCCATCTTCACCGATTTCATTGCCAGAAGGATGGGGGACACTCGTCTAAAATCATGCAGCATCACAACGATCAACTAGGGGGTTACGTTCGTTGATTGAGGATGTTTGAAAGCTGTCCGAACAGACTTCACTGTCAGATTGTTGTATTGCTGACACTAATTTGAAATTATCCGATGTCACCACCCTCTGATGGGATTTCAGCGAGCGTTCACGTTGGGTGATTGAGGTTTTCGAAAGCCATCTTGACCGACTTCATTGTCACACGAATGGTGGACACTCGTCTAAAATCATCCGGCGTCACAACCATCAACTGGGTGGTTACGTTAGTTGATTGAGGATGTTTGAAAGTCGTCGGAACCGACTTCACTGTCGGAGTTATGTATTGCTGACACTCATTTGAAATCATCCGGCGTCACCACACTCTGATGGGATTTCGACGGGCGTTCATGTTGGGTTATTGGGGATGTTTGAAAGCCATCTTCACCGACTTCATCGCTAGAAGGATGGGGGACACTCGTCTAAAATCATGCGGCGTCACAACCATCAACTGAGTGGTTACGTTGGTTGATTGAGGATGTTTGAAAGCTGTCCGAGCCGACTTCACTTTCGGAGAGATGTATTGCTGACACTCATTTGAAATCATCTAGTGTCCCCACCCTTTGATAGGATTTTGACAGTCGTTCACGTTGGGTGATTGAGGATGTTTCAAAACCATCTTGACCGACGTCATTGTCAGAAGGATGGGGGACACTCCTCTAAAATCATGCGGCGTCAGAACCATCAACTGCGTGGTTACGTTGGTTGATTGAGGATGTTTGAAAGCTGTACGAACCTACTTCACTGACGGTGTGATGTATTGCTGACACTCATTTGAAATCATCCGTGTCACAACCCTCTGATGGTATTTCGGCCCGCGTTCATGTTGGGTGATTTAGGTTTTTGGAAGCAATCTTGACCTGCTTCATTGTCAGAAGGATGGGGGACACTCGTCTAAAATCATCCGGCGTCACAACCATCAACTGGGTGGCAACGTTGGTTGATTGAAAATGTTTGAAAGGTGTCTGAACCGACTTCATTGTTGGAGTGATGTACTGCTGACACTGATTTGAAATTATCTGGTGTCACCACCCTCTGACAGGATGTTTGAAAGCCATCATGACCGACTTCATTGTTAAAAGGATGGGGGACACTCGTCTAAAATCATCCGGCGTCACAACCATTCACTCGGTGGTTACGTTGGTTGATTGAGGATGTTTGAAAGCTGTCCGAACCGACTTCATTGACGGTGTGATGTATTGGTGACACTCATTTGAAATCATCCGTGTCACGACCCTCTGATGGGATTTCGGCGGGCGTTCACGTTGGGTGATTTAGGTGTTTGAAAGCCATCTTGACCGGCTTCATTGTGAGAAGGATGGGGGACACTCGTCTAAAATCATTTGGCGTCACAACAATCAACTAGGTGCTTCTGTGGTTGATTGAGGATGTTTGAAAGGTGTCTGAACCGACTTCACGGTCGGAGTGATGTATTGCTGACACTCATTTAAAATCATTCGGTGTCACCACCCTCCGATGGGATTTCAGCGGGCGTTCACGTAGGGTGATTGAGGTGTTTGAAAGCCATCTTGACCGAATTCATTGTCAGACGGATGGGGGACACTCGTCTAAAATCATCCGGCGTCACAACCATCAACTGGGTGGTTACATTGGTTGATTGAGGATGTTTGAAAGGTTTATGAACAGACTTCACTGTCAGAGTGATGTATTGCTGACATTCATTTGAAATCATCCGGTGTCACCACCCTCGGATGAGATTTCAGCAGGCGTTCACGTTCGGTGATTGAGGATGTTTGAAAGCCATCTTGACCGACTTCATTGTCCGAAGGATGGGGGACACTCGTCTAAAATCATGCAGCGTCACAACCATCAACTGTGTGGTTACGTTGGTTGATTGAGGAGGTTCGAAAGCTATCCGAACCGACTTCACTGTCGGAGTGATGTATTGCTGACACTAATTTGAAATTATTCGATGTCACCACCCTGTGATATGATTTCGGCGGGCGTTCACGGTGGGTGATTAAGGTGTTTGAAAGCCATCTTGACTGACTTCATTGTCAGACGGATCGTGGACACTTGTCTAAAATCAAGCGGCGTCACAACCGTCAACTGGGTGGTTACGTTGGTTGACTGAGGATATTTGAAAGCTGTCCGAACCTACTTCGCTGTCAGAGTGATGCATTGCTGACACTCATTTGAAATCATCCGGCGTCACCACTCTCCGATGGGATTTCGGCGGGCGTTCACGTTGGGATATTGAGGATGTTTGAAAGCCATCTTCACCGACTTCATAGCCAGAAGGATGGGGGACACTCGTCTTAAATCATGCAGCATCACAACAATCAACTAGGGGGTTGCGTCAGTTGATTGAGGATGTTTGAAATCTTTCCGAACTGACTTCACTGTCAGAGTGATGTATTGCAGACACTAATTTGAAATCATCCGGTGTCACCACCCTCGGATGAGATTTCGGCGGGCGTTCACGTTCGGTGATTGAGGATGTTTGAAAGCCATCTTGACCGACTTCATTGTCAGAAGGATGGGGGACACTCGTCTAAAATCATGCAGCATCACAACCATCAACTGTGTGGTTACGTTGGTTGATTGAGGAGGTTCGAAAGCTGTCCGAACCGACTTCACTGTCAGAGTGATGTATTGCTGACACTAATTTGAAATTATTTGATGTCACCACCCTGTGATATGATTTCGGCAGGCGTTCACGTTGGGTGATTAAGGTGTTTGAAAGCCATCTTGACTGACTTCATTGTCAGACGGATCGTGGACACTTGTCTAAAATCAAGCGGCGTCACAACCGTCAACTGGGTGGTTACGTTGGTTGATTGAGGATATTTGAAAGCTGTCCGAACCTACTTCGCTGTCAGAGTGATGTATTGCTGACACTCATATGAAATCATCCAGCGTCACCACCCTCCGATGGGATTTCGGCGGGGGTTCACGTTGGGATATTGAGGATGTTTGAAAGCCATCTTCACCGACTTCATAGCCAGAAGGATGGGGGACACTTGTCTTAAATCATGCAGCATCACAACAATCAACTATTGGGTTGCGTCAGTTGATTGAGGATGTTTGAAAGCTGTCCGAACTAACTTCACTGTCAGAGTGATGTATTCCTGACACTAATTTGAAATTATCCGATGAAACCACCCGTTGATGGGATTTCAGCGGGCGTTCACGTTGGGTGATTGAGGTATTTGAAAGCCATCTTGACCGACTTCATTGTCAGAAGGATGGGCGACACTCGTCTAAAATCATGCAGCGTCACAACCATCAACTAGGTGGTTACGTTGGTTGATTGAGGAGGTTTGAAAGCTGTCCGAACCGACTTCACTGTCGGAGTGATGCATTGCTGACACTAATTTGAAATTATCCGATGTCACCACCCTGTGATAGGATTTCGGCGGGCGTTCACGTTGGGTGATTGAGGTGTTTGAAAGCCATCTTGACTGACTTCATTGTTAGATGGATGGTGGACACTTGTCTAAAATCAAGCGGCGTCACCACCGTCAACTGGGTGGTTACGTTGGTTGATTGAGGATATTTGAAAGCTGTCCGAACCTACTTCGCTGTCAGAGTGATGTATTGCTGACACTCATTTGAAATCATCCGGCGTCACCACCCTCCCATGGGATTTCGGCGGGCGTTCACGTTGGGACATTGAGGATGTTTGAAAGCCATCTTCACCGACTTCATAGCCAGAAGGATGGGGGACACTCGTCTTAAATAATGCAGCATCACAACAATCAACTAGGGGGTTGCGTCAGTTGATTGAGGATGTTTGAAATCTGTCCGAACTGACTTCAATGTCAGAGTGATGTATTGCTGACACTAATTTGAAATCATCCGGTGTCACCACCCTCGGATGAGATTTCAGCGGGCGTTCACGTTCGGTGATTGAGGATGTTTGAAAGCCATCTTGACCGACTTCATTGTCCGAAGGATGGGGGACACTCGTCTAAAATCATGCAGCGTCACAACCATCAACTGTGTGGTTACGTTGGTTGATTGAGGAGGTTCGAAAGCTATCCGAACCGACTTCACTGTCGGAGTGATGTATTGCTGACACTAATTTGAAATTATTCGATGTCACCACCCTGTGATATGATTTCGGCGGGAGTTCACATTTGGTGATTAAGGTGTTTGAAAGCCATCTTGACTGACTTCATTGTCAGACGGATCGTGGACACTTGTCTAAAATAAAGCGGCGTCACAACCGTCAACTGGGTGGTTACGTTGGTTGACTGAGGATATTTGAAAGCTGTCCGAACCTACTTCGCTGTCAGAGTGATGTATTGCTGACACTCATATGAAATCATCCAGCGTCACCACCCTCCGATGGGATTTCGGCGGGGGTTCACGTTGGGATATTGAGGATGTTTGAAAGCCATCTTCACCGACTTCATAGCCAGAAGGATGGGGGACACTTGTCTTAAATCATGCAGCATCACAACAATCAACTATTGGGTTGCGTCAGTTGATTGAGGATGTTTGAAAGCTGTCCGAACTAACTTCACTGTCAGAGTGATGTATTCCTGACACTAATTTGAAATTATCCGATGTAACCACCCTCTGATGGGATTTCAGCGGGCGTTCACGTTGGGTGATTGAGGTATTTGAAAGCCATCTTGACCGACTTCATTGTCAGAAGGATGGGCGACACTCGTCTAAAATCATGCAGCGTCACAACCATCAACTAGGTGGTTACGTTGGTTGATTGAGGAGGTTTGAAAGCTGTCCGAACCGACTTCGCTGTCAGAGTGATGTATTGCTGACACTCATTTGAAATCATCCGGCGTCACCACCCTCCCATGGGATTTCGGCGGGCGTTCACGTTGGGACATTGAGGATGTTTGAAAGCCATCTTCACCGACTTCATACCCACAAGGATGGGGGACACTCGTCTTAAATAATGCAGCATCACAACAATCAACTAGGGGGTTGCGTCAGTTGATTGAGGATGTTTGAAATCTGTCCGAACTGACTTCACTGTCAGAGTGATGTATTGCTGACACTAATTTGAAATCATCCGGTGTCACCACCCTCGGATGAGATTTCGGCGGGCGTTCACGTTGGGTTATTGAGGATGTTTGAAAGCCATCTTGACCGACTTCATTGTCAGAAGGGTGGGGGACACTCGTCTAAAATCATGCAGCGTCACAACCATCAACTGTGTGGTTACGTTGGTTGATTGAGGAGGTTCGAAAGCTGTCCGAACCGACTTCACTGTCAGAGGTATGTATTGCTGACACTAATTTGAAATTATCCGATGTCACCACCCTGTGATATGATTTCGGCGGGCGTTCACGTTGGGTGATTAAGGTGTTTGAAAGACATCTTGACTGACTTCATTGTCAGACGGATCATGGACACTTGTCTAAAATCAAGCGGCGTCACAACCGTCAACTGGGTGGTTACGTTGGTTGATTGAGGATATTTGAAAGCTGTCCGAACCTACTTCGCTGTCAGAGTGATGTATTGCTGACACTCATATGAAATCATCCAGCGTCACCACCCTCCGATGGGATTTCGGCGGGTGTTCACGTTGGGATATTGAGGATGTTTGAAAGCCATCTTCACCGACTTCATAGCCAGAAGGATGGGGGACACTCGTCTTAAATCATGCAGCATCACAACCATCAACTATTGGGTTGCGTCAGTTGATTGAGGATGTTTGAAAGCTGTCCGAACTAACTTCACTGTCAGAGTGATGTATTGCTGACACTAATTTGAAATTAACCGATGTCACCACCCTCTGATGGGATTTCAGCGGGCGTTCACGTTGGGTGATTGAGGTATTTGAAAGCCATCTTGACCGACTTCATTGTCAGAAGGATGGGCGACACTCGTCTAAAATCATGCAGCGTCACAACCATCAACTAGGTGGTTACGTTGGTTGATTGAGGAGGTTTGAAAGCTGTCCGAACCGACTTCACTGTCGGAGTGATGCATTGCTGACACTAATTTGAAATTATCCGATGTCACCACCCTGTGATAGGATTTCGGCGGGCGTTCACGTTGGGTGATTGAGGTGTTTGAAAGCCATCTTGACTGACTTCATTGTTAGATGGATGGTGGACACTTGTCTAAAATCAAGCGGCGTCACTACCGTCAACTGGGTGGTTACGTTGGTTGATTGAGGATATTTGAAAGCTGTCCGAACCTACTTCGCTTTCAGAGTGATGTATTGCTGACACTCATTCGAAATCATCCGGCGTCACCACCCTCCGATGGGATTTCGGCGGGCGTTCACGTTGGGATATTGAGGATGTTTGAAAGCCATCTTCAGCGAATTCATAACCAGAAGGAAGGGGGACACTCGTCTTAAATCATGCAGCATCACAACAATCAACAAGGGGGTTGCATCAGTTGATTGAGGATGTTTCAAAGCTGTCCGAACTGACTTCACTGTTAGAGTGATGTATTGCTGACACTAATTTGAAATTATCCGATGTATCCACCCTCTAATAAGATTTCAGCGGGCGTTCACGTTGGGTGATTGAGGTGTTTGAAAGCCATCTTGACCGGCTTCATTGTCACACGGATGGTGGACACTCGTCTAAAATCATCCGGCGTCACAACCATCAACTGGGTGGTTACGTTGGTTGATTGAGGATGTTTGAAAGGTGTCGAACCGACTTCACTGTCGGAGTGATGTATTGTTGACACTCATTTGAAATCATCCGGTGTCACCACACTCTGATGGTATTTCGGCGGGCGTTCACGTTGGGTTATTGAGGATGTTTGAAAGCCATCTTCATCGACTTCATTGCCAGAAGGATGGGGGACACTCGTCTAAAATCATGCGGCGTCACAACCATCAACTGGGTGGTTAGGTTGGTTGATTGAGGATGTTTGAATGGTGTCGGAAGCGACTTCATTGTCGGAGTGATGTATTTCTGACACTCATTTGAAATCATCCGGCGTCACCACACTCCGATGGGATTTCGGCGGGCGTTCACGTTGGGTGATTGAGGATGTTTGAAAGCCATCTTGACCGACTTCATTGTCATAAGGATGGGGGACACTCGTCTAAAATCATGCAGCGTCACAACCATCAACTGGGTGGTTACGTTGGTTGACTAAGGAGGTTTGAAAGATGTCCGAAACCGACTTCACTGTCGGAGTGATGTATTGCAGACACTAATTGGAAATTATTCGATGTCACCACCCTGTGATATGATTTCGGCGGGCGTTCACGTTGGGTGATTAAGGTGTTTGAAAGCCATCTTGACTGACTTCATTGTCAGACGGATCGTGGACACTTGTATAAAATCAAGCGGCGTCACAAACGTCAACTGGGTGGTTACGTTGGTTGATTGAGGATATTTGAAAGCCGTCCAAACCAACTTCGCTGTCAGAGTGATGTATTGCTGACACTCATTTGAAATCATCCGGCATCACCACCCTCCGATGGGATTTCGGCGGGCGTTCACGTTGGGATATTGAGGATGTTTGAAAGCCATCTTCACCGACTTCATAGCCAGAAGGATGGGGGACACTCGTCTTAAATCATGCAGCATCACAACAATCAACTAGGGGGTTGCGTCAGTTGATTGAGGATGTTTGAAAGATGTCCGAACTGACTTCACTGTCAGAGTGATGTATTGCTGACACTAATTTGAAATTATCCGATATCACCACCCACTGATGGGATTTCAGCGAGCGTTCACGTTGGGTGATTGAGGTATTTGAAAGCCATCTTGACCGACTTCATTGTCAGAAGGATGGGCGACACTCGTCTAAAATCATGCAGCGTCACAACCATCAACTCGGTGGTTACGTTGGTTGATTGAGGAGGTTTGAAAGCTGTCCTAACCGACTTCACTGTCCGAGTGATGTATTGCTGACACTAATTTGAAATTATTCGATGTCACCACCCTGTGATATGATTTCGGCGGGCGTTCACGTTGGGTGATTAAGGTGTTTGAAAGCCATCTTGACTGACTTCATTGTCAGAGGGATGGTGGACACTTGTCTAAAATCAAGCGGCATCACAACCGTCAACTGGGTGGTTACGTTGGTTGATTGAGGATATTTGAAAGTTGTCTGAACCTACTTCGCTGTCAGAGTGATGTATTGCTGACACTCATTTGAAATCATCCAGCGTCACCACCCTTCGATGGGATTTCGGCGGGCGTTCACGTTGGGATATTGAGGATGTTTGAAAGCCATCTTTGACTTCATAGCCAGAAGGATGGGGGACACTCGTCTTAATTCATGCAGCATCACAACAATCAACTATTGGGTTGCGTCAGTTGATTGAGGATGTTTGACAGCTGTCCGAACTAACTTCACTGTCAGAGTGATGTATTTCTCACACTAATTTGAAATTATCCGATGTCACCACCCTCTGATGGGATTTCAGCGGGCGTTCACATTGGGTGATTGAGGTATTTGAAAGCCATCTTGTCCGACTTCATTGTCAGAAGGATGGGCGACACTAATCTAAAATCATGCAGCGTCACAACCATCAACTAGGTGGTTACGTTTGTTGATTGAGGAGGTTTGAAAGCTGTCCGAACCGACTTCACTGTCGGAGTGATGCATTGCTGACACTAATTTGAAATTATCCGATGTCACCACCCTGTGATAGGATTTTGGCGGGCGTTCACATTGGGTGATTGAGGTGTTTGAAAGCCATCTTGACTGACTTCATTGTTAGACGGATGGTGGACACTTGTCTAAAATCAAGCGGCGTCACAACCGTCAACTGGGTGGTTACGTTGGTTGATTGAGGATATTTGAAAGCTGTCCGAACGTACTTCGCTGTCAGAGTGATGTATTGCTGACACTCATTTGAAATCATCCGGCGTCACCACCCTCCGATGGGATTTCGGCGGGCGTTCACGTTGGGATATTGAGGATGTTTGAAAGCCATCTTCACCGACTTCATAGCCAGAAGGATGGGGGACACTCGTCTTAAATCATGCAGCTGTTGGGTTTTATGCCCTAAATAAAACTCATTTCAATATAATCAGATTTACTTATTAATATAGATCAGAAATAACATTTAATGTTGCATGGTTCACATGATTTATTTCATGATTATATGTACATAATGTATAGATTCATATGAAACCCTTTTCACATACTTGATCCTGTTTATTGTGCCGTCAACACATTGGAAAGTAAAATTGACTATGTGAATAAAGTTTCCTAGATTTATCGGACACAGGGTTTTACTGATATGATAATCTACAACAAGAGTTTACTTGTATTTGGAGAAATACTATGTTCTTTCCGGAACATTGGTTAAAGTAAAGCTCAGGTTGGATGCATGGAGTATGCATCGGAAGGGACCGATATTGAACTTTGACTTAGATTTAATTAAACTTACCGTAAAAATCTATTCAAGTCAATATCGCCTAGTTGATCCTAGATCAAATGATCTTAATCCTGTTATGATTAGGCTCAATCTTGAAAGGCTATTCATGTTCCTTGAATTGTTAGTTAAGCCTACTTTTAGGTCAGGGTGATACGTACTTTTTGGGAACACGGTAGTGCAATTGAGTGGGAGCGCTAGCATAAACATGGAATCTATAGCTTCTATCTGGCAAATAGTAAGCAAAGGATGATCACCTTCGAGCTTGACCAAACGAAAATAAATGGTGGAGATCTCATTTCACATAAGCTGAAATATCATTTATACGGGGTTAAGTGTTTTAAGGATAAAATACATAGTAGGGTGTTACGGTAATTTAATCCCTTTACTGTGTAGATCATTCATATAGAGGATAATTGATCAAATTAGGATTATAACAATGGATAACTAATGATGTGTCTATATGGTGGAACATATAGAGCATTCTATATACTGAGAGTGCAATTTTAAGTTCTATGCGTGGATTCAACGAAGAATTAATAAGTTAGTGAATTTTAGTGCTAAATTCTTGATCTACTTATTGGAAGCTCGGTTATATAGACCCATGGTCCCCCCACTAGTTGAGATAATATTGCTTGTAAGACTCGTGTAATTGGTTTTGATTAATCAATTATAATTCTCAAATTAGACTATGTCTATTTGTGAAATTTTCACTAAGTAAGGGCGAAATTGTAAAGAAAGAGTTTAGAGGGGCATATGTGTTAATCATGATACTTTGTATGGTTCAATTAATAAATATGATAAATGACAATATTATTTAATAATTATTTATAGTTATTAAATAGTTAGAATTGGCATTTAAATGGTTGAATTAGGAAATTGGCAGTTTTGAGAAAATCAGATACAAAAGGTGTTAAAATTGCAAAATTGCAAAAAGCAAGGCCCAATCCACTAAGTGTATGGCCGGCCACCTATTGTGTGTATTTTAAGTTGATTTTTTCATTATTTTAATGCCATATAATTCAAATCTAACCCTAGTGGAATGCTATAAATAGATAGTGAAGGCTTCAGGAAAATTAGACTTTTCTTCAGACTTTCTGAATCAGAAAAAACTGAGCCTTCTCTCTCCCTATCTTTAGCTGACCACTCTCTCTCTTCTTCTTCAATATTTCAAAATCCTTAGTGATTAGAGTAGTGCCCACACACATCAAGAAATACCTTAATCATAGTGAGGAAGATCGTGAAGAAAGATCATCAGCAAAGGAGTTTCAGCATCAAGGATACAGAGAAAGAGATCCAGGTTCAGATATTGATAATGCTCTGCTACAGAAAGGAATCAAGGGCTAGATATCTGAACGGAAGGAGTCATATTATTCCGCTGCACCCAATGTAAGGTTTCTTAAACTTTATATGTGTTTATTTTATCGTTTTAGAAAGTTCTTATTTAGGATGTTAATAAACATACTTGTGAGTAGATCTAAGATCCTGGTAAATAATTTCCAACAACTGGTATCAGAGCCATGGTAATTGATTTACTTGCAAGAAATTTGGACTTTAAAACGATTTTTTGTATGTTTTTGGACGGTATCATGTTGTATTGAGTGTTATTTGATGATTGATTGATGTTTATAAATTTTCGTGAAACATAATTGCGATTCTGTTTCTGGAATTATTTTTATTGGATAGTATGGAAAAAATTAAGCAAGTTAGCCTTTTACAGAACTCAATTTCGATTTTATTTGAATTAGTTATGATTTTTTGAAGATTCGAAAAAATCGGAGCTGTGATGAAATTTTCCTGCGATCGCGAAAACTGTGCGTACAGTTCACAATTTTTTCGTTTTTCTTCATTTTTTCATGCTTTTTCATGGAATTAACTTCCGATTTTTTGTATAGTTTTGTATTTATACTATTACTATTCCTAATTCAATTCTAATTATCATTTTGAATTAATTTAATATTTTTTAAATTTAATTCAAGATATTAGTGTAATTTGAATTTGAATAAAATTAGAATCTATCTTCTTGCTTAAAAGTCTATCTTATTTTTAAATTTGATTATATGTTATCTTAATTTTAAATTTAAGGTCAGATTTTATATATATTTTTTAAATTAAATCTTTTTCTTAGATATTTTGACCTTATTTAAATTTAAAATAAGATAATATAATCATGTAATTTTAAATAGATGTAAGATATTTTGCTAACTTTTAATTTTGTTATTTTATTTATTTAAATTAAATTTAAAATCTAAAAAAGATATTTAACTTATCTTTTCTAATTTTTATTTATAAAATAACATTTAAATTTTAAAAGTAGTTAGCAAATTTTGAAATGAGATTTGGGTTGGTTGAAACCTAATTTTTCAAAATTGTAGGTTTAATTTTAAATTTCAATTTTTTTTAAAAATTTTGAATGATTCAAATTTTTTTTTTAAATTTTTCGAAAAATTATTTTTTATTTAATTAATTATTTCGAAATTAATTATTTAATTTACAATTAAATAAATCCTACATCCAACTATCCAGCTAACCTTGTTGCAGGAGTATGTGTTTTAGCTTGTTTGTAAGTTTTTCAAAACCTATTATTACTTGATTGCAAATAGCCATGGTTACTTTTTGCCAGATCTAATGATCTGATGGCTCCCTTGGTCAAGATAATAATTTGTAACAGGTATATTTACAATCTTCGTTCATCTGTGTATGACCTAGCAACATGATAGGACCCATCCAAAGTGTGCCTGTGTGAGCCCATGTGTTTAATTTGATTATAGATACATATAGGTTGTTGTTGCTAAAATAAATTATCATAGTTCTTGATAGAATTTATTTAGGCCCATTTAGTTTTTGGGCCTATTCAATTAATAACAGTTGTTCTTATTAAGGTTAAATTCCTCTCTTTTGGGCCTTGTGTGAGAGTTGGGAGCCATAGTAGTGGGTACGACATACTGAACCCAGCACCCCCTCACATGAACTACCCCAATTGTGAAGGCCCATTTGCCTGATTTAAACAACTGTACTAGGTTAATTACACTAGTTTAACCTAATAAAATTGATTAGCAACATAATTAATTTCATTTATTTTGAAATTAATTTAAGAAAATTATAGTTTAAAGAATTTTTTATTCTAAGCTAAACTATATGTATTTTCTTGTATTTAATTAAATATAGAATTATAACCATCTAGATTCTTTCTGGAACTTAATTTAAACTTTTCATTAAATATTCTTATTTAAGTTGATATTTAGTTATCTACAACTAACCAACTTAAATCTGAATATCTTTTGAATTTCAAATTTCAAAATTAAGTTGAGGAATTTTAGGCATTGGTTATTAAGATTCTTTAGATATTTTTTAAGTTAATATCTTTTCGAATATTAACTTAAAATGGAATATTATCAAATTAAGTGGTTACAACTTAATTTTTGATATTTAATTAAATTTAAATTTGAGAAATATTTAAGTTCAAGATTTTTTCTAATACAACTTAAATTAGATATTTTTTCAAATTTTGTGGAAAAGATACTTAGTAAAATAAGATATTTTCTAGATAGTTATTTCTAGACTACTTATTATTTCTAATATTAAATAGGAAATATTATACATTGTGAATTTAATTATTTATTAATTAATTTTGGTACAATTTATTTTAAGTATATTTTTCCTAGTATTAAACTAGAGACTAATAATTAAGCCTTCTCTACACTTAATTATTTATTTCTTGAATTTAATACATTTAATTAATTTGAAAATTAAATATCTAAGTTGATTTTCATCATGATACTTAAATATTTCTTTTTCATGACATTTAATTAAATAGAAAATTATTTTTAGTTGAAATTTATTTTTTCAACTAAATTTAAATAATTTTCAAAATATATTTTTTTTCTTTATTTTATTAATCAATTTTCGAAATTGCATTTCTTAAATGCTAGAATTTCGAATTTTATCTTGAAAAATAGATTAAGTTGTAAATTAATTATTTATTTTAATTAATTCTTGGATCAACTTAAATCAATGATTTTTTTATTTATTGATTAATTTAAAATAAATTGAATTAAAGTATATTATTAGAAATTGAATTAATTAGTCAAAGGAAAATCTAGATAGGTGATATTTTTGCTTGATGTATTTTTCTAGTGTATTTAATTAAATAGAAAATTAATATTTAAGTTGATTTTCATCATCATACTTAAATATTTGAAATTTTTCTTATATATTTAATTAAATAGGAAAATTATATTTTTTGTTGTAAACTAATTTTATTAATTAATTTTGGGCCAACATTAAATTAGAATAATTTTTCCAAGATTTATTTTTTATTTTAATATGCATTTTTCGAAAATTGTATTCTTATATACTTTAATTTTTCGAAATGCAATATATATTTATAGAAA
Source organism: Cannabis sativa (assembly GCF_029168945.1). NCBI lineage: Eukaryota > Viridiplantae > Streptophyta > Magnoliopsida > Rosales > Cannabaceae > Cannabis > Cannabis sativa. The sequence goes on along the minus strand of NC_083606.1, from coordinate 38,999,713 downwards.
ATTAAATTTGAGTTGTAAATTAATTTAAATTAATTTTGTAACAACTTAAATTGAATATTTTTCTAAATATTTATTGGAAATTATTACTAAGATGGAAATAATTCATGTTATTTTCATATCCATCTAAGTAAAATTTATAAATATTAAATTACAATTTATATTTGGAATTTTTCATTCTAAATTGGAAATTTTAATTAAATATATATATATATTTAAAATAAATAGAATAAATAAAGAGAATCAAAGAAAATACAACTCACTTTAAATAATGAGCTTGATTATTATTAAGATATCCGATGGGATTTTGGCGGGCGTTCACGTTGGGTTATTAAGGATGGTTGAAAGCCATCTTCACCGACTTCATTGCCAGAAGGATGGGGGACACTCGTCTAAAATCATGCAGCATCAAAACCATCAACTAGGGGGTTACCTTAGTTGATTGAGGATGTTTGAAAGCTGTCCGAACTGACTTCACTTTAAGAGTGTTGTATTGCAGACACTAATTTGAAATTATCGATGTCACCACCCTCTAATGGGATTTCAGCGGGAGTTCACGTTGGGTGATTGAGGTGTTTGAAAGCCATCTTGACCGACTTCATTGTCAGACGGATGGTGGACACTCGTCTAAAATCATCCGGCGTCACAACCATAAACTGGGTGGTTACGTTGGTTGATTGAGGATGTTTCAAAAGGTGTCTGAACCGACTTCACTATCGGAGTGATGTATTGCTGACACTCATTTCATTATCCGGTGTTACCACCTTCTGATAGGATTTTGGCAGCCGTTCACGTTCGGTGATTGAGGATGTTTTAAAGCCATCTTGACCGGCTTCATTGTTAGAAGATGGGGGACACTCGTCTAAAATCATGTGGCATCACAACCTTCAACTTGGTGGTTACGTTGTTTGAATGAGGATATTTGAAAGCTCTCCGAACCGACTTCACTATCAGAGTGTTGTATTGCTGACACTCATTTGAAATGATCCTGTGTCACCACCCTCTGATAGGATTTCGGCAGGCATTAACGTTTGGTGATTTAGGATGTTTAAAAGTCATCTCTACCGACTTCATTGTCAGAAGGATGGGGGACACTCGTCTAAAATTATGCGGCGTCACAACCATCAACTGGGTTGTTACGTTGGTTGATTGAGGATGTTTGAAAGCTGTCCGAACCGACTTCACTGTCGGAGTGATGTATTCCTGACACTCATTTGAAATTATCCGGCATCACCACCCTCGGATGGGATTTTGGCTGGCATTGACGTTTGGTTATTCAGGATGTTTGAAAGCCATCATGACCGACTTCATTGTCAGATGGATAGGGGACACTTGTCTAAAATCAAGCGGCATCCCAATCGTCAACTGGGTGGTTACGTTGGTTGATTGAGGATGTTTGAAAGCTGTCCGAACCGACTTCGCTGTCGGAGTGATGTATTGGTGACACTCATTTGAAATCATCCGGCGTTACCACCCTCCGATGGGATTTCGGCGGGTGTTCACGTTGGGTTATTGAGGATGTTGGAAAGCCATCTTCACCGACTTCATTGCCAGAAGGATGGGGGACACTCGTCTAAAATTATGCAGCATCACAACCATCAACTAGGGGGTTACGTTAGTTGATTGAGAATGTTTGAAAGCTATCCTAACTGACTTCACTGTCAGACTGTTGTATTGGTGACACTAATTTGAAATTATCCGATGTCACAACCCTCTGATGGGATTTCAGCGGGCATTCACATTGGGTGATTGAGGTGTTTGAGAGCCATCTTCACCGGCTTCACTGTCAGACGGATGGAGGACACTCGTCTAAAATCATCCGGCGTCACAACCATAAACTGGGTGGTTAAGTTGGTTGATTGAGGATGTTTGAAAGGTGTCTGAACCGACTTCACTGTCGGAGTGATGTATTGCTGACACTCATTTGATATTATCCGGTATTACCACCTTCTGATAGGATTTTGGGGGGCGTTCACGTTGGGTGATTGAGGATGTTTTAAAGCCATCTTGACCGGCTTCATTGTTAGAAGGATGGGGGACACTCGTCTAAAATCATGTGGCGTCAAAACATTCAACTTGGTTGTTATGTTGGTTGATTGAGGATGTTTGAAAGCTGTCCGAACCGACTTCACTGTCGGAGTGATGTATTGCTGACACTCATTTGAAATTATCTGGTCTCACCACCCTCTGATAGGATTTCGGCAGGCGTTCACGTTGGTTGATTGAGGATTTTTGAAAGCCATCTTGACCGACTTCATTGTCAGAAGGATGGGGGACACTCGTCTAAAATCATGCGGCGTCACAACCATCAACTAGGTTGTTACGTTGGTTGATTGAGGATGTTTGAAAGGTGTCCGAACCGACTTCACTGTCGGAGTGATGTATTCCTGACACTCATTTGAAATTATACGGCATCACCACCCTCCGATGGGATGTCGGCTGGCATTCACGTTGGGTGATTGAGGATGTTTGAAAGCCATCTTAACCGACTTCATTGTCAGAAGGATAGGGGACACTAGTCTAAAATCAAGCGGCGTCACAATCGTCAACAGGGTTGTTACGTTGGTTGATTGAGGATGTTTGAAAGCTGTCCGAACCGACTTCGCTGTCGGAGTGATGTATTCCTGACACTCACTTGAAATCATCCGGCGTCACCACCCTCCGATGGGATTTCGGCGGGCGTTACGTTGGGTGATTGAGGTGTTTGAAAGCCATCTTAACCGACTTCATTGTCAAACGGATGGGGGACACTCGTCTAAAATCATCCGGCGTCACAACCATCAACTGGGTAGTTACGTTGGCTGATTGAGGATGTTTGAAAGGTGTCTGAACCGACTTCACTGTCGAAGTGATGTATTGCTGACACTCATTTAATATTATCCGGCATCACCACCCTCCGATGGGATGTCGGCTGGCATTCACGTTGGGTGATTGAGGATGTTTGAAAGCCATCATGACCGACTTCATTGTCAGAAGGATGGGGGACGCTTGTCTAAAATGAAGCGACGTCACAACCGTCAACTGGGTGGTTACGTTGGTTGATTGAGGATGTTTGAAAGCTATCCGATGTCACCACCCTCTAATGGGATTTCAGCGGGCGTTCACGTTGGGTGATTGAGGTGTTTGAAAGCCATCTTGACTGGCTTCATTGTCACACAGATGGTGGACACTCGTCTAAAATTATCCGGCGTCACAACCATCAACTTGGTGGTTACGTTGGTTGATTGAGGAGGTTTGAAAGCTGTCCGAACCGACTTCACTATCGGAGTGATGTATTGGTGACACTCATTTGAAATAATCCGACATCACCACCCTCCGATGGGATGTCGGCTGGCGGTCAAGTTGGGTGATTGAGGATGTTTGAAAGCCAACTTGACCGACTTCATTGTCGGAAGGATGGGGGACACTTGTCTAAAATCAAGCGGCGTCACAACCGTCAACTGGGTGGTTACGTTGGTAGATTGAGGATGTTTGAAAGCTGTCTGAACCGACTTTGCTGTCGGAGTGATGTATTGCTGACACTCACTTGAAATCATCCGGCGTCACCACCCTCGGATGGGATTTCGGCGGGCGTTCACGTTGGGTTATTGAGGATGTTGGAAAGCCATCTTCACCGATTTCATTGCCAGAAGGATGGGGGACACTCGTCTAAAATCATGCAGCATCACAACGATCAACTCGGGGTTACGTTAGTTGATTGAGGATGTTTAAAAGCTGTCCGAACTGACTTCACTGTCAGATTGTTGTATTGCTGACACTAATTTGAAATTATCCGATGTCACCACCCTTTGATGGGATTTCAGCGGGCGTTCATTGTCAGACGAATGGTGGACACTCGTCTAAAATCATCCGGCGTCACAACCATCAACTGGGTGGTTACGTTGGTTGATTGAGGATTTTTGAAAGGTTTCGGAATCGACTTCACTGTCGGATTGATGTATTGCTGACACTCATTTTAAATCATCAGACGTCACCACACTCCGATGGGATTTCGACGGGCGTTCACGTTGGGTTATTGAGGATGTTTGAAAGCCATCTTCACCGACTTCATTGCTAGAAGGATGGGGAACACTCGTCTAAAATCATGCAGCATCACAACCATAAACTAGGTGGTTACGTTAGTTGATTGAGGATGTTTGAAAGCTTTCCGAACTGACTTCGGTGTCGGAGTGATGTATTGCTGACAGTCATTTGAAATTATCCAGTGTCACCACCCTCCGATGGGATTTCAGCGGGCGTTAACGTTGGGTGATTGAGGTATTTGAAAGCCATCTTGACCGACTTAATTGTCAAACGGATGGGGGACACTTGTCTAAATTCATCCGTCGTCACAACCATCAACTGGGTGGTTACGTTGGCTGATTGAGGATATTTGAAAGGTTTCTGAACTGACTTCACTGTCGGAGTGATGTATTGGTGACACTCATTTGAAATCATCCTGCGCCACCACCCTCCGATGGGATTTCGGGGGGCGTCCACGTTAGGTGACTGAGGATGTTTTAAAGCCATCTTGACCGACTTCATAGTCAGAAGGATGGTGGACACTCGTCTAAAATCATCCAGCATCACAACCATCAACTGGGTGGTTACGTTGGTTGATTGAGGATGACTGAAAGCTATCCGAACCGACTTCACTGACGGTGTGATGTATTGTTGACACTCATTTGAATTAATCCGGGTCACCACCCTCTGATGGGATTTCGGCGTGCGTTCACCTTGGGTGATTGAGGTGTTTGAAAGAAATCTTGACCGACTTCATTGTCAGAAGGATGGCGGACACTCGTCTAAAATCATTCGGCGTCACAACCATAAATTGGATGGTTAAGTTGGTTGATTGAGGATGTTTGAAAGGTGTCGAAACCGACTTCACTGTCGGAGTGATGTATTGCTGACACTCATTTGAAATTATCCGGTGTCACCACCCTCTGATAGGCTTTCGGCAAGCGTTCACGTTGGGTGATTGAGGATGTTTGAAAGCCATCTTGACCGACTTCATTGTCAGAAGGATGGGGGACATTCGTCTAAAATCATGCGGCGTCAAAACTATCAACTGGGTTTTTACGTTTGTTGATTGAGGATGTTTGAAAGCTGTCCGAACCGACTTCACTGTCGGAGTGATGTATTTCTGACACTCATTTGAAATTATCCGGCATCACCACCCTCCGATGGGATGTCGGCTGGCATTCACGTTGGGTGATTGAGGATGTTTGAAAGCCATCATGACCGACTTCATTGTCAGAAGGACGGGGGACACTCGTCTAAAATCAAGCGGCGTCACAACCGTCAACGGGGTTGTTATGTTGGTTGATTGAGGATGTTTGAAAGCTGTCCGAACCAACTTTGCTGTCGGAGTGATGTATTGCTGACACTCATTTGAAATCATCCGGCGTCACCACCCTTCGATGGGATTTCTGTGGGCCTTCACGTTGGGTTATTGAGGATGTTGGAAAGCCATCTTCACCGACTTCATTACCAGAAGGATGTGGGACACTCGTCTAAAATCATGCAGCATCACAACCATCAACTAGGGGGTTACGTTAGTTGATTGAGGATGTTTGAAAGTTGTCCGAACTGACATCACTGTTAGAGTGTTGTATTGCTGACACTAATTTGAAATTACCCGATGTCACCACCCTTTGATGGGATTTCAGCGGGCGTTCATTGTCTGACGGATGGTGGACACTCGTCTAAAATCATCTGGCTTCACAACCATCAACTGGGTGGTTACGTTTGTTGATTGAAGATTTTTGAAAGGTTTCGGAAGCGACTTCACTGTCGGATTGATTTATTTCTGACACTCATTTTAAATCATCAGACGTCACCACACTCTGATGGGATTTTGACGAGCGTTCACGTTTGGTTATTGAGGATGTTTGAAAACCATCTTCACCGACTACATTGCTAGAAGGATGGGGGACACTCGTCAAAAATCATGCAGCATCACAACCATAAACTGGGTGGTTAAGTTAGTTGATTGAGGATTTTTGAAAGCTGTCCGAACTGACTTCAGTGTCGGAGTGATGTATTGCTGACAGTCATTTGAAATTATCCAGTGTCACCACCCTCCGATGGGATTTCAGCGGGCGTTAACGTTGGGTGATTGAGGTGTTTGAAAGCCATCTTGATAGACTTCATTGTCAAACGGATGGGGGACACCTGTCTAAAATCATCCGTCGTCACAACCATCAACTGGGTGGTTACGTTGGATGATTGAGGATATTTGAAAGGTTTCTGAACTGACTTCACTGTCGGAGTGATGTATTGCTGACACTCATTTGAAATCATCCTGCGCCACCACCCTTTGATGGGATTTCGGCGGGCGTTCACGTTAGGTGACTGAGGATGTTTTAAAGCCATCTTGACCGACTTCATAGTCAGAAGGATGGTGGACACTGAAATCCCATCAACTGGGTGGTTACTTTTGTTGATTGAGGATGACTGAAAGCTGTCGAACCGACTTCACTGATGGTGTGATGTATTGCTGACACTCATTTGAAATCATCGGGGTCACCACCCTTTGATGGGATTTCGGGGGGCGTTCACGTTGGGTGATTGAGGTGTTTGAAAGCCATCTTTACCGGCTTCATTGTCAGAAGGATGGCGGACACTCGTCTAAAATCATCCGACGTCACAACAATCAACTGGATGGCTACGTTGGTTGATTGAGGATGTTTGAAAGGTGTCTGAACCGACTTCACTGTCGGAGTGATGTATTGCTGACACTCATTTGAAATTATCCGGTGTCACCACCCTTTGATAGGATTTCGGTGGCAGCAACTCCGATGTCGTCCTTGGAACTGGCAGAACTTAGGAAGCAGTTGACAAAGTTGAAGGATGCAGGCTTTATCCAGCCTTCCAAGGCACCCTATTGGGCCCCTGTGCTGTTCCAGAAGAAGCAAGATAGCTCTTTGTGCATGTGTGTGGACTATCGTGCACTGTTCACATCGCTCGCAAATTCGACCATAACGTTGCGGTGATTGAGGATGTTTGAAAGCCATCTTAACCGACTTCATTGTCAGAAGGATGCGGGACACTCGTCTAAAATAATCCGGTATCACAACCATCAACTGGGTGGTTACGTTGGTTGATTTAGGATGTTTGAAAGGTGTCGGAACCGACTTCACTTTCAGAGTGATGTATTGCTGACACTTATTTGAAATCATCTGGGGTCTCCACCTTCCAATGGGATGTCCGCGGGCATTCACGTTGGGTGATTGAGGATGTGTGAAAGCTATCCTGACAGACTTCATTGTCAAAAGGATGGGGGGCACTCGTCTTAAATCATGCAGCGTCACAACCATCAACTGTGGGGTTACGTTGGTTTGTTGAGGATGTTCGAAAGCTGTGCGAACCGAATTTAGTGTCGGAGTGATGTATTGCTGACACTCATTTGAAATTATCCTGTGTCACCACCCTCTGATAGGATTTCAGCAGGCGTTCACGTTGGGTGATTGAGGATGTTTGAAAGCCATCCTGACCGACTTCATTGTCAGAAGGATGGGGGACACTCGTCTAAAATCATGCGGCGTCACAACCATCAACTGGGTGGTTACGTTGGTTGATTGAGGATGTTTGAAAGCTGTCTGAACCGACTTCACTGTCGAAGTGATGTATTGCTGAAACTCATTTGAAATCATCCTTTGTCACCACCCTCCGATGGGATTTCGGCAGGCGTTCACATTGGGTGACTGAGGATGTTTTAAAGCAACTTTGACCGACTTCATAGTCAGAAGGATGGTGGACACTCGTCTAAAATATCCAGCAGCACAACCATCAACTGGGTGGTTACGTTGGTTGATTGAGGATGATTGAAAGTTGTCCGAACAGACTTCACTGAAGGTGTGATGTATTGCTGACACTCATTTTGAAATCATCCGTGTCACCACCCTCTGATGGGATTTCGGCGGGCGTTCACGTTGGGTGATTGAGTTGTTTAAAAGCCATCATGACCGACTTCATTGTCAGAAGGATGGGGAACACTTGTCTAATATCAAGCGGCGTCACAACCGTCAACTGGGTGGTTACGTTGGCTGATTGAGGGTGTTTGAAAGTTGTCCAAACCAACTTCGCTGTCGGAGTGATGTATTGCTGACACTCATTTGAAATCATCCGGCGTCACCATCCTCCGATGGGATTTCGAAGGGCGTTCACGTTGGGTTATTGAGGTTGTTGGAAAGCCATCTTCACCGACTTCATTGCCAGAAGAATGGGGGAGACTTGTCTAAAATCATTCAGCATCACAACCATCAACTAGGGGGTTACGTTAGTCGATTGAGGATGTTTGAAAGTTGTCCGAACTGACTTCACTGTCAAAGTGTTGTATTGCTGACACTAACTTGAAATTATCCGATGTCACCACCCTCTGATGGGATTTCAGCGGAAGTTCACGTTGGGTGATTGAGGTGTTTGAAAGCCATCATGACTGACTTCATTGTCCGAGGGATGGTGGACACTCGTCTAAAATCATCTGGCGTCACAACCATCAACTAGGAGGTTACGTTGGTTAATTGAGGATGTTTCAAAAGGTGTCTGAACCGAATTCACTATCGGAGTGATGTATCGCTGACACTCATTTGATATTATCCGGTGTTACCACCTTCTGTTAGAATTTTTGTGGTCGTTCATGTTGGGTTATTGAGGATGTTTTCAAGCCATCTTGACCGGCTTCATTGTTAGAGGATGGGGGACACTCGTGTAAAATCATGCAGCATCACAACCATCAACTAGGGGGTTACGTTAGTTGATTGAGGATGTTTGAAAGCTGTCCGAACTAACTTCACTTTTAGAGTGTTGTATTGCTGACACTAACTTGAAATTATCCGATGTCACCACCCTCTGATGGGATTTCAGCGGGAGTGCACATTGGGTGATTGAGGTGTTTGAAAGCCATCTTGACCGACTTCATTGTCAGACGGATGGTGGACACTCATCTAAAATCATCCGGCGTCACAACCATCAACTAGGAGGTTACGTTGGTTGATTGAGGATGTTTCAAAAGGTGTCTGAACTGACTTCACTGTCCGAGCGATGTATTGTTGACACTCATTTGATATTATCCGGTGTTACCACCTTCTGATAGGATTTTGGCGGCCGTTCACGTTGGGTGATTGAGGATGTTGTAAAAACATCTTGACCGGCTTCATTGTTAGAGGATGGGGGACACTCGTCTAAAATCATGCATCGTCACAACCTTCAACTTGGTGGTTACGTTGGTTGATTGAGGATGTTTGAAAGCTGCCTAAACCGACTTCATTGTGGGAGTGATGTATTGCTGACACTCATTTGAAAATATCCGGTGTCGCCACCCTCTGATAGGATTTCGGCAGGTGTTCACGTTGGGTGATTGAGGATGTTTGAAAGCCATCTTGACCGACTTCATTGTCAGAAAGATGGGGGACACTCGTCTAAAATCATGCGGCGTCACAACCATCAACTGCATTGTTACGTTGGTTGATTGAGGATGTTTGAAAGGTGTCCGAACCGACTTCACTGTCGAAGTGATGTATTCCTGACACTCATTTGAAATTATCCGGCATCACCACCCTCCGATGGGATGTCCGCTGGCATTCACGTTGGGTGATTGAGGATGTTTGAAAGCCATCTTGACCGACTTCATTGTCAGAAGGATGGGGACATTTGTCTAAAATCAAGCGGCGTCCCAACCGTCAACTGGGTGGTTAAGTTGGTTGATTCAGGATGTTTGCAAGCTTTCCGAACCGACTTCGCTGTCGGAGTGATGTATTGCTGACACTCATTTGAAATCATCCTGCATCACCACCCTCCAATGGGATTTCATTGGGCGGTCACGTTGGGTTATTGATGTTGTTGGAAAGCCATCTTCACCGACTTCATTGCCAAAAGGATGGGGGACACTCGTCTAAAATCATGCCGCATCACAACCATCAACTAGGGGGTTACGTTAGTTCATTGAGGATGTTTGAAAGCTGTCCGAACTGACTTCACTATCAGAGTGTTGTATTGCTGACACTAATTTGAAATTATTCGATGTCACCACCCTTTGATGGGATTTTAGTGGGCGTTCACGTTGTGTGATTGAGGTGTTTGAAACCATCTTGACCGACTTCATTGTTAGACGGATGGTGGACACTCGTCTAAAATCATCCGACGTCACAACCATCAACTGGGTGGTTACGTTGGTTGATTGAGGATTTTTGAAAGGTATCGGATACGACTTCACTGTCGGAGTGATGTATTGCTGACACTCATTTGAAATTATCCTATGTCAACACCCTCTGATAGGATTTCGGCAGGCGTTCACGTTGGGTGATTGAGGATGCTTGAAAGCCATCTTGACCGACTTCATTGTAAGAAGGATGGGGGACACTCGTCTAAAATCATGCGGCGTCTCAACCATCAACTGGGTGGTCACGTTGGTTGATTGAGGATGTTTGAAAGCTGTCTTAACCGACTTCACATTCGGAGTGATGTATTGCTGACACTCATTTGAAATCATCCTGCGTCACCACCCTCCGACGGGATTTCGACGGGCGTTCACATTGGATGACTGAGGATGTTTTAAAGCCATTTTGACCGACTTCATTGTCAGAAGGATGGGGGACACTTGTCTAAAATCATGCGGCATCACAACCATCAACTGGGTGGTTACGTTGGTTGATTGAGGATGGTTGAAAGCTATCCAAACAGACTTCACTGACGGTGTGATGTATTGCTGACACTCATTTTGAATTCATTCGGGTCACCACCCTCTGATGGGATTTCGGCGGGCATTCATGTTGGGTGATTGAGGTGTTTAAAAGCCATCATGACTGACTTCATTGTTAGAGGATGGGGGACACTCGTCTAAAATCATGCAGCGTCACAACCTTCAACTTGGATGTTACGTTGCTTGATTGAGGATGTTTGAAAGCTGTCCGAACCGACTTCATTGTCGGAGTGATGTATTGCTGACACTCATTTGAAATTATCCGGTATCACCACCCTTTGATAGGATTTCGGCAGGCGTTCACGTTGGGTGATTGAGGATGTTTGAAAGCCATCTTGACCGACTTCATTGTAAGAAGGATGGGGGACACTCGTCTAAAATCATGCGGCGTCACAACCATCAACTGGGTTGTTACGTTGGTTGATTGAGGATGTTTGAAAGCTTTCCGAACCGACTTCACTGTCGGAGTGATGTATTGCTGACACTCATTTGAAATTATCCGGCATCAGCACCCTCGGATGGGATGTCGGCTGGCATTCACGTTGGGTGATTGAGGATGTTTGAAAGCCATCATGACCGACTTCATTGTCAGAAGGATGGGGGACACTTGTCTATAATCAAGCGACGTCACTACCGTCAACTGGGTGGTTACATTGGTTGATTGAGGATATTTGAAAGCTGTCCGAACCGACTTCACTGTCGGAGTGATGTATTGCTGACACTCATTTGAAATCATCCTGCGTCACCACCCTCTGAGGGGATTTTGGCGGGCGTTCACGTTGGGTAATTGAGGATGTTGGAAAGCCATCTTCACCAACTTCATTGCCAGAAGGATGGGGGACACTCGTCTATAATCATGCAGCATCACAACCATCAACTAGGGGGTTACGTTAGTTGAATGAGGATGTTTGAAAGCTGTCCAAACTGACTTCACTGTCAGAGTGTTGTATTGCTGACACTAATTTGAAATTATCCGATGTCACAACCCTCTGATGGGATTTCAGCGGGCATTCACGTTGGGTGATTGAGGTGTTTGAAAGCCATCTTGACCGACTTCACTGTCAGACGGATGGGGGACGCTCGTCTAAAATCATCCGGCGTCACAACCATCAACTGGGTGGTTACACTGGTTGATTGAGGATGTTTGAAATGTGTCTAAACCGACTTCACTGTCGGAGTGATGTATCGCTAACACTCATTTGATATTATCCGGTGTTACCACCTTCTGATGGGATTTTGCGGGGCGACGCATTGGGTGATTGAGGATGTTTTAAAGCCATCTTGACCGGCTTCATTGTTAGAAGGATGGGGGACACTCGTCTAAAATAATGTGGCGTCACAACATTCAACTTGGTGGTTATGTTGGTTGATTGAGGATGTTTGAAAGCTGTCCGAACCGACTTCACTGTTTGAGTGATGTATTGCTTACACTCATTTGAAATTATCTGGTGTCACCACCCTCTGATAGGATTTCGGCAGGCCTTCACGTTGGGTGATTGAGGATGTTTGGAAGCCATCTTGACCGACTTCATTGTAAGAAGGATGGGGGACACTTGTCTAAAATCATGCTGCGTCACAACCATCAATTGGGTTCTTACGTTGGTTGATTGAGGATGTTTGAAAGCTTTCTGAACTGACTTTACTGTCGGAGTGATGTATTCCTGACACTCATTTGAAATTATCCGACAGCAGCACCCTCGGATGGGATGTCGGCTGGCATTCACGTTGGGTGATTGAGGATGTTTGAAAGCCATCATGACCGACTTCATTGTCAGAAGGATGGGGGACACTTGTCTAAAATCAAGGGACGTCACAACCGTCAACTGGGTGGTTACGTTGGTTGATTGAGGATGTTTGAAAGCTGTCCGAACCGACTTCACTGTCAGAGTGATGTATTGCTGACACTCATTATAAATCATCCTGCGTCACCACCCTCCGATGGGATTTTGGCGGGCGTTCACGTTGGGTTATTGAGGATGTTGGAAAGCCATCTTCACCGACTTCATTGCCAGAAGGATGGGGAACACTCGTCTAAAATTATGCAGCATCACAACCATCAACTAGGGGGTTACGTTAGTTGATTGAGGAAGTTTGAAAGCTGTCCGAACTGACTTCACTGTCAGAGTGGTTTATTGCTGACACTAATTTAAAATTATCCGATGTCACAACCCTCTGATGGGATTTCAGCGGGCATTCACGTTGGGTGATTGAGGTGTTTGAAAGCCATCTTGACCGACTTCACTGTCAGGCAAATGGGGGACACTCGTCTAAAATCATCCGGCGTCACAACCATCACCTGGGTGGTTACGTTGGTTGATTGAGGATGTTTGAAAGGTGTCTGAACCGACTTCAGTGTCAGAGTGATGTATTGCTGACACTCATTTGATATTTTCCGGTGTTACCACCTTCTGATAGGATTTTAGAGGGCGTTCACGTTGGGTGATTGAGGATGTTTTAAAGCCATCTTGACCGGCTTCATTGTTAGAAGGATGGGGGACACTCGTCTAAAATCATGTGGCGTCACAACAGTCAACTAGGTGGTTATGTTGGTTGATTGAGGATGTTTGAAAGCTGTCCAAACCGACTTCACTATCGGAGTGATGTATTGCTGACACTCATTTGAAATTATCTGGTGTCACCACCCTCGGATAAGATTTCGGCTGGCGTTCACGTTGGGTGATTGAGGATGTTTGAAAGCCATCATGACCGACTTCATTGTCAGATGGATGGGGGACACTTGTCTAAAATCAAGCGACGTCACAACCGTCAACTGGGTGGTTACGTTGGTTGATTGAGGATGTTTGAAAGCTGTCCGAACCGACTTCCATGTCGGAGTGATGTATTGCTGACACTCATTTGAAATCATCCGGCATCACCAGCCTCCGATGGGATTTTGGCGGGCGTTCACGTTGGGTTATTGAGGATGTTGGAAAGCCATCTTCACCGACTTCATTGGCAGAAGGATGGGGGACACTGGTCTAAAATTATGCAGCATCACAACCATCAACTAGGGGGTTACGTTAGTTTATTGAGGATGTTTGAAAGGTGTCTGAACCGACTTCACTGTCAGAGTGATGTATTGCTGACACTCATTTTAAATTTTCCGGTGTTACCACCTTCTGATAGGATTTTAGAGGGCGTTCACGTTGGGTGATTGAGGATGTTTTAAAGCCATCTTGACCGGCTTCATTGTTAGATGGATGGGGGACACTCGTCTAAAATCATGTGGCGTCACAACAGTCAACTTGGTGGTTATGTTGGTTGATTGAGGATGTTTGAAAGCTGTCCAAACCGACTTCACTGTCGGAGTGATGTATTGCTGACACTCATTTGAAATTATCTGGTGTCACCACCCTCTGATAAGATTTCGGCTGGCATTCACGTTGGGGTGATTGAGGATGTTTGAAAGCCATCATGACCGACTTCATTGTCAGAAGGATGGGGGACACTTGTCTAAAATCAAGCGACGTCACAACCGTCAACTATGTGGTTACGTTGGTTGATTGAGGATGTTTGAAAGCTGTCCGAACCGACTTCCATGTCGGAGTGATGTATTGCTGACACTCATTTGAAATCATCCGGCGTCACCAGCCTCCGATGGGTTTTGGCGGGCGTTCACGTTGGGTTATTGAGGATGTTGGAAAGCCATCTTCACCGACTTCATTGCCAGAAGGATATGGGACACTCGTCTAAAATCATGCAGCATCACAACCATCAACTAGGGGGTTACGTTAGTTGATTGAGGATGTTTAAAAGCTGTCCGAACTGACTTCACTGTCAGAGTGTTGTATTGCTGACACTAATTTGAAATTATCCGATGTCACAACCCTCTGATGGGATTTCAACGGGCATTCATGTTGGGTGATTGACGTGTTTGAAAGCCATCTTGACCGACTTCACTGTCATACGGATGGGGGACACTCGTCTAAAATCATCCGGCGTCACAACCATCAACTGGGTGGTTTCGTTGGTTGATTAAGGATGTTCGAAAGGTGTCTGAACCGACTTTACTGTCGGAGTGATGTATCGCTGACACTCATTTGATATTATCCGGTGTTACCACCTTTTGATAGGATTTTGGGGGGCGTTCATGTTGGGTGATTGAGGATGTTTTAGAGCCATCTTGACCGGCTTCATTGTTAGAGGATGGGGGACACTCGTCTAAAATCATGCAGCGTCACAACCTTCGACATGGATGTTACGTTGGTTGATTGAGGATGTTTTAAAGCTGTCTGAACCGACTTCATTGTTAGAGTGATGTATTGCTGACACTCATTTGAAATTATCCGGTGTCACCACCCTCTGATAGGATTTCGGCAGGCGTTCACGTTGGGTGATTGAGGATGTTTGAAAGCCATCGTGACCGACTTCATTGTCAGAAGGATGGGGGACACTCGTCTAAAATCATGCGGCGTCACAACCATCAACTGGGTTTTTACGTTGGTTGATTGAGGATGTTTGAAAGCTTTCCGAACCGACTTCACTGTCGGAGTGATGTATTCCTGACTCTCATTTGAAATTATCCGGCATCAGCACCCTCGGATGGGATGTCGGCTGGTATTCACGTTGGGTGATTGAGGATGTTTGAAAGCCATCATGACCGACTTCAATGTCAGAAGGATGGGGGACACTTGTCTAAAATCAAGCGACGTCACAACCGTCAACTGGGTGGTTACGTTGGTTGATTGAGGATGTTTGAAAGCTGTCTGAACCGACTTCATTGTTAGAGTGATGTATTGCTGACACTCATTTGAAATTATCCGGTGTCACCACCCTCTGATAGGATTTCGGCAGGCGTTCACGTTGGGTGATTGAGGATGTTTGAAAGCCATCTTGACCGACTTCATTGTCAGAAGGATGGGGGACACTCGTCTAAAATACTTGCGGCGTCACAACCATCAACTGGGTTTTTACGTTGGTTGATTGAGGATGTTTGAAAGCTTTCCGAACCGACTTCACTGTCGGAGCTATGTATTCCTGACTCTCATTTGAAATTATCCGGCATCAGCACCCTCAGATGGGATGTCGGCTGGTATTCACGTTGGGTGATTGAGGATGTTTGAAAGCCATCATGACCGACTTCAATGTCAGAAGGATGGGTGACACTTGTCTAAAATCAAGCGACGTCACAACCGTCAACTGGGTGGTTACGTTGGTTGATTGAGGATGTTTGAAAGCTGTCCGAACCGACTTCACTGTCGGAGTGATGTATTGCTGACACTCATTTGAAATCATCCTGCGTCACCACCCTCCGATGGGATTTTGGCAGGCGTTCACGTTGGGTTATTGAGGATGTTGGAAAGCCATCTTCACCGACTTCATTGCCAGAAGGATGGGGGACACTAGTCTAAAATCATGCAGCATCACAACCATCAACTAGGGGGTTACGTTAGTTTATTGGTGATGTTTGAAAGCTGTCCGAACTGACTTCACTGTCAGAGTGTTGTATTGGTGACACTAATTTGAAATTATCCGATGTCACCACCCTTTGATGGGATTTCAGCGGGCGTTCACGTTGGGTGATTGAGGTGTTTGAAAGCCATATTGACTGACTTCATTGTCAGACGGATGGTGGACACTCGTCTAAAATCATCCGGCGTCACAACCATCAACTGGGTGGTTACGTTGGTTGATTGAGGATTTTTGAAAGGCGTCGGAATCGACTTCACTGTCGGAGTGATGTATTGCTGACACTCATATGAAATCATCAAACGTCACCACACTCTGATGGGATTTTGACGGGCGTTCACGTTGGGTGATTGAGGATGTTTGAAAGCCATCTTCACCGACTTCATTGCCAGAAGGATGGGGGACACTCGTCTAAAATCATGCAGCATCACAACCATAAACTGGGTGGTTACGTTAGTTGATTGAGGATGTTTGAAAGTTGTCCGAACAGACTTCAATGTTGGAGTGATGTATTGCTGACACTCATTTGAAATTATCCGGTGTCACCACCCTCCGATGGGATTTCAGCTGTCGTTAACGTTGGGTGATTGAGGTGTTCGAAAGGCATCTTGACCGACTTCTTTGTCAAACGGATGGGGGACACTCGTCTAAAATCATCCGGCGTCACAACCATCAACTGGGTGGTTACGTTGGCTGATTGAGGATGTTTGAAAGGTTTCTGAACTGACTTCACTGTCGGAGTGATGTATTGCTGACACTCATTCGAAGTCATCCTTCGCCACCACCCTCCCATGGGATTTCGGCGGGCGTTCACGTTGGGTGATTGTGGATGTTTTCAAGCCATCTTCACCGACTTCATAGTCAGAAGGATGGTGGACACTCGTCTAAAATCATCCAGCAGCACAACCATCAACTGGGTGGTTACGTTGGTGGATTGAGGTTGATTGAAAGCTGTCCGAACTGACTTCACTGACGGTGTGATGTATTGCTGACACTCATTTGAAATCATCCGGGTCACCACCCTCTGATGGGATTTCGGCGGGAGTTCACGTTGGGCGATTGAGGTGTTTGAAAGCCATCTTGACCAGCTTCATAGTTAGAAGGATGGCGGACACTCGTCTAAAATCACTCGGCGTCAGAACCATCAACTGGATGCTTAAGTTGGTTTGTGGAGAATGTTTGAAAGGTGTCTGAACCGACTTCACTGTCGGAGTGATGTATTGCTGACACTCATTTGAAATTACCCGGTGTCACCACTCTCTGATAGGATTTTGATGGCACCAACTCGGATGTCGTCCTTGGAACTGGCAGAACTTAGGAATCAGTTGACAGAGTTGCTGGATGCAGGCTTTATCCATCCTTCCAAGGCACCCTATTGTGCCCCTGTGCTGTTCCAAAAGAAGCAAGATGGCTCTTTACGCATGTGTGTGTATTATCGTGCACTGTTCACACCGCTCGCAAATTCAACTATTACGTTGGGTGATTGAGGATGTTTGAAAGCCATCTTAACAGACTTCATTGTTAGAAGGATGGGGGACACTCGTGTAAAATCATTCCGCGTGACAACCATCAATTGAGAGGTTACGTTGGTTGATTGAGGATGTTTGAAAGCTGGAAGAACTGACTTGACCGACGGTGTGATGTATTGCTGACACTCATTTGAAATCATCCGTGTCACCACCCTCTGATGGAATTTCGGTGGGCGTTCACGTTGGGTGATTTAGGTGTTTGAAAGCCATCTTGACCGACTTCATTGTCAGAAGGATGCGGGACACTCGTTTAAAATAATCCGGCGTCACAACCATCAACTGGGTGGTTACATTGGTTGATTACGGATGTTTGAAAGGTCTCTTAACCGACTTCACTGTCAGAGTGATGTATTGCTGACACTCATTTGAAATCATCTGGTGTCACCACCCTCCGAAGGGATTTCAGCGGGCGTTCACGTTGGGTGATTGAGGTGTTTGAAAGCCATCTTCACCGACTTCATTGTCAAACGGATAGTGGACACTCGTCTAAAATCATCCTGCGTCACAAACATCAACTAGGTAGTTACGTTGGTTGATTGAGGATGTTTGAAAGGTTTCTGAACCGACTTCACTATCGGACTGATGTATTGCTGACACTCATTTGAAATCATCCTGCGTAACCACCCTCCGATGGGATTTCGGCGGGCATTCACGTTGGGCGACTGAGGATGTTTTAAAGCCATCTTGACCGACTTCATAGTCAGATGGATTGTGGACACTCGTCTAAAATCATCCAGCATCACAACCATCAACTGGCTGGTTATGTTGGTCGATTGAGGATGATCGAAAGCTGTTCGAACTGACTTCATTGACGGTGTGATGTATTGCTGACACTCATTTGAAATCATCCGGTTCACCACCCTCTGATGGGATTTCGGCGGGCGTTCACGTTGGGCGATTGAGGTGTTTGAAAGCCATCTTGACCGGCTTCATTGTTAGAAGGATGGTGGACACTCGTCTAAAGTCATCCGGCGTCACATCCATGACCTGGATGCTTACGTTGGTTGATTGAGGATGTTTGAAAGGTCTCTGAACCGACCTCACTGTCGGAGTGATGTATTGCTGACACTCATTTGAAATTATCCGGTGTCACGACCCTCTGATAGGATATCGTTGGCAGCAACTCGGATGTCGTCCTTGGAACTGGCAGAACTTAGGAAGCAGTTGACAGAGTTGCAGGATGCAGGCTTTATCCAGCCTTCCAATTCACCCTATTGGGCCCCTGTGTTGTTCCAAAAGAAGCAAGATGGCTCTTAGCGCATGTGTGTGGACTATGGTGTACCGTTCACACTGCTCGCAAATTCAACCATTACGTTGGGGTGATTGAGGATGTTTGAAAGCAATCTTAACCGACTTCATTGTTAGAAGGATGGGGGACACTCGTCTAAATTCATGCGGCGTCACAACCATCAATGGGGTGGTTACGTTGGTTGATTGAGGATGTTTGAAAGCTGTCTGAACTGACTTCAGTGTTGGAGTGATGTGTTGCTGACAGTCATTTGAAATTATCCGGTGTCACCACCCTCCGATGGGATTTCAGCGGGCGTTAACGTTGGGTGATTGAGGTGTTTGAAAGCCATCATGACAGACTTCATTGTCAGACGGATGGTGGACACTCGTCTAAAATAATCCAGCGTCACAACCATCAACTGGGTGGTTACGTTGGTTGATTGAGGATGTGTGAAAGGTGTCGGAACCGACTTCACTGTCGGAGTTATGTATTGCTCACACTTATTTGAAATCATCTGGTGTCACCACCTTCCAATGGGATGTCCGCGGGCATTCATGTTGGGTGATTAAGGATGTGTGAAAGCGATCCTGACAGACTTCATTGTCAGAAGGATGGGGGACACTCGTCTAAAATCATGCAGCGTCACAACCATAAACTGGGTGGTTACGTTGGTTGATTGAGGATGTTCGAAAGCTTTCTGAACCGACTTCACTGTCGGAGTGATGTATTGCTGACACTCATTTGAAATTATCCTGTGTCACCACCCTCTAATAGGATTTCGGCAGGCGTTCACGTTGGGTGATTGAGGATGTTTGAAAGCCGTCTTGATCGACTTCATTGTCAGAAGGATTGGGGACACTCGTCTAAAATCATGCGGCATCACAACCATCAACTGTGTGGTTACGTTGGTTGATTGAGGATGTTTGAAAGCTGTATGAACCGACTTCACTTTCGGAGTGATGTATTGCTGACACTCATTTGAAATCATCCTGCGTTACCACCCTCCGATGGGATTTCGGCGGGCGTTCACATTGGAAGACTGAGGATGTTTTAAAGCCACTTTGATTGACTTCATAGTTAGAAGGATGGTGGACACTCATCTAAAATATCCAGCATCACAACCATCAACTTGGTGGTTACGTTGGTTGATTGAGCATTATTGAAAGCTGTCCGAACAGACTTCACTGACGGTGAGATGTATAGCTGACACTCATTTAAAATCATCCGGGTTACCACCCTCTGATGGGATTTCGGTGGGCGTTCACGTTGGGTGATTAAGGTGTTTAAAAGCCATCTTGATCGGCTTCATTGTCAGATGGATGGTGAACACTCGTCTAAAATCATCCGGCGTCACAACCATCAACTGGATGGTTACGTTGGTTGATTGAGGATGTTTGAAAGGTGTCTGAACTGACTTCACTGTCGGAGTGATGTATTGCTGACACTCATTTGAAATTATCCGGTGTCTCCACCCTCTGATAGGATTTCGATGGCAGCAACTCGGATGTCGTCTTTGGAACTGGACGAACTTAGGAAGCAGTTGACAGAGTTGCAGGATGCAGGCTTTGTCCAGCCTTCCAAGGCACCCTATTTGGCCCCTGTGCTGTTCCAGAAAAAGCAAGATGGCTCTTTGCGCATGTGTGGGGACTATCGTGCACTGTTCACACCGCTCGCAAATTCTACCATTACGTTGGGTGATTGAGGATGTTTGAAAGCCATCTTAACAGACTTCATTGTTAGAAGGATGGGGGACACTCGTCTAAAATCATGCGGCGTCACAACCATCAACTGGGTGGTTACGTTGGTTGATTGAGGATGTTTGAAAGCTGTCCGAACTGACTTCAGTGTCAGAGTGATGTATTGCTGACACTCATTTAAAATCATCCGGTGTCACCACCTTCCAATGGGATGTCGGCGGGAATTCACGTTGGGTGATTGAGGTGTTTGAAAGCCATCTTGACCGCCTTCATTGTCAAACGGATGGGGGACACTCGTCTAAAATCATCAAGCGTCACAACCATCAATTGGGTAGTTACGTTGGCTGATTGAGGATGTTTGAAAGGTTTCTAAACCGACTTCACTGTCAGAGTGATGTATTGCTGACACTCATTTGAAATCATCCTGCGTAACCACCCTCCGATGGGATTTCGGGGGGCGTTCACGTTGGGTGACTAAGGATGTTTTAAAGCCATCTTGATCGACTTCATAGTCAGAAGGATGGTGGACACTCGTTAAAATCATCTAGCATCACAACCATCAACTCGGTGGTTACGTTGATTGATTGAGGATGATTGAAAGCTGTCTGAACTGACTTCACTGACGGTGTGATGTATTTTTGACACTCATTTGAAATCATCCGGGTCACCACCCTCTTATGGGATTTCGGCGGGCGTTCACGTTGGGCGATTGAGGTGTTTGAAAGCCATCTTGACCGGCTACATTGTTAGAAGGATGGCGGACACTCGTCTAAAATTGCTCGGCGTCAGAACCATCAACTGGATGCTTACGTTGGTTTATGGAGAATGTTTGAAAGGTGTCTGAACCGACTTCACTGTCGTAGTGATGTATTGCTGTCACCACTCTCTGATAGGATTTCGATGGCACCAACTCGGATGTCGTCCTTGGAACTGGCAGAACTTAGGAATCAGTTGACAGAGTTGCTGGATGCAGGCTTTATCCAGCCTTCCAAGGCACCCTATTGTGCCCCTGTGCTGTTCCAAAAGAAGCAAGATGGCTCTTTACGCATGTGTGTGGACTATCGTGCACTGTTCACACCGCTCGCAAATTCAACAATTACGTTGGGTGATTGAGGATGTTTGAAAGCCATCTTAACCGACTTCATTGTTAGAAGGATGGGGGACACTCGTCTAAAATCATTCGGCGTGACAACCATCAATTGAGAGGTTACGTTGGTTGATTGAGGATGTTTGAAAGCTGTCCGAACCGACTTCACCGACGGTGTGATGTATTGCTGACACTCATTTGAAATCATCCGGGTCACCACCCTCTGATGGAATTTCGGCGGGCGTTCACGTTGGGTTATTTAGGTGTTTGAAAGCCATCTTGACCGGCTTCATTGTCAGAAGGATGCGGGACACTCGTCTAAAATAATCCGGCGTCACAACCATCAACTGGGTGGTTACATTGGTTGATTGAGGATGTTTGAAAGGTCTCTTAACGGACTTCACTGTCAGAGTGATGTATTGCTGACACTCATTTGAAATCATCCGGTGTCACCACCCTCTGAAGGGATTTCAGCGGGCGTTCACGTTGGGTGATTGAGGTGTTTGAAAGCCATCTTCACCGACTTCATTGTCAAATGGATGGTGGACACTCGTCTAAAATCATCTTGCGTCACAAACATCAACTAGGTAGTTACGTTGGTTGATTGAGGATGTTTCAAAGGTTTCTGAACCGACTTCACTATCGGAGTGATGTATTGCTGACACTCATTTGAAATCATCCTGCGTAACCACCCTCTGATGGGATTTCGGCGGGCATTCACGTTGGGTGACTGAGAATGTTTTAAAGCCATCTTGACCGATTTCATAGTCAGAAGGATTGTGGACACTCGTCTAAAATCATCCAGCATCACAACCATCAACTGGCTTGTTACGTTGGTCGATTGAGGATGATTGAAAGCTGTTCGAACTGACTTCATTGACAGTGTGATGTATTGCTGACACTCATTTGAAATCATCCGGTTCACCACCATCTGATGGGATTTCAGCGGGCGTTCACGTTGGGCGATTGAGGTGTTTGAAAGCCATCTTGACCGGCTTCATTTTCAGAAGGATGGTAGACACTCGTCGAAAATCATCCGGCGTCACAACCATGACCTGGATGCTTACGTTGGTTGATTGAGGATGTTTGAAAGGTGCCTGAACCGACTTCACTGTCGAAGTGATGTATTGCTGACACTCATTTGAAATTACCCTGTGTCACGACCCTCTGATAGGATTTCGATGGCACCAACTCGGATGTCGTCCTTGGAACTGGCAGAACTTAGTAATCAGTTGAAAGAGTTGCTGGATGTAGGCTTTATCCAGCCTTCCAAGGCACCCTATTGGGCCCCTGTGCTGTTCCAGAAGAAGCAAGATGGCTCTATGCGCATGTGTGTGGACTAGTAATGCACTGTACACACCGCTAGCAAATTCAACCATTACGTTGGGTGATTGAGGATGTTTGAAAGCCATCTTAACCGACTTCATTGTTAGAAGGATAGGGGACACTCGTCTAATATTATCCGGCGTCACAACCATCAACTGGGTGGTTACGTTGGTTGATTGATGATGTTTGAAAGGTGTTCGATCCGAGTTCACCGACTGTGTGATGTATTGCTGACACTCATTTGAAATCATTCGTGTCACCACCCTCTGATGGAATTTCGGCGGGCGTTCACGTTGGGTGATTTAGGTGTTTGAAAGCCATCTTGACCGGCTTCATTGTAAGAAGGATGCGGGACACTCGTCAATAATAATCTGGCGTCACAACCATCAACTAGGTGGTTACAATTGTTGATTGAGGATGTTTTAAAGGTCTCTTAACCGACTTCACTGTCGGAGTGATGTATTGCTGACACTCATTTGAAATCATCCGTTGTCACCACCCTCCGATGGGATTTCAGAGGGCGTTCACGTTGGGTGATTGAGGTGTTTGAAATCAATCTTCACTGACTTCATTGTCAAACGGATGGGGGACACTCGCTAAAATCATCCGGCGTCACAACCATCAACTAGGTCGTTACGTTGGTTGATTGAGGATGTTTGAAAGGTTTCTTAACCGACTTCACTGTCGGAGTGATGTATTGCTGACACTCATTTGAAATCATCCTGCGTAACCACCCTCTGATGGGATTTCGGCGGGCATTCACGTTGGGTTATTGAGGATGTTTTAAAGCCATCTTGACCGACTTCATAGTCAGAAGGATTGTGGACACTCGTCTAAACTCATCCAGCATCACAACCATCAACTGGCTGGTTACGTTGGTCGATTGAAGATGATGGAAAGCTGTTCGAACTGACTTCACTGACGGTTTGATGTATTGCTGACACTCATTTGAAATCATCCGGGTCACCACCCTCCGATGGGATTTCGGCGGGCGTTCACGTTGGGTGATTGAGGATGTTTGAAAGCCATCTTCACCGACTTCATTGTTAGAAGGATGGGGGACACTCGTTTAAAATCATCCGGCGTCACAACCATCGACTAGGTGGTTACGTTGGTTGATTGTGGATATTTGAAAGCTGTCGGAACCGACTTCACTGTCGGAGTGATGTATAGCTGACACTCATTTGAAATCATCCAGTGTTACCACCCTTCGATAGGGTTTCGGCGGGCGTTCCCGTTGGGTGATTGAGGATGTTTAAAAGCCATCTTGACCGATGTCATAGTAAGAAGGATGGGGGACACTCGTCTAAAATCATGCGGCGTCACAAACATCAACTGGGTGGTTACATTGGTCGATTGAGGATGTTTGAACGCTTTCCGAACCGACTTCACTGACGGTGTGATGTACTGCTGACACTCATTTGAAATCATCCGTGTCACCACCCTCTGATGAAATTTCAGCAGGCGTTCACGTTGGGTGATTTAGGTCTATGAAAGCCATCTTGACCGACTTCATTGTCAAAAGGATGGGGGACACTCGTCTAAAATCATCCGGCGTTACAACCATCAACTAGGTGGTTACGTTGGTTGATTGAGGATGTTTTAAAGGTGTCTAAACCGACTTCACTATCGGAGTGATGTATTGCTGACACTCATTTGAAATCATCCAGTGTCACCACCCTCCGATAGGGTTTAGGCGGGCGTTCCCGTTGGGTGATTGAGGATGTTTAAAAGCCATCTTGACCGATGTCATAGTAAGAAGGATGGGGGACACTCGTCTAAAATCATGCGGCGTCACAAACATCAACTAGGTGGTTACGTTGGTCGATTGAGGATGTTTGAAAGCTTTCTGAACCGACTTCACTAACGGTGTGATGTACTGCTGACACTCATTTGAAATCATCCGTGTCACCACCCTCTGATGGAATTTTGGCAGGCGTTCACGTTGGGTGATTTAAGTCTATGAAAGCCATTTTGACCGACTTCATTGTCAAAAGGATGGGGGACACTCGTCTAAAATCATTCGGCGTTACAACCATCAACTAGGTGGTTACGTTTGTTGATTGAGGATGTTTTAAAGGTGTCTAAACCGACTTCACTATCGGAGGTATGTATTGCTGACACTCATTTGAAATCATCCATTGTCACCACCCTCCGATAGGGTTTAGGCGGGCGTTCCCGTTGGGTGATTAAGGATGTTTGAAAGCCATCTTTACAGACGTCATAGTCAGAAGGATAGGGGACACTCGTCTAAAATCATGCGGCGTCACAACCATCAACTGAGTGGTTACGTTGGTTGATTGAGGATGTTTGAAAGTTGTCGAAACCGACTTCGCTGTCGGAGTGATGTATTGCTTACACTCATTTGAAATCATTCGGCGTCACCACCCTCTGATGGGATTTTGACAGGCATTCATGTTGGGGCATTGAGGATGTTTGAAAGCCATCTTGACCGACGTCATTGTTAGAAGGATCGGGGACACTCATTTAAAATCATCCGGCGTTACAACCATCAACTAGGTGGTTACGTTGGTTGATTGAGGATGTTTTAAAGGTGTCTAAACCGACTTCACTGTCGGAGTGATGTATTGCTGATACTCATTTGAAATTATCCGGTGTCACCACCCTCTGATAGGATTTCGGTGGGCGTTCACGTTGGGTGATTGAGGATGTTTGAAAACCATCTTCACCGACTTCATTGTTAGAAGGATGGGGGACACTCGTTTAAAATCATCCGGCGTTACAACCATCAACTAGGTGGTTACGTTGGTTGATTGAGGATGTTTTAAAGGTGTCTAAACCGACTTCACTATCGGAGTGATGTATTGCTGACACTCATTTGAAATCATCCATTCGTCACCACCCTCCGATAGGGTTTAGGCGGGCGTTCCCGTTGGGTGATTAAGGATGTTTGAAAGCCATCTTGACAAACGTTATAGTCAGAAGGATGGGGGACAATCGTCTAAAATCATGCGGCGTCACAACCATCAACTGAGTGGTTACGTTGGTTGATTGAGGATGTTTGAAAGCTGTCGAAACCGACTTCGCTGTCGGAGTGATGTAATGCTTACACTCATTTGAAATCATTTGGCGTCACCACCCTCTGATGGGATTTTGACAGGCATTCATGTTGGGGCATTGAGGATGTTTGAAAGCCATCTTGACCGACGTCATTGTTAGAAGGATGGGGGACACTCATTTAAAATCATCCGGCGTTACAACCATCAACTAGATGGTTATGTTGGTTGATTGAGGATGTTTTAAAGTTGTCTAAACTGACTTCACTGTCAGAGTGATGTATTGCTGACACTCATTTCAAATTATCCGGTGTCACCACCCTCTGATAGGATTTCGGCGGGCGTTCACGTTGGGTGATTGAGGATGTTTGAAAACCATCTTCATTGACTTCATTGTTAGAAGGATGGGGGACACTCGTTTAAAATCATCCGGCGTCACAACCATCGACTGGGTGGTTACGTTGGTTGATTGTGGATATTATAAAGCTCTCCGAACCGACTTCACTGTCGGAGTGATGTATAGCTGACACTCATTTCAAATCATCCAGTGTCACCACCCTACGATAGGGTTTAGGCGGGCGTTCCCGTTGGGTGATTGAGGATGTTTGAAAGCCATCTTGACCGACGTCATAGTCGGAAGGATGGGGGACACTCGTCTAAAATCATGCGGCGTCAAAACCATCAACTGAGTGGTTACGTTGGTTGATTGAGGATGTTTGAAAGCTGTCCGAACCGACTTCACTATCGGAGTGAGGTATTGCTGACACTCATTTTAAATCATCAGTGTGACCACGCTCTGATAGGATTTCGGCGGGCGTTCCTGTTGGGGCGTTGAGGATGTTTGAAAGCCATCTTGACCGACGTCATTGTTAGAAGGATGGGGGAAACTCGTTTAAAACCATCCGGCGTTACAACCATCAACTAGGTTGTTACGTTGGTTGATTGAGGATGTTTTAAACGTGTCAAAACCGACTTCACTGTCGGAGTGATGTATTGCTGACACTCATTTGAAATTATCCGGTGTCACCACCCTCTGATAGGATTTCAGCGGGCGTTCACGTTGGGTGATTGAGGATGTTTGAAAGCCATCTTCACCGACTTCATTTTTAGAAGGATGGGGGACACTCGTTTAAAATCATGCAGCGTCACAACCATCGACTCGGTTGTTACGTTGGTTGATTGTGGATATTTGAAAGCTGTCGGAACCGACTTCACTGTCGGAGTGATGTATAGCTGACACTCATTTGAAATCATCCAGTGTTACCACCCTTCGATAGGGTTTCGGCGGGCGTTCCCGTTGGGTGATTGAGGATGTTTGAAAGCCATCTTAACCGATGTCATATTAAGAAGGATGGGGGACACTCGTCTAAAAGCATGCGGCGTCACAAACATCAACTGGGTGGTTACGTTTGTCGATCGAGGATGTTTGAACGCTTTCCGAACCGACTTCACTGACGGTGTGATGTACTGCTGACACTCATTTGAAATCATCCGTGTCACCACCCTCTGATGGAATTTCGACAGGCGTTCACGTTTGGTGATTTAGGTCTATGAAAGCCATCTTGACCGACTTCATTGTCAAAAGGATGGGGGACACTCATCTAAAATCATCCGGCTTTACAACCATCAACTAGGTGGTTACGTTGGTTGATTGAGGATGTTTTAAAGGTGTCTAAACTGACTTCACTATCGGAGTGATGTACTGCTGACACTCATTTGAAATCATCCAGTGTCACCACCCTCCGATAGGGTTTAGGCGGGCGTTCCCGTTGGGTGATTGAGGATGTTTGAAAGTCATCTTGACCGACGTCATAGTCAGAAGGATGGGGGACACTCGTCTAAAATCATGCGGCGTCACAACCATCAACTGAGTGGTTACGTTGGTTGATTGAGGATGTTAGAAAGCTGTCCGAACCGACTTCACTATCGGAGTGAGGTATTGTTGACACTCATTTGAAATCATCCAGTGTGACCACCCTCTGATAGGATTTCGGCAGGCGTTCCCGTTGCGGCATTGAGGATGTTTGAAAGCCATCTTGACCGACGTCATTGTTAGAAGGATGGGGGACACTCGTTTAAAATCATCCGGCGTTACAACCATCAACTAGGTGGTTACGTTTGTTGATTGAGGATGTTGTAAGGTGTCTAAACCGAGTTCACTGTTGGAGTGATGTATTGCAGACACTCATTTGAAATTATCCGGTGTCACCACCCTCTGATAGGATTTCGGCTAGCGTTCACGTTGGGTGATTCAGGATGTTTGAAAGCCATCTTCACCGACTTCATTGTTAGAAGGATGGGGGACACACGTTTAAAATCATGCGGCGTCACAACCATCAACTGGGTGGTTACGTTTGCTGATTGAGGATGTTTGAAAGCTGTCCGAACCGACATCACTATCGGAGTGAGGTATTGCTGACACTCATTTGAAATCATCCAGTCTCACCACCATCTTATAGGATTTCGGCGGGCGTTCCCGTTGGGGGATTGAGGATGTTTGAAAGCCATCTTGACCGACGTCATTGTTAGAAGGATGGGGGACACTCGTTTAAAATCATCCGGCGTTACAACCATCAACTAGGTTGTTACGTTGGTTGATTGACGATGTTTTAAAGGTGTCTAAATCGACTTCACTGTCGGAGTGATGTATTGCTGACACTCATTTGAAATTATCCAATGTCACCACCCTCTGATAGGATTTCGGCGGGCATTCACGTTGGCCGATTGAGTATGTTTCAAAGCCATCTTCACCGATTTCATTGTTAGAAGGATAGGGGACACTCGTCTAAAATCATGCGGCATCACAACCATCAAATGGGTGGTTACATTGGTTGATTGAGGATGTTTGAAAGCTATCCGAACCGACTTCACTGTCGGAGTGATGTATTGCTGACACTCATTTAAAATTATCAAGTGTCACCACCCTCTGATATGATTTCGGCAGGCGTTCACTTTGGGTGATTGAGGATGTTTGAAAGCCATCTTGATTGAGTTCATCGTCCATTGGATGGGGGAAACTCGTCTAAAATCATGCGGCGTCACAACCATCAACTAGCTGGTGATGTTGGTTGATTGAGGATGTTTGAAAGCTGTCCGAACCGTTTTCACTGTCGGAGTGATGTATTGCAGACACTCATTTGAAATCATCCTGTGTCACCACCTTCCGATGGGATTTCAGCGGGCGTTCACGTTGGGTGATTGAGGATGTTTTAAAGCCATCTTGACTGACTTCATTGTCAGAAGGATGGTGGACACTCGTCTAAAATCATCCAGCATCACAACCATCTGTTGGGTAGATACGTTGGTTGATTGCGGATGTTTGAAAGCTGTCCGAACCGACCGCACTGTCGAAGTGATGTATTGCTGACACTCATTTGAAATCATCCGGCGTCACCACCCTCTGATGGTATTTCGGCGGGCGTTCACGTTGGGTAATTGAGGATGTTTCAAGGCCATCTTGACCGACTTCATTGTCCTAAAGATGAGGGACACTTGTCTAAAATCAAGAGGCGTCAAAACTATCAATTGGGTCGTTACGTTGGTTGATTGAGGATGTTTGAAAGCTGTCCAAACAGACTTCAGTGACTGTGTGATGTATTGCTAACACTTATTTGAAATCATCCGTGTCACCACCCTCTGATGGGATTTGACGGGCGTTCACGTTAGATGATTTAGGTGTTTTAAAGCCATCTTGACCGGCTTCATTGTTAGAAGGATGGGGGACACTCGTCTAAAATCATCCGGCGTAACAACCATCAACTGGGTGCTTACGTTGGTTGATTAATGATGTTTGAAAGGTGTCTGATTCGAATTCACTTTTCGGAGTGATGTATTGCTGACACTCATTTGAAATCATTCGGCGTCACCACCCTTCGATGGGATTTCAGCGAGCATTCAGGTTGGGTGATTGAGGTGTTTGAAAGACATCTTGACTGGCTTCATTGTCAGAAGGATGAAGGACACTCGTCTAAAATCATCCGGCGTTACAACCATCAACTGGGTGGTTATGTTGGTTGATTAAGGATGTTTGAAAGGTGTCTGAACCGACTTCACTGTCGGAGTGATGTATTGTTGATACTCATTTGACATTATCCGGTGTCACCACCCTCTGATACGATTTTGACAGACGTTCACATTGTGTGATTGAGGATGTTTCAAAGCCATCTTGACCGACTTCATTGTTAGAAGGATAGGGGACACTCGTCTAAAATCATGCGGCATCACAACCATCAACTAGGTGGTTACGTTGGTTGATTGAGGATGTTTGAAAGCTATCCGAACCGACTTCACTGTCGGACTGATGTATTGCTGACACTTATTTGAAATTATCCGGTGTCACCACCCTCTGATAGGATTTCAGCAGGCGTTCACGTTGGGTGATTGAGGATGTTCGAAAGCCATCTTGACCGACTTCATTGTCCATTGGATGGGGGAAACTCGTCTAAAATCATGCGGCGTCACAACCATCAACTGGCTGGTGACGTTGGTTGATTGAGGATGTTTGAAAGATGTCCGAACCGACTTCACTGTCGGAGTGATGTATTGATGACACTCATTTGAAATCATCCTGCATCACCACCTTCCGATGGGATTTCGGCGGGCATTCACGTTGGGTGATTGAGGATGTTTTAAAGCCATCTTGACTTACTTCATAGTCAGAAGGATGGTGGACACTCGGCTAAAATCATCCAGCATCACAACCATCAGTTGGGTAGTTACGTTGGTTGATTGAGGATGTTTGAAAGCTGTCCGAACCGACTGCACTGTCGAAGTGATGTATTGCTGACACTCATTTGAAATCATCCGGCATCACCACCCTCCGATGGGATTTCAATGGGCGTTCACGTTAGTTGATTTAGGTGTTTAAAAGCCATCCGGCGTCACAACCATCAACTAGGTGGTTACGTTGGTTGATTAAGGATGTTTGAATGGTGTCTGAACAGAATTCACTGTCGGAGTGATGTATTGCTGACACTCCTTTGAAATGATCCGTGTCACCACCCTCTGATGGAATTTCGGCGGGCGTTCATGTTGGGTGATTTAGGTGTTTGAAAGCCATCTTGACCGGCTTCATTGTCAGAAGGATTGGGGACACTCGTCTAAAATCATCCGGCGTTACAACCATCATCTGGGTGGTTAAGTTGGTTGATTGAGGATGTTTTAAAGGTGTCTGAACCGACTTCACTGTCGGAGTGATGTATTGCTGACACTCATTTGAAATTATCCAGTGTCACCACCCTCTGATAGGATTTCGGCGGGCGTTCATGTTGGGTGATTGAGAATGTTTGAAAGCCATATTCACTGACTTCATTGTTAGAAGGATGGTGGACACTCGTCTAAAATCATGCGGCGTCACAACCATCAACTGGGTGGTTACGTTGGTTGATTGAGGATGTTTGAAAGGTTTTTGAACCGACTTCACTATCGGAGTGATGTATTGCTGACACTCATTTGAAATCAGGCGGTGTCACCGCCCTCCGATGGGATTCCAGTGGGCGTTCACGTTGGGTGATTAAGGATGTTTGAAATCCATCTTGAGCGACGTCATTGTCAGAAGGATGGGGGACACTCGTCTAAAATCATGCGGTGTCACAAACATCAACTGGGTGGTTACGTTGGTCAATTGAGGATGTTTGAAAGCTTTCCGAACCGACTTCACTGACGGTGTGATGTATTGCTGACACTCATTTGAAATCATCCGTATCACCACCCTCTGATGGAATTTTGGCGGGCGTTCACGTTGGGTGATTTAGGTGTTTGAAAGCCATCTTGACCGGCTTCATTGTCAGAAGGATGGAGGACACTCGTCTAAAATCATCCGGCGTTACAACCATCAACTTGGTGGTTACGTTGGTTGATTGTTGATGTTTTAAAGGTGTCTGTAACGACGTCACTGTCGGAGTGATGTATTGCTGACACTCATTTGAAATTATCCAGTGTCACCACCCTCTGATAGGATTATGGCGGGCGTTCACGTTGGGTGATTGAGGATGTTTGAAAGCCATATTCACCGACTTCATTGATAGAAGGATGGGGGACACTCGTATAAAATCATGCGGCGTCACAACCATCAACTAGGAGGTTCCGTTGGTTGATTGAGGATGTTTGAAAGATGTCCGAACCGACTTCACTGTCGGAGTGATGTATTGCTGACACTCATTTGAAATCATCCTGCATCACCACCTTCTGATGGGATTTCGGCGGGCATTCACGTGGGTGATTGAGGATGTTTTAAAGCCATCTTGACTGACTTCATAGTCAGAAGGATGGTGGACACTCGTCTAAAATCATCCAGCATCACAACCATCAGTTGGGTAGTTACATTGGTTGATTGAGGATGTTTGAAAGCTGTCTGAACCGACTGCACTGTCCAAGTGATGTATTGCTGACACTCATTTGAAATCATCCGGCCTCACCACCCTCCGATGGGATTTCAATGGGCGTTCACGTTAGTTGATTTAGGTGTTTGAAAGCCATCTTGACCGTTTTCATTGTCAGAAGGATGTGGGACACTCGTCTAAAATCATCCGGCGTCACAACCATCAACTGGGTGGTTACGTTGGTTGATTATGGATGTTTGAATGGTGTCTGAACCGAATTCACTGTCGGAGTGATGTATTGCTGACACTCCTTTGAAATGATCCGTGTCACCACCCTCTGATGGAATTTCGGCGGGCGTTCACGTTGGATGATTTAGGTGTTTGAAAGCCATCTTGACCGGCTTCATTATTAGAAGGATGGGGGACACTTGTCTAAAATCATCCGGCGTTACAACCATCATCTGGGTTGTTACGTTGGTTGATTGAGGATGTTTTAAAGGTGTCTGAACCGACTTCACTGTCGGAGTGATGTATTGCTGACACTCATTTGAAATTATCCAGTGTCACCACCCTCT
The DNA here is from genome assembly GCF_029168945.1 of Cannabis sativa. Lineage (NCBI taxonomy): Eukaryota > Viridiplantae > Streptophyta > Magnoliopsida > Rosales > Cannabaceae > Cannabis > Cannabis sativa. The sequence goes on along the minus strand of NC_083606.1, from coordinate 38,966,841 downwards.
GATAGGATTTCGGTGGGTGTTCACGTTGGGTGATTGAGAATGTTTGAAAGCCATATTCACCGACTTCATTGTTAGAAGGATGGGGGACACTCGTCTAAAACCAGGCGGCATCATAACCATCAACTGTGTGGTTACGTTGGTTGATTGAGGATGTTTGAAAGCTGTCCGAACCGACTTGACTATCGGAGTGATGTATTGCTGACACTCATTTGAAATCATCCTGCGTCACCACCTTCCGGTGGGATTTCGGCTTGCGTTCACGTTGGGTGATTGAGGATGTGTTAAAGCCATCTTGCCTGACTTCATAGTCAGAAGGATGGTGGACACTCGTTTAAAATCATCCAGCATCACAACCATCACTTGGGTAGTTACGTTGGTTGATTGAGGATGTTTCAAAGCTGTTCGAACAGACTGCACTGTCAAAGTGATGTATTGCTGACACTCATTTGAAATCATCCGACGTCACCACCCTCTGATGGGATTTCGGCGGGCGTTCACGTTGGGTGATTGAGGTTTTGTGAAAGCCATCTTTAGCGACTTAATTGTCAGAAGGATGAGGGATACTTTTCTAAAATCAAGCGGCGTCACAACTATCAACTGGGTGGTTACGTTGGTTGATTGAGGATGTTTTAAAGCTGTCCAAACAGACTTCACTGACGGTGTGATGTATTGCTGACACTCATTTGAAATCATCCGTGTCACCACCCTCTGATGGGATTTCAATGGGCGTTCACATTGGGTGATTGAGGTGTTTGAAAGACATCTTGACCGACTTCATTGTTAGAAGGATGGAGGACACTCATCTAAAATCATGCGGCGTCACAACCATCAACTGGGTGGTTACGTTGGTTGATTAAGGATGTTTGAAAGCTCTCCGAAGCGACTTCACTGTGGGAGTGATGTATTGTTGACACTCATTTGAAATCATCCAGTGTCACCACGCTCTGATAGGATTTCGGCGGGCGTTCCCGTTGGGTGATTGAGGATGTTTGAAAGCCATCTTGACCGACGTCATTTTCACAAGGATGGGGGACACTTGTCTAAAATCATGGGGCATCATAAACATCAACTGGGTGGTTACGTTAGTCGATTGAGGATGTTTGAAAGCTTTCTGAACCGACTTCATTGACGGTGTGATGTATTGCTGACACTCATTTGAAATCATCTGTGTCACCACCCTTTGATGGAATTTCATCGGTCGTTCACGTTGGGTGATTTAGGTGTTTGAAAGCCATCTTGAGCGGCTTCATTGTCAGAAGGATGGGGGACACTCGTCTAAAATCTTCCGGCGTTACAACCATCAACTGGGTGGTTATGTTGGTTGATTGAGGATGTTTTAAAGCTGTCCAAACAGACTTCACTGACGGTGTGATGTATTGCTGACACTCATTTGAAATCATCCGTGTCACCACCCTCTGATGGGATTTCAATGGGCGTTCACGTTGGGTGATTGAGGTGTTTGAAAGACATCTTGACCGACTTCATTGTTAGAAGGATGCGGGACACTCGTCTAAAATCATGCGGCGTCACAACCATCAACTGGGTGGTTACGTTGGTTGATTAAGGATGTTTGAAAGCTGTCCGAACCGACTTCACTGTGGGAGTGATGTATTGCTGACACTCATTTGAAATCATCCAGTGTCACCACCCTCTGATTGGATTTCAGCGGGCGTTCCCGTTGGGTGATTGAGGATGTTTGAAAGCCATCTTGACAAACGACATTTTCACAAGGATGGGGGACACTTGTCTAAAACCATGGGGCATCACAAACATCAACTGGGTGGTTACGTTAGTCGATTGAGGATGTTTGAAAGCTTTCTGAACCGACTTCATTGACGGTGTGATGTATTGCTGACACTCATTTGAAATCATCTGTGTCACCACCCTCTGATGGAATTTTGGCGGGCGTTCACGTTGGGTGATTTAGGTGTTTGAAAGCCATCTTGAGCGGCTTCATTGTCAGAAGGATGGGGGACACTCGTCTAAGATCTTCCGGCGTTACAACCATCAACTTGGTGGTTATGTTGGTTGATTGAGGATGTTTGAAAGGTGTTTGAACCGACTTCACGGTCGCAGTGATGTATTGTTGATACTTATTTGATATTATCTTGTGTCACCACCCTCTGATACGATTTCGGCGGACGTTCACGTTGTGTGATTGAGGATGTTTCAAAGCCATCTTAACCGACTTCATTATTAGAAGGATAGGGGACACTCGTCTAAAATCATCCGGCATCACAACCATCAATCGGGTGGTTAAGTTGGTTGATTGAGGATGTGTGAAAGCTGTCCGAACCGACTTCACTGTCGGAGTGATGTATTGCTGACACTCATTTGAAGTTATCCGCTGTCACCACCCTCTGATAGGATCTCGGCAGGCGTTCACGTTGGGTGATGAGGATGTTTGAAAGCCATCTTGTTCGACTTCATTGTCCGTTGGAAGGGGGAAACACGTCTAAAATCATGCGGCGTCACAACCATCAACTGGCTTGTGACGTGGGTTGATTGAGGATGTTTGAAAGATGTCCGAACCGACTTCACTGTCGGAGTGATGTATTGCTGACACTCATAGGAAATCATCCTGCGTCACCACCATCCGATGGGATTTCGGTGGGTGTTCATGTTGGGTGATTGAGGATGTGTTAAAGCCATCTTGACTGACTTCATTGTCAGAAGGATGGTGGACATGTTGGGTTTTATGCCCTAAATAAAACTCATTACAATCTGATTAGTTATCAATTTAGAAGTGAAGCATGTTTACATGTATGTTACATGTTTATGGTCTAATACATATATTTGATATATGCACAAAATCAGTTAAATCCAGAACATATAGTTATTTACAATTACAGTATCGTCAATACAGTGGAATGTGATTGTGATTATATGATTCAAAAGATTTGGTCCCTGTTCATCAGTGTTTTGGATTTACACTGATGTGATAATCAGCGATGAAGTATACTTACACTTGGAGTAAGTGTTATGTTCTTTCCAGAACATTGGTAAAGTATACTGGTTTCGAATGCATGGAGTATGCATTGGACTGGACCGATATTGAACTTGGTTAAAGATATTGTAAACTTACCGTTGTATCTTTCCAAGTCAATGTCAGAAGTTGATCTTAGATTAAGAGAATCTAAATCCTGATATGCTTAGGCTCAATCTCAGGAGTGCTATTCTTGTTCTTTGATTTATTAGTTAAAGCCTGCTTTGAGTCAGGATAATACATATATTTTGGGAACATGATAGCATAACTGAATAGAGAGTGCTAAACATAAATATGGAAATCTATAGCTTCTACTGGTGTATAGAAGTAAAGTGATGATTCCTTTTGAGCTTAGTTAAATAGAAGTAAATGGATGAGCTCTTGTTTCAGTGACTATATATTAGATCACTAAAACATCATTTACAGGTAACTAAGTGTTCAAATGGGCAAAATACATTGAGGGGTGTAAACGGTAAATTAGTCCCGTCTCGATGTAAATCATCTATATAGAGGATCTCTAAATCACATTAAGATTATAACAATGGTTAAATGGGATAGCATATTGATATCGTGAAACATATGATATGCTCTATATAAGTCTGAGAGTGCAATTCCAAGTTCTAAGAGTGGATTCAGCGAGGAATTAATAAGTTAGGGATTTACTTGGTAAATCGGTTCAACTTATTGGAAGCTCAGAATATAGATCCATGGTCCCCATTCTAGTTGAGATTATACTGTTTGTAGGACTCTATAATTGATTTATGATTAATCAATTATAATTCTAAAAGTTAGACTATGTCTAATTTGTGAATTCTCACAGTTTAGGGATGAAATTGTAAATAAGAGGGTTTCTAGGTTTAATTATTAATTATGAGACTTTGCATGTCTGAATTAATAATTAATTTTAAATGGAAATATTATTTAATAATCTATTTTAGTTATTAAATAATTGGTTTTGGCATTTAAATTATTAGAATTGGAAAAATGGCATTTTTGGAGAAATGGAAATAAAATTGAGGAAACTGCAAAATCAATGTGAGGCCCTTTTCACACCATGGCCGGCCACATCATTGCCTTTTCCCAATTATTATTTTTCAATTTAATTTGTCATTTAATTGCTAATCAAAGCCTAGCCTAAATAGGAAAGTGGTGAATCACACTAAATAAGGCAGTTATTCTATTACACAGTAAAAGAGGAAACTGTTTATTTGGAAAGTTGTGGTCTTCTCTTTTCCTATTTATAGCAGCCCCTCTCTTCTCTTTGTATGCATGTGTTGCTTGAGAAACTTTGCTCTGCAAAGTGTATCACACGAAAATAAGAGAGAAAACAAAGAGAGATTTCGAAATTCCCTAGTGAGAGAGAAGTGCCCACTCACATCATTCAGTATCTCATCATAGTTTGGAAGACTGTGAAGGATCACATCCAACTGAAGAACTTTCGGGCTCAGATCTTGATTATACTCTGCTACAGACAGGAATCAAGGGTTAGAGATCTGAGTGGAAGGAGACATAAATTCCGCTGCAATCACTGTAAGTTATTCTTAACTTTTATGTGTTTAGTTCATCGTTTTAGAAGTTCAATATTAGGTTGTTAAATCAACATACTTGCAATAGATCTAAGATCCTGGATAAATATAATACCAACAGGACACTCGTCTAAAATCATCCAGCATCACAACAATCAGTTGGGTAGTTACGTTGGTTGATTGAGGATGTTTGAAAGCTGTCCGAATAGACTGCACTGTCGAAGTGATGTATTGCTGACACTCATTTGAAATCATCCGACGTCACCACCCTCCGTTGGGATTTTGGCGGGCGTTCACGTTGGGTGATTGAGGTTTTGTGAAAGCCATCTTGACCGACTTCATTGTCAGAAGGATGAGGGACACTTGTCTAAAATCAAGAGGCGTCACAACTATCAACTGGGTCGTTACGTTGGTTGATTGAGGATGTTTGAAAGCTGTCCAAACAGCCTTCAGTGACGGTGTGATGTATTGCTCACACTCATTTGAAATCATCCGTTTCACAACCCTCTGATGGGATTTCAATGCGCGTTCACGTTAGTTGATTTAGGTGTTTCAAAGCCATCTTGACCGGCTTCATTGTCAGAAGGATGGGGGACACTTGTCTATAATCATCCGGCGTCACAACCATCAACTAGGTGGTTACGTTGGTTGATTTAGGATGTTTGAAAGGTGTTAGAACCGAATTCACTGTCGGAGTTATGTATTACTGACACTCATTTGAAATCATTCGGCGTCACAACCCTCCGATGGGATTTCAGCTGGCGTTCACGTTGCGTGATTGAGGTGTTTGAAAGACATCTTGAACGACTTCATTGTTAGAAGGATGAGGGACACTCGTCTAAAATCATGCGGCGTCACAACCATCAACTGGGTGGTTACGTTGGTTGATTAAGGATGTTTGAAAGCTGTCTGAACCGACTTCACTGTGGGAGTGATGTATTGCTGACACTCATTTGAAATCATCCAGTGTCATTACCCTCTGATAGGATTTCGGCGTGTGTTCCCGTTGGGTTAATGAGGATGTTTGAAAGCCATCTTGACCGACGTCATTGTCAGAAGGATGGGGGACACTTTTCTAAAATCATGGGGCATCAAAAATATAGACTGGGTAGTTACGTTAGTCGATTGAGGATGTTTGAAAGCTTTCTGAACCGACTTCACTAACGGTGTGATGTATTGCTAACACTCATTTGAAATAATCCGTGTCACCACCCTCTGATGGAATTTCGGCGGGAGTTCACGTTGGGTGATTTAGGTGTTTGAAAGCCATCTTGACCGGCTTCATTGTTAGAAAGATGGGGGACAGTCATCTAAAATCATCCAGCGTTACAACCATCAACTGGGTGGTTACGTTGGTTGATTGAGGATGTTTGAAAGGTGTCTGAACCGACTTCACTATCGGATTGATGTATTGTTGATACTCATTTGATATTATCCGGTTTAACCACCCTCTAGTATGATTTCGGCGGGCGTTCACGTTGTGTGATTGAGGATGTTTTAAAGCCATCTTGACCGACTTCATTGTTAGAAGGATAGGGGACACTCGTCTAAAATCATGCGCCATCACAACCATCAACTTGGTGGTTATGTTGGTTGATTGAGGATGTTTGAAAGCTGTCCAAACCGACTTCACTGTCGGAGTGATGTATTGCTGACACTCATTTGAAATTATCCGGTGTCACCACCCTCTGATAGGATTGCAGCAGGCGTTCACGTTGGGTGGTTGAGGTTGTTTGAAAGCCATCTTGACCGAATTCATTGTCCATTGGATGGGGGAAACTCTTCTAAAATCGTGCGACGTCACAACCATAACCTGGCTGGTTACGTTGGTTGATTGACGACGTTTGAAAGATGTCCGAACGGACTTCACTATCGGAGTGATGTATTACTGACACTCATTTGAAATCATCCTGCGTCACCACCTTCAGATGGGATTTCGGCGGACGTTCACGTTGGGTGATTGAGGATGTTTTAAAGCCATCCTGACTGTCTTCATAGTCAAAAGGATGGTGGACACTCGTCCAAAATCATCCTGCATCACAACCATCAGCTTGGTAGTTACGTTTGTTGATTGAGGATGTTTGAAAGCTGTCCGAACCGACTGCACTGCAGAAGTGACGTATTGCTGACACTCATTTGTAATCATCCGGCGTCACCACCCTCCGATGGGATTTCGGCAGGCGTTCACGTTGGGTGATTGAGGATGTTTGAAAGCCATCTTGATCGACTACATTGTCAGAAGGATGAGGGACACTTGTCTAAAATCAAGCGGTGTCACAACTATCAACTGGGTCGTTACGTTTGTTGATTGAGGATTTGAAAGTTGTAATATCCCAGAAAATAAATAATATTTAAATGGACATATTTTATTAAATATGTAATTACTTGGAAAATGAAGTAGGATTATGATCTTACTTAGATGAATTTTTGAGAAATTATTTAATGAAATACGTTATTTTGGGCCCGGTAATTGTGGAAATTTAGCTATGTGGTTAGCAATGTCACGACATTAAATGAAAGAATTATTTTGAGAATATCCGGGATTAAGTTAGAATTTTATTAGAATGTCGGATTGGGGAATTAGTAAAATTACCAAAATGCCCCTAGGTTATAATTTAAGTTTAGGTTATTTTGAGGGCTTTGCAAAGATTTCTACGCCTTTAACTGAGTTGACCCGAAAAAATTGTAAGTTTGTTTGGACTGACAAGTGTGAAGGTAGTTTCCAGGAATTGAAGCAAAGGTTGATTACCGCCCCTGTGTTAACCTTACCAAAAGGTGACGAAAAGTTTGTGATTTATTGTGATGCGTCCAAACAAGGGTTAGGTTGTGTCCTTATGCAGTCAGGGAAAGTGATTGCTTATGCATCCAGGCAATTGAAGGAGTATGAGCAACGATATCCTACCCATGATATTGAATTAGCAGCGGTTGTCTTTGCACTAAAAGTTTGGCGTCACTATCTGTACGGTGAGAAGTGTGAAATTTATACAGATCACAAAAGCCTCAAGTACTTTTTCACTCAGAAGGATTTAAATATGAGACAACGACGATGGTTAGAACTGGTCAAGGATTATGACTGCGAGATTCTCTACCACCCTGGTAAAGCAAATGTGGTAGCGGATGCTCTAAGTCGGAAAGGACCAGGGCAAGTTTGTGAACTAAAGGAAATCTCAGCCAAGTTGGCTGAGGATATGACGAGAGCGGGAATTGAATTTGTAATTGGAAAACTTGCTAATATCACCATACAATCTAATCTATTGGAAAGAATTAGAGTAGCCCAACAAGGTGACCTTGAGCTACAGGGACATAAGGAGAAGTTAGAGGCTGGATTGGCAAGAGACTTTTCATGCTTATCTGATGGGTTGTTGCGATACAAAAACAGAATACGTACTAGGTTGACAAAGAAATCGGACAAGAGATTCTTGATGAATCTCATACTACACCGTACTCCTTACACCCGGAACAACCAAGATGTATCATGATGTGAAAGCTTTATACCGGTGGCCGGGTATGAAGAGGGATATTGTTGAATATGTGTCAAAATGCTTAACCCGTCAACAAATTAAAGCGAACACCAAAGGCGGCGGGTTTGCTTCAACCTCTAAAGATTCCCGAATGGAAATGGGAAGACATCACCATGGATTTTGTGGTGGGATTACCCGAACGGTAGGGTATTATGATTCTATTTGGGTGATAGTGGATCGATATACGAAGTACCGCTCACTTTCTCCCGGTGAGGACAACGTATACAGTGGATCAATATGCTGATTTGTATATTAAGGAGATAGTTCGACTTCATGGTGCCCCAAAGTCGATAGTTTCAGATCGAGATCCAAAATTTACATCCAAATTCTGGGAAAGTTTACAGAAAGCAATGGGTACTAAGTTGAAATTCAGTACAGCTTTTCATCCTCAAACCGATGGTCAATCTGAAAGGACTATCCAGATACTTGAGGATATGTTGAGGGCATGTATAATGGACTTTGAGGGTTCTTGGAACAAGTACCTACCTCTGATTGAATTTTCTTATAACAATAGTTATCAGAGTACCATTGGCATGGCTCCGTATGAGATGCTTTATGGAAGGAAATGTCGATCACCTATTCACTGGGATGAGGCTGGTGAATGTAGGTATCTTGGACCTGAAGCTGTCCAAAGAACGAGCGAGGCTATTGAAAAGATTCGAGCTCGTATGCTTGCTTCCCAAAGTAGACAGAAAAGCTACGCAGATCCAAAGCGTAGAGATGTTGAATTCCAAGTTGGGGATTTTGTTTTTCTTCGGGTATCCCCAATGAAGGGAATTCGAAGGTTCGGGAAGAAAGGAAAGTTGAGTCCCAGATTTATTGGTCCATTTGAGATTCTTGAGAAAGTAGGTCAGGTAGCTTATCGGTTGGCTCTACCTCCTGCTTTATCTGGGGTTCATAACGTGTTTCATGTCTCGATGCTTCGGAAATATGTATATGATACAACTCATATCTTAAGTTATGAAGACATTGAGCTTCAAACCGACCTGTCGTATGAAGAACAACCAGTACAGATCTTAGACAGGAAAGAAAAGGTGTTGCGAAACAAGACTATTCCACTAGTCAAAGTGTTGTGGCGGAATAGCAAAATTGAAGAAGCGACTTGGGAATTAGAGTCGCAGATGCGGGAGTTGTATCCCGAGCTTTTCAGGTAAATTTCGAGGACGAAATTCCTATAAGTGGGGGATAGTTGTAATATCCCAGAAAATAAATAATATTTAAATGGACATATTTTATTAAATATGTAATTATTTGGAAAATGAAGTAGGATTATGATCTTACTTAGGTGAATTTTTGAGAAATTATTTAATGAAATACGTTATTTTGGGCCGGTAATTGTGGAAATTTAGCTTTGTGGTTAGCAATGTCACGACATTAAATGAAAGAATTATTTGGAGAATATTCCGGATTAAGTTAGAATTTTATTAGAATGTCGGATTGGGGAATTAGTAAAATTACCAAAATGCCCCTAGGTTATAATTTAAGTTTAGGTTATTTTGAGGGATAGTTTAGTCATTTTATTTTTGGCAATCCCTTTTCTTTATTTATTTATTTTGTGGCTGCAAAGAAAAAAAAAAAAAAACAACAACAAAGCAACAAAACCCTTATTTAAATAAGTTGCCTTCCAAAGCAAGAAATCACTTTTCTTTTCAAAAAAAAAACACAACTCCAAGTTTTCTCTTCTTCTCCTTCTGCCGATCACTGTAGGAGCTGGAACCAGGGAAAAATTCACTTCTTTCCCATCAAATTCTTGAGCTAATCCTAACCCTAGGAGCTAGCTAAGTGGAGGTAAGGTTTCTACTCTTTTCTTGGTTGATTTTCATGAGTTTAGATTAGGTTTTGGTGAGGGTTTTCTTTTAATTCGTAGCTGGGGTATAAGCGAAGATAGGTTAGGTTCTTAGGGTGATTTGGAACTTGTGTGAATAAAGATTGAGGGAGATTAAGGGCTGTGCAACAAAGAGGTGTGAAAAGTGATGTTTTTAATGAAAATTGACAAGTGAGATGTTGATTTTGAGTTACATGATGAATTGTGATTGAATGATATGTTGAATGCATTGTATTTAGTATGTTGAACTGTTCTGGAAGTGCAAATTAGGTATGATTTGGTTTTGGTTCGAGCTGGAGGAGAAAAACCAGAATTGTTCTGCAGCGGCAACGGTCGGCCGGTTGGTTCTGTCGTATCGAACCGGTCGGCCGGTTACGGCGGGGAACAATTCTCGGGTTTTTTCTGATCCGTGTTTAGCTCGGGGTTGAACCTAGTACCTGCCTTTGAATAATTTTGAGTTATTTGAATTATTATATTGATGGTGAAGGCTAAGTCTAATCGGTTTAGAATTAGGGTTTTAATCCGGAATATTATGTTAAGGTATTTATTTGTGTTTCTCAATTGTCGTGACATAGGACCGGGATTGCCTAGCTTGTTTTTCCACCCAGGTCGGCCATATTCTTGACTTCTGAATTAAGGTAAGAAAAGTGGTAAGCACCGTATGTGGTTAAAAATCAATGAATGAATGGAGGTGATTTTGGTTATTAACATGATGTTGATTAAAGCTTATTAAGCCTAGGTTATTACCTAGGGTTGGAAACGGTTATTACCGTTATGAGTAATTACTCTTGAGACCGCGGTTAGGTCTCTTACTTATCGTTTGCGTTATCGGGCAACGATAGTGACATATTCAGCTCGTATGTAACGAGTGGTAAAAGTGGTACTTTATTAAGTACCAGGAATGTATGATGTTTAAGGAAATGCTTATTATTATTATCGAATAGTGAGTAAACATAATGGCATGAGAATAAGTTGATAGTTATTTTCTTTCGATTACTGTTTTGATCACTTTCTTCTTTGAGTCTCCGTGACTCACCGGTGCTTTATGGTGCGAGTAAAGGAAAAGCTAAAGTCGAACAACCATGAGTTATGGTCGCGACGGCAATGTACATACCAGCCATTGGCGGCATCGGTTTACAGGATGCTCTATTTTGACTGTATTTTGGAAAATATAAAGTTTATGTTGTAAAATACATTGAAACCAGTTTGTAAATATTTTGGAAACAGGGGGACCCCATAAATCATGTTACTTATCTTTTGTTAAATAGTTTAAAGGTTGAGTTTTTAACTATCAAAATTTTTAATTACCCACACTTTTAGTATAATTACATCTTATATAATTATTGGTAGTTTAAATAAAGTGCACACACGTGGCGTCCCTGTTGGACAGGGCGTTACAACATGGTATCAGAGCGCCAAGGTTTTTAGATCCTGAAGACTGGTTTGATATGTACATTGGCTGCAAGGACCTGATCGACTCATGGTTTAGTAAGTTTTAAGTTAAAAGATAGTTTGCTAATTTTCTGATTACCTGATTACCTGAATTATGTCGATATCAGAATGTTGTGGGAAGGATTATAATATATGGAAATACTTATCAGTATTGTTATTACTTGGAATGTGAACGCAGGTGTATAGTTATGCACCCAAGGCGGACTGGTAGGGGTGCCCGCGAGCTAGCTGGGCTCAGGGCTGCCGGTGAGGGAGAGAACCCTTTACCACCACCTAATTGGGAACAGTTATATGCCGCTATGCAAGAAACTATTCGGCAGCAGGGTGAACAAATCAGAGAATTAAGAGAGCAGCGAGCACAGCCTGCTCTAAATGCGAATCTGATCCTCCGGCACCTCTAGTAGTGCCACCGGATGCAGGAAATCGTTTGGAACCATTATATGAACGGTTCAGAAAGCAGAACCCGCCAGTGTTTGAGGGTGGTGCTGATCCACTCAAAGCCGAGCAATGGATGAGTATGATAACATCCATTTTCGATTTTATGCGAGTTGAAGATAATGACCGGGTCAGGTGTGCTACCTATATGTTACGAGATGATGCCCGTATTTGGTGGGAGATTGTATCTCAGGGCCATGACCTGAATAATATGACACAGGAAACTTTTCGGGCCTTATTTTTTGAAAAGTATTATAATGAGTCTATTAAGGCGGCAAAGGCGGAAGAGTTTATACGGTTAACTCGGGGTAGTATGACCGTGACGAGTATGCTACTAAGTTCGATCGGCGGCAAAGTTTGCCTCGGATGAGGTGGCTACCGAAGCCGCTAGAAAAGCCAAGTTTATTCGGGGGCTGGATGAACACATCGCCGGGATGTGATTGTTGCTTCTAAACAACCGGGGTTGCCCGAACTTATGCTCGGATAGTTGAGTTGGCTTTAGTTTCGAGGGTGCGAGAGGCTCGGATACGAAAGAAAAATATTGCCGAAGAGATTCATGGAAACAATCGGCAGTGCCGGTTCGGGAAGGGGTACCGATCTTGGTGACCGCAGAAAAGACCTAGTGAAACATCGGCGAGGCCCAAACAAAAGATTCCGGTGTAACCAAGGTTTCCGTCGTAGTGGGAATGAAAGCGGCGGACTTTTCTGAATGTCCGAGGTGTAAAAGGCATCACACGGGCGAGTGTCAGGCTAGGGCCTGTTTCCACTGTGGAATGGTGGGTCATATGAAGAGAAATTGTCCACAATTGCTACGGTTAGAGCAAAAGAAGGATGATACACCCGCTCCTGCTCGAGTATTTGCCCTGACTCAAGCTGAGGCTGATGCTGGTCCATCTACGTGACAGTCGGCTTTACATTCTGGTACTTTATTGATCGTATTAATTGATTCGGTGCGACGCATTCTTATATTTCAAGTAGAATAATTGAGCGAGTCGAATAAACCAAGTGATGTGCTTTCTAGAGGTTTTGGAACCTTGTTGCCTGCGGGGAGTTGGTTATCTCCGGCAGTGGGTTCGATCCCTTCCGGTGTTTGTGGAAGGAAGAGAGTTATCGATTGATCCGATAGAATTAAATGCGGAGGATTTTGATGTTATTTTGGGGATGGATTGGCTTGCTAAATACAACGCCACCATTGATTGTAAAAGAAAGATGGTAACTTTTCACTCGAGGGCGAGGACCCTTTTGTATTTGTGGGTAAGATGCAAGGATCTCGGATTCCCTTAATTTCAGCCCTTAAGGCAAGGGATTTGTTGTGTGAAGGGTGCATTGGTTTCTTAGCAAGTGTTGTGGATATTTCCAGGGAACCACTAGCGGGACCGGAGCATGTCCCAGTGGTTCGAGAATTTCGGATGTATTCCCGAGAAGAGTTACTGTGGTTGCCACCAAAACGTGAAATTGATTTTGAGATTGATTTAATACCGTGAGCCGAGCCTCGTATCGAGAGCTCCCTATAGGATGGCACCTGCAGAGCTGAAAGAGCTAAAAGTTCAATTACAGGGGATGATGGATTTGAAATTTACTAGACCTAGTACTTCACCTTGGGGTGCACCAGTTTTGTTTGTGAAAAAGAAAGATGGAACATTACGAATGTGTATAGATTATCGGGAGTTAAACAAATTAACAGTGAAGAACAAGTACCCTCTGCCAAGAATAGATGATTTATTTGATCAATTGCAGGGTAAAACTGTCTTTTCTAAGATTGATCTTCGATCTGGTTATCACCAACTGAGGATTCGAGAGGAGGATATTCCCAAGACAGCTTTTCGGACCGGTATGGTCATTATGAATTCTTGGTAATGTCCTTCGGATTAACAAATGCCCGGCGGCATTTATGGATTTGATGAACCGAGTGTTCGGAGATTTTTACGGATGATTTTGTTATTGTCTTTATCGATGATATTCTAATTTATTCAGACTCGAAAGAGACTCACGAAAGACATCTTCGAATGGTATTACAACGTCTCAGGGAGCATAAGTTGTATGCCAAATTTAAGAAATGTGAATTTTGGTTACCTCAGGTGAGTTTCTTGGGGCATGTGGTGAGTAAAGATGGTATTTTAGTGGATCCAGTAAAGGTTGAAGCGAGTGCGTGATGGCCTCGACCTAAGTCGGCAAGCGAAGTTAGAAGTTTCCTGGGGTTAGCGGGGGTATTACCAGAAGATTTGTTGAGGGCTTTGCAAAGATTTCTACGCCTTTAGCGAGTTGACCCGAAAAAATTGTAAGTTTGTTTGGACTGACAAGTGTGAAGGTAGTTTCCAGGAATTGAAGCAAAGGTTGATTACCGCCCCTGTGTTAACCTTACCAAAAGGTGACGAAAAGTTTGTGATTTATTGTGATGCGTCCAAACAAGGGTTAGGTTGTGTCCTTATGCAATCAGGGAAAGTGATTGCTTATGCATCCGAGCAATTGAAGGAGTATGAGCAACGATATCCTACCCATGATATTGAATTAGCAGCGGTTGTCTTTGCACTAAAAGTTTGGCGTCACTATCCGTACGGTGAGAAGTGTGAAATTTATACGGATCACAAAAGCCTCAAGTACTTTTTCACTCGAAGGATTTAAATATGAGACAACGACGATGGTTAGACCCGGTCAAGGATTATGACTGCGAGATTCTCTACCACCCCGGTAAAGCAAATGTGGTAGCGGATGCTCTAAGTCGGAAAGGACCGTGGGCAAGTTTGTGAACTAAAGGAAATCTCAGCCAAGTTGGCTGAGGATATGACGAGAGCGGGAATTGAATTTGTAATTGGAAAACTTGCTAATATCACCATACAATCTAATCTATTGGAAAGAATTAGAGTAGCCCAACAAGGTGACCTTGAGCTACAGGGACATAAGGAGAAGTTAGAGGCTGGATTGGCAAGAGACTTTTCATGCTTATCGATGGGTTGTTGCGATACAAAAACGAGATACGTGTCTTAGGTTGACAAAGAAATCGGACAAGAGATTCTTGATGAATCTCATACTACACCGTACTCCTTACACCCGGAACAACCAAGATGTATCATGATGTGAAAGCTTTATGCGGTGGCGGGTATGAAGAGGGATATTGTTGAATATGTGTCAAAATGCTTAACTGTCAACAAATTAAAGCGAACACCAAAGGCGGCAGTTTGCTTCAACCTCTAAAGATTCCCGAATGGAAATGGGAAGACATCACCATGGATTTTGTGGTGGGATTACCCGAACGGTAGGGTATTATGATTCTATTTGGGTGATAGTGGATCGATATACGAAGTCCGCTCACTTTCTCCGGTGAGGACAACGTATACAGTGGATCAATATGCTGATTTGTATATTAAGGAGATAGTTCGACTTCATGGTGCCCCAAAGTCGATAGTTTCAGATCGAGATCCAAAATTTACATCCAAATTCTGGGAAAGTTTACAGAAAGCAATGGGTACTAAGTTGAAATTCAGTACAGCTTTTCATCCTCAAACCGATGGTCAATCTGAAAGGACTATCCAGATACTTGAGGATATGTTGAGGGCATGTATAATGGACTTTGAGGGTTCTTGGAACAAGTACCTACCTCTGATTGAATTTTCTTATAACAATAGTTATCAGAGTACCATTGGCATGGCTCCGTATGAGATGCTTTATGGAAGGAAATGTCGATCACCTATTCACTGGGATGAGGCTGGTGAACGTAGGTATCTTGGACCTGAAGCTGTCCAAAGAACGAGCGAGGCTATTGAAAAGATTCGAGCTCGTATGCTTGCTTCCCAAAGTAGACAGAAAAGCTACGCAGATCCAAAGCGTAGAGATGTTGAATTCCAAGTTGGGGATTTTGTTTTTCTTCGGGTATCCCCAATGAAGGGAATTCGAAGGTTCGGGAAGAAAGGAAAGTTGAGTCCCAGATTTATTGGTCCATTTGAGATTCTTGAGAAAGTAGGTCAGGTAGCTTATCGGTTGGCTCTACCTCCTGCTTTATCTGGGGTTCATAACGTGTTTCATGTCTCGATGCTTCGGAAATATGTATTTGATACAACTCATATCTTAAGTTATGAAGACATTGAGCTTCAAACCGACCTGTCGTATGAAGAACAACCAGTACAGATCTTAGACAGGAAAGAAAAGGTGTTGCGAAACAAGACTATTCCACTAGTCAAAGTGTTGTGGCGGAATAGCAAAATTGAAGAAGCGACTTGGGAATTAGAGTCGCAGATGCGGGAGTTGTATCCCGAGCTTTTCGAGTAAATTTCGAGGACGAAATTCCTATAAGTGGGGGATAGTTGTAATATCCCAGAAAATAAATAATATTTAAATGGACATATTTTATTAAATATGTAATTACTTGGAAAATGAAGTAGGATTATGATCTTACTTAGATGAATTTTTGAGAAATTATTTAATGAAATACGTTATTTTGGGCCCGGTAATTGTGGAAATTTAGCTATGTGGTTAGCAATGTCACGACATTAAATGAAAGAATTATTTTGAGAATATCCCGGATTAAGTTAGAATTTTATTAGAATGTCGGATTGGGGAATTAGTAAAATTACCAAAATGCCCCTAGGTTATAATTTAAGTTTAGGTTATTTTGAGGGATAGTTTAGTCATTTTATTTTTGGCAATCCCTTTTCTTTATTTATTTATTTTGTGGCTGCAAAGGAAAAAAAAAAAAAAAAAAAAACAACAAAGCAACAAAACCCTTATTTAAATAAGTTGCCTTCCAAGGCAAGAAATCACTTTTCTTTTCAAAAAAAAAAACACAACTCCAAGTTTTCTCTTCTTCTCCTTCGCCGATCACCGTAGGAGCCGGAACCAGGGGAAAAATTCACTTCTTTCCCATCAAATTCTTGAGCTAATCCTAACCCTAGGAGCTAGCTAAGTGGAGGTAAGGTTTCTACTCTTTTCTTGGTTGATTTTCATGAGTTTAGATTAGGTTTTGGTGAGGGTTTTCTTTTAATTCGAGCTGGGGTATAAGCGAAGATAGGTTAGGTTCTTAGGGTGATTTGGAACTTGTGTGAATAAAGATTGAGGGAGATTAAGGGCTGTGCAACAAAGAGGTGTGAAAAGTGATGTTTTTAATGAAAATTGACAAGTGAGATGTTGATTTTGAGTTACATGATGAATTGTGATTGAATGATATGTTGAATGCATTGTATTTAGTATGTTGAACTGTTCTGGAAGTGCAAATTAGGTATGATTTGGTTTTGGTTCGAGCTGGAGGAGAAAAACCAGAATTGTTCAGTGCAGCGACAACCGGTCGACCGGTTGGTTCTCGTATCGAACCGGTCGGCCGATTCTGACGGGGGAACAATTCTCGAGTTTTTCTCTGATCCGTGTTTAGCTCGGGGTTGAACCTAGTACCTGCCTTTGAATAATTTTGAGTTATTTGAATTATTATATTGATGGTGAAGGCTAAGTCTAATCGGTTTAGAATTAGGGTTTTAATCCGGAATATTATGTTAAGGTATTTATTTGTGTTTCTCAATTGTCGTGACATAGGACCGGGAATTGCCTAGCTTGTTTTTCCACCCAGGTCGGCCATATTCTTGACTTCTGAATTAAGGTAAGAAAAGTGGTAAGCACCGTATGTGGTTAAAAATCAATGAATGAATGGAGGTGATTTTGGTTATTAACATGATGTTGATTAAAGCTTATTAAGCCTAGGTTATTACCTAGGGTTGGAAACGGTTATTACCGTTATGAGTAATTACTCTTGAGACCGCGGTTAGGTCTCTTACTTATCGTTTGCGTTATCGGGCAACGATAGTGACATATTCAGCTCGTATGTAACGAGTGGTAAAAGTGGTACTTTATTAAGTACCAGGAATGTATGATGTTTAAGGAAATGCTTATTATTATTATCGAATAGTGAGTAAACATAATGGCATGAGAATAAGTTGATAGTTATTTTCTTTCGATTACTGTTTTGATCACTTTCTTGCTGAGTCTCTGTGACTCACTGGTGCTTTATGGTGCAGGTAAAGGAAAAGCTAAAGTCGAACAACCATGAGTTATGGTCGCAGCAGCAATGTACATACCCGGCCATTGGCATCGGTTTACAGGATGCTCTA
This sequence comes from Cannabis sativa, assembly GCF_029168945.1. Lineage (NCBI taxonomy): Eukaryota > Viridiplantae > Streptophyta > Magnoliopsida > Rosales > Cannabaceae > Cannabis > Cannabis sativa. The sequence goes on along the minus strand of NC_083606.1, from coordinate 38,949,007 downwards.
TTTTGACTGTATTTTGGAAAATATAAAGTTTATGTTGTAAAATACATTGAAACCAGTTTGTAAATATTTTGGAAATAGGGGGACCCCATAAATCATGTTACTTATCTTTTGTTAAATAGTTTAAAGGTTGAGTTTTTAACTATCAAAATTTTTAATTACCCACACTTTTAGTATAATTACATCTTATATAATTATTGGTAGTTTAAATAAAGTGCACACACGTGGCGTCCCTGTTGGACAGGGCGTTACAAAAGTTGTCCAAACAGACTTCACTGTCGGAGTGATGCATTGCTGACACTCATTTGAAATTATTCGGTGTCACCATCCACTGATAGGATTTCGGCAGGCGTTCACGTTGGGTTATTGAGGATGTTTGAAAGCCATCTTGACCGACTTCATTGTCCATTGGATGGGGGAAACTCGTCTAAAATCATGCGGCGTCACAACCATCAACTGGCTGGTGACGTTTGTTGATTGAGGATGTTTGAAAGATGTCTGAACCGACTTCACTGTCGGAGTGATGTATTGCTGACACTCATTTGAAATCATCCTGCGTCACCACCTTCCGGTGGGATTTCGGCTTGCGTTCACGTTGGGTGATTGAGGATGTGTTAAAGCCATCTTGACTGACTTCATAGTCAGAAGGATGGTGGACACTCGTCTAAAATCATCCAGCATCACAACAATCACTTGGGTGGTTACATTGGTTGATTGAGGATGTTTAAAAGCTTTCCGAAAAGACTGCACTGTCAAAGTGATGTATTGCTGACACTCATTTGAAATCATCCGACGTCACCACCCTCCGATGGGATTTCGGCGGGCGTTCACGTTGGGTGATTGAGGTTTTGTTAAAGCCATCTTAACCGACTTAATTGTCAGAAGGATGAGGGAAACTTTTCTAAAATCAAGCGGCATCACAACTATCAACTGGGTCGTTACGTTGGTTGATTGAGGATGTTTTGAAGCTGTGCAAACAGACTTCATTGACGGTGTGATGTATTGCTGACACTCATTTGAAATCATCCGTGTCACCACCCTCTGATGGGATTTCAATGGGCGTTCACGTTGGGTGATTGAGGTGTTTGAAAGACATCTTGACCATCAATTGGGTGGTTACGTTGGTTGATTAAGGATGTTTGAAAGCTGTCCGAACCGACTTCACTGTGGGAGTGATGTATTGCTGACACTCATTTGAAATCATCCAGTGTCACCACCCTCTGATAGGATTTCGGCGGGCATTCCTGTTGGGTGATTGAGGATGTTTGAAAGCCATCTTGACCGACGTCATTTTCACAAGGATGGGGGACACTTGTCTAAAATCATGGGGCATCACAAACATCAACTGGGTGGTTACGTTAGTCAATTGAGAATGTTTGAAAGCTTTCTGAACCGACTTCATTGACGGTGTGATGTATTGCTGACACTCATTTGAAATCATCTGTGTCACCACCCTCTGATGAAATTTCGGCGGTCGTTCACGTTGGGTGATTTAGGTGTTTGAAAGCCATCTTGACCGGCTTCATTGTCAGAAAGATGGGGGACACTCGTCTAAAATCATCCCGCGTTACAACCATCAACTGGGTGGTTACGTTGGTTGATTGAGGATGTTTGAAAGGTGTCTGAACCGACTTCACTGTCGGAGTGATGTATTGTTGATACTCATTTGATATTATCCGGTGTCACCACCCTGTAATACAATTTTGGCGGGCGTTCACGTGGTGTGATTAAAGATGTTTTAAAGCCATCTTGACCATCTTCATTGTTAGAAGGATAGGGGACACTCGTCTAAAATCATGCGCCATCACAACCATCAACTGGGTGGTTACGTTGGTTGATTGAGGATGTTTGAAAGCTGTCCAAACCGACTTCACTATCGGAGTGATGTATTGCTGACACTCATTTGAAATTATCCGGTGTCACCACCCTCTGATAGGATTTCGACAGGCGTTCACGTTGGGTGATTAAAATCGTGCGACGTCACAACCATCAACTGGCTGGTTACGTTGGTTGGTTGAGGATGTTTGAAAGCTGTCCGAACCGACTTCACTGCCGGAGTGATGTATTGCTGACACTCATTTGAAATCATCATGCGTCACCACCTTCCGATGGGATTTCAGTGGGCGTTCACGTTGGGTGATTGAGGATGTTTTAAGGCCATCTTGACTGACTTCATAGTCAGAAGGATGGTGGACACTCGTCCAAAATCATCCAGCATCACAACAATCAGCTGGGTAGTTACGTTTGTTGATTGAGGATGTTTGAAAGCTGTCCGAACCGACTGCACTGTCGAAGTGATGTATTGTTGACACTCATTTGAAATCATCCGGCCTCACCACCCTGCGATGGGATTTCGGCGGGCGTTCATGTTGGGTGATTGAGGATGTTTGAAAGCCATCTTGACCGACTTCATTGTCAGAAGGATGAGGGACACTTGTCTAAAATAAAGCGGCGTCAAAACTATCAACTGGGTTGTTACGTTGGTTGATTGGGGATGTTTGAAAGCTGTCCAAACAGACTTCACTGACGGTGTGATGTATTGCTGACACTCATTTGAAACCATCCGTATCACCACCCTCTGATGGAATTTCGGCGGGCGTTCAGGTTGGGTGATTTAGTTGTTTAAAGCCATCTTGACCGGCTTCATTGTGAGAAGGATACGGGACACTCGTCTAAAATCATCCGATGTTACAACCATCAACAGGGTGGTTACGTTGGTCGATTAAGGATGTTTGAAAGGTGTCTGAACCGAATTCACCGTCGGAGTGATGTATTGCTAACTCTCATTTGAAATCATTCGGCGTCACCACCCTCCGATGGGATTTCAGCGGGCGTTCATGTTGGGTGATTGAGAATGTTTGAAATCCATCTTCACCGACTTCATTGTCAGAAGGATGGGGGACACTTGTCTAAAATCAACCCACGTAACAACTATCAACTGGGTGGTGACGTTGGTTGATTGAGGATGTTTGAAAGCTGTCCAAATCGACTTCACTGACGTTGTGATGTATTATTGACCCTCATTTGAAGTCATCCGTGTCACCACCCTGTGATGGTATTTCGGCAGGGGTTCACGTTGGGTGATTTAGGTTTTTGAAAGCCATCTTGACCGGCTTCATTATCATTACGATGGGGGACACTCGTCTAAAATCATCTGGCTTCACAACCATCAACTGGGTGGTTACGTTGGTTGATTGAGGATGTTTGAAATGTGTCTGAACTGAATTCATTGTCGGAGTGATGTATTTCTGACACTCATTTGAAATCATCCGTTGTCACCACCCTCCGATTGGATTTCAGCGGGCGTTCACGTTGGGTGATTGAGGTGTTTGAAAGCCATCTTGACCGACTTCATTGTTAGAAGGATAGGGGACAGTCGTCTAATATCATGCGGCATCACAACCGTCAACTGGGTGGTTACGTTGGTTTATTGAGGATGTTTGAAAGCTGTCCGAACCGACTGCACTGTCGAAGTGATGTATTGCTGGCAGTCATTTGAAATCATCCGGCGTCACCATCCTCCGATGGGATTTCGGCGGGCGTTCATGTTGGGTGATCGAGGATGTTTGAAAGCCATCTTGACCGACTTCATTGTCAGAAGGATGAGGGACACTGGTCTAAATTCAAGCGGCGTCACAACTATCAACTGGGTCGTTACGTTGGTTGAATGAGGATGTTTGAAAGCTGTCCAAACCGACTTCACTGACGGTGTGATGTATTCCTGACACTCATTTGAAATCATCTATCTCACCACCCTTAGATGGGATTTTGACGGGCGTTCACGTTAGTTGATTTAGGTGTTTGAAAGCCATCTTCACCGGCTTCATTGTCAGAAGGATGGGGGACACTCGTCTAAAATCATCCGTCGTCACAACCATAAACTGGGTGGTTACGTTGGTTGATTAAGGATGTTTGAAAGGTGTCTGAACTGAATTCAGTGTCGGAGTGACGTATTGCTGACACTCAGTTGAAATCATCCGGTGTCACCACCGTCCAATGGGATTTCAGCGGGCATTCACGTTGGGTGATTGAGGTGTTTGAAAGACATCTTGACCGACTTCATTGTCAGACAGATGGGGGACACTCATCTAAAATCATTCGGCGTCACAACCATCAACTTGGGGGTTACGTTGGTTGAATGAGGATGTTTGATAGGTTTCTGAACCGACTTCAGTGTCGTAGTGATGTATGGCTGACACTCGTTTGAAAGCCATCTTGGCTGACTTCATTGTTAGAAGGATGGTTGACACTCGTCTAAAATCATGCGGCGTCACAACCATCAACTTACTGGTTACGTTGGTTGATTAAGGATGTTTTAAAGGTTTCTGAAACGACTTCACTGTCGGAGTTATGTATTGCTGACACTCATTTGAAATTATCCAGTGTCACCACCCTCTGATAGGCTTTCGGCGGCCGTTCACGTTGGGTGATTGAGGATGTTTGAAAGCCATCTTGACCGACTTCATTGTTAGAAGGATGGGGGACACTCGTCTAACATCATGCGGCGTCACAACCATCAACTGGGTGGTTACATTGGTTGATTGAGGATGTTTGAAAGCTGTCCGGACCGACTTTACTGTCAGAGTGATGTATTGCTGACACTCATTTGAAATCATCCGGTGTTACCACACTCTAATAGGATTTCGGCGGGCGTTCCCGTTGGGTGGTTGAGGATGTTTGAAGGCCATCTTGACCTACGTAAAAACCATCAACTGGGTGGTTACGTGGGTTGATTGAGGATGTTTGAAAGCTGTCCGAACCGACTTCACTATCGGAGTGATGTATTGCTCACACTCATTTGAAATCATCCGGTGTCACCACACTCTAATAGGATTTCGGCGGGCGTTCCCGTTGGGTGGTTGAGGATGTTTGAAGGCCATCTTGACCGACGTCATTGTTAGAAGGATGGGGGACACTCGTCTAACATCATGCGGTGTCACAACCATCAACTGGGTGGTTACGTTGGTTGATTGAGGATGTTTGAAAGCTGTCCGGACCGACTTTACTGTCAGAGTGATGTATTGCTGACACTCATTTGAAATCATCCTGCGTCACCACCCTCCGATGGGATGTCGGCGGCCGTTCACGTTGGGTGATTGAGGATATTTTAAAGCCATCTTGACCGATTTCATAGTAAGAAGGATGGTGGACACTCGTCTTAAATCCTCCAACATCACAACCATCAACTGGGCGGTTACGTTGGTTGATTGAGGATGTTTGAAAGTTGTCCGAACCGACAGCACTGTGAAAGTGATGTATTGCTGACACTCATTTAAAATCATCCGGTGTCACCACCCTCCGATGGGATTTCAGCAGGCTTTCACGTTGGGTGATTGAGGATGTTTGAAAGCTATCTTGACCGACTTCATTGTCAGAAGGATGGAGGACACTTATCTAAAATCAACCGGCGTCACAACTATCAACTGGGTGGTTACGTTGGTTGATTGAGGATGTTTGAAAGTTGTCCGAACCGACTTCACTGACGGTGTGATGTATTGCTGACACTCATTTGAAATCATCCATGTCACCACCCTCTGATGGGATTTCGGCAGGCGTTCACGTTGGGTGATTTAGGTTGTTGAAAGCCATCTTGACCTTCTTCATTATCAAAAGGATGGGGGACACTCGTCTAAAATCATCTGGCGTCACAACCATCAACTGGGTGGTTACGTTGGTTGATTGAGGATGTTTGAAAGGTGTCTGAACCGACTTCATTGTCGGAGTGCTGTATTGCTGAGACTCATTTGAAATCATCCGTTGTCACCACCCTCCGATTGGATTTCAGCGGGCGTTCGCATTGGGTGATTGAGGTGTTTGAAAGCCATCTTGACCGACTTCATTGTCTGACGGATGGGGGATTCTTTTCTAAAATCAAGCGACATCACAACTGTCAACCGGGTGGTTACGTTGGTAGATTGAAGATGTTTGAAAGCTGTCCGAACCGACTTCCCTGTCGGAGGGATGTATTGCTGACACTCATTAGAAATCATCATGGGTCACCACCCTCCTATGGGATTTGGGTGGGCGTTCACGTTGGGTTATTGAGGATGTTTGAAAGCCATATTCATTGACTTCATTGCAAGAAGAATGGGGGACACTCGTCTAAAATTATTCGGCATCACAACCATCAACGGGGTGGTTACGTTTGTTGATTGAGCACGTCTGAAAGTTGTCCAAACTGACTTCACTGTCAGAGTGATGTATTGCTGACACTCATTTGAAATTATTCGGTGTCACCACCCTCCGATGGGATTTCAGCTGGCATTCACGTTGGGTGATTGAGGTGTTTCAAAGCATCTTGACCGACTTCATTGTCAGATGGATGGGGGACACTTGTCTAAAATCATCTAGTGTCACAGCCATAAACTGGGTGGTTACGTTGGTTAGTTGAGGATGTTTGAAATCTGTCCAAACCGACTTCACTGTTGGAGTGATGTATCATTGCCACTCATTTGAAATCATCTTACGTCACCACCATCCGATGGGATTTCAGAGGGCGTTCACGTTGGGTGATTGAGGATGTTTTAAAGCCATCTTGATCGTCTTCAGTGTCAGAAGGATGGTGGACACTCATCTAAAATCATCTAGCATCACAACCATCAACTCGGTGGTTACATTGGTTGATTTAGGTTGTTTGAAAGTTGTCTAAACCGACTTCATTTTCGGAGTGATTTATTGCTGACACTCATTTGAAATCATCCGCCTTCACCACCCTCCGATGGGATTTCGTCGGGCATTCACGTTGGGTGATTGAGGATGTTTGAATGCTATCTTGACTCACTTCATCGTCAGAAGGATTTGGGACACTCGTCTAAAATCATTTGGCGTGATAACCTTCAACTGGGTGGTTACGTTGGCTGATTGAGGATGTTTAAAAGGTGTCTGAACCGACTTCATTGTTGGAGTGATGTATTACTGACACTCATTTGAAATCATCCGCTGTCACCACCCTCCGATTGGATTTCAGCGGGCGTTCACGTTGGGTGATTGAGGTGTTTGAAAGCCATCTTGACCGACTTCTTTGTCTGACGGATTGGGGACACTCGTTTAAAATCAACCGCCGTCACAACCATCAGCTAGGTAGTTACATTGGTTGATTGAGGATGTTTGAAAGCTGTCCGAACTGACTGCACTGTCGAAGTGATGTATTGCTGACACTCCTTTGAAATCATCCGGCGTCGCCACCCTCCGATGGGATTTCGGCGGGCGTTCACGTTGGGTGATTGAGGATGTTTGAAAGCCATCTTGGCCGACGTCATTGTCAGAAGGATGAGGGACACTTGTCCAAAATAAAGCGGCGTCACAACTATCAACTGGGTCGTTACGTTGGTTGATTGACGATATTTGAAAGCTGTCCAAACCGACTTCACTGACGGTGTGATGTATTGCTGACACTCATTTGAAATCATCCGTGTCACCACCCTCAGATGGGATTTCGACGGGCGTTCACGTTAGTTGATTTAGGTGTTTGAAAGCCATCTTGACCGGCTTCATTGTCAGAAGGATGGGGGACACTCGTCTAAAATCATCTGGCGTCACAACCATAAACTAGGTTGTTACGTTGGTTGATTAAGGATGTTTGAAAGGTGTCTGAACCAAATTCAATGTCGGAGTGATGTATTTCTGGCACTCATTTGAAATCATCCGGCGTCACCACCGTCCGATGGGATTTCAGAGCGCATTCACGTTGGGTGATTGAGGTGTTTGATAGACATCTTGACCGACTTCATTGTCAGACGGATGGGGGACACTCGTCTAAAATCATCCGGCGTCACAACCATCAACTGGGTGGCGACGTTTGTTTATTGAGGATGTTTGAAAGGTTTCTGAACCGACTTCACTGTCGTAGTGATGTATGGCTGACACTCATTTGAAATCATCCGGTGTCACCGCCCTCCGATGAGATTACGGCGGGCGTTCACGTTGGGTGATTGAGGATGTTTGAAAGCCATCTTGACCGACTTCGTTGTGAGAAGGATGGTGGACACTAGTCTAAAAGCATGCGGCGTCACAACCATCAACTGGGTGGTTACGTTGGTTGATTGAGGATGTTTTAAAGGTGTCTGAAACGACTTCACTGTCAGAGTGATGTATTGCTGACACTCATTTGAAATCATCTGGCGTCACCATCCTCCGATGGGATTTCGGCGGGCGTTCACGTTGGGTGATTGAGGATGTTTGAAAGCCATCTTGACCGACTTAATTTTTAGAAGGATGGGCGACACTCGTCTAAAATCATGCGGCGTCACAACCATCAACTAGGTAGTTACGTTGGTTAAATGAGAATGTTTGAAGGCTGCCCGAACTGACTGCACTGTCGAAGTGATGTATTGCTGACACTCATTTGAAATCATCCGGCGTCACCACCCTCCGATGGGATTTCGGCGGGCGTTCACGTTGGGTTATTGAGGATGTTTGAAAGCCATCTTGACCGACTTCATGGTCAGAAGTATTACGGACACTTTTCTAAAATCAAGCGGCGTCACAACTATCAACTGGGTCCTTACGTTGGTTGATTGAGGATGTTAGAAAGCTGTCCAAACAGACTTCACTGACGGTGTGATGTATTGCTGACACTCATTTGAAATCATCCGGTGTCACCACCCTCCGATGGGATTTCAGCGGGCATTCACGTTGGGTGATTGAGGTGTTTGAAAGACATTTTGACCGACTTCATTGTCAGACGGATGGGGGACACTCGTCTAAAATCATCCGGCGTCACAACCATCAACTGGGTGGTTACGTTGGTTGATTGAGGATGTTTGAAAGCTGTCCGAACCGACTTCACTATCGGAGTGATGTATTGCTGACACTCATTTGAAATCATCTGGCGTCACCACCCTCCGATGGGATTTCGGCGGGCGTTCACGTTGGGTGATTGAGGATGTTTGAAAGCCATCTTGACCGACTTAATTTTTAGAAGGATGGGCGACACTCGTCTAAAATCATGCGGCGTCACAACCATCAACTAGGTAGTTACGTTGGTTAAATGAGAATGTTTGAAGGCTGCCCGAACTGACTGCACTGTCGAAGTGATGTATTGCTGACACTCATTTGAAATCATCCTTGTCACCAACCTCAGATGGGATTTCGACGGGCGTTCACGTTAGTTTATTTAGGTGTTTGAAAGCCATCTTGACCGGCTTCATTGTCAGAAGGATGGGGGACACTCGTCTAAAATCATCCGGTGTCACAACCATAAACTGGGTGGTTACGTTGGTAGATTAAGGATGTTTGAAAGGTGTCTGAACCGAATTCACTGTCGGAGTGATGTATTGCTGACACTCATTTGAAATCATCCGGTGTCACCACCCTCCGATGGGATTTCAGCGGGCATTCACGTTGGGTGATTGAGGTGTTTGAAAGACATTTTGACCGACTTCATTGTCAGACGGATGGGGGACACTCGTCTAAAATCATCCGGCGTCACAACCATCAACTGGGTGGTTACGTTGGTTGATTGAGGATGTTTGAAAGCTGTCCGAACCGACTTCACTATCGGAGTGATGTATTGCTCACACTCATTTGAAATCATCCGGTGTCACCACACTCTAATAGGATTTAGGCGGGCATTCCCGTTGGGTGGTTGAGGATGTTTGAAGGCCATCTTGACCGACGTCATTGTCAGAAGGATTTGGGACACTCGTCTAAAATCATTTGGCGTGACAACCTTCAACTGGGTGGTTACGTTGGCTGATTGAGGATGTTTAAAAGGTGTCTGAACCGACTTCATTGTTGGAGTGATGTATTGCTGACACTCATTTGCAATCATCCGCTGTCACCACCCTCCGATTGGATTTCAGCGGGCGTTCACGTTGGGTGATTGAGGTGTTTGAAAGCCATCTTGACCGACTTCTTTGTCTGACGGATTGGGGACACTCGTTTAAAATCAACCGGCGTCACAACCATCAGCTAGGTAGTTACATTGGTTGATTGAGGATGTTTGAAAGCTGTCCGAACTGACTGCACTGTCGAAGTGATGTATTGCTGACACTCCTTTGAAATCATCCGGCGTCGCCACCCTCCAATGGGATTTCGGCGGGCGTTCACGTTGGGTGATTGAGGATGTTTGAAAGCCATCTTGGCCGACGTCATTGTCAGAAGGATGAGGGACACTTGTCCAAAATAAAGCGGCGTCACAACTATCAACTGGGTCGTTACGTTGGTTGATTGACGATATTTGAAAGCTGTCCAAACCGACTTCACTGACGGTGTGATGTATTGCTGACACTCATTTGAAATCATCCGTGTCACCACCCTCAGATGGGATTTCGACGGGCGTTCACGTTAGTTGATTTAGGTGTTCGAAAGCCATCTTGACCGGCTTCATTGTCAGAAGGATGGGGGACACTCGTCTAAAATCATCTGGCGTCACAACCATAAACTAGGTTGTTACGTTGGTTGATTAAGGATGTTTGAAAGGTGTCTGAACCAAATTCAATGTCGGAGTGATGTATTTCTGGCACTCATTTGAAATCATCCGGCGTCACCACCGTCCGATGGGATTTCAGAGCGCATTCACGTTGGGTGATTGAGGTGTTTGATAGACATCTTGACCGACTTCATTGTCAGACGGATGGGGGACACTCGTCTAAAATCATCCGGCGTCACAACCATCAACTGGGTGGCGACGTTTGTTTATTGAGGATGTTTGAAAGGTTTCTGAACCGACTTCACTGTCGTAGTGATGTATGGCTGACACTCATTTGAAATCATCCGGTGTCACCGCCCTCCGATGAGATTACGGCGGGCGTTCACGTTGGGTGATTGAGGATGTTTGAAAGCCATCTTGACCGACTTCGTTGTGAGAAGGATGGTGGACACTAGTCTAAAAGCATGCGGCGTCACAACCATCAACTAGGTGGTTACGTTGGTTGATTGAGGATGTTTTAAAGGTGTCTGAAATGACTTCACTGTCAGAGTGATGTATTGTTGACACTCATTTGAAATAATCTGGCGTCACCATCCTCCGATGGGATTTCGGCGGGCGTTCACGTTGGGTGATTGAGGATGTTTGAAAGCCATCTTGACCGACTTAATTTTTAGAAGGATGGGCGACACTCGTCTAAAATCATGCGGCGTCACAACCATCAACTAGGTAGTTACGTTGGTTAAATGAGAATGTTTGAAGGCTGCCCGAACTGACTGCACTGTCGAAGTGATGTATTGCTGACACTCATTTGAAATCATCCGGCGTCACCACCCTCCGATGGGATTTCGGCGGGCGTTCACGTTGGGTTATTGAGGATGTTTGAAAGCCATCTTGACCGACTTCATGGTCAGAAGTATTACGGACACTTTTCTAAAATCAAGCGGCGTCACAACTATCAACTGGGTCCTTACGTTGGTTGATTGAGGATGTTAGAAAGCTGTCCAAACAGACTTCACTGACGGTGTGATGTATTGCTGACACTCATTTGAAATCATCCGGTTTCACCACCCTCCGATGGGATTTCAGCGGGCATTCACGTTGGGTGATTGAGGTGTTTGAAAGACATTTTGACCGACTTCATTGTCAGACGGATGGGGACACTCGTCTAAAATCATCCGGCGTCACAACCATCAACTGGGTGGTTACGTTCGTTGATTGAGGATGTTTGAAAGCTGTCCGAACCGACTTCACTATCGGAGTGATGTATTGCTGACACTCATTTGAAATCATCTGGCGTCACCACCCTCCGATGGGATTTCGGCGGGCGTTCACGTTGGGTGATTGAGGATGTTTGAAAGCCATCTTGGCCGACGTCATTGTCAGAAGGATGAGGGACACTTGTCCAAAATAAAGCGGCGTCACAACTATCAACTGGGTCGTTACGTTGGTTGATTGACGATATTTGAAAGCTGTCCAAACCGACTTCACTGACGGTGTGATGTATTGCTGACACTCATTTGAAATCATCCGTGTCACCACCCTCAGATGGGATTTCGACGGGCGTTCACGTTAGTTGATTTAGGTGTTCGAAAGCCATCTTGACCGGCTTCATTGTCAGAAGGATGGGGGACACTCGTCTAAAATCATCTGGCGTCACAACCATAAACTAGGTTGTTACGTTGGTTGATTAAGGATGTTTGAAAGGTGTCTGAACCAAATTCAATGTCGGAGTGATGTATTTCTGGCACTCATTTGAAATCATCCGGCGTCACCACCGTCCGATGGGATTTCAGAGCGCATTCACGTTGGGTGATTGAGGTGTTTGATAGACATCTTGACCGACTTCATTGTCAGACGGATGGGGGACACTCGTCTAAAATCATCCGGCGTCACAACCATCAACTGGGTGGCGACGTTTGTTTATTGAGGATGTTTGAAAGGTTTCTGAACCGACTTCACTGTCGTAGTGATGTATGGCTGACACTCATTTGAAATCATCCGGTGTCACCGCCCTCCGATGAGATTACGGCGGGCGTTCACGTTGGGTGATTGAGGATGTTTGAAAGCCATCTTGACCGACTTCGTTGTGAGAAGGATGGTGGACACTAGTCTAAAAGCATGCGGCGTCACAACCATCAACTAGGTGGTTACGTTGGTTGATTGAGGATGTTTTAAAGGTGTCTGAAACGACTTCACTGTCAGAGTGATGTATTGCTGACACTCATTTGAAATAATCTGGCGTCACCATCCTCCGATGGGATTTCGGCGGGCGTTCACGTTGGGTGATTGAGGATGTTTGAAAGCCATCTTGACCGACTTAATTTTTAGAAGGATGGGCGACACTCGTCTAAAATCATGCGGCGTCACAACCATCAACTAGGTAGTTACGTTGGTTAAATGAGAATGTTTGAAGGCTGCCCGAACTGACTGCACTGTCGAAGTGATGTATTGCTGACACTCATTTGAAATCATCCGGCGTCACCACCCTCCGATGGGATTTCGGCGGGCGTTCACGTTGGGTTATTGAGGATGTTTGAAAGCCATCTTGACCGACTTCATGGTCAGAAGTATTACGGACACTTTTCTAAAATCAAGCGGCGTCACAACTATCAACTGGGTCCTTACGTTGGTTGATTGAGGATGTTAGAAAGCTGTCCAAACAGACTTCACTGACGGAGTGATGTATTGCTGACACTCATTTGAAATCATCCGGTGTCACCACCCTCCGATGGGATTTCAGCGGGCATTCACGTTGGGTGATTGAGGTGTTTGAAAGACATTTTGACCGACTTCATTGTCAGACGGATGGGGACACTCGTCTAAAATCATCCGGCGTCACAACCATCAACTGGGTGGTTACGTTCGTTGATTGAGGATGTTTGAAAGCTGTCCGAACCGACTTCACTATCGGAGTGATGTATTTCTCACACTCATTTGAAATCATCCGGTGTCACCACACTCTAATAGGATTTAGGCGGGCATTCCCGTTGGGTGGTTGAGGATGTTTGAAGGCCATCTTGACCGACGTCATTGTCAGAAGGATGGGGGACACTTGTCTAACATCATGCGGCATCACAACCATCAACTGGGTGGTTACGTTGGTTGATTGAGGATGTTTGAAATCTGTCCGGACCGACTTTACTGTCGGAGTGATGTATTGCTTACACTCATTTGAAATCATCGTGCCTCACCACCCTCAGATGGGATGTCGGCGGGCGTTCACATTGGGTGATTGAGGATATTTTAAAGCCATCTTGACCGATTTCATAGTAAGAAGGATGGTGGACACTCGTCTCAAATCCTCCAGCATCACAACCAGCAACTGGGCGGTTACGTTGGTTGTTTGAGGATGTTTGAAAGTTGTCCAAACAGACAGCATTGTGAAAGTGATGTATTGCTGACACTCATTTAAAATCATCCGGCGTCACCACCCTCCGATGGGATTTTTGTAGGCGTTCACGTTGGGTGATTGAGGATGTTTGAAAGCATCTTGACCGACTTCATTGTCAGAAGGATTAGGGACACTTGTCTAAAATCAACCGGCGGCACACCTATCAACTGGGTGGTTACGTTGGTTGATTGAGGATGTTTGAAAGCTGTCCAAACCGACATCACTGACGGTGTGATGTATTGCTGACACTCATTTGAAATCATCCTTGTCACCACCCTCAGGTGGGATCTCGACGGGCGTTCACGTTAGTTAATTTAGGTGTTTAAAAGCCATCTTGACCGGCTTCATTGTCAGCAGGATGGAGGACACTCGTCTAAAATCATCCGGCATCACAACCATAAACTGGGTGGTTACGTTGGTTGATTAAGGATGTTTGAAAGGTGTCTGAACAAAATTCAATGTCGGATTGATGTATTGCTGGCACTCATTTGAAATCATTCGGTGTCACCACCCTCCGATGGGATTTCAGCGGGCATTCACGTTGAGTGATTGAGGTGTTTGAAAGACATTTTGACCGACTTCATTGTCAGACGGATGGGGGACACTCGTCTAAAATCATCCGGCGTCACAACCATCAACTGGGTGGTTACGTTGGTTGATTGAGGATGTTTGAAAGCTGTCCGAACCGACTTCACTATCGGACTAATGTATTGCTCACACTCATTTGAAATCATCCGGTGTCACCACACTCTAATAGGATTTTTGCGGGCATTCCCGTTGGGTGGTTGAGGATGTTTGAAAGACATCTTGACCGACGTCATTGTCAGAAGGATGGGGGACACTCGTCTAACATCATGCGGCGTCACAACCATCAACTGGGTGGTTACGTTGGTTGATTGAGGATGTTTGAAAGCTGTCCGGACTGACTTTACTGTCGGAGTGATGTATTGCTGACACTCATTTGAAATCATCGTGCGTCAACACCCTCCGATGGGATGTCGGCGGGCGTTCACATTGGGTGATGGAGAATATTTTAAAGCCATCTTGACCGATTTCATAGTAAGAAGGATGGTGGACACTCGTCTCAAATCCTCCAGCATCACAACCAGCAACTGGGCGGTTATGTTGGTTGTTTGAGGATGTTTGAAAGTTCTCCAAACCGACAGCACTGTGAAAGTGATGAATTGCTGACACTCATGTGAAATCATCCGGCGTCACCACCCTCTGATGGGATTTCGGTAGGCGTTTACGTTGGGTGATTTAGGTTGTTGAAAGCCATCTTGACCTTCTTCATTATCAGAAGGATTGGGGACACTCGTCTAAAATCATCTGGCATCACAACTATCAACTGGGTAGTTTCGTTGGTTGATTGAGGATGTTTGAAAGGTGTCTGAACCGAATTCATTGTCGGAGTGTTGTATTGCTGAGACTCATTTGAAATCATCCGGTGTCACCACCCTCCGATTGGATTTTAGTGGGCGTTCACGTTGGGTGATTGTTGTGTTTGAAAGCCATCTTGACCGACTTCATTGTCTGACGGATGGGGGATTCTTTTCTAAAATCAAACGACATCACAACCGTCAACTGGGTGGTTACGTTGGTTGATTGAGGATGTTTGAAAGCTGTTCGAATCGACTACGCTGTGGGAGGGATGTATGGCTGACACTCATTAGAAATCATCCTGCGTCACCACCGTCCTATGGGATTTTGGCGGGCGTTCATGTTGGGTTATTGAGGATGTTTGAAAGCCATCTTCACCGACTTCATTGCCAGAAGTATGGGGGACACTCGTCTAAAATTATGCGGCATCAAAACCATCAACGGGGTGGTTACGTTTGTTGATTGAGCACGTCTGAAAGCTGTCCAAACTGACTTCACTATCGGAATGATGTATTGCTGACACTCATTTGAAATTATCCGGTGTCACCACCCTCCGATGGGATTTCAGCTGGCGTTCACGTTGGGTGATTGAGGTGTTTCAAAGCATCTTGACCGACTTCATTGTCAGATAGATGGGGGACACTCGTCTAAAATCATCTGGCGTCACCACCATAAACTGGGTGGTTATGTTGGTTGATTAAGGATGTTTGAAATCTGTCCGAACCGACTTCACTGTCACAGTGATGTATCGTTGCCACTCATTTGAAATCATCTTACGTCACCGCCATCCGATGGGATTTCAGAGGGCGTTCACGTTGGGTGATTGAGGATGTTTTAAAGCCATCTTGATCGACTTCATTGTCAGAAACATGGTAGACACTCGTCTAAAATCATCCAGCATCACAACCATCAACTGGGTGGTTACGTTGGTCGATTGAGGATGTTTGAAAGCTGTCCGAACCGACTTCACTGACGGTGTGATGTATTGCTGACACTCATTTGAAACCATCCGTGTCACCACCCTCTGATGGGATTTCGGCGGGCGTTCACGTCGGGTGATTGAGTTGTTTGAAAGACATCTTGACCGACTTCATAGTAAGAAGGATGGGGGACACTAGTCTAAAATCAACCGGCGTCCCAACTATCAACTGGGTGTTTACGTTAGTTGATTGAGGATGTTTTAAAGCTGTTCGAACCAACTTCACTGACGGTGTAATGTATTGCTGAAACTCATTTGAAATCATCCGTGTCACCACCTTCTCATGTGATTTCGGCAGGCGTTCACGTTGGGTGATTTAGGTGTTTGAAAGCCATCTTGACCGGCTTCATTATCAGAAGGATGGGGGACACTCGTCTAAAATCATCTGGCGTCACAACCATCAACTGGGTGGTTACGTTGGTTGATTGAGGATGTTTGAAAGGTGTCTGAACCGACTTCATTGTCGGAGTAATGTATTGTTGGGACTCATTTGAAATCATCCAGTGTCACCACCCTCCGATTGGATTTCAGCTGGTGTTCATGTTGGGTGATTGAGGTGTTTGAAAGCCATCTTGACCGACTTCTTTGTCTGACGGATGCGGGACACTTTTCTAAAATCAAGTGGCGTCACAACCGTCAACTGGGTGGTTACGTTGGTCGATTGAGGATGTTTGAAAGCTGTCCGAACCGACTTCGCTGTCGGAGGGATGTATTGCTGACACTCATTTGAAATTATCCTGCGTCACGACCCTCCGATGGGATTTTGGCGAGCGTTCACGTTGGCTTATTGAGGATGTTTGAAAGCCATATTCACCGACTTCATTGCCAGAAGTATGGGGGACACTCCTCTAAAATTATGCGGCATCACAACAATCAACGGGGTGGTTACGTTTGTTGATTGAGGACGTTTGAAAGCTGCCCAAACTGACATCACTGTCAGAGTGATGTATTGCTGACACTCATTTGAAATAATCTTACGTCACCACCATACGATGGGATTTCAGAGGGCGTTCACGTTTGGTGATTGAGGATGTTTTAAAGCCATCTTGATCGTCTTCATTGTTTGAAGGATGGTGGACACTGTTCTAAAATCATGCGGCGTCACAACCATCAACTGGGTGGTTACGTTGGTCGATTGACGATGTTTGAAAGTTGTCCGAACCGTCTTCACTGACGGTGTGATGTATTGCTGACACTCATTTGAAATCATCCGTGTCATCACCCTCTGATGAGATTTCGGCGGGCGTTCACGTTGGGTGATCGAGTTGTTTGAAAGCCATCTTGACCGACTTCATTGTCAGAAGGATGGGGGACACTTGTCTAAAATCAACCGGCGTCACAACTTTCAACTGGGTGGTTACGCTGGTTGATTGAGGATGTTTGAAAGATGTTCGAACCGACTTCACTGACTGTGTGATGTATTGCTAAAACTCATTTGAAATTATCCTCGTCACCACCCTCTGAGTGGATTTCGGCAGGCGTTCACATTGGGTGATTTAGGTGTTTGAAAGCCATCTTGACCGGCTTCATTGTCAGAAGGATGGGGGACACTCGTCTAAAATCATCTTGTGTCAAAACCATCAACTGGCTAGTTACGTTGGTTGATTGAGGATGTTTGGAAGGTGTTTGAACAGACATCATTGTCGGAGTGATGTATTGTTGAGACTCATTTGAAATCATCCGGTGTCACCACCCACCGATTGGATTTCAGCTGGCGTTCACGTTGGGTGATTGAGGTGTTTGAAAGCCATCTTGACCGACTTCTTTGTCGGACGGATGGGGGACACTTTTCTAAAATAAATCGGCGTCCCAACTATCAACTGGGTGGTTACCTTGGTTGATTGAGGATGTTTGAAAGGTTTCTGAACCGACTTCACTGTCGGAGTGATGTATTGCTGACACTCATTGGAAATCATCCGCTGTCACCACCCTACGATGGGATTTAAGCGGGCTTTCACGTTTGGTGATTGAGGTGTTTGAAAGCCATCTTGACCGACTTCATTGTCAGACGGATGGGGGACACTTTTCTAAAATCAAGGAGCGTCACAACCAAAAACTGGGTGGTTACGTTGGTTGATTGAGGATGTTTGAAATTTGTCCGAACCGACTTAACTGTCGGAGTGATGTATTGCTGAGACTTATTTGAAATCATCCGGTGTCACCACCCTCCGATTGGATTTCAGCTGGCGTGCACGTTGGGTGATTGAGGTGTTTGAAAGATATCTTGACAGACTTCTTTGTCTGACGGATGGGGGACACTTTTCTAAAATCAAGCAGCGTCACAACCGTCAACTGGGTGGTTACGTTGGATGATTGAGGATGTTTGAAAGCCCTTGACCGACTTCATTGTCAGAAGGATGGGGGACACTCTTGTAAAATCATGCGGCGTCACAACCACCATACGGTGGGATTTCAGAGGGCGTTCACGTTCGGTGATTGAGGATGTTTTGAAGCCATCTTGATCGTCTTCAGTGTCAGAAGGATGGTAGACACTTTTCTAAAATCATGCGGCGTCACAACCATCAACTGGGTGGTTACGTTGGTCGATTGAGGATGTTTGAAAGCTAAACGAACCGACTTCACTGACGGTGTGATGTATTGCTGACACTCATTTGAAACCATCCGTGTCACCACCCTGTGATGGGATTTCGGCGGGCGTTCATGTTGGGTGATTGAGTTGTTTGAAAGCCATCTTGACCGACTTCATTGTCAGAAGGATGGGGGACACTTGTCTAAAATAAACCGGCGTCACAACTATCAACTGGGTGGTTACGGTGGTTGATTGAGGATGTTTGAAAGATGTTCGAACCGACTTCACAGACGGTGTTATGTATTGCTGAAACTCATTTGAAATTATCTGTGTCACTACCCTCTGATGGGATTTCGGCAGGCGTTCACGTTGGGTGACTTAGGTGTTTGAAAGCCATCTTGACGGCTTCATTATATGAAGGATGGGAAACACTCGTCTAAAATAATCTTGCGTCACAACCATCAACTGGCTGGTTACATTGGTTGATTGAGGATGTTTGAAAGGTGTCGTAACCGACTTCATTGTCAGAGAGATGTATTGCTGAGGCACATTTGAAATCATCCAGTGTCACCACCCTCCGATTGGATTTCAGTTGTCGTTCACGTTGGGTGATTGAGGTGTTTGAAGGCCATCTTGGCCGACTTCTTTGTCTGACGGATGGGGGACACTTTTCTAAAATCAAGGGGCGTCACAACCGTCAACTGGGTGGTTACGTTGGTTGATTGAGGATGTTTGAAAGTTGTCCGAACCGACTTCGCTGACGGAGGGATGTATGCTGACACTCATTTGAAATCATCCTGCGTCACGACCCTCCGTTGGGATTTTGGCGACCGTTCACGATGGGTTATTGAGGATGTTTGAAAGCCATCTTCACCGACTTCATTGCCAGAAGTATGGGGGACACTCTTCTAAAATTATGCGACATCACAACCATCAACGGGGTGGTTACGTTTGTTGATTGAGGACGTTTGTTGATTGGGGGACACTCTTCTAAAATTATGCGACATCACTATCGGAGTGATGTATTGCTGACACTCATTTGAAATTATCCGGTGTCACCACCCTCCGATAGGATTTCAACTGGCATTCAAGTTGGGTGATTGACGTGTTTGAAAGCATCTTGACCGACTTTGTTGTCAGACGGATTGGGGACACTCATCTAAAATCATCTGGCGTCACAACCATAAACTGGGTGGTTACGTTGTTTGATTGAGGATGTTTGAAATCTGTCCGAACCGACTTCACTGTCGGAGTGATGTATTGCTGCCCCTGATTTGAAATAATCTTACGTCCCCACCATCCGATGGGATTTCAGAGGGCGTTCACGTTCGGTGATTGAGGATGTTTTAAAGCCATCTTGATCATCTTCATTGTCAGAAGGATGGTGGACACTTTTCTAAAATCATGCGGCGTCACAATTATCAACTGGTTGCAGACATTTGTCGATTGAGGATGTTTGAAAGCTGTCCGAACCGACTTCACTGACTGTGTGATGTATTGCTGACACTCATTTGAAATCATCCGTGTTACCACCCTCTGATGGGATTTCGGCGGGCGTTCATGTTGGGTCGTTTAGGTGTTTGAAAGCCATCTTCACCGGCTTCATTATCAGAAGGATGGATGACACTCGTCTAAAATCATCTTGCGTCACAGCCATCAACTGGCTGGTTACATTGGTGTATTGAGGATGTTTGAAAGGTGTCTGAACCGACTTCATTGTCGGAGAGATGTATTGCTGAGGCTCATTTGAAATCATCCGGTGTCACCACCCTCCGATTGGATTTCAGCTGGCGTTCACGTTGGGTGATTGAGGTGTTTGAAAGCCATCTTGACCGACTTCTTTGTCTGACAGATGGGGCACACTTTTCTAAAATCAAGTGACGTCACAACCGTCAACTGGGTGGTTACGTTGGTTGATTGAGGATGTTTGAAAGCTGTCCGAAACGACTTCTCTGTCGGAGGGATGCATTGCTGACACTCATTTGAAATCATCCTGCGTCACAACCCTCCGATGGGATTTTGGCGAGCGTTCACGTTGAGTTATTGAGGATGTTTGAAAGCCATCTTCACCGACTTCATTGCCAGAAGTATGGGGGACACTCCTCTAAAATTATGCGGCATCAAAACCATCAACGGGGTGGTTACGTTTGTTGATTGAGGACGTTTGAAAGCTGTCCAAACTGATTTCACTGTCAGAGTGATGTATTGCTTACACTCATTTTAAAATATCCGGTGTCACCACCCTCCGATGGGATTTAAACTGGCGTCCAAGTTGGGTGATTGAAGTGTTTCAAAACATCTTGACCGTCTTCATTGTCAGAAGGATGGGGGACAATCTTGTAAAATCATGCGGCGTCACAACCATCAACTGGGTGGTTACGTTTGTTGATTGAGGTCGTTTGAAAGTTGTCGGAACTGACTTCACTTTCGAAGTGTTGTATTGCTGACGATCATTCGAAATCATCTGGCATTACCACCCTCTGATGGGATTTCGGAGGGCGTTGTAGTTCGGTGATTGAGGATGTTTGAAAGCCCTTGACCGACTTCATTGTCAGAAGGATGGGGGACACTCTTGTAAAATCATGCGGCGTCACAACCATCAACTGGGTGGTTACGTTGGTCGATTGAGGATGTTTGAAAGCTGTCCGAACCGATTTCGCTGTCGGAGGGATGTATTGCTGATACTCATTTGAAATCATCCTGCGTCACGACCCTCCGATGGGATTTTGGCGACCGTTCACGTTGGGTTATTGAGGATGTTTGAAAGCCATCTTCACCGACTTCGTTGCCAGAAGTATGGGGGACACTCCTCTAAAATTATGCGGCATCACAACCATCAACGGGGTGGTTACGTTTGTTGATTGAGGACGTTTGAAAGCTGTCCAAACTGACTTCACTGTCGGAGTGATGTATTGCTGACACTCATTTGAAATTATCCGGTGTCACCACCCTCCGATAGGATTTCAACTGGCGTTCAAGTTGGGTGATTGAAGTGTTTCAAAGCATCTTGACCGACTTCATTGTCAGACGGATGGGGGACACTCGTCTAAAATCATCTGGCGTCACAACCATAAACTGGGTGGTTACGTTGTTTGATTGAGGATGTTTGAAATCTGTCCGAACCGACTTCACTGTCGGAGTGATGTATTGCTGCCACTCATTTGAAATAATCTTACGTCACCACCATACGGTGGGATTTCAGAGGGCGTTCACGTTCGGTGATTGAGGATGTTTTAAAGCCATCTTGATCGTCTTCACTGTCAGAAGGATGGTGGAAACTCGTCTAAAATCATCCAGCATCACTACCATCAACTTGGTGGTTACGTTTGTTGATTGAGATTGTGTGAAAGTTGTCTGAACCGACTTCACTTTCGAACTGTTGTATTGCTGACACTCATTCGAAATCATCTGGCATTACCACCCTCTGGTGGGATTTCGGAGGGCGTTCTAGTTCGGTGATTGAGGATGTTTGAAAGCCAGCTTGACCGACTTCATTGTTAGAAGGATGGGGGACACTTTTCTAAAATCATGCGGCGTCACAACCATCACTGGGTGGTTACGTTGGTCGATTGAGGATGTTTGAAAGCTGTCCGAACCGAATTCCCTGACGGTGTGATGTATTGCTGTCACTCATTTGAAATCATCCGTGTCACCACCCTCTAATGATATTTCGGCGGGTGTTCACGTTGGGTGATTGAGTTGTTTGAAAGCCATCTTGACCGACTTCATTGTCAGAAGGATGGGGGACACTTGTCTAAAATCCACCGACGTCACAACTATCAACTGGGTTGTTACGTTGGTTGATTGAGGATGTTTTAAAGCTGTCCGAACCGACTTCACTGTCGGAGTGATATATTGCCGACACTCATTTGAAATCATCCGGTGTCACCACCCTACGATGGGATTTCGGTGGGCGTTCACGTTGGGTGATTGAGGATGTTTGAAAGCCATCTTGACCGACTTCATTGTCAGAAGGATGGGGGACACTTGTCTAAAATCATGCGGCGTCACATCCATCAACTGGGTGGTTACGTTGGTCGATTGAGGATGTTCGAAAGCTATCCGAACCTACTTCACTGACGGTGTGATGTATTGCTGACACTCATTTGAAATCATCCGTGTCACCACCCTCTGATGGGATTTTGGCGGGTGTTCACGTTGGGTAATTGAGTTGTTTCAATGCCATCTTGACAAACTTCATTGTCAGAAGGATGGGGGACACTCCTCTAAAATCATCCGGCGTCACAACCATAAACTGGGTGGTTACGTTGGTTGATTGAGGATGTTTGAAACTTGTCCGAACCGACTTCACTGTCGGAGTGTTGTATTGCTGCCACTCATTTGAAATCATCTTACGTCACCACCATCCGATGGGTTTTCGGCGGGCGTTCACGTTGGGTGATTGAGTTGTTTCAAAGCCATCTTGACAAACTTCATTGTCAGAAGGATGGGGGACACTTATCTAAAATCAAGCGGCGTCACAACCGTCAACTGGGTGGTTACAATTGTTGATTGAGGATTTTTGAAAGCTGTCCGAACCAACTTCACTGACGGTGTTATGTATTGCTGACACTCATTTGAAATCATCTTGCGTCACCACCCTCCGATGGGATTTTGGCGGGCGTTCACGTTGGGTTATTGAGGATGTTTTAAAGCCATCTTGACCGACTTCATAGTCAGAAGGATGGTGGACAGTTGCTAAAATCATCCAGCATCACAACCTTCAACTGGGTTGTTACGTTGATTGATTGAGGACTTTTGAAAGCTGTCCGAACTAACTGCACTGTCGGGGTGATATATTGCTGACACTCATTTTAAATCATCCGACGTCACCACCCTCCGATGGGATTTTAGCGGGCGTCCACGTTGGGTGATTGAGGTGTTTGAAAGCCATCTTGACCAACTTCATTGTCAGAAGGATGGGGGACACTCGTCTAAAATCAAGCGTCGTCACAACAATCAAGTGGGTGGTTACGTTGATTGATTGAGGATGTTTAAATGCTGTCCGAACTGACTTCACTAACAGTGTGATGTATTGCTGCCACTCATTTTAAATCATTCGTGTCACCACCCTCTAATGGGATTTCGGCGGGCGTTCACGTTGGGTGATTTAGGTGTTTGAAAGCCATCTTGACCGACTTCATTGTCAGAAGGATGGGGGACACTCGTCTAAAATCATCCGACGTCACAACCATCAACTGGGTGGTGACGTTGGTTGATTGAGGATGTTTCAAAGGTTTTTGAACCGACTTCACTGTCGGAGTGATGTATTGCTGACACTCATTTGAAATCCTCCAAGGTCACCACCCAAAAATGGGATTTCGGCGGGCGTTCAAGTTGGGTGATTGAGGTGTTTGAAAGCCATCTTGACCGACTTCATTGTCAAAAGGATGCGGGACACTCGTCTAAAATCATCCGGGTTCACAACCATCAATAGGGTGGTTACGTTGGTTGATTGAGGACGTTTGAAAGATGTCCGAACCGACTTCGCTGTCGGAGTTATGTATTGCTTACACTCATTTGAAATCATTCGGTGTCACCACACTCCGATGGGATTTCGGCCGGCGTTCACGTTGGGTTATTGAGGATGTTTGAAAGCCATCTTCACCGACTTCATTGCCAGAAGGATGGGGGACACTCGTTTAAAATTATCCGGCATCACAACCATAAACTGGATGGTTACGTTGGTTGATTGAGGATGTTTGAAATCTGTCCGAACTGACTTCACTTTCGAAGTGTGGTATTGCTGACACTCATTTGAAATCATCCGGTGTTACCACCCTCTGATGGGATTTCGGTGGGCGTCACGTTGGGTGATTGAGGATGTTTGAAAGCCATCTTGACCGACTTTATTGTCAGAAGGATGGGGGACACTTGTCTAAAATCATGCAGCGTCACAACCATCAACTGGGTGGTTACGTTGGTCGATTGAGGATGTTTGAAAGCAGTCCGAACCTACTTCACTGACGGTGTGATGTATTGCTGACACTCATTTGAAATCATCTGTGTCCCCACCCTCTGATGGGATTTCGGCGGGCATTCACGTTGGGGGATTGAGTTGTTTGAAAGCCATCTTGACCAACTTCATTGTCAGAAAGGATGGGGGACACTTATCTAAAATCAAGCGGTGTCACAACCGTCAACTGGGTAGTTACATTGGTTGATTGAGGATGTTTGAAAGCTGTCCAAACTGACTTCACTGAAGGTGTGATGTATTGCTGACACTCATTTGAAATCATCCTGCGTCACCACCCTCCGATGGGATTTTGGCGGGCGTTCACGTTGGGTTATTAAGGATGTTTTAAAGCCATCTTGACCGACTTCATAGTCAGAAGGATGGTGGACAGTCGTCTAAAATCATCCAGCATCACAACCATCAACTGGGTTGTTAAGTTGATTGATTGAGGACTTTTGAAAGCTGTCCAAACTGACTTCACTGTCCGAGTGATGTATTGCTGACACTCATTTGAAATCATCCGACGTCACCACCCTCCAATGGGATTTCAGCGGGCGTTCATGTTGGGTGATTGAGGTGTTTGAAAGCCATCTTGACCGGCTTCATTCTCAGAAGGATGGGGGACACTCGTCTAAAATCAAGCAGCGTCACAATGATCAACTGGGTGGTTACGTTGGTTGATTGGGGATGTTTGAAAGCTGTCAAAACCGACTTCACAGACGGTGTGATGTATTGCTGACACTCATTTGAAATCATCCTGCGTCACCACCCTCAGATGGGATTTTGGCAGGCATTCACGTTGGGTTATTGAGGATGTTTTAAAGCCATCTTGACCGACTTGATAGTCAGAAGGATGGTGGACAGTCGTCTAAAATCATCCAGCATCACAACCATCAACTGGGTTGTTACGTTGATTGATTGAGGACTTTTGAAAGCTATCCGAACTGACTTCACTGTCGGAGTGATGTATTGCTGACACTCATTTGAAATCATCCGACGTCACCACACTCCAATGGGATTTCAGCGGGCGTTCATGTTGGGTGATTGAGGTGTTTGAAAGCCATCTTGACCGGCTTCATTCTCAGAAGGATGGGGGACACTCGTCTAAAATCAAGCAGCGTCACAATGATCAACTGGGTGGTTACGTTGGTTGATTGGGGATGTTTGAAAGCTGTCAGAACCGACTTCACTGACGGTGTGATGTATTGCTGACACTCATTTGAAATCATCCTGCGTCACCACCCTCAGATGGGATTTTGGAAGGCATTCACGTTGGGTTATTGAGGATGTTTTAAAGCCATCTTGACCGACTTCATAGTCAGAAGGATGGTGGCCGGTCGTCTAAAATCATGTAGCATCACAACCATCAATTGGGTTGTTACGTTGATTGATTGAGGACTTTTGAAAGCTGTCCGAACTGACTTCACTGTCGGGGTGATTTATTGCTGACACTCATTTGAAATCATCCGACGTCACCACCCTCCGATGGGATTTCAGCGGGCGTTCACGTTGGGTGATTGAGGTGTTTGAAAGCCAACTTGACCGGCTTCATTGTCAGAAGGATGGGGGACACTCGTCTAAAATCAAGCGTCGTCACAACGATCAACTGGGTGGTTACTTTGGTTGGTTGAGGATGGTTAAATGCTGTCCGAACTGACTTCACTAACGGTGTGATGTATTGCTGCCAGTCATTTTAAATCATCCATGTCACCACCCTCTAGTGGGATTTCGGCGGGCGTTCACGTTGGGTGATTTAGGTGTTTGAAAGCCATCTTGACCGACTTCATTGTCAGAAGGATGGGGGACACTCGTCTAAAATCATCCGACGTCACAACCGTCAAGTGGGTGGTTACGTTGGTTGATTGAGGATGTTTGAAAGGTGTCTGAACCCACTTCACTTTCGAAGTGATGTATTGCTGACACTCATTTGAAATCATCCGGCGTCACAACCCTAAGATGGGATTTTGGCGAGCGTTAACGTTGGGTGATTGACGTGTTTGAAAACCATCTTGACAGAATTCATTGTCAGAAGGATGGGGGACACTCGTCTAAAACCATGCGGCGTCACAACCATCAACTGGGTGGTGACGTTGGTTGATTGAGGATGTTTGAAAGGTTTTTGAACCGACTTCATTGTCGCAGTGATGTATTGCTGACACTCATTTGAAATCCTCCGAGGTCACCACCCAACGATGGGATTTCGCCGGGCGTTCATGTTGGGTGATTGAGGTGTTTGAAAGCCATCTTGATCGACTTCATTGTCAGAAGGATGGGGGACACTCGTCTAAAATCATCCAGGGTCACAACCATCAACAGGGTGGTTACGTTGGTTGATTGAGGATGTTTGAAAGATGTCCGAACCGATTTCGCTGTCGGAGTGATGTATTGCTTACACTAATTTGAAATCATTCGGTGTCACCACACTCCGATGGGATAACGGCCGGCGTTCACGTTGGGTTATTGAGGATGTTTGAAAGCCATCTTCACCGACTTCATTGCCAGAAGGATGGGGGACACTCGTTTAAAATTATCCGGCATCACAACCATAAACTGGATGGTTACGTTGGTTGATTGAGGATGTTTGAAATCTGTCCGAACTGACTTCATTTAAAATCATCTTACGTCACCACCATCCGATGGGATTTCACAGGGCGTTCACGTTGGGTGATTGGCGAGGTTTTAAAGCCATCTTGATCGACTTCATTGTCAGAAGGATGGTGGACACTCGTCTAAAATCATCCAGCATCACAACCATCAACTGGGTGGTTACGTTGGTTGATTGAGGTTGTTTGAAAGTTGTCCGAACCGACAGCACTTTTGGAGTGATGTATTGCTGATACTCTTTTGAAATCATCCGGCGTCACCACCCTCCGATGGGATTTCCGCAGGCATTCACGTTGGGTGATTGAGGATGTTTGAAAGCCATCTTGACCGACTTCATTGTCAGAAAGATGGGGGACACTCGTCTAAAATCATCCGACGTCACAACCGTCAAGTGGGTGGTTACGTTGGTTGATTGAGGATGTTTGAAAGGTGTCTGAACCCACTTCACTTTCGAAGTGATGTATTGCTGACACTCATTTGAAATCATCCGGCGTCACAACCCTCCGATGGGATTTTGGCGAGCGTTAACGTTGGGTGATTGACGTGTTTGAAAACCATCTTGACCGAATTCATTGTCAGAAGGATGGGGGACACTCGTCTAAAACCATGCGGCGTCACAACCATCAACTGGGTGGTGACGTTGGTTGATTGAGGATGTTTGAAAGGTTTTTGAACCGACTTCACTGTCGGAGTGATGTATTGCTGACACTCATTTGAAATCCTCCGAGGTCACCACCCAACGATGGGATTTCGCCGGGCGTTCATGTTGGGTGATTGAGGTGTTTGAAAGCCATCTTGATCGACTTCATTGTCAGAAGGATGGGGGACACTCGTCTAAAATCATCCGGGGTCACAACCATCAACATGGTGGTTACGTTGGTTGATTGAGGATGTTTGAAAGATGTCCGAACCGACTTCGCTGTCGGAGTGATGTATTGCTTACACTAATTTGATATCATTCGGTGTCACCACACTCCGATGGGATTTCGGCCGGCGTTAACGTTGGGTTATTGAGGATGTTTGAAAGCCATCTTCACCGACTTCATTGCCAGAAGGATGGGGGACACTCGTTTAAAATTATCCGGCATCACAACCATAAACTGGATGGTTACGTTGGTTGATTGAGGATGTTTGAAATCTGTCTGAACTTACTTCATTTAAAATCATCTTACGTCACCACCATCCGATGGGATTTCAGAGGGCGTTCACATTGGGTGATTGACGATGTTTTAAAGCCATCTTGACCGACTTCATTGTCAGAAGGATGGTGGACACTCGTCTAAAATCATCCAGCATCACAACCATCAACTGGGTGGTTACGTTGGTTGATTGAGGTTGTTTGAAAGTTGTCCGAACCGACAGCACTTTTGGAGTGATGTATTGCTGACACTCTTTTGAAATCATCCGGCGTCACCACCCTCCGATGGGATTTCCGCAGGCGTTCACGTTGGGTGATTGAGGATGTTTGAAAGCCATCTTGACCGACTTCATTGTCAGAAGGATGGGGGACACTCGTCTAAAATCATCCGACGTCACAACCGTCAAGTGGGTGGTTACGTTGGTTGATTGAGGATGTTTGAAAGGTGTCTGAACCCACTTCACTTTCGAAGTGATGTATTGCTGACACTCATTTGAAATCATCCGGCGTCACAACCCTCCGATGGGATTTTGGCGAGCGTTAACGTTGGGTGATTGACGTGTTTGAAAACCATCTTGACCGAATTCATTGTCAGAAGGATGGGGGACACTCGTCTAAAACCATGCGGCGTCACAACCATCAACTGGGTGGTGACGTTGGTTGATTGAGGATGTTTGAAAGGTTTTTGAACCGACTTCACTGTCGGAGTGATGTATTGCTGACACTCATTTGAAATCCTCCGAGGTCACCACCCAACGATGGGATTTCGCCGGGCGTTCATGTTGGGTGATTGAGGTGTTTGAAAGCCATCTTGATCGACTTCATTGTTAGAAGGATGGGGGACACTCGTCTAAAATCATCCGGGGTCACAACCATCAACAGGGTGGTTACGTTGGTTGATTGAGGATGTTTGAAAGATGTCCGAACCGACTTCGCTGTCGGAGCGATGTATTGCTTACACTAATTTGAAATCATTCGGTGTCACCACACTCTGATGGGATTTCGGTCGGCGTTCACGTTGGGTTATTGAGGATGTTTGAAAGCCATCTTCACCGACTTCATTGCCAGAAGGATGGGGGACACTCGTTTAAAATTATCCGGCATCACAACCATTAACTAGATGGTTACGTTGGTTGATTGAGGATGTTTGAAATTTGACCGAACTGACTTCATTTAAAATCATCTTACGTCACCACCATCCGATGGGATTTCAGAGGGCGTTCACGTTGGGTGATTGACGATGTTTTAAAGCCATCTTGACCGACTTCATTGTCAGAAGGATGGTGGACACTCGTCTAAAATCATCCAGCATCACAACCATCAACTGGGTGGTTACGTTGGTTGATTGAGGTTGTTTGAAAATTGTCCGAACCGACAGCACTTTTGGAGTGATGTATTGCTGACACTCTTTTGAAATCATCCGGCGTCACCACCCTCCGATGGGATTTCCGCAGGCGTTCACGTTGGGTGATTGAGGATGTTTGAAAGCCATCTTGACCGACTTCATTGTCCAAAGGATGGGGGACACTTGTCTAAAATCAACCGGCGTCACAACTATCAACTGGGTGGTTACGTGGGTTGATTGAGGATGTTTGAAAGTTGTCCGAACCGACTTCACTGACGGTGTGATGTATTGCTGGCACTCATTTGGAATCATCCTTGTCACCACCCTTTGATTGAATTTCGGCAGGCGTTCACGTTGGGTGATTCAGGTGTTTGAAAGCCATCTTGACTGGCTTCATTGTAAGAAGGATGGGGGACACTCATCTAAAATCATCCGGCGTCACAACCATCAACTGGGTGGTTACGTTGGTTGATTGAGGATGTTTGAAAGGTGTCTGAACCGACTTCACTGTCGGAGTGATGTATTGCTGACACTCATTTGAAATCATCCGGTGTCACCACCCTCCGATTGGATTTCAGTGGGCGTTCACGTTGGGTGATTGAGGTGTTTGAAAGCCATCTTGACCGACTACATTATCTGACTGATGGGGGACACTCATCTATAAAAATGTGGCGTCACAACCATCAACTGGGTGGTTACGTTGGTTAATTGAGGATGTTTCAAAGGTTTCTGAACTGACTTCACTTTCGGAGTGATATATTGCTGACACGCATTTGAAATCATCCGGTGTCACCACCCTCCGATGGGATTGGGGCGAGCGTTCACGATGGGTTATTGAGGATGTTTATAAGCCATCTTGGCAGACTTCATTGTCAGAAGGATGGTGGACACTCGTCTAAATCATGCAGCGTCACAACCATCAACTGGGTGGTGACGTTGGTTGATTGAGGATGTTTGAAAGGTTTCTGAACTGACTTCACTGTCGGAGTGACGTATTGCTGAAACTAATTTGAAATCCTCCAAGGTTACCACCCAACAATGGGATTTCGGTGCGCATTCACGTTGGGTGATCGAGGTGTTTGAAAGCCATCTTGACGAACTTCATTGTCAGAAGGATAAGGGACACTCGTCTAAAATCATCCGGGGTCACAACCATCAACAGGGTGGTTACGTTGGTTGATTGAGGATGTTTGAAAGTTGTCCGAACCGACTTCGCTGTCGGAGTGATGTATTGCTTACACTCATTTGAAATCATTCGGCATCACCACACTCCGATGGGATTTCGGCCGGCGTTCACGTTGGGTTATTGAAGATGTTTGAAAGCCATCTTCACCGACTTCATTGCCAGAAGTATGGGGGACACTCGTCTAAAATTATCCGTCATCACAACCATAAACTGGGTGGTTACGTTGGTTGATTGAGGATGTTTGAAATCTGTCCGAACTGACTTCATTTGAAATCATGTTACGTCACCACCATCCGATGGGATTTCAGAGGGCATTCACGTTGGGTGATTGAGGATGTTTTAAAGCCATCTTGAATGACTTCATTGTCAGAAGGATGGTGGACACTCGTCTTAAATCATCCAGCATCACAACCATCAACTAGGTGGTTACGTTGGATGATTGAGGTTGTTTGATAGTTGTTCGAACCGACAGCACTTTCGAAGTGATGTATTGCTGACACTCATTTGAAATCATCCGGCGTCACCACCCTCCGATGGGATTTTCGCAGGGGTTCACGTTGGGTGATTGAGGATGTTTGAAAGCCATCTTGACCGACTTCATTGTCAGAAGGATGGGGGACACTTGTCTAAAATCAATCGGCGTCACAACTATCAACTGGGTGGTTAAGTTGGTTGATTGAGGATGTTTGAAAGCTATCCGAACTGACTTCACTGACGGTGTGATGTATTGCTGACACTCATTTGAAATCATATGTGTCACCACCCTCTGATTGAATTTCGGCAGGCGTTCACGTTGGGTGATTCAGGTGTTTGAAAGCCATCTTCACTGGCTTCATTGTAAGAAGGATGGGGGACACTCATCTAAAATCATCTAGCGTCACAACCATCAACTGGTTGGTTACGTTGGTTGATTGAGGATGTTTGAAAGGTGTCTGAACCGACTTCACTGTCGGGGTGATGTATTGCTGACACTCATTTGAAATCATCCGGTGTCACCACCCTCCGATTGGATTTCAGCGGGTGTTCACGTTGGGTGATTGAGGTGTTTGAAAGCCATCTTGACCGACTTCATTATCTGACAGATGGGGGACACTCATCTAAAAAAATGTGGCGTCACAACCATCAACTGGGTGGTTACGTTGGTTGATTGAGGATGTTTGAAAGCTGTCCGAACCCACTTCACTGACGGTGTGATGTATTGCTGACAATCATTTGAAATCATCCGTATCACCACCCTCTGATTAGATTTCGGCAGGCGTTCACGTTGGGTGATTCAGTTGTTTGAAAGCCATCCTGACCGGCTTCATTGTCAGAAGTATGGGGGACACTCGTCTAAAATCATCCGGCGTCACAACCATCAACTGGGTGGTTACGTTGGTTGATTGAGGAGGTTTGAAAGGTGTCGGAACCGACTTCACTGTCGAAGTGATGTATTGCTGACACTCATCAGAAATCATCTGGTGTCAGCATCCTCTGATAGGATTTCGGCGCGCGTTCACGTTGGGTGATTAAGGATGTTTGAAAGCCATCTTGACCGACTTCATTGTTAGAAGGATGGGGGACACTCGTCTAAAATCATGCGGCGTCACAACCATCAACTAGGTGGTTACGTTGTTTGATTGGGTATATTTGAACGCTGTTCGAATCGACTTCACTGTCGCAGTGATGTATTGTTCATACTCATCTGAAATCATCCGGTGTCACCACCCTCCGATAGGATTTCGGGGGGCGTTCACATTCGGTGATTGAGGATGTTTGAAAGCCATCTTAACCGACTTCATTGTCAGAAGGATGGGGGACACTCGTCTAAAATCATGCGGCGTCACAACCGTCAACTGGTTGGTTACGTTGTTTGATTGAGGATGTTTGAAAGCTGTCCGAACTGACTTCACTGTCGGAGTGATGTAATGCCGACACTAATTTGAAATCATCCGGCATCACCACCTTCCAATGGGATGTCAGCGGGCGTTCACGTTGGGTGATTCAGGATGTTTGAAAGCCATCTTGACCGACTTCATTGTCAGAAGGATGGGGGACACTAGTCTAATATCAAGCGGCGTCACAACCGTCAACTGGGTGGTTACATTGGTCGATTGTGGATGTTTGAAAGCCATCTTCACCGACTTCATAGCCAGAAGGATGGGGGACACTCGTCTAAAATTATGCGTCGTCAGAACCATCAATTGGGTGGTTACGTTTGTTGATTGATTATGTTTGAAAACTGTCCGAACAAACTTCACTGTCGAAGTGATGTATTACTGACACTCATTTGAAATTATAAGGTGTCACCACCCTCCGATGGGATTTCCGCGGGCGTTCACGTTGGGTGATTGAGTTGTTTGAAAGCCATCTTGACCGACTTCATTGTCAGACGGATTGGGGACACTCGTCTTAAACCATCCGGCATCACAACAATCAACTGGGTGGTTATGTTGGTTGATTGAGGATATTTGAAAGCTGTTCGAACCAACTTCACTGTCTGAGTAATGTATTGCTGACACTCATTTAAAATCATGCGGCGTCACAACCATCAACTGGGTG
The DNA here is from genome assembly GCF_029168945.1 of Cannabis sativa. Taxonomy (NCBI): domain Eukaryota; kingdom Viridiplantae; phylum Streptophyta; class Magnoliopsida; order Rosales; family Cannabaceae; genus Cannabis; species Cannabis sativa. The sequence goes on along the minus strand of NC_083606.1, from coordinate 38,915,588 downwards.
GTGACGTTTGTTGATTGAGGATGTTTGAAAGTTGTCTGAACTGACTTCAGTGTTGGAGTGATGTATTGCGGACACTTAATTGAAATCATCTGGTTTCACCACCCTCCGAAGGGATTTTGGCGGTCGTTCACGTTGTGTGATTGAGGATGTTTGAAAGCCATCTTGACCGACTTCATTTTCAGCAGGATGGGGGAAACTTGCCTAAAATCAAGCGCCGTCAAAACTGTCAATTGGGTGGTTAAGTTGGTTGATTATGGATGTTTGAAAGCTGTCGAAACCGACTTCGCTGTCGGAGTGATGTATTGCTTACACTCATTTGAAATCATTCGGCGTCACCACCCTCTGATGGGATTTTGATAGGCATTCATGTTGGGTGATTGAGGTGTTTGAAAGCCATCTTGACCGGCTTCATTGTTGGAAGGATGGGGGACACTCGTCTAAAATCATCCGGCGTCACAACCATCAACTGGGTGGTTACGTTGGTTGATTGAGGATGTTTGAAAACTGTCCGAACCGACTTCACTAACGGTGTGATGTATTGCTGACACTCATTTGAAATCATCCGTGTCACAACCCTCTGATGGGAATTCGGCAGGCGTTCATGTTGGGTGATTGAGGTGTTTGAAAGCCATCTTGACCGGCTTCATTGTCAGAAGGATGGGGGAAACTTGTCTAAAATCATGCGGTGTCACAACCGTCAACTGGTTGGTTACGTTGTTTGATTGAGGATGTTTGAAAGCTGTCCGAACCGACTTCACTGTCGGAGTGATGTATTGCCGAAACTCATTTGAAATCATCCGGCGTCACCACCTTCCGATGGGATGTCGGCGGGCGTTCACGTTTGGTGATTCAGGATGTTTGAAAGCCACCATGACCGACTTCATTGTCAGAAGGATGGGGGACACTAGTCTAAAATCAAGTGGCGGCTCAACCGTCAACTGGGGGTTACGTTGGTTGATTGAGGATGTTTGAAACCTGTCCGAACAGACTTCACTAACGGTGTGATGTATTGCTGACACTCATTTGAAATCATCCGTGTCACAACCCTCTGATGGGAATTCGGCAGGCGTTCATGTTGGGTGATTGAGGTGTTTGAAAGCCATCTTGAACGACTTCATTGTTAGAAGGATGGGGGACACTCGTCTAAAATCATGCAGCGTCACAACCGTCAACTGGTTGGTTACGTTGTTTGATTGAAGATGTTTGAAAGCTGTCTGAACCGACTTAACTGTTGGAGTGATGTATCGCTGACACTCATTGGAAATCATCCGGCATCACCACCCTCCGATGGGATTTAGGCGGGCGTTCAAGTTGGGTGATTGAGGATGTTTGAAAATCATCTTGACCGACTTCATTGTCTGAAGGATGGGGGACACTTGTCTAAAATCAAGCGGCGTCAAAACCATCAACTGTGTTGTTACGTTGGTTGATTAACGATGTTTAAAAGCTGTTCGAACCGACTTCATTGACGGTGATATGTATTGCTGACACTCATTTGAAATCATCCTTGTAACCACCCTCTGATGGGAATTCGGTGGGCTTTCACGTTGGGTGATTGAGGTGTTTGAAAGCCATCTTCACCGGCTTCATTGTCAGAACGATGGGGGACACTGGTCTAAAATCATCCGGCGTCACAACCATCAACTGGGTGGTTACGTTGGTTGATTGAGGATGTTTGAAAGTTGTCTGAACCGCCTTCAGTGTTGGAGTGATGTATTGCTGACACTGAATTGAAATCATCCGGTTTCACAACCCTCTGAAGGGATTTCGGCGGGCATTCACGTTGGGTGATTGAGGATGTTTGAAAGCCATCTTGACCGACTTCATTGTGAGAAGGATGGGGGAAACTTGTCTAAATTCAAGCGCCGTAAAAACCGCCAATTGGGTGGTTAAGTTGGTTGATTGTGGATGTTTGAAAGTTGTCAAAACCGACTTTGCTGTCAGGGTGATGTATTGCTTACACTCATTTGAAATCATTGGGCGTCACCATCCTCTGATGGGATTTCGACAGGCATTCATGTTGGGTGATTGAGGTGTTTGAAAGCCATCTTGACCGGCTTCATTGTTAGAAGGATGGGGGACACTCGTCTAAAATCATCCGGCGTCACAACCATCAACTGGGTGGTTACGTTGGTTGATTGAGGATGCTTGAAAGCTGTCTGAACCGACTACATTGTTGGAGTGATGGATTGCTGACACTCATTTGAAATCATCCCGTGTCACCAACCTCTGATGGGATTTCGGCGGGCGTTCACGTTGGGTGATTGAGGATGTTTGAAAGCCATCTTGACCGACTTCATTGTTAGAAGGATGGGGGAAACTTGTCTAAAATCAAGCGCCGTCACAACCGTCAACTGGGTGGTAAAGTTGGTTTATTGAAGATGTTTGAAAGCTGTTCGAACCGACTTCGCTGTCGGAGTGATGTATTGCTTACACTCATTTGAAATCATTCGGTGTCACCAACCTCCGATGGGATTTCGACGGGCGTTCACGTTGGGTGATTGAGGATGTTTGAAAGCCATCTTAACCGGCTTCATTGTCAGAAGGATGGGGGACACTTGTCTAAAATAAAGCGCCGTCACAACCGTCAACTGGGCGGTTAAGTTGGTTGATTGAGGATGTTTGAAAGCTGTCCGAACCGACTTCGCTGTCGGAGTGATGTATTGCTTACACTCATTTGAAATCATTCGGCATCACCACACTCAGATGGGATTTCGACCGGCGTTCACGTTGGGTTATTAAGGATGTTTGAAAGCCATCTTCACCGACTTCATTGCAAGAAGGATGGGGGACAATCGTCTAAAATCATGCAGCGTCACAACCATCAAGTGGGTGGTTACGATTGTTGATTGAGGATGTTTAAAAGCTGTCTGAACTGACTTTATTGTCGGAGTGATGTATTGCTGACACTCATTTGATATTATCCGGTGTCACCACCCTCGGATGGGATTTCAGCGGGCCTTCACGTTGGGTGATTGAGGTGTTTGAAAGCCATCTTGACCGACTTCATTGTCTGACGGATGGGGGACACTTGTCTAAAATCAAGCAGCGTCACAACCATCAACAGTGTGGTTACGTTGGTTGATTGAGGATGTTTGAAAACTGTCCGAACCGACTTCACTAACGGTGTGATGTATTTTTGACACTCATTTGAAATCATCCGTGTCACCACCCTCTGATGGGAATTCGGCAGGCGTTCATGTTGGGTGATTGAGGTGTTTGAAAGCAATCTTGACCGGCTTCATTGTGAGAAGGATGGGGGAAACTCGTCTAAAATCATGCGGTGTCACAACCGTCAACTGGTTGGTTACGTTGTTTGATTGAGGATGTTTGAAAGCTGTCCGAACTGACTTCACTGTCGCAGTGATGTATTACCGACACTCATTTGAAATCATCCGGCGTCACCACCTTCCGATGGGATGTCGGCGGGCATTCACGTTGGGTGATTCAGGATGTTTGAAAGCCACCATGACCGATTTCATTGTCAGAAGGATGGGGGACACTGGTCTAAAATCAAGCGGCGTCTCAACCGTCAACTGGGTGGTTACGTTGGTTGATAGAGGATGTTTGAAACCTATCCGAACCGACTTCACTAACGGTGTGATGTATTGCTGACACTCATTTGAAATCATCCGTGTCACCACCGTCTGATGGGATTTCGGCAGGCGTTCATGTTGGGTGATTGAGGTGTTTGAAAGCCATTTTGAACGGCTTCATTGTTAGAAGGATGGGGGACACTCGTCTAAAATCATGCGGCGTCACAACCGTCAACTGGTTGGTTACGTTGTTTGTTTGAGGATGTTTGAAAGCTGTCTGAACCGACTTCACTGTTGGAGTGATGTATCGCTGACACTCATTTGAAATCATCCGTCGTCACCACCCTTCGATGGGATTTTGGCGGGCGTTCAAGTTGGGTGATTGAGCATGTTTGAAAATCATCTTGACCGACTTCAATGTCAGAAGGATGGGGGACACTTGTCTAAAATCAAGCGGCGTCACAACCATCAACTGTGTTGTTACGTTGGTTGATTAACGATGTTTGAAAGCTGTTCGAACCGACTTCATTGACGGTGTGATGTATTGCTGACACTCATTTGAAATCATCCGTGTCACCACCCTCTGATGGGATTTCGGTGGGCTTTCACGTTGGGTGATTGAGGTGTTAGAAAGCCATCTTCACCGGCTTCATTGTCAGAACGATGGGGGACACTCGTCTAAAATCATCCGGCGTCACAACCATCAACTGGGTGGTTACGTTGGTTGATTGAGGATGTTTGAAAGTTGTCTGAACCGACTTCAGTGTTGGAGTGATGTATTGCTGACACTGAATTGAAATCATCCGGTTTCACCATCCTCCGAAGGGATTTCGGCGGGCGTTCACGTTGTGTGATTGAGGATGTTTGAAAGCCATCTTGACCGACTTCATTTTCAGCAGGACAGGGGAAACTTGTCTAAAATTAAGCGCCGTCCAAACTGTCAATTGGGTGGTTATGTTGGTTGATTGTGGATGTTTGAAAGCTGTCGAAACCGACTTCGCTGTCGGAGTGATGTATTGCTTACACTCATTTGAAATCATTCGGCGTCACCACCCACTGATGGGATTTTGATAGGCATTCATGTTGGGTGATTGAGGTGTTTGAAAGCCATCTTGACCGGCTTCATTGTTAGAAGGATGGGGGACACTCGTCTAAAATCATCCGGCGTCACAACCATCAACTGGGTGGTTACGTTGGTTGATTGAGGATGTTTGAAAGTTGTCTGAACCGACTTCAGTGTTGGAGTGATGTATTGCTGACACTGAATTGAAATCATCCGGTTTCACCACCCTCCGAAGGGATTTCGGCGGGCGTTCACGTTGTGTGATTGAGGATGTTTGAAAGCCATCTTGACCGACTTCATTTTCAGCAGGACAGGGGAAACTTGTCTAAAATTAAGCGCCGTCCAAACTGTCAATTGGGTGGTTATGTTGGTTGATTGTGGATGTTTGAAAGCTGTCGAAACCGACTTCGCTGTCGGAGTGATGTATTGCTTACACTCATTTGAAATCATTCGGCGTCACCACCCACTGATGGGATTTTGATAGGCATTCATGTTGGGTGATTGAGGTGTTTGAAAGCCATCTTGACCGGCTTCATTGTTAGAAGGATGGGGGACACTCGTCTAAAATCATCCGGCGTCACAACCATCAACTGGGTGGTTACGTTGGTTGATTGAGGATGCTTGAAAGCTGTCTGAACCGACTTCATTGTTGGAGTGATGTATTGCTGACACTCATTTGAAATCATCCGGCGTCACCAACCTCTAATCGGATTTCGGCAGGCGTTCACGTTTGGTTATTAAGGATGTTTGAAAGCCATCTTGACCGACTTCATTGTCTGACGGATGGGGGACACTTGTCTAAAATCAAGCAGCGTCACAACCGTCAACTGGGTGGTTACGTTGGTTGATTGAGGATGTTTGAAAACTGTCCGAACCGACTTCACTAACGGTGTGATGTATTGCTGACACTCATTTGAAATCATCCGTGTCACAACCCTCTGATGGGAATTCGGCAGGCGTTCATGTTGGGTGATTGAGGTGTTGGAAAGCCATCTTGACCGGCTTCATTGTCAGAAGGATGGGGGAAACTCGTCTAAAATCATGCGGTGTCACAGCCGTCAAGTGGTTGGTTACATTGTTTGATTGAGGATGTTTGAAAGCTGTCCGAACCGACTTCACTGTCGGAGTGATGTATTGCCGACACTCATTTGAAATCATCCGTCGTCACCACCTTCCGATGGGATGTCGGCGGGCGTTCATATTTGGTGATTCAGGATGTTTGAAAGCCACCATGACCGACTTCATTGTCAGAAGGATGGGGGACACTAGTCTAAAATCAAGTGGCGTCTCAACCGTCAACTGGGGGGTTACGTTGGTTGATTGAGGATGTTTGAAACCTGTCCAAACAGACTTCACTAACGGTGTGATGTATTGCTTACACTCATTTGAAATCATTCGGCGTCACCACACTCAGATGGGATTTCGGCTGGCATTCACGTTGGGTTATTAAGGATGTTTGAAAGCCATATTGACGGACTTCATTGTCTGACGGATGGGGGACACTCGTCTAAAATCATGCAGCGTCACAACCGTCAACTGGTTGATTACGTTGTTTGATTGAGGATGTTTGAAAGCTATCTGAACCGACTTAACTGTTGGAGTGATGTATCGCTGACACTCATTGGAAATCATCCGGCATCACCACCCTCCGATGGGATTTTGGCGGGCGTTCAAGTTGGGTGATTGAGGATGTTTGAAAATCATCTTGACCGACTTCATTGTCAGAAGGATGGGGGACACTTGTCTAAAATCAAGCGGCGTCACAACCATCAACTGTGTTGTTACGTTGGTTGATTAACGATGTTTAAAAGCTGTTCGAACCGACTTCATTGACGTTGATATGTATTGCTGACACTCATTTGAAATCATCCGTGTAACCACCCTCTGATGGGATTTCGGTGGGCTTTCACGTTGGGTGATTGAGGTGTTTGAAAGCCATCTTCACCGGCTTCATTGTCAGAACGATGGGGGACACTCGTCTAAAATCATCCGGCGTCACAACCATCAACTGGGTGGTTACGATGGTTGATTGAGGATGCTTGAAAGCTGTCTGAACTGACTTCATTGTTGGAGTTATGGATTGCTGACACTCATTTGAAATCATCCGGTGTCACCAACCTCTGATGGGATTTTGGCGGGCGTTCACTTTGGGTGATTGAGGATGTTTGAAAGCCATCTTGACTGACTTCATTGTTAGAAGGATGGGGGACACTTGTCTAAAATCAAGCGCCGTCGCAACCGTCAACTGGGTGGTAAAGTTGGTTTATTGAGGATGTTTGAAAGCTGTCTGAACCGACTTCGCTGTCGGAGTGATGTATTGCTTACACTCATTTGAATCATTCGGCGTCACCACACTCAGATGGGATTTCGGCCGGCGTTAACGTTGGGTTATTAAGGATGTTTGAAAGCCATCTTCACCGACTTCATTGCAAGAAGGATGGGGGACAATTGTCTAAAATTATGCAGCGTCACAACCATCAACTTGGTGGTTACATTTGTTGATTGAGGATGTTTGAAAGCTGTCTGAACTGACTTCACTGTCGGAGTGATGTATTGCTGACACTCATTTGAAATCATCCGGTGTCACCAACCTTTGATGGGATTTCGGCGAGCGTTCAGGTTGGGTTATTGAGGATGTTTGAAAGCCATCTTAACCGACTTCATTGTGAGAAGGATGGGGGACACTTGTCTAAAATCAAGCGCCGTCACAACCGTCAACTGGGCGGTTAAGTTGGTTGATTGAGGATGTTTGAAAGCTGTCCGAACCGACTTTGCTGTCGGAGTGATGTATTGCTTACACTCATTTGAAATCATTCGACGTCACCACAATCAGATGGGATTTCGGCCGGCCTTCACGTTGGGTTATTAAGGATGTTTGAAAGCCATCTTCACCGACTTCATTGCAAGAAGGATGGGGGACAATCGTCTAAAATCATGCAGCGTCACAACCATCAAGTGGGTGGTTACGTTCGTTGATTGAGGATGTTTGAAAGCTGTCTGAACTGACTTCATTGTCAGAGTGATGTATTGCTGACACTCATTTGATATTATCCGGTGTCACCACCCTCGGATGGGATTTCGGCAGGCCTTCACGTTGGGTGATTGAGGTGTTTGAAAGTTATCTTGACCGACTTCATTGTCTGACGGATGGGGGACACTTGTCTAAAATCATGCAGCGTCACAACCATAAACTGGGTGGTTACGTTGGTTGATTGAGGATGTTTGAAAACTGTCCGAACAGACTTCACTAACGGTGTGATGTATTGCTGACACTGATTTGAAATCATCCGTGTCACCACCCTCTGATGGGAATTCGGCAGGCGTTCATGTTGGGTGATTGAGGTGTTTGAAAGCCATCTTGACAGGCTTCATTGTCAGAAGGATGGGGGAAACTCGTCTAAAATCATGCGGTGTCACAACCGTCAACTGGTTGGTTACGTTGTTTGATTGAGGATTTTTGAAAGCTGTGCGAACCGACTTCACTGTCGGAGTGATGTATTGCCGACACTCATTTGAAATCATCCGGCGTCACCACCTTCCGATGGGATGTCGGCGGGCGTTCACGTTGGGTGATTCAGGTTGTTTGAAAGCCACCATGACCGACTTCATTGTCAGAAGGATGGGGGACACTGGTCTAAAATCAAGCGGCGTCTCAACCGTCAACTGGGTGGTTACGTTGGTTGATTGATGATGTTTGAAACCTATCCGAACCGACTTCACTAACGGTGTGATGTATTGCTGACACTCATTTGGAATCATCCGTGTCACCACCGTATGATGGGATTTCGGCAGGCATTCATGTTGGGTCATTGAGGTGTTTGAAAGCCATCTTGAACGGCTTCATTGTTAGAAGGATGGGGGACACTCGTCTAACATCATGCGGCGTCACAACCGTCAACTGGTTGGTTACGTTGTTTGATTGAGGATGTTTGAAAGTTGTCTGAACCGACTTCACTGTTGGAGTGATGTATCGCTGACACTCATTTGAAATCATCCAGCGTCACCACCCTTCGATGGGATTTTGGCGGGCGTTCAAGTTGGGTGATTGAGGATGTTTGAAAATCATCTAGACCGACTTCATTGTCAGAAGGATGGGGGACACTTGTATAAAATCAAGCGGCGTCACAACCATCAACTGTGTTGTTATGTTGGTTGATTAACAATGTTTGAAAGCTATCCGAACCGACTTCATTAACGGTGTGATGTATTGTTGACACTCATTTGAAATCATCCGTGTCACCACCCTCTGATGGGATTTCGACAGGCGTTCATGTTGGGTGATTGAGGTGTTTGAAAGCCATCTTGACCGGCTTCATTGTTAGAAGGATGGGGGACGCTCGTCTAAAATCATCCGGCGTCACAACCATCAACTGGGTGGTTACGTTGGTTGATTGAGGATGCTTGAAAGGTGTCTGAACCGACTTCATTGTTGGAGTGATGTATTGCTGACACTCATTTGAAATCATTCGGTGTCACCAACCTCTGATGGGATTTCGGCGGGCGTTCACGTTGGGTGATTGAGGATGTTTGAAAGCCATCTTGATCGACTTCATTGTCAGAAGGATGGGGGACACTTGTCTAAAATCAAGCGCCGTCACAACCGTCAACTGGGTGGTTAAGTTGGTTGATAAAGGATGTTTGAAAGCTGTCCGAACCGACTTCGCTGTCGGAGTGATGTATTGCTTACACTCATTTGAAATCATTCGGCGTCACCACACTCAGATGGGATTTCGGCCGGCGTTCACGTTGGGTTATTAAGGATGTTTGAAAGCCATCTTGACAGACTTCATTGTCTGACGGATGGGGGACACTTGTATAAAATAAAGCAGCGTCACAACCATCAACTTGGTGGTTACGTTGGTTGATTGAGGATGTTTAAAAACTGTCCGAACCGACTTCACTAATGGTGTGATGTATTGCTGACACTCATTTGAAATCATCCGTGTCACCACCCTCTGATACGAATTCGGCAGGCGTTAATGTTGGGTGATTGAGGTGTTTGAAAGCCATCTTGACCGGCTTCATTGTCAGAAGGATGGGGGAAACTCGTCTAAAATCATGCGGTGTCACAACCGTCAACTGGTTGGTTACGTTGTTTGATTGAGGATGTTTGAAAGCTGTCCGAACCGACTTCACTGTCAGAGTGATGTATTGCCGACACTCATTTGAAATCATCCGGCGTCACCACCTTCTGATGGGATGTCGGCGGGCGTTCACGTTGGGTGATTCAGGATGTTTGAAAGCCACCATGACCGACTTCATTGTGAGAAGGATGGGGGACACTGGTCTAAAATCAAGCGGCGTCTCAATCGTCAACTGGGTGGTTACGTTGGTTGATTGAGGATGTTTGAAACCTGTCCGAACCGACTTCAATAACGGTGTGATGTATTCCTAACACTCATTTGAAATCATCCGTGTCACTACCATCTGATGGGATTTCGGCAGGCGTTCATGTTTGGTGATTGAGGTGTTTGAAAGCCATCTTGAACGGCTTCATTGTTAGAAGGATGGGGGACACTCGTCTAACATCATGCGGCGTCACAACCGTCAACTGGTTGGTTACGTTGTTTGATTGAGGATGTTTGAAAGCTGTCTGAACCGACTTCACTGTTGGAGTGATGTATCGCTGACACTCATTGGAAATCAACCGGCATCACCACCCTCCGATGGGATTTTGGCGGGCTTTCAAGTTGGGTGATTGAGGATGTTTTAAAATCATCTTCACCGACTTCATTGTCAGAAGGATGGAGGACACTCTTCTAAAATCAAGCAGCGTCACAACGATCAACTGTGTTGTTACGTTGGTTGATTAACGATGTTTGAAATCTATTCGAACCGACTTCATTGACGGTGTGATGTATTGCTGACACTCATTTGAAATCATTCGTGTCACCACCCTCTGATGGGATTTCGTTGGGCTTTCACGTTGGGTGATTGAGGTGTTTGAAAGCCATCTTCACCGGCTTCATTGTCAGAACGATGGTGGACACTCGTCTAAAATCATCCGGCATCACAACCATCAACTAGGTGGTTACGTTGGTTGATTGAGGATGTTTGAAAGTTGTCTGAAACGACTTCAGTGTTGGAGTGATGTATTGCTGACACTGAATTGAAATCATCCGGTTTCACCACCCTCCGAAGGGATTTCGGCAGGCATTCACGTTGGGTGATTGAGGATGTTTGAAAGCCATCTGGACCGACTTCATTGTCAGAAGGATGGGCGACGCTTGTCTAAAATCAAGCGCCGTCACAACCGTCAACTGGGTGGTTAAGTTGGTTGATTGAGGATGTTTGAAAGCTGTCCGAACCGAGTTCGTTGTCGGAGTGATGTATTGCTTACACTCATTTGAAATCATTAGGCTTCACAACACTTAGATGGGATTTCGGCCGACGTTCACGTTGGGTTATTAAGGATGTTTGAAAGCCATCTTCACCGACTTCATTGCAAGAAGGATGGGGGACAATCGTCTAAAATTATGCAGCGTCACAACCATCAACTGGGTGGTTACATTTGTTGATTGAGGATGTTTGAAAGCTGTCTGAACTGACTTCACTGTCGGAGTGATGTATTGCTGACACCCATTTGATATTATCCGGTGTCACCACCCTCGGATGGGATTTCGGCAAGCCTTCACGTTGGGTGATTGAGGTGTTTGAAAGCCATCTTGACCGACTTCATTGTCTGACGGATGGGGGACACTTGTCTAAAATCAAGCGGCGTCACAACCATCATTTGGGTGGTTACGTTGGTTGATTGAGGATGTTTGAAAACTGTCCGAACCAACTTCACTGACGATGTGATGTATTGCTGACACTCATTTGAAATCATCCGTGTCACAACCCTCTGATGGGAATTCGGCAGGCGTTCATGTTGGGTGATTGAGGTGTTTGAAAGCCATCTTCACCGGCTTCATTGTCAGAAGGATGGGGGAAACTCGTCTAAAATCATGTGGTGTCACAACCGTCAACTAGTTAGTTACGTTGTTTGATTGAGGATGTTTGAAAGCTATCCGAACCGACTACACTGTCGGAGTGATGTATTGCGACACTCATTTGAAATCATCCGGCGTCACCACCTTCCGATGGGATGTCGGCGGGCGTTCACGTTGGGTGATTCAGGATGTTTGAAAGCCACCATGACCGACTTCATTATCAGAAGGATGGGGGACACTGGTCTAAAATCAAGCGGCGTCTCAACCGTCAACTGGGTGGTTAAGTTGGTTGATTGAGGATGTTTGAAAGCTGTCTGAACCGAGTTCGTTGTCGGAGTGATGTATTGCTTACACTCATTTGAAATCATTAGGCGTCACCACACTTAGATGGGATTTCGGTCGGCGTTCACGTTGGGTTATTAAGGATGTTTGAAAGCCATCTTCACCGACTTCATTGCAAGAAGGATGGGGGACAATCGTCTAAAATTATGCAGCGTCATAACCATCAACTGGGTGGTTACATTTGTTGATTGAGGATGTTTGAAAGCTATCTGAACTGACTTCACTGTCGGAGTGATGTATTGCTGACACTCATTTGATATTATCCGGTGTCACCACCCTCGGATGGGATTTCTGCAAGCCTTCATGTTGGGTGATTGAGGTGTTTGAAAGCCATCTTGACCGACTTCATTGTCTGACGGATGGGGGACACTTGTGTAAAATCAAGCGGCGTCACAACCATCATTTGGGTGGTTACGTTGGTTGATTGAGGATGTTTGAAAACTGTCTGAACCGACTTCACTGACGGTGTGATGTATTGCTGACACTCATTTCAAATCATCCGTGTCACCACCCTCTGATGGGAATTCGGCAGGCGTTCATGCTGGGTGATTGAGGTGTTTGAAAGCCATCTTCACCGGCTTCATTGTCAGAAGGATGGGGGAAACTCGTCTAAAATCATGTGGTGTCACAACCGTCAACTGGTTAGTTACGTTGTTTGATTGAGGATGTTTGAAAGCTGTCTGAACTGACTTCACTGTCGGAGTGATGTATTGCTGACACTCATTTGATATTATCCGGTGTCACCACCCTCGGATGGGATTTCGGCAAGCCTTCACGTTGGGTGATTGAGGATGTTTGAAAATCATCTTGACCGACTTCATTGTCAGAAGGATGGGGGACACTTTTCTAAAATCAAGCGGCGTCACAACCATCAATTGTGTTGTTACGTTGGTTGATTAACGATGTTTGAAAGCTGTTCGAACGGACTTCATTGACGGTGTGATGTATTGTTGACACTCATTTGAAATCATCCGTGTCACCACCCTCTGATGGGATTTCTGTGGGCTTTCACGTTGGGTGATTGAGGTGTTTGAAAGCCATCTTCACCGGCTTCATTGTCAGAACGATGGTGGACACTCGTCTAAAATCATCCGGCGTCACAACCATCAACTAGGTGGTTACGTTTGTTGATTGAGGATGTTTGAAAGTTGTTTGAACCGACTTCAGTGTTGGAGTGATGTATTGCTGACACTGAATTGAAATCATCCAGTTTCACCACCCTCCGAAGGGATTTCGGCAGGCGTTCACGTTGGGTGATTGAGGATGTTTGAAAGCCATCTTGACCGACTTCATTGTCAGAAGGATGGGGGAAACTTGTCTAAAATCAAGCGCCGTCAAAACCGTCAATTGGGTGGTTAAGTTGGTTGATTGTGGATGTTTGAAAGAAGTCGATACCGACTTCGCTGTTGGAGTGATTTATTACTTACACTCATTTGAATTCATTCGGCGTCACCACACTCTGATGGGATTTCGACATGCATTCATGTTGGGTGATTGAGGTGTTTGAAAGACATCTTGACCGGCTTCATTGTTAGAAGGATGGGGGACACTCGTCTAAAACCATCCGGCGTCACAACCATCAACAGGGTGGTTACGTTGGTTGATTGAGGATGCTTGAAAGCTGTCTGAACCGACATCATTATTGGAGTGATGTATTGCTGACACTCATTTGAAATCATCCGGTGTCACCAACCTCTGATGGGATTTCGGCGGGCGTTCACGTTGGGTGATTGAGGATATTTGAAAGCCATCTTGACCGACTTCATTGTCAGAAGGATGGGGGACGCTTGTCTAAAATCAAGCGCCGTCACAACCGTCAACTGGGTGGTTAAGTTGGTTGATTGAGGATGTTTGAAAGCTGTCCGAACCGAGTTCGTTGTCGGAGTGATGTATTGCTTACACTCATTTGAAATCATTAGGCGTCACCACACTTAGATGGGATTTCGGCCGGCGTTCACGTTGGGTTATGAAGGATGTTTGAAAGCCATCTTCACCGACTTCATTGCAAGAAGGATGGGTGACAATCGTCTAAAATTATGCAGCGTCACAACCATCATTTGGGTGGTTACGTTGGTTGATTGAGGATGTTTGAAAACTGTCCGAACCGACTTCACTGACGGTGTGATGTATTGCTGACACTCATTTGATATTATCCGATGTCACCACCCTCGGATGGGATTTCGGCAAGCCTTCACGTTGGGTGATTGAGGTGTTTGAAAGCCATCTTAACCGACTTCTTTGTCTGACGGATGGGGGACACTTGTTTAAAATCAAGTGGTGTCACAACCGTCAACTGGTTTGTTACGTTGTTTGATTGAGGATGTTTGAAAGCTATCCGAACCGACTTCACTGTCGGAGTGATGTATTGCCGACACTCATTTGAAATCATCCGGCGTCACCACCCTCCGATGGGATTTTTGCAGGTGTTGACATTGGGTGATTGAGGTGTTTGAAAGCCATCTTAACCGACTTCATTGTCAGAGAGATGGTAGACACTCGTCTAAAATCATCCGGTGTCACAACCATAGACTGGGTGGTTACGTTTTAAATCTGTCCGAATCGACTTCACTGTAGGAGTATGTATTGCTGCCACTCATTTGAAATCATCTTGCGTCACCACCATTCGGTGGGATTTCAGCGGGCGTTCACGTTGGGTGATTAGGATTTTTTAAAGCCATCTTGATAGACTTCATTTGTGGACACTCGTCTAAAATCATCCACCATCACAACCATCAACTGGGTGGTTACGTTTGTTTATTGTGGTTGTTTGAAAGTTGTCTGAACCGACATCACTGTCGGAGTGATGTATTTCTGAAACTCATTTGAAATCATCCGGCGTCACACCCCTCCGACGGGATTTCAGCGAGCGTTCACGTTGTGTGATTTAGGATGTTTGAAAGCCATCTGGACCGACTTCACGGTCAGAAGGATGGGGGACGGCGCCACAACAATAAACTTGCTGGTTACGTTGGTTGATTGCGGATGTTTGAAAGCTGTCTGAACCGACTTCAATGTCGGAGTGATGTATTGCTGACACTCATTTGAAATCATCCGGCGTCACCACCCTCCGATGGGATTTCTGCGTGCGTTCACGTTGGGTGATTAAGGATGTTTGAAAGCCATCTTGACCGATTTCATCGTCAGGAGGATGGAGGAAACTTGTCTAAAATCAAGCGGCGTCACAACCATCAACTGGGTGGTTACGTTGGTTGAGTGAGGATGTTTGAAAGCTGACCGAAACGACTTCACTGACGGTGTGATGTATTGCTGACACTCATTGGAAATCATCCGTGTCACCACCCTCTGATGGGATTTCAGCGGGCGTTCACATTGGGTGATTTAGCTGTTTGATAGCCATCTTGACCGGCTTCATTGTCAAATGGATGGGGGACACTCGTCTAAAATCATCCGGCGTCACAACCATCAACTGGGTGGTTACGTTGGTTGATTGAGGATGTTTGAAAGCTGTCTGAACCGACTTCACTGTTGGAGTGATGTATTGCTAACACTCATTTGAAATCATCCGGCGTCACCACCATCCGATGGGATTTTGGCGGGCGTTCACGTAGGGTGATTGAGGATGTTTGAAAACAATCTTGACCGACTTCATTGTTAGAAGGATGGGGGACACTTGTCTAAAATCAAGCGGCGTCACAACCATCAACTAGGTGGTTACGTTGGTTGATTGAGGATGTTTGAAAGCTGTTCGAACCGACTTCACTGACGGTGTGATGTATTGCTGACATTCATTTGAAATCATCCGTGTCACCACCCTCTGATGGGATTTCGGTGGGCTTTCACGTTGGGTGATTGAGATGTTTGAAAGCCATCTTGACCGGCTCGATTGTCAGAAGGATGGGGGACACTCGTCTAAAATCATCCGGCGTCACAACCATCAACTGGGTGGTTACGTTGGTTGATTGAGGATGTTTGAAAGCTGTCTAAACAAACTTCATTGTTGTAGTGATGTCTTGCTGACACTCATATGAAATCATCTGGTGTCACCACCCTCCGATGGGATTGCAGCGGGCGTTCACGTTGGGTGATTGAGGTTGTTTGAAAGCCATCTTGACCGACTTCATTGTCAGAAGGATGGGGGACACTTGTCTTAAATCAAGCGGCGTCACAACCGTCAACTGGGTGGTTAAGTTGGTTGATTGAGGATGTTTGAAAGCTGTCCTAACCGACTTCGCTGTCGGAGTGATGTATTGCTTACACTCATTTGAAATCATTCTGTGTCACAACCCTTCGATGGGATTTCGGCCGGTGTTCACGTTGGGTTATTGAGGATGTTTGAAAGCCATCTTCATCGACTTCATTGCTAGAAGGATGGTGGACACTCGTCTAAAATCATGCAGTGTCACAACCATCAACTTGTTGGTTACGTTTGTTGATTGAGGATATTTGAAAGCTTTCCCAACTGACTTCACTGTAGGAGTGATGTATTGCTGACACTGGTTTGAAATTATCCGGCGTCACCACCCTCCGATGGGATTTCAGCAGGCGTTCACATTGGGCGATTTAGGTGTTTGAAAGCTATCTTGACCGGCTTCATTGTCAGATGGATGGGGGACACTCGTCTAAAATCATCCGGCGTCACAACCATCAACTGGGTGGTTACGTTGGTTTATTGAGGATGTTTGAAAGCTGTCTGAACTTTCTTCACTATTGGAGTGATGTATTGCATACACTCATTTGAAATCATCCGGTGTCACCACCCTCCGATGGGATTTCGCCGAGCGTTCACGTTGGCGGATGGAGGATGTTTGAAAGCCATCTTGACTGACTTCATTGTCAGAAGGATGGGGGACACTCGTCTAAAATACTGTGGCTTCACAACCATCAACTGGGTGGTTACGTTGGTTGATTGAGGATGTTTGAAAGCTGTCCGAACCGACTTCACTGTCGGAGTGATTTATGGCTGACACTCATTTGAAATCATCCGGCGTCACCATCCTCCGATGGGATTTTGGCGGGCGTTCTCGTAGAGTGATTGAGGTTGTTTGAAAGCCATCTTGACCGACTTCATTGTCAGAAGGATGGGGGACACTTGTCTAAAATCAAGCGGCGTCACAACGATCAACTAGTTGGTTACGTTGGTTGATTGAGGATCTTTGAAAGCTGTTCGAACCGACTTCACTGACGGTGTGAGGTATTGCTGACACTCATTTGAAATCATCCGTGTCACCACCCTCTGATGGGATTTCGGTGGGCTTTCACGTTGGGTGATTGAGGTGTTTGAAAGCCATCTATACCGGCTTCATTGTAAGAAGGATGGGGGACACACGTCTAAAATCATCCGGCGTCACAACCATCAACTGGTGGTTACGTTGGTTGATTGAGGATGTTTGAAAGCTGTCTGAACTAACTTCATTGTTGTAGTGATGTCTTGCTGACACTCATATGAAATCAGTCTGTGTCACAACCCTCCGATGGGATTGCAGCGCGTGTTCACGTTGGGTGATTGAGGTTGTTTGAAGCCCATCTTGACCGACTTCATTGTCAGAAGGATGGGGGACACTTGTCTAAAATCAAGCGCCGTCACAATCGTCAACTGGGTGGTTAAGTTGGTTGATTGAGGATGTTTGAAAGCTGTCCGAACCGACTTCGCTGTCTGAGTGATGCATTGCTTACACTCATTTGAAATCATTCTGCGTCACCACCCTCCGATGGGATTTCGGCCGGCGTTCACGTTGGGTTATTGAGTATGTTTGAAAGCCATCTTCACCGACTTCATTGCCAGAAGGATGGGGGACACTCGTCTAAAATCATGTAGCGTCACAACCATCAACTGGGTGGTTACGTTTGTTGATTGAGGATGTCTGAAATTTTTCCGAAACGACTTCACTAACGGTGTGATGTATTGCTGACACTCATTGGAAATCATCCGTGTCACCACCCTCCGATGGGATTTTTCCGGGCGTTCACGTTGGGTGATGGAGGTTGTTTGAAAGCCATCTGGACCGACTTCATTGTCAGAAGGATGGGGGACACTCGTCTAAAATCCTGCGGCATCACAACCATCAACTGGGTGGTTACGTTGGTTGATTGTGGATGTTTGAAAGTTGTCCGATCTGACTTCACTGTCGGAGTGATTTATTGCTGACACTCATTTGAAATCATGCGGCGTCACCACCCTCCGTTGGGATTTTGGCGGGCGTTCACGTTGGGTGATTGAGGATGTTTGAAAGCCATCTTGACCGACTTCATTGTCAGAAGGATGGGGGACACTTGTCTAAAATCAAGCGGTGTCACAACAATAAACAAGGTGGTTACGTTGGTTGATTGAGGATGTTTGAAAGCTGTTCGAACCGACTTCACTGACTGTGTGATGTATTGCAGACACTCATTTGAAATCATCCGTGTCACCACCCTCTGATGGGATTTCGATTGGCTTTCACGTTGGGTGATTTAGATGTTTGAAAGCCATCTTGACCGGCTTCATTGTCAGAAGGATGGGGGACACTCGTCTAAAATCATCCGGCGTCTCAACCATCAACTGGGTGGTTACGTTGGTTAATTGAGGATGTTTGAAAGCTGTCTGAACCGACTTCATTGTTGTAGTGATGTCTTGCTGACACTCATATGAAATCATCTGGTGTCACAACCGTCCGATGGGATTGCAGCGGGCGTTCACGTTCTGTGATTGAGGTTGTTTGAAAGCCATCTTGACCGACTTCATTGTCAGAAGGATGGGGGACACTTGTCTAAACTCAAGCGCCGTAACAACCATCAACTGGGTGGTTAAGTTCTTCAGTTGGATGTGATCCTTCACAGTCTTCCAAACTATGATGAGATACTGAATGATGTGAGTGGGCACTTCTCTCTCACTAGGGATTTCGAAATCTCTCTCTCGTTTTTCTCTCTTGATTTCGTGTGACACACTTTGCAAAGCAAAGTTTTCTCAAACAAACACACATGCATACAAAGAGAGGAGAGGGGCTGCTATAAATAGGAAAAGGGAAGATCATAACTTTCCAAATAAACAGTTTCCTCTTTTACTGTGTAATTGAATAACTGCCTTATTTAGTGTGATTCACCACTTTCCTATTTGGGCTAGGCTTTAATTAGCAATTAAATGACAATTTAAATTAAAAAATAATTATTAGGAAAAAGCAATGATGTGGCCGGCCATGGTGTGAATGGGCCTCACATGGATTTTGCAGTTTCCTCAATTTTATTTCTATTTCTCCAAAAATGCCATTTTTCCAATTCTAATCATTTAAATGCCAAAACCAATTATTTAATAACTAAAATAGATTATTAAATAATATTGCCTTTTAAAATTAATTATTAATTTAGACATGCAAAGTCTCATAATTAATAATTAAACCTAGAAACCCTCTTATTTACAATTTCATTCCTAAACTATGAGAATTCACAAATTAGACATAGTCTAACTTTTAGAATTATAATTGATTAATCATAAATCAATTATAGAGTCCTACAAACAGTATAATCTCAACTAGAATGGGGACCATGGATCTATATTCTGAGCTTCCAATAAGTTGAACCGATTTACCAAGTAAATCCCTAACTTATTAATTCCTCGTTGAATCCACTCTTAGAACTTGGAATTGCACTCTCAGACTTATATAGAGCATATCATATGTTTCACGATATCAATATGCTATCTCATTTAACCATTGTTATAATCTTAATGTGATTTAGAGATCCTCTATATAGATGATTTACATCGAGACGGGACCAATTTACCGTTTACACCCCTCAATGTATTTTGCCCAAATGAACACTTAGTTACCTGTAAATGATGTTTTAGTGATCTAATATATAGTCACTGAAACAAGAGCTCATCCATTTACTTCTATTTAACTAAGCTCAAAAGGAATCATCACTTTACTTCTATACACCAGTAGAAGCTATAGATTTCCTTATTTATGTTTAGCACTCCCTACTCAGTTATGCTATCATGTTCCCAAAATATATGTATTATCCTGACTCAAAGCAGGCTTTAACTAATAAATCAAAGAACAAGAATAGAACTCCTGAGATTGAGCCTAAGCATATCAGGATTTAGATTCTCTTAATCTAAGATCAACTTCTGACATTGACTTGGAAAGATACAACGGTAAGTTTACAATATCTTTAACCAAGTTCAATATCGGTCCAGTCCAATGCATACTCCATGCATTCGAAACCAGTATACTTTGCCAATGTTCTGGAAAGAACATAACACTTACTCCAAGTGTAAGTATACTTCATCGCTGATTATCACATCAGTGTAAATCCAAAATACTGATGAACAGGGACCAAATCTTTTGAATCATATAATCACAATCACATTCCACTGTATTGACGATACTGTAATTGCGAATAACTATATGTTCTGGATTTAACTGATTTTGTGCATATATCAAGTATATGTATTAAACCATAAACATGTAACATACATGTAATCATAATTCACTTCTAAATTGATAACTAATCAGATTGTAATGAGTTTTATTTAGGGCATAAAACCCAACAAAGTCCCACTTGCACTAACATAAAACAAGTTGTGCATTACAATCAATATTTTGTCTTGATCCTCTGATCAAGTGTTGTATCTTTGAATCCACCCATATATCTGGAATCAGGTTCATGAGACACATGAAACCTTCCTAAGTTATGCTTTACTCATCAAGGGATACTGAAATCCTTACTGCCCATTAAGTACATCTGGACAACCAGAAGACATATCTCTCAAATTTTAAAATTTGGAATTGAGATAATTCAGTGTAGAATTTTCTTCAGTAAAATAACTTTCTGGTAATTTTGAATTTACAAAGTTATATCTTCTCTAATGAAGCTTGAATTATTATAGATGGGTTTTAACACTCTTCTATAATGATTCCTCCACCCCCAGAGTAACCACCATCTCACAATGAGTCGGTGTGCATATCAGGATCACTAATGCATAGTTCCTTAATAACATATACGTCACTTTTGTAAATCTTTCTTGATTGTCCCTTAATGTTCCCATTTGATTACATCTCAGATGGCTCCCACTCAATAGCAGATGTCTGGTTAGAAACTTTTAACCTTTTACTATTGTTTCTGGGAACATCTCATTGTGACTTATTATCTTAAGCCGAAACTGTAAGTTTCTTTAAGATTAGTTCAACAACATAGCAGTCTAGTATTTGAAGTGAAAAATACTTGCTAGAGATTTAAGCAATCAAATCAAGATACCATAAAATGTTATGAGAAATAGACATCTTGAATCAGTCTTTCGAATAGACTATGCAAGAATTCTTCTCATTCTCATAATTCTGATAAGTTATTTCTATCCATGTGAATGGTTAGACTTTGTTTTTATCAGAGGTGTTCTTAAGTTCCTATCACAATTATCAACCAAACGAAGATGGGTAAAGAATTTTAATATTCTCCCACTCAACTAAGGTAATGCGAAACATTATCAAAGAACTTTAATGGTATCAATAACTATTACAACAGTAAATCTAAACTGGAACATATAATCAAGATCAAGAATTTATTCTGATAATAGCTAATTTATTATATTATTTCCATGTTTAAAATTATGTGTCACAAAGGGTACTGTAGAATAAACTCCACCCCTAAGTTTATAGAGATTATGGTCCACCCCTAAAGGTTGTAAATCTCTAAGTGTGATAGAGAGTCTGTGGAGTTGAATATAATCCAGAGTTCATTAGATATAAAAAATCGTTTGAACTGCATATTATTCTTAACTTTTCTCCACCCCTATCAGATCAAAAGATCTTTTTATTAAACAAATTCTCAAATAATTGTTTTTGAAACCAACAATTATTCATAATAGTGTTTATGTAGTAATAACTCTGTAAAGAGTTTAAATACTTTTTGAATTTGCATCAATAATAAAGACACATACACATTCAAACATAATAAATATAATAATCGGTAATAGATAAAATAAAGAACTGAAGATCAACTCATAAATTGCAATATAATTGAAAAAGATATTTTATTATAAACCAAAAAATTGTTTGCAATATTTATGAGAACCAAACAGGGAATTAAGATCCCAAACTTGAAATCCAAATTGTTTAAACAATTAATTTAAATGAAAGAGCTTCTTCTTTATTGTAGACAATCTCCATCCACCATCCAGCTTTCTAATCCAACTCGTTAAGACAGTACCCGAGTTTAAGAAGCTTTAGCTATAAGAAGAATAATAAACAAGGTTAGTAGTCCAGAATTATTAATCCAAAAGGATAATAATTCACTAAAAACATATCAGTTTATAAAGAAAATACCTTGTTTCTTTGCGAGATACTTAGGACATTGGGATTTCCAATGGCCTTTTTTATTGCAGTAGAAACATTTTCCTTTTTGTGTATTGCCAGAAGCTCCAGCATTTTTGTTCCTAGCTGCATTCGCAGCTTGAGCTCGCTTCTTGGCATTTTTCCACTTCTTCTTATGATGGGATTTGGAAGTAGAAGCAACAAGTGCTTCAGGATTACTTGTCTTATTACCATTTCCAGAATTCTGAGGTTTATTCCCTCTTTTCTTGGGACCTCCAATGAAATTTTCATATGTCTGAAGGTCATTGACTAAAGTATGAAAGTCTTGTTCCTTCTTATTCATGACATAATTTGATGTGTAGGGCAGAAAATCTGGAGTCAGGCTATTCAAGATGAGACTCACTTGAGTAGTCTGATCCATTTCAGCACCATGATTCTGGGCTTCTTGGAAATAACTAGCCATCAGGAGAAGGTGATCACGCACATTCTGATGGGGTTCCATCCGTGCGTTGATGAATTTCTTAGTCGCGTCGAAACGAGACTGAATAGATGCCATACCGAATAGCTCAATTAACTGCGTCATGATTTCTGCAGCCGTGACAGTGTTTGCAAACCTTGTTTTCAAGGTGTCAACCATGCTGGAAAGCATGAAGTAACGAGCTCTATTGTTAGCATTATGCCAACGCTCGAACTTCTCTTTTACAACTTTGGTTGCATTGTCACTTGGCTGCTAAGGGGATGGCTCAGTCAACACAAACGAGGCACTTTCACCTATGAGAGCAATATGAATGTTCTCTCTCCACTTTGGGAAGTTAGACCCATTTAGCTTATTTTCAGTTAATAGTGACAACATGGGATTTGACATTTCAATTCAGGATACTACAAGATAATACATAGATATCAGTTATGGTTTATCACAAAATCTCATTTAGAAATTATCAGCATACAGCAAGTAGGAATGACTAGAGAAAATACAAAAAAAATTCAAACCTAAATAATTTCCAAGGTTTTCAACAAACTGATATCAGTATCCCGTTTAGGCGAGAGTCAAAGCTATCATTCATTGAATAGAGTTGTCAGCTCATCTAGACTAGCAAACATTCTAGCAACCTTTTATTCGATCGAAAGGAGAATCCGACGTTGTCCCGTTTAGGCGAGAGTCAAGGTCATTCTTATTTCATGAGCTTCTACCATTGTTTCATATGTTTGTAAGTCTTATACAGTACCCACCATTAGGGTGGTTAATACTAATATAAAACACTTACAAACATACTTATCTTTCGACATTAAACGACGCTAACTTGCTAATGAACGTTCCTCCATTAGGGAGGATTACTCACTAAAACAATAGCTATGTAAAACCAACAATGGAGATCGAATATCTCAATAATAAAGCTCATTATTTAAATTGTATTTTCTTCTATTATTTATTTATTTTAAATCTATATATATATTTATTAAATTTTAAGTTGGTTAGTTGGTTAGTTGTAGATAACTAAATATCAACTTAAATAGGAATATTTAATGAAAAATTTAAATTAAGCTTCAGATAGAATCTAGATGGTTATAATTCTATATTTAATTAAATACAAGAAAATACATATAGTTTAGCTTAGAATAAAAAATTCCTTAAACTATATTTTTCTTAAATTAATTTCGAAATAAATGAAATTAATTATGTTGCTAATCAATTTTATTAGGTTAAACTAGTTTAATTAACCTAGTACAGTTATTCAAATCAGGCAAATGGGCCTTCACAATTGGGGTGGTTTGTGTGAGGGGGTGCTGGGTTCAGTATGTCGTACCCACTTCTATGGCTCCCAACTCTCACACAAGGCCCAAAAGAGAGGAATTTAACCTTAATAAGAACAACTGTTATTAATTGAATAGGCCCAAAAACTAAATGGGCCTAAATAAATTCTATCAATAACGATGATAATTTATTTTAGCAACATTAACCTATATGCAACTATAATAAAATTAAACACATAGGCTCACACAGGCACACTTTGGATGGGTCCTATCATGTTGCTAGGTCATACACAGATGAAAGAAGATTGTAAATTATACCTGTTACAAATTATTATCTTGACCAAGGGAGCCATCAGATCATTAGATCTGGCAAAAAGTAACCATGGCTATTTGCAATCAAGTAATAATAGGTTTTGAAAACTTACAAACAAGCTAAAACACATACTCCTGCAACAAGGTTAGCTAGATAGTTGGATGTTGGATTTATTTAATTTTAAATTAAATTATTAATTTCGAAATAATTAATTAAATAAATAAAATATTTATTTTTTGAAAATTTCAAAAAAAATAAAAAAAAAATTCGAAAATTTAAAAAAAAAATTAAATTTAAAATTAAACCTACAATTTTGAAAAATTAGGTTTCAACCAACCTAAATATCATTTCAAAAATTTGCTAACTACTTTTAAAAATTAAATGTTATTTTAAAAATAAAAATTAAATAAAAATTAGAAAAGATAAATAAAATATCTTTTCAGATTTTAAATTTAATTTAAATAAATAAAATAACAAAATTTAAAAGTTAGCAAAATATCTTACATCTATTTAAAATTACATGATTATAAATATCTTATTTTAAATTTAAATAAGGTCAAAATATCTAAAAAGATTTAATTTAAAAAAAAAAAATCTTAAAAGATAAGATATAATTAAAAATATCTTAAAATATCTCAAAAGATAAGATATTTTAAAAATATCTTAAAAGATTTTATAAATATCTTAAATTTTAAAAAAAAATAAGATATAATCAAATTTAAAAATAAGATAGATATTTAAGCAAGAAGATAAATACTAATTCTATTCGAATTCAAATTACACTAATATCTTGAATTAAATTAAAAAAAAATATTAAATTAATTCAAAATGATAATTAGAATTGAATTAGGAATAGTAATAGTATATATACAAAACCATACAAAAAATTGGAAGTTAATTACATGAAAAAGCATGAAAAATCGAAGAAAAACGAAAAAATTCGAAACTGTACGGACAGTTCTGCGATCGCAGGAAAATATCAGCACAGCCTCGATTTTTTCAAATCTTCATAAAATCATAACTAATTCAAATAAAATCCAAATTAAGTTCTGTAAAAGGTTAACTTGCTTAATTTTTTCCATACTATCCAATAAAAATAATTCCAGAGATGAAATCGGAATTATTTTTCACGAAAATTTCACAAACATCAATCAATCATCAAATAACACTCAATACAACATGATACCATCCAAAGAACATACAAACAATCGTTTTAAAGTCCAAATTTCCTGCAAGTAAATCAATTACCATGGCTCTGAGGCCAGTTGTTGGAAATTATTTTACCAGGATCTTAGATCTACTCACAAGTATGTTTATTAACATCCTAAATAAGAACTTTCTAAAACGATAGATTAAACACATATAAAGTTTAAGAAACCTTACATTGGGTGCAGCGGAATATAATGACTTCTTCCGTTCAGATATCTAGCCCTTGATTCCTTTCTGTAGCAGAGCATTATCAATATCTGAACCTGGATCTCTTTCTCTGAATCTTTGATGCTGAAACTCCTTTGCTGATGATCTTTCTTCACGATCTTCCTCACTATGATTGAGGTATTGCTTGATGTGTGTGGGCACTACTCTAATCACTAAGGATTTCGAAATATTGAAGAGGGAAGGAGAAAGAGAAGGGTCAGCCAAAGATAGGGAGAGAGAAGGCTTAGTTTTTTCTGAATCAGAAGTGTAGAAATTTAAGTGTAAATTTCCTGAAGCCTTCACTATCTATTTATAGCATTCCACTAGGGTTAGGTTTGAATTATTTGGCATTAAAATAATGAAAAAATCAGTTTAAATTTCCTACAAAAGTGGCTGGCCCTATACAAGTGGATTTGGGCCTCACTTTTTGCAATTTTGCAGTTTTATCTTTTCTGCATCTGATTTTCTCAAAAACGCCAATTTTCTAATTCAACCATTTAAATGCCAATTCTAACTATTTAATAACTATAAATAATTATTAAATAATATTGTCATTTATCATATTTATTAATTGAACCATACAAAGTATCATAATTAACAAATATGCCCCTTAAACTCTTTCTTTACAATTTCGCCCTTACTTAGTGAAAAATTCACAAATAGACATAGTCTAATTCGTGAATTATAATTGATTAATCAAAACCAATTACATGAGTCTTACAAGCAATATTATCTCAACTAGTGGGGGGACCATGGGTCTATATAACCGAGCTTCCAATAAGTAGATCAAGAATTTAGCACTAAAATTCACTAACTTATTAATTCTTCGTTGAATCCACGCATAGAACTTAGAATTGCACTCTCAGTATATAGAATGCTCTATATGTTCCACCATATAGACACATCATTAGTTATCCATTGTTATAATCCTAATGTGATCAATGATCCTCTATATGAATGATCTACACTGTAAAGGGATTAAATTACCGTTACACCCTACAATGTGTTTATTCCTTAAAACACTTGACCCCGTATAAATGATATTTCAGCTTATGTGAAATGAGTACTCCACCATTTATGTTCGTTTGGTCAAGCTCGAAGGAGATCATCCTTTGCTTACTATTCGCCAGATAGAAGCTATAGATTCCATGTTTATGATAGCGCTCCCACTCAATTGCACTATCGTGTTCCCAAAATGTACGTATGACCCTGACCTAAAAGTAGGCTTAACTAACAAATCAAAGAACACGAATAGCCTTTCAAGATTGAGCCTAATCATAACAGGATTAAGATCATTTGATCTAGGATCAACTAGGCGATATTGACTTGAATAGATATTACGGTAAGTTTAATAAATCTAAGTCAAAGTTCAATATCGGTCCCTTCCGATGCATACTCCATGCATCCAACCTGAGCTTTACTTTAACCAATGTTCTGGAAAGAACATAGTATTTCTCCAAATACAAGTAAACTCTTGTTGTAGATTATCATATCAGTAAAACCCTGTGTCTGATAAATCTAGGAAACTTTATTCACATAGTCATGTTTACTCTCCAATGTGTTGACGACACAATAAACAGGATCAAGTATGTGAAAAGGGTTTCAGATGAATTTATACATTATGTACATATAAGCATGAAATAAATCATGTGAACCATGCAACATTAAATGTTATTTCTGATCTATATTAATAAGTAAATCTGATTATATTGAAATGAGTTTTATTTAGGGCATAAAACCCAACAGGTAGGGTGATCACGACCCAAGTTTTTCCCGATTTTCAAAAATTCATAACTAATTCAAATTAAATCGAAATCGAGTTCTGTAAAAAAGTAAATTGCTTAGAATTTTCCAAACTATCCAATAAAAATAATTCCAGATACAAACAATCAATTATTTTTCCCAGAATTCACAAACATCAATCAAACATCAATATGACACAACATGAAACCATCCAAATCACAAGCAAATCGTTTTAAGTCCAAATTTCTTGCAAGCAAATCAATTACCATGGCTCTGATACCAGTTGTTGGTATTATATTTATCCAGGATCTTAGATCTATTTGCAAGTATGTTGATTTAACAACCTAATATTGAACTTCTAAAACGATGAACTAAACACATAAAAGTTAAGAATAACTTACAGTGATTGCAGCGGAATTAATGTCTCCTTCCACTCAGATCTCTAACCCTTGATTCCCGTCCGTAGCGAGTATAATCAAGATCTGAGCCCGAAAGTTCTTCAGTTGGATGTGATCCTTCACAGTCTTCCAAACTATGATGAGATACTGAATGATGTGAGTGGGCACTTCTCTCTCACTAGGGATTTCGAAATCTCTCTCTTGTTTTTCTCTCTTGATTTTGTGTGACACACTTTGCAAAGCAAAGTTTTCTCAAGCAAACACACATGCATACAAAGAGAGGAGAGGGGCTGCTATAAATAGGAAAAGGGAAGATCATAACTTTCCAAATAAACAGTTTCCTCTTTTACTGTGTAATTGAATAACTGCCTTATTTAGTGTGATTCACCACTTTCCTATTTAGGCTAGGCTTTGATTAGCAATTAAATGACAAATTAAATTGAAAAATAATAATTGGGAAAAAGCAATGATGTGGCCGGCCATGGTGTGAATGGGCCTCACATGGATTTTGCAGTTTCCTCAATTTTATTTCTATTTCTCCAAAAATGCCATTTTTCCAATTCTAATCATTTAAATGCCAAAACCAATTATTTAATAACTAAAATAGATTATTAAATAATATGGCCATTTAAAATTAATTATTAATTTAGACATGCAAAGTCTCATAATTAATAATTAAACCTAGAAACCCTCTTATTTACAATTTCATCCCTAAACTGTGAGAATTCACAAATTTTACATAGTCTAACTTTTAGAATTATAATTGATTAATCATAAATCAATTATAGAGTCCTACAAACAGTATAATCTCAACTAGAATGGGGACCATGGATCTATATTCTGAGCTTCCAATAAGTTGAACCGATTTACCAAGTAAATCCCTAACTTATTAATTCCTCGTTGAATCCACTCTTAGAACTTGGAATTGCACTCTCAGACTTATATAGAGCATATCATATGTTTCACGATATCAATATGCTATCTCATTTAACCATTGGTATAATCTTAATGTGATTTAGAGATCCTCTATATAGATGATTTACATCGAGACGGGACCAATTTACCGTTTACACCCCTCAATGTATTTTGCCCAAATGAACACTTAGTTACCTGTAAATGATGTTTTAGTGATCTAATATATAGTCACTGAAACAAGAGCTCATCCATTTACTTCTATTTAACTAAGCTCAAAAGGAATCTACACTTTACTTCTATACACCAGTAGAAGCTATAGATTTCCTTATTTATGTTTAGCACTCCCTATTCAGTTATGCTATCATGTTCCCAAAATATATGTATTATCCTGACTCAAAGCAGGCTTTAACTAATAAATCAAAGAACAAGAATAGCACTCCTGAGATTGAGCCTAAGCATATCAGGATTTAGATTCTCTTAATCTAAGATCAACTTCTGACATTGACTTGGAAAGATACAACGGTAAGTTTACAATATCTTTAACCAAGTTCAATATCGGTCCAGTCCAATGCATACTCCATGCATTCGAAACCAGTATACTTTGCCAATGTTTTGGAAAGAACATAACACTTACTCCAAGTGTAAGTATACTTCATCGCTGATTATTAGATCAGTGTAAATCCAAAACACTGATGAACAGGGACCAAATCTTTTGAATCATATAATCACAATCACATTCCACTGTATTGACGATACTGTAATTGTGAATAACTATATGTTCTGGATTTAACTGATTTTGTGCATATATCAAGTATATGTATTAAACCATAAACATGTAACATACATGTAATCATAATTCACTTCTAAATTGATAACTAATCAGATTGTAATGAGTTTTATTTAGGGCATAAAACCCAACAGGGGGAAACTTTTCTAAAATCAAGCACCGTCAGAACCGTCAACTGGATGGTTAAGTTGGTTGATTGTGGATGTTTGAAAGCTGTCGGAACCGACTTCGCTGTCGGAGTGATGTATTGCTTACACTCATTTGAAATCATTCGGCATCACCACCCTCTGATGGGATTTCGACAGGCATTCATGTTGGGTGATTGAGGTGTTTGAAAGCCATCTTGACCGACTTCATTGCCGGAAGGATGGGGGACACTCGTCTAAAATCATGCAGCGTCACAACCATCAACTGGGTGGTCAGGTTGGTTGATTGAGGATGTTTGAAAGTTGTTCGAACCGACTTCACAAACGGTGTGATGTATTGGTGACACTCATTTGAAATCATCCGGTGTCACCACCCTCCAATGGGATTTCGGCGGGCGTTCACGTTGGGTGATGGTGGATGCTTGAAAGCCATCTTGTCCGACTTCATTGTTAGAAGGATGGGGGACACTCGTCTAAAATCATCCGGCGTCACAACCATCAACTGGGTGGTTACGTTGGTTGATTGCGGATGTTTGAAAGCTGTCCGAACTGACTTCACTGTCCGAGTGATGTATCGCTGACACTCATTTGAAATTATCCAGTGTCACCACCCTCCGATGGGATTTCGGCGGGCGTTCATGTTGGGTGATTGAGGTGTTTGAAAGCCATCTTGACCGACTTCATTGTTAGACGGATGGGGGACACTGGTCTAAAATTAAGCGGCGTCACAACCATCATTTGGGTGGTTACGTTGGTTGATTGAGGATGTTTGAAAGCTGTCCGATACGACTTCACTGAAGGTGTGATGTATTGTTGACACTCATTTGAAATCATCCGTGTCACCACCCTTCGATGGGATTTCGGCGGGCGTTCACGTTGGGTGTTTGAGGATGTTTGAAAGCTGTCCGAACCGCCTTGACTGTCGGAGTGATGTATTGCTAACACTCATTTGAAATCATCTTGCATCACCACCATCCGATGCGATTTCAGCGGGAGTTCATGTTGGGTGATTGAGGATGTTTTAAAGCCATTTGACCGACTTCATTGTCAGAAGGATGCGGGACACTCGTCTAAAATCATCCGGCGTCACAACCATGAATTGGGTGGTTACGTTGGTTGATTGAGGATGATTGAAAGCTGTCTGAACCGACTTCGCTGTCGGAGTGATGTATTGCTGATACTCATATTAAATCATCCGGCGTCACCACCCTGCGATGGGATTTCGGCGGGGGTTCACGTTGGGTGATTGAGGATGTTTGAAAGCCATCTTGACCGACTTTATTGTCAGAAGGATGGGGGACACTTGTCTAAAATCAAGCGGCGTCACAACCGTCAACTGGGTGGTTACGTTGGTTTATTGAGGATGTTTGAAAGCTGTCCGAACCGACTTCGCTGTTGGAGTGATGTATTCGTATTGCTGACACACATTTGAAATCATTCGGCATCACCACCCTCTTATGGGATTTCGGCGGGCGTTCACGTTGGGTTATTCAGGATGTTTGAAAGCCATCTACACCGACTTCATTGCCAAAAGGATGGGGGACACTCGTTTAAAATTATGCGGCATCACAACAATCAACTGGGTGGTTACGTTTGTTGATTGAGGATGTTTGAAAGCTGTCCGAAATGACTTCAATGTCGGAGTGATGTATTGCTGACACTCATTTGAAATTATCCGGTGTCACCACCCTCTAATGGGATTTCAGGGGGCGTTCACGTTGTGTGATTGAGGTGTTTGAAAGCCATCTTGACCGACTCATTATCAGACGGATGGGGGACACTCGTCTAAAAGCATCCGGCGTCACAACCATCAACTGGGTGGTTACGTTGGTTGATTGAGGATGTTTCAAATCTCTCCGAACCGACTTCACTATCGTAGTATGTATTGCTGCCACTCATTTGAAATCATCTTGCGTCACCACCATCCGATGGGATTTCAGCGGGAGTTCACGTTGGGTGATTGAGGATGTTTTAAAGCCATTTGACTGACTTCATTGTCAGAAGGATGCGGGACACTCGTCTAAATCATCCGGCGTCACAACCATCAACTAGGTGGTTACGTTGGTTGATTGAGGATGTTTGAAAGCTGTCTGAACCGACTTCACTGTCGGAGAGATGTATTGCTGATACTCACTTGAAAT
Organism: Cannabis sativa; assembly: GCF_029168945.1. Taxonomy (NCBI): domain Eukaryota; kingdom Viridiplantae; phylum Streptophyta; class Magnoliopsida; order Rosales; family Cannabaceae; genus Cannabis; species Cannabis sativa. The sequence continues at coordinate 38,883,860 of NC_083606.1, read as the reverse complement.
CATCCAATGTCACCACCCTCCGATGGGATTTCGGCAGGCGTTCACGTTTGTTTATTGAGGATGTTAGAAAGCCATCTTGTCCGACTTCATTGTCAGATGGATAGGAGACACTCGTCTAAAATCTTGTGGCGTCACAACCATCAACTTGGTGGTTACGATGGTTGATTGAGGATGTTTGAAAGCTCTCTGAACCGACTTCACTGTCGGACTGATGTATTGCTGACACTCATTTGAAATCATGCGGCGTCACAACCATCAACTGGGTGGTTACGTTGGTTGATTGAGGATGTTTGAAAGCTGTCTGAACTGACTTCGTTGTCGGAGTGATGTATTCCTGACACTCATTTTAAATCATTCGGCGTCACCATCCTTCGATGCGATTTTTGCGGGCGTTCACGTTGGGTTGTTGAGGATGTTTGAAAGCTATCTTCACTGACTTCATTGCCAGAAGGATGGGGGACACTCGTCTAAAATCATGCAGCGTCACAACCATCAACTGGGTGGTTACGTTTGTTGATTGAGGATGTTTGAAAGCTGTTCGAACTGACTTCATTGTCGGAGTGATGTATTGCTGACACTCATTTTAAATTATACAGTGTCACCACCCTCCGATGGGATTTCGGCGTGTGTTCATGTTGGGTGATTGAGGTGTTTGAAAGCCATCTTTACCGACTTCATTGTCAAATGGATGGGGACACTTGTCTAAAATCAAGCGGCGTCACAACCATCAACTGGGCGGTTACGTTGGTTGATTGAGGATGTTTGAAAGCTGTCTGAACCGACTTCACTGACGGTGTGATGTATTGCTGAAACTCATTTGAAATACTCCGTGTCACCACCCTTTGATGGGATTTCGGCGGGCCTTCACGTTGGGTGATTGAGGTGTTTGGAAGCCATCTTGACCAACTTCATTGTTAGAAGGATGGGGGACACTCGTCTAAAATCATGCAGCGTCACAACCATCAACTGGGTGGTTACGTTGGTTGATTGAGGATGTTTGAAAGCTGTCCGAACCGACTTCACTGTCGGAGTGGTGTATTGCTGACACTCATTTGAAATCATCCGGCATCACCACCCTCTGATAGGATTTCAGCAGGCGTTCACGTTGGGTGATTGAGGATGTTTGAAAGCCATGTTGATCGACTTCATTGTCAGAAGGATGGGGGACACTTGTCTAAAATCAAGCGACGTCACAACCATCAACTAGGTGGTTACGTTGGTTGATTGAGGATGTTTGAAAGCTGTCCGAACCCACTTCACTGACGGTGTGATGTATTGTTGACACTTATTTGAAATCATTTGTGTCACTACCCTCTGATGGGATTTCGGCGGGCGTTCACGTTGGGTGATTAAGGTGTTTGAAAGCCATCTTGACCGGCTTCATTGTCAGAAGGATGGGGGACACTCGTCTAAAATCATCCGGTGTCACAACCATCAACTGGGTGGTTACGTTGGTTGATTCAGGATATTTAAAAGCTGTCAGAACCGACTTCACTGTCGGAGTGATGTATTGCTGATACTCATTTGAAATCATCCGATGTCACACCCTCCGATGGGATTTCGGCGGGCGTTCACGTTGGGTGATTGAGGATGTTTGAAAGCCATCTTGTCCGACTTCATTGTCAGAAGGATGGGGGACACTCCTCTAAAATCATCCGGCGTCACAACCATCAACTGGGTGGTTACGTAGCTTGATTGAGGATGTTTGAAAGTTGTCCGAACCGACTTTACTGTCGGAGTGATGTATTGCTGATACTCATTTGAAATCATCAGGTGTCACCACCCTCTGATGGGATTTTTGTGGGCGTTCACGTTGGGTAATTTAGGATGTTTAAAAGCCATCTTGACTGGCTTCCTTGTCAAAAGGATGGGGAACACTTGTCTAAAATCATGTGGCGTCACAACCATCAACTGTGTGCTTACGTTGGTTGATTGAGGATGTTTGAAAGCTGTCTGAACCTACTTCACTATCGGAGTGATGTATTGCTGATACTCATTTGATTGAGGATGTTTGAAAGCTGTCTGAACCTGCGTCACCACCCTGCGATGGGATTTCGGCGGGCGTTCACATTGGGTGATTGAAATAGTTACTTGTCTTTTATTTTAGTTACTTGTCTTTTATTTTATTTTGCAAAACTAAAATCCTATCAAATATTTGGAGCTAGGTTAGAATATTCTTATTTTGTTTGAAATAGTTTCTTTTGATGTTAGTCAACTCCGATGGGTTCGACCTTGCATTTACATGAACATTATTGTAAGACCCTAACTAGCATAGGCGTATTACGTGATTTTCAAACATAATGTGCAGCTCGTTGCTAATCAACGAGGTTTATGGAAAACGTGAATAATTAATATTTTTGCTTTTTAATTAAACTTATAAAATATTTATACAAAATACTCGGGATCCCGATTACAAAACCTTTTACAAAAGTTTACTGTCTATACGAAATACTTGTCGCCTAGCGACTAATTACAAAAATAGCCTTGCTGTCCCGAGGATCGTACGCTCCAGGCCTAACCGCCCCGACATGTACAATCTTCACCGGCTCGCTCTCACGGTCCTTCAGCCTTAGCCTTGCCCTTACCTACACATAAACATAGCACTGTGAGTCGACAGACTCAGTGAGAAACGCATAATAATAAACATACATAAATCCTAAGTCATGATTAGATGCCCATACCCCTGACCATAACACTAACTGTCGTGTCCCACACAATACTGAGTCCTGAACGTTCATAAGGACGGTAGTATTGACAAGTAACAGTCTATACTCGGTTCACTGGTCATACTCCAGCTGCTAGTCATACTCTAGCCTGTACTGATGTGTTACAGTATCAGCCTATACTCAGTACACTCGTCATACTCCAGCTGCTAGTCATACTCTAGCCTGTACTGATGTGATACGCCAAATAGTACGAAACCACCAACCCGAGTATCAGCCTATACTCGGCACACTGGTCATACTCCAGCTGCTAGTCATACTCTAGCCTGTGCCGATGTGATACAGTGTCAGCCTATACTCGGTACACTGGTCATACTCCAGCTGCTAGTCATACTCTAGTCTACCGATGTGACACAGTCGGATGGTTCGAAGCCAACATACATATCTAATGTAATCTAACAGGCTTCCTACATGCACGCTAAACATGTAATCTATATATGCATACTGTTATACTAATCTTACCTCAATTCCGAATTCAGGTGTGCCGGTCAACCTGACTGGAACGAACTGCGTGGCGGATTACAGGCTCCTAAACCATAACAATCACAACACTATAAGTGGTACGCTAAATCACTTCCCGGGGACTTAAACTAGGAACTAAAAGTTTCCCTATCGATAAAAAGCATGGCAATACCCCAAATAACATATAAACAAGGAAATTTAGGGTTCCTGAAAATTCCCCAACCGACAGACCGGTTGTACAACCGGAATTCCGGTTTTAGAAATTCCTGAACCCATCTGGAATTCCGGATGCACAACCGGAATTCCGGTTCCTCGCAGGAAGAATTCAAAAATTCATAACTCTTTCAAATCAAATCCAAATCACACAAAACCTTCCAAACCTGCTATTTAGACCCTAAGGAACAATTCTAAAGCATAAAAACCAAGCTTCAACCACAGAAATTCAATTCACCATTAGAGGTTCTAGATTGAGTTCTAAAACTCAAAACTTGACTAAGCAACATATCATGCATCAAACCCTGATTAAAAATCCCATATTCAAGCATATTAAAACTGCAGAAACCAAACCCTAACTCATGCAATAACTACAGCCACCAATTTCACAACTTTCACTTTGAAAACTTAAGCTTTTGAATAGAAAAACCATAACTTTAAGCTACACAACTAATCATGCATTACTAGCAGCTCAATTCAACTCAAATAATCATGCTTAAACCTCTGAAATCATGAACAAAATCACAGCAACAACAACAACCTAAACTAAGCATGCAAACACCATCTTTTCATCAAAAATTCAAGAAAATAAAGAAGAGAAGCTAGACAAGAATTACCTCAACTAGAATCACTCTAAACTTGCTGAAAATCACTTGAATCACAAGAGAAATACCCACTTTTCTTGCTGCACAAAGGGCCGAAACTAGAGGGAAAGAGAGAGAGCTTTCCTTTGAAAATTTTCTAATTTTTCTAAGTTTGGAAAAATGAAAAGAAATGCCACATAACCCTTTTTACTTCAGCCAAAATAATAATCAAATAACATATTAAACTCATTTAATAAGTCCACTAAAGGACAAAATATCATTGGGGTAAAATGACCATTTTGCCCCTCCACACTAAAATAACATAAATAACTAAAGGGGTATTTTAGGAAATTCTAAATTCCCGGCCATTCCCGACATTCCCAATGTCTAATAAATCGTCCCAATCTACTAATATACTAAATTGTGATTTTACTAAGCCAAACACCGAGTTCCATGTTACCGGGCACCGGAAATGCAAACTTATGAAAATTACTAAATGACATAAAATGCATTTCAGAATTTAATAATAACAGTATAATAATTATTTAAATAGCTATAAATAATTTTCCATAATTAAACATGATTAACTGCTAATTTCCAAATTAAACTAAGCGGTCTTTACAATTATATTCCGAAACGATTCGTGCACTTGCGAGTATAAATATTAAAACACTCACTTTTGAGGACAACAAGTTGTTGGCGCCGTTGCTGGGGAGTTGCAAGAAAGAAACAATCTTTCTACAAGGTATGTAATATTCTTCTACTAGTTATTTTTTTTCTTTTCTCATTTTCATCAAAAAAAAAAGTTGAAAAAAAAAGGAAAGTGATACATATATATTGTTATATATTACACATTATATTGTATACTATATATACATATTTTTTCGTAGTTGATGGCATTTTGTTTCTCCTACCTATTTGTTAATTGAGTGCATTTTTGCCTCCTAACCTTTTTTTTTTCTTTTAGTAGTTGAGTGCATTTTGTGCCTCCTACATACTTGATAGTTGAGTGCATTTTTGCCTCCTATTATATCCCCTCTAGTGATGGCATTAGTGCCTCCTAGCTTTTATTTTTGTTTATCATTGTAGTTGATGGCATCTTGTGCCTCCTAAAATCTTAATATTGCTACTAATATTACTACTACTACTACTACTACTATTATTATAGTTAGTTGATGGCATTTTGTGCCTCTTAACTTTAATATAACTATCTATCATTATTATTGTCATTTTTCTTATTGTATTTATTTAGTTGTAATTTTATTTACTTTGCTTAAGAAAATACTTGAAAAAAAAATTAAAAACAAAGCTTGTTCTTTCAACATAAGCAATTTTTGCTTAAAGGAAATTTGGCAAAGTTCCCATCCACACTTAATAACTAACCCCGGGGAGTTTTTATTAAGTTGTGAGTAAGTGGAATCAAATAGGCCTGGGAACAAGTCAAACTAAAAAAAATGAAAAATTAAAATTTACAAAAAAAAAAAAAAAATCATAATCTCTTTGTGTTACAAGTATGCTCTGTGGTTGCGGTTTATAACTGATCTTCCACATCAGAAATTTGTCTTCTTGAGATTATTTTATGTTACTTGGTGTTTCTTTGTGAAATTTGTGACATTGCATGCATCATTGGCAACGTGATTCTAAAAATCGTTTGGTAAAAAGAGTAGTAACTTTAGGTGAAATTGAAAGTGTTTTTGAAAATCTAAGCATAATGGAACAAGAACCTAATATTCCGCAAGAAAAAACGCTACTTGAATATTTTTCACCTATTTCATCTAATGCTCCATCATTGTTTTGCCTACTACTAATGCCACTCATTTTGAACTTAAACCTTCAATCATCCAATTGTTGCCTTCTTTTTATGGTTTAGAAAGAGAAGATCCTTACATGCATGTAAAGATTTCTTGGATATTTGCTCAACTTTTTGTTTTCAAAATTTTTCGGATGAATCGGTTAAGCTTAGGTTGTTTCCTTTTTCTTTAAAAGATAAAGCCAAAGCTTGGTTAAACTCACTTCCAACCGGAACCATAACAACTTGGGATCAACTTTTTAATAAATTTCTTGCCAAATTTTTCCCCATGTCCAAAACTGATAATTTAAGAAGAGAAATCTCCGAATTTTATCAAAAAGATAATGAAGAATTTTATGAATGTTGGGAAAGATTTAAAATTTATTATTAAAATTCCCCCACCATGGTTTTGAAAAATGGAGACTTGTAAAATATTTTTATGATGGTTTAACCCCTTCAAACCGACAAATGATTCAATCTATGCATACCAGAAAACTTTTGAAATTACAAGGGCAAGAGGCTTGGGAAGCTCTTGAAGAATTGTCTGTTAATTCACAACAATGGAATTATTCTGAGCCTAGGTCTAGAGCAAATAATTCACCTAAAAGAGGAGGGAAATATGAAATTAAAGAAGAAACTGATTTTGAGAACTTCTTTTGAAAAATTAGCAAGAAAAGTAGAAGCCTTAGTCATAAGTCAAACTATGAATTCTCATGTTCAACCTAAAAAAGAGGTTTTTGCTAGTACTTGTCATAATGATCAATCATGTCCTTCTTTTCGTGAAACATTTTCCGAAGAGGCTAATGCATTACATTCATATGGTAAACCAAATGATAGCCCATTTTCTAACACATACAATCCTAATTGGAGAAACCATCCCAATTTTTCATGGAGACAAAACCAACCACAAATGACCCAAGGAAACCAATTCAACATGCCAAATCTGAATCATGCCCAACCAAGTCAACCTTACCCTCCACAAAGAAAGCCTTCCTTAGAAGACACTTTACAACAATTCATGCAATCCACCCAACAAATCATGCAAAATCAGTCTCAATCCATTGCCAAACTTGAGACACAATTGGGTCAACTTGCCAATGCCGTAACTGAGAGAGAAAAAGGAAGATTTCCTAGCCAACCCATCCCAAATCCTAAAGGCCAATATGAAGTAGGAGTTCCTAGTCATAAAGAAGAAGCCAAGTCTATTTCAACACTTAGGTCCGGAAAACAAATTGCCAAACCTGATTACACACCTCAAGTTGAAAAAGACCAAAGCCAAAGTTCCAACACAAATGACTTGTCAAAAGATAGTGATCAAATTCTTCCTTCCATTCCAAAAGCTCCTTTTCCACAAAGATTACTTCCACTCAAAAAAGGCAACCAATATAGTGACATCTTAGAAGTGTTCAAACAAGTAAGTATCAACATCCCATTCTTAGATGCCATTAAACAAATTCCTGCCTACCCCAAATTCTTGAAAGACCTTTGCACTGTTAAAAGAAACACTAATGTTCCAAAAAAAAGGCATTTTTAACTGAACAAGTTAGCTCCATAATTCAATATAAAAGCCTTGTGAAATATAAAGATCCTGGTTGTCCAACAATTTCATGCATCATTGGTGATCATTTTATCAACAAAGCTTTACTTGATTTAGGAGCTAGTGTGAATTTATTGCCTTATTCTGTTTATAAGCAACTTGGTCTAGGAGAATTAAAACCAACTTCTATAACACTTCAATTAGCTGATCGTTCTGTGAAAATTCCTAGAGGTATTATAATGTTTTAATTAAAGTGGATAAGTTCTATTTTCCTGTTGATTTCATTGTTCTTGATACTCAACCTGTTGAAAATGCTCATGCTCAAATACCCATCATTTTAGGTAGACCATTTTTAGCTACATCTAATGCAATTATCAACTGTCGTAATGGTGTATTGAAATTATCTTTTGGAAACATGACTGTTGAATTGAATGTTTTTAATGTTGCTAAGTCTGTTGAGTGTGAGGAAATACATGAAGTGAACATGATTAACACGGAAAATATGTTTGAAATGGACATGAATGAATCTTTTGAAACTTATGCAAAAATGTTTGGAATGTGCTTAAATGTTGATGATTTTATTCATGATGTCAATTCTTTGCTTGAGTCGACCCCACTAATGGATACTGAAAAGTAGAAAGCCAAAATTGAACCATGTATTCCATTAGAGCATGTTGAGTCAACTCCTGAACCACCAAAGTTAGATCTCAAACCTTTGCCTGACACTTTCAAATATGCATTTCTAGGAGAGTCTAATACCTATCCTGTTATCATTGCATCTGATTTAGATGAAAAACAAGAAGCAAAGTTGTTAGATATCCTTAGAAAACATAAAAAGGCCATAGGTTGGACCATGGGAGACATTAAGGGAATTAGCCCAGCTGTGTGCATGCATAGAATTCATTTAGAAGAAAATGCTAAGCCCTCCCGAGAAAGTCAAAGAAGATTAAATCCAAACATGAAAGAGGTAGTAAGAGATGATGTAATTAAGATGTTAGATGTAGGATTTTTGAAAGCCATCTTGACTGACTTCATTGTGAGAAGGTTGGGGGACACTCGTCTATAACCATGCGGCGTCACAACCGTCAACTGGGCGGTTACGTTTCTTGATTGAGGATGTTTGAAAGCTGTCCGAACCGACTTCAATGTCGGAGTGATGTATTGCAGACACTCATTTGAAAACATCCAGCGTCACCACCCTCCAATGGGATTTAGGCAGGCGTTCATGTTGGGTGATTGAGGTGTTTGAAAACCATCTTGACGGACTTCATTATCAGAAGAATGGGGGATACTCGTCTATACTCAAGCGACATCACAACCGTCAAATGGGTGGTTACGTTGGTTGATTGAGGATGTTTGAAAGCTGTCCGAATCGACTTCACTGTCTGAGTGATGTATTGCAGACACTCATTTGAAATCATTCGGTGTCACCACCCTCCGATGGGATTTCGACGGGCGTTCACGTTGGGTGATTGAGGTGTTTGAGAGCCATCTTGACTGACTTCATTGTCAGAAGGATGGGGGACACTTGTCTAAAATCACGTGGCGCCAAAACCGTCAACTGGGTGGTTACGTTGGTTGATTGAGGATGTTTGAAAGCTGTCCAAACCCACTTCGCTGTCGGAGTGATGTATTGCTGACACTCGTTTTAAATCGTCCGGCGTCACCACCCTCCGATGGGATTTCAGCGGGCGTTCACGTTGGGTTATTAAGGATGTTTGAAAGCCATCTTCACCGACTTCATTTCCAGAAGGATGGGTGACACTCGTCTAAAATCATGCGGTGTGACAACCATCAACTTGGTGGTTACATTGGTTGATTGAGGATTTTTGAAAGCTGTCGGAACCGATTTCACTTTCTGAGTGATGTATTGGTGACACTCATTTGAAATCATTTGGTGTCACCAACCTTCGATGGGATTTTTGCGGAGTTCACGTTGGGTGATTGAGGTGATTGAAAGCCATCTTGACCAACTTCATGGTTAGAAAGATGGGGGATACTCGTCTAAAATCATGCGGTGTCACAACCATCAACTAGGTGGTTAAGTTGGTTGATTGAGAATGTTTGAAAGCTGTCTGAACCGACTTCACTGTCAAAGTGATGTTTTGCTGACACTCATTTCAAATCATCCGGTGTCAACACCCTCCGTTAGGATTTCGGCGGGCGTTCACGTTGGGTGATCGATTATGTTTGAAAGCCATCTTGACTGACATCATTGTCAGAAGGATGGGGGACACTCGTCTAAAATCATGCGGCGTCACAACCATCAACTGGGTGGTTACATTGGTTGATTGAGGATGTTTTAAAGTTGTCCGAACCGACTTCAATGATGGTGTGATGTATTGCTGACACTCATTTCAAATCATCCGAGTAACCACCCTTTGATGGGATTTTGGCTGGCGTTCACGTTGGGTGATTAAGGTGTTTGAAAGCCATCATGACCGGCTTCATTGTCAGAAGAATGGGCGACACTCGTCTAAAATCATGCGGCGTCACAACCATCAATTGGGTGGTTACGTTGGTTGATTGAGGATGTTTGAAAGCTATTCGACCGACTTCACTGTCGGAGTGCTGTATTGCTGACACTCATTTGAAATCATCCGGTGTCACCATCCTCTGACAGGATTTTGACGGGCGTTCAAGTTTGGTTAATGAGGTGTTTGAAAGCCATCTTGACCGACTTCATTGTCAGAAGGACGGGGGACACTTGTCTAATCAAGCAGTGTCACAACCATCAATTGGGTGGTAACATTGGTTGATTGAGGATGTTTGAAAGCTGACACTCGTCTGAAATCATCCGTGTCACCACCCTCCCATGGGATTTCGGCGGGCGTTCACGTTGGGTGATTGAGGTGTTTGAAAGCCATCTTCACCAGCTTCATTGTAAAAAGTATGGGGGACACTCGTCTAAAATCATGCGGCGTCACAACCATCAACTGGGTGGTTACGTTGGTTGATTGACGATGTTTGAAAGCAGTCCGAACCGACTTCACTGTCGGAGTGATGTATTGCTGACACTCATTTGAAATCATCCGGTGTCACCACACTTCGATGGGATTTCGGCGGGAGTTCACATTGGGTGATTGAGGATGTTTGAAAGAAATCTTCACCGACTTCATTGTCAGAAGGATGGGGGACACTCGTCTATAATCAAGCGGCGTCACAACCGTCAAATGGGTGGTTACGTTGGTTGATTGAGGATGTTTGAAAGATGTCTGAATCGACTTCACTGTCTGAGTTATGTATTGCAGACACTCATTTGAAATCATTCGGTGTCACCACCCTCCGATGGGATTTCGGCGGGCGTTCACGTTGGGTGATTGAGGTGTTTGAAAGCCATCTTGACTGACTTCATTGTCAGAAGGATGGGGGACACTCGTCTAAAATCATGTGGCACCACAACCGTCAACTGGGTGGTTACGTTGGTTGATTGAGGATGTTTGAAAGCTGTCCGAACCCACTTCGCTGTCGGAGTGATGTATTGCTGACATTCGTTTGAAATCGTCCTGCGTCACCACCCTCCGATGGGATTTCAGCGGGCGTTCACGTTGGGTTATTGAGGATGTTTGAAAGCCATCTTCACCGACTTCATTGCCAGAAGGATGGGTGACACTTGTCTAAAATCATGCGGCGTCACAACCATCAACTTGGTGGTTACGTTGGTTGATTGAGGATTTTTGAAAGCTGTCAGAACCGACTTCACTGTCTGAGTGATGTATTGGTGACACTCATTTGAAATCATTTGGTGTCACCACCCTCCAATGGGATTTTTAAGGAGTTCACGTTGGGTGATTGAGGTGATTGAAAGCCATCTTCACTGACTTCACTGTTAGAAGGATGGGGGACACTCGTCTAGAATCATGCTGCGTCACAACCATCAACTAGGTGGTTACGTTGGTTGATTGAGAATGTTTGAAAGCTTTTCGAACCGACTTCACTCTCGGAGTTATGTATTGTTGACACTCATTTCAAATCATCCGGTGTCACCACCATCTGTTAGGATTTCGGCGGGCGTTCACGTATGGTGATTGATTATGTTTGAAAGCCATCTTGACTGACTTCATTGTCAGAAGGATGGGGGACACTCGTCTAAAATCATGCGGCTTCACAACCGTCAACTGGGTGGTTACGTTGGTTGATTGAGGATGTTTGAAAGCTATTCGAACCGACTTCACTGTCGGAGTGATGTATTACTGACACTCATTTGAAATCATTCGGCGTCACCTCCCTCTGCTGGGATTTCGGCGGGCATTCACGTTCGGTGATTGAGGATGTTTGAAAGCCATCTTTACCGACTTCATTGTCAGAAGGTTGGGGGACACTCGTCTATAATCATGCGGCGTCACAACTGTCAACTGGGCGGTTAAGTTGGTTGATTGAGGTGTTAACTCAAACTTTTCGATCTCCTTGTTTTGATGATTACAAATATTTTATTATTATTTGTTACTAATGATTTATTGATTTTGTAGCAAATTTAAAAGAGAAAATAAATATTTTGGTATTTTTACCAAACTTTTGAAAGCAACACTAAATGGATTCAACAAGCATATCAAGAGCAAAAGATTCATCAAGGGATCAACAACTCAAGACCCTATTCAAAAGAGGTCTTCAAAAGCCCAAAGTCAAAAAGTCAACCCGAAAGTCAAAGTCAAAGTCAAAGTCAAGGTCAACTCTCGGGAAAAGTCAACTTGAGATCAAAAACATGCAAATCAAGCTAGGAGGCTCATCTACATCAAGACTACTCAAAATTAAATGGTATAAATCTACTTTAGTCTTGTTAAAGTGATTTGCATAGCACACAAAGTTTTTATAAATTTGAATTTTGGCCCATTCACTAACTTGTGCAACAAGTTTTCTCACACGATAGTTCAAAAAATTTTTTGATTGAATTTCTAAATTACATTTTGTTTAACTAAGAGAACAAAGTTGGAATTTTTGAAATCGGATAATCGAGTAAGAAGTTATGCGCGTTTAAGTCCCGAAAAATGGCACTTTTGCCTCTGGTCAGTCATCCGGAATTCCGGATCGCAACCGGAATTCCGGTTGTAATCAATCCGGAATTCTGGTTCCCATCCGGACTTCCGGTTCATGGCTGACCTCACCTCGGGAAACGTGCTAACGGCTATAAACGGCTAGTTTTTTATCAAACACTATATAAACTCGATTTTTCTTTCAAAAAATAAGTTGGTTGAGCATTTATTACATGTATCTAACCTATCTAAGTGAGATTAAGGAGCTTCTAAGTTTGAAATCCAAACCAACACTTTTCACACACTTTGAGCCAAAATTTGATTTTATTCATCTTAAGTGTGCTTGCTTTTCACTCTAGGTTTCCATTGTATCATCATATTTCTAGAGTGATTTTAGCTTGTATATCAAACACATTTCCATATTGTGATTGAGGTGAGGTTGGCACCGGTTTTGTAAACAACCCGGTAATAGTGAGATTGGCACTTTAACAATCCGAGAAAGAGGTTAATAGTCCTCGGGGGTGCGAAACTATTGTAAGAGGTTTGGAAATACCTTGGTGAAAATTTCCCGGTTGTAAGGGTTAGTCAAGCCCGTTAACTTGGCTCGATATTGGAACTCAAAGCTAGGTCCATAGCTTTGAAGACCAAGGACGTAGGTGGCATAGCTCTACCGAACCTTGTAGAAATCGAGAGTTTGCATTTTCTAATCCTTAAACTCTTTACTTTACAAGCTTAATTATTTTTCTTGATATATTGCTTGCCATACTACTTGCGTTTACTTGATTAATTGACTAATTGCATAATTTTGTGTTAAAAGTTTTAATTTTCCGAAATTAGTTTAAATTTCCAATTCACCCCCCCTCTTGGAAACATATCTTGGGCTAACAATTGGTATCAGAGCAAGGGCTCAAATTATTTGATTAGATTTCACAATCTAAAGCATGGCGTTTCCAAGTAATTCACAAAATAACATGTTAGAAGGTTTTAGCACAAATAGAGCACCATACTTCAATGGAGTAGATTTTCCTTATTGGAAAATTAGAATGGAAACTTACCTTCAATCTATTGACTATGATTTGTGGCATATTGTGTCTAGTGGTCCTTATGTTGCTAAACATGTCATAAATGGTGTTGAGGTAATTAAGACTTATGAAGCATATGATGAAAATGATAAGAAAATGCTTTCTAAAAATGCTAAAGCTAAATATGCTCTTATATGTAGTTTGGATAGAGACATTTTTAAAAATATTGAACAAGCCTCTATCGCTTATGATATGTGGAAAATGCTTGAAGTTACTCATCAAGGAACTAGTGCTATGAAGGAAACTAAAATTCAAATTTATTCCACTCAATATGAGAACTTTAAGATGAAATCGGATGAAACCATTGCTAATATGTATACTCGCTTCACTAGAATTACTAATGGTTTGAACTCTCTTGGCAAGGTACTTACTCAAAAGGATATGGTGACCAAGATTTTGAGAAGTCTCACCAAGGCTTATCAAGGAAAGGTGGTTGCCATTCAAGAAGCCAAGGATCTCTCAACACTTCCCTTGGAAGAACTAATTGGCTCACTCATGAACCATGAAATTTTCATGAGTGCTCAAGAAGAAGAGGAAGTTGAGAAGAAAAAGAAGACTATTGCATTCAAGTCTTCCTCCTCCCATGCCATTAGTGAAGAAGATGAGGAAAGCTTGTGTAGTGACATGGAGGACTTGGCACTCTTCTCTAAGAAATACAAAAAGTTCATGAAATTCAAAAAGAACTTTGGGAAGAAGCCACAAAGAGGGAGTGACTCAAAAGAAAGAAAAAGCAAAGATGATCCACCAATTTGCTTTGAATGCAAGAAGCCCGGACATATGAAGATGGATTGTCCAATGAGAAAGAAGAACAAATACAAAGGAAGGGCAATGTTGGCGGATTGGCTAAATAGTGACGAAGAGGACTCCGAAGAAGAAGGAAAGAATGAAGTAGCAAACATGTGCATGAGGGCACTTGATGATGGGGTAAGCATTTCTAACCAAAATGATTGTGATAGCAAAAATGATGATGATAACTTAGATATGCCATATGATGAGTTGTCTAATTCATTTAAGGAACTATTTGATGATTTTGGTAAATTGCTTGTTAAAAACCAAACCCTTAGAGAGAAGACCAACATGCTTTTAAAAGAAATTGAGATTTTGAAAATAAATGAAAAAGAACTTATAGCTAAATCTCAATGTGCTACATGTGCTTCACATAAGAAAGAAATTGTTGAATTGAAAGCCCATGTGAGAAGCCTAAAAAATAACATATATACCTTCACTAGAGGTAAGGAAGGCTATGATCTCATGGTGGGAAACCAATCATGTGGTTTTTTAAAAAATGGTATTGGTTATGATCCTAGTAAGAAACAAAAATTTTTGAGAAACTTTTTTGTGAAATCATCTAGTCTACCTCACTTTACATGCACATATTGTAACCGAGATGGTCATACTATTTCCTATTGTCATGTAAAGAAATTTGCATATCTAGGCAAGACTAAATGGGTACCAAAGGGTTCTAGAACTAACATGAATGGACCCAAAGTTATATGGGTACCAAAAGCCAACAAATGAACTTGTTTTTGTAGGAATCAACAAGAAAGAGCCAAAGCTTATGGTTCTTGGATAGTGGATGTTCAAAGCATATGACCGGTGATCCATCAAGATTTTCAAGCTTTAAAAGCAAGGAAAGTGGCTTTGTCACTTTTGGAGACAATTCAAAAGGAAAAATCTTGGGCATTGGTGATATCGGTAACATATACTCTCCATGTATTAAAAATGTGCTTCTTGTTGATAATCTTAAACATAACTTGCTTAGTATTAGTCAATTATGTGATATAGGTTTTCGTGTTGTGTTTGAATCCTCAAAATGCTCCATTGAAAATGTTTCAACCAATGAAGTTATTTTCCTTGGAGTAAGGAAGGATAATGTGTATGTTATTGATGTTGATTCTTTTGATAGTAAAAATAAATGTTTAACCGTTATGAATGATAATTCTTGGTTGTGGCATAGAAGATTAGGACATGGTAGTATGGATTCTATTTCAAAATTGGTTAGAAAAGATCTTGTTATTGGTTTGCCATCTATTCCGTTTGTTAAAGATAAACTTTGCGATGCATGCCAATTTGGAAAACAAATTAAAACATCTTTTCATTCCAAGAAAGAGATTTCAACTACTAGACCTTTGCAATTGCTTCATATTGATTTATTTGGTCCTTCTAGAATTGCTAGTCTTGGTGGTAAATACTATGCATTTGTAATTGTTGATGATTTTTCAAGATTTACTTGGGTTATTTTCTTGACTCTTAAAAGTGATGTTTTGGAAAACTTTGTCAAATTTTGTAAAAATGTGCAAAATGAAAAAGGATATTCTATTACCTCCGTTAGGAGTGACCATGGTGGTGAGTTTGACAATGATGCCTTAGAATTGTTTTGTGATGATCATGGTTTTAACCATAACTTTTCGGCACCAAGAACTCCACAACAAAATGGAGTTGTCGAAAGGAAGAATAGAACAATTCAAGAAATGGCTAGGTCAATGCTAAATGAAATTTCATTACCAAAATTTTTTTGGGCCGAGGCCGTCAATACCTCTTGCTATATTTTGAATCGTGTTTTCATTAGGCCCAACATGAATAAAACCCCTTATGAGCTTTGGAAAGGAAGAAAACCCAACATTGGCTATTTTAAAGTTTTTGGATGCAAATGTTACATTTTAAACACTAAGGACAACCTTGGAAAATTTGATGCTAAATCCGATGTTGGAATTTTTATAGGGTATTCAACACATAGTAAAGCTTATAGAATTTATAACAAAAGAACTAATGTTGTTGAAGAATCTATTCGTGTTGCCTTTGATGAGACTAACCCGCCTACAAGCAAAAGTTTAGATGATGATGTTGTAGGTTTGGGAGATGAGGTTCAAAATCTCGAAATTGGTGAGACTTCCAATGCTCCTTCACAAACTCCCAAAGAGGAACAACCCGTGGAAAAGGTAAATGAAAGCCAAGGTATGAACTCTAACCTTCCACATGAGTGGAAATTCAAAAGTGCTCATCCTATAGACCAAATTCTAGGTGATCCTTCTCAAGGTGTCACTACTAGAAACTCCCTTAGAAACTTGTGTAATTTCATTGCTTTTATTTCTCAAATTGAACCAAAGAATTTTAAAGAGGCCGAAGTTGATGAATTTTGGCTTCTAGCTATGCAAGAAGAAATAAATCAATTTATAAGAAATAATGTTTGGGAGTTAGTTCCAAGACCGTCACATCAATCGGTGATTGGAACAAAATGGGTCTATAGAAATAAGGTAGATGAGCATGGGGTCATTGTGCGTAACAAGGCTAGATTAGTGGCCCAAGGTTACAATCAAGAAGAAGGAATTGATTATGAGGAAACCTTTGCCCCGGTAGCAAGACTTGAGTCCATTAGAATGTTGTTAGCTTTTGCATGCCACAAGAATTTTATCTTGTACCAAATGGATGTAAAAAGCGCATTCTTAAATGGGTACATTATGGAAGAGGTTTATGTCTCTCAACCACCCGGTTTTCAAAATCATAAATACCCTAACCATGTTTACAAATTGAAAAAGGCTTTATATAGTTTAAAGCAAGCTCCTAGAGCTTGGTATGAAAGATTAAGCACTTTTCTTATTTCAAATGGTTTTTCAATGGGTAAAGCGGATAATACACTTTTTATAAAAAGAAAATCTAAAGACATTATTATAGTACAAATTTATGTTGATGATATTATTTTTGGTGCTACTAATGATGCTCTTTGTGAAGAATTTTCTAAGTGTATGCATAGTGAGTTTGAGATGAGCATGATGGGAGAACTCAACTTTTTTCTTGGACTTCAAATCAAGCAACAAAAGGATGGCATATTCATAGGTCAAACTAAGTACATTAAGGATCTTCTTCAAAAGTTTGACTTGGCAAATGCAAAGTCCATGAATACACCCATGATCACATCCATAAAGATGGACAAAGATGAAAGCGGTAAGAATGTAGACATCACCAAGTATCGAGGTATGATTGGCTCTTTATTATATTTAACCGCTAGTAGACCGGATATTTTGTTTAGTGTTGGTCTTTGTGCTAGGTACCAATCTTGTCCTAAAGAATCCCACTTGAGTGCCGTTAAGAGAATATTTAGATACTTGATAGGCACAATGAATCTAGGACTTTGGTACCCCAAGAACTCAAACTTTGAAATAGTTAGCTACTCGGATGCCGACTTTGCCGGTTGTAAGACGGATAGAAAAAGTACTAGTGGAACTTGTCACTTTCTAGGAAATTCCTTAGTGTCATGGTTTAGCAAGAAACAAAACTCGGTAGCTCTATCCACAACCGAAGCCGAATATATAGCCGCGGGTAGTTGTTGTGCACAAATACTTTGGATGAAACAAACTCTTAAGGATTTTGATATTGATTTTGAATGTACACCCATAAAGTGTGATAACACTAGTGCCATTAACCTCTCTAAGAATCCAATATTGCATTCTAGAGCCAAGCATATTGACATAAGGCACCACTTCCTTAGAGATCATATCCAAAGAGGTGATATTATGCTAGACTTTGTAAGCACCGAATTCCAATTAGCGGATATATTCACCAAGCCTCTTAGTGATGAGAGATTTAGTTTCATTAGAAGAGAGCTAGGCATGACCAACTTAAATGAAATATAAGGTTTGTTAGCTATAAAAATTTCATATCTCTTTACTTACTTATTTATGCATAATTGTTCCAAATATGATATTAATGAGATTTATATGCATATATGAGAAAGTTTATTGATACTTGACCTATATGAACCATACTTGTTGAAAACTCAAGATTATAGGTCATAATGTGGATTTTTGGTGAACTTTGGACTTGTCTTTAAACAAGTGAACATGTGAATTTTTGCATATTTGATTTTCTTATGTGTCTATATGCTTGAATATGTGAAATTGAATGTATTTAGTATGCCTATAGGTTTATCTTGATTGAAATATGCATGAAACAAATTTTTGGTACCTCACTTGTTGAATTCTTAGATTTTTAGGCCTAAAAGAGTGTTTTTCGCCAAACTCTCTCATTTTTCAACATTTTTCGATTCTGTAAGTTTGTACACCTCACATTTTATTTTATAAAACTGCTGAAAAAAGAATTTTTCAATTTCGTGCATAAAACTCATTTTTGGTACGGTTCTAGTTTTCTTGGCAATTTTCGAAAAACTTACCGTAAATCGTCATTTTTCATTATTTTTTAGTTTTTCTTGTTTGAGCAATTTTGTTTTATCATATTAAAGGTATTAGAATTGGTTTGGGGTCATTTGGGTCAAAATTGGAATTTTTAGGACGTTTTTAGGGGGAATTTTCTGGTCTGCTGCACCAACCAGAATTCCGGTTGTACCATCCGGAATTCCGGATGGCGCAGGACCAGCAAAAAGGGGCTTTTTTGTCTTTTTAATGCGATTTTTTCCCTTTTAAAACCGTACCACCGAATTTTTCCTTCCCCATTCAGTTTTTTCAACCCTAATACAGCAGCCACTCCTCTCTTTTTCTCTAAAATTCTCTCTTTCAAATCCTCACTCTCATCTTCCAATAATTAAAAAAAAAAAAAAAGAGAAGTGTGTTCTTCAATGGCTTCCTCATCCTCAAGAGCTCCCAAGAGAATGGCTAGTGCAATTCAACAAAGGGAAATAAGGGCAAAAGCAAGGCAAGAGCCCACTCTCTTCTTCAATGATGAGGATCACAACAAGTTTGTCAATGATTTCTCTTCTAGGAAGATTCTCAAAGGTAAAATTTGTGATCTCCCTAGCCTTGATTATGTTGATTTTAGTCATCATTTTGATACCCTAGGATGGACATCTTTTATTCAAATTAATACTCCATTGTATCCTAGACTAGTCCAAGGTTTTTATGCTTGCATTAAACCTACCTTAGAACCTTTAAGTGTTAGAGGAACCCTTAGAGGAGTAGCTTTTGAACTCAATGTAGCATCTCTCAATGACATGTTAGGAGCACCAAATAGTGGCATATTACTTGGACCCAAACTTTCTCTCAAAAATGATGCCATTTTTAACTTTGATGAGTGTTCTAGGAATATTTGTGGTGATGGCCCTTTTATTATGAGACCAAAAAGACACCAACTCACTTTAGAGGCTAAAATTCTCCACAAATTTATTGTTGCAAATCTTGCTCCTAGAAGTGGCCACCAAGATGAGATCAATTCCATTGATCAATTACTCATGCATCTCATCATAGCCAAAACTACACCCATCAACCTAGGCTATCTTATTTTAAAATTCATAATTGATGTGGACAAGCCTAATATGATTAAGGCACTTCCCTTTGGTTTTCTTCTTAGCTACCTTTTTCCTCTCTTAGGAATTCCTACCCTACATGAAAAGAAAAATGATCCTACCTCTAGTGACATTCTAGGATCCAAAACTTTCAAGGCTATGGGTTACAAATTCCTTAACAATGAATGGGTGTTCACACCCAAAAGAGGGCAAAGAATGCAAATTGATTTGGAGAGTGATGATGAAGAAATTAATTTGCCCGCAAGTGAAAGTGAAGAAGAAGAAGAAGAAGAAGAGATGCCTCCTCAAGCTCCTCCCATGCCTAACTTTCCCCAATTCAACCTTGAGGAAGCTTTTACTCGTCTTCACACTTCGGTTGACAACCAATTTCAAACCTTGAGGAATGATCTCAACTCACAACTCACCAACCTCAACAATGACATCAACACCATGAGGAGTGACATGGTTCATGGGTTTGCAAATGTGCAAGATGAGATGGCACAATGGAGGGCATACATGGATCGCTTTGGCCCCCCACCAAACTAGTTCTTGCATAATTTTTTTTTTGGCATAATTAGTTTCTTTTTATTTTTTTTTGGTTGTGTGCAAAGGCTTCATGCCTCTTGACTTTGTGTTAGTTGGTCCTTTTTCTTTGTTTTATTTTTTTTGTGTTTGTTGTGTTGAATGTTATTTTGGATATTATGTTTTTTTTAATGCATTGGATTGTTGCTTTGTTTTTATTTTTATTATTATTTTTTTTTCTCTTTTCTTTTATATTTTGTGAATTCCTTGCCACCCTTTTTGATGAATCAAAAGGGGGAGAACAACTATTGATTAATTTTTGGCATCTCCTCAAATTTTTTTTTTGGTATCTAATCTATTTATCATAAGTAAAAATTGAGGGGGAGTTTACAAATTCATGCAAGGTAAAATTAAAAGGTAAATTTTTTTTTTCTTGCACACATTAAGGGGGAGCTAATCCAACTTACTTTGCTTAAATTTTTCTTTGCCTTTCAAAATAATCAAATATTTGATATCATCAAAAAGGGGGAGATTGTTAACTCAAACTTTTCGATCTCCTTATTTTGATGATTAACAAATATTTGATTATTATTTGTTACTAATGATTTATTAAATTTGTAGCAAATTTAAAAGAGAAAATAAATATTTTGGTATTTTTACCAAACTTTTGAAAGCAACACTAAATGGATTCAACAAGCATATCAAGAGCAAAAGATTCATCAAGGGATCAACAACTCAAGACCCTATTCAAAAGAGGTCTTCAAAAGCCCAAAGTCAAAAAGTCAACCCGAAAGTTAAAGTTAAAGTCAAAGTCAAGGTCAACTCTCGGGAAAAGTCAACTTGGGATCAAAAACATGCAAATCAAGCTAGGAGGCTCATCTACATCAAGACTACTCAAAATTAAATGGTATAAATCTACTTTAGTCTTGTTAAAGTGATTTGCATAGCACACAAAGTTTTTATAAATTTGAATTTTGGCCCATTCACTAACTTGTGCAACAAGTTTTCTCACACGATAGTTCAAAAAAATTTTTGATTGAATTTCTAAATTACATTTTTTTTAATAAGAGAACAAAGTTAGAATTTCTGAAATCGGATAATCGAGTAAGAAGTTATGCGCGTTTAAGTCCCGAAAAATGGCACTTTTGCCTCTGGTCAGTCATCCGGAATTCCGGATGGCAACCGGAATTCCGGTTGTAATCAATCCGGAATTCCGGCTCCCATCCGGACTTCCGGTTCATGGCTGACCTCACCTCGAGAAACGTGCTAACGGCTATAAACGGCTAGTTTTTTATCAAACACTATATAAACTCTATTTTTCTTTCAAAAAATAAGTTGGTTGAGCATTTATTACATACATCTAACCTATCTAAGTGAGATTAAGGAGCTTCTAAGTTTGAAATCCAAACCAACACTTTTCACACACTTTGAGCCAAAATTTTATTCATCTTAAGTGTGCTTGCTTTTCACTCTAGGTTTCCATTGTATCATCATATTTCTAGAGTGATTTTAGCTTGTATATCAAACACATTACCATATTGTGATTGAGGTGAGGTTGGCACCGGTTTTGTAAACAACCCGGTAATAGTGAGATTGGCACTTTAATAATCCGAGAAAGAGGTTAATAGTCCTCGGGGGTGCGAAACTATTGTAAGAGGTTTGGAAATACCTTGGTGAAAATTTCCCGGTTGTAAGGGTTAGTCAAGCCCGTTAACTTGGCTCGATATTGGAACTCAAAGCTAGGTCCATAGCTTTGAAGACCAAGGACGTAGGTGGCATAGCTCTACCAAACCTTGTAAAAATCGAGAGTTTGCATTTTCTAATCCTTAAACTCTTTACTTTACAAGCTTAATTATTTGTCTTGATATATTGCTTGCCATACTACTTGCGTTTACTTGATTAATTGACTAATTGCATAATTTTGTGTTAAAAGTTTTAATTTTCCGAAATTAGTTTAAATTTCCAATTCACCCCCCCTCTTGGAAACATATCTTGGGCTAACATGATGATGTTTTAAAGCTGTCCGAACCGACTTCACTGTCGGAGTGATGTATTGTAGACACTCATTTGAAAACATCCAGTGTCACCACCCTCCGATGGGATTTTGACGGGCGTTTACGTTGGGTGATTGAGGTGTTTGAAAGCCATCTTGACCGACTTCATTGTCAAAAGGATGGGGGACACTCGTCTATAATCAAGCGGTGTCACAACCGTCAAATGGGTGGTTACGTTGGTTGATTGAGGATGTTTGAAAGCTGTCCGAATCGACTTCACTGTCTGAGTGATGTATTGCAGACACTCATTTGAAATCATTCAGTGTCACCACCCTCTGATGGGATTTCGGCGGGCGTTCACGTTGGGTGATTGAGGTGTTTGAAAGCCATCTTGACCGACTTCATTGTCAGAAGGATGGGGGACACTCGTCTAAAATCATCCGGCTTCATAACCATCAACTCGGTGGTTACGTTGGTTTATTGAGGATGTTTGAAAGTTGTCCGAACCGACTTCACTGTCGCAGTGATGCATTGCTGACACTCATTTGAAAACATCCGGCGTCACCACCCTTCGCTGGGATTTTGGCTGGCGTTCACGTTGGGTGATTGAGGATGTTTGAAAGGCATCTTGACCGACTTCATCGTCAGAAGGATGGGGGACACTCGTCTAAAATCATACGGCGTCACAACGATCAACTGGGTGGTTACGTTGGTTGATTGAGGATGTTTGAAAGCTGTCCGAACCGACTTCACTGTCAGGGTGATGTTTTGCTGACACTCATTTCAAATCATCCGGTGTCACCACCCTCCGTTAGGATTTCGGCGGGCGTTCACGTTGGGTGATCGATTATGTTTGAAAGCCATCTTGACTGACTTCATTGTCAGAAGGATGGGGGACACTCGTCTAAAATCATGCGGCGTCACAACCATCAACTGGGTGGTTACATTGGTTGATTGAGGATGTTTGAAAGTTGTCCGAACCGATTTCACTGATGGTGTGATGTATTGCTGACACTCATTTCAAATCATCCGCGTAACCACCCTCTGATGGGATTTTGGCGGGCGTTCACGTTGGGTGATTGAGGTGTTTGAAAGCCATCATGACCGGCTTCATTGTCAGAAGGATGGGCGACACTCGTCTAAAATCATGCGGCGTCACAACCATCAATTGGGTGGTTACCTTGGTTGATTGAGGATGTTTGAAAGCTGTTCGACCGACTTCACTGTCGAAGTGCTGTATTGCTGACACTCATTTGAAATCATCCGGTGTCACCACCCTCTAATAGGATTTCGGCGGGCGTTCACGTATGGGTATTGATTATGTTTGAAAGCCATCTTGACTGACTTCATTGTTAGAAGGTTGGGGGACACTCGTCTATAATCATGCGGCGTCACAACCGTCAACTGGGCGGTTACGTTGGTTGATTCAGGATGTTTGAAAGGTGTCCAAACCGACTTCACTGTCTTAGTGATGTATTGCAGACACTCATTTGAAATCATTCGGTGTCACCACCCTCCGATGGGATTTTGACGGGCGTTCACGTTGGGTGATTGAGGTGTTTGAAAGCCATCTTGACCGACTTCATTGTCAAAAGGACGGGGGACACTCGTCTATAATCATGCGGCATCACAACCATCAACTAGGTGGTTACGTTGGTTGATTGAGGATGTTTGAAAGCTGTCCAAACCGACTTCAATGTCTGAGTGATGTATTGCTGACACTCATTCGAAATCATTCGGTGTCACCACCCTACGATGGATTTCAGCGGGCGTTCACGTTGGGTGATTTAGTTGTTTGAAAGCCATCTTGACCGACTTCATTGTCAGAAGGGTGGGGGACACTCGTCTAAAATCATGCGGCGTCACATTCATCATTTGGGTGGTTACGTTGGTTAATTGAGGATGTTTGAATGCTGTCCGAACCGACTTCACTGTCGGAGTTATGTATTACTGACACTCATTTGAAATCATCTGGAGTCACCACACTTCGATGGGATATCGGCAGGAGTTCACGTTGGGTGATTGAGGATGTTTGAAAGCCATCTTCACCGACTTCATTGTCAAAAGGATGGGGGACACTCGTCTAAAATCATGTGGCGCCACAATCGTCAACTTGGTTGTTACGTTGGTTGATTGAGGATGTTTGAAAGCTGTCTGAACCCACCTCGCTGTCGAAGTGATGTATTGCTGACACTCGTTTGAAATCGTCCGGCATCACCACCCTTCGATGGGATTTCAGCGGGCGTTCACATTGGGTTATTGAGGATGTTTGAAAGCCATCTCCACCGTTTTCATTGCCAGAAGGATGGGTGACACTCGTCTAAAATCATGTGGCGTTACAACCATCAACTTGGTGGTTACGTTTGTTGATTGAGGATTTTTGAAAGTTGTCGGAACCGACTTCACTATCAGAGTGATGTATTGGTGACACGCATTTGAAATCATTTGGTGTCACCACAATCCAATGGGATTTTGGCAGAGTTCACGTTGGGTGATTGAGTTGATTGAAAGCCATCTTGACCGACTTCATTGTTAGAAGGATGGGGGACACTCGTCTAAAATCATGCGTCGTCACAACCATCAACTTGGTGGTTACGTGGGTTGATTGAGAATGTTTGAAAGCTGTCCGAACCGACTTCACTGTCGGAGTAATGTATTGCTGACAATCATTTGAAATCAATCGGCGTCACCACCCTCTAATGGGATTTCGGCGGGCGTTCACGTTTGGTGATTGAGGATTTTGGAAAGACATCTTGACCGACTTCATTGTCAGAAGGATGGGGGACACTCGTCTATAATCATGCGGCGTTACAACCATCAACTGGGTGGTTACGTTGGTTGATTGAGGATGTGTGAAAGCTGATTGAACCGAGTTCACTGTCTGAGTGATGTATTGCTGACACTCATTTGAAATCATTCGGTGTCACCACCCTCCGATGGGATTTGGGCGAGCGTTCACGTTGCGTGATTGAGGTGTTTGAAAGCCATCTTGACCGACTTCATTGTCAGAAGGATGGGGGACACTCGTCTAAAATCATGCGGCGTCACAACCATCAACTAGGTGGTTACGTTGGTTGATTGAGAATGTTTGAAAGCTGCCCGAACCGACTTCACTGTCGGAGTGATGTATTCCTGACACTCATTTTAAATCAGCGGGTGTCACCACCCTCTGTTAGGATTTCGGCGGGCGTTCACGTTGGGTGATTGAGAATGTTTGAAAGCGATCTAGACTGACTTCATTGTGAGAAGTATGGGGGACACTCGTCTAGAATCATGCGGCGTCACAACCATCAACTGGGTGGTTACGTTGGTTGATTGAGGATGTTTGAAAGCTATCCGAACCGACTTCACTGTCGGAGTGATGTATTACTGACAGTCATTTGAAATCATTCGGCGTCACCACCCTCTTATGGGATTTCGGCGGGCGTTCACGTTCGGTGATTGAGGATGTTTGAAAGCCATCATGACCGGCTTCATTGTCAGAAGGATGGGCGACACTCGTCTAAAATCATGCGGCGTCACAACCCTCAATTGGGTGGTTACCTTGGTTGATTGAGGATGTTTGAAAGCTGTTCGACCGACTTCACTGTCGAAGTGCTGTATTGCTGACACTCATTTGAAATCATCCGGTGTCACCACCCTCTGATACGATTTCGGCGGGCGTTCACGTATGGGTATTGATTATGTTTGAAAGCCATCTTGACTGACTTCATTGTTAGAAGGTTGGGGGACACTCGTCTATAATCATGCGGCGTCACAACCGTCAACTGGGCGGTTACGTTGGTTGATTCAGGATGTTTGAAAGGTGTCCAAACCGACTTCACTGTCTTAGTGATGTATTGCAGACACTCATTTGAAATCATTCGGTGTCACCACCCTCCGATGGGATTTTGACGGGCGTTCACGTTGGGTGATTGAGGTGTTTGAAAGCCATCTTGACCGACTTCAATGTCAAAAGGACGGGGGACACTCGTCTATAATCATGCGGCATCATAACCATCAACTAGGTGGTTACGTTGGTTGATTGAGGATGTTTGAAAGCTGTCCAAACCGACTTCAACGTCTGAGTGATGTATTGCTGACACTCATTCGAAATCATTCGGTGTCACCACCCTACGATGGATTTCAGCGGGCGTTCACGTTGGGTGATTTAGTTGTTTGAAAGCCATCTTGACCGACTTCATTGTCAGAAGGGTGGGGGACACTCGTCTAAAATCATGCGGCGTCACATTCATCAATTGGGTGGTTACGTTGGTTAATTGAGGATGTTTGAATGCTGTCCGAACCGACTTCACTGTCGGAGTTATGTATTACTGACACTCATTTGAAATCATCTGGAGTCACCACACTTCGATGGGATATCGGCAGGAGTTCACGTTGGGTGATTGAGGATGTTTGAAAGCCATCTTCACCGACTTCATTGTCAAAAGGATGGGGGACACTCGTCTAAAATCATGTGGCGCCACAATCGTCAACTGGGTTGTTACGTTGGTTGATTGAGGATGTTTGAAAGCTGTCTGAACCCACCTCGCTGTCGAAGTGATGTATTGCTGACACTCGTTTGAAATCGTCCGGCATCACCACCCTTCGATGGGATTTCAGCGGGCGTTCACATTGGGTTATTGAGGATGTTTGAAAGCCATCTCCACCGTTTTCATTGCCAGAAGGATGGGTGACACTCGTCTAAAATCATGTGGCGTTACAACCATCGACTTGGTGGTTACGTTTGTTGATTGAGGATTTTTGAAAGTTGTCGGAACCGACTTCACTATCAGAGTGATGTATTGGTAACACGCATTTGAAATCATTTGGTGTCACCACAATCCAATGGGATTTTGGCAGAGTTCACGTTGGGTGATTGAGTTGATTGAAAGCCATCTTGACCGACTTCATTGTTAGAAGGATGGGGGACACTCGTCTAAAATCATGCGTCGTCACAACCATCAACTAGGTGGTTACGTGGGTTGATTGAGAATGTTTGAAAGCTGTCCGAACCGACTTCACTGTCGGAGTAATGTATTGCTGACACTCATTTGAAATCAATCGGCGTCACCACCATCTAATGGGATTTCGGCGGGCGTTCACGTTTGGTGATTGAGGATTTTGGAAAGACATCTTGACCGACTTCATTGTCAGAAGGATGGGGGACACTCGTCTATAATCATGCGGCGTTACAACCATCAACTAGGTGGTTACGTTGGTTGATTGAGGATGTGTGAAAGCTGATTGAACCGAGTTCACTGTCTGAGTGATGTATTTCTGACACTCATTTGAAATCATTCGGTGTCACCACCCTCCGATGGGATTTGGGCGAGCGTTCACGTTGCGTGATTGAGGTGTTTGAAAGCCATCTTGACCGACTTCATTGTCAGAAGGATGGGGGACACTCGTCTAAAATCATGCGGCGTCACAACCATCAACTAGGTGGTTACGTTGGTTGATTGAGAATGTTTGAAAGCTGCCCGAACCGACTTCACTGTCGGAGTGATGTATTCCTGACACTCATTTTAAATCAGCGGGTGTCACCACCCTCTGTTAGGATTTCGGCGGGCGTTCACGTTGGGTGATTTGAGGATGTTTGAAAACGATCTAGACTGACTTCATTGTGAGAAGTATGGGGGACACTCGTCTAGAATCATGCGGCGTCACAACCATCAACTGGGTGGTTACGTTGGTTGATTGAGGATGTTTGAAAGCTATCCGAACCGACTTCACTGTCGGAGTGATGTATTACTGACAGTCATTTGAAATCATTCGGCGTCACCACCCTCTTATGGGATTTCGGCGGGCGTTCACGTTCGGTGATTGAGGATGTTTGAAAGCCATCTTGCCGACTTCATTGTCAGAAGGATGGGGGACACTCGTCTATAATCATGCGGCGTCACAACTGTCAACTGGGCGGTTACATTGGTTGATTGAGGATGTTTGAAAGCTGTCCGAACCGACTTCACTGTCGAAGTGATCTATTGAAGTCACTCATTTGAAAACATCCAACGTCACAACCCTCCGATGGGATTTTGGCGGGCGTTCACGTTGGGTGATTGAGGTGTTTGAAAGCCGTCTTGACTGACTGCATTGTCAGAAGGATGGGGGACACTCGTCTATAATCAAACGGTGTCAGACACGTCAAATGGGTTGTTACGTTGGTTGATTGAGGATGTTTGAAAGCTGTGCGAATTGACTTCACTGTCTGAGTGATGTATTGCAAACCCTCATTTGAAATCATTTGGTGTCACCACCCTCCGATGGGATTTCGGCGGGCGTTCACGTTGGGTGATTGAGGTGTTTGAAAGCCATCTTGACTGACTTCATTGTCAGAAGGATGGGGGAGACTCGTCTAAAATCATCCGGCTTCATAACCATCCACTGGGTGGTTACGTTGGTTTATTGATGATGTTTTAAAGTTGTCTAAACCGACTTCACTGTCGCAGTGATGTATTGCTGACACTCATTTGAAAACATCCGGCGTCACCACCCTTCGCCGGGATTTTGGCGGGCGTTCACGTTGGGTGATTGAGGATGTTTGAAAGGCATCTTGACCGACTTCATTGCCATAAGAATGGGGGACACTTGTCTAAAATCATGCGGCGTCCCAACCACCAACTGGGTGGTTACGTTGGTTGATTGAGGATATTTGGAAGATGTCCGAACCGACTTCACTTTCGGAGTGATGTATTACTGACACTCATTTGAAATCATCCGCCGTCACCACCCTCCGATAGGATTTCGGCGGGAGTTCACGTTGGGTGATTGAGGATGTTTGAAAGCCATCTTGAATGACTTCAGTGTCAGAAGGATGGGGAACACTTGACTAAAATCATGCGGCGTCACAACAATCAATTGGGTGGTTACGTTGGTATATTGTGGATGTTTGAAAGCTGTCCGAACCGAATTCACTGTCGGAGTGATGTATTGCTGACACTCATTTGAAATCATCCGGCGTCACCACCCTCTGATGGGATTTCGGCGGGCGTTCACGTTCGGTGATTGAGGATGTTTGAAAGCCATCTTGACCGACTTCTTTGGCAGAAGGATGGGGGACACTCGTCTATAATCAAGCAGTGTCACAACCGTCAAATGGGTGGTTACGTTGGTTGATTGAGGATGTTTGAAACATGTTCGAATCGACTTCACTGTCTTAGTGATGTATTGCAGACACTCATTTGAAATCATTCGGTGTCACCGCCCTCTGATGGGATTTCGGCGGGCTTTCACGTTGGGTGATTGAGGTGTTTGAAAGCCATCTTGAACGACTTCATTGTCAGAAGGATGGGGAACACTCGTCTATAATCATCCGACATGACAAGCGTCAACTGGGTGGTTAGGTTGGTTGATTGAGGATGTTTGAAAGCTGTCCAAACCAACTTCACTGTCTGAGTGATGTATTGCTGCCACTCATTTGAAATCATTCGGCGTCACCACCCTCTGATGGGATTTCGGCGGGCGTTCACGTTCGGTGATTGAGGATGTTTGAAAGCCATCTTGACCGACTTCATTGTCAGAAAGTTGGGGGACACTCGTCTATAATCATGCGGCGTCACAACTGTCAACTGGGCGGTTACATTGGTTGATTGAGGATGTTTGAAAGCTGTCCGAACTGACTTCACTGTCGGAGTGATGTATTGAAGTCACTCATTTGAAAACATCCAACGTCACCACCCTCCGATGGGATTTTGGCGGGCGTTCACGTTGGGTGATTGAGGTGTTTGAAAGCCGTCTTGACCGACTTCATTGTCAGAAGGATGGGGGACACTCGTCTATAATCAAACGGTGTCAGAGACGTCAAATGGGTTGTTACGTTGGTTGATTGAGGATGTTTGAAAGCTGTACGAATTGACTTCACTGTCTGAGTGATGTATTGCAAACATTTATTTGAAATCATTTGGTGTTACCACCCTCCGATGGGATTTCGGCGGGCGTTCACGTTGGGTGATTGAGGTGTTTGAAAGCCATCTTCACCGACTTCATTGTCAGAAGGATGGGGGAGACTCGTCTAAAATCATCCGGCTTCATAACCATCCACTGGGTGGTTATGTTGGTTTATTGAGGATGTTTTAAAGTTGTCCGAACCGACTTCACTGTCGCAGTGATGTATTGCTGACACTCATTTTAAAACATCCGGCGTCACCACCCTTCGCCGGGATTTTGGCAGGCATTCACGTAGGGTGATTGAGGATGTTTGAAAGGCATCTAGACCGACTTCATTGCCAGAAGAATGGGGCACACTTGTCGGAGTGATGTATTACTGACACTCATTTGAAATCATCCGGTGTAATATCCCGAAAAATATATTGATATTTTAATTGGACATATTTTATTAAATATGTGATTAAGTGGGTATTAGAGTAGGATTATAATCCTACTTAAACTAATTACGAGTTGATTAGGAAAATATGTGTAAATGAATAATAAAGCGTAATTGATTAATTACGGAGATTGTATTGAAATATGTGGGTATCGTAGATACCATAATTCAAATAAAATATTTTCGGGCCTGGCAATTGTGGAACTCGACAGAATGGTCAGAAATTTCACGATTGTTGAAATTGTGTTATATTGGAAATTATACCGGACTAGGTTAAGATGTTGAGAACTAGGTTAAATCGGGAAAGTTAGAAAATTACCAAAATGCCCCTAGGTTATTTTAAAGTTTAATTTCTTTGGGGGTAAATTAGTCATTTTGTATAATAGGTATTTTGACTTTCTAGACTTTGTGGGCTGCCCACTATTATTAAAAAAAAAAAAAACAAAGAAAGAAAATAATAAGAAACCCTATTTAAGGGAAAAGCTTCCAAGGCAAGAAACAACTTTTTCTTCTTCTCCTTCTTCTTCCCTTCATGTGAACCAAAAACCAGCCAGCAAAGGATCAAAACTTCACCATTTCTCTTGAATTGAAGTAGCTTGTAGAACCTAAGCACAACCTAGAAGCAATGAAGGACTCGAAAGTGTCGGGCATCATTCCACTCAGGTCGGCCCACATACTTGACTTTGGACTTGAGGTAAGAAAAGTACTATATACCGTTTGTAGTAATTGTGATAGTCTCGATTATGATCGAGGGAAATATTATGAAACGATTATTATCGTTTGACTCGATTATGTTCGAGGGAAATATTATGAAACGATTATTATCGTTTGACTCGATTATGATCGAGGGAAGTATTATGAAACGATTATTATCGTTGTGGCTCGATTATGATTGAGTAAAAGAAACGGTTATTACTGTTATGAGTAATTACTCCTGAAACCGCGGATAGGTTTCTTACTTATCGTTTGTTGTATCGGACAACGATAGTGACATATACAGCTCGTGGTTAACGAGTGGTAGGGGTACTTTATGAAGTACCTAAATTATGTGGTTATGAAGTTGTGGAGCGATCAAGAGTGTTATTATGTGATGAGTTGTAATTGAATACATTTTTGTTAAGGTAGGATTGAATAAATGTTAAATTGCTTATGAAATTGGTCATTTTTCTTACAGTCTCTGTGGCTTAGGGATGTAAGAAAACAGGTTGTAATGATGTATGATTGGAGTGCTTTATGAAGCACTGAAATTGTGTGGATATGCTAATGTGTGAACTAGGGTGCTTTATGAAGCATTGAAAATGAATATTTATGATAATGCATGATTAAGGTGTTTTAGGAAATGCTGAGATTGTTGATTATGTATAGCTATAAATACTCTTAATTTTGTAATGAGTTGCTCGTATAGACGTTGAATTGTAAATATACGTTGAAAGAGTACAATCTACTGGTATGAATAATCTGTTGAAAAGAAATCTACTATCACTTTCCATAATTTTCTTTTGTCTAATAGCTTTCTTGCTGAGTCATTATGACTCACGTGTGCTTCATGATGCAGGTAAGAAGATTAGCGGTTCTTTTTGGCCACGAGTCAGAGGTCTCCCAGCAATGTACATATCAATCGTGTTGTCTTGGCTTCCAGGAAGCAGGATAACCCCTTTTTCTATGATTGGATGTATAACCTACTCTTGTATTAATGGTTTTATAATTGGTTATAAAAGAATTTTATTAGCAGGGGATCCCCATATTACGAAAGTATTTTGAACTAAAGTTTCTATTTTTAAATTTAATTAAAGATAATATATATTTTTTTTGAATTAAACCACACTTTTCCTAAACTAATAGATTATTGATAATAAGATTATAAAAGCACACACGTGGCGTTCCTGAGGTTCAGGGCGTTACATCCGGCGTCACCACCCTCCGATAGGATTTCGGCGGGAGTTCACGTTGGGTGATTGAGGATGTTTGAAAGCCATCTTGAATGACTTCAGTTTCAGAAGGATGGGGGACACTTGACTAAAATCATGCGGCGTCACAACCATCAACTGGGTGGTTACGTTGGTATATTGTGGATGTTTGAAAGCTGTCCGAACCGAATTCACTGTCGGAGTGATGTATTGATGACACTCATTTGAAATCATCCGGCGTCACCACCCTCTGATGGGATTTCGGCGGGGGTTCACGTTCGGTGATTGAGGATGTTTGAAAGCCATCTTGACCGACTTCATTGTCAGAAGGATGGGGGACACTCGTATATAATCAAGCGGTGTCACAACCGTCAAGTGGGTGGTTACGTTGGTTGATTGAGGATGTTTGAAACATGTCCGAATCGACTTCACTGTCTGAGTGATTTATTGGAGACACTCATTTGAAATCATTCGGTGTCACCGCCCTCTGAAGGGATTTCGGCGGGCGTTCACGTTGGGTGATTGAGGTGTTTGAAAGCCATCTTGACCGACTTCATTGTCAGAAGGATGGGGGACACTCGTCTATAATCATCCGGCATGACAAGCGTCAACTGGGTGGTTACGTTGGTTGATTGAGGATGTTTGAAAGCTTTCCAAACCAACTTCACTGTCTGAGTGATGTATTGCTGCCACTCATTTGAAATCATTCGGTGTCACCACCCTACGATGGGATTTTAGCGGGCGTTCATATTGGGTGATTTAGGTGTTTGAAAGCCATCTTGACCGACTTCATTGTCAGAAGGATGGGGGACACTCGTCTAAAATCATGCGGCGTCACAACCATCAATTGCGTGGTTACGGTTGTTAATTGAGGATGTTTGAATGCTGTCCGAACCGACTTCACTGTCGAAGTGATGTATTACTGATGCTCATTTGAAATCATCTGGAGTCACCACACTTCGATGGGATTTCGGCGGGAGTTCACGTTGGGTGATTGAGGATGTTTGAAAGCCATCTTCACCGACTTCATTGTCAGAAGGATGGGGGACACTCGTCTAAAATCATGTGGCGCCACAACCGTCAACTCGGTGGTTACGTTGGTTGATTGAGGATGTTTGAAAGCTGTCCGAACCCACTTCGCTGTCGGAGTGATGTATTGCTGACACTCGTTTGAAATCGTCCGCCGTCACCACCCGCCGATGGGATTTCAGCGGGCGTTCACATTGGGTTATTGAGGATGTTTGAAAGCCATATTAACCGACTTCACTTCCAGAAGGATGGGTGACACTCGTCTAAAATCATGCGGCGTCACAACCATCAACTTGGTGGTTACGTTGGTTGATTTAGGATTTTTAAAAGCTGTCGGAACTGACTTCACTGTCTGAGTGATGTATTGGTGACACGCATTTGAAATCATTTGGTGTCACCACCCTCCGATGGGATTTTGGCAGATTTCACTTTGGGTGATTGAGGTGATTGAAAGCCATCTTGACCGACTTCATTGTTAGAAGGATGGGGGATAATCGTCTAAAATCATGCGTCGTCACAACCATCAACTAGGTGGTTACGTGGGTTGATTGAGAATGTTTGAAGGCTGTCTGAACCGACTTCACTGTCGGAGTGATGTATTGCTGACACTCATTTTAAATAATCCGGTGTCACCACCCTCCGTTAGGATTTTGGCGGGCGTTCACGTTGGGTTGATTGATTATGTTTGAAAGCCATCTTGACTGACTTCATTGTCAGAAGGACGGGGGACACTCGTCAAAAATCATGCGGTGTCACAACAATGAACTGGGTGGTTACGTGGGTTGATTGAGGATATTTGAAAGCTATCCGAACCGACTTCATTGTCGGAGTGATGAATTGCTGACACTCATTTGAAATCATCTGGCGTCACCACCCTCTGATGGGATTTCGGCAGGCGTTCACGTTCGGTGATTGAGGATGTTTGAAAGCCATCTTGACCGACTTGATTGTCAGAAGTATGGGGGACACTCGTCTATAATCAAGCGGTGTCACAACCGTCAAATGGGTGGTTACATTGGTTGATTGAGGATGTTTGAAACCTGTCTGAATCGACTTCTCTGTCTGAGTGATGTATTGCAGACACTCATTTGAAATCATTCGGTGTCACCGCCCTCTGATGGGATTTCGACGGTCGTTCACGTTGGTTGATTGAGGTGTTTGAAAGCCATCTTGACCGACTTCATTGTCAGAAGGATGGGGGACACTCGTCTATAATCATCCGGCATGACAAGCGTCAACTGGGTGGTTACGTTGGTTGATTGAGGATGTTTGAAAGCTGTCCAAACCAGCTTCACTGTCTGAGTGATGTATTGCTGACACTCATTTGAAATCATTCGGTGTCACCACCCTACGATGGGATTTCAGCGGGCGTTCATGTTGGGTGATTTAGGTGTTTGAAAGCCATCTTGACAGACTTCATTGTCAGAAGGATGGGGGACACTCGTCTAAAATCATGCGGCGTCACAACCATCAATTGGGTGGTTACGGTTGTTAATTGAGGATGTTTGAATGCTGTCCGAACCGACTTCACTGTCGAAGTGATGTATTACTGATGCTCATTTGAAATCATCTGGAGTCACCACACTTCGATGGGATTTCGGCGGGAGTTCACGTTGGGTGATTGAGGATGTTTGAAAGCCATCTTCACCGACTTCATTGTAAGAAGGATGGGGGACACTCGTCTAAAATCATGTGGCGCCACAACCGTCAACTCGGTGGTTACGTTGGTTGATTGAGGATGTTTGAAAGCTGTCTGAACCCACTTCTCTGTCGGAGTGATGTATTGCTGACACTCGTTTGAAATCGTCCGCCGTCACCACCCGCCGATGGGATTTCAGCGGGCGTTCACATTGGGCTATTGAGGATGTTTGAAAGCCATATTAACCGACTTCATTGCCAGAAGGATGGGTGACACTCGTCTAAAATCATGCGGCGTCACAACCATCAACTTGGTGGTTACGTTGGTTGATTGAGGATGTTTGAAACCTGTCTGAATCGACTTCTCTGTCTGAGTGATGTATTGGTGACACGCATTTGAAATCATTTGGTGTCACCACCCTCCGATGTGATTTTGGCAGAGTTCACTTTGGGTGATTGAGGTGATTGAAAGCCATCTTGACCGACTTCATTGTTAGAAGGATGGGGGATAATCGTCTAAAATCATGCGTCGTCACAACCATCAACTAGGTGGTTACGTGGGTTAATTGAGAATGTTTGAAGGATGTCTGAACCGACTTCACTGTCGGAGTGATGTATTGCTGACACTCATTTTAAATAATCCGGTGTCACCACCCTCTGTTAGGATTTCGGCGGGCGTTCACGTTGGGTGATTGATTATGTTTGAAAGCCATCTTGACTGACTTCATTGTCAGAAGGACGGGGGACACTCGTTTAAAATCATGCGGTGTCACAACCATGAACTGGGTGGTTACGTGGGTTGATTGAGGATATTTGAAAGATATCCGAACCGACTTCACTGTCGGAGTGATGTATTGCTGACACTCATTTGAAATCATCTGGCGTCACCACCCTCTGATGGGATTTCGGCAGGCGTTCACGTTCGGTGATTGAGGATGTTTGAAAGCCATCTTGACCGACTTCATTGTCAGAAGGATGGGGGACACTCGTATATAATCAAGCGGTGTCACAACCGTCAAGTGGGTGGTTACGTTGGTTGATTGAGGATGTTTGAAACATGTCCGAATCGACTTCACTGTCTGAGTGATTTATTGGAGACACTCATTTGAAATCATTCGGTGTCACCGCCCTCTGAAGGGATTTCGGCGGGCGTTCACGTTGGGTGATTGAGGTGTTTGAAAGCCATCTTGACCGACTTCATTGTCAGAAGGATGGGGGACACTCGTCTATAATCATCCGGCATGACAAGCGTCAACTGGGTGGTTACTTTGGTTGATTGAGGATGTTTGAAAGCTTTCCAAACCAACTTCACTGTCTGAGTGATGTATTGCTGCCACTCATTTGAAATCATTCGGTGTCACCACCCTACGATGGGATTTTAGCGGGCGTTCATATTGGGTTATTTAGGTGTTTGAAAGCCATCTTGACCGACTTCATTGTCAGAAGGATGGGGGACACTCGTCTAAAATCATGCGGCGTCACAACCATCAATTGCGTGGTTACGGTTGTTAATTGAGGATGTTTGAATGCTGTCCGAACCGACTTCACTGTCGAAGTGATGTATTACTGATGCTCATTTGAAATCATCTGGAGTCACCACACTTCGATGGGATTTCGGCGGGAGTTCACGTTGGGTGATTGAGGATGTTTGAAAGCCATCTTCACCGACTTCATTGTCAGAAGGATGGGGGACACTCGTCTAAAATCATGTGGCGCCACAACCGTCAACTCGGTGGTTACGTTGGTTGATTGAGGATGTTTGAAAGCTGTCTGAACCCACTTCGCTGTCGGAGTGATGTATTGCTGACACTCGTTTGAAATCGTCCGCCGTCACCACCCGCCGATGGGATTTCAGCGGGCGTTCACATTGGGTTATTGAGGATGTTTGAAAGCCATATTAACCGACTTCACTTCCAGAAGGATGGGTGACACTCGTCTAAAATCATGCGGCGTCACAACCATCAACTTGGTGGTTACGTTGGTTGATTTAGGATTTTTAAAAGCTGTCGGAACTGACTTCACTGTCTGAGTGATGTATTGGTGACACGCATTTGAAATCATTTGGTGTCACCACCCTCCGATGGGATTTTGGCAGATTTCACTTTGGGTGATTGAGGTGATTGAAAGCCATCTTGACCGACTTCATTGTTAGAAGGATGGGGGATAATCGTCTAAAATCATGCGTCGTCACAACCATCAACTAGGTGGTTACGTGGGTTGATTGAGAATGTTTGAAGGCTGTCTGAACCGACTTCACTGTCGGAGTGATGTATTGCTGACACTCATTTTAAATAATCCGGTGTCACCACCCTCCGTTAGGATTTTGGCGGGCGTTCACGTTGGGTTGATTGATTATGTTTGAAAGCCATCTTGACTGACTTCATTGTCAGAAGGACGGGGGACACTCGTCTAAAATCATGCGGTGTCACAACAATGAACTGGGTGGTTACGTGGGTTGATTGAGGATATTTGAAAGCTATCCGAACCGACTTCATTGTCGGAGTGATGAATTGCTGACACTCATTTGAAATCATCTGGCGTCACCACCCTCTGATGGGATTTCGGCAGGCGTTCACGTTCGGTGATTGAGGATGTTTGAAAGCCATCTTGACCGACCTGATTGTCAGAAGTATGGGGGACACTCGTCTATAATCAAGCGGTGTCACAACCGTCAAATGGGTGGTTACATTGGTTGATTGAGGATGTTTGAAACCTGTCTGAATCGACTTCTCTGTCTGAGTGATGTATTGCAGACACTCATTTGAAATCATTCGGTGTCACCGCCCTCTGATGGGATTTCGACGGTCGTTCACGTTGGTTGATTGAGGTGTTTGAAAGCCATCTTGACCGACTTCATTGTCAGAAGGATGGGGGACACTCGTCTATAATCATCCGGCATGACAAGCGTCAACTGGGTGGTTACGTTGGTTGATTGAGGATGTTTGAAAGCTGTCCAAACCAGCTTCACTGTCTGAGTGATGTATTGCTGACACTCATTTGAAATCATTCGGTGTCACCACCCTACGATGGGATTTCAGCGGGCGTTCATGTTTGGGTGATTTAGGTGTTTGAAAGCCATCTTGACAGACTTCATTGTCAGAAGGATGGGGGACACTCGTCTAAAATCATGCGGCGTCACAACCATCAATTGGGTGGTTACGGTTGTTAATTGAGGATGTTTGAATGCTGTCCGAACCGACTTCACTGTCGAAGTGATGTATTACTGATGCTCATTTGAAATCATATGGAGTCACCACACTTCGATGGGATTTTGGCAGAGTTCACGTTGGGTGATTGAGGATGTTTGAAAGCCATCTTCACCGACTTCATTGTAAGAAGGATGGGGGACACTCGTCTAAAATCATGTGGCGCCACAACCGTCAACTCGGTGGTTACGTTGGTTGATTGAGGATGTTTGAAAGCTGTCTGAACCCACTTCTCTGTCGGAGTGATGTATTGCTGACACTCGTTTGAAATCGTCCGCCGTCACCACCCGCCGATGGGATTTCAGCGGGCGTTCACATTGGGCTATTGAGGATGTTTGAAAGCCATATTAACCGACTTCATTGCCAGAAGGATGGGTGACACTCGTCTAAAATCATGCGGCGTCACAACCATCAACTTGGTGGTTACGTTGGTTGATTTAGGATTTTTGAAAGTCGTCGAATCGACTTCACTGTCTGAGTGATGTATTGGTGACACGCATTTGAAATCATTTGGTGTCACCACCCTCCGATGTGATTTTGGCAGAGTTCACTTTGGGTGATTGAGGTGATTGAAAGCCATCTTGACCGACTTCATTGTTAGAAGGATGGGGGATAATCGTCTAAAATCATGCGTCGTCACAACCATCAACTAGGTGGTTACGTGGGTTAATTGAGAATGTTTGAAGGATGTCTGAACCGACTTCACTGTCGGAGTGATGTATTGCTGACACTCATTTTAAATAATCCGGTGTCACCACCCTCTGTTAGGATTTCGGCGGGCGTTCACGTTGGGTGATTGATTATGTTTGAAAGCCATCTTGACTGACTTCATTGTCAGAAGGACGGGGGACACTCGTTTAAAATCATGCGGTGTCACAACCATGAACTGGGTGGTTACGTGGGTTGATTGAGGATATTTGAAAGATATCCGAACCGACTTCACTGTCGGAGTGATGTATTGCTGACACTCATTTGAAATCATCTGGCGTCACCACCCTCTGATGGGATTTCGGCAGGCGTTCACGTTCGGTGATTGAGGATGTTTGAAAGCCATCTTGACCGACTTGATTGTCAGAAGTATGGGGGACACTCGTCTATAATCAAGCGGTGTCACAACCGTCAAATGGGTGGTTACATTGGTTGATTGAGGATGTTTGAAACCTGTCTGAATCGACTTCTCTGTCTGAGTGATGTATTGCAGACACTCATTTGAAATCATTCGGTGTCACCGCCCTCTGATGGGATTTCGACGGGCGTTCACGTTGGTTGATTGAGGTGTTTGAAAGCCATCTTGACCGACTTCATTGTCAGAAGGATGGGGGACACTCGTCTATAATCATCCGGCATGACAAGCGTCAACTGGGTGGTTACGTTGGTTGATTGAGGATGTTTGAAAGCTGTCCAAACCAGCTTCACTGTCTGAGTGATGTATTGCTGACACTCATTTGAAATCATTCGGTGTCACCACCCTACGATGGGATTTCAGCGGGCGTTCATGTTGGGTGATTTAGGTGTTTGAAAGCCATCTTGACAGACTTCATTGTCAGAAGGATGGGGGACACTCGTCTAAAATCATGTGGCGTCACAACCATCAATTGGGTGGTTACGGTTGTTAATTGAGGATGTTTGAATGCTGTCTGAACCGACTTCACTGTCGAAGTGATGTATTACTGATGCTCATTTGAAATCATCTGGAGTCACCACACTTCGATGGGATTTCGGCGGGAGTTCACGTTGGGTGATTGAGGATGTTTGAAAGCCATCTTCACCGACTTCATTGTAAGAAGGATGGGGGACACTCGTCTAAAATCATGTGGCGCCACAACCGTCAACTCGGTGGTTACGTTGGTTGATTGAGGATGTTTGAAAGCCGTACCGAACCCACTTCTCTGTCGGAGTGATGTATTGCTGACACTCGTTTGAAATCGTCCGCCGTCACCACCCGCCGATGGGATTTCAGCGGGCGTTCACATTGGGTTATTGAGGATGTTTGAAAGCCATATTAACCGACTTCATTGCCAGAAGGATGGGTGACACTCGTCTAAAATCATGCGGCGTCACAACCATCAACTTGGTGGTTACGTTGGTTGATTTAGGATTTTTGAAAGCTGTCGGAACTGACTTCACTGTCTGAGTGATGTATTGGTGACACGCATTTGAAATCATTTGGTGTCACCACCCTCCGATGGGATTTTGGCAGAGTTCACTTTGGGTGATTGAGGTGATTGAAAGCCATCTTGACCGACTTCATTGTTAGAAGGATGGGGGATAATCGTCTAAAATCATGCGTCGTCACAACCATCAACTAGGTGGTTACGTGGGTTGATTGAGAATGTTTGAAGGCTGTCTGAACCGACTTCACTGTCGGAGTGATGTATTGCTGACAGTCATTTTAAATAATCCGGTGTCACCACCCTCCGTTAGGATTTCGGCGGGCGTTCACGTTGGGTTGATTGATTATGTTTGAAAGCCATCTTGACTGACTTCATTGTCAGAAGGACGGGGGACACTCGTCTAAAATCATGCGGTGTCACAACAATGAACTGGGTGGTTACGTGGGTTGATTGAGGATATTTGAAAGCTATCCGAGGCAGGCTTCATTGTCGGAGTGATGAATTGCTGACACTCATTTGAAATCATCTGGCGTCACCACCCTCTGATGGGATTTCGGCAGGCGTTCACGTTCGGTGATTGAGGATGTTTGAAAGCCATCTTGACCGACTTGATTGTCAGAAGTATGGGGGACACTCGTCTATAATCAAGCGGTGTCACAACCGTCAAATGGGTGGTTACATTGGTTGATTGAGGATGTTTGTAACCTGTCTGAATCGACTTCTCTGTCTGAGTGATGTATTGCAGACACTCATTTGAAATCATTCGGTGTCACCGCCCTCTGATGGGATTTCGACGGTCGTTCACGTTGGTTGATTGAGGTGTTTGAAAGCCATCTTGACCGACTTCATTGTCAGAAGGATGGGGGACACTCGTCTATAATCATCCGGCATGACAAGCGTCAACTGGGTGGTTACGTTGGTTGATTGAGGATGTTTGAAAGCTGTCCAAACCAGCTTCACTGTCTGAGTGATGTATTGCTGACACTCATTTGAAATCATTCGGTGTCACCACCCTACGATGGGATTTCAGCGGGCGTTCATGTTGGGTGATTTAGGTGTTTGAAAGCCATCTTGACAGACTTCATTGTCAGAAGGATGGGGGACACTCGTCTAAAATCATGCGGCGTCACAACCATCAATTGGGTGGTTACGGTTGTTAATTGAGGATGTTTGAATGCTGTCCGAACCGACTTCACTGTCGAAGTGATGTATTACTGATGCTCATTTGAAATCATCTGGAGTCACCACACTTCGATGGGATTTCGGCGGGAGTTCACGTTGGGTGATTGAGGATGTTTGAAAGCCATCTTCACCGACTTCATTGTAAGAAGGATGGGGGACACTCGTCTAAAATCATGTGGCGCCACAACCGTCAACTCGGTGGTTACGTTGGTTGATTGAGGATGTTTGAAAGCTGTCTGAACCCACTTCTCTGTCGGAGTGATGTATTGCTGACACTCGTTTGAAATCGTCCGCCGTCACCACCCGCCGATGGGATTTCAGCGGGCGTTCACATTGGGCTATTGAGGATGTTTGAAAGCCATATTAACCGACTTCATTGCCAGAAGGATGGGTGACACTCGTCTAAAATCATGCGGCGTCACAACCATCAACTTGGTGGTTACGTTGGTTGATTTAGGATTTTTGAAAGCTGTCGGAACTGACTTCACTGTCTGAGTGATGTATTGGTGACACGCATTTGAAATCATTTGGTGTCACCACCCTCCGATGTGATTTTGGCAGAGTTCACTTTGGGTGATTGAGGTGATTGAAAGCCATCTTGACCGACTTCATTGTTAGAAGGATGGGGGATAATCGTCTAAAATCATGCGTCGTCACAACCATCAACTAGGTGGTTACGTGGGTTCATTGAGAATGTTTGAAGGATGTCTGAACCGACTTCACTGTCGGAGTGATGTATTGCTGACACTCATTTTAAATAATCCGGTGTCACCACCCTCCGTTAGGATTTCGGCGGGCGTTCACGTTGGGTGATTGATTATGTTTGAAAGCCAT
This sequence comes from Cannabis sativa, assembly GCF_029168945.1. Lineage (NCBI taxonomy): Eukaryota > Viridiplantae > Streptophyta > Magnoliopsida > Rosales > Cannabaceae > Cannabis > Cannabis sativa. Next base: position 38,841,537 of record NC_083606.1, on the reverse strand, counting down.
CTTGACTGACTTCATTGTCAGAAGGACGGGGGACACTCGTTTAAAATCATGCGGTGTCACAACCATGAACTGGGTGGTTACGTGGGTTGATTGAGGATATTTGAAAGATATCCGAACCGACTTCACTGTCGGAGTGATGTATTGCTGACACTCATTTGAAATCATCTGGCGTCACCACCCTCTGATGGGATTTCGGCAGGCGTTCACGTTCGGTGATTGAGGATGTTTGAAAGCCATCTTGACCGACTTGATTGTCAGAAGTATGGGGGACACTCGTCTATAATCAAGCGGTGTCACAACCGTCAAATGGGTGGTTACATTGGTTGATTGAGGATGTTTGAAACCTGTCTGAATCGACTTCTCTGTCTGAGTGATGTATTGCAGACACTCATTTGAAATCATTCGGTGTCACCGCCCTCTGATGGGATTTCGACGGGCGTTCACGTTGGTTGATTGAGGTGTTTGAAAGCCATCTTGACCGACTTCATTGTCAGAAGGATGGGGGACACTCGTCTATAATCATCCGGCATGACAAGCGTCAACTGGGTGGTTACGTTGGTTGATTGAGGATGTTTGAAAGCTGTCCAAACCAGCTTCACTGTCTGAGTGATGTATTGCTGACACTCATTTGAAATCATTCGGTGTCACCACCCTACGATGGGATTTCAGCGGGCGTTCATGTTGGGTGATTTAGGTGTTTGAAAGCCATCTTGACAGACTTCATTGTCAGAAGGATGGGGGACACTCGTCTAAAATCATGTGGCGTCACAACCATCAATTGGGTGGTTACGGTTGTTAATTGAGGATGTTTGAATGCTGTCCGAACCGACTTCACTGTCGAAGTGATGTATTACTGATGCTCATTTGAAATCATCTGGAGTCACCACACTTCGATGGGATTTCGGCGGGAGTTCACGTTGGGTGATTGAGGATGTTTGAAAGCCATCTTCACCGACTTCATTGTAAGAAGGATGGGGGACACTCGTCTAAAATCATGTGGCGCCACAACCGTCAACTCGGTGGTTACGTTGGTTGATTGAGGATGTTTGAAAGCTGTCTGAACCCACTTCTCTGTCGGAGTGATGTATTGCTGACACTCGTTTGAAATCGTCCGCCGTCACCACCCGCCGATGGGATTTCAGCGGGCGTTCACATTGGGTTATTGAGGATGTTTGAAAGCCATATTAACCGACTTCATTGCCAGAAGGATGGGTGACACTCGTCTAAAATCATGCGGCGTCACAACCATTACCTTGGTGGTTACGTTGGTTGATTTAGGATTTTTGAAAGCTGTCGGAACTGACTTCACTGTCTGAGTGATGTATTGGTGACACGCATTTGAAATCATTTGGTGTCACCACCCTCCGATGGGATTTTGGCAGAGTTCACTTTGGGTGATTGAGGTGATTGAAAGCCATCTTGACCGACTTCATTGTTAGAAGGATGGGGGATAATCGTCTAAAATCATGCGTCGTCACAACCATCAACTAGGTGGTTACGTGGGTTGATTGAGAATGTTTGAAGGCTGTCTGAACCGACTTCACTGTCGGAGTGATGTATTGCTGACAGTCATTTTAAATAATCCGGTGTCACCACCCTCCGTTAGGATTTCGGCGGGCGTTCACGTTGGGTTGATTGATTATGTTTGAAAGCCATCTTGACTGACTTCATTGTCAAAAGGACGGGGGACACTCGTCTAAAATCATGCGGTGTCACAACAATGAACTGGGTGGTTACGTGGGTTGATTGAGGATATTTGAAAGCTATCCGAACCGACTTCATTGTCGGAGTGATGAATTGCTGACACTCATTTGAAATCATCTGGCGTCACCACCCTCTGATGGGATTTCGGCAGGCGTTCACGTTCGGTGATTGAGGATGTTTGAAAGCCATCTTGACCGACTTGATTGTCAGAAGTATGGGGGACACTCGTCTATAATCAAGCGGTGTCACAACCGTCAAATGGGTGGTTACATTGGTTGATTGAGGATGTTTGTAACCTGTCTGAATCGACTTCTCTGTCTGAGTGATGTATTGCAGACACTCATTTGAAATCATTCGGTGTCACCGCCCTCTGATGGGATTTCGACGGTCGTTCACGTTGGTTGATTGAGGTGTTTGAAAGCCATCTTGACCGACTTCATTGTCAGAAGGATGGGGGACACTCGTCTATAATCATCCGGCATGACAAGCGTCAACTGGGTGGTTACGTTGGTTGATTGAGGATGTTTGAAAGCTGTCCAAACCAGCTTCACTGTCTGAGTGATGTATTGCTGACACTCATTTGAAATCATTCGGTGTCACCACCCTACGATGGGATTTCAGCGGGCGTTCATGTTGGGTGATTTAGGTGTTTGAAAGCCATCTTGACAGACTTCATTGTCAGAAGGATGGGGGACACTCGTCTAAAATCATGCGGCGTCACAACCATCAATTGGGTGGTTACGGTTGTTAATTGAGGATGTTTGAATGCTGTCCGAACCGACTTCACTGTCGAAGTGATGTATTACTGATGCTCATTTGAAATCATATGGAGTCACCACACTTCGATGGGATTTCGGCGGGAGTTCACGTTGGGTGATTGAGGATGTTTGAAAGCCATCTTCACCGACTTCATTGTAAGAAGGATGGGGGACACTCGTCTAAAATCATGTGGCGCCACAACCGTCAACTCGGTGGTTACGTTGGTTGATTGAGGATGTTTGAAAGCTGTCTGAACCCACTTCTCTGTCGGAGTGATGTATTGCTGACACTCGTTTGAAATCGTCCGCCGTCACCACCCGCCGATGGGATTTCAGCGGGCGTTCACATTGGGCTATTGAGGATGTTTGAAAGCCATATTAACCGACTTCATTGCAAGAAGGATAGGTGACACTCGTCTAAAATCATGCGGCGTCACAACCATCAACTTGGTGGTTACGTTGGTTGATTTAGGATTTTTGAAAGCTGTCGGAACTAACTTCACTGTCTGAGTGATGTATTGGTGACACGCATTTGAAATCATTTGGTGTCACCACCCTCCGATGTGATTTTGGCAGAGTTCACTTTGGGTGATTGAGGTGATTGAAAGCCATCTTGACCGACTTCATTGTTAGAAGGATGGGGGATAATCGTCTAAAATCATGCGTCGTCACAACCATCAACTAGGTGGTTACGTGGGTTAATTGAGAATGTTTGAAGGATGTCTGAACCGACTTCACTGTCGGAGTGATGTATTGCTGACACTCATTTTAAATAATCCGGTGTCACCACCCTCCGTTAGGATTTCGGCGGGCGTTCACGTTGGGTGATTGATTATGTTTGAAAGCCATCTTGACTGACTTCATTGTCAGAAGGACGGGGGACACTCGTTTAAAATCATGCGGTGTCACAACCATGAACTGGGTGGTTACGTGGGTTGATTGAGGATATTTGAAAGATATCCGAACCGACTTCACTGTCGGAGTGATGTATTGCTGACACTCATTTGAAATCATCTGGCGTCACCACCCTCTGATGGGATTTCGGCAGGCGTTCACGTTCGGTGATTGAGGATGTTTGAAAGCCATCTTGACCGACTTGATTGTCAGAAGTATGGGGGACACTCGTCTATAATCAAGCGGTGTCACAACCGTCAAATGGGTGGTTACATTGGTTGATTGAGGATGTTTGAAACCTGTCTGAATCGACTTCTCTGTCTGAGTGATGTATTGCAGACACTCATTTGAAATCATTCGGTGTCACCGCCCTCTGATGGGATTTCGACGGGCGTTCACGTTGGTTGATTGAGGTGTTTGAAAGCCATCTTGACCGACTTCATTGTCAGAAGGATGGGGGACACTCGTCTATAATCATCCGGCATGACAAGCGTCAACTGGGTGGTTACGTTGGTTGATTGAGGATGTTTGAAAGCTGTCCAAACCAGCTTCACTGTCTGAGTGATGTATTGCTGACACTCATTTGAAATCATTCGGTGTCACCACCCTACGATGGGATTTCAGCGGGCGTTCATGTTGGGTGATTTAGGTGTTTGAAAGCCATCTTGACAGACTTCATTGTCAGAAGGATGGGGGACACTCGTCTAAAATCATGTGGCGTCACAACCATCAATTGGGTGGTTACGGTTGTTAATTGAGGATGTTTGAATGTTGTCCGAACCGACTTCACTTTCGGAGGGATGTATTACTGACACTCATTTGAAATCATCTGGAGTGACAACACTTCGATGGGATTTCGGCGGGAGTTCACGTTGGGTGATTGAGGATGTTTGAAAGCAAACTTCACCGACTTCATTGTCAGAAGGATGGGGGACACTCGTCTAAAACCATGTGGCGCCACAACCGCCAACTCGGTGGTTACGTTGGTTGATTGAGGATGTTTGAAAGCAATCCGAACCCACTTCGCTGTCGGAGTGATGTATTGCTGACACTCGTTTGAAATCGTCCGGCGTCACCACCCTCCGATAGGATTTCAGCGGGCGTTCACATTGGGTTCTTGAGGATGTTTGAAAGCCATCTTCACCGACTTCATTTCCAGAAGGATGGGTGACACTCGTCTAAAATCATGCGCCGTCACAACCATCAACTTGGTGGTTACGTTGGTTGATTTAGGATTTTTGAAAGCTGTCGGAACTGACTTCACTGTCTGAGTGATGTATTGGTGACACGCATTTGAAATCATTTGGTGTCACCACCCTCCGATGGGATTTTCGCAGAGTTCACGTTGGGTGATTGAGGTAATTAAAAGCCATCTGGACCGACTTCATTTTTAGAAGGATGGGGGACACTCGTCTAAAATCATGCGTCGTCACAACCATCAACTAGGTGGTTACGTGGGTTGATTGAGAATGTTTGAAAGTTGTCCGAACCGACTTCACTGTCGGAGTGATGTATTGCTGACATTCATTTGAAATCAATCGGCGTCACCACCCTCTAATGGGATTTTGACGGGCGTTCACGTTCGGTGATTGAGGATTTTTTAAAGACATCTTGACCGACTTCATTGTCAGAAGGATGGGGGACACTCGTCTATAATCATGCGGCGTTACAACCATCAACTGGGTGGTTACGTTTGTTGATTGAGGATGTGTGAAAGCTGACGGAACCGAGTTCACTGTCTGAGTGATGTATTGCTGACAGTCATTTGAAATCATTCGGTGTCACCACCCTCCGATGGGATTTGGGCGAGCGTTCACGTTGCGTGATTGAGGTGTTTGAAAGCCATCTTGACAGACTTCATTGTCAAAAGGATGTGGGACACTCGTCTATAATCAAGCGGTGTCACAACCGTCAAATGGGTGGTAACGTTGGTTGATTGAGGATGTTTGAAACATGTGCGAATCGACTTCACTGACTGAGTGATGTATTGCAAACACTTATTTGAAATCATTCGGTGTCACCGTCGTCTGAAGGGATTTCGACGGGCGTTCACGTTGGGTGATTGAGGTGTTTGAAAGCCATCTTGACCGACTTCATTGTCAGAAGGATGGGGGACACTTGTCTATAATGATCCGGCATGACAAGCGTCAACTGGGTGGTTACGTTGGTTGATAGAGGATGTTTGAAAGCTGTCCAAACCAACTTCACCGTGTGAGTGATGTATTGCTGCCACTCATTTGAAATCATTCCGTGTCACCACCCTACGATGGGATTTCAGCGGGCGTTCATGTTGGGTGATTTAGGTGTTTGAAAGCCATCTTGACCGGCTTCATTGTCAGAAGGATGGGGGACACTCGTCTAAAATCATGCGGCGTCACAACCATCAATTGGGTGGTTACGGTTGTTAATTGAGGATGTTTGAATGCTGTCCGAACCGACTTCACTGTCGGAGTGATGTATTACTGACGCTCATTTGAAATCATCTGGAGTCACCACACTTCAATGGGATTTCGGCGGGAGTTCACGTCGGGTGATTGAGGATGTTTGAAAGCCATATTCACCGACTTTATTGTAATAAGGATGGGGGACACTCGTCTAAAATCATGTGGTGCCACAACCGTCAACTCGGTGGTTACATTGGTTGATTGAGGATATTTGAAAGCTGTCCGAACCCACTTCGCTGTCGGAGTGATGTATTGCTGACACTTGTTTGAAATCGTCTGGCGTCACCACCCGCCGATGGGATTTCAGCAGGCGTTCACATTGGGTTATTGACGATGTTTGAAACCCGTATTAACCGACTTCATTGCCAGAAGGATGGGTGACACTCGTCTAAAATCATGCGGCGTCACAACCATCAACTTTGTGGTTACGTTGGTTGATTGCGGATTTTTGAAAGCTGTCGGAACCGACTTCACTGTCTGAGTGATGTATTGGTGACACGCATTTGAAATCATTTGGTGTCACCACCCTCCGATGGGATTTTGGCAGAGTTCACGTTGGGTGATTGAGGTGATTGAAAGCCATCTTGACAGACTTCATTGTTAGAAGGATGGGGGACAATCGTCTAAAATCATGTGTCGTCACAACCATCAACTAGGTGGTTACGTGGGTTGATTGAGAATGTTTGAAAGCTGTCCGAACCGACTTCACTGTCGAAGTGATGTATTGCTGACACTCATTTGAAATCATCTGGCGTCACCACCATCTGATGGGATTTCGGCAGGCGTTCACGTTCGGTGATTGAGGATGTTTGAAAGCCATCTTGACCGACTTCAATGTCAGAAGGATGGGGGACACTCATCTATAATCAAGTGATGTCACAACCGTCAAATGGGTGGTTACGTTGGTTGATTTAGGATGTTTGAAACCTGTCCGAATCGACTTCTCTATCTGAGTGATGTATTGCAGACACTCATTTGAAATCATTCGGTGTCACCGCCCTCTGATGGGATTTCGGCTGGCGTTCACGTTGGGTGATTGAGGTGTTTGAAAGCCATCTTGACTGACTTCATTGTCAGAAGGATGGGGGACACTCGTCTATAATCATCCGACATGACAAGCGTCAACTGGGTGGTTACGTTGGTTGATTGAGGATGTTTGAAAGCTGTCCAAACAAACTTCACTGTCTGAGTGATGTATTGCTGACACTCATTTGAAATCATTCGGTGTCACCACCCTACGATGGGATTTCAGCGGGCGTTGATGTTGGGTGATTTAGGTGTTTGAAAGCCATCTTGACCAACTTCATTGTCAGAAGGATGGGGGACACTCGTCTAAAATAATGCGGCGTCACAACAATCAATTGGGTGGTTACGTCGGTTAATTGAGGATTTTTGAAAGTTGTCCGAACCGACTTCACTGTCGGAGTGATGTATTACTGACACTCATTTGAAATCATCTGGAGTCACCACACTTCGATGGGATTTTGGCGGGAGTTCACGTTGGGTGATTGAGGATGTTTGAAAGCAAACTTCACCGACTTCATTGTCAGAAGGATGGGGGATACTCGTCTAAAATCATGTGGCGCCACAACCGTCAACTCGGTGGTTACATTGGTTGATTGAGGATGTTTGAAAATTGTCCGAACCCACTTCGCTGTCGGAGTGATGTATTGCTGACACTCGTTTGAAATCGTCCGGCGTCACCACCCTCCGATAGGATTTCAGCGGGCGTTCACATTGGGTTATTGAGGATGTTTGAAAGCCATCTTCACTGACTTCATTTCCAGAAGAATGGGTGACACTCGTCTAAAATCATGCGGCGTCATAACCATCAACTTGGTGGTTACGTTGGTTGATTGAGGATTTTTGAAAGCTGTCGGAACCAACTTCACTGTCTGAGTGATTTATTGGTGACACGCATTTGAAATCATTTGGTGTCACCACCCTCCGTGGGATTTTGGCAGAGTTCACGTTGGGTGATTGAGGTGATTGAAAGCCATCTTGACAGACTTCATTGTTAGAAGGATGGGGGACAATCGTCTAAAATCATGTGTCGTCACAACCATCAACTAGGTGGTTACGTGGGTTGATTGAGAATGTTTGAAAGCTGTCCGAACCGACTTCACTGTTGGAGTGATGTATTGCTGACACTCATTTGAAATCATCTGGCGTCACCACCATCTGATGGGATTTCGGCAAGCGTTCACGTTCGGTGATTGAGGATGTTTGAAAGCCATCTTGACTGACTTCAATGTCAGAAGGATGGGGGACACTCATCTATAATCAAGTGATGTCCCAACCGTCAAATGGGTGGTTACGTTGGTTGATTTAGGATGTTTGAAACCTATCCGAATCGACTTCTCTATCTGAGTGATGTATTGCAGACACTCATTTGAAATCATTCGGTGTCACCGCCCTCTGATGGGATTTCGGCTGGCGTTCACATTGGGTGATTGAGGTGTTTGAAAGCCATCTTGACTGACTTCATTGTCAGAAGGATGGGGGACACTCGTCTGTAATCATCCGGCATGACAAGCGTCAACTGGGTGGTTACGTTGGTTGATTGAGGATGTTTGAAAGCTGTCCAAACAAACTTCACTGTCTGAGTGATGTATTGCTGACACTCATTTGAAATCATTCGGTGTCACCACCCTACGATGGGATTTCAGCGGGCGTTCATGTTGGGTGATTTAGGTGTTTGAAAGCCATCTTGACAAACTTCATTGTCAGAAGGATGGGGGACACTCGTGTAAAATAATGCGGCGTCACAACCATCAATTGGGTGGTTACGTCGGTTAATTGAGGATGTTTGAAAGTTGTCCGAACCGACTTCACTGTCGGAGTGATGTATTACTGACACTCATTTGAAATCATCTGGAGTCACCACACTTCGATGGGATTTTGGCGGGAGTTCACGTTGGGTGATTGAGGATGTTTGAAAGCAAACTTCACCGACTTCATTGTCAGAAGGATGGGGGATACTCGTCTAAAATCATGTGGCGCCACAACCGTCAACTCGGTGGTTACGTTGGTTGATTGAGGATGTTTGAAAATTGTCCGAACCCACTTCGCTGTCGGAGTGATGTATTGCTGACACTCGTTTGAAATCGTCCGACGTCACCACCCTCCGATAGGATTTCAGCGGGCGTTCACATTGGGTTATTGAGGATGTTTGAAAGCCATCTTCACTGACTTCATTTCCAGAAGAATGGGTGACACTCGTCTAAAATCATGCGGCGTCATAACCATCAACTTGGTGGTTACGTTGGTTGATTGAGGATTTTTGAAAGCTGTCGGAACCAACTTCACTGTCTGAGTGATTTATTGGTGACACGCATTTCAAATCATTTGGTGTCACCACCCTCCGATGGGATTTTGGCAGAGTTCACGTTGGGTGATTGAGGTGATTGAAAGCCATCTTGACAGACTTCATTGTTAGAAGGATGGGGGACAATCGTCTAAAATCATGTGTCGTCACAACCATCAACTAGGTGGTTACGTGGGTTGATTGAGAATGTTTGAAAGCTGTCCGAACCGACTTCACTGTCGGAGTGATGTATTGCTGACACTCATTTGAAATCATCTGGCGTCACCACCATCTGATGGGATTTCGGCAAGCGTTCACGTTCGGTGATTGAGGATGTTTGAAAGCCATCTTGACTGACTTCAATGTCAGAAGGATGGGGGACACTCATCTATGATCAAGTGATGTCACAACCGTCAAATGGGTGGTTACGTTGGTTGATTTAGGATGTTTGAAACCTGTCCGAATCGACTTCTCTATCTGAGTGATGTATTGCAGACACTCATTTGAAATCATTCGGTGTCACCGCCCTCTGATGGGATTTCGGCTGGCGTTCACGTTGGGTGATTGAGGTGTTTGAAAGCCATCTTGACTGACTTCATTGTCAGAAGGATGGGGGACACTCGTCTATAATCATCCGGCATGACAAGCGTCAACTGGGTGGTTACGTTGGTTGATTGAGGATGTTTGAAAGCTGTCCAAACAAACTTCACTGTCTGAGTGATGTATTGCTGACACTCATTTGAAATCATTCGGTGTCACCACCCTACGATGGGATTTCAGCGGGCGTTCATGTTGGGTGATTTAGGTGTTTGAAAGCCATCTTGACCAACTTCATTGTCAGAAGGATGGGGGACACTCGTCTAAAATAATGCGGCGTCACAACAATCAATTGGGTGGTTACGTCGGTTAATTGAGGATTTTTGAAAGTTGTCCGAACCGACTTCACTGTCGGAGTGATGTATTACTGACACTCATTTGAAATCATCTGGAGTCACCACACTTCGATGGGATTTTGGCGGGAGTTCACGTTGGGTGATTGAGGATGTTTGAAAGCAAACTTCACCGACTTCATTGTCAGAAGGATGGGGGATACTCGTCTAAAATCATGTGGCGCCACAACCGTCAACTCGGTGGTTACATTGGTTGATTGAGGATGTTTGAAAATTGTCCGAACCCACTTCGCTGTCGGAGTGATGTATTGCTGACACTCGTTTGAAATCGTCCGGCGTCACCACCCTCCGATAGGATTTCAGCGGGCGTTCACATTGGGTTATTGAGGATGTTTGAAAGCCATCTTCACTGACTTCATTTCCAGAAGAATGGGTGACACTCGTCTAAAATCATGCAGCGTCATAACCATCAACTTGGTGGTTACGTTGGTTGATTGAGGATTTTTGAAAGCTGTCGGAACCAACTTCACTGTCTGAGTGATTTATTGGTGACACGCATTTGAAATCATTTGGTGTCACCACCCTCCGATGGGATTTTGGCAGAGTTCACGTTGGGTGATTGAGGTGATTGAAAGCCATCTTGACAGACTTCATTGTTAGAAGGATGGGGGACAATCGTCTAAAATCATGTGTCGTCACAACCATCAACTAGGTGGTTACGTGGGTTGATTGAGAATGTTTGAAAGCTGTCCGAACCGACTTCACTGTTGGAGTGATGTATTGGTGACACTCATTTGAAATCATCTGGCGTCACCACCATCTGATGGGATTTCGGCAAGCGTTCACGTTCGGTGATTGAGGATGTTTGAAAGCCATCTTGACTGACTTCAATGTCAGAAGGATGGGGGACACTCATCTATAATCAAGTGATGTCCCAACCGTCAAATGGGTGGTTACGTTGGTTGATTTAGGATGTTTGAAACCTATCCGAATCGACTTCTCTATCTGAGTGATGTATTGCAGACACTCATTTGAAATCATTCGGTGTCACCGCCCTCTGATGGGATTTCGGCTGGCGTTCACGTTGGGTGATTGAGGTGTTTGAAAGCCATCTTGACTGACTTCATTGTCAGAAGGATGGGGGACACTCGTCTGTAATCATCCGGCATGACAAGCGTCAACTGGGTGGTTACGTTGGTTGATTGAGGATGTTTGAAAGCTGTCCAAACAAACTTCACTGTCTGAGTGATGTATTGCTAACACTCATTTGAAATCATTCGGTGTCACCACCCTACGATGGGATTTCAGCGGGCGTTCATGTTGGGTGATTTAGGTGTTTGAAAGCCATCTTGACCAACTTCATTGTCAGAAGGATGGGGGACACTCGTGTAAAATAATGCGGCGTCACAACCATCAATTGGGTGGTTACGTCGGTTAATTGAGGATGTTTGAAAGTTGTCCGAACCGACTTCACTGTCGGAGTGATGTATTACTGACACTCATTTGAAATCATCTGGAGTCACCACACTTCGATGGGATTTTGGCGGGAGTTCACGTTGGGTGATTGAGGATGTTTGAAAGCAAACTTCACCGACTTCATTGTCAGAAGGATGGGGGATACTCGTCTAAAATCATGTGGCGCCACAACCGTCAACTCGGTGGTTACGTTGGTTGATTGAGGATGTTTGAAAATTGTCCGAACCCACTTCGCTGTCGGAGTGATGTATTGCTGACACTCGTTTGAAATCGTCCGACGTCACCACCCTCCGATAGGATTTCAGCGGGCGTTCACATTGGGTTATTGAGGATGTTTGAAAGCCATCTTCACTGACTTCATTTCCAGAAGAATGGGTGACACTCGTCTAAAATCATGCGGCGTCATAACCATCAACTTGGTGGTTACGTTGGTTGATTGAGGATTTTTGAAAGCTGTCGGAACCAACTTCACTGTCTGAGTGATTTATTGGTGACACGCATTTTAAATAATTTGGTGTCACCACCCTCCGATGGGATTTTGGCAGAGTTCACGTTGGGTGATTGAGGTGATTGAAAGCCATCTTGACAGACTTCATTGTTAGAAGGATGGGGGACAATCGTCTAAAATCATGTGTCGTCACAACCATCAACTAGGTGGTTACGTGGGTTGATTGAGAATGTTTGAAAGCTGTCCGAACCGACTTCACTGTCGGAGTGATGTATTGCTGACACTCATTTGAAATCATCTGGCGTCACCACCATCTGATGGGATTTCGGCAAGCGTTCACGTTCGGTGATTGAGGATGTTTGAAAGCCATCTTGACTGACTTCAATGTCAGAAGGATGGGGGACACTCATCTATAATCAAGTGATGTCCCAACCGTCAAATGGGTGGTTACGTTGGTTGATTTAGGATGTTTGAAACCTGTCCGAATCGACTTCTCTATCTGAGTGATGTATTGCAGACACTCATTTGAAATCATTCGGTGTCACCGCCCTCTGATGGGATTTCGGCTGGCGTTCACGTTGGGTGATTGAGGTGTTTGAAAGCCATCTTGACTGACTTCATTGTCAGAAGGATGGGGGACACTCGTCTATAATCATCCGGCATGACAAGCGTCAACTGGGTGGTTACGTTGGTTGATTGAGGATGTTTGAAAGCTGTCCAAACAAACTTCACTGTCTGAGTGATGTATTGCTGACACTCATTTGAAATCATTCGGTGTCACCACCCTAAGATGGGATTTCAGCGGGCGTTCATGTTGGGTGATTTAGGTGTTTGAAAGCCATCTTGACCAACTTCATTGTCAGAAGGATGGGGGACACTCGTGTAAAATAATGCGGCGTCACAACCATCAATTGGGTGGTTACGTCGGTTAATTGAGGATGTTTGAAAGTTGTCCGAACCGACTTCACTGTCGGAGTGATGTATTACTGACACTCATTTGAAATCATCTGGAGTCACCACACTTCGATGGGATTTTGGCGGGAGTTCACGTTGGGTGATTGAGGATGTTTGAAAGCAAACTTCACCGACTTCATTGTCAGAAGGATGGGGGATACTCGTCTAAAATCATGTGGCGCCACAACCGTCAACTCGGTGGTTACGTTGGTTGATTGAGGATGTTTGAAAATTGTCCGAACCCACTTCGCTGTCGGAGTGATGTATTGCTGACACTCGTTTGAAATCGTCCGGCGTCACCACCCTCCGACAGGATTTCAGCGGGCGTTCACATTGGGTTATTGAGGATGTTTGAAAGCCATCTTCACTGACTTCATTTCCAGAAGGATGGGTGACACTCGTCTAAAATCATGCGGCGTCACAACCATCAACTTGGTGGTTACGTTGGTTGATTGAGGATTTTTGAAAGCTGTCGGAACCAACTTCACTGTCTGAGTGATTTATTGGTGACACGCATTTGAAATCATTTGGTGTCACCACCCTCCGATGGGATTTTGGCAGAGTTCACGTTGGGTGATTGAGGTAATTAAAAGCCATCTTGACCAACTTCATTGTTAGAAGGATGGGGGACACTCGTCTAAAATCATGCGGCGTCACAACCATCAACTAGGTGGTTACGTGGGTTGATTGAGAATGTTTGAAAGCTGTCCGAACCGACTTCACTGTCGGAGTGATGTATTGCTGACACTCATTTGAAATCAATCGGCGTCACCACCATCTGATGGGATTTCGGCGGGCGTTCACGTTCGGTGATTGAGGATTTTTGAAAGACATCTTGACCGACTTCATTGTCAGAAGGATGGGGGACACTCGTCTATAATCATGCGGCGTTACAACCATCAACTGGGTGGTTACGTTGGTTGATTTAGGATGTGTGAAAGCTAACGGAACCGAGTTCACTGTCTGAGTGATGTATTGCTGACACTCATTTGAAATCATTCGGTGTCACCACCCTCCGATGGGATTTGGGCGAGCTTTCACGTTGCGTGATTGAGGTGTTTGAAAGCCATCTTGACCGACTTCATTGTCAGAAGGATGGGGGACACTCGTCTAAAATCATGCGGCGTCACAACCATCAACTAGGTGGTTACGTTGGTTGATTGAGAATGTTTGAAAGCTGTCCGAACCGACTTCACTGTCGGAGTGATGTATTCCAGACACTCATTTTAAATCATCCGGTGTCACCACCCTCCGTTAGGATTTCGGCAGGCGTTCACGTTGGGTGATTGAGGATGTTTGAAAGCCATCTTGACTGACTTTATTGTCAAAAGTATGGGGGACACTCGTCTAGAATCATGTGGCGTCACAACCATCAACTGGGTGGTTACGTTGGTTGATTGAGGATGTTTGAAAGCTATCCGAACCGACTTCACTGTCGGAGTGATGTATTGCTGACACTCATTTGAAATCATTCGGCGTCACCACCCTCTGATGGGATTTCGGCGGGCGTTCACGTTCGGTGATTGAGGATGTTTGAAAGCCATCTTGACCGACTTCATTGTCAGAAGGTTGGGGGACACTCGTCTATAATCATGCGGCGTCACAACCGTCAACTGGGCGGTTACGTTGGTTGATTGAGGATGTTTGAAAGCTGTCCGAACCGACTTTACTGTCGGAGTGATGTATTGAAGACACTCATTTGAAAACATCCAGCGTCACCACCCTCCGATGGGATTTTCGCGGGCGTTCACTTTGGGTGATTGAGGTGTTTGAAAGCCGTCTTGACCGACTTCATTGTCAGAAGGATGGGGGACAGTGGTCTATAATTAAACGGTGTCAGAGACGTCAAATGGGTTGTCACGTATGTTGAATGAGGATGTTTGAAAGCTGTACCAATTGACTTCACTGTCTGAGTGATGTGTTGCAAACACTCATTTGAAATCATTTGGTGTCACCACCCTCCGATAGGATTTTTGCGGGCGTTCACGTTGGGTGATTGAGGTGTTTGAAAGCCATCTTGACCGACTTCATTGTCAGAAGGATGGGGGAGACTCGTCTAAAATCATCCAGCTTCATAACCATCCACTGGGTGGTTACGTTGGTTTATTGAGGATGTTTTAAAGTTGTCCGAACCGACTTCACTGTCGCAGTGATGTATTGCTGACACTCATTTGAAAACATCCAGCGTCACCATCCTTCGCTGGGATTTTGGCGGGCGTTCACGTTGGGTGATTGAGGATGTTTGAAAGGCATCTTGATCGACTTCATTGCCAAAAGAATGGGGGACACTTGTCTAAAATCATGCGGCATCACAACCATCAACTGGGTGGTTACGTTGGTTGATTGAGGATGTTTGAAACATGTCCGAACCGACTTCACTGTCGGAGTGATGTATTACTGACACTCATTTGAAATCATCCGGCGTCACCACCCTCCGATAGGATTTCGGCGGGAGTTCACGTTGGGTGATTGAGGATGTTTGAAAGCCATCTTGAATGACTTCAGTGTTAGAAGGATGGGGGACACTTGACTAAAATCATGCGGCGTCACAACCATCAACTGGGTAATTACGTTGGTATATTGTGGATGTTTGAAAGTTGTCCGAACCGAATTCACTGTCGGAGTGATGTATTGCTGACACTCATTTGAAATAATCTGGCATCACCACCCTCTGATGGGATTTCGGCGGGCGTTCACGTTCGGTGATTGAGGATGTTTGAAAGCCATCTTGACCGACTTCATTGTGAGAAGGATGGGGGACACTCGTCTATAATCAAGCGGTGTCACAACCGTCAAATGGGTGGTTACGTTGGTTGATTGAGGATTTTTGAAACCTGTCCGAATCGACTTCACTATCTGAGTGATGTATTGCAGACACTCATTTGAAATCATTCGGTATCACTGCCCTCTGATGGGATTTCGGCGGGCGTTCACGTTGGGTGATTGAGGTGTTTGAAAGCCATCTTGACCGACGTCATTATTAGAAGGATGGGGGACACTCGTCTATAATCATCGGCATGACAAGCGTCAACTGGGTGGTTACGTTGGTTGATTGAGGATGTTTGAAAGCTGTCCAAACCAACTTCACTGTCTGAGTGATGTATTGCTGACACTCATTTGAAATCATTCGGTGTCACCACCCTACGATGGGATTTCAGCGAGCGGTCATGTTGGGTGATTTAGGTGTTTGAAAGCCATCTTTACCGACTTCATTGTCAGAAGGATGGGGGACACTCGTCTAAAATCATGCGGCGTCACAACCATCAATTGGGTGGTTACGTTGGTTAATTGAGGATGTTTGAATGCTCCGAACCGACTTCACTGTCGGAGTGATGTATTACTGACGCTCATTTGAAATCATCTGGAGTACCCACACTTCGATGGGATTTCGGCGGGAGTTCACGTTGGGTGATTAAGGATGTTTGAAAGCCATCTTCACCGACTTCATTGTGAGAAGGATGGGGGACACTCGTCTAAAATCATGTGGCGCCACAACCGTCAACTCGATGGTTACGTTGGTTGATTGAGGATGTTTGAAAACTATTAGAACCGACTTCATTGTCGGAGTGATGTATTGCTGACACTCATTTGAAATCATTCGGCGTCACCACCTCTGATGGGATTTCGGCGGGCGTTCACGTTCGGTGATTGAGGAGGTTTGAAAGCCATCTTGACTGACTTCATTGTCAGAAGGTTGGGGGACACTCGTCTATAATCATGCGGCGTCACAACCGTCAACTGGGTGGTTACGTTTGTTGATTGAGGATGTTTGAAAGCTGTCCGAACCGACTTCACTGTCGGAGTGATGTATTGAAGACACTCATTTGAAAACATCCAACGTCACCACCCTCCGTTGGGAATTTGGCGGGCGTTCACGTTGGGTGATTGAGGTGTTTGAAAGCCGTCTTGACCGACTTCATTGTCAGAAGGATGGGGGACACTCGTCTATAATCAAACGGTGTCAGAGACGTCAAATGGGTTGTTACGTTGGTTGATTGAGGATGTTTGAAAGCTCTACGAATTGACTTCACTATCTGAGAGATGTATTGCAAACACTCATTTGAAATCATTTGGTGTCACCACCCTCCGATGGGATTTCGGCGGGCGTTCACGTAGGGTGATTGAGGTGTTTGAAAGCCATCTTGACCGACTTCATTGTCAGAAGGATGGGGGAGACTCGTCTAAAATCATCCGGCTTCATAACCATCCACTGGGTGGTTATGTTGGTTTATTGAGGATGTTTTAAAGTTGTCCAAACCGACTTCACTGTCGCAGTGATGTATTGCTGACACTCATTTGAAAACATCTGGCATCACCACCCTTCGCCGGGATTTTGGGGGGCGTTCACGTTGGGTGATTGAGGATGTTTGTAAGGCATCTTGACCGACTTCATTGCCAGAAGAATTGGGGACACTTGTCTAAAATCATGCTGCGTCACAACCATCAACTGGGTGGTTATGTTGGTTGATTGAGGATGTTTGAAAGATGTCCGAACCGACTTCACTGTCGGAGTGATGTATTACTGACACTCATTTGAAATCATCCGGCGTCACCACCCTCTGATAGGATTTCGGCGGGAGTTCACGTTGGGTGATTGAGGATGTTTGAAAGCCATCTTGAATGACTTCAGTGTCAGAAGGATGGGGGACACTTGACTAAAATCATGCGGCGTCACAACCATCAACTGGGTGGTTACGTTGGTATATTGTGGATGTTTGAAAGCTGTCCGAATCAAATTCACTGTCGGAGTGATGTATTGCTGACACTCATTTGAAATCATCCGGCGTCACCACCCTCTGATGGGATTTCGGCGGGCGTTCACGTTTGGTGATTGAGGATGTTTGAAAGCCATCTTGACTGACTTCATTGTCCAAAGGATGGGGGACACTCGTCTATAATCAAACAGTGTCACAACCGTCAAATGGGTGGTTACGTTGGTTGATTGAGGATGTTTGAAACCTGTCCTAATCGACTTCACTGTCTGAGTGATGTATTGTAGACACTCATTTGAAATCATTCGGTGTCACTGCCCTCTGATGGGATTTCGGCGGGCGTTCACGTTGGGTGATTGAGGTGTTTGAAAGCCATCTTGACCGACTTCATTGTCAAAAGGATGGGGGACACTCGTCTATAATCATCCGGCATGACAAGCGTCAACTAGGTGGTTACGTTGGTTGATTGAGGATGTTTGAAAGCTGTCCAAACCAACTTCACTGTCTGAGTGATGTATTGCTGACACTCATTTGAAATCATTTGGTGTCACCACCCTACGATGGGATTTCAGCGGACGGTCATGTTGGGTGATTTAGGTGTTTGAAAGCCATCTTTACCGACTTCATTGTCAGAAGGATGGGGGACACTCGTCTAAAATCATGCGGCGTCACAACCATCAATTGGGTGGTTACGTTGGTTAATTGAGGATGTTTGAATGCTCCGAACCGACTTCACTGTCGGAGTGATGTATTACTTACACTCATTTGAAATCATCTGGAGTCCCCACACTTCGATGGGATTTCGGCGGGAGTTCACGTTGGGTGATTAAGGATGTTTGAAAGCCATCTTCACCGACTTCATTGTCAAAAGGATGGGGGACACTCGTCTAAAATCATGTGGCGCCACAACCGTCAACTCGGTGGTTACGTTGGTTGATTGAGGATGTTTGAAAGCTATTAGAACTGACTTCATTGTCGGAGTGATGTATTGCTGACACTCATTTGAAATCATTCGGCGTCACCACCTCTGATGGGATTTCGGCGGGCGTTCACGTTCGGTGATTGAGGAGGTTTGAAAGCCATCTTGACTGACTTCATTGTCAGAAGGTTGGGGGACACTCGTCTATAATCATGCGGCGTCACAACCGTCAACTGGGTGGTTACGTTTGTTGATTGAGGATGTTTGAAAGCTGTCCGAACCGACTTCACTGTCGGAGTGATGTATTGAAGACACTCATTTGAAAACATCCAACGTCACCACCGTCCGTTGGGAATTTGGCGGGCGTTCACGTTGGGTGAATGAGGTGTTTGAAAGCCGTCTTGACCGACTTCATTGTCAGAAGGATGGGGGACACTCGTCTATAATCAAACGGTGTCAGAGACGTCAAATGGGTTGTTACGTTGGTTGATTGAGGATGTTTGAAAGCTGTACGAATTGACTTCACTATCTGAGAGATGTATTGCAAACACTCATTTGAAATCATTTGGTGTCACCACCCTCCGATGGGATTTTGGCGGGCGTTCACGTAGGGTGATTGAGGTGTTTGAAAGCCATCTTGACCGACTTCATTGTCAGAAGGATGGGGGAGACTCGTCTAAAATCATCCGGCTTCATAACCATCCACTGGGTGGTTATGTTGGTTTATTGAGGATGTTTTAAAGTTGTCCAAACCGACTTCACTGTCGCAGTGATGTATTGCTGACACTCATTTGAAAACATCTGGCATCACCACCCTTCGCCGGGATTTTGGGGGGCGTTGACGTTGGGTGATTGAGGATGTTTGTGAGGCATCTTGACCGACTTCATTGCCAGAAGAATTGGGGACACTTGTCTAAAATCATGCTGCGTCACAACCATCAACTGGGTGGTTATGTAGGTTGATTGAGGATGTTTGAAAGATGTCCAAACCGACTTCACTGTCGGAGTGATGTATTACTGACACTCATTTGAAATCATCCGGCGTCACCACCCTCCGATAGGATTTTGGCGGGAGTTCACGTTGGGTGATTGAGGATGTTTGAAAGCCATCTTGAATGACTTCAGTGTCAGAAGGATGGGGGACACTTGACTAAAATCATGCGGCGTCACAACCATCAACTGGGTGGTTACGTTGGTATATTGTGGATGTTTGAAAGCTGTCCGAATCAAATTCACTGTCGGAGTGATGTATTGCTGACACTCATTTGAAATCATCCGGCGTCACCACCCTCTGATGGGATTTCGGCGGGCGTTCACGTTTGGTGATTGAGGATGTTTGAAAGCCATCTTGACTGACTTCATTGTCCAAAGGATGGGGGACACTCGTCTATAATCAAGCGGTGTCACAACCGTCAAATGGGTGGTTACGTTGGTTGATTGAGGATGTTTGAAACCTGTCCGAATCGACTTCACTGTCTGAGTGATGTATTGCAGACACTCATTTGAAATCATTCGGTGTCACCGCCCTCTGATGGGATTTCGGCGGGCGTTCACGTTGGGTGATTGAGGTGTTTGAAAGCCATCTTGACCGACTTCATTATTAGAAGGATGGGGGACACTCGTCTATAATCATTCGGCATGACAAGCGTCAACTTGGTGGTTACGTTGGTTGATTGAGGATTTTTGAAAGCTGTCAGAACCGACTTCACTGTCTGAGTGATGTATTGGTGACACGCATTTGAAATCATTTGGTGTCACTACCCTTCGATGGGATTTTGGCAGAGTTCACGTTGGGTGATTGAGGTGATTGAAAGCCATCTTGACCGACTTCATTGTCAGAAGGATGGGGGACACTCCTCTAAAATCATGCGTCGTCACAACGATCAACTAGGTGGTTACATGGGTTGATTGAGAATGTTTGAAAGCTGTCCGAACCGACTTCACTGTCGAAGTGATGTATTGATGACACTCATTTGAAATCAATCGGCGTCACCACCCTCTGATGGGATTTCGGCGGGCGTTCACGTTCGGTGACTGAGGATTTTTGAAAGACATCTTGACCGACTTCATTGTCAGAAGGATGGGGGACACTCGTCTATAATCATGCGGCGTTACAACCATCAACTGGGTGGTTACGTTGGTTGATTGAGGATGTGTGAAAGCTGACGGAACCGAGTTCACTATCTGAGTGATGTATTGCTGACACTCATTTGAAATCATTCGGTGTCACCACCCTCCGATGGGATTTGGGCGAGCGTTCACGTTGCGTGATTGAGGTGTTTGAAAGCCATCTTGACCGACTTCATTATCAGAAGGATGGGGGACACTCGTCTAAAATCATTCGGCGTCACAACCATCAACTAGGTGGTTACGTTGGTTGATTGAGAATGTTTGAAAGTTGTTCGAACCGACTTCACTGTCGGAGTGATGTATTCCTGACACTCATTTTAAATCATCCGGTGTCACCACCCACTGTTAGGATTTCGGCGGGCGTTCACGTTGGGTGATTGAGGATGTTTGAAAGCCATCTTGACTGACTTCATTGTCAGAAGTATGGGGGACACTCGTCTAGAATCATGCGGCGTCACAACCATCAACTGGGTGGTTACGTTGGTTGATTGAGGATGTTTGAAGGCTATCTGAACCGACTTCACTGTCGGAGTGATGTATTGCTGACACTCATTTGAAATCATTCGGCGTCACCACCCTCTGATGGGATTTCGGCGGGCGTTCACATTCGGTGATTGAGGATGTTTGAAAGCCATCTTGACCGACTTCATTGTCAGAAGGTTAGGGGACACTCGTCTATAATCATGTGGCGTCACAACCGTCAACTGGGCGTTTACGTTGGCTGATTGAGGATGTTTGAAAGCTGTCCGAACCGACTTCACTGTCGGAGTGATGTATTGAAGACACTCATTTGAAAACATCCAGTGTCACCATTCTCCGATGGGATTTTGGCGGGCGTTCACGTTGGGTGATTGAGGTGTTTGAAAGCCGTCTTGATTGACTTCATTGTCAGAAGGATGGGGGACACTCGTCTATAATCAAGCGGTGTCAGAGGCGTCAAATGGGTTGTTACGTTGGTTGATTGAGGATGTTCGAAAGCTGTACGAATTGACTTCACTGTCTGAGTGATGTATTGCAAACACTCATTTGAAATCATCTGGAGTCACCACACTTCGATGGGATTTCGACTGGAGTTCACGTTGGGTGATTGAGGATGTCTGAACGCCATCTTCACCGACTTCATTGTCAGAAGGATGGGGGACACTCGTCTAAAATCATGTGTCGCCACAACCGTCAACTCGGTGGTTACGTTGGTTGATTGAGGATGTTTGAAAGCTGTCCGAACCCACTTCGCTGTCGGAGTGATGTATTGCTGACACTCGTTTGAAATCGGCCGCGTCACCACCCTCCGATGGGATTTCAGCGAGCGTTCACATTGGCTTATTGAGGATGTTTGAAAGCCATCTTCACCGACTTCATTGCCAGAAGGATGGGTGACACTCGTCTAAAATCATGCGGCGTCACAACCATCAACTTGGTGGTTACGTTGGTTGATTGAGGATTTTTGAAAGCTGTGGGAACCGACTTCACTGTCTGAGTGATGTATTGGTGACACGCATTTGAAATCATTTGGTGTCACAGCCCTCCGATGGGATTTTGGCAGAGTTCACGTTGGGTGATTGAGGTGATTGAAAGACATCTTGACCGACTTCATTGTTAGAAGGATGGGGGACAATCGTCTAAAATCATGCGTCGTCACAACCATCAACTACGTGGTTACATGGGTTGATTGAGAATGTTTGAAAGCTGTCCGAACCAACTTCACTGTCGGAGTGATGTATTGCTGACACTCATTTTAAATAATCCGGTGTCACCACCCTCCATTAGGATTTCGGCGGGCGTTCACGTTGGGTTATTGATTATGTTTGAAAGCCATCTTGACTGACTTCATTGTCAGAAGGATGGGGGACACTCGTCTAAAATCATGCGGCGTCACAACCATCAACTGGGTGGTTACGTGGGTTGATTGAGGATGTTTCAAAGCTATCCGAACCTGTTGGAATTTATTTTACCAGGATCTTAGATCTACTCACAAGTATGTTGATTAACACCCTAAATATGAACTTTCTAAAACGATGAAATAAACACATATAAAGTTTAAGAAACCTTACATTGGGTGCAGCGGAATATAATGACTCCTTCCGTTCAGATATCTAGCCCTTGATTCCTTTCTGTAGCAGAGCATTATCAATATCTGAACCTGGATCTCTTTCTCTGAATCTTTGATGCTGAAACTCCTTTGCTGATGATCTTTCTTCACGATCTTCCTCACTATGATTGAGGTATTGCTTGATGTGTGTGGGCACTACTCTAATCACTAAGGATTTCGAAATATTGAAGAGGGAAGGAGAAAGAGAAGGGTCAGCCAAAGATAGGGAGAGAGAAGGCTCAGTTTTTTCTGAATCAGAAGTGTAGAAATTTAAGTGTAAATTTCCTGAAGCCTTCACTATCTATTTATAGCATTCCACTAGGGTTAGGTTTGAATTATTTGGCATTAAAATAATGAAAAAATCAGTTTAAATTTCCTACAAAAGTGGCTGGCCCTATACAAGTGGATTTGGGCCTCACTTTTTGCAATTTTGCAGTTTTATCTTTTCTGCATCTGATTTTCTCAAAAACACCAATTTTCTAATTCAACCATTTAAATGCCAATTCTAACTATTTAATAACTATAAATAATTATTAAATAATATTGTCATTTATCATATTTATTAATTGAACCATACAAAGTATCATAATTAACAAATATGCCCCTATTAACTCTTTCTTTACCATTTCGCCCTTACTTAGTGAAAAATTCACAAATAGACATAGTCTCATTTGAGAATTATAATTGATTAATCAAAACCAATTACATGAGTCTTACAAGAAATATTTTCTCAACTAGTGCGGGGACCATGGGTCTATATAACCGAGCTTCCAATAAGTAGATCAAGAATTTAGCACTAAAATTCACTAACTTATTAATTCTTCGTTGAATCCACGCATAGAACTTAGAATTGCACTCTCAGTATAATAGAATGCTCTATATGTTCCACCATATAGACGCATCATTAGTTATCCATTGTTATAATCCTAATTTGATCAATGATCCCCTATATGAATGATCTACACTGTAAAGGGATTAGATTACCGTTACACCCTACAATGTATTTTATCCTTAAAACACTGTCTGAGAGATGTATTGCAAACACTCATTTGAAATCATTTGGTGTAACCACCCTCCGATGGGATTTCGGCGGGCGTTCACGTAGGGTGATTGAGGTGTTTGAAAGCCATCTTGACCGACTTCATTGTCAGAAGGATGGGGGAGACTCGTCTAAAATCATCCGGCTTCATAACCATCCACTGGGTGGTTACGTTGGTTGATTGAGGATGTTTGAAAGATGTCTGAACCGACTTCACTCTCGGAGTGATGTATTACTGACACTCATTTGAAATCATCCAGCGTCACCACCCTCCGATAGGATTTTGGCGGGAGTTCACGTTGGGTGATTGAGGATGTTTGAAAGCCATCTTGAATGACTTCAGTGTCAGAAGGATGGGGGACACATGACTAAAATCATGCGGCGTCACAACCATCAACTAGGTGGTTACGTTGGTATATTGTGGATGTTTGAAAGCTGTCCGAATCGAATTCACTGTCGGAGTGATGTATTGCTGACACTCATTTGAAATCATCCGGCGTCACCACCCTCTGATGGGATTTCGGCGGGCGTTCACGTTCAGTGATTGAGGATGTTTGAAAGCCATCTTGACTGACTTCATTGTCAGAAGGATGGGGGACACTCGTCTATAATCAAGCGGTGTCACAACCGTCAAATGGGTGGTTACGTTGGTTGATTGAGGATGTTTGAAACCTGTTCGAATCGACTTCACTGTCTGAGTGATGTATTGTAGACACTCATTTGAAATCATTCGGTGTCACCGCCCTCTGATGGGATTTCGGCGGGCGTTCACGTTGGGTGATTGAGGTTTTGAAAGCCATCTTGACCGACGTCATTATTAGAAGGATGGGGGACACTCGTCTATAATCATCCGGCATGACAAGCGTCAACTGGGTGGTTACGTTGGTTGATTGAGGATGTTTGAAAGCTGTCCAAACCAACTTCACTGTCTGAGTGATGTATTGCTGACACTCATTTGAAATCATTCGGTGTCACCACCCTACGATGGGATTTCAGCGGGCGTTCATGTTGGGTGATTTAGGTGTTTGAAAGCCATCTTGACCGACTTCATTTTCAGAAGGATGGGGGACACTCGTCTAAAATCATGCGGCGTCACAACCATCAATTGGGTGGTTACGTTGGTTAATTGAGGATGTTTGAATGCTGTCCGAACTGACTTCATTGTCGGAGTGATTCATTACTGACACTCATTTGAAATCATCTGGAGCCACCACACTTCGATGGGATTTCGGCGGGAGTTCACGTTGGGTGATTGAGGATGTTTAAAAGCCATCTTCACCGACTTCATTGTCAGAAGGATGGGGGACACTCGTCTACAATCATGTGGCGTCACAACCGTCAACTGGGTGGTTACGTTGGTTGATGGAGGATGTTTGAAAGCTGTCCGAACCCACTTCGCTGTCGAAGTGATGTATTGCTGACACTCGTTTGAAATCGTCCGGCGTCACCACCCTCCGATGCGATTTCAGCGGGCGTTCACATTGGGTTATTGAGGATGTTTGAAAGCCATCTTCACCAACTTCATTGACAGAAGGATGGGTGACACTCGTCTAAAATCTTGCGGCGTCACAACCATCAACTTGGTGGTTACGTTGGTTGATTGAGGATTTTTGAAAGCTGTCAGAACCGACTTCACTGTCTGAGTGATGTATTGGTGACACGCATTTGAAATCATTTGGTGTCACTACCCTTCGATGGGATTTTTGCAGAGTTCACGTTGGGTGATTGAGGAGATTGAAAGCCATCTTGACCGACTTCATTGTTAGAAGGATGGGGGACACACCTCTAAAATCATGCGTCGTCACAACGATCAACTAGGTGGTTACGTGGGTTGATTGAGAATGTTTGAAAGCTGTCCGAACTGACTTCACTGTCGGAGTGATGTATTGATGACACTCATTTGAAATCAATCGTCGTCACCACCCTCTGATGGGATTTCGGCGGGCGTTCACGTTCGGTGATTGAGGATTTTTGAAAGACATCTTGGCCGACTTCATTGTCAGAAGGATGGGGGACACTCGTCTATAATCATGCGGCGTTACAACCATCAACTGGGTGGTTACGTTGGTTGATTGAGGATGTGTGAAAGCTGACGGAACCGAGTTCACTGTCTGAGTGATGTATTGCTGACACTCATTTGAAATCATTCGGTGTCACCACCCTCCGATGGGATTTGGGCGAGCGTTCACGTTGCGTGATTGAGGTGTTTGAAAGCCATCTTGACCGACTTCATTATCAGAAGGATGGGGGACACTCGTCTAAAATCATGCGGCGTCACAACCATCAACTAGGTTGTTACGTTGGTTGATTGAGAATGTTTGAAAGTTGTTCGAACCGACTTCACTGTCGGAGTGATGTATTGCTGACACTCATTTTAAATAATCCGGTGTCACCACCCTCCATTAGGATTTCGGCGGGCGATCACGTTGGGTGATTGATTATGTTTGAAAGCCATCTTGACTGACTTCATTGTCAGAAGGATGGGGGACACTCGTCTAAAATCATGCGGCGTCACAACCATCAACTGGGTGGTTACGTGGGTTGATTGAGGATGTTTCAAAGCTATCCGAACCTGTTGGAATTTATTTTACCAGGATCTTAGATCTACTCACAAGTATGTTGATTAACACCCTAAATATGAACTTTCTAAAACGATGAAATAAACACATATAAAGTTTAAGAAACCTTACATTGGGTGCAGCGGAATATAATGACTCCTTCCGTTCAGATATCTAGCCCTTGATTCCTTTCTGTAGCAGAGCATTATCAATATCTGAACCTGGATCTCTTTCTCTGAATCTTTGATGCTGAAACTCCTTAGCTGATGATCTTTCTTCACGATCTTCCTCACTATGATTGAGGTATCACTTGCTGTGTGTGGGCACTACTCTCACACTAAGATTTTCGAAATTGAAGAGGGAAGGAGAAAGAGAAGGGTCAGCCAAAGATAGGGAGACAGAAGGCTCAGTTTTTTTTTGAATCAGAAGTGTAGAAATTTAAGTGTAAATTTCCTGAAGCCTTCACTATCTATTTATAGCATTCCACTAGGGTTAGGTTTGAATTATTTGGCATTAAAATAATGAAAAAATCATTTTAAATTTCCTACAAAAGTGGCTGGCCCTATACTAGTGGATTTGGGCCTCACTTTTTGTAATTTTGCAGTTTTACCTTTTCTGCATCTGATTTTCTCAAAAACGCCAATTTTCTAATTCAACCATTTAAATGCCCATTCTAACTATTTAATTACTATAAATAATTATTAAATAATATTGTCATTTATCATATTTATTAATTGAACCATACAAAGTATCATAATTAACAAATATGCCCCTATTAACTCTTTCTTTACCATTTCGCCCTTACTTAGTGAAAAATTCACAAATAGACATAGTCTAATTTGAGAATTATAATTGATTAATCAAAACCAATTACATGAGTCTTACAAGCAATATTTTCTCAACTAGTGTGGGGACCATCGGTCTATATAACCGAGCTTCCAATAAGTAGATCAAGAATTTAGCACTAAAATTCACTAACTTATTAATTCTTCGTTGAATCCACGCATAGAACTTAGAATTGCACTCTTAGTATAATAGAATGCTCTATATGTTCCACCATATAGGTGCATCATTAGTTATCCATTGTTATAATCCTAATTTGATCAATGATCCTCTATATGAATGATCTACACTGTAAAGGGATTAGATTACCGTTACACCCTACAATGTATTTTATCCTTAAAACACTTGACCCCGTATAAATGATATTTCAGCTTATGTGAAATGAGTACTCCACCATTTATGTTCGTTTGGTCAAGCTCGAACGAGATCATCCTTTGCTTACTATTCGCCAGATAGAAGCTATAGATTCCATGTTTATGATAGCGCTCCCACTCAATTGCACTACTGTGTTCCCAAAATGTACGTATCACCCTGACCTAAAAGTAGGCTTAACTAACAAATCAAAGAACACGAATAGCCTTTCAAGATTGAGCCTAATCATAACAGGATTAAGAACATTTGATCTAGGATCAACTAGGCGGTATTGACTTGAATAGATATTACGGTAAGTTTAATAAATCTAAGTCAAAGTTCAATATCGGTCCCTTCCGATGCATACTCCATGCATCCAACCTGAGCTTTACTTTAACCAATGCTCTGGAAAGAACATAGCACTTCTCCAAATGCAAGTAAACTCTGTTATAGATTATCATATCAGTAAAACCCTATGTCTGATAAATCTAGGAAACTTTATTCACATAGTCATGTTTACTTTCCAATGTGTTGACGGCACAATAAACAGGATCAAGTATGTGAAAAGGGTTTCAGATGAATTTATACATTATGTACATATAATCATGAAATAAATCATGTGAACCATGCAACATTAAATGTTATTCTTGATCTATATTAATAAGTAAATCTGATTATATTGAAATGAGTTTTATTTAGGGCATAAAACCCAACAGAACCGACTTCACTGTCGGAGTGATGTATTGCTGACACTCATTCGAAAACATTCGGCGTCACCACCCTCTGATGGGATTTCGGCGAGCATTCACGTTCGGTGATTGAGGATTTTTGAAAGACATCTTGACCGACTTCTTTGTTAGAAGGATGGGGGACACTCGTCTATAATCATGCGGCGTCACAACCATCAACTGGGTGGTTACGTTGGTTGATTGAGGATGTGTGAAAGCTGACGGAACCGAGTTCACTGTCTGAGTGATGTATTGCAGCCACTCATTTGAAATCATTCGGTGTCACCACCCTCCGATGGGATTTGGGCGAGCGTTCACGTTGCGTGATTGAGGTGTTTGAAAGCCATCTTGACCGACTTCATTGTCAGAAGGATGGGGGACACTCGTCTAAAATCATGCGGCGTCACAACCATCAACTAGGTGGTTACGTTGGTTGATTGAGAATGTTTGAAAGCTGTCCGAACCGACTTCACTGTCGTTGTGATGTATTCCTGACACTCACTTTAAATCATCTGCTGTCACCACCCTCCGTTAGGATTTCGGCGGGCGTTCACGTTGGGTGATTGGGGATGTTTGAAAGCCATCTTGACTGACTTCATTGTTAGAAGTATGGGGGACACCCGTCTAGATTCATGCGGTGTCACAACCATCAACTGGGTGGTTACGTTGGTTGATTGAGGATGTTTGAAAGCTATCCGAACCGACTTCACTGTCGGAGTGATGTATTGCTGAAACTCATTTGAAATCATTCGGCGTCACCACCCTCTGATGGGATTTCGGCGGGCGTTCACGTTCGGTGATTGAGGGTGTTTGAAAGCCATCTTGACTGACTTCATTGTTAGAAGTATGGGGGACACCCGTCTAGATTCATGCGGTGTCACAACCATCAACTGGGTGGTTACGTTGGTTGATTGAGGATGTTTGAAAGCTATCCGAACCGACTTCACTGTCGGAGTGATGTATTGCTGAAACTCATTTGAAATCATTCGGCGTCACCACCCTCTGATGGGATTTCGGCGGGCGTTCACGTTCGGTGATTGAGGGTGTTTGAAAGCCATCTTGACCGACTTCATTGTCAGAAGGTTAGGGGACACTCGTCTATAATCATGCGGCGTCACAACCGTCAACTGGGGGGTTACGTTGGTTGATTGAGGATGTTTGAAAGCTGTCCGAACCGACTTCACTGTCGGAGTGATGTATTGCAGCCACTCATTTGAAAACATCCAGCGTCACCACCCTCCAATGGGATTTTGGCGGGCGTTCACGTTGGGTGATTGAGGTGTTTGAAAGCCATCTTGACCGACTTCATTGTCAGAAGGATGGGGGACACTCGTCTATTATTAAGCGGTGTCAGAGACGTCAAACAGGTGGTTACGTTGGTTGATTGAAGTTGTTTGAAAGCTGTACGAATTGACTTCACTGTCTGAGTGATATATTGCAGACACTCATTTGAAATCATTCAGTGTCACCACCCTCTGATGGGATTTCGGCGGGCCTTCACGTTGGGTGATTGAGGTGTTTGAAAGCCATCTTGACCGACTTCATAGTCAGAAGGATGGGGGAGACTCGTCTAAAATCATACAGCTTCATCACCATCCACTGGGTGGTTACGTTGGTTTATTGAGGATGTTTTAAAGTTTTCCGAACCGACTTCACTGTCGCAGTTATGTATTGCTAACACTCATTTGAAAACATTCGGCGTTACCACCCTTCGCTGGGATTTTGGCGGGCGTTCACGTTGGGCGATTGAGGATGTTTGAAAGCAATCTTGACTGACTTCATTGCCAGAAGGATGGGGGACACTTGACTAAAATCATACGGCGTCACAACCATAAACTGGGTGGTTACGTTGGTATATTGTGGATGTTTGAAAGCTGTCCGAACCGACTTCATTGTCGGAGTGATGTATTGCTGACAGTCATTTGAAATCATCCGGCGTCACCACCCTCTGATGGGATTTTGGCGGGCGTTCACGTTCGGTGATTGAGGATGTTTGAAAGCCATCTTGACCGACTTCATTGTCAAAAGGATGGGGGACAATTGTCTATAATCATGCGGCGTCACAACCATCAAGTGGGTGGTTACGTTGGTTGATTGAGGATGTGTGAAAGCTGACGGAACCGAGTTCATTGTCTGAGTGATGTATTGCTGACACTCATTTGAAATCATTCAGTGTCCCCACCCTCCGATGGGATTCGGGCGAGCGTTCACGTTGGGTGATTTAGGAGTTTGAAAGCCATCTTGACCGACTTCATTGTTAGAAGGATGGGGGACACTCGTCTAAAATCATGCGGCGTCACAACCATCAATTGGGTGGTTACGTTGGTTGATTGAGGATTTTTGAAAGCTGTCCGAACCGACTTCACTGTCGGAGTGATGTATTACTGACACTCATTTGAAATCATCTGGCGTCACCACACTCCGATGGATTTCGGCCAGAGTTCACGTTGGGTGATTGAGGATGTTTGAAAGCCATTTTCACCGACGTCATTGTCAGAAGGATGTGGGACACTCGTCTAAAATCATGTGGCGCCACAACCGTCAACTGGGTGGTTACGTTGGTTGATAGAGGATGTTTGAAAGTTGTCCGAACCCACTACGCTGTCGGAGTGATGTATTGCTGACACTCATTTCAAATCATCCGGTGTCACCACCCTCCGATGGGATTTCAGCGGGCGTTCACATTAGGTTATTGAGGATGTTTGAAAGCAATCTTCACCGACTTCATTGCCAGAAGGATGGGTGACACTCGTCTAAAATCATGCGGCGTCACAACCATCAACTGAGTGGTTATGATTGTTGATTGAGGATGTTTGAAAGCTGTCGGAATTGACTTCACTGTCTGAGTGATGTATTGCTGACACTCATTTGAAATCATTCGGTGTCACCACCCTCTGATGGGATTTTGGCAGAGTTGACGTTGGGTGATTGAGAAGTTTGAAAGCCATCTTGACCGACTTCATTGTCAGAAGGATGGGGGACACTCGTCTAAAATAATGTGGCGCCACAACCGTCAACTAGGTTGTTACGTTGGTGGATTGAGGATGTTTGAAAGCTGCCCGAACCCACTTCGCTGTCGGAGTGATGTATTGCTGACACTCATTTGAAATCATCCAGCGTCACCACCCTTCGATGGGATTTCAGCGGGCGTTCACGTTGGGTTATTGAGGATGTTTGAAAGCCATCTTCATCGACTTCATTGCCAGAAGGATGGGTGACACTCGTCTAAAATCATGCGGCGTTACAACCATCAACTGGGTGGTTACGTTGTTTGATTAAGGATGTTTGAAAGCTGTTGGAACTGACTTCACTGTCTGAGTGTTGTATTGCTGACACTCATTTGAAATCATTCGGTGTCACCACCCTCCGATGGGATTTTTACGGAGTTCACGTTGGGTGATTGAGTTGTTTGAAAGCCATCTTGACCGACTTCATTGTCAGAAGGATGGGGGACACTCGTCTAAAATCATGCGTCGTCACAACCATCAACTAGGTGGTTACGTTGGTTGATTGAGAATGTTTGAAAGCTGTCCGAACCGACTTCACTATCGGAGTGATGTATTGCTGACATTCATTTGAAATCATCCGGTGTGACCACCCTCCGATAGGATTTCGGAGGGCGTTCACGTTGGGTGATTGAGGATGTTTGAAAGCCATCTTGACTGACTTCATTGTCAAAAGAATGGGGGACACTCGTCTAAAATCATGCGGCGTCACAACCATCAACTGGGTGGTTACGTTTGTTGATTGAGGATGTTTGAAAGCTATCTGAACCGAGTTCACTGTCAGAGTGATGTATTACTAACACTCATTTGAAATCATCCGGCGTCACCACCCTCTGATGGGATTTCGGCCGCCGTTCACGTTGGGCAAATGAGGATGTTTGAAAGCCATCTTCACCGACTTTATTGTTAGAAAGATGGTCGACATTCGTCTAAAATCATGCGGCGTCACAACCGTCAACTGGGTGGTTACGTTGGTTGATTGAGGATGTTTGAAAGCTGGCCGAACCCACTTTGCTGTCGGAGTGTTGTATTGCTGACACTCAGTTGAAATCATCCGGCGTCAGCACCCTCCTGTGGGATTTCAGCAGGCGTTCACGTTGGGTTATTGAGGATGTTTGAAAGCCATCGTCACCGACTTCATTGCAAGAAGGATGGGTGACACTCGTTTAAAATCATGCGGCGTCACAACCATCAACTGGGTGGTTACGTTTGTTAATTGAGGATGTTTGAAAGCTATTTAAACTGACTTCACTGTCGGAGTTATGTATTGCTGATACTCATTTGAAATTATCTTATCATTTACAAGTAGCTAAGTGTTAAAAGGATAAAATACATTGAAGGGTAAAAAGATAATTTTGACCCTACTTGATGTAGACCGTCTATAAAAGATCAATGATTAATTTGATTGAAATAATGGATAATTCATAACATTTATAAGTTGGAGGATATAGAGCGTTCTATATAATTAAGAGTGTAATGATGAAACTGTAGTAGAATCATGAGAAATTAATAAGTTAGGAAATTTACGTGGGTAAATTTTAGATCAACTTATTGGGAGCTTGATTATACAAGCCAATGATCCCCACAATACCTGAGATAACATCATCTTGAAGAACTCAAGTAATTGATTTTGTTAATCAATTAAAATTCATAAATTGTCTATGTCATGTTTAGTGAATTTACTATAAGGTCTGATGTTATATTTAATTGAGAATAAACGAGAGATAAGCTTTTATTTATTAATTATGAAGCTTTGTGATTTTAATTAATAAATATATTTACACTACATTATATTTGAATATTATTCATAATTATTAAATCAAAATTAGTATTTAAATAAGTTTAATTAAGATAATAGATAAATTTGTGAAAGTCAAATTTATTTTTAATCATGGTATGATATAAAATCAATGGCAAAAATCCAACTTCGCCCAACAACTATAAGGGGCGGTGGCCTAGACTAGGGTATCTAGGCCCAATTTGTTTTTAATTTATTTATTTAATAAAATTAATAAAAGTTTTATTAGCAAAGTGAAACAAAAACTTAAGTCTTCGACTATTTAATGGAAGAGAAGAGAGAGTTGTCTACACAAGCAACAAAGCAACAAAGTTCTCCCTTTCTCTCTCTAAGTTTCAGCCACAAGACCTCTCTCTCTCTCTCTTTGGTTTCAACCCCATACAACCAAGAGATCAAACCTTTGTGTCTTTAGCTTAGCCCACACTTTCAATTTGATACTCAAGAAATTGTGGAAGATTATGGTATTCTCAATTTCACATTCATATTCAAATTCAGAGATTAAAGAGATCCTGGTTCTACACTTGATAATACCTTGCTACAGAAAGAAATCAAATGTTAGAGTGTTTGAATGGAAGGAAAAACTATATTCTGCTGCAATCCAATGTATCAAATCTAATCTTTTACATTTTTAAATTAATTGTTTATGTTTTACATCTTTAGGATGTTAAATCATAATGTTATAATCAACATACATGTTTAGTAAATAAGATCCTGGTAAAATAAGTTCCAACAACTAGCATCAGAGCCTTGGTACCATTTAATTTTCACGACTTAATATGTTTAAAAATAATTTTTTACATGTTTTGGTTGTACGTATTTGATGTGATTGTTTATATGAATGTTTCATTGTTATATATATTGTCTATGTGTGTATATATGTTTTTTTATATTTATTGAAACATTAGTTGGTTATAATATTGCATAAACATATTTATTGGAATTGAAATTGGATCAATTTTGATTCAAAAAGAACTGAAATGGCTCTACCATTTTTTGTTTTGCACTTCTCTTAGGTGTGAAAATTAGAGTCGACCCATCCATGGCATGTGTTCAATTGAACCCTAGCCATGCATGGCATGGCTTCTTCTCTGAGAAAGAAATCCCATTGTTTATAAGGCAATGCAAGAAGCATTTCAATGACGACGTTCTCTGGAGGATTGACTTTAACTTAAATGGTGATGAGCCAGTGGTCGAAGAAGCTGAAAGAGTCGAAGGCTACAATCCCAAGCATCTACACATTTCTCCTCTTGCTGATGCGTTAGTTGTAGGGAATAAGGAACAAGCTAAAGATGTTAATGCCATAGAAATCTTATTGGCTTCATAGGATATTGTCTTAGTTTATTTTTTCTTTTCCTATTTTTAGCTTTTAGCTTTAGTGTGTTAGTAGGTCATCCTAGGTAACCTTTCGATGTGGATAAGCCTTTGTAAAATATTATCAAATTTGTTTAAATTAAATTAGAAATTATTCCAAATTAATTAAAACTTTATTTCAATATTTGCTTTTTTTTACTTTATTCGTTACCGCTTGACCATTTAACACTTGCACAATACACTATGTCTTAAGAAACTCGATATTGGGATGTATGTCATTGTTTCTTACAGTTATCTTTACCATGAGAGTACTCACACAAATATGCAAAAAAAAAATTGAAAGCTCGTGTAACATGTGGCTCTCGTATACCATTACATAACCTATGTGCCCCCAAGTGATCAAAGAAGTGCCTTCATTGGTCACTTGCCATACCAAATCACCCTAGGCTTTCTTGATCATGACTCTTAGGAGACTGTTACATGTGTGAGCATCCTCCACTTATCTGAAGATTCGTGGGTTGGAAATGTCGAAATCACTAAAGAAACAACTAAATTTATCTCAAGACCAACTCTATAAACTTTACTCAGCACTTGAGAGTATCGCCAAGTCTGTGAGCTAAAATTGATTAATGTTAATGAACTACCAAAAAAACTTTGTTCAGCATTGTTATTCATCAAATTAAATACAATTACATTAATGTGAACTTAGCTAAAAGAAGAAGTAGTAGTTGCAAGTTTTTGTTTTCATCAAAGCTTAGGTGAAGTGATCCCCACTACACTAATGCCCTATTTGACTATTAGTGTAGGGACCATACCTTAGTGACGGACCTCTTAACCTAGAGACAACTTCGTTGCATCTCATCAGTTTAAGAGGCGATCGATTCACTTTCTCATGGTAAAGTGAATCTCACTGTGAAACCGGTTGTTTTGAAGACAATTGCTTTATTGGTATTGTTGTCGCATTTGCACCCTATTGATCTCACTTTTAGCCAACGACAGTGAGTCTTATTTAGTAAGCGATACGTAATTTATAGCAATCGATATATAGTAAAGCAGTGTAAAGACACAAGAATTTGATAGAGGTTTAGCCCCGAGCAGTTCGGTAATAGCCTAATCCTCGTTATTTGTATTGACTCAAGAACAAGGAGAAAGGTTCCTTTTCTTATAGCTCTTACAACAATATCTCTGAATATGAATTCTTAGATAGTATCTCTTAGGTAAAAATCTTTCGACCCTTTGCCCAGTGAGTATTCATCACTATTTATAGGGCTATGAACTTGGAGATGAAGTATTTCCCTTCTCGTTACAATGGATATAAGCAGAAAGATTGTATGATAAATACAGAATACATTGATCGTGGAATTTGGACAGCTTGCCATACCTCTGCAATCTAATCCCCAAGTTATAGGGATTTCTTTGATGACTAACAATGCAAAAGCTGAATTCACTAAGTGTTGGTCGCTCTGCGCGGATTGTTGATCGCTTTGCTTCAGGCATGCCTACGAGGCATCATGTTCGGACTGTACTCTCCGTGCAGATACTCGAAGTTGATACCACGTGTCACCATCATGTGATTCCACATTAGACTGCAAAAATTGGGATAACATTTGCCCCCAAGTCTATACGGGACTTCCAAAGTTGCGTGCAGACTTTATCCGAGCTGCTTCTGCATTTTGATGGGGACACGTGTCGAGCGCATCTGTTCGAGACTTGATGTGAGGCTGACTGGGGGTCCCTTCAGTTTTTGGCTAATAAATACTCTGACAATTAATATTTTGAAATTCGATTTTCTCTCACCACGGTTGACGGCTGCACTCGATTATTTTGATTTCCCATATTCGCTTTTAAGGGGGAACCGAGGCATCTGACCCTAAAGTGGCTTGGCACGCCACTTTGCATAACGTCGAATAGGATCCAGCCGTCCAGGAGGAGGGGGATCATGAAGGGGACGCTGACGTTCAGGAGATTGAAGAGCAGGACGACGTACGCCCTAGCAGTCCCTCTGAGCGAAGGAAGATGAGGATGTTGCACCCGAAACTACAAGAGATACAATGAGGTTGGGGAACTAGTCGATGCTGATGGAGACGTCCTGGTTGAGGGAGTGGACTACGTTAGTGAGGAACTTACTGCTGCGGTTCCTCACAGAAGGCAAGGTGCCTTGGGTGCAAGATGGGTGAGTCCTCCATCTAAAGTTACTGAGGCACGCCTGCGGACTCTCGACCAGGGTGGCTATCTGGGCGAATTGGACTGCTACATTCCTGCCCACAATAATAGTGCCACAAACCCTTAAAGGAGGATGTGCGCTTGGTCGGGTGCTCATGCCTAGCAAGGGGCATCGTTGCCTTTGCACCAGTACTTGAAGAATGTGGCAGACTTCTTCGGCCTCTGTCCGGCCCAGTTCACTCCCAAGGGCATTAAGTATCTGTCTGCCCTCTTCGTCCTTTATGCCTCCCAGAAGTGGGATATGCCTTCCCCCCATGAGGTTAGCTGGTTCTTTGATTTGAAGTCCACCCCTAAGCAAGGCAGGTTGGGGTACTTCTATTTTTCTCAACCAGACTTCAAGTGGTTGACGGGCACTGGGGATAAGGCCATCAGCAAAATTGGGCATTTTGTATATGAGTACTTCATGTTGGATGGCGCGGGCATTATTCAAACTCGGTTCCAGTAGATCCCAATATATCACTGCCCTCCCCTCACTCTTACTCTTAGGGATAGAGCTCTAAAGCTTGCTCAGCTACCGGGGGATGACCGAAATATCATCCAGTTGACCTCTGAAGATAACTTTGTGAAGTACGGGCTCTATCCGAAGGACTTCATTCCTAAGCCAGTGAAGGGGAGGAAGAGGAAATCTGGTGCTGGACGGGTTGAATGAGCTCATCCGAAGAATGAGCTGATTCAACTAAAGCGCGAGGCTAAGTTGAAAGGAGGTGCAAGGGCAAAGCAATATGCTCAGGAGCCCTTGAATCCTGAAGATGAAGCTGAGGAAGAGCAGGTGACTCCGCTCAAAAGGAGGAAGAAACTTCCAGCCCCGCCCAGGCCTATTGAACATGCAATTCGCATTAAGGAGCCAAGTTCGCCTACTCGTCCGCCTTCTCCCGTGCTCGGAAAAGGGAAAGGTGTTATGTCTGAAATAAGAGGCTTGTCGGGTGATGATGGACTTTTGAGCCTTACTCGGGCAATCATCTTGCACACTACTCTGTCTTATTTTTAAGCTTCTTGACTATTATGCTTTATGTTTCTGATGTCTGTTTTCTTTAACCATGTTGTTTTTGTTTCATGCAGACATGTCTCAGAAGATGCGTGTTCCTCTGAAGAAGAGGATTGGCGGAAGCTCCAGCGCAGCTCCTCCAGCCAAGAAATCTAGAGGCGGTGAGGGGACCTCTTCTAAGGAAAAGATGCCGGCCGGAGAGGTCATTGATCTTTCTGAGAAGCTAACGGTTACAAACCCCTCTACTCCAAAAGTTGCTAAGTCTAAGGAGTCTCGAGGAGGATGTTTGGACAGGCCTGAACAACCGAAAGGTTGTTCTGAGCTGGTCAAGAGTGGACCCGAGCAGATGCGGGCCCCTACTCCACCTTTGCCAGTGCTTCCAGAGGCAAAGAAAGGCAAGGAGATGCTCGCCCACTATATGAACCGATTGGTTCTTGTGGTTAGTGAGCAACTGGCCGGCATTGACAACAACTCTTCTCTGGAGCTGCTGATGGGTGGAGTCTTAAAGGAATTCACAAGGGTAAGTCTTTCCTGAAAATTTCCTTTAATCCTTATTACTTCGCTCAAATTCTAAAGTTTTTTCTCTTTGCAGGCCAGTCTGAAGTTGGCTTGTACATACTCCCGGGCTAAGTCTGCTGCTTCCAAGAACGCAGCTCTGTCCAACACCATGAGGGCGGAGGTGGACTTGGCCAGGAAGGACGCTAATGACGCTAGGGTGGAACTTGGAGCTGTTCGGATGAAGTTGGGTGAAGTCAACAAGAAGCTTTTTACGGCCCACAAGAAAATAACTGAGTTGACTACGGATCTTGAGGCTTCTGACCGAATTGAAGAGATCATCGAGACCTTATCTGCCGAAGTAAACAGCCTTCAAGATGAAAGAACATCCCTTCGAGCGGTCCTTCGTCGGCTGGAAGAGGAGAAGAAGTCTAAGGAGGAGGAGCTTACATCTGAGGTGACAAGGCCGGGAGAGAAAGTTCATGCCTTGTAGACAGCTGGTCTCGAGCTCTTCTATGACTTTTCGAGGGCTAATCCTCAGGCAAACTTTGACTACTTGGGTGAAGCCAAAGACATGTACCTCGAGTTCTGCGCTTCCCAAGTGGCTTATAGTGAAACTAAGGCGGCTGCTTCTACCTCCGGCCAAAATGCTGATATTCCTCTTGTTCAAACAACAGATCCCCCAGCTCCTACCGACCCAGAAGACCCGAACCAAGAGCCTGGGACTCTAGCTGTTTAAATACTTCTTCTTTTATCATTTTATTTTTTATATGTTTTTTTCGGCCATAAGGCCTTTCCTAAGACATCATGACCGACGAAGCGGTCTTTAAACTTAGAATTGTTTTTCATTTTACAAACAACGGGCTGACCGGGCAGCTTTTAATCTCGGTATTATGTGCTTTTGTTATCTTTAATGAATTTCATTCTCTGTTTATAATCATCGTGCAATTGTGGTTGTTTTATCTTTACCAAATGCTTTGTACAGGGATAGGTGCCCCCCAAGTGACCGAGCAGACTTATGACTCTTGGTCACTTGTTTCTTACAAGTATACTTTTGATCTATTCGGTGCTTTGCGTTCGACCAAACCTTTTGTAGGCACTGGATGGTAAATTAGAAACATGCTGATAATTTCAACTCAATTTGAATTTTGAAATAACTATCATTATTCATTTATTGATCAAAAAATGTGTTTGTTACCATAGTAACTTACATCAGAGCTATTTGATCTAATATAATCTTTTAGCATAACATGAAATAAAACAAATTGTAGAAATAAGAAATTGTACTTTAAATAGTGGTCATCTGACCTGAGTACTTTTTTCCATTTGTCAAAACCTTTGAGCGTAGTCTGCCCAGCAGGCTGTTGTCGAGCAAAATTCGCAACACCAAAAATGAATAATAAAATTAATAATAAGAAGAAATTATGTGAAGAACAATTACGAGTATTCAACCTAGAACGGCGAGTACTCGAACTAGGAACGTAAGTACTTAGTAAAAACTTGAAATATCAAGAAGACAAAGGAGTATAGTGGTTCAGTTAGATCACGGTCTGCTTAGTCCACTATTGCAAGAGTTTCGTACCGTCATTTCATGGTGGATCACTCCTTTATATACAAAGCAAGTGTCCAGTTAGTTACACAAGGATTGCATTCATTATCAATCCGTTTATACATTGATTTACAGTAATTAAACTAAAAACGTAAACATCAATAAATGAATAACAGTTTCTATTCACTAAATACATCAACGTATGCGACTTCTAATGTTCGAGTTGGCTGTTCATATTTTGGTATAAGCTCGCGGGATTAGGATATACCTAATATTTAGTTAAGTCTAGGATGTCTGCGTTCTTGCATAGTCCCACTCACGGACATCGCATAACGAGCTGATAGAACCTAGATCCGCGAGTTTATATTGGTTTATCGAGGTTGTTGGGTCATCGAGACTAGCTCGCATCACAGAGAGTCGATCTCTATGTTTTTGCAGGAGGTTCGAGGGGATACTCGCACATATCCTGGTACATGCGAGTTAAATTCGTTCCTTGGTCCTACATAATGCGAATGCGACTAGACTTTGGTCATTTTCGCATCATCTCACTGATTCTAACTCAGGCGAGGTTTAAACTCGAGGAATCTCTCGTGGACATTTCAGCTTTTCTTGGAAAACTGAATACACTTGTCCTCCGAACAGGAGTCTGGTCTCGAGTTTCTAGGTGAGAGAAATCTCACTATAACACATGCCCCTAGTTTCGCGATGTGACAGATGGGGTCATGAGGGAAACTATACGCGAGAGACAGGCGAAAGGTTGTCACGAGGAGGTGACCTTTGGTTGTCCCATCGAGGGTTTCGAAAAATGACAGCTGTAATTATTTCGTTTTATCCTATTTATGGTGCCACGTCACGAAACTCTTTGGTTTTCGTGTGGGCGTGCCCATGGCTGGCTGTTGGATAGGATGACGTTAGGCATTCTGGCTGCCACATGTCATAATCCCAATTTATGAGGGATATGAGTATTTAAACTCATTGATACGAAATAACTTCCTCATTTTCCCTCTCGTTCTTAACTTCCCTTTCTCTCTTTCACTAAGATTCCCATACTTTGTCCAGATTTTTGCTTCTTTCTCTTGAATCTCTTCAGTTTCAGAGGTGATTGAAACCAGCCGCATTAAGAATCATCAGAACTAAAGGTTAGTTTCGAATCTACTTGCATTTTTGTTTTCTAATTGAAAGGGAAAGCTGCATTTTCTGGGTTTTTATGCTTTTAGGGGTTTGAAAATACATGCTCTTATACATAGGGCTATATTTTTCTGTGTAGAACTAGGTAATCCTAGTAGAAAATAGACCTGAAATTTGCATAGCCGTTAACTTTTGGAAGAATGTTTGAATAATCGCACCTTTCCTGCTTGTTTATTTCTTGAATACACGCGGGTATTCGGATGAACACTTCGAATACTCAGATACCTGCTTGCCTTAGGCTTTACAAAGACTTTATCATTCCTAGTCGTTATTTAGAACCTAGGGTTTTATATCCTCTGTATATGTTGTTGTGGGGACACTAGTTAAGTCTTTCAAATGGTGGGCGTATCGCAATATTCCAATGCTCATACGTGCGATCGTATGTTCCTTGAGGTACTGCGATACGCCCAACCATTTGCGACATACGCCAGTGCTTTCTGTTCCAATATAAGCGTATTCTTCGGCTAGTAGATTTGCTCGAAACAGTGGGTGTTTCCCAGTAACTTCAGGGTCATATTCGAAAACGCCTGCCCCTTGGGTCACTGGGATACTCCCAGCCGTTTTTTGAGGTACATTGCTAGCTGGATATGCGTGACACATCCGCAGGTTGTGATTGGTTAGGTTCCTCGAAACGGTGGGTGTTTCCCAGTCACTTCAGGGTCATGCTCGAAAACGCATGTCGCTTAGGTTACTAGGATACACCAAGCTGTTTTTTGAGATGTCCTTCTATTCGCA
The DNA here is from genome assembly GCF_029168945.1 of Cannabis sativa. Classification (NCBI taxonomy): domain Eukaryota; kingdom Viridiplantae; phylum Streptophyta; class Magnoliopsida; order Rosales; family Cannabaceae; genus Cannabis; species Cannabis sativa. The sequence continues at coordinate 38,800,004 of NC_083606.1, read as the reverse complement.
CACCTACGATTTCATGCCTTGGTGGGCTGATTGGTTTTCGCAAGAATCCAAATCGGTCCTCTAAGGAGATTGTAAATTTTTATATGCAGGTGAGGTGACTTATTTTGTTTTTCGCACATTCACCACGCTGAAAAGATCTTTTATCTTTCAGATGAGCGATCTATCGAACAGCCAAATGCTTGGCTCGGGAGGCAACACGTTCGATGGCGATCAGGAAGATAGCTTTATCTAGACTTTAATCTCAGAAGAGGAGGTCCCTACTGCTGGAGACACAGAGCTGGGTCTGTTGTCCTCTGCAGACATCGAGAGGATGGTCCAGGAGCTCGCTAAACTAGGAACTATCGAGATTCGAGACAGCGAGTCTATGGTGTCAGCCCGTGATCACCTTATTCACTCCAGGCACGCTCCTGACGTCAAAGTTGAGGAGATGGGTGAAGATTAAGAGGTTCCTGATCGTGGATCAGGCGAGGATGGAGATGCCGAAGGGAGCGAGTCTGATTCGGTTGACAACACGCAATTAAATGAGTCGTTCTCATGCGAAGACTTAGTCTCGCGGGTCACCAAATCTGACCTGAACACTTTTTCGAGATTAAATTTATTGCGTCTCAGCACCATGTGTCCTCGTCCTACTCAAAGACCACACCTTCCTTTTACCAACCCTGCGATCATACCCTCAAAAGACGTTGTAGTCTCTATCCCCATTCTCCGATGTGAAGTGTCAGTCCCCTTCCATCCATTCATCTCCGCTGTTCTCAAGCAATATGATATGTCCCCTTTCCAATTAACCCCAAATAGTTATCGCATAGCCTTAGGCTGTTACGCGATGTATATGGAGTATGTGCCCAGGGCACCTTCGATGGAAGAGTTTAGCTATTTTTATGACATAAAGAATGTAGGTCTCCACAACGGCTTCTATTGTTTCAGCAAGTAGGCCACTTCTGAGATCAACATGGTGGAAGGCATGGTTTCCAATATGGGAGATTGGAAATCCAAATGGTTTTATGTGTTTAAGGTTCCAGGGATTAGGACTGACTTTAATCGGCGGCCTAGTACGTCGCGCTTCTTTACTTAGTCAATTTTTCAAGTTATCTTGTGACTTCAAGCTAACTCGTTCTTTTTTATTGTCGCAGATAGACCGGCTCGACCTGCACTTGACGCGACTCGCAGAGAAACTGTTGAAGTTCTTAGAAGCCTCCCTGTGCAAGATCGTGACTGGCGATTACTGTGCACGACCTCAAAGCTGCGGGAACACAAATTGATTCTAGAGAACGCAAGTCTTCAAAGAGAGCCAGTGTACAAGGAGCCGTCTGAGAAGCAACAAGAGCGAATAGACAAACGCCTCTCCAAGAAAACTTCTTGACCAACGTCAGGTAACATATCGCATGTATAAACTAGTGCATTAAAATCTTATTGTTATTGGCACTTATCTGTTTTTGTCCTCGCAGAGATGACTTTCCTGAAGTTCGCACCTGTGCTTAATCGTAAGCCAAAATCTGGAACACCGACGACATCTCCTGTCGTTCCTCAGAAGAGGAAAAGCGATGCTATGGCCACTCCTGCCGCGGATTCCTCCAAGAAGCTGGCTAAGGCTCCACAAGACAAGGGGAAGAAAGTCATGATCGATCCAGCTGTCTGAACTCGCGACTTCCTGATTCTGCAGGAAAAGTTTGTGGGCGAGGAGTTCATGTCCAAGGCAGAGAGGACTCCATCTGAAGAGCTTATTCCGCGTTCTGTGGAAATGTTCATGAAAGCAGTTGTTGCTGGCTCTAAGGAGAGCGTCAAGAAACTAAAATAGGAAGCGGCAGACAAGGACAAGGAGCTCAAAGAACTTTGCAAGTCTAAGGAGCAAGTGGAGCTTGAAGCCAAGAACTCTTAGATGAAGGTCGAGGAGATGTCTCGCGACTTGGAGGTCGAGAAGGAGAATGGGAAGAAGCAGTATGACCAAGCGGTCTCTGACTATATTTATACCACTCTTTCCAAAATTCCAGACTTCGACTTCTCAATCCTTGGGGAAAAAGCCGCTGAGATGGCAGAGGCTTTTCGAGCCATGTCGCCCACGCAGACTGAAGGCGGTGGAGGAAATCTGTTTCCCGAGGATGCTGATGCTGCGGACACTGAGGAAGTCGTGGACGAGGCTGTCAGCAAAGTCGCAGAAGGATCTGCCCCTGCCGCTCCTAACGCTTAACTTTTACTTTAATATTTACTTTTGTTAAACTCTTTTTTTTTTATATAGATATGTGGTACAAGGGTACTCGCAACTTGTACTTGGACAAATTTATGTTTATTTTCCTTTGAACAAATTTACATCCTTTCGGGGATATTTATTTATAACATTTTTGCAGTACACGGGTACTCGCATTTTTTGCTACTTATAATATCTCGATTGCGACTTAACTACAGCTTGGTGTAATAAGTATTAAGGTAGAAAAATTTTAAAATCTCGAAAAAATTTCATAACTCTTTATTAATCAATAGTACATAGTGGTATATACCCCCTATACTTAGAAATTTTATGTAAAATGACTAAGTATAAGTACGTAGCGAGTACTATTGATAATAAAATTTTAAGCTCTCACCATTCCAGGCTCTTCGAATTGCAGTACCATCGAGTTCTGCGAGTCAGTATGTTGCGTTGCCAACCTTTTCTGCGATAAGATATGGTCCTTCCCAATTGTCTCCGAAGACCCCATGTGCTGGGTTCCTCGTGTTTGGCATTATTTTTCGAAGAACAAAGTCTCCTACTCGCAGAACTCTTTCCTTGACCTTAGAGTTGATGTATCTTGCAGTTCGCCGCTGATAAGCCGCGTTTTTTAGGTGAGCCTGATCGCGCTTTTCTTCTAGAAGGTCGAGGTAAAGCGACTGCTTTTCTTCGTTTTGTTCAATGTTGAAAACATCTCTTCGTAGGGAACCTGCCCCAATCTCAACTGGTATCATAGCCTCACATCCATAAGAGAGCGAGAAAGGAGTCTCACTAGTCGTGGATCGGGGGGTCGTGTTGTATGACCATAAAACTTGCGAAAGCTCGTCTGGCCATACCCCCTTACGTTCTTCGAGTTTTCCTTTGATGTTGTGCTTTATTATCTTGTTGACTGCTTCAGTTTGCCTGTTACTCTACGGATAGGCGACTGCTGAGAACGCCTTTTTAATCCCTAAGTCATCGCACAGTTGCCTCATTTCCTTATAGTCAAATTTATTTCTGTTATCTGAAATGAGCTTGTAGGGGATGCCAAATCGACAGATTATGGAGTTGTAGACAAATTCGCGCAGTTTAGCCGCTGTGATGGTTGCTAGTGCTTTGGCCTCGGCCCATTTTGTAAAATAGTCGACCGCGACTACATCGTACTTGACCCTACCATTTCCTTTTGGTAGTTCGCCTATCAAGTCGATGCCCCAAACTGCAAAGGGCCAAGGGCTTGTGATGGAATACAAGTGGCTCGGAGGTTGATGGGCATACTGTTGGGTTTTATGCCCTAAATAAAACTCATTTCAATATAATCAGATTTGTTTATTAATATAGATCAGAAATAACATTTAATGTTGCATGGTTCACATGATTTATTTCATGATTATATGTACATAATGTATAAATTCATCTGAAACCCTTTTCACATACTTGATCCTGTTTATTGTGTTGTCAACACATTGGAAAGTAAACATGACTATGTGAATAAAGTTTCCTAGATTTATCAGACACAGGGTTTTACTGATATGATAATCTACAACAAGAGTTTACTTGTATTAGGAGAAATACTATGTTCTTTCCAGAACATTGGTTAAAGTAAAGCTCAGGTTGGATGCATGGAGTATGCATCGGAAGGGACCGATATTGAACTTTGACTTAGATTTATTAAACTTACCGTAATATCTATTCAAGTCAATATCGCCTAGTTGATCCTAGATCAAATGTTCTTAATCCTGTTATGATTAGGCTCAATCTTGAAAGGCTATTCGTGTTCTTTGATTTGTTAGTTAAGCCTACTTTTAGGTCAGGGTGATACGTACATTTTGGGAACACGGTAGTGCAATTGAGTGGGAGCGCTAACATAAACATGGAATCTATAGCTTCTATCTGGCGAATAGTAAGCAAAGGATGATCTCCTTCGAGCTTGACCAAACGAACATAAATGGTGGAGTACTCATTTCACATAAGCTGAAATATCATTTGTACGGGGTCAAGTGTTTTAAGGAATAAATACATTGTAGGGTGTAACGGTAATTTAATCCCTTTACAGTGTAGATCATTCATATAGAGGATCATTGATCAAATTAGGATTATAACAATGGATAACTAATGATGTGTCTATATGGTGGAACATATAGAGCATTCTATATAACTGAGAGTGCAATTCTGAGTTCTATGCGTGGATTCAACGAAGAATTAATAAGTTAGTGAATTTTAGTGTTAAATTCTTGATCTACTTATTGGAAGCTCGGTTATATAGACCCATGGTCCCCCCACTAGTTGAGATAATATTGCTTGTAAGACTCATGTAATTGGTTTTGATTAATCAATTATAATTCACAAGTTAGACTATGTCTATTTGTGAAATTTTCACTAAGTAAGGGCGAAATTGTAAAGAAAGAGTTTACAGGGGCATATTTGTTAATTATGATACTTTGTATGGTTCAATTAATAAATATGATAAATGACAATATTATTTAATAATTATGTATAGTTATTAAATAGTTAGAATTGGCATTTAAATGATTGAATTAGGAAATTGGCATTTTTGAGAAAATCAGATACAAAAGTGGTAAAATTGCAAAATTGCAAAAATAAGGCCCAGTCCACCTAGCCTAGGGCCGGCCACTTATGTCATCTTTTTTAAATGATTTTTTCATTATTTTAATGCCATATAATTCAAATCAAACCCTAGAGGAATGCTATAAATAGATAGTGAAGGCTTCAGGAAAATAACACACTTTCTGAATCAGAAAAACCTGAGCCTCCACTCTCTTCTCTAGCCGCCACTCTCTCTCTCTTTTCTTCCTCAATATTTCGAACCTCTCTTAGTGATTAGAGTAGTGCCCACACACATCAAGTGATACCTCAATCATAGTGAGGAAGATCGTGAAGAAAGATCATCAGCAAAGGAGATTCAGCATCAAAGATTCAGAGAAAGAGATCCAGGTTCAGATATTGATAATGCTCTGCTACAGAAAGGAATCAAGGGCTAGATATCTGAACGGAAGGAGTCATATTATTCCGCTGCACCCAATGTAAGGTTTCCTAAACTTTATATGTGTTTATTTTATCGTTTTAGAAAGTTCATATTTAGGATGTTAATAAACATACTTGTGAGTAGATCTAAGATCCTGGTAAAATAAATTCCAACAACTGGCCTCAGAGCCATGGTAATTGATTTACTTACATGTAATTTGGACTTTAAAACGATTGTTTGTATGTTCTTTGGATGGTATCATGTTGTATTGAGTGTTATTTGATGATTGATTGATGATTGTGAAATTTTCGTGAAAAATAATTGTTATTTCGGTTCTGGCATTATTTTTATTGGATAGTATGGAAAAAATTAAGCAAGTTAGCCTTTTACAGAACTCAATTTGGATTTTATTTGAATTAGTTATGATTTTTTGAAGATTTGACAAAATCGGAAATTTTGTCTTTGAAATTTTGCGATCGCAGAACTGTCCGTACAGTTTCGGTTTTTTCCCTTTTTCTTCAATTTTTCATACCTTTTCATGGAATTAACTTCCAAATTTTTGTATGGTTTTGTATATATACTAATACTATTCCTAATTCAATTCTAATTATCATTTTGAATTAATTTAAATTTTTTTTAATTTAATTCAAGATATTAGTGTAATTTGAATTTGAATAGAATTAGTATTTATCTTTTTGCTTAAAAAATCTATCTTATTTTAAAATTTGATTATATCTTATCTTATTTTAAATTTAAAAATAAGATATTAATAATCATGTAATTTTTAAATGATATAAGATATTTTGCTATTTTTTTTAAATTTTGTTATTTTATTTATTTAAATTACATTTAAAATTTGAAAAAGATATTTATTTATCTTTTCTAATTTTTTATTTAATTTTTATTTATAAAATAACATTTAAAATTTAAAAGTAGTTAGCAATTTTTTTTGAAATGATATTTAGGTTGGTTGAAACCTAATTTTTCAAAAAATTGTAGGTTTAATTTTAAATTTAAATTTTTTTTAAAAAATTTCGAATTTTTCAAATTTTTTTTAAATTTTTCGAAAAATTTAATAAATATTTAATAATTATTTTTTCAATAATTATTTTTTTATTTAATTAATTATTTTCGAAATTAAATATTTAATTTAAAATTAAATAAATCCTACATCCAACTATCCAACTAACCTTGTTGCAGGAGTATGTGTTTTAGCTTATGTGTAAGTTTTTAAAACCTATTATTACTTGATTGCAAATAACCATGGTTACTTTTTGCCAGATCTAATGATCTGATGGCTCCCTTGGTCAAGATAATAATTTGTAACAGGTATATTTACAATCTTCTTTCATCTGTGTATGACCTAGCAACATGATAGGACCCATCCAAAGTGTGCCTGTGTGAGCCTATGTGTTTAATTTTATTATAGATGCATATAGGTTAATGTTGCTAAATAAAATGTCATAGTCATTGATAGATTTTATTTAGGCCCATTTAGTTTTGGGCTTATTCAATTAATAACAGTTGTTCTTATTAAGGTTAAATTCCTCTCTTTTGGGCCTTGTGTGAGAGTTGGGAGCCATAGAAGTGGGTACGACATACTGAACCCAGCACCCCCTCACACAAACCACCCCAATTGTGAAGGCCCATTTGCTCGATTTGAATGAGTACTAGGTTAATTAAACTAGTTTAACCTAATAAAATTGATTAGCAACATAATTAATTTCATTTATTTTGAAATTAATTTAAGAAAAATATAGTTTAAGGAATTTTATATTCTAAGCTAAACTATATGTATTTTCTTGTATTTAATTAAATATAGAATTATAACCATCTAGATTCTTTCTGGAACTTAATTTAAATTTTTCATTAAATATTCCTATTTAAGTTGATATTTAGTTATCTTCAACTAACCAACTTAAATGCGAATATCTTTTGAATTCAAAATTTCAAAATTAAGTTGAGGAATTTTAGGCATTGGTTATTAAGATTCTTTAGATATTTTTTTTAAGTTAATATCTTTTCAAATATTAACTTAAAATGGAATATTTTCAAATTAAGTGGTTACAACTTAATTTTTGATATTTAATTAAATTTAAATTTGAAAATATTTAAGTTCTAGATTTTTCTAGTACAACTTAAATTAGATATTTTTTTAAATTTTGTGGAAAAGATACTTAGTCAAATAAGATATTTTCTAGATAGTTATTTATAGACTACTTATTATTTCTAATATTAAATAGGAAAATATTATAAATTGTGAAATTAATTATTTATTAATTAATTTTGGTACAATTTATTTTAAATATATTTTTTCCTAGTATTAAACTAGAGATTAATAATTAAGCCTTCTCTACACTTAATTATTTATTTCTTGAATTTAATACATTTAATTAATTTGAAAATTAAATATCTAAGTTGATTTTTATCATCATACTTAAATATTTCTTTTTCATGACATTTAATTAAATAGAAAATTATTTTTAGTTGAAATTTATTTTTTTCAACTAAATTTAAATAATTTTCAAAATATATTTTTTCTTTATTTTATTAATCAATTTTCGAAATTGTATTTCTTAAATGCTAGAATTTCGAATTTTATCTTGAAAAATAGATTAAGTTGTAAATTAATTATTTTAATTAATTCTTGGATCAACTTAAATCAATGATTTTTTCATTTATTGATTAATTTAAAATAAATTGAATTAAAGTATATTATTAGAAATAGAATTAATTAGTCAAAGGAAAATCTAGATAGGTGATATTTTTGCTTGAAGTATTTTTCTAGTGTATTTAATTAAATAGAAAATTAATATTTAAGTTGATTTTCATCATCATACTTAAATATTTGTAATTTTTCTTATATATTTAATTAAATAGGAAAATTATATTTTTTGTTGTAAATTAATTTTATTAATTAATTTTGGGCCAACATTAAATTAGAATAATTTTTCCAGGATTTATTTTTTATTTTAATATGCATTTTTCGAAAATTGTATTCTTATATACTTTAATTTTTCGAAATGCAATATATATTTATAGAAAATTAAATTTGAGTTGTAAATTAATTTAAATTAATTTTGTAACAACTTAAATATTTTTTCTAAATATTTATTGGAAATTATTACTAAGATGGAAATAATTCATATTATTTTCATATCCATCTAAGTAAAATTTATAAATATTAAATTAAAATTTATATTTAGAATTTTTCATTCTAAATTGGAAATTTTAATTAAATAAATATATATTTAAAATAAATAGAATAAATAAAGAGAATAAAAGAAAATACAACTTTTTTTTAAATAATGAGCTTTATTATTAAGAGACATTCGATCTCCATTGTGGGTTTTACACCGCGTTTGTTTTAGTGAGTAATCCTCCCTAATGGAGGAACGTTCATTAGCAATTTCGCACCGTTTAACCTCGCATGATAAGTAGTTTGTAAGTGTTTTGTATGGTATGGATCACCCTAATGGTGGCGACCATACTTGACTTGCAAATTATGAAACAATGGTGGAAGCTCATAAGATAGAATTGCCTTGACTCTCGCCTAAACGGGACAACGCTGAATTCCAATCTTGATCGAATAAAAGGTTGCTAGAATGTTTAACATTTTAGACGAGCTGACAACTCTATTCAATGAATGGTAGCTTTGACTCTCGCCTAAACGGGACACTGATATCAGTTTGTTGAAAACCTTGGAAATTATTTAGGATTGTAAGTTTTAGTATTTTCACTTGTCATTCCTACATACTATATGTTTATAATTTCTGAATTGTGTATGAATTTATATTGAACCATGTTATTTTCTGTTATTAAGTTGTAGTTTAATTTCGAATCTTCATTGTTGGTCTAACTTGGCTTGTTTATCTAATGAGATAAATCCCTAGTGGATTTTCACCATTAGACATACATAATAGTGTTAGATCTCGAAAGATAAATATTGTATATGCGACATCTAGCTGTTCATCAATTGATGACACCTTAGACTAGTATTTTTACGATATAAAACAAGAAGATTATATAAATAAGATTACTTTGACTTTCGCTAATCGAAGCATCGTTGGATTCTTATTTTAAACGAAATTATCCTAATTCCTCTTAGCTTATTCATTTCGAATTAGCTTTCAAATATATCATTGGATGAATGGTCTATGAATCATTTCATGTCATTATATTTTCTCTTAAGAAATTAAATGACGCATATGATTATAACCCCGAAATTCTATTCCCAATTGATATAAATCCTCAATCTTAGAAATCTCCTACTTGTATGGGCAAATCTGACTTAGAGTTTGTATTAGTAGTGGTGGTCCAAGAAAGAATTACTCATTAAATTTGGTTGAATTCAAGTCTTTGACTTTAATTTTAGATTCCAAATAGAAATTTTCTTAAATTTCTAATTCCAGAATACAATACAGTTACACTTTCTCAAGTGTTTAATATCCATCTTTTATTAATGGATTAAAACTGTATGGAATGTGAGTTAGGTATTCTGTGACTAGGATCCACTTGAAGTATTCTAAGAACTCTTTGATGTAACTAAACCTATGTCATCATAGACACTACCACATTTTCTTAATCTATGGCATTTGTATCTTGTTCATAGTGGATTTGACAAGATCAATCTCTGCAAAGAGTTAATATGCCTATATCCACTGAAAGTAGTTCATCTCATTCGCAGATGAATGTACATTCAGGGGTGGATATGAGTTTTTCGTTGTATTCTTAAAACGATAACTCTAGATTATACCTTATGCAAAGAAATTTGAAATGTTTGAAAAATTTCATTAATTTCTAGCAATGGTTAAACACCATTAAGGTAAGTGGTTAAAGATCTTGCGAACTGATAGGGGTGGAGAAATAGTTAGTAGATATGCAGTTCAAAGATCATTAAATTGATTTTTGAATTATATCCAAACTTACCTCCCCAGAAATTTCGAGTTGCATGTTGATGATTAGTTACTAGTCGTTGCCTAAATCCTTCTATGGTAATACAATTTCAGAATGATGTAATGGTTGTATACTTAATGTAAATCATTACTAGATTCATGGATGACCTAATCAAAATCTTAAGAAAAGCTAGAACTGTTAACCATGGTTTCTTAGCTATTCTAAGTGATTAGGGGTGGACCATCCCATTGTCAATAGATAAGAAAGTGTTTGTTCAAACAAATACTACTTTTCTAAGAAAATGACTAAGTCTGAAAAACAAGTAGCAAATAAAGGAGATATTTAATTCTTGATTCCAAAAGTGTTCTATCATCTTATATGACATATGATGATCCCACCGCCTCGTTGTCTTGTCACAACCGAAGAGATCAATACCATTTAGTTTTCTTAGACATAATTCACGGTACCTTGTCGTAGTGGGAGAGTTTCTAGGAACTCACCTTCTTATGACTTGGGAGACACTAGTGATTAAAATCCATTGTGAGTTTAAACAAGTAATGGATTGTCAAGATAAGAAACTAAGAAGAAAGCCAATAGAACTATGGTTTAATCCATTCACATGGAGTAACCTAAAGTTTTCTATTACAAGGACATAAAAGGAAATTTTCGTTTATAAGTCCATTCAATGGACTTAACAAAACTTCCTGTTCCTAGTATTATAGGTTTGAGATTATCTAAACCTATGGCTTGTGGTATACCTGGTAATTACTTACTCTAATGCAAGCAACTTACTTTAGTAAGATGCTGAAGCATTTTCTTTCTAATGGCTATCTATAGAAGCTTCACAACTTCTTAGGTATAGATTTTATTTATCTAAGGAAAAGTCTTAACTATTCCAGAAAAGATAAAGCCATGAAAGAATTTCTTATATCAACAGTGAGAGGTCTTAGATATGCTTTTGTATGCCTTAGACCAGACACCTGCTATTGAGTGGGAGTAATGAGTAGGTATCAGATTAATCCAGGAGAAGAACATTGGAAGACAATCAAGTAAATTTTAAGATTAAGAAGAGGAACTATATGTTAGTCTATAAGGGTGTGTTTAAAACTCTTAGACTACACCATATCAGATTTCGAAATTTGCCTATGTGCTAGTAAATATTTCTGATAAGATGGTGGTTACTCTGGGGGTGGAATAGTGATTTTGGAGAAGTGTAAAAACCTATCTGAAGTCTCTAGGTCTACCAGAGAGAGACTGAATGTTAAAGCTGCAGGAAAGGTACTTATTCAGTCTAAGGAAAGTTCTATACATCTTTGGCACCATTCCAAATTGCCTTAAACTACTAGTGTTAATTTCCTGATTAACCAAAAGTAGTTGCCAAAGATATAGAATCCAGTATCCCAAGAGAGTAAACATATAGAGAGGAATTTCACATTATCAATGATTTTGTGATTAAAGGAAGAGTAATGGTGGAGAAAAGGTTGTGTTTAATTCAACCTTTCAGATCCTATTACGAGGAGTTTACTACTACTACACTTGATTTGTATATCAAGGTGTTGAGATTATTTGAAACGCACTTTTTGTTTTATATTAGTGCAAGTGGGAGTTTGTTGGGTTTTATGCCCTAAATAAAACTCATTTCAATATAATCAGATTTGTTTATTAATATAGATCAGAAATAACATTTAATGTTGCATGGTTCACATGATTTATTTCATGATTATATGTACATAATGTATAAATTCATCTGAAACCCTTTTCACATACTTGATCCTGTTTATTGTGTTGTCAACACATTGGAAAGTAAACATGACTATGTGAATAAAGTTTCCTAGATTTATCAGACACAGGGTTTTACTGATATGATAATCTACAACAAGAGTTTACTTGTATTTGGAGAAATACTATGTTCTTTCCAGAACATTGGTTAAAGTAAAGCTCAGGTTGGATGCATGGAGTATGCATCGGAAGGGACCGATATTGAACTTTGACTTAGATTTATTAAACTTACCGTAATATCTATTCAAGTCAATATCGCCTAGTTGATCCTAGATCAAATGTTCTTAATCCTGTTATGATTAGGCTCAATCTTGAAAGGCTATTCGTGTTCTTTGATTTGTTAGTTAAGCCTACTTTTAGGTCAGGGTGATACGTACATTTTGGGAACACGGTAGTGCAATTGAGTGGGAGCGCTATCATAAACATGGAATCTATAGCTTCTATCTGGCGAATAGTAAGCAAAGGATGATCTCCTTCGAGCTTGACCAAACGAACATAAATGGTGGAGTACTCATTTCACATAAGCTGAAATATCATTTGTACGGGGTCAAGTGTTTTAAGGAATAAATACATTGTAGGGTGTAACGGTAATTTAATCCCTTTACAGTGTAGATCATTCATATAGAGGATCATTGATCAAATTAGGATTATAACAATGGATAACTAATGATGTGTCTATATGGTGGAACATATAGAGCATTCTATATAACTGAGAGTGCAATTCTGAGTTCTATGCGTGGATTCAACGAAGAATTAATAAGTTAGTGAATTTTAGTGTTAAATTCTTGATCTACTTATTGGAAGCTCGGTTATATAGACCCATGGTCCCCCCACTAGTTGAGATAATATTGCTTGTAAGACTCATGTAATTGGTTTTGATTAATCAATTATAATTCACAAGTTAGACTATGTCTATTTGTGAAATTTTCACTAAGTAAGGGCGAAATTGTAAAGAAAGAGTTTACAGGGGCATATTTGTTAATTATGATACTTTGTATGGTTCAATTAATAAATATGATAAATGACAATATTATTTAATAATTATTTATAGTTATTAAATAGTTAGAATTGGCATTTAAATGATTGAATTAGGAAATTGGCATTTTTGAGAAAATCAGATACAAAAGTGGTAAAATTGCAAAATTGCAAAAATAAGGCCCAGTCCACCTAGCCTAGGGCCGGCCACTTATGTCATCTTTTTTAAATGATTTTTTCATTATTTTAATGCCATATAATTCAAATCAAACCCTAGAGGAATGCTATAAATAGATAGTGAAGGCTTCAGGAAAATAACACACTTTCTGAATCAGAAAAACCTGAGCCTCCACTCTCTTCTCTAGCCGCCACTCTCTCTCTCTTTTCTTCCTCAATATTTCGAACCTCTCTTAGTGATTAGAGTAGTGCCCACACACATCAAGTGATACCTCAATCATAGTGAGGAAGATCGTGAAGAAAGATCATCAGCAAAGGAGATTCAGCATCAAAGATTCAGAGAAAGAGATCCAGGTTCAGATATTGATAATGCTCTGCTACAGAAAGGAATCAAGGGCTAGATATCTGAACGGAAGGAGTCATATTATTCCGCTGCACCCAATGTAAGGTTTCCTAAACTTTATATGTGTTTATTTTATCGTTTTAGAAAGTTCATATTTAGGATGTTAATAAACATACTTGTGAGTAGATCTAAGATCCTGGTAAAATAAATTCCAACACATACGTGGCTATTCGCTGACATTTCTCGCATTTCTTTGCGAAGTTGAAAGCGTCTTGTCGTAGGGTAGGCCAGTAATACCCTTGTCGCATGATTTTTAGGGCAAGGGAATTACCATCAGTATGATTCCCACAGATACCCACGTGCACCTCGCGGAGTATGTAGTCGCAATCTTCCCCGTCAATACATTTAAGTAGCGGCTGACTAAATCTTCTGCGATATAATCTTCCATCATAGATGACATATCGGGCAGCCCGCTGCCGCAGTTTTCTCACTTCCATTTTGTCGTCGGGCAAGATACTAAGTAGGCGATTATTGGAGTCATCCAGGTGACTTCTTTGGCAACATCTATTTCCATCACTTCTTCTCGACTTACTATCGACTGAGCCAATACGTCAACAGGGATTACATCGAGTAATTCAGCTTCCCTAGTTGAGGCCAAGCGGGCCAATGAGTCTGCGTGTGAGTTATGAGCACGCGGTACTCGGGCCACGACAACTTTCTTGAATTTCTACAACAGCTCGCATACTATGGCGAGATACTTTGCCAAGCGCCCGCCTCTGGCCAGATATTCTCCATTCACCTGGCATACGACGATTTGGGAGTCGTGGAAAGCATGTAAGTATTCTATTCTCATCTTGAGAGCAAGCTTCAATCCTGCTATTAAAGCCTCATACTCAGCTTCATTGTTAGATGCAGAAAATTCAAAACCTAAAGCAGCGTGTACCTTAAAATTGTTGGGACTAATTAGTATGATTCCACCGTCGGAACCTTCACTATTAGAAGCCCCATCGACGTACAACGTCCATCCTTCTCCATTTGGTACAGCAGTGTCGATCTTGTCGTTTATGAGTGCCACTTCAGTACTTTGGAACTCGAGAATGAAATCTGCCAAGGCTTGCCCCTTGATCGCAGTTCTCGGTTTGTATCTGATGTCGAACTGGCTTAACTCTGCCAACCATTTCAACAATCTCCCCGATGTCTCTGGTTTTGCTAAGACTTGCCTCAAAGGGTAGTTTGTCAAAACTTCAATTCTATGGGCCTGAAAATAAGGTCGCAGTTTTCTCGACGATATTACCATGGCGAACGCTAATTTTTCCATTTGAGGATAGCGAGACTCAGCATCTAACAAACGTTTACTGACATAGTACACTAGGTACTATCGTCCTTGCTCTTCGCAAATTAGTACCGAACTAATCGCATATTCTGACACCGCTAGGTAAATGGAAGACTTTGCTGGACATGGGTTTTGATAGGATTGGGGGCTACCCCAAATGCGTTTTCAATGCTTGAAAAACCTCCTCGCATTTCTCGGTCCATTAGAACTTCTTATTGCCTTTTAAAATTTGAAAAAACTCCTTGCATTTATCAGACGATCGCGATATAAAACAGATTAGAGCGGCGATTTTACTTGTGAGACTTTGGACTTCTTTTGGCTTAGTTGGCGATCGCATTTCGACTAATGCTTTGATCTTCGCAGGGTTTGCGTCTATTCCTCGCTGATTAACCATGAACCCGAGGAATTTCCCTGAACCGACTCCAAAGATGCACTTTAGTGGATTTAGCCGCATTTTATATCGTCTTAGAATCTCAAACATTGCTTGTAAATGGTTCACATGGTCTTTCGCCTGTTGAGATTTTACGAGCATATCGTCAACATACACTTCCATGGTATCCCCAAGCAAATCTGCGAACATCATATTTACCAATCTCTGATACGTCGCACATGCATTTATCAAACCAAAAGGCATTACTTTGTAACAATACAGGCCTCGATCTATAATGAACGAGGTATGTTCCTGATCTGGTTCATACATCGGGGTTTGATTATATCCTGAGTATGCGTCCATGAAGCTGAGAAGTTCATGACCTGCAGTGGCATCAACAAGTTCGTCAATGCTAGGAAGTGGGAAACTGTCTTTGGGACAGGCTTTATTTAAATCTGTAAAGTCAACGCATGTGCGCCATGAGCCGTTAGGTTGGGCACGAGTACGGGATTTGCTAACCAATCAGGGTAGAACGACTCTCGTATGAAGCTGCATGCTAGGAGGCGGTCGACTTCTTCTTTTAGCGCTTGGTACCTCGCGGGGTCCATTTTGCGGTGCTTCTTTTGGACATCTCGCACTTCAGGGTCAATGTTCAAGCAATGACACATGACCTGCGGAGATATTCCGACCATATCTCAATAGTGTCTTCTGCGGCTTGAGCGGTTGCGGCATAATCGTGGATCCTAGGATCCAAATTCGGACCGTCTTTATGCGGCACTTCTTCTATAATTAGGACCTCCTAGCGAGGAGGTGGTGCCTCTAACAGATAGATGACATTAACCAATTTCTTCTCTGCGAGCTTGACTGCTGCATTGTAGCATTCTCGCGAGTCTGACTGGACTCCTCGCACAGAACCTACTCCAGCGGGAGTAGGGAACTTCATTGTGAGTTGATAGATCGACGTCACGATCTCATCTCTTTCAAAATTGGCTGACCAATCACGGTATTGTATGCCGAATATTGGTCAATTACCGCGAAGTCAGCCATCGACTTGGCTACTACAGAGGCGGTTCCCAAGGTAATCGTGAGTTTGATCATCCCTTTCAATGCGATGACGTCATCGGTAAAATAGTATATACTCGACGCTATAGGTCGCAGATCCTTCTCATGCAACCCCATTTGTTTAAAGGATTGGAAGTTCAAGAGATTCACTGAACTTCCGTTGTCCACGAGTATACGGTGGACGTTATCTCCGCCAATATTGGCAACGATGACCAATGCGTCAGAATGCGGGTGATGGACCCATCTCGCATCACTTTCCATGAACGTGATGTCATTGCATTCTCTTTTGAACAACTTCTCTGGTCGCTCGCTGAGATTGTTCACGTTGGTGAGCGGCTTCTCCTTGGCTTCCTTTGCATATCGCTCCTGCAACTTTCTGGAATCACCTACGATGTGAGGCCCGCCTATGATGGTCAGGATGTTTCGAGGAGTTCTCGAACCACTCACGTTTTGATTTTCTTCTTTGTCATCTGCTCGGGGATGACTCTCCTCGCTCTTTTTGTATTTGTTGAACTTCCCTCTCCTAATCAGCTCTTCAATTTCGTCCTGCAAAACCCAACACTCCAAAGTAGTGTGACCGATATCTTTATGATACTTACAAATTTTTTTGGGGTCCCTCTTGTTGCGGTTTCCCCTTATGGGGGGAGGCTTCTTGAAGACCCCATTCTTCTCTTCGATAGCGTAGATATGGTCTCGTGGTACTGCGAGCTCAGTGTAGTTCACGAAGCGCGGTCCACCTTTTCTTTTCGGTGAGGATTCCTTCTTTGGAGGGGACTTGGCCAATTTCGGACTTCGCTGTCTTCGTGGACTGCGTCTTCTTGGGCTTCGACCTCTGGAACTTTTCCCTCGGGGACTGCGGGATCGTGACCGTGGCACTGCTGACTTACGCTTATCTTTGCCCTTCTCTAATTCTGCCAGAGAATTCTCAATCCTCTTATGTGGTTCTGCCATGGCAAAGAACTCGACTAGCAATTCGTGTCTTCGAGCCTGCAGCTCCTTCCAAAAATCGGTTCTCGGCAGGACACCTGTTATTAACATACAAACTATCAAAGACTCGGGAGCCTTCTGAACTTTTGTTACTTCTGCATTAAAACGCTTAAAATAGTCCTGCAAAGACTCACCAGGTTCTTGTTTGATGTTAGCTAGAGTTGTATAGGGCGGCCTATAGATCAATGTGGCTTGGAAATGCGTGAGGAACAGGTCGACAAAGATTTCCCACATCGAGATAGAGGCCTCAAGCAATTGGCTGAACCAATCGTGGGCATTTTCTTCCAACATTGCCGCAAGAATGCGACATTTTGCGAGCTGAGGTACCTGATCCACTTCCATAATTGTATTGAATTTTTCTAAATAACCAATGGGATTAGAGGTACCTTTGTACTTCAGGATTCGAATAATCGGAATCCCTTGGGGAGCTGAGCTTGTCGCACTTTCATAGTGAAAGGAGAGGTCCCATGCAGCTTGTATATGGGCTTTCTCTGCTGCTTGAGCATTTTCAAAGCCTGGAAGAGCATGCTTTGATCAATACCTCCCGCTAAGGGAGCAGGGAGTGCTGCGGCTGCAGGGGCTGTGGCTACTGCAGCGAGGTTTGTTGGGACATTAACCCCGGTAGTCGCAGCTGGTGCGTTAGGTAGATTTGTGCGAGTGTTTACACCCTGATTGCCCATTTGGGGATCACGGGGCTCTTCCTCCTCACGAGGGGCGTGGGAGCGTGCTCTGAAAACAGTGTTAAGGTGATCACGCAGATCACCCCTGTGAATCTGGTATCATCCTCCCTGCTGCGTCTCCATAGAACCGGACCTCATGTACCTGCTAGGTGTGCGACCATGCGAGGACGAGGAGGCGAATTCTACGTCGTTGTCTCGCGAAGGTCTGCTGCGAGGGTTACGTCGTTCGGGGTCTTCGTCGATCTGTGTCTCCTGGTTGGGATACCTCACAGATTAGTCTCTCGAGGTTGGTTGATTCAGGTCGAGTCCTTCGGGGTTGGTCCTTCGTTCCCTGCGAACACGGTTATTACGACGTCTAGAGTGGGTTACCTGAGGGTTTTCTGTGCGAGTAGTGGGGGCTCGAGGAGGGCGTCGGGCCCTGTTCTGTCCATCCATCTCGGCCTGCAGGGCGCGCAGCTTGTCTTGGATCGCGATATACTGGTCGGTGGTTAGCTGGACAATAACCTCGGACACTGCCACCGGAGTGATGGGTGGAAAGTGCCCCATTGTTGTTGCTGGCGTGGATGTTTCTCCGACTTGTGGGCCAGCAATTTCAAGGAATAGATTGAGGGGCCTGACATTACCTCGACCTACTTCGCCATTGATGACATATAAGGGGGTGTCCTAACCCCAGACAATGGAACATTCATCATTTTGATGTTGATGGATTCGTTGTTAATACCTCTGTTTACTTGGTTTCCAGCCATGATGATTCTCCTTCTTGTATTCAGTAAGAATGTACTTCTCCGTTCCCACAGACGACGCCAAATGTTGTCGAGCAAAATTCGCAACACCAAAAATGAATAATAATATTAAGAATAAGAAGAAATTACGTGAAGAACAACTGCGAGTATTCAACCTAGAATGGCGAGTACTCAAACTTGGAACGTAAGTACTTAGTAAAAACTGGAAATATCAAGAAGACAAAGGAGTATAGTGGTTCAGTCAGATCACGGTCTGCTTAGTGCACTGTTGCAAGAGTTTCGTACCGTCATTTCATGGTGGATCACTCCTTTATATACAAAGCAAGTGTCCAGTTAGTTACACAAGGATTGCATTCATTATCAATCCGTTTATACATTGATTTACAGTAATTAAACTAAAAACGTAAACATCAATAAATGAATAATAGTTTCTATTCACTAAATACAACAACGTATGCAACTTCTAATGCTCGAGTTGGCTGTTCATATTCTGGTATAAGCTCGCGGGATTAGGATATACCTAATATTTAGTTAAGTCTAGGATGTCTGCATTCTTGCATAGTCGCACTCACGGACATCGCATAACGAGCTGATAGAACCTAGATACGCAAGTTTATATTGGATTATCGAGGCTATTGGGTCATCGAGACTAGCTCGCATCATAGAGAGTTGATCTCTATGTTTTTGCAGGAGGTTCGAGGGGATACTCGCACATATCCTGGTACATGCGAGTTAAATTTGTTCCTTGGTCCTACATAATGCGAATGGAACTAGACTTTGGTCATTTTCGCATCATCTCGCTTATTCTAACTCAGGCAAGGTTTAAACTCGAGGAATCTCTCGTGGACATTTCAGCTTTTCTTGGAAAACTGAATACACGTGTCCTCTGAACAGGAGTCTGGTCTCGAGTGTCTAGGTGAGAGAAATCTCACTATAACACAGGCCATTCACTTAAGAGTAAATGTTCATTCAGTACTTAGTGTGGTCGTCCGACCTGGTACTTTATTGGTAGTATTTTCTTAAATGTTCCCCATTCCACAACCGTGGTAATAAAATGAGTTGTAGTTTTTAATTATACTTACCTAATTTGTATGCTCCGGATTCGAGAACTTTCACCACTTGATACGGTCCTTCCCACTTAGGTCCAAGTACACATGTCGTACTGTCTTTGGTGTTTAAAAATACCCTTCTTAGGACCATATCTCCCGCGAAGAATTTCTGAGCCTTCACTTCTTTGTTGAAATATCGAGCTACTTGTTGTTGATGGGCCATCAATTTCAAGTTTGCAGTTGCTCGTCTCTCTTCGATTTCGTCAAGTGATTTATCTAGGAGTACGTGATTGGTATCTTGGTTGTACATCAATCTTCTGTGGGATGGTGGCTCGAGTTCTACAGGCAGCATAGCCTCTGGTCCTACTTTGTGATAATAATGGATCAATAGCCAATAGTAAGGAATCTCGAAGCCACAAGAGAAGCAAACACATAGAAAGGAAGTATCACATCATCAGAGAATATGTGGCAAGAGGGGATGTACTGGTTGAGAAAGTGGACCCAGAAGAAAACTTAGCTGATCCATTCACCAAAGTCTTGGCAGTAACTGCATTTGAAAAGCATCGTCAGAATTTAGGATTAATTGATATGTACTGATTAGTTTTATATTAGTGCATTTGGGAGTTTGTTGGGTTTTATGCCCTAAATAGAACTCCAATTCAATGTAATCCAATTTATTCAATATCAATAAAGAAACAGAAGTATTTTTCATTCATTTGTGTATGTTTTGGTTCATCTTATCAATTGCTTGTCTATTTAATTTATAAATTCATCTGAAACCCTTTTCACATACTTGATCCTGTTTATTATGTCGTCAACACATTGGAAAGTAAACATGACTATGTGAATAAAGATTCCTAGATTTATCAAACACAGGGTTTTACTGATATGATAATCTACAACAGAGTTTACTTGCATTTGGTATAATAGTATGTTCTTTCCAGAGCATTAGTTAAAGTAAAGCTCAGGTTGGGTGCATGGAGTATGCATTGGAAGGGACCGATATTGAACTTTGACATAGATTTATCAAACTTACCGTCATATCTATTCAAGTCAATATCGTCTAGTTGATCCTAGATCAAATGATCTTAATCCTGATATGATTAGGTTCAATCTCAAGAGTGTTATTCGTGTTCTTTGATTTGTTAGTTAAGCCTACTTTTGGGTCAGGGTGATACGTACATTTTGGGAACACGGTAGTTGAATTGAGTGGGAGCGCTAACATAAATATGGAATCTATAGCTTCTATCTGGCGAATAGAGAGTAAAGGATGATTTCCTTTGAGCTTGACCAAACGAAAATAAATGGTGGAGTACTCATTTCACATAGCTGAAATATCATTTATACGAGGTTAAGTGTTTTAAGGATAAAATACATTGTAGGGTGTTACGGTAATCTAATCCCTTTACAGTGTAGATCATTCATATAGAGGATCATTGATCAAATTAGGATTATAACAATGGATAACTAATGATGTGTCTATATGGTGGAACATATAGAGCGTTCTATATACTGAGAGTGCAATTCTAAGTTCTATGCTTGGATTCAACGAAGAATTAATAAGTGAGTGAATTTAGGTTATAAATTCTTGATCTGCTTATTGGAAGCTCGGTTATATAGACCCATGGTCCCCCCACTAGTTGAGATAACATTACTTGTAAGACTCATTTAATTGGTTTTGATTAATCAATTATAATTCTCAAATTAGACTATGTCTATTTGTGAATTTTTCACTAAGTAAGGGCGAAATTGTAAAGAAAGAGTTTTTAGGGCATATTTGTTAATTAAGATACTTTGTATGGTTCAATTAATAAATATGATAAATGACAATATTATTTAGTAATTATTTATAGTTATTATATAGTTAGAATTGGCATTTAAATGGTTGAATTTGAAAATTGGCGTTTTTGAGAAAATGAGATGCAGAAATGATAAAACTGCAAAATTGCAAAGTGAGGCCCAAATCCATATAGCCATGGCCGGCCACTTTTATAGGCATTATCATCTGATATTTTCATTATTTTAATGCCAAATAATTCAAACCTAACCCTATGTTGTATGCTATAAATAGATAGTGAAGGCTTCAGGAAATTTACATTTTCACATCTAGTTTCCTTCAGAGAAAAACTTGAGCCTTCTCTCTCTAACCTAGACGCCACCTATACCCTCTTCTTCTTCCTTGATTTATTTCGAACCTCTTAGTGATAGAGTAGTGCCCACACACAGCAAGTGATGCCTCAATCATAGTGAGGAAGATCGTGAAGAAAGACATTCAACAAGAACGAGATTCAGCACTAAAGAAAGGAGAGAAAGAGATCCAGGTTCAGATCTTGATAATACTCTGCGATAGAAAGGATACAAGGGTTAGAGATCTTAACGGAAGGAGACATTTTATTCCGCTGCACCCAATGTAAGGTTTCTCATACTTTATATGTGTTTATTTTATAATCATTTAGAAGTTCATATTTAGAGTGTTAATCAACATACTTGTGAGTAGATCTAAGATCCTGATAAAATAATTTCCAACAACTGGTATCAGAGCCATGGTAATTGATTTGCTTGCAAGAAATTTTGACTTAAAACGATTTGTTTGTGTTTTGGATGGTATGATGTTGTTTTGTGTGTTGTATGATGATTGATTGATGTTTGTAAATTTTCGTGAAAAATAATTGAATATCTATTTCTGGAATTATTTTTAATGGATAGTATGGAAAAAATTAAGCAATTTACTTTTTTACAGAACTCAATTTCGATTTAATTTGAATTAGTTATGATTTTTTGAAGTTTCAAAAAATATCGGGATGGTGTCACTTCACCACACGCGCGCATGAAGGGTTTCCCACGGACACGAATTCGTGTCTGAAACTGAGGCCTGCGCGCGCTGAGAGGCTGCTAGCAGCCTCCTGTGCCGAGGTTTCTCGGTCAACTCCTCCCTTGCGCGCCCATACTGTCCGTACAGCTCGCAAATTTTTCGTTTTTCTTCGATTTTTCATGCTATTTCATGGATTTAACTTCCGTTTTTTGTGTAGTTTTGTATTTTGATTTTTACTTTTCAATTTTCAAATCTAATATCAGAAATAAATTAATTTAATTTTTTTAAATTTAATTTTAGATATTAGTGTAATTTGAATTTGAAAACAAGTAAAAATCTATCTTTTTGCTTGATTTTATATCTTATTTTTAAATTTGATTATTTTATCTTATTTTTTAAATTTAAAGGTCAGATAGTAAATATTTTTTTAAAATTTTTTTTTTATTTGACCTTATTTAAATTTAAAATAAGATTACTATAATCATGTAATTTTAAATAGAAGTAAGATATTTTGCTAACTTTTAAATTTTGTTATTTTTTTATTTAAATTAAATTATAAAATCTGAAAAATATATTTTTTTTATTTTATATTTAATTTATAAAATAACTTTAAAAATTTAAAAAGTGGTGAGCAATTATTTTTGAAATGATATTTAGGTTAGTTGAAACCTATTTTTTCAAAAATCGTAGGTTTAATTTTAAATTTTTTTATTTTATTTTAATAAAACTGAATTTTTTTATTTATTTAAATATTTTCGAAAAATAATTATTTAAAATTAAATAAATCCTACATCCCACTATCCCATTCGTCTTGTTGCAGGAGTATGTGTTTTAGCTTGTTTGTAAGTTTTATAAAACCCATTATTGCTTGATCTAAATTGCCATGGTTAACTTCTTGACAGATCCAATGATTTGATTTTAACCCATGGTTCAATTGTCAATAGGTCAAGTAAATAATTTGTAACAGGTAAATTTTACAATCTTCTTTCATCTGTGTATGACCTAGCAACATGATAGGATCCATCCAAATGTGTGCCTGTGTGAGCCTATATGTTTAATTTTGTTATAGATGCATCTAGGTTGTTGCTAAATAAAATATCATAGTTTTTTATAGATTTTATTTAGGCCCATTTAGTTTTTGGGCCTATTCAATTAATAACAGTTGTTCATTTCAAGGTTAAATTCCTCTCTTTTGGGCCTTGTGTGAGAATTGGGGGCCATAGAAGTGGGTACAACATACTGAACCCAACTCCCCCTCACATGAACTACACCAATTGTGAAGGCCCATTTGCCTGATTTGGATAACTGTACTAGGTTAATTAAATTAGTTTAACCTAATAAAATTGATTAGCAACATAATTAATTTCATTTATTCTGAAATTAATTTAAGAAAAACATAGTTTAATGAATTATATTCTAAGCTAAATTATATGTATTTTCTTGTATTTAATTAAATATAGAATTATAACCAACTACATTCTTTCTGAAGGTTAATTTAAATTTTTTATTAAATATTCCTATTTAAGTTGAAAATTAGTTATTTCTAACTAATCAACTTAAACCTGAATATCTTTATAATTTCAAATTTCAAATTTCAAAATTAAGTTGAGGAATTTTAGGAATTGGTTATTAAGATTCTTTAGATATTTTTTAAGTTGATATTTTTTCAAATATTAACTTAAAATGGAATATTTTCAAATTAAGTGATTACAACTTAATTTTATATTTAATTAAATCTAATTTGAAAGATATTTAAGTTGATTTTTTAGATTCTTCTAAACAACTTCAACAAGATATTTTCAAATTTGTTCCATTATTTTTCGAATTTATTTTTATTTTCGAATTTAAATAATAATTGAAATTTAATTAAAGTTGATTTTTTTTATTTAAACCAACTTTAATTTGTAATTTTTCATTATTAAAATATGGAACAGATGATTAAATAAAATACATATTTTTTTAAAATAATGAGCTTTAATCAAAAAGATATTCGATCTCCATTGTTGGTCGTACAATAGTTAAATTTTTTCAATATAACCTCGAGACGCTAGACTTCGTCCCCCTTATGGATGGTTATTCGTTGAAAACTTTTAACACCGTAAGATTTCATTTGATAAGTGTTTTGTGAGTTTTTGTCTCTATTAGACTCTCCCCTACGGTGACTACTTAGAGATAAACTCATAAAACATGAAACAATGGTGGAAGCTCATAAAATGAGAATAACCTTGAGTCTCGCCTACCAGGACAACATTGGATTCTCATTTTGATCGAATAAAAGGTTGCTAAAATGGTTTTATTTTAGATGAGCTGACTACTCTATTCAAATAATGTTATCTTTGACTCTCGCCTACCGGGACACTTTATTTCATTATGTTGAAAACCTTAGAAAATAAACTATGTTAGATTTAGTATTTCTATAACATATGTGATTATTCATTATTTTCTGAACTTGTGTATGAATTTAAACCAAAACCTTACTTCTGTTTTATTGATGTATTGTAGTGCTAATAACCCTTATCCCCATCCACTCCTAGTTAATATCTTAGCAAATGAACTTGAAGATATGAATAAAACTCCTGGTCAGAGTAATACTTCAAATGTGCTCATGATGAACATGAAATTCCAGAAAGCAGGTAAGCTGGGAATTGTTCACTCTGAAGAGCAAATAGTTCATAACTCCATAAATCCTACTATTTCAAGCTTAGTTGAGAAGATAAGAGAAAGTGATTTCACTTCCTCCAGTTATACTTCACAACAAAATGAACCGGCAAGAACAACGATTCACAAACGAATAAGCAGTGATGCTTTAGTCTTCGAATCATGTGTTTTAGAGAATGATAAATCCATTTGAATTCTTGATTCTGGGTCTACAAACCATGTAAGTTTTTCATTGCAATTGCTTGAGAAATAGGATTATTTGAAATTCGGAGAGTTGAAACTTAAGGTTGGTAATGGCGAAATGGTTTCGGTTAGAGCTAGAGGAAAAGCCAAACTCAAGTTTCAAAACAGAATTTTGGAATTAGACAATGTCTTATACATTCCAAATTTCAGTAGAAACTTGGTTTCTGTTTCATGCTTACAATTGCAACAATACCAATTAGATTTTTCGAGTTCTGGTTCTACCATTTCTCGAAATGACATTCATATTTGTGTTGCATCCATGGAACAGGGGCTTTATGTTCTTAGACCAGAAACACCATTTGCCCTACATAACGAACTTTTTAAAGTAGCTAAACCTAGAAACCACAAAAAGCAAAAGATCGATGATGATAATGAAACATATCTATGGCATTTACGTTTGGGTCACATAAGCTATGACAGACTAAATAGGCTAACCAAAGACGGTCCATTGAAAAATGTCGTCTTAGGTGACCAAACAACCCCTAGGGTTAGTGCATTCAGATGTTTGCGGACCTTTGAATGTAAAAGCCCGAGGTGGTTATGAGTACTTTGTCACTTTCATTGACGTTACTCTAGATATGGACATATTTACCTTATGCATAAAAAATCTGAAACGTTTGAAAAGTTTCAAGAATTTCATGCTTTGGCTCAAAACCAATTAGGTAAAACCTTAAAGATCTTGCAAACTGATAGGGGTGGAGAATATATGGATATGAAGTTCAAAGATCATTTAATTGAACTTGGAATTGAATCCCAATTAACCGCCCCTAGCACTCCACAGCAAAATGGAGTTGCAGAAAGACAGAATCGCACGCTTTTAGAAATGGTTAGGTCCATGCTTAGTTATTCAACTCTACCTACGTCCTTCTGGGGATATGCAATTCAGATGGCAACCGACATTCTAAATGTTGTTCCATCTAAATCAATCCCTAAGACACCTTTAGAACTATGGAATGGTCGTATACCTAGTTTACGCCATTACAGAATTTGGGGGTGCCCTGCTCATGTCTTGAGAAAGAAAGAAGGCAAACTTGAATCACGAATTAAAGTTTGCATGTTTGTCGAAAATTCTAAAGAGACTAGGGGTGGACTATTTTATAGTCGCAAGGATGATAAAGTGTTTGTTTCCACAAACGCCACTTTCCTTGAAGATGACTATATTAAGAATTTCAAACCACAAAGTAAAGTAGTGTTGGAGGAAATGCTTTCAGATATAAGTCCTTCCAATGTTCCGTCCTCTTCCACTCGAGAAGAGGACAGTCCCACTCCCTCAGTCGAACCAACTGAGAAAACTACTACTAAAGTTCCTGTTCAGAAGATCACCGCTCCTCGTCGTAGTGGAGGGTTTCAAAAAAACCAGCTCATTATGGCTTGGATGGTGAAATCCGTATGGTCGTTGGTGACAGTATTGATGACGACCCATTAACCTATAAACAGGCAATGGCAAGTCCGCAACGGAAACGATGGTCAGCCGGCATGGATTCAGAAATGGATTCCATGAAAAAGAACAAAGTCTGGGAATATGTAGACGCACCTGATGACTATCATCCAATCGGATGTAAGTGGGTTTACAAGAAGAAAAGAGGCGCTGGAGGCGAAGTCGAAACTTTTAAAGCTAGACTTGTAGCCAAGGGTTATACCCAAGGAGAAGGTGTGGACTATGAGGAAACTTTTAGTCCTGTTGCCATGCTAAAATCCATCTGAATTCTTCTCTCCATAGCTGCTGCTTTTGATTATGAAATCTGGCAAATGGATGCCAAGACTGCGTTCCTTAATGGGGTACTTGAAGAAACCATCTATATGGAGCAACCAGAAGGCTATGTTCTTCCAGGGCAGGAAAAGAAAGTTTGCAAATTAAATAAGTCTAGCTATGGACTTAAGCAAGCTTCTCGCTCATGGAACAAAAGGTTTGATGAAATCATCAAGACCGACGGCTTTCTTCAGAATGAAGATGAACCTTGTGTTTACCAACTCAAGGAAGACCAAGTAGTAGTATTCCTGGTCCTTTATGTTGACGACATTTTGATTATTGGAAACAATATCAAGAAAATGACTAACATCAAGGAATGGCTTAACACTCAATTCGATATGAAAGATTTGGGTGAGGCAGCCTTTGTTCTTGGTATTTAGATTATTAGAAACCGGAAGAACAGATATCTTGCTCTCTCTCAAACAACCTATATTGACAAAGTTTTAGAGAGATTCTCCATGAACAACACCAATGGGGCGAACATGCCTTCTAGATATGGTATTCGTCTATCTAAGGAACAGTCTCCTACTGATCCTCAAGAGATAGAGGACATGGCGAAAATTCCTTATGCTTCTGCAGTTGGAAGTCTAATGTATGCAATGTTATGCACTAGACCTGACATCTCCTATGCAGTTGGAATAGTGAGCAGGTATCAGTCTAATCCAGGACAACAACATTGGAATGCAATTAAGTATATTCTGAAATACTTAAAGAGTACAAGGAATCTTGTATTAGTCTACAAGGGTGGTGCTTTAAATCCCATAGGTTATACTGACTGAGATTTCCAGGCATGTCTTGAAGACAAGAAATCTACATCTGGGATGGTGTTTACTCTTGGGGGTGGAGCAGTGGTTTGGAAAAGTGCAAAACAAACGGCGATATCGGACTCAACAATGGAAGCAAAATACATAGCTGCAGTAGAAGCTGCTAAAGAGCTTGTCTGGCTAAGAAAGTTCTTCACCAGTATCGGTGTCGTGCCTGGAATGGAAAAGCCTCTGGTCCTACTTTATGATAATAATGGAGCAATAGCCAATAGTAAGGAACCTCGAAGCCACAAGAGAATCAAACACATAGAAAGGAAGTATCACATCATCAGAGAATATGTGTCAAGAGGGGATGTACTGGTTGAGAAAGTGGACCTAATGCTATGATAATCTACAACATAGTTTACTTGCATTTGGTATAATGCTATGTTCTTTCCCGAGCATTGGTTAAAGTAAAGCTCAGGTTGGGTGCATGGAGTATGCATCAGAAGGGACCGATATTGAACTTTGACATAGATTTATCAAACTTACTGTAATATCTATTCAAGTCAATATCGCCTAGTTGATCCTAGATCAAATGATCTTAATCCTGATATGATTAGGTTCAATCTCAAGAGTGTTATTCGTGTTGTTTGATTTGTTAGTTAAGCCTACTTTTGGGTCAGGGTGATACGTACATTTTGGGAACACAGTAGTGCAATTGAGTGGGAGCGCTAACATAAATATGGAATCTATAGCTTCTATTTGGCGAATAGAGAGGAAATGATGATTTCCTTCGAGCTTGACCAAACGAAAATAAATGGTGGAGTACTCATTTCACATAACTGAAATATCATTTATACGGGGTTAAGTATTTTAAGGATAAAATACATTGTAGAGTGTTACGGTAATCTAATCCCTTTACAGTGTAGATAATTCATATAGAGGATCATTGATCAAATTACGATTATAACAATGGATAACTAATGATGTGTCTATATGGTGGAACATATAGAGCATTCTATATACTAAGAGTGCAATTCTAAGTTCTATGCGTGGATTCAACGAAGAATTAATAATTCAGTGAATTTAGGTTATAAATTCTTGATGTGCTTATTGGAAGCTCGGTTATATAGACCCATGGTCTCCCCACTAGTTGAGATAATATTACTTGTAAGACTCATTTAATTGGTTTTGATTAATCAATTATAATTCTCAAATTAGACTATGTCTATTTGTGAATTTTTCACTAAGTAAGGGCGAAATTGTAAAGAAAAAGTTTTTAGGGCATATTTGTTAATTAAGATACTTTGTATGGTTCAATTAATAAATATGATAAATGAAAATATTATTTAATAATTATTTATAGTTATTAAATAGTTAGAATTGGCGTTTAAATGGTTGAATTTGAAAATTGGTGTTTTTGAGAAAATGAGATGCAGAAATGATAAAACTGCAAAATTGCAAAAAGTGAGGCCCAAATCCATATAGCCATGGCCGGCCACTTCTATAGGCATTATCATGTGATATTTTCATTATTTTAATGCCAAATAATTCAAACCTAACCCTATGTGGTACACTATAAATAGATAGTGAAGGCTTCAGGAAATTTACACTTTCACATCTGGTTTCCTTGATTTATTTCGAACCTCTTAGTGATAGAGTAGTGCCCACACACAGCAAGTGATACCTCAATCATAGTGAGGAAGATCGTGAAGAAAGACATTCAACAAGAACGAGATTCAGCACTAAAGAAAGGAGAGAAAGAGATCCAGGTTTTGATCTTGATAATACTCTGCGACAGAAAGGATATAAGGGTTAGAGATCTGAACGGAATGAGACATTTTATTCCGCTGCATCCAATGTAAGGTTGCTCATACTTTATGTGTTTATTTTATAATCGTTTTAGAAGTTCATACTTGTGAGTAGATCTAAGATCCTGGTAAAATATTTTCCAACATATAGAATTTCAGGAAGTTCTTCTGGCCAATTTCGTTTGGCATCTTTGAGTTTTTCCTTCAGCGTATCCTTCAAGGTCTTGTTGACTGCTTCGCCTTGACCATTCTCTTGAGGATGTGCCACTGCGAAGAAATTTTTAATGATACGGTTGGAAGTATTTTACCAGGATCTAGATTTACTAACAAGTATGTTTCATTAACATCCTAATATGAATTCTAAAACAATGAAATAAACACATAAGAGTTTAAGAAAACCTTACATTTTGTGCATCAGAATAGAATGACTCCTTCTATTCAGATCTCTAGCCCTTGATTCCTTTCTGTAGTAGAGCATCACCAAGATCTGAACTTGGATCTCTTTCTCTCCTTCTTTGATGCTAATTCTCCTTCTTGTTGATTGGATTCTGCACAATCTTCCACACTATGATTGAGATACCACTTGATGTGTGTGGGCACTCACTCATTCACTCAAGGTTCGAAATAATTGAAGAAGAAAAGAGAGGTATTGGTTTCGTCTATAGAGAAAAGAATAGGAGGCTCAACTTTTTGTAGACAAGAAATTTCATCCGCTTTAAGTATGAGCCATCACTATCTATTTATAGGTAACCACCTAGGTTTAGGTTAGAATTATTTGGCATTAAAATAATAGTAAAATTCTACAAGTGTGTTCGGCCATAGGATAGTTATTTGTTGGGTTTTATGCCCTAAATAAAACTCATTTCATATAAACAGATTTACTTATTAATAAAGATCAGAAATAACATTTTATGTTGCATGGTTCACATGATTTATTTCATGATTATAGGTATATAATGTATGAATTTTTTTTAAGTCCAGAACATATGAGTTGGTTAAAGATTATAGTGTTGTCAGCACAGTGGAATATAATCTTTATTGTATGTTCAAAAGTTGATTCCTTGATTTGTCAGAACACTGGATTTAGACTGACATGGTATAATCAGCGATAGGTATTCTTACACCTTGGAAAAGTGTTATGTCCTTTCCAAGACATTGGCAAAGTTTACCAGTATCGGATGTATGGAGTATACATCGGAAGGGACCGATATTGAACTTTGATTAGATATGTTAAAATTTACCGTCATATCTATTCAATTCAATATCACATGTTGATCCTAGATCACATGATCGAAATCCTGATATGGTTAGGCTCAATTTAAAGAGTGTTACTCGTGTTCTTTGATTTGTTAGTTAAGCCTACTTTTGGGTCAGGGTGATACTTACATTTTGGGAACACGGTAGTGCAATTGAGTGGGAGCGCTAACATAAATATGGAATCTATAGCTTCTATTTGGCAAATAGAAGTAAAGGATGATTTCCTTCGAGCTTAACCAAACGAAGATAAATGGTGGAGATCTCATTTCACTTAGCTGAAATATCATTTATACAGGGTTAAGTGTTTTAAGGATAAAATACATTGTAGGGTGTTACGGTAATTTAATCCCTGTACAGTGTAAATCATCTATATAGAGGGTCATTGATCACATTAGAGTTATAACAATGGATAACTAATGATGTGTCTATATCGTGGAACATATAGAGCGTTTCTATATGACTGAGAGTGCAATTCCAAGTTCTAAGTGTGGATTCAATGAGGAATTAATAAGTTAGGGAATTTACTTGGTAAATTCGGTTCGACTTATTGGAAGCTCGGTTATATAGACCCATGGTCCCCATACTAGTTGAAGCCATACTGCTTGTAAGACTCAGTTAATTGATTTTAATTAATCAATTAAAATTCTAAAAGTTAGACTATGTCTACTTTATGAATTTTCACTAAGCAAGGGCGAAATTGTAAAGAAAAGAGATTTTAGGTTTATTTATTGATTAAGAGACTTTATATGTCTAAATTAATAAATATATTAAATGGCAGTATTATTTGATAATTATTTCCAAGTTATTAAATAATTAGAATTGGCATTTAAAAGGTTCAATTGGAAAATTGGCATTTTTGAGAAAATGGGAATGGAAAATAACAAAATGGGAAAGTTGCAAAGTGAGGCCCAATACCCTTTGTATGGCCGGCCCTATGCATGAGAAATACCATTTGTAGTTTCCATTATTTTAATGCCATACAATTCTAACCTAAACCTAGAGGGTATTCTATAAATAGAAAGTGTTGGCTTGAGGAAACTAACACACATCTTTGATCACTTTGTTTCTCTCAGAAAAAAGCCTCACACGCCACCTTCTCTCTCTCTTTTCTTCTTTGTAATTTCGAAACTTTGAGTGAATGAGTAGTGCCCACACACATCAAGTGGTATCTCAATCATAGTATGGAAGACTATGGAATTTCTGCATCAAAGAAGGAGAAAAGAAGATCCAGGTTCAGATCTTGGTGATGCTCTGCTACAGAAAGGAATCAAGGGCTAGAGATCTGAACGGAAGGACTCATATTATTCCGCTGCACCCACTGTAAGGTTTTCTAACTTTATATGTGTTTATTTTCATTGTTTTAGAATTCATATTAGGTTGTTAATCCAACATACTTGTTAGTAAATCTAGATCCTGGTAAAATAATTTCCAACAATTGGTACCAGAGCCATGGTAATGATTTACTTTCATGTAATATGAATTAAAACGATGATTGCATGTTTCTGTGTTGATTTGGATGGTTTCATGTTGGTTTATGTGTTAGTTGATGAATGTTGATGTTGTATAGTTTCGTTTTCCATGAAAAATATTTTTTCGATTTTTGAAAATATTTTATTTGAATTCCTTGTGAAAAATTAAGCAATTTTTTTTTTACGGAACTTGATTTCGATAAAAATTGAGAAAGTTATGAATTTTGGAAAATAGGGATTTCATGGGGTCGAATGGGTGCTCGTGCACTCAGGATCCGCGCGCGGGACAAGGGAAATCCCTTGTCCGCATGCACGTTGAGTCCGCCCACGAGAATCCTGTAGACGACGAGTAATGCCACTCATGCACCCTGCTGACGCCGAGAAACCTCGGCTGGGTGCCTTGTGTCCGCGCGCGTAGGAGGCTGCGTGCAGCCTTCCTGGGCTGCACGTGCAGCCTCCTGGGCAGTTTCCCAAAAAGTTGCGATTTTTGGATTTTTTTCCCCAAAAATCCAATTTTTTCATGGGATTGTTTCCCAAAATTCATTTTTCCAATTTTAAATATTTCTAAATTGAAATGTTTCCAATTTTAAATATTTTTAATTTGGAATTTTTTCCAATTTTAAATATTTCTATTTTGGAATGTTTCCAATTTTAAATATTTTTTATTATGGTCAGATTTAAAAATTTGTTAACTTCTTTAATATTTATTTGTTATTTAATTATAAGATTGGATATTTTGATATTTAAGATATTTTAAATTAAAAGATAACTTTGTCTTTTTATTTAAAATATTATATTAAAATTATCTTATATGGCAAATTAAATAATTAATAAATTTGAAATTAACATAGATATTTTTATAGATATACTTACCATAATGTTTTTCAAATTCAAAAATTTGTTATTTTGTTAAATATTTAATTATTTATAAATTATAAGTATAAAAATAATTTTTTTTTCTATATATATATATATCATTTTTTCCTTATTAGAAATTTATAAATCATATCTTAAATATTTAAATAACATAGATATTTTTGTAGAGATTTGAATATTGCTTAATTTGAGATATTTTGACATATAATTATGGTAATTATTATTTAACCAAATCTATTTTAAAATTGGTTTATTTTATTAAATTATAAGATCTGAAAGTCATATTGGAGATTCTTTCCTTTTAAATCATTGATCTTAATAGATATTTAATTTAATTTGATTCAAATAAACCTAGATATTTTAAAATTAGTTTCCTTTATTTGGTTAGTTTAAGAATAATAATTTAATTATATTAATATCTTATTTTCACATCTGTTACATGGACAATGTTTGTTTATTTATATTGTTTATTCAAAACTTTTTAACAAACCTATTATTTATCTGATCTAAATTGCTATGATTATGTTACATGGACAATGTTTGTTTATTTATATTGTTTATTCAAAACTTTTTAACAAACCTATTATTTATCTGATCTAAATTGCTATGATTAACTTGTTGACAGATCATGATCCAATGATCTGATTTTTATCATAGTCCAATTGACGATAGATCTTATAAATAATTTGTAACAGGTAAATTTTGTACTTCTTTCATCTGTGTAAACCTAGTAACATGATAGGGCCCATCAAAATCATTTGACCTGTGTGAGGCTATATGTTTGCTTTAGGGCTTAGATGCATATAGGTAGCCCATTTAAGTTTTTACTAAGTAAATGGACTAGGTTGCTAAAATAAATTTTGACATAAGGAAATTTATTTAGGTCCAATTAGATTTGGGCTTATTCAATGAATAACAATTGTTTATTTTAAGGTTAAATTCCTCTCTTTTGGGCCTTGTGTGAGAGTTGGGGGCCATAGAAGTGGGTACGACATACTGAACCCAGCTCCCCCTCACATGAACTACCCCAATTGTGAAGGCCCATTTGCCTTATTTAAATAATTGTATTAGGTTAATTATATTAGTCTAACCTAATTAAAATTGAATTAGCAACATAATTAACTTTTAAAATATATGAAATTTATTTTTCATTGTAATATTTTAAAGTTAATTTTAGAAAAACACTTAGTCAATGATATACTCTAGATAGTTATTTCTAGTAAAATATCATAGATTGTGAAATTAATAGTTTCCTAATTAATTTTGGTACAATCTAAGTTTAGTATATTTTCCTAGTATTAAACTAGAATTAATAATTAAGTTTCCTCTTTACTTAATTATTTATTTCTTGAATTTAATACATTTAATTAAATTGAAAATTTCAATATCTAAGTTGATTTTCATCATGATACTTTAATATTGCTATTTTAATGTTATTTAATTAAAGTTGAAAATTATTTTAAGTTTGAAATCTTATTTCAGAATAACTTAAGTTTGAATAATTTTCAAAATATATTTTATTTTATTTTATTAATCATTTCCCAAAATTTCGAAATTGCATCACCTTGATGCAGAAATTTCGAATTTTATTTGAAAAATAGATTAAAGTTGAAAATTATTTATTTAATTTTGGACCAACTTAAATCAATGACTTTTTCATTTAATGGTTAATTAAAATAAATGAACTAAAATATATTATAATTAGAAATTGGATTAATTAGTCTATGAAAGTCTAGATAGATATTATCTGTTTTGCTTGAAGTATTTTTCTAGTGTATTTAATTAAATAGAAAATTAATATTTAAGTTGATTTTTAATCATGATACTTAAATATTTGAAATTTTTCTTAGAAATTTAATTAAATAGGGAAATTATATTTTTTGTTGAAAATTAATTTTTCTTAATTTTGGGCCAACATAAAATTAGAGTAATTTTCCAGGATTTATTTTTATTTTATTTTAAAGCATTTTCGAAAATGTAATATATATTTATAGAAAATTAAATTTGAGTTGTAAATTAATTTAAATTAATTTTGAAACAACTTAAATTGAATAATTTTCTAAATATTTATGGAAATTATTACTAAGATGGAAATAATTCACGTTATTTATCTATCTAAGTATAATTTATAAATATTAAATTAAAATTTATATTTAGAATTTTTCATTCTAAATTAGAAATTTTAATTAAATATATATTTAAAATAAATGGATTAAAATAAATATTAGAAGAAAATACAACCCTTCATTAAATAATGAGCTTTATTGTTATAAGGATATTCGATCTCCATTGTTGGTTTTACATAGCTATTGTTTTAGTGAGTAATCCTCCCTAATGGAGGAACGTTCATTAGCAAGTTAGCACCGTTTAATCTCGAAAGATAAGTAATCTTGTAAGTTTTTTTTTATATAGTTTATGATCACCCTAATGGTGGCGACTATATAAGAGTTGCAAGAATATGAAACAATGGTGGAAGCTCATAAGATAGAATAGCCTTGACTCTCGCCTAAACGGGACAACGCGGATTCACATCTTGATCGAATAAAAGGTTGCTAGAATGTTTGATCATTTTAGATGAGCTGACAACTCAATTCAATGAATGGTAGCTTTGACTCTCGCCTAAACGGGACGCTGATATCATTTTGTTGAAAACCTTGGAAATTATTTAGGATTGTATGTTTTAGTATTTTCACTTGTCATTCCTACTTGCTATGTGCTTCATAATTTCTGAATTGTGTATGAATTTGTATTGAACCATGTTATTTTCTGTTATTAAATTGTAGTTTAATTTCGAATCTTCATTGTTGGTCTAACTTGATTTGTTTTTCTAATGAGATAAATCCCTAATGGATTTTCACCATTAGACTAACATAATAGTGTTAGATCTCGAAAGATAAATATTGTATATGCAACATCTAGCTGTTCATCAATTGATGACACCTTAGACTAGTGTTTTACAATATGAAACAAGAAGATTGTATAAATCAGATTACTTTGACTCTCGCTAATCGGAGCATCGTTGGATTCTTATTTAAAACGAAATTATCCTAATTCCTCTTAGCTTATTCATTTCGAATTAGCT
Organism: Cannabis sativa; assembly: GCF_029168945.1. Lineage (NCBI taxonomy): Eukaryota > Viridiplantae > Streptophyta > Magnoliopsida > Rosales > Cannabaceae > Cannabis > Cannabis sativa. The sequence continues at coordinate 38,763,744 of NC_083606.1, read as the reverse complement.
TAATGACATATCATTGGATGAATGGTCTATAAATCATATAAAGTCTTATTTTCTCTTAAGAAATTAGATGACACATATGATTATATTCCCGGAATTCTATCCCTAAATGATATAAATCTTCAATCTTAGATATCTCCTACTTGTATAGGCAAATCATAGAGTTAGATTAGTAGTGGTGGTCCAAGAAAGAATTACTAATTATACAGTTACACTTTCACAAGTGTTTCATAACCATTTTCTTTCAATGGATTCAAACTGTATGAGTTTAGTATTCTGTGATCAGAATCCACTTGCACTATTCTAAAAACTCTTTGATGTAACTAAAGTAAGTCATCAAAAGATACAACCACATATTTTATAAATCTATGGCATTTGTATCTTGTTCATAGTGGTTTTGACAAGATCATTCTCTGCAAAGAGTTAATATGCCTATATCCACTGAAATTATAATCATCTCATTCGCAGATGGATGTACATTCAGGGGTGGATATGAGTTTTCGTTGTATTCTTAAAACGATCACTCTAGATTTTACCTTACGCAAAAGAAATTTGAAATGTTTGAAAAATTTCATGAATTTCTAGCAATGGTAAGTGGTTAAAGATCTTGCGAACTGATAGGGGTGGAGAAAAAAGGTAGTAGATATGCAGTTCAAAGATCATTAATTTGATTTTGAATTATATCCAAACTTACCTGCCCAGAAATTCGAGTTGCATATTGATGATTACTTACTAGTCGTTGCCTAAATCCTTCTATGGAAATAAAATTTCAGAATGATGTCATGGTTGTATACTTAATGTAAATCATTACTAGATTCGTGGATGACCTAATCGAAATCTTAAGAAAAGCTAGAACTGCTAACCTTGGTTTGCATGTTTGTTAGCTATTCTAAGTGATTAGGGGTGGAGCAGCCCATAGTCATTAGATAAGAAAGTGTTTGTTTAAACAAATACTACTTTTTTAAGAAAATGACTAAGTCTGAAAATAAAGTAGCAAATAAAGGAGATATTTTTTCTTGATTCCAAAAGTGTTCTATCATCTTATTTTACAAGATGATCCCACTGCCTCTGTTGTCTTAACACAACTGAAGAGGTCTATACCATTTAGTTTTCTTAGACATAGTTCACGGTACCTTGTTGTAGTGGGAGAGTTTCTAGGAACTCACCTTCTTATAACTTGGAAGACACTAGTGACTAAAATCCATTGTGAGTTTAAACAAGTAATGGATTGTCAAGATAAGAAACTAAGAAGAAAGCCAAGAGAACTATGGTTTGATCCATTCACATGGAGTAACCTAAAGTTTTCTATTACAAGGACATGAAAGGAAATTTTCGTTCATAAGTCTATTCAATGGACTTAACAAAACTTCCTGTTCCTAGTATTGTAGGTTTGAGTTTATCTAAACCTATGGCTTGTGGTATACCTGGTAATTACTTACTCTAATGCAAGCAACTTACTTTAGTAAGATGCTGGAGCACTTTCTTTCCAATGGCAATCTATAGAAGCTTCACAACTTCTAAGCATAGATTTTTTTTATCTAAGGAAAAGTCTCAACTATTCCAGAAAAGATAAAGCCATGAAAGAATTTCTTGAATCAACAGTGAGAGGTCTCAGATATGCTTTAATATGCATGCCTTAGACCAGACACCTGCTGTTGAGTGGGAGTAATGAGTAAGTATCAGATTAATCCAGGAGAGGAACATTGGAAAACAATCAAGTAAATCTTAAGATTAAGAAGAGGAACTATATGTTAGTCAATAAGGGTGTTTGTTTAAAACTCTTAGACTACACCACATCAGTATTCAAGATTTGCCTTTGTGCTAGAAAGTCTGCTGATGAGATGGTGATTACTTTGGGGGTGGAGTAGCAATTTTTGAGAAGTGTAAAAACCTATCTGAAATCTCTTGGTCTACCAGAAACAGACTGAATGTTAAAAGTTGCAGGAAAGATACTTATTCAGTCTAAGGAAAGTTCTATACATTTGTGGCAGTGTTCCAACTTGCCTTAACTACTAGGGTGACTTCCTGAATAACGAGGAGTTTACTACTATTAAACTTGATTGGTATATCAAGGTGTTAATGATTATTTGAAATGCACTTTTGTTTTATATTAGTGCAAGTGGGAGTTTGTTGGGTTTTATGCCCTAAATAAAACTCATTTCATATAATGAGATTTACTTATTAATAAAGATCAGAAATAACATTTTATGTTGCATGGTTCACATGATTTATTTACCGTAATATCTATTCAATTCAATATCACCTGTTGATCCTAGATCACATGATCGAAATCCTGATATGGTTAGGCTCAATTTCAAGAGTGTTACTCGTGTTCTTTGATTTGTTAGTTAAGCCTACTTTTGGGTCAGGGTGATACTTACATTTTGGGAACACGGTAGTGCAATTGAGTGGGAGCGCTAACATAAATATGGAATCTATAGCTTCTGTTTGGCAAATAGAAGTAAAGGATGATTTCCTTCGAGCTTAACCAAACGAAGATAAATGGTGGAGATCTCATTTCACTTAGTTGAAATATCATTTATACAGGGTTAAGTGTTTTAAGGATAAAATACATTGTAGGGTGTTACGGTAATTTAATCCCTGTACAGTGTAAATCATCTATATAGAGGATCATTGATCACATTAGGGTTATAACAATGGATAACTAATGACGTGTCTATATCGTGGAACATATAGAGCGTTTCTATATGACTGAGAGTACAATTCCAAGTTCTAAGTGTGGATTCAATGAGGAATTAATAAGTTAGGGAATTTACTTGGTAAATTCGGTTCGACTTATTGGAAGCTCGGTTATATAGACCCATGGTGCCCATACTACTTGAGGCCATACTGCTTGTAAGACTCAGTTAATTGATTTTAATTAATCAATTAAAATTCTAAAAGTTAGACTATGTCTACTTTATGAATTTTCACTAAGCAAGGGCGAAATTGTAAAGAAAAGAGATTTTAGGTTTATTTATTGATTAAGAGACTTTATATGTCTAAATTAATAAATATATTAAATGGCAATATTATTTGATAATTATTTCCAAGTTATTAAATAATTAGAATTGGCATTTAAAAGGTTCAATTGGAAAATTGGCATTTTTGAGAAAATGGGAATGGAAAATAACAAAATGGGAAAGTTGCAAAGTGAGGCCCAATACCCTTTGTATGGCCGGCCCTATGCATGAGAAATACCATTTGTAGTTTCCATTATTTTAATGCCATACAATTCTAACCTAAACCTAGAGGGTTTTCTATAAATGGAAAGTGTTGGCTTGAGGAAACTAACACACATCTTTGATCACTTTGTTTCTCTCAGAAAAAAGCCTCACACGCCACCTTCTCTCTCTCTCTTTTCTTCTTTGTAATTTCAAAACTTTAAGTGAATGAGTAGTGCCCACACACATCAAGTGGTATCTCAATCATAGTATGGAAGACTATGGAATTTCTGCATCAAAGAAGGAGAAAAGAAGATCCAGGTTCAGATCTTGGTGATGCTCTGCTACAGAAAGGAATCAAGGGCTAGAGATCTGAACGGAAGGAGTCATATTATTCCGCTGCACCCACTGTAAGGTTTTCTAACTTTATATGTGTTTATTTTCATTGTTTTAGAATTCATATTAGGTTGTTAATCCAACATACTTGTTAGTAAATCTAGATCCTGGTAAAATAATTTCCAACATTATTGGGCCCACTTTGCAGTTTTGCCATTTTGTCATTTTGTCATTTTTCCATCCCATTTTCTCAAAAACGCCAATTTTCCAATTTAACCACTTAAATGCCAATTCCAATTATTTAATAACTAAAAATTAATTATTAAATAATATTGTCATTCAATATATTTATTAATTACACATATAAAGTCTCTTAATTAACAAATAAAACCTAGAATCACTTTTCTTCACAATTTTGTCCTTGCTTAGTGAAAATTCAGAAACTAGACATAGTCTAATTTTAGAATTACAATTGATTAATTAAAATCAATTAACTGAGTCTTACAAGCAGTATGGTCTCAACTAGTATGGGGACCATGGGCCTATATAACCGAGCTTCCAATAAGCAGATCAAGAATTTACCAAGTAAATCCACTGACTTATTAATTCCTTGTTGCCTTCACGCATAGAACTTGGAATTGCACTCTCAGTCATATAGAACGCTCTATATGTTCTACGATATAGATACGCTATTAATTATCCATTGTTATAATCCTAATTTGATCAATGATCCTCTAATAGATGATCTACATTGTATAGGGATTAAATTGCCGTTACACCCCTCAATGTATTTTATCCTTAAAACACTTAGCTCCGTATAAATAATATTTCAGCGAAGTGAAATGAGTACTCAACCATTTATCTCTGTTTAGCCAAGCTCGAAGGAAATCATCGTTTCACTTCTAAATACCTATAGAAGTTATAGATTCCATATCTATGTTTAGCGCTCCCACTCAATTATACTATCATGTTTCCAAAATGTACATATCACCCTGACCCAAAAGTAGGCTTAACTAACAAATCAAAGAACATGTATAATACTCTTGAGATCGAACCTAATCATATCAGGATTAAGATCATTTGATCTTGGATCAACTATGTGATATTGAATTGAATAGATATTACGGTAAATTTAACATATCTAATCAAAGTTCAATATCGGTCCATTCCAATGTATACTCCATACATCTAATACTGGTAAACTTTTCCAATGCCCTGGAATGGACATACCACTTATCCAAGGTGTAAGAATACCTATCGCTGATTATCATGCCAGTCTAAATCTAGTGAACTGACAAATCAGGGAATTAAACTTTCGAACATATTATCACGATTATATTCCACTGTGTTGACAACACTATAATCATTAACAAATATATATATTCTGGACTTAATAGAACTTATACATTAAATATAATCATGAAATAAATCATGTGAACCATGCAACATAAAATGTTATTTCTGATCTTTATTAATAAGTAAATCTGATTATATTGAAATGGGTTTTATTTAGGGCACAAAACCCAACAAACTCCCACTTGCACTAATATAAAACAAAAAGTGCATTTCAAATAATCTCAACATCTTGATATCCAAATCAAGTGTAGTATGTAGTGTACTCTCCGTAATAGGATCTGACAGTTTGTACTAAACACAACCTTTTCTCCACCATTACCTTTCCTTAATCACAAAATTCTTGATATTGTGAAATTCCTCTCTATATGTCTACTCTCTTGGGATACTGGATTCTTTACTATTGGCAACTACTTTTGTGTTAATCAAGAAGTAACACTAGTAATTAAGAAATGTTGGAACAATGCCAAAAATGTATAGAACTTTCCTTAGACTGAATAAGTACCTTTCCTGCAACTTTAACATTCAGTCTCTCTCTGGTAGACTTAGAGACTTCAGATTGGTTTTTACACTTCTCCAAAATCACCAGTCCACCCCCAGAGTAATCACCATCTCATCAACAGACTTTCTAGCACTAAGGCAAGTCTAGAAATCTGATTTGGTGTAGTCTAAGAGTATTAAATACACCCTTTATTGACTAACATATAGTTTCTCTTCTTGATCTTAAGATTTACTTCATTGTCTTCCAATGTTCCTTTCCTAGATTAATCTGATACCTACTCATTACTCCCCCTCAACAGCAGGTGTCTGGTCTAAGGCATACTAAAGCATATCTGAGACCTCTCACTGTTGATTGAAGGAATTCTTTCATGGCTTTATCTTTTCTTGAATAGTTGAGACTTTTCCTTAGATAAATAAAATCTATGTCTAGAAGTCGAGACTTCTATAGATTGCCATTATAAAAGAAAATGCCTCAGCATCTTACTAAAGTAAGTTGCTTGCACTAGCGTAAGTAAATCAACCAGGCATACCACAAGCCATAGGTTTAGATAAACTCAAACATATAATACTAGGAACAGGAAGTTTTGTTAAGTCCATTAAATAGACTTACTAACGAAATTTTCTTTCATGTCCTTGTAATAGAAAACTTTTGGTTGTTCCATATGAATGGATTAAACCATAGTTCTCTTGGCTTTATTTCGTAGTTTATTATTTTGACAATCCATTACTTGTTTAAGCTAACAATAGATTTTAATCACTAGTGTCTTCCAAGTCATAATAGGGTGAGTTCCTTGAAACTCTCCCACTACGACAAGGTACCGTGAATTATGTCTAAGAAAACTAAATGATATTGACCTCTTCGGTTGTGTTAAAACAACAGAGGAAGTGGGATCATCTTCTATAGAATAAGATGATAGAACACTTTTGGTATCAAGAAAATTATCTCCTTTATTTGCTACTTTATTTTCAGACTTAGTCATTTTCTTAGAAAAGTAGTATTTGTTTAAACAAACACTTTCTTATCTAATGACTATGGGATGGTCCACCCCTAATCACTTAGAATAGCTAAAGAACATGCAAACCTTGGTTAACAGTTCTAGCTTTTCTTAAGATTTCAATTAGGTCATCCATGAATCTAGTAATGGTTTACACTAAGTACACAACCATTTCATCATTCTGAAATTTTCCTATCACTAGGGTATATCCCTAGAAGGACTTAGGCAACGACTAGTAACTAATCATCAATATACAAATAGAATTTCTGGGGAGGTAAGTTTGGATATAATTCAAAAATCAACTTAATGATCTTTGAACTGCATATCTACTAACTATTTCTCCACCCCGATCAGTTCGCAAGATCTTTAACCACTTACCTTAATGTTTTTCAACATAGCTAGAAATTTATGAAATTTTCTAAACATTTCAAATTTCTTCTGCATAAGGTAAAATCTAGAGTGATCGTCTTAAGTGTTAGGTTTTATGCCCTAAATAAAACTCCATTTCAATGTAATCTATTTTATTTAACATCAATAAAGAAACAAAAGTATTTTTCATTCATTTGTGTATGTTTTGGTTCACTTTATCAATTGCTTGTCTATTTGATTTATAAATTCATCATAAACCCTTTTCACATACTTGATCCTGTTTATTGCGTTGTCATCACATTAGAAAGTAAACATGACTATGTGAATAAAGTTTCCTAGATTTATCGGACACAGGGGTTTTGCTGATATGATAATCTACAACAAGAGTTTATTCGCATTTGGAGAAATGCTATGTTCTTTCCAAAACATTGGTTAAAGTAAAGCTCACGTTGGATGCATGGAGTATGCATCGGAAGGGAACGATATTGAACTTTGACTTAGATTTAATTAAACTTACCATAAAATCTATTCAAGTAAATATCGCCAAGTTGATCGTAGATCAAATGTTCTTAATCCTGTTATGATTACGCTCAATCTTGAAAGGCTATTCGTGTTCTTTGATTTGTTAGTTAAGCCTACTTTTAGGTCAGGGTGATACGTACATTTTGGGAACACGGTAGTGCAATTGAGTGGGAGCGCTAACATAAACATGGAATCTATAGCTTCTATCTGGCTAATAGTAAGCAAAGGATGATCTCCTTCGAGCTTGACCAAACAAACATAAATGGTGGAGTACTTATTTCACATAAGCTGAAATATCATTTATACGGGGTCAAGTGTTTTAAGGATAAAATACATAGTAGGGTGTTACGGTAATCTAATACCTTTACAGTGTAGATCATTCATATAGAGGATCATTGATGACATTAGGAATATAACAATGGATAACTAATGATGCGTCTATATGGTGGAACATATAGAGCATTCTATATACCGAGAGTGCAATTCTAAGTTCTATGCGTGGATTCAACGAAGAAATAATAAGTTAGTGAATTTTAGTGCTAAATTCTTGATATACTTATTGGAAGCTCGGTTATATAGACCCATGGTCCCCGCACTAGTTGAGATAATATTGTTTTTAAGACTCATGCAATTGGTTTTGATTAATCAATTATAATTCTCAAATTAGACTATGTCTATTTGTGAAATTTTCACTAAGTAAGGGCGAAATTGTAAAGAATGAGTTGTTAGGGGCATATTTGTTAATTATGATACTTTGTATGGTCCAATTAATAAATATGATAAATGACAATATTATTTAATAATTATTTATAGTGATTAAATAATTAGAATCGGCATTTAAATGGTTGAATTAGAAAATTGGCGTTTTTGAGAAAATCAGATACAAAAGTGTTAAAACTGCAAAATAGCAAAAAGCAAGGCCCAAACCCAATAACCCATGGCCGGCCACTTTTGTAGGCAATCTAAACTGATATTTTCATTATTTTAATGCCAAATAATTCAAACCTAACCCTAGTGGAATGCTATAAATAGGTAGTGAAGGCTTCAGGAAAATTACACTTCTGATTCAGAAAACCTGAGCCTTTCTCTCTCTACCTTGGCCGCCAACCTCTCTCTCTCTTCTTCCTTGATAATTTCGAAACCCCTTAGTGATTAGAGTAGTGCCCACACACAGCAAGAAATACCTCAATCATAGTGAGGAAGATCGTGAAGAAAGATCATCAACAAAAGGAGTTTCAGCATCAAAGATTCAGAGAAAGAGATCCAGGTTCAGATCTTGATAATACTCTGCTACAGAAAGGATACAAGGGTTAGAGATCTGAACGAAAGGAGTCATTTAATTTCGTTGCATCCAATGTAAGGTTTCCTAAACTTTATATGTGTTTATTTCATCGTTTTAGAAAGTTCATATTTAGGGTGTTAATCAACATACTTGTGATCTAAGATCCTGGCAAAATAATTTCCAACAACTGGCCTCAGAGCCATGGTAATTGATTTGCTTGCATGAAATTTGGACTTTAAAACGATTGTTTGATGTTTTGGATGGTATCATGTTGTATTGAGTGTTATTTGATGATTGATTGATGTTTGTGAATTTTCGTGAAAAATAATTGAATATCTGTTTCTAGAATTATTTTTATTCGATAGTGTGGAAAAAATTAAGCAAGTTACTTTTTTTACAGAACTCAATTTCGATTTAATTTGAATTAGTTATGATTTTTTTGAAGATTCGAAAAAAGATAGGGTTGCTGGATTTCCCCCTGCGCGCGCGGAAATCATGCGTGACACGCATTCCACCGAGAAAACTCGGCCCAGCACCCAGCACGCGCGCGTGGACGGGTATGCACTGCATCTCGTCCGTACAACTTGCAATTTTTTCATTTTTCTTCGTTTTTTCATGCTTTTTCATGGAATTAACTTCCAATTTTTTGTATAGTTCTGTATTTATATATTTACTATTTCTAATTCAACTGTAATTATCATAATGAATTAATTTAATATTTTTTAAATTTAATTCATGATATTAGTGTAATTTGAATTTGAAATAGTCAATATCTATCTTTTTTTTGCTTAATTATCTATCTTATTTCTAAATTTGATTATATCTTATCTTATTTTTAAATTTAAGGTCAGATTTTAAATTTTTTAAATTAATTTTTTTTTAAAATAATTTCACCTTATTTAAATTTAAAATAAGATAACTATAATCATGTAATTTTAAATAGATTTTAGATATTTTGCTAACTTTTGAATTTTGTTATTTTATTTATTTAAATTACATTTAAAATCTGAAAAAGATATTCATTTATCTTTTTTTTTTAATTTTTTATTTAATTTTTATTTATAAAATAACATTTAATTTTTAAACGTAGTTAGCAAATTTTGAAATGATATTTAGGTTGGTTGAAACCTAATTTTTTCAAAATTGTAGGTTTAATTTTAAATTAATTTTTTTTTTAATTTAGAATTTTTCAAATTTTTTTAAAAAATTTTCAAAAATATTTTTTTATTTAATTAATTATTTTTTCGAAATTATTTTATTTAAAATTAAATAAATCCTACATCCAACTATCTAGCTAATCTTGTTGCAGGAGTATGTGTTTTAGCTTGTTTGTAAGTTTTCAAAACCTATTATTACTTGATTGCAAATAGCCATGGTTACTTTTGCGAGATCTAATGTTCTGATGGCTCCCTTGGTCAAGTAAATAATTTGTAACATGTATATTTACAATCTTCTTTCATCTGTGTATGACCTAGCAACATGATAGGACCCATCCAAAGTGTGCCTGTGTGAACCTATGTGTTTAACTTCATTATAGATGCATATAGGTTGCTGTAGCTAAATAAAATATCATAGTTCTTGATAGATTTTATTTAGGCCCATTTAGTTTTTGGGCCTATTCAATTAATAACAGTTGTTCATTTTAAGGTTAAATTCCTCTCTTTTGGGCCTTGTGTGAGAGTTGGGAGCCATAGAAGTGGGTACGACATACTGAACCCAGCACCCCCTCACATGAACCACCCCAATTGTGAAGGCCCATTTGCCTAATTTGAATAACTGTACTAGGTTAATTACACTAGTTTAACCTAATAAAATTGATTAGCAACATAATTAATTTCATTTATTTTGAAATTAATTTAGAAAACCATAGTTTAAAGAATTTTATATTCTAAGCTAAACTATATGTATTTTCTTGTATTTAATTAAATATAGAATTATAACCATCTAGATTCTTTCTGAAGCTTAATTTAAATTTTTCATTAAATATTCCTATTTAAGTTGATATTTAGTTATCTACAACTAACCAACTTAAATCTGAATATCTTTTGGATTTAAAATTTCAAAATTAAGTTGAGGAATTTTAGGCATTGGTTATTAAGATTCTTTAGATATTTTTTAAGTTAATATCTTTTCGAATATTAACTTAAAATGGAATATTTTAGATATTTTTTAAGTTAATATCTTTTCGAATATTAACTTAAAAAATATTTTCAAATTAAGTGGTTACAACTTAATTTTAATTTAATTAAATCTAATTTGAAAGATATTTAAGTTAATTGTTTAGATTCTTCTAAAACAACTTAAACAAGATATTTTCAAATTTGTTCCATTATATTCAAATTTATTTTTCGAATTTAAATAATAATTGAAATTTAATCAAAGTTTATTTTTTATTTAAACCAACATTGATTTGTAATTTTTCATTATTATAATATGGAACTTGTTCGATATTTATTCGAATTTATTTTTCGAATTAAATAATAATTGAAAATTAATTGAAGTTGATTTTTTATTTAAACCAACTTTAGTTTGTAATTTTTCATTATTATAATATCGAATAAAATGATTATACAAAATACATATAATATTTTTAAATAATGAGCTTTTAATCAAGAGACATTCGATCTCCATTGTTGGTTTTACATCGCGTTTGTTTTAGTGAGTAATCCTCCCTAATAGAGGAACGTTCATTAGCAATTTCACACCGTTTAATCTCAAAAGATAAGTAGTTTGTAAGTGTTTTGTATGGTATAGATCACCCTAATGGTGGCGACCATACTTGACTTGCAAATTATGAAACAATGGTGGAAGCTCATAAGATAGAATTGCCTTGACTCTCGCCTAAACGGGACAACACTGAATTTCAATCTTGATCGAATAAAAGGTTGCTAGAATGGTTATCATTTTAGATGAGTTGACAACTCTATTCAATGGATGATGCTTTGACTCTCGCCTAAACGGGACACTGTATCAGTTTGTTGAAAGACATTGGAAAATAAACTATGTTAGATTTAGTATTTCTATAACATATGTCATTACTTGTTATTTTCTGAACTATGTATGAATTTATGAGCTAAAACCTTACTTCTGTTTTATTGATGTGTTGTAGTGTCATTATGAATAACCCACACCCCGATCCTCTCCTAGTTAATATCTTAGCAAAAGAACTCTATAGTGTGAAAATGCATCCTGGTAGTTGCATAAACTCGCACCTGTTGATGATGAATCTGAAGTTCCAAAAGGCAAATCTACTAGGAATTGATTTATCAAGAGAACAATGGGTCCAACTCATCCTTAATAGTGTTCCTCCGAAGTATAATGAATTTTTTATCTCTTACATGATCAACAATTTCAACTCCTCCGACATGGATAAGCTCGAAGCAAAATTACGAGCCCATGAACGGAATCTGGTTGCAATAGGTCCCCCTGGGTTTGCAATTCATAATCAGAGGAAAAGGACTAGGTATGAAGGATCTAGCAAAGCTGCTTCTTCAAGTACAATTATTAGACATAATCTTCTATGTTCGAATTGTAATGAAAAGGGACATCAAGAAGAACGATGTTGTTGGAATTTATTTTACCAGGATCTTAGATCTACTCACAAGTATGTTGATTAACACCCTAAATATGAACTTTCTAAAACGATGAAATAAACACATATAAAGTTTAAGAAACCTTACATTGGGTGCAGCGGAATATAATGACTCCTTCCGTTCAGATATCTAGCCCTTGATTCCTTTCTGTAGCAGAGCATTATCAATATCTGAACCTGGATCTCTTTCTCTGAATCTTTGATGCTGAAACTCCTTTGCTGATGATCTTTCTTCACGATCTTCCTCACTATGATTGAGGTATCACTTGCTGTGTGTGGGCACTACTCATACACTAAGGATTTCGAAATATTGAAGAAGAAAAGAAGAGAGGGAGTGGTCAGCCAGATAGGGAGAGAGAAGGCTCAGGTTTTTCTGATTCAGAAAGTGTCAAAAGAAAAGTGTGTAATTTTCCTGAAGCCTTCACTATCTATTTATAGCATTCCACTAGGGTTAGGTTTGAATTATTTGGCATTAAAATAATGAAAATATCAGAGGGAAAAACCCTACAAAAGTGGCCGGCCCTACAAGGTGGATTTGGGCCTCACTTTTTGTAATTTTGCAGTTTTATCTTTTCTGCATCAGATTTTCTCAAAAATGCCAATTTTCTAATTCAACCATTTAAATGCCAATTCTAACTATTTAATAACTATAAATAATTATTAAATAATATTGTCATTTATCATATTTATTAATTGAACCATACAAAGTATCATAATTAACAAATATGCCCCTATAAACTCTTTCTTTACAATTCCGCCCTTACTTAGTGAAAAATTCACAAATAGACATAGTCTAAATTGAGAATTATAATTGATTAATCAAAACCAATTACATGAGTCTTACAAGCAATATTATCTCAACTAGTGGGGGGACCATGGGTCTATATAACCGAGCTTCCAATAAGTAGATCAAGAATTTATTACTAAAATTCACTAACTTATTAATTCTTCGTTGAATCCACGCATAGAACTTAGAATTGCACTCTCAGTATATAGAATGCTCTATATGTTCCACCATATAGACACATCATTAGTTATCCATTGTTATAATCCTAATGTGATCAATGATCCTCTATATGAATGATCTACACTGTAAAGGGATTAAATTACCGTTACACCCTACAATGTATTTTATCCTTAAAATACTTAACCCCGTATAAATGATATTTCAACTTATGTGAAATGAGTACTCCACCATTTATGTTCGTTTGGTCAAGCTCGAAGGAGATCATCCTTTGCTTACTATTCGCCAGAAGAAGCTATAGATTCCATGTTTATGATAGCTGTTGCCCCTGATTTCGCCCAATATACGTGGACCAATCAAGCAGGGACACGTGGATCAGATAACTTGTAAATATTTGCTAAGTCTTTGAATGCCACAAGGAAGCACCCTGGGCATAAGTCCCGGAGGAGGCACCCGGAGTACAAGGTGCTCTCGGAAGCTCGCATAGCATAAAGCCTCTCCGCGAAGTGTCAGGCTTCTCCTGAGCAATCCAGTCGCATTTAATGCTGCATGGGAGGAAGCGTGTTGGGACTGCAACACGCAATAAAGTCTGACGGCACAACCTCCAAACAGCAGCGCCACAGTAATGATCATTTAAGTCTAGCGACGGCTACTCTGCGAAGAGTCACATCAATCACAAGGCAAAAAGGACGTTCCTCATAAAAACCCTACAGCACCTAGGGATTTGACCATGCATTACCCATGGTATATTCATTGGGAATACCCAACTTTATGGATACTTACAGATACGTTTGTAAGAACAATTCTAGGGATTACCCCACCAAAACACTATAAATACCCCCTCAAAGCTCATTTAATGGGATCGAGAATCTTGGGTTGCATATGAGCAAGAAGAGTAAATACTCACCAAGAACATTCTCTGTATTTATAAGGGTAACATTCCCACAAGTGTGGAATCTGTATTAAATACATCCATCAATAACAAAGACTCGTGGACTAAGGCTCATTAACGCCCCAACCACGTAAAAATCCTTATCTCGCTTTCTTACAGCTCAATATTATAATCATATTTTAATAGTTCCCGAAAATCTCGGTCAACATTTTGGTACTTTCATTGAGAGCTGAAGAAAGCTGCTACACAACAAGCGTTTGGCTTCACAAAGATGGTGGAGACAAGAAGTACACGTCAGCCTCGCCCTCTGGAAGATGCTCAAGACCCGAATGAGGAAGATGTAGCCTCAAGAGCAGCAGAGGAATCCGAGGAAGAAGAAATAGTCCCCGACGAGGACTACGAGGGGAACCTCGACGAGTATGCCTATGACGAAGGAAGTTACTCAGAGCTGGTGCTTCTCAGACAAAAAGCTATCGATCACGAAGCCGAGATCGAAGCTCAGAAAGCGTAAAACGAGAAAATGCAGGAAGTGATGCTAGCCATGCAGAAAGCCATGGAAGCAGCTGGCATTCACGTGCACCCCAAGGCAATGACCGCTGGACTCAACAGGGAGCCAGCGACATCTTCGCCTAATTCCCAGTAGCAGAAATCTAGGGAACCTAGCCCTATAAGATATCCTGCTGCGGGAAATCAGACAAAAAACCCTACTTCTACCCCTGGGCGAAAGAAAAAGGTGCAGGATCCGCGAAGGGTCCGCTCAGATTTCCCTAAGGGGAAAGTTCCGCAGAGGGGCAAGCCCCAAAAAGGGAGTCTTGGCCCTCAGGATCGAGGGGACCGAAAAAGTGTTTCTGTGCACCAGGAACCAGGGGGTAGAGGGAGAAGAGGACAGAGATGTCCTCCCATTGATCTGAGAAATCAAATCAATGGGAATCAAGGTGACCTCCGGGATCACCTTGATCAAAAAAGATACGGGCCCGTGGTTTCCTCGGGTACGTTAAATGAAGGAATTATGGCGGAACTCGCCATACTCCGAAAAGACATTGCTCGAGTCTCCCGGAGGCAGAAGGGAGACGACTCCGATTCAGACAGCGAGGATCGGGAGCCGTGTGCCAAGCACATCCTGGAGGCGGAGCTCCCTAAAAACTTCAAGATGCCCGAAATGGCGGCATATACCGGGAACTCCGATCCCAGTGACCACCTGTCGCGGTTCAACCGTGTCATGACGATCATGCGGGTCAGCAATGATGCCAAATGTCTGTGCTTCCCACTCACTCTGAGTGGGTCCGCGGAGGAATGGTTCAAAAAGCTGGAACCAGGATCCGTGGGCTGTTGGAACAAGCTCCAGACCAACTTCCGGAGACAGTTTGTCGCCGCCAGAAAGGTCAACTTGGAGGTTAGTGCCTTGACCAATATCAAGCAACTGCCCACTGAGACCTTGAAGAATTACATCAAGAGGTTCCGAGAGGAAGCCTCGAAGACCAAGAAGGTTGATGACGGACAACAGCTTGCACTTCTCCAAGCAAGAATCCGTACTGGGACTCCCTTCTGGAATGAGTTGCAGCAAGAAGGGGCTGCTAGCCTCCAGGACTTCCAGAAAAGAGTCCAAAAGTATATCAACCTCGAAGAAGCCCAAATCGTGGCCTATGGAGGCTATTATCCCACCGGGATAAGGTGGTACATGCCCGGAGTATCACCCTCGGGTACTGCCCCGACTGCAACTCCGCAGGTGAGTGGCATACAGTTCTCTGCTACCCCCGGGTATAGCCAGGGCCAAGCTTTGGCGCCAGCATCTTCTCATTTTGGCAACCCGTCCGGGGTGAATGGGCAAGCTCCTTCGCAGGCTGCCCCGACTGCTAGCTTAACAGGCCCTACCCAGGGATCGAGGAGTAAAAGGTCCTCCAAAGGCAGCACCTGAACGGGAGAGAAGCGCCAGAAAAAGGGGTACACCCCCCAATACACTTAATACACGGAGCTATCGGACTCTCAGGAACGTGTGTACTTCGCCACTAGGCAAAATACGCACTACCGGAGACCACAACCGTTGTACAAAGACAGCTCACGGAGAGATCCGAGCAAAAGATGCGAGTACCACAATGACATTGGTCATAGCACCAATGAGTGTAAAAATCTCAAGGACGAGATCGAAAATCTAATCCGTTTGGGCCACCTCTATGAGTGGATCAAAAATAGGTTGCCCCACCTTAATCCGGGACAGGTGGCTGGGGGTATGGCTCCGGGAACACCAGGGGGTACAGCAGGAGTATTGGCTCCAGCTGCTCCCGCAGGTGACGCCCAGCATATTCCCGGGCTACCGCCCCGGCCTAACGGGCGGGTGGCCATGATCTCCGGAGGTCCCCATATCGGAGGGAACACTCGCAAGGAGCGAAAGCGATACGCCGAGGCCGCGAAACACAATGAGATATGGGAAGTTACTCAACTCCCAGCTCAAAGGCCTCGGCTGATGGACCAACCCATCACGTTCACGGAAGAAGACGCCACGACGGTGCGTTTCCCTCATCACGACCCGTTGGTCATAGAGACCCCCATCGCGAATAAAGTGGTGGCCAGAGTCTTAATTGATAATGGGAGTTCCGTGAACCTGCTCTTCAAAGAAGCCTTCACCGCGATAGGGTTGACCGACCGTGACCTCTTGCCTAGGGGGTCGCAGCTCACGGGGTTTAACGGAACGACGCTTATCCCGATGGGAAAAGTAAGGCTCCCGGTTACTCTGTGCCCGGATACTCCCCAAAGCACATTTAAATATTGCACCTTCGTGGTGGTAGACTGTCCGACAGCCTACAACGCGATCCTCGGCCGGCCGGCCCTAGTGGACTTTGGTGCAATCACTTCGATCCGACATCTGTGCCTAAAACTCCCTACCCAGGAGGCCGGAGTCGGAACTGTGAGGGGAAATCAGGGGGAAGCAAGGCAATGTTATAATGTTGCCACCCACTTACCCGTACTTATGGTACGGGGGTCCCCTGAGATAGAGATAGCTGAAGAGGATGAGTTGGATCCTCGTGTAGAATCCGAAAGGGTCGTGGAACCAATGGAGGACGTCGAAGAAATACCAGTGTGCGACGGCGACTCCACCAAGGTACTCCGAATAGGGAAGAACCTGGACCCGGAGGAAAAGGACAAAATAATAAAAACACTGAAGGGCGCCATCGACATCTTTGCATGGCGCCAAGAAGACATGACCGACATAAGCCCTCACGTCATCACCCATGTACTCAATGTCAACCCGGACATGCCAGAGCAACCTATCAAAGAATGGTTAACCGGATGTTTAAAGGTCTCCTGGGACGAAACATGGAGGTGTACGTGGACGACATGCTCGTAAAATCCAAAGCATGCAACAGCCACGCAAGCGACTTAGAAGAATGTTTCGAAGTTGTCCGGAGATACGGTATGAAACTCAACCCAAAGAAGTGCACCTTCGGGGTCAAATCAGGAAAATTCCTGGGTTTCATAGTCAGCCAAAGGGGGATTGAAGCAAACCCGGAAAAAATCCAGGCTCTCCTGGATATGCCATCCCCCAAGAAGCATAAAGACGTGCAGAGCTTGACCGGAAAGGTAGCTGCATTAAGTCATTTTATCTCACGATCCACGGACAAGTGCATACCCTTCTTCAACGTGCTAAAGAAATGCCAAAAGTTTGAATGGTCGGACGAATGCGAGGAGGCATTCAAAAGGCTAAAAGATCACATGGCCAAGCCTCCTATCCTATCGAAACCCGTCCTTGGAGAAGACTTGTTTCTTTACTTGGCCGTCTCCGAGCACGCGATCAGCGCTGCCCTGTTCCGGGAGGAAGAGAAAACTCAACATCTCGTGTACTATGTCAGTAAGCGCATGATAGGGGCCGAGACAAGGTACCCGGTCATTGAAAAATTAGTATTTTGCCTCCTGATGGCGTCAAGGAAGTTAAGGCCATACTTCCAAGCCCATCCGATCAAGATCCTAACCAATCATCCGCTCCGGCAAGTTCTCCAGAAGCCTGAAGCGTTCGGAAGACTCCTCAAGTGGGCAATGGAGCTAAGTCAATTCGACTTGAACTACGTCCCCCAGATTTCCGTAAAAGGCCAAGCCTTGGCTGACTTCATTACTGAATGCAACGAAGCCGAGGCAACAGCAAATATGCCGGTACCACCGATCCCCACCTGGAGGGTATTTGTAGACGGAGCTTCTAATGAGAACGGTTGAGGAGCCGGAGTGGCTATGATATCACCAACTGGACTGCGGCTCCAGGCGGCCCTCCGATTTGACTTCACAGCTTCAAACAATGAGGCCGAATATGAAGCCCTGATAGCAGGGCTGAAGTTGGCAAAAGCTGTAGGAGCCAAAAGAGTGGAAGTCTACAGTGACTCTCAACTGGTCGTAAACCAGGTATCCGGAGAATACCAAACTCGCGGCGAGCGGATGGCCGCGTACGTTACAATAGTCCGAGAACTGCTCCACGAGTTCGCGGACTATAAAATAGAAAGAATCCCTCGAGAAAAGAACGCTCATGCGGACTGTCTGGCTAAGTTAGCCTCGGACAGCGAAATCGAAGAGTTGGGGGTAGTACCAGTAGAACGCTTGGCAGAACCAAGCATCAAAATAAAAGAGACCACACTAACGGTTGGGCAAGAACCCAGCTGGATGGTCCCCATCATAAAATACATAACAACAGGTGAGTTGCCCCAAGAGAGGGCACTGTCTCGAAAGATTCGCATCGTGCTCATCGTTATGTAATGATGGACCAAATTCTCTACCGGAGAGGACTCAGCATGCCTTATTTAAGGTGTGTATCGGACCCTGAAGCTAGACAAATCATGCTAGAGGTCCACGAAGGGTTCTGTGGAGATCATACGGGAGGACCCAATCTCTCAAAGAAAATATTGAGGCAAGGATACTTCTGGCCAACAATGAAAAAAGATTGTATAGACTATGTCCAAAAGTGTGACTCGTGCCAAAGGTACGGGAACATACTGAGAGCCCCTCCAAACGAGATCACCCTGATGACCAGTCCCTGGCCCTTCGCGGTCTGGGGAATAGATCTCATCGGGTCTCTGCCAACAGGAAAAGGAGGGGTAAAGTATGCAATAGTAGCAGTAGACTACTTCACCAAATGGACAGAGGCTGAGCCTATGAAGACAATAACTGCCAAGAAGGCATTGGACTTTGTTATCAAAAACATAGTGTGTCGATACGGCTTGCCTCACAAAATAGTCTCTGACAATGGAAAGCAATTTGATTGCGAGGAATTTACTGACTTCTGCAACCAACACGGAGTAGTGAAGAGCTTCTCCGCGGTAGCCAGGCCTCAAACAAACGGCCAGGCGGAAGCGGTCAATAAAATCCTAAAGGTCACCTTGAAGAAGAAGTTGCTGGCCTGCAAAAACAAATGGCCTGAAGAATTGCCAAGGGTATTATGGGCCTACCGGACGACCCCCAGAACCACAACCGATCACTCGCCTTTTTCAATGGCGTACGGTTGTGAAGCAATGGTCCCGGTAGAAACATTATTCCCATCCCACAGGAGGACGACTTACGATCCTGCCACGAATCAGGCACTGCTCCAAGAAGCTTTGGATCAAGTCGAAGAACTCCGGGATGAGTCTCAAATACGGATGGCTACTTATCAAAAGAAGGTGACCAAGTATTTTAACTCTAAGGTTAAAAACAGAAAATTTGCTATTGGGGATATGGTCCTAAGAAGGGTTTTCCCAGCCACCCAAGAACCCGGAGTGGGGGTACTTGGGCCAAATTGGGAAGGACCATATGAGATCGAGGACGAGATCAGTTCCGGCACTTACAAACTAAAAAGAATGGACGGAACCACCGTACCAAGAGCCTGGAATGCCGATCACCTCAGAAGATATTACCAGTAGCGAAATAAAACTTAGACTTTGTTCAAAGGGTAGTGATAAGACAACAGAGGCAGTGGGATCATCATATGTTATATAAGATGATAGAACACTTTTGGAATCAAGAAAAATATCTCCTTTATTTGCTACTTGTTTTCAGACTTAGTCATTATCTTAGAAAAGTAGTATTTGTTTGAACAAACACTTTCTTATCTATTGACAATGGGATGGTCCACCCCTAATCACTTAGAATAGCTAACAAACCATGGTTAACAGTTCTAGCTTTTCTTAAGATTTTGATTAGGTCATCCATGAATCTAGTAATGATTTACATTAAGTATACAACCATTACATCAATCTGAAATTGTATTACCATAGGCAACGACTAGTAACTAATCATCAATATGCAACTCGAAATTTCTGGGGAGGTAAGTTTGGATATAATAAAAATCAATTTAATGATCTTTGAACTGCATATCTACTAACTATTTCTCCACCCCTATCAGTTCGCAAGATCTTTAACCACTTACCTTAATGGTTTTAACCATTACTAGAAATTAATGAATTTTTTTTAACAAAATTCAAATTTCTTTGCATAAGGTATAATGTAGAGCGATCGTTTTAAGAATACAACGAAAAACTCATATCCACCCCTGAATGTACATCCATCTGCGAATGAGATGAACTACTTTCAGTGGATATAGGCATATTAACTCTTTGCAGAGATTGATCTTGTCAAATCCACTATGAACAAGATACAAATGCCATAGATTAAAAAAAATGTGGTAGTGTCTTAGGATGACTTAGGTTTAGTTACATCAAAGAATTCTTAGAATAGTGCAAGTGGATTCTGGTCACAGAATACCTAACTCATATTCCATACAGTTTGAATCCATTAATAGAAGATGGATATTAAACACTTGAGAAAGTGTAACTGTATTGTATTCTGGAATTAGAAATATAAGAAAATTTCTGTTTGGATTCTAAAATTAAAGTCAAAGACTTAATTTATACCAAATAAAATGAGTAATTCTATCTTGGACCACCACTACTAATACAAACTCTAAGTCAGATTTGCCCATATAAGTAGGAGATTTCTAAGATTGAGGATTTATATCAATTGGGAATAGAATTTCGGGATTATAATCATATGCGTCATGTAATTTCTTAAGAGAAAATATAGAATGACATGAAATGATTTATAGACCATTCATCCAATGATATGTTTTGAAGCTAATTCGGAATGAATAAGCTAAGAGGAATTAGGATAATTTCGTTTATAAATAAGAATCCAACGATGCTTCGATTAGCGAAAGACAAAGTAATCTTATTTATGTAATCTTCTTGTTTCATATTGTAAAAATACTAGTCTAAGGTGTCATCAATTGATGAACAACTAGATGTTGCATATACAATATTTATCTTTCGAGATCTTACACTATTATGTATGTCTAATGGTGAAAATCCATTAGGGATTTATCTCATTAGAAAAACCAACATGTTAGACCAACAATGAAGATTCGAAATTAAACTACAACTTAATAACAGAAAATAACATGGTTCAATATAAATTCATACACAATTTAGAAATTATAAACATATAGCAAGTAGGAATGACTAGTGAAAATACTAAAACATACAATCCTAAATAATTTCCAAGGTTTTCAACAAACTGATACAATGTCCCGGTAGGCGAGAGTCAAAGCATCATTTATTGAATAGAGTTGTCAGCTCATCTAAAATAGAAACCATTCTAGCAACCTTTTATTCGATCAAAATAAGAATCCAATGTTGTCCCGGTAGGCGAGAGTCAAGGTTATTCTCATTTTATGAGCTTCCACCATTGTTTCATGTTTTATGAGTTTATCTCTAAGTAGTCACCGTAGGGGAGAGTCTAAATAGAGATGAAAACTCACAAAACAATTATCAAATGAAATCTTACGGTGTTAAATGCGTTCAACGAATAACCATCCATAGGGGGACGAAGTCTAGCGTCTCGAGGTTATATTGAAAACATTTAACTTTTGTAAGACCAACAATGGAGATCGAATATCTTAATAATAATCAAGCTCATTATTTAAAGTGAGTTGTATTTTCTTTGATTCTCTTTATTTAATCTATTTATTTTAAATATATATTTATTTAAAATTTCCAATTTAGAATGAAAAATTCTAAAAATAAATTTTAATTTAATATTTATAAATTTTACTTAGATGGATATGAACATAACATGTATTTCTTCCATCTTAGTAATAATTTCCAATAAATATTTAGAAAAATATTCAATTTAAGTTGTTACAAAATTAATATAAATTAATTTACAACTCAAATTTAATTTTCTACAAATATATATTGCATTTCGAAAAATTAAAGTATTTAAGAATACAATTTTCGAAAATGCATGTTAAAATAAAAAATTAATCCTAGAAAAATTATTCTAATTTAATGTTGGCCCAAAATTAATTAATAAAATTAATTTACAACAAAAAATATAATTTTCCTATTTAATTAAATATATAAGAAAAATTTCAAATATTTAAGTATGATGATGAAAATCAACTTAAATATTAATTTTCTATTTATTTAAATACACTAGAAAAATACTTCAAGCAAAAATATCATCTATCTAGATTTTCCTTTGACTAATTAATTCAGTTTCTAATAATATACTTTAATTCAATTTATTTTAAATTAATCAATAAATGAAAAAATCATTGATTTAAGTTGATCCAAGAATTAATTAAAATAAATAATTAATTTACAACTTAATCTATTTTTATAATAAAATTCGAAATTCCAGCATTTAAGAAATGCAATTTTGAAATTTGATTAATAAAATAAAGAAAAAATATATTTTGAAAATTATTTAAATTTAGTTGAAAAACTAAATTTCAACTAAAAATAATTTTCTATTTAATTAAGTGTCATGAAAAAGAAATATTTAAGTATCATGATGAAAATCAACTTAGATATTTAATTTTTCAAATTAATTAAATGTATTAAATTCAAGAAATAAATAATTAAGTGTAGAGAAGACTTAATTATTAATCTCTAGTTTAATACTAGGAAAAAATATACTTAAAATAAATTGTACCAAAATTAATTATTTAAATAATTAATTTCACAATTTATAATATTTTCCTATTTAATATTAGAAATAATAAGTAGTCTAGAAATAACTATCTAGAAAATATCTTATTTGACTAAGTATCTTTTCCACAAAATTTGAAAAAATATCTAATTTAAGTTGTATTAGAAAAAAAATCTAGAACTTTAATATTTTTCAAATTTAAATTTAATTAAATATCAAAAATTAAGTTGTAACCACTTAATTTGAAAATATTCCATTTTAAGTTAATATTCGAAAAGATATCAACTTAAAAAATATCTAAAATATTCCATTTTAAGTTAATATTCAAAAAGATATTAACTTAAAAAATATCTAAAGAATCTTAATAACCAATGCCTAAAATTCCTCAACTTAATTTTGAAATTTGAAATTCAAAAGATATTCAGATTTAAGTTGGTTAGTTGTAGATAACTAAATATCAACTTAAATAATAATATTTAATGAAAAATTTAAATTAAGTTCGAGAAAGAATCTAGATGGTTAAAATTCTATATTTAATTAAATACAAGAAAATACATATAGTTTAGCTTAGAATAAAGAATTCTTTAAACTATAATTTTCTTAAATTAATTTCAAAATAAATGAAATTAATTATGTTGCTAATCAATTTTATTAGGTTAAACTAGTGTAATTAACCTAGTACAGTTGTTCAAATCAGGCAAATGGGCCTTCACAATTGAGGTGGTTCATGTGAGGGGGTGCTGGGTTCAGTATGTCGTACCCACTTCTATGGCTCCCAACTCTCACACAAGGCCCAAAAGAGAGGAATTTAACCTTAATAAGAACAACTGTTATTAATTGAATAGGCCCAAAAACTAAATGGGCCTAAATAAATTCTATCAAGAACTATGATAATTTATTTTAGCAACAACAACCTATATGCATCTATAATAAAATTAAGCATATAGGCTCACACAGGCACACTTTGGATGGATCCTATCATGTTGCTAGGTCATACACATATGAAAGAAGTTTATAAATATACCTGTTACAAATTATTATCTTGACCAAGGGAGCCATCAGATCAATAGATCTGGCAAAAGGTAACCATGGCTATTTGCAATCAAGTAATAATAGGTTTTGAAAACTTACACATAAGCTAAAACACATACTCCTGCAACAAGGTTAGTTGGATAGTTGGATGTAGGATTTATTTAATTTTAAATTAAATAATTAATTTCGAAAATAATTAATTAAAAAAAATAAATTTTCGAAAATTAAAAAAAATTTGAAAAATTAAAAAAAAATTCGAAATTCAATTAAATATTTAAATTTAAAATTAAACCTACAATTTTTGAAAAATTAGGTTTCAACTAACCTAAATATCATTTCAAAAATTTTTGCTAACTACTTTTAAATTTTAAATGTTATTTTATAAATAAAAATTAAATAAAAAATTAGAAAAGATAAATGAATATCTTTTTCAAAGTTTAAATGTAATTTAAATAAATAAAATAACAAAATTTAAAAGTTAGCAAAACATCTTACATCTTTTTAAAATTACATGATTATAGTTATCTTATTTTAAATTTAAATAAGGTCAAATTATTTAAAAAAATTTAAATTCAAAATATTTAAAATCTGACCTTAAATTTAAAAATAAGATAAGATATAATCAAATTTAAAAATAAGATAGATAATTAAGAAAAAAAGATAGATACTAACTATTTTAAATTCAAATTACACTAATATCTTGAATTAAATTTAAAAAATATTAAATTAATTCATAATGATAATTAGAATTGAATTAGGAATAGTAATAGTATAAATATAGAACTACACAAAAAAATCGAAATTTAATTCCATGAGAAAGCATGAAAAATCGAAATGAAAAATCGAAGAAAAACGAAAAAATTGTGAGCTGTACGAACAGTTTTCGCGATCGTAGGAAAATTTCAGCACAACTCCGATTTTTTCAAATCTTCAAAAAATCATAACTAATTCAAATTAAATCGAAATGGAGTTCTGTAAAAAAGTAACTTGCTTAATTTTTTCCATACTATCCAATAAAAATAATTCCAGAAACAGATATTCAATTATTTTTAACGAAAATTCACAAACACCAATCAATCATCAAATAACACTCAATACAACATGATACCATCCAAAAACAAACAAACAATCGTTTTAAAGTCCAAATTTCTTGCAAGTAAATCAATTACCATGGCTCTGAGACCAGTTGTTGGAATTTATTTTACCAGGATCTTAGATCTACTCACAAGTATGTTGATTAACATCCTAAATATGAACTTTCTAAAACGATGAAATAAACACATATAAAGTTTAAGAAACCTTACATTGAGTGCAGCGGAATATAATGACTCCTTCCGTTCAGATATCTAGCCCTTGATTCCTTTCCGTAGCAGAGCATTATCAATATCTGAACCTGGATCTCTTTCTCTGAATCTTTGATGCTGAAACTCCTTTGCTGATGATCTTTCTTCACGATCTTCCTCACTATGATTGAGGTATCACTTGCTGTGTGTGGGCACTACTCATACAATAAGGATTTTGAAATATTGAAGAAGAAAAGAAGAGAGGGAGTGGTCAGCCAGATAGGGAGAGAGAAGGCTCAGGTTTTTCTGATTCAGAAAGTGTCAAAAGAAAAGTGTGTAATTTTCCTGAAGCCTTCACTATCTATTTATAGCATTCCACTAGGGTTAGGTTTGAATTATTTGGCATTAAAATAATGAAAATATCAGAGGGAAAAACCCTACAAAAGTGGCCGGCCCTACAAGGTGGATTTGGGCCTCACTTTTTACAATTTTGCAGTTTTATCTTTTCTGCACCTGATTTTCTCAAAAACGCCAATTTTCTAATTCAACCATTTTAACGCCAATTCTAACTATTTAATAACTATAAATAATTATTAAATAATATTTTCATTTATCATATTTATTAGTTGAACCATACAAAGTATCTTAATTAACAAATATGCCCTAAAAACTTTTTCTTTACAATTAAAACCAATTAAATGAGTCTTACAAGTAATATTATCTCAACTAGTGGGGCGACCATGGGTCTATATAACCGAGCTTCCAATATGCAGATCAAGAATTTATAACCTAAATTCACTGAATTATTAATTCTTCAATGAATCCACGCATAGAACTTAGAATTGCACTCTCAGTATATAGAACGCTCTATATGTTCCACCATATAGACACATCATTAGTTATCCATTGTTATAATCCTAATGTGATCAATGATCCTCTATATGAATGATCTACACTGTAAAGGGATTAAATTACCGTAACACTCTACAATGTATTTTATCCTTAAAATACTTAACCCCGTATAAATGATATTTCAACTTATGTGAAATGAGTACTCCACCATATATGTTCGTTTGGTCAAGCTCGAAGGAGATCATCCTTTGCTTACTATTCGCCAGATAGAAGCTATAGATTCCATGTTTATGATAGCGCTCCCACTCAATTGCACTACAGTGTGCCCAAAATGTACGTATCACCCTGACCTAAAAGTAGGCTTAACTAACAAATCAAAGAACACGAATAGCCTTTCAAGATTGAGCCTAATCATATCAGGATTAAGATCATTTGATCTAGGATCAACTAGGCGATATTGACTTGAATAGATATTACAGTAAGTTTAATAAATCTAAGTCAAAGTTCAATATCGGTCCCTTCCGATGCATACTCCATGCATCCAACCTGAGCTTTACTTTAACCAATGCTCTGGAAAGAACATAGCATTTCTCCAAATGCAAGTAAACTCTGTTGTAGATTATCATATCAGTAAAACCCTATGTCTGATAAATCTAGGAAACTTTATTCACATAGTCATGTTTACTTTCCAATGTGTTGACGGCACAATAAACAGGATCAAGTATGTGAAAAGGGTTTCAGATGAATTTATACATTATGTACATATAATCATGACATAAATCATGTGAACCATGCAACATTAAATGATATTTCTGATCTATATTAATAAGTAAATCTGATTATATTGAAATGAGTTTTGTTTAGGGCATACAACCCAACAGATGTCCCAGGCTTCTAAACAATTCAAACGAAGGTAATGTTTTTTGTCTTTGAATCATGTATTTTAGAGAACGACAAATCCGTCTGGATTGTTGATTCTGGGTCTACTAACCATGTATGCTCTTCACTGCAGTTGCTTGAAACTTGGCAAAATCTGCTTCCAGGAGAGATAAAGCTTAAAGTTGGCAATGGCGAATTAGTATCGGTCAAAGCTAGAGGAAAAGCACGCATCAAGTTTCAACAAAGATTTTTAATTTTAGAAAATGTTTTATTTATTTCAAACTTTAGTAGAAACTTGATTAGTGTCTCATGTTTGCAAACACAATCCTATATATTGAATTTTTCGAGTACAAATTGTTCAATTTCTCGTAATGGATTTCAAATATGTGTTGCTACTATGGAACAAGGGCTTTATGTTTTAAGACCAAATACTCAAATCTCACTAAATAGTGAACTTTTCAATGTAGCTAGACCTAGAAACCTCAAAAGAAAAGACATTGATAATGATGATCAAACTTATCTATGGCATTTACATTTAGGTCATATAGGCTTTGATAGACTCAATAGACTAAACAAAGGTGGTCTATTTAAAAATGTGGTCTTAGGTGAACTGCCAGTATGCGAGTCCTGCCTAGAAGGAAAAATGACCAAACATTCTTTCTCTGCAAAGGGAGAGCGTGCCAAAATCCCTCTAGGGTTAGTGCATTCCGATGTCTGCGGACTTTGAATGTCAAAGCCCGAGGTGGTTATGAGTATTTTGTCACTTTCATTGACGATTTCTCTAGATACAGTTTTCTTTACCTAATGCAAAAGAAATCTAAAACGTTTGAAAAGTTTCAGGAGTTTCATGCTTTGGCCCAAAACCAATTAGGTAAATCATTAAAGATCTTGCGAACTAATAGGGGTGGAGAATATATGGATATGCAGTTCAAAGATCATTTAATTGAATGCCAATACACTGCCCCAAGCAATCCACAACAAAAATGGAGTTGCAGAAAGAAGAAATCACACTCTTTTGGAAATGGTTAGGTCTATGCTGAGTTATTCAACTCTGTCTACGTCCTTCTGGGAATATGCTATACAGATAGCAAATGACATTTAAATGTTGTTCCATCTAAAGCAGTCCCTAAGACACCCGTCGAACTTTAGAATGGTCGTACACCTAGTTTACGCCGTTACAGAATTTGGGGGTGCCCTGCTCATGTCTTAAGAAAGAAAGAAGGCAAACTTGAATCACGTACCGAAGTATGCATGTTTGTCGGAAATTATAAAGAGACTAGGGGTGGACTATTTTATAGTCACAAGGATAACAAAGTGTTTGTTTCAACAAATGCTACTTTCCTTGAAGAGAACTATATTAAAGACTACAAACCGAAAAGTAAAGTTGTTCTAGAGGAATTGCTATCAGATATAAGTCCTTCCAATGTTCCGTCGTCTTCCACTCGTGAAGAAGACAATCCCACTCCCTCAGTTGAACAAACTGAGAAATCTACTACTAAAGTTTCTGTTCAGAAGATCACCGCACCTCGTCATAGTGGGAGGGTTTCAACAAAACCAGCTCGTTATGGCTTGGATGGTGAAATCAATATGGTCGTAAGTGACGGTATTGAAGACGGTCCCTTAACCTATAAACAGGAAATGGCTAGTCCGCAACGGAAATGATGGTTGGCCGACATGGATTCAGAAATGGATTCCATGAAAAAAGAACAAAGTCTGGGAATATGTAGACGCACCTGACGACTATCATCCGATAGGATGCAAGTGGGTTTACAAGAAGAAAAGAGGAGCTGGAGGCAAAGTCAAAACTTTTAAAGCTAGACTTGTAGCCAAGGGTTATACCCAAAGAGAAGGCGTGGACTACGATGAAACTTTTAGTCCTGTTGCCATGCTCAAATCCATCTGAATTCTTCTCTCCATAGCTACTGCTTTTGATTATGAAATCTGGCAAATGGATGTCAAGACTGCCTTCCTTAATGGGGTACTTGAAGAAACCATCTATATGGAGCAACCAGAAGGTTATGTTCTTCCTAGGCAGGAAAAGAAAGTTTGCAAATTAAATAGGTCTATCTATGGACTTAAGCAAGCTTCTCGCTCATGGAACAAAAGGTTTGATGAAATCATCAAAACCTACTGTTTTCTTCAGAATGAAGATGAACCTTGTGTTTACCAACTCAAGGAAGACAAAGTAGTAGTATTCCTTGTCCTTTATGTTGATGACATTTTGATTATTGGAAACAATGTCAAGAAAATGACTCACATCAAGGAATGGCTTAACACTCAATTCGATATGAAAGATTTGGGTGAAGCAGCCTATGTTCATGGTATTCAGATTATCAGAAACTGGAAGAACAGATCTCTTGCTCTCTCTCAAACAACCTACATAGACAAAGTCTTAGAGAGATTCTCCATGAACAACACCAATGGGGCAAACATGCCTTCTAGATATGGTATTTGTCTATCTAAGGAACAGTCTCCGACTGATCCTCAAGAGATAGAGGACATGGCGAAAATTCCCTATGCCTCTGCAGTTGGAAGTCTAATGTATGCAATGTTATGCACTAGACCTGACATCTGTTATGAAGTTGGAATAGTGAGCAGGTATCAGTCTAATCCAGGACATGAACATTGGAATGCAGTTAAGTATATTCTGAAATACTTAAAGAGTTCAAGGAATCTTGTGTTAGTCTACAAGGGTGGTGCTTTAAATCCCATAGGCTACACTAATTCAAATTTCCAGGCAAGTCTTGAAGACAGGAAATCTACATTTGGGATGGTGTTTACTCTTGGGGGTGGAGCAGTGGTATGGAGAAGTGCAAAATAAACCGCGATATCGGACTCGACTATGGAAGTTGAATACATAGCTGCAGCCGAAGCTGCTAAAGAACTTGTCTGGCTAAGAAAGTTCTTCACCAGTATAGGTGTCCTTCCTGGAATGGAAAAGCCTCTGGTCTTACTTTGTGATAACAATGGAGCAATAGCAAACAGTGAAGAACCTCGAAGCCACAAGAGAAGCAAACACATTGAAAGGAAGTATCACATTATCAGAGAATACGTGGCAAGAGGGGATGTAGTAGTTGAGAAAGTTGACACAGAGGACAACCTAGCTGATCCATTTACCAAAGTCTTGGCCGTGACAGCATTTGAAAAGCACCTTCAGAATTTAAGATTAATTGATATGTACAAATTAGTTTTATGTTAGTGCAAGTGGGAGTTTGTTAGGTTTTATGCCCTAAATAAAACTCCATTTCAATGTAATCTATTTTATTTAACATCAATAAAGAAACAAAAGTATTTTTCATTCATTTGTGTATGTTTTAGTTCACTTTATCAATTGCTTGTCTATTTGATTTATAAATTCATCATCAACCCTTTTCACATACTTGATCCTGTTTATTGTGTTGTCATCACATTGGAAAGTAAACATGATTATGTGAATAAAGTTTCCTAGATTTATCAGACACAGGGGTTTTATGATATGATAATCTACAACAAGAGTTTACTTGCATTTGGAGAAATGCTATGTTCTTTCTAGAACATTGGTTAAATTAAAGCTCAGGTTGGATGCATGGAGTATGCATCGGAAGCAACCGATATTGAACTTTGACTTAGATTTAATTAAACTTACCGTAAAATCTATTCAAGTCAATATCGCCAAGTTGATCCTAGATCAAATGTTCTTAATCCTGTTATGATTAGGCTCAATCTTGAAAGGCTATTCGTGTTCTTTGATTTTTTAGTTAAGCCTACTTTTAGGTCAGGGTGATACGCACATTTTGGGAACACGGTAGTGCAATTGAGTGGGAGCGCTAACATAAACATGGATTCTATAGCTTCTATCTGGCAAATAGTAAGCAAAGAATGATCTCCTTCGAGCTTGACCAAACGAACCTAAATGGTGGAGTACTCATTTCACATAAGCTGAAATATCATTTATACGGGGTCAAGTGTTTTAAGGATAAAATACATAGTAGGGTGTTACAGTAATCTAATCCCTTTACAGTGTAGATCATTCATATAGAGGATCATTGATCACATTAGGATTATAACAATGGATAACTAATGATGCGTCTATATGGTGGAACATATAGAGCATTCTATATACCGAGAGTGCAATTCTAAGTTCTATGCGTGGATTCAACGAAGAATTAATAAGTTAGTGAATTTTGGTGCTAAATTCTTGATCTACTTATTGGAAGCTCAGTTATATAGACCCATGGTCCCCGCACTAGTTGAGATAATATTGTTTGTAAGACTCGTGCAATTGGTTTTGATTAATCAATTATTATTCTCAAATTAGACTATGTCTATTAGTGGAATTTTCACTAAGTAAGGGCGAAATTGTAAAGAAAGAGTTGTTAGGGGCATATTTGTTAATTATGATACTTTGTATGGTCCAATTAATAAATATGATAAATGACAATATTATTTGATAATTATTTATAGTTATTAAATAATTAGAATTGGCATTTAAATGGTTGTATTAGAAAATTGGCGTTTTTGAGAAAATCAGATACAAAAGTGTTAAAACTACAAAATTGCAAAAAACAAGGCCCAAACCCAATAAGCCATGTCCGGCCACTTTTGTAGGCAATTTAAACTGATATTTTCATTATTTTAATGCCAAATAATTCAAACCTAACCCTAGTGGAATGCTATAAATAGGTAGTGAAGGCTTCAGGAAAATTACACTTCTGATTCAGAAAACCTGAGCCTTTCTCTCTCTACCTTGGCCGCCACCCTCTCTCTCTCTCTTCTTCCTTGATAATTTCGAAACCCCTTAGTGATTAGATTAGTGCCCACACACAGCAAGCAATACCTCAATCATAGTGAGGAGGATCGTGAAGAAAGATCATCAACAAAAGGAGTTTCAGCATCAAAGATTCAGAGAAAGAGATCCAGGTTCAGATCTTGATAATACTCTGCTACAGAAAGGATACAAGGGTTAGAGATCTGAATGGAAGGAGTCATTTAATTCCGCTGCACCCAATGTAAGATTTCCTAAACTTTATATGTGTTTATTTCATCGTTTTAGAAAGTTCATATTTAGGGTGTTAATCAACATACTTGTGAGTAGATCTAAGATCCTGGTAAAATAATTTCCAACATTAAGAACATAACGAAAACTCATATCCACCCCTGAATGTACATCCATCTGCGAATGAGATAAACTTACTTTCAGTGGATATAGGCATATTTACTCTTTGCAGAGATTGATCTTGTCAAAACCACTATGAACAAGATACAAATGCCATAGATTTATAAAATATGTGGTTGTGTCTTTTGATGACTTAGGTTTAGTTACATCAAAGAGTTCTTAGAATAGTGCAAGTGGATCCTGGTCACAGAATACTAAACTCATATTCCATACTAACATACAGTTTGAATCCATTGATAGAAAATTGTTATTAAACACTTGTGAAAGTGTAACTGTATTGTATTCTGGAAATAGAAATATAAGAAATTTCTATTTGGAATCTGAAATTTAAAGCCAAAGACTTAAATGTATACCAAATATACATGAGTATTCTTCTATCTTGGACCACCACTACTAATCTAACTCTAAGTAAGCATATACAAGTAGGAGACTCTAAGATTGAGGATTTATATCATTTCAGGATAGAATGTCGGGAATATAACCATATGCGCCATTCAATTTCTTAAGAGAAAATAGAGTGACATTGTATGATTTATAAACCATTTATCCAATGATATATTATTGAGCTAATTCAAAATGAATAAGCTAAGAGGAATAAGGATAATTTTAAATTTAAATAAGAATCCAACGATGCTCCGATTAGCAAGAGTCAAAGTTATTCTTATTTATATAATCTTCTTGTTTCATATTGTAAATACTAGTCTAAGGTGTCATCAATGGATGAACAACTAGATGTTGCATTTACAATAATTATCTATCGAGATCTAACAATATTAGGTTTGTCTAATGGATGACAATCCATTAGGGATTTGTCCCATTAAAACAACAAGCCAAGTTAGACCAACAATGAAGATACAAAATTTAAACTACAATTAATAACAGAAAATAACATGGTTCAATATAAATTCACACACAATTCAGAAATTATCAAGCATTTAGCAAATAACAAAGACATGTGAAAATACAAAACAAGCATATCTTAAATAATTTCTAAGGTTTCCAACAAACTGATACAGTGTCCCGGTAGGCGAGAGACAAAGTATCATTCATTGAATAGAGTTGTCAGCTCATCTAAAATGCAAACCATTCTAGCAACCTTCTATTCGATCAAAATAAGAATCCAACATTGTCCCAGTAGGCGAGAGTCAAGGTTATTCTCATTTTATGAGCTTCCACCATTGTTTCATGTTTTATAAGTTTATCTCTAAGTAGTCACCGTAGGGGAGAGTCTAATAGAGACGAAAACTTACAAAACACTTATCAAATGAGATCTTACGGTGTTAAATGCGTTCAACGAATAACCATCCAGAAGGGGCACGAAGTCTAGCGTCTTGAGGGTATATTGAAAATATTTAACTATTGTAACACCAACAATGGAGATCTAATATCCTTATAATGAAAAGCTCATTATTTTAGAGAGTTGTATTTTCTTCTAATATTTATTTTAATCAATTTATTTTAAAAATATATATTTATTTAATTAAAATTTCCAATTTAGAATGAAAAATTCTAAATATAAATTTTAATTTAATATTTATAAATTATACTTAGATGGAAATGAAAAGAAAATGAATCATTTCCATCTTAGTAATAATTTTTAATAAATATTTAGAAAATTATTCAATTTATGTTGTTCAAAATTAATTTAAATTAATTTACAACTCAAATTTAATTTTTTATAAATATATATTATGATCACTAGAAAAATACTTCAAGCAAAACAGATAATATCTATCTAGACGTTCATTGACTAATTAATTCATTTTCTAATAATAATATATTTTATTTCATTTATTTATTTTAATTAATCATTAAATGAAAAAATCATTGATTTAAGTTGGTCCAAAATGAAAATAAATAATTTTCAACTTTAATCTATTTTTCAAATAAAATTCGAAATTTCTGTATTTAAGAATTGCAATTTCGAAATATATAAACAAAAATTAATAAAATAAAATAAAATATACTTTTAAAATTATTCGAATTTAAGCTGTTTGAAATTAAAATTTCCAACTTAAAATAATTTTCTATTTAATTAAATATCATGAAAATAATAATATTTAAGTATCAAGAATGAAATCAACTTAAATATTTAATTTTTCAATTTAGTTAAATGTAATAAATACAAGAATTAAATAATCAAGTATAAAAGAAACTTAATTGTTAGTTCTAATTTAATACTAGGAAAAATATTCTATAATTAAGTTGGTCCAAAATTAATTAAAATAAATAATTAATTTACAACTTAAAATATTTTCCTAATTAAATATTAGAAAATATAGCTAGTACTAGAAATTACTATTTAGAATATATATCATTAACTAAGTGTTTTACTAAAAAATTAACCTTAAAATATTAAATGAAAAATAAATTTCATATATTTTAAAAGTTAATTATGTTGCTAATTCAATTTTAATTAGGTTAGACTAATATAATTAACCTAATACAATTATTTAAATAAGGCAAATGGGCCTTCACAATTGGGGTAGTTCATGTGAGGGAGGGCTGGGTTCAGTATGTTCTACCCACTGCTATTGGCCCCCTAACTCTCACACAAGGCCCAAAGGAGAGGAATTTAACCTTTAAATAAACAATTGTTATTCATTGAATAAGCTCAATTCTAATTTGACCTAAATAAATTTACTTATGTCAAAATTTATTTTAGCAGCCTAGTCCATTTACTTAGTAAAACTTAAATGGGCTTCCTATACGTATCTAAGCCCAATAGCAAACATATAGGCTACACAGGCCAAATGATTTGGATGGGCCCTATCATGTTACTAGGTTTACACAGATGAAAGAAGTACAAAATTTACCTGTTACAAATTATTTATAAGATCTATTGACAATCGGACTATGATTAAAATCAGATCATTGGATCTGTCAACAAGTTAATCATAACAATTTAGTTTAAATAAATAATAGGTTTGTTAAAAAAAATATTTAAATAAACAATAAAATAAACAAACATTGTCCATGTAATAGATGTGAAATAAGATATTAATATAATTAAATTATTATTCTTAAACTAACCAACAAAAATTTGGAAAATTTAGGGTTGTTAAAAACAACATTAAAAATCTCAAAATTTAAAATTCAAAAATGAAAAATAATTTAAAATATCTAGGTTTATTTCAATGATTTTTATAAAATTAAATTAAATATCAAATAATTAGGCACGCTACCCAAAAATGCTTATGAAACCCTAATCCCCTAATCGGGATTACTAATCAAAATAGCGCAGAATTTAAACTTTTATATTAAACAGAATGAAGATAAACTTGTAATATATTTAAACTTTCAAAATAGTTGGGATCCCAAAAATAATTACAAACTTATTACAAGTCTTTTCTTTCTAGCCGACCTAAGCGACAAAACAGAATTCAAAAGTTCAACAATGATAGACCCATAACCCGCTTGGTCTGAAATGGCCCGGACATGTACATTCTTCGCCCAGCTCCAGAACTCATGGCTCATCAGCTAATGCCTTACCCTTTCCTACATAGTAGAGCACTTGTGAGCCAAGCCCAGCAAAATAGTATAAATCATAACAAATATAATATGATCATCATGCTATTTAAACAGTAATGCCATTCATATATGTCTGTGTGTCACAGACATGCATGTCACACTCACATGCCTATTTATGTCTACGTGGCGTAGGCCTATGTGTTGTGCTCACACATCTATATATATCTACGTGGCGTAGACCTATGTGTTGCTCTCACACGTCTAATTACAATAAGGCCTTAGAATAGTTCATCTCGGTTCTAGTTACCGAGTCCAACTTGATTATGCCTTGACACATAACCCTTAATCTCAATATGTAACACATAATTATTAGTGCCACTGCACTATTTGTCTATTTGCTATAGACCTGCATGTTACGCTCACATGCCTATTTATGTCTACGTGGCGTAGACCTACGTGTTGCTCTCACACGTCTATATACAATAAGGCGCCAGTAGGGTTTACCTCGGTTCTGATTACCGAGCCTAACCTGGTTATGCCATGCTCGCATAACCCTATTCATGTATATACGTAATCCATGTATTACGTTCTTTCGGTGGTTTATCCTAGTGATATATACCAGGTCTAACCCAATTATGTCTTAAACACATAACTTTTAACATACATGCGTGTATTCAATATTTACTACAACATATATAATCTTAGGGTAATAACCCTAACTTTCATACTATGTAATCACGCATATAATACATTTGTATATACTTAGATGACATTTACTAAGAGTGTCAACCCTGACTCATGCTTTCACTGGACTCATAATATTCTAGGGTATTAACCCTAGACAGCATTAAAATTAAACTCAAGGTACTAGCTTACCGAGTCTAGTTTAATTATGCGTTAAGCGCATAATTCATAATCCCAATATATAGATATATCCGACATGGCATAGGATTACACAACATATATCACTAGGGTAATAACCCTAGGCTATTAAACCGCTCATGTTAGGGTAATAGCCCTAATCCTGGTTGCAATTACTCACATATATCATATTCAACATAAGCGCCACCACGCATACTCTACGTGCAGACTACTGTCTTACATGTTGTCCCACAATAACAGAGATTCCAAACCCCTGGGTGCTCCTGATCAGGTACCGGTAATCCTAGTCACACAATCTGGGATTTCACAAATAGGGTTAATCCCCAATTTCACTTTCACAAAATATAAAAATGGCATTCAAAACACAGATAATCAAATAGAGCTCGGAACGAGCTTTCCAACGATATAAAGAACGTCCGAAACGGAGTCCCGAGTCAAAAGTTATGGCCAAAACAAAATTGAGAAAAACAGAATTTCTCACTGCCAAACCCAGTCGCGACGGCCAAAAACCCCTTCGCGACGACTGGGTTCAGAACACCCAAAAACTCCATTTTTAAGGCCTAAACATGCCTATTTTTCAATAAATTCGAACCTCAATCATACCATACCCAAAATTAACTTCTTACAGATAAAAATCATCACAATAGAGAGCTAACAACAACTCTCAAAATTCAAATTACACAATCGATTCAAAATCATGCATTTAAACCAACAAAGTTCAAGCTCATGAACTTGAGCTTTAAATCTTTCAACCCCAAACATTTTCTAGCAGCAACATACCAACTTTAACATGAAATCAAACCTAGAAAATACCCTAGAATCTCATTCCATGCTCAACAAACACAAAACCCAAAAGATTCAAGTACCACATGCTCAAATTAACAAGAAGTCACAATCATGCACATATCATCTTTTTCAACCTATTCATGCTTTTTTTTTTAACTAAGATTCAGCAAGCAAAAGAGAATCAAAGTTATAAAAATTACCTCAATTCCTTGCACAAGCTAACTCCAAGCCTTAACACAAATTTTTCCCCAACAATCAAACTAGTTTCTCATCAATTTCTCACCAAATCAAGTTGAAAAACAAGAGAGTAAGAGAGAAAAAGAGAGGTTCAGGTTTGAGAGAGAAAAACTAGAATTTCTATTTTCTTTTTTTTTTTTGTCAAAAATTCCATTTCACACACTTATCTCATAAAACCAAATTACTAAAATGCCCTTAGGGCCATATAACTTCCACTTTAAACATACAAGGGCAAAAATGGCATTAACACACAATTTCAAACCCAATTAAATTTCAGATTATCAAATATCAATTAAAATGCCAATTAATTCAATTCAATTGTATTTCGGGCTCGAACCTAGTTCGGCCTGAAATACCTGGTTGTGACTATACCGCGCCAACCTGTCAGAACACACCTGAAAAGACAACACAGGTATACTATATAGTAATATAGTTTTATTAAGCACGTAATTAAATTAATTTCATCATTTTACCCCTCTCGGGTCACAATTACTAAAATTCCCCTAGCTCACCAACGGGGTCTTAACATATTAAAATTCATATAATTTCACATATATTGAACTATATAATAATATAATTCCTCAATTATACATAATTATCTAGTTAGGGTTTTGCTAATCCTTTCTCATAATTCTGGGTGTTACAATTACCCCCTCCTTATAGTAATTTCGTCCCGAAATTGACCTGAACAACTCCGGATATTTCTGCTGCATATCCGTCTCGAGTTCCCAGGTTGCCTCTTCTACTTTACAGTTCCTCCACAGTACTTTCACCAGTGCCACAGTCTTGCTTCTCAAGACTTTCTCTCTTCTATCGAGTATCCGCACTGGTTGTTCCTCGTATGACAAGTCTGGCTGAAGTTCCAATGCTTAATAACTCAGGACATGGGACGAGTCTGAGACATATTTCCGAAGCATTGAAACATGAAACACGTTATGTACAGCTGCCAGCGCTGGGGGCATGGCCAACCTGTACGCTACTTGCCCTATCCTCTCAAGGATTTCAAAAGGTCCAATGAACCTCGGGCTAAGTTTTCCCTTCTTCCCAAAGTGTTTTATGCCTTTCATCAGAGATATTCGGAGAAAAACCAGGTCCCCGACTTGAAAATCAATATCTCGACGCTTTGGATCGGCATAACTCTTCTGCCTACTCTGAGCCGCGAGCATTCGCGCTCTAATCTTGTTAACTGCCTCACTTGTTTTCTGAACAGCTTCGGGACCCAAGAACTTTCTTTCACCCACTTCATCCCAGTGAATGGGCAATCTACACTTTCCTCCATATAAAAGCTCATAAGGGGCCATCCCGATTGTTGCTTGATAGCTGTTATTATAAGAGAACTCGATCAGGGGAAGGTACTTTACCCATGATCCCTCAAAGTCAAGCACACATGCCCGTAGCATGTCTTTTAATATCTGTATAGTCCTCTCAGATTGCCCATCCGTCTGAGGATGAAATGCCGTGCTGAACTTTAACTCAGTCTCCATAGCTCGATGTAGATTCTCCCAGAATCTTGATGTAAACCTCAGATATCTATCCGAAATAATGTACTTTGGGACACCATGAAGAAGAACAATTTCTCTGACATATAACTCAGCATACTGGTCAATGGAGAAATTTGTCCGAACAAGTAAGAAGTGAGCAGACTTTGTAAACCTGTCCACTATGACCCACACAGAGTCAAATTGTCCCGTGGTTCTAGGCATACCTACCACGAAGTCCATAGCAATATCTTCCCATTTCCACTCTGGTATGTTCAGTGGCTGCAGTAACCCTGCAGGTTTCTGATGCTCAGCCTTAACTTATTGACAGGTAAGACATCTTGCAACATACTCAGCAATGTCATTCTTCATGCCTGGCCACCAGAACGGGGCCTTTAGGTCTTGATACATTTTTGTTGACCCTGGATGAACTGAATAAGGAGTCGTACCAGACTCATCCATGATCTCTTTCTTGATGTTCTCATCCATGGGCACACAAACTCAATTCCTAAATCTTAACATTCCCGTTTTATCCACTAAGAAATCACTAGCTTTCCCAGCCGAAACCCTAGCTTGGGTTTTTATCAATTCCGAATCTTGCTTTTGTGCTTCTTTAATTCTCTCTAGAAGAGTGATTTGTAGAGTAATATTAGCCAATTGCCCCACAACCAACTCAATCTGAGCTCGAGTCATTTCATTTGCTAACTGTTCAGAGATTTGCTTCACAGTACTCAACTGACTCTGACCCTTTCTACTTAAGGCACTAGCAACCACGTTGGCCTTACCAGGATGATAAAGGATTTCACAATCATAATCCTTCACCAACCCTAGCCAACGCCTCTGTCTCATATTCAGGTCTTTCTGGGTAAAGAAGTATTTCAGACTCTTATGATCAGTGTATATCTCACATTTCTCGCCATAAAGGTAATGCCGCCAAATCTTTAGCGCAAATACCACTGCTGCGAGTTCTAAATCGTGAGTAGGGTACCTCTGCTCGTACTCATTTAACTACCGAGAAGCATAAGCTATTACCCTCCCAGCCTGCATAAGCACACAGCCGAGACCCTGTCTCGAGGCATCACAATATACCACAAAATTTTCCTTATCTGAAGGAAGAATTAGTACAGGAGCGGTAATCAAGCATTGCTTTAACTCCAGGAAACTTTTCTCACACCGATCTGTCCAAACAAACTTTAGGTTCTTTCGGGTCAGCCCCGTTAAGGGTACAACAATCTTTGAAAAACCCTCACCAAACGGGCAATAATACCCAGCTAATCCCAGAAAGCTTCTAACTTCAGTAACTGATTTTGGTGTTGGCCAGTCCCGAACAGCTTCAATTTTAGCCGGATCCACCATGATCCCATCTTTATCTATTATGTGCCCCAAGAAAGAGACACAAGATAACCAGAATTCACCAAGATGTCATCGACAAACATGATCACACATCTGATTAAGTAATCCTGGAACATCCGATTCATATAATTCATATCAAATATAATATGCAACCTTGGCTCGTCATTCACCCTAATGGCAATATTGCATTTTGAATATTCTAGATATGATTTGAAAGAGGATCCTTTACCTTGACGGCCACCTCAATTTCCCTGAAGCTTTCTAATACTCCCTGATGCTCCGGAAGCCTCAGCCTTCCATTTGTGATCAGGGTTGCCACTGTCGGTCCCCTTACTGACATTACCACTAGCAGGAGGATTCGATGCCGTGACGGCATCCTTTGCAGTCTGCTTTTTTTTGCTACATGTTGCTCAACCTCCTCAACAATCAAGGCTAGCTCTACCACTTTCTTATACAAAGCGTCATGTGACGTGGTAATCTTCAAGTCCCGACTGATTGTGGCATTCAATCCTCTCACATATTTCTGTTTCCTTGTGAAATCTGTGGGCACCAGATCACCAGCAAACTTAGATAGCCGATCAAACTCTAGGTTGTATTCGACCACTGACATCTTTCCCTGAGTAAGCTTCACAAAATCTTTCATGTGTGAACTTCTCACAACGATGTAGTAAAACTTTTCCTCAAATAAACTTTTAAATTCTTCCCAGGTCATTATACTGACATCCCGGGTTTGGCCCACGATATCCCACTAGACACGGGCATGATCTGGTAACATGAAGGCTGCACAGTTCACTCTTTCAATTCCCGTCACTCCCATATTATCCAGGATACGGGTAATAGTGCTCATCCACAGCTCGGCCTTAATTATATCAAAACCTCTCAGAAAAGTCGGAGGTTGCAGCTTCACGAACCGCTCAAATACCGAGTCCCTATGCGGCATAACAAACCCCTGGTTACCCACCACTGGCATAGGTTCTGGTGGTAACACTTGATCAACAGGGGCAGCCAGTGCCGGTTGCCTTAATTGTCGCAACTCTTCTTCTTGACGAAGTATGACACTTCGCATTTCTTTAAACATCTGCTGCTATTCAGCAAGAGGATTAGCATTACCAACCCCCGCATTATCCCCCGAATCCTACGGCGGTGGAGGCGGTGCCGGTGGATTGGTTTGGGCAGCCCCAGGCTCTACTTGCTCGCCCTGTGGTCTAGATGATTGCGGAGGGTCCATTACTAGTACCCATGTAATCAACAACCCCAGGGAGTT
Source organism: Cannabis sativa (assembly GCF_029168945.1). Taxonomy (NCBI): domain Eukaryota; kingdom Viridiplantae; phylum Streptophyta; class Magnoliopsida; order Rosales; family Cannabaceae; genus Cannabis; species Cannabis sativa. Next base: position 38,722,165 of record NC_083606.1, on the reverse strand, counting down.
AAGCACCAATACCACACTTACGCACTTATTCCCTTACACCCTAACTCAACTATTTACCCCATACAAATATTTATTAATCAAATAGCATTTAAAGCATGGCATCACATAACACATACATACTTTAGATGCTTGCATACTGCCTAAAATGGAAAGCGGTAAACAGATGATCACACATACAGTCAAGTATTTACTCTCAATACTTACTGCACCATGAGTCGAGCTTATCTCTGACGACGAATGTACATGTTCAGCCGGTCTACAGGAAGTTTAAAAACCTTGGCGCTCTGATACCAAATTGTAATGCCCTAAAATAATTAGGCACGCTACCCAAAAATGCTTATGAAACCCTAATCCCCTAATCGGGATTACTAATCAAAATAGCGTAGAATTTAAACATTTATATTAAACAGAATGAAAATAAACTTGTAATATATTTAAACTTTCAAAATAGATGGGATCCCAAAAATACTTACAAACTTATTACAAGTCTTTTCTTTCTAGCCGACCCAAGCGGCAAAACAGAATTCAAATGTTCAACACTGATAGACCCATAACCCGCTTGGTCTGAAATGGCCCGGACATGTACATTCTTCTCCCAGCTCCAGAACTCATGGCTCATCAGCTAATGCCTTACCCTTTCCTGCACAGTAGAGCACCAGTGAGCCAAGCCCAGCAAGACAGTATAAATCATAACAAATATAATATGCTCATCATGCTATTTAAACAATAATGCCATTCATATATGTCTGTGTGTCACAGACATGCATGTCACACTCACATGCCTATTTATGTCTACGTGGCGTAGGCCTATGTGTTGTGCTCACACATCTATATATATCTACGTGGCGTAGACCTACGTGTTGCTCTCACACGTCTAATTACAATAAGATCTTAGAATAGTTCATCTCGGTTCTAGTTACCGAGTCCAACTTGATTATGCCTTGACACATAACCCTTAATCTCAATATGTAACACATAATTATTAGTGCCACTGCACTATTTGTCTATTTGCTATAGACCTGCATGTTACGCTCACATGCCTATTTATGTCTACGTGGCGTAGACCTACGTGTTGCTCTCACACGTCTATATACAATAAGGCGTCAGTAGGGTTTACCTCGGTTCTAATTACCGAGCCTAACCTGGTTATGCCTTGCTCGCATAACCCTATTCATTTATATACGTAATCCATGTATTACGTTCTTTCGGTGGTTTATCCTGGTGATATATACCAGGTCTAACCCAGTTATGTCTTAAACACATAACTTTTAACATACATGCGTGTATTCAATATTTACTACAACATATATAATCTTAGGGTAATAACCCTAACTTGCATACTATGTAATCACGCATATAATACATTTGTATATACTTAGATGACATTTACTAAGAGTGTCAACCTTGACTCATGCTTTCACCGGACCCATAATATTCTAGGGTAATAACCCTAGACCGCATCAAAATTAAACTCAAGGTACTAGCTTACCGAGTCTAGTTTAATTATGCTTTAAGCGCATAATGCATAATCCCAACATATAGATATATCCAACATGGCATAGTATTACACAACATATATCACTAGGGTAATAACCCTAGGCTATTAAACCGCTCATGTTAGGGTAATAACCCTAATCCTGGTTGCAATTACTCACATATATCATATTCAACATAAGCGCCACCGCGCATACTCTACGTGCAAACTACTTTCTTACCTGTTGTCCCGCAATAACAGAGATTCCAAACCCTTGGGTGCTCCTGATCAGGTACCGGTAATCCTAGTCACACAATCCGGGATTTCACAAATAGGGTTAATCCCCAATTTCACTTTCACAAAATATAAACATGGCATTCAAAATACAGATAATCAAATAGAGCTCGGAACGAGCTTTCCAACAATATAAAGAACGTCCCAAACGGAGTCCCGAGTCAAAAGTTATGGCCAAAACAAAATTGAGAAAAACAGAATTTCTCACTGCCAAACCCAGTCGCGACGGCCAAAAACCCTGACGCGACGGCTGGGTTCAGAACACCCAAAAACTCCATTTTTAAGGCCTAAACATGCCAATTTTTCAATAAATTTGAACCTCAATCATACCATACCCAAAATTAACTTCTTACAGATAAAAATCATCACAATAGAGAGCTAACAACAAATCTCAAAATTCAAATTACACAATGAATTCAAAATCATGCATTTAAACCAACAAAGTTCAAGCTCATGAACTTGAGCTTTAAATCCTTCAACCCCAAACATTTTCTAGCAGCAACATACCAACTTTAACATGAAATCAAACCTAGAAAATACCCTAGAATCTCATTCCATGCTCAACAAACACAAAACCCAAAAGATTCAAGTACCACATGCTCAAATTAACAAGAAGTCACAATCATGCACATATCATCTTTTTCAACCTATTCATGCTTTTTTTTTTTAACTAAAATTCAGCAAGCAAAAGAGAATCAAAGTTATAAACATACAAGGGCAAAAATGGCATTAACACACAATTTCAAACCCAATTAAATTTCAGATTATCAAATATCAATTAAAATGCCAATTAATTCAATTCAATTGTATTTCGGGCTCGAACCCAGTTCGGCCTGAAATACCCTGTTGTGACTATACCGCGCCAACCTGTCAGAACACACCTGAAAAGACAACACAGGTATACTATATAATAATATAGTTGTAATAAGCACGTAATTAAATTAATTTCATCATTTTACCCCTCTCGGGTCACAATTACTAAAATGCCGCAGCTCACCAACGGGGTCTTAACATATTAAAATTCATATAATTTCACATATATTGAACTATATAATAATATAATTCCTAAATTATACATAATTATCTAGTTAGGAACCATTTTGTCATTTTGTCATTTTTCCGTCCCATTTTCTCAAAAACGCCAATTTTCCAATTTAACCACTTAAGTGCCAATTCCAATTATTTAATACCTAAAAATTAATCATTAAATAATATTGTCATTTACAATATATATTAATTAGACATATAAAGTCTCTTAATTAACAAATAAAACCTAGAATCTCTTTTCTTCACAATTTTGCCCTTGCTTAGTGAAAATTCATAAACTAGACATAGTCTAATTTTAGAATTATAATTGATTGATTCAAATCAATTAACTGAGTCTCAACTAGTATGGGGACCATAACCGAGCTTCCAATAAGCAGATCAAGAATTTACTAAGTAAATCCACTGACTTATTAATTCCTTGTTGCATCCACGCATAGAACTTAGAATTGCACTCTCAGTCATATAGAACGCTCTATATGTTTCAGGATATAGATACGCTATTAATTATCCATTGTTATAATCCTAATTTGATCAATGATCCTTTAATTGATGATCTACATTGTATAGGGATTAAATTACTGTTACACCCGTCAATGTCTTTTTATCCTTAAAACACTTAGCTCCGTATAAATGATATTTCAGCGAAGTGAAATGAGTACTCAACCATTGATCTCTGTTTAGCCAGGCTCGAAGGAAATCATCGTTTCACTTCTAAATACCTATAGAAGTTATAGATTCCATATCTATGTTTAGTGCTCCCACTTAATTATACTATCATGTTCCCAAAATGTACGTATCACCCTGACCCAAAAGTAGGCTTAACTAACAAATCAAAGAACATGTATAATACTCTTGAGATCGAACCTAATCATATCAAGATTAAGATCATTTGATCTAGGATCAACTATGTGATATTGAATTGAATAGATATTACGGTAAATTTAACATATCTAATCAAAGTTCAATATCGGTCCCTTCCAATGTATACTCCATACATCCGATACTGGTAAACTTTGCCAATGCCTTGGAAAGGACATACAACTTATCCAAGGTGTAAGAATACCTATCGCTGATTATCATGCCAGTCTAAATCCAGTGAACTGACAAATCAGGGAATTAAACTTTTGAACATATTATCATGATTATATTCCACTGTGCTGACAACACTATAATCATTAAAAAATACATGTGTTCTGGCCTTAATAGAATTTATACATTAAATATAATCATGAAATAAATCATGTGAACCATGCAACATAAATATTATTTCTGATCTTTATTAATAAGTAAATCAGATTATATTGAAATGGGTTTTATTTAGGGCACAAAACCCAAAAGATACCATGGTTCGCACAAAAGTCAGTGAAAGATTGGCTGTCGAACTGCTTGCCATTACGGTAGTCCGAACCGACAGATTATGTTCTTCACAATGAAGTCTTGAACTTTCTTTGATGTAATGGTTGCGAGTGGTTCGGCTTCCGTCCACTTAGTGAAGTAATCAACCGCTACCACTGCATACTGCACTCCTCCTTTGCCTTTGGGTAATTTTTCAATCAAGTCAATTCCCCATATTGAAAAGGGCTACGGACTCTGCATCTGAGTTAACTCGTTAGGTGGAGCTCAAGGTATCTTTGAAAATCTCTTGCATTTGTCATATTTCTTAACATAGGCTTTTGAATCTTCAATCATCGTTGGCCAGAAGTAACCTTGCCTTAGAATTTTCTTAGATAAACTTTGCCCAGCAGCATGATTTCCACAAAATCTGTCGTTCACTTCAGATAATAGTCGTGCAGCTTCTTCTTGAGTAACACATCTGAGCAATGGCATCGAGAATCCTCTTCTGTACATAATTCCCTCTACTATGATATATTGTGCAGCCTTCCTTCTCATTTTTCGAGCTTCATTCCTATTATCTAGAAGTTTCCCAGAGTCAAGGTAGGCTACTATTGGTGTCATCTACTTTGGGGAAGTATCAATCATTTTGATTTCTTCCGTGCCAGTGATGCTAGGCTCTTCGAGGAACTGGATAGGAACCAAGTTTGCCTTATCACTTACATTGCTTCTTACCAATCGAGCTAACGTGTCTACAGTTGTGTTTTCTTCCCTTCGAATTTGTCTGAGACCGTACCTTTTGAATTGTGCAAGCAGATCATGTATTTTGCTCAGATATGCTATCATCTTTTCTCCCCGAGGCTCGTATTCTCTGGATACATGATTTACCACCAGTTGTGAATCACTGCAGATTTCAATGTGTTCGACTTTCATCTCCCGGACTAGTTTTAGGCCAGCAATTAAAGCTTCATACTCGACTTCGTTACTAGATGCTTTAAATCCAAACTTGACTGCAGCGTGCAGGTGTTTCCCCCCAGGCGTGACAAGGGCAATTCCTGCACCAGATAGCTGATCTGTAGCTGACCCATCTACATGTAGTTTCCAGGTCGGCTTATCTTCACTGTTACTTGGCTGAGGTGTTTGCACCAGCTCGGGGTTGCTTTCTAGCATGCTTTCTTTCTTGCTTGTGCATTCTTCCACAAAGTCTTTTAAGGCTTGCCCTTTGATTGCTATTCGGGGTTAGAAAGTAATTTCGTATTGGCCCAACTCCACCGCCCACTTGAGTAGCCGTCCAAAGGCATCTGGCTTTTGCAATATTTGGCGTAATGGTTGATCAGTGTACACCCGAATAGTATGAGCTTGAAAATAAGGCCTTAACTTTCTTGTTGCTAGAATAAGGCAGTAAGCGAGTTTCTCTATCAATGGGTATCATCCTTAGGCCTCAATGAGTATTTTACTGATGTAATAGACTGGGTTTTGTATGTTGTTCTCTTCTCTGATTAGCATGGCACTTACAGCATGTTCCGTGACAGCTAAGTATATTCCAAGTTCTTCTCCGTCCAAAGGTTTTGAGAGTACGGGAGGTTTTGCAAGCTCTGCTTTTAGCTCTTGGAAAGCTTTTTCACATTCCTCCATCCAATCGAACTGCTTGTTTCCTCGTAGGATATTGAAGAATGGGACACACTCATCTGTTGATTTTGAAACAAATCTGCTGAGTGCGGCGATCCGACCAGTCAAACTTTGCACTTCCTTAGTTTTAGTTGGTGACTTCATATCCAGGAGGGCTTGAATCTTCTCTGGATTGGCTTCAATTCCTCGGGCATTGACGATGAAGCCCAATTCCTCAAGCATTGATGATGAAGCCCAGAAACTTTCCCAAGCTGACTCCATGATAAGAACCAACCAAGAGTTGTGATGAAACCCGACACCAAATATGGCAGACTCTAAGAATTCTCGAAATTTGGATGTGGAATTGTGACCCAATGCTTAGTCAACCATGAACCTTGGTATGAAGGAAGACGCCACAAACGGTGGTAGAAATCTTTTTGATTAGTCAGGTTGAACGCCACAAGGAATACTCCTTGATAAGTTTGCATAGTTCTCTCAAGAACTCAAGAAGAAAGACCTCTCAAAATTTTATTCCAAAATATTCTGATTTTTCAAAGTGTTTACAAGGCTTTATATAGCCAACTTACAACCAAGAAAAAAGGAAACTAAAAGAAAGACAACTTTCTTAATAAAACAAAGACAAAATAAAGGAAACAAAATTAAAAAAGGAAAGCTACCAATTGTCTTGGAAAACGTGATAAGCTCAACTTGGGTCTAAATTGAGTCCACTTTGATGAGAAACACAAATTTTTGCTCTCCTTCAGTGTTTACTGAGGTCTCCTCTTGTTTTAAAATTCTGTTGACTAAGTTGTTGAGTTCTTCTTTGAATCTCTTGGCTTGTGCCCTTGTCACCGGGCCAACTGGAACTTTACTTGTATCTTTAGCCTTAGTGTTCTCATCATTCCCCCCTCTTGAAAAGGATTTGTCCTCAAATCTTCACTGGCATCAAAAGGGCTCAAATCAGAAACATTAAAAGTAGCACTAACATTATTTTCTCCAGGTAAATCGAGTCGGTAGGCATTGTCATTGATCTTTTCAAGCACTTGAAACGGACCATCTCCTCGAGGTAGCAATTTGGAACGTCTTTGGGCTGGGAATCGTTCTTTCCTCATGTGTAACCATACCCAATCACCGGGCTCAAAAACCTGCTTGTGACGACCCTTGTTAGCTTGCTTTATGTATTGCTCGGTCCTTCTATCTATGTTGAGTCGTGCCCTCTCATGGATTTTCTTCACAAATTCTGCTTTCTTTTTGCCATCTAAATTCAAATGCTCAGAAACAGGTAAAGGTGATAGATCTAAAGGAGTCAAAGGATTAAAACAATAAACAATTTCAAATGGTGAAAATTTAGTAGCAGAATGCATAGAACGATTATAAGCAAATTCAACATGTGGTAAACAATCCTCCCAAGTCTTGATATTTTTACTTATGATAGCCCTCAATAAAGTGGATAAAGTTCTATTAACTACTTCTGTTTGACCATCGGTTTGAGGATGACAAGTAGTAGAAAACAAAAGTTTTGTCCCAAGTTTTCCCCACAATGTTTTCCAAAAGTAACTTAAGAACTTAGCATCCCTATCAGATACAATGGTTTTAGGCATACCATGTAATCTCACAATCTCCCTGAAAAACAAATCTGCAACATTAGAAGCATCATAAGTTTTACGACATGGGATAAAATGAGCTATCTTAGAAAATCTGTCTACCACCACAAAAATTGAGTCCCTCCCACGTTTACTCCTAGGTAAACCCAACACAAAATCCATTGAGATATCAACCCATGGTGAACTAGGAATAGGTAGGGGTGTGTAAAAACCATTTGGTTGAACCCTCGATTTAGCTTGCTTACAAGTTACACATCTACCACAAATTCGCTCAACATCTCTTTTCATGTGGGGCCAAAAGAAGTGTTCTTGTAATATAACTAAGGTTTTAGAAACTCCAAAATGTCCCATAAGCCCTCCTCCATGGGATTCCCGAACTAACAAATCTCGTAAAGAACAATTACGCACACACAACTTATGCTCCCTAAACTAGAAACCCTCATGCGTATAAAACTTACCTTCACCAGATTTGGCGGCTGACCATTTGCAGTTTGGGAAGTATTCATCGCTGGATCTTCGTACGTCTCACCCACAAGGATGACACTCGGAGGTTGCTGACCTACAGTTTGGTAGGCTTTTCGTATTAGCACAGTAGCTTGCGGACTACGATTTTCAATCTCTGTATTATGAGCCCTTAACGCTTCCATCTCTTTGTCTCTCCACTTGGCAAAGACACGCCTTTGTTCCTCGAACGCGAGATTTACCGCAGTGCGGAGTTCTTCCTGATCATGATTTAGGGTATTGACATGACCCTGCACAAGTCCAAGAGCAGCACGGAGGTTTTGTAACTCAGTATCATCTCCAATGGTTGTTTGAGTGTTGGTAGCAGGCGGAACGACTATGTTATGAATGCCCTGGTTGGGTGCTGAACTAGTCTCCTGCACACCAGGCGCGATTTCATCTACAGGAGTCGTTACACCGTGACCCACATTTGCTGATTGTTCAGGATTAACAGCTAGCAGAACCCTTGCATTTCCTAGGTTCTGCAATGTAGGATCCACCGTCTGTGGATTTGTTGGATCAACCAGGCCCCTACGAGTCTGTACCACCATCGTACTTGTGGTTAGATTTTGAATGAAGAGCGATTCTTGATTCTGCTCTCAATGAAAGCACCAAAATGTTGACCTCTCTTTTAGCCAACGACAGTGAGTCTTATTTAGTAAGGGATAAGTAATTTATAGCAATCGATATATAGTAAAGCAATGTAAAGACACAAGAATTTTATAGAGGTTCTGCCCCGAGCAGTTCGGTAATAGCCTAATCCTCGTTATTTGTATTGACTCAAGAATAAGGAGAAAGGTTCCTTTTCTTATAGATCTTACAACAATATCTCTGAATGTGAATTCTTAGGTAGTATCTCTTAGGTAAAAATCTTTCGACCCTTTGCCCAGTGAGTATTCATCACTATTCATAGGGCTATGAACTTGGAGAGGAAGTATTTCCCTTCTCGTTACAATGGATATAAGCAGAAAGATTGTATGATAAATACATAATACACTGATCATGGAATTTGGACAGCTTGCCATATCTCTGCAATCTAATCCCCAAGTTATAGGGATTTCTTTGATGGCTCACGATGCAAAGGTTGACTTCACTAAGTGTTGGTCGCTCTGCGCGGATTTCTGATTGCTTTGCTTCAGGCATGCCTATGAGGCATCCTATTCAGACTGTACTCTCCGAGCAGATACTCGAAGTTGATTACACGTCTCACCATCATGTAATGCCACGTCAGAGTGCAAAAATTGGGATAACACACCCCATTCCAGTACCTTAGTATTGGTATTGATTCAAGTTATAGTCATAGCATGCCAACTTGTAAGTTTTGAGTTCTAGTGCTTCAATGACGACATGTGTTCCTTCCCATTTAAGCCTATATACTCTTGTTGATGCCTCTTTTGTGTTTAGGAATACTCGTCGTAACACCATATGTCCAGGCTTAAATTTCCTATCTTTAACCTTGGAGTTGTAGTGTTTAGCGACTCTTTAATGATACGTCGCCTTTTGAAGGTCATACCTTTCCTTTATTCTTTAATTCCATCTAAAGACTTGGCCAAATTGATGATTGGTTTGTTGAAAAGAATAACAAAGTCTAAGCATTTAATGAAAAGTATAAAGGTCCAGGCCTTTGGAACTAGAACCTCAGGGAACTGGAAACAAGACTAAACTTATCAAAATCAAGATTCATTGGGTATACTTCAAAGTTTCTAGTGAATATAAAGTATGCAAATTATAAAAATGCCAAAAATAATTACATACTTCCTTGCGGTAAAGGCGTAAATAATTTCTCCACATTAATAAAAAAGTTTTAAAATTCATTCATAAATATGGATTATAATTTGGTTTGATCCTTCGGTTGTTAAACTAGATCTGATGGGTTTTCATCCGAAGCCTCAATAGTTGGAACATCAGTAATTTGAACTTGGCCTGAAGATGGAACGTCATTAGTTGGAGTAATCTCTAAAGATGGAAGAGAAGGTACTTCAGTGACCCCCTACATTTGATGGAATAGCTTCGGGATAACCACCTTCTTAGCCTGCTCAGCAGCATTAAGTTCCAAGATCTGGGGAAGAAGCTCTGCTTTGTCATCATCATCTAAGTACCTCAGTACTTCCTTGTTTATTTTCCATAATTGGAACAAGGTCACTACTAGAGCTTTCTTCAACTCTTCATGATGTTCCCCTTCCATGGTGGCACACTTCTCCTCTAAACTCTAAGCATAGGTTTCAGCCTTTGCATAAGTAGCTCTGGCCTTGTCCACTTCTTCTTAGGCATGCTTGGCCTTCTGTATTTCCTCTTGGACAAGTTTTTTAAGACTCATCCAAAGCCTTCTTAACCTCCTTAAGGATATTTGAGAAGTCAGTCTCACAGGTCTTAAGCTTTTTCAAGGCCGTATGTTCAAAAGTTTTTACTTGTTACAGGAGATCTTGGTAATGCTTCAATTTCCTCTCAAAGTTGGCAACTGCTACAATCTTCTTATTGATGACCTCTGCCTGGATGTTATAATCTCGGGAAGCGGAGGTCAACTATTGTTCCAGATCCTTAATCTTCTCCTTGGCTTCAAATACCTTGTCCTCTAGAATGGAAATGCAAGAATTAACTTGATTATAAGATTCCTTATATCTTTCAGCATGCTCCCTCTCCTCCTTGGCGTAATTTTTTTACCTGGACACAGAATCATTTAGAGAAGCCTCAACCCTCTGTTTGATCACGGCCTTAGACCGAGATTTCACATCATGTATAGCATTGATAGCTTCTTCCCTTTATTGTACATCTTGGTCACATTATGCCAGCTTGTTAACCAAGGAAGAGCATCTCTTTGCTGTCAAACTTGCTTGAAAAATAACGTAAATGAGATTAGGTATATTTAAAAAATGGAAAAAGAGATGTAATTCAATAAAGAGTCAATGAACTTACTGTAGCCACTTCATTCTTGAGACTATCAGCCACGAAGACTAGATCCATACTCTCCATTATGGCAAACTTATCAGAACATAATATGCTACATGTAACAACATTTAGGTCCAATAAGTTTGCTGCAAACAGAGCTAGGTCTGAGTCTACTCTAGGTTGGAGCCTCTCAGCAATCTCTTGGCGATGAAGATCCAGGGAGTGGTTCATTAAACTTTCCAACATCAGGAAATTTAGTGCCTTACCTAGTCAAGATCTAGACCTCCTTTTTCCTCATCTCTTCATATTAAGAGTTAATTCTCTTGTGGAAAAGTTTTTTAGCAAACTCCAGTTGGGCACGAACCTCCTCAGGCAACGAAGAAGGGCAGATTGGAAAAGAAATGTCATAAGGGGGAAGTTGAGGCAAACTTATCTTATCCCTAGGTAATTGAGTGGAAGAACTTGGAACTGGATGAACAGGTAGAGCAAACAAAGGTTAAGTGCTGATGATGGCTTTGCTAGAACGTGTGTTCTTCCTAGTTGACCTTTCACTTCCATGAGCATCAACATCCCTTCATCCATAGGACTTTTAACTTTACTTCTTGGAAGCAACAAGATGTTGAAGTTTATCCTTAGCTTCAGCCCTCAATCTCTTGCTATCTCCACCCAACTCAAAGCCAGCCCTCTTCCTCAAAGAAAAGACGTATCCTTCTCCATCATATTCTTCATCATCTTCCCTGTAATATCTCAAAAAATATAATGATATTTTAATTGGACATATTTTATTAAATATGTGATTAAGTGGGAATTAGCATAGGATTATAACCCTACTTAAACTAATTACGAGTTAATTAGGAAAATATGAGTAAGTGGATAAACAAAGCGTAATTTATTAATTACGGAGATTTTATCAGACTATGAGGGTATCGTGGATACCATTTTTAGAATAAAATGCATTCGAGATTGGCGGTCTTGGGAACTCAACGGAGTGGTCAGAAATGTCACGGCAATTAATGTAACGACCGCTTAGTTTAATTTGGAAATTAGCAGTTAATTATGTTTAATTATGGAAAATTATTTATAGATATTTAAATAATTATTTATGCTGTTATTATTGAATTCTGAAATACATTTTATTTCATATAGTGAATTTCATAATTTTGCATTTCGGGTGCCCGGCAACATGGAACTCGGTGTTTGGCTCAGTAAAATCACAACTTAGTATGTTAGTATTAAGGGACGGTTATTTAGACATTGGGAATGTCGGGAGTGGTCGGGAATTTAGAATTTCCCAAAATACCCCTTGAGTAACCTTTTTTTTTGTTATTTTAATGTGGAAGGGCAAAATGGTCATTTTGCCCCATTGTTGTGTTGTCCTTTAGTGGACTTAGTCTTATGTGATATGTGATTATGTGGCATTTGTTGGGCTGAAATAAAGATTTATTTATGCATTTACTTTCATTTTATTCAAATGTTTGAAAGTTGAGAAAAATCAAAGTTAAAAGAAAAATCTTTTTTCTCTCAAATTCTCTCTCTATTTTCGGCCCCTTTGAGCAGCTGGGATTTGCTCCTTCTTCCTTGATATTTCAAGTTTTGTTGTGTTCCAAGCTAGGTTAGCTCTTACTCTTCCTCTCTTTAAAATTCTTGAAAATTAAGAAATGTTGGTAGTTGCATGTTTAATTTTGAAGATGTTGTTGCTGCTGTAGTTCTAGGTTGTTTTCTGTGATTTTTATGCTTGAATTGAATGGATTAAAGTAGGTTTCATGCATGCTTGTTGCTCTTGTTTAAAGTTTGGGAATTTTGGTTCAAAAGCTATGATTTTCAAAGTAAATTGTTGATTTTCGTTGCTGTGGTTGCTGCTATTGTTGAGTAGTGTTTTCTGGTGTTTAATTATGTTGAAATAGGTTGAGTTATGTATGATTTAGTGGCTTCTTGGAGGTTTAGTCAAGTTTTGAGTTTTTGAACTCAATCTTGAACCTCCAATGGTGAAATGTGTTTATGTGCTTGAAGCTTGGTTCTATTTCTTTGGTAATGTTCTTTGGGGTATTTTAAACAGGTCTCGAAGGCTTGGTTTGGATTGGATTTGATTTGAGGGAGTTATGAATTTTTGAATGATTCCTGCGAGGAACCAGAATTCCGGATGTGCAACCGGAATTCTGGATGGGGTTCAGGAATTCTCAGAATCGGAATTCCGGTTGTGCAACCGGTCTGCCGGTTGGGAAATTTTGAGGAACCCTAGTTTTTCTCGTTTTTATGTTATTTAGGGTATTGCAATGCTTTTTATCGATAGGGAAACTTTAAGTTTCTAGTTAAGTCCCCAGGAAGTGATTTAGCGTATCACTTATCAGTGTTGTGATTGTTATGGTTTAGGAGCCTGTAAACCGCCGTGCAGTTTGTTCCAAGCAGGTTGACCGGCACACCTGAATTCGGAATTGAGGTAAGATTAGTATAACAGTATGCATATGTATTACATGTTTAGCGTGCATGTTAGGAAGCCTGTTAGATTACATTAGAAATGTATGTTGGCTTCGTACCATGCGACCATATCACATCGGTTAGGCTAGAGTATGACTAGCAACTGGAGTATGACCACTATACCGAGTATAGGCTGATTCTAGGGTTGGTGGTACTGTGCTATTTGACCGTATCACATCGGTTAGGCTAGAGTATGACTAGCAGATGGAGTATGACCAGTGAACCGAGTATAGGCTAATACTGTAACACATCGGTAAACCTAGAGTATGACTAGCAGCTGGAGTATGACCAGTGTACCGAGTATAGGCTGGTACTTGTCAATAGTACCGTCGTACGAACGTTCGGGACTTAGTATCGTGTGGGACACGGCAGTTAGGGTTATGGTCAGGGGTATGGGCGTCTGATCATAACCCGAGATTTATGTATGATTATGATTTATGCTTTTCTTACTGAGTCTGTCGACTCACAGTGCTATGTTTATGTGTAGGTAAGGGCAAGGCCAAAGCTGAGGAACCGTGAGGACGAGCCGATGAAGATTGTACATGTCGGGGCGGTTAGGCCTGGAGCGTACGATCCTCGGGACAACAGTGCTTTTGTAATTAGTCGCTTGGCGACAAGTATTTTGTATTAGAGAGTAAAACTTTTGTAAAGTATTATGTGATCGGGATCCCGAGTATTTTGTATAAAATATTTTAAAAGTTTAATTAAAAAGCAAGAATTTTAATTAATCACAATTTCCATAAACCTCGTTGATTAGAAACGAGCTGCACAGTATGTTTAGAAATCACGTAATACGCCTATGCTAGTTAGGGTGTTACAATTTGGTATCAGAGCCGCCAGGTTTTCTTCCGAAGATCGTCACGACATGTATAATCAGCGTCAGCAGTTAGCTCGTTCTATGGTTCAGTAAGCTTTTATTGCTTTAGTAGTTTATTTAATTATTATGAAATAAGAAAAGCCTGATCGGAAGCATGTTAGTAGCCTGATAATAGAATAGGCGCATGTTTTTAATTTCCAAATTAAGCGGCATTAGTAAGCTCTTGTTGATCATGACCTGATGTGCCAACTCTTGGTTTCGCAGGCTGTTCAGACTAAATGGACGCCAGGCGGAACACCAGGAGTCAGGGCAACTCAGTCGGGTCAAATCAGTGTCAAGGAGCCCAGTTTCCCCCGAATGTTAGGGGCCGCGGTAAAGGTCCCAGGGGCAGGGCCCGTGGTCGGTGTGATGATAACCCGCCACAGGCTGCCCAGGCTGCTCAAGCCAATCAGGAAGCCCAGAATTGGGAAACTAGGTTTGCTGAAATGTAAGCCAGAATACAGGAGCAAGATCATGAGATTCAGAGATTGAGGCAGTAGGGTGCTCCTGCAATGCCGGTGCCAGAAGCTCCTGTGGCACTTGCCTCTGTTGCTCAGGCCGAAATAATGGTAGCGGCAAACAGAATGGAACCCCTATATGAAAGGTTCCGGAAGTAGGCACCTCCAGTTTTTCTGGGAGGTCCGGACGTCATGAAAGTCGAGCAGTGGCTAATGGTGATTACTAAGATATTGAATTTTATGGGTGTCACTGGGAATGACAGGGTGGTGTGTGCCACCTTTCAGTTTTAAGAGGACGCCTTAGTCTGGTGGGACATGGTGTCCGAGATTCATGATGTTACCACTATGACCTGGGAAAGGTTCCAGGATCTCTTCAACGCAAAGTACTATAATGAGGTCATTAGAAGTGCCAAGAGGAAAGAGTTCACCCACCTGACCCAGAAGGAGAATATGAGTGTGATTGAGTACACTACACAGTTTGATCGGTTGGCGAGGTTGGCCTCGGGAATTGTGCCCACCAATTTCAGTAAGAAGGAAAAATATCTTGATGGATTAAATGTGAAGATCAAGCATGACCTTATGAGCACTACAGACCACACGACCACCTATGCTGAGATGGTGGAGAAAGCACTGCGAGCTAAGGGCACAGTTGGATGTATGTCGGAGTCAGTTAGGACTCCAGTGAGTGGCGGGGCTCCTACCCCTCCTGCATCAGGTTTCAGCAGGGGAGGTAGTGGTTCGGCCATGGATCAGAAGAGGAAAACATCCACTGCATCTGGTGGCTCGGGGCAGAACAAGAGGTTCCGGGGGAACCAGATTAGAGGCAGTCGTCAGGGTGGTGCTGAGACCCGGTTTTCTTACCCAGAGTGCCCCAGTTGTAAAAGGCACCATCTGGGTGAGTGTAGAGGTCAGGGATGCTTCTAGTGTGGCATGCCCAGACACTACAAGAGGGATTGTCCCCAGCTCAGATCAGAGGCACCAAGGGCTCCGGCGACACCCACTCCAGCTAGGGTGTTCGCCATTACTCAGGCTGATGTAGAAGCCAGCCCTTCAGTTGTAACATGTCAGCTCTAAGTTAATAACTCATTTTACTCAGTGCTGTTTGATTCTGGGGCCACACATTCTTATGTGGCAGCCAGAATCTTTAGTAAATTGGATAGACCGTGTGATAGTTATAAATCAGGGTTTGGAACCCTATTACCTGGCGGAGAGTTAGTTATCTCCAAAAGGTGGACTAGGTCTATGCCGATCAGAATAGATGGTAGAGAGTTAAGTGCTGACTTGATAGAGATGAGCCTAGTAGATTTTGATATTATTTTAGGAATGGATTTCCTATCTAAATACTCAGCCAGTATTGATTGCAAGAGGAAGATCGTGATCTTCCAACCGGAAAGGGAAGAACCATTTGTATTTGTTGGTTCAGTTCGGGGATCTCGGATTCCGGTGATTTTGGCCATGTCAGCTAGGGAGTTACTGCATGGCGGTTGTTTAGGGTTTCTGGCTGTGGTGATGGACACCACTCGGCCAGATACTATTTGGCCAGAGGACATCAAGGTGGTTCGGGAATTTCTAGATGTATTTCCCTAAGAACTTCCAGGTTTACCACCTCAGCGGGAGATTGATATGGCACCCGCAGTGGAACCGGTTTCCAAGGCTCCGTATAGAATGGCTCCAGCTGAGCTTAAAGAATTAAAGATTTAGCTTCAAGGGTTACTTGACATAGGGTTTATTCGGCCTAGTGTGTCACCCTGGGGAGCCCCGGTTTATTCGTCAAGAAGAAAGATGGAACTATGAGAATGTGCATCAATTATCGGGAATTAAACAAGCTAACAGTGAAGAATAAATAGCCATTACCTAGGATCGATGATCTGTTTGATCAACTTCAGGGGAAGACGGTCTTTTCCAAGATTGATCTCCGATCGGGTTATCATCAGTTGAAAATCTGAGAGGAGGACATTCCGAAGACGGCTTTCCGTACTAGGTATGGACATTACGAATTTTTGGTTATGTCGTTTGGACTAACCAATGCTCCTGAAGCATTTATGGATTTGATGAATAGAGTATTCAAGGATTTCCTCGATATTTGTGTAATTGTGTACTCTCAATCAGAGGAGGAGCATGAGTTACATCTTCAGATGGTTTTGCAACGGCTTCGGGAACACAAGCTTTATGCCAAATTCAAGAAATGTGAATTTTGGCTATCTCAGGTGTCTTTCTTAGGGCACATTGTTAGCAAAGATGGGATCAAGGTGGATCCAGGGAAAATAGAATCCGTCAGGGATTGGCCAAGACCGAAGACAGTGACAGAGATTAGAAGCTTCTTGGGTTTAGCCGGTTATTATCGTAGGTTCGTGGAAGGGTTTTCTAAGATTTTAACATCCTTAACCGAACTTACAAAGAAGAATCAGCGGTTTGTGTGGTCAGACAAGTGCGAAGCTAGCTTTCAAGAGCTAAAACAGAGGTTGATTACAGCTCCAGTGCTAGCTTTGCCTTTAGACAAAGAGAAATTTGTAGTTTATTACGATCCATCTAGACAGGGTTTGGGGTGTGTGCTGATGCAAGCCGATCGGGTTATCGCTTATGCCTCCCGTCAGTTAAAGGATTATGAACAGCGATACCCGACTCATGATCTAGAGTTGGCCGCGGTAGTTTTTGCGTTGAAGATCTGGCGGCATTTCCTTTACGGAGAAAGGTGTGAGATCTATACCGACCATAAAAGTCTCAAATATTTCTTTACTCAAAAAGATTTGAATATGAGACAGAGACGTTAGTTGGAACTAGTGAAAGATTATGACTGTGAGATTCTCTATCACCCTGGGAAGGCCAATGTAGTGGCCGATGCGCTGAGCAGGAAGGGTCCCGGGCAAGTAGCTAGCATGATTCAGATCTCACCTCAGATAGCAGAGGACATGGTTAGATCCAGCATTGAATTTGTGGTAGGCCAGCTTCATAACTTGACGCTGCAATCTGATCTGTAGGAAAGAATTAAAGCCGCTCAGATGACTGATCCAGAGTTAATAAAAATCAGAAACGATATTTTGGCTGGCCAAGCCAAGGATTTTTCAGTGTCAGACAACGGGATGCTTCTGTATAAAGCTAGGGTTTGTGTTCCGAGTAGCGTGGAACTCAGGAATGAGATTTTTGAAGAGGCTCATTCTACCCCTTATTCTCTGCATCCCGGCACCACCAAGATGTACCAGGATCTTAAACCATACTTCTAGTGGAGCGGTATGAAGAAGAATTTGGTAGAATTCGTATCGAGATGCCTCACTTGTCAGCAGATTAAGGCTGAACATCAGAGACCAGCAGGGTTGTTACAACCTTTAACCCTACCTGAATGGAAGTGGGAGGATATCACGATGGATTTCGTGGTTGGGTTACCTAGAACCACGGGTTTATTCAATTCCATCTGGATTGTGGTGGATCGATTCACGAAGTCTGCTCATTTTCTTCCTGTTAAAACAACCTATTCAGTGGATCAGTTGGCAGAATTGTACGTTAAAGAGATTGTAAGACTTCACGGGGTACCGAAGTCTATAGTTTCAGATAGAGATCCGAAGTTCACCTCCAAGTTTTGGCAGAGTTTGCAACGAGAAATGGGTACAAAACTAAAATTCGGTACAGCATTCCATCCTCAGACAGATGGGCAGTCTGAAAGGACAATTCAGATATTGGAGGACATGTTACGAGCCTGTGTTATGGATTTTGAAGGCTCTTGGAATAAATATCTACCGTTGATAGAATTTTCTTATAACAATAGTTATCAGAGTACGATAGGGATGGCTCCCTATGAACTGTTATACGGTAGGAAGTGTAGATCTCCCATCCACTGGGATGAGACAGGGGAGACGAAATACCTAGGTCCGGAATTAGTGCAGCGGACCAATGAGGCAATTGAGAAAATAAAAGCTAGAATGCTTGCCTCATAGAGTAGACAGAAAAGTTACGCAGATCCGAAACGTAGAGATGTTGAGTTCCGAGTAGGAGACCATGTGTTTTTACGGGTGTCTCCAATGAAGGGGATCAAACGTTTCGGGAAAAGAGGCAAGTTATGCCCTAGGTTTACAGGACCTTTCGAGATTCTTGAGAAGGTAGGTCAAGTGGCATACCAGTTAGCGTTGCCTCCAGCTCTTTCTGCAGTTCACAACGTATTCCATGTCTCTATGTTGAGAAAATACGTTTCAGATCCTTCTCATATACTCAGTTATGAGAACCTTGAACTGCAGCCAGATATGACATACGAAGAACAGCCAGTGCAGATCCTGGATAGAAAGGATAAAGTCCTTCGGAATAAGATCATAGCATTGGTCAAGGTACTCTGGAGAAACAGCAAGGTGGAGAAAGCCACCTGGAGCTAGAGTCAGATATGAGAGCTCAATATCCAGAGTTGTTCAGGTTAGATTTCGAGGACGAAATCCTTTTAAGGGGGTAATAGTTGTAAAGACCGCTTAGTTTAATTTGGAAATTAGCAGTTAATTATGTTTAATTATGGAAAATTATTTATAGATATTTAAATAATTATTTATGCTGTTATTATTGAATTCTGAAATGCATTTTATGTCATATAGTGAATTTCATAATTTTGCATTTCCGGTGCCCGGCAACATGAAACTCGGTGTTTGGCTCAGTAAAATCACAACTTAGTATGTTAGTATTAGGGGATGGTTATTTAGACATTGGGAATGTCGGGAGTGGTCGGGAATTTAGAATTTCCCAAAATACCCCTTTAGTATCCTTTTTTTTTGTTATTTTAATGTAGAGGGGCAAAATGGTCATTTTGCCCCATTGTTGTGTTGTCCTTTAGTGGACTTAGTGTTATGTGATATGTGATTATGTGGCATTTTTTTGGCTAAAATAAAGATTTATTTATGCATTTACTTTCATTTTATTCAAAAGTTTGAAAGTTGAGAAAAACCAAAGTTAAAAGAAAAATCTTTTTCTCTCAAATTCTCTCTCTATTTTCGGCCCCTTTGAGCAGCAAGGATTTGCTCCTTCTTCCTTGAGATTTCAAGCTTTGTTGTGTTCAATCCAAGCTAGGTTAGCTCTTACTCTTCCTCTCTTTAAAATTCTTGAAAATTAAGAAATGTTGGTAGTTGCATGTTTAATTTTGAAGATGTTGTTGCTGCTGTAGTTCTAGGTTATTTTCTGTGATTTTTATGCTTGAATTGAATGGATTAAAGTAGGTTTCATGCATGCTTGTTGTTCTTGTGTAAAGTTTGGGAATTTTGGTTCAAAAGCTATGATTTTCAAAGTAATTGTTGATTTTCATTGTTGTGGTTGCTGCTATTGTTGAGTAGTGAGTAGTGTTTTCTGGTGTTTAATTATGTTGAAATAGGTTGAGTTATGTATGATTTAGTGGCTGTTTGGAGGTTTAGTCAACTTTTGAGTTTTTGAACTCAATCTTGAACCTCCAATGGTGAAATGTGTTCCTGTGCTTGAAGCTTGGTTCTATTGCTTTGGTAATGTTCTTTGGGGTATTTAGAACAGGCCTGGAAGGTTTGGTTTGGATTGGATTTGATTTGAGGGAGTTATGAATTTTTGAATGATTCCTGCAAGGAACCGGAATTCCTGATGTGCAACCGGAATTCTGGTTGTGCAACCGGTCTGCCAGTTGGGAAATTTTTAGGAACCCTAGTTTTTCTCGTTTTTATGTTATTTAGGGTATTGCCATACTTTTTATCGATAGGGAAACTTTTAGTTTCTAGTTTAAGTCCCCGGGAAGTGATTTAGCGTATCACTTATTAGTGTTGTGATTGTTATGGTTTAGGAGCCAGTAAATCGTCGTGCAGTTTGTTCCAATCAGGTTGACCGGCACACCTGAATTCGGAATTGAGGTAAGATTAGTATAACAGTATGCATATGTATTACATGTTTAGCGTGCATGTTAGGAAGCCTGTTAGATTACATTAGAAATGTATGTTGGCTTCGTACCATGCGACCATATCACATCGGTTAGGCTAGAGTATGACTAGCAACTGGAGTATGACCACTATACCGAGTATAGGCTGATTCTAGGGTTGGTGGTACTGTGCTATTTGACCGTATCACATCGGTTAGGCTAGAGTATGACTAGCAGATGGAGTATGACCAGTGAACCGAGTATAGGCTAGTACTGTAACACATCGGTAAACCTAGAGTATGACTAGCAGCTGGAGTATGACCAGTGTACCGAGTATAGGCTGGTACTTGTCAATAGTACCGTCGTACGAACGTTCGGGACTTAGTAATCGGGATCCCGAGTATTTTGCGAACGTTCGGGACTCAGTATCGTGTGGGACACGGCAGTTAGGGTTATGGTCAGGGGTATGGGCGTCTGATCATAACCCGAGATTTATGTATGATTATGATTTATGCTTTTCTCACTGAGTCTGTCGACTCTTAGTGCTATGTTTATGTGTAGGTAAGGGCAAGGCCAAAGCTGAGGAACCGTGAGGACGAGCCGATGAAGATTGTACATGTCGGGGCGGTTAGGCCTGGAGCATACGATCCTCGGGACAACAGTGCTTTTGTAATTAGTCACTTGGCGACAAGTATTTTGTATTAGACAGTAAAACTTTTGTAAAGTATTTTGTAATCGGGATCCCGAGTATTTTGTATAAAATATTTTATAAGTTTAATTAAAAAGCAAAAATTTTAATTAATCACGATTTCCATAAATCTCGTTGATTAGCAACGAGCTGCACAGTATGTTTAAAAATCACGTAATACGACTATGCTAGTTATGGTGTTACAATTAAGTTGTGTTTTATTGGAGTTGTATCAGAATAGATTATAATAGTGAGAAGTAGGTTGAATTGGGGAAGTTAGAAATGACCAAAATGTCCCTAGGTTATGTTATAGCCTAAGTATTATTGGAGGGGTAGAATAGTCAATTTATAGTATTTTAGTTTTTATCTTATGTGGATCATTCTAGCTGAAGGTGGGGATTTAATATTAACTTTATTACTATTAATAGGTTAGATAATTAAGAAAGAAAAGGAAGAAAATCAAAATTAAGAAAATTTCTGTTGACCTCGCTTTTAGCCAATGACAACGAGTCTATTTTATAAGCGATAAGTAATTTATAGCAACAAATATATGATAAAGCAATATAAAGACACAAGAATTTATAGAGGTTCAGCCCCGAGCAGTTCGGTAATAGCCTAATCCTCGTTACTTGTATTGACTTAAGATCAAGGAGAAAGATTCCTTTTCTTATAGCTCTTACAAAAGTATCTCTGAATGTATAATTCTTAGATAATATATTTAGAGTATAGTCTTAGCTCAACTGCTTTTCGACCGATCTCTTGCCCAATGAACATGCATCACTATTTATAGGGCTAGTAAGCTTGGAGAGGAAGTGTTTCCCCTCTCGTTACAATGCGTATAAACAGAAAGATCGTGGGATCAATGCTGAATGCAAGGATCGTGGGATTGAGGCTGAATACACTGATAGTGGGATCGTGTGTATGTTATATCCACGTAAATTGATCCCTGAGTTATATGGATTGTGCTGATGACTCACGATGCGAAAGCTGAATTCGCTAAGTGGTGGTCACTCTGCGCGGATTGCTGAATACTTTGCCCTGGGCATGCGAGGGAGGCATCCTGCTCGGACTATGCTTCCCGAGCAGATGTTCCAAGTGGATTCCATGTGTCACCATTCATGTGATGCCACGTTAGAGTGCAAAAATTGGGATAACAATTTCCATTTCCCTTACCTTTCTCTCTCTGCTCTTCGAAGCTTAAGGACTCAGCTAAACCAGGGGGAAATTTCTTCACAAATCAAGTAAATTTTGACTGAGTTAGCTAACCCTAGATGTTGTTCAAGCCTTGAGGTAAGGTTTTCTTCTTCTATTTAATTCTTTTGTTTTGAGTTAGGTTTTGTGGAATGTTTCTTTGGTTTCGGGTCTGTGTTATTGCTGGAGTTTATATATGTTCTTAGGTTTGAATTGATGTTAGTTTAAGCTTGGATTGGGTGAATTTTAGGGCTGTTAGGTTTGACTTGGATTAAATTGAGTTTAAGAACTCAATTTCACTTAACTATGGTGTTTTATTTAATTTGATGAATTGATGTGTATTGATGATTTGTGTAAACTGTTTTAATGATATTAAACTGTTCTGGAGAGTTTCAATAGGTTTGGAGGAGATTTGGTTGGATTTTGGTGCAAATAACCTGAGTTTCCCATTTCTGTAGCAGGGAAAACGGGTTAACCGGTTTCACAGGTATAGTGAAACCGGTCAACCAGTTTGCCAGTAGGGAAAACCCTAGTTTTTGGCTTCGAAACTAGTTTTAATCGGGGTGTTCTTCAGAGCTTAGATTAGGGTATTTTAGTGATGTTTGAGTTATTTCGAATCAGTGGGGTCAGATTTGTTCGGTTACGTAATTAGGGTTTTTTTTCGAAGTTTGGATAAGTTGTTTATCAAGTTTCGTTATCGTGACATAGGACCCGGGATCGTTGAGCATGGTTCCACCCAGGTCAGCCCGCACCCTCGATATTGGTTTGAGGTAAGAAAAGTTTTTTGCACCGCTAAGTTGTTAAATAAGAAGTGATTATAATCGTTAGTGCCTCGACTAAGATTGAGATTAATAATATGTATTTGTTATGACTCGATTGTGATCAAGGTAATGATGAGAAACGATTATTATCGTTTGTGACTCGATTATGATCGAGGGAAAGACACGGTCATTACCGTTATTGTGAATGAATAAAGATATGGTCATTACCGTTATGAGTAATTACTCGTTGAATAGGTTTCTTACTTATCGTTCACTTTATCGGGGAACGATAGTGACATACATAGCTCGTGGATAGCGAGTGGTAAGGGTGCTTTATAAAGCACTACAATTATGTGATTATGTATTGAATGAATGTATGTTTAGTGATGAAGTTGTTGATTATAAGTTACTATGATTTACTTATAATGCGTAATATGTGTGTTGGTATAGATATTAAATTATTTATGCATGCTGAATAAGTAATGAATTATGAGTACGCATATTATATCATAATGTGATTACTTGTGTTTATAATTTCCTTGATTTAATAGCTTTTCTTGCTGTGTCATTGTGACTCACGGTGCTTCGTGGTGTAGGTAAGGAGGAAGAAACTGTGGTCGGCCATGACTCAAAGGTCTCCCATCAATGTACATATCAACCGCGGTATTTCGGCTGCCAATGGATAGGATCCATCCTTTTGACTATTTTATGGAAATGTAACCCTATTGTGTAAATCTGGTTTTGAGCTAAAGTGTAAAAGTTTTTGAATAGGGGATCCCCATACTTAGCAATCTTTTCAATAAAAGTTAAGTTTTAGTATAATTTGAAAGTTTTTAAGTAAACCACACTTTTCCTAAACTAATAGATTAACTAGGAATTAGTTTGTAAAAGCACACACGTGGCGTCCCTGTGAGACAGGACGTTACAACATGGTATCAGCGCGACCAAGGTTTAAAGATCCTAAAGAGTGGTTTGATATGTACATTAGTTGCGACTACTCGTTCGACTCATGGTTCAATAAGTGTTAATTGTTAGATTATTTATTAATTACCTAATTACATGCTTGATTGAAATGTGCTAGTTACTAGAAAAGCATAGTAATGGCTGATGTGTAGGTGTAAACATGGAAATGCTTATTAGCATTGATTATGGTTTAGGAGATACTAAACAATGGAAAGTTACGGTCGCCAGTGTATAGATCATGCACCCGAGGTGATCTAATAGTGGTAATTGTGAGCTTTTTAGGCTCGGGGTTGGTGGTAAGGGTGTGAATCCTCCACCACCACAAGACTGGGAACAAATGTATGCTGTAATGTAAGGGATCGTCCAGCAGCAAGGTGAACAAATTAGAGAATTAAGAGAGTAGCAAGTTCAGTCTGCTCCTAACCCTCTGGCACATTTGGTAGTGCCCCAGGATGTGGAACATTGTCTGGGATCGTTGTACGAGCAATTCAGGAAGTAGAATTTGCCAGTGTTCGAGGGTGGTGTTGATCGACTTAAGGTGACGCAATGGATTAGTATGATAACCTCCATTTTTGATTTCATGTGGGTTGAGAGTAATGATCGAGATGTGCTATCTACATGTTATGTGAGGATGCCCGCATCTGGTGGGATGCCTTCTAGACTTTGTTTTATGAAAGTACTACAATAAATCCATTCGAGCTACTAAGGCTGAAGAATTGATACAGTTCACTCAAGACAACATGATACTGACAGAGAATGCCACCAAGTTTGATTGATTGGCAAAGTTTTCCTTTAATGAGGTGGTCACTAAGGCTGCTAGATACGCCAAGTTTATTCAGGGATTGGAAGAACATATTGCCCGAGATGTGAACATAGCTGCTAAATAATTAGTGTTTGTTCGAACCTATGCTCAAGTAGTTGAGCTGGCCCTTGTTGCTGAGAATGTGGAGGATCAAATTCGAAAGAGAAGCAATATGGGGAGAGATTTGTGCAAACAATTGCCCAGTGTTAACCTAATGATCACTGGAAAAGACCTAATTACCCATCAGCTATGGGTCATAACAAGAGGTTCCAAGGTAATCAAGATTTTTGATGTGGTGGAAATGAAAATTGGATAACCTATTCAGAGTGCCCAAGGTGCAAAAGATGTCATCATGGCGAGTGCCAAGCTAGAGTGACCATCTGAAAAGTAAATGTTCAGCTACAGTGACCAGAACAGAAGAAAGATGACACTCTAGTTTTTTCTCTAACCCAGGCCTGATGCTCGTCCTTCTACCGTGACAAGTCATATTTCTATCGATGTTACCTTTGTTGATTGTTTTAATTAATTTTGGTGCAATGCATTCCTATGTGTTGAGTATAGTGATTGGAAATTTGCATAAACCTAGACATATTTTACCTAGAGGTTTTGCTACCTCACTACGTACTAGAGAGTTAGTTATCCCCAAATAAGTTGGTTAGGTTCCTTCTAGTGTTTGTGGAGGGAAGGGAATTGTCGGTTGATTCAATTATCTAATGACTATGGGATGGTCCACCCCCAATCACTTAGAATAGCTAACAAACATGAAAACCATGGTTAACAGTTCTAGCTTTTCTTAAGATTACGATTAGGTCGTCCATGAATCTAGTAATGGTTTACACTAAGTACCCAACCATTGCATCATTTACAAATTTTCTTATCATTAGGGTATATCCCTAGAAGAAATTAGGCAATGACTAGTAACAAATCATCAATATGCAAATCGAATTTCTGGGGAGGTAAGTTTGGATATAATTCAAAAATCAACTTAATGATCTTTGAACTGCATATGTACCAAATATTTCTCCATTCCTATCAGTTCGCAAGATCTTTAACCACTGACCTTAATGGTTTTCACCATTGCTACAAATTCATGAAATTTTTCAAACATTTCAAATTTCTTTGCATAAGGTAAAATCAAGAGTGATCGTCTTAAGAACATAACGAAAAACTCATATCCAGCCCTGAATGTATATCCATCTGCGAATGAGGTGATTATACTTTCAGTGGATATAGGCATATTGTCTCTTTGCAGAGACTAATCTCGACAAAACCACTATGAACAAGATGCAAATGCCATAGATTTATAAAATATGTGGTTGTGTCTTCCGATGACTTAGGTTTAGTTACAATAAAGAGTTCTTAGAATATTCCAAGTGGATCCTGGTCACAGAATACTAGACTCATTTTCCATACTTTAAACATACAGTTTAAATCCATTGATAGAAAGTGTAACTGTATTATATTCTGGAAATAAAAATATAAGAAATTTCTATTTGGAATCTAAAATTTAAAGTCAATGACTTAAATTATACCAAATATATATGAGTATTCTTCTCTCTTGGACCACCACTACTAATCTATATCTAAGTCTAATTTGCCTAAAGTAAGCATATATAAGTAGGAGATTTCTAAGATTGATGATTTATATCATTGCGGGATAGAATATGGGAATATAATCATATGCGTCATTCAATTTCTTAAGAGAAAATATAGAATGACATTATATGATTAATAAACCATTTATCCAATGATATTTTATTGAGCTAATTCGAAATGAATAAGCTAAGAGGAATAAGGATAATTTCGTATTTAAATAAGAATCCAACGATGCTCCGATTAGCGAGAGTCAAAGTTATTCTTATTTGTATAATCTTCTTGTTTCATATTGTAAATACTTGTCTAAGGTGTCATCAATCGATGAACAGCTAGATGTTGCATTTACAATATTTATCTATCGAGATGTAACATTATTATGTTTGTTTAATGGTTGACAATCCATTAGGGATTTGTCCCATTAAAACAACAAGCCAAGTTAGACCAACAATTAAGATTCAAAATTTAAACTACATCTAATAATAGAAAATAACATGGTTCAATATAAATTCACACACAATTTAGAAATTATCAAGCAATTAGCAAATAACAAAGACATGTGAAAATACAAAACAAGCATATCTTAAATAATTTCTAAGGTTTCCAACAAACTGATACAGTGTCCCGGTAGGCGAGAGTCAAAGTATCATTCATTGAATAGAGTTGCCAGCTCATCTAAAATGTAAACCATTCTAGTAATCTTTTATTCGATCAAAATAAGAATCCAACGTTGTCCCGGTAGGCGAGAGTCAAGGTTATTCTCATTTTATGAGCTTCCACCATTGTTTCATGTTTTATAAGTTTATCTCTAAGTAGTTACCGTAGGGGAGAGTCTAATAGAGACGAAAACTTACAAAACACTTATCAAATGAGATCTTATGGTTTTAAAAGCGTTCGACGAATAACCATCCATAAGGGGGACGAAGTCTAGCGTCTCGAGGTTATATTGAAAACATTTAACTATTGTAAGACCAGCAATGGAGATCGAATATCCTTATAACTAAAAGCTCATTATTTTAGAGAGTTGTATTTTTTTATACTTATTTTAATCTATTTATTTTAATATATATATTTATTTAATTAAAATCTACAATTTAGAATAAAAAATTCTAAATATAAATTTTAATTTCATATTTATAAATTATACTTAGATGGATATGAAAATAAAATGAATTATTTCCATCTTAGTAATAATTTCCAATAAATATTTAGAAAATTATTCAATTTAAGTTGTTTCAAAATTAATTTAAATTAATTTACAACTCAAATTTAATTTTCTATAAAATATATATTGCATTTCGAAAAATTAAAGTATATAACAATACAATTTTTGAAAATTGCGCTAAAATAAAATAGAATAAATCCTGAAAAAATTATTCTAATTTTATGTTGGCCCAAAATTAATTAATAAAATTAATTTTCAACAAAAAATATAATTTTCCTATTTAATTAAATATTAAGAAAAATTTCAAATATTTAAGTATCATGATGAAAGTCAACTTAAATATTAATTTTCTATTTAATTAAATACACTAGAAAAATACTTCAAGCAAAATAGATAATATATATCTAGACTTTCATTGACTAATTAATTCCTTTTCTAATAATAATATATTTTAATTCATTTATTTTAATTAATCATTAAATGAAAAAGTCATTGATTTAAGTTGGTGCAAAATTAAAATAAATATTTTTCAACTTTAATCTATTTTTCAAATAAAATTCGAAATTTTTCTACATTTAATAATTGCAATTTTGAAATATAAAAAAAATGATTAATAAAATAAAATATATTTTGAAAATTATTCAAATTTAAGTTATTCTGAAATAAGATTTCAAACATAAAATAATTTTCTATTTAATTAAATATCATGAAAATAATAATATTTATGTATCAAGAATGAAATAAACTTAAATATTTAATTTTCAATTTAATTAAATGTATTAAATATAAGAATTCAATAATTAAGTGTTGCTCCAAAATTCGCCCAAAATACGTGGACCAGTCGAGAGGGGACACGTGGATCAGATAACTTGGAAAGATTTGCTAAGTCTTTGTGCGCCACCAGGAAGCGCCGTTAGCATGGGTCCCGGAGGAGGCACCCGGAGTACAAGGTACTCCAGGAAGCTAGTATAGCGTGAAGGCTCTCCGGGATATGTCAGGTCTCTCCCGAGCAATCAAGTCGCATTTAATGCTGCATGGGAGGAAGCGTGTTGGGACTGTAACACGCAATAAAGTCTGACGGCACAACCCCCAAACAGCAGCGCTACAGTAATGATCATTTAAGTCTAGCGACGGCTACTCTGCGAAGAGTCACGTCAATCACAAGGCAAAAAGGACATTCTCCATAAAAACCATACAGCACCTAGGGATTTGACCATGCATCACCCATGGTATATTCATCGGAAAGGCCCAACTTTATGGATACTTACAGACACATGTGTAAGAATAATTCTAGGGATTACCCCACCAAAACACTATAAATACCCCCTCAAAGCTCATTTAATGGGGTCGAGAATCTTGGTTTGCAAAAGAGCAAGAAGAGAAAATACCCACCAAGAACATTCTCTGTATTTATGAGAAAAATATTCTCTCAAGTGTAGAATCTGTATTAAATACATCCATTAATAACAGTGGCTCGTGGACTAAGGCTCATTAACGCCCCAACCACGTAAAAAATCTTCATCTCACTTTCTTACAGCTCCTTATTATAATTATATTTTAATAGTTTCCGAAAACCTCGGTCAACATTTTGGTGCTTTCATTGAGAGCTGAGGAAAGCTGCTTCACGACAAGCATTTAACTTCACAACAATGGTGGAGACAAGAGCGACACGTCATCCTCGCCCTCTAGAAGACGCTCAAGACCCCAATGAGGAAGATGTAGCCTCAAGGGCAGCAGAGGAGTCCGAGGAAGAAGAAGAAGAAATAGTTCCCGATGAAAACTACGAGGAACACCTCGACGAGTATGCCTATGACGGAGGAAGCTACTCGGAGTTGGTGCTCCTTAGACAAAAAGCTATCGATCATGAAGATGAGATCGAAGCTCAGAAAGCGCAAAATCAAAAAATGCAGGAAGTGATGCTAGCCATGCAGAAAGCCATGGAGGCAGCTGGTATCCACGTGCATCCCAAAGCGATGGCCGCTGGGCTCGACGGGGAGCCAGCAACGTCTTCGCCTAATTCCCAGCAGCAAAGGCCTAGGGAACCTAGCCCTATAAGGCACCCTGCTGAGGAAAACCAAGCAAAAAACCCTACTTCTGCCCCTGGTCGAAAGAAAAAGGTGCAAGATCCGCAAAAGGTCCGCTCGGATTTCCCTAAAGGGAAAGGTCCGCAGAGGGGCAAGCCCCAAAGAGGGAGTCTTGGCCCTCAGGATCGAGGGGACCGGAAAAGCGTTTCCGTGCACCAGGAACCAGGGGGTAGAGGAAGAAGAGGACAGAGACGTCCCTCCATTGACCTGAGAAATCAAATCAATGGGAATCAAGGTGACCTCCGGGATCACCTTGACCAAAAAAGATACGGGCCCGTGGTCTCCTCGGGTACTGTAAACGAAGGGATTATGGCGGAACTCGCCATACTTCGAAAAGATATTGCTCGAGTCTCCCGGAGGCAGAAGGGAGACGACTCCGACTCGGACAGTGAGGATCGGGAGCCTTGTGCCAAACATATCCTGGAGGCGGAGCTCCCTAAAAACTTCAAGATGCCCGAAATGGCAGCATATACTGGGAACTCCGACCCCAGTGATCACTTGTCACGGTTCAACCGGGTCATGACAGTCATGCGGGTCAGCAATGACGCCAAATGTTTATGCTTCCCCCTCACTCTGAGCGGATCGACAGAAGAATGGTTCAAGAAATTGGAACCAGGATCGGTGGGTTGTTGGAACAAACTCCAAACCAACTTCCGGAGACAATTTGTCGCTGCCAGGAAGGTCAACTTGGAAGTTAGTGCCTTGACCAACATCAAGCAACTGCCCAACGAGACCTTGAAGAATTACATCAAGAGGTTCCGAGAGGAAGCCTCGAAGACCAAGAAGGTCGACGACGGACAACAGCTTGCGCTTCTCCAAGCAGGAATCCGCACTGGGACTCCCTTCTGGAACGAATTACAGCAAGAAGGCGCTGCTAGCCTTCAGGACTTCCAGAAGCGAGTCTAAAAATATATTAACCTCGAAGAAGACCAGATCGTGGCTTACGGAGGCTATTATCCCACCGGGATAGCGGGATACATGCCAGGAGTGTCGCCCTCGGGTACTGTCCCGACCGCGACTCCTCCGGTAAGTGGCATACAGTTCTCTGCTACTCCCGGATACAGCCAGGGCCAGGCTTTGGCCCCGGCATCTTCCCATTACGGCAACCCGTCCGGGGTGAATGGACGGGCTCCTTCACAAGCTGCCCCGACTGCTAGCTTAACAGGCCCTACCCAGGGGTCGAGGAGCAAAAGGTCCTCCAAGGGCAGCACCCAAACGGGAGAGAAGCGCCAAAAGAAGGGGTACACACCCCAATACACCCAGTACACAGAGCTCACGGACTCTCAGGAACGTGTATATTTTGCCACAAGGCAGAATACGCACTACCGGAGACCCCAGCCACTGTACAAAGACAGCTCCCGGAGAGATTCGAGTAAAAGGTGCGAGTACCACAACGACATTGGTCATAGCACCAATGAGTGTAAAAATCTCAAAGACGAGATTGAGAATTTGATCAGTTTGGGCCACCTCTATGAGTGGATCAAAAATAGGTTGCCCCACCTTAATCCAGGGCAGGTGGCAGGGGGTATGCCTCCAGGAACACCAGGGGGTACAGCAGGAGTATTGCCTCCAGCTGCTCCCGCAGGTGACACCCAGCATATACCCGGACTACCGCCCCGGCCTAATGGACGGGTAGCCATGATCTCCGGAGGTCCCCATATCGGAGGAAACACTCGCAAGGAGCGAAAAAGATATGCCGAGGCCGCAAGACACAGTGAGGTGTGGGAGGTCACTCAACTCCCGGCTCAAAGGCCTCGGCTAATGGACCAGCCCATAACGTTCACGGAAGAAGACGCCAAGACGGTGCGTTTTCCTCACCACGACCCGCTGGTCATAGAGACCCCCATCGCAAATAAGGTGGTGGCTAGGGTCCTGATTGACAATGGGAGTTCCGTGAACTTGCTCTTCAAAGAAGCCTTCACTGCGATAGGGTTGACCGACCGGGACCTCTCGCCTAGTGGATCGCAGCTCACAGGGTTTAACGGGACGACGCTAATCCCGATGGGAAAAGTCAGGCTCCCGGTTACCCTGTGTCCCGATACCCCCCAAAGCACATTCAAGTATTGCACCTTCGTGGTGGTAGACTGTCCAACAGCCTACAACGCAATCTTAGGCCGACCGGCCCTCGTCGACTTTGGTGCAATTACTTCAATCCGACATTTATGCCTAAAATTCCCTACCCAGGAAGCCGGAGTCGGAACGGTGAGGGGACATCAGGGAGAGGCCAGGCAATGTTACAATGTTGCCACCCACTTGCCAGTACTCATGGTCCGGGGGCCCCCTGAGATAGAGAAGGCTGAAGAGGACGAGTTGGATCCTCGCATAGGGTCCGAAAGGGTCGTGGAACCAATGGAGGACGTCGAAGAAATACCAGTGTGCGACGACGACTCCACAAAAGTACTCCGGATAGGGAGGAGCCTGGATCCGGAGGAAAAAGATAAAATAATAAAAACACTGAAGGGCGCCATCGACATTTTCGCATGGCGCCAAGAAGACATGACCGGCATCAGCCCTCATGTCATCACCCATGTACTCAATGTCAACCCGGACATGCCCCCTGTACAGCAAAAGAGACGCCCACTCGACTCGGTGAAAGCCGAGGCCTTAGAGAAAGAAGTGGAGAAACTTTTGTCCAATGGCATGATCCGCGACGTATACTATCCGGAATGGCTGGCCAATCCGGTCCTGGTGCCCAAGCCGAACGGGACTTGGCGGGTTTGTATAGATTTCACAGATCTAAACAAAGCCTGCCCAAAGGACTGCTTTCCGCTGCCCAGGATCGACCAGATGGTAGACGCCACGTCCGGATTTAAGCTGTTGTCTTTCATGGATGCCTATGCTGGGTACAACCAAATAAAAATGCATACGGCAGACCAGGAGTGCACTAGCTTCAGGACCGATAAGGGGGTATACTGTTACCTAGTCATGCCTTTCGGACTGAAAAACGCCGGAGCAACCTATCAAAGAATGGTTAACCGGATGTTTAAAAGCCTCCTGGGACGAAACATGGAGGTATATGTAGACGACATGCTCGTCAAATCCAAAGCATTCAACAGCCATGCAAGCGACTTAGAAGAATGTTTCGAAGTCGTCCGCAGATACGGCATGAAGCTCAATCCGAAAAAATGCACCTTCGGGGTCAAGTCGGGAAAATTCCTGGGCTTTATAGTCAGCCAAAGGGGGATCGAGGCGAACCCGGAGAAAATCCAAGCTCTCCTGGACATGCCATCCCCCAAGAAACATAAGGACGTGCAGAGTTTGACCGGAAAGGTAGCCGCACTGAGCCGCTTCATCTCACGATCCACGGACAAGTGCATACCCTTCTTCAACATACTGAAGAAATGCCAAAAGTTCGAATGGACAGATGAATGCGAGGAGGCATTCAAAAGGTTAAAAGACCACATGGCCAAACCTCCTATCCTATCAAAACTCGTCCTTGGAGAAGACTTGTTCCTTTACTTGGCCGTCTCCGAGCATGCGGTCGATCTTGCCTTTGGTCCGGGAGGAAGAAAAAATTCAGCACCCCGTGTACTATGTCAGTAAGCGCATGGTAGGGGCCGAGACAAGGTACCCGGTTATTGAAAAATTGGTATTCTGCCTCCTGATGGCTTCGAGGAAGTTGAGACCATACTTCCAGGCCCATCCGATCAGAATCTTGACCAATCATCCACTCCGGCAAGTTCTCTAGAAGCCTGAAGCGTCCGGAAGGCTCCTCAAGTGGGCGATGGAGCTGAGTCAGTTCGACTTACATTACGTGCCCCGGATTTCCATAAAAGGCCAAGCCTTGGCGGACTTCATCACCGAATGTAATGAAGCCGAGGCAACAGCCAATACACCGGAGCCACCAATCCCCACCTAGAGAGTATTTGTGGACGGAGCTTCTAATGAGAACGGTTCAGGAGCCGGAGTGGCTATGATATCACCTACTGGATTGCGGCTCCAGGCAGCACTCCGATTCAACTTCACAGCTTCGAATAATGAAGCCGAGTATGAGGCCCTGATAGCAGGGCTAAAATTGGCTAAAGCTGTAGGAGCCAAGAGGGTGGAAGTCTACAGTGATTCTCAGCT
Organism: Cannabis sativa; assembly: GCF_029168945.1. Taxonomy (NCBI): domain Eukaryota; kingdom Viridiplantae; phylum Streptophyta; class Magnoliopsida; order Rosales; family Cannabaceae; genus Cannabis; species Cannabis sativa. The sequence continues at coordinate 38,688,476 of NC_083606.1, read as the reverse complement.
GGTCGTAAACCAAGTTTCCGGAGAATACCAAACTCGCGGCGAAAGGATGGCCCGTACGTAACAATAGTCCGAGAATTGCTCCACGAATTCACGGACTATAAAATAGAAAGAATCCCCCGAGAAAAGAACGCTCACGCGGACTGTCTGGCTAAGTTAGCCTCGGACAGCGAAATCGAAGAGCTGGGGGTAGTACCAGTGGAACGCTTGGCAGAGCCAAGCATCAAAATAAAAGAGACCACACAAACGGTTGGGCAAGAACCCAGCTGGATGGTCCCCATCATAAAATACATAACCACAGGTGAGCTGCCCCAAGAGAGGGCACTGTCTCGAAAGATTCAGTATCAGGCTCATCGTTATGTAATGATGTATCAAATTCTCTACCGGAGAGGACTCAGCATGCCTTATTTAAGGTGTGTATCGGACCCTGAAGCTAGACAAATCATGCTAGAGGTCCATGAGGGATTCTGTGGAGATCATACGGGAGGACCCAGCCTCTCAAAGAAAATATTGAGGCAAGGGTACTTCTGGCCAACAATGAAAAAAGATTGTATAGACTATGTCCAAAAGTGTGACTCGTGCCAAAGGTACGCGAACATACCGAGAGCCCCTCCAAATGAGATCACTTTGATGACCAGCCCCTGGCCCTTCGCGGTCTGGGGAATAGATCTCATCGGGTCTCTACCTACGGGAAAAGGAGGAGTAAAGTATGCAATAGTAGCGGTGGACTACTTCACCAAGTGGACAGAGGCTGAGCCTATGAAGACAATAACTGCTAAGAAGGCATTGGACTTTGTTATTAAAAACATAGTGTGTCGATACGGCTTGCCTCATAAAATAGTCTCAGACAATGGAAAGCAATTTGATTGCGAGGAATTTACTGACTTCTGCAACCAACACGGAGTGGTAAAAAGCTTCTCCGCGGTAGCCCGGCCTCAAACAAACGGCCAGGCGGAAGCAGTCAATAAAATCCTAAAGGTCACCTTGAAAAAGAAGCTGCTGGCCTGTAAAAATAACTGGCCTGAAGAATTGCCAAGGGTATTGTGGGCCTACCGGACGACCCCCAGAACCACGACCGGTCACTCGCCGTTCTCAATGGCGTACGGTTGTGAAGCAATGGTCCCGGTGGAAAAATTATTCCCATCCCACAGGAGGACGACTTATGATCCAGCCACCAATCGGGCCCTGCTCCAAGAGGCTCTGGATCAAGTCGAAGAACTCCGGGATGAGTCTCAAATACGGATGGCTGCTTATCAAAAGAAGGTGACCAAGTATTTTAACTCCAAGGTTAAAAACAGAAAATTCGCTATTGGGGATATGGTCCTAAGAAGGGTTTTCCCAGCCACCCAAGAACCCGGAGTGGGGGTACTTGGACCAAATTGGGAAGGACCATATGAAATCGAGGACAAAATCGGTTCTGGCACTTACAAACTGAAAAGAATGGACGGAACTACTGTCCCAAGAGCCTGGAATGCCGATCACCTCAGAAAATATTACCAGTAGCGAATTAAACTTAGATTTTGTTCAAAGGGTTTGTACCGTCCAAATGTATGCCTCCTCTATATTAAATAAAACTGAGTGCCTTAAAAACAAAGTTTCTATGCCACTCAGGGGGGTACTAGGGTATACCGCACGGACAAACAAAAACAAACTAAGTAAAATATCCTGACCCAAAGGGCAGGTCAATCCAAGTAAAATATCCTGACCCAAAGGGCAGGTCAAAAAAAATATATGCGCAAAAATAAAAAGCATAAGTATAAAAACCTTGAGCCAAAGGACAGGTTAAAATATCTAAGTGTGACAAATAAAGATCGCATATATAAAAATATCCTAGCCCGAAGGGTAGGTCATATACATATGAATGGCCCGGGGACAGGCCTTAAAATATAACTGTCTCCCCTTCAAATAAAAGCTGCCGCCTATATGTAAATTGTTCTAAGGCAGCAGCAAATATGTACAAACAAAAAAAAAAGAGTGATAAGAAGAACGGGTAGAATCTGGGTCAATAATACGGCAGCTCAGTCAGCCCGCGGAGGAAGACGAGGTCCAATCCGTGCCTCAAGCGCAGCATCAAGCTTCTTCTTATTTTCCCGAAATTTGGCAATCATTTCCTCGGGTTTGGGATAAAAAGTAAGCTTGATACTCTGATCATTGATGGCCCAAGCCATATAGACACCATCATCAAAGTGCTTCGGGCACCGGGCGCAGGAAACAGGAGAAAGGAGCTCGGCCCTCTTGGCCTTCCTGGTGGACTGTTCTTTGAGATCCCTAAGCTCCTTTGTAACGCCCTAATCTATAGGGACGCCACGTGTGTGATTTTATAAACTAGTTTAATACTAATAGAATAATTAATTATTAAAAACCGTGATAATATTAAAAACTTGACTAAAATAAAACACTAAAAATGGACATTATAACGGCATAAAAAGTGTGTTCCGGGAATCCCTGTTGTAAAAAGTTTTGCTAAAGAAATATGTACGACAACCATTTAAACATAAAATCAAAATACACAGCAGATACAACCAGTCTAAAACAACTCCTGGCAACTCGGCACGCAGGCCGGCGAGGTCAATATGTACATTGCTGGAGAAGACTGCCATCTCATGGTTGATCTAGCTTTTCTTTGCCTTTACCTGCACCACATAGCACCCGTGAGTCACAAGGACTCAGCAAGAAAAGTAATAATAACAATCATATAGCTTATTATTCGAATATTGTCATTTATACACAATAAAAATCAAACCATCACACTTTGTTCATAAGATGAAATCCAAATCACTACTGGCATCTGCCACGAATAAACATTAGTATACAGATATTTGGTAATACAAAACCATTATACCAATAATGGAATTCATATTCATTTAATCATATAAATAATATATATGTTACCTCATAAAGCAACCATCTTCATGACATCATGTTGCCTAATTAGGCAAGTCGATGCTTTAATCTGATGATCTTGTATTGTATCGCCTAATCAGGCAAGCCCATGCCATAGCCTGGCACCCATATGTCGCATAACTGCATCACCTAATCAGGTGAGCCTATGCCCAAAAACCTGCACCCATATATCATACAATTGCATCACCTAATCGAGTGAGCCCGTGCCACAATACGGCACCAATATATCGCATCGTCTAACTAGACGAGCTCGTACCTACGCCAGTACTTATCATGTCACTGACGCCTGTACTTACGCCCAGTACGTCGCCAGGAAAATCGCATCACCTAATCAGGTGAGCCCGTACCTACACTCGGTACTCATCATATATCACTAACGCCCGTACTTACGCCCAGTACGTTACCAGGAAAATTGCATCACCTAATCAGGTGAGCCAACATATCACATGCATAATATTATCACATTATCAATACTCAACCAATCAATCTTTTCAATATATAACAATATTAACTATATCTCAATATTAATCAATTCATAACAATACTAATTGTATTACATACAATGTACTATGCAGTACAATATACTTTTCAATATATAACAATATTAACTATATCTCAATATTGATCAATTCATAACAATACTAACGGTATTACATACAACGTACTATGCAGTACAATATACTTTTCTTACCTTTAATCCAGGTTCATACATTTCAATCAATCCAAGTGGAGAACTATCCTCGATGATCCCGGCCCTATGTCACAACAACGATAAACTAATAAGTGTTTATCCTAAAACACTGCTTATATTCACATAAGACAATCTAGGGTTTTCTACCAAACCCCGCGGTATAAATACACTAAAATAAAACTTATATTTCAGCTCTAAAACATACACCATATTGTAGAGCTCGTCTCAAGCTTCGAAACGGTATATAGAATATCCAAAACGGACACCCGAGTCAAAAGTTATGACAAAAATACGATTTCTGATCTCTTAAGAACTTCTATAAACTGTGAAATACGAAAATTTCAATTTTCGCACTCACCGAAACACTACCAAAACTTATCCAAATCACTCCAAACTTCACAGGGTGCATGTATGCCATAAATACTACCATCCTTACGTAACAGAAATAAAAATCGACCCCTTAAATGAAAAACGCCATTAACGTTCGGACTAAGCTTTAAAAAGTTCCAAACTCGATTTCTAACTCAAAAATCACTTCTAATTCAACAAGAAAATATCGAAACTAGTCCCATGACTACCCGAGAACAATTCTATAAGGTCAGAACCTTCATAACTATTCTAATTCACAAAACCCCTATACGAAACCAATTGTTTTTAAACTTAAAACGAAATTAAACCATACCTTAAGCTTCCCTCTTCAAAGATTTGCTATCCTGCTACTACCAGAGCTTAGATCGCTAAGTTTTGGATTGAAAATTGAAGAAAATAGATATAAGGGGAGAAGGTTTTATCGAAGGAGGGAGAACGAGGGTTTCGTTCGTCGTTCGTTCTGTTTCACTGATAACTTAATATATATATATATATAAAAGTTAACTTACACGTTAACTTATATATAAATAATATTATAATAATATAATAATAATAATAATAATAATAATATAATATAATATATTAATAATAATAATATAATAATATTAATAAAAACTTTATTATTAATAATTATCTTATTATTTCTTAGCCACTAAGAAATCTCTATTTTTAGGGTATTTGGTCAACTTCGAGTACCCTAAAATACCCCAATATTTCTAAAATCAACTTATCCCAATAATCTCATCAATATTTCTAACTAAAACTGTTGTGACATTTTTGGCCTCCAATCGGGTCTCCAGGGTCGCCAAACTTGAAAATATTTTTATTTCACAAATAACTCATATTATATCCACGTATTTCAAATAAATCCCCGTAATTAACAAATTACGCTTATATATCCACTTATTGAGTCTCCGGGGTCGCCGAACCTGAAATATTTTTATTCCACATATAGCTCATATTACATTCACACATGCTATATAAATCTCCGTAATTAACAAATTACGATTATTTACTCACTTATAGCAAAATTTAAATTTTATGCTGAAATAAATTAGTAGGATCATAATCCCACTTATTACCTGATTAATTCATAATATCAATATAAACCCTAATTATTTACCATTTAACTTATCGGGATATTACAACCATCCCCTCCTTATAGAAATTTCGTCCTCGAAATTTATTTAAACAATTCGGGATATTACCCCAATATTTATGATTCTAATTCTCAAATTGCTGCTTCTATCTTACTGTTTTTTTTTATAGCACTTTCTTAACTAGTAGAATTGTCTCATTTCATCTTTCTAGTCCAAAACCTGGACAAGATATTTTTCTCATATAATAAATTTGTCTGAAGTTTAACATCGTCACAACTCAGAACATGGGTCGAGTCTGATTCATATTTTCTCAACATGGAGACATGAAACACATTATATACTCCGGACAACGCAGGAGTTAAGGCTAGCTAATAGGCTACCTAGCCTATTTAATCCAGTGAACATGTATATAATAGTTCTCTTGTACCACACTTATTAAGGTACCTAACCAGTGGTACATTTAATTATCACTTTTTAAATAAACACCTCATAAGGGAAGATATTATTCTAAGATATTCTAACCTTTATCAAATATGCTCACAGTATATTTCTAATATTCTATTGATCTTCGCAGGTTACCCACCTTTCAAGAATAAAGCATTATACTATTTTCGCTTTAACTTCCATGGTTCTCAATAACCTTCTTTAATTCTTAACATCATAGCCAAAAATATCAACCTTGGAATTTTACAAGATTAGACTATTCCTTTGTATGAATTTTGTATTCTCATTTATAGTATAAATTGTCTACACTGATAGACAACATATTAACTCTGTATGTCCAATCGTTACTACTCGGTCAAAATCATAAGATCCCATAATACATAATTCATAATTATGTCTTTCTATTCCTTCTATGAGATCTCCTAAGCTGATCTACTGACTTAACTTAGTAACAAGTTAAGTATTCATTTCTGATAGATATTCAATTAGAGCACTTCTTATTTCCACTCACTTACTTGTCTCAATACCTTGTAAATTTCTGCTTATTAACACATCACTTCCTCTTAATAATTTTTGGAGCGACTACCGATTTTGCATCCTAATATGAATCTTTCTAGCGTACTTTGTCCTCACTCATACACTTCCCGGGGTGACTCCCCGAAGGATTTTCCATCTTGAGATTACCCCAACTTAAATATGCTTAACTCCAAAGTAAACTCATGGTGGGTTATCAGAAAGTAGATGCTTCTTTGTCGTTCTTAATTGTATTTCTTGCTTTCATTCTTTCATTAATAAAATTCAATTGCTATCACTCCCTTCATAAACCTCTTGCAATTCCTCATCGGTTTTTGTTCACTTAAACTCGAGGAATTCCCATCTTATTGTCAACTTAAATCTTGTTCATCTCCACTTATTTTAACTTGTATCAATTTCCCTTGAATTGACAGAACTTTTAATTAATTTTTTTTTTTTTTCCAATCATTTACGATTAACCACCATTATAAAGTAATTTGATTAAACCTATACAGTAGAGGCAACACTGCTCATACCAGGTACCCACAACTAAACTGGAAATACCCATTTCCCGAATTCTCAACTAATAACAATTAATTAAAGATCATTCCTTGATCCTGAAGTTTCTTTTCATCATCACCACTAAGGTTTCACTCCCTGATTCATATGATACCATTGCTTCTCTGCAATCATCACTATCTTCATACTTCGTTAACCACTTTAAAACTTATTCTACACTCAATTATATAACTCGTTGTTTAATAAACAACCTACTTTGTGATCCAACATCCACCAATCACTCAATTACGTGTCTATTAAATTGCATCTCAATTCATAAGCTTTTCTCCATTACGGTGAGTATGCCTTTCCATAATTGCACAATAAAGTAATCTTTTCCCAAAATGTCAATGGTCTCCTTATATACCATATTGACTATCCAGTCAATTATAAAGTACTCTCCATCATTACCGTATCACCTTAAGTAATTTAGGTAATCTTCTTTACTTCAGTGATACCACTACTCTTCCTGACGTTCTTTTATACGTTACACACTTTATGCCTCCATTGGGCCCTTACGCCCATAGAATGATGGCTCTTATACATGACTTCATCACTCTAGTTGTTTCTTGGACTGACGACTGGTCCCACGAACCAATCCAAGTGTTTCTAATGTGCTTTGCTCTGACTCGCACGCTTCATGGGAAAATTTCCTAAATGAAACCACCCCAAGTCAAGGACACTCAACCATGGAGTTCTTTCATGCCGAGCTACCAAAACAAGATGCTTCTTGCTAACATAGGTAGTCCCACGACTACATAATCTCAAAATTACTACACAATCATCACCTTCAATTCATCTGGGATTCCAGACAATACTCATAAATTGTCCCACCTTTGGTAACGCTAGATCACTTCTAAACAAAAGATTTTGTTATTTGAATCAATTAGATCGATGCCTCCATTAACTACTCATTTTCTATATTTCACTAGGGAATATCAACAATTTAACTCATATTGTCATCTTTCTAATCTGTCTATCATGTTAAATGGATTACCATTAAATAACATACATGCACAGTCCATTCAGATTTCTTGATGTCTCTAACTAAATGTACAATGTTTAATATCAATAGTAATTATGATATTGCCCATAAATTCTAACTTGAGTTGGCCGAAGGACCGATATCCCTGTCCCCTTGAGTCATAACCAGCACTTGGGCAAGACCCGTACACTTTTCTCCTTTAACATAAATCTTTCTTAACTACGTGTAGGTTCTTTTCAGATGACCCGCTACCCCATAAAAAAAAACAAGATATGGCTCTAAATTGGCTCAAATGGCGCCTTTTTGCATCTTGAACACTCAGGATAAGGTCACCATCTCTTATACTCACTTTGACCCCTATCATGGTCACCCTAGAACCTTTCGTTTTATCCCATAATTTGTGGTTCATTTAGTTTTTGCTTCTTGATCTATTAGTAAGGTGGCTTCATATATTCCACCACATCTAGTGGTACAACAGGAAGTCTCGGTAGTATAAGAACAGACACAAGATGAGCCTGCTATCTTTTCAAATCTTAGATTTATTTTTTTCTCCTTGTCGTCTAACCATGTCCTGTATAACAGAATTTACATGTTCCAAGCATTATGGTCATAAATAATTCTCTTCCATATTGTTTGCCCTGAGCCCAAATAGCTCGCTAATCAGACTATTTGATTGCCCTTACTGTATAACTTATCACATATTTAGTCCACGTCTTCTAACTATTTAAAACTCAGACGGATATTAATATCAATATGCATATACCATACACATATTCTTATCAAAATTATCAGTATGTTACTTTTCCCAACATACTTTATAATTGCCTAGGCAGGTAATCCAATAGCAAATAATATAAATACTTACTATATACCATGAGTCGACTGTCCTCGCAAAGAAATGTACATATTCGACCGGTCTTCGGGACCTTTAAAACCATGGTCGCTACGATACCAAGTTGTAACGCCCTAATCTATAGGGACGCCACGTGTGTGATTTTATAAACTAGTTTAATACTAATAGAATAATTAATTATTAAAAACCGTGATAATATTAAAAACTTGACTAAAATAAAACACTAAAAATGGACATTATAACAGCATAAAAAGTGTGTTCCGGGAATCCCTGTTGTAAAAAGTTTTGCTAAAGAAATATATACGACAACCATTTAAACATAAAATCAAAATACACAGCAGATACAACCGCCTAAAACAACTCCTGGCAACTCGGCACGCAGCCGGCCGAGGTCAATATGTACATTCTTGGAGAAGACTTGCCATCTCATGGTTGATCTAGCTTTTCTTTGCCTTTACCCGCACCACATAGCACCCGTGAGTCACAAGGACTCGGAAGAAAAGTAATAATAACAATCATATAGCTTATTATTCGAATATTTTCATTTATACACAATAAAAATCAAACCATCACACTTTGTTCATAAGATGAAATCCAAATCACTACTGGCATCTGCCACGAATAAACATTAGTATACAGATATTTGGTAATACAAAACCATTATACCAATAATGGAATTCATATTCATTTAATCATATAAATAATATATATGTTACCTCATAAAGCAACCATCTTCATGACATCATGTTGCCTAATTAGGCAAGTCGATGCTTTAATCTGATGATCTTGTATTGTATCGCCTAATCGTGCAAGCCCATGCCATAGCCTGGCACCCATATGTCGCATAACCGCATCACCTAATCGTGTGAGCCTATGCCCAAAAACCCGCACCCATATATCATACAATTGCATCACCTAATCGAGTGAGCCCGTGCCACAATCGGCACCAATATATCGCATCGTCTAACTAGACGAGCTCGTACCTACGCCCGGTACTTATCATGTCACTGACGCCCGTACTTACGCCCAGTACGTCGCCGGGAAAATCGCATCACCTAATCGAGTGAGCCCGTACCTACACTCGGTACTCATCATATATCACTAACGCCCGTACTTACGCCCAGTACGTTACCAGGAAAATTGCATCACCTAATCAGGTGAGCCCACATATCACATGCATAATATTATCACATTATCAATACTCAACCAATCAATCTTTTCAATATATAACAATATTAACTATATCTCAATATTAATCAATTCATAACAATACTAATTGTATTACATACAATGTACTATGCAGTACAATATACTTTTCAATATATAACAATATTAACTATATCTCAATATTGATCAATTCATAACAATACTAACGGTATTACATACAACGTACTATGCTTACAATATACTTTTCTTACCTTTAATCCAGGTTCATACATTTCAATCAATCCAAGTGGAGAACTATCCTCGATGATCCCGGCCCTATGTCACAACAACGATAAACTAATAAGTGTTTATCCTAAAACACTGCTTATATTCACATAAGACAATCTAGGGTTTTCTACCAAACCCCGCGGTATAAATACACTAAAATAAAACTTATATTTCAGCTCTAAAACATACACCATATTGTAGAGCTCGTCTCAAGCTTCGAAACGGTATATAGAATATCCAAAACGGACACCCGAGTCAAAAGTTATGACAAAAATACGATTTCTGATCTCTTAAGAATTTCTATAAACTGTGAAATACGAAAATTTCAATTTTCGCACTCACCGAAACACTACCAAAACTTATCCAAATCACTCCAAACTTCACAGGGTGCATGTATGCCATAAATACTACCATCCTTACGTAACAGAAATAAAAATCGACCCCTTAAATGAAAAACGCCATTAACGTTCGGACTAAGCTTTAAAAAGTTCCAAACTCGATTTCTAACTCAAAAATCACTTCTAATTCAACAAGAAAATATCGAAACTAGTCCCATGACTACCCGAGAACAATTCTATAAGGTCAGAACCTTCATAACTATTCTAATTCACAAAACCCCTATACGAAACCAATTGTTTTTAAACTTAAAACGAAATTAAACCATACCTTAAGCTTCCCTCTTCAAAGATTTGCTATCCTGCTACTACCAGAGCTTAGATCGCTAAGTTTTGGATTGAAAATTGAAGAAAATAGATATAAGGGGAGAAGGTTTTATCGAAGGAGGGAGAACGAGGGTTTCGTTCGTCGTTCGTTCTGTTTCACTGATAACTTAATATATATATATAAAAGTTAACTTACACGTTAACTTATATATAAATAATATTATAATAATATAATAATAATAATAATAATAATAATAATATAATATAATATATTAATAATAATAATATAATAATATTAATAAAAACTTTATTATTAATAATTATCTTATTATTTCTTAGCCACTAAGAAATCTCTATTTTTAGGGTATTTGGTCAACTTCGAGTACCCTAAAATACCCCAATATTTCTAAAATCAACTTATCCCAATAATCTCATCAATATTTCTAACTAAAACTGTTGTGACATTTTTGGCCTCCAATCGGGTCTCCAGGGTCGCCAAACTTGAAAATATTTTTATTTCACAAATAACTCATATTATATCCACGTATTTCAAATAAATCCCCGTAATTAACAAATTACGCTTATATATCCACTTATTGAGTCTCCGGGGTCGCCGAACCTGAAATATTTTTATTCCACATATAGCTCATATTACATTCACACATGCTATATAAATCTCCGTAATTAACAAATTACGATTATTTACTCACTTATAGCAAAATTTAAATTTTATGCTGAAATAAATTAGTAGGATCATAATCCCACTTATTACCTGATTAATTCATAATATCAATATAAACCCTAATTATTTACCATTTAACTTATCGGGATATTACATCCTTCAACTCCGCAGCTAGAGCGGCCTTGGATTCGATATCCGACTGGTGAGTCTCCTCTAGAGATCTCACCTTGGCGGCCATTTCATCCAAAGCCTCCCTGGCCTCCCGGAGGTCTCGCCTGGCCTTCTCGGCAGCCTCGGTTTGAGCCCTTAGTTCCTCCTGATGATGGGCCTCCATCCTGTCTCTCCGCTGAGCCTCGTCCCGGATCATGGCCTCCGCCTGAGCCTCCCTCCGTTTGGCCTCCTCTTCCTTGGCCTTGGCCGCTGCCTCCTGGCGCTCGGCAGCCTCCTGGTAGATCTGCCTCTCCGCTGTAAGGTCTTGGAGGACCTTCCTGACGTCGTTCATGTCCCCAAAGTCGGACAGAGCGAAGCCATGGTTTATGATGTTCCTGGAGAGGCGGCCAGCCTCAGCAGCAAGCTGAACCATAACGAAGTATAAGGAAAAACTTCTCAAAGGAAGAAAACAAAATACAAACAACAAAAAGGAAACGCAAAAAATTGCAAAGTACTTACCACTGTGAGAGAATGGTTGAGGTCCTGGTTCAGGGAAGCGCAAGTGGCAAACCGCTTGGGCGCACAACGTGTAAGCTGAGAAGCGAACTCGCCGGTCATCTCCGCGGCAAAAAGAGCCAAAGTAGGCCCTAGGAGGGGACGGAACCAGTCCGTTAAGGGGTCCAGATTGAGGTTCCACGGATCATGGTAGTCCGGGTGGTTGATGCTCGCCTCAACCTCAGCCCGCAGAATCCTCCTAAGGGCCTCCACTTCAGCATACCCCCGGGAGTACTCGTCCATAGCATAGTTGTGTTTGGCTATGCGAAGCTCCTGCCTCACCTCATCCCCCGGAATCGGGGTAAGATCGATGTGGGGAGGAGCAGGATTTTCCTCCATCGGGGAGACCCCGCCGTCTAGGCCATGGGCAGGAGTGTCGGCCCTCCGAGGCCTCTTCGGCTCGTCCTGGGCAATCATCTTGCCCTTACGCTTGCGAATCAGAGCCACTTCAGGCTCCTCCTCGTCCTCCTCTGCTACCTCCGGAGGGGCTTGAGGCTCTCCTGTACCCTCAAAGGCTTCCTCCGAGAAGCCCCACCCTTTCCCTTGGCCTTCTCCCGGAAGCACCTCCTCGTCATCCACTAAGTCAATGGTTTCGGGGGGAGCGCTGGAAGGAACCTTCAAGGAAGGGGCCGGGGGAGAGGGGGTGAAAGCCGGAGGAGCCACGGGAGTATGAACCCCGGCAAGCTGTTCCAGGATGGCATCCATGGAGGTACCCTGTTCCAAAAAAAATAAGCAAGTGTTAGAAGTTCGTGAGGAACCGCTTATAAAAGATGCAGCAAATAAGCTACTCCTACCCGAACTTCCTAATTCGGCCCTAGCAAAGTCCTGAACCTTAATGCTGGCAGCATCATCTCCAAGATAACTGTCCGAGGGCCGAAACCAGCTGGACGCTATGTAAGCCGATGGACCTAAGGGAATAGGTTCCGGAGGGCCGGAGCCCATCCGGGACCGACCTAGGTAATCTCCTAAGTTCGTAAAATAAAATTCCTTTAAACGATCCCCCCACCGGGTCGACGGCATCTTAAATCTATGGAGACGCTCGTCGAACCCTACGGGCCTATGACTGGTATATTCATCAACGGAAGGAACATAGCGAATTATCAAGGGAGACTTACCGCCGGCACCGGAAGTGCTAGCACCGGGAGCACCCGAGTTTGGTTCGGGGGCTGAAGGCTGAGGCCGGGAAGTCTGATTCTCAGAAGAACCTTCAAGACGAGGGGGCCTACCGGCGGAGTGATCCCCAATCTCTTCTTGAAGTATCTTGTCAAAAAATTTAGCTTCGGACTTCCCGCCAATGGCTTGGCTCCTTCGCACCACCGGACTCCCCACGCGAAGCCCTCTCCCAGAGGCAGCCTGGGCCTTAGAGTACGCCTTCTCCTGGGCCTTCCGGTAGAGATAATCTTGGTACTTCTTCTCTGCCGTAGCAATGAGCTCATCCCGGAAGGCCTTCTCCGCAACCGGCGCCCTCACATTGGGGCAGATGACCCGTGAGAGGTTGGAGTCATCCACGGATTGATGAGAAAGGATAAGTTTGGCCTTCCTACAATTCTCCGTGGTGACTAGGCCCCCGACATCAAGATCGGCGTGGTCGTAGGAGGCGAAGGCTTGGGCCCTTCGAAGGAAAGCCTGAGTGGGAAGCGTCCGCTGGTAAGGTGGGATCCGCACCCACTCCGTGAGAAGCTCCGGGTGGTCCACGGCCCTGAACCCGGACGAGAAGAAAAAGCGGTGGCGGTACTCCTTAACATGAGTCTGCCTATTATATGGAACCACCCCCTCGTTAGCAGGGTGGATCCGGAACCCATAAAAACCATCCTTAAGTTTGTCCCCTTTCTTGGGGACGGATACAAGTTAATAAAAATACAAAATTTCCGCCGGGCTGGGAGACCCCCAGCCACGGGCGGTGTAAAAAATGAATAAGCCTGAGAGCAGGCGGTAAGCTTGAGGAATAAGTTGGTATGGCGCAAGGCCGACAAATACAAGAAAATTCACAAAGTAATCTTGGAGCGGGAGCATGGCACCGGCCATCAAATGGGTCTGACTCCAAGCCCCGAAGCCGTCATAGTTGTGATTAGGCGTCTCCGAGTCACGAGGAGGCCGGTGGAAGGTCCCTGAGGTAGAGGGTTTGATCCCAGCCACATTAATAATGTTCTCCAGCTGGTGAGGACAAGTCAGGGTCGACCGAAGCTCGGCCGCTTCCCAACCAGTTGCACGGGACTTGTACCCCTCCTGGGCAATGGGTCCCAGAGAAACCTCCTCCAGCGTGGCCATGCTTTTCCCTTTCTTCTTCGAAGATTTTGAGCCAGAAGCAGACATTTTGTGTTTTGAGAAAAACAAAAGGGAAAAAGAAAAGCCCAGCAGTTAGGTCCCATACCAAACCCTAAATCAAGAAAAAGGGAGTGGGGGTCCCCTAACCGCTGGAAAGAGGCCCCCTCCGGACACGTGTCACCTAGGAAACTCTGGAGAGAATCCCTCAACCAGTGTCGGGTGCAGTAAAATCGCAGAAAGTGGTTTCGCAAAAAAAAAAGGAAAAAAAGAAAAGCCATTCTATGCCCTAAGCAACTGTTAAACGAAGAACACATGGCCCTCTTCAAACAGAACTGTATAACTACAACAGGGGCATGATAAATGGCGATTCTACAACTAATGCAGTAAACATAAAACAGAACTCGAAGAACTTAAACACTCACACACCCAGAAGCCTCTAAGTGCGAACCCAGAAAACGAACGAAGTAAATATAAGCATGTTATTGTCTAAGGATGCAAGAAACTTACAGTCGATCGTTGAACGGGAGGTACTGAATGTGGTTGAGTAAGAGTTGAGAAGCACTGGCAAAACCGAACACTGGAAAATTGAAGGAAGTGTCTGGGTATTAAGACAGTTCGTGCTACTTTGAGAAATTTTCTCTCTAGGAAAATCGAGCAGAAATGGCAAGGAGTGGAAAGTAACCAAAATGAAGGAAAGGTGGTGGCTTTTATAGGCAAAAGTGCATGAGGAACAGGCGTCATCACCTACCAATCGCACGGTGGGGGAGACGCACGATTCGAATTCCCAAAAGATCAACGGACCAGATCAATCTACCATTAAGGCGGTGGAAACGTTTGAGTATCCGTCTGACACCATCAATGCGCCGCATCAATCATGGGGCGTGAAACGAATCGACCTCTGCAAAAGCGAATCATCGCATTTAATGCCATTATCAGACGCACCTCCACGCGCCCCCAAGTTCGTATCAGAAGACCGAGGAGGCGGCTGGAGACATTCCTGCAAAAAGCAAATCGCTGCATTAAATGACATCATTTAATTTGCCCCCACGCGCTCCAGGCTCGAGCTAGGGAAACGAGGAGTCGACCGGAGACACTTGAACAAGCCTTGGTTTATTTTTACTAAGTAAACAAGGCTTGGGGGGTAAATGTTGCTCCAAAATTCGCCCAAAATACGTGGACCAGTCGAGAGGGGACACGTGGATCAGATAACTTGGAAAGATTTGCTAAGTCTTTGTGCGCCACTAGGAAGCGCCGTTACCATGGGTCCCGGAGGAGGCACCCGGAGTCCAAGGTACTCCAGGAAGCTAGTATAGCGTGAAGGCTCTCCGGGATATGTCAGGTCTCTCCCGAGCAATCAAGTCGCATTTAATGCTGCATGGGAGGAAGCGTGTTGGGACTGTAACACGCAATAAAGTCTGACGGCACAACCCCCAAACAGCAGCGCTACAGTAATGATCATTTAAGTCTAGCGACGGCTACTCTGCGAAGAGTCACGTCAATCACAAGGCAAAAAGGACATTCTCCATAAAAACCCTACAGCACCTAGGGATTTGACCATGCATCACCCATGGTATATTCATCGGAAAGGCCCAACTTTATGGATACTTACAGACACATGTGTAAGAATAATTCTAGGGATTACCCCACCAAAACACTATAAATACCCCCTCAAAGCTCATTTAATGGGGTCGAGAATCTTGGTTTGCAAAAGAGCAAGAAGAGAAAATACCCACCAAGAACATTCTCTGTATTTATGAGAAAAACATTCTCTCAAGTGTAGAATCTGTATTAAATACATCCATTAATAACAGTGGCTCGTGGACTATAAGGCTCATTAACGCCCCAACCACGTAAAAAATCTTCATCTCACTTTCTTACAGCTCCTTATTATAATTATATTTTAATAGTTGCCGAAAACCTCGGTCAACATTAAGTATAAAAGAAACTTAATTATTAATTCTCATTTAATACTAGGAAAAATATTCTATAATTAAGTTGGTCCAAAATAAATTAAAATAAACAATTAATTTACAACTCAAAATATTTTCCTAATTTAATATTAGAAAATATAACTAGTACTAGAAATAACTATCTAGAATATATATCATTAACTAAGTGTTTTTCTAAAATTAACTTTAAAATATTAAAATGAAAAATAAATTTCATATATTTTAAAAGTTAATTATGTTGCTAATTCAATTTTAATTAGGTTAGACTAATATAATTAACCTAATACAATTATTTAAATAAGGCAAATGGGCCTTCACAATTGGGGTAGTTCATGTGAGGGAGAGCTGGGTTCACTATGTCGTATCCACTGCTATTGGCCCCCTAACTCTCACACAAGGCCCAAAAGAGAGGAATTTAACCTTTAAATAAACAATTGTTTTTCATTAAATAAGCCCAAATCTAATTGGGCCTAAATAAATTTACTTATGTCAAAATTTATTTTGGCAACCTAGTCCATTTACTTAGTTAACTTAAATGGGCTTCCTATATGCATCTAAGCCCAATAGCAAACATATAGGCTCACACAGGTCAAATGATTTGGATGGGCCCTATCATGTTATTAGGTTTACACAGATGAAAGAAGTACAAAATTTACCTGTTACAAATTATTTATAAGATCTATTGAAAATTGGACTATGATTAAAATCAAATTATTGGATCTGTCAACAAGTTAATCATAGCAATTTATATCAAATAAATAATAGGTTTGTTAAAAAAAAATTGAATAAACAATATAAATAAATAAACAAATATTGTCCATGTAACAGTATGTGAAATAAGATATTAATATAATTAAATTATTATTCTTAAACTAACCAACTAAATTTTGAAAATTTAGGGTTGTTAAAAACAACCCTTAAAAATCTCAAAATTCAAATTCAAAAATGAAAACTAATTTTTTATTTGAATTATTTTTATCAAATTAAATTAAATATAAAATAAGATCAATTATTTGAAAAAAAAAATATGTAACGCCCTAATGCTAAGGCACGCTACCGTGCTTTTTTAATTATTGTGCAATCTTTGCTAATCAAAGAAATTTCTCGAAAAACGTGTCAATTTAAAATTTTTGCTTTAAATATTAAACTTTGTAATATAATATAATATTTACAAATCCCGGGATCCCGATTTCAAACTTCGTAAAATTTACTTTTTAAACTTTACATTTCAAAATACATAATTCACAGGTCGCACAGCGACTTTCAAAATATAACACCCAGATGTCCCGAGACCGAACACTCCAGGTCGCGCCGCTTGACATGTACAATCTCACCCGAGCTCAGGTTCATTCCTGTTCAGCCTTCGCCTTTCCTTTACCTACACATGGAAGTAGAAACTGTGAGTCAACAGACTCAGTAAGAAATGCATATAACATACCATATAATTTCCGACCTGTAAATAGGCGCCCATACACCTATTTACAGAGCTTAACAGATGAGTATGAACGTTCGATACCAGGGTACAACCACTATACCACATTCACATCGTACCTCACTGTATGAGTGTTGGTAGGGTTTATCCCGATCACTGAGTAACACTGAGTGATGTACCACACACCTTAGCATTTTCCCATGCTTGTGTTGGTATCACTGTATCGTACTCACAATCACAACAATCACTGTACCAATACACTCTATAACTTATTCATACAAGTGTTGGTAGTGTTTAACATAATTCAAGCATGCATATATAAACACATATACACACATTCAGATAATCATATCATACATTATACACAGTTCTTACCTGTTTTCCGAATTCAAGTGTGTTGGCCGACCTGAACGAAATTCACGTGCTAGATGGATGCCCTAATCACAATAATAGTAATACAGATGGGTGACTCGCTAAATCACTTTCCGGGACTTAAAACTTGAAACTAAAAGTTTCCCTATCCATAAACTTCATGGCAATACCCTAAATATCTCAAAATTGGCCAAAACTAGGGTTCTGGAAATTCCCCCAACAGGTAGACCGGTTCCCAATCGGCATCCCGGTTCTGGGTCACCAACCGGTCGACCGGTTGGTACAGGCCACCCAGAACCGGAATTCCGGTTCTACTACTGGGAACCAAAAATCACCCCCCTTGATTCAATTCAATCCCAAACCTTACCAAACTCTCCAGTATACCTATACAATGCATACACAATGATTTCCAGGCAGTAATTCTCAGAATAAACCATCACAACTCAAGTTGCCATTAATGAACAAAGCTTTGCTCTTAGAACTTAAACTTGTATAAAACCAACAACACACTGTAAAACCAGCTACTAGGAGTTAAAATCAACTCAAAAGAACCCTAAAATTTGAACCCTAAACCTACCTAAACCTAACAGCCACTATATCACAAATTCATTAATTCAAACTAACATAAAACTTGAAAATTCACATATTCAAGGATTCTAGGGTTTACCTTAGTTAAATCCTCCTTGATTCCTTGCTAAATCTCAGAAAAACAAGATGAAAATTCTGGTTTAGGTCCTTGGTTTGTCCCAGCCGAAAGCAAGAGAAAGAGAGTTCAAGAGATAATCCAATTTTCCAATTTTTCTTCTTTATCTCTTAATTTCTCAAAGGGTTTTTTAATTAAATCTTGCTGAAAAGAAATGTGCTAGGTGTCACACACTCATGGCAGCCACCTAATCCACCTTAACAAAAGACTAAAATGCCCTTTAGACTTAAACTAGGGTATTTCTTTGAAACTAGGGGTAAAATGGTCAATTTCCATAACCCCGCTCAATCCCGATAATTTATTTTCTCTAAAATATTCCCCACCATGAAATAGGGTTCTAAACTTACCCATGTGATCAATCTAGCCATCCATCGCATTTTCCGTTGTCGCCGAGCAAAAATTACAAAATTAACATATTTCACATATAAGCTAAATAATACCCCTAGAGTTTAATAAAATCTCCGGAATTGACAAATTATAACTCTAATATTTATTTCTAAATATTGGGGTCCACATTAAAAATTAATTCACAAATAATAATAAAATAATAAAAATTAGTGCTAATTGCCTTTTCTAATCCACATTACTAGAGCGGTCATTACAATTATCCCCCCGTTAATAGGATTTCGTCCCCGAAATCTAACCTGAATAGCTCTGGATGTTGAGTCCTCATATCTGACTCCAATTCCCAGGTGGCTTCTTCCACCTTACTGTTCCTCCAAAGCACTTTAACTAGTGCAATAGTCTTGTTACGAAGAACTTTTTCTTTTCTATCCAAAATCTGAACAGGTTGCTCTTCATAGGATAAGTCTGGTTGTAGTTCAAGGGCTTCATAACTCAAGACATGAGTCGGGTCTGACACGTATTTCCTTAACATAGAGATGTGAAATACATCATGAACAGCTGATAATGCTGGTGGTAAGGCTAGCCGATACGCTACCTGCCCGACCTTCTCGAGTATCTGAAATGGCCCAATGAACCTAGGGCTTAACTTACCCTTCTTCCCGAAGCGCCTAATACCCTTCATGGGTGAAACTCGCAGGAAAACATGTTCCCCTGCCTGAAATGTGACATCTCTGCACTTCGGATCAACATAACTTTTCTGCCTGCTTTGAGAAGCAAGCATCCGAGCCTTGATCTTATCAATAGCTTCATTGGTCCTTTGCACTAACTCTGGACCCAGGTACTTCCTTTCTCCTGTCTCGTCCCAATGAATAGGAGAACGACATTTTCTACCGTATAACATCTCATAGGGAGCCATCCCTATTGTACTTTGGTAGCTGTTGTTGTAGGAGAATTCAATTAAAGGCAAGTACTTACTCCATGAACCCTCAAAGTCCATGGCACAGGCTCGCAGTAGGTCTTCCAAAATCTGGATAGTTCTTTCTGACTGACCATCAGTCTGAGGGTGAAAGGCTGTACTAAACTTTAACTTGGTACCCATAGCCTTCTGAAGACTCACCCAAAACTTCGATGTGAACTTTGGATCCCTATCTGACACAATAGATTTAGGGGCTCCATGGAGACGAACTATCTCCTTCACATACAATTCAGCATACTGATCCACTGAATAGGTAACTTTCACTGGTAGAAAGTGAGCCGACTTTGTAAATCTATCCACAATGACCCATACAGAATCATACATCCCTGTAGTTCTAGGTAATCCAGTTACAAAGTCCATTGCGATGTCCTCCCACTTCCATTCTGGAAGGATTAAAGGTTGCAATAACCCGGCTGGCCTCTGATGTTCGGCCTTAATCCGCCGGGCAGGTTAAACACTTGGACACATAGTCCACTACATCTCTTTTCATCCCATACCACCAGAAGTAGGGTTTCAAATCCTGATACATCTTGGTGGTTCCCGGATGCAACGAATAAGGCGTGGTGTGAGCTTCATCCAGTATTTCTTTCTTAAGCTCATCAACACTAGGAACACAAACTCGAGCTTTATATAACAACATTCCACTGCTCGAGACTGAAAAGCCTCTAGGCCGACCAGCCACTACT
Organism: Cannabis sativa; assembly: GCF_029168945.1. NCBI lineage: Eukaryota > Viridiplantae > Streptophyta > Magnoliopsida > Rosales > Cannabaceae > Cannabis > Cannabis sativa. Next base: position 38,667,851 of record NC_083606.1, on the reverse strand, counting down.
TCATCTCGAACTTTAACTAGCTCGGGATCTTCTAGTTGTGCCTTTCTGATTCTCTCCAACAGATCAGATTGGAGGGTTAAATTGTGTAATTTCCCGACCACGAACTCAATTCCTGCACTAACCATTTCCGAGGCTAGTTGTGGGGCTATCATAACCGTAGTGCACACTTGCCCGGGACCCTTTCTGCTCAGAGCATCGGCCACAACATTGGCTTTCCCGGGGTGATACAGTATTTCGCAATCGTAGTCTTTAACTAACTCCAACCACCTTCTCTGCCTCATATTCAAATCTTTTTGGGTGAAAAAGTATTTAAGACTTTTATGATCCGTATAAATCTCACACTTTTCACCGTAAAGATAATGTCGCCAAATCTTTAAAGCAAAAACCACAGCAGCGAGCTCTAAATCATGAGTTGGGTAACGCTGCTCATAATCTTTCAGTTGACGAGAGGCATAAGCTATGACTCTGTCAGCTTGCATCAGAACACATCCCAGACCCTGTCTGGATGCATCACAATACACAACAAATTTCTCTTCATCTGATGGCAAAGCTAACACCGGAGCTGTTATCAAACGTTGCTTCAACTCCTGAAAACTTGACTCACACTTATCTGACCACACAAATCTCTGATTTTTCTTGGTCAGTTCAGTTAGGGGCATAGAAAGTTTAGAAAATCCTTCGACGAAACGTCGATAATACCCTGCTAACCCGAGTAAACTTCGAACTTCTGTCACAGACTTGGGCCTCGGCCAACTCTTCACTGATTCTATCTTATTTGGATCAACCATAATTCCATTTTTCCCAACAATATGACCCAGAAAGGACACCTCGGACAACCAAAATTCACACTTTTTGAACTTGGCATACAGCTTGTGATCCCTAAGTCGCTGTAACACAATTCGAAGATGACGCTCGTGCTCCTCTTCTGACTGAGAGTATACAAGAATGTCATCGATAAACACTATAACGCAGTTATCGAGGAAATCCTTGAACACCCTATTCATGAGATCCATAAAGGCCGCAGGAGCATTAGTCAATCCGAACGACATTACTAGAAACTCATAATGCCCATATCTGGTTCTAAAAGCAGTCTTTGGTATGTCCTCCTCCCGAAGTCTGAGTTGATGATAACCAGACCGTAAATCAATCTTCGAAAACACTATCTTTCCCTGAAGCTGATCGAACAGATCATCGATCCTAGGCAACGGGTACTTGTTCTTAATCGTCAGCTTGTTTAGTTCCCGATAATCAATACACATTCTGAGGGAACCATCTTTCTTTTTCACAAAAAGAACCGGAGCTCCCCAGGGCGATACACTGGGTCGAATAAACCCAATATCAAGCATCCCCTAAAGTTGTAACTTAAGCTCCTTGAGTTCTGCTGGAGCCATCCTATAGGGAGCTTTAGAAACAGGTTCGACTCCAGGTGCCAAATAAATTACAAAGTCAATCTCTCGCTGTGGCGGCAATCCCGGCGATTCCTCGGGAAACACATCAAGAAAATCTTTCACCACCCGGACTACCTCAGGCCCAAATGTTTCAGGTCTGTTGGAGTCAAAAACTACCGCTAGAAATCCTACACAACCATTGCATAGTAAATCCCTAGCTCTCAGCACAGAAATAACCGGGATCCGAGACCCCTGAACCGATCCAACATAAACAAATGGATCTTCACCTTCCGGCTGAAAAGTCACCATTTTACGCCTACAATCTATACTGGCCGAATACTTGGATAAAAAATCCATTCCCAGTATAATATCAAACTCAGTTAATTTCAATTCTATAAGGTCAGTACTCAATTCCCTATCTTCGATCCTAATCGGCATAGACCTAATGCGCCTATTAGAGATAACCAATTCCCCGCTAGGCATTAGGGTTCCAAACCCTCTTTCTAAAATATCACAAGGCCTACCCAAAAGATCAATCACTCTTGTAGCCACATATGAACGTGTAGCTCCCGAGTCAAATAATACTGTAAATAACAAGTTGTTGACGGGAAGCTGACCTGTCACATGAAGGACCGGCTGCAGCATCAGCTTGGGTAATGGCAAACACACGAGCAGGAACCGGTTTCACCTCAGCTTTCGGCTCCTCTTTCTTTGCCTGGGGGCAATCTTTCTTGAAATGCCCCACCATGCCACACAGGAAGCATGTCTTCCGGTTACACTCTCCCGGATGATGTTTCTTGCACCTTGGACACTCAGGATAAGAGTAACCCTGGCGTCCTCCTCTGCCTTGGTTCCCACGGAACCGCTTACTTTGCCCCGAGCCACCAGAAGCTGGAACAACTTTTCTTTTCTGCTCAGTGGTGGAGTCACCACCAACACTCGGAGTCACCCAGGGCTCCTGAAGAAATTTTGCTGCACCCTCGGCTCTCAAAGCCTTCTCAACCATATCTGCATACGTGGTTGCTTCAGTAGTGGTAATGACCAGATCATGCCGGATCTTTGCACTCAAACCCGCTAAATATTTTTCTTTCTTACTGAAGTCAGTGGGCACAATTCCTGCTGCCAACTTAGCCAACCGATCAAACTTCGTTGTGTACTCAGTGACTGACATTCCCTCAGTCTGAACTAGATCAGTGAACTCTTTCCGCTTTGCACTGCGGACCGCTTCGTTGTAATACTTGGAGTTAAATAACTCCCTAAATTCTTCCCAGGTCATCAGCGTGACGTCCCGAGTGAGGGTTATCAACTCCCACCACACGAGAGCATCTTCCTGAAACTGGAAAGTGGCGCAGGTCACCAGATCATTTCCAACCACTCCCATAAAGTTAAGAATGCGTTCAATCATTGAAAGCCACTGCTCGGCCTTCATCACATCAGGGCCTCCCAGAAACACTGGAGGTGCCTGTTTCCGAAATCTTTCGTACAACGGTTCCATACGGTTGCCAACAACAGGTTGTTCTGCTGGCACCGCAGGAACTGCAACAGCCTGAACCACTTGAGGAGGCACAGCAGGAGGACCCTGCTGCCTCAATCTTTGGATTTCTTCGTCTTGCTGACGGATTCTATCTAGCATTTCAGCAAATCTTTGCTCCCAGTCAGGAGGAGCTTGAGGTGGATTTACAGGGCGACCACCCTGAGCTCTGCCACGGCCACGGCCGCGACCACGAGGATTTTGAGGATTCCCCTGACCGCCTCCGGTCTTAACCATGCCACCCTGACTTCTTGTATTTCGCGGGGCGTCCATTTAATAGGACTTAGCCTGCGAATCCATAAGCCAGGCAGGTTAGACAGCGATCAAAATTAACACCGCTCTTAATAACTTAAAGGCAACACACTTTCTTTTCTTTTTAAGGAAATATATTTAATTTAAATCTAATATGCTTCCTAACATGCTTTCACATCACACTTATTTAAAATACTAAACAAGTACAGGCTTACTTAACCGTGAACCGAGCTTTCTCTGATGAAGATTGTACATGTCATAGCAAGCTTCGGTAGACAAACCTGGCGGCACTGATACCAAAGTTGTAACGCCCTAATGCTAAGGCACGCTACAGTGCTTTTTCAATTATTGTGCAATCTTTGCTAATCAAAGAAATTTCTCGAAAAACATGTCAATTTAAAATTTTTGCTTTAAATATTAAACTTTGTAATATAATATAATATTTACAAATCCCGGGATCCCGATTTCAAACTTCGTAAAATTTACTTTTTAAACTTTACATTTCAAAATACATAATTCACAGGTCGCACAGCGACTTTCAAAATATAACACCCAGATGTCCCGAGACCGAACACTCCAGGTCGCGCCGCTTGACATGTACAATCTCACCCGAGCTCAGGTTCATTCCTGTTCAGCCTTCGCCTTTCCTTTACCTACACATGGAAGTAGAAACTGTGAGTCAACAGACTCAGTAAGAAATGCATATAACATACCATATAATTTCCGACCTGTAAATAGGCGCCCATACACCTATTTACAGAGCTTAACAGATGAGTATGAACGTTCGATACCAGGGTACAACCACTATACCACATGCACATCGTACCTCACTGTACGAGTGTTGGTAGGGTTTATCCCGATCACTGAGTAACACTGAGTGATGTACCACACACCTTAGCATTTTCCCATGCTTGTGTTGGTATCACTGTATCGTACTCACAATCACAACAATCACTGTACCAATACACTCTATAACTTATTCATACAAGTGTTGGTAGTGTTTAACATAATTCAAGCATGCATATATAAACACATATACACACATTCAGATAATCATATCATACATTATACATAGTTCTTACCTGTTTTCCGAATTCAAGTGTGTTGGCTGACCTGAACGAAATTCACGTGCTAGATGGATGCCCTAATCACAATAATAGTAATACAGATGGGTGACTCGCTAAATCACTTTCCGGGACTTAAAACTTGAAACTAAAAGTTTCCCTATCCATAAACTTCATGGCAATACCCTAAATATCTCAAAATTGGCCAAAACTAGGGTTCTGGAAATTCCCCCAACAGGTAGACCGGTTCCCAATCGGCATCCCGGTTCTGGGTCACCAACCGGTCGACCGGTTGGTACAGGCCACCCAGAACCGGAATTCCGGTTCTACTACTGGGAACCAAAAATCACCCCCCTTGATTCAATTCAATCCCAAACCTTACCAAACTCTCCAGTATACCTATACAATGCATACACAATGATTTCCAGGCAGTAATTCTCAGAATAAACCATCACAACTCAAGTTGCCATTAATGAACAAAGCTTTGCTCTTAGAACTTAAACTTGTATAAAACCAACAACACACTGTAAAACCAGCTACTAGGAGTTAAAATCAACTCAAAAGAACCCTAAAATTTGAACCCTAAACCTACCTAAACCTAACAGCCACTATATCACAAATTCATTAATTCAAACTAACATAAAACTTGAAAATTCACATATTCAAGGATTCTAGGGTTTACCTTAGTTAAATCCTCCTTGATTCCTTGCTAAATCTCAGAAAAACAAGATGAAAATTCTGGTTTAGGTCCTTGGTTTGTCCCAGCCGAAAGCAAGAGAGAGAGAGAGTTCAAGAGATAATCCAATTTTCCAATTTTTCTTCTTTATCTCTTAATTTCTCAAAGGGTTTCTTAATTAAATCTTGCTGAAAAGAAATGTGCTAGGTGTCACAAACTCATGGCAGCCACCTAATCCACCTTAACAAAAGACTAAAATGCCCTTTAGACTTAAACTAGGGTATTTCTTTGAAACTAGGGGTAAAATGGTCAATTTCCATAACCCCGCTCAATCCCGATAATTTATTTTCTCTAAAATATTCCCCACCATGAAATAGGGTTCTAAACTTACCCATGTGATCAATCTAGCCATCCATCGCATTTTCCGTTGTCGCCGAGCAAAAATTACAAAATTAACATATTTCACATATAAGCTAATAATACCCCTAGAGTTTAATAAAATCTCCGGAATTGACAAATTATAACTCTAATATTTATTTCTAAATATTGGGGTCCACATTAAAAATTAATTCACAAATAATAATAAAATAATAAAAATTAGTGCTAATTGCCTTTTCTAATCCACATTACTAGAGCGGTCATTACAAAATATCTTCAATATCATTTTCAAATCTTATAATTTAATAAAATTAAAATAATAAAATAAACCAATTTTAAAATAAATGTGGTTAGATAATTACTATTTTATGAATTAAATAATAAATAAATAATAATTATCCTAATTATATATCAAAATATCTTAAATTAAGCATAATTCAAATTTCTACAAAAATATCTAAGTTATTTAAATATTTAAAATATAATTTATAAACTTCCAATAAGTAAAAAAAATGATATAAAATAGTAAAATATCATTTTCAAATTTATAATTTATAAATAATTAAATATTCATCAAAATAACAAATAAAAAATTTGAATTTTAAAATATTATGGTTAGAATATCTATAAAAATATCTAAGTTAATTTCAAATTTATTAATTATTTAATTTGTCATATAAGATAATTTTAATATAATATTTCAAATAAAAAAGATAAAGTGATCTTTTAATTTAAAATATGTTAAATATCAAAATATCTAATCTTATAATTAAATAATATATAAATATTAAAGAAATTAACAAATTTTTAAATCTGACCATAATTTAAAAAAAATAAAATAATCAATTTTTTAATTTAAACCTCAAAATATCAAAACTAATAACAATCTATTGAAAAATAAATATTATTAATTTAAAATATGATATTTAAGTTCAAATATAATTAAAAATAATATTTTATTTTAATTTTGGAGTTTGAAAATTGGAAAAATCAGATTTTTGGGGAAAAATCCCACAAAAATCGCAAATTGGGTGAAGGCGGCCTCGTAGGCTGCACGTGCAGCCTCCACAGGCTGCAAATGGCCTATTACACACGCGAATAGAGGAGTTGCAGCCTCCTTGACCGAGAAATCTCGGTCAGCCGCAGGCTGCATGTAACACCCTAACTAGCATAGGCGTATTACGTGATTTTTAAACATATTGTGCAGCTCGTTGCTAATCAACGAGGTTTATAAAAATCGTGATTAATTAAAATTTTTGCTTTTCAATGTGACTATTTATAAAAAATTTCATATTTTATAAAAAATTCTATGTGACTATTTATAAAAAATTTCATATTTTATTTCATTTTATTTTTTTGTAAGGAATTTCATATTTTATTAAATATTTATTATCTATTAATTTCTCTCTTTATTTTGTAGGTGATCTATTAGTGGGGCGGAAGTGACAACTCTCTAGTTTCAACTGGGTTCTTTTTCAGTTTTCCAGGCAGTAGCAGTTGCGTTACTAGTAATTTTGCGTTGGGCTCAAGATGTGGGACTTCCCGTGGAGAGGGTTTTTTCTGATTCACTTTCTTTGGTCTCAACTTTGGAGGGTCTGACATTGTACTTGCATGAACTGGGGGTTATCTTTTCTGATATTAAAGTTTTATTGTCTAGTTTTCCTGGGACATCTCTCTCTCATGTGCAGCAACTTTATTGTTGAGGCTCATAGATTGGCTAAGCATGCCTTTAGGATAGACAATGAACTTTCTTGGATGAAAGAAACCTCCCCACCTTTTGTGTAACTTTTGTTACCCTTGTTATTTTAACCTTTATCGGTTACCACAAAAAAAAAATTTGCTTTTCAATTAAACTTATAAAATATTTATACAAAAATACTGGGGATCCCGATTACAAAATACTTTACAAAAGTTTACTATCTAATACAAAATACTTGTCGCCTAGCGACTAATTACATAAGCACTGTTGTCCCGAGGATCGTACGCTCCAGGCCTAACCGCCCCGACATGTACAATCTTCATCGGCTCATCCTCACGGTTCCTCAGCCTTGGCCTTGCCCTTACCTACACATGAACATAGCACTGTGAGTCAACAGACTCAGTAGGAAAAGCATAATCATATTCATACATCAATCCCGAGTTATGATCAGACACCCATACCCCTGACCATAACCCTAACTGTCGTGTCCCACACGATACTGAGTCCCGAACGTTCATAAGACGGTACTATTGACAAGTAACAGCCTATACTCGGTACACTGGTCATACTCCAGCTGCTAGTCATACTCTAGCCTGTACCGATGTGTTACAGTATCAGCCTATACTCGGTTCACTGGTCATACTCCAGCTGCTAGTCATACTCTAGCCTAACCGATGTGACACAGTCGGATGGTACGAAGCCAACATACATATCTAATGTAATCTAACAGGCTTCCTAACATGCATGCTAAACATGTAATACATATGCATACTGTTATACTAATCTTACCTAAATTCTGAATTCAGGTGTGCCGGTCAACCTGAGTGGAACGAACTGCACGGCGGTTTACAGGCTCCTAAACCATAACAATCACAACACTATTAAGTGATACGCTAAATCACTTCCCGGGGACTTAAACTAGAAACTATAAGTTTCCCTATCGATAAAAATCATGGCAATACCCCAAATAATATAAAAACGAGCAAAACTAGGGTTCCTGAAAATCCCCCAACTAGCAGACCGGTTCTGCAACCGGAATTCCGGTTCTAGGAATTCCTGAACCCCATCCGAAATTTTGGATGCACAACCGGAATTCCGGTTCCCCGCAGGAAACATGCAAAAATTCATAACTTGCTCAAATCAAATCCTATTCAAACAAAACCTTCCAGACCTGTTCTAAATACCCCATAGAACATTTCTAAAGCATCAAAACCATCCAGAAAACACAGATTCGAAAATCACAATTAAAGCTCCAAGCTTTGAGTTCAAAACTCAAACTTGGTTAAATCTCACTAACATGCATCAAAACTTGATTAAAACCACATAATCATGCATAATAAAACTGCAGAAAATGAACTCAAGCACCAACAATCTCTACAGCAACTAATTTCACATTTTCACTTTGAAAAACCATAGTTTTGAGTAAAAGTTTCTAAGCTTGAATCAAAGCAACAAACATGCATCATAATCAGCTCTAATCTACTCAAATAATCATGAATAAACTTCTGTAAACATCATAAAATCACAGTAACAATATCAACCCAAACTAAGCATGCAAACCACTTTCTTTTCATAATTTTCAACAAATTCCAGAGAGAAAGATTAGGATCTAACCTAGCTTGATTAGAACACCAAAAAGGAGATGAATTCACAAGAAAAAATCCAATGATCCTTGCTGCTCAAGGAGGCCGACAAGAGAGAAAGAGAGAGCTTTGAGAGAAAATTGGTTTTTCTTTTAACTTTTCTAATTTTTGAAAATAAAAGATAAATGCAATACGAATTATATATTCAGCCAATAATAGACATAATAAACATTTAATTTCCAATTACTAATTCCATAAAAGGACAAAACATTAATGGGGCAAAATGACCATTTTGCCCCTCCACACTAAAATAACATAAAGGGTACTAAAAGGATATTTTGGGAAATTCTAAATTCCCGACCACTCCCGACATTCCCAATGTCTAAATAACCGTCCCCGAATACTAACATACTAAGTTGTGATTTTACTGAGCCAAACACCGAGTTCCATGTTACCGGGCACCGGAAATACAAAATTATGAAATTCACTATATGACATAAATACATTTCAGAATTCAATAATAACAGTATAAATAATTATTTAAATATCTATAAATAATTTTCATAATTAAACATAATTAACTGCTAATTTCCAAATTAAACTAAGCGATCTTTACAACTATTCCCCCCTTAAAAGGATTTCGTCCTCGAAATCTAACCTGAACAACACTTGATATTGAGCTCTCATATCTGACTCTAGCTCCCAGGTGGCTTCCTCCACCTTGCTGTTTCTCCAGAGTACCTTGACCAAAGCTATGGTCTTATTTCAAAGGACTTTATCCTTTCTATCCAGGATCTGCACTGCTGTTCTTCGTATGACATATCTGGCTGCAGTTCAAGGCTCTCATAACTGAGTATATGAGAAGGATCTGAAACGTATGTTCTCAACATGAAGACATGGAATACGTTGTGAACTGCTGATAAAGTTGGAGGCAACGCTAACCGGTATGCCACCTGACCTATCTTCTCGAGAATCTCGAAAGGTCCTTTAAATCTAGGGCATAACTTGCCTCTTTTCCCGAAACGTTTGATCCCCTTCATTGGAGACACTCGTAAAAACACATGGTCCCCTACTTGGAACTCAACATCTATGCGTTTTGGATCTGCGTAACTTTTCAGTCTACTCTGTGAGGCAAGCATTCTACCTTTTATTTTCTCAATTGCCTCATTGGTCCGCTGCACTGACTTCGGACCTAGGTATTTCCTCTACCATGTCTCATCCCAATGGATGGGAGATCTACACTTCCTACCGTATAACAGTTCATAGGGAGCCATCCCTATCGTACTCTGATAACTGTTGTTGTAAGAAAATTCTATCAACGGTAGATACTTATTCCAAGAGCCTTCAAATTCTTCTTCATACCACTCTGATAACTGTTGTTGTAACAACCCTGCTGGTCTCTGATGTTCAGCCTTAATCTGTTGACAAGTGAGGCATCTCGATACGAATTCTACCAAATTCTTCTTCATACCGCTCTACCAGAAGTACGGTTTAAGATCCTGGTACATCTTGGTGGTGCCGGGATGCAGAGAATAAGGGGTAGAATGAGCCTCTTCAAAGATCTCATTCCTGAGTTCCATACTACACGGAACACAAACCCTAGCTTTATACAGAAGCATCCTGTTGTCTGACACTGAAAAATCCCTGGCTTGACAAGCCAAAACCTCATCTCTGATTTTTACTAACTCTGGATCAGTCATCTGAACGACTTTAATTCTTTCCAACAGATCAGATTTCAGCGTCAAGTTGTGAAGCTGACCTACCACAAACTCAATGCTGGATCTAACCATGTCTTCTGCTAACTGAGGTGAGATCTGAATCATGCTAGCTACCTGCCCGGGACCCTTCCTGCTCAGGGCATCGACCACTACATTGGCCTTCCCAGGGCGATAGAGAATCAACCAGTCATAATCTTTCACTAGTTCCAACCAACGCCTCTGTCTCATATTCAAATCTTTCTGAGTAAAGAAATATTTGAGACTTTTATGGTCGGTATAAATTTCACACCTTTCTCCGTAAAGGTAATGCCGCCAGATCTTCAAGGCAAAAACTACTGCGGCCAACTCTAGATCATGAGTCGGGTATCGCTGTTCATAATCCTTTAACTGACGGGAGGCATAAGCGATAACCCGATCAGCTTGCATCAGCACACATCCCAGACCCTGTCTGGATGCATCACAATAAACTACAAATTTCTCTTTTTCTGAAGGCAAAGCTAGCACTGGAGCGGTAATCAACCTCTGTTTCAGCTCTTGAAAGCCAGTCTGACCAGACAAACCGCTGATTCTTCTTCGTGAGTTCAGTTAAGGGTGTTGAAATTTTAGAAAACCCTTCCACGAACCGACGATAGGCACCGGCTAAACCCAAGAAGCTTCTAATTTCTGTCACTGTCTTCGGTCTTGGCCAATCCCTGACGGATTCTATTTTCCCGGGATCCACCTTGATCCCATCTTTGCTAACAATGTGCCCTAAGAAAGACACCTGAGACAGCCAAAATTCACATTTCTTGAATTTGGCATAAAGCTTGTGTTCCCGAAGCCGTTGCAAAACCATCTGAAGATGTAATTCATGCTCCTCTTCTAATTGAGAGTACACAAGGATGTTGTCGATAAACACAATAACACAGATATCGAGGAAATCCTTGAATACTCTATTCATCAAATCCATAAATGCTGCAGGAGCATTGGTTAGTCCAAACGACATAACCAAGAATTCGTAATGTCCATACCTAGTACGGAAAGCTATCTTCGGAATGTCCTCCGCTCGGATTTTCAACTGATGATAACCCCATCGGAGATCAATCTTGGAAAAGACCGTCTTCCCCTAAAGTTGATCGAACAGATCATCGATCCTAGGTAGTGGATATTTATTCTTCACTGTTAGCTTGTTTAATTCCCGATAATCGATGCACATTCTCATAGTTCCATCCTTCTTCTTAACGAACAAAACCGGAGCTCCCCAGGGTGACACACTAGGCCGTGTAAACCCTATGTCAAGCAACCCATGAAGCTGAATCTTTAACTCCTTAAGCTCAGCTGGAGCCATTCTATACGGAGCCTTGGAAACCGATTCCACTCTGGGTGCCAAGTCTATAACAAAATCAATCTCCCGCTGAGGTGGTAAACCTGGAAGTTCTTTGGGAAAGACATCTAAAAATTCCGAACCACCTTGATGTCCTCTGGCCGAGTGTTGTCCATCACCACGGCCAGAAACCCTAAACACCCGCCATGCAGTAACTCCTTAGCTGTCATGGCCAAAATCACCGGGATCCGAGATCCCCGAACTTAACCAACAAACACAAATGGTTCTTCACTTTCCGGTTGGAAGATCACCATCTTCCTCTTGCAATCAATACTAGCTGAGTATTTAGATAGGAAATCCATTTCTAAAATAATATCAAAATCTACAAGCCTCATCTCTATCAAGTCAGCACTTAACTCTCTACCATCTATTCTGATCGGCATAGACCTAATCCACCTTTTGGAGATAACTAACTCTACGCCAGGTAATAGGGTTCCAAACCCTGATTCATAACTATCACACGGTCTATCCAATTTACTAAAGATTCTAGCTGCCACATAAGAATGTGTAGCCCCAGAATCAAACAAAACTGAGTAATAGGAGTTGTTAACGGAGAGCTGACCTGTTACAACTAAAGGGCTGGCTTCTGCATCAGCCTGCGTAATGGCGAACACCCTAGCTGGAGTGGGTGTCGCCGGAGCCCTCGGTGCCTCTGATCTGAGCTAGGGACAATACCTCTTGTAGTGTCCGGGCATGCCACACTGAAAGCATCCTTGACCTCTGCACTCACCCGGATGATGCCTTTTACAAATGGGACACTCCGGGTAGGAATAACGGGTCTCAGCACTACCCTGACGACCGCCTCGATTCTGGTTCCCTCAGAACCTCTTTTTTTGCCCCGAGCCACCGGATGTAGTGGATGTTTTCCTCTTCTGGTCCATGGCCGAACCACTACCTCCCCTGCTAAAGCCTGATGCAGGAGGGGTAGGAGCCCTGCCACTCACTGGGGTCCTAACTGACTCCGACATACATCCAACTGCGCCCTCAGCTCGCAGTGCTTTCTCCACCATTTCAGCATAAGTGTTCTTGTCGTCTGTAGTGATCATAAGGTCATGCTTGATCTTCACATTTAGTCCATCAATATATTTTTCCTTCTTACTGAAATCGGTTGGTACATTTCCCGAGGCCAACCTCGCCAACCGATCAAACTGCGTAGTGTACTCTGTCACACTCATATTTTCCTTCTGGGTTAGGTGGGTGAACTCTTTCCTCTTGGCACTTCTTGTTGGGTTTTATGCCCTAAATAAAACTCCATTTCAATGTAATCCATTTTATTCGACATCAATAAAGAAACAGAAGTATTTTTCATTCATTTGTGTATGTTTTGGTTCATGTTATCAATTGCTTGTCTATTTTATTTAAAAATTCATCTGAAACCCTTTTCACATACTTGATCCTATTTATTGTGTTGTCAACACTTTGGAAAGTAAACATGACTACGTGAATAAAGTTTCCTAGATTTATTAGACACAGGGTTTTACTGATATGATAATCTACAACAGAGTTTACTTGCATTTGGAGAAATGCTATGTTCTTGGCAGAGCATTGGTTAAAGTAAAGCTCAGGTTGGGTGCATGGAGTATGCATCAGAAGGGACCGATATTGAACTTTGACTTAGATTTATTAAACTTACCGTAATATCTATTCAAGTCAATATCGCCTAGTTGATCCTAGATCAAATGATCTTAATCCTGTTATGATTAGGCTCAATCTCGAAAGGCTATTCGTGTTCTTTGATTTTTTAGTTAAGCCTACTTTTAGGTGAGGGTGATACATACATTTTGGGAACACGGTAGTGCAATTGAGTGGGAGCGCTAACATAAACATGGAATCTATAGCTTCTATCTGGCGAATAGTAAGTAAAGGATGATCTCCTTCGAGCTTGACCAAACAAAAATAAATGGTGGAGTACTCATTTCACATAAGCTGAAATATCATTTATACGGGGTTAAGTGTTTTAAGGATAAAATACACAGTAGGGTGTAACGGTAATCTAATCCCTTTACAGTGTAGATCATTCATATAGAGGATCATTGATCAAATTAGGATTATAACAATGGATAACTAATGATGTGTCTATATGGTGGAACATATAGAGCATTTTATATACTGAGAGTGCAATTCTAAGTTCTATGCGTGGATTCAACAATGGATAACATGAGATAATATTGCTTGTAAGACTCATATAATTGGTTTTGATTAATCAATTATAATTCTCAAATTAGACTATGTCTATTTGTGAATTTTTTCACTAAGTAAGGGCGAAATTGTAAAGAAAGAGTTTAGGGGCATATTTGTTAATTATGATACTTTGTATGGTTCAATTAATAAATATGATAAATGACAATATTATTTAATAATTATTTATAGTTATTAAATAGTTAGAATTGGCATTTAAATGATTGAATTAGAAAATTGGCGTTTTTGAGAAAATGAAATGTAGAAATGATAAAACTGCAAAATTGCAAAAAGTGAGGCCCAAATCCATATAGCCATGGCCGACCACTTTAATAGGCTTTATCATCTGATATTTTCATAATTTTAATGCCAAATAATTCAAACCTAACCCTAGTGGAATGCTATAAATAGATAGTGAAGGCTTCAGGAAAATTACACTTTTCATTCAGAGAAAAACCTGAGCCTTCTCTTTCTAAACCCTAGCCGCCACTTCTAACTCTTCTTCTTCCTTCATAATTTCGAACCACTTAGTGATTAGAGTAGTGCCCACACGTAGCAAGTGATACCTCAATCATAGTGAGGAAGATTGTGAAGAAAGACTTTCAACAAGAAGGAGTTTCAACACTAAAGAAGGAGAGAAAGAGATCCAGGTTCAGATCTTGATAATACTCTGCGACAGAAAGGATACAAGGGTTAGAGATCTGAACGGAAGGAGTCATATTATTCCGCTGCATCCAATTTAAGGTTTCTCATACTTTATATGTGTTTATTTCATAATCGTTTTAGAAATTCATATTTAGGGTGTTAATCAACATACTTGTGAGTAGATCTAAGATCCTGGTAAAATAATTTCCAACACTTCTAACGGCCTCATTGTAATACTTTGCGTTGAAAAGTTCCTGGAACCTTTCCCAGGTCATGGTGGTAACATCATGAATCTAGGACACCATGTCCCACCAGACTAACGCGTCCTCTTGAAACTGAAAGGTGGCACACGCCACCCTGTCATTCCCGGTGACACCCATAAAGTTCAGTATCTTTGTAATCTTCGTTAGCCACTGCTCGGCTTTCATGACATCCGGACCTCCCAGAAAAACCGGAGGTGCCTGCTTCCGGAACCTTTCATACAGGGGTTCCATTCTGTTCGCCGCTACCACTATCTCGGTCTGAGCAACAGGGGCAGGTGCCACTGGAACTTCTAGCACCGGCACTGCAGGAGCACCCTGCTGCCTCAATCTCTGAATCTCATGATCTTGCTCCTCTATTCTGACTTGCATTTCAGCAAACCTAGTTTCCCGATAGCTTCTTGATTGGCTTGGGCAGCCTAGGCAGCCGGTGGCGGGTATCATCACCCCGACAATGAGCCCTGCCCCTGGGACCTTTACCACGGCCCCTAACATGCGGGGGAAACTGAGCTCCTTGACCCTGATTCGACCCAACTGAGTTGCCCTGACTCCTGGTCTTTCGCCTGGCGTCCATCTAGTCTGAACAGCCTGCGGAACCAAGACTTGGTACATCAGGTCATGATCAATGAGAGCTTACTAATGACGCTTAATTTGGAAATTAAAAGCATGCACCTATTCTACTATCAGGCTACTAACATGCTTCCTATCAGGCTTTTCTTATTTCATAATAATTAAATAAGCAACTAAAGCAATAAAAGCTTACTGAACCGTAGAACGAGCTAACTGTTGATGATGATAGTACATGTCATGACGATCTTCGAAAGACAACCTGGCGGCTCTAATACCAAATTGTAACACCCTAACTAGCATAGGCGTATTACGTGATTTTTAAACATACTGTGCAGCTCGTTGCTAATCAGCGAGGTTTATGAAAATTGTGATTAATTAAAATTTTTGTTTTTTAATAAAACTTATAAAATATTTATACAAAAATACTCGGGATCCCGATTACAAAATACTTTACAAAAGTTTACTGTCTAATACAAAATACTTGTCGCCTAGCGACTAATTACATAAGCACTGTTGTCCTGAGGATCGTACGCTCCAGGCCTGACCGCCCCGACATGTACAATCTTCATTGGCTCGTCCTCACGGTTCCTCAGCCTTCGCCTTGCCCTTACCTACACATGAACATAGCATTATGAGTCGACAGACTCAGTAAGAAAAGCATAATCATAATCATACATAAATCCCGAGTTATGATCAGACGCCCATACCCTTGACCAAAACCCTAACTGCCGTGTCCCACACAATACTGAGTCCCGAACGTTCATAAGACGGTACTATTGACAAGTAATAGCCTATACTCGGTACATTGGTCATACTCCAGCTGCTAGTCATACTCTAGCCTGTACCGATGTGTTATAGTATCAGCCTATACTCGGTTCACTGGTCATACTCCAGCTGCTAGTCATACTCTAGCCTAACCGATGTGATACGATCAAATAGTACAGTACCACCAACCCTAGTATCAGCCTATACTCGGTTCACTGGTCATACTCCAGCTGCTAGTCATACTCTAGCATAACCGATGTGATACAGTGTCAGCCTATACTCGGTACACTGGTCATACTCCAGCTGCTAGTCATACTCTAGCCTGTACCAATGTGACACAGTCGGATGGTACGAAGCCAACATACATATCTAATGTAATCTAACAGGCTTCCTAACATGCACGCTAAACATGTAATACATATGCATAATGTTATACTAATCTTACCTCAATTCTAAATTCAGGTGTGCCGGTCAACCTGAGTGGAACGAACTGCACGGCGGTTTACAGTCTCCTAAACCATAACAATCACAACACTATTAAGTGATTCGCTAAATCACTTCCCGGGGACTTAAACTAGAAACTTAAAGTTTCCCTATCGATAAAAAGCATGGCAATACCCCAAATAACATAAAAACGAGCAAAACTAGGATTCCTGAAAATCCCCCAACCGGCAGACTGGTTCTGCAACCGGAATTCCTGTTCTGGGAATTCCTGAACCCCATCCAGAATTCTGGATGCACAACCGGAATTCCGGTTCCCCGCAGGAAACATGCAAAAATTCATAACTTGCTCAAATCAAATCCAATTCAAACAAAACCTTCTAGACATGTTCTAAATACCCCAGAGAACATTTCTAAAGCATCAAAACCATCCAGAAAACACAGATTCAAAAATCACAATTAAAGCTTTAAGCTTTGAGTTCAAAACTCAAACTTGGTTAAATCTCACTAACATGCATCAAAACTTGATTAAAACAACATAATCATGCATAATAAAACTGCAGAAAATGAACTCAAGCACCAACAATCTCTACAGCAACTAATTTCACATTTTCACTTTGAAAAACCATAGTTTGGAGTAAAAGTTTCTAAGCTTGAATCAAAGCAACAAACATGCATCATAATCAGCTCTAATCTACTCAAATAATCATGAATAAACTTTTGTAAACATCATAAAATCACAGCAACAATATCAACCCAAACTAAGCATGCAAACCACTTTCTTTTCATAATTTTCAACAAATTCAAGAGAGAAAGATTAGGAGCTAACCTAGCTTGATTAGAACACCAAAAAGGAGATGAATTCACAAGAAAAAATCCAATGATCCTTGCTGCTCAAGGAGGCTGAACAAGAGAGAAGGAGAGAGCTTTGAGAGAAAATTGGTTTTTCTTTTAACTTTTCTAATTTTTGAAAATAAAGGATAAATGCAATACGAACTATATATTCAGCCAATAATAGACATAATAAACATTTAACTTCCAATTACTAAGTCCATAAAAGGACAAAACATTAATGGGGCAAAATGACCATTTTGCCCCTCCACACTAAAATACATAAAGGGTACTAAAAGGGTATTTTGGGAAATTTTAAATTCCCGACCACTCCCAACATTCCCAATGTCTAAATAACCGTCCCCAAATACTAACATACTAAGTTGTGATTTTACTGAACCAAATAGTGAGTTCCATGTTACCGGGCACCGGAAATGCAAAATTATGAAATTCACTATATGACATAAAATGCATTTCAGAATTCAATAATAACAGTATAAATAATTATTTAAATATCTATAAATAATTTTCATAATTAAACATAATTAACTGCTAATTTCCAAATTAAACTAAGCGGTCTTTACACTGCATGTGCGGGCGACGTGGGCGGGAAGCAGGATCAGACACGGGCGCTTCAGACAGAATTTGTCTGAGCACACGTGTGCGCTGGGCCTCCTTGTCCGAAGCGCCTGGTGCACTCGTGCACCTAGCTTCGACAGCCATGATTTCCAATCTTCCAAAATTCATAACTTTCTCAATTTTTATCGGAATTAAATTCCGTAAGAACGAAAATTGCTTAATTTTTTACAAGGAATCCAAATAAAATATTTTCAAAAATAAAAAAAATATATATTTTTCACGGAAAAAATTCTGTACAACACATACATTCATCAAATAACACATAAACCACATGAAGCCATCCAAATCAACACATAACATCGTTATAATTCATAATTCATGAAAGTAAATTATTACCATGGCTCTGATACCAGTTGATGGAAATATTTTACCAGGACCTAGATTTACTAACAAGTATGCTTCATTAACATCCTAATATGAATTCTAAAACAATGAAATAAACACATAAGGGTTTAAGAAAACCTTACATTGGGTGCAGCGGAATATAATGACTCCTTCCGTTCATATCTCTAGCCCTTGATTCCTTTCTATAGCAGAGCATTATCAAGATCTGAACCTGGATCTCTTTCTCTCCTTCTTCAGCCCAATTCTCCTTCTTGTTGATTGGATTCTTCACAGTCTTCCACACTACTTGATGTGTGTGGGCACTCACTCTATCACTAATGGCTTAATAATATTTGTGAAGAGAGGCTATAGTGTTTTCGAAATTGCAGAAGAAAGAAGAAGGAAGAGGTCTCATCTAGGTTTTTAGCTTTGGAGGCATTAGTTGGATGAAGAGACCATAACTTTCCTTTTATACTATTCTTCAATAGGGTTAGGGTTGAATTATATGGATTAAAAAAGAATAAAATATTGGGAAAAATTACCTCTTGGCCGTACACAATAAGTGGACCAATCTCTAGTTACAATTTTGCCACTTTATTTCAACCACTTATTCTTCTTTTCAATAATACCATATTTTCCAATTCAAACCTATAAATGCCAAAACTATTTATTTAATAATTAAAATAATTATCAAATAAATTGTCATTTATAATATTTATTAATTAGACTCCATAAAGTCTCTTAATTAACAAATAAACCCCAAAACACTATTTCTTGACAATCAAACCATAACATAGTGAAATTCATAAACTAGACATAGTCTAATTTTAGAATTATAATTGATTAACTAGAATCAATTAACTGAGTCTTACAAGCAGTATGGTCTCAACTAGTATGGGGACCATGGGCCTATATAATCGAGCTTTCAATAAGCAGATCAAGAATTTACCAAGTAAATCCACTGACTTATTAATTCCTTGTTGCATCCACGCATAGAACTTGGAATTGCACTCTCAGTCATATAGAACGCCCTATATGTTCCACGATATAGATACCCTATAAATTATCCATTGTTATAATCCCAATAATCAATGATCCTCTATAGATTACCTACATTGCATAGGGATAAAATTACCGTTACACCCTTTTAATGTATTTTATCGTTAAAACACTTGCACACCTATAAATGATATTTTAGTGAAATTATAAATCACTAAAATGAGATCTCAACCATTTTATCTCTATTTAGCAAGCTCGAAGGAAATTATCGTTTCACTTCTAAATACCTATAAAAGCTATAGATTCCATATCTATGATTAGCATCCCACTCAATTGTACTATCATGTTCCAAAATGTACGTATCACCCTGACCCGAAAGTAGGCTTAACTAACAAATCAAAGAACATGAATAATACTCATGAGATCGAACCTAATCATGTCAGGATTAAGATTATTTGATCTAGGATCAACTAGGTGATATTGAATTGAATAGACATTACGATAAATTTAACATATCTAATCAATGTTCAATATCGGTTCCATCCGATGTATACTCCATACATCCGATACTGGTAAACTTTGCCAATGCCCTGGAAAGGACATAACACTTATCCAAGGTGTAAGAATACCTATCGCTGATTGTCATGCCAGTCTAAATCCAGTGAACTGACAAATCAGGGAATTAAAACTTTTGAACATATAAACATGATTATATTCCACTGTGCTGACGACACTATAATCATTAACAAATAAATATGTTGTGGACTTAATAGAATTTATACATTAAACAATAATCATGAAATAAATCATGCGAACCATGCAACATAAAATGTTGTTTCTGATCTTTATTAATTAGTAAATCTGATTATATTGGAATGAGTTTTATTTAGGGCACAAAACCCAACAGTTCCCAACCTATACGTGTTACCTGAATCAAATGGTAGGCTTTAACTAACAACTCTAAGAACACAAATAACACTCTTGAGATCGAACCTAACCATGTCAGAATTAAAAACTTTTGATCTAAGATCAACCAGTGATATTGACTTAGAAAGATACAACGGTGAGATTATAATGTCTTTCCCAAGATCAATATCGGTCCCAGTCCAATGTATACTCCATATATCCGATACTAGCATACTTTGCCAATATTTTGGAAAGAACATAACACTTATTCAAGGTGTAAGTAAGCTTTATCGCTGACTATCGCATCAGTGTAAATCCAGTGCACTAATGAATCACGGGACATTATCTTTTGAAGCATATAATCACGATTACCTTCCACTGTGTTGACATCACTGTAATTGTGAATAACTATATGTTCTAGATTTAAAAGAAATTGTATATTAAACCATAAACATGAAAAACTACATGTAAACAGAAATGATTTCTAATCTTCTATTGATAACAAATCAGATTACATTGAAATGGGTTTTATTTAGGAGATAAAATCCCTATACTATGTACTTAACCGTACTAGAGTTGGCAACACCAGATCGTACCCTTTAAACATCGTATACTGTACCAATGCACTCAGTACCATTACCGTACTAGTGTTAGTATTATATGAATCACATAAAAATATGCATATAATTCACATACACATATACATATATATATTCTATGCTAATCTTACCTTATTTTCAAATTTAAGTGTGTCGGTTGACTTGAATGGAAAATCACAAGTTGAACGGACCCCCTTGTCACAATCACAAAAATGGGTAAAAAAATTGCTAAAACCATTTTTGGGGACCTAAATTCAAAACTATAAGTTTTCCTATCGATAAATAGCATGCCAATACCCTAAATATCAAAACTAAGGCTCAAGAAATTGCCTAAATAGTTAAACCAGATTCCCAAACGGCAAACCAGTTTTTAGGGTCCTGCCTGGAGAACTAGTTAACTTGTTCTACAGAACTTGTTAATCGATTCTCTGCAGAAAACCCTAAAAATCCCAAATCTCACTCAAATCAATCCAAAACTCAACCAAATTTTCCAGAACACCTGTAATACCATCCTAGAATAGATTTCAAGCAAAAGCAGTAGCAATTTTTTACATAAACTCAAAACACCATTGTTGAGCCAAGTTTTCAAACTTGAACTTGCTCAACCACTCCACAAACCAGCAAAACTCACCCAAATAAACTAAATTCATCTTAAATATAACTCAGAAATCAAACCAGAACAAGGCCTAGATTAGACAAAAACTAAATTCCATATATCCATGATCAAACCTAACCAAAACTTTCAAAACTCAAACAAAGAGAGTAATAAAGCTTACCTTTGGTTTCTAGCTTCCAATTCCCCCTAAAACCTGCTAAACCTCTGAGATTGAATGATCAAAATCTTTGATTCTCCCCTAGTTTGCTTCAGTTGTAGGAAAGAAAGAGAGAAAGGGCTAGAAAAGTTTTCTTTTTGTCTCATGCTAGGGTTTTCTATTTACTTAGTTGATTTTGGTGATTAAAGATAACATTAAGTTTATCTTCTCACCAAGAAATGGCTAGCTGTAGGATTAGTGGAATAATCCACTTGCTACTAAGATAAAAATACCAATTTAACCTAACTTTAGTGCTTAAATAATAAAATGACTTAGGGATAAAATTGTCTAACACCATAGTCTAGCCTAAACTTGATATTCTAATAACAACGTACGATTGTCCCCCTAAATAAAAGGTTTTAAACTATCACATGTGACTCTAATGACCATCCATCGCGTTTTCCGTCGTCACCGAGCAAAAATTATAAAAATTATCAATTGCACACATATCAAGAATAATACACTTAGAATTTAATAAAATCTTCAAAATTAAAAAATTATAAATCTAATATTTATTTCTGAAATTAGAGCCCATAATATAATTATTCGTATTTAGTTATAAAATAAATATAATTATATTTATTATTCTACTAATCCATATTTTAATCATGTGGTCATTACAAACTCACTAGATCTACTCCCAAACTCTCTCATCTTTTATTTGTGGATGATAGTATTCTCTTCTACAAATCTAACATTCAAGCTTGCAACGTCGTCAAGGAAACACTTTTATATTATAATATGAGAAAGTTTCTGGCCAGCTTGTCAATTTCGAGAATCTTCCATTTTCTTTTCCCCAAACACTTCTCTTACATACCAAGCTCTCATTTCATATTATATGTACATCCCCTCCACTAATTCCCTGGAAAAGTATCTTGGTCTCCAATGCTTTAGCAGGACCAAGAAGCATTCCTTTAAGCCTCTTAAGGATAGAAGAATTTGATAATACCTGTTGGAAGTTATTTTACCAGGATCTTAGATCTACTCACAAGTATGTTGATTTAACAACCTAAATATGAACTTCTAAAACGATATGAAATTAAACACATAAGAGTATCAGAAATCTTACAGTGATTGCAGCGGAATATATGTCTCCTCCCACTCAGATCTCTAACCCTTGATTCCTTTCTGTAGCAGAGTATAATCAAGATCTGAGCCCGAAAGTTCTTCTTTGTTGTCTCTGAAATCTACACAGCCTTCCTCACTATGATTGAGGTATTACTTGATGTGTGTGGGCACTACTCTAGCACTCATACATTTCGAAACAGTGAAGGAAGAGAGAGACAGAGAGGGTGGCGGCTCAGAGAGAATTTTCTGAGAGAAAATTCTTTCAGAATAATGCTGTGAAAAGGTTGTACAGTTGTATGCAACTCTGAAGCCTTTGCCTTCTATTTATAGAAGACCACCAAGGGCTATGATTGACATTTTGAAGTGAGAAAATCAAAGGGAAAAGGAAGGTAAGTGGCCGGCCTAGGTAATGTGGAAACAAGGCTTGCCACTTTTCCAACTTTCCTTTTCCTACACTTGATAGTTTCCCTTTTTGTGAAAAATTGCCAATTCCATTGTTCAACCATATTAATGATAAATCTAATTATTTAATAATTAAAAATAATTATCAAATAATATATTATCATTTATTTTATTAATAATGAAACTAATTAAAGTTTCCTAATTAATAAATATGCCCTTCAAAATCTCTATTTACTGTTTTGCCCTTAATAAGTGCTAAATTCTCAAACTGACAAGTCCATCTTGAGAATTTTTAATTGATTAATTAAAATCGATTAAATGAGTCCTACAAGTAATATCATCTCAACTAGTGAGATGACCATGGGTCTATATATCTGAGCTTCCAATAAGCAGATCTAGAATTTACCACTTAAATTCACTGACTTATTAATTCTTCGTTGAATCCACACATAGAACTCAGAATTGCACTCTCAGTATATAGAATGCTCTATATGTTCCACCATATAGACACATTATTAGTTATCCATTGTTATAATCTTAATGTGATCAATGATCCTCTATATGGATGATCTACACTGTAAAGGGACTTAAATTACCGTAACACCCTACAATGTATTTTATCCTTAAAACACTTAACCCTGTATAAATGATATTTCAACTAAGTGAAATGAGTACTCAATCATTTATCTCGTTTGGTTAAGCTCGAAGGAAATCACCCTTTGCTTACTATTCGCCAGATAGAAGCTATAGATTCCATATTTATGTTAGCGCTCCCACTCAATCGCACTACCGTGTTCCCAAAATGTATGTATTGCCCAGACTAAAGTTTTAGGCTTAACTAACAAATCAAAGAACACGAATAATACTCTTGAAATTAAGCCTAACCATATCAGGATTTAGATCATGTGATCTAGGATCAACTTATGATATTGAATTGAATAGATGTTTACGGTAAGTTTCAAAATTTGATTCAAAGTTCAATATCGGTCCATTCCAATGCATACTCCATGCATCCAACCTGAGCTTTACTTTAACCTATGTTCTGGAAAGAACATAACATTTCTCCAAATGTAAGTAAACTCTGTTGTAGATTGTCATATCAGTGAAACCTAGTGTTCTGATAAATCTAGGAATACTTTATTCACATAGTCATGTTTATTTTCCACTGTGTTGACAACACAATAAACATGTTCAAGTATGTGAAAGGGGCTTGGATGAATTTATAAATCAAATAGACAAGCAATTGATTAAGTGAACCAAAACATACACAAGTGAATGAAAGAATACTTCTGTCACTTTATTGATATAGAATAATCTGGATTACATTGAAGCAGAGTTTTATTTAGGGCATAAAACCCAACAAACTCCCACTTGCACTAATATAAAACAAATCAGTACATTTCAATTAATCCTAAATTCTGACGGTGCTTTTCGAATGAAGTTACTGCCAAGACTTTGGTGAATGGATCACCCAAGTTATCCTGCGTATCCACTTTCTCCACACGTACATCCCCTCTTGCCACATATTCTCTGATAATATGATACTTTCTTTCTATGTGCTTACTTCTCTTGTGGCTCCGAGGTTCCTTACTGTTGGCTATAGCTCCAGTGTTATCATAAAGCAGGACTAGAGGCCTTTCCATTCCAGGAACTACACCAAGACTGGTGAAGAACTTCCTAAGCCAAACAACCTCTTTAGCTGCTTCAGCCGCAGCTATGTATTCTTCCTCCATGGTAGAATCCGAAATCGCAGTTTGTTTAGCACTTCTCCAAACCACTGCTCCACCCCCAAGAGTAAACACCATCCCAGATGTAGATTTCCTGTCTTCAAGACATCCCTGGAAATCTGAGTCTGTATAGCCTAAGGGATTCAAAGCACCACCCTTGTAGACTAATACATAATCTCTCGTACTCTTTAAGTATTTCAAAATATACTTAACAGCATTCCAATGTACCCTTCCTGGATTTGACTGATACCTGCTCACGATTCCAACTGCATAGCAGATGTCAGGTCTAGTGCATAGCATAGCATACATTAGACTTCCAACTGCAGAAGCATAAGGAATTTTTGCCATATCTTCTATCTCTTGAGGATCAGTAGGACACTGTTCCTTAGATAGACGGATACCATGTCTAGAGGGCATGTTTGCCCCTTTGGTATTGGTCATGGAAAATCTCTCAAGAACTTTGTCAATGTAGGTTGTTTGAGAGAGAGCAAGGGATCTGTTCTTCCGGTTTCTGACAATCTGAATACCAAGAACATAGGCTGCCTCACCCAAGTCTTTCGTGTCGAATTGAGTGTCAAGCCATTCCTTGATGTGAGTCATTTTCTTGACATTGTTTCCAATGATCAAAATGTCATCAACATAAAGGACCAGGAATACTACTACTTGGTTTTCCTTGAGTTGGTAAACACAAGGTTCATCTTCATTCTGATGAAAGCCGTAGGTCTTGATGATCTCATCAAACCTTTTGTTCCATGAGCGAGAAGCTTGCTTAAGCCCATATATGGACCTATTTAATTTGCAAACTTTATTCTCCTGCCCAGGAAGAACATAACCTTCTAGTTGCTCCATATAGATGGTTTCTTCAAGAAGCCCATTAAGAAAAGCTGTCTTGACATCCATTTGCCAAATTTCATAATCTAAAGCGGCAGCTATGGAGAGAAGAATTCGGATGGATTTGAGCATGGCAACAGGACTAAAAGTTTCCTCATAGTCCACACCTTCTCTTTGGGTATAACCCTTGGCGACCAGTCTAGCTTTGAAAGTTTCGACTTTGCCTCCAGCACCTCTTTTCTTCTTGTAGACCCATTTACATCCAATTGGACGAAAATCTTCAGGTGGTTCTACATATTCCCAGACTTTGTTCTTTTTCATGGAATCCATTTCTGAATCCATACCGGCTGACCATCGCTTCCGTTGCGGACTTGCCATTTCCTGTTTATAGGTCAATGGGTCGTCATCAATACCGTCACCAAAAACCATATTGATTTCACCATCCAAGCCATAACGAGATGGTTTCGTAGAAACCCTCCCACTACGACGAGGAGCAGTGACTTTCTGAACAGGAGCTTTAGTAGTAGTTTTCTCAGTTGCTACAACTGAGGGAGTGGGATGTTCCTCTTCTTGAGTAGAAGAAGATGGTACATTTGAAGGAACAATATTTGTGAGCATTTCCTCTAATACAATTTCACTTTTCGGTTTGTTGTCTTTCATATAGTTGTCTTCAAGGAAAGTAGCATTTGTAGAAACAAACACTTTGTTATCCTTGTGACTATAGAATAGTCCACCCCTAGTCTCTTTAGAATTTCCGACAAACATGCAAACCTCAGTTCGCGATTCTAGTTTTCCTTCTTTCTTTCTTAAGACGTGAGCAGGGCACCCCCAAATCCTATAATGGCGCAAACTCGGTGTGCGACCATTCCATAGTTCGACGGGTGTCTTAGGGACTGCTTTAGATGGAACAACATTTCAAATGTCGTTTGCCATTTGAATAGCATATCCCCAGAAGGACGTAGACAGAGTTGAGTAACTCAGCATAGACCTAACCATTTCTAAGAGAGTGCGATTTCTTCTTTCTGCAACTCCATTCTGCTGTGGAGTGCTTGGGGCAGTATATTGGGATTCAATTCCAAGTTCAATTAAATGATCTTTGAACTGCATATCCATATATTCTCCACCCCTATCAGTTTGCAAGATCTTTAATGTTTTATCTAATTGGTTTTTAGCCAAAGCATGAAATTCCTGAAACTTTTCAAACGTTTCAGATTTCTTTTGCATTAGGTAAAGAAAACTATATCTAGAGAAATCGTCAATGAAAGTGACGAAATACTCATAACCTCCTCTGGCTTTTACATTCAGCGGTCCGCAAACATCTGAATGTACTAACCCTAGGGGTTCTTTGGCACGCTCTCCCTTTGCAGAGAAAGAACGTTTGGTCATTTTTCCTTCTAGGCAAGACTCGCAGACTGGCAGTTCTCCTAAGACGACATTTTTCAATGGACCGTCTTTGGTTAGCCTATTGAGTCTATCAAAGCCTATATGACCTAAACGTAAATGCCATAGATAAGTTTGATCATCATTATCAATCTCTTTTCTCTTAAGGCTTCTAGGTTTAGCTACATTGAAAAGTTCAGTATTTAGTGAGATTTGAGTATCAGGTCTTAAAACATAAAGCCCTCGTTCCATGTTTGCAACACATATATGAAATCCATTACGAGAAATTGAACAATTTGAACTCGAAAAAATCAATATATAAAATTGTGTCTGTAAACATTAAACACTAATCAAGTTTCTACTAAAATTAGGAATATATTAAACATTCTCTAAAAGTAAAAACTTCTTAGAATTAAACTTGATTCGGGCTGTTCCTCTTGCTTTAACTGATACCAACTCGCCATTTCCAACTTTAAGCTTTAACTCATCTGGGTGAAGATTCTCCCAAGTTTCAAGCAATTTCGCAATGAAGAACATACATGGTTAGTAGATCCAGAATCAACAATCCAGGAGGATTTGTCGTTCTCTAAAACACATGATTCAAATACAAAAGCATCACCTTCGCTTGAATTGTCTAGAAGCCTGGGACATTGTTCTTCTTTATGTCCCTTTCCATTACAATTCTCACATAGAACATGATGTCTGATATTTGTACTTGAAGAAGCAGCTTTGTTAGAGCCCTCATGCTTAATCTTCTTCCTCTGATTAAAGCTTGCAATGCTAGGAGGTCTCATTGCAATCAGATCCCGCTCATGGGCCCTCAACTCAGACTCGAGTTTGTCCATGTCGGAGGAGTTAGGATTGTTCAATAAATAATATAGAACAAAACTATTATACTCCTGAGGAAGACTATAAAGTATGAGTTTTACCCATTGTTCCTTTGATAAATCAATTCCTAGTAGATTTGCCTTTTGGAATTTCAGATTCATCAACAATAGGTGCGAGTTAATGCAACTACCAGGATGCATTTTCACACTATTGAGTTCTTTTGCAAAGATACTAACTAGGAGTGGATCGGGATGAGGGTTATTCATATTGGCACTACAACATATCAATAAACAGAAGTAAGGTTTTGGTTCTATAAATTCATACACAGGTTCAGAAAACAAATAATCACTTATGTTATAAAAATACTAAATCTAACATAGTTTATTTTCCAAGGTTTCCAACGAACTGATACAGTGTCCCGTTTAGGCGAGAGTCAAAGCATCATCCATTGAATAGAGTTGTCAATTCATCTAAAATGTCAAACATTCTAGCAACCTTTTATTCGATCAAGATTGGAATTCAGCGTTGTCCCGTTTAGGCGAGAGTCAAGGCAATTCTATCTTATGAGCTTCTACCATTGTTTCGTATTCTTATAAGTCTTACATAGTCGCCACCATTAGGGTGGTCATGAACCATATAAATAAACCTATAAGAATACTTATCTTTCGAGATTAAACGACGCTAACTTGCTAATGAACGTTCCTCCATTAGGGAGGATTACTCACTAAAACAATAGCTATGTAAAACCAACAATGGAGATCGAATTTCTCTTTGATTAAAGCTCATTATTTAAACATGTATTTTGTTTAATCATTTATATTCCATATCTCAATAATGAAATATTACAAATTAAAGTAAAAACTTTAATTAAATTTCAAAAATGGAATAATTTTGAAAAATATCTTATTTAAGTTGTTTAGAAAATCTAAATACCCAACTTAAAATATTCTTCAAACAATGACTTAATTAAATATTACCAATTAAGTAGTAACCACTTAATTTAGAAGATATTCCATTTTAAGTTCCCATATTTAGAAAATATCAACTTAAAAAATATCTAAAGAATCTCAATAACCAATTTCCAAAATTCCCCAACTTAATTTATAATAGGAAATTCAAAAAAATATTCAAATCTAAGTTGATTTGATAGATTTAACTAAATCTCAACTTAAATAGGAATATTTAATGAAATTATAAAATTAAGATTCAGAAAGAATTTATATGGTTATAATTCCATATTTAATTAAAACAAGAAAAATACATATAGCTTTCCAGAATATGACTATTCAAACTATGTTTTTCTTAAATTAATTTCAAGGATGAATGAAATTAATTATGTTGCTAATCAATCTTTTATTAGGTCAAACTAATATAATTAACCTAGCACAGTTATCCAAATCAGGCAAATGGGCCTTCACAATTGGGGTTGTTCATGTGAGGGGGGGCTGGGTCCAGTATGTCGCACCCACTTCTAAGGCTCCCAACTCTCACACAAGGCCCAAAAGAGAGGAATTTAACCTTACAATGAATAACTGTTATTAATTGAATAGGCTCACAACTAAATGAGCCTAAATAAAATCTATCAGTTATGATATTTTATTTAGCAACAACCACCTATATGTATCTATAATAGAAATTAAACATATAGGCTCACACAGGCATACACATTTGGATGGATCCTATCATGTTGCTAGGTCATACACAGATGAAAGAAGTTTGTAAAAATTACTTGTTACAAATTATTTACTTGATCTATCGTCAATTGAACCTTTGGTTAAAACTAGATCATCAGATCTATCATCAAGTTAACCAAGGCAATTTAGATCAAGCAATAATAGGTTTTAGAAAACTTACAAACAATCTAAAACACATACTCCTGCAACAAGGTTAGATTGGGATAGTTGGATGTAGGATTTATTTAATTTTAATCATTTATTTCGAAAAATAAAATAAAATTAAACCTACCATTTTGAAAAATTAGGTTTTGGGTAACCTAAATGTCATTTCAAAATTAATTGCTAACTTTCCTTTTAAATTTCATGTTATTTAATAAATTAAATAATAAAATAGAAAATGGTAAATACATACCCTTTTCTTGTTTTACAATTTTAATTTAATTAAAAAATAACAAAATTTAAAAGTTAACAAAAATACCTTATTTCCTCTTTTAAAATTATCATGATTATTGTGATCTTATTTTAATTAAGGTCAAGTTACCAAAAAAAATTAATATCTGACCTTAAAAAAAATAAAATAATCAAATTTTAAAGGAAATAAGAAAAAGGTAAGCAAAACTTGATTTTTTCCTATTTTCAAAATCAAATTACACTAATATCTAAAATTAATTTTAAAAATTAAAATTAATTTATTTCTGATAATTAGATTTGAAATTTGAAAAAAAAAAATCAACATACAAAACTACAAAAAATCGGAATTTAATTCCATGAAATAGCATGAAAAATCGAAAAAATTGGAAAATTGGATGAACTGTACGGAAGGCATGCTGTGCATGGCCATCCGCGCGCGGATCCAAGGTGCATGACCGAGAGATCACGGCGCAGGGAGGCTACAAGCAGCCATTCCGCGCGCGTGATGTGTTGCTCGTCACCCCGTTTTTTCCAATTTTCAAAAAATCATAACTAATTCAAATTAAATCGAAATCGAGTTCTGTAAAAAAGTAAATTGCTGAGAATTTTCCAAACTATCCAACAAAAATAATTACAGAATAAAAACAGTAACCATTTTTCCCAGAATTCACAAACAACATTCAAACATCAATATGACACTCAAAACAACATGATACCATCCAAAAAACAAGCAAATCGTTTTAAGTCCAAATTTCTTGCAAGCAAATCAATTACCATGGCTCTGGTGCCAGTTGTTGGAAGTTATTTTACCAGGATCTTAGATCTACTCACAAGTACGTTGATTTAACAACCTAAATATGAACTTCTAAAACGATATGAAATTAAACACATAAGAGTATCAGAAATCTTACAGTGATTGCAGCGGAATATATGTCTCCTCCCACTCAGATCTCTAACCCTTGATTCCTTTCTGTAGCAAAGTATAAACAAGATCTGAGCCCGAAAGTTCTTCTTTGTTGTCTCTGAAATCTACACAGCCTTCCTCACTATGATTGAGGTATTACTTGATGTGTGTGGGCACTACTCTAGCACTCATACATTTCGAAACAGTGAAGGAAGAGAGAGAGAGAGAGAGGGTGGCGGCTCAGAGAGAATTTTCTGAGAGAAAATTCTTTCAGAATAATGCTGTGAAAAGGTTGTACAGTTGTATGCAACTCTGAAGCATTTGCCTTCTATTTATAGAAGACCACCAAGGGCTATGATTGACATTTTGAAGTGAGAAAATCAAAGGGAAAAGGAAGGTAAGTGGCCGGCCTAGGCAATGTGGAAACAAGGCTTGCCACTTTTCCAACTTTCCTTTTCCTACACTTGATAGTTTCCCTTTTTGTGAAAAATTGCCAATTCCATTGTTCAACCATATTAATGATAAATCTAATTATTTAATAATTAAAAATAATTATCAAATAATATATTATCATTTATTTTATTAATAATGAAACTAATTAAAGTTTCCTAATTAATAAATATGCCCTTCAAAATCTCTATTTACTGTTTTGCCCTTAATAAGTGCTAAATTCTCAAACTGACAAGTCCATCTTGAGAATTTTTAATTGATTAATTAAAATCAATTAAATGAGTCCTACAAGTAATATCATCTCAACTAGTGAGGGGACCATGGGTCTATATATCCGAGCTTCCAATAAGCAGATCTAGAATTTACCACTTAAATTCACTGACTTATTAATTCTTCGTTGAATCCACACATAGAACTCAGAATTGCACTCTCAGTATATAGAATGCTCTATATGTTCCACCATATAGACACATTATTAGTTATCCATTGTTATAATCCTAATGTGATCAATGATCCTCTATATGGATGATCTACACTGTAAAGGGACTTAAATTACCGTAACACCCTACAATGTATTTTATCCTTAAAACACTTAACCCTGTATAAATGATATTTCAACTAAGTGAAATGAGTACTCAATCATTTATCTCGTTTGGTTAAGCTCGAAGGAAATCACCCTTTGCTTACTATTCGCCAGATAGAAGCTATAGATTCCATATTTATGTTAGCGCTCCCACTCAATCGCACTACCGTGTTCCCAAAATGTATGTATTGCCCAGACTAAAGTTTTAGGCTTAACTAACAAATCAAAGAACACGAATAATACTCTTGAAATTAAGCCTAACCATATCAGGATTTAGATCATGTAATCTAGGATCAACTTATGATATTGAATTGAATAGATGTTTACGGTAAGTTTCAAAATCTAATTCAAAGTTCAATATCGGTCCATTCCAATGCATACTCCATGCATCCAACCTGAGCTTTACTTTAACCTATGTTCTGGAAAGAACATAACATTTCTCCAAATGTAAGTAAACTCTGTTGTAGATTGTCATATCAGTGAAACCTAGTGTTCTGATAAATCTAGGAATACTTTATTCACATAGTCATGTTTATTTTCCACTGTGTTGACAACACAATAAACATGTTCAAGTATGTGAAAGGGGTTTGGATGAATTTATAAATCAAATAGACAAGCAATTGATTAAGTGAACCAAAACATACACAAGTGAATGAAAAAATACTTCTGTCACTTTATTGATATAGAATAATCTGGATTACATTGAAACAGAGTTTTATTTAGGGCATAAAACCCAACAATACCTCAATAGTTGGAAAGTGAAATTCTTCTCAAATGGTGAAAAGAGGTGCTTTTAAAAGTAGTCATTGAATTCATTCCCTCTTATACTATGTCTGTTTTTAGGCTGCCAATTTTCTTTTGCAAGCTTGTCAAGAAGGAAATGGCAAAATTTTTGTGGGGTTCCAATTGTGGAGATGGTAAGATTCATTGGAAGTGGACTGATCTCTGTAGATCTAAGTTTGTTGGAGGATTAGAATTCAAATGTCTTGTTCTTTTCAACCAGGCCATGCTTCCTAAGCGAGCTTGGAGGATCCAGTCGAATCCTTCTTCTCTCTTAGCCAAAATTTTTAAGGCTAAATACTTTCCTCGTACTTCTTTTCTAGAAGCTACAAACAGTATCTATGATGTAAGGAGGTAAGGAGTTACTAACTTAAGGGGTGAGATGGAGGGTTGGTGATTGTAAAATTATTAGTATCTATGATGATAAATGGATTCCTAACTATAATTTCCTTCCTTAGCCTCATTCCTATCTAATATCAAAAGTGGCTGAGCTCTTACTGCCTTCAAAAGATTGGAATGTCCTCTTCTCAATTCTCTTTCAGTCAAACACTATTCTTGATATCCTCTCCCTTCCTCCCCCTACCTGTCTGAAGGTGATAGTCTTTTCTGGCAGTATACTTCCCATGGGAACTGTTTTATTAAATCAAGATATCATTTGGACCGAACTCTATCCAAACCTACTAAATTGGCCTCCTCTAACTCAACTGTCATCTCTAAGTGGAGAAAATCTCTTTGGGGTCTGCATGTTCTTTGAAAAATCAAGCACTTTATCTATAGGTTTTGTCATGATACTCTTCCTAGTGTTGTCAATCTCCATTTCCGAAAGGTTGTTCCCACAGCAATTCACTCTAGATGTAATCAATGCAAAGAAACTTTACCACATGAGTTATTTGAGTGTAGGGGTGTCAAGAAGGTTTGGTCAAGTACGCCTTTAGCTTCTATTAACTAATGCTAAACACAGAAATATTTTTGATACAATACTACTAATTAAAAGCAAGCTGCATGAAAATGAGTTTAAGGTTTTTATGTGTTTTGTGGAAGATTCGGAACAGTCTAAACTCTTTTCTTATAAATGCTAAAGAAAGGCCAGAAACTACATACTCACTCACTTCCAAGAAGCCCAATACTTAGCCAGGACACCTCTAATTGACCGGTACCATGCTCAAAACTTGAATTGGTATCTCCCACCTCAAGGAAAACTGAAAATGAAAGTAGATGGGGCAGCTTCAGCCATAAAGAACAAGTCGGGTATGGGAGTGATCAGGAACTCTCAAGGAAATGTCATTGAACGAACGGCCAAATACTATCCAGGTTTAATGAGCCCCATGAATGTGGAAGCTTGGGCTTTGCTTCAGGCAGTCCGCTGGAACAAAGATCAACAAATTAGTATCCATCATATTAAGAGTGACTGCCTCAATTTAGTTCGGGAAGTAAACGCCAACAGTGAAATTCTCTAACTGTAGAGTAGTTGACTGTATCATTGATGTGTTGTCTTTTCCCCCTGATTCCCTCACTCATATCCATAGGTCACAGCAGCTCATAATTTGGCCCGATTCTCACATGGATCTGGAATGGAAATGAACATTTCCCGTGTAATCTTTAATTTTTCAGTTTAGGTTCTTTCCCTCAACATTGCAGTGCAAAAGATAGCGTAGGAAAAAAAAAAAAAAAAAGCAAAATAAAAAATTCTTAGCACTTTCTAACTTTAATGCCTTGAAGAAAAAAAAAGGTGAGAAACGGTATGTCTGAGAGATTATTCTCTTATTTGAAAAATAAACTAACTAATTACTTGTATAACAAAAGAAAAAAAGAAAATATATATAAAAAAAAAAAGCATAAATGGTGTTCTCAATCTCTTTATTATTGCTTATCTACAAGAACACGAGACTATCGATGCATCCGAACGAGAATCCGCCAATTGTGGATCTGGAAAAGAAACTCTACCATTACTATAAGCGTCTTCACCAGTTCTTGAAGAAACTCCCTTCCAAGATTTTTATCTTACATGAACAAAATATAAATATACTTTGTTTCTCCGTCTCAATCTTCTACTGCTTTGCCTGAAGAAGAAAACAATATTTCTCCAATCAATTTTTATAAATATATAAACATAGAAAAAGTTTTAATGGTTATATGAAATATGCAATTACTTATTTTAATTATTATAACAGGTGTAATTAATTTGAAAATTAAATAAAAATAATTAATAAATTAATACGATTTTATTTATTTATTTATAAATAAAAATAAAAATAAAAATATTTATAATAATTAACTGTAAAAAATCTTTTATTAAATATTTTAATTAAAAAATTAATTTATTTTAAATTATATAATTAATTATAATTATTTTGAGTCTAAAATTAAAAATTTTACTAAACCATTAATTATATTTGTATAGTTCTCATTAGGTTTTGGCTACTAAAATAAACTATAATTAACTATAAATATAAATTTTAGAAATATTAACATCAAAACAAAAGAGAAATTTAAGTTTAAATTTAACTACTTAAAAAAAATATGTATCTTTTTTAAGCTAAAAAAAACATCAAACTCAAACACAACCTTCTTTTATCTCCTTTTTCGCTGAAAAAGTTATATTCTTCAAAAAAAAAAAAAAATCACAGCCAATAAAACAACCCCAACCCCAACCCGTCAAGAGTGCTCTTGAATACATATATATTTATATATATATGCATGAACAGTTACAGTTCCCTCCTGGCCTCCTTGGCATTAATGGAATAAACCAAGCATATTTAATATATTCAGTCCTTGTCTTTCTAATTGGGACCTAATTGTATTACTTACCTTCTAAGAGAACAAATAATGCAAAGAATCTGAAAAAAAAAAAAAGTGGATTTTCCAAGTTCAAGGATTGCGGCCTCATCTAGTTCACCTAACATCTAAAAGATTATTAACTGCAAAATTGGTAGTTAAGTGCCGCCCTAAAACAAATTCAACCCCGTCTTACCAAACACCCTTACCAACCCCCACAAAACAAAGTAACAAACAATACAAACTAATTCCACTTGACTTATCCCCATCTAATCTAAGCTGAAAGAAGAGCTTAAATATTTATTTCACACAACATTTTGGTTTAAGTGAACTGTGGTCCCCCAAAACATATTTCATTTTCGTAATTTTGTTTTTAGATGAAATATAATAAAACGTTATGGAAAGAAGTCATGTTAAGGTTCCAGAGCTATGCTATTATGTGGTTCTCGTGAAATCTGTACAAAGTATTGAAGTACAAACAGTCAAAAGAAACTTTGTCCATATCTGGCATTTTTGACAAATCAAATAAAGGCAAGTTGAGAAAATAAGATGAGACAACAGAGAGAAAACAATGAGACAATTTATATTGACGACAAAGGACTTACCTGAGAATATATGAAGGTACCAAAGACTGCAATAGCAGCTCCAAGAGCATTGACAGGCTGGACGGGTGTGTGGAAGATGATGATGGAGGATACAATGACTGAAATACGTTTCATGGTGTTACCAACACTGAAAGTCAAAGGAGAGATCTCATCCAAAGACATGTACGAAACTTGGTTGTACAGATGATAAAACACACTTTGGGCTACCATCCACCTACAGTATTACCAATAGTAACAGATGGTGTCAGTAGCAAAGAGAATACAAAGCACGAATAACATTCGAAATGAAACAAAGATATAGAAAACACTTGCCTCTATAATTTGAATTCCAACCAACTTAAACACAACTTTTAAGTTTACGACATTACTATATCAATTACTATCCAACAAAATAAAATTGTGGACGTAATCTAAAAGAATTATTTCTACAAACCAACTCATTAGATGAGTAATTGATCAATTGCTTCGATGCCATAATGAATTAAATAGTAAAGATTCAAACATTCAGCAAAATATAGTGAAAATGGTGTAATGGAAATATTAAAGTGGTAAAATGTTAGTATTATCACAAAATGAAACAGATGACGACGTATGGGGGTCGATTATAAACACAGTTCTAATATTCATCAACATTCTGCTAAATTTCCCCGTGGTAATATAGATGCTTTAAAAGGAATGAAGCAAACAAACCGCAAATATCATAATATATAATATATTTACCAAAGCAATTGAGATCCAAGCTGAGGAAAGGCCTTTTCCCATCCCGCTGCCCACATCTGTGGCCCCTCAACCGCAATTGCAAAGGGCGTGAGAATTACTAGAGATAAAATAGATAAACAAGCATAGTAGTTCATTCCACTGACAGACTTCCCCTTCATGCCCCTCTTTGAGAAAATGTTTCTGAAGACGAATGCCAAGTTTGATATCATAGCACCCATGAAACCTGAATCATTCAGTTCAAATAACATGACTAAGTCATAGTAGATACCACCCCCACATCACCCTCTTTTTATCTTCTACAAATATAAGAAGAAAACGTAAATTGGGTAAGATATGTTTATGAATTTAAAGATTTAAGATTTCGGCTACCAATCATGTTGAAGTTTAGCTCAGTCAAAGCAGCAAGTGAGCAACCACCAATGATGGGGATGAGGGACAAATAAACTGGCATTGGGAAGCTCTCACCCAGCAAGAACCTTGAAACCAATACACTGAAAGCAGGCTCCCCACTCTTGATAATATGAGTAAAAGACACAGCAACCTTTGACATACTCACAGTTGCTGCTACATGCCCAATTGTATGTGCCACAGCAACCTATTGGAAAAGAGATTCAACAAAAAAATCAGAACAAAATTTTTAGATATCCAAATTGAAATACAGCATTGTGGATCTTACATTAGGTTTTCAAAACTGGAATTTGCCTCATTCAATTATCCTAATTAATTAGCTCAGTTGACTTGTTCTACGACAATAATATTACACAATACATTTTTACTTCTCTTTGATTATTATCTAACAACCAAACAAGAGATATATTTCTCTTATCAGAAGACACCAAAAATCAATAAATGAAAGAAGAAGAAAAGAAATACGCATAAAGAGTTAAAAACTTCACTTTCCATCCTTTTCCTAAACTTTTTCCAAAAGAACCCCAACCAGGAATGAAAAATAAAAATTATTATTTTCTCAGCAAAAAACACAAAATCATAATCAAATTATTCACTTACAGGGAACAAAGCCTTCCAAAACTCAAAATCAGTCTTCGGGGCCTCAGCGATCCTCGTAGCCCAAGAGATCAACATGATCAAAGATCCACAAGCGAGAGATAAAGTCGATGTCAACCATGGATACGGGTAAGCATTCAAGACCTTCTTATTATAAATATTGAAGACCACGTTTAAAGCCCACCACATAGCGAAGTAGATACCGATCTTGAGTTTCTTTGCCGCCTCAGATGGCCCCTCGGCCTTTGGCAGTTCGATATTAGTCTCGATCGGTTCCGATCTGTCCGCCTCATAAGCCTCGCATTGGATCGAACTCCTCCGAGCTTTCAAAAACCCAAAACCTCCATTAGAGTCACCTACCATGGAAACATGCAGAGGTTTCTGCACCGAGATGGATGATCGCTTCGGTTTCTCAATTAATAGAGATGGTAACAGCAGAGACTGCTGTATCGGTGACCGAGATTTGGGCCGAAGAAATATTTCTGATCCAGCAGTGGTCATCGGTGAAAATTGCTTCACGGAGCAAATCATGGTAACAGAGGTTTTCCCTGAAAAGTTTCAACGGTCGATTTGGGTTTTCTGTGAATAGCACAAGAAACCCGAAATCAGTGTGGATCACAAAGCAAGATCAACTCTTCTTCAAGCGAAAATAAGTTTAAATATTCCAGGGCACTGACTTTTCCCAAGGAAAAAACAGTGAAGCCCAATACTGAAGAAGTATCCTTGTGTGACGAACACCAAAGCAACTTATGAGCATATATATATATATATGATTTGATGGTCTGAGCAACTCAGGAGGAAAAGATCTCAAGAATATAATTGTATAGGTTTAGGACTCCCTAATATAATATTATTATTTATTTTATTCAGGAAATGGAAAGAGAAAGTTGGGACTTTGAAAATTTCAGAGGGTGAGTTCTCTGTAAACTCAGTCCGGACCCTATGTCATATGAGGTATCATAAAGTAGTTTCAAAAAAAAAAAAAAAAATCAATAAATATTTTTGGTAACATTTTTGTTTTTTAATTTTTTAATTACAAAATGAAAGTAAAATTTTTGTTTTTAAAAAATTTATTTTTAAAAAACAAAAATGCGTTCTGTAACCACTTTTGTTTTTCAATTTTAAAAACAGAAAACAAAAGTGTGTTCTGTAAAATTTATTTTAATTTTTATTTTTGATTTTATTTAAGTTGGACCAAGATCCGGGGTTGGATTCGGGTTCGGGTTAGAAGCCGGGTTCAGTGCCAAGGCCATGAGGAGGGGATTTGGGTCCGGGTTTGGTTGTAATCCAAAAGATTGATTAAGAAAAAAAAACTGTTTAAAAAAATATTGAAAGTGATTTTTTTTTGTTTATAAAATTTTGATTTCTAATTATAAAATTGAAAAGTAAAAACAGTTTTATAGAACATGTTTTTGAAAAATATTTTCACTTTTCCACTTTTAAAAACAGAAAACTAATTAAAAAAATGTTATCAAACGCCACCATAGTGTGTGAAATTGTGTAGTACATAAAAAGTGTTTCGGTTAGATTTCTTTTATCTATTTTTATATTTTAAAAAGTTACGGAGAATTACTCTATATATTATTTTTTTTAATTTTTTTTTCATATTTACAGTTTAGATTTTTAAAGTATTTTCTTCCATGGTTTCTATGTGGGTTACTATAGGATTTTCGATTTTTAGTTGCAATTTAGGTTGCTCTGTTAGTTGTAATAGAGGTTTCTACGTAGAATTTCGTAAAAATACAAAAAAAAAAAAAAAAAAAAACTTTTTTGAAATGTAAAAATGAAAAAATCCTAAAATTATTTAGTCGAATTTCTTTAATTAAGTATATTATAATTATTTAAGATTATTTTTAATTTTTTTTTTTTTTTTTGAAAAAAGGTTCTGTTAGTAATAATTGGAAGCATTAGTTACAACAACAGAGAAAATAGTAGGAGGAATATCCTTATACCACATACAATAATTATCAAACACTAATGCTTGCTTAGCCAAGCCATGAGCAGCTTGATTTGCATCTCTTCGACACATGAGACACACAAACATTAGGGAAATAGGACAATCAATTTCTAACATCTGAAATGAGATCACTAAAACCTAAATTTGTAGATGCTAAACCATTTAAACTAGTGACTAGCAGTAAAGAATCAGACTCCACCAAATCAAATTGAACATGTAAAGTTTTTGCCCATTGGAGACCATGATAGAGAGCCTTAGCCTCCATTTCATGAGGTTTTAAATTCCCAGGCAAAGGTTTAGAAAGAGTAGCTTGTACATGCCCACGAGAGTCCCTTATAATAGCTCCAAGTCCTATCTTATTGCTGGCCGAGTCAATTGCAGCATCAACATTCATTTTCAATTTTGTTGGAGGAGGAGTTGTCCATGGTTGATGACTAGCAACTGGGGAGGTTTGCTGGACAAGTTTAGAGAGACTCACGGCCTACTGAAAGTTGCAGAGATGAGTCGTGGCCTTAGCAGCAATTGCCTCAAATTTTTGGGGTGGTTTATTATGAATGATGTTGTTCCTATCAAACCAAATGTACCACATAGTGCATAAAATCTTTTCCATCTCAGATTTGGTATAAGTTTGTGATAGTAACATAACATAATCCCCATCTTTCATTCGACTAGCAGCTTGGAAATCAAAAACAAAATTTGTTGAATGCCATACTGCTTTAGCATGTTTGCAACTGAACAAAGCATGCCCCACAGATTCCCAAGCACCGAGCATAAGCTACAAGCAGCTGAAGTGATTATTTTTCATTGAAATAGTGCTGCAGCAACAGGTAAAGATTGTTGGAAAACCCTCCAACCAAAGATTTTCACTTTCGAAGGAATGTTAAGTCCCCAAAAAGCTTTCCACCAAGAGCTGGAAGTATCTGAAGTGGAAGATTGCTGCTGATTTTCAATCGAACAAGTGAAGTGGTAACCAGATTGAACTGTATATTCACTAGAAATATGATGGTTCCACACCCAAAAGTCTTCTGTTGCAGAAGCGGCAAGTGGAATGGTGAGAATCCTGGCCACATCTACAGCTGAGAAATCTCTTTGAAGAGACACCAGATCCTAATCAAGGTCATTAGTGATATAGTTGGAGACATTATTCTGTTGTAAACCAGTATAACATGTGTTGGAATTTATTTTACCAGGATCTTAGATCTACTCACAAGTATGTTTATTAACACCCTAAATATGAACTTTCTAAAACGATGAAATAAACACATATAAAGTTTAGGAAACCTTACATTGGGTGCAGCGGAATATTATGACTCCTTCCGTTCAGATATCTAGCCCTTGATTCCTTTCTGTAGCAGAGCATTATCAATATCTGAACCTGGATCTCTTTCTCTGAATCTTTGATGCTGAAACTCCTTCTTGCTGAAAGTCTTTCTTCACGATCTTCCTCACTATGATTGAGGTATCACTTGCTGTGTGTGGGCACTACTCATACACTAAGAATTTTGAAATTGAAGAGGGAAGGAGAAAGAGAAGGGTCGGCCAAAGATAGGGAGAGAGAAGGCTCAGTTTTTCTGAATCAGAAGTGTCAGAAGAAAAGTGTAATTTTCCTGAAGTCTTCACTATCTATTTATAGCATTCCACTAGGGTTAGGTTTGAATTATTTGGCATTAAAATAATGAAAATATCAGAGGTAAATTCCTATAAAAGTGGTTGGCCATGCTTAGTGGATTTGGACCCCACTTTTTGCAATTTTGCAGTTTTACCTTTTCTGCATCTAATTTTCTCAAGAACGCCAATTTTCTAATTCAACCATTTAAATGCCAATTCTAACTATTTAATAACTATAAATAATTATTAAATAATATTGTCATTTATCATATTTATTAATTGAACCATACAAAGTATCATAATTAACAAATATGCCCCTAAAACTCTTTCTTTACAATTTCGCCCTTACTTAGTGAAAAATTCACAAATAGACATAGTCTAATTTGAGAATTATAATTGATTAATCAAAACCAATTATGAGTCTTACAAGCAATATTATCTCAACTAGTGCGGGGACCATGGGTCTATATAACCGAGCTTCTAATAAGTAGATCAAGAATTTATCACTAAAATTTACTAACTTATTAATTCTTCGTTGAATCCACGCATAGAACTTAGAATTGCACTCTCAGTATATAGAATGCTCTATATGTTCCACCATATAGATACATCATTAGTTATCCATTGTTATAATCCTAATGTGATCAATGATCCTCTATATGAATGATCTACACTGTAAAGGGATTAGATTACCGTTACACCCTACAATGTATTTTATCCTTAAAACACTTGACCCTGTATAAATGATATTTCAGCTTATGTGAAATGAGTACTCCACCATTTATGTTCGTTTGGTCAAGCTCAAAGGAGATCATCCTTTGCTTACTATTCGCCAGGTAGAAGCTATAGATTCCATGTTTATGCTAGCGCTCCCACTCAATTGCACTACCGTGTTCCCAAAATGTACGTATCACCCTGGCCTAAAAGTAGGCTTAACTAACAAATCAAAGAACACGAATAGCCTTTCAAGATTGAGCCTAATCATAACAGGATTAAGAACATTTGATCTAGGATCAACTAGGCCATATTGACTTGAATAGATATTACGGTAAGTTTAATAAATCTAAGTCAAAGTTCAATATCGGTCCCTTCCGATGCATACTCCATGCATCCAACCTGAGCTTTACTTTAACCAATGTTCTGGAAAGAATATAGCACTTCTCCAAATGCAAGTAAACTCTATTGTAGATTATCATATCAGTAAAACCCTATGTCTGATAAATCTAGGAAACTTTATTGACATAGTCATGTTTACTTTCCAATGTGTTGACGGCACAATAAACAAGATCAAGTATGTGAAAAGGGTTTCAGATGAATTCATACATTATGTACATATAATCATGAAATAAATCATGTGAACCATGCAACATTAAATGTTATTTCTGATCTATATTAATAAGTAAATCTGATTATATTGAAATGAGTTTTATTTAGGGCATAAAACCCAACAAACTCCCACTTGCACTAATATAAAACAAAAAAGTGCGCTTCAAATAATCTAAACACCTCGATATACAAATCAAGTGTAGTAGTAGTAGTAAACTCCTCGTAATAGGATTTGAAAGGTTGAATTAACCACAACCTTTTCTCCACCATTACTCTTCCTTAATCACAAAATCATTGATAATGTGAAATTCCTCTCTATATGTCTACTCTCTTGGGATACTTGATTCTATAGCTTTGGCAACTACTTTTGGTTAATCAGGAAATTAACACTAGTAGTTTAGGCAATTTGGAATGGTGCCAAAAATGTATAGAACTTTCCTTAGACTCAATAAGTACCTTTCCTGTAACTTTAACATTCAGTCCCTTCATGGTAGACCTAGAGACTTCAGATAGGTTTTTACACTTCTCCAAAATCACTATTCCACCCCCAGAGTAACCACCATCTTATCAGAAAGATTTACTAGCACAAAGGCAAATTTCGAAATCTGATATGGTGTAGTCTAAGAGTTTTAAACACACCCTTATAGACTAACATATAGTTCCTCTTCTTAATCTTAAGATTTACTTGATTGTCTTCCAATGTTCTTCTCCTGGATTAATCTAATACCTACTCATTACTCCCACTCAACAGCAGGTGTCTGGTCTAAGGCATACAAAAGCATATCTGAGACCTCTCA
Organism: Cannabis sativa; assembly: GCF_029168945.1. NCBI lineage: Eukaryota > Viridiplantae > Streptophyta > Magnoliopsida > Rosales > Cannabaceae > Cannabis > Cannabis sativa. The sequence continues at coordinate 38,624,397 of NC_083606.1, read as the reverse complement.
CTGTTGATATAAGAAATTCTTTCATGGCTTTATCTTTTCTGGAATAGTTGAGACTTTTCCTTAGATAAATAAAATCTATACCTAGGAAGTTGTGAAGCTTCTATAGATTGCCATTAGAAAGAAAATGCTTCAACATCTTACTAAAGTAAGTTGCTTGCATTAGAGTAAGTAATTCCCAGGTATACCACAAGCCATAGGTTTAGATAAACTCCAACCTATAATACTAGGAACAGGAAGTTTTGTTAAGTCCATTGAATGGACTTATAAACAAAAATTTCATTTTATGTCCTTGTAATAGAAAACTTTAGGTTATTCCATGTGACTGGATTAAACCATAGTTCTTTTGGCTTTCTTCTTAGTTTCTTATCTTGACAATCCATTACTTGTTTAAACTCACAATGGATTTTAATCACTAGTGTCTCCCAAGTCATAAGAAGGTGAGTTCCTAGAAACTCTCCCACTACGACAAGGTACTGTGAATTATGTCTAAGAAAACTAAATGGTATTAACCTCTTTGGTTGTGACAAGACAACAGAGGCAGTGGGATCATCATAAATAAGATGATAGAACACTTTTGGAATCAAGAATTAAATATCTCCTTTATTTGCTACTTTATTTTCAGACTTAGTCATTTTCTTAGAAAAGTAGTATTTGTTTGAACAAACACTTTCTTATCTATTGACTATGGGATAGTCCACCCCTAATCACTTAGAATAGCTAACAAACCATGGTTAACAGTTCTAGCTTTTCTTAAGATTTTGATTAGGTCATCCATGAATCTAGTAATGATTTACATTAAGTATACAACCATTACATCATTCTGAAATTGTATTACCATAGAAGGAATTAGGCAACGACTAGTAACTAATCATCAACATGCAACTCGAAATTTCTGGGGAGGTAAGTTTGGATATAATTCAAAAATCAATTTAATGATCTTTGAACTGCATATCTACTAACTATTTCTCCACCCCTATCAGTTCGCAAGATCTTTAACCACTTACCTTAATGGTTTTAACCATTGCTAGAAATTAATGAAATTTTTCAAACATTTCAAATTTCTTTGCATAAGGTATAATCTAGAGTGATCGTTTTAAAAATACAACGAAAAACTCATATCCACCCCTGAATGTACATCCATCTGCGAATGAGATGAACTACTTTCAGTGGATATAGGCATATTAACTCTTTGCAGAGATTGATCTGGTGAAATCAACTATGAACAAGATACAAATGCCATAGATTAAAAAAAATGTGGTAGTGTCTTTTGATGACTTAGGTTTATAAAAGAATTCTTAGAATAGTGCAAGTGGATCCTGGTCACAGAATACCTAACTCATATTCCATACAGTTTGAATCCATTAATAAAAGATGGATATTAAACACTTGAGAAAGTGTAACTGTATTGAATCTGGAATTAGAAATATAAGAAAATTTCTATTTGGAATCTAAAATTAAAGTCAAAGACTTAAAATTTATACCAAATATAATGAGTAATTCTATCTTGGACCACCACTACTATTTTAAACTCTAAGTCAGATTTGCCCATACAAGTAGGAGATTTCTAAGATTGAGGATTTATATCAATTGGGAATAGAATTTTAGGATTATAATCATATGCGTCATTTAATTTCTTAAGAGAAAATATAGAATGATATGAAATGATTTATAGACCATTCATCCAATGATATGTTATTGAGCTTTTCGAAATGAATAAGCTAAGAGGAATTAGGATAATTTCGTTTATAAATAAGAATCCAACGATGCTTCGATTAGCGAATGTCAAAGTAATCTTATTTATACAATCTTCTTGTTTCATATCGTAAAAGTACTAGTCTAAGGTGTCATCAATTGATGAACAGCTAGATGTCGCATATACAATATTTATCTTTCGAGATCTAACATTATTTTGTATGTCTAATGGTGAAAATCCATTAGGGATTTATCTCATTAGAAAAACAAACATGTTAGACCAACAATGAAGATTCGAAATTAAACTACAACTTAATAACAGAAAATAACATGGTTCAATATAAATTCATACACAATTCAAAAATTATTAAACATATAGCAAGTAGGAATGACCAGTGAAAATACTAAAACATACAATCCTAAATACTTTCCAAGGTTTTCAACAAACTGATACAGTGTCCCGGTAGGCGAGAGTCAAAGTATCATTTATTGAATAGAGTTGTCAGCTCATCTAAAATAGAAACCATTCTAGCAACCTTTTATTCAATCAAAATAAGAATCCAACGTTGTCCCAGTAGGCGAGAGTCAAGGTTATTGTCATTTTATGAGCTTCCACCATTGTTTCATGTTTTATGAGTTTATTTCTAAGTAGTCACCGTAGGGGAGAGTCTAAATAGAGACGAAAACTCACAAAACACTTATCAAATGAAATCTTACGGTGTTAAATGCGTTCAACGAATAACCATCCATAGGGGGACGAAGTCTAGCGTCTCGAGGTTATATTGAAAACATTTAACTTTTGTAAGACCAACAATGGAGATCGAATATCTTAATAATAATCAAGCTCATTATTTAAAGTGAGTTGTATTTTCTTTGATTCTCTTTATTTAATTTATTTATTTTAAATATATATTTATTTAAAATTTCCAATTTAGAATGAAAAATTCTAAATATAAATTTTAATTTAATATTTATAAATTTTACTTAGATGGATATGAAAATAACATGAATTATTTCCATCTTAGTAATAATTTCCAATAAATATTTAGAAAAATATTCAATTTAAGCTGTTACAAAATTAATTTAAATTAATTTACAACTCAAATTTAATTTTCTATAAATATATATTGCATTTCGAAAAATTAAAGTATTCAAGGATACAATTTTCGAAAAATGCATGTTAAAATAAAAAATTAATCCTGGAAAAATTATTTTAATTTAATGTTGGCCCAAAATTAATTAATAAAATTAATTTACAACAAAAAATGTAATTTTCCTATTTAATTAAATATATAAAAAAAATTCAAATATTTAAGTATGATGATGAAAATCAACTTAAATATTAATTTTCTATTTAATTAAATACACTAGAAAAATACTTCAAGCAAAAATATCACCTATCTAGATTTTCCTTTGACTAATTAATTCAATTTCTAATAATATACTTTAATTCAATTTAGTTTAAATTAATCAATAAATGAAAAAGTCATTGATTTAAGTTGATCCAAGAATTAACTAAAATAAATAATTAATTTACAACTTAATCTATTTTTCAAGATGAAATTCGAAATTCCAGCATTTAAGAAATGCAATTTCGAAAATTGATTAATAAAATAAAGAAAAAATATATTTTACTTCATTTATTTTAATTAATCATTAAATGAAAAAATCATTGATTTAAGTTGGTCAAAAATTAAAATAAATAATTTACAAATTTAATCTATTTTTCAAATAAAATTCGAAATTCTAGCATTTAAGAAATGCAATTTCGAAATTTGATTAATAAAATAAAAAAAATATATGTTGAAAATTATTTAAATTTAGTTGAAAAAATAAATTTCAACTAAAAATAATTTTCTATTTAATTAAGTGTCATGAAAAAGAAATATTTAAGTATCATGATGAAATTCAACTTAGATATTTAATTTTCAAATTAATTAAATGTATTAAATTCAAGAAATAAATAATTAAGTGTAGAGAAGGCTTAATTATTAATCTCTAGTTTAATACTAGGAAAAAATATACTTAAAATAAATTGTACCAAAATTAATTATTTAAATAATTAATTTCACAATGTATAATATTTTCCTATTTAATATTAGAAATAATAAGTAGTCTAGAAATAATTATCTAGAAAATATCTTATTTGACTAAGTATCTTTTCCACAAAATTTAAAAAAATATCTAATTTAAGTTGTATTAGAAAAAATCTTGAACTTAAATATTTTTAAATTTAAATTTAATTAAATATCAAAAATTAAGTTGTAACCACTTAATTTAAAAATATTCAATTTTAAGTTAATATTCGAAAAGATATTAACTTAAAAAATATCTAAAGAATCTTAATAACCAATGCCTAAAATTTCTCAACTCAAATTTTGAAATTTTAAATCCAAAAGATATTCAGATTTAAGTTGGTTAGTTGTAGATAACTAAATATCAACTTAAATAGGAATATTTAATGAAAAATTTAAATTAAGCTTCAGAAAGAATCTAGATGGTTATAATTCTATATTTAATTAAATACAAGAAAATTCATTTAGTTTAGCTTAGAATAAAAAATTCTTTAAACTATAATTTTCTTAAATTAATTTCAAAATAAATGAAATTAATTATGTTGCTAATCAATTTTATTAGGTTAAACTAGTTTAATTAACCTAGTACAGTTATTCAAATCAGGCAAATGGGCCTTCACAATTGGAGTAGTTCATGTGAGGGGGTGCTGGATTCAGTATGTCGTACCCACTACTATGGCTCCCAACTCTCACACAAGGCCCAAAAGAGAGGAATTTAACCTTAAAATGAACAACTGTTATTAATTGAATAGGCCCAAAAACTAAATGGGCCTAAATAAATTCTATCAAGAACTATGATAATTTATTTTAGCAACAACAACCTATATGCATCTATAATAAAATTAAACACATAGGCTCACACAGGCACACTTTGGATGTGTCCTATCATGTTGCTAGGTCATACACAGATGAAAGAAGTTTGTAAATATACCTGTTACAAATTATTATCTTGACCAAGAGAGCCATCAGATCATTAGATCTGGCAAAAAGTAACCATGGCTATTTGCAATCAAGTAATAATAGGTTTTGAAAACTTACACACAAGCTAAAATACATACTCCTGCAACAAGGTTAGCTGGATAGTTGGATGTAGGATTTATTTAATTTTAAATTAAATTATTAATTTTGAAATAATTAATTAAAAAAATAATTTTTGAAAATTTAAAAAAATTTGAAAAATTCGAAATTTTAAAAAAAATTTAAATTTAAAATTAAACCTACAATTTTGAAAAATTAGGTTTCAACCAACCTAAATATCATTTCAAAATTTGCTAACTACTTTTAAAATTTAAATGTTATTTTATAAATAAAAATTAAATAAAAAATTAAAAAGATAAATGAATATCTTTTTCAGATTTTAAATGTAATTTAAATAAATAAAATATCAAAATTTAAAAGTTAGCAAAATATCTTACATCTATTTAAAATTACATGATTATAGTTATCTTATTTGAAATTTAAATAAGGTCAAATTATTTAAAAAAAATAAATTTAAAATATTTAAAATCTGACCTTAAATTTAAAAATAAGATAAGATATAATCAAATTTAAAAATAAGATAGATTATTAAGCAAATAAGATAGATACTAACTATTTTAAATTCAAATTACACTAATATCTTGAATTAAATTTAAAAAATATTAAATTAATTCATAATGATAATTAGAATTGAATTAGGAATAGTAATAGTATAAATATAGGACTACACAAAAAATCGGAAGTTAATTCCATGAAAAAGCATGAAAAATCGAAGAAAAACGAAAAAAATTGTGAGTTGTACCGACAGTTTTTGCGATCGCAAGAAAATTTCAGCACAACTCTGATTTTTTCGAATCTTCAAAAAATCATAACTAATTCAAATTAAATCGAAATTGAGTTCTGTAAAAAAGTAACTTGCTTAATTTTTTCCATACTATCCAATAAAATAATTCCAGAAATAGATATTCAATTATTTTAAACGAAAATTCACAAACACCAATCAATCATCAAATAACACTCAATACAACATGATACCATCCAAAAACAAACAAACAAACAATCGTTTTAAAGTCCAAATTTCTGGCAAGTAAATCAATTACCATGGCTCTGAGGCCAGTTGTTGGAATTTATTTTACCAGGATCTTAGATCTACTCACAAGTATGTTTATTAACACCCTAAATATGAACTTTCTAAAACGATGAAATAAACACATATAAAGTTTAGGAAACCTTACATTGGGTGCAGCGGAATATTATGACTCCTTCCATTCAGATATCTAGCCCTTGATTCCTTTCTGTAGCAGAGCATTATCAATATCTGAACCTGGATCTCTTTCTCTGAATCTTTGATGTTGAAACTCCTTCTTGCTGAAAGTCTTTCTTCACGATCTTCCTCACTATGATTGAGGTATCACTTGCTGTGTGTGGGCACTACTCATACACTAAGAATTTTGAAATTGAAGAGGGAAGGAGAAAGAGAAGGGTCGGCCAAAGATAGGGAGAGAGAAGGCTCAGTTTTTCTGAATCAGAAGTGTCAGAAGAAAAGTGTAATTTTCCTGAAGCCTTCACTATCTATTTATAGCATTCCACTAGGGTTAGGTTTGAATTATTTGGCATTAAAATAATAAAAATATCAGAGGTAAATTCCTATAAAAGTGGCTGGCCATACTTAGTGGATTTGGGCCTCACTTTTTGCAATTTTGCAGTTTTACCTTTTCTGCATCTGATTTTCTCAAGAACGCCAATTTTCTAATTCAACCATTTAAATGCCAATTCTAACTATTTAATAACTATAAATAATTATTAAATAATATTGTCATTTATCATATTTATTAATTGAACCATACAAAGTATCATAATTAACAAATATGCCCCTAAACTCTTTCTTTACAATTTCGCCCTTACTTAGTGAAAAATTCACAAATAGACATAGTCTAATTTGGGAATTATAATTGATTAATCAAAACGAATTATGAGTATTACAAGCAATATTATCTCAACTAGTGCGGGGACCATGGGTCTGTATAACCGAGCTTCTAATAAGTAGATCAAGAATTTATCACTAAAATTCACTAACTTATTAATTCTTCGTTGAATCCACGCATAGAACTTAGAATTGCACTCTCAGTATATAGAATGCTCTATATGTTCCACCATATAAATACATCATTAGTTATCCATTGTTATAATCCTAATATGATCAATGATCCTCTATATGAATGATCTACACTGTAAAGGGATTAGATTACCGTTACACCCTACAATGTATTTTATCCTTAAAACACTTGACCCTGTATAAATATAATTTCATCTTATGTGAAATGAGTACTCCACCATTTATGTTCGTTTGGTCAAGCTCAAAGGAGATCATCCTTTGCTTACTATTCGCCAGATAGAAGCTATAGATTCCATGTTTATGCTAGCGCTCCCACTCAATTGCACTACCGTGTTCCCAAAATGTACGTATCACCCTGGCCTAAAAGTAGGCTTAACTAACAAATCAAAGAACACGAATAGCCTTTCAAGATTGAGCCTAATCATAACAGGATTAAGAACATTTGATCTAGGATCAACTAGGCCATATTGACTTGAATAGATATTACGGTAAGTTTAATAATTCTAAGTCAAAGTTCAATATCGGTCCCTTCTGATGCATACTCCATGCATCCAACCTGAGCTTTACTTTAACCAATGTTCTGGAAAGAACATAGCACTTCTCCAAATGCAAGTAAACTCTATTGTAGATTATCATATCAGTAAAACCCTATGTCCGATAAATCTAGGAAACTTTATTGACATAGTCATGTTTACTTTCCAATGTGTTGACGACACAATAAACAGGATCAAGTATGTGAAAAGGGTTTCAGATGAATTCATACATTATGTACATATAATCATGAAATAAATCATGTGAACCATGCAACATTAAATGTTATTTCTGATCTATATTAATAAGTAAATCTGAGTATATTGAAATGAGTTTTATTTAGGGCATAAAACCCAACAACATGCTGGTGTGAAACTTGTGTTTCCTGGAATCCAAGGATCCGAGTTACACTTAATTTGATGCCCATTCCCAACCTTAAGTCGCACACGTTGAATTAACAAGTCACGACCCCAACATTTACCTTGCCAAGTCATTGAAGAATAGCTACCTTTAACAGCTGTCACGAAATCACCATTCAGATAATATCTGGCCTTCAGAATTCAGGATAACAAAGTATCGGGATTTTGGAAGATACGCAAGCTTAGCTAAAAAAGCTTGATTAAACTGAACATAAGAACGAAATCCCATACCCACCTCCATCTTTATTTTGCAAAGAAACTTCCATTTCCTCCAATGTGTCTTTTTTTTGTCATCTGTTGAACCCCACCAAAATTGTGCCATCATTGTGTCCAATTGATTGCAAAAACTCTTAGAAAGTTTGAAGCAACTCATAGCATATGTAGGAATAGATTGGACCACAACTTTTAAGAGAATTTCCTTCCCCCTAATGGAGAAGAGTTTGTCATTCCAAGCAAGTAATAATTTCCAAATTCATTCTTTAATATCTGCAAACAAAAGCTTCTTATCTTGCTCAGAATAAGCTGGGAGGCCTAAGTACTTTTCATGACATTCACTAACTGGCATCCCCAAAATTTGTCTGAAAGAATTTCTAATTGATTCTGGGGTATTTGGTGAAAAAGACAAAAAAGACTTGTCCTCATTGAGAAGCTGTCTAGAGGCTCGATGATAAACATCTAAAGCTCGTTTAATAGCACCAGAAGAACGGTCATTGGCTTGACAAAAGAGCAGGCTGTCATTAGCGAATAACAGATGCATAATAGGAGGAGCTCTTCGAGAAATAGTTAGCCCTTGTAAACGTCCAATGGCTTCCTCATATTGCAACAATCGAGAGAGACCTTCCAAACATATCCAAAATAAATAAGGCGATAATGGATCACCTTGACGTAGTCCACGTTCTGGAACAACCGTGCCTTTAACTTCACCATTGATGAGGAAAGAAAAGGAAGTTGTGTGTAGGCAAGTCATAATAAGAGAAATCCAGCGATCATTTTACCCATCACAGCAGCTATGTAAGACCATTCAACTCGATCGAAAGCTTTACTCATATCTAGTTTTAAAGCAGCATAACCTTTATTCCCTCTTGTTCTATGCTTTAGATTATGCACCATTTCGAACGCCACTAAAACATTATCTGTGATTTGCCTGTTGGGTAGGAAAGCACTTTGTTTCTCTGAAATAACATTCGGTAGAACATGCATGCTTTAATCGAAGAGCAATCATCTTGGAAATCAATTTGTAAATGACATTACAAAGACTAATTGGCCTATAATCCTTCATTATCTTCGGTTTCTTCAGTTTAGGAATGAGAGTAATAAGAGTCTTATTGATTGCTGCTGGGTTGCCTCCATGATTTAAGACATTCAGAACCACTTGTGTAACCAACGAGCCAACCACGTCCCAATTGTGTTGATAAAACATAGCAGACATACCATCGATACCTGGACTTTTATCTGCTCCCATAGTTTGTAAAGCTAAAAAAACATCATCCTTTGAGAACTCTTGCAGAAGAAAATCATTATGAGCATCTGTAATAGTGGTTGGAATTGTAGACAGAACATGATTTAGAGCCCAATGATCTTCATCAGAAGCCTTGAAGAGAGCCTCAAAATATTTCGTTATGATTGAAGCAATATCATCTTTTGAATGCAAAATTTGACCAGTAGCATCCTGCAATCTTCTGATATGATTATTTTCTTTTCTTGAAGATGCCTTAGCTTGAAAAAAATTTGTGTTTCGATCTCCTGAAGTGAGCCATTCCACTCTAGAACGTTGCTGCCAATATTGTTCCTCATTAGCCAAAAGCTCATCTAAAATAGCTTCAGTCGAGTTTATGTTTTTTGAAAAATCACTGCCTGGATTCGGGTTGTTATGTAACTGTTGCACTCGTGATTGAGCCTCTTTAATATTATTCTTCATATGTCCGAATGTGGAGTTATGCCATTGCTGCAAATTCTTTGCACAATCAGCTAAACTTGCTATCAATTGAGAAACACAATCAACACCAGCAGTTTCGTTTCCAATCCATGAATCAGCTATTAATTTTGAACATTCAGGAGAATTTAACCACATCCGCTCAAATCGAAATCTTGATTTTCTCCTTTCAACAGTGTGCTGATTAGAGAAATTAAGCACCACAGAAAGCGCTTTATGATCCGAACCATAACAATCTTCATGTGAGACAGTAGGTGGAGTTAAATTGTCCAACCACACATAATTGACAAACATCAGTCAATTCGTTCTTTAAAGGCAGCAGGATTTTTCCTACTTCTTGACCAAGTAAAATCATCTCCATTAAAGGGCAACTCATTAAAACAGCATTGGTCTAAAGTAGATCGAAAAGCCACCATATGATTATCTTGTCTTAAAGGTCCACTATTTTTGTGTGTATGTGAAAAAATTTCATTAAGATCTCCCAACAACATCCAAGGGTCAAGAGGAGAAACATCACGAAGTATTCTAATTAGAGTCCATGTGTGTTTTTTATTTTCTATTTCAGGAAAACCATACACAGCAGATAGATGCCAACGAGGACCATTATCACACACCAAGTAACAATCAAAGTAATTAACATTCATTGAAAGTAGAGTTACATCCACATGATCCTTCCATAACAACATGATACTGTTGGAAATTATTTTACCAGGATCTTAGATCTACTCACAAGTATGTTGATTAACACCCTAAATATGAACTTCTAAAACGATTATGAAATAAACACATATAAAGTATGAGAAACCTTACATTGGGTGCAGCGGAATTAAATGTCTCCTTCCGTTCAGATATCTAGCCCTTGATTCCTTTCTATAGCAGAGCATTATCAATATCAAAACCTGGATCTCTTTCTCTCATTCTTTAGTGCTGAAACTCCTTCTTGTTGAATGTCTTTCTTCACGATCTTCCTCACTATGATTGAGGTATCACTTGCTGTGTGTGGGCACTACTCTAACACTAAGTATTTCGAAATTTCAAGGAAGAAGAAAGAGGAGAAGGTGGCGGCTAGGAATAGAGAGAGAAGGCTCAGGTTTTTCTCTAAAGGAAAATCAGAAGTCAAGTGTAATTTTCCTGAAGCCTTCACTATCTATTTATAGCATTCCACTAGGGTTAGGTTTGAATTATTTGGCAATAAAATAATGAAAATATCAGTTTGAAAAACCATCCCAAGTGGCCGGCCATAGTGTGTAATGGGCCTTACTTGGATTTTGCAGTTTTCACAAATTTTATTTCTATTTTCTCAAAAACGCCAATTTTCAAATTCAACCATTTAAATGCCAATTCTAACTATTTAATAACTATAAATAATTATTAAATAATATTGTCATTTATAATATTTATTAATTGAACCATACAAAGTATCATAATTAACAAATATGCCCTAAAAACTCTTTCTTTACGATTTCGCCCTTAGTGAAAAATTCATAAATAGACATAGTCTAATTTGAGAATTATAATTGATTAATGAAAACCAATTATATGAGTCTTACAAGCAATATTATCTCAACTAGCGGGGGGACCATGGGTCTATATAACCGAGCTTCCAATAAGCAGATCAAGAATTTATAACCTAAATTCACTTACTTATTAATTCTTCGTTGAATCCACGCATAGAACTTAGAATTGCACTCTCAGTATATAGAATGCTCTATATGTTCCACCATATAGACACATCATTAGGTATCCATTATTATAATCCTAATTTGATCAATGATCCTCTATATGAATGATCTACACTATAAAGGGATTAGATTACCGTTACACCCTACAATGATCCTCTATATGAATGATCACTAGTGTCTTCCAAGTCATAAGAAGGTGAGTTCCTAGAAACTCTCCCACTACGACAAGGTAGCGTGAATTATGTCTAAGAAAACTAAATAGTATTGACCTCTTCGGTTGTGACAAGACAACAGAGGCAGTGGGATCATCATATATCATATAAGATGATAGAACACTTTTGGAAGCAAGAAAAAAATATCTCCTTTAGTTTCTACTTTATTTTCAAACTTAGTCATTATCTTGGAAAAGTAGTATTTGTTTAAACAAACACTTTCTTATCTATTGACTATGGGATGGTCCACCCCTAATCACTTAGAATAGCTAACAAACATGCAAACCATGGTTAACAGTTCTAGCTTTTCTTAAGATTTTGATTAGGTCATCCATGAGTCTAGTAATGATTTACATTAAGTATACAACCTTTACATCATTCTGAAATTGTATTACCATAGAAGGTCTTAGACAACAACTAGTAACTAATCATCAATATGCAAATCGAAATTTCTGGGGAGGTAAGTTTGGATATAATTCAAAAATCAATTTAATGATCTTTGAAATGCATATCTATTAACTATTTCTCCACCCCTATCAGTTCGCAAGATATTTAACCACTTACCTTAATGGTTTTCCACCATTGCTAGAAATTAATGAATTTTTTCAAACATTTCAAATTTCTTTGCATAAGGTATAATCTAGAGTGATCGTTTTAAGAATACAACGAAAAACTCATATCCACCCCTGAATGTGCATCCATCTGCGAATGAGATGAACAACTTTTAGTGGATATAGGCATATTAACTCTCTGCAGGGATTGATCTTGTCAAAACCACTATGAACTAGATACAAACGCCATAGATTAATAAAAAAGTGGTTGTGTCTTTTTGATGGCTTAGGTTTAGTTACATCAGTGAGTTCATAGAATAGTGCAAGTGGATCTTGGTCACAGAATATTAAACTCGTATTCCATACAGTTTGAAACCATGGATAGAAAATGGTTATTAAACACTTGTGAAAGTGTAACTGTATTGTATTCTGGAATTAGAAATATAAGAAAATTTCTGTTTGGATTCTAAAACTAAAGTCAAAGACTTAATTTATACCAAATAAAATGAGTAATTCTTTCTTGGACCACCACTACTAATTTAAACTCTAAGGTGGCGTTTGGTTGGAGGTAATGAAATGGAATGGAATGGAAAGGAAACAATTCCATTCCATTCCTATTCCTATTCCCATTCCCATTCCTATTCCTATATTTTCATTCCTCCCAACCAAACGCCTCCTAAGTTAGATTTGCCATACAAGTTGGAGATTTCTAAGATTGAGGACTTATATCATTGTGGAATAGAATTTTGGGTTATAATCATATGTCATTTAATTTCTTAAGAGAAAATAGAATGACATGAAATGATTTATAGACCATTCATCCAATGATATGTTATTGAGCTAATTTGAAATGAATAAGCTAGGAGGAATTAGGATAATTTCGTTGTTTAAATAAGAATCCAACGATGCTTCGATTAGCGAAAGTCAAAGTAATCTTATTTATACAATCTTCTTGTTTCATATCGTAAAAATACTAGTCTAAGGTGTCATCAATTGATGAACAGCTAGATGTTGCATATACAATATTTATCTTTTGAGATCTAACACTATTATGTATGTCTAATGGTGAAAATCCACTAGGGATTTATCTCATTAGATAAACAAACCAAGTTAGACCAACAATGAAGATTCGAAATTAAACTACAATTTAATAACAGAAAATAACATGGTTCAATATAAATTCATATACAATTTAGAAACTATTAAACATAAAGCAAGTAGGAATGGCAAGTGAAAATACTAAAACATACAATCCTAAATAATTTCTAAGGTTTTCAACAAACTGATATCAATGTCCCGTTTAGGCGAGAGTCAAAGCTACCATCCATTGAATAGAGTTGTTAGCTAATCTAAAATGTTAAACATTCTAGCAACCTTTTATTCGATCAAGATTAGAATTCAGCGTTGTCCCGTTTAGGCGAGAGTCAAGGCAATTCTATCTTATGAGCTTCCACCATTGTTTCATAATTTGCAAGTCAAATATGGTCGCCACCATTAGGGTGATCCATACCATATAAAACACTTACAAACTACTTATCTTTCGAGATTAAACGGTGTGAAATTGCTAATGAACGTTCCTCCATTAGGGAGGATTACTCACTAAAACAAACGCGATGTAAAACCAACAATGGAGATCGAATATCTTAATAATAAAGCTCATTATTTAAAATGTATTTTCATTATTATTTATAATTAAATATATTCATTAAATATCGAATTTAAAATTAAAATTCTAAATTAAAATTTAATTTAATATTTATAAAATTATACTTAGATGGTGATTAAAAATATAAGTCAAAGTTCAATATCGGTCCCTTCCGATGCATACTCCATGCATCCAACCTGAGCTTTACTTTAACCAATGCTCTGGAAAGAACATAGCATTTCTCCAAATGCAAGTAAACTCTATTGTAGATTATCATATCAGTAAAACCCTGTGTCTGATAAATCTAGGAAACTTTATTCACATAGTCATGTTTACTTTCCAAAGTGTTGACAACACAATAAACAGGATCAAGTATGTGAAGAGGGTTTCAGATGAATTCATACATTATATACATATAATCATGAAATAAATCATGTGAACCATGCAACATTAAATGTTATTTTTGATCTATATTAATAAGTAAATCTGATTATATTGAAATGGGTTTTATTTAAGGCATAAAACCCAACAGATACCACCTTTCAAACCAGTCCTAGGTACTTCCAAACCACAATTGAAACATAAAGATTGCTTAAAATGAGAAAGAGAATTAACAGTAACCTTCGTCTGTTGGGTTTTATGCCCTAAATAAAACTCTATTTCAATGTAATCCAGATTATTCAATATCAATAAAGTAACATAAGTATTTTTCATTCATTTGTGTATGTTTTGGTTCACTTTATCAATTGTTTGCCTATTTGATTTATAAATTCATTTAAACCCCTTTCACATACTTGATCATGTTTATTGTGTTGTCAACACAGTGGAAAGTAAACATGACTATGTGAATAAAGGATTCCTAGATTAATCAGAACACTGGGTTTTACTGATATGACAATCTACAACAGAGTTTACTTGCATTTGGAGAAATGCTATGTTCTTTCCAGAACATTGGTTAAAGTAAAGCTCAGGTTGGATGCATGGAGTATGCATTGGAATGGACCGATATTGAACTTTGAAATAGATTTATAAAACTTACCGTAATATCTATTCAATTCAATATAACTAAGTTGATCCTAGATCAAATGGTCTAAATCCTGATATGGTTAGGTTCAATCTCAAGAGTATTATTCGTGTTCTTTGATTTGTTAGTTAAGCCTACTTTTGGGACAGGGTGATACGTACATTTTAAGAACACGGTAGTGCAATTGAGTGGGAGCGCTAACATAAATATGGAATCTATAGCTTCTATCTGGCGAATAGTAAGCAAATGATGATTTCCTTCGAGCTTAACCAAACGAAATAAATGGTGGAGTACTCATTTCACTTAGCTAAAGTATTGTTTATACAGGGTTACGTGTTTTAAGGATAAAATACATTGTAGGGTGTTACGGTAATTAAGTCCCTTTACAATGTAAATCATCCATATAGAGGATCATTGATCAAATTAGGATTATAACAATGGATAACTAATGATGTGTCTATATGGTGGAACATATAGAGCATTCTATATACTGAGAGTGCAATTCTAAGTTCTATGCGTGGATTCAACGAAGAATTAATAAGTTAGTGAATTTAAGTAGTAAATTCTTGATCTGCTTATTGGAAGCTCGGATATATAGACCCATGGTCCCCCCACGAGTTGAGACAATATTACTTGTAAGACTCATTTAATTGATTTTAATTAATCAATTATAATTCTCAAGTTAGACTGTGTCTATTTGAGAATTTATCACTTATTAAGGGCAAAACAGTAAATAGAGAATTTGAAGGGCATATTTATTAATTGGGAAACTTTAATTAGTTTTATTATTAATAAATAAATGACAATATATTATTTGATAATTAATTTTAATTATTAAATAATTAGATTTGACATTTATGTGGTTGAATAAAGGAATTGGGAGTTTTTGACAAAATAGGAAACTAACAATGTAGGAAAAGGAAAGTTGGAAAAGTGGCAAGCCTTGTTTCCACAATGCCTAGGCCGGCCACCTTGCTTCCCTTTTCACATTGATTTTTCAATTTTTAAATGCCAATTAATTCAACCATAGCCCTAGGAAGTCTTCTATAAATAGAAGGTAAAGGCTTCAGTTTTTGTAACACTTTTGACAGAATTTTCTCTCACACAAAAACTCTCTCCAAGCCGCCACTCTCTCTCTCTACCTTCTCTATTTTCGAAATTCTATGAGTGATAGAGTAGTGCCCACACACATCAAGTAATACCTCAATCATAGTGAGGAAGGCTGTGTAGAATTCAGAGACAAAAAAGAAGGACTATCGGGCTCAGATCTTGATTATACTCTGCGACAGAAAGGAATCAAGGGTTAGAGATCTAAGTGGGAGGAGACATATATTCCGCTGCACCCAATGTGAGATTTCTCTTACTTTTATGTGTTTAATTTTCCATCGTTTAAGAAGTCCATATTTAGGTTGTTAAATCAACATACTTGTGAGTAGATCTTAGTTCCTGGTAAAATAATTCCAACAACTGGCACCAGAGCCATGGTAATTAATTTCCTTGCAAGAAATTTGGACTTAAAACGATTTGTTTGTGTTTTGGATGGTATCATGTTTCTTTGTGTGTCATATTGATGTTTGATTGTTGTTTGTGAATTTTGGGAAAAATATTTACTTCTCTGTCTCTGTAATTATTTTTATTGGATAGTTTGGAAAATTCTAAGCAATTTACTTTTTTACAGAACTCGATTTCGATTTAATTTGAATTAGTTATGAATTTTTGAAAATTTGAAAAATCGGGATGATGAACACCTTCCCACGCGCGCAGAATGGCTGCATGCAGCCTCCCTGCACCGTGAGATCTCGGCCAGCATCCAAGGGACGCGCTCGGATGGGTATGCTTTGCATACCATCCGTACTGTTCATCAAATTTTTTTGTTTTTTCGATTTTTCATGTTATTTCATGGAATTAACTTCCGATTTTTTGTGTAGTTTTGTATGTTGATTTTTATTTTTCAAATTTCAATTCTAATTATCATAAATAAATTAATTTGATTTTTCAAAATTAATTTTAGATATTAGTGTAATTTGATTTAGAAAATAGGTTAAAATCAACTTTTTCTTACCTCTTTTCTTATTTCCTTTAAAATTTGATTATTTTATTTTTCTAAGGTCAGATATTAATTTTTTTTGGTAACTTGACCTTATTTAGAATAAGATCAAAATAATCATGATATTTTAAAAGAGGAAATAAGATATTTTTGTTAACTTTTAAATTTTGTTATTCTACTTAAATTAAATTGTAAAATAAGAAAAGGGTATGTATTTACCATTTTCTATTTTATTGAATATTTAATTTATTAAATAACATGAAATTTAAAAGGAACGTTAGCAATTTATTCTGAAATGATATTTAGGTTACTTAAAACCTAATTTTTCAAAATTGTAGGTTTAATTTTTAAATATTTTTTTAAAAAAACCGATTTTTCTTTATTTTCGAAATATATATTTAAAAATTAAATAAATCCTACATCCAACTATCCAAATCTAACTTTTTGCAGGAGTATGTGTTTTAGATTGTTTGAAAGTTTTCTAAAACCTATTATTGCTTGATCTAAATTGTCATGGTTAACTTGTTGACAGATCCAATGATCTGATTTTAACCCATGGTTCAATTGATGATAGGTCAAGTAAATAATTTGTAACAGGTAATTTTTACATTCTTCTTTGATCTGTGTATGACCTTGTAACATGATAGGATCCATCCAAATCCGTGTGCTTGTGTGAGCCTATATGTTTAATTTCTGTTATAGATACATATAGGTTGTTGTTGCTAAATAAAATGTCATAACTTGATAGATTTTATTTAGGCTCATTTAGTAGTGAGCCTATTCAATTAATAACAGTTGTTCATTTTAAGGTTAAATTCCTCTCTTTTGGGCCTTGTGTGAGAGTTGGGAGCTATAGAAGTGGGTACGACATACTGGACTCAGTCCCCCCTCACATGAACAACCCCAATTGTGAAGGCCCATTTGCCTGATTTGGATAACTGTGCTAGGTTAATTATATTAGTTTGACCTAATAAAATTGATTAGCAACATAATTAATTTCATTCTTCCTTGAAATTAATTTAAGAAAAACATAGTTTGAAGAATAATATTCTAGAAAAATATATGTATTTTTCTTGTGCTTAATTAAATATAGAATTATAACCATTAAATTCTTTCTGAAGCTTAATTTTATAATTTCATTAAATATTCCTATTTAAGTTGAGATTTAGCTATATCTAACAAATCAACTTAGATTTGAATATCTTTTGAATTTTCTATTATAAATTAAGTTGAGGAATTTTAAGAATTGGTTATTGAGATTCTTTGGATATTTTTTAAGTTAATATTTTATAAATATGGAAACTTAAAATGGAATATCCTCTATATTAAGTAGTTACTACTTAATTGTTTATATTTAATTAAGTCATTGATTGAAGAATATTTAAGTTGGACATTTAGATTTTTCTAAACAACTTAAATAAGATATTTTTCAAATTTATTCCATTTTTGAAATTTAATTAAAGTTTTTTTTTTTTAACTTTAATTTGTAATGTTTCATTATTGAGATATGGAATATATATGATTAAACAAAATACATATTTTAAATAATGAGCTTTAATCAAGAGAAATTCAATCTCCATTGTTGGTTTTACATAGCTATTGTTTTAGTGAGTAATCCTCCCTAATGGAGGAACGTTCATTAGCAAGTTAGCACCGTTTAATCTCGAAAGATAAGTATTCTTATAAGTTTTTTATATTGTTTATGACCACCCTAATGGTGGTGACTGTATAAGACTTACAAGAGTATGAAACAATGGTGGAAGCTCATATGATAGAATTGCCTTGACTCCCGCCTAAACGGGACAACGCTGAATTCCAATCTTGATCGAATAAAAGGTTGCTAGAATGATTGTCATTTTAGATGAATTGACAACTCTATTCAATGGATGATGCTTTGACTCTCGCCTAAACGGGACACTGTATCAGTTCGTTGGAAACCTTGGAAAATAAACTATGTTAGATTTAGTATTTTTATAACATATATGATTATTTGTTATTTTCTGAACTTGTGTATGAATTTATAGAACCAAAACCTTACTTCTGTTTATTGATATGTTGTAGTGCCAATATGAATAACCCTCACCCCGATCCACTCCTAGTTAGTATCTTCGCAAAAGAACTCAATAGTGTGAAAATGCATCCTGGTAGTTGCATTAACTCGCACCTATTGTTGATGAATCTGAAGTTCCAAAAGGCAAATCTACTTGGAATTGATTTATCAAAGGAACAATGGGTACGACTCATCCTTAATAGTCTTCCTCAGGAGTATGATAGTTTTGTTCTATTATTACTTGTTGAACAATCCTCACTCCTCCGACATGAACAAACTCGAGACTGAGTTGAGGGCCCATGAGCGGAATTTGATTGCAATGGGACCTCCTGGTATTGAAAACTTTAATCAGAGGAAGAAGATTAAGCATGAGGGCTCTAACAAAGCTGCTTCTTCAAATACAATTATCAGACATCATGTTCTATGTGCGAATTGTAATGGAAAGGGACATAAAGAAGAACAATGTCCCAGGTTTCTAGACAATTCAAACGAAGGTGATGCTTTTATCTTTGAATCATGTGTTTTAGAGAATGACAAATCCACCTAGATTGTTGATTCTGGATCTACTAACCATGTATGTTCTTCATTGCAGCTGCTTGAAACTTGGGAGAATCTTCACCCAGATGAGTTAAAGCTAAAAGTTGGAAATGGCGAGTTTGTATCAGTTAAAGCTAGAGGAACAGCTCGAATCAAGTTTCATACAAAGAAGTTTTTACTTTTACAGAATGTTTTCTATATTCCAAACTTTAGTAGAAACTTGATTAGTGTTTCATGTTTACAAACACAATTTTATATATTGAATTTTTCGAGTTCAAATTGTTCAATTTCTCGTAATGGATTTCATATATGTGTTGCTAACATGGAACAAGGGCCTTATGTTTTAAGACCTGATACTCAAATCTCACTAAATACTGAACTTTTCAGTGTAGCTAAACCTAGAAGCCTTAAGAGAAAAGAGATTGATAATGATGATCAAACTTATCTATGGCATTTACGTTTAGGTCATATAGGTTTTGATAGACGCAATAGACTAACCAAAGACGGTCCATTGAAAAATGTCGTCTTAGGAGAACTGCCAGTATGCGAGTCTTGCCTAGAAGGAAAAATGACCAAACGTTCTTTCTCTGCAAAGGGAGAGCGTGCCAAACAACCCCTAGGGTTAGTGCATTCAGATGTTTGCGTTGTTGGAAATTATTTTACGAGGATCTTAGATCTACTCACAAGTATGTTGATTAACACCCTAAATATGAACTTTCTAAAACGATGAAATAAACACATATAAAGTTTAGGAAACCTTACATTGGGTGCAGCGGAATTAAATGACTCCTTCCGTTCAGATCTCTAACCCTTGTAACCTTTCTGTCGCAGAGTATTATCAAGATCTGAACCTGGATCTCTTTCTCAGAATCTTTAATGCTGAAACTCCTTCTTGCTGCAAATCTTTCTTCACGATCTTCCTCACTATGATTGAGGTATTGCTTGCTGTGTGTGGGCACTACTCTAATCACTAAGGGGTTTCGAAATATGAAGGAAGAAGAGAGAGAGAGAGTGGCGGCCAAAGGTAGAGAGAGAGGCTCAGGTTTTTCTAAATGAAAAAGTGTGTAATTTTCCTAAAGCCTTCACTATCTATTTATAACATTCCACTAGGGTTAGGTTTGAATTATTTGGCATTAAAATAATGAAAATATCAGAGGTAAAACTCCTATAAAAGTGGCCGGCCATGGCTTATTGGATTTGGGCCTTGCTTTTTGCAATTTTGCAATTTTAACACTTTTGTATCTGATTTTCTCAAAAATGCCAATTTTCTAATTCAACCATTTAAATGCCAATTCTAACTATTTAATAACTATAAATAATTATTAAATAATATTGTCATTTATCATATTTATTAATTGAACCATACAAAGTATCATAATTAACAAATATGCCCCTAATAACTCTTTCTTTACAATTTCGCCCTTACTCAGTGAAAAATTCACAAATAGACATAGTCTTATTTGAGAATTATAATCGATTAATCAAAACCAATTACATGAGTCTTACAAGCAATATTATCTCCACTAGTGCGGGGACCATGGGTCTATATAACCGAGCTTCCAATAAGTAGATCAAGAATTTAACACTAAAATTCACTAACTTATTAATTCTTCGTTGAATCCACGCATAGAACTTAAAATTGCACTCTCAGTATATAGAATGCTCTATATGTTCCACCATATAGACACATCATTAGTTATCCATTGTTATAATCCTAATTTGATCAATGATCCTCTATATGAATGATCTACACTGTAAAGGGATTAGATTACCGTTACACCCTACTATGTATTTTATCCTTAAAACACTTGACCCCATATAATTGATATTTCAGCTTATGTGAAATGAGTACTCCACCATTTATGTTCGTTTGGTCAAGCTCGAAGGAGATCATCCTTTGCTTACTATTCGCGAGATAGAAGCTATAGATTCCATGTTTATGTTTGCGCTCCCACTCAATTACACTACCGTGTTCCCAAAATGTACGTATCACCCTAACCTAAAGTAGGCTTAACTAACAAATCAAAGAACACGAATAGCCTCTCAAGATTGAGCATAATCATAACAGGATTAAGAACATTTGATCTAGGATCAACTAGGCGATATTGACTTGAATAGATTTTACGGTAAGTTTAATAAATCTAAGTCAAAGTTCAATATCGGTCCCTTCCGATGCATACTCCATGCATCCCACCTGAGCTTTACTTTAACCAATGTTCTGGAAAGAACATAGCATTTCTCCAAATGCAAGTAAGCTCTTGTTGTAGATTATCATATCAGTAAGACCGTGTGTCTGATAAATCTAGGAAAGTTTATTCACATAGTCATGTTTACTTTCCAAAGTGTTGACGACACAATAAACAGGATCAAGTATGTGAAAAGGGTTTAAGATGAATTTATAAATCAAATAGACAAGCAATTGATAAAGTGAACCAAAACATACACAAATGAATGAAAAATACTTCTGTTTCTTTATTGATGTTGAATAAAATATATTACATTGAAATGGAGTTTTATTTAGGGCATAAAACCCAAAAAACTCCCACTTGCACTAATATAAAACTAATTAGTACATATCAATTAATCCTAAATTCTGACGGTGCTTTTCAAATGCTGTCACGACCAAGACTTTAGTAAATGGATCAGCTAGGTTGTCCTCTGTGTCAACTTTCTCAACTAGTACATCCCCTCTTGCCACATATTCTCTGATAATGTGATACTTCCTTTCAATGTGTTTGCTTCTCTTGTGGCTTCGAGGTTCTTTACTGTTTGCTATTGCTCCATTGTTATCACAAAGTAGGACCAGAGGCTTTTCCATTCCCGAAACGACACATATACTGGTGAAGAACTTTCTTAGCCAGACAAGTTCTTTAGCAGCTTCGGCTGCAGCTATGTATTCAGCTTCCATAGTTGAGTCCGATATCGCGGTTTGTTTTGCACTTCTCCAAACCACTGCTCCACCCCCAAGAATAAACACCATCCGAGATGTAGATTTCCTGTCTTCAAGACTTGCCTGGAAATCTGAATCAGTGTAGCCTATGGGATTTAAAGCACCACCCTTGTAGACAAACACAAGATTCCTTGTACTCTTTAAGTATTTCAGAATATACTTAACTGCATTCCAATGTTCATGTCTTGGATTAGACTGATACCTAATCACGATTCGAACTGCATAGCAGATGTCAGGTCTAGTGCATAACATTGCATACATTAGACTTCTAACTGCAGAGGCATAGGGAATATTTGCCATGTCCTCTATCTCTTGAGGATCAGTCGGAGACTGTTCGTTAGATAGACGAATACCATATCTAGAAGGCATGTTTGCCCCATTGGTGTTGTTCATGGAGAATCTCTCTAAGACTTTGTCTATGTAGGTTGTTTGAGAGAGAGCAGGAGATCTGTTCTTCTAGTTTCTGATAATCTGAATACCAAGAACATAGGCTGCTTCACCCAAATCTTTCATATCGAATTGAGTGTTGAGCCGTTCGTTGATGTGAGTCATTTTCTTGATATTGTTTCCAATAATCAAAATGTCATCAACATAAAGGACCAGGAATACTACTACTTGATCTTCCTTGAGTTGGTAAACACAAGGTTCATCTTCATTCTGAAGAAAGCCGTAGGTCTTGATGATTTCATCAAACCTTTTGTTCCATGAGCGAGAAGCTTGCTTAAGTCCAAAGATAGACCTATTTAATTTGCAAACTTTCTTTTCCTGCCCAGGAAGAACATAGCCTTCTGGTTACTCCATATAGATGGTTTCTTCAAGTACCCCATTAAGGAAGGCAGTCTTGACATCCATTTGCCAGATTTCATAATCGAAAGCAACAGCTATGGGGAGAAGAATTCAGATGGATTTGAGCATGGCAACAGGAATAAAAGTTTCCTTATAGTCCACGCCTTCTCTTTGGGTATAACCCTTGGGTACAAGTCTAGCTTTAAAAGTTTTGACTTCGCCTCCAGCTCCTCTTTTCTTCTTGTAAACCCACTTGCATCCTATCAGATGATAGTCGTCAGGTGCGTCAACATATTCTCAGACTTTGTTCTTTTTCATGGAATCCATTTCTGAATCCATGCCGGCCGACCATCGTTTCCGTTGCGGACTAGCCATTGCCTGTTTATAGGTTAATGGATCGTCATCAATACTGTCACCTACAACCATATTGATTTCACCATCCAAGCCATAACAAGCTGGTTTTGTTGAAACCCTCCCACTACGACGAGGTGCGGTGATCTTCTGAACGAAAACTTTAGTAGTAGATTTCTCAGTTTGTTCAACTGAGGGAGTGGGATTGTCTTCTTCACGAGTGGAAGAGAACGGAACATTGGAAGGACTTATATCTGAAAGTAATTCCTCCAACACTACTTTACTTTGTGGTTTGAAATTCTTACTATAGTCATCTTCAAGGAAAGTGGCATTTGTTGAAACAAACACTTTATCATCCTTGCGACTATAAAATAGTCCACCCCTAGTCTCTTTAGAATTTCTGACAAACATGCAAACTTCAGTTCGTGACTCAAGTTTGCCGATTTTCTTTCTTAAGACATGAGCAGGGCACCCCTAGATTCTGTAATGGCGTAAACTAGGTGTACGACCAATCCATAGTTCTAAAGGTGTCTTAGGGATTGATTTAGATGGAACAACATTTAAAATGTCGGTTGCCATCTGAATTGCATATCCCCAGAAGGACGTAGGTAGAGTTGAAAAACTAAGCATGGACCTAACCATTTCCAAAAGCGTGCGATTCCGTCTTTCTGCAACTCCATTTTGCTGTGGAGTGCTAGGGGCGGTTAATTGGGATTCAATTCTAAGTTCAATTAAATGATCTTTGAACTGCATATCCATATATTCTCCACCCCTATCAGTTCGCAAGATCTTTAATGATTTACCTAATTGGTTTTGAGCCAATGCGTGAAATTCCTGAAACTTTGCAAATGTTTCAGATTTCTTATGCATAATGTAAAGATGTCCATATCTAGAGTAATCGTAAATGAAAGTGATAAAATACTCATAACCACCTCGGGCTTTTACATTCAAAGGTCCGCAGACATCGGAATGCACTAACCCTAGGGGTTGTTTGGCACGCTCTCCCTTTGCAGAGAAAGAACGTTTAGTCATTTTTCCTTCCAGGCAGGACTCGCATACTGGCAATTCACCTAAGACGACATTTTTCAATGGACCGTCTTTGGTTAGCCTATTGAGTCTATCAAAGCCTATATGACCTAAACGTAAATACCATAGATATGTTTCATTATCATCAACGATCTTTTGCTCTTTGTGGTTTCTAGGTTTAGCTACCTTAAAAAGTTTGTTATGTAGGGAAAATGGTGTTTCTGGCCTAAGAACATAAAGCCCCTGTTCCATGGATGCAACACAAATCTGAATGTCATTTCGAGAAATGGTAGAACCAGAACTCAAAAAATCTAATTTGTATTGTTGCAATTGTAAGCATGAAACAGAAACCAAGTTTCTACTGAAATTTGGAATGTATAAGACATTGTCTAATTCCAAAATTCTGTTTTGAAACTTAAGTTTGGCTTTTCCTCTAGCTCTAACCGAAACCATTTTGCCATTACCAACTTTAAGTTTCAACTCTCTGGATTTCAAATAATTCCAATTCTCAAGCAATTGCAATGAACAGCTTACATGGTTTGTAGATCCAGAATCAAGAATCCAAATGAATTTATCATTCTCTAACACACATGATTCGAAGACTAAAGCATCACTGCTTATTTGTTTGTGATTTGTTGTTCTTGATGGTACAATTTGTTGTGAAGTATAACTTGAGGAAGTGGAATCACTTTCTCTTATCTTCTCAACTAAGCTTGAAGTAGTAGGATTTATGGAGTTATGAACTATCTGCTCTTCAGAGTGAACAATTCCCAACTTACCTGCTTTATGGAATTTAAAGTCCATCATGAGCATATGTGAAGTATTACTCTGACAAGGAGTTTATAACTTCAAGTTCAATTGCTAAGATATTAACTAGGAGTGGAATGGGAAGAAGGTTATTGGCACTACAACACATCAATAAAACAGAAGTAAGGTTTTGGTTCAAATTCATACACAAGTTCAGAAAATAACAAATAAATACA
The DNA here is from genome assembly GCF_029168945.1 of Cannabis sativa. Lineage (NCBI taxonomy): Eukaryota > Viridiplantae > Streptophyta > Magnoliopsida > Rosales > Cannabaceae > Cannabis > Cannabis sativa. Next base: position 38,598,809 of record NC_083606.1, on the reverse strand, counting down.
TATGGTATAAAAATACTAAATCTAACATAGTTTATTTTCCAAGGTTTCCAACATAATGAAATACAGTGTCCCGGTAGGCGAGAGTCAAAGATAATATTAGTTGAATAGAGTAGTCAGCTCATCTAAAATTAAACATTTTAGCAACCTTTTATTCGATCAAAATGAGAATCCAACGTTGTCCCGGTAGGCGAGAGTCAAGGTTATTCTCATTTTATGAGCTTCCACCATTGTTTCATGTTTTATGAGTTTATCTCTAAGTAGTCACCGTAGGGGAGAGTCTAATAGAGACGAAAACTCACAAAACACTTATCAAATGAAATCTTACGGTGTTAAAAGTGTTCAACGAATAACCATCCATAGGGGGACGAAGTCTAGCGTCTCGAGGTTATATTGAAAATATTTAACTATTGTAAGACCAACAATGGAGATCGAATATCTTTTGATTAAAGCTCATTATTTAAAAAATATATGTATTTTATTTAATCATTTTATTCGATATTATAATAATGAAAAATTACAAATTAAAGTTGGTTTAAATAAAAAATCAACTTTAATTAATTTTCAATTATTATTAAATTCGAAAAATAAATTCGAATAAATATCGAACAAGTTCCATATCATAATAATGAAAAATTACAAATCAAAGTTGGTTTAAATAAAAAATCAACTTTAATGAAATTTTAATTATTATTTAAAATTCGAAAAATAAATTCGAATATATAATGGAACAAATTTTAAAATATCTTGTTTAAGTTGTTTTAGAAGAATCTAAAAGATCAACTTAAATATCTTTCAAATTAGATTTAATTAAATTAAAATTAAGTTGTAACCACTTAATTTGAAAATATTCCATTTTAAGTTAATATTCGAAAAGATATTAACTTAAAAAATATCTAAAATATTCCATTTTAAATTAATATTCGAAAAGATATTAAATTAAAAAAAATATCTAAAGAATCTTAATAACCAATGCCTAAAATTCCTCAACTTAATTTTGAAATTTTAAATCCAAAAGATATTCAGATTTAAGTTGGTTAGTTGTAGATAACTAAATATAACCTTAAATAGGAATATTTAATGAAAAATTTAAATTAAGCTTCAGAAAGAATCTAGATGGTTATAATTCTATATTTAATTAAATACAAGAAAATACATATAGTTTAGCTTAGAATATAAAATTCTTTAAACTATGGTTTTCTTAAATTAATTTCAAAATAAATAAAATTAATTATGTTGCTAATCAATTTTATTAGGTTAAACTAATTTAATTAACCTAGTACAGTTATTCAAATCAGGCAAATGGGCCTTCACAATTGGGGTGGTTCATGTGAGGGGGTACTGGGTTCAGTATGTCCTACCCTCTTCTATGGCTCCCAACTCTCACACAAGGCCCAAAAGTGAGGAATTTAACCTTAAAATGAACAACAGTTATTAATTGAATAGGCCTAAAAACTAAATGAGCCTAAATAAAATCTATCAAGAACTATGATATTTTATTTAGAAACAACAACCTATATGCATCTATAATGAAATTAAACACATAGGCTCACACAGGCACACTTTGGATGGGTCCTATCATGTTGCTAGGTCATACACAGATGAAAGAAGATTGTAAATATACCTGTTACAAATTATTTACTTGACCAAGGGAGCCATGAGTTAAAATCAGATCATTGGATCTGTCAACAAGTTAACCATGGCTATTTGCAATCAAGCAATAATAGGTTTTAAAAACTTACAAACAAGCTAAAACACATACTCCTGCAACAAGGTTAGTTGGATAATTGGATGTAGGATTTATTTAATTTTAAATTAATAATTTCGAAAAAAATAATTAATTAAATAAACAAAAAATTCATTTTCGAAAATTTTAAAAAAATTTAAAAAAATTTCGAAATTTTAAAAAAAATATTTAAAATTAAACCTACAATTTTGAAAAATTAGGTTTCAACCAACCTAAATATCATTTCAAAATTTGCTAACTACTTTTAAAAATTAAATGTTATTTTATAATTAAAAAAGAAATAAAAAATTAAAAAAGATAAATGAATATCTTTTTCAGATTTTAAATGTAATTTAAATAAATAAAATAACAAAATTTAAAAGTTAGCAAAATATCTTACATCTATTTAAAATTACATGATTATAGTTATCTTATTTTAAATTTAAATAAGATCAAATTATTTTAAAAAAAAATTTAATTGAAAAATATAAAATCTGACCTTAAATTTAAAAATAAGATAAGATATAATCAAATTTAAAAATAAGATAGATAATTAAGCAAAAAAAGATAGATATTGACTATTTCAAATTCAAATTACACTAATATCATGAATTAAATTTAAAAAATATTAATTAATTTAATTATGATAATTAGAATTGAATTAGGAATAGTAAATGTATAAATACAGAACTACACAAAAAATCAGAAGTTAATTCCATGAAAAAGCATGAAAAAACGAAGAAAAACGAAAAAATTGCAAGTTGTACGGATGGGATGCTGTGCATACCTGTCCACGCGCGTGCATGGGTGATTTGGGCATGCAACCTCGGCGGCAGCAGGGAATTGCATGAAATCCGCGCGTGTAGGAGGCGTTCAGCTCAACCACGATTTTTTCAAAACTTCAAAAAATCATAACTAATTCAAATTAAATCGAAATTGAGTTCTGTAAAATAGTAACTTGCTTAATTTTTCCCATAGTATCCAATAAAATTAATTCCAGAAAAAGATATTCAATTATTTTTCACAAAAATTCACAAACATCAATCAATCATCAAATAACACTCAATACAACATGATACCATCCAAAACATCAAACAATCGTTTTAAAGTCCAAATTTCTTGCAAGAAAATCAATTACCATGGCTCTGATACCAGTTGTTGGAAATTATTTTACCAGGATCTTAGATCTACTCACAAGTATGTTGATTAACACCCTAAATAAGAACTTTCTAAAACGATGAAATAAACACATATAAAGTTTAGGAAACCTTACATTGGGTGCAGCGGAATTAAATGACTCCTTCCGTTCAGATCTCTAACCCTTGTATCCTTTCTGTCACAGAGTATTATCAAGATCTGAACCTGGATCTCTTTCTCTGAATCTTTAATGCTGAAACTCCTTCTTGCTGAAAATCTTTCTTCACGATCTTCCTCACTATGATTGAGGTATTGCTTGATGTGTGTGGGCACTACTCTAATCACTAAGGGGTTTTGAAATATGAAGGAAGAAGAGAGAGAGAGAGAGTAACGGCCAAAGGTAGAGAGAGAGGCTCAGGTTTTTCTGAATGAAAAAGTGTGTTATTTTCCTAAAGCCTTCATTACCTATTTATAGCATTCCACTAGGGTTAGGTTTGAATTATTTGGCATTAAAATAATGAAAATATCAGAGGTAAAACTCCTATAAAAGTGGTCGGCCATGGCTTATTGGATTTGGGCCTCACTTTTTGCAATTTTGCAGTTTTATCACTACTTTTGTATCTGATTTTCTCAAAAATGCCAATTTTCTAATTCAACCATTTAAATACCAATTCTAAATATTTAATAACTATAAATAATTATTAAATAATATTTTCATTTATCATATTTATTAATTGAACCATACAAAGTATCATAATTAACAAATATGCCCTTAATAACTCTTTCTTTACAATTTTGCCCTTACTTAGTGAAAAATTCACAAATAGACATAGTCTAATTTGAGAATTATAATTGATTAATCAAAACCAATTACATGAGTCTTACAAGCAACATTATCTCAACTAGTGCGGGGACCATGGGTCTATATAACCGAGCTTCCAATAAGTAGATCAAGAATTTAGCACTAAAATTCACTAACTTATTAATTCTTCGTTGAATCCACGCATAGAACTTAGAATTGCACTCTCAGTATATAGAATGCTCTATATGTTCCACCATATAGACACATCATTAGTTATCCATTGTTATAATCCTAATATGATCAATGATCCTCTATATGAATGATCTACACTGTAAAGGGATTAGATTACCGTTACACCCTACAATGTATTTTATCCTTAAAACACTTGACCCTGTATAAATGATATTTCAGCTTATGTGAATGAGTACTCCACCATTTATGTTCTTTTGGTCAAGCTTGAAGGAGATCACCCTTTGCTTACTATTCGCCAGATAGAAGCTATAGATTCCATGTTTATGTTAGCGCTCCCACTCAGTTGCACTACCGTGTTCCCAAAATGTACGTATCACCCTGACCTAAAAGTAGGCTTAACTAACAAATCAAAGAACACGAATAGCCTCTCAAGATTGAGCCTAATCATAACAGGATTTAGAACATTTGATCTAGGATCAACTAGGCGATATTGACTTGAATAGATTTTACGGTAAGTTTAATAAATCTAAGTCAAAGTTCAATATCGGTCCCTTCCGATGCATACTCCATGCATCCAACCTGAGCTTTACTTTAACCAATGTTCTGGAAAGAACATAGCATTTCTCCAAATGCAAGTAAACTCTTGTTGTAGATTATCATATCAGTAAAACCCTGTGTCTTTTAAATCTAGGAAACTTTATTCACATAGTCATGTTTACTTTCCAAAGTGTTGACGACACAATAAATAGGATCAAGTATGTGAAAAGGGTTTAAGATGAATTTATAAATCAAATACACAAGCAATTGATAAAGTGAACCAAAACATACACAAATGAATGAAAAATACATCTGTTTCTTTATTGATGTTGAATAAAATAGATTACATTGAAATGGAGTTTTATTTAGGGCATAAAACCCAACATGCGGACCTCTGAATGTAAAAGTTCGAGGTGGTTATGAGTATTTTGTCACTTTCATTGACGACTTCTCTAGATACAATTTTCTTTACCTAATGCAAAAGAAATCTGAAACGTTTGAAAAGTTTCAGGAATTTCATGCTTTGGCTCAAAACCAATTAGGTAAAACATTAAAGATCTTGCGAACTGATAGGGGTGGAGAATATATGGATATGCAGTTCAAAGATCATTTAACTGAACTTGGAATTGAATCCCAATATACTGCCCCGAGCACTCCACAGCAAAATGGAGTTGCAGAAAGAAGAAATCGTACTCTCTTGGAAACGGTTAGGTCCATGTTGAGTTATTCAACTCTGTCTACGTCCTTCTAGGGATATGCTATTCAAATGGCAAACTACATTTTAAATGTTGTACCATCTAAAGCAGTCCCTAAGACACTCGTCGAACTATGGAATGGTCGTACACCTAGTTTACGCCATTATAGGTTTATGGGGTGCCTTGCTCACGTCTTGAGAAAGAAAGAAGGCAAACTGGAATCGTGAATTGAAGTTTGCATGTTTGTCGGAAATTCTAAAGAGACTAGGGGTGGACTATTTTATAGTCACAAGGATAACAAAGTATTTGTTTCTACAAATGCTACTTTCCTTGAAGATAACTATATGAAAGACAACAAACCGAAAAGTGAAGTTGTATTAGAGGAAATGCTTACAAATACAGTTCCTTCAAATGTTCCATCCTCTTCTACTCAAGAAGAGGACAATCCCACTCCCTCAGTTGTAGTAACTAAGAAAACTACTACCAAAGCTCGTGTTCAGAAAGTCACCCCTCCTTGTCGTAGTGGGAGGGTTTCTACAAAACCATCTCGTTATGGCTTGGATGGTGAAATCAATATGGTCGTTGGTGACGGTATTGATGACGACCCATTAACCTATAAACAAGCAATGGCAAGTCCGCAACGGAAGCAATGGCATGGATTCAGAAATGGATTCCATGAAAAGAACAAAGTCTGGGAATATGTAGATCCACCCGATGATTATCGTCCAATTGGATGCAAATGGGTCTACAAGAAGAAAAGAGGCGCTGGAGGCGAAGTCGAAACTTTCAAAGCTAGACTGGTCGCCAAGGGTTATACCCAAAGAGAAGGTTTGGACTATGAGGAAACTTTTAGTCCGGTTGCCATGCTCAAATCCATCTGAATTCTTCTCTCCATCGCAACCGCTTTTGATTATGAAATCTGGCAAATGGATGTCAAGACAGCCTTCCTTAATGGGCTTCTTGAAGAAACCATCTATATGGAGCAACCAGAAGGTTATGTTCTTCCTGGGCAGGAAAATAAAGTTTGCAAATTAAATAGGTCCATTTATGGACTTAAGCAAGCTTCTCGCTCATGGAATAAAAGGTTTGATGAGATCATTAAAAACTACGGCTTTCATCAGAATGAAGATGAACCTTGTGTTTACCAACTCAAGGAAGACCAAGTAGTAGTATTCCTGGTCCTTTATGTTGATGACATTTTGATCATTTGCAACAATGTCAAGAAAATGACTCACATCAAGGAATGGCTTGACAGTCAATTCGACATGAAAGACTTGAGTGAGGCAGCCTATGTTCTCAGTATTCAGATTATCAGAAACTGGAAGAACAGATCCCTTGCTCTCTCTCAAACAACTTACATTGACAAAGTTCTAGAGAGAGTCTCCATGACTAATACCGATGGGGCCAATATGCCTTCTAGATATGGTATCCGTCTATCTAAGGAACAATGTCCTACTGATCCTCAAGAGATAGAAGACATGGCAAAAGTTCCTTATGCTTCTGCAGTTGGAAGTCTAATGTATGCTATGTTATGCACTAGACCTGACATCTGCTATGCAGTTGGAATCGTGAGCAGGTATCAGTCAAATCCAGGACAGGAACATTGGAATGTTGTTAAGTATATCTTGAAATACTTAAAGAGTACAAGGAATCATGTATTAGTCTACAAGGGTGGTGCTTTAAATCCCATAGGCTATACAGACTCAGATTTCTAGGCATGTCTTGAAGATAGGAAATCTACATCTGGGATGGTGTTTACTCTTGGGGGTGGAGCAGTGGTTTGGAGAAGTGCGAAACAAACCGCAATTTCGGATTCTACCATGGAGGCAGAATACATAGCTGCGGCCGAAGCAGCTAAAGAGGTTGTCTGGGTTAGAAAGTTCTTCACCAGTCTTTGTGTAGTACCTGGAATGGAAAAGCCTCTAGTCCTGCTTTGTGATAACAATGGAGCTATAGCCAACAGTAAGGAACCTCGGAGCCACAAGAGAAGTAAACATATAGAAAGAAAATATCATATTATCAGAGAATATGTGGCAAGAGGGGATGTACTGGTGGAGAAAGTGGACACACAGGACAGCTTAGCTGATCCATTCACCAAAGTCTTGGCAGTGACTGCATTCGAAAAGCACCGTCAGAATTTAGTGTTAATTGAAATGTACTGATTTGTTTTATATTAGTGCAAGTGGGAGTTTGTTGGGTTTTATGCCCTAAATAAAACTCTATTTCAATGTAATCCAGATTATTCAATATCAATAAAGTAATAGAAGTATTTTTCATTCATTTGTGTATGTTTTGGTTCACTTTATCAATTGTTTTTCTATTTGATTTATAAATTCATTCAAACCCCTTTAAAATACTTGATCATGTTTATTGTGTTGTCAACACAGTGGAAAGTAAACATGACTATGTGAATAAAGGATTCCTAGATTTATCAGAACACTGGGTTTTACTGATATGACAATCTACAACAGAGTTTACTTGCATTCGGAGAAATGCTATGTTCTTTCCAGAACATTGGTTAAAGTAAAGCTCAGGTTGGATGCATGGAGTATGCATTGGAATGGACCGATATTGAACTTTGAAATAGATTTATAAAACTTACCGTAATATCTATTCAATTCAATATCACTAACTTGATCCTAGATCAAATGATCTAAATCCTGATATGGTTAGGTTCAATCTCAAGAGTATTATTCGTGTTCTTTGATTTGTTAGTTAAGCCTAATTTTGGGTCAGGGTGATACATACATTTTGGGAACACGGTAGTGCAATTGAGTGGGAGCGCTAACATAAATATGGAATCTATAGCTTCTATCTGGGGAATAGTAAGCAAAGGATGATTTCCTTCGAAGGGAGGGCGCTCATCAGGAGAATGAACTCATTCAACTTAAGCGTGGGGTTAAGTTGAAGGGAGGTGCGGGGGCAAAACAGTTTGCTCATGAGCCTCTAGATCCTGAAGATGAGGCTGAGGAAGAGCAGGTGACTCCGCTCAAAAGGAGGAAGAAACCTCCTGCTGAGCACCGGCCTGTTGAACACGCAATTCAAATCAGAAAGCCCATTCTTCCTGCTCTGCCATCCACTCCTGTACTAGGAAAGGGGAAAGCCGTCCTGGCGGAGATAAGAAACTTGTTAGGTGACGATGAGCCTTCAAGTCTTGCCCGGGCAAATGCTTCGCAAAATACTCCGTCTTGTTTTTAATCTTCTTGATTATCATGCTTTCATACTTCTAATGCTTTTCTCTTAACCATGTTGCTTTTATTTCGTGCTGACATGTCTTAGAAGATGCTCGAAGCTCTGAAAAAGAGAGTGGGAGGAAGCTCAAGCTCATCTCCTTCAGCTAAGAAATCTAGGGGCGGTGAGACAACGCCATCCAGAGAGAAAGCACCGGTTGAAGCTGTTATCGATCTATCCGAGGAGCTAACCTATAATACCCTAGAATTAAGAAATGGATTAGCAAAACCGTAATTAGATAATTATGAATAATTGAGGAATTATGTTATTATATAGTTCAATTTATGTGAATTAATATTATTTATAACATGGTAAGACCCCGTTGGTGAGCCAGTGGCATTTTAGTAATTATGACCCGGGAAGGGTAAATTGATGAAATTAATATAATTACGTGCTTAATGGAACTATATTATTATATAGTATGCATGTGTTGTCTTTTGACCTTATTTGATTTATTTGACTTAAGATTGAATTTCAAGGAAAACTAAAGAAATTTCTGGTGTTTATCCCTCTCTCACCCGACCCCCCTCTCTCTCTCAACCCTCTTTGTTTTAAATTTGTATTTTGGGGAAAAATTGGTGTGATCTTTAGCTTGGTTGAAGCTTTGAAATTGAAGAACTTTAAGCTTGGGAAATTGAGGTAGTTCTTTACTGAATTTGATTGATTTCTAGCTGATTATATTTTCTTTGGAAAAGCATGTTTTGAGTTGTTTAGCTCTTGAAGTGGCATGTTCATGGTTTTTATTGTGATCTTGATGAATTGAGTGGGAATTGCATGATTTTGTTGAGAGTTATGTTTGTTGAACTTAGAGTAGGATTATAGGGTATTTTCTAGCTTCAATTCATGTTATTTTTTTGAGTATGTGGCTGCTGGAAAATGTTAGGGATTGTTGGATTTAAAGCTTGAGTTGTTGAGCTTGAAGGGTTGTGTGTTAGGCATAAATTTGGTGTTAATTTCACAATCTAAAATTGAGGGTTTATTGAGGAATTTTGATGCATGATTATGCGTTTTTATATCCTTAATGTTTGCTAGCAACTCTGGTTTATGATTTGGAAGTTTTGGTTATGAATTTGAATGAGTTTGATTGAGAGTTATGCTAAATTTTTGTGAATTTCGTGGTTGGTTTCCGGGTTTGAAACCCAGGTGCCGCGGCATGCTCTGAGCATGCCGCGGCCCGCCCCTTGTTGGTGGAACCTGGGTTTTTTCCCAGGTGACGCTGCATGGCTTGGGCATGTCGCGGCTCGCCCTTGATTTTCAGGGCACTTTGAGTGCAACTTTTGAAATGCATAACTTTTGATTTTGAACTTCGATTTGGGAGTTCTTTATATCGTTGGAAAGCTCGTTTCGAGCTCTATGTGATTATCTTAATTTTAAATGCCATGAAAATATTTTATGAGCTTGAAATCAGGGGTTAACCCTAGTTGTGAAAATCCCGGATTTGTGTGACTAGGATTACCAGCACCTAATCAGGAGCACCCGGGGATTCAGAATCTCTACTATTGCGGGACAATAGGTAAGACAGTGGCTAGCACGTAGAGTATGTGCAGTGGCGCTTATATTGAAAATGATATGTATGATTGTTTAGTAACCGGGATTAGGGTTATTACTCTAATAGGAACGGTCTAATAGCCTAGGGTTATTACCCTAGTGATACAAGAGTGTAAATGCCATGCCATGTTAAATGTAATAAGATTCAAGGATTATGTGCTTAAGGCATAATTAGGTTGGACTCGGTAACCATAACCGAGATAAACCATTCTAAGGCCTTATTGTATTTAGACGTGTGAGAGCAACACGTAGGTCTATGCCACGTAGACATAAATAGACGTGTGAGAGCAACACGTAGGTTTACACTACATAGACATAAGTAGGCATGTGAGTGCAACATGCAGGTCTGTGTCACATAGACATATATGAATGGAATTACTGTTTAAATAGCATGATGAGCATATTATTATTGTTGTGATTTATACTGTCTTGCTGGGCTTGGCTCACGGGTGCTCTACTACGCAGGAAAGGGTAAGGCTTTGGCTGATCAGCCATGAGTTCATGAGCTGGGCAAAGAATGTACATGGCTAAGCCACTTCAGACCAAGCGGGTTAAGGGTCTACCAGTGATGTATTTTGAAACTCTATTTTGCCGCTTATGCCGGCTGAAAGAAAAAGACTTGTAATAAAGTTTGTAAATATTTTTGGGATCCCAACTGTTGTAAAGTTTAAATTATTACAAGTTTTATTTTCATTCTGTTTAAATTCTATGTCTTTTGGATTAGTAATCCCGATTAGGGGATTAGGGTTTTGTAAGTAACTTGGGTAGTGTGCCTAATTATTTAGGGCATTACATAACAGTTGTGGACCCGTCTGTTCCAAAAATTGCTAAGTCCAAGGTCTCTCGAGGAGGAAGCTTGGACAGGCCCGAACAGTCGAAGGGCAGATTTGAGCAGATCTGGGCTCCTACCCCACCTCCATTATTGCATCCAAAGACCAAAAGAGGTAAGGAGATGTTGGAATTATTTTACCAGGATCTTAGATCTACTCACAAGTATGTTTATTAACACCCTAAATATGAACTTTCTAAAACGATGAAATAAACACGTATAAAGTTTAAGAAACCTTACATTGGGTGCAACGGAATTAAATGACTCGTTCCGTTTAGATCTCTAACCCTTGTATCCTTTCTGTAGCAGAGTATTATCAAGATCTGAACCTGGATCTCTATCTCTGAATCCTTGATGCTGAAACTCCTTTGCTGATGATCTTTCTTCACGATCTTCCTCACTATGATTGAGGTATTGCTTGCTGTGTGTGGGCACCACTCTAATCACTAAGGAAATTTCGAAATTCAAAGGAAGAAGAGAGAGAGAGAGGGTGGCGGCCAAGGTAGAGAGAGAAAGGCTCAGGTTTTCTGATTCAGAAGTGTAATTTTCCTGAAGCCTTCACTATCTATTTATAGCATTCCACTAGGGTTAGGTTTGAATTCTTTGGCATTAAAATAATGAAAATATCAGTTTAAAATGCCTACAAAAGTGGCCGACCATGGCTTGGTGGATTTGGGCCTTGCTTTTTGCAATTTTGCAATTTTAACACTTTTGTATCTGATTTTCTTAAAAATGCCAATTTTCTAATTCAACCATTTAAATGCCAATTCTAACTATTTAATAACTATAAATAATTATTAAATAATATTGTCATTTATCATATTTATTAATTGAACCATACAAAGTATCATAATTAACAAATATGCCCCTATTAACTCTTTCTTTACAATTTCGCCCTTACTTAGTGAAAATTTCACAAATGGACATAGTCTAATTTTTGAATTATAATTGATTAATCAAAACCAATTACATGAATCTCACAAACAATATTATCTCAACTAGTGCGGGGACCATGGGTCTATATAGCCGAGCTTCCAATAAGTAGATCAAGAATTTAGCACTAAAATTCACTAACTTATTAATTCTTCGTTGAATCCACGCATAGAACTTAGAATTGCACTCTCAGTAGATAGAATGCTCTATATGTTCCACCATATAGATGCATCATTAATTATCCATTGTTATAATCCTAATGTGATCAATGATCCTCTATATGAATGATCTACACTTTAAAGGGATTAGATTACCGTAACATCCTACTATGTATTTTATCCTTACAACACTTGACCCCGTATAAATGATATTTCAGCTTATGTGGTACTCCACCATTTTTGTTCGTTTGGTCAAGCTCAAAGGAGATCATCCTTTGCTTACTATTCGCCAGATAGAAGCTATAGATTCCATGTTTATGCTAGCGCTCCCACTCAATTGCACTACCGTGTTCCCAAAATGTACGTATCACCCTGACCTAAAAGTAGGCTTAATTAACAAATCAAAGAACACGAATAGCCTTTCAAGATTGAGTCTAATCATAACAGGATTAAGAACATTTGATCTAGGATCAACTTGGCGATATTAACTTGAATAGATTTTACGGTAAGTTTAATTAAATCTAAGTAAAAGTTCAATATCGGTCCCTTCCGATGCATACTCCATGCATCCAACCTGAGTTTTACTTAAACCAATATTCTGGAAAGAACATAGCATTTCTCCAAATGCAAGTAAACTCTTGTTGTAGATTATCATATCAGTAAAACCCTGTGTCTGATAAATCTAGGAAACTTTATTCACATAGTCATGTTTACTTTCCAATGTGATGACAACACAATAAACAGGATCAAGTATGTGAAAAGGGTTTAAGATGAATTTATAAATCAAATAGACAAGCAATTGATAAAGTGAACCAAAACATACACAAATGAATGAAAACTACTTCTGTTTCTTTATTGATGTTGAATAAAATAGATTACATTGAAATTGAGTTTTATTTAGGGTATAAAACCTAACAAACTCCCACTTGCACTAATATAAAACTAATTAGTACATATCAATTAATCCTAAATTCTGACGGTACTTTTCAAAGGCTGTCAGGGCCAGGACTTTGGTAAATGGATCAGCTAGGTTGTCCTCTGTGTCAACTTTCTCAACTAGTACATCCCCTCTTGCCACGTATTCTCTGATAATGTGATACTTCCTTTCAATGTGTTTTCTTCTCTTGTGGCTTGGAGGTTCTTTACTGTTTGCTATTGCTCCATTGTTATCACAAAGTAAGACCAGAGGCTTTTCCATTCCAGAAACGATACCTATACTGGTGAAGAACTTTCTTTGCCAGACAAGTTCTTTAGCAGCTTCGGCTGCAGCTATGTATTCAGCTTCCATAGTTGAGTCCGATATCGCGATTTGTTTAGCACTTGTCCAAACCACTGCTCCACCCCCAAGAGTAAACAACATCCCAGATGTAGATTTCTTGTCTTCAAGACTTTCCTGGAAATCTGAATCAGTGTAGCCTATGGGATTTAAAGCACCACCCTTGTAGACTAACACAAGATTCCTTGTACTCTTTAAGTATTTCAGAATATACTTAACTGCATTCCAATGTTCATGTCCTGGATTAGACTGATACCTGCTCACGATTCCAACAGCATAACAGATGTCAGGTCTAGTGCATAGCATTGCATACATTAGACTTCCAACTGCAGAGGCATAGCGAATTTTTTCCATGTCCTCTATCTCTTGAGGATCTGTCGGAGACTGTTCCTTAGATAGATGAATACCATATCTAGAAGGCATGTTTGCCCCATTGGTGTTGTTCATGGAGAATCTCTCTAAGACTTTGTCTATGTAGGTTGTTTGAGAGAGAGCAAGAGATCTGTTCTTCCGGTTTCTGATAATCTGAATACCAAGAACATAGGCTGCTTCACCCAAATCTTTCATATCGAATTGAGTGTTGAGCCATTCCTTATAATGTGAGTCATTTTCTTAACATTATTTCCAATAATCAAAATGTCAACAACATAAAGGACCAGGAATACTACTATTCGGTCTTCCTTGAGTTGGTAAACACAAGGTTCATCTTCATTCTGAAGAAAACCGTAGGTCTTGATGATTTCATCAAACCTTTTGTTCCATGAGCGAGAAGCTTGCTTAAGTCCATAGATAGACCTATTTAATTTGCAAACTTTCTTTTCCCCGCCTGTGAAGAACATAACCTTCTGGTTGCTCCATATAGATGGTTTCTTCAAGTGCCCCATTAAGGAAGGCAGTCTTGACATCCATTTGCCAGATTTCATAATCAAAAGCAGCAGCTATGGAGAGAAGAATTCGGATGGATTTGAGCATGGCAACAAGACTAAAAGTTTCCTCATAGTCCACGCCTTCTCTTTGGGTATAACCCTTGGCTACAAGTCTAGCTTTGAAAGTTTCAACTTCGCCTCCAGCTCCTCTTTTCTTCTTGTAAACCCACTCGCATCCTATCAGATGATAGTCGTCAGGTGCGTCTACATATTCCCAGACTTTGTTCTTTTTCATGGAATCCATGCTGGCCGAAAATCGTTTCCGTTGCGGACTAGCCATTGCCTGTTTATAGGTTAATGGATCGTCATCAATACCGTCACCTACGACCATATTGATTTCACCATCCAAGCCATAACGAGCTGGTTTTGTTGAAACCCTCCCACTACGACGAGGTGCGGTGATCTTCTGAACAGAAACTTCAGTAGTAGATTGCTCAGTTGGTTCAACTGAGGGAGTGGGATTGTCCTCTTCATGTGTGGAAGAGAACAGAACATTGGAAGGACTTATATCTGAAAGCATTTCCTCTAACACAACTTTACTTTGTGATTTGAAATTCTTAATATAGTCATCTTCAAGGAAAGTTGCGTTTGTAGAAACAAACACTTTATCATCCTTGCGACTATAAAATAGTCCACCCCTAGTCTCTTTAGAATTACCGACAAACATGCAAACTTCAGTTCGTGATTCAAGTTTGTCGTCTTTATTTCTTAAGACATGAGTAAGGCACCCCTAGATTCTGTAATGGCGTAGACTAGGTGTACGACCAATCCATAGTTCTAAGGGTGTCTTAGGGATTGATTTAGATGGAACAACATTTAAAATGTCAGTTGCCATCTGAATTGCATATCCCCAGAAGGACGTAGGTAGAGTTGAAAAGCTAAGCATGGACCTAACCATTTCCAAAAGCGTGCGATTTCGTCTTTCTGCAACTCCATTTTGCTGTGGAGTGCTAGGGGCGGTTAATTGGGATTCAATTCCAAGTTCAATTAAATGATCTTTGAACTTCATATCCATATATTCTCCACCCCTATCAGTTCGCAAGATCTTTAATGTTTTACCTAATTGGTTTTGAGCCAATGCGTGAAATTCCTAAAACTTTGCGAATGTTTCAGATTTCTTATGCATAAGGTAAAGATGTCCATATCTAGAGTAATCGTCAATGAAAGTGACAAAGTACTCATAACCACCTCGGGCTTTGACATTCAAAAGTCCGCAGACATCGGAATGTACTAGCCCTAGGGGTTGTTTGGCACGCTCTCCCTTTGCAGAGAAAGAACGTTTAGTCATTTTTCCTTCCCGGCAGGACTCGCATACTGGCAATTCACCTAAGACGACATTTTTCAATGGACCATCTTTGGTTAGCCTATTGAGTCTATCAAAGCCTATATGACCTAAACGTAAATGCCATAGATATGTTTCATTATCATCAACGATCTTTTGATTTTTGTGGTTTCTAGGTTTAGCTACTTTAAAAAGTTCGTTATGTAAGGCAAATGGTGTTTCTGGTCTAAGAACTTAAAGCCCCTGTTCCATGGATGCAACACAAATCTGAATGTCATTTCGAGAAATGGTAGAACCAGAATTCGAAAAATCTAATTTGTATTGTTGCAATTGTAAGCATTAAACAGAAACCAAGTTTCTACTGAAATTTCGAATGTGTAAGACATTGTCTAATTCCAAAATTCTGTTTTGAAACTTGAGTTTGGCTTTTCCTCTAGCTCTAACTGAAACCATTTCGCCATTACCAACTTTAAGTTTCAACTCTCCGGATTTCAAATAATTCCAATTTTCAAGCAATTGCAATGAACAACTTACATGGTTTGTAGACCCAGAATCAAGAATCCAAATGGATTTATCATTCTCTAACACACATGATTCGAAGACTAAAGCATTACTGCTTATTCGTTTGTTAATTGTTGTTCTTGCTAGCTCATTTTGTTGTGAAGTATAACTTGAGGAAGTGGAATCACTTTCTCTTATCTTCTCAACTAAGCTTGAAGTAGTAGGATTTATGGAGTTATGAACTATTTGCTCTTCAGAGTGATCAATTCCCAGCTTACCTGCTTTCTGGAATTTAAAGTCCATCATGATCATATGTGAAGTATTACTCTGACAAGGAGTTTATAACTTCAAGTTCAATTGCAAAGATATTAACTAGGAGTGGAATGGGAAGAGGATTATAGACACTACAACACATCAATAAAACAGAAGTAAGGTTTTGGTTCAAAATTCATACACAAGTTCAGAAAATAACAAATACTCACATATGTTATAAAAATACTAACTCTAACATAGTTTATTTTCCAAGGTTTCCAACATAATGAAATACAGTGTCCCTGTAGGCGAGAGTCAAAGATAACATTAGTTGAATAGAGTTGTCAGCTCATCTAAAATAAAACCATTTTAGCAACCTTTTATTCGATCAAAATGAGCATCCAACGTTGTCCCGGTAGGTGAGAGTCAAGGTTATTCTCATTTTATGAGCTTCCACCATTATTTCATGTTTTATGAGTTTATCTCTAAGTAGTCACCCTAGGGGAGAGTCTAAATAGAGACGAAAACTCACAAAACACTTATCAACTGAAATCTTACGGTGTTAAAAGTGTTCAACGAATAACCATCCATAGGGGGACGAAGTCTAGCGTCTCGAGGTTATATTGAAAAAATTTAACTATTGTAAGACCAACAATGGAGATTGAATATGTTTTGATTAAAAGCTCATTATTTTAAAAAAAAATATATGTATTTTGTATAATTAATTTATTCGATATTATAATAATGAAAAATTACAAATTAAAGTTGGTTTAAATAAAAAATCAACTTCAATTAATTTTTAATTATTATTTAATTTGAAAAATAAATTCAAATAAATATCGAACAAGTTCCATAATATAATAATGAAAAATTAAAAATAAAAGTTGGTTTAAATAAAAAATCAACTTTAATTAATTTTCAATTATTAATTAAATTCGAAAAATAAATTCGAATAATAAATGGAACAAATTTGAAAATATCTTGTTTAAGTTGTTTTAGAAGAATCTAAAAAATCAACTTAAATATCTTTCAAATCAGATTTAATTAAATTAAAATTAAGTTGTAACCACTTAATTTGAAGATATTCAATTTTAAGTTAATATTCGAAAAGATATTAACCTAAAAAATATCTAAAATATTCCATTTTAAGTTAATATTCGAAAAGATATTAACTTAAAAAATATCTAAAGAATCTTAATAACCAATGCCTAAAATTCCTCAACTTAATTTTGAAATTTTAAATCCAAAAGATATTCAGATTTAAGTTGGTTAGTTGTAGATAACTAAATATCAACTTAAATAGGAATATTTAATGAAAAATTTAAATTAAGTTTCAGAGAGAATCTAGATGGTTATAATTCTATATTTAATTAAATACAAGAAAATACATATAGTTTAGCTTAGAATATAAAATTCTTTAAACTATGGTTTTCTTAAATTAATTTCAAAATAAATGAAATTAATTATGTTGCTAATCAATTTTATTAGGTTAAACTAGTGTAATTAACCTAGTACAGTTATTCAAATCAGGCAAATGGGCCTTCACAATTGGGGTGGTTCATGTGAGGGGGTGCTGGGTTCAGTATGTCGTACCCACTACTATGGCTCCCAACTCTCACACAAGGCCCAAAAGAGAGGAATTTAACCTTAAAATGAACATCTGTTATTAATTGAATAAGCCCAAAAACTAAATGGGCCTAAATAAAATCTATCAAGAACTATGACATTTTATTTAGCAACATTAACCTATTTGCATCTATAATGAAATTAAACACATAGGCTCACACAGGCACACTTTGGATGGGTCCTATCATGTTGCTAGGTCATACACAGATGAAAGAAGATTGTAAATATACCTGTTACAAATTATTAACTTGACCAAGGGAGCCATCAGATCATTAGATCTGGCAAAAAGTAACCATGGCTATTTGCAATCAAGTAATAATAGGTTTTGAAAACTTACACACAAGCTAAAACACATACTCCTGCAACAAGGTTAGCTGGATAGTTGGATGTAGGATTTATTTAATTTTAAATTAAATAATTAATTTCAAAATAATTATTAAATAAATAAAATATTTTCGAATTTTTTTTTTTAAAAAAATTTGAAAAAATTCAAAAATTTTAAAAAAAATTTAAATTTAAAATTAAACCTACAATTTTGAAAAATTAGGTTTCAACCAACCTAAATATCATTTCAAAATTTGCTAACTGCTTTTAAAATTTAAATGTTATTTTATAAATAAAATTAAATAAAAAATTAAAAAAGATAAATGAATATCTTTTTTCAGATTTTAAATGTAATTTAAATAAATAAAATAACACAATTTAAAAGTTAGCAAAATATCTTACATCTTTTTAAAATTAGATAGTATAGTTATCTTATTTTAAATTTAAATAAGGTCAAATTATTTAAAAAAGATTTAATATAAAATATTTAAAATCTGACCTGAAATTTAAAAATAAGATAAGATATAATCAAATTTAAAAATAAGATAGATAATTAAGCAAATAAGATAGATACTAACTATTTTTTAAATTCAAATTACACTAATATCTTGAATTAAATTTAAAAAATATTAAATTAATTCATAATGATAATTAGAATTGAATTAGGAATAGTAATAGTATAAATACAGAACTACACAAAAAATCGGAAGTTAATTCCATGAAAAAGCATGAAAAAACAAAGAAAAACGAAAAAATTGCGAGCTGTACAGACGGGATGCTGTGCATATCCGTCCGCGCGCGCATGGGTGTGTCATGGGCGAGTTTGTGCGGCGGAATCATGTCGTGCATGATTTTCGCGCGAGCATGCAAGTTTCAGCACAACTCCGATTTTTTCGAATCTTCAAAAAATCATAACTAATTCAAATTAAATCGAAATTGAGTTCTGTAAAAAAGTAACTTGCTTAATTTTTTCAATACTATCCAATAAAAATAATTCCAGAAACAGATATTCAATTATTTTTAACAAAAATTCACAAACATCAATCAATCATCATATAACACTCAATACAACATGATACCATCCAAAAAAAAAAAACAAACAATCGTTTTAAAGTCCAAATTTCTTGCAAGTAAATCAATTACCATGGCTCTGAGGCCAGTTTTTAGAATTATTTTACCAGGATCTTAGATCTACTCACAAGTATGTTTATTAACACCCTAAATATGAACTTTCTAAAACGATGAAATAAACACGTATAAAGTTTAAGAAACCTTACATTGGGTGAAGCGGAATTAAATGACTCCTTCCGTTCAGATCTTTAACCCTTGTATCCTTTCTGTAGCAGAGTATTATCAAGATCTGAACCTGGATCTCTTTCTCTGAATCTTTGATGCTGAAACTCCTTTGCTGATGATCTTTCTTCACGATCTTCCTGACTATGATTGAGGTATTACTTGCTGTGTGTGGGCACTACTCTAATCACTAAGGTAATATCGAAATTCAAAGGAAGAAGAGAGAGAGAGGGTGGCGGCCAAGGTAGAGAGAGAAAGGCTCAGTTTTTCTGATTCAGAAGTGTAATTTTCCTGAAGCCTTCACTATCTATTTATAGCATTCCACTAGGGTTAGGTTTGAATTCTTTGGCATTAAAATAATGAAAATATCAGTTTAAAATGCCTACAAAAGTGGCCGACCATGGCTTGGTGGATTTGGGCCTTGCTTTTTGCAATTTTGCAATTTTAACACTTTTGTATCTGATTTTCTTAAAAATGCCAATTTTCTAATTCAACCATTTAAATGCCAATTCTAACTATTTAATAACTATAAATAATTATTAAATAATATTGTCATTTATCATATTTATTAATTGAACCATACAAAGTATCATAATTAACAAATATGCCCCTATTAACTCTTTCTTTACAATTTCGCCCTTACTTAGTGAAAATTTCACAAATGGACATAGTCTAATTTGTGAATTATAATTGATTAATCAAAACCAATTACATGAGTCTTACAAACAATATTATCTCAACTAGTGCGGGGACCATGGGTCTATATAGCCGAGCTTCCAATAAGTAGAACAAGAATTTAGCACTAAAATTCACTAACTTATTAATTCTTCGTTGAATCCACGCTTAGAACTTAGAATTGCACTCTCAGTATATAGAATGCTCTATATGTTCCACCATATAGACGCATCATTAATTATCCATTGTTATAATCGTAATGTGATCAATGATCCTCTATATGAATGATCTACACTGTAAAGGGATTAGATTACCGTAACACCCTACTATGTATTTTATCCTTAAAACACTTGACCCCGTATAAATGATATTTCAGCTTATGTGAAATGAGTACTCCACCATTTATGTTCGTTTGGTCAAGCTCGAAGGAGATCATCCTTTGCTTACTATTCGCCAGATAGAAGCTATAGATTCCATGTTTATGCTAGCGCTCCCACTCAATTGCACTACCGTGTTCCCAAAATGTACGTATCACCCTGACCTAAAAGTAGGCTTAACTAACAAATCAAAGAACACGAATAGCCTTTCAAGATTGAGCTTAATCATAACAGGATTAAGAACATTTCATCTAGGATCAACTTTGCGATATTGACTTGAATAGATTTTATGGTAAGTTTAATTAAATCTAAGTCAAAGTTCAATATCGGTCCCTTCCGATGCATACTCCATGCATCCAACCTGAGCTTTACTTTAACCAATGTTCTGGAAAGAACATAGCATTTCTCCAAATGCAAGTAAACTCTTGTTGTAGATTATCATATCAGTAAAACCCTGTGTCTGATAAATCTAGGAAACTTTATTCACATAGTCATGTTTACTTTCCAATGTGATGACAACACAATAAATAGGATCAAGTATGTGAAAAGGGTTTTAGATGAATTTATAAATCAAATAGACAAGCAATTGATAAAGTGAACCAAAACATACACAAATGAATGAAAAATACTTCTGTTTCTTTATTGATGTTGAATAAAATAGATTACATTGAAATGGAGTTTTATTTAGGGTATAAAACCTAACAGGAGATGCTCACCCACTACATGAATCGGTCAGTCCTTGAGGTAAATGAGCAGCTGGTCAGAGTTGACAACGAGCCTTCTCTGGAGTTGTTGATGTGAGGATTCCTGAAGGAGTTCATGAGGGTGAGTCTTCCCTGACAGTTTCCTTTAATCCTTCTTTACTTGGCTCAGATTCTAACATTTTTTTCTCTGTGCAGACTAGTCTGAAGATGGCCTACACTTATTTTTGAACTAAGTCTGTTGCCTCAAAGAATGCTGCCATGTCCAACACCATGAGGGCGGAAGTAGACTTGGTCAGGAAGGACGCTGATGAAGCCAGGGTTCAATTTGGAGCCGTCCAAATGGAATTAGGTGTGGCCAAGATGACCAAGGATTTGGAGGCTTCCGACCAACTTGAGGCTGCCATGACTTCTTTGTCCAAAGAAGTGACTGACCTCTAGGAAGAAAGGGAAGTTCTTCGAACTGTTTTCCGCAGGTTGGAAGCAGAGAAGAAGTCCAAGGAGGAGCTAACGCTGAGGTAGAGAGGCTCAAAGGGAAGGTGAACGCCTTGGAGACAGCCGGTCTCGAGATTTTTTATGACTTTTGGAAGGCTAACCCTCAAGTGAATTTTGATTACCTGGGCGAGGCCAAAAACATGTATCTCGAGTACTGTGCTTCCCAAGTGGCCTATGGAGAGTCCGAGGTAACCACTTCTACCTCCGGTCTGAACGTTGACATGCCTCCCGTCCTGACAATAGATCCTCCAGCTCCTACTGGCCCAGAAGATCTGTATAAGGAGCCTGGGACTCCAGCCGTCTGAACACTTATCTTTCTCTTTCTTTTATATCTGTCCGGCCATAATGCCTTTTTTAAGACATCGTGACCAGCCAAGTGGTCTTTAAACTTGGAATTATTTTTCATTTTTCAGACAATAGGTTGACCGGGCAGCTTTTAATCTCGGGTTTACGTGCTTTTGTTATCTATAATGAATTTCATTCTCTGTTTATAATCATCGTGCAACTGTGTTTGCTTTATCTTTACCAAATGCTTTGTATAGGTATAGGTGCCCACCAAGTGACCGAGTAGACTTATGACTCTTGGTCACTTGTTACTTTTAGCAAGTATGCTTTTTTGTCTGTTCGGGGTTTTGCGTTCGACCAATGTACGCACTGGATGGTAAATTAACAACATGCTATTAATTTCGACTCAATTTGAATTCTGAAATAAACATCTTTATTCATTTATTGATCGAAAAAGTGTTTGTTACCGTAGTAACTTACATCAGAGCTATTTGATCTAATATGATCTTTTAGCTTAACATGAAATAAAACAAATTGCATAAATTAGAAATTGTACTTTAAATGGTGGTCATCCGACCTGAGTACCATTCAATTTTGTCCGAACCTTTTGGCGTAGTCTGCCCAGCAAGCCATTCACTTAAAAGTAAATGTTCTTTCAGTACTTAATATGGTCATCCGACTTGGTACTTCTATTGGTAGTATTTTCTTAAATGTTCCACATTCCAGTACCGTGGTACTAGAACAAGTTGCATTTTCTCATCATACTTACCCAATTTGTATGCTCCTGATTCGAGAGCTTCGACCACCTGATATGGTCCTTCCAAGTTAGGTCCGAGTACACATGCCTTACTGTCTTTGGTGTTTAGAAATACTCTTCTCAGGACCATATCTCCCACAAAGAATTTCCAAGCCTTCACTTGTTTATTGAAATACCGAGCTACTTTTTGTTCGTGGGCTATCAACTTTATGTTTGTTGTGGTTTGCTTCTCTTCGATTTCATCAAGTGATTCGCCAGGAGTACGTGATTTGCCTCTTGGTTGTACATTAATCTTCTGTGGGATGGTGGCTCAAGCTCTAGGGGTAGCATAGCTTCATATCCGCATGCCATGGAAAATGGAGTCTGTCCGGTTACCGTTTTCTCAGTTGTTCGGTACGACCATAAAACTTCAGGAAGCTCTTTCAGCCAGTTTCCTTTAGCATCCTCGAGTCTTTTTATTAGTGTATCCTTCAGGGTCTTGTTGACTGCTTCAACTTGACCATTTTCTTGGGGATGCACTACTGCGGAGAAACTTTTGATGATACCATGGTTTGCACAAAAATCAGTGAAGGACTGGCTGTCAAACTGTTTGCCGTTGTCCGAAACTATTTTGTACGGCAATCCAAACCGGAAAATTATGTTCTTCACAATGAAGTCTTGAACTTTCTTAGATGTAATGGTTGCGAGTGGTTCGACTTCCGTCCACTTAGTGAAGTAATCAATTGTTACCACTGCGTACTGCACTCCTCCCTTGCCTTTGGGTAATTGTCCGATAAGGTCAATTCCCCAGATGGCAAAAGGCCACGGACTTTGCATCTGACTTAACTCATTGGGCGGAGCTCGAGCTATCTTCGAAAATCTCTAGCATTTGTCACATTTCTTAACATAGGCCTTTGAATATTCAATCATTGTCGGCCAGAAATAACATTGCCTTAGAATTTTCTTAGATAAACTCTGCTCAGCGGCATGATTTCCACAAAATCCATCGTGCATCTTAAATAGAAGTCGTGTAGCTTCTTCTTGAGTAACACATATGAGCAATGGCATGGAGAACCCTCTTCTATACATAATTCCCTCTACGATGATATACCGTACAACCTTCCTTCTCATCTTCGAGCTTCATTTCGATTATCTGGGAGTTCTCCAGTATTGAGGTAGGCTGCTATTGGTGTCATCCAGTTTAGTGAAGTATCAATCATTTCGATTTCTTCCGTGCCAGTAATGCTAGGATCTTTGAGGAACTCGATAGGAACCCAGTTCGCTTTATCACTTACATTACTGCTTGCCAATCGAGCTAACGCGTCTGCAGTCGTGTTTTCTTCCCTTGGAATTTGTCTAAGACCGTAGCTTTTGATTTGCACGAGCAGGTCATGTATTTTGCTCAGATATGCTATCATTTTTTCTCCCCGAGCCTCATATTCTCCAGATACGTGATTTACCACCAGCTGTGAATCACTATAGATTTCAATGTGATCGGCTTTCATCTCCTAGGCTAATTTTAGGCCATCGATCAAAGCTTCATACTCGACTTCGTCATTGGATGCCTTGAATCCAAACTTAATTGCAGCATGCAGGTGTTGCCCCCCAGCCGTGACAAGGGTGATTCCTGCGCCGGATAGTTGATCTGTAGCCGACCCATCCACATGTAGTTTCCAAGTCGGCTTGTCTTCACTGTTACTTGGCTGAGGTGTTAGTACTGGCTCGGGGTTGCCTTCTGATATGCTTTCTTCTTTGCCTGTGCATTCTACCACAAAGTCTGCTAGGGCTTGGCCTTTGATTGTTGTTCGGGGTTGGAAGGTAATTTTGTACTGACCTAGCTCCACTACGCACTTGAGTAATTGTCCAGAAGCGTCCCACTTTTGCAATATTTGGCGTAATGGTTGGTCAGTGTACACCCAAACAGGATGAGCTTGAAAATAGGGCCTTACCTTTCTTGTTGCTAGAATCAGGCAGTAAGCAAGTTTCTCTATCAATGGGTACCGCCCTTCGGCCTCAATGAGTCTCTTACTGATGTAATATATTGGGTGGTGTATGTTGTTTTCTGCTCTGATCAGCACGGCACTCACAGTGTAAAGCCCGCTTAGCTAATTTGGAAATTATCAGTTAATTGGGATTAATTATGAAATTATTTATAGCTATTTAAATAATTTATGATACTGTTATTTATGTTATTCAGTAGCTTGCATATTTCGCATTTTCGGTGTCTGGTATTTTGGAACTCGGCGTTTGGCTCAGTAGAAATCACAACTTAGTATGTTAGTAATTTTGGGGACGGGTTTTAGACATTGGGAATGTCGGGAATGGCCGGGAATTTAGAATGTCCCAAAAATACCCCTTTAGTATGATTTATGTGATTTTATGGTGGAGGGGCAAAATGGTCTTTTTGCCCCATTAGTGTTTTGTTTTATGTGAGTGTATTATTTGAAAAATAAATATTTGTTTAATGTTTACTTGGCTGAAATGAGGTGTGATAAATGAGATAAATGACTTTGCTTTTTCTCCAATTTTTACAAAATTGACTAAGTGTTGAAAAGAAAGAAAAATTTCAAAGAAACACTCCCTTTTCCCTCTCTCTTTTTCGGCTGAAACTTGGGGTTCAAGAGCTGGGATTTTTGGTGGTGATTCAAGCTTGGATTGCAAGCTCTAGTAACCCTTTGTTGAGGTATTTCTTTATATAATTTCCCTACCTTGTTTTCTTGAGTTTGTTTGATGAAAAAGTTGAGAAAATGCATGTTAATTTGAAGTTCTTGCTGCTGTATTTAATTGTTATTTCTAGTAGCTTAATTAGGTTTTAAATGGTTGGATTATATAGTATTTAATGCATGCTAGTGGTGTTGTTTAAAGCTTTGAATTTCCTATGCAAATATGTGATTTTTGAGTGAAATGGTTCATTTTGTTTCTGTGAAGTTGCTGGGTGTTCTTGTATGTTTTCAGAAGCTTGTTCTTGCTTAGTTGAGTAGAATTAACTAGGTTAGGTTGCATGTTAGTGGATTTAACCAAGTTTGAGTTTTGGAACTCAAAGCTTGGTCTTTAATGGTGAATTTTGTATATGTGTTTTCTGGGTGAATTTGATGCCTTGGATTTGTTCTAGGGATAGTTTAGAACAGGTCTGGAAAGTTTGGGACCAATTGGGGTTGAATTGGTCGAGTTATGGGATTTTTAGTTGGCTGCCTGCGAGGAACCGGAATTCCGGTTGTGCATCCGGAATTCCGGATGGGGGTTCAGTAATTCCTAGAACCGGAATTCCGGTTGGGCAACCGGTCTGCCGGTTGGGGAATTTTTCCGAACCCTAGTTTTCCTCGTTTTTAGGTTTTTAGGGGTATTGCCATGCTTTTTATCGATAGGGAAACTTTTAGTTCCAAGTTTTAGTCCCCGGGAAGTGATTTAGCGTGTCACTTATAGCGTTGTGATTTTTATGGTTTAGGAGCCGATGTCCGCCGCTCGGCTTCGGTTCCGGTCGGGTTGACCGACGAAATCGGAATCCAGGTAAGATTAGTATAACAGTATGCATATGTAGATTACATGTTTAGCGTGCATGTAGGAAGCCTGTTAGATTACATTAGTTATGTATATAGGCTTCGAACCATCCAACCCTGTCACGTCGGTACAGCCGGAGTATGACCGACGGCGAGTATGACCGGCTCGACCGATCAGGCTGACATTTGGTTGGTGGTTCCGTGCTATTGACGTATCCCGTCGGTACAGGCTGGAGTATGACCAGCAGCCGGAGTATGACCGGTTCGACCGATCAGGAGGATATAGTAACACGTCGGTACAGGCTGGAGTATGACCAGCAGCCGGAGTATGACCGGTTCGACCGATCAGGTTGTTACGTGTCAATAGTACCGTCCCTATGAACGTTCAAAACTCAGTACCATGTTGGACATGGCAGTAGTGGCTCAGTACCATGTTGGACATGGCAGTAGCGGGACTCAGTATCGTGTTGGACACGGCAGTTAGTATTATGTATGATATTATTATGCTTTTCTTACTTAGTCTGTCGACTCACAGTTTATGTTCATGTGTAGGTAAAGGCAAGGCTATAGCTGATGGACCGTGAGCGAGCTTATGAGATTGTACATGTCGGGGCGGTTAGGCCTAGAGCGTACGATCCTCGGGACAGCAGGGCTGAGATTTTTGTAACTGTCGTTAGACGACTTTTATTTTGATGTAATAGTTAAACAGTTAAAACGTTTGTAAATGATTTTATAAATCGGGATCCCGAGACTTTTATAATATGGTTTATAAGTTTAATCAAAAAGCAAAATTTTAATTAATCACGTTTTTCCATAAACCTCGTTGATTAGCAAAGAGCTGCACAGTACATTTAAAAATCACGTAATACGCCTAAGGTAGTTAGGGTGTTAAACACAGCGTGCTCCGTGACAACTAAGTATATCCCAAGCTCTTCTCTGTCCAGAGGTTTCGAGAGTATGAGAGGCTTTACGAGTTGCATTTTTAGCTCTTGAAAAGCTTTTTCACATTCCTCTGTCCACTCGAATTGCTTATTTCCTCGCAGGAAGTTGAAGAATGGAACACACTTGTCTATTGATTTTGAAACAAATCTATTGAGTGCGGCGATCCGACCAGTCAAACTTTGCACTTCCTTGGTTCTTGTTGGCAACTGTTGGGAATATTTTACCAGGATCTAAATTTACTAACAAGTATGTTGAATTAACATACAAAATATGAATTCTCTAAAACAATGAAATAAATACATAAGGGTTTAAGAAAAACTTACATTGATTGCAGTGGAATATAATGACTCCTTCCGTTCAAGATCTCTAGCCCTTGATTCCTTTTTGTAGCAGAGCATTATCAAGATTTGAACTTGGATATCTTTCTGTCCTTCGGGTTTGGTTACCACCGTCTTACTCACTATGATTGAGTACTTGACTTGCTATGTGTGGGCACGTTACTCATGACTAAGGCTTTCGAATATGGTGAAGAACAATGAAGGAGGTGAAATCTCTATAAAAGGAACTCTCTCATCTTGGTTTGGTTGAATAGTCAAGTTGACATTAATTTGACAAAGTGTCAAGTGGATGAGATGAGAGCATCATGTTCCTGTTATAGTGTTTCAACTAGAGCTTAGGGTTGAATTATATGGATTAAAATAGAATAAAATATTGGGCAAAAAACATATGTGGTCATACACTTCAAAGGGACCCATCAATAGTTACAATTTTGCCACTTTATTTCAACCACTTATTCTTCTTTTCAATAATACCATATTTTCCAATTCAAACCTATAAATGCGAAAAATATTTATTTAATAATTATAAGTAATTACTAAATAAAATTGCCATTTATGTAATTTATTAATTAGACCATACAAAGTCTCTTAATTAACAAATTGACCCCAAAACGTCTTTTATTCTCAATTAAGCCCTTACTTAGTGAAAATTCTTAAATAAGACATAGTCTAACTTTAGAATTATAATTGATTAACTAAAATCAATTCACTGAGTCTGCAAGCAGTATTATCTAAACTAGTGAGGGGACCATGGGCCTATATAACCGAGCTTTCAATAAGTAGATCTAGAATTCACCAAGTAAATTCCTCATTGAACCACTATAGAACTTGGAATTGAATATACTCTCAGTTATAAAGAACGCTCTATATGTACCACGATATAGATATGTTATGATTATCCATTGTTACAATCCTAATAGTCAAGGATCCTCTATAGATGATCTACACTGAATAGGGACAAATTTACCATTCTACCCTTCAATGTATTTTATCCTTAAAACACTTAGCTACCTATAAAGGATACTTCAGTAAACTAATATAATTATTGAAATGAGGCCTCAATCATTTATCTCTATATAGCCAAGCTCGAAGGAGATCATCATTTCACTTCTAAATACCTATAGAAGATATAAATTCCATATCTATGATTTGCGCTCCCACTCAATTGTACTATCATGTTCCCAAAATGTACGTATCACCTAAACTAAAAAGTAGGCTTAACTAGCAAATCAAAGAACACAAATAACACTCTTGAGATTGAATCTAATCATGTCAGGATTAAGATTCATAGACCTAAGATCAACCATTGATATTGACGTACAAAGATATAACAGTAAGTTTAGGATATCTTATCTAAGATCAATATCGGTGCCTTCCAATGTATACTCCATACATCCGATACTAGTAAACTTTGCCAATGCCCTGGAAAGGACATAACACTTATCCAAGGTGTAAGTATACCTATCGCTGATTATGATGCCAGTCTAAATCTAGTGAACTGACAAATCAGGGAATTAAACTTTTGAACATATAATCATGATTAGATTCCACTGTGCTGACAACACTATAATCATGAACACATACATATGTTCTGGACTTAATAGAATTTATACATCAAATATAATCATGAAATAAATCATGCGAACCATGCAACATAAAATGCAGTTTCTGATCTTTATTTATTAGTAAATCTGATTATATTGAAATAGGCTTTATTTAGGGCACAAAACCCAGCAAACTCCCATTTGCACTAATATAAAACAAAAAGTGCATTTCGAATAATCTCAACACCTTGATATCCAGATCAAGTGTAGTATGTAGTATTCTCTCCGTAATAGGATCTAACAAGCTGTATGCAATACAATCTTTCCTCCACCATTACATTTCCTTAATCACAAAATCCTTGATATTGTGAAATTCCTCTCTATATGTGTACTCCTCTAGGGATACTGGATTCTTTACTTTTTGGCAACTACATTTGTGTTAGTCAGGAAGCAACACTAGTAGTTAATAAATGTTGGTACAATGCCAAAAATGTGTAGAACTTTCCTTAGACTGAATAAGCATCTTTCCTGCAACTTTAACATTCAGTCTCTCTGGTAGACTTAAAGACTTCAGATAGGTTTTTACACTTCTCCAAAATCACTACTCCACCCATAGAGTAATCACCATCTTATCAGTAGACTTTCTAGCACTAAGGCAAGTCTAGATACTTGATTTGGTGTAGTCTAAGAGTATGAAATACTACCCTTATCGACTAACATATAGTTCCTCTTCTTGATCTTAAGATTTACTTGATTGTCTTCCAATGTTCATTTCCTGGATTAATATGATACCAACTCCTTACTCCCACTCAACAGCAGGTGTCTGGTCTAATGCATTGCAAAGCATATCTGAGACCTCTCACTGTTGATTCAAGGAATTCTTTCTTTGGCTTTTATCTTTTCTAGAATAGTTGAAACTTTTCCTTTGACAAATAAAATATATGTCTAGAATTCGAGAAGCTTCTATATATTACCAATAGAAAAAATGCTCCAGCATCTTACTAATGTAAGTTGCTAGCACTAGGGTAATTAATTATCCAGGTATTCCACAAGCCATAGGTTTAGATAAGCTCCAACCTATAATACTAGGAACAGGAAGTTTTGTTAAGTCCATTGAATAGACTTACTAACAAAATTTCCTTTCTTGTCCTTGTAATAGAAAACTTTTGGTTGTTCCATATGAATGGTTTTAACCATAGCTCTCTTGGCTTTGCTTCTTAGTTTCTTATTCTGAAAATCCATTACTTGTTTAAACTAACAATGGATTTTGTCACTGGTGTCTTCCAATCATAACAGGGTGAGTTCCTTGAAACCCTCCCACTATGACAAGGTACCATGAATTTTTGTCTAAGAACACTAAATGGTATTGACCTCTTCGGTTGTGTCTAGATAACAGAGGTAGTGGGATCATCTTATATCGAATGAGATGATAGAGTACTTTCATGAAAAAAAATTTCTCCTCTACTTTACTACTTTGTTTTCAGACTTAAGTCATTTTCTTAGAAAAGTAGTATTTGTTGAAACAAATACTTGCTTATCTAATGAATATGGAATGGTCCACCCCTAATCACTTAGAATAGCTATCAAACATGCAAACCTTGGTTAACAGTTCTAGCTTTTCTTAAGGTCATGATCAGGACATCCATGATTCTAGTAATGGTTTACACTAAGTACAAAGCCATTTCATCATTCTGAAATTATCCTATCACTAGGGTATATCCCTAGAAGGACTTAGGCAACAACTAGTAACTAATCATTGACCTTTTACTTTAATTAATATGCAAATAGAATTTCTGGGAAGGTAAGTTTGGATACAATTCAAAATTTAACTTAATGATCTTTGAACTGCACATCCAAATATTTCTCCACCCCTATCAGTTCTCAAGGTCTTTAACCACTTACCTTAATGTTTTTCAACATTGCTAGAAATTCCTAAAATTTCTCAAATATTTCAAATTTCTTTGCATAAGGTAAAAATCTAGAGTAATCGTCTAAAGAACTTAACGATAACTCATATCCACCCCTGAATATATATCCATATGCCAATATAGATGATCCTACTTTCAAGTGGATATAGGAATGTTTAACACTTTGCAGAGAATGATCTTGTCAAAACCACTATGAACAAGATGCAAATGCCATAAATATATTAAACTGTGGTTGTGATCTTTTGATGAAAAAGGTTTAGCTATAACAAAGAGTTCTTAGAATAGTCCAAGTGGATCCTAGTCACATAATACTAAACTCATATTCCATACATTAACATACACTTTGAATCCATTGACAGAAAATAGATATTAATAACTTGTGAAAGTTGAACTGTATTGTATTCTGGAAACTGAAATATAAAATTTCTATTTGGAATCTAAAATTTAAAGTCAAAGACTTAAATTTATACCAAATATACAATGAGTAATGATTCTAGCTTGGACCACCACTACTAATCTAACTCTAAGTTTAATTTGCCTAAAGTAAGCATATACAAGTAGGAGATTTCTAAGATTGAGGATTTTATCATTTCGGGATAGAATGTCGGGAATATAGTCATCTGCACCATTCAATTTCGTAAGAGAAATCAGAGTGACATCACAAGCAGATGATTTATAAACCATTCATCCAATGATATACTATTTAAGCAAATTCGAAATGAATAAGCTAAGAGGAAAAATTAGGATAATTTTGATTACAATAAGAATTCAACGATGTCCTAATAGGCGAGAGTCAAAGTTATTCTTATTTTACACGAAATTTAAAACTACAAGTAATAACAGAAAACAACATAGTTCAATATAAATTCATACACAATTCAGATTTTATTAAGTATTTAGCAAATAACAAAGACATGTGAAAATACAAAACTATCATATTTTAAATAATTTCTAAGGTTTCCAACAAACTGATACAGTGTTTCGGTAGGCGAGAGTCAAAGTATCATTCATTGAATAGAGTTGTCAACTCATCTAAAATGGACACCATTCTAGTAACCTTTTATTCGATCAACATAAGAATCCAAAGTTGTCCCGGTAGGCGAGAGTCAAGGTTATTCTTATTTTTATGAGCTTCTACCATTGTTTCATAGTTCGTAAATTTATCTCTAAGTAGTCACCGTAGGGGAGAGTCTAATAGAGACGAAAACTTACAAAATACTTATCATAAGAGATCGTTACGACGTTAAATGCTTCAGCGAATAACCATCCATTAGGGGGACGAAGTCTAGCGTCTCGAGGTTATATTGAAAATAAATTAACCATGTAGGACAAACAATGGAGATCGAATATCCTTATAACTAAAGCTCATTATTTTAAAGAATTGTATTTTCATTTGACACTTATTTTAATCTATTTATTTTAATATATATATTTAATTAAAATTTCTAATTTAGATTACTCTAAATATAAATTTTAATTTAATATTTATAAAATTATACTTTAGGAATATCTGAAAAATAAAAATAAATTATTTTCCATCCTTTGTATTAATTTTCCAATAAATATTATGAAAATTAATTAATTTAAGTTGGTCCAAAATTTTCAACTCAAATTTAATTTTCTATAAATATATATGACAGAATTCGAAATCTAATGTATTAAAAAAATAATACATTACGAAATTCTCATTAAAATAAAATAAAATAAAACTGGAAAAATTATTCTAATTTATGTTGGTCTAAAATTAAATATATTAATTTCAACATAAATATAATTTTCTATTTAATTAAATCTCTTAAGAAAAATATCAAATATTTAAGTGTCTTGAACAAATCAACTTAAATATTAATTTCTTATTTAATTAAATTTATCTAGAAAAATACCAAAAAATCTACTTAGAAAATATATATCTAGATTATTCATAAACTAATTACTAATTTTCTAATTCTAATAATATATTTATTTCAATTAAATCATTAATGAAAATTACTTGATTTAAGTTGATTTAAAATTAATTAATAAATTAATTTTAAACTTTAATCTAATTTTAAAAATTGAAAAAATTCAAAATATTTGCATTTAAAATAAATAAATGCAATTCAAAATTACGTGGAAAAATAATTATTAAAATAAAATAAAATATACTCTGAAAATTATTCTAATTTAGCTTGATCTAAAATTGAAAAAATTTCCAACTTAAATATAATTTTCTATTTAATTAAATTTATTAAAATAGAAATAATTAAGTATCTTGAATAAAATCAACTTAATTATTAATTCTAATTTAGTATGTAAGAAAATATTCTAATTTAAGTTGATCTAAAATTAATTATTAAATTATTTTTCAACTTAAATATATTTTGCTTATTTAATTAAATTTCATGAAATAGAAATAAATAGTTATGTATCTTGAATAAAATCAACTTAATTATTAATTCTATTTATGTTCGAAGAAAAATATTCTAATTTAAGTTGGTCCAAAATTAATTAAATAATTAACTTTCAACTTAAATATATTCTTCTACTTAATTAAATATTAGAGAATATAAATTAGTTACTAAAAATCTCAATCTAGAATATTTCATTAAACTAAGTGTATTTATCTAAATTAATTTTTAAATAATCCAATGAAAATTAATTTAATTTATTTTAAAATTATTTATGTTGCTAATTTAATTTTTATTATGTTAAACTAGTATAATTAGCCTAATACAATTATTTAAATAAGGCCAATGAGCCTTCACAATTGGGGTTGTTCATGTAAGGGAGGGCTGGGTTCAGTATGTCGTACTCACTACTAATGGCCCCCTAACTCTCATACAAGGCCCAAAGGAGAGGAATTTAACCTTCATCAAATAAGGGAAATTTACGTGGTATACTAAGTTTTGCCATTTTTTTTACAAAAATACTGCTAGGCTGTATTTTTTACTTTTTTATAGTGTTTTCTTATAACTTTCATACTGTAGTATACTGTGTTAAGTTTTCACTGGTGTTCTACTGGTGTTTGTTAGTTGTTCTACTGTTATTTTTAAAAACTATTTCGTGTGACAGTATTTTTGTAAAAGTTAACCCAAATTCCAGTATTTTTGTAAGTTTCCCCCTTAAATAATTGTTATTCATTGAATAAGCCCAATACTAATTGGGCCTAAATAAAACTATCATAAGTGATATTTTATTTTAGCAACCTAGTCCATTTATATATCTAGAAATAAATGGGCTTCCTATATGCATCTAAGCCCAAAAGCAAACATATAGGCTCACACAGGTAAAATTGATTCGGATGGGCCCTATCATGTTACTAGGTTTACACAGATGAAAGAAATTACAAAATTTACCTGTTACAAATTATTTATAAGATCTATTGACAATTGGACTATGATTAAAATCAGATCATTGGATCTGTCAACAAGTTAATCATAGCAATTTAGATCAAATAAATAATAGGTTTGTTAAAAAAATTTTGAATAAACAATTAAATACATAACAAACAATGTCCATGTAACAAATGTGAAATAAGATATTAATATAATTAAATTATTATTTAACTAACCAACTAAATTTTGAAAATTCAGGGTTGTTAAAAACAATTTTAATTATCTTTCAAAATTTAAAATTCAAAAGTGATACTAATTTAAAATATCTAGGTTTATTTGAATTATTTTATCAAATTGAATTAAATATCTAATAAGATAAATGATTTGAAAATAAATAAATAGATATTTTCAGTATCATTTTCTTATCTTATAATTTAATAAAATGAAAACAACAAAATAAACCAATTTTAAAATAGATATGGTTAGACAATTATTATTTTAAGAATAAAATAATAAATAAATAATAATTATCCTTATTATATGTCAAAATGTCTCAAATAAAGCATTTTTTTCAAATTTTTACAAAAATATCTAGGTTATTTAAATGTTAAAAAAATTTATAAATTTCTAAAAGTAAAATGATATAATATAGCATAAATATAAATTTTAACTTTGTTATTCCAATTTTCGCACTCTGACGTGGCATCACATGAATGGTGACACGTGGAATCCACTTTGAACATCTGCTCGGGAAGCATAGTCCGAGCAGGATGCCTCGCTGGCCTGCCCAGAGCAAAGTATTCAGCAATCCGCGCAGAGCAACCAACACTTAGCGAATTCAGCTTTCGCATCGTGAGTCATCAGGACAATCCCTAACTCAGGGATCAATTTACGTGGATATGGCATACACACGATCCCACTATCAGTGTATTCAGCCTCAATCCCACGATCCTTGCATTCAACATTGATCCCACGATCTTTCTGTTTATACGCATTGTAACGAGAGGGAAAACTCTTCCTCTCCAAGCTTACTAGCCCTATAAATAGTGATGCATATTCACTAGGCAAGAGGTCGAAAAAGCAGTTGAGCTAAGACTATGCCCTAAATATATTATCTAAGAATTATACATTCAGAGATACTATTGTAAGAGCTATAAGAAAAGGAATCTTTCTCCTTGATCTTAAGTCAATACAAATAACGAGGATTAGGCTATTACCGAACTGTTCGAGGCTGAACCTCTATAAAATTCCTGTGTCTATATATTGCTTTATCAAATATTTGTTCCTATAAGTCATTTATCGCTTATAAAAATAGACTCGTTGTCGTTGGCTAAAAGCGAGGTCAACATTTTTGTACTTTCATTGAGAGAAGGATCACAAATCGCTCTTTATTCAACATCCAGTCACAAATACGATGGTGCAAACTCGTAGAGGCCTGACTGATCCAGCAAATTCACAGACACTTGATCCTGCATCGTAGAACCCAGGAAACACAAGGGTTCCGCCAGCTGTTAATCCTGGACAGCCGACGAACGTGGGGAATGGTGTGACAGTTCCTATAGATGAAATCGCGCCTAGTGTGCAAGAGACTGGGAATAACAGTTCCGCACCCAACTAGGGCATTCATAACACAACTATTTCGGCTGGAACCAATGCCCAGACGACCATTGTAGATGCCACTGAATTGTAAAATCTTCGTGGTGCTCTCGGACTCATGCAGGGTCATAACAATACCCTACATCATGATCAGGACGAATTACGCGCTGCGGTAAATCTCGCGTTCGAAGAACAAAGGATTATGTTCGCCTAATGGAGAGATAGAGAGCTGGAGGCATTAAGGGCTCACCATGCAGAGATTGAAAATCGTAGTCAGCAGGCTACCGTGCTGATACAAAAAGCCTACCAAACTGTAGGTCAGCAACCGCCGAACGTCATTCCCTTGGGTGAGATAGACAAAGATCCAGCGATGAATGCTTCTCAGACCGTAAATGGTCAGCCGCCCAATCCCTGGTCACGAGTTCCACTCGTGGGCCAAGCGATAGGCGGGCAGACCTTGTATAGTAATTCATCAGGAGAAGTCATACCTGATGGTTCCAACCAGATAAATGTTTCCATTCCACCCATCAACCAGGCGAATCAATCGCTGAGGCAACCAGGCACTTCTGTGTTCGAAAGGTTGGGGACAACTCATGACCTAAGGAATGATCTAAATAGAAGGAGGGGAGTAGACGATCAGAATGTTACGACAATCTCACAACCCGGAACCCGTACTTAAATTCCCTCTCAGAAAGATGCTGATGCATTTCAAATTGACCAGAATGCCGAGTAGGTCAAGCCAGCCGTACAGGCTCAACTAGACGAACTAAAAAATATGTTTCACGACATGGCTGGACAAAGAAACAATGACCTTGAGCTGGACCGAGCACGCGGAACTCCTTTCTCAGCTGAGATCAATCTCTTGCCACTGCCCCATAAGTTCAAAATGCCGACGTGGAAGATGTACACCGGGAGAGAAGATCCCCTTTCCCATCTCAAGTACTTCGAAATGCAAATGGATTTCCAAGGGGTACGAGGAGAAGTATGCTACAGAATCTTCCCTGCCACTCTGTCAGAAGCCGCTCAACGATGGTATTTCAAGTTGGCTCCTGGAAAGTTTAGTTCATGGAAAACTTTCTCTTCAGAACTCCATGCGCAGTTCTCCTCCTCGCGCCAACTCCCATTGCATTTGGGAAACTTGGTCGAAGTTAAGCAACATCATACATACACAGATTCATGACGGAGGCGACCAAAGTTTCACGGGTAATTGAGGATGGAAAGTTATCCGCAATACTTGGGGGCATCGAAGTCCTCGGTGAACTCTGGAAAGATATAAGGAAGAACAGGATGGTAGACTCAATGAGTGATTTCCTTGACCGAGCCCAAGGCTTCATCATGCTCGAAGAAGCTATTCAATGAGCGAAAGGTGAGCAAAAGCTAGGCAAGTCAAAGGCTCCTTCCACTGGAACATCCGCCCAACTTCCCCACTACCCAAACAATTCAAGCTCAAGTGGTAAGCGTTCCAGTAACAACCACAAGCAAGGGAATGGGAAGAAAGGAAAGTTCACTAGAAAATCCGAACAAGCTCCCCGGGAGAATCATGCAAAATAAACTGCATTCACTATTCTGACTAAAGATATAGAAAGTGTATACATGGAAACTCAGTTGCTTGCCCCGTTTAAGAAGCCCGAGCCCATGAAGAAAGATGCCAACAAAAGGGACATGACAAAGTTTTATCGGTTCCACGGAGACTACGGCCACGACACTAATGAATGCTACAACTTGAAGCGAGAAATTGAACGACCGACTAAGGCTCTGACCGACTAAGGTCAGAGGAACGACAACAACCAAGATTTGCTACCTCCACCGGTAGATGGACATCTGCAAGTCATTGTTGGAGGCCCACACATTGCTGGAGATTTGGGCAATGCTCAAGAGAGGTATGCCTGAACAGTGCAGCACGAGCAAGAAGAAGTCATCCTGGCTGTGGAAGAAAGGAAGCCCAAAGTTCCACGAGTAGGAGAGCCGACCATAACCTTAAACGATGAAGACACTGTCAAAATCAGATTTCTGCACAACGACCCGCTGGTCGTGGAAGTCCAGATAGCTATTAAAATGGTGGCCAGAACCATGATCGATAATGGAGCCTCTTCCAACATCTTGTTCAAAACTGCTTACGAAAAGATGGGACTCCAACTCAAGGATCTAAACCCATGCCTCCAGTCTGTCTATGGTTTCTCCGGTCAAGGAGTCGCACCTCTAGGAAACATTCGTCTACCCCTCACTGTTGGACAAGCTCCGACGAGCATAACTGTAATGGCATAGTTCCTAATATTAGATGTTCCTTCAGCTTTTAACGTAATGCTTGGCCGGCCGGCCTTGTATGACTTAAAGGCTGTCACATTAATATTTCACTCGTGCCTGAAGTTCCCAACAAAGAATGGGGTAGGGTGTCTAAGAGGAAACCAACAGTCTGCTAGGGAATGTTATAACCTTGCAGTGGCCAAGGCTAAGAAGGAAGTATCCTCCATCCAGAGCACAGACAAGAGAAAAAACATTCCCAAGTAGGGAATTTCCCAAGGCGGGGATGAAGATGTGGATCCTCGACTTGAGGACACAAGCAGCAATGTTGTTCGAAGTAAAATAAGAATTGATAAAATTTTTGAGAGCAAACCTAGATTTTTTTTTCCTTGTCACATGCGGATATGGTCTGAATCGATCCTTCTATCATTTCACATGTTCTGAATATCGATCCCAACTTCCGACTAGTTACACAAAAACGAAGGTTGTTGGACAAAGAACGAGCAGTAGCCCTGAAGGATAAAGTTGAAAAGCGACGCAACAACAACTTCATAATTGAAGCTTTCTTCCCAGCTTGGGTCGCGAATCCTGTACTAGTGCCCAAGGCGAATAAGAAATGACGAGTCTGTATTTATTTCATAGACCTCAACAAAGCATGCCCGAAAGACTGTTTCTCACTTCCAAGAATTGATTAGCTCGTAGACGCAACAGCAGGGCAAGAAATATTAAGCTTCATGGACGCTTACTCAGGCTACAATCAAATCAAAATTCATCCACCGGACCAAGAACATACAAGTTGCCGAACAGATATGGGTCTCTATTGCTACAAAGTAATGTCGTTTGTGTTGGAATTATTTTACCAGGATCTAGATTTACTACAAATTATGTTTGATTAACATCCTAATATGAATTCTAAAACAATGAAAATAAAGACATAAGAGTTTAAGAAAACCTTACATTGGGTGCATCGGAATATTATGACTCCTTCCGTTCAGATCTCTAGCCCTTGATTCCTTTCTGTAGCAGAGCATAATCAAGATCTGAACCTGGATCTCTTTCTCTCCTTCTTTGATGCTGATTTTCCACAGTCTTACATACTATGATTGAGGTACCACTTGATGTGTGTGGGCACTACTCTTATCACTCAAGGAATTTCGAAATTTAGAAGAGAAGAAAAGAGAGAGGAAAGTGGTGGCTCAGGAATTCACTCTAAAAGAATGAGATGCAATTGTGTGTTGTTTCCTGAAGCCAATACTTTCTATTTATAGAATGCCCTCTAGGTTTAGGTTAGAATTGTGTGGCATTAAAATAATGAAAAAATAAAATAAAATTGTAAAAGCCTATGCATAGTGGGCGGCCCATATAAGGAAATTTGGGCCTCACTTTGCAACTTTCCCATTTTGTTATTTCTCATTCCCATTTTCTCAAAAATGCCAATTTTCCAATTTAACCTTTTAAATGCCAATTCTAATTATTTAATAACTTAAAAATAATTATTAAATAATATTGCCATTTAATATATTTATTAATTTAGACATAGAAAGTATCTTAATTAATAAATAAACCTAGAATCTCTTTTCTTTACAATTTCGCCCTTGCTTAGTGAAAATTCATAAAGTAGACATAGTCTAACTTTAGAATTATAATTGATTAATTAAGATCAATTAACTGAGTCATACAAGCAGTCTGCTCTCAACTAGTACGGGGACCATGGGTCTATATAACAGAGCTTCCAATAAGTTGAAACGAATTTACCAAGTAAATTACCTAACTTATTAATTCCTTATTGAATCCACTCTTAGAACTTGGAATTGCACTCTCAGTCATATAGAACGCTCTATATGTTCCACGATATAGATACGTCATTAGTTATCAATTGTTATAATCCTAATTTGATCAATGATCCTCTATATGGATGATTTACACTGTAAAGGGATTAAATTACCGTAACACCCTACAATGTATTTTATCCTTAAAACACTTGACCCTGTATAAATGATAATTCAACTAAGTTAAATGAGTAGTCCACCATTTATTTTCGTTTGGTTAAGCTCAAAGGAATCATCCTTTACTTTCTATTCGCCAGATAGAAGCTATAGATTCCATATTTATGTTAGCGCTCCCACTCAATTGCACTACCGTGTTCC
Organism: Cannabis sativa; assembly: GCF_029168945.1. Classification (NCBI taxonomy): domain Eukaryota; kingdom Viridiplantae; phylum Streptophyta; class Magnoliopsida; order Rosales; family Cannabaceae; genus Cannabis; species Cannabis sativa. The sequence continues at coordinate 38,558,728 of NC_083606.1, read as the reverse complement.
CAAAATGTATGTATCACCCTGACCCAAAAGTAGGCTTAACTAACAAATCAAAGAACACGAATAACACTCTTGAGATTGAACCTAATCATATCAAGATTAAGATCATTTGATCTAGGATCAACAGGTGATATTGAATTGAATAGATATTACGGTAAATTCTAATATATCTAATCAAAGTTCAATATCGGTCCCTTCCGATGTATACTCCATACATCCGATACTGGTAAACTTTGCCAATATCCTGGAAAGGACATAACACTTTTCCAAGTTGTAAGAATACCTATCGCTGATTATACCATGTCAATCTAAATCCAGTGTTCTGACAAATCAGGGAATAAACTTTCGAACATATAATTAAGATTATATTCCACTGTGCTGACAACACTATAATCATTAACAATTTCATATGTTCTGGACTTAAATGGAATTCATACATTATATATATAATCATGAAATAAATCATGTGAGCCATGCAACATAAAATGTTATTTCTGATCTTTATTATTAAGTAAATCTGATTATATTGAAATGGGTTTTATTTAGGGCACAAAATCCAACAAACTCCCACTTGCACTACTATAAAACAACATGTGCATTTCAAATAATCTCAACACCTTGATATACAAATCAAGTTTAATAGTAGTAAACTCCTCGTAATAGGATCTGAAAGGTTGAATTAAACACAACCTCTTCTCCACCATTACTCTTCCTTAATCACAAAATCCTTGATAATGTGAAATTCCTCTTTATATGTCTACTCTCTTGGGATACTGGAGTCTATACTTTTGGCAAGTACTTCTTGGTTATTCAGGAAGTAACACTAGTAGTTAAGGTAAGTTGGAACAGTGCCACAAATGTATAGAACTTTCCTTAGACTGAATAAGTACCTTTCCTGCAACTTTAACATTCAGTCTCTTTCTGGTAGACTAAGAGACTTCAAATAGGTTTTTACACTTCTCCAAAATCACTACTCTACCCCCAGAGTAATCACCATTTTATCGGCAGACTTTCTAGCACAAAGGCAAGTCTTGAAATCTGATGTGGTGTAGTCTAAGAGTTTTAAACACACCCTTATTGACTAACATATAGTTCCTCTTCTTAATCTTAAGATTTACTTGATTGTCTTCCAATGTTCCTCTCCTGGATTAATCTGATACATACTCATTACTCCCACTAAACAGCAGGTGTCTTGTATAAAGCATACAAAAGCATATCTGAGACCTCTCACTGTTGATTTAGGAAATTCTTTCATGGCTTTATCTTTTCTGGAATAGTTGAGACTTTTCCCTAGATAAATAAAATCTATGCTTAGAAGTTGTGAAGCTTCTATAGATTGCCATTCGAAAGAAAATGCTTCAGCATCTTATTAAAGTAAGTTGCTTGCATTAGAGTAAGTAATTACCAGGTATACCACAAGCCATAGATTTAGATAAACTCAAACCTATAATACTAGGAACAGGAAGTTTTTTTAAATCCATTGAATAGACTTATTAACGAAAATTTCCTTTTACGTCCTTGTAATAGAAAACTTTAGGTTACCCCATGTGAATGGATTAAACCATATTTACGTAGTTCTCAAAAGTCGCTTTAGGTAGTGTCCTCGAGAAAGGATCAGCTAGGTTTTCTTTATTTGAAACCTTCTCCACTAGCACGTGTCCCCTGGCTACAAAATCTCTAATTATGCGGAACTTCCTCTTTATATGCTCACTTCTCTTGTGACTTTTAGGTTTCTTACTATTGACTATCGCATTAGTGCTATCACAAAGAGTTAACTTAGAATTTCATCAACATTAATGAGACTTGGTAATTAATTCTCCATAATAGTATAAACAATAAATGATATATAGAATGTGGCAAAGAAATAAGAAGAGATTAATATTTTTTACGTGGCTTTGTAGTTAAATCTATAGAGTCTACAATTCATTTATACTCTGAATAATAAAGTATAAATTTTGGCAGATGGTATCTATACACAGAATTGTTGTTCCGTTTACATTTTTTGCTGCTATTTATAGAAGTAGGATGTATAGCAGCTATTTGACACAATCTAATTGGTAGTTACTGTTGGGTTTTATGCCCTAAATAAAACTCATTTCAATATAATCAGATTTACTTATTAATATAGATCAGAAATAACATTTAATATTGCATGGTTCACATGATTTATTTCATGATTATATGTACATAATGTATGAATTCTATTTAAGTCTAGAACATATCAATTTGTTAATGATTATAGTGTTGTCAACACAGTGGAATATAATCTTAATTATATGTTCAAAAGTTTCTTCCCTGATTTGTCAGAACACTGGATTTAGACTGACATGGTATAATCAGCGATAGGTATTCTTACACCTTGGATAAGTGTTAGGTCCTTTCCAAGACATTGGCAAAGTTTACCAGCATCGGATGTATGGAGTATACATCAGAAGGGACCGATATTGAACTTTGATTAGATATATTAGAATTTACCATAATATCTATTCAATTCAATATCACCTGTTGATCCTAGATCAAATGATCTTAATCTTGATATGATTAGGTTCAATCTCAAGAGTGTTATTCGTGTTCTTTGATTTGTTAGTTAAGCCTACTTTTGGGTCAGGGTGATACGTACATTTTGGGAACACGGTAGTGCAATTGAGTGGGAGCGCTAACATAAATATGGAATCTATAGCTTCTATCTGGCGAATAGAAAGTAAAGGATGATTCCCTTCGAGCTTAACCAAACGAAAATAAATGGTGGAGATCTCATTTCACTTAGATGAAATATCATTTATACAGGGTTAAGTGTTTTAAGGATAAAATACATTGTAGGGTGTTACGGTAATTTAATCCCTTTACAATGTAAATCATCTATATAGAGGATCATTGATCACATTAGGGTTATAACAATGGATAACTAATGACGTGTCTATATCGTGGAACATATAGAGCGTTCTATATACCGAGAGTGCAATTCTAAGTTCTATGTGTGGATTCAACGAAGAATTAATAAGTCAGTGAATATAAGATATAAATTCTTGATCTACTTATTGGAAGCTCGGATATATAGACCCATGGTCCCCATACTAGTTGAGACCATACTGCTTGTAAGACTCAGTTAATTGATTTTGATTAATCAATTATAATTCTAAAGTTAGACTATGTCTACTTTGTGAATTTTCACTAAGCAAGGGCGAAATTGTAAAGAAAAGAGATTCTAGGTTTATTTATTAATTAAGAGACTTTATATGTCTAATTAATAATTAAGTTAAATGACAATATTATTTAATAATTAATTTTTAGTTATTAAATAATTAAAATTGGCATTTAAATGGTTGAATTTGAAAATTGGTGTTTTTGAGAAAATCAGATGCAGAAATGATAAAACAGCAAAATTGCATAAGTGAGGCCCATTATCCAAGGCCCATGGCCGGCCACACTTATAGGCTTTTATCATTTATTTTTTCATTATTTTAATGCCAAATAATTCTAACCTAAACCTAGGTGGTTACCTATAAATAGATAGTGATGGCTCTCATTCACACTTAACTTTGTGAACTTTGTCAGATGTAATTGAGCCTCCTATTCTCTATAGCCGAAGTAACCTTCTCTCTAATTTTCTTCTTCAATATTTCGAAATCCTTGAGTGAATGAGTGAGTGCCCACACACATCAAGTGGTATCTCAATCCTAGTGTGTAAGACTGTGGAAAATCAACCAACAAGAAGGAGATTCAGCATCAAAGGAAGGAGAGAAAGAGATCCACGTTCAGATATTGATAATGCTCTGCTACAGAAAGGAATCAAGGGCTAGATATCTGAACGGAAGGAGTCATTATATTCCGCTGCACCCAATGTAAGGTTCACTAAACTTTATATGTGTTTATTTCATTGTTTTAGAATTCATATTAGGATGTTAATAAAACATACTTGTTAGTAAATCTAGATCCTGGTAAAATATATCCAACAGTTACAAGATGCGGATATTTCCCACGTTTCATATCTTTTTCTAACAAGATGGAATATGAATCACTTTCTATATTTTGAATATATAAATGAACTGTTGCCTTGACCCTGTCAAAGTATGTTGTAATCAAGCAAAACTATGTTCAATTTTTCTTTTTGAAGAGCTTATTAAAAGAAGCATAGATCGAGTCAAGTTTCTTTTTAAGTAACCTTGATTATCACATCAACATTGAAAATTTTTGACTTAGGCAAGACATATTATTTATTCTTCCCGACAAGAAGATATTTTTAGCAGTGAGTCATTCTCTTAATCTTCTACAAAGATATTTCATTATTCGAAATAAGAAATAGTTTTTCGATTCCTTTCTGTAGCAGAGCATTATCAATATCTGAACTTGGATCTCTTTCTCTGAATCTTAGATGCTAAAACCTCCTTCTTGCTAAAAGTCTTTCTTCACAATCTTCCTCACTATGATTGAGGTATCACTTGCTGTGTGTGGGCACTACTCATACACTAAGAATTTCGAAATATTGAAGAAGAAAAGAAGAGGGAAGTGGCGGCTAAAGATAGGGAGAGAGAGAGGCTCAGTTTTTTCTGAATCAGAAGTGTAATTTTCCTGAAGCCTTCACTATCTATTTATAGAATTCCACTAGGGTTAGGTTTGAATTATTTGGCATTAAAATAATGAAAATATCAGTTTAAATTTCCTACAAAAGTGGCCGGCCCTATACAAGTGGATTTGGGCCTCACTTTTTGCAATTTTGCAGTTTTATCTTTTCTGCATCTGATTTTCTCAAAAACGCCAATTTTCAAATTCAACCATTTAAATGCCAATTCTAACTATTTAATAACTATAAATAATTATTAAATAATATTGTCATTTATCATATTTATTAATTGAACCATACAAAGTATCATAATTAACAAATATGCCCCTAAAACTCTTTCTTTACAATTTCGCCCTTACTTAGTGAAAAATTCACAAATAGACATAGTCTAATTTGAGAATTATAATTGATTAATCAAAACCAATTATATGAGTCTTACAAGCAATATTATCTCAACTAGTGCGGGGACCATGGGTCTACATAACCGAGCTTCCAATAAGTAGATCAAGAATTTAGCACTAAAATTCACTAACTTATTAATTCTTCGTTGAATCCACGCATAGAACTTAGAATTGCACTCTCAGTTATATAGAATGCTCTATATGTTCCACCATATAGACGCATCATTCGTTATCCATTGTTATAATCCTAATGTGATCAATGATCCTCTATATGAATGATCTACACTGTAAAGGGATTAGATTACCGTTACACCCTACAATGTATTTTATCCTTAAAACACTTGACGCCGTATAAATGATATTTCAGCTTATGTGAAATGAGTACTCCACCATTTATGTTCGTTTGGTCAAGCTCGAAGGAGATCATCCTTTGCTTACTATTCGCCAGATAGAGGCTATAGATTCCATGTTTATGATAGCGCTCCCATTCAATTGCACTACCGTGTTCCCAAAATGTACGTATCACCCTGACCTAAAAGTAGGCTTAACTAACAAATCAAAGAACATAAATAGCCTTTCAAGATTGAGCCTAATCATAACAGGATTAAGAACATTTGATCTAGGATCAACTAGGCGATATTGACTTGGATAGATATTATGGTAAGTTTAATAAATCTAAGTCAAAGTTCAATATCGGTCCCTTCCGATGCATACTCCATGCATCCAACCTGAGCTTTACTTTAACCAATGCTCTGGAAAGAACATAGCACTTCTCCAAATGCAAGTAAACTCTGTTGTAGATTATCATATCAGTAAAACCCTATGTATGATGAATCTAGGAAACTTTATTCACATAGTCATGTTTACTTTCCAATGTGTTGACGGCACAATAAACAGGATCAAGTATATGAAAAGGGTTTCAGATGAATTTATACATTATGTATGTAAAGCCCGCTTAGTTAATTTGGAAATTAGCAGTTGTTTATGATTAATTATGAAATTATTTATAGCTATTTAAATAATTTATTATACTGTTATTTATGTTATTCAGTAGCTTGCCTATTTTGTAATTCCGGTGCCCGGTATTTTGGAACTCGGCGTTTGGCTCAGTAGAAATCACAACTTAGTATGCTAGTAGTTTGGGGACGGGTTTTAGACATTGGGAATGTCGGGAATGGCCGGGAATTTAGAATTTCCCAAAAATACCCCTTTAGTGATTTTTATGTGATTTTATGGTGGAGGGGCAAAATGGTCTTTTCGCCCCATTAGTGTTTTGTCTTATGTGAGTTTATTATTTGAAAAATAAATAATTATTTAATTGTATACTTGGCTGAAATGAATAGTGTATGTGGTATATTTCATTTTCTCTTTTTATCAAAAAATCACTAAGTAAAGAAAAGAAAGAAAATTTCAAAGAAAAGCTTTCAAAACCTCTCTCTTTTCCTTCTCATTTTCGGCTGGGTTTTGGGATTCAAAGGCTGGGTTTTTCAAGCTTGATTCAACCTGTATTTGTGAATTCTTGTTTGTGGTATGTAATCTCTAACTTTCTCTCTTTAATTTGTTGGAAAAAAATGATGAAAATGGTGATGCATGCATGATTAATTGAGGTTGTTGCTGCTGTGTTTTGTTGATGTTTTCTGTGGTTTAAAGCATGATTTTTAGTTGGTAATTAAGCTCTTGTGAAGTATGATTCCTAGGTTGAGCATGCTAGAGGTTTATTATGCAAAAGTTTGATTTTCAACATGAATATTGTGTAATCTGTTTCTGTGATGTTGCTGTTGTTTTTAATTGTTTTCAGAGGCTTAGATAAGCTTGATTAAGTAGAATTAAGCTAGTGGAATGCATGATTAGGTGGTTTTGCTCAAGTTTGAGTTTAGAACTCAAAGCTTAAGCTCCAATGGCATTTTTCATGTTTGAGGTTTCTGGGTTGTTTTGATGCCTTGGATATGTTCTAGGGAAGGTATAGAACATGTCTGGAAAGTTTGAGGTGATTTGGGGTTGAATTGTGCAAGTTATGAGAATTTGATGTTGCTGCCTGCGAGGAACCGGAATTCCGGTTGTGCATCCGGAATTCCGGATGAGGGTCCTGAATTTCCCAGAACCGGAATTCCGGTTGGGCAACCGGTCTACCGGTTGGGGAATTTTCAGAACCCGTGTTTTTCCTCGTTTTTATGTTTTAGGGGGTATTGCCATGCTTTTTATCGATAGGGAAACTTTTAGTTCCTAGTTTTAGTCCCCGGGAAGTGATTTAGCGTGTCACTTATAGCGTTGTGATTTTTATGGTTTAGGAGCCGATGTCAATCCGCTCGGCTTTAGTTCCGATCGGGTTGACGGCACACACGAATTCGGAATCCGGAGTAAGATTAGTATAACGGTATGCATATGTAGATTACATCTTTAGCGAGCATGTAGGAAGCCTATTAGATTACATTAGTTGTATGTTGGCTTCGAACCATCCAACCCTGTCACGTCGGTACGAGCCGGAGTATGACCAAGAATGAGTATGACCGGTTTGACCGATCAGCCGACACTTGGTTGGTGGTTCCGTGCTATTGACGTATCCCGTCGGTACAGGCTGGAGTATGACCAGCAGCCGGAGTATGACCGGTTCGACCGATCAGGAGGATATAGTAACACGTCGGTACAGGCTGGAGTATGACCAGCAGCTTGAGTATGACCGGTTCGACCGATCAGGTTGTTACGTGTCAATAGTACCGTCCCTATGAACGTTCACAACTCAGTACCATGTTGGACATGGCAGTAGTGGCTCAGTACCATGTTGGACATGGCAGTAGCGGGACTCAGTATCGTGTTGGACACGGCAGTTAGTATTATGTATGAGTATTATTATGCTTTTCTTGCTGAGTCTGTCGACTCACAGTTCTACGTTTATGTGTAGGTAAAGGCAAGGCTAAAGCTGATGGACCGTGAGCGAGCTTATGAGATTGTACATGTCGGGGCGGTTAGGCCTGGAGCGTACGATCCTCGGGATAGCAAGGCTGAATTTTGTAACTGGTCGTTAGACGACTTTTAATTTTATGTAACAGTTAAACAGTTAAATCTTTTGTAAATGATTTTATAATCGGGATCCCGAGTCTTTTGTAATATTGTTTTATAAGTTTAATTAAAAACCAAAATTTTAATTAATCACGTTTTTCCATAAACCTCGTTGATTAGCAACGAGCTGCACAGTACGTTTAAAAATCACGTAATACGCCTAAGGTAGTTAGGGTGTTACAATTTGGTATCAGAGCCGCCAGGTTGTCTTCCGAAGATCGTCACGACATGTACAATCATCATCAGCAGTTAGCTCGTTTCACGGTTCAGTAAGCCTTTATTGCTTTAGTAGTTTATTTTATTCAGTTATGAAAAAGAAAAGTCTGTTAGGAAGCATGTTAGTAGCCTGATAGTAGAATAGGCGCATGTTTCGTTTTTAATTTCCAAATTAAGCGGCATTAGTAAGCTCTCCTTGAATACGACCTGATATGCCAACTCGTGGTTTCGCAGGCGGTTCTAATCAGATGGACGCCAGGCGGACCCCCAGGAGTCAGGGCAACTCAGTGGGGTCGAATCAAGGACAGGGAGCTCAGTTTCCCCCACCTGATAGGGGCCGAGGTAGAGGTCCCCGTGGCAGGGCTCGTGGCCGGGGTGTTGAGAACCCGCCACAGGCTGCCCAGGCTCCCCCAGCCGATCAGGGAGCCCAGAACTGGGAGTTACGGTTTGCGGAGATGCAAGCCCGGATAGAAGAACAAGACCTCGAGATTCAGAGGTTGAGACAGCATGGTGCTCCTGCAGTTCCAGTGCCCATAGTTCCAGTGGCACCTGCCCCTGCTGCCCAGGCCGAGATAGTAGTGGCGGCCCATAGATTGGAACCTTTGTATGAGCGGTTCCGGAAGCAAGCACCTCCGGTTTTCCTGGGAGGTCCGGATGTGATGAAAGCCGAGCAGTGGCTGACGGTGATCACCAAGATTTTGAACTTCATGGGTGTCACCGGTAACGACAGAGTGGTGTGCGCCACATTTCAGTTCCAGGAGGACGCTTTGGTCTGGTGGGACATGGTGTCTCAGATCCATGACGTCACCACCATGACCTGGGAAAGGTTCCAGGAACTCTTTAATGCGAAGTACTACAACGAGGCGGTCAGAAGCGCCAAGAGAAAAGAGTTCGCTCACCTGACCCAGCGGGAGAACATGAGCGTCACTGAGTATACTACTCAGTTTGATCGGTTGGCGAGGTTAGCCTCGGGAATTGTGCCGACCGACTTCAGCAAGAAGGAGAAGTATCTAGATGGGTTGAATGCCAGGATCAGGCATGATCTGATGATTACCACAGACGACAGCACCACCTATGCTCAGATGGTGGAGAAGGCACTGCGAGCTGAGGGCGCAGTGGGGTGTATGTCAAAATCAGTCAGTACTCCGGTGATTGGCGGAGCTCCTACCCCTCCTGCATCAGGCTATAGCAGGGGGAGTAGTGGTTCGGCCATTGACCAGAGGAAGAGAGCACCCACTGCTTCCGGTGGCTCGAGTCAGAACAAAAGGTTCCGGGGGAACCGCAGCGAGCAGGAGTCGTCCTGGTGGTACTGAGACCCGATTCTCCTATCCCGAGTGCCCTAGCTGCAAGAGGCACCATCGGGGTGATTGCAAAGGTCAGGGATGCTTTCTTTGTGGCATGCCCGGACACTTCAAGAGGGACTGTCCCCAGCTCCGACCAGAGGCACCGCGAGCTCCAGCGATACCCACTCCAGCCAGGGTGTTCGCTATCACGCAGGCTGATGCAGATGCCAGCCCATCAGTTGTCAAGTCGGCTTTTTTATTAACAACTCGCTATATTCGGTCGTTTGATTACGGGGCTACACATTCTTATGTGGCGGCCAGAGTCTTTAGTAAATTGGGTAGACCCTATGATAGATATGAATCAGGGTTTGGAACCCTGTTACCTGGCGGAGAATTGGTTATCTCCAATAGGTGGATTAGGTCTATGCCGATCAGGATAGATAGTAGAGAGTTAAGTGCTGATCTAATAGAGATGAGTTTAGTCGAATTCGATATTATTTTAGGAATGGATTTCCTATCTAAATATTCGGCGAGCATTGACTGTAAAAGGAAGATGGTGGTCTTCCAACCGGAAAGTGAAGAACCATTTGTATTTGTTGGTTTGGTTCAGGGATCTCGGATCCCAGTGATCTCGGCTATGTCAGCGAGAGAATTGTTGCACGGCGGTTGCTTAGGGTTTCTGGCCGTGGTAGTGGACACCACTCGGCCAGATACCATTCGGCCAGAGGACATCAGAGTGGTTCGGAAATTTTTGGACGTTTTTCCCGAAGAACTTCCAGGGTTACCACCTCAGCGGGAGATTGATTTCGTGATTGATTTGGCACCAGGGGTGGAACCGGTTTCCAAAGCCCCGTATAGAATGGCTCCAGCTGAACTTAAGGAATTAAAGATTCAGCTCCAAGGGTTGCTTGACATAGGGTTCATTCGGCCCAGTGTATCACCCTGGGGAGCCCCGGTTTTATTCGTCAAGAAGAAGGATGGATCTATGAGGATGTGCATCGACTACAGGGAGTTGAACAAGCTAACGGTGAAGAATAAATACCCATTACCTAGGATCGATGACTTGTTCAATCAGCTTCAGGGGAAGACGGTCTTTTCTAAGATTGATCTCCGTTCGGGTTATCATCAGTTGAGAATCCGAGAGGATGACATTCCGAAGACGGCTTTCCGCACTAGGTATGGACATTACGAGTTTCTGGTTATGTCATTCGGACTAACCAATGCTCCTGCAGCATTCATGGACCTGATGAATATATTCAAGGATTTCCTCGATATCTGTGTGATTGTGTTTATCGACGACATCCTCGTGTACTCTCAATCAGAAGAGGAGCATGAGTTACATCTTCAGATGGTACTGCAACGACTTCGAGAACATAAGCTTTACGCCAAGTTCAAGAAATGTGAGTTCTGGTTGTCTCAGGTGTCCTTCCTAGGGCACATTGTGAGTAAAGATGGGATCAAGGTGGATCCCGGGAAGATTGAATCCGTCAGGGATTGGCCGAGACCGAAGACAGTGACAGAGATCAGAAGCTTCTTGGGTTTAGCTGGGTACTACCGTAGGTTCGTGGAGAGGTTCTCCAAAATTTCAATGCCCCTAACCGAGCTTACAAAGAAGAATCAGCAGTTTATCTGGTCAGATAAATGCGAAGCTAGTTTTCAGGAGCTGAAACAGAGATTGATTACTGCTCCGGTACTAGCTTTTCCTTCGGACAAGGAGAAGTTCGTAGTCTACTGTGACGCATCCAAACAGGGTTTGGGGTGTGTATTGATGCAAGCCGACCGGGTTATCGCTTATGCCTCCCGTCAGTTAAAGGATTATGAACAGCGATACCCAACTCATGATTTAGAATTGGCCGTAGTTGTTTTTGCACTGAAGATTTGGCGGCATTACCTTTATGGGGAGAAGTGTGAGATCTATACCGACCATAAAAGTCTCAAGTATTTCTTTACTCAGAAAGATTTGAACATGAGACAAAGGCGTTGGTTGGAATTAGTGAAGGATTACGATTGTGAGATCCTCTATCATCCCGGAAAAGCCAATGTAGTGGCCGATGCCCTGAGCAGGAAGGGTCCCGGGCAAGTAGCTAGTATGGTTCAGATCTCACCTCAGCTAGCAGAGGATATGGTTAGATCCAGCATTGAGTTTGTGATAGGTCAGCTTCACAACTTGACGCTGCAATCTGATCTGTTGGAAAGAATAAAAGTCGCTCAGATGTCAGATCCGGAGTTAGTGAAAATCCGAGATGAGGTGTTGGCTGGTCAAGCCAAGGACTTTTCAGTTTCAGATAGTGGGATGCTTTTATATAAAGCAAGGGTTTGTGTTCCGAACAGTGTGGAACTTAGAAATGAGATCTTTGAGGAGGCTCATTCTACCCCGTATTCTCTGCATCCCGGCACCACTAAGATGTACCAAGATTTGAAACCGTACTTCTGGTGGAGCGGTATGAAGAAGAATTTGGTAGAATTCGTATCGAGATGCCTCACTTGTCAGCAGATTAAGGCTGAACATCAGAGACCAGCAGGGTTGTTGCAGCCTCTAACCCTACCAGAATGGAAATGGGAAGATATTTCGATGGATTTTGTGGTCGGATTACCTAGGACCACGGGTTTATTTGATTCCATTTGGGTAGTGGTGGATCGATTTACGAAATCTGCTCATTTTCTGCCGGTTAGAACAACATTTTCAGTGGATCAGTTGGCAGAACTGTACGTCAGAGAGATAGTGAGACTTCACGGGGTACCGAAGTCTATAGTTTCGGACAGGGATCCGAAATTCACCTCCAAATTTTGGCAAAGTTTGCAACGGGCAATGGGTACAAAGCTGAAATTCAGTACAGCATTCCATCCTCAGACAGATGGTTAGTCCGAAAGGACAATTCAGATATTGGAGGATATGTTGAGAGCCTGTGTTATGGACTTTGAAGGCTCATGGAGTAAGTATCTACCGTTGATAGAATTTTCTTACAACAACAGTTATCAGAGTACGAGAGGGATGGCTCCCTATGAGCTATTGTACGGTAGGAAATGTAGATCCCCTATCCACTGGGATGAGACAGGGGAGAGGAAATACCTAGGTCCAAAGTCAGTTCAGCGGACCAATGAGGCGATAGAGAAGATAAAAGCTAGAATGCTTGCCTCACAGAGCAGACAAAAGAGTTACGCAGATCCGAAACGCAGAGATGTTGAGTTCCAAGTAGGGGAACATGTGTTTTTACGGGTATCTCCGATGAAGGGGATTAAACGTTTCGGGAAAAGAGGCAAGTTATGCCCTAGATTTACAGGACCTTTCGAGATTCTCGAAAAGATAGGTCAAGTGGCATATCGGTTAGCATTGCCTCCAGCCTTATCAGCAGTTCACAACGTATTCCATGTCTCAATGTTGAGAAAATACGTTTCAGACCCCTCTCATATACTCAGTTATGAGAGCCTTCAGCTACAGCCAGACATGACTTATGAGGAACAGCCAGTGCAGATCCTGGATAGAAAGGATAAAGTCCTTCGGAATAAGACCATAGCATTGGTCAAGGTTCTCTGGAGAAACAGTAAGGTGGAAGAAGCCACCTGGGAGCTAGAGACAGATATGAGAGCTCAATATCCAGAGTTGTTCAGGTTAGATTTCGGGGACGAAATCCTTTTAAGGGGGGGATAGTTGTAAAGCCCGCTTAGTTAATTTGGAAATTAGCAGTTGTTTATGATTAATTATGAAATTATTTATAGCTATTTAAATAATTTATTATACTGTTATTTATGTTATTCAGTAGCTTGCCTATTTTGTAATTCCGGTGCCCGGTATTTTGGAACTCGGCGTTTGGCTCAGTAGAAATCACAACTTAGTATGCTAGTAGTTTGGGGACGGGTTTTAGACATTGGGAATGTCGGGAATGGCCGGGAATTTAGAATTTCCCAAAAATACCCCTTTAGTGATTTTTATGTGATTTTATGGTGGAGGGGCAAAATGGTCTTTTTGCCCCATTAGTGTTTTGTCTTATGTGAGTTTATTATTTGAAAAATAAATAATTATTTAATTGTATACTTGGCTGAAATGAATAGTGTATGTGGTATATTTCATTTTCTCTTTTTATCAAAAAATCACTAAGTAAAGAAAAGAAAGAAAATTTCAAAGAAAAGCTTTCAAAACCTCTCTCTTTTCCTTCTCATTTTCGGCTGGGTTTTGGGATTCAAAGGCTGGGTTTTTCAAGCTTGATTCAACCTGTATTTGTGAATTCTTGTTTGTGGTATGTAATCTCTAACTTTCTCTCTTTAATTTGTTGGAAAAAAAATGATGAAAATGGTGATGCATGCATGATTAATTGAGGTTGTTGCTGCTGTGTTTTGTTGATGTTTTCTGTGGTTTAAAGCATGATTTTTAGTTGGTAATTAAGCTCTTGTGAAGTATGATTCCTAGGTTGAGCATGCTAGAGGTTTATTATGCAAAAGTTTGATTTTCAACATGAATATTGTGTAATCTGTTTCTGTGATGTTGCTGTTGTTTTTAATTGTTTTCAGAGGCTTAGATAAGCTTGATTAAGTAGAATTAAGCTAGTGGAATGCATGATTAGGTGGTTTTGCTCAAGTTTGAGTTTAGAACTCAAAGCTTGAGCTCCAATGGCATTTTTCATGTTTGAGGTTTCTGGGTTGTTTTGATGCCTTGGATATGTTCTAGGGAAGGTATAGAACAGGTCTGGAAAGTTTGAGGTGATTTGGGGTTGAATTGTGCAAGTTATGAGAATTTGATGTTGCTGCCTGCGAGGAACCGGAATTTCGGTTGTGCATCCGGAATTCCGGATGAGGGTCCTGAATTTCCCAGAACCGGAATTCCGGTTGGGGAATTTTCAGAACCCGTGTTTTTCCTCGTTTTTATGTTTTAGGGGGTATTGCCATGCTTTTTATCGATAGGGAAACTTTTAGTTCCCAGTTTTAGTCCCCGGGAAGTGATTTAGCGTGTCACTTATAGCGTTGTGATTTTTATGGTTTAGGAGCCGATGTCCGCGCTCGGCTTCGGTTCCGGTCGGGTTGGCCGGCACACCGAATTCGGAATCCGGGTAAGATTAGTATAACGGTATGCATATGTAGATTACATGGTACGCGAGCATGTAGGAAGCCTATTAGATTACATTAGTTGTATGTTGGCTTCGAACCATCCAACCTGTCACGTCGGTACGAGTGGAGTATGACCGACGGCGGAGTATGACCGGTTTGACCGATCAGTCGACACTTGGTTGGTGGTTCCGTGCTATTGACGTATCCCGTCGGTACAGGCTGGAGTATGACCAGCAGCCGGAGTATGACCGGTTCGACCGATCAGGAGGATATAGTAACACGTCGGTACAGGCTGGAGTATGACCAGCAGCCGAAGTATGACTGGTTCGACCGATCAGGTTGTTACGTGTCAATAGTACCGTCCCTATGATCGTTCAGAACTCAGTACCATGTTGGACATGGCAGTAGTGGCTCAGTACCATGTTGGACATGGCAGTAGCGGGACTCAGTATCGTGTTGGACACGGCAGTTAGTATTATGTATGAGTATTATTATGCTTTTCTTGCTGAGTCTGTCGACTCACAGTTCTACGTTTATGTGTAGGTAAAGGCAAGGCTAAAGCTGATGGACCGTGAGCGAGCTTATGAGATTGTACATGTCGGGGCGGTTAGGCCTGGAGCGTACGATCCTTGGGACAGCAAGGCTGAATTTTGTAACTGGTCGTTAGACGACTTTTAATTTTATGTAACAGTTAAACAGTTAAATCTTTTGTAAATAATTTTATAATCGGGATCCCGAGTCTTTTGTAATATTGTTTTATAAGTTTAATTAAAAAGAAAAATTTTAATTAATCACGTTTTTCCATAAACCTCGTTGATTAGCAACGAGCTGCACAGTACGTTTAAAAATCACGTAATACGCCTAAGGTAGTTAGGGTGTTACAATGTACATATAATCATAAAATAAATCATGTGAACCATGCAACATTAAATGTTATTTCTGATGTATATTAATAAGTAAATCTGATTATATTGAAATGCGTTTTATTTAGGGCATAAAACCCAACAAACTCCCACTTGCACTAATATAAAACAAAAAGTGCGTTTCAAATAATCTCAACACCTTGATATACAAATCAAGTGTAGTAGTAGTAAACTCCTCGTAATAGGATCTGAAAGGTTGAATTCAACACAACATTTTCTCCACCATTACTCTTCCTTTAATCACAAAATCATTGATAATGTGAAATTCCTCTCTATATGTCTACTCTCTTGGGATACTGGATTCTATACCTTTGCCAACTACTTTTGGTTAATCAGGAAATTAACACTAGTAGTTTAAGGCAATTTGGAATGGTGCCAAAGATGTATAGATCTTTCCTTAGACTAAATAAGTACCTTTCCTGCAGCTTTAACATTCAATCCCTTTCTGGTAGACCTAGAGACTTCAGATAGGTTTTTACACTTCTCCAAAATCACTATTCCACCCCCAGAGTAACCACCATCTTATCAGAAAGATTTTCTAGCACAAAGGGAAATTTTGAAATCTGATGTGGTGTAGTGTAAGAGTTTTAAACACACTCTTATAGACTAACATATAGTTCCTCTTCTTAATCTTAGGATTTACTTGATTGTCTTCCAATGTTCTTCTCCTGGATTAATCTGATACCTACTCATTACTCCCACTCAACAGCAGGTGTCTGGTCTAAGGCATACAAAAGCATATCTAAGACCTCTCACTGTTGATTTAAGAAATTCTTTCATGGCTTTATCTTTTCTGGAATAGTTGAAACTTTTCCCTAGATAAATAAAATCTATGTTTAAGAAGTTGTGAAGCTTCTATAGATTGCCATTAGAAAGAAAATGCTTCAGCATCTTACTAAAGTAAGTTGCTTGCATTAGAGTAAGTAATTACCAGGTATACCACAAGCCATAGGTTTAGATAAACTCAATAATACTAGGAACAGGAAGTTTGTTAAGTCCATTGAATAGACTTATAAACGAAAATTTCCTTTTATGTCCTTGTAATAGAAAACTTTAGGTTACTCCATGTGAATGGATTAAACCATAGTTCTATTGGCTTTCTTCTTTGTTTCTTATCTTGACAATCCATTACTTGTTTAAATTCACAATGGATTTTAATCACTAGTGTCTCCCAAGTCATAAGAAGGTGAGTTCCTAGAAACTCTCCCACTACGACAAGGTACCGTGAATTATGTCGAAGAAAACTAAATGGTATTGATCTCTTCGGTTGTGACAAGACAACAGAGGCAGTGGGATCATCATATGTTATATAAGATGATAGAACACTTTTAGAATCAAGAAAAATATCTCCTTTATTTGCTACTTGTTTTCAGACTTAGTCATTATCTTAGAAAAGTAGTATTTGTTTGAACAAACACTTTCTCATCTATTGACAATGGGATGGTCCACCCCTAATCACTTAGAATATCTAAAAAACCATGGTTAACAGTTCTAGCTTTTCTTAAGATTTTGATTAGGTCATCCATGAATCTAGTAATGATTTACATTAAGTATACAACCATTACATCATTCTGAAATTGTATTACCATAGAAGGATTTAGGCAACGACTAGTAACTAATCATCAATATGCAAATTGAAATTTCTGGGGAGGTAAGTTTGGATATAATTCAAAAATCAATTTAATGATCTTTGAACTGCATATCTACTAACTATTTCTCCACCCCTATCAGTTCGCAAGATCTTTAACCACTTACCTTAATTGTTTTAACCACTGCTAGAAATTTATGAAATTTTTCAAACATTTCAAATTTCTTTGCATAAGGTATAATCTAGAGTTATCGTTTTAAGAATACAACGAAAAACTCATATCCACCCCTGAATGTACATCCATCTGCGAATGAGATGAACTACTTTCAGTGGATATAGGCATATTAACTCTTTGCAGAGATTGATCTTGTCTAATCCACTATGAAGAAGATATAAATGCCATAGATTAAAAAAAATGTGGTAGTGTCTTTTGATGACTTATGTTTATAAAAGAATTCTTAGAATAGTGCAAGTGGATCCTGGTCACAGATTACCTAACTCATATTCCATACAGTTTGAATCCATTAATAAAAGATGGACATTAAACACTTGAGAAAGTGTAACTGTATTGTATCTGGAATTAGAAATATAAGAAAAATTTTATTTGGAATCTAAAATTAAAGTCAAAGACTTAAAATTTATACCAAATATAATGAGTAATTCTACCTTGGACCACCACTACTAATTTAATTCTAAGTCTGATTTGCCCATACAGGAGATTTCTAAGATTGAGGATTTATATCAATTGGGAATAGAATTTCGGGATTATAATCATATGCGTCATTTAATTTCTTAAGAGAAAATATAGAATGACATGAAATGATTTATAGACCATTCATCCAATGATATGTTTTGAAGCTAATTCGAAATGAATAAGCTAAGAGGAATTAGGATAATTTCGTTTATAAATAAGAATCCAACGATGCTTCGATTAGCGAATGTCAAAGTAATCTTATTTATACAATCTTCTTGTTTCATATTGTAAAAATACTAGTGTAAGGTGTCATCAATTGATGAACATCTAGATGTCGCATATACAATATTTATCTTTCGAGATATAACACTATTATGTATGTCTAATGGTGAAAATCCACTAGGGATTTATCTCATTAGATAAACAAGCCAAGTTAGACCAACAATGAAGATTCGAAATTAAACTACAACTTAATAACAGAAAATAACATGGTTCAATATAAATTCATACACAATTCAGAAATTATAAACATATAGCAAATAGGAATGACAAGTGAAAATACTAAAACTTACAATCCTAAATAATTTCCAAGGTTTTCAACAAACTGATATCAGTGTCCCGTTTAGGCGAGAGTCAAAGCTACCATCCATTGAATAGAGTTGTCAGCTCATCTAAAATGTTAAACATCCTAGCAACCTTTTATTCGATCAAGATTGGAATTCAGCGTTGTCCCGTTTAGGCGAGAGTCAAGGCAATTCTATCTTATGAGCTTCCACCATTATTTCATAATTTGCAAGTCAAGTATGGTCGCCACCATTAGGGTGATCCATACCATACAAAACACTTACAAACTACTTATCATTCGAGATTAAACGGTGCGAAATTGCTAATGAACGTTCCTCCATTAGCGAGGATTACTCACTAAAATAAGCGCGGTGTAAAACCCACAATGGAGATCGAATATCTTAATAATAAAGCTCATTATTTAAAGAGAGTTGTATTTTCTTTGATTCTCTTTATTTAATCTATTTATTTTAAATATATATTTATTTAATTAAAATTTCCAATTTAGAATGGAAAATTCTAAATATAAATTTTAATTTAATATTTATAAATTTTACTTAGATGGATATGAAAATAACATGAATTATTTCCATCTTAGTAATAATTTCCAATAAATATTTAGAAAAATATTCAATTTAAGTTGTTACAAAATTAATTTAAATTAATTTACAACTCAAATTTAATTTTCTATAAATATATATTGCATTTCGAAAAATTAAAGTATTTAAGAATACAATTTTCGAAAATGCATGTTAAAATAAAAAAAAAAAATTAATCCTGGAAAAATTATTCTAATTTAATGTTGGCCCAAAATTAATTTACAACAAAAAATATAATTTTCCTATTTAATTAAATATATAAGAAAAATTTCAAATATTTAAGTATGATGATGAAAATCAACTTAAACATTAATTTTCTATTTAATTAAATACACTAGAAAAATACTTCAAGCAAAAATATCATCTATCTAGATTTTCCTTTGACTAATTAATTCAATTTCCAATAATATACTTTAATTCAATTTATTTTAAATTAATCAATAAATGAAAAAATCATTGATTTAAGTTGATCCAAGAATTAATTAAAATAAATAATTAATTTTTAACTTAATCTATTTTTCAAGATAAATTCAAAATCATCTTGCATTATGAAATGTAATTTCAAAAATTGATTAATAAAATACAGAAAAATATATTTTACTTCATTTATTTTAATTAATCATTAAATGAAAAAATCATTGATTTAAGTTGGTCCAAAATGAAAATAAATAATTTACAACTTTAATCTATTTTTAAAATAAAATTCGAAATTCCAGCATTTAAGAAATGCAATTTCGAAATTTGATTAATAAAATAAAGAAAAATATATTTTGAAAATTATTTAAATTTAGTTGAAAAAATAAATTTCAACTAAAAATAATTTTCTATTTAATTAAGTGTCATGAAAAAGAAATATTTAAGTATCATAATGAAAATCAACTTAGATATTTAATTTTCAAATTAATTAAATGTATTAAATTCAAGAAATAAATAATTAAGTGTAGAGAAGGCTTAATTATTAATCTCTAGTTTAATACTAGGAAAAAATATACTTAAAATAAATTGTACCAAAATTAATCATTTAAATAATTAATTTCACATTATATAATATTTTCCTATTTAATATTAGAAATAATAAGTAGTTTAGAAATAACTATCTAGAAAATATCTTATTTGACTAAGTATCTTTTCCACAAAATTTGAAAAAATATCTAATTTAAGTTGTATTAGAAAAAATCTAGAACTTAAATATTTTCAAATTTAAATTTAATTAAATATCAAAAATTAAATTGTAACCACTTAATTCGAAGATATTACATTTTAAGTTAATATTCGAAAAGATATTAACTTAAAAAATATCTAAAGAATCTTAATAACCAATGCCTGAAATTCCTCAACTTAATTTTGAAATTTTAAATCCAAAAGATATTTAGATTTAAGTTGGTTAGTTGTAGATAACTAAATATCAACTTAAATAGGAATATTTAATGAAAAATTTAAATTAAGCTTCAGAAAGAATCTAGATGGTTATAATTCTATATTTAATTAAATACAAGAAAATACATATAGTTTAGCTTAGAATAAAAAATTCTTTAAACTATAATTTTCTTAAATTAATTTCAAAATAAATGAAATTAATTATGCTGCTAATCAATTTTATTAGGTTAAACTAGTTTAATTAACCTAGTACAGTTATTCAAATCAGGCAAATGGGCCTTCACAATTTGGGTGGTTCATGTGAGGGGGTGCTGGGTTCAGTATGTCGTACCCACTACTATGGCTCCCAACTCTCACACAAGGCCTAAAAGAGAGGAATTTAACCTTAAAATGAACAACTGTTATTAATTGAATAGGCCCAAAAACTAAATGGGCCTAAATAAAATATATCAAGAACTATGATATTTTATTTAGCAACAACAACCTATATGCATCTATAATGAAATTAAACACATAGGCTCACACAGGCACACTTTGGATGGGTCCTATCATGTTGCTAGGTCATACACAGATGAAAGAAGATTGTAAATATACCTGTTACAAATTATTAACTTGACCAAGGGAGCCCTGAGTTAAAATCAGATCATAGGATCTGTCAACAAGTTAACCATGGCTATTTGTGATCAAGCAATAATAGGTTTTGAAAACTTACACATAAGCTAAAACACATACTCCTGCAACAATGTTAGCTGGATAGTTGGATGTAGGATTTACTTAATTTTAAATTAAATAATTAATTTCGAAAATAATTAATTAAATAAAAAAATAATTTTTGAAAAATTAAAAAAAAAATTGAAAAAATTCAAAATTTGAAAAAAATTTAAATTTAAAATTAAACCTACAATTTTGAAAAATTAGGTTTCAACCAACCTAAATATCATTTCAAAATTTGCTAACTACTTTTAAAAATTTAAATTTTATTTTATAAATAAAAATTAAATAAAAAATTAAAAAAGAAATGAATATCTTTTTCAGATTTTAAATGTAATTTAAATAAATAAAATAACAAAATTTAAAAGTTAGCAAAATATCTTACATCTTTTTTAAAATTACATGATTATAGTTATCTTATTTTAAATTTAAATAAGGTCAAATTATTTTAAAAAAAAATAATTTAAAATATTTAAAATCTGACCTTAAATTTAAAAATAAGATCAGATATAATCAAATTTAAAAATAAGATAGATTATTAAGCAAAAAAGATAGATACTAACTATTTTCAAATTCAAATTACACTAATATCATGAATTAAATTTAAAAAATATTAAATTAATTCATAATGATAATTAGAATTAAATTAGGAATAGTAATAGTATAAATACAGAACTACACAAAAAATCGGAAGTTAATTCCATGAAAAAGCATGAAAAATCGAAGAAAAACGAAAAAAATGCGAGCTGTACGGACAGTTTTTCGCGCGCGCATGAGAATTTTAGCACAACTCTGTTTTTTTCGAATCTTCAAAAAATCATAACTAATTCAAATTAAATCGAAATTGAGTTCTGTAAAAAAGTAACTTGCTTAATTTTTTCCATACCATCCAATAAAAATAATTCCAGAAACAGATATGCAATTATTTTTAACGAAAATTCACAAACACCAATCAATCATCACATAACACTCAATACAACATGATACCATCCAAAAACAAACAAACAATCGTTTTAAAGTCCAAATTTCTTGCAAGTAAATCAATTACCATGGCTCTGAGGCCAGTTGTTGGAAATTATTTTACTAGGATCTTAGATCTACTCACAAGTATGTTGATTAACACCCTAAATATGAACTTTCTAAAACGATGAAATAAACACATATAAAGTTTAGGAAACCTTACATTGGGTGCAGCAGAACATAATGACTCCTTCTGTTCAGATATCTAGCCCTTCATTCCTTTCTGTAGCAGAGCATTATCAATATCTGAACCTAGATCTCTTTCTCTGAATCTTAGATGCTGAAACCTCTTTCTTGTTGAAAGTCTTTCTTCACGATCTTCCTCACTATGATTGAGGTATCACTTGCTGTGTGTGGGCACTACTCATACACTAAGAATTTCGAAATATTGAAGAAGAAAAGAAGAGGGAAGTGGCGGCTAAAGATAGGGAGAGAGAGAGGCTCAGTTTTTTCTGAATCAGAAGTGTAATTTTCCTGAAGCCTTCACTATCTATTTATAGCATTCCACTAGGGTTAGGTTTGAATTATTTGGCATTAAAATAATGAAAATATCAGTTTAAATTTCCTAAAAAAGTTCCCGGCCCTATACAAGTGGATTTGGGCCTCACTTTTTGCAATTTTGCAGTTTTATCTTTTCTGCATCTGATTTTCTCAAAAACGCCAATTTTCAAATTCAACCATTTAAATGCCAATTCTAACTATTTAATAGCTATAAATAATTATTAAATAATATTGTCATTTATCATAGTTATTAATTGAACCATACAAAGTATCATAATTAACAAATATGCCCCTAAAACTCTTTCTTTACAATTTCGCCCTTACTTAGTGAAAAATTCACAAATAGACATAGTCTAATTTGAGAATTATAATTGATTAATCAAAACCAATTATATGAGTCTTACAAGCAATATTATCTCAACTAGTGCGGGGACCATGGGTCTACATAACCGAGCTTCCAATAAGTAGATCAAGAATTTAGCACTAAAATTCACTAACTTATTAATTCTTCGTTGAATCCACGCATAGAACTTAGAATTGCACCCTCAGTTATATAGAATGCTCTATATGTTCCACCATATAGACGCATCATTAGTTATCCATTGTTATAATCCTAATGTGATCAATGATCCTCTATATGAATGATATACACTGTAAAGGGATTAGATTACCGTTACACCCTACACTGTATTTTATCCTTAAAACACTTGACCCCGTATAAATGATATTTCAGCTTATGTGAAATGAGTACTCCACCATTTATGTTCGTTTGGTCAAGCTCGAAGGATATCATCCTTTGCTTACTATTCGCCAGATAGAAGCTATAGATTCCATGTTTATGATAGCGCTCCCACTCAATTGCACTACCGTGTTCCCAAAATGTACGTATCACCCTAACCTAAAAGTAGGCTTAACTAACAAATCAAAGAACACGAATAGCCTTTCAAGATTGAGCCTAATCATAACATGATTAAGAACATTTGATCTAGGATCAACTAGGCGATATTGACTTGAATAGATATTACGGTAAGTTTAATTAAATCTAAGTCAAAGTTCAATATCGGTCCCTTCCGATGCATACTCCATGCATCCAACCTGAGCTTTACTTTAACCAATGCTCTGGAAAGAACATAGCACTTCTCCAAATGCAAGTAAACTCTATTATAGATTATCATATCAGTAAAACTCTATGTCTGATAAATCTAGGAAACTTTATTCACATAGTCATGTTTACTTTCCAATGTGTTGACGGCACAATAAACAGGATCAAGTATGTGAAAAGGGTTTCAGATGAATTTATACATTATGTATATATAATCATGAAATAAATCATGTGAACCATGCAACATTAAATGTTATTTCTGATCTATATTAATAAGTAAATCTGATTATATTGAAATGAGTTTTATTTAGGGCATAAAACCCAACAATCACTACTACAAATTACACTATTTACGTCGGTCAACGCTACTATTCATAGCGTTGACCGACGTAAATAGTACTCAAATAATTGACTCGTCACTTTAAAAATGACACTAATAATATGTTATTTGCGTCGTTTATTAAATGTCAGTAAAAAGTAAACTGACGCGAATAAAGCAAAAATTTTAAAAATTACTTTTTATTTTGCATCGGTTATTAACACTCGAGTATTGTGTTAAGTGAGCTTTTAAAAACGAGGCAAAATAGTTAGCAATCGGCGCCAAAAAATAAAAAAAATCCCTAAAACCTAATCAGGTGCCTACTGTTCACTACCTCAACCTCACCCAATTCATCCCTTCGAATTTTCTCTGGCTAAAGAGGCGGCTCCTCCGTCCTCTTCGAAACCTCACCTACCGGTACAGACTTTATGTGGTTCTTTGCGTCCACTACTGCCATAACAATACCCTCACTGCTTTTTGTTCGTTCGGTAATTATATTTCATTTTTTATATATATTACGATTGTTCTTTTTTATTTTTTATTGATAATTAATTAGGGTGCGAATTTTTGCTGTTGTAGAGCAAGGATTTTGAGTGGTTATCTTGACAAAATTATTAAGAGTTTATACGAGAATGAATCATTGTGTGCCCGATTTCAAAATGGATGATGATTACTCAACTCGTCCTCCCCGAAAATCTTTTCTGTATGTTCTTAATTACTTTTTTTGTTGTTGTTAATGGTGAGATTTGAAGCAAAGTTTGATCCGAACAGAGAACGATTTTGTGAAAATTTTTAGTCCAGAGAATGATTTTGAAGCAAAGCCAGAACCAGAGATCATCATCGGCGATGAGAAAATCATCACCTCTGTTTAAATACGATGCTGTACCGCCTGCCGACATGGAAATCAGGTTAGCGCTAAAACTGGGATTTGCTCATTAGTATTTATTTTAGGATCTTGAACTTGGGTAGTATTTATTTTTTCATAAAAATCTCATCTTTACAAAGTTCATTAGTTTTTGGGAGTAAGTTTTGGGTAATGAATTCTTTTGGGTCTTCTTTGGTAGAAGGAAACTGAGTGACCTTGCTGAGTTTCTGCTTTTGTTTTCGACATCTGGGGTTCTTATTGTAGTCTGCGAGGCATTTGTACACAAAGAAGGTATGTATTTCTGTGCTAGCATTTCTTCCCCAGATCTCAAATTCTGTAAATCCTATTTGGTTACTAGGAAAATTTAGGGAAAGAAAGTCAATATTCATTCAGCTTGATGTAGCTTTATGACCCAAAAATTAGTCAAAAGAATTTAAGAATTGCGTATTGGGCGGTGAATATTTATTGATTGAGTTTCTAATTTGTTTGCTTTTCGTGCACTATTAATCTCTTTTGAAAGTTTTTACTTTCTAAATTAATACAGTTTTTGACTGGTGTAATATATATCACTGCCTCTTTCAGCTTTCAGTCTTGACTCACACATTTTCGTTTATGCATAGTAATTGGCGCATATTTTGTCACATTCGTTTGTTTCATTAACTGTGCTTGGAAAAAAAAAACCAAACAAATTATATTATAGTTTTCTCAAATCACTTGAAAAGATTAGTCTAGTCTAATAAATAATTGAAATACACAATGTAAACCACCATCTTTCGAGTCCTATCTTTTCTTTTAATATCAGTTACTAAGTTTATTCAAAAAAAAAAAAAGTTATCAGTTATCAACTTACCACTTGCACCTTCATTTTCAATAGTTATAAATTAGCTTCTGCAATATATTGAAGGTGTGATCGTATATGTGTATGTGCAAAGAATAAAGCAATTTTTGTGTAAAAGGGTACTCATCTTTTTCTTCAATTTCTCTGTATTTATATATATGTATATATGAATCAAGAACATAACTGGGTTTGTTCTTCTCTGCTAAATTTGACATGGATTTGTTTCAAAAACTTAACTTTCATTGTATTTTTCTCACTTTATTTTTTATTCTGTGAATTATTGACCCCAATTAGTAGTTTTATGATGCGTTTTTTTGTTGTTGTTATTGTTGATTTTGTTATTGGGTTAGACAATTGGATAGGGAGGACAACTTTTTATCACTCTTTTTCTACTCAATTAGTGAATGAATAATTAGTCTGAAAGTCTAGGCCTTTTATTCTCTCATTTATTATATGAATTGTTTGTTTTTTTAATTACGATGTATAACTTGAAAATTCCTTGGTGGATTCAACCATAAGAACTAGCTATTTTTGACATACTGTTATTCATTTTATGACATTCTTGTTATGATTCTCAAAGAACCATACTGTTATTCATTTTATGACATTATTGTTATTCCTATTTTTGTCATGGATGGACATCCAACATAGAAGGAATGAGGAAGTGTCAAAACCTGTAGAAAGCCAAGACCTGCTTCTAAAGGCAAAACTAGATCACCTTAGGCTACTAGTGATGATGAAGTGTAATGAGCAGCTAGTTTCTTCTTATTTATTTCCCCATACACTTATGTATAGCTAAACATTTGCAGCATTGTTGTTAATTGATGTGAACCATATTCTGAAGATTTATGTGCATTATGTGTGATGATTTTAATTGTGATTCTTTTTGTGTTGCTTGCAAATAATACATATATATATTATATTACATAAAGAGTTTACTAATTAAATGAATAAACAAAAATAAGAGCTGCATGAGAAACCCACTAGACTACGCGACAGAAATTATAATTGATTGGTATTGCTTTGAATTCAGGTGATTTTGGACTAAGCGATTACAAAATAAGAGCTGCATGAGAAACCCACTAGATGCTCCCTATATTAACGAGGAGATCAATGCCGTACGGGATGAGTGGGCCGAATTTGTGAAGCCTTTGATTATAGATTAAGTACTTAAGGTTACTACACTTTTGTTATAATACATGAGTAACAAGTTTTATGATTATTGTTATCTTTTGCATATATTATTAGTTTATATTTAGTTTACTATATACATGGAATTTAAGTTTTAGAATCGATTTTATTAACAATTTTGGTATTGTGTGATTATTTAATAGAATCGATTACTAATTTTATATAAGTTTTCGAAATGTTATTTTAATTTTTTTTGTATTATGTATTTACTATATTATATAGAGTTATTCTAAAATTTGATAATGCAGGTGGGGAAAATTACATGAAAAATTTGCAATTTTCCCTTACTTATATTTGTGCTTCATTTTATAAGTGACGCAATAAGTAAAAAAAAAAGTATTTTTGTAATAGATATGACATTTTTAAACCGACGGAATAAGTTTTTTGTGACAGTTTTAAAATGCCATGAAACATTTAGCGTCATTTTTTAACCGACGCTGAAAATAAAATAGAAAAGTAATTATTTAGCGTCGGTTTATAAATGTCGAAAATTGTTTTTTGCGTCGTTTTGAAAATGACGCTAATAAAAACTATTTGCGACTACGGTATATACGTCGGTTTAGAAAACCGACGTAAATTCTTTAAGTGTCACTTAAAAACAGACGTGAATAGTAAATTTTGTAGTAGTGAATGTTGGCTTCTACCGAAGATTTATTAAGGACTTCTCAAAGATCTCCAAACCTTTGTCCAATTTACTTGTCAATGGCATTCCATTTGAGTTTGGAGAAGATTGCTTAAAGGCGTTCAAAGTTCTAAAGGAAATATTGATTTCAGCACCAATAGTCACTTCACCAAATTGGGAGTTGCCCTTCGAGTTAATGTGCGACGCAAGTGATTATGCAATTGGAGCGGTCTTGGGTCAAAGAGTTGACAGGGTGTTTCACACAATCTACTATGCTAGTAGAACCCTGAGTGATGCTCAATTAAATTATGCCACTACAGAAAAAGAAATGCTGACAATTGTGTTTGCTTGTGATAAGTTCCGACGCTACCTGATTGGGAATAAGGTTATTGTCTATACAGATCATTCGCGATCAAATACCTTATGACCAAGAAGGATGCAAAGCCGAGACTAATTCGGTGGGTACTTCTACTCCAGGAGTTTGACATAGAGATAAAGGACAAGAAGGGCACTGAAAATCTGGTAGGAGATCATCTGTTAGGACTAGAGATGGAAGAGAGCTAGAATACAAAAGTAGTTTAGATAAATGAGCAATTTCCTGATGAGCAACTCTTTAGTGTGCGGGAAAACTTGATGGTACCTTGGTATGCTGATTATGTCAACTTTTTGGCTGCCAATATAACTCCTCCTGGGCTATCTCGTCAACAACTAAAGAAGTTCTTTCCTGAGGTGAAACATTATTATTGGGAAGAGCCAATCCTCTACAACCACTGCGCTGATCAGATAATTAGAAGATGTGTGCCTGAAGAAGAGATGTACTCTATTCTCAATCACTGCCATGCTTTACCATGTGGGGGACATTTCAGTGGGACAAGAACTGCTTGTAACACCCTAACTAGCATAGGCGTATTACGTGATTTTTAAACATACTGTGCAGCTCGTTGCTAATCAACGAGGTTTATGGAAAACGTGATTAATTAAAATTTTTGCTTTTTAATTAACTTATAAAATATTTATACAAAATACTCGGGACCCCGATTACAAAACCATTTAAAAAAGTTTACTGTCTATATAAAATACTTGTCGCCTAGCGACAAATTACCAAAATACTCTTGCTGTCCTGAGGATCGTACGCTCTAGGCCTAACCGTCCCGACATGTACAATCTTCATAGGCTCGTCCTCACGGTTCCACAGCTTTGATCTTGCCCTTACCTAAACATGAACATAGCACTGTGAGTCGACAGACTCAGTAAGAAAAGCATAATAATAATCATACATAAATCTCGGTCATGATCAGACGCCCATACCCTTGACCATAACCCTAACTGTCGTGTCCAACACGATACTGAGTCCTGAACGTTCATAGGGACGGTACTATTGACAAGTAACAGCCTATACTCGGTGGAACTGGTCATACTCCAGCTGCTAGTC
Organism: Cannabis sativa; assembly: GCF_029168945.1. Lineage (NCBI taxonomy): Eukaryota > Viridiplantae > Streptophyta > Magnoliopsida > Rosales > Cannabaceae > Cannabis > Cannabis sativa. The sequence continues at coordinate 38,529,827 of NC_083606.1, read as the reverse complement.
ATACTCTAGCCTGTACCGATGTGTTACAGTATCAGCCTATCCTTGGTCGAACTGGTCATACTCCAGCTGCTAGTCATACTCTAGCCTGTACCGATGTGATACGTCAAATAGTACGGAACAACCAACCTAAGTATCAGCCTATACTCGGCACACTAGTCATGCTTCAACTGCTAGTCATACTCTAGCCTATGCCGATGTAATACAGTGTCAGCCTATACTCGGTCGAACTGGTCATACTCCAGCTGGTAGTCATACTCTAGCCTGTACCGATGTGACACAGTTAGATGGTTCGAAGCCAACATACATATCTAATGTAATCTAACAGGCTTCCTAACATGCACGCTAAACATGTAATGTATATATGCATACTGTTATACTAATCTTACCTCAATTCCGAATTCAGGTGTGCCGGTCAACCTGACTGGAACGAACAGCGCGGCGGATTACAGGCTCGTAAACCATAACAATCACAACACTATAAGTGATACACTAAATCCCTTCCCGGGGACTTAAACTAGGAACTAAAAGTTTCCCTACCGATAAAAAGCATGGCAATACCCCAAATAACATAAAAACGAGGAAATCTAGGGTTTCTGAAAATCACCCAACCGCCAGACCGGTTGTTCAACCGGAATTCCGGTTCTGGAAATTTTCAAAACCCATCCGGAATTCCGGATGCACAACCGGAATTCCAGTTCCTCGCAGGCAGAACTCGAAAATTCATAACTCTTTCAAATCAAATCCAAAACACACAAAACCTTCCAAACCTGTTCTAAACATCCCATAGGACATTTCTAAAGCAACAAAACCGAGCTTCAACCACAGAAACTCATTTCACCATTAAAGGTCAAAGATTGAGTTTTAAAACTCAAAACTTGACTAAGCAACATATCAAGCATTCAAATAAGCCCAAAATTACTTAAACATGCTCACTAAAACTGCAGAAAACAAACACAAGCTCATGCAACAATCACAGTCACCAATTTCTCAATTTTCACTTTGAAAACTCAAGCTTTTGCATAGAAAAACCATAACTCTAATTAACCTAACTATCATGCATCAAAAGCAGCTTAATTCAACTGAAATAAACATGTATAAATCTCTGCAAACAACAACAAAATCACAGCAACAACAACAACCTAAACTAAGCATGCATTACACCATTTTCATCAAAATTCAACAAACTTTAAGAAGAAATTATTAGAAGCTAACCTAGCTTGATTTGAACACCAAAAAGAGTTGAAATCACAAGGAAAAATCCAAAGTTCCTTGCTGCACAAACATGCCGAAAGAGAGAGGAAAAGAGAGAGTGCTTTTTGAGAAATTTCTAATTTTTTTCTAAGTTTGAAAAGAAAATGAACTTTAATGCCACTTAACCCATTTTACTTCAGCCAAAATAATAATCAAATAACATACTAAATTCATTTACTCAGTCCACTAAAGGACAAAATACCAATGGGAAAAATGACCATTTTGCCCCTTCACACTAAAATAGCATAAAAAGCACTAAAGGGGTATTTTGGGAATTTTTAAATTCTCGGCCATTCCCGACATTCCCAATGTCTAAAAAACCGTCCCACACTACTAACATACTAAGTTGTGATTTTACTGAGCCAAACACCGAGTTCCATGTTACCGGGCACCGGAAATGCAACATTATGAAAACTACTAAATGACATAAAAATGCACCTCTGAATTCAACAATAACAGTATAAATAATTATTTAAATAGCTATAAATAATTTCATAATTAAACATGATTAACTGCTAATTTCCAAATTAAACTAAGCGGTCTTTACAACTATTCCCCCCTTAAAAGGATTTCGTCCCCGAAATCTAACATGAATAACTCTAGATATTGAGTTCTCATATCTGACTCTAGCTCCCAGGTGGATTCATCCACCTTACTGTTTCTCCTGAGAACTTTGACCAATGCTATGGTCTTATTCCGAAGGACTTTATCCTTTCTATCCAGGATCTGCACTGGCTGTTCTTCGTAAGACATATCTGGCTGCAGTTCAAGGCTCTCATAACTGAGTATATGAGAGGGATCTGAAACGTATTTTCTCAGCATAGAGACATGGAATACGTTGTGAACTGCTGATAAAGCTGGAGGCAATGCTAACCGGTATGCCGCTTGACCTATCTTCTCGAGAATTTCGAAAGGTCCTGTAAATCTAGGGCATAACTTGCCTCTTTTCTCGAAACGTTTGATCCCTTTCATTGGAGACACTCGTAAAAACACATGGTCCCCTACTTGGAACTAAACATCTCTGCGTTTCGGATCTGCATAACTTTTCTGTCTACTCTGCGAGGCAAGCATTCTAGCTTTTATCTTCTCTATTGCCTCGTTGGTCCGCTGCACTGACTCTGGACCTAAGTATTTTCTCTCCCCTGTCTCATCCCTGTGGATGGGAGATCTACATTTCCTACCGTATAACAGTTCATAGGGTGCCATTCCTATCGTACTCTGATAATTGTTGTTATAAGAAAATTCTATCAACGGTAGATATTTATTCCAAGAGCCTTCGAAATCCATAACACAGGCTCGTAACATGTCTTCCAATATCTGAATTGTCCTTTCGGACTGACCATCTGTCTGAGGATGGAATGTTGTACTAATTTCAGTTTTTTACCCATTGCTCGTTGCAAACTCTGCCAAAACTTGGAGGTGAACTTCGGATCCCTATCCGAAACTATAGACTTCGGTACCCCGTGAAGTCTTACAATCTCTCTAACATACAATTCTGCCAACTGATCCATTGTAAATGTTGTTCTAACAGGCAGAAAATGAGCAAATTTCGTGAATCGATCCACCACTACCCAGATGGAATCAAACAAACCCGTGGTTCTAGGTAACCCAACCACGAAATCCATCGTGCTATCTTCCCACTTCCATTCAGGCAGGGTTGAAGGCTACAACAACCCTGCTGGTCTCTGATGTTCAGCCTTAATCTGTTGACAAGTGAGGCATCTCGATACGAATTCTACCAAATTCTTCTTCATACCGCTCGACAAGAAGTACGGTTTAAGATCTTGGTACATCTTAGTGGTGCCGGGATGCAGAGAATAAGGGGTAGAATGAGACTCCTCAAAGATATCATTCCTGAGTTCCACACTACTCGGAACACAAACCCTAGCTTTATACAGAAGCATCCCGTTATCTGACACTGAGAAATCCCTGGCTTGACCAGTCAAAACCTCATCTTTGATCTTCACTAACTCTGGATCAATCATCTGAGCGGCTTTAAACCTTTCTAACAGATCAGATTGCAGCGTTAAGTTGTGAAGCTGACCTACCACAAACTCAATGCTGGATCTAACCATGTCTTCAGCTAACTTAGGTGAGATTTGCATCGTGCTAGCTACCTGCCCGGGACCCTTCCTGCTCAGGGCATCGGCCATTACATTGGCCTTCCCAGGGTGATAGAGAATCTCACAATATAATCTTTCACTAATTCTAACCAACGCTTCTGTCTCATATTCAAATCTTTCTGAGTAAAGAAATACTTGAGACTTTTATGGTCGGTATAGATTTCACACCTTTCTCCGTAAAGGTAATGCCGCCAGATCTTCAATGAAAACACCACTGCGGCCAACTCTATGTCATGAGTCGGGTATCGTTGTTCGTAATCCTTTAACTGACGGGAGGCATAAGCAATAACCCGATCGACTTGCATCAGCACACACCCCAGACCCTGTCTAGATGCATCGCAATAAACTACAAATTTCTCGTTGTCTGAAGGCAAAGCTAGCACTGGAGCGGTAATAAATCTCTATTTCAGCTCCTGAAAACTAGCTTCGCACTTGTCTGACCAAACAAACCGCTGATTCTTCTTTGTAAGTTCGGTTAAGGGTGTTGAAATTTTAGAAAACCCTTCCACGAACCTACGATAATAACCAGCTAAGCCCAAGAAGCTTCTAATTTCTATCACTGTCTTCGGTCTTGGCCAATACCTGATGGATTCTATCTTCCCAGGATCCACCTTGATCCCATCTTTGCTAACGATGTGCCCTAAGAAGGACACCTGAGATAGCCAGAATTCACATTTCTTGACTTTGGCATAAACCTTGTGTTCCCGAAGCCGTTGCAATACCATTTGAAGATGTAACTCATGCTCCTCTTCTGACTGAGAGTACATAAGGATGTCGTCGATAAACACAATCACACAGATATCGAGGAAATCCTTGAATACTCTATTCATCAAATCCATGAATGCTGCAGGAGCATTGGTTAGTCCAAACGACATAACCAGGAATTCATAATGTCCATACCTAGCACGGAAAGCCGTCTTCGGAATATCCTCCTCTCAAATTTTCAACTGATGATAACCCGAGCGGAGATCAATCTTAGAAAAGACCGTCTCCCCTTGAAGTTGATCAAACAGATCATCGATTCTAGGTAATGGATATTTATTCTTCACTTTTAGCTTGTTCAATTCTCTGTAATCGATGCACATCCTCATAGTTCCATCTTTCTTCTTGACGAATAAAACCGGGGCTCCCCAGGGTGACACACTAGGCCGAATAAACCCGATGTCAAGCAACCTCTGGAGCTGAATGTTTAATTCCTTAAGTTCAGCTGGAGCCATTCTATACGGGGCTTTGGAAATCGGTTCCACCCCTGGTGCCAAATCTATTACGAAGTCAATCTCCCGCTGAGGCGGTAACCTTGGAAGTTCTTCGGGAAAAACATCTAGAAATTCCCGAACCACTCTGATATCTTCTGGCCGAATGGTTTCTGGCCGAGTGGTGTCCATTACCACGGCCAGAAACCCTAAGCATCCACCATGTAATAACTCCTTAGCTGACATGGTCGAAATCACTGGGATCCGAGATCCTCGAACCGAACCAACAAATACAAAAGGTTGTTCACTTTCCGGTTGGAAGATCACCATCTTCCTTTTGCAATCAATACTGGCTGAGTATTTCGATAGGAAATCCATTCCTAAAATAATATCGAACTCTACTAGGCTCATCTCTATCAAGTCAGCACTTAACTCTCTACCAGCTATTCTGATCGGCATAGACCTCTTTTGGAGATAACTAACTCTCCGCCAGGTAAAAGGGTTCCAAACCCTAATTCATATCTATCAAACGGTCTATCCAATTTACTAAAGACTCTGGCTGCCACATAAGAATGTGTGGCCCCAGAATCAAATAGCACTGAGTAATACGAGTTATTAACTGAAAGCTGACCTGTTACAACTGAAGGGCTGGCATCTGCATCAGCCTGAGTGATGGCGAACACCCTAGCTGGAGTGGGTCTCGCTGGAGCCCTCGGTGCCTCTGATCGGAGCAGGGGACAATCCCTCTTGAAGTGTCCGGGCATGCCACAGTGAAAGCATCCCTGACCTTTGCATTCACCCTGATGGTGCCTTTTCCAGCTGGGGCACTCAGGCTAAGAAAACCGGGTCTGTGCACCACTATGACGACTACCTCTACTCTGGTTCCCCCAGAACCTCTTATTCTGACTCGAGCCACCGGATGCAGTGGATGTTCTCCTCTTCTGGTCCATGGCCGAACCACTACTCCCCCTGCTAAAGCCTGATGCAGGCGGGGTAGGAGCCCCGCCACTCGCTGGAGTACTAGCTGACTCCGACATATATCCAACTGCGCCCTCAGCTCGCAGTGCCTTCTCCACCATCTCAGCATAGGTGGTCTTGTCATTAGTGGTGATCATCAAGTCGTGTTTAATCTTCATATTTAACCCGTCCAGATACTTCTCCTTTTTGCTGAAGTCGGTTGGCACTATTCCCGAGGCTAACCTTGCCAACCGATCGAACTGAGTAGTATACTCTATCACGCTCATATTCTCCCACTGGGTCAGGTGGGTGAACTCTTTCCTCTTGGCGCTTCTGACCGCCTCGTTATAATACTTGGCGTTGAAGAGTTCCTGGAACCTTTCCCAGGTCATGGTAGTGACGTCATTGATCTGAGACACCATGTCCCACCAGACCAGAGCGTCTTCTTGGAACTGGAAGGTGGCACACACCACCCTATCATTACTGGTGACACCCATAAAGTTCAGTATTCTGGTGATCACTGTTAGCGACTGTTCGGCCTTCATCACATCTGGACCTCCCAGAAAAACCGGAGGTGCTTCCTTCCGAAACCTTTCATACAAAGGTTCCATTCTATTTGCCGTTACTACCAATTCGGCCTGGGCAGCTGGGGCGGGTGCCACTGGAACTTCTGGCACAGGCACTGCAGGAGCCCCTACTGCCTTAATCTCTGAATCTCTAGGTCTTGCTCTTCAATTCTGGCTTGCATTTCAGCAAACCTAATTTCCCAATTCTGGGCTCCCTGATCGACTTGGGCAGCCTGTGGCGAGTTAACATCACCCCGACCACGAGCCCTGCCCCAGGGACCTTTACCTCGGCCCATAACACTTGGGGGGCAACTGAGCTCCTTGACCTTGATCTGACCCGACTGAGATGCCCTGACTCCTAATATTTCGTCTGGCGTCCATCTAGTCTGAACAGCCTCGAAACCCCGAGTTGGCACTTCAGGTCACGATCAACGAGAGCTTACTAATGCCGCTTAATTTGGAAATTAAAAACAAAGCATGCGCCTATCCTACTATCAGGCTACTAACATGCTTCCTATCAGGCTTTTCTTATTTTATAAAAATTAAATAAACTACTAAAGTAATAAAAGCTTACTGAACCGTAGAACGAGCTAACTGCTGATGATGATTGTACATGTCGTGACGATCGTTGGAAGACAACCTGACGGCTCTGATACCAAATTGTAACACCCTAACTAGCATAGGCGTATTACGTGATTTTTAAAAATACTGTCCAGCTCGTTGCTAATCAACGAGGTTTATGGAAAACGTGATTAATTAAAATTTTTGCTTTTTAATTAACTTATAAAATATTTATACAAAATACTAAGGATCCCGATTACAAAACTATTTACAAAAGTTTACTGTCTATATAAAATACTTGTCGCCTAGCGACTAATTACAAAAATAGCCTTGCTGTCCCGAGGATCGTACGCTCCAGGCCTAACCGCCCCGACATGTACAATCTTCATAGGCTCGTCCTCACGGTTCCACAACTTTGATCTTGCCCTTACCTACACATGAACATAGCACTGTGAGTCGACAGACTCAGTAAGAAAAGCATAATAATAATCATACATAAATCCCGGTCATGATCAAACGCCCATACCCCTGACCATAACCCTAACTGTCGTGTCCAACACAATACTGAGTCCTGAACGTTCATAGGGACGGTACATATGACAAGTAACAGCCTATACTCGATCGAACTGGTCATACTCCAGCTGCTAGTCATACTCTAGCCTGTACCGATGTTATACGTCAAATAGTACGGAACCACCAACCTAAGTATCAGCATATACTCGGCACACTGGTCATACTCCAGCTGCTAGTCATACTCTAGCCTGTGCCGATGTGATACAGTGTCAGCCTATACTCGGTCGAACTGGTCATACTCCAGCTGCTAGTCATACTCTAGCCTGTAACGATGTGACACAGTCGGATGGTTCGAAGCCAACATACATATCTAATGTAATCTAACAGGCTTCCTAACATGCACGCTAAACATGTAATTTATATATGCATACTGTTATACTAATCTTACCTCAATTCCGAATTCAGGTGTGCCGGTCAACTTGACTGGAACAAACAGCGCGGCGAATTACATGCTCCTAAACCATAACAATCACAACACTATGAGTGATATGCTAAATCACTTCCCGGGGACTTAAACTAGGAACTAAAAGTTTCCCTATCGATAAAAAGCATGGAAATACCCCAAATAACTTAAAAACGAGGAAATCTAGGGTTTCTGAAAATCACCGAACTGGCAGACCGGTTGTCTAACCGGAATTCCGGTTCTGGAAATTTTCAAAACCCATCCGGAATTCCGGATGCACAACCGGAATTCCGGTTCCTCGCAGGCAGAACTCAAAAATTCATAACTCTTTCAAATCAAATCCAAAACACACAAAACCTTCCAGACCTGTTCTAAACATCCCATAGGACATTTCTAAAGCAACAAAACCGAGCTTCAACCACAGAAACTCATTTCACCATTAAAGGTCAAAGATTGAGTTCTAAAACTCAAAACTTGACTAAGCAACATATCAAGCATTCAAATCAGCCCAAAATTACTTAAACATGCTCACTAAAACTGCAGAAAACAAACACAAGCTCATGCAACAATCACAGCCACCAATTTCTCAATTTTCACTTTGAAAACTAAAGCTTTTGCATAGAAAAACCATAACTTTAATTAACCTAACTATCATGCATCAAAAGCAGCTTAATTCAACTCAAATAAACATGTATAAATCTCTACAAACAACAACAAAATCACAACAACAACAACAACCTAAACTAAGCATGCATTACACCATTTTCATCAAAATTCAACAAACTTTAAGAAGAAATGATTAGAAGCTAACCTAGCTTGATTTGAACACCAAAAAGAGTTGAAATCACAAGGAAAAATCCAAAGTTCCTTGCTGCACAAACAGGCCGAAAGAGAGAGGAAAAGAGATAGAGCTTTTTGAGAAATTTCTAATTTTTTCCAAGTTTGAAAAGAAAATGAACTTTAATGCCACTTAACCCATTTTACTTCAGCCAAAAAAATAATAAAATAACATACTAAATTCATTTACTAAGTCCACTAAAGGACAAAATACCAATGGGCAAAATGACCATTTTTCCCCTTCACACTAAAATAGCATAAAAAACACTAAAGAGGTATTTTGGGAATTTCTAAATTCCTGGCCATTCCCGACATTCCCAATGTCTCAAAAACCGTCCCACACTACTAACATACTAAGTTGTGATTTTACTGAGCCAAACACTGAGTTCCATGTTACCGGGCACCGAAAATGCAAACTTATGAAAATCTTTTAATGACATAAAATGCATTTCAGAATTCAACAATAACAGTATAAATAATTATTTAAATAGCTATAAATAATTTTCATAATTAAACATGATTAACTGCTAATTTCGAAATTAAACTAAGCGGTCTTTACATGCTGCTAAGGTGTTGCAGAGCGAATTCTTTTGGCCAACACTTTTTAAAGATGCTAGTACTTTTGTGAAGGCATGTGATCGTTGTCAGCGTATAGGTAATATTTCAAGGAGGAATGAAATGCCTTTAACAGGAATTTTGGAATTGGAATTGTTTGATGTGTGGGGGATAGACGTCACGGGTCCGTCTCCTTCGTCTTTTAGCAATCTGTACATTTTATTGGCTGTGGATTATGTGTCAAAATGGGTTGAGGCTGCAGCAACACCACAAAATGACGGTAAAACAGTTCTCCGCTTCCTTCAAAAGAACATATTCACTAGGTTTGGTACTCCTCGAACAATCATAAGCGATGAAGGGAGTCACTTCTGTAACAAACAGTTTGAAGCACTCCTTTCGAGATATGGTGTCCGTCACAGAACTGCTCTACCATATCTGTAACACCCTAACTACCTTAGGCGTATTACGTGATTTTTTAAACGTACTGTGCAGCTCGTTGCTAATCAACGAGGTTTATGGAAAAACGTGATTAATTAAAATTTTGCTTTTTAATTAAACTTATAAAACAATATTACAAAAGACTCGGGATCCCGATTATAAAATTATTTACAAAAAGTTTTAACTGTTTAACTGTTACATAAAATAAAGGCCGTCTAACGACCAGTTACAAAAATCAGCCTTGCTGTCCCGAGGATCGTACGCTCCAGGCCTAACCGCCCCGACATGTACAATCTTCACAAGCTCGCTCACGGCCCATCAGCTTTAGCCTTGCCTTTACCTACACATAAACGTAAACTGTGAGTCGACAGACTCAGTAAGAAAAGCATAATAATACTCATACATAATTCTAACTGTCGTGTCCAACACGATACTGAGTCCCGCTACTGCCGTGTCCAACACGGTACTGAGCCACTACTGCCATGTCCAACATGGTACTGAGTTTTGACTGTTCACAGGGACGGTACTATTGACAAGTATCCTCCTGATCGGTCGAACCGGTCATACTCCGCCGCCGGTCATACTCCACTCGTACCGACGGGATAGGTTAATAGCACGGAACCACCAACCAAATGTCAGCCTGATCGGTCGAACCGGTCATACTCCGGCTGCTGGTCATACTCCAGCCTGTACCGACGTGACAGGGTTAGATGGTTCGAAGCCTATATACATAACTAATGTAATCTAACAGGCTTCCTACATGCACGCTAAACATGTAATCTACATATGCATACTGTTATACTAATCTTACCTGGATTCCGAATTCAGGTGTGCCGGTCAACCTGACTGGAACTGTAGCTGAGTGGCGGATTACTGGCTCCTAAACCATAAAAATCACAATGCTATAAGTGACACTCTAAATCACTTCCCGGGGACTTAAACTAGGAACTAAAAGTTTCCCTATCGATAAAAAGCATGGCAATACCCCTAAAAACATAAAAACGAGGAAAAACACGGGTTCTGAAAATTCCCCAACCGGTAGACCGGTTGCCCAACCGGAATTCCGGTTCTGGGAAATTCAGGATCCCCATCCGGAATTCCGGTTGCACAACCAGAATTCCGGTTCCTCGCAGGAATTTTTCAAAAATTCCTAACTCAACCAAATCAAACCCAATTTATTCCAAACCTTCCAGACCTGCTCTAAATACCCCAAAGAACAAATCCAAGGCATTAAACTAACCCAGAATTCACAGATACACAAATTGCCATTAAAGCTCAAGCTTTGAGTTCTAAACTCAAACTTGAGCAATTCCCACAAACATGCATTCAAACAAGCTAGAATCTACTAAAACAAGCATAAATAAGCCTCTGCAAACAATAGAAAACAACCACCACAAACACAGCAACCAATTTCTCCATTTCTTCAAAATCACATTTTTAAGCTTAAAAATTCCAAACCTTGAACAACACAACTAGCATGCATTAAAACCTAGATAATCCATTCATTTTAAACCTAATTAAGCTTCTGTAAACAACAATTAAACACAGCAACAACATACTCAAATAATCATGCATTTACTCAACTTTTTTCATCAAAAACTCAAGAAATTAAAGAAGGAAGAAGATGAGCTAACCTAGCTTGCAAAGGACCTTAAGAGGAGATGAATTATCAAGAAAAAATTAAAGGAGAAAACAGCTCCTTGCTGCCCAAAGCTTCAGCCGAAAATAGAGGGGAAAGAAAGAGAGAGAGTTTTCTTTTTCAAAGTTTTTTCTAATTTTTGCTAAGTGTAGAATTTTGTGAAAAAGGAATATAAATCACATAACATATATTAAATCCATTTCAGCCAAATAACAATTAAATAAATATTTATTTTCAAATAAACAAGTCACTAAAAGACAAAACACTAATGGGGCAAAAAGACCATTTTGCCCCTCCACCATAAAATCACATAAATCATACTAAAGGGGTATTTTTGGGAAATTCTAAATTCCCGGCCAATCCCGACATTCCCAATGTCTAAAACCCGTCCCCAAACTACTAACATACTAAGTTGTGATTTCTACTGAGCCAAACGCCGAGTTCCAAAATACCGGGCACCGGAAATGCAAAATATGAAAACTACTGAATAACATAACCATGCATTTCTGAATTCCATAAATAACAGTAATAAATTATTTAAATAACTATAAATAATTCCATAATTAATCATAAACAACTGCTAATTTCCAAATTAACTAAGCGGGCTTTACAACTATCCCCCCCTTAAAAGGATTTCGTCCCCGAAATCTAACCTGAATAACTCTGTATAATGAGCTCTCATATCTGACTCTAGCTCCGAGGTGGCTTCTTCCACCTTACTGTTTCTCCAGAGAACCTTGACCAATGCTATGGTCTTATTCCGAAGGACTTTATCCTTTCTATCCAGGATCTGCACTGGCTGTTCCTCATAAGTCATGTCTGGCTGTAGCTGAAGACTCTCATAACTGAGTATATGAGAGGGGTCTGAAATGTATTTTCTCAACATTGAGACATGGAATACGTTGTGAACTGCTGATAAGGCTGGAGGCAATGCTAACCGATATGCCACTTGACCTATCTTCTCTAGAATTTCGAAAGGTCCTGTAAATCTAGGGCATAACTTGCCTCTTTTCCCGAAACATTTAATCCCCTTCATCGGAGATACCCGTAAAAACACATGTTCCCCTACTTGGAACTCAACATCTCTGCGTTTCGGATCTGCGTAACTCTTCTGTCTGCTCTGTGAGGCAAGCATTCTAGCTTTTATCTTCTCTATCGCCTCATTGGTCCGCTGAACTGACTCTGGACCTAGGTATTTCCTCTTCCCTGTCTCATCCCAGTGGATAGGGGATCTACACTTCCTACCGTACAACAGTTCATAGGGAGCCATCCCTATCGTACTCTGGTAACTGTTGTTGTAAGAAAATTCTATCAATGGTAGATACTTATTCCATGAGCCTTCAATGTCCATAACACAGGCTCTCAACATATCCTCCAATATCTGAATTGTCCTTTCGGACTGACCATCTGTCTGAGGATGGAATGCTGTACTGAATTTCAACTTTGTACCCATTGCCCGTTGCAAACTTTGCCAAAATTTGGAGGTGAACTTCGGGTCCCTGTCCGAAACTATAGACTTCGGTACCCCGTGAAGTCTCACTATCTCTCTGACGTACAGTTCTGCCAACTGATCCACTGAAAATGTTGTTCTAACCGGCAGAAAATGAGCAGATTTCGTAAATCGATCCACCACTACCCAGATGGAATCAAATAAACCCGTGCTCCTAGGTAACCCGACCACAAAATCAATCGTAATGTCTTCCCATTTCCATTCTGGTAGGGTTAGAGGCTGCAACAACCCTGCCGGTCTCTGATGTTCAGCCTTAATCTGTTGACAAGTGAGGCATCTCGATACGAATTCTACCAAATTCTTCTTCATACCGCTCCACCAGAAGTACGGTTTCAAATCTTGGTACATCTTAGTGGTGCCGGGATGCAGAGAATACGGGGTAGAATGAGCCTCCTCAAAGATCTCATTTCTAAGTTCCACACTGTTCGGAACACAAACTCTGGCTTTATACAAAAGCATCCCATTGTCTGACACTGAAAAGTCCTTGGCTTGACCAGCCAACACCTCATCTCGGATCTTCACTAACTCCGGATCTGTCATCTGAGCGACTTTTATTCTTTCCAACAGATCAGATTGCAGCGTCAAGTTGTGAAGCTGACCTACCACAAACTCAATGCTGGATCTAACCATATCTTCTGCTAGCTGAGGTGAGATCTGAACCATACTAGCTACTTGCCCGGGACCCTTTCTGCTCAGGGCATCTGCCACTACATTGGCCTTTCCGGGATGATAGAGGATCTCACAATCGTAATCCCTCACTAATTCCAACCAACGTCTTTGTCTCATGTTCAAATCTTTCTGAGTAAAGAAATACTTGAGACTTTTATGGTCGGTATAGATCTCACACTTCTCTCCATAAAGGTAATGCCGCCAAATCTTCAGTGCAAAAACCACTGCGGCCAATTCTAAATCATGAGTCGGGTATCGCTGTTCATAATCCTTTAACTGACGGGAGGCATAAGCGATAACCCGGTCGGCTTGCATCAATACACACCCCAAACCCTGTTTGGATGCATCACAGTAGACTACGAACTTCTCCTTGTCCGAAGGCAAAGCTAGCACTGGAGCGGTAATCAACCTTTGTTTTAGCTCCTGAAAGCTAGCTTCGCACTTATCTGACCAAATAAATCTCTGATTCTTCTTTGTAAGTTCGGTTAGGGGCATTGAAATTTTAGAGAACCCTTCGACGAACCTACGGTAGTACCTAGCTAAACCCAAGAAGCTTTTGATCTCTGTCACTGTCTTCGGTCTCGGCCAATTCCTGACGGATTCAATCTTCCCGGGATCCACCTTGATCCCATCTTTACTCACAATGTGCCCTAGGAAGGACACCTAAGACAACCAGAACTCACATTTCTTGAACTTGGCGTAAAGCTTATGTTCTCGAAGTCGTTGCAGTACCATCTGAAGATGTAACTCATGCTCCTCTTCTGATTGAGAGTACACGAGGATGTCGTCGATAAACACAATCACACAGATATCGAGGAAATCCTTGAATACTCTATTCATCAGGTCCATGAATGTTGCAGGAGCATTGGTTAGTCCGAATGACATAACCAGAAATTCGTAATGTCCATATCTAGTGCGGAAAGCCGTCTTTGGAATGTCCTCCTCTCGGATTCTCAACAGATGATAACCCAAACGGAGATCAATCTTAGAAAAGACCGTCTTCCCTTGAAGCTGATCGAATAAATCATCGATCCTAGGTAATGGATATTTATTCTTCACCGTCAGCTTGTTCAACTCCCTGTAGTCGATGCACATCCTCATAGATCCATCCTTCTTCTTAACGAATAAAACCGGGGCTCCCCAGGGTGACACACTGGGCCGAATGAACCCTATGTCAAGCAACCCTTAGAGCTGAATCTTTAATTCCTCAAGTTCAGCTGGAGCCATCCTATACGGGGCTTTGGAAACCGGTTCCACCCCTGGTGCCAAGTCAATCACGAAATCAATCTCCCGCTGAGGTGGTAACCCTGGAAGTTCTTCGGGAAAAACATCCAAAAATTCCCGAACCACCCTGATGTCTTCTGGCCGAATGGTATCTGGCCGAGTGGTGTCCTTCACCACGGCCAGAAACCCTGAGCAACTGCCGTGTAACAATTCTCTCGCTGACATAGCCGAGATCACCGAGATCCGAGATCCCTGAATTGAACCAACAAATACAAATGGTTCTTCACTTCCCGGTTCGAAGACCACCATCTTCCTTTTACAGTCAATGCTCGCCGAATATTTAGATAGGAAATCCATTCCTAAAATAATATCGAATTCGACTAAACTCATCTCTATCAGATCAGCACTTAACTCTCTACCATCTATCCTGATCGGCATAGACCTAATCCACCTATTGGAGATAACCAATTCTCCGCCAGGTAACAGGGTTCCAAACCCTGATTCATATCTATCATAGGGTCTACCCAATTTACTAAAGACTCTGGCCGCCACATAAGAATGTGTAGCCCCAGAATCAAACATCACTGAATATAGCGAGTTGTTAATAGAAAGCTGACCTGTGACAACTGATGGGCTGGCATCTGCATCAGCCTGCGTGATAGCAAATACCCTGGCTGGAGTGGGTATCGCTGGAGCTCTCGGTGCCTTTGGTCGGAGCTGGGGACAATCCCTCTTGAAGTGTCCGGGCATGCCACAATGAAAGCATCCCTGGCCTTTGCACTCGCCCCGATGGTGCCTCTTGCAGCTAGGGCACTCGGGATAGGAGAATCGGGTCTCAGTACCACCAGGACGACTCCCTCTGCTCTGTTTCCCCCGGAACCTCTTGTTCTGACTCGAGCCACCGGAAGCAGTGGGTGCTCTCTTACTCTGATCAATGGCCGAACCACTACTCCCCCTGCTATAGCCTGATGCAGGAGGGGTAGGAGCTCCGCCACTCACCGGAGTACTGGCTGATTCTGACATACACCCAACTGCGCCCTCAGCTCGCAGTGCCTTCTCCACCATCTGAGCATAGGTGGTGCTGTCGTCGGTGGTGATCATCAAGTCATGCCTGATCCTGGCATTTAACCCATCCAAATACTTCTCCTTCTTGCTTAAGTCGGTCGGCACAATTCCCGAGGCTAACCTCGCCAACCGATCAAACTGAGTAGTATACTCAGTGACGTTCATGTTCTCACGCTGGGTCAGGTGAGCGAACTCTTTCCTCTTGGCGCTTCTGACCGCCTCATTGTAATACTTTGCGTTGAAGAGTTCCTGGAACGTTTCCCAGGTCATGGTGGTGACGTCATGGATCTGAGACACCATGTCCCACCAGACCAAAGCGTCCTCCTGGAACTGAAATGTGGCGCACACCACTCTATCGTTACCGGTGACACCCATGAAATTCAGAATCTTGGTGATCACCGTCAGCCATTGCTCGGCTTTCATTACGTCCGGACCTCCCAGGAAAACCGGAGGTGCTTGCTTTCGGAACCGCTCATACAGAGGTTCCAATCTATAGGCCGCCACCACTATCTCGGCCTGAGCAGCAGGGGCAGGTGCCACTGGAACTACGGGCACAGGAACTGCAGGGGCACCCTGCTGTCTCAACCTCTGAATCTCGAGGTCTTGTTCTTCGATCCGGGCTTGCATTTCCGCAAACCGCAACTCCCAGTTCTGGGCTCCCTGATCGGCTGGGGGAGCCTGGGCAGCCTGTGGCGGGTTCTCATCACCCCGAGCACGAGCCCTACCTCGGGGACCTCTACCTCGGCCCCTAGCAGGTGGGGGAAACTGAGCTCCCCGTCCTTGGTTCGACCCTACGGAGTTGCCCTGACTCCTGGTAGTCTGCCTGGCGTCCATCTAGTTAGAACCGCCTGCGAAACCAAGAGTTGGCATATCAGGTCGTATTCAAGGAGAGCTTACTAATGCCGCTTAATTTGGAAATTAAAAACGAAACATGCGCCTATTCTACTATCAGGCTACTAACATGCTTCCTAACAGGCTTTTCTTTTTCATAACTGAATAAAATAAAATACTAAAGCAATAAAGGCTTACTGAACTGTGAAATGAGCTAACTGCTGATGATGATTGTACATGTCGTGACGATCTTCGGAAGACAACCTGGCGGCTCTGATACCAAATTGTAACACCCTAACTACCTTAGGCGTATTACGTGATTTTTTAAACGTACTGTGCAGCTCGTTGCTAATCAACGAGGTTTATGGAAAAACGTGATTAATTAAAATTTTGCTTTTTAATTAAACTTATAAAACAATATTACAAAAGACTCGGGATCCCGATTATAAAATTATTTACAAAAAGTTTTAATCGTTTAAGCTCGTTACATAAAATAAAGGCCGTCTAACGACCAAGTTAAAAAAATCGAGCCTTGTCGTCCCGAGGATCGTACGCTCCAGGCCTAACCGCCCCGACATGTACAATCTTCACAAGCTCGCTCACGGCCCATCAGCTTTAGCCTTGCCTTTACCTACACATAAACGTAAACTGTGAGTCGACAGACTCAGTAAGAAAAGCATAATAATACTCATACATAATTCTAACTCGCCGTGTCCAACACGATACCGAGTCCCGCCATCGCCGTGTCCAACACGGCATGCGAGCCACTACCGCCATGTCCAACATGGTACTGAGTTTTGAACGTTCACAGGGACGGTACTATTGACAAGTATCCTCCTGATCTGTCGAACCGGTCATACTCCGCCGCCGGTCATACTCCACTGTACCGACGGGATAGGTCAATAGCACGGAACCACCAACCAAATGTTAGCTCGATCGGCCGAACCGGCCATACTCCGCCGTCGGTCATACTCCGGCCGTACCGACGTGACAGGGTTGGATGGTTCGAAGCCTATATACATAACTAATGTAATCTAACAGGCTTCCTACATGCACGCTAAACATGTAATCTACATATGCATACTGTTATACTAATCTTACCTGGATTCCGAATTCAGGTGTGCCGGTCAACCTGACTGGAACTGTAGCTGAGTGGCGGATTACTGGCTCCTAAACCATAAAAATCACAACGCTATAAGTGACACGCTAAATCACTTCCCGGGGACTTAAACTAGGAACTAAAAGTTTCCCTATCGATAAAAAGCATGGCAATACCCCTAAAAACATAAAAACGAGGAAAAACACGGGTTCTGAAAATTCCCCAACCGGTAGACCGGTTGCCCAACCGGAATTCCGGTTCTGGGAAATTCAGGACCCCCATCCGGAATTCCGGTTGCACAACCGGAATTCCGGTTCCTCGCAGGAATTTTTCAAAAATTCCTAACTCAACCAAATCAAACCCAATTTATTCCAAACCTTCCAGACCTGCTCTAAATACCGCAAAGAACAAATCCAAGGCATCAAACTAACCCAGAATTCACAGATACACAAATTGCCATTAAAGCTCAAGCTTTGAGTTCTAAACTCAAACTTGAGCAATTCCCACAAACATGCATTCAAACAAGCTAGAATCTACTAAAACAAGCATAAATAAGCCTCTGCAAACAATAGAAAACAACCACCACAAACACAGCAACCGATTTCTCCATTTCTTCAAAATCACATTTTTAAGCTTAAAAATTCCAAACCTTGAACAACACAACTAGCATGCATTAAAACCTAGATAATCCATTCATTTTAAACCTAATTAAGCTTCTGTAAACAACAATTAAACACAGCAACAACATACTCAAATAATCATGCATTTACTCAACTTTTTTCATCAAAAACTCAAGAAATTAAAGAAGGAAGAAGATGAGCTAACCTAGCTTGCAAAGGACCTTAAGAGGAGATGAATTATCAAGCAAAAATCAAAGGAGAAAACAGCTCCTTGCTGCCCAAAGCTTCAGCCGAAAATAGAGGGGAAAGAAAGAGAGAGAGTTTTCTTTTTCAAAGTTTTTTCTAATTTTTGCTAAGTGTAGAATTTTGTGAAAAAGGAATATAAATCACATAACATATATTAAATCCATTTCAGCCAAATAACAATTAAATAAATATTTATTTTCAAATAAACAAGTCACTAAAAGACAAAACACTAATGGGGCAAAAAGACCATTTTGCCCCTCCACCATAAAATCACATAAATCATACTAAAGGGGTATTTTTGGGAAATTCTAAATTCCCGGCCAATCCCGACATTCCCAATGTCTAAAACCCGTCCCCAAACTACTAACATACTAAGTTGTGATTTCTACTGAGCCAAACACCGAGTTCCAAAATACCGGGCACCGGAAATGCAAAATATGAAAACTACTGAATAACATAACCATGCATTTCTGAATTCCATAAATAACAGTAATAAATTATTTAAATAACTATAAATAATTCCATAATTAATCATAAACAACTGCTAATTTCCAAATCAACTAAGCGGGCTTTACAATATCATCCCCAAAGTAATGGCCAAGCTGAAATTTCTAACCGGGAGATAAAGATGATTCTGGAGAAAACAGTGCAGAGATCAAGAAAAGACTGGTCAAGAAGGTTAGATGATGCATTGTGGGCATATAGAACAGCATTCAAGACACCGATCGGGATGTCACCATATCGGTTAGTGTTTGGAAAAGCTTGTCATCTACCGGTGCAATTAGAGCACAAGGCTTATTGGGCTATGAAGACTCTCAACATGGATTTGAAGGCTCCAGGAGAGAAAAGATTACTGCAATTGGACGAATTGGAGGAGTTTTGGAATGAAGCTTACGAGAATGCCAAGATTTACAAGGAGAGAACGAAAAAGTGGCATGACCGAAGCTTAGGCAAGAAGGAGTTTCAACCTGGACAACAAGTTTTACTTTTTAATTCAAGGTTGAAATTATTTCCTGGTAAGCTTAAGTCAAGGTGGTCAGGGCCATTTACAGTGGTCAAAGTGTTTCCTAATGGAGCGGTGGATCTGAAAGGTGAAAGCCTCGAGACTTTCAAAGTCAAAGGGCTGCGGTTAAAGCTCTACTGGGAGGTCAATTTGACCAAGCCAAGTCCACCATGATTCTGGTGCCCCTATGAAGATCTCGGTCAACGTCTAGCTGAGCGACGATAAAGACAGCGCTATTGGGAGACAACCCAATCTTTTATTTAATTTTAATTTTACTTTATTTTTCTTTTGAATTTTTAGAAGACAATTACAAGTGCTTTGTATCATTTTAATTTGTTTCATTGCATTTAGGTTAGATTTGCGTTTCTTTAGTTGTAAAGTAAAACCGTGAAAATCATGAAAAAAAAAAGAAAAAAAAGAAGTATAGAAAAAAAAGGGCCATTGCTACAGTAGTCGCGACGGGAGTGATTCCAGTCGCGACTTGGCCTCCTACGAAAAAAAATGGCAAACTACAGTAGTCGTGACTGGGGCATTGCCCGTCGCGACTGGGAAGAGCAAGCAAAATTTCGAAAAATCTCTGCCAATTCCCGTCGCGACGGGACCCCCTTCAGCAACATAAATACCCCAAAATCGCATAGAACTCCCATTTAACCTAAATATCAAAAGCCACCTGATTCTTTCCCCTTTTCTCAGCCCCACACCCTCATTCCACCATTAATCATCAAATTTCTTCAAAATCTCTTCAAATCTTCCATCTATATCACCAAAAACACAAATTTCTCTCATAAATCTTCCTTTTCCTTCAAAAATCACACCACAAATTATCCTTTTTCACCCAAATCCAAAATTACCACTATTCATCATCTTCAACCTTGAGTTTTCCATGGATATGCAACAATGGTGGTGGATGAACGACATTCCCGCTTAGTAAGTCTCTTTCTTGTCAAAACGTTGATTAGCTAAGCGAGTTTTCCGAAAGTTTGAATAATTTTCAAGAACATTTGGGAATTTGTGGATTTATTTTGGAGAAATTGTTGAATATTTGTGAAATATTATTGTTGTTGGATTATTACGGCGTTATTTTGATTTTTGGGTAGTGAAGAAATTAAGGGGAGGTGCTGCCGAATTTTTTCAAAATTTTTGTGTGGTAATTTTAAAGTGTGTCATGGGTTCCAAGCGTACTAGAACAGGGAAATCAGGTGCTTCATCGTCGAAACCACCAACACCGGCGTCAAAGTCCAATTATGAAAAAGAGAGATTTGTTAGTTTGAAAGAGCAAAAAAGATACTTTGAATTGCAAAAGAGAGCTTTCATTATGGATCGAGGTATCGAATATGATGGGAATCCCACCCCGAATAGCCCATTATTCGAAACTATGAGGCAACAAATTCCGACCCGCCAATGGGAAAAGTTTGTGAATGTTCCAGAGAGGATTAATCAAACTTTGGCTCTTGAATTTCTAGCAAATTTGCCTGAGGAGGAAAACGCAAGGGTGAGAGTCCGCAAAACAAATGTGCTTCTAAACATTGACGCCATCCATAGACTGTTTGGTTTAGAAATGGTGAATAGCGCATATTACAAAAGGTTTCTGAAATTAACGATTGACCCTGTGGACTTGGCAGAGACAGTTGGTTTTCTGGGGTTGAGATTGCATGAAGTGGATAAGGAACCTCAAATGCTTTATCGCTGTGAATTGAACCAAGTTGCTCGTGCTTGGATGTTTTTTGTAAGTGGTAGGCTTATGCCTAGTAAGCATTTATCGGATTTTCCACTGGATATACTCAGTGTTGTTTATGCAATTATGAAGGGGATTACTGTGCCAGTTGGGGGTATAATTCTGGAAAGCTTAGATAACATGGTCGCAGGATCTACACATGCGGGAATTGGCTTCGCAGGATTGATAACGGAGTTGTGTATTGCCAATGGTGTGCCACAATATCCTTATGATAATCAAGTACAACCACAACGGAATATTGATTGGACAATGGTGCGTAACCTTAAGCCCCCTCATCCATATGGTCAACCGCCTCCTCCTCGTTGTAATCAGCAGCAAGAAGCTCATGTCCCCGAGGAAGAGGACAATCCAAATGAAGAAATGCCTCAAGCGGTTCCCACTCCCACTCCTCTTGATGCGAGGATGCACCATATCCATGCTCAAATCAACTACATTATCCAGCAAAACAATCATATCCAGAGTTACATGGTGCAAAGAAGTGAATTTGATGAAAATCAAGTGAGGCAGTTCAATCATTTAATTGATTCGTGGAATCTTGCGGTCGAGGACCCGAATTACTTGGCATATCCTCCTCGCTTTCATTCCTATGATCAGCCACTACCGCCAAACCCCTTCTGATGGGGGTTCAGGTAAGTCCTTCTCACCTTGAATATAATAGCACATTGGGGACAATGTGAATCTTTAGTTTGGGGGGAGGGATTAAAAATTTTATTTTCTGCATTTTAATTTTCTGCTTTAATTTTCTATTTTAGTTAGGAATGGCAATAAGATAAAAGATAATTTGTGTGATGTTGTTTAATGTAGTGTGCTCTAAAATTGCGTAATAACTGTGTGCTTAATTCTGTTAACTCTTTGGATTAGTTTGGATGCTTGTATAACATGTGTAAGAATACAATTTGATGATCTGTGAAATATGTTATAATTGTTTTACTATGGTTTGTGGTAAGATTGACTGGATAGCTTAGAACTTGCATGTCTTATTCTTTTGAGGCGAAATCCTTGACAACATTCAATAGGAATATGATTTAGGCATTTGTTGGATCATTGGAGCCTTTCAAGCCTACCATGAAATGATTATCCTTAGTTAACCCTCTTGAGCCTAAACTTGTTTTATTCTTCACCTGTTGAACCAAAATATGTATCCGCACTGTTAAATTTTGTCTTCACTATTTTATCAATGATATCATAAGCTATATAATTAGTTTGGGGGAGCAAAATGCATAGTGTGAGAGAAGATAGGAAAAAAAATGTGCAAGATTGAGAAAAAAATAGATAAGTTGTAAGATCAATATCACTGAATAAAAGAAAAAAAAACAAGAAAAATATTGAAAAAAAAACATGATTCAAGAAAAATAATAAAATTCAGTGATGTTGGGAAAAGAAAAAAATTCTCAATCTTGGTTAGTTGTGGGAACACTTTGGGAAATTTGAAATTAGAAGAAGCTTGTGGGTTATTTTTGTGCTTATGATATCTTTCGCCAAAATTATTTGTCATTTTCCAAATATCTAAGCCATACTTTATAAACCTCAAAAAATCCTATTGATTCTGAAAGGATGTTGTTAACATTAGTGGAGAGAGGTAAGCATGCAAGGATATGAGTTATCGGGTAGTGGAATGGCTGAAAAGAGTAAAACCATTTTAACATTGTTTCGATTGTAAAGTCATCTTGTGTTTATGCAGTATGTGACAAACTGAGCTCCTAAATTAATTATTAGAGTTGGTGGAATTGAAATTCTAGTTTGAGCAATGGAAGAGAATAGAACATGAGGCAGTAGTATTGTGATTATCTCATAGCGTAGTTAGTAGATTAGTAGTTAGTACTATTTACCTTACTCGAGGGCGAGTAAGAATCTAGTTTGGGGGAATTTTTTAGGCTAAGATTAGTCTAAGTTTCGGGTCATATTTTCGGTTAGTTTTCACTCTTTGTTTCTAGTTTTAGGGCTATTTTACGCTTGATTCTTTTGTTTCAGGTCCTCGGGTGTTTAAAGAAAGTATGTACAAGAATTGAGGACAAGTGGTGAAAGAATCGAGAAGAAAAACCAAGAATTGTGTCGCTGCCTGTTCCAGTCGCGACGGGGAACATGCCAGTCGCGACGGGAACTGGCAGAGAAGATCTCGAAGTTTCAAAGTTTAACCCCATCGCGACGGGGGCATTGCCAGTCGCGACGGGGACCCCAGTGACGGGATTTTTGGACAGTTTCGTAATTTCACGAATTTTAAAGATGAGACTTGGTTTAAATAGAGAGAGCTCGTGAAAATTAGGGATTATTCAGATTTGGAGCCCTAGAAACAGAGGAGGCTAGAAGAGCGGCTTGTGGCGACCCGAATCAATTGCTTCAACTAGTTCTTTCTCTTCTCTTTAATTTCTTTATGATGTTTTCTGTTTCAATGCTAATTATGGATTTGATTATGGATGTTTTGAACTAAACTCCTATATAGGGAGAATGATGAATGTTGTTTTAAGTTTTGCCTAGTTAATGATTAATTGCCATTCCTTCAATCTTGATTTGTGAAATTATCTATATTTGTGCTTAATTCCATGTGTAAGCTTGATCACCTTCTACATGTTCTATGATCTCAATTCAAAATCTGAAAAGTGAGAATTGAGAATGCTAAAATTAGATAATCTAGGTTTTGATGTGAAACGAAAGTATTTGCATAGCCTTTGTAATAATTAGATTATTGCTTAATTCAAGTTAGTTTAATTAAGAGATTAATTAAAGAGCATGTGATTTAGAACCTAAAAGATCTGAAAAGAGTTAGGTTAATTTATAATCTGTCATTCACTTCAAGAGAATGATAGCAATTAGACATTAACATTGGTAACTTAACAATAGGATTCGTCTCCCTATTTTCTTATCTTGATTAATCTTCTTTTGTTATTTTTAATTTTTTGAATTGTCTTACTTAATTCATAAAAGTATTATTTTACCAGATAGAATCATAAGTATAATTTAGTAGTAATTAGTTCAATTCCCTGTGGTTCTACCTCACCTGTGTGAGTTTACTACTTGATTGCGTATACTTGCGTAGTGATCATAATATTCGTAACATTGGGGGCCAATAGAAGTGGGTACGACATACTAAACCCAGCTCCCCCTCACATGAACTACCCCAACTGTGAAGGCCCATTTGACTGATTTGGATAACTATACTAGGTTAATTAAATTAGTTTAACCTAATAAAATTGATTAGCAACATAATTAACTTTTAAAATATATGAAATTTATTTTTCATTTTAATATTTTAAAGTTAATTGTTAGAAAAACACTCTTAGTTTAATGAAATTATTTCTAGATAAACTATCTGTATTTTTCTTGTATTTAATTAAATATAGAATTAGAACTAACTAGATTCTTTCTGAAGCTTATTTTAATTATTTCATTAAATATTCCTATTTAAGTTATAAATTAGTTATTTCTAACTAATTTATCAACTTAAATTTGAATATCTTTTGAATTTCAAAATTAAGTTGAGGAATTTTAGGAATTGGTTATTTCTATTGTATTTAATTAAATATAGAATTAGAACTAACTAGATTCTTTCTGAAGCTTATTTTAATTATTTCATTAAATATTCCTATTTAAGTTATAAATTAGTTATTTCTAACTAATTTATCAACTTAAATTTGAATATCTTTTGAATTTCAAAATTAAGTTGAGGAATTTTAGGAATTGGTTATTTCTAGATAAGTTAAGTATATTTCCTAGTATTAAACTAGAATTAATAATTAAGTTTCCTCTATACTTAATTATTTATTTCTTGAGTTTAATACGTTTAATTAAATTAAAAATTAAGTATTTAAGTGGATTTTCATCATGATACTTAAATATTGTTATTTTCATGATATTTAATTAAATAGAAAATTATTTTAAGTTTGAAATTTTCTTTAAAATTCCATAACAGCTTAAATTTGAATAATTTTCAAAATATATATTTGTTTTATTAATCAATTTTTGAAATTACATTTAATTATGCAAGATATTTTGAATTTTTCTTGAAAAATAGATTAAAGTTGTAAATTAATTATTTTAATTAATTTTTGAACCAACTTGAATCTATGATTTTTTCATTTATTGATTAATGAACTAAAATATATTATAATTAGAAAATGAATTAATTAGTCAATGAAAGTCTAGATAGTTATTATCTGTTTTGCTTGAAGTATTTTTCTAGTGTATTTAATTAAATAGAAAATTAATATTTCAGTTGATTTTTATCATGATACTTAAATATTTGAAATTTTTCTTTAATAGGAAAATTATATTTTTTGTTGTAAATTAATTTTATTAATTAATTTTGGGCCAACATAAAATTAGAATAATTTTTTCCAGGATTTATTTTTATTTTATTTTAACAAGCATTTTTCGAAAATAGTATTCTTATATACTTCAATATTTCGAAATGCAATATATATTTATAGAAAATTAAATTTGAGTTGTAAATTAATTTAAATTAATTTTGAAACAACTTAAATTGAATAATTTTCTAAATATTTATTTGAAATTATTACTAAGATGGAAATAATTCATTTTAATTTCATATCCATCTAAGTATAATTTATAAATATTAAATTAAAATTTATATTCAGAATTTTTCATTCCAAATGGGAAATTTTAATTAAAAAATATATATTTAAAATAAATATTGGAAAAAAATACACTTTAAATAATGAGCTTTATTATTATTAAGATATTCGATCTCCATTGTTGGTTTTACATAGTTATTCTTTTAGTGAGTAATCCTCCCTAATGGAGGAACGTTCATTAGCAAGTTAGCACCGTAAAATCTCGAAAGATAAGTATTTTTGTAAGTTTTTTATATTAGTATTGATCACCCTAATTGTGGCGACTGTATAAGACTTACATAAGTATGAAAAAATGGTGGACGCTCATAAGAGAGAATAGCCTTGACTCTCGCCTAAACGGGACAACGCTGGATTCCAATCTTGATCGAATAAAAGGTTGCTAAAATATTTATCATTTTAGATGAGCTGGCAACTCTATTCATTGGATGGTAGCTTTGACTCTCGCCTAAACGGGACACTGATATCAGTTTGTTGAAGACCTTGGAAATTATTTCGGATTATATGTTTTAGTATTTTCACTTGTGATTCCTACTTGCTATATGTTTAATAATTTCTGAATTGTGTGTGAATTTATATTGAACCATGTTATTTTCTGTTATTAAATTGTAGTCTAATTTCGAATCTTCATTGTTGGTCTAACTTGGTTTGTTGTTCTAATGGGACAAATCCCTAATGGATTGTCAACCATTAGACAAACATAATAGTGTTAGATCTCGAAAGATAAATATTGTAAATACAACATCTAGCTGTTCATCAATTGATGACACCTTAGACTAGTATTTACAATATGAAACAAGAAGATTATATAAATAAGATTAACTTTGACTCTCGCTAATCGGAGCATCGTTGGATTCTTATTTAAATACAAAATTATCCTAATTCTTCTTAGCTTATTCATTCCGAATCAGCTCAATAATATATCATTGGATGAATGGTTTATAAATCATATAATGTCATTCTATATTTCCTCTTAAGAAATTAAATGACGCATATGATTATATTCCTGAAATTCAATCCCAAAATGATATAAATCCTCAATCTTAGAAATCTCCTACTTGTATGGGCAAATCAGACTTAGAGTTAAATTAGTAGTGGTAGTCCAAGAAAGAATTACTCATTATATTTGGTATAAATTTAAGTCTTTGACTTTAAATTTTAGATTCGAAATAGAGATTTTATATTCCAGAATACAATACAGTTACACTTTCACAAGTGTTTAATAACCATTTTCTATCAATGGATTCAAACTGTATGTTAGTATGGAATATGAGTTTAGTATTCTGTGACCAGAATCTACTTGCACTATTCTAAGAACTCTTTGATGTAACTAAACCTAAGTCATCAAAAGACACAACCACATATTTTATAAATCTATGGCATTTGTATCTTGTTCATAGTTGTTTTTACGAGATCATTCTCTGCAAAGAGACATTATGCCTATATCCACCGATAGTATAATCATCTCATTCGCAGATGGATGTACATTCAGGGGTGGATATGATTTTTTCGTTATATTCTTAAACACGATCACTCTAGATTTTACCTTATGCAAAATAAATTTGAAATGTTTGAAAAATTTCATGAATTTCTAAGCAATGGTGATAAACCATTAAGGTAAGTGGTTAAAGATCTTGCGAAATGATAGGGGTGGACAAATAGTTAGTAGATATGCAGTTCAAAGATCATTAAGTTGATTTTTGAATTATATCCAAACTTACCTCCCCAGAAATTCGATTTGCGTATTGATGATTAGTTACTAGTCGTTCCCTAATTCCTTCTAAGGTAATACCCTAGTGAAAGGAAAATTTCAGAATGATGAAATGGTTGGGTACTTAGTGTTAACCATGGTTTGCATGTTTGTTAGCTATTCTAAGTGATTAGGGGTGGACCATCCCATAGTCATTAGATAAGAAAGTGTTTGTTTAAACAAATACTACTTTTCTAAGAAAATGACTAAGTCTAAAAATAAAGTAGCTAATAAAGGAGATATTTTTTTTCTTGATTCCAAAAGTGTTCTACCATCTTATTCTACATATGATGACCCCATTGCCTCTGTTGTCTTGACACAACCGAAGAGGTCAATACCATTTAGTTTTCTTAGACATAATTCACAGTACCTTGTCGTAGTGGGAGGGTTTCTAGGAACTCACCTTCTTATGACTTGGAAGACACTAGTGATTAAAATCCATTGTGAGTTTAAACAAGTAATGGATTGTCAAAATAAGAAACTAAGAAGAAAAGCCAAGAAAACTATGGTTTAATCCATTCACATGGAGTAACCTAAAGTTTTCTATTACAAGGACATGAAATGAAATTTTCGTTAATAAGTCTATTCAATGGATTTAACAAAACTTCCTGTGCCTAGTATTATAGGTTTGAGTTTATCTAAACCTATGGCTTGTGGTATACCTGATAATTACTTACTTTAATGCAAGCAACTTACTTTAGTAAGATGTTGAAGCATTTTCTTTTTAATGGAAATCTGTAGAAGCTTCTCGACTTCTAGGCATAGATTTTATTTATCTAAGGAAAAGTCTCAACTATTCCAGAAAAGATAAAGCCATGAAAGAATTCCATCAATCAACAGTGAGAGGTCTCAGATAAGCTTGAGTATGCCTTAGACCAGACACTTGCTGTTGAGTGGGAGTAATGAGTAGGTATCAGATTATTCCAGGAAAGGAACATTGGAAGACAATCAAGTAAATCTTAAGATTAAGAAGAAGAATTGTATGTTAGTCGATAAGGGTGTATTTAATACTCTTAGACTACACCACATCAGATTTCTAGACTTGCCTCTGTGCTAGAAATTCTGCTGATGAGATGGTGATTACTCTGGGGGTGGAGTAGTGATTTTGGAGAAGTGTAAAAACCTATCTGAAGTCTCTAAGTCTACCAGAGAGAGACTGAATGTTAAAGTTGCAGGAAAGGTACTTATTCAGTCTAAGAAAAGTTTTATACATTTTTGGCACCATTCCAACATTTCTTAACTACTAGTGTTACTTCCTGATTAACCAAAAGGTAGTTGCTGAAAGTATAGAATCTAGTATCCCAAGAGAGTAGACATATAGAGAGGAATTTCACATTATCAAAGTTTTTGTGATTAAGGAAATGTAATGGTGGAGAAAAGGTTGGGTTTAATACAACCTGTCAGATCCTATTACGAGGAGTATACTACTACTACACTTGATTTGTATATCAATGTGTTGAGATTATTTGAAATGCACTTTTTGTTTTATATTAGTGCAAGTGGGAGTTTGTTGGGTTTTGTGCCCTAAATAAAACTCATTTCAATATAATCAGATTTACTTATTAATAAAGATCAGAAATAACATTTTATGTTGCATGGTTCACATGATTTATTTCATAATTATATATATAATGTATAAATTCTATTTAAGTCCAGAACATATTATTTGTTAATGATTATAGTGTTGTTAGCACAGTGGAATATAATCTTTATTATATGTTCGAAAGTTTATTCCCTGATTTGTCAGTTCACTGGATTTAGACTGGCATGATAATCAGCGATAGGTATTATTACACCTTGGATAAGTGTTATGTCCTTTCCTGGGCATTGGCAAAGTTTACCAGTATCGGATGTATGGAGTATACATCGAATGGGACCGATATTGAACTTTGATTAGATTTGTTAAAATTTACCGTAATATGTATTCAATTCAATATCACCTGTTGATCCTAGATCAAACGATCTTAATCCTGATATGGTTAGGTTTGATCTCAAGAGTATTATACATGTTCTTTGATTTGCTAGTGAAGCCTACTTTTGGGTCAAGGTGATACGTACATTTTGGGAACATGACAGTATAATTGAGTGGGAGCGCTAACATAAATATGGAATCTATAACTTCTATAGGAAATTAGAAGTGAAACGATGATATCCTTCGAGCTTGGCTAAACAGAGATAAATGGTTGAGATCTCATTTCACTTCGCTGAAATATTATTTATACGGAGTTAAGTGTTTTAAGGATAAAATACTTTGAAGGTGTAACGGTAATTTAGTCCCTATTTAATGTAGATCATCTATTAGAGGGTCATTGATAAAATTAGGATTATAACAATGGATAATTAATAGCGTATCTATATCATGGAACATGTAGAGCGTTCTATATGACTGAGAGTGCAATTCCAAGTTGTAAGTGTGGATCTAATAAGGAATTAATAAGTTAGGGTATTTACATGGTAAATTAGGTTCGACTTATTGGAAGCTCGGTTATATAGGCCCATGGTCCCCATACTAGTTGAGACCATACTGCTTGTAAGACTCAGTAAATTGATTTTGTTTAATCAATTATAATTCTAAAATTAGACTATGTCTAGTTTATCAATTTTCACTAAGCAAGGGAAAAATTGTAAGAAAAGAGATTCTAGGTATACGACAAACCCAAGAGAGGAACATTGGACTGCAGTTAAGAATATTCTAAAATATTTGAAAAGTACTAGGCATTATGTGTTAGTCTGCAAGGGTGGTGGTTTTTACTCTTGGGGGTGGAGTTGTTTGGAGAAACGCTAAGCAAACCCCAATATCAGACTCTACCATGGAGGTCGAGTAAATAGTTGTCGTTGAGGCTGCCAAGAAACTTGTTTGGCTAAAAAAGTTCTTCTCAGGTCTTGATGTTGTTCCTGGAATGGAAAAATTGCTAGTTTTACTTTGTGATAACACTGGTGCTTTAGCCAATAGTAAAGAGCCTCGAAGTATTGACCGCAACTACATTTGAAAAGCGCAGATTGAATTTAGGATTAATTGAAATTTACTGATTGTTTTATGTTAGTGCAACTGGGAGTTTTTTGGGCTTTGTGCCCCAAATAAAACTCTATTTCAATGCAATCTTTTCTATTCAATTATCAATAAAGAAAAAGATTTAATTTCATTACTTGTTTAATGTGTTATTTTGTTCATGTGATTATTTATTTACTTATTTGATTAATAAATTCATCCAAATTCTTATCACACTAGATTCTTGTTTATTGTGTTGTCAACGCAGTGGAAAGTAATCAAGATTTTGTGATTAAATGTATTCCTAAATTTATCAATACATAGTGTTTAACTAATATGATAATCTACAAAATAGTTTACTTGCCCTTTGGATAAGTGCTATGTCCTTTCCAGGGCATTGGTTAAAGTAAGCTAGGGTTGGATGTATGGAGTATGCATCGGAAGGGACCGATATTGAACTTGAAATAGATATGATAATTTTACCGTAATATCTATTCAATTCAATATCACCTAGTTGCTCCTAGATCAAATGATCTCAATCTTGAGATGGTTAGGTTCGATCTCAAGAGTGTTATTTGTGTTCTCTGATTTGTTAATTAAGCCTACCTTTTGGTCTGGGTGATACATACATTTTGGGAACATGATAGTACAATTGAGTGGCAGCGCTAATCATAGATACAAGATCTATAGCTTCTATCCGGACATAGAAGTGAAACGTTGATTTCCTTTGAGCTTGGCTAAATAGAGATAAATGATAGAGCGCTCATTTTAGTGATTATATTAGTTCACTGAAATATCATTTATAGGTGGCTGGGTGTTTTAAGGATAAAATACATTGAAAGAGTGTAACGGTAATTTTGTCTCTATGCAATGTAAATCATATATAGAAGGTCATTTTTTATTGGGATTATAACAATGGATAATTAATAGTGTATCTAAATTGTGGAACATGTAGAGCGTTCTATGTAACTGAGAGTGCAATTCCATGTTCTATACTTGGTAAATTCTAGATCTGCTTATTGGGAGCTCGATTATATAGGCCCATGGTCCCCATACTAGTTGAGAGAAACTGCTTGCAAGACTCAGTTAATTGATTTTAGTTAATCAATTATAATTCTAAAATTAGACTATGTCTAGTTTATGAATTTTTATTATGTTATTGCTTGATTGTGAAGAAATAGGATTTTAGGGTTAATTCATTGATTAAGAGACTTTGTGGAGTCTAATTAATAAATATTATAAATGAAAATTTTATTTGATAATTATTTTAATTATTAAATAAATAGTTTTGGTATTTATACGGTTAAAATTGTAAAAAGTTGTATTTGTGAAAAATGGAGAAATGGTTGAGAAAAATCGCAAAAATCTAACTAGTTGTAAAGACCGCTTAGCATAAATTCGGAAATTAGCAGATAATTAGGGTTTAATTATAAAAATTATTTATTAACTCTGAATTAATAATTTATAGTGATTTATTTGAATAAAGAATGCATTTTATATGTCATATAGAGAAATTTCATATTTTTGCATATTCGGTGCCTGACAACATTGGAATGCGGTGTGTGACTTAGTAGAATCACATCTTAGTATTTTAGTTTAGCGGGGCAATATATTTAGACATTGGGAATGTCCAGTTTTGTCGGGAATTTAGAATTTTCCAAAATACCCTTAGTGCCTTTTAAATGGTTTTGCTAGGGGAAGGGCAAAATAGTCTTTTTGCCATTAGTAGTCTGTCCTTTAGTGGACTTAGTTTTATTAATTAATTAGTTTTCTTTTATGAGTTATAATCTGATATTAATATGATAATAAAGATTAATCTATTCATTTTACAAGAAAATAAGAAATTTCCAAAAGATTACATTTCACTCTCAAGTTCTCTCTCTCTTTCAAAAACCCTCAAAACCAGCTGGGGTTGCTGTGTTTTTCTCCATTTTCTTGTTGGCTCCAACAGATTTTAAGGGATCTTGAACTCTAGGTAAGTCTCTTGTAGTTCCCTCTTTAGTTTCATATTTTTGAAGAAAAAGGTTTAATCCATGTTTTTGGGTTTTTGGTTACTGTTCTTGCTGCTGGAGTTTAATTATGTTTTCAGTAGTTAAGGTATGTTTATTTAAGGTAAGATTAGTATAATGTCATACATATGCTTACACATGTTTAGCGTACATGTTATTTGCCGTCACAATAACATATTAGATATAAGCTAGTCAAATTTTATATAGCCATCAGATTAGCATATCACGACAACAGTGAGGTGTACATAGAGTTGCACCGAGATGCCATCAGATATATGCTACGCTATCAGATGGTATTGATAAACTGCTACCACATAAGTGGGATTAGAGTACTGAGTGTAGGCTGGATTCGCAATTAATCATACTTTGTCAAGAACGTTCCTCATTCAGTTAGGGTTATGGTTACGTGTATGGGCGCCTGATTATAACCCGGAATTTAGTATGTTTATTATGTTATGCTTTTCTTACTGAGTCTGTTGACTCACAGTGCTATTGCTATTTGTAGGTAAGGGCAAGGCTAAAACTGAGGAGCCGTGAGAGCGAGCAAGTGAAAATTGTACATGTCAAGGCGATTAGGCCTGAAGCGTACGATCCTCGTGACATCAGGGCTTCTGTTGTTTAGTCGTTGGGCGACAAATCTTTTGTAAATGAGTAGCAAACTTTTGTAATTGTATTTTGTAAACGGGATCTCGGAATATTATAAGTATAATATATTATGTTTTAATTAAAAAGCAAAATTTTTATTATTCACGTTTTTCCAATAACCTCGTTGATTAGCAACGAGCTGCATAGTCCGTTAAAAATCACGTTAACACGCCTATGCTAGTTAGGGTGTTACAATTTGGTATCAGAGTCGCAGGTTGTCTTCCGAAGATTGTCACGACATGTACAATCATCATCAGCAGTTAGCTCGTTCCATGGTTCCGTAAGCTTTTATTGCTTTAGTAGTTTATTTTAATAGTATGATTTAAGAAA
The DNA here is from genome assembly GCF_029168945.1 of Cannabis sativa. Classification (NCBI taxonomy): domain Eukaryota; kingdom Viridiplantae; phylum Streptophyta; class Magnoliopsida; order Rosales; family Cannabaceae; genus Cannabis; species Cannabis sativa. Next base: position 38,496,420 of record NC_083606.1, on the reverse strand, counting down.
GCCTGCTAGGAAGCTTGTTAGTAGCCTGATAGTAGAATAGGTGCATGTTTTTAATTTCCAAATAAGCGGCATTAGTAAGTTCTCTTTGATCATGATCTAACCATGCTAGCTCTTGGTTACGCAGGTTGTTTAGACTAGATGGACGCCAGGCGAAATACCAGAAGCCACGGCAACTCGGTTGGATCAAATGAAGGTCAGGGAGCTTAGTTTCCCCCAAATGTTCGGGGCTGAGGTAGAGGTCCCAGGGGTAGGGCACGTGGTCGGGGTGATGCTAACCCGCCACAGGTTGCCCAGGCTACCCAAGCTGCTCAGGATGCCCGAAATTGGAAAAATAGGTTTGCAGCAATGCAAGTCAGAATCGAGGAACAAGATAATGTAATCCAACGATTGAGACATCAGGGTGATCCTGCAGTGCCTGCTCCAAAAATTCCAGTGGCACCTGCCCCTGCTGTTCAGGCCGAACTAGTGGTTGCTGTGAATCGGATGGAACCTCTGTATCAATGGTTCCGCAAGCAAGCACCTTCAGTTTTTCTGGGACGTCCGGATGTTATGAAAGCCGAGCAATGGCTAATAGTGATTACTAGAATCTTGAATTTTATGGGTGTCACTGGTAATGATAGGGTGGTGTGTGCCACCTTCAAATTTCAAGAAGACCCACTGGTCTGGTGGGACATGGTGTCCGTGATTCATGATGTCACGACGATGACCTGGGAAAAGTTCCAAGAAAAGATGTAACACCCTAATTAGCATAGGCTTATTACGTTATTTTTAAACATACTGTGCAGCTCGTTGCTAATCAACGAGGTTTATGGAAAACGTGATTAATTAAAATTTATGCTTTTTAATTAAACTTGTAAAATATTTATACAAAATACTCGGGATCCCGATTACAAAACCATTTACAAAAGTTTACTGTCTATACAAAATATTTGTCGCTTAGCGACTAGTTACAAAAATCGCCTCGTTGTCCCGATGATCGTACGCTCCAGGCCTAACCGCCCCGACATGTACAATCTTCATTGGCTCGCTCACGGTCCATCAGCTCTAGCCTTGCCCTTACCTACACATAAACATAGCACTGTGAGTCGACAGACTCAGTAAGAAAAGCATAATAATACTCATACATAAATCCCGGTCATGATCAGACGCCCATACCCCTGACCATAACCCTAAATGTCGTGTCCAACACGATACTGAGTCCCCCTAACTGCCGTGTCCAACACGGTACTGAGTTCTGAACGTTCATAGGGACGGTATTATTGACAAGTAACAGCCTAATCGGTCGAACCGGTCATACTCTGGCTGCTGGTCATACTCCAGCCTGTACCGACGTGTTACAGTATCAGCCTAATCGGTCGAACTGGTCATACTCCAGCTGCTGGTCATACTCCAGCCTGTACCGACGTGATATGTAAAGCCCGCTTAGCTAATTTGGAAATTATCAGTTAATTGGGATTAATTATGAAATTATTTATAGCTATTTAAATAATTTATGATACTGTTATTTATGTTATTCAGCAGTTTTTATATTTCGCATTTCCGGTGGCCGGTATTTTGGAACTCGGCGTTTGGCTCAGTAGAAATCACAACTTAGTATGTTAGTAATTTGGGGACGGGTTTAGACATTGGGAATGTCGGGAATGGCCGGGAATTTAGAGTTTCCCAAAAATACCCCTTTAGTATGATTTATGTGATTTTATGGTGGAGGGGCAAAATGGCCTTTTTGCCCCATTAGTGTTTTGTCTTTTGTGATTTTTATGAAATGAAAAATAAATGATAATTGTTTATTTTAATGGCTGAGATAAAATGAGTTAAATGGCTATATTCTTTTAATTCCTTCATTTTCAACACTTAGTAAAAATTAGAAATTTCAAAAAAAAAAAGAAACTCTCTCAAGCCTCTCTTTTTCGGCCAAGCTTTGAGCAGCAAGGAGGGGGTGTTTCTCCTTTGATTTTGGCTGGTTATTCATCATCTCTTAGGTCCATTGCAAGCTAGGTTGGTTCTTGTCTTTCCCTCTTTAAATTTCTTGAAAAAAATGTGTAAAAGTGATGTTGCATGCATGCTTTTGTGGCTGTTCTTGTTGCTGTGTTTGATTGTTATTTTCTGAAGTTCAAAGCATGATTATTTGATGTTAATTGACTTGTTTGAAGCATGATTAGCTAGGTTGTTCAAGCTTTGAGTTTTCTATGTAAAAATGTGGTTTTTGGAAGGAAAATGTTGTGAATATGTTCTGTGATGTTGCTGTTGTTTCTATTAGTTTGCAGAGGTGTTTTTATGCTTAGTTAAGTAGAATTAAGCTAGTGGAATGCATGTTTAGGTGGTTTTGCTCAAGCTTGAGTTTGGAACTCAAAGCTTGAGCTCCAATGGCAAATTTTGTATCTGTGGTTTCTGGGTAGGTTTGATGCCTTGGATTTGTTATTTGGGACATATAGAATAGGTCTGGAAAGTTTGGGACCAATTGGGGTTGAATTGGTCGAGTTATGAATTTTTGAAGTTGCTGCCTGCGAGGAACCGGAATTCCGGTTGTGCATCCGGAATTCCGGATGGGGGTCCTGAATTTCCCAGACCCGGAATTCCGGTTGGGCAACCGGTCTACCGGTTGGGGGATTTTTCAGAACCCTAGTTTTCCTCGTTTTTAGGTTTTTAGGGGTATTGCCATGCTTTTTGTCGATAGGGAAACTTTTAGTTCCAAGTTTTAGTCCCCGGGAAGTGATTTAGCGTGTCACTTATAGCGTTGTGATTTTTATGGTTTAGGAGCCGATGTCCGCCGTTCGGCTTCGGTTCCGGTCGGGTTGGGCACACCCGAAATCGGAATCCGGAGTAAGATTAGTATAACGGTATGCATATGTAGATTACATGTTTAGCGTGCATGTAGGAAGCTTTGCTAGATTACATTAGTTATGTATTTAGGCTTCGAACCATCCAACCCCGTCACGTCGGTACGAGTGGAGTATGACCGACGGCGGAGTATGACCGGTTCGACCGATCAGGCTGACACTTGGGTGGTGGTTCAGTGCTATTGACCTATCCCGTCGGTACAGTGGAGTATGACCAGCGGCGGAGTATGACCGGTTCGACCGATCAGGAGGATACTTGTCAATAGTACCGTCCCCCGAACGTTCAAAACTCGCACCATGTTGGACATGGCGGTAGTTGCTCGGTACCATGTTGGACATGGCGGTAGCGGGACTCGCATCGTGTTGGACACGGCGATTAATTATGTATGATATTATTATGCTTTTCTTGCCGAGTCCGTCGACTCACGCTTTATGTTCATGTGTAGGTAAAGGCAAGGCCGTAGCCGATGGACCGTGAGCGAGCTTATGAGATTGTACATGTCGGGGCGGTTAGGCCTGGAGCGTACGATCCTCGGGACAGCACGGCTGAGATTTTTGTAACTGTCGTTAGACGACTTTATTTTGATGTAAAAGTTAAACAGTTAAAACGTTTGTAAATGATTTTATAAATCGGGATCCCGAGACTTTTATAATATGGTTTATAAGTTTAATTAAAAAGCAAAATTTTAATTAATCACGTTTTTCCATAAACCTCGTTGATTAGCAACGAGCTGCACAGTACGTTTAAAAATCACGTAATACGCCTAAGGTAGTTAGGGTGTTACAATTTGGTATCGTAGCCGCTGTGTTGTCTTCCGAAGATCGTCACGACATGTACAATCATCATCGGCAGGTTAGCTCGGTTCACGGTTCAGTAAGCCTTTATTGCTTTAGTAGTTTATTTTATTCAGTTATGAAAAAGAAAAGCCTGTTAGGAAGCATGTTAGTAGCCTGATAGTAGAATAGGCGCATGTTTCATTTCTAATTTCCAAATTAAGCGGCATTAGTAAGCTCGCCTTGAATACGACCTGATATGCCAACTCTTGGTTTCGCAGGCGGTTCTAATTAGATGGACGCCAGGCGGACTACCAGGAGTCAGGGCAACTCCGTAGGGTCGAATCAGGGTCAGGGAGCTCAGTTTCCCCCACCTGCCCGGGGCCGAGGTAGAGGTCCCCGAGGCAGGGCTCGTGGCCGGGGTGATGAAAACCCGCCACAGGCTGCCCAGGCTCCCCCAGCCGATCAGGGATGCGGTTTGCGGAGATGCAAGCCCGGATCGAAGAACAAGACCTCGAGATCCAGAGGTTGAGACAGCAGGGTGCTCCTGCAGTTCCTGTGCCCATAGTTCCGGTGGCACCTGCCCCTGCTGCCCAGGCCGAGATAATGGTTGCGGCCCACAGATTGGAACCTTTATATGAGCGGTTCCGGAAGCAAGCACCTCCGGTATTTCTGGGAGGTCCGGACGTGATGAAAGCCGAGCAGTGGCTGACGGTGATTACCAGAATCTTGAACTTCATGGGTGTCACCGGTAATGACAGAGTGGTGTGCGCCACGTTTCAGTTCCAGGAGGACGCCCTGGTATGGTGGGACATGGTGTCTCAGATTCACGATGTCACCACCATGACCTGGGAAAGGTTTCAGGAACTCTTCAACGCGAAATACTACAATGAGGCGGTCAGAAGCGCCAAGAGGAAAGAGTTCGTTCACCTGACCCAGCAGGAGAACATGAGCGTCACTGAGTATACTACTCAGTTTGATCGGTTGGCGAGGTTAGCCTCGGGAATTGTGCCGACCGACTTCAGCAAGAAGGAGAAGTACTTGGACGGGTTGAATCCCAAAATCAGGCATGACCTGATGATCACCACGGACGACAGCACAACCTATGCTCAGATGGTGGAGAAGGCACTGCGAGCTGAGGGCGCAGTGGGGTGTATGTCAGAACCAGCCAGTACTCCGGTGAGTGGCGGAGCTCCTACCCCTCCTGCATCAGGTTATAGCAGGGGGAGTAGTGGTTCGGCCATTAATCAGAGGAAGAGGGCACCCTCTGCTTCCGGCGGCTCGAGTCAGAATAAGAGGTTCCGGGGGAACCAGAACAGAGGGAGTCGTCCTGGTGGTACTGAGACCCGATTCTCCTATCCCGAGTGTCCTATCTGCAAGAGGCATCATCGGGGTGAGTGCAAAGGTCAGGGATGCTTTCATTGTGGCATGCCCAGACACTTCAAGAGGGAATGTCCCCAGCTCCGGCCAGAGGCACCGAGAGCTCCAGCGATACCCACTCCAGCCAGGGTGTTCGCTATCACGCAGGCTGATGCAGATGCCAGCCCATCGGTTGTTACAGTCGGCTTTTTATTAACAACTCGCTTTATTCGGTCTTTGTTTGATTCGGGGCTACACATTCTTATGTGGCGGCCGAGTCTTTAGTAAGTTGGGTAGACCCTTTGATAGATATGAATCGGGGTTTGGAACCCCGTTACAGCGGAGAATTGGTTATCTCCAATAGGTGGATTAGGTCTATGCCGATCAGGATAGATGGTAGAGAGTTAAGCGCTGATCTGATAGAGATGAGCTTAGTCGAATTCGATATTATTTTAGGAATGGATTTCCTATCTAAATATTCGGCGAGCATTGACTGTAAGAGGAAGATGGTGGTCTTCCAACCGGAAAGTGAGGAACCATTTGTTTTTGTGGGTTCGGTTCAGGGATCTCGGATCCCGGTGATCTCGACTATGTCAGCGAGAGAATTATTGCACGGTGGGTGCTTAGGGTTTCTGGCTGTGGTGGTGGACACCACTCGGCCAGATACCATTCGGCCAGAGGACATCAGAGTGGTTCGGGAATTTTTGGACGTTTTTCCCGAAGAACTTCCAGGGTTACCACCTCAGCGGGAGATTGACTTCGTGATTGACTTGGCACCAGGGGTGGATCCGGTTTCCAAAGCCCCGTATAGAATGGCTCCAGCTGAACTTAAGGAATTAAAGATTCAGCTCCAAGGGTTGCTTGACATAGGGTTCATTCGGCCCAGTGTGTCACCACAGGGAGCCCGGTTTTGTTCGTCAAGAAGAAGGATGGATCTATGAGGATGTGCATCGACTACAGAGAGTTGAACAAGCTGACGGTGAAGAATAAATATCCATTACCTAGGATCGATGACTTGTTCGATCAGCTTCAGGGGAAGACGGTCTTTTCTAAGATTGATCTCCGTTCGGGTTATCATCAGTTGAGAATTCGAGAGGAGGACATTCCGAAGACGGCTTTCCGCACTAGGTATGGACACTACGAGTTTCTGGTTATGTCATTCGGACTAACCAATGCTCCTGCAGCATTCATGGACCTGATGAATAGAGTATTCAAGGATTTCCTCGATATCTGTGTGATTGTGTTTATCGACGACATCCTCGTGTACTCTCAGTCAGAAGAGGAGCATGAGTTACATCTTCAGATGGTACTGCAACGACTTCGAGAACATAAGCTCTACGCCAAGTTCAAGAAATGTGAGTTCTGGTTGTCTCAGGTGTCCTTCCTAGGGCACACTGTGAGTAAGGATGGGATCAAGGTGGATCCCGGGAAGATTGAATCCGTCAGGGATTGGCCGAGACCGAAGACAGTGACAGAGATCAGAAGCTTCTTGGGATTAGCTGGGTACTACCGTAGGTTTGTGGAGGGGTTCTCCAAAATTTCAATGCCCCTAACCGAGCTTACAAAGAAGAATCAGCGATTTATCTGGTCAGATAAATGTGAAGCTAGCTTTCAGGAGCTGAAACAGAGGTTAATTACTGCTCCGGTACTAGCTTTGCCTTCGGACGAGGAGAAGTTCGTAGTCTACTGTGACGCATCCAAACAGGGTTTGGGGTGTGTATTGATGCAAGCCGATCGGGTTATCGCTTATGCCTCCCGTCAGTTAAAGGATTATGAACAGCGATACCCGACTCATGATTTAGAATTGGCCGCAGTGGTTTTTGCACTGAAGATTTGGCGGCATTACTTGTATGGAGAGAAGTGTGAGATCTATACCGACCATAAGAGTCTCAAGTATTTCTTTACTCAGAAAGATTTGAACATGAGACAAAGGCGTTGGTTAGAATTAGTGAAGGACTACGATTGCGAGATCCTCTATCATCCCGGAAAAGCCAATGTAGTGGCTGATGCCCTGAGCAGAAAGGGTCCCGGGCAAGTAGCTAGCATGGTTCAGATCTCACCCCAGCTAGCTGAGGATATGGTTAGATCCGGCATCGAGTTTGTGGTAGGTCAGCTTCACAACTTGACGCTGCAATCTGATCTGTTGGAAAGAATAAAGGTCGCTCAGATGACAGATCCGGAGTTAGTGAAGATCCGAGATGAGGTATTGGCTGGTCAAGCCAAAGACTTTTCAGTGTCAGACAGTGGGATGCTTTTGTATAAAGCCAGGGTTTGTGTTCCGAACAGTGTGGAACTGAGAAATGAGATCTTTGAGGAGGCTCATTCTACCCCGTATTCTCTGCATCCCGGTACCACCAAGATGTACCAAGATTTGAAACCGTACTTCTGGTGGAACGGTATGAAGAAGAATTTGGTAGAATTCGTATCGAGATGCCTCACTTGTAAGCAGATCAAGGCTGAACATCAGAGACCAGCAGGGTTGTTGCAGCCTCTAACCCTACCAGAATGGAAATGGGAGGATATTACGATGGATTTTGTGGTCGGGTTACCTAGGACCACGGGTATGCATGATTCCATCTGGGTAGTGGTGGATCGATTTACGAAATCTGCTCATTTTCTGCCGGTTAGAACAACATTTTCAGTGGATCAGTTGGCAGAACTGTACGTCAGAGAGATAGTGAGACTTCACGGGGTACCGAAGTCTATAGTTTCGGACAGGGATCCGAAATTCACCTCCAAATTTTGGCAAGGTTTTCAACGGGCAATGGGTACGAAGCTAAAATTCAGTACAGCATTTCATCCTCAGACAGATGGTCAGTCCGAAAGGACAATTCAGATATTGGAGGATATGTTGAGAGCCTGTGTTATGGACTTTGAAGGCTCATGGAGTAAATATCTACCGTTAATAGAATTTTCATACAACAACAGTTATCAGAGTACGATAGGGATGGCACCCTATGAAGTGTTGTACGGTAGGAAATGCAGATCCCCTATCCACTGGGATGAGACAGGGGAGAGAAAATACCTAGGTCCGGAGTCAGTTCAGCGGACCAATGAGGCAATAGAAAAGATAAAAGCTAGAATGCTTGCCTCACAGAGCAGACAGAAGAGTTACGCAGATCCGAAACGTAGAGATGTTGAGTTCCGAGTAGGGGACCATGTGTTTTTGCGAGTATCTCCGATGAAGGGGATTAAACGTTTCGGGAAAAGAGGCAAGTTATGCCCTAGGTTTACAGGACCTTTCGAGATTCTCGAGAAGATAGGTCAAGTGGCATATCGGTTAGCATTGCCTCCAGCCTTATCAGCAGTGCACAACGTATTCCATGTCTCAATGTTGAGAAAATACGTTTCAGACCCCTCTCATATACTCAGTTATGAGAGTCTTCAGCTTCAGCCAGACATGTCATATGAGATACAGCCAGTGCAGATCCTGGATAGAAAGGATAAAGTCCTTCGGAATAAGACCATAGCATTGGTCAAGGTTCTCTGGAGAAACAGTAAGGTGGAAGAAGCCACCTGGGAGCTGGAGTCAGATATGAGAGCTCAATATCCAGAGTTATTCAGGTTAGATTTCGGGGACGAAATCCTTTTAAGGGGGGGATAGTTGTAAAGCCCGCTTAGCTAATTTGGAAATTATCAGTTAATTGGGATTAATTATGAAATTATTTATAGCTATTTAAATAATTTATGATACTGTTATTTATGTTATTCAGCAGTTTTTATATTTCGCATTTCCGGTGTCTGGTATTTTGGAACTCGGCGTTTGGCTCAGTAGAAATCACAACTTAGTATGTTAGTAATTTGGGGACGGGTTTAGACATTGGGAATGTCGGGAATGGCCGGGAATTTAGAGTTTCCCAAAAATACCCCTTGAGTATGATTTATGTGATTTTATGGTGGAGGGGCAAAATGGCCTTTTTGCCCCATTAGTGTTTTGTCTTTTGTGATTTTTATGAAATGAAAAATAAATGATAATTGTTTATTTTAATGGCTGAGATAAAATGAGTTAAATGGCTATATTCTTTTAATTCCTTCATTTTCAACACTTAGTAAAAATTAGAAATTTCAAAAAAAAAAAAAGAAACTCTCTCAAGCCTCTCTTTTTCGGCCAAGCTTTGAGCAGCAAGGAGGGGGTGTTTCTCCTTTGATTTTGGCTGGTTATTCATCATCTCTTAGGTCCATTGCAAGCTAGGTTGGTTCTTGTCTTTCCCTCTTTAAATTTCTTGAAAAAAATGTGTAAAAGTGATGTTGCATGCATGCTTTTGTGGCTGTTCTTGTTGCTGTGTTTGATTGTTATTTTCTGAAGTTCAAAGCATGATTATTTGATGTTAATTGAGTTGTTTGAAGCATGATTAGCTAGGTTGTTCAAGCTTTGAGTTTTCTATGTAAAAATTTGGTTTTTGGAAGGAAAATGTTGTGAATATGTTCTGTGATGTTGCTGTTGTTTCTATTAGTTTGCAGAGGTGTTTTTATGCTTAGTTAAGTAGAATTAAGCTAGTGGAATGCATGTTTAGGTGGTTTTGCTCAAGCTTGAGTTTGGAACTCAAAGCTTGAGCTCCAATGGAAAATTTTGTATCTGTGGTTTCTGGGTAGGTTTGATGCCTTGGATTTGTTATTTGGGACATATAGAATGTGTACCGGAAAGTTTGGGACCAATTGGGGTTGAATTGGTCGAGTTATGAATTTTTGAAGTTGTCGTCGCGAGGAACCGAATTCGGTTGTGCATCCGGAATTCCGGATGGGGGTCCTGAATTTCCCAGAACCGGAATTCCGGTTGGGCAACCGGTCTACCGGTTGGGGGATTTTTCAGAACCCTAGTTTTCCTCGTTTTTAGGTTTTTAGGGGTATTGCCATGCTTTTTGTCGATAGGGAAACTTTTAGTTCCAAGTTTTAGTCCCCGGGAAGTGATTTAGCGTGTCACTTATAGCGTTGTGATTTTTATGGTTTAGGAGCCAGTAATCCGCCGTTCAACTTCAGTTCCAGTCAGGTTGACCGGCACACCTGAAATCGGAATCCAGGTAAGATTAGTATAACAGTATGCATATGTAGATTACATGTTTAGCGTGCATGTAGGAAGCCTGCTAGATTACATTAGTTATGTATTTAGGCTTCGAACCATCCAACCCTGTCACGTCGGTACGAGTGGAGTATGACCGACGGCGGAGTATGACCGGCTCGACCGATCAGTCGACACTTGGTTGGTGGTTCGGTGCTATTGACCTATCCGTCGGTACAGGCTGGAGTATGACCAGCAGCCGGAGTATGACCGGTTCGACCGATCAGGAGGATACTTGTCAATAGTACCGTCCCCTGAACGTTCAAAACTCAGTACCATGTTGGACATGGCAGTAGTTGCTCAGTACCATGTTGGACATGGCAGTAGCGGGACTCTGTATCGTGTTGGACACGGCAGTTAATTATGTATGATAATATTATGCTTTTCTTACTGAGTCTGGCGACTCACAGTTTATGTTCATGTGTAGGTAAAGGCAAGGCTGTAGCTGATGGACCGTGAGCGAGCTTATGAGATTGTACATGTCGGGGCGGTTAGGCCTGGAGCGTACGATCCTCGGGACAGCACGGCTGAGATTTTTGTAACTGTCGTTAGACGACTTTATTTTGATGTAAAAGTTAAACAGTTAAAACGTTTGTAAATGATTTTATAAATCGGGATCCCGAGACTTTTATAATATGGTTTATAAGTTTAATTAAAAAGCAAAATTTTAATTAATCACGTTTTTCCATAAACCTCGTTGATTAGCAACGAGCTGCACAGTACGTTTAAAAATCACGTAATACGCCTAAGGTAGTTAGGGTGTTACATGATACGTCAAATAGTACGGAACCACCAACCTAAGTATCAGCCTAATCGGTCGAACCGGTCATACTCCGGCTGCTGGTCATGCTCCAGCCTGTACCGAGTGATACAGTGTCAGCCTAATCGGTCAAACTGGTCATACTCCAGCTGCTGGTCATACTCAAGCCTGTACCGACGTGACACAATCGGATGGTTCGAAGCCAACATACATATCTAATGTAATCTAACAGGCTTCCTACATGCACGCTAAACATGTAATCTACATATGCATACTGTTATACTAATCTTACCTCAATTCCGAATTCAGGTGTGCTGGTCAACCTGACTGGAACTATCTGCGCGGCGGATTACATGCTCCTAAATCATAAAAATCACAACACTATGAGTGATACACTAAATCACTTCCCGGGGACTTAAACTAGGAACTAAAAGTTTCCCTATCAATAAAAAGCATGGCAATACCCCAAATAACATAAAAACGAGGAAATCTAGGGTTCCTGAAATTTCCCCAACCGGTAGACCGGTTGCCCAACCGGAATTCCGGTTCTGGGAATTTTCAAAACCCATCCGGAATTCCGGATGCACAACCAGAATTCCGGTTCCTCGCAGGCAGAATATCAAAAATTCACACAATGCTCAAATCTAATCCAAACAACCTTAAACCTTTCAGACCTGTTCTATAGGACCCAAATAACATTTCTAAAGCAACTACACAGTCCAGAACACACATAAACCAAAAATGCCATTAAAGCTCCAAGCTTTGAGTTCAAACTCAAACTTGGTTAAATACAACTGACATGCATCCAAATCTGATCAAACCTACTTAAACATGCATATAAAAGCCTTTGAAAACACAAAAATTCGACCTCAACAAACACAGCAACAAAACTCACAAATCCACTTTGAAAACTCAAGCTTTTTCGTAGAAAAAACCATAACTCAAGCAACCTAACTATCATGCATTACTAACAGCTCAAATATCCTCAATTTAACATGCTTAAATCTCTGAAAACAACAATAAAATCACAGCAGCAACAACCACTTAAACTATGCATGCAACCTCATCTTTTTCAACATTTTCCATAATTTACAAAAGGGAAAGGTTTAGAAACCTTACCAAAGCTTGAAGAACACTAGATTGAAGGACAAAGAGCTTGAAAATTAAGAAATCCCAGCTCTAGAAACACCCTACCAGCCGAGAGAGAGAGAGAGGAAAAGAGAGCTTTGAAATTTTCTATTTTTCTCTAAGTTTGAAAATTTGAATAAATGAAATAAAATGCCACTTAACTCATTTAACTTCAGCCAAAATAATAACCAATTAAACATATATTTTTCAATTATTAAGCCACAAAAAGACAAACTAACAATGGGGCAAAATGACCATTTTGCCCCTTCACACTAAAATTACATGAATAACACTAAAGGGGTATTTTGGGAACTTCTAAATTCCCGGCCATTCCCGACATTCCCAAAGTCTAATAAACCGTCCCAAACTACTAACATACTAAGTTGTGATTTTACTGAGCCAAACACCGAGTTCCATGTTACCAGGCACCGGAAATGCAACATTATGAAAACTACTAAATGACACAAAAATGCACCTCTGAATTCAACAATAAAAGTATAAATAATTATTTAAATAGCTATAAATAATTTCATAATTAATCATGATTAACTGCTAATTTCCAAATTAAACTAAGCGGTCTTTACAACTATTCCCCCCTTAAAAAGATTTCGTCCCCGAAATCTAACCTGAATAACTCTGGATATTGAGCTCTCATATCTGACTCTAGGTCCCAGGTGGCTTCCTCCACCTTGCTGTTTCTCCAGAGAACTTTGACCAATGCTATGGTCTTATTCTGAAGGACTTTATCCTTTCTACCCAGGATCTGCACTGGTTGTTCTTCGTATGACATTTCTGGCTGCAGTTCTAGGCTCTCATAACTGAGTATATGAGAGGGATCTGAAATGTATTTTCTCAACATCGAGACATGGAATACGTTGTGAACTTCTGATAAAGCTGGAGGCAACGCTAACCGGTATGCCACTTGACCTATCTTCTCGAGAATCTCGAAAGATCCTGTAAATCTAGGGCATAACTTGCCTCTTTTCCCGAAACGTTTGATCCCCTTCATCGGAGATACCAGCAAGAACACATGGTCCCCTACTTGGAACTCAACATCTCTGCGTTTCGGATCTGCATAACTTTTTTGTCTACTCTGTGAGGCAAGCATTCTAGCTTTTATCTTCTCTATTGCCTCATTGGTCCGCTGCACTGACTCTAGACCTAAGTATTTTCTCTCCCCTGTTTCATCCCAATGGATGGGAGATCTACATTTCCTACCGTATAACAGTTCATAGGGAGCCATCCCTATCGTACTCTGATAACAATTGTTCTAACAAAATTCTATCAATGATAGATATTTATTCCAAGAGCCTTCAAAATCCATAACACAGGCTCGTAACATGTCCTCCAATATCTGAATTGTCCTTTCGGACTGTCCATCTGTCTGAGGATGGAATGCTGTACTGAATTTCAACTCTGTACCCATTGCTCGTTGGAAACTCTGCCAAAATTTGGAGGTGAACTTCGGATCCCTATCCGAAACTATAGACTTCGGTACCCCGTGAAGTCTTACAATCTCTCTGACATACAATTCTGCCAACTGATCCACTGTAAATGTTGTTCTAACAGGCAGAAAATTAGCAGATTTCGTGAATCGATCCACCACTACCCAGATGGAATCAAACAAACCCGTGGTTCTAGGTAACCCGACCACGAAATCCATCGTGATATCTTCCCACTTCCATTCTGGTAGGGTTAAAGGCTGCAACAACCCTTCTGGTCTCTGATGTTAAGCCTTAATCTGCTGACAAGTGAGGCACCTCGATACGAATTCTACAAAATTCTTCTTCATACCGCTCCACCAGAATTACGGTTTAAGATCTTGGTACATCTTAGTGGTGCCGGGATGCAGAGAATAAGGGGTAGAATGAGCCTCCTCAAAGATCTCATTCCTGAGTTCCACACTATTCGAAACACAAACCCTAGCTTTATACAGAAGCATCCCGTTGTCTGACCCTGAAAAAGTCCCTGGCTTGTCCCGCCAAAACCTCATCTCTGATCTTCACCAACTCTGGATCAGTCATCTGAGCGGCTTTAATTCTTTCTAACAGATCAGATTGCAGCGTTAAGTTGTGAAGCTGACCTACCACAAACTCAATGCCGGATCTAACCATATCCTCTGCTAGCTGAGGCGAGATCTGAACCATGCAAGCTACCTGCCCGGGACCCTTTCTGCTCAGGGCATCGGCCACTACATTGGCCTTCCCAGGGTGATAGAGAATTTCACAGTTGTAATCTTTGACTAATTCGAACCAACGTCTCTGTCTCATGTTCAAATCTTCCTGAGTAAAGAAATACTTGAGACTTTTATGGTCGGTATAGATTTCACACCTTTCTCCGTAAAGGTAATGCCGCAAAATCTTCAATGCAAAAACTACCGCGGCCAACACTAGATCACGAGTCGGGTATCGCTGTTCATAATCCTTTAACTGTCGGGAAGCATAAGCGATGACCCGATCGGCTTGCATCAACATACACCCCAGACCCTGTCTGGATGCATCACAATAAACTACAAACTTCTCATTGTCTGAAGGCAAAGCTAGCACTGGAGCGGTAATCAACCTCTGTTTCAGCTCCTGAAAAACTAGCTTCGCACTTGTCTGACCAGACAAACCGCTGATTCTTCTTTGTAAGTTCGGTTAGGGGCATTGAAATTTTTGAAAACCCTTCCACGAACCTACGATAATACCCAGCTAAACCCAAGAAGCTTCTAATCTCTGTCACTGTCTTCGGTCTCGGCCAATCTCTGGCGGATTCTATCTTCCCGGGATCCACCTTGATCCCATCTTTGCTCACAATATGCCCTAAGAAGGACACCTGAGATAGCCAAAATTCATATTTCTGGAATTTGGCGTAGAACTTGTGTTCCCGAAGCCGTTGCGGTACCATCTGAAGATGTAATTCATGCTCCTCTTCTGACTGAGAGTACACAAGGTTGTCGTCGATAAACACAATCACACAAATATCGAGGAAATCCTTGAATACTCTATTCATCAAATCCATAAACGCTGCAGGAGCATTGGTTAGTCCAAACGACATAACCAGAAATTCACAATGTCCATACCTAGTATGGAAAGCCGTCTTCGGAATGTCCTCCTCTCGGATTCTCAACTGATGATAACCCGAGCGGAGATCAATCTTAGAAAAGACCGTCTTCCCCTGAAGCTGATCGAACAAATCATCGATCCTAGGTAATGGATATTTACTCTTCACTGTCAGCTTGCTCAATTCTCTATAATCAATGCACCTCCTCATAGTTCCATCTTTCTTCTTAACCAATAAAACCGGGGCTCCCCAGGGTGACACACTAGGCCGAAAAAACCCTATGTCAAGCAACCCCTGGAGCTGAATCTTTAATTCCTTAAGTTCAGCTGGAGCCATTCTATATGGAGCCTTGGAAACCGGTTCCAACCCTGGTGCCAAATCTATCACGAAGTCAATCTCCCGCTGAGGTGGTAACCCAGGAAGTTCTTCGGGAAAAACATCTAAAAATTCCCGAACCACCTTGATGTCCTCTGGCCGAATGGTATCTGGCCGAGTGGTGTCCACCACCACGGCCAGAAACCCTCAACAACCGCCATGCAATAATTCTCTAGCTGACATGGCCGAAATCACCGGGATCCGAGATCCCCGAACTGAACTAAACACAAAAGGTTCTTCACTTTCCGGTTGGAAGATCACCATCTTCCTTTTGCAATCAATACTCGCCAAATATTTAGATAGGAAATCCATTCCTAAAATAATATCGAACTCTACTAAGCTCATCTCTATCAAGTCACTTAACTCTCTACCATCTATTCTGATCGGCATATACCTAATCCACCTTTTGGAGATAACTAATTCTCCGCCAGGTAATAGGGTTCCAAACTTTGATTCATATCTATCATATGGTCTATCAAATTTACTAAAGACTCTGGCTGCCACATAAGAATGTGTAGCCCCAGAATCAAACAGTACTGAGTAATACGAGTTATTAACAGAAAGCTGACCTGTTACAACTGAGGGGCTTGCATCTGCATCCAGCCTGAGTGATCTGAACACCCTAGCCGGAGTGGGTATCGCCCGAGCCCTCGGTGCCTCTGAGCGGAGCTGGGGACAATCCCTCTTGAAGTGTCCGGGCATGCCACAGTGAAAGCATCCCTGACCTTTGCATTTACCCAGATGGTGCCTTTTGCAGCTGGGGCACTCGGGATAGGAGAACCGGGTCTCTGCACCACCAGGACGACTACCTCTATTCTGGTTCCCCCGGAACCTCTTGTTCTGACTCGAGCCATCGGATGCAGTGGATGCTCTCCTCTTCTGGTCCATGGCCGAACCACTACTTCCCCTGCTAAAGCCTGAAGCAGGAGGGGTAGGAGACCCGCCACTCGCCGGAGTACTAGCTGACTTCGACATACACCCAACTGCGCCCTCAGCTCGCAGTGCCTTCTCCACCATCTCAGCATAGGTGGTCTTGTCGTCAATGGTGATCTTCAAGTCATGTTTAATCTTCACATTTAACCCGTCCAGGTACTTCTCTTTCTTGCTGAAGTCGGTTTGCACTATTCCCGAGGCTAACCTCGCCAACCGGTCGAACTGAGTAGTATACTCGGTCACGCTCATATTCTCCCGCTGGGTCAGCCTAATCGGTCGAACTGGTCATACTCCAACTGCTGGTCATACTCCAGCCTGTACCGACGTGACACAGTCGGATGGTTCGAAGCCAACATACATATCTAATGTAATCTAACAGGCTTCCTACATGCACGCTAAACATGTAATCTACATATGCATACTATTATACTAATCTTACCTCAATTCCGAATTCAGGTGCCGGTCAACCTGACTGGAACTATCTGCGTAGCGGATTACAGGCTCCTAAATCATAAAAATCACAACACTATGAGTGATACACTAAATCACTTCCCGCGGACTTAAACTAGGAACTAAAAGTTTCCCTATCAATAAAAAGCATGGCAATACCCCAAATAACATAAAAACAAGGAAATCCAGGGTTCCTGAAATTTCCCCAACCGGTAGACCGGTTGCCCAACCGGAATTCCGGTTCTGTGAATTTTCAAAACCCATTCGGAATTCCGGATGCACAACCGGAATTCCGGTTCCTCGCAAGCAGAATATCAAAAATTCACACAATGCTCAAATCTAATCCAAACAACCTCAAACCTTCCAGACCTGTTCTATAGGACCCAAATAACATTTCTAAAGCAACTACACAGTCCAGAACACAGATAAACCAAATATGCCATTAAAGCTCCAAGCTTTGAGTTCAAACTCAAACTTGGTTAAATACAACTAACATGCATCCAAATCTGATCAAACCTACTTAAACATGCATATAAAAGCCTCTAAAAACACAAGAATTCGACCTCAACAAACACAGCAACAAAACTCACAAATCCACTTTGAAAACTCAAGCTTTTGCATAGAAAAAACCATAACTCAAGCAACCTAACTATCATGCATTACTAACAGCTCAAATATCCTCAATTTACCATGCTTAAATCTCTGAAAACAACAATAAAATCACAGCAGCAACAACCACTTAAACTATGCATGCAACCTCATCTTTTTCAACATTTTCCATAATTTACAAAAGGGAAAGGTTTAGAAACCTTACCAAAGCTTGAAGAACACTAGATTGAAGGAGAAAGAGCTTGAAAATTAAGAAATCCCAGCCCTAGAAACACCCTAAAAGCCGAGAGAGAGAGAGGAAAAGAGAGCTTTGAAATTTTCTATTTTTCTCTAAGTTTGAAAATTTGAATAAATGAAATAAAATGCAACTTAACTCATTTAACTTCAGCCAAAATAATAACCAATTAAACATATATTTTTCAATTATTAAGCCACAAAAAGACAAACTAACAATGGGGCAAAATGACCATTTTGCCCCTTCACACTAAAATTACATGAATAACACTGAAGGGGTATTTTTGGGAACTTCTAAATTCCCGGCCATTCCCGATATTCCCAAAGTCTAATAAACCGTCCCAAACTACTAACATACTAAGTTGTGATTTTACTAAGCCAAACACCGAGTTCCATGTTACCGGGCACCAGAAATTCAACATTATGAAAACTACTAAATGACATAAAAATGCACCTCTGAATTCAACAATAACAGTATAAATAATTATTTAAATAGCTATAAATAATTTCATAATTAATCATGATTAACTGCTAATTTTTAAATTAAACTAAGCGATCTTTACAACTATTCCCCCCTTAAAAAGATTTCGTCCCCGAAATCTAACCTGAATAACTCTGGATATTGAGCTCTCATATATGACTCTAGCTCCCAGGTGGCTTCCTCCACCTTGCTGTTTCTCCAGAGAACTTTGACCAATGCTATGGTCTTATTCTGAAGGACTTTATCCTTTCTATCCAGGATCTACACTGGCTGTTCTTCGTAAGACATTTCTGGCTGCAGTTCTAGGCTCTCATAACTGAGTATATGAGAGGGATCTGAAATGTATTTTCTCAACATCGAGACATGGAATACGTTGTGAACTGCTGATAAAGCTGGAGGCAACGCTAACCGGTATGCCACTTGACCTATCTTCTCGAGAATCTCGAAAGGTCCTGTAAATCTAGGGCATAACTTGCCTCTTTTCCCGAAACGTTTGATCCCCTTCATCGGAGATACCAGCAAGAACACATGGTCCCCTACTTGGAACTCAACATCTCTGCGTTTCGGATCTGCATAACTTTTTTGTCTACTCTGTGAGGCAAGTATTCTAGCTTTTATCTTCTCTATTGCCTCATTGGTCCGCTGCACTGACTCTAGACCTAAGTATTTTCTTTCCCCTGTTCATCCCAGTGGATGGGAGATCTACATTTCCTACCGTATAACAGTTCATAGGGAGCCATCCCTATCGTACTCTGATAACTTTTGTTTTAAGAAAATTCTATCAACAGTAGATATTTATTCCAAGAGCCTTCAAAATCCATAACACAGGCTCGTGACATGTCCTCCAATATCTGAATTGTCCTTTCGGACTGTCCATCTGTCTGAGGATGGAATGCTGTACAGAATTTCAGCTCTGTACCCATTGCTCGTTGCAAACTTTGCCAAAATTCGGAGGTGAACTTCGGATCCCTTTCCGAAACTATAGACTTCGGTACCCCGTGAAGTCTTACAATCTCTCTGACATACAATTCATCCAACTGATCCACTGTAAATGTTGTTCTAACAGGCAAAAAATTAGCAGATTTCGTGAATCGATCCACCACTACCCAGATGGAATCAAACAAACCTGTTGTTCTAGGTAACCCGACCACGAAATCCATCGTGATATCTTCCCACTTCCATTCCGGTAGGGTTAAAGGCTGCAACAACCCTGCTGGTCTCTGATGTTCAGCCTTAATCTGCTTACAAGTGAGGCACCTCGATACGAATTCTACCAAATTCTTCTTCATACCGCTCCACCAGAATTACGGTTTAAGATCTTGGTACATCTTAGTGGTGTCGGGATGCAAAGAATAAGGGGTAGAATGAGCCTCCTCAAAGATCTCATTCCTGAGTTCCACACTATTCGGAACACAAACCCTAGCTTTATACAGAAGCATCTCGTTGTTTGACACTGAAAAGTCCCTGGCTTGTCCCGCCAAAACCTCATCTTTGATCTTCCCCAACTCTGGATCAGTCATCTGAGCGGCTTTAATTCTTTCTAACAGATCAGATTGCAGCGTTAAGTTGTGAAGCTGACCTACCACAAACTCAATGCCGGATCTAACCATATCCTCTACTAGCTGAGGCGAGATCTGAACCATGCTAGCTACCTGCCCGGGACCCTTTCTGCTCAGGGCATCGGCCACTACATTGGCCTTCCCAGGGTGATAGAGAATTTCACAGTCATAATCTTTGACTAATTCCAACCAACGTCTCTGTCTCATGTTCTAATCTTTCTGAGTAAAGAGATACTTGAGACTTTTATGGTCGGTATAGATTTCACACCTTTCCCCGTAAAGGTAATGCCGCCAAATCTTCAATGCAAAAACTACCGCGACCAACTCTAGATCATGAGTGGGGTATCGCTGTTCATAATCCTTTAACTGTCGGGAAGCATAAGCGATAACCCGATCGGCTTGCATTAACACACACCCCAGACCCTGTCTGGATGCATCACAATAAACTACAAACTTCTCATTGTCTGAAGGCAAAGCTAGCACTGGAGCGGTAATCAACATCTGTTTCAGCTCCTGAAAACTAGCTTCGCACTTGTCTGACAAGACAAACCGCTGATTCTTCTTTGTAAGTTCGGTTAGGGGCATTGAAATTTTTGAAAACCCTTCCACGAACCTACGATAATACCCAGCTAAACCCAAGAAGCTTCTAATCTCTGTCACTGTCTTCGGTCTCGGCCAATCTCTCTCGGATTCTATCTTCCCAGGATCCACCTTGATCCCATCTTTGCTCACAATATGCCCTAAGAAGGACACCTGAGATAGCCAAAATTCATATTTTTGGAATTTGGTGTAGAGCTTGTGTTCCCGAAGCCGTTGCAGTACCATCTGAAGATGTAATTGATGCTGCTCTTCTGACTGAGAGTACACAAGGATGTCATCGATAAACACAATCACACAGATATCGAGGAAATCCCTGAATACTCTATTCATCAAATCCATAAATGCTGCAGGAGCATTGGTTAGTCCAAACGACATAACCAGAAATTCATAATGTCCATACCTAGTATGGAAAGCCGTCTTCGGAATGTCCTCCTCTCGGATTCTCAACTGATGATAACCCGAGCGGAGATCAATCTTAGAAAAGACCGTCTTCCCCTGAAGCTGATCGAACAAATCATTGATCCTAGGTAATGGATATTTACTCTTCACTGTCAGCTTGTTCAATTCTCTGTAATCAATGCACCTCCTCATAGTTCCATCTTTCTTCTTAACGAATAAAACCGGGGCTCCCCAGGGTGACACACTAGGCCGAATAAACCCTATGTCAAGCAACCCCTGGAGCTGAATCTTTAATTCCTTAAGTTCAGCTGGAGCCATTCTATATGGAGCCTTGGAAACCGGTTCCACCCCTGGTGCCAAATCTATCACGAAGTCAATCTCCCGCTGAGGTGGTAACCCAGGAAGTTCTTCGGGAAAAACATCTTAAAATTCCCGAACCACCTTGATGTCCTCTGGCCGAATGGTATCTGGCCGAGTGGTGTCCACCACCACGGCCAGAAACCCTAAACAACCGCCATGCAATAACTCTCTAGCTGACATGGCCGAAATCACCGGGATCCGAGATCCCCGAACTGAACCAAACACAAAAGGTTCTTCACTTTCCGGTTGGAAGATCACCATCTTCCTTTTGCAATCAATACTCGCCGAATATTTAGATAGGAAATCCATTCCTAAAATAATATCGAACTCTACTAAGCTCATCTCTATCAAGTCACTTAACTCTCTACCATCTATTCTGATCGGCATAGACCTAATCCACCTTTTGGAGATAACTAACTCTACGCCAGGTAATAGGGTTCCAAACTTTGATTCATATCTATCATACGGTCTATCAAATTTACTAAAGACTCTGGCTGCCACATAAGAATGTGTAGCCCCAGAATCAAACAGTATTGAGTAATACGAGTTATTAACAGAAAGCTGACCTATTACAACTGAGGGGCTGGCATCTGCATCAGCCTGAGTGATGGCGAACACCCTAGCTGGAGTGGGTATCGCCGGAGCCCTCGGTGCCTCTGAGCGGAGCTGGGGACAATCCCTCTTGAAGTGTGTCTGGGCATGCCACAGTGAAAGCATCCCTGACCTTTGCATTCACCCAGATGGTGCCTTTTGCAGCTGGGGCACTCGGGATAGGAGAACCGAGTCTCTGCACCACCAGGACGACTATCTCTACTCTGGTTCCCCCGGAACCTCTTGTTCTGACTCGAGCCATCGGATGCAGTGGATGCTGTCTTCTTCTGGTCCATGGCCGAACCACTACTCCCCCTGCTAAATCCTGAAGCAGGAGGGGTAGAGCCCCGCCACTCGCCGGAGTACTAGCTGACTTCGACATACACCCAACTGCGCCCTTAGCTCGCAGTGCCTTCTCCACCATCTCAGCATAGGTGGTCTTGTCGTCAGTGGTGATCATCAAGTCATGTTTAATCTTTGGATTTAACCCGTCCAGGTACTTCTCTTTCTTGCTGAAGTTGGTTGGCACTATTCCCGAGGCTAACCTCGCCAACCGGTCGAACTGAGTATTATACTCGGTCACGCTCATATTCTCCCGCTGGGTCAGGTGGGTGAACTCTTTCCCAGGTCATGGTAGTGACGTCATGGATCTGAGACACCATGTCCCATCGGACAAGAGCGTCTTCTTGGAACTGGAAAGTGGCACACACCACTTTGTAATTCCCGGTGACACCCATAAAGTTCAGAATTTTGGTGAGCACCGTTAGCCACTGTTCGGCCTTCATCACATCTGGACCTCCCAGAAAGAATGGAGGTGCTTGCTTCCAAAACCGTTCATACAAAGGTTCCATTTGGTTGGCCGCCACAACTATTTCGGCCTGACCAGCAGGGACAGGTGCCACTGGAACTACTGGCACAGGCACTGCAAGAACCCCCTGCTTCCTCAATCTCTGAATCTCGAGGTCTTGCTCTTCAATTCTGGCTTGCATTTCAGCAAACCTAACCTCCCAATTCTGGGCTCCCTGATCGGCTTGGGGAGCCTGGGCAGCCTGTGGCGGGTTCTCAACATCCCGACCACGGGCCCTGCCCCTGGGACCTCTACCTCGGCCCCTAGCTGGCATGGGAAACTGAGCTCCCTGACCTTGATTCGACCCCTCTGAATTGCCCTGACTCCTGGTAGTCCGCCTGGCGTCCATCAAGTCGGAACTGCCTGCGAAACCAAGAGTTGGCATATCAGGTCGAATTCAAAGAGAGCTTACTAATACCGCTTAATTTGGAAATTAAAAACGAAACATGCGCCTATTCTACTATCAGGCTACTAACATGCTTCCTATCAGGCTTTTCTTATTTTAGAATAAATAATAAGCTACTAAAGCAATAAAAGCTTACTGAACCGTAGAACGAGCTAACTGCTAATGATGATTGTACATGCCGTTACAATCTTCGGAAGACAACCTGGCGGCTCTAATACCAAATTGTAACACCCTAACTAGCATAGGCGTATTACGTGATTTTTAAACATACTGTGCAGCTCGTTGCCAATCAACGAGGTTTATGGAAAACGTGATTAATTAAAATTTTTGCTTTTTAATTAAACTTGTAAAATATTTATACAAAATACTCGGGATCTCGACTACAAAACCATTTACAAAAGTTTACTGTCTATACAAAATATTTATCGCTTAGCGACTAGTTATAAAAATAGCCTCGCTGTCCCGATGATCGTACGGTCCAGGCCTAACCGCCCCGACATGTACAATCTTCACCGGCTCGCTCACGGTCCATAAGCTCTAGCCTTGCCCTTACCTACACATAAACATAGCACTGGGAGTCCACAAACTCAGTAAGAAAAGCATAATAATACTCATACATAAATCACGATCTTGATCAGACGCCCATACCCCTGACCATAACCCTAAATGCCGTGTCCAACACGATACTGAGTCCCCCTAACTGCCGTGTCCAACACGGTACTGAGTTCTGAACGTTCATAGGGACGGTACTATTGACAAGTAACAGCCTAATCGGTCGAACCGGTCATACTCCGACTGCTGGTCATACTCCAGCCTGTACCGACGTGTTACAGTATCAGCCTAATCGGTCGAACTGGTCATACTCCAGCTGCTGGTCATACTCCAACCTGTAACGACGTGATACGTCAAATAGTACGGAACCACCAACCTAAGTATCAGCCTAATCGGTCGAACCGGTCATACTCCGGCTGCTGGTCATACTCCAGCCTGTACCGACGTGATACAGTGTCAGCCTAATCGGTCGAACTGGTCATACTCCAGCTGCTGGTCATACTCCAGCCTGTACCGACGTGACACAGTCGGATAGTTCGAAGCCAACATAGATATCTAATGTAATCTAACAGGCTTCCTACATGCACGCTAAACATGTAATCTACATATGCATACTGTTATACTAATCTTACCTCAATTCCAAATTCAGGTGTGCCGATCAACCTGACTGGAACTATCTGCGCGGCGGATTACAGGCTCCTAAATCATAAAAATCACAACACTATGAGTGATACGCTAAATCACTTCCCGGTGACTTAAACTAGGAACTAAAGTTTCCCTATCAATAAAAATCATGGCAATACCCCAAATAACATAAAAACGAGGAAATCTAGGGTTCCTGAAATTTCCCCAACCGGTAGACCGGTTGCCCAACCGGAATTCCGGTTCTGGGAATTTTCAAAACCCATCCGGAATTTCGGATGCACAATCGGAATTCCGGTTCCTCATAGGCAGAATATCAAAAATTCACACAATGCTCAAATCTAATCCAAACAACCTCAAACCTTTCAGACCTGTTCTATAGGACCCAAATAACATTTCTAAAGCAACTACACAGTCCAGATCACACATAAACCAAAAATGCCATTAAAGCTCCAAGCTTTGAGTTCAAACTCAAACTTGGTTAAATACAACTAACATGCATCCAAATCAGATCAAACCTACTTAAACATGCATATAAAAGCCTCTGAAAACACAAGAATTCGACCTCAACAAACACAGCAACAAAACTCACAAATCCACTTTGAAAACTCATGCTTTTGCATAGAAAAAACCATAACTCAAGCAACCTAACTATCATGCATTACTAACAGCTCAAGCAACCTAAACATATATTTTTCAATTATTAAGCCACAAAAAGACAAACTAACAATGGGGCAAAATGACCATTTTGCCACTTCACACTAAAATTACATGAATAACACTAAAGGGGTATTTTTGGGAACTTCTAAATTCTCGGCCATTCCCGACATTCCCAAAGTCTAATAAACCGTCCCAAACTACTAACATACTAAGTTGTGATTTTACTGAGCCAAACACCGAGTTCCATGTTACCGGGCACCGGAAATGCAACATTATGAAAACTACTAAATGACATAAAAATGCACCTCTAAATTCAACAATAACAGTATAAATAATTATTTAAATAGCTATAAATAATTTCATAATTAATCATGATTAACTGATAATTTCCAAATTAAACTAAGCGGTCTTTACAAAAGAATTCCAAGAGAAAAGAATTCACCCATTTGACTCAGAAAGAAAACATGAGCGTTACTGAGTATACGACTCAGTTTGATCGTTTGGTGAGGGGTGCCTCGGGCATTGTGCCAACCGATTTCAGTAAAAAGGAGAAGTACCTGTTGGATATTATTTTACCAGGATCTTAGATCTACTCACAAGTATGTTGTTTAAACGCCCTAAATATGAACTTTCTAAAATGATAAATTAAACACATATAAAGTTAAGAAAACCTTACATTGATGCAGCAGAATTAATGTCTCCTTCCGCTAAGATCTCTAACCCTTGTATCCTTTCTGTAGCAGAGTATAATCAAGATCTGAGCCCGAATGTCCTTCTTCTTTGAGTTTGATCATTCACAGTCTTCCAATCTATGATTGAGTTACTGCTTGCTGTGTGTGGGCCACTCACTCTTCCACTAGGGTCACGAAATTTAGAAGAGGAAAAGAGAGAAGGGGTTTCGGCCAGGTATAGAAACTATGGCTCAGTTTTTCTAAAGAGAGAAATTTCTGTCAAAAGATATTATGAAAACTTGTGTTTTGACTGACCCATCACTTTCTATTTATAGGCAACTACTAGGTTTAGGTTAGGAATTATTTGGCATTAAAATAATGAAAATATTAATTTGAAATTCCACAAATAGTGGCCGGCCATGGTGTTAATGGGCCCCACTTAATTTTGCAGTTTTATCAAATTTTATTTCTATTTTCTCAAAAATGCCAATTTTCCAATTCTAACCTTTTAAATGCCAAAACTAATTATTTAATAACTAAGATAGATTATTAAATAATATTGTCATTTAATTTAATTATTAACTAGACATATAAAGTCCATCAATAAATAAATAAACCTAGAATCTCTTTTCTTTACAATTTCACCCCTGCTTAGTGAAAATTCACAAATTAGACATAGTCTAACTTTAGAATTATAATTGACTAATCACAAATCAATTATTGAGTCTTACAAGCAGAATGTTCTCAACTAGAATGGGGACCATGGATCTATATGCTGAGCTTCCAATAAGTGAACCAAATTTACCAAGTAAATTCCTACTTATTAATTCTTCGTTGAATCCACTCTTAGAACTTAGAATTGTGCTCTCAGACTTATATAGAGCATATTATATGTTCCACGATATCAATATGCTATCTCATTTAACCATTGTTATAATCTTATTGTGATTTAAAGATCCTCTATATAGATGATCTACATCGAGATGGGATTTCTTTACCGTTCTCACCCCTCAATGTATTTTGCCCCTTAAAACACTTAGCTACCAGTAAATGGTGTTTAGTGATCTAGTAATTAGTAAGTTAAACAAGAGCTCATCCATTTACTTCTATTTGCTAAGCTCGAAGGGAATCATCACTTGACTTCTATACACCAGTAGAAGCTATAGATTCCATATTTATGTTCAGCACTCCCACTTAATCATACTATCATGTTCCCAAAATATACGTATCACCCTGACCTAAAAGTAGGCTTAACTAATAAATCAAAGAACATGAATAGCACTCCTGAGTTGAGCCTAAGCATATCAAGATTTAGATTCTTTTAATCTTAAGATCAACTACTGATATTGACTTGGAAAGATATATATAACGGTAAGTTTGTAATATCTTAACTTAGATGCAATATCGCTCAAGTCCAATGTATACTCCATACATTCGAAACTTGTATACTTTACTAATGTCCTGGAAAGAACATAACACTTACTCCAAGTGTAAGTACACATCATCCCTGATTATCACATTAGTGTAAATCCAATAACACTGATGAAACAGGGACCAAGTCTTTTGATTCATATGATCACAATCACATTCCACTGTGTTGACGATACTGTAATTGTGAATAAACATATGATCTGGATATAACTGATTCTGTGTGTAAGTGTAATAAACATATTAAACCATTTGCATGTAGAATTCATGCAAGCATCAATCACTTCAAATTTCTTATATTGATAACTAATCAGATTGTAAAGAGTTTTATTTAGGGCATAAAACCCAACAAACTCCCACTTGCACTAACATAAAACAAACTGTGCAAATAGGTCAATCTGATGTCTTGATCTTTAGATCAAGTGTACTATATTTGAATCCACCCAAATTTCTGGAAACTAGTTCATAAATTAACTTATGAAACATCCTTTACTATATGCTTTACTCATCAAGGGATACTGAAATCTTAACTCTTTTAAAAGTACATCTGAATTAACAGAAGACATATCTCTCGTATTTTAAAATATAGAATTGAGATAATACAGTGTAGACTTTTCTTCAACAATATAACTTTCTTGGATTTTCGAATTCACAAAGTTATAGTTCTTCTCTGGTAGAGCTTGAATTATTATAGAATAATTCCTCCACCCCCAAAGTAACAACCATCTCAAGAATTTCGAATGAGTTGGTGAGATACAAGGACAACTACTACACAGTTCCTTAATATCTAATGTATAGATCACTTTCATAAATCTTTCTTGAATATCTTCTAATGTTCCCTATTTGATTACATCTCAGATAGCTCCCACTCAATAGCAGATGTTTGGTTAAATAATACTTTTAACCTCTGATTGTTTGGAGAGTTACCTAGTTGTGACTCTTGTATTAGTCTGAAACTTTAACTCAAGACTAAGTCATCAACATAGCAGACTAGTATTTGAAGTGAAAAATACATGCCAGAGATAAAGTAATCAAAATTAAGATACCATAAAATTTCATGAGGATTAAGAATTCTAGGTTCAAGTCATTCGAATAGACTGAACTAGAGTTCTCTATCTTATTCTCATAATTCTGATAAGTTATACCTATCCATGTGTATTGTAAAGACCGCTTAATTTAATTTGAAAATTAGTAGTTAATTATGTTTAATTATGGAAAATTATTTATAGCTATTTAAATAATTATTAGCAGTTATTATTGAATTCTAAAATGCCTTATATGTCATTTAGTGATTTTCATAATTTTGTATTTCCGGTGCCCGGTAACGTGGAACTCGGTGTTTGGCTCAGTAAAATCACAACTTAGTATGTTAGTATTTTGGGGCAGTTTATTAGACATTGGGAATGTCGGGATTGGCCGGGAATTTATAATTTCCCAAAAATACCCCTTTAATGGCTTTTATGTCATTTTAGTGTGGAGGGGCAAAATGGTCATTTTGCCCCAATGATATTTTGTCCTTTAGTGGACATTTTGTGATGAAATTATATGTTTATTAATGTTAATTATTTGCTGAAATAAAGGTTTGGTTTGCATGCTTTCTCTCTTTTATTCAAAGTTTCAAAGTTAGAAAAAACTAGAAAAAAAAAAACAAAGCCATTTCCTCTCTAGCCTCTCTCTCTCTTTCGGCCTCATTGTGCAGCAAGGGTTCTTGAATTTTTCCTTGTGATTTCAACTGTTTTTGGTGTTCTAATCAAGCTAGGTTAGCTTCTAATCATTTCTTCTTTTAGTTTGTTGAAAATTATGAAAAAAATGAAGAATGCATGTATGGTTTGATGTTGTTGCTGTTGTTAGTTGTTGTTGTTGTTTCTATGATTAAAATGCTTGAATTGATTGGATTAGATAGGCTGAAATGCATGTTAGTTGCTTTTGTTCTAGTTTGAGAAGTTTTGGTTCAAAAGCTTTAGTTTTCAAAGAAAAATGATGAAGTTTCTTGCTGTAGTTGTTGTTGTTGGTTAAATGTGTTTTCTGGAGTTTTATGATGTTGAAATATGTTGAGTTATGCTTGATCTAGTGGCTTTTTTGGAGGATTAGTCAAGTTTTGAGTTTTAGAGCTCAATCTTGAACCTCCAATGGTGAAATGAGTTTTTGTGGTTGAAGCTCGGTTTTTATGCTTTGGATTTATTCCTAGGGGTATCTAGAACAGGTCTGGAAGATTTGATATGCTTTGGGTTCGAATTGATGGAGTTATGAATTTTTGAGTTTGCTCTGCGGGGAACCGGAATTCTGGTTGTGCATCCGGAATTCCGGATGGGGTTCTGAAATTCCCAGAACCGGAATTCCGGTTGGGCAACCGGTCTGCCGGTTGGGTGATTTTCAGGAACCCTAGATTTTCTCGTTTTTATGTTATTTGGTGTATTGCCATGCTTTTTATCGATAGGGAAACTTTTAGTTTCTAGTTTATGTCCCCAGGAGGTGATTTAGCGTATCACTTAATAGTGTTTTGATTGTTATGGTTTAGGAGCCTGTAAACCGCCGTGCAGTTCGTTCCACTCAGGTTGACCGGCACATCTGAATTCGGAATTGAGGTAAGATTAGTATAACAGTATGCATATATATTACATGTTTAGCCTGCATGTTAGGAAGCCTGTTAGATTACATTAGATATGTATGTTGGCTTCGTACCATGTGACTATTTCACATCGGTTCGGCTAGAGTATGACTAGCCACTGGAGTATGACCAGTATACCGAGTATAGGCTGATACTAGGGTTAGTGGTACAGTGCTATGTGACCGTATCACATCAGTTAGGCTAGAGTATGACTAGCAGCTGGAGTATGACCAGTGAACCGAGTATAGGCTGATACTGTAACACATCGGTACAGGCTAGAGTATGACTAGCAACTGGAGTGTGACAAGTGTACCGAGTATAGGCTGTTACTTGTCAATAGTACCGTCTTATGAACGTTCGGGACTTAGTATCGTGTGGGACACGACAGTTAGGGTTATGGTCAGGGGTATGGGCGTCTGATCATAACCCGAGATTTATGTATGTTTATGATTTATGCTTTTCTTACTGAGTCTGTCGACTCACAGTGCTATGTTTATGTGTAGGTAAGGGCAAGGCTAAAGCTGAAGAACCGTGTGAGCGAGCCGGTGAAGATTGTACATGTCGGGGAGGTTAGGCCTGGAGCGTACGATCCTCGGGACAACAGTGCTTTTTGTAATTAGTCGCTAGGCGACAAGTATTTTGTTTAGTCAGTGAACTTTTGTAAAGTGTTTTGTAATCGGGATCCCGATTATTTTTGTATAAATATTTTATGAGTTTAATTAAAAAGCAAAAATTTTTATTATTCACGATTTCCATAAACCTCGTTGATTAGCAACGTGCTGCACATTATGTTTAAAAATCACGTAATAGGCCTATGCTAGTTAGGGTGTTACAATTTTGTATCAGAGCCGCCTGGTTGTCTTCCGAAGATCGTCACGACATGTACAATCATCATCAGCAGTTAGCTCGTTCTACGGTTCAATAAGCTTTTATTGCTTTAGTAGCTTATTAATTTTTATGAAATAAGAAAAGCCTGATAGGAAGCATGTTAGCAGCCTGATAGTAGAATAGGCGCATGTTTTTAATTTCAAAATTAAGCGGCATTAGTAAGCTCTCTTTGATCATGACCTGATGTGCCAACTCTTGGTTTCGCAGGCGGTTTAGACTAGATGGACGCCAGGCGGAACACCAGGAGCCAGGGCAACTTAGTAGGGTTAAATCAGGGTCAGGGAGCTCAGTTTCCCCCGCACGCTAGGGGCCGTGGTAGAGGTCCCAAGGGCAGGGTTCGTGGTCTGGGTGATGATAACCCGCCACAGGCTGCCCAAGACGATCAGGAAGCCTAGAATTGGGAGACTAGGTTTGCTGAAATGCAAGCCAGGATAGAGGAACAAGATCTTGAGATACAGAGATTGAGGCAGCAGGGGGCTCCTGCAGTGCCTGTGCCAGAAGTTCCAGTGGCACCCACCCCTGCTGCTCAGGCCGAGATAGCGGTAGCGGCGAACTGAATGGAACCTCTGTATGAAAGGTTCAGGAAGCAGGCACCTCCAGTTTTTTTGGAAGGTCCGGACGTCATGAGAGCCGAACAGTGGCTGACGGTGATAACCAAGATAGTGAACTTTATGGGTGTCACCGGAAATGACAGGGTGCTGTGTGCCACCTTCCAATTCCAAGAAGACGCTCTAGTCTGGTGGGACACGGTATCTCAGATTCATGATGTCACCACCATGACCTGGGAAAGGTTCCAAGAACTCTTCAATGCCAAGTATTATAACGAGGCAGTTAGAAGTGCCAAGAGGAAAGAGTTCACCCACCTGACCCAGTGAGAAAATATGAGCGTGACTGAGTATACCACCCAGTTCGATCGGTTGGCGAGGTTGGCCTCGGGAATAGTGCCAACCGATTTCAGTAAGAAGGAAAAGTATCTGGACGGATTAAATGTGAAGATCAAACATGACCTTATGATCACCACCGAGGACAAAACCACCTATGCTGAGATGGTGGAGAAGGCACTACGAGCTGAGGGCGCAGTTGGATGTATGTCGGAGTCGGCTAGTACTCCAGTGAGTGGCGGGGCTCCTACCCCTCCTGCATCAGGCTTATGCAGGGGAGGTAGTGGTTCGGCCGTGGATCAGAAGAGGAGAACATCCACTGCATCTGGTGGCTCGAGTCAAAATAAGAGGTTTCGGTGGAACCAGAGTAGAGGCAACCGTCAGGGTGGTGGTGAGACCCGGTTTTCGTACCCAGAGTACCCCAGTTGCAAAAGGCACCATCTGGGTGAGTGCAGAGGTCAGGGATGCTTTCAGTGTGACATGCCCGGACACTACAAGAGGGATTGTCCCCAGCTCCGATTAGAGGCACCGAGGGCTCCGGCGAGACCCACTCTAGCTAGGGTGTTCGCCATCACGCAGGCTGATGCAGATGCCAGCCCCTCATTTGTAACAGGTCAGCTTTCGGTTAATAACTCATATTACTCAGTGCTGTTTGATTCTGGGGCCACACATTCTTATGTGGCAGCCAAAATCTTTAGTAAATTGGATAGACCGTGTGATAGTTATGAATCAGGGGTTGGAACCCTATTACCTGGCAGAGAGTTAGTTATCTCCAAAAGGTGGATTAGGTCTATGCCGATCAGAATAGAAGGTAGAGAGTTAAGTGCTAACTTGATAGAGATGAGCCTAGTAGATTTCGATATTATTTTAGGAATGGATTTCCTATCTAAATACTCAGCTAGTATTGATTGCAAGAGGAAGATGGTGATCTTCCAACCGGAAAGTGAAGAACCTTTTGTGTTTGTTGGTTCGGTTCGGGGATCTCGGATCCCAGTGATTTCAGCCATGTCAGCTAAGGAATTACTGCATGGAGGTTGTTTAGGGTTTCTAGTTGTGGTGATGGACACAACTCGACCAGATACCATTCGGCCAGAGGACATCGAGGTGGTTCGGGAATTTCTAGATGTTTTTCCCGAAGAACTTCCAAGGTTACCACCTCAGCGGGAGATTGATTTCGTTATAGATTTGGCACCTGAAGTGGAACCAGTTTCCAAGGCTCCGTATAGAATGGCTCCAGCTGAACTTAAGGAATTAAAGATTCAGCTTCAGGGGTTGCTTGACATAGGGTTTATTCGGCCTAGTGTGTCACCCTGGGGAGCTCCGGTTTTATTCGTTAAGAAGAAAGATGGAACTATGACGATGTGCATCGATTATCGGGAGTTAAACAAGCTAACGATGAAGAATAAATATCCACTACCTAGAATCGATGATCTGTTTGATCAACTTCACGGGAAGACGGTCTTTTCCAAGATTGATCTCCGATCGGGTTATCATCAGTTGAGAATCCGAGAAGAGGGCATTCCGAAGACGGCTTTCTGTACTAGGTATGGACATTACGAATTCTTGGTTATGTCCTTTGGACTAACCAATGCTCCTGCAGCATTTATGGATTTGATGAATAGGGTATTCAAGGAGACCTCGATATCTGTGTTATCGTGTTTATCGACGACATCCTTGTGTACTCTCAATCAGAAGAGGAGCATATGTTACATCTTCAGATGGTATTGCAACGGCTTCGGGAACACAAGCTTTATGCCAAATTCAAGAAATGTGAATTCTGGCTATCTCAGGTGTCCTTCTTAGGGCACATTGTTAGCAAAGATGGGATCAAGGTGAATCCCGGGAAGATAGAATCCGTCAGGGATTGGCTGAGACCAAAGACAGTGACAGAAATTAGAAGCTTCTTGGGTTTAGCCGGGTATTATCGTAGGTTCGTGGAAGGGTTTTCTAAAATTTCAACACCCTTAACCGAACTTTCAAAGAAGAATCAGCAGTTTGTCTGGTCAGATAAGTGCGAAGCTAGTTTCCAGGAGCTGAAACAGAGATTGATTACTGGTCCAGTGCTAGCTTTGCCTTCAGACAACGAGAAATTTGTAGTTTATTACGATGCATCCACACAGGGTCTGGGGTGTGTGCTGATGCGAGTCGATCGGGTTATCGCTTATGCCTCCCGTCAGTTAAAGGATTATGAACAGCGATACCCGACTCATGATCTAGAGTTGGCCGCAGTGGTTTTTGCATTGATGATCTGGCGGCATTACCTTTACGGAGAAAGGTGTGAAAACTATACCGACTATAAAAGTCTCAACTATTTCTTTACTCAGAAAGATTTGAATATGAGACAGAGACGTTGGGTGGAATTAGTGAAAGATTATGACTGTGAGATTCTCTATCATCCTGGGAAGGCCAATGTTGTGGCCGATGCCCTGAGCAGGAAGGGTCCCGGGTAGGTAGCTAGCATGATGCAGATATCACCTCAGTTAGCAGAGGACATGGTTAGATCCAGCATCGAGTTTGTGGTAGGTCAGCTTCACAACTTAACGCTGCAATCTGATCTGTTGGAAAGAATTAAAACCGCTCAGATGACTGATCCAGAGTTAGTGAAAATCAAAGATGAGGTTTTGGCTGGTCAAGCCAGGGATTTCTCAGTGTCAGATAATGGGATGCTTCTGTATAAAGCAAGGGTTTTTGTTCCGAGTAGTGTGGAACTCAGGAACGAAATCTTGGAGGAGGCTCATTCTACCCCTTATTCTCTGCATCCCGGCACCACCAAGATGTACCAGGATCTTAAACCGTACTTCTGGTGGAGCGGTATGAAGAAGAATTTGGTAGAATTCGTATCGAGATGCCTCAGTTGTCAGCAGATTAAGGCTGAACATCAGAGACCAGCAGGGTGTTGCAGCCTTTAACCCTACTTGAATGGAAGTGGGAAGATATCACGATGGATTTCGTGGTTGGATTACCTAGAACCACGGGATTATTCGATTCCATCTGGGTAGTGGTGGATCGATTCACGAAATCTGCTCATTTTCTGCCTATTAGAACAACCTTTTCAATGGATCAGTTGGCAGAATTGTATGTTAGAGAGATTGTAAGACATGACGGGGTACCGAAGTCTATAGTTTTAGATAGAGATCCGAAGTTCACCTCCAAGTTTTGGCAGAGTCTGCAACGAGCAATGGGTACAAAACTGAAATTCAGTACAGCATTCCATCCTCAGATAGATGGTCAGTCCGAAAGGACAATTCAGATATTAGAGGACATGTTACGAGCCTGTGTTATGGATTTTTAAGGCTCCTGGAATAAATACCTACCGTTGATAGAATTTTCTTACAACAACAGTTATCAGAGTTTGATAGGGATGGCTCCCTATGAACTGTTATACGGTCGGAAGTGTAGATCTCCCATCCACTGGGATGAGACAGGGGAGAGGAAATACTTAGGTCCGGAGTCAGTGCAGCGGACTAATGAGGCAATTGACAAAATAAAAGCTAGAATGCTTGCCTGACAGAGTAGACAGAAAAGTTACGCAGATCCGAAATGCAGAGATGTTGAGTTCCAAGTAGGGGACCATGTGTTTTTACGAGTGTCTCCAATGAAGGGGATCAAACGTTTCGGGAAAAGAGGCAAGTTATGCCCTAGATTTACAAGACCTTTCAAGATTCTCGAGAAGATAGGTCAAGTGGCATACCGGTTAGCATTGCCTCCAGCTTTATCAGCAGTTCACAACGTATTCCATGTCTCTATGTTGAGAAAATACGTTTCAGATCCCTGTCATATACTCAGTTATGAGAGCC
Organism: Cannabis sativa; assembly: GCF_029168945.1. Taxonomy (NCBI): domain Eukaryota; kingdom Viridiplantae; phylum Streptophyta; class Magnoliopsida; order Rosales; family Cannabaceae; genus Cannabis; species Cannabis sativa. The sequence goes on along the minus strand of NC_083606.1, from coordinate 38,461,490 downwards.
TTGAACTGCAGCCAGATATGTCTTACGAAGAACAACCAGTGCATATCGTGGATAGAAAGGATAAAGTCCTTCGAAATAAGACAATAGCATTGGTCAAAGTACTCTGGAGAAACAGTAAGGTGGAGAAAGCTACCTGGGAGCTAGAGTCAGATATGAGAGCTCAATATCCAGAGTTATTCAGGTTAGATTTCGGGGACGAAATCCTTTTAAGGGGGAATAGTTGTAAAGACCGCTTAGTTTAATTTGGAAATTAGTAGTTAATTATGTTTAATTATGGAAAATTATTTATAGCTATTTAAATGATTATTATGCTGTTATTATTTAATTCTGAAATGCGTTATATGTCATTTAGTGATTTTCATAATTTTGCATTTCTGGTGCCCGATAACGTGGAACTCGGTGTTTGGCTTAGTAAAATCACAGCTTAGTATGTTAGTATTTTGGGGCAGTTTATTAGACATTGGGAATGTCGGGATTGGCCGGGAATTTAGAATTTCCCAAAAATACCCCTTTAATGGCTTTTATGTCATTTTAGTGTGGAGGGGCAAAATGACCATTTTGCCCCAATGATATTTTGTCCTTTAGTGGACATTTTGTGATGAAATTATATGTTTATTAATGTTAATTATTGGTTGAAATAAAGGTTTGGTTTGCATGCTTTCTCTCTTTTATTCAAAGTTTCAAAGTTAGAAAAAACTAGAAAAAAAAAAAATCAAAGCCATTTCCTCTCTAGCCTCTCTCTCTCTTTCGGCCTCATTTTGCATCAAGGGTTCTTGAATTTTTCCTTGTGATTTCAACTCTTTTTGGTGTTCTAATCAAGCTAGGTTAGCTTCTAATCATTTCTTCTTTTAGTTTGTTGAAAATTATGAAAAAAATGAAGAATGCATGTATGGTTAGATGTTGTTGCTGTTGTTAGTTGTTGTTGTTGTTTCTATGATTAAAATGCTTGAATTGATTGGATTAGATAGGCTGAAATGCATGTTAGTTGCTTTTGTTCTAGTTTGAGAAGTTTTGGTTCAAAAGCTTTAGTTTTCAAAGAAAAATGATGAAGTTTCTTGTTGTAGTTGTTGCTGTTGTTTAAATGTGTTTTCTGGAGTTTTATGATGTTGAAATATGTTGAGTTATGCTTGATGTAGTCGCTGTTTTGGAGGATTAGTCAAGTTTTGAGTTTTAGAGCTCAATCTTGAACCTCCAATGGTGAAATGAGTTTCTGTGGTTGAAGCTCGATTTTTATGCTTTGGATTTGTTGCTAGGGGTATCTAGAACAGGTCTGGAAGATTTGATATGCTTTGGGTTCGAACTGATGGAGTTATGAATTTTAGTTTTTGGTCTGCGAGGAACCGGAATTCCGGTTGTGCATCCGGAATTCCGGATGGGGTTCTGAAATTCCCAGAACCGGAATTCCGGTTGGGCAACCGGTCTGCCGGTTGGGTGATTTTCAGGAACCCTAGATTTTCTCGTTTTTATGTTATTTGGGGTATTGCCATGCTTTTTATCGATAGGGAAACTTTTAGTTTCTAGTTTAAGTCCCCGGGAGGTGATTTAGCGTATCACTTAATAGTGTTGTGATTGTTATGGTTTAGGAGCCTGTAAACCGCCGTGCAATTCATTCCAGTCAGGTTGACCGGCACACCTGAATTCGGAATTGGGGTAAGATTAGTATAACAGTATGCATATATATTACATGTTTAGCGTGCATGTTAGGAAGTCTTTTAGATTACATTAGATATGTATGTTGGCTTCGTACCATCCGACCATATCACATCGGTTCAGCTAGAGTATGACTAGCAACTGGAGTATGACCAGTATACCGAGTATAGGTTGATACTAGGGTTGGTGGTACAGTGCTATGTGACCGTATCACATCGGTTAGGCTAGAGTATGACTAGCAGCTGGAGTATGACCAGTGAACCGAGTACAGGCTGATACTGTAACACATCGGTACAGGCTAAAGTATGACTAGCAGCTGGAGTATGACCAGTGTACCGAGTATAGGCTGTTACTTGTCAATAGTACCGTCTTATGAACGTTCGGGATTTAGTATCGTGTGGGACACGGCAGTTAGGGTTATGGTCAGGGGTATGGGCGTCTGATCATAAACCGGGATTTATGTATGTTTATGATTTATGCTTTTCTTACTGAGTCTGTCGACTCACAGTGCTATGTTTATGTGTAGGTAAGGGCAAGGCTAAAGTTGAAGAACCGTGAGAGCGAGCCGGTGAAGATTGTACATGTCTGGGCGGTTAGGCCTGGAGCGTACGATCCTCGGGACAACAGTGCTTTTTGTAATTAGTCGCTAGGCGACAAGTATTTTGTTTAGTCAGTAAACTTTTGTAAACTGTTTTTTTAATCGGGATCCCGAGTATTTTTGTATAAATATTTTATGAGTTTAATTAAAAAGCAAATATTTTAATTATTCACGATTTCCATAAACCTCGTTGATTAGCAACGAGCTGCACAGTATGTTTAAAAATCACGTAATACGCCTATGCTAGTTAGGGTGTTACATGTATGGTTAGATTTGCTTTTCAGTAGTGTTCTTAAGTATTTATCACAAGTGTCAACCTAATGAAGATGGGAAAAGAATTTTAAAGTTCTCCCACTCAATTAAGGTAGTGTGAAACTTTATCAAAGAACTTTTATAGGTATCAAACTTTTTACTTACAATAGTAAAACGAAATGGAACATACAATCAAGATCAAGCATTTATATTGATAATAGCTAAATCATTATATTACTTCCATGTTTAAAGAAGATGTGTGTTACATAGGGAATTGTGAAATAGACTCCACTCCTAAGTATATACATATAGGGTACTGTGGATAACTTCCACCCCTAAGTATATAGAGATTATGATCCACCCCTAAAGGTTGTAAAGGTCATTATTCTCTAAGTGTGATAGAGTTTATGTGGAGTTGAATACTATCCAGAGTTCATTAGACATAAAAGATCGTTGAACTGCGTAGTTTTCTTAACTTTTCTCCACCCCTATCAGATCAAAAGATCCTTTTATTAAATAAATTCTTAATAATTGTATTAGAATTAACAATTATTAATAAACACAGAAATAGTTTCTAGTGTTTATTTAATGTAACTCTATGAAGAGTTGTAAATATTATAGAATTTGCATCAATAATAAAAACACTTACACATACAAACATATAAACATAATGTGGTAATAATTGATGAAGATAAAGTAAATGAAGCTCAATCTCATAAATTCCAATTGTTGAATTCGAAAAATAAAGAAACTTTATTAATAATAATAAAAAAAATGTATTGCAACAATATGAGAAAAACAGGGATAAATATCCCTAACTAAAATTTGAAATCCAAATTGTCTTTAAACTAAAACAATTAATTCAAAAATAAATTGAAGTGCTTCATCTTCATCTGGACGATTTCACCCTTGGTCCAGCTTTCCGATCCAACTCATCTGAGTTCAAGTAGCTTGGCCTATAAGAAGAAGAAAACAAATAAACAAAGTTAGTCTAGAATCATAAATCCAATCGGATAATAATTCACTAAAACTCTAAAAGTTTATAAATGGAAATACCTTGTTTCCTTGCAAGAAGTTTAGGACATTGGGGTTTCCAATGACCTTTCTCATTGCAGTAGAAAGACTTTCCCTTAAGTGTAGCATCACCAGAAGGAGCAGCCTTTTTATGTTTCATGGCTTTTGTTCGCTTCTTGGTGTTCTTCCACTTCTTCTTCGATTTGGGTTTTGAAGCAGAGGCAACATTTGCTTAGGTTTGTTTGTCCCATTACCATTCCCAGGATATGAGGTTTACTCCCTTTCTTCTTGGGTCCTCCAATCAAATTTTCATAAGTTTGAAGGTCATTGACTAATTCATGAAAGTCAATTTCCTTCTTATGCATGACATAATTTGAAGTGTATGGTAGAAAATGCTGGAGTTAGGCTATTCAAGATAAGACTTACTTGAGTAGCACTATCCATTTCAGCACCATGATCCTGGGCTTCTTGGAAATAACTTGCCATGAGGAGAACATGGTCACGCATGTTATGATGAGGTTCCATATTAATGTACTTCTTAGTCGCGTCAAAGCATCACTGAAGTGATGCCTTACCTAATAGCTCATTTAACTTCGTCATAACTTCAGCAGCCTTCTCAGTTTAGGCGAGAGTCAAAGCTACCATCTATTGAATAGAGTTGTCAGCTCATCTAAAATGTTAAACATTCTAGCAACCTTTTATTCGATCAAGATTGGAATCCAGCGTTGTCCCGTTTAGGCGAGAGTCAAGGCTATTCTATCTTATGAGCTTCTACCATTGTTTCGCAATTTGCAAGTCAAATATGGTCCCCACCATTAGGGTGATCTATACCATATAAAACACTTACAAACTACTTATCTTTCGAGATTGAACGGTGCGAAATTGCTAATGAACGTTTCTCCATTAGGAAGGATTACTCACTAAAACAAACGCGATGTAAAACAAACAATGGAGATCGAATATCTTAATAATAATAAAGCTCATTCTTTAAAATGTATTTTCTTTATTATTCTAATAAATATATTCATTAAAATGGAAATTTAGAATTAAAAATTCAAAAATAAGAATTTAATATAATATTTATAAAATTATACTTAGACGGTGATTGAAATAAAATTAATTATTTCCATCTTAGTAATAATCTTCAATATAAATATTAAGGAAATTAATTTAAGTTGTATTAATTTAAATTAATTAGCAACTTAAAAATTTCCTTGAGAATATATTTATTGTATTCGAAAAATAAAGTATATAAAAAAAATATCAATAGATTTTCTTTTGACTAGTTAATCCAATTTCTAATAATATAATTTAATTCATTTATTTTAAATTAATCAATAGATGAAAAAATCATTGATTTAAGTTGGCCCAAGAATTAATTAAAATAAATAATTAATTTACAACTCAATCTATTTTTCAAAAAAAAATTCAAAAATATTCCATAAATAAAATGCAATTTTCGAAATTGATTAATAAAATAAAGAAAAATATATATATATTGAAAATTATTTAAATTTAAGTTGAAAAATTAAATTTCAACCTAAAAATAATTTTCTATTTAATTAAGTGTCATGAAAAATAAATAAATATTTAAGTATCATGATGAGAATCAACTTAGATATTTAAATTTTCAAGTTAATTAAATGTATTAAATTCAAGAAATAAATAATTAAGTGTAGAGAAGGCTTAATTATTAATTTCTAGTTTAATATTAGGAAAAATATTCTTAACTAAAATTGTACCAAAATTAATTATTTAAATAATTAATTTCACAATATATGATATTTTCCTATTTAAAAATTAGAAATAATAAGTAGTCTATAAATAACTATCTAGAAAATATCTTATTTGACTAAGTATCTTTTCAACGAAAATTTGAAAAATATCTAATTTAAGTTATATAGAAAAAATCTAAAACTTAAATAATTTCAAATTTAGATTTAATTAAATATCAAAAATTAAGTTGTAACCACTTAATTTAAAAATATTTTTAAGTTAATATTCGAAAAGATATTAACTCAAAAAATATCTAAAATATTCCATTTTAAGTTAATATTCGAAAAGATATTAACTCAAAAAAAAAATATTTTAAAAATCTTTAATAACTAATGCCTAGGATTCCTCAACTTAATTTAAAATTTAAATAAAATATTCAAATTTAAGTTAGATAAGAAAAATCAGTTGATACAACTAATTTATAACTTAAATAGGAATATTTAATTAAATGAGTTCCAGAAAGAATCTAGTTAGTTAAAATTCTTTATTTAATTAAATACAAGAAAAAATACAAATAGTTTGTCTAGAAAAAATATCTAAAACTAAAAGTATTTTTCTTAAAATTAACTTTAAAATATTAAAATGAAAATAAATTTTCACATATTTTAATAGTTAATTATGTTGCTAATTCAATTTTATTAGGTCAAACTAATATAATTAACCTAGTACAGTTATTTAAATCAGGCAAATGGGCCTTCACAATTGGGGTAGTTCATGTGAGGGGGCCCTGGGTTCAGTATGTCGTACCCACTTCTATGGCTCCCAACTCTCACACAAGGCCCAAAAGAGAGGAATTTAATCCTAAAATAAATAACTGTTATTAATTGAATAGGTCCAATAACTAAATGGACCTAAATAAAATCTATCATGGCGTGACATTTTATTTAGCAACAACCTATATGCATCTATATAATAAAATAAACACATAGGCTCACACAGGTACACACCCTTCAATGTATTTTATTTACCGTTATAAAATCTATCATGGCGTGACATTTTATTTACCGTTACACCCTTCAATGTATTTTATCCTTAAAACACTTAGCCACCTATAAATGATATTTCAGTGAACTAACAAAATCACTGAAATAAGTACTCAACCATTTATCTCTATTTAGCCAAGCTCAAAGGAAATCATCATTTCACTTCTATGTCTTGATAGAAGCCTTAGATTCCATATCTATGTTTAGCGCTCCCACTCAATTGCACTACCATGTTCCCAAAATGTACGTATCACCCTGACCAAAAATTAGGCGTAACTAACAAATCAAAGAACATGTATAATAGTCTTGAGATCGAACCTAACCATGTCAGGATTATGATCATTTGATCTAGGATCAACTAGGTGATATTGAATTGAATAGATATTACGGTAAATTTATCATATCTGATACAAAGGTCAATATCGGTCCCTTCCGATGCATACTCCATGCATCCAACCCAAGCTGTAATTTAACCAATGCCTTAGAAAGGACATAGCACTCATTTAAGGTGCAAGTAAACTATGTTGTAGATTATTGTTGGGTTTTATGCCCTAAATAAAACTCATTTCAATATAATCAGATTTACTTATTAATAAAGATCAAAAATAACATTTTATGTTGCATGGTTCACACGATTTATTTCATGATTATATGTATATAATGCATGGATTCTTTTTAAGTCCAGAACATATGAGTTTGTTAAAGATTATAGTGTTGTCAGCACAGTGGAAATATAATCTTAATTATATGTTCGAAAGTTTATTCCTTGATTTGTCAGAACACTGGATTTAGACTGACATGGTATAATCAGCGATAGGTATTCTTACACCTTGGAAAAGTGTTATGTCCTTTCCAGGACATTGGCAAAGTTTACCAGTATCGGATGTATGGAGTATACATCGGAAGGGACTGATATTGAACTTTGATTAGATATATTAAAACTTACCGTAATATCTATTCAATTCAATATCACTTGTTGATCCTAGATCAAATGATCTTAATCCTGATATGGTTAGGTTCAATCTCAACAGTGTTATCCGTGTTCTTTGATTTGTTAGTTAAGCCTACTTTTGGGTCAGGGTGATACGTACATTTTGGGAACACGGTAGTGCAATTAAGTGGGAGCGCTAACATAAATATGGAATCTATAGCTTCTATCTGGCGAATAGAAAGTAAAGGATGATTTCCTTCGAGCTTAACCAAACGAAAATAAATGGTGGAGATCTCATTTCACTTAGCTGAAATATCATTGTAGGGTGTTACGGTAATTTAATCCCTTTATAGTGTAAATCATCTATATACAGGATCATTGATCACATTAGGGTTATAACAATGGATAACTAATGACGTGTCTATATCATGGAACATATAGAGCGTTCTATATGACTGAGAGTGCAATTCCAAGTTCTAAGTGTGGATTCAATGAGGAATTAATAAGTTAGGGAATTTCCTTGGTAAATTCGGTTCGACTTATTGGAAGCTCTGTTATATAGACCCATGGTCCCCATACTAGTTGATACCATACTGCTTGTAAGATTCAGTTAATTGATTTTAATTAATCAATTATAATTCTAAAGTTAGACTATGTCTACTTTATGAATTTTCACTAAGCAAGGGCGAAATTGTAAAGAAAAGAGATTCTAGGTTTATTTATTAATTAAGAGACTTTATATGTCTAAATTAATAAATATATTAAATGGCAATATTATTTAATAATTCTTTTAAAGTTATTAAATAATTAGAATTGACATTTAAAAGGTTAAATTGGAAAATTGGCATTTTTGAGAAAATGGGAATGGAAAATAACAAAATGGAAAAGTTGCAAAGTGATGCCCAATTTCCTTGTATGGGCTGCCCACTATGCATAGGCTTTTACCATTTTATGTTTCCATTATTTTAATGCCACGCAATTCTAACCTAAACCTAGAGGGCATTCTATAAATAGAAAGTAATGGCTTCAGGAAACTACACACAATTGCATCTCAATCTTTTCAGAGAGAATTCCTGAGCCACCACTTTCCTCTCTCTTTTCTTCTCTTCATAATTTCGAAATTCCTTGAGTGATAGGGTAGTGCCCACACACATCAAGTGGTACCTCAATCATAGTATGTAAGACTATGGAAAATCAGCATCTAAGAAGGAGAGAAGGAGATCCAGATTCAGATCTTGATTATGCTCTGCTACAGAAAGGAATCAAGGGCTAGAGATCTGAATGGAAGGAGTCATAATATTCTGCTGCACCCAATGTAAGGTTTTCTTAAACTCTTATGTGTTTATTTTCATTGTTTTAGAATTCATATTAGGATGTTAATCAAACATACTTGGTAGTAAATCTAGATCCTGGTAAAATATTTCGAACAATTATCATATCAGTTAAACCCTGTGTACTGATAAATCTAGGAATATATATTTAATCACCCAATCTTGATTACTTTCCACTGTGTTGACGACACAATAATCAAGAACCTAAATGTGATAAGGATTTGGATGAATTTATAAATCAAATAAACATGTAATAAACTGGTATCAGAGCCATGGTAATGATTTACTTTCATGTAATATGAATTAAAACGATGATTTATATGTTTTTGTGTTGATTTGGATGGTTTCATGTTGGTTTATGTGTTAATTGATGAATGTATATGTTGTACAGTACCTTTTTCCATGAAAAATATTTTTTTCGTTTTTTGAAAATATTTTATTTGGATTTCTTGTGAAAAATTAAGCAATTTTTATTTTTACGGAACTTAATTCCGATGAAAAATGAAGAAGATATGAATTTTGGAAGATTGGAAATCATGGCTGCTGTATGGAGCCTATCCTGGCAGTCCCCTACAAATTGTGAATTTTGTGGGTTTTTCCCCAAAAATCCAATTTTTTCATGGGATTGTTCCCCAAAATTCATTTTTCCATTTTTAAATATTTCTAAATTGAAATATTTTCAATTTTAAATATTTTCAATCTGGAATCTTTCCAATTTTAAATATTTCTATTTTGGAATGTTTCCAATTTAAATATTTCCGATTATGGTCAGATTTAAAATTTTGTTAACTTCTTTAATATTTATTTGTTATTTAATTATGAGATTAGATATTTTGATATTTAATATATTTTAAATTAAAAGATAACTTTATCTTTTTTATTTAAAATATTATATTAAAATTATCTTTTATGACAAATAAAATAATTAATAAATTTAAAATATACATAGATAATTTTATACATATACTTACCATAATATTTTCAAATTCAAAATTTTTTATTTTGTTAAATATTTAATTATTTATAAATTATAAGTTTAAAAAGGATATTTTTTCTATATATATCATTTTTTTTTCTTATTGCAAATTTATAAATCATATCTTAAATATTTAAATAACATAGATATTTTGTAGAGATTTGAATGTTGCTTAATTTGAGGTATTTTGACATATAATTATGGTAATTATTATTTACTTATTATTTTATTCCTAAAATAATAATTATCTAACCAAATTTATTTTAAAATTGGTTTATTTTATTAAATTATAAGATCTGAAAGTGATATTGAAGATTCTTTCCTTTCAAATCATTGATCTTATTTGATATTTAATTTCATTTGATTCAAATAAACTTAGATATTTTAAAATTAGTTTCTTTTTTTTTTTTGAGATTTTTAGGGTCTGTTTTAACAACACTAAATTTTCAAAATTTAATTGGTTAGTTTAAGAATAATAATTTAATTATATTAATATCTTATTTTCACATCTGTTACATGGACAATGTTTGTTTATTTTATATTGTTTATTCAAAAAAAAATTAACAAACCTATTATTTATTTGATCTAAATTGCTATGATTAACTTGTTGACAGATCCAATGATCTGATTTTAATCATAGTCCAATTGACAATAAATCTTATAAATAATTTGTAACAGGTAAATTTTGTACTTCTTTCATCTGTGTAAACCTAGTAACATGATAGGGCCCATCCAAATCATTTGACCTGTGTGAGCCTTTATGTTTGCTTTTGGGCTTAGATGCATATAGGAAGCCCATTTAAGTTTTTACTAAGTAAATGGACTAGGTTGCTAAAATAAATTTTGACATAAGTAAATTTATTTAGGTCCAATTAGATTTGGGCTTATTCAATGAATAACAATTAGTTATTTAAAGGTTAAATTTCTCTCTTTTGGGCCTTGTGGGAGAGTTGGGGGGCCAATAGAAGTGGGTACGACATACTGAACCCAGCTCCCCCTCACATGAACTACCCCAATTGTGAAGGCCCATTTGCCTTATTTAAATAATTGTATTAGGTTAATTATATTAGCCTAACCTAATTAAAATTGAATTAGCAACATATTTAACTTTTAAAATATATGAAATTTATTTTTCATGTAATATTTTAAAGTTCATTTTAGAAAAACACTTAGTTAATGATATATATTCTAGATAGTTATTTCTAGTACTAATTATTATTTCTAATATTAAATGGGAAAATATCATTGATTGTGAAATTAATTGTTTAATAATTAATTTTGGTACAGTCTAAGTTTAGTATATTTTCCTAGTATTAAACTAGAATTAAAAATTGAGTTTCCTCTATACTTAATTATTTATTTCTTGAATTTAATACATTTAATTAAATTGAAAATTTCAATATCTAAGTTGATTTTCATCATGATACTTAAATATTGTTATTTTCATGTTATTTAATTAAAGTTGAAAATTATTTTAAGTTTGGAATCTTATTACAGAATAACTTAAATTTGAATAATTTTCAAAATATATTTTATTTTATTTTATTAATCTTTTTCCCAAAATTTTGAAATTGCATTTCTTTAATGCAGAAATTTCGAATTTTATTTGAAAAATAGATTAAAGTTGAAAATTATTTATTTAATTTTGTACCAACTTAAATCAATGATTTTTCATTTAATGATTAATTAAAATAAATGAACTAAAATATATAATAATTAGAAATTGAATTAATTAGTCTGTGAAAGTCTAGATAGATATTATCTGTTTTGCTTGAAGTATTTTTCTAGTGTATTTAATGAAATAGAAAATTAATATTTAAGTTGATTTTTAATCATGATACTTAAATATTTAAAATTTTTCTTAGATATTTAATTAAATACGAAAATTATATTTTTTGTTGAAAAATAATTTTTATTAATTTTGGGCCAACATAATATTAGAGCAATTTTCCAGGATGTAACACCCTAACTAGCATAGGCGTATTACGTGATTTTTTAAACATGCTGTGCAGCTCGTCGCTAGTCAACGAGGTTTATGGAAAACGTGATTAATTAAAATTTTTGCTTTTTAAGTAAACTTGTAAAATATTATACAAAAGACTCGGGATCCCGATTACAAAATCATTTACAAAAGTTTACTGTTCATACAAAATAATTGTCGCCTAGCGACTAGTTACAAAAAAAATAGCCTTGCTGTCCCGAGGATCGTACGCTCCAGGCCTAACCGCCCCGACATGTACAATATTCACCGGCTCGCTCACGGTCCATCAGCTCTAGCCTTGCCTTTACCTACACATAAACGTAGCACTGTGAGTCGACAGACTCAGTAAGAAAAGCATAATAATACTCATACATAAATCCCGGTCATGATGAGACGCCCATACCCCTGATCATAAGCCTAACTGCCGTGTCCAACACGATACTGAGTCCCCCTAACTGCGGTGTCCAACACAGTACTGAGTTTTGAACGTTCATAGGGACGGTACTATTGACAAGTAACAGCCTCATCGGTCGAACCGGTCATACTCCGGATGCTGGTCATACTCCAGCCTGTACCGACGTGTTACAGTATCAGCCTGATCGGTCGAACCGGTCATACTCCGGCTGCTGGTCATACTCCAGCCTGTACCGACGTGATACGTCAATAGTACGGAACCACCAACCTAAGTGTCAGCCTGATCGGTCGAGCCGGTCATACTCATTCTTGGTCATACTCCGGCCTAAGCGCCAGAGCGTGTTACGGTATCGGCTGATCGGTCGAGCCGGTCATACTCATTGCTTGGTCATACTCCGGCTCGTACCGACGTGATACGTCAATAGTACGGAACCACCAACCTAAGTGTCAGCCTGATCGGTCGAACCGGTCATACTCCGGCTGCTGGTCATACTCCAGCCTGTACCGACGTGACACAGTTGGATGGTTCGAAGCCAACATACATAACTAATATAATCTAACAGGCTTCCTACATGCACGCTAAACATGTAATCTACATATGCATACTGTTATACTAATCTTACATGGATTGCGAATTCAGGTGTGCCGGTCAACCTGACTGGAACTATCTGCGCGGCGGACATGTGCTCCTAAACCATAAAAATCACAACACTATAAGTGATACGCTAAATCACTTCCCGAGGACTTAAACTAGGAACTAAAAGTTTCCCTATCGATAAAAAGCATGGCAATACCCCCAAAAACATAAAATCGAGGAAAACTAGGGTTCCTGAATTTTCCCCAACTTGTAGACCGATTGCCCAACCGGAATTCCGGTTCTGGGAAATTTCAGAACCCCATCCGAAATTTCGGATGCACAACCAGAATTCCGGTTCCTCGCAGGCAGAACTTCAAAAATTCACACAATGCTCAAATCAACTCCAAACCAAACCAAAACTTCCAGACCTGTTCTATACATCCCCTAGAACATTTCTAAAGCATCAAATCCACCCAGAACTCACAGAATCTAAAATCACCATTAAAGCTCAAGCTTTGAGTTTGAAACTCAAACTTGATTAAACCTAAATAACATGCAACCATACTAGCTCAAATCTACTTAATCAAGCATAAAATAACCTCTGAAAATATCAGCAAACATCAACAGCAAGTATACTACAGATTCAAGACATTTCTTTGAAAAATCAAACTTTAGCATGGAAAAATTCATAACTTTAAACAACCTAACTATCAAGCACCACAAGTAGCTTAATTAACCTCTAATAAACATGTTAAAATCTTAGAAATCAACAACAAAAACACAGCAGCAACAACCTCAATTTATCATGCATGCATTACACTATATTCATCAAAATTCAACAATTTTTAAAGAAGAAAACAAGAGGAGCTAACCTAGCTTGAATTGAACCTTAAAGATAGATGAAATCACAAGCAAAATCCCAAGAAAATGGCCAGCTTCTTGCTGCTCCAAGAGGGCCGAAATAGAGAGAGAGAGAGAGAGAGAGTTGAGAGAAAAAGAGTTTTCCAATTTTCTTTAACTTTGTAATTTTTTGTAAAATGAAATAAAAAGCTACTTAACATATATCAACTTCATTTCAGCCAAATAATAATCAATTAACATATATTTGTCAATTATTAAAATCACTAGAAGACAAAATATCATTGGGGCAAAAAGACCATTTTGCCCCTCCACACTAAAATAACATAAATAACACTAAAGGGGTATTTTTGGGAAATTCTAAATTCCCGGCCATTCCCGACATTCCCAATGTCTAATAAACCGTCCCAAACTAGTAACATACTAAGTTGTGATTTTACTGAGCCAAACACCGAGTTCTAAAATACTGGGCACCGGAATGCAAAATTATGAAAACTACTACATGACATAAAAATGCATCTCTGAATTCAATAATAACAGTATAAATAATTATTTAAATAGCTATAAATAATTTCATAATTAAACGTGATTAACTGCTAATTTCCAAATTAGACTAAGCGGTCTTTACACAGGATTTATTTTATTTTATTTTAAAGCATTTTCGAAAGTAGTATTCTTATACACTTAATTTTTTTCGAAATGCAATATATATTTATAGAAAATTAAATTTGAGTTGTAAATTAGTTTAAATTAATTTTGAAACAACTTAAATTGAATAATTTTCTAAATATTTATGGAAATTATTACTAAGATGGAAATAATTTACGTTATTTTCATATCCATCTAAGTGTAATTTATAAATATTAAATTAAAATTTATTTTTGGAATTTTTCATTCTAAATTGGAAATTTTAATTTAATAATATATATTTAAAATAAATTGATTAAAATAAATATTAGAAGAAAATACGACCTTCATTAAATAATGAGCTTTATTATTATTAGGGTATTCGATCTCCATTGTTAGTTTTACATAGCTATTGTTTTAGTGTGTAATCCTCCCTAATGGAGGAACGTTCATTAGTAAGTTAGCACCATTTAATCTTGAAAGATAAGTAATCTTGTAAGTTTTTTATATAGTTTTGATCACCCTAATGGTGGCGACTGTATAAGACTTGCAAGAATATGAAACAATGGTGGAAGCTCATAAGATAGAATAGCCTTGACTCTCGCCTAAACGGGACAACGCGGATTCACATGTTGATCGAATAAAAGGTTGCTAGAATGTTGATCATTTTAGATGAGCTGACAACTCTATTCAATGGATGGTAGCTTTGACTCTCGCCTAAACGGGACACTGATATCAGTTTGTTGAAAACCTTAGAAATTATTTAGAATTGTATGTTTTAGTATTTTCACTTATCATTCCCACTTGCTATATGCTTTAATAATTTCTGAATTGTGTATGAATTTGTATTGAACCATGTTATTTTTCTGTTATTAAATTGTAGTTTAATTTCGAATCTTCATTGTTGGTCTAACTTGGTTTGTTTTTCTAATGAGATAAATTCCTAATGGATTTTTACCATTAGACTAACACAATAGTGTTAGATCTCGAAAGATAAATATTGTATATGCAACATCTAGCTGTTCATCAATTGATGACACCTTAGACTAGTATTTTACAATATGAAACAAGAAGATTGTATAAATAAGATTACTTTGACTCTCGCTAATCGGAGCATTGTTGGATTCTTATTTAAAACGAAATCATCCTAATTCCTCTTAGCTTATTCATTTTCGAATCAGCTTAACAACTTATCATTGGATGAATGGTCTATAAATCATATGAAGTCATTCTATATTTTCTCTTAAGAAATTAAATGACGAATATGATTATATTCCCGAAATTCTATCCCAAAATGATAAAAATCTTCAATCTTAGAAATCTCCTACTTGTATAGGCAAATTATAGAGTTAGATAAGTGGTGGTGGTCCAAGAAAGAATTACTAATTATACAGTTACACTTTCACACGTGTTTCATAACCATTTTCTATCAATGGATTCAAACTGTATGAGTTTAGTATTCTGTGACCAGAATCCACTTGCACTATTCTAAGAACTCTTTGAAGTAACTAAACTTAAGTCATCAAAAGATACAACCACATATTTTATAAATCTATGGCATTTGTATCTTGTTCATAGTGGTTTTGACAAGATATTCTCTGCAAAGAGTTAATATGCCTAAATCCACTGAAAGTATAATCATCTCATTTGTAGATGGATGTACATTCAGGGGTGGATATGAGTTTTCGTTGTATTCTTAAAACAATCACTCTAGATTTTACCTTATGCAAAAGAAAATTGAAGTGTTTGAAAAAATTTCATGAATTTGTAGCAATGGTAAGTGGTTAAAGATCTTGCAAACTGATAGGGGTGGAGAAAAAGTTAGTAGATATGCAGTTCAAAGATCATTAATTTGATTTTGAATTATATCCAAACTTACCTCCCCAGAAATTCAAGTTGCATATTGATGATTAGTTACTAGTCGTTGCCTAAATCCTTCTATGGTAATAAAATTTCAGAATGATGCAATGGTTGTATACTTAATGTAAATCATTACTAGATTCATGGATGACCTAATTGAAATCTTAAGAAAAGCTAGAACTGCTAACCTTGGTTTGCATGTTTGTTAGCTATTCTAAGTGATTAGGGGTGGACCATCCCATAGTCATTAGATAAGAAAGTGTTTGTTTAACAAATACTACTTTTCTAAGAAAATGACTAAGTCTGAAAATAAAGTAGCAAATAAAGGAGATATTTTTTTTTCTTGATTCCATAAGTGTTCTATCATCTTATTCGTTACAAGATGATCCCACTGCCTCTGTTGTCTTAACACAACCAAAGAGGTCAATACCATTTAGTTTTCTTAGACATAATTCACGGTACCTTGTCGTAGTGGGAGAGTTTCAAGGAACTTTACCTTCTCATGACTTGGAAGATACTACTGATTAAAATCCATTGTGAGTTTAAACAAGTAATGGATTGTCAAGATAAGAAACTAAGAAGAAAGCCAAGAGAATTATGGTTTGATCAATTCACATGGAGTAACCTAAAGTTTTCTATTACAAGGACATGAAAGAAAATTTTCGTTCATAAGTCTATTCAATGGACTTAACAAAACTTCCTGTTCCTAGTATTATAGGTTTGAGTTTATCTGAACCTATGGCTTGTGGTATACTTGGTAATTACTTACTCTAATGCAAGCAACTTACTTTAGTAAGATGCTGAAGCATTTTCCTTTTAATGGAAATCTATGGAAGCTTCACAACTTCTTAGATATAGATTTTATTTATCTAAGGAAAAGTCTCAACTATTCCAGAGAAGATAAAGCCATGAAAGAATTTCTTAAATCAACAGTGAGAGGTCTCAGATATGCTTTTGTATGCCTTAGACTAGACACCTGCTGTTGAGTGGGAGTAATGAGTAGGTATCAGATTAATCTAGGAGAGGAACATTGGAAGACAATCAAGTAAATCTTAAGATTAAGAAGAGGAACTATATGTTAGTCAATAGGGGTGTGTTTAAAACTCTTAGACTACACCACATCAAATTTCAAGACTTGCCTTTGTGCTAGAAAGTCTGCTGATAAAATGGTGATTACTCTGGGGTGGAGTAGTGATTTTGGAGAAGTTAAAAAACCTATCTGAAATCTCTAGGTCTACCAGAAAGAGACTGAATGTTAAAGTTGCAGGAAAGGTACTTATTCAGTCTAAGGAAAGTTCTATACATTTGTGGCACTGTTCCAACTTGCCTTAACTACTAGGGTTACTTCTTGAATAACCAGGAAGTAGTTGCCAAAAGTATAGAATCCAGTATCCCAAGAGAGTAGACATATAGAGAGGAATTTCACATTATCAAGGATTTTGTGATTAAGGAAGAGTAATGGTGGAGAAGAGGTTGTGTTTAATTCAACCTGTCAGATCCTATTACGAGGAGTTTACTACTATTACACTTGATTGGTATATCAAGGTGTTAATGATTATTTGAAATGCACATTTTGTTTTATATTAGTGCAAGTGGGAGTTTGTTGGGTTTTATTCCCTAAATAAAACTGATTTCAATATAATCAGATTTACTTATTAATAAAGATCAGAAATAACATTTTATGTTGCATGGTTCACGTGATTTATTTCATGATTATATGTATATAATGTATGAATTCTTTTTAAGTCCAGAACATATGAGTTTGTTAAAGATTATAGTGTTGTCAGCACAGTGGAATATAATCTTAATTATATGTTCGAAAGTTTATTCCCTGATTTGTCAGAGCACTGGATTTAGACTGACATGGTATAATCAGCGATAGGTATTCTTACACCTTGGAAAAGTGTTATGTCCTTTCCAGGACATTGGCAAAGTTTACCAGTATCGGATGTATGGAGTATACATCGGAAGGGACCGATATTGAACTTTGATTAGATATATTAAAACTTACCGTAATATCTATTCAATTCAATATCACTTGTTGATCCTAGATCAAATGATCTTAATCCTGATATGGTTAGGTTCAATCTCAAGAGTGTTATCTGTGTTCTTTGATTTGTTAGTTAAGCCTACTTTTTGGTAAGGGTGATACGTACATTTTGGGAACACGGTAGTGCGATTGAGTGGGAGCGCTAACATAAATATGGAATCTATAGCTTCTATCTGGCGAATAAAAAGTAAAGGATGATTTCCTTTGAGCTTAACCAAACGAAAATAAATGGTGGAGATCTCATTTCACTTAGCTGAAATATCATTTATACAGGGTTAAGTGTTTTAAGGATAAAATACATTGTAGGGTGTTACGGTAATTTAATCCCTTTATAGTGTAAATCATCTATATAGAGGATCATTGATCACATTAGGGTTATAGCAATGGATAACTAATGACGTGTCTATATCATGGAAACATATACAGCGTTCTATATGACTGAGAGTGCAATTCCAAGTTCTAAGTGTGGATTCAATGAGGAATTAATAAGTTAGGGAATTTACTTGGTAAATTTGGTTCGACTTATTGGAAGCTCGGTTATCTAGACCCATGGTCCCCATACTAGTTGAGACCATACTTCTTGTAAGACTCAGTTAATTGATTTTAATTAATCAATTATAATTCTAAAATTAGACTATGTCTACTTTATGAATTTTCACTAAGCAAGGGCAAAATTGTAAAGAAAAGAGATTCTAGGTTTATTTATTAATTAAGAGACTTTATATGTCTAAATTAATAAATATATTAAATGGCAATATTATTTAATAATTATTTTCAAGTTATTAAATAATTAGAATTGGCATTTAAAAGGTTAAATTGGAAAATTGGCATTTTTGAGAAAATGGGAATGGAAAATAACAAAATGGGAAAGTTGCAAAGTGAGGCCCAATATCAGTTAATCTAGATCCTAAATGTGATTACTTGGTAGTAAATCTAGATCCTCGTAAAATATTTCGAACAATTATCATATCAGTTAAACCCTGTGTACTGATAAATCTAGGAATATATATTTAATCACCCAATCTTGATTACTTTCCACTGTGTTGACGACACAATAATCAAGAACCTAAATGTGATAAGGATTTGGATGAATTTATAAATCAAATAAACATATAAATGATAACATGAACCAAATGACACAATAAGTGATGAAAATACTTTTGTCTCTTTATTGATATTTAAATGATAGAGATTACATTGAAATAGAGTTTTATTTAGGGCATAAAACCCAACATAAATACCATCCCAGATGTAGACTTCCTATCATCAAGATAAGCTTAAAAAATCTAAGTCGGTACAACCTATGAGATTTAAAGCACCACCCTTGTAGACTAACACATAATGCCTTATAGTTTTCAAATATTTCAGAACATGCTTAATTGCAGTCCAATGTTCCTCTTCTGGGTTGGTCTAATACCTACTCACAATTCCTAGTTCATAACAAATGTCTTGTCCAGTGCATAACATAGCATACCTTAGACTTTGAACTGCTAAAGCCTAAGGAACCTTTCTCTTGTCTACTATCTCTTGCGGATCAGTGGGACACTTTTACTTAGATAGAAAGATACCAGTTCTAGAAGGCATAACTGTCCCTCTGGTGTTTGTCATTAAGAATTTCTCTAGAACCTTATCAATGTAAGCTGCTTGCGAGGGAGCAAGTGATCTATTCTTTTAGTTTCTAATAATTTGAATACCAGGAACACAACAAGCTTCACCCAAATCTTTCATTTTTAATTGACTGTTAATTCCTTAATGTCAGTCATTTTCTTGATATTGTTACCAATTATCAAAATATCATCAATATAAAGGACCAGGAATACTACCACTTGATTATCCTTGAGTTGGTAAACACAAGGTTCATCTTCGTTTTGGTGAAAGCCGTAGGTTTTTATTATTTCATCAAACTTTTTGTTCCAAGAATGAGAAGCCTACTTAAGTCCATAAATGGACCTATTAAGCTTGCAAACTTTCTCTTCTTCTCTTGGAAGCTTATAACCTTCTCGTTGCTCCATATAGATTGTCTCGTCAAGAATTCCATTAAGGAAAGTTGTCCTGACATCCATCTGCCAAATTTCATAATCAAAAGTGTCAGCTATAGAGAGAAGTATTCTGATGGATTTCAGCATGGCGACCGGAGTAAAAGTATCCTCATAGTCCACACCTTCTCTTTAGGTATAACCCTTTGCGACAAGTCTAGCTTTAAAAGTTTCGACTTCTCCACCAGCACCTCTTTTCTTCTTGTAGACCCATTTACATGCAAATGGATGATAATCATCAAGTGCATCTACATATTCCTAGACTTTATTTCTTTTCATGGAATCCATTTCTGAATCCATGTCAGTTGACCATTGTTTTTCGTTTTGGACTTGGCATTGCTTGTTTATAGGTTAATGGATTGTCATCAATATTGTCACCAATAATCATATTAATTTCACCATCCAAGCCATAACGAGCATGTTTTATGGAAACCCTCCCACTACGATGAGGAGTCGTGACCTTCTAAACAAGAACATTAGTGGTAGATTTCTCGATTGTATCTGGTGGGTATTATGCCCTAAATAAAACTCTATTCCAATGTAATCTTTTATATTCATTTATCAATAAAGAAACAGATTTATTTCCTTACTTATTTAATGTGTTATTTGGTTCATGTGATCATTTGTTTGATTTATAAATTCATCCAAATCCTTATCACATTGATATTCTTATTTATTGTGTTGTCAACACAGTGGAGAGTAATCAAGATTATGTTATTAAATGTATTCATATAATTTATCAGTACACAGGATTTAACTGATAGGATAATCTATAATGTAATTTGCTTGCACCTTGGATAAGTGATATGTCCTTTCTAGGGATTGGTTAAATTAAGCTTGGGTTAGATGTATGGATTATACATCAAAAGGGACCGATATTGAACTTGGATAAGATATAATAAACTTACTATAATATCTATTCAATTCAATATCACCTAGTTGATCATAGATGAAATGATCTCAATCCTGAGATTGTTAGGTTCTAGTTCTGTTGTATTATTTATGTTCTTCAATCTGTTCGTTAAATTCGGCCAATGGATCTTCTCGTGACATATAGATTAAGGACATGGTAGTTCAATTGAGTGGGAGCACTAATCATAGATACAAAATCTATAGCTTCTATCTGGACATAGAAGTAAAATGATGATTTCCTTGAAGCTTAGCTTAATAGAGATAAATGGTTTAGTACTCATTTTAGTAATTATATTAGTTTACTAAAATATCATTTATAGGTAGCTAAATATTTTAAGGATAAAATACATTGAAGGGTGTAATGGTAATTTGTCCCTACTCGATGTAGTTTATCTATAGAGGATCATTGATTATTAAGATTATAACTATAGATAATTTCACAGTGTATCTATATCATGGAACATATATAGAGCGCTCTATATAATTATGAGTGCAATTCCAAATCCATACGGGTTCAAGGAGGTATTAATAAGTTAGAGAATTTACTTGGTAAATTCTAGAGCTACTTATTGGAAGCTTGATTATATAGGCCCATGGTCCCCACACTTGTTGAGACATACTGCTTGTAAGACTCAGTTAATTAATTTTAATAAATCAATTATAATTCTACAATTATACTGTCTTATTTATGAATTTTCACAAAGTTATGGCTCAATTGTGAAGAAAATAGATATTACGGTTTATTTGTTAAGTAAGAGACTTTGTGGAGTCTAATTAATAAATTATATAAATGATAATTTTATTTGATAATTAATTATAATTATTAAATAAATAATTTTGGCATTTATAGGATTAAAATTGGAAAATATGACATTTGTGAAATAATAAATAAATAGTTAAAAAATGGCCAAATTATAATTAGTGGGGCCTATCTACATGGTCGGCCACTATAGGGTTTAATTGGCTTTTATTTTATCATTTTTTATTCCATATAATTTAATCATAACATTGAGTGAAATAGTATAAAAAGAAAAGGATGGTTTCATTATCCAACTAATGCTTATAACCTAGTTTATATTCTGTCAGACAACTATAGTTTTGAGAACTCCATTTCTTCTTTTTCTTCTATTTTTGAAATCTCATATAGTGTTCTTCATAAATATTCGAGTCATTAGTGAGTGAGTGCATGCCCACCCATAGGAAGTCTAGTACTCAATCATAGTGTGTAAGATTATGAAGAATCCAAACACCTGAAGGAGAATCTAGCTCAGATCTTGATAATACCTGTGACAGAAAGGAACAAGAGTTAGAGATTTGAGAAGGAGGAGTCATTATATTCCGCTGCAATCAATGTAAGATTAAACTTTATATGTTTTTAAATTCTATTTTTTTAGAAATTTATATTTAGGATGTTAATAAACATAGTTGTTAGTAAATCTAGATCCTGGTAAAATACATTCCAACAACTAGCCTCAAAGCCATGGTAATGATTTACTTTCAAGAAATATAGATTTAAAACAATGTATGTGTGATATGGATGTGATTCATGTTAATCTGTGTGTTTATTGATGATTGCTTGATGTTTACGAAATTTTGATATAAAATAATTAGATTCTTCATCTAGAATTATTTTATTTGGATAGCATGGAAAAATTTACGCAATTCATTTTTTGTAGAACTTAATTTTGATTTTATTTGAATTAGTTATGATTTTTTGAAAATTTGAAAAAAAAAAGGAAGGGGCATCACCCCATGTGTGCGGACACCACGTGACACTCGGGTGTCACACGTGTTCAGACAACATCTGTCTGAGAAAACACGCACATGGGGTTGTCTGAAACCCATTCCGCACGTGGAGAGGCTGCTTGCAGCCTCCTGCATAGAGGTTCCTCGGCTTTGTCCCTTCCCCCATGCGCGCGTGGATGGTATGCACTGCATACCATCCGCACCAAATGCAATTTTTTCATGCTTTTTCATGGAATTAATTTCGATTGTTTTGTGTAATTTTGTATGTAGATTAATACCATCTACACAAAATGCAATTTTTTCATGCTTTTTGTTATACCCGAAATTCGGCTAACACATCAGAGGAAAACATGTGTCAAGCTGGGAAAAATACGAACCCAGGCACGTAATTATAATTACATTTGAGGTGGAATAACTAGTTAAAGGTATAATTGACAGAGTATATTTACAACTCGGTTGATTGAATAGTCTTATACGAGATAAAGATATACAAAATGTTGTCGTGTGCATCAACGAGAAACCATGTAACTTCAAGTGTACAAGACGAGGCACTAACCTCGTTATGTGGAGGAGATATAATGACTATGAAGGCGCTCAACGTATAATATCCAGTATGCAAACTAAATATAACAGATGGGTAAACCAAAGCAAGTGATAGCGAGGTGTCCATCTCTCCATAGGAAGACATGCTCGTGGTACCTTCACTAGTAAACTCTAGACATCTTTCAAGGAGATTCACAGCTTCGCGGAGCCAGTTTTCTCAGATAGAAGCTGATATTCAAATGATATTGGCTTTTGAAGTTCACCTCATCACCAAGAACAACGATTGTCAGATTGAGCATTATGTCTTCAGAGCAGAAGCGACGAGATCAACATTATCAACCTCGGAAAGATATGGGAAAAGCTCCACCTCGCTATCAAGGTCATTTGTACCGAGAACCTGTCGAGACATCCCAGAACGTTATGATTTATAACGTGTTTAATACACGATTATCTTGACCCAGTAAAAGCGGACTAATCACATCTTTGTGATATTCAAATATTAACCGCGTTTATTTTATGGGATATGTTATCAAACCCCACTATTTTAAGGGATAATTGTCGTAAAGAGGCAAGTTAGACTGAAAAAGGGACAAAAAATTCATAAGAGAAAAGGCCCTAGAACAATATCGGAAATCTAATAAGATTAACTCGTGGACTACGTAGAATTCTAACTGCAAAACCACGTAAAAACCTTCAAGTTCATTCTTTTCTTTTTATTTCTCTACTGTTTTTATTTTTTTGTGTAAACTTATCATCGTTAAGGCAAATATCTGGTTAACAAAAATATGCGTTAACATTTTTGTGCTTTCATTGAGAACCTTCGTGAAAAGCTCAGAAAAAATCATCCTTACATAAAAAAATAATAGTCCTCTCTATGGCTGACAAACGAAGAAAATAATCCTCACGAAGAAACCACTCATCGTCCTGGAAAAGATCCAAGAGTCCCCAAGGATCCTTTGACTTATCATTTGAACGGTCCACAAGCTCCGGGAAAACCAAGAATCTTGGAACCAAACTTGAAGGGCCTAGAATGAACGATGGCAGTTCAATTCCAAATCTAGTTGATGGGGATTGAGCCTATGATCTGACAAAGTATATACCAATCGTTGAATTATAAAACCGCCATCTCAGGCGTCGATTGGAAGAGGCAAACCAGCATAATGCTTAATTAGAGTGTGACGCACCTGTAGCCAGGGCGACACAAGGGAATAGCTCCCAAAATCAACCTGACCCTAGAGAGAGAGAATTATAAGGCTAACCTCGAGACTCGCAAACCAGGGGGCAGGAGGCAGCCTGAAGGAATCCCCAGAACGCTTAGGAAAGACAACCTGGGGAAACTGGGGGATACCTTGAAGGCGAGATGCCATATGATCAACCATGAACCTGGGAACCAAAAATTCCTCAAAGAAATAAGGGAAATCTGGGGACACAACCAGGGGTACATGGGTCATCGTTAAGAGATCGCCAATGTTCTTTCAAAACTTATAGGAAAGGAGATCCCACAAATCTCAATAGAGGGAACGAGATGAATCATACCCAAGAGAGAAGAGCGGGGCGTGAAGAGGCGAGTATTACCACGAGACACACAATAACCCATAGTCGATCAATGCGAGGAGGAGAGAATACTCGTTACAACAATGATCAAGAAGGCAAAATACGGTCTATGGGTGGAACGAGATCCGCCAGCCGTCATGGCCAATCGAACCTACAAGAACGCTTGAACCAGAAAAAAATTGATCTTCGCCAACAACTTGGTCCAAAACAAGGGGATTCGATCCATTTGCGAGTAGACGAGTTGGAGAATAAGTTCAAGAAGCATCGAGTCAGGGAGCTAGGAAAACAATCGGGATGTGATTTTGTGGAGGAATTTGAGTCAGAAGCTTATTGGTCAAAGAGGAAAGACGACTGTAAGAGGTCGTCCAAAGATAAGAAATAAAAGAAACACGATAAATAGGTACCCATTTATACTATCTATACCGAGCTTAATGAAACTCCGGAGAGTATCTACCTTGTGTATGAACAGAAGGGCGCTTTCGATAAACCAAAGCCCATGAAACCCCCGAGACATAAAAGGGACCCAACCAGAAGATGTGAATAGCATGGAGATATTGGGCATACAACAGAAGAATGTTGCCAGTTGAAAGATGAGATAGAAGGCCTCATAGCGCGAGGACACTTCCAGCAATATGGAAAGGGGCATGACAATGTCCATGACTAGCCCGATCTACCCAGTAACCTAAGCGACTAGGGACCATAACCTTCCCCTGTAGGAGGAACGGATACCCTGGTTATCTCTGGAGGATAACATATTGCAAAGAAATAACGATGATGCCCCAAAAGAAGGATACTATAGGAGGTCACCCAGCATTAATTAGACAAGGGGCAATCAGTCCGGTCAAGCAATTATGTAAAAGTATTGTGATGTAATCAAATACCGACTCGCAATGGCTGTCGTATAAAGCTGTGACACAGTAAAGCCAGTCGTCAACCAATGGCAGTTTGAGGAGAACAACAAATAACTAGGATCAGTTCACTTGGAGCTGTGGGGATATGACAGGGATTGACCCTGAATACACCTCGGTGGGAATATGTTAAGGATTGACCCTAAATATTAAAACCAACTTTATCAAAAGTAGGTGCTTATGGAAGATTGATAAAATAAGCAATTGAACTGGGAAAGTTCTTACGAGGTTAAATCGATAATAAATTAATGATTGTAAATTGCATCACTGATGTAATATTTTGAAATTCAGTCGTGAATAAAGTAATCATTTATTTCGACAAGTAATTATAAAGCATAACCCTTTAAAATTACTTGAGGGGCATATATATATGATTAACCGGAGTTTATCTAGAAATACATGATATAATGCAAACCCACGGCATTAAAAATAAAAATTTCTTTTTTTTAAAAGGTTTTCGACCAAACATTTTTGACGAGAAAGGGGTTGAACTGTTATAACTTCCTGACCAAAACTTTTTGACGAGAGAGGGGTCAAATTGTTATAACTTCCTGATCAAACCTTTCTGACGAGAAAGGGATCAAACAAATATAATTTTTTTATTAAAAACCTATCTGACAGGAAATAAAAATCAAAAGTTATAAATGAGATATAATTCATAACTCGCGTGTGAAGTTGAATACTAACGGCTCACACTAAAGGAAAGTATTAAACGAGGCATCAAGGTGTCTTGATAAAAGTACTTAAACCTAACACATGGGTAGAGGATCTAACTATTCATGTAAGCAATAAGAATATATATACAAAGTGACAAGGTCATTGAAAATATATTCGAGTTTGCTTGAAACAGATTATAGTTGATTATTGCGAGGCAAAATCAATGACTGCTCGCAAATTGAGTGCATGGCAGATGATAAACCGCTTGCGCATAAACTAGGCTATTAACTACTTAATGTCAAAGGGTTATACGCGCAATGGAAACCCCTAAAATACTTTGTGTATGATCAAAATATGGTTGTTTAAATTGTGAATAAAACACAAGCAAACAAGCACATGTCAATGTTCAAACATAAAAGTACAAGGCATTAAAAGATAAAATAAAAAGCAGAGTTGGACATCCAACTACGCAAATTTGTCTTTACAAAAAGTTCCACAAAGGGCAAACCATTGTCTTGGCTCTAAAGCCATTTCCACACACACAAAAAAAAGGAAAGAGATAAATAAAAACCAAGCCTACATTGTACGAGACTTGGATGGATCTTCTTCTACCACTGCCTCGGCCTCTTCCTCCTCCTTCCTGGCCTTTTCACAATAAGCCAAAATCTCCTTCTCATCCTCCTCCATGAAGCTTGTGTCCATGTTGGGATTTGCCATCAAGACTCGATAAATGGTACAAAAGGCCAACCTTGATGCATTGCTTTTTGGTTTCAGCCTCTTTCCCTTCGAGCTCAGCCTCTTTCCCCGCGAGCACCTTCTTAAGTTCATTGCATTCATCAGTCTTGATCTTTGTGGCCTTCTTGGCTTCTTCAAGGCTTTTCTTCGACCTCTCAGCTTCCTGTTTGAGATGGGTGATTTCCTGCTGAGCGTTGTTCCATTGTTTAATCACAACCATACGTTTGGCTAGTTACTTTTGGATCTCGCTCTCCATGTATTTGAGCTGCTCTAGGATTCGCCGATGGGAAGAAAAAGAGAGGAAAGAAGTCTGGTATATTACAATGAAAGGAATATAAGAAATAGAGGGAAAAATAAAGAAGAAATACATGAACTAACACAGTAAACTTACCATGAGGGCATGATGCAAGCTCCTCCAAATCATTTCATCCAGATTCCCACGATTGATTAGATCCCAATCGTGGGGGAGGAGAGCCTTGAGTTGGCGCCAGCAGGCAGTCCCAAACACCTGGGAAAACTCTAAACTAGTCTTCCCCGCTGCGGTAGACAATGTTTTTATGGCCTGGCTTGAGGAAGCAGAGAAATAGGTCGTGTTAGGAGGAGGTGCTTTGGTATTAGGATTGATCGAAGGAGAAGTTTGTTCACGAGTCTCAGTGTCAGAGACCTCGAGGTCGATAGGCTCAGATATTTTCTTCTTTTTGTGGGCAGTGGTTTTCTTTGGCCTTTTAGAAGGTTCCACCTCGGTATCTGTAGGAGCCTCTTAGTTGGTTCCCCTCTTCTTCTCTTTCCGTTCAATGACATCCTCGAAATGCATATTTGAGAGACAAGATAAAATATTAAAATTATTTAAAGGCAAATGAAAGGGAAGTGTGGATTGTAATTTTCCACTTAAGAAATTTACCAAAATCACTAGAAGGTGAGCTATCACTAAAAGAGGTGGTAGAAGGACAGTAGTATCCGCTAAAATCCCTACAACCTGTAATCTTGAATATATCAAATGGCTCACTTGGTTCTAAATCCCAGGTCGTGTCTATATGACTTACCCTATCTGTCATGGTGCCATATTGCTCGGCTATACCGTAATACGACTCGTTACAGCTAATCTTTGGAATCTAGGGTAGCAATTGTCAAACCTATGAGCAATTCAGTCTACGAGAAGGGAATTTCAAATATAAAAATTAAGGCGGCTATCTCGGAAGGTAACTAATGTGTTACGCTCGGCCCTAAGTATTGTGGGTTACCAACCACATTGATTACCTTGGGATGCTCCTTAACTAGCTTCCCGAGGGACAGTGTTTTGGAGGTATTATGCCCGAGCCACGCGATCCCAAGCCTTATCCCCCTCTGGAACGGTGCTGCGAAGATGAATACTTGGGAAATTTTTAATTGCAGGTAAACTCCTTGTCAGTAAAGAGGTCCACAGATCTCAGATTGGCCTCGTTTAGAAGGAAGTCGCATGACCTAAGGCTGTGGGGAAGATTCAGTAGGAGCTTGTGT
Source organism: Cannabis sativa (assembly GCF_029168945.1). Lineage (NCBI taxonomy): Eukaryota > Viridiplantae > Streptophyta > Magnoliopsida > Rosales > Cannabaceae > Cannabis > Cannabis sativa. Next base: position 38,433,024 of record NC_083606.1, on the reverse strand, counting down.
CGGTTGACCATCTCGGGAGTAGGGACGGGTCTCTTCGAGAGGGCTGTAAAAAACAAAACCTTAGTCAAAAAACTTAGAATGAAAAGACATGGATTAATCTAACCGAGCCTGATGAAAGTAAAAATAACTTACGAATTATGCAAAAGGTGGTTGTGCCGATTGGGGAGAGGCCAGTTGTCGAAAAGAAGTTATCTTTAAAATATATTTTGTTTGGAAGTCCACAATAATTTTAGGCTCGCTAGAGTGAGTACCAAGATAATGAAAACCCCTTGCGGCATTCTTCCTCACTGGAACAACCTTAATAGAGTACAGATACTCAATTTCCACAGGCGTAGGGCATTCCCACTTCAGAATTTTATACAAGACCTTCAAACTGGCAAGGATTCTATAGGAGATGAGAGTTAGTTGGAATGGGGCAAGTCCGAGGTGGTTTACGTAATCCTTAACATAATCACAAAGGGGAATTATGGCCCCTGCCCTGATGTGTTCAAGGGTATAGGCCCCTATACTAGTCGAGCTGCTGTTGGAATTTAATTTACCAGGATCTTAGATCTACACACAAGTATGTTTATTAACATCCTAAATAAGAACTTTCTAAAGCGATAAATTAAACACATATAAAGTTAAGAAACCTTACATTGGGTGCAGCGGAATTAAATGACTCCTTTCGTTCAGATCTTTAACCCTTGTATCCTTTCTGTAGCAGAGTATTATCAAGATCTGAACCTGGATCTCTTTCTCTGAATCCTTGATGTTCAATCTCCTTTGCTGATGATCTTTCTTCACGATCTTCCTCACTATGATTGAGGTATTGCTTGCTGTGTGTGGGCACTACTCTAATCACCAGGGTAAGTTCGAAATCTGAAGGAAGAAGAGAGAGAGAGAGGGTGGCGGCCAAGGAAGAGAGAGAAGGCTCAGGTTTTCCTGATTCAGAAGTGTAATTTTCCTAAAGCCTTCACTATCTATTTATAGCATTCCACTAGGGTTAGGTTTGAATTATTTGGCATTAAAATAATGAAATTATCAATTTAAAAAAGCCTACAAAAGTGGCCAGCCATGGCTAGGTGGATTTGGGCCTTGCTTTTGCAATTTGGCAATTTTAACACTTTTGTATCTGATTTTCTCAAAAATGCCAATTTCTTAATTCAACCATTTAAATGACAATTCTAACTATTTAATAATTATAAATAATTATTAAATAATATTGTCATTTATCATATTTATTAATTGAACCATACAAAGTATCATAATTAACAAATATGCCCCTATTATCTCTTTCTTTTCAATTTCGCCCTTACTTAGTGAAAATTTCACAAACAGACATAGTCTAATTTGTGAATTATAATTGATTAATCAAAACCAATTACATGAGTCTTACAAACAATATTATCTCAACTAGTGTGGGGACCATGGGTCTATATAACCGAGCTTCCAATAAGTAGATCAAGAATTTAGCACTAAAGTTCACTAACTTATTAATTCTTCGTTGAATCCACGCATAGAACTTAGAATTGCACTCTCAGTATATAGAATGCTCTATATGTTCCACCATATAGACCCATCATTAGTTATCCATTGTTATAATCCTAATGTGATCAATGATCCTCTATATGAATGATCTATACTGTAAAGTGATTAGATTACTGTAACACCCTACTATGTATTTTATCCTTAAAACACTTGATCCCGTATTAATGATATTTCAACTTATGTGAAATGAGTACTCCACCATTTATGTTCGTTTGGTCAAGCTCGAAGGAGATCATCCTTTGCTTACTATTCGCCAGATAGAAGCTATAGATTCCATGTTTATGCTAGCGCTCCCACTCAATTGCACTACCGTGTTCCCAAAATGTACGTATCACCCTGACCTAAAAGTAGGCTTAACTAACAAATCAAAGAACACGAATAGCCTTTCAAGATTGAGCCTAATCATAACAGGATTAAGAACATTTGATCTAGGATCAACTTGGCGATACTGACTTGAATAGATTTTACGGTAAGTTTAATTAAATCTAAGTCAAAGTTCAATATCGGTCCCTTCCGATGCATACTCCATGCATCCAACCTGAGCTTTAATTTAACCAATGTTCTAGAAAGAACATAGTATTTCTCAAAATACAAGTAAACTCTTGTTGTAGATTATCGTAACAAAATCCTGTGTTTGATAAATCTAGGAAACTTTATTCACATAGTCATGTTTACTTTCTAATGTGATGACAGCACAATAAACATGATCAAGTATGTGAAAAGGGTTTAAGATGAATTTATAAATCAAATAGACAAGCAATTGAAAAAGTGAACCAAAACATACACAAATGAATGAAAAATACTTCTGTTTCTTTATTGATGTTGAATAAAATAGATTACATTGAAATGGAGTTTTATTTAGGGCATAAAACCTAACAAACTCCCACTTGCACTAATATAAAACTAATTAGTACATATCAATTAATCCTGAATTCTGACGGTGCTTTTCAAAGGCTGTCACGGCCAGGACTTTGGTAAATGGATCAGCTAGGTTGTCCTCTGTGTCAACTTTCTCAACTAGTACATCCCCTCTTGCCACGTATTCTCTGATAATGTGATACTTCCTTTCAATGTGTTTGCTTCTCTTGTGGCTTCGAGGTTCTTTACTATTTGCTATTGCTCCATTGTTATCACAGAGTAGTACCAGAGGCTTTTCCATTCCAGGAACAACACCTATACTGGTGAAGAACTTTCTTAGCCAGACAAGTTCTTTAGCAGCTTCGGCTGCAGCTATGTATTCAGCTTCCATAGTTGAGTCCGATATCGCGGTTTGTTTAGCACTTCTCCAAGCAACTGCTCCACCCCCAAGAGTAAACACCATCCCAGATGTAGATTTCCTGTCTTCAAGACTTGCCTGGAAATCTAAATCAGTGTAGCCTATTGGATTTAAAGCACCACCCTTGTAGACTAAGACAAGATTCCTTGTACTCTTTAAGTATTTCAGAATATACTTAACTGCATTCCAATATTCATGTCCTGGATTAGACTGATACCTGCTCACGATCCGAACAACATAACAGATGTGAGGTCTAGTGCATAACATTGCATACATTAGACTTCCAACTGTAGAGGCATAGGGAATTTTCGCCATGTCCTCTATCTCTTGAGGGTCAGTCGGAGACTGTTCCTTAGATAGACGAATACCATATCTAGAAGGAATGTTTGCCCCATTGGTGTTGTTCATGGAGAATCTCTCTAAGACTTTGTCTATGTAGGTTGTTTGAGAGAGAGCAAGAGATCTGTTCTTCCGGTTTCTAATAATCTGAATACCAAGAACATGGGCTGCTTCACCCAAATCTTTCATATTGAATTGAGTGTTGAGCCATTCCTTGATGTGAGTCATTTTTTTGATATTGTTTCCAATGATCAAAATGTCATCAACATAAAGGACTAGGAATACTACTACTTGGTCTTCCTTGAGTTGGTAAACACAAGGTTCATCTTCATTCTGAAGAAAGCCGTAGGTCTTGATGATTTCATCAAACCTTTTGTTCCATGAGCGAGAAGCTTGCTTAAGTCCATAGATAGACCTATTTAATTTGCAAACTTTCTTTTCCTGCCCAGGAAGAACATAACCTTCTGGTTGCTCCAAATAGATGGTTTCTTCAAGTACCCCATTAAGGAAGGCAGTCTTGACATCCATTTGCCAGATTTCATAATCGAAAGCAGCAGCTATGGAGAGAAGAATTCAGATGGATTTGAGCATGGCAACAGGACTAAAAGTTTCCTCATAGTCCACACCTTCTCTTTGGGTATAACCCTTGGCTACAAGTCTAGCTTTAAAAGTTTCGACTTCGCCTCCAGCTCCTCTTTTCTTCTTGAAAACCCACTTGCATCCTATGGGATGATAGTCGACAGGTGCATCTACATATTCCAAGACTTTGTTCTTTTTCATGGAATCCATTTCTGAATCCATGTCGGCTGACCATCGTTTCCGTTGCGCACTAGCCATTGCCTGTTTATAGGTTAATGGATCGTCATCAATACCGTCACCTACGACCATATTGATTTCACCATCCAAGCCATAACGAGCAGGTTTTGTTGAAACCCTCCCACTACGACGAGGTACGGTTGTCTTCTGAACAGAAACATTAGTAGTAGATTTCTCAGTTTGTTCAACTGAGGGAGTGGGATTGTCTTCTTCACGAGTGGAAGAGGACGGAACATTGGAAGGTCTTATATCTGATAGCAATTCCTCTAGAACAACTTTACTTTTCGGTTTGTAGTCTTTAATATAGTTCTCTTCAAGGAAAGTAGCGTTTGTAGAAACAAACACTTTGTTATCCTTGTGACTATAAAACAGTCCACCCCTAGTCTCTTTAGAATTTCCGACAAACATGCATACTTCGGTACGTGATTCAAGTTTGCCTTCTATCTTTCTTAAGACATGAGCAGGGCACCCCCAAATTCTGTAATGGCGTAAACTAGGTGTTCGACCATTCCAAAGTTCGACGGGTGTCTTAGGGACTGCTTTAGATGGAGCAACATTTAGAATGTCATTTGCCATCTGTATAGCATATCCCCAGAAGGACGTAGACAGAGTTGAAAATCTCAATATAGACCTAACCATTTCCAAAAGAGTGCGATTTCTTCTTTCTGCAACTCCATTTTGTTGCGGAGTGCTTGGGGCAGTGTATTGGGATTCAATTCCAAGTTCAATTAAATGATCTTTGAACTGCATATCCATATATTCTCCACCCCTATCAGTTCGCAAGATCTTTAATGATATACCTAATTGGTTTTGGGCCAAAGCATGAAACTCCTGAAACTTTTCAAACGTTTCAGATTTCTTTTGCATTAGGTAAAGAAAACTATATCTAGAGAAATCGTCAATGAAAGTGACAAAATACTCATAACCACCTCGGGCTTTGACATTCAAAGGTCCACAGACATCGGAATGCACTAACCCTAGAGGGATTTTGGCACGCTCTCCCTTTGCAGAGAAAGAACGTTTAGTCATTTTTCCTTCTAGGCAGGACTCGCATACTGGCAGTTCACCTAAGACGACATTTTTCAATGGACCGTCTTTGGTGAGCCTATTGAGTCTATCAAAGCCTATATGACCTAAACGTAAATGCCATAGATAAGTTTGATCATCATTATCAATATCTTTTCTTTTGAGGTTTCAAGGTCTAGCTACACTGAAAAGTTCACTATTTAGTGAGATTTGAGTACTCGGTCTTAAAACATAAAGCCCTTGTTCCATTATAGCAACACATATTTGAAATCTATTACGAGAAATTTAACAATTTGTACTCGAAAAATTCAATATATAAGATTGTGTTAGCAAACATGAGACACTAATCAAGTTTCTACTAAAGTTTGGAATAAATAAAACATTTTCTAAAATTAAAAATCTTTTGTTAAAACTTAATGCGGGCTTTTCCTCTAGCTTTGACCGATACTAATTCGCCATTGCCAACTTTAAGCTTTAACTCTCCTGGAAGCAAATTTTCCCAAGTTTCAAGCAACTGTAGTGAAGAACATACATGGTTAGTAGACCCAGAATCAACAATCCAGATGGATTTGTCGTTCTCTAAAACACATGATTCAAAGACAAAAGCATTACCTTCGTTTGAATTGTTAAGAAGCCTGGGACATCGTTCTTCATGATGTCCCTTTTCATTACAATTCGAACATAGAAGATCATGTCTGATAATTGTACTTGAAGAAGCAGCTTTGCTAGATCCTTCATACCTAGTCCTTTTCCTTCGATTATGGATTGCAAACCCAGGGGGACCCGTTGCAATCAAGTTCCGTTCATGGGCTCGTAATTCTGCTTCGAGCTTGTCCATGTCGGAGGAGTTAGAATTGTTGATCATGTAAGAGATAACAAATTCATTATACTCCGAAGGAAGACTATTAAGGATGAGTTGGACCCATTGTTCTTTTGATAAATCAATTCCTAGTAGATTTGCCTTTTGGAACTTCAGATTCATCATCAACAGGTGCGAGTTAATGCAACTACCACGATGCATTTTCACACTATAGAGTTCTTTTGCTAAGATAGTAACTAGGAGAGGATCGGGGTGAGGGTTATTCATAATGACACTACAACACATCAATAAAACAAAAGTAAGGTTTTGGCTCATAAATTCATACACAGTTCAGAAAATAACAAGTAATGACATATGTTATAGAAATACTAAATCTAACATAGTTTATTTTCCAAGGTATTTCAACAAATTGATACAGTGTCCCGTTTAGGCGAGAGTCAAAGCATCATCCATTGAATAGAGTTGTTAGCTCATCTAAAATGATAACCATTCTAGCAACCTTTTATTCGATCTAGATTGGAATTCAGCGTTGTCCCGTTTAGGCGAGAGTCAAGGCAATTCTATCTTATGAGCTTCCACCATTGTTTCATAACTTGCAAGTCAAGTATGGTCGCCACCATTAGGGTGATCCATACCATACAAAACACTTACAAACTACTTATCATGCGAGGTTAAACGGTGCGAAATTGCTAATGAACGTTCCTCCATTACGGAGGATTACTCACTAAAATAAACGCGGTGTAAAACCCAGAATGGAGATCGAATGTCTCTTGATTAAAAGCTCATTATTTAAAATATTATATGTATTTTGTATAATCATTTTAATTCGATATTATAATAATGAAAAATTACAAACTAAAGTTGGTTTAAATAAAAAAATCAACTTTAATTAATTTTCAATTATTATTTAAATTTGAAAAATAAATTCAAATAAATATCCAAAAAGTTCCATAATATAATAATGAAAAATTACAAATCAAAGTTGGTTTAAATAAAAAATCAACTTTAATTAATTTCTAATTACTAATTAAATTCAAAAAATAAATTTGAATATTAAATGGAACAAATTTGAAAATATCTTGTTTAAGTTGTTTTTAGAAGAATCTAAAGAATCAACTTAAATATCTTTCAAATAAGATTTAATTAAATTAAAATTAAGTTGTAACCACTTAATTTGAAGATATTCCATTTTAAGTTAATATTCGAAAAGATATTAACCTACAAAATATCTAAAATATTCCATTTTAAGTTAATATTCGAAAAGATATTAACTTAAAAAATATCTAAAGAATCTTAATAACCAATGCCTAAAATTCCTCAACTTAATTTTGAAATTTTAAATCCAAAAGATATTCAGATTTAAGTTGGTTAGTTGTAGATAACTAAATATCAACTTTAATTGCAATATTTAATGAAAAAATTAAATTAAGCTTCAGAAAGAATCTAGATGGTTATAATTCTATATTTAATTAAATACAAGAAAATACAAATAGTTTAGCTTAGAATATAAAATTCTTTAAACTATGATTTTCTATATTAATTTCAAAATAAATGAAATTAATTGTGTTGCTAATCAATTTTATTAGGTTAAACTAGTGTAATTAACCTAGTACAGTCATTCAAATCAAGCAAATGGGCCTTCACAATTGGGGTGGTTCATGTGAGGGGGTGCTGGGTTCAGTATGTCGTACCCACTTCTATGGCTCCCAACTCTCACACAAGGCCCAAAAAAGAGGAATTTAACCTTAAAATGAACAACTGTTATTAATTGAATGGGCCCAAAAACTAAATGGGTCTAAATAAATTCTATCAAGAACTATGATAATTTATTTTAGCAACAACAAACTATATGCATCTATAATAAAATTAAACACATAGGCTCACACAGGCACACTTTGGATGGGTCCTATCATGTTGCTAGGTCATACACAGATGAAAGAAGATTGTAAATATACCTGTTACAAATTATTATCTTGACCAAGGGAGCCATCAGATCATTAGATCTGGCAAAAGGTAACCATGGCTATTTGCAATCAAGTAATAATAGGTTTTGAAAACGTACACACAAGCTAAAACACATACTCCTGCAACAAGGTTAGCTGGATAGTTGGATGTAGGATTTATTTAATTTTAAATTAAATTATTAATTTTGAAATAATTAATTTAATAAAAAATAATTTTCGAAAATTTAAAAAAATTTGAATAATTCGAAATTTAAAAAAAAAAAATAAATTTAAAATTAAACCTACAATTTTGAAAAAATTAGGTTTTAACCAACCTAAATATCATTTCAAAATTTGCTAACTACTTTTAAAATTTAAATGTTATTTTATAAATAAAAATTAAATAAAAAATTAAAAAAGCTAAATGAATATCTTTTTCAGATTTTAAATGTAATTTAAATAAATAAAATAACAAAATTTAAAAGTTAGGAAAATATCTTACACCTTTTCAAAATTACATGATTATAGTTATCTTATTTTAAATTTAAATAAGGTCAAATTATTTAAAAAAAATTAATTTAAAATATTTTAAATCTGACCTTAAATTTAAAAATAAGATAAGATATAATCAAATTTTAAAAGGGAAATTTGATTTTCTATACTTAGAAAATCAAAAAAAAATTTCCCTAAACCAAAAATTTAAAACCTAAAAAAACTATACCTTTTTTTTCAAAACCCCAAAAATACCCCCCTCACAATATTCTCTCTCTCTCTGCATCATCTCTCTCTCCCTCTATCTCACACCCACCGTCATCAACGCCGATCACCACCCGATCCCAGTCCGACCCCAACCCCTCCGACCCCAACCCCAACCCGAAAGAGCAACCCCAGTCCGACCCCAACCCCTCCGACCCAACCCGAAACCCCACACCCACCGTCATCAACGCCGATCACCACCCACGCACGGCGTTCACCACGCACGCCGATCACCACGCACGCCGATCCACCACGCACGGTGAACCACAAAAACCGGCCGAACACCACTAGAGATCCACGCCAAATCGAACCGCCCCCTCTCACTCTCTTGGTCTCTCTCTCTCGGACCGAACTGAAACAAAAAAAAAGAAAAAAAGGCATATGGTCCGATGGTCGGACCACATGGTCCGATGGGGTCCGACCAATCGAACCCATCAGACCATGTGGTCCGACCATCGACCATATGCCTTTTTCTTTTTTTTTTTTTTGTCTCTCTTAAATCATCGAATGAAGAAGGAAAAAAAAAAAAACCAGGTCCGACGGTCGGACCATGGGGTCCGACCCTCGGACCTGGGGTGTGGGATTCGTGGACCGGCCGAGATAGAGAGAGAAAGAGAGATGCTGTGAGAGTTTGGGGGTATTTTTGGGGTTTTGAAAAAAAAGGTATAGTTTTTTTAGGGTTTAAATTATTGGTTTAGGAATCAAATTTTTTGATTTTCTAAGTATAGAAAATCAAATTTCCCTTTTAAAAAAAATAAGATAGATTATTAAGCAAAAAAGATAGATACTAACTATTTTCAAATTCAAATTACACTAATATCTTGAATTAAATTTAAAAAATATTAAATTAATTCAAAATGATAATTAGAATTGAATTAGGAATAGTAATAGTATAAATACAGAACTACACAAAAAATCGGAAGTTAATTCCATGAAAAAGCATGAAAAAACGAAGAAAAACGAAAAAATTGTGAGCTGTATGGACAGTTTTCGCGATCGCAGGAAAATTTCAGGACAACTCCGATTTTTTTGAATCTTCAAAAAATCATAACTAATTCAAATTAAATCGAAATTGAGTTCTGTAAAAAAGTAACTTGCTTAATTTTTTCCATAATATCCAATAAAAATAATTCCAGAAACAGATATTCAATTATTTTTAACGATAATTCACAAACACCAATGAATCATCAAATAACACTCAATACAACATGATACCATCCAAAAACAAACAAACAATCGTTTTAAAGTCCAAATTTCTTGCAAGTAAATCAATTACCATGGCTTTGAGGCCAGTTGTTGGAATTTATTTTACTAGGATCTTAGATCTACTCACAAGTATGTTTATTAACATCCTAATTAAGAACTTTCTAAAACGATAAATTAAACAGATATAAAGTTAAGAAACCTTACATTGGGTGCAGCGGAATTAAATGACTCCTTCCGTTCAGATCTCTAATGTAACACCCTAACTATCTTAGGCGTATTACGTGATTTTTAAACGTACTGTGCAGCTCGTTGCTAATCAACGAGGTTTATGGAAAAACGTGATTAATTAAAATTTTGCTTTTTCATTAAACTTATAAACCATTTTACAAAAGTCTCGGGATCCCGATTTATAAAAATGTTTACAAAAGTTTTAACTGACTAACTATTACATCAAAAAGAAAGTCGTCTAACGACAGTTACAAAAATCTCAGCCTTGCTGTCCCGAGGATCGTACGCTCCAGGCCTAACCGCCCCGACATGTACAATCTCATAAGCTCGCTCACGGTCCATCAGCTATAGCCTTGCCTTTACCTACACATGAACATAAACTGTGAGTCGACGTACTCGCAAGAAAAGCATAATAATATCATACATAAAACTGACTGCCGTGTCCAACACGATACTGAGTCCCGCTACTGCCATGTCCAACATGGTACTGAGCACTACTGCCATGTCCAACATGGTACTGAGTTTTGAACGTTCAGGGGACGGTACTATTGACAAGTATCCTCCTGATCGGTCGAACCGGTCATACTCCGGCTGCTGGTCATACTCCAGCCTGTACCGACGGGATAGGTCAATAGCCCCGAACCACCAACCAAGTGTCACTGATCGGCCGAACCGGTCATACTCCGCCGTCGGTCATACTCCAGCCTGTACCGACGTGACAGGGTTGGATGGTTCGAAGCCTAAATACATATCTAATGTAATCTAGCAGGCTTCCTACATGCACGCTAAACATGTAATCTACATATGCATACTGTTATACTAATCTTACCTGGATTCCGATTTCAGGTGTGCTTGGCCAACCCGACCGGAACCGAAGCCGAACTACGGACATCGGCTCCTAAACCATAAAATTCACAACGCTATAAGTGACACGCTAAATCACTTCCCGGGGACTAAAACTTGAAACTAAAAGTTTCCCTATCGATAAAAAGCATGGCAATACCCCTAAAAACCCAAAAACGAGGAAAACTAGGGTTCGAAAATCCCCCAACCTAAGCAGACGGCTGCTAACCGAATTCCGGTTCTGGGAATTTCTGGACACCCATCCGGAATTCCGGATGCACAACCGGAATTCCGGTTCCTCGCAGGCAGCAACCAAAAATTCCATAACTTGACCAATTCGACCCCAATTGGTCCCAAACTTTCCAGACCTACTCCATACATCCCAAATAACATTTCTAAAGCATCAAACCTACCCAGAATGCACAGAAATGAAAAACACCATGTGAGCTCCAAGCTTTGAGTTAAAACTCAAACTTGGCTAAAGCTCACTCACAAGCCCCAAAGCTAGCTTAGAATCACATAATCAAGCATAGAAACACTGCAGAAAACAAAACCTAATTCATGCAATAACTACAGCCACCAATTTCTCAATTTTTTACTTGAAAACCTTAGTTTCTTAACAAGAAAATTAACCAACTCAAGCAAGAACAACTAGCATGCATTTCAACCTAACTCAACATAATTAATTCAACATTTTAAACATAAAAACAACAACAATCACAAGCAAAGAAAGAACAACATCATAAAGCATGCATTTCACTCCATAATTCATCATTTTTTTCAAGAAAACAAAGAAAGACAATTAAGAAATACATACCACAACCAAGAGATCACTAGAGATTGCAAATCAATGCTTGAATCACCACAAAAATCCAGCTCTTGAACCCCAAGTTCTCAGCCGAAAAAGAGAGAGAAAAGAGAGAAAAAGCTTCCAATTTTCTATTTTTTCTAAACTTTGAAATTTTGAAAAATAAACTAATAAATCACTTAACATATATTAACCTTATTTCAGCAAAGTAAAAAGCATTTAACAAGTCTTTTTCAATTAAATAAATTCACTAAAAGACAAAAATATCATTGGGGCAAAAAGACCATTTTGCCCCTCCACACTAAAATCACATAAATCATACTAAAGGGGTATTTTTGGGAAATTCTAAATTCCCGGCCATTCCCGACATTCCCAATGTCTAAAACCCGTCCCCAAAATACTAACATACTAAGTTGTGATTTCTACTGAGCCAAACGCCGCGTTCCAAAATACCGGACACCGGAAATGCGAAATATAAAAGCTACTGATAACATACTCATGCATATCTGAATTCCATAATAAATTATTTAAATGGCTATAAATAATTTCATGATTAAACATAAACAACTGCTAATTTCCAAATTAACTAAGCGGGCTTTACAACTATTCCCCCCTTAAAAGGATTTCGTCCCCGAAATCTAACCTGAATAACTCTGGATATTGAGCTCTCATATCTGACTCTAGCTCCCAGGTGGCTTCTTCCACCTTACTGTTTCTCCAGAGAACCTTGACCAATGCTATGGTCTTATTCCGAAGGACTTTATCCTTTCTATCCAGGATCTGCACTGGCTGTTCCTCATAAGACATGTCTGGCTGAAGCTGAAGACTCTCATAACTGAGTATATGAGAGGGGTCTGAAACGTATTTTCTCAACATTGAGACATGGAATACGTTGTGCACTGCTGATAAAGCTGGAGGCAATGCTAACCGATATGCCACTTGACCTATCTTCTCGAGAATCTCGAAAGGTCCTGTAAATCTAGGGCATAACTTGCCTCTTTTCCCGAAACGTTTAATCCCCTTCATCGGAGATACTCGTAAAAACACATGGTCCCCTACTTGGAACTCAACATCTCTACGCTTCGGATCTGTGTAACTCTTCTGTCTGCTCTGTGAGGCACGCATTCTAGCTTTAATCTTCTCTATTGCCTCATTGGTCCGCTGAACTGACTCTGGACCTAGGTATTTCCTCTCCCCTGTCTCATCCCAGTGGATAGGGGATCTGCATTTCCTACCGTACAACAGTTCATAGGGTGCCATCCCTATCGTACTCTGATAACTGTTGTTGTACGAAAACTCTATTAACGGTAGATATTTGCTCCATGAACCCTCAAAGTCCATAACACAGGCTCTCAACATATCCTCCAATATCTGAATTGTCCTTTCGGACTGACCATCTGTCTGAGGATGGAATGCTGTACTGAATTTCAGCTTCGTACCCATTGCCCGTTGCAAACTTTGCCAAAATTTGGAGGTGAATTTCGGATCCCTGTCCGAAACTATAGACTTCGGTACCCCGTGAAGTCTCACTATCTCCCTGACGCAGCGCCCGCCAACCGATCCACCGAAAATGTTGTTCGACCGCGTAAAATGAGCAGATTTCGTAAATCGGTCCACTACTACCCAGATGGAATCATACATACCCGTGGTCCTAGGTAACCCGACCACAAAATCCATCGTAATATCCTCCCATTTCCATTCTGGTAGGGTTAGAGGCTGCAACAACCCTGCTGGTCTCTGATGTTCAGCCTTGATCTGCTGACAAGTGAGGCATCTCGATACGAATTCTACCAAATTCTTCTTCATACCGCTCCACCAGAAGTACGGTTTCAAATCTTGGTACATCTTGGTGGTGCCGGGATACAGAGAATATGGAGTAGAATGAGCCTCCTCAAAGATCTCGTTTCTCAAGTCCACACTGTTCGGAACACAAACCCTGGCTTTATACAAAAGCATCCCACTGTCTGACACTGAAAAGTCTTTGGCTTGACCAGCCAATACCTCATCTCGGATTTTCACTAACTCCGGATCTGTCATCTGAGCGACTTTTATTCTTTCTAATAGATCAGATTGCAGCGTCAAGTTGTGAAGCTGACCTACCACAAACTCAATGCTGGATCTAACCATATCCTCTGCTAGCTGAGATGAGATCTGAACCATGCTAGCTACTTGCCCGGGACCCTTTACGCTCGTGGCATCGCCCACTACATTGGCTTTTCCGGGATGATAGAGGATCTCACAATCGTAGTCCTTCACTAATTCCAACCAACGCCTTTGTCTCATGTTCAAATCTTTCTGAGTAAAGAAATACTTGAGACTTTTATGGTCGGTATAGATCTCGCACTTCTCCCCATAAAGGTAATGCCGCCAAATCTTCAGTGCAAAAACCACTGCGGCCAATTCTAAATCATGAGTCGGGTATCGCTGCTCATAATCCTTTAACTGACGGGAGGCATAAGCGATAACCCGATCGGCTTGCATCAATACGCACCCCAAACCCTGTTTGGATGCGTCACAGTAGATTACGAACTTCTCCTTGTCCGAAGGCAAAGCTAGTACCGGAGCAGTAATCAACCTTTGTTTCAGCTCCTGAAAACTAGCTTCGCATTTATCTGACCAGATAAATCGTTGATTCTTCTTTGTAAGCTCGGTTAGGGGCATTGAAATTTTGGAGAACCCCTCCACGAACCTACGGTAGTACCCAGCTAATCCCAAGAAGCTTCTGATCTCTGTCACTGTCTTCGGTCTCGGCCAATCCCTGACGGATTCGATCTTTCCGGGATCCACCTTAATCCCATCTTTACTCACAATGTGCCCTAGGAAGGACACCTGAGACAACCAGAACTCACATTTCTTGAACTTGGCGTAGAGCTTATGTTCTCGAAGTCGTTGCAGTACCATCTGAAGATGTAACTCATGCTCCTCTTCTGATTGAGAGTACACGAGGATGTCGTCGATAAACACAATCACACAGATATCGAGGAAATCCTTGAATACTCTATTCATCAGGTCCATGAATGCTGCAGGAGCATTGGTTAGTCCAAATGACATAACCAGAAACTCGTAGTGTCCATACCTAGTGCGGAAAGCCGTCTTTGGAATGTCCTCCTCTCGGATTCTCAACTGATGATAACCCGAACGGAGATCAATCTTAGAAAAGACCGTCTTCCCCTGAAGCTGATCGAACAAGTCATCGATCCTAGGTAGTGGATATTTATTCTTCACCGTCAACTTGTTCAACTCTCTGTAGTCGATGCACATCCTCATAGACCCATCCTTCTTCTTCACAAACAAAACCAGGGCTCCCCAAGGTGACACACTGGGCCGAATGAACCCTATGTCAAGCAACCCTTGGAGCTGAATCTTTAATTCATTAAGTTCAGCTGGAGCCATCCTATACGGGGCTTTGGAAACCGGATCCACCCCTGGTGCCAAGTCAATCACGAAGTCAATCTCCCGCTGAGGTGGTAACCCTGGAAGTTCTTCGGGAAAAACGTCCAAAAATTCCCGAACCACTCTGATGTCCTCTGGCCGAATGGTGTCTGGCCGAGTGGTGTCCACCACCACGGCCAGAAACCCTAAGCACCCACCGTGCAATAATTCTCTCGCTGACATAGCCGAGATCACCGGGATCCGAGATCCCTGAACCGAACCCACAAATACAAACGGTTCTTCACTTTCCGGTTGGAAGACCACCATCTTCCTCTTACAGTCAATGCTCGCCGAATATTTAGATAGGAAATCCATTCCTAAAATAATATCGAATTCGACTAAGCTCATCTCTATCGATCGGCCGCTTAACTCTCTACCATCTATCCCGATCGGCATAGACCTAATCCACCTATTGGAGATAACCAATTCTCCGCTGTAATGTGGTTCCAAACCCTGATTCATATCTATCAAAGGGTCTACCCAACTTACTAAAGACTCTGGCCGCCACATAAGAATGTGTAGCCCCAGAATCAAACAGCACTGAACAAAGCGAGTCGTTAATAAAAAGCTGACCTGTAACAACTGATGGGCTGGCATCCGCATCACTCGCGTGATAGCGAACACCCCGGGCCGGAGTGGGTATCGCCGGAGCTCTCGGTGCCTCCGGTCCGAGCCGGGGACATTCCCTCTTGAAGTGCCCGGCATGCCACAATGAAAGCATCCCCGCCCCTTGCACTCTCCCCGATGGTGCCTCTTGCAACTAGGGCACTCGGGATAGGAAAATCGGGTCTCATTACCACCAGACGACTCCTCTCGTTCGGTTCCCTCGAACCTCTTGTTCGACTCGAGCCGCCGGAAGCGGTGGGTGCCCTCTTCCTCCGATCAATGGCCGAACCACTACTCCCCCGCCGAAGCCCGATGCAGAGGGGTAGGAGCTCCGCCACTAACCGAGTACCGGGCCGATTCCCGACATACACCCCACCGCGCCCTCGCCCGCAAAGGCCTTCTCCACCATCCGAGCATAGGTGGTGCCGTCGTTCGTGGTAATCATCGTGTCATGCCCGATCTTGGGATTCAACCCGTCCGCATACTTCTCCTTTCCGCCGAAGTCGGCAAGCACAATTCCCGAGGCTAACCTCGCCAACCTCCCAAACCGAGTAGTATACTCGCGGACGCTCATGTTCTCCCGCCGGGTCGTGAACGAACTCTTTCCTCTTGGCGCTTCGACCGCCTCATTATAGTATTTTGCGTTGAAGAGTTCCCGAAACCTTTCCAGGTGTCATGGTGGTGACATCGTGAATCCGAGACACCATGTCCCACCATACTGTGGCATCCTCCTCGGAACCGAAACGTGGCGCACACCACTCGTCATTACGGTGACACCCATGAAATTCGGGATTCGGGTAATCACCGTCCGCCCATCGCTCGGCTTTCGATACATCCGGACCTCCCAAGAATACCGGAGGTGCTTGCTTCCGAACCGCTCATACAATGGTTCCAATCCGTGGGCCGCCACCACTATCTCGGCCCGGGGCAAGAAGGTGTGCCACCGGAACTACGGCACAGAACCGGCAGGAGCACCCCGCCGTCTCAACCTCTCGAATCTCGAGGTCTTGTTCTTCGATCCGGCTTGCATCTCCGCAAACCGTAACTCCCACCCGGGCTCCCCGATCGGCCGGGGAGCTCGGCAGCCTGTGGCGGGTTTTCATCACCCCGGCCACGAGCCCTGCCTCGGGGACATCTGCCTCGGCCCCTAGCAGGTGGGGGAAACTGAGCTCCCTGACCCTGATTCGACCCCACGGAGTTGCCCTGACTCCTGGTAGTCCGCCTAGCGTCCATCTAGTTAGAACCGCCTGCGAAACCAAGAGTTGGCATATCAGGTCGTATTCAAGGCGAGCTTACTAATGCCGCTTAATTTGGAAATTAGAAATGAAACATGCGCCTATTCTACTATCAGGCTACTAACATGCTTCCTAACAGGCTTTTCTTTTTCATAACTGAATAAAATAAACTACTAAAGCAATAAAGGCTTACTGAACCGTGAACCGAGCTAACTGCTGATGATGATTGTACATGTCGTGACGATCTTCGGAAGACAACCTGGCGGCTCTGATACCAAATTGTAACACCCTAACTATCTTAGGCGTATTACGTGATTTTTAAACGTACTCTGCAGCTCGTTGCTAATCAACGAGGTTTATGGAAAAACGTGATTAATTAAAATTTTGCTTTTTCATTAAACTTATAAACCATTTTACAAAAGTCTCGGGATCCCGATTTATAAAAATGTTTACAAAAGTTTTAACTGACTAACTATTACATCAAAAAGAAAGTCGTCTAACGACAGTTACAAAAATCTCAGCCTTGCTGTCCCGAGGATCGTACGCTCCAGGCCTAACCGCCCCGACATGTACAATCTCATAAGCTCGCTCACGGTCCATCAGCTATAGCCTTGCCTTTACCTACACATGAACATAAACTGTGAGTCGACAGACTCAGTAAGAAAAGCATAATAATATCATACATAAAACTGACTGCCGTGTCCAACACGATACTGAGTCCCGCTACTGCCATGTCCAACATGGTACTGAGCACTACTGCCATGTCCAACATGGTACTGAGTTTTGAACGTTCAGGGGACGGTACTATTGAAAAGTATCCTCCTGATCGGTCGAACCGGTCATACTCCGCCGCCGGTCATACTCCACCGTACCGACGGGATAGGTCAATAGCCCCGAACCACCAACCAAGTGTCACCTGATCGGCCGAACCGGCCATACTCCGCCGTCGGTCATACTCCACTCGTACCGACGTGACAGGGTTGGATGGTTCGAAGCCTAAATACATATCTAATGTAATCTAGCAGGCTTCCTACATGCACGCTAAACATGTAATCTACATATGCAGACTGTTATACTAATCTTACCTGGATTCCGATTTCTGTGTGCTGGCCAACCCGACCGGAACCGAAGCCGAACGGCGGACATCGGCTCCTAAACCATAAAATTCACAACGCTATAAGTGACACGCTAAATCACTTCCCGGGGACTAAAACTTGAAACTAAAAGTTTCCCTATCGATAAAAAGCATGGCAATACCCCTAAAAACCCAAAAACGAGGAAAACTAGGGTTCTGAAAAATCCCCCAACCGGCAGACCGGTTGCCCAACCGAATTCCGGTTCGGGAAATTTCGAACCCCCATCCGAATTCCGGATGCTCAACCGAATTCCGGTTCCTCGCAGCAAAGAACCAAAAATTCCATAACTTGACCAATTCGACCCCAATTGGTCCCAAACTTTCCAGACCTACTCCATACATCCCAAATAACATTTCTAAAGCATCAAACCTACCCAGAATGCACAGAAATGAAAAACACCATGTGAGCTCCAAGCTTTGAGTTAAAACTCAAACTTGGCTAAAGCTCACTCACAAGCCCCAAAGCTAGCTTAGAATCACATAATCAAGCATAGAAACACTGCAGAAAACAAAACCTAATTCATGCAATAACTACAGCCACCAATTTCTCAATTTTTTACTTGAAAACCTTAGTTTCTTAACAAGAAAATTAACCAACTCAAGCAAGAACAACTAGCATGCATTTCAACCTAACTCAACATAATTAATTCAACATTTTAAACATAAAAACAACAACAATCACAAGCAGCAGCAACAACATCATAAAGCATGCATTTCACTCCATAATTCATCATTTTTTTTTCAAGAAAACAAAGAAAGACAATTAAGAAATACATACCACAACCAAGAGATCACTAGAGATTGCAAATCAATGCTTGAATCACCACAAAAATCCAGCTCTTGAACCCCAAGTTCTCAGCCGAAAAAGAGAGAGAGAAAAGAGAGAAAAAGCTTCCAATTTTCTATTTTTTCTAAACTTTGAAATTTTGAAAAATAAACTAATAAATCACTTAACATATATTAACCTTATTTCAGCAAAGTAAAAAGCATTTAACAAGTCTTTTTCAATTAAATAAATTCACTAAAAGACAAAAATATCATTGGGGCAAAAAGACCATTTTGCCCCTCCACACTAAAATCACATAAATCATACTAAAGGGGTATTTTTGGGAAATTCTAAATTCCCGGCCATTCCCGACATTCCCAATGTCTAAAACCCGTCCCCAAAATACTAACATACTAAGTTGTGATTTCTACTGAGCCAAACGCCGCGTTCCAAAATAGCGGACACCGGAAATGCGAAATATAAAAGCTACTGATAACATACTCATGCATATCTGAATTCCATAATAAATTATTTAAATGGCTATAAATAATTTCATGATTAAACATAAACAACTGCTAATTTCCAAATTAACTAAGCGGGCTTTACATCTAACCCTTGTGAGTATGTGAAAAGGGTTTAAGATGAATTTATAAATCAAATAGACAAGCAATTGATAAAGTGAACCAAAACATACACAAATGAATGAAAAATACTTCTGTTTCTTTATTGATGTTGAATAAAATAGATTACATTGAAATGGAGTTTTATTTAGGGCATAAAACCTAACAGCTGCTGGTACTAGTCTCGCCACTGGCTCCTTCAGAAGCCTCACCTATGGGACGCGCAAGAGGTTAACAGCTAAACTCACCAGCTTGCACTGACCTAACTTGGCATACTCGCACATACTCGATTCCGCAGGTCCTCAGTATATCACCTGTGTAACCTGAGATAGTTTGCACCTTCGACTCTATTAACTTGGCGTCTAAGGTGACGTTAGGATCCTAGGGAGTCTTTGATGTACATGGCTTGGGAGACATTATTTCAAAGTCGAAGTCACCTGGTTCAAAAGCAATCGTGACTTTGGGTAAAAATAAAGGCTTAGCCAAAGGAATAGAGGACACAATGGGAGGTTCTGGCCAAGCTCCATCTTGCAAGAAGCGCCTATGGTGACTAGAATTATCTTCATGATGAACTTTCACTAAGTGTTCCCTAACCCTACCATCGTTTAATTCTAATTTGGATGTAGGTTTTGAAGGGTTGGGTTTATTAGGGATGGTTGATTGTGTCGGAAATTCAAGCTCTAAATCCTCTGGACGATAAATTTCTTAACCAGATTGGGACAATGCTACAAGAAGAAAGCTATCCCAATCCCTAGAAAGAATGTTATCAAACCTGAGGTGGTGAGTTGAAGGTTTTGAAAAACCTACGTATTGCCTAAACCCTAATATTGACCCAAATATAGTTTGACCGTAAAGCTACTAAAACCAAATGAGACGACAATGATATAAACAAATAATTGATGGGTTTTGTGCCCTAAATAAAACCCATTTCAATATAATCAGATTTACTTATTAATAAAGATCAGAAATAACATTTTATGTTTCATGGTTCACATGATTTATTTCATGATTATATATATAATGTATGAATTCCATTTAAGTCCAGAACATATGAATTTGTTAATGATTATAGTGTTGTCAGCACAGTGGAATATAATCTTAATTATATGTTCGAAAGTTTATTCCCTGATTTGTCAGAACACTAGATTTAGATTGACATGGTATAATCAGCGAATGGTATTCTTACACCTTGGAAAAGTGTTATGTCCTTTCCAGGACATTGGCAAAGTTTACCAGTATCGGATGTATGGAGTATACATTGGAAGGGACCGATATTGAACTTTGATTAGATATATTAAAATTTACCGTAATATCTATTCAACTCAATATCACCTGTTGATCCTAGATCAAATGATCTTAATCATGATATGATTAGGTTCAATCTCAAGAGTGTTATTCGTGTTCTTCGATTTGTTAAGGTAAGCCTACTTTTGGGTCAGGGTGATACGTACATTTTGGGAACACGGTAGTGCAATTGAGTGGGAGCACTAACATAAATATGGAATCTATAGCTTCTATCTGGCGAATAGAAAGTAAAGGATGATTTCCTTTGAGCTTAACCAAACAAAAATAAATTGTGGAGTAGTCATTTCAGTTAGCTGAAATATCATTTATAAAGGGTTAAGTGTTTTAAGGATAAAATACATTGTAGGGTGTTACGGTAATTTAATCCCTTTACAGTGTAAATCATCTATATAGAGGATCATTGATCAAATTAGGATTATAACAATGGATAACTAATGACGTATCTATATCGTGGAACATATAGAGCGTTCTAAGAGTGGATTCAATAAGGAATTAATAAGTTAGGGAATTTACTTGGTAAATTCGGTTCGACTTATGGGAAGCTCGGTTATATAGACCCATGGTCCCCATACTAGTTGAGACCATACTGCTTGTAAGACTCAGTTAATTGATTTTGATTAATCAATTATAATTCTAAAGTTAGACTATGTCTACTTTATGAATTTTCACTAAGCAAGGCCGAAATTGTAAAGAAAAGAGATTCTAGGTTTATTTTATTAATTAAGATATTTTGTATGTCTAAATTAATAAGTATATTAAATGAAAATATTATTTAATAATTATTCTTGAGTTATTAAATAATTAGAACTGGCATTTAAATGGTTAAATTGGAAAATTGGCATTTTTGAGAAAATAGGAATGAGAAATAACAAAATGGGAAAGTTGCAAAGTGAGACCCAATTTCCTTATATGGGCCGCCCACTATGCATAGGCTCTTACCATTTTATTTTTCCATTATTTTAATGCCACACAATTCTAACCTAAACCTAGAGGGCATTCTATAAATAGAAAGTAATGGCTTCAGGAAACAACACACAATTGCATCTCATTCTTTTCAGAGTGAATTCCTTAGCCACCACTTTCCTCTCTCTTTTCTTCTCTTCAATATTTCGAAATCCTTGAGTGAATGAGTATTGTCCACACACATCAAAGAAGGAGAGAAAGAGATCCAAATTCAGATCTTTATTATGCTCTGCTACAAAAAGGAATTAAGGGCTAGAGATCTGAATGGAAGAAGTCATTATATTTTGATGCACCCAATGTAAGGTTTTCTTAAACTCTTATCTGTTTATTTTCATTGTTTTAGAATTCATATTAGGATGTTAATAAAACATACTTGGTAGTAAATCTAGATCCTAGTAAAATATTTCCAACAACTGGTAGAGCCATGGTAATGATTTACTTTCATGTAATATGAATAAAAACGATGTTTTTATATGTTTTGTGTTGATTTGGATGGTTTCATGTTGGTTTATGTGTTTATGTGGTGAAAGTTTGTGTTGTACGAATTTTTTCCATGAAAAATATTTTTAAAATTTTTGAAAATATTTTATTTGGATTTCTTTTGAAAAAATTGAGCAATTTTTGTTTTTACAAAACTCCATTTTGATAAAAATTGAAAGAGTTATGATTTTTTGAAAATCGGGGTTCAATGGTGTCCCCACAAATTGCGATTTTTTTTGTTTTTTTCCCAAAAATCCAATTTTTTATGGGATTGTTTCCCAAAATCTGATTTTTCCAATTTGAAATTGTTGCTCCAGAATTCGCCCAAAATACGTGGACCAGTCGAGAGGGGACACATGGATCAGATAACTTGGAAAGATTTGCTAAGTCTTTGTGCGCCACCAAGAAGCGCTGTTAGCATGGGTCCCGGAGGAGGCATCCGGAGTACAAGGTACTCCAGGAAGCTAGTATAGCGTGAAGGCTCTCCGGGACATGTCAGGTCTCTCCCGAGAAATCAAGTCGCATTTAATGCTGCATGGGAGGAAGCGTGTTGGGACTGTAACACGCAATAAAGTCTGACGGAACAACCCCCAAACAGCAGCGCTACAGTAATGATCATTTAAGTCTAGCGACGGCTACTCTGCGAAGAGTCACGTCAATCACAAGGCAAAAAGGACATTCTTCATAAAAGCCCTACAGCACCTAGGGATTTGACCATGCATCACCCATGGTATATTCATCGGAAATGCCCAGCTTTATGGATACTTACAGACACATGTGTAAGAACAATTCTAGGGATTACCCCACTAAAAACACTATAAATACCCCCTCAAAGCTCATTTAATGGGGTCGAGAATCTTGGGTTGCAGAAGAGCAAGAAGAGAAAATACTCACCAAGAACATTCTCTGTATTTATGAGAAAGACATTCTCTCAAGTGTAGAATCTCCATTAAATACATCCATTAATAACAGAGGCTCGTGGACTAAGGCTCATTAACGCCCCAACCACGTAAAAAATCTTCATCTCACTTTCTTACAGCTCTTTATTATAATCATATTTTAATAGTTGCCGAAAACCTTGGTCAACATTTTGGTGCTTTCATTGAGAGCTGAGGAAAGCTGCTTCACAACAAGCATTTAACTTCACGACAATGGTGGAGACAAGAGCTACACGTCATCCTCGCCCTCTAGAAGACGCTCAAGACCCCAATGAGGAAGATGTAGCCTCAAGG
The DNA here is from genome assembly GCF_029168945.1 of Cannabis sativa. NCBI lineage: Eukaryota > Viridiplantae > Streptophyta > Magnoliopsida > Rosales > Cannabaceae > Cannabis > Cannabis sativa. The sequence goes on along the minus strand of NC_083606.1, from coordinate 38,409,659 downwards.
GCAGCAGAGGAGTCCGAGGAAGAAGAAGAAGAAATAGTTCCCGATGAAAACTACGAGGAACACCTCGACGAGTATGCCTATGACGGGGGAAGCTACTCGGAGTTGGTGCTCCTTAGACAAAAAGCTATCGATCATGAAGCTGAGATCGAAGCTCAGAAAGCGCAAAATCAAAAAATGCAGGAAGTGATGCTAGCCATGCAGAAAGCCATGGAGGCAGCTGGTATTGACGTGCATCCCAAGGCGATGGCCGCTGGGCTCGACGGGGAGCCAGCGACGTCTTCGCCTAATTCCCAGCAGCAAAAGCCTAGGGAACCTAGCCCTATAAGGCACCCTGCTGAGGAAAACCAAACAAAAAACCCTACTTCTACCCCTGGTCGGAAGAAAAAGGTGCAGGATCCGCGAAGGGTCCGCTCGGATTTCCCTAAAGGGAAAGGTCCGCAGAGGGGCAAGCCCCAAAGAGGGAGTCTTGGCCCTCAGGATCGAGGGGACCGGAAAAGCGTTTCCGTGCACCAGAACTGTGGGGTAGAGGAAGAAGAGGACAGAGATGTCCACCCATTGATCTGAGAAATCAAATCAATGGGAATCAAGGTGACCTCCGGGATCACCTTGACCAAAAAAGATACAGGCCCGTGGTCTCCTCGGGTGCGTAAACGAAGGGATTATGGCGTAACTTGCCATACTTCGAAAAGATATTGCTCGATTCTCCCGGAGGCAGAAGGGAGACGACTCCGACTCCTGGACAAAGGAGGATCGGGAGCCTTGTGCCAAACATATCCTGGAGGCGGAGCTCCCTAAAAACTTCAAGATGCCCGAAATGGCAGCATATACTGGGAACTCCGACCCCAGTGATCACTTGTCACGGTTCAACCGGGTCATGACAGTCATGCGGGTCAGCAATGACGCCAAATGCTTGTGCTTCCCCCTCACTCTGAGCGGATCGGCAGAGGAATGGTTCAAAAAATTGGAACCAGGATCGGTGGGTTGTTGGAACAAACTCCAAACCAACTTCCGGAGACAATTTGTCGCTGCCAGGAAGGTCAACTTGGAGGTTAGTGCCTTGACCAACATCAAGCAACTGCCCACCGAGACCTTGAAGAATTACATCAAGAGGTTCCGAGAGGAAGCCTCGAAGACCAAGAAGGTCGACGACGGACAACAGCTTGCGCTTCTCCAAGCAGGAATCCGCACTGGGACTCCCTTCTGGAACGAATTACAGCAAGAAGGCGCTGCTAGCCTTCAGGACTTCCAGAAGCGAGTCCAAAAATATATTAACCTCGAAGAAGCCCGCATCGTGGCTTACGGAGGCTATTATGCCACCGGGATAGCGGGATACATGCCAGGAGTGTCGCCCCTGCATCGTCCCGACCGCGACTCCCCCGGTAAGCGGCATACAGTTCTCTGCCACTCCCGGATACAGCCAGGGTCAAGCTTTGGCCCCGGCATCTTCCCATTACGGCAACCCGTCCGGGGTAAATGGACGGACTCCTTCACAGGCTGCCCCGACTGCTAGCTTAACAGGCCCTACCCAGGGGTCGAGGAGCAAAAGGTCCTCCAAGGGCAGCACCCGAACGGGAGAGAAGCGCCAAAAGAAGGGGTACACACCCCAATACACCCAGTACACAGAGCTCACGGACTCTCAGGAACGTGTATATTTTGCCACAAGGCAGAATACACACTACCGGAGACCCCAGCCATTGTACAAAGACAGCTCCCGGAGAGATCCGAGTAAAAGGTGCGAGTACCACAACGACATTGGTCATAGCACCAATGAGTGTAAAAATCTCAAAGACGAGATTGAGAATTTGATCCGTTTGGGCCACCTCTATGAGTGGATCAAAAATAGGTTGCCCCACCTTAATCCAGGGCAGGTGGCAGGGGGTATGCCTCCGGGAACACCAGGGGGTACAGCAGGAGTATTACCTCCAGCTGCTCCCGCAGGTGACACCCAGCATATACCCGGACTACCGCCCCGGCCTAATGGACGGGTAGCCATGATCTCCGGAGGTCCCCATATCGGAGGAAACACTCGCAAGGAGCGAAAAAGATATGCCGAGGCCGCAAGACACAGTGAGGTGTGGGAGGTTACTCAACTCCCGGCTCAAAGGCCTCGGCTAATGGACCAGCCCATAACGTTCACGGAAGAAGACGCCAAGACGGTGCATTTTCCTCACCACGACCAGCTTGTCATAGAGACCCCCATCGCAAATAAGGTGGTGGCTAGGGTCCTGATTGACAATGGGAGTTCCGTGAACTTGCTCTTCAAAGAAGCCTTCACTGCGATAGGGTTGACCGACCGGGACGACGCTAATCCCGATGGGAAAAGTCAGGCTCCCAGTTACCCTGTGCCCAGATACCCCCCAAAGCACATTCAAGTATTGCACCTTCGTGGTGGTAGACTGTCCAACAGCCTACAACGCAATCCTAGGCCGACCGGCCCTCGTCGACTTTGGTGCAATTACTTCAATCCGACATCTATGCCTAAAATTCCCTACCCAGGAAGCCGGAGTCGGAACGGTGAGGGGAATCAAGGAGAGGCCAGGCAATGTTACAATGTTGCCACCCACTTGCCAGTACTCATGGTCCGGGGGCCCCCTGAGATAGAGAAGGCTGAAGACGACGAGTTGGATCCTCGCATAGGGTCCGAAAGGGTTGTGGAACCAATGGAGGACGTCGAAGAAATACCAGTGTGCGATGACGACTCCACCAAAGTACTCCGGATAGGGAGGAGCCTGGATCCGGAGGAAAAAGATAAAATAATAAAAACACTGAAGGGCGCCATCGACATTTTCGCATGGCGCCAAGAAGACATGACCGACATCAGCCCTCATGTCATCACCCATGTACTCAATGTCAACCCGGACATGCCCCCTGTACAGCAAAAGAGACGCCCGCTCGACTCGGTGAAAGCCGAGGCCTTAGAGAAAGAGGTGGACAAACTTTTGTCCAATGGCATGATCCGCGACGTATACTATCCGAAATGGCTGGCCAATCCGGTCCTGGTGCCCAAGCCGAACGGGACTTGGCGGGTTTGTATAGATTTCACAGATCTAAACAAAGCCTGCCCAAAGGACTGCTTTCCGCTGCCCAGGATCGACCAGATGGTAGACGCCACGTCCGGATTTAAGCTGCTGTCTTTCATGGATGCCTATGCTGGGTACAACCAAATAAAAATGCATACGGCAGACCAGGAGTGCACTAGCTTCAGGACCGATAAGGGGGTATACTGTTACCTAGTCATGCCTTTCGGACTGAAAAACGCCGGAGCAACCTATCAAAGAATGGTTAACCGGATGTTTAAAAGCCTCCTGGGACGAAACATGGAGGTATATGTAGACGACATGCTCGTCAAATCCAAAGCATGCAACAGCCATGCAAGCGACTTAGAAGAATGTTTCGAAGTCGTCCGGAGATACGGCATGAAGCTCAATCCGAAAAAATGCACCTTCGGGGTCAAGTCGGGAAAATTCCTGGGCTTCATAGTCAGCCAAAGGGGGATCGAGGTGAACCCGGAGAGAATCCAAGCTCTCCTGGACATGCCATCCCCCAAGAAACATAAGGACGTGCAGAGCTTGACCGGAAAGGTAGCCGCACTGAGCCCCTTTATCTCACGATCCACGGACAAGTGCATACCCTTCTTCAACATACTGAAGAAATGCCAAAAGTTCGAATGGTCAGATGAATGCGAGGAGGCATTCAAAAGGTTAAAAGACCACATGGCCAAACCTCCTATCCTATCAAAACCCGTCCTTGGAGAAGACTTGTTCCTTTACTTGGCCGTCTCCGAGCATGCGGTCAGTGCTGCACTGGTCCGGGAGGAAGAAAAAATTCAGCACCCCGTGTACTATGTTAGTAAGCGCATGGTAGGGGCCGAGACAAGGTACCCGGTTATTGAAAAATTAGTATTCTGCCTCCTAATGGCATCAAGGAAGTTGAGACCATACTTCCAAGCCCATCCGATCAGAATCTTGACCAATCATCCACTCCGGCAAGTTCTCCAGAAGCCTGAAGCTTCCAGAAGACTCCTCAAGTGGGCGATGGAGCTGAGTCAGTTCGACTTACATTACGTGCCCCGGATTTCCATAAAAAGCCAAGCCTTGGCAGACTTCATCACCGAATGCAATGAAGCCGAGGCGACAGCCAATACACCAGAGCCACCAATCCCCACTTGGAGAGTATTCATGGACGGAGCTTCTAATGAGAACGGTTTAGGAGCCGGAGTGGCTATGATATCACCTACTGGATTGCGGCTCCAGGCAGCACTGCGATTCAACTTCACAGCTTCGAATAACGAAGCCGAATATGAGGCCCTGATAGCAGGGCTAAAATTGGCTAAAGTTGTAGGAGCCAAGAGAGTGGAAGTCTACAGTGATTCTCAGCTGGTCGTAAACCAAGTTTCCGGAGAATACCAAACTGGCGGCGAGCGGATGGCCGCGTACGTAGCCATAGTCCGAGAATTGCTCCACGAGTTCACGGACTACAAGATAGAAAGAATCCCCCGAGAGAAGAATGCTCATGCGGACTGTCTGGCTAAGTTAGCCTCGGACAGCGAAATCGAAGAGCTGGGGGTAGTACCAGTGGAACGCTTGGCGGAGCCAAGCATCAAAATAAAAGAGACCACACAAATGGTTGGGCAAGAACCCAGCTGGATGGTCCCCATCATAAAGTACATAACCACAGGTGAGTTGCCCCAAGAGAGGGCACTGTCTCGAAAGATTCAGTATCAGGCTCACCGTTATGTAATGATGGATAAAATTCTCTACCGGAGAGGACTCAGCATGCCTTATTTAAGGTGTGTATCGGACCCTGAAGCTAGACAAATCATGCTGGAGGTCCATGAAGGGTTCTGTGGAGATCATACGGGAGGACCCAGCCTCTCAAAGAAAATATTAAGGCAAGGGTACTTCTGGCCAACGATGAAAAAAGATTGTACAGACTATGTCCAAAAGTGTGACTCGTGCCAAAGGTACGCGAACATACCGAGAGCTCCTCCAAATAAGATCACTTTGATGACCAGCCCCTGGCCCTTCGCGGTCTGGGGAATAGATCTCATCGGGTCTCTACCTACGGGAAAAGGAGGGGTAAAGTATGCAATAGTAACAGTGGACTACTTCACCAAGTGGACAGAGGCTGAGCCTATGAAGACAATAACTGCTAAGAAGGCATTGGACTTTGTTATTAAAAACATAGTGTGTCGATACGGCTTGCCTCATAAAATAGTCTCAGACAATGGAAAGCAATTTGATTGCGAGGAATTTACTGACTTCTGCAACCAACACGGAGTGGTAAAAAGCTTCTTCGGTAGCCGGCCTCAAACAAACGGCCAAAGTGAAGCAAATAATAAAATCCTAAAGGTCACCTTGAAAAAGAAGCTACCGGCCCGTAAAAATAACCGGCCCGAAGAATTGCCAAGGGTATTGTGGGCCTACCGGACGACCCCCGTAACCACAACCGGTCACTCGCCGTTCTCAATGGCGTACGGTTGTGAAGCAATGGTCCGGTGGAAACATTATTCCCATCCCACGGGAGGACGACTTATGATCCGGCCACTAATCGTGCAATCGCTCCAAGAGGCTTTGGATCAAGTCGAAGAACTCCGGGATGAGTCTCAAATACGGATGGCTGCTTATCAAAAGAAGGTGACCAAGTATTTTAACTCCAAGGTTAAAAACAGAAAATTTTCCATTGGGGATATGGTCCTAAGAAGGGTTTTTCCAGCCACCCAAGAACCCGGAGTGGGGGTACTTGGACCAAATTGGGAAGGACCATATGAAATCGAGGACGAAATCGGTTCTGGCACTTACAAACTGAAAAGAATGGACGGAACTACTGTCCCAAGAGCCTGGAATGCCGATCACCTCAGAAAATATTACCAGTAGCGAATTAAACTTAGATTTTGTTCAAAGGGTTTGTACCGTCCAAATGTATGCCTCCTCTATATTAAATAAAACTGAGTGCCTTAAAAACAAAGTTTCTATGCCACTCAGGGGGGTACTAGGGTATACCGCACGGACAAACAAAAACAAACTAAGTAAAATATCCTGACCCAAAGGGCAGGTCAAAAAATATGCGCAAAAATAAAAAGCATAAGTATAAAAACCCTGAGCCAAAGGACAGGTTAAAATATCTAAGTGTGACAAATAAAGATCGCATATATATATAAAAAAAAAAAATATCCTAGCCCAAAGGGCAGGTCATATACATATAAATGGCCCGGGGACAGGCCTTAAAATATAATTGTCTCCCCTTCAAATGAAAGCTGCCGCCTATATGTAAATTGTTCTGAGGCAGCAGCAAATATGTACAAACAAAAAAAAAAGAGTTATAAGAGAAACGGGTAGAATCTGGGTCAATAATACGGCAGCTCAGTCAGCCCGCGGAGGAAGACGAGGTCCAATCCGTGCCTCAAGCACAGCATCAAGCTTCTTCTTCTTTTCCCGAAATCTGGCAATCATCTCCTCGGGTTTGGGATAAAAAGTAAGCTTGATACTCTGATCATTGGTGGCCCAAGCCATGTAGACACCATCATCAAAGCGCTTCGGGCACCGGGCGCAGGAAACAGGAGAAAGGAGCTCGGCCCTCTTGGCCTTCCTGGTGGACTGTTCTTTGAAATCCCTAAGCTCCTTCAGCTCCGCAGCTAGAGCGGCCTTGGATTCAATGTCCGACTGGTGAGTCTCCTCTAGAGATCTCACCTTGGCGGCCATTTCATCCAAAGCCTCCCTGGCCTCCCGGAGATCTCGCCTGGCCTTCTCGGCAGCCTCGGTTTGAGCCCTTAGTTCCTCCTGATGATGGGCCTCCATCCTGTCTCTCCGCTGAGCCTCGTCCCGGATCATGGCCTCTGCCTGAGCCTCCCTCCGTCTGGCCTCCTCTTCCTTGGCCTTGGCCGCTGCCTCCTGGCGCTCGGCAGCCTCCTGGTAGATCTGCCTCTCCGCTGTGAGGTCTTGGAGGACCTTCCTGACGTCATTCATGTCCCCAAAGTCGGACAGAGCGAAGCCATGGTTTATGATGTTCCTGGAGAGGCGGCCAGCCTCAGCAGCAAGCTGAACCATAACGAAGTATAAGGAAAAATTTCTCAAAGGAAGAAAACAAAATACAAACAACAAAAAGGAAACGCAAAAAATTGCAAAGTACTTACCACCGTGAGAGAATGGCTGAGGTCCTGGACCTGGAAGATGGAGTTCAGGGAAGCACAAGTGGCAAACCGCTTGGGCGCACAACGTGTAAGCTGAGAAGCGAACTCGCCGGTCATCTCCGCGGCAAAGGGAGCCAATGTAGGCCCTAGGAGAGGACGGAACCAGTCCGTTAAGGGGTCCAGATTGAGGTTCCACGGATCATGGTATTCCGGGTGGTTGATGCTCGCCTCAACCTCAGCTCGCAGAATCCTCCTAAGGGCCTCCACTTCGGCATACCCCCGGGAGTACTCATCCATAGCGTAGTTGTGTTTGGCTATGCGAAGCTCCTGCCTCACCTCATCCCCCGGAATCGGGGTAAGCTCGATGTGGGGAGGAGCAGGATTTTCCTCCATCGGGGAGACCCCGCCGTCTAGGCCATGGGCAGGAGTGTCGGCCCTCCGAGGCCTCTTCGGCTCGTCCTGGGCAATCATCTTGCCCTTACGCTTGCGAATCAGAGCCACTTCAAGCTCCTCCTCGTCCTCCTCTGCTACCTCCGGAAGGGCTTGAGGCTCTCCTGCACCCTCAACGGCCTCTCCCAGAAGCACCTCCTCGTCATCCACTAAGTCGATGGTTTCGAGAGGAGCGCCGGAAGGAACCTTCAAGGAAGGGGCCGGGGAAAGAGGGGGTGAAAGCCGGAGGAGCCACGGGAGTGTGAACCCCGGCAAGCTGTTCCAGGATGGCATCCATGGAGGTACCTGTTCCAAAAAATAATCAAGTGTTAGAAGTTCGTGAGGAACCGCTTATAAAAGATACAGCAAATAAGCTACTCCTACCCGAACTTCCTAATTCGGCCCTAGCAAAGTCCTGAACTTTAATGCTGGCAGCATCATCTCCAAGATAACTGTCCGAGGGCCGAAACCAGCTGGACGCTATGTAAGCTGATGGACCTAAGGGAATAGGTTCCGGAGGGCCGGAGCCCATCCGGGACCGACCTAGGTAATCTCCTAAGTTCGTAAAATAAAATTCCTTCAATCGATCCCCCCACCGGGTCAACGGCATCTTAAATCTATGAAGACGCTCGTCGAACCCTACGGGCCTATGACTGGTATATTCATCAACGGAAGGAACATAGCGTATTATCAAGGGAGACTTACCGCCGGCACCGGAAGTGCTAGCACCGGGAGCACCCGAGTTTGGTTCGGGGGCTGAAGGCTGAGGCCGGAAGTACGTTTCTCGGAAGAATCTTCAAGACGAAGGGGCCCCCTACGGACGATCCTCAATCTCTTCTTGAAGTATCTTGTCAAAAAATTTAGCTTCGGACTTCCCGCCAATGGCTTGGCTCCTTCGCACCACCGGACTCCCCACGCGAAGCCCTCTCCCAGAGGCAGCCTGGGCCTTAGAGTACGCCTTCTCCTGGGCCTTCCGGTAGAGATAATCTTGGTACTTCTTCTCTGCCGTAGCAATGAGCTCGTCCCGGAAGGCCTTCTCCGCAACCGGCGCCCTCACATTGGGGCAGATGACCCGTGAGAGGTTGGAGTCATCCACGGATTGGTGAGAAAGGATAAGTTTGGCCTTCCTACAATTCTCCGTGGTAACTAGGCCCCCGACATCAAGATCGGCGTGGTCGTAGGAGGCAAAGGCTTGGGCCCTTCGAAGGAAAGCCTGAGTGGGAAGCGTCCGTTGGTAAGGTGGGATCCGCACCCACTCCGTGAGAAGCTCCGGGTGGTCCACGACCCTGAACCCGGAAGAAAAGAAAAAGCGGTGGCGGTACTCCTTAACATGAGTCTGCCTATTATACGGAACCACCCCGTCGTTAGCAGGGTGGATCCGGAACCCATAAAAACCATCCTTAAGTTTGTCCCCTTTCTTGGGGACGGATACAAGTTCATAAAAATATAAAATTTCCGCCGGGCTGGGAGACCGCCAGCCACGGGCGGTGTAAAAAATAAATAAGCCTGAAAGCAGGCGGTAAGCTTGAGGAATAAGTTGGTATGGCGCAAGGCCGACAAATACAAGAAAATTCACAAAGTAATCTTGGAGCGGGAGCATGGCACCGGTCATCAAATGGGTCTGACTCCAAGCCCCGAAGCCGTCATAGTTGTGATTAGGCGTCTCCGAGTCACGAGGAGGCCGGTGGAAGGTCCATGAGGTAGAGGGTTTGATCCCAGCCACATTAATAATGTTCTCCAGCTGGTGAGGACAAGTCAGGGTCGATCGAAGCTCGGCCGCTTCCCAACCGCCAGCACGGGGCTTGTACCCCTCCCGGGCAACCGGGTCCCGCAGAAACCTCCTCCGCCGTGGCCATACTTTTCCCTTTCTTCTTCGAAGATTTTGAGCCAGAAGCAGACATTTTGTGTTCTGAGAAAAAACAAAAAGGGAAAAAAGAAAAGTCCAGCAGTCAGGTCCCATACCAAACCCTAAATCAAGAAAAAGGGAGTGGGGGTCCCCTATACGCTGGAAAGAGGCCCCCTCCGGACACGTGTCACATGGGAAACTCTGGAGAGAATCCCTGAACAAGTGTCGGGTGCAGTGAAATCGCAGAAAGTGGTTTTGCAAAAAGAAAAAAAGAAAAAAAAGAGAAAAGCCATCCTATGCCCTAAGCGACTGTTAAACGAAGAACACATGGCCCTCTTCAAACAGAACTGTATAACTACAACAGGGGCATGATAATGGCGATTCTACAACTAACACAGTAAACATACAGCAGAACTCGAAGAACTTAAATACTCACAGAAGCCTCTAAGTACGAACCCAGAAAACGAACGAAGTAAATATAAGCATGTTATTATCTAAGGATGCAAGAAACTTACAGTCGATCGTTGAACTGGAGGTACTGAATGTGGTTGAGTGAGAGTTGAGAAGAACTGGCAAAGTCAAACACCGGAAAACTGAATGAAGTGTCTGGGTATTAAGACAGTTCGTGCTACTTTGAGGAATTTTCTCTCTAGGAAATTCGAGCAGAAATGGCAAGGAATGGAAAGTAACCGAAATGAAGGAAAGGTGGTGGCTTTTATAGGCAAAAACGCATGAGGAACAGGCGTCATCACCTACCAATCGCACGGTGGGGGAGACGCACGATTCGAATTCCCAAAGATCAACGGATCAGATCAATCTACCATTAAGGCGGTGGAAACGTTTGAGTATCCGTCTGACACCATTAATGCGCCGCATCAATCATGGGGTGTGAAACGAATCAACCTCTGCAAAAGCAAATCGCTGCATTTAATGCCATTATCAGACGCACCTCCACGCGCCCCCAGGTTCGTATCTGAAGACCGAGGAGGCGGCTGGAGACATTCCTGCAAAAAGCAAATCGCTGCATTAAATGACATCATTTAATTTGCCCCCACGCGCTCGAGGCTCGAGCCAGGGAAACGAGGAGTCAACCGGAGACACTTGAACAAGCCTTGGTTTATTTTTACTAAGTAAACAAGGCTTGGGGGGTAAATGTTGCTCCAGAATTCGCCCAAAATACGTGGACCAGTCGAGAGGGGACACATGGATCAGATAACTTGGAAAGATTTGCTAAGTCTTTGTGTGCCACCAAGAAGCGCTGTTAGCATGGGTCCTGGAGGAGGCATCCGGAGTATAAGGTACTCCAGGAAGCTAGTATAGCGTGAATGCTCTCCGGGACATGTCAGGTCTCTCCCGAGAAATCAAGTCGCATTTAATGCTGCATGGGAGGAAGCGTGTTGGGACTGTAACACGCGGCACAACCCCCAAACAGCAGCGCTACAGTAATGATCATTTAAGTCTAGCGACGGCTACTCTGCGAAGAGTCACGTCAATCACAAGGCAAAAAGGACATTCTTCATAAAAGCCCTACAGCACCTAGGGATTTGACCATGCATCACCCATGGTATATTCATCGGAAATGCCCAGCTTTATGGATACTTACAGACACATGTGTAAGAACAATTCTAGGGATTACCCCACTAAAAACACTATAAATACCCCCTCAAAGCTCATTTAATGGGGTCGAGAATCTTGGGTTGCAGAAGAGCAAGAAGAGAAAATACTCACCAAGAACATTCTCTGTATTTATGAGAAAGACATTCTCTCAAGTGTAGAATCTCCATTAAATACATCCATTAATAACAGAGGCTCGTGGACTAAGGCTCATTAACGCCCCAACCACGTAAAAAATCTTCATCTCAATTTCTTACAGCTCTTTATTATAATCATATTTTAATAGTTGCCGAAAACCTCGGTCAACAGAAATATTTCCAACTTGAAATATTTCCTTTTTTTTAAATATTTCTGATTTGGAATATTTCCAATTTTATATATTTCCTATTATGGTCAGACTTACAAATTTGTTAACTTCTTTAATATTTATATATTATTTAATTATAAGATTAGATATTTTGATATTTAACATATTTTAAATTAAAAGATAAGTTTATCTTTTTATTTGAAATATTATATTAAAATTATCTTATATGACAAATTAAATAATTAATAAATTTCAAAATTAACATAGATATTTTTATAGATATACTTACCATAATATTTTCAAATTCAAAATTTGTTATTTTGTTAAATATTTAATTATTTATAAATTATAAGTTTAAAAATGATATTTTCTATATATCATTTTTTTCTTATTGAAAATTTATAAATCATATCTTAAATATTTAAATAACTTAGATATTTTGTAGAAATTTGAATATTGCTTAATTTGAGATATTTTGACATATAATTATGGTAATTATTATTTATTTATTATTTTATTCCTAAAATAATAATTATATAACCAAATCTATTTTAAAATTGGTTTATTTTATTAAATTATAAGATTAGAAAGTGATATTGAAGATTCTTTCTTTCAAATCATTGATCTTATTTGATATTTAATTTAATTTGATTCAAATAAACCTAGATATTTTAAAATTAGTTTCCTTTATTTTTGAGATTTTTAAGGTTTTTTTTAACAACCATAAATTTTTAAAATTTAATTGGTTAGTTTAAGAATAATAATTTAATTATATTAATATCTTATTTCACATATGTTACATGGACAATGTTTGTTTATTTATTTATATTGTTTATTCAAATTTTTTTAACAAACCTATTATTTATTTGATCTAAATTGCTATGATTAACTTGTTGACAGATCCAATGATCTGATTTTAATCATAGTCCAATTGTCAATTGATCTTATAAATAATTTGTAACAGGTAAATTTTGTACTTCTTTCATCTGTGTAAACCTAGTAACATGATAGGGCCCATCCAAATCATTTGACCTGTGTGAGCCTATATGTTCGCTATTGGGCTTAGATGCATATAGGAAACCCATTTAAGTTTTACTAAGTAAATGGACTAGGTTGCTAAAATAAAATTTGACATAAGTAATTTTATTTAGGCCCAATTAGATTTGGGCTTATTCAATGAATAACAATTGTTTATTTAAAGGTTAAATTCCTCTCTTTTGGGCCTTGTGTGAGAGTTGGGGGCCAATAGAAGTGGGTACGACATATTGAACCCAGCTCCCCCTCACATGAACTACCCCAATTGTGAAGGCCCATTTGCCTTATTTAAATAATTGTATTAGGTTAATTATATTAGTCTAACCTAATTAATATTGAATTAGCAACATAATTAACTTTTAAAATATGTGAAATTTATTTTTCATTTTAATATTTTAAAGTTAATTTTAGAAAAACACTTAGTTAATGATATATATTCTAAATAGTTATTTATAGTACTAGTTATTATTTCTAATATTAAATAGGAAAATATCATTGATTGTAAAATTAATTGTTTAATAATTAATTTTGGTACAATCTAAGTTTAGTATATTTTCCTAGTATTAAACTAGAATTAATAATTAAGTTTCCTCTATACTTAATTATTTATTTCTTGAATTTAATACATTTAATTAAATTGAAAATTTCAATATCTAAGTTGATTTTCATCATGATACTTAAATATTATTATTTTCATGTTATTTAATTAAAGTTGAAAATTATCTTAAGTTTGGAATCTTATTTCAGAATAACTTAAATTTGAATAATTTTCAAAATATAGTTTATTTTATTTTATTAATCTCTTTCCCACAATTTCAAAATAGCATTTCTTTAATGTAGAAATTTCAAATTTTATTTGAAAAATAAACTAAAGTTGAAAATTATTTATTTTAATTTTGGACCAACTTAAATCAATGATTTTTTCATTTAATGATTAATTAAAATAAATGAACTGAAATATATTATAATTAGAAATTAAATTAATTAGTCAATGAAAGTCTAGATAGTTATTATCTGTTTCGCTTGAAGTATTTTTCTAGTGTATTTAATTAAATAGAAAATTAATATTTAAGTTGATTCTTAATCACGATACTTAAATATTTGAAACTTTTCTTAAATATTTAATTAAATAGGAAAATTATATTTTTGTTGTAAATTAATTTTATTAATTAATTTTGGGCCAACATAAAATTAAGATAATTTTTGCAGGATTTTATTTTAAAGCATTTTCGAAAGTAGTATTCTTATACACTTCATTTTTCGAAATGCAATATATATTTATAGAAAATTAAATTTGAGTTGTAAATTAATTTAAATTAATTATGAAACAACTTAAATTGAATAATTTTCTAAATATTTATTGGAAATTATTACTAAGATGGAAATAATTCACGTTATTTTCATATCCATCAAAGTATAATTTATAAATATTAAATTAAAATTTATATTTAAAATTTTTCATTCGAAATTGGAAATTTTAATTAAATAAATATATATATATTTCAAATAAATAAATTAAAATAAGTTTCAGAAGAAAATACAACTTTCATTAAATAATGAGCTTTATTATTAGGATATTCGATCTCCATTATTGGTTTTACATAGCTTTTGTTTTAGTGAGTAATCCTCCCTAATGGAGGAACGTTCATTAGCAAGTTAGCACCGTTTAATCTCGAAAGATAAGTATATTTGTAAGTGTTTTATATGGTATTGATCACCCTAATGGTGGCGACTGTATTTGACTTACAAAATATGAAACAATGGTGGAAGCTCATAAGATAGAATAGCCTTGACTCTCGCCTAAACGGGACAACGCAGGATTCCAATCTTGATCGAATAAAAGGTTGCTAGAATGTTTATCATTTTAGATGAGCTGACAACTCTATTCAATGTATGGTATCACTGACTCTCGCCTAAACGGGACACTGATATCAGTTTGTTGAAGACCTTGGAAATTATTTAGGATTGTATGTTTTAGTATTTTCACTTGTAATTCCTACATGGTATATGTTTAATAATTTCTGAATTGTGTATGAATTTATATTGAACCATGTTATTTTCTGTTATTAAATTGTAGTTTAATTTCGAATCTTCATTGTTGGTCTAACTTGGTTTGTTTTTCTAATGAGATAAATCCCTAATGGATTTTTACCATTAGACAAACATAATAGTGTTAGATCTCGAAAGATAAATATTGTATATGCAACATCTAGCTGTTCATCAATTGATGACACCTTAGACTAGTATTTTACAATATGAAACAAGAAGATTGTATAAATAAATTACTTTGACTCTCGCTAATCGGAGCATCGTTGGATTCTTATTTAAAACGAAATTATCCTAATTCCTCTTAGCTTATTCATTTTGAATTAGCTCAATGACATATCATTGGATGAATGGTCTATAAATCATATAAAGTCATTCTATATTTTCTCTTAAGAAATTAAATGACGAATATGATTATATTACCGAAATTCTATCCCGAAATGATATAAATCCTCAATCTCAGAAATCTCCTAATTGTATGGGCAAATCAACTTAGAGTTAAATTAGTAGTGGTGGTCCAAGAAAGAATTACTCATTATACAGTTACACTTTCACAAGTGTTTCATAACCATTTTCTATCAATGGATTCAAACTGTATGAGTTGAGTATTCTGTGACCAGGATCCACTTACACTATTCAAAGAACTCTTTAATGTAACTAAACTTAAGTCATCAAAAGATACAACCACATATTTTATAAATCTATGGCATTTGTATCTTGTTCATAGTGGTTTTGACAAGATCATTCTCTGGAAAGAGTTAATATGTCTATATCCACTGAAAGTATAATCATCTCATTCGCAGATGGATGTACATTCAGGGGTGGATATGAGTTTTCGTTGTATTCTTAAAACGATCATTCTAGATTTTACCTTATGCAAAAGAAATTTGAAATGATTGAAAAATTTCATGAATTTCTAGCAATGGTGGAAAACCATTAAGGTAAGTGGTTAAAGATCTTGCGAACTGATACGGGTGGAGAAATAATTAGTAGATATGCAGATCAAAGATCATTAATTTTATTTTTGAATAATATCCAAACTAACCGCCCCAGAAAATTCATTTTACATATTATTGATGATTAGTTACTAGTCGTTGCCTAAGTCCTTCTATGGTAATACAATTTCAAAATGATGCAAAGGTTGTATACTTAATGTAAATCATTACTAGATTCATGGATGACTTAATCAAAATCTTAAGAAAAGCTAGAACTGTTAACCTTGGTTTGCATGTTTGTTAGCTATTCTAAGTGATTAGGGGTGGACCATCCCATAGTCATTAGGTAAGAAAGTGTTTATTTAAATACTACTTTTCTAAGAGAATGACTAAGTCTGAAAATGAAGTAGAAAATAAAGGAGATAATTTTTTTCTTGATTCCAAAAGTGTTCTATCATCTTACTTGACATATGATGATCCCACCGCCTCTGTTGTCTTGACACAACCGAAGAGGTCAATACCATCTAGTTTTCTTAGACATAATTCATTGTACCTTGTCGTAGTGGGAAGGTTTCTAGGAATCCACCTTATTGTGACTTGGAAGACACTAGTGATTAAAATCCATTGTGAGTTTAAACAAGTAATGGATTGTCAAGATAA
Source organism: Cannabis sativa (assembly GCF_029168945.1). Classification (NCBI taxonomy): domain Eukaryota; kingdom Viridiplantae; phylum Streptophyta; class Magnoliopsida; order Rosales; family Cannabaceae; genus Cannabis; species Cannabis sativa. Next base: position 38,393,658 of record NC_083606.1, on the reverse strand, counting down.
GAAACTAAGAAGAAAAGCCAAGAGAACTATAGTTTGATCCATTTACATGGAGTAACCTAAAGTTTTCTTTTACAAGGACATAAAAGGAAATTTTCGTTAATAGGTCTATTCAATGGACTTAACAAAACTTCATGTTCCTAGTATTATAGGTTTGAGTTTATCTAAACCTATGGCTTGTGGTATACCTAGTAATTACTTACTCTAATGCAAGCAACTTGCTTTAGTAAGATGCTGAAGCATTTTCTTTCTAATGGTAATTTATAGAAGCTTCACAACTTCTAGACGTCGATTTTATTTATCTAAGGAAAAGTCTCAACTATTCCAGAAAAGATAAAGCCATGGAAGAATTTCTTAAATCAACAGTGAGAGGTCTCAGATATGCTTTAGTATGCCTTAGACCAGACACCTGCTGTTGAGTGGGAGTAATGAGTAGGTATCAGATTAATCCAGGAGAGGAACATTGGAAGACAATCAAGTAAATCTTAAGATTAAGAAGAGGAACTATATGTTAGTCAATAGGGGTGTGTTTAAAACTCTTAGACTACACCACATCAGATTTCAAGACTTGCCTTTGTGCTAGAAAGTCTGCTGATAAAATGGTGATTACTCTGGGGTGGAGTAGTGATTTTGGAGAAGTGTAAAAACCTATCTTAAGTCTCTTAGTCTACCAGAAAGAGACTGAATGTTAAAGTTGTAGGAAAGGTACTTATTCAGTCTAAGGAAAGTTCTATACATTTGTGGCACTGTTCCAACTTGCCTTAACTACTAGTGTTACTTCCTGAATAACCAAGAAGTAGTCACCAAAAGTTTAGAATCCAGTATCCTAAGAGAGTAGACATATAGAGAGGAATTTCACATTATCAAGGATTTTGTGATTAAGGAAGAGTAATGGTGGAGAAGAGGTTGTGTTTAATTCAACCTGTCAGATCCTATTACGAGGAGTTTACTACTATTACACTTGATTTTTATATCAAGGTGTTGAGATTATTTGAAATGCACATTTTGTTTTATATTAGTGCAAGTGGGAGTTTGTTGGGTTTTGCGCCCTAAATAAAACCCATTTCAATGTAATCAGATTTACTTATTAATAAATATCAGAAATAACATTTTATGTTGCATGATTCGCATGATTTATTTCATGATTATATATATAATGTATGAATTCCATTTAAGTCCAGAACATATGAATTTGTTAATGATTATAGTGTTGTCAGCACAGTGGAATATAATCTTAATTATATGTTCGAAAGTTTATTCCCTGATTTGTTAGAACACTGTATTTAGACTGACATGGTATAATCAGCGATAGGTATTCTTACACCTTGGAAAAGTGTTATGTCCTTTCCAAGACATTGGCAAAGTTTACCAGTATCGGATGTATGGAGTATACATCGGAAGGGACCGATATTGAACTTTGATTAAATATATCAAAATTTACCGTAATATCTATTCAATTCAATATCACCTGTTTATCCTAGATCAAATGATCTTAATTATAATATGATTAGGTTCAATCTCAAGAGTGTTATTCGTGTTCTTTGATCTGTTAGTTAAGCCTACTTATGGGTCAGGTGATACGTACATTTTGGGAACACGGTAGTGCAATTGAGTTGGAGCGCTAACATAAATATGGAATCTATAGCTTCTATCTGGCGAATTGAAAGTAAAGGATGATTTCCTTCGAGCTTAACCAAACGAAAATAAATGGTGGAGTAGTCATTTCACTTACCTGAAATATCATTTATACAGAGTTAAGTCTTTTAAGGATAAAATACATTGTAGGGTGTTACGGTAATTTAATCCGTTTCAGTGTAAATCATCTATATAGAGGATCATTGATCAAATTAGGATTATAACAATGGATAACAAATGACGTATCTATATCGTGGAACATATAGAGCGTTCTGTATGACTGAGAGTGCAATTCCAAGTTCTAAGAGTGGATTCAATAAGGAATTAATAAGTTAGGGAATTTACTTGGTAAATTCTGTTCGACTTATTGGAAGCTCGGTTATATAGACCCATGGTTCCCATACTAGTTGAGACCATACTGCTTGTAAGACTCAGTTAATTGATTTTGATTAATCAATTATAATTCTAAAGTTAGACTGTGTCTACTTTATGAATTTTCACTAAGCAAGGGCGAAATTGTAAAGAAAAGAGATTCTAGGTTTATTTATTAATTAAGATATTTTATATGTCTAAATAATAAATATATTAAGTGACAATATTATTTAATAATTATTCTTAAGTTATTAAATAATTAGAATTGGCATTTAAATGGGTAAATTGGAAAATATGCATTTTTGAGAAAATAGGAATGAGAAATAACAAAATGGGAAAGTTGCAAAGTGAGGCCCAATTTCCTTATATGTGCCGCCCACTATGCAGAGGATTTTACCATTTTATTTTTCCATTATTTTAATGCCACACAATTCTAACCTAAACTTAGAGGGCATTCTATAAATAGAAAGTAATGGCTTCAGGAAACAACACACAATTGTATCTCATTCTTTTTAGAGTGAATTCCTGAGCCACAACTTTCCTCTCTCTTTTCTTCTCTTCAATATTTCGAAATCCTTGAGTGAATGAGTAGTGCCCACACACATCAAGTGGTACCTCAATCATAGTATGTAAGACTATGGAAAATCAGCATCAAAGAAGGAGAGAAAGAGATCCAGATTCAGATCTTGATTATGCTCTACTACAGAAAGGAATCAAGGGCTAGAGATCTGAATGGAAGGAGTCACTATATTCCGCTGCACCCAATGTAAGGTTTTCTTAAAATCTTATGTTTTTATTTTCATTGTTTTAGAATTCATATTAGGATGTTAATAAAACATACTTGGTAGTAAATCTAGATCCTTGTAAAATATTTCCAACAATAATGTAGTAATTAAACCTAGAAACGTAGCATAACAAACATAAATGATATCAAGAAGAAAATGTACTTACTGTTCAAAGTTGGGGTTGTGGACGAAATACAGCTCTTCGGTCTGCGAATCTTTCGATGTGGTGAGGGTCTCTTCGAGCGTGTGGAGTCGGAATTTAAGTCAGAGGAAACTCGTAGAAACAATGTCAAGGACAGAGATGGCATGCAAAGTCTGGAATATTTTCGGTGCTTGTTTTTCAGCAATGGAGTTTAAGAGTTTCTCAAAATTTCTAAAATGGAGGAAATAATTCTAAGGTGGTTCTTTTTTCTTATTTTATACTCTTGAAATCAGTTTCGTTGGATCAGAGAGATGTTTGATCCTACTGACATTAATTGCAATGGAAGTGGAAAAGATGGTCATTTAATGTTGATGTACCTCGAACAACATAATAAACCTTAATTTAACTTCAGAAAATAAGCTCAAACACCAGAACCAAGAACAACACCTAATTCAAAAAAAAAAAAAAAACCATGCCAACTTAACATAAAACTTAAAGAAATCAACAAGAGGTGAGCTAGAACATTAGCTTGAGCTTGAATACCCTAACAACTTGCTAGAAATCTCTGAATTACTCAAGAAAAAATTCAAACCCTAGCTACTCTAGGGAACTCAAGAGAGAGAGATTAGAAGAGAGAGAAAAAAGTTATTTTTTTGTGTTTTTCTTTTAATCTTTAATAAAATGAAAAAAAAATTTAAAAAAATAGGGTTTATCAACTTAATATCAGCCAAATAAAATCAGATTTATAATCAAATAAAATCTCACTAAAGGACCAAAATGCCAGGCAAAAAGACCATAATGCCCTTGCCTACACCAAAAGTCATAAAATCATTTGGGGGTAATTTGGTCAATTCTAAAATCTCAACTATTCTTGACATTCCCAATGTCTAACTATATTGCCTCGCTATACTAAAAAAAATACTAAAATGTGATTCTAATGGCCAAACGCCGCGTTCTAATGTTGTCCGGCACAAAACATGCAAAAATATGAAATTTCATATATGACATATAAAATGCATTATGAATTCAAATAAATCTCCGTAAAATGATAATTCATAACTAATACGCAAGTTTCATAATTAAACCCTATTTATCTGCTAATTTCCAAATTAAAGTTAAGCGGTCTCTAAACTTAGGGTTTAGGCAGAACGTAGGTTTTCGAGATTCTTCAATTTACCAACTTTTGGTTTGATTAATTTCTTCCATGAATTGGGATTCTTTCCTCCTTGCATCAATGTCACGATTTCTTTTGAACTATGTGACTTGGATTTTGAAATTATGTCTTCCAAGCCACGTAAATCAAAGACTCCACAGGACCCTAACGTCACCTTCGAGGCTGAGCTAATAGAGTCAAAGGTGCGAGCCATCGGACACTTGTGGTATTGAATATAAGCGAGACTATCAGGTTAGATCGGTGGTTGCTGGTGAGTTCAGTTGTTATCCACCAGTGCAACTTACTCACAAAACATTTGAGGGGGCTAGTGGCGAGACCAATACAAGTGGCTCGACCGGGATAGGCGCTTGGAGCCTTGAACACTGTTGACTTTTAGCCAACGACAACGAGTCTGATTTAGTAAGCAATAAGTGATTTATAGCAATCGATATATAATAAAGCAATATGAATACACAAGAATTTTATAGAGGTTCAACTACGAGCAGTTTGGTAATAGCCTAATCCTCGTTACTTGTATTGACTTAAGATCAAGGAGAAAGGTTCCTTTTCTTATAGCTCTTACAACAGTATCTCTGAATATGTATTCTTAGATAATATCTTTAGGGTATACTCTCTGAATATTTTGCCCAGTGAACATGCATCAGTATTTATAGGGCTGTGAACTTGGAGAGGAAGTGTTTCCCCTCTCGTTACAATGGATATATGCAGAAAGATTACACGATACATACAGTATACACTAATCGTGGGATAAATGTGGAATACAATGATCGTGGGATAAATGCTGAATACCCTGATCGTGGGATTGTGGGTATGCCATATCTCCGTAATCTGATCCCCAAGTTATAGGGATTTCGTTGATGACTCAAAATGCGAAAGCTGAATTCGCTAAGTGTTGGTTGTCCTGTGCGGATTTCTGATTGCTTTTCTCTGGGCATGCTAGCGAGGCATCCTACTCGGACTGTACCCTCCGAGCAGATACTCCAAGTGGCTTCCACGTCCCTGTTGGGTTTTGTGCCCTAAATAAAACTCAATTTTAATATAATCAGATTTACTAGTTAATAAAGATTAGAAATAATATTTTATGTTGCATGGTTCACATGATTTATTTCATGATTATATTTAATGTATAAATTCTATGAAGTCCCAAATATATGTATTTGTTAATGATTATAGTGTTGTCAGCACAGTGGAATATAATCATGTTTATGTTGGAAATATTTTACGAGGATCTAGATTTACTACCATGTATGTTTCATTAACATCCTAATACAAATTCTAAAACAATAAAATAAACACATATAAAGTTTAGAATACCTTACATTGGGTGCAGCGAAATATAATGACTCCTTCCATTCAGATCTCTAGCCCTTGATTCCTTTCTGTAGCAGAACATAATCAAGATCTGAACCTGGATCTCTTTCTCTCCTTCCTTTGATGCTGATTCTCCTTCTTGATTGGATTCTACACAATCTTCCACACTATGATTGAGATACCACTTGATGTGTGTGGGCACTACTCATTCACTCAAGGCTATTTCGAAATTTGAAGAGAAGAAAAGAGAAGAGAGAGTGGTGGCTAGAAAGTTTTCTCTTAAAGGAATGAGATGCTTATGCATACTTTCCTGAAACTTTCACTTTCTATTTATAGAATTCCATCTAGGTTTAGGTTAGAATTGTATGGCATTAAAATAATGAAAAATATAAATGGTAAATCCTATACAAAGTGGCCGGCCATATAAGGGAAATGGGCCTCACTTTGTAACTTTCCCATTTTGTCATTTTTCAATCCCATTTTCTCAAAAATGCCAATTTTCCAATTTAACCATTTAAATGCCAATTCTAATTATTTAATAACTAAAAATTAATTAATAAATAATATTGTCATTTAATATATTTATTAATTTAGACATATAAAGTCTCTGAATTAATAAATAAACCTAGAATCTCTTTTCTTTACAATTTTGCCCTTGCTTAGTGAAAATTCATAAAGTAGACATAGTCTAACTTTAGAATTATAATTGATTAATCAAAACCAATTAACTGTGTCTTACAAGCAGTATGGTCTTAACTAGTATGGGGACCATGTGACTATATAACCGAGCTTCCAATAACTCAAACCGAATTTACCAAGTAAATTCCCTAACTTGTTAATTCCTTATTGAATCCACACTTAGAACTTGGAATTGCACTCTCAGTCATATAGAACGCTCTATATGTTCAACGATATAGATACGCTATTAGTTATCCATTGTTATAATCCTATTTTGATCAATGACCCTCTAATAGATGATCTACATTGAATAGGCACTAAATTACCGTTACACCTTCAATGTATTTTATCCTTAAAACACTTAGCTCCGTATAAATGATATTTCAGCGAAGTGAAATGATCTCCAGCATTTATCTCTGTTTAGCCAAGCTCGAAGGATATCATCGTTTCACTTCTAAATTCCTATAGAAGTTATAGACTCCGTATTTATGTTAGCGCTCCCACTCAATTATACTATCATGTTCCCAAAATGTACGTATCACCCTGACCCAAAAGTAGGCTTAACTAACAAATCAGAGAACATGTATAATACTCTTGAGATCGAACCTAACCATATCAGGATTAAGATCATTTGATCTAGGATCAAAAGGTGATATTGAATTAAATAAATATTACGGTTAAATTTTAACAAATCTAATCAAAGTTCAATATCATTCCCTTCCGATGTATACTCCATACATCCGATACTGGTAAACTTTGCCAATGCCCTGGAAAAGACATAACACTTATCCAATGTGTAAGAATACATATCGCTGATTATCATGTCAGTCTCAATCTAGTGAATTGACAAATCATGGAATAAACTTTTGAAGATATAATTAAGATTATATTCCACTATGCTGACAACACTATAATCATTAACAAATTCATATGTTCTGGACTTAATTAGAATTCGTACATTATATATATAATCATGAAATAAATCATGTGAACCATGCAACATAAAATGTTATTTCTGATCTTTATAAATAAGTAAATCTGATTATATTGAAATGGGTTTTATTTAGGGCACAAAACCCAACAAACTCCCACTTGCACTAATATAAAACAAAATGTGCATCTCAAATAATCTCAACACCTTGATATACAAATCAAGTGTAGTAGTAGTATACTCCTCGTAATAGGATCTGACAGGTTGAATTAACCACAACCTTTTCTCCACCATTACTCTTCCTTAATCACAAAAACTTAATGATGTGAAATTCCTCTCTATATGTCTACTCTCTTGGGATACTTGATTCTATACTTTTGGCAACTACTTTTTGGTTAATTAGCAAATAACACTAGTAGTTAAGACAAGTTGGAACGGTGCCACAAATGTATAGAACTTTCCATATACTGAATAAGTACCTTTCCCGCATCTTTAACATTCAGGCTCTCTCTGGTAGACTTAGAGACTTCAGATAGGTTTTTACACTTCTCCAAAATCACTACTCCACCCCCAGAGTAATCACCATCTTATCAGCAGACTTTCTAGCACAAAGGCAAGTCTAGAAATCTGATTTGGTGTAGCCTAAGAGTTTTAAACACACCATTATCGACTAACATATAGTTCCTCTTCTTAATCTTAAGATTTACTTGATTTTCTTCCAATGTTCCTTTCCTGGATTAATCTGATACCTACTCATTACTCCCACTCAACATCAGGTGTCTGGTCTAAGGCTTACTAAAGCATATATGAGACCTCTCACTGTTGATTCAAGAAATCCTTTCATGGCTTTATCTTTTCTGGAATAGTTGAGACTTTTCCTTAGATAAATAAAATCTATGCCTAGAAGTCGAGAAGCTTCTATAGATTGCCATTAGAAAAGAAAATGCTTCATCATCTTACTAAAGTAAGTTTCTTGCATTAGAGTAAGTAATTACTAGGTGTACCACAAGCCATAGGTTTAGATAAACTCAAACCTATAATACTAGGAACAGGAAGTTTTGTTAAGTCCATTGAATAGACTTATAAACTAAAATTTCCTTTCATGTCCTTGTAATAGAAAACATAAGGTTACTCCATGTGAATGGATCAAACCATAGTTCTATTGGCATTTCTTCTTAGTTTCTTATTTTGACAATCCATTACTTGTTTAAACTTACAATGGATTTTAATCACTAGTGTCTTCCAAGTCATAAGAAGGTGAGTTCCTAGAAACCCTCCCACTACGACAAGGTACCGTGAATTATGTCAAGACAACAGAGGCAGTGGGATCATCTTGTAAAGAATAAGATGATAGAACACTTTTGGAATCAAGAAAAATATCTCCTTAGAAAATAGTATTTGTTTAAACAAACACTTTCTTATCTAATGACTATGGGATGGTCCACCCCTAATCATTTAGAATAGCTAACAAACATGTAAACCATGGTTAACAGTTCTAGCTTTTCTTAAGATTTCGATTAGGTCATCCATGAATCTAGTAATGATTTACATTAAGTATACAACCATTGCATCATTCTGAAATTGTATTACCACAGAAGGCCTTAGGCAACGACTAGTAACTAATCAACAATATGCAAATTGAATTTCTTGGGAGGTAAGTTAGGATATAATTTAAAAATCAACTTAATGATCTTTGAACTGCATATCTACTAACTATTTCTCAACCCCTATCAGTTCACAAGATCTTTAACCACTTACCTTAATGGTTTTTCACCATTGCTAGAAATTCATGAAATTTTTCAAACATTTCAAATTTCTTTTGCATAAGGTAAAATCTAGAGTGATCGTTTTAAGAATATAACGAAAAACTCATATCCACCCTTGAATGTACATCCATCTAGGAATGAGATGATTACACTTTCAGTGGATATAGGCATATTGACTCTTTGCAGAGATTGATCTTGTCAAAACAACTATGAACAAGATACAAATGCCATAGATTTAAAAAATATGTGGTTGTATCTTTTTATGACTTAGATTTAGTTACATCAAAGAGTTCTTAGATTAGTTCAAGTGGATTCTCGTCACAGAATCCTAAACTCATATTCCATACTAACATACAGTTTGAATCCATTGATAGAAAATGGTTATTAAACACTTGTGAAAGTGTAACTGTATAATGAGTAATTCTTTCTTGGACCACCACTACTAATTTAACTCTAAGTCTGATTTTCCCATACAAGTAGGAGATTTTTAAGAAAAAGGAATTATATCATTTTGGGATAGAATTTAAGGAATATAATCATTTGCGTCATTTAATTTCTTAAGAGAAAATATTAAATGACATGAAATGATTTATAGACCATTCATCCAATGATATGTTATTGAGCTAATTCGAAATGAATAAGCTTAGAGGAATTAGGATAATTTCGTATTTAAATAAGAATCCAACGATGCTCCGATTAGCGAGAGTCAAAGTAATCTTATTTATACAATCTTCTTGTTTCATATTGTAAATACTAGTCTAAGGTGTCATCAATTGATGAACACCTAGATGTTGCATTTACAATATTCATCTTTCGAGATCTAACACTATTATGTTTGTCTAATGTTGATAATCCATTAGGGATTTATCCCATTAGAACAACAAACCAAGTTAGACCAACAATGAAGATTCGAAATTAAACTATAATTTAATAACAGAAAATAACATGGTTCAATACAAATTCATACACAATGCAGAAATTATTAAACACATAGCAAGTAGGAATGACAAGTGAAAATACTAAAACATACAATCCTAAATAATTTTCAAGGTCTTCAACAAACTGATATCAGTGTCCTATTTAGCCGAGAGTCAGTGATACCATCCATTGAATGGAGTTTTCAGCTCATCTAAAATAATAAACATTCTAGCAACCTTTTATTCGATCAAGATTGGAATCCAGCGTTGTCCTGTTTAGGCGAGAGTCAAGGCTATTCTATCTTATGAGCTTCCACCATTGTGTCATACTTTTGTAAGTCAAATACAGTCGCCACCATTAGGGTGATCAATACTATATAAAACACTTACAAATAATATTATCTTTCGAGATTCTACGGTGTTAAATTGCTAATGAACATTCCTCCATTAGGGAGGATTACTCACTAAAACAAGAACTATGTAGAACCAACAATTGAGATCGAATATCCTAATAAAGCTCATTATTTAAAGTGTATTTTCTTCTAATATTTATTTTAATCAATTTATTTTAAATATATATTTTTTTAATTCAAATTTCCAATTAAGAATGAAAAATTATAAATATAAATTTTAATTTAATATTTATAAATTATACTTAGATGGATATGAAAATAACATGATTTATTTCCATATTAGTAATAATTTCCAATAAATATTTAGAAAAATATTCAATTTAAGTTGTTTCAAAATTAATTTAAATTAAATTTACAACTCAAATTTCATTTTCTGTAAACATATATTGCATTTCGAAAAATTGAAGTATATAAGAATACAACTTTCGAAATTGCTTGTTAAAATAAAATAAAAATAAATCTTGGAAAAAATTATTCTAATTTAATGTTAGGCCAAAATTAATTATAAAATTAATTTACAACAAAAATATAATTTTCCTATTTAATTAAATATTTAAGAAAAATTTCAAATATTTAAGTATCATGATGAATATCAACTTAAATATTAATTTTCTATTTAATTAAATATCACTAGAAAAATACTTCAAGCATAACAGATAATAACTATCTAGACTTTCATTGACTTAATTAATTCATTTTCTAATAATAATATATTTTAGTTCATTTATTTTACTTAATCATTAAATGAAAAAAAATCCTTGATTTAAGTTGGTCCAAAATTAAAATAAATAATTTTTAACTTTAATCTATTTTTCAAATAAAATTGGAAATTTCTCCATTTAAAAAAAATGCAATTTCGAAAATAATTAAAAAAGATTAATAAAATAAAATCAAATATATTTTGAAAATTATTCAGAATTAAGTTATTCTAAAATAAGATTTCAAACTTATAATAATTTTTTATTTAATTAAATAACATGAAAATAATAATATATAAGTAGCATGATGAAAATCAACTTAGATATTTAAATTTTCAATTTAATTAAATGTATTATATTCAAGAAATAAATAATTAAGTATAGAGGAGACTTAATTATTAATTCTAGTTTAATACTAGAAAAATATACTTAACTTAAATTGTACCAAAATTAATTATTAAACAATTAATTTCACAATCAATGATATTTTCCTATTTTAATATTGGAAATAATAACTAGTATAGAAATAACTATCTAGAAAATATCTCAATTTAACTAAGTATCTTTTCAAAATTTGGAAAAAAATCTAATTTAAGTTGTTATAGAAAGAATCTAAAATAACCAACTTAAAAATTTCCAAAGAAAATTTAATTAAATATCAAAATTAAGTTGTAACTACCTAATTTAAGAATATTCCATTTTAAGTTTAACAACTTAAAAAATATCTCTAGAATCTTCAATAACCAATTCCTAGAATTTCTCAACTTAATTTTGAAATTCAAAAGATATTTAAATTTAAGTTGATAGATAAAATTAGTTAGAAATAACTAATTTACAACTTAAATCGGAATATTTAATTAAATAATTAAAATAAGCTTCAGAAAGAATCTAGTTAGTTATAGTTCTCTATTTAATTAAACACAAGAAAAATACAATAGTTTATCTAGAAATTAATTCATTAAACTAAGTGTGTTTTTCTTAAATTAATTTTAAAAAAAAATTGAAATTAATTATGTTGCTAATCAATTTTATTAGGTTAAACTAATTTAATTAACCTAGCACAGTTATCCAAATCAGGCAAATGGGCCTTCACAGTTGAGGTAGGTCATGTGAGGGGGAGCAGGGTTCAGTATGTCGTACCCACTTCTATTGGCCCCCTACTCTCACACAAGGCCCAAAAGAGAGAAATTTAACCTTAAAATGAACAACTGTTATTAATTGAATAGGCCCAAAAACTAAATGGGCCTAAATAAAATTTATCACGGTGTGACATTTTATTTAGCAACAACCTATATGCATCTAAACATAAAAGTAAACATATAAATAATTTGTAACAGGTAAATTTTGTACTTCTTTCATCTGTGTAAACCTAGTAACATGATAGGGCCCATCCAAATCATTTGACCTGTGTGAGCCTATATGTTTTCTATTGGGCTTAGATGCATATAGGAAGCCCATTTAAGTTTTACTAAGTAAATGAACTAGGTTGCTAAAATAAAAGGGAAACTTACAAAAATACTTTTTTTTACCAAATATTTTCAAAAATACTGGGACACGGCAAACTTTACATTTTTACTGTCCAAGCCCATTTTTATTTCTTTTATACTGCCCATGCCGAATATATTTACTTTTATATTGTAAACAGTATCAAAACACAAACGGCACCTCTCCTTCGTGGTTAGAGACAGATAAATCAATATCGGAATCATAGAAACACCAGAAAAAAAAAATATAAAATCTGGCAAAGAGAAAAAATTACTAAATTAACAACAAATTACTGTTTTGTAGTGTTATTTTACTGTTGTTTTAATATGAAAAAAGGCCACATAAATGAAATATTGTAAAAAATGACAGGACATGGAATCTATACCAGTTCTCATAAAGAGCAATGGACAATAGGAAAAAGAACATAATTATTTCAAGAGAATGTGACAATCCTATAAAAAAACATATGAAAACACTACTAAAACAACACCAAAAAAAAAAACCATAAAAAAACAAGCATAAAAAAACTCTGGAATGGTAGTATTCCAATCGGGTGTACTTGGATTCCCAATCCTATAAAAAAACATAAGAAAATACTACTAAAACAACCAAAAAAATAATAATTATAAAGAACATAAAAAACAAGCATAAAAAATATTAAAACTAAAATAATGAATGACACACCTCAACAACCCTTTTCTTAATTATGTCTTCAAATAGATCAGTTGATTGAACAATCTTCACTTGGTAATTACCCTTCCCCTAAGAGTTAACAAAATAAAACCAAATTAAACAACAGCAAGACACAGAGTCAAACAAACAGAAAACTATAAAATAGGACTAACAAAAAAAAAACATGAAAAAAATAGGAAATATAATTAACTTGAGAAAAATCCTAAAACAACACAAGATCAATAGAAAAAAACCTTATCAGATTTGGGAGACTTTGGAACTTTGGCTCAAACTCAAAATCAGAGTCGGAGTTCTCCAACACAGATTGAGGGTATTTTTGATTTAGTGTTCTTTGAAGTACTAAAACCTATATTTGCAAGAACAAATCTAGAAAATCAAAATAAAAAAAACCACTCTTTTATTTCCTCCCAAAAGTGTGACTAAAAATTTGAAAAACTGAAAAAAAAAATGAGAAGAAGATGAAGAAGAAGAATTGAAGTATTAAAAATAGAGCAGTACAATAATATTTAAAAAAATGTGATAAAAAAATGAAAGAAAACAACATCAAAACAATAATAAAACAATAACAAAATAAGCCATAAGAGCCATCAAACGATACAATATCACCACTTACAAAATCAGAGCTAACTATAAACCCAAAAAAAGAAAAAAAAACAACATAATTAGTAATAACAACAAAAACCCATTAAAATTTATGTCTTTCTAGAAAAAATAAATAAAGAAAAAAAGAAATTTTTTTACCTAGAAAATTTGAGTTGTCTGCTGTTCTTCTTCTTCCTCTATATTGTTCTTCTTCAAGATATTCTCACGGGGTAGACTCTCTTCACCAAGAGAGCCTCCACACTCCTTCATCAACATGTTTCAAGTTCTTTCTCTCTCTCTCTCTCTCTCTCTCTCTCTCTCTCTCTCTCTCTCTCTCTCTCTCTCTCTCTCTCTCTCTCTCTCTCTCTCTCTCTCTCTCTCTCTCTCTCTCTCTTAGCACGCCCACAAAAACTTTCTCTATATATATCTTGTTTTTCTCTCTCAAAACTCAAGTAAAAAATGAATGAAAGGAGCAAACTTTGTAAGTTTTTGAAACAGTGAAGAATGGAGATGGGTTTTATGTAAAGTCCTTGGTTGATGGACTTTATTTTAGACACCAATCTCAAAAAAAATTTTACAGACACAACTCACAAAAAGAGATAGAAAGAGAGAGACACAAAATATATATAAACTTGGGAATGCGGATCACGTGGGTGGGTTGTTCCTAATTTTAAATTTAAGTAAAAAATAATTTATAACATCAATCAACTAAATACATGTAAAAAGTCATATATATATATATAAACACATATTACAATTTTTAAGAATGTGATCACTCACGTTGGACTTAAATTATAAATTTAAGTTTTAAAAATAAATAAAAAGTCTGACATGAAAGTGACATAAAATCATCAATCAACTTTTGAAAACTTTTTTTTACATATATACACATATATATTATTAAGCTAAATTAAATAGACTTGCTTAAAATTTTAAAAAAATATATATATCCACAGTAAAATTGTTATAAGTGTGACAGTAAAAAAGAAATAAAATGGGAAAAATCAGTATAGGGTGTAAATTTCCCAAATAAAATTTCACATAAGTAATTTTATTTAGGCTCAATTAGAATTGGGCTTATTCAATTGATAACAATTATTTATTTAATGGTTAAATTCCTCTCTTTTGGGCCTTGTGTGAGAGTTAGGGGGCCAATAGCAGTGGGTACGACATACTGAACCCAGCCCTCCCTCACATGAACTACCCCAATTGTGAAGGCCAATTTGCCTTATTTAATTGTATTAGGTTAATTATATTAGTCTAAGCTAATTAAAATTGAATTAGCAACATAATTAACTTTCAAAATATATGAAATTTAATTTTTTTCATTAATATTTTAAAGTTAATGTTAGAAAAACACTTAGTTAATGATATATATATATTCTAGATAGTTATTTCTAGTACTATTTATATTTTCTAATGTTTAATTAGGAAAATATTTTAAGTTGAAAATTAATTATTTATTTTAATTAATTTTGGACCTACTTAATTATAGAATATTTTTCCTAGTAATAAATTAGAATTAATAATTAAGTTTCTTTTATACTTGATTATTTAATTCTTGTATTTAATATATTTAATTAAATTGAAAATTAAATATTTAAGTTGATTTCATTATTGATACTTCAATATTATTATTTTCAGGATATTTAATTAAATAGAAAATTATTTTAAGTTGGAAATTTTTTTTTCAGAACAACTTAAATTGGAATAATTTTCAAAATATATTTTGTTTTATTTTATTAGTCATTCTATATTTAAATTCGAAATTGCATTTCTTAAATGCAGAATTTTGAATTTTTCTTGAAAAATAGATTAATGTTGAAAATTATTTATTTTAATTTTGGACCAACTTGAATCATTATATTTTTCATTGAAATGATTAATTAAAATAAATGAATTAAAATATATTATAATTAGAAAATGAATTAATTAGTCAATGAATGTCTAGATAGATATTATCTGTTTTGCTTGAAGTATTTTCCTAGTGGTATTTAATTAAATAGAAAATTAATATTTAAGTTGATTTTCATCATGATACTTAAATATTTCAAAATTTTCTTAATATTTAATTAAATAGGAAAATTATATTTTTGTTGAAAATTATTTATTTTAATTTTGGAGCAACATAAAATTAGAATAATTTTTCAGCATTTATTTGTATTTTATTTTAGAGCAATTTCAAAAATTGTATTGTTATATACTATAATTTTTCGAAATGCAATATATATTTATAGAAAACTATATTTCAGTTGTAAATTAGTTTAAATTAATTTTTGATACAACTTAAATTGAATAATTTTCCAAATATTTATTGGAAATTATTACTAAGATGGAAATAATTCATTTTATTTTTCATATCCATCTAAGTATAATTTTATAAATATTAAATTAAAATTTATATTTAGAATTTTTTATTCTAAATTGAAAATTTTAATTAAATAAATACATATTTAAAATAAATTGATTAAAATAAATATTAGGAAAAAATACATTTTAAATAATGAGCTTTATTATTATTAGGATATTCGATCTCCATTGTTGGTTCTACATAGTTATTGTTTTAGTGAGTAATCCTCCCCAAGGGAGGAACGTTCATTAGCAATTTAACACCGTAGAATCTCGAAAGATAAGTACTATTTGTAAGTGTTTATTTTAGTATGGATCACCCTAATAGTTGTGACTTTTAATGAGGCTTACAAATGTATGAAACAATGGTGGAAGCTCATAAGATAGAATGGCCTTGACCCTCGCCTAAACGGGACAACACTAGATTCTGATTTTGATCGAATAAAAGGTTGCTAGAATGTTTATCATTTTATATGAGCTGACAACTCTATTCAATGGATGGTATTTTTGACTCTTGCCTAAACGGACACTGATATCAGTTTGCTGGAGACCTTGGAAATTATATAGGATTGTATGTTTTAGTATTTTCACTTGTCATTCCTATTTGCTATATGTTTAATAATTTCTGAATTGTGTGTGAATTTATATTGAACCATGTTATTTTCTGTTATTAATTGTAGTTTAATTTCGAATCTTCATTGTTGGTCTAACTAAGCTTTTTGTTTTTAATGGGACAAATCCTAATGAATTCTCATCCATTAGACAAACATAATAGTGTTAGATCTCGATAGATAAATATTATAAATGCAACATCTAGCTGTTCATCAATTGATGACACCTTAGACAAGTATTTACAATATGAAACAAGAAGTTTATAAAAATAAGAATAACTTTGACTCTCGCTAATCGGGACATCGTTGGATTCTTATTTTACATTCAAAATTATCCTTTATTATTTCTCTTAGTTTATTAATTTCAAATTAGCTTAAATACTATATCATTGGATGAATGGTCTATAAATCATATAATGTCATTCTATTTTCCCTTAAGAAATTGAATGGCGCATATGATTATATTCCCAAAATTCTATCCCGAAATGATATAAATCTTCGATCTTAGAATCTCCTACTTGTATATGCTTACTTTAGGCAAATTAAACTTTGAGTTAGATTAGTAGTGGTGGTCCAAGATAGAATACTCATGTATATTTGGTATAAATTTAAGTCTTTGACTTTAAATTTTAGATTCCAAACAGAAATTTTATATTTCTATTTCGAGAATACAATACAGTTACACTTTCACAAGTGTTTACTAACCATTTTCTATTAATGGATTCAAACTGTATGTTAAAGTATGGATATGAGTTTAAGTATTCTGCGACCAAAATCCACTTGGACTATTCTAAGAACTCTTTATTGAAACTAAACCAAAGTCATCAAAAGACACAACCACATTTTAGTATCTATGGCATTTGTATCTTGTTCATAGTGGTTTTGACAAGATCATTCTCTGCAAAGAGTCAATACGCCTATATCCGCTGAAAGTATAATCATCTCATTCGCAGATGCATGTACATTAAGGGGTGGATATGAGTTTTCGTTATGTTCTTAAAACGATCACTCTAGATTTTACCTTATGCAAAAGAAATTTAAAATCTTTGAAAAATTTCATGAATTTTCTAGCAATGGTGAATAACCATTAAGGTAAGTGGTTAAAGATCTTGTGACCTGATAAGGGTGGAGAAATAGTTAGTAGATATGCAGTTCAAAGATCATTAAGTTGATTTTTGAATTATATCAAAACTTACCTTCCCAGCAATTCAATTTGCATATTGATGATGAGTTACTAGTCGTTGCCTAAGTCCTTCTTAAGTCCTTCTTAGGAAATACCCTAGTGAAAGGAAAATTTCAGAATGATGGAATGGTTGTGTACTTAGTATAAACCATTACTAGATTCATGGATGTCCTAATCGTAATCTTAAGAAAAGCTAGAACTGTTAACCAAGGTTTGCATGTTTGTTGGCTATTCTAAGTGCTTAGGGGTGGACCATCCCATAGTCATTTGATAAGAAAGTGTTTGTTTAAACAAATACTAATTTTCTAAGAAATTGACTAAGTCTGAAAACAAAGTAGCAAAATAGAGCAGATATTTTTTCTTAATTTCATAAGTGTTCTATCATCTCATTCGAAATAAGATGATCCCACTGCCTCTTTTTTCTTGACACAACTGAAGAGGACAATACCATTTAGATTCTTAGACAAAAATCACGGTACTTGGTCGTAGTGGGAGGGTTTCAAGGAACTCAACCTGTTATGACTTGGAAGACAATTGTGATTAAAATCCATTGTTAGTTTAAACAAGTAATGGATTGTCAGAATAAGAAACTAAGAAGCAAAGCCAAGAGAACTATGGTTAAAACCATTCATATGGAACAACCAAAAGTTTTCTATTACAAGGACATAAAAGGAAATTTTGTTAGTAAGTCTATTCAATGGACTTAACAAAACTTCCTATTCTTAGTATTATAGGTTTGAGTTTATCTAAACCTATGGCTTGTGGTATACTTAGTAATTTACTTACTCTAGTGCAAGCAACTTACTTTAGTAAGATGCTGAAGCATTTTCTTTTCTAGTGGCTAAATCTATAAAAGCTTCTCGACTTCTAGACATAGATTTTATTCATCTAAGGAAAAGTCTCAACTATTCCAGAAAAGATAAAGCCATAAAAGAATTCCTTGAATCAACAGTGAGAGGTCTCAGATATGCTTTAGTATGCCTTAGACCAAACACCTGTTGTTGAGTGGGAGTAATGAGTAGGTATCAAATTAATCCAGGAAAGGAACATTGGAAGACAATCAAGTGAATATTAAGATTAAGAAGAGGAACAATATGTTAGTCGATAAGGGTGTATTTAATACTCTTAGACTACACCAAATCAGATTTCTGGACTTGCCTTAGTGCTAGAAAGTTTGTTGATGAGATGGTGATTACTCTGGGGGTGGACTAGTGATTTTTGAGAAGTGTAAAAACCTATCTGAAGTCTCTAAGTCTACCAGAGAGAGACTGAATGTTAAAGAAGCAGGAAAGGTACTTATTCAGTCTATGGAAAGTTCTATACATTTGTGGCACCGTTCCAACTTGTCTTAACTACTAGTGCTATTTGCTAATTAACCAAAAAGTAGTTTCCAAAAGTATAGAATCCAGTATCCCAAGAGAGTAGACATATCGAGAGGAATTTCACATCATTAAGTTTTTGTGATTAAGGAAGAGTAATGGCGGAGAAAAGGTTGTGATTAATTCAACCTGTCAGATCCTATTACGAGGAGTATACTACTACTACACTTGATTTGTATATCAAAGTGTTGAGATTATTTGAAATCCACATTTTGTTTTATATTAGTGCAAGTGGGAGTTTGTTGGGTTTTTTGCCCTAAATAAAACCTATTTCAATATAATCAGATTTACTTATTAATAAAGATCAGAAATAATATTTTATGTTGCATGGTTCACATGATTTATTTCATGATTGTATTTAATGTATAAATTCTATTAAGTGCAGAACAAATGTATTTGTTAATGATTATAGTGTTGTCAGCACAGTGGAATATAATCATGTTTATATGTTCGAAAGTTTCATTCTCTGATTCGTCAGTTCACTAGATTTAGACTGGCATGATAATCAGTGATAGGTATGATTACACCTTGGATAAGTGTTATGTCCTTTCTAGGGCATTGGAAAAGTTTACCAGTATCGGATGTATGGAGTATACATTGGAAGGGACCGATATTGAACATTGATTAGATATGTTAAATTTACCGTAATATCTATTCAATTCATTATATTCTGCTACACCCAATGTAAGGTTCTCTTGAACCCTTATTTGTTTATTTTATTGTTTTAGAAATTCATATTAGGATGTTAATGAAACATACTTGTTAGTAAATCTAGATCCTGGTAAAATATTTCCAACAGTGTCACCATTATGCGATGCCACGTCAGAGTGCAAAAATTGGGATAACATTTGGCCCCCAAGTCTGTACGGGACTCTCGAAGTTGTGTGTAGACTTCATCCGAGCTGCTTCTGCCTTTGGATGGGGACACGTGTCAAGCGTGACTGTCCGAGACTCGATGTGACGCTGACTGGGTGCCCCTTCAGTTTTTGGCTAATAAATGCTCTGACAATTAATATTTCAAAATTTGATTTTCTCTCACCACGGCTGACGACTGCACTTGATTATTTTTTATTTCACATATTTGCTTTTAAGGAGGGAACTGAAGCATCTAAGGTTCCTCTGAAATGATTACCCCTTTTTCGTGACTTGCGTATAAATATCCACCAACATTGGCACATAAACTCATTTTCACCATCCCTCTTTGCTAAGTGAGTTCAGAGCGAAAAGAGAGGTTCTTGGCTTGAAGTTTGCTGCCTTCATCAAAACTGCTTTGTTGATTGACGTTGCTCGAACCCAGATATCTCACTCTTGAGTAAGTTTTCGATTTCCTTTGTGCTTATTCTTGCATGTTTACATTTCGAATGCACCTTCGACTTTTCTATAGAAAATATTTAGGAAACCCTAGGTTAAAAAACTCTAAGATTCTTCTTTGTCATGGCTTCATGCGATTTTACAGTCCATAATGCTTGCTTTCTTAACTGCGTAACGTCTGTCTTTCATCTTGCTTATTCTAAGCTTCATGAAATTTTGTGCCCTAACTCGAGAAAATTTCAAACTTCTTGAGTTTTGACTTTTCTTTGAACATTTGAGTACTCCTGGTCGGCATATTTGCTTGTTTATCATTCGATATTCCGACCAAACACTCATCTTGCGTGTTGTCTTTTGTAGATGAACCTAGGTGAGTTTTGGGAGAGCAAACATCGGATCGACCAGGACCTGCTTCAACTTTTGCACGAGGATCATCCTCGTCTTCGTCCTAGCCCACCTTCTTCTAGTGAAGGACATTCTCCAAATCTTATACCCAGCCATAGAATGATGGCTCGTACACAACGCGTTTGGGTGACGCGTCTCATCCCCCCGTGGCTCGGCACGCGACTTTGCCCAGCGCCGAACAGGAATTGAACCCCCAAACTACGGGGAGTACAATGAGGCTGGGGAGCCAGTCGATGCTGACGGAGACGTCCTAGTTGAGGGCGTGGACTATGTTAGTGAGGAGCTTACTGTTGCGGTTCCTCATAGAAGGCAAGGTGCCTTAGGCGCCAGGTGGGTAACCCCTTCGTCAAGGGTTACTGAGGCTCGCCTTAAGACTCTCGACCAGGGCAGATACCTCGACAAATTAGACTGCAACATTCCTGGCCACAACAATCGTGCCACAAACCCTGAAAGGGCGATGCACGCCTGGTCGGGTGCCCATGCCCAACAAGGGGCATTGATACCTTTGCATCAATATTTTAAGAATGTGGCGGACTTTTTTGGCCTTTGCCCAGCCCAGATCACTCCTAAGAGCATTAAATATCTGTCTGCCCTCTTCGTCCTCTACGCTTCCTAGAAGTGGGGTATGCCTTCTCCTCACGAAGTCAGCTGGTTTTTTGATTTGAAGTCCACCCCTAAGAAAGGCAGGTCGGGGTACTTCTATTTCTCTCAACCAGACTTCAAGTGGTTGACGGGGACCGATGATTCGACCATCAGTAAAATTGGGCGTTTTGCTGGTGAGTACTGTTGGGTTTTATGCCCTAAATAAAACTCATTTCATATAATCAGATTTACTTATTAATAAAGATCAGAAATAACATTTTATGTTGCATGGTTCACATGATTTATTTCATGATTATATATATAATGTATGAATTCTATTTAAGTCCAGAACATATGAATTTGTTAATAATTAAAAGATAACTTAACAAATTCATTAACAAATATTATATAATCTTATAATTAAATAATAAATAAATATTAAAGAAGTTAACAAATTTTTATAGTAAAAGATAACTTTCTCAGCATAGTAGAATATAATCTTAATTATATGTTCGAAAGTTATCTTTAATATTTATTTATTATTTAATTATAAGATTAGATATTTTGATGATAACTTTGTCTTTTTATTTAAAATATTATATTAAAATTATCTTATATGACAAATTAAATAATTAATAAATTTGAAATTGACATAGATATTTTTATAGATATACTTACCATAATGTTTTTCAAATTCAAAAATTTGTTATTTTGTTAAATATTTAATTATTTATAAATTATAAGTTTAAAAATGATATTTTTTTTATATATATCATTTTTTTTCTTATTAGAAATTTATAAATCATATCTTAAATATTTAAATAACATAGATATTTTGTAGAGATTTTAATATTACTTAATTTGAGATATTTTGACATATAATTATGGTAATTATTATTCATTTATTATTTTATTCCTAAAATAATAATTATCTAACCAAATCTTTTTTAAAATTGGTTTATTTTATTAAATTATAAGATCTGAAAGTGATATTCCTTTCAAATCATTGATCTTATTAGATATTTAATTGAATTTGATTCAAATAAACCTAGATATTTTAAAATTAGTTTCCTTTCGTTGGTTAGTTTAAGAATAATAATTTAATTATATTAATATCTTATTTCACATCTGTTACATGGACAATGTTTGTTTATTTTATATTGTTTATTCAAAAACTTTTTTTTTAACAAACCTATTATTTATTTTGTAACACCCTAACTAACATAGGCGTATTACGTGATTTTTAAACATGCTGTGCAGCTCGTTGCTAATCAACGAGGTTTATGGAAAACGTGATTAATTAAAATTTTTGCTTTTTAATTAAACTTATAAAATAATATTACAAAAGACTCGCGATCCCGATTATAAAATCATTTACAAAAGTTTACTGTTCATACAAAATAATTGTCGCCTAGTGACTAGTTACAAAAATCAGCCTTGCTGTCCCGAGGATCGTACGCTCCAGGCCTAACCGCCCCGACATGTACAATCTTCATAAGCTCGCTCACGGTCCATCAGCTTTAGCCTTGCCTTTACGTACACATAAACGTAGAACTGTGAGTCGACAGACTCAGTAAGAAAAGCATAATAATATTCATAGATAAAACCCGGTCATGATCAGACGCCCATACCCCTGATCATAACCCTAACTGCCGTGTCTAACACGATACTGAGTCCCACTACTGCCGTGTCCAACACGGTACTGAGTTCTGAACGTTCATAGGGACGGTACTATTGACAAGTAACAGCCTGATCGGTCGAACCGGTCATACTCCGGCTGCTGGTCATACTCCACCATGTACCGACGTGTTACAGTATTCACCTTATCGGTCGAACCGGTCATACTCCGGCTGTTGGTCATACTCCAGCCTGTACCGACGGAATACGTCAATAGTACGGAACCACCAACCTAAGTGTCAGCCTGATCGGTCGAACCGGTCATACTCCGCCGTGGCGATCATACTCCGGCACATGCAGACGTGACAGGGTTGGATGGTTCGAAGCCAACATACATAACTAATGTAATCTAACAGGCTTCCTACATGCACGCTAAACATGTAATCTACATATGCATACTCTTATACTAATCTTACCTGGATTCCGAATTCAGGTGTGCCGGTCAACCTGACTGGAACTATCTGCGCGGCGGATTACAGGCTCCTAAACCATAAAAATCACAACACTGTAAGTGATACGCTAAACCACTTCCCGGGGACTTAAACTAGGAACTAAAAGTTTCCCTATCGATAAAAAGCATGGCAATACCCCTAAAAACATAAAAACGAGGAAAACTAGGGAATCTGAAATTTCCCCAACCGGTAGACCGGTTGCCCAACCGGAATTCCGGTTCTGGGAATTTTCGAAGCCCATCTGGAATTCCGGATGCACAACCGGAATTCCGGTTCCTCGCAGGTAGCAAACTCAAAAATTCATAACTTGCTCAAATCAACCCCATTTCACATGAAACCTTCCAGACCTGTTCTATACAACCCCTAGAACATTTCTAAAGCATCAAAACCACCCAGATTGCACATAATCAAAAATCACCATTAAAGCTCAAGCTTTGAGTTCTAAACTCAAACTTGAGCAAACCTAGCTAACATGCAATCAAACCAGCTTGAATCTACTTAAACATGCATAACTAAGCCTCTGAAAACAACTAAAAACATCAACAACATTACAGCAACAGATTCAAGACATTTCTTTCAAGAAATGATATATTTTGCATAGAAAACTATAGCTTTGCTCAACCTAAGAATCATGCTTCAAAAACAACTCAAATAACATCTAACAAACATGCTTTAACCTCTGAAAATATCCACAAAACACAGCAGCAACAACAACCAAAAATTCATGCATGCATCATCATCTTTTCTTGAAAATTAAGAAAACTAAATAGCAAGTTTCAAGGCTTACCTAGAGCTTAGAATCACCCAAAAACAGCTTGAAAATCAAAGAAAATCCAACCCTTTGCACACCTACAACCAGCCGAGAGAGAGGAAAAGAGAGAGTGTGTTTTTGAAATTTTTTCTCTAATTTTTCTAAGTGTTGAAAATGAGGCTTTGAAGAGTAAAATGAAGTAAAAGGGATTCTTTTCAGCCAAATAATAAACATTTAACATATATTTTTCAATTAATGAAAATCACTAAAAGACAAAATACTAATGGGGCAAAAAGACCATTTTAACCCTCCACCCTAAAACCACATAAATAACTCTAAAGGGGTATTTTTGGGAAATTCTAAATTCCCGGCCATTCCTGACATTCCCAATGTCTAATAAACCGTCCCAAACTACTAACATACTAAGTTGTGATTTCTACTGAGCCAAACACCGAGTTCTAAAATACCGGGCACCGAAAATGCAAAATTATGCAAACTACTACATGACATAAAAATGCATCTCTGAATTCAATAATAACAGTATAATAAATTATTTAAATAGCTATAAATAATTTCATAATTAAACGTAATTAACTGCTAATTTCCAAATTAAACTAAGCGGTCTTTACAACTATTGCCCCCTTAAAAGGATTTCGTCCCCGAAATCTAACCTGAATAACTCTGGATATTGAGCTCTCATATCTGACTCTAGCTCCCAGGTGGCTTCCTCCACCTTGTTGTTTCTCCAGAGAACTTTGACCAATGTTATGGTCTTATTCCGAAGGACTTTATCCTTTTTATCCAGGATCTACACTGGCTGTTCTTCGTAAGTCATGTCTGGCTGCAGTTCAAGGCTCTCATAACTGAGTATATGAGAGGGATCTGAAACGTATTTTCTCAACATCGAGACATGGAATACGTTGTGAACTGCTGATAAAGCTGGAGGCAATGCTAACCGATATGCCACTTGACCTATCTTCTCGAGAATCTCGAAAGGTCCTGTAAATCTAGGGCATAACTTGCCTCTTTTCCCGAAACGTTTGATCCCCTTCATCGGAGATACCCGTACAAACACATGGTCCCCTACTTGAAACTCAACATCTCTGAATTTCGGATCTGCGTAACTCTTCTGTCTACTCTGTGAGGCAAGCATTCTAGCTTTTATCTTCTCTATTGCCTCATTGGTCCGCTGCACTGACTCTGGACCTAGGTATTTCCTCTCCCCTGTCTCATCCCAGTGGATGGGAGATCTACACTTCCTACCGTATAACAGTTCATAGGGAGCCATCCCTATCGTACTCTGATAACTGTTGTTGTAAGAAAATTCTATCAACGGTAGATACTTATTCCATGAGCCTTCAAAATCCATAACACAAGCTCGCAACATGTCCTCCAATATCTGAATTGTCCTTTCGGACTGACCATCTGTCTGAGGATGGAATGCTGTACTAAATTTCAGCTTTGTACCCATTGCTCGTTGCAAACTTTGCCAAAATTTGGAGGTGAACTTCGGATCCCTGTCCGAAACTATAGACTTCGGTACCCCGTGAAGTCTTACGATCTCTATGACATATAACTCTGCCAACTGATCCACTGTAAATGTTGTTCTAACCAGCAGAAAATGAGCAGATTTCGTGAATCGATCCACCACTACCCAGATGGAATCAAACAAACCCGTGGTCCTAGGTAATCCGACCACAAAATCCATCGTGATATCTTCCCACTTCCATTCTGGTAGGGTTAGAGGTTGCAACAACCCTGCTGGTCTCTGATGTCCAGCCTTAATCTGCTGACAAGTGAGGCATCTCGATACGAATTCTACCAAATTCTTCTTCATACCGCTCCACCAGAAGTACGGTTTCAAATCTTGGTACATCTTAGTGGTGGCTGGATGCAGAGAATACGGGGTAGAATGAGCCTCCTCAAAGATCTCATTCCTAAGTTCCACACTATTCGGAACACAAACCCTAGCTTTATACAAAAGCATCCCGCTGTCTGACACTGCAAAGTCCTTGGCTTGACCAGCCAACACCTCATCTCTGATCTTCACTAACTCTGGATCCATCATCTGAGCAAATTTTATTCTTTCCAACAGATCAGATTGCAGCGTTAAGTTGTGAAGCTGACCTACCACAAACTCAATGCTGGATCTAACCATATCCTCTGCTAGCTGAGGTGAGATCTGAACCATACTAGCTACTTGCCCGGGACCCTTTCTGCTTAGGGCATCGGCCACTACATTGGCCTTCCCAGGGTGATAGAGGATCTCACAGTCGTAATCTTTCACTAATTCCAACCAACGTCTCTGTCTCATGTTCAAATCCTTCTGAGTAAAGAAATACTTGAGACTTTTATGGTCGGTAAAGATTTCACACCTTTCTCCGTAAAGGTAATGCCGCCAAATCTTCAATGCAAAAACCACTGCGGCCAACTCTAAATCATGAGTCGGGTATCGCTGTTCATAATCCTTTAACTGTCGGGAAGCATAAGCGATGACCCGATCGGCTTGCATCAACACACACCCCAGACCCTGTCTGGATGCATCACAATAAACTACAAACTTTTCCTTGTCTGAAGGCAAAGCTAGCACTGGAGCGGTAATCAACCTCTGCTTCAGCTCCTGAAAAGTAGCTTCGCATTTGTCTGACCAGATAAACCGCTGATTCTTCTTTGTAAGCTCGGTTAGGGGCATTGAAATTTTTGAAAACCCTTCCATGAACCTACGGTAGTACCCAGCTAAACCCAAGAAGCTTCTGATCTCTGTCACTGTCTTCGGTCTCGGCCAATCCCTGACGGATTCGATCTTCCCGGGATCCACCTTGATCCCATCTTTGCTCACAATGTGCCCTAGGAAGGACACCTGAGATAGCCAGAATTCACATTTCTTGAACTTGGCATAAAGCTTGTGTTCTCGAAGCCGTTGCAGTACGATCTGAAGATGTAACTCATGCTCCTCTTCTGATTGAGAGTACACGAGGATGTCGTCGATAAACACAATCACACAGATATCGAGGAAATCCTCGAATACTCTATTCATCAAGTCCATGAATGCTGCATGAGCATTGGTTAGTCCGAATGACATAACCAGGAATTCGTAATGTCCATACCTAGTGCGGAAAGCCGTCTTCGGAACGTCTTCCTCTCGGATTCTCAACTAATGATAACCCGAACGGAGATCAATCTTAGAAAAGACTGTCTTCCCCTGAAGCTGATCGAACAAATCATCGATCCTAGGTAATGGATATTTATTCTTCACCGTCAGTTTGTTCAATTCTCTGTAGTCGATGCACATCCTCATAGATCCATCTTTCTTCTTGACGAATAAAACCGGGGCTCCCCAGGGTGACACACTGGGCCGAATAAACCCTATGTCAAGCAATCCTTGGAGCTGAATTTTTAATTCCTTAAGTTCAGCTGGAGCCATTCTATACGGGGCTTTGGAAACCGGTTCCACCCCTGGTGCCAAATCTATCACGAAGTCAATCTCCCGCTGAGGTGGTAACCCTGGAAGTTCTTCGGGAAAAACATCCAAAAATTCCCGAACCACCTTGATGTCCTCTGGCCGAATGGTATCTGGCCGAGTGGTGTCCACCACCACGGCCAGAAACCCTAAACAACCGCCATGCAATAAATCTCTAGCTGACATGGCCGAAATCACCGGGATCCGA
This sequence comes from Cannabis sativa, assembly GCF_029168945.1. NCBI lineage: Eukaryota > Viridiplantae > Streptophyta > Magnoliopsida > Rosales > Cannabaceae > Cannabis > Cannabis sativa. The sequence continues at coordinate 38,365,714 of NC_083606.1, read as the reverse complement.
GATCCCTGAACTGAACCAACAAACACAAATGGTTCTTCACTTTCCGGTTGGAAGATCACCATCTTCCTTTTACAATCAATGCTCGCCGAATATTTAGATAGGAAATCCATTCCTAAAATAATATCGAACTCTACTAAACTCATCTCTATCAAATCAGCACTTAACTCTCTACCATCTATCCTGATCGGCATAGACCTAATCCACCTGTTGGAGATAACCAACTCTCCGCCAGGTAATAGGGTTCCAAACCCTGATTCATAACTATCGTACGGTCTATCCAATTTACTAAAGACTCTGGCTGCAACATAAGAATGTGTAGCCCCAGAATCAAACAGCACTGAGTAAAGCGAGTTATTAATAGAAAGTTGAGCTGTCACAACTGATGGGCTGGCATCTGCATCAGCCTGAGTGATGGCGAACACCCTGGCTGGAGTGGGTATCGCCGGAGCTCTCGGTGCCTCTGAGCGGAGCTGGGGACAGTCCCTCTTGAAGTGTCCGGGCATGCCACAGTGAAAGCATCCCTGACCTTTGCACTCACCCCGATGGTGCCTTTTGCAGCTAGGGCACTCGGGATAGGAGAATCGGGTCTCGGTACCACCAGGATGACTCCCTCTATTCTGGTTCCCCCGGAACCTCTTGTTCTGACTCGAGCCACCGGATGCAGTGGGTGCTCTCTTCCTCTGATCAATGGCCGAACCACTACTCCCCCTACTAAAGCCTGATGCAGGAGGGGTAGGAGCCCCGCCACTCGCCGGAGTACTAGCTGACTCCGACATACACCCAACTGCGCCCTCAGCTCGCAGTGCCTTCTCCACCATCTCAGCATAGGTGGTCTTGTCGTCCGTGGTAATCATCAAATCGTGCTTGATCCTCGCATTTAAACCGTCCAGGTACTTCTCTTTCTTGCTGAAGTCGGTTGGCACAATTCCCGAGGCTAACCTCGCCAACCGGTCAAACTGAGTAGTATACTCGGTCACGCTCATATTCTCACGCTGAGTCAGGTGAGCGAACTCTTTCCTCTTGGCGTTTCTAACCGCCTTGTTATAGTACTTGGTGTTGAAGAGTTCCTGAAACCTTTCCCAGGTCATGGTGGTGACATCGTGAATCTGAGACACCATGTCCCACCAGACCAGAGCATCCTCCTGGAACTGGAAAGTGGCACACACCACTCTATCATTACCGGTGACACCCATGAAGTTCAGAATCTTGGTGATCACCGTCAGCCACTGCTCGGCCTTTTTTATGTCTGGACCTCCCAAGAAAACCGGAGGTGCTTGCTTCCGGAACCGTTCATACAAAGGTTCCAATCTATTGGCCGCCACCACTATCTCGGCACAGGCGGCGAGGGCGGGTGCCACCGGAACTACGAGCACGGAGCTGCGGGAGCACCTGCCGTCTCAACCTCGAATCTCGAGGTCTTGCTCTTCTATCTCGGGCTTGCATCTCGGCAAACCGAACCTCCCACCTCGGGCTCCCCGATCGGGCCGGGGAGCACAGGCAGCCTTTGGCGGGTTCTCATCACCCCGACCACGAGCCCTGCCTCGGGGACCTCTACCTCGGCCCCTAACTGACGGGGGAAACTGAGCTCCCTGACCTTGATTCGACCCCACTGAGTTGCCCTGACTCCTGGTAGTCCGCCTGGCGTCCATCTAGTTAGAACCGCCTGCGAAACCAAGAGTTTGCATATCAGGTCGTATTCAAGGAGAGCTTACTAATGCCGCTTAATTGGGAAATTAAAAATGAAACATGCGCCTATTCTACTATCAGGCTACTAACATGCTTCCTAACAGGCTTTTCTTATTCATAAATAAATAAATAAACTACTAAAGCAATAAAGGCTTACTGAACCGTGAAACGAGCTAACTGCTGATGATGATTGTACATGTCGTGACGATCTTCGGAAGACAACCTGGCGGCTCTGATACCAAATTGTAACACCCTAACTAACATAGGCGTATTACGTGATTTTTAAACATGCTGTGCAGCTCGTTGCTAATCAACGAGGTTTATGGAAAACGTGATTAATTAAAATTTTTGCTTTTTAATTAAACTTATAAAATAATATTACAAAAGACTCGGGATCCCGATTATAAAATCATTGACAAAAGTTTACTGTTCATACAAAATAATTGTCGCCTAGCGACTAGTTACAAAAGTCAGCCTTGCTGTCCCGAGGATCGTACGCTCCAGGCCTAACCGCCCCGACATGTACAATCTTCATAAGCTCGCTCACGGTCCATCAGCTTTAGCCTTGCCTTTACCTACACATAAACGTAGAACTGTGAGTCGACAGACTCAGTAAGAAAAGCTTAATAATATTCATACATAAAACCGGTCATGATCAGACGCCCATACCCTTGATCATAACCCTAACTACCGTGTCCAACACGATACTGAGTCCCACTACTGCCGTGTCCAACACGGTACTGAGTTCTGAACGTTCATAGGGACGGTACTATTGACAAGTAAGAGCCTGATCGGTCGAACCGGCCATACTCCGGCTGCTGGTCATACTCCAGCCTGTACCGACGTGTTACAGTATTCACCTGATCGGTCGAACCGGTCATACTCCGGCTGTAGGTCATACTCCAGCCTGTACCGACGGAATACGTCAATAGTACGGAACCACAAACCTAAGTGTCAGTCTGATCGGTCGAACCGGTCATACTCTGGCTGCTGGTCATACTCCAGCCTGTACCGACGTGACAGGGTTGGATGGTTCGAAGCCAACATACATAACTAATCTAATCTAACAGGCTTCCTACATGCACGCTAAACATGTAATCTACATATGCATACTGTTATACTAATCTTACCTGGATTCCGAATTCAGGTGTGCCGGTCAACCTGACTGGAACTATCTCCGCGGCGGATTACAGGCTCCTAAACCATAAAAATCACAACACTATAAGTGATACGCTAAACCACTTCCCGGGGACTTAAACTAAGAACTAAAAGTTTCCCTATCGATAAAAAGCATGGCAATACCCCTAAAAACATAAAAACGAGGAAAACAAGGGTTTCTGAAATTTCCCCAACCGGTAGACCGGTTGCCCAACCGGAATTCCGGTTCTGGGAATTTTCGAAGCCCATCTGGAATTCCGGATGCACAACCGGAATTCCGGTTCCTCGCAGGTAGAAAACTCAAAAATTCATAACTTGCTCAAATCAACCCCATTTCACATGAAACCTTCCAGACCTGTTCTATACAACCCCTAGAACATTTCTAAAGCATCAAAACCACCCAGATTGCACATAATCAAAAATCACCATTAAAGCTCAAGATTTGAGTTCTAAACTCAAACTTGAGCAAACCTAGCTAACATGCAATCAAACCAGCTTGAATCTACTTAAACATGCATAACTAAGCCTCTGAAAACAACTAAAAACATCAACAACATTACAGCAACAGATTCAAGACATTTCTTTCAAGAAATCATATATTTTTCATAGAAAACCATAGCTTTGCTCAACCTAAGAATCATGCTTCAAAAACAACTCAAATAACATCTAACAAACATGTTTTAACCTCTGAAAATATCCACAAAACACAGCAGCAACAACAACCAAAAATTCGTGCATGCATCATCATCTTTTCTTGAAAATTAAGAAAACTAAATAGCAAGTTTCAAGGCTTACCTAGAGCTTAGAATCACCCAAAAACAGCTTGAAAATCAAAGAAAATCCAACCCTTTGCACACCCACAACCAGCCGAGAGAGAGAGGAAAAGAGAGAGTGTGTTTTTGAAATTTTTTCTCTAATTTTTCTAAGTGTTGAAAATGAGGCTTTGAAGAGTAAAATGAAGTAAAAGGGATTCTTTTCAGCCAAAAAATAAACATTTAACATATATTTTTCAATTAATAAAAATCACTAAAAGACAAAATACTAATGGGGCAAAAAGACCAATTTGCCCCTCCACCCTAAAACCACATAAATAACTCTAAAGGGGTATTTTTGGGAAATTCTAAATTCCCGGCCATTCCCGACATTCCCAATGTCTAATAAACCGTCCCAAACTACTAACATACTAAGTTGTGATTTTTACTCAGCCAAACACCGAGTTCCAAAATACCGGGCACCGAAAATGCAAAATTATGCAAACTACTACATGACATAAAAATGCATCTCTGAATTCAATAATAACAGTATAATAAATTATTTAAATATCTATAAATAATTTCATAATTAAACGTAATTAACTGCTAATTTCCAAATTAAACTAAGCGGTCTTTACATATTTGATCTAAATTGCTATGATTAACTTGTTGACAGATCCAATGATCTGATTTTAATCATAGTCCAATTGATGATAGATCTTATAAATAATTTGTAACACGTAAATTTTGTACTTCTTTCATCTGTGTAAACCTAGTAACATGATAGGGCCCATCCAAATCATTTGACCTGTGTGAGCCTATATGTTTGCTTTTGGGCTTAGATGCATATAGGAAGCCCATTTAAGTTTTTACTAAGCAAATGGACTAGGTTGCTAAAATAAATTTTGACATAAGTAAATTTATTTAGGTCCAATTAGATTTGGGCTTATTCAATGAATAACAATTGTTTATTTAAAGGTTAAATTCCTCTCTTTTGGGCCTTGTGTGAGAGTTGGGGGCCAATAGAAGTGGGTACGACATACTGAACCCAGCTCCCCCTCACATGAACTACCCCAATTGTGAAGGCCCATTTGCCTGATTTAAATAATTGTATTAGGTTAATTATATTAGTCTAACCTAATTAAAATTGAATTAGCAACATAATTAACTTTTAAAATATATAAAATTTATTTTTCATGTAATATTTTAAAGTTAATTTTAGAAAAACACTTAGTTAATGATATATATTCTAGATATTTATTTGTAGTACTAATTATTATTTCTAATATTAAATAGGAAAATATCATTGATTGTAAAATTAATTGTTTCATAATTAATTTCGGTACAATCTAAGTTTAGTATATTTTCCTAGTATTAAAGTAGAATTAATAATTAAGTTTCCTCTATACTTAATTATTTATTTCTTAAATTTAATAGATTTAATAAAATTAAAAATTTCAATGTCTAAGTTGATTTTCATCATGATACATAAATATGGTTATTTTCAAGTCATTTAATTAAAGTTGAAAATTATCTTAAGTTTGGAATCTTATTTCAGAATAACTTAAAGCTGAATAATTTTCAAAATATATTTTATTTTATTTTATTAATCATTTCCCAAAATTTCAAAATTGCATTACTTTGATGCAGAAATTTCGAATTTTATTTGAAAAATAGATTAAAGTTGAAAATTATTTATTTTGGACCAACTTAAATCAATGACTTTTTCATTTAATGATTAATTAAAATAAATGAACTAAAATATATTATAATTAGAAATTGAATTGATTAGTCAATGAAAGTCTAGATAGATATTATCTGTTTTGCTTGAAGTATTTTTCTAGTGTATTTAATTAAATAGAAAATTAATATTTAAGTTGATTTTTAATCATGATACTTAAATATTTAAAATTTTTCTTAGATATTTAATTAAATAGGAAAATTATATTTTTTGTTGAAAATTAATTTTAATAATTAATTTTGGGCCAACATAAAATTAGAGTAATTTTTCTGGATTTATATTTATTTTATTTTAAAGTATTTTCGAAAGTTGTATTCTTATACACTTCATTTTTCGAAATGCAATATATATTTATAGAAAATTAAATTTGAGTTGTAAATTAATTTAAATTAATTTTGAAACAACTTAAATTGAATAATTTTCTAAATATTTATGGAAATTATTACTAAGATGGAAATAATTCACGTTATTTTCATATCCATCTAAGTATAATTTATAAATATTAAATTAAAATTTATATTTGGAATTTTTCATTCTAAATTTGAAATTTTGATGAAATAAAGATATATTTGAAATAAATTGATTAAAATAAATGTTAGGAGAAAATACAACCTTCATTAAATAATGAGCTTTGTTATTATAAGGATATTCGATCTCCATTGTTGGTTTTACATAGTGTTGACCGAGGTTTTCGGCAACTAATAAAATATTATAAGTTTATAGAGCTGTAAGAAATTTAGAGAAGGATTTTTACGTGGTTGGGGCGTTAATGAGCCTTAGTCCACGAGTCTTTGTTATTTATAGATGTATTTATTACAGAGAATGTATTTGGTGAGTGTTTCACTCTTATAAATACAGAGAATGTTCTTGGTGAGTATTTACTCTTCTTGCTCTTATGCAGCCCAAGATTCCCGATCCCATTTTATGAGCTTTGAGGGGGTATTTATAGTGTTTTTGGTGGGGTGATCCCCAGAATTATTGTACAAATGCATCTGTAAGTATTTATAAAGTTGGGCATTCCCAATGAATATACCATGAGTAATGCATGGTCAAATCCCTAGGTGTTGTAGGGCTTTTATGTGGAATGTCCTTATTGTCTTTTGACTGATGTGACTCTTCACAGTGTAGCCGTCGTTAGACTTAAATGATCATTACTTTGTAGCTGCTGGTTGGAGGTTGTGCGGTCAGACTTTATTGTGTGTAGCAGTCCCAACACGTTTCCTCCCATGCGGCATTAAATGCGACTTAATTGCTCAGGAGAAACCTGACACCCCGCGGAGATGCCTTAGCGTTACTTGAGCTTTCGGTAGCATATAGGGTTCCATATGCCTTCTCTGGGAGCTACGTCCCGGACGCTGCCTTATAGCGTAAAGACTTAGCAAATATTTTGAATCATAAATTGCTTGATCCATGTGTCCTTGTCTGGTTGGTCCACGTATATTGGGCAAAATCAGGGGCAACATTTACCCCCCAAGCCTTGTTTATTTGAAAAATAAAACAAGGCTTGCTCAAGTGCTTCCAGTTGACTCCTCGGTTTCCTGGCATGAGCTTTGAGCGCGTGGGGGCGCATTTAATGTGGCTTTTAATGCAGCGATTCACTTTTTGCAGGGGCCGATTCGTTTCACGCCCATTGATTGATACGGCGCATTAATGGTGTCAGACGGATACTCATACGTTTCCACCGCCTTAATTGCGAGTCAATCTGGTCCGTTGATCTTTGAGAATTCAAATCGTGCGTTTCCCCCACCGTTCGATTGGTAGGTGATTGTGCCTGTTCCTCATGCAGTTTTGCCTATAAAAGCCACCACCTTTCCTTCATTTCGGTTACTTCCCATTTCTTGCCAACTTTACTCGAATTTCCCAGAGAGAAAAAATTCTCAGACTAAGAAAAACACTGTTGAACACTTTGTAATTTTTCCCAGTTCATCTTTGTTCACTACTGTCAATCCTTCTTATCTTCGTTTGATTTACAGTAGGACCCCCAGTCTCAACACTTTACTGTAAGTTTCTTGCACCCCTTGCTTTACTGTTAATGTGCATGGCATGCTTTTACTTATCTGCTTGTTTTTTCTGAGTTTTGTATTTGAAGTTTCTAGGAATGCAAACTTTTAGATTCTTCACGTAACAGGTCTAGGTTCACCATTTCTGGTGATAGGCACTCTTGTCACGCGTTTGTTACTATTTTTTGCGAAAGACCATACGTTCCTTGTATACTGGTCGTTCAGGGCATAGGAGAGATTACTTTCGATTTTCTGCCTTTTCTTTTTCTCTGGTGCGCAATGTCCTCTTCTGTGAATTTATTGCACCCGACTCTTGTCCAGGGAATCCTTCTAGGGTTTCCTATTTGACAGGTGTCCGGAGGGGGCCTCTTTCCGGCGGTTAGGGCACCCCCATTCCCTTTTTCTTGGTTTAGGGTTTGGTATGGGGCCTAACTGTTGGAATCTTAATTCTTTTTACAGAATCGAAACATGTCTGCTTCTGGCTCAAATTCATCCAAGAAGAGTGGTAAGCGTCTGGCTACCCTCAAAGAGGTCTCGCTGGGTCCCGTTGCCCAGGAGGGGTACAAGTCTCGGGCCACCGGATGGGAGGCGGCAGAGCTTCACTCTACTCTCACTTGTCCTCATCAGTTGGAGAACATCGTGGAGGTAGCTGGAATTAAGCCTTCCACATTCGGGACCTACCACCGGCCACCTCGTGATGCGGAGACGCCCAATCACAACTACAGCGGCTTCGGGGCCTGGAGCCAGACGCACTTGATGGCCGGGGCCATGCTTCCTCTCCAAGACTACTTTGTTAATTTTTTAGTTTTTGTCGGCCTTGCGCCATACCAACTTATTCCTCAAGCATACCGCCTGCTCTCAGGCTTATTTATTTTTTACACCGCCTGGGGATGGGGCTCTCCCAGCCCGGCGGAGATATTGTATTTTTATGAACTTGTTTCCGTCCCCAAGAAGGGGGACAAACTTAAGGACGGTTTTTATGGGTTCCGGGCCCACCCTACCAATGATGGGGCGGTCTGTATAATAGGCAAACTCATGTCAAGGAGTATCGCCATCGTTTTTTCTTCTCTTCCGGGTTCCGGGCGGTGGAACATTAGGAACTCCTCACGGAGTGGGTTAGGATTCCCCCTTACGAGCGGACCGCGCCTACTCAGGTCTTTCTTCGGAGAGCCAAGGCCTTCGCCTCTTATGACCGGGCGGACCTCGACGTCGGGGGCCTGGTTACGACGGAGAATTGGCGGAAGGCAAAAGTCATCCTCCCGCACCAATCCGTGGAGGACTCTAACCTTTCCCGGGTAATCTGTCCCAATGTGAGGGTGCCTGCCGCGGAGAAGACCTTCCGGGACGAGATCATCGCCACTGCCGAGAAGAGGTACCAGGACTATCTCTACCGAAAGGCTCAGGAGAAAGCCTACTCCAAGGCTCAAGCAGCTTCCGAGAGGCCACTTCGCGTGGGGAGCCCGGTCGAGAGGAGAAGCCAGGCGATCGCTGGGAAGCCCCTTCATATTGGGGACTCGGCGGAGAGAAGGGCTCCCAGGCCAAAGCCCAAACGGTTAGAGTTGCTCTGATTCGCAAACACAAGGGCAAAATGGTTGCCCAGGAGGAGCCCAAACGGCAACGGAGAGCTGCACTCCGGCCGACGGTCTTGATGGCGGGGTCTCTCCCATGGAGGAACACACTACCCCTCCCAATATTGTGCTGACTCCGGTTCCTGGAGATGATGCGAGACAGGAGCTCCGGATAGCAAAACACAACTACGCCATGGATGAATACTCCCGGGGGTATGCTGAGGTGGAGGCCCTTAAGAGGATCTTACGAGTTGAGATGTAAAATACTCTCAACAACCCGGAATACCAGAATCTGTGGGATCTAAATTTGGATCCCTTGTCAGACTGGTTCGGTCGTTTCCTCGGGCCCACATTAGCTCCCTTTGCCACAGAGATGACTGGCGAGTTTGCGTCCCAGCTTACCCGGTGTGCACCTAGGCGGTTCGCTGCTTGTGCATCCTTGAACTCCATCTTCCAAGTCCAAGACCTCAGCCACTCCCTCACTGTGGTAAGTATTTTGTAGTTTACTTCTCTCCTTATTATTATTTTTTTTTTGGAGATTCTTACTTATACTTGTATCCTTTCCCAGCTTGCTGCTGAGGCTGGCTGCCTTTCCAAGAACATAATCAACCATGGCTTCGTCCTGTCCGATTTTGGGGACATGGATGAAGTTAGGAAGATCCTTCAGGATCTTACAGCTGAGAGGCGGCTTTATCAGGAGGCTGCTGAGCGACGGGAGGCCATTGCCAAGGCCAATGAGGAAGAGGCCAAGGGGAGGGAAGCGCAGGCGGAGGCAATGATCCGGGAGGAGGCCCTTCGGAGAGATAGGCTGGAGGCCAGGCACCAAGAGGAGCTGAGGGCGGAGGGTGAAGCCACTGCTAAGGCCAGACGAGAGCTTCGGGAAGCCAGGGAAGCCTTGGAGGAAATGGCTGCCAAGGTGAGGTCCTTAGAGGAAACTCACCAGGCGAACTTGGAATCCAGGGCCACCCTGGCCGCGGAGCTGAAGGAGCTCAGGGACTTCAAAGACCAAGCCTCAAAGAAGGCAAAAAGAGATGAGCTTCTTTCCCCTGTCTCCTGCAGCCGGTGCGCCAAGCGTTTTGATGACGGCGTCTTCATGGCCTTGTCTACAAATGACCAGAACATCAAGCTTACCTTCTACCCCAAACCCGAGGAGATGATCGCAAAGTTCCGGGAGAAGAAGAAAAAGCTTGATGCCATGGTGGAGGCACGCATCGGACCTCGCCTTCCTCCTCGCATTGATTAGGCCGCTTCGAGTTTGACCCAGTACAACCAAGATATCACTCTATTTGTCTCTTTTTTTTTTTATTTACAGCTAATTTTCTTGTATTTAAGACAATATTTACATAGCTGTTTCTTTCTTTTTTATTTAAAGGGGAGACAATATTTAAGGCTTGTCCCCAGGCCTATTTGTATATATTTTGACCTGCCCCTAGGGCCAGGATTTTTATATTTATATGATCTCTTTTGATGCACATATCTTTCTTTTGGACCTGTCCTTTGGATCAGGATGTTTATACTTATGCTTTTCATTTTTCTTTTTTGTGCATACTCTTTTTTTTTTTACCTGCCCTTTGGGTCAGGATATTTTACTTAGTTGACCTGCCCTTTGGGTCAGGATATTTTACTTAGTTTGTTTTTTGTTTGTCCGTGTGGTATACCTTAGTACCCCCTGAGTGGCATAGAAACTTTGTTTTTAAGGCACTCAGTTTTATTTATCATGCGGAGGCTGCATACATTTAGACGGTACAAACTCTTTAAACAAAATCTAAGTTACATTTTTGGCTATTGGTAATATTTTCTGAGGTGATCGGCATTCCAGGCTCTTCGCACAATGGTTACGTCCATCCTTTTTAGCTTGTAAGTGCCTGAACCGATTTCGTCCTTGATTTCATATGGTCCTTCCCAATTTGGCCAAGTACCCCCACTCCGGGTTCTTGGGTGGCTGGGAAGACTCTTCTTAAGACCATATCCCCAATAGCAAACTTTCTGTTTTTAACTTTGGAGTTAAAATACTTGGTCACCTTCTTTTGATAAGCTGCCATCCGTATCTGAGACTCGTCCCGGAGTTCTTCAACTTGATCCAGAGCTTCTTGAAGCAAAGCCTGATTCATGGCTGGATCGTAAGTCGTTCTCCTGTGGGACGGGAATAACGTTTCTACCGGGACCATTACTTCGTAACCATACGCCATTGAAAAAGGCGAGTGGCCGGTCGTGGTTCTGGGGGTCGTCCGGTAGGCCCATAACACTCTTGGCAACTCTTCGGGCCAGTTGTTTTTGCAGGCCAGCAGCTTTTTCTTCAGGGTAACCTTTAGGATTTTATTGACTGCTTCTGCTTGACCGTTTGTTTGCGGTCTGGCCACCGCGGAGAAGCTTTTCACTACTCCGTGTTGGTTGCAGAAGTTAGTAAATTCTTCGCAATCAAATTGCTTTCCATTGTCAGAGACTATTTTGTGAGGTAGGCCATATCGACACACTATGTTTTTGATAACAAAGTCTAGTGCTTTTTTAGCAGTTATAGTCTTCATGGGCTCAGCCTCCGTCCATTTGGTGAAGTAGTCTACTGCTACTATTGCATACTTTACTCCTCCCTTTCCTGTTGGCAGGGACCTAATAAGATCTATTCCCCAGACCGCGAAGGGCCAGGGACTAGTAATCAGGGTGATTTCATTTGGAGGAGCTCTCGGTATGTTCGCGAACCTTTGGCACGAATCACACTTTTGGACGTAGTCTATGCAATCTTTTTTCATTGTTGGCCAAAAGTATCCCTGTCTCAATATTTTCTTTGAGAGACTAGGTCCTCCCGTATGATCTCCACAGAACCCTTCGTGGACCTCTAGCATGATATGTCTAGCTTCAGGGTCCGCTACACACCTTAAATAAGGCATGCTGAGTCCTCTTCGGTAGAGAATTTGATCCATCATTACATAACGATGAGCCTGATACTGAATCTTTCGAGACAGTGCCCTTTCTTGGGGCAACTCACCTTTTGTTATGTACTCTATGATGGGGACCATCCAGCTGGGCTCTTGCACAACCGTTATGGTGGCCTCTTTCATTTTGATGCTTGGCTCTGCCAAGCGTTCCACTGGTACTACCCCCAGCCATTCGATTTCACTATCTGAAGCTAACTTAGCCAGACAGTCCGCGTGAGCGTTCTTTTCCCGGGGGATTCTTTCTACTTTGTAGTCTGTGAACTCGTGGAGCAGCTCCCAGACTATTGTTACATACGCGGCCATTCGCTCGCCGCGTGTTTGGTACTCTCCCGATATCTGATTTACGACCAGCTGGGGATCACTGTAGACTTCCACTCTTTTGGCTCCTACGACTTTTGCTAATTTCAGCCCTGCTATTAGGGCTTCATATTCGGCCTCATTGTTCGAAGCTGGGAAGTCGAACCGGAGGGCCGCCTGGAGTCGTAGTCCGGTCGGGTATATCATTGCCACTCCTGCTCCAGATCCATTTGCATTGGAGGCTCCGTCCACAAACACTCTCCATGTGGGGATCGATGGTACTGGAATATTTGCGGTTGCCTCGGCTTCCTTGCATTCGGTAATGAAGTCTGCCAAGGCTTGGCCCTTTATGGAGATTCGAGGAATGTAGTGCAAGTCGAATTGACTTAACTCCATTGCCCACTTGAGGAGCCTTCCGGATGCTTCAGGTTTTTGGAGGACTTGCCGGAGCGGGTGGTTGGTTAGCACCTTGATTGGATATGCTTGGAAGTATGGCCTCAATTTTGTCGAGGCCATCAGGAGGCAAAAGACCAACTTTTCGATGATGGGGTACCTCGTTTCTGCCCCTATCATGCGCTTGCTAACATAGTACACGGGATGTTGAGTTTTCTCTTCTTCCCGGACTAGGGCAGCACTGACCGCGTGCTCGGAGACCACCAAGTATAGAAATAGGTCTTCTTCGAGGACAGGTTTTGACAGGATAGGGGGCTTGGCCATGTGTTCTTTTAGTTTCTTAAATGCCTCCTCGCATTCGTCCGACCACTCAAACTTCTGACACTTCTTCAATATGTTGAAGAAGGGGATGCACGTGTCTGTAGACCGGGAGATAAAACGGCTCAGGGCAGCAATCTTTCAGGCTAGGCTCTGCACATCTTTATGCTTTTTGGGGGATGGCATGTTCAGGAGAGCTTGGATTTTCTCTGGGTTTGCCTCAATTCCCCTCTGACTAACGATGAAGCCCAGGAACTTCCTTGATTTGACCCCAAAGGTGCATTTCTTTGGGTTGAGCTTCATGCCGTATCACCGGACTACCTCGAAACACTCCTCTAAGTCGTCTGCATGGCTACTGGATGCTTTGGACTTGACGAGCATATCATCTACGTAAACCTCCATGTTTCGCCCCAGGAGGCCTTTGAACATCCGGTTGACCATTCTTTGGTAGGTCACTCCGGCGTTCTTCAGTCCGAAGGGCATGACTAGGTAACAGTATACCCCCTTATCGGTCTTGAAGCTAGTGCACTCTTGGTCTGCCGTATGCATCTTTATTTGATTATACCCGGCGTAGGCATCCATGAAGGATAGTAATTTGAATCCAGAAGTGGCGTCTACCATCTAGTCGATCCTGGGCAGCGGGAAGCAGTCCTTCGGACAAGCTTTGTTTAGATCAGTGAAATCTATACAAACTTTCCAAGTTCCATTCGGCTTGGGCACCAGGACCGGATTGGCTAGCCATTCTGGATACTATACGTCGCGTATCATGTCGTTGGTCAAAAGCTTATCCACCTCTTTCTCCAGAGCCTCGACTTTCACCGAGTCGAGAGGGCGTCACTTTTGCTGGACTGGCGGCATGTCCCGATTGACGTTGAGGACGTGGGTGATGACGTGGGGACTTATGCCAGTCATGTCCTCTTGGCGCCATGCAAAGATGTCGATGGCGCCCTTCAGTGTTTTTATTATTTTTTCTCTTTCCTCCGGATCTAGGCTTTTTCCCAGCCGGAGTACTTTGGTGGAGTCGAGGTCGCACACTGATAATTCCTCGACATCCTCCATTGGTTCCACAATTTTTTCGGACCCCACCCGGGGGTCCAACTCATCTTCCTCAGCCGTTTCTGGCTCAATGATTTCCAAGACCATCAGTACGGACAAGTGGGTCGCAACATTGTAACATTGCCTTGCTTCCCCCTGGTTTCCTCTCACCGTCCCGATCCCAGCTTCCTGAGTAGGGAACTTTCGGCACAGGTGCCGAATGGACGTGACTGGGCCAAAATCTACCAAGGCCGGTCGGCCGAGGATCGCGTTGTAAGCTGTCGGACAGTCCACCACCACAAAAGTGCAGTATTTGAATGTGTTCTGGGGGTGTCCGGACACAAGGTGACTGGAAGTCTTACTTTTCCCATCGGGATAAGCGTCGTTCAATTAAACCCTGTGAGTTGGGACCCACTTGGTGAGAGGTTTCGGTCCGTCAAGCCTATTGCAGTGAAGGCCTCCTTGAAGAGTAGGTTCACGGAACTTCCATTGTTAATTAAGACTCTGACCACCACTTTATGAGCGATGGGTGTCTCTGTGACCAACGGGTCATGATGATGGAAGCGCACCATCTTGTCGTCCTCTTCCGTGAATGTGATGGGTTGATCCATCAGCCCGGGCCTTTGAGCTGGGAGTTGAGTAACCTCCTAAACCTCATTGTGTTTCACGGCCCACGCGTACCGTTTGAGCTCCTTGCGAGTAGTTCCTCCGATATGGGGACCTCCGGAGATCATGGCTACCCTCCCGTTAGGTCTGGGCGGCAGACCGGGGATGTGCTGGGCATTGCCCGCGGGAGCAGCTGGAGCCAACGCTCCTGCTGTACCCCCCAGTGTTCCCTGGGGCACACCCCCTGTTGCCTGGCCCGGATTGAGGTGAGGCAGCCTATTCTTGATCCACTCATAGAGGTGGCCCAATCGGATCAAGTTTTCGATCTCGTCCTTGAGATTTTTGCATTCATTGGTGCTATGACCAATGTCGTTGTGGTACTCGCATCTTTTGCTCGGATCTCTCCGGGAGCTATCTTTGTACAACGGGTGCGGTCTCCGGTAGTGCATATTTTTCCTAGTAGCAATGTAAACACACTCTTGGGAGTCCGTCAGCTCCGTGTATTGGGTGTACTGGGGAGTGTACCCCCTTTTCTGGCGCTTCTCCCCCGTCCGGGTGCTGCCTTTGGAGGATCTTTTACTCCTCGAACCCTGGGAAGGGCCTGCCAGGCTAGCGGTCGAAGCGGAGTGCGAAGGAGCTTGTCCATTCATCCCTGAGGGGTTTCCAAAATGGGATGATGCTGGCGCCAAGGCCTGGCCCTGACTATATCCGGGGGTGGCAGATAACTGTATGCCGCTGATCGGTGGAGCCGCAGTCGGGGCAGTACCCGAGGGCGGTACTCCGGGCATGTACCCTGCTATCCCGGTGGGATAGTATCCTCCATAGGCCACTATTTGGGCCTCTTCGAGGTTGATATATTTTTGGACTCTCTTCTGGAAGTCCTGAAGGCTAGCAGCCCTTTCTTGTTGTAATTCATTCCAGAAAGGAGTCCCTGTACGGATGCCTGCTTGGAGAAGCGCAAGCTGTTGTCCGTCATCAACTTTCTTAGTTTTCGAGGCCTCCTCTCGGAACCTATTTATATAGTTTTTCAAGGTCTCGGTGGGCAGCTGCTTGATGTTAGTCAAGGCACTGACCTCCAGGTTGACCTTTCTTGTGGCGACAAACTGTCTCCGGAAATTGGTCTGTAACTTGTTCCAACAGCCCACGGATCCTGGTTCCAACTTCTTGAACCATTCCTCCACGGACCCACTTAGAGTAAGTGGGAAGCACAGACATTTGTCGTCGTTGCTGACACTCATGACCGTCATGACACGGTTGAACCGCGACAAGTGGTTGCTTGGATCAGAGTTCGCGGTATAAGCTGCCATTTCGGGCATCTCAAAGTTCTTGGGGAGCTCCGCCTCCAGGTTGTGCTTAGCACATGGCTCCCGGTCCTCGCAATCTGAGTCGGAGTCATCCCCTTTTTGCCTTCGGGAGACTCGGGCAATGTCTTTTCGAAGTATGGCGAGTTCTGCCATAATTCCTTCATTCAACGTTCCCGTGGAGACCGCGAGTCCGTATCTTTTTTGGTCAAGGTGATCCCGGAGGTCACCTTGGTTCCCATTAATTTGATTTCTCAGATCAACGGGAGGACATCTCTGTCCTCTTCTTCCTCTACCTCCGAGCTCTTAGTGCACGGAAATGCTTTTTCGGTCCTCTCGATCCTGAGGGCCAAGACTCCCTTTTCGGATCTTGCCCCTCTGCGGACCTTTCGCGGATCCTGCACCTTTTTCTTTCGCCCTGGAGTAGAGGTAGGGTTTTTTTTTTTGGTTCCCTTCAGCAGGATACCTTATGGGGCTAGGCTCCCTAGACTTCTGCTGTTGGGTACTGGGCGAGGATTCCTCTGGTTCCTTGCCAAGTCTAGCAACCACTGCCTTGGGATGCACGTGAATGCCAGCCGCCTCCATGGCCTTTTGCATGGCCAGCATCACTTCTTGCATTTTTTGGTTTTGTGCTTTCTGAGCTTCGATCTCGGCTTCGTGATAGATAGCTTTTTGTCTAAGAAGCACCAACTCTGAGTAGCTACCTTTGTCGTAGGCATACTCATCGAGGTTTCCCTCGTAGTCATCATCGGGAATTCGTTCTTCTTCCTCAGAACCCTCAGCTGCTCTTGAGGCTACATCTTCCTCATTTGGATCTTGAGCATCTTCTAGTCGGTGAGGCTGACGAGTACTTCTAGTCTCCACCATTTTTGTGAAGTCAAGTGTTCGTTTGCAGTAGCTTTCTTCAGCTCTCAATGAAAGCACCAAAATGTTGACCGAGGTTTTCGGCAACTAATAAAATATTATAAGTTTATAGAGCTATAAGAAATTTAGAGAAGGATTTTTACGTGGTTGGGGCGTTAATGAACCTTAGTCCACGAGTCTTATTTATTTATGGATGTATTTATTACAGAGAATGTATTTGGTGAGTGTTTCACTCTTATAAATAAAGAGAATGTTCTTGGTGAGTATTTACTCTTCTTGCTCTTATGCAGCCCAAGATTCCCGATCCCATTTAATGAGCTTTGAGGGGGTATTTATAGTGTTTTTGGTGGGGTGATCCCCAGAATTATTGTACAAATGAATCTGTAAGTGTCCATAAAGTTGGGCATTCCCAATGAATATACCATGAGTAATGCATGGTCAAATCCCTAGGTGCTATAGGACTTTTATGTGGAATGTCCTTATTGTCTTTTGACTTATGTGACTCTTCACAGTGTAGCCGTCGTTAGACTTAAATGATCATTACTTTGAAGCTGCTGGTTGGAGGTTGTGCCGTCAGACTTTATTGCATGTATCAGTCCCAACACGTTTCCTCCCATGCGACATTAAATGCGACTTGATTTCTCAGGAGAAACCTGACACCCCGCGGAGATGCCTTAGCGTTACTTGAGCTTCCAGGAGCATATAGGGTTCCATATGCCTTCTCCGGGAGCTACGTCCCGGATGCTGCCTTATAGCGTAAAGACTTAGCAAATATTTTGAATCATAAATTTCTTGATCCACGTGTCCTTGTCTGGTTGGTCCACGTATATCGCGCAAAATCAGGGGCAACACATAGCTATTATTTTAGTGAGTAATCCTCCTAATGGAGGAACGTTCATTAGCAAGTTAGCACCGTTTAATCTCGAAAGATAAGTAATCTTGTAGTTTTTTTATATAGTTTATGATCACCCTAATGGTGGCGACTGTATAAGACTTGCAAGAATATGAAACAATGGTGGCAGCTCATAAGATAGAATAGCCTTGACTCTCGCCTAAACGGGACAACGCGGATTCCAATCTTGATCGAATAAAAGGTTGCTAGAATGTTGATCATTTTAGATGAGCTGAGAACTCTATTCAATGAATGGTAGCTTTGACTCTCGCCTAAACGGGACACTGATATCAGTTTGTTGAAAACCTTTGAAATTATTTAGGATTGTATGTTTTAGTATTTTCACTTGTCATTCCTACTTGCTATATGCTTCATAATTTCTTAATTGTGTATGAATTTTTATTGAACCATGTTGTTTTCTGTTATTAAATTGTAGTTTAATTTCGAATCTTCATTGTTGGTCTAACTTGGCTTGTTTTTCTAATGAGATAAATCCCTAATGGATTTTCACCATTAGACTAACATAATAGTGTTAGATCTCGAAAGATAAATATTGTATATGCAACATCTAGCTGTTCATCAATTGATGACACCTTAGACTAGTATTTTACATGAAACAAGAAGATTGAATAAATAAGATTACTTTGACTCTCGCTAATCGGAGCATTGTTGGATTCTTATTTAAAACGAAATTATCCTAATTCATCTTAGCTTATTCATTTTGAATAAGCTTAAAAACATATCATTGGATGAATGGTCTATAAATCATTTCATGTCATTTTATATTTTCTCTTAAGAAATTAAATGAAGAACTTGATTATATTCCCAGAATTCTATCCCAAAATGATATAAATCCTCAATCTTAGAAATCTCCTACTTGTATAGGCAAATCAGAGAGTTAGATTAGTAGTGGTGGTCCAAGAAAGAATTACAAATTATACAGTTACACTTTCACAAGTGTTTCATAACCATTTTCTTTCAATGGATTTAAACTGTATGAGTTTAGTATTCTGTGACCAGAATCAACTTGCACTATTCTAAGAACTCTTTGATGTAACTAAACTTAAGTCATCAAAAGATACAACATGTTTTATAAATCTATGGCATTTGTATCTTGTTCATAGTGGTTTTGACAAGATCATTCTCTGCAAAGAGTTAATATGCATATATCCACTGAAATTAAGTTCATCTCATTCCCAGATGGATGTACATTCAGGGGTGGATATGAGTTTTCGTTGTATTCTTAAAACGATCACTCCAGATTTTACCTTATGCAAAAGAAATTTGAAATGTTTGAAAAATTTCATGAATTTCTAGCAATGATGAAGGTAAGTGGTTAAAGATCTTACGAACTGATGGGGGTGGAGAAAAAGTTAGTTGATATGCAGTTCAAGGATAATTAATTTGATTTTGAATTATATCCAAACTTACCTCCCCAGAAATTCGAGTTGCATATCGATGATTAGTTACTAGTCGTTGCCTAAATCGTTCTATGGTAATATAGTTTAAAAATGATGCAATGGTTGTATACTTAACGTAAATCATTACTAGATTCATGGATGACCTAATTGAAATCTTAAGAAAAGCTAGAACTCCTAACCCTGGTTTGCATGTTTGTTAGCTATTCTAAGTGATTAGGGGTGGAGCATCCCATAGTCATTAGATAAGAAAGTGTTTGTTTAAACAAATACTACTTTTCTAAGAAAATGACTAAGTTTGAAAATAAAGTAGCAAATAGAGGAGATAAAGTAGCACAAGATGATCCCACTGCCTCTGTTGTCTTAACACAACCGAAGAGTTCAATACCATTTAGTTTTCTTAGACATAATTCACGGTACCTTGTCGTAGTGGGAGAGTTTCAAGGAACTTTACCTTCTCATGACTTGGAAGATACTAGTGGTTAAAATCCATTGTGATTTTAAACCAGTAATGGATTGTCAAGATAAGAAACTAAGAAAAAAGCCAATACAACTATGGTTTGATCCATTCACATGGAGTAACCTAAAGTTTTCTATTACAAGGACATGAAAGGAAATTTTCGTTCATAAGTCTATTCAATGGACTTAACAAAACTTCATGTTCCTAGTATTATAGGTTTGAGTTTATCTTAACCTATGGCTTGTGGTATACCTGGTAATTACTCACTCTAATGCAAGCAACTTACTTTAATAAGATGCTGAAGCATTTTTTTTCCAATGGCAATCTATAGCAGCTTCACAACTTCTAAGCATAGATTTTATTTATCTAAGGAAAAGTCTCAACTATTCCAGAAAAAGATAAAACCCTGGAAGAATTTCTTAAATCAATAGTGAGAGGTCTCAGATATGCTTTAGTATGCCTTAGACCAGACACCTGCTGTTGAGTGGGAGTAATGAGTAAGTATCAGATTAATCCAGGAGAAGAACATTGGAAGACAATCAAGTAAATTTTAAGATTAAGAAGAGGAACTATATGTTAGTCAATAAGGGTATTTTTGAAACTGTTAGACTATACCACATCAGATTTCTAGACTTGCCTGTGTGCTAGAAAGTCTGCTGATGAGATGGTGATTACTCTGGGGGTGGAGTAGTCATTTTGGTGAAGTGTAAAAACCTATTTGAAATCTCTTAGTCTACCAGAAAGAGACTGAATGTTAAAGTTGCAGGAAAGATACTTATTCAGTCTAAGGAAAGTTCTATACATTTGTGGCACTGTTCCAACTTGCCTTAACTACTAGGGTTACTTCCTGAATAACCAAGAAGTAGTTGCCGAAAGTATAGAATCCAGTATCCCAAGAGAGTAGACATATAGAGAGGAATTTCACATTATCAAGGATTTTGTGATTAAGGAAGAGTAATGGTGGGAAGAGGTTGTGTTTAATTCAACCTGTCAAATCCTATTACGAGGAGTTTACTACTATTACACTTGATTGGTATATCAAGGTGTTAATGATTATTTGAAATGCATTTTGTTTTATATTAGTTCAAGTGGGAGTTTGTTGGGTTTTGTGCCCTAAATAAAACTCATTTCAATATAATCAGATTTACTTATTAATAAAGATCAGAAATAACATTTTATGTTGCATGGTTCACATGATTTATTTCATGATTATATGTATATAATGTATGAATTCTTTTTTTAAGTCCGGAACATATGAGTTGGTTAAAGATTATAGTGTTGTCAGCACAATGGAATATAATCTTAATTATATGTTCAAAAGTTTATTCCCTGATTTGTCAGAACATTGGATTTAGACTGACATGGTATAATCAGCGATAGGTATTCTTACACCTTGAAAAAGTGTGATGTCCTTTCCAGGACATTGGCAAAGTTTACCAGTATCGGATGTATGGAGTATACATCGGAAGTGACCGATATTGAACTTTGATTAGATATATTAAAACTTACCGTAATATCTATTCAATTCAATATCACCTGTTGATCCTAGATCAAATGATCTTAATCCTGATATGGTTAGGTTCAATGTCAAGAGTGTTATCCGTGTTCTTTGATTTGTTAGTTAAGCCTACTTTTGGGTCAGGGTGATACGTACATTTTGGGAACACGGTAGTGCAATTGAGTGGGAGCGCTAACATAAATATGGAATCTATAGCTTCTATCTGGCGAATAGAAAGTAACAGATGATTTCCTTCGAGCTTAACCAAAACAAAATAAATGGTGGAAATATCATTTCACTTAGCTGAAATATCATTTATACAGGGTTAAGTGTTTTAAGGATAAAATACATTGTAGGGTGTTACGGTAATTTAATCCCTTTACAGTGTAAATCATCTATATAGAGGATCATTGATCACATTAGGGTTATAACAATGGATAACTAATGACGTGTCTATATCGTGGAACATATAGAGCATTCTATATGACTGAGAGTGCAATTCCAAGTTCTAAGTGTGGATTCAATGAGGAATTAATAAGTTCGAGAATTTACTTGGTAAATTCGGTTCGACTTATTGGAAGCTCGGTTACATAGACCCATGGTCCCCATACTAGTTGAGACCATACTGCTTGTAAGACTCAGTTAATTGATTTTGATTAATCAATTATAATTCTAAAAGTTAGAGAATGTCTACTTTATGAATTTTCACTAAGCAAGGGCGAAATTGTAAAGAAAAGAGATTCTAGGTTTATTTATTAATTAAGAGACTTTATATGTCTAAATTAATAAATATATTAAATGGAAATATCATTTAATAATTATTTTTAAGTTATTAAATAATAAGAATTGGCATTTTAAAGGTTAAATTGGAAAATTGGCACTTTTGAGAAAATGGGAATGAAAAATAACAAAATGGAAAAGTTGCAAAGTGAGGCCCAATTTCCTATTCTGGCCGCCCACTATGCATAGGCCTTTACCATTTTATTTTATTTTATTATTATTTTAATACCACACAATTCTAACCTAAACCTAGAGGGAATTCTATAAATAGAAAGTGTTGACTTCAGGAAACTCATAACTTCGCACTTTGTTTCCTTCAGAAAAGGCCACACGCCACCTTCTCTCTATTCTTCTCTCTAAATTTCGAAACCTTTGAGTGAATGAGTAGTGCCCACACACATCAAGTGGTATCTCAATTATAGTATGTAAGACTATCGAAAATCTGCATCAATGAAGGAGAAAAGAAGATCCAGATTCAGATCTTGATTATGCTCTGCTACAGAAAGGAATCAAGGGCTAGAGATCTGAATGGAAGGAGTCATAATATTCCGCTTTACCCAATGTAAGGTTTTCTTAAACTTTACATGTGTTTAATTGTTAGAAATTATTTTACCAGGATCTTAGATCTACTCACAAGTATGTTTATTAACATCCTAAATTAGAACTTTCTAAAACGATAAAATAAACACATATAAAGTTTAAGAAACCTTACATTGGGTGCAGCGGAATAATATGACTCCTTCCGTTCAGATATCTAGCCCTTGATTCCTTTCTGTAGCAGAGCATTATCAATATCTGAACCTGGATCTCTTTCTCTGAATCTTTGATGCTGAAACTCCTTTGCTGATGATCTTTCTTCACGATCTTCCTCACTATGATTGAGGTATCACTTGATGTGTGTGGGCACTACTCATACACTAAGGTAGTTTGAAATTCAAAGGAAGAGAAAGAAGAAGTGGCAGCTAGAGATAGGGAGAGAGAAAGACTCAGGTTTTTCTCTGAAGGAAAAATAGAAAATTTAAGTGTAATTTTCCTGAAGCCTTCACTATCTATTTATAGCATTCCACTAGGGTTAGGTTTGAATTATTTGGCATTAAAATAATGAAAAAATCAGTTTAAATTCCTACAAAAGTGGCTGGCCTTATACAAGTGGATTTGGGCCTCACTTTTTGCAATTTTGCAGTTTTATCTTTTCTACATCTAATTTTCTCAAAAACGCCAATTTTCTAATTCAACCATTTAAATGCCGATTCTAACTGTTTAATAACTATAAATAATTATTAAATAATATTGTCATTTATCATATTTATTAATTGAACCATACAAAGTATCATAATTAACAAATATGCCCCTATAAACGCTTTCTTTACAATTTCGCCTTACTTAGTGAAAAATTCACAAATAGACATAGTCTAATTTGAGAATTATAATTGATTAATCAAAACCAATTACATGAGTCTTACAACCAATATTATCTCAACTAGTGGGGGGACCATGGGTCTATATAACCGAGCTTCCAATAAGTAGATCAAGAATTTAGCACTAAAATTCACTAACTTATTAATTCTTCGTTGAATCCACGCATAGAACTTAGAATTGCACTCTCAGTATATAGAATGCTCTATATGTTCCACCATATAGACACATCATTAGTTATCCATTGTTATAATCCTAATGTGATCAATTATCCTCTATATGAATGATCTACACAGTAAAGGGATTAGATTACCGTAACACCCTACTATGTATTTTATCCTTAAAACACTTGACCCCGTATAAATGATATTTCAGCTTATGTGAAATGAGATCTCCACCATTTATTTTCGTTTGGTCAAGCTCGAAGGAGATCATCCTTTGCTTACTATTCGCCAGATAGAAGCTATAGATTCCATGTTTATGCTAGCGCTCCCACTCAATTGCACTACCGTGTTCCCAAAATGTACGTATCACCCTGACCTAAAAGTAGGCTTAACTAACAAATCAAAGAACACGAATAGCCTTTCAAGATTGAGCCTTAATCATAACAGGATTAAGAACATTTGATCTAGGATCAACTAGGCGATATTGACTTGAATAGATTTTACGGTAAGTTTAATAAATCTAAGTCAAAGTTCAATATCGGTCCCTTCCAATGCATACTTCATGCATCCAACCTGAGCTTTACTTTAACCAATGCTCTGGAAAGAACATAGCACTTCTCCAAATGCAAGTAAACTTTGTTGTAGATTATCATATCAGTAAAACCCTATGTCTGATAAATCTAGGAAACTTTATTCACATAGTCATGTTTACTTTCCAATGTGTTGACAGCACAATAAACAGGATCAAGTATGTGAAAAGGGTTTCAGATGAATCTATACATTATGTACATATAATCATGAAATAAATCATGTGAACCATGCAACATTAGATGTTATTTCTGATCTATATTAATAAGTAAATCTGATTATATTGAAATGAGTTTTATTTAGGGCATAAAACCCAACAAACTCCCACTTGCACTAATATAAAACAAAAAGTGCGTTTCAAATAATCTCAACACCTTGATATACAAATCAAGTGTACTAGTAGTAAACTCCTCGTAATAGGATCTGAAAGGTTGAATTAACCACAACCTTTTCTCCACTATTACTCTTCCTTTAATCACAAAATCATTGATAATGTGAAATTCCTCTCTATATGTCTACTCTCTTGGGATACTGGATTCTACACCTTTGGCAACTACTTTTGGTTAATCAGGAAATTAACACTAGTAGTTTAAGGCAATTTGGAATGATGCCAAAAATGTATAGAACTTTCCTTAGACTTAATAAGTACCTTTCCTGCAACCTTAACATTCAGTCCCTCTCTGGTAGACCTAGAGACTTCAGATAGGTTTTTACACTTCTCCAAAATCACTATTCCACCCCCAGAGTAACCACCATCTTATCAGAAATATTTACTAGCACATAGGCAAATTTCGAAATCTAATGTGGTGTAGTCTAAGAGTTTTAAACACACTCTTATAGACTAACATATAGTTCCTCTTCTTAATCTTAGGATTTACTTGATCGTCTTCCAATGTTCTTCTCCTGGATTAATCTGATACCTACTCATTATTCCCACTCAACAGCAGGTGTCTGGTCTAAGGCATACAAAAGCATATCTAAGACCTCTCACTGTTGATATAAGAAATTCTTTCATGGCTTTATCTTTTCTGGAATAGTTAAGACTTTTCCTTAGATAAATAAAATCTATACCTAAGAAGTTGTGAAGCTTCTAGAGATTGCCATTAGAAAGAAAATGCTTCAGCATCTTACTAAAGTAAGTTGCTTGCATTAGAGTAAGTAATTACCAGGTATACCACAAGTCATAGGTCTAGATAAACTCAAACCTATAATACTAGGAACAGGAAATTTGTTAAGTCCATTGAATAGACTTATTAACTAAAATTTCCTTTTATGTCCTTGTAATAGAAAACTTTAGGTTACTCCATGTGAATGGATAAACCATAGTTCTATTGGCTTTCTTCTTAGTTTCTTATCTTGACAATCCATTACTTGTTTAAACTCACAATGGATTTTAATCACTAGTGTCTCCCAAGTCATAAGAAGGTGAGTTCCTAGAAACTCTCCCACTACGACAAGGCACCGTGAATTATGTCTAAGAAAACTAAATGGTATTGATCTCTTCGGTTGTGACAAGACAACAGAGGCAGTGGGATCATCATATGTTATATAAGATGATAGAACACTTTTGGAATCAAGAATTAAATATCTCCTTTATTTGCTACTTGTTTTTCAGACTTAGTCATTTTCTTAGAAAAGTAGTATTTGTTTGAACAAACACTTTCTTATCTATTGACAATGGGATGGTCCACCCCTAATCACTTAGAATAGCTAACAAACCATGGTTAACAGTTCTAGCTTTTCTTAAGATTTTGATTAGGTCATCCATGAATCTAGTAATGATTTACATTAAGTACCCAACCATTACATCATTCTGAAATTGTATTACCATAGAAGGATTTAGGCAACGACTAGTAACTAATCATCAATATGCAACTCGAAATTTCTGGGGAGGTAAGTTTGGATATAATTCAAAAATCAATTTAATGATCTTTGAACTGCATATCTACTAACTATTTCTCCACCCCTATCAGTTCGCAAGATCTTTAACCACTTACCTTAATGGTTTTAACCATTGCAAGAAATTAATGAAATTTTTCAAACATTTCAAATTTCTTGCTAAAAGGTATAATCTAGAGTAATCGTTTTAAGAATACAACGAAAAACTCATATCCACCCCTGAATGTACATCCATCTGCGAATGAGATGAACTACTTTCAGTGGATATAGGCATATTAACTTTTTGCAGAGATTGATCTTGTCAAATTTACTATGAACAAGATACAAATGCCATAGATTAAAAAAAATGTGGTAGTGTCTATTGATGACATAGGTTTAGTTACATCAAAGAGTCTTAGAATACTGCAAGTGGATCTTGGTCACAGAATACCTAACTCATATTCCATACAGTTTTAATCCATTAATAGAAGATGGATATTAAACACGTGAGAAAGTGTAACTGTATTGTATTCTGGAATTAGAAATATAAGAAAATTTCTGTTTGGATTCTAAAATTAAAGTCAAAGACTTAAATTCAACCAAATATAATGAGTAATTCTTTCTTGGACCACCACTACTATTTAAACTCTAAGTCAGATTTGCCCATACAAGTAGGAGATTTCTAAGATTGAGGATTTATATCAATTGGAAATAGAATTTCGGGATTATAATCATATGCGTCATTTAATTTCTTAAGAGAAAATATAATGACATGAAATGATTTATAGACCATTCATCCAATGATATATTATTGAGCTGATTCGAAATGAATAAGCTAAGAGGAATTAGGATAATGTCGTTTATAAATAAGAATCCAACGATGCTTCGATTAGCAAAAGACAAAGTAATCTTATTTATGTAATCTTCTTGTTTCATATTGTAAAAATACTAGTCTAAGGTGTCATCAATTGATGAACAGCTAGATGTTGCATATACAATATTTATCTTTCGAGATCTTACACTATTATGAATGTCTAATGGTGAAAATCCATTAGGGATTTATCTCATTAGAAAAACAAACATGTTAGACCAACAATGAAGATTCGAAATTAAACTACAACTTAATAACAGAAAATAACATGGTTCAATATAAATTCATACACAATTCAGAAATTATAAACATATAGCAAGTAGGAATGACTAGTGAAAATACTAAAACATACAATCCTAAATAATTTCCAAGGTTTTCAACAAACTGATACAGTGTCCCGGTAGGCGAGAGTCAAAGCATCATTTATTGAATAGAGTTGTCAGCTCATCTAAAATAGAAACCATTCTAGCAACATTTTATTCGATCAAAATAAGAATCCAACGTTGTCCCGGTAGGCGAGAGTCAAGGTTATTCTCATTTTATGAGATTCCACCATTGTTTCATGTTTTATGATTTTATCTCTAAGTAGTCACCGTAGGGGAGAGTCTAAATAGAGACGAAAACTCACAAAACACTTATCAAATGAAATCTTACAGTGTTAAATGCGTTCAACGAATAACCATCCATAGGGGGACGAAGTCTAGCGTCTCGTGGTTATATTGAAAACATTTAACTTTTGTAAGACCAACAATGGAGATCGAATATCATAATAATAATCAAGCTCATTATTTAAAGTGAGTTGTATTTGCTTTGATTCTTTTTATTTAATTTATTTATTTTAAATATATATTTATTTAAAATTTCCAATTTAGAATGAAAAATTCTAAATATAAATTTTAATTTAATATTTATAAATTTTACTTAGATGGATATGAAAATAACATGAATTATTTCCATCTTAGTAATAATTTCCAATAAATATTTAGAAAAATATTCAATTTAAGTTGTTACAAAATTAATATAAATTTATTTACAACTCAAATTTAATTTTCTATAAATATATATTGCATTTCGAAAAATTAAAGTATTTAAGAATACAATTTTCAAAAATGCATGTTAAAATAAAAAATTAATCCTGGAAAAATTATTCTAATTTAATGTTGGCCCAAAATTAATTAATAAAATTAATTTACAACAAAAAATGTAATTTTCCTATTTAATTAAATATATAAGAAAAATTTCAAATATTTAAGTATGATGATGAAAATCAACTTAAATATGAATTTTCTATTTAATTAAATACACTAGAAAAATACTTCAAGCAAAAATATCATCTATCTAGATTTTCCT
Source organism: Cannabis sativa (assembly GCF_029168945.1). Classification (NCBI taxonomy): domain Eukaryota; kingdom Viridiplantae; phylum Streptophyta; class Magnoliopsida; order Rosales; family Cannabaceae; genus Cannabis; species Cannabis sativa. Next base: position 38,337,747 of record NC_083606.1, on the reverse strand, counting down.
TTGACTAATTAATTCAATTTCTAATAATATACTTTAATTCAATTTATTTTAAATTAATCAATAAATGAAAAAATCATTGATTTAAGTTGATCCAAGAATTAATTAAAATAAATAATTAATTTACAACTTAATCTATTTTTCAAGATAAAATTCGAAATTTTAGCATTTAAGAAATGCAATTTGGAAAATTGATTAATAAAATAAAGAAAAAATATATTTTGAAAATTATTTAAATTTAGTTGAAAAAATAAATTTCAACTAAAAATAATTTTCTATTTAATTAAATGTCATGAAAAAGAAATATTTAAGTATGATGATAAAAATCAACTTAGATATTCAATTTTCAAATTAATTAAATGTATTAAATTCAAGAAATAAATAATTAAGTGTAGAGAAGGCTTAATTATTAGTCGCTAGTTTAATACTAGGAAAAATATACTTAAAATAAATTGTACCAAAATTAATTATATAAATAATTAATTTCACAATGTATAATATTTTCCTATTTAATATTAGAAATAATAAGTAGTCTAGAAATTACTATCTAGAAAATATCTTATTTGACTAAGTATCTTTTCCACAAAATTTGAAAAAATATCTAATTTAAGTTGTATTAGAAAAAATCTAGAACTTAAATATTTTCAAATTTAAATTTAATTAAATATCAAAAATTAAGTTGTAACCACTTAATTTGAAAATATTCCATTTTAAGTTAATATTCGAAAAGATATTAACTTAAAAAATATCTAAAGAATCTTAATAACCAATGCCTAAAATTCCTCAACTTAATTTTGAAATTTGAAATTCAAAAGATATTCAGATTTAAGTTGGTTAGTTGTAGATAACTAAATATCAACTTAAATAAGAATATTTAATGAAAAATTTAAATTAAGTTCCAGAAAGAATCTAGATGGTTATAATTCTATATTTAATTAAATACAAGAAAATACATATAGTTTAGCTTAGAATAAAGAATTCTTTAAACTATAATTTTCTTAAATTAATTTCAAAATAAATGAAATTAATTATGTTGCTAATCAATTTTATTAGGTTAAACTAGTGTAATTAACCTAGTACAGTTGTTCAAATCAGGCAAATGGGCCTTCACAATTGGGGTGGTTCATGTGAGGGGGTGCTGGGTTCAGTATGTCGTACCCAATTCTATGGCTCCCAACTCTCACACAAGGCCCAAAAGAGAGGAATTTAACCTTAATAAGAACAACTGTTATTAATTGAATAAGCCCAATAACTAAATGGGCCTAAATAAATTCTATCAAGAACTATGATAATTTATTTTAGCAACAACAACCTATATGTATCTATAATCAAATTAAACACATAGGCTCACACAGGCACACTTTGGATGGGTCCTATCATGTTGCTAGGTCATACATAGATGAAAGAAGATTGTAAATATACCTATTACAAATTATTAACTTGACCAAGGGAGCCATCAGATCATTAGATCTGGCAAAAAGTAACCATGGCTATTTGCAATCAAGTAATAATAGGTTTTGAAAACTTACAAACAAGCTAAAACACATACTCCTGCAACAAGGTTAGCTGGATAGTTGGATGTAGGATTTATTTAATTTTAAATTAAATAATTAATTTCGAAATAATTAATTAATTAAAAAATAATTTTTCGAAAATTTTAAAAAAATTTGAATCATTCAAAATTTTAAAAAAAAAATTAAATTTAAAATTAAACCTACAATTTTGAAAAATTAGGTTTCAACCAACCTAAATATCATTTCAAAATTTGCTAACTACTTTTAAAATTTAAATGTTATTTTATAAATAAAAATTAAATAAAAATTAGAAAAGATAAGTTAAATATCTTTTTCAGATTTTAAATTTAATTTAAATAAATAAAATAACAAAATTTAAAAGTTAACAAAATATCTTATATCTATTTAAAATTACATGATTATAATTATCTTATTTTAAATTTAAATAAGGTCAAAATATCTAAAAAAGATTTAATTTAAAAAATATATATAAAATCTGACCTTAAATTTAAAATTAAGATAAGATATAATCAAATTTAAAAATAAGATAGATTTTTAAGCAAGAAGATAGATACTAATTCTATTCAAATTCAAATTACACTAATATCTTAAATTAAATTTAAAAAATATTAAATTAATTCAAAATGATAATTAGAATTGAGTTAGGAATAGTAATAGTATAAATACAAAACTATACAAAAATCGGAAGTTAATTCCATGAAAAAGCATGAAAAATCGAAGAAAAACGAAAAAATTGTGAGCTGTACGGACAGTTTTCGCGATCGCAGGAAAATTTCAGCACAGCTCCCATTTTTCCAAATCTTCAAAAATTCATAACTAATTCAAATAAAATCGAAATTGAGTTCTGTAAAAGGCTAACTTGCTTAATTTTTTCCATACTATCCAATAAAAATAATTCCAGAAACAGAATCGCAATTATTTTTCACAAAAATTTACAAACATCAATCAATCATCAAATAACACTCAATACAACATGATACCATCCAAAAACATACAAACAATCGTTTTAAAGTCCAAATTTCTTGCAAGTAAATCAATTACCATGGCTCTAAGGCCAGTTGTTGGAAATTATTTTACCAGGATCTTAGATCTACTCACAAGTATGTTTATTAACATCCTAAATAAGAACTTTCTAAAACGATAAAATAAACACATATAAAGTTTAAGAAACCTTACATTGGGTGCAGCGGAATAATATGACTCCTTCCGTTCAGATATCTAGCCCTTGATTCCTTTCTATAGCAGAGCATTATCAATATCTGAACCTGGATCTCTTTCTGTGAATCTTTGATGCTGAAACTCCTTTGCTGATGATCTTTCTTCACGATCTTCCTCACTATGATTGAGGTATCACTTGATGTGTGTGGGCACTACTCAGACACTAAGGTAGTTCGAAATTCAAAGGAAGAGAAAGAAGAAGTGGCAGCTAAAGATAGGGAGAGAGAAAGACTCAGGTTTTTCTCTGAAGGAAAAATAGAAAATTTAAGTGTAATTTTCCTGAAGCCTTCACTATCTATTTATAGCATTCCACTAGGGTTAAGTTTGAATTATTTGGCATTAAAATAATAAAAAAATCAGTTTAAATTCCTACAAAAGTGGCTGGCCCTATACAAGTGGATTTGGGCCTCACTTTTTGCAATTTTGCAGTTTTATCTTTTCTGCATCTGATTTTCTCAAAAACGCCAATTTTCTAATTCAACCATTTAAATGCCAATTCTAACTATTTAATAACTATAAATAATTATTAAATAATATTGTCATTTATCATATTTATTAATTTAACCATACAAAGTATCATAATTAACAAATATGCCCCTATAAACTCTTTCTTTACAATTTCGCCCTTACTTAGTGAAAAATTCACAAATAGACATAGTCTAATTTGAGAATTATAATTGATTAACATATATTCCGCTGCAATCACTGTAAGATTTCTGATACTCTTATGTGTTTAATTTCATATCGTTTTAGAAGTTCATATTTAGGTTGTTAAATCAACATACTTGTGAGTAGATCTAAGATCCTGGTAAAATAACTTCCAACAGGTATTATCAAATTCTTCTATCCTTAAGAGGCTTAAAGGAATGCTTCTTGGTCCTGCTAAAGCATTGGAGACCAAGATACTTTTCCAGGGAATTAGTGGAGGGGATGTACATATAATATGAAATGAGAGCTTGGTATGTAAGAGAAGTGTTTGGGGAAAAGAAAATGGAAGATTCTCGAAATTGACAAGCTGGCCAGAAACTTTCTCATATTATAATATAAAAGTGTTTCCTTGACGACGTTGCAAGCTTGAATGTTAGATTTGTAGAAGAGAATACTATCATCCACAAATAAAAGATGAGAGAGTTTGGGAGTAGATCTAGTGAGTTTGTAATGACCACATGATTAAAATATGGATTAGTAGAATAATAAATATAATTATATTTATTTTATAACTAAATACGAATAATTATATTATGGGCTCTAATTTCAGAAATAAATATTAGATTTATAATTTTTTAATTTTGAAGATTTTATTAAATTCTAAGTGTATTATTCTTGATATGTGTGCAATTGATAATTTTTATAATTTTTGCTCGGTGACGACGGAAAATGCGATGGATGGTCATTAGAGTCACATGTGATAGTTTAAAACCTTTTATTTAGGGGGACAATCGTACGTTGTTATTAGAATATCAAGTTTAGGCTAGACTATGGTGTTAGACAATTTTATCCCTAAGTCATTTTATTATTTAAGCACTAAAGTTAGGTTAAATTGGTATTTTTATCTTAGTAGCAAGTGGATTATTCCACTAATCCTACAGCTAGCCATTTCTTGGTGAGAAGATAAACTTAATGTTATCTTTAATCACCAAAATCAACTAAGTAAATAGAAAACCCTAGCATGAGACAAAAAGAAAACTTTTCTAGCCCTTTCTCTCTTTCTTTCCTACAACTGAAGCAAACTAGGGGAGAATCAAAGATTTTGATCATTCAATCTCAGAGGTTTAGCAGGTTTTAGGGGGAATTGGAAGCTAGAAACCAAAGGTAAGCTTTATTACTCTCTTTGTTTGAGTTTTGAAAGTTTTGGTTAGGTTTGATCATGCATATATGGAATTTAGTTTTTGTCTAATCTAGGCCTTGTTCTGGTTTGATTTCTGAGTTATATTTAAGATGAATTTAGTTTATTTGGGTGAGTTTTGCTGGTTTGTGGAGTGGTTGAGCAAGTTCAAGTTTGAAAACTTGGCTCAACAATGGTGTTTTGAGTTTATGTAAAAAATTGCTACTGCTTTTGCTTGAAATCTATTCTAGGATGGTATTACAGGTGTTCTGGAAAATTTGGTTGAGTTTTGGATTGATTTGAGTGAGATTTGGGATTTTTAGGGTTTTCTGCAGAGAATCGATTAACAAGTTCTGTAGAACAAGTTAACTAGTTCTCCAGGCAGGACCCTAAAAACTGGTTTGCCGTTTGGGAATCTGGTTTAACTATTTAGGCAATTTCTTGAGCCTTAGTTTTGATATTTAGGGTATTGGCATGCTATTTATCGATAGGAAAACTTATAGTTTTGAATTTAGGTCCCCAAAAATGGTTTTAGCAATTTTTTTACCCATTTTTGTGATTGTGACAAGGGGGTCCGTTCAACTTGTGATTTTCCATTCAAGTCAACCGACACACTTAAATTTGAAAATAAGGTAAGATTAGCATAGAATATATATATGTATATGTGTATGTGAATTATATGCATATTTTTATGTGATTCATATAATACTAACACTAGTACGGTAATGGTACTGAGTGCATTGGTACAGTATACGATGTTTAAAGGGTACGATCTGGTGTTGCCAACTCTAGTACGGTTAAGTACATAGTATAGGGATTTTATCTCCTAAATAAAACCCATTTCAATGTAATCTGATTTGTTATCTCAAGAAATATTATCTCAACTAGTGGGAGAACCATGGGTCTATATAACCGAGCTTCCAATAAGTAGATCAAGAATTTAGCACTAAAATTCACTAACTTATTAATTCTTTGTTGAATCCACGCATAGAACTTAGAATTGCACTCTCAGTATATAGAATGCTCTATATGTTCCACCATATAGACACATCATTAGTTATCCATTGTTATAATCCTAATGTGATCAATTATCCTCTATATGAATGATCTACACAGTAAAGGGATTAGATTACCGTAACACCCTACTATGTATTTTATCCTTAAAACACTTGACCCCGTATAAATGATATTTCAGCTTATGTGAAATGAGATGTCCACCATTTATTTTCGTTTGGTCAAGCTCGAAGGAGATCATCCTTTGCTTACTATTCGCCAGATAGAAGCTATAGATTCCATGTTTATGCTAGCGCTCCCACTCAATTGCACTACCGTGTTCCCAAAATGTACATATCACCCTGACCTAAAAGTAGACTTTACTAGCAAATCAAAGAACACGAATAGCCTTTCAAGATTGAGCCTAATCATAACAGGATTAAGAACATTTGATCTAGGATCAACTAGGCGATATTGACTTGAATAGATTTTACGGTAAGTTTAATAAATCTAAGTCAAAGTTCAATATCGGTCCCTTCCGATGCATACTCCATGCATCCAACCTGAGCTTTACTTTAACTAATGCTCTGGAAAGAACATAGCACTTCTCCAAATGCAAGTAAACTCTGTTGTAGATTATCATATCAGTAAAACCCTATGTCTGATAAATCTAGGAAACTTTATTCACATAGTCATGTTTACTTTCCAATGTGTTGACGGCACAATAAACAGGATCAAGTATGTGAAAAGGGTTTCAGATGAATCTATACATTATGTACATATAATCATGAAATAAATCATGTGAACCATGCAACATTAGATGTTATTTCTGATCTATATTAATAAGTAAATCTGATTATATTGAAATAAGTTTTATTTAGGGCATAAAACCCAACATTAATTTCATTATTTTAGAATTCATATTAGGTTGTTAATCCAACATACATGATAGTAAAAAGATCCTGGTAAAATAATTTCTAACAGATACGTACATTTTGGGAACACGGTACTGCAATTGAGTGGGAGCGCTAACATAAATATAGAATCTATAGCTTCTATTTGGCAAATAGAAAGTAAAGGATGATTTCCTTCGAGCTTAACCAAGCGAAGATAAATGGTGGAGTACTCATTTCACTTAGCTAAAATATCATTTATACAGGGTTAATTGTTTTAAGGATAAAATACATTGTAGGGTGTTATGGTAATTTAATCCGTTTACAGTGTAAATCATCTATATAGAGGATCATTGATCACATTAGGATTATAACATTGGATAACTAATCACATGTCTATATCATGGAACATATAGAGCGTTCTATATGACTGAGAGTGCAATTCGAAGTTCTAAGAGTGGATTCAATAAGGAATTAATAAGTTAGGGAATTTACTTAGTAAATTCGGTTCAACTTATTGGAAGCTCGGTTATATAGACCCATGGTCCCCATACTAGTTGAGACCATACTGCTTGTAAGACTCAGTTAATTGATTTTAATTAATCAATTATAATTCTAAAAGTTAGACTATGTCTACTTTATGAATTTTCACTAAGCAAGGCTGAAATTGTAAAGAAAAGAGATTCTGGGTTTATTAAGATACTTTATATGTCTAAATTAATAAATATATTAAATGGAAATATTATTTTATTAATTATGATTAAGTTATTAAATAATTAGAATTGGCATTTGAATGGTTAAATTGGAAAATTGGCATTTTTGAGAAAATGGGAATGAAAAATAACAAAATGGGAAAGTTGCAAAGTGAGGCCCAATTTCCTTATATGGGCCTCCCACTATGCAAGAGGTTTACCATTTTATTTTTTCCATTATTTTAATGCCACACAATTCTAACCTAAACCTAGAGGGCATTCTATAAATAGAAAGTGTTGGCTTCAGGAACTCATAAATTTGCACATTGTTTCCTTCAGAGAAAAGCCAAGCCACCCCCTCTCTCTCTTTTCCTCTCTAAACTTTCGAAATTCCCTTGAGTGAATGAGTAGTGCCCACACACATCAAGTGGTACCTCAATCATAGTATGTAAGACTATGGAAAATCAACTATCAAAGAAGGAGAGAAAGAGATCCAGATTCAGATCTTGATAATGCTCTGCTACAGAAAGGAATCAAGGGCAAGAGATCTGAATGGAAGGAGTCATAATATTCCGCGGCACCCACTGTAAGGTTTCTTAAACTCTTATGTGTTTATTTCATAGTTTTAGAATTCATATTAGGATGTTGATCAAACATATTTGTTAGTAAATCTAGATCCTAGTAAAATATTTCCAACAACTGGCACCAGAGCCATGGTAATGATTTACTTTCATGTAATTGAATTAAAACGATGTTTTATATGTTTTGTGTTGATTTGGATGGTTTCATGTTGGTTTATGTGCTTATGTGATGAATATATGTGTTGTACGAAATTTTTCCATAAAAAATAATTTTCTATTTTTGAAAATATTTTATTTGGATTCCTTGTGAAAAATTAAGCAATTTTTTGTTTTTACGGAACTCGATTCCGATAAAAATTGAAAGAGTTGTGATTTTTGGAAAATCGGGGTTCAATGGTGTCCCCCACAAATTGCGATTTTTTTTGTGGTTTTTCCTCAAAAATCCAATTTTTCATGGGATTGTTTCCCAAAATTCATTTTTCCAATTTTAAATATTTCTAATTTTAAAATATTTTCAATTTGGAATTTTTCCAATTTTAAATATTTCCATTTTGGAATATTTCCAAGTTTAAATGTTTCCTATTATGGTCAGATTTAAAAATTTGTTAACTTCTTTTAATATTTATATATTATCTAATTATAAGATTAGATATGTTGATATTTAACATATTTTAAATTAAAAGATAACTTTGTCTTTTTCTTTAAAATATTACATTAAAATTATCTTATATGACAATTAAATAATTAATAAATTTGAAACTAACATAGATATTTTATAGATATACTTACCATAATATTTTCAAATTCAAAATTTATTATTTTGTTAAATATTTAATTATTTATAAATTATAAGCTTAAAAAATGATATTTTTCTATATATATATATCATTTTTTTCCTTATTGGAAATTTTTAAATCATATCTTAAATATTTAAGTAACTTAGATATTTTGTAGAAATTTGAATATTGCTTAATTTTAGATATTTTGGCATATGATTATGGTAATTATTATTTATTTATTATTTTATTCCTAAAATAATAATTATCTAACCAAATCTATTTTAAAATTGGTTTATTTTATTACTTTATTTTATTAAATTATAAGATTTGAAAGTGATATTGAAGATTCTTTCTATCAAATCATTGATCTTATTAGATATTTAATTTGATTCAAATAAACCTAGATATTTTAAAATTAGTTTCTTTATTATGAGATTTTAGAGTTTGTTTTAACAACCCTAAACTTTCAAAATCTAGTTGGTTAGTTCAAGAATAATAATTTAATTATATTAATATCTTATTTCAAATCTGTTACATGGACAATGTTTGTTTATTTATTTATATTGTTTATTCAAATTTTTTTTAAACAAACCTATTATTCATTTGATCTAAATTGCTATGATTAACTTGTTGACAGATCCAATGATCTGATTTTAATCATAGTCCAATTGTCAATAGATCTTATGAATAATTTGTAATAGGTAATTTTTGTACTTCTTTCATCTGTGTAAACCTAGTAACATGATAGGGCTCATTTAAATCATTTGACCTGTGTGAGCCTATATGTTTGTTATTGGGCTTAGATGCATATAGGAAGCCCATTTAAGTTTTACTAAGTAAATGGACTAGGTTGCTAAAATAAAATTTGACATAAGTAATTTTATTTAGGCCCAATTAGATTTGGGCTTATTCAATGAATAACAATTGTTTATTTAAAGGTTAAATTCCTCTCTTTTGGGCCTTATGTGAGAGTTGGGGGCCATTAGAAGTGGGTACGACATACTGAACCCAGCTCCCCCTCACATGAACTACCCCAATTGTGAAGGCCGATTTGCCTTATTTAAATAATTGTATTAGGTTAATTATATTAGTCTAACCTAATTAAAATTGAATTAGCAACATAATTAAATTTTAAAATAGATGAAATTTATTTTTCATTTTAATATTTAAAGTTAATTTTAGAAAAACACTTAGTTAATGATATATATTCTAGATAGTTATTTCTAGTACTAATTATTATTTCTAATATTAAATAGGAAAATATCATTGATTGTGAAATTAATTGTTTAATAATTAATTTTGGTACAATCTAAGTTTAATATATTTTCCTAGTATTAAGCTAGAATTAATAATTAAGTTTCCTCTATACTCAATTATTTATTTCTTGAATGTAATACATTTAATTAAATTGAAAATTTCAATATCTAAGTTGATTTTCATCATGATATTTAAATATTGTTATTTTCATGTTATTTAATTAAAGTGGAAAATTCTTTTAAGTTTGGAATTTTATCTCAAAATAACTTAAATCTGAATAATTTTCAAAATATATTTTATTTTATTAATCTTTTTCCCACAATTTTGAAATTGCATTTATTTAATGCAGAAATTTCGAATTTTATTTGAAAAATAGATTAAAGTTGAAAATTATTTATTTTAATTTTAGACAAACTTAAATCAATGATTTTTTTCATTTAATGATTAATTAAAATAAATGAACTAAAATATATTATAATTAGAAATTGAATTAATTAGTCAAGATAGTCTAGATAGTTATTATCTGTTTTGCTTGAAGTATTTTTCTAGTGTATTGAATTAAATAGAAAATTAATATTTAAGTTGATATTCATCATGATACTTAAATATTTGAAATTTTTCTTAAATATTTAATTAAATACGAAAATTATATTTTGTTGTATATTAATTTTTATTAATTTTTGGGCCAACATAAAATTAAGATAATTTTTCGAGGATTTATTTTATTTTATTTTAAAGCATTTTCAAAAGTAGTATTCTTATACACTTCATTTTTTGAAATGCAATATATATTTATAGAAAATTAAATTTGAGTTGTAAATTAATTTAAATTAATTTTGAAACAACTTAAATTGAATAATTTTCTAAAAATTTATTGGAAATCATTACTAAGATGGAAATAACTCATGTATTTTTCATATCCATCTAAGTATAATTTATAAATATTAAATTAAAATTTATATTTAGAATTTTTATTCTAAATTTGAAATTTTAATTAAATAAATATATATATTTAAAATAAATAAATTAAAATAAATTTCAGAAGAAAATACAACTTTCATTAAATAATGAGCTTTATTATTAGGATATTCGATCTCCATTGTGTGTTTTACATAGCTATTGTTTTAGTGAGTAATCCTCCCTAATGGAGGAACGTTCATTAGCAAGTTAGCACCGTTTCCATTGTTTGTTTTACATATCTATTGTTTTAGTGAGTAATCCTCCCTAATGGAGGAACGTTCATTAGCAAGTTAGCACCGTTTAATCTCAAAAGATAAGTAATCTTGTAAGTTTTTTATATAGTATTGATCACCCTAATGGTGGAGACTGTATAAGACTTGCAAGAATATGAAACAATGGTGGAAGCTCATAAGATAGAATAGCCTTGACTCTCGCCTAAACGGGACAACGCCGATTCCAATCTTGATCGAATAAAAGGTTGCTAGAATGTTTATCATTTTAGATGAGCTGACAACTCTATTCAATGGATGGTAGCTTTGACTCTCGCCTAAACGAGACACTGATATCAGTTTGTTGAAGACCTTGGAAATTATTTAGGATTGTATGTTTTAGTATTTTCACTTGTCATTCCTACTTGCTATGTGATTAATAATTTCTGAATTATGTATGAATTTATATTGAAACTTGTTATGTTCTGTTATTAAATTGTAGTTTAATTTCGAATCTTCATTGTAGGTCTAACTTGGTTTGTTTTTCTATTGAGATAAATCCCTAATGGATCTTCACCATTAGACAAACATAATAGTGTTAGATCTCGAAAGATAAATATTGTATATGCAACATCTAGCTGTTCATCAATTGATGACACCTTAGACTACTATTTTACAATATGAAATAAGAAGATTGTATAAATAAGATTACTTTGACTCTCACTAATCGGAGCATCGTTGGATTCTTATTTAAAACAAAATTATCCTAATTCCTCTTAGCTTATTCATTTCGAATTAGCTCAATGACATATTATTGGATGAATGGTCTATAAATCATATAAATTCTAACTATATTTTCTCTTAAGAAATTAAATGACGAGTATGATTATATTCCTGAAATTCTATCCCGAAATGATATAAATCCTCAATCTTAGAAATCTCCTACTTGTATGGGCAAATCAACTTAGAGTTAAATTAGTAGTGGTGGTCCAAGACAGAATTACTCATCATACAGTTACACTTTCACAAGTGTTTAATAACCATTTTCTATCAATGGATTCAAACTGTATGAGTTGAGTATTTCGTGACCAGAATCCACTTGCACTATTCTAAGAACTCTTTGATGTAACTAAATCAAGTCATCAAGAGAAACAACCAAATAAATCTATGGCTTTTGTATCTTGTTCATAGTGGTTTGACAAGATCATTCTCTGCAAAGACTTAATATGCCTATATCCATTGAAAGTAAGTTCATCTCATTCGAAGATGGGTGGATATGAGTTTTCGTTGTATTCTTAAAAACGATCACTCTAGATCTTACCTTATGAAAAAGAAATTTGAAATGTTTGAAAAATTTCATGAATTTCTAGCAATGGTGATAAACCATTAAGGTAAGTGGTTAAAGATCTTGCGAACTGATAGGGGTGGAGAAAAAGTTAGTAGATATGCAGTTAAAAGATCATTAATTTGATTTTTGAATTATATCCAAACTTACCTCCCCAGAAATTCGATTTGCATATTGATAATTAGTTACTAGTTGTTGCCTAAATCCCTTTATGGTAATAATTTCAGAATGATGCAATGGTTGTATACTTAATGTAAATCATTGCTAGATTCATGGATGACCTAATCAAAATCTTAAGAAAAGCTAGAACTGCTAACCTTGGTTTGCATGTTTGTTAGCTATTTTAAGTGATTAGGCGTGGACCATCCCATAGTCGTTACATAAGAAAGTGTTTGTTTAAACAAATACTACTTTTCTAAGAAAATGTCTAAGTCTGAAAATAAAGTAGCAAATGAAGGAGATAATTTTATTTCTTGATTCCATTAGTGTTCTATCATCTTATTCGTTACAAGATGATCCCACTGCCTCTGTTGTCTTAACACAACCGAAGAGGTCAATACCATTTAGTTTTCTTAGACATAATTCACGGTACCTTGTCGTAGTGGGAGGGTTTCTAGGAATCCACCTTCTTATTACTTGGAAGACACTAGTGATTAAAATTCATTGTGAGTTTAAACAAGTAATGGATTGTCAAGATAAGAAACTAAGAAGAAAGCCAAGAGAACTATAGTTTAATCCATTCACATGGAGTAACCTAAAGTTTTCTATTACAAGGACATAAAAGGAAATTTTTCGTTAATAAGTCTATTCAATGGACTTAACAAAACTTCCTGTTTCTAGTATTATAGGTTTGAGTTTATCTAAACCTATGGCTTGTGGTATAACTGGTTAATTACTTACTCTAGTGCAAGCAGCTTACTTTAGTAAGATGCTGAAGCATTTTCTTTCCAATAGCAATCTATAGAAGCTTCACAACTTCTAGACATAGATTTTATTTATCTAAGGAAAAGTCTCAACTATTCCAGAAAAGATAAAGCCATGAAAGAATTTCTTAAATCAATAGTGAGAGGTCTAAGATATGCTTTTGTATGCCTTAGACCAGACACCTGCTGTTGAGTGGGAGTAATGAGTAGGTATCAGATTAATCTAGGAGAGGAACATTGGAAGACAATCAAGTAAATCTTAAGATTAAGAAGAGGAACTATATGTTAGTCAATAAGGGTGTGTTTAAAACTCTTAGACTACACCACATCAGATTTCAAGACTTGCCTTTGTGCTAGAAAGTCTGCTGATAAAATGGTGATTACTCTGGGGGTGGAATAGTGATTTTGGAGAAGTGTAACAACCTATCTGAAGTCTCTTAGTCTACTAGAAAGAGACTGAATGTTAAAGTTGTAGGAAAGGTACTTATTCAGTGTAAGGAAAGTTCTATACATTTGTGGCACCGTTTCAACTTGCCTTAACAACTAGTGTTACTTCCTGAATAACCAAGAAGTAGTTGCCAAAAGTAAAGAATCCAATATCACAAGAGAGTAGACATATAGAGAGGAATTTCATATTATCAAAGATTTTGTGATTAAAGGAAGAGTAATGGGGAGAAGAGGTTGTGTTTAATTCAACCTGTCAGATCCTATTAGGAGGAGTTTACTACTACTACACTTGATTTGTATATCAAGGTGTTAATGATTATTTGAAATGCACATTTTTTTTATATTAGTGCAAGTGGGAGTTTGTTGGGTTTTATGCCCTAAATAAAACTCATTTCATATAATCAGATTTACTTATTAATAAAGATCAGAAATAACATTTTATGTTGCATGGTTCACATGATTTATTTCATGATTATATATATAATGTAAGAATTCAATTTAAGTCCAGAACATATGAATTTGTTAATGATTATAGTGTTGTCAGCACAGTGGAATATAATCTTAATTATATGGTATAATCAGCGATAGGTATTCTTACACCTTGGAAAAGTGTTATGTCCTTTCCAGGACATTGGCAAAGTTTATCAGTATCGGATGTATGGAGTATACATCAGAAGGGACCGATATTGAACTTTGATTAGATATATTAGAATTTACCGTAATATCTATTCAATTCAATATCACCTGTTGATCCTAGATAAAATGATCTTAATCCTGATATGATTAGGTTCAATCTCAAGAGTATTATTCGTGTTCTTTGATTTGTTAGTTAAGCCTACTTTTGGGTCAGGGTTATACGTACATTTTGGGAGCACGGTAGTGCAATTGAGTGGGAGCACTAACATAAATATGGAATCTATAGCTTCTATTTGGCAAATAGAAAGTAAAGGATGATTTTCTTCGAGCTTAACCAAACAAAGATAAATGGTGGAGTACTCATTTCACTTAGCTGAAATATCATTTATACAGGGTTAAGTGTTTTAAGGATAAAATACATTATAGGGTGTTACGGTAATTTAATCCCTTTACAGTGTAAATCATCTTTATAGAGGATCATTGATCACATTAGGATTATAACAATGGATAACTAATGATGTGTCTCTATCGTGGAACATATAGAGCGTTCTATATGACTGAGAGTGCAATTCCAAGTTCTAAGAGTGGATTCAATAAGGAATCAATAAGTTAGGGAATTTACTTGGTAAATTCGGTTCGACTTATTGGAAGCTCGGTTATATAGACCCATGGTGTAACACCCTAACTAACTTAGGCGTATTACGTGATTTTTAAACGTATTGTGCAGCTCGTTGCTAATCAACGAGGTTTATGGAAAAACGTGATTAATTAAAATTTTGCTTTTTATTTAAACTTATAAAACAATATTGCAAAAGACTCGGGATCCCGATTATAAAATCATTTACAAAAGATTTAACTGTTTAACTGTTACATAAAATTAAAAGTCGTCTAACGACCAGTTACAAAATTTCAGCCTTGCTGTCCCGAGGATCGTACGCTCCAGGCCTAACCGCCCCGACATGTACAATCTCATAAGCTCGCTCACGGTCCATCAGCTATAGCCTTGCCTTTACCTACACATGAACATAAACTGTGAGTCGACAGACTCAGTAAGAAAAGCATAATAATATCATACATAATACTAACTGTCGTGTCCAACACGATACTGAGTCCCGCTACTGCCATGTCCAACATGGTACTGAGCCACTACTGCCATGTCCAACATGGTACTGAGTTCTGAACGTTCATAGGGACGGTACTATTGACACGTAACAACCTGATCGGTCGAACCGGTCATACTCCGGCTGCTGGTCATACTCCAGCCTGTACCGACGTGTTACTATATCCTCCTGATCGGTCGAACCGGTCATACTCCGGCTGCTGGTCATACTCCAGCCTGTACCACGGGATACGTCAATAGCACAGAACCACCAACCAAGTGTCAGCCTGATCGGTCAAACCGGTCATACTCCGGCTGCTGGTCATACTCCAGCCTGTACCGACGTGACAGGGTTGGATGGTTCGAAGCCAACATACAACTAATGTAATCTAATAGGCTTCCTACATGCTCGCTAAACATGTAATCTACATATGCATACTGTTATACTAATCTTACCTGGATTCCGATTTCAGGTGTGCGGTCAACTTTGTGCCGGAACTGAAGCTGAGCGGCGGATTACTGGCTCCTAAACCATAAAAATCACAACGCTATAAGTGACACGCTAAATCACTTCCCGGGGACTAAAACTAGGAACTAAAAGTTTCCCTATCGATAAAAAGCATGGCAATACCCCCTAAAACATAAAAACGAGGAAAACTAGGGTCCCTGAATTTTCCCCAACCGGTAGACCGGTTGCCCAACCGGAATTCCGGTTCTGGAAAATTCAGAACCCTCATCCGAAATTCCGAATGCACAACCGGAATTCCGGTTCCTCGCAGGCAGCAAACCAAATTTTTCATAACTCGACCAATTCAACCCCAAATGGTTCCAAACTTCCCAGACCTGTTCTATATCTTCCCTAGAACATTTCTAAGGCCTCAAAACCACCCAGAAAACACATAAACAAAAATCACCATTGGAGCTCAAGCTTTGAGTTCCAAACTCAAGCTTGAGCAAATCCACCTAAACATGCATTCCACTAGCTTAATTCTACTTAAACTAGCATAAAATCACCTCTGAAAACTATTAGAAACTACAGCAACAACACAGAAACAGAATCACTATAATTTCCTCCAAAAATCACATTTTTGCATAGAAAACTCAAACTTTAAACAATCTATCCAACATGCTTTCAACACAGCTCAATTAACATCAATTAACATGCTTTAAACCTCATAATTTAACAACCAAAACACAGCAGCAACAGCAACCAAAAATCATGCATGCATCACCATTTTCATCATTTTTTTCCAATAATTTAAAGAGAGAAGTTAGAGACCACATACCACAACAAGAGTTCACAATTATAAGTTGAATCAAGCTTGAATTTTGAAGAAAAACCCAGCCTTTGCACCCCAAGTTCCCAGCCGAAAAGAGAGAAAGCTTTGAGAGAGTTTTTTCTAAATTTTTCTAAGTGTTGGGTTTTGTTTTGTAAAATGAAGGAAATGGAGTAAAAGTCACTTAATACACATTTCATTTCAGCCAACAAATAAATAAGATAAACAATTAATTTTCAAATAAAAAGCCACTAAAAGACAAAACATTAATGGGGCAAAAAGACCATTTTGCCCCTCCACCATAAAATCACATAAATCATACTAAAGGGGTATTTTTGGGAAATTCTAAATTCCCGGCCATTCCTGACATTCCCAATGTCTAAAACCCGTCCCCAAACTACTAACATACTAAGTTGTGATTTCTACTGAGCCAAACGCCGAGTTCCAAAATACCGGGCACCGGAATTACGAAATATGCAAGCTACTGAATAACATAAATAACAGTATAATAAATTATTTAAATAGCTATAAATAATTTCATAATTAATCACAATTAACTGATAATTTCCAAATTAACTAAGCGGGCTTTACACATGGTCCCCATACTAGTTGAGACCATACTGCTTGTAAGACTCAGTTAATTGCTTTTAATTAATCAATTATAATTCTAAAAGTTAGACTATGTCTACTTTATGAATTTTCACTAAGCAAGGGCGAAATTGTAAAGAAAAGAGACTCTAGGTTTATTTATTAATTAAGATACTTTATATGTCTAAATAATAAATATATTAAATGGCCATATTATTTAATAATTATTTTTAAGTTATTAAATAATTAGAATTGGCATTTGAATGGTTAAATTGGAAAATTGGCATTTTTGAGAAAATGGGAATGAAAAATAACAAAATGGAAAAGTTGCAAAGTGATGCCCAATTTCCTTATATAAGAGGTTTACCATTTTATTTTTGCAATTATTTTAATGCCACAGAATTCTAACCTCAACCTAGAGGGCATTCTATAAATAGAAAGTGTTGGCTTCAGGAAACTCATAACTTTGCACATTGTTTCGTTCAGAGAAAAGCCAAGCCGCCCCCTCTCTCTCTTTTCCTCTCCAAACTTTCGAAACTCCCTTGAGTGAATGAGTAGTGCCCACACACATCAAGTGGTACCTCAATCATAGTATGTAAGACTATGGAAAATCAACCATCAAAGAAAGAGAGAAAGAGATCCAGATTCAGATCTTGATAATGCTCTACTACAAAAAGGAATCAAGGGCTAGAGATCTGAATGGAAGGAGTCATAATATTCCACTGCACCAACTGTAAGGTTTCTTAAACTCTTATGTGTTTATTTCATGGTTTTAGAATTCATATTAGGATGTTAATCAAACATACTTGTTAGTAAATCTAGATCCTAGTAAAATATTTCCAACAAGTACTCCATGGTGGATGGAATGGGCATCACTCGCACTTGGTTCCAGAAAATTCTGACATATCACCGTCCTCCCCTCAATCTTGCTCTTTGGGGTAGGGCCCAAAGGCTTGCTCGATTGCCGGGGGAAGACTAGAATATCATCCAGTTGACCTCCGAGGATAGCTTTGTGAAGTACCGGCTCTATTTAAAGGACTTCATTCCCAAACCAGTGAAAGGGGAGGAAGAGGAAATCTGATGCTCGACGGGTTGAACGAGCTCATCCAGAGAATGAGCTGATTCAACTTAAGTGTGAGGCTAAGTTGAAGGGAGGTTCAAGAGCCAAGCAATATGCTTAGGAGCCTTGAATCCTGAAGATGAGGCTGAGGAAGAGCAGGTGACTACGCTCAAGAGGAGGAAGAAACTTTCAGCCTCGCCCAGGCCTGTTGAACATGAAATTCGCGTAAGGGAGCCCATCTCACCTTCTCGGCCGTCCCCTCCCATGTTCGGAAAAGGGAAAGCCGTCATGTCTGAAATAAAAGCGATGTAAGGTGATGATGGACTTTTGATCCTTACTTGGGCAATCACCTTGCATAACAGTTCGTCTTGTTCTTAAGCTTTTTGACTATTTTGCCTCATGATTCTGATGTCTGTTTTCTCTAACCATGTTGTTTTTCGTTCCGTACGGATATGTCTCGGCAGATGCTTGACGCTCTGAAGAAGAGAATGGGTGGAAGCTCTAGTGCCTCTCCTCCAGCCAATAAGTCTAAAGGCGGTGAGGGGTCCTCTTCTAAGGAAAAGATGCCTGCTGGGGAGGTCATTGATCTTTCCAAGGAGTTAACAGCTACAAACCCCTCTACCCCAAAAGCTGCTAAGTCCAAGGAGTCTTGGGGAGGAAGCTCGGACAGGTCTTAACCACCGAAGGGTGGGTCTGAGCTAGTCAGAAGTGGACCCAAAACAGGTGCAGGCCCCTACTCAACCTTTCCCGGTGCTTCCACAGGCCAAGAAGGGCAAAGAGATGCTTGCACGCAATATGAACCAGCTAGTTCCTGAGGTTCGTGAGCAACTGGCTAGTGCTGACAATGACTCTTCTTTGGAGCTGCTGATGGGCGGAGTTTAGAAGGAATTCACTAGGGTAAGTCTTTCTTGAAACTTCCCTTTAATCTTCTGTACTTAGTTCAAATGCTAAAGTTTTTTCGTTGTGGAGGCTGGTCTGAAGTTGGCCTACACTTACTCCCGGGCTAAGTCTGACGCTTCTAGGAACACGGCTCTGTCCAACACCATGAGGGCGGAGGTGGACTTGGCCAAGAAGGATGCTGACAACGCCAGGGTAGAACTTGGAGCTGTTTGGATGGAGCTGGGTGAAGCCAACAAGAAGCTCTTTACCGCCAAGAAGAAGATAGCTGAGCTGACTAAGGATCTCGAGGTTTTTAACTGTCTTGAAGAGACCATCGAGACCTTATCTGTTGAAATGAATAGTCTTCAGGATGAGAGGACTTCACTTTGAGTGGTTCTTCGTCGGGTGGAGGAGGATAAGAAGTCTAAGGAGGAGGAGCTTTCAGCTGAGGTGGCAAGGCTGAAAGAGAAGGTTAATGCTCTAGAGACAGTCGGTCTTGAGCTCTTCTATGGCTTTTGGACGGCTAATCCTCAGGCCAACTTTGACTACTTGGGTGACGCAAAGGACATGTACCTTGAGTTTTGCGCTTCCCAAGTGGTTTATGGTGAAACCGAGGTGGCTGCTTCTACCTCCGCCCAAGCTGCTGATGTACCTTCCGTTCAAACAATAGATCCTCCAGCTCCTCTGGCCCAGAAGACCCGAACCAAGAGCCTAGGACTCTAGCTGTTTAAACACTTCTCCCTTTATCTTTTTATTTTTTATATATCTAATTCGGCCATAAGGCCTTTTCTAAGACATCATGACCGGCCAAGCAGTCTTTAAACTTGGAATTATTTTTCATTTTTCAGACAACAGGCTGACCCGACAGCTTTTAATCGCGGTATCATATGCTTTTGTTATCTTTAATGAATTTCATTCTCTATCTATAATTGTCGTGCAATTGTGATTGTTTTACCAAATGCTTTGTACAGGTATGGGTGCCCCCCAAGTGACCGAGCAAAAGTATTTGTTCGGTGTTTTGGGTTTGACCAAACCTTTTGTACGCACTGGATGGTAAATTAAAAACATGCTGATAATTTTGAGTCAATTTGAATTTTGAAATAACTATCTTTATTTATTTATTGATCGAAAAATGTATTTGTTACCGTAGTAATTTACATCAGTGCTATTTGATCCAATCTGATCTTTTAGCTTAACATGAGATAAAACAAATTGCAGAAATAAGAAATTGTACTTTAAATGGTGGTCACCTGACCTGAGTACTTTGTTTCTTTTATCGAAACCTTTGAGCGTTATCTGCCCAGCTTTCCATTCACTTAAAAGTAAATGTTCATTCAGTACTTAATGTGGTCATCTGACCTGGTACTTTATTGGTAGTATTTTCTTAAATGTACCCCATTCCAATACCGTGGTACTAGAACAAGTTGCATTTTTTTGTCATACTTACCTAATTTGTATGCTCCGGAGTCGAGAACTTCGATCACTTGATATGGTCCTTCCCAGTTAGGTCCAAGTACACCTGCGGTACTATCTTTGGTGTTTAGGAATACCCTTCTCAGGACCATATCTTTCACGAAGAATTTCTGAGCCTTCACTTGTTTATTGAAATATCGAGCTACTTTTTGTTGATGGGCCATCAACTTCAAGTTTGTAGTGGCTCGTTTCTCTTCGATTTCATTAAGTTATTCGGCTAGGAGTATGTGATCGGTATCTTAATTGTACATCAATTTTTTGTGGGAAGGTGGCTCGAGTTCTACGAGCAGCATAGCTTCATATCTGTACGCCATAACGCATGGTGTCTATCTGGTTGCCATTTTCTCAATTGTGCGATATGACCATAGAACTTCAGGAAGCTCTTCTGGCCAATTTCCTTTGGCATCTTCAAGTTTTTTCTTCAGTGTATCCTTCAAGGTCTTGTGGACTGCTTCAACTTGACCATTCGTTTGAGGATGCGCCACTGCGGAGAAACTTTTGATGATACCATGGTTCGCACAAAAATCAGTGAAGGATTGGCTGTCGAACTGCTTGCCATTATTTGAAACTATCTTGTACGACAGTCCGAACCGACATATTATGTTCTTCACAATGAAGTCTTGAACTTTCTTTAATGTAATGGTTGCGAGTGGTTCGACTTCCATCCACTTATTAAAGTAATCAACTGCTACCACTGCATACAGCACTTCTCCTTTACCTTTGGGTAAATGTCTGATCACGTCAATCCCCCAAATGGCGAAGGGCCACGAACTTTGCATCTGTGTTAACTCGTTAGGTGGAGCTCGAGGTATCTTTGAAAATCTCTGACATTTGTCACACTTCTTGACATAGGCTTTTGAATCTTGAATCATCGTTGGCCAGAAGTAACCTTGCCTTAGGAATTTTCTTAGATAAGCTTTGCCCGGCGGCATGATTTCCACAAAATATGTTGTGCACTTCAGATAGGAGCCGTGCAGCTTCTTCTTGAGTAACACATCTGAGCAATGGCATCGAGAATCCTCTTCTGTACATATTTCCCTCTACTATGACATACCGTGCAGCTTTTGTTGGGTTTTATGCCCTAAATAAAACTCATTTCAATATAATCAGATTTACTTATTAATATACATCAGAAACAACATTTAATGTTGCATGGTTCACATGATTTATTTCATGGTTATATACATATAATGTATGATTCTATTTAAGTCGAGAACATATGAATTTGTTAATGATTATAGTGTTGTCAACACAGTGGAATATAATCTTAATTATATGTTCAAAAGTTTATTCCCTGATTTGTCAGTTCACTGGATTTAGACTGACATGATAATCAGCGATAGGTATTCTTACACCTTGGATAAGTGTTATGTCCTTTCCAGGACATTGGCAAAGTTTACCAGCATCGGATGTATGGAGTATACATCGGAAGGGACCGATATTGAACTTTGATAAGATTTGTTAAAATTTACTGTAATATCTATTCAATTCAATATCACCTGTTGATCCTAGATCAAATGATCTTAATCCTGATATGTTTAGGTTCGATCTCAAGAGTATTATACATGTTCTTTGATTTGTCAGTTAAGCCTACTTTTGGGTTAGGGTGATACGTACATTTTGGGAACATGGTAGTATAATTGAGTGGGAGCGCTAACATAAATATGGAATCTATAATTTCTATAGGAATTTAGAAGTGAAACGATGATATCCTTCGAGCTTGGCTAAACAGAGATAAATGGTTGAGATCTCATTTCACTTCGCTGAAATATCATTTATACAGAGCTAAGTGTTTTAAGGATAAAATACATTGAAGGTGTAACGGTAACTTAGTGCCTATTCAATGTAGATCATCTATTATAGGATCATTGATCAAATTAGGATTATAACAATGGATAACTAATGACGTGTCTAAATCGTGGAACATATAGAGCGTTCTATATACTGAGAGTGCAATTCTAAGTTCTATGCGTGGATTCAACGAAGAATTAATAAGTCAGTTAATTTAAGATATAAATTCTTGATCTGCTTATTGGAAGCTCGGATATATAGACCAATGGTCCCCATACTAGTTGAGACCATACTGCTTGTAAGACTCAGTTAATTGATTTTGATTAATGAATTATAATTCTAATGTTAGACTATGTCTACTTTGTGAATTTTCACTAAGCAAGGGCGAAATGGAAAAGAAAAGAGATTCTAGGTTTATTTATTAATTAAGAGACTTTATATGTCTAATTAATAAATATATCAGAAACAAAAGCCAATTTTTGGTAGAATTTTGTGTAGAATCTGAATTTTCAATTAAAAATGTAATTTTCAAAATAAAATTAATTTTTTATTAATTTTTTAATTAATTAAAAATTAGTTTCTGATATTGGTAGGCTTTGAATTTTGAAAATTTGATTTCTCACAAAGGAGCCTTATGGTTAATTTTGGAATTTTAGATTATTTTATTTATTTTAATTATATGATCAGATATTTTTTTAAAATTTTAAACGATCTTACTTTGATATTAAAATATTATCTTTTAAAAAATAATCTTATACAAATTTCAAAGTTTGCTAATCGTATCATATCTTTTTCAAATTTGTTATTTTCAAAATATATTTTATTAATTAAAATTATAAGATTAGGAATATGTTAGGTTTAACATTTTATCTTATTAGACATTTTTTTTTTATTAAAATTATATTTTGGCAAAAAAAAAAATAACATGAAGATTTGAAAAATTGGTTAGTTTAGTTTGAATAGATATTTTAGGGTTTCAAACCATAAATTTTTCAAACTTATTATTTTATTATTTTTTTTAAAATATTCTAACCATATAAAATATCTTATCTTTCAATTAGTTTATTTATGTAATATTTAAATTTATTAAATTATAAGACTCATAATATAATAAAATATCTAAATTTAAAATTCAAGATATTATATTATATTATCTGTATTAGAAATTTTAAATAAATTTAAATTTTTTTGAATAAACTTGATCTTTGAAAAAATAGTTAGATATTTTTTTTAATTTTTTGTTAGAATTTAAGAAATTTAGGAGTTTGTTGAATTTTGAATTTTTCAAATATTCTCTAACAACCTAAATTTGAATTCTAGTTAAGATATTTATTTTAAAATTTAATTTTATTTTAAATTTTAAAATTGAGATATTTTAGCTTACTTTCTAGATATTCCAGATCAGTTATTATTGTTTGTGTATATATTAATATACAAATTTTTTTTAACAAACCTATTATTTATTTGATCTAAATTGCTATGATTAACTTGTTGACAGATCCAATGATCTGATTTTAATCATAGTCCAATTGTCAATAGATCTTATAAATAATATGTAACAAGTAAATTTTTGCAATTTCTTTCATCTGTGTAAACCTAGTAACATGATAGGGCCCATCCAAATCTTTTGTCATCAATTGATGAACAGCTAGATGTTGCATATACAATATTTATCATTCGAGATCTTACACTATTATGTATGTCTAATGGTAAAAATCCATTAGGGATTTATCTCATTAGAAAAACAAACATGTTAGACCAACAATGAAGATTCGAAATTAAACTACAACTTAATAACAGAAAATAACATGGTTCAATATAAATTCATACACAATTCAGAAATTATAAACATATAGCAAGTAGGAATGACTAGTGAAAATACTAAAACATACAATCCTAAATAATTTCCAAGGTTTTCAACAAACTGATACAGTGTCCCGGTAGGCAAGAGTCAAAGTATCATTTATTGAATAGAGTTGTCAGCTCATCTAAAATAGAAACCATTCTAGCAACCTTTTATTCGATCAAAATAAGAATCAAACGTTGTCCCGGTAGGCGAGAGTCAAGGTTATTCTCATTTTATGAGCTTCCACCATTGTTTCATGTTTCATAAGTTTATCTCTAAGTAGTCACCGTAGGGGAGAGTCTAAATAGAGACGAAAACTCACAAAACACTTATCAAATGAAATCTTACGGTGTTAAATGTGTTCAACGAATAACCATCCATAGGGGGACGAAGTCTAGCGTCTCGAGGTTATATTGAAAACATTTAACTGTTGTAAGACCAACAATGGAGATCGAATATCTTAATAATAATCAAGCTCATTATTTAAAGTGAGTTGTATTTTCTTTGATTCTCTTTATTTAATTTATTTATTTTAAATATATATTTATTTAAAATTTCCAATTTAGAATGAAAAATTCTAAATATAAATTTTAATTTAATATTTATAAATTTTACTTAGATGGATATGAAAATAACATGAATTATTTCCATCTTAGTAATAATTTCCAATAAATATTTAGAAAAATATTCAATTTAAGTTGTTACAAAATTAATTTAAATTAATTTACAACTCAAATTTTATTTTCTATAAATATATATTGTATTTCAAAAAATTAAAGTATTCTAGGACACAATTTTCGAAAATGCATGTTAAAATAAAAAATTAATCCTGGAAAAATTATTCTAATTTAATGTTGGCCCAAAATTAATTTATAAAATTAATTTACAACAAAAAATATAATTTTCCTATTTAATTAAATATATAAGAAAAATTTCAAATATTTAAGTATGATGATGAAAATCAACTTAAATATTAATTTTATATTTAATTAAATACACTAGAAAAATACTTCAAGCAAAAAATATCATCTATCTAGATTTTCCTTTGACTAATTAATTCAATTTCTAATAATATACTTTAATTCAATTTATTTTAATTAATCATTAAATGAAAAAATTATTGATTTAAGTTGGTCCAAAATTAAAATAAATAATTTACAACTTTAATCTATTTTTCAAATAAAATTCAAAATTCCAGCATTTAAGAAATGCAATTTCGAAAATTGATTAATAAAATAAAGAAAAATATATTTTACTTCATTTATTTTAATTAATCATTAAATGAAAAAATCATTGATTTAAGTTGGTCTAAAATTAAAATAAATAATTTACAACTTTAATCTATTTTTTAAATAAAATTTGAAATTCCAGCATTTAAGAAATGCAATTTCGAAATTTGATTAATAAAATAAAGAAAAAATATATATTTCGAAAATTATTTAAATTTAGTTGAAAAAATAAATTTCAGCTAAAAATAATATTTAATTAAGTGTCATGAAAAAGAAATATTTAAGTATCATGATGAAAACCAACTTAGATATTTAATTTTCAAATTAATTAAATGTATTAAATTCAAGAAATAAATAATTAAGTGTAGAGAAGGCTTAATTATTAATCTCTAGTTTAATACTAGGAAAAAATATACTTAAAATAAATTGTACCAAAATTAATTATTTAAATTGAAAAACCGTGTTTTTGCAAATGTCAGTTGTATATAAGAAAATATAAAAACTGTAAGCGTTTGCAGCAGCAGAAAGTAATTCTGCTACAGCAAAACTGAACAGGCAGAATATAAAATATTTGCAGAAAAATAAATAACTTGACACAAGAGATTTAAACGTGTTTTTGCAAATCTCAGTTGTATATAAGAAAATATAAAAACTGTAAGCGTTTGCGAGAGAAAGTAATTCGCTACAAAGAAAACCGAACGTAATATAAAATATTTGCAGAAAAATAAATAACTTGACACAAGAGATTTATACGTGGTATCAGTGTTCTCACGAACACTCCTAGTCCACGGGGCCACGCCCAGAGAATGAAATCAATTAATAAAGTATCAAAATTACAAAGACAATTGACTTAAACAAGTTTAGACTCCCTCTAAAGTATTGCCGCAATCCTTTGTAATCCACTTTATGAATCTGACTTCTTGAAACACCTTCAAGCCCGAACTCCCTTCGTCTTTGAAGTGTGAGTGCTTACTTCCTCCCGAAGTAAGGCTTCAACAAGTCTTCTCCCGAAGACCAAGTGCTTACTTCCTCCCGAAGTAAGGCTTTATCAAGTCTTCTCCCGAAGACCAATCTCTTGTTCAGTCAAGTAGTTCTTCACAACCTCTAGGATAGAGTAAGAACAGAAATAGAACAACTAGAACCTAGATGAACAACTAGGCTCTCACAAAGCAAAGAAAGACTCTCTTCTCTCAAAAGATAAATGTAGAAAATGAATAATGGAAGAGGTCATTCGAATGGTTGCTCTCTAGGCTCTATTTATAGACCATAGAAACCAAAGAGGCAACCACAAGTTCGAATTAGCAGCTGAACAAAAACTTTCCAAAAGAAACACGATCTGCTACATCAGATTCGGATGCTGACGCAGCAGATCTGCCCAGAAACGGGAAACTTACTAAAATCGGGTCCGATCTTCTTTCAATGCTTGATTCCTGCCAAAAACAGATTAGATATTCTAATTGTATCAAGATACAATCGAAATCAATAAGGAAAAGGCAATAAACAAAGTTTCCCTTAAAAAGACAACTTTCCAAAAGAGAATTCCTTCTCTTTTGAGAAGTTTTCAACAAAGGAAAGTTCAGCTGAAAGTGCAACTTTCCAAACAAGGAAAAGGGCAACTACAATCCGAATTTATAAGGTAAGAAATCGAATATGAATGCACAACAATCTTACCATAAATGGAAAAATTATTTTGTCAACTAACTTGCCAAAAAAAAGACTTTACAATCTCCCCCTTTGGCACTTTAGATGAACAAAATAATTTTTAACACAAAGTACCTGCAAGATAAAGTTAGCCATAACAAATAACTACTCCCCCTGAGTAACACAATCGAAAACCATCAATAACTAAAGAAACATGCTAACTTTTAAACCAAATAGTTCACAGGTACCAAACACAACTCCCCCTGGAAAAAGGGTCTAGAGAAGATAAAAACAAATTGAATGCTCAATAAAATGCACATTAATTAAGAAATATTTTGACAACTAAATTGCCAAAAAAGGACCTAACAATCTCCCCCTTTGGCACTTTAGATAATCAAAATATTATTAATTAACAAACACCTACAAAACAAAGTTAGCAAAATAAACATAAAAGCTCCCCCTGAGAAGCACAACATTAAACCAAAATAAACAGCTAACTTTGACCAAAGATGAACACAAACACAAACACAAACACAAACCTCAACTCCCCCTAGACAGTTGAGTATACAATTACTCCCCCTTTTTGTTTATCTATAAGGGCCAAAGACAAAAAGAAATGAAAATATAGAAATATGTCCAACAAAAAGAAAGAAAACTTATGCCCCATAAAGCTTGATCAATGAGGACAACTGCTTGGACATCTCTTGCTGAACCTCCTCCATGGCAGCAAGACGATTGAAGCACCAAGAAGAGCATTTGAGGGGGCTTGTTTAGATTCCACCATTTTCCTTTTTGGGATGCCCTAGGTTCTTTGTTCTCACCATTTTGATCTGAAAGAGACAATGAACAGCAAACAAGCAAGAGAGACAAAGAAATAGAATCGGGTAGGTGGTGAGAGTGAATGACAAAAATTGGTTGAAATAAACATGGGAGAGTTTAGCAAAAAGGAAACCAATTTCAACATATTTGAGAAACCACCAGCCCACGATTACAAAAGGAAACTGCCCACACTCCTTGCAACTTCTTTCCCTTTTTTTTTAAAAAAAAAAAATAAAATAAAATAAAAGGAAACTAGAATTACCAACAATATTTCCAAAAATAAGTCAATCTTTCAAGATTAAAGACACATTACCATATAAAAGATCAATCTTTAAATGGAAACATATCAAAAATAAATCAAAGGAGAATGAATGTTGATACTTACCATTTAAGCACAAGATTTCCTTAACCCATGAAGCAAGTCACACGCCTCCCTCTTTTTTTTTTTAAATTAAAACCGAAAATAAAGTATAATGTGTACAATAAGTATATGTGATTCGAATCAAGCAAAGAAATCAAATATCATTGACAATTGACAAAGTAGAATACATGTTATGCTTTTAAGGAAAATAACTAATTAGTATCTCATGAAATAATCATACTTAATTGATGTTGAGGAAAAAGATATGCATGTTACTAAAAATTGTGAACTAGGATTATCAATTTAATTTTAATAGAGGAGACTTACAGATTTGAACACACTTGTCAGACATAAGTGTGTGCAGTGAAAATAGGATCATTGTCCTTGGCAAGATTTTTCATTTTTCGCCTTTTTCAATTTGATCCCGCAACTGGATGCTTTGACACCATACTGAAGGTAGCCCTTTTCTATGGTAGTGCATCCTCATCATAGTTGCTAATTACAATGTTCCAGCTTACTCAACAGATGGCTTTCACACCTCAGTATGGGTAGCTCTATTCCAGCAAGGGGCCTGACAAGACTGAAACAAAAATTGCTCAACTCTGTATAAGTACATTATTTAATCCTAGACACAAATAAAGAGTAACATGAACCTTTTAACACAACATCACAAAGTATGATCAGAATGAGATCCTAACTGATTATAATCCAAAAGCATAAACATGATTTGTCAAAATACAATGATAGGAGATTAAAAGCTAGAGAATAATCACATAACACTATTGTACAAAAATTATGAACATGATAAAATTAAACAATGCAAACTCCCAAAGACTTTCTGAGGGAGTCAAAGCGACTTGCATCTAGGGCCTTTGTGAAAATATCAGCTAATTGTTTTTCAGTATCAACATATTCTAATTGCAATGATTTATTCTCAACAAGTTCCCTGATAAAGTGGTGTCTAATATCAATGTGCTTTGTTCTAGAGTGTTGAACAGGATTTTTGGACATATTTATGGCACTAGTATTGTCACAAAAAATAGTCAAAACACCCAATTCAAACCCATAATCAATCAACATTTGTTTTAACCACAATAGTTGAGTACAACAACTGCCAACAGCTATGTACTCAGCTTCGGCAGTGGACAAGGAGATGGAATTCTTTTTCTTGCTATGCCAAGATACTAGATTATTCCCAAGAAAGAAACACCCTCCAGTTGTGCTCTTTCGATCATCAGCATTGCCTGCCCAATCTGCATCACTAAAACAAGCAAGATTTGAATTAGTATCTTTTGAGTACCAAATTCCATAATCAGGGGTGCTATTAACATATCTAATAATCCTTTTTACAGCTGATACATGAGATTCCATAGGATTACTTTGATATCTAGCACACACTCCCACACTGTAACAGATATCAGGACGACTAGCAGTTAAATACAAAAGACTTCCAATCATGCTACGATAGAATGTAGTGTCTACCTTTACTCCATTCTCATCTTTTGTTAATTTCAGTGTGGTGCTCATTGGAGTACTTACCTGCTTAGCCGATTCAAGGCCGAATTTCTTGACAAGGTTCTTAGCATACTTACTTTGAGATACAAATGTACCTCCTTCCATTTGTCTCACTTGAAGACCCAGAAAGAAATTAAGCTCACCAACCATGCTCATTTCAAATTCACTTTTCATTTGATCAACAAATACCTGCACTTCATGGTTAGATGTAGAACCAAAAACTATATCATCAACAACCACATTAGCTGATTCCAAAACAGTTTGAGTTCTCATGTTATAAACACGATAAGCTCTACTGTTTAAGGAATATCCAATACACACACCAACATCACTTTTAGCATCAAATTTACCAATATGCTCACGATCTCTATAGACATAACACACACATCCAAAAATATGAAAATGACTTACATTGGGGCGCTTACTTTTCCAGATTTCATAAGATGTTTTTGAGGTACCTGGACGAATAAACAATCTGTTTATTATGTAGCAAGCTGTGTTAATAGCTTCAGCCCATAAGCGCTTTGTCAACTTCTTGCTATTTAACATCACTCTTGCCATTTCCTGCAATGTTCGATTCTTCCTCTCAACAACTCCATTTTGTTGAGGAGTTTTGGGAGCTGAAAATTCATGAGTTATACCTGTAGACTTGCAAAAATCATCATACAGAATTTTCAAACTCCTTACCATGATCACTTCGAATTCGAACAATTTTCCCAATATTACAACCTTTCTCAACTCTTAATCTCAGACAAAGAGTTTTAAAGGCATCAAAAGTGTCAGATTTTTCTCTTAAGAAATCTACCCAAGTAAAACAAGAGAAATCATCAACACACACAAAGATATATCGTTTACCATTCAAACTTTCAACTTGGATTGGACCCATGAGATCCATGTGAAGCAATTCCAATACTTTTGAGGTATTGATATCAGACACAGGCTTGTGAGTGATTTTTAATTGCTTCCCAAGTTGACACGGTTCACACTTACCTTCACTTTCCTTACCAAGCTTGGGAAGACCTCGAACAATACCTGCATTAGACAATTTTTTCAGGTTTTTAAAATTAATATGCCCAAGCTTGGCATGCCACAGATCTGTGGTGTTGTTGATAGCTGAGTGACAAGTAAACACAGGGGTTAGAGTGTAACAGTTATCATTGGATCGAAATTCTTGCAAGATACATTCATTGTCATCATTCAGAACATAACAATGATCACTATCAAAAGAAACAGTAAACCCTTGATCACAGATTTGACTGATGCTAAGTAAATTAGCCCTCAGTCCTTCAACTAACATCACATTTTTCAGTCTAGGTAACCCTTCAAAATTTAGAGTTCCCATACCAACAACTTTACCAGCTAAGCCATTACCAAACGTGACCTCACCACATTGCATTGGTTTGATATTCATTAAAAAATCCTTGTCACCTGTCATATGTCTAGAACAACCACTGTCAAAATACCACATTTGAGAAGCAGCACTTTTATCAGAAAAACCAACTAGACATTTTTCTTTTTCAACCCATTTTTGTTTCAAAGCACTATGTTTCTTTTGAAAAAAATTCAAATTACCAAAATAATTTGTTTTAAACAAATTTTTCAACGTGAAACATTTAGGTCTGATATGTCCTTTTCTACCACAAAAATGACAAGTAGGAACAAATATTTTTACCTGAGATCTTACTATTTTTGAAAATTCTGGAGATTTTGCGACATCAGAAACAGCTCTTGCTACAACAGTCTGTGAAACTGTGGCAGCAAACTTTGTAGCCTCAGAATGATTCGTTGGAACACTAGATTTTACAAACTTTGTGACTCCAGAATTTTCCATTCCATTTGATCCAATGCCTGCGAAACCTCTTTGACATGCATTCTGTGCTTTTTCAAAAATAGAAGACCCAGGGTTAAGCATTTGAATATTTTTCTTAAAATTTTCAAGTTCCTTCTTTAAGAGAGTGATTTTTTCATCTTTATCACAAACATTTGTCTCATACTCTTTTATTTTCAGTTCACACATTTCAATTTGATGAGACAATTTTTTATTCAATTTATTCAACTCTCTATTTTCAGAAGCAACCTGAATCCATTTTTCATACATGACTTTGTTCGGTGGTATTATTCAGATATACCAATCTAGCTTTCACCTGTGAATCACACAACACATTAGACATAACAGAGGTTAGGGCAACATTTTCAGAATTATCTTCATCACTTTCGGTTTCATCATCACTCCAAGTGATATTGAAACTTTTCTTATTCTTTTTCAAAGTGTTTGCACACTCAGCTTGAATATGCCCAAAACCTTCACATTCCCTGCACTGAATTCCCTTTTTGTTAGAAACAGATGGTTTAATAAAAGTATTACCTTTTGAACCTTTCGAAATATTCTTTATTTCCCATCTTTTTCATATATTTCTGAAAATTCTTAATTAATACAGCAATCTCATCATCACATTCACTATCAGAATTTTCATTATCAGCAACTTTCAAAGCAATACTTTTACCTTTATCAGCAATGGATTTGGGTTTGTCCTTTTGTTTAATCTGTTGATTTAATTCAAAAGTACGTAAGGAACCCATCAATTCTTCCACCTTCATAGTGCTAAAATCTTTAGCTTCCTCCATTGCCAAAAGTTTAGTATCAAACCTTTCTGGAAGTACTCTAACAATTTTTCTCACAAGAACAGAATCATCAAGCTTTTCTCCAAGAGCAAAATATTCATTAGCAATGTCAGATAATTTTTCATAAAATTCAGTTAAAGTTTCATTATCAGACATTCTAAGCTCATCAAATTTAGTTTGAAGCATGATAAATCTAGATCTTTTCACATCAGAAGTTCCTTCAAACTGAGTTTGAAGGATCTCCCAAGCTTCCTTAGCAGAAACACAAGATGATATAAGTTTAATGTAACCCTCACCTACACCATTAAAGATAGCATGCAAGGCTTTGCTATTGTAGGCAGAAAGTTTATCATCTTCAATAGACCATTCCAGTTCAGATTTTATAGTAGTATTACCTGAAGAATCTGTCTCAACTGGAAGAGACCAACCTGAAAGAACCATTCTCCAAGCTTTCTCATCTTGAGATTTGATGAAGGCCCTCATTCTAACTTTCCAATAAGGATAGTTAGAGTCATTAAGCAACGGTGGTCTAGAAATAGAACTTCCTTCTGCAAAAAATGACATTTTAACACAAAAACGTTATAGGACCACACTAAGAGTTTAGTGTCCCGCTCTGATACCAATTGAAAAACCGTGTTTTTGCAAATGTCAGTTGTATATAAGAAAATATAAAAACTGTAAGCGTTTGCGACGAAGAAAAGTAATTTCGCTAAAGAAAGCCGAACAGCGAGAATATAAAATATTTGCGTAAAAATAAATAACTTGACACAAGAGATTTATACGTGGTATCAGTGTTCTCACGAACACTCCTAGTCCACGGGGCCACGCCCAGAGAATGAAATCAATTAATAAAGTATCAAAATTACAAAGACAATTGACTTAAACAAGTTTAGACTCCCTCTAAAGTATTGCCGCAATCCTTTGTAATCCACTTTATGAATCTGACTTCTTGAAACACCTTCAAGCCCGAACTCCCTTCGTCTTTGAAGTGTGAGTGCTTACTTCCTCCCGAAGTAAGGCTTCAACAAGTCTTCTCCCGAAGACCAAGTGCTTACTTCCTCCCGAAGTAAGGCTTTATCAAGTTTTCTCCCGAAGACCAATCTCTTGTTCAATCAAGTAGTTCTTCACAACCTCTAGGATAGAGTAAGAACAGAAATAGAACAACTAGAACCTAGATGAACAACTAGGCTCTCACAAAACAAAGAAAGACTCTCTTCTCTCAAAAGATAAATGTAGAAAATGAATAATGGAAGAGGTCATTCGAATGGTTGCTCTCTAGGCTCTATTTATAGACCATAGAAACCAAAGAGGCAACCACAAGTTCGAATTAGCAGCTGAACAAAAACTTTCCAAAAGAAACACGATCTGCTACATCAGATTCGGATGCTGACGCAGCAGATCTGCCCAGAAACGGGAAACTTACTAAAATCGGGTCCGATCTTCTTTCAATGCTTGATTCCTGCCAAAAACAGATTAGATATTCTGATTGTATCAAGATACAATCGAAATCAATAAGGAAAAGGCAATAAACAAAGTTTCCCTTAAAAAGACAACTTTCCAAAGAGAATTCCTTCTCTTTTGAGAAGTTTTCAACAAAGGAAAGTTCAGCTGAAAGTGCAACTTTCCAAACAAGGAAAAGGGCAACTACAATCCGAATTTATAAGGTAAGAAATCGAATATGAATGCACAACAATCTTACCATAAATGGAAAAATTATTTTGTCAACTAACTTGCCAAAAAAAAGACTTTACATAAATAATTAATTTCACAATGTATAATATTTTCCTATTTAATATTAGAAATAATAAGTAGTCTAGAAATAACTATCTACAAAATATCTTATTTGACTAAGTATCTTTTCCACAAAATTTGAAAAAATATCTAATTTAAGTTGTATTAGAAAAAATCTAGAACTTAAATATTTTTCAAATTTAAATTTAATTAAATATCAAAAATTAAGTTGTAACAACTTAATTTGAAAATATTCCATTTTAAGTTAATATTCGAAAAGATATTAACTTAAAAAATATCTAAAATATTCTATTTTAAGTTAATATTCGAAAAGATATTAACTTAAAGAAATATCTAAAGAATCTTAATAACTAATACCTAAAATTCCTCAACTTAATTTTGAAATTTGAAATTCAAAAGATATTCAGATTTAAGTTGGTTAGTTGTAGATAACTAAATATCAACTTGAATAGGAATATTTAATGAAAAATTTAAATTAAGCTCCAGAAAGAATCTAGATGGTTATAATTCTATATTTAATTAAATACAAGAAAATACATATAGTTTAGCTTAGAATAAAAAATTCTTTAAACTATAATTTTCTTAAATTAATTTCAAAATAAATGAAATTAATTATGTTGCTAATCAATTTTATTAGGTTAAACTAGTTTAATTAACCTAGTACAGTTATTCAAATCAGGCAAATGGGCCTTCACAATTGGGGTGGTTCATGTGAGGGGGTGCTGGGTTCAGTATGTCGTACCCACTACTATGGCTCCCAACTCTCACACAAGGCCCAAAAGAGAGGAATTTAACCAATGAACAACTGTTATTAATTGACTAAGCCCAAAAACTAAATGGGCCTAAATAAAATCTATCAAGAACTATGACATTTTATTTAGCAACAACAACCTATATGCATCTATAATCAAATTAAACACATAGGCTCACACAGGCACACTTTGGATGGGTCCTATCATGTTGCTAGGTCATACACAGATGAAAGAAGATTGTAAATATACCTGTTACAAATTATTTACTTGACCAAGGGAGCCATCAGATCATTAGATCTGGCAAAAAGTAATCATGGCTATTTGCAATCAAGTAATAATAGGTTTTGAAAACTTACAAACAAGCTAAAACACATACTCCTGCAACAAGGTTAGCTGGATAGTTGGATGTAGGATTTATTTAATTTTAAATTAAATAATTAATTTCGAAATAATTAATTAAATAAAATAAAATATTTATTTTCGAAAAAATTAAAATAAAATAAAAAATTTCGAAAATTTTTTAAAAAAAAATTAAATTTAAAATTAAACCTACAATTTTGAAAAATTAGGTTTCAACCAACCTAAGTATCATTTCAAAATTTGCTAACTACTTTTAAAATTTAAATGTTATTTTATAAATAAAAATTAAATAAAAAATTAGAAAAGATAAAAGAATATCTTTTTCAGATTTTAAATGTAATTTAAATAAATAAAATAACAAAATTTAAAAGTTAGCAAAATATCTTATATCTATTTAAAATTACATGATTATAGTTATCTTATTTTAAATTTAAATAAGGTCAAATTATTTAAAAAAAAAAAATTAATTTAAAATATTTAAAATCTGACCTTAAATTTAAAAATAAGATAAGATATAATCAAATTTAAAAATAAGATAGATTATTAAGCAAATAAGATAGATACTAACTATTTTTAAATTCAAATTACACTAATATCTTGAATTAAATTTAAAAAATATTAAATTAATTCATAATGATAATCAGAATTGAATTAGAAATAGTAATAGTATAAATATAGAATACACAAAAAATCGGAAGTTAATTCCATGAAAAAGCATGAAAAATCGAAGAAAAACGAAAAAAAATTGCGAGCTGTACGGACAGTTTTCGCGATCGCAGGAAAATTTCAGCACAACTCCGATTTTTTTCGAATCTTCAAGAAATCATAACTAATTCAAATTAAATCGAAATTGAGATCTGTAAAAAAGTAACTTGCTTAATTTTTTCCATACTATCCAATAAAAATAATTCCAGAAATAGATATTCAATTATTTTTAACAAAAATTCACAAACACCAATCAATCATCAAATAACACTCAATACAACATGATACCATCCAAAAACAGACAAACAATCGTTTTAAAGTCCAAATTTCTTGCAAGTAAATTAATTACCATGGCTCTGAGGCCAGTTGTTGGAATTTATTTTACCAGGATCTTAGATTTACTCACAAGTATGTTGATTAACACCCTAAATATGAACTTTCTAAAACGATCAAATAAACACGTATAAAGTTAAAGAAACCTTACATTGGTTGCAGCGGAATAATATGACTCCTTCCGTTCAGATATCTAGCCCTTGATTCCTTTGTGTAGCAGAGCATTATCAATATCTGAACCTGGATCTCTTTCTCTGAATCTTTGATCCTGAAACTCCTTCTTGCTGAAAGTCTTTCTTCACGATCTTCCTCACTATGATTGAGGTATCACTTGGTGTGTGTGGGCACTACTCATACACTAAGGATTTTGAAATTTCAATGAAGAAGAGAGAGAGTGGGTTCGGCCAAAGATAGGGAGAGAGAGAGGCTCAGGTTTTTTTGAATCAGAAGTGTCAGAAGAAAAGTGTAATTTTCCTAAAGCCTTCACTATCTATTTATAGCATTCCACTAGGGTTAGGTTTGAATTATTTGGCATTAAAATAATGAAAATATCAGAGGGAAAAACCCTACAAAAGTGGCCGGCCCTACATAGTGGATTTGGGCCTCACTTTTTGCAATTTTGCAGTTTTATCTTTTCTGCATCTGATTTTCTCAAAAACGCCAATTTTCTAATTCAACCATTTAAATGCCAATTCTAACTATTTAATAACTATAAATAATTATTAAATAATATTGTCATTTATCATATTTATTAATTGAACCACACAAGTATCATAATTAACAAATATGCCCCTATTAACTCTTTCTTTACAATTTCGCCCTTACTTAGTGAAAAATTCACATATAGACATAGTCTAATTTGAGAATTATAATTGATTAATCAAAACCAATTATATGAGTCTTACAAGCAATATTATCTCAACTAGTGCGGGTACCATAGGTCTATATAACCGAGCTTCCAATAAGTAGATCAAGAATTTAGCACTAAAATTCACTAACTTATTAATTCTTCGTTGAATCCACACATAGAACTTAGAATTGCACTCTCAGTATATAGAATGCTCTATATGTTCCACCATGTAGATGCATCATTAGTTATCCATTGTTATAATCCTAATTTGATCACTGATCCTCTATCTGAATGATCTACACTGTAAAGGGATTAAATTACCGTTACACCCTACAATGTATTTATTCCTTAAAACACTTGACCCCGTATAAATGACATTTTAGCTTATGTGAAATGAGTACTCCACCATTTATGTTTGTTTGGTCAAGCTCGAAGGAGATCATCCTTTGCTTACTATTCGCCAAATAGAAGCTATAGATTCCATGTTTATGATAGCGCTCCCACTCAATTGCACTACCGTGTTCCCAAAATGTACGTATCACCCTGACCTAAAAGTAGGCTTAACTAACAAATCAAAGAACACGAATAGCCTTTCAAGATTGAGCCTTATCATATCAGGATTAAGATCATTTGATCTAGGATCAACTAGGCGATATTGACTTGAATAGATATTACGGTAAGTTTAATAAATCTAAGTCAAAGTTCAATATCGCTCCCTTCCGATGCATACTCCATGCATCCAACCTGAGCTTTACTTTAACCAATGTTCTGGAAAGAACATAGCACTTCTCCAAATGCAAGTAAACTCTGTTGTAGATTATCATATCAGCAAAACCCTATGTCGGATAAATCTAGGAAACTTTATTCACATAGTCATGTTTACTTTCCAATGTGTTGACGGCACAATAAACAGGATCAAGTATGTGAAAAGGGTTTCAGATGAATTCATACATTATGTACATATAATCATGAAATAAATCATGTGAACCATGCAACATTAAATGTTATTTCTGATCTATATTAATAAGTAAATCTGATTATATTGAAATGAGTTTTATTTAGGGCATAAAACCCAACAGATACGTACATTTTGGAAACATGATAGTGCAAATAAGTGGGAGCGCTAAACATAGATATGGAATCTATAGATTCTATCTGGACATAGAAGTGAAATGATGATTTCCTTCGAGCTTGGCTTAATAGAGATAAATGGAAGAGCTCTTATTTTAGTAATTATATTAGTTTACTAAAATATCATTTATAGGAAGCTAAGTGTTTTAAGGATAAAATGTTGATGGAATATTATTTTACCAGGATCTTAGATCTACTCACAAGTATGTTGTTTAAACACCCTAAATATGAACTTTCTAAAACGATAAATTAAACACATATAAAGTTAAGAAAACCTTACATTGATGCAGTGGAATTAATGTCTCCTTCCACTCAGATCTCTAACCCTTGAATCCTTTCTGTAGCAGAGTATAATCAAGATCTGAGCCCGAATGTCCTTCTTCTTCAAGTTTGATCCTTCACAGTCTTCCAATCTATGATTGAGTTACTGCTTGCTGTGTGTGGGCACTTACTCTTTCACTAGGTTGAAATTTATCAAGGAGAAAAGAGGAGTGAGGGTTTCGGCCAGGTATAGAAAGTGGGGAAGGCTCAGTTTTTCTGAAGAGAGAAATTTCTGTCAGAAAGATGATCTGAAAACTTGTGATTTGACTGAGCCATCACTTTCTATTTATAGGCAACTACTAGGTTTAGGTTAGGAATTATTTGGCATTTAAATAATGAAAATATTAATTTGAAATCCCACAATAAGTGGCCGGGCATGGTGTTGTATTGGGTCTCACTTGATTTTGCAGTTTTATCAAATTTTATCTCTATTTTCTCAAAAACGCCAATTTTCCAATTCTAACCTTTTAAATGCCAAAACTAATTATTTAATAACTAAAATACATTATTAAATAATATTGTCATTTAATTTAATTATTAATTAGACATATAAAGTCCATTAATAAATAAATAAACCTAGAAACTCTTTTCTTTACAATTTCACCCCTGCTTAGTGAAAATTCATAAAATTAGACATAGTCTAACTTTAGAATTATAATTGATCAATCACGAATCAATTAATGAGTCTTACAAGCAGAATGTTCTCAACTAGAATGGGGACCATGGATCTATATGCTGTGTAACACCCTAACTACCTTAGGCGTATTACGTGATTTTTAAACGTACTGTGCAGCTCGTTGCTAATCAACGAGGTTTATGGAAAAACGTGATTAATTAAAATTTTGCTTTTTGATTAAACTTGTAAAACATATTACAAAAGACTCGGGATCCCGATTATAAAAATATTTACAAAAAGTTTCACTGTTTAACTATTACATCAAAATAAAAGTCGTCTAACGACAGTTACAAAAATTCAGCCTTGCTGTCCCGAGGATCGTACGCTCCAGGCCTAACCGCCCCGACATGTACAATCTCATAAGCTCGCTCACGGTCCATCAGCTACAGCCTTGCCTTTACCTACACATGAACATAAACTGTGAGTCGACAGACTCAGTAAGAAAAGCATAATAATATCATACATAATACTAACTGCCGTGTCCAACACGATACTGAGTCCCGCTACTGCCATGTCCAACATGGTACTGAGCCACTACTGCCATGTCCAACATGGTACTGAGTTTTGAACGTTCATAGGGACGGTACTATTGACAAGTATCCTCCTGATCGGTCGAACCGGTCATACTCCGGCTGCTGGTCATACTCCAGCCTGTACCGACGGGATAGGTCAATAGTACTGAACCACCAACCAAATGTCAACCTGATCGGTCGAACCGGTCATACTCCGGCTGCTGGTCATACTCCAGCCTGTACCGACGTGACAGGGTTGGATGGTTCGAAGCCTATATACATAACTAATGTAAACTAGCAGGCTTCCTACATGCACGCTAAACATGTAATCTACATATGCATACTGTTATACTAATCTTACCTGGATTCCGATTTCAGGTGTGTCGGTCAACCTGACTGGAACTGAAGCTGAGCGGCGGACATCGGCTCCTAAACCATAAAAATCACAACGCTATAAGTGACACGCTAAATCACTTCCCGGGGACTAAAACTTGGAACTAAAAGTTTCCCTATCGATAAAAAGCATGGCAATACCCCTAAAAACCTAAAAACGAGGAAAACTAGGGTTCGGAAAAATTCCCCAACCAAGCATCGGTTGCCCAACCGAATTCGTTCTGGGAATTACTGAACCCTCATCCGGAATTCCGGATGCACAACCGGAATTCCGATTCCTCGCAGGCAGCCAACTAAAATTCTCATAACTTGACCAATTCAACCCCAATTGGTCCCAAACTTTCCAGACCTGTTCTAAACTATCCCTAGAACAAATCCAAGGCATCAAAACCACCCAGAAAACACATATACAAAAATCACCATTAAAGACCAAGCTTTGAGTTCCAAAACTCAAACTTGGTTAAATCCACTAACATGCATCCCAACCTAGTTAATTCTACTCAACTAAGCAAGAATAAGCTTCTGAAAACACACAAGAACATCCAGCAACTTCACAGAAACAAAATGAACAATTTCTTTCAAAAATTCATAACTTTTTCACATAAGCATTTAACCAACTAGAACAAGGATTCAAGCATGCTATACAATCTCATTAAACCTAATTATTTCAACATTTAAACAAAGAACAACAACAATAATAATCAGCAGCAACAACATCAAAGATTCAAGCATGCAACACCCATTTTCATCATAAATTTCAAGAAAACAAAGTAAGAAATTAAAGCCAAGAAATACCTCAATGAAAATTCACTTTGATCTAGCTAAACCACTTGAAATCACCAAGCAAAACCCAGCCCTTGCACAGCCAAGCCTTGGCCGAAAAGAGGGAGAGAGAGAGAGCTTGAGTGTTTTGAAAATTCCTTTTAAATTTGACTAAGTGTTGAATTTTAAGAAAAGAAGAATATAAATCACATTACTCATTTTATTTCAGCCATGTAATAATAAAATAAACATTTATTTTTCCATTTCATAAAGCCACAAAAGACAAAACACTAATGGGGCAAAAAGACCATTTTGCCCCTCC
Organism: Cannabis sativa; assembly: GCF_029168945.1. NCBI lineage: Eukaryota > Viridiplantae > Streptophyta > Magnoliopsida > Rosales > Cannabaceae > Cannabis > Cannabis sativa. Next base: position 38,296,388 of record NC_083606.1, on the reverse strand, counting down.
ACCATAAAATCACATAAATCATACTAAAGGGGTATTTTTGGGAAATTCTAAATTCCCGGCCATTCCCGACATTCCCAATGTCTAAAACCCGTCCCCAAATTACTAACATACTAAGTTGTGATTTCTACTGAGCCAAACGCCGAGTTCCAAAATACCGGACACCGGAAATGCAAAATATGCAAGCTACTGAATAACATAAATAAAAGTATCATAAATTATTTAAATAGCTATAAATAATTTCATAATTAAACATAAACAACTGCTAATTTCCAAATTAACTAAGCGGGCTTTACAACTATTCCCCCCTTAAAAGGATTTTGTCCCCGAAATCTAACCTGAATAACTCTGGATATTGAGCTCTCATATCTGACTCTAGCTCCCAGGTGGCTTCTTCCACCTTACTGTTTCTCCAGAGAACCTTGACCAATGCTATGGTCTTATTCCGAAGGACTTTATCCTTTCTATCCAGGATCTGCACTGGCTGTTCCTCATATGACATGTCTGGCTGAAGCTGAAGACTCTCATAACTGAGTATATGAGAGGGGTCTGAAACGTATTTTCTCAACATTGAGACATGGAATACGTTGTGCACTGCTGATAAGGCTGGAGGCAATGCTAACCGATATGCCACTTGACCTATCTTCTCGAGAATCTCGAAAGGTCCTGTAAATCTAGGGCATAACTTGCCTCTTTTCCCGAAATGTTTAATCCCCTTCATCGGAGATACCCGTAAAAATACATGTTCCCCTACTTGGAACTCAACATCTCTGCGTTTCGGATCTGCGTAACTCTTCTGTCTGCTCTGTGAGGCAAGCATTCTAGCTTTTATCTTTTCTATTGCCTCATTGGTCCGCTGAACTGACTACGGACCTAGGTATTTCCTCTCCCCTGTCTCATCCCAGTGGATAGGGGATCTACATTTCCTACCGTACAACAGTTCATAGGGAGCCATCCCTATCGTACTCTGATAACTGTTGTTGTACGAAAATTCTATCAACGGTAGATATTTACTCCATGAGCCTTCAAAGTCCATAACACATGCTCTCAACATATCCTCCAATATCTGAATTGTCCTTTCGGACTGACCATCTGTCTGAGGATGGAATGCTGTACTGAATTTTAGCTTTGTACCCATTGCCCGTTGCAAACTTTGCCAAAATTTGGAGGTGAATTTCGGATCCCTGTCCGAAACTATAGACTTCGGTACCCCGTGAAGTCTCACTATCTCTCTGACGTACAGTTCTGCCAACTGATCCACTGTGAACGTTGTTCTAACCGGCAGAAAATGAGCAGATTTCGTAAATCGGTCCACCACTACCCAGATGGAATCATACATACCCGTGGTCCTAGGTAACCCGACCACAAAATCCATCGTAATATCCTCCCATTTCCATTCTGGTAGGGTTAGAGGCTGCAACAACCCTGCTGGTCTCTGATGTTCAGCCTTAATCTGCTGACAAGTGAGGCATCTCGATACGAATTCTACCAAATTCTTCTTCATACCGCTCCACCAGAAGTACGGTTTCAAATCTTGGTACATCTTAGTGGTGCCGGGATGCAGAGAATATGGAGTAGAATGAGCCTCCTCAAAGATCTCATTTCTAAGTTCCACACTGTTCGGAACACAAACCCTGGCTTTATACAAAAGCATCCCACTGTCTGACACTGAAAAGTCTTTGGCTTGACCAGCCAATACCTCATCTCGGATTTTCACTAACTCCGGATCTGTCATCTGAGCGACCTTTATTCTTTCCAACAGATCAGATTGCAGCGTTAAGTTGTGAAGCTGACCTACCACAAACTCAATGCTGGATCTAACCATATCCTCTGCTAGCTGAGGTGAGATCTGAACCATGCTAGCTACTTGCCCGGGACCCTTTCTGCTCAGGGCATCGGCCACTACATTGGCTTTTCCGGGATGATAGAGGATCTCACAATCGTAATCCTTCACTAATTCCAACCAACGCCTTTGTCTCATGTTCAAATCTTTTTGAGTAAAGAAATACTTGAGACTTTTATGGTCGGTAAAGATCTCACACTTCTCCCCATAAAGGTAATGCCGCCAAATCTTCAGTGCAAAAACCACTGCGGCCAATTCTAAATCATGAGTCGGGTATCGCTGTTCATAATCCTTTAACTGACGGGAGGCATAAGCGATGACCCGATCGGCTTGCATCAACACACACCCCAAACCCTGTTTGGATGCGTCACAGTAGACTACGAACTTCTCCTTGTCCGTAGGCAAAGCTAGTACCGGAGTAGTAATCAATCTCTGTTTCAGCTCCTGAAAACTAGCTTCGCATTTATCTGACCAGATAAATCGCTGATTCTTCTTTGTAAGCTCGGTTAGGGGCATTGAGATTTTGGAGAACCCCTCCACGAACCTACGGTAGTACCCAGCTAATCCCAAGAAGCTTCTGATCTCTGTCACTGTCTTCGGTCTCGGCCAATCCCTAACGGATTCAATCTTCCCGGGATCCACCTTGATCCCATCTTTACTCACAATGTGCCCTAGGAAGGACACCTGAGACAACCAGAACTCACATTTCTTGAACTTGGCGTAAAGTTTATGTTCTCGAAGTCGTTGCAGTACCATCTGAAGATGTAACTCATGCTCCTCTTCTGATTGAGAGTACACGAGGATGTCATCGATAAACACAATCACACAGATATCGAGGAAATCCTTGAATACTCTATTCATCAGGTCCATGAATGCTGCAGGAGCATTGGTTAGTCCGAATGACATAACCAGAAACTCGTAATGTCCATACCTAGTACGGAATGTCCTCCTCTCGGATTCTCAACTGATGATAACCCGAGCGGAGATCAATCTTAGAAAAGACCGTCTTCCCCTGAAGCTGATCGAACAAGTCATCGATCCTAGGTAATGGATATTTATTCTTCACCGTCAGCTTGTTCAACTCTCTGTAGTCGATGCACATCCTCATAGATTCATCCTTCTTCTTGACGAACAAAACCGGGGCTCCCCAGGGTGACACACTGGGCCGAATGAACCCTATGTCAAGCAACCCTTGGAGCTGAGTCTTTAATTCCTTAAGTTCAGCTGGAGCCATCCTATACGGGGCTTTGGAAACCGGATCCACCCCTGGTGCCAAGTCAATCACGAAATCAATCTCCCGCTGAGGTGGTAACCCTGGAAGTTCTTCGGGAAAAACGTCCAAAAATTCCCGAACCACTCTGATGTCCTCTGGCCGAATGGTGTCTGGCCGAGTGGTGTCCACCACCACGGCCAGAAACCCTAAGCACCCGCCGTGCAACAATTCTCTCGCTGACATAGCCGAGATCACCGGGATCCGAGATCCCTGAACTGAACCCACAAATACAAACGGTTCTTCACTTTCCAGTTGGAAGACCACCATCTTCCTTTTACAGTCAATGCTCGCCGAATATTTAGATAGGAAATCCATTCCTAAAATAATATCAAATTCGACTAAGCTCATCTCTATCAGATCAGCCCTTAACTCTCTACCATCTATCCTGATCGGCATAGACCTAATCCACCTATTGGAGATAACCAATTCTCCGCCAGGTAACAGGGTTCCAAACCCTGATTCATATCTATCAAAGGGTCTACCCAACTTACTAAAGACTCTGGCCGCCACATACGAATGTGTAGCCCCAGAATCAAACAGCACTGAATATAGTGAGTTGTTAACAGAAAGCTGACCTGTGACTACTGATGGGCTGGCATCTGCATCAGCCTGCGTGATAGCGAATACCCTGGCTGGAGTGGGTATCGCTGGAGCTCTCGGTGCCTCTGGTCGGAGCTGGGGACATTCCCTCTTGAAGTGTCCGGGCATGCCACAATGAAAGCATCCCTGACCTTTGCATTCACCCCGATGGTGCCTCTTGCAGATAGGGCACTCGGGATAGGAGAATCGGGTCTCAGTACCACCAGGACGACTCCCTCCGTTGCGGTTCCCCGGAACCTCTTGTTCGACTCGAGCCGCCGAAGCGGTGGGTGCCCTCTTCCTCCGATCAATGGCCGAACCACTACTCCCCTGCTATGCTTTGATGCAGGAGGGGTAGGAGCTCCGCCACTAACCGGAGTACTGGCTGATTCTGACATGCACCCCACTGCGCCCTCAGCTCGCAGTGCCTTCTCCACCATCTGAGCATAGGTGGTGCTGTCGTCTGTGGTGATCATCAGGTCATGCCTGATCTTGGGATTCAACCCGTCCAGATACTTCTCCTTCTTGCTGAAGTCGGTTGGCACAATTCCCGAGGCTAACCTCGCCAACCGGTCAAACTGAGTAGTATACTCAGTGACGCTCATGTTCTCCCGCTGGGTCAAGTGAACGAACTCTTTCCTCTTGGCGCTTCTGACCGCCTCATTATAGTACTTTGCGTTAAAGAGTTCCTGGAACCTTTCCCAGGTCATGGTGGTGACGTCATGAATCTGAGACACCATGTCCCACCATACCAGGGCGTCCTCCTGGAACTGAAACGTGGCGCACACCACTCTGTCATTACCGGTGACACCCATGAAGTTCAGGATTCTGGTAATCACCGTCAGCCACTGCTCGGCTTTCATTACATCCGGACCTCCCAGGAATACCGGAGGTGCTTGCTTCCGGAACCGCTCATACAATGGTTCCAATCTATGGGCCGCCACCACTATCTCGGCACAGGCGGCGGGGGGCGGTGCCACTGGAACTATGGGCACAGGAACTGCAGGAGCACCCTGCTGTCTCAACCTCTGAATCTCGAGGTCTTGCTCTTCGATCCGGGCTTGCATCTCCGCAAACCGCAACTCCCAATTCGGGGCTCCCTGATCGGCTGGGGGAGCCTGGGCAGCCTGTGGCGGGTTCTCATCACCCCGGCCACGAGCCCTGCCTCGGGGACCTCTACCTCGGCCCCTAGCAGGTGGGGGAAACTGAGCTCCCTGACCTTGATTCGACCCCACTGAGTTGCCCTGACTCCTAGTGGTCCGCCTGGCGTCCATCTGATTAGAACCGCCTGCGAAACCACGAGTTGGCATATCAGGTCGTATTCAAGGAGAGCTTACTAATGCCGCTTAATTTGGAAATTAAAAACGAAACATGCGCCTATTCTACTATCAGGCTACTAACATGCTTCCTAACAGGCTTTTCTTTTTTCATAACTGAATAAAATAAACTACTAAAGCAATAAAGGCTTACTGAACCGTGAACCGAGCTAACTGCTGATGATGATTGTACATGTCGTGACGATCTTCGGAAGACAACCTGGCGGCTCTGATACCAAATTGTAACACCCTAACTACCTTAGGCGTATTACGTGATTTTTAAACGTACTGTGCAGCTCGTTGCTAATCAACGAGGTTTATGGAAAAACGTGATTAATTAAAATTTTGCTTTTTGATTAAACTTGTAAAACATATTACAAAAGACTCGGGATCCCGATTATAAAAATATTTACAAAAAGTTTCACTGTTTAACTATTACATCAAAATAAAAGTCGTCTAACGACAGTTACAAAAATTCAGCCTTGTTGTCCCGAGGATCGTACGCTCCAGGCCTAACCGCCCCGACATGTACAATCTCATAAGCTCGCTCACGGTCCATCAGCTACAGCCTTGCCTTTACCTACACATGAACATAAACTGTGAGTCGACAGACTCAGTAAGAAAAGCATAATAATATCATACATAATACTAACTGCCGTGTCCAACACGATACTGAGTCCCGCTACTGCCATGTCCAACATGGTACTGAGCCACTACTGCCATGTCCAACATGGTACTGAGTTTTGAACGTTCATAGGGACGGTACTATTGACAAGTATCCTCCTGATCGGTCGAACCGGTCATACTCCGCCTTCGGTCATACTCCACTCGTACCGACGGGATAGGTCAATAGTGCGAACCACCAACCAAATGTCAACTTTGATCGGTCGAGCCGGTCATACTCATTCTTGGTCATACTCCGGCTGTACGGCGTGACGGGGGTTGGATGGTTCGAAGCCTATATACATAACTAATGTAAACTAGCGGGCTTCCTACATGCACGCTAAACATGTAATCTACATATGCATACCGTTATACTAATCTTACCCGGATTAGATTTCGTGTGTGCGGTCAACCCGACCGGAACCGAAGCCGAGCGGCGGATTACTGGCTCCTAAACCATAAAAATCACAACGCTATAAGTGACACGCTAAATCACTTCCCGGGGACTAAAACTTGGAACTAAAAGTTTCCCTATCGATAAAAAGCATGGCAATACCCCTAAAAACCTAAAAACGAGGAAAACTAGGGTTCGAAAAAATTCCCCAACCTAAGCAGACGGTTGCCCAACCGAATTCCGGTTACGGGAATTACCGAACCCTCATCCGACTCGGATGCACAACCGAATTCCGGTTCCTCGCAGCAGACCAACTAAAATTCTCATAACTTGACCAATTCAACCCCAATTGGTCCCAAACTTTCCGGACACTGTTCTAAACTATCCCTAGAACAAATCCAAGGCATCAAAACCACCCGGAAAAACACATATACAAAAATCACCATTAAAGACCAAGCTTTGAGTTCCAAAACTCAAACTTGGTTAAATCCACTAACATGCATCCCAACCTAGTTAATTCTACTCAACTAAGCAAGAATAAGCTTCTGAAAACACACAAGAACATCCAGCAACTTCACAGAAACAAAATGAACCATTTCTTTCAAAAATTCATAACTTTTTCACATAAGCATTTAACCAACTAGAACAAGGATTCAAGCATGCTATACAATCTCATTAAACCTAATTATTTCAACATTTAAACAAAGAACAACAACAATAATAATCAGCAGCAACAACATCAAAGATTCAAGCATGCAACACCCATTTTCATCATAAATTTCAAGAAAACAAAGTAAGAAATTAAAGCCAAGAAATACCTCAATGAAAATTCACTTTGATCTAGCTAAACCACTTGAAATCACCAAGCAAAACCCAGCCCTTGCACAGCCAAGCCTTGGCCGAAAAGAGGGAGAGAGAGAGAGCTTGAGTGTTTTGAAAATTCCTTTTAAATTTGACTAAGTGTTGAATTTTAAGAAAAGAAGAATATAAATCACATTACTCATTTTATTTCAGCCATGTAATAATAAAATAAACATTTATTTTTCCATTTCATAAAGCCACAAAAGACAAAACACTAATGGGGCAAAAAGACCATTTTGCCCCTCCACCATAAAATCACATAAATCATACTAAAGGGGTATTTTTGGGAAATTCTAAATTCCCGGCCATTCCCGACATTCCCAATGTCTAAAACCCGTCCCCAAATTACTAACATACTAAGTTGTGATTTCTACTGAGCCAAACGCCGAGTTCCAAAATACCGGACACCGGAAATGCAAAATATGCAAGCTACTGAATAACATAAATAACAGTATCATAAATTATTTAAATAGCTATAAATAATTTCATAATTAAACATAAACAACTGCTAATTTCCAAATTAACTAAGCGGGCTTTACATGCTGAGCTTCCAATAAGTGAACCAAATTTACCAAGTAAATTCCTACTTATTAATTCTTCGTTGAATCCACTCTTAGAACTTAGAATTGCACTCTCAGACTTATATAGAGCATATTGTATGTTCCACGATATCAATATGCTATCTCATTTAACCATTGTTATAATCTTATTGTGATTTAAAGATCCTCTATATAGATGATCTACATCGAGATGAGATTTCTTTACCGTTCTCACCCCTCAATGTATTTTGCCCCTTAAAACACTTAGCTACCTGTAAATGGTGTTTAGTGATCTAATAATTAGTCAGTTAAACAAAGAGCTCATCCATTTACTTCTATTTGCTAAGCTCGAAGGGAATCATCACTTGACTTCTATACACCAGTAGAAGCTATAGATTCCATATTTATGTTCAGCACTCCCACTCAATCATACTATCATGTTCCCAAAATATACGTATCACCCTGACCCAAAAGTAGGCTTAACTAATAAATCTAAGAACATGAATAGCACTCCTGAGTTGAGCCTAAGCATATCAGGATTTAGATTCTTTTAATCTTAAGATCAACTACTGATATTGACTTGGAAAGATATGTATAACGGTAAGTTTGTAATATCTTAACTTAGTTGCAATATCGGTCCAGTCCAATGTATACTCCATACATTCGAAACTAGTATACTTTACTAATGTCCTGGAAAGAACATAACACTTACTCCAAGTGTAAGTACACATTATCGCTGATTATCACATCAGTGTAAATCCAATAACACTGATGAAACAGGGACCAAGTCTTTTGATTCATATGATCACAATCACATTCCACTGTGTTGACGATACTGTAATTGTGAATAAACATATGATCTGGATTTAACTGATTTTGTGTGTATGAATGTAATAAACATATTAAACATATTAAACCATTAGCATGTAAAATTCATACAAACATCAATCACTTCAAATTTCTTATATTGATAACTAATCAGATTGTAAAGAGTTTTATTTAGGGCATAAAACCCAACAAACTCCCACTTGCACTAATATAAAACAAACTGTGCAAATAGGTCAATCTGATGTCTTGATTTTTAGATCAAGTGTAGTATATTTGAATCCACCCAAACATCTGGAAACTAGTTCATAAAAACTCTTATGAAACATCCTTTACTATATGCTTTACTTATCAAGGGATACTGAAATCTTTGCTGTTTTAAAAGTACATCTGAATTAACAGAAGACATCTCTCTCATATTTTAAAATATGTAATTGAGATAATACAGTGTAGACTTTTCTTCAGTGATATAACTTTCTTGGATTTCGAATACACAAAGTTATAATTCTTCTCTGGTAGAGCTTGAATTATTATACAATAATTCCTCCACCCCCAAAGTAAGCACCATCTTATAGAAATCGAAATTAGATGGTGAGATACAAGGATAACTGATACACAGTTCCTTAATATCTAACATATAGATCACTTTCATAAATCTTTCTTGAATATCTTCTAATGTTCCCTATTTGATTACATCTCAGATAGCTCCCACTCAATAGCAGATGTCTGGTTAAATGTTTAACCTCTGATTGTTTAGAGAGTTACCTAGTTGTGACTTTTGTATTAGTCTGAAACTTTAAGTTAAGACTAAGTCATCAACATAGCAGACTAGTATTTTGAAGTGAAAAATACATGCCAGAGATAAAGTAATCAAAATTAAGATACCATCAAATTTATGAGGATTAAGAATTCTAAGTTCAAGTCATTCGAATGGACTGAACTAGAGTTCTTTATCTTATTCTCATAATTCTGATAAGCTATTCCTATCCATGTGAATGGTTAGATTTGCTTTTCAGTAGTGTTCTTAAGTACCTATCACAAGTATCAACCTAATAAAGATGGGTATAGAACTTTAAAATTCTCCCACTCAATTAAGGTAGTGTGAAACTTTAACAAAGAACTTTCAAAGGTATCAAACTTTTACTTACAACAGTAAAATCGAAATGGAACATACAATCAAGATCAAGAATTTATATTGACAATAGCTGACTCATTATATTACTTCCATGTTTAAAGAAGATATGTGTTACATAGGGAATTGTGGAATAGACTCCACCCCTAAGAATATACATATAGGGTACTTGTGGATAACCTCCACCCCTAAGTATATAGAGATTATGATCCACCCCTAAAGGTAGTAAAGATCATGATTCTCTTAGTGTGATAGAGTTTATGTGGAGTTAAATACTATCCAGAGTTCATTAGATATAAAAGATCGTTGAACTGCATAGTTTTCTTAACTTTTCTCCACCCCTATCAGATCAAAAGATCCTTTTATTAAACAAATTCTTAATAATTGTATGAGAATTAACAATTATTAATAAACATAGAAATAGTTTCTAGTGTTTATTTAATATAACTCTATGAAGAGTTGTAAATATTATAGAATTTGCATCAATAATAAAAACACTTACACATACAAACATACAAATATAATGTGGTAATAATTGATGAAGATAAATTAAATGAAGCTCAATCTCATAATTTGCAATGGTGATTTCGAAAATAAAGAATACTTTATTAATAATAAAATAAAAAATGTATTGCAACAATATGAGAAAAAACAGGGATAAATATCCCTGACTAAAATTTGAAATCCAAATTGTCTTTAAACTAAAACAATTAATTCAAAAAAAATTGAAGAGCTTCATCTTCATCTGGACGATTTCACCCTTGGTCCAGCTTGCTGATCCAACTCATTTGAGTTCAAGTAGCTTGGCCTATAAGAAGAAGAAAACAAATAAACAAAGTTAGTCCAGAATCATAAATCCAATTGGATAATAATTCACTAAAACTCTTAAAGTTTATAAATGGAAATACCTTGTTTCTTTGCAAGAAGTTTAGGACACTGGGGTTTCCAATGACCTTTCCCGTTGCAGTAGAAACACTTTCCTTTAAGTGTAGCATCACCAAAAGGAGCAACCTTTTTATTCTTCATGGCTTTAGTTCGCTTCTTGGTGTTGTTCCACTTCCTCTTCGATTTGGGCTTTGAAGCAGAGGCAACATTTGCTTCGGGTTTGATCGTCCCATTACCATTTCCAGGATTATGAGGTTTGCTCCCTTTCTTTTTGGGTCCTCCAATCAAATTTTCATAAGTTTGAAGGTCATTGACTAATTCATGAAAGTCAATTTCCTTCTTATTCATGACATAATTTGATGTGTATGGTAGAAATGCTGGAGTCAGGCTATTCAAGATAAGACTTACTTGAGTAGCACTATCCATTTTAGCACCATGATCCTGGGCTTCTTGGAAATAACTTGACATTAGGAGAACATGGTCACGCACGTTCTGATGAGGTTCCATCCGTGCATTAATGTACTTCTTAGTCGCGTCAAAGCGTGACTGAAGTGATGCCTTACCGAATAGCTCATTTAACTTCGTCATAACTTCAGCAGCCTTCTCGGTTTTAGAAAACCGAGTTTTGAGGGTGTCAACCATGCTAGAAAGCATAAAGTATAGAGCTTTGTCATTTGCTTTTTGCCAACGCTCATACTTTTCTTTCACAACTTTGGAAGCATTGTCCCCAGGCACTTCAGGTGACGGCTCAGTTAAAACAAACAAGGCACTTTCTCCTATGAGAGCAATATTAATGTTCTCATTCCACTTATTAAAGTTAGATCCATTCAGCTTGTTTTCAGTCAACAGTGATAACATGGGATTCATTTTGATAATACAGGATACTACAAAATAATAGAAATCAACAAATAGAAATAAATAATGGTTTAACACAAAATCAATTCAGAAATTATAAGCACATAGCAAGTAGGAATGATATGAGAAAATACTTAAAAATTCAATCCTAAATAATTTCCAAGGTTTTTCAACAAACTGATATCAGTGTCCCGTTTAGGCGAGAGTCAAAGCTACCATCCATTGAATAGAGTTGTCAGCTCATCTAAAATGTTAAACATTCTAGCAACCTTTTATTCGATCAAGATTGGAATCCAGCGTTGTCCCGTTTAGGCGAGAGTCAAGGCTATTCTTTCTTATGAGCTTCTACCATTGTTTCGCAATTTGCAAGTCAAATATGGTCGCCACCATTAGGGTGATCTATACCATATAAAACACTTACAAACTACTTATCATGCGAGATTAAAACGGTGTGAAATTGCTAATGAGCGTTCCTCCATTAGGGAGGATTACTCACTAAAACAAACGCGGTGTAAAACCCACAATGGAGATCGAATATCTTAATAATAATAAAGCTCATTCTTTAAAATGTAATTTCTTTATTATTCTAATAAATAAATTCTCATTAAATTCGAAATTTAGAATTGATATTCAAAAATAAGAATTTAATATAATATTTATAAAATTATACTTAGATGGTGATTGAAATAAAATTAATTATTTCCATCTTAGTAATAATCTTAAATATAAATATTAAGGAAATTAATTTAAGTTGAATTAAATTAAATAATTAGCAACTTAAAAATTTCCTTTGAGAATATATTTATTGAGTTCGAAAATATAAAGTATAAAAACTATACAATTTTCGAAAATAATAAAAATAGAAAAGAAATACTTCATGCAAAAGTATCACCTATCTAGATTTTCTTTTGACTAGTTAATTCAATTTCTAATAATATATATATATATTTTAAATTCATTTATTTTAAATTAATCAATTAAATGAAAAAATCATTGATTGTAGTTGGTCCAAGAATTAATTAAAATAAATAATTAATTTAAAACTCAATCTATTTTTCAAGATTAAAATTCGAAAAAATTGCATAAATAAAATGCAATTTTCGAAATTGATTAATAAAATAAAGAAAAATATATATTTTGAAAATTATTTAAATTTAAGTTGAAAAAATTAAATTTAAACCTAAAAATAATTTTCTATTTAATTAAGTGTCATGAAAAATAAATAAATATTTAAGTATCATGATGAAAATCAACTTAGATATTTAAATTTTTCAAGTTAATTAACTGTATTAAATTCAAGAAATAATAATTAAGTGTAGAGAAGGCTTAATTATTAATTTCTAGTTTAATACTAGGAAAAATATACTTAATAAAATTGTACCAAAATTAATTATTTAAATAATTAATTTCACAAAGTATATTATTTTCCTATTTAAATATTAGAAATAATAAGTAGTCTAGAAATTACTATCTAGAAAATATCTTATTTGACTAAGTATCATTTCAAAAATTTGAAAAATATCTAATTTAAGTTATATAGAAAAAATCTAAAACTTAAATAATTTCAAATTTAGATTTAATTAAATATCAAAAATTAAGTTATAACCACTTAATTTGAAGATATCTTTTTAAGTTAATATTCGAAAAGATATTAACCTAAAAAATAAATAAAATATTCCATTTTAAGTTAATATTCGAAAAGATATTAACTTAAAAAAAATATCTTAAGAATCTTTAATAACTAATGCCTAGGATTCCTCAACTTAATTTAAATTTAAATAAAATATTCAAATTTAAGTTAGATAAGAAAAATCAGTTGATACAACTAATTTATAACTTAAATAGGAATATTTAATTAAATAAGCTCCAGAAAGAATCTTAGTTAGTTAAAATTCTATATTTAATTAAATACAAGAAAAATACAAATAGTTTGTCTAGAAATAATATCTAAAACTAAAAGTGTTTTTCTTAAAATTAACTTTAAAATATTAAAATGAAAATAAATTTCATATATTTTAAAAGTTAATTATGTTGCTAATTCAATTTTATTAGGTCAAACTAATATAATTAACCTAGTACAGTTATTCAAATCAGGCAAATGGGCCTTCACAATTGGGGTAGTTCATGTGAGGGGGTGCGGGGTTCAGTATGTCGTACCCACTTCTATGGCTCCCAACTCTCACACAAGGCCCAAAAGAGAGGAATTTAACCTTAAAATAAATAACTGTTATTAATTGAATAGGTCCAATAACTAAATGGACCTAAATAAAATCTATCATGGTGTGACATTTCATTTAGTAACAACCTATATGTATCTATATTAAAGCAAAATAAACATATAGGCTCACACAGGCACACTTTGGATGGATCCTATCATGTTGCTAGGTCATACACAGATGAAAGAAGATTGTAAAATTTACTTGTTACAAATTATTAACTTAACCAAGGGAGTCATCAGATCATTAGATCTGGCAAAAAGTAACCATGGCTATTTGCAATCAAGTAATAATAGGTTTTGAAAAACTTACACACAAGCTAAAACCACATACTCGTGTAACAAGGTTAGCTGGATAGTTGGAAGTAGGATTTATTTAATTTTAAATAAATAATTTTGAAAATAAATAATTAAATAAATCAAAATTTATTTTCGTAAAAAAAAATTTTAAAAATTTTTGAAATTTAAAATTAAACCTACAATTTTAAAAAATTAGGTTTCAACCAACCTAAATATCATTTCAAAATTTGCTAACTACTTTTAAAATTTAAATGTTATTTTATAAATAAAAATTAAATAAAAAAATTAAAAAAGATAAAGGAATATCTTTTTCAGATTTTAAATGTAATTTAAATAAATAAAATAACAAAATTTAAAAGTTAGCAAAATATCTTATATCTATTTAAAATTACATGATTATAGTTATCTTATTTTAAATTTGAATAAGGTCAAATTATTTAAAAAAAAAAAAGAAATTAATTTAAAATATTTAAAATCTGACCTTAAATTTAAAAATAAGATAAGATATAATCAAATTTAAAAATAAGATAGATTATTAAGCAAATAAGATAGATACTAACTATTTTTAAATTCAAATTACACTAATATCTTGAATTAAATTTAAAAAATATTAAATTAATTCATAATGATAATTAGAATTGAATTAGGAATAGTAATAGTATAAATATAGAACTACACAAAAAATCAGAAGTTAATTCCATGAAAAAGCATGAAAAATCGAAGAAAAACGAAAAAATTGCGAGCTGTACGGATAGTTTTCGCGATCGCAGGAAAATTTCAGCACAACTCCGATTTTTTTCGAATCTTCAAGAAATCATTACTAATTCAAATTAAATCGAAATTGAGATCTGTAAAAAAGTAACTTGCTTAATTTTTTCCATACTATCCAATAAAAATAATTCCAGAAACAGATATTCAATTATTTTAACGAAAATTCACAAACACCAATCAATCATCAAATAACACTCAATACAACATGATACCATCCAAAAACAAACAAACAATCGTTTTAAAGTCCAAATTTCTTGCAAGTAAATCAATTACCATGGCTCTGAGGCCAGTTGTTGGAATATTATTTTACCAGGATCTTAGATCTACTCACAAGTATGTTGTTTAAACACCCTAAATATGAACTTTCTAAAACGATAAATTAAACACATATAAAGTTAAGAAAACCTTACATTGATGCAGCGGAATTAATGTCTCCTTCCACTCAGATCTCTAACCCTTGAATCCTTTCTGTAGCAGAGTATAATCAAGATCTGAGCCCGGATGTCCTTCTTCTTCAAGTTTGATCCTTCACAGTCTTCCAATCTATGATTGAGTTACTGCTTGCTGTGTGTGGGCACTTACTCTTTCACTAGGGTCGAAATTTATCAAGGAGAAAAGAGGAGTGAGGGTTTCGGCCAGGTATAGAAAGTGGGGAAGGCTCAGTTTTTCTGAAGAGAGAAATTTCTGTCAGAAAGATGATTTGAAAACTTGTGATTTGACTGAGCCATCACTTTCTATTTATAGGCAACTACTAGGTTTAGGTTAGGAATTATTTGGCATTAAAATAATGAAAATATTAATTTGAAATCCCACAATAAGTGGCCGGCCATGGTGTTGTATTGGGCCTCACTTGATTTTGCAGTTTTATCAAATTTTATCTCTATTTTCTCAAAAACGCCAATTTTCCAATTCTAACCTTTTAAATGCCAAAACTAATTATTTAATAACTAAAATACATTATTAAATAATATTGTCATTTAATTTAATTATTAATTAGACATATAAAGTCCATTAATAAATAAATAAACCTAGAAACTCTTTTCTTTACAATTTCACCCCTGCTTAGTGAAATTTCATAAAATTAGACATAGTCTAACTTTAGAATTATAATTGATCAATCACAAATCAATTAATGAGTCTTACAAGCAGAATGTTCTCAACTAGAATGGGGACCATGAATCTATATGCTGAGCTTCCAATAAGTGAACCAAATTTACTAAGTAAATTCCTACTTATTAATTCTTCGTTGAATCCACTCTTAGAACTTAGAATTGCACTCTCAGACTTATATAGAGCATATTGTATGTTCCACGATATCAATATGCTATCTCATTTAACCATTGTTATAATCTTATTGTGATTTAAAGATCCTCTATATAGATGATCTACATCGAGATGGGATTTCTTTACCGTTCTCACCCCTCAATGTATTTTGCCCCTTAAAACACTTAGCTACCTGTAAATGGTGTTTAGTGATCTAATAATTAGTCAGTTAAACAAGAGCTCATCCATTTACTTTTATTTGCTAAGCTCGAAGGGAATCATCACTTGACTTCTATACACCAGTAGAAGCTATAGATTCCATATTTATGTTCAGCACTCCCACTCAATCATACTATCATGTTCCCAAAATATACGTATCACCCTGACCCAAAAGTAGGCTTAACTAATAAATCTAAGAACATGAATAGCACTCCTGAGTTGAGCCTAAGCATATCAGGATTTAGATTCTTTTAATCTTAAGATCAACTACTGATATTGACTTGGAAAGATATGTATAACGGTAAGTTTGTAATATCTTAACTTAGTTGCAATATCAGTCCAGTCCAATGTATACTCCATACATTCGAAACTAGTATACTTTACTAATGTCCTGGAAAGAACATAACACTTACTCCAAGTGTAAGTACACATCATCGTTGATTATCACATCAGTGTAAATCCAATAACACTGATGAAACAGGGACCAAGTCTTTTGATTCATATGATCACAATCACATTGCACTGTGTTGACGATACTGTAATTGTGAATAAACATATGATCTGGATTTAACTGATTTTGTGTGTATGAATGTAATAAACATATTAAACATAGTAAACCATTAGCATGTAAAATTCATGCAAACATCAATCACTTCAAATTTCTTATATTGATAACTAATCAGATTGTAAAGAGTTTTATTTAGGGCATAAAACTCAACATAAAATACATTGAGTGGTGAAACAGTAAATTTATCCCTAATCGGTGTAAATCATCTATAGAGGATCTTTGATTATAAGGATTAGAACGATGGTTAAATGTTTATAGCGTATCTATATCGTGGAACATATAAAGCGTTCTGTATAACTAAGAGTGCAATTTCAAGTTCTATGGTGGATGCAATAAGGAATTAATAAGTTAGGAAATTTACTTGGTAAATTCTAGTTCTGCTTATTGGAAGCTTGGTTGTATAGGCCCATGGTCCCCATACTAGTTGAGACAATACTGCTTGTAAGACTCAGTTAATTTATTTTAATTAAGCAATTATAATTCTAAAATTAGACTATGCCTAGTTTATGAATTTTCACTAAGCTAGGGCTTAATTGTGAAGAAAAGAGATTCTAGGGTTTATTTGTTAATTAAGAGACTTTATTAAGTCTAATTAATAAATATGTTAAATGAAAATTTTATTTAATAATTAATTGTAATTATTAAGGGTATGTTTGGTAACCATTTTAAAAATAGTTTTTTGTTTTTAAAATTGAAATTTTGAAAACACCAATAAAAATTGTGTTTGGTAACTTAGTTTTACTTTTTATTTTTAAAATTAAAAAACAGATTATATTGAATTTTAAAAACAGTTTTTACATGATTTTAAAAATTTTTAAAAACACTTTTATCTTGGTTTTCTCTCTCTCTCTCTCTCTCTCGTTACAGTCACGTTCATCAGGAGAGCTTCATTTCCATGGCTTCAAAGGTAAATCTCTTCCTCATTGTATATTTATTTGGTTCTATGTTCCTTTCTCTCTATAGATCTCGCCTCTCTCTCTCTCTCTCTCTCCTTATTTCTCAGATTTTTTTTTGTTATTCCTTCATTCTCAGATCCGAAAATGAAAAATGAGAAGAGAATGACAATGAAAGTTGTTTCTTAGAGAGAAATATTTTTTTTGCTATTATAGGCAGAAGATTGAAGTACCCACTTCAGGCACCTTGCTGGGTTCTTGGCACCTGCTTCATCTTCCTCCTCTTGGCATCACAGGTTTCTTCTCTCTCTCTCTCTCTCTCTCTGGTTCTCTGATCTTTGATTCTAGTAGACTCTTCGATTTATTTCTCTATGGTGCTTGTGTAACTTTACTTTAAATTTGTGATTCATCTCTAAGAAAGTTATCACAGATTGTTCAGTTTTGGGGAATTTTTCATTTGTGTGGGAATGGTTTGGGAAAAGAGGGTAAAGAAATAGTAATAGAGCTATGGAGATCTGATCCTGGTTTTCTCATTTTGGTTCCCCTCGCCTAGCCAAAAGAAATGAAAGAAGTTAACCTGGGATAGTTGTGTCTATTTTGCTTTATTGTAGTTGCTGCACTTTCTTAGCTTTCTTTTCTTCGCCAGACCCAGAGTTATTGCTTATAAAAGTATTTTTCTTGATGGGACAGAGGGTGAGATGATCACACGTAAAGCCACTATCACAAAAGTATTTTTCATATAGATTATAAAAGTGTTAGCTAGAAGGTAGTGTTCGAATGGAGTGTATCGTTTAAATTGATGATATCATAGGAATTGCCAGAACATTACTTTATTACTTGCATAAATATATAGATTTGGTATTTAGAAAAATTATAATCTATATGTTTTTGTATATATATTAATGGTTATGTGAAAATTAAAATGGAATTTAGAATTTAGAATTTTATTTGATCAGTTCTTATTTGTTTCTTCATATATTATTATATATCATATCCCAATACTAACATTGTCAAGGTAGGGGCCTGAGAGCAACATTATTATTCTTTCCCAGTTGTTTTTTTTTTTTGTATTTTTTTTCTAGGGTTCCTGTTTGATTTGATTTGTAGTTTTGTTCATTCTAAGCCTTATTCATATAAATAAAAATTTCATCATATTGTATAGTAGTTCTGTAGACTTTAGCATTGAATAATTCTGAGGATCCAATGGAACTTTTAGGCAGCAGTTGGGCTATAAAATAATGGCTCTTTTTATTATATGCAGGACCTACCATTGCCTTTTACTAATCCTCTTTTCTTTTTATTATGAATGATAATTGTGAATTTGGTTTTTGGTTTTGAACCTTTGTCTTAATAATCGTAAGAAAATATGACATAGCTTTGGGGGTTCCATTTCAGATTTGAAGATCCATTGATTGTTACATGTTGCGCTGTGATAGTAGAGTTGTTGTATGGCACAATTATTAGAGAAACACTTTTTCTTTTGAAGAAATTAGAGAAACACTTGGGACTATTGTACACAGATTTTTTCTTTGGAAAAATCATTTGCCCAGATAGTGATCCATTCTGTTACCTTTTCTGTATTTTATTCTATTTATATATATAGATATAGATAATGTGTATATATATCTATAGCAGCCAGCTTGCACCTTATGAGGATTAATGTCCACGCTAAAAGAGTCATATTGATTAAAGCAAAATGGTCCCAAAATGATCAGTAAGTATAGTCTCAAGTTTTTAGATCACTAGGGGTATGAATGTATGAAAAGTATCACACACTATTATATGTACTGGGAATTCGCATTATTATATTTTATTGTTACTTTGTTGGAATGATTTTGAATTGGATTAGTTTATGCTTGAATGTGTTAGTGAGCTTTATATATTGATATCCAACATTTGTTGCCAACACTTGATTATGCTTCATTAGTTTGCATTAGTTTGTAACTTTTTAAATTAATTTTATTGGTTTTCTTACATAAGTTTTAGAATTAGTTTTATAATTACATGTAGATTGAATAGATGACAGGAACAGATAGTGAGGTGGTTATCATTGATAATAGCGAAGCTTCTGTTTGGCCTGAAAAACATGAAGAAATTTTTATTGAACTTATGGAAGAAGAAGTTTTGAAGGGAAATAGAAATACTACAACCTTTACAAAGCAATCATGGAAGTGTATAAAGGAGGAGCTTTATGCACAAGCGAAGAGAAGTTACACTGATACACAATTAAGGAACAAATACAATCTGTTAAGACAAAAGCACAAGGATTTCAAGTCTTTACTGAAAGAGACTGGCATAGGATTTAGTGTAGTGACTGGACAAGTTACTGCGCCAGATGAAGTGTGTTATAGATAATGTGTTTTGTGATTTTAAATTACTTGAATTTTTTAAAATGTTAATGAGTATTTTTTATTTGATTTTTTTATAATTTTTATATATTTGTTTAAAAGTAAAAATAAATGATATTCATAATTTTTTATTTAAAAAAAAGAAAAAAAAATCAAAATTTATGTTTTTTGTTTTTAAAATTAAAAAATAAAAATGGTTACAAAACACATTTTTGTTTTCTGCTTTTAAAATTATAAAACAAAAGTGGTTACAAAACACACTTTTGTTTTCTGTTTTTAAAATTTAAAAACAAAAGTAGTTATAGAACACATTTTTGTTTTTTAAAAACAAAATTTTAAAAACAAAAAAACTACTTTTATTTTTCTGTTTTTAAAATTAAAAAACAAAAGTGTTACCAAACGCCACCTAAATAAATAGTTTTGGCATTTAAATGGTTGAAATGAAAAAATTGTATTTATGAGAAAATAAGATAAATAATTGAAAAAATGGCAAAATTGCAAAGTGGGGGCCCACATCCATGGCCGTCCACTTGTGGTGTATTTTACCATTCATTTTATTAATTTTTTAATGCCAAATAATTCAAACCTAAACCTAGTTGGATTCCTATAAATAGATAGTGATGACCTCAAATTAAAAGATGATGAACACACTTGCCTTCAATCAAAAATTTGAGCCATCTTCTCTATCTTATTCGAACCCTTCCTCTCTCTTTTCTCTCTTCAATATTCCGAACCCTATAGTGATAGAGTAAGTGCCCACACACATCAAGTGGTACTCAATCATAGTGTGTAAGACTGTGAAGAATCCAATTCAAGAGAAGGAGAATCGGGCTCAGATCTTGGTGATACTCTGCTACAGAAAAGATACAAGGGTTAGAGATTTGAGCGGAATGAGTCATTTAATTCCGCTGCACCCAATGTAAGGTTTCTCAAACTTTATATGTGTTTAAATTACATTGTTTTAGAAATTCATATTTAGGATGTTAAACAACATACATGGTAGTAAATCTAGATCCTGGTAAAACATAATCCAACACATTTACTCAATTAAGGCCACATCAGTTCCAACTAAGCTGGAAAGTCCCTATCTTCACAGATGTCCGCACAGGGACTTGGGGGGCAAATGTTATCCCAATTTTTGCCCACTTGATAGGGCATGTCTACATGGCCGCTATCAGTGCCACGTGGTAGTACAACTCACCAACAAGAAGGCCAAGTCATCTACTCAACACTTTAACTTATAGGGAGTCCTGACACTCAAACGGGATGACGAATGACGGACCAATCACGTTAAGGAGGTTGGCCTGCCCTATGGCCGGCCAGCTTCTGGACAACACAAGGCCGGCCAGCCTACATCTTGCAGGTGCATGGCCAGCCAGAACTTGGCCTGGCAGGACTTTGGTGTACAGCTTCATGCGTGGTCAACAAGCTAGATTACGAATTGGGCCTTAACAACTCACGAAAATATAGGGAAAATATCTATTTTTAAAGGGCATTTTAGTCATGTGTATTTTGCTAATTTAATATGTAAATATCTACTTATTTTATCTAAAACAAGGGTTTAAGCTCTCCTATATAAAGAGCCTTAACTAAACTCTAAAACGCTAAGTCTCAAACACTAAGCCTTATGCTTTAAGTCTGACAACTCATCTCATCTCTGTCTCTCACATGCCCATCATTGCTTCTCTCTAAGCTTGAGATTTGCCATCTTTGATTCCCACATTGTAACCCTAAGAGAGCTATCTCAGATCCCACCTATAGTGATCTAAATAGTATTATCTCTCGATATCAATACAACTAAAAGGAGAGTAGGTCATTACCCGCTAACTAAGGGGGCCGAACCTCTATAAAATTCTGTATTCTTTTACTTTCTATTCTTATTGTGTAACACGTGGCAAGCATTAGTATTAATACGACTCCGCTGTTGGTTGGCCAAATCTGAGATCTTTATTTCAAAAATTAATAAAAATTTTGATTCGATTAATCTCTATTATATCAAACCAAACATGACATACATATAATGTTAATCCTTTTATGTTGTTTAATTAGTAGATAGTGATGGAAAAAATTATATGGACTTACATATAAACAAACATATGATACAATTTAACTTTGGATACCAAGTTTAAGAAGGCAAGACCTCTCTGCTCTTTCTCGTCTTGTGTCTCGGATTCGTTTGCTCTTTTCCAATTTTCCTGAAGCATCTTTGCATTACTTGCCTCGTCAGTTCATCACGGACGCCCATGGTCTTGCAAAAGAAGCCATCAGGTCGAGGGAAGAAGCTTAGGAGGAATTTATCTAATTCCTTTTCTGCTGCTTGGTTTTTCGTTTGGTGTTTTTGCAGCTTGCTTTCTCTCAAAAAAAAAAAAAAAAAAAGAGAAAAAGAAAAAATTTAGCTTCAAGAAGCTAATTTGTATTACACTTTTCATATTTAAGAGTAATTAGTGAAAGTAACTTACAAATTTTAACGAAGGTTACTTTCAACTAATTATCACTGGTAGGCACGTTAGTTTATATATATTGTTCAATACGTTTTTTTTTTTTTTTTTTTGGAAGGAAATGGTTTAAATTTGTAGTTGAATACGAACCCGCCATTTTTGTTTTTCGAATTGTCTAAAATTACCGAAACAGGAAATTTATTTTTGATTCCCTCCAAATTTCCAATATTCAAATTAGGCACTATAAGTAGCAGTCGCATTTTATTATGGTCGCTCTGTCAGGGTAATTTTTATTTTCATGGCGGACTGCGAACCTCCCTCGTTCTCTCTGGGCTTTGATTTTGGTTTCGAATCGGAGCCCCGTATACCTGATCATCAGGAACACTCCAATCCCCCTCAAAAACCAGCTCCAGATCCTTCTGCTATTGAGCCAAGTACGCCTCTCGATGACGACGAAGACGAATTCGGACCTGAAGTCGCGGACTCGGATATCGACACCCGACCATACCCGCCTCGGGTTTTCAAACGGCTCAGGCGAGGAAAACCCCAGTTGGCCATAATGCCGCTGCCGCTTTGTGGCGATGGAGAGGAAGATATCGAGGATTTCTCCTCACAAGAAGATATCTTACGAGGTATATATCTATACATTCAATGCTTGTACGTTTAGGGTTTGTTTTTTTTTTTTTACTATTATTCCTGATAAATTTGGAGGTATTGTATATGCGAATCTTTACGCTGTTGTTCTTTTTAATATTCTCAAGTTTAAGAACATAAGGAATAACTGTGTCAGAAGAAACTTCATAATATGTGGCTCAAGATTGATTTTCTGCGATGTAATTTAGTGTTGAATGGTATGGCAGAACTTTGACTCTTCTTTTTTTCTTTTCCTTTTCTTGGATTTATGCTAATGAATTTCGTTGAAATGGTATCAGGGACACTGAGAATTTGAGCATTTTTTTTGAAAAGATCAAATGATTTGAGAGCATTGTTGCTCTTAATAGAAAGTTCTTTGAATGTGAAATTGTTATCTCTAGTTGTGAATTCTTGGTAGAATATTATATAATCGAAGTTCGGAAGTTCATGTCTTGTAACGTTAGGTATGAATCGGGTCTTTTTGTTTCTCAATTTGACTCTCCTCCACGATACCTGAATTATGTATTGCCTGTGTGTTTGTATTTTAAGTTTTATTTTTTATTTTTTTTTTATTAAATGTTTAGCAAAAATGTGTGCAGCAGAAGTAAATCCATCAGCACCACATCATGGCATGTGTAGTAGTTCAAAGATCCCTTTACATGGACAGTGGAAAACAATAAAAAACAAGCCAGTTTCAACTGTAACAGCTTCTGCAAGCGTGGAATCAGGTCACAATGAAAAATTGTTTTGGGATGTAACTGTTAGTCCTCTTCGAAAGTTCCAGTTAATTGATTCTGATTCAGACGATACTTCCACAAGTGAAGAAGTTATAATCAGGGAAAATCACAAACAAAACACTAGCCATCCTACCACTACAGGGGAACAAATAAGAAAAGCTTCAGGTTTAATGCCCCAGGGACTGGACTTATGGAAAGATTTCTGTCCAGTTAAGAGTGTTTGTACACCTGTTTTAGATGAGTTATGTGAAGAATACTTCCGCTCTTTGCATGATAAGAAATCATGTAAAAAAATGGGAAAGACTGCAAATGGACAAATCATTGAACAGTCCTTAAATGTGGTTAATCCCCTTCTGCCTGCACATCGTTATTTTCTCCATCATGATCCTAGGGTTCGGAAGTTAGTTCGCAATCGCTTATTTAATTTCTCCCCATTAGGTATTGATGAGGACAGTGAAAATCAACAGAGTCGATCGTCATTTATTGATTACATGTAAATACTTCTACCTGTGTTGCTGCTTGTGTTCTCTTAGGAAATTTATCATGTGAACTATGTTGTTATAACTTGTGCTTGGTTACCTGTTCAGGGGACAATTTGGTAGCAGACAAGCTCCCGAACGACAAGCAACTCAACATGCTAATCTTGGGAGTTCAAAGAGAGGAAGAAACAAAGTGAATGAAGTCTTCCTTGGCTCTCGAGGCTCTATTAACCTACCTAAAGGAAACACAACACAAAGTAGTACTGCTAAGAAGGGTTCAAATAAGCAAAATGGTAAGTCTGTAAAACAAAGTGCTGGGAAAGTTTTTGATGCTTCTCAAAACTGGGTAGATCCAAATGAAGGGAGCACATCACGAAAAACTAGTGTTAAGAGAAGCTCAAAGAGAGGACGAAGTAGAGCACAATCATCCAACCCTGGAGAAGGCCTCCATAACTGGGTGGATCCTAGAAGCAGTGCTGGCACTAGAGAGGATTCTGGCAAAAGGGGTGTTCAACCAGTTGGTCAATCTGTTGGTCATTGGTTTACAGGCTCAGATGGACGAAAGGTATGTTAAGCTAAGCATATTGTTTGCTTGATTTTGTTAGGTGGTGAATTCATTCTTCTGTCTAATAATTTACATATCGTTTTACATGCTGCTATGTGATTATGTACTTGGCCTATATTCGTCTTTGCCTTAGTAAATTTAGTTTGAATCTAATGCTGGAATGTTTATCATCAGGTTTATGTCAATAAAAATGGGCAAGAGCTGACAGGTCAAATTGCTTACAGGCAATACAAGAAGGTAGTTTTTCAAATGCACTAGTATTATTTTGGTGTTTATCTCATTTTAGTTTTCTCTTTATATGTTTCTGCAGGATAGAGGAGCAGGCTCGAATAAATCCAAAAGGAAAACAAGTTCTAGAAGGAAAAAAGCTTGACAGTGTAAAAAAACCTGTTGGTCCCTAATCATCAATTGTCTTTTTTGCCTTTCCCTTGTTTGTGGTGGGTTTTTGTCCAAAATTTAAATACTTGATTCTAACCTTTGATAATTGTAGAGAGTTGATGAATAAATCACGATTTTGCCTTTTTTGGTGAAGCATCGGAGAACCTAACTTGTGTTTTTATTATCGGCACTATTTGGTTATTATTGTTGAGAATCATGGGGTTCCATCTCAAAACCAATTGGCAATGAGTGGAGTAGCCCATGTACTTATATATGACTCAATATTTTTACATTTAATCCATGTGGGATAATGTTCTCCAATATCCCCTCAAAATGGTGGCTATTTTTGCTCACCAATCTTGAATCACCTTATCACAGGCCCTGTCATTTGCTCGCCTAATCTTAGGTGTTTTTTCACCATTTGGATCTCGTGTGGCTGGCTAACCATCTAGATAGGTGTGGATCGAAAGCCCGCTAGGGATATGGCTTTGATACCATGTTGAGAATCATGGGGTTTCATTTCAAAACCAATTGGCAATGAGTGGAGTAGCTCATATTTTTATATATGGCTCAATACTTTTACATTTAATCCATGTGAGACAATGATCTTCAATAATTATGCCCATAATCCAAATGGCTGAACGCTACTGAACAATGAAATGTTTAGAAGTGATTTTGAAGACCAAAGATCATTAATTCAGTATCTTAAATGAGTGGTCATATTGTGTAATATTTTGAGTCCAAATATTAATACTTGAAATATTTCCAATGCATTTCAATAAGGTTGCACGTTAGGCAGGTTTTTTGGGAAATTTTTACACTAGATGCCAAATTTGGCATTTTTTTTAGGAAAATTTGCGGCATAAATACTCAAATTGTTGAGTTTGTTGCATATAAGTACTGAAATTTTAAAAGTTGCGGCAAAAATGCTCAATTTATCAATTTGTGTGATTCCATCCATACCTCTTTTAACAATTTAGTTAAGTGTTGATTACAATAACACATCAATACTCTATTAGTCCAACTCATAATTTTCTTAAAAAAATATTTAAATTAATTTAAAATTATGAAAAATATTACTATATAGATTTTTAAAATAAAAATTATTAAAATATTAAATTAAAAAACTTTATCGAACCTAAATAATTTCTACAAAGAAAAATCTAAATTAATGACTATCGATTTTCTCTTCTAAAATTTTCTACTTCCTATTTTATCATCTGTTAATGCAAAAAATGG
The DNA here is from genome assembly GCF_029168945.1 of Cannabis sativa. Classification (NCBI taxonomy): domain Eukaryota; kingdom Viridiplantae; phylum Streptophyta; class Magnoliopsida; order Rosales; family Cannabaceae; genus Cannabis; species Cannabis sativa. The sequence continues at coordinate 38,270,180 of NC_083606.1, read as the reverse complement.
ATATTAACTTAAATTCTCAACAAATCAAGATAAAAAAAAATAAAATAAAACCACCCAGATCAAATCAAAAGTTCAAAACCAGTTTCTTGAACCCATAACCAGTTTCTTGAACCGAAACCTAGAAATAGAAAAGCCAAAATCGATCCCTCCATCCTAGCCAAATCTTAGTTTGTCTCCCTCGTCGCTGCAACAAGCCCATCGAAACCCGCCGCTGGAGCAACAAGATTGTCGAAGTTGTGGTCCAGATCTGTCTCGGCCATGCCAACGACCATTGTTCCTTTCTTTTTCTTCATCTTCAGATCAAGTCGACCATGGAGGAGAGATAAGGTTGGAAAACTGTAAAACATGGGGAAGTGGAACCATGGGAACTCGTCGGAGTAGGGGTGACTGGGATTTAGGGTGGTTGCCGGATGTGAGGATAATGGTGGATATTAGGGGTGTTCAACAAAATTTACAAACCGCCCAACCCAAATAAACCGCCCAAACCAAACCGAATAAATCGACAAAAAATACAACCTGAAATAATACAATGAAAATCCAAACCGCCCAATGAATATATTGGGTGGTTTACAAATTATTATAAACCGCCCAATTAACCCGAATAAACCGAATTAAACCGATTTATATATTTTTATAGAAGTGTATATATTATATCACATAAATTACATTTATTAGTTAAACTGTTTTGTATTTAAAGTTTAGATATTTTAGTGTTTAACTTAAAACTTAGATTTTATAGTTAATAATTTTTATTGTATTTGGATATTGAAGTTAAAGTTTAAAATCTCTACCATATTTTATTACTTTTTTTTTTAATTATTTTATGTTTACTCAATTATATTTATCTTATATTAAGGTTCTTAAAATTAATTTAAACTATAGTATTTTTTAACTTGAAATATAAATAATATATTTTTATTTTTTTTTTAAAATCTAATTATTTGAATAGTAAAAACTAACAATAATAATTATGAAAAAAAAGTGAAGAACGGTTTGGACGGGTTAACCCGACCAAACCGACGAAATTATTGGGCGGGTTGAATTTTCTCTAATTTTTGATTGGGCAAGTTACGATTAAATATTTGTAACCCAATATTTATATTGGGTTGATAAAAATATACTATAACCCGACTAAACCGACCGACGTACACCCCTAGTGGATATGGGTATTTGAAATCTTTTTTAGTTTATAATTTGGATTTTTCTTTTCTTTTGTATGATTGAGTAAATATTATATGGATTTTAAATTTGTTTATGCCATTAGAGTTTTGGATTTTTAGTGAAACACTAATATTCATATCTGGGAATACATTATCTGGAATTGGGGAGTGTTCTTAATTATATGGGCATCATGTTATTGAACATTTGGTGTGATTTGTGTATAGCTAAAGTATATGGAGATGTTCTTGATCAATGTAGAAAATAATGAATCAAATTGTGTGTATATTTATAGAATAGTACATATTTATATACAAAGCTAGGAGACTAAAAGATAGGAAACTACCAACAAAATAGGAAACTATTAAATACAAGTTACCCTAATTCTTTAACACCTAATATACAACTAATATTCTAACACTCCCCCTCAAGCTGGAGCATAGATGTTAATCATGCCCAGCTTGTTACAAAGATAGTCAACCCGCACCCCATTCTAAGCTTTTGTAAAAATATCTCCTAGTTGTTCTCCGGTTTTCACATATCCTGTAGAGATCAGATCTTGTTGAATTTTCTTACGAACAAAATGATAATCAATCTCAATATGCTTAGTTCGCTCGTGGAATACGGGATTTGAGGCAATATGAAAAGCAGCTTGATTATCACACCACAATTTTACTGGAATAGAAGTCTTAAACCCGAATTCAGTCAAAAGCTGATAAATCCATATTACCTCACACACAGACTGTGCCATAGCTCTATATTCTGATTCAGCACTGGATCTAGATACAACATTTTGTTTCTTACTTTTCCAAGAGACCAGATTGCCCCCAACAAATACACAATATCCTAAAGTGGATCGTCTATCTACCTTGGAGCCTGCCCAATCTGCATCAGAAAAACACTGAATCTGGGTATGTCGATGATCCTTGTAAACTATACCTCGTCCCGGTGCTCCTTTCAAGTAACATAAAATTTGCTCTAATGCTGCCAATGATCAATTGTTGGAGAAGACATGAACTGACTAATGACACTAACCGGGAATGCAATATCTGGATGAGTCACAGTTAGATAATTCAACTTTCCAACTAACATGCGATATTTCTCATGATCTTTAAATGGTTTCCCATCACGTGTAAGATGCACAGCTGGATTCATTGGAGCATTACAAGGTTTTGCTCCCAATTTTCCTGTCTCAGTTAACAAATCAAGTACATACTTTTTTTGAGACAGAAAAATACCTTGTTTACTCCGAGTAACTTCAATACCTAAGAAATACTTGAGCTCCCATAAATCTTTCGTGTTAAACTGGGTGTGAATGAAAGACTTAAGGGATGAGATGCCTTCAGTATCATTTCCAGTAATAACGATGTCATCAACATACACCACTAACAAAATGATATCAGCAGTTGATCTTTTATAAAACACAAAATGATCTGACTTACTTTTCAACAAACCAAATTTCTCAACAGCCTGACTAAATTTACCAAACCAAGCACGAGGGCTTTGTTTCAATCCATATAAAGATTTGCGAAAATGACAAACTCGCCCTAACTCCCCCTGAGCAACAAACCCAGGAGGTTGCTCCATATATACTTCTTCCTCAAGATCTCCATGAAGAAAAGCATTTTTAATATCAAGTTGATGCAAAGGCCAATGATGAGTAGCTGCCATGGAAATGAACAGTCGAACAGATGTGAGTTTAGCAACAAGAGAAAAAGTATCACAATATTCCACTCCATAGGTTTGAGCATAACCCTTGGCAACAAGACGGGCCTTTAAGCGAGCAATTGTTCCATCTTGATTGAATTTAATCGTAAACATCCATTTGCACCCTATGGCCTGTTTTCCTGAAGGTAAGTTAACCAAGACCCAAGTACCATTTGCAACTAAAGCATTCATCTCTTCTATCATTGCAGCAAGCCAACCAGGATGAGACATTGCTTCACGAACAGTTTTAGAAATAGTGACAGAATAAAGAGAAGCAATAAAAGAGCAAGAAGAAGAGGAGAGATGATTACAAGAAACAAAAGAAGAAATAGGAAAAGTACATTGGCGTTTACCTTTACGTAGTGCAATGGGAAGATCATCTTTGATTTCCAGATCTGATGACAAAGAGGCAGGTGCAGGACATGAAATGGGAGGTGGAGGAGCACGCCTGGTGTACACTATAGGAGGCCTAGGAAGTGGTGGAGGTGGTGGAGGTGTAGGCATTGTGGGAGCTATGACCGAGGCAGGTGAAGGAACAAGAGACTTGTCATAACATTGATCAGGTGTAGAGGATGTGACAGAATATACCAACAAATCATCATCCTCCCCCTGACAAGTAGGAGTGGGCGAAGACAAAAAATAAGGTGTACTTTCTACAAAAGTAACATCGATAGAAGCAAGATATTTGTTAAGATCGGCACAATAACACCTATTCCCTTTCTGAAGACGAGAATAACCAAGAAATACACATTTCAATGACTTGTGATCTAATTTAGTCACCTGTGGACGAACATCACGAACAAAGCAAGTGCTACCAAAAATTCTTGGCTCAATAGGAAATAATGGCTTATTAGGAAAAAGAATTTTGTAAGGGATTTCACCATGAAGAATAGAAGATGGCATGTGATTAATCAAAAAACATGCAGTAGAAACGGCATCGGCCCAAAATGGTTTAGGAACATTCATTTGAAATAAGAGAGATCTAGCTGTTTCTGTTGGAAATATTTTACCAGGATCTTAGATCTACTCACAAGTATGTTTGATAACATCCTAAATAAGAACTTTCTTAAAAGATAAATTAAACACATATAAAGTTTAAGAAACCTTACATTGGGTGCAGCGGAATTAAATGACTCCTTCCGTTCAGATCTCTAACCCTTGTATCCTTTCTGTAGCAGAGTATTATCAAGATCTGAACCTGGATCTCTTTCTCTGAATCCTTGATGCTGAATCTCCTTTGCTGATGATCTTTCTTCACGATCTTCCTCACTACGATTGACGTATTGCTTGCTGTGTGTGGGCACTACTCTAATCACTAGGGTAAGTTCGAAATTCTAAGGAAGAAGAGAGAGAGTGAGTGGCGGCTAGGGAAGAGAGATAGGAGGCTTAGGTTTTTCTGATTCAGAAAGTGTAATTTTCCTGAAGCCTTCACTATCTATTTATAGCATTCCACTAGGGTTAGGTTTGAATTATTTGGCATTAAAATAATGAAAATATCAACTTAAAAAGCCTACAAAGGTAGCCGACCATGGCTTAGTGGATTGGGCCTTGCTTTTTGCAATTTTGTAATTTTAACACCTTTTGTATCTGATTTTCTCAAAAATACCAATTTCCTAATTCAACCATTTAAATGCCAATTCTAACTATTTAATAACTATAAATAATTATTAAATAATATTGTCATTTATCATATTTATTAATTGAACCATACAAAGTATCATAATTAACAAATACGCCCCTATTAACCCTTTCTTTACAATTTCGCCCTTACTTAGTGAAAATTTCACAAATAGACATAGTCTAATTTGTGAATTATAATTGATTAATCAAAACCAATTACATGAGTCTTACAAACAATATTATCTCAACTAGTGGGGGGACCATGGGTCTATATAACCGAGCTTCCAATAAGTAGATCAAGAATTTAGCACTAAAATTCACTAACTTATTAATTCTTCGTTGAATCCACGCATAGAACTTAGAATTGCACTCTTAGTATATAGAATGCTCTATATGTTCCACCATATAGACACATCATTAGTTATCCATTGTTATAATCCTAAGTTGATCAATGATCCTCTATATGAATGATCTACAAAGTAGAGGGATTAGATTACCGTAACACCCTACTATGTATTTTATCCTTAAAACACTTGACCCCGTATAAATGATATTTCAGCTTATGTGAAATGAGATCTCCACCATTTGTTTTCGTTTGGTCAAGCTCGAAGGAGATCATCCTTTGCTTACTATTCGCCAGGTAGAAGCTATAGATTCCATGTTTATGCTAGCGCTCCCACTCAATTGCACTACCGTGTTCCCAAAATGTACGTATCACCCTGACCTAAAAGTAGGCTTAACTAACAAATCAAAGAACACGAATAGCCTTTCAAGATTGAGCCTAATCATAACAGGATTAAGATCATTTGATCTAGGATCAACTTGGCGATATTGACTTGGATAGATTTTACGGTAAGTTTAATTAAATCTAAGTCAAAGTTCAATATCGGTCCCTTCCGATGCATACTCCATGCATCCAACCTGAGCTTTACTTTAACCAATGTTCTGGAAAGAACATAGTATTTCTCCAAATACAAGTAAAATCTTGTTGTAGATTATCATATCAGTAAAACCCTGTGTCTGATAAATCTAGGAAACTTTATTCACATAGTCATGTTTACTTTCTAATGTGATGACAGCACAATAAACATGATCAAGTATGTGAAAAGGGTTTAAGATAAATTTATAAATCAAATAGACAAGCAATTGATAAAGTGAACCAAAACATACACAAATGAATGAAAAATACTTCTGTTTCTTTATTGATGTTGAATAAAATAGATTACATTGAAATGGAGTTTTATTTAGGGCATAAAACCTAACAGTTTCAAGGAGATGTCTATTTTTCCGCTCGGCTACACCATTTTGAGATGGAGTATCAACACAAGAAGTTTCATGAAGCATGCCATTTTGAGCCATATAAGATTGAAATACACCAGATTTTGAGCCATATAAGAAACTTTATAAATAGTATTTTTATAATTAGTAAATAGTATAAATGTTTATTTTTTCTTGAAATGAATAAATGTTTATTTTGAGTAATTTTAACCTAAAATAGAAAAAACTCCTTTTTGGGTTTAGTAAAGGTGTGCATTGAACTTGCCTATTGGGTTTAAGATTTTTTTGGGTTCGGTTTGTTTGGGTGTGTTGGGTGTAGGCGAGTAAGGCATTGGGTTCGGGTTTGGCTTGCCACACACCTCACGCCTCATGCCTTCGACCATGCATGCCCTTGGCTAGCCACAACAGGTTGGTTCTTTTTTTGTGTTTATTTTCTTGCTCTTACCTCTCTCTCTCTCTCTCTCTCTCTCTCTCTCTCTCTCTCTCTCTCTCTCTCTCTTTCAAGTTGTTGATGGTGAGAACTCGTCAGCCAACTTGTGGCCAGAAAATCAACTTATGCTTCAAGATAAAAAACAAGATGAAGAAAAAGATGAAATGTAAACTCAAATTGCTATCATGAAATGGAGAGAATAATGGAGAAATGTCTATTGCTCTCAATATAGTGTTACAAGTAAGATTTTCCAATCCCTCCTCACATTTGGAAAAAAAGATATTTATAGGCTCTAATGGCTCGAGGTATAAAATGGTCCCAAGGGGACAAAATGTCGCTCTCACGCTGCATGTTGCAGGTGCAGGAGGTGGCCTTGCATCTCATACCTTTACTTGGTGTTAGGTGGTCCTTGGTTGCAGGAGGGTAGTCCTCTGTTGCAGGCATGTGACCCCTAGTTACAAGCTGCAAGAGGTGGTCCCCGGTTGCAAGCATGTGATCCTTGGCTACAGGTTATAGAAGGGTGGTCCCCAGTTGTAGGCATGTGATCCCTGGTCATAGGAGGGTGGTCTCCGATTGTAGGCATGTGCTCCCTAGTTATAAGTTCCAGGAGGGTGACTGTAGTGTACCCTTGTCGAGTTTTTAGACCTTGTAGGTCCGTTGTCACCGCTACTCATACCTTCTCATTTTTAGAGTCTTTAGGAGGCGTGGTTGTATGCTTTTTCCTTGCATGTCCTGTCCTTTGATTCCTCCTCCAATGTCATTCTTGTCGATGTGCATTCACCTCTCGCTTTATACTTACAACCCCTAAAACAGATTCACGCAACACAGACAACGACTCGCATGCGAGATCTCTAATGGGCTCGCATGTGAACCCCCAACACCCAACATATGCATACACGACTTGCATGCGAGCCCCCCATGGACTCGCATGTGAGCTCCCATACTCTTCACACACACATGACACCCCTTCCCCACACACACGCGACTTGCATGCGAGCCCCATACACTTGCACGGTCGCACCAACACACACACACAACACCCCTTCCCCCCCACACACGGCTCGCATGTGAGCCCCCCATGGGCTCGCATCCGAGCCCCCATACACTCGACCAACACACACACACACACACACTAACACGTAAAACAACACTCACACACGCCCACGGCTTGCATGCGAGGCCCCTACTTGCACCAACACACCCTCGCACACCCATGCACATGGCGCTCATCCACACATGTACAACCTCTCCTTCTTACGCCTGTGCTTTCATCGTTGGATCACCGCATGACCAATCATTAAATTGCAAGGGTGCATCCTGGGAATTGCGAGTATTTATGGCGGTGTTGCGAAATACATATCGAGTAGGTAAGCTCATTTAATGCGCTTTTGTTAATTGCTTTGACATTAGTTAACTAACCTTAGAAATTAGCAGCGCTAATTTTCGGGGTTAACACTTACCCCCTAGTCTATAAGAATTCTTTTATGTGTTCTTATCGACTAAGTGAGTTGGGAAATCTCCCTTGCCGAAGTGTGAGACCCTCTTGGTTTTCTTCGAGGAAGTGCCCGTCTTTTTTTTACTGAGCAATCTAATCCCTCATGCGGTTAAGCAACAATTTTACTTGACATTGGCTGAATGACTCTGAGGGTTGCTCTTTAGCCCAAAAAATTTAGTAACTGGCGTTGGCCGAGCGACTCTGGAGATCACTCTTTGGCCAAGCCATTTTCGTAACTTGCGTTGGCCGAGCGGCTCCGAGGGTCATTCTTTGGCTAAGCCAATTTCGTAATCGACGTTGGCCGAGCAACTCTGGGGGTCACTCTTTGGCCAAGCCATTTTTTGTTGTGGTAAGCGTGCATCCATTTGAGGGAGTATGGCTCTTTGAGCAGTCTCAACCTCTTATCATTTCTTCATCCTTTTACTCCAATGGGAGGGAGCTTATGACACTTGACTGCGCTACCCTCTTGACTTGCAATTGTTTGCTTACTCTTGAGAGGCGTTCCCCTCGTTTTAGCGTTAGGCCATGAGTGTCTTTTGAGATCTCTGTTGGCTAGGTAACTTTTGTGGGGAGAGGTATGTGTTGGGTTTTATGCCCTAAATAAAACTCTTTACAATCTGATTAGTTATCAATATAAGAAATTTGAAGTGATTGATGTTTGCGTGAATTTTACATGCTAATGGTTTAATATGTTTATTACATTCACACACACAAAATCAGTTAAATCCAGATCATATGTTTATTCACAATTATAGTATCGTCAACACAGTGGAATGTGTTTGTGATCATATGAATCAAAAGACTTGGTCCCTGTTTCATCAGTATTTTGGATTTACACTAATGTGATAATCAGCGATGATGTGTACTTACACTTGGAGTAAGTGTTATGTTCTTTCCAGGACATTAGTAAAGTATACTAGTTTCGAATGTATGGAGTATACATTGGACTGGACCGATATTGCAACTAAGTTAAGATATTACAAACTTACCGTTATATATATCTTTCCAAGTCAATATCAGTAGTTGATCTTAAGATTAAAAGAATCTAAATCCTGATATGCTTAGGCTCAACTGAGGAGTGCTATTCATGTTGTTTGATTTATTAGTTAAGCCTACTTTTAGGTCAGGGTGATACGTATATTTTGGGAACATGATAGTTTGATTGAGTGGGAGTGCTAAACATAAATATGGAATCTATAGCTTCTACTGTTGTATAGAAGTCAAGTGATGATTCCCTTCGAGCTTAGCAAATAGAAGTAAATGGATGAGCTCTTGTTTAACTGACTAATTATTAGATCACTAAACACCATTTACAGGTAGCTAAGTGTTTTAAGGGGCAAAATACATTGAGGGGTGAGAACGGTAAAGAAATCCCATCTCGATGTAGATCATCTATATAGAGGATCTTTAAATCACAATAAGATTATAATAATGGTTAAATGAGATAGCATATTATTATCGTGGAACATATAATATGCTCTATATAAGTCTGAGAGTGCAATTCTAAGTTCTAAGAGTGGATTCAACGAAGAATTAATAAGTAGGAATTTACTTGGTAAATTTGGTTCACTTATTGGAAGCTCAGCATATAGATCCATGGTCCCCATTCTTGTTGAGAACATTCTGTTTGTAAGACTCATTAATTGATTCGTGATTGATCAATTATAATTCTAAAGTTAGACTATGTCTAATTTTATGAATTTTCACTAAGCATGGGTGAAATTGTAAAGAAAAGAGATTCTAGGTTTATTTATTTATTAATGGACTTTATATGTCTAGTTAATAATTAAATTAAATGAAAATATTATTTAATAATCTATTTTAGTTATTAAATAATTAGTTTTGGCATTTAAAAGGTTAGAATTGGAAAATTGGCATTTTTGAGAAAATAGAAATAAAATTTGATAAAACTGCAAAATTAAGTGGGGCCCATAAACTACACCATGGCCGACCACTATTTGTGGGATTTCAAATTAATATTTTCATTATTTTAATGCCAAATAATTCCTAACCTAAACCTAGTAGTTGCCTATAAGTAGAAAGTTATGGCTCAGTCAAACAATATGCTTTCATAACATCTTTTGACAGAAATTTCTCTCTTCAGAAAAACTGAGCCTTCCCTACTTTCTATACTTGGCCGAAACCCTCTTCTCTTTTCTCTTCATAAATTTCACGACCCTAGTGAAAGAGTAAGTGCCCACACACAGCAAGCAGTAACTCAATCATAGATTGGAAGACTGTGCTACAGAAAGGATACAAGGGTTAGAGATCTGAGTGGAAGGAGACATTAATTCTGCTGCATCAATGTAAGGTTTTCTTAACTTTATATGTGTTTAATTTATCGTTTTAGAAAGTTCATATTTAGGGTGTTAAACAACATACTTGTGAGTAGATCTAAGATCCTGGTAAAATAAATTTACAAAAGTATGTTCATTTCTCTTGTCGATTAAGGATAGCTAGTCCTTGTCGATTTGAAAAATTTCCCTCTCTCTTTTTTTTTTTTGTGGCCCCAAGTGTGTAGCATCATTCACTTTGACTTGGAGGCCCATATGAGTGCCTTCTTTAATTTACTACAACACACTAAAAGCGAACTAGTTATTGCTAGGAGCTTCTTCTTGCATAGTGGGGCTTTACTTAGAGGAATACCTCAGATATTTATTTTTATGGGCTGTATAGCGGAGACTTCACTTGGATGTATCGGTATATGAGCATTAGGGGTACTGTCTAATAGACCCTGTAAGGGTCTGGTGAGCTTTTTGAAGTACACTTGCTTGTGTCCATCTCCAAGACTCCATTTCCTTCCTCGACACAAATGTATTTTTTTGCCCCCCGTAGAAGTCTTCAATGCCATCCAATTCCCTTTTCAACATATTCCTCCATAGTTTACTCCCAGGGCGTATTCCGGTAGCTATGACAAACTTATGTTAATCGTTGGTCATCCTTCCTACCTTGGGGGCTTCGACATTAAAGCGCTGGATGTACTTTAGAATGCAGCCCGTGGGTAGTTCTCCTCTCATCCCATCATCGGACGGCTCTCCACCATGGTTGAGGGGTGACGCCTTCTTCTTGCTTTGCTCTTGAACAAGGGGTGCAAGCGCGGTGTTCCCCCGTTGCGGTCTTACCATGGCGAGTAGATTCATGTTGCTTTGAGCGACCTCTTAGGCTCTCATTTTGCGATAGGCCCTTTCCACTCTCATCCTTTAGAGTGCCATTCGTGGATGACATGGAGTTCTCCCTGTTGCCGTGGGCGGTTGAGATCTCGCACTCTTGCCCGCGACCTTTGTACAAAAAGTGTGAAGTTTGAGTTTTGCCTTCGAGAATGGTGCTCAATACGTTTTGCATGCTAGCCACTGTAGTTTCTAGCCTTTGTTGGAAATTATTTTACCAGGATCTTAGATCTACTCACAAGTATGTTTATTAACATCCTAAATAAGAACTTTCTAAAACGATAAATTAAACACATATAAAGTTTAAGAAACTTTACATTGGGTGCAGCGGAATTAAATGACTCCTTCCGTTCAGATCTCTAACCCTTGAATCCTTTCTGTAGCAGAGTATTATCAAGATCTGAACCTGGATCTTCTTTCTCTGAATCCTTAATGCTGAATCTCCTTTGCTGATGATCTTTCTTCACGATCTTCCTCACTATGATTGAGGTATTGCTTGATGTGTGTGGGCACTACTCTAATCACTAAGGTAAGTCGAAATTATCAAGGAAGAAGAGAGAGAGAGGGTGGCGGCCAAGGTAGAGAGAGAGGCTCAGGTTTTCTGATTCAGAAGTGTAATTTTCCTGAAGCCTTCACTATCTATTTATAGCATTCCACTAGGGTTAGATTTTGAATTATATGGCATTAAAATAATGAAAAAATCAACTTAAAAAGCCTACAAAGGTGGCCGGCCATGGCTTAGTGGATTGGGCCTTGCTTTTTGCAATTTTGCAATTTTAACACCTTTTGTATCTGATTTTCTCAAAAATGCCAATTCTAACTATTTAATAACTATAAATAATTATTAAATAATATTGTCATTTATCATATTTATTAATTGAACCATACAAAGTATCATAATTAACAAATATGCCCCTATTAACTATTTCTTTACAAATTCGCCCTTACTTAGCGAAAATTTCACAAATAGACATAGTCTAATTTGTGAATTATAATTGATTAATCAAAACCAATTACATGAGTCTTACAAACAATATTATCTCAACTAGTGGGGGGACCATGGGTCTATATTACCGAGCTTCCAATAAGTAGATCAAGAATTTAGCACTAAAATTCACTAACTTATTAATTCTTCGTTGAATCCACGCATAGAACTTAGAATTGCACTCTCAGTATATAGAATGCTCTATATGTTCCACCATCTAGACACATCATTAGTTATCCATTGTTATAATCCTAATGTGATCAATGATCCTCTATATGAATGATCTACACAGTAAAGGGATTAGATTACCGTAACACCCTACTATGTATTTTATCCTTAAAACACTTGACCCCGTATAAATGATATTTCAACTTATGTGAAATGAGATCTCCACCATTTGTTTTCGTTTGGTCAAGCTCGAAGGAGATCATCCTTTGCTTACTATTCGCCAGGTAGAAGCTATAGATTCCATGTTTATGCTAGCGCTCCCACTCAATTGCACTACCGTGTTCCCAAAATGTACGTATCACCCTGACCTAAAAGTAGGCTTAACTAACAAATCAAAGAACACGAATAGCCTTTCAAGATTGAGCCTAATCATAACAGGATTAAGATCATTTGATCTAGGATCAACTTGGCGATATTGACTTGATTAGATTCTACGGTAAGTTTAATTAAATCTAAGTCAAAGTTCAATATCGGTCCCTTCCGATGCATACTCCATGCATCCAACCTGAGCTTTACTTTAACCAATGTTCTGGAAAGAACATAGTATTTCTCCAAATACAAGTAAACTCTTGTTGTAGATTATCATATCAGTAAAACCCTGTGTCTGATAAATCTAGGAAACTTTATTCACATAGTCATGTTTACTTTCCAATGTGATAACAGCACAATAAACATGATCAAGTATGTGAAAAGGGTTTAAGATGAATTTATAAATCAAATAGACAAGCTATTGATAAAGTGAACCAAAACATACACAAATGAATGAAAAAAATACTTCTGTTTCTTTATTGATGTTGAATAAAATAGATTACATTGAAATGGAGTTTTATTTAGGGCATAAAACCTAACAAACTCCCACTTGCACTAATATAAAACTAATTAGTACATATCAATTAATCCTAAATTCTGACGGTGCTTTTCAAAGGCTGTCACGGCCAAGACTTTGGTGAATGGATCAGCTAGGTTGTCCTCTGTGTCAACTTTCTCAACCAGTACATCCCCTCTTGCCACGTATTCTCTGATAATGTGATACTTCCTTTCAATGTGCTTGCTTCTCTTCTGGCTTCGAGGTTCTTTGCTGTTTGCTATTGCTCCATTGTTATCACAGAGTAGTACCAGAGGCTTTTTCATTCCAGGAACAACTCCTATGCTGGTGAAGAACTTTCTTAGCCAGACAAGTTCTTTAGCAGCTTCGGCTGCTGCTATGTATTCAGCTTCCATAGTTGAGTCCGATATGGCGGTTTGTTTAGCACTTCTCCAAACCACTGCTCCACCCCCAAGAGTAAACACCATACCAGATGTAGATTTCCTGTCTTCAAGACTTGCCTGGAAATCTGAATCAGTGTAGCCTATGGGATTTAAAGCACCACCCTTGTAGACTAACACAAGATTCCTTGTACTCTTTAAGTATTTCAAAATATACTTAACCGCATTCCAATGTTCTTGTCCTGGATTAGACTGATACCTGCTCCCGATTCCAACAGCATAACAGATGTCAGGTCTAGTGCATAACATTGCATACATTAGACTTCCAACTGCAGAGGCATAAGGAATTTTCGCCATGTCCTCTATCTCTTGATGATCAGTCGGAGACTGTTCCTTAGATAGACGAATACCATATCTAGAAGGCATGTTTGCCCCATTGGTGTTGCTCATGGAGAATCTCTCTAAGACTTTGTCTATGTAGGTTGTTTGAGAGAGAGCAAGAGATCTGTTCTTCCGATTTCTGATAATCTGAATACCAAGAACATAGGCTGCTTCACCCAAATCTTTCATATCGAATTGAGTGTTGAGCCATTCCTTGATGTGAGTCATTTTCTTGACATTGTTTCCAATGATGAAAATGTCATCAACATAAAGGACCAGGAATACTACTACTTGGTCTTCCTTGAGTTGGTAAACACAAGGTTCATCTTCATTCTGAAGAAAGCCGTAGGTCTTGATGATTTCATCAAACCTTTTGTTCCATGAGCGAGAAGCTTGCTTAAGTCCATAGATAGACCTGTTTAACTTGTAAACTTTCTTTTCCTGCCCAGGAAGAACATAACCTTCTGGTTGCTCCATATAGATGGTTTCTTCAAGTACCCCATTAAGGAAGGCAGTCTTGACATCCATTTGCCAGATTTCATAATCGAAAGCAGCAGCTATGGAGAGAAGAATTCAGATGGATTTGAGCATGGCAACAGGACTAAAAGTTTCCTCATAGTCCACGCCTTCTCTTTGGGTATAACCCTTGGCTACAAGTCTAGCTTTAAAAATTTTGACTTCGCCTCCAGCTCCTCTTTTCTTCTTGTAAACCCACTTGCATCCTATCGGATGATAGTCGTCAGGTGCGTCTACATATTCCCAGACTTTGTTCTTTTTCATGGAATCCATTTCTGAATCCATGCCGGCTGACCATCGTTTCCGTTGCGGACTAGCCATTGCCTGTTTATAGGTTAATGGATCGTCATCAATACCGTCACCTACGACCATATTGATTTCACCATCCAAGCCATAACGAGCAGGTTTTGTTGAAACCCTCCCACTACGACGAGGTACGGTTGTCTTCTGAATAGAAACTTTAATAGTAGATTTCTCAGTTTGTTCAACTGAGGGAGTGGGATTGTCTTCTTCACGAGTGGAAGAGGACGGAACATTGGAAGGACTTATATCTGATAGCAATTCCTCTAGAACAACTTTACTTTTCGGGTTGTAGTCTTTGATATAGTTCTCTTCAAGAAAAGTAGCATTTGTAGAAACAAACACTTTGTTATCCTTGTGACTATAAAATAGTCCACCCCTAGTCTCTTTAGAATTTCCGACAGACATGCATACTTCGGTACGTGATTCAAGTTTGCGTTCTTTCTTTCTTAAGACATGAGCAGGGCACCCCCAAATTCTGTAATGGCGTAAACTAGGTGTTCGACCATTCCAAAGTTCGACGGGTGTCTTAGGGACTGCTTTAGATGGAACAACATTTAGAATGTCATTTTCCATCTGTATAGCATATCCCCAGAAGGACGTAGACAGAGTTGAATAACTCAGCATAGACCTAACCATTTCCAAAAGAGTGCGATTTCTTCTTTCTGCAACTCCATTTTGTTGTGGAGTGGCTGGGGAAGTGTATTGGGATTCAATTCCAAATTTAATTAAATGTTCTTTGAACTGCATATCCATATATTCTCCACCCCTATCAGTTCGCAAGATCTTTAATGATTTACCTAATTGGTTTTGGGCCAAAGCATGAAACTCCTGAAACTTTTCAAACGTTTCAGATTTCTTTTGCATTAGGTAAAGAAAACTATATCTAGAGAAATCGTCAATGAAAGTGACAAAATACTCATAACCACCTCTGGCTTTGACATTCAAAGGTCTGCAGACATCGGAATGCACTAACCCTAGAGGGATTTTGGCACGCTCTCCCTTTGCAGAGAAAGAACGTTTAGTCATTTTTCCTTCTAGGCAGGACTCGCATACTGGCAGTTCACCTAAGACGACATTTTTCAATGGACCGTCTTTGGTGAGCCTATTGAGTCTATCAAAGCCTATATGACCTAAACGTAAATGCCATAGATAAGTTTGATCATCATTATCAATCTCTTTTCTTTTTAGGTTTCTAGGTCTAGCTACACTGAAAAGTTCACTATTTAGTGAGATTTGAGTACTCGGTCTTAAAAGATAAAGCCCTTGTTCCATTATAGCAACACATATTTGAATTCCATTACGAGAAATTGAACAATTTGTACTCGAAAAATTCAATATATAAGATTGTGTTTGCAAACATGAGACACTAATCAAGTTTCTACTAAAGTTTGGAATAAATAAAACATTTTCTAAAATTAAAAATCTTTGTTGAAACTTGATGCGGGCTTTTCCTCTAGCTTTGACCGATACTAATTCGCCATTGCCAACTTTAAGCTGTAACTCTCCTGGAAGCAGATTTTCCCAAGTTTCAAGCAACTGCAGTGAAGAACATACATGGTTAGTAGACCCAGAATCAACAATCCAGATGGATTTGTCGTTCTCTAAAACACATGATTCAAAGACAAAAGCATTACCTTCGTTTGAATTGTTTAAAAGCCTGGGACATTGTTCTTCATGATGACCCTTTCCATTACAATTCGAACATAGAAGATTATGTCTGATAATTGTACTTGAAGAAGCAGTTTTGCTAGATCCTTCATACCTAGTCCTTTTCCTTCGATTATTGATTGCAAACCCAGGGGGACCCATTGCAATCAAGTTCCGTTCATGGGCTCGTAATTCTGCTTCGAGCTTGTCCATGTCGGAGGAGTTAGAATTGTTGATCATGTAAGAGATTACAAATTCATTATACTCCGGAGGAAGACTATTAAGGATAAGTTGGACCCATTGTTCTCTTGATAAATCAATTCCTAGTAGATTTGCCTTTTGGAACTTCAGATTCATCATCAACAGGTGCGAGTTAATGCAACTACCAGGATGCATTTTCACACTATAGAGTTCTTTTGCTAAGATAGTAACTAAGAGAGGATCGGGGTGAGGGTTATTCATAATGACACTACAACACATCAATAAAACAGAAGTAAGATTTTGGCTCATAAATTCAAACACAGTTTAGAAAATAACAAGTAATGACATATGTTATAGAAATACTAAATCTAACATAGTTTATTTTCCAAGGTATTTCAACAAACTGATACAGTGTCCCGTTTAGGCGAGAGTCAAAGCATCATCAATTGAATAGAGTTGCCAGCTCATCTAAAATGATAACCATTCTAGCAACCTTTTATTCGATCAAGATTGGAATTCAGCGTTGTCCCGTTTAGGCGAGAGTCAAGGCAATTCTATCTTATGAGCTTCCACCATTGTTTCATAACTTGCAAGTCAAGTATGGTCGCCACCATTAGGGTGATCTATACCATACAAAACACTTACAAACTACTTATCATGCGAGGTTAAACGGTGCGAAATTGCTAATGAACGTTCCTCCATTAGGGAGGATTACTCACTAAAACAAACGCGGTGTAAAACCCACAATGGAGATCGAATGTCTCTTGATTAAAAGCTCATTATTTAAAAAAAATATTATATGTATTTTGTATAATCATTTTAATTCGATATTATAATAATGAAAAATTACAAATTAAAGTTGGTTTAAATAAAAAACAACTTTAATTAATTTTCAATTAGTATTTAAATTTGAAAAATAAATTCAAATAAATATCGAACAAGTTCCATAATATAATAATGAAAAATTACAAATCAAAGTTGATTTAAATAAAAAATCAACTTTAATTAATTTTCAATTATTAATTAAATTCAAAAAATAAATTTGAATATTAAATGGAACAAATTTGAAAATATCTTGTTTAAGTTGTTTTAGAAGAATCTAAAAGATCAACTTAAATATCTTTCAAACTAGATTTAATTAAATTTAAAATTAAGTTATAACCACTTAATTTGAAGATATTCCATTTTAAGTTAATATTTGAAAAGATACTAACTTAAAAAATATCTAAAGAATCTTAATAACCAAAGCCTAAAATTCTTCAACTTAATTTTGAAATTTTAATTTCAAAAGATATTCAGATTTAAGTTGGTTAGTTGTAGATAACTAAATATCAACTTAAATAGGAATATTTAATGAAAAATTTAAATTAAGCTTCAGAAAGAATCTAGATGGTTATAATTCTATATTAAAAACAAGAAAATACATATAGTTTAGCTTAGAATATAAAATTCTTTAAACTATGATTTTCTAAATTAATTTCAAAATAAATGAAATTAATTATGTTGCTAATCAATTTTAATTAGGTTAAACTAGTGTAATTAACCTAGTACAGTCATTCAAATCAGGCAAATGGGCCTTCACAATTGGGGTGGTTTATGTGAGGGGGTGCTGGGTTCAGTATGTCGTACCTACTTCTATGACTCCCAACTCTCACACAAGGCCCAAAAGAGAGGAATTTAACCTTAATAAGAACAACTGTTATTAATTGAATAGGCCCAAAAACTAAATGGGCCTAAATAAATTCTATCAAGAACTATGATAATTTATTTTAGCAACAACAACCTATATGCATCTATAATAAAATTAAACACATAGGCTCACACAGGCACACTTTGGATGGGTCCTATCATGTTGCTAGGTCATACACAGATGAAAGAAGATTGTAAATATACCTGTTACAAATTATTATCTTGACCAAGGGAGCCATCAGATCATTAGATCTGGCAAAAGGTAACCATGGCTATTTGCAATCAAGTAATAATAGGTTTTGAAAACTTACACATAAGCTAAAACACATACTCCTGCAACAAGGTTAGTTGGATAGTTGGATGTAGGATTTATTTAATTTTAAATTAAATATTTAATTTCGAAAATAATTAATTAAATAATAAAAAAAATTTCGAAAATTTTTAAAAAAAGATTGAAAAAATTCGAAATTTTAAAAAAATTTAAATTTAAAATTAAACCTACAATTTTGAAAAATTAGGTTTCAACCAACCTAAATATCATTTCAAAAATTTGCTAACTACTTTTAAATTTTAAATATTATTTTATAAATAAAAATTAAATAAAAAATTAGAAAAGATAAATAAATATCTTTTTCAAATTTTAAATGTAATTTAAATAAATAAAATAACAAAATTTAAAAAAATTAGCAAAATATCTTATATCATTTAAAAATTACATGATTATAATTATCTTATTTTAAATTTAAAATAAGATAAGATATAATAAATTTTAAAATAAGATAGATTTTTAAGCAAGAAGATAGATATTAATTCTATTCAAATTCAAATTACACTAATATCTTGAATTAAATTTAAAAAATATTAAATTAATTCAAAATGATAGTTAGAATTGAATTAGGAATAGTAATAGTATAAATACAAAACTATACAAAAAATCGGAAGTTAATTCCATGAAAAAGCATGAAAAAATCGAAGAAAAACGAAAAAAATTGTGAGCTGTACGGACAGTTTTCGCGATCGCAGAAAATTTCAGCACAGCCCCGATTTTTTCAAATCTTCAAAAATTCATAACTAATTCAAATAAAATCGAAATTGAGTTCTGTAAAAGGCTAACTTGCTTAATTTTTTGCATACTATCCAATAAAAATAATTCGAGAAACAGAATTGAAATTATTTTTTACGAAAATTTACAAACATCAATCAATCATCAAATAACACTCAATACAACATGATACCATCCAAAAAAAACATACAAACAATCGTTTTAAAGTCCAAATTTCTTGCAAGTAAATCAATTACCATGGCTCTGAGGCCAGTTGTTGGAAATTATTTTACCAGGATCTTAGATCTACTCACAAGTATGTTTATTAACATCCTAAATAAGAACTTTCTAAAACGATAAATTAAACACATATAAAGTTTAAGAAACCTTACATTGGGTGCAGCGGAATTAAATGACTCCTTCCGTTTAGATCTCTAACCCTTGAATCCTTTCTGTAGCAGAGCATTATCAAGATCTGAACCTGGATCTTCTTTCTCTGAATCCTTGATGCTGAATCTCCTTTGCTGATGATCTTTCTTCACGATCTTCCACTACTACAAAATTGGTTTTTTCCAACGGTTTATAACTGTCTTTTATACTATTTCCCAACGGTTCCTAAAACTGTTGGCTATGTGGGTGTCATAAAAATGAAGAACTTTAAAAGACGGTTTATAACTGTTGGGAAAAGTCAATTTAAATGACAGTTTACAACTGTTGGAAAAAGTCACATTAAATGACTGTTAATAACTGTTGGCAAAAGTATTTTAAATTAAATTAATATATTTTTAAATAATAGTATTAATTTTTATAAAAAAAATATAATATTGATTAAATTAAATGGAATTAATATATTTCTAAAGTTAAATATCATAATTCATTACAGAATTTATTCCAAAAAAAATATATCATAATTCATTAAAATTATACCAAAATCAAAGATTATTAGAGGAAAATAAAGGATACAATTTTGAAAAAAAAAAATAAAGATAAAACAAGGGAGAAACTAGATCAGATTATAGGCTATAGCCGCGGACCAGATCGATGTTGTGGCCATCATAATTCCAACGAGTTGTGCACCTCCGATCCTGAGTAAGAGCGAAATTGATGAACGCAGTGAGCACCGAAGCCTTTAGCTTTCGCCTAAAAGCCATGGTCAGGCAAACAACATCCCTTGAGCAAGTATATCGCTAAACAAAACCATAGTGATTCAATTACTGAATAAAGACTTGAACACCAACAAAAAAACTACAATAAACTCAACAAACCCATCTACGAGCGAAAGAGATACTCCGTGATATCCTTACAATTTATTATTCAGTATATCAAAATATTACATGTATATGTCAAGGCTTGATAAAATAACACAAATGGGCTCGTTTGGAACGCCGTATTAGGTCGTATTGTATTGTATTGTATTATATTGAATTGGATTATATATCATATTTTTATATAATACTATGTTAAACTTTAATTTATACTAAAATATTATATATTTAAGTGTCCATAAAAGTTAACACTACATATAGTTTTACATAAAAATATTACATAAAATACAATTTAATATAATACAATACAATACAATACGACCTAATACGGCGTTCCAAACGAGCCCATAGTGCAAGAAATTAATTCGCCAATTCAAGGTTCAGTTCTTTCAAGTAACCTATGTAAGGATATAGTCTTATAGAAATATGCTATTAACAATTTAACATCTACAAACACTACTAAAATTATGAGGGCAATTTGTTAGTAATAATATTAATTAGTTACAGAGAGCTAAAAGAGACTTTACTTGAGAATTTCCATAATCAACACCTTGCGAGAAGGAGCCTTGATGTGCAATCTGAAAGATTAACAATAAGGCCATATCAAGTACCTTAATCCCTATTAATAAAATTTGGAAGCACAAAAAAAAAAAAATGAAGCACTTTAGCAGATATTAATTAAGAACCTTAGCATTTGGACTAGGGTGAATATCTTTCTTACTAGACGTTGATAAATCTCCATCTTTTGAACAAATCTCCTTCAAATCTGAGAAAAAACGCAGTGCCACCGCGCAAGAGAAAACGCAGAGAGAGAGAGAGAGAACGGGAGCGAGAGAGAGACACGGAAGAGGGAGAGAGGTTAGGGTTTTCTGGTTCATTTGAACCATTAGCGCCGGCGCCGCACAAAGAGAAGGCAGAGAGAGGGGGATCGGGAGAATGAAATAGAGAAGGGATTAGGTTTTCACTTAGAGTTTTTTTTTTTTTTTTATCATTTTCTATTTATACCATTCAATTTTTCTTACTAAATTTATTTTATTTATTTCATTTTAATAAATAAAATTTTAATATAATTAAAGACCCCAAATTAAAAATCTCAAATTAATCTTATATAAAAATAAAATGCCACAATTTTTAACTAAAGACCTAAATTAATTCTCCAATCACATTTTAATTAAAAATGATTGTCTAATAATTTTTCTCTTTTAGATAATTTCTTTAAATAACTTTTACAATAAATTTTTCAATACAACTAATTTCTAAAATTATCCTCTAATTAAAAATTTAAAAAATTTCAAATTTCTCAATTTTATAAATTCTCAAATTATAAATTTATTAAGCAAAAAAAAAAAAAAAAATTTAAGTCTGAAACTTTTTTTTAGTATTTTCTTTTATTAAATATTTTTTTATTAAGCAAAAAAAGTAGAAATTCTTTCATTTTTTTAAATCTAAAACTTTTTTATGTATTGAATATAAATTTTTTTTATTAAACAAAAAAAATCTTTTTTTTTTTAATTTAAATTTTTTTATACTAAAAATAACATTTTCCAACCATTTATAACTGTTGAGAATACTAAGTATACCCAACGGTTGTAAACTGTTGGGAATACTAAACATTCCCAACAGTTTACAGCCGTTGGGAATACTAAGTATTCCCAACAGTTATAAATTGTTGGCATTCACTGTTTTCTTTTAAAAAAAATCATTTAGTATTGTCCACGGTTGTCCACCGTTGCCATTGGTTTTTCCCAACGGTTTTTTTGCTTCAGTTTTAGACCGTTGGGAACAATCTCCACTTACTTTTTCCAACGGTTTTCATAATTGACCCCCTTATTAACCGTTGGGAAAACCCACTTTTGTAGTAGTGTTCCTCACTATGATTGAGGTATTGCTTGATGTGTGTGGGCACTACTCTAATCACTAAGGTAAGTCGAAATTATCAAGGAAGAAGAGAGAGAGAGGGTGGCGGCCAAGGTAGAGAGAGAGGCTCAGGTTTTCTGATTCAGAAGTGTAATTTTCCTAAAGCCTTCACTATCTATATATAGCATTCCACTAGGGTTAGATTTGAATTATATGGCATTAAAATAATGAAAAAATAAACTTAAAAAGCCTACAAAGGTGGCCGGCCATGGCTTAGTGGATTGGGCCTTGCCTTTTGCAATTTTGCAATTTTAACACCTTTTGTATCTGATTTTCTCAAAAATGCCAATTTCCTAATTCAATCATTTAAATGCCAATTCTAACTATTTAATAACTATAAATAATTATTAAATAATATTGTCATTTATCATATTTATTAATTGAACCATACAAAGGATCATAATTAACAAATATGCCCCTATTAATTCTTTCTTTACAAATTCGCCCTTACTTAGTGAAATTTCACAAATAGACATAGTCTAATTTGTGAATTATAATTGATTAATCAAAACCAATTACATGAGTCTTACAAACAATATTATCTCAACTAGTGGGGGGACCATGGGTCTATATTACCGAGCTTCCAATAAGTAGATCAAGAATTTAGCACTAAAATTCACTAACTTATTAATTCTTCGTTGAATCCACGCATAGAACTTAGAATTGCACTCTCAGTATATAGAATGCTCTATATGTTCCACCATATAGACACATCATTAGTTATCCATTGTTATAATCCTAATGTGATCAATGATCCTCTATATGAATGATCTACACAGTAAAGGGATTAGATTACCGTAACACCCTACTATGTATTTTATCCTTAAAACACTTGACCCCGTATAAATGATATTTCAGCTTATGTGAAATGAGATCTCCACCATTTATTTTCGTTTGGTCAAGCTCAAAGGAGATCATCCTTTGCTTACTATTCGCCAGGTAGAAGCTATAGATTCCATGTTTATGCTAGCGCTCCCACTCAATTGCACTACCGTGTTCCCAAAATGTACGTATCACCCTGACCTAAAAGTAGGCCTAACTAACAAATCAAAGAACACGAATAGCCTTTCAAGATTGAGCCTAATCATAACAGGATTAAGATCATTTGATCTAGGATCAACTTGGCGATATTGACTTGAATAGATTCTACGGTAAGTTTAATTAAATCTAAGTCAAAGTTCAATATCGGTCCCTTCCGATGCATACTCCATGCATCCAACCCGAGCTTTACTTTAACCAATGTTCTGGAAAGAACATAGTATTTCTCCAAATACAAGTAAACTCTTGTTGTAGATTATCATATCAGTAAAACCCTGTGTCTGATAAATCTAGGAAACTTTATTCACATAGTCATGTTTACTTTCCAATGTGATGACAGCACAATAAACATGATCAAGTATGTGAAAAGGGTTTAAGATGAATTTATAAATCAAATAGACAAGCTATTGATAAAGTGAACCAAAACATACACAAATGAATGAAAAAATACTTCTGTTTCTTTATTGATGTTGAATAAAATAGATTACATTGAAATGGAGTTTTATTTAGGGCATAAAACCTATCAGCCTTTGGTTCTTCCAGCGAAGATTTTTTAATTTGTATTCATAGTGGAGAGTTTGGGATTTTAGACTCACAGAGTTAGCTCGCTTTTCCTTTTCGGAGCAATGTCGCAAAGTACCAAGATCTCGCGGTGTTGGTGGCCGAGGGTGCCTCAGTGGTGATGGGACGTCCTTCCTTTGTGTCATACCTTTACCTTTGGTCATGACGGGGGCAGTAACTCCATCGCGTTGCTTGTCCACTAGGGTCTTTCTACAGCAACAGTCTCCTTGCTTTGCTTGATATTCCCGCCTACTCCTGCCCTCTCCTCCTACCCGAGGCTGGACAATGCTCTCATTTTCTCCTCTTACTTGAGGGTTAAGACCATTAGCGCCTTCTTCTCTAATGACGGGTGGAGGGAGGTCTTGCCCCAAATCGATGAACTGGTTTTCGTTAAGACGAATCTCCACATCCTAAAGGCAGTGAGAGAGTCTAGGGATTCTGTATTGATTGTGTGAAAAGGAACAACTCGACAAAAGCTTGTCGTTCCCATGGATGGCGAGAACTCGTCAACCAACTTGTGGCCAGAAAATCAACTTATGCGTCATGATCGAAAACGAGATGAAGATAAAGATGAAATTTAAACTCAAATTGTTATCTTGAAATTGAGAGAATAATGGAGAAATGTCTATTGCTCTAAATATGGTGTTACAAGTATGATTTTCCAACCCCTCGTCACATCTAAAAAATGGGTATTTATAGGCTCTAATGGCTTGAGGTACAAAGTGGTCCCAAGGAGACAAAACGTCGCTATCATGCTGCATGCTGTAGGTACAGGAGGTGGCCTTGTTGGAACTTATTTTACAAGGATCTAGATTACTAACATGTATGTTTGATTAACACCCTAAATATGAATTCTCTAAAACAATGAAATAAACACATAAGAGTTTAGAAAACCTTAGATTGATGGTAGCGAAATAATATGACTCCTTCCACTCAAATATCTAACCCTTGTTCCTTTCTATCGCAGAGTAATAACAAGATCTAAGCCTGGATCTCCTTCTCTCCTTTGGGTTTGGCTACCACCGTCTTTCGCACTATGATTGATTACTTGACTTCCTATGTATGGGCATGGTACTCTATCACTATGACTCGAATTGATGAAGAACAATGAATAGGGTGTGAAATCACTATGGAAAAAGGAGTCTCTCATCTACTAGTTGTTAGAGAATTAAAACTAAGTTTAATTTAGCTGAAGTGAGTTAAATGAGAATGAGATCATCATGTTCCTGTTATAGTATTTCAACTAGGGTTTAGGATTTAATTATATGGATTAAAAAAGAATAAAATAATGGGTAAAAATTACACTAAGTGGCCAGCCACTAATGGACCCCATTAGTTACAATTTTACCATTTTATTTCAACCATTTATCATTCTTCCAATACTGCCATATTTTCTAATTTCAATCCTATAAGTGTCAAAATTATTTATTTAATAATTATAATTAATTATCAAATAAAATTGTTGTTTATATTATTTAATAATTAGACCATACAAAGTCACTTAATTAATAAATAAACCCCAAAATCTATTTTCTTCATAATTAAGCCATTACTTAGTAAAAATTCATAAATAAAACATAGTCTAATTTTAGAATTATAATTGATTAAATAAAACCAATTAACTGAGTCTACAAGCAGTATTATCTCAACTAGTGTGGGGACCATGTGCCTATATAATTAAGCTTCCAATAAGCAGAACTAGAATTTGCCAAGTAAATTCTCTAATTTATTAATTCCTACTTGCGCCACTATAGATTTAGAATTGCACTCTTAATTATATAGAACGCTCTATATGTACCAAGATATAGATACGTTATGAATTATCCATTGCTACAATCCAAATAATCAAAGATCCTCTATAGATTATCTACATCGAATATGGATAAATTTACCGTTCTACTCTTCAATGTATTTCATCCTTAGAACACTTAGCTACCTATAAATGATATTTCAGTAAACTAATATTGTAACGCCCTAATCTATAGGGACGCCACGTGTGTGATTTTATAAACTAGTTTAATACTAGTAGAGTAATCTTTATGCCTTTCCATAATTGCATAATAAAGTAATATTTTACCAGAATGTCAATGGTGTCCTTATATACCATATTGACTATCCAGTCAATTATAAAGTACTCTCCATCATTACCGTATCACCTTAAGTAAATCTAGGTAATCTTCTTTACTTTAGTGATACCATTACTCTTCTTGATGTTCTTTTATACGTTACCCCGGTGATGACCACACTTCATGGGGAAATTTCTTAAATAAAATCACCCCAAATCAAGGACACTCAACCATAGAGTTCTTTCATGGTGGGCTACCAAACACAAGATGCTTCTTGCTAACATAGGTAGTCCCAGGCCTACATAATCTCAAAATTACTACACAATTGCTGCTCTCAATTCACATAAGATTCCAGACAATACTCATAAATTGTCCCACCTTTGCTAATGCTAGATCACTCCTAAATAAAAGATTTTGTTATTTGAATCAATTAGATCAATGCTTCCATTAACTACTCATGTCCTATATTCCACTTGGGAATACTAGCAAATTTAACTCATATTATCATTTCTCTAATCTGTCTACCCCGTCAAATGGGTTACCACTAAATAACATACATGCACAGTCCATTCAAATTTCTTGATGTCTCTAACTGAATGTACAATGTTTAATATTGATATCAATTGAAACAACAATTGTAATATTTCCCATAAAATTCTAATTTGAGTCGACCGAAGGACTGATACCCGAGTCCCCTTGAGTCATAACCAGCACTTGGGCAAGACCCGTACACTTTTCTCCCATAACATCAGTCTTTCTTAACTACGGGTAGGTTCTTTTCAGATGACCTACTACCCCACAATAAAACAAGATCTGGCTCTACGTTGGTTCAAATGACGCCTTTTTGTATCTAAACACTCAGGATAAGGTCACCATTTCTTATTCTCACCTTGACCGCTATCCTGACCACCCTAGAACCTTTTTGTCCTGTCCCATAATTGGCGGTTCATTTAATTTTTGTTTCATGATCTACTAATAAATTGGCTTCATATATTCCACCACATCTAGTGGTACAATAGGAAGTGTCGGTAGTACAAGAACAGACACAAGATGAGCCTATTGTTCTTTCAGATGTCGGATATGTTTTCCCTTGTTGTCTAATCATATCTTGCATATTAGCATTTACATGTTCCCAGCATTATGGGAATAAGGAATTCTCTTCCTTACCGTTTGCCCTGAGCCTAGATAGCTCGCTAATCAAACTATTCGATTGCCCTTACTGCATAACTTATCACACATTTAGTCTAAATCTTCTGACCGTTTAAAACTCAGACGGATATCAATATCAATATGAATATACCATACACCTATTCTTATCAAAATTATCACTATGCTATTTTTCCAACATACTTTATAATAGCCTAGGCAGGTAATCTAATAGCATATAATATAAACACTTACTATACCATGAGTCGACCTGTGCTCGCAACAAATGTACATATTCGACCATTCTTCAAGACCTTTAAAACCACGACTGCTCTGATACCAAGTTGTAATGGCCTATTTTACAGGGACGCCACGTGTGTAATTATAAACTAGTTCAATACTAATAGAATAATTAATTATTAAAAACCGTGATAATATTAAAAACTTGACTAAAATAAAATACTAAAAATGGACATTCTAACGACATAAAAAGTGTGTTCTCGGGATCCTTGCTATAAAAAGTTTTGCTAAAGAAATATATACAACAACTATTTAAACACAAAATCAAAATACATAGCTAATACAACCAGCCCAAAACAACTTCTGGCAACTCAACACGCAGACCGGTGAGGTCAATATGTACATTGCTGGAGAAGACTGTCACCTCATGGTTGATCTAGCTTTTCTTTACCATTAGCTGCACCACATAGCACCCGTGAGTCACAAGGACTTAGCAAGAAAATTAATAATAACAATCATATATTTTATTATTTGAATATTGTCATTTATACACAATAAGAATCAAACCATCACACATTGTTCATAAGATGAAATCCAAATCACTACTGACATCTGCCACGAATAAACATCAATATACAAATATTTGGTAATACAAAACCATTATACCAATAATAGAATTCATATTCATTTAATCATATAAATTAGGGGTGTTCATCAAACCGCTCAAATCGCCCGCATCGCACCACACCTAAAAAAAATGCAGTTTGATATTCTTTGCGGTTTGAATTTTTCCTAAACCTCGCGGTGCGGTGCGGTGCGGTTTGCATTTTTAAATTGTTCATATGTGGTTCAAACCGTATTGCACCGCACTGCATATTATAAAAATACCAATTTTTATATTTATTTAGGTCCAATATGTGAAGACCCAACCCAAGCCCACTATTTATTGTATTGTTGAAACTTGAAACTTTTTTTTCATATTTATTTTCAAGCCTTATGGTAGTTTTGACAAGTGTTGTTCAAGCTTTATTATATTTGTGATAGTTTAATTATTTGGTGATAGTCCAAACTGCAGAAACCGCATAAACCGCACTGCACCGCACAATTTTTTACGGGGAGGTTTATTTGGTTTTTTAGTTTCGTGGTGCAGGTGTGGTTTGAGAAATTGAAAAAATCACATGTGCGGGTTGGTTTGAAAAAATAGTCAAAAATCGCACCACCCGTACCGCGAACACCCCTAATATAGATTATATATATGTTATCTCATAAAGTAACCATCTTCATAACATCACGTTGCCTAATCAGGCAAGTCTATGCTATAATTTAATAATCCTATATTGCATTGCCTAATCAAGCAAGCCTGTGCCACAACTTGGCACCCATATATCGCATAACTACATCACCTAATCAGGTGAGCTTGTGCCAAAGACCTGCACCCATATATCAGATAATTGCATCACCTAATCAGGTGAGCCCGTGCCACAATCTGGCACCAATATATTGCATCGTCTAATCATGAGCCCGTACCTACGCCTGGTACTAATCATATGTCATTGACGCCCGTACTTACGCCCAGTACGTTGCCAGGAAAATTGCATCACCTAATCAGGTGAGCCGTACCTACGCTTGGTACTCATCATATATCATTGACGCCCATACTTACGCCTAGTACGTCGCCAAGAAAATTGCATCACCTAATCAAGTGAGCCCGTACCTACGCTCGGTACTCATCATATATCACTGATGCTCATACTTACGCCCAATACATTGCCAGAAAAATTGCATCACCTAATTAGGTGAGCCCGTACCTACGCTCGATACTCATCATATATCACTGACGCCCGTACTTACGCCCAGTACGTCGCCAAGAAAATCGCATCACCTAATCAGGTGAGCCCATATATCACATGCATAATATCATTCCATTATCGATACTCAACTAATCAATCTTTTCATTATATAACAATATAAACTATATCTCAATATTAATTAATTCATTGCAATACTAATTGTATTACATATAACGTACTATGCAGTACAATATACTTTTTTTTACCTTTAATCTAGGTTCATACATGTCGGCCAACCCAGGTCAGGTAAAAAGCTTCAATAATGAAGTTGTTGTTGCACAGCTTTTCAACTTTTTCCTTCAGGGCTACTGCTCTTTATCAATTTCTGATTTTACTTCGAGGAAACAAACCTTTTCCAATCTTTAGCTTTCTGGTCGGGATAGCTGGATCGATCTCGATCTCTTCTAATTCTTCTACAGGCTCAACATTGCTGCTTGGGTCCCCAAGTCAAGGATCCACATCTTCATCCCCGCCTTGGGAAGTTCCCTACTTGGGAATGTTTTTTTCCTTTGTCTGTGCTCTGGCTGGAGGATACTTCCTTCTTAGCCTTCGCCACTGCCAGGTTATAACATTCCGTGCAGACTGTAGGTTTCCTCTCAGACACCCTACCCTATTCTTTGTTGGGAACTTCAGGCACGAGTGAAATATTGATGTGACAGCCTTTAAGTCATACAAGGCTGGCCGACCAATCATTACATTAAAAGTTGAAGGAACATCCAATATTAGGAACTGTGCCATAATAGTCATGCTCGTCGGAGCTTGTCCAACAGTGAGGGGTAGCCGAATTTGTCCTAGAGGTGAAACTCCTTGACCGGAGAAACCATAGACAGGCTGGAGGCATGGGGTTAGATCCTTGAGTTGGAGTTCCATCTTTCGGTAAGCAGTCTTGAACAAAATGTTGGAAGAAGCTCCATTGTCGATCATAGTTCTGGCCACCATTTTCTTGGTTATTTGGACTTCCACGACCAGCGGGTCGTTGTGTGGAAATTTAATTTTGGCAGCGTCTTCATCGTTGAAGGATATGGTCAGCTCTCCTACTCGTGAAATTTTGGGCTTCCTTTCTTCCACGGCCAGGATAACTTCTTCTTGTTCGTGCTGCACTGTTCGGGCATACCTCTCCTGAGCTTTGCCTGAATCTCCAGCAATGTGAGGGCTTCCAATAATGACTTGGTTATTTTGACCCTGGTTGGTCTTGACATACTTCTGCATGTGTGGATTGTTTTTCCTTATCAGAAATTCAATTTCCTGCTTCAAGTTGTAGCATTCATTAGTGTCGTGCCCGTAGTCTCCGTGGAACCGACAAAACTTTGTCATGTCCCTTTTGTTGGCATCTTTCTTCATGGGCGCGGGTTTCTTGTACGAGGCTAGCGACTGAGTTGCATGTATACGCTTTCTATATCTTCAGTCAGAATAGTGAATGCAGTGTACTTGGCATGATTCTCCGGGGGAGTCTGTTCGGACTTCCCGGTGAACTTTCCTTTCTTCCCGTTCCCTTGCTTGTGGTTATTGCTGGAACGCTTGCCACTTGAGCTTGAATTATTTGGGTAGTTGGGAAGTTGGGCAGATGTTCCAGTGAAGGAGCCTTTGACTTGCCCGACTTTTGTTAACCTTCTGCTCGTTGAATGGCTTCTTCGAGCTTGATGAAGCCTTCGACTCGGTTCAGGAAATCACTCATTGAGTTTACTGGCCTGTTCTTCCTTATATCCTTCCAAAGTTCATCGAGGACTTCGATGGCCCCTAGTATCGCGGATAACTTTCCATCCTCGGTTACCCATGAAACTTTGGTCGCATCCGTCATGAATTTGCTGATGTATGCCCAGAGTGGCTCGCCTGGTCGTTGCTTAACTTCGACTAAGTCTCCCAAATGCAATGGAAGTTGGCGTGAGGAGGAGAATTGTGCATGGAGTTCCGAAGAGAAGGTTTTCCATGAACTAAACTTTCCAGGAGCCAACTTGAAATACCATTGCTGAGCGGCTTCCGACAGAGTGGCAGGAAAGATTCTACAGCATACATCTCCTCGTACCCCTTGCAAATTCATTTGCATTTCAAAGTACTTGAGATGGGAAAGGGGATATTCTCTCCTCGTGTACATTTTCCACGTCGACATTTTGAACTTGTGGGGCAGTGGCAGGAGATTGATCTCTGGTGAGAAAGGAGTTCAGCGTGCTCGGTCCAGCTTAAGATCATTATTTCTTTGTCTAGCCATACCGTGGAACATATTTTTCAGTTCGTCAAGCTGAGCCTGTACGGCTTGGCTAACTTGCTCGACATTCTGGTCAATTCGAATTATGTCAACATCTTTTTGAGCAGGAATTTGAGTACGGACTCCAGGCTGCACGATCATCGTAATATTATGTTCGTCTACTCCCCTCCTTCTGCTCAGATCATTCCTTAGGTCATGGGTTGCTCCCAACCTTTCGAACACATAAGTGCCTGGTTGCCTTAGCGATTGATTCGCTTGGTTGACGGGTGGAATGGCACCATTAATTTGGTTGGAACCATCAGGTATGACTTCTCCTGATGAATTACCAGACAAGGTCTGCTCGTCTACTGCTGGGCCCACGAGCGGAACTCGTGACCGGGGATTGGGCGGCTGACCATTTGTAGTTTGGGAAGTATTCATCGTTGGATATTCGTTTGTTCCACCTAGGGGAATGACATTCGGCGGCTGCTGACCTACAGTTTGACAGGCTTTTCGTATCAGCACGGTAGCTTGCCGACTACGGTTTTTGAGCTCTTCATGGTGAGCCCTTATTGCCTCCATCTCTCTATCCCTTCATTTGGTGAACATGCATCTTTGTTCGTAAATTGCGAGATTTATTACAGCACGCAGTTTGTCCTGATCATGATGCAGGGTGTTGTTATGATTCTGCATGAGTCCAAGAGCATCACAAAGATTTTGTAATTCAGTGGCATCTCCGATAGTCGTCTGGGTGTTGGTTCCAGGCAAAACAGTCGTATTATGAATGCCCTAGTTGGGTGCAGAACTGTTATTCCCAGTCTCTTGCACACAAGGCGCAATTCCATCTATAGGAACTGTTTCACCATTCCACATGCTTACTGGCTGTCCAGGATTAACAGTAGGCAGAACCCTTGTGCTCCCTAGGTTCTGAGATGTAGGATCCAGCGTTTGTGAATTTGCCGGATCAGTCAGGCCTCTACGAGTTTGCACCATCGTATTGGCGGTTGGATGTGACTAAAGAGCGATTCTTGAGTTTATCTCTCAACGAAAGCACCAAAATGTTGACTTCGCTTTTAGCCAACGACAATGAGTCTGTTTTACAAGCGATAAATGATTTATAATAACAAATATACGATAAAGCAATAAAAAGACATAGGAATTTTATAGAGGTTCAGCCCCGAGCAGTTCAGTAATAGCCTAATCCTCGTTATTTGTATTGACTTTAGATCAAGGAGAAAGATTCCTTTTCTTATAGCTCTTAAAACAGTATCTCTGAATATATAATTCTTAGATAATATATTTAAGGTATGGTCTTGGCTCAACTACTTCTCGACCGATCCCCTGCCCAATGAACATAAATCACTATTTATAGGGCTAGGAGGCATAGGGAGGAAGAGTTTCCCCTCTTGTTACAATGCGTATAAATAGAAAGATCGTGGGATCAATGCTGAATGCAAGGATCGTGGGATTGAGGCTGAATACACTTATAGTGGGATCGTGTGTATGCCATATCCACGTAAATTGATCCCTGAGTTATAGGGATTGTGCTGATGACTCACGATGCGAAAGCTGAATTCGCTAAGTGTTGGTCGTTCAGCGTGGATTACTGAATATCCTACTTTAAGCATGCCAGCAAGGTATCCTACTCGGACTATACTTCTCGAGCAGATGTTCCAAGTGGACTCCACGTGTCACCATTCACGTGATGCCACGTTAGAGTGCAAAAATTGGGATAACATTTGGGTATGTTGATTTTTTGGTATTAAACTGTTTTGGATAGTTTCAATAGGTTCAGAGGATATTGGTTGGGTTTTGGTTCGAAGAACCAGAGTTTTCCATTTTTGTTGCGAGAACCAGTTAACCGGTTCTACAGGGTACTGTGGAACCGGTCAACCGGTTGGCCAGCAGGGGAAACCCTAGTTTTTCTCGAAACTAGTTTTTGTTTGGGGTGTTTTTTAGAACATAGTTTAGAGTGTTTTATTGATGTTTAGGCTATTTCTAAACCTATAATGATTAGGGTTTGTTCGGTTGTGAAGTTATGGACTACTTCAGGATTGGTTAAGTTGTTTACCAAGTTTTCATTGTTGTGACATAGGACCCGGGATTGTCGAGCATCATTCCACTCAGGTCAGCCAACACACCTTATTATTGGACTCAGGTAAGAAAAGTAAATTGCACTACTTAGCATGTCAAATAAGATTTGATTATTATTATTTACGACTCGATTATAATCGAGGTAATGATACGGTAATCACCGTTTTTAAAAAGGATTTATTACTAACTTCTAGAAACCACTGATAGGTTCCTTACTTATCAGTCGCTTCATTAAGCAACGATAGTGACATATGAAGCTCATTGGTAAAGAGTGGTAAGGATGCTTTATGAAGCATCAAAGTCGATTTTTCGTATAAGACAAATAATGTATATGTGAAGTTTGATTACGTATTAAATAATTACTTATTCTGTGTGATGCTTTCATATGTTGTACAATGTTATAATATTACGTTTTATGCAATGTTTATGTTTTATCTACTTTTCTTGCTGAGTCTTTATCACTCATGAGTGCTTTGTGGTGCAGGTAAGGGAAAAAAAAACCTAGACCAGCCATGAGTAAGAGGTCTCCAGACAGTGTACATATCAGTCGCGTGTCTTGGCTCTTAGTGGATAGGATCCATCTTTTGATTGTATTTTGAAAATGTAACCTTATTTTGTAATAGTTGTTTTGCAATATGTTGTAGAAGTTTATAAACAAGGGGATTCCCAAAACAAGTGGTATTTTGTAAAAAAAAAAATTAATTATGAAATTCAATTGTTTTATTAAACATTTTAATTGAACCACATTTTCTTAAACCGTTAGTTTATAATTATAAAATAATTAATAAAAGCACACACAAGGCGCCCTTACAACTTAAGGCGTTATAATTAGGTATCTAATTCTATATGGAGTAATGTACAGACGGGGCTTCTCAATGCTGATCTTAAGGTGTGTCACCAAGGCTGAGGCCAAGCAACTGATTATAGAAGGGCATGAAGGCTTCTGCGACAATCATGCTTGGGGGCAAAGCCGATCGAAAAAGATGGGGTACTTTGGGCCAACAATGATTGAGGATTCGATGGACTATGTCAAAAAATGTGACAAGTGCTAGAGATTCTGAAAAATCCCTAGAGCTCCACCCAATGAGCTCACGATGACAGTCTCCTTAGCCCTTTACAGTATGGGGGATAGAATTGATTGATCAACTCCTAAAGGGAAAGGACGTGTGCAGTTCACCGTAGCCATTATAGACTACTTTACTAAGCAGGCAGAAGCTAAACCCCTGGCAACAATCACCTTTAAGAAAGTCCTTGAGTTTTTTTTATCAAGAACATCATATGTTGATTTGGACTTCCACAGAAGATTGTGTTAGATAATTGAACGCAATTTGACAATGACATGTTCACTTATTTCTACAACAAACATGACATCATTAAAAGCTTCTTTGCCATTGCCCATCCTGAAGCCAATGGGTAGGTAGAAGCTGTTAACAAGACCCTCAATGACACACTAAAGAAGCGCCTTGAGGAGACAAAAGGAAACTGGTGTGAATTACTCCCAGAGGTCATATGGTCACACAGTACTACCGACAAGACAACCACTAGGCAAATTCCATTCGCTCTAGCTTATGGCTATGAGGCAATGTTTCTTGTAGAGCTAGTGCCACTGTCTCACAAAAGGACAACCTATGACCAGGATACAAACAACATCTTGTTGGTAGAATCCTTTAACAAAATAGAAGAAAGAAGAGACCAAGCCAATCTAAAGCTCCACGCCTACAACCAAAAGGTCACATGGTACTTCAACAAACAAGTCAAGGATAGGAAATTCTTCATAGGAGATCTGGTGCTCCAAAGAGTGTTCCTAAACACCAAAGATCTAGTAGCAGGAGTGTTCAGACCCAATTTGGAAGGCCCCTATCAAGTTATATAAATAACTAGTAAGGGAACCTACAAGCTAGGAAGGTACAACGAGAATATGAAGCTCGTACTCCTACCAAGATACTGGAATGGAGAGCACCTTCGCAAATACTATCAGTACGCTTCTTACAAAATGATATTTTGCAGTAGTGGTTCTACCAACTCATCATAAGAGTAAAAAAGAGCTAGTACTCATGACCTTTTGGCGTGGCCGCCCATCGTTCTTCTATGGTGGCTCTGCTTTGCAAGTCTAGTAGGGGTAGCCATTTGATATCTACAAGCGAATCTACAAATATCGATTAATGAATAAAAAATGATGTTTATGTTCCAATATGTTGTGTCTAAACAACTTGCTAACAAGATTCTTAAAGTTATTCTTTTTTCAATTCCACATGCGTACAATAGGTAGCACACTAAGAAAATACCCAAGCAAGGTCTATAAAATTCGGTGAATTGCAAGTGAGCAATAGACTGTAAGTCTACATGCTCACTTGGGGTGCACCCACACTGTACAACACATTAACTAGCACAAAGAACTTATGCAGAGAAATTTTAACGCTTAGTATAATCTACTAAACCTGCCTCTAAGTTAGCTGCAAGCATACTTTAGCTTGGCATAAAACAAGTAAATATGTATACTTACACGTCGAGGCAATATAAAGATAGCTAGGATTAAAGACTGTCTGGTTGGTCAAACAATCGATAATACAAAGCTTTAAGGCTAAATAGTAGTAATATTCAGCCCCGAGCAGTTCGGTAATAGCCTAATCCTCGTTATTTGTATTGACTTAAGATCAAGGAGAAAGGTTCCTTTTCTTATAGCTCTTACAATAATATCTCTGAATGTATAATTCTTAGATAGTATATTTAGGGTATAGTCTCAGCTAAGCTATTTTCGACCTCTTGCCCAGTGAACATGCATCCGTATTTATAGGGCTAGTAAGCTTGGAGAGGAAGAGTTTCCCCTCTCGTCACAATGCGTATAAACAGAAAGATCGTGGGATCAATACTGAATACAAAGATCGTGGGATTGATGCTGGATACACTGATAGTGGGATCGTGTGTATGCCATATCCCTGTAATCTGATCCCTGAGTTATAGGGATTTCTTTGATGACTAAAAATGCGAAAGCTGAATTCACTAAGTGTTGGTTGCTCTGCGCAGATTGCTGATTGCTTTGCTGTGGGCATGCCAGCGAGGCATCCACTCGTACTATGCTTCCCGAGCAGATGCTCCAAGTGGATTCCACGTGTCACCATTCATGCGATGCCACGTCAGAGTGCAAAAATCGGGATAACATTTGCCCCCCAAGTCTGTAGGGGACTTCTAAAGTTGCATATAGACTTCATCTGAGCTGCTTTTGCCTTTAGATGGGGACACGTGTCAAGCTGATTTTTGGCTAATAAATGTTCTGACAATTAATATTTCAATATCCAATTTTCTCTTTCCACGGTTGACGGCTGCACTTGATTATTTTTGATTTCCCATATTCACTTTTAAGGAGGGAAACTGAGGCGTCTGAGGTTCCTTTAAGATGATTACCTCTTTTCGTGACTTGCATATAAATACCAAACAACATTGGCACATAAACTCATTTTTATCACCCTTCTTTGCTAAGTAAGTTTCAGACCGAAAAAAGAAGTTCTTGGCTTCAAAGTTGCTGAAGTTCCTTCATCAAAATTGCTTGTTGGATTGACATTGCTTGAACCTAGACATCTGACTCTCAAGTAAGTTTCTGATTTCCTTTATGCTTATCTTTGCATGTTTACATTTCGAATACACCTTCGACTTTGCTGTAGAAAATGTCTAGGAAACCCTAGGTCCGAAAACTTCTCCGATTCTTCTTGGTCATGTCTTCATGCGATTTTACAGTCCATAATGCTTGTTTTCTGAACTGCGTAACTTCTGTCTTTCATCTTGCTTATTCTAAGCTTCATGAACTTTTTTTTCCCTAACTCAAGAAAATTTCTGACTTCTTGAGTTCTGACTTTTCTTTTAACATTCTTGTTCTTTAATCTGTTGAGTACTCCTGGTTGGCATATTTTCTTGTTTATCGTTCGATATTCCGATCAAACACTCATCTTGTGTGTTGTCTTTTGTAGATGAACTTAGGTGAGTCTTGGGAGAACAGACATCGGATCGACCAGGACCTGCTTTAACTTTTGCACGAGGACCATCCTTGTCTTCGTTCTAGCCCACCTTCCTCTAGTGAAGGACATTCTCCAAACCCTGTACCCAGCCATAGAATGATGGCTCATACAAAGAAAACAACACGCTGGCTGACACATCTGACCGTCAAGTGGCTCGGCACGCCACTTTGCCCAGCGTCGAATAGGATCCAGCCGTTTAGATGGAGGGGGATCGTGAAGGGGACGCTGAGGTCCAGCAGATCGAGGAGCAGGATGATGTACGTCCTGGAAGTTCCTCTAAGGCAGAGGTAGAGGCAAAGGTTGAACCCCCAAACTACGATGATGGGGAGCCAGTCGATGCTGACGGAGATGTCCTGGTTGAGGGCGTGGACTACGTCAATGAAAAACTTGCTACTACTGTTCCTCATAGAAGGCAAGGTGCCTTGGGTGCCAGGTGGGTAAGCCCTCTGTCCAGGGTTACTGAGGCGCGCCTTCGGACTCTCGACCAGGACGAATACCTGGGCGAATTGGATTGCTACATTCCTGCCCATAACAATCGTGCCACAAACCCTGAAAAGGGGATGTGCGCCTTGTCGGGTGCCCATGGTTAGCAAGGGGCATTGATGCCTTTGCATCAATACTTCAAGAATGTGGCGGAATTCATCGTCCTCTGCCTGGCCCAATTCACTCCTAAGGGCATCAAATATCTGTCCCCCCTCTTCGTCCTCTACGTTTCATATTGTATTTTGTGAGGACTTTGAATCATTCGTCCAGGTCCTCTATGTGCCCCCCAGCCTTTCTAGATTTGACGAGCATATCATCCACGTAGACTTCCATATTTCGCCAAATCTGGTCTTTAAACATTTTGTTTACCAATCTTTGGTACATAGCTCCAGCATTTTTTAGACCAAACAACATTACTTTGTAGCAATATAGACCCATATCTGTTCAGAAACTTGTATGTTCTTGGTCTGGTGGATGCATTTTGATTTGATTGTAGCCTGAGTAAGCGTCCATGAAGCTTAATATTTCGTGCCCTGCTGTTCCATCTACGAGCTGATCGATTCTTGGAAGTGGAAAATAGTCTTTAGGGCATGCCTTGTTGAGGTCTGTGAAATCAATACAGACTCGCCATTTCTTGTTCGGCTTTGGCACTAATACGAGATTGGCGACCCAAGCCAGGAAGAAGGCTTCAATTATGAAGTTGTTGCGCAACTTTTCAACTTCTTCCTTCAAGGCTACTGCTCGTTCTTTGTCCAAAAGCCTTCATTTTTGTTGAACTGGCCGGAAGTTGGGATCGATATTCAAAACATGTGAAATAATAGAAGGATCAATTCCAACCATATCTGCATGTGACAAGGAAAAAACATCTAGGTTTGCTCTCAGAAATTTTATTAATTCTGATTTTACTTCGAGCAACAAACCTTTTCCGATTTTTACTTTTCTGGTTGGGATATCTGGATCAATCTCCGTCTCTTCTAATTCTTCTACAGGTCCAACATTGCTGCTTGGGTCCCAAAGTCGAGGATCCACATCATCATCCCCGCCTTGGGAAGTTCCCTACTTGGAAGTGTTTTTTCCCTTGTCTGTGCTCTGGCTATAGGTTACTTCCTTCTTAGCCTTGGCCACTGCAAGGTTGTAACAATCCCGAGCAGACTACTGGTTTCCTCTTAGACACCCTACCCCATTCTTTGTTGGAAACGTCAGGCATGAGTGAAATATTGATGTGATAGCCTTTAAGTCATAAAAGGCCGATCGACCTATCATTACGTTAAAAGCTGAAGGAACATCTAATATCAGGAATTGTGCCATTACAGTCATGCTCGTCGGAGCTTGTCCAACAGTGAGGGGTAGGTGAATTTGTCCTAGAGGTGCGACTCCTTGACCAGAGAAACCATAGACAGGCTCGAGGCATGGGGTTAGATCCTTGAGTTGGAGTCCCATCTTTTCATAAGTAGTTTCAAAAAAGATGTTGGAAGAGGCTCCATTATGAATCATGGTTTTGGCCACCATTTTATTGGCTATCTGGACTTCCACGACCAACGCGTTGTTGTGTAGAAATTTAATTTTGATAGCGTCTTCATCGTTGAAGGTTATGGTCGGCTCTCCTGCTCGTGGAACTTTGGGCTTCCTTTCTTCCACGGCCAGGATAACCTCTTCTTGCTCGTGCTGCACTGTTCGGGCATACCTCTCCCGAGCTTTGCCCGAATCTCCAACAATGTGTGGGCCTCCAACAATAACTTGCAGATGCCCATCCACCGGTGGAGGCAGGAAATCTTGGTTATTGTCGTCTCTTTGACCCTGATTGGTCTTAACATACTTCCGCATGTGTGGATTGTTTTTCC
Source organism: Cannabis sativa (assembly GCF_029168945.1). Classification (NCBI taxonomy): domain Eukaryota; kingdom Viridiplantae; phylum Streptophyta; class Magnoliopsida; order Rosales; family Cannabaceae; genus Cannabis; species Cannabis sativa. The sequence goes on along the minus strand of NC_083606.1, from coordinate 38,230,434 downwards.
TTATTATGAATTCAATTTCCCGCTTCAAGTTGTTGCATTCGTTAGTGTCGTGGCCGTAGTCTCCGTGGAACCTACAAAACTTTGTCATGTGCCTCTTGTTGGCATCTTTCTTCATGGGCCCGGTCCTCTTATATGGGGCCTGTGACTGAGTTGCCATGTACACACTTTCTATATCTTCAGTCAAAATAGTGAATGTAGTGTATTTGGCATGGTTCTCTCGGGGAGCTTGTTCAGACTTGCCAGTGAACTTTCGTTTTTTCCCATTCCCTTTCTTGTGGTTGTTGTTGGAACGCTTACCACTTGAGCTCAAATTACTTGGGTAGTGGGAAAGTTGGGCGGATGTTCCAGTAAGAGGAGCCTTTGACTTGCCAGGCTTTTGCTCACCTTTCGCTCGTTGAATGGCTTCTTCGAGCTTGATAAAGCCTTTGGCATAGTCAAGAAAATCACTCATTGAGTCTACTGTCCTGTTCTTACTTATATCCTTCGAGAGTTCACCGAGGACTTTCATGCCCCCCAGTATTGCGGATAACTTTCCATCTTTAGTTACCCGTGAAACTTTGGTTGGCTCCGCCATGAATCTACTGATGTATGCCCGGAGAGGCTCGCCTGGTCGTTGCTTAACTTCGACCAAGTCTCCCAAATGCAATGGAAGTTGGCATGAGGAGGAGAATTGTGCATGGAATTCCAAAGAGAAGGTTTTCCATGAACTGAACTTTCAAGGAGCCAACTTGAAATACCATTGCTGAGCGGCTTCCGACAGAGTGGCAAGGAAGATTCTACAGCATACATCTCCTCGTACCCCTTACAAATCAATTTGCATTTCGAAGTACTTGAGATGGGAAAGGGGATCTTCTCTCCTGATGTACATCTTCCACGTTGGCATTTTAAACTTGTGGGGCAATGGCAGGAGATTGATCTCAGGTGAGAAAGGAGTTCTGCGTGCTCGGTCTAGCTCAAGGTCATTGTTTCTTTGTCCAGCCATGTCGTGAAACATATTTTTGAGTTCGTCTAGCTGAGCTTGTACGGTTGGGCTAACTGCTCAGCATTCTGGTCAATTTGAATTACATCAGCATCTTTCTCAGTGGGAATTTGAGCATGGGTTCCGGGATGCAAGATTATCGTAACATTCTGATCGTCTACTCCCCTCCTTTTATTCAGATCATTCCTTAGGTCATGGGTCGCTCCCAACCTTTCGAATACAGAAGTACCTGGCTGCCTCAGCGATTGATTCGCTTGGTTGACGGGTGGAATGGCACCATTTATCTGGTTTGAACCATTAGGTCTGACTTCTCCTGATGAATTACTAGACAAGGACTGCCCGCCTACTGCTTGGCCCACGAGTGGAACTCGTGACCGGGGATAGGGCGGCTGACCATTTGCATTTTGAGAAGTATTCATCGCTGGATCTTTGTCTGTCTCACCTAGGGGAATGACGTTCGGCGGGTGCTGACCTACAGTTTGGTAGGCTTTTTGTATTAGCACGGTAGCCTGCCGACTACGATTTTCGATCTCTGCATGGTGAGCCCTTAATGCCTCCATCTCACTATCCCTCCATTCGGCAAACATACACCTTTGTTCTTCGAACACGAGATTTACCGCAGTGCGGAGTTCATCCTGATCATGATGTAGGGTATTGTTATGACCCTGCATGAGTCCAAGAGCGTCGCGAAGATTTTGTAACTCAGTAGCATATCCGATGGTCGTCTGGGTGTTGGTTCCAGGGGAACAGTTGTGTTATGAATGCCCTGGTTGGGTGCGGAACTGTTATTCCCAGTCTCTTGCACACTCGGAGCGATTTCATCCATTGGAGTTGTTACACCATTCCCCACGTTCGCCGACTGTCCAGGATCAACAGTTGGTGGAATCCTTGTGTTTCCTGGATTCTACAATGCTGGATCCACCGTCTGTGAATTTGCTGGATCAGTTAGGCATCTATTAGTTTGCACCATCAGATTTGTGGTTATATGTTGAATAAAGAGCGATTCAGGATCCTTCTCTCAATGAAAGTACCAAAATCTTGACCTCACTTTTAGTCAACGACAACGAGTCAAATTTAGTAAGCGATAAGTGATTTATAGTAATCTATATATAATAAAGCAATATAAAGACAAAGGAAATTTATAGAGGTTCAGCCCCGAGCAGTTCGGTAATAGCCTAATCCTCGTTATTTGTATTGACTTAAGATCAAGGAGAAAGGTTCCTTTTCTTATAGCTCTTACAACAGTATCTTTGAATGTATAATTCTTAGATAGTATATTTAGGGTATAGTCTCAGCTAAGCTATTTTTGACCTCTTGCCTAGTGAACATGCATCACTATTTATAGGGCTTGTAAGCTTGGAGAGGAAGAGTTTCCCCTCTTGTCACAATGCGTATAAACAGAAAGATCGTGGGATCAATGCTGAATACAAAGATCTTGGGATTAATGTTGGATACACTGATAGTGGGATCGTGTGTATGCCATATCCCTGTAATCTGATCCCTGAGTTATTGGGATTTCGCTGATGACTCACAATGCGAAAGCTGAATTTTCTAAGTGTTGGTTGCTCTGTGCGGATTGCTGATTTCTTTGCTCCGGGCATGCCAGCGAGGCATCCTGCTCGGACTATGCTTCCAGAGCAGATGCTCCAAGTGGATTCCACGTGTCACCATTCATGCGATGCCACGTCAGAGTGCCGAAATTGGGATAACAAGTGTAATATGTATTTATCCCACGATCAATGTATTCTGCATTTATTCCATGACGAGTATATACTGTATGGATCGTGCAATCTTTCTGCTTATATCCATTGTAACGAGAGGGGAAAGACTTCCTCTCTAAGTTCACTGCCCTATAAATAGTGATGCATGTTCATTGGGCAAAAGGTCGCAAACAATTTAGTCGAGACTATACCCTAAAGATATTATCTAAGAATACATATTCTGAGATACTATTGTAAGAGCTATAAGAAAAGGAACCTTTCTCCTTGTTCTTAAGTCAATACAAGTAACGAAGATTAGGCTATTACCAAACTACTCGGGGCTGAACCTCTATAAAATTCTTGTGTCTTTATGTTGCCTTATTATATATCGATTGCTATAAATCACTTATCGCTTAGTAAATCAGACTCGTTTTTGTTGGCTAAAAGCGAGGTCAACATTTTGGTGCTTTTATTGAGAGCATAATCAAGAAATGCTCTTTATTCAAAATCTAACCACAAATACGATGGTGCAGACTCGTAAAGGCCTAACTGATCCAGCAAATTCACAGACGGTGGATCCTGCATTGCAGAACCCAGGAAACACAAGGGTTCCGCCAGCTGTAAATCCTGGACAGTCGGCAAACGTGGGTAATTGTGTAACAACTCCTATAGATGAAATCGCCTGGTGTGCAAGAGACTGGGAATAACAGTTGTGCACCCAACCAGGGCATTCATAACACAACTGTTCCCCCTGGAACCAACACCCAAACAACCATCAGATATGCTACTGAGTTACAAAATCTCCGAGACGCTCTTGGACTCATGCAGGGTCATAACAATACCCTACATCATGATCAGGATGAACTCTGCACTGCGGTAAATCTCGCGTTCGAAGAACAAAGGTGTATGTTTACTGAGTGGAGAGATAGAGAGATGGAGGCGTTAAGGCTCACCATACAGAGATTGAAAATCATAGTCGGCAAGCTACTGTACTGATACGATAAGCCTACCAAACTGTAGGTTAGCAACCTCCGAATGTCATTCCCCTGGGTGAGACAAACGAAGATCCAGCGATGAATACTTCCCAGAGTGCAAATGGTAGGCGGGAGACAAACTGTAGGTTAGCAACCTCTGAATTTCATTCCCCGGTCACGAGTTCCACTCGTGGGCCTAGCGGTAGGCGGGCAGATTTTGTCTAGTAATTCATCAAGAGAAGTCATACCTGATGGTTCCAACCAGATATATGGTGCCATTCCACCCGTTAACCAATCAAATCAATCACTGAGGCAGCCAAGCGCTTATGTATTCGAAAGGTTAGGGGCGACCCATGACCTAAGGAATGATCCGAACAGAAGGAGGGGAGTAGACAATCACAATGTCACGACGATCATGAAGCCCGAAACCCATACTCAAATTCTCGCTCAGAAAGATGCTGACGTAATTCAAATTGACCAGAATGCCGAGTAGGTTAGCCCAGCCGTACAGGCACAACTAGAAGAATTGAAAAATATGTTTCACGGTATGGCTGGGCAAAGAAACAATGATCTTGAGCTGGACCGAGCACGCGAAACTCCTTTCTCACTTGAGATTAATCTCCTGGCGTTGCCCCACAAGTTTAAAATGCCAACATGGAAGATGTACACAGGGGGAGAAGATCCCCTTTCCCATCTCAAGTACTTCAAAATGCAAATGGATTTGCAAGGGGTACGAGGAGATGTATGTTGCGAAATTTTCCCTGCTGCCCTGTCGAAAGCCGCTCAGCAATGGTATTTCAAGTTGGCTCCTATAAAGTTTAGTTCAAGGAAAACCTTCTCTTTTGAATTCCATGCACAATTCTCCTCCTCATGCCAACTTCCATTTCATCTAGGAGACTTGGTCAAAGTTAAGCAAAGACCAGGCGAGCCTCTCTGGGCATATATCAACAGATTCATGATGGAGGCGACCTAAGTTTCACGGGTAACTGAAGATTGAAAGTTATCCGTGATACTGGGGGCATTGAAGTCCTTGGCGAGCTTTGGAAGGATATAAGGAAGAACGGGCAGGTAGACTCAATGAGTAATTTTCTTGACCGTGTAGAAGGCTTCATCAAGCTCAAAGAAGCCATTCAACGAGCGAAAGGTGAGCAAAAGCCTAGCAAGTAAAAGGCTCCTTCTACTGGAACATCTGCCCAACTTCCCCATTACCCAAATAATTCAAGTTCAAGTGGTAAACGTTCCAACAACAACCACATGGAAGGGAATGGGAAGAAAGGAAAATTCACTGGCAAATTTGAACAAGCTCCCTGGGAAAATCAAGCAAAGTACACTGCATTCACTATTTTGACTGAAGTTATAGAAAGTGTGTACAGGGCAACTTAGTCACTGGCCCCATATAGGAAGCACGGACCCATGAAGAAAGATGTCAACAAGAGGCACATGACAAAGTTTTCGGTTCCATGGAGACTACGGCCACGACACTAATGAATGCAATAACTTGAAACGGGAAATTGAATTCCTGATAAGGAAAAACAATGCACACCTGCAGAAGTATGTGAAGACCGATCAGGGTCAGAGGAACGACAATAACCAGGATTTACTACCTCCACCGGTAGATGAGAATTTGCAAGTTATTGTTGGAGGCCCGCACATTGCTGGAGATTTGGGCAAAGCTCGGGAGAGGTATGCCCAAACAGCACAAAACGAGAAAGAAGAAGTTATCCTGGCCGTGGAAGAAAGGAAGCCAAAAGTTCCACGAACAGGAGAGCTGACCATAACCTTCAATGATGAAGACGCTGTCAAAATTAAATTTCCGCACAACAACCCGCTAGTCGTGGAAGTCCCAAATGGAAAATAAAATGGTGGCCAAAACCATGATCGATAATGGAGCCTCTTCCAATATCTTGTTCAAAACTGCTTATGAAAAGATGGGACTCCAACTCAAGGATCTAACCCCATGCCTCCAGCCTCTCTATGGTGTCTCCGGTCTAGGAGTCGCACCTCTAGGACAAATTTTTCTACCCCTCACTGTTGGACAAGCACCGACGAGCATGACTGTCATGGCACAGTTTCTGATATTAGATGTTCCTTCTGCTTTTAACGTAATGCTAGGCCGGCCGGCCTTGTACGACCTAAAGGCTCTCACATCAATATTTCACTCATGCCTGAAGTTTCCAACAAAGAATGGGGTAGGGTGTCTAAGAGGAAACCAGCAGTCTGCTCGAGAATGTTATAACCTTGTAGTGGCCGAGGCTAAGAAGGAAATATCCTCCAGCCAGAGCATAGACAAGGGAAAAAATATTTCCAAGTAGGGAACTTCCCAAGGCGGGGATGAAGATGTGGATCCTCGAATTGGGGACCCAAGCATCAATGTTGGACCTGTAGAAGAATTAGAAGAGATCGAGATCGATCCAGATATCCCGACCAGAAAGCTAAAGATCGGAATAGGTTTGTTGCTCGAAGTATAATCAGAATTGATAAAATTTCTGAAAGCAAAGCTAGATGTTTTTGCTTGGTCACATGCGGATATGGTTGGAATTGATCCTTCTATTATTTCACACGTTCTGAATATCGATCTCAACTTCCTGCCAGTTCAACAAAAGCGAAGGCTGCTAGACAAAGAACGAGCAGTATCCCTGAAGGAAGAAGTTGAAAAGCTATGCAACAACAACTTTATAATTGAAGCTTTCTACCCGGCTTGGGTCGCCAATCCCGTATTAGTGCCCAAACTGAACAAGAAATGGCGAGTCTGTATTGATTTCACAGACCTCAACAAAGCATGCCCTAAAGACTGTTTTCCACTACCAAGGATCGATCAGCTCGTAGAGACAACAGGAGGGCATGAAATATTAAGCTTCATGGATGCTTACTCAGGCTACAATCAAATCAAATTGCATCCACCAGGCCAAGAACATACAAGTTTCTGAACAGATATGGGTCTATATTGCTACAAAGTAATGTCGTTTGGTCTGAAAAACGCTGGAGCTACATACTAAAGATTTGTAAACAAAATGTTTAAAGACCAGATCGGCAAAATATGGAAGTGTACGTGGATGATATGCTCGTCAAATCCAGAAAGGTTGGGGGGCACATAGACGACCTGGATGAATGCTTTAAAGTCCTCAGAAAGTAAAATATGAAACTAAATCCCTTAAAGTGTTCCTTTGGAGTTAGCTCGAGAAAGTTTCTAGGTTTCATCGTCAATGCTCGGGGAATTGAAGCTAATCCAGAGAAGATTCAAGCCCTCCTAGATATGAACTCGCCAACAAAAATCAAAGAAGTGCAAAGTTTGATTGGTCGAATTGCCGTGCTCAGCAGATTTATTTAAAAATCAACAAATAAGTGTGTCCCATTCTTCAATATCGTACAAGGAAACAAGCAGGTCGAGTGGATGGAGGAATGTGAAAAAGCTTTACAAGAACTAAAAGCACAACTTGCAAAACCTCCCGTACTCTCAAAACCTCTAAACGAAGAAGAACTGGGAATAACTTAGCTGTCACGGAACATGCCGTGAGTGCTGTGCTAATCAGAGAAGAGAACAATGTACAACACCCAGTCTACTACATCAGTAAAAGACTCATTGAGGCCAAGGGCTGATACCCGTTGATAGAAAAACTCGCTTACTGCCATATTTTAGCAACAAGAAAGTTAAGGCCTCATTTCTAAGCTCATATTGTTCAGGTATACACTGACCAGCCATTACGCCAAATACTGCAAAAGCCAGATGCTTCTGGACGGTTACTCAATTGGGCGGTAGAGTTGGGCCAGTATGAAATCACTTTCCAACCCCGAACTGTAATCAAAGGCCAAGCATTACCAGAGTTTGTGGTAGAATGCATAGGCAAGAAAGAAATCATACCAGAAAGCAACCCCGAGCCGGTACAAACACCTCAGCCAAGTAACAATGAAGATAAGCCAATTTGGAAACTACATGTAGATGGGTCAGTATAGATCAGCTATCGGGTGCAGGAATTGCCCTTGTCACGCCTGGGGGGCAACGCCTGCACGCTCCAGTCAAGTTCGGATTCAAAGCATCTCACAACGAAACTGAGTACGAGGCTCTAATTGCTGGGCTAAGACTAGCCTAGGAGATGAAGGCCGAACACATTGAAATCTGCAGTGATTCACAACTGGTGGTAAATCATGCATCCGAAGAATACGAAGCTCGGGTAGAAAAGATGATAGCATATCTGAGCAAAATACATGATCTGTTCACACAATTCAAAAGCTATGGTCTCAAACAAATTCCATGGGAAGAAAATACGACTCCAGACGCGTTAGCTCGATTGGCAAGCAACAATGTAAGTGACAAGGCAAACTTGGTTCCTATCCAGTTCCTCGAAGAGCCTAGCATCACTGGCACGGAAGAAATCAAAATGATTCATACTTCCCCAAATTGGATAACACCAATAGCAGCCTACCTCGACTCTGGCAAACTCCCAAATAATCGGAATGAAGCTCAGAAAATGAGAAGGAAAGCTGCACGGTATATCATAGTAGAGGGAATTATGTACAGTAGAGGATTCTAGATGCCATTTCTCAGATGTGTTATTCAAGAAGAAGTCGCACGACTCCTATCTGAAGTGCACGACAGATGCTTTGGAAATCATGCCGCCGGGCAAAGCTTATCTAAGAAAATTATAAGGGAAGGTTACTTCTGGCCAACGATGATTGAAGATTCAAAAGCCTATGTCAAGAAGTGTGGCAAATGCTAGAGATTTTCAAAGATACCTCGAGCTCCACCTGACGAGTTAACACAGATGCAAAGTCTGTGGCCCTTCACAATTTGGGGGATTGACCTGATCAGACAATTACCCAACGGTAAAGGAGAAGTGCAGTATGCAGTGGTAGCGGTTGATTACTTTACTAAGTGGACCGAAGCCGAACCACTCGCAACCATTACATCAAAGAAAGTTCAAGACTTCATTGTGAAGAACATAATTTTCCAGTTTGGACTGCTGTACAAGATCGTTTCAGATAATGGAAGTAGTTCGACAGCCAATCCTTCACTGATTTTTGTGCGAACCATGGTATCATCAACAGTTTTTCCGCAGTGTGGCATCCTCAAGCGAATGGTCAAGTTGAAGCACTCAACAAGACCTTGAAGGATACACTGAAGAAAAAACTTGAAGATGCCAAAGGAAACTGGCCAGAAGAGCTTCCTGAAGTTCTATGGTAATATCGCACAATTGATAAAACGACAACCGGACGAACACCATTCGCTATGGCGTACAAATATGAAGCTATGCTGCCCGTAGAACTCGAGCCACCTTCCCACAGAAGATTGATGTATAATCAAGATACCAATCACATACTCCTAGTCGAATCACTTAATGAAATTGAAGATAAACGAGCCACTGCAAACTTGAAGTTGATGGCCCATCAACAAAAAGTAGCTCGATATTTTAATAAACAAGTGAAGGCTTGGAAATTCTTCGTGGGAGATATGGTCCTGAGAAGGGTATTCCTAAATACCAAAGACAGTACGACAGGTGTACTTGGACTAACTAGGAAGGACCATATCAAGTGGTCAAAGTTCTCGACTCCGAAGCATACAAATTATGTAAGTATGACGAAAAAATGCAACTCGTTCTAGTACCACGGTATTGGAATGGGGAACATTTAAGAAAATACTACCAATAAAGTACCAGGTTAGATGACCACATTAAATACTGAATGAACATTTACTTTTAAGTGAATGGCTTGCTGGGCGGATTACGGTCAAAGGTTTCGATAAAAGAAACAAAGTACTTAGGGCCGGTGACCACCATTTAAAGTACAGTTTCTTATTTCTACAATTTGTTTTATCTCATGTTAAGCTAAAAGATCAGATTGGATCAAATAGCTCTGATGTAAGTTACTACGGTAACAAATACATTTTTCGATCAATAAATGAATAAAGATAGTTATTTCAAAATTCAAATTGAGTCGAAATTATAAGAATGTTTCTAATTTACCGTCAAAGGCGTACAAAAGGTTTGGTCAAACCCATAACACCGAAAAAAAAGAGACAAGTGACCAAGAGTCATACGTCTGCTCGATCACTTGTGGGGCACCCATACCTATACAAAGCATTTGGTAAAACAATCACAATTGCACGACGATTATAAACAGAGAATGAAATTAACTAAAGATAACAAAAGCATATAATACCGGGATTAAAAGCTGCACGGTCAGCCTGTTGTCTGAAAAATGAAAAATAATTCCATGTTTAAAGACCGCTTGGCCGGTTATGATGTCTTAGAAAAGGCCTTTTGGCTGAATAAGATATATAAAAAATAAAAAGATAAAAGGAGAAGTGTTTAAACAGCTGGAGTCCGAGGCTCTTGGTTCGGGTCTTGTGGGCCAGTAGGAGGTGGAGGATCTGTTGTTTGAATAGGAGGTACATCAGTACCTTGGCCTGAGGTAGAAGCAGCCATCTCGATTTCACCATAAACCACTTGGGAAGCGCAGAACTCAAGGTACATGTCCTTAGCGTCACCCATGTAGTCAAGGTTGGCCTGAGGATTAGCCTTCCAAAAGTCATAGAAGAGCTCAAGACAGACTGTCTCTAGAGCATTAACCTTCTCTTTTTGCCTCGCCACCTCGGTTGAAAGCTCTGCTGGAAGTTATTTTACCAGGAACTTAGATCTACTCACAAGTATGTTGATTTAAAAACTTAAATATGAACTTCTAAAACGATAGAAAATTAAACACATAAACGTATCAGAAATCTTAAATTGGGTGCAGCGGAATATATGTCTCCTCCCATTCAGATCTCTAACCCTTGATTCCTTTATGTAGCAGAGTATAATCAAGATCTGAGCCCGATAGTCCTTCTTTGTTGTTTCTGAATTCTACACAGCCTTCCTCACTATGATTGAGGTATTAGTTGATGTGTGTGGGCACTACTCTAACACTTATAGCTTTCGAAACACTGAAGGAATAGAGAGAGAGAGAGGGTGGCGGCTCAGAGAGAGTTTTGAGTGAGAAAATTCTGTCAGAATAATGTGTGTTCAAAACTGAAGCCTTTGCCTTCTATTTATAGAAGACCACCCAGGGCTATGGTTGAATTAATTGACATTTAAAATTGAAAAAATCAATGAGAAAAGGAAGCTTAAGTGGCCGGCCTAGGCATTGTGGAAACAAGGCTTGCCACTTTTCCAACTTTCCTTTTCCTACATTGATAGTTTCCTGTTTTGTCAAAAACTGCCAATTCCTTTGTTCAACCACATAAATATCAAATCTAATTATTTAATAATTAAAATTAATTATCAAATAATATATTGTCATTTATTTTATTAATAATAAAACTAATTAAAGTTTCCTAATTAATAAATATGCCCTTCAAAATCTCTATTTACTGTTTTGCCCTTAATAAGTGATAAATTCTCAAATAGACACAGTTTATCATGAGAATTATAATTGATTAATTAAAATCAATTAAATGAGTCTTAAAAGTAATATTATCTCAACTAGTGGGGGGACCATGGGTCTATATATCCGAGCTTCCAATAAGCAGATCTAGAATTTACTACTTAAATTCACTGAATTATTAATTCTTCGTTGAATCCACGCATAGAACTTAGAATTGCACTCTCAGTATGTAGAATGCTCTATATGTTCCACCATATAGACACATCATTAGTTATCCATTGTTATAATCCTAATGTGATCAATGATCCTCTATATGGATGATTTACACTGTAAAGGGACTAAATTACCGTAACACCCTACAATGTATTTTATCCTTAAAACACTTAACCCTGTATAAATGATATTTCAACTAAGTGAAATGAGTACTCAATCATTTATCTCGTTTGGTTAAGCTCGAAGGAAATCACCTTTTGCTTACTATTCGCTAGATAGAAGCTATAGATTCCATATTTATGTTAGCGCTCCCACTCAATCTCACTATCGTGTTCCCAAAATGTATGTATTACCCTGACCCAAAAGTAGGCTTAACTAACAAATCAAAGAACACGAATAACACTCTTGAGATTGAGCCTAACCATATAAGGATTTCGATCATGTGATCTAGGATCAACTTAGTGATATTAAATTGAATAGATATTTACGGTCAGTTTAATAAATCTATTTCAAAGTTCAATATCGGTCCATTCCAATGCATACTCCATGCATCCAACCTGAGCTTTACTTTAACCAATGTTCTGGAAAGAACATAGCATTTCTCCAAATGTAAGTAAACTCTGTTGTAGATTGTCATATCAGTAAAACCCAGTGTTCTGATAAATCTAGGAATACTTTATTCACATAGTCATGTTTATTTTCCACTGTGTTGACAACACAATAAACATGATCAAGTATGTGAAAGGGGTTTGGATGAATTTATAAATCAAATAGACAAACAATTGATTAAGTGAACCAAAACATACATAAATGAATGAAAAAATACTTCTGTTACTTTATTGATATTGAATAATCTGGATTACATTGAAATAGAGTTTTATTTAGGGCATAAAACCCAGCAAACTCCCACTTGCACTAATATAAAACAAATCAGTACATTTCAATTAACCCTAAATTCTGACGGTGCTTTTCGAATGCAGTCACTGCCAAGACTTTGGTGAATGGATGAGCTAAGTTGTCCTGCGTGTCCACTTTTTCCACCAGTACATCCCCTCTTGCCACATATTCTCTGATAATATGATATTTTCTTTCTATATGCTTACTACTCTTGTGGCTCCGAGGTTCCTTACTGTTGGCTATAGCTCCATTGTTATCACAAAGCAGGACTAGAGGCTTTTCCATTCCAGGAACTACACCAAGACTAGTGAAGAACTTCCTAAGCCAGACAACCTCTTTAGCTGCTTCAGCCGCAGCTATGTATTCTGCCTCCATGGTAGAATCTAAATTCGCAGTTTGTTTAGCACTTCTCTAAACCACTGCTCCACCCCCAAGAGTAAACACCATCCCAGATGTAGATTTCTAGTCTTCTAGACATCCCTGGAAATCTGAGTCTTTATAGCCTAAGGGATTTAAAGCACCACCCTTGTAGACTAATACATAATCTCTTGTACTCTTTAAGTATTTCAAAATATACTTAACAGCATTCCAATGTACCCGTCCTGGATTTGACTGATACCTGCTCACAATTCCAACTGCATAGTAGATGTCAGGTCTAGTTCATAGCATAGCATACATTAGACTTCCAACTGCAGAAGCATAAGGAACTTTTGCCATGTCTTCTATCTCTTGAGGATCAGTAGGACACTGTTCCTTAAATAGACGAATACCATATCTAGAAGGCATATTTGCCCCATTGGTATTAGTCATGGAGAATCTCTCTAGAACTTTGTCAATGTAAGTTGTTTGAGAGAGAGCAAGGGATCTGTTCTTCCAGTTTCTGATAATCTGAATACCGAGAACATAGGCTGCCTCACCCAAGTCTTTCATGTCGAATTGAGTGTCAAGCCATTCCTTGATGTGAGTCATTTTCTTGACATTGTTGCCAATAATCAAAATGTCATCAACATAAAGGACCAGGAATACTACTACTTGTTCTTCCTTGAGTTGGTAAACACAAGGTTCATCTTCATTCTGATGAAAGCCGTAGGTTTTAATGATCTCATCAAACCTTTTATTCCACGAGCGAGAAGCTTGCTTAAGTCCATATATGGACCTATTTAATTTGCAAACTTTATTCTCCTGCCCAGGAAGAACATAACCTTCTGGTTGCTCCATATAGATGGTTTCTTCAAGAAGCCCATTAAGAAAAGTTGTCTTGACATCCATTTGCCAAATTTCATAATCTAAAGCAGCAGCAATGGAGAGAAGAACTCGGATGGATTTGAGCATGGCAACCAGACTAAAAGTTTTCTCATAGTCCACACCTTCTCTTTGGGTATAACCCTTGGCGACCAGTCTAGCTTTGAAAGTTTCGACTTCGCCTCCAGCGCCTCTTTTCTTCTTGTAGACCCATTTACATCCAATTGGACGATAATCATCAGGTGGATCTACATATTCCCAGACTTTGTTCTTTTTCATGGAATCCATTTCTGAATCCATGCCGGCTGACCATCGCTTCCGTTGCAGAGTTGCCATTGCCTGTTTATAGGTTAATGGGTCGTCATCAATACCGTCACCAATGACCATATTGATTTCACCATCCAAGCCATAACGAGATGGTTTTGTAGAAACCCTCCCACTACGACGAGGAGCGGTGACCTTCTGAACAGGAGCTTTGGTAGTAGTTTTCTCAGTTGCTACAACTGAGGGAGTGGGATGTTCCTCTTCTTGAGTAGAAGAGGATGGAACATTTGAAGGAACAGTATCTGTAAGCATTTCCTCTAATACAATTTCACTTTTCAGTTTGTTGTCTTTCATATAGTTATCTTCAAGGAAAGTAGCATTTATAGAAACAAATACTTTGTTATCCTTGTGACTATAAAATAGTCCACCGCTAGTCTCTTTAGAATTTCCGACAAACATGCAAACTTCATCTCGCGATTCCAGTTTGCCTTCTTTCTTTCTCAAGACGTGAGCAGGGCACCCCCCAAATCCTATAATGGCGTAAACTAGGTGTACGACCATTCCATAGTTCGACGGGTGTCTTAGGGACTGCTTTAGATGGTACACCATTTAAAATGTCGTTTTCCATTTGAATAGCATATCCCCAGAAGGATGTAGACAGAGTTGAATAACTTAGCATAGACCTAACCATTTCCAAGAGAGTGCGATTTCTTCTTTCTGCAACTCCATTTTGCTGTCGAGTGCTTGGGGCAGTATATTGGGATTCAATTCCAAGTTCAGTTAAATGATCTTTGAACTGCATATCCATATATTCTCCACCCCTATCAGTTCACAAGATCTTTAATGTTTTACCTAATTGGTTTTGAGCCAAAGCATGAAATTCCTGAAACTTTTCAAACGTTTCAGATTTCTTTTGCATTAGGTAAAGAAAACTGTATCTAGAGAAATCGTCAATGAAAGTGACAAAATACTCATAACCTCCTCTGGCTTTTACATTCAGAGGTCCGCAAACATCTGAATGCACTAACCCTAGGGGTTGTTTGGCACGCTCTCCCTTTGCAGAGAAAGAACGTTTGATCATTTTTTCTTCTAGGCAAGACTCGCATACTGACAATTCTCCTATGACGACACTCTTCAGTGGACCGTCTTTGGTTAGCCTATTGAGTTTATCAAAACCTATATGACCTAAACGTAAATGCCATAGATAAGTTTGATCATCATTATCAATCTCTTTTCTCTTAAGGCTTCTAGGTTTAGCTACATTGAAAAGTTCAGTATTTAGTGAGATTTGAGTATCAAGTCTTAAAACATAAAGCCCTTGTTCCATGTTTGCAACACATATATGAAATCCATTACGAGAAATTGAACAATTTGAACTCGAAAAATTCAATATATAAAATTGTGTTTGTAAACATGATACACTAATCAAGTTTCTACTAAAATTGGGAATATATAAAACATTCTCTAAAAGTAAAAACTTCTTTGAATTAAACTTGATTCGGGCTGTTCCTCTTGCTTTAACTGATACCAACTCCCCATTTCCAACTTTAAGCTTTAACTCATCTGGGTGAAGATTCTCCAAAGTTTCAAGCAGCTGCAATGAAGAACATACATGGTTAGTAGATCCAGAATCAACAATTTAGGTGGATTTGTCATTCTCTAAAACACATGATTCAAAGACAAAAGCATCACATTCGTTTGAATTGTCTAGAAGCCTGGGACAATGTTCTTCTTTATGTCCCTTTCCATTACAATTCGCACATAGAACATGATGTCTGATAATTGTACTTGAAGAAGCAGCTTTGTTAGAGCCCTCATGCTTAATCTTCTTCCTCTGATTAAAGTTTGCAATACCAGGAGGTCCCATTGCAATAAGATTCCGCTCATGGGCCCTCAATTCAGTCTCGAGTTTGTCCATGTCGGAGGAGTGAGGATTGTTCAATAAGTAATATAGAACAAAACTGTCGTACTCCTGAGGAAGACTATTAAGTATGAGTCGTACCCATTGTGCCTTTGATAAATCAATTCCTAGTAGATTTGCTTTTTGGAATTTCAGATTCATCAACAATAGGTGCGAGTTAATGCAACTACCAGGACGCATTTTCACACTATTGAGTTCTTTTGCAAAGATACTAACTAGGAGTGGATCGGGATGAGGGTTATTCATATTGGCACTACAACATATCAATAAACAGAAGTAAGGTTTTGGTTCTATAAATTCATACACAAGTTCAGAAAACAAATAATCACATATGTTATAAAAATACTAAATCTAACATAGTTTATTTTCCAAGGTTTCCAACGAACTGATACAGTGTCCCGTTTAGGCGAGAGTCAAAGCATTTTCCATTGAATAGAGTTGTCAATTCATCTAAAATGTCAAACATTCTAGCAACCTTTTATTCGATCAAGATTGGAATTCAGCGTTGTCCCGTTTAGGCGAGAGTCAAGGCAATTCTATCTTATGAGCTTCTACCATTGTTTCGCACTCTTGTAAGTCTTATACAGTTGCCACCATTAGGGTGGACATAAACCATATAAAAAACTTATAAGAATACTTATCTTTCGAGATTAAACTACGCTAACTTGCTAATGAACGTTCCTCCATTAGGGAGGATTACTCACTAAAACAATAGCTATGTAAAACCAACAATGGAGATCGAATTTCTCTTGATTAAAGCTCATTATTTTAAAAAATATGTATTTTGTTTAATCATTTATATTCCATATCTCAATAATGAAATATTACAAATTAATGTAAAAACTTTAATTAAATTTTAAAAAAAAATGGAATAATTTTGAAAAATATCTTATTTAAGTTGTTTAGAAAAATCTAAATATCCAACTTAAATATTCTTCAATCAATGACTTAATTAAATATCACCAATTAAGTAGTAACCACTTAATTTAGAAGATATTCCATTTTAAGTTCCCATATTTATAAAATATCAACTTAAAAAATATCTAAAGAATCTTAATAACCAATTCCTAAAATTCCTCAACTTAATTTATAATAGGAGATTCAAAAGATATTCAAATCTAAGTTGATTTGATAGATTTAACTAAATCTCAACTTAAATAGGAATATTTAATGAAATTATAAAATTAAGATTCAGAAAGAATTTACATGGTTATAATTCCATATTTAATTAAACACAAGAAAAATACATATAGTTTTCTAGAATATAATTATTCAAACTATATTTTTCTTAAATTAATTTCAAGGAAGAATGAAATTAATTATGTTGCTAATCAATTTGATTAGGTCAAACTAATATAATTAACCTAGCACAGTTATCCAAATCAGGCAAATGGGCCTTCACAATTGGGGTTGTTCATGTGAGGGGGGGCTGGGTCCAGTATGTCGTACCCACTTTTAAGGCTCCCAACTCTCACACAAGGCCCAAAAGAGAGGAATTTAACCTTAAAATGAACAACTGTTATTAATTGAATAGGCTCACTACTAAATGAGCCTAAATAAAATCTATCAGGTTTGATATTTTATTTAGCAACAACAACCTATATGTATCTATAACAGAAATTAAACATATAGGCTCACACAAGCACACACATTTGGATGAATCCTATCATGTTACTAGGTCATACACAGATGAAAGAAGATTGTAAAAATTACCTGCTACAAATTATTTACTTGATCTATCATCAATTGAACCATTAGTTAAAATCAGATCATTAGATCTATCAACAAGTTAACCATGACAATTTTGATCAAGCAATAATAGGTTTTAGAAAAATTACAAACAATCTAAAACACATACTCCTGCAACAAGTTAGATTTGGATAGTTGGATGTAGGATTTATTTAATTTTTAAACAATATTTCGAAAAAAAATATTTAAAAATTAAACCTACCATTTTGAAAAATTAGGTTTTGGGTAACCTAAATGTCATTTCAAAATAAATTGCTAACTTTCCTTTTAAATTTCATGTTATTTCATAAATTAAATAATAAAATAGAAAATGGTAAATACATACCCTTTTCTTGTTTTACAATTTAATTTAAGTAAGAATAACAAAATTTAAAAGTTAACAAAAATACCTTATTTCCTCTTTTAAAATATCATGATTATTTTGATCTTATTCTAATTAAGGTCAAGTTACCAAAAAAATTAATATCTGACCTTAAAAAAAATAAAATAATCAAATTTTAAAGGAAATAAGAAAAGAGGTAAGCAAAACTTGATTTTTCCTATTTTCAAACTCAAATTACACTAATATCTAAAATTAATTTTAAAAAATAAAATTAATTTATTTCTGATAATTAGATTTGAAATTTGAAAAATAAAAAACAATATACAAAACTACACAAAAAATCGGAATTTAATTCCATGAAATAGCATGAAAAATCGAAAAAATTGAAAAATTGGATGAACTGTACGGATGGCATGCCAGGCATGCCCATTCGTGCGCGTTTCAGGGGGGATTGGCCGAGCTCACACGGCGCAGGGAGGCTGCATGCAGCCATTCCGCGCGCGTGTGAAGATGCTCATCATCCCAATTTTTCCAATTTTCAAAAATTCATAACTAATTCAAATTAAATTGAAATCGAGTTCTGTAAAAAAGTAAATTGCTTAAAATTTTCCAAACTATCCAATAAAAATAATTACAGAGACAGAAAAGTAATTATTTTTCCCAGAATTCAAAAACAACAATCAAACATCAATATGACATACAAAGCAACATGATACCATCCAAAACACAAACAAATCGTTTTAAGTCCAAATTTCTTGCAAGCAAATCAATCACCATGGCTCTGGTGCCAGTTGTTGGAAGTTATTTTACCAGGAACTTAGATCTACTCACAACTATGTTGATTTAAAAACTTAAATATGAACTTCTAAAACGATGGAAAATTAAACACATAAAAGTATCAGAAATCTTACATTGGGTGCAGCGGAATATATGTCTCCTCCCACTCAGATCTCTAACCCTTGATTCCTTTCTGTAGCAGAGTATAATCAAGATCTGAGCCCGATAGTCCTTCTTTGTTGTTTCTGAATTCTACACAGCCTTCCTCACTATGATTGAGGTATTAGTTGATGTGTGTGGGCACTACTCTAACACTTATAGATTTCGCAACAGTGAAGGAATAGAGAGAGAGAGAGGGTGGCGGCTCAGAGAGAGTTTTGAGTGAGAATATTCTGTCAGAATAATGTGTGTTCAAAACTGAAGCCTTTGCCTTCTATTTATAGAAGACCACCCAGGGCTATGGTTGAATTAATTGACATTTAAAATTGAAAAAATCAATGAGAAAAGGAAGCTTAAGTGGCCGGCCTAGGCATTGTGGAAACAAGGTTTGCCACTTTTCCAACTTTCCTTTTCCTACATTGATAGTTTCCTATTTTGTCAAAAACTGCCAATTCCTTTGTTCAACCACAGAAATGTCAAATCTAATTATTTAATAATTAAAATTAATTATCAAATAATATATTGTCATTTATTTTATTAATAATAAAACTAATTAAAGTTTCCTAATTAATAAATATGCCCTTCAAAATCTCTATTTACTGTTTTGCCCTTAATAAGCGATAAATTCTTAAATAGACACAGTCTATCATGAGAATTATAATTTATTAATTAAAATCACTTAAATGAGTCTTAAAAGTAATATTATCTCAACTAGTGGGGGGACCATGAGTCTATATATCCGAGCTTCAAATAAGCAGATCTAGAATTTACTACTTAAATTCACTGACTTATTAATTCTTCGTTGAGTCCACGCATATAACTTAGAATTGCACTCTCAGTATATAGAATGCTCTATATGTTCCACCATATAGACACATCATTTGTAAAGCCCGCTTAGCTAATTTGGAAATTATCAGTTAATTGGGATTAATTATGAAATTATTTATAGCTATTTAAATAATTTATGATACTGTTATTTATGTTATTCAGCAGTTTTTATATTTCGCATTTCCGGTGTCCGGTATTTTGGAACTCGGCGTTTGGCTCAGTAGAAATCACAACTTAGTATGTTAGTATTTTGGGGACGGGTTTTAGACATTGGGAATGTCGGGAATGGCCGGGAATTTAGAATGTCCCAAAAATACCCCTTTAGTATGATTTATGTGATTTTATGGTGGAGGGGCAAAATGGTCTTTTTGCCCCATTAGTATGTTGTCTTATGTGATTTATTAAATGGAAAATAAATGATAATTGTTTATTTATTTAATTGCTTTTGGCTGAAATGGATTTAATAAATGATTTATTAATAGTGGCTTGATTCATTTATGCCTTTTTACAAAAATATGCTAAGTTAGAAAAATAGAAATTTCAAAAGAAAAGCTCTCTTTTCTCTCTCTCTTTTCGGCTGAAACTTGGAGTGCTTGGAGCTGGATTTTTGTGGTGTTTCAAGCTTGATTTGCAAAACTCTAGTGAATTCTTGTTTGTGGTAGGTGTCTTCTAGCTTTCTCCTCTTTTATTTTAAGAAAAGTTTGATATATTGTTGATGCATGCATGTTTTTGTGGCTGTTGTTATGGCTGTGTTTAGTTGGTTTTTCTGAAGTTCAAAGCATGATTATTTGATGTTAATTGAGTTGTTTGAAGCATGATTAGCTAGGTTGTTCAAGCTTTGAGTTTTCTATGTAAAAATGTGGTTTTTGGAAGGAAAATGTTGTGAATATGTTCTGTGATGTTGTTGTTGTTTCTATTAGTTTGCAGAGGTGTTTTTATGCTTAGTTAAGTAGAATTAAGCTAGTGGAATGCATGTTTAGGTGGTTTTGCTCAAGCTTGAGTTTGGAACTCAAAGCTTGAGCTCCAATGGCAAATTTTGTATCTGTGGTTTCTGGGTAGGTTTGATGCCTTGGATATGTTATTTGGGACATATAGAACAGGTCTGGAAAGTTTGGGACCAATTGGGGTTGAATTGGTCGAGTTATGAATTTTTATGGTTGCTGCCTGCGAGGAACCGGAATTCCGGTTGTGCATCCGGAATTCCGGATGGGTGTCCTGAATTTCCCGTAACCGAATTCGGTTGGGCAACCGGTACCTAGGTTGGGGGATTTTTCGAACCCTAGTTTTCCTCGTTTTTAGGTTTTTAGGGGTATTGCCATGCTTTTTATCGATAGGGAAACTTTTAGTTTCAAGTTTTAGTCCGGGAAGTGATTTAGCGTATCACTTATAGCGTTGTGATTTTTATGGTTTAGGAGTCGATGTCCGCCGCTCGGCTTCGGTTCCGGTCGGGTTGACGGCACACCGAAATCGGAATCCGTGTAAGATTAGTATAACAGTATGCATATGTAGATTACATGTTTAGCGAGCATGTAGGAAGCCTGTTAGATTACATTAGTTGTATGTTGGCTTCGAACCATTCAACCCTGTCACGTCGGTACGGTGGAGTATGACCGACGGCGGAGTATGACCGGTTTGACCGATCAGTGACACTTGGTTGGTGGTTCCGTGCTATTGACGTATCCCGTCGGTACGAGCTGGAGTATGACCGACGGCGGAGTATGACCGGTTCGACCGATCGGGAGGATATAGTAACACGTCGGTACAGTGGAGTATGACCGGCGGCGGAGTATGACCGGTTCGACCGATCAGGTTGTTACGTGTCAATAGTACCGTCCCTATGAACGTTCAAAACTCAGTACCATGTTGGACATGGCAGTAGTGGCTCAGTACCATGTTGGACATGGCAGTAGCGGGACTCAGTATCGTGTTGGACACGGCAGTTAGTTATGTATGATATTATTATGCTTTTCTTACTGAGTCTGTCGACTCACAGTTTATGCTCTTGTGTAGGTAAAGGCAAGGCTGTAGCTGATGGACCGTGAGCGAGCTTATGAGATTGTACATGTCGGGGCGGTTAGGCCTGGAGCGTACGATCCTCGGGACAGCACGGCTGAGATTTTTGTAACTGTCGTTAGACGACTTTATTTTGATGTAAAAGTTAAACAGTTAAAACGTTTGTAAATGATTTTATAAATCGGGATCCCGAGACTTTTATAATATGGTTTATAAGTTTAATTAAAAAAGCAAAATTTTAATTAATCACGTTTTTCCATAAACCTCGTTGATTAGCAACGAGCTGCACAGTACGTTTAAAAATCACATAATACGCCTAAGATAGTTAGGGTGTTTCAATTTGGTATCAGAGCCGCCAGGTTGTCTTCCGAAGATCGTCACGACATGTACAATCATCATCAGCAGTTAGCTCGGTTCACGGTTCAGTAAGCCTTTATTGCTTTAGTAGTTTATTTTAGTCAGTTATGAAAAAGAAAAGCCTGTTAGGAAGCATGTTAGTAGCCTGATAGTAGAATAGGCGCATGTTTCATTTCTAATTTCCAAATTAAGCGGCATTAGTAAGCTCGCCTTGAATACGACCTGATATGCCAACTCTTGGTTTCGCAGGCGGTTCTAACTAGATGGACGCCAGGCGGACTACCAGGAGTCAGGGCAACTCCGTAGGGTCGAATCAGGGACAGGGAGCTCAGTTTCCCCCACCTGCCAGGGGCCGAGGTAGAGGTCCCCGAGGCAGGGCTCGTGGCCGGGGTGATGAGAACCCGCCACAGGCTGCCCAGGCTCCCCCAGCCGATCAGGGAGCCCGGGTGGGAGTTGCGGTTTGCGGAGATGCAAGCCGGATCGAAGAACAAGACCTCGAGATTTAGAGGTTGAGACGGCGGGGTGCTCCTGCCGGTTCACGTGCCTATAGTTCCGGCGGCACACCGCCCTGCTGCCTGTGCCGAGATAGTGGTGGCGGCCCACAGATTGGAACCTTTATACGAGCGGTTCCGGAAGCAAGCACCTCCGGTATTCCTGGGAGGTCCGGACGTGATGAAAGCCGAGCAGTGGCTGACAGTGATTACCAGAATCCTGAATTTCATGGGTGTCACCGGTAACGACAGAGTGGTGTGCGCCACGTTTCAGTTCCAGGAGGACGCCCTGGTATGGTGGGACATGGTGTCTCAGATTCACGACGTCACCACCATGACTTGGGAAAGGTTCCAAGAACTCTTCAACGCAAAGTACTATAATGAGGCGATCAGAAGGGCCAAGAGGAAAGAGTTCGTTCACCTGACCCAGCGGGAGAACATGAGCGTCACTGAGTATACTACTCAGTTTGACCGGTTGGCGAGGTTAGCCTCGGGAATTGTGCCGACCGACTTCAGCAAGAAGGAGAAGTATCTGGACGGGTTGAATCCCAAGATCAGGCATGACCTGATGATCACCACAGACGACAGCACCACCTATGCTCAGATGGTGGAGAAGGCACTGCGAGCTGAGGGCGCAGTGGGGTGTATGTCAGAACCAGCCAGTACTCCGGTGAGTGGCGGAGCTCCTACCCCTCCTGCATCAGGCTATAGCAGGGGGAGTAGTGGTTCGGCCATTGACCAGAGGAAGAGGGCACCCACTGCTTCCGGCGGCTCGAGTCAGAACAAGAGGTTCCGGGGGAACCAGAACCGAGGGAGTCGTCCTGGTGGTAATGAGACCCGATTCTCCTATCCCGAGTGCCCTATCTGCAAGAGGCACCATCGGGGTGAGTGCAAAGGTCAGGGATGCTTTCATTGTGGCATGCACGAACACTTCAAGAGGGAATGTCCCCGGGCCCGCCGCAGGCACCGAGAGCTCCGGCGATACCCACTCCGGCCGGGGTGTTTGCTATCACGCGGGCGATGCGGATGCCGGCCCATCGGTTGTTACGGGTCGGCTTTTTATTAACAACTCGCTTTATTCGGTCTTTGTTTGATTACGGGGCTACACATTCTTATGTGGCGGCCGAGTCTTTAGTAAATTGGGTAGACCCTTTGATAGATATGAATCGGGGTTTGGAACCTGTTACACAGCGGAGAATTGGTTATCTCCAATAGGTGGATTAGGTCTATGCCGATCTGGATAGATGGTAGAGAGTTAAGCGCTGATCTGATAGAGATGAGCTTAGTCGAATTTGATATTATTTTAGGAATGGATTTCCTATCTAAATATTCGGCGAGCATTGACTGTAAGAGGAAGATGGTGGTCTTCCAACCGAAAAGTGAAGAACCGTTTGTTTTTGTTGGTTCGGTTCAGGGATCTCGGATCCCGGTGATCTCGGCTATGTCAGCGAGAGAATTATTGCACGGCGGGTGCTTAGGGTTTCTGGCCGTGGTGGTGGACACCACTCGGCCAGATACCATTCGGCCAGAGGACATCAGAGTGGTTCGGGAATTTTTGGACGTTTTTCCCGAAGAACTTCCAGGGTTACCACCTCAGCGGGAGATTGACTTCGTGATTGACTTGGCACCAGGGGTGGATCCGGTTTCCAAAGCCCCGTATAGGATGGCTCCAGCTGAACTTAAGGAACTAAAGATTCAGCTCCAAGGGTTGCTTGACATAGGGTTTATTCGGCCCAGTGTGTCACCCTGGGGAGCCCCGGTTTTGTTCGTCAAGAAGAAGGATGGATCTATGAGGATGTGCATCGACTACAGGGAGTTGAACAAGTTGACGGTGAAGAATAAATACCCATTA
This sequence comes from Cannabis sativa, assembly GCF_029168945.1. Lineage (NCBI taxonomy): Eukaryota > Viridiplantae > Streptophyta > Magnoliopsida > Rosales > Cannabaceae > Cannabis > Cannabis sativa. Next base: position 38,206,340 of record NC_083606.1, on the reverse strand, counting down.
CCTAGGATCGATGACTTGTTCGATCAGCTTCAGGGGAAGACGGTCTTCTCTAAGATTGATCTCCGTTCGGGTTATCATCAGTTGAGAATCCGAGAGGAGGACATTCCAAAGACGGCTTTCCGCACTAGGTATGGACATTACGAGTTTCTGGTTATGTCATTCGGACTAACCAATGCTCCTGCAGCATTCATGGACCTGATGAATAGAGTATTCAAGGATTTCCTCGATATCTGTGTAATTGTGTTTATCGACGACATCCTCGTGTACTCTCAATCAGAAGAGGAGCACGAGTTACATCTTCAGATGGTACTGCAACGACTTCGAGAACACAAGCTCTACGCCAAGTTCAAGAAATGTGAGTTCTGGTTGTCTCAGGTGTCCTTTTTAGGGCACATTGTGAGTAAAGATGGGATCAAGGTGGATCCCGGGAAGATTGAATCCGTCAGGGATTGGCCGAGACCGAAGACAGTGACAGAGATAAGAAGCTTCTTGGGATTAGCTGGGTACTACCGTAGGTTCGTGGAGGGGTTCTCCAAAATTTCAATGCCCCTAACCGAGCTTACAAAGAAGAATCAGCGATTTATCTGGTCAGATAAATGCGAAGCGAGTTTTCAGGAGCTGAAACAGAGGTTGATTACTGCTCCGGTACTAGCTTTGCCTTCGGACAAGGAGAAGTTCGTAGTCTACTGTGACGCATCCAAACAGAGTTTGGGGTGTGTATTGATGCAGGCCGATCGGGTCATCGCTTATGCCTCCCGTCAGTTAAAGGATTATGAACAGCGATACCCGACTCATGATCTAGAATTAGCCGCAGTGGTTTTTGCACTGAAGATTTGGCGGCATTACCTGTATGGAGAGAAGTGCGAGATCTATACCGACCATAAAAGTCTCAAGTATTTCTTTACTCAGAAAGATTTGAACATGAGACAAAGGCGTTGGTTGGAATTAGTGAAGGATTACGATTGCGAGATCCTCTATCATCCCGGAAAAGCCAATGTAGTGGCTGATGCCCTGAGTAGAAAGGGTCCCGGGCAAGTAGCTAGCATGGTTCAGATCTCACCCCAGCTAGCTGAGGATATGGTTAGATCCAGCATTGAGTTTGTGGTAGGTCAGCTTCACAACTTAACGCTGCAATCTGATCTGTTGGAAAGAATAAAAGTCGCTCAGATGACAGATCCGGAGTTAGTGAAGATCCGAGATGAGGTATTGGCTGGTCAAGCCAAAGACTTTTCAGTGTCAGACAGTGGGATGCTTTTGTACAAAGCCAGGGTTTGTGTTCCGAACATTGTGGAACTGAGAAATGAGATCTTTGAGGAGGCTCATTCTACCCCGTATTCTCTGCATCCCGGCACCACCAAGATGTACCAAGATTTGAAACCGTACTTCTGGTGGAACGGTATGAAGAAGAATTTGGTAGAATTCATATCGAGATGCCTCACTTGTCAGCAGATCAAGGCTGAACATCAGAGACCAGCAGGGTTGTTGCAGCCTCTAACCCTACCAGAATGGAAATGGGAGGATATTACGATGGATTTTGTGGTCGGGCTACCTAGGACCACGGGTATGCATGATTCCATCTGGGTAGTGGTGGATCGATTTACGAAATCTGCTCATTTCCTGCCGGTCAGAACAACATTTACAGTGGATCAGTTGGCAGAACTGTACGTCAGAGAGATAGTGAGACTTCACGGGGTACCGAAGTCTATAGTTTCGGACAGGGATCCGAAATTCACCTCAAAATTTTGGCAAGGTTTGCAACGGGCAATGGGTACGAAGCTAAAATTCAGTACAGCATTTCATCCTCAGACAGATGGTCAGTCCGAAAGGACAATTCAGATATTGGAGGATATGTTGAGAGCCTGTGTTATGGACTTTGAGGGTTCATGGAGTAAATATCTACCGTTAATAGAGTTCTCTTACAACAACAGTTATCAGAGTACGATAGGGATGGCACCCTATGAACTGTTGTACGGTAGGAAATGTAGATCCCCTATCCACTGGGATGAGACAGGGGAGAGGAAATACCTAGGTCCTGAGTCAGTTCAGCGGACCAATGAGGCAATAGAAAAGATAAAAGCTAGAATGCTTGCCTCACAGAGCAGACAGAAGAGTTACGCAGATCCGAAACGTAGAGATGTTGAGTTCCGAGTAGGGGACCATGTGTTTTTGCGAGTATCTCCGATGAAGGGGATTAAACGTTTCGGGAAAAGAGGCAAGCTATGCCCTAGGTTTACAGGACCTTTCGAGATTCTCGAAAAGATAGGTCAAGTAGCATATCGGTTAGCATTGCCTCCAGCCTTATCAGCAGTGCACAACGTATTCCATGTCTCAATGTTGAGAAAATACGTTTCAGACCCCTCTCATATACTCAGTTATGAGAGTCTTCGGCTCGGCCGGACATGTCATATGAGGAACGGCCGGTGCGGATCTGGATAGAAAGGATAAAGTCCTTCGGAATAAGACCATAGCATTGGTCAAGGTTCTCTGGAGAAACAGTAAGGTGGAAGAAGCCACCTGGGAGCTAGAGTCAGATATGAGAGCTCAATATCCAGAGTTATTCAGGTTAGATTTTGGGGACGAAATCCTTTTAAGGGGGGGATAGTTGTAAAGCCCGCTTAGCTAATTTGGAAATTATCAGTTAATTGGGATTAATTATGAAATTATTTATAGCTATTTAAATAATTTATGATACTGTTATTTATGTTATTCAGCAGTTTTTATATTTCGCATTTCCGGTGTCCGGTATTTTGGAACTCGGCGTTTGGCTCAGTAGAAATCACAACTTAGTATGTTAGTATTTTGGGGACGGGTTTTAGACATTTGGAATGTCGGGAATGGCCGGGAATTTAGAATGTCCCAAAAATACCCCTTTAGTATGATTTATGTGATTTTATGGTGGAGGGGCAAAATGGTCTTTTTGCCCCATTAGTATGTTGTCTTATGTGATTTATTAAATGGAAAATAAATGATAATTGTTTATTTATTTAATTGCTTTTGGCTGAAATGGATTTAATAAATGATTTATTAATAGTGGCTTGATTCATTTATGCCTTTTTACAAAAATATGCTAAGTTAGAAAAATAGAAATTTCAAAAGAAAAGCTCTCTTTTCTCTCTCTCTTTTCGGCTGAAACTTGGAGTGCTTGGAGCTGGATTTTTGTGGTGTTTCAAGCTTGATTTGCAAAACTCTAGTGAATTCTTGTTTGTGGTAGGTGTCTTCTAGCTTTCTCCTCTTTTATTTTAAGAAAAGTTTGATATATTGTTGATGCATGCATGTTTTTGTGGCTGTTGTTATGGCTGTGTTTAGTTGGTTTTTCTGAAGTTCAAAGCATGATTATTTGATGTTAATTGAGTTGTTTGAAGCATGATTAGCTAGGTTGTTCAAGCTTTGAGTTTTCTATGTAAAAATGTGGTTTTTGGAAGGAAAATGTTGTGAATATGTTCTGTGATGTTGCTGTTGTTTCTATTAGTTTGCAGAGGTGTTTTTATGCTTAGTTAAGTAGAATTAAGCTAGTGGAATGCATGTTTAGGTGGTTTTGCTCAAGCTTGAGTTTGGAACTCAAAGCTTGAGCTCCAATGGCAAATTTTGTATCTGTGGTTTCAAGGTAGGTTTGATGCCTTGGATATGTTATTTGGGACATATAGAACAGGTCTGGAAAGTTTGGGACCAATTGGGGTTGAATTGGTCGAGTTATGAATTTTTATGGTTGCTGCCTGCGAGGAACCGGAATTCCGGTTGTGCATCCGGAATTCCGGATGGGGGTCCTGAATTTCCCAGAACCAGAATTGCGGTTGGGCAACCGGTCTACCGGTTGGGGGATTTTTCAGAACCCTAGTTTTCCTCGTTTTTAGGTTTTTAGGGGTATTGCCATGCTTTTTATCGATAGGGAAACTTTTAGTTTCAAGTTTTAGTCCCCGGGAAGTGATTTAGCGTATCACTTATAGCGTTGTGATTTTTATGGTTTAGGAGTCGATGTCCGCCGCTCAGCTTCAGTTCCAGTCAGGTTGACCGGCACACCTGAAATCGGAATCCAGGTAAGATTAGTATAACAGTATGCATATGTAGATTACATGTTTAGCGAGCATGTAGGAAGCCTGTTAGATTACATTAGTTGTATGTTGGCTTCGAACCATTCAACCCTGTCACGTCGGTACAGGCTGGAGTATGACCAACGGCGGAGTATGACCGGTTTGACCGATCAGGCTGACACTTGGTTGGTGGTTCCGTGCTATTGACGTATCCCGTCGGTACAGGCTGGAGTATGACCAGCAGCCGGAGTATGACCGGTTCGACCGATCAGGAGGATATAGTAACACGTCGGTACAGGCTGGAGTATGACCAGCAGCCGGAGTATGACCGGTTCGACCGATCAGGTTGTTACGTGTCAATAGTACCGTCCCTATGAACGTTCAAAACTCAGTACCATGTTGGACATGGCAGTAGTGGCTCAGTACCATGTTGGACATGGCAGTAGCGGGACTCAGTATCGTGTTGGACACGGCAGTTAGTTATGTATGATATTATTATGCTTTTCTTACTGAGTCTGTCGACTCACAGTTTATGTTCATGTGTAGGTAAAGGCAAGGTCATGTAGCTGATGGACCGTGAGCGAGCTTATGAGATTGTACATGTCGGGGCGGTTAGGCCTGGAGCGTACGATCCTCGGGACAGCACGGCTGAGATTTTTGTAACTGTCGTTAGACGACTTTATTTTGATGTAAAAGTTAAACAGTTAAAACGTTTGTAAATGATTTTATAAATCGGGATCCCGAGACTTTTATAATATGGTTTATAAGTTTAATTAAAAAAGCAAAATTTTAATTAATCACGTTTTTCCATAAACCTCGTTGATTAGCAACGAGCTGCACAGTACGTTTAAAAATCACGTAATACGCCTAAGATAGTTAGGGTGTTTCATCATTAGTTATCCGTTGTTATAATCCTAATGTAATCAATGATCCTCTATATGGATGATTTACACTGTAAAGGGACTAAATTACCGTAACACCCTACAATGTATTTTATCCTTAAAACACTTAACCCTGTATAAATGATATTTCAACTAAGTGAAATGTGTACTCAATCATTTATCTCGTTTGGTTAAGCTCGAAGGAAATCACCCTTTGCTTAGTATTCGCCAGATAGAAGCTATAGATTCCATATTTATGTTAGCGCTCCCACTCAATCGCACTACCGTGTTCCCAAAATATATGTATTACCCTGACCCAAAAGTAGGCTTACCTAACAAATCAAAGAACACGAATAAGACTCTTAAGTTTTATAAATCTATTTCAAAGTTCAATATCGGTCCATTCCAATGCATACTCCATGCATCCAACCTGAGCTTTACTTTAACCAATGTTCTGGAAAGAACATAGCATTTCTCCAAATGCAAGTAAACTCTGTTGTAGATTGTCATATCAGTAAAACCCAGTGTTCTGATAAATCTAGGAATACTTTATTCACATAGTCATGTTTACTTTCCACTATTTGACAACACAATAAACATGATCAAGTATGTGAAAAGGGTTTGGATGAATTTATAAATCAAATAGACAAACAATTGATTAAGTGAACCAAAACATACACAAATGAATGAAAAAATACTTCTGTTACTTTATTGATATTGAATAATCTGGATTACATTGAAATAGAGTTTTATTTAGGGCATAAAACCCAACAAGCTCCTCCTCCTTAGACTTGTTCTCCTCCTCCACCCGACGAAGAACCACTCGAAGAGAAGTCCTCTCAGCCTGAAGACTATTCACTTCAGCAGATAAGGTCTCGATGGTCTCTTCAAGACGGTCAGAAACCTTGAGATCCTTAGTCAGCTCAGCTATCTTCTTCTGGGTAGTAAAGAGCTTCTTGTTGGCTTCACCCAGCTCCATCCGAACAGCTCCAAGTTCTACCCTGTCGTCGTTAGCGTCCTTCTTGGCCAAGTCCCCCTCTGCCCTCATGGTGTTGGACAGAGCCGTGTTCCTGGAAGCGGCAGACTTAGCCCGGGAGTAAGTGTAGGCCAACTTTAGACTGGCCTGCACAAAGAAAAAACTTTAGCATTTGAGCTAAGTACAGAAGATTAAAGGGAAGTGTCAAGAAAGACTTACCCTGGTGAATTCCTTCAAAACTCCCCCCATTAGCAGCTCCAAAGAAGAATCATTGTCAGCACCAGCCAGTTGCTCACTAACCTCAGGAACTAGCTGGTTCATATAGTGGGCAAGCATCTCTTTGCCCTTCTTGGCCTCTGGAAGCACCGACAAAGGTGGAGTAGGGGCCCGCACTTGTTCAGGTCCACTTCTGACCAGCTCAAACCCACCCTTCGGTGGTTCAGACCTGTCCGAGCTTCCTCCCCGAGACTCCTTGGACTTAGCAGCTTTTGGGGTAGAGGGGTTTGCAGCCGTTAGCTCCTCGGAAAGATCAATGACCTCCCCAACAGATATCTTTTCCTTAGAAGAGGACCCCTCACTGCCTTTAGACTTCTTGGCCGGAGGGGAGGTGCTAGAGCTTCCGCCCATTCTCTTCCTCAAAGCGTCAAGCATCTGCCGAGACATGTCTGTACGGAACGAAAAAACATGGTTAGAGAAAATAGACATCAGAAACATAAGGCATAACAGTCAAGAAGCTCAAAAACAAGACAAAGTAGTATGCAAGGCGACTGCCCAAACAAGAAGTGAAAGTCTATCATCACCTGACATCGCTCTTATTTTAGACATAACAGCTTTCCCTTTTCCGAACACGGGAGGGGACGACCAAGCAGGTGAGATGGGCTCCCTTATGCGAATTGCATGTTCAAGAGGCCTGGGCGGGGCCATAAGTTTCTTCCTCCTCTTGAATGGAGTCACCTGCTCTTCCTCAGCCTCATCTTTAGGATTCAAGGGCTCCTGAGCATATTGCTTTGCCCTTACACCTCCCTTCAACTTAGCTTCACGCTTAAGTTGAATGAGTTCATCCTCCTGATGAGCTTGTTCAACCCGTCCAGCATAAGATTTCCTCTTCCTCCCCTTTACTGGTTTGGGAATGAAGTCCCTTGGATAGAGCCCGTACTTCACAAAGTTATCCTCGAAGGTCAATTGGGTGATATTCCGGTGTTGCCCCGACAGCCGAGCAAGCCTTTGGGCCGTATCTCGGAGAGCAAGAGTGAGGGGAGGGTGGTGATATGTCACAATCTGCTGGAACCGAGTGCGAGTGATGCCCGTGCCGTCCACCATGAAGCAGTTGAGAGAAATAAAGTACCCCGACCTTCCTTGCTTAGGGGTGGACTTCAAATCAAAAAACTAGATGACTTCGTGAGAAGAAGACATACCCCACTTCTGGGAAGCGTAGAGGACGAAGAGGGCAGATAGATATTTAATGCCATTAGGAGTGAATTAGGCCGGGCAAAGGCCGAAGAAGTCCCCCACATTCTTAAAATATTGAAGCAAAGGCACCAATGCCCCTTGCTGGGTGTCACGGGCTCACCTTTTCAGGCAGCGGAATACCCGTGCGGCACCTTGACTTTTCTAAGCCAAGGTCAGCCTTCCAACCATCCGAGTAACAATGGGCTCATTTTTCGCGCGGCCGTGTGCCTCGTGCACACTTCCGTCTCTCGAACAACTCCCGCCGAGTCATGCTCGCAAGCATCCATGAGTGCATGCATGCATCGAGGCTCTCTAGCCAAGATACTCACACTGTCCATAGGTTCCCACCATGGTAAGACAAATCCCAACACTGACGCTCACCTTGTCACTCGTGACCAAGGTAGCATGTGTGGCAAGATGCCAACACCAAGCCAACGTGCCAACGCCTCTATCATGCCCCATTCGATACTGTCCGAATAGTCTCTCTAGTCGCCCAAGGACTCCCATACGTCCATGGACCAATCCTCAAGGCACCATGCCTCCACGCATCTTGGCAGGCCCTCAAGAAGAGCCACCAAACCAGTTGCATACATTAGACCTCTGTCCCTTTCAAACATGGTGCATCCGTCCCATGCGCGTATGCAAACTAGTCCACGAATGACTACCCGTGTCATCTCGTGTTGAGACTCGTGGCCTAGGCGCACCACGACGTCTCTTGGAGGATCTAGGCCACGTCTCGTGCAAGTGGCATACCGGAAAGCCAAGGGAAACATACCATTGAACCTTTGGCGACATTCTTCGACGCACTACCGGGTCGGCCCGATAATTTCCATGAGTACTCCAACTCATGGAGACATATGAGTCCCCTCGTGGTCCTCATATGCCCGCCCTACTAGTCCCCACTGGCTAGTAGTAGCTCACTTAGCACCAAGGTGTAAGGGGTGGTGGAGAGCTGACACCAGGGTACCCCCTTAAAGAGCATTCTGAGCTTTTAGCCTTCTACCAGGAACATAGACGATTTTTGCTTTGTAGACATATGGGAAGCACCATATACCAAATCACCTAGTTTCGCCAAACTGATTGCACCATTATATTTGTAGACCCAAATAAATGGCGAATACCAAGTCCCGTCCCGATCCGGACAATATTGAAGATATTTACGAAAATGCCACTGCATACAAACTAAGCATCAGCATGCCACCTGCATGCACCACAACATGCGCCACCACTCTGACCACCACTTGGCGAACTTGTGGGCATCACTTACCTTGTCACGTGCCATCATAGACTGCACGTAACATTCTCCCCCACTTCAACATGTCGATGCCCTCATCGACAGACCGCAGGCAAATCCTCCTGATCTCGACTCCTAAGCTTACCCCAAGCTTCTCCCGAATCCTAGGTCTGCACTTGTCCCCCTACCTCCGTAGAACCACCCTCTTGGTGATGATCTCACACGCCCACTCTTGGACTTGATCAAAGACCCTGTGCCACTGTCGCTATTCGGATCCACCCATGGAGTAGTGCCTCTGCACTAGAATACTTCCCCCTACATGAACTCCTCCGAGTCCATCACAGAGTCCCTCCAGTCAACCAAGTAGCCCTTGCAACACTGACCCTGAAGCTACCACATCCTCTGATTGCAGCTCACTCGCCAATCGTCCAATGCATACTCCTTTCGACAAGGACAAAGTATGGTGCACCCCTCGGGATGAGGTTCGCAAACCAACCGTTCCCAACGACACCTACAAAACACACTTCCACTGAAGCCAAGTCCCTCTGGACAAGTCCCTTCGGAAACTACACACGCCAACTCTATGGCGCACCATCCTCCTGATGGCAATCGAGCAAGACACTCTCATCGCAGGATAAAGTTTGGTGCGTCACACCTGGACGAGGCTCGCAAGCCAACTGCACCCAATGCAGCACCAAGTGCACTCTTGCACCCAATTTCTTCGCGAAGTTCACAACATTGGCCCTTCGGCCCAACCGCATACCCACGGCTTCATGCAAAGGTCCCACTGACCCACTGCATACTTTCTCTTCTGAGCTCCTGCTTGTGTCGGCTCCCAAAATTGTGTCACAAGTTTATCTCCCAAAATCAACCCTGCATCCTCCGATGACTCGCTAACTTTCGATAAACTTGATGGCACCTAGTCTTACTCTTAAGACTTGAAGTCATCCCAATCCGCTATCTCCCATCGGCATATGTTCTCTGAACCATTCGGCTTACAGTGTTCCATACCACACCAGTGTTCCCATAAACACAAAACATGCCCATAACATGCCGCAAACTAGCTCAGTCTTGATCTCAGTCTACGCCCTTGCATATTGTCTAATTGCAGCTTGCAGCAATCATGCAAGTCTTCACCCTGAACAAACCATCTGTTGTAGTGTTTCCTTCTGGATTCACATACCAAAACTGAACAAGTACCCTGATTCTTCAAACACATGAATTAGTGGGCTCCCCCACTTCAACTTGGGAAACAACTTCTCGCTTAGAGGAATATCCCTCAAGATATAGCTCGCAAGCTAACCGCATACTCGTGTACGGTTCCTCCATTCCACGTTTCACTTTGATGAAGATGTTGCACTAATGCCTCGATCATTCTGACTCTCCGCCCCTCGACATTTCAATGTTGCCTTAGTATCCTAGTCTTGCTGACTTTTGCCTTAGGCCAACATTGCCATGGTGTTATCTTAGTACCTGAGTCCTGCAGACTTTCACCCTAGATAACTGGCTCTGCCTGTGTCCTGAGTCTTCTTGACTTTACATCCTGAACAACAATCAATCTCCATGATACTCATCTCGATGCTTGTAATGAATAAGTAGTCTTGTTGAGTGAACAGTGAAGGTCTCTCCCCCACTTCATCTGTTGGCATCCTCGACAACATGCCCACACGCAAATGCCTGACTGCCCCAACTCTTCATGCACACCATGTCATCTAAAAGTGCATCCCGCAGGATGTGACTCTCGAGTCAACTATCTCATTAGCACCCCTGTCGATTTCCACATGCATGCACTAACTTCCCACTCAACCATCCAACTGATTCACACTTGCATCACGCTCTTCTGTCTCCCACGGTGTACTAATTCCAATGACGAAGCCCTCTTGCCTTCATGCAAACTCTAGCACCCTTCTCGACCTTCGCAGGCCAACATGACTACTAAGTCTCACTGGCACGGCCCTCTGGCCTCCACACAAACTCTAGCGCCATCTCAATGCTTGCGCTCGGTCTTCTCAGCCCTGCTGGCTTCTTTGATGCCTTCATTCCACAACTACACCTCTCTATCGATATCTTTGTGTGACTTACGCCCTCTGGCGATTTGGCAAGCCAACACATTCCACTCAACTGCCTCGGCGCTTCCATATGGATCAAATCAAACTCACATGCGAACACTTCCAAGTACAATCATCCTCTGACGATTGTGGCACCTGCCCCCTTGGTCTCCATGTGCGTCCCTCTTGACATACAACGTAGCAACTGAAGCATCCCATGTCTATCCCAATCTGAACCATCTCGGTCATCAACTCTCGACCTCTGTCGTGACTAACAAGAATCTGACGGTCCCTGCACTACTTCCACACTCCTGCCAACAAGCTTCCTTTTCAACAAAAGCGCCTCCTGCGGCTTACGATGTCACTTAGGCAAACTTGGCCTAGTGTACCAAGCATACAATATGGACTATCCCCTCAATCTTGTACTATGCCAACGAGTTTCAAACATTCTGTTGCGCTCCTCCACAGTTGCACATGGTAGTTGTCTTTCTAGCATCTCTGAACTTAACTCGAAGCAACCATCAACGTCTCCTTTCTCTAGGATGTCTAGTATTCCCATGAAGTAAAGCAACCAAGTCTTAACTCCATCTCAGCCTACTGATCCTCTTTAAAAGACTAACTTGGCTCAACGACGTCTTGTTCCAACATTCGGACCATCTCGATCCGTCCACACCTGCCTACGTCCCCTTTAGGATAGGCCAACCAAGTTCACATCCCACTGAGATGAACTTGGCTCTGATACCAACTGTCACGGGCTCACCTTTTCAGGCAGCGGAATACCCGTGCGGCACCTTGACTTTTCTAAGCCAAGGTCAGCCTTCCAACCATCCGAGTAACAATGGGCTCATTTTTCGCGCGGCCGTGTGCCTCGTGCACACTTCCGTCTCTCGAACAACTACCGCCGAGTCATGCTCGCAAGCATCCATGAGTGCATGCATGCATCGAGGCTCTCTAGCCAAGATACTCACACTGTCCATAGGTTCCCACCATGGTAAGACAAATCCCAACACTGACGCTCACCTTGTCACTCGTGACCAAGGTAGCATGTGTGGCAAGATGCCAACACCAAGCCAACGTGCTAACGCCTCTATCATGCCCCATTCGATACTGTCCGAATAGTCTCTCTCGTCGCCCAAGGACTCCCATACGTCCATGGACCAATCCTCAAGGCAACATGCCAGGCCCTCAAGACGAGCCACCAAACCAGTTGCATACATTAGACCTCTGTCCCTTTCCAACATGGTGCATCCGTCCCATGCGCGTATGCAAACTAGTCCACGAATGACTACCCGTGTCATCTCGTGTTGAGACTCGTGGCCTAGGCGCACCACGACGTCTCTTGGAGGATCTAGGCCACGTCTCGTGCAAGCGGCATACCGGTAAGCCAAGGGAAACGTACCATTGAACCTCTGGCGATGTTCTTCGACGCACTACCGGGTCGGCCCGATAATGTCCATGAGTACTCCAACTTATGGAGACATATGAGTCCCCTCGTGGTCCTCATATGCCCACCCTACTAGTCCCCACTAGCTAGTAGTAGCTCACTTAGCACCAAGGTGCAAGGGGTGGTGGAGAGCTGACACCAGGGTACCCCCTTAAAGAGCATTCTGAGCTTTTAGCCTTCTACCAGGAACATAGATGATTTTTGCTCTGTAGACATATGGGAAGCACCATATACCAAATCACCTAGTTTCGCCAAACCGATTGCACCATTATATTTGTGGACCCAAATAAATGGCGAATACCAAGTCCCGTCCCGATCCGGACAATATTGAAGATATTTACGAAAATGCCACTGCATACAAACTAAGCATCAGCATGCCACCTGCATGCACCACAACATGCGCCACCACTCTGACCACCACTTGGCCAACTTGTGGGAATCACTTAGCTTGTCACGTGCCATCATAGACTGCACGTAACACTGGGCATGGGCACCCGACCTGACACACATCCCCCTTTCAGGGTTCGTGGCACGATTATTGTGGGCGAGAATGGAGCAATCCAATTCGCCCAAGTATCTGTTGGGTTTTGTGCCCTAAATAAAACCCTTTACAATCTAATTAGTTATCAATATAAGACATTTGAAGAGATTTATGTTTGCATGAATTTTACATGCTAATGGTTTAAATATGTTTATTACATTTACACACAAAATCAGTTAAGTCCAGATCATATGTTTATTCATAATACAGTATTGTCAACACAGTGGAATGTGATTGTGATCATATGAATCAAAAGACTAAGTCCCTGTTTCATCAGTGTTTTGGATTTACACTAATGTGATAATCAGCGATGATGTGTGCTTACACTTGGAGTAAGTGTTATGTTCTTTCCAGGACATTAGTAAAGTATACTAGTTTCGAATGTATTGAGTATACATTGGAATGGACCGATATTACAACTTAGTTAAGATATTATAAACTTACAGTCATATCTTTCCAAGTCAATATCAGTAGTTGATCTTAAGATTAAAAGAATCTAAATCCTAATATGTTTAGGCTCAACTCAGGAGTGCTATTCATGTTCTTTGATTTATTAGTTAAGCGTACTTTTGGGTCAGGGTGATACGTATATTTTGGGAGCATGATAGTATGATTGAGTGGGAGTGCTGAACATAAATATGGAATCTATAGCTTCTACTGGTGTATAGAAGTTAAGTGATGATTCCCTTCGAGCTTAGCTAAATAGAAGTAAATGGATGAGCTCTTCTTTAAGTGACTAATCTTAGATCACTAAACATCATTTACAGGTAGCTAAGTGTCTTAAGGGGCAAAATACGTTGAGGGGTGAGAACGGTAAAATTATCCCATCTCGATGTAAATCATCTATATAGAGGATCTTTGATCACAATAAGATTATAACAATGGTTAAATGAGATAGCATATCTATATCGTGGAACATATAATATGCTCTATATAAGTTTGAGAGTGCAATTCTAAGTTCTAAGAGTGGATTCAACGAAGAATTAATAAGTAGGACTTTACCTAGTAAATTCGGTTCACTTATTGGAAGCTCAGCATATAGATCCATGGTCCCCATTCTAGTTGAGACTATACTGCTTGTAAGACTCAATAATTGATTCGTGATAAATCAATTATAATTCTAAAGTTAGACTATGTCTGATTTGTGAATTTTCACTAAATAGGGGCGAAATTGTAAAGAAAAGAGATTCTAGGTTTATTTATTTATTAATATACTTTATATGTCTAATTATTAATTAAATTAAATGACAATATTATTTAATAATCTATTTTAGTTATTAAATAATTAGTTTTGGCTTTTAAATGGTTAGAAGTGGAAAATTGGCGTTTTTGAGAAAATAAATATAAAATTTGTGAAAACTGCAAAATCCAAGTAAGGCCCATTACACACCATGGCCGGCCACTTGGATAGGTTTTTCAAATTGATATTTTCATTATTTTAATGCCAAATAATTCCTAACCTAAACCTAGTACTTGCCTATAAATAGAAAGTGATGGCTCAGTCAAATCATAAGTTTGAATAACCTTTTCTGTCAGAAAATTCTCTCTTCAGAAAAACTGAGCCTTCCCTTTTCTCTCTATAGCTGAAATCATCTCTCTCTTTTCTTCCTCATAAATTTCAAACCTTAGTGATAGAGTATGTGCCCACACACAGCAAGTGGTACCTCAATCATATATTGGAAGACTGTGAAGGATCACACACAAAGAGAAGGACATTCGGGCTCAGATCTTGATAATACTCTGTGACAGAAAGGATACAAGGGTTAGAGATCTGAGTGGAAGGAGAGATTATTCCGCTGCCATCAATGTAAGGTTTTCTTAACTTTATATGTGTTTATTTATCGTTTTAGAAAGTTCATATTTAGGGTGTTAAACAACATACTTGTGAGTAGATCTAAGATCCTGGTAAAATCAATTCCAACAACTAGCCTCAGAGCCATGGTAATTGATTTGCTTGCAAGAAATTTGGACTTTAAAACGATTGTTTGTTATTTGGATGGTTTCATGTTGTGTTGAGTTTTATATGATGATTGATTTATGTTTGTGAATTTTCGTGAAAAATAATTGAAATTTTGTTTCCGGAATTATTTTTATTGGATTGTATGGAAAAAAATGAAGCAATTTACTTTTTAAAGAACTCAATTTCGATTTAATTTGAATTAGTTATGATTTTTTGAAGTTTCAGAAAAAATCAGGGTCGTGCAACAGGGCCACGCGCGCAGACGAGGGTGACACCCTCGGACAGCACGCGTTCAGACAGTGCTCGACCTGTTGGAAATTATTTTACCAGGATCTTAGATCTACTCACAAGTATGTTGATTAACACCCTAAATATGAACTTTCTAAAACGATGAAATAAACACATATAAAGTTTAGTAATCCTTACATTGGGTGCAGCGCAATAATATGACTCCTTCCGTTCAGATCTCTAACCCTTGTATCCTTTCTGTCGTAGAGTATTATCAAGATCTGAACCTGGATCTCTTTCTCTGATTCTTTAGTACTGAAAGTCCTTCTTGCTGAAAGTCTTTCTTCACGATCTTCCTCACTATGATTGAGGTATCACTTGCTGTGTGTGGGCACTACTCTAATCACTAAGTGTTTCGAAATCTTAAGGAAGAAGAGAGAGAGAAAGTGGTCGGCCAAGGTAGAGAGAGAGAGGCTCAGTTTTTTCTGAATGAAAAGTATAATTCTCCTGAAGCCTTCACTATCTATTTATAGCATTCCACTAGGGTTAGGTTTGAAGTATTTGGCATTAAAATAATGAAAATATCAGAGGATAATTCCTATAAAAGTGGCCAGCCATGACAGTATGGATTTGGGCCTCACTTTTTGCAATTTTGCAGTTTTATCACTTTTGCATCTGATTTTCTCAAAAACGCCAATTTTCTAATTCAACCATTTAAATGCCAATTCTAACAATTTAATAACCATAAATAATTATTAAATAATATTGTCATTTATCATATTTATTAATTGAACCATACAAAGTATCATAATTAACAAATATGCCCCTAAAACTCTTTCTTTACAATTTCGCCCTTACTTAGTGAAAAATTCACAAATAGACATAGTCTAATTTGAGAATTATAATTGATTAATCAAAACCAATTACATGAGTCTTACAAGAAATATTATCTCAACTAGTGGGGGCACCATGGGTCTATATAACCGAGCTTCCAATAAGCAGATCAAGAATTTATAACCTAAATTCACTAACTTATTAATTCTTCGTTGAATCCACGCATAGAACTTAGAATTGCACTCTCAGTATATAGAATGCTCTATATGTTCCACCATATAGACACATCATTAGTTATCCATTCTCATAATCCTAATTTGATCAATGATCCTCTATATTAATGATCTACACTGTAAAGGGATTAGATTACCGTTACACCCTACTATGTATTTTATCCTTAAAACACTTGACCCCGTATAAATGATATTTCGGCTTATGTGAAATGAGTACTCCAGCATTTATTTTTGTTTGGTCAAGCTCGAAGGAGATCATCCTTTGCTTACTATTCGCCAGATAGAAGCTATAGATTCCATGTTTATGTTAGCACTCACACTCAATTGCACTACCGTGTTCCCAAAATGTACGTATCACCCTGACCTAAAAGTAGGCTTAACTAACAAATCAAAGAACATGAATAGCCTCCTGAGATTGAGCCTAATCATAACAGGATTAAGATCATTTGATCTAGGATCAACTAGGCGATATTGACTTGAATAGATTTTACGGTAAGTTTAATAAATCTAAGTCAAAGTTCAATATCGGTCTCTTCCAATGCATACTCCATGCATCCAACCTGAGCTTTACTTTAACCAATGTTCTGGAAAGAACATAGCATTTGTCCAAATGCAAGTAAATTCTTGTTGTAGATTATCATATCAGTAAAACCCTGTGTCTGATAAATCTAGGAAACTTTATTCACATAGTCATGTTTACTTTCCAAAGTGTTGACAACACAATAAACAGGATCAAGTATGTGAAAAGGGTTTCAGATGAATTTATAAATCAAATAGACAAGCAATTGATAAGGTGAACCAAAACATACACAAATGAATGAAAAATACTTCTGTTTCTTTATTGATGTTGAATAAAATAGATTACATTGAAATTGAGTTTTATTTAGAGCATAAAACCCAACAGGACCGAGCTTCCTGTCTGAACCTCGCGTATCCGCGCGCGGAAATCATGCAGCATCCTTGCTGCACCGAGTTTCCTCGCCCATGCAACCCCATTAGCGCGCGCGGGCAGTATGCTCAGCATGCTCTCCATACAGCTCACATTTTTTTCGTTTTTCTTCGATTTTTCATACTATTTCATGGATTTAACTTCCGATTTTTTGTGTAGTTTTGTATTTAGACATTTACTTTTCCTATTTCAATTCTAAATATCATAATTAAATTAATTAATATTTTTTTCAATTTAATTCATGATATTAGTGTAATTTGAATTTGAAAATAGTAAATATCTATCTTTTTTTTGCTTAATTATCTATCTTATTTTTAAATTTGATTATTCTTATCTTATTTTTAAATTTAAGGTCAGATATTAAATTTTTTAAATTAAATATATTTTTTAAATAATTTGACCTTATTTAAATTTAAAATAAGATAACTATAATCATGATATTTTAAATAGATGTAAGATATTTTGCTAACTTTTAAATTTTGTTATTTTATTTATTTAAATTAGATCATAAAATCTGAAAAAGATATTTATTTATCTTTTTTTTTTAATTTTTATTTAATTTTTATTTATAAAATAACATTAATTTTTAAAAAGTAGTTAGCAAATTTTGAAATGATATTTAGGTTAGTTGAAACCTAATTTTTCAAAATTGTAGGTTTAATTTTAAATGTTATTTTATTTAATTTCGAAAATATATATATATATTTAAATTCAAAAATTAATATTTTTTATTATTTAATTATTTTTTCGAAATTTAATTATTTAAAATTAAATAAAGCCTACATCCAACTATCCAGCTAACCTTGTTGCAGGAGTATGTGTTTTAGCTTGTTTGTAAGTTTTATAAAACCTATTATTGCTTGATTGCAAATAGCCATGGTTAACTTGTTGACAGATCCAATGATCTGATTTTAACTCATGGTTCCATTGGTCAAGTAAATAATTTGTAACAAGTTAATTTTACAATCTTCTTTCATCTGTGTATGACCTAGCAACATGATAGGATCCATCAAAATGTGTGCCTGTGTGAGCCTATATGTTTATTTTATTATATAGATGCATATAGGTTGTTGCTAAATAAAATGTCACACCATGATAGATTTTATTTAGGTCTATTTAGTTTTTGGACCTATTCCATTAATAATAATTATTTATTTTAAGGTTAAATTCCTCTCTTTTGGGCCTTGTGTGAGAGTTGGGGGCCAATAGAAGTGGGTACGACATACTGAACCCAGCTCCCCCTCACATAAACTACCCCAATTGTGAAGGCCCATTTTCCTGATTTGAATAACTATGGTAGGTTAATTAAATAAGTTTAACCTAATAAAATTGATTAGCAACATAATTAACTTTTAAAATATATGAAATTTATTTTCATTTTAATATTTTAAAGTTAATTTTAAGAAAAACACTTTTAGTTTTAGATATTATTTCTATAGAAAGTATTTGTATTTTTCTTGTATTTAATTAAATAAAGAATTTTAACTAACTAGATTCTTTCTGGAGCTTATTTAATTAAATATTCCTATTTAAGTTATAAATTAGTTATTTTAACTCATTTTTCATATCTAACTTAAATTTGAATATTTTATTTAAATTTAACATTAAGTTGAGGAATTCTAGGCATTAGTTATTAAAGATTCTTAAGATTTTTTTAAGTTAGTTTTAAACTTAAAATGGAATATTTTTCAAATTAAGTGGTTACAACTTAATTTTTGATATTTAATTAAATTTAAATTTGAAAATATTTAAGTTTTAGAATTTTTCTATAGTAACTTAAATTAGATATTTTTTTTCAAATTTTTGTTGAAAAGATACTTAGTGAAATAAGATATTTTCTAGATAGTTATTTCTAGACTACTTATTATTTCTAATATTAAATAGAAAATATTATACATTGTGAAACTAATTATTTAAATAATTAATTTTGGTACAATTTATTTAAGTATATTTTTCCTAGTATTAAACTAGAAATTTGTTGGGTTTTATGCCCTAAATAAAACTCTGTTTCAATGTAATCCAGATTATTCAATATCAATAAAGTAACAGAAGTAATTTTTCATTCACTTGTGTATGTTTTGGTTCACTTAATCAATTGCTTGTCTATTTGATTTATAAATTCATCCAAACCCCTTTTCACATACTTGATCATGTTTATTGTGTTGTCAACACAGTGGAAAATAAACATGACTATGTGAATAAAGTATTCCTAGATTTATCAGAACACTGAGTTTTACTGATATGACAATCTACAACAGAGTTTACTTACATTTGGAGAAATGTTATGTTCTATCCAGAAGCCTTAAGAGAAAAGAGATTGATAATGATGATCAAACTTATCTATGGCATTTACGTTTAGGTCATATAGGTTTTGATAGACTCAATAGGCTAACCAAAGACGGTCCATTGAAAAATGTCGTCTTAGGAGAACTGCCAGTCTGCGAGTCTTGCCTAGAAGGAAAAATGACCAAACGTTCTTTCTCTGCGAAGGGAGAGCGTGCCAAAGAACCCCTACGGTTAGTACATTCAGATGTTTGCGGACCGCTGAATGTAAAATCCAGAGGAGGTTATGAGTATTTCGTCACTTTCATTGACGATTTCTCTAGATATAGTTTTCTTTACCTAATGCAAAAGAAATCTGTAACGTTTGAAAAGTTTTAGGAATTTCATGCTTTGGCTCAAAACCAATTAGGTAAAACATTAAAGATCTTGCGAACTGATAGGGGTGGAGAATATATGGATATGCAGTTTAAAGATCATTTAATTGAACTTGGAATTGAATCCCAATATACTGCCCCAAGCACTCCACAGCAGAATGGAGTTGCAGAAAGAAGATGTAAAGCCCGCTTAGTTAATTTGGAAATTAGCAGTTGTTGATGATTAATTATGAAATTATTTATAGCTATTTAAATAATTTATTATACTGTTATTTATGTTATTCAGTAGCTTGCATATTTTGTAATTCCGGTGCCCGGTATTTTGGAACTCGGCGTTTGGCTCAGTAGAAATCACAACTTAGTATGTTAGTAGTTTGGGGACGGGTTTTAGACATTGGGAATGTCGGGAATGGCCGGGAATTTAGAATTTCCCAAAAATACCCCTTTAGTATGGTTTATGTGATTTTATGGTGGAGGGGCAAAATGGTCTTTTTGCCCCATTAGTATTTTGTCTTTTGTGATTTTATGAAATGGAAAATAAATGTTATTTGTTTATTTTAGTTGGCTGAAATAATATGGTAAATGCTTTATAAACTCTTTTTCTCTTAAAATCCACACTTAGTCAAATTAGAAAGAAAAATTTCAAAACTCACACACTCAAAGCTCTCTCTCTTTTTCGGCCAAAGCTTGGGCTGCTAGGGCTGGGATTTTTCTGCTCAAAGCTTGTAATTTTCAACTCATCTTTGTGTAATCTTAGTCAAGGTTTGATCACTTATAACTTTCCTTTGTGTTTTCTTGAATTTTAAGTAAAATTGATGAAATGCATGCATGATTTTTAGTTCTTTATTCTTCTTTGTGATTTTGTGTTAATTTATGTGGTTTAAAGCATGTTAATTGAAGTTAAAATGAGCTGTGTTGAAGCATGTTAGATAGGTTATGCAAAGCTTTAAGTTTTCTATGTAAAAATATGTGATTTTTGAGAGAAAAGGTTATATTTTGTTGCTGTGATGTTGAGGATGTTTGCTTGAGTTTCCAGAGGTTATTCTGAGCTTGGTTATGTAGAATTAAGTTGGTTTGATTGCTTGTTAGGTGAATTTGCTCAAGTTTGAGTTTAGAACTCAAAGCTTGAGCTCCAATGGTGATTTTTGTTCCTGTGTTTTTTGGGTTGTTTTGAGGCCTTAGAAATGTTCTGGAAAGTTTGGATCAATTTGGGGTTGAATTGGTCGAGTTATGAAAATTTGGGTTTGCTGCCTGCGAGGAACCGGAATTCCGGTTGTGCATCCGGAATTCCAGATGAGGGTTCTGAATTTTCCAGAACCGTAATTCCGGTTGGGCAACCGGTCTACCGGTTGGGGAAAATTCAGGGACCCTAGTTTTCCTCGTTTTTATGTTTTAAGGGGTATTGCCATGCTTTTTATCGATAGGGAAACTTTTAGTTCCTAGTTTTAGTCCCCGGGGAGTGATTTAGCGTGTCACTTATAGCGTTGTGATTTTTATGGTTTAGGAGCCGATGTCCGCCACTCGGCTTCGGTTCCGGTCGGGTTGACCGGCACACCTGAATTCGGAATCCAGGTAAGATTAGTATAACAGTATGCATATGTAGATTACATGTTTAGCGAGCATGTAGGAAGCCTATTAGATTACATTAGTTGTATGTTGGCTTCGAACCATCCAACCCTGTCACGTCGGTACAGGCTGGAGTATGACCAGTAGCCGGAGTATGACCGGTTTGACCGATCAGGCTGACACTTGGTTGGTGGTTCCGTGCTATTGACATATCCCGTCGGTACAGGCTGGAGTATGACCAGCAGCCGGAGTATGACCGGTTCGACCGATCAGGAGGATATAGTAACACGTCGGTACAGCCGGAGTATGACCAAGCGGCGGAGTATGACCGGTTCGACCGATCAGGTTGTTACGTGTCAATAGTACCGTCCCTATGAACGTTCAGAACTCAGTACCATGTTGGACATGGCAGTAGTGGCTCAGTACCATGTTGGACATGGCAGTAGCGGGACTCAGTATCGTGTTGGACACGGCAGTTAGTATTATGTATGAGTATTATTATGCTTTTCTTACTGAGTCTGTCGACTCACAGTTCTACGTTATGTGTAGGTAAAGGCAAGGCTAAAGCTGATGGACCGTGAGCGAGCTTATGAAGGTTGTACATGTCGGGGCGGTTAGGCTTGGAGCGTACGATCATCGGGACAGCAAGGCTGAATTTTTGTAACTGGTCGTTAGATGACTTTTATTTTATGTAACAGTTAAACAGTTAAAACTTTTTGTAAATGATTTTATAATCGGGATCCCGAGTCTTTTCTAATATGGTTTATAAATTTAATTAAAAAGCAAAATTTTAATTAATCACGTTTTTCCATAAACCTCGTTGATTAGCAACGAGCTGCACAGTACGTTTAAAAAATCACGTAATACGCCTATGGTAGTTAGGGTGTTACAATTTGGTATCAGAGCCGCCAGGTTGTCTTCCGAAGATCGTCACGACATGTACAATCATCATCAGCAGTTAGCTCGTTTCACGGTTCAGTAAGCCTTTATTGCTTTAGTAGTTTATTTTATTCAGTTATGAAAAAGAAAAGCGTGTTAGGAAGCATGTTAGTAGCCTGATAGTAGAATAGGCGCATGTTTCGTTTTTAATTTCCAAATTAAGCGGCATTAGTAAGCTCTCCTTGAATACGACCTGATATGCCAACTCGTGGTTTCGCAGGTGGTTCTAATCAGATGGACGCCAGGCGGACCACCAGGAGTCAGGGCAACTCAGTGGGGTCGAATCAAGGTCAGGGAGCTCAGTTTCCCCCACCTGTTAGGGGCCGAGGTAGAGGTCCCCGAGGCAGGGCTCGTGGCCGGGGTGATGAGAACCCGCCACAGGCTGCCCAGGCTCTCCCAGCCGATCAGGGAGCCCCGAATTGGGAGTTACGGTTTGCGGAGATGCAAGCCCGGATCGAAGAGCAAGACCTCGAGATTCAGAGGTTGAGACAGCAGGGTGCCCCTGCAGTTCCTGTGCCCGTAGTTCCAGTGGCACACCTTCTGCCGCCGGTGCCGAGATAGTGGTGGCGGCCCATAGATTGGAACCTCTGTATGAGCGGTTCCGGAAGCAAGCACCTCCGGTTTTCCTGGGAGGTCCGGACGTGATGAAAGCCGAGCAGTGGCTGACGGTGATCACCAAGATTTTGAACTTTATGGGTGTCACCGGTAACGATAGAGTGGTGTGCGCCACATTTCAGTTCCAGGAGGACGCCCTGGTATGGTGGGACATGGTGTCTCAGATCCATGACGTCACCACCATGACCTGGGAAAGGTTCCAGGAACTCTTTAATGCGAAATACTACAATGAGGCGGTCAGAAGCGCTAAGAGGAAAGAGTTCGCTCACCTGACCCAGCGTGAGAACATGAGCGTCACTGAGTATACTACTCAGTTTGATCGGTTGGCGAGGTTAGCCTCGGGAATTGTGCCGACCGACTTCAGCAAGAAGGAGAAGTATCTGGACGGGTTGAATCCCAAGATCAGGCATGACCTGATGATCACCACCGACGACAGCACCACCTATGCTCAGATGGTGGAGAAGGCACTGCGAGCTGAGGGCGCACTTGGGTGCATGTCAGAATCAGCCAGTACTCCGGTGAGTGGCGGAGCTCCTACCCCTCCTACATCAGGCTATAGCAGGGGGAGTAGTGGTTCGGCCATTGATCAGAGGAAGAGAGCACCCACTGCTTCCGGTGGCTCGAGTCAGAACAAGAGGTTCCGGGGGAACCAGAACAGAGGGAGTCGTCCTGGTGGTACTGAGACCCGATTCTCCTATCCCGAGTGCCCTAGCTGCAAGAGGCACCATCGGGGTGATTGCAAAGGTAAGGGATGCTTTCACTGTGGCATGCCCGGACACTTCAAGAGGGACTGTCCCCAGCTCCGATCAGAGGCACCGCGAGCTCCAGCGATACCCACTCCAGCCAGGGTGTTCGCTATCACGCAGGCTGATGCAGATGCCAGCCCATCAGTTGTCACAGGTCAGCTTTTTATTAACAACTCGCTATATTCAGTGCTGTTTGATTCTGGGGCTACACGTTCTTATGTGGCGGCCAGAGTCTTTAGTAAATTGGGTAGACCCTATGATAGTTATGAATCAGGGTTTGGAACCCTGTTACCTGGCGGAGAATTGGTTATCTCCAATAGGTGGATTAGGTCTAAGCCAATCAGGATAGACGGTAGAGAGTTAAGCGCTGATCTGATAGAGATGAGTTTAGTCGAATTCGATATTATTTTAGGAATGGATTTCCTATCTAAATATTCGGCGAGCATTGACTGTAAAAGGAAGATGGTGATCTTCCAACCGGAAAGTGAAGAACCATTTGTATTTGTTGGTTCAGTTCAGGGATCTCGGATCCCGGTGATCTCGGCTATGTCAGCGAGAGAATTGTTGCACGGCGGTTGCTTAGGGTTTCTGGCCGTGGTGGTGGACACCACTCGGCCAGATACCATTCGGCCAGAAGACATCAAAGTGGTTCGGGAATTTTTGGATGTTTTTCCCGAAGAACTTCCAGGGTTACCACCTCAGCGGGAGATTGATTTTGTGATAGACTTGGCACCAGGGGTGGAACCGGTTTCCAAAGCCCCGTATAGAATGGCTCCAGCTGAACTTAAGGAATTAAAGATTCAGCTCCAAGGGTTGCTTGGCATAGGGTTCATTCGGCCCAGTGTGTCACCCTGGGGAGCCCCGGTTTTGTTCGTCAAGAAGAAGGATGGATCTATGAGGATGTGCATCGACTACAGGGAGTTGAACAAGCTGACGGTGAAGAATAAATATCCATTACCTAGGATCGATGACTTGTTCGATCAGCTTCAGGGGAAGACGGTCTTTTCTAAGATTGATCTCCGTTCGGGTTATCATCAGTTGAGAATCCGAGAGGAGGACATTCCGAAGACGGCTTTCCGCACTAGGTATGGACATTACGAGTTTCTGGTTATGTCATTCGGACTAACCAATGCTCCTGCAGCATTCATGGACCTGATGAATAGAGTATTCAAGGATTTCCTCGAAATCTGTGTGATTGTGTTTATCGACGACATCCTCGTGTACTCTCAATCAGAAGAGGAGCATGAGTTACATCTTCAAATGGTACTGCAACGACTTCGAGAACATAAGCTTTACGCCAAGTTCAAGAAATGTGAGTTCTGGTTGTCTCAGGTGTCCTTCCTAGGGCACATTGTGAGTAAAGATGGGATCAAGGTGGATCCCGGGAAGATTGAATCCGTCGGGGATTGGCTGAGACCGAAGACAGTGACAGAGATCAGAAGCTTCTTAGGTTTAGCTGGGTACTACCGTAGGTTCGTGGAGGGGTTCTCCAAAATCTCAATGCCCCTAACCGAGCTTACAAAGAAGAATCAGCGGTTTATCTGGTCAGATAAATGTGAAGCTAGCTTTCAGGAGCTAAAGCAGAGGTTGATTACTGCTCCGGTGCTAGCTTTGCCTTCGGACAAGGAGAAGTTCGTAGTCTACTGTGACGCATCCAAACAGGGTTTGGGGTGTGTATTGATGCAAGCCGATCGGGTTATCGCTTATGCCTCCCGTCAGTTAAAGGATTATGAACAGCGATACCCGACTCACGATCTAGAATTGGCCGCAGTGGTTTTTGCACTGAAGATTTGGCGGCATTACCTTTATGGGGAGAAGTGTGAGATCTATACCGACCATAAAAGTCTCAAGTATTTCTTTACTCAGAAAGATTTGAACATGAGACAAAGGCGATGGTTGGAATTAGTGAAGGATTATGATTGTGAGATCCTCTATCATCCCGGAAAAGCCAATGTAGTGGCCGATGCCCTGAGCAGAAAGGGTCCCGGGCAAGTAGCTAGTATGGTTCAGATCTCACCTCAACTAGCAGAGGATATGATTAGATCCAGCATTGAGTTTGTGGTAGGTCAGCTTCACAACTTAACGCTGCAATCTGATCTGTTGGAAAGAATAAAAGTCGATCAGATGACAGATCCGGAGTTAGTGAAAATCCGAGATGAGGTATTGGCTGGTCAAGCCAAGGACTTTTCAGTGTCAGACAGTGGGATGCTTTTGTATAAAGCCAGGGTTTGTGTTCCGAACAGTGTGGAACTTAGGGATGAGATCTTTGAGGAGGCTCATTCTACCCCGTATTCTCTGCATCCCAGCACCACTAAGATGTACCAAGATTTGAAACCATACTTCTGGTGGAGCGGTATGAGGAAGAATTTGGTAGAATTCGTATCGAGATGCCTCACTTGTCAGCAGATTAAGGCTGAACATCAGAGACCAGCAGGGTTGTTGCAGCCTCTAACCCTACCAGAATGGAAATGGGAGGATATTACGATGGATTTTGTGGTCGGGTTACCTAGGACCACGGGTTTATTTGATTCCATCTGGGTAGTGGTGGACCGATTTACGAAATCTGCTCACTTTCTGCCGGTTAGAACAACATTTTCAGTGGATCAGTTGGCAGAACTGTACGTCAGAGAGATAGTAAGACTTCACGGGGTACCAAAGTCTATAGTTTCGGACAGGGATCCGAAGTTCACCTCCAAGTTTTGGCAAAGTTTGCAGCGGGCAATGGGTACAAAGCTGAAATTCAGTACAGCATTCCATCCTCAGCCAGATGGTCAGTCCGAAAGGACAATTCAGATATTGGAGGATATGTTGAGAGCCTGTGTTATGGACTTTGAAGGCTCATGGAATAAGTATCTACCGTTGATAGAATTTGCGTACAACAACAGTTATCAGAGTACGATAGGGATGGCTCCCTATGAACTGTTGTACGGTAGAAAGTGTAGATCCCCTATCCACTGGGATGAGACAGGGGAGAGGAAATACCTAGGTCCAGAGTCAGTTTAGCGGACCAATGAGGCGATAGAGAAGATAAAAGCTACAATGCTTGCCTCACAGAGCAGACAGAAGAGTTACGCAGATCCGAAACGCAGAGATGTTGAGTTCCAAGTAGGGGAACATGTGTTTTTACGGGTATCTCCGATGAAGGGGATTAAACGTTTCGGGAAAAGAGGCAAGTTATGCCCTAGATTTACAGGACCTTTCGAGATTCTCGAGAAGATAGGTCAAGTGGCATATCGGTTAGCATTGCCTCCAGCTTTATCAGCATTTCACAACGTATTCCATGTCTCGATGTTGAGAAAATACGTTTCAGAACCCTCTCATATACTCAGTTATGAGAGTCTTCAGCTTCAGCCAGATATGACTTATGAGGAACAGCCAGTGCAGATCCTGGATAGAAAGGATAAAGTCCTTCGGAATAAGACCATAGCATTGGTCAAGGTTCTCTGGAGAAACAGTAAGGTGGAAGAAGCCACCTGGGAGCTAGAGTCAGATATGAGAGCTCAATATCCAGAGTTATTCAGGTTAGATTTCGGGGACGAAATCCTTTTAAGGGGGGGATAGTTGTAAAGCCCGCTTAGTTAATTTGGAAATTAGCAGTTGTTTATGATTAATTATGAAATTATTTATAGCTATTTAAATAATTTATTATACTGTTATTTATGTTATTCAGTAGCTTGCATATTTTGTAATTCCGGTGCCCGGTATTTTGGAACTCGGCGTTTGGCTCAGTAGAAATCACAACTTAGTATGTTAGTAGTTTGGGGACGGGTTTTAGACATTGGGAATGTCGGGAATGGCCGGGAATTTAGAATTTCCCAAAAATACCCCTTTAGTATGGTTTATGTGATTTTATGGTGGAGGGGCAAAATGGTCTTTTTGCCCCATTAGTATTTTGTCTTTTGTGATTTTATGAAATGGAAAATAAATGTTATTTGTTTATTTTAGTTGGCTGAAATAATATGGTAAATGCTTTATAAACTCTTTTTCTCTTAAAATCCACACTTAGTCAAATTAGAAAGAAAAATTTCAAAACTCACACACTCAAAGCTCTCTCTCTTTTTCGGCCAAAGCTTGGGCTGCTAGGGCTGGGATTTTTCTGCTCAAAGCTTGTAATTTTCAACTCATCTTTGTGTAATCTTAGTCAAGGTTTGATCACTTATAACTTTCCTTTGTGTTTTCTTGAATTTTAAGTAAAATTGATGAAATGCATGCATGATTTTTAGTTGCTGTTGCTGCTGTGATTTTGTGTTAATTTATGTGGTTTAAAGCATGTTAATTGAAGTTAAAATGAGCTGTGTTGAAGCATGTTAGATAGGTTATGCAAAGCTTTAAGTTTTCTATGTAAAAATATGTGATTTTTGAGAGAAAAGGTTATATTTTGTTGCTGTGATGTTGAGGATGTTTGCTTGAGTTTCCAGAGGTTATTCTGAGCTTGCTTATGTAGAATTAAGTTGGTTTGATTGCTTGTTAGGTGGATTTGCTCAAGTTTGAGTTTAGAACTCAAAGCTTGAGCTCCAATGGTGATTTTTGTTCCTGTGTTTTCTGGGTTGTTTTGAGGCCTTAGAAATGTTCTAGGGAAGGTATAGAACAGGTCTGGAAAGTTTGGATCAATTTGGGGTTGAATTGGTCGAGTTATGAAAATTTGGGTTTGCTTTGCTCGCGAGGAACCGAATTCCGGTTGTGCATCCGGAATTCCGGATGAGGGTTCTGAATTTTCCAGAACCGGAATTCCGGTTGGGCAACCGGTCTACCGGTTGGGGAAAATTCAGGGACCCTAGTTTTCCTCGTTTTTATGTTTTAAGGGGTATTGCCATGCTTTTAATCGATAGGGAAACTTTTAGTTCCTAGTTTTAGTCCCCGGGGAGTGATTTAGCGTGTCACTTATAGCGTTGTGATTTTTATGGTTTAGGAGCCAGTAAGCCGTCGCTCAGCTTCAGTTCCAGTCAGGTTGACCGGCACACCTGAATTCGGAATCCAGGTAAGATTAGTATAACAGTATGCATATGTAGATTACATGTTTAGCGAGCATGTAGGAAGCCTATTAGATTACATTAGTTGTATGTTGGCTTCGAACCATCCAACCCTGTCACGTCGGTACGACAGGAGTATGATCGACGGCGGAGTATGACCGGTTTGACCGATCAGCCGACACTTGGTTGGTGGTTCCGTGCTATTGACGTATCCGTCGGTACGTGGAGTATGACCAACGGAGTATGACCGGTTCGACCGATCGGGAGGATATAGTAACACGTCGGTACAGTGGAGTATGACCGACGGCGGAGTATGACCGGTTCGACCGATCAGGTTGTTACGTGTCAATAGTACCGTCCCTATGAACGTTCAGAACTCAGTACCATGTTGGACATGGTAGTAGTGGCTCAGTACCATGTTGGACATGGCAGTAGCGGGACTCAGTATCGTGTTGGACACGGCGGTTAGTATTATGTATGAGTATTATTATGCTTTTCTTACTAAGTCTGTCGACTCACAGTTCTACGTTATGTGTAGGTAAAGGCAAGGCTAAAGCTGATGGACCGTGAGCGAGCTTATGAAGGTTGTACATGTCGGGGCGGTTAGGCCTGGAGCGTACGATCATCGGGACAGCAAGGCTGAATTTTTGTAACTGGTCGTTAGATGACTTTTATTTTATGTAACAGTTAAACAGTTAAAACTTTTTGTAAATGATTTTATAATCGGGATCCCGAGTCTTTTGTAATATGGTTTATAAATTTAATTAAAAAGCAAAATTTTAATTAATCACGTTTTTCCATAAACCTCGTTGATTAGCAACGAGCTGCACAGTACGTTTAATTAATCACGTAATACGCCTATGGTAGTTAGGGTGTTACAGAAGAAATCGCACTCTCTTAGAAATGGTTAGGTCTATGCTGAGTTAGTCAACTCTGTCTACGTCCTTCTGGGGATATGCTATTCAAATGGCAAACGACATTTTAAATGTTGTTCCATCTAAAGCAGTCCCTAAGACACCCATCGAACTATGGAATGGGCGTACACCTAGTTTGCGCCATTATAGGATTTGGGGGTGCCCTGCTCACGTCTTAAGAAAGAAAGAAGGCAAACTGGAATCGCGAACTGAAGTTTGCACGTTTGTCGGAAATTCTAAATAGACTAGGGGTGGACTATTCTATAGTCACAAGGATAACAAAGTGTTTGTTTCTACAAATGCTACTTTCCTTGAAGATAACTATATGAAAGAAAACAAACCGAAAAGTGAAATTGTATTAGAGGAAATGCTCACAGATACTGTTCCTTCAAATGTACCATCTTCTTCTACTCAAGAAGAGGAACATCCCACTCCCTCAGTTGTAGCAACTGAGAAAACTACTACCAAAGCTCCTGTTCAGAAGGTCACCGCTCCTCGTCGTAGTGGGAGGGTTTCTACAAAACCATCTCGTTATGGCTTGGATGGTGAAATCAATATGGTCGTTGGTGACGGTATTGATGACGACCCATTAACCTATAAACATGCAATGGCAAGTCCGCAACGGAAGCGATGGTCAGCCGGTATGGATTCAGAAATGGATTCCATGAAAAAGAACAAAGTCTGGGAATATGTAGAACCACCTGATGATTTTCGTCCAATTGGATGTAAATGGGTCTACAAGAAGAAAAGAGGTGCTGGAGGCGAAGTCGAAACTTTCAAAGCTAGACTGGTCGCCAAGGGTTATACCCAAAGAGAAGGTGTGGACTATGAGGAAACTTTTAGTCTGGTTGCCATGCTCAAATCCATCCGAATTCTTCTCTCCATAGCTGCCGCTTTAGATTATGAAATTTGGCAAATGGATGTCAAGACAGCCTTTCTTAATGGGCTTCTTGAAGAAACCATCTATATGGAGCAACCAGAAGGTTATGTTCTTCCTGGGCAGGAGAATAAAGTTTGCAAATTAAATAGGTCCATATATGGACTTAAGCAAGCTTCTCGCTCATGGAATAAAAGGTTTGATGAAATCATCAAAACCTACGGCTTTCATCAGAATGAAGATGAACCTTGTGTTTACCAACTCAAGGAAAACCAAGTAGTAGTATTCCTGGTCCTTTATGTTGATGACATTTTGATCATTGGAAACAATGTCAAGAAAATGACTCACATCAAGGAATGGCTTGACACTCAATTCGACATGAAAGACTTGGGTGAGGTAGCCTATGTTCTTGGTATTCAGATTGTCAGAAACTGAAAGAACAGATCCATTGCTCTCTCTCAAACAGCTTACATTGACAAAGTTCTAGAGAGATTTTCCATGACCAATACCAATGGGGCAAACATGCCCTCTAGACATGGTATTGCCCTCTAGACATGGTATCCGTCTATCTAAGGAACAGTGTCCTACTGATCCTCAAGAGATAGAAGACATGGCAAAAATTCCTTATGCTTCTGCAGTTGGAAGTCTAATGTATGCTATGCTATGCACTAGACCTGACATCTGCTATGCAGTTGGAATCGTGAGCAGGTATCAGTCAAATCCAGGACGGATACATTGGAATGCTGTTAAGTATATTTTGAAATACTTAAAGAGTACAAGAGATTATGTATTAGTCTACAAGGGTGGTGCCTTAAATCCCTTAGGCTATACAGACTCAGATTTCCAGGGATGTCTTGAAGACAAGAAATCTACATCTGGGATGGTGTTTACTCTTGGGGGTGGAGCAGTGGTTTGGAGAAGTGCTAAACAAACTGCAATTTCGGATTCTACCATGGAGGCAGAATACATAGCTGCGGCTGAAGCAGCTAAAGAGGTTGTCTGGCTTAGGAAGTTCTTCACCAGTCTTGGTGTAGTTCCTGGAATGGAAAGGCCTCTAGTCCTGCTTTGTGATAACACTGGAGCTATAGCCAACAGTAAGGAACCTCGGAGCCACAAGAGAAGTAAGCATATAGAGAGAAAGTATCATATTATCAGAGAATATGTGGCAAGAGGGGATGTACTGGTGGAAAAAGTGGATACACAGGATAACTTAGCTGATCCATTGACCAAAGTCTTGGCAGTAACTTCATTCGAAAAGCACCGTCAGAATTTAGGATTAATTGAAATGTACTGATTTGTTTTATATTAGTGCAAGTGAGAGTTTGTTGGGTTTTATGCCCTAAATAAAACTCCGTTTCAATGTAATCCAGATTATTCAATATCAATAAAGTAACAGAAGTAATTTTTCATTCACTTGTGTATGTTTTGGTTCACTTAATAAATTGCTTGTCTATTTGATTTATAAATTCATCCAAACCCCTTTTCACATACTTGATCATGTTTATTGTGTTGTCAACACAGTGGAAAATAAACATGACTATGTGAATAAAGTATTCCTAGATTTATCAGAACACTGGGTTTTACTGATATGACAATCTACAACAGAGTTTACTTACATTTGGAGAAATGTTATGTTCTTTCCAGAACATAGGTTAAAGTAAAGCTCAGGTTGGATGCATGGAGTATGCATTGGAATGGATCGATATTGAACTTTGAATTAGATTTTGAAACTTACCGTAAACATCTATTCAATTCAATATCATAAGTTGATCCTAGATCACATGATCGAAATCCTGATATGGTTAGGCTCAATTTCAAGAGTATTATTCGTGTTCTTTGATTTGTTAGTTAATCCTAATCTTTAGTCTGGGCAATACATACATTTTGGGAACACGGTAGTGCGATTGAGTGGGAGCGCTAACATAAATATGGAATCTATAGCTTCTATCTGGCGAATAGTGAGCAAAGGGTGATTTCCTTCGAGCTTAACCAAACGAGATAAATGATTGAATACTCATTTCACTTAGTTGAAATATCATTTATACACGGTTAAGTGTTTTAAGGATAAAATACACTGTAGGGTGTTACGGTAGTTTAGTCCCTTTACAGTGTAAATCATCCATATAAAGGATCATTGATCACATTAGGATTATAACAATGGATAACTAATAATGTGTCTATATGGTGGAACATATAGAGCCTTCTATATACTGAGAGTGCAATTCTGAGTTCTATGTGTGGATTCAACGAAGAATTAATAAGTTAGTGAATTTAAGTGGTAAATTCTAGATCTGCTTATTGGAAGCTCGGATATATAGACCCATGGTCCCCTCACTAGTTGAGATGATATTACTTGTAAGACTCATTTAATTGATTTTAATTAATCAATTAAAAATTTCTCAAGATAGACTTGTCTATTTGAGAATTTATCACTTATTAAGGGCAAAACAGTAAATAGAGATTTTGAAGGGCATATTTATTAATTAGGAAACTTTAAATAGTTTCATTATTAATAAAATAAATGACAATATATTATTTGATAATTAATTTTAATTATTTAATAATTAGATTTGACATTTATGTGGTTGAACAAAGGAATTGGCAATTTTTGACAAAACAGGAAACTATCAGTGTAGGAAAAGGAAAGTTGGAAAATTGGCAAGCCTTGTTTCCACAATGCCTAGGCCAGCCACTTAAGCTTCCTTTTCTCTTTGATTTTTTCAATTCTAAATGTCAATCATAGCCCTGGGTGGTCTTCTATAAATAGAAGGCAAAGGCTTCAGAGTTGAACACAACTGTACAACCTTTTCACAACATTATTCTAACAGAATTTTCTCTCTGAAAATTCTCTCTGAGCCGCCACCCTCTCTCTCTCTCTTCCTTCACTGTTTCGAAAAGTATAAGTGCTAGAGTAGTGCCCACACACATCAAGTAATACCTCAATCATAGTGAGGAAGGCTGTGTAGAATTCAGAAACAACAAAGAAGGACTATCGGGCTCAGATCTTGATTATACTCTGCTACAGAAAGGAATCAAGGGTTAGAGATCTGAGTGGGAGGAGACATATATTCCGCTGCAATCACTGTAAGATTTCTGATACTCTTATGTGTTTAATTTCCTATCGTTTTAGAAGTTCATATTTAGGTTGTTAAATCAACATACTTGTGAGTAGATCTAAGTTCCTGGTAAAATAACTTCCAAAAAAATTAATAATTAAGCCTTCTCTACACTTAATTATTTATTTCTTAAATTTAATACATTTAACTAAATTGAAAATTGAATATCTAAGTTGATTTTTATCATGATACTTAAATATTTATTTTTCATGACACTTAATTAAATAGAAAATTATTTTTGAAGTTGAAATTTATTTTTTCAACTTAAAATTAAATAATTTTCAAAATATATTTTTTCTTTATTTTATTAATCAATTTCGAAATTGCATTTTTAATTATGCAAGATGATTTTGAATTTATCTTGAAAAATAGATTAAGTTGTAAATTAATTATTTATTTTAATTAATTTAAAAATAAATGAATTAAAATATATTATTAGAAATTGAATTAATTAGTCAAAGAAAAATCTAGATAGGTGATATTTTTGCTTGAAGTATTTTTTCTAAGTATTTATTATTTAAGTATTTCGAAAATAAAGTTTTATATTTTCTTTTTTAAAATACAATAAATATATTCTCATAAAAATTTAATCTGAGTTGCAAATTAATTTAAATTAATACAACTTAAATAATTTTCTTAATATTTATATATCAAAATTACTACTATGATGGAAATAATTCAATTTATTTCAATCACCATCTAAGTATAATTTTATAAATATTAAATTGAATTCTAATCTAGAATTTTAATTCTAAATTCGTATTTAATGAATATATTTTATTAAAATAATAAAGAAAATACATTTTAAAGAATGAGCTTTATTATTATTAAGATATTCGATCTCCATTGTTGGTTTTACATAACGTTTGTTTTAGTGAGTAATCCTCCCTAATGGAGGAACGTTCATTAGCAATTTCGCACCGTTTAATCTCGAAAGATAAGTAGCTTTGTAAGTGTTTTATATGGTATGGATCACCCTAATGGTGGCGACCATATTTGACTTACAAAATATGAAACAATGGTAGAAGCTCATAAGATAGAATAGCCTTGACTTTCGCCTAAACGGGAGAACGCTAGATTCCAATCTTGATCGAATAAAAGGTTGCTAGAATGTTTAACATTTTAGATAAGGTGGCAACTCTATTCAATGGATGGTAGCTTTGACTCTCGCCTAAACGGGACACTGATATCAGTTTGTTGAAAATCTTGGAAATTATATAGGATTGTATTTTTTTTTTGTATTTTCTCATATCATTCCTACATGCTATGTGCTTATAATTTCCTGAATTGGATTTTGTGTTAAACCATTATTGATTTCTATTTATTATTTTGTAGTATCCTGTATAACCATGATGAATTCCATGTTATCACTCTTGACTGAAAATAACCTAAATGGATCTAACTTTTCGAAATGGAATGAGAACATTAATATTGCTCTGATAGGAGAAAGTGCCTTGTTTGTGTTAACTGAGCCGTCTCCAGAAGTGCCGGGGGACAATGCATCCAAAGCTGTGAAAGAAAAGTATGAGCGTTGGCAGAAAGCAAATGAAAAAGCTCTATACTTTATGCTTTCAAGCATGGTTGACACCCTTAAAACTCGGTTTTCTAAAACCGAAAAGGCTGGTGAAGTAATGACGAAGTTAACTGAGCTATTCGGTAGGGCATCTCTTCAGTCTCGCTTTGACTCGACTAAGAAGTACATCAATGCACGGATGGAACCCCATCGAAACGTGCGTGATCATGTTCTCGTCATGGCAAGTTTTTTCCAAGAAGCCCAGGATCATGGTGCTGAAATGGATCACACTACTCAAGTAAGTCTTATCTTGAATAGTCTGACTCCAGCATTTTCGCCCTATACATCAAATTATGTCATGAATAAAAAGGACATAGACTTTCATGAGTTAGTCAATGACCTTCAGACATATGAAAATTTGATTGGAGGACCCAAGAAGAAAGGGAGTAAGCCTCAAAATTCTGGGAATGGTAATGGGACAGTCAAACCTGAGGCAAATATTGCCTCTGCTTCTAAACCCAAATTGAAGAAGAAGTGGAAAAACACCAAGAAGTGTGCTCAAGGCATGAAAAACAAAAAGGCTGCTGCTTCTGGTGATACACTCAAGGGAAAGTGTTTCTATTGCAATGAGAAAGGTCATTGGAAACCCCAATGTCCTAAACTTCTTGCAAAGAAACAAGGTATTTCTTTCAATAAACTTTAAGAGTTTTAGTGAATTATTATCCAATTGGATTATTGATTCTCGACTAACTTTGTTTATTTGTTTCTTCTTCTTATAGGCCAAGCTACTTGAACTCAGTTGCTATCTTCATGAGTTGGATCGAAAAGCTGGATAAAGGGTGAAGATCGTCCAAGATGAAGATGAAGCTCATTTATCTATTTTTGAATTAATTGTTTTAGTTTAAAGACAATTTGGATTTCGAATTTTAGTTAGGGATATTTATCTTTGTTTTTCTCATATTGTTGCAATACATTTTTTTTATTTATGAATAAAGTTTATTCTATTTTCTATTTAAACAAATTACAGTTTATGAGATTGAGCTTCATTTACTTTATCTTATATCACAATTACCACATTATATTCATATGTTTGTATGTGTAAGTGTTTTTATTATTGATGCAAATTCTATAATATTTACAACTCTTCGTAGAGTTATATTAAATAAACAATAGAAATTATTTCTATGTTTATTAATAATTGTTAATTCTAATACAATTATTAAGAATTTGTTTAATAAAAGGATCTTTTTGATCTGATAAGGGTGGAGAAAAGTTAAGAAAACTATGCAGTTCAACGATCTTTTATATCTATTGAACTCTGGATTGTATTCAACTCCACATAAACTCTATAACACTTAGAGAATCATGATCTTTACAACCTTTAGGGGTAGATCATAATCTCTATATACTTAGGGGTGGAGTTTATCCACAATACCCTATGTAACTCACATTTTCTTTAAACATGGAAGTAATATAATGAATTAGCTATTGTCAAATCCTTGATCTTGATTGTATGTTCCAATTTAGTTTTACTGTTGTAGTAAAAATTGATACCTATAAAAGTTCTTTGATAATGTATCACACTACCTTAATTGAGTGGGAGAATTTTAAAATTCTATACCCATCTTCATTAGGTTGACACTTGTGATAGGAACTTAAGAACACTTCTGAAAAGCAAATCTAACCATTCATGTGGATAGATATAACTTATCAGAATTATGAGAATAAGATAATAGAATTCTAGTTCAGTCTATTCGAATGACTTGAACCTAGATTTCTTAATTCTCATAACATTTTATGGTATCTTAATTTTGATTACTTAATCTCTAGCAAGTATTTTTCACTTCAAATACTAGTCTGCTATGCTGATGATTTAGTCTTAAAAGAAACTTAAAGTTTCATATTAATACAATAAGTCACAACTAGATAACTCTCCAAACAATAAAGAGGTTAAAAGTATTATTTAACCAGACATCTGCTATTGAGTGGGAGCTATCTGAGATGTAATCAAATAAGGAACATTAGAAGATATTCAAGAAAGATTTATGAAAGTGATCTATATGTTAGATATTAAGGAACTGTATATCAGTTATCCTTGTATCTTCCCCAACTCATTCGAAATTATGAGATGGTGGTTACTCTGGGGGTGGAGGAGTTATTCTATAATAATTGAAGCTCTACCAGAGAAGATTTATAACATTGTAAA
Organism: Cannabis sativa; assembly: GCF_029168945.1. NCBI lineage: Eukaryota > Viridiplantae > Streptophyta > Magnoliopsida > Rosales > Cannabaceae > Cannabis > Cannabis sativa. The sequence continues at coordinate 38,169,416 of NC_083606.1, read as the reverse complement.
TTCGAAATTACCAAAAAGTTATTTTACTGAAGAAAAGTCTATGCTGTATTATCTCAATTCCATATATTAAAATATGAGAGATATGTCTTCTGTTTATTCAGATGTACTTTAAAACAGTAAGGATTTCAGTATCCCTCGATGAGTAAAGCATATACTAAAGGATGTTTCGTAAATGTATTTATGAACTAGTTTCCATAAGTTTGGGTGGATTCAAATATACTACACTTGATCTGAAGATCAAGACATCAGATTGATTTATTTGCACAGTTTGTTTTATGTTAGTGCAAGTTGGAGTTTGTTGGGTTTTGTGCCCTAAATAAAACCCTTTACAATCTGATTAGTTATCAATATAAGAAACTTGAAGTGATTTATGTTTGCATGAATTTTACATGCTAATGGTTTAAATATGTTTATTACATTTACACACAAAATCAGTTAAGTCCAGATCATATGTTTATTCACAATTACAGTATCGTCAACACAGTGGAATGTGATTGTGATCATATGAATCAAAAGACTAAGTCCCTGTTTCATCAGTGTTTTGGATTTACACTAATGTGATAATCAACGATGATGTGTACTTACACTTGGAGTAAGTGTTATGTTCTTTCCAGGACATTAGTAAAGTATACTAGTTTAGAATGTATAAATTATACATTGTACTGGACCGATATTGCAACTTAGTTAACATATTATAAACTTACTGTCATATCTTTCCAAGTCAATATCAGTAGTTGATCTTAAGATTAAAAGAATCTAAATCCTGATATGTTTAGGCTCAACTCATGAGTGTTATTCATGTTCTTTGATTTATTAGTTAAGCCTACTTTTGGGTCAGGGTGATACGTGTATTTTGGGAACATGATAGTATGATTGAGTGGGAGTGCTGAACATAAATATGGAATCTATAGCTTCTACTGGTGTATAGAAGTTAAGTGATGATTCCCTTCGAGCTTAGCTAAATAGAAGTAAATGGATGAGCTCTTGTTTAAGTGACTAATCTTAGATCACTAAACACCATTTACAGGTAGCTAAGTGTTTTAAGCGGCCAAATACGTTGAGGGGTGAGAACGGTAAAATTATTCCATCTTGATGTAAATCATCTATATAGAGGATCTTCGATCACAATAAGATTATAACAATGGTTAAATGAGATAGCATATCTATATCGTGGAACATATAATATGCTCTATATAAGTCTGAGAGTGCAAATCTAAGTTCTAAGAGTGGATTCAATGAAGAATTAATAAGTAGGAATTTACCTAGTAAATTCGGCTCACTTATTGGAAGCTCAGCATATAGATCCATGGTCCCCATTCTAGTTGAGACTATACTGCTTGTAAGACTCAATAATTGATTCGTGATTAACCAATTATAATTCTAAAGTTAGATTATGTCTGATTTGTGAATTTTCACTAAGCAGGGGCGAAATTATAAAGAAAAGAGATTCTAGGCTTATTTATTTATTAATAGAATTTATATGTCTAATTAATAATTAAATTAAATGATAGTATTATTTAATAATCTATTTTAGTTATTAATAATTATTTTTGGCATTTAAATGGTTAGAATTGGAAAATTGGCGTTTTTGAGAAAAAAAAACAATTTGTGAAAACTGCAAAATCCAAGTAAGGCCCATTACACACCATGGCCGGCCACTTGGATAGGTTTTTCAAATTGATATTTTCATTATTTTAATGCCAAATAATTCATAACCTAAACCTAGTACTTGCCTATAAATAGAAAGTGATGGCTCAGTCAAATCATAAGTTTGAATAACCTTTTCTGTCAGAAAATTCTCTCTTCAGAAAAACTGAGCCTTCCCTTTTCTCTCTATAGCCAAAATCATCTCTCTCTTTTCTTCTTCATAAATTTCAAACCTTAGTGATAGAGTATGTGCCCACACACAGCAAGTGGTACCTCAATCATAGATTTGAAGACTGTGAAGGATCACACACAAAGAGAAGGACATTCGGGCTCAGATCTTGATAATACTCTGCGACAAAAAGGATACAAGGGTTGGAGATCTGAGTGGAAGGAGAGATTATTCCGCTGCCATCAATGTAAGGTTTTCTTAACTTTATATGTGTTTATTTATCGTTTTAGAAAGTTCATATTTAGGGTGTTAAACAACATACTTGTGAGTAGATCTAAGATCCTAATAAAATAAATTCCAACAGTATCCGCCCTGGTCGAGTGTCCGAAAGCGCGCCTCGGTAACCCTGGACGGAGGGCTTACCCACCTGGCGCCCCAGACACCTTGCCTTCTATGAGGAACTGCAGCAGTAAGCTCCTCACTGACATAGTCCACGTCCTCAACTAGGACGTCTCTGTCAGCATCGATTGGCTCCTTAGCCTCATTGTAGTCCCGTAGTTTGGGGGTTCAATCTTTGCCTCTTCCTCCGCCTCTGTAGAACTGCTAGGACGTACATCGTCGTACTCCTTAATCTCCTGGACCTCAGTGTCCCCTTTATGATCCCAATCCTCCTGGATGGCTGGATCCTGTTCGGCGCTAGGCAAAGTGGCGTGCCGAGCCACTAGGGGATCAAACGCGTCAGCCAAATGCATTGTTTTCTTTGTACGAGCCATCATTCTATGGCTGGGTATAAGATTTTGGGAATGTTCTTCACTAGAAGAAGGTGGGCTAGAACGAAGACGAGGATGATCCTCGTGGAAAAGTTGAAGCATGTCCTAGTCGATCCGATGTTTGCTCTCCCAAAACTCACCTGGGTTCATCTACAAAAGACAGCACACAAGATCAGTGTTTGGTCGAAATATCGAACGATAAACAAGCAAATATGCCGATCAGGAGTACTCAATAGATTAAAGAACAAGAATGTTCAAAGAAAAGTCAAAACTCAAGAAGTTTGAAATTTTCTCGAGTTAGGGCAAAAAATTTCATGAAGTTTAGAATAAGCAAGATGAAAGACAAATGTTACGCAATTCAGAAAGCAACCATTATGGACTGTAAAATCGCATGAAGCCATGACAAAGAAGAATCGCATAGTTTTTGAACCTAAGGTTTCCTAAATATTTTCTATAGCAAAGTCGAAGGTGCATTCAAAATGTAAACATGCAAGAATAAGGATAAAGGAAATCAAAAACTTACTCAAGAGTCAGATATCTTGGTTTGAGCAACGTCAATCCAACAAGAAGTTTTGATGAAGGAACTTCAACAAACTTAAAGACAAGAACCTCTCTTTTTGCTCTGAACTCACTTAACAAAGAGGGATGGTGAAAATGAGTTTATGTGCCAATGCTGGTTGATTTTTATAGGCAAGTCACGAAAAGATGTAATCATTTGAGAGGAACCTCAGACGCTTCAGTTCCCTCCTTAAAAGCAAATATGGGAAATAAAAAACTAATCAAGTATAGCCGTCAGCCGTGGTGAGAAAAAAATTGAATTTCAAAATATTAATTGTCAGAGCATTTATTAGCCAAAAACCGAAGGGACACCCAGTCAACCTCACATCGAGTCTCGGACAGTCACGCTCGACACGTGTCCCCATCCAAACGCAGAAGCAGCTCGGATGAAGTGTACACGCAACTTCGGAAGTCCCATACAGACTTGGGGGGCAAATGTTATCCTAATTTTTGCACTCTGACGTGACATCGCATAATGGTGACATGTGGAATCCACTTGGAGTATCTGCTCGGAGGGTATAGTCCGAGCAGGATGCCTTGCTGGCATGCCCAGAGCAAAGCAATCAGCAATCCGCGTAGGGCGACCAACACTTAGCGAATTCAGCTTTCGCATTGTGAGTCATCAATGAAATCCCTATAACTTGGGGATCAGATTACAGTGATATGTCATACCCACGATCCCACGATTAGTGTAATTTGCATTTATCCCAAGATGAATGTATTCCACATTTATCCCACGATCAGTGTATACTGTATGGATCGTGCAATCTTTCTGCTTATATCCATTGTAACGAGAGGGGAAAGACTTCCTTTCCAAGTTCACAGCCCTATAAATAGTGATGCATGTTCACTGGGCAAAAGGTCGCGAACAATTTAGTCAAGACTATACCCTAAAGATATTATCTAAGGATACATATTCAGAGATACTATTGTAAGAGCTATAAGAAAAGGAACCTTTCTCCTTGTTCTTAAGTTAATACAAGTAATGAGGATTAGGCTATTACCGAACTACTCGGGGCTGAACCTCTATAAAATTCTTGTGTCTTTATATTGCTTTATTATATATCAATTGCTATAAATCTCTTATCGCTTACTAAATCAGACTCGTTGTCGTTGGCTAAAAGCGAGGTCAACAAAGCTCATAATCCCACTAATTAAAATCCCACACTAAAATCATATTATGGAGAAGCCTCACAAAACTGGGAACAAGTCAAGGCTAAGAGATAAGAAGAAGTCTACCACACCTTATCCTAGGTTCCCGGACATGGAAGATCCACTATCTCTCCAAGACCTGGAGTGGTCCAAACTCATACTCTACCCAACTGATACTTAGATGGGTACTCGAAGGACTTATCGTGGACACTGACCGCCCAAGAGTATCGCAAACGTCTACCTTTGGTGCAATCTAGATCGCCCACTGATAGTTGTATTTTCTTACACAGAATTCGATCTTGTCCCCTGTGTCCAGACATGGTAGTGCACGCACCTCATCCACCTTTTTGCCAAACGGTTATTCAAGACATCTACTTTTAAATGTTTAACCTTTTTGTAACACGCGTCCATGATATACAATGGTCCCCAATTGTCCAGCTGTTGCAAACATGAGCACAATTGTTTCCAAGGGGCCCAATAATTAGGTCTCTTTTGGATGTAATTGTTGGGTTTTATGCCCTAAATAAAACTCTTTACAATCTGATTAGTTATCAATATAAGAAATTTAAAGTGATTGATGTTTGCATGAATTTTACATGCTAATGGTTTAAATATGTTTATTACTATTACACACAGAATCAGTTAAATCTAGATCATATGTTTATTCACAATTACAGTATATTCAACACAGTGGAATGTGATTGTGATCATATGTATCAAAAGAATAAGTCCATGTTTCATCAGTGTTATTGGATTTACACTAATGTGATAATCAACGATGATGTGTACTTACACTTGGAGTAAGTGTTATGTTCTTTCCAGGACATTAGTAAAGTATACTAGTTTCGAATGTATGGAGTATACATTGGACTGGACCGATATTGCAACTAAGTTAAGATATTACAAACTTACCGTTATACATACTGAAAAGTCAATATCAGTAGTTGATCTTAAGATTAAAAGAATCTAAATCCTGATATGCTTAGGCTCAACTCAGGAGTGCTATTCATGTTCTTTGATTTATTAGTTAAGCCTACTTTTAGGTCAGGGTGATACGTATATTTTGGGAACATGATAGTATGATTGAGTGGGAGTGCTGAACATAAATATGGAATCTATAGCTTCTACTGGTGTATAGAAGTCAAGTGATGATTCCCTTCGAGCTTAGCAAATAGGAGTAAATGGATGAGTTCTTGTTTAACTGACTAATTATTAGATCACTAAACACCATTTACAGGTAGCTAAGTGTTTTAAGGGGAAAAATACGTTGAGGGGTGAGAACGGTAAAATTATCCCATCTTGATGTAAATCATCTATATAGAGGATCTTTGATCACAATAAGATTATAACAATGGTTAAATGAGATAGCATATCTATATCGTGGAACATATAATATGCTCTATATAAGTCTGAGAGTGCAAATCTAAGTTCTAAGAGTGGATTCAATGAAGAATTAATAAGTAGGAATTTACCTAGTAAATTCGGCTCACTTATTGGAAGCTCAGCATATAGATCCATGGTCCCCATTCTAGTTGAGACTATACTGCTTGTAAGACTCAATAATTGATTCGTGATTAACCAATTATAATTCTAAAGTTAGATTATGTCTGATTTGTGAATTTTCACTAAGCAGGGGCGAAATTATAAAGAAAAGAGATTCTAGGTTTATTTATTTATTAATAGAATTTATATGTCTAATTAATAATTAAATTAAATGATAGTATTATTTAATAATCTATTTTAGTTATTAATAATTATTTTTGGCATTTAAATAGTTAGAATTGGAAAATTGGCGTTTTTGAGAAAATAGAGATAAAATTTGATAAAACTGCAAAATCAAGTGGGGCCCACTACAACACCATGGCCGGCCACTTAATGAGGTTTTTCAAATTAATATTTTCATTATTTTAATGCCAAATAATTCCTAACCTAAACCTAGTAGTTGCCTATAAATAGAAAGTGATGGCTCAGTCACAATACATGCTTTCATAAGTTTCCTATAACCTTTTTTGACAGAAATTTCTCTCTTCAGAAAAACTGAGCCTTCCCCACTTTCTATACCTGGCCGAAATCCCTATTCTCTTTTCCCTTCATCAATTTCGAACCCTAGTGAGAGAGTAAGTGCCCACACACAGCAAGCAGTAACTCAATCATAGATTCGAAGACTGTGAAGGATCAAATTTGAAGAAGAAGGACATTCGGGCTCAGATCCTGATTATACTCTGCTACAGAAAGGATACAAGGGTTAGAGATCTGAGTGGATGGAGACATTAATTCTGGTGCATCAATGTAAGGTTTTCTTAACTTTATATGTGTTTAATTTATCGTTTTAGAAAGTTCATATTTAGGGTGTTTAAACAACATACTTGTGAGTAGATCTAAGATCCTGGTAAAATAAATTCCAACAGTAATTTACCCTATTAGTGGGCTTTTATCATAAACCCTAGGCAGATCATGGGCAAGTCCATACCTACCCTTAGCCTATAAATACCCTTCTATTTCCATACGGAGGGGGATCACTACCTAAATAACCAAAGCTATGCTAATATTATTCTATGCGTTCTTCTTCTTCAAGAGAAACTAAGAACACAAAGTTAGTGTTTCTTAGAAAATATTGAATATGCACTTAGAGGCTAATAGACTAACTCATGGACTAAGGTTAATGTTTATAGAGATTTTCAGAAACTGGTTAATTAGAGCTTAAAGAAAATGCAAAATAATAAATAATAGACAAATGGTTTTTTACGTGGTTCAAGGATTAATAATCCCTAGTCAATGAGTTCGTTCTATTAGCCTTACCGGCGAGTATTTGAGTATTACACGCTTTTACAACGATAACTCTGTATTCCTTTTGTTTCTCTTAAAGAAGAAGAATGCTTTCTAGGAATATTGGTAGAGGTTTTTTAAGTAAGAAAAATGTTTACCCTTTGTACATGAAAAATATGAGTATTTATAGGTACATGCATGGGCGAGGGCATACCCTTCACCCACCTAGGGTTTCATACTTAGCACGTTACTTTAGCTAGTGATTTTAACATGGCAATCTGACCGTTGGTGGCTAGGGAACCTCCTAATCGTGTGGTGCACATCTATGACATCCTAATTTGTAGGACTTACTACACGTGTCGCCCAAAGGTTTCACCTTACAAAGGTTTTGTATGAACAAATTATTGGGCAAAAAGGAGTTGTAGGGCATGTACAAGCACTACCAATGTCTAACACTAGGGAGAAGATCTAATTTGGTGTTAGAAGATATGCAACGATTGGGTTTAACTCCAGATTAGGTATTATGGAGTTCCAGGAAGGTCTGGCTAAGGCCTTCCTGGATTATCAGATTTGCTACCATCCTAGAGCGGGTGCAACTTTTACGTACTTCTGGTAGCAAGAGAATTCCATGAGAATCCCAGAGTTATTTCTGCATTTGTTGGCGAGGAGAGCCTCTAGGTATTACATCATCTTCTGTAACCCTGATAAGGGGAATACATAAAATAAAAATATGCATTCTGATGTGGCATCCTTCCGCAATTGCCACGTACAAGTCATCCAGTAATAGGGATAACATTTACCCCTAAGCTCCCAGGACTTATGAGTGTTGGGAGCTTGTAACTTTCTCTCGGATGTCCGTTTCATGTCTCTCAGTCGTTGAACAATCATCAAAATATTGAAGGAATCTTCCGTGATGTATTGGACATCTGAAAGGTCGTCGTGCTCTACAATATCAATGGTTATTCGATGAAGTTTGGTGTTCAGTTAGTGGAGTCGTGAACTCACGCTATGCATTTTGAGCGCGTTTCTCAAGGGAAATGAATGACGGTTGGTCTTGAAGAGACGCCAGGCTTCTGGCAAGTTAGGGATGGTGCCACAAAATGATGATTAATAAACACTTTATTCTTTTCCTTCAGACGCATTAAATGCATTCCTTTCATATCCCCAACTATTGGATGATATAGCCCCCGATTATTTCAATCTAGATCGTGTGTTTCCACAACATTTGAACTATTGTCGCTCATATAAATGGGGGTCTTAGCGATTGAAACCATTTCTTTTCCCATTTTACCAACAATCCTTCGCCTAGATAGAATTCTTCTCAGAGAAACTTCTTGCCCAGAAACTATAGCCCCTTCACACCTCTCTAACCAAAGCTCAACCACTTCTCTCGTTGTATTTCTTTGACCTTCACCATCTTCCCAAGATATCTTGGTATCAGACCTCGGAGAGGCACCGTTGCCAAACAAGCAGTGTAATTCTAGTGGAACAACCGTCATCTTCACTTCTAACCTTTTTTACAAGTATGTAATGCCCCAATTTAAACTTTTTTTTAGGGCTTAATTGAAATATAGTTTTCGTGCTTGAGGGAATATGCCACTTTTCATGTGTAGGGTTTAATTTTAGGAATTAGGGTTATTGTGTCTGGAATTATTTTGCATGATTCATAGGGGAATACCTCATGACTTAGGGCTTTAAAGATGTACTTTCACTTCAGTTTGGGTTAAGATGCATGCTTGTTATTTTTGATTTACTAGTTCAGAGGATTTGGCAGAATATTTTTGAGTTAGTAGTAATCTCTCAAGTAATTCCTCTTTGATTTATTAAGTGTAAACATTTTTCTTTGTCTGTGGAAGAGAGAATTTGGGCTTTTGTTATTGTTGTATGTTTAGGTTCCCAATTTTTTTACCATAGCAGCATGCTTCATGGTAGTAACCTTTGTGGTGACGAGTCTGGCGGGGATCTCTCTAATAAGTTTTGGGGGAGGCTTCCCCCAGTACCCAATTTGTCATTTGGATGTAGGGTATTGACTTCTTGGATTTTCCTTCCACTTTTTCAGTGTCTGGTAAACACAATGACTTCCAACTGGCCCTAGTTAATCTTGAAGAGATTCCTGAGGCATCCCCCATGGATTTTCCTCATGTAGAAGAGAATTTTGAAGAGCCTGTTCTGGATGAGGGAGCTTCTGAATCTGCTCTCTTTGAATGATGTTGGAAGGGAAAAGGCAAAGCCTGTGTTGTGTCCCCATCTCGTCTAGTTCTCAATGACACCATCTGGAGATAGACCAAAGACCAAACAAACTAAGTGTTGGAAATATTTTACCAGGATCTAGATTTACTACCATGTATGTTTCATTAGCATCCTAATATGAATTCTAAAACAATGAAATAAACACATATAAAGTTTAGGAAACCTTACATTGGGTGCAGCGGAATATAATGACTCATTCCGTTCAGATCTCTAGCCCTTGATTCAATTCTGTAGCAGAGCATCACCAAGATCTGAACCTGGATCTATTTCTCTCCTTCTTTTGATGTTGATTCTCCTTCTTAATTGGATTCTACACAATCTTCCACACTATGATTGAGATACCACTTGATGTGTGTGGGCACTACTCTATTCACTAAAGGTTCGAAAATGAAAAGAAGAAGAAGAGAAGGTGGCGGCAAGGAGGCTCAGGTTTTCTCTGAGAGAAAATAAGATGCAAGTCCTAGTTTCTTGAAGCCATCACTTTGTATTGATAGAATGCCATCTAGGTTTAGGTTAGAATTGTATGGCATTAAAATAATGAAAAAATATAAATGGTAATTACTATACAAAGTTGCCAGCCATATAAGGGATAATGGGCCTCACTTTGCAATTTTGCCATTTTCTTATTTTTCAATCCCATTTTCTCAACAATGCAAATTTTCCAATTCAACCATTTGAATGTCAATTCAATTTATTTAATAACTAAAAATTAATTATTAAATAATATTGTCATTTAATATATTTATTAATTAGACATATAAAGTCTCTTAATTAATAAATAAAACTTAGAATCTCTTTTCTTTACAATTTTGCCCTTGCTTAGTGAAAATTCATAAAGTAGACATAGTCCAACTTTAGAATTATAATTGATTAATTAAAATCAATTAAATGAGTCTTACAAGCAGTATGGTCTCAACTAGTATGGGGACCATGGGCCTATATAACCGAGCTTCCAATAAGTCGAACCGAATTTACCAAGTAAATTCCCTAACTTATTAATTCCTTATTGAATCCACACTTAGAACTTGGAATTGCACTCTCAGTCATATAGAACGCTCTATATGTTTCACGATATAGACACGCTATTAGTTATCCATTGTTATAATCCTAATATGATCAATGACCCTCTAATAGATGATCTACATTGAATAGGAACTAAATTACAGTTGCACCTTCAATGTATTTTATCCTTAAAACACTTAGCTCCGTATAAATGATATTTCAGCGAAGTGAAATGAGATCTCCACCATTTATCTCTATTTAGCCAAGCACGAAGGATATCATCGTTTCAATTCTAAATTCCTATAGAAGTTATAGATTCCATATTTCTGTTAGCGCTCCCACTCAATTATACTATCATTTTCCCAAAATGTACGTATCACCCTGACCCAAAAGTAGGCTTAACTAACAAATCAAAGAACATCTATAATACTCTTGAGATCGAACCTAACCATATCCGGATTAAGATCATTTGATCTAGGATCAACGAGTGATATTGAATTGAATAGATATTACGGCAAATTTTAATATATCTAATCAAAGTTCAATGTCGGTCCCTTCCCATGTATACTCCATACATCTGATACTGGTTAACTTTGACAATGCCCTAGAAAGGACATAACACTTATCCAAGGTGTAAGAATACCTATCGCTGATTATCATGCCAGTCTAAATCAATTGAACTGACAAATCAGGGAATAAACTTTCGAACATATAATTAAGATTATATTCCATTGTGCTGACAACACTATAATCATTAACAAATTAATATGTTCTGGACTTAAATAGAATTCATACATTATATGCATATAATCATGAAATAAATCATGTGAACCATGCAACATAAAATGTTATTTCTGATCTTTATTAATAAGTAAATCTGATTATATTGAAATGGGTTTTATTTAGGGCACAAAACCCAACAAACTCCCACTTGCACTAATATAAAACAAAATGTGCATTTCAAATAATCTCAACACCTTGATAGACAAATAAAGTGTAGTAGTAGTATACTCCTCGTAATAGGATCTTGTAGGTTGAATTAACCACAACCTTTTTCTCCACCATTACTCTTCCATAATCACAAAATCCTTGATATTGTGAAATTCCTCTCTATATGTCTACTCTCTTGGGAAACTGGATTCTATACTTTTGGCAACTACTTTTAGGTAATCAGGAAATAACACTAGTAGTTAAGATAAGTAGGAATGGTGCCACAAATGTATAGAACTTTCCTTAGACTGAATAAGTATCTTTCTTGCATCCTTAACATTCAGTCTCTCTCAGGTAGATCTAGAGACTTCAGATAGGTTTTTACACTTCTCCAAAATCACTACTCCACCCCCAGAGTAATCACCATCTTATCAGCAGACTTTCTAGCACAAAGACAAGTCTCGAAATCTGATGTGGTGTAGTCTAAGAGTTTTAAACACACCCTTATCGACTATCATATAGTTCCTCTTCTTAATCTTAAGATTTACTTGATTGTCTTCCAATGTTCCTCTCTTGGATTAATCTAATACCTACTCATTACTTCAACTCAACAGCAGGTGTCTGGTCTAAGGCATACTAAAGCATATCTGAGACCTCTCACTGTTGATTTAAGAAATTCTTTCATGGTTTTTTCTTTTTTGGAATAGTAGAGACTTTTCCTTAGATAAATAAAATCTTTGTCTAGAAGTCGAGAAGCTTCTATAAATTTCCATTAGAAAAGAAAATGCTACAGCATCTTACTAAAGTAAGTTGTTTGCACTAGAGTAAGTAATTAACCAGGTATACCACAAGCCATAGGTTTAGATAAACTCAAACCTATAATACTAGGAACATGAAGTTTTGTTAAGTCCATTGAATAGACTTATGAACGAAAATTTCCTTTTATGTCCTTGTAATAGAAAACTTTAGGTTACTCCATGTGAATGGATCAAACCATAGTTCTATTGGCTTTTCTTCTTAGTTTCTTATCTTGATAATCCATTACTTGTTTAAACTCACAATGGATTTTAATCACTAGTGTCTTCCAAGTCATAAGAAGAGTGAGTTCCTTGAAACCCTCCCACTACGACAAGGTACCGTGAATTATGTGTAAGAAAACTACATGGTATTGACCTCTTCGGTTGTGTGAAGACAACAGAGGCAGTGGGATCATCTTGTATCAAATAAGATGATAGAACACTTATGGAATAAAAAAATATATCTCCTTTATTTGCTACTTTATTTTCAGACTTAGTCATTTTCTTAGAAAAATAGTATTTGTTTAAACAAACACTTTCTTATTTAATGACTAAAGGATGGTCCACCCCTAATCACTTCGAATAGCTAACAAACATGCAAACAATGGTTAACAGTTCTAGATTTTCGATTAGGTCACCCATGAATCTAGTAATGGTTTACACTAAGTACCCAACCATTGCATCATTCTGAAATTGTATTACCATAGAAGGACTTAGGCAATGACTAGTAACTAATCAATATGCAACTCGAATTTCTAGGGAGGTAAGTTTGGATATAATTCAAAAATCAATTTAATGATCTTTGAACTGCATATCTACTAACTATTTCTCCACCCCTATCAGTTCGCAAGATCTTTAAACACTTACCTTAATGGTTTATCACCATTGCTAGAAATTCTTCAAATTTTTCAAACATTTCAAATTTCTTTTGCATAAGGTAAAATCTAGAGTAATCGTCTTAAGAATACAACGAAAAACTCATATCCACCCCTGAATGTACATCCATCTGCGAATGAGATGAACTTACTTTCAGTGGATATAGGCATATTAATTCTTTGCAGAGATTGATCTTGTCAAAACCACTATGAACAAGATACAAATGCCATAAATTTAAAAAAATGTGGTTGTAGTCATTTGATGACTTAGGTTTAGTTACATTAAAAAGTTCTTAGAATAGTGCAAGTGGATCCTGGTCACAGAATACTAAACTCATATTCCATACAGTTTGAATCCATTGATAGAAAATGGTTATTAAACACTTGTGAAAGTGTAACTGTATAATGAGTAATTCTTTCTTGGACCACCACTACTAATTTAACTCTAAGTCTGATTTGCCCATACAAGTAGGAGATTTTTAAGATTGAGGATTTATATCATTTTGGGATAGAATTTCAGGAATATAATCATAATGCGTCATTTAATTTCTTAAGAGAAAATATAGAATGACATGAAATGATTTATAGAGCATTCATCCAATGATATGTTATTGAGCTAATTCGAAATGAATAAGCTAAGAGGAATTAGGATAATTTCGTTTTTAAATAAAAATCCAACAATGCTTCGATTAGCGAGAGTCAAAGTAATCTTATTTATGCAATCTTCTTGTTTCATATTGTAAATACTAGTCTAAGGTGTCATCAATTGATGAACAGCTAGATGTTGCATTTATAATATTTATCTTTCGAGATCTAACACTATTATGTTTGTCTAATGGTTGATAATCCATTAGGGATTTGTCCCATTAGAACAACAAACTAAGTTAGACCAACAATGAAGATTCGAAATTAAACTACAATTTAATAACAAAAAATAACATGGTTCAATATAAATTCATACACAATTCAGAAATTATTAAACACATAGCAAGTAGGAATGACAAGTGAAAATACTAAAACATACAATCCTAAATAATTTCCAAGGTCTTCAACACACTGATATCAGTGTCCCGTTTAGTCGAGAGTCAAAGCTACAATCCATTGAATAGAGTTGTCAGCTCATCTAAAATGATAAACATTTTAGCAACCTTTTATTCGATCAAGATTGGAATCCAGCGTTGTCCCGTTTACGCGAGAGTCAAGACTATTCTATCTTATGAGCTTCCACCATTGTTTCATACTCTTGCGAGTCTTATACAGTCGCCACCATTAGGGTGATCAATACTATACAAAAAACTTACAAAAATACTTATCTTTCGAGATTAAACGGTGCTAACTTGCTAATGAACGTTCCTCCATTAGGGAGGATTACTCACTAAAATAATAGCTATGTAAAACCAACAATGGATATCGACTATCCTAATAACAATAAAGCTCATTATTTAAAGTGTATTTTCTTCTAAAATTTATTTTAATCAATTTATTTTAAATATATATATTTATTTAATTAAAATTTCTAATTTAGAATATAAAATTCCAAATATAAATTTCAATTTAATATTTATAAATTATACTTAGATGGATATGAAAATAACATGAATTATTTCCATCTTAGTAATAATTTCTAAGAAATATTTAGAAAAATATTCAATTTAAGTTGTTTCAAAATTAATTTAAATTAACTTACAACTCAAATTTGATTTTCTATAAATATATATTGCATTTCGAAAATTGAAGTATTTAAGAATACAATTTTCGAAAAAATGCTTCAAAATAAAATAAAAATAAATCCTGGAAAAAATATTCTAATTTTATGTTGGTCAAAACTTAATTTTCAACAAAAAAATAAATTTCCTATTTAATTAAATATTAAAGAAAAATTTCAAATATTTAAGTATCATGATGATAATTAACTTAAATATTAATTTTCTATTTAATTAAATATACTAGAAAAATACTTCAAGCATAACAGATAATAACTATGTAAACTTTCATTGACTAATTAATTCATTTTCTAATTATAAGTTATTTTAGTTCATTTATTTTAATTAATCATTAAATGAAAAAATAATTTTCAACTTTAATCTATTTTTCAAATAAAATTCAAAATTTCTACATTAAAGAAATCCAATTTCGAAATTGTAGGAAAAAGATGAATAAAATAAAATAAAATAAATTTTTAAAATTATTCAAAATTAAGCTGTTATGAAATTTTAGAGAAAATTTCCAACTTAAAAAATAATTTTCTATTTAATTAAATAGCATGAAAATAACAATATTTAAGTATCATGATGAAAATCAACTTAGATATTGAATTTTCAATTTAATTAAATGTATTAAATTCAAGAAATAAATAATTAAGTATAGAGGAAACTTAATTATTAATTCTAGTTTAATGCTAAGAAAAATATACTTAACTTAGATTGTACGAAAATTAATTATTAAACAATTAATTTCACAATCTATGATATTTTCCTAACTAAATATTATAAAATATAATTAGTACTAGAAATAACTATCTAGAATATATATCATTAACTAAGTGTTTTTCTAAAATTAAATTTAAAAATATTAAATGAAAAATAAATTTCATATATTTTAAAAGTTAATTTTGTTGCTAATTCAATTTTAATTAAGTTAGACTAATATAATTAACCTAATACAATTATTTAAATAAGGCAAATGGGCTTTCACAATTGGGGTAGTTCATGTGAGGGGGAGTTGGGGTCAGTATGTCGTACCCACTTCTATTGGCCCCCAACTCTCACACAAGGCTCAAAAGAGAGGAATGTAACCTTTAAATAAACAATTATTATTCATTGAATAAGCCCAAATCTAATTGGGCCTAAATAAAATTACTTATGTCAAATTTTATTTTAGCAACCTAATCCATTTACTTAGTAAAAACTTAAATGGGCTTCCTATATGCATCTAAGCCCAATAGCAAACATATAGGCTCACACAGGTCAAATGATTTGGATGGGCCCTATGTGTTACTAGGTTTACACAGATGAAAGAAGTACAAAATTTACCTGTTACACATTATTCGTAAGATCTATTGACAATTGGACTATGATTAAAATCAGATCATTGGATCTGTCAACAAGTTAATCATAGAAATTTAGATCAAATATATAATCGGTTTGTTAAAAATAGTTTTGAATAAACAATATAAAATTAAACAAACATTGTCCATGTAACAACTGTGAAATAAGATATTAGTATAATTAAATTATTATTCTTAAACTAACCAAATAAATTTTGAAAATTTAGGGTTGTTAAAACAAACCTTAAAAATTTCAAAATTTAAATTCAAATTATTTAATTATTTTTATCAAATTAAATTAAATATCAAATAAGATCAATGATTTAAAAGAAAGAATCTTCAATATCACTTTCAAATCTTATAATTTAATTAAAATAAACAAATTTTAAAATAGATTTGGTTAGATAATTCTTATTTTAGGAATAAAATAATAAATAAATAATAATTACCATAATTATATGTCAAAATATCTCTAATTAAGCATTATTCAAATATCTACAAAAATATCTAAGTTATTTAAATATTTAAAATATAATTCATAAATTTCCAATAAGGAAAAAAAAGATATATATAGAAAAATATCATTTTTAAACTTATAATTTATAAATAATTAAATATTTAACAAAATAACAAATTTTGAATTTGAAAATATTATGGTTAGAATATCCATAAAAATATCTAGGTTAATTTCAAATATATTAATTATTTAATTTGCATATAAGATAATTTTAATATAATATTTCAAATAAAAAAGATAAAGTTACCTTTTAAATTTAAAATATGTTAAATATCAAAATATCTAATCTTATAATTAAATAATATATAAATATTAAAGAAATTAATAAATTTTTTAAATCTGACCAGAATTTAAAAATAAAATAATAAATTTTTAAATTTAAACCTCAAAATACCACGATTAATAATAATTACTAAAAATAAATATTATTAATTGAAATATGATATTTAAGTTCAAATATATTTAAAAATAATATTTTATTTTAAATTTAGGGTTTTAAAATTGGAAAGAATCAAATTTTGGAAAAAAATCCCACAAAATCGGGTTTGGGGATGTTGGCTGCCCAGGAGGCTGCACGTGCAGCCCAGGGAGGCTGCACGCAGCCTCGGCGCGCGCGGACAGAGGAGGGGACGCCGAGAAAATTTGGCATCTGCAGCATCCTTGACCGAGAAAACTTGGTCAGCTGCAGGGTGATGGGCGCGCGGGGATGGGCTTCCCAGTCCGACTGCTTGGTGCTCACGAGCACCCACTCGACACCATGAAACCCAATTTTTCCAAAAATAATAACTTTCTCAATTTTTATCGGAATCGAGTTCCGTAAAAAAGAAAATTGCTTAATTTTTCACAAGGAATCCAAATAAAATATTTTCAAAAAACAAAAAAAAATATTTTTCATGGAAAAAGTTTTGTACAACACATACATTCATCAAACCACAAGAAACCATCCAAATCAACACAAATCATCGTTTTAATTCATATTTCATGAAAGTAAATCATTAACATAGCTATGATACCAGTTGTTGGAAATATTTTACCAAGATCTAGATTTACTACCATGTATGTTTCATTAACATCCTAATATGAATTCTAAAACAATGAAATAAACACATATAAAGTTTAGGAAACCTTACATTGGGTGCAGCAGAATATAATGACTCATTCCGTTCATATCTCTAGCCCTTGATTCATTTCTGTAGCAGAGCATCACCAAGATCTGAACCTGGATCTATTTCTCTCCTTCCTTTGATGTTGATTCTCCTTCTTGATTGGATTCTACACAATCTTCCACACTATGATTGAGATACCACTTGATGTGTGTGGGCACTACTCTATTTACTCAAGGTTCAAAAATGAAAAGAAGAAGAAGAAGAGAAGGTGGCGGCAAAGAGGCTCAGGTTTTCTCTGAGAGAAAATAAGATGCAAGTCCTAGTTTCCTGAAGCCATCACTTTTCTATTTATAGAATGCCATCTAGGTTTAGGTTAGAATTGTATGGCATTAAAATAATGAAAAAATATAAATGGTAATTACTATACAAAGTGGCCGACCATATAAGGGATAATGGGCCTCACTTTGCAATTTTGCCATTTTCTTATATTTCAATCCCATTTTCTCAAAAATGCCAATTTTCTAATTCAACCATTTAAATGTCAATTCCAATTATTTAATAACTAAAAATTAATTATTAAATAATATTGTCATTCAATATGTTTATTAATTAGACATATAAAGTCTCTTAATTAATAAATAAAATCTAGAATCTCTTTTCTTTACAATTTCGCCCTTACTTAGTGAAAATTCATAAAGTAGACATAGTCCAACTTTAGAATTATAATTGATTAATTAAAACCAATTAAATGAGTCTTACAAGCAGTATGGTCTCAACTAGTATGGGGACCATGGGCCTATATAACCGAGCTTCCAATAAGTCGAACAGAATTTACCAAGTAAATTCCCTAACTTATTAATTCCTTATTCAATCCACACTTAGAACTTGGAATTGCACTCTCAGTCATATAGAACGCTCTATATGTTCCACGATATAGATACCCTATTAGTTATCCATTGTTATAATCCTAATTTGATCAATGACCCTCTAATAGATGGTCTACATTGAATAGGAACTAAATTATTGTTGCACCTTCAATGTATTTTATCCTTAAAACACTTAGCTCTGTATAAATGATATTTCAGCGAAGTGAAATGAGATCTCCACCATTTATCTCTATTTAGCCAAGCTCGAAGGATATCATCGTTTCACTTCTAAATTCCTATAGAAGTTATAGACTCCATATTTATGTTAGTGCTCCCACTCAATTATACTATCATGTTCCCAAAATTTACGTATCACGCTGACCCAAAAGTAGGCTTAACTAACAAATCAAAGAACATGTATAATACTCTTGAGATCGAACCTAACCATATCAGGATTGAGATCATTTGATCTAGGATCAACAGGTGACATTGAATTGAATAGATATTACGGTAAATTTTAATATATCTAATCAAAGTTCAATATCGGTACCTTGCGATGTATACTCCATACATCCGATACTGGTAAACTTTGCCAATGCCCTGGAAAGGAGATAACACTTAATCAAGGTGTAATAATACCTATAGCTGATTATCATGCCAGTCTAAATCCATTGAATTGACAAATCAGGGAATAAACTTTTGAACATATAATTAAGATTATATTCCACTGTGCTGACAACAGTATAATCATTAATAAATTCATATGTTTTGGACTTAAATAGAATTCATACATTATATGCATATTATCATGAATTAAATCATGTGAACCATGCAACATAAAATGCTATTTCTGGTCTTTATTAATAAGTAAATCTGATTATATTGAAATGAGTTTTATTTAGGGCACAAAACCCAACACTAAGAAATTACAGTCTAATGGAAGCATACTCAATTGATGGAGGAGTACAAAACATTCTTAGACTCTTGTGGCACTTAATGTCCATTCTTTGAGAATCAGCGTCCTAAAGTGTGGATGGTTTTAAAGCTTGGAGTTGGGCCCATATATCCTATGGAGCCCACCTCCTGCTTAGAGCTTACTTTGCTCAATTTTATGTCAAACCTGGAATCGCTCCCTTTCAGCTCTTGTTAGTCGTGTATAAACTACTTGTTGGGTGGTTTGTATTCTGCAGGTCATAGGGTCAACCTGCACCGACTCCAAAAGAGATATTGTACTTCTACGAGTTCAAATTTCAACCTATGGGAGGGTATCCCAAAAAGATTGGCTTTTATTGCCTTCAGAAGTACAGACATGCTCAGTGCCCCACGAGCACTTCTTGCTATTGCTCAGACCACCATGAGTACTGGTTTTTCACAACTGGCTTTCTCATGGAGTGTGTTCTAGCACTCTCCCTGGACTTCAAAATCCAAGGTATAATCTCCTTGGTTAATTTCCCTGATAGATTGAAAGATGCCTCCATTTTAGGGTTTGACTCTAGCTTGTTTCTTGTAGATTCTGTTCCCAAAACAGTGCTTACGAGGTAGCAGATTACTTTCTACGATCCCTACTCAAAGGAAGAGCTAAGGATAGAGGGCCTGCTAACTACCAAGTTACTGTGCCAATATGGCCTCATTGCCACATTCCAACGCATTCACAGAATTAAAGAGAGGGGTCAACCTCAAAACCCTAGCAACATCAAAGAGCAAACTGCTTTGGAACTGTCAGTTGTGATAACAAAAGCAGCCAAGGACGAGGAGCTTCTTGCCGCTGCCTGGAATATTCATCATCCCAAATGCCTCACAAAAGAAGAGGAAATTAAAGCTAGGTTCCAGGCAGTGTATCTGGATGCGAGCACTTCCAGAATGAGTAATTCAAGAAGATGTAAACTATCCTTCTACATAATTTGTACCCTCAGCCTATCTCAGATGTCGTTGGTAGATAAAGGGGGTTTCGACAATTTTTTCCTAAGCCTGGATCCTCGTAGATATCTAATGAAGGATTACATTGATAGGGTAGATCAATTATTTAGGCACCCTAACAACCAAGAATTCCCCCACAACATTATTCAAGTGGGTCCTTTCCTTGCTATGTTCTTCTTGAACTTCAGGAAATATGGCAACTTCATTGACTGAAAAGAAGTAACTTTGTTTATAAGACTTAAATTTATACCAAATATAATGAGTAATTCTTTCTTGGACCACCACTACTAATTTAACTCTAAGTCTGATTTGCCCATACAAGTAGGATATTTTTAAAATTGAGGATTTATATCATTTTGGGATAGAATTTCGGGAATATAATCATATGCGTCATTTAATTTTTTTAAGAAAAACTATAGAATTACAAGAAATGATTTATAGACCATTCATCGAATGATATGTTATTGAGCTAATTCGAAATGAATAAGCTAAGAGGAATTAGGATAATTTGGTATTTAAATAAGAATCCAACGATGCACCGATTAGCGAGAGTCAAAGTAATCTTATTTATACAATCTTCTTGTTTCATATTTTAAATACAAGTCTAAGGTGTCATCAATTGATGAACAGCTAGATGTTGCATTTACAATATTTATCTTTCGAGATCTAACACTATTATGTTTGTCTAATGGTTGAGAATCCATTAGGGATTTGTCCCATTAGAACAACAAACCAAGTTAGACCAACAATGAAGATTCGAAATTAAACTACAATTTTATAACAGAGAATAACATGATTCAATATAAATTCACACACAATTCAGAAATTATTAAACATAGAGCAAGTAGGAATGACAAGTGAAAATACTAAAACATACAATCCTAAATAATTTCCAAGGTCTTCAACAAACTGATATCAGTGTCCCGTTTAGGCGAGAGTCAAAGCTACCATCCATTGAATAGAGTTGTCAGCTCATCTAAAATGATAAACATTCTAGCAACCTTCTATTCGACAAGGATCAGAATCCAGCGTTGTCCCGTTTAGGCGAGAGTCAAGGCTATTCTATCTTATGAGCTTCTACCATTGTTTCATACTTCTGTAAGTCTTATACAGTCGTCACCGTTAGGGTGATTAATACTAATATAAAAAACTTACAAAAATACTTATCTTTCGAGATTCTACGGCGCTAACTTGCTAATGAACGTTCCTCCATTATGGAGGATTACTCACTAAAACAATAGCTATGTAAAACCAACAATGGAGATCGAATAGCCTAATAATAATAAAGCTCATTATTTAAATTGGATTTTCTTCTAATATTTATTTTAATCAATTTATTTTAAATATATATTTATTTAATTAAAATTTCCAATTTAGAATGAAAAATTCTAAATATAAATTTTTAATTTAATATTTATAAATTATACTTAGATGGATATGAAAATAACATGAATTATTTCCATCTTAGTAATAATTTCCAATAAATATTTAGAAAATTACTCAATTTAAGTTGTTTCAAAATTAATTTAAATTAATTTACAACTCAAATTCTATTTTCAATAAATATATATTGCATTTCGAAAAATTTAAGTATTTAAGAATACAATTTTCGAAATTGCTTGTTAAAATAAAATAAAATAAGTCTTGGAGAAATTATCTTAATTTTAGTTGGCCCAAAATTAATTAATAAAATTAATTTACAACAAAAATATAATTTTCCTATTTAATTAAATATTTAAGAAAAATGTTAAATATTTAAGTATCATGATGAAAACTTAAATATTAATTTTCTATTTAATTAAATATCACTAGAAAAATACTTCAAGCAAAACAGATAATATCTATCTAGACTTTCATTGACTAATTAATTTATTTTCTAATTATAATATATTTTGTTCATTTATTAATCATTAACTGAAAAAATCATTGATTTAAGTTGGTCCAAAATTAAAATAAATAATTTTCAACCTTAATAATCTATTTTTCACATCAAATTCGAAATTTCTGTATTTAAGAAATGCAATTTCGAAATTGTGGGAAAAAGATTAATAAAATAAAATAAAATATATTTTGAAAATTATTCAAATTTAAGTTATTCTGAAATTTTAAAAGAAAATTTCCAACTTAAAATAATTTGCCATTTAATTAAATATCATTAAAATAACAATATTTAAGTATCATGATGAAAATCAACTTAGATATTGAATTTTTAATTTAATTAAATGTATTAAACTCAAGAATTAAATAATTAAGTATAGAGGAGACTTAATTATTAATTCTAGTTTAATACTAGGAAAAATATACTTAACTTAGATTGTTCCAAAATTAATTATTAAACAATTAATTTCACAATCTATGATATTTTCCTAATTAAATATTAGAAAATATAATTAGTACTAGAAATAACTATCTAGAATATACTTCAATAACTAAGTGTTTTTCTAAAATTTGAAAAAGTATTTAATTTAAGTTGTTATAGAAAAAATCTAAAATATTCAACTTAAATATTTTTCAAATTAAATTTAATTAAATATCAAAATTAAGTTGAACCACCTAATTTGAAAAATATTCCATTTTAAGTTGATTTATATTTTTAAAAAATATCAACTTAAAAAAAATATCTTAAGAATCTTCAATAACCAATTCATAGAATTCCTCAACTTAATTTTGAAATTCAAAAGATATTCAAATTTAAGTTGATAAATAAAATTAGTTAGAAATAACTAATTTACAACTTAAATAGGAATATTTAATGAAATAATTAAAATAAGCTTCAGAAAGTATCTAGTTAGTTATAATTCTATATTTAATTAAATACAAGAAAAATACAGATATTTTATCTAGAAATAATTTCATTAAACTAAGACTGTTTATCTAACAATTAACTTTAAAATATTAAAATGAAAAATAAATTTCATATATTTTAAAAGTTAATCATGCTGCTAATCAATTTTTATTAGGTTAAACTAATTTAATTAACCTAGTACAGTTGTCCAAATCAGGCAAATGGGCCTTCACAATTGGGGTAGTTCATGTGAGGGGGAGTTGGGTTCAGTATGTCGTACCCACTTCTATTGGCCCCCAACTCTCACACAAGGCCCAAAAGAGAGGAATTTAACCTTAAAATGAACAACTGTTATTAATTGAATAGGCTCAAAAACTAAATGGGCCTAAATAAAATCTATCATAGTGTGACATTTTATTTAGCAACAACCTATATGCATCTAAACATAAAGTAAACATATAGGCTCACACAGACACACAGATTTGGATGGATCCTATCATGTTACTAGGTCATACACAGATGAAAGAAGAATGTAAAATTTACATGTTACAAATTATTTAATTGACATATTGACAATTGAACCATGGGTTAAAATCAGATCATTGGATCTGTCAACAAGTTAACCATGTCAATTTAGATCAAGCAATAATAGATTTTATAAAACTTACACACAAGCTAAAAACACATACTCCTGCAACAAGTTGAATTGGATAGTTGGATGTAGGATTTATTTAATTTCAAAATAAAAAAATTTCGAAAAATAATAATAAATAAAAAAAATATTTTCGGTTTTTAAAATAAATTTTGAATAAAAAATCTTAAATTAAAACCTACAATTTTGAAAAATTAGGTTTCAACTAACCTAAATATCATTTCAAAAAATATTGCTAACCATCTTTTAAATTTCATGTTATTTTATAAATTAAATATTCAATAAAATAGAATGATAATAAATATCTTTTTTGATTTTATAATTTAATTTGAATAAAAAAATAACAAAATTTAAAAGTTAGCAAAATATCTTATTTCTATTCAAAATATCATGATGATAGTAATCTTATTTTAAATTTAAATAAGGTCAAATAATTTAAAAAATAGAATAATTTAAAAAATTTAATATCTGACCTTAAAATTTAAAAATCAGATAAAATAACCAAAATTTAAAAATAAGATAAATAATTAAGCAAAAAAGATAGATATTTACCTAATTTCAAGTTCAAATTACACTAATATCATAAATTGATTTAAAAAAAATCTAATTAATTTAATTCAGATCATTGGAATTGAAATAGGAATAGTTAATATCTAAATACAAAACTACACAAAAAATTAGAAGTTAATTCCATGAAATAGCATGAAAAATCGATGAAAAACGAAAAAATTGTGGGCTGTACGAATGGCATGGAAAGCACACAATCCAGGTGCACCTCCTTGGGCGCAAGGGGCTGCTTGGGTGCACAAAAGGTGCTGTCAGCAACAACCCGCCCCCGCACAAGGGTGTGTCACCACCCCCCATTTTTTCAAAACTTCAAAAAATCATAACTAATTCAAATAATAACGAAATTAAGTTATGTAAAATAGTGAATCGCTTAATTTTTTCCAAACTATCAAATAAAAATAATTCCAGAAAAAAAAATCAATTATTTTTCATAAAATTTCATAAGCATCAATCAATCATCATATAACACACAGATGACATGAAACCACCAAAATCAACACATATCATCGTTTTAATTCATATTTCATGAAAGTAAATCATTACCATGGCTTTGAGGCGAGTTGTTGGAAATATTTTACCAGGATCTAGATTTACTACCATGTATGTTTCATTAACATCCTAATATGAATTCTAAAACAATGAAATAAACTCATATAAAAGTTTAGGAAACCTTACATTGGGTGCAGCAGAATATAATGACTCCTTCCGTTCAGATCTCTAGCCCTTGATTCCTTTCTGTTGCAGAGGATCACCAAGATCTGAACCTGGATCTCTTTCTCTTCTTCCTTTGATGCTGATTCTCCTTCTTCTTGATTAGATTCTTCACAATCTTCCATACTATGATTGAGATACCACTTGATATGTGTGGGCACTACTCTATCACTAGGGTATTTCAAAATTGGAAGAGGAAAAGAGAGAGAGAGGGGTCGGCTATAGAGAGAAAGTAAGTGGCTCAATTTTCTGAAAGGTAGTTTCCTGAATTACTGAAAAAACTTTACTTTTGGTGTGAGCCATCACTTTCTATTTATAGGCAACTATTAGGTTTAGGTTAGTAATTAATTGGCATTAAAATAATGAAAAAAAATAATTGGAAAAAGGCTATTCAAGTCGCTGGCCATGGTGTTAATGGGCCTCACTTGGAATTTTGTAGTTTTTACAATTTTCATTTCTATTTTCTCAAAAGCGCCAATTTTCAAATTCTAACCATTTAAATACCAAAACTAATTATTTAATAACTAAAATAGATTATTAAATAATATTGTCATTTAACATAATTATTAATTAGACATATAGAGTCTCTTAATTAATAAATAAACCTAGAATCTCTTTTCTTTACAATTTCGCCCTTGCTTAGTGAAAATTCATAAACTAGACCTAGTCTAACTTTAGAATTATAATTGATTAATCAAAATCAATTAACTGAGTCTTACAAGCAGTATGGTCTCAACTAGTATGGGGACCATGGGCCTATATAACCGAGCTTCCAATAAGTCGAACTGAATTTACCAAGTAAATTCCCTAACTTATTAATTCCTTATTGAATCCACACATAGAACTTGGAATTGCACTCTCGGTCATATAGAACGCTCTATATGTTTCACGATATAGATACGCTATTAATTATCCATTGTTATAATCGTAATTTGATCAATGACCCTGTAATAGATGATCTACATTGAATAAGAACTAAAATTACCATTACACCTTCAATGTATTTTATCCTTAAAACACTTAGCTCCGTATAAATGATATTTCAGCGAAGTGAAATGAGATCTCAACCATTTATCTCTGTTTAGCCAAGGTCGAAGGATATCATCGTTTCACTTCTAAATTCCTATAGAAGTTATAGACTCCATATTTATGTTAGCACTCCCACTCAATTATACTATCATGTTCCCAAAATGTACGTATCACCCTGACCAGAAAGTAGGCTTAACTAACAAATCAAAAAACATGTATAACACTCTTGAGATCGAACCTAACCGTATCAGGATTAAGATCATTTGATCTAGCATCAACAGGTGATATTGAATTGAATAGATAGTACGGTAAATTTTAACAAATCTAATCAAAGTTCAATATCGGTCCCTTCCGATGTATACTCCATATATCCGATACTGATAAACTTTGCCAATGCCCTGGAAAGGACATAACACTTATCCAAGGTGTAAGAATACCTATCGTTGATTATCATGCCAGTCTAAATCCAGTGAACTGACAAATCAGGGAATAAACTTTCGAACATATAACCAAGATTATATTGCACTGTCCTGACAACACTATAATCATTAACAAATTCATATGTTCTGGACTTAAATAGAATTCATACATTATATATATAATCATGAAATAAATCATGTGAACCATGCAACATAAAATGTTATTTTTGATCTTTATTAGTAAATCTGATTATGGGTTTTATTTAGGGCACAAAACCCAACATTATATGACTATAATTTTTTTTTCCACAAAGACAATTTTATTTGCCTGGTCCGTGGGGGCATTACAATAGCTTTTAGACCTTCATGCTTTATTTATTTCTTATTTTGAGCTTAGATTCTCGTCTGTTGGCATGTTAAATCATTTTAAGGGCTATTATCTTAGGTTGTTTTGAAGTTTACGGTTTCAACAGCCAATACTTCAAACCTTAGATTTTGCTTGACACTTAATCCTTCTGCCGATTTAGGAAATGTCTAAAAATACTTACTTCTTTTTTTAGGGTAGGATTGTCTCGATCACCACCACAAATGGAATCTACAAACCTGAGTTGATTGAATATCCCGACAACACGAGTAAGCGTTTAGACTGCTCCCAAACCATCATGTGGCCACAGAGTCTTAGCGCTTTTCGAATGCCTTAAATTGTTAATTGCTTATCTGGGATGCTCAATCAAGGATGGTTTTCTTGTTGAAGAACGAGCTTCTCCTTTCCAAGTGTTCCTGGACTCTTACTTTTGTTAAGTTGGGCTCTAGGAAGAGTGGTTGAACACGTCACAAATGTTAGGAATTATTCCTTGCTCAGGAATTGGGCTAAAATTGTGATAGTGTTCACGCATATTTTATTATCCTGGACTTCATCCATAAAATTCTGATACCATGAAGGCTTTTCATAAATTTGGGGGCTGATTTTACACACTATGGGTTTTAGGCAATATCTTTTGGTTAAGACAAGATTTTTTAGAGAACAATTTCGAATAAATGTTCAATGTTTTATGGTGGTTATGATTAACTACTCAAATTTTACTTTTTTGTGGTAAAAATACTCAATGATGCAAAATTAGTGTTTCTATTATTGTCTAATATGTTTTTTTGAACTGCTTACTCAACATACACATGTTATACTTTTTGTCCACTTCATTAATTTTTTTTTTTTTTTAAAATAAAACAGTTTAATTTTTCTTATAATATAAATAATAACTCAATTAAATAAATAAACTAAAAATATGATAAACTAAATAAGTAAACTAAAACAAAGGGTCCACAACTTCTAGACTGAGAAACGAAGAATTGATATGTGAGGAAAAGCTTGGATTGTTGGACGTCTGGGGTCGAGTTTAAGGAAAATGTTAAGTGCATATTTGGTATCACAAATAAAAAATTATTTTTTATTTTTAAAGACAGAAAATTATTTTTGAAAACAATCAGTCTTGTATGGCCTTATTTTTTGAAAACAGTTTTTAAAAAATAAAGTTACAATAAACAAGAATTTTGAAAACAACAAAATGTTATATTCTGTTTTAAAAAACAATTCATTTTTTGTCAATATTGTTTTTAGAAAACACTAACTAAACGTGAATT
Source organism: Cannabis sativa (assembly GCF_029168945.1). NCBI lineage: Eukaryota > Viridiplantae > Streptophyta > Magnoliopsida > Rosales > Cannabaceae > Cannabis > Cannabis sativa. Next base: position 38,141,247 of record NC_083606.1, on the reverse strand, counting down.
GTGTTTTAAAATCTTCAAACCTATTTTTTGTTCTCATTTCTAAAAACAATTTTTTGAAAATAAAAAATAGAAAACAATACGAAACATGCTTTAAGCATCTCGTCCACGCATCTCAATCGATAGTGAGTTTAATTCGTGCGACTGGAAATAATAAAAATTATATGTAAGTTTGTTTCTTATTTTGTATATCTAGTTTCTTAGGTCATTTGTTGAGATAATTTGAAATAAAAAAATTGTTGGCCTTATGAATAATCATGTTAATATGAGTAACTCTGAAATTTTCAATTTTTATCCTTGGAGTTTGATCTCTGGTTTATGAGAACTAGAGACATAAAGAAGTCCATAGCAAAGTCGCAAATCATTTTGGATTTATACATTGGAATTAATTTTTTTTTTTTAAAAAAAAGAGTTTAATTGTTTTTTTTAACATTAGGAGAAGAGATTCGAACTTGAACTTTTTAGTTTGCTAATTTGAATTTCACTTTGTGAAAATATTTAATTATTTTAGTAAATCGAATCGATCTGAATTGATTTTTTTCTTTAAATTTTAGTATGAAATTTTGAATTAATAATTATTATAAAGTGGCAATTTTAAATAATTATTTTTAATTTAAATAATATTTAAACCAATTACTAGGTTAGACGAATTATGTGGTACCATCTGTACGTCCAAAAAACATTTAGTAACGTAAACAGATGAGGTAGTAATAGAAACAATGATTAGCAACATCGAGTATGTTTTAGAAAAGAAAAGGTTTTAATAGTTAATGATAACAAACTTAAATATTAGATATTTATTCCTTATCTTTTTCTGACTTTTTATAATTTAAAATTTAATATATGAAATTTAATTTAGTCTTTGAAATTTTTACAATTAGTGCTACGTGGATTAGAGTTGTTATAGCTGTGCTAGTCATGCAATTAAAAAGGTTTGCCATTTTCTGTTTATTTTGATTGTGAAAATTAAAAAGTATTAGAATTAGCTTTAGTATTAGTTGGCCCATTATTTTAAGCCCACTTTGTTTCATGGGCTTCCTTCTCCTTTGCCCTATACATACATCTCTTTGTAATAACCTAAAGACACTTTGGGATTTCTGTAGATTATTGCAGCAATAAAATAAGATACTTTTCATCTCTATCATCGTATCAGATGCTCACCAACCCTAGACTATTCATCATCTTCCATGGCTCCAAGAACAAGGAACTCCTCCATTGTTGCCGCTTCTGTCAGCGAGCCCTCGCCTCCTCTCACCATCATCTCCAGTCAAGATATCTCCTCCATTGACGCCACTCCTTCCGATGTCGTAGCTCCGCCCTGTTCTCCTCCGACTATTCCATCTTTGTCAAAAATGATCAGAGCTCATCTTTTTATGTTCAATCCTCCCACTTCTGGTGTGTTTGGCTCCGGTTACGCTGCCGATCTTCCCACTTGTTGAACGATTGGACAAACTTCTACAGCTCTGATCGGTTCCAGCTCTGCTCTAACATCGTCTTTCATGGCTTCTCTGTTGGAAATATTTTACCAGGATATAGATTTACTACCAAGTATGTTTCATTAACATCCGAATATGAATTCTAAAACAATGAAATAAACACATAAGACTTTAAGAAAACCTTACATTGGGTGCAGCGGAATATAATGACTCCTTCCATTCAGATCTCTAGCCCTTGATTCCTTTCTGTAGCAGAGCATTATCAAGATCTGAATCTGGATCTCCTTCTCTCCTTCTTTGATGCTGATTATCCACAGTCTTACATACTATGATTGAGATACCACTTGATGTGTGTGGGCACTACTCTATCACTCAAGGGAATTTCAAAATTTTAGAGAGGAAAAGAGAGAGAGGGGCGGCATAGCTTTTTTCTGAAGGAAATAATGTGCAAAGTCATGAGTTTCCTGAAGGCAACACTTTCTATTTATAGAATGCCCTCTAGGTTTAGGTTAGAATTGTATGGCATTAAAATAATGAAAAAATAAAATGGTAAAAGCCTATGCATAGTGGGCGGCCCATTTAAGGAAATTGGGCCTCACTTTGCAACTTTCCCATTTTTGTTATTTCTCATTCCCATTTTCTCAAAAATGCCAATTTTTCAATTTAACCATTTAAATGCCAATTCTAATTATTTAATAACTTAAAAATAATTATTAAATAATATTGTCATTTAATATATTTATTAATTAGACATATAAAGTTTCTTAAGTAATAAATAAACCTAGAATCTCTTTTCTTTACAATTTCGCCCTTGCTTAGTGAAAATTCCTAAACTAGACATAGTCTAACTTTAGAATTATAATTGATTAATCAAAATCAATTAAGTGAGTCTTACAAGCAGTATGGTCTCAACTAGTATGGGGACCACAGGTCTATATAACCGAGCTTCCAATAAGTCAAACTGAATTTACCAAGTAAATTCCCTAACTTATTAATTCCTTATTGAATCCACACTTAGAACTTGGAATTGCACTCTCAGTCATATAGAACGCTCTATATGTTCCATGATATACATACGTCATTAGTTATCCATTGTTATAATCCTAATTTGATTAATGACCCTCTTATAGATGATCTACATTGAATAGGCACTAAGTTACCGTTACACCTTCAATGTATGTTATCCTTAAAACACTTAGCTCTGTATAAATGATTTTTCAGCGAAGTGAAATGAGATCTCCACCATTTATCTCTGTTTAGCCAAGTTCGAAGGATATCATCGTTTCACTTCTAAATTCCTATAGAAGTTATAAACTCCATATTTATGTTAGCGCTCCCACAAAACTATACTATCATGTTCCCAAAATGTACGTATAACCCAGACCCAAAAGTAGGCTTAACTAACAAATCAAAGAACATGTATAGTACTCTTGAGATTGAACCTAACCATATCAGGATTAAGATCAAATTGATCTAGGATCAACAGGTGATATTGAATTGAATTGATATTACGGTAAATTTTAATATATCTAATTAAAGTTCAATATCGGTCCCTTCCTATGTATACCCCATACATCCGATACTGGTAAACTTTGCCAATATCCTGGAAAGAACATAACACTTTTCCAAGGTGTAAGAATACCTATCGCGGATTATACCATGTCAGTCTCAATCCAGTGTTCTGACAAATCAGGGAATAAACTTTCGAACATATAATTAAGATTATATTCCACTGTGCTGACAACACTATAATTATGAACAAATTCATATGTTCTGGACTTAAATAGAATTCATAAATTATATATATAATCATGAAATAAATCATGTGAACCACGCAACATAAAATGTTATTTATGATCTTTATTAATAAGTAAATCTGGTTATATTGAAATGGGTTTTATTTAGGGCACAAAACCCAACAAACTCCCACTTGCACTAATATAAAATAAAATGTGCATTTGACATAATCATTAACACCTTGATATACAAATGAAGTGTAGTAGTAGTAAACTCCTCGTAGTAGGATCTGATAGGTTGAATTAACAACAACCTTTTCTCCACCATTATTTTCCCTAAATCACAAAATCCTTGATATTGTGAAATTCCTCTTTATATGTAAAGCCCGCTTAGCTAATTTGGAAATTATCAGTTAATTGGGATTAATTATGATATTATTTATAGCTATTTAAATAATTTATTACTGTTATTTATGGAATTCAGAAATGCATGATTATGTCATCAGTAGTTTTTATATTTCGCATTTCCGGTGTCCGGTATTTTGGAACTCGGCGTTTGGCTCAGTAGAAATCACAACTTAGTATGTTAGTAGTTTGGGGACGGGTTTTAGACATTGGGAATGTCGGGAATGGCCGGGAATTTAGAATGTCCCAAAAATACCCCTTTAGTATGATTTATGTGATTTTATGGTGGAGGGGCAAAATGGTCTTTTTGCCCCATTAGTGTTTTGTCTTATGTGATTTATTAAATGAAAAAATAAATGTTTATTTTATTGTTACTTGGCTGAAATAAAATGAGTAATGTGTTTATATTCCTTTTTTTTTCCACAAATTTCAACACTTAGAGAAAAATTAGAAATTTCAAAACTCACACACAAAGCTCTCTCTCTCTCTCTCTTTCGGCCAAGCTTTGAGCAGCAAGGAGGGGGTGTTTTTCCTTTGATTTTGGCTGGTTATTCATCATCTTTTAAGGTCCATTGCAAGCTAGGTTGGTTCATGTCTCTCCTTCTTTAATTTCTTGAAAAATATGATGAAAAATGATGATGCATGCATGAGTTTTTAGTTGATTTTGCTGCTGTGTTTTTGTGGTTAATTTGTGTGATTCAAAGCATGATTATTGATGTTGATTGAGCTGTGTTGAAAGCATATTAGTTAGGTTGTTCAAGCTTGTAGTTTTTATGTGAAAAAGTTATGAATTTTGGAAAGAAATGTTATACTTTGTTTCTGTGAATTGCTGGATGTTCTTGTATGTTTTCAGAGGTGTTATTATGCTTAGTTAAGTAGAATTAACTAGGCTAGGATGCATGTTAGTGGATTTAACCAAGTTTGAGTTTTTGAACTCAAAGCTTGGTCTTTAATGGTGAATTTTGTATATGTGCTTTCTGGGTGATTTTGAGGCTTTGGATTTGTTCTAGGGATAGTTTAGAACAGGTCTGGAAAGTTTGGGACCAATTGGGGTTGAATTGGTCGAGTTATGGGATTTTTAGTTGGCTGCCTGCGAGGAACCGGAATTCCGGTTGTGCATCCGGAATTCCGGATGGGGGTCCTGAATTTCCCAGAACCGGAATTCCGGTTGGGCAACCGGTCTTCCGGTTGGGGGATTTTTCAGAACCCTAGTTTTCCTCGTTTTTAGGTTTTTAGGGGTATTGCCATGCTTTTTATCGATAGGGAAACTTTTAGTTCCAAGTTTTAGTCCCCGGGAAGTGATTTAGCGTGTCACTTATAGCGTTGTGATTTTTATGGTTTAGGAGCCAGTAATCCGCCGTTCAGCTTCAGTTCCAAATAAAGTTGACCGACACACCTGAAATCGGAATCCAGGTAAGATTAGTATAACAGTATGCATATGTAGATTACATGTTTAGCGTGCATGTAGGAAGCCTGCTAGATTACATTAGTTATGTATTTAGGCTTCGAACCATCCAACCCTGTCACGTCGGTACGGTGGAGTATGACCGACGGCGGAGTATGACCGGTTCGACCGATCAGCCGACACTTGGTTGGTGGTTCGTGCTATTGACCTATCCGTCGGTACGAGTGGAGTATGACCAGCAGCCGGAGTATGACCGGTTCGACCGATCAGGAGGATACTTGTCAATAGTACCGTCCCCTGAACGTTCAAAACTCAGTACCATGTTGGACATGGCAGTAGTGGCTCAGTACCATGTTGGACATGGCAGTAGCGGGACTCAGTATCGTGTTGGACACGGCAGTTAGTTATGTATGATATTATTATGCTTTTCTTACTGAGTCTGTCGACTCACAGTTTATGTTCATGTGTAGGTAAAGGCAAGGCTGTTGCTGATGGACCGTGAGCGAGCTTATGAGATTGTACATGTCGGGGCGGTTAGGCCTGGAGCGTACGATCCTCGGGACAGCAAGGCTGAGATTTTTGTAACTGTCGTTAGACGACTTTCATTTTGATGTAAAAGTTAAACAGTTAAAACGTTTGTAAATGATTTTATAAATCGGGATCCCGAGACTTTTATAATATGGTTTATAAGTTTAATGAAAAAGCAAAATTTTAATTAATCACGTTTTTCCATAAACCTCGTTGATTAGCAACGAGCTGCACAGTACGTTTAAAAATCACGTAATACGCCTAAGGTAGTTAGGGTGTTACATTATATGTCTACTCTTTTGGGATATTGGATTCTATACCTTTGGCAACTACTTTTGGTTATTCAGGAAATAACACTAGTAGTTAAGACAAGTTCGAACGGTGCCACAATTGTATTGAACGTTCCTTAGACTGAATAAGTACCTTTCCTGCAACTTTAACATCCAGTCTCTCTCTGGTAGACCAAGAGACTTCAGATAGGTTTTTACACTTCTCCAAAATCACTACTCCACCCCCAGAGTAATCACCATCTTATCAGCAGACTTTCTAGCATAAAGGCAAGTCTCGAAATCTGATGTGGTGTAGTCTAAGAGTTTTCAACATACCCTTATTGACTAACATATAGTTCTTCTTCTTAATCTTAAGATTTACTTGATTGTCTTCCAATGTTCCTCTCCTCGATTAATCTGATACCTACTCATTACTCCCACTTAACAGCAGGTATCTGGTCTAAGGCATACTAAAGCATATCTGAGACCTCTTACTGTTGATTTAAGAAATTCTTTCATGGCTTTATCTTTTCTGGAATAGTTGAGACTTTTCCTTAGATAAATAAAATCTATGTCTAGAAGTTGTGAAGCTTCTATAGATTGCCATAAAAAGGAAAATGCTTCAGCATCTTACTGAAGTAAGTTGCTTGCACTAGAGCAAGTAATTAACCAGGTACACCATGAGCCATAGGTTTAGTTAAACTCAAACTTATAATATTAGGAACAACTAGTTTTGTTAAGTCCATTGAATAGACTTATAAACGAAAATTTCCTTTCATGTCCTTGTAATAGAAAACTTTAGGTTACTCCATGTGAATGGATTAAACCATAGTTCTCTTGGCTTTTCTTCTTAGTTTCTTATTTTGACAATCTGTTACTTGTTTAAACTCACAATGGATTTTAATCACTAGTGTCTTCCAAGTCACAATAAGGTGGATTCCTAGAAACCCTCCCACTACGACAAGGTACCGTGAATTATGTCTAAGAAAACTAAATGGTATTGACCTCTTCGGCTGTGTTAAGACAACAGAGGCAGTGGGATCATCTTGTAACGAATAAGATGATAGAACACTTATGGAATCAAAAAAAATATCTCCTTTATTTGCTACTTTATTTTCAGACTTAGTCATTTTCTTAGAAAAGTAGTATTTGTTTAAACAAACTCTTTCTTATCTAATGACTATGGGATGATCCACCCCTAATCACTTAGAATAGCTAATAAACATGCAAACCAGGGTTAGCAGTTCTAGCTTTTCTTAAGATTTTGATTAGGTCATCCATGAATCTAGTAATGATTTACATTAAGTATACAACCATTGCATCATTCTGAAATTATATTACCATAGAAGGATTTAGGCAATGACTAGTAACTAATTATCAATATGCAAATTGAATTTCTGGGGAGGTAAGTTTGGATATAATTCAAAGAATAAATTTAATGATCTTTGAACTGCATATCTACTAACTATTTCTCCACCCCTATCAGTTCGCAAGATCTTTAACCACTTACCTTAGTGGTTGTCACGATTGATAGAAATTCATGAAATTTTTCAAACATTTCAAATTTCTTTTGCTTAAGGTAAAATCTAGAGTGATCGTTTTAAGAATACAACGAAGACTCATATCCACCCCTGAATGTACATCCATCTGCGAATGAGATGAACTTAATTTCAGTTGATATAGGCATATTAACTCTTTCCAGAGAATGATCTTGTCAAAACCACTATGAACAAGATACAAATGCCATAGATTTATTTGGTTGTGTCTCTTGATGACTTGATTTAGTTACATCAAAGAGTTCTTAGAATAGTACAAGTGGATTCTGGTCACAGAATACTCAACTCATACAGTTTGAATCCATTGATAGAAAATGGTTATTAAACACTTGTGAAAGTGTAATTGTATGATGAGTAATTCTTTCTTGGACACCACTACTAATTTAACTCTAAGTTGATTGGCCCATACAAGTAGGATATTTCTAAGATTGAGGATTTATATCATTTTGGATAGAATTTTGGGAATATAATCATATGCGTCATTTAATTTCTTAAGAGAAAATAGAATGACATTTTATGAGTTATAAACCATTCATCCAATGATATATTATTGACTTAATTCGAAATGAATAAACTAAGAGGAATTAGGATAATTTCGTATTTAAATAAGAATCCAACGATGCTCCGATTAGCGAGATTCAAAGTAATCTTATTTATACAATCTTCTTGTTTCATATTGTAAATATTAGTCTAAGGTGTCATCAATTGATGAACAGCTAGATGTTGCATTTACAATATTTATCTTTTGAGATCTAACACTATTATGTTAGTCTAATGGTGAAAGTCCATTAGGGATTTATCTAATTAGAAAAACAAACCAAGTTAGACCAACAATGAAGATTCAAAATTAAACTACAATTTAATAACAGAAAATAACATGGTTCAATATAAATTCATACATAATTCAGAAATTATTAAACATATAGCAAGTAGGAATGACAAGTGAAAATACTAAAGCATACAATCCTAAATAATTTCCAAGGTCTTCAACAAACTGATATTAGTGTCCTGTTTAGGCGAGAGTCAGTGATACCATCCATTGAATAGAGTTGTCAGCTCATCTAAAATGATAAACATTCTAGCAACCTTTTATTCGATCAAGATTGGAATCCAGCGTTGTCCCGTTTAGGCGAGAGTCAAGGCTATTCGATCTTATGAGCTTCCACCATTGTTTCATACTTTTGTAAGTCAAATACCGTCGCCACCATTAGGGTGATCAATACTATATAAAACACTTACAAATAATATTATCTTTCGAGATTCTACGGCGTTAAATTGCTAATGAACGTTCCTCCATTAGTGAGGATTACTCACTAAAACAAGAACTATGTAGAACCAACAATGGAGATCGAATATCCTAATAATAATAAAGCTCATTATTTAAAGTGTATTTTCTTCTAATATTTATTTTAATCAATTTATTTTAAATATATATTTAATTAAGATTTTCAACTTAGAATGAAAAATTTTAAATATAAATTTTAATTTAATATTTCTAAATTATACTTAGATGGATATGAAAATAACATGAATTATTTCCATCTTAGTGATAATTTCCAATAAATATTTAGAAAATTATTCAATTTAAGTTGTTTCAAAATTAATTTAAATTAATTTACAACTCAAATTTAACTTTCTAAAAATATATATTGCATTTCGAAAAATTGAAGTGGATAAGAATACTATTTTTGAAATTGCTTGTTAAAATAAATAAAAAATAAATCCTGGAAAAATAATTCTAATTTTATGTTGGCCCGAAATTAATAAAAATTAATTTACAACAAAAATATAATTTTCTTATTTAATTAAATATTTAAGTAAAATTTCAAATATTTAAGTATCATGATTAAGAATCAACTTAAATTTTAATTTTCTATTTAATTAAATATCACTAGAAAAATACTTCAAGCAAAACAGATAATAACTATCTAGACTTTCATAGACTAATTATTTCAATTTCTAATTATAATATATTTTAGTTCATTTATTTTAATTAATCATTTGATGAAAACGTCATTGATTTAAGTTGGTCCAAAATTAAAAAAAATTTACAACTTTAATCTATTTTTTAAATATAATTTGAAATTTCTGCATTGAAGACATGCAATTTCGAAATTGTGGGAAAAAGATTAATAAAATAAAATAAAATATATTTTGAAAATTATTCAGATTTAAGTTATTCTGAAATAAGATTCCAAACTTAAGATAATTTTCAACTTTAATTAAATAACATGAAAATAACAATATTTAAGTATCATGATGAAAATCAACTTTGATATTGAATTTTTAATTTAATTAAATGTATTAAATTCAAGAAAGAAATAATTAAGTGTAGAGGAAACTTAATTATTAATTCTAGTTTAATACTAGGAAAATATACTAAATTTAAATTGTACCAAAATTAATTATTAAACAATCAATTTCACAATCAATGATATTTTCCTATTTTAATATTAGAAATATAGTACTAGAAATAACTATCTAGAATATATATCATTGACTAAGTGTTTTTCTAAAATTAACTTTAAAATATTAAAATGAAAAATAAATTTCATATATTTTAAAAGTTAATTATGTTGCTAATTCAATTTTAATTAGGTTAGACTAATATAATTAACCTAATACAATTATTTAAATAAGGCAAATAGGCCTTCACCATTGGGGTAGTTCATGTGAGGGGGAGCTGGGTTCAGTGTGTCATACCCACTTCTATTGGCCCCCAACTCTCACACAAGGCCCAAAAGAGAGGAATTTAACCTTTAAATAAATAATTGTTATTCATTGAATAAGCCCAAATCTAATTGGGGCTAAATAAAATTACTTATGTCAAATTTTATTTTAGCAACCTAGTCCATTTACTTAGTAAAACTTAAATGGGCTTCCTATATGCATCGAAGCCCGATAGCAAACATATAGGCTCACACAAGTCAAATGATTTGGATGGGCCCTATCATGTTACTAGGTTTACACAGATGAAAGATCTATTGACAATTGGACTATGATTAAAATCAGATCATTGGATCTGACAACAAGTTAATCATAGCAATTTAGATCAAATAAATAATAGGTTTGTTAATTTTTTTTTTGAATAAACAATATAAATAAACAAACATTGTCCATGTAACAGATGTGAAATAAGATATTAATATAATTAAATTATTATTCTTAAACTAACCAACTAAATTTTGAAGATTTAGGGTTGTTCAAACAAACCTTAAAATCTCAAAATAAAGGAAACTAATTTTAAAATATCTAGGTTTATTTGAATCAAATTAAATTAAATATCAAATAAGATCAATGATTTGAAAGGAAAGAATCTTCAATATCACTTTCAGATCTTATAATTTAATAAAATTAAAGTAATAAAATAAACCAATTTTAAAATAGATTCGGTTAGATAATTATTATTTTAGGAATAAAATAATAAATAAATAATAATTACCATAATTATATGTCAAAATATCTCAAATTAAGCAATATTCAAATTTCTACAAAATATCTAAGTTATTTGAATATTTAAGATATAATTCATAAATTTCCAATAAGAAAAAAAATGATATATATAGAAAAATATCATTTTTAAACTTATAATTTATAAATAATTAAATATTTAACAAAATAAAAAATTTTGAATTTGAAAATATTATGGTAAGTGTATCTATAAAAATATCTATGTTAATTTCAAATTTATTAATTATTTAATTTGTCATATGAGATAATTTTAATATAATATTTTAAATAAAAAGACAAAGTAATCTTTTAATTTAAAATATGTTAAATATCAAAATGTCTAATCTTATAATTAAATAATATATAAATATTAAAGAAGTTAACAAATTTTTGAATCTGACCATAATAGGAAATATTTAAAATTGAGAATATTCCAAATTGGAAATATTAAAAATTGGAAATATTAAAAATTGGAAATATTTCAAATTGAAAAAATATAAAATTGGAAAAATTGAATTTTGGGAAACAATCCCATAAAAAAAACATTGAATTTTTGGGGAAAAAAACCAAAAATCGCAATTTTGGGTGCTGGCTGCCGAGGAGGCTCCACGTGCAGCCCAGGAAGGCTGCACGCAGCCTCGGGCGCGCGCGGACACAGGGAGCTCAGCCAAGAAACCTCGGCAGATGCAGGGTGCAAGGCGGGCAGGTGCAGGGGTGACACGGGCATGATGCCCAGTTCACGCGCGCGAATGAGGAGCTTGTCCGAAGCACCTGATGCGTGCGATTGAGCACCCATGAACACCCAAAATCCAATTTTTCCAAAAATCATAACTTTCTCAGTTTTTATCAGAATCAAGTTTCGTAAAAACAAAAATTGCTTAAATTTTCACAAGGAATACAAATAAAATATTTTCAAAAATAGAAAAAATATTTTTCATAGAAAAAATTCGTACAACATATACATTCATCACATAAGCACATAAACAAACATGAAACCGTCCAAATCAACACAAAACATATAAACATTGTTTTAATTCATATTACATCAAAGTAAATCATTACCATGTCTCTGATACCAGTTGTTGGAAATATTTTACCAGGATATAGATTTACTACCAAGTATGTTTCATTAACATCCTAATATGAATTCTAAAATAATGAAATAAACACATAAGAGTTTAAGAAAACCTTACATTGGGTGCAGCGGAATATAATGACTCCTTTCATTCAGATCTCTAGCCATTGATTCCTTTATATAGCAGTGCATTATCAAGATCTGAATCTGGATCTCCTTCTCTCCTTCTTTGATGCTGATTATCCACAGTCTTACATACTATGATTGAGATACCACTTGATGTGTGTGGGCACTACTCTATCACTCAAGGGAATTTCAAAATTTTAGAGAGGAAAAGAGAGAGAGAGGGGCGGCATAGCTTTTCTCTGAAGGAAACAATGTGCAAAGTAATGAGTTTCCTGAAGCAAACACTTTCTATTTATAGAATGCCCTCTAGGTTTAGGTTAGAATTGTATGGCATTAAAATAATAAAAAAAGAAAATTGTAGAAGCCTATGCATAGTGGGCGGCCCATTTAAGGAAATTGGGCCTCACTTTGCAACTTTCCCACTTTTGTTATTTCTCATTCCCATTTTCTCAAAAATGCCAATTTTCCAATTTAACCATTTAAATGCCAATTCTAATTAATTAATAACTTAAAAATAATTATTAAATAATATTGTCATTTAATATATTTATTAATTAGACATATAAAGCGTCTTAATTAATAAATAAGCCAAGAATCTCTTTTCTTTACAATTTCGCCCTTGCTTAGTGAAAATTTATAAACTAGACATAGTCTAACTTTAGAATTATAATTGATTAATCAAAATCAATTAACTGAGTCTTAAAAGCAGTATTGTGTCAACTCGTATGGGGACCATGGGTCTATATAACCGAGCTTCCAATAAGTCGAACTGAATTTACCAAGTAAATTCCGTAACTTATTAATTCCTTATTGAATCCACACTTAGAACTTGGAATTGCACTCTCAGTCATATAGAACGCTCTATATGTTCCATGATATAGACACGTCATTAGTTATCCATTGTTATAATCCTAATTTCATCAATGACCCTCTAATAGATGATCTACATTGAATAGGCACTAAGTTACTGTTACACCTTCAATGTATTTTATCTTTAAAACACATAGCTCCGTATAAATGATATTTCAGCGAAGTGAAATGAGATCTCCACCATTTATCTCTGTTTAGCCAAGCTCGAAGGATATCATCGTTTCACTTCTAAATTCCTATCGAAGTTATAGACTCCATATTTATGTTATCGCTCCCACTCAATTATACTATCATGTTCCCAAAATGTACGTATCACCCTGACCCAAAAGTAGGCTTAACTAACAAATCAAAGAACATGTATAGTACTCTTGAGATCGAACCTAACCATATCCGGATTAAGATCATTTGATCTAGGATCAACAGGTGATATTGAATTGAATAGATATTACGGTAAATTTTAATATATCTAATCAAAGTTCAATATCGGTCCCTTCTGATGTATACTCCATACATCCGATACTGGTAAACTTTGCCAATGTCTTGGAAAGAACATAACACTTTTCCAAGGTGTAAGAATACCTATCGCTGATTATACCATGTCAATCTAAATCCAGTATTCTGACAAATCAGGAAATAAACTGTCGAACATATAATTAAGATTATATTCCATTGTGCTGACAACACTATAATCATTAACAAATTCATATGTTCTGGACTTAAATAGAATTCATACATTATATATATAATCATGAAATAAATCATGTGAACCAGGCAACATAAAATGTTATTTCTGATCTTTATTAATAAGTAAATCTGATTTTATTGAAATGGTTTTTATTTAGGGCACAAAACCCAACATTCTCAACCACACATTCTGCTTCTGTCATCTTTCGCTCCAATCTTGACCCCGATGGTACAACAGCCGACTTCCCTTCCCTCCAAAACTCTTCATTTCTTGGTGGTAACTTTCCTTATATTGGACATCAAGGCCAAGTGCCTTTTAGTGATAACTCATTGTTTACTGCTAATCACGGCTTACCTCGTGCCATTCTTGATCGACCTTCCCATGATGAACGTACTCCGTATCATCTAGGAGCTAGAGATCACCCAAATAACCTCATTCATTTCTCTTGATTGGTCAAGAAAATTTCCAGTCATGGAAGTGTGCAGCCTCTATTAACATCGTTGCCAAAAATAAAAGTTTCTTCATTGAAGGCACCATACCTCGTCCGCCTCCAAATGATCCTTCTCGCTCCACGTGGGACATTTGCAACAACATGGTTATGTCATGGATTCTTCAGTTTGTATCTCGCGAGATCGCTGCTAGTATCATGTTCAAAACCACTGCTTGTGAGATGTGGACAAACCTCAAGGATTGCTTTAATCAAAGCAATGGCCCCCACATCTTACAACTCAAAACCTCTATTGGCAATGTTAAACAGGGTGATAACTCGGTCACCACCTATTTCACCCAATTGCAAGCTCTTTGGCATGAGCTCAATGAGTACGAACCAAATATCCCCTGCACCTATGGCTGTACTTGCGGTACGATGCAAAAAGTTCAAGATTATTACACAAGAACCAGATCATTCAGTTCTTTATTAGTCTCAATGAGTCTTTTTAGGGTATTCGGGCTCAGATTATACTCTATGATCCATTCCCCTCACTGTCCAAGGTGTTCTCCATGGTTTTTCAACAAGAGCGCCAATGCTGTCTTGGCAATACTAGCGTTGTTGCTGCTACTTTGGCCAAAAAAATCCCAAACAACTATATCGGAGTAAGAAACCACAGCCAACTTGTTCTAACTGCCTTAAACTCGGTCACCTTGTTGATAAATGCTACTTCCTCCACGATTTTCCTCCCGAATATGGAGACAGGAAAAAGACCACCACCACTGCTTGGGAAAATCATGCCTCGGTGACTCCCACTCCAAACCCCTTTGGAACTAGCTCTTCCCAACTTCAGCTCAGCCAACAACTGATCTCCCTACTCAATCAACAAATCCAAGGCACTCCTTCCACCAGTGAAAATCTCCCTGTGGTTTCTAACGTCTTCGGTAATGACAATTTTTTCCTCTTTTTTTACGGATTGTAGATAGTGGTGCAACTCATCACATATGTCACTCTCTTTATTGCTTTAAATCTTTAAACAAAAATAATGTTGCTAACTTGGTTACATTACCTAATGGTCATTAGATTCATATCAACAAATCTGAAACCGTTAAAATTTCTGACCAACTTGTCTTAACGATTGTCTTGTATATTCCTAAATTCAAATTCAATTTATTTTCTATTAATGCTTATCTTGAACATTGTGTTAATAAACTTACTTTCACTTTTGACCAGTGTTTGATTTAGAATCCCTCCCTGACTACTACGATTGGGACATCTAAGAAAGTTGGACAACTATTTTTCTTTGAATAGGATCATCATCTTCATACTACGAATATTTCTGTTTTTGCAAACAATACATGTAATTTGAAGGACCCCTTGCATTTTCGCCCTCGTCATCCTCCTATGAACATTTCTACTATCTTAAATAATCATTTGCAATTTTGTGAAAACCTTTCAATTTTATGTGTTCTATATGTCATTTTGCCAAACAAAAGCGACTTCCATTACATCTAACAATAATTTTTCAACTTCTGCTTTTGATTTAATAGATCTTGATATATGGGGTCCTTTTCATGTTACTAGTATTGAAGGTTACCGATATTTCTTAACTATTGTTGATGATTTTTCTCGCTATACTTGGGTATACATGCTCACTTCTAAATTTGATCTTTCTTTCATTATTCCTCGATTTTTTCTCTCATTGCCACTCAATTTTCAGTCAACATTAAAGTTGTTCATTGTGACAATGATAAAGAGCTAAATTTAATAGCCTTCTACGCTACCAAGGGAATTTTAATCAATAATGCTTGTGTTGGCTATCCTGAACAAAATTCTGTCATTGAGCGAAAACATCAACACATATAAAATGTTGGTAGAGCATTATTACTTCAATCTCACTTATCCTTACCTTATTTGAGTCATGTCATTAATACTGTTGTTTATCTTATAAATCGTACTCCATCTAAATTACTTAACAAAAAAACTTCCTTTGAAATACTTTATAACTAAGCTCCCACCTACGATCACCTCAAAGTCTTTGGTTGTCTTGTCTTTGCTTCATTATTAGAAACCAAATGGCACAAGTTCTCCACGAGATCTCAACCTTAAATATTCGTAGGTTATCCCTCTTGTATGAAAGCTTATAATCTTTTATATATTGAAACTCAAGAAATCATTCAATCTAGAGATGTTTACTTTCCTGAAGATATTTTCCACATTCCGAAACTACATCTCCCACATCTATAAATGAATTATTCTCACATTATTTGTGTAAAGCCCGCTTAGTTAATTTGGAAATTAGCAGTTGTTTATGATTAATTATGAAATTATTTATAGCTATTTAAATAATTTAATATACTGTTATTTATGGAATTCAGAAATGCATTGCTATGTCATTCAGTAGTTTTCATATTTTGCATTTCCGGTGCCCAGTATTTTGGAACTCGGCGTTTGGCTCAGTAGAAATAACAACTTAGTATGTTAGTAGTTTGGGGCGGGTTTTTAGACATTGGGAATGTCGGGAATGGCCGGGAATTTAGAATTTCCCAAAAATACCCCTTTAGTATGATTTATGTGATTTTATGGTGGAGGGGCAAAATGGTCTTTTTGCCCCATTAGTGTTTTGTCTTATGTGACTTGATTAAATGGAAATAAATATTATTTGAGTGTTTAATTGGCTGAATTGGATTTATGTTAAGTGTATATGCTTTATTCCAAATTTTTACAAAAATTACTAAGTAAAGGAAAAATAGAATTTTCAAAGCTTTTTCTCTCTTTTCTCTCTCTCTATTTCGGCTGAAGGCTTGGGGGTTCAAGGGCTGGATTTTCGGGGTGAATTCAAGTTATTTTAGCAAGATCTAAGTAATCCTAGACAAGGTAAACCTTGCTCTAGCTTCTTTACATGTTCTTTGAAATTTTGGATGAGTTTTAATGTGATGCATGCTTGATTCTTTGATTTTGTTGCTGCTGAAATATTGTTGTTGTTTCTGAGATTTAAGTATGTTGATTTGTGATTATTTAGGTTGATAGTAATGAATGTTAATTGCTTTGCTCAAATATGGAAGTTTTAGCTCAAAATATGGTTTTCAAAGAGAATTGATTGAATCTGTTGCTGGGTTGTTGTTGATGTTTTTATTTGATTTCTGAAGCTATTTTAAGCATGTTTACGTAGAATTAAGCTGCTTGGTATGCATGTTGTTTAGATTTGCTCAAGTTTGAGTTTAGAACTCAAAGCTTGAGCTCCAATGGTAGATTTTGTTTTCGTGCATGAAGCTTTGTTTTATCACCTGGAAAATGTTTATTAGGGTCTAATTAGCAGGTCTGGAAAGTTTGGTTGAGTTTGGAAATGTTTTAGTTGGAGAATTGAATTTTGTGGTTTTTCTGGGTAAAACCAGCTAACCGGTTTTACACTGCTTGTAAAACCGGTTACCCGGATTTTGCAGTAGGGTGAGAAACCGGTTTTTCTCAACTTGCCGTTTAGTGCTAGTTTCGGGTTTTCAGACAGTTTGTTCTCTGCTAGTTTGGGGGTATTTTGTGTTAAGTTACAGTAGGTTAAGTTTGGCTTTGGAACCTTTGTCCCCGTTGTGATTTAGCGTGTCACTTATCGGTGTTGTGATTTTTACGGTTTAGGAGCACATGTCCGCCGCTCAGCTAAGTTCCAGTCAGGTTGACCGGCACACCTGAATTCGGAATCCAGGTAAGATTAGTATAACAGTATGCATATGTAGATTACACGTTTAGCGTGCATGTAGGAAGCCTGTTAGATTACATTAGTTGTATGTTGGCTTCGAACCATCCAACCCTGTCACGTCGGTACAGGCTGGAGTATGACCAGCAGCCGGAGTATGACCGGTTTGACCGATCAGGCTGACACTTGGTTGGTGGTTCCGTGCTATTGACGTATCCCGTCGGTACAGGCTGGAGTATGACCAGCAGCCGGAGTATGACCGGTTCGACCGATCAGGAGGATATAGTAACACGTCGGTACAGGCTGGAGTATGACCAGCAGCCGGAGTATGACCGGTTCGACCGATCAGGATGTTACGTGTCAATAGTACCGTCCCTATGAACGTTCAGAACTCAGTACCATGTTGGACATGGCAGTAGTGGCTCAGTATCATGTTGGACATGGCAGTAGCGGGACTCAGTATCGTGTTGGACACGGCAGTTAGTATTATGTATGAGTATTATTATGCTTTTCTTACTGAGTCTGTCGACTCACAGTTCTACGTTATGTGTAGGTAAAGGCAAGGCTAAAGCTGATGGACCGTGAGCGAGCTTGAGAAGATTGTACATGTCGGGGCGGTTAGGCCTGGAGCGTACGATCATCGGGACAGCACGACTGATTTTTGTAACAGTTAAACAGTTAAATCTTTTTGTAAATGATTTTATAATCGGGATCCCGAGTCTTTTGTAATATTGTTTATAAGTTTAATTAAAAAGCAAAATTTTAATTAATCACGTTTTTCCATAAACCTCGTTGATTAGCAACGAGCTGCACAGTACGTTTAAAAATCACGTAATACGCCTAAATTAGTTAGTGTGTTACAATTTGGTATCAGAGCCACCAGGTTGTCTTGCGAAGATCGTCACGACATGTACAATCATCATCAGCAGTTAGCTCGGTTCACGGTTCAGTAAGCCTTTATTGCTTTAGTAGTTTATTTTATTCAGTTATGAAAAAGAAAAGCCTGTTAGGAAGCATGTTAGTAGCCTGATAGTAGAATAGGCGCATGTTTCGTTTTTAATTTCCAAATTAAGCGGCATTAGTAAGCTCTCGATGATCGGGACCTGAAGTGCCAACTCGGAATTTCGAGGCGGTTCAGACTAGATGGACGCCAGACGAAGTATTAGGAGTCAGGGCATCTCAGTCGGGTCAGATCAGGGTTGAGGAGCTCAGTTCCCCTCAAGTGTTATGGGCCGAGGTAGAGGTCACAGGGGCAGGGCTCGCGGTCGGGGTGATGTTAACTCGCCGCAGGCTGCCCAAGTCAATCAGGAAGCCCAGAATTGGGAAGTTAGGTTTGCTGAAATGCAAGCCAGAATAGAGGAGCAAGATAATGAGATTCAGAGATTGCGGCAGCAGGGTTCTCTTGCAGTGCCGGTGCTTGTAGTTCCAGTGGCACCTGCCCCTGCTGCCCAGGCCGAGATAGTGGCGGCGGCCCATAGATTGGAATCTTTGTATGAACGGTTCCGGAAGCAAGCACCTCCGGTTTTCCTGGGAGGTCCGGACGTGTTGAAGGCCAAACAGTGGTTGACGGTGATTACCAAGATCCTGAATTTCATGGGTGTCACCGGTAATGACAGAGTGGTGTGTGCCACTTTCCAGTTTCAAGTAGACACTCCGGTCTGGTGGGACATGGTGTCTCAGATCCATGACGTCATCACTATGACTTGGGAAAGGTTTTAGGAACTCTTCAGCGCTAAATGTTATAACGAGGCGGTCAGAAGCGCCAAGAGGAAAGAGTTCGCCCACCTGACCCAGCGAGAGAATATGAGCATGACGGAATATATTACTCAGTTCAACCGGTTGGCGAGGTTAGCCTCGGGATTCGTGCCAACCGATTTCAGTAAGAAAGAAAAATATCTTGATGGACTTGATGTGAAGATCAAGTATGACCTTATGATCACTACCGACGATAAGACCATCCAAGCTGAGATGGCGAAGAAAGCATGGTGAGCTGAGGGCGCAGCTAGATGTATGTGGAATCAATTAGGACTCCGGAATGTGGCGGGGCTCCTACCCCTTCTCCGTCAGGTTCCAGCAGGGGAGGTAGTGGTTCGGCCATGGACTGGAGGAGGAAATCATCCACTACATCCGGTGGCTCGAGGCAGAACAAGAGGTTCCGGGGGAACCAGAATCAAGTCGGTCGTCAGGGTAGTGTTGAGACCCGTTATTCCTACTGGAGTGTCTCATTAGTAAGAGGCATCCTATGGATGAGTGTTTAGGTCAAGGGTGTCTGGTGTGGCAGCCAGAGTCTTTAGAAAAATGGAAAGATCGTATGATAGATATGACTCAGGATTTGGAACCCTGTTACCTGGCGGAGAATTGGTTATCTCCAATAGGTGGATTAGGTCTATGCTGATAAGGATAGATGGTAGAGAGTTAAGTGCTGATCTGATAGAGATGAGTTTAGTCGAATTCGATATTATTTTAGGAATGGATTTCCTATCTAAATATTCGGCGAGCATTGACTGTAAAAGGAAGATGGTGGTCTTCCAACCGGAAAGTGAAGAACCATTTGTATTTGTTGGTTCGGTTCAGGGATCTCGGATCCCGGTGATCTCGGCTATGTCAGCTAGAGAATTGTTGCACGGCGGTTGCTTAGGGTTTCTGGCCGTGGTGGTGAACACCACTCGGCCAGAAGACATTAGAGTGGTTCGGGAATTTTTGGATGTTTTTCCCGAAGAACTTCCAGGGTTACCACCTCAGCGGGAGATTGATTTCGTGATAGACTTGGCACCAGGGGTGGAACCGGTTTCCAAAGCCCCGTATAGGATGGCTCCAGCTGAACTTAAGGAATTAAAGATTTAGCTCCAAGGGTTGCTTGACATAGGGTTCATTCGGCCCAGTGTGTCACCCTGGGGAGCCCCGGTTTTGTTCGTCAAAAAGAAAGATGGATCTATGAGGATGTGTATCGACTACAGAGAATTGAACAAGCTGACGGTGAATAATAAATATCCCTTACCTAGGATCGATGACTTGATCGATCAGCTTCAGGGGAAGACGGTCTTTTCTAAGATTGATCTCCGTTCGGGTTGTCATCAGTTGAGAATCCGAGAGGAGGACATTCCGAAGACGGCTTTCCGCACTAGGTATGGACATTACAAATTTCTGGTTATGTCATTCGGACTAACCAATGCTCCTACAGCATTCATGGACATGATGAATAGAGTACTCAAGGATTTTCTCGATATCTGTGTGATTGTGTTTATCGACGACATCCTCGTGTACTCTCAATCAGAAGAGGAGCATGAGTTACATATTCAGATGGTACTGCAAAGGCTTCGAGAACATAAGCTTTATGCCAAGTTCAAGAAAGGTGAGTTCTGGCTATCTCAGGTGTCCTTCCTAGGGCACATTGTGAGCAAAGATGGGATCAAAGTAGATCCCGGGAAGATCGAATCCGTCATGGATTGGCTGAGACCGAAGATAGTGACAGAGATCAGAAGCTTCTTAGGTTTAGCTGGGTACTACCGTAGGTTCGTCGAAAGGTTCCCTAAAATTTCAATGCCCCTAACCGAGCTTACAAAGAAGAATCAGTGATTTATTTGGTCAGACAAGTGCGAAGCTAGTTTCCAAGAGCTAAAGCAGAGGTGGATTACCGCTTCAGTGCTAGCTTTGCCATCGGATAAAGAGAAATTCGTAGTTTATTGTGTCGCATCCAAACAGGGGTTTGGGTTGTGTATTGATGCAAGCCGATCGGGTCATCGCTTATGCCTCCCGTCAGTTAAAGGATTATGAACAGCGATACCCGACTCATGATCTAAAGTTGGCCGCAGTGGTTTCTGCATTGAAGATTTGGCGGCATTATCCCTACGGGGAAAAATGTGAGATCCTCTATCACCCCGGAAAAGCCAATGTAGTGGCCGATGCCCTGAGCAGAAAGGGTCCCGGGCAAGTAGCTAGTATGGTTCAGATCTCACCTCAGTTAGCAGAGGATATGGTTAGATCCAGCATTGAGTTTGTGGTAGGTCAGCTTCACAACTTAACGCTGCAATCTGATCTGTTGGAAAGAATAAAAGTCGCTCAGATGACAGATCCGGAGTTAGTGAAGATCCGAGATGAGGTATTGGCTGGTCAAGCCAAGGACTTTTCAGTGTCAGACAGTGGGATGCTTTTGTATAAAGCCAGAGTTTGTGTTCCGAATAGTGTGGAACTTAGGAATGAGATCTTTGAGGAGGCTCATTCTACCCCGTATTCTCTGCATCCCGGCACCACTAAGATGTACCAAGATTTGAAACCGTACTTCTGGTGGAGCGGTATGAAGAAGAATTTGGTAGAATTCGTATCGAGATGCCTCACTTGTCAGCAGATTAAGGCTGAACATCAGAGACCAGCAGGATTGTTGCAGCATCTAACCCTACCAGAATGGAAATGGGAGGATATTACGATGGATTTTGTGGTCGGGTTACCTAGGACCCCTGGTTTATTTGATTCCATCTGGGTAGTGGTAGATCGATTTATGAAATTTGCTCATTTTCTGCCGGTTAGAACAACATTTACAGTGGATCAGTTGGCAGAATTGTATGTTAGGGAGATCGTAAGACTTCACGGAGTACCGAAGTCTATAGTTTCGGACAGGGATCCGAAGTTTACCTCCAAATTTTGGCAAAGTTTACAGCGGGCAATGGGTACAAAGCTAAAATTTAGTACAGCATTCCATCCTCAGACAGATGGTCAGTCCGAAAGGACAATTCAGATATTGGAGGACATGTTGAGAGCCTGTGTTATGGACTTTGAAGGCTCATGGAATAAGTATCTACCGTTGATAGAATTTTCTTACAACAACAGTTATCAGAGTACGATAGGGATGGCTCCCTATGAACTCTTGTACGGTAAAAAGTGTAGATCCCCTATCCACTGGGATGAGACAGGGGAGAGGAAATACCTAGGTCCAGAGTCAGTACAGCGGACCAATGAGGCAATAGAAAAGATAAAAGCTAGAATGCTTGCCTCACAGAGCAGACAGAAGAGTTACGCAGATCCGAAGCGCAGAGATGTTGAGTTCCAAGTAGGGGAACATGTGTTTTTACGGGTATCTCCGATGAAGGGGATTAAACGTTTCGGGAAAAGAGGCAAGTTATGCCCTAGATTTATAGGACCTTTCGAGATTCTCGAGAAGATAGGTCAAGTGGCATATCGGTTAGCATTGCCTCCAGCCTTATCAGCAGTTCACAACGTATTCCATGTCTTGATGTTGAGAAAATACGTTTCAGATCCCTCTCATATACTCAGTTATGAGAGTCTTGAGCTACAGCCAGACATGACTTATGAGGAACAGCCAGTGCAGATCCTGGATAGAAAGGATTAAGTCCTTCGGAATAAAACCATAGCATTGGTCAAGGTTCTCTGGAGAAACAGCAAGGTGGAGGAAGCCACCTGGGAGCTAGAATCAGATATGAGAGCTCAATATCCAGAGTTATTCAGGTTAGATTTCGGGGACGAAATACTTTTAAGGGGGGGATAGTTGTAAAGCCTGCTTAGTTATTTTGGAAATTAGCAGTTGTTTATGATTAATTATGAAATTATTTATAGCTATTTAAATAATTTAATATACTGTTATTTATGGAATTCAGAAATGCATTGCTATGTCATTCAGTAGTTTTCATATTTTGCATTTCCGGTGCCCGGTATTTTGGAACTCGGCGTTTGGCTCTGTAGAAATCACAACTTAGTATGTTAGTAGTTTGGGGCGGGTTTTTAGACATTGGGAATGTCGGGAATGGCCGGGAATTTAGAATTTCCCAAAAATACCCCTTTAGTATGATTTATGTGATTTTATGGTGGAGGGGCAAAATGGTCTTTTTGCCCTATTAGTGTTTTGTCTTATGTGACTTGATTAAATGGAAATAAATATTATTTGAGTGTTTAATTGGCTGAATTGGATTTATGTTAAGTGTATATGCTTTATTCCAAATTTTTACAAAAATTACTAAGTAAAGGAAAAATAGAATTTTCAAAGCTTTTCCTCTCTTTTCTCTCTCTCTATTTCGGCTGAAGGCTTGGGGGTTCAAGGGCTGGATTTTCTTGGTGAATTCAAGTTATTTTAGCAAGATCTAAGTAATCCTAGACAAGGTAAACCTTGCTCTAGCTTCTTTACATGTTCTTTGAAATTTTGGATGAGTTTTAATGTGATGCATGCTTGATTCTTTGATTTTGTTGCTGCTGAAATATTGTTGTTGTTTCTGAGATTTAAGTATGTTGATTTGTGATTATTTAGGTTGTTAGTAATGAATGTTAATTGCTTTGCTCAAATTTGGAAGTTTTAGCTCAAAATATGGTTTTCAAAGAGAATTGATTGAATCTGTTGCTGGGTTGTTGTTGATGTTTTTATTTGATTTCTGAAGCTATTTTAAGCATGTTTAAGTAGAATTAAGCTGCTTGGTATGCATGTTGTTTAGATTTGCTCAAGTTTGAGTTTAGAACTCAAAGCTTGAGCTCCAATGGTAGATTTTGTTTTCGTGCATGAAGCTTTGTTTTATCACCTGGAAAATGTTTATTAGGGTCTAATTAGCAGGTCTGGAAAGTTTGGTTGAGTTTGGAAACGTTTTGGTTGGAGAATTGAATTTTGTGGTTTTTAAGGTAAGCAGGCTAACCGGTTTTACACTGCTTGTAAAACCGGTTACCCGGATTTTGCAATAGGGTGAGAAACCGGTTTTTCTCAACTTGCCGTTTCGTGCTAGTTTCGGGTTTTCAGACAGTTTGTTCTCTGCTAGTTTGGGGGTATTTTGTGTTAAGTTACAGTAGGTTAAGTTTGGCTTTGGAACCTTTGTCCCCGTTGTGATTTAGCGTGTCACTTATCGGTGTTGTGATTTTTACGGTTTAGGAACCTGTAATCCGCCGCTCAGCTAAGTTCAAGTCAGGTTGACCGGCACACCTGAATTCGGAATCCAGGTAAGATTAGTATAACAGTATGCATAAGTAGATTACATGTTTAGCGTGCATGTAGGAAGCCTGTTAGATTACATTAGTTGTATGTTGGCTTCGAACCATCCAACCCTGTCACGTCGGTACAGGCTGGAGTATGACCAGCAGCCGGAGTATGACCGGTTTGACCGATCAGGCTGACACTTGGTTGGTGGTTCCGTGCTATTGACGTATCCCGTCGGTACAGCCGGAGTATGACCAGCAGCCGGAGTATGACCGGTTCGACCGATCAGGAGGATATAGTAACACGTCGGTACAGGCTGGAGTATGACCAGCAGCCGGAGTATGACCGGTTCGACCGATCAGGTTGTTACGTGTCAATAGTACCGTCCCTATGAACGTTCAGAACTCAGTACCATGTTGGACATGGCAGTAGTGGCTCAGTACCATGTTGGACATGGCCGTAGCGGGACTCAGTATCGTGTTGGACACGGCAGTTAGTATTATGTATGAGTATTATTATGCTTTTCTTACTGAGTCTGTCGACTCACAGTTCTACGTTATGTGTAGGTAAAGGCAAGGCTAAAGCTGATGGACCGTGAGCGAGCTTGAGAAGATTGTACATGTCGGGGCGGTTAGGCCTGGAGCGTACGATCATCGGGACAGCACGACTGATTTTTGTAACAGTTAAACAGTTAAATCTTTTTGTAAATGATTTTATAATCGGGATCCCGAGTCTTTTGTAATATTGTTTATAAGTTTAATTAAAAAGCAAAATTTTAATTAATCACGTTTTTCCATAAACCTCGTTGATTAGCAACGAGCTGCACAGTACGTTTAAAAATCACGTAATACGCCTAAATTAGTTAGGGTGTTACAATTTGCTTCCTTCTACAGGACAGTCACATACTCCCTCTGAGGACATCTCACCTGTTCCTAAACCTGATGACACTTCATCCTCTAATAGTTTGCCTGTCACCAACACTACTCCTGATGAAGTACCATCCACCCCCAGGAACATATCAACTACTTCTCCTAAACGTCTTTCTGATTACATTTGCAATACCACTACTGCTTCTTCTACTGCTCACCCTAATAATAAATATGTGTCTTATAATAGGTTAACACAACACTTTCGAGCAGCGGCTCTTGCTGCCCATACCTTTGTAGAACCTACCACCTACAAAATGGCAACAAAAAATCCCATGTTGAAAAAAGCCATGGATACTGAAACTGATGCTCTTGAACCCAATGACACTTGGATCGTTCTCACTCTTCCCGATGGTCACCATGCCATTGACTGCAAATCGGTATACAAAATCAAATACGATGTTGATGGCTTTGTTGATCGATGTAAAGCACGATTCGTTGTTAAAGTTTTCAACCAAAAACAAGGTATTGATTATTTTCACACATTTGCCCCTGTTGCAAAGTTTAATACCATGAAACTTATGCTCGCTGTTGCGGCCATTAACAATTGATCTCTGTACCAAATTGATATCAACAATGCCTTTCTTCATGGAAATTTAAATGAAACTGTCTTTATGACACCCCCAAAAGGGTACAAACCCAAGATCATGGCAATTTAAATGAAACTGTCTATTGTTGGAAATATTTTACCAGGATCTAGATTTACGACCATGTATGTTTCATTAACATCATAATATGTTTCTAAAACAATGAAATAAACACATATAAAGTTTAGTAAACCTTACATTGGGTGCAGCGGAATATAATGACTCCTTCCATTCAGATCTCTAGCCCTTGATTCCTTTCTGTAGCAGAGCATAATCAAGATCTGAACCTAAATCTCTTTCTCTCCTTCCTTTGATGCCGATTCTCCTTCTTGTTTTTTGGATTCTTCACAATCTTCCACACTATGATTGATATACCACTTGATGTGTGTGGGCACTACTCAATAACTAGGGTTCGAAATTGAAGAGGAAAAGATAAGGAAGTGGTGGCTAGAAAGTTTTCTCTGAAAGGAGTGAGATGCTTGTGCATAGTTTCCTGATGCCATCACTTTCTATTTATAGAATACCACATAGGGTTAGGTTTGAATTGTATGGCATTAAAATAATGAAAAAATATAAATGGTAAAACACTTTGCATAGTGGCCGGCCATGATATAGATAATGGGCCTCACTTTGCAATTTTGCCATTTTGTCATTTTTCAATTCCATTTTCTCAAAAATGCTAATTTTCCAATTTAACCATTTACATGCCAATTCTAATTATTTAATAGCTAAAAATTAATTATTAAATAATATTTTCATTTAATATATATATTAATTTAGACATATAAAGTCTCTTAATTAATAAATAAACCAAGAATCTCTTTTCTTTACATTTTCGCCCTTTCTTAGTGAAAATTCATAAACTAGACCTAGTCTAACTTTAGAATTATAATTGATTAATCAAAATCAATTAACTGAGTCTTACAAGCAGTATGGTCTCAACTAGTATGGGAACCATGGGCCTATATAACCGAGCTTCCAATAAGTCGAACCGAATTTACCAAGTAAATTCCCTAACTTATTAATTCCTTATTGAATCCACACTTAGAACTTGGAATTCACTACTAGAAAAATACCCTTTAGAGGCGGTTTTTTAGCCCTTTAGGCGTCAGTTTTCGCGAAATTCGCTACCGACGCCTATCAGGGCGACGCTAAAGGGTTTATATGAACTGACGCCATATATACCCCTATGGCGTCGGTTATTAGCTAGGAACCGACGCCATAGGGGTATATATGGCGTCGGTTCCTAGCCAATAACCGACGCCATAGGGGTTGTAGGAACCGACGCCAAAAGTGAGCAGATTTCAGTTTTTTTCATTTTTTTTAATTTAATTATATAATTTTAATTTTATATTTATTAATTTATATATTTTTATATTTAATTTAAATTACATATTTATTTAATTTAATTATATATTAATTACATTTTAAATTAAATAGTAATTAAATTTGGGTAAAAATATAATTTGATTTCATAAAAATAATTAAATATTACACAAACATGTAAAATTAGTTAAAAATATTAATAAGTTAATAAATCTAATTACAAGTTAATCTATAAAAATTACATAATGAAGAAAAATTCTTCGACCTTTGAACCTCAATCGTCACCGTGAATCACCGCCATCAATTGTTCGATCCACTTTCGCTGTAGTGGTAACAATTCTGTTTTTGGATCGTATTGCTTCTTACCCCCAAACTGTTAAAAAAATTAAAAATTTATATTAGTTTATGTATATGTATATTATATATTTGTTATTATAAAATTTATATACTATGATCAATAATTAAAACTTACAGCTTTTTGATCTTCTATGTAACGGTTGGGGTTGGCACGTGCGACGATGTCAGTGATATATTTCAAAACATAAAAACCGCATTCTTGGCTTTTAGGTTGTCTTGGACAGTTTGCTTGTGAAATTCCTTGCCACGGGCCAAGATACTGATGTGCGTCCCCTATATACATGAATGCCCTGTTTGGGAAAATTATATTAGCATTTCAATTCGTTAGTTAATTTAAATTCGTTACATAAGAAGTCATTAAATAATTACCTTCCGATCATTTGTTCTATTTCTTCGGGAATTGGGCGGCCTTTTACAGGGTTTAAATGGATAATTTTCCTTGGCGCAACCACCACTAGCGTCCAATGCATCCTAGAAAATTATATTGGAATATAAGTAAGATAGTATAAAAATAATTTGAAGACATAATATAGAAATGAACAATTAGCACTAAAGAATTTAATAAAGTTTACCCGATATTCCAAGGAATAAAGAACATTTGGTGGTTCTTGTTCATTAATGATAACCAATTAGCCAATCGTCTTGCCGCATCGTCAAAAGGCGGCTCGTTCTTCATCGGCGATCCCATGCACCTTGTGAGAAGCTCGGGTCGTAAAACTTGAAAATTTTTCTCGTACCGTTGATGCTCTCCCATATGTGCTGCCAAAAAAAGTGCTAGTGCCTTATAATAATTTAACTATAATTTGATATAAGGTTAATTAGATTAAAGAAGAGTATACATCATTCCAAACAGCATTCCACAGTTGCCGATGTAGTTACACGTAGCAACTGTCGCAAATCCTCTCCGAGATAAAATGATGCGGGTACGCGGTGCAATGAATCCTCGGGGGACAGAAATTGTGATTATATCACGTTTATCTTTTAGCCTTAGGAATTCATGAATCATCCATTTTAGCGAATTAGGGATCAACGCCATCTTCTCTTCCGTGAACAACTCATCTTCCCGTGCACCACGGCTTTGTGGAGAAAGCATCGGAGCTTTCCCCTTTGACGCATCACGTCTTGAGGGCGGTTGAGCGAGTGGACCCTAAACAAAACAGAACATAATATATATATATATCAAATTTTATCTAAATTCTACCGAAATTTCGGCAGCATAACGGTTGTAATTGAATGACCCCAAAAATTTTGAACATGGCTGTATAACGACAAATAACACATATATAACAGTAGTTTGTTCATCCATCCCACCGCAAACACATATATTCGCAGAACCTACTTCACTACGGATGAATATTGAAGATATTCAAACTCCACTAATCATTAATAATTAATTTCGGTTGAGAAGTTACTCAGGGTTGTTAAAATTAAGTGTTTAGGCCAAGGAAGGAACATCTGGTACACGTCCCTAACATATCTGAACTCTTCAAGTGGGACTGGGATTTCAGCGTCCTCTTGAAGGATTTCCGAAACCATGATCCGAGCATGTGAATCATCGTAATCCTGGCAGTGAACTTTGATCTTACCCACATGCTCGTACAAATACCCTCGGGCCACAATATTGTCGATGTTGTCAGAGCAGAGATGTACTTGCTGATTAAGGGCCGCATGGTCATCAAAATTGTATAGGATACCTTGGTCGTTGAGGGAAATGAACTCCTCAGCATAAATTTGTGGTTGTACCTCATCCTGAGGAGCGTATGGTTGTGGAACATACGCCTCACCAGCCACCTCTCCTTCTTCCTCTTGTTCGGCAGCGTTCCTCTGCTGCTTAAGGGATTGGACTTCGGCTTTTAATTGTTCAATCTCCTTCGCTTGCCGAGCCACAACATCAGACACTTCCCTTTTCTTCTGTAGAGCAGTTGAGATGCCACAGTCGGGAACCTACAAATCATAAAATGCAAATTAGCAACGATTTCATTTGTGTAACTAAATAAATAACATTTGAAGTAATAGCATACCCGGCAGCCACGACACGTCCGGGATGCTCGGTGTCCCGAGCGCTGCGTGAGGATATCGTTTTGGCCCCGGACCCGAATTTGTCCCTGACTAAGCTTCTCCTCTAATTGAGCCTAATGCACGCATATATTCAAGCAATTAGTATATGAATTATATACACTAACTCATGAGTAGAACTCAATTAAGGATTAATATATACTTACTATCTTCTCGGCAATTTCCTTGTCGTAATCAGTGACAAGTTTTCTACTCTTGGTGCGAGATTTAATCCAAACACGGTGGCGGGGAGGATGCGCAACTTCGAGGTCCTTTTTCTACATAACGTTATAACAATGAAATGAGTACCAATTAAATTGTATAGCACATTATAGCACATTAAATTTTTAGTATTACTTACCACGGCTTCCCGTACGTTCACCATTCCACTCCGACCACTTCGATGTACGGATTGAATTTTGAGGAACGTTCACGTTGCACCTTACTCAATTCCTACAATGCCAAAAAAATACATTAGATACATGTACTTGTATTTAAGAGTTTATCTTAGTGTTAATATAATTAGCGTACCGTAAATTCGGGAGTTAGTCTACTTTCAACAAATTTGCACCAATCGGCGGCGTCGATCTCCGGGTGCTTTTCGGGGACTTGTGCCGGTCGTCCCGAGATCATTCTCTTTCAACGCGGGCATTATGATGTCTTTTGTCATCCTATTCTTGAAGTCTTTCATTAACTTCCCAGCTAGGATGAGACAATAATGTTTGAAGGTGTCCGGCACAATGAACCCCGTCTATTTTGAAGGAAAACAAACACGGTTAGAGTCAACATTTGGAGTAATAGAAAAACAAATCAAAATTCTAACAAATAATAGCTTACTCCGAATGTCTTTCCAAACTTTATTTTTCGAGTACGGTTGACTTCTTTCCAATTTTTATAAGCCAACCCTATTGTCTGCCGACATCCGACTCCCGAGTGGATACGAGCTTCGCGTAGCTTTTTCCACGGTATTGACCTTTATCATTAACTTCGAGGGCCACTCTTTTGCCCCGATCCATTAGTTTGGATATTTCATTCATTTGCGTCGGCCCTCGTGTAGGTATTGTGGTTGGACACTCATTTTACGCTCCCGAATCGGATCACGATTCCGAGTTCGCCATGTCTACACCATTAACAAACAAACTTCAAAGTTAGCTACATATATAACAAGTAGTGTATATGAAATATTAAAAGCATAAACAAATTGTTAAGTATTCAGGACCATTCACAACCACAATATAAAGTAAGCTATATATCAAGTTACCAATTAGACACGTTTTCTTTTCTTTTTTTGTTTATGTTTGCACCGAATCACAATTGACCCATATTCCCTCATTGATATCGTTTCTAATGTATTCCGCGTCGTCTTCCTCAATGTTACGATCAATTCCCATGAGTTGCTCATGAATTGGTTGTCCAACAATGAAGTCATCGTAACATAAGTCAGCATTCTCCTCATCCTCTTCAGTCTCTAAGAACCTCCTCTCTGGTGTCGATAAAACAATAGACCATTTATCATTATTTAAAAAACTTGAGCTGCTTGGCTAGCCATGATGAATGGATCATTCTTGCTTCCTCTCTTACTTAAATCAACCAAAGTAAAACCAAGCTCGTCGGTTTTTACTCCAACGTTGTTGTCAACCCAAGAACACTTAAAAAGTGGAATTCGGAACGCAAAATAATTGAGCTCCCATATTTCTTCAATGACCCCGTAATACGTCATAGTACCTAAAAACAGGGTTTCTATCTTTTGCACTTGCAAAGTGCATAGTTTCTGCGACGATACGTATACCACTATTTTGAACCTCTCGAGCATCATCTCTTGACTTTGTATGAAAACGTTTACCCCTTACAATGTACGCTTCATGCTTTGCAACCGCAAAAGTTGGTCCAAGGGCAATACGACTCAACACATCAGATACTCCATGATTCGGTTCGTTCAACTTTGCTATAATGGTATTCCTTAACCACCCAATGAAAGTTTGACGATGTTGGTCTGCAACCCATTTTTGTTTATTTTTTTGATTTCTTGGAACCATTGATTGTAACAGCTCCATATGGTCACTGTAAAACAAGTAAGATAAATCAAGTTGTTGTTCATCGTGACTTAAGTAATGTTAATCAAACAAAAGGTACTTACGTTATATATGGTTGAACCTCTGCGTTATTGTTCATCACGACTAATTGAGCTTGATCTAGTTCAAGCTTGGACACTGTGACCATTGTCCCTTTGCCCCTTAATCCTCTATCAACATCATCTGGGTCATTTCTTGGTTTGCTAATTCCTATTGCCTCAACTCCAGCCATGTACTCTGAACAAAATTCCACAGCCTCTTCAGATATGTAGCACTCAACCATACATGCTTCTGGCCGATAGTGGTTACGCACATAACTTTTAAGTACCTTCATAGTTCTTTCAAATGGATACATCCATCTCGCCCACACCGGCCCACACAGCCTTGCTTCTCTCACTAGATGAACCATTAAATGGATCATGATGTCGAAAAAAGATGGCGGAAAAAACTTTTCCAGGTTGCACAATGTTTTGACTACATGTTCATGTAATGCATCTAACTTATCCAATTCTAATTCCTTCCCGCACAGCCTATTAAAGAAAATGCAAACATGTGTCAAACACTCTCGAACATTTTTTGGCAAGACTGATCTAATGGCAATTGGAAGTAGATGTTGCATTAACGCATGACAATCATGTGATTTCAGACCCATTAGTTTCAATTCAGTCTCATTCACCAAGTTTTTGATGTTAGACGAGTAACCATCGGGTACTTTCATATTTGCAAGTGATTTGCAAACTGTTTGTTTCTCTTTTTTGGATAAAGTGAAACAAGCAGGAGGCAAATATAAACGTTCACCTTTCTTCTCAGGTGCCGAGAGATTGTCGTATACCCATTTCAACGAGATCTAAACGACTATTTAGACCGTCCTTAGTTTTGCCGGGAATATCAAGTAAGGTACCAATAATACTCTCACACACATTTTTTTCAATATGCATGACATCCAAACAATGTCGAACTAGTAGACTTTTCCAATATGGAAGACGAAAGAAGATTGACTTTCTTTGAAAACAACCATTAGTTTTTTTATTTTTTTGCGTCTTTCCATACTTAAAATCTACAAGTTGAACTTGTTGGAGAATTTGTTCCCCAGACAGTGGCAAAGGAGCCATATCACCCTCTTCAGTACCATCGAATGCTTTCTTCTTCCGTCTATCAGGATGATTTGCAAGCAAGTACCGTACGTGACCCATATAACACATCTTGTGTCCATTTGCCAAGCGACGAGCCGATGTGTTAGTGCAAAAATCGGACAACCTTCGTAACCTTTTGTGCTTAAGCACGATAAATTACTATAAGCGGGAAATCAACCGACGGTCCACAACAACACAGCTTTCAGATTAAAAAATTCTTTTTTAAAACCATCATAGACCTGAACCCCGTTCTCATACAATTCTATTAAATCGTCAATCAATGGTTCCAAATATACATCGATATTATGTCCAGGTTGTTGCGGGCCTGATATCATTAAAGAAAGCATGTTAAATTTCCTCTTCATCACTAACCCGGGAGGAAGATTGTACATAACTAGGAAGACAGGCCATGAACTATGACGACTACTTAGAGATCTATGTGGATTTACTCCATCCGCGTACGTACCGAGACGAATGTGTCTTGGTTCGATTTGAATTCGGGATTTATGTAGTTTACTTTTTTTCCAAGCTTGGGAATCTGTAGGATGTCTAAGTTTTCCATCTTTCACTCTCTTGATCTCATGCCAAATCAAAATTTTCAGAATAGTCTGCACTACGATATCATCGTTTAAGTCGCAGAATCAAAGGCATGTACCACATCACTTTTTTGGGGATAAGTTTTCTATTCTCCCTACTCTTGTTTACTTTATGGCATGATAAACCACAAGTCAGGCAATAATTCATGTCTGCATATTCCTTACGATATAAAATGTAATCGTTCGGACATGCATGAATTTTTTCATACTTCAATCCTATAGAATTTAACGTTTTTTTCACTTCATAAGTAGATTCGGAAAGCGATTGGCAAATGGTAAGATATCTTTAAAAGCGGCTAAAAATTGAGTAAAACATTTATCGCTCACTCCATTTTCTCGCTTTTATGTTGTAAAACTTTACCATTGTTGGTAATCTTAGTTTTTTACAACCATCGAACGAGAGGTTTATCGGCATCACTAAGAAAATTATCGAATTTCTCGGGATCATTAAGAAATTCCTCCTGTGCTTCGTTAAGCAAGTCCAATGGATAATCATCGAAATCATTACCCTCGATATCATCTACCCCCGCTTTCCTAATGGATATGGATCATTAGGTAAATGTTCGCCATGGTAATACCAATTAGTATAACTTCTATTGAAACCTCGTAAATACACATGGTCCTTAATCATTGTAATATTCCCTTTAGATACATTACAACAATCTACACACGGACAATGAATACGATCGTGATTTGTAGAATTCTTTAAGGCAAACTCTAAAAATGCATCGAACCCTACTTGAAATCGCAGTGTGTCTCTCTCCTCACGCATCCATGATTTATCCATAACAAAAATCCTATCCAAAAAAATTCAGTATTTAGTAACTACTTATAGCTAGTTACTAATTACACAATGTAACTAACTAAGTTTCTCACAATTTATTCATATTAATTTATAAATTACTTAAATTCTCGTTTTAGATTAGTTCATATTATTAGGTTGTTTTGTTGATTAGAATGTTATTAAAATGTTAAATATTTTTAATAAATAAAATTGAGGGGAAAAATTTTTGGTAAAGCAATAAAGGTATTAACTAATTTTTTCCCCTTTTAATTAACTTTTGCTCTTTATTTTCTTTGAAAAATAAAAATCCACATTGAACCTCTCAAATGAAAGAAAAAAAAATAAAAAAAGAAGGATTTTATATGTTTATTTTGTTAATTTATTTAGTAACTAATTATATCTAGTTACTAATTACACAATGTAACTAACTAAGTCTCTCACACAATTTATTCATATTAATCTAAAAATTACTCAAATTTTCGTTTTACATTAGTTCATGTTATTAGGTTGTTTAGTTGATTATAATGTTGGTAAAATTAAAAAGTTTTCATAAATGTGAATATTATTATTTTTTATGTGACCTAACTTCTTATTACTATGTTATAATTAACTATATTATGAATGGTTTTAGTAAGATTTATCCTAATTCTACCGAAATTTCGGCAGCATAACGGCTGTAATTGGACGTTCCCAAAAATTTTACAAGTGCCTAAAATAACAAACAAAACAGATAAACAATACAAAATTAATCCACCCATCCGACCGCAGTACATGTATTCGCAGAACCTACTTCACTACGGATGAATATTTAAGATATTCAAACTCAACTAACATGCATTGATAATTAATTATATATTAAGAAAAAGTTAGTAAAAGTATATACCTATAATTGCAAGCCCAAATACGCTACACACAAAATTATGTCGAACCCCTATAATATAAAGAAATACAACGAAATTACAAAATTAATTATTTCATAACTTATAACTAGTTATAAAAAATTGTAACAAGTTACTTAGTTACTAAATTATACATACATATATATATAATCAATTATATCTCACACTATTATCTCAAAAAAATAAAATTATATCACACACTAATTCCATTTTAAAATTTTTATTTCTAAACTAATGAAATCCCTCCAATGTCATTTTATTCACAATAAATATA
Organism: Cannabis sativa; assembly: GCF_029168945.1. Classification (NCBI taxonomy): domain Eukaryota; kingdom Viridiplantae; phylum Streptophyta; class Magnoliopsida; order Rosales; family Cannabaceae; genus Cannabis; species Cannabis sativa. The sequence continues at coordinate 38,105,681 of NC_083606.1, read as the reverse complement.
TATTGCAAAAAATATATAAAATACAATTACAAAATTTATTTTCATAAAAAATATACACACACTATATACACACACACAATATATACACACATTACATACAAATATTCAATAAAATATACAAATACATATATATACTAGGTATAAATTATTACCTAATAACCGCAATCCGACGACCACCGTAAAAAATCCCGACACTATACACATAAAACACAATAATATTACTAATAAAATAAAAGGTTTATCGCTTATGCCTCCCGTCAGTTAAAGGATTATGAACAGCGATACCCGACTCATGATCTAGAGTTGGCCGCAGTGGTTTTTGCATTGATGATCTGGCGGCATTACCTTTACGGAGAAAGGTTTGAAAACTATACCGACTATAAAAGTCTCAAGTATTTCTTTACTCAGAAAGATTTGAATATGAGACAGAGACGTTGGGTGGAATTAGTGAAAGATTATGACTGTGAGATTCTCTATCATCCTGGGAAGGCCAATGTTGTGGCCGATGCCCTGAGCAGGAAGGGTCCCGGGTAGGTAGCTAGCATGATGCAGATATCACCTCAGTTAGCAGAGGACATGGTTAGATCCAGCATCGAGTTTGTGGTAGGTCAGCTTCACAACTTAACGCTGCAATCTGATCTGTTGGAAAGAATTAAAACCGCTCAGATGACTGATCCAGAGTTAGTGAAAATCAAAGATGAGGTTTTGGCTGGTCAAGCCAGGGATTTCTCAGTGTCAGATAATGGGATGCTTCTGTATAAAGCAAGGGTTTGTGTTCCGAGTAGTGTGGAACTCAGGAACGAAATCTTGGAGGAGGCTCATTCTACCCCTTATTCTCTGCATCCCGGCACCACCAAGATGTACCAGGATCTTAAACCGTACTTCTGGTGGAGCGGTATGAAGAAGAATTTGGTAGAATTCGTATCGAGATGCCTCAGTTGTCAGCAGATTAAGGCTGAACATCAGAGACCAGCAGGGTGTTGCAACCTTTAACCCTACTTGAATGGAAGTGGGAAGATATCACGATGGATTTCGAGGTTGGATTACCTAGAACCACGGGATTATTCGATTCCATCTGGGTAGTGGTGGATCGATTCACGAAATCTGCTCATTTTCTGCCTATTAGAACAACCTTTTCAATGGATCAGTTGGCAGAATTGTATGTTAGAGAGATTGTAAGACATGACGGGGTACCGAAGTCTATAGTTTTAGATAGAGATCCGAAGTTCACCTCCAAGTTTTGGCAGAGTCTGCAACGAGCAATGGGTACAAAACTGAAATTCAGTACAGCATTCCATCCTCAGATAGATGGTCAGTCCGAAAGGACAATTCAGATATTAGAGGACATGTTACGAGCCTGTGTTATGGATTTTTAAGGCTCCTGGAATAAATACCTACCGTTGATAGAATTTTCTTACAACAACAGTTATCAGAGTTTGATAGGGATGGCTCCCTATGAACTGTTATACGGTCGGAAGTGTAGATCTCCCATCCACTGGGATGAGACAGGGGAGAGGAAATACTTAGGTCCGGAGTCAGTGCAGCGGACTAATGAGGCAATTGACAAAATAAAAGCTAGAATGCTTGCCTGACAGAGTAGACAGAAAAGTTACGCAGATCCGAAATGCAGAGATGTTGAGTTCCAAGTAGGGGACCATGTGTTTTTACGAGTGTCTCCAATGAAGGGGATCAAACGTTTCGGGAAAAGAGGCAAGTTATGCCCTAGATTTACAAGACCTTTCAAGATTCTCGAGAAGATAGGTCAAGTGGCATACCGGTTAGCATTGCCTCCAGCTTTATCAGCAGTTCACAACGTATTCCATGTCTCTATGTTGAGAAAATACGTTTCAGATCCCTGTCATATACTCAGTTATGAGAGCCTTGAACTGCAGCCAGATATGTCTTACGAAGAACAACCAGTGCATATCGTGGATAGAAAGGATAAAGTCCTTCGAAATAAGACAATAGCATTGGTCAAAGTACTCTGGAGACACAGTAAGGTGGAGAAAGCTACCTGGAAGCTAGAGTCAGATATGAGAGCTCAATATCCAGAGTTATTCAGGTTAGATTTCGGGGACGAAATCCTTTTAAGGGGGAATAGTTGTAAAGACCGCTTAGTTTAATTTGGAAATTAGTAGTTAATTATGTTTAATTATGGAAAATTATTTATAGCTATTTAAATGATTATTATGCTGTTATTATTTAATTCTGAAATGCGTTATATGTCATTTAGTGATTTTCATAATTTTGCATTTCTGGTGCCCGATAACGTGGAACTCGGTGTTTGGCTTAGTAAAATCACAACTTAGTATGTTAGTATTTTGGGGCGGTTTATTAGACATTGGGAATGTCGGGATTGGCCGGGAATTTAGAATTTCCCAAAAATACCCCTTTAATGGCTTTTATGTCATTTTAGTGTGGAGGGGCAAAATGACCATTTTGCCCCAATGATATTTTGTCCTTTAGTGGACATTTTGTGATGAAATTATATGTTTATTAATGTTAATTATTGGTTGAAATAAAGGTTTGGTTTGCATGCTTTCTCTCTTTTGATCTGATAGGGGTCGAGAAGGTGGTGGAGGCGAGGGTTTTGGCTGAGAAAATGGGTCTCTGGTTTTTCTGGGTTGCTGAGTGAAGTGGGGAGGAAGAAGGAAGGTCGAGCAAAGGGATATACTCTGCTCGACCCTATGGCGTCGGTTCCTTCATAGGAACCGACGGCATAGGGTACACGTGTCAGGTTTTCGTGTACCCTATGTCGTCGGTTCCTATGAAGGAACCGACGGCATAGGGTATTTCAGAAAAAAAAAATAAAAATTAATTTCCAACCGCCTCTAAATGGTATAATGCAATTTTATACCTACGGTTTTTATCAAAAAACCGCCTCTAAATGTCAATTTCGAACATACCGGGTATTTTCACACCCTTTAGCTTCCCTTTTTATAAATGAGGTTGAAAAAACTGCCTCTAAAGGCTAACATTGTAGTAGTGATTGCACTCTCAGTCACATAGAACGCTCTATATGTTCCACGATATAGATACACTATTAGTTATCCATTGTTATAATCCTAATTTGATCAATGACCCTCTAATAGATGATCTACATTGAATAGGAACTATATTACTGTTACACCTTCAATGTATTTTAGCCTTAAAACACTTAGCTCCGTATAAATGATATTTCAGCGAAGTGAAATGCGATCTCCACCATTTATCTTTGTTTAGCCAAGCTCGAAGGATATCATCGTTTCACTTCTAAATTCCTATCAAAGTTATAGACTCCATATTTATGTTATCGCTCCCACTCAATTATACTATCATGTTCCCAAAATGTACGTACCACCCTGACCCAAAAGTAGGCTTAACTAACAAATCAAAGAACATGTATAATACTCTTGAGATCGAACCTAACCATATCAAGATTAAGATCATTTGATCTAGGATCAACAGGTGATATTGAATTGAATAGATATTACGGTAAATTTAATATATCTAATCAAAGTTCAATATCGGTCCCTTCCGATGTATACTCCATACATTCGATACTGGTAAACTTTGCCAATGCCCTGGAAAGGACATAACACTTATCCAAGGTGTAAGAATACCTATCGCTGATTATATCATGCCAGTGTAAATCCAGTGAACTGACAAATTAGGGAATAAACTTTCGAACATATAATTAAGATTATATTCCACTATGCTGACAATAGTATAATCATTAATAAATTCATATGTTCTGGACTTAAATAGAATTAATACATTATATGTATATAATCATGAAATAAATCATGTGAACCATGGAACATAAAATGTTATTTTTGATCTTTATTAGTAAATCTGATTATGGGTTTTATTTAGGGCACAAAACCCAACATTATATGACTATAATTTTTTTTTTCCGCAAAGACAATTTTATTTGCCTGGTCCGTGGGGGCATTACAATAGCTTTTAGACCTTCATGCTTTATTTATTTCTTATTTTGAGCTTAGATTCTCGTCTGTTGGCATGTTAAATCATTTTAAGGGCTATTATCTTAGGTTGTTTTGAAGTTTACGGTTTCAACAGCCAATACTTCAAACCTTAGATTTTGCTTGACACTTATTCCTTCTGCCGATTTAGGAAATGTCTAAAAATACTTACTTCTTTTTTTAGGGTAGGATTGTCTCGATCACAACCACAAATGGAATCTACAAACTTGAGTTGATTGAATATCCCGACAACATGAGTAAGCGTTTAGACTGCTCCCAAACCATCACGTGGCCACAGAGTCTTAGCGCTTTTCGAATGCCTTAAATTGTTAATTGCTTATCTGGGATGCTCAGTCAAGGATGGTTTTCTTGTTGAAGAACGAGCTTCTCCTTTCCAAGTGTTCCTGGACTCTTACTTTTGTTAAGTTGGGCTCTAGGAAGAGTGGTTGAACATGTCACAAATCTGATTATATGGGAATGGGTTTTATTTAGGGCGCAAAACCTAACAAACTCCCACTTGCACTAATATAAAACAAAATGTGCATTTTAAATAATTGCAACACCTTGATATATAAATCAAGTGTAGTAGTAGTATACTCCTCGTAATAGGATCTGACAGGTTGAATTTACCATAACTTTTTCTCCATCATTACTCTTCCTTAATCACAAAAACTTTGATATTGTGAAATTCCTCTCTATATGTCTACTCTCTTGGGATACTAGATTCTATACTTTTTGGTTAATCCGGAAATAACATTCGTAGTTAAGATAAGTTGGAACGGTATCACAAATGTATAGAACTTTCCTTAGATTGAATAAGTATCTTTCTTGCATCTATAACATTCTCTTTCTCTTTGCTAGACTAAGAGACTTCAGATGGGTTTTAACACTTCCCCAAAATCACTACTCCACCCCCAGAGTAATCACCATCTTATCAGCAGACTTTCTAGCACAAAGGCAAGTCTCGAAATCTGATGTGGTGTAGTCTAAGAGTTTTAAACACACCCTTATCGACTAACATATAGTTCCTCTTTTTAATCTTAAGATTTACTAGATTGTCTTCCAATGTTCCTTTCCTGGATTAATCTGATACCTACTTATTACTCCCACTCAACAGCAGGTGTCTGGTCTAAGGCCTACTAAAACATATCTGAGACCTCTCACTGTTGATTGAAGGAATTCTTTCGTGGCTTTATCTGTTCTTGAATAGTTGAGACTTTTCCTTAGATAAATAAAATCTATGCTTAGAAGTCGAAAAGCTTCTATAGATTGCCAATAGAAAAGAAAATGCTTCAACATCTTACTAAAGTAAGTTGTTTGAATTAGAGTAAGTAATTACAAGGTATACCACAATCCATAGGTTTAGATAAAGTCAAACCTATAATACTAGGAACAGGAAGTTTTGTTAAGTCTATTGGCTTTTCTTCTTAGTTTCTTATCTTGACAATAGGTCTACCAGAAAGGGACTGAATGTTAAAGTTGCAGAAAAGGTACTTATTCAGTCTAAGGAAAGTTCTATACAACTTTTGCACCATTCCAAATTGCCTTAACTGCTAGTGTTAATTTCCTGATTAACCAAAAGTAGTTGCCAAAGGTATAGAATCCATTATCCCAAGAGAGTAGACATATAGAGAGGAATTTCACATTATCAATGATTTTGTGATTAAGGAAGAGTAATGGTGGAGAAAAGGTTGTGTTTAATTAAACCTTTCAGATCGTATTACGAGGGGCTTACTACTACTACACTTGATTTGTATATCAAGGTGTTGAGATTATTTGAAACGCAATTTTTTGTTTTATATTAGTGCAAGTGGGAGTTTGTTGGGTTTTATGCCCTAAATAAAACTCATTTCAATATAATCAGATTTACTTATTAATATAGATCAGAAATAACATTTAATGTTGCATGGTTCACATGATTTATTTCATGATTATATGTACATAATGTATAAATTCATCTGAAACCCTTTTCACATACTTGATCCTGTTTATTGTGCTGTCAACACATTGGAAAGTAAACATGACTATGTGAATAAAGTTTCCTAGATTTATAAGACATAGGGTTTAACTAATATGATAATCTACAACAGAGTTTACTTGCATTTGGAAAAATGCTATGTTCTTTCCAGAGCATTGGTTAAAGTAAAGCTCAGATTGGATGCATGGAGTATGCATCGGAAGGGACCGATATTGAACTTTGACTTAGATTTATTAAACTTACCGTAATATCTATTCAAGTCAATATCGCCTAGGTTATCCTAGATCAAATGATCTTAATCCTGTTATGATTAGGTTCAATCTCAAGAGGCTATTCGTGTTCTTTGCTTGTTAGTTAAGCCTACTTTTAGGTCAGGGTGATACGTACATTTTGGGAACACGGTAGTGCAATTGAGTGGGAGCGCTAACATAAACATGGAATCTATAGCTTCTATCTGGCGAATAGTAAGTAATGGATGATCTCCTTCGAGCTTGACCAAACGAAAATAAATGGTGGAGATCTCATTTCACATAAGCTAAAATATCATTTATACGGGGTTAAGTGTTTTAAGGATTAAATACATTGTAGGGTGTAACGGTAATGTAATCCCTTTACAGTGTAGATCATTCATATAGAGGATCATTGATCAAATTAGGATTATAACAATGGATAACTAATGATGTGTCTATATGGTGGAACATATATAGCATTCTATATACTGAGAGTGCAATTCTAAGTTCTATGCGTGGATTCAACGAAGAATTAATAAGTCAGTGAATTTAGGTTATAAATTCTTGATCTGCTTATTGGAAGCTCGGTTATATAGACCCATGGTCCCCGCACTAGTTGAGATAATATTGCTTGTAAGACTCATATAATTGGTTTTGATTAATCAATTATAATTCTCAAATTAGACTATGTCTATTTGTGAATTTTTCACTAAGTAAGGGCGAAATTGTAAAGAAAGAGTTTTAGGGGCATATTTGTTAATTATGATACTTTGTATGGCTCAATTAATAAATATTATAAATGACAATATTATTTAATATTTTTTTATAGTTATTAAATAGTTAGAATTGGCATTTAAATTGTTGAATTTGAAAATTGGCGTTTTTGAGAAAATCAGATGCAGAAAAGATAAAACTGTAAAATTGCAAAAAGTGAGGCCCAAATCCACTATGCATGGCCGGCCACTTTTTTAGGGAATTTAAACTGATATTTTCATTATTTTAATGCCAAATAATTCAAACCTAACCCTAGTGGAATGCTATAAATAGATAGTGAAGGCTTCAGGAAAATTTACACTAAATTTACACACTATTCTTCTGACTTTTCATTCAGAAAAAACTGAGCCTCTCTCTCTCCCTATCTTTAGCCGCCACCTTGCTCTCTTCCTTCCCTCTTCAATTTCGAAATTCTTAGTGTGAGATTAGTGCCCACACACAGCAAGTGATACCTCAATCATAGTGAGGAAGATCGTGAAGAAAAACTTTCAGCAAGAAGGAGTTTCAGCACTAAAGAATCAGAGAAAGAGATCCAGGTTCAGATATTGATAATGCTCTGCTACAGAAAGGAATCAAGGGCTAGATATCTGAACGGAAGGAGTCATATTATTCCGATGCACCCAATGTAAGGTTTACTAAACTTTATATGTGTTTATTTCATCGTTTTAGAAAGTTCATATATAGGGTGTTAATCAACGTACTTGTGAGTAGATCTAGATCCTGGTAAAATATTTCCAACAGGTTATTCGTTGAATGCATTTAACACCGTAAGATCTCATTTGATAAGTTTTTTGTAAGTTTTCGTCTCTATTAGACTCTCCCCTACGGTGACTACTTAGAGATAAACTTATAAAACATGAAACAATGGTGGAAGCTCATAAAATGAGAATAACCTTGACTCTTGCCTACCGGGACAACGTTGGATTCTTATTTTGATCGAATAAAAGGTTGCTAGAATGGTTTGCATTTTAGATGAGCTGACAACTCTATTCAGTGAATGATACTTTGACTCTCGCCTACTGGGGCACTGTATCAGTTTGTTGGAAACCTTAGAAATTATTTAAGATGTGCCTGTTTGTATTTTCACATGTCTTTGTTATTTGCAATATGTTTGATAATTTCTGAACTGTGTATGAATTTATATTGAACCATGTTATTTTCTGTTATTAAATTGTAGTTTAATTTCGAATCTTCATTGTTGGTCTAACATGTTTTGTTGCTTTAATGGGACAAATCCCTAATGGATTTTCACCATTAGACATACATAATTGTGTTAAATCTTGAAAGATAAATATTGTAAATGCAACATCTAGCTGTTCATCAATCGATGACACCTTAGACTAGAATTTTACAATATGAAATAAGAAGATTGTATAAATAAGATTACTTTGACTCTCGCTAATCAAAGCATCGTTGGATTCTTATTTATAAACGAAATTATCCTAATTCCTCTTAGCTTATTCATTTCGAATTAGCTCAATAACATATCATTGGATGAATGGTCTATATATCATTGGATGATTATAATCCCGAAATTCTATTCTAAAATGATATAAGTCCTCAATCTTAGAAATCTCCTACTTGTATGGGCAAATCTGACTTAGAGTTTAAATTAGTAGTGGTGGTCGAAGAAAAAATTATTCATTATATTTGGTATAAACTTAAGTCTTTGACTTTAATTTTAGATTCCAAACAGAAATTTTCTTATATTTCTAATTCCAGGATACAATACAGTTACACTTTCACAAGTGTTTAATAACCATTTTCTATCAATGGATTCAAACTGTATGGAATATGAGTTTAGTATTCTGTGACCAGGATCCACTTGCACTATTCTAAGAACTCTTTGATGTAACTAAACCTAAATCATCAAAAAGACACAACCACATTTTTTTTAGTCTATGGCATTTGTATCTTGTTCATAGTGGTTTTGACAAGATAAATCTCTGCAAAGAGTTATATGCCTATATCCACTGAAAGTAAGTTCATCTCATTCCCAGATGGATGTACATTCAGGGGTGGATATGAGTTTTTCGTTGCATTCTTAAAACGATCACTCTAGATTATACCTTATGCGAAGAAATTTGAAATGTTTGAAAAATTTCATAAATTTCTAGCAATGGTGAAAAACCATTAAGGTAATTGGTTAAAGATCTTGCGAACTGATAGGGGTGGAGAAATAGTTAGTAGATATGCAGTTCAAAGATCATTAAATTGATTTTTGAATTATATGCAAACTTACTTCCTCAGAAATTTTGTTTTGCATATTGATGATTAGTTACTAGTCGTTGCCTAAGTCCTTCTATGGTAATACAATTTCAGAATGATGCAGTGGTTGTATACTTAATGTAAATCATTACTAGATTCATGGATGACCTAATCGAAATCTTAAGAAAAGCTAGAACTGTTAACCATGGTTTGCATGTTTGTTAGCTATTCTAAGTGATTAGGGGTGGACCATCCCATAGTCAATGGATAAGAAAGTGTTTGTTTAAACAAATACTACATTTCTAAGAAAAGGACTAAGTATGAAAATAAAGTAGCAAATAAAGGATATATTTTTTCTTGATTCCAAAAGTGTTCTATCATCTTATTTGATATATGATGATCCCACTGCCTCTGTTGTCTTGTCACAACCGAAGAGATCAATACCATTTAGTTTTCTTCGACATAATTCACGGTACCTTGTCGTAGTGGGAGAGTTTCTAGAAACTCACCTTCTTATGACTTGGGAGACACTAGTGATTAAAATCCATTGTGAGTTTAAAGAAGTAATGGATTGTCAAGATAAGAAACTAAGAAGAAAGCCAATAGAACTATGGTTTAATCCATTCACATGGAGTAACCTTAAGTTTGCTATTACAAGGACATAAAAGGAAATTTTCGTTTATAAGTCCATTGAATGGACTTAACAAAACTTCCTGTTCCTAGTATTATAGGTTTGAGTTTATCTAAACCTATGGCTTGTGGTATACCTGGTAATTTCTTACTCTAATGCAAGCAACTTACTTTAGTAAGATGCTGAAGCATTTTCTTTCTAATGGCAATCTATAGAAGCTTCACAACTTCTTAAACATAGATTTTATTTATCTAAGGAAAAGTCTCAACTATTCCAGAAAAGATAAAGTCATGGAAGAATCTCTTAAATCAATAGTGAGAGGTCTCAGATATGCTTTAGTATGCCTTAGACCAGACACCTGCTGTTGAGTGGGAGTAATGAGTAGGTATCAGATTAATCCAGGAGAGGAACATTGGAAGACAATCAAGTAAATCTTAAGATTAAAAAGAGGAACTATATGTTAGTCTATAAGGGTGTGTTTAAAACTCTTAGACTACACCGCATCAGATTTCGAGACTTGTTGTGCTGGAAAGTCTGCTGATAAGATGGTGATTACTTTGGGGGTGGAGTAGTGATTTGGGAGAAGTGTAAAAACCTATCTGAAATCTCTAGGTCTACCAGAGAGGGACTGAATGTTAAAGTTGCTAAGAAAGGTAGTTATTCAGTCTAAGGAAAGTTCTATACAATTGTGGCACTGTTCCAACTTGTCTTAACTACTAGTGTTAATTTCCTGATTAACCAAAAGTAGTTGCCAAAGGTATAGAATCTAGTATTTCAAAAGAGAAGACATAGAGAGAGGAATTTCACATGATCAGTGATTTTGTGATTAAGGAAGAGTAATATTGGAGAAAAGGTTGTGTTGAATTAAACCTGTCAGATCCTATTACGATGACTTTACTACTACTACACTTGATTTGTATATCAAGGTGTTATAGATTATTTGAAATGCACATTTTGTTTTATATTAGTGCAAGTGGGAGTTTGTTGGGTTTTATGCCCTAAATAAAACTCACTTCAATATAATCAGAAAGATCAGAAATAACATTTAATGTTGCATGGTTCGCATGATTTATTTCATGATTATTTACATAATGTATGAATTCTATTTTAGTCCAGAACATATCAATTTGTTAATGATTATAGTGTTGTCAACACAGTGGAATATAATCTTAATTATATGTTCGAAAGCTTATTCCCTGATTTGTCAGTTCACTGGATTTAGACTGACATGATAATCAGCGATAGGTATTAGTACACCTTGGATAAGTGTTATGTCCTTTCCAGGACATTGGCAAAGTTTACCAGCATCGGATCTATGGAGTATACATCGGAAGGGACCGATATTGAACTTTGATTAGGTATATTAAAATTTACCGTAATATCTATTCAATTCAATATGACCAGTTGATCCTAGATCAAATGATCTTAATGCTGATATGTTTAGGTTCGATCTCAAGAGTATTATACATGTTCTTTGATTTGTTAGTTAAGCCTACTTATGGGTCAAGGTGATACATACATTTCGGGAACATGATAGTATAATTGAGTGGGAGCGCTAACATAAATATGGAATCTATAACTTCTATAGGAATTTAGAAGTGAAACGATGATATCCTTCGAGCTTGGCTAAGCGGAGATAAATGGTAGAGATCTCATTTCACTTTGCTGAAATATCATTTATACGGAGCTAAGTGTTTTAAGGATAAAATACATTGAAGGTGTAAGGTAACTTAGTCCCTATTCAATGTAGATCATCTAATAGAGGGTCATTGATCAAATTAGGATTATAACAATGGATAACTAATGATGTATCTATATCGTGGAACATATAGAGCGTTCTATATACTGAGAGTGCAATTCTAAGTTCTATGCGTGGATTCAACGAAGAATTAGTAAGTCAGTGAATTTAAGATATAAATTCTTGATCTGCTAATTGGAAGCTCGGTTATATAGACCCATGGTCCCCATACTAGTTTAGACCATACTACTTGTAAGACTCAGTTAATTGATTTTGATTAATCAATTATAATTCTAAAGTTAGACTATGTCTAGTTTATGAATTTTCACTAAGCAAGGGCGAAATTGTAAAGAAAAGAGATTCTAGGTTTATTTATTAATTAAGAGACTTTATATGTCTAATTAATAAATATATTAAATGACAATATTATTTAATAATTAATTTTTGTTATTAAATAATTAGAATTTGCATTTAAATGGTTGAATTGGAAAATTGGCGTTTTTGAGAAAATTAGATATAGGAATGATAAAACAGCCAAATTGCATAAGTGAGGCCCATTATCCAAAGCCCATGGCCGGCCACACTTATAGGTTTTTATCATTTATTTTTTTTATTATTTTAATGCCAAATAATTCTAACTCAAACCTAGGTGGTTACCTATAAATAGTGGCTTCAGAAAAAGATGACACATCTCATTCCTTCAGAGAAAAATTTCTAGCCGCCACCTTCTCTCTTCTTTTCTTCTCTAAATTTCGAAATCCTTGAGTGAATGAGTGAGTGCCCACACACATCAAGTGGTATCTCAATCATAGTGTGTAAGATTGTGGAAAATCAACCAACAAGAAGGAGATTCAGCATCAAAGGAAGGAGAGAAAGAGATCCAGGTTCAGATATTGATAATGCTCTGCTACAGAAAGGAATCAAGGGCTAGATATCTGAACGGAAGGAGTCATTATATTCCGCTGCACCCAATGTAAGGTTTCCTAAACATTATATGTGTTTATTTCATTGTTTTAGAATTCATATTAGGATGTTAATGAAATATATATGGTAGTAAATCTAGATCCTGGTAAAATATATATCCAACACGGCCATGATATGGTTAATGGGCCTCACTTTGCAATTTTGCCATTTTGTCATTTTTCAATCCCATTTTCTAAAAAATGCCAATTTTCCAATTTAACCATTTAAATGCCAATTGTAATTATTTAATAGCTAAAAATTAATTATTAAATAATATTGTCATTTAATATATTTATTAATTTAGACATATAAAGTCTCTTAATTAATAAATAAACCTAGAATCTGTTTTCTTTACAATTTCGCCCTTGCTTAGTGAAAATTCATAAACTAGACATAGTCTAACTTTAGAATTATAATTTATTAATCGAAATCAATTAACTGAGGCTTACAAGCAGTATGGTCTCAACTAGTTTGGGGACCATGGGCCTATATAACCGAGCTTCCAATAAGTCGAACCGAATTTACCAAGTAAATTCCCTAACATATTAATTCCTTATTGAATCCACACTTAGAACTTGGAATTGCACTATCATTCATATAGAAAGCTCTATATGTTCCACGATATAGATACGCTATTAGTTATCCATTGTTATAATCCTAATTTGATCAATGACCCTCTAATAGATGATCTACATTGAATAGAAACTAATTCACCGCTACACCTTCAATGTATTTTATCCTTAAAACACTTAGCTCGGTATAAATGAAATTTAGCGAAGTGAAATGAGATCTCCACCATTTATCTCTGTTTAGCCAAGCTCGAAGGATATCATCGTTTCACTTCTAAATTCCTATAGAAGTTATAGACTCCATATTTATGTTAGCGCTCCCACTCAATTATACTATCATGTTCCCAAAATGTACGTATCACCCTGACCCAAAAGTAGGCTTAACTAACAAATCAAAGAACATGTATAATACTCTTGAGATCGAACCTAACCATATCAGAATTATGATCATTTGATCTAGGATCAACATTTGATATTGAGTTGAATAGATATTACGGTAAATTTAATATATCTAATCAAAGTTAAATATCGGTCCCTTCCGATGTATACTCAATACATTCGATACTGGTAAACTTTGCATATGCCCTAGAAATGACATAACACTTATCCAAGGTGTAAGAATACCTATCGCTGATTATATCATGCCAGTCTAAATCTAGTGAACTGACAAATCAGGGAATAAACTTTCAAACATATAATTAAGATTATATTCCACTGTGCTGACAACACTATAATCATTAACAAATTCATATGTTCTGGACTAAAATAGAATTCATTCATTATATGTATATAATCATGAAATAAATCATGTGAACCATGCAACATAAAATATTATTTCTGATCTTTATTAATAAGTAAATCTGATTATATTGAAATTGGTTTTATTTAGGGCACAAAACCCAACATCTATATGACACTCCCAAAAGGGTACAAACCCAAGAGACAAATTCTCCCAACTGATGTTTGTAAGTTAACAAAAAGTCTTTATGGCTTGAAATAAGCCTCTAGACAATGGTACAAAAAACTCAACAATTATCTTCTATCCATTGGCTTCACTCAGTCTCTCTTAAACCACACCTTATTCATTAAAAATGATTAAGGCATTTTTCTCGCCATATTAATATATGTTGATGACATTATGATTACCTCTAATAATGATTATGTTACATCTTTTAAAAAGTAACTTAACTATATGTTTCAGCTTAAGGACCTGGGTCCTTTACTTTTTTTCTTGGGATTGGAGATTGGTTGTTCTTCCTCCGGGATATCTGTCTCCCAACGACCTTTCACCCTTCAAATTTTGACTGACACAGGTTTTTTAGGAGCTTCTACTGCTCCCACCTTAATGGAATACAACATTCGACTCTCATCCGATGTTGGAAAACCATTAGAAAATCCAAAAATGTACCGTAGCCTCATTGGTAAACTCCTTTACTTAACCATTACACGGCCTGATATCTCTTTTACCGTAAACAAACTCAGTCAATTTCTATCCAATCTAAGGGCTCCCCACCTCACTACTGCTCATAGAATACTACAATATCTTAAGGGTACCTCTGGCCAAGGGCTATTTTTTTACTCAGCATCTTCCACTAACTTATCTGCTTATGTTGAAACTAATACATCAAAGATAGACTTTCATCTCAAAATGTTTTCAGATGTTTATTGGGCTTCCTGCAGTGACACTAGAAGGTCCGTTTTGCGCTACTCTGTCTTCCTTGGCAGATCACTTATCTCTTGGAAATTGTAAAAGCAGTCCATTGTTTCTCGTTCTTCCGCTGAAGCAGAGTACCAGGCTATGGCTCTTGCCACTTGTGAGATCACCTGGTTGTTGGCACTCTTTCAAGACTTTGGCATCCATCATAGAGATCCTGCTATCCTTTATTGTCAAAACACTACCACCATGAACGCACAAAGCACATCGAGATTGACTGCCATGTTGTCTGAGAGAAGATCCAAGAGGGCACACTAAAACTAATTCATGTCACCACCAAAAACCACATTGTTGACATCCTTACCAAGCCTCTTTTCACTGGCTATTTTCACACTATTGTAACCAAGATGAACTTAAAAAAATATATATTTCATCTAGAGATGGGGTATTAGAATTAGCTGGCCCATATTAGTATTACCTGATGCACTATTTTTGACCCACTTTGTTTCATGGGCTTCTTTCTCCTTTTCCCTATATATACATCTCTTTGTAATAACCTAAAGACATTTTGGCATTTCTACAAATTATTGCAACAGTAAAATAAGAGACTTTTCATCTCTATCAAAAAGAAATTTTTTTGATGTCCTTTTGCTAGCGGCCACTCTTACCCGCCCATTTCTTCATCTTTTGTTTTTGATTTACTTCAGTGTAACACTGGACCAATGCCAGTTTCTCAACCAAAGATTCACTTTTAAACCGACCAGTCCCTCTCATGAAATCAACACCCGCCTCTCAGTCGAGCTCATTTTCAAACTTAAGTCATGGCCTCTTTAGTCTTCGAAATTGCAGCTTACATGGTCCTTGTCAGGTAAAAGTAATTTTCATATGTAATTTAGCCGACTACACAGTCATGTGGGAGTTGTAGTTGTTTCATTTATAATCTTGTTGTCTTGCATCTACCGTTATCTACCAAAGATAATTAACAATATATATAGTCTTAGTTTTTCTTTCTAATGTTATGGATTTATAGTTTTGCTTGTTATTTATATATATGGTGTGTGTATGTCTATCTATATGTACATAGATATTGAATTTTTTGGAGTAGGAATTTACTTTAATACCCACCGGTGAGGATATTTATATGTATAGTATGTGGGGCATTTCTAAAATACCCTCTTGGTAGGGTTTAGAATTTGGAATGAGGTATATGCTAAAAATTGGCACACTTACAAGGGCTCACAACGAATCACAAACGACTCATTTGTGATTCGCTTTTTGGACGAGCGATACTTTGAGCTCACAATGGATCACAACCGGCTCTAATACCATGTTAGAATTTGAGATAACGTACATAGGACTCCATGTCGAAACTAATTGATAATAGAAGGAGTAACCTATTTATCTTATATATAATAATTTATTTTCACACAATGTGGGACTAACTCTAATAGACGGAGGGAAATATTATGACAAATTCTCTGTTTGTTTCTATTACTCCTAACTTTACAGTTATATGTTCATATAATAGTTCCATTTATTCAAATTGGTACCCAACACGGCAATTCTATGTCGAAATTTCTTATGGAATTCTCACTAATGTCTCTTAATTTACCATCTACCGATACATAGCTCCAGCATTTTTAAGCGTGAATGGCATCACCTTGTACCAGTAAACACCTTTATCGGTTTGGAAGCTAGTTGATCTACATCCGTGATGTGCATTATAATTTGATTATACACAAAGTATGCATCCATGAAGCTGAGAAACTTGTACCTAGACGTGGCATCTACAATTTGATCTATCGGTGGAAGCGGAAAACAATCTATTGGGAAGGCCTTGTTCAAGTCGATAAAGTTGATGCACATTCTCAATGAGCCATTGGGTTTCGAAATCAGAACAGGGTTTGCGAGCCATACTGGGTAAAATTCTTCTCGCAAGAAATCATTGGCAGTCAACCTGTCCACTTCTGTCTTTACTGTTTTAGCCCTAACTGGGTCTAAAGGCCTCTTTTTCTTGAAGATGGGGGTTGCATCTTCTCAGATGTTCAAAGCGTGGCAGATGGTGTTGCCATAAATCCCTGTCATGTTAGAATGGCTCCATGCCAACATATCTTGATTCCTTTTGACCGTGTTTATGATGTCCTCTCTTATGGACAGGGGTAGGCTTCTTCCAACTCTAATAGTTCTTGTGGGATCTTCATAACTAATGCTTATCTGCTTTGCCTCCTCCATTGGTTCTAGATTCCTATCTGTCCCAACCCTAGGATCCAATTTATCTTGAAAATCATCCCGGTCGATTTTAGTATCCATCAATTATTTTGCTTTGAGGGAAATAAGCATCTCTTCCCAGACAATGAACATAGTCTGCATTGAGACATTGTAGCAATTTCTTGTGCTTTTCCAATCGACTTTGATCATGCCAGTGCATCCATTGTCACATGGGTACTTCATGCACAAATGCCTGATGATGGTTATTGCCCTGAAATCCACTAGGGTCGGTCGCCCTAGTATGGCATTATACGCAGTTGGGTAGTCTACCACAACAAAGGTTGAGTGCTTAAAAGCACTTGCAATATTCTCCCCTTTGAGAGTGATAGACAACTGAACTTTACCCATTGGCATTAGGGCATCACCATTGAAGCCTTGCAATTGAATGCGCAAGGGGTTAAGTCCGCTTCTATTAGCCTGATTTCCTGGAATGAAAATTTGAATAGGATGTTAACTGAGCTTCCATTGTCCACAAGAAACCTGAAAACTCGTTTGTTGGCGATCTACGCATCAATCACTAAAGGATCATTATTGGGGATGTGAACATTTTTTGCCTCATCCTCGGTAAAGGTGATTGGCAAATTCATCATTCTAGGGTGCTGAGCGGGAGATTACACTAGCGTGCACACTTTCCCTTCTTTTACCTCCCTCAAATATCTCTTTTGTGCGTTTTGAGTACTTTCAACGAGATGGGGTCCACAAAAAATTATTGCTACGTGTCTGCCCACAAGAGGTGGAGCATGTCCAAGAGGATATGGGGTTCCCGGTCCTAGTGCAAGTAATGGTACCCCAGCTGAGGCTGGTGGAGCAGGGACTGCATGTAATGATGTTCCTGGAGCTTAAGAATGTCCTACCCACTGTAGAGGATTTATAGAGCTCTATTGTCTGGGAACAATCATGTTTCCATGTAGAACCCCCTTTCTGGGATAAATGATTGCGATGCGAACCCACTATCCCAAATATCTCGCTCAAACCAAAATTTCAATCTCATCCTTCAAATAATCACACTTGTATGTAGTGTGACCCTTCTCCCCATGAGACTCACATCCTGAGTTTCAATCATGTATATTTCTTCCTCCATGTGACGTTCACAGAGGTTTCCTGTAATGGACCATATTGTAGGTTGCTTTGTAGACATTTTCCTGAGTGTCTATTAAACTTGTATACTAGGTGTATTTATGGTCATAATCCTTCCTTTGCTTTTTTGAAGAATCACTACGGTTGTGGCTCTTAACCCCTCTCTTGCTCGTGGAATGACCGGCATTAGAATCCAAGATCTTAGTTTTTATTTGTCTTGGAGCCACGCTATATCCGATCTGTGCCACACCGTATTTGGAAAAATAGTTCTGTGTAGGCGCGAGACCGGAGGTAGTATGTGTTGGGTTTTATGCCCTAAATAAAACTCATTTCAATATAATCAGATTTACTTACTAATATAGATCAGAAATAACATTTAATGTTGCATGGTTCACATGATTTATTTCATGATTATATGTACATAATGTATAAATTCATCTAAAACCCTTTTCATATACTTGATCTTGTTTATTGTGTCGTCAATACATTGGAAAGTAAACATGACTATGTGAATAAAGTTTCCTAGATTTATCAGACATAGGGTTTTACTGATATGATAATCTACAACAGAGCTTACTTGCATTTGGAGAAGTGCTATGTTCTTTCCAGAGCATTGGTTAAAGTAAAGCTCAGGTTGGATGCATGGAGTATGCATCAGAAGGGACCCATATTGAACTTTGACTTAGATTTATTAAACTTACCGTAATATCTATTCAAGTCAATATCGCCTAGTTGATCCTAGATCAAATGTTCTTAATCCTATTATGATTCGACTCAATCTTGAAAGGCTATTCGTGTTCTTGGATTTGTTAGTTAAGCCTACTTTTAGGTCAGGGTGATACGTACATTTTGGGAACACGGTAGTGCAATGGAGTGGGAGCGCTAGCATAAACATGGAATCTATAGCTTCTATCTGGCGAATAGTGAGCAAAGGATGATCTCCTTCGAGCTTGACCAAACGAACATAAATGGTGGAGTACTCATTTCACATAAGCTGAAATATCATTTATACGGGGTCAAGTGTTTTAAGGAATAAATACATTGTAGGGTGTACCGGTAATTTAATCCCTTTACAGTGTAGATCATTCATATAGAGGATTAGTGATCAAATTAGGATTATAACAATGGATAACTAATGATGTGTCTATATGGTGGAACATATAGAGCATTCTATATAACTGAGAGTGCAATTCTAAGTTCTATGCGTGGATTCAACGAAGAATTAATAAGTTAGTGAATTTTAGTGATAAATTCTTGATCTACTTATTGGAAGCTCGGTTATATAGACCCATGGTCCCCGCACTAGTTAAGATAATATTGCTTGTAAGAATCATATAATTAGTTTTGATTAATCAATTATAATTCTCAATTCAGACTATGTTTATTTGTGATTTTTTCACTAAGTAAGGGCGAAATTGTAAAGAAAGAGTTTATAGGGGCATATTTGTTAATTATGATACTTTGTATGGTTCAATTAATAAATATGATAAATAACAATATTATTTAATAATTATTTATAGTTATGAAATAGTTAGAATTGGCATTTAAATGGTTGAATTAGAAAATTGGCGTTTTTGAGAAAATCAGATGCAGAAAAGGTAAAACTGCAAAATTGCAAAAAGTGAGGCCCAAATCCACTAGTATAGGGCCGGCCACTTTTGTAGGGTTTTTCCCTCTGATATTTTCATTATTTTAATGACAAATAATTCAAACCTAACCCTAGTGGAATGCTATAAATAGATAGTGAAGGCTTCAGGAAAAACACACTCTTCTTCTGACACTTCTGATTCAGAAAAAACTGAGCCTTCTCTCTCCCTATCTGGCTGATCACTCCCTCTCTTCTTTTCTTCTTCAATATTTCAAATTCTTAGTGTATGAGTAGTGCCCACACACAGCAAGTGATACCTCAATCATAGTGAGGAAGATCGCGAAGAAAGACTTTCAGCAAGAAGGAGTTTTCAGCATCAAAGATTCAGAGAAAGAGATCCAGGTTCAGATCTTGATAATACTCTGCTACAGAAAGGATACAAGGGTTAGAGATCTGTACGGAAGGAGTCATTAATTCCGCTGCATCCAATGTATGGTTTCTTTAACTTTATATGTGTTTATTTCATCGTTTTAGAAAGTTCATATTTAGGGTGTTAATCAACATACTTGTGAGTAGATCTAAGATACTGGTAAAAATAAATTCCAACAACTGACCTCAGAGCCATAGTATTTGATTTACTTGCAAGAAATTTGGACTTTAAAACGATTGTTTGTTTGTTTTTGGATGGTATCATGTTGTATTGAGTGTTATTTGATGATTGATTGGTGTTTGTGATTTTTTGTTAAAAATAATTGAATATCTGTTTCTGGAATTATTTTTATTGGATAGTATGGAAAAAATTAAGCAAGTTACTTTTTTACAGAACTCAATTTCGATTTAATTTGAATTAGTTATGATTTTTTGAAGATTCGAAAAAATCGGAGTTGTGCTGAAATTTCCTGCGATCGCGAAAACTGTCCGTACAGCTCACAATCTTTTCGTTTTTCTTCGATTTTTCATGCTTTTTCATGGAATTAACTTCCAATTTTTTGTGCAGTTCTGTATTTATACTATTACTATTCCTAATTCAATTCTAATTATCATTTTGAATTAATTTAATATTTTTTAAATTTAATTCAAGATATTGGTGTAATTTGAATTTAAAATAGTTAGTATCTATCTTTTTTGCTTAATAATCTATCTTATTTTTAAATTTAAGGTCATATTTTAATATTTTAAATTAATTTTTTTTAATAATTTGACCTTATTTAAATTTAAAATAAGATAATTATAATCATGTAATTTTAAAAAGATGTAAGATATTTTGCTAATTTTTAAATTTTGTTATTTTATTTATTTAAATTACATTTAAAATCTGAAAAAGATATTCATTTATCTTTTCTAATTTTTTACTTAATTTTTATTTATAAAATAACATTTAAATTTTAAAAGTAGTTAGTAAAATTTTGAAATGATATTTAGGTTGGTTGAAACCTAATTTTTCAAAATTGTAAGTTTAATTTTAAATTTAAATTTTTTTAAATTTTTTGAATATTTCAAATTTTATTTTAAATTTTCGAAAAATAAATATTTTATTTATTTAATTAATTATTTCGAAATTATTTATTTATTTAAAATTAAATAAATCCTACTTCCAACTATCCAGCTAACCTTATTGCAGGAGTATGTGTTTTAGCTTGTTTGTAAGTTTTCAAAACCTATTATTACTTGATTGCAAATAGCCATGGTTACTTTTTGCCAGATCTAATGATCTGATGGCTCCCTTGGTCAAGTTAATAATTTATAACAGGTATATTTACAATCTTCTTTCATCTGTGTATGACCTAGCAACATGATAGGCCCCATCCAAAGTGTGCCTGTGTGAGCCTATGTGTTTAATTTTATTATAGATGCATATAGGTTGTTGTTGCTAAAATAAATTATCATAGTTCTTGATAGAATTTATTTAGGCCCATTTAGTTTTTGGGCCTATTCAATTAATAACAGTAGTTCTTATTAAGGTTAAATTCCTCTCTTTTGGGTCTTGTGTGAGAGTTGGGAGCCATAGTAGTGGGTACGACATACTGAACCCAGCACCCCCTCACATGAACCACCCCAATTGTGAAGGCCCATTTGCCTTATTTGAATAACTGTACTAGGTTAATTAAACTAGTTTAACCTAATAAAATTGCTTAGCAACATATTTAATTTCATTTATCTTGAAATTAATTTAAGAAAATTATAGTTTAAAGAATTTTTTATTCTAAGCTAAACTATATGTATTTTCTTGTATTTAATTAATATAGAATTATAACCATCTAGATTCTTTCTGGAGCTTAATTTAAATTTTTCATTAAATATTCCTATTTAAGTTGATATTTAGTTATCTTCAACTAACCAACTTAAATCTGAATATCTTTTGGATTTAAAATTTCAAAATAAATTTGAGGAATTTTAGGCATTGATTATTAAGATTCTTTAGATATTTTTTAAGTTAATATCTTTTCGAATATTAACTTAAAATGGAATATTCTAGATATTTTTTAAGTTAATATCTTTTCGAATATTAACTTAAAATAGAATATTTTCAAATTAAGTGGTTACTACTTAATTTTTGATATTTAATTAAATTTAAATTTGAAAAAAATATTTAGGTTCTAGATTTTTTCTAATACAACCTAAATTAGATATTTTTTCAAATTTTGTGGAAAAGATACTTGATCAAATTAGATTATTTCCAAATAGTTATTTCTAGACTACTTATTATTTCTAATATTTAAAAGGAAAATATTATACATTGTGAAATTAATTATTTATATAATTAATTTTGGTACAATTTATTTTAAGTATATTTTTCCTAGTATTAAATTAGAGATTAATAATTAAGCCTTCTCTACACTTAATTATTTATTTCTTGAATTTAATTAACTTGAAAATTAAATATCTAAGTTGATTCTCATCATCATACTTAAATATTTCTTTTTCATGACACTTAATTAAATAGAAAATTATTTTTAGTTGAAATTTATTTTTTCAACTAAATTTAAATAATTTTCAAAATATATTTTTTCTTTATTTTATTAATCAAATTTCGAAATTGCATTTCTTAAATTCTGGAATTTCGAATTTTATTTGAAAAATAGATTAAAGTTGTAAATTATTTATTTTAATTTTGGACCAACTTAAATCAATAATTTTTGCATTTAATTATTAATTAAAATAAATTGAATTAAAGTATATTATTAGAAATTGAATTAATTAGTCAAAGGAAAATCTAGATAGATGATATTTTTGCTTAAAGTATTTTTCTAGTGTATTTAATTAAATAGAAAATTAATATTTAAGTTGATTTTCATCATCATACTTAAATATTTGAAATTTTTCTTAGATATTTAATTATATAGGAAAATTATATTTTTTGTTGTAAATTAATTTTATTAATTAATTTTGGGCCAACATTAAATTAGAATAATTTTTCCAGGATTAATTGTTTATTTTAACATGCATTTTCGAAAATTGTGTCCTAGAATACTTTAATTTTTCGAAATGCAATATATATTTATAGAAAATTAAATTTGAGTTGTAAATTAATTTAAATTAATTTTGTAACAACTTAAATTGAATATTTTTCTAAAAATGTATTGGAAATTATTACTAAGATGGAAATAATTCATGTTATTTTCATATCCATCTAAGTAAAATTTATAAATATTTAATTAAAATTTATATTTAGAATTTTTCATTCTAAATTGTAAATTTTAAATAAATATATATTTAAAATAAATAAATTAAATAAAGAGAATCAAAGAAAATACAACTCACTTTAAATAATGAGCTTGATTATTATTAAGATATTCGATCTCCATTGTTGGTCTTACAAAAGTTAAATGTTTTCAATATAACCTCGAGACGCTAGACTTCGTCCCCCTATGGATGGTTATTCGTTGAACGCATTTAACACCGTAAGATTTCATTTGATAAGTGTTTTGTGAGTTTTCGTCTCTATTTAGACTCTCCCCTACGGTGACTACTTAGAGATAAACTCATAAAACATGAAACAATGGTGGAAGCTCATAAAATAAGAATAACCTTGACTCTCGCCTACCGGGACAACGTTGGATTCTTATTTTGATCGAATAAAAGGTTGCTAGAATGGTTTCTATTTTAGATGAGCTGACAACTCTATTCAATAAATGATACTTTGACTCTCGCCTACCAGGACACTGTATCGGTTTGTTGAAAACCTTAGAAATTATTTAGGATTGTATGTTTTAGTATTTTCACTAGTCATTCCTACTTGCTATATGTTTATAATTTCTGAATTATGTATGAATTTATATTGAACCATGTTATTTTCTGTTATGAAGTTGTAGTTTAATTTCGAATCTTCATTGTTGGTCCAACATGTTTGTTTTTCTAATGAGATAAATCCCTAATGGATTTTCACCATTAGACATACATAATAGTGTAAGATCTCGAAAGATAAATATTGTATATGCAACATCTAGCTGTTCATCAATTGATGACACCTTAGACTAGTATTTTTACAATATGAAACAAAAAGATTACATAAATAAGATTCCTTTGTCTTTCTCTAATCGAAGCATCGTTGGATTCTTATTTATAAACGAAATTATCCTAATTCCTCTTAGCTTATTCATTTCGAATTAGCTCAATAATATATCATTGGATGAATGGTCTATAAATCATTTCATGTCATTATATTTTCTCTTAAGAAATTAAATGACGCATATGATTATAATCCCGAAATTCTATTCCCAATTGATATAAATCCTCAATCTTAGAAATCTCCTACTTGTATGGGCAAATCTGACTTAGAGTTTGTATTAGTAGTGCTGGTCCAAGATAGAATTACTCATTATATTTGGTATAAATTTAAGTCTTTGACTTTAATTTTAGATTCCAAATAGAAATTTTCTTATATTTCTAATTCCAGAATACAATACAGTTACACTTTCTCAAGTGTTTAATATCCATCTTCTATTAATGGATTAAAACTGTATGGAATATGAGTTAGGTATTCTGTGACCAGGATCCACTTACAGTATTCTAAGAACTCTTTGATGTAACTAAACCTATGTCATCAATAGACACTACCACATTTTTTTTAATCTATGGCATTTGTATCTTGTTCATAGTGGATTTGACAAGATCAATCTCTGCAAAGAGTTAATATACCTATATCCACTGAAAGTAGTTCATCTCATTCGCAGATGGATGTACATTCAGGGGTGGATATGAGTTTTTCGTTGTATTCTTAAAACGATAACTCTAGATTATATCTTTTAGCAAAGAAATTTGAAATGTTTGAAAAATTTCATTAAGTTCTAGCAATGGTTAAAACCATTAAGGTAAGTGGTTAAAGATCTTGAAAACTGATAGGGGTGGAGAAATAGTTAGTAGATATGTAGTTCAAAGATCATTAAATTGATTTTTGAATTATATCCAAACTTACCTCCCCAGAAATTTCGAGTTGCATATTGATGATTAGTTACTAGTCGTTGCGTAAATCCTTCTATGGTAATACAATTTCAGAATGATGTAATGGTTGGGTACTTAATGTAAATAATTACTAGATTCATGGATGACCTAATCAAAATCTTAAGAAAAGCTAGAACTGTTAACCATGGTTTGTTAGCTATTCTAAGTGATTAGGGGTGGACCATCCCATTGTTAATAGATAAGAAAGTGTTTGTTCAAACAAATACTACTTTTCTAAGATAATGACTAAGTCTAAAAACAAGTAGCAAATAAAGGAGATATTTAATTCTTGATTCCAAAAGTGTTCTATCATCTTATTTTATATATGATGATCCCACTGCCTCTGTTGTCTTGTCACAACCGAAGAGATCAATACCATTTAGTTTTCTTCGACATAATTCACGGTACCTTGTCGTAGTGGGAGAGTTTCTAGAAACTCACCTTCTTATGACTTGGGAGACACTAGTGATTAAAATCCATTGTGAGTTTAAAGAAGTAATGGATTGTCAAGATAAGAAACTAAGAAGAAAGCCAATAGAACTATGGTTTAATCCATTCACATGGAGTAACCTTAAGTTTTCTATTACAAGGACATAAAAGGAAATTTTCGTTTATAAGTCCATTGAATGGACTTAACAAAACTTCCTGTTCCTAGTATTATAGGTTTGAGTTTATCTAAACCTATGGCTTGTGGTATACCTGGTAATTACTTACTCTAATGCAAGCAACTTACTTTAGTAAGATGCTGAAGCATTTTCTTTCTAATGGCAATCTATAGAAGCTTCACAACTTCTTAAACATAGATTTTATTTATCTAAGGAAAAGTCTCAACTATTCCAGAAAAGATAAAGCCATGAAAGAATTTCTTATATCAACAGTGAGAGGCCTTAGATATGCTTTTGTATGCCTTAGACCAGACACCTGCTGTTGAGTGGGAGTAATGAGTAGGTATCAGATTAATCCAGGAGAAGAACATTGGAAGACAATCAAGTAAATCCTAAGATTAAGAAGAGGAACTATATGTTAGTCTATAAGGGTGTGTTTAAAACTCTTAGACTACACCATATCAGAGTTCGAAATTTGCCTTTGTGCTAGTAAATCTTTCTGATAAGATGGTGGTTACTCTTGGGGTGGAATAGTGATTTTGGAGAAGTGTAAAAACCTATCTGAAGTCTCTAGGTCTACGAGAGAGGGACTGAATGTTAAGGTTGCAGGAAAGGTACTTATTCAGTCTAAGGGAAGTTCTATACATTTTTGGCATCATTCCAAATTGCCTTAAACTACTAGTGTTAATTTCCTGATTAACCAAAAGTAGTTGCCAAAGGTATGTATAGAATCTAGTATCCCAAGAGAGTAGACATATAGCGAGGAATTTCACATTATCAATAATTTTGTGATTAAGGAAGAGTAATGGTGGAGAAAAGGTTGTGGTTAATTCAACTTCTCAGATCCTATTACGAGGAGTTTACTACTACTACACTTGATTTGTATATCAAGGTGTTGAGATTATTTGAAACGCACTTTTTTGTTTTATATTAGTGCAAGTGGGAGTTTGTTGGGTTTTATGCCCTAAATTATATTAGGCTCAATCTCGAGAGGCTATTCGTGTTCTTTGATTTGTTAGTTAAGCCTACTTTTAGGTCAGGGTGATATGTACATTTTGGGAACACGGTAGTGCAGTTGAGTGGGAGCGCTAGCATAAACATGGAATCTATAGCTTCTATCTGGCGAATAGTAAGCAAAGGATGATCTCCTTGGAGCTTGACCAAACGAACATAAATGGTGGAGTACTCATTTCACATAAGCTGAAATATCATTTATACGGGGTCAAGTGTTTTAAGGAATAAATACATTGTAGGGTGTAACGGTAATTTAATCCCTTTACAGTGTAGATCATTCATATAGAGGATCCGTGATCAAATTAGGATTATAACAATGGATAACTAATGATGTGTCTATATGGTGGAACATATAGAGCATTCTATATAACTGAGAGTGCAATTCTAAGTTCTATGCGCGGATTCAACGAAGAATTAATAAGTTAGTGAATTTTAGTGATAAATTCTTGATCTACTTATTGGAAGCTCGGTTATATAGACCCATGGTCCCTGCACTAGTTGAGATAATATTTCTTGTAAGACTCATATAATTGGTTTTGATTAATCAATTATAATTCTCAATTTAGACTATGCCTATTTGTGAATTTTTCACTAAGTAAAGGCGAAATTGTAAAGAAAGAGTTTATAGGGGCATATTTGTTAATTATGATACTTTGTATGGTTCAATTAATAAATATGATAAATGAAAATATTATTTAATATTTATTTATAGTTATTAAATAGTTAGAATTGGCATTTAAATGGTTGAATTATAAAATTGGCATTTTTGAGAAAATCAGATGCAGAAAAGGTAAAACTGCAAAATTGCAAAAAGTGAGGCCCAAATCCACTAGTATAGGGCCGGCCACTTTTGTAGGGTTTTTCCCTATGATATTTTCATTATTTTAATGCCAAATAATTCAAGCCTAACCCTAGTGGAATGCTATAAATAGATAGTGAAGGCTTCAGGAAAAACACACTTTTCTTCTGACACTTCTGGTTCAGAAAAAACTGAGCCTTCTCTCTCCCTATCTGGCTGACCACTCCCTCTCTTCTTTTCTTCTTCAATATTTCAAAAGTCTTAGTGTATGAGTAGTGCCCACACACAGCAAGTGATACCTCAATCATAGTGAGGAAGATCGCGAAGAAAGACTTTCAGCAAGAAGGAGGTTTCAGCATCAAAGATTCAGAGAAAGAGATCCAGGTTCAGATCTTGATAATACTCTGCTACAGAAAGGATACAAGGGTTAGAGATCTGAACGGAAGGAGTCATTTAATTCTGCTGCATCCAATGTAAGGTTTCTTTAACTTTATCTGTGTTTATTTCATCGTTTTAGAAAGTTCATATTTAGGGTGTTAATCAACATACTTGTGAGTAGATCTAAGATCCTAGTAAAATAAATTGGAACAATATGTCCATAAAAGGTTGGGGAGAACTAAGCTTTGGGAAGAGTCAAGGTTGGAGCCGAAACTTGGAGTGCGAAGTTAGGAGCAATCACAAAAGGAGTAGGAGTTAGAGGGACTCAAAAAGCTTTTATATAGGCATCCTCAATGTTGATGATGCCTTGGGCCTTCCCCATAAGCTCACTCCAAGTCTCATCTCTCTTTTTCCACATTTCTCCCCATTGAAGAGAGCAAACAACTAATCCAGATTGGAGGGCCATCAATTTCATGTGATCACTAACCTTGGTCTTGGCGGACAGCTCCTTCATCCTTTGAATAAAAGCGTTCAAGCTTTCATGTTGTTGTTTAATGTTGGTAAGAGAACCAACTTCCATGTCCTTATTACGCGTAACAATGAACTGTTTGTGGAAAGCTGACTGTAGATCTTTCAAACTATCAATCGATCCTAGATCTAATCGTTTCCACTAATCCTGTGCAGAGTTAGTCAACGTCAAGGAAAAACATAAGCATTTGGCGTCGTCACTGACCCGAGCAATTTGCATCATCTTGTTGTACTTTTTCAAATGCGCTTGCGAATCAGTTCTTCCCACGTACAACTCAATGTGGGGCATTTTGAAGTTTTCTAGAAGTGGAGTTTCCGCGATCATCCTTTAACAAGGTTCTAGATTTCCATCTTTGGAATTGGATAGTGCTTTACTTTGTTTCTTGACCAACTTGGTTAGAGCAGCTATCTGCTCCTCAAATCTCTTTGTGTCACTCTCGAGGATATCACGTCCCTCATCTTATCACTCAAGTGGTTTCTAAGGTCATCCCCATGCGACCTTGCTTTTTCACCTTAATACTTTTCGTACTTGGCGTCTAATTGCTATTAGAGGTCTGCAGTGGACCAGCTGTCCTTATAATTCACCACGATTGTCCTTCCATCCTGATTGACTAAATCACTAGGGTGGTTCCTTCGCGTTTTAGGCTTAGGTACCTTTGCACTTTGTCCCCGTGGCACAGTTTTGCCTCTAGGATTAGAAGGGCATCCAAGCTTAAAAGCACCGGTGGCCTTCTGCTCCTTGAGGGCTGGCGGGCTAGATTCGTGTCCTTTCGAGGAGGCTTAAGAGTGGGTTTATGTGTGGGCTTTCTCACCTTTCCCTTACCTTTATCCTTGCGATGATTCAAGTGTTATACTCAAAATTTGGCTAGTACTTGAGAGGATGACACGTGTAAACCTTGGGGAATACGAATCAACAAATATAATGACAATTATATTAAAAGATATTAAATGGAATAACTCATTAAATACAGAGTCAGTAGGGTATATTTATAACTCGTTGACTGCACAATCTTTAGCGAGGCAAGGATGTACGAACTATTGATTCATATATTGACGAGAAACCATTTCCCGTTAGAGGACCTAACCGTAAGGATGACATCGATAATACATAGCGAGGCATCAACCTCGCAATATGAAGAGAGGTGTTGATGAGGCGGACTGGCTGTTGGAACACTTAGCGTATAATATACATTATACTAACTAAGTGTAACAACTTGAAGGACATGGGTAACAATTAGTGAGACATCCATCTCGCTATAGGAAGGCATATTCTTGGTACCTTAACTAATCAGCTCCAGACATCTTTCAATGAGCTCCACTGCTCTATCATGTCAGCTCTCTCAGAGAGAAGCTAACATTCAAATGATGTTGGCTACTGAAGTTCATCTTGGCACCAAGAATTGCGATTTACAGATGGAGCGTTATGTCTTCAAGCTCATGAAGATATTGGAAATGCTTCAGCTCGCTGCTAGGGTCATTGTTAAACTAAGTTGTTCAAGTACCAAGCGAGATGCCCCGGTGAGATACACTTTGCAGCGTATCTAAATCCTCATCATCGTTGACCCATTAAAAGTAGTTTAAATCACAGATGTATGATTTTCAAATAATAACTACATTCATTTACGTGGAGCGTAATTAAGGCCCACAATTTTAGAAAAATATTGTTGTGGGATTCGAATTTGAATGTAATCAACTGCCAGCCTATGTTACTATAAATAGGGGCAGAGTATACAGAAAAAGGGACGGAACATCCTTGAGAGAAAAAAGAATACACTATTTGTGAAGAACCCTAGTTCTATATTAGAAAAGTCCTAATAAGATTGACTCGTGGACTATGTAGAGTTAAATGAAAAACCACGTAAAAAACTTCGTGTCATTTTTACTTTTATTATTCTTTCTTAAATTTCTGATAATTTCTGTGCTAATCCTATCACGAAAGTAGGCTTATTATTGTTAACAAAAATCTGCGTTAACAGTTTGGTGCTTTCATTGAGAGTCTACATGAAAAAACCTCAAAAAAATCCCTCCTAAGTGATAGAAAATTTACTTCATGGCTGATAACAGGGAAAAAGATAACAATCAACTTGAAGAGACTACTCATCATGCTGGAAAAGAGCCGACGGGCTCACGGAGGCCTCCTAATTCTTGGACAACACAATCTACATGGTCAACACGTTTGAGGAGAAGCCAACGTGAAGGTGACCAAAACCCAGAAACTGGGAATGAGGAAACTAATATTGAAGCTGTGGATATGTATATGGGGAGGAGGATGCTTATGATCCCACTAAATACGTAGCACTGGTGGAGTTGGAATATTGCCAACTCAAGCGACATTTGGAGGGCGCAAACCAACGAAATGCTGAGTTGGAACGGGAGGCAGCTGAAGCCAGGGCGGCTCAAGAAGACAATGCTCAAAACCAACCTAATCTTGGAGTAAGGAGGCCACGAGGCAGACCTCACGGCTCACGAACCAGGAGGCAGGAGACAGCTCAGGGGTACCCTCAGAACGCTTAGAAAGAACAACCTTAGGAAATTTAGGATGCCCCTGAAGATGAGCAACCGAATGACTAGGCACATAATTAAGAAGTGCCTCGGAGACCCTGGGTATTAACAACCTAGGGGAATGGAAATCGTGATTTACCAAAATCTTATTGTAGGAATGCGAGCAGGAGGCAACCTCAGACTAGGGAATAGGAAATCCCTCGTGGCAACGAGAGAGATCCTGGAACTTAATCTAGGGCAGGTGGGTTGCCACCGAGACACTGTCAATGTCCTTCTGAAACTAATAGAGAAAGGGCACATACAAATCCTAGCAGAAGGCATGTATCAACGCGTTCCTAAAAGAGAAGGTCGGTACGTGACGAGGCAAGTTCTTGCTCGGGACGTATAAGGACCCATAGTCGATATACGCGAGGAGGGGATAGAACTCATTGTAGTACTGATCGAGAGAGTACGGGCACAACTAGAACAGAAAGTTACTCGAGGACGAGGTTTGTAAGCAACTATGATCCATAACCGCCAGATCTTCGTAATCAACTAAATCGGAAGAAGCCTGACTTACGCTAAAAACTCGATCAAAAGCAATCCTATCCAATTCTGAATCATCGAGTTGGAGGACAAGTTCACGAGATACCAAGATGGGGAATTCGGGAAACTACCTGGTTAAGACTCGGACGTGGAGCCGGAGCCTTTCCACCCAGAAATTATGACCATTGAATTCCCCTAGGGATTCAAAAACCCCCACGTCTCGTCATACGATGGGACTACAGATCTTGTTGCTCACCTCAACAATTTTAACACAATCATGCGACTTAGCAATGTTACGAATAATTTGCATTTTATTTTATTCCCTACCTCACTTGTTGGGGCAGCGAGCAGCTGGTTTAACAGATTCACCCTCCACTCGACTACCTCTTGGGAACAGCTGTCTAAAGACTTTAAGAAATAGTTCCAGGCAACAAGGGATAGGCGACCTGAAGCGTCTTCCCTAACTAACATAGAATAGCAGCCAAGCGAGACACTTAAGGCCTATTTAAGTCATTTCAGCATAGCTACTGCGAGGGTTAGAAACTTGAATGACAGTATCTAGCTTACCGCTCTCCAAGCAGGGATCACGACTGACCTCTCAACTGCTGGAGGCGAGCTGTGGGATGACTTGCAGGGTTGCTCAGTGAAAAGCATCAACGAGTTCAATGAGAGGGCTCAGGTGTTTGTTCGAAAAGAGGAAGCGAGGAAAGCAATAGAGTTGTTAAAGACTGGCTCGAGAGATAAACCCAACACTTCTCGACAAGCACCATCTCGACAAAGGATGACAATCTAGGAGGCTCTAAGAGGAAAGATGGCTCTAAGGAATTAGCTAAAGACAAGGAAAAATAGAAGAAGCACGAAAAGTACGTTCCAATCTACACTATTTATACCGAGGTTAATGAAACTCGGGAAAATATCTATCTCGCACATGAGCACAGGGTCACATTCCATAAACCTGAGCCCGTGAGGCATGCGAGACATAAAAGAGATGCAAAAATTTTTTGTAAGTATCACAAGGACATTGGGCATACGACAGAAGAATGTCGTCATTTGAAAGACGAGATAGAAAGCCTTATCACGCGGGTTACTTCTGGCAATATATGAAACCACAAGGTGATGGACATAATTAGCCAAATCTGCCCATTAACCCAGGCAACCAGGGACTACAAACTCCTCCCCTTGAAGGAGAGGACATTCTAGTTATCTCGGGAGGGCCACATCTCATTGGAGAATATAACAATGACCAGAAGAGATAAGTAAGGGAAGTTAAGAATGAGCAGTCAGTTTTTGCTCCAAAATCTTCTAAGAAACACAAGACTGAGGAACTGCTAATTGTGTTATCAAAGGAAAATATGAAGCATGTGAGATATGTTGGAATTATTTTACCAGGATCTTAGATCTACTCACAAGTATGTTTATTAACACCCTAAATATGAACTTTCTAAAACGATGAAATAAACACGTATAAAGTTTAAGAAACCTTACATGGGTGCAGCATAATTAAATGACTCCTTCCGTTCCGATCTGTAACCCTTGTATCCTTTCTGTAGCAAAGTCTTATCAAGATCTGAACCTGGATCTCTTTCTCTGAATCTTTGATGCTGAAACTCCTTTGCTGATGATCTTTCTTCACGATCTTCCTCACTATGATTGAGGTATTGCTTGCTGTGTGTGGGCACTACTCTTATCACTAAGGGAATTTCAAAATATGAAGGAAGAAGAGAGAGAGAGGGTGGTGGCCAAGGTAGAGAGAGAAGGCTCAGTTTTTTCTGATTCAGAAGTGTAATTTTCCTAAAGCCTTCACTACCTATTTATAGCATTCCACTAGGGTTAGGTTTGAATTATTTGGCATTAAAATAATGAAAATATCAGTTTAAAATGCCTACAAAAGTGGCCGGCCATGGCTTAATGGGTTTGGGCCTTGCTTTTTGTAATTTTGCAATTTTAACACTTTTGTATCTGATTTTCTCAAAAACGCAAATTTCCTAATTCAACCATTTAAATGCCAATTCTAACTATTTAATACATATAAATAATTATTAAATAATATTGTCATTTATCATATTTATTAATTGAACCATACAAAGTATCATAATTAACAAATATGCCCCTAACAACTCTTTCTTTACAATTTCGCCCTTACTTAGTGAAAATTTCACAAATAGACATAGTCTAATTTGAGAATTATAATTGATTAATCAAAACAAATTACATGAGTCTTACAAACAATATTATCTCAACTAGTGCGGGGACCATGGGTCTATATAAACGAGCTTCCAATAAGTAGATCAAGAATTTATCACTACAATTCACTAACTTATTAATTCTTCATTGAATCCACGCATAGAACTTAGAATTGCACTCTTAGTATATAGAATGCTCTATATGTTCCACCATATAGACGCATCATTATTTATCCATTGTTATAATCCTAATTTGATCAATGATCCTCTATATGAATGATCTACACTGTAAAGGGATTAGATTACCGTTACACCCTACTATGTATTTTATCCTTAAAACACTTGACCCCGTATAAATGATATTTCAGCTTATGTGAAATGAGTACTCCACCATTTATGTTCGTTTGGTCAAGCTCGAAGGAGATCATCCTTTGCTTACTATTCGCCAGATAGAAGCTATAGATTCCATGTTTATGTTAGTGCTCCCACTCAATTGCACTACCGTGTTCCCAAAATGTACGTATCACCCTGACCTAAAAGTAGGCTTAACTAACAAATCAAAGAACACGAATAGCCTCTCGAGATTGAGTCTAATCATATTAGGATTAAGATCATTTGATCTAGGATCAACTAGGCGATATTGACTCGAATAGATTTTACGGTAAGTTTAATTAAATCTAAGTCAAAGTTCAATATCAGTCCCTTCCGATGCATACTCCATGCATCCAACCTGAGCTTTACTTTAACCAATGCTCTGGAAAGAACATAGCATTTCTCCAAATGCAAGTAAGCTCTTGTTGTAGATTATCATATCAGTAAAACCCTGTGTCTGATAAATCTAGGAAACTTTATTCACATAGTCATGTTTACTTTCCAATGTGATGACAACAGAATAAACAGGATCAAGTATGTGAAAAGGATTTAAGATGAATTTATAAATCAAATAGACAAGCAATTGATAAAGTGAACCAAAACATACACAAATGAATGAAAAATAGTTCTGTTACTTTATTGATGTTGAATAAAATAGATTACATTGAAATTGAGTTTTATTTAGGGAATAAAACCCAACAAACTCCCACTTGCACTAATATAAAACTAATCAGTACATATCAATTAATCCTAAATTCTGACGGTGCTTTTCAAAGGCTGTCACGGCCAGGACTTTGGTAAATTGATCAGCTAGGTTGTCCTCTGTGTCAACTTTCTCAACTAGTACATCCCCTCTTGCCGCGTATTCTTTGATAATGTGATATTTCCTTTCAATGTGTTTGCTTCTCTTGTGGCTTCGAGGTTCTTTACTGTTTGCTATTGCTCCATTTTTATCACAAAGTAAGAACAGAGGCTTTTCCATTCTAGGAACGACACCTATACAGGTGAAGAACTTTCTTAGCCAGACAAGTTCTTTAGCAGCTTCGATTGCAGCTATGTATTCAGCTTCCATAGTTGAGTCTGATATCGCAGTTTGTTTAGCACTTCTCCAAACCACTGCTCCACCCCCAAGAGTAAACACCATCCAAGATGTAGATTTGCTGTCTTCAAGACTTGCCTGGAAATCTGAATCAGTGTAGCCTATGGGATTTAAAGCACCACCCTTGTAGACTAACACAAGATTCCTTGTACTCTTCAAGTATTTCAGAATATACTTAACTGCATTCCAATGTTCATGTCCTGGATTAGACTGATACCTGCTCACGATTCCCACTGAATAGAAGATGTCAGGTCTAGTGCATAGCATTGCATACATTAGACTTCCAACTACAGAGGCATAGGGAATTTTCGCCATGTCCTCTATCTCTTGAGGATCAGTCAGAGACTGTTCCTTAGATAGAAGAATACCATATCTAGAAGGCATGTTTGCCCCATTGGTGTTGTTCATGGAGAATCTCTCTAAGACTTTTTCTATATAGGTTGTTTGAGAGAGAGCAAGAGATCTGTTCTTCCGGTTTCTAATAATCTGAATACCAAGAACATAAGCTGCTTCACCCAAATCTTTCATATCGAATTGAGTGTTGAGCCATTCCTTGACGTGAGTCATTTTCTTGACATTATTTCCAATAATCAAAATGTCATCAACATAAAGGACCAGGAATACTACTATTTGGTCTTCCTTGAGTTGGTAAACACAAGGTTCATCTTCATTCTGAAGAAAGCCATAGGTCTTGATGATTTCATCAAACCTTTTGTTCCATGAGCGTGAAGCTTGCTTAACTCCATAGATAGACCTATTTAATTTGCAAACTTTCTTTTCCTGCCCAGGAAGAACATAACCTTCTAGTTGCTCCATATAGATGGTTTCTTCAAGAACCCCATTAAGGAAGGCAGTCTTGACATCCATTTGCCAGATTTCATAATCGAAAGCAGCAGCTATGGAGAGAAGAATTTGGATGGATTTGAGCATGACAACAGGACTAAAAGTTTCCTCATAGTCCACGCCTTCTCTTTGGGTATAACCCTTGGCTACAAGTCTAGCTTTAAAAGTTTCGACTTCGCCTCCAGCTCCTCTTTTCTTCTTGTAAACCCACTTGCATCCTATTGGATGATAGTCGTCAGGTGCGTCTACATATTCCTAGACTTTGTTCTTTTTCATGGAATCCATTTCTAAATCCATGCCGGCCGACCATCGTTTCC
Organism: Cannabis sativa; assembly: GCF_029168945.1. NCBI lineage: Eukaryota > Viridiplantae > Streptophyta > Magnoliopsida > Rosales > Cannabaceae > Cannabis > Cannabis sativa. The sequence continues at coordinate 38,069,431 of NC_083606.1, read as the reverse complement.
GTTTCGGACTAGCCATTGCCTGTTTATAGGTTAATGGATCGTCATCAATACTGTCACCCACGATCATATTGATTTCACCATCCAAGCCATAACGAGCAGGTTTTGTTGAAACCCTCCCACTACGACGAGGTGCGGTGATCTTCTGAACAGAAACTTTAGTAGTAGATTTCTCAGTTTGTTCAACTGAGGGAGTGGGATTGTCTTCTTCACGAGTGGAAGAGGACGGAACATTGGAAGGACTTATATCTGATAGCAATTCCTCTAGAACAACTTTACTTTTCGGTTTGTAGTCTTTAATATAGTTTTCTTCAAGGAAAGTAACATTTGTAGAAACAAACACTTTGTTATCCTTGTGACTATAAAATAGTCCACCCCAAGTCTCTTTAGAATTTCTGACAAACATGCATACTGCGGTACGTGATTCAAGTTTGCCTTCTTTCTTTCTTAAGACATGAGCAGGGCACCCCCAAATTCTGTAATGGCGTAAACTAGGTGTACGACCATTCCAAAGTTCGACGGGTGTCTTAGGGACTGTTTTAGATGGAACAACATTTAGAATATCATTTGGCATCTGAGTAACATATCCCCAGAAAGACGTAGACAGAGTTGAATAACTTAGCATAGACCTAACCATTTCCAAAAGAGTGCAATTTCTTCTTTCTGCAACTCCATTTTGTTGTGGAGTGCTTTGGGCAGTGTATTGGGATTCAATTCCAAGTTCAATTAAATGATCTTTGAACTGCATATCCATATATTCTCCACCGCTATCTGTTCGCAAGATCTTTAATGATTTACCTAATTGGTTTTGGGCCAAAGCATGAAACTCCTGAAACTTTTCAAACGTTTCAGACTTCTTTTGCATTAGGTAAAGAAAACTGTATCTAGAGAAATCGTCAATGAAAGTGACAAAATACTCATAACCACTTCGGGGCTTTGACATTCAAAGGTCCGCAGACATCGGAATGCACTAACCCTAGAGGGATTTTGGCACGCTCTCCCTTTGTAGAGAAAGAACGTTTAGTCATTTTTCCTTCTAGGCAGGACTCGCATACTTGCAGTTCACCTAAGACAACATTTTTCAATGGACCGTCTTTGGTGAGCCTATTGAGTCTATCAAAGCCTATATGACCTAAACGTAAATGCCATAGATAAGTTTGATCATCATTATCAATCTCTTTTCTTTTGAGGTTTCTAGGTCTAGCTACATTGAAAAGTTCACTATTTAGTGAGATTTGAGTATTCGGTCTTAAAACATAAAGCCCTTGTTCCATTGTAGCAACACATATTGGAAATCTATTACGAGAAATTGAACAATTTGTACTCGAAAAATTCAATATATAAGATTGTGTTTGCAAACATGAGACACTAATCAAGTTTCTACTAAAGTTTGGAATAAATAAAACATTTTCTAAAATTAAAAAACTTTGTTGAAACTTGATGCGGGCTTTTCCTCTAGCTTTGACCGATACTAATTCGCCATTGCCAACTTTAAGCTTTAACTCTCCTGGAAGCAGATTTTCCCAAGTTTCAAGCAACTGTAGTGAAGAACATACGTGGTTAGTAGACCCAGAATCAACAATCCAGACGGATTTGTCGTTCTCTAAAACACATGATTCAAAGACAATAGCATTACCTTCGTTTGAATTGTTTAGAAGCCTGGGACATCGTTCTTCATGATGTCCCTTTTCATTACAATTCGAACATAGAAGATTATGTCTGATAATTGTACTTGAAGAAGCAACTTTGCTAGATCCTTCATACCTAGTCCTTTTCCTCTGATTATGAATTGCAAACCCAGAGGGACCTATTGCAATCAGATTCTGTTCATGGGCTCGTAATTCTGCTTCGAGCTTGTCCATGTCGGAGGAGTTAGAATTGTTAATCATGTAAGATATAACAAATTCATTATACTCCGGAGGAAGACTATTAAGGATGAGTTGGACCCATTGTTCTCTTGATAAATCAATTCCTAGTAGATTTGCCTTTTGGAACTTCAGATTCATCATCAACAGATGCGAATTTATGCAACTACCAGGATGCATTTTCACACTATAGAGTTCTTTTGCTAAGATATTAACTAGGAGAGGATCGGGGTGAGGGTTATTCATAATGACACTACAACACATCAATAAAACAGAAGTAAGGTTTTGGCTCATAAATTCATACACAGTTCAGAAAATAACAAGTAATGACATATGTTAAAGAAATACTAAATCTAACATAGTTTATCTTCCAAGGTATTTCAACAAACTGATACAGTGTCCCGTTTAGGCGAGAGTCAAAGCATCATCCATTGAATAGAGTTGTCAACTCATGTAAAATGATAACCATTCTAGCAACCTTTTATTCGATCAAGATTGGAATTCAGCGTTGTCCCGTTTAGGCGAGAGTCAAGGTAATTCTATCTTATGAGCTTCCACCATTGTTTCATAATTTGCAAGTCAAGTATGGTCGCCACCATTAGGGTGATCTATACCATACAAAACACCTACAAACTACTTATCTTTTGAGATTAAACGATGCAAAATTGTTAATGAACGTTCCTCCATTAGGGAGGATTACTCACTAAAACAAACGCGGTGTAAAACCAACAATGGAGATCGAATGTCTCTTGATTAAAAGCTCATTATTTAAAAATAATATATGTATTTTGTATAATCATTTTATTCGATATTATAATAATGAAAAATGACAAACTAAAGTTGGTTTAAATAAAAAATCAACTTTAATTAATTTTCAATTATTATTTAATTCGAAAAATAAATTCGAATAAATATCGAACAAGTTCCATAATATAATAATGAAAAATTACAAATCAAAGTTGGTTTAAATAAAAAAAATAAACTTTAATTAAATTTCAATTATTATTTAAATTCGAAAAATAAATTCGAATTAAAATGGAACAAATTTGAAAATATCTTGTTTAAGTTGTTTTAGAATAATCTAAAAAATCAACTTAAATATCTTTCAAATTAGATTTAAGTAAATTAAAATTAAGTTGTAACCACTTAATTTGAAGATATTCCATTTTAAGTTAATATTCGAAAAGATATTAACCTAAAAAATATCTATAATATTCCATTTTAAGTTAATATTCGAAAAGATATTAACTTAAAAAATATCTAAAGAATCTTAATAACCAATGCCTAAAATTCCTCAACTTAATTTTGAAATTTTAAATCCAAAAGATATTCAGATTTAAGTTGGTTAGTTGTAGATAACTAAATATCAACTTAAATAGGAATATTTAATGAAAAATTTAAATTATGCTTCAGAAAGAATCTAGATGGTTATAGTTCTATATTTAATTAAATACAAGAAAATACATATAGTTTAGCTTAGAATATAAAATTCTTTAAACTATGGTTTTCTTAAATTAATTTCAAAATAAATGAAATTAATTATGTTGCTAATCAATTTTATTAGGTTAAACTAGTGTAATTAACCGAGTACAGTTATTCAAATCAGGCAAATGGGCCTTCACAATTGGGGTGGTTCATGTGAGGGGGTGGTGGGTTCAGTATGTCGTACCCACTTCTATGGCTCCCAACTCTCACACAAGGCCCAAAAGAGAGGAATTCAACCTTAAAATGAACAACTGTTATTAATTGAATAGGCCCAATAACTAAATGGGCCTAAATAAAATCTATCAAGAACTATGACATTTTATTTAGCAACAACAACCTATATGCATCTATAATGAAATTAAACACATAAGCTCACACAGGCACACTTTGGATGGGTCCTATCATGTTGCTAGGTCATACACAGATGAAAGAAGATTGTAAATATACCTATTACAAATTATTTACTTGACCAAGGGAGCCATCAGATCATTAGATCTGGCAGAAAGTAACCATGGCTATTTGCAATCAAGTAATAATAGGTTTTGATAACTTACAAACAAGCTAAAACACATACTCCTGCAACAAGGTTAGTTGGATAGTTAGATGTAGGATTTATTTAATTTTAAATAAATAAATAATTTCGAAATAATTAATTAAATAAAAAAAACTTCGAAAATTTAAAAAAAAAATTGAAAAAGTTTCGAAATAAAAAAAATTTAAATTTAAAATTAAACCTACAATTTTAAAAAATTAGGTTTCAACCGACCTAAATATCATTTCAAAATTTGCTAACTACTTTTAAAATTTAAATGTTATTTTATAAATAAAAATTAAATAAAAAATTAAAAAAGATAAATGAATATCTTTTTCAGATTTTAAATGTAATTCAAATAAATAAAATAACAAAATTTAAAAGTTAGCAAAATATCTTACATCTATTTAAAATTACATGATTATAGTTATCTTATTTTAAATTTAAATAAGGTCAAATTATTTAAAAAAAAAGATTTAATTTAAAATATTTAAAATCTGGCCTTAAATTTAAAAATAAGATAAGATATAATCAAATTTAAAAATAAGATAGATTATTAAGCAAAAAAAAGATAGATACTAACTATTTTTAAATTCAAATTAGACTAATATCATGAATCAAATTTAAAAAATATTAAATTAATTCATTATGATAATTAGAGTTGAATTAGGAATAGTAATATTATATATAAAGAACTACACAAAAATCGGAAGTTAATTCCATGAAAAAGCATGAAAAAACGAAGAAAAACGAAAAAAATTGCAAGCTGTACGGACGGGATGCAGTGCATACCCGTCCGCGCGCGTATGCAGGGTACTGGGCCGAGTTTGGTCGGCGGATGCATGTCGCGCATGATTTCCGCGCGCGTAGGTGGATTTCAGCACAACCCCAATTTTTTCGAATTAAATCGAAATTGAGTTCTGTAAAAAAGTAACTTGCTTAATTTTTTCCATACTATCCAATAAAAATAATTCCAGAAATAGATATTCAATTATTTTTCACGAAAATTCACAAACACCAATCAATCATCAAATAACACTCAATACAACATGATACCATCCAAAAAACATCAAACAATCGTTTTAAAGTCCAAATTTCTTGCAAGCAAATCAATTACCATGGCTCTAAGGCCAGTTGTTGGAATTATTTTACCAGGATCTTAGATCTACTCACAAGTATGTTTATTAACACCCTAAATATGAACTTTCTAAAACGATGAAATAAACACGTATAAAGTTTAAGAAACCTTACATTGGGTGCAGCGGAATTAAATGACTCCTTCCGTTCAGATCTCTAACCCTTGTATCCTTTCTGTAGCGGAGTATTATCAAGATCTGAACCTAGATCTCTTTCTCTGAATCTTTGATGCTGAAACTCCTTTGCTGATGATCTTTCTTCACGATCTTCTTCACTATGATTGAGGTATTGCTTGCTGTGTGTGGGCACTACTAATCACTAAGGGAATTTCGAAATATGAAGGAAGAAGAGAGAGAGAGGGTGGCAGCAAAGGTAGAGAGAGAAGGCTCAGTTTTTACTGATTCAGAAGTGTAATTTTCCTGAAGCCTTCACTACCTATTCATAGCATTCCACTAGGGTTAGGTTTGAATTATTTGGCATTAAAATAATGAAAATATCAGTTTAAAATGCCTACAAAAGTGGTCGGCCATGGCTTATTGGGTTTGGGCCTTGCTTTTTGCAATTTTGCAATTTTAACACTTTTGTATTTGATTTTCTTAAAAACGCAAATTTCCTAATTCAACCATTTAAATGCCAATTCTAACTATTTAATACCTATAGATAATTATTAAATAATATTGTCATTTATCATATTTATTAATTGAACCATACAAAGTATCATAATTAACAAATATGTCCCTAACAACTCTTTCTTTACAATTTCGCCCTTACTTAGTGAAAATTTCACAAATAGACATAGTCTAAATTGAGAATTATAATTGATTAATCAAAACCAATTACATGAGTCTTACAAACAATATTATCTCAACTAGTGCGGGGACCATGGGTCTATATAACCGAGCTTCCAATAAGTAGATGAAGAATTTATCACTAAAATTCACTAACTTATTAATTCTTCGTTGAATCCACGCATAGAACTTAGAATTGAACTCTCAGTATATAGAATGCTCTATATGTTCCACCATATAGACGCATCATTAGTTATCCATTGTTATAATCCTAATTTGATCAATGATCCTCTATATGAATGATCTACACTGTAAAGGGATTAGATTACCGTTACACCCTACTATGTATTTTATCCTTAAAACACTTGACCCCGTATAAATGATATTTCAGCTTATGTGAAATGAGTACTCCACCATTTATGTTTGTTTGGTCAAGCTCAAAGGAGATCATCATTTGCTTACTATTCGCCAGATAGAAGCTATAGATTCCATGTTTATGTTAGCGCTCCCACTCATTTGCACTATCGTGTTCCCAAAATGTACGTATCACCCTGACCTAAAAGTAGGCTTAACTAACAAATCAAAGAACACGAATAGCCTTTCAAGATTGATCCTAATCATAACAGGATTAAGAACATTTGATCTAGGATCAACTTAGCGATATTGACTTGAATAGATTTTACAGTAAGTTTAATTAAATCTAAGTCAGAGTTCAATATTGGTCCCTTCCGATGCATTGTAACACCCTAACTACCATAGGCGTATTACGTGATTTTCAAACATACTGTTCAGCTCGTTGCTAATCAACGAGGTTTATGGAAAAACGTGATTAATTAAAATTTTGCTTTTTAATTAAACTTATAAAACAGTATTACAAAAAGACTCGGGATCCCGATTATAAAAAATATTTACAAAAGATTTAACTGTTTAACTGATACATAAAATAAATGTCGTCTAACGACCAGTTACAAAATCAGCCTCGCTGTCCCGATGATCGTACGCTCCAGGCCTAACCGCCCCGACATGTACAATCTCATAAGCTCGCTCACGGTCCATCAGCTATGGCCTTGCCATTACCTACACATCAACGTAGAACTGTGAGTCGACAGACTCAGTAAGAAATGCATAATAATACTCATACATAATTCTAACTGCCGTGTCCAACACGATACTGAGTCCCGCTACTGCCATGTCCAACATGGTACTGAGCCACTATTGCCATGTCCAACATGGTACTGAGTTCTGAACGTTCATAGGGACGGTACTATTGACACGTAACAACCTGATCGGTCGAACCGGTCATACTCATTTCTTGGTCATACTCCGGCTGTACCGACGTGTTACTATATCCTCTGATCGGTCGAACCGGTCATACTCCCATTGCTGGTCATACTCCGGCTGTACCGACGGGATACGTCAATAGTACGGAACCACCAACCAAGTGTCGGCTGATCGGTCAAACCCGGTCATACTCATTCTTGGTCATACTCCAGCCTGTACCGACGTGACAGGGTTGGATGGTTCGAAGCCAACATACATATCTAATGTAATCTAACAGGCTTCCTACATCAACGGTAAACATGTAATCTACATATGCATACTGTTATACTAATCTTACCTGGATTCCGATTTCAGGTTTGCCGGTCAACCTGACTGGCACTGAAGCTGAGCGGCGGATTACTGGCTCCTAAACCATAAAAATCACAACGCTATAAATGACACGCTAAATCACTTCCCGGGGACTAAAACTAGGAACTAAAAGTTTCCCTATCGATAAAAAGCATGGCAATACCCCTAAAAACATAAAAACGAGGAAAACTAGGGTTTCTGAAAATTCCCCAACCGGTAGACCGGTTGCCCAAACGGAATTCGGTTTTGGGAATTCGGACACCCATCCGGAATTCCGGTTGCACAACCGGAATTCCGGTTCCTCGCAGGAATTTTTCAAAAATTCCTAACTCAACCAAATCAAACCCAATTGGTTCCAAACCTTCCAGACCTGCTCTAAATACCCCAAAGAACAAATCTAAGGCATCAAACTAACCCAGAATTCACAGATGCACAAAATGCCATTAAATCTCAAGCTTTGAGTGCTAAACTCAAACTTGAGCAATTCCCACAAACATGCATTCAAACCTAGTTAATTCTACTCAAATATGCATGAATAAGCCTCTAAAATCAAGTAAAATCATACACAACAACCCAGTAACAGATTCACAATATTTTCACCAAAAATCATAACTTTGTATAGAAACTTAAAGCTAGCACAACCTATCTAACATGCTTTCAAAATCACTTAATTAACTTCAATTAGACATGCTTTACACTTCAGAAATCAACAACAAAACACAGCAATAACCACAGCCACAAGAAGCATGCATATACTCAAAATTTCACCATTTTTTTCATAATTTCAAAGAAGAAAATCAATAGAAGCTAACCTAGCTTGAAGAATGCTTAGATAGGATGAGAGTTTGCTTGGAAATCAAAGAGAAAATCAGCTTCATGCACCCTAATGCCTCAGCCGAAATAGAGAGAAGAGTTGAGAGAATTTTCTTTTTCAAAGCTTTTTTTCTAATTTTTGCTAAGTGTAGAAAATGAAAAGAGTAAATGAATAAAGCCACTTAAACCATTATTTCAGCCACTAATTAAAATAAAATAACCATTTAAATTCATTTAATAAACTCACATAAGACAAAGCATTAATGGGGCAAAAAGACCAATTTGCCCCTCCACCATAAAATCACATAAGTCATACTAAAGGGGTATTTTGGGAAATTCTAAATTCCCGGCCATTCCCGACATTCCCAATGTCTAAAACCCGTCCCCAAACTACTAACATACTAAGTTGTGATTTCTACTGAGCCAAACGCCGAGTTCCAAAATACCGGGCACCGGAAATGCAAAATATGAAAAACTACTGAATAACATAACCATGCATTTCTGAAATCCATAAATAACAGTATAATAAATTATTAAATAGCTATAAATAATTTCATAATTAATCATAAACAACTGATAATTTCCAAATTAACTAAGCGGGCTTTACAACTATCCCCCCCTTAAAAGGATTTCGTCCCCGAAATCTAACCTGAATAACTCTGGATATTGAGCTCTCATATCTGTCTCTAGCTCCCAGGTGGCTTCTTCCACCTTACTGTTTCTCCAGAGAACTTTGACCAATGCTATGGTCTTATTCCGAAGGACTTTATCCTTTCTATCCAGGATCTGCACTGGTTGTTCCTCATATGTCATATCTGGCTGTAGCTGAAGGCTCTCATAACTGAGTATATGAGAGGGGTCTGAAACGTATTTTCTCAACATCGAGACATGGAATACGTTGTGCACTGCTGACAAGGCTGGAGGCAATGCTAACCGATATGCCACTTGACCTATCTTCTCGAGAATCTCGAAGGGTCCTGTAAATCTAGGGCATAACTTGCCTCTTTTCCCGAAACGTTTAATCCCCTTCATCGGAGATACCCGTAAAAACACATGTTCCCATACTTGGAACTCAACATCTCTGCCTTTCGGATCTGCGTAACTCTTCTGTCTACTCTGTGAGGTAAGCATTCTAGCTTTTATCTTTTCTATCGCCTCATTGGTCCGCTGAACTGACTCTGGACCTAGGTATTTCCTCTCCCCTGTCTCATCCCAGTGGATAGGGGATCTTCATTTCTTACCGTACAACAGTTCATAGGGAGCCATCCCTATCGTACTCTGATAACTGTTGTTGTACGCAAATTCTATCAACGGTAGATATTTATTCCATGAGCCTTCAAAGTCCATAACACAGGCTCTCAACATGTCCTCCAATATCTGAATTGTCCTTTCGGACTGACCATCTGTCTGAGGATGGAATGCTGTACTGAATTTTAGCTTTGTACCCATTGCCCGTTGCAAACTTTGCCAAAATTTGGAGGTGAACTTCGGATCCCTGTCCGAAACTATAGACTTCGGTACCCCGTGAAGTCTCACTATCTCTCTGACGTACAGTTCTGCCAACTGATCCACTGAAAATGTTGTTCTAACCGGCAGAAAATGAGCAGATTTCGTAAATCGATCCACCACTACCCAGATGGAATCATATAAACCCGTGGTCCTAGGTAATCCGACCACAAAATCCATCGTAATATCTTCCCATTTCCATTCTGGTAGGGTTAGAGGCTGCAACAACCCTGCTGGTCTCTAATGTTCAGCCTTAATCTGCTGACAAGTGAGGCATCTCGATACGAATTCTACCAAATTCTTCTTCATACCGCTCCACCAGAAGTACGGTTTCAAATCTTGGTACATCTTAGTGGTGCCGGGATGTAGAGAATATGGGGTAGAATGAGCCTCCTCAAAGATCTCATTTCTAAGTTCCATACTGTTCGGAACACAAACTCTGGCTTTATACAAAAGCATCCCACTGTCTGACACTGAAAAGTCCTTGGCTTGACCAGCCAACACCTCATCTCGGATCTTCACTAACTCCGGATCTGTCATCTGAGCGACTTTTATTCTTTCCAACAGATCAGATTGCAGCGTCAAGTTGTGAAGCTGACCTACCACAAACTCAATGCTGGATCTAACCATATCCTCTGCTAGCTGAGGTGAGATCTGAACCATACTAGCTACTTGCCTGGGACCCTTTCTGCTCAGGGCATCTGCCACTACATTGGCTTTTCCGGGATGATAGAGGATCTCGCAATCGTAATCCTTCACTAATTCTAACCAACGCCTTTGTCTCATGTTTAAATCCTTCTGAGTAAAGAAATACGTGAGACTTTTATGGTCGGTATAGATCTCATACTTTTCCCCGTAAAGGTAATGCCGCCAAATCTTCAATGCGAAAACCACCGCGGCCAACTCTAGATCATGAGTCGGGTATCGCTGTTCATAATTCTTTAACTGACGGGAAGCATAAGCGATGACCCGATCGGCTTGCATCAATACACACCCCAAACCATGTTTGGATGCGTCGCAGTATACTACGAACTTCTCCTTGTCCGAAGGCAAAGCTAGCACTGGAGCAGTTATCAACCTCTGTTTTAGCTCCTGAAAACTAGATTCGCACTTGTCTGACCAAATAAATCGCTGATTCTTCTTTGTAAGCTCGGTTAGGGGCATTGAAATTTTGGAGAACCCTTCCACGAACCTACGGTAGTATCCAGCTAAACACAAGAAGCTTGTGATCTCTGTCACTGTCTTCGGTCTCGGCCAATCCCTGACGGATTCAATCTTCCCGGGATCCGCCTTGATCCCATCCTTGCTCACAATGTGCCCTAGGAAGGACACTTGAGATAGCCAGAACTCACATTTCTTGAACTTGGCATAAAGCTTATGTTCTCGAAGTCGTTGCAGTACCATCTGAAGATGTAACTCATGCTCCTCTTCTGATTGAGAGTACACGAGGATGTCGTCGATAAACACAATCACACAGATATCGAGGAAATCCTTGAATACTCTATTCATCAGGTCCATGAATGCGGGAGCATTGGTTAGTCCGAATGACATAACCGGAAACTCGTAATGTCCATACAGTGCGGAAGGCGCGTCTTCGGAATGTCCTCCTCTCGGATTCTCAACTGATGATAACCCGAACGGAGATCGATCTTAGGTAATGGATATTTATTCTTCACCGTTAACTTGTTCAACTCCCTGTAGTCGATGCACATCCTCATAGATCCATCCTTCTTCTTGACGAACAAAACCGGGGCTCCCGGGGTGACACACTTGGGCCAAATGAACCCTATGTCGAGCAACCCTTGGAGCTGAATCTTTAATTCCTTAAGTTCGGTGGAGCCATTCTATACGGGGCTTTGGAAACCGGTTCCACACCTGGTGCCAAGTCAATCACGAAATCAATCTCCCGCTGAGATCACCGGGATCCGAGATCCCTGAACTGAACCAACAAATACAAACGGTTCTTCACTTTCCGGTTGGAAGACCACCATCTTCCTTTTACAGTCAATGCTCACCGAATATTTAGATAGGAAATCCATTCCTAAAATAATATCAAATTCGACTAAACTCATCTCTATCAGATCAGCGCTTAACTCTCTACCATCTATCCTGATCGGCATAGGCCTAATCCACCTATTGGAGATAACCAATTCTCTGCCAGGTAATAGGGTTCCAAACCCTGAGTCATATTTGTCACACGGTCTATCCAATTTACTAGAGATTCTAGCAGCCACACAAAAACAACCTTGACCCAAGCACTCACCCGGAGGATGCCTCTCACTAATGAGACACTCCAGTAGGAACAATGGGTCTCAACACTACCCTGACGATCGTCTTGATTACGGTTCCCTCGGAACCTCTTGTTGCCTCGAGCCACGGATGCGGTGGATGATTCCTCTTCCGGTCCATGGCCGAACCACTACCTCCCCCGCCGAAACCCGACGCAGAGGGGTAGGAGCCCCGCCACGATGCAGGTCCTAACTGATTCCACATACATCTAGCTGCGCCCTCAGCTCACCATGCTTTCTTCGCCATCTCAACATAGATGGTCTTATCGTCGGTAGTGATCATAAGGTCATACTTGATCTTTACATTAAGTCCATCGAGATATTTTCTTTCTTACTGAAATCGGTTGGCGCAAATCCCGAGGCTAACCTCGCCAACCGGCTGAGCTGAGTAATATATTCCGTCATGCTCATATTCTCTCGCTGGGTCAGGTGGGCGAACTCTTTCCTATTGGCGCTTCTAACCGCCTCATTGTAGTATTTCGCATTAAAGAGTTCCTGGAACCTTTCCCAGGTCATGGTGGTGACGTCATGGATCTGAGACACCATGTCCCACCATACCAGGGCGTCCTCACAGGCCCGAAACGTGGCGCACACCACTCGTCGTTACGGTGACACCCATGAAATTCGGTATCTTGGTGATCACCGTCGGCCATTGCTCGGCTTTCATCACGTCGGGCCTCCCGGGGAAAACCGGAGGTGCTTGCTTCGGAACCGCTCATACGAGAGGTTCCAATCTATGGGCCGCCACCACTATCTCGGCACAGGCGGCGAGGCAGATGCCACTGGAACTATGGGCACTGGAACTGCAGGAGCACCCTGCTGTCTCAACCTCTGAATCTCGAGGTCTTGTTCTTCGATCCGGGCTTGCATTTCCGCAAACCGTAACTTCCCAATTCTGGGCTTCCTGATTGACTTGGGCAGCCTGCGGCGAGTTAACATCACTCCAACCACGAACCCTGCCCCTGGGACCTCTACCTCGGCCCAAAACACTTGAAGGGAACTGAGCTCCTCAACCTTGATCTGACCGGCGAGATGCCACCGACTCCTAATATTTCGTCTGGCGTCCATCTAGTCTGAACCGCCTCGAAATCCCGAGTTGGCACTTCAGGTCACGATCATCGAGAGCTTACTAATGCCGCTTAATTTGGAAATTAAAAACGAAACGTGCGCCTATTCTACTATCAGGCTACTAACATGCTTCCTAACAGGCTTTTCTTTTTCATAACTGAATAAAATAAACTACTAAAGCAATAAAGGCTTACTGAACCGTGAAACGAGCGAGCCGGTGATGATTGTACATGTCGTGACGATCTTCGGAAGACAACCTGGCGGCTCTGATACCAAATTGTAACACCCTAACTACCATAGGCGAATTACGTGATTTTCAAACATACTGTGCAGCTCGTTGCTAATCAACGAGGTTTATGGAAAAACGTGATTAATTAACATTTTGCTTTTTAATTAAACTTATAAAACAGTATTACAAAAAGACTCGGGATCCCGATTATAAAAAATATTTACAAAAGATTTAACTGTTTAACTGATACATAAAATAAATGTCGTCTAACGACCAGTTACAAAATCAGCCTCGCTGTCCCGATGATCGTACGCTCCAGGCCTAACCGCCCCGACATGTACAATCTCATAAGCTCGCTCACGGTCCATCAGCTATGGCCTTGCCTTTACCTACACATCAACGTAGAACTGTGAGTCGACAGACTCAGTAAGAAAAGCATAATAATACTCATACATAATTCTAACTGCCGTGTCCAACACGATGCGAGTCCCGCTCTTGCCATGTCCAACATGGTGCGAGCCACTATTGCCATGTCCAACATGGTGCCGAGTTACGAACGTTCATAGGGACGGTACTATTGACACGTAACAACACGATCGGTCGAGCCGGTCATACTCATTCTTGGTCATACTCCGGCTGTCCGACGTGTTACTATATCCTCTGATCGGTCGAACCGGTCATACTCATTCTTGGTCATACTCCGGCACTGTACCGACGGGATACGTCAATAGTACGGAACCACCAACCAAGTGTCGGCTGATCGGTCAAGCCGGTCATACTCGCATTCTTGGTCATACTCCGGCTGTCTGCAGACGTGACAGGGTTGGATGGTTCGAAGCCAACATACATATCTAATGTAATCTAACAGGCTTCCTACATCAACGCTAAACATGTAATCTACATATGCATACTGTTATACTAATCTTACCTGGATTCCGATTTCAGGTTTGCGGTCCAACCCGACCGGAACCGAAGCCGAGCGGCGGATCGGCTCCTAAACCATAAAAATCACAACGCTATAAATGACACGCTAAATCACTTCCCGTGGACTAAAACTAGGAACTAAAAGTTTCCCTATCGATAAAAAGCATGGCAATACCCCTAAAAACATAAAAACGATGAAAACTAGGGTTTCTGAAAATTCCCCAACCGGTAGGCCAGGTTGCCCAACGGAATTCCGGTTCGGGAATCTTGGACACCCATCCGGAATTCCGGTTGCACAACCGGAATTAGGTTCTAACAGGAATTTTTCAAAAATTCCTAACTCAACCAAATCAAACCCAATTGGTTCCAAACCTTCCGGACACATGCTCTAAATACCCCAAAGAACAAATCTAAGGCATCAAACTAACCCAGAATTCACAGATACACAAAATGCCATTAAAGCTCAAGCTTTAAGTTCTAAACTCAAACTTGAGCAATTCCCACAAACATGCATTCAAACCTAGTTAATTCTACTCAAATATGCATGAATAAGCCTCTGAAATCAAGTAAAATCATACACAACAACCCAGTAACAGATTCACAATATTTTCACCAAAAATCATAACTTTGTATAGAAACTTAAAGCTAGCACAACCTATCTAACATGCTTTCAAAATCACTTAATTAACTTCAATTAGACATGCTTTACACTTCAGAAATCAACAACAAAACACAGCAATAACCACAGCCACAAGAAGCATGCATATACTCAAAATTTCACCATTTTTTTCATAATTTCAAAGAAGAAAATCAATAGAAGCTAACCTAGCTTGAAGAATGCTTAGATAGGATGAGAGTTTGCTTGGAAATCAAAGAGAAAATCAGCTTCATGCACCCTAATGCCTCAGCCGAAATAGAGAGAAGAGTTGAGAGAATTTTCTTTTTCAAAGCTTTTTCTAATTTTTGCTAAGTGTAGAAAATGAAAAGAGTAAATGAATAAAGCCACTTAAACCATTATTTCAGCCACTAATTAAAATAAAATAACCATTTAAATTCATTTAATAAACTCACATGAGACAAAGCATTAATGGGGCAAAAAGACCAATTTGCCGCTCCACCATAAAATCACATAAGTCATACTAAAGGGGTATTTTGGGAAATTCTAAATTCCCGGCCATTCCCGACATTCCCAATGTCTAAAACCCGTCCCCAAACTACTAACATACTAAGTTGTGATTTCTACTGAGCCAAACGCCGAGTTCCAAAATACCGGGCACCGGAAATGCAAAATATGAAAAACTACTGAATAACATAACCATGCATTTCTGAAATCCATAAATAACAGTATAATAAATTATTAAATAGCTATAAATAATTTCATAATTAATCATAAACAACTGATAATTTCCAAATTAACTAAGCGGGCTTTACAACTATCCCCCCCTTAAAAGGATTTCGTCCCCGAAATCTAACCTGAATAACTCTGGATATTGAGCTCTCATATCTGTCTCTAGCTCCCAGGTGGCTTCTTCCACCTTACTGTTTCTCCAGAGAACTTTGACCAATGCTATGGTCTTATTCCGAAGGACTTTATCCTTTCTATCCAGGATCTGCACTGGTTGTTCCTCATATGTCATATCTGGCTGTAGCTGAAGGCTCTCATAACTGAGTATATGAGAGGGGTCTGAAACGTATTTTCTCAACATCGAGACATGGAATACGTTGTGCACTGCTGACAAGGCTGGAGGCAATGCTAACCGATATGCCACTTGACCTATCTTCTCGAGAATCTCGAAGGGTCCTGTAAATCTAGGGCATAACTTGCCTCTTTTCCCGAAACGTTTAATCCCCTTCATCGGAGATACCCGTAAAAACACATGTTCCCATACTTGGAACTCAACATCTCTGCCTTTCGGATCTGCGTAACTCTTCTGTCTACTCTGTGAGGTAAGCATTCTAGCTTTTATCTTTTCTATCGCCTCATTGGTCCGCTGAACTGACTCTGGACCTAGGTATTTCCTCTCCCTGTCTCATCCCGGTGGATAGGGGATGCATTTCTTACGGTACAACGGTTCATAGGGAGCCATCCCTATCGTACTACGATAAGCGTTGTTGTACGCAAATTATATACACGGTAGATATTTATTCCATGAGCCTTCAAAGTCCATAACACAGGCTCTCAACATGTCCTCCAATATACCGAATTGTCCTTTCGGATGACCATCCGTCCGAGGATGGAATGCCGTCTTGAATTTTAGCTTTGTACCCATTGCCCGTTGCAAACTTTGCCAAAATTTGGAGGTGAACTTCGGATCCCTGTCCGAAACTATAGACTTCGGTACCCGTGAAGTCTCACTATCTCTACGACGTACGGTTACGCCAACCGATCCACTGAAAATGTTGTTCTAACCGGCAGAAAATGAGCAGATTTCGTAAATCGATCCACCACTACCCAGATGGAATCATATAAACCCGTGGTCCTAGGTAATCCGACCACAAAATCCATCGTAATATCTTCCCATTTCCATTCTGGTACGGTTAGAGGCTGCAACAACCCTGCTGGTCTCTAATGTTCAGCCTTAATCTGCTGACAAGTGAGGCATCTCGATACGAATTCTACCAAATTCTTCTTCATACCGCTCCACCAGAAGTACGGTTTCAAATCTTGGTACATCTTAGTGGTGCCGGGATGTAGAGAATATGGGGTAGAATGAGCCTCCTCAAAGATCTCATTTCTAAGTTCCATACTGTTCGGAACACAAACTCTGGCTTTATACAAAAGCATCCCACTGTCTGACACTGAAAAGTCCTTGGCTTGACCAGCCAACACCTCATCTCGGATCTTCACTAACTCCGGATCTGTCATCTGAGCGACTTTTATTCTTTCCAACAGATCAGATTGCAGCGTCAAGTTGTGAAGCTGACCTACCACAAACTCAATGCTGGATCTAACCATATCCTCTGCTAGCTGAGGTGAGATCTGAACCATACTAGCTACTTGCCTGGGACCCTTTCTGCTCAGGGCATCTGCCACTACATTGGCTTTTCCGGGATGATAGAGGATCTCGCAATCGTAATCCTTCACTAATTCTAACCAACGCCTTTGTCTCATGTTTAAATCCTTCTGAGTAAAGAAATACGTGAGACTTTTATGGTCGGTATAGATCTCATACTTTTCCCCGTAAAGGTAATGCCGCCAAATCTTCAATGCGAAAACCACCGCGGCCAACTCTAGATCATGAGTCGGGTATCGCTGTTCATAATTCTTTAACTGACGGGAAGCATAAGCGATGACCCGATCGGCTTGCATCAATACACACCCCAAACCATGTTTGGATGCGTCGCAGTATACTACGAACTTCTCCTTGTCCGAAGGCAAAGCTAGCACTGGAGCAGTTATCAACCTCTGTTTTAGCTCCTGAAAACTAGATTCGCACTTGTCTGACCAAATAAATCGCTGATTCTTCTTTGTAAGCTCGGTTAGGGGCATTGAAATTTTGGAGAACCCTTCCACGAACCTACGGTAGTATCCAGCTAAACACAAGAAGCTTGTGATCTCTGTCACTGTCTTCGGTCTCGGCCAATCCCTGACGGATTCAATCTTCCCGGGATCCGCCTTGATCCCATCCTTGCTCACAATGTGCCCTAGGAAGGACACTTGAGATAGCCAGAACTCACATTTCTTGAACTTGGCATAAAGCTTATGTTCTCGAAGTCGTTGCAGTACCATCTGAAGATGTAACTCATGCTCCTCTTCTGATTGAGAGTACACGAGGATGTCGTCGATAAACACAATCACACAGATATCGAGGAAATCCTTGAATACTCTATTCATCAGGTCCATGAATGCTGCAGGAGCATTGGTTAGTCCGAATGACATAACCAGAAACTCGTAATGTCCATACCTGGTGCGGAAGGCCGTCTTCGGAATGTCCTCCTCTCGGATTCTCAACTGATGATAACCCGAACGGAGATCGATCTTAGGTAATGGATATTTATTCTTCACCGTTAACTTGTTCAACTCCCTGTAGTCGATGCACATCCTCATAGATCCATCCTTCTTCTTGACGAACAAAACCGGGGCTCCCCAGGGTGACACACTGGGCCAAATGAACCCTATGTCGAGCAACCCTTGGAGCTGAATCTTTAATTCCTTAAGTTCAGCTGGAGCCATTCTATACGGGGCTTTGGAAACCGGTTCCACACCTGGTGCCAAGTCAATCACGAAATCAATCTCCCGCTGAGATCACCGGGATCCGAGATCCCTGAACTGAACCAACAAATACAAACGGTTCTTCACTTTCCGGTTGGAAGACCACCATCTTCCTTTTACAGTCAATGCTCACCGAATATTTAGATAGGAAATCCATTCCTAAAATAATATCAAATTCGACTAAACTCATCTCTATCAGATCAGCGCTTAACTCTCTACCATCTATCCTGATCGGCATAGGCCTAATCCACCTATTGGAGATAACCAATTCTCTGCCAGGTAATAGGGTTCCAAACCCTGAGTCATATTTGTCACACGGTCTATCCAATTTACTAGAGATTCTAGCAGCCACACAAAAACAACCTTGACCCAAGCACTCACCCGGAGGATGCCTCTCACTAATGAGACACTCCAGTAGGAACAATGGGTCTCAACACTACCCTGACGATCGTCTTGATTCTGGTTCCCTCGGAACCTCTTGTTCTGCCTCGAGCCACCGGATGCAGTGGATGATTCCTCTTCCAGTCCATGGCCGAACCACTACCTCCCCTGCTGAAACCTGACGCAGGAGGGGTAGGAGCCCCGCCACATTCTGGAGTCCTAACTGATTCCACATACATCTAGCTGCGCCCTCAGCTCACCATGCTTTCTTCGCCATCTCAACATAGATGGTCTTATCGTCGGTAGTGATCATAAGGTCATACTTGATCTTTACATTAAGTCCATCGAGATATTTTCTTTCTTACTGAAATCGATTGGCGCAAATCCCGAGGCTAACCTCGCCAACCGGCTGAGCTGAGTAATATATTCCGTCATGCTCATATTCTCTCGCTGGGTCAGGTGGGCGAACTCTTTCCTATTGGCGCTTCTAACCGCCTCATTGTAGTATTTCGCATTAAAGAGTTCCTGGAACCTTTCCCAGGTCATGGTGGTGACGTCATGGATCTGAGACACCATGTCCCACCATACCAGGGCGTCCTCACAGGCCCGAAACGTGGCGCACACCACTCTGTCGTTACCGGTGACACCCATGAAATTCAGTATCTTGGTGATCACCGTCAGCCATTGCTCGGCTTTCATCACGTCCGGGCCTCCCAGGAAAACCGGAGGTGCTTGCTTCCGGAACCGCTCATACAGAGGTTCCAATCTATGGGCCGCCACCACTATCTCGGCACAGGCGGCGAGGGCGGATGCCACCGGAACTATGGGCCTTTGGGCTGCAGGAGCACCCTGCTGTCTCAACCTCTGAATCTCGAGGTCTTGTTCTTCGATCCGGGCTTGCATTTCCGCAAACCGTAACTTCCCAATTCTGGGCTTCCTGATTGACTTGGGCAGCCTGCGGCGAGTTAACATCACTCCAACCACGAACCCTGCCCCTGGGACCTCTACCTCGGCCCAAAACACTTGAAGGGAACTGAGCTCCTCAACCTTGATCTGACCCGACTGAGATGCCCTGACTCCTAATATTTCGTCTGGCGTCCATCTAGTCTGAACCGCCTCGAAATCC
Source organism: Cannabis sativa (assembly GCF_029168945.1). NCBI lineage: Eukaryota > Viridiplantae > Streptophyta > Magnoliopsida > Rosales > Cannabaceae > Cannabis > Cannabis sativa. Next base: position 38,049,450 of record NC_083606.1, on the reverse strand, counting down.
CGAGTTGGCACTTCAGGTCACGATCATCGAGAGCTTACTAATGCCGCTTAATTTGGAAATTAAAAACGAAACGTGCGCCTATTCTACTATCAGGCTACTAACATGCTTCCTAACAGGCTTTTCTTTTTCATAACTGAATAAAATAAACTACTAAAGCAATAAAGGCTTACTGAACCGTGAAACGAGCTAACTGCTGATGATGATTGTACATGTCGTGACGATCTTCGGAAGACAACCTGGCGGCTCTGATACCAAATTGTAACACCCTAACTACCATAGGCGAATTACGTGATTTTCAAACATACTGTGCAGCTCGTTGCTAATCAACGAGGTTTATGGAAAAACGTGATTAATTAAAATTTTGCTTTTTAATTAAACTTATAAAACAGTATTACAAAAAGACTCGGGATCCCGATTATAAAAAATATTTACAAAAGATTTAACTGTTTAACTGATACATAAAATAAATGTCGTCTAACGACCAGTTACAAAATCAGCCTCGCTGTCCCGATGATCGTACGCTCCAGGCCTAACCGCCCCGACATGTACAATCTCATAAGCTCGCTCACGGTCCATCAGCTATGGCCTTGCCTTTACCTACACATCAACGTAGAACTGTGAGTCGACAGACTCAGTAAGAAAAGCATAATAATACTCATACATAATTCTAACTGCCGTGTCCAACACGATACTGAGTCCCGCTACTGCCATGTCCAACATGGTACTGAGCCACTATTGCCATGTCCAACATGGTACTGAGTTCTGAACGTTCATAGGGACGGTACTATTGACACGTAACAACCTGATCGGTCGAACCGGTCATACTCATTCTTGGTCATACTCCGGCTGTACCGACGTGTTACTATATCCTCTGATCGGTCGAGCCGGTCATACTCATTTCTTGGTCATACTCCGGCTGTACCAACGGGATACGTCAATAGTACGGAACCACCAACCAAGTGTCGGCTGATCGGTCAAGCCGGTCATACTCATTCTTGGTCATACTCCGGCACATGTACCGACGTGACAGGGTTGGATGGTTCGAAGCCAACATACATATCTAATGTAATCTAACAGGCTTCCTACATGCACGCTAAACATGTAATCTACATATGCATACTGTTATACTAATCTTACCTGGATTCCGATTTCAGGTGTGCCGGTCAACCTGACTGGAACTGAAGCTGAGCGGCGGATTACTGGCTCCTAAACCATAAAAATCACAACGCTATAAATGACACGCTAAATCACTTCCCGTGGACTAAAACTAGGAACTAAAAGTTTCCCTATCGATAAAAAGCATGGCAATACCCCTAAAAACATAAAAACGATGAAAACTAGGGTTTCTGAAAATTCCCCAACCGGTAGACCGGTTGCCCAACCGGAATTCCGGTTCTGGGAATTACTGGACACCCATCCGGAATTCCGGTTGCACAACCGGAATTCCGGTTCCTCGCAGGAATTTTTCAAAAATTCCTAACTCAACCAAATCAAACCCAATTGGTTCCAAACCTTCCAGACCTGCTCTAAATACCCCAAAGAACAAATCTAAGGCATCAAACTAACCCAGAATTCACAAATACACAAAATGCCATTAAAGCTCAAGCTTTAAGTTCTAAACTCAAACTTGAGCAATTCCCACAAACATGCATTCAAACCTAGTTAATTCTACTCAAATATGCATGAATAAGCCTCTGAAATCAAGTAAAATCATACACAACAACCCAGTAACAGATTCACAATATTTTCACCAAAAATCATAACTTTGTATAGAAACTTAAAGCTAGCACAACCTATCTAACATGCTTTCAAAATCACTTAATTAACTTCAATTAGACATGCTTTACACTTCAGAAATCAACAACAAAACACAGCAATAACCACAGCCACAAGAAGCATGCATATACTCAAAATTTCACCATTTTTTTCATAATTTCAAAGAAGAAAATCAATAGAAGCTAACCTAGCTTGAAGAATGCTTAGATAGGATGAGAGTTTGCTTGGAAATCAAAGAGAAAATCAGCTTCATGCACCCTAATGCCTCAGCCGAAATAGAGAGAAGAGTTGAGAGAATTTTCTTTTTCAAAGCTTTTTTTCTAATTTTTGCTAAGTGTAGAAAATGAAAAGAGTAAATGAATAAAGCCACTTAAACCATTATTTCAGCCACTAATTAAAATAAAATAACCATTTAAATTCATTTAATAAACTCACATAAGACAAAGCATTAATGGGGCAAAAAGACCAATTTGCCCCTCCACCATAAAATCACATAAGTCATACTAAAGGGGTATTTTGGGAAATGCTAAATTCCTGGCCATTCCCGACATTCCCAATGTCTAAAACCCGTCCCCAAACTACTAACATACTAAGTTGTGATTTCTACTGAGCCAAACGCCGAGTTCCAAAATACCGGGCACCGGAAATGCAAAATATGAAAAACTACTGAATAACATAACCATGCATTTCTGAAATCCATAAATAACAGTATAATAAATTATTAAATAGCTATAAATAATTTCATAATTAATCATAAACAACTGATAATTTCCAAATTAACTAAGCGGGCTTTACATGCATACTCCATGCATCCAACGTGAGCTTTACTTTAACCAATGCTCTGGAAAGAACATAGCATTTCTCCAAATGCAAGTAAACTCTTGTTGTAGATTATCATATCAGTAAAACCCTGTGTCTGGTAAATCTAGGAAACTTTATTCACATAGTCATGTTTACTTTCCAATGTGATGACAACACAATAAACAGGATCAAGTATGTGAAAAGGGTTTAAGATATATTTATAAATCAAATAGACAAGCAATTGATAAATTGAACCAAAACATACACAAATGAATGAAAAATACTTCTGTTTCTTTATTGATGTTGAATAAAATAGATTACATTGAAATGGAGTTTTATTTAGGGCATAAAACCCAACAAGATATCCTCATGTCGACCGGCTAGTGATCACAATCCAGCTCGCCAACAAAAGGATAAAAAGGATACTGGTGGATAACAGAAGTTTAGTAAATATCCTTTATAAGGATACACTGAAGAAAATGGGACTGGAAAAAGTAAAACTAAAATCTTGCATGGTAAATCTATGCAGATGTACAGGCGATAGTGTCGCCAGCCAAGGAATAATTGAGCTCCCATAAACTTTGGGCGAAGTGCCTTTATCCAACGCCATAATACAAGAATTTCTAGTTGTCGACCTACCAATGGCTTACAACATATTACTAGGTCAAGCAGCGTTAATTGGACTAGGGGCAATTGTTGGGCTTTATGCCCTAAATAAAACTCATTTCAATATAATCAGATTTACTTATTAATATAGATCAGAAATAACATTTAATGTTGCATGGTTCACATGATTTATTTCATGATTATATGTACATAATGTATAAATTCATCTGAAACCCTTTTCACATACTTGATCCTGTTTATTGTGCCGTCAACACATTGGAAAGTAAACATGACTATGTGAATAAAGTTTCCTAGATTTATCAGACATAGGGTTTTACTGATATGATAATCTACAACAGAGTTTACTTGCATTTGGAGAAGTGCTATGTTCTTTCCAGAGCATTGGTTAAAGTAAAGCTCAGGTTGGATGCATGGAGTATGCATCAGAAGGGACCGATATTGAACTTTGACTTAGATTTAATTAAACTTACCGTAAAATCTATTCGAGTCAATATCGCCTAGTTGATCCTAGATCAAATGATCTTAATCTTGATATGATTAGGCTCAATCTCGAGAGGCTATTCGTGTTCTTTGATTTGTTAGTTAAGCCTACTTTTAGGTCAGGGTGATACGTACATTTTGGGAACACGGTAGTGCAATTGAGTGGGAGCGCTAACATAAACATGGAATCTATAGCTTCTATCTCGCGAATAGTAAGGAAAGGATGATCTCCTTCGAGCTTGACCAAACGAACATAAATGGTGGAGTACTCATTTCACATAAGCTGAAATATCATTTATACGGGGTCAAGTGTTTTAACGAATAAATACATTGTAGGGTGTAACGGTAATTTAATCCCTTTACAGTGTAGATCATTCATATAGAGGATCAGTGATCAAATTAGGATTATAACAATGGATAACTAATGATGTGTCTATATGGTGGAACATATAGAGCATTCTATATACTGAGAGTGCAATTCTAAGTTCTATGCGTGGATTCAACGAAGAATTAATAAGTTAGTGAATTTTAGTGCTAAATTCTTGATCTACTTATTGGAAGCTCGGTTATATAGACCCATGGTCCCCGCACTAGTTGAGATAATATTGCTTGTAAGACTCATATAATTGGTTTTGATTAATCAATTATAATTCTCAAATTAGACTATGTCTATTTGTGAATTTTTCACTAAGTAAGGCGAAATTGTAAAGAAAGAGTTAAATGGGCATATTTGTTAATTATGATACTTTTTATGGTTCAATTAATAAATATGATAAATGACAATATTATTTAATAATTATTTATAGTTATTAAATAGTTAGAATTGGCATTTAAATGGTTGAATTAGAAAATTGGCGTTTTTGAGAAAATCAGATGCAGAAAAGGTAAAACTGCAAAATTGCAAAAAGTGAGGCTCAAATCCACTAGTATAGGGCCGGCCACTTTTGCGGGAAATTTAAACTGATTTTTTCATTATTTTAATGCCAAATAATTCAAACCTAACCCTAGGGGAATGCTACAAATAGATAGTGAAGGCTTCAGGAAAATTACACTTAAATTTTCTATTTTTCCTTCTGAGAAAAACCTGAGCCTTTCTCTCTCCCTATCTTTAGCTGCCACTTCTTCTTTCTCTTCCCTCTTGAATTTCGAAATTCTTAGTGTAAGAGTAGTGCCCACACACAGCAAGTGATACCTCAATCATAGTGAGGAAGATCGTGAAGAAAGACTTTCAGCAAGAAGGAGTTTCAGCATCAAAGATTCAGAGAAAGAGATCCAGGTTCAGATATTGATAATGCTCTGCTACAGAAAGGAATCATGGGCTAGATATCTGAACGGAAGGAGTCATTATATTCCGCTGCACCCAATGTAAGGTTTCCTAAACATACTTGTGAGTAGATTTAAGATCCCGGTAAAATAAATTCCAAGACCTGGCCTCAGATCCATGGTAATTGATTTACTTGCAAGAAATCTGGACTTTAAAACGATTGTTTGTTTATTTTTGGATGGTATCATGTTGTATTGACTGTTATTTGATGATTGATTGGTGTTTGTGAATTATCGTTAAAAATAATTGAATATCTGTTTCTAGAATTATTTTTATTGGATAGTATGGAAAAATTTAAGCAAGTTACTTTTTTACAGAACTCAATTTTGATTTAATTTGAATTAGTTATGATTTTCTGAAGATTCGGAAAAATCGGAGATGCTGAAATTTTCCTGCGATCCCGAAAACTGTCCGTACAGCTCACAATTTTTTCGTTTTTCTTCGATTTTTCATACTTTTTCATGGAATTAACTTCCGTTTTTTTGTGTAGTTCTATATTTATACTATTACTATTCCTAATTCAATTCTAATTATCATAATGAATAATTTAATATTTTTTAAATTTAATTCAAGATATTAGTGTAATTTGAATTTAAAAATAGTTAGTATCTTTTTTTTTTTTTGCTTAATAATCTATCTTATTTTTAAATTTGATTATATCTTATCTTATTTTTAAATTTAAGGCAGATTTTAAATTTTTAAATTAAATCTTTTTTTAAATAATTTGACCTTATTTAAATTTAAAATAAGATAACTATAATCATGTAATTTTAAATAGATGTAAGATATTTTGCTAACTTTAAAATTTTGTTATTTTATTTATTTAAATTTCATTTAAAATCTGAAAAAGATATTCATTTATCTTTTTTTAATTTTTTATTTAATTTTTATTTATAAAATAACATTGACATTTTAAAAGTAGTTAGCAAATTTTGAAATGATATTTAGGTTGGTTGAAACCTAATTTTTCAAAATTGTAGGTTTAATTTTAAATTTTTTTTTAGGAAAATAAATTTTTATTTATTTAATTAATTATTTTTCGAAATTATTTATTTAAAATTAAATAAATCCTACATCCAACTATCCAGCTAACCTTATTGCAGGAGTATGTGTTTTAGCTTGTTTGTAAGTTTTCAAAACCTATTATTACTTGATTGCAAATAGCCATGGTTACTTTTTGCCAGAACTAATGATCTGATGGCTCCCTTGGTCAAGTAAATAATTTGTAACAGGTATATTTACAATCTTTTTTCATCTGTGTATGACCTAGCAACATGATAGGACCCATCCAAAGTGTGCCTGTGTGAGCTTATGTGTTTAATTTTATTATAGATGCATATAGGTTGTTTTTGCTAAATAAAATATCATAGTTCTTGATAGATTTTATTTAGGCCCATTTAGTTTTTGGGCCTATTCAATTAATAACAGTTGTTCATTTTAAGGTTAAATTCCTCTCTTTTGGGCCATGTGTGAGAGTTGGGAGCCATAGAAGTGGGTACGACATACTGAACCCAACACCCCCTCACATGAACCACCCCAATTGTGAAGGCCCATTTGCCTGATTTGAATAACTGTACTAGGTTAATTAAACTAGTTTAACCTAATAAAATTGATTAGCAACATAATTAATTTCATTTATAGTTTAAAGAATTTTTTATTCTAAGCTAAACTATATGTATTTTCTTGTATTTAATTAAATGTAGAATTATAACCATCTAGATTCTTTCTGGAGCTTAATTTAAATTTTTCATTAAATATTCCTATTTAAGTTGATATTTAATTATCTACAACTAACCAACTTAAATCTGAATATCTTTTGGATTAAAAATTTCAAAATAAAGTTGATGAATTTTAGGCATTGGTTATTAAGATTCTTTAGATATTTTTTAAGTTAATATCTTTTCGAATATTAACTTAAAATGGAATATTTTAGATATTTTTTAAGTTAATATCTTTTAGAATATTAACTTAAAATGGAATATCTTCAAATTAAGTGGTTACAACTTAATTTTTGATATTTAATTAAATTTAAATTTGAAAATATTTAAGTTCTAGATTTTTTCTAATACAACTTAAATTAGATATTTTTTTTTCAAATTTTGTGGAAAAGATACTTAATCAAATAAGATATTTTCTAGATAGTTATTTCTAGACTACTTATTATTTCTAATATTAAATAGGAAAATATTATACATTGTGAAATTAATTATTTAAATAATTAATGTTGGTACAATTTATTTTTTCCTAGTATTAAACTAGAGATTAATAATTAAGCCTTCTCTACACTTAATTATTTATTTCTTGAATTTAATACATTTAATTAATTTGACAATTAAATATCTAAGTTGATTTCATCATGACACTTAAATATTTCTTTTTTCATGACACTTAATTAAATAGAAAATTATTTTTAGTTGAAATTTATTTTTTCAACTAAATTTAAATAATTTTCAAAATATATTTTTTTTATTTTATTAATCAAATTTCGAAATTGCATTTCTTAAATGCTGGAATTTCGAATTTTATCTTGAAAAATAGATTAAGTTGTAAATTAATTATTTATTTTAATTAATTTTTGGACCAACTTAAATCAATGATTTTTTCATTTATTGATTAATTTAAAATAAATTAAAGTATACTATTAGAAATTGAATTAATTAGTCAAAGGAAAATCTAGATAGATGATATTTTTCCTTGAAGTATTTTTCTAGTGTATTTAATTAAATAGAAAATTAATATTTAAGTTGTTTTTCATCATCATACTTAAATATTTGAAATTTTTCTTATATATTTAATTAAATAGGAAAATTATATTTTTTGTTGTAAATTAATTTTATTAATTAATTTTTGGCCAACATTAAATTAGAATAATTTTTCCAGGATTAATTTTTTATTTTAACATGCATTTTCGAAAATTGTGTCCTTGAATACTTTAATTTTTCAAAATGCAATATATATTTATAGAAAATTAAATTTGAGTTGTAAATTCATTTAAATTAATTTTGTAACAACTTAAATTGAATATTTTTCTAAATATTTATTGGAAATTATTACTAAGATGGAAATAATTCATGTATTTTCATATCCATCTAAGTAAAATTTATAAATATTAAATTAAAATTTATATTTAGAATTTTTCATTCTAAATTGGAAATTTTAATTAATAAATATATATATTTAAAATTAATAGATTAAATAAAGAGAATCAAAGAAAATACAACTCTTTTTAAATAATGAGCTTTATTATTAAGACATTCGATCTCCATTGTGGGTTTTACACCGCGTTTGTTTTAGTGAGTAATCCTCCCTAATGGAGGAACGTTCATTAGCAATTTCGCATCGTTTAATCTCGAATGATAAGTAGTTTGTAAGTGTTTTGTATGGTATGGATCACCCTAATGGTGGCGACCATACTTGACTTGCAAATTATGAAACAATGGTGGAAGCTCATAAGGTTGATCTCCTTCGAGCTTGACCAAACGAACATAAATGGTGGAGTACTCATTTCACATAAGCTGAAATATCATTTATACGGGGTCAAGTGTTTTAAGGAATAAATACATTGTAGGGTGTAACGGTAATTTAATCCCTTTATAGTGTAGATCATTCATATAGAGGATCAGTGATCAAATTAGGATTATAACAATGGATAACTAATGATGTGTCTATATGGTGGAACATATAGAGCATTCTATATACTGAGAGTGCAATTCTAAGTTCTATGCGTGGATTCAACGAAGAATTAATAAGTTAGTGAATTTTAGTGCTAAATTCTTGATCTACTTATTGGAAGCTCGGTTATATAGACCCATGGTCCCCGCACTAGGTGAGATAATATTGATTGTAAGACTCATATAATTGGTTTTGATTAATCAATTATAATTCTCAATTTAGACTATGTCTATTTGTGAATTTTTCACTAAGTTAGAGCGAAATTGTAAAGAAAGAGTTATAGGGGCATATTTATTAATTATGATACTTTGTATGGTTCAATTAATAAATATGATAAATGACAATATTATTTAATAATTATTTATAGTTATTAAATAGTTAGAATTGGCATTTAAATGGTTGAATTAGAAAATTAGCGTTTTTGAGAAAATTAGATGCAGAAAAGGTAAAACTGCAAAATTACAAAAAGTGAGGCTCAAATCCACTAGTATAGGCCCAGCCACTTTTGTAGGAAATTTAAACTGATTTTTTCATTATTTTAATGCCAAATAATTCAAACCTAACCCTAGTGGAATGCTACAAATAGATAGTGAAGGCTTCAGGAAAATTACACTTAAATTTTCTATTTTTCCTTCTGAGAAAAACCTGAGCCTTTCTCTCTCCCTATCTTTAGCTGCCACTTCTTCTTTCTCTTCCCTCTTGAATTTCAAAATTCTTAGTGTAAGAGTAGTGCCCACACACAGCAAGTGATACCTCAATCATAGTGAGGAAAATCGTGAAGAAAGACTTTCAGCAAGAAGGAGTTTCAGCATCAAAGATTCAGAGAAAGAGATCCAGGTTCAGATATTGATAATGCTCTTCTACAGAAAGGAATCAAGGGCTAGATATCTGAACGGAAGGAGTCATTATATTCCGCTGCACCCAATGTAAGGTTTCCTAAACTTTATATGTGTTTATTTCATAGTTTTAGAAAGTTCATATTTAGGGTGTTAATAAAGATACTTGTGAGTAGATCTAAGATCCTGGTAAAATAAATTCCAACAGCAATTAGTTCAATTAAGCACCTATCCTTGAAGTTTCTGACACCGACAAGTGTAGGAGTGGTGCGAGGTGACCAAATGTTAGCTTGTGAATGCTACTGCAAAGAGCTACGGAATAGGAAGGTCGGTCACCAGCTAATGGCAGGCTCGACTGAAGAAGGTGAGAAGAAGGATGAGGATCTTGATCCTTAGATTCAAGATGAACGGAATCAATTGAAACCAATCGAGGAATTGGAAGAAGTTATTTTAGATCCAGAAAATCCCACAAAGTGTGTATTCATTGGGAAAAACTTGAATGAAAAACAAAAATAGCAACTAATAAGTTTTTTGAGGGAAAACCAGGATCAATTTTCTTGGAGCCACTCAAATACGATAGGGATTGACCGTAAGATTATCTGTCACCTCTTGAATATTGACCCAAATTACCCAGCCAAGAGACAAAAGAGACGACACTTTGATTCTGAGAGACAAGGGGCACTCAAGCAGGAAGTGGATAAGTTGTTAGTTAACGACTTTATACGTGAGCTATTTGATCCCTCGTGGATATCCAACCCTATTCTCGTCCCAAAACCAAATGAAACTTGGAGAACTTATATCGACTTTTCATACTTAAACAAGGTGTGTCCAAAGGATTGCTTCCCACTACCAAGGATCGACCAGTTAGTGGATGCAACTGCTAGACACGAGCTCATATTGTTCATGGATGCATATTCTGGATATAACCAGATGAAAATGCATGTCCTTGACCAAGAGCCTACAAGCTTCGTACCCAACATGGGACTTTATTGTTATAAAGTCATGCCGTTTGGTTTGAAAAATGCTGGGACAACATATCAGTGACTAGTGAATGAAATATTTGTGAGACAGGTAGGAAGAAACATGTAGGTCTACGTCGATGATATGTTGGTAAAGTCAATAAAAAGTGGAGATCACACAAAAGACCTTGCGGAGTGCTTTGAGATATTGAGAAAGTACAATATGAAACTTAACCCAAGAAAGTGTTCCTTTGGAGTTTCTTCAGGAAAAAATTTGGGATTCATAGTCAACACGAGGGGCATTGAATCAATTCTTGAGAAAATTAAGGCTTTGATAGAAATCTCATCACCAACAAAACTGAAGGAAGTCCAGGCCTTAACAGGAAGAATGGCAGCCCTTAACAGATTCATTTTGAAATCAACTGATAAGTGCCTACCATTCTTCAATGTATTGCGAGGCAACAAAAAGTTTGAATGGACAGAAGAGTTGGAAAAGGCCTTTAACAGTATAAAGTGGCATTTGTCAACACCTCCAATTTTAACGAAACCAATAACTGGAAAAACTTTACTCCTCTACTTGGCTGTCTCAGAAAATGCGATTAGTGCAGCAACTTTAATACTATGTTAGTAAAAGGTTACTAGGGGCAGAATCAAGGTATCCCCTTCTTGAAAACCTTGCCTTATGCCCAATTCATGCATCTCACAAATTAAGGCCTTACTTCCAAGCACATCCGATTAAGGTGTTAACTGTTCAACCCCTGAAACAAGTTTTATCAAAATCAGATGCTTCTGGAAGATTGATAAAATGGTCAATTGAACTAGGGCAGTTTGACATAACTTATCACCCACGAACATCCATCATGGGCCAAGCCTTGACAGATTTCTTGATAGAGGGAATAACTCCAAACAAAAATTCACTTGTTTGGTGATACGCGGACACTTGGAAGTTGTACATGGATGGAGCATCCAATGAGAATGGCTCGGGGGCAGGGGTGATACTTATTTTTCCAGAAGGCTTTAAGTTTCACTATGCCTTAAGATTTCAAATCGACACTTCAAACAATGAGGCTAAGTATGAAGCCTTGATCTTTGGTTTAAAGATAGCTCAAGTGTTAAAGGTTAAAAATCTTATATGCCATAGTGATTCGAATTTAATTATAGATTAAGTCCTAGGGGAATACCAGGCTAAGGGTTTAAAAATGGAAAAATACCTTAAGAAAGTTTGGAAGAACTTGGAAAAGTTTGATTATTTCAAAATCGAGCAAATCCCAATAGAATAATGCCAATGCCTTAGCGAAACTGGCCTCACAGAATGAAATGGATGAATTGAACTTGGTACTGGTGGAAGTGTTAAACGAGCAAGTATATGTGAAATGGAAGAAGTTTAGATGATAGATAACTCACCCACCTGGATGAAACCCATAATCAACTATCTTCTCAATGGGCAACTTTCAACTGACAAAAACGAGGCAAGAAAAATCTTGTATTCAATGCCTTGCTACACAATAGTAAAAGGCAAATTGTATCAAAAGGGCTATTCAATGCCTCTCCTGCGGTGTCTTCTTCCCATAGAAGCAAACGAGATCATCAGAGAAATCCACAAGGGCTTTTGTGGAGATCATGCAGGTTGGCAAAGCTTGTCAAAGAAGATAATTTGACAAGGATATTACTGGCCAACTATAAATGAGGACACCCATGAATTTGTCAAGAAATGTGATCAGTGTCAAAGGTTTTCACATATACCTCGCGTACCACCCACATAACTAAGAATGATGACCTCGCCTTACCCATTTGCAATATGGGGGATTTATTTGATTGGGGCACTCCGTACAGGGCGAGAAGGAGCAAAGTACGCAGTGGTGGCTGTTGACTTCTTTATAGAGTGGACAGAGGTTGAACCTTTAGTTTCCATAACCTGCAAGAGAATTCTCAACTTTGTCGTCAAGAACATAATTTGTAAGCTTGACCAAACGAAAATAAATGGTGGAGTACTCATTTAACATAAGCTGAAATATCATTTATACGGGGTTAAGTGTTTTAAGGATAAAATACATTGTAGGGTGTAACGGTAATCTAATCCCTTTACAGTGTAGATCATTCATATAGACCCATGGTCCCCCCACTAAGAATTAATAAGTGGGTGAATTTAGGTTATCAATTCTTGATCTGCTTATTGGAAGCTCGGTTATATAGACCCATGGTCCCCCCACTAGTTGAGATAATATTGCTTGTAAGACTCATATAATTGGTTTTGATTAATCAATTATAATTCTCAATTTAGACTATGTCTATTTGTGAATTTTTCACTAAGTAAGGGCGAAATTGTAAAGAAAGAGTTTAGGGGCATGTTTGTTAATTGTGATACTTTGTATGGTTCAATTAATAAATATGATAAATGACAATATTATTTAATAATTATTTATAGTTATTAAATAGTTAGAATTGACATTTAAATGGTTGAATTAGAAAATTGGCATTTTTGAGAAAATGAGATGCAGAAATGATAAAACTGCAAAATTGCAAAAAGTGAGGCCCAAATCCATATTGCCTAGGCCGGCCACTTTTATAGGCTTTATCATCAAATATTTTCATTATTTTAATGCCAAATAATTCAAACCTAACCCTAGTGGAATGTTATAAATAGATATTGAAGGCTTCAGGAAATTTACACTTAACTTTCACACTTTCCTTCAAAGAAAAACCTGAGCCTTCTCTTTCTAAACCCTAGCCGCCACTCGTTGCTCTTCTTCTTCCTTGAGATTGCGATCCACTTAGTGATTAGAGTAGTGCCCACACACAGCAAGTGATACCTCAATCATAGTGAGGAAGATCGTGAAGAAAGACATTCAACAAGTTGGAGTTTTGGCACTAAAGAAGGAGTGAAAGAGATCCAGGTTCAGATCTTGATAATACTCTGCGACAGAAAGGATACAAGGGTTAGAGATCTGAACGAAAGGAGTCATATTATTCTATTGCACCCAATGTAATGTTTCTAATACTTTATATGTGTTTATTTCATAATCGTTTTAGAAGTTCATATTTAGGGTGTTAATTAACATACTTGTGAGTAGATCTAAGATCTTGGTAAAAAAATATCCAACAGTCCACATATTCCAAAACTTTGTTCTTTTTTATGGAATCCATTTTTGAATCCATGCCGGCTGACCATTGTTTCTGTTCTAGACTTGCCATTGCCTTTTTATAGGTTAATGGGTCGTCATCAATACCGTCACCAACGACCATATTGATTTCAAAATCCAAGCCATAACAAGATGGTTTAGTAGAAACCCTCCCACTATGACGAGGAGCGGTGATCTTCTGAACAGGAACTTTAGTGGTAGTTCTCTCGGTTGTATCAACTTGTAAAGGTTCAATCAAGGAAGTGGGATTATCCTCTACTTGAGTAGAAGAGGATGGAACATTAGAAGGACTTATATCTGAAAGCATTTTCTCAAATACTACTTCACTTTGTGGTTTGAAATTCTTAATGTAGTCATCTTCAAGGAAAGTGGCATTTGTGGAAACAAACACTTTATCATCCTTGCCACTATAAAATAGTCCACCCCTAGTCTCCTTAGAATTTCCAACAAACATGCAAGCCTCAGTTTGCTTTTCAAGTTTGCGATCTTTCTTTCTTAAGACATGGGACGGGCACCCCTAGATTCTGTAATGGCGTAAACTAGGTGTACGACCATTCCATAATTCTAAAGGTGTCTTAGGGACTAATTTAGATGGAGCAACATTTAAAATTTCGGTCGCCATCTAAATTGCATATCTCCAGAAGGACGTAGGTAGAGTTGAGTAGCTAAGCATGGACCTAACCATTTCCAAAAACGTGTGATTTCTTCTTTCTACAACTCCATTTTGCTGTGGAGTGATAGGGGCAGTTAATTGGGATTCAATGCCAAGTTCGATCAAATGATCTTTGAACTGCATATCCATATATTCTCCACCCCTATCAGTTCGCAAGATCTTTAAGGTTTTACCCAATTGGGTTTGAGCCAATGCTAGAAATTCTTGAAACTTTTCAAATGTTTCAGATTTCTTATGCATAAGGTAAATGTGACCATATCTAGAGTAATCGTCAATGAAAGTGACAAAGTACTCATAACCACCTCTAGCTTTGACATTCAGTGGTCCACAATGATCTGAATGTACTATGCCTAGTTGTTCTTTGGCACGCTCCCCTTTTGCAGAGAAGGAACGTTTTGTCATTCTGCCTTCTAGGCAAGATTCAAAAATAGGTAATTCACCTAAGGTGACATTTTTCAATGGACCACCTTTGGTTAATCTGTGAAGTCTATCATAGCCTATATGACGAAGACGTAAGTGCCATAGATATGTTTCATATTCATTATCAATCTTTTACTTTTTGTCATTTCTAGGTTTAGCTACTTTAGACAGTTCGTTATGAAGAACAAATGGTTCGTCTGGTCTTAGAACATAAAGCCCCTGTTCCATAGAGGCAACACAAATTTGAATCTCATTTCGAGAAATGGTAGAACCAGAACTCGAAAAATCTAATTTGTATTGTTGCAATTGTAAGCATGAAACAAAAATCAAGTTTCTACTGAAATTTGGAATTTATAAGACATTGTCTAATTCCAAAATTCTATTTTGAAACTTGAGTTTGGCTTTTCCTCTGTTCTAACCGATACCATTTTGCCATTACCAACTTTAAGTTTCAACTCTCCAGATTTCAAATAATTCCAGTTTTCAAGCAAATGCAATGAACAACTGACAAGGTTTGTAGATCCAGAATCAAGAATCCAGATGGATTTCATTCTCTAAAACACATGATTCAAAAACTAAATCATCACTGCTTAACCGTTTTTTAATTGTTCTTATTGCTGGATCAATCTGTTGTGAAGAATAATCTGAGGAAGTGGAATCGCTTTCTCTATTCTTCTCGAATGAGCTTGAAGTAGTAGAATTTTCGAAGTTATGAACTCTTTGCTCTTCATATTGAAAAATTCCTAGCTTAGCTGCTTTCTGGAATTTCATGTTTATCATGAGCAAGTGTAAAGTATTACTCTTCAAGTTCATTCCTAAAGGCATATTCTAGATGAGTGTTGGGATGTGGGTTGTACATTTTGGCATTACAAATATCAATAAACAGAAGTAAATCATTTGGTTGAATAAATTCAAACACAAGTTCAGAAAATAACAAGTAATCTGATATGTTTGCAAAAATACTAAAACTAAACATATTTATTATTTTCCAAGGTTTCCAACGTAATGAAATAGAGTGTCCAGTAGGCAAGAGTCAAAGATAACATTAGTTGAATAGAGTAGTCAGCTCATCTAAAATGGATACCATTTTAGCAACCTTTTATTCGATCAAAATGAGAATCCAATGTTGTCCCAGTAGGCGAGAGTCAAGGTTATTCTCATTTTATGAGCTTCCACCATTGTTTCATGTTCTGTAAATTTATCTCTAAGTAGTCACCATATCCAAATCACACACAAATCGTTTAAGTCTGAATTTCTTGAGAGTAAATCAATTACCATGGCTCTAAGGCCAACTGTTGGAATTATTTTACCAAGATTTGAAATTTACTAACAAGTATGTTATTTAACAACCTAAATATGAACTTATAAAATGATATGAAATAAACACATATAAAGTATAAGAAATGTTACAGTGGTTGCAGCAGAATATAATGTCTCCTTCCACTCAGATCTCTAACCCTTGTATCCTTTTTGTAGCAGAGTATAACCAAGATCTAAGTCTTAATCTCCTTCTCTTGCATCTGGATTCTTCACAGCGTTACACACTATGATTGAGTACTACTTCATGTGTGTGGGAACTCACTCTTTTCATTATGTGGCTTCGGTTTAGAAGAGAGGAAAAGAGAGAGAGGTTTCGGCTAGGGTATAGGAGTGGAGGCTTAAAATTTTATCTGAAGGAATGAGATGCATCATCTTTTCCCTAAAGCCATCACTAC
The DNA here is from genome assembly GCF_029168945.1 of Cannabis sativa. Classification (NCBI taxonomy): domain Eukaryota; kingdom Viridiplantae; phylum Streptophyta; class Magnoliopsida; order Rosales; family Cannabaceae; genus Cannabis; species Cannabis sativa. Next base: position 38,033,027 of record NC_083606.1, on the reverse strand, counting down.
CAATTTATAGGGAACCACCTAGGGTTAGGTTAGATTTATTTGGCATTAAAATATTGAAAAAATAAATTGTAAATTGCTATATCAGTGGTTGGCCATGATATGGATTGGGCCCCACTTTGCAATTTTGCCGTTTTGTCATTTTTCCATCTTATTTTCTCAAAAATGCCAATTTTCCAATTTAACCACTTAAGTGCCAATTCTAATTATTTAATAACAAAAAATTAATTATTAAATAATATTTTCATTAAATATATTTATTAATTAGAATAATCAAAGTCTCTTAATTAACAAATGAACCCTAGAAACTCTTTCTTCACAATTAAGCCCTTGCTTAGTGAAAATTCATAAACTAGACATAGTCTAATTTTAGAATTAAAATTGATTAATCAAAATAAATTTACTCAACCTTACAAGTAGTATTGTGTAAACTAGTATGGGGACCGTGGGCCTATATATCTGAGCTTCCAATAAGCAGACCCAGAACTTACCAAGTAAATTCACTGGCTTATTAATTCCTTGTTGCATCCACTTGTAGAACTTGGAATTGCACTCTCAGTTATATAGAACGCTCTATATGTTCCACGATATAGATACGCTATCAGTTATCCATTGTTATAATCCAAATAATCAATGATCCTCTATAGATGATTTACATTGTATAGGGATTAAATTACCGTTACACCCTTCAATGCATTTTATCCTTAAAACACTTCGCCACCTATATGATATTTTAGTTAACTAAACATAATCACTGAAATCAGTACTCAAACATTTATATCTGTTTAGCCAAGCTCGAAGGAAATCATCATTTCACTTCTATGTGCTAGATAGAAGCTATAGATTCCATATCTATGTTTAGCGCTCCCACTCAATTACACTACCATGTTCCCAAAATGTATGTATCACCCCGACCAAAATGTAGGCTTAACTAACAAATCAAAGAACATGTCTAATACTCTTGAGATCGAACCTAACCATGTCAGGATTAAGATCATTTGATCTAGGATCAACTAGGTGAGATTGAATTGAATAGATATTAAGGTAAGTTTAACATATCTGATTCAAAGTTCAATATCGGTCCCTTCTGATGCATACTCCATACATCCAACCCAAGCTTTACTTTAACCAATGCTCTGGAAAGGACATATCACTTATCCAATGTGCAAGTAAACTATGTTGTAGATTGTCATATCAGTTAAACCCTGTGTACTGACAAAGCTTGGAATATATATTTAATCACATAATCTTGATTACTTTCCACTGTGTTGACGACACAATAAACAAGAATATAAATGTGATAAGGGTTTGGATGAATTTATAAATCAAATAAACAAATAAATGATAACATTAACCAAATGACACACAAAGTGATAAAAATACTTATGTTTCTTTATTGATATTTAAAAGATAGAGATTACATTGAAATATGGTAAAGCAATGCAAAGACACAGGAATTTTATAGAGGTTCAACCCCGAGCAGTTCGGTAATAGCCTAATCCTAGTTATTTGTATTAATTCAAGAATAAGGAGAAAGGTTCCTTTTCTTATAGCTCTTACAATGGAATCTTTGAATATAAATTTTTAGACAATATCTCTCAAGTAACATCTTTCGACCCTTTGCCCAGTGAACATGCATCACTATTTATAGGGCTATGCGCTAGGAGAGGAAGTATTTCCCTTCTCGTTACAATGGATATAAGCAGAAAGATTGCATAGTAAATACAGAATACACTGATTGTGGAATTTGGATAGCTTGCCATATCTCTATAACCTGATCCCCAAGTTATAGGGATTTCCTTGATGACTCATGATGCGAAAGTTGAATTCGCTAAGTGTTTGTCGCTCTGTGCGGATTGCTGATTGCTTTGCCTCGAGCATGCATATGAGGTATCCTATTCATACTATATCTAGCGAGCGATTACCCAGAGTTGATTCCAAGTGTCCTCATCATGTGATGCCACATCAGAGTGCAAAAATTAGGATAACATTTGCCCCCCAAGTCTGTACGAGACTTCCAAAGTTGCATGTAGACTTCATTCGAGCTGTCTTTGTGTTTGGATAGGTGACACGTGTCAAGCGTGTTTGTTCACGACTCGATGTGAAGCTGATTGGGCGTCCCTTCGGTTTTCAGCTAATAAATGCTCTGATAATTAATATTTTGAAATCCGATTTTCTCTCACCATGGTTGACGACTAAACTTGATTTCTTTTGATTTCCCATATTCGCTTCTGGGGGGAACCGAGGCGTCTGATGTTCTTTTTAAATGATTACCCCTTTTCGTTGTTTGCCTATAAATACCAGTGAGCATTTGTCCACAAACTCATTTTCCCCAACCTTCCTTGCTAAGTAAACTCAAAGCGAAAATAGAGGTTTTTGGCTTCAAGTTTGCTGAAGTGCTTTCATCAAAACTGCTCGTTTGGCTTGGCGTAACCTGAATTCACACATTTGATCCTTGACTAAGTTCTCGATTTCCTTAATGTTTACTTTGCACATCTACTTTCTGAATGCACCTTTGACTTTGCTGTAGAAGATATGTAGGAAACCCCAAGTTTAGAAACTCTGCGATTTTCCTTTGTTACGATTCATGCGATTTCATCGTTCGTAATGCTTGCTTTTTTAACTGCGCAATGCCTATCTTTCATCTTGCTTATTCTAAGCTTCATGAAATTTTTTGCCGTAACTCGCAAAAATTTCAAACTTCCTGAGTTTTGACTTTTCGTTGAATATTCTCATTCTTTAATTTGTTGAGTACTCCTGGTCGGCATATTTTCCCATTTTAACGTTCGATATCCCAACCAAACACTCATCTTGTGTGTTGTCTTTTGTAGATGAACTCAGGTGAGTTTTGGGGAAGCGAACACCAAATCGACCAGGACCTGCTTCAACTCTTGCATGAGGATCATGTTGGAAATTTATTTTACCAGGATCTTAGATCTACTCACAAGTATGTTGTTTAAACACCCTAAATATGAACTTTCTAAAACGATAAATTAAACACATATAAAGTTCAGAAAACTTTACATTGATGCAGCAGAATTAATGTCTCCTTCCGCTCAGATCTCTAACCCTTGTATCCTTTCTGTAGCAGAGTATAATCAAGATCTGACCCCGAATGTCCTTCTTCTTCAAGTTTGATCATTCACAGTCTTCCAATCTATGATTGAGTTACTGCTTGCTGTGTGTGGGCACTCACTCTTTCACTAGGGTCACGAAATTGATGAAGGGAAAAGAGAAGGATGATTTCGACCAGGTATAGAAAGTGGGGAAGGCTCTGTTTTCCTGAAGAGAGAAATTTCTGTCAGAAAAGTTATGAAAGCATGTGATTTGACTGAGCCATCACTTTCTATTTATAGGCAACTACTAGGTTTAGGTTAAGTATTATTTGGTATTAAAATAACGAAAATATTAATTTGAAATTCCACAATAAGTGGTTGGCCATGGTGTAGTTATGGGCCCCACTTGATTTTGCAGTTTTATCAAATTTTATCTCTACTTTCTCAAAAATGCCAATTTTCCAATTCTAACCATTTAAATGCCAAAACTAATTATTTAATAACTAAAATAGATGATTAAATAATATTGTCATTTAATTTAATTATTAACTAGACATATAAAGTCCATTAATAAATAAATAAACCTAGAATCTGTTTTCTTTACAATTTCACCCCTGCTTAGTGAAAATTCCTACTTATTAATTCTTCATTGAATCCACTCTTAGAACTTAGAATTGCACTCTCAGACTTATATAGAGCATATTATATGTTCCACGATATCAATATGCTATCTCATTTAACCATTGTTATAATCTTATTGTGATTTAAAGATCCTCTATATAGATGATCTACATCGAGATGGGATTTCTTTACCGTTGTCACCACTCAATGTATTTTACCCCTTAAAACACTTAGCTACCTGTAAATGGTGTTTAGTGATCTAATAATTAGTCAGTTAAACAAGAGCTCATCCATTTACTTCTATTTGCTAAGCTCGAAGGGAATCATCACTTGACTTCTATACACCAGTAGGAGCTATAGATTCCATATTTATGTTCAGCACTCCCACTCAATCATACTATCATGTTCCCAAAATATACGTATCACCCTAACCTAAAAGTAGGCTTAAATAATAAATCAAAGAACATCAATAATACTCCTGAGTTGAGCCTAAGCATATCAGGATTTAGATTCTTTTAATCTTAAGATTAACTACTGATATTGACTTGGAAAGATATATATAACGCTAAGTTTGTAATATCTTAACTTAGTTGCAATATCGGTCAAGTCCAATGTATACTCCATACATTCGAAACTAGTATACTTTACTAATGTCCTGGAAAGAACATAACACTTACTCCAAGTGTAAGTACACATCATCGCTGATTATCACATTAGTGTAAATCCAATAACACTGATGAAACAGGGACTTATTCTTTGGATTCATATGATCACAATCACATTGCACTGTGTTTACGATACTGTAATTGTGAATAAACATATGATCTGGATTTAACTGATTTTGTGTGTAAATGTAATAAACATATTAAACCATTAGCCTGTAAAATTCATGCAAACATCAATCACTTCAAATTTCTTATATTGATAACTAATCAGATTGTAAAGAGTTTTATTTAGGGCATAAAACCCAACAAACTCCCACTTGCACTAATATAAAACAAACTGTGCAAATAGGTCAATCTGATGTCTTGATCAAGTGTAGTATATTTGAATCCACCCATACTTTTGGAAACTAGTTCATAAATACACTTATGAAACATCCTTTACTATATGCTTTACTCATCAAGGGATACTGAAATCTTTACTGTTTTGAAAGTACATCTGAATTAACAGAAGACATATCTCTCATATTTTAAAATATGTAATTGAGATAATACAGTATAGACTTTTCTTCAGTGATATAACTTTCTTGGATTTTCGAATACACAAAGTTATAATTCTTCTCTGGTAGAGCTTGAATTATTATAGAATAATTCCTCCACCCCCAAAGTAAGCACCATCTCAAGGATCTCGAAATTAGATGGTGAGATACAAGGACAACTGATACACAGTTCCTTAATATCTAACATATAGATCACTTTCATAAATCTTTCTTGCATATCTTCTAATGTTCCTTATTTGATTACATCTCAGATAGCTCCCACTAAATAGTAGATGTCTGGTTAAATAATACTTTTAACCTCTGATTATTTGGAGAGTTACCTAGTTGTGACTTTTGTATTAGTCTGAAACATTAAGTTAAGACTAAGTCATCAACATTGTAACACCCTAACTAACATAGGCGTATTACGTGATTTTTAAACATGCTGTGCAGCTCGTTGCTAATCAACGAGGTTTATGGAAAAACGTGATTAATTAAAATTTTTCTTTTTAATTAAACTTATAAAACAATATTACAAAAGACTCGGGATCCCGATTATAAAATCATTTACAAAAAGATTTAACGGTTTAACTGATACACAAAATAAATGTCGTCTAACGACCAGTTACAAAAATCAGCCTCGCTGTCCCGATGATCGTACGCTCCAGGCCTAACTGCCCCGACATGTACAACCTTCATAAGCTCGCTCACGGTCCATCAACTCTAGCGTTGCCTTTACCTACACATAAACGTAGCACTGTGAGTCGACAGACTCAGTAAGAAAAGCATAATAATACTCATACATAAATCGCGGTCATGATCAGACGCCCATACCCCTGATCACAACCCTAACTGCCGTGTCCAACACGATACTGAGTCCCGCTACTGCCATGTCCAACATGGTACTGAGCCACTACTGCCATGTCCAACATGGTACTGAGTTCTGAACGTTCATAGGGACGGTACTATTGACACGTAACAACCTGATCGGTCGAACCGGTCATACTCCAGCTGCTGGTCATACTCCAGCCTGTACCGACGTGTTACTATATCCTCCTGATCGGTCGAACCGGTCATACTCCGGCTGCTGGTCATACCCCAACCTGTACCGACGGGATACGTCAATAGTACGGAACCACCAACCAAGTGTCAGCCTGATCGGTCGAACCGGTCATACTCCGGCTGCTGGTCATACTCCAGCCTGTACCGACGTGACAGGGTTGGATGGTTCGAAGCCAACATACAACTAATGTAATCTAACAGGCTTCCTACATGCTCACTAAACATGTAATCTACATATGCATACTGTTATACTAATCTTACCTGGATTCCTAATTCAAGGGTGCCGGTCAACCTGACTGGAACTTTAGCTGAGCGGCGGATTAAAGGCTCCTAAACCATAAAAATCACAACACTATAAGTGACAAGCTAAATCACTTCCCGGGGAGGAACTAAAAGTTTCCCTATCGATAAAAAGCATGGCAATACCCCCTAAAACATAAAAATGAGGAAAACACGGGTTTCTGAAAATTCCCCAACCGGTAGACCGGTTGCCCAACCGGAATTCCGGTTCTGGAAAATTCAGGACCCCCATCCGGAATTCCGGTTCCTCGCAGGCAGCAACAATCAAATTTTCATATCTTCCTCAAATCAATTCCAAATTACCTCAAACTATCCAGACCTATTCCATATAACCCCTAGAACATTTCTAAGGCATCAAAACAACCCAGATTGCACAAATTCAAAAATCACCATTAGAGCTCAAGCTTTGAGTTCTAAACTCAAACTTGAGCAAACTTAGCTAGCATGCAATCAAATCCATCTAAACTTACATAAACAAGCTTAGAATAACCTCTGGAAACACAAACAAACTTCCACAACATCACAGCAACAAAACATAACCATTTCCTTCAAAAATCACATATTTTACATAGAAAAACCAAAGCTTTACACAACCTAAATAACATGCTTCCAAAACAACTCAAATAACCCTAATCTAACAAGCTTTAACCTCTGAAAATAATCATAAAACACAGCAGCAATAACAACCAAAAATCATGCATGCATCAACTATTTCATCATAAATTCACCATATTTTTAAAGAAACAAGGAAGAGGAGCTAACCTAGCTTGAAGAGTGCTTAGATTGGAAGAGAAATAGCTTGAAGATCAAAGGAAAAATTCAACTCCTTGCACATACATACCCAGCCGAGAGAGAGAGGAAAAGAGAGAGTGTTTTTGGGAAAAATTCTATTTTTGGCTAAGTGTTGATTTTTTTGAAAAAAAGAAATAAAAGCTACTTAACATAAATCAATTCCATTTCAGCCAACACTTAAATAAATAAACATTTATTTTCCATTTCATAAAATCACAAAAGACAAAATACTAATGGGGCAAAAAGACCATTTTGCCCTCCACCTTAAAACCACATAAATCATACTAAAGGGGTATTTTTGGGAAATTCTAAATTCCCGGCCATTCCCGACATTCCCAATGTCTAATAAACCGTCCCAAACTACTAACATGCTAAGTTGTGATTTCTACTGAGCCAAACACCGAGTTCCAAAATACCGGGCACCGGAAATGCAAAATATGAAAACTACTGAATGACATAAAATGCATAACTGAATTCCATAAATAACAGTATAATAAATTATTTAAATAGCTATAAATAATCTTCATAAATAATCATGATTAACTGCTGATTTCCAAATTAACTAAGCGGGCTTTACAACTATCCCCCCCTTGAAAGGATTTCGTCCCCGAAATCTAACCTGAATAACTCTGGATATTGAGCTCTCATATCTGACTCTAGCTCCCAGGTGGCTTCCTCCACCTTGCTGTTTCTCCAGAGAACCTTGACCAATGCTATGGTCTTATTTCGAAGGACTTTATGCTTTCTATCCAGGATCTGCACTGGCTGTTCCTCATAAGTCATGTCTGGCTGTAGCTCAAGGCTGTCATAACTGAGTATATGAGAGGGATTTGAAACGTATTTTCTCAACATCGAGACATGGAATAAGTTGTGAACTGCTGATAAGGCTGGAGGCAATGCTAACCGATATGCCACTTGACCTATCTTCTCGAGAATCTCAAAAGGTCCTATAAATCTAGGGCATAACTTGCCTCTTTTCCCGAAACGTTTAATCCCCTTCATCGGAGATACCCGTAAAAACACATGGTCCCCTACTTGGAACTCAACATCTCTGCGTTTCGGATCTGCGTAACTCTTCTGTCTACTCTGTGAGGCAAGCATTCTAGTTTTTATCTTCTCTATGGCCTCATTGGTCCGCTGCACTGACTCTGGACCTAAGTATTTCCTCTCCCCTGTCTCATCCCAGTGAATAGGAGATCTACATTTCCTACCGTATAATAGTTCATAGGGAGCCATCCCTATCGTACTTTGATAACTGTTGTTGTAAGAAAATTCAATCAACGGTAGATACTTATTCCATGAGCCTTCAAAGTCCATAACACAGACTCTCAACATGTCCTCCAAAATCTGAATTGTCCTTTCGGACTGACCATCTGTCTGAGGATGGAATGCTGTACTGAATTTCAGCTTTGTACCCATTGCTTTTTGCAAACTTTGCCAAAATTTGGAGGTGAACTTCGGATCCCTGTCCGAAACTATAGACTTCGGTACCCCGTGAAGTCTTACAATCTCTCTAACATACAATTCTGCCAACTGATCCACTGTAAATGTTGTTCTAACCGGCAGAAAATGAGCAGATTTCGTAAATCGATCCACCACTACCCAGATGGAATCAAATAAACCCGTGGTCCTAGGTAACCCGACCACAAAATCCGTCGTGATATCTTCCCATTTCCATTCTGGCAGGGTTAAAGGCTGCAACAACCCTGCTGGTCTCTGAAATTCAGCCTTAATCTGCTGACAAGTGAGGCATGTCGATACAAATTCTAGCAAATTCTTCTTCATACCGCTCCACCAGAAGTACGGTTTCAAATCTTGGTACATCTTAGTGGTGCCGGGATGCAGAGAATACGGGGTAGAATGAGCCTCCTCAAAGATCTCATTCCTAAGTTCCACACTATTCGGAACACAAACCCTGGCTTTATACAAAAGCATCCCGTTATTTGACACCGAAAAGTCCTTGGCTTGACCAGCCAACACCTCATCTCTGATCTTTACTAACTCTGGATCCGTCATTTGAGCGACTTTTATTCTTTCCAACAGGTCAGATTGTAGCGTTAAGTTGTGAAGCTGACCTACCACAAACTCAATGCTGGATCTAACCATATCCTCTGCTAGCTGAGGTGAGATCTGAACCATACTAGCTACTTGCCCGGGACCCTTTCTGCTCAGGGCATCGGCCACTACATTGGCTTTTCCGGGGTGATAGAGGATCTCACAATCGTAATCTTTCACTAATTCCAACCAACGCCTCTGTCTCATATTCAAATCCTTTTGAGTAAAGAAATATTTGAGACTTTTATGGTCGGTGTAGATCTCACACTTTTCCCCGTAAAGGTAATGCCGCCAAATCTTCAGTGCAAAAACCACTGCGGCCAACTCTAGATCATGAGTCGGGTATCGCTGCTCATAATCCTTTAACTGACGGGAGGCATAAGCGATAACCTGATCGGCTTACATCAATACACACCCCAAACCCTGTTTGGATGCGTCGCAATAAACCACAAACTTCTCACTGTCTGAAGGCAAAGGTAACACTGGAGCGGTAATTAACCTCCGCTTTAACTCCTGAAAACTAGCTTCGCACTTGTCTGACAAATAAATTGCTGATTTTTCTTTGTAAGTTCGGTTAGGGGCATTGAAATTTTAGAGAACCCTTTGACGAACCTACGGTAGTACCCAGCTAAACCCAAGAAGCTTCTGATCTCTGTCACTGTCTTCGGTCTCGGCCAATCCCTGACGGATTCGATCTTCCCGGGATCCACCTTAATCCCATCTTTGCTCACAATGTGCCCTAGGAACGACACCTGAGATAGCCAAAACTCACATTTCTTGAACTTGGCATAAAGCTTATGTTCTCGAAGCCGTTGCAGTACCATCTGAAGATGTAACTCATGCTCCTCTTCTGATTGAGAGTACACGAGGATGTCATCGATAAACACAATCACACAGATATCGAGGAAATCCTTGAATACTCTATTCATCAGGTCCATGAATGCTGCAGGAGCATTGGTTAGCCCGAATGACATAACCAAAAATTCGTAATGTCCATACCTAGTGCGGAAAGCCATTTTCGAAATGTCCTCCTCTCGGATTCTCAACTGACGATAACCTGAACGATGATCAATCTTAGAAAAGACCGTCTTCCCCTGAAGCTGATCGAACAAATCATCGATCCTAGGTAATGGATATTTATTCTTCACCGTCAGCTTGTTCAATTCCCTGTAGTCAATGCACATTCTCATAGATCCATCTTTCTTCTTGACGAATAAAACCGGGGCTCCCCAGGGTGACACACTGGGCCGAATAAACCCTATGTCAAGCAACCCTTGGAGCTGAATCTTTAATTCCTTAAGTTCAGCTGGAGCCATCCTATACGGGGCTTTGGAAACCGGTTCCACCCCTGGTGCCAAGTCTATCACGAAGTCAATCTCTCGCTGAGGTGGTAACCCTGGAAGTTCTTCGGGAAAAACATCCAAAAATTCCCGAACCACCTTGATATCTTCTGGCCGAATGGTATCTGGCCGAGTGGTGTCCACCACCACAGCCAGAAACCCTAAACAACCGCCGTACAACAATTCTCTAGCTGGCATAGCCGAGATCACCGGGATCCGAGATCCCTGAACTGAACCAACAAACACAAATGGTTCTTCACTTTCCGGTTGGAAGATCACCATCTTTCTTTTACAATCTAAACTCGCCGAATATTTAGATAGGAAATCCATTCCTAAAATAATGTCAAACTCTACTAAACTCATTTCTATCAGATCAGCACTTAACTCTCTACCATCTATCCTGATCGGCATAGACCTAACCCACCTATTAGAGATAACCAATTCTCCGCCAGGTAATAGGGTTCCAAACCCTGATTCATATCTATCATACAGTCTATCCAATTTACTAAAGATTCTAGCTGCCACACAAAAACAACCTTGACCCAAGCACTCACCCGGAGGATGCCACTTACTAATGAGACACTCCAGTAGGAAAAGCGGGTCTTAACACTACCCTGATGACCACCTTGATTCTGGTTCTCTCGGAACCTGTTATTCTGCCTCGAGCCCCCGGATGCAGTGGATGATTTCCTCCTCCAGTCCATGGCCGAGCCACTACCTCCCCTGCTGAAACCTGACGCAAGAGGGGTAGGAGCCCCGCCACATTCCGGAGTCCTAACTGATTCCAACATACATCTAACTGCGCCCTCAGCTTACACTGTCTCCTCCACCATCAAAGCATAGGTGGTCTTGTCGTCGGTAGTAACCATAAGGTCATACTTGATCTTCACATTAAGTCCATCAAGACATTTTTCTTTCTTACTGAAATCGGTTGACATAAATCCCGAGGCCAACCTCGCCAACCGCTCGAACTGAGTAATATATTTCGTCATGCTCATATTCTCTCGCTGGGTCAGGTGGGCGAACTCTTTCCTATTGGCGCTTCTGACCACCTCGTTATAATATTTAGCGCTGAAGAGTTCCTAGAACCTTTCCAAGGTCATAGTGAGGACGTCATGGATCTGAGACACCATGTCCCACCCGACCAGAGCGTCTACTTGAAACTGGAAAGTGGCACACACCACTCTGTCATTACCGGTGACACCCATGAAATTCAGGATCCTGGTAATCACCGTCAGCCACTGTTCGGCCTTCATCATGTCTGGACTTCCCAAGAAAACCGGAGGTGCTTGCTCCCGGAACCGTTCATACAAAGGTTCCATTCACCTTGCCGCTACCACTACCTCGGCTTGAGCAGCACGGGCGGGTGCCACTGGAACTTCTGGCACCGGCTCTGCAGAAGCACCCTGCTGCCTCAATCTTTGAACCTCAAGGTCCTTCTCTTCAATCCGGGCTTGCATTTCAGCAAACCTAACTTCCCAATTCTGGGCTTCCTAATTGACTTGGGTAGCCTGCGGCAAGTTAACATCACCCCGACTTTGAGCCCTGCCCCTGGGACCTCCACCTCGGCCCATAACACTTGAGGGGAACTGAGCTCCGCGACCTTGATCTGACCCGACTGAGATGCCCTGACTCCTAATATTTCGTCTGGCGTCCATCTAGTCTGAACCGCCTCGAAATCCCGAGTTGGCACTTCAGGTCACGATCATCGAGAGCTTACTAACGCCGCTTAATTTGGAAATTAAAAACGAAACATGCGCCTATTCTACTATCAGGCTACTAACATGCTTCCTATCAGGCTTTTCTTTTTCATAACTGAATAAAATAAACTACTAAAGCAATAAAGGCTTACTGAACCGTGAAACGAGCTAACTGCTGATGATGATTGTACATGTCGTGACAATCTTCGGAAGACAACCTGGCGGCTCTGATACCAAATTGTAACATCCTAACTAACATAGGCGTATTACGTGATTTTTAAACATGTTGTGCAGCTCGTTGCTAATCAACGAGGTTTATGGAAAAACATGATTAATTAAAATTTTTCTTTTTAATTAAACTTATAAAACAATATTACAAAAGACTCGGGATCTCGATTATAAAATCATTTACAAAAAGATTTAACGGTTTAACTGATACACAAAATAAATGTCGTCTAACGACCAGTTACAAAAATCAGCCTCGCTGTCCCGATGATCGTACGCTCCAGGCCTAACCGCCCCGACATGTACAACCTTCATAAGCTCGCTCACGGTCCATCAGCTCTAGCCTTGCCTTTACCTAGGCATAAACGTAGAACTGTGAGTCGACAGACTCAGTAAGAAAAGCATAATAATACTCATACATAAATCGCGGTCATGATCAGACGCCCATACCCCTGATCACAACCCTAACTGCCGTGTCCAACACGATACTGAGTCCCGCTACTGCCATGTCCAACATGGTACTGAGCCACTACTGCCATGTCCAACATGGTACTGAGTTCTGAACGTTGATAGGGACGGTACTATTGACACGTAACAACCTGATCGGTCGATGTTACGAAAATTCTGTTTATTACGCAAGTGAACGTATCAAGTAGTATCTCACGCAAGTGAGGTCGAACCACAGGGAATTGGATTGAGTACTACTAAATTATAATTATGATTCTATTTGGTAAAATATTAAGTTGCAATTTTAAAAGTAAATAACTCAGAAAATTAAAGAGAAAATTAACGAAGATTAATCAAGATGAGAGATTAGGGAGGTGAATCCTGTTGATAAGTTACATATGTTAATGCCTAATTGCTATCCTTATCTCAATGTGAAAGACAGATTATAAATTAACCTAACTCTTTTCAGATCTTTTAGGTTCTAAATAATATGTTCTCTAATTAACTTCTTAACTAGATCAACACAAAATCAGCATTAAGCAATAATCTATTAGTCACTAGGCTATGTAAATACTTTCGTTTTACATCAAAACCTAGACTATCCAAATTTTAGCATTCCTAATTCTCACTTTTCAGATTTCGAATTAGGATCATAGAGCATGTAAAAGGTGATCAAGCTTTCACATGAAATTAAACACAAACAAAGATAGTATTCACACATAAGATGAAGGAATGGCAATTATTTATTAACTAGGCATAAACTTAAACAACATTCATCATCCTCCCTTATTGGGATATTTAGTTCATAATAACTCTAAAAACATCCATGATTAATTTAGAAATAAAAACAAACATAAAGAAGAATAAAAAGGGTAAAAGAAAGAAACTAGAAGGTGGTATTGCTCCGGGTCTTCAAGATAGCTTCCTCTCCACTTTGCCTCCACTATTAGGTCTGTTTTGGCTTGCGTTTGACCTTCAATATCGTATTCCTTATATAGGGATAAGTGGTGAGCCTCCAATTGAGTGAAAAATCAAAATTAGGTCAAATCTGCGATTTCCGTACATAGTCGCGACTAGCATTTAAGCTGGTCGCGACTACAGGCAAAACTCGAAAAACCGAGTTTCTGCCTATCTTACGAAGTCGCGACCAGGGTCGCGACCAGGAAAAAGCGTCGCGACCAGGCTCATCAGAGGTCGCGACTACTGATGCTTCAGGAACCGAATTTTCCAATTCTTTCCAAGTTTGTCCCAGTTTTTCGCCATTTGACTGAATTCGAACTTTAACACCCCGGGAACCTGAAATAATGAAAATCAAGCGTAAAACTGCTCCAAAAGACACCAATAGACGAGATAATGCTAACTTTAAAGACCCGAAATATAGGTTAATTATAACCTAACAAATTCCCCCAAACTAGATTCTTACTCGCCCCCGAGTAAGATAAAAAAAACTAACTACTCTATCAGATAATCACTACACTGCTGACTCATGCTCTGTTTCCTTCCTTGCATAAACTAGAATTTTGTTCTTACTAACTCTAACAATTAACTCGGATGCTCAATTAATAACACTATGTACAACTGCAACAATCTACTCAAATATGAAACATTATTATAAAAGTTTTACTCTTTCCATTAGTTCCACAACCCGATAACTCATAAGCTTGCATGCTTACCTTTCTCCACTAATGTTGACAGTATTCTTTGGAATCATTAGGTCTTTTCAAGGTTTAGGTAATATGGCTCAGATATTCAGGGATAGGCAAAAGATAATTTTGGCTCAAGATATCATAAGCACACAAACAGAACCCACAAGCTTCTTACTTTTTTCAATACCCCATAGAGTTCCCACATCTACCAAGATTGAGAGAGGATATATTTACTATTTTCCAACATCACTGAAATCATATACTTTATTTGTTTATTTTTCTCTTTTTTTTTTTCTCTTTTTTTTTTCCTTTTTTTTCAAGTATTTTTCAATGACATTGAATTACACAAATTTTTTTCTTTCTTCTCAATCTTACAAAAAAAAAACTTTCTCCCTCTCACTATTTCGTCACACTAAATGTTTCTTTTCCCCCAAACTAATCATATAGCTTATGATATCATGGATAATCATGGTGAGAACAAAGATTAATAGTGTGGTTGCAAAATTTCAAATCAGTGGGTGAAAACTCAACAGGTTAAGGCTCAAAAGGGTAACTAGGGATACACATTATGGTAGGCTTGAAAGGCTCAAACTATCCAACAAATGCCTAAGTCATATTCCAATTGAACACTATCAAGGATTTCGCCTCAAAAGAATAAACATGCAAGTTCTAAGCTATCCTGTCAATCTTACCACAAACCATAGTAAAACAGTTATAACAATTTTCACAACTTGAATATTTGCAGAAAAACACAGGTTTCTAAGCATCCAAACTAATCCAAAGAGTTAACAGAATCAAGCACACAGTTATTTTGCAGTTTCAGATCACATCACACTAATCAGCAGTATACAACTATCATCAAGCTTATTGCCATTCCTTAACTAAAACAAAAAACTAAAACAGAAAATTAAAATGCAGAAATTAAAGTGCAGAATTTAAAGTGCAGAAATTTTAATTTTTTTTTTTTCTTAAGCCTCTCCCCCCAAACTAAATATTACATTGTCCCAAATGTATACAGTAAAATGCAGAGAGAAGAAACTTACCTGAGACCCTTTCAGAAAGGGTTGGGTGGTGGCGGCTGGTCATAGGGATAGAACCGAGGAGGTTGTGCCAAGTAGTTCGGGTCACCAATCCCAATGTTCATTCTGTTGATGAGAGAGTTGAGTTGCTGAACTTGTCCCTCATCATAGATACTCCTCTGCACCATGTATTGTTGCATGTGGTTGTTCTGCTGAATTATGTAACTCAGCTGTGCATGAGTGTATTGTGTTGTAGGATCGATGGGCCCAGGCAATTGAAGTGTTTGCTCCTCTTCTTCTTCTTCAACACTAGGCTCACGTTGCCGCCTACGCCCTTGCGGTGCATCAGGTGGTGGCTGCCCATAGGGGTGTGGCTCTTTCAGCCTGTTGACAAAGGCGATGTCCATCTTACGAAGTGGCAACACCGTGTTGTCAAACTCTAACTGGGGAACTTCATATGCCCCACAGAGTTCTGTGATAACCCCTGCCAAACCGAAACCACCTCCCGTGGCTCCTTGCACGATTTGGTCAATGCTCTGCCGTATGACTTGTCCAATGTTAATGTTGTACCCTTTCATTATGGCGTACACATATTTAAGGCGATCCATTTGGACATCGGAAAAATGCTTGTTGGGCACTAACCGAGCACTCACAAAGTACAGCCATGTTTTTGCCACCGGGTTAATCTCACACCGGTACAGAATATTGGGCGACCCCTCGGTACCATCATTATCATGGAACCTCAACCAGGAAATCCCACTGTCTCCGCGACATCCACCATATCAAATTGCTCTTCTTCCTCAATAATTCGGAGGCGCTGTTCCTCCCTGGTGTAATCTGGGACAGAGAACATCACATTGAATGCGTCAGCAGTGGCGGGAACCTTCTTTCCACGAACCTTCACTTCCCCATTTCGACGGTCGGGCAAATTTGCAAGGAATTCATAGGCCATAGTAACATTAGCCCGACCCCGAGTATCCACAAAACTTCCCCACTTCATTCTTTCAATTTGCGCTCTGATTGTCTCAAACCGAGGTTGGCACCTCAATGGATTTTTAGGGAATTCAATACCCCTATCTTCAATATAGGCTCTATTCTTCAACCTTACGAAGCGATTGTGAGCCTCGATACTACCAAAGCGGGTTCTATCAAAACCCGTTGGTGGTGGGTTCGAAGACGAACCTTCTTCAACATTCCTTGTCCTCTTTGGTGCCATTTTTTCTTTCCTTTTTTTTTCTTTTTTTTTTCGAAATTACCTTTTTCTTTTTCTTTTTTTTTTTTTCTGAAACTTTTTTTTTTTTCTAAGAAAAATTGGGCAGCACCTCCCCTTAAATTTCCTCTATCTCAAAAATACAAAATTCACTCAATCAATGTTCCTAACCACTTAATACCACAATACAATAATAATAAACCCAATATCATCAATTTTTACACCACACACAATTATATCACTCAAAATTTAAAATAATTAATCAAATTCTTGAAAGAATGAAGAAAGTGATACTTACAACCCGAAAACGCTTTACTCCACCTCCATTGTTGAATGTTCTTGAAAGCTTGAGTTTGAGAGTGACAACAATGGTGATTTTTTTGGATTTGGGTATTCTTTGGTGTGGGTTTTGATGATATGTGTAGATTGTTGAGTGAAATTGGGTTTTTGATTAGATTGGGTTTAGGAAATTTGAAAAAAAATGAAAAGATTGAAGATTGAAGATGAAAAATTGAATTTTTGAGAGGAAAATAGGGTAGGTTAGGCTGAGAGAATTTTGAAATGTGAATTTGGTTTGTGTAGGGTTGAATGAGGGGGAAAGTGTGAATTTATAGAATTTTTCGTCAGCAAGTCGGGACTTGGCCAAAGGCTAGTCGCGACTAGCTAACGAGGAAAATTCAGGCCTTTCTGGAAAATCAGCAAGTCGCGACTGAAGTCGCAACTTGAGAAATAGGTCGCGACTAGCATCAAGCCTAGTCGCGACTTCTGGGCTTCAGGTCGAAAAAAAATAATTTTTTTTTTTTCACGCTTTTCACGATTCAATTAAAAAGAAATAATGTCTGGTACTAAACTAAGAATTGAAAATACTAACAAAACAATCAAAACAAAATAATACTTGGGCTGCCTCCCAGAAGCGCTGTGTTTATCGTCATGCAGCTAGACGCTGAGCCTTGGACTTCAAAGTGGCGCCAGGATCATGGCGGACTTGGCTTGGTCAAACTGACCTCCCAAGTAGAGCTTTAACCTTTGTCCATTGACTTTGAAAGTTGTTGGACTTTCACCTTTTAACTCCACCGCTCCATAAGGAAACACCTTGACCACCGTAAATGGTCCCGACCATCTTGATTTCAGCTTTCCAGGAAACAGTTTCAGCCTTGAATTGAAGAGTAGCACTTGCTGTCCTGGTTGAAACTCTTTCCGTATTAGACCTTGATCGTGCCACTTTTTAGTTCTCTCTTTGTATATCTTGGCGTTTTCATAGGCTTCGTTCCGAAACTCATCTAACTCATTCAGCTGTAACAGTCTTTTCTCCCCTGCAGCTTTTAGTTCCATGTTGAGAGTCTTCATGGCCCAAAAAGCTCTATGCTCTAACTCCACCGGTAAATGACAAGCCTTTCCAAACACCAACCGATATGGGGACATGCCAATCGGTGTTTTGAAAGCTGTTCTGTATGCCCACAGTGCGTCATCCAACTTCCTTGACCAATCTTTCCTTGATCTTTGCACTGTTTTCTCCAGAATCATCTTAATCTCCCGGTTAGAGATTTCAGCTTGGCCATTACTTTGGGGATGGTATGGTAAAGCAGTTCGATGTCGAACACCATATCTTGAGAGGAGTGCTTCAAACTGCTTGTTACAGAAATGGCTCCCTTCATCGCTTACTATTGCTCGAGGAGTACCAAACCGAGTAAAAATGTTCTTTTGTAAGAAGCGGAGAACTGTCTTTCCATCATTTTGAGGTGTAGCTGAAGCTTCGACCCATTTAGACACATAATCAACAGCCAAAAGAATGTACTGATTGCTAAAGGATGAAGGAAAAGGACCCATAAAGTCTATTCCCCATACATCAAACAATTCAACTTCTAAAATTCCTGTTAAAGGCATCTCGTTTCTTCTTGAGATATTACCTGTTCGTTGACAACGATCACATGCCTTTACAAAAGTAGTAGCATCCTTGAATAGCGTTGGCCAAAAGAATCCACTTTGCAACACCTTTGCAGCTGTTCTATTCCCACTAAAATGTCCCCCACATGGTAAAGCATGACAGTGATTTAGGATAGAATACATCTCCTCTTCAGGAACACATCTCCTTATGATCTGATCGGCGCAGTGCTTGTAGAGGATTGGTTCTTCCCAATAGTAATGTTTCACCTCAGAAAATAATTTCTTCAATTGTTGACGCGAAAGCTCGGGTGGAGTTATTTTTGCAGCAAAGAAATTAACATAGTCAGCGTACCAAGGTACCATCAGGTTTTCCCTCACACTAAAGAGTTGTTCATCAGGAAATTGCTCATTTATTTGTACCTCCTTTGTATTCTGACTCTCTTGCAGCTCTAATCTTGACAAATGGTCTGCTACCAGGTTCTCGGTGCCCTTTTTATCTTTTATCTCTAAGTCGAACTCTTGAAGTAAAAGTACCCACCGAATCAGTCTTGGTTTTGCATCCTTCTTGGTCATAAGGTATTTGATTGCTGAATGATCTGTGTAAACAATTACCTTATTTCCAATTAGGTAGGGTCGAAATTTGTCACAAGCAAACACTATTGCCAGCATTTCTTTCTCTGTAGTGGCGTAGTTTAATTGAGCGTCATTCAGAGTTCTACTAGCATAGTAGATTGTGTGGAATACTCTGTCAACTCTTTGACCCAGAACCGCTCCAATGGCATAGTCACTAGCATCACACATCAACTCAAACGGCAGTTCCCAATTTGGTGAAGTTACTATCGGTGCTGTAATCAATTTCTCCTTTAAAATCTTGAAAGCTTTTAAACAATCTTCTCCGAACTCAAATGGAACTCCATTTACAAGTAAGCTCGATAAAGGTTTTGAGATTTTAGAGAAGTCCTTGATAAATCTGCGGTAGAAGCCAGCATGTCCCAGGAAACTCCTCACTCCTTTTACAGAAACTGGAGGTGGCAAATTTTCTATTGTTGAGACCTTTGCCTTATCCACCTCAATTCCTGCTTTTGAAATTTTGTGCCCAAGAACAATTCCTTCTGTTACCATAAAGTGACACTTCTCCCAGTTTAACACCAAGTTAGACTTCTCGCACCTTGTTAGTACTTTTTCCAGATTTTCCAAACAATGATCAAAGGAAGAACCAAAAACTGAGAAATCATCCATAAAAATTTCAATACAGGATTCAATCAAATCTGAAAAGATAGCCATCATACACCTTTGAAAAGTGGCAGGGGCGTTGCACAAGCCGAAGGGCATTCTTCTGAAAGCAAAGGTACCATAAGGACATGTGAAAGTAGTCTTCTCCTGATCTTCAGGTGCTATAGCTATCTGGTGGTATCCAGAATATCCATCAAGAAAACAGTAATACTCTTGCCCCGCTAATCTGTCTAGCATTTGATCGATGAAGGGCAAAGGGAAGTGATCTTTTCTTGTTGCTTTGTTGAGTTTCCTGTAATCGATGCAGATCCTCCAACCGGTGACTGTTCTTGTAGGAATCAACTCATTCTTTTCATTCTTGATCACCGTCATTCCACCTTTCTTCGGGACCACTTGCACCGGGCTAACCCACTTACTATCTGAAATAGGATAAGCAACTCAAGCATCCAACCACTTAACTACTTCTTTTCTGACTACTTCTTTCATGGGTGGATTGAGTCTTCTTTGAGCATCAATAGTTGGTTTGGCGTTATCTTCCATGAGAATTCGATGCATCACTGTTGAAGGACTGATTCCTTTAACATCTCCTAGTGTCCAAGCGATTGCCTTGTTGTGAGCCCGAAGTACCCTCAAAAGTCTATCAGTTTCCACATCAGAGAGAGAAGCTGAAACAATAACTGGCAGCTTTTTATCTTGACCCAAAAACTCATACCTCAAGTGACTAGGAAGCACCTTCAATTCAAGTTCTGGGGGCTTTTCAGTAGATGGCTTCAGCTCTTTTGGAACCGCTCCCAATTCCTCAAAGTATCTTCTGTTCAAAGGCCCATAAGAATCAAGCCACTTCACATACCCCATGACCTCTTGTCCTTCTTGCTCCGTCAATTCATCTTCAGTTAGACTTAGTTCAAGAGGATCATCTAGCAGCTTTTTCTCACTCACCATTTCATCAATCAAATCAATGAAGAAACAGTTATCACTTGCCTTTGGGTACGTCATAGCCTTGAGCACATTAAAGACCACTTCTTCTCCTTGGACTCTCAGCTTTAATTCACCCTTCTGAACATCGATTAAGGCTTGGCCAGTTGCCAAGAATGGTCTCCCAAGAATAATTGGGACATTGCTATCTTCTTCCATGTCCAAAACGATGAAATCAGCTGGAAAGATGAACTTATCAACCTTAACTAAGACATCCTCAATGACTCCTCTAGGATGGGCTAGTGATCGGTCCACCAATTGGAGAGTTACTGTTGTTGGCTTTGCTTCACCCAACTGCAGTCTTTTAAACACCGATAGAGGCATCAAGTTAATGCTAGCTCCCAAGTCACAAAGTGCATTTATTCCCTCAATTTTTCCTATAGTAGAAGGAATAGTGAAACTCCCTGGATCTCTGAGTTTAGGAGGGAGTTTCTTTTGTAGGATGGCACTGCACTCTTCAGTTAGAGCAACTGTCTCATAGTCCTCCATCTTTCTCTTCTTTGAAAGGATTTCCTTCATAAACTTCACATAACTTGGCATCTGCTCTAAAGCTTCAGCAAAGGGGATGTTAATGTGAAGTCTTTTGAAAACTTCTAGGAATTTGGTGAACTGCTTGTCTAGACTTGACTTTCTGAGCCTCTGAGGATAGGGTATTTTCACATGGTGATCTATATTAGTTGGTGGAGACTGCTGTGGCTGTGGTTGACTATCAGTAGTCTTCGTTGGAGTGGGTGTTGGGGTCGACTTCGGTTGCTCTTCATTCTCCTTTTCTCCATTCACTAGTTGTGGCATTTCAGGACCATCATAATTTTTACCGCTTCTCAGGGTAATTGCCTTGCAGTTTTCCTTGGGGTTTACTTCAGTTGTGCTAGGCAAATTCCCTTGAGGACGGGTTGCTACTTGAGTTGCTAGTTGGCCCATCTGTGTGCAGTGTCTTTGATTGAAGATCTAGTTTCGGTCATGAATTGAAGCGGTAAATGCGTACGCAAACTAGAACTTCCACCAGAGGTTTGTTGCTGATTAAACTGTTGATTCTGATTCTGGTTCTGATTTCGTTGCTGATAGAACCCACTGTTTCTTCGGTTGTTACCCTGGTTGAACCCATAATTGTTGTTATTGTTCTGTGAATAGTTTCCAATGGCTTTAGCTTCATCCATTGGCAAATCATCCACATCAGCTTGGCATTCTGAAAAGTGATGGCTTCCCCCACATAATTCACACACAACTTGGGCTTGTTTAGCTTGCCCTGCAATTATCTTTGTCAATGCCTCAACCTGTGCTGTCAACTTGGTGATGGCATCGACCTCTAACACACCAGCTACTTTCTTTGATTGACTCCTCTCAGTTGGCCACTGTTGATTGTTTAGAGCCATCTCCTCTAATAGATCATAAGCCTCATTAGCACTCTTCCTCATAAAGGCTCCTCCAGCTGCAGCATCTATTAAAGTTCTTGTATTTCCTACCAACCCATTGTAGAAGTTGTGGACCAGCATCCACTTCTCTATACCATGGTGAGGGCACTTTCTGATCAAATCTTTAAACCTCTCCCAAGCCTCATGGAGAGATTCATTATCTTGTTGGCAGAAGTTATTAATTTCTCCTCTCAGCTTTGCAGACTTGGCTGGGGGAAAGAACTTTGACAAGAATTTCGTTGCCAGATCATTCCAGGTGGCAATAGAGTTGGGTGGCAAGGAGTTTAGCCAACTCTTGGCTCGCTCTCTAAGAGAGAATGGGAACAGTCTCAGTCGAATAGCATCATCACTAACTCCATTAACTTTAAAGGTTTCACAAAGTTCCATGAAATTAGAGAGATGCATTAGGATCTTCGAAGGGAGGCCACCAACCGGGCGAAGATCGCACCATCTGAAGTATGGCAGGTTTGATCTCAAAGTTATTTGCATCCACTGCCGGTGGCCTGATACATGACTGCACTCCCGTCAGAGTAGGGAGAATGTAATCTCTCAAGCTGCGGCCATTAGCTTGATCTTATACTGCGCGACCATTGTTACCATTATTGCCTCCATTGTTTGCAGCATTGGCAGCCATGATGTCTGAAGTTTCAGCAGTTGCTGAAACTCCCTCTTGCCTCTTGTTCTTTCGGTTTCTCCTACAAGTTTTCTCGATTTCGGGATCAACTGGCAATATCACTGCTTGTCCTTGACGGCGCATACACTTATGATTCCTAAAATAGATCAAGAAAATATTGCAAGAAAAAGGTTAGAAAAATCAGCAAGAGAAAATATACCAAAGTAGAAGTTAGTATAATTTTGTGTAATATCAATCTTTAAACAATGCCCCGGCAACGGCGCCAAAAACTTGTTACGAAAATTCTGTTTATTACGCAAGTGAACGTATCAAGTAGTATCTCACGCAAGTGAGGTCGAACCACAGGGAATTGGATTGAGTACTACTAAATTATAATTATGATTCTATTTGGTAAAATATTAAGTTGCAATTTTAAAAGTAAATAACTCAGAAAATTAAAGAGAAAATTAATGAAGATTAATCAAGATGAGAGATTAGGGAGGTGAATCCTGTTGATAAGTTACCTATGTTAATGCCTAATTGCTATCCTTATCTCAATGTGAAAGACAGATTATAAATTAACCTAACTCTTTTCAGATCTTTTAGGTTCTAAATAATATGTTCTCTAATTAACTTCTTAACTAGATCAACACAAAATCAGCATTAAGCAATAATCTATTAGTCACTAGGCTATGTAAATATTTTCGTTTTACATCAAAACCTAGACTATCCAAATTTTAGCATTCCTAATTCTCACTTTTCAGATTTCGAATTAGGATCATAGAGCATGTAAAAGGTGATCAAGCTTTCACATGAAATTAAACACAAACAAAGATAGTATTCACACATAAGATGAAGGAATGGCAATTATTTATTAACTAGGCATAAACTTAAACAACATTCATCATCCTCCCTTATTGGGAAATTTAGTTCATAATAACTCTAAAAACATCCATGATTAATTCAGAAATAAAAACAAACATAAAGAAGAATAAAAAGGGTAAAAGAAAGAAACTAGAAGGTGGTATTGCTCCGGGTCTTCAAGATAGCTTCCTCTCCACTTTGCCTCCACTATTAGGTCTGTTTTTGCTTGCTTTTGACCTTCAATATCGTATTCCTTATATAGGGATAAGTGGTGAGCCTCCAATTGAGTGAAAAATCAAAATTAGGTCAAATCTGCGATTTCCGTACATAGTTGCGACTAGCATTTAAGCTGGTCGCGACTACAGGCAAAACTCGAAAAACCGAGTTTCTGCCTATCTTACGAAGTCGCGACCAGGGTCGCGACCAGGAAAAAGGGTCGCGACCAGGCTCATCAGAGGTCGCGACTACTGATGCTTCAGGAACCGAATTTTCCAATTTTTTCCAAGTTTGTCCCAGTTTTTCGCCATTTGACTGAATTCGAACTTTAACACCCCGGGAACCTGAAATAATGAAAATCAAGCGTAAAACTGCTCCAAAAGACACCAATAGACGAGATAATGCTAACTTTAAAGACCCGAAATATAGGTTAATTATAACCTAACAGTCGAACCGGTCATACTCCGGCTGCTGGTCATACTCCAGCCTGTACCGACGTGTTACTATATCCTCCTGATCGGTCGAACCGGTCATACTCCGGCTGCTGGTCATACTCCAGCCTGTACCGACGGGATACGTCAATAGTACGGAACAACCAACCAAGTGTCAGCCTGATCGGTCGAACCGGTCAGCTTTGAGTTCTAAACTTAAACTTGAGCAAACTTAGCTAGCATGCAATCAAATCCATCTAAACTTACATAAACAAGCTTAGAATAACCTCTGGAAACACAAACAAACTTCCACAACATCACAGCAGCAAAACATAACCATTTCCTTCAAAAATCACATATTTTACATAGAAAAACCAAAGCTTTACTGTAACACCCTAACTATCTTAGGCGTATTACGTGATTTTTAAACATACTGTGCAGCTCGTTGCTAATCAACGAGGTTTATGGAAAAACGTGATTAATTAAAATTTTGCTTTTTCATTAAACTTATAAACCATTTTACAAAAGTCTCGGGATCCCGATTTATAAAATATTTACAAAAGTTTTAACTGATTAACTTTTACATCAAAATGAAAGTCGTCTAACGACAGTTACAAAAAATCTCAGCCGTGCTGTCCCGAGGATCGTACGCTCCAGGCCTAACCGCCCCGACATGTACAATCTCATGAGCTCGCTCACGGTCCAACAGCTACAGCCTTGCCTTTACCTACACATGAACATAAACTGTGAGTCGACAGACTTAGTAAGAAAAGCATAATAATATCATACATAAAACTGACTGCCGTGTCCAACACGATACTGAGTCCCGCTACTGCCATGTCCAACATGGTACTGAGCACTACCGCCATGTCCAACATGGTACTGAGTTTTGAACGTCCAGGGGACGATACTATTGACAAGTATCCTCCTGATCGGTCGAACCGGTCATACTCCGGCTGCTGGTCATACTCCAGCCTGTACCGACGGGATAGGTCAATAGCACTGAACCACCAACCAAGTGTCAGCCTCATCGGTGGAACCGATCCTACTCCGGCTGCTGGTCATACTCCAGCCTGTACCGACGTGACAGGGTTGGATGGTTCGAAGCCTAAATACATGACTAAAGTAATCTAGCAGGCTTCATACATGCACGCTAGACATGTAATCTACATATGCATACTGTTATACTAATCTTACCTGGATTCCGATTTCAGGTGTGCCGCCAACCCGACCGGAATCCGAAGCTGAGCGGCGGATTACTGGCTCCTAAACCATAAAAATCACAACGCTATAAGTGACACGCTAAATCACTTCCCGGGGACTAAAACTAGGAACTAAAAGTTTCCCTATCGATAAAAAGCATGGCAATACCCCTAAAAACCCAAAAACGAGGAAAACTAGGGTTCTGAAAAATCCCCCAACCGGTAGACCGGTTGCCCAACCGGAATTCCGGTTCTGGGAAATTCAGAACCCCCATCCGGAATTCCGGATGCTCAACCGGAATTCCGGTTCCTCGCAGGCAGCAACCTCAAAAATTCATAACTTGCACAATTCAACCCCAAATCACATGAAACCTTCCAGACCTGTTCTATACCTCCCCTAGAACATTTCTAAGGCAACCAAACCACCCAGATTGCACGAATTCAAAAATCACCATTAGAGCTCAAGCTTTGAGTTCTAAACTCAAACTTGAGCAAACCTAGCTAGCATGCAATCAAATCCATCTAAACTTACTTAAACAAGCTTAACTAAGCCTCTGAAAACAATCAAAAACATCAACAATATCACAGCAACAGAACATAGACATTTCTCTTTGAAAACCACATTTTTGAGCTAAAAATCAAGACTTTGAACAACACAACTAGCATGCATCATAACCAGCTCTATTCTACTCAATTGAACAGGATTTAAACCTCAGAAATCATATCACAAACACAGCAGCAACAACACCTCAAGCAAGCATGCATTTACTCACATTTTCACCATTTTATTCAAGAAAATAAAGAGAAAGAGTTAGAATCACCTACCACAATCAAGAGCTCACAAATTAAGGTTGAATATAGCTTTGAAAATTGAAGAAAAACCCAGCTTTGCACCCCAATTACTCAAAATTTAAAAATGGAGAGAAAAAGAGAGAGAGTTTTCTTGAAAATTCCAATTTTTTCTAAGTGTTGTAAAATGAAAGAAATAAAAGGAATAAAGCCATTTAACCCAAAATCATTTCAGCCAACAATTAACCATTAAAATAAACATTTATTCCAATTAATAATCACTAAAAGACAAAATATCATTGGGGCAAAAAGACCATTTTGCCCCTCCATACTAAACCACATAATAACCACTAAAGGGGTATTTTTGGGAAATTCTAAATTCCCGGCCATTCCCGACATTCCCAATGTCTAAAACCCGCCCCCAAAATACTAACATACTAAGTTGTGATTTCTACTGAGCCAAACGCCGAGTTCCAAAATACCGGACACCGGAAATGCGAAATATAAAGACTACTGATGACATAATCATGCATATCTGAATTCCATAAATAACAGTAATAAATTATTTAAATAGCTATAAATAATTTCATAATTAACATAAACAACTGCTAATTTCCAAATTAACTAAGCGGGCTTTACAACTATCCCCCCCTCAAAAGGATTTCGTCCCCGAAATCTAACTCGAATAACTCGGATATTGAGCTCGCATATCCGACTCTAGCTCCTGTGTGGCTTCTTCCACCTTCTTGTTTCTCCGAGAGAACCTTGACCAATGCTATGGTCTTATTCGAAGGACTTTATCCTTTCTATGCGGGATGCACTGGTTGATCATCATATGACATGTCTGGCTGAAGCTGAAGACTCTCGTAACTGAGTATATGAGAGGGGTCTGAAACGTATTTTCTCAACATTGAGACATGGAATACGTTGTGCACTGCTGATAAGGCTGGAGGCAATGCTAACCGATATGCCACTTGACCTATCTTCTCGAGAATCTCAAAAGGTCCTGTAAATCTAGGGCATAACTTGCCTCTTTTCCCGAAACGTTTAATCCCCTTCATCGGAGATACTCGCAAAAACACATGGTCCCCTACTCGGAACTCAACATCCCTACGTTTCGGATCTGCGTAACTCTTACATGCCTTTCTGTGAGGCAAGCATTCTAGCTTTTATCTTTTCTATTGCCTCATTGGTCCGCTGAACTGACTCTGGACCTAGGTATTTCCTCTCTCCTGTCTCATCCCAGTGGATAGGGGATCTACATTTCCTACCGTACAACAGTTCATAGGGTGCCATCCCTATCGTACTCTGATAACTGTTGTTGTAAGAGAATTCTATCAACGGTAGATATTTACTCCATGAACCCTCAAAGTCCATAACACAGGCTCTCAACATATCCTCCAATATCTGAATTGTCCTTTCGAACTGACCATCTGTCTGGGGATGGAATGCTGTACTGAATTTCAGCTTCGTACCCATTGCCCGTTGCAAACTTTGCCAAAATTTGGAGGTGAATTTCGGATCCCTGTCCGAAACTATAGACTTCGGTACCCCGTGAAGTCTCACTATTTTCCCCGACATATAACTACGCCAATCCGATCCACTTTGTAAATGTTGTTCGGCCGTGAGAAAATGAGCAGATTTCGTAAATCGGTCCACCACTACCCAGATGGAATCATGCATACCCGTGGTCCTAGGTAACCCGACCACAAAATCCATCGTAATATCCTCCCATTTCCATTACGGTAGGGTTAGAGGCTGCAACAACCTGCTGGTCTCGATGTTCAGCCTTGATCTGCTGACAAGTGAGGCATCTCGATACGAATTCTACCAAATTCTTCTTCATACCGTTCCACCAGAAGTACGGTTTCAAATCTTGGTACATCTTGGTGGTGCTGGGATGCAGAGAATACGGGGTAGAATGAGCCTCCTCAAAGATCTCGTTTCTAAGCTCTGCACTGCTCGGGACACAAACCCTGGCTTTATACAAGAGCATCCCACTATCTGACACTGAAAAGTCTTTGGCTTGACCAGCCAATACCTCATCTCGGATCTTCACTAACTCCGGATCTGTCATCTGAGCGACTTTTATTCTTTCTAATAGATCAGATTGCAGCGTCAAGTTGTGAAGCTGACCTACCACAAACTCAATCTTTGGATCTAACCATATCCTCTGCTAGCTGAGATGAGATCTGAACCATGCTAGCTACTTGCCCGGGACCCTTTCTGCTCAGGGCATCGGCCACTACATTGGCTTTTCCGGGATGATAGAGGATCTCACAATCATAATCTTTCACTAATTCCAACCAACGCCTTTGTCTCATGTTCAAATCTTTCTGGGTAAAGAAATACTTGAGACTCTTATGGTCGGTGTAGATCTCGCACTTCTCCCCATACAGGTAATGCCGCCAAATCTTCAGCGCAAAAACCACTGCGGCCAATTCTAAATCATGAGTCGGGTATCGCTGTTCATAATCCTTTAACTGACGGGAGGCGTAAGCGATAACCCGATCGGCTTGCATCAATACGCACCCCAAACCCTGTTTGGATGCGTCACAGTAGACTACGAACTTCTCCTTGTCCGAAGGCAAAGCTAGTATCGGTGCGGTAATCAATCTGCGCTTCGGCTCTGAAAACTAGCTTCGCATTTATCTGACCAGATAAATCGCTGATTCTTCTTTGTAAGCTCGGTTAGGGGCATTGAAATTTTGGAGAACCCCTCCACGAACCTACGGTAGTACCCGGCTAATCCCAAGAAGCTTCGATCTCATCCTTGTCTTCGGTCTCGGCCAATCCCCGACGGATTCAATCTTCCCGGATCCACCTTGATCCCATCTTTACTCACAATGTGCCCTAGGAAGGACACACGAGACAACCGAACTCACATTTCTTGAACTTGGCGTAGAGCTTATGTTCTCGAAGTCGTTGCGGTACCATGCCGAAGATGTAATTCATGCTCCTCTTCGATTGAGAGTACACGAGGATGTCGTCGATAAACACAATCACACGGATATCGAGGAAATCCTTGAACACTCTATTCATCGTGTCCATGAATGCCGCGGGAGCATTGGTTAGTCCGAATGACATAACCGAAACTCGTAGTGTCCATACCTAGTGCGGAAAGCCGTCTTTGGAATGTCCTCCTCTCGGATTCTCAACTGATGATAACCCGAACGGAGATCAATCTTAGAAAAGACCGTCTTCCCCTGAAGCTGATCGAACAAGTCATCGATCCTAGGTAATGGATATTTATTCTTCACCGTCAGCTTGTTCAACTCTCTGTAGTCGATGCACATCCTCATAGATCCATCCTTCTTCTTCACGAACAAAACCGGGGCTCCCCAAGGTGACACACTGGGCCGAATGAACCCTATGTCAAGCAACCCTTGGAGCTGAATCTTTAATTCCTTAAGTTCACTGGAGCCATCCTATACGGGGCTTTGGAAACCGGATCCACCCACGGTGCCAAGTCAATCACGAAGTCAATCTCCCGCTGAGGTGGTAACCCTGGAAGTTCTTCGGGAAAAACGTCCAAAAATTCCCGAACCACTCTGATGTCCTCTGGCCGAATGGTGTCTGGCCGAGTGGTGTCCACCACCACGGCCAGAAACCCTAAGCACCCACCGTGCAATAATTCTCTCGCTGACATAGCCGAGATCACCGGAATCCGAGATCCCTGAACCGAACCCACAAACACGAACGGTTCTTCACTTTCCGTTGGAAGACCACCATCTTCCTCTTACAGTCAATGCTCGCCGAATATTTAGATAGGAAATCCATTCCTAAAATAATATCGAATTCGACTAAGCTCATCTCTATCAGATCAGCGCTTAACTCTCTACCATCTATCCTGATCGGCATAGACCTAATCCACCTATTGGAGATAACCAATTCTCCGCCGAGTAACGGGGTTCCAAACCCTGATTCATATCTATCAAAGGGTCTACCCAACTTACTAAAGATTCTGGCCGCCACATCAGAATGTGTAGCCCCGAATCAAACAAAGATCGAATAAAGCGAGTTGTTAATAAAAGGCCGACTGTAACAACCGATGGGCCGGCATCTGCATCGGCTGCGTGATAGCGAACACCCCGGCCGGAGTGGGTATCGCCGGAGCTCTCGGTGCCTGCCGGCGGGCCCGGGGACATTCTCTCTTGAAGTGTCCGGGCATGCCACAATGAAAGCATCCCTGCCCCTTGCACTCACCCCGATGATGCCTCTTGCAGCTAGGGCACTCGGGATAGGAGAATCGGGTCTCAGTACCACCAGGACGACTCCTCCGTTCGGTTCCCCCGAACCTCTTGTTCGACTCGAGCCGCCGGGCGTGGGTGCCCTCTTCCTCCGATCAATGGCCGAACCACTACTCCCCGCTATAGCCCGATGCGGGAGGGGTAGGAGCCCCGCCACCAACCGAGTACCGACCGAATCGTACATGCACCCCACCGCGCCCTCGCCCGCAGTGCCTTCTCCACCATCTGAGCATAGGTGGTGCTGTCGTCGGTGGTAATCATCAGGTCATGCCTGATCTTGGGATTCAACCCGTCCAGATACTTCTCCTTCCTGCTGAAGTCGGTCGGCACAATTCCCGAGGCTAACCTCGCCAACCGGTCAAACTGAGTAGTATACTCAGTGACGCTCATGTTCTCCCGCTGGGTCAGGTGAACGAACTCTTTCCTCTTGGCGCTTCGACCGCCTCATTATAGTATTTCGCGTTGAAGAGTTCCCGAAACCTTTCCCGTGTCATGGTGGTGACATCGTGAATCCGAGACACCATGTCCCACCATACCGGGCGTCCTCACAGGCCCGAAATGTGGCACACACCACTCTGTCATTACGGTGACACCCATGAAATTCGCAATTCGGTAATCACCGTCGGCCTTTGCTCGGCTTTCGATACATCCGGACCTCCCGGGAATACGGAGGTGCTTGCTTCGAACCGCTCGTACAATGGTTCCAATCTATGGGCCGCCACCACTATCTCGGCACAGGCGGCGAGGGGGCGGTGCCACGGAACTACGGCACTTTGGGCTGCGGGAGCACCCCGCCGTCTCAACCTCCGAATCTCGAGGTCTTGCTCTTCGATCCGGGCTTGCATCTCCGCAAACCGTAACTCCCGGATTCGGGGCTCCACGATCGGGCTGGGAGCACAGGCGCACTGTGGCGGGTTCTCATCACCCGGCCACGAGCCACCGCCTCGGGGACCTCTCGCCTCGGCCCCTAGCGGTGGGGGGGCGAGCTCCACGTCCCCGATTCGACCCTACGGAGTTGCCACGACTCTGGTAGTCCGCCCGGCGTCCATCTAGTTAGAACCGCTGCGAAACCAAGAGTTGGCATATCGGGTCGTATTCAAGGCGAGCTTACTAATGCCGCTTAATTTGGAAATTAGAAATGAAACATGCGCCTATTCTACTATCGGGCTACTAACATGCTTCCTAATGTGCTTTTCTTTTCATAGCGAATAAAATAAACTACTAAAGCAATAAAGGCTTACCGAACCGTGAACCGAGCTAGCTCGATGATGATTGTACATGTCGTGACGATCTTCGGAAGACAACACGCGGCTACGATACCAAATTGTAACACCCTCACTATCTTAGGCGTATTACGTGATTTTTAAACATACTGTGCAGCTCGTTGCTAATCAACGAGGTTTATGGAAAAACGTGATTAATTAAAATTTTGCTTTTTCATTAAACTTATAAACCATTTTACAAAAGTCTCGGGATCCCGATTTATAAAATATTTACAAAAGTTTTAGCGATTAACTTTTACATCAAAATGAAAGTCGTCTAACGACAGTTACAAAAAATCTAAGCCGTGCTGTCCCGAGGATCGTACGCTCCAGGCCTAACCGCCCCGACATGTACAATCTCATGAGCTCGCTCACGGTCCATCAGCTACAGCCTTGCCTTTACCTACACATGAACATAAACTGTGAGTCGACAGACTCAGTAAGAAAAGCATAATAATATCATACATAAAACCGATCGCCGTGTCCAACACGATACCGAGTCCCGCCATCGCCATGTCCAACATGGTGCCGAGCACTACCGCCATGTCCAACATGGTACCGAGTTTTGAACGTTCGGGGGACGATACTATTGACAAGTATCCTCCGATCGGTCGAGCCGGTCATACTCATTCTTGGTCATACTCCACTGTACCGACGGGATAGGTCAATAGCACCGAACCACCAACCAAGTGTCGGCTGATCGGTCGAACCGGTCCTACTCCATTCTTGGTCATACTCCGGCACTCGTACCGACGTGACAGGGTTGGATGGTTCGAAGCCTAAATACATGACTAAAGTAATCTAGCAGGCTTCCTACATGCACGCTAGACATGTAATCTACATATGCATACTGTTATACTAATCTTACCTGGATTCCGATTTCGGGTGCCGGTCAACTTGTTGGGCCGAAGCCGAGCGGCGGATTGCGGCTCCTAAACCATAAAAATCACAACGCTATAAGTGACACGCTAAATCACTTCCCGGGGACTAAAACTAGGAACTAAAAGTTTCCCTATCGATAAAAAGCATGGCAATACCCCTAAAAACCCAAAAACGAGGAAAACTAGGGTTCTGAAAAATCCCCCAACCGGTAGACCGGTTGCCCAACCGGAATTCCGGTTCTGGGAAATTCAGAACCCCCATCCGGAATTCGGATGCTCAACCGAATTCCGGTTCCTCGCGACGACAACCTCAAAAATTCATAACTTGCACAATTCAACCCCAAATCACATGAAACCTTCCAGACCTGTTCTATACCTCCCCTAGAACATTTCTAAGGCAACCAAACCACCCAGATTGCACGAATTCAAAAATCACCATTAGAGCTCAAGCTTTGAGTTCTAAACTCAAACTTGAGCAAACCTAGCTAGCATGCAATCAAATCCATCTAAACTTACTTAAACAAGCTTAACTAAGCCTCTGAAAACAATCAAAAACATCAACAATATCACAGCAACAGAACATAGACATTTCTCTTTGAAAACCACATTTTTGAGCTAAAAATCAAGACTTTGAACAACACAACTAGCATGCATCATAACCAGCTCTATTCTACTCAATTGAACAGGATTTAAACCTCAGAAATCATATCACAAACACAGCAGCAACAACACCTCAAGCAAGCATGCATTTACT
Organism: Cannabis sativa; assembly: GCF_029168945.1. NCBI lineage: Eukaryota > Viridiplantae > Streptophyta > Magnoliopsida > Rosales > Cannabaceae > Cannabis > Cannabis sativa. Next base: position 37,999,590 of record NC_083606.1, on the reverse strand, counting down.
CACATTTTCACCATTTTATTCAAGAAAATAAAGAGAAAGAGTTAGAATCACCTACCACAATCAAGAGCTCACAAATTAAGGTTGAATCAAGCTTTGAAAATTGAAGAAAAACCCAGCTTTGCACCCCAATTACCCAGCCGAAAATGGAGAGAAAAAGAGAGAGAGTTTTCTTGAAAATTCCAATTTTTTCTAAGTGTTGTAAAATGAAAGAAATAAAAGGAATAAAGCCATTTAACCCAAAATCATTTCAGCCAACAATTAACCATTAAAATAAACATTTATTCCAATTAATAATCACTAAAAGACAAAATATCATTGGGGCAAAAAGACCATTTTGCCCCTCCATACTAAACCACATAATAACCACTAAAGGGGTATTTTTGGGAAATTCTAAATTCCCGGCCATTCCCGACATTCCCAATGTCTAAAACCCGCCCCCAAAATACTAACATACTAAGTTGTGATTTCTACTGAGCCAAACGCCGAGTTCCAAAATACCGGACACCGGAAATGCGAAATATAAAGACTACTGATGACATAATCATGCATATCTGAATTCCATAAATAACAGTAATAAATTATTTAAATAGCTATAAATAATTTCATAATTAACATAAACAACTGCTAATTTCCAAATTAACTAAGCGGGCTTTACAACTATCCCCCCCTCAAAAGGATTTCGTCCCCGAAATCTAACCTGAATAACTCTGGATATTGAGCTCGCATATCTGACTCTAGCTCCCAGGTGGCTTCTTCCACCTTACTGTTTCTCCAGAGAACCTTGACCAATGCTATGGTCTTATTCCGAAGGACTTTATCCTTTCTATGCAGGATCTGCACTGGTTGATCATCATATGACATGTCTGGCTGAAGCTGAAGACTCTCGTAACTGAGTATATGAGAGGGGTCTGAAACGTATTTTCTCAACATTGAGACATGGAATACGTTGTGCACTGCTGATAAGGCTGGAGGCAATGCTAACCGATATGCCACTTGACCTATCTTCTCGAGAATCTCGAAAGGTCCTGTAAATCTAGGGCATAACTTGCCTCTTTTCCCGAAACGTTTAATCCCCTTCATCGGAGATACTCGCAAAAACACATGGTCCCCTACTCGGAACTCAACATCCCTACGTTTCGGATCTGCGTAACTCTTCCATGCCTTTCTGTGAGGCAAGCATTCTAGCTTTTATCTTTTCTATTGCCTCATTGGTCCGCTGAACTGACTCTGGACCTAGGTATTTCCTCTCTCCTGTCTCATCCCAGTGGATAGGGGATCTACATTTCCTACCGTACAACAGTTCATAGGGTGCCATCCCTATCGTACTCTGATAACTGTTGTTGTAAGAGAATTCTATCAACGGTAGATATTTACTCCATGAACCCTCAAAGTCCATAACACAGGCTCTCAACATATCCTCCAATATCTGAATTGTCCTTTCGGACTGACCATCTGTCTGGGGATGGAATGCTGTACTGAATTTCAGCTTCGTACCCATTGCCCGTTGCAAACTTTGCCAAAATTTGGAGGTGAATTTCGGATCCCTGTCCGAAACTATAGACTTCGGTACCCCGTGAAGTCTCACTATTTTCCTGACATATAACTCTGCCAACTGATCCACTGTAAATGTTGTTCTGACCGGCAGAAAATGAGCAGATTTCGTAAATCGGTCCACCACTACCCAGATGGAATCATGCATACCCGTGGTCCTAGGTAACCCGACCACAAAATCCATCGTAATATCCTCCCATTTCCATTCTGGTAGGGTTAGAGGCTGCAACAACCCTGCTGGTCTCTGATGTTCAGCCTTGATCTGCTGACAAGTGAGGCATCTCGATACGAATTCTACCAAATTCTTCTTCATACCGTTCCACCAGAAGTACGGTTTCAAATCTTGGTACATCTTGGTGGTGCCGGGATGCAGAGAATACGGGGTAGAATGAGCCTCCTCAAAGATCTCGTTTCTAAGCTCTGCACTGCTCGGGACACAAACCCTGGCTTTATACAAGAGCATCCCACTATCTGACACTGAAAAGTCTTTGGCTTGACCAGCCAATACCTCATCTCGGATCTTCACTAACTCCGGATCTGTCATCTGAGCGACTTTTATTCTTTCTAATAGATCAGATTGCAGCGTCAAGTTGTGAAGCTGACCTACCACAAACTCAATGCTGGATCTAACCATATCCTCTGCTAGCTGAGATGAGATCTGAACCATGCTAGCTACTTGCCCGGGACCCTTTCTGCTCAGGGCATCGGCCACTACATTGGCTTTTCCGGGATGATAGAGGATCTCACAATCATAATCTTTCACTAATTCCAACCAACGCCTTTGTCTCATGTTCAAATCTTTCTGGGTAAAGAAATACTTGAGACTCTTATGGTCGGTGTAGATCTCGCACTTCTCCCCATACAGGTAATGCCGCCAAATCTTCAGCGCAAAAACCACTGCGGCCAATTCTAAATCATGAGTCGGGTATCGCTGTTCATAATCCTTTAACTGACGGGAGGCGTAAGCGATAACCCGATCGGCTTGCATCAATACGCACCCCAAACCCTGTTTGGATGCGTCACAGTAGACTACGAACTTCTCCTTGTCTGAAGGCAAAGCTAGTACTGGTGCAGTAATCAATCTCTGCTTCAGCTCCTGAAAACTAGCTTCGCATTTATCTGACCAGATAAATCGCTGATTCTTCTTTGTAAGCTCGGTTAGGGGCATTGAAATTTTGGAGAACCCCTCCACGAACCTACGGTAGTACCCAGCTAATCCCAAGAAGCTTCGATCTCCGTCATCGTCTTCGGTCTCGGCCAATCCCTGACGGATTCAATCTTCCCGGGATCCACCTTGATCCCATCTTTACTCACAATGTGCCCTAGGAAGGACACCTGAGACAACCAGAACTCACATTTCTTGAACTTGGCGTAGAGCTTATGTTCTCGAAGTCGTTGCAGTACCATCTGAAGATGTAATTCATGCTCCTCTTCTGATTTAGAGTACACGAGGATGTCGTCGATAAACACAATCACACAGATATCGAGGAAATCCTTGAACACTCTATTCATCAGGTCCATGAATGCTGCAGGAGCATTGGTTAGTCCGAATGACATAACCAGAAACTCGTAGTGTCCATACCTAGTGCGGAAAGCCGTCTTTGGAATGTCCTCCTCTCGGATTCTCAACTGATGATAACCCGAACGGAGATCAATCTTAGAAAAGACCGTCTTCCCCTGAAGCTGATCGAACAAGTCATCGATCCTAGGTAATGGATATTTATTCTTCACCGTCAGCTTGTTCAACTCTCTGTAGTCGATGCACATCCTCATAGATCCATCCTTCTTCTTCACGAACAAAACCGGGGCTCCCCAAGGTGACACACTGGGCCGAATGAACCCTATGTCAAGCAACCCTTGGAGCTGAATCTTTAATTCCTTAAGTTCAGCTGGAGCCATCCTATACGGGGCTTTGGAAACCGGATCCACCCCTGGTGCCAAGTCAATCACGAAGTCAATCTCCCGCTGAGGTGGTAACCCTGGAAGTTCTTCGGGAAAAACGTCCAAAAATTCCCGAACCACTCTGATGTCCTCTGGCCGAATGGTGTCTGGCCGAGTGGTGTCCACCACCACGGCCAGAAACCCTAAGCACCCACCGTGCTATAATTCTCTCGCTGACATAGCCGAGATCACCGGGATCCAAGATCCCTGAACCGAACCCACAAACACGAACGGTTCTTCACTTTCTGGTTGGAAGACCACCATCTTCCTCTTACAGTCAATGCTCGCCGAATATTTAGATAGGAAATCCATTCCTAAAATAATATCGAATTCGACTAAGCTCATCTCTATCAGATCAGCGCTTAACTCTCTACCATCTATCCTGATCGGCATAGACCTAATCCACCTATTGGAGATAACCAATTCTCCGCCAGGTAACAGGGTTCCAAACCCTGATTCATATCTATCAAAGGGTCTACCCAACTTACTAAAGATTCTGGCCGCCACATAAGAATGTGTAGCCCCAGAATCAAACAGCACTGAATAAAGCGAGTTGTTAATAAAAAGCTGACCTGTAACAACTGATGGGCTGGCATCTGCATCAGCCTGCGTGATAGCGAACACCCTGGCTGGAGTGGGTATCGCTGGAGCTCTCGGTGCCTCTGGCCGGAGCTGGGGACATTCTCTCTTGAAGTGTCCGGGCATGCCACAATGAAAGCATCCCTGCCCCTTGCACTCACCCCGATGATGCCTCTTGCAGCTAGGGCACTCGGGATAGGAGAATCGGGTCTCAGTACCACCAGGACGACTCCTCCGTTGCGGTTCCCCCGAACCTCTTGTTCTGACTCGAGCCGCCGGAAGCAGTGGGTGCCCTCTTCCTCTGATCAATGGCCGAACCACTACTCCCCCTGCTATAGCCTGATGCAGGAGGGGTAGGAGCCCCGCCACCAACCGGAGTACTGACTGAATCAGACATGCACCCCACTGCGCCCTCAGCTCGCAGTGCCTTCTCCACCATCTGAGCATAGGTGGTGCTGTCGTCGGTGGTAATCATCAGGTCATGCCTGATCTTGGGATTCAACCCGTCCAGATACTTCTCCTTCCCCGCCGAAGTCGGTCGGCACAATTCCCGAGGCTAACCTCGCCAGCCGGTCAAACCGAGTAGTATACTCGGTGACGCTCATGTTCTCCCGCCGGGTCGTGTGAACGAACTCTTTCCTCTTGGCGCTTCGACCGCCTCATTATAGTATTTCGCGTTGAAGAGTTCCCGAAACCTTTCCAGTCATGGTGGTGACATCGTGAATCCGAGACACCATGTCCCACCATACCGGGCGTCCTCCCGGAACCGAAATGTGGCGCACACCACTCTGTCATTACGGTGACACCCATGAAATTCGAATTCGGTAATCACCGTCCGCCCATCGCTCGGCTTTCGATACATCCGGACCTCCCGGGAATACGGAGGTGCTTGCTTCCGAACCGCTCGTACAATGGTTCCAATCTATGGGCCGCCACCACTATCTCGGCACAGGCGGCGAGGCGGGTGCCACCGGAACTACGGCACCGGAACCGCAGGAGCACCCCGTCGTCTCAACCTCCGAATCTCGAGGTCTTGCTCTTCGATCCGGGCTTGCATCTCCGCAAACCGTAACTCCCACCCGGGCTCCCCGATCGGCCGGGGGAGCCCGGGCAGCCCGTGGCGGGTTCTCATCACCCGGCCACGAGCCCCGCCTCGGGGGACCTCTCGCCTCGGCCCCTAGCAAGGTGGGGAAACTGAGCTCCCTGTCCCTGATTCGACCCTACGGAGTTGCCCTGACTCCTGGTAGTCCGCCTGGCGTCCATCTAGTTAGAACCGCCTGCGAAACCAAGAGTTGGCATATCAGGTCGTATTCAAGGCGAGCTTACTAATGCCGCTTAATTTGGAAATTAGAAATGAAACATGCGCCTATTCTACTATCAGGCTACTAACATGCTTCCTAACAGGCTTTTCTTTTCATAACTGAATAAAATAAACTACTAAAGCAATAAAGGCTTACTGAATCGTGAACCGAGCTAACTGCTGATGATGATTGTACATGTCGTGACGATCTTCGGAAGACAACCTGGCGGCTCTGATACCAAATTGTAACACCCTAACTATCTTAGGCGTATTACGTGATTTTTAAACATACTGTGCAGCTCGTTGCTAATCAACGAGGTTTATGGAAAAACGTGATTAATTAAAATTTTGCTTTTTCATTAAACTTATAAACCATTTTACAAAAGTCTCGGGATCCCGATTTATAAAATATTTACAAAAGTTTTAACTGATTAACTTTTACATCAAAATGAAAGTCGTCTAACGACAGTTACAAAAAATCTAAGCCGTGCTGTCCCGAGGATCGTACGCTCCAGGCCTAACCGCCCCGACATGTACAATCTCATGAGCTCGCTCACGGTCCATCGCCCATTCTGACCTTGCCTTTACCTACACATGAACATAAACTGTGAGTCGACAGACTCAGTAAGAAAAGCATAATAATATCATACATAAAACTGACTGCCGTGTCCAACACGATACTGAGTCCCGCTACTGCCATGTCCAACATGGTACTGAGCACTACCGCCATGTCCAACATGGTACTGAGTTTTGAACGTTCAGGGGACGATACTATTGACAAGTATCCTCCTGATCGGTCGAACCGGTCATACTCCGGCTGCTGGTCATACTCCAGCCTGTACCGACGGGATAGGTCAATAGCACTGAACCACCAACCAAGTGTCAGCCTGATCGGTCGAACCGGTCCTACTCCGGCTGCTGGTCATACTCCAGCCTGTACCGACGTGACAGGGTTGGATGGTTCGAAGCCTAAATACATGACTAAAGTAATCTAGCAGGCTTCCTACATGCACGCTAGACATGTAATCTACATATGCATACTGTTATACTAATCTTACCTGGATTCCGATTTCAGGTGTGCCGGTCAACCTGACTGGAACTGAAGCTGAGCGGCGGACATCGGCTCCTAAACCATAAAAATCACAACGCTATAAGTGACACGCTAAATCACTTCCCGGGGACTAAAACTAGGAACTAAAAGTTTCCCTATCGATAAAAAGCATGGCAATACCCCTAAAAACCCAAAAACGAGGAAAACTAGGGTTCTGAAAAATCCCAACCGCAGAGACCGGTTGCCCAACCGAATTCCGGTTCTGGGAAATTCAGAACCCCCATCCGGAATTCCGGATGCTCAACCGGAATTCCGGTTCCTCGCAGGCAGCAACCTCAAAAATTCATAACTTGCACAATTCAACCCCAAATCACATGAAACCTTCCAGACCTGTTCTATACCTCCCCTAGAACATTTCTAAGGCAACCAAACCACCCAGATTGCACGAATTCAAAAATCACCATTAGAGCTCAAGCTTTGAGTTCTAAACTCAAACTTGAGCAAACCTAGCTAGCATGCAATCAAATCCATCTAAACTTACTTAAACAAGCTTAACTAAGCCTCTGAAAACAATCAAAAACATCAACAATATCACAGCAACAGAACATAGACATTTCTCTTTGAAAACCACATTTTTGAGCTAAAAATCAAGACTTTGAACAACACAACTAGCATGCATCATAACCAGCTCTATTCTACTCAATTGAACAGGATTTAAACCTCAGAAATCATATCACAAACACAGCAGCAACAACACCTCAAGCAAGCATGCATTTACTCACATTTTCACCATTTTATTCAAGAAAATAAAGAGAAAGAGTTAGAATCACCTACCACAATCAAGAGCTCACAAATTAAGGTTGAATCAAGCTTTGAAAATTGAAGAAAAACCCAGCTTTGCACCCCAATTACCCAGCCGAAAATGAAGAGAAAAAGAGAGAGAGTTTTCTTGAAAATTCCAATTTTTTCTAAGTGTTGTAAAATGAAAGAAATAAAAGGAATAAAGCCATTTAACCCAAAATCATTTCAGCCAACAATTAACCATTAAAATAAACATTTATTCCAATTAATAATCACTAAAAGACAAAATATCATTGGGGCAAAAAGACCATTTTGCCCCTCCATACTAAACCGCATAATAACCACTAAAGGGGTATTTTTGGGAAATTCTAAATTCCCGGCCATTCCCGACATTCCCAATGTCTAAAACCCGCCCCCAAAATACTAACATACTAAGTTGTGATTTCTACTGAGCCAAACGCCGAGTTCCAAAATACCGGACACCGGAAATGCGAAATATAAAGACTACTGATGACATAATCATGCATATCTGAATTCCATAAATAACAGTAATAAATTATTTAAATAGCTATAAATAATTTCATAATTAACATAAACAACTGCTAATTTCCAAATTAACTAAGCGGGCTTTACATTTACACAACCTAAATAACATGCTTCCAAAACAACTCAAATAACCCTAATCTAACAAGCTTTAACCTCTGAAAATAATCATAAAACACAGCAGCAATAACAACCAAAAATCATGCATGCATCAACTATTTCATCATAAATTCACCATATTTTTAAAGAAACAAGGAAGAGGAGCTAACCTAGCTTGAAGAGTGCTTAGATTGGAAGAGAAATAGCTTGAAGATCAAAGGAAAAATTCAACTCCTTGCACATACATACCCAGCCGAGAGAGAGAGGAAAAGAGAGAGTGTTTTTGGGAAAAATTCTATTTTTGGCTAAGTGTTGATTTTTTTTGAAAAAAAGAAATAAAAGCTACTTAACATAAATCAATTCCATTTCAGCCAACACTTAAATAAATAAACATTTATTTTCCATTTCATAAAATCACAAAAGACAAAATACTAATGGGGCAAAAAGACCATTTTGCCCCTCCACCTTAAAACCACATAAATCATACTAAAGGTGTATTTTTGGGAAATTCTAAATTCCCGGCCATTCCCGACATTCCCAATGTCTAATAAACCGTCCCAAACTACTAACATGCTAAGTTGTGATTTGTACTGATCCAAACACCGAGTTCCAAAATACCGGGCACCGGAAATGCAAAATATGAAAACTACTAAATGACATAAAATGCATCACTGAATTCCATAAATAACAGTATAATAAATTATTTAAATAGCTATAAATAATCTTCATAAATAATCATGATTAACTGCTAATTTCCAAATTAACTAAGCGATCTTTACAAACATAGCAGACTAGTATTTGAAGTGAAAAATACATGCCAGAGATAAAGTAATCAAAAATAAGATACCATAAAATTTTATGAGGATTAAGAATTCTAGGTTCAAGTCATTCAAATGGACTGAACTAGAGTTCTTTATCTTATTCTCATAATTCTGATGAGCTATACCTATCCATGTGAATGGTTACATTTGCTTTTCAGTAGTGTTCTTAAGTATCTATCACAAGTATCAACCTGATGAAGATGGGTATAGAACTTTAAAATTCTCCCACGTATTTAAGGTAGTGTGAAACTTTTCCAAAGAACTTTCATAGGTATCAAACTTTTACTTACAACAGTAAAATCGAAATGGAACATACAGACAAGATCAAGAATTTATATTGATAATAACTAACTCATTATATTACTTCCATGTTTAAAGAAAATATGTGTCACATAGGGAATTGTTGAATAGACTCCACCCCTAAGAATATACATATAGGGTACTTGTGGATAACCTCCACCCCTAAGTATATAGAGATTATTATCCACCCCTAAAGGTTGTAAAGATCATTATTCTCTAAGTGTGATAGAGTTTATGTGGAGTTGAATACTATCCAGAGTTCATTAGATATAAAAGATTGTTGAACTGCATAGTTTTCTTAACTTTTCTCCACCCCTATCACATCAAAAGATCCTTTTATTAAATAAATTCTTAATAATTGTAGTAGAATGAACAATTATTAATAAACATAGAATTAATTTCTAGTGTTTATTTAATATAACTCTATGAAGAGTTGTAAATATTATAGAATTTTCATCAATAATAAAAACACTTACACATACAAACATATAAATATAATTTGGTAATAGTTGATGAAGATAAATTAAATGAAGCTCATTCTCATAAATTGCAATGGTTGAATTTCGAAAATTAAGAAACTTTATTAATAAAAAAAAAATGTATTGCAACAATATGAGAAAAACAGGGATAAATATCCCTAACTAAAATTTGAAATCCAAATTGTCTTTAAACTAAAAACAATTAATTCATAAAATAAATTGAAGAGCTTCATCTTCATCTGGACGATTTCACCCTTGGTCCGATCTAACTCATTTGAGTTCAAGTAGCTTGGCCAATAAGAAGAAGAAAACAAATAAACAAAGTTAGTCCAGAATCATAAATCCAATTGGATAACAATCCACTAAAACTCTTAAAGTTTATAAATAGAAATACCTTGTTTCTTTGCAAGAAGTTTAGGACATTGGGGTTTCCAATGACCTTTTTCATTGCAGTAGAAACACTTTCCTTTAAGTGTAGCATCACCAGAAGGAGCAGCATTTTTATGCTTCATGGCTTTTGTTCACTTCTTGGTGTTCTTCCACTTCTTCTTCGATTTGGGTTTCGAAGCAGAGGCAACATTTGCTTCAGGTTTGTTCGTCCCATTACCATTCCCAGGATTATGAGGTTTACTCCCTTTCTTCTTGGGTCCTCCAATCAAATTTTCATAAGTTTGATGGTCATTGACTAATTCATGAAAGTCAATTTCCTTCTTATTCATGACATAATTTGAAGTGTATGGTAGAAATGCTGGAGTCAGGCTATTCAAGATAAGGCTTACTTGAGTAGCACTGTCCATTTCAGCACCATGATCCTGGGCTTCTTGGAAATAACTCGACATGAGGAGAACATGGTCACGCACATTTTGATGACGTTCCATCCGTTCATTAATGTACTTCTTAGTCGCGTCAAAGCGTGACTGAAGTGATGCCTTACCGAATAGCTCATTTAACTTCGTCATAACTTCAGCAGCCTTCTCGGTTTTAGAAAACCGAGTTTTGAGGGTGTCAACCATGCTAGAAAGCATAAAGTATAGAGCTTTGTCATTTGCTTTCTGTCAACGCTCATACTTTTCTTTCACAGCTTTGGATGCATTGTCCCCAGGGACTTCAGGTGACGGCTAAGTTAAAACAAACAAGGCACTTTCTCCTATGAGAGCAATATTAATGTTCTCATTCCACTTAGTAAAGTTAGATCCATTCACCTTATTTTCAGTCAACAGTGATAACATGGGGACAATTTTGCTAATACTGGATACTACAAAATAATAGGAATCAACAAATAGAAATTAATAATTCTTTAACACAAAATCAATTCAGAAATTATAAGCACATAGCAAGTAGGAATGATATGAGAAAATACTTAAAAAAATCAATCCTAAATAATTACCAAGGTTTTTCAATAAACTGATATCAGTGTCCCGTTTAGGCGAGAGTCAAAGCTACCATCTATTGATAGAGTTGTCAGCTCATCTAAAATGTTAAACATTCTAGCAACCTTTTATTCGATCAAGATTGGAATCCAGCGTTGTCCCGTTTAGGCGAGAGTCAAGGCTATTCTATCTTATGAGCTTCTACCACTGTTTCGTAATTTGCAAGTCAAATATGGTCGCCACCATTAGGGTGATCTATACCATATAAAACACTTACAAACTACTTATCTTTCGAGATTAAACGATGCGAAATTGCTAATGAACGTTCCTCCATTAGGGAGGATTACTCACTAAAACAAACGCGATGTAAAACCAACAATGGAGATCGAATATCTTAATAATAATAAAAGCTCATTCTTTAAAATGTATTTTCTTTATTATTCTAATAAATAAATTCTCATTAAATTCGAAATTAAGAATTGAAATTCAAAAATAAGAATTTAATATAATATTTATAAAATTATACTTAGATGGTGATTGAAATAAAATTAATTATTTCCATCTTAGTAATAATCTTAAATATAAATATTAAGAAAATTAATTTAAGTTGAATTAAATTACATTAATTAGAAACTTCAAAATTTCCTTGAGAACATATTTATTGTGTTCGAAAAATTAAAGTATAAATATATACAAATTTCGAAAAAAATAATAATAATAAAATTAGCAAAAATACTTCAAGCAAAAATATCACCTATCTAGATTTTCCTTTGACTAATTAATTCAATTTCTAATAATATATTTTAAATTCATTTATTTTCAATTAATCAATTAAATGAAAAAATCATTGCTTTAAGTTAGCCCAAGAATTAATTAAAATAAATAATTAATTTACAACTCAATCTATTTTTCAAGATAAATTCAAAAATATTGCATAAATAAAATGCAATTTACGAAAAGGATTAATAAAATAAAGAAAAATATATATTTTGAAAATTATTTAAATTTTAGTTGAAAAATTAAATTTCAACCTAAAAATAATTTTCTATTTAATTAAGTGTCATGAAAAATAAATATTTAAGTATCATGATGAAAATCAACTTAGATATTTAAATTTTTCAAGTTAATTAAATGTATTAAATTCAAGAAATAAATAATTAAGTGTAGAGAAGGCTTAATTATTAATCTTAAGATCAACTACTGATATTGACTTGGAAAGATATATATAACGGTAAGTTTGTAATATCTTAACTTAGTTGCAATATCGGTCCAGTCCAATGTATACTCCATACATTCGAAACTAGTATACTTTACTAATGTCCTGGAAAGAACATAACACTTACTCCAAGTGTAAGTACACATCATCGCTGATTATCACATTAGTGTAAATCCAATAACACTAATGAAACAGGGACTTATTCTTTTGATACATATGATCACAATCACATTCCACTGTGTTGACGATACTGTAATTGTGAATAAACATATGATCTTGATTTAACTGATTTTGTGTGTAAATGTAATAAACATATTAAACCATTAGCATGTAAAATTCATGCAAACATCAATCACTTCAAATTTCTTGTATTGATAACTAATCAGACTGTAAAGAGTTTTATTTAGGGCATAAAACCCAACAGATTATCCTCGTTTTCGTTCTAGCCCAACTTCTTCGAGTGACAGGTATTCTAGCTTAAGTCTTTTGTCCAGCCATAGGGTGATGGCTCGTACCAAAAAGACAATGCGTAGGGTCGACGCATCCGACCCTCAAGTGGCTCGGCACGCCACCTTACCCAGCGCCGAACAAGATCTAGCCATCAAAGAGGAGGAGGATGATGAAGGGGACACTGAGGTCCAGGAGATTGAGGAGCAGGACGATGTTTGTCCTAGTAGTCCCTCTAAGGCGGAGGAAGAGGAGGAACTTACTGCTGCAGTTCCTCATAGAAGGCAAGGTACTTTGTGTCCGCCCTCTTTGTTCTCTATGCCTCCCAGAGGTGGGATATGCCCTCTCCCCATGAGGTAAGCTAGTTTTTTAATTTGAATTTCACCCCTAAGTAAGGCAGGTCAGGGTACTTCTACTTCTCTCAACCAGTCTTCAAGTTGTGGACGGGCACCGGGGACAAGGCCGTTAACAAAATTGGGCATTTTATTGACGAGTACTTCATGGTGGAAGGCATGGGCACCACCCATACTCAGTTCTAACAGATCCCCACATTCACCGCCCTCCTTTCACGCTTGCTCTTAGGGATAGAGCTCAAAGACTTGCTCAGTTGTCGGGGGATGACCAAAATCTCATTTCGTTGACCTCCAAGGACAACTTTGTGAAGTACGGGCTTTTCCCAAAGGATTTTACTCCTAAGCCTGTGAAGGAGAAGAAGAGCAAATCTGGTGCTTGCCGGGCTAAGGGAGCTCATCAAGAGAGTGAACTCATTCAACTTAAGAGTGAAGCTAAGTTGAAAGGAGGTGCAAGGGCCAAACAGTATGCTTAGGAGCCTTTGAATCCTGAAGATGAGGCTGAGGAAGAGCAAGTGACTCTGCTCAAAAGGAGGAAGAAACTTCCGGCCCAGCCCAAGCCCATTTAACATCCAATTCGCATTAGGGAGCCCAGTTTACCGGCTCGATCACCCTCTCCCGTACTGGGAAAAGGGAAAACTATTATGGCGGAGATAAGAGACTTGTCAAGTGATGATGGACTTTCGGGTCTTGCTCAGACAATCTTCTCGCAGGCTATTCTGTCATGTTTTTAAACTTCCTGATTATCGTGCTTTATGCTTCTAATGCCTTTTTCCTCTAACCATGTTCTTTTTGTTCCATGCAGACATGTCTCAGAAGATGCTCCATGCTCTGAAGAAGAGAGTTGGAGGAAGCTCAAGCTCATCTCCCCCGACCAAGAAATCTAGGGGCGGTGAGACGACCCCTTCAAAGGAAAAGGCACCGGTCAGGGAGGTTATTGACCTTTCTGAGGAGCTAGCTGTTGCAGACCCTTCTACTCCGAAAGTTGCCAAGTCCAAAGATTCTTTGCGAGGCAGCTCGGACAGGCCTGAGCAGTCGAAGGGCGGATCCGAGCTGGCTAAGAGCGGGTTTGAGTAGATGCGGGCTCCTACACAACCTTTGCCAGTGCATCCATAGGCCAAGAAAGGCAAGGAGATGCTCGCCTATTACATGAACCGGTGGGTTCCTGAAGTGAGTGAGCAGTTGGCCGGTGCTGACAACGAATCTTCTCTGGAGTTGTTGATGGGAGGAGTCTTGAGGGAATTTATAAGGGTAAGTCTTTCTTGACAGTTTCTTTTAATCCTTTTTATTTACCTCAGACTCTAAAGTTTTTCTTTGTGTAGGCTGGTCTGAAGTTGGCTTACACCTATTCGTCAGCTAAATTTGCTACCTCCAAAAATGCTGCTATGTCCAACACCATGAGGGCAGAGGTGGACTTGGCTAGGAAGGATGCCGATGACGCCAGGGTGGAACTTGGAGCTGTTCGGATGGAGCTGGGTGAGGTCAACAACAAGCTTTTTACAACTAAGAAGTAAATAGTCGAGTTGACTAAGGACCTCGAGGCTTCTGACTAGCTCGAAGTTACCATCGGCATCCTATCGACAGAATTGAATAGCCTTCAAGAGGAAATGGGAGTTCTTCGGATCATCTTTCGTCAGCTCGAAGCAGAGAAGAAGACTAAGGAGGAGGAGCTTAGTGCTGAGGTCGAGAAGCATAAATCAGAGGTGGCGAAGCTGGAAGAGAAAGTACATCCCTTAGAGATAGTGGGTCTCAAAATTTTTTATGACTTTCGGAAAGCTAACGCTTAGGCAAATTTCGATTACCTTGGCAAGGCCAAAGACATGTATCTCGAGTACTATGCTTCTCGAGTGGCTTATGGTGAACCTGAGGCAACTACTTTCACTTCTGGCCAGAATGCTGATGTACCTTCCGCTCAAACAACAGATCCTCCAGCCCCTACCAGCCCAAAAAACCTGAACAAAGAACCTGGGACTCCAGCTGTTTAAATACATCTCTTTTTATCTTTCTTTTTTATATATCTTATTCGGCCATAAGGCCTTTTTTTAACACATCATGACCGGCCAAGCGGTCTTTAAACTTGGAATTATTTTTCATTTTATAGACAACAGGCTAACCGGGCAGCTTTTAATCCTGGTATTACGTGATTTTGCTATCTTTAATGAATTTCATGCTCTATTTATAATCATCTTGCAATTGTGCTTGTTTTATCTTTACCAAATGCTTTGTACAGGTATAGGGGCCCCCCGAGTGACCGAGCAAACTTATGACTCTTGGTCACTTGTTTTTTACAAGTATACTTCTTTATTTGTTCAGGGTTTTGGGTTTGACCAAACCTTTTGTACGCATTGGATGGTAAATTAGCATCATGTTAGGAATTTTGACTCAATTTTAATTTTTAAATAAACATCTTTATTAATTTATTGATCGAAAGTGTTTATGTTACCGTAGTAACTTACATTAGAGCTATTTGATCTATTCTAATCTTTTAGCTTAACATGAAATAAAACAAATTTCAGAAATTAGAAATTGTACTTTAAATGGTGGTCATCCGACCTGAGTACTCTTTCATTTTATCTGAACCATTGGGCGTTGTCTGCCTAGCAGGCCATTCACTTAAAAGTAAATGTTCTTTCAGTACTTATATGGTCGTTCGACCTGGTACTTTATTGTTAGTATTTTCTTAAATGTGCCCCATTCCAATACCGTACTACTAGAACAAGTTACATTTTTTCATCATACTTACCCAATTTCTATGCTCCTAATTTGAGACTTTTGAGTACCTGATATGGTCCTTCCAAGTGAGGTCCGGGTACACCTGTCGTACTGTCTTTGGTGTTTAAAAATACTCTTCTTAGGACCATATGTCCCACAAAGAATTTCCGAGCCTTCACTTGTTTGTTGAAATAACGAGCTACTTTTTGTTGATGGGTGACCAACTTTAAATTTGTCATGGTTCGCTTCTCTTCGATTTCATCAAGTCATTCAGCCAACAGTATGTGATTGGTATCTTGGTTGTATGCCAATCTTCTGTGGGATGGTGGCTCGAGTTCTATGGGTAACATAGCTTCATATCCATATGCCATAGCAAATGGGGTCTGTCTGGTTGCCATTTTCTCAGTTGTTCGATATGACCATAGAACTTCAGGAAGTTCTTTCGACCAATTTCCTTTGGCATCTTCGAGTCTTTTCTTTAGTGTATCCTTCAAGGTTTTGTTGACTGCTTCAACCTGACCATTCGCTTGAGGATGTGCCACTACGGATAAACATTTGATGATACCATGGTTCGCACAAAAATTAGTGAAGGATTGGCTGTCAAATGGCTTGCCATTATCTGAAACTATTTTGTACGGAAATCCAAACCGGCTGATTATGTTCTTCAAAATAAAGTCTTGAACTTTCTATAATGTAATGGTTGCGAGTATTTCAGCCTCTGTCCACTTAGTGAAGTAATCAACCGCTACCACTGCATACTGCACTCCTCCCTTGCCTTTGGGTAACTGCTCGATGAAGTCGATTCCCCAAATGGCAAAGGGCCACGGACTTTGCATCTGGGTTAACTCGTTACGCGGAGCTCGATGTATCTTCGAAACTTTAGCATTTGTCAGATTTCTTAAAATAGGACTTTGAATCTTTAATCATTGTCGGCCAGAAATAAACTTGCCGTAGAATTTTCTTAGATAAACTCTGCCCGGCGGCATGATTTCCACAGAATCCATCGTGCACCTCAGATAGGAGCCGTGCAGCTTCTTCTTCAGTAACACATCTGAGCAACGGCATAGAGAATCCTCTTCTGTACATAATTCCCTCTACTATGATATACCGTCCAGCCTTCCTTCTCATCTTCTGAGCTTCATTCAGATTATTTGGGAGTTCCCCAGTGTGCACGTAGGCGGCTATCAGTGTCATCCATTTTGGGGAAGTGTCAATCATTTTAATCTCTTCCATGCTGGTGATGCTAGGCTCTTCAAGGAACTGGATAGGAACCAAGTTCTTCTTATCACTTACATCACCGCTTGCCAATCAAGCTAACGCATCTGTAGTTGTGTGAGCAAGTCATGTATTTTGCTCAGATACACTATCATCTTTTCTCCCCGAGCCTCGTATTCCTCAGATACATGGTTTACCCCCAGTTATGAATAACTAGAGAATTCAATGTGTTTGACTCTCATCTCCCGGGCTCATTTTGGGCCAGCGATTAAAGCTTCATACTCGGCTTCATTATTAGATGCTTTGAATCCAAATTTGACTGCAGCGTGTAGGTGTTGCCCGCAGACGTGACAAGGGCAATTCCTGGACCAGATAGCTAATCTGTAGCCGACCCGTCCACGTGTAGTTTCCAAGTCGGCTTGTCTTCACTGTTACTTGGCTGAGGTGTTTGTACCATAAAGTCTGCTAAGGCCTAGTCTTTGATTGTTGTTCAGGGTTGGAAGGTAATTTCGTACTGTCCTAGTTCCACTACCCACTTGAGTAGTCGTCCAGAGGCGTCTGCCTTATGCAATATTTGGCGTAATGGTTGGTCAGTGTATACCCGAACAGGATGAGCTTGAAAATAGGGCTTTAACTTCCTTGTTGCTAGAATCAGGCAGTAAGCGAGTTTCTCTATCAATGGGTATCGGCCTTCGGCCTCAATAAGTCTTTTACTGATGTAATAGACTCGGTGTTGTATGTTGTTCTCTTCTGTGATCAGCACGGCACTCACAGCGTGCTCCGTGAAAGCTAAGTATATTCAAAGTTCTTCTCTGTCCAGAGGTTTCGAGAGTATGGGCGGCTTCGTGAGTTACTTTTTTAGCTCCTGAAAAGCTTTTTCACATTCCTCCGTCCACTTGAATTGCTTGTTTCCTGGCAGGATGTTGAAGAATGGGACACACTTGTCTGTTGATTTTGAAATAAATATTCCGAGCGTGGCGATCCGACCAGTCAAACTTTGCACTTCCTTGGTTTTTGTTGGCGACTTCATATCCAGGAGGGCTTGAATCTTCTTTGGATTGGCTTCAATTCCTCGGGCGTTGACAATGAAGCCTAGACACTTTCCCGAGCTGACTCCAAAGGAGAACTTTAAGGGATTTAGTTTCATGTTGTATTTCCTGAGGACTTTGAAGCATTCGTCCAGGTCGTCTATGTGCCCCCTAGCCTTCCTGCATTTGACGAACATGTCATCCACATACACTTCCATGTTTTGGCCGATCTGGTCTTTAAACATTTTGTTTACCAGCCTTTGGTATGTCGCTCCTGCATTTTTAAGACCAAACGATATTACTTTGTAGCAATATAGACCCATATCTGTTCGGAAACTTGTATGTTCTTGGTTTGATGGATGCATTTTGATTTGATTGTACCCCGAGTAAGCAGCTATGAAGCTTAAGATTTCATGCCCTGTTGTTGCATCCACGATCTAATCAATTCTCGGGAGTGGAAAACAGTCATTGGGGGCATGCTTTGTTGAGCTCTATGAAATCAATACACACTCGCCATTTCTTGTTCGGCTTGGGTACTAGTACGGGATTCGCGACCCAAGTTGGGTAGAAAGCTTCAATTATGAAATTGTTGTTGCGTAGCTTTTCTACTTCTTCTTTTAAGGCTAATGCTCGCTCTTTGTCCAATATTCTTCATTTTTGTTGAACTGGTCGGAAGTTGGGATCAATATTTAGGATGTGCGAAATGATAGAAGGGTCAATTCCGACCATAGCCTCTTGTGACTAGGCAAAAACGTCTAGGTTTGCTCTCAAAAAATTTATGAATGCTGATTTTACTTCGAGCAACAAACCTTTTCTGATATTTAGCTTTCTGGCCTGGATATCTGGATCGATCTCGATCTCTTTTAATTCTTCCACAGGTCTAACATTGTGGCTTGGGAACATGGTAATGCAATTGAGTGGGAGCGCTAACATAAATATGGAATCTATAGCTTCTATTTGGCAAATAGAAGTAAAGGATGATTTCCTTCGAGCTTAACCAAACGAAGATAAATGGTGGAGATCTCATTTCACTTAGCTGAAATATCATTTATACAGGGTTAAGTGTTTTAAGGATAAAATACATTGAACGTGTAGCGGTAACAGTAGTGCCTTTTCAATGTAGATCATCTATATAGAGGATCGTTGATCACATTAGGGTTATAACAATGGATAACTAATGACGTGTCTATATCATGGAACATATAGAGCGTTCTATATGACTGAGAGTGCAATTCCAAGTTCTAAGTGTGGATTCAATGAGGAATTAATAAGTTAGGGAATTTACTTGGTAAATTCGGTTCGACTTATTGGAAGCTCGGTTATATAGACCCATGGTCCCCATACTAGTTGAGACCATACTGCTAGTAAGACTCAGTTAATTGATTTTAATTAATCAATTAAAATTCGAAAAGTTAGACTATGTCTACTTTATGAATTTTCACTAAGCAAGGGCAAAATTGTAAAGAAAACAGATTTTAGGTTTATTTATTGATTAAGAGACTTTCTGTAACACCCTAACTAACATAGGCGTATTACGTGCTTTTTAAAACATGTTGTGCAGCTCGTTGCTAATCAACGAGGTTTATGGAAAAACGTGATTAATTAAAATTTTTCTTTTTAATTAAACTTATAAAACAATATTACAAAAGACTCGGGATCCTGATTATAAAATCATTTACAAAAAGATTTAACTGTTTAACTGATACATAAAATAAAAGTCGTCTAACGACCAGTTACAAAATCAGCCCCATTGTCCCGATGATCGTACGCTCCAGGCCTAACCGCCCCGACATGTACAATCTTCACAAGCTCGCTCACGGTCCATCAGCTTTAGCCTTGCCTTTACCTACACATAAACGTAGATCTGTGAGTCGACAGACTCAGTAAGAAAAGCATAATAATACTCATACATGATTCTAATTGTCGTGTCCAACACGATACTGAGTCCCGCTACTGCCATGTCCAACATGGTACTGAGCCACTACTGCCATGTCCAACATGGTACTGAGTTCTGAACGTTCACAGTGACGGTACTATTGACAAGTATCCTCCTAATCGGTCGAACCGGTCATACTCCGGCTGCTGGTCATACTCCAGCCTGTACCGACGGGATAGGTCAATAGCACGGAACCACCAACCAAATGTCAGCCTGATCGGTCAAACCGGTCATACTCATTGCTTGGTCATACTCCAGCCTGTACCGACGTGACAGGGTTGGATGGTTCGAAGCCAACATACAACTAATGTAATCTAATAGGCTTCCTACATGCACGCTAAACATGTAATCTACATATGCATACTGTTATACTAATCTTACCTGGATTCCGAATTCAGGTGTGTCGGTCAACCTGACTGGAACTTTAGCTGAGCGGCGGATTACTGGCTCCTAAACCATAAAAATCACAACGCTATAAGTGACACGCTAAATCACTTCCCGGGGACTAAAACTAGGAACTAAAAGTTTCCCTATCGATAAAAAGCATGGCAATACCCCTTAAAACATAAAAACGAGGAAAAACACGGGTTCTGAAAATTCCCCAATAGGTAGGCCAGGTTGCCCAACAGTGCACTCGGTTCGGGAATTCAGGACCCCCATCCGGAATTCCGGATGCACAACCGGAATCCCGGTTCCTCGCAGGCAGCAACATCAAATATTCATAACTTGCTCAAATCAACCCCAAATCACCTCAAACTTTCCAGACCTGTTCTATACCTTCCCTAGAACATATCCAAGGCATCAAAACAACCCAGAAACCTCAAAAACGAAAAAAGCCATTGGAGCTCAAGCTTTGAGTTCTAAACTCAAACTTGAGCAAAACCACCTAATCATGCATTCCACTAGCTTAATTCTACTTAAACTAGCATAAAATCACCTCTGAAAACTATTAAAAAACAACAGCAACATCACAGAAACAGATTACACAATTTTCATGTTGAAAACCAAACTTTTGCATAATAAAACTCTAGCATGCTCAACCTAGGAATCATACTTCACAAGTAGCTTAATTACCAACTAAAAATCATGCTTTAAACCTCAGAAAACATCCACAACATACAGCAGCAATAACAATTAAAAACATCATGCATGCATCACCATTTTCATCATTTTTTTTAAGAATTTAAAGAAGGAAGAACAAGGGCTAACCTAGCTTGCAATGGACCTTAAGATGAGATGAATCAACAAGCAAAAATCAGTGAAGAAATCAGCTCCTTGCTGGCCAAGACTTGGCTGAAAATGAGAGGAAAAGAGAGAGCTTTTTGGAAAATTCTATTTTTCTAACTTAGTAATTTTTTTTTTGTTGTAAAATGAAAATAAACAAAGGACACCTAGCATATAACTATTTCAGCCAACTAAAATAAACAAATAACATTTATTTTCCATTTCATAAAATCACAAAAGACAAAATACTAATGGGGCAAAAAGACCATTTTGCCCCTCCACCATAAAACTACATAAATCATAATAAAGGGGTATTTTTGGGAAATTCTAAATTTCCGGCGATTCCCGACATTCCCAATGTCTAAAACCAGTCCCAAATTACTAACATACTAAATTGTGATTTCTATTGAGCCAAACGCCGAGTTCCAAAATACCGGGCACCGGAAATGCAAAATATGAAAACTACAGAATAACATAACCATGCATTTCTGAATTCCATAAATAACAGTATAATAAATTATTTAAATAGCTATAAATAATTTCATAAATAATCATGATTAACTGCTAATTTCCAAATTAACTAAGCGGGCTTTACACTTTCTATGTCTAATTAATAATTAAATTAAATGGCAATATTATTTAATAATTATTTTCAAGTTATTAAATAATTAGAATTGGCATTTAAAAAGGTTAAATTGTAAAATTGGCATTTTTGAGAAAATGGGATGGAAGATAACAAAATGGGAAAGTTGCAAAGTGAGGCCCAATCCCTTTAAATGGCCGGCCCTATGCATAGGAAATTCCATTTGTAGTTTCCATTATTGTAATGCCATAGAATTTTAACATAAACCTAGAGGGTTTTCTATAAATAGAAAGTGTTGGCTTGAGGAAACACACACAACTTTGATCACTTTGTTTCTCTCAGAAAATGCCTCACACGCCTCTCTCTCTTTTCTTCTCTCTAGATTTCGAAACTTTGAGTGAATGAGTAGTGCCCACACACATCAAGTGGTATCTCAGTCATAGTATGTAAGACTATGGAAATTCTGCATCAAAGAAGGAGAAAAGAAGATCCAAGTTCAGATCTTGGTGATGCTCTGCTACAGAAAGGAATCAAGGGCTAGAGATCTGAACGAAAGGAGTCATAATATTCCGCTGCACCCACTGTAAGGTTTTCTAACTTTATATGTGTTTATTTTCATTGTTTTAGAATTCATATTAGGTTGTTAATCCAACATACATGATAGTAAATAGATCCTGGTAAAATAATTTCCAACATGCAGGCCTCCAATGATGACTCGCAGATGTCCATCTACCGGTGGAGGTAGCAAGTCTTGGTTATTGTCATTCCTCTAATTCTGATCAGCCTTGACATACTTCTATAAATGCGAGTTATTTTTCCTTATCAAGAATTTGATTTCCCGCTTCAGATTGTTGCATTCATTGTTGGGTTTTATGCCCTAAATAAAACTCATTTCAATATAATCAGATTTACTTATTAATATAGATCAGAAATAACATTTAATGTTGCATGGTTCACATGATTTATTTCATGATTATATGTATATAATGTATGAATTCATCTGAAACCCTTTTCACATACTTAATACTGTTTATTGTGCCGTCAACACATTGGAAAGTAAATACGACTATGTGAATAAAGTTTCCTAGATTTATCAGACATAGGGTTTTACTGATATGATAATCTAAACAGAGTTTACTTGCATTTGGAGAAGTGTATGTTCTTTTCAGAGCATTGGTTAAAATAAAGCTCAGGTTGGATGCATGGAGTATGCATCGGAAGGGACCGATATTGAACTTTTACTTAGATTTATTAAACTTACCGTAATATCTATTCAAGTCAATATCGCCTAGTTGATCCTAGATCAAATGTTCTTAATCCTGTTATGATTAGGCTCAATCTTGAAAGGCTATTCGTGTTCTTTAATTTGTTAGTTAAGCCTACTTTTAGGTCAGGGTGATATGTACATTTTGGGAACACGGTAGTGCAATTGAGTGGGAGCGCTAGCATAAACATGGAATCTATAGCTTCTATCTGGCGAATAGTAAGCAAAAGATGATCTCCTTCGAGCTTGACCAAACGAACATAAATGGTGGAGTACTCATTTCACATAAGCTGAAATATCATTTATATGGGGTTAAGTGTTTTAAGGAATAAATACTGTATCAGTTTGTTTGAAACCTTGGAAATTATTTAGGATTGTATGTTTTAGTATTTTCACTTGTCATTCCTACTTGCTATATGTTTAATAATTTCTGAATTGTGTATGAATTTATATTGAACAATGTTATTTTCTGTTATTAAATTGTAGTTTAATTTTGAATCTTCATTGTTGGTCTAACTTGTTTGTTTATCTAATGAGATAAATCCCGAATGGATTTTAACCATTAGACATACATAATAGTGTTAGATCTCGAAAGATAAATATTGTATATGCAACATCTAGCTGTTCATCAATTGATGACACCTTAGACTAGCATTTTTACAATATGAAACAAGAAGATTATATAAATAAGATTACTTTGACTTTCGCTAATCGAAGCATCGTTGGATTCTTATTTAATGAATGAAATTATCCTAATTCCTCTTAGCTTATTCATATCGAATTAGCTCAATAACATATCATTGGATGAATGGTCTATAAATCATTTCATGTCATTCTATATTTTCTCTTAAGAAATTAAATGACGCATATGATTATAATCCCGAAATTCTATTCCCAATTGATATAAATCCTCAATCTTAGAAATCTCCTACTTGTATGGGCAAATCAGACTTAGAGTTAAATTAGTAGTGGTGGTCCAAGATAGAATTACTCATAATATTTGGTATAAATTTAAGTCTTTGATTTTAATTTTAGATTCCAAACAGAAATTTTCTTATTCCAGAATACAATACAGTTACACTTTCTCAAGTGTTTAATATCCATCTTCTATTAATGGATTAAAACTGTATGGAATATGGGTTAGGTATTCTGTGACCAGGATCCACTTGCAGTATTCTAAGAACTCTTTGATGTAACTAAACCAGTGTCATCAAAAGACACTACCACATTTTGTTTTCTATGGCATTTGTATCTTGATCATAGCAGATTTGACAAAATCAATCTCTGCAAAGAGTTAATATGCCTATATCCACTGAAAGTAGTTCATCTCATTCGCAGATGGATGTACATTCAGGGGTGGATATGAGTTTTTTGTTGTATTCTTAAAACGATGACTCTAGATTACACCTTTTAGCAAGAAATTTGAAATGTTTAAAAATTTCATTAAAGTCTAGCAATGGTTAAAACCATAAAGGTAAGTGGTTAAAGATCTTGCGAACTGATAGGGGTGGAGAAATAGTTAGAAGATATGCAGTTCAAAGATCATTAAATTGATTTTTGAATTATATCAAAACTTACCTCCCAAGAAATTTCGAGTTGCATGTTGATGATTAGTTACTAGTCGTTGCCTAATTCCTTCTATGGTAATACAATTTCAGAATGATGTAATGGTTGTATACTTAATGTAAATCATTACTAGATTCATGGATGACCTAATCAAAATCTTAAGAAAAGCTAGAACTATTAACCATGGTTTGTTAGCTATTCTAAGTGATTAGGGGTGGACCATCCCATAGTCAATAGATAAGAAAGTGTTTGTTTAAACGAATACTACTTTTCTAAGAAAATGACTAAGTCTGAAAATAAAGTAGCAAATAAAGGAGATATTTAATTCTTGATTCCAAACGTGTTCTATCATCTTATTTGACATATGATGATCCCACTGCCTCTGTTGTCTTGTCACAACCAAAGAGGTTAATACCATTTAGTTTTCTTAGACATAATCCACGGTACCTTGTCGTAGTGAGAAAGTTTCTAGGAACTCACCTTCTTATGAATTGGGAGACACTAGTGATTAAAATCCATTGTGAGTTTAAACAAGTAATAGATTGTCAAGATAAGAAACTAAGAAGAAAGCCAATAGAACTATGGTTTAATCCATTTACATGGAATAACCTAAAGTTTTCTATTACAAGGACATAAAAGGAAATTTTCGTTTATAAGTCTATTCAATGGACTTAACAAAACTTCCTGTTCCTAGTATTATAGGTTTGAGTTTATTTAAACCTATGGCTTATGGTATACCTGGTAATTATTTACTCTAATGCAAGCAACTTACTTTAGTAAGATGCTGGAGCATTTTCTTTCTAATGGCAGTCTATAGAAGTTTCAAAACTTCTTAGACATAGATTTTATTAATCTAAGGAAAAGTCTCAACTATTCCAGAAAAGATAAAGCCATGAAAGAATTTCTTAAATCAACAGTGAGAGGTCTTAGATATGCTTTTGTATGCCTTAGACCAGACACCTGCTGTTGAGTGGGAGTAATGAGTAGGTATCAGATTAATCTAGGAGAAGAACATTGGAAGACAATCAAGTAAATCTTAAGATTAAGAGGAGGAACTATATGTTAGTCTATAAGGGTGTGTTTAAAACTCTTAGACTACACCATATTAGATTTTGAAATTTGCCTTTGTGCTAGTAAATCTTTCTAATAAGATGGTGGTTACTCAGGGGGTAGAATAGTGATTTTGGAGAAGTGTAAAAACCTATCTGAAGTCTCTAGGTCTACCAGAGAGGGACTGAATGTTAAAGTTGCAGGAAAGGTACTTATTCAGTCTAAGGAAAGTTCTATACATTTTTGGCACCATTCCAAATTGCCTAAACTACTAGTGTTAATTTCCTAATTAACCAAAAGTAGTTGCCAAAAGTATAGAATCCAGTATCCCAAGAGAGTAGGCATATAGAGAGGAATTTCACATTATCAATGATTTTGTGATTAAGGAAGAGTAATAGTGGAGAAAAGGTTGTGGTTAATTCAACCTTTCAGATCCTATTACGAGGAGTTTACTACTACTACACTTGATTTATATATTGAGGTGTTGAGATTATTTGAAACGCACTTTTTGTTTTATATTAGTGCAAGTGGGAGTTTGTTGGGTTTTATGCCCTAAATAAAACTCATTTCAATATAATCAGATTTACTTATTAATATAGATCAGAAATAACTTTTAATGTTGCATGGTTCACATGATTTATGTCATGATTATATGTATATAATGTATGAATTCATCTGAAACCCTTTTCACGTATTTGATCCTGTTTATTGTGACGTCAACACATTGGAAAGTAAACATGACTATGTGAATAATCTACAACAGAGTTTACTTGCATTTGGAGAAGTGCTATGTTCTTTCCAGAGCATTGGTTAAAGTAAAGCTCAGGTTGGATGCATGGATTATGCATCGGAAGGGACCGATATTGAACTTTGACTTAGATTTATTAAACTTACCGTAATATCTATTCAAGTCAATATCGCCTAGTTGATCCTAGATCAAATGTTCTTAATCCTGTTATGATTAGGCTCAATCTTGAAAGGCTATTCGTGTTCTTTGATTTGTTAGTTAAGCCTACTTTTAGGTCAGGGTGATACTTACATTTTGGGAACACGGTAGTGCAATTGAGTGGGAGCGCTAGCATAAACATGGAATCTATAGGTTCTATATGGCGAATAGTAAGCAAAGGATGATCTCTTTCGAGCTTGACCAAACGAACATAAATGGTTGAGTACTCATTTCACATAAGCTGAAATATCATTTATACGGGGTTAAGTGTTTTAAGGAATAAATACATTGTAGGGGTAACGGTAATCTAATCCCTTTACAGTGTCGATCATTCATATAGAGGATCATTGATCACATTAGGATTATAACAATGGATAACTAATGATGCGTCTATGTGGTGGAACATATAGAGCATTCTAAATACTGAGAGTTCAATTCTAAGTTCTATGAGTGGATTCAACGAAGAATTAATAAGTTAGTGAATTTTAGTGCTAAATTCTTGATCTACTTATTTGAAGCTCGGTTATATAAACCCATGGTCCGCGCACTAGTTGAGATAATATTGCTTGTAAGACTCATATAATTGGTTTTGATTAATCAATTATAATTCTCAATTTAGACTATGTCTATTTGTGAAATTTTCACTAAGTAAGGGCAAAATTGTAAACAAAGAGTTTTAGGGGCATATTTGTTAATTATGATACTTTGTATGGTTCAATTAATAAATATGATAAATGAAAATATTATTTAATAATTATTTATAGTTATTAAATAGTTAGAATTGGCATTTAAATGGTTGAATTAGAAAATTGGCGTTTTTGAGAAAATCAGATGCAGAAAAGGTAAAACTGCAAAATTGCAAAAAGTGAGGCCCAAATCCACTAAGCATGGCCGGCCACTTTTGTAGGCAATTTAAACTGATATTTTCATTATTTTAATGCCAAATAATTCAAACCTAACCCTAGTGGAATGCTATAAATAGATAGTGAACGCTTCAGGAAAATTATACTTTTCTTCTAACACTTCTGATTCAGAAAAACCTGAGCCTTCTCTCTCCCTATCTGGCCGAGCACTCCCTCTCTCTTTCTTCCCTCTTGAATTTTGAAATTCTTTGTGTAAGAGTAGTGCCCACACACTACAAGTGATACCTCAACCATAGTGAGGAAGATCGTGAAGAAAGACTTTCAGCAAGAAGGAGTTTCAGCATCAAAGATTCAGAGAAAGAGATCCAGGTTCAGATATTGATAATGCTCTGCTACAGAAAGGAATCAAGGGCTAGATATCTGAACGGAAGGAGTCATATTATTCCGCTGCACCCAATGTAAGGTTTCCTAAACTTTATATGTGTTTATTTCATCGTTTTAGAAAGTTCATATTTAAGGTGTTAATCAACATACTTGTGAGTAGATCTAAGATCCTAGTAAAATAATTTCCAACATTCATTGGTGTCGTTGCCGTAGTCTCTGTGAAACCGACAAAACTTGGTCATCTCTCTCTTGCTGACATCCTTCTTCATTGGCGCGGGCTTCTTATACAGGGCTAGCGACTTGGTGGCCATGTAAACACTTTCTATATCCTCAGTCAAGATGGTAAAAACAGTGTACTTAGCTTGATTTTCCCGGGGAGCTTGCTCGGTTTTTCCAGTGAACTTTCCTTTCTTTCCATTCACTTGTCTATTGTTGTTGTTAGAACGTTTACTGTTTGACCTTGAATTATTTGGGTAATGGGGGAGTTCGGCGGACGTTCCAGTGGAAGGAGCTTTTGACTTGCCAGGCTTTTGCTCGCCTTCTGCCCGCTGAATGGCCTCTTCAAGTTTGATGAAGCCTTCAGCGCGGTCTAGAAAATCACTCATTAAGTCTACCGGACCGTTCTTCCTTATTTCCTTTTAAAGTTCACCGAGGACTTCAATGCCCCCCAGTATCGCAGACAAATTTCCATCTTCAGTTACCCGTGAAACCTTCATCGCTTCCGTCATGAATCTGCTGATGTATGCTCGGAGAGGCTCACCTGGTCTTTGCTTGACTTCTACTAGGTCTCCTAGATGCAACGGAAGTTGATGAAAGGAGGAGAATTTTGCATGAAATTCCGAGGAGAAAGCTTTCCATGAGTTGAACTTTCCAGGGGCCAGCTTGAAATACCATTGCTGGGCGGCATCCGAGAGGGTGGTAGGACAAATTCTGCAACATACATCTCTTCGTACCCCCTGCAGATCCATGTGCATCTTAAAATACTTGAGGTGGTAAAGAGGATCTTCTCTTCCAGTGTACATCTTCAAGGTTGGCATTTTAAACTTGTGGGGCAACGCCAAGAGATTAATCTCGGGAGAGAAAGGGATTCCACGTGCTCGGTCTGACTCGAGATCATTGTTTCTCTGTCCGGCCATGCCTTGGAACATATTTTTTAGTTCATCCCATTGTGCTTGCACAGCTGCACTAACCTGTTTGGCATTTTGACCGATTGGAGTCATGTTAATATCTTTCTGAGCAGTAATTTGAGCACAGGTTCCGAGCTGCACGATCAGTGTGCCAAGCTGATCATCTGCTCCTCTCATTCTATTCAGATTGTTTCTGAGATCATGAGTCATTATCAAACTTTCAAATACAGATACGCCTGATTATCTCAGTGATTGATTGGTTTGGTTAACATGCTGACCGACACCATTAACCTGGTTGGAATTAGGTACGACTTCTTCCGATGAATTACTAGACAAGGTTTGCCCGCCTACTGCTTGGCCCATAGGTGGAGCCTGTGAGAGGAGATTTGGCGGCTGACCATTTATAGTCTGAGAAGTATTCATCACTGGATCTTCGTCTGTTTCACCCAGGGGGATGACATTCGGGGGTTGCTGCCCGACAAATTGATAGGCCTTCCATATCAGCATTGTAGCTTGTCGACTACGATTGTCAATTTTGCATGATGGGCCCTTAACGCTTCCATCTCTTTATCCCTCCATTCGGCAAACAAGCACCTTTTCTCTTCGAATTCAAGATTTACCGCAGCGCGGAGTTCCTCCTCATCATGATGTAGGGTGTTGGTATTACTAGCATGAGTCCAAGAGCAGCACGGAGGTTTTAGATCTCAGTATCATCTCCAATGGTCATTCGAACGTTGGTAGCAGGCGGAACAGCTGTGTTATGAATGCCCTGGCTGGGTGCTGAACTGGTATTCCCAGTCTCTTGCACACCAAGCACGATTTCATCCACAGGAGTCGTCACACCATGACCTGCGTTTGACTGTTCCTCGGGATTTACAGCTAGCAGAACCCTTGTGTTTCCTGGGTTCTGTAATGCAGGATCCACCGCCTGTGGATTTGCCAGATCAACCATGCCCCTACGAGTCTGTACCACCATCGTACTTGTGATTAAATTTAAAATGAAGAGCGATTCTTGACTTTGCTCTCAATGAAAGCACCAAAATGTTGACCTCGATTTAAGACAACGACAGTGAGTCTAATTTAGTAATCGACAAGTAGTTTATAAAGATTGAAATATGGTAAAGCAACGTAAAGACGCAAGAATTTTATAGAGGTTCAGCCCCGAGCAGTTCGGTAATAGCCTAATCCTCATTATTTGTATTAACTCAAGAACAAGGAGAAAGGTTCCTTTTGTTATAGCTCTTGCAATAGTATCTCTGAATATAAATTCTTAGACAATATCTCTCAAGTGAAATCTTTCGACCCTTTGCCCAGTGAACATGCATCACTATGTTGGGTTTTGTGCCCTAAATAAAACTCATTTCAATATAATCAGATTTACTTATTAATAAAGATCAGAAAT
Source organism: Cannabis sativa (assembly GCF_029168945.1). Taxonomy (NCBI): domain Eukaryota; kingdom Viridiplantae; phylum Streptophyta; class Magnoliopsida; order Rosales; family Cannabaceae; genus Cannabis; species Cannabis sativa. The sequence continues at coordinate 37,969,442 of NC_083606.1, read as the reverse complement.
AACATTTTATGTTGCATGGTTCACATGATTTATTTCATGATTATATATATAATGTATGAATTCCATTCCAGACCATATGAATTTGTTAATGATTATAGTGTTGTCAGCACAGTGGAATATAATCTTAATTATATGTTCGAAAGTTTATTCCCTGATTTGTCAGAACACTGGATTTAGACTGACATGATATAATCAGCGATAGGTATTCTTACACCTTGGAAAAGTGTTATGTCTTTTCCAGGACATTGGCAAAGTTTACCAGTATCGGATGTATGGAGTATACATCGGAAGGGACCGATATTGAACTTTGATTAGATATATTAGAATTTACCGTAATATCTATTCAATTCAATATCACCTGTTGATCCTAGATCAAATGATCTTAATCCTGATATTATTAGGTTCAATCTCAAGAGTGTTATTCGTGTTCTTTGATTTGTTAGCTAAGCCTACTTTTGGGTGAGGGTGATACGTACATTTTGGGAACACGGTAGTGCAATTGAGTGGGAGCGCTAACATAAATATGGAATCTATAGCTTCTATATGGCGAATAGAAAGTAAATGGTGATTTCCTTCGAGCTTAACCAAACGAAAATAAATGGTGGAGTACTCATTTCACTTAGCTGAAATATCATTTATACAGGGTTAAGTGTTCTAAGGATAAAATACATTGTAGGGTGTTACGGTAATTTAATCCTTTTACAGTGTAAATCATCTATATAGAGGATCATTGATCAAATTAGGATTATAACAATGGATAACTAATGACGTATCTATATCGTGGAACATATAGAGCGTTCTATATGACTGAGAGTGCAATTCCAAGTTCTGAGAGTGGATTCAATAAGGAATTAATAAGTTAGGGAATTTACTTGGTAAATTTGGTTCGACTTATTGGAAGCTCGGTTATATAGACCCATGGTCCCCATACTAGTTGAGACCATACTGCTTGTAAGACTTAGTTAATTGATTTTGATTAATCAATTATAATTCTAAAGTGGGACTATGTCTACTTTATGAATTTTCACTAAGCAAGGGCGAAATTGTAAAGAAAAGAGATTCTAGGTTTATTTATTAATTAAGATACTTTATATGTCTACATTAATAAATATATTAAATGGCAATATTCTTTAATAATTATTTTTATGTTATTAAATAATTAGAATTGGCATTTAAAAGGTTAAATTGGAAAATTGGCATTTTTGAGAAAATATGAATGAAAAATAAAAAAATGGGAAAGTTGCAAAGTGAGGCCCAATTTCCTAATCTGGCCGCCCACTATGCATAGGCTTTTACCATTTATTTTTTCATTATTTTAATGCCATACAATTCTAACCTAAACCTAGAGGGCATTCTAGAAATAGAAAGTATTGGCTTCAGGAAAATCATGACTTTGCACATTGTTTCCTTCAAAAAAAGCCCTAGCCGCTCCCCTCTCTCTTTTCTTCTCTTCTAATTTTGAAATTCCCTTGAGGGATAGAGTAGTACCCACTCACATCAAGTGGTACCTCAATCATAGTATGTAAGATTGTGGAAAATCATCATCAAAGAAGGAGAGAAAGAGATCCAGACTCAGATCTTGATAATGCTCTGCTACAGAAAGGAATGAAGGGCTAGAGATCTGAATGAAAGGGGTCATTATATTCCGCTAAACCCAATGTAAGGTTTTCTTAAACTCTTATGTGTTTATTTCATTGTTTTAAAAGTCATATTAGGATGTTAATGAAACATACTTGGTAGTAAATCTAGATCCTGGTAAAATATTTCCAACAACTAGTATTAGAGCCATGCTAATGATTTACTTTTATGTAATATGAATTAAAACGATGTTTTATATATTTTGTGTTGATTTGGATGGTTTCATATTGGTTTATGTGCTTATGTGATGAATGTATGTGTTGTACGAATTTTTTCCATGAAAAATATTTTTTCTATTTTTGAAAGTATTTTATTTATATTCCTTATGAAAAACTAAGTAATTTTTGTTTTTTCAGAACTTGATTCCGATAAAAATTGGTGAAGTTATGAAAATTGGAAAATCGGGATTCAAGGCTGTCGAGTGGGTGCTCGTGAGCACCAGACACTCGGTCTGGAAGCCCCCATCCGCGCGCGTGACACGCCCGTGTCACCCCTGCTGTCTGCCCACATCTGCCCGCTAGAGACCCTGCAAGCGGCGAGTTTTCTCGGCGCCCCGTCCCTTATTCTGCGCGCGCACGGGCTGCGTGCAGCCTTCTAAGGCTGCACATGCAGCCATTCCTAGGCAGCCAACCCAAAAATCGATTTTTGTGGGATTTTTCCCCAAAAATCCAATTTTTATGGGATTGTTTCCCAAAATTCAATTTTTCCAATTTTAAATATTTCATTTTTTAAATATTTCTAATTTTGAATATTTCCAATTTTAAATATTTCCTATTATGGTCAGATTTAAAAATTTGTTAACTTCTTTAATATTTATATATTATTTAATTATAAGATTAGATATTTTGATGTTTAACATATTTTAAATTAAAATGTAACTTTGTCTTTTTATTTAAAATATTATATTAAAATTATCTTATATGACAAATTAAATAATTAATAAATTTGAAATTAACATAGATATTTTTATAGATACACTTACCATAAGTTTTTCAAATTCAAAATTTGTTATTTTGTTAAATATTTAATTATTTATAAATTATAAGTTTAAAAATGATATTTTTCTATATATATCATTTTTTTTTCTTATTGGAAATTTATGAATTATATTTTAAATATTTAAATGACCTAGATATTTTTGTAGAAATTTGAATATGGCTTAATTTGAGATATTTTGACATATAATTATGGTAATTATTATTTATTTATTATCTTATTCCTAAAATAATAACTATCTAACCAAATCTATTTTAAAATTGGTTTATTTTAATTAAATTATAAGATTTGAAAGTGATATTGAACATTCTTTCAAATCATTGATCTTATTTGATATTTAATTTAATTGGATTCAAATAAACCTAGATATTTTAAAATTTAGTTTCCTTTATTTTGAGATTTTAAGGTTTGTTTTAACAACACTAAATTTTCAAAATTTATTTGGTTAGTTTAAGAATAATAATTTAATTATATTAATATCTTATTTCACATCTGTTGCATGGACAATGTTTGTTTATTTATTTATATTGTTTATTCAATTTTTTTTTAAAACAAACCTATTATTTATTTGACCTAAGTTGCTATGATTAACTTGTTGACAGATCCAATGATTTGATTTTCATCACAGTCCAATTGTCAATAGATCTTATAAACAATTTATAACAGGTAAATTTTGTACTTCTTTCATCTGTGTAAACCTAGTAACATGATAGGGCCCATCCAAATCATTTGACTTGTGTGAGCCTATATGTTTTCTATTGGGCTTAGATGCATATAGGAAGCCCATTTAAGTTTTACTAAGTAAATGGACTTGGTTGCTAAAATAAAATTTGACATAAGTAATTTTATCTAGGCTCGATTAGATTTGGGCTTATTCAATGAATAATAATTGTTTATTTAAAGGTTAAATTCCTTTCTTCTGGGCCTCGTGTGAGAGTTGGGGGTCAATAGAAGTGGGTACGACATACTGAACCCAGCTCCCCCTCACATGAACTACCCTAATTGGGAGGTCCATTTGCCTTATTTAAATAATTGTATTAGGTTAATTATATTAGTCTAACCTAATTAAAATTGAATTAGAAACATAATTAACTTTTAAAATATATAAAATTTATTTTTCATTTTAATATTTTAAAGTTAATTTTAGAAAAATACTTAGTTAATGATATATATTCTAGATAGTTATTTCTATACTAGTTATTATTTCTAAATTAAATAGGAAAATATTATTGATTGTTAAATTAATTGTTTAATAATTAATTTTGGTACAATCTCAGTTAAGTATATTTTTCCTAGTATTCAACTAGAATTAATAATTAAGTCTCCACTATATTTAATTATTTATTTCTTGAATTTAATACATTTAATTAAGTTGAAAATTCAATATCTAAGTTGATTTTCATTATGATACTTAAATATTGTTATTTTCATGGTATTTAATTAAATAGAAAATTATTTTAAGTTTGAAATCTTTTTTCAGAATAACTTAAATTTGAAAAATTTTCAAAATATATTTTATTAATCATTTTCCCACAATTTCGAAATTGCATTTCTTAAATGCAGAAATTTCGAATTTTATTTGAAAAATAGATTAAAGTTGAATTTTTTTTTTGGACCAACTTAAATCCATGATTTTTTCATTTAATGATTAACTAATATAAATGAACTAAAATATATTATCATTAGAAATTGAATTAATTAGTCAATGAAAGTTTTGATAGATATTATTTGTTTTGCTTGAAGTATTTTTCTAGTGATATTTAATTAAATAGAAAATTAATATTTAAGTTGATTCTTAATTATGATACTTAAATATTTGAAATTTTTCTTAAATATTTAATTAAATAGGAAAATTATATTTTTGTTGTAAATTAATTTTTATTAATTTTGGGACAACATTAAATTAAGATAATTTTTCCAGGATTTATTTTTAAAGCATTTTTCGAAAGTAGGATTCTTATATACTTCTTTTTTTTCGAAATGCAATATATATTTACAGAAAATTAAATTTGAGTTGTAAATTAATTTAAATTTATTTTGAAACAACTTAAATTGAATAATTTTCTAAATATTTATTGGAAATTATTATTAAGATGGAAATAATTCACGTTATTTTCATATCCATGTAAGTATAATTTATAAATATTAAATGAAAATTTATATTTAGAATTTTTCATTCTAAATTGGAAATTTTAATTAAATAAATATATATTTAAAATAAATTGATTAAAATAAATATTAGAAGAAAATACACTTTAAATAATGAGCTTTATTATTATTAGGATATTCGATCTCCATTGTTGGTTTTACATAGTTCTTGTTTTAGTGAGTAATCCTCCCTAATGGAGGAACGTTCATTAGCAATTTAACGGCGTAGAATCTCGAAAGATAATATTATTTGTAAGTGTTTTATACAGTATTGATCACCCTAATGGTGGCGACTGTATTTGACTTACAAAAGTATGAAACAATGGTGGAAGCTCATAAGATAGAATAGCCTTGACTCTCGCCTAAACGGGACAACGCTGGATTCCAATCTTGATCGAATAAAAGGTTGCTAGAATGTTTATCATTTTAGATGAGCTGACAACTCTATTCAATGGATGGTATCACTGACTCTTGTCTAAACGGGACACTGATATCAGTTTCTTGAAGACCTCGGAAAATATTTAGGATTGTATGTTTTAGTATTTTCACTTGTCATTCCTACTTGCTATATGTTTAATAATTTCTGAATTGTGTATGAATTTATATTGAACCATGTTATTTTCTGTTATTAAATTTTAGTTTAATTTCAAATCTTCATTGTTGGTCTAACTTGGTTTGTTGTTCTATTGAGATAAATCCCTAATGGATTTTTACCATTAGACAATAGTGTTAGATCTCGAAAGATAAATATTGTAAATGCAACATCTAGCTGTTCATCAATTGATGACACCTTAGACTAGTATTTACAATATGAAACAAGAAGATTGTATAAATAAGATTACTTTGACTCTCACTAATCGGAGCATCGTTGGATTCTTATTTAAATACGAAATTATCCTAATTCCTCTTAGCTTATTCATTTTGAATTACCTCAATAACATATCATTGGATGAATGGTCTATAAATCATTTCATGTCATCCTATATTTTCTCTTAAGAAATTAAATGACGCATTTGATTATATTCCCGAAATTCTATCCCGAATTGATATAAATCCTCAATCTTAGAAATCTCCTACTTGTATGGGCAAATCAACTTAGAGTTAAATTAGTAGTGGTGGTCCAAGAAAGAATTACTCATTATACAGTTACACTTTCACAAGTGTTTAATCACCATTTTCTATCAATGGATTCAAACTGTATGAGTTTAGTATTTTGTGACCAGAATCCACTTGCAATATTCTAAGAACTCTTTGATGTAACGAATCCTAAGTCATCAAAAGATACAACCACATATTCTAAATCTATGGCATTTCTATCTTGTTCATAGTGGTTTTGACCAGATCATTCTCTACAAAGAGTTAATATGTCTATATCCACTGAAAGTATAATCATCTCATTCGTAGATGGATGTACATTCAGGGGTGGATATGAGTTTTTGTTGTATTCTTAAAACGATCACTCTAGATTTTACCTTATGCAAAAGAAATTTGAAATGTTTGAAAAATTTCATGAATTTCTAGCAATGGTGAAAAACCATTAAGGTAAGTGGTTAAAGATCTTGCGAACTGATAGGGGTGGAGAAATAGTTAGTAGATATGCAGTTCAAAGATCATTAATTTGATTTTTGAATTATATCCAAACTTACCTCCCCAGAAAATTCGTTTTGCATATTGTTGATTAGTTACTAGTCGTTGCCTAAGTCCTTCTATGGTAAAACAATTTCAGAATGATCCAATGGTTGTATACTTAATGTAAATCATTACTAGATTCATGGATGACCTAATCAAAATCTTAAGAAAAGCTAGAACTGTTAACCATGGTTTGCATGTTTGTTAGCTATTCTAAGTGATTAGGGGTGGACCATCCCATAGTCATTAGATAAGAAAGTGTTTGTTTAAACAAATACTACTTTTCTAAGAAAATGACAAAGTCTGAAAATAAAGTAGCAAATAAAGGAGATAATTTTTTTTTATTCCAAAAGTGTTTTATCATCTTATTCTATACAAGATGATCCCACTGTCTCTGTTCTCTTGACACAACTGAAGAGGTTAATACCATTTAGTTTTCTTAGACATAATTCACGGTCCCTTGTCGTAGTGGGAGGGTTTCAAGGAACTCACTCTTCTAATGACTTGGAAGACACTCGTGATTAAAATCCATTGTGAGTTTAAACAAGTAATGGATTGTCAAGATAAGAAACTAAGAAGAAAGCCAAGAGAACTATGGTTTAACCCATTCACATGGAGTAACCTAAAGTTTTCTATTACAAGGACATAAAAGGAAATTTTCGTTAATAAGTCTATTCAATGGACTTAACAAAACTTCACGTTCCTAGTATTATAGGTTTGAGTTTATCTAAACCTATGGCTTGTGGTATACCTGGTAATTACTTACTCTAATGCAAGCAACTTACTTTGGTAAGATGCTGAAGCATTTTCTTTTCAATGGCAATCTATAGAAGCTTCACAACTTCTAAGCATACATTTTATTTATCTAAGGAAAAGTCTCAGCTATTCCAGAAAAGATAAAGCCATGGAAGAATTTTTTAAATCAACAGTGAGAGGTCTCATATATGCTTTAGTATGCCTTAGACCAGACACCTGCTGTTGAGTGGGAGTAATGAGTAAGTATCAGATTAATCCAGGAGAGGAACATTGGAAGACAATCAAGTAAATCTTAATATTAAGAAGAGGAACTATATGTTAGTCAATAAGGGTGTGTTTAAAACTCTTAAACTACACCACATCAGATTTCAAGACTTGCCTTTGCACTAGAAAGTCTGCTGATAAAATGGTAATTACTCTAGGGGTGGAGTAGTGATTTTGGAGAAGTGTAAAAACCTATCTGAAGTCTCTTAGTCTACCAGAAAGAGAGTGAATGTTAAAGTTGTAGGAAAGGTACTTATTCAGTTTTAGGAAAGTTCTATACATTTGTGGCACCGTTCCAACTTGCCTTAACTACTAGGGTTACTTCCTGAATAACCAAAAGTAGTTGCCAAAAGTATAGAATCCAGTATCCGAAGAGAGTAGACATATAGAGAGGAATTTCACATTATCAAGGATTTTGTGATTAAGGAAGAGTAATGGTGGAGAAGAGGTTGTGTTTAATTCAACCTGTCAGATCCTATTACGAGGAGTTTACTACTATTACACTTGATTTGTATATCAAGGTGTTGAAATTATTTGAAATGCACATTTTGTTTTATATTAGTGCAAGTGGGAGTTTGTTGGGTTTTGTGCCCTAAATAAAACCCATTTCAATATAATCAGATTTACTTATTAATAAAGATCAGAAATAACATTTTATGTTGCATGCTTCACATGATTTATTTCATGATTATATATATAATGTATGAATTCCATTTAAGTCCAGAACATATGAATTTGTTAATGATTATAGTGTTGTTAGCACAGTGGAATATAATCTTAATTATATGTTCGAAAGTTTATTCCCTGATTTGTCAGATCATTGGCAAAGTTTACCAGTACCGGATGTATGGAGTATACATCGGAAGGGACCGATATTGAACTTTGATTAGATATATTAGAATTTACCGTAATATCTATTCAATTCAATATCACTTGTTGATCCTAGATCAAATGATCTTAATCCTTATATGATTAGGTTCAATCTCAAGAGTGTTATTCGTGTTCTTTGATTTGTTAGTTAAGCCTACTTTTGGGTCAGGGTGATACGTACATTTTGGGAACACGGCAGTGCAATTGAGTGGGAGCGCTAACATAAATATGGAATCTATAGCTTCTATCTGGTGAATAGAAAGTAAATGATGATTTCCTTCGAGCTTAACTAAAGGAAAATAAATGGTGGAGTACTCATTTCACTTAGTTGAAATATCATTTATACAAAGTTAATTGTTTTAAGGATAAAATACATTTTAGGGTGTTACGGTAATTTAATTCCTTTACAATGTAAATCATCTATAAGAGGATCATTGATCAAATTACGATTATAACAATGGATAACTAATGACGTATCTATATCTTGGAACATATAGAGCGTTCTATATGACTGAGAGTGCAATTCCAAGTTATAAGAGTGGATTCAATAAGGAATTAATAAGTTAGGGAATTTACTTGGTAAATTCGGTTCGACTTATTGGAAGCTCGGTTATATAGACCCATGGTCCCCATACTAGTTGAGACCATACTACTTGTAAGACTCAGTTAATTGATTTTGATTAATCAATTATAATTCTAAAGTGAGACTATGTCTAGTTTATGAATTTTCACTAAGCAATGGCGAAATTGTAAAGAAAAGAGATTCTAGTTTTATTTATTTTAAGATATTTTATATGCCTAAATTAATAAATATATTAAATGGCAATATTATTTAATAATTATTTTTATGTTATTAAATAATTAGAATTGACATTTAAAAGGTTAAATTGGAAAATTGGCATTTTTGAGTTATGGGAATGAAAAATAACAAAATGGAAAAGTTGCAAAGTGAGGCCCAATTTCCTAATCTGGCCGCCCACTATGCATAGGTTTTTACCATTTATTTTTGGGTTGAGATGCAAAATGGCCCTAAATTTGGTAACTAATTTAGTAAATGTCCACTTTTTAAAAAAATTAAGAAAATGGCCAAATCTAATAAATTAGCTAATAAAAATTATAAAAATAGATTTATCACATATTTTTTTTAAAAAATATATATAATAACATTAAGTTACATAATTTTTTTAGTATTGCATATTATTATATTGTAACAAAAATAAATAAATATATTAGATCATTTAAATATATACAGCAGTCTTAGATATATCGTAGTACAGAAAATTAATATACCGTAGTAATAAAATTATATACCACAAAGAAATTATAACAATACTAAATTAATACTCAAAAAATATATATATCATGCTAACAAAATTATATATATCACCATTAAAATATGAATACATACCAAAAAATTTATATTATAATAAAATATAAACTAAATATCATATTAAATAAATAATATATTATAGACAACAAAAATTATATACCATACAATAAAACGTGTATACCTAAAATAAAAAATAAAACAAAATAATATAATATTATTTAAAAAAAATTATGTATATTATTAATAAAATTATATATCACCTTTATGTATACTAAAATAAAAACTAAACATGCATTATCTAAAATAAAATGATATACTATACAATAAAACTTATATACCATATAACATAAAATATATACCTTACAATAAAAATATATATAATAATAACAACAAATAAAAATAAAAATATATAGGATGCTAATAAAATTATATATCATGTCAACAAAAGTACAATAGAAAATAAAACTTAAATATTATTTAAAAAAATTATATACTGTATAACAAAAAATACATATACCATACACCAAAACATATATACAAAAAATAATAATAATAAAAATATAGATTAATAATACATATATATATATATATGTATGTATACTATACTAACCAAATTATATCCTACAATTAAAATATATATACCTTCACCATTGTATATAATAAAATAAAAACTAATTAAATATTATTTAAAATAAATAATCATACAATCAAAAAATATAAAAATAATAATTAAATATATGTAGCATGGCAATAAGATTATGTACATACATTAAAATATTTTTATTATTCTAATAAAATTATATACCACTATTATACATATCATAATAAAAAATAAATATCATCTAAGAATAATAATATACCATACAACAAAATACAAATATACCGTACAACAAAATCTACATACCAACAACCCAAAACAACTCATAAAAAATTAAAAAATTGACATAACTTTAAAATAAAAAGATTTTAACAAAACTAATATAGATATACCATAATGTTTAAATAATTTGCTTCTAATTTTAAAAAAATAATAAAAAAAAATAATAATTTTGAAATGAGGACATTTACTAACATAGTCTTATAATTTAGGGCTATTCGCTATATTTTTTTGAAATGATGACATAAACTAACATACTCCTATGATTTGGAGCCATTTACTATAATTTTCCTTTATTTTTTCATTATTTTAATGCCATACAATTCTAACCTAAACCTAGAGGGCAGTCTATAAATAGAAAGTATTGGCTTCAGGAAAATCATGACTTTGCACATTGTTTCCTTCAAAAAAAAAGGCCTAGCCGCCCCCTCTCTTTTTTCTTCTCTTATAATTTCGAAATTTCCTTGAGTGATAGAGTAGTGCCCACCCACATCAAGTGGTACCTCAATCATAGTATGTAAGACTGTGGAAAATCAGCATCAAAGAAGGAGAGAAAAAAATCCAGATTCAGATCTTGATAATGCTCTGCTACAGAAAGGAATCAAGGGCTAGACATCTGAATGGAAGGAGTCATTATATTCTGTTGCAGCCAATGTAAGGTTTTCTTAAACTCTTATGTGTTTATTTCATTGTTTTAGAATTCATATTAGGATGTTAATGAAACATACTTGGTAGTAAATCTAGATCCTGGTAAAATATTTCCAACACACTATTTATAGGGCTATGAGCTTGAAGAGGAATAGTATTTCCCTTCTCGTTACAATAGATATAAGAAGAAAGATCGCATAGTAAATACAGAATACACTGATTATGGGATTTGGAAAGCTTGCCATATTTCTGTAATCTGATCCCCAAGTTATAGGGATTTCCTTAATGACTCACGATGCGAAAGCTAAATTCGCTAAGTGTTTGTCGCTCTGTGTGAATTGTTAATTGCTTTGCCTCGAGCATGCATATGAGGTATCCTGTTCAGACTATATCTTGCGAGCAGATACCCGGAGTTGATTCCACGTGTCACCATCATGTGATGCCACGTCAGAGTGCAAAAATTGGAATAACACATAGCAAATCAGGATTATTTCAAGAAGCTACAAAAACTTGTGAAAAAAAATAGGATGAGGAGGAGGTTAAGAAGCCTTTTATTTATATCCAATTTCTAATAGGTCGATTTTTCATACATGAGTGTTTTCAATGTGGTATTGTAACAAGTATCGTACTCTCTCTCTCTCTCACACTTAGTTACAAACATACAATGAACTCTCTTCTTAGGAATTGCAATCACACTTAATATGTCATAGTCCTAGTTATCTTGATTAATAATTTCACAAACTCATTCAATATCATCACACTCATTTTGGTTTCTTTTTTCATAAATTTAACCAACACAACCACAACCAATCAATTACAATCACCAAGATTCTCATCTCACCACACATTAAACAAGTCGATCTTTGAATCAACAACAATTGGGTAGAACTTCATCTAAGTTGCAATAAAACTTCCATCATATACTATTTCTTTCCCTTATGCTATCTTCTGATCTATCAGTATCAATATCAGAATCTCCATCAATATCTTTATTAGGAGAAGTTGATTCCACTACTTCTTCCTCACTTTTGCTTGTTGCTAAAAATTCAAGGGCTGTCACAACATCACTGATGAGCGGTCGAGTAGCGGCTTCCTCTTGTAGACACATTGCTGCAACAGCAAGTGCTTGGTATAGAGCCTTCACAGGATAGTTCCCTTTAAGCAATGGATCAGCCATTATAGTAAACTTCCTTCTGTCTTTGAATAGTGGTTGTGCCTACAAAAAGAGAAAACGACAAGTTTGGAGTCTTAAATTTTATTTTTGTTAATTAAAAAAGAAAAAAAGAAAAAAAAACTTAACAAGACTTATTATTGTTCAACTAGTGCCTTGGCGAAAATAGGTTGTGAAGATTGATCAAGCTTTAAGATGGTTCTGCTATAAGATGTTACAAAGGCCTTTAAACATACCCAAACAACTAGATTTTGCTCATCAACTGGTCTTGTATGGTCTATCACTCTTCTTCCTGTGATTATCTCCAAGAATACCACTCCAAAGCTATAAACATCAGATTTTGTTGTCAATTGGCCAGTTAAAGCATATTCTGGTGCGCAGTAGCCGTAGGTCCCCATGACCCTTGTTGATACATAAGATTTATCTCCAGTTGGACCCAACTTTGCTAGTCCAAAATCAGAAAGTTTTGGATTAAACTCCTTGTCCAATAGTATGTTGGATGCCTTAAAATCACGGTATATCACAGGGGGATTGGCTTGTTCATGCAAGTATTCAAGTCCTTTTGCTGCGCCTGCTGCAATTTTCATTCGTGTATTCCAATCCAAAGCAGTGGTATCTGGAGCTAGTTCTGTAGAGGAACACAATTAGAAACTCTTTCCATAGTATTTATACTTGAAAAATAATATTACTAGATGCTAGAATTTGAGATATGAAAGGGGAGTGGATGGTAAGGTGTATCACGGGAAATTTGTGAATTTTCTTTTTAATTTTTAACAAGGGTGTGTGTAGGATAAGATGTATAGAGTTTCATCTCAAAATCAACTGGTATTTTATTTTCACACATTATAAATGTGGGACTAATTCAAATACTAAATGGGCACAAGTATTTATAGAATAAACTAACTTGAGTTTGATTCAAGCTAAAACTTGATGTTTACGACCTGTTTAAGAATCATGTAGAGAAAAATTGATAGCACTAGATGCTTTATTACTAGAGAAATAAACATAAGTTGTTGGAATCAATGAGACAAGCTTTTTTAGCATACCAAGAAGATGATCCTCGAGCGATCCATTAGGCATGTATTCATAAACCAAAATTCTCTGATCGCCATCCGCACAATAGCCAACCAAACTTACTAGGTTAGGATGATGAAGAAGACTTAAAATTAGAACCTCTACTAGAAATTCCCTATTTCCTTGGAATCCATTCCTGTCAAGTTGCTTAACAGCAACTACCTGAGAAATAGAATGACATAAGAGGATTCGGTAAGTAAAACTTACATAAGATAACAAAAGAGAGAGTCAACAACCAAAGAGAATTTACTTGATTTTTGCTTTCAATATTTCCTTTGTAGACCCTTCCAAAGCCGCCTTCACCAAGAAGATTGTCAGGGTGAAAGTTTTTGGTTGCAACACATAACTCGCGAAAGGCAAAGATCTGTGCAGTTATATTTCCTTTACCAATCTTGCTTATCTCTTCAGTTATGTACCTACGTTTGCTGCTATCTGCATTGTTAGATATATTAGTTGTAAAGCATATCCATACTTATCGAACATTAGATAGCCTTTAGATGATAAAAAATTTGTATTAACTACTAAAGAGTATGGATCACCCTGGTTCAAATAAAAGTAGAAGAAAGTGGCAACGAAAAAAATGATCACAACTAATATCTATTCCTTAAATATAGAAGCCATCATAAAATATTTCATTACAGGATTCAGAAAAATACAATGGCTACAAGAAAAATGTATTTTTCATGACAAAATAATATATATAACATTTTTTTTATATAATGTCATTAGAAAGTTAAGATGACATTTGTTTCGAAAAGTTGCTAAGAACTGTCATTAAAAATAACTAATGACATTCATAATTATTATATTAATGTTATAATAAAATTGTTATTAAATATACATTAATTACGATATTTATAAGTTTCTCTTAAAATATTTATAACAACATTTTTATAAATGTTATATCATTATTTAAAATATTGAATTTTGGAATCAATATGTAAATTGTTTATGTATTTGAAAAGTAGATCAAAGAATTTTATTAATTTGGAGGCAAGTATGACATTGATTATAATTCAGGAAGCTTAATTATTGATCGACACAAAAAACCTAGTGGAAATTTACTTTAATACCCACAGGTGAGGATATTTATATGTATAGTGTGTGCGACATTTCTAAAATACCTTCACTACAACATGTACCGGCGGAAGTAATACCGGCGGAGCCAAACCGCTGGTATTAATGGGGTTATTACCGGCGGAAAAGGCATTTCCCCGGTATTACTTTTGAATAATTAAAAATTAATTAAATTTTTATTTAAATTTAGTATTCCCGGCGGAACTTTAGTATTATCGACGGAAAATCCGCCTCTAATAGTTTGGGCGGGATTTTTACCGCCCAAATTTTGAAAAGACTAATACCGGAGGATTATTGCCGGCGGGTTCCACCGGTATTAGTCAGGGGATTCTGACCGTTTTATTAATACCGGCGGAACCCCTATTAATACCGGCGGGTCCCGCCGGTAATAAATGTCTATATAATCCCCCCCATAACTCAGAAAACATTTTCCATTTCCCCATTCCATTTCACACCACCCCACTCCGACCCTTCTCCTCCTCCTCCTCCTCCTCCCTAAGCCCGACCCTCCTCTGCCATAGTCCCCTTCTCCGAGTCGTCCTCCTCCACCATAGTCCGCCCGTTTGCCACCGTGAAGCGCCATTGTACCATCATTTTTTTTTTACATGTAATGTGTTTTTCGCTATGGTTTTTTCATTTTATTTTTATTTTTCTTTGATAGTTATTAGTTTTTTCTCCATGTTTGAAGTTTTGGGAGAGATATTTTGCTCGAAATAGTAACGGAAAGTGAAAACGCGGGAGGAGTAAAAGCTTGGCAGAAAAATTTACAGGTTTATTTATTTATTTATTTTTTCAATCTTTGAATGTTTAGTAATTGGTATATTACATTTATATATCTGTGTATGTGTAAATTTTTATGCAAATGTATGTGTAAATATATAATTTTGTTTAGTAGTTTTTATGCAACTGTTTAGTAATTTTTTTTGTGTATGTGTAAATATATAATTTTGTGTATGTATGATATATGTGTTATATGAATGCATAATTCTTAAACAATATATTATATGTATATATGTATATACATATATAATTTTTAAACAGTGTATATATTATATTTATATATATAATATATTGTTAAAAATTATGAATATGTAAATTTATAAAAGTTTAGATTTTAGTGTGTATATATAGTAATATATATAATGTATTGTTTAAAAATTTTAAATATGTAAATTTTCATATAATAATAAATATAATATATATTATATATATATTGCTTAAAAGTTTTAAATGTGTAAATTTGTAAGATTTTAGATTTTAAGTTTATATAGTAATAAATGTATTTTATAATAATAAATGTGTATGTTTGTTTAATATTTAGAATTTTGAATAGCTAAAAAATTATAAGCTTGTTAAATAATTAATTATGTAATGTTTTTTATTCTTTTTAAAAAAAATTAGAATAAGAATATATTAATTACTTAAAAAGTTTATTATAATAAAATAATATTTTAAAATAATTATGTAATATTGTAGTATATAAATAATAAAGATTTAACATGAAAAAAATTATAAATTAAAAGTGCTTTGAAAAATAAATATACAAAAATATAATTAAGTAGAGTAATATAAAAAATCATAAATAATAAATATAAAAAATATGAAATAATAAATTTTTAAAAATAAAATAAAAATAAATTAAATTAATTATAAATTTTTTAAATAAAAAAATGTAATATATATATATATAAAGTAATACTTAGAAGTATAAACATGAAAAATTAATTTAATTAACTAATAGTAAAATAATTTTTAAATTATTAAATAAGTATTATTAAATATAATAATTTATTTTTTAAAAAAAAAATCCTTAAAATTTAATATGTCATAAATTTTCAAATTTATGTCATAAATTTGAAAATTTAATGGGAGGATCTCCACAACAGCCTGTGTATGGTCAGATTTTCAGTGCGCAGAGCCAGCAACAACAGCAACAACCTATTTTGGTTCGCCCGCATCCTCGACAGTTTATGGAGATCTTACCTACACCACAGACTGGACAACCTTATTATCCTGCCCCGCCAGCTCAATCTCGTGATAATCTTGATGGTTCAAGACTTAGCTCGAATGCAGATGAATTTTTAGAATATACTGATTTAAACAATGATAGTTAGGTGTTTTTAATTATGTCAATTTTTATGTTTTAAACTTTATCTAAAGACAATATTCTAATTTTATTTAAGATAATAAAGTTTATTTTGTAATGGACAAATTAATATTAATGCTTAATTTCTTAATATTAATGTTTTATATTTAATTAATAATATATTTATGAAATAATTATTATGTATAATTATAATTAATTTAACTATAAAATATATTAATTATTATATATATTAATTTAATTATAATTAATTTTATTATATATATTATATTTAAGATAATATATTGTTTTTTTTAATTTATAAATATTAAAACCGGCAGAAATTGATTGTGGTCCGCCGGTATTAATGCATCTGCGTGGAAAAGTACAGATATTAATACCGGTGGACCCCACCGCTATTAATCCGCCGGTATTAATATTATTACCGGCGGAATACTATTTTTCGTCGCTAATAGTAACTTATAGCGACCAATTAATACCGGTGGATAATTACCGGCAGAATCCGCCGGTATTAATTAATGTCAGCGGTCTCCTCTATTATTACCGGCGGGTGGCTCCGCCGGTAATACAAAAATTTGTTGTAGTGCTTACTGGTAAGGTTTAGAATTTGGAATAAGATAAATGCTGAAAATTGGCATACTCACAGGGGCTCACAACGGACACAAACGGCTCATTTGTGATTCATTTTTTTTTGAACAGGCGATACTTTGAGCTCACAACAGATCACAAGCGGCTCTAATACTATGTTAGAATATGACATAAGGTACATAGTATTCCATCAAAAGTAATTGATAATGGAAGGAATAACTTAATTATTTTATATATAATAATTTATTTCCACAAAGACTAACTCTAATAAACTTAAACGTAGGACAATATTTTGACAAATTGTCTGTTTGTTTCTATTATTCTTAACTTTATTGTTATATGTTCATATAATAGTTCCATTTATTCAAATTGGTATCCAGCACGGGAATTCTATGTCAAAATTGCTTTTGGACTTCTCGCTAATGTCTCTTAATTTTTCAAAGTATTATGCTTAGTTTCAAGGCTATCAACGAAGTTGAATTTATCTATCATATATATTGATTGCCTCACGTGGTTGCATAAATGAGGTAGTATGATGATTAATTATATTAGATCGTACGGAGGGATATGAATCCATTTAGTCTCAGACAGCTATAGCATGGTGATGTTAACACTCATCGAGATAATCAAGCTACTCATACATATGAGGTCAGCAGAAGTTTTCATGTATTTGGCTTATTCTGTATGAGCCCCATCACAAAATTTGCTATTTTATGCAGGTCCATGCATGTGAGCGAGTACTGCAACTACATAATTTCATTATATATATTTTATATATAAAAATATATATTTATGAAGGATTTGTCCTTCACTTTTGATACTAGTATTAATTTATCTCTCACTTTTAACATAGTATTATTTTGCTCTTTATATAGCAAAGTTAGTATTGTTTTACTCCTTCTAACACTATTAAATTTAAACCTCAAATTAAAACTTTTTTATAAACATAATAACCTTTTACTGCAATTATTCTCTTAACCAATTTATAACCTAAAAACAATTAAGATTATATAGCAATTAACAAGAATATATTTTATATTTATATTTTTAAGATAAATACATACTTTTTATATAAATAATATTCAATAATAATATTTGAGAAATACTATTATTATAATACTTTATATATATATTACTAAAATATTTTATATTTTAATGAATAAATTTCTTCACTTTGATAATTGTACTAATCAATTTGGATAATAAAATATAATTATATAATTTAGTAAATATTATTATTTGTATATTATTATATAATGCACTCTTATATTTCATTTTATTTTTAGAAGAACATATAATGCACTCTTTTTTTTTAGCATTGCACCCTTGTTTTATTAGCAAGAACAATGTACTCTTTATATTAATATAATCTCAAATTATTTTATTTTGTTACAGATTTAAAAAAAAAAAATAGTGAATATATTTTCATCTTAAAAATATATAAAGGCACCCCATTCATTATAAATATTAAAGTAATTTAATTTTAATTCTTTTTTTTCATTTTTTATACTATTAACTTATTTTTCATATTAAATTTACGTATTTTATTTTTTCTTTTATTTTTTTTTTACAAAATAATAAATATTTTTAATTATTTTTTCTTTAACATGAAAAATTATTTTTAGAGTAATAGATTTTTTTTAGAATAAAAAATTAAAAAAAAAAGTTAGTATAAGTCTTAAAAAAATATTTTATGTTAATTTTAAAAAGTGGGGTGCCTTAATTAAATAATTATAGTAAAAATTAATATGTTTATTAAAAAATATTAACTTGGGTTAACAATATTAAAGATAAGGGTAAAATAATACTTACTTTGCCACATAAGGGGCAAACAAATATTATGTCAAAAGTGAAGAAGTAAAATAATACTTACTTGCCACATAGGGGCAAAACAATGCTATATCAAAAGTCAAGAGGTAAATTAATGCTAGTGGTAAAATTTAGCCACAAATCTACTAATTGTTTTTTATATATATATATTTATATATAAAAATTAGCAATCTAACTTTTGTTAGTTTGACAAAATATTTTAAAAATATAAGAATATTCAGTTAAATTTAACCGTGCTAGTAAGGTTAGTTTTATAAATATATATAAATATTAATATCATTTATTTTAGATTAATTTAAATTTAAATAAATATTAATATTATTTTATAGGTTAATTAAAATTATACCAATTTTAGATAATTTAAATATACTTAAATATGAATATGAATATATTATTTGTAATATTATTATTTTTTTTATTGTTAATTTTAATATAGAGAGTATGTTCAATTTTAATATTTTTAAACTTTATATTTATTTTCCTTAAATTTTAAAAATTTTAAACATTTTTTTTTTAAATTTTAAAAGTTAATAAATAATTTCTTTTAACTTATAAAATTTTAAAAATACATTTAACAAAATAAAAATTAAAAATATAGTTCTGTATATGTGCAATGCACATAGTAATATATACTTATATATATAATTGTAACCAACTATATTAGTTGAGTAGCCTTGTACAAGTCATAATTAACAGTGTCGTTTTTATATAGACAATAATGAACATTTATTATACAATTAATACAGTTTTATAGTGTTAATGTATTTTGCATATATTTTAGCATATTTTATTTTTTGCTTAGGATTTTTTAGTGTATGCTGTGTGTTGTTAAGTGTTAACTTGTTACCAATCCCATGCTTTGAATTTTATAAAGAAAATAAAATAAAAACAAATCATGTAATTAATTTTGAAAATAAAATTATTAATTAAAAATAAAAAAATTTAATTATTTATAAAAAAATTTCCCACTTTTGAAATATATAGATTTTAAGTTGAAATGACATTATTTTAGTGTGATTAAGACATACTAATATTTGTTGTCAAAATAATTTACATGATAATTTATATGTACATTATAAAGTATGTTATTATATCATTGTTGTGAAAATATTGTACAACAACATCATTCATATTTGAAAAAAAAACATCATCATAACATTTATCCAATATAGTTAAAAGTATTTTAGCACCACATTTACCAACATTATAAAAAATGTTCTTAAAGGACTTTAACAACATAATTTTAATCCCATGAAAAATCTAAGTTTTTGTAGTAACTGAAACCATGCATAGAAGCACCGGAGCCAAAAAAAAAAACAAAAAGAGTATTATCATACATTCTTGCATCAATACATGATTTCTTTAACCTTAAAAATAAATAAATAAATAAATAAAAATACAAAGATAAAAAAACATACCAGAAAGACTTACCACTTTTGAAGGATATGTTAGCGAATGAGGCCAAAATTTTGGTGTCTTGGTATTCCTTAATGCTCTTCTTCAAAGACTTTCTATCGACTTTTTCTTGTGACATACAACAGGAGAAGCAGCTCATTTTCTTTTTCCTTCAATTTTCCGTTTCTTTTGGATTTGTACCAGGGCTTCAAAACGACCACAATCTCATTCAAATTGGAATTGAAATAATATTCTCTCTCAATGACAAAAGCAAGCACACAAGAAAAAGAAATGATTCAAGTGCATTGGAGATATCAATACTTCCCTGGAAAAACCAGTTGATCTCTCAAAGAATGAACAAAGAGAAGTTTCACACAATGTTTGATTTTCTTAGACTTCCTTCATATCCCAATGAATTTGGAAAGGCATAAGACTTAGTCAAAAACTACTATGTTTAGCAAAATGACAGGCAGGCACCCATTATTGCTTTAACTACCTTTTTTATTCCAAAAATAAAGACACTATGAAAAACAAAATTGCTGAGATGGGTTTGTTCAAATCAATTTATCACAATTGTCATTACTCGCTTAATATTATTTATGTGATCTCCAATGAATATATTGTGAGTTACAACAACTAACATCCAGCCTTACCCGAAAAAAAGAAAAGAAAAAAAGAGCCAAATTCACAAATTTCTGAGCCAATACTTGTCCCACACCAATTAAAACATAACACATTCATTAAAATTGCAACCTAAATAATTAACCGAATATTTATATTTTTCCACACTGTACGTGTTCATTTTTTTAATTTATTTTTGTAGTTATTTCTAATTAATTAAGAAAGCACTTTTCGTGGAGCATTTACTAAATTATTATCAGAATCAAATTAAAAATAAATTAATGTAGAAAATGTCTGAGAATAAAAAAAATATATATACAAAATATAGTACTTGTATCATGTTGTTTACTCAACTAAATTGAAAATGAAATTGTTTATTAAGATTTTCAAAAACTAATAAAATATAATAAAGCTAACAAAAATAATATTTTATGAAGAATGAAATTAGAGTTTTTACGCGGTTAGAAACGAACCTAGTCCACGAGTTAATATTATTGCTATAAGACTAGAAAAGCCTTATGATTTTGTTATTCCAAAATTTGTCCACTTGACGTGACTCCTCCACATGGCAAAAAGCACAAAATACGTTGAAGACAGGTCAGCACTAACCTGCCAGGATTAGTGCCGAGCAGCCTCTTAACCTTTGAGATTCTATGATGCACAGTACACACAAAAAAAAAGGGATATATGAACCTGCCAGCAAGATCCTGGCCGGACCTATAGTTCATCGGCCAAGAGTGACAGCTCCTAAGAACTAGGAAGGGCTGGCTGGCCAAAGGTGAAGAAGCACACCAACAATTGTATTTTTCTCACAAGCCTTCCAACTCGCCTTCAGCATGCCTACGACTTCGGAACAGTGCAAACTGTCCACAAAGATAGGGATTCTCCGTCAACAAATAACAACCCTAATCCTTATAGATTAATTATTATTTGCTTTGTATTTCAAATATACGTTGTAACTTTCCTATTTTACAGGGTTATCTCTCTGTACAGCTTGTAAACCCTAATACTATATAAATGGTCATAGCCTACGTGAAAAAGACACGTGCAACTAAGCCCAGAAGCACTATAGCAACAAGTCCCCTCTCTTTTCTCATACCTAGTGTTATACCGAAAATTCAGCTGCCATCTCAGTGGAAGACACGTGTCACGATAAGGGGAATATGGATCGATACAATTTCTTTATATGGAATAGCTCATTAATTACGTGAGTAATAGAGTATATTTATAACCCGTAGACTATAAGGTCTTAGGCGAGAAACTAATATACAAACTGGTACTAAGCATATTGGCGAGAAACCATATGACGCTGAATGCGAATTACGAGGCATCAAGGACAATACACATTGGAAAACAAAAGCGATATATATCAATTACGAAAGTCCTTAGTGTACAAACTAAGCGTTACAGATGGATCGACTCAAGACTAAGTAAGCGAGGTGCCTGCCTCGTTATGGGAAGACCACATATAACTTCATCCTGTTAGCATCAGCGAGGCTCACAACCCTAGCAAGTCAGAAGCTAACATTCAAATGAGTTCCGAAGAATTCATTATACATAAGAATCGCGATCGACATCAGACATGCATCGTCGACCTCGGAAGGAAAAATGGCCACTGCTCGCTATTGAGATCATTGGAACCAAGCTTCTGTCGAGACAACTCTAGAAACAATAATTAAAGACGTGATTTAAAACACGATCATTTTGACCAAATAAAAGTGGGAAAATCACTGCTATATGATTTTCAAATCATAAACTGCATTTATACTACGTGATATGTAATCAAATCCCATGATTTTAGGGATGATTGTTGTAAAAATATTATAGTCAACTTTGTAATTAACTGTCAACTATGTAATTATAAATAGTGGCAGACAAGATCAAAAAAGGGAGGAAAAAACTCATACAAGAGAGGCCCTAAAAAACAATCAGAAATTTGAATAAGATTGACTCGTGGACTATGCAGAATTTTAACTGCAAAACCATGTAAAAAAACCCTGTGTTTATATTTTTATTTCTATAACGTTTATTTTTTTCTGTGTGAAATCACTACTGTGAGGCTCAAATTTAGTTAACAAAAATCTCCGTTAGCAGTTTGGTGCTTTCATTGAGAGCCTCTGTGAAAAAGCTCCGAAAAACCCTCCCTTCTTTTGAAGAAAAACCATCTCCTTCATGGTTGAAAATCCAAAAGTTGTTAACACCCTACATGAGGAAACTAATCATCGTCCTGGGAAAGATCCCATAGACTCCAGGAGGTCTACCAACCCGCGATCCAGACGGACCACCCGTTCCAGGAGGACTCAACCTTAGGGTGGCCCCAGTGCATGGACCACACGTTCCTGGTGAACCCAACCCGACGTTGGTCCTAGTACGCAGACAACACGCTCGAGAAAAACTAAGCGTAGGAGTGGTTAGAACCCCAGGACGAGGGATGAAGAACTCAATCGTGGAGGTGCCCAGTCTACGGGGGAAGGTACTTATGAAACAGAAAACCGCTGCCTGAGACGCCGTCTGGAAGAGGCGTAGCGTCGAAACACTGAGTTAGAACGTGATGCAGCCTCGCCAAGGGCTGCACAGGAGACAAATGCTCAAACTCAACCTGAACCTCGAGTGAGAAGACCACGAGGCAGACCTCCTGGCTCACGAACCAGGAGACAAGAAAATTCCTGGGAGGAACAACCTAGGGAAAATGAGACACCCCCTGAAAAATGAGAACGAACAGCCAGATGGGAGACAACCAAAAACTTGTTAACGAGAAACCCTCATGACAATGAGGAGGATCTGAGGACTCAATCGGGAGAACAGAGGTCACCTGCAAGAAATCACCAACGTTCTTCCCAAACCCATAGAGCGAGGACTCGTACAGATGTTATTGGGGGAAATACGGCAAATTGCTCTCAAGGGGAAAGAACAGAGCGTGAAGAAGCAAGTGTGACCTCGAGGCGGTCAAGAACTTACAGTCGATCAGCTCGAAGAGGAGAAAGTACTCAACGAGGTAATGATCGAGAAAATATGGGAAGTAGTAAATTCGCGAGCCACTGAAAGACAAACTCTATGAGTGGGACACGATTTGTGAGTAAGACTAGGTGTGCCAGCAATTACTCCCAACCGGTTCTACGGGAGCACTTGAATCGAAAGAAACCTGACCTTCCCCAACAGCTTGGTCCAAAGTAAGAGGATCCAATCCAATTGCGGATAAACAAGCTGGAGGACAAGTTCAGGAGATGTGAAGTGGGGGAATTAGGGAAACCATCACGAGGAGCTTGAGCTATATCATCTAGATATAATTAATACCCCTTTTCCTTCGGGATTCAAAAACCCGCATGTCTCGTCATATGACGGAACCACTGATCTGGTCTCGCATTTGAATAACTTTAACACAATAATGCGAGCGAGTAATGTGACAAATAATTTACGCTGTATTTTGTGCTGGACTTTGTGCCCTAAATAAAACTCTATTTCAATGTAATCTTGGAATAATTCTGGGAATTATTCAACGCCAAATATTATAATGAAGCTGCCCGCAGTGCTAAGCGAAAAGAGTTCACCGAATTGGTGCAAACCGAGGGGATGTCGGTTATTGAGTATAATACAAAGTTCGATCGTTTGGCCAAAATCGTCGTGGGTATCGTGCCAACTGACTTCAGTAAGAAAGAAAGTACCTGGCCGGTTTGAATGTAAAGATTAGGCATGATATGGTGATCACTACAAATGAAGCAACCACTTATGTAGAAATGGTTGAGAAAACCCTCCGAGCCGAGGGTACTGTAAAATTCCTTCAGGAGCCCCGAGTGAGTCTGAGTGTTGGCGGGACCCCCACCCTTCCTACTCCTGCTTATGTTAGGGATTGTGGTGATTCCACCACTGATCAGAAGAGGAAAGTTACCCCAGCATCCGGTGGTTCGGGGCAAAGCAAACAGTGCCATGGGAACCAAGGCAGAGGTGGACGCCAGGGTTACTCTTACCCTGAGTGCCCACGTTGTAAGAAACATCATCCAGGAGAGTGCAACTGGAAGACATGCTTTTTGTGTGGCATGGTGGGGCATTTGAAGAAGGATTGCCCTCAGCCGAAGAAAGAAGAGCAGAAGTCAGAGGCAAAACATGTTCTTGCTCGGATGTTTGCTATCACCCAAGCTGATGCTGCAACAAGTCCTTCTGTCGTGATAGGTCAGCATCCTGTCAACAACTCCTTATTTACAGTATTATTTGATTCGGGAGCTACACGCTCATACGTGGCTACACAAATAATTGATCTTTTGGGTAGGCCTTGTGATATTCTAGAAAGAGGGTTTGGAACCCTAATGCCTAGCGACGAGTTAGTTATCTCTAATAGGCGCATTAGGTCTATGCCGGTTTGGATCGAGGATAGGGAGTTGAGTGCTGACCTTATAGAACTGGAATTAACGGAGTTTGACATTATACTTGGGATGCATTTTCTGTCCATGTATTCGGCCAGTATAAATTGTAAGCAAAAAATTGTGGCCTTTCAGCCAGAAGGTGAAGATCCATTTGTTTATGTTGGATCAGTTCAAGGGTCTCGGATCCTGGTTATTTCAGTACTAAGGGCTTGGGATCTACTACACAATGGATGTGTAGGATTTTTAGAAGTGGTTGTTGACTCTAGCAGACCCAAAACATTTGGGCCTGAGGTAGTCAGAGTGGTTAAGGATTTTCTCGATGTATTTCCCGAGGAGTTGCCGGGATTGCCGCCGCAACAAGAAATAGATTTTGTGATTGATCTGGCACCTGGAGCCGAACCTGTTTCTAAAGCTCCGTATAGGATGGCTCCAGCACAACTCAAGGAGCTTAAGTTACAACTACAGGGGATGCTTGATATTGGGTTTAGCCGACCCAGTGTATCGCCTTGGGGAGCTTCGGTTCTGTTTGTAAAAAAGAAAGATGGTTCCCTTAGAATGTGTATTGATTACCAGGAACTAAACAAGTTGACGATCAAGAATAAATACCCATTACCCAGAATTGACAATTTGTTCGATCAACTTCAAGGAAAGACAGTGTTTTCAAAGATTGACCTAGGATCCGGTTATCATCAACTCTGAATCCGGGAAGAAGATATACCAAAGACTACGTTCCGAACCAGATATGGGCACTATGAGTTCCTAGTAATGTCATTCGGATTGACTAATGCTCATGCGGCCTTTATGGATCTCATGAATAGGGTATTCAAGGATTTCCTCGATAACTGCATCATAGTGATTATCGATGAGATCCTTGTATACTCTCAGTCAGAAGAGGGGCATGAGCATCATCTTCGAATGGTATTGCAGAGAATTAGGGATCACAAGTTGTATTCAAAGTTCAAAAAGTGTGAATTCTGGTTGCAGAAATATCTTTTCTCGGACATATTGTCGAAAAGAATGGGATTATGGTTGATCCAAGAAAGATTGAGTCGGTGAAGAATTGGCCGAGACCGAAATCAGTAACAGATATTTGAAGTTTTCTCAGTTTAGCAGGGTATTATTGACGTTTCGTCGAAGGATTCTCTAAAATCTCTATGCCACTGACCAAGTTAACTAAGAAAAATTAGCGATTTGTGTGGTCAAACAAATGTGAAGCAAGTTTTCAGGAGTTGAAGCAACGTTTGATAACAGCTCCGGTGTTAGCTTTGCCATCAGATCAAGAAAAGTTCATTGTTTGTTGTGATGCATCCAGACAGGGTCTGGGATGTGTTCTAATGCAAGTTGACAAAGTTATAGCCTATGCCTCTCGTCAACTGAAGGATTATGAGCAGCGCTACCCAACCCATGACGTAGAGCTTGTTGCTGTAGTTTTTGCTCTAAAAATATGGCGGCACTATATTTATGGTGAAAAATGCGAGATTTACACTGATCATAAGAGTCTCAAGTACTTTTTCACCCAGAAAGATTTGAATATGAGGCTATGGAGGTGGCTAGAGCTTGTTAAGGACTACAACTGTGAGATTTTGTATCACCCAGGGAAAGCCAATGTTGTGGCTGATGCACTGAGTAGAAGAGGTCCCAGGTAGGTTTGCACCACGGTTTTGATAGCCCCTCAACTAGCTTCTGAAATGGTTAGTGCAGGAATTGAGTTTGCAGTTGGAAAGTTGCACAACTTGACACTTCAATGTGATCTGTTAGAAAGAATCAGAAAGGCACAACTAAAAGATTCCGAGCTAGTCAGGATTCAAGATGAGGTATTGGCTAGTCGGCCTAAAGACTTTTCAATCTCGAATAGTTAAATGTGATTGTACAAAGCTTGAGTTTGTGTTCCTTGTGTTGATGAGCTTAAGAAAGAAATCCTTGATGAAGCTTACACCACACCTTATTCACTGCAGCCGGGAACCACCAAGATGTATCAGGATTTAAAACCCTACTTCTGGTGGTACAAGATGAAAGAAGATGTGGTGGACTATGTGTCCAAATGCTTAACCTGCCAGCAAATCAAGGCTAAACATCAAAGGCCGGCAAGGTTGCTGCAACCTTTAATCCTTCCTGAGTGGAAGTGGGAGGACATTGCAATGGATTTTGTAACTTGATTGCCTAGAACCACAAGAATGTATGATTCGGTATGGTTCATAGTGGACAGATTCACAAAATCAGCTCACTTTTTGCAAGTGAAAGTTACATATTTAGTGGATCAGTACGCTGAACTGTATGTAAAGGAGATAGTTCGTCTCCATGGAGCCCCTAAATTTATTATTTCAGATAGGGATCCAAAGTTTACATCAAAGTTTTGGGTGAGTCTTGAGAAGGCTATGGGAACCAAGTTAAAGTTTAGCACAACCTTTCACCCTCAGACTGATGGTCAGTTAGAAAGAACAATTTAGATAGTGGAAGATTTACTGCGAGCATGTGTCATGGACTTTGAGGGTTCATGTAGTAAGTACTTGCCTTTGATTGAGTTCTCCTACAATAATAGCTACCAAAGTACAATAGGGATGGCTCCTTATGAGATGCTATATGGTAGGAAATGTCGTTCCCCTATTCATTGGGACGAAACAGGAGAAAGAAAGTACTTAGGTCTAGAGTTAGTTCAGACGACCAATGAAGCTATTGATAGGATCAAGGCTCGGATGCTTGCTTCTCAAAGCAAGCAGAAAAGTTATGCTGATCCGAAGCGCAGAGATGTCACATTTCAGGCAGGGGAACATGTTTTCCTGCGGGTTTCACCAATGAAGGGTATTAGATGCTTCGAAAAGAAAGGTAAGTTGAGCCCTAGGTTCATTGGGCCATTTCAGATACTTGGGAAGCTCGAGCAAGTAGCATATCGGCTAGCCTTACCACCAGCACTGTCAGCTGTCCATAATGTATTCCATATTTTAATGTTGAGGAAATATGTTTCAGACCCGACTCATATCTTGAGTTATGTAGCCCTTGAACTGCAATCAGACTTATCCTACGAAGAGCAACCTGTTCAGATCCTTGATAGGAAAGAAAAGGTCCTTCGAAACAAGACCATTGCCTTTGTTAAAGAGCTCTGGAGGAACAATAAGGTGGAGGAAGCAACCTGAGAGTTGGAGTCTCATAGGAGGACTCAACATCCAGAGCTATTCAGGTTAGATTTTGAGGACGAAATCCTTTTAACGAGGGGATAATTTTAATGACCGCTTTAGGAATTGAGATTAGTAAAGGCAATTAACACTAATTTCTTACATTTTTATAATTATTTATGAATTTAATTATTTGTCGACCCCATTATTAGAAATGAGCATTAGAGTTATAATTTCACAATTCCGGAGATTTTATTAAACTCTAGGGGTATTATTTGCTTATATGTGAATTATGCAATTTTTGTAAATTTTTGCTCGGCGACAACGGAAAATGAAATGGATGGCTAGTTTGATCACATGGGTAAGTTTAGAACCTTATTTCTTAGTGGGAACTATTTTAGAGAAAATAATATATTGGGGTTGAGCGGGATTACGGGAGTTGACCATTTTACCCCTAGCCTTGAAAATACCCTAGTTTTAAGAGAAAAGGGCATTTTAGTAATTGCCAAGAGAAGAGATTTGGTGGCTCCCTTGTATGGTCACACCTAGCATTAGATTACTTCAGCCAAGGTTACACATTTCACTTTGAGAAATTAAAGAAAAATGAAAGAAAAGACCAAAAATAGAAAGAGCTCTCTTCCATTCCCTTTCTCTCTTCGAACCAGCCCAGAACAAGGGGGAATTGCTACTGGTTTTTAGGTGTTTCAGCTGGGATTAAAGGATTTCTTAACCAAGGTAAACCCTAGAAGCCTTGTTATTGAATTCCTTAAGTTTTTACTTGGTTTGAGTTGTGATTTTTGAAGTTGGTGAGGGAATTGAGTAAGCTTGAGGTTTGAAACTCAAGTTTAGCTCTTTAATGGCATAAATTGATTTTGTATGTTTTTCTGTGAAATACTGACTGTAATATGTTGTATATGCATTGTATAGGTGTCCTGGAAGGTTTGGTTGCATTTGGTGGAGGATTGAGCAAGAAATGGAAAGTTTGGGGTGAACTGGTGCAAACCGGCTAGCTTGTTTTACCAGTACCTCTAAAACAGGCTAGTTGATTTTGGCAGGTTCCCCAAACGCTTCATTTTCTTGATTCTCGTCCATTTCAGTGTTGTAGTTGGGTGTTTCCCTATTTCCAGATTTAGAGTAACCCCTAGAGAGTATAACAGAACCTATGGTTGTGGGTTTGGGTTTCCCAAATTAGAGTTTTAATCATGTGATTTACCCGGTTTCATTATGTGATTAGGACATCATCTAGCATGAGACTTTTCGTTCAGGTCGTCCAGCACACTTGAATCTGGAAAGAAGCTAAGAACTGTATATAATGTGTGATATCAATATCTGAGTGTGTGTATATGTTATGTGTATATGCATGCTTAAAATGTTAATCGCACTACCAACACTTGTATAATTATGGTATAGAGTGTTGGAAATTATTTTACCAGGATCTTAGATCTACTCACAAGTATGTTGATTAACACCCTAAATATGAACTTTCTAAAACGATGAAATAAACACATATAAAGTTTAGTAAACCTTACATTGGGTGCAGCGGAATAATATGACTCCTTCTGTTCAGATATCTAGCCCTTGATTCCTTTCTGTAGCAGAACATTATCAATATCTGAACCTGGATCTCTTTCTCTGAATCTTTAGTGCTGAAACTCCTTCTTGCTGAAAGTCTTTCTTCACGATCTTCCTCACTATGATTGAGGTATTACTTGTTGTGTATGGGCACTACTCTAACACTAAGAATTTCGAAATTCAAGAGGGAAGAGAAAGAAGAAGTGGCGGCTAAAGATAGGGAGAGAGAAAGGCTTAGGTTTTTCTCTAAAGGAAAAAAAGAAAATTTAAGTGTGTAAATTTCCTGAAGCCTTCACTATCTACTTATAGCATTCCACTAGGGTTAGGTTTGAATTATTTGGCATTAAAATAATGAAAATATCAATTTAAATTCCCTACAAAAGTGGCCGGCCATGCATAGTGGATTTCGCCCTCACTTTTTACAATTTTGCAGTTTTATCTTTTCTGCATCTGATTTTCTCAAAAATGCCAATTTTCAAATTCAACCATTTAAATGCCAATTCTTACTATTTAATAACTATAAATAATTATTAAATAATATTGTCATTTATCATATTTATTAATTGAACCATACAAAGTATTATAATTAACAAATATGCCCCTAAAACTCTTTCTTTACAATTTCGCCCTTACTTAGTGAAAAATTCACAAATAGACATAGTCTAATTTGAGAATTATAATTGATTAATCAAAACCAATTATATGAGTCTTACAAGCAATATTATCTCAACTAGTGCGGGGACCATGGGTCAATATAACCGAGCTTCCAATAAGCAGATCAAGAATTTATCACCTAAATTCACTCACTTATTAATTCTTCGTTGAATCAACACATAGAACTTAGAATTGCACTCTCAGTATATAGAATGCTCTATATGTTCCACCATATAGACACATCATTAGTTATTCATACACAATTCAGAAATTATTAAACATATAGCAAGTAGGAATGACAAGTGAAAATACTAAAACATGCAATCCTAAATAATTTCCAAGTTTTTCAACAAACTCATATCAGTGTCCCGTTTAGGTGAGAGTCAAAGCTACCATCCATTGAATAGAGTTGTCAGCTCATCTAAAATGTTAAACATTCTAGCAACCTTTTATTCGATCAAGATTGGAATTCAGCGTTGTCCCGTTTAGGCGAGAGTCAAGGCAATTCTTGATGGAAATTTATTTTACCAGGATCTTAGATCTACTCACAAGTATGTTTATTAACATCCTAAATAAGAACTTTCTAAAACGATAAATTAAACACATATAAAGTTTAAGAAACCTTACATTGGGTGCAGCGGAATTAAATGAGTCCTTCCGTTCAGATATCTAGCCCTTGACTCCTTTCTGTAGCAGAGCATTATCAATATCTGAACCTGGATCTCTTTCTCTGAATCTTTGATGCTGAAACTCCTTTGCTGAAGATCTTTCTTCACGATCTTCCTCACTATGATTGAGGTATCACTTGTTGTGTGTGGGCACTACTCATACACTAAGGATTTCGAAATTTAAGGAAGAAGAAAGAGAGAGTGGGTTCGGCCAAAGATAGGGAGAGAGAAGGCTCAGGTTTTTCTGATTGAGAAAGTGTCAGAAGAAAAGTGTAATTTTTCTGAAGCCTTCACTATCTATTTATAGCATTCCACTAGGGTTAGGTTTGAATTATTTGGCATTAAAATAATGAAAATATCAGAGGGAAAACCCTACAAAAGTGGCCAGCCCTATACATGTGGATTTGGGCCTCACTTTTTGCAATTTTGCAGTTTTATCTTTTCTGCATCTGATTTTCTTAAAAACGCCAATTTTCTAATTCAACCATTTAAATGCCAATTCTAACTATTTAATAACTATAAATAATTATTAAATAATATTGTCATTATCATATTTATTAATTGAACCATACAAAGTATCATAATTAACAAATATGCCCCTATAAACTCTTTCTTTACAATTTCACCCTTACTTAGTGAAAAATTCACAAATAGACATAGTCTAATTTGAGAATTATAATTGATTAATCAAAACCAATTATATGAGTCTTACAAGCAATATTATCTCAACTAGTGCGGGGACCATGGGTCTATATAACCGAGCTTCCAATAAGTAGATCAAGAATTTAGCACTAAAATTCACTAACTTATTAATTCTTCGTTGAATCCACGCATAGAACTTAGAATTGCACTCTCAGTAATATAGAAATATATGTTCCACCATATAGACACATCATTAGTTATCCATTGTTATAATCCTAATTTGATCAATGATCCTCTATATGAATGATCTACACTGTAAAGGGATTAGATTACCGTTACACCCTACAATGTATTTTATCCTTAAAACACTTGACCCCGTATAAATGATATTTCAGCTTATGTGAAATGAGTACTCCACCATTTATGTTCGTTTGGTCAAGCTCGAAGGAGATCATCCTTTGCTTACTATTCGCCAGATAGAAGCTATAGATTCCATGTTTATGCTAGCGCTCCCACTCAATTGCACTACCGTGTTCCCAAAATGTACGTATCACCCTGACCTAAAAGTAGGCTTAACTAACAAATCAAAGAACACGAATAGCCTTTCAAGATTGAGCCTAATCATAACAGGATTAAGAACATTTGATCTAGGATCAACTTGGCGATATTGACTTGAATAGATTTTACGGTAAGTTTAATTAAATCTAAGTCAAAGGGTCCCTTCCGATGCATACTCCATGCATCCAACCTGAGCTTTACTTTAACCAATGCTCTGGAAAGAACATAGCATTTCTCCAAATGCAAGTAAACTCTGTTGTAGATTATCATATCAGTAAAACCCTATGTCTGATAAATCTAGGAAACTTTATTCACATAGTCATGTTTACTTTCCAATGTGTTTACGGCACAATAAACAGGATCAAGTATGTGAAAAGGGTTTCAGATGAATTCATACATTATGTACATATAATCATGAAATAAATCATGTGAACCATGCAACATTAAATGTTATTTCTGATCTATATTAATAAGTAAATCTGATTATATTGAAATGAGTTTTATTTAGAGCATAAAACCCAACAAACTCCCACTTGCACTAATATAAAACAAAAAGTGCGTTTCAAATAATCTCAACACCTTGATATACAAATCAAGTGTAGTAGTAGTAAACTCCTCGTAATAGGATCTGAAAGGTTGAATTAACCACAACCTTTTCTCCACCATTACTCTTCCTTAATCACAAAATCATTGATAATGTGAAATTCCTCTCTATATGTCTACTCTCTTGGGATACTGGATTCTATATCTTTGGCAACTACTTTTGGTTAATTAGGAAATTAACACTAGTAGTTTAAGGCAATTTGGAATGGTGCCAAAGATGTATAGAACTTTCCTTAGACTGAATAAGTACCTTTCTTGCAGCTTTAACATTCAGTCCCTATCTGGTAGACCTAGAGAATTCAAATAGGTTTTTACACTTCTCCAAAATCACTATTCCACCCCCAGAGTAACCACCATCTTATCAGAAAGATTTACTAGCACAAAGGCAAATTTCGAAATCTGATATGGTGTAGTCTAAGAGTTTTAAACACACCCTTATAGACTAACATATAGTTCATCTTCTTTATCTTAAGATTTACTTGATTGTCTTCCAATGTTCTTCTCCTGGATTAATCTGATACCAACTCATTACTCCCACTCAACAGCAGGTGTCTGGTATAAGGCATACAAAAGCATATCTAAGACCTCTCACTGTTGATTTAAGAAATTCTTTCATGGCTTTATCTTTTCTGGAATAGTTGAGACTTTTCCTTAGATAAATAAAATCTATACCTAAGAAGTTGTGAAGCTTCTATAGATTGCCATTAGAAAGAAAATGCTTCAGCATCTTACTAAAGTAAGTTGCTTGCATTAGAGTAAGTAATTACCAGGTATACCACAAGCCATAGGTTTAGATAAACTCAAACCTATAATACTAGGAACAGGAAGT
Organism: Cannabis sativa; assembly: GCF_029168945.1. Taxonomy (NCBI): domain Eukaryota; kingdom Viridiplantae; phylum Streptophyta; class Magnoliopsida; order Rosales; family Cannabaceae; genus Cannabis; species Cannabis sativa. Next base: position 37,935,432 of record NC_083606.1, on the reverse strand, counting down.
TTTGTTAAGTCCATTGAATGGACTTATAAACGAAAATTTCCTTTTATGTCCTTGTAATAGAAAACTTTAGGTTACTCCATGTGAATGGATTAAACCATAGTTCTATTGGCTTTCTTCTTAGTTTCTTATCTTGACAATCCATTACTTGTTTAAACTCACAATGAATTTTAATTACTAGTGTCTCCCAAGTCATAAGAAGGTGAGTTCCTAGGAACTCTCCCACTACGACAAGGTACCGTGAATTATGTCTAAGAAAACTAAATGGTATTGATCTTTTTCGTTGTGACAAGACAACAGAGGCAGTGGGATCATCATATGTCACATAAGATGATAGAACACTTTTGGAATCAAGAAAAAAATCTCTTTTATTTACTACTTGTTTTCAGACTTAGTCATTATCTTAGAAAAGTAGTATTTGTTTGAACAAACACTTTCTTATCTATTGACAATGGGATGGTCCACCCCTAATCACTTAGAATAGCTAACAAACCATGGTTAACAGTTCTAGCTTTTCTTAAGATTTTGATTAGGTCATCCGTGAATCTAGTAATGATTTACATTAAGTATACAACCATTACATCATTCTGAAATTGTACTACCATAGAAGGAATTAGGCAACGACTAGTAACTAATCATCAACATGCAACTCAAAATTTCTGGGGAGGTAAGTTTGGATATAATTCAAAAATCAAATTAATGATCTTTGAACTGCATATCTACTAACTATTTCTCCACCCCTATCAGTTCGCAAGATCTTTAACCACTTACCTTAATGGTTTTAACCATTGCTAGAAATTAATGAAATTTTTCAAACATTTCAAATTTCTTGCTAAAAGGTATAATCTAGAGTTATCGTTTTAAGAATACAACGAAAAACTCATATCCACCCCTGGATGTACATCCATCTTCGAATGAGATGAACTACTTTCAGTGGATACAGGCATATTAACTCTTTGTAGAGATTGATCTTGTCAAATCCACTATGAACAAGATACAAATGCCATAGATTAAAAAAATGTGGTTGTGTCGTTTTGATGACTTAGGTATAGTTACATCAAAGAGTTCTTAGAATATTGCAAGTGGATCCTGGTCACAGAATACCTAACTCATATTCCATACAGTTTGAATCCATTAATAGAAGATGGATATTAAACCCTTGTGAAGGTGTAACTGTATTGCATCCTGGAATTAGAAATATAAGAAAATTTCTGTTTGGATTCTAAAATTAAAGTCAAAGACTTAAATTCAACCAAATATAATGAGTAATTCTTTCTTGGACCACCACTACTAATTTAATTCTAAGTTTGATTTGCCCATACAAGTAGGAGATTTCTAAGATTGAGGATTTATATCAATTGGGAATAGAATTTTGGGATTATAATCATATGCGTCATTTAATTTCTTAAGAGAAAATATAGAATGACATGAAATGATTTATAGACCATTCATCAAATGATATGTTTTGAAGCTAATTCGAAATGAATAAGCTAAGAGGAATTAGGATAATTTCGTTTATAAATAAGAATCCAACGATGCTTCGATTAGCGAAAGATAAAGTAATCTTATTTATGTAATCTTCTTGTTTCATATTGTAAAAATACTAGTCTAAGGTGTCATCAATTGATGAACAGCTAGATGTTGCATATACAATATTTATCTTTCGAGATCTTACACTATTATGTATGTCTAATGGTGAAAATCCATTAGGGATTTATCTCATTAGATAAACAAACATGTTAGACCAACAATGAAGATTCGAAATTATACTACAATTTAATAACAGAAATTAACATGGTTCAATATAAATTCATACACAATTTAGAAATTATTAAACATATAGCAAGTAGGAATGACCAGTGAAAATACTAAAACATACAATCCTAAATAATTTCCAAGGTTTTCAACAAACTGATACAGTGTCCCGGTAGGCGAGAGTCAAAGTATCATTCATTGAATAGAGTTGTCAGCTCATCTAAAATAGAAACCATTCTAGCAACCTTTTATTCGATCAAAATAAGAATCCAACGTTGTCCCGGTAGGCGAGAGTCAAGGTTATTCTCATTTTATGAGCTTCCACCATTGTTTCATGTTTCATAAGTTTATCTCTAAGTAGTCACCGTAGGGGAGAGTCTAATAGAGACGAAAACTTACAAAACACTTATCAAATGAGATTTTACGGTGTTAAATGCGTTCAACGAATAACCATCCATAGGGGGACGAAGCCTAGCGTCTCGAGGTTATATTGAAAACATTTAACTTTTGTAAGACCAACAATGGAGATCGAATATCTTAATAATAATCAAGCTCATTATTTAAAGTGAGTTGTATTTTCTTTGATTCTCTTTTAATCTATTTATTTTAAATATATATATTTATTAATTAAAATTTCCAATTTAGAACGAAAAATTCCAAATATAAATTTTAATTTAATATTTATAAATTTCACTTAGATGGATATGAAAATAATACGAATTTCTTCCATCTTAGTAATAATTTCCAATAAATATTTAGAAAAATATTCAATTTAAGTTGTTACAAAATTAATAAAAATTAATTTACAACTCAAATTTAATTTTCTATAAATATGTATTGCATTTCGAAAAATTAAAGTATTTAAGAATACAATTTTTGAAAATGCATGTTAAAATAAAAAATTAATCCCGGAAAAATTATTCTAATTTAATGTTGGCCCAAAATTAATTAATAAAATTAATTTACAACAAAAAATATAATTTTCCTATTTAATTAAATATATAAGAAAAATTTCAAATATTTAAGTATGATGATGAAAATCAACTTAAATATTAATTTTCTATTTAATTAAATACACTAGAAAATACTTCAAGCAAAAATATCATCTATCTAGATTTTCCTTTGACTAAATTAATTCAATTTCTAATAATATACTTTAATTCAATTTATTTTAAATTAATCAATAAATGAAAAAATCATTGATTTAAGTTGATCCAAGAATTAATTAAAATAAATAATTAATTTACAACTTAATCTATTTTTCAAATAAAATTTGAAATTCCAGCATTTAAGAAATGCAATTTCGAAATTTGATTAATAAAATAAAGAAAAAATATATTTTGAAAATTATTTAAATTTAGTTGAAAAAATAAATTTCAACTAAAAATAATTTTCTATTTAAGTAAATGTCATGAAAAAGAAATATTTAAGTATGATTATAAAAATCAACTTAGATATTTAATTTTCAAATTAATTAAATGTATTAAATTCAAGAAATAAATAATTAAGTGTAGAGAAGGCTTAATTATTAATCTCTAGTTTAATACTAGGAAAAATATACTTAAAATAAATTGTACCAAAATTAATTATATAAAAAATTAAATTCACAATGTATAATATTTTCCTATTGAATATTAGAAATAATAAGTAGTCTAGAAATAATTATCTTGAACATATCTTATTTGACTCAGTATCTTTTCCACAAAATTTGAAAAAATATCTGATTTAAGTTGTATTAGAAAAAATCTAGAACTTAAATATTTTCAAATTTAAATTTAATTAAATATCAAAAATTAAGTTGTAACCACTTAATTCAAAAATATTCCATTTTAAGTTAATATTCAAAAATATATTAACTTAAAAAATATCTAAAGAATCTTAATAACCAATGCCTAAAATTCCTCAACTTAATTTTGAAATTTTAAATCCAAAAGATATTCAGATTTAAGTTGGTTAGTTGTAGATAACTAAATATCAACTTAAATAGGAATATTTAATGAAAAATTTAAATTAAGCTTCAGAAAGAATCTAGATGGTTATAATTCTATATTTAATTAAATACAAGAAAATACATATAGTTTAGCTTAGAATAAAAAATTCTTTAAACTATATTTTTCTTAAATTAATTTCAAAATAAATGAAATTAATTATGTTGCTAATCAATTTTATTAGGTTAAACTAGTTTAATTAACCTAGTACAGTTATTCAAATCAGGCAAATGGGCCTTCACAATTGGGGTTGTTCATGTGAGGGGGTGCTGGGTTCTGTATGTCGTACCCACTACTATGGCTCCCAACTCTCACACAAGGCCCAAAAGAGAGGAATTTAACCTTAAAATGAACAACTGTTATTAATTGAATAGGCCCAAAAACTAAATGGGCCTAAATAAATTCTATCAAGAACTATGATAATTTATTTTAGCAACAACAACCTATATGCATCTATAATAAAATTAAACATATTGGCTCACACAGGCACACTTTGGATGGGTCCTATCATGTTGATAGGTCATACACAGATGAAAGAAGATTGTAAATATACCTGTTACAAATTATTATCTTGACCAAGGGAGCCATCAGATCATTAGATCTGGCAAAAAGTAACCATGGCTATTTGCAATCAAGTAATAATAGGTTTTGAAAACTTACACACAAGCTAAAACACATACTCCTGCAACAAGGTTACCTGGATAGTTGGATGTAGGATTTATTTAATTTTAAATTAAATAATTAATTTCGAAAATTATTAAAAAAAAATTCGAAAATTTTAAAAAAAATTGAAAAATTAAAAAATTTCGAAATTTAATTAAATATTTAAATTTAAAATTAAACCTACAATTTTTTTGAAAAATTAGATTTCAACCAACCTAAATATCATTTCAAAAAATTTGCTAACTTTTTTTAAATTTTAAATGTTATTTTATAAATAAAAAATTAAATAAAAAATTAGAAAAGATAAATGAATATCTTTTTCAGATTTTAAATGTAATTTAAATAAATAAAATTTAAAAATTTAAAAATTAGCAAAATATATTGAAATGAGTTTTATTTAGGGCATAAAACCCAACAATTCTATCTTATGAGCTTCCACCATTGTTTCACAATTTGCAAGTCAAATATTGTCGCCACCATTAGGGTGATCCACACCATATAAAACACTTACAAACTACTTATCTTTCGAGATTAAAAGGTGCGAAATTGCTAATGAACGTTCCTCCATTAGGGAGGATTACTCACTAAAACAAACGCGATGTAAAACCAACAATGGAGATCAAATATCTTAATAATAAAGCTCATTATTTAAAGAGAGTTGTATTTTCTTTGATACTCTTTATATAATCTATTTATTTTAAATATATATTTATTTAATTAAAATTTCCAATTTAGAATGAAAAATTCTAAATATAATTTTAATTTAATATTTATAAATTTTACGTAGATGGATATCAAAATAATATGAATCATTTCCATCTTAGTAATAATTTCCAATAAATATTTAGAGAAATATTCAATTTAAGTTGTTACAAAATTAATTTAAATTAATTTACAACTCAAATTTAATTTTCTATAAATATATATTGCATTTCGAAAAATTAAAGTATTTAAGGATACAATTTTCGAAAATGCATGTTAAAATAAAAAATAAATTATGGAAAAATTATTCCAATTTAATGTTGGCCCAAAATTAATTAATAAAATTAATTTACAACAAAAAATATAATTTTCCTATTTAATTAAATAGATAAGAAAAATTTCAAATATTTAAGTATGATGATTAAAATCAACTTAAATATTAATTTTCTATTTTATTAAATACACTAGAAAACACTTCAAGCAAAAATATCACCTATCTAGATTTTCCTTTGACTAATTAATTTAATTTCTAATAATATACTTTAATTCATTTATTTTCATTTAATCAATAAATGAAAAAATCATTGATTTAAGTTGGTCCAAAATTAAAATAAATAATTTACAACTTTAATCTATTTTTCAAATAAAATTTGAAATTCCAGCATTTAATAAATGCAATTTCGAAATTTGATTAATAAAATAAAGAAAAAATATATTTTGAAAATTATTTAATTTTAGTTGAAAAATTAAATTTCAACTAAAAATAATTTTCTATTTAATTAAGTGTCATTAAAAAGAAATATTTAAGTATCATGATGAAAATCAACTTAGATATTTAATTTTCAAATTAATTAAATGTATTAAATTCAAGAAATAAATAATTAAGTGTAGAGAAGGCTTAATTATTAATCTCTAGTTTAATATTAGGAAAAATATACTTAAAATAAATCGTACCTGTTGCTCCAAAATTCGCCCAAAATACGTGGACCAGTCGAGAGGGGACACGTGGATCAGATAACTTGGAAAGATTTGCTAAGTCTTTTTATGCCACCAGGAAGCGCTATTAGCATGGGTCCCGGAGGAGACACCCGGAGTACAAGGTACTCCAGGAAGCTAGTATAGCATGAAGGCTCTCCGGGATGTGTCAGGTCTCTCCCGAGAAATCAAGTCGCATTTAATGCTGCATGGGAGGAAGCGTGTTGGGACTGTAACACGCAATAAAGTCTGACGGCACAACCCCCGAACAGCAGCGCTACAGTAATGATCATTTAAGTCTAGCGACGGCTACTCTGCGAAGAGTCACGTCAATCACAAGACAAAAAGGACATTCTCCATAAAAACCCTACAGCACCTAGGGATTTGACCATGCATCACCCATGGTATATTCATCGGAAATGCCCAACTTTATGGATACTTACAGACACATGTGTAAGAACAATTCTAGGGATTACCCCACCAAAACAGTATAAATACCCCCTCAAAGCTCATTTAATGGGGTGGAGAATCTTGGTTGCAAAAGAGCAAGAAGAGAAAAAACTCACCAAGAACATTCTCTGTATTTACGAGAAAAACATTCTCTCAAGTGTAGAATCTGTATTAAATACATCCATTAATAGCAGTGGCTCGTGGACTAAGGCTCATTAACGCCCCAACCACGTAAAAAGTCTTCATCTCACTTTCTTACAGCTCCTTATTATAATTATATTTTAATAGTTGCCGAAAACCTCGGTCAACATTTTGGTGCTTTCATTGAGAGCTGAGGAAAGCTGCTTCACAACAAGCATTTAACTTCCCGACAATGGTGGAGACAAGAGCTACACGTCATCCTCGCCCTCTAGAAGACGCTCAAGATCCCAATGAGGAAGATGTAGGCTCAAGGGCAGCAGAGGAGTCCGAGGAAGAAGAAGAAGAAATAGTTCCCGATGAAAACTACGAGGAACACCTCGACGAGTATGCCTATGACGGAGGAAGCTACTCGGAGCTGGTGCTCCTTAGACAAAAAGCTATCGATCATGAAGCTGAGATCGAAGCTCAGAAAGCGCAAAATCAAAAAATGCAGGAAGTGATGCTAGCCATGCAGAAAGCCATGGAGGCAGCTGGTATTCACGTGCATCCCAAGGCGATGGCCGCTGGACTCGACGGGGAGCCAGCAACGTCTTCGCCTAATTCCCAGCAGCAAAGGCCTAGGGAACCTAGCCCTATAAGGCACCCTGCTGAGGAAAACCAAACAAAAAACCCTACTTCTGCCCCTGGTCGAAAGAAAAAGGCGCTGGATCCGCGAAAGGTCCGCTCGGATTTCCCTAAAGGGAAAGGTCCGCAGAGGGGCAAGCCCCAAAGAGGGAGTCTTGGCCCTCAGGATCGAGGGGACCGGAAAAGCGTTTCCGTGCACCAGGAACCAGGGGTAGAGGAAGAAGAGGATAGAGATGTCAACCCATTGATCTGAGAAATCAAATCAATGGGAATCAAGGTGACCTCCGGGATCACCTTGACCAAAAAAGATACAGGCCCGTAGTCTCCTCGGGTACTGTAAACGAAGGGATTATAGCAGAACTTGCCATACTTTGAAAAGATATTGCTCGAGTCTCCCGAAGGCAGAAGGGAGATGACTCCGACTCGGACAGTGAGGATCGGGAGCCTTGTGCCAAACATATCCTGGAGGCGGAGCTCCATAAAAACTTCAAAATGCCCGAAATGGCTGCATATACTGGGAACTCCGACCCCAGTGATCACTTGTCACGGTTCAACCGGGTCATGACAGTCATGCGGGTCAGCAATGACGCCAAATGCTTATGCTTCCCCCTCACTCTGAGCGGATCGGCAGAGGAATGGTTCAAGAAATTGGAACCAGGATCGGTGGGTTGTTGGAACAAACTCCAAACCAACTTCCGGAGACAGTTTGTCGCTGCCAGGAAGGTCAACTTGGAGGTTAGTGCCTTGACCAACATCAAGCAACTGCCCACCGAGACCTTGAAGAATTACATCAAAAGGTTCCGAGAGGAAGCCTCGAAGACCAAGAAGGTCGACGACGGACAACAGCTTGCGCTTCTCCAAGCAGGAATCCGCACTGGGACCCCCTTCTGGAACGAATTACAGCAAGAAGGCGCTGCTAGCCTTCAGGACTTCCAGAAGCGAGTCCAAAAATATATTAACCTCGAAGAAGCCCAGATCGTGGCTTACGGAGGCTATTATCCCACCGGGATAGCGGGATACATGCCAGGAGTATCGCCCTCGGCATGCGTCCCGACCGCGACCCCTCCGTAAGTGGCATACGGTTCTGCGCTACTCCGGATACGCCCGTGGCCAAGCTTTGGCCCCGCATCTTCCCATTACGGCAACCCGTCCGGGTGAATGGACGGACCCCTTCACAGCCGGCCCGACCGCTAGCTTAACAGTGCCCTACCTGTGGGTCGAGGAGCAAAAGGTCCTCCAAGGGCAGCACCCGAACGGGAGAGAAGCGCCAAAAGAAGGGGTACACACCCCAATACACCCAGTACACAGAGCTCACGGACTCTCAGGAACGTGTATATTTTGCCACAAGGCAGAATACGCACTACCGGAGACCACAGCCATTGTACAAAGACAGCTCCCGGAGAGATCCGAGTAAAAGGTGCGAGTACCACAACGACATTGGTCACAGCACCAATGAGTGTAAAAATCTCAAAGACGAGATTGAGAATTTGATCCGTTTGGGACACCTCTATGAGTGGATCAAAAATAGGTTGCCCCACCTTAATCCAGGGCAGGTGGCAGGGGGTATGCCTCCGGGAACGCCAGGGGGTACAGCAGGAGTATTGCCTCCAGCTGCTCCCGCAGGTGACACCCAGCATATACCCGGACTACCGCCCCGGCCTAATGGACGGGTAGCCATGATCTCCGGAGGTCCCCATATCGGAGGAAACACTCGCAAGGAGCGAAAGAGATATGCCGAGGCCGCAAGACACAGTGAGGTGTGGGAGGTCACTCAACTCCCGGCTCAAAGGCCTCGGCTAATGGACCAACCCATAACGTTCACGGAAGAAGACGCCAAGGCGGTGCGTTTTCCTCATCATGACCCGCTGGTCATAGAGACCCCCATCGCAAATAAGGTGGTGGCTAGGGTCCTGATTGACAACGGGAGTTCCGTGAACTTGCTCTTCAAAGAAGCCTTCACTGCGATAGGGTTGACCGACCCGGACCTCTCGCCTAGTGGATCGCAGCTCACAGGGTTTAACGGGACGACGCTAATCCCGATGGGAAAAGTCACGCTCCCGGTTACCCTGTGCCCCGATACCCCCCAAAGCACATTCAAGTATTGCACCTTCGTGGTGGTAGACTGTCCAACAGCCTACAACGCAATCTTAGGCCGACCCGCCCTCGTCGACTTTGGTGCAATAACCTCAATCCGACATCTATGCCTAAAATTCCCTACCCAGGAAGCCGGAGTCGGAACGGTAAGGGGAAATCAAGGAGACGCCAGGCAATGTTACAATGTTGCCACCCACTTGCCAGTACTCATGGTCCGGGGGCCCCCTGAGATAGAGAAGGCTGAAGAGGACGAGTTGGATCCTCGCATAGGGTCCGAAAGGGTCGTAGAACCAATAGAGGACTCCACCAAAGTACTCCGGATAGGGAGAAGCCTGGATCCGGAGGAAAAAGATAAAATAATAAAAACACTGAAGGGCGCCATCGACATTTTCGCATGGCGCCAAGAAGACATGACCGGCATCAGCCCTCATGTCATCACGCATGTACTCAATGTCAACCCGGACATGCCCCCTGTCCAGCAAAAGAGACGCCCGCTCGACTCGGTGAAAGCCGAGGCCTTAGAGAAAGAGGTGGATAAACTTTTGTCCAATGGCATGATCCGCGATGTATACTATCCGGAATGGCTGGCCAATCCGGTCCTGGTGCCCAAGCCGAACGGGACCTGGCGGGTTTGTATAGATTTCACAGATCTAAACAAAGCCTGCCCAAAGGACTGCTTTCCGCTGCCCAGGATCGACCAGATGGTACACGACACGTCCGGATTTAAGCTGCTGTCTTTCATGGATGCCTATGCTGGGTACAACCAAATAAAAATGCATACGGCAGACCAGGAGTGCACTAGCTTCAGGACCGATAAGGGGGTATACTGTTACCTAGTCATGCCTTTCGGACTGAAAAACGCCGGAGCAACCTATCAAAGAATGGTTAACCGGATGTTTAAAAGCCTCCTGGGACGAAACATGGAGGTATATGTAGACGACATGCTCGTCAAATCCAAAGCATGCAACAGCCATGCAAACGACTTAGAGGAATGTTTCGAAGTCGTCCGGAGATACGGCATGAAGCTCAATCCGAAAAAATGCACCTTCGGGGTCAAGTCGGGAAAATTCCTGGGCTTCATAGTCAGCCAAAGGGGGATCGAGGCGAACCCAGAGAAAATCCAAGCTCTCCTGGACATGCCATCCCCCAAGAAACATAAGGACGTACAGAGTTTGACCGGAAAGGTAGCCGCACTAAGCCGCTTTATCTCACGGTCCACGGACAAGTGCATACCCTTCTTCAACATACTGAAGAAATGCCAAAAGTTCGAATGGACAGATGAATGCGAGGAGGCATTCAAAAGGTTAAAAGACCACATGGCCAAACCTCCTATCCTATCAAAACCCGTCCTTGGAGAAGACTTGTTCCTTTACTTGGCCGTCTCCGAGCATGCGGTCGTCGTCGCACTGGTCCGGGAGGAAGAAAAAATTCAGCACCCCGTGTACTATGTTAGTAAGCGCATGGTAGGGGCCGAGACAAGGTACCTGGTTATTGAAAAATTAGTATTCTGCCTCCTGATGGCATCAAGGAAGTTGAGACCATACTTCCAAGCCCATCCGATCAGAATCTTGACCAATCATCCACTCCGGCAAGTTCTCCAGAAGCCTGAAGCATCCGGAAGGCTCCTCAAGTGGGCGATGGAGCTGAGTCAGTTCGACTTACATTACGTGCCCCGGATTTCCATAAAAGGCCAAGCCTTGGCGGACTTCATCACCGAATGTAATGAAGCCGAGGCGATGCACCAATACACCGAGCCACCCATCCCCACTTGGAGAGTATTTGTGGATGGAGCTTCTAATGAAAACGGTTCAGGAGCCGGAGTGGCTATGATATCACCATCGGATTGCGGCTCCAGGCAGCACTCCGATTCAACTTCACAGCTTCGAATAATGAAGCCGAATATGAGGCCCTGATAGCAGGGCTAAAATTGGCTAAAGCTGTAGGAGCCAAGAGGGTGGAAGTCTACAGCGATCCTCAGCTGGTCGTAAACCAAGTTTCCAGAGAATACCAAACTCGCGGCGAAAGGATGGCCGCGTACGTAACAATAGTCCGAGAACTACTCCACGAATTCACGGACTATAGAATAGAAAGAATCCCCCGAGAAAAGAACGCTCACGCGGACTGTCTGGCTAAATTAGCCTCGGACAGCGAAATCGAAGAGCTGGGGGTAGTACCAGTGGAACGCTTGGCAGAGCCAAGCATGAAAATAAAAGAGACCACACAAACGGTTGGGCAAGAACCCAGCTGGATGGTCCCCATCATAAAGTACATAACCACAGGTGAGTTGCCCCAAGAGAGGGCACTGTCTCGAAAGATTCGCATCGTGCTCATCGTTATGTAATGATGGATCAAATTCTCTACCGGAGAGGACTCAGCATGCCTTATTTAAGGTGTGTATCGGACCCTGAAGCTAGACAAATCATGCTGGAGGTCCATGAAGGGTTCTGTGGAGATCATACGGGAGGACCCAGCCTCTCAAAGAAAATATTGAGGCAGGGGTACTTCTGGCCAACAATGAAAAAAGATTGTATAGACTATGTCCAAAAGTGTGACTCGTGCCAAAGGTACGCGAACATACCGAGAGCTCCTCCAAATGAGATCACTTTGATGACCAGCCCCTGGCCCTTCGCGGTCTGGGGAATAGATCTCATCGGGTCTCTACCTACGGGAAAAGGAGGGGTAAAGTATGCAATAGTAGCAGTGGACTACTTCACCAAGTGGACAGAGGCTGAGCCTATGAAGACAATAACTGCTAAGAAGGCGTTGGACTTTGTTATCAAAAACATAGTGTGTCGATACGGCTTGCCTCACAAGATAGTCTCAGACAATGGAAAGCAATTTGATTGCGAGGAATTTACTGACTTTTGCAACCAACACGGAGTGGTAAAAAGCTTCTCCGCGGTAGCCCGGCCTCAAACAAACGGCCAGGCGGAAGCAGTCAATAAAATCCTAAAGGTCACCTTGAAAAAGAAGCCGCCGGCTCCGTAAAAATAATCGGCCCGAAGAATTTCCAAGGGTATTGTGGGCCTACCGGACGACCCCCAGAACCACAACCGGTCACTCGCCGTTCTCAATGGCGTACGGTTGTGAAGCAATGGTCCCGGTGGAAACATTATTCCCATCCCACAGGAGGACGACTTATGATCCGGCCACCAATCAGGCCCTGCTCCAAGAGGCTCTGGATCAAGTCGAAGAACTCCGGGACGAGTCCCAAATACGGATGGCTGCTTATCAAAAGAAGGTGACCAAGTATTTTAACTCCAAGGTTAAAAATAGAAAATTCGCTATTGGGGATATGGTCCTAAGAAGGGTTTTTCCAGCCACCCAAGAACCCGGAGTGGGGGTACTTGGACCAAATTGGGAAGGACCATATGAAATCGAGGACGAAATCGGTTCTGGCACTTACAAACTGAAAAGAATGGACGGAACTACTGTCCCAAGAGCCTGGAATGCCGATCACCTCAGAAAATATTACCAGTAGCGAATTAAACTTAGATTTTGTTCAAAGGGTTTGTACCGTCCAAATGTATGCCTCCTCTATATTAAATAAAGCTGAGTGCCTTAAAAACAAAGTTTCTATGCCACTCGGGGGGGTACTAGGGTATACCGCACGGACAAACAAAAACAAACTAAGTAAAATATCCTGACCCAAAGGGCAGGTCAATCTAAGTAAAATATCCGGACCCAAAGGACAGGTCAATCTAAGTAAAATATCCTGACCCAAAGGGCAGGTCAAAAAATATGCGCAGAAATAAAGAGCATAAGTATAAAAACCCTGAGCCAAAGGACAGGTTAAAATACCTAAGTGTGACAAATAAAGATCGCATATATATAAGAAAAAAAAATATCCTAGCCCGAAGGGTAGGTCATACACATGTAAATGGCCCGGGGACAGGCCTTAAGATATAATTGTCTCCCCTTCAAATAAAAGTTGCCGCCTATATGTAAATTGTTCTAAGGCACCAGCAAATATGTACAAACAAAAAAAAAAGAGTTATAAGAAGAACGGGTAGAATCTGGGTCAATAATACGGCAGCTCAGTCAGCCCGCGGAGGAAGACGAGGTCCAATCCGTGCCTCAAGCGCAGCATCAAGCTTCTTCTTCTTTTCCCGAAATCTGGCAATCATTTCCTCGGGTTTGGGATAAAAAGTAAGCTTGATACTCTGATCATTGGTGGCCCAAGCCATGTAGACACCATCATCAAAGCGCTTCGGGCACCGGGCGCAGGAAACAGGAGAAAGGAGCTCGGCCCTCTTGGCCTTCCCCGGTAGACCGATCTTTGTAATCCCTAAGCTCCTTCAACTCCGCAGCTAGAGCGGCCTTGGATTCGATATCCGACTGGTGAGTCTCCTCTAGAGACCTCACCTTGGCGGCCATTTCATCCAAAGCCTCCCTGGCCTCCCGGAGATCTCGCCTGGCCTTCTCGACAGCCTCGGTTTGAGCCCTTAGTTCCTCCTGATGATGGGCCTCCATCCTGTCTCTCCGCTGGGCCTCGTCCCGGATCATGGCCTCCGCCTGAGCCTCCCTCCGGTTGGCCTCCTCTTCCTTGGCCTTGGCCGCTGCCTCCTGGCGCTCGGCAGCCTCCTGGTAGATCTGCCTCCGCGCCGTGAGGTCTTGGAGGACCTTCCCCGACGTCGTTCATGTCCCCAAAGTCGGACAGAGCGAAGCCATGGTTTATGATGTTCCTGGAGAGGCGACCAGCCTCAGCAGCAAGCTGAACCATAACGAGGTATAAGGAAAAATTTCTCAAAGGAAGAAAACAAAATACAAACAACAAAAAGGAAACGCAAAAAATTGCAAAGTACTTACCACTGTGAGAGAATGGCTGAGGTCCTGGACCTGGAAGATAGAGTTCAGGGAAGCACAAGTGGCAAACCGCTTGGGCGCACAACGTGTAAGCTGAGAAGCGAACTCACCGGTCATCTCCGCGGAAAAGGGAGCCAAAGTGGGCCCTAGGAGGGGACGAAACCAGTCCGTTAAGGGGTCCAGATTGAGGTTCCACGGATCATGATAGTCCGGGTGGTTGATGCTCGCCTCAACCTCAGCTCGCAGAATCCTCCTAAGGGCCTCCACTTCGGCATACCCCCGGGAGTACTCGTCCATAGCATAGTTGTGTTTGGCTATGCGAAGCTCCTGCCTCCCCTCATCCCGGAATCGGGGTAAGATCAATGTGGGGAGGAGCAGGATTTTCCTCCATCGGGGAAACCCCGCCGTCTAGGCCATGAGCAGAGTGTCGGCCCTCCGAGGCCTCTTCGGCTCGTCCTGGGCAATCATCTTGCCCTTACGCTTGCGAATCAGAGCCACTTCAGGCTCCTCCTCGTCCTCCTCTGCTACCACTGGAGGGGCTTGAGGCTCTCCAGTACCCTCAACGGCTTCCTCCGAGAAGTCCCACCCTTTCCCTTGGCCTTCTCCCAGAAGCACCTCCTCGTCATCCACTAAGTCAATGGTTTCGGGGGGAGCGCCGGAAGGAACCTTCAAGGAAGGAGCCGGGGGAGAGGGGGTGAAAGCCGGAGGAGCCACGGGAGTATGAACCCCGGCAAGCTGTTCCAGGATGGCATCCATGGAGGTACCTGTTCCAATAAAATAAGCAAGTGTTAGAAGTTTGTGAGGAACCGCTTATAAAAGATGCAGCAAATAAGCTACTCCTACCCGAACTTCCTAATTCGGCCCTAGCAAAGTCCCGAACTTTAATGCTGGCAGCATCATCTCCAAGATAACTGTCCGAGGGCCGAAACCAGCTGGACGCTATGTAAGCCGACGGACCTAAGGGAATAGGTTCCGGAGGGCCGGAGCCCATCCGGGACCGACCTAGGTAATCTCCTAAGTTCGTAAAATAAAATTCCTTCAAATGATCCCCCCACCGGGTCGACGGCATCTTAAACCTACGGAGTCGCTCGTCGAACCCTATGGGCCTATGACTGGTATATTCATCAACGGAAGGAACATAACGAATTATCAAGGGAGACTTACCACCGGCACCGGAAGTGCTAGCACCGGGAGCACCCGAGTTTGGTTCGGGGGCTGAAGGCTGAGGCGGGAAGTTCGATTCTCAGAAGAACCTTCAAGACGAAGGGGCCTCGCGGCGGAAGGACCCCCAATCTCTTCTTGAAGTATCTTGTCAAAAAATTTAGCCTCGGACTTCCCGCCAATGGCTTGGCTCCTTCGCACCACCGGACTCCCCACGCGAAGCCCTCTCCCGCAGGCGGCACTGGGCCTTAGAATACGCCTTCTCCTGGGCCTTCCGGTAGAGATAATCTTGGTACTTCTTCTCTGCCGTAGCAATGAGCTCATCCCAGAAGGCCTTCTCCGCAACTGGCGCCCTCACATTGGGGCAGATGACCCGTGAGAGGTTGGAGTCATCCACGGATTGATGAGAAAGGATAAGTTTGGCCTTCCTACAATTCTCCGTGGTGACCAGGCCCCCGACATCAAGATCGGCATGGTCGTAGGAGGCGAAGGCTTGGGCCCTTCGAAGGAAAGCCTGAGTGGGAAGCGTCCGCTGGTAAGGTGGGATCCGCACCCACTCCGTGAGAAGCTCCGGGTGGTCCACGGCCCTGAACCCGGACGAGAAGAAAAAGCGGTGGCGGTACTCCTTAACATGAGTCTGCCTGTTATATGGAACCACCCCCTCGTTAGCAGGGTGGATCCGGAACCCATAAAAACCATCCTTAAGTTTGTCCCCTTTCTTGGGGACGGATACAAGTTCATAAAAATATAAAATTTCCGCCGGGCTGGGAGACCCCCAGCCACGGGCGGTGTAAAAAATGAATAAGCCTGAGAGCAGGCGGTAAGCTTGAGGAATAAGTTGGTATGGCGCAAGGCCGACAAATACAAGAAAATTCACAAAGTAATCTTGGAGCGGGAGCATGGCACCGGTCATCAAATGGGTCTGACTCCAAGCCCCGAAGCCCTCATAGTTGTGGTTAGGCGTCTCCGAGTCACGAGGAGGCCGGTGGAAGGTCCCCGAGGTGGAGGGTTTGATCCTAGCCACATTAATAATGTTCTCCAGCTGGTGAGGACAGGTCAGGGTCCATCGAAGCTCGGCCGCTTCCCAACCAGTTGCACGGGACTTGTACCCCTCCTGGGCAACGGGTCCCAGAGAAACCTCCTCCAGGGTGGCCATGCTTTTCCCTTTCTTCTTCGAAGATTTCGAGCCAGAAGCAGACATTTTATGTTCTGAGAAAAACAAAAGGGAAAAAGAAAAACCCAGCAGTTAGGTCCCATACCAAACCCTAAATCAAGAAAAAGGGAGTGGGGGTCCCCTAACCGCTGGAAAGAGGCCCCCTCCGGACACGTGTCACCTGGGAAACTCTGGAGAGAATCCCTCAACAAGTGTCGGGTGCAGTGAAATCGCAGAAAGTGGTTTCGCAAAAAGAAAAAAAAGGGGGAGAGAAAAGCCATCCTATGCCCTAAGCAACTGTTAAACGAAGAACACATGGCCCTCTTCAAACAGAACTGTATAACTACAACAGGGGCATGATAAATGGCGATTCTACAACTAATGCAGTAAACATAAAAAAAAAAAAAAGAACTCGAAGAACTTAAACACGCACACACCCAGAAGCCTCTAAGTGCGAACCCAGAAAACGAACGAAGTAAATATAAGCATGTTATTATCTAAGGATGCAAGAAACTTACAGTTGATCGTTGAACTGGAGGAACTGAAAGGTGGTTGAGTGAGAGTTGAGAAGCACTGGCAAAATCAAACACTGGAAAATTAAATGAAGTGTCTGAGTATTAAGATAGTTCGTGCTACTTCGAGAAATTTTCTCTCTAGGAAATTCGAGCAGAAATGGCAAGGAATGGAAAGTAACCGAAATGAAGGAAAGGTGGTGGCTTTTATAGGCAAAAGTGCATGAGGAACAGGCGTCTTCACCTACCAATCGCACGGTGAGGGAAACGTACGATTCGAATTTCCAAAGATCAACGGACCAGATCGATCTACCATTAAGGCGGTGGAAACGTTTGAGTATCCGTCTGACACCATCAATGCGCCGCATCAATCATGGGGCGTGAAACGAATCGACCTCTGCAAAAGTGAATCGCTGCATTTAATGCCATTATCAGACACACCTCCACGCGCCCCCAAGTCGTATCAGAAGACCGAGGAGGCAGCTGGAAACATTCCTGCAAAAAGCATATCGCTGCATTAAATGACATCATTTAATTTGCCCCCACGCGCTCGAGGCTCGAGCTAGGGAAACGAGGGGTCAACCGGAGACACTTGAACAAGCCTTGGTTTATTTTTACTAAGTAAACAAGGCTTGGGGGGTAAATGTTGCTCCAAAATTCGCCCAAAATACGTGGACCAGTCGAGAGGGGACACGTGGATCAGATAACTTGGAAAGATTTGCTAAGTCTTTTTATGCCACCAGGAAGCGCTATTAGCATGGGTCCCGGAGGAGACACCCGGAGTACAAGGTACTCCAGGAAGCTAGTATAGCATGAAGGCTCTCCGGGATGTGTCAGGTCTCTCCCGAGAAATCAAGTCGCATTTAATGCTGCATGGGAGGAAGCGTGTTGGGACTGTAACACGCAATAAAGTCTGACGGCACAACCCCCGAACAGCAGCGCTACAGTAATGATCATTTAAGTCTAGCGACGGCTACTCTGCGAAGAGTCACGTCAATCACAAGACAAAAAGGACATTCTCCATAAAAACCCTACAACACCTAGGGATTTGACCATGCATCACCCATGGTATATTCATCGGAAATGCCCAACTTTATGGATACTTACAGACACATGTGTAAGAACAATTCTAGGGATTACCCCACCAAAACACTATAAATACCCCCTCAAAGCTCATTTAATGGGGTGGAGAATCATGGTTGCAAAAGAGCAAGAAGAGAAAAAACTCACCAAGAACATTCTCTGTATTTACGAGAAAAACATTCTCTCAAGTGTAGAATCTGTATTAAATACATCCATTAATAGCAGTGGCTCGTGGACTAAGGCTCATTAACGCCCCAACCACGTAAAAAGTCTTCATCTCACTTTCTTACAGCTCCTTATTATAATTATATTTTAATAGTTGCCGAAAACCTCGGTCAACAGTACCAAAATTAATTATTTAAATAATTAATTTCACAATGTATAATATTTTCCTATTTAATATTAGAAATAATAAGTAGTCTAGAAATAACTATCTAGAAAATATCTTATTTGACTAAGTATCTTTTCCACAAAATTTGAAAAAATATCTAATTTAGGTTGTATTAGAAAAATCTAGAACCTAAATATTTTTCAAATTTAAATTTAATTAAATATCAAAAATTAAGTTGTAACCACTTAATTTGAAAATATTCCATTTTAAGTTAATATTCGAAAAGATATTAACTTAAAAAAATATCTAAAATATTCTATTTTAAGTTAATATTCGAAAAGATAGGATTTATTTAATTTTAAATAAATTATTTCGAAAAATAATTAATTAAATAAAAAATTATTATCGAAAATTTAAAAAAAAATTAAAAAATTTAAAATTTGAAATTAATAAAAAAAAATATTTAAAATTAAACCTACAGTTTTGAAAAATTAGGTTTCAATCAATCTAAATATCATTTCAAAATTTGCTAACTACTTTTAAAAAATTTAATGTTATTTTATAAATAAAAATTAAATAAAAAATTAAAAAAGATAAATGAATATCTTTTTCAGATTTTAAATGTAATTTAAACAAATAAAATAGAAAAATTTAAAAGTTAGCAAAATATCTTACATCTATTTAAAATTACATGATTATAGTTATCTTATTTTAAATTTAAATAAGATCAAATTATTTAAAAAAAAAAGAATTTAAATTTAAAAAATTTAAATCTGACCTTAAATTTAAAAATAAGATAAAATATAATAAAATTTAAAAATAAGATAGATAATTAAGCAAAAAAGATAGATATTGACTATTTCAAATTCAAATTACACTAATATAATGAATTAAATTTAAAAAATGTTAAATAAATTAATTATGATAATTAGAATTGAATTAGGAATAGTAAATGTATAAATACAGAACTACACAAAAAATTGAAAGTTAATTCCATGAAAAAGCATGAAAAAACAAAGAAAAATGAAAAAATTGCAAGCTGTACGGACGGGATGCTGTGCATACCCGTCCGCGCGCGTGCATGGGTGATTTGGGCGTGCAAACTTGGCGCAGGAGAAATCAGCATGATTTCTACGCGCGCAACTTTGTTGCTCAATCCCGAAATTTTTCCGAAACTTCAAAAAATCATAACTAATTCAAATTAAATCAAAATTGAGTTCTGTAAAAAAGTAACTTGCTTAATTTTTTTTCATACTATCCAATAAAAATAATTCAAATTCAATTATTTTTCACGAAAATTCAAAAACATCAATCAATCATCATATAACACTCAATACAACATGATACCATCCAAAACATCAAACAATCGTTTTAAAGTCCAAATTTCTTGCAAGCAAATTAATTACCATGGCTCTATATAGCCGAGCTTCCAATAAGCGGATCAAAAATTTATAACCTAAATTCACTGACTTATTAATTCTCCGTTGAATCCACGCATAGAACTTAGAATTGCATTCTCAGTATATAGAATGCTCTATATGTTCCACCATATAGACACATCATTAGTTATCCATTGTTATAATCCTAATTTGATCAATGATCCTCTATATGAATGATCTACACTGTAAAGGGATTAGATTACCGTTACACCCTACAATGTATTTAATCCTTAAAACACTTAACCCCGTATAAATGATATTTCAGCTTATGTGAAATGAGATCTCCACCATTTATTTTCGTTTGGTGAAGCTCGAAGGAGATCATCCTTTACTTACTATTCGCCAGATAAAAGCTATAGATTCCATGTTTATGATAGCGCTCCCACTCAATTGCACTACCGTGTTCCCAAAATGTACGTATCACCCTGACCTAAAAGTAGGCTTAACTAACAAATCAAAGAACATGAATAGCCTCTTGAGATTGAGCCTAATCATAACAGGATTAAGATCATTTGATCTAGGATCAACTAGGCGATATTGACTTGAATAGATATTACGACAAGTTTAATAAATCTAAGTTAAAGTTCAATATCGGTCCCTTCCGATGCATACTCCATGAATCCAACCTGAGCCTTACTTTAACCAATGCTCTGGAAAGAACATAGCATTTCTCCAAATGCAAGTAAACTCTGTTGTAGATTATGATATCAGTAAAACCCTATGTCTTATAAATCTAGGAATCTTTATTCACATAGTCATGTTTACTTTCCAATGTGTTGACAGCACAATAAACAGGATCAAGTATGTGAAAAGGGTTTCAGATGAATTTATACATTATGTACATATAATCATGAAATAAATCATGTGAACCATGCAACATTAAATGTTATTTCTGATCTATATTAATAAGTAAATCTGATTATATTGAAATGAGTTTTATTTAGGGCATAAAACCCAACATAGAGTGCCTCGGTATAGTGAATATTGTTTATGAGTACAGTACAGTGATACCAGCACAAGTACGAGAAAGTGCGGAGGGTGTGTTGTATATCACTCAGTGGTACTCATGGTACGAAATAAACCCTACCAACACTTGTACAGTGAGGTACGTAGTGTATGTTGTATAGTGGTTGTACCCTAGTATGGAACATTCTTACTCATCTGTTAAGCCTTGTAAATAGGTGTATGGGCGCCTAGATGCAAGTTGGTATTATATGATATGCTATATGCTTTTCTTACTGAGCCTGTCGACTCACAGTTCTGCTTCTTTGTGTAGGTAAAGGAAAGGCTAAAGCTGAACAGGAGTGAGCCTGAGCTGAGATGAAGTTGTACATGTCAAAGCTGCGCGACCTGGAGTGTTCGGTCTCGGGACATGTCGGGATTTTATTTTGTAGTCGTTTTGCGACCTGGTTATTATATTTTGACGTATTTTGTATGAAAATTTAGAATCGGGATCCCGGTGTTTGTAAATTACTATGTAAATTATAAAGTTTAATATTCATTATAAAAGTTTTAATTTGACACGTTTTTCAAGAAAAATCTTTGGTAAGCACTGTGATTGAAAAAGCATTGTAGCGTGCCTTAGCATTAGGGCGTTACAAATGGGTTCAATTTATTCTTAATAGTCTTCCTCCTAAGTATAATGGATTTGTTGTATCTTATATGATCAACAAATTTAACTCATCCGATGTGGAAAAGCTAGAAGAAGAATTGCGTGCTTATGAACGGAGCTTGCCTGCAAGGAGGCCACCCTCCAGTTTTGTAGACTTAAGTAAGAGGAAAAGAATTAAGTATGAAGCTTCTAACAGTGCTGCTTCTTTATGTACAAATCGTGAAACAATTGATGGTAGTACACTTCAATATTCAAATTGTAATGAGTAGGGACATCAGGAAGAACGATGTCCCAGAATTCTAAACAATTCGAATGAAGGTAATGCTTTTGTTTTTGAATCATGTGTTTTAAAGAATGACAAAGCCTTCTGGATTGTTGATTCTGGATCTACTAACCATGTTTGTTCTTCATTGCAGCTGCTTGAAACTTGGGATTATTTAAATCCAGAGGAGTTGAAGCTCAAAGTTGGAAATGGCGAATTAGTATCGGTCCAAGCTAAAGGAAAAGCCCGCCTCAAGTTTCAAAAGAAATTTTTAGTTTTAGATAATATTTTGTTTATTCCAAATTTTAGTAGAAACGTTATTAGTGTTTCATGTTTACAAACACAATTTTATCAATTGAATTTTTCGAGTTCTATTTGCACAATTTCTCGTAATAGATTTCAATTATGTGTTGCTTACATGGAACAAGGGCTTTATGTTTTAAGACTGGAAATACAAATCGCACTTAACAACGAACTTTTCAATGTTGCTAAACCTAGAAACCATAAAAGAAAAGAGATCAATAATAATGATGAAATATATCTATGGCATTTACGATTAGGTCATATAGGCTATGATAGACTTCACAAGTTAACCAAAGACGGTCCATTGAAAAATGTCGTCTTGGGTGAATTACCAGTTTGTGAATCTTGCCTAGAAGGAAAAATGACCAAGCGTTCTTTCTCTACAAAGGGAGAGCGTGCAAAACAACCTCTTGGTTTAGTACATTCAGATGTCTGTGCACCTCTTAATGTCAAAGCCAGAGGAGGCTCTGAGTATTTTGTCTCTTTCACTGACGAATTCTCTAGATATAGTTTTATTTACCTAATGCAAAAGGAATCTGAAACGTCTAAAAAGTTTTAGGAATTTCATGCTTTGGCTCAAAACCAATTAGGTAAAACTTTAAAGATCTTGCAAACTGATAGGGGTGGAGAGTATATGGATATGCAGTTCAAAGATCATTTAATTGAACTTGGAATTGAGTCACCGTATACTGCCCCTAGCACTCCACAACAAAATTGAGTTCCAGAAAGAAGAAATAGCACACTTTTGGAAATGGTTAGGTCTATGTTGAGCTATTCAACTCTGTCTATGTCATTCTGGGGATATGCCATACAGACGACTAACGACATTTTAAATGTTGTTCCATCCAAAGTAGTTCCTAAGACACCTGTCAAACTATGGAATGGTCGTACACCTCGTTTACGCCATTGTAGGATTTGGGGGTGTCCTGCTCATGTCTTAAGAAAGAAAGAAGGCAAACTAGAATCGTGAACTAAGGTTTGCTTGTTTGTCAGAAATTCTAAAGAGACTAGGGTTGCACTTTTTTATAGTCACGAGGATAACAAAGTGTTTGTCTCTACACATGCTACCTTCCTTGAAGATGACTACACTAAGGACTTCAAGCCGAAAAGTAAACTAGTGTTAGAAGAAATACTTTGAGATATAACTACTTCTGATGTTCCATTCTCTTCTACTCAAGTAGAGGATAATCCCACTCCCTCAGTTGAAACAACACAAGATGTTACAAGTGAGAAATTTACCACAAATGTTCCAGTTCAGAAGGTCACGGCTCCTCGTCGTAGTGAGAGGGTTTCTACTAAACCATCTCGTTATGGCTTGGATGGTGAAATCAATATGGTCATTGGTGACGGTATTGATGACGATCCATTAACCTATAAACTGTTGGGTTTTGTGCCCTAAATAAAACCCATTTCAATAAAATTAGATTTACTAGTTAATAAAGATCAGAAATCACATTTTATGTTGCATTATTCACGTGATTAATTTCATGATTATTTAATGTATAAATTCTATTAGGTCCAGAACATATGTATTTGTACATGATAATAATGTGGTCAACACAGTGGAATATAATCATGTTTATATGTTCGAAAGTTTAATTCCCTGATTTGTTAGTTCACTTGACTTAGACTGGCATGATAACCAGCGATAGGTATGGTTACACCTTGGATAAGTGTTATGTCCTTTCTAGGGCATTGGCAAAGTTTATCGTAATATCTATTCAATTCAATATCACCTAGTTGATCCTAGATCAAATGATCTTAATCCTGACATGGTTAGGTTCGATCTCAAGAGTATTATACATGTTCTTTGATTTGTTAGTTAAGCCTACTTTTTGGTCTGGGTGATACGTACATTTTTGGAACATGATAGTACAATTGAGTGGGAGCGCTAATCATATATATGGAATCTATAGCTTCATAGGTATTTATAAGTGAAGCGATGATTTTCTTCGAGCTTGCCAAATAGAGATAAATGATAGAGTGGTAATTTTAGTGACTATATTAGTTCACTATGATATCATTTATAGGTAGCCAAGTGTTATAAGGATAAAATACATTGAAAGGGTGTAACGGTAATTTTATCCCTATGCAATGTAGATCATCTGTAGAAGATCATTGATTATTAAGATTATTACAATGGATAATTAATAGCGTATCTATATCGTGGAAAATATAGAGCGTTCTATGTAACTGAGAGTGCAATTCAAAGTTCTATGAGTGGATGCAATGAGGAATTAATAAGTTAGTGAATTTACTTTGTAAATTCTAGGACTTCTTATTGGAAGCTCGGTTATATAGGCCCATGGTCCCCATACTAGTTGTGTAAAGTCCGCTTAGTTTAATTTGGAAATTAGCAGTTAATTGTGATTAATTATGAAAATTATTTATAGCTATTTAAATAATTTATTATACTGTTATTTATGGAATTCAGTGATGCATTTTATGTCATTCAGTAGTTTTCATATTTTGCATTTCTGGTGCCCGGTATTTTGGAACTCGGCGTTTGGCTCAGTAGAAATCACAACTTAGTATGTTAGTTGTTTGGGGCGCTTTATTAGACATTGGGAATGTCGGGAATGGCCGGGAATTTAGAATTTCCCAAAAATACCCCTTTAGTATGATTTATGTGGTTTTAAGGTGGAGGGGCAAAATGGTCTTTTTGCCCCATTAGTGTTTTGTCTTTTAGTGACTTTATTATTTGAAAATAAATGTTATTTATTTGTTATTTGGCTGAAATGGATTTGATATATGTTATGTGG
Organism: Cannabis sativa; assembly: GCF_029168945.1. Lineage (NCBI taxonomy): Eukaryota > Viridiplantae > Streptophyta > Magnoliopsida > Rosales > Cannabaceae > Cannabis > Cannabis sativa. Next base: position 37,910,619 of record NC_083606.1, on the reverse strand, counting down.
ATTGTATTTCATTTTCATCAAAAAAAAAAATTACAAGTTAGAAAAGTTAGAAATTTTCAAAGAAAAAGCTCTCAAGCTCTCTCTCTTTTCGGCTGGGTTTGGGTGTGCTTGAAGCTGGATTTTCCTTTGATTTTTCACCTAGTTTCAACCTAAATTCAAGTAATCCTTTGTTGTGGTATGTCTCTCTAGCTTTATTTCTTTGTTTCTTGGAAAAAAAATGATGAGTATAGTTGATGCATGCATAATTGTTAGTTGCTGTGGCTGCTGTGAGTTTGTTCTTGATTTCTGAAGTTTAAAGCTTGTTAGATTAGGGTTATTTAAGTTGTTTTGGAAGCATGTTAGTTAGGTTGTGTAAAGCTTTGATTTTTCTATGTAAAATAGGTGATTTTTGAAAGATATGGTTATGTTTTGTTGCTGGAATGTTGTTGATGTTTGTGATTGTTTTCTGAGGTTGTAATATGCTTATTTTAGTAGATTTAATCAGGTTTGAATGCATGTTGGAGGGATTTGCTCAAGTTTGAGTTTAGAACTCAAAGCTTGAGCTTTAATGGTGTTTTTCATATCTGTGATTTCTGGGTTGTTTTAGTGCCTTGGAAATGTTATTTGGGATATATGGAGTAGGTCTGGAAGGTTTGAATCAATTTGGAGTTGAATTGGTTGAGATATGAATTTTTGAAATTCTGTCTGCGAGGAACCAGAATTCCGGTTGTGCATCCGGAATTCCGGATGGGCTTCGAAAATTCCCAGAACTGGAATTCCGGTTGGGCAACCGGTCTGCCGGTTGGGGAATTTTCAGAACCCATGTTTTCCTCGTTTTTATGTTTTAGGGGGTATTTCCATGCCTTTTATCGATAGGGAAACTTTTAGTTCCTAATTTAAGTCCCCGGGAAGTGATTTAGCGTGTCACTTATAGCGTTGTGATTTTTATGGTTTAGGAGCCTGTAATCCGCCGCTCAGCTAAAGTTCCAGTCAGGTTGACCGGCACACCTGAATTCGGAATCCAGATAAGATTAGTATAACAGTATGCATATGTAGATTACATGTTTAGCGTGCATGTAGGAAGCCTGTTAGATTACATTAGTTATGTATGTCGGCTTCGAACCACCCAACACTGTCACGTCGGTACAGGCTGGAGTATGACCAGCAGCCGGAGTATGACCGGTTCGACCGATCGGGCTGACACTTGGTTGGTGGTTCCGTACTATTGACATATCCCGTCGGTACAGGCTGGAGTATGACCAGCAGCCGGAGTATGACCGGTTCGACCGATCAGGAGGATACCTATCAATAGTACCGTCCCTATGAAAGTTCAAAACTCAGTACCATGTTGGACATGGCAGTAGTGGCTCAGTACCGTGTTGGACACGGCAGTAGCGGGACTCAGTATCGTGTTGGACACGGCAGTTACGGTTATGATCAGGGGTATGGGCGTCTGATCATAACCGGGATTATGTATGAGTATTATTATGCTTTTCTTACTGAGTCTGTCGACTCACAGTTCTACGTTTATGTGTAAGTAAAGGCAAGGCTAAAGCTGATGGACCGTGAGCGAGCTTGTGAAGATTGTACATGTCGTTGCGGTTAGGCCTGGAGCGTACGATCCTCGGGACAGCGAGGCTGATTTTGTAACTGGTCGCTAGGCGACATTTATTTTGTATATCAGTTAAACAGTTAAATCTTTTTGTAAATGATTTTATAATCGGGATCCCAAGTCTTTTGTAATATTATTTTAGAAGTTTAATTAAAAAGCAAAAATTTTATTTAATCATGTTTTTCCATAAACCTCGTTGATTAGCAACGAGCTGCACAGTATGTTTAAAAATCACGTAATACGCCTATGTTAGTTAGGGTGTTACAAGTTGAGACCATACTGCTTGTAAGACTCAGTTGATTGATTTTAATTAATCAATTATAATTCTAAAATTAGACTATGTCTAGTTTATGAATTTTTCACTAAGCAGGGGCTTAAATGTAGAGAAAAAGAGATTCTAGGGTTTATTTGTTAATTAAGAGACTTTCATTAGTCTAATTAATAAATATGTTAAATGACAGTGTTATTTAATAATTAATTTTTAGTTATTAAATAATTAGAATTGGCATTTAAGTGGTTAAATTGGAAAATTGGAGTTTTTTTTTGAGAAAATAAGATGGAAGAATGACAAAATAGTAAAATTGCAAAGTGGGGCCCATTATCCATTCCTTGGCCGGCCACTTAGTGTAGATTTTACCATTTAATTTTTCATTATTTTAATGTTAAATAAATCTAACCTAATCCTAAGTGATTTACTATAAATAGGTAGTGATGGCTTAAGGGAAAAGGTGATACATCACATTCCTTCAGTAAAATTTTGAGCCTCCTTCCTATAGCATAGTCGAACCATATTCTCTTCCTATTCTCTTCATATTTTCATATCTTAAGTGATAGAGTGAGTACCCCCACACATCAAGTGGTATCTCAATCATAGTGTGTAAGACTGTGAAGAATCCAATCTAACAAGAAGGAGAATCGGGAACAAGAAGGAGAGAAAGAGATCCAGGTTCAGATCTTGATAATGCTCTGCTATAGAAAGGAATCAAGTGCTAGAGATCTGAACGAAAGGAGTCATTATATTCCGCTACAATCAATGTAAGGTTTCTTAAACCATATATGTGTTTATTTCATTGTTTTAGAAATTCATATTAGGATGTTAAACAACACACATGGTAGTAAATCTAGATCCTGGTAAAATAATTTCAATAACTGGTATCAGAACCATGGTAATGATTTACTTTCATGAAATATGAATTAAAATGATGTTTGTGTTGATTTGGATGGTTTCATGATGGTTTATGTGATTATTTCATGAATGTATGTGTGTTACAAAATTTTTTCCATGAAAATATTTTTTTTTTCTTTCTAAAATTATTTATTTGGATTTCTTGTGAAAAATTAAGCAATTTTGGGTTTTACGGAACTCAATTCCGATAAAAATTGAAAAAGTTATGAATTTTTAAAAATTGGGTGCCATGGCTGTTGAGTGGGTGCATCGAAGTGCACCAGGGACTTGGACAACACGGGTACACGCGCGTGCTAACTCAAACAACCCGTGTCTTCATACACGGTCAGCCCCTTGTTCAGACAACACCCGCGCGCGTCCCACCCTGCAAATGCCGAGATTTCTCGGCGTAGGAGCCTGGAATTCCTTCATCCGCACGCGTGTCTCGGCTGCTTGCAGCCCTCCTGGGCTGCAGGTGTAGCCTCCTGGGCAGCCACCTCACAAAAATCCGATTTTCATGGGTTTTTTTCCCAATTTCGAATTTTTGCAATTTTCAAACCCTAATTTTAAAATAAAATATTATTTTTAATATATTTAAACTTAAATATCATTTTAAATAATAATATTTATTTTTTAATAGATTATTATTACTTTTATGATATTTTGAGCTTTAAATTTAAAAATTGATGATTTTATATTTTAAATTATGGTGAGATTTAAAAATCTGTAAATTTGTTTAATATTTAGATACTATTTAATTATAAGATGAGATATTTCGATATTTGACGTATTTTAAATTAAAAGATAATTTTATCTTTTTTATTTGAAATATTATATTAAAATTATCTTATATGATAAATTAAATAATTAATAAATTTAAAATTAACCTAGAAATTTTTATAAATATTCTAACCATAATATTTTCAAATTCAAAGGTTTGTTATTTTGTTAAATATTTAATTGTTTATAAATTATAAGTTTGAAAAATGATATTTTACTCTTTTATATCATTTTACTTATTAAAAATTTATAAATTATATTTCAAATATTTAAATAACTTAGATATTTTTGTAGAAATTTGAATAATGCTTAATTTAAGATATTTTGACATAGAATTAGGATAATTATTATTTATTTATTATTTTATTCTTAAAATAATAATTGCCTAACTATATCTATTTTAAAATTGGTTTATTTTATTATTTTAATTTTGTTAAATTATAAGATTAGAAAATGATATTGAAAATATTATTTTTCAAATCATTTATCTTATTTGATATTTAATTTAATTTGATAAAATAATTCAAATAAACCTAGAAATTTTAAATTAGTTTCAATTTTGAATTTTAAATTTTGATGAGATTTTTAAGGTTGGTTTTAACAACCCTAAATTTTCAAAATTTTAATTGGTTAGTTTAAAATAATAATTTAAATATATTAATATCTTATTTCACAATCTGTTACATGGACATTGTTTGTTTATTTATATTGTTTATTCAAATTTTTTTTAATAAACCTATTATTTATTTGATCTAAATTGCTATGATTAAATTGTTGACAGATCCAAGGATCTGATTTTAATCATAGTCCAATTGTCAATAGATCTTATAAATAATTTGTAATAGGTAAATTTTGTACTTCTTTCATCTGTGTAGACCTAGTAACATGATAGGATCCATCCAAATCATTTGACCTGTGTCAGCCTATATGTTTGCTTTTGGGCTTAGATGCATATAAGAAGCCCATTTAAGTTTTACTTAGTAAATGGACTAGGTTGCTAAAATTAGATTTTACTTTAGTAATTTTAATTAGGCCCAATTAGAATTGGGCTTATTCAATGAATAACGATGATTTATTTAATGGTTAAATTCCTCTCCTTTAGGCCTTATGTGAGAGTTAGGGCGCCAATAGCAGTGGGTACGACATACTGAACCCAGCCCTCCCTCACATGAACCACCACAATTGTGAAGGCTCATTTGCCTTATTTAAATAATTGTATTAGGTTAATTATATTAGTCTAACCTAATTAAAATTGAATTAGCAACATAATTAACTTTTAAAATATATGAAATTTATTTTTCATTGAATATTTTAAAGTTAATTTTAGAAAAGCACTCAGTTAATTGAGATATATTCTAGATAGTTATTTCTAGTACTAGTTATATTTTCTAATATTCAAATAAGAAAATATTTTAAGTTGAAATTTAATTATTTATTTTAATTAATTTTGGACCAACGTAAATTAAGAATATTTTTCCTAGTATTAAATTAGAATTAATAATTAAGTTCTTTTATACTTGATTATTTAATTCTTGTATTTAATGCATTTAATTAAATTGAAAAATTAAATATTTAAGTTGATTTCATTCTTGATACTTAAATCTTATTATTTTCTTAATATTTAATTAAATATAAAATTATTTTAAGTTGAAAATTTTAATTTCAGAACAACTTAAATTTGAATAATTTTAAAAATATATTTTATTAATCATTTTTTTTAAATTCAAAATAGCATTTTTTATTTAAATGCAGTAATTTTTAATTTTTCTTGAAAAATAGATTAAAGTTGAAAATTATTTATTTTAATTTTAGACCAACTTAAATCATTATATTTTTCATTTAAATGATTAATTAAAAAAAATGAACTAAAATATATTATAATTAGAAAATAAATTAATTAGTCAATGAAAGTCTCGATAGTTATTATCTGTTTGCTTGAAGTATTTTTCTAGTGATATTTAATGTAAAGACCGCTTAGTTTAATTTGAAAATTAGCAGTTAATTATGTTTAATTATGGAAAATTATTTATCGATATTTAAATAATTATCTATGCTGTTATTATTGTATTTTGAAACGCATTTTATGTCATATAGTGAATTTCATTATTTTGCATTTCCGGTGCCCGGCAACATGGAACTCGGTGTTTGGCTCAGTAAAATCACAACTTAGTATGTTAGTATTAGGGGACGGTTATTTAGACATTGGGAATGTCGGGAGTGGTTGGGAATTTAGAATTTCCCAAAATACCCCTTTAGTACTCCTTTACGTTATTTTAAGTGTGGAGGGGCAAAATGGTCATTTTGCCCCATTTATGTTTTCTCCTTTAGTGGACTTAGTAAGTGGAAAATGGATGTTATGTTATGTTTATTTTGGCTGAAGTAAAGGTTTATCTTATGCATGTTTTCTCATTTTAATCAAGTTAGAAAATTAGAAAAAAAATTAGAAAAACTCAAGCTCTTTTCCTCTCTCTCTCTCTCTTGGCTGGGTGTGTTTGCTAGGGCTGAGAGTTCTTCTTGATTTTTCAAGCATTTCCAACAAATCTAGGTGTAGTTCAAGTTGATGGTAAGATCCTTAAACTTGTTCTTGGTATTTTCTTGGAATTTTGATGAAATGATGATGAATTGCATGCTTAGCTTGAGGTGTTGTTGCTGCTGTGTTTGTGAGATGATTTTAGAGGTTTAATATTGTTTAATTGAGTTGAATTGAGCTGCTTGTAATGCATGATAGTTATGCTGTTTAAAGTTGTGGAATTTTAACTCAAATCTTTAGTTTTCAAAGAAAAAATGAAGAATCTGTTGCTGTTGTTTTTGTTGATGCTTGCTGTTGTTTTCTGAGGTTATTATATGCATATTTAGGAAGATTTGAGCTGGTTTCGATGCATGTTAGTGATGTTTAACCAAGTTTGAGTTTTGAACTCAAAGCTTGGAGCTTTAATGGCATTTTTAGTGTTTGTGTTTATGGGTTGTTTTGATGCTTTAGAATTGTTCTTTGGGGTATTTAGAACAGGTCTGGAAGGTTTGGTTTAAATTGGGTTTGATTTGAGGAAGTTATGAATTTTTGTTTGAATCCTGCGAGCTACCGGAATTCCGGATGGGGTTCAGGAATTCCCAGGACCGGAATACCGGTTGTGCAACCGGTCTGCCAGTTGGGGGATTTTCAGGAACCCTAGTTTTTCTCGTTTTTATGTTATTTGGGGTATTCCCATGCTTTTTATTGATAGGGAAACTTTTAGTTTTTAGTTTAAGTCCCCGGGAAGTGATTTAGCGTATCACTTATCTAGTGTTGTGATTTTTATGGTTTAGGAGCCTGTAAACCGCCGTGCAGTTCATTCCACTCAAGTTGACCGGCACACCTGAATTCGGAATTGAGGTAAGATTAGTATAAGAGTATGCATATGTACTACATGTTTAGCGTGCATGTTAGGAAGCCTGTTAGATTACATTAGATATGTATGTTGGCTTCGTACCATCCGACCATATCACATTGGTTAGGCTAGAGTAGGACTAGCAACTGGAGTATGACCAGTATAGCGAGTATAGGCTGATTCTAGGGTTGGTGGTACTGTGCTATTTGACCGTATCACATCAGTTAGGCTAGAGTATGACTAACAGCTGGAGTATGACCAGTGAACCGAGTATAGGCTGATACTGTAACTGTAACACCCTAACTACCTTAGGCGTATTACGTGATTTTTAAACGTACTGTGCAGCTCGTTGCTAATCAACGAGGTTTATGGAAAAACGTGATTAATTAAAATTTTGCTTTTTCATTAAACTTATAAACCATTTTACCAAAAAGTCTCGGGATCCCGATTTATAAAAATATTTACAAACTTTTTAACTATTCACTTTTACATCAAAATGAAAGTCGTCTAACGACAGTTACAAAAATCTCAGCCCTGCTGTCCCGAGGATCGTACGCTCCAGGCCTAACCGCCCCGACATGTACAATCCCATAAGCTCGCTCACGGTCCATCAGCAACTGCCTTGCCTTTACCTACACATGCAACGTAAACTGTGAGTCGACAGACTCAGTAAGAAAAGCATAATAATATCATACATAAAACTGACTGCCGTGTCCAACACGATACTGAGTCCCGCTACTGCCATGTCCAACATGGTGCGAGCACTACCGCCATGTCCAACATGGTGCGAGTTTTGAACGTTCGGGGGACGGCACTATTGACAAGTATCCTCTGATCGGTCGAGCCGGTCATACTCATTCTTGGTCATACTCCGGCTGTACCGACGGGATAGGTCAATAGCATCGAACCACCAACCGGTGTCGGCTGATCGGTCTAACCGGTCATACTCCGGCTGCTGGTCATACTCCAGCCTGTACCGACGTGACAGGGTTGGGTGGTTCGAAGCCTAAATACATATCTAATGTAAACTAACAGGCTTCCTACATGCACGCTAAACATGTAAACTACATATGCATACTGTTATACTAATCTTACTCCGGATTCCGATTTCGAGTGTGTGGGTCAACCCTAGCTGGGCCCCGAAGCCGAACGGCGGATCGGCTCCTAAACCATAAAAACCACAACGCTATAAGTGACACGCTAAATCACTTCCCGGGGACTAAAACTCGAAACTAAAAGTTTCCCTATCGATAAAAAGCATGGCAATACCCCTAAAAACCCAAAAACTAGGAAAACTAGGGTTACGAAAAATCCCCCATCCGAAGTCGGTTGCCCAACCGGAATTCCGGTTCTGAAAAATGCGAACCCCCATCCGAATTCCGGATGCTCAACCGAATTCCGGTTCCTCGCGAGCAACAACCAAAAATTCTCAAATCTTGACCAATTCGAACCCAATTGATCCCAAACTTTCCAGACCTCTTTCATAGGTCCCAAATAACAATTCTAGAGCATCAAACCTACCCAGAAATCCCACATGCAAAATTCACCATTAAAGCTCAAGCTTTGAGTTTCAAACTCAAGCTTGAGCAAAACCAACTAACTAAGCAATCCACTAGCTTAATTCACCTTAAACTAGCATAGACTTACCTCAGAAAACAAACAACAACATCCAGTAATTACACAGAAACTAAACATAGCATTTTCTCACAAAAATCATCAATTTTCACATATAAATTAAAAACTTGAACAACCTAGCTACTCATGCTTCAAATAACTCATTTATCATCAAAAATCATGCTTGAATCAACCTAAATAAACAACAAAACACAGCAGTAACAACATTCCACAATCACATGCATTTACACAACCTTTTCACATGAAATCTCAAGAAAACTAAATAGAAAAAGCAAGACAAGATTTACCTTGAAGAAAATACACTTTGATCTTGCTAAAACACTAGAAATCACCCACAAAAATCCCAGCCTTGAACCCTCCAATCTCAGCCGAAAGAGAGGAAAAGAGAGAGAGAGCTTTTCTAATTTTTTAACTTTTTTTTAAAAATTGGCTAAGTGTAAAAATGAGAGAAAAGGATTTTCAAGCTTAAAGTATCATTTTATTTAAATCTATTTCAGCCAAAAAGATTAATTAGAAACAAACATTTAATTCATTTATTAACTCATATAAGACAAAGTACTAATGGGGCAAAAAGACCATTTTGCCCCTCCACCATAAAATCACATAATTCATACTAACGGGGTATTTTTGGGACATTCTAAATTCCCGGCCATTCCCGACATTCCCAATGTCTAAACCCGTCCCCAAAATACTAACATACTAAGTTGTGATTTCTCGAGCCAAACGCCGCGTTCCAAAATACGGGACACGGAAATGCGAAATATAAAAACTGCTGATGACATAAATATGCATATCTGAATTCCGTAAATAACAATGATAAATTATTTAAATAGCTATAAATAATTTCCTGATTAATCATAAATAACTGCTAATTTCCAAATTAACTAAGCGGGCTTTACAACTATCCCCCCCTTAAAAGGATTTCGTCCCCGAAATCTAACCTGAATAACTCTGGATATTGAGCTCGCATATCTGATTCTAGCTCCCAGGTGGCTTCTTCCACCTTACTGTTTCTCCAGAGAACCTTGACCAACGCTATGGTCTTATTCCGAAGGACTTTATCCTTTCTATCCAGGATCTGCACTGGCTGTTCCTCATAAGACATATCTGACTGAAGCTGAAGGCTCTCATAACTGAGTATATGAGAGGGGTCTGAAACGTATTTTCTCAACATTGAGACATGAAATACGTTGTGCACTGCTGATAAAGCTGGAGGCAATGCTAACCGATATGCCACTTGACCTATCTTCTCGAGAATCTCGAAAGGTCCTGTAAATCTAGGGCATAACTTGCCTCTTTTCCCGAAACGTTTAATCCCCTTCATCGGAGATACTCGCAAAAACACATGGTCCCCTACTCGGAACTCAACATCTCGACGTTTCGGACCGCGTAACTCTTTCCGCTGCTCCGGGAGGCAAGCATTCTAGCTTTAATCTTCTCTATTGCCTCATTGGTCCGCCGAACCGACTCGGACCTAGGTATTTCCTCTCCCTGTCTCATCCCGAGTGGATAGGGGATCTGCACTTCCTACCGTACAACAGTTCATAGGGTGCCATCCCTATCGTACTCTGATAACTGTTGTTATAAGAGAACTCTACTAACGGTAGGTATTTATTCCATGAACCCTCAAAGTCCATAACACAGGCTCTCAACATGTCCTCCAATATCTGAATTGTCCTTTCGGACTGACCATCTGTCTGAGGATGGAATGCTGTACTGAATTTTAGCTTCGTACCCATTGCCCGTTGCAAACTCTGCCAAAATTTGGAGGTGAATTTCGGATCCCTGTCCGAAACAATAGACTTCGGTACCCCGTGAAGTCTCACTATTTCCCTGACGTACAGTTCTGCCAACTGATCCACTGAAAATGTTGTTCTGACCGGCAGAAAATGAGCAGATTTCGTAAATCGGTCCACCACTACCCAGATGGAATCAAACATACCCGTGGTCCTAGGTAACCCGACCACAAAATCCATAGTAATATCCTCCCATTTCCACTCTGGTAGGGTTAGAGGCTGCAACAACCCTGCTGGTCTTTGATGTTCAGCCTTGATCTGCTGACACGTGAGGCATCTCGAAACGAATTCTACCAAATTCTTCTTCATACCGCTCCACCAGAAGTACGGTTTCAAATCTTGGTACATCTTGGTGGTGCCGGGATGCAGAGAATACGGGGTAGAATGAGCCTCCTCAAAGATCTCGTTTCTCAAGTCCACACTGTTCGGGACACAAACCCTGGCTTTATACAAAAGCATCCCACTATCTGACACTGAAAAGTCCTTGGCTTGACCAGCCAATACCTCATCTCGGATCTTCACTAACTCCGGATCTGTCGTCTGAGCAACTTTTATTCTTTCTAACAGATCAGATTGCAGCGTTAAGTTGTGTAGCTGACCTACCACAAACTCAATGCTGGACCTGACCATATCCTCTGCTAGCTGAGGTGAGATCTGAACCATGCTAGCCACTTGCCCGGGACCCTTTCTACTCAGGGCATCGGCCACTACATTGGCTTTTCCGGGATGATAGAGGATCTCGCAATCATAATCCTTCACTAGTTCCAACCAACGCCTCTGTCTCATGTTCAAATCTTTCTGAGTAAAGAAATACTTGAGACTCTTATGGTCGGTGTAGATCTCGCACTTCTCACCATACAAGTAATGCCGCCAAATTTTCAGTGCAAAAACCACTGCGGCCAATTCTAAATCATGAGTCGGGTATCGCTGTTCATAATCCTTTAACTGACGGGAGGCGTAAGCGATAACCCGATCGGCTTGCATCAATACGCACCCCAAACCCTGTTTGGATGCGTCACAATAGACCACGAACTTCTCCTTGTCCGAAGGCAAAGCTAGCACCGGAGCAGTAATCAATCTCTGTTTCAGCTCCTGAAAACTAGCTTCGCATTTATCTGTCCAGATAAATCGCTGATTCTTCTTTGTAAGCTCGGTTAGGGGCATTGAAATTTTGGAGAACCCCTCCACGAACCTACGATAGTACCCAGCTAATCCCAAAAAGCTTCTGATCTCTGTCACTGTCTTCGGTCTCGGCCAATCCCTGACGGATTCAATCTTCCCGGGATCCACCTTGATCCCATCTTTACTCACTATGTGCCCTAGGAAGGACACCTGAGACAACCAGAACTCACATTTCTTGAACTTGGCGTAGAGTCTATGTTCTCGAAGTCGTTGCAGTACCATCTGAAGATGTAACTCATGCTCCTCTTCTGACTGAGAGTACACGAGGATGTCGTCGATAAACACAATTACACAGATATCGAGGAAATCCTTGAATACTCTATTCATCAGGTCCATGAATGCTGCAGGAGCATTGGTTAGTCCGAATGACATAACCAGGAACTCGTAGTGTCCATACCTAGTGCGGAAAGCCGTCTTTGGAATGTCCTCCTCTCGGATCCTCAACTGATGATAACCCGAACGGAGGTCAATCTTAGAAAAGACCGTCTTCCCCTGAAGCTGATCGAACAAGTCATCGATCCTAGGTAATGGATATTTATTCTTCACCGTCAGCTTGTTCAACTCTCTGTAGTCGATGCACATCCTCATCGATCCATCCTTCTTCTTCACGAACAAAACCGGGGCTCCCCAGGGTGACACACTGGGCCGAATGAACCCTATGTCAAGCAACCCCTGGAGCTGAATCTTTAACTCCTTAAGTTCAGCTGGAGCCATCCTATACGGGGCTTTAGAAACCGGATCCACCCCTGGTGCCAAGTCAATCACAAAGTCAATCTCCCGCTGAGGTGGTAGCCCTGGAAGTTCTTCGGGAAAAACGTCCAAAAATTCCCGAACCACGCTGATGTCCTCTGGCCGAATGGTGTCTGGCCGAGTGGTGTCCACCACCACGGCCAGAAACCCTAAGCACCCACCGTGCAATAATTCTCTCGCTGACATAGCCGAGATCACCGGGATCCGAGATCCCTGAACCGAACCCACAAATACGAACGGTTCTTCACTTTCCGGTTGGAAGACCACCATCTTCCTCTTGCAATCAATGCTCGCCGAATATTTAGATAGGAAATCCATTCCTAAAATAATATCAAATTCGACTAAGCTCATCTCTATCAGATCAGCGCTCAACTCTCTACCATCTATCCTGATCGGCATAGACCTAATCCACCTATTGGAGATAACCAATTCTCCGCCAGGTAACAGGGTTCCAAACCCTGACTCATATCTATCAAAGGGTCTACCCAACTTACTAAAGACTCTGGCCGCCACATAAGAACGTGTAGCCCCAGAATCAAACAAAGACCGAATAAAACGAGTCGTTAATAAGAATCGACTGTAACAACCGATGGTGGCATCCGCATCGGCTGCGTGATCGCGAATACCCCGGGCCGGAGTGGGTATCGCTGGAGCTCTCGGTGCCTCTGGCCGAGCCGGGGACATTCCCTCTTGAAGTGCCGGGCATGCCACAATGAAAGCATCCACGCCCCTTGCACTCTCCCCGATGGTGCCTCTTGCGGCTAGGGCACTCGGGATAGGAGAAGCGAGTCTCATTACCACCAGACGACTCCTGCGTTGCGGTTCCCCCGAACCTTTTGTTCGACTCGAGCCGCCGGGCGTGGGTGCCCTCTTCCTCTGATCAATGGCCGAACCATTACTCCCCCTGCTAAATCCTGATGCAGGAGGGGTAGGAGCTCCGCCACCAACCGGAGTACTGGCTGAATCTGACATACATCCCACTGCGCCCTCAGCTCGCAACGCCTTCTCCACCATCTGAGCGTAGGTGGTGCTGTCGTCGGTGGTAATCATCAGGTCATGCCTGATCTTGGGATTCAACCCGTCCAGATACTTCTCCTTTCTGCTGAAGTCGGTCGGCACAATACCCGAGGCTAACCTCGCCAACCGGTCACAACCGAGTTGTATACTCAGTGACACTCATGTTCTCCCGCTGGGTCAGGTGAACGAATTCCTTTCTCTTGGCGCTTCTAACCGCCTCGTTGTAGTACTTCGCGTTGAAAAGTTCCTGGAACCTCTCCCAAGTCATGGTGGTGACATCGTGAATCTGAGACACCATGTCCCACCATACCAGGGCATCCTCCTGGAACTGAAATGTGGCGCACACCACTCTGTCGTTGCCAGTGACACCCATAAAGTTCAAGATTCTGGTGATCACCGTAAGCCACTGCTCGGCTTTCGACACATCTGGACCTCCCAGGAATACCGGAGGTGCTTGCTTCCGGAACCGCTCATATAAAGGTTCCAATCTGTGGGCCGCCACTACCAACTCGGCACGGACGGCGGGGGTGTGCCACCGGAACTACCGGCACCGGAACCGCAGGAGCACCCCGTCGTCTCAACCTACGAATCTCGAGGTCTTGCTCTTCGATCCCGGCTTGCATCTCCGCAAACCGCAACTCCCGGTTCGGGGCTCCCCGATCGGCCGGGGGAGCTCGGGCAGCCCGTGGCGGGTTCTCATCACCCCGAGCCACGAGCCCCGCCTCGGGGACCTCTACCTCGGCCCCTAGCGGTGGGGAAACCGAGCTCCCTCTCCCTGATTCGACCCCACTGAGTTGCCTCGACTCCTGGTAGTCCGCCTGGCGTCCATCTAGTTAGAACCGCCTGCGAAACCAAGAGTTGGCATATCAGGTCGTATTCAAGGCGAGCTTACTAATGCCGCTTAATTTGGAAATTAGAAATGAAACATGCGCCTATTCTACTATCAGGCTACTAACATGCTTCCTAACAGGCCTCTTTTTTATTTTTTTTTTTTTTTTAAGCGAATAAAATAAACTACTAAAGCAATAAAGGCTTACCGAACCGTGAACCGAGCTAGCTGGCGATGATGATTGTACATGTCGTGACGATCTTCGGAAAACAACACAGCGGCTACGATACCAAATTGTAACACCCTAACTACCTTAGGCGTATTACGTGATTTTTAAACGTCTTGTGCGGCTCGTTGCTAATCAACGAGGTTTATGGAAAAACGTGATTAATTAAAATTTTGCTTTTTCATTAAACTTATAAACCATTTTACCAAAAAGTCTCGGGATCCCGATTTATAAAAATATTTACAAACTTTTTAACTATTCACTTTTACATCAAAATGAAAGTCGTCTAACGACAGTTACAAAAATCTCGGCCCTGCTGTCCCGAGGATCGTACGCTCCAGCCTAACCGCCCCGACATGTACAATCCCATAAGCTCGCTCACGGTCCATCAAGAATCGCCTTGCCTTTACCTACACATGCAACGTAAACCGTGAGTCGACGGACTCGCAAGAAAAGCATAATAATATCATACATAAACCGATCGCCGTGTCCAACACGATGCGAGTCCCGCTGCGCCATGTCCAACATGGTGCCGAGCACTACCGCCATGTCCAACATGGTACCGAGTTTTGAACGTTCGGGGGACGGCACTATTGACAAGTATCCTCCGATCGGTCGAACCGGTCATACTCCCATCGGTCATACTCCGGCTGTACCGACGGGATAGGTCAATAGCATCGAACCACCAACCGGTGTCGGCTGATCGGCCTAACCGGTCATACTCCGCCTTGGTCATACTCCGGCTTGTACCGAGCGTGACGGGGTTGGGTGGTTCGAAGCCTAAATACATATCTAATGTAAACTAACGGGCTTCCTACATGCACGCTAAACATGTAAACTACATATGCATACGTTATACTAATCTTACCCGGATTCCGATTTCGGGTGTGCCGTCAACCCGACCGGAACCGAAGCCGAACGGCGGACATCGGCTCCTAAACCATAAAAACCACAACGCTATAAGTGACACGCTAAATCACTTCCCGGGGACTAAAACTCGAAACTAAAAGTTTCCCTATCGATAAAAAGCATGGCAATACCCCTAAAAACCCAAAAACGAGGAAAACTAGGGTTCTGAAAAATCCCCCATCCGGAAGTCCGGTTGCCCAACCGGAATTCCGGTTCGGGAAAATGCGAACCCCCATCCGGAATTCCGGATGCTCAACCGGAATTCCGGTTCCTCGCAGGCAGCAACCAAAAATTCTCAAATCTTGACCAATTCGAACCCAATTGATCCCAAACTTTCCAGACCTCTTTCATAGGTCCCAAATAACAATTCTAGAGCATCAAACCTACCCAGAAATCCCACATGCAAAATTCACCATTAAAGCTCAAGCTTTGAGTTTCAAACTCAAGCTTGAGCAAAACCAACTAACTAAGCAATCCACTAGCTTAATTCACCTTAAACTAGCATAGACTTACCTCAGAAAACAAACAACAACATCCAGTAATTACACAGAAACTAAACATAGCATTTTCTCACAAAAATCATCAATTTTCACATATAAATTAAAAACTTGAACAACCTAGCTACTCATGCTTCAAATAACTCATTTATCATCAAAAATCATGCTTGAATCAACCTAAATAAACAACAAAACACAGCAGTAACAACATTCCACAATCACATGCATTTACACAACCTTTTCACATGAAATCTCAAGAAAACTAAATAGAAAAAGCAAGACAAGATTTACCTTGAAGAAAATACACTTTGATCTTGCTAAAACACTAGAAATCACCCACAAAAATCCCAGCCTTGAACCCTCCAATCTCAGCCGAAAGAGAGGAAAAGAGAGAGAGAGCTTTTCTAATTTTTTAACTTTTTTTTTTAAAAATTGGCTAAGTGTAAAAATGAGAGAAAAGGATTTTCAAGCTTAAAGTATCATTTTATTTAAATCTATTTCAGCCAAAAAGATTAATTAGAAACAAACATTTAATTCATTTATTAACTCATATAAGACAAAGTACTAATGGGGCAAAAAGACCATTTTGCCCCTCCACCATAAAATCACATAATTCATACTAACGGGGTATTTTTGGGACATTCTAAATTCCCGGCCATTCCCGACATTCCCAATGTCTAAACCCGTCCCCAAAATACTAACATACTAAGTTGTGATTTCTACTGAGCCAAACGCCGCGTTCCAAAATACCGGACACCGGAAATGCGAAATATAAAAACTGCTGATGACATAAATATGCATATCTGAATTCCGTAAATAACAATGATAAATTATTTAAATAGCTATAAATAATTTCCTGATTAATCATAAATAACTGCTAATTTCCAAATTAACTAAGCGGGCTTTACAGTAACACATCGGTTAGGCTAGAGTATGACTAGCAGCTGGACTATGACCAGTGAACCGAGTATAGGCTGTTACTTTGTCAATAGTACTGTCGTACGAACGTTCGGGACTCAGTATCGTGTGGGACACGGCAGTTAGGGTTATGGTCAGGGGTATGGGTGTCTGATCATAACCCAGGATTTATGTATGATTATGAATTATGCTTTTCTTATTGAGTCTGTCGACTCACAGTGCTATGTTTATGTGTAGGTAAGGGCAATGCTAAGGCTGAGGAACCGTGAGAGCGAGCCGATGAAGATTGCAGATGTCGGGGCGGTTAGGCCTGGAGCGTACGATCCTCGGGACAACAGTGATTTTGTAATTAGTCGCTAATCGACAAGTATTTTGTATAAGACAGTAAAATTTTGTAAAGCTTTTTGTAAATGGGATCCCACAGTATTTTGTATGAAATATTTTATAAGTTCAATTAAAAAGCAAAAAATTTAATTAATCACGATTTCCATAAACCTCGTTGATCTAAACATCACGTAATACGCTTATGCTAGTTAGGGTGTTACATTTAATCAAATAGAAAATTAATATTTAAGTTGATTTTCATCATGATACTTAAATATTTGAAATTTTTCTTAATATTTAATTAAATAGAAAAATTATATTTCTGTTGAAAATTAATTTTTTAATTTTGGACCAACATAAAATTAGAATTTTTTCATGATTTATTTTATTTTATTTTAGAGCATTTTCGAAAATTGTATTTATTTTTAAATACATTAATTTTTGAAATGCAATATATATATTTATAGAAAATTAAATTTGAGTTGTAAATTAATTTAAATTAATTTTGATACAACTTAAATTGAAAAATTTTCTAAATATTTATTGAAAATTATTACTAAGATGGAAAATAATTCATTTTATTTTTCATATCCATTTAAGTATAATTTTATAAATATTAAATTAAAATTTATATTTATAATTTTATTCTAAATTGAAAATTTTAATTAAATAAATATATATTTTAAAAAATTGATTAAAATAAACTTTAGAAGAAAATACACTTTAAATAATGAGCTTTATTATTAGGACATTCGATCTCCATTGTTAGTGCTACATAGTTCTTGTTTTAGTGAGTAATCTTCCCTAATGGAAGAACGTTCATTAGCAATTTAACGCCGTAGATCTCGAAAGATAAGTATTTTTGTAAGTGTTTTATTTTTAGTATGGATCACCCTAATGGTGGCGACTATTAGTAAGACTTACAAAAGTATGAAACAATAGTGGAAGCTCATAAGATAGAATGGCCTTGACTCTCGCCTAAACGGGACCACGCTGGATTCTTATCTTGATCGAATAAAAGGTTGCAAGAATGTTTAGCATTTTAGATGAGCTGACAACTCTATATAATGGATGGTATCTTTGACTCTCGCCTAAACAGGATCCTGATATCAATTTGTTGGGCACCTTGGAAATGATTTAGGCTTTTATATTTTAGTATTTTCGCTTGTCATTCCTATTTGCTAAATGCTGAATAATTTTTGAAGGGAAATTTAATTATATATGCATACTAATGGGGGAAATTATTTCCCAAAACTTATGCATTTGAAAATTAAAAAAATATGACTACTTTACATGAAACCCAAAAATACCGTTCTCGTTTTTCAAACCTCAACTCTCTCTCTCTCTGCCTCTATCTCTCTCGTTGTTCTCTCATCATCTGACCCTCACCGAGCACCAAATCACCTCTGACCCAGACCACCGACCACCGTGAGGTGCGACTCCAACCCTCTACCACCGAGCTTTGAACGGAGATGTCGAAGGCTCGAATTTTTTTTTTTTTGTGAGATGTGATTTGAAAAAAATCTGGGTTTGGGATTTGATTTCATCGGGCCCGACGCAGCCCGATGCAGGCCCGATACTGGTCCGATGGTATCAAAGGAAAATTCAGGAAGAGAAAAGCCCGATCAGCCCGATGGGGCCCGATTCCTATGTAAAAAAAATTGAATTTGATATGGCCCGATGGGCTCGATGGTGGGCCCGATGCCTGTGTAAAAAAATAGAATTTGATATTTCCCGATGGGTCCAATGGTGGCCCCGATGGAGGCCGGATGCTTGTGTAAAAAAATAAAATTTTATATGGTCCGATGGGGCCGATAGTGGGCCCGATGGTGGGCCCGATGCGTGTGTAAAAAAATAGAATTTGATATGGTCCGATGGGTGTGATAATGGGCCTGATGGCTCGACAGTGTAGTGAAATAAAAAGAGAAAAGAAGAGAGAGGGGGTGATGTGAAAAGGGGGTATTTTAGGAATATTATAAAATGTGTCATATTCTACAAATATAGAATATTATGAGTTTAGGGAAAAAAATTTAAGTATATGTAAGCATAAAAAATCAAATTTCCCTTTTTGAATTGTGTGTGAATTTATATTGAACCATGTTATTTTCTGTTATTAATTGTAGTTCAAATTTCAAACCTTTATTATTGGTCTAACTTGGCTTGTTGTTTTAATGGGAAAAATCCCTAATGGATTGTCATCCATTAGACAAACATAATAGCGTTAGATCTCGATAGATAAATATTTGTAAATGCAACATCTAGCTGTTCATCAATAGATGACACCTTAGACTAGTATTTACAATATGAAACAATGAAGAAGTTTATTAAAATAAGAATAACTTTGAGTCTCGCTAATCAGGACATCGTTGGATTCTTGTTTTTAATCGAAATTATCCTTTATTTTTCCTCTTAGCTTATTCATTTGCATTTAATGTTGTAACACCCTAACTAGCATAGGCGTGTTGACGTGAATTTAAACGTACTGTGCAGCTCGTTGCTAATCAACGAGGTTAATGAAAAACGTGATTAATTAAAATTTTCTTATGTAATTAAATACTTATAATATAGCATACAAAATACTTCGGGATCCCATTTAGAAAATACTTTTCAAAAAGTTTGCTACTCAATACAAAATATTTGTCGCCCAGCGACTAACTACAAAAGCCCTGAAGTCCCGAGCATCGTACGCTCCAGGCCTAACCGCCCCGCATGTACAATCTTCATCTGCTCGTCCTCACGGTTCTTGAGCTTTGGCCTTGCCCTTACCTACACATAAACATAGCACTGTGAGTCGACGGACTTAGTAAGAGAAGCATAAATCATAAACATACATAAATCTCGGGTTATGATCAGACGCCCATACCCCTGACCACAACCCTAATCCCCTTGTCCCACACGGTACTGAGTTTGGAACGTTCGTACGACGGTACTTTTGACATAGTAACAGCCTATACTCGGTACGCTAGTCATACTCTAGCCGTACCGATGTTTTACAGTATCAGCCTATACTCGGTATGTAAGACATACTCTGAGCATACCGATGTGATACGGTCAAATAGTACATTACCATCGACCATAATATCAGCCTATACTTGGTACGCTAGTCATACTCTAGCCGTACCGATGTGATACTGTCGGATGGTACGAAGCCAACATACATATCTAATGTAATCTAACGGGCTTTCTAACATGCACGCTAAACATGTAAATACATATGCATACTGTTATAATAATCTTCCTAGATTCCGAATTCAGGTATGCCGGTCCACCTGAGTGGAACAATCTCCTCGGTGAATTACAGGCTCCTAAATCATAATAATCACAACACTGATAAGTGACACGCTAAATCACTTCCCGGGGACTTAAACTTAAAACTAGAAATTTCCCTATCGATAAATAGCATGAAAATACCCTAAATAACACAAAAATGGGAAGAACTAGTGTAAAGACCGCTTAGTTTAATTAGGAAATTGGCAGTTAATCATGTTTAATTATGAAAATTATTTATAGCTATTTAAATAATTATTTATACTACTATTATTATTGAATTCTGAGATGCATTTTATGTCATTTAGTAGTTTTCATAATTTTGCATTTCCGGTGCCCGGTAACATGGAACTCGGTGTTTCGCTCAGTAAAATCACAACTTAGTATGTTAGTAGATTGGGACGATTTATTAGACATTGGGAATGTCGGGAATGGTCGGGAATTTAGAATTTCCCAAAATTACCCCTTTAGTGTTATTTGAGTGATTTTAGTGTGGAAGGGCAAATTGGTCATTTTGCCCCATTACTGTTTTGTCCTTTAGTGGACTTAATAATTGAGAAATATGTGTTTTATTTTATTAAGTGTTGGCTGAAATGTAAGGGAAATAAATATTAATTTTTTTGTTTAATTCTTTTGTTTATTCAAAATTCCAAAGTTAGAAAAATGAAAGCCTTTTCTCTCAAAATTCTCTCTCTATTTTCGGCCCTTGGAGCAGCTGGGTTTTGCTCCTCTTTCCTTGTGGATTCAAGATTTGTGTGTGTTTAATCCAAGCTAGGTTAGCTCCTCATCGTTTCTTCTTAAAGTTTCTTAAATTTTGATGAAAATGGTGTAATGCATGCTTGATAAATTGATGTTGTTGCTGCTGTGATTTCGTTGTTATTTTCTGAGATTTAAACATGTTTATTTGAGGTTAATTAAGCTACTTGTGGTGCTTGATAGTTAGGTTGTTTAAAGTTACGAGTTTTCTATGCAAAAGCTATGGTTTTTCAAAGTGAAATTGAGATTTTGGTGGCTGTGATTATTGCATGAGCTTGTATTTGTTTTCTGCAGCTTTAGTATGCATGTTTAGGTAGTTTTAATCTTGTTTTGATGCTTGTAGGTGAGCTTTAGCCAAGTTTGAGTTTGAAACTCAAAGCTTGGAGCTCACATGGCACTTTTTGATTCTGTGAATTCTGGGTGGTTTTGTTGCTTTAGAAATGTTCTATAAGATGTTTAGAACAGGTCTGGAAGTTTTGGGATTGTTTGGATTTGATTTGGTTGAGTTATGAATTTTGGAATTTCTGCCTGCAAGGAACCAAAATTCCGGTTGTGCATCCGTAATTCCGGATGGGTTTTGAAAATTCCCAGAACCGGAACTCCGGTTGGACAACCGGTCCGCCGGTTGGGTGATTTTCAGAAACCCTAGATTTCCTCGTTTTTATGTTATTTGGGGTATTGCCATGCTTTTTATCGATAGGGAAACTTTTAGTTCGTAGTTTAAGTCCTCGGGAAGTGATTTAGCGTATCACTTATAGTGTTGTGATTTTTATGGTTTAGGAGAATGTAATCCGCCGCGCAGATAGTTCCAGTCAGGTTGACCGGGACACCTGAATTCGGAATTGAGGTAAGATTAGTATAACAGTATGCCTATATAGATTACATGGTTAGCGTGCATGTTAGGAAGCCTGTTAGATTACATTAGATATGTCTGTTGGCTTTGAACCATCTGACTGTGTCACATCGGTACAGGCTAGAGTATGACTAGCAGCTGGAGTATGACCAGTTTGACCGAGTATAGGCTGACACTGTATCACATCGGCACAGGCTAGAGTATGACTAGCAGCTGGAGTATGACCAGTGTGCCGAGTATAGGCTGATACTTAGGTTGGTGGTTCCGTACTATTTGACGTATCACATCGGTACAAGCTAGAGTATGACTAGCAGCTGGAGTATGACCAGTTCGACCGAGTATAGGCTGATACTTGTCAATAGTACCGTCCCTATGAACGTTCAGGACTCAGTATCGTGTTAGACACGACAGTTAGGGTTATGGTCAGGGGTATGGGCGTCTGATCATGACCGGGATTTATGTATGAGTATTATTATGCTTTTCTTACTAAGTCTGTCGACTCACAGTGCTATGTTTATGTGTAGGTAAGGGCAAGGCTAAGGTTGATGGACCGTGAGCGAGTCGGTGAAGATTGTACATGTCGGGGCGGTTAGGCCTGGAGCGTACGATCATCGGGACAACGAGGCTATTTTTGTAATTAGTCGCTATTCGACAAGTATTTTGTATAGACAGTAAACTTTTGTAAATGGTTTTGTAATCGGGATCCCGAGTATTTTGTATAAATATTTTACAAGTTTAATTAAAAAGCAAAAATTTTAATTAATCACATTTTCCATAAACCTCGTTGATTAGCAACGAGCTGCACAATATGTTTAAAAATCACGTAATACGCCTATGCTAGTTAGGGTGTTACAATTTGGTATCAGAGCCGCCAGGTTGTCATCCGAAGATCGTCACGACATGTTCAATCATCATCAGCAGTTAGCTCGTTCTACGGTTCAGTAAGCTTTTATTGCTTTAGTAGTTTATTTAATTTTTATGAAATAAGAAATGCCTGATAGGAAGCATGTTAGTAGCCTGATAGTAGAATAGGCGCATGTTTCGTTTTTAATTTCCAAATTAAGCGGCATTAGTAAGCTCTCCTTGAACATGACCTGATATGCCAACTCTTGGTTTTGCAGGCGGTTCCGACTAGATGGACGCCAGGCGGACTACCAGGAGTCAGGGCAATTCAGTAAGGTCGAATCAGGGACAGGGAGCTCAGTTTCCCCCGCAAGCTAGGGGTCGAGGTAGAGGTCCCAGGGGCAGGGCTCGTGGTCGGGGTGAAGAGAACCCGCCACAGGCTGCCCAGGTTGCCCAAGCCGATCAGGGAGTCCAGAATTGGGAGGTTAGGTTTGGGATTATTTGGATTTGATTTGGTTGAGTTATGAATTTTTGAATTTCTGCCTGCGAGGAACCGGAATTCCGTTTGTGCATCCGGAATTCCGGATGGGTTTTCAAAATTCCCAGAACCGGAATTCCGGTTGGACAACCGGTCTGCCGGTTTGGCGATTTTCAGAAACCCTTGATTTCCTCGTTTTTATGTTATTTGGGGTATTGCCATGCTTTTTATCGATAGGGAAACTTTTAGTTCGTAGTTTAAGTCCCCGGGAAGTGATTTAGCGTCTCACTTATAGTGTTGTGATTTTTATGGTTTAGGAGCCTGTAATCCGCCGCGCCGATAGTTCCAGTCAGGTTGACCGGCACACTTGAATTCAGAATTGAGGTAAGATTAGTATAACAGTATGCATATATAGATTACATGTTTAGCGTGCATGTTAGGAAGCCTGTTAGATTACATTAGATATGTATGTTGGCTTCGAACCATCCGACTGTGTCACATCGGTACAGGCTAGAGTATGACTAGCAGTTGGAGTATGACCAGTGTGACCGAGTATAGGTTGACACTGTATCACATCGGCACAGGCTAGAGTATGACTAGCAGCTGGAGTATGACCAGTGTGCCGAGTATAGGCTGATACTTAGGTTGGTGGTTCCGTACTATTTGACGTATCACATCGGTACAGGCTAGAGTATGACTAGCAGCTGGAGTATGATAAGTTGGACCGAGTATAGGCTGATACTGTAACACATTGGTACAGGCTGGAGTATGACCAGCAGCTGGAGTATGACCAGTTCGACCAAGTATAGGCTGTTACTTGTCAATAGTACCGTCCCTATGAACGTTCAGGACTCAGCATCGTGTTGGACACGACAGTTAGGGTTATGGTCAGGGGTATGGGCGTCTGATCATGACCGGGATTTATGTATGAGTATTATTATGCTTTTATTACTGAGTCTGTCGACTCACAGTTCTATGTTTATGTGTAGGTAAGGGCAAGGCTAAGGTTGATGGACCGTGAGCGAGCCGGTGAAGATTGTACATGTCGGGGCGGTTAGGCCTGGAGCGTACGATCATCGGGACAGCGAGGCTATTTTTGTAATTAGTCGCTAGGCGACAAGTATTTTGTATAGACAGTAAACTTTTGTAAATGGTTTTGTAATCGGGATCTCGAGTATTTTGTATAAATATTTTACAAGTTTAATTAAAAAGAAAAATTTTTAATTAATCACGTTTTCCATAAACCTCGTTGATTAGCAACGAGCTGCACAGTATGTTTAAAAATAACGTAATACGCCTATGCTAGTTAGGGTGTTACAACAAGTGTCCCCAAATTTTCCACAACCGGTAGACCGGTTCCCTAACAGGAATTCCAGTTCTGGTAAAAATTCCTGGAAGCCAACCGGTAGACCGGTTCCTATTGGCCTCCCTCAACCGGAATTCCGGTTCAGTGCAAGAATTTTTCAAAATTTCATTTCTCAATCAATTCAACTCCAAACCAAGCCACACTTTCTAGACTTGTTCTAAACACCCTAGAGAACATATTCAAGGCAATAAAACATTCACCCATACACAGAATCAAAATTTGCCATTAATGAGCCAAGCTTGAGTTCAAAACTCAAAAGCTTGCTCAACCAACAAAACAACAACCAATTCATGCATAGATCAACATAATAACTCATAATTAAACCTCTGTAAACAACATCTAACAACTTCAGCAACTAAAAACTCAATTCACCATTAAAGCTCCAAGTTTTGAGTTCAAAACTCAAACTTGGCTAAATCTAACTAATTAACTAACAAAATCTGCTTGAATCTACTTAAACAAACATGAATTAACTACTGAATCAACCAACAAACATCAACAACAACAGCAGCAACTAAAATCCCACAACATGCAAAAATTACTTTTTCTTACAACTCAAGAAATCAAGAACAAGTTACAAAAAGCTTACCAAGAATTTGAGCTTACTAAAACCTTGAGAAAACAGCTTGAATTACAAAGAAAAACCCCAAATCCTTGCTGCTCAAAGAGGGCTGAAAGAGAGAGAGCTAGAGAGAAAATGGTTTTTGCTTCTTTTCTTTTATTTTTTTTTTCCAATTTTGTAAAATGAATGATAAAAAAGTTTTACTTACTTACTTCAGCCGAAACTAATTAATCAAAGTCAATAACAATTCATTTACTTGGTCCACATAAAGACAAAACACTAAAAAGGCAAAAAGACCAAAATGCCCTTGCCCACACAAAACCAATTTAAAGGGTAAAAAGGGTATTATGGGAATTCTAAATTCCCGACCACTCCCGACATTCTCAATGTCTAACTAAACCGTCCCGCTATACTAAAAAAATACTAGATTGTAGTTCTACTGAGCCATACACCGCGTTCCATGTTGCCGGGCACCGAAAATGCAAAATTATGAAATTTCACTATATGACATAAAAATACATTATGAATTCAAATAAATAAACATAAATAATTATTTAAATATCCATAAATAATTTTCATAATTAAATCCTAATTATCTGCTAATTTCCAAATTTAAACTAAGCGGTCTGTACAAATGTCATTCTATTTTCTCTTAAGAAATTGAATGGCACATATGATTATATTCCAGACATTCTATCCCGAAATGATATAAATCTTTAATTTTAGAAATCTCCTACTTATATATGCTTACTTTAGGCAAATTAGACTTGGAGTTAGATTAGTAGTGGTGGTCCAAGCTAGAAGAATACTCATGTATATTTGGTATAAATTTAAGGCTTTGACTTTAAATTTTAGATTCCAAATAGAATTTTTTTACTTTTATTTCTAGAATGCAATACAGTTCAACTTTCACAAGTGTTTCATATCCATTTTCTGTCAATGGATTCAAGCTGTATGTTAAAGTATGGAATATGAGTTTAGTATTCTGTGACAAAAATCCACTTAGATTCTAAGAACTCTTTGATGTAACTAAACCTAAGTCATCAAGACCACAACCACATTCGAGTATCTATGGCATTTGTATCTTGTTTATAGTGGTTTTGACAAGATCATTCTCTATAAAGAGTCAATATGCCTATATCCACTTGAAAGTAGAATCATCTCGCATATGGATGTACTTTTAGGGGTGTATATGAGTTTTTCGTTATATTCTTAAGATGATCACTCTAGATTTTACCTTATGCAAAAGAAATTTGAAATGTTTGAAAAATTTCAGGAATTTCTAGCAATGGTGAAAAACCATTAAGGTAAGTGGTTAAAGATCCTGCGAACTGATAGGGGTGGAGAAATATTTGGACGATATGCAGTTCAAAGATCATTAAGTTGATTTTTTGATTATATCCAAACTTACCTCCCCAGAAATTCTATTTGCATATTGATGATAGTATAAGGTCTATGAATATGATTAGTTACTAATCGTTTCCTAAGTCCTTCTAAGGAAGTATCCTAGTGATAGGAAAATTTCAGAATGATGGAATGGTTGTGTACTTAGTGTAAACCATTACTAGATTCATGGATGACCTAATCCTAATCTTAAGAAAAGCTAGAACTGTTAACCATGGTTTGCATGTTTGTTAGCTATTCTAAGTGATTAGGGGTGGAACATCCCATAGTCATTAGATAAGAAAGTGTTTGTTTAAATAAATACTACTTTTCTAAGAAAATGACTAAGTTTGAAAAATAAAGTAGCAAAATAGAGGAGATAATTTTTTCTTGATTCAAAGTGTTCTATCATCTTATTCTGCATAAGATGATCCCACTGCCTTTGTTGTCTTAACACAACCGAAGAGGTCAATACCATTTATGTTCTTAGACAAAAGTCACGGTACCTTGTCGTAGTGGGAGAGTTTCAAGGAACTCACCCTGTTATGACTTGGAAGACACTTGTGATGAAAATCCATTGTTAGTTTAAACGAGTAATGGATTGTCAGAATAAGAAATTAGAAGAAAAGCCAAGAAAACTATGGTTAAAACCATTCATATGGAACAACCAAAAGTTTTCTATTACAAGGATAAGAAAGGAAATTTTCGTTCGTAAGTCTATTCAATGGACTTAACAAAACTTCCTGTTCCTAGTATTATAGGTTTGAGCTTATCTAAAACTATGGCTTGTGGTATACCTGATAATTTACTTACTCTAGTGCAAGCAACTTACTTTAGTAAGATGCTGAAGCATTTTCTTTTCTAGTGGCTAAATCTATAGAAGCTTTTCGACTTCGAGATATAGATTTTATTTAACTAAGGAAAAGTTTCAACTATTCCGGAAAAGATAAAGCCATGAAAGAATTCCTTGAATCAACAGTAAGAGGTCTCAGATATGCTTTAGTATGCCTTAGACCAAACACCTGTTGTTGAGTTGAAGTAATGAGTAGGTATCAGATTAATCCAGGAAAGGAACATTGGAAGACAATCAAGTAAATCTTAAGATTTAGAAGAGGAACTATATGTTAGTCGATAAGGTCTATTTAATACTCTTAGACTACACCAAATCAGATTTCTAGACTTGTATTAGTGCTAGAAAGTCTGCTGATGAGATGGTGATTACTCTAGGGGTGGAGTAGTGATTTTGGAGAAGTGTAAAAACCTATCTGAAGTCTCTAAGTCTACCAGAGAGACTGAATGTTAAAGTTGCAAGAAAGATACTTATTCAGTCTAAGGAAAGTTCTATACATTTTTGGCATTGTTCAAACATTTATTAACTACTAGTGTTACTTCCTGACTAACGCAAAAGTAGTTGCTAAAAAGTAAAGAATCCAGTATCCCGAGAGGAGTAGACATATAGAAAGGAATTTCACAATATCAAGAATTTTGTGATTAAGGAAATGTAAGGGTGGAGAAAAGGTTGTATTAAAAAACAATCTGTCAGATCCTATTACGGAGAGTATACTACATACTACAGTTGATTTGGTTATCAAGGTGTTGAGATTATTTGAAATGCACTTTTTGTTTTATATTAGTACAAGTGGGAGTTTGTTGGGTTTTGTGCCCTAAATAAAACAACTTCAATATAATCATATTTACTAGTTAATAAAGATCAGAAATCACATTTTAAGATCCATTGTTCACATGATTATTTCATGATTGTTTAATGTAATTCTATTAGGTCAAGAACATATGTATTTGTACATGATTGTTTAATGTATAAATTCTATCGGATGTATGGAGTATACATTGGAAGGGACCGATATTGAACTTTGATTAGATATGATAAATTTACCGTAATATCTATTCAATTCAATATCACCTAGTTGATCCTAGATAAAATGATCTTAATCCTGACATGGTTAGGTTCGATCTCAAGAGTATTATACATGTTCTTTGATTTGTTTGTTAAGCCTACTTTTTGGTCAGGGTGATACGTACATTTTGGGAACATCGATATGGAATCTATAGCTTCTATAGGTATTTAGAAGTGAAACGATGATTTCCTTTGAGATTGCCAAATAGAGATAAATGATAGAGCGCTCATTTTAGTGACTATATTAGTTCACTATAATATAATTTATAGGTGGCCAAATGTTTTAAGGATAAAATACATTGAAAGACTGTAACGGTAATTTTATCCCTATCCAATGTAGATCATCTATAGAGGATCATTGATTATTGGGATTATAACAATGGATAATTAATAGCGTATCTATATCGTGGAACATATAGAGCGTTCTATGAAACTAATAGTGCCATTCCAAGTTCTATGAGTGGATGCAATGAGGAATTAATAAGTTAGTGAATTTACTTTGTAAATTCTAGGTTTGCTTATTGGAAGCTCGGTCATATAGGCCCATGGTCCCCATACTAGTTGAGACCATAGTGCTTGTAAGACTCAGTTAATTGATTTTAATTAAGCAATTATAATTCTAAAATTAGACTATGTCTAGTTTATGAATTTTTCACTAAGCAAGGGCTTAAATGTAGAGAAAAAGAGATTCTAGGGTTTATTTGTTAATTAAGATACTTTGATTAGTCTAATTAATAAATATGTTAAATGATAATATTATTTAATAATTAATTTTTAGTTATTAAATAATTAGAATTGGCACTTAAGTGGTTAAATTGGAAAGTTAGTGTTTTTTTTGAGAAAATTAGATGGAAAAATGACAAAATGGCAAAATTGCAAAGTGGGGCCCATTATCCATTCCTTGGTCGGCCACTTAGTGTAGATTTTACAATTTAATTTTTTTCATTATTTTAATGCCAAATAAATCTAACCTAACCCTAAGTGGTTTCCTATAAATAGGTAGTGATGGCTTAAGGGAAAAGATGATGATACATCACATTCCTTCAGTAAAATTTTGAGCCTCCTTCCTATAGCATAGCCGAACCATATTCTCTTCCTATTCTCTTCATACTTTCATACCTTGAGTCATAGATTGAGTGCCCCCACACATCAAGTGGTATCTCAATCATAGTGTGTAAGACTGAGAAGAATCCAATCAACAAGAAGGAGAATCGGGAACAAGAAGGAGAGAAAGAGATCCAGGTTCAGATCTTGATAATGCTCTACTACAGAAAGGAATAGGGCTAGAGATCTGAACGGAAGAAGTTTATATTTCGCTGCAATTAATGTAAGGTTTCTTAAACTTTATATGTGTTTATTTCATTGTTTTAGAAATTCATATTAGGATGTTTAACAACATACATAGTAGTAAATCTAGATCTTGATAAAATAATTCCAACATAAATAGGCAATGGAAAGTCCCAAACAGAAACAGTGGTCAGCCGGCATGGATTCAGAAATGGATTCCATGAAAAAGAATAAAGTTTGGTAATATGTAGACGCACCTGATGACTATCGTCCAATTAGATGTAAGTGGGTCTACAAGAAGAAAAGAGGTGCTGGACGTGAAGTTGAAACATTTAAAGCTAGATTGGTCGCTAAGGGTTACACCCAATGAGAAGGCCTGGACTATGAGGAAACTTTTAGTCCGATCGCCATGCTCAAATCCATCCGAATTCTTCTCTCAATAGCAGCCGGTCTCGATTATGAAATTTGGCAAATGGATGTTAAGAACGCCTTCCTTAACGAAATTCTTGAAGAAACCATCTATATGGAGCAACCAGAAGGCTATGTTCTTCCAAGGCAAGAAAAGAAAGTTTGCAAACTCAATAGGTCCATTTATAGACTTAAGCAAGCTTCTAGCTCTTGGAATAAGAGGTTTGATGAAATAATCAAGACCTACGGCTTTAACCAAAATGAAGATGAACCTTGTGTTTACCAACTCAAGGATAATCAAGTGGTAGTATTCTTGGTCCTTTATGTTGACGACATTTTGATCATTGGTAACAATATCAAGAAAATGACTGACATCAAGGAATGGCTTTACACTCAATTCGAAATGAAGGATTTGGGTGAAGCTACTTATGTTCTTGGTATTCATATTATCAGAAACCAAAAGAACATATTCCTTGCTCTCTCTCAAATAGCTTACATAGATAATGTTTTAGAGAGATTCTCAATGGCAAACACCAAAGGGGCGCAAATTCCTTCTAGATTTGGTATCCGTCTATCTAAGGAACAGTGTCCCACTGATCCTCATGAGATAGAGGACATGAGAAGGGTTTCTTATGCTTCAGCAGTTGGGAGTCTAATGTATGCAATGTTATGGACTAGACCTGAGATTTGCTATGCACTAGGAATTGTGAGCAAGTGTCAGACAAATCCAGGAGAGGAACATTGGAATGCAGTTAAGCATAGTCTCAAGTACTTGAAAAGTACAAGGCAATTCGTGTTAGTCTACAAGAGTGGTGCTTTGAATCCCGTAGGCTATACCGATTCAGATTTTCAAGCTTGTCTTGATGATAGAAAATCTACATCTGGGATGGTGTTTACTCTTGGTGGTGGAGCAGTGGTTTGGAGAAGTGCCAAACAAACCAGAACGTTAGACTCTACCATGGAGGCCGAATACATAGTTGTCGTGGAGGCTGCTAAAGAACTTGTCTGGCTTTAAAAGTTCTTCACAAGACTTGGTGTTGTTCCTGGAATGGAAAAACCACTGGTTTTACTTTGTGATAACACAGGAGCCATAGCCAACAGTAAAGAGCATCGAAGCCACAAGAGAAGCAAACACATGGAGAGAAAATATAACATCATCAAAGAATATGTGGCAAGAGGGGATGTACTAGTGGAGAAAGTGAACACTAAAGACAACTCAACTGATCCATTCACCAAAGTTTTGGCTGGAACTACATTTGAAAAACACAGACTGAATTTAGGATTAATTGAAATGTACTTATTGTTTTATGTTAGTGCAAGTGGGAGTTTGTTGGGCTTTGTGCCCTAAATAAAACTCTATTTCAATGTAATCTTTTCCATTCAATTATCAATAAAGAAACAAAATTATTTTTATTACTTATTTAGTATATCATTTGGTTTAGCTGATCATTTATATGTTTATTTGATTTATAAATTTATCTAAATCCTTATCACATTGATATTCTGGTTTATTGTGTCGTCAACACACTGGAAAGTAATCAAGGTTATGTGATTAAATGTATTCCTTGATTTATCAGTACACAGGGTTTAATTGATATGATTATCTACAACATAGTTTACTTGCACCTTGGATAAAAGCTATGTCCTTTCCATGGCATTGTTTAAAGTAAAGCTTGGGTTGGGTGCATGGAGTATGCATTGGAAGGGACCGATATTGAACTTGGATTAGATATGATAAATTTACCGTAAAATCTATTCAATTCAATATCACCTAGTTGATCCTCGATCAAATGATCTTAAGCCTCACATGGTTAGGTTCGATCTCAAGAGTGTTATTTGTGTTCTTTGATTTGTTAGTTAATCCTACCTTTTGGTCTGGGTGATACGTACTGTATAGACCGCTTAGTTTAAATTTGGAATTTAGCAGATAATTAGGGTTTAAGTATGAAAATTATTTATTGATATTAAAATAATCATTTATGATGATTTCTTTGAATTCAGAATGCATTTTATATGTCATATTTAGAAATTTCATATTTTTGCATTTTCAGTGCCCGGCAACATTGGAACGCAGTGTATGCCTCAGCAGAATCACATCTTAGTATTTTATTATAGCGGGGCAATTTAGTTGGACATTGGGAATGTCGAGATTGGTCGAAAATTTAGAATTTCCCAAAATACCCTTAGTACCCCTTTTATGTTATTTTAATGTGGAGGGGCAAAATGGTCATTTTACCTCATTTGTATTTTGTCCTTTAATGGACTTAGTTGCATTTTTATTTTTCGACTTTTATTAACTATTTTTATGCTGAAATTAATTCAAGTAAAAACATGTTATTTCATCATTTTTTCAAAAAACAAAGAAAAGGAAAAATTGCATTTTCACTCCTCTCTCTCTCTCATTTTCGAGCCACTTAGTACCAGCTAGGGTTCTGGTTTTTGCTGCTTCAAATCAGTGTTTTGCATCCATTTTAAGTTCAATCCAAGCTAAGGTGACCCTTGTGTAACTTTCTTGCTAGTTTCCTTGAGTTTTAAGAAAGAAAATTTTGCACGCTTGGTGATTTTGATGTTGTGGTTGCTGTATGTGTTTGTTGTTGTTTTCTTAGGCTTTATTATGTTCAGATGAATGGATTAGAACAAGTTGTGATGGTTGTTAGTGGATTTTATTCAAGTTTGGAGTTTTAAACTCAAACTTTGGTTTTTATGGTGAAATGTTGTTTAGCTTGTTGTTCTTGCTACTGTGATTAAATGATGTTTTCTATATTTATATTATGATTATTTGAAGTGATTTAAGCCAGTTTTAAGGGCTAATTAGTTGGATGAGCAAGCTTGGAGTTTTTGAACTCACGCTTGCTCATCAATGGTGATTTTTGTATTTGTGCATGAAGCTTTATTTTGTTGCTTTAGAAATGTTCATTGGGGTCTAATTAGCAGGTCTGGAAAGTTTGAATTTGTTTCGGGTTGATTTGGTCGAGATATGAATTTTTTTGGTGTTTCTTGCACTGAACCGGAATTCCAGTTCAGAGAGGCCTGTAGGAACCTGAATTCCGGTTGGCTTCCAGGAATTTTTCCCAGAACCGAAATTTTGGTTGGGGAACCGGTCTACCGGTTGGGGAAAATTTTGGAACCCTAGTTTTTCCCATTTTTGTGTTATTTGGGGTATTGCCATGTGTTGCTCCAGAATTCGCCCAAAATACGTGGACCAGTCGAGAAGGGACACGTGGATCAGATAACTTATAAACATTTGCTAAGTCTCTATGCGCCACAAGGAAGCGCTGTTGGCATAGGTCCCGGAGGAGGCACCCGGAGTACAAGGTACTCCGGGAAGCTTGCATAGCGTGAAGGCTCTCCGGGATGTGTCAGGCCTCTCCCGAGCAATCAAGCCGCATTTAATGCTGCATGGGAGGAAGCGTGTTGAGACTGTAACACGCAATAAAGTCTGACGGCACAACCCCCGAACAGCAGCGCTACAGTAATGATCATTTAAGTCTAGCGACGGCTACTCTGCGTAGAGTCACGTCAATCACAAGGCAAAAAGGACATTCTGCATAATAACCCTACAGCACCTAGGGATTTGACCATGCATCACCCATGGTATATTCATTGGAAATGCCCAACTTTATGGATACTTACAGATACATGTGTAAGAACAATTCTAGGGATTACCCCACCAAAACACTATAAATACCCCCTCAAAGCTCATTTAATGGGGTCGAGAATCTTGGTTTGCAATAGAGCAAGAAGAGAAAATACTCACCAAGAACATTCTCTGTATTTAAGAGAAAGACATTCTCTCAAGTGTGGAATCTGTATTAAATACATCCATTAATAATAGAGACTCGTGGACTAAGGCTCATTAACGCCCCAACCACGTAAAAAATCTTCATCTCACTTTCTTACAGCTCTTTATTATAATCATATTTTAACAGTTGTCGAAAATCTCGGTCAACATTTTGGTGCTTTCATTGAGAGCTGAGGAAAGCTGCTACATAACAAGCATTTGACTTCACAACAATGGTGGAGACGAGAAGTACACGTCATCCTCGCCCTCTAGAAGACGCTCAAGATCCCAATGTGGAAGATGTAGCCTCAAGAGCAGCAGAGGAGTCCGAGGAAGAAGAAGAAGAGATAGTTCCCGACGAGAACTACGAGGAACACCTCGACGAGTATGCCTATGACGGAGGAAGCTACTGGGAGTTGGTGCTCCTTAGAAAAAAAGCTATCGATCATGAAGCTGAGATCGAAGCTCAGAAAGCGCAAAATCAAAAAATGCAGGAAGTGATGCTAGCCATGCAGAAAGCCATGGAGGCAGCTAGTATTCACGTGCATCCCAAGGCGATGGCAGCTGGGCTCGACGGGGAGCCAGCGACGTCTTCGCCTAACTCCCAGCAGCAAAGACCTAGGGAACCTAGCCCTATAAGGCACCCTGCTGAGGAAAACCAAACAAAAAACCCTACTTCTACCCCTGGGCGAAAGAAAAAGGTGCAGGATCCGCGAAGGGTCCGCTCAGATTTCCCTAAAGGGAAAGGTCCGTAGAGGGGCAAGCCCCAAAGAGGGAGTCTTGGCCCTCAGGATCGAGGGGACCGGAAAAGAGTTTCCGTGCACCAGGAACCAGGGGGTAGAGGAAGAAGAGGACAGAGATGTCCTCCCATTGATCTGAGAAATCAAATCAATGGGAATCAAGGTGACCTCCGGGATCACCTTGACCAAAAAAGATACAGGCCCGTGGTCTCCTCGGGCACTGTAAACGAAGGGATTATGGGGGAACTTGCCATACTTCGAAAAGATATTGCTCGAGTCTCCCGGAGGCAGAAGGGAGACGACTCCGACTCGGACAGTGAGGATCGGGAGCCTTGTGCCAAACATATCCTGGAGGCGGAGCTCCCTAAAAACTTCAAAATGCCCGAAATGGCGGCATATACTGGGAACTCCGACCCCAGTGATCACTTGTCACGGTTCAACCGTGTCATGACAGTCATGCGGGTCAGCAATGACGCCAAATGCTTGTGCTTCCCCCTCACTCTGAGCGGGTCAGCAGAGGAATGGTTCAAAAAATTGGAACCAGGATCGGTGGGTTGCTGGAACAAACTCCAAACCAACTTCCGGAGACAATTTGTTGGCCGCGGGAAGGTCAACTTGGAGGTTAGTGCCTTGACCAACATCAAGCAACTGCCCACCGAGACCTTGAAGAATTACATCAAGAGGTTCCGAGAGGAAGCCTCGAAGACCAAGAAGGTCGACGACGGACAACAGCTTGCGCTTCTCCAAGCAGGAATCCGCACTGGGACTCCCTTCTGGAACGAGTTGCAGCAAGAAGGCGGCGCTAGCCTTCGGGACTTCCGAAGCGAGTCCAAAAATATATTAACCTCGAAGAAGCCCGGATCGTGGCTTACGGAGGCTACTATCCCACGGGATAGCCGGGATACATGCCGGGAGTGTCGCCCTCGGGTGCGTCCCGACCGCAACTCCACCGGTAAGTGGCATACGGTTCTCCGCTACTCCGGATACAGCCAGGGTCAAGCTTTGGCACCGGCATCTTCCCATTACGGCAACCCGTCCGGGGTGAATGGACGAACTCCTTCACAGGCTGCCCCGACTGCTAGCTTAACAGGCCCTACCCAGGGGTCGAGGAGCAAAAGGTCCTCCAAGGGCAGCACCCGAACGGGAGAGAAGCGCCAAAAGAAGGGGTACACACCCCAATATACTCAGTACACAGAGCTCACGGACTCTCAGGAACGTGTATATTTTGCCACTAGGCAAAATACGCACTACCGGAGGCCCCAGCCGTTGTACAAAGATAGCTCCCGGAGAGATCCGAGTAAAAGATGCGAGTACCACAACGACATTGGTCATAGCACCAATGAGTGTAAAAATCTCAAAGACGAGATTGAAAATTTGATCCGTTTGGGCCACCTCTATGAGTGGATCAAAAATAGGTTGCCCCACCTTAATCCAGGGCAGGTGGCCGGGGGTATGCCTCCGGGAACGCCAGGGGGTACAGCAGGAGTATTGCCTCCAGCTGCTCCCGCAGGTGACACCCAGCATATACCCGGACTACCGCCCCGGCCTAATGGACGGGTAGCCATGATCTCCGGAGGTCCCCATATTGGAGGAAACACTCGCAAGGAGCAAAAAAGATATGCCGAGGCCGCAAGACACTGTGAGGTGTGGGAGGTTACTCAACTCCCGGCTCAAAGGCCTCGGCTAATGGACCAGCCCATAACGTTCACGGAAGAAGACGCCAGGGCGGTGCGTTTTCCTCACCACGACCCGCTGGTCATAGAGACCCCCATCGCAAATAAAGTGGTGGCTAGGGTCCTGATTGACAACGGGAGTTCCGTGAACTTGCTCTTTAAAGAAGCCTTCATTGCGATAGGGTTGACCGACCGGGACCTCTCGCCTAGTGGGTCACAGCTCACAGGGTTTAACGGGACGACGCTAATCCCAATGGGAAAAGTCAGGCTCCCAGTTACCCTGTGCCCGGATACCCCCCAGAGCACATTTAAGTATTGCACCTTCGTGGTGGTAGACTCTCCAACAGCCTACAACGCAATCCTAGGCCGACCGGCCCTCGTCGACTTTGGTGCAATTACTTCAATCCGACATCTATGCCTAAAATTCCCTGCCCAGGAAGCCGGAGTCGGAACGGTGAGGGGAAATCAGGGAGAGGCCAGGCAATGTTACAATGTTGCCACCCACTTACCAGTACTCATGGTCCGGGGGCCCCCTGAGATAGAGAAGGCTGAAGAGGATGAGTTGGATCCTCGCATAGGGTCCGAAAGGGTCGTGGAACCAATGGAGGACGTCGAAGAAATACCAGTGGGCGACGACGACTCCACCAAAGTACTCCGGATAGGGAAGAGCCTGGATCCGGAGGAAAAAGACAAAATAATAAAAACACTGAAGGGCGCCATCGACATCTTTGCATGGCGCCAAGAAGACATGACCGGCATCAGCCCTCATGTCATCACCCATGTACTCAATGTCAACCCGGACATGCCCCCTATACAGCAAAAGAGACGCCCGCTCGACTCGGTGAAAGCCGAGGCCTTAGAGAAAGAGGTGGACAAACTCTTGTCCAATGGCATGATCCGCGACGTGTATTATCCGGAATGGCTGGCCAATCCGGTCCTGGTGCCCAAGCCGGACGGGACTTGGCGGGTTTGTATAGATTTCACAGATCTAAACAAAGCCTGCCCAAAGGACTGCTTTCCGCTGCCCAGGATCGACCAGATGGTAGACGCCACGTCCGGATTTAAGCTGCTGTCTTTCATGGATGCCTATGCTGGGTACAACCAAATAAAAATGCATACGGCAGACCAGGAGTGCACTAGCTTCAGGACCGATAAGGGGGTATACTGTTACCTAGTCATGCCTTTCGGACTGAAAAACGCCAGAGCAACCTATCAAAGAATGGTTAACCGGATGTTTAAAAGCCTCCAGGGACGAAACATGGAGGTATATGTAGACGACATGCTCGTCAAATCCAAAGCATGCAACAGCCATGCAAGCGACTTAGAAGAATGTTTCGAAGTCGTCCGGAGATACGGCATGAAGCTCAATCCGAAAAAATGCACCTTCGGGGTCAAGTCGGGAAAATTCCTGGGCTTCATAGTCAGCCAAAGGGGGATCGAAGCGAACCCGGAGAAAATCCAAGCTCTCCTGGACATGCCATCCCCCAAGAAACATAAGGACGTGCAGAGCCTGACCGGAAAGGTAGCCGCACTGAGCCGCTTTATCTCACGATCCACGGACAAGTGCATACCCTTCTTCAATATACTGAAGAAATGCCAAAAGTTCGAATGGTCAGATGAATGCGAGGAGGCATTCAAAAGGTTAAAAGACCACATGGCCAAACCTCCTATCCTATCAAAACCCGTCCTTGGAGAAGACTTGTTCCTTTACTTGGCCGTCTCCGAGCATGCGGTCAGCGCTGCACTGGTCCGGGAGGAAGAAAAAATTCAGCACCCCGTGTACTATGTTAGTAAGCGCATGGTAGGGGCCGAGACAAGGTACACGGTCATTGAAAAATTAGTATTCTGCCTCCTGATGGCATCAAGGAAGTTGAGACCGTACTTCCAAGCTCATCCGATCAGAGTCCTCACCAATCATCCGCTCCGGAAAGTTCTCCAAAAACCTGAAGCATCCGGAAGACTCCTCAAGTGGGCGATGGAGCTAAGTCAATTCGACTTACAGTATGTACCCCGGATTTCCATAAAAGGCCAGGCCTTGGCAGACTTCATCACCGAATGCAATGAAGCCGAGGCAACAGCCAATACACCGGAACCACCAGTCCCCACTTGGAGAGTATTTGTAGACGGAGCTTCTAATGAGAACGGTTCAGGAGCCGGAGTGGCTATGATATCACCTACTGGATTGCGGCTCCAGGCGGCACTCTGATTCAACTTCACAGCTTCGAATAATGAAGCCGAATATGAGGCCCTGATAGCAGGACTAAAATTGGCTAAAGCTGTAGGAGCCAAGAGAGTGGAAATCTACAGTGACTCTCAACTGGTTGTAAACCAGGTCTCCGGAGAATACCAAACTCGCGGCGAACGGATGGCCGCGTACGTAGCAATAGTCCGAGAACTGCTCCACGAGTTCACGGACTATAAAATAGAAAGAATCCCCCGAGAGAAGAACGCTCATGCGGACTGTCTGGCTAAGTTAGCCTCGGACAGTGAAATCGAAGAACTGGGGGTAGTACCAGTGGAACGCTTGGCAGAGCCGAGCATCAAAATAAAAGAGACCACACTAACGGTTGGGCAAGAACCCAGCTGGATGGTCCCCATCATAAAGTACATAACCACAGGTGAGTTGCCCCAAGAGAGGGCACTGTCTCGAAAGATTCAGTATCAAGCTCATCGTTATGTAATGATGGACCAAATTCTCTACCGGAGAGGACTCAACATGCCTTATTTAAGGTGTGTATCGGACCCTGAAGCTAGACAAATCATGCTGGAGGTCCATGAAGGGTTCTGTGGAGATCATACGGGAGGACCCAGCCTCTCAAAGAAAATATTGAGGCAAGGGTACTTCTGGCCAACAATGAAAAAAGATTGTATAGACTATGTCCAAAAGTGTGACTCGTGCCAAAGGTACGCGAACATACCGAGAGCTCCTCCAAATGAGATCACTTTGATGACCAGCCCATGGCCCTTCGCGGTCTGGGAATAGATCTCATCGGGTCTCTACCTACGGGAAAAGGAGGGGTAAAGTATGCAATAGTAGCAGTGGACTACTTCACCAAATGGACAGAGGCTGAGCCTATGAAGACAATAACTGCTAAGAAGGCATTGGACTTTGTTATCAAAAACACAGTGTGTCGATATGGCTTGCCTCACAAAATAGTCTCAGACAATGGAAAGCAATTTGATTGCGAGGAATTTACTGACTTTTGCAACCGACACGGAGTGGTAAAAAGCTTCTCCACGGTAGCCCGGCCTCAAACAAACGGCCAGGCGGAAGCAGTCAATAAAATCCTAAAGGTCACCTTGAAAAAGAAGCTACTGGCCTGTCTGAAGAATTGCCAAGGGTATTGTGGGCCTACCGGACGACCCCCAGAACCACAACCGGTCACTCGCCGTTCTCAATGGCGTACGGTTGTGAAGCAATGGTCCCGGTGGAAACATTATTCCCATCCCACAGGAGGACGACTTATGATCCGGCCACCAATCAGGCACTGCTCCAAGAGGCTTTGGATCAAGTCGAAGAACTCCGGGATGAGTCTCAAATACGGATGGCTGCTTATCAAAAGAAGGTGACCAAATATTTTAACTCCAAGGTTAAAACTAGAAAATTCGCTATTGGGGATATGGTCCTAAGAAGGGTTTTTCCAGCCACCCAAGAACCCGGAGTGGGGGTACTTGGACCAAATTGGGAAGGACCATATGAAATCGAGGACGAAATCGGTTCTGGCACTTACAAACTGAAAAGAATGGACGGAACTACTGTCCCAAGAGCCTGGAATGCCGATCACCTCAGAAAATATTACCAGTAGCGAATTAAACTTAGATTTTGTTCAAAGGGTTTGTACCGTCCAAATGTATACCTCCTCTATATTAAATAAAACTGAGTGCCTTAAAAACAAAGTTTCTATGCCACTCAGGGGGGTACTAGGGTATACCGCACGGACAAACAAAAACAAACTAAGTAAAATATCCTGACCCAAAGGGCAGGTCAAAAAGTATGCACAAAAATAAAAAGCATAAGTATAAAAACCCTGAGCCAAAGGACAGGTTAAAATATATAAGTGTGACAAATAAAGATCGCATATATAAAAAAAATATCCTAGCCCAAAGGGCAGGTCATATACATATAAATGGCCCGGGGACAGGCCTTAAAATATAATTGTCTCCCCTTCAAATGAAAGCTGCCACCTATATGTAAATTGTTCTAAGGCAGCAGCAAATATGTACAAACAAAAAGAAAGTTATAAAAGAAATGGGTAGAAACTGGGTCAATAATACGGCAGCTCAGTCAGCCCGCGGAGGAAGACGAGGTCCAATCCGTGCCTCAAGCGCGGCATCAAGCTTCTTCTTCTTTTCCCGAAATCTGGCAATCATCTCCTCGGGTTTGGGATAAAAAGTAAGCTTAATACTCTGATCATTGGTTGCCCAAGCCATATAGACACCATCATCAAAGCGCTTCGGGCACCGGGCGCAGGAAACAGGAGAAAGGAGCTCGGCCCTCTTGGCCTTCCTGGTGGATTGTTCTTTGAAGTCCCTAAGCTCCTTCAACTCCGCAGCTAGAGCGGCCTTGGATTCAATGTCCGATTGGTGAGTCTCTTCTAAAGATCTCACCTTGGCGACCATTTCATCCAAAGCCTCCCTGGCCTCCCGGAGATCTCGCCTGGCCTTCTCAGAAGCCTCGGTTTGGGCCCTTAGTTCCTCCTGTGATGGGCCTCCATCCTGTCTCTCCGCTGAGCCTCGTCCCGGATCATGGCCTCCGCCTGAGCCTCCCTCCGTTTGGCCTCCTCTTCCTTGGCCTTGGCCGCTGCCTCCTGGCGCTCGGTAGCCTCCTGGTAGATCTGCCTCTCCGCTGTGAGGTCCTGGAGGACCTTCCTGACGTCATTCATGTCCCCAAAATCGGACAGAGTGAAGCCATGTTTTATGATGTTCTTGGAGAGGCGGCCAGCCTCAGCCGCAAGCTGAGCCATAACAAAGTATAAGAAAAAATTTCTCAAAAGAGGAAAACAAAATACAAACAACAAAAGGAAACGCAAAAATTGCAAAGTACTTACCACCGTGAGAGAATGGCTGAGGTCCTGGACCTGGAAGATGGAGTTCAGGGAAGCGCAAGTGGCAAACCGCTTGGGCGCGCAACGTGTGAGCTGAGAAGCGAACTCGCTGGTCATCTCCGCGGCAAAGGGAGCCAAGGTAGGCCCTAGGAGGGGACGGAACCAGTCCGATAAGGGGTCCAGATTAAGGTTCCACGGATCCTGGAATTCCGGGTGGTTGATGCTCGCCTCAACCTCAGCTCGCAGAATCCTCCTAAGGGCCTCCACTTCGGATACCCCCGGGAGTACTCATCCATAGCATAGTTGTGTTTGGCTATGCGAAGCTCCTGCCTCACCTCATCCCCTGGAATTGGGGTAAGCTCGATGTGGGGAGGAGCAGGATTTTCCTCCATCGGGGAGACCCCGCCGTCTAGGCCATGGGCAGGAGTGTCGGCCCTCCGAGGCCTCTTCGGCTCGTCCTGGGCAACCATCTTGCCCTTACGCTTGCGAATCAGAGCCGCTTCAGGCTCCTCCTCGTCCTCCTCTGCTACCTCCGGAAGGGCTTGAGGCTCTCCTGCACCCTCAACGGCTTCCTCCGAGAAGTCCCACCTTTTCCCTTGGCCTTCTCCCGGAAGCACCTCCTCGTCATCCACTAAGTCAATAGTGTCAGGGGGAGCGCTGGAAGAAACCTTCAAGGAAGGGGCTGGGGGAGAAGAGGTGAAGGCCGGAGGAGCCACGGGAGTATGAACCCCGGCAAGCTGTTCCAGGATGGCATCCATGGAGATACCTGTTTCAAAAGATAAGCAAGTGTTAGAAGTCCGTGAGGAACCGCTTATACAAGATACAGCAAATAAGCTACTCCTACCCGAACTTCCTAATTCGGCCCTAGCAAAGTCCTTTACTTTAATGCTGGCGGCATCATCTCCAAGATAACTGTCCGAGGGCCGAAACCAGCTGGACGTTATGTAAGCTGATGGACCTAAGGGAATAGGTTCCGAGGGGCCGGAGCCCATCCGGGACCGACCTAGGTAATCTCCTAACTTCGTAAAATAAAATTCCTTCAAACGATCCCCCCACCGGGTCAACGGCATCTTGAATCTACAAAGACGCTCGTCGAACCCTACGGGCCTATGACTGGTGTATTCATCAACGGAAGGAACATAACAAATTATCAAGGGAGACTTACCGCCGGCACCGGAAGTGCTAGCACCGGGAGCACCCGAGTTTGGTTCCAGGGCTGAAGGCTGTGGCCGGGAAGTCTGCTTCTCGGAAGAATCTTCAAGACGAAGGGGCCTCCCGGCGGGACGATCCCCAATCTCTTCTTGAAGTATCTTGTCAAAAAATTTAGCTTCGGACTTCCCGCCAATGTCTTGGCTCCTTCGCACCACCGGACTCCCCACGCGAAGCCCTCTCCCAGAGGCAGCCTGGGCCTTAGAGTACGCCTTCTCCTGGGCCTTCCGGTAGAGATAATCTTGGTACTTCTTCTCTGCCGTAGCAATGAGCTCATCCCGGAAGGCCTTCTCCGCAACCGGCGCCCTCACATTGGGGCAGATGACCCGTGAGAGGTTGGAGTCATCCACGGATTGGTGAGAAAGGATAAGTTTGGCCTTCCTACAATTCTCCGTGGTGACTAGGCCCCCGACATCAAGATCGGCGTGGTCATAGGAGGCGAAGGCTTGGGCCCTTCGAAGAAAAGCTTGAGTGGGAAGCGTCCGCTGGTAAGGTGGGATCCGCACCCACTCCGTGAGAAGCTCCGGGTGGTCCACGGCCCTGAACCCGGACGAAAAGAAAAAGCGGTGGCGGTACTCCTTAACGTGAGTCTGCCTATTATACGGAACCACCCCCTCGTTAGCAGGGTGGATCCGGAACCCATAAAAACCATCCTTAAGTTTGTCCCCTTTCTTGGGGACGGATACAAGTTCATAAAAGTATAAAATTTCCGCCGGGCTGGGAGACCCCCAGCCACGGGCGGTGTAAAAAATAAATAAGCCTGAAAGCAGGCGGTAAGCTTGAGGAATAAGTTGGTATGGCGCAAGGCCGACAAATACAAGGAAATTAACAAAGTAATCTTGGAGCGGGAGCATGGCACCGGCCATCAGATGGGTCTGACTCCAAGCCCCGAAGCCGTCATAGTTATGGTTAGGCGTCTCCGAGTCACGAGGAGGCCGGTGAAAGGTCCCTGAGGTGGAGGGTTTGATCCCAGCAACATTAATAATGTTCTCCAGCTGGTGAGGACAAGTCAGGGTGGATCGAAGCTCGGCCGCTTCCCAACCAGTCGCGCGGGATTTATACCCCTCCTGGGCAACGGGTCCCAGAGAAACCTCCTCCAGCGTGGCCATACTTTTTCCTTTCTTCTTCGAAGATTTTGAGCCAGAAGCAGACATTTTGTGTTCTGAGAAAAACAAAAAAAGGAAAAAGAAAATTCCAGCAGTTAGGTCCCATACCAAACCCTAAATCATGAAAAAGGGAGTGGGGGTCCCCTAACCGCTGGAAAGAGGCCCCCTCCGGACACGTGTCCCACGAGAACTCCTAGAGAGAATCCCTGAACAAGTGTCGGGTGCAGTGAAACCGCAGAAGGTGATTTTGCAAAAAGAAAAAAAAGAGAGAGAAAAACCATCCTATGCCCTAAGCAACTGTTAAACGAAAAATGCATGGCTCTCTCCAAACAAAGCTGTATGATTACAACAGAGGCATGGTAATGGT
Source organism: Cannabis sativa (assembly GCF_029168945.1). NCBI lineage: Eukaryota > Viridiplantae > Streptophyta > Magnoliopsida > Rosales > Cannabaceae > Cannabis > Cannabis sativa. Next base: position 37,866,596 of record NC_083606.1, on the reverse strand, counting down.
GAATCTAAAACTAACGCAGTAAACATAAAGCAGAACTCGAAGGACTTAAACACTCACACACCCAAAAGTTTCTAAGTACGAACCCAGAAAATGAACGAAGTAAATACAAGCATGATATTAAAGGATGCAAGAAACTTACAGTAGATCGTTGAGCTGGGGGTACTGAATGTGGTTGAGTGAAAGTTGAGAAGAACTGGTGAAGTCGAACACTGGAAGACTGAAAGAAGTGTTTAAGTATTAAGACAGTTCGTGCTACTTCGAGGAATTTTCTCTCTGGGAAATTCGAGCAGAAATGGCAAAGAATGGAAAGTAACCGAAATGAAGGAAAAGTGGTGGCTTTTATAGGCAAAAATGCATGAGGAACAGGTGTCATCACCTACCAATCGCACGGTGGGGGAGACGCACGATTCGAATTCCCGAAAATCAACGGATCAGATCAATCTACCATTAAGGCGGTGGAAACGTTTGAGTATCCGTCTGACACCATTAATGCGCCGCATCAATCATGGGGCGTGAAACGAATCGACCTCTGCAAAAGCGAATCGCTGCATTTAATGCCATTATCAGACGCACCTCCACGCGCCCCAAGTTCGTATCAGAAGACCGAGGAGGCGGCTGGAGACATTCCTGCAAAAAGCAAATCGCTGCATTAAATGACATCATTAAATTTGCCCCCACGCGCTCGAGGCTTGAGCTAGGGAAACGAGGAGTCGACCGGAGACACTTGAACAAGCCTTGGTTTATTTTTACTAAGTAAACAAGGCTTGGGGGTAAATGTTGCTCCAGAATTCGCCCAAAATACGTGGACCAGTCGAGAAGGGACACGTGGATCAGATAACTTATAAACATTTGCTAAGTCTCTATGCGCCACAAGGAAGCGCTGTTGGCATAGGTCCCGGAGGAGGCACCCGGAGTACAAGGTACTCCGGGAAGCTTGCATAGCGTGAAGGCTCTCCGGGATGTGTCAGGCCTCTCCCGAGCAATCAAGTCGCATTTAATGCTGCATGGGAGGAAGCGTGTTGAGACTGTAACACGCAATAAAGTCTGACGGCACAACCCCCGAACAACAGCGCTACAGTAATGATCATTTAAGTCTAGCGACGGCTACTCTGCGTAGAGTCACGTCAATCACAAGGCAAAAAGGACATTCTGCATAATAACCCTACAGCACCTAGGGATTTGACCATGCATCACCCATGGTATATTCATTGGAAATGCCCAACTTTATGGATACTTACAGATACATGTGTAAGAACAATTCTAGGGATTACCCCACCAAGACACTATAAATACCCCCTCAAAGCTCATTTAATGGGGTCGAGAATCTTGGTTTGCAATAGAGCAAGAAGAGAAAATACTCACCAAGAACATTCTCTGTATTTAAGAGAAAGACATACTCTCAAGTGTGGAATCTGTATTAAATACATCCATTAATAATAGAGACTCGTGGACTAAGGCTCATTAACGCCCCAACCACGTAAAAAATCTTCATCTCACTTTCTTACAACTCTTTATTATAATCATATTTTAACAGTTGTCGAAAATCTCGAGTCCACGTAAAAAACCTTCATCTCACTTTCTTACAGCTCTTTATTATAATCATATTTTAACAGTTGCCGAAAATCTCGGTCAACACCATTCTATTCATCGATAGGGAAAATTTTAGTTTCAAGTTTAAGTCCCCGGGACGTGATTTAGCGTATCGCTTATCAGTGTTGTGATTGATGTGATTTAGGAGCCTGTAGTTCACCGAGCAGATTATTCCACTCAGGTTGACCGGCACACCTTAATTCGGAATCGAGGTAAGATTAGTATAATAGTATGCATATGTATTTACATGTTTAGCGTGCATGTTAGGAAGCCTGTTAGATTACATTAGATATGTATGTTGGCTTTTGTACTATCTGACAGTATCACATCGGTATGGTATGAGTATGAATGACATACCGAGTATAGGCTGATACAATAACACATCGGTACGGCTAGAGTATGACTAGCGTGTTGAAAATTATTTTACCAGGATCTTAGATCTACTCACAAGTATGTTGATTAACACCCTAAATATGAACTTCTAAAACGATTAAAAATTAAACACATATAAAGTATGAGAAACCTTACATTAGGTGCAGCGGAATAAAATGTCTCCTTCCGTTCAGATCTCTAACCCTTGTATCCTTTCTGTCGCAGAGTATTATCAAGATCTGAACCTGGATCTCTTTCTGTCCTTTCTTTAGTGTTGAATCTCCTTCTTGTTGAATGTCTTTCTTCACGATCTTCCTCACAATGATTGAGGTATCACTTCCTGTGTGTGGGCACTACTCTATCACTAAGAGATTCGAAATTATTCAAGGAAGAAGAGGGTATAGGTGGTGGCTGGGTTAGAGAGAGAAGGCTCATGTTTTTCTCTAAAGGAAATAAGATGTGAAAGTGTTTAGTATTTATTTCCTGAAGCCTTCACTATCTATTTATAGCATTCCACATAGGGTTAGGTTTGAATTATTTGGCATTAAAATAATGAAAATATCAGATGATAATGCCTATAAAAGTGGCCGGCCATGAAATTATGGATTTGGGCCTCACTTTTTGCAATTTTGCAGTTTTATCATTTCTGCATCTCATTTTCTCAAAAACGCCAATTTTCAAATTCAACCATTTAAATGCCAATTCTAACTATTTAATAACTATATATGATTATTAAATAATATTGTCATTTATCATATTTATTAATTGAACCATACAAAGTATCTTAATTAACAAATATGCCCTAAAAACTCTTTCTTTACAATTTCGCCCTTACTTAGTGAAAAATTCACAAATAGACATAGTCTAATTTGAGAATTATAATTGGTTAATCAAAATCAATTAAATGAGTCTTACAAGTAATATTGTCTCAACTAGTGGGGGGACCATGGGTCTATATAACCGAGCTTCCAAAAAGCAGATCAAGAATTTATAACCTAAATTCACTGACTTACTAATTCTTCGTTGAATCCACGCATAGAACTTAGAATTGCACTCTCAGTATATAGAACGCTCAATATGTTCCACCATATAGACACGTCGTTAGTTATCCATTGTTATAATCCTAATTTGATCAATGATCCTCTATATGAATGATCTACACTGTAAAGGGATTAGATTACCGTAACACCCTACAATGTATTTTATCCTTAAAAAACTTAACCCCGTATAAATGATATTTCAATTATGTGAAATGAGTACTCCACCATTTATTTTCATTTGGTCAAGCTCGAAGGAAATCAACCTTTACTTACTATTTGCCAGATAGAAGCTATAGATTCCATATTTATGTTAGCGCTCCCACTCAATTGCACTACCGTGTTCCCAAAATGTACGTATCACCCTGACCCAAAAGTAAGCTTAACTAACAAATCAAAGAACACGAATAACACTCTTGAGATTGAGCCTAATCATATCACGATTTAGATCATTTGATCTAGGATCAACTAGGCGATATTGACTTGAATATATATTACGGTAAGTTTAATTAAATCTATGTCAAAGTTCAATATCGGTCCCTTCCGATGCATACTCCATGCACCCAACCTGAGCTTTACTTTAACCAATGCTCTGGAAAGAACATAGCATTTCTCCAAATGCAAGTAAACTCTGTTGTAGATTATCATATCAGTAAAACCCTATGTCTGATAAATCTAGGAAACTTTATTCACATAGTCATGTTTACTTTCCAAAGTGTTGACAACACAATAAACAGGATCAAGTATGTGAAAAGTGTTTCAGATGAATTTATAAATCAAATAGACAAGCAATTGATAACATGAACCAAAACATACACAAATGAATGAAAAATACTTCTGTTTCTTTATTGATGTTGAATAAAATGGATTACATTGAAATGGAGCTTTATTTAGGGCATAAAACCCAACATAGTATTGTCGTACGAACGTTTGAGACTCAGTACTGTGTGGGACACGGGTATTATGGTTATGGTCAGGGGTATGGGCGTCTGATCATAATCCAGGATATATGTATGTTATATGATTTATGCTTTTATTACTGAGTCTGTCGACTCATAGTGCTATGTTTATGTGTAGGTAAGGGCAAGGCTAAGGCCGAGGAACCGTGAGGACGAGCAGATGAAGATTGTACATGTCAGAGCGATTAGGCCTGGAGCATACGATCCTCGGGACATCAGGGATTTAGTTGTTAGTCGTTGGGCGACAAATATTTGGTAAATGACTAGTAAACTTTTGTAAAGTATTTTGTAAACGGGATCCCAACATTTTTTGTATGTAATATTATAAGTTTTAATTAAATAAGCAAATTTTAATTAATCACGTTTTTCATTAACCTCTTAGATTAGCAACGAGATGCACAGCAAGTTTAAAAATCACGTTAACACGCCTAGGCTAGTTAGGGTGTTACACGTACATTTTGGGAAAATGGTAGTACAATTCATTGGGAGCGCTAATCATAGATATGGAATCTATAGCTTCTATCTAGACATAGAAGTGAAACGATGATTTCCTTCGAGCTTGGCTAAACAGAGATAAATGGTTGAATACTCATTTTAGTGATTATATTAGTTCACTGAAATATCATTTATAGGTGGCTAAGTGTTTTAAGGATAAAATACATTGAAGGGTGTAACGGTAAATTAATCCCTATGCAATGTAGATCATCTATAGAGGATCATTGATTATTGGGATTATAACAATGGATAATTAATAGCGTATTTATATCGTGGAACATAAAGAGCGTTCTATGTAACTGAGAGTGGAATTCCAAGTTCTATGGTGGATGCAATAACGAATTAATAAGTTAGTGAATTTACTTCGTAAATTCTAGATCTGCTTATTGGAAGCTCGGTTATGTAGGCCCATGTCCCCATACTAGTTGAGACTAACTGCTTATTAGACTCAGTTAATTGATTTTAGTTAATCAATTATAATTCTAAAATTAGACTATCTCTAGTTTATGAATGTTTCACTAAGATATGGTTGATTGTGAAGAAATAGTATTTTGGGGTTTACTTGTTAATTAAGAGACTTTATGGAGTCTAATTAATAAACATTATAAATGACAATTTTATTTGATAATTATTTTAATTATTCAATAAATAATTTTGGCATTTATAGGGTTGAAAGTGCGAAAAGTGGTATTTGTAAAAAATAGATAAAATAGTTGAGAAAAATGACAAAAACTAAACTAGGGTAGGGCCCACTATGTGGCTGGCCACTAGATGGGTTTTTCACTGTATTTTTATCAATTTTTTTTCCTAATAAGTCAACCCTAAACCTAGTGGAAAATAGTATAAAAGGAAGGCTATGGTTTGAGGTAAAAACCTAGTTTTCTCTCTAGGTTCATGAGACCTCTTCCTTCTTCTTCTTCTTGTATTTCAAAATACTATAGCCTCTCTTAACAAAAAATTTCAAGCCTTAGTGATTGAGTGCATGCCCAGACATATCAACTAAGTCCTCAATCATAGAGTGTAAGACTATGAAGAATCCAAACACAAAGAAGGAGTTTCGGGCTCAGATCTTGGTGATACTCTACTAACAGAAAGGATAAAAGGGTTAGTGATCTGAGTGGAAGGAGTCATTTAATTCTGCTGCAACCAACGTAAAGTTTCTCATACCTTTTATGTGTTTATTTTATATCGTTTTAGAAGTTCATGTTTAAGATGTTAAAAACATACTTGTTAGGAAATCTAGATATTGGTAAAATCTATTCCAACATTTTGTTCCTCACCTCACTTATTGAAGCAGCGAGTTGCTAGTTTAACAAGTTTACTCATCATTCAAAAACATCCTAGGAGTAGCTGTCCAGAGATTTTCAGAAACCATTCCTGTAACACCCTAACTACCTTAGGCGTATTACGTGATTTTTAAACGTACTGTGCAGCTCGTTGCTAATCAACGAGGTTTATGGAAAAACGTGATTAATTAAAATTTTGCTTTTTGATTAAACTTGTAAAACATATTCTAAAAGTCTCGGGATCCCGATTATAAAAATATTTACAAAAAGTTTCACTGTTTAACTATTACATCAAAATAAAAGTCGTCTAACGACAGTTACAAAAAATCTCAGCCTTGCTGTCCCGAGGATCGTACGTTCCAGGCCTAACCGCCCCGACATGTACAATCTCATAAGCTCGTTCACGGTCCATCAGCCACAGCCTTGCCTTTACCTACACATGAACATAAACTGTGAGTCGACAGACTCAGTAAGAAAAGCATAATAATATCATACATAACTAACTGCCGTGTCCAACACGATACTGAGTCCCGCTACTGCCATGTCCAACATGGTACTGAGCTACTACTGCCATGTCCAACATGGTACAGAGTTTTGAACGTTCAGGGGACGGTACTATTGACAAGTATCCTCCTGATCGGTCGAACCGGTCATACTCCGGCTGCTGGTCATACTCCAGCCTGTACCGACGGGATAGGTCAATAGCACTGAACCACCAACCAAGTGTCGGCTGATCGGTCCGAACCGGTCATACTCCGCCGCTTGGTCATACTCCGGCACTGTACCGACGTGACAGGGTTGGATGGTTCGAAGCCTAAATACATGACTAATGTAATCTAGCAGGCTTCCTACATGCACGCTAAACATGTAATCTACATATGCATACTGTTATACTAATCTTACCTGGATTCCGATTTCACGTGTGCCGGTCAACCTGACTGGAACTGAAGCTGAGCGGCGGATTACTGGCTCCTAAACCATAAAAATCACAACGCTATAAGTGACACGCTAAATCACTTCCCAGGGACTAAAACTTGGAACTAAAAGTTTCCCTATCGATAAAAAGCATGGCAATACCCCTAAAAACTTAAAAACGAGGAAAACTAGGGTTCGGAAAAATTCCCCAACCGGCAGACCGGTTGCCCAACCGGAATTCCGGTTCTGGGAATTTCTGAACCCTCATCCGGAATTCCGGATGCACAACTGGAATTTCGGTTCCTCGCAGGCAGCAACTTCAAAAATTCATAACTCGACCAATTCAACCCCAATTGGTCCCAAACTTTCCAGACCTGTTCTAAACTATCCCTAGAACAAATCCAAAGCCTCAAAACCACCCAGAAAGCACATACACAAAAATCACCATTGGAGCTCAAGCTTTGAGTTCCAAACTCAAACTTGAGAAAATCCACCTAACATGCATCCAAACCTATTTAATTCTACTCAAATAAGCATAATATCACCTCTGCAAACTAATAGAAACAACAGCAACATCACAGAACAGATTCACAATATTTTCCTTCCAAAAACCACATTTTTACATAGAAAACTCAAAGCTTGAACAACCTAACTAATCATCCTTCAAGCAACTCAATTAACATCAATTAAACATGCTTTGAACCTCAGAAAATAACAACTAAACACAGCCATAATAACAGCCACAAAAACATGCATGCATCATCACTTTTTACACATTTTTTTCAAGAAATTAAAGAGGGAAAGACAAGAACCAACCTAGCTTGCAATGGACCTTAAGAGATGATGAATTAACAAGCCAAATTCAAAGGAGAAATCCCCCTCCTTGCTGCTCAAAGCTTGGCCGAAAATGGAAGGGAAAGAAAGAGAGAGTTTCTTTTGAAATTTCTAATTTTTTTACTAAGTGTTGAAAAATGAAGGAAATTAAAAGAGTAAAGCCACTTAACCCAAAACCATTTCAGCCAACAATTAACAATTAAAATAAACATTTATTCCAATTAATAACTCACATAAGACAAAACATTAATGGGGCAAAAAGACCATTTTGCCCCTCCACCATAAAATCACATAAATCATACTAAAGGGGTATTTTTGGGAAACTCTAAATTCCCGGCCATTCCCGACATTCCCAATGTCTAAAACCCGTCCCCAAAATTACTAACATACTAAGTTGTGATTTCTACTGAGCCAAACGCCGAGTTCCAAAATACCGGACACCGGAAATGCGAAATATAAAAACTACTGATGACATAATCATGCATTTCTGAATTCCATAAATAACAGTAATAAATTATTTAAATAGCTATAAATAATTTCATAATTAAACATAAACAACTGCTAATTTCCAAATTCACTAAGCGGGCTTTACGATTCCAGGCTGCTAGGGATAGGCGACCCGAAGTGGCTTTACTAAACAATATAAATCAGTAGCCTGGCGAGACACTTAAGGCGTACTTAAGTCGTTTTAGCATGGCTATGGCTAGGGTTAGGAATTTGGATGACAGCACTCAACTCACATCCCTTCAGGTAGGAATCTCTACTGATCCATTAATCGCAGGGGGCGATTTGTGGGATGACTAACGAGAACGTCCAGTGAGAAGCGTCACTGAGTTCAACGAAAGGGCTTAGGTTTTTGTTCGAAAGGAAGAAGCCCAAAAGGAAATGAATCTGTTGAAAACTAGCTCAGGAAGAAAACAAAACAATGTTACAATAGGTACTATTTCCACGAGAATTGATATCTTGGGGGCTTCTTGTTCGAAGAGAAAGGACAGAGTTAAGGAATTGTCGAAGGATAAAAAGAAGTAGAAAAAGCGTGATAAGTACGTGCCAGTGTATACTATTTATACCGTGCTTAATGAAACTCAGGAGAATATTTACCTTGCACATGGAAAAAGGTTGCCTTCGACACGCCCAAGCCCATGAGGAATTCGAGGAGCAAAAGAGATCCTAACAAGTATTGCAAGTTCCATAAGGATATTAGGCATACGGTGACGAATGTCACCAATTGAAAGATGAAATAGAAAGTCTCATCGCTCGAGGCCATTCTAAACAATACAACCAGCCCAGTTTGCCCAATAACCCAAACAACCAGGGGTTACAACCTCTTCCTGTTGAAGGAAAGGACATCCTGGTTGTTTCGGGAGGGCCACATATCATAGGGGAAAGAAATAACGCCCGAAAAAGATATGTGAAAGAGATAATGAAAGGACAGTCGGCCTTTGCCCCTGATCCTTCCAGGAAGGTGAAAACTGAGAAACCTCCCATTATGTTCACAGAGGAAGACGAGAAAAATGTGAGGTATCCTCACGTCGATCAATTGGTGATTACCATTCAACTCGCCAATAAAAGGATCAAGAGGGTGTTAATAGACAATGGGAGCTCGGTAAATATCCTTTATAAGGAGACTCTACGGAAAATGGGGCTCGAAAAAGCCAAATTAAGGCCTTGTATGGTGAACCTTTGCGAGTTCACCAGAGGCAGCATTGCCAGTCTTGGCATAATCGAGCTTGCATTAACTTTAGGTGAGGTGCCCTTATCTGCTACTATTATGCAAGACTTCTTAGTTGTTGACCTTCCATTGACTTATAACATATTGTTGGGTCGTCCAGCACTGATCAGACTAGGGGTAGTTAGTTCGATCAAGCACCTATCCTTGAAATTCCAAACACCAGATGGCGTGGGAGTGGTGAGCAGCAACCAGATGCTGGCTTGCGATTGCTATCGCATAGAGCTGCAGCATAGGAAAGCCGGTTATCAGTTGATGGCAATCTTGGCAGAAGAAACTAAAAAGAAAGTCGAAGTTCTTGACCCACGAGTTCAAGATGAGAGAAACCTATTAAAACCAATCGAGGAATAGGAAGAGGTTATTCTCGATCTAGGAAATCCCACAAAGTGTGTATACATTGGGAAGAACCTGGACAAGCAGCTCAAATAGCAGGTAATAAACTTTTTGAAGGCGAATCAGGATCAGTTCGCCTGGAGCCATGGAGATATGATAGGGATCGACCCTAATATTATCTACCATCATTTAAATGTTGACCCAAGCTACCCAGCGAAGAGACAGAAAAAGAAACCCTTGAACTTTGAGAGGCAAGGGGCACTAAAACAGGAAGTGGAGAAGTTGTTAGTTAACGACTTTATACGTGAGGTGTTCTATCCCTCATGGATACCTAATCCTGTTCTCGTCCCGAAGCCTAATAGAATTTGGAGAACTTGTATTGACATCTTTGATCTGAATAAGGCATGTCCAAAAGATTGTTTTCCACTTCCCAAGATCGACCAGTTGGTGGATGCAACTGCTGGGCACGAGCTTAAGTCATTTACGGAAGCATATTCTGGATATAACTAGATAGAAATGTATGTCCCAGATCAAGAACATACAAGCTTCGTAACCAACATCGGACTCTACATTTATAAAGCCATGCCGTTCGGACTGAAGAATGCTAGGGCAACGTATCAGTGATTGGTAAATGAAATGTTCGCAAACAAATTAGGGTGAAAGTGTTGGAAATTATTTTACCAGGATCTTAGATCTACTCACAAGTATGTTGATTAACACCCTAAATATGAACTTCTAAAACGATTACGAAATAAACACATATAAAGTATTAGAAACCTTACATTAGGTGCAGGGGAATAAGATGACTCCTTCCGTTCAGATCTCTAACCCTTGTATCCTTTCTGTCACAGAGTATTATCAAGATTTGAACCTGGATCTCTTTCTCTCCTTCTTTAGTGCTAAAACTCCTTCTTGTTGAATGTCTTTCTTCACGATCTTCCTCACTATGATTGAGGTATCACTTGCTGTGTGTGGGCACTACTCTAACACTAAGTGGTTTCGAAATTTCAAGGAAGAAGAAAGAGAAGAAGGTGGCCGCTAGGTATAGAGAGAGAAGGCTCAGGTTTTTCTCTGAAGGAAATCAGAAGTTAAGTGTAATTTTCCTGAAGCCTTCACTATCTATTTATAGCATTCCACTAGGGTTAGGTTTGAATTATTTGGCATTAAAATAATGAAAATATCAGATGATAAACCCTATAAAAGTGGCCGGCCATGGCTATATGGATTTGGACCTCACTTTTTGTAATTTTGCAGTTTTATCATTTCTGCATCTCATTTTCTCAAGAACGCTAATTTTCTAATTCAACCATTTAAATGCCAATTCTTACTATTTAATAACTATAAATAATTATTAAATAATATTGTCATTTATCATATTTATTAATTGAACCATATAAAGTATCATAATTAACAAATATGCCCCTAAAACTCTTTCTTTACAATTTTGCCCTTACTTAGTGAAGAATTCACAAATAGACATAGTCTAATTTCAGAATATAATTGATTAATCAAAACAAATTATATGAGTCTTACAAGCAATATTATCTCAACTAGTGGGGGGACCATGGGTCTATATAACCGAGCTTCCAATAAGCAGATCAAGAATTTATAACCTAAATTCAGTGACTTATTAATTCTTCGTTGAATCCAAACACAGAACGTAGAATTGCACTCTCAGTATATAGAATGCTCTATATGTTCCACCATATAGACACATCATTAGTTATCCATTGTTATAATCCTAATTTGATCAATGATCCTCTATATGAATGATCTACACTATAAAGGGATTAGATTACCGTTACACCCTACAATGTATTTTATCCTTAAAACACTTAACCTCGTATAAATGATATTTCAGCTTATGTGAAATGAGTACTCCACCAATTATTTTCGTTTGGTCAAGCTCGAAGGAGATATTGACTTGAATATATATTACGGTAAGTTTAATAAATCTAAGTCAAAGTTCAATATCGGTCCCTTCCGATGCATACTCCATGCATCCAACCTGAGCTTTACTTTAACCAATGCTCTAGAAAGAACATAGCATTTCTCCAAATGCAAGTAAACTCTGTTGTAGATTATCATATCAGTAAAACCCAATGTCTGATAAATCTAGGAAACTTTATTCACGTAGTCATGTTTACTTTCGAAAGTGTTGACAACACAATAAACAGGATCAAGTATGTGAAAAGGGTTTCAGATGAATTTATAAATCAAATAGACAAGCAATTGATAACATGAACCAAAACATACACAAATGAATCAAAAATACTTCTGGTTCTTTATTGATGTTGAATAAAATGGATCACATTGAAATGGAGTTTTATTTAGGGTGTAAAACCCAACAAACTCCCACTTGCACTAATATAAAACAAAAAGTGCATTTCAAATAATCTCAACACCTTGATATACAAATCAGGTGTAGTAGTTGTAAACTCCTCGTAATAGGATCTGAAAGGTTAATTTAAACACAACCTTTTCTCCACAATTACTCTTCCTTAATCACAAAATCATTGATAATGTGAAATTCCTCTCTATATGTCTACTCTTTTTGGGATTCTGGATTCTATACCTTTGGCAACTACTTTTGGTTAATCAGAAAATTAACACTAGCAGTTAAGGCTGGTTGGAGCTGTGCCACAGTTGTATAGATTTTTCCTTAGACTGAATAAGTACCTTTCCTGCAACTTTAACATTCAGTCCTTTTCTGGTAGACCTAGAGACTTCAGATAGTTTTTTACACTTCTCCAAAATCACTATTCCACCCCCAGAGTAATCACCATCTTATCAGAAAGATTTTCTAGCACAAAGGCAAATCTCAAAATCTGATGTGGTGTAGTCTAAGAGTTTTAAATACACCCTTATAGACTAACATATAGTTCCTCTTCTTAATCTTAAGATTTACTTGATTGTCTTCCAATGTTCTTCTCCTGGATTAATCTGATACCTCCTCATAACTCCCACTCAACAGCAGGTGTCTGGTCTAAGGCATACTAAAGCATATCTGAGACCTCTCACTGTTGATATAAGAAATTCTTTCATGGCTTTATCTTTTTTGGAATAGTTGAGACATTTCCTTAGTTAAATAACATCTATGTCTAGGAAGTTGTGAAGCTTCTATAGATTGCCATTAGAAAGAAAATACTTCAGCATCTCACTAAAGTAAGTTGCTTGCATTAGAGTAAGTAATTACCAGGTATAGCACAAGCCATAGGTTTAGAGAAACTCAAACCAATAATACTAGGAACAGGAAGTCTTGTTAACTCCATTGAATAGACTTATACACGAAATTTCCTTTTATGTCCTTGTAATAGAAAGTTTAGGTTACTCCATGTGAATGGATTAAACCATAGTTCTATCGGCTTTTCTTCTTAGTTTCTTATCTTGACAATCCATTACTTGTTTAAACTCACAATGGATTTTAATCACCAGTGTCTTCCAAGTGATAAGAAGGTGAGTTCCTAGAAACTCTCCCACTACGACAAGGTAACGTGAATTATGTCTAAGAAAACTAAATTGTATTAACCTCTTTGGTTGTGACAAGACAACAGAGGCAGTGGGATCATCATATGTCAAATAAGATGATAGAACACTTTTGAAATCAAGAAATAAATATCTCCTTTATTTGCTACTTTATTTTCAGACTTAGTCATTTTCTTAGAAAAGTAGTATTTGTTTAAAAAAAACAATTTCTTATCTATTGACTATGGGATGGTCCACCCCTAATCACTTAGAATAGCTAACAAACATGCAAACCATGGCTAACAATTCTAGCTTTTCTTAAGAATTTGATTAGGTCATCAATGAATCTAGTAATGATTTACATTAAGTATACAACCATTACATCATTCTGAAAATGTATGAACATAGAAGGATTTAGGCAACGACTAGTAACTAATCATCAATATGCAAATCAAAATTTCTGGGGAGGTAAGTTTGGATATAATTCAAAAATCAATTTAATGATCTTTGAACTGCATATCTACTAACTATTTCTCCACCCCTATTAGTTCGCAAGATCTTTATCCACTTACCTTAATGTTTTTTCACCATTGCTTGAAATTCATGAAATTTTTCAAACATTTCAAATTTCTTTGCATAAGGTATAATCTAGAGTGATTGTTTTAAGAATACAACGAAAACCTCATATCCACCCCTGAATGTACATCCATCTACGAATGAGATGAAGAACTTTCAGTGGATATAGGAATATTAACTCTTAACAAAGATTGATCTTGTCAAAACCACTATGAACAAGATACAAATGCCATAGATTAATAAAAATGTGGTTGTGTCTTTTTGATGACTTAGGTATAGTTACATCAAAGAGTTCTAAGAATAGTGCAAGTGGATCCTGGTCACTAAATACTAAACTCATATTCCATACTTTAATATACAGTTTTTGAATCCATTAATAGAAGATGGATATTAAACACTTGTGAAAGTGTAACTGTATTGTATTCTGGAAATAGAAATATAAGAAAATTTCTGTTTGGAATCTAAAATTAAAGTCAAAAACTTAAATTTATACCAAATATAATGAGTAATTCTATCTTGGACCACCACTAATAATTTAACTCTAAGTCTGATTTGCCCATACAAGTAGGAGATTTTTAAGATTGAGGACTTATATCATTGTGTAATAGAATTTCGGGATTATAATCATATGTGTCATTTAATTTCTGAAGAGAAAAAATAGAATGACATTAAATGATATATAGACCATTCATCCAATGATTTGTTATTGAGCTAATTCGAAATGAATAAGCTAAGAGGAATTAGGATAATTTCGTTTAGAAATAAGAATCCAACGATGCTTCGATTAGCGAGAGTCAAAGTAATCTTATATATAGAATCTTCTTGTTTCATATTGTAAAAATACTAGTCTAAGGTGTCATCAATTGATGAACAGCTAGATGTTGCATATACAATATTTATCTTTCGAGATCTAACACTATTATGTATGTCCAATGGTGAAAATCCATTAGGGATTTATCTCATTAGATAAACAAACCAAGTTAGACCAACAATGAAGATTCGAAATTAAACTACAATTTAATAACAGAAAATAACATGTTTCAATATAAATTCATACACAATTCAGAAATTATTAAACATATAGCAAGTAGGAATGACAAGTGAAAATACTAAAACATACAATCCTCAATAATTTCCAAGGTTTTCAACAAACTGGTATCAGTGTCCCGTTTAGGCGAGAGTCAAAGCTACCATCCATTGAATAGAGTTGTGAGCTCATCTAAAATGTTAAACATTCTCGCAACCTTTTATTCGATCAAGATTGGAATCCAGCGTTGTAAAGCCCGCTTAGTTAATTTGGAAATTAGCAGTTAATTATGATTAATTATGAAATTATTTATAGCTATTTAAATAATTTATTATGCTGTTATTTATGGAATTCAGAAATGCATGTTTATGTTATTCAGTAGTTTTCATATTTTGCATTTCCGGTGCCCGGTATTTTGGAACTCGGCGTTTGGCTCAGTAGAAATCACAACTTAGTATGTTAGTAGTTTGGGACGGTTTATTAGACATTGGGAATGTCGGGAATGGCCGGGAATTTAGAAATTCCCAAAATACCCCCTTTAGTGATTTTTATGTGATTTTGGTGTGGAGGGGCAAAATGGTCTTTTTGCCCCATTGACTTTTGTCTTTTAGTGACTTAATTAAATTGAAAAATAAATGTTATTATTTTATTATTTGGCTGAAATAGAATTAGTTAAAGCCTTCTTTTCCTTTAATTTCATTTCACTCAAAATTTCAAAGTTAGAAATTAGAAAAATTGCAAAACACTCTCTCTTTCTTTCCTCTCACTTTCGGCCAAGCCTTGGAGCAGCAAGGAGCTGATTTTTCTCCATTGAAGTTGCTTGTTGATTCATCTCATTTTAAGGTTCACTTCAAGCTAGGTTAGTTCTTGTCATTTCTTTCTTTGTTTTGTTAAAAGTTTGATGATTATTGAGTAAATGCATGCATGTTTTGTGGCTGTGTTTAATGGTGTTTCTCTGAGGTTCAAAGCATGATTAATTGTTGTTATTTGAGTTGTTTGAAGCATGATTAGCTAGGTTGTTCAAGCTTTTAGTTTTTATGTGAAAAGTATGAAATTTTTGAAAGAAATAGTTCATTCTGTTCTGTGATGTTGCTGTTGTTTCTAAATGTTTTCTGAGGTAATATTATGCTAGTTTAAGGTGAATTAAGCTATTGGATTGCTTGTTTAGTTGGATTTGCTCAAGCTTGAGTTTGGAACTCAAAGCTTGAGCTCCAATGGTGATTTTTGTGTATGTGGTTTCTGGGTAGGTTTGATGCTTGGAAAATGTTTATTAGGGTCTAATTAGCAGGTCTGGAAAGTTTGGTTGAGTTTGGAATCGTTTTGGTTGGTGAAATGATTTTTGTGGTTTTTCTGGGTAAAACCGGGTAACCGGTTTTACATCGCATGAAAAACCGGTTACCGGATTTTGCGGTAAGGTGAGAAAACCGGTTTTTCTCAACTTTCCGTTTCGTGCTAGTTTCGGGTCTTCAGACAGTTTGTTCTCTGTTAGTTTGGGGGTATTTTAGTATTTAATTGCAGTGAGTTAGGTTTGGTTTTAAAACCTTTGTCCCCGTTGTGATTTAGCGTATCGCTTACCGGTGTTGTGATTTTTACGGTTTAGGAGCACATGTCCGCGCTCGGCTAAGTTCCGATCGGGTTGACGGCACACCGAATTCGGAATCCGAGTAAGATTAGTATAACAAGATGCATATGTAGATTACATGTTTAGCGTGCATGTAGGAAGCCTATTAGATTACATTAGTTGTATGTTGGCTTCGAACCATCCAACCCTGTCACGTCGGTACAGGCTGGAGTATGACCGACGGAGTATGACCGGTTTGACCGATCAGTCGACACTTGGTTGGTGGTTCCGTGCTATTGACGTATCCCGTCGGTACAATGGAGTATGACCAGCGGCGGAGTATGACCGGTTCGACCGATCAGGAGGAAATAGTAACACGTCGGTACAGCCGGAGTATGACCGACGGCGGAGTATGACCGGTTCGACCGATCAGGTTGTTACGTGTCAATAGTACCGTCCCTATGAACGTTCAGAACTCAGTACCATGTTGGACATGGCAGTAGTGGCTCAGTACCATGTTGGACATGGCAGTAGCGGGACTCAGTACCATGTTGGACATGGCAGTAGTGGCTCAGTACCATGTTGGACATGGCAGTAGCGGGACTCAGTATCGTGTTGGACACGGCAGTTAGTATTATGTATGAGTATTATTATGCTTTTCTTACTGAGTCTGTCGACTCACAGTTTATGTTCATGTGTAGGTAAAGGCAAGGTTGTAGCTGATGGACCGTGACCGAGCATATGAGATTGTACATTCGGGGCGGTTAGGCCTGGAGCGTACGATCCTCGGGACAGCAAGGCTGAGATTTTTGTAACTGTCGTTAGACGACTTTATTTTGATGTAAAAGTTAAACCGTTAAAACGTTTGTAAATATTTTTATAAATCGGGATCCCGAGACTTTTTGTAAAATGGTTTATAAGTTTAATGAAAAAGCAAAATTTTAATTAATCACGTTTTTCCATAAACCTCGTTGATTAGCAACGAGCTGCACAGTACGTTTAAAAATCACGTAATACGCCTAAGATAGTTAGGGTGTTACAATTTGGTATCAGAGCCGCCAGGTTGTCTTCCGAAGATCGTCACGACATGTACAATCATCATCAGCAGTTAGCTCGGTTCACGGTTCGGTAAGCCTTTATTGCTTTAGTAGTTTATTTTATTCAGTTATAAAAAAGAAAAGCCAGTTAGGAAGCATGTTAGTAGCCTGATAGTAGAATAGGCGCATGTTTCATTTCTAATTTCCAAATTAAGCGGCATTAGTAAAGCTCTCGATGATCGTGACCTGAAGTGCCAACTCGGGATTTCGAGGCAGTTCAGACTAGATGGACGCCAGGCAAATATTAGGAGTCAGGGCATCTCAGTCGGGTCAGATCAAGGTCGAGGAGCTCAGTTCCCCTCAAGTGTTTTGGGCCGAGGTAGAGGTCCCAGGGGCAGGGTTCGCGGTTTGAGTGATGTTAACTCGCCGCAGGCTGCCCAAGTGAATCAGGAAGCCCGGATTTGGGAAGTTACGGAGTTGCGGAAATGCAAACCCGGATAGTAGAGCAAGATCTCGAGACTCGCAGGTTGAGACGAGCGGGGTGCTCTTGCGGTTCCGGTGCCGTAGTTCCAAAGTGGCACCGCCCTCGCCGCCTGTGCCGAGATTGTGGTAGCGGCCATTAGATTGGAACCTTAGTCCGAGCGGTTCGGAAGCGGTGCACCTCCGGTTTTCTGGGAGGTCCGGACGTGATGAAAGCCGAGTAGTGGCTGACGGTGATCACCAAGATTCAAAACTTTATGGGTGTCACCGGGAACGGCAGAGTGGTGAGTGCCACTTTTCAGTTTTAAGAAGACGCTCTGGTCTGGTGGGACATGGTGTCTCAGATTCATGACGTCATCTCTATGACCTGGGAAAGGTTTTAGGAACTCTTCAGCGTTAAATGCTATAACGAGGCGATCAGAAGCGCCAGGAGGAAAGAGTTCGCCCACCTGACCCAGCGAGAGAATATGGGCATGACGGAATATATTATTCGGATTAGCAGGTTGGCGAGGTTAGCCTCGGGATTTGCGCCAACCGATTTCAGTAAGAAAGAAAATTTCTCGATGGACTTAATATGAAGATCAAGTATGACCTTATGATCACTACCGACGATAAGACCATCTAAGCTGAGATGGCGAAGAAAGCATGGTGAGCTGAGGGCGCAGCTAGATGTATGTGGAATCAGTTAGAACTCCGGAATGTGGCGGGGCTCCTACCCCTTCTGCGTCAGGTTTCAGCAGGGGAGGTAGCGGTTCGGCCATGGACTGGAGGAGGAATTATCCACTGCATCTGGTGGCTCGAGGCAGAACAAGAGGTTCCGAGGGAACCAGAATCAAGACGATCGTCTGGGTAGTGTTAAGACCCGTTATTCCTACTGGAGTGTCTTATTAGTAAGAGGCATTCTCCGGGTGAGTGCTTGGGTCGAGGTTGTTTTGTGTGGCTGCTAGAGTCTCTAGTAAATTGGGTAGACCCTATGATAGATATGAATCAGGGTTTGGAACCCTGTTACCTGGCGGAGAATTGGTTATCTCCAATAGGTGGATTAGGTCTCTGCCGATCAGGATAGATGATAGAGAGTTAAGTGCTAATCGGATAGAGTTGAGCTTAGTCGAATTTGATTTTATTTTAGGAATGGATTTCCTATCTAAATATTCGGCGAGCATTGACTGTAAGAGGAAGATGGTGGTCTTCCAACCGGAAAGTGAAGAACCGTTTGTATTTGTGGGTTCGGTTCAGGGATCTCGGATCCCGGTGATCTCGGCTATGTCAGCGAGAGAATTATTGCACGGTGGGTGCTTAGGGTTTCTGGCCGTGGTGGTGGACACCACTCGGCCAGACACCAATCGGCCAGAGGACATCAGTGTGGTTCGGGAATTTTTGGACGTTTTTCCCGAAGAACTTCCAGGGTTACCACCTCAGCGGGAGATCGACTTCGTGATTGACTTGGCACCAGGGGTGGATCCGGTTTCCAAAGCCCCGTATAGGACGGCTCCAGCTGAACTTAAGGAATTGAAGATTCAGCTCCAAGGGTTGCTTGACATAGGGTTCATTCGGCCCAGTGTGTCACCGTGGGGAGCCCCGGTTTTGTTCGTCAAGAAGAAGGATGGATCTATGAGGATGTGCATCGACTACAGAGAGTTGAACAAGCTGACGGTGAAGAATAAATATCCATTACCTAGTATCGATGACTTGTTCGATCAGCTTCAGGGGAAGACGGTCTTTTCTAAGATTGATCTCCGTTCGGGTTATCATCAGTTGAGAATCCGAGAGGAGGACATTCCAAAGACGGCTTTCCGCACTAGGTGTGGACACTACGAGTTTCTGGTTATGTCATTCGGACTAACCAATGCTCCTGCAGCATTCATGGACCTGATGAATAGAGTATTCAAGGATTTCCTCGATATCTGTGTGATTGTATTTATCGACGACATCCTCGTGTACTCTCAGTCAGAAGAGGAGCATGAGATACATCTTCAAATGGTACTGCAACGACTTCGAGAACATAGACTCTATGCCAAGTTCAACAAATGTGAGTTCTGGTTGTCTCAGGTGTCCTTCCTAGGGCACATTGTGAGTAAAGATGGGATCAAGGTGGATCCCGGGAAGATCGAATCCGTCAGGGATTGGCCGAGACCGAAGACAGTGGCAGGGATCAGAAGCTTCTTGGGATTAGCTGGGTACTACCGTAGGTTCGTGGAGGGGTTCTCCAAAATTTCAATGCCCCTAACCGAGCTTACAAAGAAGAATCAGCGATTTATCTGGTCAGATAAATGCGAAACTAGTTTTCAGGAGCTGAAACAGAGATTGATTACTGCTCCGGTACTAGCTTTGCCTTCGGACGAGGAGAAGTTCGTAGTCTTCTGTGACGCATCCAAACAGGGTTTAGGGTGCGTATTGATGCAAGCCGATCGGGTTATCGCTTATGCCTCCCGTCAGTTAAAGGATTATGAACAGCGATACCCGACTCATGATTTAGAATTGGCCGCAGTGGTTTTTGCACTGAAGGTTTGGCGGCATTACCTGTATGGGGAGAAGTGCGAGATCTATACCGACCATAAAAGTCTCAAGTATTTCTTTACTCAGAAAGATTTGAACATGAGACAAAGGCGTTGGTTGGAATTAGTGAAGGACTATGATTGTGAGATCCTTTACCATCCCGGAAAAGCCAATGTAGTGGCCGATGCCCTGAGCAGAAAGGGTCCCGGGCAAGTAGCTAGCATGGTTCAGATCTCACCTCAGCTAGCAGAGGATATGGTTAGATCCAGCATTGAGTTTGTGGTAGGTCAGCTTCACAACTTGATGCTGCAATCTGACCTATTAGAAAGAATAAAGGTCGCTCAGATGACAGATCCGGAGTTAGAGAAAATCCGAGATGAGGTATTGGCTGGTCAAGCCAAAGACTTTTCAGTGACAGACAGTGGGATGCTTTTGTATAAAGCTAGGGTTTGCGTTCCGATCAGTGCGGAACTTCGAAATGAGATCTTTGAGGAGGCACATTCTACCCCGTATTCTCTGCATCCCGGCACCACCAAGATGTACCAAGATTTGAAACCGTACTTCTGGTGGAGCGGTATGAAGAAGAATTTGGTAGAATTCGTATCGAGATGCCTCACGCGTCAGCAGATCAAGGCTGAACATCAGAGACCAGCAGGGTTGTTGCAGCCTCTAACCCTACCAGAATGGAAATGGGAGGATATTACGATGGATTTTGTGGTCGGGTTACCTAGGACCACGGGTATGTATGACTCCATCTGGGTAGTGGTGGATCGAATTACGAAATCTGCTCTTTTTCTGCCGGTTAGAACAACGTTACAGTGGATCAGTTGGCAGAGTTATATGTCAGAGAAATAGTGAGACTTCACGGGGTACCGAAGTCTATAGTTTCGGACAGGGATCCGAAATTCACCTCCAAATTTTGGCAAAGTTTGCATCGGGCAATGGGTACGAAGCTGAAATTCAGTACAGCATTCCATCCTCAGACAGATGGTCAGTCCGAAAGGACAATTCAGATATTGGAGGATATGTTGAGAGCCTGTGTTATGGACTTTGAGGGTTCATGGAGCAAATATCTACCGTTGATAGAGTTTTCTTACAACAACAGTTACCAGAGTACGATAGGGATGGCACCCTACGAACTGTTGTACGGTAGAAAATGTAGATCCCCTATCCACTGGGATGAGACAGGGGAGAGGAAGTATTTAGGTCCAGAGTCAGTTCAACGGACCAATGAGGCAATAGAGAAAATAAAAGCTAGAATGCTTGCCTCACAGAGCAGACAGAAGAGTTACACTGATCCGAAACGCAGAGATGTTGAGTTCCAAGTAGGGGAACATGTGTTTTGCGGGTATCTCCGATGAAGGGGATTAAACGTTTCGGGAAAAGAGGCAAGTTATGCCCTAGATTCACAGGACCTTTCGAGATTCTCGAGAAGATAGGTCAAGTGGCATATCGGTTAGCATTGCCTCCAGCCTTATCGGCAGTGCACAACGTATTCCATGTCTCAATGTTGAGAAAATACGTTTCAGACCCCTCTCATATACTCAGTTATGAGAGCCTTCAGCTTCAGCCAGACATGTCATATGAGGAACAGCCAGTGCAGATCCTGGATAGAAAGGATAAAGTCCTTCGGAATAAGACCATAGCACTGGTCAAGGTTCTCTGGAGAAACAGTAAGGTGGAAGAAGCCACCTGGGAGCTAGAGTCAGATATGAGAGCTCAATATCCAGAGTTATTCAGGTTAGATTTTGGGGACGAAATCCTTTTAAGGGGGGATAGTTGTAAAGCCCGCTTAGTTAATTTGGAAATTAGCAGTTAATTATGATTAATTATGAAATTATTTATAGCTATTTAAATAATTTATTATGCTATTATTTATGGAATTCAGAAATGCATGTTTATGTTATTCAGTAGTTTTCATATTTTGCATTTCCGGTGCCCGGTATTTTGGAACTCGGCGTTTGGCTCAGTAGAAATCACAACTTAGTATGTTAGTAGTTTGGGACGGTTTATTAGACATTGGGAATGTCGGGAATGGCCGGGAATTTAGAAATTCCCAAAATACCCCCTTTAGTGATTTTTATGTGATTTTGGTGTGGAGGGGCAAAATGGTCTTTTTGCCCCATTGACTTTTGTCTTTTAGTGACTTAATTAAATTGAAAAATAAATGTTATTATTTTATTATTTGGCTGAAATAGAATTAGTTAAAGCCTTCTTTTCCTTTAATTTCATTTCACTCAAAATTTCAAAGTTAGAAATTAGAAAAATTGCAAAACACTCTCTCTTTCTTTCCTCTCACTTTCGGCCAAGCCTTGGAGCAGCAAGGAGCTGATTTTTCTCCATTGAAGTTGCTTGTTGATTCATCTCATTTTAAGGTTCACTTCAAGCTAGGTTAGTTCTTGTCATTTCTTTCTTTGTTTTGTTAAAAGTTTGATGATTATTGAGTAAATGCATGCATGTTTTGTGGCTGTGTTTAATGGTGTTTCTCTGAGGTTCAAAGCATGATTAATTGTTGTTATTTGAGTTGTTTGAAGCATGATTAGCTAGGTTGTTCAAGCTTTTAGTTTTTATGTGAAAAGTATGAAATTTTTGAAAGAAATAGTTCATTCTGTTCTGTGATGTTGCTGTTGTTTCTAAATGTTTTCTGAGGTAATATTATGCTAGTTTAAGGTGAATTAAGCTATTGGATTGCTTGTTTAGTTTGATTTGCTCAAGCTTGAGTTTGGAACTCAAAGCTTGAGCTCCAATGGTGATTTTTGTGTATGTGGTTTCTGGGTAGGTTTGATGCTTGGAAAATGTTTATTAGGGTCTAATTAGCAGGTCTGGAAAGTTTGGTTGAGTTTGGAATCGTTTTGGTTGGTGAAATGATTTTTGTGGTTTTTCTGGGTAAAACCGGGTAACCGGTTTTACACTGCATGAAAAACCGGTTACCCGGATTTTGCAGTAAGGTGAGAAACCGGTTTTTCTCAACTTTCCGTTTCGTGCTAGTTTCGGGTCTTCAGACAGTTTGTTCTCTGTTAGTTTGGGGGTATTTTAGTATTTAATTGCAGTGAGTTAGGTTTGGTTTTAAAACCTTTGTCCCCGTTGTGATTTAGCGTATCGCTTACCGGTGTTGTGATTTTTACGGTTTAGGAGCCTGTAATCCGCCGCTCAGCTAAGTTCCAGTCAGGTTGACCGGCACACCTGAATTCGGAATCCAGGTAAGATTAGTATAACAGTATGCATATGTAGATTACATGTTTAGCGTGCATGTAGGAAGCCTATTAGATTACATTAGTTGTATGTTGGCTTCGAACCATCCAACCCTGTCACGTCGGTACAGGCTGGAGTATGACCGACGGCGGAAGTATGACCGGTTTGACCGATCAGCCGACACTTGGTTGGTGGTTCCGTGCTATTGACGTATCCCGTCGGTACGGGCTGGAGTATGACCAGCGGCGGAGTATGACCGGTTCGACCGATCAGGAGGATATAGTAACACGTCGGTACAGGCTGGAGTATGACCAGCAGCCGGAGTATGACCGGTTCGACCGATCAGGTTGTTACGTGTCAATAGTACCGTCCCTATGAACGTTCAGAACTCAGTACCATGTTGGACATGGCAGTAGTGGCTCAGTACCATGTTGGACATGGCAGTAGCGGGACTCAGTACCATGTTGGACATGGCAGTAGTGGCTCAGTACCATGTTGGACATGGCAGTAGCGGGACTCAGTATCGTGTTGGACACGGCAGTTAGTATTATGTATGAGTATTATTATGCTTTTCTTACTGAGTCTGTCGACTCACAGTTTATGTTCATGTGTAGGTAAAGGCAAGGTTGTAGCTGATGGACCGTGACCGAGCATATGAGATTGTACATGTCGGGGCGGTTAGGCCTGGAGCGTACGATCCTCGGGACAGCAAGGCTGAGATTTTTGTAACTGTCGTTAGACGACTTTATTTTGATGTAAAAGTTAAACCGTTAAAACGTTTGTAAATATTTTTATAAATCGGGATCCCGAGACTTTTTGTAAAATGGTTTATAAGTTTAATGAAAAAGCAAAATTTTAATTAATCACGTTTTTCCATAAACCTCGTTGATTAGCAACGAGCTGCACAGTACGTTTAAAAATCACGTAATACGCCTAAGATAGTTAGGGTGTTACAAGCGTTGTCCCGTTTAGGCGAGAGTCAAGGCTATTCTATCTTATGAGCTTCTACCATTGTTTCATATTTTGCAAGTCAAATACAGTCGCCACCATTCGGGTGATCCATACCATATAAAACACTTACAAAGCTACTTATCTTTCGAGATTAAACGGTGCGAACTTGCTAATGAATGTTCCTCTATTAGGGAGGATTACTCACTAAAACAAACGCGATGTAAAACCAACAATGGAGATCGAATATATTAATAATAAAGCTCATTCTTTAAAATATATTTTCATTATTATTTATAATAAAATATATTCATTAAATATCGAATTTAGAATTAAAATTCTAAATTAGAATTTAATTTAATATTTATAAAATTATACTTAGATGGTGATTAAAATAAGTTGAATTATTTCCATCTCAGTAGTAATTTTGATATATAAATATTAAGAAAATTATTTAAGTTGTATTAATTTAAATTAATTTCCAACTGAAAATAAATTTTCATGAGAATATATATTTATTGTATTTTGAAAAAGAAAGTACAAAAACTTTATATTTTCGAAATACTTAACTAATAATTACTTAAAAAAAATACTTCAAGCAAAAATATCACCTATCTAGATTTTCCTTTGACTAATTAATTCAATTTCTAATAATATACTTTAATTCATTTATTTTAAATTAATCAATAAATGAAAAATCATTGATTTAAGTTGGTCCAAGAATTAATTAAAATAATTAATTAATTTACAACTTAATCTATTTTTCAAGATAAATTCAAAATCATCTTGCATTATGAAATGCAATTTCAAAAATTGATTAATAAAATAATGAAAAAAATATATATTTTGAAAATTATTTAAATTTAAGTTGAAAAAATAAATTTCAACTAAAAATAATTATCTATTTAATTAAATGTCATGAAAAACAAATATTTAAGTATCATGATGAAAATCAAGTTAGATATTTAATTTTCAATTCCATTAAATGTATTAAATTCCAGAAATAAATAATTAAGTATAGAGAAGGCTTAATTATTAATCTATTATTTAATACTAGGAAAAAAATATACTTAAAATAAATTGTACCAAAATTAATTATTTAAATAATTAATTTCACAATGTATAATATTTTCCTATTTAATATTAGAAATAATAAATAGTCTAGAAATAACTATCTAGAAAATATCTTATTTGACTAAGTATCTTTTCCACAAAATTTGAAAAAAAAATATCTTGTTTAAGTTGTTTTAGAAGAATCTAAAAAATCAACTTAAATATCTTTCAAATTAGATTTAATTAAATTTAAAATTAAGTTATAACCACTTAATTTGAAAATATTCCATTTTAAGTTAATATTTGAAAAAAATATCAACTTAAAAAGTATCTAAAGAATCTTAATAACCAATTCCTAAAATTCCTCAACTTAATTTTGAAATTTTAAATCCAAAATATATTCAGATTTAAGCTGATTAGTTATGGATAACTAAATATCAACTTAAATAGGAATATTTAATGAAAAATTTAAATTAAGCTTCAGAAACAATCTAAATGGTTATAATTCTATATTTAATTAAATACAAGAAAATATATATAGTTTAGCTTAGAATAAATTAAGCTTCAAAATAAATGAAATTAATTATGTTGCTAATCAATTTTATTAGGTTAAACTAATTTAATTAACCCTGTACAGTTATGCAAATCAGGCAAATGGGCCTTCACAATTGGGGTAGTTCATGTGAGGGGGGCTGGGTTTAGTATGTCGTACCCACTACTATGGCTCCCAACTCTCACACAAGTCCCAAAAGAGAGGAATTTAACCTTAAAATGAACAACTGTTATGAATTGAATATGCCGAAAAACTAGATGGGCCTAAATAAAATCTATCAAAAACTATGATATTTTATTTAGCAACAACAACCTATATGCATCTATAACAAAATTAAACATATAGGCTCACACAGGCACACAATTTGGATGGATCCTATCATGTTGCTAGGTCATACACAGATGAAAGAAGATTGTAAAATTTACTTGTTACAAATTATTTACTTGACCAAGGGAACCATGAGTTAAAATCAGATCATTTGATCTGTCAACAAGTTAACCATGGCTATTTGCAATCAAGCAATAATAGGTTTTATAAAACTTACAAACAAGCTAAAACACATACTCCTGCAACAAGTTTAGCTGGATAGTTGGAAGTAGGATTTATTTAATTTTAAATAATTAAATTTCGAAAAAAAATAATTAAATAAAAAAAATATATTTATTTTCGAAAAAAATAAATAATAATATAATAAAATATATATATTTTAGAAATTAATAAAATAGTATTTAAAATTAAACCTACAATTTTGAAAAATTATGTTTCAACTAACCTAAATATCATTTCAAAATTTGCTAACTACTTTTAAAAATTTAAAGTTATTTTATAAATTAAATATTCAATAAAAATAAAAAAGATAAATAAATATCTTTTTCGGATTTTATGATTTAATTTAAATAAATAAAATAACAAAATTTAAAAGTTAGCAAAATATCTTACTTCTATTTAAAATTACATGATTATAGTTATGTTATTTTAAATTTAAATAAGGTCAAATTATTTAAAAAAAATATTTAATTTAAAATTTAAAATCTGACCTTAAATTTAAAAATAAGATAAGATATAATCATATTTAAAAATAAGATAGATAATTAAGCAAAAAAGATAGATATTTACTATTTTCAAATTCAAATTACACTAATATCATGAATTAATTTTTAAAAAATTAATTAATTTAATTATGATATTTAGAATTGAATTAGGAATAGTAAATGCCTAAATACAAAACTACAAAAAAAATCGGAAGTTAAATCCATGAAATAGCATGCAAAATTGAAGAAAAACGAAAAATTGCGAGCTGTACGGACAGTATGCATTGCATACTGTCTGCACGCGCAAGGGGAGTGCACGGCCGAGCAAGCTCGGCATTGGAGGTGTCCAGTAGGATTTGTGCACGCGGATGCTGGATTTCAGACACGGATTCGTGTCCGTGCGCGTGCTGTCCGAGGGAAGCCCCTCATGCACGCGCGTGGGGCAGTGACACCATCCCAATATTTTTTGAAACTTCAAAAAATCATAACTAATTCAAATTAAATCGAAATTGAGTTCTGTAAACAAGTAAATATCTTAATTTTTGCCATACTATCCAATAAAAATAATTCCAGAAACAGAATTGGAATTATTTTTCACAAAAATTCACAAACATCAATCAATCTCAAGTATGTCGATTAACACCCTAAATATGAACTTCTAAAACGATTACGAAATGAACACATATAAAGTACTAGAAACCTTACATTGGGTGCAGTGGAATAATATGACTCGTTCCGTTCAGATCTATAACCCTTTTATCCTTTCTGTCGCAGAGTATTATCAAGATTTGAACCTGGATCTCTTTCTCTCCTTCTTTAGTGCTGAAACTCCTTCTTGTTCTATGTCTTTCTTCACGATCTTCCTCACTATGATTGAGGTATCACTTGCTGTGTGTGGACACTACTCTAACACTAAGTTGTTTCGAAATCCTGAAAAAATCAAGGTATTAATAGATATGCCATCAAGGAATGGCTGTACTTAACAGATTCATTTCGAAGTCAACTGATACGTGTGTATTGTTTTTTAATTTATTGCGAGGGAACAAAAAGTTCGAGTGGACAAAAGAGTGTAAAGAGGCCTTCCAGAACATAAAAATGCATTTAGTAATGCCTCCAATTTTGGCAAAACCAATAATTGGAAGGAGGTCGTTTCTCTATTTAGCCATCTCGGAAGATGCGATTAGTGCAGCTATAGTGCGAGAAGAGGGCAAGCATCAGCAACCCATTTACTATGTAAGTAAAAGGTTACTAGGGGCAGAATCTAGATAACCCCCTATAGACAAACTTGCGTTGTGCCTAGTC
The DNA here is from genome assembly GCF_029168945.1 of Cannabis sativa. Taxonomy (NCBI): domain Eukaryota; kingdom Viridiplantae; phylum Streptophyta; class Magnoliopsida; order Rosales; family Cannabaceae; genus Cannabis; species Cannabis sativa. Next base: position 37,838,325 of record NC_083606.1, on the reverse strand, counting down.
CATGCGTTTCGTAAGCTTTGACCATACTTCCATGCGCACCCCATAAAAGTGTTAACCGATCAGCCCGGGAGACAAGTTTTAACGAAACTAGATGCTTCTAGAAGATTGACAAAATGGTCGATTGAACTGGGGATGTTCGACCTAACATATCATCCTCGAACTTCCATCAAAGGCCAAGCTTTGGCTGAGTTCTTGACAGAAGGTATAAATCCAGAAGAAATTCCACCTATTCAGCGAGATGCGGAAACTTGGAAGTTATACGTGGATGGTGCATCCAACGAACAGGGTTTGGGTGCAGGGGTAATATTAATATCGCCAGAAGGCTTTAAGTTTCACTATGCTGTGAGGTTCCAATTTGACACATCCAATAACGACGCTGAGTATGAAGCCTGATCGCTAGCTAAAAGATAACAGAGGCATTGAAAGTCAAAAATCTATCTCATCTGTCATAGTGATTCGCAACTGATTGTGAACAAGGTCCTCGGGGAATACCACGCCAAAGGCTTAAAAATGGCGAGGTATTTAGAGAAAGTTCGGAAGAACTTGGAAAGATTCAATTACTTTAAAATTGAACAAATTCCGAGAGAACAAAACTCCAATGCCGACGCCTTAGCAAAACTGGCCTCATAGAATGACCTGGATGAATTGAACTTAGTTCCGGTAGAGATGCTGAGCGAGCCAAGAATGTGTGAAACTGAAGACGTCGAGATGATGGATAGCTCTCCTACGTGGATGACTCCTATTATCAATTATTTACTCGACGGACAACTTCTAAATGACAAAAACGAGGCACGAAAAACTATTGTATTCAGTACCTCGCTACACAATTATCGAAGGCAAACTATATAGAAGGGGGTATTCAATGCCCCTACTTCAATGTGTTCTCCCTGTAGAAGAAAATGAAATCAGCAGAGAAATTCATGAAGGCTTGTGTGGGGAAGATTAGACAAGGATATTACTGGCCAATGATCAATAAGGACACACATGAGTTTGTCAAGAAATGTGATAACTGTCAAAGGTTTTCACATATACCTCGCGTACTGCCAACAGAACTTAGAATGATGACCTCGCCCTATCCATTTTCTATATGGGGTACAAACTTAATTGGGGCATTACCCACTGGGCGAGGAGGAGCTAAGTATTGTTGGAAATTATTTTACCAGGATCTTAGATCTACTCACAAGTATGTTGATTAACACCCTAAATATGAACTTCTAAAACGATTATGAAATAACCACATATAAAGTATGAGAAACCTTACATTGGGTGCAGCGGAATAAAATGTCTCCTTTCGTTCAGATCTCTAACCCTTGTATCCTTTCTGTCGCAGAGTATTATCAAGATCTGAACCTGGATCTCTTTCTTTCCTTTCTTTAGTGCTGAATCTCCTTCTTGTTGAATGTCTTTCTTCATGATCTTCCTCACAATGACTGAGGTATCACTTGCTATGTGTTGGCACTACTCTATCACTAAGAGATTCGAAATTATTCAAGGAAGAAGAGGCTATAGGTGGTGGCTGGGTTAGAGAGAGAAGGCTCATGTTTTTCTCTGAAGGAAAAAAGATGTGAAAGTGTTTTGTATTTATTTCCTGAAGCCTTCACTATCTATTTATAACATTCCACATAGGGTTAGGTTTGAATAATTTGGTATTAAAATAATAAAAATATCAGATGATAAATCCTATAAAAGTGGCCGGCCTAGGCAATGTGGATTTGGGCCTCACTTTTTGCAATTTTGCAGTTTTATCATTTCTGCATCTAATTTTCTCACAAACGCCAATTTTCAAATTCAACCATTTAAATGTCAATTCTAACTATTTAATAACTATAAATAATTATTAAATAATATTGTCATTTATCATATTTATTAATTGAGCCATACAAAGTATCATAATTAACAAATATGCCCCTAAAACTCTTTCTTTACAATTTCGCCCTTACTTAGTGAAAAATTCACAAATAGACATAGTCTAATTTGAGAATTATAATTGATTAATCAAAACCAATTATATGAGTCTTACAAGCAATATTATCTCAACTAGTGCGGGGACCATGGGTCTACATAATCGAGCTTCCAATAAGCAGATCAAGAATTTATAACCTAAATTCACTGACTTATTAATTCTTCGTTGAATCCACGCATAGAACTTAGAATTGCACTCTCAGTATATAGAATGCTCTATATGTTCCACCATATAGACACATCATTAGTTATCCATTGTTATAATCCTAATTTGATCAATGATCCTCTATATAAATGATCTACACTATAAAGGGATTAGATTACCGTTACACCCTACAATGCATTTTATCCTTAAAACACTTAACCCCGTATAAATGATATTTCAGCTTATGTGAAATGAGTACTCCATCATTTATTTTCGTTTGGTCAAGCGCGAAGGAGATCATCCTTTACTTACTATTCGCCAAATAGAAGCTATAGATTCCATGTTTATGTTAGCACTCCCACTCAATTGCACTACCGTGTTCCCAAAATGTACGTATCACCCTGACCCAAAAGTCGGCTTAAATAACAAATCAAAGAACACGAATAACCTCTTGAGATTGAGCCTAATCATAACAGGATTAAGATCATTTGATCTAGGATCAACTAGGCGATATTGACTTAAATCGATATTACGGTAAGTTTAATAAATCTAAGTCAAAGTTCAATATCGGTCCCTTCCGATGCATACTTCATGCACCCAACCTGAGCTTTACTTTAACCAATGATCTGGAAAGAACATAGCATTTCTCCAAATGCAAGTACACTCTGTTGTAGATTATCATATCAGTAAAACCCTGTGTCTGATAAATCTAGGAAACTTTATTAACATAGTCATGTTTACTTTCCAATGTGTTGACAACACAATAAAAAGGATCAAGTATGTGAAAAGGGTTTCAGATGAATTTATAAATCAAATAGACAAGCAATTGATAAGATGAACAAAAACATACACAAATGAATGAAAAATACTTCTGTTTCTTTATTGATATTGAATAAAATTGATTACATTGAAATGGAATTTTATTTAGGGCATAAAACCCAACAAACTCGCACTTGCACTAATATAAAACTAATCAGTACATATCAATTAATCCTAAATTCTGACGGTGCTTTTCAAATGCAGTCACGGCCAAGACTTTGGTGAATGGATCAGCTAAGTTTTCTTCTGTGTCCACTTTCTCAACTAGTACATCCGCTCTTGTCACATATTCTCTGATGATGTGATACTTCCTTTCTATGTGTTTGCTTCTCTTGTGGCTTCGAGGTTCCTTACTGTTGGCTATTGCTCCATTATTATCACAAAGTAGGACCAGAGGCTTTTCCATTCTAGGCACGACACCGATACTGGTGAAGAACTTTCTTAGCCAGACAAGTTCTTTAGCAGCTTCTGTTGCAGCTATGTATTCAGCTTCCATCGTCGAATCTGATATCGTGGTTTGTTTTGCACTTCTCCAAACCATTGCTCCACCCCCAAGAGTAAACACCATCCCAGATTTAGATTTCCTGTCTTCAAGACATGCCTGGAAATCTGAATCAGTATAGCCTATGGGATTTAAAGTACCACCCTTGTAGACTAATACTAGATTTCTTGTACTCTTTAAGTATTTCAAAATATACTTAACTACATTCCAATGTTGCTGTCCTTGATTAGACTGATACCTGCTCACGATTCCAACTGCATAGCAGATGTCAGGTCTAGTACATAACATTGCATACATTAGACTTCCAACTGGAGAAGCATATGGAACTTTCGCCATGTCCTCTATCTCTTGAGGATTAGTAGGAGACTGTTCCTTAGATAGACGGATACCATATCTAGAAGGCATATTTGCCCCATTGGTGTTGTTCATGGAGAATATCTCTAAGACTTTGTCAATGTAGGTTGTTTGAGAGAGAGCAAGAGATCTGTTCTTCCGGTTTCTGATAATCTGAATACAAAGAACATAGGCTGCTTCACCCAAATCTTTCATATCGAATTGAGTGTTAAGCCATTCCTTGATGTGAGTCATTTTCTTGATATTGTTTCCAATAATCAAAATGTCATCAACATAAAGGACCAGGAATACTACTACTTGGTCTTCCTTGAGTTGGTAAACACAAGGTTCATCTTCATTCTGAAGAAAGCCGTAGGTCTTGATGATTTCATCAAACCTTTTATTCCATGAGCGAGAAGCTTGCTTAAGTCCATAGATAGACCTATTTAGTTTGCGAACCTTCTTTTCCTGCCCTGGAAGAACATAGCCTTCTGGTTGCTCCATATAGATGGTTTCTTCAAGTACCCCATTAAGGAAGGCACTTTTGACATCCATTTGCCAGATTTCATAATCGATAGCTGCAGCTATGGAGAGAAGAATTCGGATGGATTTGAGCATGGCAACAGGACTAAAAGTTTCCTCATAGTCCACGCCTTCTCTTTGGGTATAACCCTTGGCTACAAGTCTAGCTTTAAAAGTTTCGACTTCGCCTCCAACTCCTCTTTTCTTCTTGTAAACCCACTTGCATCCTATCGGATGATAGTCATCAGGTGCGTCTACATATTCCCAGACTTTGTTCTTTTTCATGGAATCCATTTCTGAATCCATGCCGGCTGACCATTGTTTCTGTTGCGGACTAGCCATTGCCTGTTTATAGGTTAATGGATCGTCTTCAATACCGTCACCAACGACCATATTGATTTCACCATCCAAGCCATAACGAGCTGATTTTGTTGAAACCCTCCCACTACGACGAGGAGCGGTGATCTTCTGAACAGGAACTTTGGTAGTAGTTTTCTCAGTCGGTTCAACTGAGGGAGTGGGATTGTCCTCTTCTTGAGTGGAAGAGGACGGAACATTTGAAGGAGTTATATCTGAAAGCATTTCCTCTAAAACAACTTTACTTTTCGGTTTGTTGTCTTTAATATAGTTCTTTTCAAGAAAAGTAGCATTTGTAGAAACAAACACTTTGTTATCCTTGTGACTATAAAATAGTCCACCCCTCTCTTTAGAATTTCCGACAAACATGCACACTTCAGTTCGTGATTCAAGTTTGCCTTCTTTCTTTCTCAAGACATGAGCAGGGAACCCCCAAATTCTGTAGTGGCGTAAACTAGGTGTACGACCATTCCAAAGTTCGACGTGTGTCTTAGGGAGTGCTTTAGATGGAACAACATTTAAAATGTCATTAGCCATCTGTATAGCAGATTCCCAGAAGGACGTAGACAGAATTGAATAACTCAGCATAGACCTAACCATTTCCAAAAGAGTGTGATTTCTTCTTTCTGCAAATCCATTTTGTTGTGGAGTGCCTGGGGCAGTGTATTGGGATTCAATTCCAAGTTCAATTAAATGATCTTTGAACTGCATATCCATATATTCTCCACCCCTATCAGTTCGCAAGACCTTTAATGTTTTACCGAATTGGTTTTGAGCCAAAGCATGAAATGCTTGAAACTTTTCAAACGTTTCAGATTTCTTTTGCATTAGGTAAAGAAAACTATATCCAGAGTAATCGTCAATGAAAGTGACAAAATACTCATAACCACCTCGGGCTTTTACATTCAAAGGTCCGCAGACATCAGAATGCACTAACCTTAGGGGTTGTTTGACACGCTCTCCCTTTGCAGAGAAAGAACGTTTAGTCATTTTTCCTTCCAGGCAGGACTCGCATACTGGCAGTTCACCTAGGACGACATTTTTCAATGGACCGTCTTTGGTTAGCCTATTGAGTCTATCAAAGCCTATATGACCTAAACGTAAATGCCATAGATAAGTTTGATCATCATTATCAATCTCTGTTCTTTTGAGGTTTCTAGGTTTAACTACATTGAAAAGTACACTGTTTAGTGAGATTTGTGTATTTGGTCTTAAAACATAAAGCCCTTGTTCCATGGAAGCAACACATATTTGAAATCCATTACGAGAAATTGAACAATTAGAACTCGAAAAATTCAATATATCAGATTGTTTTTGCAAACATGAGACACTAATCAAGTTTCTACTAATGTTTGGAATAAATAAAACATTTTCTAAAATTAAAAATCTTTGTTGAAACTTGATGCGGGCTTTTCCTCTAGCTTTGACCGACACTAACTCGCCATTACAAACTTTAAGCTTTAACACTTCTGGAAGCAGATTTTCCCAAGTTTCAAGCAGTTGCAGTGAAGAACATACATGGTTAGTAGACTCAGAATCAACAATCAAAGCGGATTTGTCGTTCTCTAAAACACATGATTCAAAGACAAAAGCATTACCTTCGTTGGAATTGTTTAGAAGCTGGGGACATCGTTCTTCTTAATGTCCCTTTTCAATACAATTCGAACATAGAATATTATGTCTGATAATTGTACTTGAAGAAGCAGCTTTGCTAGAGCCTTCATGCTTAATCCTTTTTCCTTGATTAAGATTTGCAAACCCAGGAGGACCCATTGCAATCAAATTCTGTTCATGGGCTCGTAATTCTGCTTCGAGCTTGTCCATGTCGGAGGAGTTGAAATTGTTGATCATGTAAGAAACAACAAATTCATTATACTCCGGAGGAAGACTATTAAGAATGAATTGGACCAGTTGTTCTATTGATAAATAAATCCCTAGTAGATTTGCCTTTTGGAACTTCAGATTCATCATCAACAGGTGCGAGTTTATGCAACTACGAGGATGCATTTTGACACTATAGAGTTCTTTTGCTAAGATATTAACTAGGAAAGGATCGGGGTGAGGGTTATTCATATTGGCACTACAACGCATCAATAAAACAAAAGTAAGGTTTTGGTTCATAAATTCATACACATGTTCAGAAAATAACAAATAATCACATAGGTTATAAAAATAGTAAATCTAACATAGTTTATTTTCCAAGGTTTTCAACAAACTGATACAGTGTCCCGTTTAGGCGAGAGTCAAAGAATCATCTATTGAATAGAGTTGTCAACTCATCTAAAATGATAATCATTCTAGCAACCTTTTATTCGATCAAGGTTGGAATTCAGGGTTGTCCCGTTTAGGCGAGAGTCCAGGCAATTCTATCTTATGAGCTCCACCATTGTTTCATATTTTGTAAGTCAAATATGGTCGCCACCATTAGGGTGATCCATACCATATAAAACACTTACAAAGCTACTTATATTTCGAGATTAAACGGTGCGAACTTGCTAATGAACATTCCTCCGTTAGGGAGGATTACTCACTAAAACAAACGCTATGTAAAACCAACAATGGAGATCGAATGTCTTTTGATTAAAGCTCATTATTTTAAAATATGTATTTTATTTAATCATTTATTCCGTATATAATAATGAAAAAATACAAATTAAAGTTGGTTTAAATAAAAAATCAACTTTAATTAAATTTTAATTATTACTTAAATTCGAAAATTAAATTCGAAATTTAAAATAGAATAAATTTGAAAAAAATATCTTGTTTAAGTTGTTTTAGATGAATCTAAAAAATCAACTTAAATATCTTTCAAATTAGATTTAATGAAATTTAAAATTAAGTTATAACCACTTAATTTGAAAATATTCCATTTTAAGTTAATATTTGAAAAAATATGAACTTAAAAAATATCTGAAGAATCTTAATAACCAATTCCTAAAATTCCTCAACTTAATTTTGAAATTTTAAATCCAAAAGATATTCAGATTTAAGCTGATTAGTTATAGATAACTAAATATAAACTTAAATAGGAATATTTAATGAAAAATTTAAATTAAGCTTCAGAAAGAATCTAGATGGTTATAATTCTATATTTAATTAAATACAAGAAAATACATATAGTTTAGCTTAGAATAAAATTCTTTAAACTATGGTTTTTTTAAATTAATTTCAAAATAAATGAAATTAATTATGTTGCTAATCAATTTTATTAGGTTAAACTAATTTAATTAACCTAGTACAGTTATTCAAATCAGGAAAATGGGCCTTCACAATTGGGGTAGTTCATGTGAGGGGGGGCTGGGTTCAGTATATCGTACCCACTACTATGGCTCCCAACTCTCACACAAGGCCCAAAAGAGAGGAATTTAACCTTAAAATGAAAAAAAGTTATTAATTGAATAGGCCCAAAAACTAAATGGGCCTAAATAAAATCTATCAAAAACTATGATATTTTATTTGTTGTCGAGTGAATTTCGCAACACCAAAATGTGATATTTAATTAATATAAAAAGAGAATTTTCGGGGAAGTGACAAGTGCGAGTATTCGACCTAGAATGGCGAGTACTCGACTGGGAATGCAAGAACAATCAACATGGCTGGAAAATATCAATATGACAAAGAATTATAGTGGTTCAGTTAGATTTTCATCTGCTTAGTCCACTGTAGCAAAGGATTCGTAGGTGCCATTTTCATGGTGGATCACCCCTTTATATACAAAGTAGGTGTCCAATCAGTTACATAAGGATCACATTCATTGTTAATCCATTATTTACATATTGAATTGCAATAATTAAACCCAAACAACGTTAACATTAATAAATGTGTGACAGTTACTAAGTCCATCAACGTATGCGTCTTCCGCATCTGCGAGTTGACTGTTCATGTTCCGTTTGTTGAGCTCGTAGGGTCATCAGTACGTTTGGAACGTCTGCGCCGTTAGGTAATCGCCTCTTGTAGACATCGCATGTTGAGCTGGTAGAACCTAGAAATGCGAATTTATATCGGTTTGTCAGGGCTATTGGGTCGTTGGGACCAAATTCCATCATAGAGAGTTGGTCTTTATGCTTTCGCAGAAATATAGAGGGATACTCGCATATGTCCTGACACATGCGAGTTGGATCTACCATGCATAATGTGAATTACTGTTACGTGGTTTGACTTAGGTCGTACTCGCAGTATCTCGCTGGTTTTATCCTGGGCGAGGTCTAAACTTCGAGAAGTCTCTCACGGACATTTCAGCTTTCATTGGAAATCTGAATACACGTGTCCTTTAAATAGGAGTCTGGTCTCGAGTTTCTAGGTGAGAAAAATCTCACTATAACACATGCCCCTAGTTTCGCGATGTGACAGGAGCGGTCACTGAGGGAAACTATTACTCGAGAGACAGGTGAAAGGTTGTCACGAGGAGGTGACCTTCTGGTTGTCCCGTCGAGGGTTTCGAAAAATGACTGCTGTAATTATTAGTTTTTATTATATTTATGGTGCCACGTCACAAAACTCCTCGGTTTTTGTGTAGGCGTGGCCATCGTTGGCCGTTAGATTGGGCGACCTTAGGCATTCTGGCTGCCACGTGTCGTAATCCCAATTAATAAGGGATATGGGTATTTAAATTCTTTGATACGAATCAAAAACTCCCATTTTTCCCTCTTGCTCTTAACTTCTTCTTTCCCTCCATTACAGACACTTCAAAAATCCATTTCCAGATTTTCTATCACTTTTCCACAACATTCTCAATCTCAGAAGTGATCGAGGGCAATCGCAGAAATCAGAACTAAAGGTTCGTTTTCAAGTCATTGCATTTTTTGTTTTCTGTTTGGAGAAAATATGCTTTACTTTCTGGGTTCGGGTATTTTAAAGGCTTTTTTAGGAATGTATGCTAGTGGGTGTTTATGAGGCTATGTGTTTTAGGTAAGTAAACCTGGGTAAATTCATAGAATATGACCTGTAAACTGACATAACCGCACACAATTCATAGGCACTGTTTCACGTCTTGAATACTCGCGGATGTTCGGATGAACAACTTGAATATTCGCTGGTGTTCAGATGAACAGCTTGAATACTCGCGTATTGCCAAGATTTACTTCCATTTGACTGTTAGCTAGATCTTTTAGGATTTTTATATGTCGCGGGCTGAGTTGCGAGGGTATCAATCGCCGTTCCAAATGGTGGGTGTATCTCAGTATTCTAATGGTCATATATGCGATTATATGCCCCTTGAGATACTGAGGTACACCCAGCCATTTGCAATATGCGATGATACTCAAATGATCGTACTTTTTGGTGGATAGATAGTCTCGGAACGGTGGGGGTCTCCCAGTAACTTCAGGATTATGCTCGAAAACGCATACCCCTTGAGTCACTGGGAAACTCCCAGCCGTTTCTGGAGGTATACCGCTTGGCCGAGGATGCATGAATTACTTGCCCACGATAGTTTTATCTCTTCTCGCATATTGAGGGGATGGTCAGTATTCGCAAGGAGGCTGACCATTCTGTCGAGTGCGACTTTATAATCTAATGCGGGTGAGATCACTTACTTTGCTTTTCACACATCCATCACGCTGAAAAGATCTTCTATCTTTCAGATGAGCGATTTGTTGGATAGCCAACAGCTCGGCTCCGGAGGCCGTGCATTTGACGGTGAAGCTGACCAGGAGGAGGACAGTTTTCTTCCCACTTCGCTTTCCGAAGAGGAGGCTGCTCCAATAGAGCTAGGTCCGATGTCTTCTGTGGACATCGAGAAGATGGTGCAAGAACTCGCAGAACCTGGGACCATCGATATTCGAGACAGCGAGTCCACGGTGTCGGCACGCGACTACCTTATACACTCGAGGCATGCTCCTGACATCGAGGTCGAGGAGATGGACGAGGAATGGACGACTCCAGTTCGCAAGTTAGGTGAAGAAGAGGAGGAGGCGGAAGGGAGTGGGACAGATTCGGTCGACGATTCCCAGCTGAACGAGCCCTTCGCGTGTGAGGATTTAATCTCGAGAGTTTCCAAATCAGACTTCACCACCTTTGTGAGGTTAAATTTGCTGCGATTCGCGTTTCAGCAACCTAAGCCATCTCAGAGAGCGCATCTTCCATTTACTAACCCTGCGATCATTCCCACCGAGGATGTGGTAGTCTCAATACCCATTCTTCGGTGTGGGGTATTAGTCCCCTTTCACCCCTTCATCGCAGCTATTCTCAAGCGATATGATGTATCGCCCTTTCAGCTAACTCCAAACAGCTATCGTACTGCCCTAGCCTTCTATTCGATGTACATGGAGTATGTCCATAGGGCTCCCTCAGTAGAAGAGTTCAGCTATTTCTACGACATAAAAAGCGTAGGTCTTCATAATGGCTTCTACTGCTTTAGCAAATGGGCGACTTCTGAAATCAACGGAGTTGAAGGAATGGTGTCGAACATGGGGATTGGAAATCGAAGTGGTTTTATGTCTTTAAAGTTCCTGGGATTAGGACTGACTTTAATCGCAGACCTAGTATGTCGCGTATTTCTTGACTTAGACTTTTTTTTTGCATTAGTTTTGAGATCTTTTGCTTACTCGCTCGTTGTTGTTGTCGCAGATAGACCAGTTCGACCGACCCTTGACGCGACTAGCAAGGAGACAGCTGAAATCCTCGGGAGCCTTCCAGTACAAGATCGCGACTGGCGATTACTGTGTACAACTGCGAAGTTGCGAGAACATCAGCTGATTCCTGAGAACGCAAGTCTTCAAAGGGAGCCAGTATACAAAGAACCATCCGAGAAGCAGCAAGAGCGAATAGACAAGCGTCTTTCTAAGCAAACTCCTCGACAAATTTCAGGTAATTCATCTCTAGTTATAAACTGACAGGTAGGGTTTGACTTATACTTATCTTTCATTTATATTCGCAGATATGACTTTTCTGAAGTCTGCTCCCGTCCTGAAGATCAAACCGAAGGGTGGAACAACGACGACTTCGCCGGTTGTCCCCCAAAAGAGGAAGAGCGATGCGATGGCTACACTTGTCGCAGACTCTTCCAAGAAGCTGGCCAAGACCACACAAGACAAGGGGAAGAAAGTCGTAATTGATCCACCTGTTCGAGCTCGCGACTTCCTAGCCATGCAAGAGAAGTTCCTGGCTGAGATTCCTTATGAGGATCTTGTTACGCGATCTTCCGAACTGGCCGCGCAGTCGATGACTCTATTCATAAAAGCGGCTGCTACTCCTTCGAAGGAAGCCGACTCGCCGAAGAGGCAAAATGCTCATTTTTCAGAAGAACATAAAAAAGCTGAAGCAAGAAGTGGCGAGGGTGGAGAAAGAGCTCGAGGAACTCAGCAAGGCCAAGGAGAAGGAGCTCGAAGAACTCAGCAAGGCGAAGGAACAGGCGGAGCTTGAAGTCAAGAAATCGCAGGTGACGATCGTGGAGATGGCCCGCGATTTGGAGACTGAGAAAGAGAATGGGAAGAAGCAGTATGATCAGGCAGTGTCTGATTATATCTATACCACTCTTTCCAAAGTCCCAGACTTCGACTTTTCTCTTCTCGGAACAGAAGCCGCTGAGATGGCTGAGGCTTTTCGTGCCATGTCGCCTACTCAGACACAAGGTGGGGGAGGGAACCTTCTTGACGAGGTCGAGGGCGCACAAGCTGAAGAAGTCGAGAACGAGGTCATCAGCAAAGTCGCGGATGAGACTACTCCTGCTGCTCCAGATGCTTAGTTATCCTCTAATTTATGTTCTTTTTTAATTTTACTTCTCTCTTCTTTTTTTTTATATGCGGTACAAGGGTACTCGCGCTTTTGTACTTGGAGAAATTTTCTTTTTGTTTTGGACAAATTTATATCCTCGCGGGGATAGCTATCCTTTAACATTTATGCAGTACACGGGTACTCGCGTTTTTTATATATATATTTGCGACTTCAATTATAGCTTGGTGTAATAAGTAGGAATATTTACAAAGCTGGTAAAATTTTTGAAAATTTAACAAGTAATTTCATTCATATAATCAATAGTACATTCGGGCATATATATCCCCCTCTACTTAGGATTTTTCCCTGTTGAATGAAAAATATCTAAGTATAAGTACAAGAATGAACATAATCGAATAATGCGAATACTATTGATAATAAAATTTGAAGCTCTCGCTATTCCATGCTCGTGGAATCGCAGTTCCATCGCGTGTTGCGAGTCGATACGTTGCATTACCAATTTTATCTGCGATGAGGTATGGTCCTTCCCAATTATCCCCGAAGACCCCGTGCGACGGGTTTTTGTTGTTTGGCATTACTCTTCTAAGGACCAAGTCTCCTGCTCGCAGGGCTTTTACTTTCACTTTGGAGTTAAAGTATCTTGCAGTTCGCTGTTGGTAAGCCGCATTTTTTAGGTGCGCTTTATCACGCTTTTCCTCCAAAAGATCAAGGCAGAATAGCTGATTTTCGTTGTTCTGCGAGATGTTGAAAATATCCCTGCGTAGGGAACCTTCCCCAACTTCAACTCGCAACATGGCCTCGCACCCGTAAGAAAGTGAGAAGGGTGTTTCGCCAGTTGTAGATCGAGGGGTCGTATTATAAGACCATAGGACTTGCGATAACTCGTCTGGCCAAGCCCCTTTGCGATCTTCTAGTTTCCCTTTTATGGTGTGTTTGATTATTTTATTAATGGCTTCAGTTTGTCCGTTACTCTGCGGGTAAGCTACTGCGGAAAAAGCCTTTTTGATCCCCAAATCGTCGCATAGCTATCGCATCTCTTTACAGTCAAACTGTTTTCCATTGTCTGAAATGAGTTTATGCGGAATTCCAAAACGACAAATGATGGAGGTATAGACAAACTCGCGCAATTTCGTTGCTGTGATGGCTGCGAGTGCTTCGGCTTCAGCCCACTTTGTGAAGTAATCAACTGCGACTACAACATATTTGACTCCGCCTTTTCCTTTGGGTAACTCGCCGATTAAATCGATTCCCCATATTGCAAAGGGCCATGGACTTGTGATAGAATGGAGGTTACTCGGAGGCTGGTGGGTGTAAGTGGCTATTCGCTGACATCTATCACACCTCTTTGCAAACGCGAGAGCATCTTGTCGCAATGTTGGCCAGTAATACCCTTGCCGCATAATTTTTAAAGCAAGGGAATTACCTCCGGTGTGATTGCCACAAATCCCCTCGTGTACTTCACGAAGTATGTAACCACAGTCTTCTCCACTGATACATTTGAGAAGCGGTTGACTAAAACTTCTGCGATACAACCTTTGGTCATATATTACATAACGGGCTGCTCGCTGTCGCAATTTTCTCGCTTCTACTTTATAATAGGGTAGGAGCCCCTTCTCAAGATATGCGAGGATAGGAGTCATCCAGGTAATCTCCTGAATATCATCTATCTCCATGATTGCTTCTCGATCTATGGTTGGGTGAGCCAGTACGTCTACCGGAATCACATCGAGTAGTTCGGCTTCTCTAGTTGAGGCCAAACGGGCCAATGCGTCTGCGTGGGCATTTTGAGCACGCGGTACTCGAGATACAACTACATTTTTGAACTTCTGCATTATTTCGCGAACGATGGCTAAGTATTTAACCAATCTTCCGCCTCTTGCTAGGTATTCTCCATTCACCTGGCATACCATGATTTGAGAGTCACTAAAAGCCTGTAGATACTCGACTTTCATCTCGAGGGCCAGTTTCAATCCTGCGATTAAAGCCTCATACTCGACTTCATTGTTAGATGCAGAAAATTCAAAACGTAAAGCAGCGTGTACCTTGAAATTATTGGGACTAATTAACAAGATCCCACTGCCAGAACCTTCGTTATTTGAGGCTCCATCGACGTACAATGTCCATGCTTCTTTGCCTGCTATAGCAATGTCATTTCTGTCCTCTACAACTGCCACCTCGGTGCTTGGGAATTCAAGTATTAAATCTTGCAAGGCTTGCCCCTTGATCGGAGTTCTCGGTTTATACTTGATGTCGAACTGACTCAACTCCATCGCCCACTTTAACAATCTCTCAGATGCTTCTGGTTTCGCTAAAACTTGTCTTAAGGGGAAGTTTGTCAAAACTTCTATGCTGTGAGCCTGGAAGTAGGGTCGCAATTTTCTTGAGGATATTATCAAGGCGAAAGCCAATTTCTCCATTTGAGGATAACGCGTCTCGGCATCTAGTAATCGCTTACTGATGTAATACATCGGGTATTGGCGTCCTTGGTCCTCGCGTATTAGTACTGAACTAATCGCATATTCGGAGACGGCCAAATAGATAGACAAAACTTCTCCGGACAATGGCTTTGATAAGATCGGAGGTTGCCCCAAATGCGTTTTTCAAGCTTGAAAGGCTTCCTCGCATTTTTCGTTCCAATGAAACTTTTTGTTGCCTTTCAAAATCCGAAAAAACTCCTTGCACTTATCAGAAGATCTGGATATAAAGCGGTTTAAAGCTGCGACTTTACCTATGAGGCTTTGAAGCTCCTTTGGCTTGGTCGGTGATGGCATCTCCACCAATGCCCTGATCTTCGCAGGATTGGCTTCTATTCCTCGCTGATTTACCATAAATCCAAGGGATTTCCCAGAGCCCACCCCAAAGACGCATTTCAACGGATTTAGATGCATCTTGTATCGCCGCAATATGTCGAACATGGCCTGCAAGTGGGTAATATGATCCTTCGCATGTTGCGATTTTACGAGCATATCGTCAACATATACCTCCATTGTCTTTCCAATGAGATCTGCGAACATCATATTCACTAGCCTTTGATAAGTATAATCCTCGATCAGTAATGAACGAGGTATGTTCTTGGTCTGGTTCATACATCGGGATTTGATTGTATCCCGAGTACGCATCCATGAAGCTCAAAAGTGCGTGACCTGCAGTGGCATCGACAAGCTGGTCAATGCTAGGAAGAGGAAAGTTGTCTTTGGGACAGGCTTTGTTTAGATCCGTAAGTCAATGCATGTGCGCCATGAGCCATTAGGCTTTGGCACAAGTACGGGGTTTGCTAACCAGTTGGGGTAAAATGACTCCCGTATAAAGCCGCAGGCAAGGAGGCGGTCGACTTCTTCTTTCAGCGCTTGGTACCTCTCGGGGTCCATTTTGCGGCGCTTTTGTCGGACACCTCGCACTTCGAGGTCAATGTTCAAGCGATGACACATGACTTGCGGAGATATCCCGACCATATCTGAATGTTTCCAGGCAAAGATATCAAGATTTTGCTTTAAAAAGGTCGTTAATTGTTCTCGCAGCTGTAAATTTAATTTAGAACCAATTTTTAAAACCTTGTTATTATCTATAGGATCTATAGGTACCTCGATTGTGTCTTTCGCGGCTTGGGCTGCGGCGGTGTGATCGAGGATTCTTGGATCCAAGTCTGGTTCGTCCACGTGCGGCACCTCCTCGATTCTGAGGATCTCCTGGCGAGGAGGTGGTGCTTCCAAAAGGTAGATAACATTTACCGTCCTTTTTTCTGTAAGTTTAACGGCTGCGTTATAACACTCTCATGAGTCGGATTGGACTCCCCGCACCGAACCTACTCCAGCGGGAGTAGGGAACTTCATCGTCAGATGATAGATCGAGGTTATGATCTTCATCTCCTTCAGGATTGGTCGACCCATTACGGCGTTATACGCTGAGTATTGGTCGATTACTGCGAAGTCGGCCATTGACTTGGTTGATACTGGGGCAGTTCCCAAAGTGATTGGGAGCTTGATCATTCCTTTAATTGTTATGACATCTCCCGAAAAGCCATAAATGCTTGATGTCATAGGTCGCAAATCCTTCTCTTGCAACCCCATTTGCTTGAAGGCTTGGAAATTCAGCAGATTCACTGAACTCCCATTGTCAACCGGTATACGATGGACATTGTCCCCACCAATATTGGCGACTATTACTAGTTCATCAGAATGCGGGTGATGGACCCATCTCGCATCGCTCTCCATAAAGATGATGTCGTCGCATTCTTTCTTAAAGAGCTTCTCAGGCCGTTCACCAAGATTATTCACATTGGTAAGCGGCCTCTCCTTAGCTTCTCTGGCATACCGTTCTTGTGATTTGCGAGAGTCGTCCGCGATGTGTGGTCCTTCGATTATAGTCAGGATATTGCGAGGTGTTTTGGAGCCACTCGTGTTCTGGGTTTCTCCTTTGCCATCCGCTTGGGGATGACTTTCCTCGCTCCTTTTATACTTGTCGAACTTCCCTCTCCGGATCAGCTCCTCTATTTCATCCTGCAAGACCCAACATTCTAGAGTAGTGTGACCAATGTCCTTGTGGTACTTACAGAACTTTTTAGGATCCCTTCGGTCGCGATTCCCCCTGATGGGGGGCGGCTTCTTGAAGACTCTGTTCCTTTCTTCAGTCGCATAGATATGGTCTCGAGGTACTGCGAGTTTAGTATAGTTGACGAAGCGAGGTCCTCCCTTCCTTTTTGGCAAGGACTCCTTCTTTGGGGGTGACTTAGCCAGCTTCGGACTTCGCTGTCTGCGCGGGCTACGTCTTCTCGGGCTTCGGCCCCTGGAGTTCTTCCCTCGCGGACTGCGAGATCGTGACCGCGGTATGGGTGACCGACGTTTGTTCTTCCCCTTCTCTAACTCCGCTAGAGAGTTCTCGATTCTTTTGTGAGGTTCGGCCATGGCGAAGAACTCTACCAAGGACTCCAGCCTTCGAGCTTGTAGTTCCTTCCAAAAGTCGGTCCTCGGCAAGATACCTGTTATCAACATACAAACAAGCGAAAACTCGGGGGCCTTCTCGACCTTTGTTACTTCTACGTTAAAACGCTTGAAATAGTCTTGTAAAGACTCACAGGTTCTTATTTGATGTTGGCCAAAGTCGTATAGGGTGGTCTATACGTCATTGTGGCCTGGAAATGCGTGAGGAATAAGTCGACGAAGGTTTCCCACGTCGATATTGATGCCTCAGGTAACTGGGTGAACCAATCATGAGCATTTTCCTCGAGTGTTGCCGCAAGAATGCGGCACTTCGCGAGTTGTGGTACCTGGTCTACTTCCATTATAGTATTAAATTTTTCTAAATAGTCTATCGGGTTAGAAGTACCTTTATACTTGAGGGATTCGGATAGACGAAACCCTTTTGGAAGTTGAGCCTGCCGCACCTCTGCAGTAAAAGGCGAGGTGCCATGCAGCTTATATATAGGCTTGCGCTGCTGCTCGACCATCTTTAAAGCTTGCAGAAGCACGCTTTGGTCGATTCCTCCTGTCGCAGGGGCTGGAGTCGCTACGACTGCGGGGCTCGCAACTACTGCGGCAAGGTTTGCTGGGATATTAATCCCAGTGGTCGCGATCGGCACGATAGGCGGGTTATTATTTGCGTTGACACCGTGATCGCCTGCCTGGGAATCACGGAGTGTCTCAGTATTATGTGGGCCGCGGGAGCGCGCCTTGAAAACTGCGTTGAGATGATCATGTAGATCACCTCGGTGTACTTGATAATGTCCTCCCTGTTGTGTCTGTACAGAGCCGGACCTTGTATACCTTCTCGGAGTGTGTCCATGCGATGACGAAGAGGCTGACTCTGCGTCGTTGTCTCTCGATGGTCGACTGCGAGGATTACGGCGCTCAGGATCTTCGTCAATCTGCGCGCTCTAGTTAGGAAACCTTGTGGATTGATCTCTTGACATCGAATGATTCAAGTCCAGAGCTTCAGGGTTAGTTCTTCGTTCCCTGCGTACACGGTTAGTATGACGTCTAGAAGTTGTTACCTGAGGGTTATCGTTCCGAATGGCGGGAACTCGAGGAGGGCATCGAGCTCGACTCTGTCCATCTACCTCGGCTTGTAGTGCCCGCAGTTGATCCTGAATTGCAGCATATTGATCAGTGGTGAGCTGGACCATTCCCTCGGATACTACCGTCGGAGTGACGGGGGAAAATGCATGGTTGCTGGTGGTGTGGACGTCTCCCCGACTTGAGGGCCAGTCGTTTCTGGGAATAGGTTGAGAGGTCTGATATTGCTCCTCCCTACTCGGCCGTTGATGACGTCCACAGGTGGCACTCCAGCTCCAGGCAGTGGTACACTCATCATTCCAATATTGATGGACCCGTTGTTGGCTTCGTTAGCGTGATTTCCAGCCATGATGAATAGTGTTCTTTGAAGTGAATGAAATCTTTAGTCGAATTCCCACAGACGGCGCCAAATGTTGTCGAGTGAATTTTGCAACACCAAAATGTGATATTTAATTAATATAAAAAGAGAATTTTCGGGGAAGTGACAAGTGCGAGTATTCGACCTAGAATGGCGAGTACTCGATTGGGAATGCAAGAACAATCAACAAGGCTGGAAAATATCAATAAGACAAAGAATTATAGTGGTTCAGTCAGATTTTGATCTGCTTAGTCCACTGTAGCAAAGGATTTGTAGGTGCCATTTTCATGGTGGATCACCCCTTTATATACAAAGTAGGTGTCCAATCGGTTACATAAGGATCACATTCATTGTTAATCCATTATTTACATATTGAATTGCAATAATTAAACCCAAACAACGTTAACATTAATAAATGTGTGACAGTTACTAAGTCCATCAACGTATGCGTCTTCCGCATCTGCGAGTTGACTGTTCATGTTCCGTTTGTTGAGCTCGCAGGGTCATCAGTACGTTTGGAACGTCTGCGCCCTTAGGTAATCGCCTCTTGTAGACATCGCATGTTGAGCTGGTAGAACCTAGTCATGCGAATTTATATCGGTTTGTCAGGGCTATTGTGTCGTTGGGACCAAATTGCATCATAGAGAGTTGATCTCTATGCTTTCGCAGAAATATAGAGGGGATACTCGCATATGTCCTGACACATGCGAGTTGGATCTACCCTGCATAATGTGAATTACGGTTACGTGGTTCGACTTAGGTCGTACTCGCAGTATCTCGCTGGCTTTATCCTGGGCGAGGTCTAAACTTCGAGAAGTCTCTCACGGACATTTCAGCTTTCATTGGAAATCTGAATACACGTGCCCTTTAAATAGGAGTCTGGTCTCAAGTTTCTAGGTGAGAAAAATCTCACTATAACATTATTTAGCAGCAACAACCTATATGCATCTATAACAAAAGTAAACACATAGGCTCACACAGGCACACATTTGGATGGATCCTATCATGTTGCTAGGTCATACACAAATGAAAGAAGATTCTAGAATTTACCTGTTACAAATTATTTACTTGACCAATGGAACCATGAGTTAAAATCAGATCATTGGATCTGTCAACAAGTTAACCATGGCTATTTGCAATCAAGCAATAATAGGTTTTATAAAACTTACAAACAAGCTAAAACTCATACTCCTGCAACAAGGTTAGCTAGATAGTTGGATGTAGGATTTATTTAATTTTAAATAATTAAATTTCGAAAAAATTATTAAATAAAAAAATATTTATTTTCCAAAAAAAAATAATAATACAATAAAATATATATATTTTCGAAATTAATAAAATAATATTTAAAATTAAACCTACAATTTTGAAAAATTGGGTTTCAACTAACCTAATTATCATTTCAAAATTTGCTAATTACTTTTAAAATTTTAATGTTATTTTATAAATTAAATATTCAATAAAAATAAAAAAGATAAATAAATATCTTTTTCAGATTTTATGATTTAATTTAAATAAATAAAATAACAAAATTTAAAAGTTAGCAAAATATCTTACTTCTATTTAAAATTACATGATTATAGTTATCTTATTTTAAATTTAAATAAGGTCAAAGATAGATATTTACTATTTTCAAATTCAAATTACAATAATATCATGAATTAATTTAAAAAAAAATAATTAATTTATTTGTGATAGTTAGAATTGAATTAGGAATAGTAAATGTTTAAATAAAAAACTACACAAAAAATCGAAAGTTAAATCCATGAAATAGCATGAAAAAACGAAGAAAAACGAAAAATTTGCGAGCTGTACGGACAGTATGCATTGCGTACTGTCTGCGCGCGCGCATCAGCATGCGTGACCGAGAAAGCTCGGCGCAGGAGGCTGCTAGCAGCCTCTTTGCACGCGGAAGCCTCGGTTTTAGACAGGAAACCGTGTCTGAGCGCGTGTTGTCCGAAGGTTGCCCCTCGTCCGCGCGCTCGTGTGATGATCCACGGCTCCTTATATGTTTCGAAACTTCAAAAAATCATAACTAATTCAAATTAAATCAAAATTGAGTTCTGTAAAAAAGTAAATTGCTTAATTTTTTCCATACTATCCAATAAAAATAATTACAGAAACAGTTATTCAATTATTTTTCACGAAAATTCACAAACATCAATCAATCATCAAACAACACTCAAAACAACATGATACCATCCAAAACACAAACAAATCGTTTTAAGTCCAAATTTCTTGCAAGTGAATCTATTACCATGGATCTGAGGCAAGTTGTTGGAAATTATTTTACCAGGATCTTAGATCTACTCACAAGTATGTTGATTAACACCCTAAATATGAACTTCTAAAACGATTATGAAATAAACACATATAAAGTATGAGAAACCTTACATTGGGTGCAGCGGAATAATATGAATCCTTTCGTTTAGATCTCTAACCCTTGTATCCTTTCTGTCGCAGAGTATTATTAAGATCTGAAACTAGATCTCTTTCTCTCCTTCTTTAGCGCTGAAACTCCTTCTTGTTGAATGTCTTTCTTCACGATCTTCCTCACTATGATTGAGGTATCACTTGCTGTGTGTGGGCACTACTCTAATAACTAAGAGGTTCGAAATTCAAGAGGAAGAAGAAGAGTATAGGTGGTGGCTAGGGTTTAGAAGTGAAGGCTCAGGTTTTTCTCTGAAGGAAATCAAAAGTAAAAGTGTAATTTTCCTGAAGCCTTCACTATCTATTGATAGCATTCCACTACTGTTAGGTTTAAATTTTTTGGCATTGAAATAATGAAAATATTAGATCATAAAACTTATAAAAGTGGTCGGCCTAGGCATTGTGGATTTGGGCCTCACTTTTTACAATTTTGCTGTTTTATCATTTCTGCATCTCATTTTCTCAAAAACGCCAATTTTCAAATTCAACCATTTAAATGCCAATTCTAATTATTTAATAACTATAAATAATTATTAAATAATATTGTCATTTATCATATTTATTAATTGAACCATACAAAGTATCATAATTAACAAATATGCCCCTAAAACTCTTTCTTTACAATTTCGCCCTTACTTAGTGAAAAATTCACAAATAGACATAGTCTAATTTGAGAATTATAATTGATTAATCAAAACCAATTATATGAGTATTACAAGATATATTATCTAAACTAGTGGGGGGACCATGGGTCTATATAACCGAGCTTCCAATAAGCAGATCAAGAATTTATAACTTAAATTCATTGACTTATTAATTCTTCGTTGAATCCACGCATATAACTTAGAATTGCACTCTCAGTATATAGAATGCTCTATATGTTCCACCACATAGACACATCATTAGTTATCCATTGTTATAATCATAATTTGATCAATGATCCTCTATATGAATGATCTACACTGTAAAGGGATTAGATTACCGTTACACCCTACAATGTATTTTATCCTTAAAACACTTAACCCCGTATAAATGGTATTTCAGCTTATGTGAAATGAGTACTCCACCATTTATTTTCGTTTGGTCAAGCTCGAAGGAGATCATCCTTTACTTACTATACGCCAAATAGAAGCTATAGACTCCATGTTTATGTTAGCGCTCCCACTCAATTGCACTACCGTGTTCCCAAAATGTACGTATCACCCTGACCCAAAAGTAGGCTTAACTAACAAATCAAAGAACACGAATAGCCTCTTGAGATTGAGCCTAATCATAACAGGATTAAGATCATTTAATCTAGGATCAACTAGGCGATATTGACATAGAAATTACGGTAAGTTTAATAAATCTAAGTCAAAGTTCAATATCGGTCCCTTTCGATGCATACTCTATGCACCCAACCTTAGCTTTACTTTAACCAATGCTCTGGAATGAACATAAACTCTATTGTAGATTATCATATCAGTAAAACCCTGTGTCTGATAAATCTAGGAAACTTTATTCACATAGTCATGTTTACTTTCCAATGTGTTGACAACACAATAAACAGGATCAAGTATGTGAAAAGGGTTTCAGATGAATTTATAAATCAAATAGACAAGCAATTGATAAGATGAACCAAAACATACACAAATATGTGAAAAATACTTCTGTTTCTTTATTGATGTTGAATAAAATGGATTACATTGAAATGGAGCTTTATTTAGGGCATAAAACCCAACAAAGTATGCAGTAGTACCAGTCGACTTCTTCGCTAAATGGACGAAGGCCGAGCCCCTCGTTTCCATAACCTGCAAGAAAGTCCTTGACTTTGTCGTCAAGAACATTATCAGTAGGTTTGGAATTCCCATGAAGATAGTATCGGATAATGGAACCCAATTCGATGGCGACTTGTTCACTGAATTCTGCGAGAGGAATAAAATTATCAAAAGCTTGTCGTCTGTATCCAAGCCTCAGGAAAATGGAGAAGTGGCAGCTGTTAATAAAACCTTAAAGGATATAATGCAAACCCACCATACTATCAAGTAGAAGCTAGACGCTACCAAAGGCAGATGGGTTGACGAGCTACCTCAGGTACTCTGAGCCCACAGAACTACCGAGAAGACAGCTACAAGACACTCCTTTCTCGCTAGCATTTGGCTTGGAAGCAATGCTGCCTGTTGAAGTGAACATATCTGTAACACCCTAACTAGCATAGGCGTATTACGTGATTTTTAAACATAGTGTGCAGCTCGTTGCTAATCAATGAAGTTTATGGAAATCGTGATTAATTAAAATTTTTGCTTTTTAATTAAACTTATAAAATAATTATACAAAAATACTCGGGATCCTGATTACAAAACATTTTAGAAAAGTTCACTGACTATACAAAATACTTGTCGCCTAGCGACTAAATACAAAAATAGCCTTGCTGTTCCGAGGATCGTACGCTCCAGGCCTAACCGCCCCGACATGTACAATCTTCACCGGCTCGCTCTCACGGTCCTTCAGCTTTAACTTTGCCCTTACCTACACATAAACATAGCACTGTGAGTCGACAGACTCAGTAAGAAAAGCATAATCAAATATCATACATAAATCCCGAGTTATGATCAGACGCCCATACCCCTGACCATAACCCTAACTGTCGTGTCCCACACGATACTGAGTCCTGAACGTTCATAAGACGGTACTATTGACAAGTAACAGCCTATACTCGGTACACTGGTCATACTCCAGCTGCTAGTCATACTCTAGCCTGTACCGATGTGTTACAGTATCAGCCTATACTGAGTACACGGGTCATACTCCAGCTGCTAGTCATACTCTAGCCTCTACTAATGTGATACGTCAAATAGTACAGAACCACCAACCCGAGTATCAGCCTATACTCGGCACACTGGTCATACTCCAGCTGCTAGTCATACTCTAGCCTGTGCCGATGTGATACAGTGTCAGCCTATACTCGGTACACTGGTCATACTCCAGTTGCTAGTCATACTCTAGCCTGTACCGATGTGACACAGTCGGATGGTTCGAAGCCAACATACATATCTAATGTAATCTAACAGGCTTCCTACATGCACGCTAAACATGTAATATATATATGCATACTGTTATACTAATCTTACCTGGATTCCGAATTCAGGTGTGCCGGTCAACCTGACTGGAACGAACTGCGCGGCGGTTTACAGGCTCCTAAACAATAACAATCACAACACTATAAGTGATACGCTAAATCACTTCTCGGGGACTTAAACTAGAAACTTAAAGTTTCCCTATCGATAAAAAGCATGGCAATACCCCAAATAACATAAAAACGAGAAAATCTAGGGTTCCTTAAAAATCACCCAACCGGCAGACTGGTTGCCTTACCGGAATTCCGGTTGTGGGAATTTCAGAACCCCATCCGGAATTCCGGATGCATAACCGGAATTCCGGTTCCTCGCAGACAAAACTCAAAAATTCATAACTTCATCAAATCGAACCCAAAGCATATCAAACTTTCCAGACCTGTTCTAATTACCCCTAAGAACAAATCCAAAGCAAGAGAACCAAGCTTCAATCACAGAAACTCAATTCACCATTGGAGATCAAGATTGAGTTCAAAACTCAAAACTTGACTAATCCCTCCAAACATCCACTAAATCATGCATAATTCCACATATTTCAACATCATTTAACACCAGAAAACACTACTCAACCATAACAGCAACCACAACAACGAAAATCAAGAATTTGCTTTGAAAACCATAGCTTTTGTACTAAAATTTCACAAACTTAAACAAGGGTAACAAGCATGCATCACAACCCCTTTCATCCATTCAATTCAAGCATAAAAATCACAGAAACAACCTAGAACTACAGCAGCAACAACAACTTCAAAATTAGACATGCAACCAATTCTTTTTCCTTAAAAAAAACAAGAGAATTAAAGAGCAAGGGACTTACCAAGCATTGAGATCACAAGACTTTGATAAATTTAGCTTGAAACACACAAAGAATCCCCCCCCCCCCCAAACCCAGCTGCTCAAAACCGAAAGAGAGAGGAAGAAAGAGAGAAAGAGAGGTTTGAGAAAATTTTGGTTTTTCCTTGATTTTTTTTCTAACTTTGAAAATAAAAGATGAATGAACATACCAACATTATATTCAGCAAAAAATAAATCAAATATAATTTAATCTCTAATTTCTAAGTCCACTAAAGGACAAAACATAAATGGGGCAAAATGACCATTTTGCCCCTTCCCACCAAAATAGCATTAAGAGCACTAAAGGGGTATTTTGGGAAATTCTAAATTCCCGGGCAATCCCGACATCCCCAATGTCTAATAAACCGTCCCACAATACTAACATACTAAGTTGTGATTTTACTGAGCCAAACACCGAGTTCCATGTTACCAGGCACCGGAAATGCAAACTTATGAAAATCACTATATGACATAAAATGCATATCAGAATTCAATAATAACAGTATAAATAATTATTTAAATATCTATAAATAATTTTCCATAATTAAACATAATTAACTGCTAATTTCTAAATTAAACTAAGCGGTCTTTACAACTATGCCCCCCTTAAAAGGATTTTGTCCCCAAAATCTAACCTAAACAACTCTGGATATTGAGTTCTCATATCTGACTCTTGCTCCCAGGTGGCTTCCTCCACCTTGCTTTTCCTCCAGAGTACTTTGACCAATGCTATAGTCTTATTCCGAAGGACCTTATCCTTTCTATCCAGGATCTACACTGGCTATTCTTCGTAGGACATATCTGGCTGTAGTTCTAGGCTCTCATAACTGAGTATATGAGAGGGATCTGAAACGTATTTTCTCAACTTAGAGACATGGAATACGTTGTGAACTGCCAATAAAGCTGGAGGCAATGCTAACCGGTATGCCACTTGACCTATCTTCTCGAGAATCTCGAAATGTCCTGTAAATCTAGGGCATAACTTGCCTCATTTCCTGAAACGTTTGATCCCCTTCATTGGAGATACTCGTAAAAACACATGGTCCCCTACTTGGAACTCAACATCTCTGCGATTCAGATCTGCGTAACTTTTCTATCTACTCTGTGAGGCAAGCATTCTAGCTTTTATTTTCTCTATTGCCTCATTGGTCCGCTACACTGACTCCGGACCTAAGTATTTCCTCTCCCCTGTCTCATCCCAGAGGATGGGAGATCTATACTTCTTACCGTATAACAGTTCATAGGGAGCCATCTCTATCGTACTTTCATAACTGTTGTTGTAAGAAAATTCTATCAACGCTAGGTATTTATTCTAAGAGCCTTCAAAATCCATAACACAGGCTCGTACCATGTCCTCCAATATCTGAATTGACCTTTCGGACTGACCATCTATCTGAGGATGGAATGCTCAACTTAATTTTAGTTTTGTACCCATTGGTCGTTGCAAACTCTGCCAAAACTTGGAGGTGAACTTCGGATCTCTATCCGAAACTATAGACTTCGGTACCCCGTGAAGTCTTACAATCTCTCTGACATACAATTCTGCCAATTGATCCTCTGTAAAGGTTGTTCTAACAGGCAGAAAATGAGCAGATTTCGTGAATCGATCCACCACTACCCAAATGGAATCAAATAAGCCCATGGTTCTAGGTAACCCAACCACCAAATCCATCGTGATATCTTCCCACTTTCATTCAGGTAGGGTTAAAGGCTGCAACAACCCTGCTGGTCTCTAATGTTCAGCCTTAATCTGCTGACAAGTGAGGCATCTCATACGAATTCTACCAAATTCTTCTTCATACCGCTCCACCAGAAGTATGGTTTAAGATCTTGGTACATCTTAGTGGTGCCGGGATGCAGAGAATAAGGGGTAGAATGAGCCTCCTCAAAGATCTCATTCCTGAGTTCCATACTACTTGGAACACAAACCCTAGCTTTATACAGAAGCATCCCGTTGTCTGACACTGAGAAATCCCTAGCTTGACCAACCAAAACCTCATCTCTGATTTTCACTAACTCTGGACCAGTCATCTGAGCGGCTTTAATTCTTTCCAACAGATCAGATTGCAGCGTTAAGTTATGAAGCTGACCTACCACAAACTCGACGCTGGATCTAACCATGTCCTCTGCTAACTGAGGTGAGATCTGAATCATGCTAGCTACCTGCCCGGGACCCGTCCTGCTTAGGGCATCGGTCACTACATTGGCCTTCCCAGGGTGATAAAGAATCTCACAGTCGTAATCTTTTACTAACTCCAACCAACGCCTCTGTCTCATATTCAAATCATTCTGAGTAAAGATATATTTGAGACTTTTATGGTCGGTGTAGATTTCACACCTTTCTCCGTAAAGGTAATGCCGCCAGATCTTTAATGCAAAAACTACCTCGGCCAACTCTAGATCGTGAGTCGGGTATCGCTGTTCATAATCCTTTAACTGACGGGAGGCATAAGCAATAACCCGATCGGCTTGCATCAGTACACACCCTAGACCCTGTCTAGATGCATCGCAATAAACCACAAATTTCTCATTGTCTAAAGGCAAAGCTAGCACTGGAGCGGTAAATAATCTCTGTTTCAGTTCCTGAAAACTAGCTTCGCACTTGTCTGACCAGACAAACCGCTGATTCTTCTTTGTAACATTGGTTAAGGGTGTTTAAATTTTAGAAAACCATTCCACGAACCTACGATAATACCCAGCTAAACCCAAGAAGCTTCTAATTTCTATCACTGTCTTCTGGCCCCTTGGCCAATCCCTGACAGATTCTATCTTCCCGAAATCCACCTTGATCCCATTTTTGTTAACGATGTGCCCTAAGAAGGACACCTGAGATAGCCAGAATTCACATTTCTTGAATTTAGCATAAAGCTTGTGTTCCCGAAGCCATTGTAAAACCATCTGAAGATGTAACTCACGCTCCTCTTCTGATTGAGAGTACACAAGGATGTCGTAGATAAACACAATCACACAGATATCGAGGAAATCCTTGAATACTCTATTCATCAAATCCATAAATGCTGTAGGAGCATTGGTTAGTCCAAACGACATAACCAAGAATTTGTAATGTCCATACCTAGTACGGAAAGCCGTCTTCGGAATGTCCTCCTCTCCGATTTTCAACTGATGATAACCCGATCGGAGATCAATCTTGGAAAAGACCGTCTACCCCTGCAGTTGATCAAACAGATCATCGATTCTAGGTAGTGGATATTTATTCTTCACTATTAGCTTGTTTAATTCTCTGTAATCGATACACATCCTCATAGTTCCATCTTTCTTCTTGACGAACAAAACCGGAGCTCCCCAGGGTGACACACTAGGCCGAATAAACCTTATGTCAAGCAACCCCTAGAGCTGAATCTTTAACTCCTTAAGTTCAGCTGGAGCCATTCTATACGGAGCCTTGGAAACCGGCTCCACTCTAGGTGCCAAATCTATAACAAAATCAATTTCCCGTTGAGGTGGTAACCCTGGAAGTTCTTTGGGAAAAACATCCAAAAATTCCCGAACCACCTTGATGTCTTCTGGCCGAATGGTATCTGGCCGAGTGGTGTCTATCACCACGGCCAGAAACCCTAAACAACTGCAATGTAATAACTCCTTAGCTGACATGGCCAAAATCACCGGGATCCGAGATCCCCGAACTGAACCAACAAACACAAATGGTTTATCATTTTCCGATTGGAAGATCACCATCTTCTTCTTGCAGTCAGTACTGGCTGAGTATTTCGATAGGAAATCCATTCCTAAAATAATATCGATCTCTACTAGGCTCATCTCTATGAAGTCAGCACTTAACTCTCTACCATCTATTCTAATCGGCATAGACCTAATCCACCTTTTGGAGATAACTAACTCTCCGCCAGGTAATAGGGTTCCAAACCCTGATTCATAACTATCATACGGTCTACCCAACTTACTAAAGATTCTGGCTGCCACATAAGAATGTGTGGCTTCAGAATCAAACAGCACTGAGTAATACGAGTTATTAACTGAAACCTGACCTGTTACAACTGAAGGACTGGCATCTGCATCAGCCTGCGTGATGGCGAACACTCGAGCTGGAGTGGATCTCGCCGGAACCCTCGGTGCCTCTGATCGGAGCTGGGGACAATCCCTCTTGTAGTGTCCGGGCATGCCGCACTGAAAGCATCCCTGACCTTTGCACTCACCCTGATTGGACCTTTGCACTCACCCTGATTGGGCCTTTTCCATAATTAAACATAATTAACTGCTAATTTCTAAATTAAACTAAGCAGTCTTTAGAACTATGCCCCCGTTAAAAGGATTTTGTCCCCAATATCTAACCTAAACAACTCTGGATATTGAGTTCTCATATCTGACTCTTGCTCCCAGGTGGCTTCCTCCACCTTGCTGTTCCTCCAGAGTACTTTGACCAATGCTATAGTCTTATTCCGAAGGACCTTATCCTTTCTATCCAGGATCTACACTGGCTATTCTTCGTAGGACATATCTGGCTGCAGTTCTAGGCTCTCATAACTGAGTATATGAGAGGGATCTGAAACGTATTTTCTCAACTTAGAGACATGGAATACGTTGTGAACTGCCGATAAAGCTAGAGGCAATGCTAACCGGTATGCCACTTGACCTATCTTCTCGAGAATCTCGAAATGTCCTGTAAATCTAGGGCATAACTTGCCTCATTTCCTGAAACGTTTGATCCCCTTCATTGGAGATACTCGTAAAAACACATGGTCCCCTACTTGGAACTCAACATCTCTGCGATTCGGATCTGCGTAACTTTTCTATCCACTCTGTGAGGCAAGCATTCTAGCTTTTATTTTCTCTATTGCCTCATTGGTCCGCTACACTGACTCCGGACCTAAGTATTTCCTCTCCCCTGTCTCATCCCAGAGGATGGGAGATCTATACTTCTTACCGTATAACAGTTCATAGGGAGCCATCCCTATCGTACTTTCATAACTGTTGTTGTAAGAAAATTCTATCAACGCTAGGTATTTATTCTAAGAGCCTTCAAAATCCATAACACAGGCTCGTACCATGTCCTCCAATATCTGAATTGTCCTTTCGGACTGACCATCTGTCTGAGGATGGAATGCTCAACTTAATTTTAGTTTTGTACCCATTGCTCGTTGCAAACTCTGCCAAAACTTGGAGGTGAACTTCGGATCTCTATCCGAAACTATAGACTTCGGTACCCCGTGAAGTCTTACAATCTCTCTGACATACAATTCTGCCAATTGATCCTCTGTAAAGGTTGTTCTAACAGGCAGAAAATGAGCAGATTTCGTGAATCGATCCACCACTACCCAGATGGAATCAAATAAGCCCATGGTTCTAGGTAACCCAACCACCAAATCCATCGTGATATCTTCCCACTTTCATTCAGGTAGGGTTAAAGGCTGCAACAACCCTGCTGGTCTCTAATGTTCAGCCTTAATCTGCTGACAAGTGAGGCATCTCATACGAATTCTACCAAATTCTTCTTCATACCGCTCCACCAGAAGTATGGTTTAAGATCTTGGTACATCTTAGTGGTGCCGGGATGCAGAGAATAAGGGGTAGAATGAGCCTCCTCAAAGATCTCATTCCTGAGTTCCATACTACTTGGAACACAAACCCTAGCTTTATACAGAAGCATCCCGTTGTCTGACACTGAGAAATCCCTAGCTTGACCAACCAAAACCTCATCTCTGATTTTCACTAACTCTGGATCAGTCATCTGAGCGACTTTAATTCTTTCCAACAGATCAGATTGCAGCGTTAAGTTATGAAGCTGACCTACCACAAACTCGACGCTGGATCTAACCATGTCCTCTGCTAACTGAGGTGAGATCTGAATCATGCTAGCTACCTGCCCGGGACCCTTCCTGCTTAGGGCATCGGTCACTACATTGGCCTTCCCAGGGTGATCAAGAATCTCACAGTCGTAATCTTTTACTAACTCCAACCAACGCCTCTGTCTCATATTCAAATCATTCTGAGTAAAGATATATTTGAGACTTTTATGGTCAGTGTAGATTTCACACCTTTCTCCGTAAAGGTAATGCCGCCAGATGTTTAATGCAAAAACTACCACGGCCAACTCTAGATCGTGAGTCGGGTATCGCTGTTCATAATCCTTTAACTGACGAGAGGCATAAGCAATAACCCGATCGGCTTGCATCAGTACACACCCTAGACCCTGTCTAGATGCATCGCAATAAACCACAAATTTCTCATTGTCTAAAGGCAAAGCTAGCACTGGAGTGGTAAATAATCTCTATTTCAGTTCCTGAAAACTAGCTTCGCACTTGTCTGACCAGACAAACCGCTGATTCTTCTTTGTAACATTGGTTAAGGGTGTTTAAATTTTAGAAAACCATTCCACGAACCTACGATAATACCCAGCTAAACCCAAGAAGCTTCTAATTTCTATCACTGTCTTCGGTCTCGGTCAATCCCTGACAGATTCTATCTTCCCGAAATCCACCTTGATCCCATTTTTGTTAACGATGTGCCCTAAGAAGGACACCTGAGATAGCCAGAATTCACATTTCTTGAATTTAGCATAAAGCTTGTATTCCCGAAGCCATTGTAAAACCATCTGAAGATGTAACTCATGCTCCTCTTCTGATTGAGAGTACACAAGGATGTCGTAGATAAACACAATCACACAGATATCGAGGAAATCCTTGAATACTCTATTCATCAAATCCATAAATGCTGTAGGAGCATTGGTTAGTCCAAACGACATAACCAAGAATTTGTAATGTCCATACCTAGTACGGAAAGCCGTCTTCGGAATGTCCTCCTCTCCGATTTTCAACTGATGATAACCCGATCGGAGATCAATCTTGGAAAAGACCGTCTACCCCTGCAGTTGATCAAACAGATCATCGATTCTAGGTAGTGGATATTTATTCTTCACTATTAGCTTGTTTAATTCTCTGTAATCGATACACATCCTCATAGTTCCATCTTTCTTCTTGACGAACAAAACCGGATCTCCCCAGGGTGACACACTAGGCCGAATAAACCTTATGTCAAGCAACCCCTAGAGCTGAATCTTTAACTCCTTAAGTTCAGCTGGAGCCATTCTATACGGAGCCTTGGAAACCGGCTCCACTCTAGGTGCCAAATCTATAACAAAATCAATTTCCCATTGAGGTGGTAACCCTGGAAGTTCTTTGGGAAAAACATCCAGAAATTCCCAAACCACCTTGATGTCTTCTGGCCGAATGGTATCTGGCCGAGTGGTGTCTATCACCACGGCCAGAAACCCTAAACAACTGCAATGTAATAACTCCTTAGCTGACATGGCCAAAATCACCGGGATCCGAGATCCCCGAACTGAACCAACAAACACAAATGGTTTATCATTTTCCGATTGGAAGATCACCATCTTCTTCTTCCAGTCAATACTGGCTGAGTATTTCGATAGGAAATCCATTCCTAAAATAATATCGAACTCTACTAGGCTCATCTCTATGAAGTCAGCACTTAACTCTCTACCATCTATTCTAATCGGCATAGACCTAATCCACCTTTTGGAGATAACTAACTCTCCGCCAGGTAATAGGGTTCCAAACCCTGATTCATAACTATCATACGGTCTACCCAACTTACTAAAGATTCTGGCTGCCACATAAGAATGTGTGGCTTCAGAATCAAACAGCACTGAGTAATACGAGTTATTAACTGAAAGCTGACCTGTTACAACTGAGGGACTGGGATCTGCATCAGCCTGCGTGATGGCGAACACTCGAGCTGGAGTGGATCTCGCCGGAACCCTCGGTGGCTCTGATCGGAGCTGGGGACAATCCCTCTTGTAGTGCCCGGGCATGCCGCACTGAAAGCATCCCTGACCTTTGCACTCACCCTGATTGTGCCTTTTGCAACTGGGGCACTCAGGATAAGAAAACCGGGTCTCTGCACCACCCTCACGGCTACCTCTACTCTGGTTCCCTCGGAACCTCTTGTTCTGACTCGAGCCACCGGATGCAGTGGATGTTCTCCTCTTCTGGTACATGGCCGAACCACTACCTCCCCTGCTAAAGCCTGATGCAGGAGGGGTAGGAGCCCCGCCACTCACTGGAGTACTATGCTTAATCACATTGCTTGATCATAACTGCATTTTAATTTCTATTCCACGATATTCACTTTCACTTAGCCATTCAGGGCTTAGTGAAAATAAAACCTAAATTCAAAATTTTGAACAATTGGATTGCAAACCTCGTTATCATGCAAAATTTCTATTTTTGATCTCTTGATCAAACCTGGTCGGTACAACGAACATGTTTTGTTTGTTATCCCAGCCAAATGCTCATCTTGTGTCCTACCTTTTATAGATGAACCCTGGTGATTTTTGGGGAAGCAAACATCGTATCGACCAAGATTTGCTTCAACTTCTATAGGAGGATCATCCTCGCCTTCGTGCTAATCCGCCTACATCTAGTGACAGTCTCTCCAATTCAAGCTTCAAAGATTGGGAGATAGGTAGTGAACATACACCTTCCCCAAAACTTGAAGTGCAACACCTTTTTAACCCTGGCTAGATCGATGGTCAAGGATATGGATGTTTCATCTAGGAGCTTAGGAAGGGGTGGAGGCGCTATCTACCGTCCAACTAGACATATATTTTGTTGGAAATTATTTTACCAGGATCTTAGATCTACTCACAAGTATGTTGATTAACACCCTAAATATGAACTTTCTAAAACGATGAAATAAACACATATAAAGTTTAGTAAACCTTACATTGGGTGCAGCGGAATAATATGACTCCTTCCGTTCAGATATCTAGCCCTTGATTCCTTTCTGTAGCAGAGCATTATCAATATCTGAACCTGGATCTCTTTCTCTCCTTCTTTAGTGTTGAAACTCCTTCTTGCTGAAAGTCATTCTTCACGATCTTCCTCAATATGATTGAGGTATCACTTGCTGTGTGTGGGCACCACTCTAACACTAAGAATTTTTGAAATCTTTAGGAAGAAGAGAGAGAGGGAGTGGTCGGCCAACGATAGGGAGAGAGAGAGAGGCTCAGTTTTTTCTGAATGAAAAAGTAGAAAATTAAGTGTAAATTTCCTGAAGCCTTCACTATCTCTTTATAGCATTCCACTAGGGTTAGGTTTGAATTATTTGGCATTAAAATAATGAAAATATGAGAGGGAAAACCCTACAAAAGTGGCCGGCCATGCAATGTGGATTTGGGCCTCACTTTTTACAATTTTGCAGTTTTATCTTTTCTGCATCTGATTTTCTCAAAAACGCCAATTTTCAAATTCAACCATTTAAATGCCAATTCTAACTATTTAATAACTATAAATAATTATTAAATAATATTGTCATTTATCATATTTATTAATTGAACCATAAAAAGTATCATAATTAACAAATATGCCCCTAAAACTCTTTCTTTACAATTTCGCCCTTACTTAGTGAAAAATTCACAAATAGACATAGTCTAATTTGAGAATTATAATTGATTAATCAAAACCAATTATATGAGTCTTACAAGCAATATTATCTCAACCAGTGGGGGGACCATGGGTCTATATAACCGAGCTTCCAATAAGCAGATCAAGAATTTATAACCTAAATTCACTGACTTATGAATTCTTCGTTGAATCCACGCATAGAACATAGAATTGCACTCTCAGTATATAGAATGCTCTATATGTTCCACCATATAGACACATCATTAGTTATCCATTGTTATAATCCTAATTTGATCAATGATCCTCTATATGAATGATTTACATTGTAAAGGGATTAGATTACCGTTACACCCTACAATGTATTTAGTCCT
The DNA here is from genome assembly GCF_029168945.1 of Cannabis sativa. Taxonomy (NCBI): domain Eukaryota; kingdom Viridiplantae; phylum Streptophyta; class Magnoliopsida; order Rosales; family Cannabaceae; genus Cannabis; species Cannabis sativa. Next base: position 37,803,496 of record NC_083606.1, on the reverse strand, counting down.
TAAAACAGTTAACCCTGTATAAATGATATTTCAGCTTATGTGAAATGAGATCTCCACCATTTATTTTCGTTTGGTCAAGCTCGAAGGAGATCATCCTTTACTTACTATTTTCCAGCTAGAAGCTATAGATTCCATGTTTATGTTAGCGCTCGCACTCAATTGCACTACCGTGTTCCCAAAATGAACGTATCACCCTGACCCAAAAGTAGGCTTAACTAACAAATCAAAGAACACGAATAGCCTCTCGAGATCGAGCCTAATCATAACAGGATTAAGATCATTTGATCTAGGATCAACTAGGCGATATTGACTTGAATAGATATTACGGTAAGTTTAATAAATCTAAGTCAAAGTTCAATATCGGTCCCTTCCGATGCATACTCCATGCATCCAACCTGAGCTTTACTTTAACCAATGCTCTGGAAAGAACATAGCGTTTCTCCAAATGCAAGTCAACTCTGTTGTAGATTATCATATCAGTAAAATCCTATGTCTAATAAATCTAGGAATCTTTATTCACATAGTCATGTTTACTTTCCAATGTGTTGACAGCACAATAAATAGGATCAGGTATGTGAAAAAGGGTTTCAGATGAATTTATACATTATGTACATATAATCATGAAATAAATCATGTGAATCATGCAACATTAAATGTTATTTCTGATCTATATTAATAAGTAAATCTGATTATATTGAAATGAGTTTTATTTAGGGCATAAAACCGAACAAACTCCCACTTGCACTAATATAAAACAAAATGTGCATTTGAAATAATCTCAACACCTTGATATACAAATCAAGTGTAGTAGTAGTAAATTACTCCTCGTAATAGGATCTGAAAGGTTGAATTAAACACAGCCTTTTCTCCACCATTACTCTTCCTTAATCACAAAATCATTGATAATGTGAAATTCCTCTCTATATGTCTACTCTCTTGGGATACTGGATTCCATACCTTTGGCAACTACTTTTGGTTAATCATGAAATTAACACTAGTAGTTAAGGCAATTTGGAATGGTGCCAAAAATGTATAGAACTTTCCTTAGACTGAATAAGTACCTTTCCTGCAACTTTAACATTTCGTCCCTTTCTGGTAGACCTAGACATTTCAGATAGGTTTTTACACTTCTCCAAAATCACTATTCCACCCCTAGAGTAATCACCATCTTATCAGAAAGATTTTCTAGCACAAAGGCAAATTTTGAAATCTGATGTGGTGTAGTCGAAGAGTTTTAAACACACCCTTATAGACTAACATATAGTTCCTCTTCTTAATCTTAAGATTTACTTGATTGTCTTCCAATGTTCTTCTCCTTGATTAATCTAATACTTACTCATTACTCCCACTCAACAGCAGGTGTCTGGTCTAAGGCATACAAAAGCATATCTAAGACCTCTCACTGTTGATTTAAGAAATTCTTTCATGGCTTTATCTTTTCTGGAATAGTTGAGACTTTTCCTTAGATAAATAAAATCTATGCCTAGAAGTCGAGAAGCTTCTATAGATTGCCATTAGAAAGAAAATGCTTCAGCATCTTACTAAAGTAAGTTGCTTGCATTAGAGTAAGTAATTACCAAGTATACCACAAGCCATAGGTTTAGATAAACTCAAACCTATAATACTAGGAACAGGAAGTTTGTTAAGTCCATAGAATAGACTTATTAACTAAAATTTCCTTTTATGTCCTTGTAATAGAAAACTTTAGGTTATTCCATGTGAATGGATTAAACCATAGTTCTATTGGCTTTTCTTCTTAGTTTCTTATCTTGACAATCCATTACTTGTTTAAACTCACAATGGATTTTAATCACTAGTGTCTCCCAAGTCATAAGAAGGTGAGTTCCTAGAAACTCTCCCACTACGAGAAGGTACCGTGAATTATGTCTAAGAAAACTAAATGTTATTGATCTCTTCGGTTGTGACAAGTCAACAGAGGCAGTGGGATCATCATATGTCAAATAAGATGATAGAACACTTTTTGAATCAAGAAAAAAATATCTCCTTTATTTTCTACTTTGTTTTCAGACTTAGTCATTTTCTTAGAAAAGTAGTATTTGTTTAAACAAACACTTTCTTATCTATTGACTATGGGATGGTCCACCCCTAATCACTTAGAATAGCTAACAAACCATGGTTAATAGTTCTAGCTTTTCTTAAGAATTCGATTAGGTCATCCATGAATCTAGTAATGGTTTACATTAAGTATACAACCATTACATCATTCTGAAATTGTATTACCATAGAAGGATTTAGGCAACGACTAGTAACTAATCATCAATATGCAACTCGAATTTCTGGGGAGGTAAGTTTGGATATAATTCAAAAATCAATTTAATGATCTTTGAACTGCATATCTACTAACTATTTTTCAACCCCTATCAGTTCGCAAGATCTTTAACAACTTACCTTAATGGTATTAACCATTGCTAGAAATTAATGAAATTTAAACATTTCAAATTTCTTTGCATAAGGTATAATCTAGAGTTATCGTTTTGAGAATACAAAGAAAAAACTCATATCCACCCCTGAATGTACATCCATTTGGAATGAGATGAACTACTTTTAGTGGATATAGGCATATAAAACTCTTTATAGAGATTGATCTTGTCAAAAATACTATGAACAAGATACAAATGCAATAGATTAATAAAAATATGGTTGTGTCTTTTGGATGACTTAGGTTTAGTTACATCAAAGAGTTCTTAGAATAGTGCAAGTGGATCCTAGTCACAGAATACTAAACTCATATTCCATATAGTATGAAACAAATGATAGAAAATTGTTATTAAACACTTGTAAAAGTGTAACTGTATTGTATTCTGGAATTAGAAATATAAGAAAATTTCTGTTTGGAATCTAAAATTAAAGTCAAAGACTTAAATTTATACCAAATATAATGAGTAATTCTATCTTGGACCACCACTACTAATTTAAACTCTAAGTCAGATTTGCCCATACAAGTAGGAGATTTCTAAGATTGAGGATTTATATCAATTGGGAATAGAATTTCGGGATTATAATCATATGCGTCATTTAATTTCTTAAGAGAAAATATAATGACATGAAATGATTTATAGACCATTCATCCAATGATATGTTATTGAGCTAATTCGAAATGAATAAACTAAGAGGAATTAGGATAATTTTGTTGTTTAAATAAGAATCCAACGATGCTTCGATTAGCGAAAGTCAAAGTAATCTTATTTATACAATCTTCTTGTTTAATATCGTAAAAATACTAGTCTAAGGTGTCATCAATTGATGAACAGCTAGATGTCGCATATACAATATTTATCTTTCGAGATCTAACACTATTATGTATGTCTAATGGTGAAAATCCATTAGGGATTTATCTCATTAGATAAACAAACCAAGTTAGACCAACAATGAAGATTCGAAATTAGACTACAACTTAATAACAGAAAATAACATGGTTCAATATAAATTCATACACAATTCAGAAATTATTAAACATATAGCAAGTAGGAATGACAAGTGAAAATACTAAAACATACAATCCTAAATAATTTCCAAGGTTTTCAACAAACTGATATCAGTGTCCCGTTTAGGCGAGAGTCAAAGCGACCATCCATTGAATAGAGTTGTCAGCTCATCTAAAATGTTAAACATTCTAGAAACCTTTTATTCGATCAAGATTGGAATTCAGCGTTGTCCCGTTTAGGCGAGAGTCAAGGCAATTCTATCTTATGATCTTCCACCATTGTTTCATAATTTGCAAGTCAAATATGGTCGCCACCATTAGGGTGATCCATACCATATAAAACACTTACAAACTACTAATCTTTCGAGATTAAGGTGCGAAATTGCTAATCAACATTCCTCCATTAGGGAGGATTACCCACTAAAACAAACGCGATGTAAAACCAACAATGGAGATCGAATATCTTAATAATAAAGCTCATTATTTAAAGATAGTTGTATTTTCTTTGATTCTCTTTATTTAATCTATTTATTTTAAATATATATTTATTTAATTAAAATTTCCATTTTAGAATGAAAAATTCTAAATATAAATTTTAATTTAATATTTATAAATTTTACTTAGATGGATATGAAAATAACATGAATTATTTCCATCTTAGTAATAATTTCCAATAAATATTTAGAAAATTATTCAATTTAAGTTGTTACAAAATTAATTTAAATTAATTTACAACTCAAATTTAATTTTCTATAAATATATATTGCATTTCGAAAAATTAAAGTGTTTAAGGATACAATTTTCGAAAATGCATGTTAAAATAAAAAATAAATCCTGGAAAAATTATTCTAATTTAATGTTGGCCCAAAATTAATTAATAAAATTAATTTACAACAAAAAATATAATTATCCTATTTAATTAAATATATATAAGAAAAATTTCAAATATTTAAGTATGATGATGAAAATCAACTTAAATATTAATTTTCTATTTAATTAAATACACTAGAAAAATACTTCAAGGAAAAATATCTCCTATCTAGATTTTCCTTTGACTAATTAATTAAATTTCTAATAAAATATATTTTACTTCATTTATTTTAATTAATCATTAAATGAAAAAATCATTGATTTAAGTTGGTCCAAAATTAAAATAAATAATTTACAACTTTAATCTATTTTTCAAATAAAATTCGAAATTCCAGCATTTAAGAAATGCAATTTCGAAATTTGATTAATAAAATAAGAAAAAAAATATATATTTTGAAAATTATTTAAATTTAAGTTGAAAAAAAAAAATTCAACTTAAAATAATTTTCTATTTAATTAAATGTCATGAAAAGGAAACATTTAAGTGTCATGATGAAAATCAACTTAGATATTTAATTTTCAATTTAATTAAATGTATTAAATTCAAGAAATAAATAATTAAGTGTAGAGAAGGCTTAATTTTTAATCTCTAGTTTAATACTAGGAAAAAATATACTAAAAATAAATTGTACAAAAATTAATTACTTAAATAATTAATTTCACAATGTATAATATTTTCCTATTTTAATATTAGAAATAATAAGTAGTCTAGAAATAACTATCTAGAAAATATCTTATTTGACTAAGTATCTTTTCCACAAAAATTTGAAAAAATATCTAATTTAAGTTGTATTAGAAAAAAAATCTAGAACTTAAATATTTTTCAAATTTAAATTTAATTAAATATAAAAAATTAAGTTATAACCACTTAATTTGAAAATATTCCATTTTAAGTTAATATTCGAAAAGATATCAACTAAAAAAATATCTAAAGAATCTTAATAACCAATGCCTAAAATTCCTCAACTTAATTTGAAATTTGAAATTCAAAAGATATTAAGATTTAAGTTGATTAGTTAGTGATAACTAATTTTCAACTTAAATAGGAATATTTAATGAATAATTTAAATTAAGCTTCAGAAAGAATCTAAATGATTATAATTCTATATTTAATTAAATACAAGAAAATACATATAGTTTAGCTTAGAATATAAAATTCTTTAAACTATGGTTTTCTTACATTAATTTCAAAATAAATGAAATTAATTATGTTGCTAATCAATTTTATTAGGTTAAACTAATTTAATTAACCTAGTATAGTTATTCAAATCAGGCAAATGGGCCTTCACAATTGGGGTGGTTCATGTGAGGGGGTGCTGGGTTCAATATGTCGTACCCACTACTATGGCTCCCAACTCTCACACAAGGCCCAAAAGAGAGGAATTTAACCTTAAAATGAACAACTATTATTAATTGAATAGGCCCAAAACTAAATAGGCCTAAATAAAATCTATCAATGACTATGATATTTTATTTAGCAACAACAACCTATATGCATCTATAATGAAATTAAACACATAGGCTCACACAGGCACACAATTTGGATGGATCCAATCATGTTGCTAGGTCATACACAGATGAACGAAGATTGTAAATATACCTGTTACAAATTATTTACTTGACCAAGGGAGGCATGAGTTAAAATCAGATCATTGGATCTGTCAACAAGTTAACCATGGCTATTTGCAATCAAGCAATAATAGGTTTTAAAAACTTACAAACAAACTAAAACACATACTCCTTCAACAAGGTTAGCTGGATAGTTGGATGTAGGATTTATTTAATTTTAAATAAATAATTTCGAAAAATTAATTAAAAAAAAATTATTTTCGAAAAAATAATAAAATAAAATAAAATTTAAATATTTTCGAAATTAATAAAAAAATATTTAAAATTAAACCTACAATTTTGAAAAATTAGGTTTCAACCAACCTAAATATCATTTCAAAATTTGCTAACTACTTTTAAAAATTTAATGTTATTTTATAAATAAAAATTAAATAAAAAATTAAAAAAGATAAATAAATATCTTTTTCAGATTTTAAATGTAATTTAAATAAATAAATTAACAAAATTTAAAAGTTAGCAAAATATCTTACATCTATTTAAAATTACATGATTATAGTTATCTTATTTTAAATTTAAATAAGGTCAAATTATTTAAAAAAAAATTAATTTAAAAAATTTAATATCTCACCTTGAATTTAAAAATAAGATAAGATATAATCAAATTTAAAAATAAGATAGATAATTAAGCAAAAAAGATAGATATTTACTATTTTTCAAATTCAAATTACACTAATATCACGAATTAAATTTAAAAAATATTAATTAAATTAGTTATGATAATTAGAATTGAATTAGGAATAGTAAATATATAAATACAGTTTTACACAAAAAATCGGAAGTTAAATCCATGAAATAGCACGAAAAAACGAAGAAAAACGAAAAATTTGCGAGCTGTACGACAAGCATACTATCCGCGCGCGCATCAGAGGGTGCATGGACGAGGGATGTGGGCGCAGGAGGCTGCATGCAGCCTGTTCCGCGCGCCTGTCCCTGTTGCTCGATCCCCATATTTTTCAAAACTTCAAAAAATCATAACTAATTCAAATTAAATCGAAATTGAGTATTGTAAAGAAAGTAACTTGCTTAATTTTTTCCATACTATCCAATAAAAATAATTCCAGAAACAGATATTCAATTATTTTTTACGAAAATTCACAAACATCAATCATTCATCAAATAACACTCAATACAACATGATACCATCCAAAACATCAAACAATCGTTTTAAAGTCCAAATTTCTTGCAAGCAAATCAATTACCATGGCTCTGAGGCCAGTTGTTAGAAATTATTTTACCATGATCTTAGATCTACTCACAAGTATGTTGATTAACACCCTAAATATGAACTTTCTAAAACGATGAAATAAACACATATAAAGTTTAGTAAACCTTACATTGGGTGCAGCGGAATAATATGACTCCTTCCGTTCAAATATCTAGCCCTTGATTCCTTTCTGTAGCAGAGCATTATCAATATCTGAACCTGGATCTCTTTCTGTCCTTCTTTAGTGTTGAAACTCCTTCTTGCTGAAAGTCTTTCTTCACGATCTTCCTTACGATGATTGAGGTATCACTTGCTGTGTGTGGGCACTACTCTAACATTAAGAATTTCGAAATCTTTAGGAAGAAGAGAGAGAGGGAGTGGTCGGCCAAAGATAGGGAGAGAGAGAGAGGCTCAGTTTTTTCTGAATGAAAAAGTAGAAAATTAAGTGTAAATTTCCTGAAGCCTTCACTATCTATTTATAGCATTCCACTAGGGTTAGGTTTGAATTATTTGGCATTAAAATAATGAAAATATCAAAGGGAAAACCCTACAAAAGTGGCCGGCCATGCAATGTGGATTTGGGCCTCACTTTTTGCAATTTTACAGTTTTATCTTTTCTACATCTGATTTTCTCAAAAATGCCAATTTTCAAATTCAACCATTTAAATGCAAATTCTAACTATTTAATAACTATAAATAATTATTAAATAATATTGTCATTTATCATATTTATTACGTGAACCATACAAAGTATCATAATTAACAAATATTCCCCTAAAAATCTTTCTTTACAATTTCGCCCTTACTTAGTGAAAAATTCACAAATAGACATAGTCTAATTTGAGAATTATAATTGATTAATCAAAACCAATTATATGAGTCTCACAAGCAATATTATCTCAACTAGTGGGGGGACCATGGGTCTATATAACCGAGCTTCGAATAAGCAGATCAAGAATTTATAACCTAAATTCACTGACTTATGAATTCTTCATTGAATCCACGCATAGAACTTAGAATTGCACTCTCAGTATATAGAATGCTCTATATGTTCCACCATATAGACACATCATTAGTTATGCATTGTTATAATCCTAATTTGATCAATGATCCTCTATATGAATGATCTACATTGTAAAGGGATTAGATTACCGTTACACCCTACAATGTATTTAATCCTTAAAACACTTAACCCCGTATAAATGATATTTCAGCTTATGTGAAATGAGATCTCCACCATTTATTTTCGTTTTGTCAAGCTCGAAGGAGATCATCCTTTACTTACTATTTGCCAGATAGAAGCTATAGATTCCATGTTTATGTTAGCGCTCGCACTCAATTGCACTACCGTGTTCCCAAAATGTACGTATCACCCTGACCCAAAATTAGGCTTAACTAACAAATCAAAGAACACGAATAGCTTCTCGAGATCGAGCCTAATCATAACAGGATTAAGATCATTTGATCTAGGATCAACTAGGCGATATTGACTTGAATAGATATTACGGTAAGTTTAATAAATCTAAGTCAAAGTTCAATATCGGTCCCTTCCGACGCATACTCCATGTATCCAACCTGAGCTTTACTTTAACTAATGCTCTGGAAAGAACATAGCATTTCTCCAAATGCAAGTAAACTCTGTTGTAGATTATCATATCAGTAAAACCTTATGTCTGATAAATCTAAGAATCTTTATTCACATAGTCATGTTTACTTTCCAATGTGGTGACAGCACAATAAACAGGGTCAGGTATGTGAAAAAGGTTTCAGATGAATTTATACATTATGTACATATAATCATGAAATAAATCATGTGAATCATGCAACATTAAATGTTATTTCTGATCTATATTAATAAGTAAATCTGATTATATTGAAATGAGTTTTATTTAGGGCATAAAACCCAACATATTTTCCAACCAGATACTATTGACACCGTGCCCGTAGGCCGTCCGAATCCTAGTGTTGTTGGTACACCCATTGCTATATTCGTCGTAACATTGCCAGACATACCAACCAGGCTCCATCCATGAATAGGATGATTGTACGAACTAAACAAACTGTGTAGAAGTCCTTTCAATCTGACCCACATGTAGCTCAACCACCACAATGCTGAGTGCAGAACAGGCCAGCCTGCTGTTGAGGAAGAAGACATTACTAGCACTACTACAAAATCCACTATTCACGTCGGTCAACGCGATTGTTCATCTCATTGACCGATGTGAATAGTACTATATTCAATATATTCGTCATTTTTAAAATGTCACAAAAAATAAACAAATTGTGTCGGTTCTATGTTTGTCACTAATTACCCAACCGACGGTAAAAGTCAAGAAATTAAAAAAATTTGTTCATTATTTGCATCGTTTTAAAAGCCTCACTCCAGCTTTGTGTGGCATTTTAAAACCGACGGTAAAGAGATTGTGAGTGTGAGAAAACAACGCAAATTATCCTATTGTTCACTAACCCCAAACAGTCAGAGGAACACTTTCATTTTCGAGCGATTTCATTTTCTTTTCCCTCTCTTTCTCTGAACAACTCTCTTTCCCTCTATTTCTCTCTTGTGATTTCGAAGAACTGAAGGTCTCTCTCTTTCCCCTCTCTTTCTCTCTTGCGATTTCGAAGGTCTGAAGCTCTCTGTGATTTCGAACCGGCCATTTTCTCACCTCCGTAAGTCTCTCTCTTTCCCTCTCTTTTTCTCTTGCGTTAAAGACTTCAACTTTTAGTATCTAAAATTATGTCATGTCATGTAAAATGATGATATTTATGTTTGCTTATTAATTTCTATTTTTTACATATTAAAAAATTGATTTTGGAATTGACAGGGAACATTGAGGGATCGAAGTGGTGAAGACAGTGCAAAGAGAAGTAGTGGATGGTGGATTGTTGAGAGATTGTCTTGAATTGGGCACTAATGAATTAAAAGGTTTGATTCAAATCCTCAAAGATATGAGGTTGCAGTATGCTTCCAACACAGATCATACCAATAGTGACTTATGACATTTTGGGTCACTATTGAAAATGGTTTCATTCACATAATAACTCTTTGCATTTTCTTGAAAGTAAAGTAGTTAACTCTTCACACCAACTTCAAATTACACAACACACACATATATGTATACATACAAGAAATGATAGCTTTGATAACTTTTACTTTGTATCCTTTTGTTGGGCAATGAAAAGATTTTCTTTTAGTTTTGTTTTGTTTCTCTGTTTTGGTAAAATAGGATAGGCAAATCATGACCATAGTCTGTCTGAGGTATCTTGAATCAATAGGAAATACAGTATTGGTTTGGTTTATAAAAGTTTAAAGGGAGAGTATATATACAAAAGAGTTTAAGTACTCAAAAATAAGAAATAGTATTGATTGAAGAATAGAAAGAAAAGGTCAATTTGATCATTCTATTGAGCTTAACAGTTTCACCCTTTAGGAGTAGCTCAAATGAGAAAAATTTTTGAGGTAGGATTCCCTTTCGATACTCGATTCTTCTATTACATTACATTACATTACATTACATTACAGAGAAGTCCATTCTCTACATGTTCAAATTAAAATTCCTATAATTTATTGGTTCTAAAATATCTTGTAGAGTGAGGCGAAGATCTTAAGTTTCATGAAACGAAATTCAACCCTTTGGTGGAATCTTGGTCATATGGGTTCGGAACCTGGTAGGGGCACCGAATCGGTGTTTCCTTATAGTTTTACGATAGTAAAATTGAAAAGTACAAATAATGGTGATTAACTCTCAAATATATCTTTATTTATATAATTGATGTTAGAATTTGATGAGTTTTGAAAGTAGAATAGTTGGAGTTATTAAATTGAATTATTTTATTAAAAAGTTTAATATTTAAGGAGTAAAATAAGTTTTATTTGATTTAAAAATTGAATTATTAAAGGTGTTGATTATTTTAATTTGATATATTGGTCATATTGTTATTTTAATTAATGTTTTTATATTTTCTTTTACAGTTTAGGCTAGACGCTCCTTATAGTAACGATGAGATCAATGCAGTACGGGATGAGTGAGCCGAATTTGTGAAGCCTTTGATTGATTAAGTACAAGGTTACCACTTTTTGTTATCATACATACGATATAAGTTTTATAATTATTGATATTAACACTAGTTGGTTGAATTAAGAGTACTTTTATTCACAATGCATCTTTTCAATTGTGGTACTATCTTTCGTAGAATTTGCTTGAACGCTAGCTTGGAATTGGTAAGCTACTCAAACTTTATTTTTTTATATTTTAAAAATCCTTGAAGAGTTTGAATATCCTAGATATTCATCCATAGTGAAGTAAGTTCTGGAATTGCATGACTGCGGTCGGATGGGTGGTAATATTTGTACTATTAATTATAGTTTTGTTTGTTTGTATAATTGTGGATGTTTTAATAGATTAATTGCATGTTTAAAATTTTCGGGAACGTCCGAATTATAGATGTTATGCTGCCGAAATTTCAGTAAAAATTTCAGTAGGATTAGTATTACTACAAGAAAAAACACTTTTCATAAGACCAAAATAGTGTTATGAAAATTTACCATAACAAATAGTTGGAGGTACATATCCAATTACAATGCAACCACAATCTATGAAACAATACACATAATTTAAAGCAACAAAATATAAATATTAGATTAGTTATGCTATAATAAAAAAATTAAAAAAAAAGTGCAGCAGTTATTTCTTTGATTAATGCAAATGATGTGTAATTTATCATCAAAATGTAAAAAAATTGCATATAATTTAAATACAATATCCATAAGAATATAAATTAGATTAGTTAATCTGCTATCCCCTTATTTGCCCATTATTTTATTGCTTTGTCTTAGTTTAATTTTAAATCTTCAAAAAAAAAAAATATTTTCACAACTAGGAATTCAATTGTCTAGGCAAGACACCTTAGTAGTAAATTTTCACAACTAGTTGTGTCAAATGCTGAAAAAATCGTTTTGGCCGGTTTGCATCTTTGGGGCCAACTGTTGATTCTTTCATTTGGGCAGTCAGGTGTGGTTTTAGGACCATGGGGCATTAAAGCTGTAAATGATACACTTCTAAATTTGCTACATCCCTTAACTTGGTCCAATGCTTAAATTCAGATTTTCTATGTATACCCAGAAACATATGTTTTGCTTTGCGAAACAACAGAATAAGTGTCAGAAATAATTGTTATTCCATTGATGCAGCTGACAATGGAGTGAGTGGCTGCCATTAGTACTGTCATTGCTTAGCAGTGGCTTTAATTTTTACTTTGTTGGCCAATAATAAGGGTTCAAATTCTTTAGCAAAATCTGTATCAACACTAAACAGTCCAGTTGAGGAAGTGTACATTGGTCTGTGCCTGAAATAATATGAGTTAAAAGAGTACATATTAGATTTGTACTTATAATCAAATATTGGTTTTCAATGATTAATAGCTAATTATTTACCCCATAAATATTAGCCAAGGAGTTTTAGCTGTATTGATAGAAGCCATGTCCTTTTTCATCCATAGGTACATTAAGAAAAGATAATTACTGCCTTGTTCAATTGAATACCAAGGCTTATCCTTGGCAAGTGTTGGAATTTGAAAATATGGAATTCATTAAAAAATAATGAATGCCAAATTAATAAGCTCAAAATAATTTTATCAACAAGACCATTAATTAAGCATGAAAAAGGTATGCATTTTATTCATACATATCTTTCCTTAGACTATACTCGGGACTACAAATACATATAAAGCAGAGTGTGCAAAAAACCAATAAATTAAAACTGAAGTCATTAACTATTGACGGCATAACTTGTTATTATACAACAAAAGGAGACCTAATTATGACAAGATATAATATTTTTAATTTGAGATCTAATCTATTTCCTGAAGCTAGTCAATACAAGAAAAAAAGTCTTTACTTTTTAGATTAGTTTCTGTTGTAAAGACCGCTTAGTTTAATTTGGAAATTAGCAGTTAATCACGTTTAATTATGAAAATTATTTATAGCTATTTAAATAATTATTATTGTAACACCCTAACTACCTTAGGCGTATTACGTGATTTTTAAACGTACTGTGCAGCTCGTTGCTAATCAACGAGGTTTATGGAAAAACGTGATTAATTAAAATTTTGCTTTTTCATTAAACTTATAAACCATTTTACCAAAAAGTCTCGGGATCCCGATTTATAAAAATATTTACAAACTTTTTAACTATTCACTTTTACATCAAAATGAAAGTCGTCTAACGACAGTTACAAAAATCTCAGCCCTGCTGTCCCGAGGATCGTACGCTCCAGGCCTAACCGCCCCGACATGTACAATCCCATAAGCTCGCTCACGGTCCATCAGCAACTGCCTTGCCTTTACCTACACATGCAACGTAAACTGTGAGTCGACAGACTCAGTAAGAAAAGCATAATAATATCATACATAAAACTGACTGCCGTGTCCAACACGATACTGAGTCCCGCTACTGCCATGTCCAACATGGTGCCGAGCACTCTTGCCATGTCCAACATGGTACCGAGTTTTGAACGTTCGGGGGACGGCACTATTGACAAGTATCCTCTGATCGGTCGAACCGGTCATACTCATTCTTGGTCATACTCCAGCCTGTACCGACGGGATAGGTCAATAGCACTGAACCACCAACCAGTGTCAGCCTGATCGGTCTAACCGGTCATACTCCGGCTGCTGGTCATACTCCAGCCTGTACCGACGTGACAGGGTTGGGTGGTTCGAAGCCTAAATACATATCTAATGTAAACTAACAGGCTTCCTACATGCACGCTAAACATGTAAACTACATATGCATACTGTTATACTAATCTTACACGGATTACGATTTCGGGTGTGCTTAGGTCAACCCGACGGAAGGCCGAAGCCGAACGGCGGATTACATCGGCTCCTAAACCATAAAAACCACAACGCTATAAGTGACACGCTAAATCACTTCCCGGGGACTAAAACTCGAAACTAAAAGTTTCCCTATCGATAAAAAGCATGGCAATACCCCTAAAAACCCAAAAACGAGGAAAACTAGGGTTCTGAAAAATCCCCCATCCGGAAGTCCGGTTGCCCAACCGGAATTCCGGTTCTGGGAAAATCTGAACCCCCATCCGGAATTCCGGATGCTCAACCGGAATTCCGGTTCCTCGCGAGCGACAACCAAAAATTCTCAAATCTTGACCAATTCGAACCCAATTGATCCCAAACTTTCCGAGACCTCTTTCATAGGTCCCAAATAACAATTCTAGAGCATCAAACCTACCCAGAAATCCCACATGCAAAATTCACCATTAAAGCTCAAGCTTTGAGTTTCAAACTCAAGCTTGAGCAAAACCAACTAACTAAGCAATCCACTAGCTTAAATCACCTTAAACTAGCATAGAATTACCTCAGAAAACAAACAACAACATCCAGTAATTACACAGAAACTAAACATAGCATTTTCTCACAAAAATCATCAATTTTGACATATAATTTAAAACTTGAACAACCTAGCTACTCATGCTTCAAATAACTCATTTATCATCAAAAATCATGCTTGAATCAACCTAAATAAACAACAAAACACAGCAGTAACAACATTCCACAATCACATGCATTTACACAACTTTTCACATGAAATCTCAAGAAAACTAAATAGAAAAAGCAAGACAAGATTTACCTTGAAGAAAATACACTTTGATCTTGCTAAAACACTAGAAATCACCCACAAAAATCCCAGCCTTGAACCTTCCAATCTCAGCCGAAAGAGAGGAAAAGAGAGAGAGAGCTTTTCTAATTTTTTAAACTTTTTAAAATTGGCTAAGTGTAAAAATGAGAGAAAAGGATTTTCAAGCTTAAAGTATCATTTTATTTAAATCTATTTCAGCCAAAAAGATTAATTAGAAACAAACATTTAATTCATTTATTAACTCATATAAGACAAAGTACTAATGGGGCAAAAAGACCATTTTGCCCCTCCACCATAAAATCACATAATTCATACTAACGGGGGTATTTTCGGGACATTCTAAATTCCCGGCCATTCCCGACATTCCCAATGTCTAAACCCGTCCCCAAAATACTAACATACTAAGTTGTGATTTCTACTGAGCCAAACGCCGCGTTCCAAAATACCGGACACCGGAAATGCGAAATATAAAAGCCGATGACATAAATATGCATATCTGAATTCCATAAATATTAATGATAAATTATTTAAATAGCTATAAATAATTTCCTGATTAACATAAATAACTGCTAATTTCCAAATTAACTAAGCGGGCTTTACAACTATCCCCCCCTTAAAAGGATTTCGTCCCCGAAATCTAACCTGAATAACTCTGGATATTGAGCTCGCATATCTGATTCTAGCTCCCAGGTGGCTTCTTCCACCTTACTGTTTCTCCAGAGAACCTTGACCAATGCTATGGTCTTATTCCGAAGGACTTTATCCTTTCTATCCAGGATCTGCACCGTTGTTCCTCATAAGACATATCCGATCGAAGTGAAGGCTCTCATAACCGAGTATATGAGAGGGGTACGAAACGTATTTTCTCAACATTGAGACATGAAATACGTTGTGCACCGCCGATAAAGCCGGAGGCAATGCTAACCGATATGCCACTTGACCTATCTTCTCGAGAATCTCGAAAGGTCCTGTAAATCTAGGGCATAACTTGCCTCTTTTCCCGAAACGTTTAATCCCCTTCATCGGAGATACTCGCAAAAACACATGGTCCCCTACTCGGAACTCAACATCTCGACGTTTCGGATCTGCGTAACTCTTCGCATGCCTTTCTGGGAGGCAAGCATTCTAGCTTTAATCTTCTCTATTGCCTCATTGGTTCGCCGAACCGACTGCGGACCTAGGTATTTCCTCTCCCTGTCTCATCCCGGTGGATAGGGGATCTACATTTCCTACCGTACAACGGTTCGTAGGGTGCCATCCCTATTGTACTGCAGTAGCTTGTTGTTGTATGAAAACTCTATTAACGGTAGGTATTTATTCCATGAACCCTCAAAGTCCATAACACGGGCTCTCGGCATGTCCTCCAATATACGAATTGTCCTTTCGGATCGACCATCCGTCCGAGGATGGAATCTTGTCTTGAATTTTAGCTTTGTACCCATTGCCCGTTGCAAACTACGCCAAAATTTGGAGGTGAATTTCGGATCCTGTCCGAAACTATAGACTTCGGTACCCCGTGAAGTCTCACTATCTCCCCGACATATAACTACGCCAACCGATCCACTTGTAAATGTTGTTCGGCCAAGAAAATGAGCGATTTCGTAAATCGGTCCACCACTACCCAGATGGAATCAAACATACCCGTGGTCCTAGGTAACCCGACCACAAAATCCATAGCAATATCCTCCCATTTCCACTCTGGTAGGGTTAGAGGCTGCAACAACCCCGTCGGTCTCGATGTTCGGCCTTGATATCGACACGTGAGGCATCTCGAAACGAATTCTACCAAATTCTTCTTCATACCGCTCCACCAGAAGTACGGTTTCAAATCTTGGTACATCTTGGTGGTGCCGGGATGCAGAGAATACGGGGTAGAATGAGCCTCCTCAAAGATCTCGTTTCTCAAGTCCACACTGTTCGGGACACAAACCCTGGCTTTATACAAAAGCATCCCACTATCTGACACTGAAAAGTCCTTGGCTTGACCAGCCAATACCTCATCTCGGATCTTCACTAACTCCGGATCTGTCGTCTGAGCAATTTTTATTCTTTCTAACAGATCAGATTGCAGCGTTAAGTTGTGTAGCTGACCTACCACAAACTCAATGCTGGACCTGACCATATCCTCTGCTAGCTGAGGTGAGATCTGAACCATGCTAGCCACTTGCCCGGGACCCTTTCTGCTCAGGGCATCGGCCACAACATTGGCTTTCCCGGGATGGTAAAGGATCTCACAATCATAATCCTTTACTAGCTCCAACCAACGCCTTTGTCTCATGTTCAAATCTTTCTGAGTAAAGAAATACTTGAGACTCTTATGGTTGGTATAGATCTCGCACTTCTCACCATACAAGTAATGCCGCCAAATCTTCAGTGCAAAAACCACTGCGGCCAATTCTAAATCATGAGTCGGGTATCGCTGTTCATAATCCTTTAGCGACGGGAGGCGTAAGCGATAACCCGATCGGCTCGCATCAATACGCACCCCAAACCCCGTTTGGATGCGTCACAATAGACCACGAACTTCTCCTCGTCCGAAGGCAAAGCTAGTACGGAGCGGTAATCAACCTCTCGTTTCGGCTCACGAAAACTAGCTTCGCATTTATCTGACCAGATAAATCGCTGATTCTTCTTTGTAAGCTCGGTTAGGGGCATTGAAATTTTGGAGAACCCCTCCACGAACCTACGGTAGTACCCAGCTAACCCCAAGAAACTTCGATCTCATCCTTGTCTTCGGTCTCGGCCAATCACGACGGATTCGATCTTCCCGGGATCCACCTTGATCCCATCTTTACTCACTATGTGCCCTAGGAAGGACACCTGAGACAACCAGAACTCACATTTCTTGAACTTGGCGTAGAGTCTATGTTCTCGAAGTCGTTGCAGTACCATCTGAAGATGTAACTCATGCTCCTCTTCTGACTGAGAGTACACGAGGATGTCGTCGATAAACACAATCACACAGATATCGAGGAAATCCTTGAATACTCTATTCATCGTGTCCATGAATGCTTTGCGGGAGCATTGGTTAGTCCGAATGACATAACTAGGAACTCGTAGTGTCCATACCTAGTGCGGAAAGCCGTCTTTGGAATGTCCTCCTCTCGGATCCTCAACTCGATGATAACCCGAACGGAGATCAATCTTAGAAAAGACCGTCTTCCCCGAAGCTGATCGAACAAGTCATCGATCCTAGGTAATGGATATTTATTCTTCACCGTCAGCTTGTTCAACTCTCTGTAGTCGATGCACATCCTCATCGATCCATCCTTCTTCTTCACGAACAAAACCGGGGCTCCCCGGGGTGACACCTTGGGCCGAATGAACCCTATGTCAAGCAACCCCCGGAGCTGAATCTTTAACTCCTTAAGTTCGAGTGGAGCCATCCTATACGGGGCTTTAGAAACCGGATCCACCCACAGTGCCAAGTCAATCACAAAGTCAATCTCCCGTGAGGTGGTAGCCCCGGAAGTTCTTCGGGAAAAACGTCCAAAAATTCCCGAACCACGCCGATGTCCTCTCGGCCGAATGGTGTACGGCCGAGTGGTGTCCACCACCACGGCCGAAACCCTAAGCACCCACCGTGCAATAATTCTCTCGCCGACATAGCCGAGATCACCGGATCCGAGATCCCTGAACCGAACCCACAAATAAGAACGGTTCTTCACTTTACGGTTGGAAGACCACCATCTTCCTCTTGCAATCAATGCTCGCCGAATATTTAGATAGGAAATCCATTCCTAAAATAATATCAAATTCGACTAAGCTCATCTCTATCGGATCGGCGCTCAACTCTCTACCATCTATCCCGATCGGCATAGACCTAATCCACCTATTGGAGATAACCAATTCTCCGCCGAGTAACGGGGTTCCAAACCACGACTCATATCTATCAAAGGGTCTACCCAACTTACTAAAGACTCGGCCGCCACATAAGAACGTGTAGCCCCGAATCAAACGACTCGAATAAAACGAGTCGTTAATAAGAATCGACTGTAACAACCGATGGGCCGGCATCCGCATCGGCTGCGTGATCGCGAATACCCCGGGCCGGAGTGGGCATCGCCTGGAGCTCTCGGTGCCTGCGGCGGGCCCGGGGACATTCCCTCTTGAAGTGCCGGGCATGCCACAATGAAAGCATCCACCGCCCCTTGCACTCTCCCCGATGGTGCCTCTTGCGGCTAGGGCACTCGGGGTAGGAGAAGCGAGTCTCATTACCACCGGGACGACTCCTCTGCTGCGGTTCCCGGAACCTCTTGTTCGACTCGAGCCGCCGGAAGCGATGGGTGCCCTCTTCCTCCGATCAATGGCCGAACCACTACTCCCCTGCTAAAGCCTCGATGCGGGAGGGGTAGGAGCTCCGCCACCAACCGAGATCGGCTAAATCTGACATACACCCCACTGCGCCCTCAGCTCGCAGTGCCTTCTCCACCATCTGAGCGTAGGTGGTGCTGTCGTCAGTGGTAATCATCAGGTCATGCCTGATCTTGGGATTCAACCCGTCCAAATACTTCTCCTTCCGGCTGAAGTCGGTCGGCACAATACCCGAGGCTAACCTCGCCAGCCGGTCACCGAGTAGTATACTCAGTGACACTCATGTTCTCCCGCTGGGTCAGGTGAACGAATTCCTTTCTCTTGGCGCTTCTAACCGCCTCGTTGTAGTACTTCGCGTTGAAAAGTTCTTGGAACCTCTCCCAAGTCATGGTGGTGACATCGTGAATCTGAGACACCATGTCCCACCATACCAGGGCATCCTCACGAAACCGGAATGTGGCGCACACCACTCGTCGTTGCGGTGACACCCATAAAGTTAAGAATCCTGGTGATCACCGTAAGCCACCTGCTCGGCTTTCGACACATCCGGACCTCCCGGGAATACGGAGGTGCTTGTTTCGGAACCTCTCATACAACGGTTCCAATCTATGGGCCGCCACTACCATCTCGGCACAGGCGGCGGGCGGGTGCCACCGGAATTGCCGACCTTTGGGCTGCGGGAGCACCTGCTGTCTCGGCCTACGAATCTCGAGGTCTTGCTCTTCGATCCCGGCTTGCATCTCCGCAAACCGCAACTCCCGGTTCGGGGCTCCCCGATCGGTGGGGAGCACAGGGCAGCCTATGGCGGGTTCTCATCACCCCGACCACGAGCCTGCCTCGGGGACCTCTACCTCGGCCCACAGCGGTGGGGGAAACCGAGCTCCCTCTCCCCGATTCGACCCCACCGAGTTGCCTCGACTCACGGTAGTCCGCCCGGCGTCCATCTAGTTAGAACCGCCTGCGAAACCAAGAGTTGGCATATCAGGTCGTATTCAAGGCGAGCTTACTAATGCCGCTTAATTTGGAAATTAGAAATGAAACATGCGCCTATTCTACTATCAGGCTACTAACATGCTTCCTAACAGGCTTTTCTTTTTTTTTTTTTCATAGCCGAATAAAATAAACTACTAAAGCAATAAAGGCTTGCCGAACCGTGAACCGAGCTAGCTGGCGATGATGATTGTACATGTCGTGACGATCTTCGGAAGACAACACAGCGGCTACGATACCAAATTGTAACACCCTAACTACCTTAGGCGTATTACGTGATTTTTAAACGTCTTGTGCGGCTCGTTGCTAATCAACGAGGTTTATGGAAAAACGTGATTAATTAAAATTTTGCTTTTTCATTAAACTTATAAACCATTTTACCAAAAAGTCTCGGGATCCCGATTTATAAAAATATTTACAAACTTTTTAACTATTCACTTTTACATCAAAATGAAAGTCGTCTAACGACGAGTTACAAAAATCTCGGCCTCGTCCCGAGGATCGTACGCTCCAGGCCTAACCGCCCCGAGCATGTACAATCCCATAAGCTCGCTCACGGTCCATCAAGAATCGCCTTGCCTTTACCTACACATGCAACGTAAGCCGTGAGTCGACGGACTCGGTAAGAAAAGCATAATAATATCATACATAAAACCGACGCCGTGTCCAACACGATGCGAGTCCCGCTACGCCATGTCCAACATGGTGCCGAGCACCTACCTTGCCATGTCCAACATGGTGCGGAGTTTTGAACGTTCGGGGGACGGCACTATTGACAAGTATCCTCTGATCGGTCGAGCCGGTCATACTCATTCTTGGTCATACTCCAGCCTGTACCGACGGGATAGGTCAATAGCACTGAACCACCAACCGGTGTCGGCTGATCGGTCTAGCAGGTCATACTCATTTCTTGGTCATACTCCGACTGTACCGACGTGACGGGGTTGGGTGGTTCGAAGCCTAAATACATATCTAATGTAAACTAACGGGCTTCCTACATGCACGCTAAACATGTAAACTACATATGCATCTTGTTATACTAATCTTACGGATTCCGATTTCGGGTGTGCTGGTCAACTTTGGGCCCGAAGCTGAACGGCGGATTACTGGCTCCTAAACCATAAAAACCACAACGCTATAAGTGACACGCTAAATCACTTCCCGGGGACTAAAACTCGAAACTAAAAGTTTCCCTATCGATAAAAAGCATGGCAATACCCCTAAAAACCCAAAAACGAGGAAAACTAGGGTTACGAAAAATCCCCCATCCGAAGTCGGTTGCCCAACCGAATTCCGGTTCTGAAAAATGCGAACCCCCATCCGAATTCCGGATGCTCAACCGAATTCCGGTTCCTCGCGAGCGACAACCAAAAATTCTCAAATCTTGACCAATTCGAACCCAATTGATCCCAAACTTTCCAGACCTCTTTCATAGGTCCCAAATAACAATTCTAGAGCATCAAACCTACCCAGAAATCCCACATGCAAAATTCACCATTAAAGCTCAAGCTTTGAGTTTCAAACTCAAGCTTGAGCAAAACCAACTAACTAAGCAATCCACTAGCTTAAATCACCTTAAACTAGCATAGAATTACCTCAGAAAACAAACAACAACATCCAGTAATTACACAGAAACTAAACATAGCATTTTCTCACAAAAATCATCAATTTTCACATATAATTTAAAACTTGAACAACCTAGCTACTCATGCTTCAAATAACTCATTTATCATCAAAAATCATGCTTGAATCAACCTAAATAAACAACAAAACACAGCAGTAACAACATTCCACAATCACATGCATTTACACAACTTTTCACATGAAATCTCAAGAAAACTAAATAGAAAAAGCAAGACAAGATTTACCTTGAAGAAAATACACTTTGATCTTGCTAAAACACTAGAAATCACCCACAAAAATCCCAGCCTTGAACCTTCCAATCTCAGCCGAAAGAGAGGAAAAGAGAGAGAGAGCTTTTCTAATTTTTTTAAACTTTTTAAAATTGGCTAAGTGTAAAAATGAGAGAAAAGGATTTTCAAGCTTAAAGTATCATTTTATTTAAATCTATTTCAGCCAAAAAGATTAATTAGAAACAAACATTTAATTCATTTATTAACTCATATAAGACAAAGTACTAATGGGGCAAAAAGACCATTTTGCCCCTCCACCATAAAATCACATAATTCATACTAACGGGGGTATTTTCGGGACATTCTAAATTCCCGGCCATTCCCGACATTCCCAATGTCTAAACCCGTCCCCAAAATACTAACATACTAAGTTGTGATTTCTACTGAGCCAAACGCCGCGTTCCAAAATACCGGACACCGGAAATGCGAAATATAAAAACTGCTGATGACATAAATATGCATATCTGAATTCCATAAATATTAATGATAAATTATTTAAATAGCTATAAATAATTTCCTGATTAACATAAATAACTGCTAATTTCCAAATTAACTAAGCGGGCTTTACAATTATACTGTTATTATTGAATTCAGAGATGCATTTCTATGTCATTCAGTAGTTTTCATATTTTTGCATTTCCGGTGCCCGGTAACATGGAACTCGGTGTTTGGCTCAGTAAAATCACAAATTAGTATGTTAGTAGTTTTTGACGGTTTATTAGACGTTGGGATTGTCGGGAATGGCCGGGAATTTAGAATTTTCTAAAAATACCCCTTTAGTGTTATTTATGTTATTTTAGTGTGGAGGGGCAAAATGGTCTTTTCGCCCCAATGATATTTTGTCCTTTAGTGGGCCTTATTTAATTGAATTAAGTGTTATTTAATATTGATTGTTGGCTGAAATATATATGGATTTCCTTTCTTTATTTTTCAAAGTTTCAAAAAATTAGAAAGTTAGAAAATTTAAAAGAAAAACAAGCTTTTTCCTCTCAACCTCTCTCTCTTTTTTCGGCCTCTTTGAAGCAGCAAGAAGCTGGATTTTTCCTTTGATTTTCAAGCCCTTTCCCTTCCAATCTAAGTATTCTTCAAGCTTTGGTAAGGTCCCTAACCTCTTCCTCTTGTATTTTATGAAGAAAATGTTTAAAAGATGATTATTGCATGTGAATTGTTGTGATACTTGCTGTTGTGTTTTATTGTTGTTTTCAAAGGATTAATCTTGTTATTTTAAGTAGCTTAGAGTTAGTGTATGCATGATGGTTTCTTGGATTCAAGCTTTAAAGTTTTTAGCTCAAGAACATGAATTTTTAAAGAAATGTGATGAATCTGTTAATTGCTTGCTGTAGTTGGTTGCTTTCATTTTTAGAGGTTTAATTATGCATGATTATGTAGGTTTAATCTGGTTTGATTGCATGTTAGTTGATTCTAACCAAGTTTGAGTTTTAAAACTCAAAGCTTGGGCTTTAATGGTGTTTTTCATTTCTGTGTATTCTGGGTGAATCTAATGCTTTAGAAATGTTATTTGGGTTATATGGAGTAGGTGTGGAAGGTTTGAGATGATTTGGGTTGGATTTGGTTGAGTAGTGAATTTTTGAAAAATTCCTGCGAGGAACCGGAATTCCGGTTGTGCAACCGGAATTCCGGATGAGGTCCAGGAATTCTCAGAACGGGAATTCCGGTTGCAGAACCGGTCTACCGGTTTGGGAAAATTTCAGGAACCCTAGTTTTCCTCAATTTTGTGTTTTTGGGGGTATTGCCATGCTTTTTATCGATAGGGAAACTTTTAGTTCCTAGTTTAAGTCCCCGCGAAGTGATTTAGCGTATCACTTATAGTGTTGTGATTTTTATGGTTTAGGAGCCTGTAATCCGCCGCGCAGATAGTTCCAGTCAGGTTGACCGACACACCTGAATTCGGAATCCAGGTAAGATTAGTATAATAGTATGCATATGTAGATTACATGTTTAGCGTGCATGTAGGAAGCCTGTTAGATTACATTAGATATGTATGTTGGCTTCGAACCATCGAACTGTGTCACGTCGGTACAGGCTGGAGTATGACCAGCAGCCAGAGTATGACCGGTTCGACCGATTAGGCTGACACTGTATCACGTCGGTATAGGCTGGAGTATGACCAGCAGCCGGAGTATGACCGGTTCGACCGATCAGGCTGATACTTAGGTTGGTGGTTTCGTACTATTTGACGTATGACGTCGGTACAGGCTGGAGTATGACCAGCAGCCGGAGTATGACCGGTTCGACCGATCAGGCTGATACTGTAACACGTCGGTACAGGCTGGAGTATGACCAGCAGCCGGAGTATGACCGGTTCGACCGATCAGGCTGTTACTTGTCAATAGTACCGTCCTTATGAACGTTTAGAACTCAGTACCGTGTTGGACACGGCGGTTAGGGGGACTCAGTATCGTGTTGGACACGGCAGTTAGGGTTATGATCAGGGGTATGGGTGTCTGATCATGACCGGGATTTATGTATGAGTATTATTATGCTTTTCTTGCTGAGTCTGTCGACTCACAGTGCTATGTTTATGTGTAGGTAAAGGCAAGGCTAGAGCTGATGGACCGTGAACGAGCCTATGAAGATTGTACATGTCGGGGCGGTTAGGCCTGGAGCGTATGATCCTCGGGACAGCAAGGCTATTTTTGTAACTAGTCGCTAGGCGACAATTATTTTGTATAAGCAGTAAACTTTTGTAAATGATTTTGTAATCATGGTCCCGAGTCTTTTGTGTAAATATTTTACAAGTTTAATTAAAAAGCAAAAATTTTAATTAATCACGTTTTCCATAAACCTCGTTGATTAGCAACGAGCTGCACAACATGTTTAAAAATCACGTAATACGCCTATGCTAGTTAGGGTGTTTCAATTTGGTATCAGAGCCGCCAGGTTGTCTTCTGAAGATCGTCACGACATGTACAATCATCATCAGCCGTTAGCTCGTTCCACGGTTCAGTAAGCCTTTATTGCTTTAGTAGTTTATTTATTTATTTATGAATAAGAAAAGCCTGATAGGAAGCATGTTAGTAGCCTGATAGTAGAATAGGCGCATGTTTCGTTCTTAATTTCCAAATTAAGCGGCATTAGTAAGCTCTCCTTGAATACGACCTGATATGCCAACTCTTGGTTTCGCAGGCGGTTCTGACTAGATGGACGCTAGGCGGACTACCAGGAGTCAGGGCAATTCAGTGGGGTCGAATCAAGGACAGGGAGCTCAGTTTCCCCCGCCAGCTAGGGGCCGAGGTAGAGGTCCCCGGGGCAGGGCTCGTGGTCGGAGTGATGATAACCCGCCACAGGCTGCCCAGGTTCCCCCAGCCGATCAGGGAGCCCACAATTGGGAGGTTAGGTTTGCAGAAATGCAAGCCAGAATAGAAGAGCAAGACCTCGAGATTCAGAGGTTGAGACAGCAGGGTGCTCCTGCAGTTCCGGTGCCAGTAGTTCCAGTGGCACCTGCCCCTGCTGCTCAGGTCGATTTAGTGGTGGCGGCCAATAGATTGGAACCTTTGTATGAACGGTTCCGGAAGCAAGCACCTTCGGTTTTCTTGGGAGGTCAAGACGTGATGAAGGCTGGGCAGTGGCTAACGGTGATTACCAAAATCCTGAACTTCATGGGTGTCACCGTTAATGACAGAGTGGTGTGTGCAACTTTCCAGTTCCAGGAGGACGCTCTGGTCTGGTGGGACATGGTGTCTCAGATTCATGACGTCACCACCATGACCTGGAAAGGTTCCAGGAACTTTTCAACGCCAAATACTATAATAAGGCGGTCAGAAGCGCCAAGAGGAAAGAGTTCGCTCACCTGACCCAGCGTGAGAACATGAGCGTGACCGAGTGTACTACTCAGTTCGACCGGTTGGCGAGGTTAGCCTCGGGAATTGTGCCAACCGACTTCAGCAAGAAAGAGAATTACCTAGATGGGTTAAATGCGAAGATCAAGCATGATTTGATGATAACCACCGACGACAAGACCACCTACGCTGAGATGGTGGAGAAGGCACTACGAGCTGAGGGCGCAGTGCGGTGTATGTCGGAGTCAGCTAGTACTCCGGCGAGTGGCAGGGCTCCTACCCCTTCTGCATCAGGCTTTAGTAGGGGGAGTAGTGGTTCTGCCATGGATCAGAGGAAGAGAACATCCACTGCATCCGGTGGCTCGAGTCAGAACAAGAGGTTCCGGGGGAACCAGAATAGAAGTAGTCGTTCCAGTGGTACTGAGACCCGATTCTCCTATCCCGAGTGCCCTAGCTGCAAAAGGCACCATCGGGGTGAGTGCAAAGGTCAGGGATGCTTTCACTGTGGCATGCCCGGACACTTCAAGAGGGACTGTCCCCAGCTCCGCTCAGAGGCACCGAGAGCTCCGGCGATACCCACTCCAGCCAGGGTGTTCGCCATCACTCAGGCTGATGCAGATGCCAGCCCATCAGTTGTAACATGTCAGCTTTCTGTTAATAACTCGCTTTACTCAGTGCTGTTTGATTCTGGGGCTACACATTTTTATGTGGCAGCCAGAGTCTTTAGTAAATTGGATAGACCGTACGATAGTTATGAATCAGGGTTTGGAACCCTATTACCTGGCGGAGAGTTGGTTATCTCCAACAGGTGGATTAGGTCTATGCCAATCAGGATAGATGGTAGAGAGTTAAGTGCTGACTTGATAGAGATGAGTTTAGTAGAGTTCGATATTATTTTAGGAATGGATTTCCTATATAAATATTCGGCGAGTATTGATTGCAAAAAGAAGATGGTGATCTTCCAACCGGAAAGTGAAGAACCATTTGTGTTTGTTGGTTCAGTTCAGGGATCTCGTATCCCGGTGATTTCAGCCATGTCAGCTAGAGAATTATTGCATGGTGGATGCTTAGGGTTTTTGGCCGTGGTGGTGGACACCATTCGGTCAGATACCATTCGGCCAGAGGACATCAAGGTGGTTCGGGAATTTTTGGATGTTTTTCGCGAAGAACTTCCAGGGTTACCACCTCAGCGGGAGATTGACTTCGTGATAGATTTGGCATCAGGGGTGGAACCAGTTTCCAAAGCCCCGTATAGAATGGCTCCAGCGAAACTTAAGGAATTAAAGATTCAGCTCCAAGGGTTGCTTGAGATAGGGTTTATTCAGCCCAGTGTGTCACCCTGGGGAGCCCCGGTTTTATTCGTCAAGAAAAAGGATTGATCTATGAGGATGTGCATCGACTACAGAGAATTGAACAAGCTGACGGTGAAGAATAAATATCCCTTACCTAGGATCGATGACTTGTTCGATCAGCTTCAGGGGAAGACGGTCTTTTCTAAGATTGATCTCCGTTCGGGTTATCATCAGTTGAGAATCTGAGAGGAGGACATTCCGAAGACGGCTTTCCGCACTAGGTATGGACATTACGAATTTCTGGTTATGTCATTCGGACTAACCAATGCTCCTGCAGCATTCATGGACTTGATGAATAGAGTATTCAAGGATTTCCTCGATATCTGTGTGATTGTGTTTATCGATGACATCCTCGTGTACTCTCAATCGGAATAGGAGCATGAGTTACATCTTCAGATGGTACTGCAACGGCTTCGAGAACATAAGCTTTATGCCAAGTTCAAGAAATGCGAATTTTGGCTATCTCAGGTATCTTTCTTAGAGCACATTGTGAGCAAAGATGGGATCAAGGTGGATCCCGGGAAGATCGAATCCGTCAGGGATTGCCCGAGACCGAAGACTGTGACAGAGATCAGAAGCTTCTTGGGTTTAGCTGGGTACTACCGTAGGTTCGTGGAAGGGTTCTCAAAAATTTCAATGCCCCTAACCGAACTTACAAAGAAGAATCAGCGATTTATCTGGTCAGACAAGTGCGAAGCTAGTTTTCAGGAGCTGAAGCAGAGATTGATTACCGCTCCAATGCTAGCTTTGCCTTCAGACAATGAGAAGTTCGTAGTTTATTGCGATGCATCCAGACAGGGTTTGGGGTGTGTGCTGATGCAAGCCGATCGGGTCATCGCTTATGCTTCCCGACAGTTAAAGGATTATGAACAGCGATACCCGACTCATGATTTAGAGTTGGTCGCGATGGTTTTTGCATTGAAAATTTGGCGGCATTACCTTTACGGAGAAAGGTGTGAAATCTATACCGACCATAAAAGTCTCAAGTATTTCTTTACTCAGAAGGATTTGAATATGAGACAAAGGGGTTGGTTGGAATTAGTGAAAGATTATGACTGCGAGATTCTTTATCACCCTGGGAAGGCCAATGTAGTGGCCGATGCCCTAAGCAGAAAGGGTCCCGGGAAAGTAGCTAGTATGGTTCAGATCTCGCCTCAGCTAGCAGAGGATATGGTTAGATCCGGCATAGAGTTTGTGGTTGGTCAGCTTCACAACTTAACGCTACAATCTGATCTGTTGGAAAGAATTAAAGTCGCTCAGATGACTGATCCCGAGTTAGTGAAGATCAGAGATGAGGTTTTGGCTGGTCAAGCCAGGGACTTTTCAGTGTTAGACAGCGGGATGCTTTTGTATAAAGCTAGGGTTTGTGTTCCGAATAGTGTGGAACTCAGGAGGCTCATTCTACCCCGTATTCTCTGCATCCCGGCACCACTAAGATGTACCAAGATCTTAAACCGTACTTCTGGTGGAGCGGTATGAAGAAGAATTTGGTAGAATTTGTATCGAGATCCCTTACTTGTCAGCAGATTAAGGCTGAATATCATAGACCAGCAAGGTGGTTGCAGCCTCTAACCCTACCAGAATGGAAGTGGGAAGATATCACGATGGATTTTGTGGTCGGATTACCTAGGACCACGGGTTTATTTGATTCCATCTGGGTAGTGGTGGATCGATTTACAAAATCTACTCATTTTCTGCCGGTTAGAACAACATTTTCAGTGGATCCGTTGGCAGAGTTGTATGTCAGAGAGATTGTAAGACCTCATGGGGTACCGAAGTCTATAGTTTCGGACAGGGATCCGAAGTTCACCTCCAAATTTTGGCAGAGTTTGCAGCGAGCAATGGGTACAAAGCTGAAATTTAGTACAACATTCCATCCTCAGACAAATGGTCAGTCCGAAAGGACAATTCAGATATTGGAGGACATGTTGCGAGCCTGTGTTATGGATTTTGAAGGCTCATGGAATAAATATCTACCGTTGATAGAATTTTCTTACAACAACAGTTATCAGAGTACGGTAGGGATGGCTCCCTATGAACTGTTATACGGTAGGAAGTATAGATCTCCCATTCACTGGGATGAGACAGGGGAGAGGAACCTAGGTCCAGAGTCAGTACAGCGGACCAATGAGGCAATAGAGAAAATAAAAGCTAGAATGCTTACCTCACAGAGTAGACAGAAGAGTTACGCAGATCCGAAACGCAGAGATGTTGAGTTCCAAGTAGGGGACCATGTGTTTTTACGGGTATCTCCGATGAAAGGGATCAAACGTTTCGGGAAAAGAGGCAAGTTATGCCCTAGATTTACAGGACCTTTGGAGATTCTCCAGAAGATAGGTCAAGTGGCATACCGGTTAGCATTGCCTCCAGCTTTATCAGCAGTTCACAACGTATTCCATGTCTCGATGTTGAGAAAATACGTTTCAGATCCCTCTCATATACTCAGTTATGAGAGCCTAGAACTGCAGCCAGATATGTCATATGAAGAACAACCAGTACAGATCCTGGATAGAAAGGGTAGAGTCCTTCGGAATAAGACCATAGGATTGGTCAAAGTTCTCTGGCGAAACAGCAAGGTGGAGGAAGCCACCTGGGAGCTAGAGTCAGATATGAGAGCTCAATATCCAGAGTTATTCAGGTTAGATTTCGGGGACGAAATCCTTTTAAGGGGGGAATAGTTGTAAAGACCGCTTAGTTTAATTTGGAAATTAGCAGTTAATCACGTTTAATTATGAAAATTATTTATAGCTATTGAAATAATTATTATACTGTTATTATTGAATTCAGAGATGCATTTTTATGTCATTCAGTAGTTTTCATATTTTTGCATTTCCGGTGCCCGGTAACATGGAACTCAGTGTTTGGCTCAGTAAAATCACAACTTAGTATGTTAGTAGTTTGGGACAGTTTATTAGACGTTGGGAATGTCGGGAATGGACGGGAATTTAGAATTTCCCAAAAATACCCCTTTAGTGTTATTTATGTTATTTTAGTGTGGAGGGGCAAAATGGTCTTTTTGCCCCAATGATATTTTTTCCTTTAGTGGGCCTTATTTAATTGAATTAAGTGTTATTTAATATTGATTGTTGGCTGAAATATATATGGATTTCCTTTTTTTATTTTTCAAAGTTTCAAAAAATTAGAAAGTTAGAAAATTTAAAAGAAAAACAAGCTTTTTCCTCTCAACCTCTCTCTCTTTTTTCGACCTCTTTGAAGCAGCAAGAACCTAGATTTTTCCTTTGATTTTCAAGCCCTTTCCCTTCCAATCTAAGTATTCTTCAAGCTTTGGTAAGGTCTCTAACCTCTTCCTCTTGTATTTTATGAAGAAAATGTTTAAAAGATGATTGTTGCATGTGAATTGTTGTGATACTTGCTGCTGTGTTTTATTGTTGTTTTCAAAGGATTAATATTGTTATTTTAAGTAGCTTAGAGTTAGTGTATGCATGATGGTTGCTTGGATTCAAGCTTTGAAGTTTTTAGCTCAAGAACATGAATTTTTAAAGAAATGTGAT
Organism: Cannabis sativa; assembly: GCF_029168945.1. NCBI lineage: Eukaryota > Viridiplantae > Streptophyta > Magnoliopsida > Rosales > Cannabaceae > Cannabis > Cannabis sativa. The sequence goes on along the minus strand of NC_083606.1, from coordinate 37,772,809 downwards.
GAATCTGTTAATTGCTTGCTGTAGTTGGTTGCTTTCATTTTCAGAGGTTTAATTATGCATGATTATGTAGGTTTAATCTGGTTTTATTGCATGTTAGTTGATTCTAACCAAGTTTGAGTTTTAAAACTCAAAGCTTGGGCTTTAATGGTGTTTTTCATTTCTGTGTATTCTGGGTGAATCTAATGCTTTAGAAATGTTATTTGGGTTATATGGAGTAGGTGTGGAAGGTTTGAGATGATTTGGGTTGGATTTGGTTGAGTAGTTAATTTTTGAAAAATTCCTGCGAGGAACCGGAATTCCGGTTGTGCAACTGGAATTCCGGATGAGGGTCGAGGAATTCTCAGAATCGGAATTCCGGTTGCAGAACCGGTCTACCGGTTTGGGAAAATTCAGGAACCCTAGTTTTCCTCGATTTTGTGTTTTTGGGGGTATTGCCATGCTTTTTATCGATAGGGAAACTTTTAGTTCCTAGTTTAAGTCCCCGGGAAGTGATTTAGCGTATCACTTATAGTGTTGTGATTTTTATGGTTTAGGAGCCTGTAATCCGCCGCGCAGATAGTTCCAGTCAGGTTGACCGGCACACCTGAATTAAGAATCCAGGTAAGATTAGTATAACAGTATGCATATGTAGATTACATGTTTAGCGTGCATGTAGGAAGCCTGTTAGATTACATTAGATATGTATGTTGGCTTCGAACCATCCAACTGTGTCACGTCGGTACAGGCTGGAGTATGACCAGCAGCCGGAGTATGACCGGTTCGACCGATCAGGCTGATACTTAGGTTGGTGGTTTCGTACTATTTGACGTATCACGTCGGTAGAGGCTGGAGTATGACCAGCAACCGGAGTATGACCGGTTCGACCGATCAGGCTGATACTGTAACACGTCGGTACAGGCTGGAGTATGACCAGCAGCCGGAGTATGACCGGTTCGACCGATCAGGCTGTTACTTGTCAATAGTACCGTCCCTATGAACGTTCAGAACTCAGTACCGTGTTGGACACGGCGGTTAGGGGGACTCAGTATCGTGTTAGACACGGCAGTTAGGGTTATGATCAGGGGTATGGGCGTCTGATCATGACCGGGATTTATGTATGAGTATTATTATGCTTTTCTTACTGAGTCTGTCGACTCACAGTGCTATGTTTATGTGTAGGTAAAGGCAAGGCTAGAGCTGATGGACCGTGAACGAGCCTATGAAGATTGTACATGTCGGGGCGGTTAGGCCTGGAGCGTACGATCCTCGGGACAGCAAGGCTATTTTTGTAACTAGTCGCTAGGGGACAGTTATTTTGTGTAAGCAGTAAACTTTTGTAAATGATTTTGTAATCGGGATCCCGAGTCTTTTGTATAAATATTTTACAAGTTTAATTAAAAAGCAAAAATTTTAATTAATCACGTTTTCCATAAACCTCGTTGATTAGCAACGAGCTGCATAGCATGTTTAAAAATCACGTAATACGCCTATGCTAGTTAGGGTGTTTCATTTGTGGTCAACTTGATGTAATCCACAAAGCAATTATAAAACAAAGTAGAGAAATATAGTTATACACTCTTAATGACTAAATAGTAATTATAAAATTTACCAAATATTTCATAGATTGTAATACACTCTTAGTAACATGCCCATTGTATTAGCTTATCATAATACTTTTTGAAAAAAGTTATAATTTTGTGTTAACGAAAGGGTTTTTTGTTGTAGTGTATTTTATTGAATTAATTAGGTTAAGTTGAAATAGAATTATTTTATTGTATTAATTAGGTTAATTAAATTGTTTTTTTGTTGTTTTGTTAGAAGTTTCGAAATGGATAGAGATTGGATGAGTGCGAATAGGTTAACGGTAAAATATAGGGAAGGTGTTGATTTCATTTTGGAGTTTTTTGCAAAGAATGCGGATAATCCTGATTTGGTTCATTGCCCATGTCTCAAATGTTGTAACATGGAGCGTATGAAAATTGTCCAAATAAGAGAACATTTGTTTAAGAACGGTATAGACAGGAGTTATAAGGTTTGGTATCACCACGGAGAAAAAATTAGAAGATCCAGCGAGGGACCCTCTAGAAAGGACAAGATTGTTAATAATGTGGAGTATGAAGATGATCACATCGCAGAGATGATTAACGAAGCAGAGTTTGAATCTCAAGTTCGTCCTGAAACATTTCAAACTATGTTAGAAGATGCTGAAAAGCCGATTTACACTAATTGTAGTAGGTTTACTAAATTATCGACGCTTATTAGGCTATACAATTTGAAAGCAAAACACGGGTGGAGTGGTAAGAGTTTGACAGAGTTACTAGCTTTCTTAGGAGAATTATTACCCGAAGGTAATGAGGTGCCTTTGTCTTTCTATGATGCAAAAAAGACATTGTGTTCGTTAGGCTTGCAATATGAAAAGATACATGCATGTCCTAACAATTGCATCCTATATCAAAAGAGATTTGTGGATGCTGTAGCATGTCCAACGTGCGGTGAGTGCAGGTGGCAAAAGAAAAAGAATTCTAATGAGGTAAAGAAGGGTATTCCTGCAAAAGTATTGTGGTACTTACCATCCATACCTCGTTTGGTTTGAATTTTTCGAAATGCCGACCATGCTAAAAATTTTACTTGGCATGCCAGTGATAGAGTGAAAGATGGTATGATGAGACATCCAGCTGACTCTCCCGCTTGGAAAACAATTGATGCTAGATAGCCTGATTTTGCCAATGAGCCTAGGAATATCCGTCTTGGTCTCTCTGCAGACGGTATCAATCCACATACTTCCCTTAGCAGTAAGTATAGTTGTTGGCCAATCTTTCTTGTGATATATAATTTGCCGCCGTGGCTTGTTATGAAGAGAAAGTTCACTATGTTGACATTGATGATATCAGGCCGTTCACAGCCTGGCAATGATATTGATGTATACTTAGCTCCTCTTATTGATGATTTAAGTAAATTGTGGTATGACGGTGTTAATGCATATGATGCCTATAGGAATGAAGCATTCAATCTTGGGGCCATGTTATTGTGGACCATCAATGATTTTCCTGCTTTTGAGAATCTTTCTGGCTACCGTGTGAAAGGTTATTATGCATGTCTTATCTGTGAAGAGAAAACATGTTCTCGCGATTTAACACATTGGAGAAAAATTTGTTATATGGGACACCGAAAGTTTTTGCCACCCGAACATGTATTTCGGACCTGGAAAAAGGCATTTGACGGTAAGCAAGAATTTGAAATGCCTTCCCCACCTTTAAGCGGAAGACAATTGGTAGAAAAATTGAAAAAAAATCAATTCAATCTTGAAAAGCGAAAGTCAAAATCGAAGAAAAGAAAAGGAGGTAAGGGTGTCACAAATGAACCTCAGGGACCGTGGAAGAAAAAATCAATATTTTTTGAGCTTGAGTATTGGGAGCATTTGGTTTTACGTCACAATTTTGATGTGATGCATATTGAGAAAAATGTCTCAGATAGCTTAATTAATACCTTGTTTAATATTCCTGGTCGGAGTAAAGATGGAATTAAATCCCGTCTGGATTTAAAAGAGATGGGGATTAGAGGAAATTTACATCCAGAAATTGTTGGTAAATGAACTTTTTTACCACCAGCGTGTTATGCCCTGACTAAGGAAGAAAAACGATCTTTCTGTACGTCATTGTCTCACGTTAAAGTACCCGAAGGGTATTCTTCAAATATCTCCAATTTGGTAGATATGGACAAATTAATTTTGTCCGGACTGAAGTCTCACGATCATCATATACTGATGCAACATATTCTGCCAGTGAGTATCCGTTTTGTTTTACCTAAGAAAGTTCGCAATGCTATCACCAGGTTATGTTTGTTCTTTAAATCTCTTTGTTGCAAAGTGGTAGTAGATGTGTCAAAGTTGGAAAATCTCCGATTAGAAATTGTTGAAGTGTTGTGTTATTTAGAACAATTTTTTCCTCCATCCTTTATTGACATAATGATCCACTTAACTGTTCATCTGGTGAGAGAGGTAAAAATTTGTGGGCTAGTGTATTTGAGATGGATGTTCCCAATGGAACGGTACATGAAAATCCTAAAGGGTTATGTAAGAAACAGAAGCAGGCCAGAGGGTTCAATTGTTGAATCCTACATCGTTGAAGAGGCTGTAGAATTTTGTTCAGACTTCTTGTCAAATGTAGCAACTGTTGGGTCATGTCTTCCTCGAATTGATAATGAAATTAGTAAAGGGGGTCAGGGTGTTTCTGTTTGCGACGTAAGTCGAGCTGATCGAGATGAAGCACACCGACTCGTTTTGCAAAATGTTGATGAGGTTCAACCGTACATTGAGTAAGTTTAATTTAATTTTTAATATTCAATTCAAATCAAAAGTGTACTAATAAGAATAATGTTAACTAAATCTTGAAGGAAACATTTTGATTGGATCAAGACTACTTATCCTCGTAAGTCGAGGAACCACAAATGGGTGCAAGATGAACATTATCGAAATTTTAGTACATGGTTGAAAGAAAAGGTATTATGCAATACCGAGTGATTTATAATTGGTATTTTTTTCATAATCCTTTAATGTAACTGCTAATTAATTTCATTTATGTTAGGTGATTGTGGAAATGAGTGACTCCCCGAACAATGTATCTCAGTTGCTACTTTCAATATCGCATTTTCCTTCATTTTCTGTACTAAAGTATCAATCATACTACATAAATAGTACTCAATTTAACACGAAAGATCGTGATGCTTCTAGAAAAGCACAAAATAGTGGTGTCATGATTGTTGCTAGTGCTATCCAAGTAGCTATTTCAAAAGACAAAAACCCTATTGAATGTGATATGACTTTTTATGGTGTAATCAAAGATATTTGGGAATTAGATTACATTAGCTTTCGAATCCTCGTTTTTCTTTGTGATTGGGTGAGGAGTGATAATGGAGTTAAAGAAGATGAGTTTGGATTCAAGCTAGTGGACTTGAATCGAGTAGGACACAAGTCTGATCGATTTATAATGGCATCCCAGGCAAAAAAAGTATTTTATATGAGTGACCCACTAGATGGTCGCTGGTCAGTTGTTCTAACAACACAACCAAAAGATTATGATTACCAAGAGTCTTGTGGAGATTTATATCTCAATGATAAAACTTTTGAAATCAATCCACCACCAATTGATGTCGCCGTTCGAGACGAAATCATTTCTTCTCGTGAAGACGGTGAAGGATTATGGATTGAGTAAACTATCAATCTGTAAATGTTAGTGTGTTTTGTTTTATATTATTTTATATTTTTTTGCGCCTAATCTAAATTTCAATGTTACTTTTATATATTATTATTTTGCTTTAATGTGTAGGTACATTGACTATGGATGACCCCGATGAATATGATGATGATTTTGCCCTTTGGGGACAATCCATTGGTGGTGAATACGAATACGATCCACGCACCAACCGAACTCCGACCCTGATTCACAACCAAAGAAGAAAAATGGTAGGGGGCATATAAGGGTCTGAAGCATATAAAGAATAGGAGTGAAGGAATACTTCTCAAAGTCGAGTACAACCAATGGAGCCAGTGCATTGGGGACACTGCAAATGAACTGGTTAGCCAGATTGGCTTGTATGCAAGACGAAATCTTCCACTGGCATACAATGATTGGAGAAAAGTTCCAATGGAATTTAAAAATCTATTATGGGAGTACATCAAGGTAATGCTAATAGCTAAGATTAATTTGCATATGTAGTTGAATATTTAATGTCAATCTAACTATTATTGCTACTTCTTGCAGTCAATGTTCAAGTTAGGCCCAGAAGCTAAGCAGTCTACCTTAAAAACTGCTGGACGAAGATGGAAAGACTGGAAAGCATTCCTAACAAGGAACCTAATTTTCAAATACAAAGATAAAGTTCCAGCAATGCTCTATCGTCCTCCAGATGCTTATGCTTCATGTTACAAGCCCGAAGATTGGAAAGAATTTGTTGCCAAAAGATGTAGTCCTGAATGGGCAAAAAAGAGAAAGAAAATGCAAGATATCAGGAGTCAAAATACATACAATCACCATGCGGGCCGAGGTGGTGTTAAGAAAGTTGAAGAAAAGTTGGAGAAAGAGTTGGGCCACCAGCTGACTATATATGACAGGGCAGACTTGTGGATTAGAATACACACGAACAAAAACGGCGAGCTCGATGGCCCTGCTCAGGAGGTCGCTGACCGGATTGTAAGTTCCATTTATCATATATGTGCTTGATCAAATCCTTAAACACTTTTATGTTGTTCAAATTCTTACAAATTTTACTTTCTTAAATGTAGGTTGAGATACAAAAGCAAGTTGAGGAGGCGACAATATTAGTAGAAGGCTCAAAAAACATACTTACTCTAGCCTTGGGAACAGAAGAGCATGGAGGACGTGTTTGAGAAATGGGGGGTGGTGTCACACAGACACAGTTTTTCAAAACCCCACGTCCTAAAAGAAAGAGAGTCGATGACAATGATCGTATGAGTGAGGTGGAGAAGCGACTTCAAGAGTCAGAGGAACATCGTCGTAGACAAGACGAATTATTAAATAAACTCCTCCAAATAGTCCAAAGCCAAAGTGGTGTTGCGGGCACCTAACATGCATCTGGTTCAGGTGTTGGGGGGAGCATCCAATGAACCAGCTTTTGCTGCTGTTACCTCAGTTCTAGGAGCAACACCTACTGCCAGGGCCTTTGCTCCACCAACTGTCAGGGCCTCTACTCCACCAAATGCCAGGGCCTCTGCTTCACCAGCTCCCAAGGCCTCTGCTCCACCAGCTCCCAAGGCCTCTGCTCCACCAGCACCCAAGGCCTCTGTTCCAACACCTCCACTTGTTCCTCCACCAGCCACAGCTTGTGCAGCTGCTCCACCAGCACCATCTCCGGTTACTTCTCATAACGTATTATTTACTTGCTTTTTAAAATAATTTTCATTATGCATGTTTAATTTTTATATCATAATTATTTAATTTCTTTTTAAAATAAATTTTGTCTGTCTCTTGTTTTGTTTGCAAATGAAGAGATTGAGGTGTGATATGTACGTGATTGATCCCAAAGAAAAAGATTCGGTCTTAGTTGCATCAGGTTATGTGAAACTTGAAAAGGCAGACAAAGAAGGCAATATTATAATACATGGAGTAAAAAAGAAGTTTGATGATTTTAAACGTGTCTTTATTGAGAAGGTGGTTGAAGAAAATGCCATTCTACCATGCCCTATAGAACATGAAGGCTTCGACATAGTTGGTTTAGCTGTAAACAATTTTGTAGCTTGGCCAAAGAACCTAATCAACATACATCCAGATGATTTAGCAAAGGTACATCATTTTTTTCCTTTTCAAGTATATTTTCTTGAATAATGAGTAGGTTGAACTCAAATAGTTATTTGGTGATACTTTCTTTTTAAAGAAGCTAATGATAGTGTCTAGTGGGATGGGAATGCATTATTGGTGAAGATTTTGTGGCCTTGATCTATTCAAAGCTAGTTTTGTAAGTATTTTGAAATTGTAATTAATTGTTTGATGTAGATGAAAGGAAAGAAGAAAGTTTCAAGAGATCATTTGGCTCCACCGACTCAGCCACCGATAAACCCAAAGGGGCCTAATAAACAGTCTGTCAAACGGTGCATTCCCCCTGCAAAGACACAAATATTGTCTGGACTTACAGAGATTGTGAAGAATTGGCCTGCTAAGAAATCAAAGAGATACTATATTAAACCGGAAGTGTTCGGAGGAGAAGGCCAAGACTGTTGGATCAGCGCTGACGAGGTGGAAGATGTGTGCGAGCTCCATATGATTGGACATACTGTTATGTCTCTTTGGTGCAGGTATAATAGTTAATAACTAAGCTAATATCTAAGTTAAAAATTATATATACAACTGTTTATTAATAATCTGTTTTAATTTAGTTATTTGCAAGAACACACACTTAATCTTGGTGGGTTGAGGAATACATATGCATTTAATAATCCTGCTTCAGTATCAACTGAAGCTGGTAAACTCAAATAACGTTCAGAGAATCTATGTCAGCGAATGATGGGTATGCAACCTAAACAATGGTTGATATGTCCGTGGAATTCAGAGTTAGTATGTTTTTATATTAATAAATGTAACAAACTAATGGATCGATTAGTGAGTTGACAGAATTAACATGTTTTTTTCTTAGTGATCACTGATTGACAATTATGATTCATGCCAATACTCAAAGTGTTGCATATCTTGACTCGACAAATGACTTTATCCGAACTGATATTATGAAATGTATCCAAAAGTAAGTTATAATTTTTTAAATTTAGATTATGTTACAAATCAATTCATTAATTAATTTCTTTTTTGTTTAGTGCTGTGGACATGTACAAGATCGAAAAAAATATACGAAACAAGGGTCCACTAAAAATCAACCAATACACGTGTCGACAGCAGCTGGATGGAGTACAATATGGTTATTATGTTATGAAGATTATCCATAGTTTCATGACGGTTGTTAATCCTGTAAGTTTTTTTAAAAATCATGTAAACATGAATAACTACTCTTCTCTATTTAGTTTGTATTTTAATTATATATACTTTTAATATAATGATTAATGTTTTTTTTATCTTTTGTTTTACAGTTCAAGTTAGATGCTCCCTATAGTAACGAGGAGATCAATGCCGTACGGTATGAGTTGGCCGAATTTGTGAAGCCTTTGATTATAGATTAAGTACTTAAGGTTACTACACTTTTGATATAATACATGAGTACCAAGTTTTATGATTATTGTTATCTTTTGCATATATTATTAGTTCATATTTAGTTTACGATATACATGGAATTTAAGTTTTAGAATCGATTTTATTAACAATTTTGGTATTGTGTGATTAGTTAATAGAATCGATTACTAATTTAATATAAGTTTTAAAAATGTTATTTTAATTTTTTTTGTATTATGTATTTACTATTATATAGAGTTATTCTAAAATTTGATAATGCAGGTGGGGAAAATTGCATGAAAAATTTGCAATTTTCCCTTACTTATATGTGTGCTTCATTTTATAAGTGATGCAATAGGTAAAAAAAAAAGTATTTTCGTAATAGATATGGCATTTTTAAACCGACGGAATAAGTTTTTTGTGACAGTTTTAAAATGCCATGAAACATTTAGCGTCATTTTTTAACTGACGCTGAAAATAAAATAGAAAAGAAATTATTTAGCGTCAGTTTATAAATGTCGAAAATTGTTTTTTGCGTCGTTTGAAAAATGACGCTAATAAAAACTATTTGCGACTACAATATATACGTCGGTTTATAAAACCAACGTAAATTCTTTAAGTGTCACTTAAAAACAGACGGGAATAGTGAATTTTGTAGTAGTGTAGGGACGCTGAAGTCCAAGAGGTGGAGGATCAAGGCAAGGTCCATCCTGATACTCCTTCTGAAGTTGAGGAGGAAGGTGCAGCTCAGAGGTTTCCCTTTGGTGGCTTGAATGATGATGGACAACCTATGTCTGAGGCTTGAGAGATCTTAGAGGCCGTTGAAGACTATGTCACTGAGGAATACACCGAGGCCATTCCTCTAAGAAGGCAAGGCGTACTAGGAGCTCGGTGGGTTTCTCCCCCATCCGTGGTAACCAGGACAAAGATGAAGAATTTGCAGAAGCAGGGTTACTTGGAGGAAGTCAAATGCTTCCTTCCCTCCCCCAACCAATTAGCGACCAGTCTAAGGGAGGGAACTGTGCTTGGTCAGGCGCTCATGTTGGAATTTATTTTACCAGGATCTTAGGTTTACTAACAAGTATGTTATTTAACATCCTAAATATGAACTTCAAAAATGATATGAAATAAACACATATAAAGTATAAGAAACCTTACAGCGATTGCAGCGGAATATAATGTCTCATTCCAATCAGATCTCTAACCCATGTATCCTTTCTGTAGCAGAGTATCACCAAGATCTGAGTTCGAATCTCCTTCTCTTGAATCTGGATTCTTCACAGCCTTACACACTATGATTGAGTACTACTTGATGTGTGTGGGCACTCACTCTTTTCACTATGTGGCTTCGGTTTAGAAGAGAGGAAGAGAGAGAGAAGTTTCGGCTAGGGTATAGGAGTGGAGGCTCAAATTTTTATCTGAAGGAATGAGATGCATCATCTTTTCCCAAAAGCCATCACTACCTATTTATAGGAAACTACCCAGGGTTAGGTTAGATTTATTTGGCATTAAAATAATTAAAAAATAAATGGTAAATTTCTGTAGAAGTGGTCGGCCATGATATGGATTGGGCCCCACTTTGCAATTTTGCCATTTTGTCATTTTTTCATCTTATTTTCTCAAAAATGCCAATTTTCCAATTTAACCACTTAAATGTCAATTCTAATTATTTAATAAGTAAAAATTAATTATTAAATAATATTATCATTTAATATATTTATTAATTAGACTAATCAAAGTCTCTTAATTAACAAACAAACCCTAGAAACTCTTTCTTCACAATTAAGCCCTTGCTTAGTGAAAATTCATAAACTAGACATAGTCTAATTTTAGAATTATAATTGATAAATCAAAATCAATTTACTGAGTCTGACAAGTAGTATTGTCTCAACTAGTATGGGGACCATGGGCCTATATATCTGAGTTTCCAATAAGTAGACCCAGAACTTACCAAGTAAATTTACTGGCTTATTAATTCCTTGTTGCATCCAACCATAGAAGTTGGAATTGCACGCTCAGTTATATAGAACACTCTATATGTTCCACGATATAGATACGCTATCAATTATCCATTGTTATAATCCCAATAATCAACGATCCTCTATAGATAATTTACATCGTATAGGGATTAAATTACCGTTACACCCTTCAATGCATTTTATCCTTAAAACACTTAGCCACTTATAAATGATATTTCAGTGAACTAAACATAATCACTGAAATGAGTACTCAACCATTTATCTCTGTTTAGCAAAGCTGGAAGGAGATCATCATTTAACTTCTATGTCCTAGATAGAAGCTATAGATTCCATATCTATGCACTACCACTCAATTGCACTACCATGTTCCCAAAATGTACGTATCACCCTAACCAAAAATAAGGCTTAGCTAACAAATCAAAGAACATGTATAATACTCTTGAGATCGAACCTAACCATGTCAGGATTAAGATCATTTGATCTAAGATCAACTAGGTGATATTGAATTGAATAGATATTACAGTAAATTTATCATATCTGATTCAAAGTTCAATATCGGTCCCTTCCGATGCATATTCCTTGCATCCAACCCAAGCTTTACTTTAACCAATGCCCTGGAAAGAACATAGCACTTATCCAAGGTGTAAGTAAACTATGTTGTACATTATCATATCAGTTAAACCCCGTGTACTGATAAATCTAGGAATATATGTTTAATCACATAATCTTGATTACTTTCCACTGTGCTGACGACATAATAAACAAGAATATAAATGTGATAAGGATTTGGATAAATTTATAAATCAAATAAATAAATAAATGATAACATGAACCAAATGACACAATAAGTGATGAAAATACTTCTGTTTTTTTATTGATATCTAAATAATAGAGATTACATTAAAATGGAGTTTTATTTATGGCATAAAACCCAAAAAACTCCCACTTGCACTAATATAAAACAATCAGTACATTTTAATTAATCCTTAATTCTGACGGTGCTTGTCAAATGTAGTTCCTGCCAATACTTTGGTTAATGGATCAGCTAGGTTGTCCTCTGTGTCCACTTTCTCCACCAGTACATCCCCTCTTGCCACAAACTCTCTAATGATGTGATATTTCCTTTCAATATTCTTGCTTCTGTTGTGGCTTCGAGGCTCTTTACTGTTTGCTATGACTCCAGTGTTATCACAAAGTAAAACTAGTGGTTTTTCCATTCTGGGGACGACACTGAGACCAGTGAAGAACATTATAAGCCAGACAAGTTCTTTGGCAGCCTCTGCAGTAGCTATATATTCTTCCTCCATGGTAGATGCTGAAATTGCAGTTTGTTTAGCACTTCTCCAAACCACTGCTCCACCCCCAAGAGTAAACACCATTCCAGATGTAGATTTCCTGTCATCAAGACATTCGTGGAAATCTGAATTGGTATAGCCTACAATATTTAAAGCACCTTACTTGTAATTCAAGATATGCTTAACAGCATTTCAATGTTCCTGTCCTGGATTTGTCTGATACTGCTCACGATTCCTACTGCATAACAGATGTCAAGTCTAGTGCATAACATAGCATACATTTCACTCCAAACTGCAGAAGCATAAGGAACCCTTTGTTGGAATTTATTTTACCAGGATCTTAGATCTACTCACAAGTATGTTTATTAACATCCTAAATATGAACTTCTAAAACGATAAATTAAACACATATAAAGTTTAAGAAACCTTACATTGGGTGCAGCGGAATAATATGACTCCTTCCGTTCAGATATCTAGCCCTTGATTCCTTTCTGTAGCAGAGCATTATCAATATCTGAACCTGGATCTCTTTCTCTGAATCTTTGATGCTGAAAGTCCTTTGCTGATGATCTTTCTTCACGATCTTCCTCACTATGATTGAGGTATCACTTGATGTGTGTGGGCACTACTCAAATCACTAAGGATTTCGAAATTATCAAGGAAGAAGAAAGAAGAAGTGGTAGCTAAAGATAGGGAGAGAGAAAGCTCAGGTTTTCTGAATCAGAAGAAGTCAGAAGAAAAAAAGTGTAATTTTCCTGAAGCCTTCACTATCTATTTATAGCATTCCACTAGGGTTAGATTTGAATTATATGGCATTAAAATAATGAAAAAATCAACTTAAAATAGATACATAGGTGGCCGGCCATAGCATTAGAAGATTGGGCCTTGGGCTTTGCAATTTTGCAATTTTACCACCTTTTGTATCTAATTTTCTCAAAAATGCCAATTTCCTAATTCAATCATTTTAATGCCAATTCTAACTATTTAATAACTATAAATAATTATTAAATAATATTGTCATTTATCATATTTATTAATTGAACCATACAAAGTATCATAATTAACAAATATGCCCCTATAAACTCTTTCTTTACAATTTCGCCCTTACTTAGTGAAAATTTCACAAATAGACATAGTCTAATTTGAGAATTATAATTGATTAATCAAAACCAATTACATGAGTCTTACAAGCAATATTATCTTAACTAGTGGGGGGACCATGGGTCTATATAACCGAGCTTCCAATAAGTAGATCAAGAATTTATCACTAAAATTCACTAACTTATTAATTCTTCGTTGAATCCACGCATAGAACTTAGAATTGCACTCTCAGTATATAGAATGCTCTATATGTTCCACCATATAGACACATCATTAGTTATCCATTGTTATAATCCTAATGTGATCAATGATCCTCTATATGAATGATCTACACTGTAAAGGGATTAAATTACCGTTACACCCTACAATGTATTTATTCCTTAAAACACTTCACCCCGTATAAATGATATTTCAGCTAATGTGAAATGAGTACTCCACCATTTATGTTCGTTTGGTCAAGCTCGAAGGAGATCATCCTTTGCTTACTATTCGCCAGATAGAAGCTATAGATTCCATGTGATAGCGCTCCCACTCAATTGCACTACCGTGTTCCCAAAATGTACGTATCACCCTGACCTAAAAGTAGGCTTAACTAACAAATCAAAGAACACGAATAGCCTCTCGAGATTGAGCCTAATCATAACAGGATTAAGAGCATTTGATCTAGGATCAACTAGGCGATATTGAATTGAATAGATATTACAGTAAGTTTAATAAATCTAAGTCAAAGTTCAATATCGGTCCCTTCCGATGCATACTCCATGCATCCAACCTGAGCTTTACTTTAACCAATGTTCTGGAAAGAACATAGTATTTCTCCAAATACAAGTAAACTCTTGTTGTAGATTATCATATCAGTAAAACCCTGTGTCAGATAAATCTAGGAAACTTTATTCACATAGTCATGTTTACTTTCCAATGTGTTGACGGCACAATAAACAGGATCAAGTATGTGAAAAGGGTTTCATATAAATTTATACATTATGTACATATAATCATGAAATAAATCATGTGAACCATGCAACATTAAATGTTATTTCTGATCTATATTAATAAGTAAATCTGATTATATTGAAATGAGTTTTATTTAGGGCATAAAACCCAACAAACTCCCACTTGCACTAATATAAAACAAAAAGTGTGTTTCCAATAATCTCAACACCTTGATATACAAATCAAGTGTAGTAGTAGTAAACTCCTCGTAATAGGATCTGAAAGGTTGAATTAACCACAACCTTTTTCTCCACCATTACTCTTCCTTAATCACAAAATCATTGATAATGTGAAATTCCTCTCTATATGTCTTACTCTCTTGGGATACTGGATTCTATACCTTTGGCAACTACTTTTGGTTAATCAGGAAATTAACACTAGTAGTTTAAGGCAATTTGGAATGGTGCCAAAGATGTATAGAACTTTCCTTAGACTGAATAAGTACCTTTCCTGCAGCTTTAACATTCAGTCCCTTTCTGGTAGACCTAGAGACTTCAGATAGGTTTTTTACACTTCTCCAAAATCACTATTCCACCCCCAGAGTAATCACCATCTTATCAGAAAGATTTACTAGCACAAAGGTAAATTTCGAAATCTGATATGCTGTAGTCTAAGCGTTTTAAACACACCCTTATAGACTAACATATAGTTCCTCTTCTTAATCTTAAGATTTACTTGATTTTCTTCCAATGTTCTTCTCCTGGATTAATCTGATACCTACTCATTACTCCCACTCAACAGCAGGTGTCTCTTCTAAGGCATACAAAAGCATATCTAAGACCTCTCACTGTTGATATAAGAAATTCTTTCATGGCTTTATCTTTTCTGGAATAGTTAAGACTTTTCCTTAGATAAATAAAATCTATACCTATGAAGTTGTGAAGCTTCTATAGATTGCCATTAGAAAGAAAATGCTTCAGCATCTTACTAAAGTAAGTTGCTTGCATTAGAGTAAGTAATTACCAGGTATACCACAAGCCATAGGTTTAGATAAACTCAAACCTATAATACTAGGAACAGGAAGTTTTATTAAGTCCATTGAATGGACTTATAAACGAAAATTTCCTTTTATGTCCTTGTAATAGAAAACTTTAGGTTATTCCATGTGAATGGATTAAACCAAAGTTCTATTGGCTTTCTTCTTAGTTTCTTATCTTGACAATCCATTACTTGTTTAAACTCACAATGGATTTTAATCACTAGTGTCTCCCAAGTCATAAGAAGGTGAGTTCCTAGAAACTCTCCCACTACGACAAGGTACCGTGAATTATGTCGAAGAAAACTAAATGGTATTAACCTCTTTGGTTGTGACAAGACAACAGAGGCAGTGGGATCATCATGTGTTATATAAGATGATAGAACAGTTTTGGAATCAAGAAAAGTATCTCCTTTATTTGCTACTTGTTTTCAGACTTAGTCATTATCTTAGAAAAGTAGTATTTGTTTGAACAAACACTTTCTTATCTATTGACAATGGGATGGTCCACCCCTAATCACTTAGAATAGCTAACAAACCATGGTTAATAGTTCTAGCTTTTCTTAAGATTTTGATTAGGTCATCCATGAATCTAGTAATGATTTACTTTAAGTATACAATCCTTACATCATTCTGAAATTGTATTACCATAGAAGGATTTAGGCAACGACTAGTAACTAATCATCAACATGCAACTCAAAATTTCTGGGGAGGTAAGTTTGGATATAATTCAAAAATCAATTTAATGATCTTTGAACTGCATATCTACTAACTATTTCTCCACCCCTATCAGTTCGCAAGATCTTTAACCACTTACCTTAATGGTTTTAACCATTGCTAGAAATTAATGAATTTTTTCAAACATTTCAAATTTCTTGCTAATAGGTATAATCTAGAGTTATCGTTTTAAGAATACAACGAAAAACTCATATCCACCCCTGAATGTACATCCATCTGCGAATGAGATGAACTACTTTCAGTGGATATAGGCATATTTACTCTTTGCAAAGATTGATCTTGTCAAATCCACTATTAACAAGATACAAATGCCATAGATTAAGAAAAATGTGGTTGTGTCGTTTTGATGACTTAGGTATAGTTACATCAAAGAGTTCTTAGAATACTGCAAGTGGATCCTGGTCACAGAATACCTAACTCATATTCCATACAGTTTGAATCCATTAATAGCAGATGGATATTAAACACTTGAGAAAGTGTAACTGTATTGTATTCTGGAATTAGAAATATAAGAAAATTTCTGTTTGGATTCTAAAATTAAAGTCAAAGACTTAAATTCAACCAAATATAATGAGTAATTCTTTCTTGTACCACCAGTACTAATACAAACTCTAAGTCAGATTTGCCCATACAAGTAGGAGATTTCTAAGATTGAGGATTTATATCAATTGGGAATAGAATTTCGGGATTATAATCATATGCGTCATATAAAATGACATGAAATGATTTATAGACCATTCATCCAATGATATGTTATTAAGCTAATTCGAAATGAATAAGCTAAGAGGAATTAGGATAATTTCGTTTAAAATAAGAATCCAACGATGCTTCGATTAGCGAAAGTCAAAGTAATCTTATTTATATAATCTTCTTGTTTCATATCGTAAAAATACTAGTCTAAGGTGTCATCAATTGATGAACAGCTAGATGTCGCATATACAATATTTATCTTTCGAGATCTAACACTATTATGAATGTCTAATGGTGAAAATCCACTAGGGATTTATCTCATTAGATAAACAAGCCAAGTTAGACCAACAATGAAGATTCGAAATTAAACTACAACTTAATAACAGAAAATAACATGGTTCAATATAAATTCATACACAATTCAGAAATTATAAACATATAGCAAGTAGGAATGACAAGTGAAAATACTAAAACTTACAATCCTAAATAATTTCCAAGGTTTTCAACAAACTGATATCAGTGTCCCGTTTAGGCGAGAGTCAAAGCTACCATTCATTGAATAGAGTTGTCAGCTCGTCTAAAATGTTAAACATTCTAGCAACCTTTTATTCGATCAAGATTGGAATTCAGCGTTGTCCCGTTTAGGCGAGAGTCAAGGCAATTCTATCTTATGAGCTTCCACCATTGTTTCATAATTTGCAAGTCAAGTATGGTCGCCACCATTAGGGTGATCCATACCATACAAAACACTTACAAACTACTTATCATGCGAGGTTAAACGGTGCGAAATTGCTAATGAACATTCCTCCATTAGGGAGGATTACTCACTAAAACAAACGCGGTGTAAAACCCACAATGGAGATCGAATGTCTTAATAATAAAGCTCATTATTTAAAAAGAGTTGTATTTTCTTTGATTCTCTTCATTTATTCTATTTATTTTAAATATATATATTTATTTAATTAAAGTTTCCAATTTAGAATGAAAAATTCTAAATATAAATTTTAATTTAATATTTATAAATTTTACTTAGATGGTTATGAAAATAACATGAATTATTTCCATCTTAGTAATAATTTCCAATAAATATTTAGAAAAATATTCAATTTAAGTTGTTACAAAATTAATTTAAATTAATTTACAACTCAAATTTAATTTTCTATAAATATATATTGCATTTCGAAAAATTAAAGTATATAAGAATACAATTTTCGAAAAATGCATATTAAAATAAAAAATAAATCCTGGAAAAATTATTCTAATTTAATGTTGGCCCAAAATTAATTAATAAAATTAATTTACGACAAAAAATATAATTTTCCTATTTAATTAAATATATAAGAAAAATTTCAAATATTTAAGTATGATGATGAAAATCAACTTAAATATTAATTTTCTATTTAATTAAATACACTAGAAAAATACTTCAAGCAAAAATATCATCTATCTAGATTTTCCTTTGACTAATTAATTCAATTTCTAATAATATACTTTAATTCAATTTATTTTAAATTAATCAATAAATGAAAAAATCATTGATTTAAGTGGATCCAAGAATTAATTAAATAAATAATTAATTTACAACTTAATCTATTTTTCAAGATAAAATTCGAAATTCTAGCATTTAAGAAATGCAATTTCGAAAATTGATTAATAAAAGAAAAAAAATATATTTTGAAAATTATTTAAATTTAGTTGAAAAATTAAATTTCAACTAAAAATAATTTTCTATTTAATTAAATGTCATGAAAAAGAAATATTTAAGTATGATGATAAAAATCAACTTAGATATTTAATTTTCAAATTAATTAAATGTATTAAATTCAAGAAATAAATAATTAAGTGTAGAGAAGGCTTAATTATTAATTTCTAGTTTAATACTAGGAAAAATATACTTAAAATAAATTGTACCAAAATTAATTAAATAATTAATTTCAAAATTTATAATATTTTCCTATTTAATATTAGAAATAATAAGTAGTCTAGAAATAACTATCTAGAAAATATCTTATTTGACTAAGTATCTTTTCCACAAAATTTGAAAAAATATCTAATTTAAGTTGTATTAGAAAAATCTAGAACTTAAATATTTTTCAAATTTAAATTTAATTAAATATCAAAAATTAAGTTGTAACCACTTAATTTAAAAATATTCCATTTTAAGTTAATATTTGAAAAGATATTAACTTAAAAAATATCTAAAGAATCATAATAACCAATTCCTAAAATTCCTCAACTTAATTTTGAAATTTGAAATTCAAAAGATATTCAGATTTAAGTTGGTTAGTTGTAGATAACTAAATATCAACTTAAATAGGAATATTTAATGAAAAATTTAAATTAAGCTCCAGAAAGAATCTAGATGGTTATAATTTTATATTTAATTAAATACAAGAAAATACATATAGTTTAGCTTAGAATAAAGAATTCTTTAAACTATAATTTTCTTAAATTAATTTCAAAATAAATGAAATTAATTATGTTGCTAATATATTTTATTAGGTTAAACTAGTTTAATTAACCTAGTACAGTCATTCAAATCAGGAAAATGGGCCTTCACAATTGGGGTGGTTTGTGTGAGGGGGTGCTGGGTTCAGTATGTCGTACCCACTTCTATGGCTCCCAACTCTCACACAAGGCCCAAAAGAGAGGAATTTAACCTTAATAAGAACAACTGTTATTAATTGAATAGGCCCAATAACTAAATGGGCCTAAATAAATTCTATCAAGAACTATGATAATTTATTTTAGCAACAGCAACCTATATGCATCTATAATAAAATTAAACACATAGGCTCACACATGCACACTTTGGATGGGTCCTATCATGTTGCTAGGTCATACACAGATGAAAGAAGATTGTAAATATACCTGTTACAAATTATTATCTTGACCAAGGGAGCATTCAGATCATTAGATCTGGCAAAAAGTAACCATGGCTATTTCCAATCAAGTAATAATAGGTTTTGAAAACTTACACATAAGCTAAAACACATACTCCTGCAACAAGGTTAGTTGGATAGTTGGATGTAGGATTGATTTAATTTTAAATTAAATATTTAATTTCGAAATAATTAATTAAATAAATAAAATATTTATAATTTGAAAATTTCAAAAAAAAAATAAAAAAATTTTGAAAATTTTAAAAAAAAAATTAAATTTAAAATTAAACCTACAATTTTGAAAAATTAGGTTTCAACCAACCTAAATATCATTTCAAAAATTTGCTAACTACTTTTAAATTTTAAATGTTATTTTATAAATAAAAATTAAATAAAAAATTAGAAAAGATAAATAAATATCTTTTTCAAATTTTAAATGTAATTTAAATAAATAAAATAACAAAATTTAAAAAAATTAGCAAAATATCTTATATCTATTTAAAATTACATGATTATAAATATCTTATTTTAAATTTAAATAAGGTCAAAATATCTAAAAAAATTTAATTTTTTAAAAAAAAATCTTAAAAGATAAGATATAATTAAAAATATCTTAAAATATCTTAAAAGATAAGATATTTTAAAAATATCTTAAAAGATTTTATAAATATCTTATAAAATCTGACCTTAAATTTTTTTTTAAAAAAAAAAAATATAATCAAATTTAAAAATAAGATAGATATTTAAGCAAGAAGATAAATACTAATTCTATTCGAATTCAAATTACACTAATATCTTGAATTAAATTAAAAAAAAAATATTAAATTAATTCAAAATGATAATTAGAATTGAATTAGGAATAGTAATAGTATATATACAAAACCATACAAAAAATTGGAAGTTAATTACATGAAAAAGCATGAAAAATCGAAGAAAAACGAAAAAATTCGAAACTGTACAGACAGTTCTGCGATCCCAGGAAAATTTCAGCATAGCCCCGATTTTTTCAAATCTTCAAAAAATCCTAACTAATTCAAATAAAATCCAAATTAAGTTCCGTAAAAGGCTAACTTGCTTAATTTTTTCCATACTATCCAATAAAAATAATTCCAGAGATTAAATTGCAATTATTTTTCACGAAAATTTGACAAACATCAATGAATCATCAAATAACACTCAATACAACATGATACCATCCAAAGAACATACAAACAATCGTTTTAAACTCCAAATTTCTTGCAAGTAAATCAATTACCATGGCTCTGATACCAGTTGTTGGAATTTATTTTACCAGGATCTTAGATCTACTCACAAGTATGTTTATTAACATCCTAAATATGAACTTTCTAAAACGATAAATTAAACACATATAAAGTTTAAGAAACCTTACATTGGGTGCAGCGGAATAATATGACTCCTTCCGTTCAGATATCTAGCCCTTGATTCCTTTCTGTAGCAGAGCATTATCAATATCTGAACCTGGATCTCTTTCTCTGAATCTTTGATGTTGAAAGTCCTTTGCTGATGATCTTTCTTCACGATCTTCCTCACTATGATTGAGGTATCACTTGATGTGTGTGGGCACTACTCAAATCACTAAGGATTTCGAAATTATCAAGGAAGAAGAAAGAAGAAGTGGTAGCTAAAGATAGGGAGAGAGAAAGCTCAGGTTTTCTGAATCAGAAGAAGTCAGAAGAAAAAAAGTGTTATTTTCCTGAAGCCTTCACTATCTATTTATAGCATTCCACTAGGGTTAGATTTGAATTATATGGCATTAAAATAATGAAAAAATCAACTTAAAATAGCTACATAGGTAGCCGGCCATAGCATTAGTGGATTGGGCCTTGGGCTTTGCAATTTTGCAATTTTACCACCTTTTGTATCTGATTTTCTCAAAAATGCCAATTTCCTAATTCAATCATTTTAATGCCAATTCTAACTATTTAATAACTTTAAATAATTATTAAATAATATTGTCATTTATCATATTTATTAATTGAACCATACAAAGTATCATAATTAACAAATATGCCCCTATAAACTCTTTCTTTACAATTTCGCCCTTACTTAGTGAAAATTTCACAAATAGACATAGTCTAATTTGAGAATTATAATTGATTAATCTAAACCAATTACATGAGTCTTACAAGCAATATTATCTCAACTAGTGGGGGGACCATGGATCTATATAACCGAGCTTCCAATAAGTAGATCAAGAATTTATCACTAAAATTCACTAACTTATTAATTCTTCGTTGAATCCACGCATAGAACTTAGAATTGCACTCTCAGTATATAGAATGCTCTATATGTTCCACCATATAGACACATCATTAGTTATCCATTGTTATAATCCTAATGTGATCAATGATCCTCTATATGAATGATCTACACTGTAAAGGGATTAAATTACCGTTACACCCTACAATGTATTTATTCCTTAAAACACTTCACCCCGTATAAATGATATTTCAGCTAATGTGAAATGAGTACTCCACCATTTATGTTCGTTTGGTCAAGCTCGAAGGAGATCATCCTTTGCTTACTATTCGCCAGATAGAAGCTATAGATTCCATGTTTATGATAGCGCTCCCACTCAATTGCACTACCGTGTTCCCAAAATGTACGTATCACCCTGACCTAAAAGTAGGCTTAACTAACAAATCAAAGAACACGAATAGCCTCTCGAGATTGAGCCTAATCATAACAGGATTAAGATCATTTGATCTAGGATCAACTAGGCGATATTGACTTGAATAGATATTACAGTAAGTTTAATAAATCTAAGTCAAAGTTCAATATCGGTCCCTTCCGATGCATACTCCATGCATCCAACCTGAGCTTTACTTTAACCAATGTTCTGAAAAGAACATAGTATTTCTCCAAATACAAGTAAACTCTTGTTGTAGATTATCATATCAGTAAAACCCTGTGTGTGATAAATCTAGGAAACTTTATTCACATAGTCATGTTTACTTTCCAATGTGTTGACGGCACAATAAACAGGATCAAGTATGTGAAAAGGGTTTCAGATGAATTTATACATTATGTACATATAATCATGAAATAAATCATGTGAACCATGCAACATTAAATGTTATTTCTGATCTATATTAATAAGTAAATCTGATTATATTGAAATGTGTTTTATTTAGGGCATAAAACCCAACACCCTTATCATGTCCTCTATCTCTTGAGGATAAGTAGGACACTGTTCCTTAGATAGACGGATACCAAATCTATAAGGCATGGTTGCCACATGTTGGAAATTTATTTTACCAGGATCTTAGATCTACTCACAAGTATGTTGTTTAAACACCCTAAATATGAACTTTCTAAAACGATAAATTAAACACATATAAAGTTAAGAAAACCTTACATTGATTCACCGGAATTAATGTCTCCTTCCACTCAGATCTCTAACCCTTGTATCCTTTCTGTAGCAGAGTATAATCAGGATCTGAGCCCGAATGTCCTTCTTCTTCAAATTTGATCCTTCACAGTCTTCGAATCTATGATTGAGTTACTGCTTGCTGTGTGTGGGCACTTACTCTCTCACTAGGGTTCGAAATTGATGAAGGGAAAAGAGAATAGGGATTTCGACCAGGTATAGAAAGTGGGGAACTCTCAGTTTTTCTGAAGAGAGAAATTTCTGTCAAAAAAGGTTATAGGAAACTTATGAAAGCATTTATTGTGACTGAGCCATCACTTTCTATTTATAGGCAACTACTAGGTTTAGGTTATGAATTATTTGGCATTAAAATAATGAAAATATTAATTTGAAAAACCTCATTAAGTGGCCGGCCATGGTGTTGTAGTGGGCCCCACTTGATTTAGCAGTTTTATCAAATTTTATCTCTATTTTCTCAAAAACGCCAATTTTCCAATTCTAACCTTTTAAATACCAAAACTAATTATTTAATAACTAAAATAGATTATTAAATAATATTGTCATTTAATTTAATTATTAATTAGACATATAAAGTCCATTAATAAATAAATAAACCTAGAAACTCTTTTCTTTACAATTTCACCCCTGCTTAGTGAAAATTCATAAAATTAGATATAGTCTAACTTTAGAATTATAATTGATCAATCACGAATCAATTAATGAGTCTTACAAGAAGAATGTTCTCAACTAGAATGGGGACCATGGATCTATATGCTGAGCTTCGAATAAGCGAACCAAATTTAACAAGTAAATTCCTACTTATTAATTCTTCGTTGAATCCACTCTTAGAACTTAGAATTGCACTCTCAGACTTATATAGAGCATATTGTATGTTCCACGATATCAATATGCTATCTCATTTAACCATTGTTATAATCTTATTGTGATTTAAAGATCCTCTATATAGATGATCTACATCGAGATGGGATTTCTTTACCGTTCTCAACCCTCAATGTATTTTTCCCCTTAAAACACTTAGCTACCTGTAAATGGTGTTTAGTGATCTAATAATTAGTCAGTTAAACAAGAGCTCATCCATTTACTTCTATTTGCTAAGCTCGAAGGGAATCATCACTTGACTTCTATACACCAGTAGAAGCTATAGATTCCATATTTATGTTCAGCACTCCCACTCAATCATACTATCATGTTCCCAAAATACACGTATCACCCTGACCTAAAAGTAGGCTTAACTAATAAATCAAAGAACATGAATAACACTCCTGAGTTGAGCCTAAGCATATCAGGATTTAGATTCTTTTAATCTTAAGATCAACTACTGATATTGACTTTCCAGTATGTATAACGGTAAGTTTGTAATATCTTAACTTAGTTGCAATATCGGTCCAGTCCAATGTATACTCCATACATTCGAAACTAGTATACTTTACTAATGTCCTGGAGAGAACATAACACTTACTCCAAGTGTAAGTACACATCATCGCTGATTATCACATTAGTGTAAACCCAATAACACTGATGATACAGGGGCCAAGTCTTTTGATTCATATGATCACAATCACATTCCACAGTGTTGACGATACTGTAATTGTGAATAAGCATATGATCTGGATTTAACTGATTCTGTGTGTAAATGTAATAAACATATTTAAAACATTATCATGCAGAATTCATGCAAACATCAATCACTTCAAATTTCTTATATTGATAACTAATCAGATTGTAAAGAGTTTTATTTAGGGCATAAAACCCAACAAACTCCCACTTGCACTAATATAAAACAAACTGCGCAAATAGGTCAATCTGATGTCTTGATCTTCAGATCAAGTGTAGTATATTTGAATCCACCCAAACTTCTGGAACTAGTTCATAAATACTCTTATGAAACATCCTTTACTATATGCTTTACTTATCAAGGGATACTGAAATCTTTAACTATTTTAAAAGTACATCTGAATTAACAGAAGACATATCTCTCATATTTTAAAATATGTAATTGAGATAATACAGTGTAGACTTATCTTCAGTGATATAACTTTCTTGGATTTCGAATACACAAAGTTATAATTCTTCGCTGGTAGAGCTTGAATTATTTCTATGAGATGGTAAAATTTACCTGTTACAAATTATTAACTTGACCAAGGGAGCCATCAGATCATTAGATCTGGCAAAAAGTAACCATGGCTATTTGCAATCAGGTAATAATAGGTTTTGAAAAACTTACACACAAGCTAAAACCACATACTCCTGCAACAAGGTTAGCTGGATAGTTGGAAGTAGGATTTATTTAATTTTAAATAAATAATTTCGAAAAATAAATAATTAAATAAATAAATAAATAATAAAATTTAATTTAATTTTTGAAAAATAAAATTTAAAAAAAAATATTTTTTTAAAATTCGAAAATAAAAAAATAAATTTAAATTTCGAAATTATTTAATTAATAAATGTTTAAAATTAAACCTAGTACTTTGAAAAATTAGGTTTCAACCAACCTAAATATCATTTCGAAAATTTGCTAACTACTTTTAAAAATTAAATGTTATTTTAAAAAATAAAAATTAAATAAAAATTAGAAAAGATAAATGAAATATCTTTTCAGATTTTAAATTTAATTTAAATAAATAAAATAACAAAATTTAAAAGTTAGCAAAATATCTTACATCTATTTAAAATTACATGATTATAGTTATCTTATTTTAAAATTAAATAAGGTCAAATTATTTAAAAAAAAATAGTTAAAATCTGACCTTAAATTTAAAAATAAGATAAGATATAATCAAATTTAAAAATAAGATAGATAATTAAGCAATAAGATAGATATTTACTATTTTAAAATTCAAATTACACTAATAGCTTGAATTAAATTTAAAAAATA
Source organism: Cannabis sativa (assembly GCF_029168945.1). Taxonomy (NCBI): domain Eukaryota; kingdom Viridiplantae; phylum Streptophyta; class Magnoliopsida; order Rosales; family Cannabaceae; genus Cannabis; species Cannabis sativa. The sequence goes on along the minus strand of NC_083606.1, from coordinate 37,747,217 downwards.
TTAAATTAATTCATAATGATAATTAGAATTGAATTAGGAATAGTAAATCTATAAATACAAAACTATACAAAAAATCGGAAGTTAATTCCATGAAAAAGCATGAAAAATCGAAGAAAAACGAAAAAATTGTGAGTTGTACGGACAGTTTTCGCGATCGCAGGAAAATTTCAGCACAATTCCGAATTTTTTCGAATCTTCAAAAAATCATAACTAATTCAAATTAAATCGAAATTGAATTCTGTAAAAAGGTAACTTGCTTAATTTTTTCCATACTATCCAATAAAAATAATTCCAGAAACAGAATCACAATTATTTTTCACGAAAATTCACAAACATCAATCAATCATCAAATAACACTCAATACAACATGATACCATCCAAAAACAAATAAACAATCGTTTTTAAGTCCAAATTTCTTGCAAGTAAATAAATTACCATGGCTCTGATACTAGTTGTTGGAAATTTATTTTACCGGGATCTTAGATCTACTCACAAGTATGTTGTTTAAACACCCTAAATATGAACTTTCTAAAACGATAAATTAAACACATATAAAGTTAAGAAAACCTTACATTGATGCAGCGGAATTAATGTCTCCTTCCACTCAGATCTCTAACCCTTGTATCCTTTCTGTAGCAGAGTATAATCAAGATCTGAGCCCGAATGTCCTTCTTCTTCAAATTTGATCCTTCACAATCTTCGAATATATGATTGAGTTACTGCTTGCTGTGTGTGGGCACTTACTCTCTCACTAGGGTTCGAAATTGATGAAGGGAAAAGAGAATAGGGATTTCGGCCAGGTATAGAAAGTGGGGAACGCTCAGTTTTTCTGAAGGGAGAAATTTCTGTCAGAAAAGGTTATAGGAAACTTATGAAAGCATGTATTGTGACTGAGCCATCACTTTCTATTTATAGGCAACTACTAGGTTTAGGTTAGGAATTATTTGGCATTAATATAATGAAAATATTAATTTGAAAAACCTCATTAAGTGGTCGGCCATGGTGTTGTAGTGGGCCCAACTTGATTTTGCAGTTTTATCAAATTTTATCTATATTTTCTCAAAAACGCCAATTTTCCAATTCTAACTTTTTAAATGCCAAACTAATTATTTAATAACTAAAATAGATTATTAAATAATATTGTCATTTAATTTAATTATTAATTAGACATATAAAGTCCATTAATAAATAAATAAACCTAGAAACTCTTTTCTTTACAATTTCACCCCTACTTAGTGAAAATTCATAAAATTAGACATAGTCTAACTTTAGAATTATAATTGATCAATCACGAATCAATTAATGAGTCTTACAAGCAGAATGTTCTCAACTAGAATGGGGACCATGGATCTATATGCTGAGCTTCCAATAAGTGAACCAAATTTACCAAGTAAATTCCTACTTATTAATTCTTCGTTGAATCCACTCTTAGAACTTAGAATTGCACTCTCAGACTTATATAGAGCATATTGTATGTTCCACGATATCAATATGCTATCTCATTTAACCATTGTTATAATCTTATTGTGATTTAAAGATCCTCTATATAGATGATCTACATCGAGATGGGATTTCTTTACCGTTCTCACCCCTCAATGTATTTTTCCCCTTAAAAAACTTTGCTACATGTAAATGGTGTTTAGTGATATAATAATTAGTCAGTTAAACAAGAGCTCATCCGTTTACTTCTATTTGCTAAGCTCGAAGGGAATCATCACTTGACTTCTATACACCAGTAGAAGCTATAGATTCCATATTTATGTTCAGCAGTCCCACTCAATCATTCTATAATGTTCCCAAAATATACGTATCACCCTGACCTAAAAGTAGGCTTAACTAATAAATCAAAGAACATGAATAGCACTCCTGAGTTGAGCCTAAGCATATCAGGATTTAGATTCTTTTAATCTTATGATCAACTACTGATATTGACTTGGAAAGATATGTATAACGGTAAGTTTGGAATATCCTAACTTAGTTGCAATATCGGTCCAGTCCAATGTATACTCCATACATTCGAAACTAGTATACTTTACTAATGTCCTGGAAAGAGCATAACACTTACTCCAAGTGTAAGTACACATCATCGCTGATTATCACATTAGTGTAAACCCAATAACACTGATGAAACAGGGACCAAGTCTTTTGATTCATATGATCACAATCACATTCCACTGTTTTGACGATACTATAATTGTGAATAAACATATGATCTGGATTTAACTGATTCTGTGTGTAAATGTAATAAACATATTTAAACCATTAGCATGCAGAATTCATGCAAACATCAATCACTTCAAATTTCTTATATTGATAACTAATCAGATTGTAAAGAGTTTTATTTAGGGCATAAAACCCAACACCCCTTTGGTGTTGGTCATTGAGAATCTCTCAAAAATCTTATCTATGTAGGTTGTTTGAGAGAGAGCAAGGGATCTGTTCTTCCGATTTCTTATAATATGAATACTGAGAACATAGGCAGCTTCACCCAAATCCTTCATTTTGAATTGAGTGTCTAGCAATTCCTTAATGTTAGTCATTTTCTTGATATTGTTGCCAATAATCAAAATGTCGTCAACATAAAGGACCAGGAAGACTACCACTTGGTTTTCCTTGAGTTGGTAAACAAAAGGATCATATTCATTCTGAAGAAAGCCGTAGGTCTTGATGATTTCATCAAACCTTTTGATCCAGGAGCGAGAAGCTTGCTTAAGTCCTTAAATGGAGCTATTGAGTTTGCAAACTTTCTTTTCCTGCCCTGGAAGAACATATCCTTCTGGTTGCTCCATATAGATGGTCTCTTCAAGAATTCCGTTAAGGAAGGCTGTCTTGACATCCATTTCCTAGATTTCATAATCGAAAGCGGTTGTGATGGAGAGAAGAATTTGGATGGATTTGAGCATGCCGACCGAACTGAAAGTTTCCTCATAGTCCACGCCTTCCCTTTGGGTGTAATCCTTGGCGACCAGTCTAGCTTTAAAAGTTTTGACTTTGTCTCCAGCGCCTCTTTTCCTCTTATAGACCCACTTACATCCGATTGGACAGTAGTCATTAAATATTCTCAAACTTTGTTCTTTTTCAAGGAATCCATTTCTGAATCCATGCCGACTGACCATTATTTCTGTTCTGGACTTGCCATTTCCTGTTCATAGGTTAATGGGTCGTCATCAATACCGTCACCAACGACCATATTGATTTCACCATCCAAGACATAACGAGATTGTTTCGTAGAAACCCTCCCACTACGACGAGGAGCGGTGATCTTCGGAACAGGAACTTTAATGGTAGTTCTCTCGGTTGTATCAACTTGTAAAGGTTCAACCGAGGAAGTGGGATTATCCTCTACTTGAGTAGAAGAGGATGGAACATTCGAAGGAGTTATATCTGAAAGAATTTCCTCCAATACTACTTTGCTTTGCGATTTGAAATTCTTAATATAGTCATTTTCAAGGAAAGTGGCGTTTGTGGAAACAAACACTTTATCATCCTTGTGACTATAAAATAGTCCACCCCTAGTCTCTTTAGAATTTCCAACAAACATGCAAACCTCAGTTTGCTTTTCAAGTTTGCCATCTTTGTTTCTTAAGACATGACCAGGGCACCCCAAGATTCTGTAATGGCGTAAACTAGGTGTACGACCATTCTATAATTCTAAAGGTGTCTTAGGGACTGATTTAGATGGAACAACATTTAAAATGTCGGTCGCCATCTGAATTCATATCCCGAGAAGGACGTAGGTAGAGTTGAGTAGCTAAGCATGGACCTAACCATTTCCAAAAGCGTTTGATTTCTTCTTTCTACAACTCCATTTTGTTGTGGAATGCTAGGGGCAGTCAATTGGGATTCAATGCCAAGTTCGATCAAATGATCTTTGATGTGCATATCCATATATTCTCCACCCCTATCAGTTCGCAAGATCATTAAGGTTTCACCCAATTGGTTTTGAGCCAATGCTAGAAATTCCTGAAACTTTTCAAACGTTTAAGATTTCTTATGCATAAAATAAATGTGACCATATCTAGAGTAATCGTCAATGAAAGTGACAAAGTACTCATAACCACCTCTAGCTTTGACATTCAGTGGTCCGCAAAGATCTGAATGTACTATGCCTAGTAGTTCCTTGGCACGGTGTCCCTTTGCAGAGAAAGAAAGTTTTGTCATTTTGCCTTCTAGGCAAGATTCACAAACTGGTAATTCACCTAAGGTGACATTTTTCAATGGACCACCTTTGGTTAATCTGTGAAGTCTATCATAGCCTATATAACCAAGACGTAAGTGCCATAGATATGTTTCATCATCATTATTGATCTTTTGCTTTTTGTGGTTTCTAGGTTTAGCTACTTTACACAGTTCGTTATGAAGCACAAATGGTTCGTCTGGTCTTGGAACATAAAGCCCTTGTTCCATGGATGCAACACAAATTTGAATGTCATTTCGAGAAATGGTAGAACCAGAACTCGAAAAATCTAATTTGTATTGTTGCAATTGTAAGCATGAAATAGAAATCAAGTTTCTACTGAAATTCGGAATGAATAAGACATTGTCTAATTCCAAAATTCTGTTTTGAAACTTGAGTTTGGCTTTTCCTCTAGCTCTAACCGATACCATTTTACCATTACCAACTTTAAGTTTCAAATCTCCAGATTTCAAATAATTACAGTTTTCAAGCAATTGCAATGAACACCTGACATGGTTTGTAGATCCAGAATCAAGAATCCAGATGGATTTATCATTCTCTAAAACACATGATTCAAAAACTAAAGCATCATTGCTTAATCGTTTTTGAATTGTTCTTGTTTCTGGTTCAATCTGTTGTGAAGGATAATCTAAGGAAGTGGAATCACTTTCTCTATTCTTCTCAACTGAGCTTGAAGTAGTAGGATTGTCGGAGCTATGAACTCTTTGCTCTTCAGATTGAACAATTCCCAGCTTAGCTGCTTTCTGGAATTGCATGTTCATCATGAGCAAGTGTGAAGTATTACTCTGACCAGGAGTCTTATTCACACTTTCAAGTTCATTCCCAAAGGCATATTCTAGATGAGTGTTGGGATGTGGGTTGTACATTTTGGTACTACAAATATCAATAAACAACAGTAAATAATTTGGTTCAATAAATTTATACACAAGTTCAGAAAAAACAAGTAATCAAATATGTTTGCAAAAATACTAAAACTAAACATATTTATTATTTTCCAAGGTTTTCAACATAATGAAATACAATGTCCCGATAGGCGAGATTCAAAGATAACATTAGTTGAATAGAGTAGTCCGCTCATCTAAAATGGATACCATTTTAGCAACCTTTTATTCGATCAAAATGAGAATCCAACGTTGTCCCGGTAGGCGAGAGTCAAGGTTATTCTCATTTTATGAGCTTCCACCATTGTTTCGTGTTCCGTAAGTTTATCTCTAAGTAGTCACCGTAGGGAAGAGTCTAATAGAGACGAAAACTTACAAAACACTTATCAAATGAGATCTTACGGTGTTAAATACTTTCAACGAATAACCATCGATAAGGGGGACGAAGTCTAGCGTCTCGAGGTTATATTGAAAACATTTAACTATTGTAAGACCAACAATGGAGATTGAATATCTCTTGATTAAAGCTCATTATTTAAAATAATGTATTTTTAATTAATCATTTATTTTAATCCATTTATTTTCATAATGAAAATTAATTAATTTAAAGTTGGTCCAAAATTAATTAAAAATTAATTTTCCACTTTAATTTAATTTCAATATTTAATTTTTTGAAAATCATTATATTATAAAATATAAAATTTCGAACAATTATAAAATATAATAAATAAATAGTTTGAAAAATATCTAATTTAAGTTGGTCTAAAATAACAAAATTTTCAACTTAAATTATTTTCAAAATTTAATTAAAATAACAAGTTAAGTTACTAACCACTTAATTTGAAAAAAAATATTCCATTTTAAGTTAATCCAAAGTTAACAAACTTTCAACTTAAAAAATATTCAAAGAATCTCTCAATAACTAATTCCTATAATTCCTCAACTTAATTTTGAAATTCAAAAGTATTCAAATTTAAGTTGATAAAAAAATTTAGTTAGAAATAACTAATTTACAACTTAAATAGGAATATTTAATGAAATATAAAAAAAAAATAAAGCTTCAGAAGAATCTAATTAGTTATAATTCTATAGTTAATTAAATACAAGAAAAATACATATAGTTTATCTTGAATTAATTTCATTAAACCAAGTGTGTTTTTCTTAAATTAATTTCAAAATATTCGAATAAAAAAAATCATTTATTTTGAAATTTATTATGTTGCTAATCAATTTTATTTGGTTAAACTAATTTAATTAACCTAGTACATTTATTCAAATCATGCAAATGAGCCTTCACAGTTAAGGTTGTTCATGTGAGGGAGGGCTGGGTTCAGTATGTCGTACCCACTACTATTGGCCCCCTAACTCTCACACAAGGCCCAAAAGAGAGAAATTTAACCTTAAAAAGAACAACTGTTATTAATTGAATAGGCCCAAAAACTAAATGGGCCTAAATAAAATCTATCATGGTGTGACATTTTATTTAGTAACCTAGTCCATTTTAATTACAAAAATTAAATGGGCTACCTATATGCATCTAAACTCAAAGTAAACATATAGGCTCACACAGGCACACAGATATGGATGGATCCTATCATGTTACTAGGTCATACACAGATGAAAGAAGAATGTGAAATTTACCTGTTACAAATTATTGGTTTGACCTATTGACAATTGAACCATGGGTTAAAATCGGATCATTGGATCTGTCAACAAGTTAACCATGGCAATTTAGATCAAGCAATAATAGGTTTTATAAAACTTGGTTTACACTCAAACAATATAAAACACATACACCTGCAACAAGTTGGATAGTTGGATATAGGGTTTATTTAATTTAATTTAATTTTAAAAAAATTTCGAAAAATAAATAAATAAATAAAATATTTTTTTATTTCAGAATATAATATATAATAAAAAAATATATTAAAAAAAATTACAATTAAACCTATCATTTAAAAGAAATAAGTTTTCAAATAACCTAAGTATCTTTTTCATAAAAATGCTAACTACTTTTCAAATTTATGTTATTTTAAAAATTAAATATTCAATAAAATAAAATGATAATTTAATATCATTTTTCTGATAAAAAATATTAAATTAAATATCGAACCTTAAATTTAAAAATAAGATATAATAATCAAATTTTAAAAATAAGATAATTAATTAAGCAAAAAAGATAGATTTTTACCTTTTTCAAATTCAAATTTCACTAATATCTTAAATTAATTTTTTTAAATTAATTTTTTTAAAAAATTAATAATTTAATTTTTTTAAAAAATTAATAATTTAATTCTGATAATAGATTTTAAATTTGAAAAGTAAAAATCAAAATACAAAACTTCACAAAAAATTCAAAATTAATTCCATGAAAAAACATGAAAAAATGAAAAAATTGGAAAAAAAATTGCATTTGGTGGGGATGGTATGCATTGCATACCATCCGCGCGCGCATGGAGAGGTTCTTGTCGAAGTTTCACGCACACAAATCCTACAATGCAGTATTTCCGCGCGCGTATGGGGATGGCTTCTGACATCCTGGGCGAGCTATTCAGACAACCCCTGTCTGAACATGGGTGACAGATTCGTGTGTCACCTGATCCGCGCGCGCGTGGGGTGTGTCTCCACCCCTTTGATTTTTCCAAATTTTAAAAATTCATAACTAATTTAAATAAAATCGAAATTAACTTCTGTAAAAAAGTGAATTGCTTAATTTTTCCAAAACTATCCAACAAAAATAATTCCTGAACGAAAATTCAATTATTTTTCATAAAAATTTCACAAACATCAATCAATCATCAAATAACACATAGATCAACAGGAAACCATCCAAATCACACACAAATCGTTTTAATTCAAAATTTCTTGAAAGTAAATCAATTACCATGGCTCTGAGGCCAGTTGCTGGAATTTATTTTACTAGGATATTAGATTTACTAACAAGTATGTTACTTAATATCCTAAATATGATCTTCTAAAATGATATGAAAAAACACATATAAAGTATAAGAAACCTTACAGTTATTGCAGCGGAATATAATGTCTCCTTCCACACAGATCTCTAACCCTTGTATCCTTTCTGTAGCAGAGTATCACCAAGATCTGAGTCTGAATCTCCTTCTCTTGAATCTTTGTTCTTCACAGCCTTACACACTATGATTAAGTACTACTTGATGTGTGTGGGCACTCACTCTTTTCACTATGTGGCTTCGGTTTAGAAGAGAGGAAGAGAAAGAGAGGTTTCAGCTAGGGTATAGGATTGGAGGCTCAAATTTTATCTGAAGGAATGAGATGCATCATCTCTTCCCTAAAGCCATCACTACCTATTTATAGGAAACCACCTAGGGTTAGGTTAGATTTATTAGGCATTAAAATAATGAAAAAATAAATGGTAAATTGCTATATAAGTGGCCAGCCATGATATGGATTGGGCACCACTTTGCAATTTTGCCATCTTATTTTCTCAAAAATGCCAATTTTCCAATTTAACCACTTAAATGCCAATTCTAATTATTTAATACTAAAAATTAATTATTAAATAATATTTTCACTTAATATATTTATTAATTAGACTAATCAAAGTCTCTTAATTAACAAACATACCCTAGAAATTCTTTCTTCACAATTAATCCATTGCTTAGTGAAAATTCATAACCTAGACATAGTCTAATTTTAGAATTATAATTGATTAATCAAAATAAATTTACTGAGTCATACAAGTAGTATTGTCTCAACTAGTATGGAGACCATGGGCCTATATATCTGAGCTTCTAATAAGCAAACCCAAAACTTACCAAGTAAATTTACTGACTTATTAATTCCTTGTTGTATCCACCATAGAACTTGGAATTGCACTCTGTTATATAGAACGCTCTATATGTTCAACGATATAGATACGCTATCAGTGATACATTATTATAATCCCAATAATCAATGATCCTCTATAGATGATTTACATTGTATAGGGATTAAATTACCGTTACACCCTTCAATGCATTTTATCCTTAAAACACTTCGCCACCAATAAATGATATTTCAGTGAACTAAACATAATCACTGAAATGAGTACTCAACCATTTATCTCTGTTTAGCCTAACTCGAAGGAAATCATCATTTCACTTCTATGTGATAGATAGAAGCTATAGATTCCATATCTATGTTTAGCGCTCCCACTCAATTGCACTACCATGTTCCCAAAATGTAGGATCAACTAGGTGATATTGAATTGAATAAATTGTTGGAATTTATTTTACCAGGATCTTAGATCTACTCACAAGTATGTTGATTAACATCCTAAATATGAACTTCTAAAACGATAATAAACACATATAAAGTTAAGAAAACCTTACATTGGTTGCAGCGGAATAATATGTCTCCTTCCACTCAGATCTCTAACCCTTGAATCCTTTCTGTTGCAGAGTATAATCAAGATCTGAGTCCGAATGTCCTTCTCTTGGATTTGGATCCTTCACAGTCTTCCAAACTATGATTAAGGTACTGTTTGCTGTGTGTGGGCACTACTCTTTCACTAGGTATTTCGAAATTGTATCTCTCATTTTTTTTTGAAGAAGAAGAGGGTCGGCTATATATAGAGAGAAAAGGGAAGGCTCAACTTTCTGAAAGAGGCAATTTCCTGAATTACTGAACAATTGGTTAACTGCCTTATTTGGTGTGAGCGTTCACTTTCTATTTATAGATAACTGCTAGGTTTAGGTTAGTCATTAATTGGCATTAAAATATTGAAAATAAAAATTGGAAAATTCTTGCACAAGTGCCCGGCCTAGGGTGTTATTGGGCCTCACTTGGATTTTGCAATTTTCACAATTTCTATTTCTATTTTCCCAAAAATGCCAATTTTCCAATTCTATCCATTTAAATGCCAAAACTAATTATTTAATAACTAAAATAGATTATTAAATAATATTGTCATTTAATATAATTATTAATTAGACATATACAGTCTCTTAATTAATAAATAAACCTAGAATCTCTTTTCTTTACAATTTCACCCCTGCTTAGTGAAAATTCACAAATTAGACATAGTCTAACTTTTAGAATTATAATTGATTAATCATAAATGAATTATTGAGTCTTACAAGCAGTATGGTCTCAACTAGAATGGGGACCATGGATCTATATTACTGAGCTTCTAATAAGTCGAACCGAATTTACCAAGTAAATTTCCTAACTTATTAATTCCTTGTTGAATCCACTCTTAGAACTTGGAATTGCATTCTCAGACTTATATAGAGCATTCTATATGTTCCACGATATAGATATGCTATCTCATTTAACCATCGTTATAATCTTAATGAGGTCAAAGATCCTCTATATAGATGATTTACATCGAGATGGGATAAATTTACCGTTTTCACCCCTAAATTTATTTGGCCCCTTAAAACACTTAGCTACCTGTAAATGATGTTTTAGTGATCTAAGATATAGTCACTGAAAAAAGAGCTCATCCATTTACTTCTATTTAGCTAAGCTCGAAGGGAATCATCACTTGACTTCTATACACCAGTAGAAGCTATAGATTCCATATTTATGTTCAGCGCTCCCACTCAGTCATACTATCATGTTCCCAAAATATACGTATCACCCTGACCCAAAAGTAGGTTTAACTAATAAATCAAAGAACATGAATAACACTCCTGAGATTGAGCCTAAGCATATCAGGATTTAGATTCTTTTAATCTAAGATCAACTGTTGATATTGACTTGGAAAGATACAACGATAAGTTTATAATATCTTTACTAAGTTCAATATCGGTCCAGTCCAATGTATACTCTATACATTCGAAACTAGTATACTTTACCAATGTCCTGGAAAGAACTTAACACTTACTCCAAGTGTAGGTATACTTCATCCCTGATTATCACATCAGTGTAAATCCAAAACACTGATGAAACAGGGACTAAGTCTTTTGAATCATATAATCACATTCACATTCCACTGTGTTGGTAATACTTTAATTGTGAATAAATATATGTTCTGGACTTAACTGATTTTGTGCATATACATATAAACCATAAACATGAAAAATACATGTAAACATAAATCACTTCAAATGTCTTAAATTGATAACTAATCACATTGTAATGGGTTTTATTTAGGGCACAAAACCCAACAAACTCCCACTTGCACTAACATAAAACAAGTTTTGCATGCCAATCAATCTGTTGTCTTGATCTTCAGATCAAGTGTAGTATATTTGAATCCACCTAAACTTCTGGAACCAGGTTCATAATTCATTATGAAACATCCTTAACTATATGCTTTACTCATCAAGGTATACTGAAATCCTTACTGCTTATTAAGTACATCTGAACAAACAGAAGACATATCTCATATTTTAAAATTTGGAACTGAGATAATGCAGTGTAGAATTTTTCTTCAGTAGAAAAAATTTCTGGTAATTTCGAATTTACAAAGTTATGTATATCTTCTCTAATGGAGCTTGAATTATTATAGATGGGTTTTTACACTCTTCCAGAATGACTTCTCCACCCCCAGAGTAACCACCATCTCAAATTCTTAAAGAGTTGGTGTGGATATAAGGATAATTAATATACAGTTCCTTAATATTTAACATATAGGTCACTTTCATAAATATTTCTTGACTGTCCCCTAATGTTCCTCATTTGATTACATCTCAGATGGCTCCCACTCAATAATAGGTGTCTAGTTAAATAATACTTTTAACCTCTTACTATTGTTTGAGGGAAATCTTGTTGTGACTTATTATCTTAGTCTGAAACTGTAAGTTTCTTTAAGACTAAGTCATCAACATAGCTGTCTAGTATTTGAAGTGTAAAATACTTGCTAGAGATTAAGCAATCAAATTAAGATACCATAAAATGTTATGAGGATTAGAAATCTTGACTCAAGTCATTCGAATGGACTATGCAAGAATTCTTCTATTTTATTCTCATAGTTCTGATAAGTTATTTCTATCCACATGAATGGTTAGACTTGCTTTATCAGTGGTGTTCTTAAGTTCCTATCACAAGTGACAACCAAATGAAGATGGGTAAGGAATTTTATAATTCTCCCACTCAATTAAGGTAGTGTGATACATTATCAAACAACTTTATTGGTATCATTATCTATTACAATAGTAAATCTAAACTGGAACATATAATCAAGATCAAGGATTTATTCTGATAATAGCTAATTTATTATATTACTTCCATGTTTAAAATTATGTGTCACAAAGAGTACTGTGGAATATAGTCCACCCCTAAGTATATAGAGATTATGATCCACCCCTAAAGGTTATAGAGATCATGATTCCTAAGTGTTATAGAGATTATGTGGAGTTTCCAATATAATCCAGAGTTCATTAGATATAAAAGATCGATGAACTGCATATTATTCTTAACTTTTTCTCCACTCCTATCAGATCAAAAGATCCTTTTATTAAACAAATTCTTAATAATTGTTTTAGAATTAACAATTATTCATAAACATAGAAATAATTTCTAGTGTTTATGTAGTAATAACTCTGTAAAGAGTTTAAATAACTATAGAATTTGTATCAATAATAAAACACATACACATACAAACATAATATAATAATTGATAATTGATATATAAGATAAAGTAATGAAGCTCAACTCATAGATTGCAATTTATTTGTAAAAAAAAAATTAATTACAAATTCAAAAAATTGTTTGCAACATCATGAGAAAAGAACAGGGAATAAAATTCCAAACTTGAAATCTAAATTGTTCTAAAACTGAAACAATTAATTCAAAAAAATAATTGAGCTTCATCTTTATCTTGGACGAACTACACCGCTTTGTCCAGCTTTCCGATTCAACTCGCTAAGATAGCACCTGAGTTCAAGCAGCTTGGGATATAAGAAGAAAAACAAATAAACAAGGTTAGTAGTCCAGAATTAATAATCAAATTGGATAATAATTCACCAAAACACATCAGTTTATAGAAAGAAATACCTTGTTTCTTTGCAAGAAACTTAGGACATTGGGGTTTCCAATGGCCTTTCTCATTGCAGTAGAAACACTTTCCTTTTGGTGTATCACCAGGAGCAGCAACCTTTTTGTTCTTAGCTGTTTTCACAGCTTGAGCTCGCTTCTTGGTATTTTTCCACTTCTTATTTTTGAGTTTGGAAGTAGAGGCAATGTGTGCCTCAAGATTACTCGTCCCATTACAATTTCTAGAATTCTGAGGTTTTCTACCTTTCTTCTTGGGTCCTCCAATCAAATTTTCATATGTCTGAAGATCATTGACTAACGTGTGAAAGTCTTGTTCTTTCTTATTCATGACATAATTTGATGTAGAGGGCAGAAAAGCTAGAGTCAGACTATTCAAGATAAGACTCACTTGAGTTGTCTGATCCATTTCAGCACCATGATTCTGGGCTTCCTAGAAATAACTTGCCATTTGGAGAAGGTGATCACGCACATTCTGATGGGGTTCCATCTGTGCATTGATAAATTTCTTAGTTGCATCAAAGCGAGACTAGATAGATGCCATTCTGAATAGCTCAGTTAACTGCCACTACTACAAGGAAAGGCCTTTTATCCCGGTTTTTAAGGCTTTTTATCCCGGTTTGCACTAATATGAAAATCGAGATGTATGCCAGTGGATAAAAGGTATTTAAAAAACCGGGATAAAAGGGGTACTTTTTATCCCCGTTTTTAGAAAAAACCGGGATAAAAAGTACCCCTTTTATCCCCGTTTTTAGAGAAAAGTGGGATAAAAGGGTACATTTTAGAGAAAAGTGGGATAAAAGGGTACATTTCAGCACCATGAGTCTCGGCTTCCTAGAAATAACTTGTCATTTGGAGAAGGTGATCACGCACATTCTGATGGGGTTCCATCTGTGCATTGATAAATTTTTTAGTTGCATCAAAGCGAGACTAGATAGATGCCATTCTGAATAGCTCAGTTAACTGCCACTACTACAAGGAAAGGCCTTTTATCCCGGTTTTTAAGGCTTTTTATCCCGGTTTTTGCTAATATGAAAACCGGGATGTATGCCAGTGGATAAAAGGTATTTAAAAAACCGGGATAAAAGGGTGCATTTTATCCCACTTTTTTTTTTATATAAAAAGTCACCTTTAATTTTAAATGTATAGGTTTTTTATTTTTTTTTTATTTTATTACATTTCATTTCATTTATTTTTTATCAATAATAATAAATATAATTTTTATTTTTATAATTATATAGAGTATGTATAAAAAAAACTTAATTAAAACTAAATGATTAATATCATTTTTAATAACAACAATAATAATTTGTAAGATCAATTCTAAATAACACTTTACATATTATGCATAAATCTCTAAATTAAATACTACACATTGTCTAAAAAAAAATACAATAAAAGACTACTAGGTAATTTTTATATATCAAGGGAAGCAATTGACTTAACCACTGTTGTCGAAGCGGTAAGAGATGATCGTCCTCAGAACATTGGGATAGGCCGCCAAACTGTCAAATTAAAAAAAATAAAACTAATTAAGAAGATAATACTTTTATATGTTTGTATTTATAGTAAAAATGAGTATATACTTACTTTTGCTTTTATGGCTGTAATAGGATTTGAATGTTGAAGCATATCACGAATGTAAGTTAGTACATAGTAACCACATTCGTAATTGTATGGTTGCTTTGGACAAGCAAAGGTCCATATCTCCGGTCCATTTTTGCCAAATACAATAGCATTTGAACTAATATTTGCATATGCACTGTTAAAGACATTAAAAAAATTATAATTTAAGCATTTAGAATTTATTAATTGATGATTATATTAGAATGAATAACTTAAAGTTCTAAACTTACGCCTTTATCATCTGAGCAATGTCTGACGGGATTTTAGATTTAAGCGTGTTTAAGAATACAACTCTTCCCGATGTCATTGCTATAATCAACATCCAATGCTTGCTGAAAAAAGTAACAATGTTATATTAATATAAAAATAAATATCATAGGGAAACTGAAAGAGATGTGTGATTCTTACCCTATGTTCCATGGTATAAAATAATATTGTCCTACATGAGTCATAGTGTTTAACCAAATTGATAATTGATTGATGGCTATCACCTTGTCCTGCTCATTGTTATAACTAAGAAGCTCGACAACATAAAACTTGTATAACACTTTTTGTCTTTGATTTAAATTTTCCCAAATGCATCTGCTTAAAAAAGAAAAAAAATCAAATAGAGTCCTAAAAAAAATGGGTAGAGTTTCCCTTATTTCCATAACATTCCCGAATTTTTTTTAAGTGCATAGCAATACAACAAATGGGTAGAGTTTTTCCTTATATCTCCACACAGTCAATCAAACCCAGAACCTACTTCCCTACGGATGAATATCTAAGATATTCAAACTCCACTAACATAATATATGACTATATGATATATTAATCAAAGTTAATGAGATACCTTAGTCCAAATAACATAGCTGAACCCGTAAGTTCATCCTGGGTGGCCACTTGTATGACATCTTCGGAAGTTATGTAGATGTGAACTCGGTAGAATAAGGATGGATTGACAGGAACCCTCACAAACTCATTTTTACCTTTTACTCTCATATATTCCAAGAACATGGCCTGAAGAGAAATATGAGTCTTGTCAAGTACCTCTGCAATGAATTTCTCATAAGATTTAGTGGAATCAAGATGTTCCACTATCTTCTCTTTTCCTTTACATTTCTCTTTCCCCTTCGAGTTGTTTGAACTATGAAGCTTCTTAATTAGAGGACCCTATGTAATTACAAGTAAAATTGTAATACAATTCATATATAATTTAACATTAATGTAAATACAAGTAAATTATTCCATACCTCTTCAGTCAAAATCAATTACCTAGGCCAAGGAACCAATTTGTTCATGCATCACAAACATACCGTATTGCACCTCTTGGATATGGGATTTCAGCTTCCCCTTGAATAACTTGTGTGATTTGAACCCATGCATAATCATTTGTAATTATGTCACCATGATAAGAAAAGTAACCAACTGCCTCAATTATGACACCCTCAGCCACAACATTGTCAATGTTATCCGAACATAATTTTACACATTGACTTACATCCTCATAGTCCATTGGTTCTTGGTGTTCATAGTTGCCACTCGGTTCCTGGTCTTCATTTTCCAAGGGTTGTTCTTGTTCTTCATAGATGTCGGTCGATTCTTGGTCTTCATTTGCCAAGGGTTGTTCTTGTTCTTCATAGATGTCGGTCGGTTCTGGTCTTCATGTCGCTGTTCATTTCTATATTCATTGTCTAAGGCTTGAAGCTCTTCTGTTTGTGCATTTTTTTGTGCTTTTAGCCTTTCAATTTCAGCTTTTAATCTTTTGATTTTAGCGACATGTTCACTATCGACATCGACCTCAACTCTTTTCTTTCTTTGCGTTCTACCAAACACAGTAGAAATCTTGGCAAATGACCTGCAACATAATGTACCAACTTAGTTAGACTCTAAATATATATATAAAAAAAAGAAGTAATATGACTCAATTAAAGAAACATCATACTCAGCAGCTCTAACACGACCTGGGTGCTCAGGTGTGCCTAAAGCTTGCGTTAAGATATCATTCCGACCCTTAGCTTCGATTTCACCAGTACTAACTTTCTCTTTTAGTTCATTCTATGAAACAAACCAATGACGAAGTTAGTAACAAAAATAAATGTTATTGTTTTTTCTTACCATAATTGACATACTTACTATTTTCTGCTCAATTTCCTTGTCATATTCTGCGATCAAAGTATTGTTCGTTGTCCGTGCTCTCATCCAAAGTTGGTATCTCTCAACATTGTCAACACCGAGTTCTTTTTTCTATATATAAAAACTAGATTAAATTCTATTGGCGTGATTAAAATTTAACATTGTAAAAGAAGTGATACAAGCTACTTACCAAATCTTGTTCAACGTTGGGCATGCCTCTACGAGATGAACGATGATGAGATAGATTCATCCTGGCTCTGGCGACTTGCGCTTCACTCAAAGCCTACACAATATAATCAAAATTAGAAACAATTTCATAAAATAAACTATCAACAAAGATTACTAAGTGGAATTGTACTAGAAATTTAGGGGTAAGACGAGTTAGAACAAAGTCATTCCAGTCTTCATTGTTAAGTTCTAGATACTTCTCTGGAGTAGCACAAAGTTCTTCTATCTTACCACTTTTAGCAATCGGGAGGATAATCGTCTGGGTCACGAGCTTCTTGAAACTTTTCATCATTTTCCCCGCATCTGATAGTAGTTTAGGCTTATACGTTTTTGGAAGCTCGAAAGCATCCTAAAATCACAAAAAGAATTGATTAGTACCCATTAACAGTGTTGAATTAAATGTGTTGAAATATATATTGAAAAAAAATTTAAGTCTTACATATGTGTCTTTCCATATTTTCTCCTTGAGTTTCGAATCTACATGTCTCCAATCATCATAAGTTAGAGGGACTGTAGATCTTGCTTTAACCCCAATCCATGATTGCATATCTGCATATGCTGTTCCTATAGGTTCTCCTTTCTCATTCCACTCTAGTTTTGTCTTGCGTCCTTGAGCTTTCAGATTGTTGATGTCATTCTTTTTTTTCCTGCCTCGTCCTTTTGGCTTATTTGCATCCTTTTGCTTTGTCATCTGCAAGAGATACACAAATTAAATCGTTTAGTAGCAAAGATCATACTGAAAACATCATACTTACTCACTAAACATCATTTGTATTAACACATTATTAGTAAACTAAACATCATACTTACTCACTAAACATCATTTGTATTAACACATTATTAGTAAACTAAACATCATACCTACTCACTAAACATCATTTGTATTAACACATTATGAGTAAACTAAACATCATACCTACTCGTTTAACATGTTTTCTTTTCTTTTTTAATGATGCACAATCAACCCATATCCCTTCACTAACATTGCTTCTAATGTATTTATCATCATCATCTTCATATGTATCATTGAGTTCATCGACTTGTTCGTGTATCCGTTGATGATCAACAAAACTATCATGACATAAATCAACATTTTCTTCTTCATTTTCGTTATCTAAATGTTATCGCTCTGGTGTCCGTAAAACAACTGACCATTTAGAATCAATGGGATCAGTTATGTAAATTACTTGTTTCGCTTGGATAGCCATGATAAAAGGATCGTTCTTGCTACCTCTTTTGCTTAAATCAACCAAAGTGAAACCAAGTTCGTCTGTTCTAACTCCGCATTTATTCTCCACCCAAGATCATTTAAGAAGTGGAATTCGAAGCAATCCATAATCAAGCTCCCAAATTTCATCAACAACCCCGAAATATGTCATAGTGGATTGCACCGGGTTTCTGTCCTTTGTTGATGCAAAATGCATTGCTTCTGCAACAATACTTACTCCACTATTTTGAACGGTTCGAGCATCATCTCTTTCCTTTGTATGAAATCTTTTCCCCCCCACAATGTAAGCATGATGCTTTATTACTTGAGTATCTGGTCCAAACGATATGTATTCTAACTCTTTCGACACACCATGATCAATAGCTAGAATGGTATTCTTTAACCATCCAATAAATGTTTTACGATGCTCCTCTAGTACCCATCTCTGTTTATTCTTGACCTTAGTTGGAATCATTGATTGTAATAATTCCAAGTGATCACTGAAACGATATAGTATAAGTCATATCAAATTTCATTTGAAGTAGAAGAATATAAAGTATAAAGTTGAATAGAAAATACATAACTTACGTTATATATGGTTGGACTTCAGGGTTATTCTCAAGCACAAGCAAATGAGCTTGATCCAATTCCGATCTAGATATAGTCACCATTGATCCTTTCCCTCGTAATCCTCTATCAACCCATTTTGAATGATTTCGTGGCTTTCTAAGTCCGATTGCATCAACTCCTGCTATGTACTCCGTACAAAATTCCACTGCCTCCTCTGATATATAACACTCAACCATACAAGCTTCAGGTCGATTGTGATTACGCATGTAACCTTTCAATACCTTCATATTTCCTTCAAATGGATACATCCATCTCGCCCAAACTGGCCCACACAACTTCGCTTCTCTTACTAGATGGACCATCAAATGTATCATGATGTCAAAGAATGATGGAGGGAAATATTTTTCAAGATTGCATAGAGTTTTAACTATGTCATCATGCAATGAATTCAATTTCTTCATTTCTAATTCTTTCCCACACAATTGATTAAAGAATATGAAAACCTTTGTCAAAGTTTGTCGAACTTTTTTAGGTAAGACTGATCGAATGGCAATTGGAAGTAATTGTTGCATTAACGTGTGACAATCATGCGATTTCATACCCATTAACTTTAATTCTTCCATACACACTAAGTTTCGAACGTTAGATGAATACCCATCAGGCACTTTCATCTTTGAAAATGAGTTGCATACGGCTTGTTTCTCTTCTTTAGACAATGTGAAAGCTTTAGGAGGTAAATATGTACGTTTGCCTTTATCCACAGGTGCCAAACTGTGTCTTATACCCAACTCAACAAGGTCTAAACGACTATACAAACCATCTTTACTTTTACCAGGGATGTCAAGTAACGTACCGCCAATGCTTTCACACACATTCTTTTCTATGTGCATGACATCTAAACCAAACAATGTCTAACAAGTAAATCTTTCTAGTATGGAAGACAGAAGAAAATCGATTTTCTTTGAAAACATCCATTTGGGTTTCTCTTTTTCTTGCCCTTCCATACTTGAAATCTATTTTCTCAACTTCTTCAAGAATTTGTCGCCCTGAAAGTGGCAAAGGTGCAACTTCTCGTTCTACAGTACCGTCAAATGCTTGTTTTTTATTTCTGTCAGGGTGACTTATTGGCAAATATCGTCTATGGCCCATGTAACACATTTTGCGTCCATTTGACAACCGACGAGCTCGTGTATTGGTACAACAAATAGGACTACCTTCATAGCCTTTTGTGCTCAACCCTGATAGATTACTATACGCAGGGAAATCACTAACAGTCCACAACAGCACAACCTTCAACTTAAAAACTTGTTTCTTAAAACCATCGTATCCATCAGCACCATCTTCGTACAACTATTTCAAGTCATCAACTAACGGTGCCAAATAAACATCGATATCATGTCCCGACTGTTTAGGCCCTGAAATCATTAGCGATAACATCGTAAATTTCCTTTTCATCACCAACCAAGGAGGAAGGTTGTACATAACAAGGAACACAGGCCATGAACTATGTCGGCTGCTAAGAGATCTATGTGGATTTACTCCATCGGCTGATAGACCAAGCCGTAGATGTCTTGGTTCAGCTGCGAAGTTTGGATTCAAATAATTTACTTTTTTCCAAGCCTGTGAATCAGCAGGATGTCGGAGTTTACCATCTTTCACTCGCCTTTTCTCGTGCCATAATAAGTTTTCAGAAGTTTTTGCACTTCGATAGAACCGCTTGAGTCGCGGAATTAAAGGCAAGTACCACGAGACTTTCTCTGGAATAAGTTTTTGGATCTCCTTACGCTTGTTGGGCTTGTACCGTGGCAAACCACATTCCGAACAAGTGTCCACGTGGGCATGCTCTTTACGATACAAAATGCAATCATTTGGACATGCATGAATCTTCTCATACTTCAACCCTATCGAACTTAAAGTTTTCTTCACCTCATATGTCGACTCTGGAAAGCAATTTTCCATCGGCAGGATCTCTTTAAAAGCAGATAGAAATTGACTAAAACACTTATCACTTACTCCATTCTCCGCCTTTATGTTATAAAATTTCACCATAGTTGATAGTCGGCGTTTTTCACAACCACTAAATAACGACTTATCTGCATCTCTAACCATGCTATCAAAATTTTCAGGATAATGAATAAACTCTTCTTGAGCATCATCAAGCAATTCTGTAGGATGATCATCACAATCATTACTTTCAAAATGATCACCCCTCGCCTACCTAACGGATATGGGTCTCCCTTCATCGATTCCCCATGCCAATACCATTTAGTATAACTTTTATCGATTCCACGACAAAATACATGATTCTTTAACATGCTAATATTTCCTTTTGATATAATACCACAATCGATACATGGACAACGAATTTTTTCAGGATCACTACAATTCTTTAGGGTAAACTCTAAAAAGTTATTAAATCCTTCTACGAATTGTGGGGTTTCTCTCTTCTCTTCCATCAATGACTTATCCATTTTAAAAATAAAAATAAAATTCCTAACAAACAAGATTGAAATAAAAAACTTACAAGTTGCTAGAAAAATCCTAAGCACACTTAGTAATTAAATATTAAAACACATGTTCATTTAAGAATCCTAAAAAAAAATTGGCCATAGTTTCCCCTATTTCTACAACATTTCTCAATTTAATAACTATCTAACAAGTAAATCAGATAGCAAGAAAAATTAATCAAAATAGCATTAATAATTGTCACCCATCCGACCGCAGTACATTTATATCGCAGAATCTACTTCACTATAGATGAATATCTAACATATTCAAACTCCTCTACTAGCTTTAGAATTAGTAAAATAAGGAGTGTAAATATCAGCGAACAGAAACCTTGTCTTAGCTCCTCGAAAGCTTTTCAGAAACTTCACCTTTCTCTCATCATCTGTTGTAATTAAATTAAATTAAATTAATCTACTAATAAATATATATAATAAGCTAATTGTAATTTTATTAATTTTATTTTATTAGTTTCTCCTGCATCACATTCAAAATGACTTTTTCAAGGACTATTAGTTACTAACTATTACATAAACCAATGTTAGCTAAGTAAATAAATTGTTGTTAACAATGAGTGCCATAAGAAAAATAAATTATTTCTAAGACCTATATTACTACTTTTTGGTATGGTAATCATGTTAAATTTGACTCTGTTTCTATAAACTCTCCTGCTCTAAGTCCCAATACTGA
Source organism: Cannabis sativa (assembly GCF_029168945.1). Lineage (NCBI taxonomy): Eukaryota > Viridiplantae > Streptophyta > Magnoliopsida > Rosales > Cannabaceae > Cannabis > Cannabis sativa. The sequence continues at coordinate 37,725,238 of NC_083606.1, read as the reverse complement.
TGGCATTCACATTGAAGACTCTAAAAATGTTTCAGTCCACCACTCTGTCATCAAAGCTGGTATATTTTTATACCTAGATTTCTATCTAAAGTTTGGGCTTATTATCTTCAGAAAATCACGGGTTCAATCTATCCATATCATTATCACCTCTCTGTTTTTTTTTTTTGTCGTCATCATAACCAAAATCAATTTATGAAGTATTAGTTATTTATGTCTCTATGAAAATCCATGACCTTAAATAATTAGTCAATATATATTGCAATCCATAAGAGATGGGCCCGTAACATTAATTATACCTTAATTTCAACTAACACAAGGTTATCTCTTTTTCTTTTTTTTTTTTATTTATCTTTTTTTTTATTTATCTTTTTTTTTATTCAACTATATCATTTTATTACATACATCTCTCTTTATGTCTCTCACCTACAACAAAAACAAAAGGAATTTTAAAGTTGCAAAAGATTTCATTCCTAACCTTCAAATATAGTAAATACTTGCACTTATAGCACAAGTAAAGATGCTTGGATTGATTTCTTGCATCTTCTAATTAATCCAATTGATTAACCCAGGAAGCTGAAACTTATATAAACCAATGTCCAACCACAAAAGCACCTGTTGGATACATTGCAAGCTAAAATGATAGCAATGAACCCAAACTGAAACAATCTATTTGGGGTTCGCAATCTATTCTTTAGAGAATCAAAACTTAAATTTATGCTTTGGAACCCCAAGACAATCCCAAATAATAGACTACTGCCAACGATCACTACACTCTTCTTTGATAATCCCCAGCAAGCAATATTATAATTTGGCCACTGAAAATTAGAAACTGAATAACAATTTCTTAGCTCATTTTTTATCTGAACTACTCAGGCTCAATATCAACTGCTTGTGGTGGGAGCTGGGCATTATAGCTCCATTAATCTTTTAACTAGATCATACTGGCTGACACAAGATGCATTGTATGATCCACAAAGATCACAAATACCATTGCATTTAATAAAACTGAATTAATATAGAAAGAAATAAAACGAAAGAGAAAACCTGGGAATAAAGACCAAACGGGAGGCGTTATCAGCTTCTACGGCGCCGCCAATGTCGGTTTGGGCTGGGGTTAATTTCTGGGTTTGGGCGAGGATTTAGACGAGAGGGTTTGGGCGAGAGGGTTTGGGCGAGAGGGTTTCCGTGAGGGTTTGGGCGAGGGTTTCTGAGGGACTTGGGGGTTGTACGTCTGATATGTCGATCGAGCTTGTACGTTTGGGATTTTAGGGATGACTTTTTATCTCGGTTATTTAGTTAAAACCGGGATAAAAGGGTTTCACACTAAACCCTTTTATCCCGGTTTTTAACTAATAACCGGGATAAAAGGGTTTCACACTAAACCCTTTTATCCCGGTTTTTAACTAATAACCGGGATAAAAGGTTTCCCTAAAAAATTTATCCCCTGTTTGGCAAACTCATAAAAATCGAATCTTGAAATTATTTTTTTGCCTTTAATATTTTTTTTTAACTTTCTACCAAACAGAACCCTTGTCTAAAAAAATATTTGCTGCATATTTGAGGCGCCAAATCTAAAAGTGGGATAAAAAATGTCAATATATCTTTTATCCCATTTTTTAGTTTTGTTAACTGAAAAAGTGGGATAAAAGGTCCCCTTTCATGTAGTGTGTGTCATTATTTCTGCAGCTGTGACAGCGTTAGCAAACCTTATTTTCAAGGTGTCAACCATGCTGGAAAGCATGAAGTATCGAGCTTTGTTGTTAGCATTCTACCAATGCTCAAACTTCTCTTTAACAGCTTTGGTTGCATTGTCACCCGACTGTTCAGGAGACGGCTCAGTCAACACAAACAGGGCACTTTCACCTATGAGAGAAATATTAATGTTGTCTTTCCATTTAGGGAAGTTAGATCCATTTAGCTTATTTTCAGTCAACAGTGATAACATGGGATTTGACATGGCAATTCAGGATACTACAAAATAATAAATAGAAATCAATTATGGTTTAACACAAAATCTTATTCAGAAATTATTAGCACATAGCAAGTAGGAATGACAAGAAAAAATACTAAAAACATACAATCCTTAATAATTTCCAAGGTTTTCAACAAACTGATATCAGCGTCCCGTTTAGACGAGAGTCAAAGCTATCATCCATTGAATAGAGTTGTCAGCTCATCTAAAATAATAAACATTCTAGCAACCTTTTATTCGATAGAAAAGAGAATCTGACGTTGTCCCGTTTAAGCGAGAGTCAAGGTCAGTCCTATTTCATGAGCTCCCACCATTGTTTCATACTTTTGTAAGTCAAATAGAGTCGCCACCATTAGGGTGATCAATATTAATATCAAAAAAAAAAAATACTAAAAGCAAAAATATTACCTATCTAGATTTTCTTTAACTAATTAATTCAATTTCTAATAATATATTTTAGTTCATTTATTTTAAATAAATCATTAATTGAAAAAATCATTGATTTTAGTTGGTTCAAAATTAATTAAAATAATTAATCTACAACTTTAATTTATTTTTCAAGATAAATTCAAAATCATCTTGCATATTCAAATGCAATTTCAAAAATATTGATTAATAAAATAAATAAAATATATTTTGAAACTTCTTCAAATTTAAGTTGTTATAAAAATTTCCAACTTAAAATAATTTTTTATTTAATTAAATGTCATGAAAATAACAATATTTAAGTATCATGATGAAAATCAACTTAGATATTTAATTTTCAATTTAATTAAATGTATTAAATTCAAGAAATAAATAATTAAGTATAGAGAAGGCTTAATTATTAATTTCTAGTTTAATACTAGGAAAAAATATTCATAACTTGAATTGTACAAAAATTAATTATTAAACAATTAATTTCACAATCTATGATATTTTCCTATTTTAATATTAGAAATAATAATTAGTATAGAAATAACTATCTAGAAAATATCTTTATTTAACTAAGTATTTTTCAAGATTTGGAAAATATCTAATTTAAGTTCTTATAGAAAGAATCTAAAATAAGCAACTTAAAATTTTCCAAATAAAATTTAATTAAATATCAAAATTAAGTGGTAACTACCTAATTTACTTCTATTTAGCTAGGCTCGAAGGGAATCATCACTTGACTTCTATACACAAGTAGAAGCTATAGATTCCATATTTATGTTCAGCGCTCCCACTCAGTCATACTATCATGTTCCCAAAATATACGTATCACCCTGACCCAAAAGTAGGTTTAACTAATAAATCAAAGAACATGAATAACACTCCTGAGATTGAGCCTAAGCATATCAGGATTTAGATTCTTTTAATTTAAGATCAACTAGTGATATTGACTTGGAAAGATACAACGATAAGTTTATAATATCTTGACTAAGTTCAATATCGGTCCAGTCCAATGTATACTCCATACATTCGAAACTAGTATACTTTACCAATGTCCTGGAAAGAACTTAACACTTACTCCAAGTGTAAGTATACTTCATCGCTGATTATCACATCAGTGTAAATCCAAAACACTGATGAAAGAGGGACTAAGTCTTTTGAATCATATAATCACAATCACATTCCACTGTGTTGACAATACTGTAATTTTGAATAAATATATGTTCTAGGCTTAACTTATTTTGTGCATATATATATAAACCATAAACATGAAAAATATATGTTAACATAAATCACTTCAAATGTCTTAAACTGATAACTAATCATATTGTAATGGGTTTTATTTAGGGCACAAAACCCAACATAAATATTACGGTTAATTTATCATATCTTATTCAAAGTTCAATATCGGTCCCTTCTGATGCATACTCTATGCAGCCAACCCAAGCTTCACTTTAACTAATGCCTTGGAAAGAACATAGCACTTATCCAAGGTGCAAGTAAACTATGTTGTAGATTATCATATCAGTTAAACACTGCGTACTGACAAATCTAGGAATATATATTTAATCACATAATCTCGATTATTTTCCACTGTGCTTACGACCCAATAAACAAGAATATAAATGTGATAAGGATTTGGATGAATTTATAAATCAAATAAACAAATAAATGATAACATGAACTAAATGACACAATCAGTGATGAAAATACTTCTGTTTCTTTATTTATATTTAAATAATAGAGATTACATTGAAATGGAGTCTTATTTAGGGCATAAAAACCAACAGCTCACACTAAGCAGGGTGCTATATTACCCTTGCTTCCGTACTTCAAGACTATTGCAGATTACTACCACCTCTGCTCGACCCAGTTCACTCCTAAGGGCATCAAGTACCTCTCTGCCTTGTTCGTCATCTATGCCTCACAAGGATGGGGTGAGACATCTACGCATGATACCAACTGGCTCTTTGATTTGAAAGCGAGTCCTAACAAGAGTAGGTTGGGATATTTCTACTTTTCCTAGATTGAGGAGAAGTGGTTGATAGGCACTCTACACTCCGAGGTTAGCAAGATAGGGAACTTTGTGGAGGAGTACTACTTTGCCTAGGGAATGGACACTGTCCACACTCAGTTCCAGGAGATACTGTCGTACTGCCGCCCTCCCTTCACATTGGGGCTCAAGAAGAGGGCACAAAGAATTCTTGAACTGCCAGAAGCTGCTCGAAACATCTTTCTTCTGGCCACCGAGGCCAATTTTGTCAAGTACAAACTCTTCCCAATATACTTTGTGTCGAGGGCCATGAAGAAGATGAAAAGGCAAAGTTTGACTAGGACAAAGTAACCAAGCAGGAGAGACCAAGCAAAAGGCGGAAGAAGGTTCCTCCGAATGACCAAGCACAAGTTGAGCGTGCTATCAGGATTTGGGAACCTGATAGACCTTTCTGGCCATCCACCCCAGTGGAAGGAAAAGGAAAGGTCGTCCTGACAAAGAAAGAATAAGAAGACTCTTTAGACGATGAGGCTCCTTCCTTTTTTGTTCGGGAGAATGCTCTTGCTCATGTGCAGGGTATTTTAACTTGTAGTTTTTTGTTCCATGACATGTTTTACATTATATTTTCCCTTAACTTTCTTGTCTTATTTATATGCAGCCATGTCTCAAAAGGTGCTCCAAGCTCTTAAAAAGAGTACTAGTGACAGTTTGGCCCAGACTCCCCCGCCAAACGATCCAGAGGCGACAAGGTTCCGTCCAAGGAGAAGGGCCTGGCCGAGACAGTGATCGACCTCTCCAAGGAGGTGGTTCCTATTGTGGACCCTCTAGCCCAAAAGGTATCTAAGTCAAAGAGTTCTAAAAGGGGGAGCTCAAATGGATCCGGTCTAACCAAGGCATCCTCTACTGCCGTGGTGATGAGCTCGAAAGCCAAGAAAGTCAAGGACATGCTCCAGTAATACCTTGATCGGTCACTTCCTGAGGTGAGCGATCAATTGTCTGAGGCGAAAAATGAGTTGTCCATGGAGCTGGTGATTGGTGGAGTCCTGAAGGAGGTAGCTCGCGTAAGTATTTTCTTGTTTGTTTTTCTCTTGTCTTTTTACCAACTCAAGCTTTAACCTTTTTCCTGTGCACGTCAATCTGAAGATGGCCTACGCCTACTCATGAGCCAAATCCACGGTCGTGAAGAACCTTGCCACAACCAATAATTTGCAGAGGGAGGTGGATGCGCCCAACAAGAAGGTCCAGGACGTGAGAAATGAGTTGGGAGACGTGAACAAGAAGGTTCTTGCTGCCAATAGCTAGGTTAAGGATGTAAAGACCGCCTAGCTTTAATTTGGATGTTAGCAGATAATTATGTTTTAATATGAAAATTGTTTAATAACTTTGAATTATTAATTTACGATGATTTATTTAAATTCAGAATGCATTTTATATGTTATATATAGAATTTCATAATTTTGCATGTTTTGTGCCCCACAACATTAGAACGCGGTGTTTGGCTATTAGAATCACATCTCAGTATTTTTAGTATAGCGGGGCAGTATAGTTAGACATTGGGAATGTTAGGAATAGTAAAGATTTTGGAATTCACCAAAATATGCGTAAGTGACCTTTTTATGACTTAGTGTGGGAAGGGCAAAATGGGCATTTTGCCTGAATGACTTCCGTTCTTTAGTGAACTCATTCTCCGGTTGATTTTTTTTATTAGTTATAGTGGCTGAGTTTAATTTTAATTAAACAAACTTTTTATTTTCATTTTAAAAAGATAAGAATTTGAAAAAAAAAAAGGAAGCACTTTCTCACTCTCAAACTCCCTCTCTTTCGAACCCACCTAGAACCAGCTAGGGTTCTGAATTTTGTTCTTTAAATCTTGTGATTTCTAGCAGCTTTAAGTGAATCTAGGTGAAGGTAAGGTCCTAGCAACTATCCCTTTTGTTTTCTTAAGTTTCAAGTTAAGAATTTTGCATGAATTTGGGTCTTTCAGTATTGTAGCTACTGTTAGTGATTGATATTGTTTTCTGAAATTCATTCATGAATAGAAATGTTGAATTAAGCATGTTTTGTTGATTGAGCAAGCTTTGAATTTTAGAACTGAAGCTTGGCTCTCTAACGGTGAAATTTGATTCTGAGCTTGGGTAGTTGTTTTATTGCTTGGAATATGTTTACTGGGGTGTAATATGCAGTTCTGGAAGGTTTGGTAAAGTTTTGAGTCAATTTGGTTAGATTTGGAATTGTCATGGGTTTTCTAGGGTAAACTGGGTAGCCAATTTTATAGGGCCTGTAAAACTGGCTACTCGAATTTGCTGTTGGGTTCCCTAAAAAATTTATGTTGTCGATTCGTGTTATTTTTAGGGCTTTGGTTGGTTAATTCCCTATTAGTTTAGGGTATTTCCATGTTAAGTTGAAGTAGATAGGTTTTTAGTTTAAGAACCTAAGTCCCCGGTTGCGATTTAGCGTATCACTTATCCTTATTGTTATCGATGTGATTTAGGAGCCTGTAATTCACCGAGCAGTTGTTCCACTCAGGTTGGCCGACACACCAGAATTCGTAATTGAGGTAAGATTAGTATAATGTCATGCATATGTTATTACATGTTTAGCATACATGTTGTTTATGCCTGTTAGGATACATTGATAGCAGTAATAGTATACGTAGAGTTGTACTGATTACTAATAAAGGTATGTAGGCTGAAATATTGATCGATGCTGTCACATCAATATGGCTAGATTATGAATACCGTATTGAGTATAGGCTGACATTATGGTCGATAGTATTGGGGGACACGGGGATAGGGTTATGATCGGGTGTATGGGCGCAAGGTTATAACTCGGGATATTATTATGTTATGCTTTTCTCACTGAGTCTGTTGACTCATAGTGCGATTTCAATGTGTAGGTAAGGGCAAGGCTAAAGCTAAGGAACCGTGAGAGCGAGCCGATGAGGATTGTACATGTCGGGGCGGTTAGGTCTGGAGCGTACGATCTTTGGGACATCAGTGCTTTTGGTGTATAGTCGCTTGGCGAGAGAACTTTTGTATATGAATAGCGAACTTTTGTAAATGTGTTTTGTAACAGGATCCAGTATTTTATAAATGTATTACTTTATATTTCTAATTAAATAAGAAAATTTTAATTTATCTCATTTTTCGTGAATCTCTTTGATTAGCAACGAGCTGCATAGTATGTTAAAAATTACGCTAACATGCCTAAATTTGTTAGGGTGTTACATTTTAATATTAGAGCCGTCAGGTTGTCTACTGTTGACCGAGGTTTTCGACAACTAATAAAATATTATAAGTTTATAGAGCTGTAAGAAATTTAGAGAAGGATTTTTACGTGGTTGGGGCGTTAATGAGCCTTAGTCCACGAGTCTTTGTTATTTATGGATGTATTTATTACAGAGAATGTATTTATTGCAGGGGTCGATTCGTTTCACGCCCATTGATTGATACAGCGCATTAATGGTGTCAGACGGCTACTCAAACGTTTCCACCGCCTTCATTGCGAGTCAATCTGGTCTGTTGATCTTTGAGAATTCGAATCGTGCGTTTCCCCCACCATTCTATTGGTAGGTGATAGTGCCTGTTCCTCATGCAGTTTTGCCTATAAAAGCCACCACCTTTCCTTCATTTCGGTTACTTCCCATTTCTTGCCAACTTTACTCGAAGTTTCTAGGAATGCAAACTTTTAGATTCTTCACGTAACAGGTCTAGGTTCACCATTTCTGGTGATAGGCACTCTTGTCACGCGTTTGTTACTATTTTTTGCGAAAGACCATACGTTCCTCGTATACTGGTCGTTTAGGGCATAGGAGAGATTACTTTTGATTTTCTGCCCTTTCTTTTTCTCTGGTGCGCAATGTCGTCTTCTGTGAATTTATTGCACCCAACTCTTGTCCAAGGAATCCTTCTAGGGTTTCCTATTTGATAGGTGTCCGGAGGGGGCCTCTTTCCAGCGGTTAGGGGACCCCCATTGCCTTTTTCTTGGTTTAGGGTTTGGTATGGGGCCTAACTGCAGGAATCTTAATTATTTTTACAGAATCGAAACATGTCTGCTTCTGGCTCAAAGTCATCCAAGAAGAGTGGTAAGCGTCTGGCTACCCTCGAAGAGGTCTCGCTGGGTCCCGTTGCCCAGGAGGGGTACAAGTCTCGGGCCACCGGATGGGAGGCGGCAGAGCTTCACTCTACTCTGACTTGTCCCCATCAGTTGGAGAACATCGTGGAGGTAGCTGGAATCAAGCCTTCCACATCCGGGACCTACCACCGGCCACCTCGTTATGCGGAGACGCCCAATCACAACTACGGCGTCTTCGAGGCCTGGAGCCAGACGCACTTGATGGTCGGGGCCATGCTTCCTCTCCAAGACTACTTTGTTAAGTTTTTAGTTTTTGTCAGCCTTGCGCCATACCAACTTATTCCTCAAGCATACCGCCTGCTCTCAGGCTTATTTATTTTTTACTCCGCCCAGGGATGGGGCTCTTCCAGCCCGGCGGAGATATTGTATTTTTATGAACTTGTTTCCGTCCCTAAGAAGGGGAACAAACTTAAGGACAGTTTTTATGGGTTCCAAGCCCACCCTGCCAATGATGGGGTTGTCCCGTATAATAGGCAAACTCATGTCAAGGAGTATCGCCATCGTTTTTTCTTCTTTTTCGGGTTCCGGGCGGTGGAACATCCGAAACTCCTCACGGAGTGGATTAGGATTCCCCCTTACAAGCGGACCGCACCTACTCAGGTCTTTCTTTGGAGAGCCCAGGCCTTCGCCTCTTATGACCGGGCGGACCTCGACGTCGGGGGCCTGGTTACGACGGAGAATTGCAGGAAGGCAAAACTCATCCTACCGCACCAATCCGTGGACGACTCTAACCTTTTCCGCGTTATCTGTCCCAATGTGAGGGTGCTTGCCGCGGAGAAGACGTTCCGGGACGAGATCATCACCACTGCCAAGAAGAAGTACCAAGACTATCTCTACCGGAAGGCTCAGGAGAAAGCCTACTCCAAGGCTCAAGCAGCTTCTGGGAGGCCACTTCGCGTGGGGAGCCCGGTCGAGAGGAGAAGCCAGGCGATCGCTGGGAAGCCCTTTCATATTGGGGACTCGGCGGAGAGAAGGGGTCCCAGGCCAAAGCCTTCGGCTCAGGAGCCGAACACTGGGGCTCCTGGCGCCAGCACTTCCGGCTCCGGTAAGTCTCCTTTAGCAGTTCATTACGTCCCTTTTGTTGGCGAGTATGCCAGTCTTAGGCCTGTAGGGTTCGATGAGCGTCTTTATAGGTTTAGGATGCCCTCGACCCGGTGGGGAGACCATATGAAGGAGTTTTATTTTTCCAACTTAGGAGATTTCCTAGGTCGATCCTAGATGGGTTTTGGTCCTCCGGAGCCCGTCCCCTTAGACCCTTCAGCTTATATTTCATCCAGCTGGTTTCGGCCTTCAGACAGCTATCTCGGAGACGATGCTGCCAGCATTAAGATTCGGAACTTTGCTAGGGCCGAATTAGAGAGTCAGGGTAGGACTAGCTTGTTTGCTATATTTGAGTGTTTGTTGTTTCCCACGGCTGTTCTAACACTTGCCTCATTTCTTTTGTTGTAGCAGGCATTTCCATGGACGCCATTTTGGCCGAACTTGCCGGAGTTCACACTTCAGAAGCCCCCCCTCCCTTTACTTCTTCCCAGATGGCCGCCCCTCTAAAGGCTTCTTCTAGTGCTCCTCCAGACACTATTGACTTAGTGGATGAGGAGGTGCTCCCGGGAGAAGGTCAAGAAAAGCAATGGGGCTTTTCTGAGGAAGGTGAAGAAGGTGAAGGAGGACACCGGGCTCTTCCTGAGGAAGTTGAAGAAAGTGAAGAAGAGCAAGAAGTTTCTCTGATTCGCAAACGCAAGGGCAAAATGGTTGCCCAGGAGGAGCCCAAACGGCAACGGAGAGCTGAAACTCCGGCCCACGGTCTTGATGGCAGGGTCTCTCCCATGGAGGAACACACTGCCCCTCCCAATATTGTGCTGACTTCGGTTCCTTGAGATGAGGCGAGACAGGAGCTCCGGATAGCTAAACACAACTACGCCATGGACGAATACTCCCGGGGGTATGCTGAGGTGGAGGCCCTTAAGAGGATCTTACGAGTTGAGATGCAAAATACTCTCAACAACCCGTAATACCAGAATCTGTGGGATCTAAATTTGGATCCCTTGTCGGACTGGTTCGGTCGTTTCCTCGGGCCCACATTAGCTCCCTTTGTTGCGGAGATGACTGGCGAGTTTGCGTCCCAGCTTATCCGGTGTGCACCTAGGCGGTTCGCTGCTTGTGCATCCTTGAACTCCATCTTCCAAGTCCAGGACCTCAGCCACTCCCTCACTGTGGTAATTATTTTGTAGTTTACTTCTCTCCTTATTATTATTTTTTTTTTGGAGATTCTTACTTATACTTGTATCCTTTCCCAGCTTGCTGCTGAGGCTGGCCGCCTTTCCAAGAACATAATCAACCCTGGCTTCGTCCTGTCCGATTTTGGGGACATGGATGAAGTTAGGAAGATCTTTCAAGATCTTACTGTTGAGAGGCGGCTTTATCAGGAGGCTGCTGAGCGCCGGGAGGCCATTGCCAAGGCCAATGAGGAAGAGGCCAAGCGGAAGCAATGATCCGAGAGGAGGCCCTTCAGAGAGATAGGCCGGAGGCCAGGCACCAAGAGGAGCTGAGGACGGAGGGTGAAGCCACTGCTAAGGCCAGGCGAGAGATTCGGGAAGCCAGGGAAGCCTTGGAGGAAATGGCTGCCAAGGTGACGTCCTTAGAGGAAACTCACCAGGCGAACTTGGAATCCAGGGCCACCCTGGCCGCGGAGCTGAAGGAGCTCAAGGACTTCAAAGACCAAGCCTCAAAGAAGGCAAAAAGAGATGAGCTTCTTTCTCCTGTCTCCTGCAGTCGGTGCGCCAAGTGTTTTGATGACGGCGTCTTCATGGCCTGGTCTACAAATGACCAGAACATCAAGCTTACCTTCTACCCGAAACCTGAGGAGATGATCGCAAAGTTCCGGGAGAAGAAGAAAAAGCTTGATGCCATGGTGGAGGCACGCATCAGACCTCGCCTTCCTCCTCGCATTGATTAGGCCGCTTCGAGTTTGACCCAGTACAACAAGGATTTCACTCTATTTCTCTCTTTTTTTTTTATTTACAGCTAATTTTCTTGTATTTAAGACAATATTTACATAGCTGTTTCTTTCTTTTTTATTTAAAGGGGAGACAATATTTAAGGCCTGTCCCCGGGCCTATTTGTATATATTTTGACCTGCCCTTAGGGCCAGGATTTTTATATTTATATGATCTCTTTTGATGCACATATCTTTCTTTTGGACCTGTCCTTGGGATCAGGATGTTTATACTTATGCTTTTCATTTTTCTTTTTTGTGCATACTCTTTTTTTTTACCTGCCCTTTGGGTCAGGATATTTTACTTAGTTGACCTGCCCTTTGGGTCAGGATATTTTACTTAGTTTGTTTTTTCTTTGTCCATGTGGTATACCTTAGTACCCCCCTGAGTGGCATAGAAACTTTGTTTTTAAGGCACTTAGTTTTATTTATCATGCGGGGGCTGTATACATTTAGACGGTACAAACTCTTTAAACAAAATCTAAGTTACATTTTTGGCTATTGGTAATATTTTCTGAGGCGATCGGCATTCCAGGCTCTTGGCACAATGGTTCCGTCCATCCTTTTTAGCTTGTAAGTGCCTGAACCGATTTCGTCCTCGATTTCATATGGTCCTTCCCAATTGGCCCAAGTACCCCCACTCCGGGTTCTTGGGTGGTTGGGAAGACTCTTCTTAAGACCATATTCCCAATAGTAAACTTTCTGTTTTTAACTTTGGACTTAAAATACTTTGTCACCTTCTTTTGATAAGCTGCCATCCGTATCTGAGACTCGTCCTGGAGTTCTTCAACTTGATCCAGAGCTTCTTGAAGCAAAGCCTGATTCGTGGCTGGATTGTAAGTCGTTCTCCTGTGGGACGGGAATAACGTTTCTACCGGGACCATTGCTTCGCAACCATACGCCATTGAAAAAGGCGAGTGCCCGGTCGTAGAGGTGGCCCAATCGGATCAGGTTTTGGATCTCGTCCTTGAGATTCTTGCATTCATTGTTTCTATGACAAATGTCGTTGTGGTACTCACATCTTTTGCTCGGATCTCTCTGGGACCTATCTTTGTACAACAGGTGCGGTCTCCGGTAGTGCGTATTTTGCTTAGTAGCAAAGTATACACGCTCTTGGGAGTCCATCAGCTTCGTGTATTGGGTGTACTGGGGAGTGTACCCCCTTTTCTGGCGCTTCTCCCCTGTTTGGGTGCTGCCTTTGGAGGATCTTTTACTCCTCGAACCTTGGGAAGGGCCTGCCAGGCTAGCGGTCGGAGCGGAGTGCGAAGGAGCTTGTCTATTCATCCCTGAGAGGTTTCCAAAATGGGATGATGCTGGCGCCAAGGCCTGGCCCTGACTATATCCGAGGGTGGCAGAGAACTGTATGCCGCTGATCGGTGGGGCCGCAGTCGGGGCAGTACTAGAGGGCGATACTCCGGGCATGTACCTTGCTATCCCAGTGGGATAGTATCCTCCATAGGCCACTATTTGGGCCTCTTTGAGGTTGATATATTTTTGGACTCTCTTCTGGAAGTCCTGAAGGCTAGCAGCCCCTTCTTGTTGTAGTTCATTCCAGAAGGGAGTCCCTGTACGGATGCCTGCTTGGAGAAGGGCAAGCTGTTGTCCGTCATCAACTTTCTTAGTTTTTGAGGCCTCCTCTCGAAACCTCTTTATATAGGTTTTCAAGGTCTCGGTGGGCAGCTACTTGATGTTAGTCAAGGCATTGACCTCCAGGTTGACCTTTCTTGCGGCGACAAACTGTCTCTGAAAATTGGTATGTAACTTGTTCCAACAGCCCACAGATCCTGGTTCCAACTTCTTGAACCATTCCTCTGCGGACCCACTTAGAGTTAGTGGGAAGCACAGACATTTGGCGTCGTTGCTGACTCTCATGACCGTCATGACACGGTTGAACCGCGACAAGTGGTCGCTTGGATCAGAGTTCCCGGTATAAGCTGCCATTTCGGGCATCTTAAAGTTCTTAGGGAGCTCCGCCTCCAGGATGTGCTTAGCACATCGCTCCCGGTCCTCGCAATCTGAGTCGGAGTCATCCCCTTTTTGCCTTCAGGAGACTGGGGCAATGTCTTTTCGAAGTATGGCGAGTTCTGCCATAATTCCTTCATTCAACGTTCCCGTGGAGACCACGGGTCCGTATCTTTATTGGTCAAGGTGATCCTGGAGGTCACCTTGGTTCCCATTCATTTGATTTCTCAGATCAACGGGAGGACATCTCTGTCCTCTTCTTCCTCTACCTCCGGGCTCTTGGTGAACGGAAACGCTTTTTCTGTCCTCTCGATCCTGAGGGCCACGACTCCCTTTTCGGAGCTTGCCCCTCTGCGGACCTTTCCCTTTAGGGAAATTTGAACGGACCTTTTGCGAATCATGGGCCTTTTTCTTTCGTCCTGGAGTAGAGGTAGGGTTTTTTGTTTGGTTCCCTTCAGTAGGATACCTTATGGGGCTAGGCTCCCTAGACTTCTGTTGTTGGGTACTGGGCGAGGATTCCTCTGGTTCCTTGCCAAGTCCAGTGGCCACTGCCTTGGGATGCACGTGAATGCCAGCCGCCTCCATGGCCTTTTGCATGGCCAGGATCACTTCTTGATTTTTTGGTTTTGTGCTTTCTGAGCTTCGATCTCAGCTTCGTGATCGATAGCTTTTTGTCTAAGAAGCACCAACTCTGAGTAGCTACCTTCGTCGTAGGCATACTCATCGAGGTTTCCCTCGTAGTCATCATCGGGAATTCCTTCTTCTTCCTCAGAACCCTCAGCTGCTCTTGAGGCTACATCTTCCTCATTTGGATCTTAAGCATCTTCTAGTGGGCGAGTCTGACGAGTACTTCTAGTGTCCACCATTTTTGTGAAGTCAAGTGTTCGTTTGCAGTAGCTTTCGTCAGCTCTCAATGAAAGCACCAAAATTTTGACTGAGATTTTCGGCAACTAATAAAATATTATAAGTTTATAGAGCTGTAAGAGATTTAGAGAAGGATTTTTACGTGGTTGGGGCGTTAATGAGCCTTAGTCCACGAGTCTTTGTTATTTATGGATGTATTTATTACAGAGAATGTATTTGGTGAGTGTTTCACTCTTATAAATACAGAGAATGTTCTTGGTGAGTATTTACTCTTCTTGCTCTTATGCAGCCCAAGATTCCCGATCCCATTTAATGAGCTTTGAGGGGGTATTTATAGTGTTTTTGGTGGGGTGATCCCAAGAATTATTGTACAAATGTATCTGTAAGTATCGATAAAGTTGGGCATTCCCAATGAATATACCATGAGTAATGCATGGTCAAATCTCTAGGTGCTGTAGGGCTTTTATGTGGAATGTCCTTATTGTCTTTTGACTGATGTGACTCTTCACAGTGTACCCGTCGTTAGACTTAAATGATCATTACTTTGTAGTTGCAAGTTGGAGGTTGTGCCGTCAGACTTTATTGCGTGTAGCAGTCCCAACACGTTTCCTCCCATGCAGCATTAAATGCGACTTGATTACTCAGGAGAAACCTGACACCCCGCGGAGATTCCTTAGCGTTACTTGAGCTTCCGGGAGCATATAGGGTTCCATATGCCTTCTCCGGGAGCTACGTCCTGGACGCTGCCTTATAGCGTAAAGACTTAGAAAATATTTTGAATCATAAATTGCTTGATCCACGTGTCCTTGTCTGGTTGGTCCACATATATTGGGCAAAATCAGGGGCAACATCTACTAAAGATTGCCACGACATGTACTATCATCATCAGTAGTCAGATCGTTTCACGGTTTAGTAAGCTTTTATTGCTTTAGTAGTTTATTTTAATAGTATGATTTAAGAAAAGCTTGTTAGGAAGCATGTTAGTAGCCTGATAGTAGAATAGGCGCATGTTTTTAATTTTCAAATAAGTGGCAATTAGTAAGTTTTTACTTGATCATGATCTGACCAGACTAGCTCTTGGTTACGCAGGTTGTTCTAATTAGTATGGACGCCAGGCAAAACACCAGGAGCTAGGGCAATTTGGTTGGATCAAGAGGTGGCTAGGGAGCTCATATTCCCCTTAATATCCGTGGCTGAGGTAGAGGTCCTAGAGGCAGGGCACGTGGCCAGGGTGATGCTAACCTGCCATAGGCTGCCCAAGCGGCTCATGCTTCCCAGGATTGGGAAAACAGGTTTGCAGAAATGCAAGCCAGAATTAATGAACAAGATGAAGAGATTCAGCAGTTGAGAGAGTAGGGTGCTCCTGCAATCCCTGCTACAGAAATACCAGTTGCTCGTGCCCCTGTTGTGCAGGCAGAACCTGTAGCTGCACTAAATCGGATGGAACCCCTGTATGAAACGTTCCGTAAGCAGGCACCTCCAATTTTCCTAGGAGGTCCCGATGTCATGAAAGCCAAGCAATGGCTAACAGTAGTTACTAGAATCTTGAATTTTATGGGCGTCACTAGCAATGGTAGTGTAATGACCGTTACTTTTAGACATGGGATGTGATTATTTATATGTTTTATTCTCTATAGACACTATTTTCATGAAAATATGTGTTATGATTATTATTTCACAATTCCGGAGATTTTATTGAATTATATGTGTGATTGCATGTTATCTGTGAATTTTCATATTTTTACATTTTTATGCCCGGTAACAGTGGAAATGGGTCGAATGGAAATTTTAGTCATATGGGCACATATTTGAATCAAGTATTTTACGGGGCAATATTATTGGATATCTTATAATATCAAGGTTTAACGAAATAACAGAATTCGACAATTTTACCCCTAAGGCTACGGGATCACTTTGCGGGGTAATAAGGGCATTTAAGTCTTTTCATCCTTAGAGCTTAGTCACTCTTTTTGTAAGGGATAGGTGGCTGTGGCTGATCCTTTTGAGGATGACCAGCTGCTGAGGAAGCAAACAAAAAGGAAAAGCAAAACATAAAGACAAAGAAAAGTCAAAAAAACAACAAATCACCTTCTCCTTCTCCCTCAACTTCGTAGCTTCTGAACCAGGGCCAAAACTCAGATTTCCACCATTTTCAACCCTCTTTCTAGTTGGAGTTCATCAAGGAGTTCAACTGTAACACCCTAACTAGCATAGGCGTGTTGACGTGATTTTAAACGTACTATGCAGCTCGTTGCTAATCAACGAGGTTAATGAAAATCGTGACTAATTAAAATTTTGTTATTTAATTAAAACTTATATATATTTCATACAAAATATTCGAGATCCCGATTACAAAACACTTTACAAAAGTTTACTAGTTCTTTATAAAATATTTGTCGCCCAGCGACTAACTACAAAAGCACTGATGTCGCGAGGATCGTACAGTCCAGGCGTAACTGCCCCGACATGTACAATCTTCATTGGCTCGTCCTCACGGTTCCTCAGCATTGGCCTTGCCCTTACCTACACATAAACATAGCACTGTGAGTCGACAAACTCAGTAAGAAAAGCATAATATAATAGAACATACTAAATCCTGGGTTATAACCAAGCGCCCATACACCTGACCATAACCCTAATTTAATCAGGGACGTCCATGACAACGTATGATTAACTGCGAATCCAGCCTATACTCGGTACTCTAGTCGTATCGATGTGGTAGCAGATAATCCATACTAACTGATAGCCTAGCATATATCTGTTGGCATCTCGGTGCAACTCTATGTACAGCTCACTGTTGCCATGATATGCTAATCTGGCGGCTATATAAAATTTGCCTAACATATATCTAATATGTTAATCTGATGGCAACTGACATGTACGCTAAACATGTATAAGCATATGCAGAACATTATACTAATCTTACCTCGATTCTCAATTCAGGTGTGTCGGTCAACCTGAGTGGAACAATCTGCTCGGCGAATTACAGGCTCCTAAATCATAATAATCACAACACTGATAAGTGACACGCTAAATAACTTCCCGGGGACTTAAACTCGAAACTAAAAATTTCCCTATCAATAAAAAACATGGCAATACCCTAAACAACACAAAAATGGGAAGAACTAGGGTTCCCAAATTTTCCCCAACTTGTAGACCGGTTCCTCAACCGGAATTCAGGTTCTGGGAGGAAATCCTGGAAGCCAACTTGAATTCTGGTTCCTCCAGGCCTCTTTGAACCGGAATTCCGGTTCAGTGCAGGAAACACCAAAATTTTCATAACTCAACCAATTAAACCCCAATCCTCCCCAAACTTTCCAGACCTATTCTAAACATCCTAAAGGTCAATATCAAAGCAACAAGACACAACTTCATGCATCATAACAAAAATCACCATTGATGAGTCAAGCTTGAGTTCAAAAACTCAAAGCTTGCTCATCCCACAAACTAGCTATCAAAACCTGCTCAATTCACCATATACAACCATAATATAACTACAGAGAACATACCCAAACTCAAAGAACAACTACAACAGCTAAATCACCATTTCACCCACAAAACTAAAGTTTTGAATTTAAAGCTCCATACTTGCTTAAAATCAACTAACATGCCTCAAAACTTGTTCTAATCTACTCAATTAAACATATTCAAGCTTTAGAAAACAACAGTAAACAATAACAACAGCCACAGCCACAAATTCATCAAACATGCAACATTTCATTTTTCTAAAACTTCAAGAAAACAAAGAGAAGCTTGATTAAATATTACCTCAACTTGAATTAATCTAAAATTTGATGAAAACTTGCTGAATTGATGAACAAAACAAACCCTAGCAACCCTATGATTTTTGAGAGAGAGAAAGAGAGCTTGAGAGAGGAAGAAATATGATTTTTCTCAACTTTCTAATTTTTGAATAAATTGAAATAAAGAGTGGATTTCCCAATTAAATGAATTACTTCAGCCAACTAAACAATAATAAAGGATTTAAAACTTAATAAAATAAATCCATACAAAACAAAGCACACATGGGCAAAATGACCATTTTGCCCCTCCACACCAAAATAACATAAAAGGGGTACAAAGGGTATTTTGGGAAATTTTAAATTCCCGACATTCCCAATGCCTAAATAAACTGCCCCGCTATACTCAAATACTAAATTGTGATTCTACTGAGCCATACACCGCGTTCCATGTTGTCGGGCACCGAAAATGCAAAATTATGAAATTTCACTATATGACATAAAAATGCATTCTGAATTCAAATAAATCAACATAAATAATTATTTAAATATCAATAAATAATTTATATAATTAAACCCTAAATATCTGCTAATTTCCAAATTAAACTAAGTGGTCTTTACAACTATCCTCCTCTTAAAAGGATTTCGTCCCCGAAATCTAACCTGAACAACTCTGGGTATTGAGCTCTCATGTCTGATTCTAGCTCCTAGGTGGCTTCTTCTACCTTGCTCTTTCTCCAGAGTACCTTGACCAATGCTATGGCCTTATTTCGAAGGACTTTATCCTTTCTATCAAGGATTTGAACTGGCTGTTCTTCATATGTCATGTTTGGCTGTAGCTCAAGGTTCTCATAACTAAGTATATGAGTAGGGTCTGAAACATATTTTCTCAACATAGATACATGGAATACGTTGTGAACTGCTGAAAGAGCTAGAGGCAAAGCTAACCCATATGCCACTTGACCAACCTTCTCGAGAATCCCGAAAGGTCCCGTAAACCTAGGGCATAATTTGCCTCTTTTCCCGAAACATTTGATCCCCTTCATTGGAGATACTCGCAAAAACACATGATCCCCTACTTGGAATTCAACATCTCTGCGTTTTGGATCTGCATAACTCTTCTGTCTACTCTGAGAGGCAAGCATTCTAGCTTTAATTTTCTCAATTGCCTCAATGGTCCACTGCACTGATTCTGGACCTAGGTATTTCTTTTCCCCTGTCTCATCCCAATGAATGGGAGACCTACACTTCCTACTGTATAACAACTCATAGGGAGCCATCCCTATCGTACTCTGATAACTGTTGTTGTATGAAATTTCTATCAACGGTAAATATTTACTCCAAGAGCCTTCAAAATCCATAACACAGGCTCGCAACATATCCTCCAATATCTGAATCGTCCTTTCAGACTGCCCATCTGTTTGAGGATGGAATGCTGTACTGAATTTTAATTTTGTACCCATTGCTCGTTGTAAACTCTGCCAAAACTTGGAGGTGAACTTCGGATCTCTATCCGAGACTATAGATTTTGGTACCCCGTGAAGCATTACTATCTCCTTAACATACAATACTGCTAACTGATCCACTGAATAGTTTGTTTTAATTGGCAGAAAATGACCAGACTTTGTGAATCTATCTAATACAACCCATATAGAATCAGACAAACCTGTGGTTCTAGGTAACCCTACCACAAAATCCATCGTAATGTCCTCCCACTTCAATTCAGGTAAGGTTAAAGGCTGCAACAACCCTGTTGGTCTCTGATTTTCAGCCTTAATCTGCTGACAGGTTAGGCATCTCGATACGAATTCTACCAAATTCTTCTTCATACCGCTCCACCAGATGTAAGGTTTAAGATCTTGATACATCTTGGTTGTGCCGGGATGTAAGGAATAAGGAGTAGTATGAGCCTCTTCAAAGATTTCATTCCTGAGTTCCACACTATTTGGAACACAAACCCTAGTTTTAAACAATAGCATCCCGTTGTTTGGCACTGAAAAGTCCTTGGCTTGACCAGCTGAAACCTCTTCTCTAATTTTTACTAATTCTGGATCAGTCATCTGAGCAACTTTAATTCTTTCTAACAGATCAGATTGAAGCGTCAAGTTGTGAAGATTGCCTACCACAAACTCAATGCTAGATCTGACCATGTCCTCTGCTAACTGGGGTGAGATCTGAATCATGCTAGCTACCTGCCCGTGACCCTTTCTGCTCAAGGCATCGACCACTACATTGGACTTCCCGGGGTGATAAAGAATCTCGCAATCGTAATCCTTTACTAACTCCAACCAACGCCTTTGTCTCATATTCAAATCTTTCTGAGTAAAGACATATTTGAGACTTTTATGGTCAGCATAAATTTGACACCTTTCTCCATAAAGGTAATGCCGCCAGATTTTCAAAGCAAATACAACTGCGGCCAATTCTAAGTCATGGGTCAGGTATCGCTGTTCATAATCCTTTAACTGACGGGAGGCATAAGCCATAACCCATTCGGCTTGCATCAGTACACACCCAAGACCCTGTCTAGATGCATCGCAATACACCACGAACTTTTCCTTGTCAGAAGGCAAAGCTAGCACTAGAGCTGTAATCAATCTCTGTTTCAGCTCCTAAAAACTAGCTTTGCATTTATCAGACCACACAAACCGCTGATTCTTTTTCGTAAGCTCGCTTGTGGGTGTTGAGGTTTTAGAAAATCCTTCCACAAACCGACGATAATAACCTGCTAGACCCAAGAAGCTTCTAATTTCTGTCACTATTTTCGGTCTTGGCCAATCCCTGACGGATTCTATCTTTCCTGGATCCACCTTGATTCCATCCTTGCTGACAATATGCCCTAGGAAGGACACCTGAGATAGCCAAAATTCACATTTCTTGAATTTGGCATAAAGCTTGTGTTCCTGAAGCCGTTGCAGAACCATTCGAAGATCTAACTCATGCTCCTCTTCTGATTTAGAGTACACAAGGATGTCGTCGATAAACACAATTACACAGATATCGAGGAAATCCTTGAATACTCTATTCATCAGGTCCATAAATGATGCAGGAGCATTGGTTAGTCCAAACGACATAACCAAGAATTCATAATGTCCATACCTACTACGAAAGGTTGTCTTCGGAATGTCCTCCTCTCGGATTCTCAACTGACGATAGCCTGATCAGTGATCAATCTTTGAGAAGACCGTCTTCCCCTGAAGTTGATCGAAAAGATCATCGATCCTAGGTAATATATATTTATTCTTAACTGTTAGCTTGTTTAACTCCCGATAGTCGATACACATTTTCATAGACCCATCCTTCTTCTTGACAAATAATACCGGAGCTCCCCAAGGTTACACACTAGGCTGGATAAACCCTATGTCAAGTAACCCTTGAAGCTGAATTTTCAATTCTTTAAGCTCATCTGGAGCCATTCTATAAAGAGCCTTGCAAACCGGTTCTACTCCAAGTGCTAAATCAATAAAAAAATCAATTTCCCCCTGAGGTGGTAAACCTGGAAGTTCTTCAGGAAAAACATCTAGAAATTCCCGAACCACCTTGATATCCTCTGGCCGACTAGTGTCTGGTCGAGTGGTGTCCACTACCACAGCCACAAACCCTAGACCACCGTCACACAATAAATCTCTAGCTGACAGGGCCGAAATCACTGGGATCCGAGATCCCTGAACCGAACCGACAAAAACAAACGGTTCCTCACCTTCTGGTTGGAAGATTACCATCTTCCTCTTACAATCAATGCTAGCTGAATATTTTGATAAGAAATCCATTCCCAGAATAACATCAAAATCTTCTAAGCTCATATCTATTAGGTCAGCACTTAACTCCCTATCGTCAATTCTGATCGGCATAGACCTAATCCACCTTTTGGAGATAACTAACTCTCTGCCAGGTAATAGGGTTCCAAACCCTGATTCATAACTATCATGCGGTCTATCCAATTTACTAAAGATTCTGGCTGCCACATAAGAATGTCTGGCCACTAAATCAAACAATACGAAGTAAAAATAGTTATTAACCGAGAGCTGACCTGTCACCACTGAAGGATTGGCTTCTGCATCAGCCTGTGTAATGGCGAACACCCTAGCTGGAGTGGGTCTCGCCCCAGCCTTTGGTGCTTCTGTTCTAAGTTTAGGGCAATCCCTCTTGTAGTGTCCTGACATGCCACACTGGAAGGACCCCTATCCTCTACA
The DNA here is from genome assembly GCF_029168945.1 of Cannabis sativa. Taxonomy (NCBI): domain Eukaryota; kingdom Viridiplantae; phylum Streptophyta; class Magnoliopsida; order Rosales; family Cannabaceae; genus Cannabis; species Cannabis sativa. The sequence continues at coordinate 37,702,974 of NC_083606.1, read as the reverse complement.
CTCACCCAGATGATGCCTTTTACAACTGGGGCACTCTGGGTAAGTATAACGGGTCTCAGAACTACCCTGACGACTGTTGGGTTTTATGCCCTAAATAAAACTTTGTTTCAATGTAATCCAGATTATTCAATATCAATAAAGTAACAGAAGTAATTTTTTCATTCACTTGTGTATGTTTTGGTTCACTTAATCAATTGCTTGTCTATTTGATTTATAAATTCATCCAAACCCCTTTCACATACTTGAACATGTTTATTGTGTTGTCCACACAGTGCAAAATAAACATGACTATGTTAATAAAGTATTCTTAGATTTATCAGAACACTTGGTTTCACTTATATGACAATCTACAACAGAGTTTACTTACATTTGAAGAAATGTTATGTTCTTTCCAGAACATAGGTTAAAGTAAAGCTCAGGTTGGATGCATGGAGTATGCATTGGAATGGACCGATATTGAACTTTGAATTAGATTTTGAAACTTACCGTAAACATCTATTCAATTCAATATCATAAGTTGATCCTAGATCACATGATCTAAATCCTGATATGGTTAGGCTTAATTTCAAGAGTATTATTCGTGTTCTTTGATTTGTTAGTTAAGCCTAAAACTTTAATCTGGGCAATACATACATTTTGGGAACACGGTAGTGCGATTGAGTGGGAGCGCTAACATAAATATGGAATCTATAGCTTCTATCTGGCGAATAGTAAGCAAAGGGTGATTTCCTTCGAGCTTAACCGAACGAGATAAATGATTGAGTACTCATTTCACTTAGTTGAAATATCATTTATACAGGGTTAAGTGTTTTAAGGATAAAATACATTGTAGGGTGTTACGGTAATTTAAGTCCCTTTACAGTGTAGATCATCCATATAGAGGATCATTGATCACATTAGGATTATAACAATGGATAACTAATAATGTGTCTATATGGTGGAACATATAGAGCATTCTATATACTCAGAGTGCAATTCGGAGTTCTATGTGTGGATTCAACGAAGAATTAATAAGTCAGTGAATTTAAGTGGTAAATTCTAGATCTGCTTATTGGAGGCTCAGATATATAGACTCATGGTCCCCTCACTAGTTGAGATGATATTACTTGTAGGACTCATTTAATTGATTTTAATTAATCAATTAAAAATTCTCAAGATGGACTTGTCAGTTTGAGAATTTAGCACTTATTAAGGGCAAAACAGTAAATAGAGATTTTGAAGGGCATATTTATTAATTAGGAAACTTTAATTAGTTTCATTATTAATAAAATAAATGATAATATATTATTTGATAATTATTTTTAATTATTAAATAATTAGATTTATCATTAATATGGTTGAACAATAGAATTGGCAATTTTTCACAAAAAGGGAAACTATCAAGTGTAGGAAAAGGAAAGTTGGAAAAGTGGCAAGCCTTGTTTCCACATTGCCTAGGCCGGCCACTTACCTTCCTTTTCCCTTTCATTTTCTCAGTTCAAAATGTCAATCATAGCCCCTTGTGGTCTTCTATAAGTAGAAGGCAAAGGCTTCAGAGTTGCATACAACTGTACAACCTTTTCACAGCATTATTCTGAAAGAATTTTCTCTCAGAAAATTCTCTCTGAGCCGCCACCCTCTCTCTCTCTCTTCCTTCACTGTTTCGAAATGTATGAGTGCTATAGTAGTGCCCACACACATCAAGTAATACCTCAATCATAGTGAGGAAGGCTGTGTAGATTTTAGAGACAACAAAGAAGAACTTTCGGGCTCAGATCTTGATTATACTCTGCTACAGAAAGGAATCAAGGGTTAGAGATCTGAGTTGGAGGAGACATATATTCCGCTGCAATCACTGTAAGATTTCTGATACTCTTATGTGTTTAATTTCATATCGTTTTAGAAGTTCATATTTAGGTTGTTAAATCAACATACTTGTGAGTAGATCTAAGATCCTGGTAAAATAACTTCCAGCAACTGGCACCAGAGCCATGGTAATTGATTTTCTTGCAAGAAATTTGGACTTAAAACGATTTGCTTGTTTTTTGGATGGTATCATGTTGTTTTGAGTGTCATATTGATGTTTGAATGTTGTTTGTCAATTCTAGGAAAAATGGTTACTGTTTTTATTCTGTAATTATTTTTGTTGGATAGTTTGGAAAATTCTAAGCAATTTACTTTTTTACAGAACTCGATTTTGATTTAATTTGAGTTAGTTATGATTTTTTGAAAATTAGAAAAATCGGGGTGACGAGCAACACATCACGCGCGCGGAATGGCTGCTTGCAGCCTCCCTGCGCCATGATCTCTCGGTCATGCACCTTGGATCCGCTCGCGGATGGCCATGCACAGCATGCCATCCGTACAGTTCATCCAATTTTCCAATTTTTTCGATTTTTCATGCTATTTCATGGAATTAAATTCCGATTTTTTGTGTAGTTTTGTATGTTGATTTTTGTTTTTCAAATTTCAAATCTAATTATCAGAAATAAATTAATTTTAATTTTTAAAATTAATTTTAGATATTAGTGTAATTTGATTTTGAAATTAGGAAAAAATCAAGTTTTGCTTACCTTTTTCTTATTTCCTTTAAAATTTGATTATTTTATTTTTTTAAGGTCAGATATTAATTTTTTTTGGTAACTTGACCTTAATTAAAATAAGATCACAATAATCATGATAATTTTAAAAGAGGAAATAAGGTATTTTTGTTAACTTTTAAATTTTTTTATTTTTTAATTAAATTAAAATTGTAAAACAAGAAAAGGGTATGTATTTACCATTTTCTATTTTATTATTTAATTTATTAAATAACATGAAATTTAAAAGGAAAGTTAGCAATTTATTTTGAAATGACATTTAGGTTACCCAAAACCTAATTTTTCAAAATGGTAGGTTTAATTTTATTTTATTTTTCGAAATAAATGATTAAAATTAAATAAATCCTACATCCAACTATCCAAATCTAACCTTGTTGCAGGAGTATGTGTTTTAGATTGTTTGTAAGTTTTCTAAAACCTATTATTGCTTGATCTAAATTGCCTTGGTTAACTTGATGATAGATCTGATGATCTAGTTTTAACCAAAGGTTCAATTGACGATAAATCAAGTAAATAATTTGTAACAGGTAATTTTTACAAACTTTTTTCATCTGTGTATGACCTAGCAACATGATAGGATCCATCCAAATGTGTATGCCTGTGTGAGCCTATATGTTTAATTTCTATTATAGATACATATAGGTGGTTGTTGCTAAATAAAATATCATAATTGATAGATTTTATTTAGGCTCATTTAGTTGTGAGCCTATTCAATTAATAACAGTTATTCATTGTAAGGTTAAATTCCTCTCTTTTGGGCCTTGTGTGAGAGTTGGGAGCCATAGAAGTGGGTGCGACATACTGGACCCAGCCCCCCCTCACATGAACAACCCCAATTGTGAAAGCCCATTTGCCTGATTTGGATAACTGTGCTAGGTTAATTATATTCGTTTGATCTAATAAAAAATTGATTAGCAACATAATTAATTTCATTCTTCCTTGAAATTAATTTAAGAAAAACATAATTTGAATAGTCATATTCTGGAAAGCTATTTTTCTTGTTTTAATTAAATATGGAATTATAACCATATAAATTCTTTCTGAATCTTAATTTTATAATTTCATTAAATATTCCTATTTAAGTTGAGATTTAGTTAAATCTATCAAATCAACTTAGATTTGAATATTTTTTTTTGAATTTCCTATTATAAATTAAGTTGAGGAATTTTGGAAATTGGTTATTAAGATTCTTTAGATATTTTTTAAGTTGATATTTTCTAAATATGGGAACTTAAAATGGAATATCTTCTAAATTAAGTGGTTACTACTTAATTGGTAATATTTAATTAAGTCATTGTTTGAAGAATATTTTAAGTTGGGTATTTAGATTTTCTAAACAACTTAAATAAGATATTTTTCAAAATTATTCCATTTTTGAAATTTAATTAAAGTTTTTACTTTAATTTGTAATATTTCATTATTGAGATATGGAATATAAATGATTAAACAAAATACATGTTTAAATAATGAGCTTTAATCAAAGAGAAATTCGATCTCCATTGTTTGTTTTACATAGCTATTGTTTTAGTGAGTAATCCTCCCTAATGGAGGAACGTTCATTAGCAAGTTAGCGCCGTTTAATCTCGAAAGATAAGTATTCTTATAGGTTTATTTATATGGTTCATGACCACCCTAATGGTGGCGACTATGTAAGACTTATAAGAATACGAAACAATGGTAGAAGCTCATAAGATAGAATTGCCTTGACTCTCGCCTAAACAGGACAACGCTGAATTCCAATCTTGATCCAATAAAAGGTTGCTAGAATGTTTGACATTTTAGATGAATTGACAACTCTATTCAATGGATGATGCTTTGACTCACGCCTAAACGGGACACTGTATCAGTTCGTTGGAAACCTTGGAAAATAAACTATGTTAGATTTAGTATTTTTATAACATAAGTGATTATTTGTTTTCTGAACCTGTGTATGAATTTATAGAACCAAAACCTTACTTCTGTTTATTGATATGTTGTAGTGCCAATATGAATAACCCTCATCCCGATCCACTCCTAGTTAGTATCTTTGCAAAAGAACTCAATAGTGTGAAAATGCATCCTGGTAGTTGCATTAACTCGGACCTATTGTTGATGAATCTGAAATTCCAAAAGGCAAATCTACTAGGAATTGATTTATCAAAGGAACAATGGGTAAAACTCATACTTTATAGTCTTCCTCAGGAGTATAATAGTTTTGTTCTATATTATTTATTGAACAATCCTAACTCCTCCGACATGGACAAACTCGAGTCTGAGTTGAGGGCCCATGAGCGGGATCTGATTGCAATGAGACCTCCTAGCATTGCAAGCTTTAATCAGAGGAAGAAGATTAAGCATGAGGGCTCTAACAACGCTCTTTCTTCAAGTACAAATATCAGACATCATGTTCTATGTGAGAATTGTAATGGAAAGGGACATAAAGAAGAACAATGTCCCAGGCTTCTAGACAATTCAAGCGAAGGTGATGCTTTTGTATTTGAATCATGTGTTTTAGAGAACGACAAATCCTCCTGGATTGTTGATTCTGGATCTACTAACCATATATGTTCTTCATTGCAGCTGCTTGAAACTTGGGAGAATCTTCACCCAGATGAGTTAAAGCTTAAAGTTGGAAATGGCGAGTTGGTATCAGTTAAAGCAAGAGGAACAGCCCGAATCAAGTTTAATTCTAAGAAGTTTTTACTTTTAGAGAATGTTTTATATATTCCTAATTTTAGTAGAAACTTGATTAGTGTTTCATGTTTACAGACACAATTTTATATATTGAATTTTTCGAGTTCGAATTGTTCAATTTCTCGTAATGGATTTCATATATGTGTTGCAAACATGGAACGAGGGCTTTATGTTTTAAGACCTGATACTCAAATCTCACTAAATACTGAACTTTTCAATGTAGCTAAACCTACAAGCCTTAAGAGAAAAGAGATTGATAATGATGATCAAACTTATCTATGGCATTTACGTTTAGGTCATATAGGCTTTGATAGACTCAATAGGCTAACCAAAGACGGTCCATTGAAAAATGTCGTCTTAGGAACGCTGCCAGTCTGCGAGTCTCGCCTAGAAGGAAAAATGACCAAACGTTCTTTCTCTGCAAAGGGAGAGTGTGCCAAAGAACCCCTAGGGTTAGTACATTCAGATGTTTGCGGACCGCTGAATGTAAAAGCCAGAGGAGGTTATGAGTATTTCGTCACTTTCATTGACAATTTCTCTAGATATAGTTTTCTTTACCTAATGCAAAAGAAATCTGAAACGTTTGAAAAGTTTCAGGAATTTCATGCTTTGGCTCAAAACCAATTAGGTAAAACATTAAAGATCTTGCGAACTGATAGGGGTGGACAATATATGGATATCCAATTCAAAGATCATTTAATTGAACTTGGAATTGAATCCCAATATACTGCCCCTAGCACTCCACAGCAGAATGGAGTTGCAGAAAGAAGAAATCGCATTATCTTAGAAATGGTTAGGTCTATGCTGAGTTACTCAACTCTATCTACGTCCTTCTAGGCATATGCTATTCAAATGGCAAACGATATTTTAAATGTTGTTCCATCTAAAGTAGTCCCTAAGACACCCGTCGAACTATGGAATGGTCGCACACCGAGTTTGCGCCATTATAGGATTTGGGGGTGCCCTGCTCACGTCTTAAGAAAGAAAGAAGGCAAACTGGAATCGCGAACTGAGGTTTGCATGTTTGTCGGAAATTCTAAAGAGACTAGGGGTGGACTATTCTATAGTTACAAGGATAACAAAGTGTTTGTCTCTACAAATGCTACTTTCCTTGAAGACAACTATATGAAAGACAAAAAACCGAAAAGTGAAATTGTATTAGAGGAAATGCTCACAGATACTGTTCCTTCAAATGTACCATCTTCTTCTACTCAAGAAGAGGAACATCCCACTCCCTCAGTTGTAGCAACTGAGAAAACTACTACTAAAGCTCCTGCTCAGAAGGTCACCGCTCCTCGTCGTAGTGGGATGGTTTCTACGAAACCATCTCGTTATGGCTTGGATGGTGAAATCAATATGGTCGTTGGTGACGATATTGATGACGACCCATTGACCTATAAACAGGCAATGGCAAGTCCGCAACGGAAGCGATGGTCAGCCGGTATGGATTCAGATTTGGATTCCATGAATAAGAACAAAGTCTGGGAATATGTAGAACCACCTGAAGATTTTCGTCCAATTGGATGTAAATGGGTCTATAAGAAGAAAAGAGGTGCTGGAGGCGAAGTCGAAACTTTCAAAGCTAGACTGGTCGCCAAGGGTTATACCCAAAGAGAAGGTGTGGACTATGAGGAAACTTTTAGTCCTGTTGCCATGCTCAAATCCATCCGAATTCTTCTCTCCATAGCTGCTGCTTTAGATTATGAAATCTGGCAAATGGATGTCAAGATGACCTTTCTTAATGGGCTTCTTGAAGAAACCATCTATATGGAGCAACCAGAAGGTTATGTTCTTCCTGGGCAGGAGAATAAAGTTTGCAAATTAAATAGGTCCATATATGGGCTTAAGCAAGCTTCTCGCTCATGGAACAAAAGGTTTGATGAGATCATCAAGACCTACGGCTTTCATCAGAATGAAGATGAACCTTGTGTTTAGCAACTCAAGGAAAACCAAGTAGTAGTATTCCAGGTCCTTTATGTTGATGACATTTTGATCATTGGAAACGATGTCAAGAAAATGACTCACATCAAGGAATGGCTTGACACTCAATTCGACATGAAAGACTTGGGTGAGGCAGCCTATGTTCTTGGTATTCAGATTGTCAGAAACCGGAAGAACAGATCCCTTGCTCTCTCTCAAACAGCTTACATTGACAAAGTTCTTGAGAGATTTTCCATGACCAATACCAAAGGGGCAAACATGCCCTCTAGACATGGTATCCGTCTATCTAAGGAACAGTGTCCTACTGATCCTCAAGAGATAGAAGACATGGCAAAAATTCCTTATGCTTCTGCAGTTGGAAGTCTAATGTATGCTATGCTATGCACTAGACCTGACATCTGCTATGCAGTTGGAATCGTGAGCAGGTATCAGTCAAATCCAGGAAGGGTACATTGGAATGCTGTTAAGTATATTTTGAAATACTTAAAGAGTACGAGAGATTATGTATTAGTCTACAAGGGTGGTGCTTTGAATCCCTTAGGCTATACAGACTCAGATTTCCAGGGATGTCTTGAAGACAGGAAATCTACATCTGGGATGGTGTTTACTCTTGGGGGTGGAGCAGTGGTTTGGAGAAGTGCTAAACAAACTGCGATTTCGGATTCTACCATGGAGGCAGAATACATAGCTGCGGCTGAAGCAGCTAAAGAGGTTGTCTGGCTTAGGAAGTTCTTCACCAGTCTTGGTGTAGTTCCTGGAATGGAAAGGCCTCTAGTCCTGCTTTGTGATAACACTGGAGCTATAGCCAACAGTAAGGAACCTTGGAGCCACAAGAGAAGTAAGCATATAGAAAGAAAGTATCATATTATCAGAGAATATGTGGCAAGAGGGGATGTACTGGTGGAGAAAGTGGATACGCACGATAACTTGGCTGATCCATTCACCAAAGTCTTGGCAGTAACTTCATTCGAAAAGCACCGTCAGAATTTAGGATTAATTGAAATGTACTGATTTCTTTTATATTAGTGCAAGTGGGAGTTTGTTGGGTTTTATGCCCTAAATAAAACTCTGTTTCAATGTAATCCAGATTATTCAATATCAATAAAGTAACAGAAGTAATTTTTTCATTCACTTGTGTATGTTTTGGTTCACTTAATCAATTGCTTGTCTATTTGATTTATAAATTCATCCAAACCCCTTTCACATACTTGAACATGTTTATTGTGTTGTCAACACAGTGGAAAATAAACATGACTATGTGAATAAAGTATTCCTAGATTTATCAGAACACTGGGTTTCACTGATATGACAATCTACAACAGAGTTTACTTACATTTGGAGAAATGTTATGTTCTTTCCAGAACATAGGTTAAAGTAAAGCTCAGGTTGGATGCATGGAGTATGCATTGGAATGGACCGATATTGAACTTTGAATTAGATTTTGAAACTTACCGTAAACATCTATTCAATTCAATATCATAAGTTGATCCTAGATCACATGATCTAAATCCTGATATGGTTAGGCTTAATTTCAAGAGTATTATTCGTGTTCTTTGATTTGTTAGTTAAGCCTAAAACTTTAGTCTGGGCAATACATACATTTTGGGAACACGGTAGTGCGATTGAGTGGGAGCGCTAACATAAATATGGAATCTATAGCTTCTATCTGGCGAATAGTATGCAAAGGGTGATTTCCTTCGAGCTTAACCGAACGAGATAAATGATTGAGTACTCATTTCACTTAGTTGAAATATCATTTATACAGGGTTAAGTGTTTCAAGGATAAAATACATTGTAGGGTGTTACGGAAATTTAAGTCCCTTTACAGTGTAGATCATGCATATAGAGGATCATTGATCACATTAGGATTATAACAATGGATAACTAATAATGTGTCTATATGGTGGAACATATAGAGCATTCTATATACTGAGAGTGCAATTCTGAGTTCTATGTGTGGATTCAACGAAGAATTAATAAGTCAGTGAATTTAAGTGGTAAATTCTAGATCTACTTATTTGAAGCTCGGATATATAGACCCATGGTCCCCTCACTAGTTGAGATGATATTACTTGTAGGACTCATTCAATTGATTTTAATTAATCAATTAAAAATTCTCAAGATGGACTTGTCAGTTTGAGAATTTAGCACTTATTAAGGGCAAAACAGTAAATAGAGATTTTGAAGGGCATATTTATTAATTAGGAAACTTTAATTAGTTTCATTATTAATAAAATAAATGATAATATATTATTTGATAATTATTTTTAATTATTAAATAATTAGATTTATCATTAATATGGTTGAACAATGGAATTGGCAATTTTTCACAAAAAGGGAAACTATCAAGTGTAGGAAAAGGAAAGTTGGAAAAGTGGCAAGCCTTGTTTCCACATTGCCTAGGCCGGCCACTTACCTTCCTTTTCCCTTTGATTTTCTCAGTTCAAAATGTCAATCATAGCCCTTGGTGGTCTTCTATAAATAGAAGGCAAAGGCTTCAGAGTTGCATACAACTGTACAACCTTTTCACAGCATTATTCTGAAAGAATTTTCTCTCAGAAAATTCTCTCTGAGCCGCCACCCTCTCTCTCTCTCTTCCTTCACTGTTTCGAAATGTATGAGTGCTAGAGTAGCCCACACACATCAAGTAATACCTCAATCATAGTGAGGATGGCTGTGTAGATTTCAGAGACAACAAAGAAGAACTTTCGGGCTCAGATCTTGATTATACTCTGCTACAGAAAGGAATCAAGGGTTAGAGATCTGAGTGGGAGGAGACATATATTCCGCTACAATCACTGTAAGATTTCTGATACTCTCATGTGTTTAATTTCATATCGTTTTAGAAGTTCATATTTAGGTTGTTCAATCAACATACTTGTGAGTAGATCTAAGATCCTGGTAAAATAACTTCCAACAACGACTGCCTCGACCCTGGTTCCCCCGGAACCTCTTGTTCTGATCTGAGCCACTGGTTGCAGTGGATGCTTTCCTTTTCTATTCCATGGCTGAGCCACTACCTCCCCTGCTATAGCCTGATGCAGGAGGGGTAGGAGCCCCACCAACCACTGGAGTCCTAGCAGACTCATTCATACAACCAACTGTGCCCTCAGCTCGCAGTGCTTTTTCCACCATTTCAGCATAGGTTGTTTTGTCGTCGGTAGTAATCATCAAGTCATGTTGAATCTTCACATTCAATACATCCAGATACTTTTCCTTTTTGCTGAAATCGATTGGAACAATTCTTGAGGCCAACCTCGCCAACCGATCAAACTGCGTTGTGTACTCATTAACGCTCATACTTTATTTCTGGGTCAGGTGGATGAAGTCTTTCCTCTTGGCACTTCTGACGGCCTCATTATAGTACTTGGCATTGAAAAGTTCCTGGAACTTTTCCCAGGTCATCGTTGTGACATCGTGTATCATGGGCACCATGTCCCACCATACTAATGCGTCTTCTTGAAATTGAAAAGTGGCACAGACCACTCTATCATTCTTGGTGACGCCCATGAAATTCAAAATCTTAGTAATCACTGTTAGCCACTACTCGACTTTCATAACGTCCGGTCCTCCCAAAAAAACCGGAGGTGCCTGCTTGCGGAACCTTTCATATAGAGGTTCCATCTGATTCACTGCAACTTTAGGTTTGGCCTGGACAACAGGGGCAGGTGCCATTGGAACTTCAGGAACAGGCACTGCAGGAGCACCCTGCTGTCTTAGTCGCTGGATTTCACTGTCTTGCTCCTCAATTCTGGCTTGCATTTCTACAAACCTATTTTCCCAATTCTGGGCTTCCTGTGTAGCTTGGGCAGCCTGTGGCGGGTTAGCATCACCCCGACCACGAGCCCTGCCCTTGGGACCGCTACCTTGGCCCTGAGCATTTAGGGAAAACTGAGCTCCCTGACCTTCATTTGACCCGACCGAATTTCCCTGACTCCTATGAATTTTGGAAGGCAAACCCGTCAGGCAACTTTGATTACCTTAGAGATTCTAAAGAGGCATATCTTAATTACTGTGCGGGTCAGGCAGCCAAAGAAAGCCTTGACGCAGCTAATTCTACAGGTCCAACCGACTAATGCACTGATACCCCTACCGTCCAGAGTGTTGAGCCTCTGGCCCCTTAAGGCCAAGTTGATCCTTACAAGAAGCTTGGCACCCCTGCTGTCTAAAATAATAATAATCATTTTTTTCTTTTTATATATCTGTTTGGCCCATGGGCCTTTATTAGAGAAAAAATGACCGGCAAAGCGGTTTTTAAACTTGGGTAATATTTCATTTTATTTTGAGACAATTGGCTGATCGGGTAGCCTTTAATCCTGGGTTTACCATGCTTTGTCTTTTTTTTAATGATTTTTTTCTCTTGTTTTGATAATATTCGTACAAACTATTATGTTTATTTTTTTGAGCTTGCTATTTACTTTTACCAATGCTTTGTACGGGTATAGTTGCCCCCCAAGCGACCGAGCAAACTTATAACTCTTGATCACTTGCACTTCACAAGTATGGTTTTTGTCTATCGGCTATTTGGTTAAGCAGACCTTTGTACACATTTAATGGTAAATTTATAACTTGCTTATACAATTGACACAATTAGAATGGAAATAAACATCTTTATTCGTTTATTGGTCAGAACAGTCTTGTTACCGTAATAACTTACATTCATAAAAGCTATTACATGATTTAATCTGATCTTTAGCTAAATTTAAACATAAAACAATTGCACTTATGAAAAGAAATTGTACTGTTAAAGGTGGTCATCTAACCTGAGTTAGGTCCAAGCACACCAGCCATGCTATCTTTTGTGTTCAAGAATACTCTTCTGAGGATCATATCTCCCACAAAAAATTTCCTTGCCTTCACTAGCTTGTTCAAGTATCGAGCCAACGTTTGTTGATGGGCTACTAACTTTAGGTTTGCTAACGCTCGTTTTTCTTTAATTTTGTCAAGTGATTCTGCTACGAGAGCGTGATTAGCTTCTTGATCATAGGTCAATCTTCTGTGGGACGGAGGTTCTAATTCTACAAGCAACATAGCTTCATAACCATAAGCCATAGCGAATAATGTTTGTTCAGTTACTATTTGTAAACAATTGGCTGTCTGTTTGCCATTGTCTGAGATGATTTTGTGCTCATATTCTTCACCACAAAGTCCAATACTTTTTTAGATGTAATTGTTGCCAAAGGCTTGACTTCCGTCCACTTTGTAAAATAATCAACTGCAACCACTGCATAATGTACCCCGCCCTTACCTTTGGGCAATTGTCCGATTAGGTCTATTCCCCAAATAGCAAAAGGCCAAGTACTCTTCATCTAAGTTAGCTCATTGGGCGGTGCACGAGGTATTTTTGAAAATCTCTGACATTTGTCACATTTCTTTACATAGGCCTTTGAATCTTCCATCGTGATTGGCTAGAAATATCCTTGCCTTAGTATTTTCTTTTATATGCTTTGCCCTGCTGCGTGGTTACCACAAAATCCGTCATGTACTTCAGACAAGAGTTGTGCAACTTCATCTGTTGTTACACATCTAAGTGATGGCATGGAGAATCCTCTTTTATACATTACACCATCCACAATGATGTACAGTACAACTTTCCTCATCATCTCTCGAGCTTTGTTTCTATCATTTGGAACTTCTCCAATATTGAGGTAGGCTCCTATAGGTGTCATCCAGTTTGGAGTTGTGACTATCGTTTCGATTTCTTTCTCACAATTGATACTGGGTTCTTCTAAGAATTGAATAGGAACTAGATGTTGGGCTTTGTGCCCTCAATAAAACTCTATTTCAATGTAATCTTTTCTATTCAATTATCAATAAAGAAAAAGATTTCATTTTCATTACTTATTTAGTATGTTATTTGGTTCATGTGATCATTTATATGTTTATTTGATTTATAAATTCATCCCAATTCTTATCACATTGATATTCTTGTTTATTGTGTCGTCAACACAGTGGAAAGTAATCAAGATTATGTGATTAAATGTATTCCTATGATTTATCAGCACACAGGATTTAACTGATATGATAATCTACAATGTAGCTTACTTGCGCCTTGGATAAGTGTTATGTCCTTTCCAGGGCATTGGTTAATGTAAGCTTGGGTTGGTTGCATGGAGTGTGCATTGGAAGGGACCGATATTGAACTTGAACTAGATATGATAAACTTACCGTAATATCTATTCAATTCAATATCACCTAGTTGATCCTAGATCAAATGATATCAATCTTGAGATGGTTAGGTTCTAGTTTAGTTGCATTATTTGTGTTCTTGAATCTATTAGTTAAAGTCGACCGAATGGTTCTTCCCGTGACGTATAGGTTAAGAACATGGTAGTTCAATTGAGTGGGAGCGCTAATCATAGATATGGAATCTGTAGCTTCTATCTGGATATAGAAGTCAAATAATGAGTTCCTTCGAGCTTGGCTTAACAGAGATAAATGGTTGAGTACTCATTTTAGTGATTATATTAGTTCACTAAAATATCATTTATAGGTAGCTAAGTGTTTTAAGGATAAAATACATTGAAGGGTGTAACAGTAAATTAATCCATATTCAATGTAAATCATCTACAGAGGATTATTGATTATTGGGATAATAACAAATGGATAATATTATAGCGTTTCTATATCGTGGAACACATAGAGCATTCTATATAATTGAGAGTGGAATTCCAAGTTCTATAGTAGTGCAATGAGGAATTAATAAGTTAGAGAATTTACTTGGTAAATTCAAGATCTGCTTATTGGAAGCTCAGTTTTATAGGCTCATGGTCCCCATACTAGTTTAGACAAACTGCTTGTAAGACTCAGTTGATTGATTTTAGTTAATCAATTATAATTCTAAAATTAGACTATGTCTAGTTTATGAATTTTCACTAAGATATGGCTTGATTGTGAAGAAATAGGGTTTTACGGTTTATTTGTTAATTAAGAGACTTTATGGAGTCTAATTAATAAGCATTATAAATTAAAATTTTATTTGATAATTATTTTGATTGTTAAATAAATAGTTTTGGCATTTATAGGGTTGAAAGTGCAAAAAGTAGTATTTGTGAAAATAGATAAATGGTTGAGAAAAATTGGAAAAATTTAACTAGTGTAGGGCCCACTTCATGGCTGACCACTTAAGGGTATTTTTGCTCTATTTTTTATCATTTTTTTATTCCAAATAAATCAACGCTAACCCTATGTGAAATTAGTAAAAAAGGAAAGCTATGGTCTCATTATCCAACTAATGCTTAAAAGGCTTTAAACCTAGTTTTCTTTCTCTTTGAGAACTAGGTTTATGAGACTTTTTCTTCTTCCTTTCTTCTTCTAATTTCAAATTCCTATAGCTTTCTTCACTATCAAATTCGAGCCTCAGTGATTGAGTGCATGCCCACACATAACAAGTTAGTCCTCAATCATAGATTGTAAGACTATGAAGAATCCACACAATAGAAAGAGTTTCGACCTCATTTTTTAGTGATACTCTGCTACAGAAAGGATACAAGTGTTAGAGATGTTGGAAATTATTTTACCAGGATCTTAGATCTACTCACAAGTATGTTGTTTAACACCCTTAATATGAACTTTCTAAAACGATAAATTAAACACATATAAAGTTAAGAAAACCTTACATTGATGCAGCGGAATTAATGTCTCATTCCACTCAGATCTCTAACCCTTGTATCCTTTCTGTCGCAGAGTATAATCAAGATCTGAGCTCGAATGTCCTTCTTCTTTGAGTTTGATCCTTCACAGTCTTCCAATCTATGATTGAGCTACTGCTTGCTGTGTGTGGGCACTCACTCTTTCACTAGGGTCGAAATTTATGAAGAGGAAAAGAGAAGAGGGATTTCGGCCAAGTATAGAAAATAGGGAAGGCTTAGTTTTTCTGAAGAGAGAAATTTCTGTCAGATAACTAATGATGTGTTCAAAGATGTGTTTTTGACTGAGCCATCACTTTCTATTTATAGGCAACTACTAGGTTTAGGTTAGGAATTATTTGGCATTAAAATAATGAAAATATCAATTTGAATTTCCACAAATAGTGGCCGGCCATGGTGTGATAATGGGCCCCACTTGATTTTGTAGTTTTAACAAATTTTATTTCTATTTTCTCAAAAACGCCAATTTTCCAATTCTAACAATTTAAATGCCAAAACTAATTATTTAATAACTAAAATAGGTTATTAAATAATATTGTCAATTAATATAATTATTAACTAGACATAAAAAGTCCATTAATAAATAAATAAACCTAGAATCTCTTTTCTTTACAATTTCTCCCCTGCTTAGTGAAAATTCACAAATTAGACATAGTCTAACTTTAGAATTATAATTGATCAATTACAAATAAATTAATGAGTCTTACAAGTAGAATGTTCTCAACTAGAATGAGGACCATGGATCTATGTACTGAGCTTCCAATAAGTGAACCAAATTTACCAAGTAAATTCCTACTTATTAATTCTTCGTTGAATCCACTCTTAGAACTTAGAATGGCACTCTCAGACTTTTATAGAGCATATTATATGTTCCACAATATCAATATGCTATCTCATTTAACCATTGTTATAATCTTATTGTGATTTAAATATCCTCTATATAGATGATCTACATCGAGATGGGATAATTTTACCGTTCTCACCCCTCAATGTATTTTGCCCCTTAAAACACTTAGCTACCTGTAAATGGTGTTTAGTGATCTTATAATTAGTCAGTTAAACAAGGGCTCATCCATTTACTTTTATTTGCTAAGCTCGAAGGGAATCATCACTTGACTTCTATACACCAGTAGAAGCTATAGATTCCATATTTATGTTCAGCACTCCCACTCAATCATACTATCATGTTCCCAAAATATATGTATCATCCTGACCCAAAAGTAGGCTTAACTAATAAATCAAAGAACATGAATAGCACTCCTGAGTTGAGCCTAAGCATATCAGGATTCAGATTCTTTTAATCTTAAGATCAACTACTGATATTGACTTGGAAAGGTATATATATAACGGTAAGTTTGTAATATCTTAACTTAGTTGCAATATCGGTCCAAGCCAATGTATACTCCATACATTCGAAACTAGTATACTTTACTAATGTCATGGAAAGAACATAACACTTACTCCAAGTGTAAGTAGACATCATCGCTGATTATCACATTAGTGTAAATCCAAAACACTGATTAAACAGGGACCTATTCTTTTGATTCATATGATCACAATCGCATTCCACTGTGTTGACGATACTGTAATTGTGAATAAACATATGATCTGGATTTATCTGATTTTGTGTGTGTGAATGTAATAAACATATTAAACCATTAGCATGTAAAATCCATGCAAACATTAATCACTTCAAATTTCTTGTATTGATAACTAATCAGATTGTAAAGAGTTTTATTTAGGGCATAAAACTCAACAAGAGATTTGAGCGGAATGAGTCATTTAATTCTGGTGCAACCAATGTAAGGTTTCTCATACCTTTTATGTGTTTATTTTACATCGTTTTAGAAGTTCATCTTTAGGATGTTAAAAACATACTTGTTGATAAATCTAGATCCTGGTAAAATATATTCTAAAAACTTGCCTCAGAGCCATGGTTATTGATTTACTTTCAAGAAATTTGGACTTAAAACGATGTATGTATGATTTGGATGTGATTCATGTTGATTTATGTATTTATTGATGATTGTTTGATGTTCGCAAATTTTTTACATAAAATAATTAAAATTTTATTTTGGAATTATTTTTGTTGGATAGTATGGAAAAAATTAAGCAATTCACTTTTTTACAGAACTTAATTTCAATTTCATTTGAATTATTTATGAATTTTTGAAAATTGGAAAAATCTTAGGGGTGGTGACACCCCATACGCGCGCGGACATCCGTGTCACACGGGGTGCACGCGGCTTCGGACATGTTGCATGTCCAAGAATTCTCAATCAGGGGGACAATTTTTGTCTGAACAGGGGGCCATGCGCGCGTGGACAGGCTGCAAGCAGCCTCCAGTGCCGAGTTTCCTCGGCCAGCCCTCCCCTAGCACCTGCGCGGATGGTATGCAATGCATACCATTCGTACCAAATCAATTTTTGTTTTCATTTTTTCAATTTTTTATGTTTTTTCATGGAATTAATTTCTAATTTTTTGTGTAATTTTATATTTAGATTTTTATTTTTCATATTTCAAATCTAAATATCATAATAAAATTGCAGCATAAATACCTAATGTTTCCGATTTTATACACTTAAATACCTAATGTTTATTTTTGGTGGCGAAAATACCTACTGTTACAATTCTCTTACACCGTTACTACCACTTCCGTTATTAACTCATAAATATAGACATGTGGATGGCCCAAATGCATTACATTTATTTATTTTATTTTCAAATTTAATATTCTTAATATAAAAAAACTAAATATTACTTGTTTATTTAAAAAATAAGAAGGATGCAATACTAAATTACTACAGCTGAGTGACCAGTGTAGTATATGGAACATGATTATCGAAAATATCATGTGAAAATTGTTGATGAGAACACATTTTTTTAAACAAGTAGCATTTAGTTTCTGATATTAAGAATATTAAGTTTTAAAATAAAATAAAAATAAATGTAATGCACCTGAACCCTTCACGTGTCCATATTTATGAGTTAACGAAAGTGGTAGTAACGGTGTAAGAGATTTGTAACATTAGATATTTTTGCCACCAAAAATAGACATTAGGTATTTAAGTGTATAAAATCGGAAACATTAGGTATTTAGATATCAATAGTTTTTGAACTTGAAAATAGATAAAATCTATTATTTTTCTTAATTGGTTATCTTTTCTTAAAATTTTGATTATCTTATCTTATTTTTAAATTTAAGGTCAGATGTGTTATATTTTTTATTATTTAATTAATTTTATAAAATGACCGTATTTGAAATTTAAAATAAGATTATTTAATCTAGAAATTTTAAAATTGTAACCAGATATTTTATTACCTTTCAAAATTTTGTTGTTTCATTTAAATTAAATAATAAAATTAGATTAATGATATTTATTTATCCTTTTATTTTATTGGATATTTAATTTTATTTTAATAACATAAAATTTGAAAAGTTGTTAGCATTTTTTTTAATAGATATTTAGGTTTGTTTAAAACATGATTTTTTAAATTTATAGGTATAATTTTGAAATTAATTATTTAATTTAATTTTATATTTTTCGAAAATAATAATTATTTATTTAGAATTTTTGAAAATAATTTCATTATTTAATTAATTTAAATTAAATAAATCCTATATCCATCTATCCAACTTGTTACATGTATGTGTGTTTTATATATTGTTTATAATCAAAACTTGTTTTATAAAACCTATTAATCTAAATTTCTATGGTTAACTTGTTGATAGATCCAATGATCTGATTTTAACGAATAGTTCAATTGTCAATAGGTCAAATAAATAATTTGTAACAGGTAACTTTTGCAATCTTCTTTCATCTGTGTATAAACCTAGTAACATGATAGGATCCATCCAAATTAGTGTGCCTGTGTGAGCCTATATATTTGCTTTGGGCATAGATGCATATAGGAGCCCATTTAATTTTTGTAATTAAAACGAACTAGGTTGCTAAATAAAATGATCACTTTTGATAGATTTTATTTAGGCCCAATTAGTATTTGGACCTATTCAAATAATAACAGTTGTTCATTTCAGGTTAAATTCCTCTCCTTTGGGCCTTGTGTGAGAGTTAGGGGCCACTAGTAGTGGGTACGACATACTGAACCCAGCCCTCCCTCACATGAACAACCCAATTTGTGAAGGCCCATTTGCCTTATTTAAATAACTGTAATAGGTTAATAAAACTAATTTAACCTAATAAAATTAATTAGCAACATAATTAATTTCGAAAATATGAAATTAATTTTTCATGAGATTATTTTGAAATTAATTAAAAAAAAACACACTTAGTTTAATGAAGTTTTTCAAGATAAACTATATGTATTTTTCTGTATTTTATTAAATTAAGAAGTTATAACTAATTAAATTTTTCTAGATACTTAATTATTTAATTTTTTATAAAAATATATTTAAGTTTAAAATCAGTTATTTTAACTAATTTTGGATCAACTTAAATTAGAATATTTTTGAAATCAATAATTAAGTAGAATTTTCTTGAAAATTAGTTATTTAAATATTTTTTAAGTTGAAAATTTGTTAATTTTGGATTAACTTAAATAGAATATTTTTCAAATTAAGACGATTACTTCAAGATACTTAATTTGATATTTAATTAAATTTTGTTATTTTAGAACAACTTAAATAGATATTTTTCAATTATTTATTGTATTATATTTTAATAATTTTTGAAATTTATATAATGGATTTTCGAAAATTAATTAGAAAATTAAATTAAAGTTGAAAATTAATCTTTTAATTAATTTTAGATCAACTTAAATTAAGTAATTTTCATTATTAAAATATATAGACTAAAATAAGTGATTAAATAAAAATACATTTTAAATAATGAGCTTTAATCAAAGGACAATTGATCTCCATTGTTGGTTCTACATAGTTCTTGTTTTAGTGAGTAATCATCCATAATGGATGAACGTTCATTAGCAATTTAACTCCGTCGAATCTCGAAAGATAAGTAATATTTGTAACTGTTTTATTCTTATTAATGTTCACCCCAATAGTGGCTGCTAAGATTAAGACTTACAAAAGTTTGAAATAATGGTGGAAGCTCATAAAATAGGAATGACCTTGACTCTTGCCTAAACGGGACAATGTCGGAATCTCTTTTCAATCGAACAAAAGCTTGCTAGAATGTTTGTCATTTTAGATGAGTTGACTACTCTATTCAATAGATGACATCTTTGACTCTCGCCTAAACGGGACACTGTATTAGTTTGTTGGAAACCTTAGAAAATTATTAAATATGTTTTTTTCTTGGTATATTTTTACAAACATGTTTATTTAATTGTTATTTTCTGAACATGTGTACGAATTTAAAGAACCAAATAATTTATTTCTGTTAATTGATATTTGTAGTGTCAAAATGGATTACCCACACCTCGAACCTCCTTCCTCTCACCTTTTACATGCCTTTGCAAATGAACTACATCATGTGAAGATGTCTCCTACAAAGAGCATCAAGTCACATATAATTGTTTTTGATTTGAAAATCCTGAAAGCAAAAATACTCGGAATTTCTTTGCGAAGACAACAGTATGTTCAATTCTTACTCAATAGTCTTCCACCAGAGTATAATGCATTTGTTGTATCTTATATGATAAAAAAATTTAACTCATCCGACATAGGTAAGCTGAATGCAAAATTGCATGCTTACGAGCGGACTTTGTCTGCAAGGAGGCCTCCCTCAAAATTTGTAGACATGAGAAAAAGGAAGATAGTAATTGAGTATGATGCTTCTGGCATTGCTGCAAAAATTAGAACAATGGACAATCGTACTCTTCAATGTTCATATTGTGATAAGAAGGGACATCAAGAAGAAAGATGTTCCAAACTTCTAAAAAATTCGAACGAAGGTAACACTTTTGTTTTTGAATCATGTGTTTTAGAGAATGGCATATCCTTTTTAGATTATTGATTCTGGCTCTACTAACTATTTTTGTTCTCCATTGAAGCTGCTTGAAACTTGGGATCATTTAAATCCAAAGGAGTTAAAGCTCAAAGTTGGAAATGGAAAATTAGTATAGGTCCAAGCTAAGAGAAAAGCTCGCCTCAAGTTTCAAAAGAAATTTTTAGTTTTAGACAATGTTTTGTTTATTCTTAATTTTAGTAAAAACTTGATTAGTGTTTCATGTTTACAAACACAGTTTTATCAATTGAATTTTTCGAGTTCTATTTGCACTATTTCTCGTAATGGATTTCAATTATGCGTTGCTTACATGGAGCAAGGGCTTTATGTTTTGAGACCGAAAGTACAAATTGTGCTTAATAACGAACTTTTCAATGTTGCTAAACCTAGAAACCATAAAAGAAAAGAGTTTGATAATAATAATGAAACATATCTATGGCACTTGCGACTTGGTCATATAGGCTATGACAGACTTCACAAGTTAACCGAAGATGGTCCATTGAAAAATATCGTCTTAGGTGAATTACTAGTTTGTGAATCTTGCCTATAAGGAAAAATGACTAAGCGTTCTCTCTCTTCAAATGGAGAGCGTGCCAAAGAACCTCTTAGGTTAGTGCATTCAGATGTCTATGGACCTATAAATGTAAAAGCCAATGGAGGTTATGAGTATTTTTTTACTTTAATTGACGATTTCTCTAGATATAATTTTCTTTACCTAATGCAAAAGAAATCTGAAACGTTTGAAAAGTTTCTGGAATTTCAGGCTTTGGCTCAAAACCAACTAGTTAAAACATTAAAGATCTTGCGAACTAGTAGGGATGGAGAGTATATGGATATGCAGTTCAAAATGGAGTTGTAAAAAGAAGAAATCGCACAAGTTTAGAAATGGTTAGGTCTATGTTGAGCTATTCAACTCTATAAACGTCTTTCTAGGGATATGCATTACAGACGGCAAATGACATTTTAAATGTTGTTCCATCTAAAGTAGTCCCTAAGACACCTGTCAAACCATGGAATGGTCGTCTACCCAGTTTACGCCATTATAGGATTTGGGGGTGCCCTGCACATGTCTTAAGAAAGAAAGAAGGCAAACTAGAAGCGCGAACTGAAGTTTGCTTGTTTGTCAGAAATTCTAAAGAGACTAGGGGTGGAATATTTTATAGTCACAAGGATAACAAAGTGTTTGTTTCTACAAATGCTACTTTCCTTAAAGATTACTATATTAAAGACTACACGCTGCAAGGTAAAGTAGTGTTAGAAGAAATGCTTTTAGATGTAACTCCTTCTAATGTTCCATCATCTTCTACTGAAGTAGAAGATAATCCCACTCCCTTAGTTGAACCAACACAAGTTGTTACAATTGAGAAATCTACCACAAATGTTCCTATTCAGAAGGTCACGGCTCCTCGTCGTAGTGGGAGGGTTTCTACAAAACCAGCTCGTTATGGCTTGGATGGTGAAATCAATATGGTCGTTGGTGACGGTATTGATGACGATCCATTAACCTATAAACAGGAAATGGCGAGTCCCGAACATAAATAATGGTCAGTCAGCATGGATTCAGAAATGGATTCCATGAAAAAGAACAAAGTCTTGCAATATGTAGACGTACTTGATGATTATCATCCAATTAGATGTAAGTGGGTCTACAAGAAGAAAAGAGGTGCTATTGGCAAAGTCGAAACTTTTAAAGCTAGATTGGTCGCTAAGGTTTATACTCAAAGAGAAGGTGTGGACTATGAGAAAACTTTTAATTTGGTCGCCATGCTCAAATCCATTAAAATTCTTCTCTCCATAGCAACCGCTTTCGATTATGAAATTTGGCAAATGGATGTCAAGACAACTTTCCTTAACGGAATTCTTGAAGAAACCATCTATATGGAGCAACCAGAAGGCTATGTTCTTCCAGGGCAGGAAAAGAAAGTTTGCAAACTCAATAGGTCGATTTATGGACTTAAGCAAGATTCTCGCTCCTGGAATAAAAGGTTTGATGAAATAAGCAATACCTACGGCTTTCACAAAAACAATGATGAACCTTGTGTTTACCAACTCAAGAATAATTAAGTGGTAGTATTCCTGGTCCTTTATGTTGATGATATTTTGATCATTGGCAACAATGTCATGAAAATGACTGACATCAAGGAATGGCTTGACACTCAATTCAAGCAGATTTGGGTGAAGCTGCTTATGTTCTTGGTATTCAAATCATCAAAAACTGGAAGAATAGATCCCTTGCTCTCTCTCAAACAACTTACATTGATAAAGTGTTAGAGAGATTGTCAATGACAAATGCCAAAGGGGCACAGATGCCTTCTAGATTTTGTATCCGCCTATCAAAGGAACAATATCCTACTGATCCCCCAGAGACAGAGGACATGAGAAGGGCTCCTTATGCTTCAGCAGTTGGGAGTCTAATGTATGCAATTTTATGCACTAGACCTGACATTTGCTATGCAGTAGGAATTGTGAGCAGGTAATCGACAAATCCAGGAGTGGAACATTGGAATGCAATTAAGCATATTCTGAGGTACTTAAAAAGTACAAGGCATTACGTGTTAGTCTACAAGGGTGGTGCTTTAAATTTCGTAGGCTATACCAACTCATGCTTTCAGGCTTGTCTTGATGATAGAAAGTCTACATCTGGGATGGTGTTTTGTAAAGACCGCTTAGTTTAATTTGGAAATTAGCAGTTAATTATGTTTAATTATGGAAAATTATTTATAGATATTTAAATAATTATTTATGCTGTTATTATTGAATTCTGAAATGCATTTTATGTCATTTAGTGATTTTCATAATTTTGCATTTCAGGTGCCCGGCAACATGGAACTCAGTGTTTGGCTCAATAAAATAACAACTTAGTATGTTAGTATTGTGGGACGTTTATTTAGACATTGGGAATGTCGAGAGTGGTCGGGAATTTAGAATTTCCCAAAATACCCCTTTAGTCCCCCTTTATGTTATTTTAGCATTGAGGGGCAAAATGGTCATTTTGCCCCATTTATGTTTTGTCCTTTTATGGACTTAGTAATTGGAAATTAAATGTTATTATGCTTCTTTTTGGCTGAAATAGTGTTTGAATATATGCTTTTACCCTTTATTTTATTTTAAGTTGAGAAAAGAAGAAAAATCACAGAAAAGGCAAAACCATTTTTCCTCTCTAGCCTCTCTCACTTTCGGCCTCCTTGAGCAGCAAGTTTGTGAATTTTTCCTTTGTGATTCAAGCTCATTTTGTTCAGATTTGGTGTTCACAAGTTTTTGGTATGATTTCTGTAGCTTTTCTTTAAGTTTCTTGAATTTTTGAGAAAGTGTGATTATTGCATGCTTTGAGTTTTGTGGCTGTAGTGTTGCTCGGTTTTGATTAGGTTTTCAAAAGCTTAATTATGTCTAATTGAATGGATTAAAGTAGGTTTCATGCATGCTAGATACCCTTGTTTAAGTTTGGAAGATTTTTACTCAAAACTATAGTTTTCAAAGAAAAAAATGATGAAGTTTGTTGCTGTGGTTGTTGCTGTTGTTTAAATGTGTTTTCAAGAGTTTTATTATGTTGAAATAGGTTGAGATGTGCATGATTTAGTGGCTGTTTGGAGGGTTAAACAAGTTTTTAGTTTTTGAACTCAATCTTGAACCTCCAATGGTGAATTGAGTTTCT
The DNA here is from genome assembly GCF_029168945.1 of Cannabis sativa. Lineage (NCBI taxonomy): Eukaryota > Viridiplantae > Streptophyta > Magnoliopsida > Rosales > Cannabaceae > Cannabis > Cannabis sativa. The sequence goes on along the minus strand of NC_083606.1, from coordinate 37,678,553 downwards.
GTGATTGAAGCTTGGTTCTTTTGCTTTGGATTTGTTCTTAGGGATAATTAGAACAGGTCTGGAAGGTTTGGTATGCATTGGATTTGATTTGATTAAGTTATGGAATTTTGGGTGTTTCCTGTGAGGAACTGGAATTTCGCTTGTGCAACCGGTCTGCCGGTTGGGAAATTTTCAGGAACCCTAGATTTTCTCGTTTTTATGTTATTTTGGGTATTGCCATGCTTTTTATAGATAGGGAAACTTTTAGTTTCTAGTTTTAGTCCCCGGAAAGTGATTTAGCGTATCACTTATTAGTGTTGTGATTGTTATGGTTTAGGAGCCTGTAAACCGCCGTGCAGTTCGTTCTAGTCAGGTTGACCGGCACACGTGAATTCGGAATTGAGGTAAGATTAGTATAACAGTATGCATATGTATTACATGTTTAGCGTGCATGTTAGGAAGCTTGTTAGATTACATTAGATATGTATGTTTGCTTCGTACCATCCGACCATATCACATCGGTTAGGCTAGAGTATGACTAGCAACTGGAGTATGACCAGTTTACCGAGTATAGGCTGATTCTAGGGTTGGTGGTACTGTGCTATTTGATTGTATCACATCGGTTAGGCTAGAGTATGACTAGCAGCTGGAGTATGACCAGTGAACCGAGTATAGGCTGATACTATAACACATTGGTTAGGCTAGAGTATGACTAGCAGCTGGAGTATGACCAGTGAATCGAGTATAGGCTGTTACTTGTCAATACTACCGTCTTATGAACGTTCAGGACTCAGTGTCGTGTGGGACACGGCAGTTGGGGTTGTGATCAGGGGTATGGGCGTCTGATCATAACCCGGGATTTATGTATGATTATGTTTATGCTTTTCTTACTGAGTCTGTCGACTCACAGTGCTATGTTTATGTGTAGGTAAGGGCAAGGCCAAGGCTGAGGAACCGTGAGAGCGAGCCGATGAAGATTGTACATGTCGGGGAAGTTAGGGCTGGAGCTTAGAGCAGTGCTTTTTGTAATTAGTCGCTAGACGACAAGTATTTTGTATTAGACACTAAACTTTTGTAAAGTGTTTTTTAATCTGGATCCCGAGTTTTTTTGTATAAAATATTTTATAAGTTTTATTAAAAAGAAAAAAATTTTAATTAATCACGATTTCCATAAACCTCGTTGATTAGCAACGAGTTGCACATTATGTTTAAAAATCACGTAATACGCCTATGCTAGTTAGGGTGTTACAATTTGGTATCAGAGCCGCCAGGTTGTCTTCCGAAGATCGTCACGTCATGTACAATCTTCATCAGCAGTTAGCTCGTTCTACGGTTCAGTAAGCTTTTGTTGCTTTAGTAGTTTATTTAATTATTATAATAAAGAAAAGCCTAATAGGAAGCATGTTAATAGCGTGATAGTAGAATAGGCGCATGTTTTCAATTTTCAAATTAAGCGGCATTAGTAAGCTCTTGTTGATCATGACCTGATGTGCCAACTCTTGGTTTCGCAGTCTACTCAGACTAGATGGATGTCAGGCGAAACACCAGGAGTCAGAGCAACTTGGTAGGGTCAAATCAGGGTCAGGGAGCTTAGTTTCCCCCGAATGTTTGGGGCCGTGGTAGAGGTCCCAGGGGCAGGGCCCGTGGTCGGGGTGATGATAACCCGCCACATGCTGCCCAAGCCGATCAGGAAGCCCAGAATTGGGAAATTAGGTTTGCTCAAATGCAAGCCAGAATAGAGGAGCAAGATCAGGAGATTCAGAGATTGAGGCAGCAGGGTGCTCCTGCAGTGCCGGTGCCAGAAGCTCCTACAGCACCTGCCCCTGTTGCTCAGGCCGAGATAGTGGTAGCGGCAAATAGAATGGAACCCCTGTATTAAAGGTTCCGGAAGCATGCACCTCCGATTTTTCTGTGAGGTCTGGACGTCATGAAAGTCGAGTAGTGGCTGACGGTGATAACAAAGATTCTAAACTTTATGGGTGTCACCGGGAATGACAGGGTGGTGTGTGCCACCTTCCAGTTCCAAGAAGACGCTCTAGTCTGGTGGGACATGGTGTCTCAGATACATTATGTCACCACTATGACCTGGGAAAGGGTCCAGGAACTCTGCAACGCGAAATATTATAATGAGGCCGTTAGAAGTGCCAAGAGGAAAGAGTTCACCCACCTGACCCAGCAGGAAAACATGAGCGTGACTGAGTATACCACCCAATTCGATCGGTTGGCGAGGTTGGCCTCGGGAATTGTGCCAACTGATTTAGGTAAGAAGGAAAAATATCTGGATGGATTAAATGTGAAGATCAAGCATGACCTTATGATCACCACAGACGACAAGACCACCTATGCTGAGATGGTGGAGAAGGCACTGGGAGCTGAGGGTGCAGTTGGATGTATGTCGGAGTCAGTTAGGACTCCATTTAGTGGCGGGGCTCCTACCCCTCCTGCATTAGGCTTCAGCAGGGGAGGTAGTGGTTCGGCCATGGACTAGAAGAGGAAAGCATTCACTGCATCCGGTGGCTTGGGGTAGAACAAGAGGTTCCGAGGGAACCACAGTAGAGGAAGTCGTCAGGTTGGTGCGGAGACCCGGTTTTCTTATCAAGAGTGCCCCAGTTGCAAAAAGGCACCATCTGGGTGAGTGTAGAGGTCACAGATGCTTTCAGTGTGGCATGCCCGGACATTACAAGAGGGATTGTCCCCAGCTTCGACAAGAGGCACCCAGGGCTCCGGCGAGACCTGCTCCAGCTAGGGTGTTCGCCATCACGCAATGCAGAAGCCAGCCCTTCAGCTATAACAGGTCAGCTCTCAGTTAATAACTCATTTTACTCAGTGCTGTTTGATTCTAGGCCCACACATTCTTATATGGCAGCCATAATCTTTAGTAAATTGGATAGACCATGTGATAGTTATGAATTACGGTTTGCAACCCTATTACCTGGCGGAGAGTTAGTTATCTCCAAAAGGTGGATTAGGTCTATGCCGATCAGAATAGATGGTAGAGAGTTAAGTGCTGACTTGATAGAGATGAGCCTAGTAGATTTCGATATTATTCTAGGAATGGATTTCCTATCTAAATACTCAGCCAGTATTGATTGTGTAACGTCCCCGCTTCAAGCCTCCATTGGGCCTTTACACCCACGGACTGAATGGCTCTTATACACGAGTACGTCACTCTGGCTGCTTCATGGACTGACGACTGACCCTACAGACCAACACGAGTGTTTCCAGCATGCTTTGTCCTCACTCGCACGCTACCTGGGAAAACGTCCCAGGAGCTCACCCATCCTTGAAATTGCTCCAGGCCAAGCACGCTTAACTGTGGAGTTCTTTCGAGATGGGCTACCGAAAAACAAGATGCACCTTGTTGATATATGTAGTACCAATCAATCCATTTAAGCTCTCTTTAACTGTGTAGTCCCATACCTACACACTCTCAGAATCATCCCACTTGACCTTCCCCAGGCGGTGTGGGATTGCACAGCTTACCCGGTATTTCCCTTTACGAATCACGGGACTACTGACTGTCACAGATTGCAAGAGGAAGATGGTGATCTTCCAACCGGAAAGTGAAGAACCATTTGTATTTTTTGGTTCAGTTCGGGGATCTCGGATCCCGGTGATTTCGGCCATGTCAGCTAGGGAGTTACTGCATGGCGGGTGTTTAGGGTTTCTTGCCGTGGTGATGGACACCAATCGGCCAGATACCATTCGGCCAGAGGATATCAAGGTTGTTCGAGAATTTCTAGATGTTTTTTCCGAAGAACTTCCATGGTTACCACCTCAGCAGGTGATTGATTTCGTTATTGATTTGGCACCAGGAGTGGAACCTGTTTCCAAGGCTCCGTATAGAATGGCTCCAGCTGAACTTAAGGAATTAAAGATTCAGCTTCAGGGGTTGCTTGACATATGGTTTATTTGGCCTAGTGTGTCACCCTGGGGAGCTCCGGTTTTGTTCGTCAAGAAGAAAGATGGAACTATGAGGATGTGCATCGATTATCGGGAGTTAAACAAGCTAACAGTGAAGAATTAATATCCACTACCTAGGATCGATGATCTGTTCGATCAACTTCAGGGGAAGACGGTCTTTTCCAAGATTGATCTCCGATCGGGTTATCATTAGTTGAAAATCCGAGAGGAGGACATTCAAAAGATGGCTTTCCATACTAGGTATGGACATTACGAATTCTTGGTTATGTCGTTTGGACTAACCAATGCTCCTACAACATTTATGGATCTGATGAATAGAGTATTCAAGGATTTCCTCGATATCTGTGTAATTGTGTTTATCGACGACATCCTTGTGTACTCTCAATCAGAAGAGGAGCATGAGTTACATCTTCAGATGGTTCTGCAACGGCTTCGGGAATACAAGCTTGATGCCAAATTCAAGAAATGTCAATTTTGGCTATCTCAGGTGTCCTTCTTAGGGCACATTGTTAGCAAAGATGGGATCAAGGTGGATCCCGGAAAAATAGAATCCGTCACGGATTTTCCAAGACCGAAGACAGTGACAGAAATTATAAGCTTCTTTGGTTTAACCGGTATTATCGTCGGTTCGTGGAAGGGTTTTCTAAGATTTCAACACCCTTAACCGAACTTACGAAGAAGAATCAGCGGTTTGTCTAGTCAGATAAGTGCGAAGCTAGTTTTCAAGAGCTGAAAAAGAGGTTGATTACAGCTCCAGTACTAGCTTTGCCTTCGGACAAAGAAAAATTTGTAGTTTATTGCGATGCATCCAGACAGGGTCTGGGGTGTGTGCTGATGCAAGCCGATCAGGTTATCGCTTATGGTTCCCGTCAGTTAAAAGATTATGAACAGCGATACCCCACTCATGATCTAGAGTTGGCCGCGGTTGTTTTTGCATTGAAGATCTGGCGGCATTACTTTTACGGAGAATGGTGTGAAATCTATACCGCCCATAAAAGTCTCAAGTATTTCTTTACTCAGAATGATTTGAATATGAGACAGAGGCGTTGGTTGGAATTAGTGAAAGATTATGACTGTGAGATTCTCTATCACCCTGGGAAGGCCAATGTAGTGGCCGATGCCCTGAGCAGGAAGGGTCCCGTGCAGGTAGCTAGCATGATTCAAATCTTACCTCAGTTAGCAGAGGACATGGTTAGATCCAGCATTGAGTTTGTGGTAGGTCAGCTTCACAACTTGACGTTACAATCTGATCTGTTGGAAAAAATTAAAGCCGCTCAGATGACTGATCCAGAGTTAGTAAAAATTAGAGATGAGGTTTCGGCTGGTCAAGCCAGGGATTTTTCAGTGTCAGACAATGGGATGCTTCTGTATAAAGCTAGGGTTTGTGTTCCGAGTAGTGTGGAACTCAGGAATGAGATCTTTGAAGAGGCTCATTCTACCCCTTATTCTCTGCATCCCGGCACCATCAAGATGTACCAAAATCTTAAACCGTACTTCTGGTGGAGTTGTATGAAGAAGAATTTGGTAGAATTTGTATCGAGATGCCTCACTTGTCAGCAGATTAAGGCTGAACATCAGAGACCAGCAGGGTTTTTGGAGCCTTTAACCCTACCTGAATAGAAATGGGAGAATATCACGATGGATTTCGTAGTTGGGTTACCTAGAACCACGGGTTTGTTCGATTCCATCTGGGTAGTGGTGGATCGATTCACGAAATCTACTCATTTTCTGTCTGTTAGAACAACCTATTCAGCAGATCAGTTGGCAGAATTGTACATTAAAGAGATTGTAAGACTTCACGGGGTACCGAAGTCTATAGTTTTGGATAGATATCCGAAGTTCACCTCCAAGTTTTGGCAGAGTTTGCAATGAGCAATGGGTAAAAAACTGAAATTCAGTACAGCATTCCATCCTCAGACAGATGGACAGTCCGAAAGGACAATTCAGATATTGGAGGACATGTTACGAGCCTGTGTTATGGATTTTGAAGGCTCTTGGAATAAATATCTACCGTTAATATAATTTTCTTACAACAATAGTTATCAGAGTACGATAGGGATGGCTCCCTATGAACTGTTATACGGTAGGAAGTGTAGATCTCCCATCCACTGGGATGAGACAGGGGAGAGGAAATACCTAGGTCCGGAGTCAGTGCAGCGGACCAATGAGGCAATTGAGAAAATAAAAGCTAGAATGCTTGCCTCACAGAGTAGACAGATAAAGTTACGCAGATCCGAAACGCAGAGATGTTGAGTTCCGAGTAGGGGACCATGTGTTTTTACGGGTGTCTCCAATGAAGGGGATCAAACGTTTCGGGAAAAGAGGCAAGTTATGCCCTAGATTTATAGGACCTTTCGAGATTCTCGAGAAGATAGGTCAAGTGGCATACCGGTTAGCGTTGCCTCCAGCTTTATCAGCAGTTCACAACGTATTGCATGTCTCTATAATGAGAAAATACGTTTCAGATCCTTCGCATATACTCAGTTATGAGAGCCTTGAACTGCAACCAGATATGACATACGAAGAACAGCCAGTGCAGATCCTGGATAGAAAGGATAAAGTCCTTCGGAATATGACCATAGCATTGGTCAAGGTAGTCTGGAGAAACAGCAAGGTGGAGGAAGCCACCTGGGAGGTAGAGTGAGATATGAGAGCTCAATATCCAGAGTTGTTCAGGTTAGATTTCGAGGACGAAATCCTTTTAAGGGGGGAATAGTTGTAAAGACCGCTTAGTTTAATTTGGAAATTAGCAGTTAATTATGTTTAATTATGGAAAATTATTTATAGATATTTAAATAATTATTTATGCTGTTATTATTGAATTCTGAAATGCATTTTATGTCATTTAGTGATTTTCATAATTTTGCATTTTCGGTGGCAGGCAACATGGAACTCGGTGTTTGGCTCAAAAAAATCACAACTTAGTATGTTAGTATTGTGGGACGGTTATTTAGACATTGGGAATGTCGGGAGTTGTCGGCAATTTAGAATTTCCCAAAATACCCCTTTAGTGCCCTTTATGTTATTTTAGCATTGAGGGGCAAAATGGTCATTTGGCCCCATTTATATTTTTTCCTTTTATGGACTTAGTAATTGGAAATTAAATGTTATTATGCTTCTTTTTGGCTGAAATAGTGTTTGAATATATGCTTTTACCCTTTATTTTATTTTAAGTTGAGAAAAGAAGAAAAATCAAAGAATAGGCAAAACCATTTTTCCTCTCTAGCCTCTCTCTCTTTCGGCCTCCTTGAGCAGCAAGTTTGTGAATTTTTCCTTTGTGATTCAAGTTCATTTTTTTCAGATTTGGTATTCACAAGTTGTTGGTATGATTTCTATAGCTTTTCTTTAAGTTTCTTGAATTTTTGAGATGGTGTGATTATTGCATGCTTTGAGTTTTGTGGCTGTAGTGTTGCTAGGTTCTGATTAGGTTTTCAAAAGCTTAATTATGTCTAATTGAATGGATTAAAGTAGGTTTCATGCATGCTAGATACCCTTGTTTAAGCTTGGAAGATTTTTATTCAAAACTATAGTTTTCAAAGAAAAAAATGATGAAGTTTATTGCTGTGGTTGTTGTTGTTGTTTAAATGTGTTTTCTGGAGTTTTATTATGTTGAAATTGGTTGAGATGTGCATGATTTAGTGGCTGTTTGGAGGGTTAGTCAAGTTTTGAGTTTTTGAACACAATCTTGAACCTCCAATGGTGAATTGAGTTTCTGTGATTGAAGCTTGGTTCTTTTGCTTTGGATTTGTTCTTAGGGGTAATTAGAACAGGTCTGGAAGGTTAGGTATGCATTGGGTTTGATTTGATTAAGTTATGGAACTTTGGGTGTTTCCTGCGAGGAACCGGAATTCCGGTTGTGCAATTAGAATTCCGGATGGGGTTCAGGAATTTCCAGAACCGAAATTCCGGTTGGGAAATTTTCAGGAACCCTAGATTTTCTCGTTTTTATGTTATTTGGGGTATTGCCATGCTTTTTATCGATAGGGAAACTTTTAGTTTCTAGTTTTAGTTCCCGGGAAGTGATTTAGCGTATCACTTATTAGTGTTGTGATTGTTATGGTTTAGAAGCCTGTAAACCACCGTGCAGTTCGTTCTAGTCAGGTTGACCGGCACACCTGAATTCGGAATTGAGGTAAGATTAGTATAACAGTATGCATATGTATTACATGTTTAGCGTGCATGTTAGGAAGCCTGTTAGATTACATTAGATATGTATGTTGGCTTCGTACCATCCGACCATATCACATCGTTTAGGCTAGAGTATGACTAGCAACTAGAGTATGACTAGTATATCGAGTATAGGCTGATTCTAAGGTTGGTGGTACTGTGCTATTTGATCGTATCACATCGGTTAGGCTAGAGTATGACTAGTGAACCGGGTATAGGCTGATACTGTAACACATCGGTTAGGCTAGAGTATGACTAGCAGCTGGAGTATGACCAGTGAACCGAGTATAGGCTGTTACTTGTCAATAGTACCGTCTTATGAACGTTTGGGACTCAGTATCATGTGGGACACGGCAGTTAGGGTTGTGATCAGGGGTATGGGCGTCTGATCATAACCCGGGATTAATGTATGATTATGTTTATGCTTTTCTTACTGAGTCTGTCAACTCACAGTGCTATGTTTATGTGTAGGTAAGGGCAAAGCCAAGGCTGAGGAACCGTGAGAACGAGCCGATGAAGATTGTACATGTCAGGGCGGTTAGGCCTGGAGCGTACGATCCTCGGGACAGCAGTGCTTTTTGTAATTAGTCGCTAGGCGACAAGTATTTTGTATTAGACAGTAAACTTTTGTAAAGTGTTTTGTAATCGGGATCCTGAGTATTTTTGTATAAAATATTTTATAAGTTTAATTAGAAAGCAAAATTTTTAATGAATCACAATTTCCATAAACCTCGTTTATTAGCAACGAGCTGCACAGTATGTTTAAAATGTTGGAAATTATTTTACCAGGATCTTAGATCTACTCACAAGTATGTTTATTAACATCCTAAATAAGAACTTTCTAAAACGATAAATTAAACGCATATAAAGTTTAAGAAACCTTACATTGGGTGCAGCGGAATTAAATGACTCCTTCCGTTCAGATATCTAGCCCTTGATTCCTTTCTGTAGCAGAGCATTATCAATATCTGAACCTGGATCTCTTTCTCTGAATCTTTGTTGCTGAAACTCCTTTTGCTGAATGTCTTTCTTCACGATCTTCCTCACTATGATTGAGGTATCACTTGCTGTGTGTGGGCACTACTCTCACACTAAGATTTTCGAAAGTGAAGAGGGAAGGAGAAAGAGAAGGGTCAGCCAAAGATAGGGAGAGAGAAGGCTCAGGTTTTTCTGATTCAGAAGTGTCAGAAGAAAAGTGTAAATTTCCTGAAGCCTTCACTATCTATTTATAGCATTCCACTAGGGTTAGGTTTGAATTATTTAGCATTAAAATAATGAAAAAATCAAAGGTAAATTCCTATAAAAGTGGCTGGCCCTATACTAGTGGATTTGGGCCTCACTTTTTGCAATTTTGCAGTTTTATCTTTTCTGCATCTCATTTTCGCAAAAACGCCAATTTTCTAATTCAACCATTTAAATGCCAATTCTAACTATTTAATAACTATAAATAATTATTAAATAATATTGTCATTTATCATATTTATTAATTGAACCATACAAAGTATCATAATTAACAAATATGCCCCTAAAACTCTTTCTTTACAATTTCGCCCTCACTTAGTGAAAAATTCACAAATAGACATAGTCAAATTTGAGAATTATAATTGATTAATCAAAACCAATTACATGAGTCTTACAAGCAATATTATCTCAACTAGTGCGGGGACCATGGGTCTATATAACCGAGCTTCCAATAAGTAGATCAAGAATTTAGCACTAAAATTCACTAACTTATTAATTCTTCGTTGAATCCACGCGTAGAACTTAGAATTGCACTCTTAGTATATAGAATGCTCTATATGTTCCACCATATAGACACATCATTAGTTATCCATTGTTATAATCCTAATGTGATCAATGATCCTCTATATGAATGATCTACACTGTAAAGGGATTAAATTACTGTTACACCCTACAATGTATTTATTCCTTAAAACACTTGACCCCGTATAAATGATATTTCAGCTTATGTGAAATGAGATCTCCACCATTTATTTTCGTTTGGTCAAGCTCGAAGGAGATCATCCTTTACTTACTATTCGCCAGATAGAAGCTATAGATTCCATGTTTATGCTAGCGCTCCCACTCAATTGCACTACCGTGTTCCCAAAATGTACGTATCACCCTGACCTAAAAGTAGGCTTAACTAGCAAATCAAAGAACACGAATAGCCTTTCAAGATTGAGCCTAATCATATCAGGATTAAGATCATTTCATCTAGGATCAACTTGGCGATATTGACTTGAATAGATTCTACGGTAAGTTTAATTAAATCTAAGTCAAAGTTCAATATCGGTCCCTTCCGATGCATACTCCATGCATCCAGCCTGAGCTTTACTTTAACCAATGTTCTGGAAAGAACATAGTATTTCTCCAAATACAAGTAAACTCTTGTTGTAGATTATCATATCAGTAAAACCCTGTGTCTGATAAATCTAGGAAACTTTATTCACATAGTCATGTTTACTTTCCAATGTGTTGACGGCACAATAAACAGGATCAAGTATGTGAAAAGGGTTTCAGATGAATTTATACATTATGTACATATAATCATAAAATAAATCATGTAAACCATGCAACATTAAACGTTATTTCTGATCTATATTAATAAGTAAATCTGATTATATTGAAATGAGTTTTATTTAGGGCATAAAATCCAACAAACTCCCACTTGCACTAATATAAAACAAAAAGTGCGTTTCAAATAATCTCAACACCATGATATACAAATCAAGTGTAGTAGTAGTAAACTCCTCGTACTAGGATCTGAAAGGTTGAATTAAACACAACCTTTTCTCCACCATTACCCTTCCTTTAATCACAAAATCATTGATAATGTGAAATTCCTCTCTATATGTCTACTCTCTTGGGATACTGGATTCTATATCTTTGGCAACTACTTTTGGTTAATCAGGAAATTAACACTAGTAGTTTAAGGCAATTTGGAATGGTGCCAAAGATGTATAGAACTTTCCTTAGACTGAATAAGTACCTTTCCTGCAGCTTTAACATTCAGTCCCTTTCTGGTAGACCTAGAGACTTCAGATAGGTTTTTACACTTCTCCAAAATCACTATTCCACCCCCAGAGTAATCACCATCTTATCAGAAAGATTTTCTAGCACAAAGGCAAATTTCGAAATCTGATATGGTGTAGTCTAAGAGTTTTAAACACACCCTTATAGACTAACATATAGTTCCTCTTCTTAATCTTAAGATTTACTTGATTGTCTTCCAATGTTCTTCTCCTGGATTAATCTGATACCTACTCATTACTCCCACTCAACAGCAGGTGTCTGGTCTAAGGTATACAAAAGCATATCTAAGACCTCTCACTGTTGATATAAGAAATTCTTTCATGGCTTTATCTTTTCTGGAATAGTTGAGACTTTTCCTTAGGTAAATAAAATCTATACCTAAGAAGTTGTGAAGCTTCTATAGATTGCCATTAGAAAGAAAATGCTTCAGCATCTTACTAAAGTAAGTTGCTTGCATTAGAGTAAGTAATTACCAGGTGTACCACAAGCCATAGGTTTAGATAAACTCAAACCTATAATACTAGGAACAGGAAGTTTGTTAAGTCCATTGAATAGACTTATAAACGAAAATTTCCTTTTATGTCCTTGTAATAGAAAACTTTAGGTTACTCCATGTGAATGGATTAAACCATAGTTCTATTGGCTTTCTTCTTAGTTTCTTATCTTGACAATCCATTACTTGTTTAAACTCACAATGCATTTTAATCACTAATCTCTCCCAAGTCATAAGAAGGTGAGTTCCTAGAAACTCTCCCACTACAACGAGGTACCGTGAATTATGTTTAAGAAAACTAAATGGTATTGATCTCTTCGGTTGTGACAAGACAACAGAGGCAGTGGGATCATCATATATCAAATAAGATGATTGAACACTTTTGGAATCAAGAATTAAATATCTCCTTTATTTGCTACTTGTTTTAAGACTTAGTCATTATCTTAGAAAAGTAGTATTTGTTTGAACAAACACTTTCTTATCTATTGACAATGGGATGGTCCACCCCTAATCACTTAGAATAGCTAACAAACCATGGTTAACAGTTCTATCTTTTCTTAAGATTTTGATTAGGTCATCCATGAATCTAGTAATGATTTACATTAAGTATACAACCATTACATCATTCTGAAATTGTATTACCATAGAAGGATTTAGGCAACGAATAGTAACTAATCATCAATATGCAACTCGAAATTTCTGGGGAGGTAAGTTTGGATATAATTCAAAAATCAATTTAATGATCTTTGAACTGCATATCTACTAACTATTTCTCCACCCCTATCAGTTCGCAAGATCTTTAACCACTTATTGGTTTTAACCATTGCTAGAAATTTATGAAATTTTTAAACATTTCAAATTTCTTTGCATAAGGTATAATCTAGAGTGATCGTTTTAAGAATACAACGAAAAACTCATATCCACCCCTGAATGTACATCCATCTTCGAATGAGATGAACTACCTTCAGTGGATATAGGCATATTAACTCTTTGTAGAGATTGATCTTGTCAAAACCACTATGAACAAGATACAAATGCCATAGATTAATAAAATGTGGTAGTGTCTTTTGATGACATAGGTTTAGTTAAATCGAAGAGTTCTTAGAATACTGCAAGTGGATCCTAGTCACAGAATACCTAACACATATTCCATACAGTTTTAATCCATTAATAGAAGATGGATATTAAACACTTGAGAAAGTGTAACTGTATTGTATCTGGAATTAGAAATATAAGAAAATTTCTGTTTGGATTCTAAAATTAAAGTCAAAGACTTAAATTTAACAAAATATAATGAGTAATTCTTTCTTGGACCACCACTACTAATACAAACTCTAAGTCAGATTTGCCCATACAAGTAGGAGATTTCTAAGATGAGGATTTATATCAATTGGGAATAGAATTTCGGGATTATAATCATATGCGTCATATAAAATGACATGAAATCATTTATAGACCATTCATCCAATGATATGTTTTTAAAGCTAATTCGAAATGAATAAGCTAAGAGGAATTAGGATAATTTCGTTTAAAATAAGAATCCAACGATGCTTCGATTAGCGAAAGTCAAAGTAATCTTATTTATGTAATCTTCTTGTTTCATATTGTAAAAATACTAGTCTAATGTGTCATCAATTGATGAACAACTAGATGTTGCATATACAATATTTATCTTTCGAGATCTTACACTATTATGTATGTCTAATGGTGAAACTCCATTAGGGATTTATCTCATTAGAAAAACAAACATGTTAGACAAACAATGAAGATTCGAAATTAAACTACAACTTAATAACAGAAAATAACATGGTTCAATATAAATTCATACACAATTCAGAAATTATAAGCATATAGCAAGTAGGAATGACAAGTGAAAATACTAAAACATACAATCCTAAATAATTTCCAAAGTTTTCAACAAACTAATACAGTGTCCCGGTAGGCGAGAGTCAAAGTATCATTTATTGAATAGAGTTGTCAGCTCATCTAAAATAGAAACCATTCTAGCAACCTTTTATTCGATCAAAATAAGAATCCAACGTTGTCCCGGTAGGCGAGAGTCAAGGTTATTCTCATTTTATGAGCTTCCACCATTGTTTCATGTTTCATAAGTTTATCTCTAAGTAGTCACCGTAGGGGAGAGTCTAAATACAGACAAAAACTCACAAAACACTTATCAAATGAAATCTTACGGTGTTAAATGCGTTCAACGAATAACCATCCATAGGGGGACAAAGTCTAGCGTCTCGAGGTTATATTGAAAACATTTAACTTTTGTAAGACCAACAATGGAGATCGAATATCTTAATAATAATCAAGCTCATTATTTAAAGTGAGTTGTATTTTCTTTGATTCTCTTTATTTAATTTATTTATTTTAAATATATATTTATTTAAAATTTCCAATTTAGAATGAAAAATTCTAAATATAAATTTTAATTTAATATTTATAAATTTTACTTAGATGGATATGAAAATAACATGAATTATTTCCATCTTAGTAATAATTTCCAATAAATATTTAGAAAAATATTCAATTTAAGTTGTTACAAAATTAATTTAAATTAATTTACAACTCAAATTTAATTTTCTATAAATATCTACTGCATTTTGAAAAATTAAAGTATTCAAGGATACAATTTTCGAAAATGCAAGTTAAAATAAAAAATTAATCCTGGAAAAATTATTCTAATTTAATGTTGGCCCAAAATTAATTAATAAAATTAATTTACAGCAAAAAATATAATTTTCCTATTTAATTAATTATATAAGAAAATTTTCAAATATTTAAGTATGATGATGAAAATCAACTTAAATATTAATTTTCTATTTAATTAAATACACTAGAAAAATACTTCAAGCAAAAATATCATCTATCTAGATTTTCCTTTCACTAATTAATTCAATTTCTAATAATATACTTTAATTCAATTTATTTTAATTAATCATTAAATGAAAAAATTATTGATTAAAGTTGGTCCAAAATTAAAATAAATAATTTACAACTTTAATCTATTTTTCAAATAAAATTCGAAATTCCAGCATTTAAGAAATGCAATTTCGAAATTTGATTAATAAAATAATGAAAAAATATATTTTGAAAATTATTTAAATTTAGTTGAAAAAATAAATTTCAACTAAAAATAATTTTCTATTTAATTAAGTGTCATGAAAAAGAAATATTTAAGTATGATGATGAGAATCAACTTAGATATTTAATTTTCAAGTTAATTAAATTCAAGAAATAAATAATTAAGGGTAGAGAAGGCTTAATTATTAATCTCTAGTTTAATACTAGGAAAATTATACTTAAAATAAATTGTACCAAAATTCATTATATAAATAATTAATTTCACAATGTATAATATTTTCCTTTTAAATATTAGAAATAATAAGTAGTCTAGAAATAACTATCTAGAAAATATCTTATTTGACTAAGTATCTTTTCCAAAAAATTTGAAAAAATATCTAATTTAGGTTGTATTAGAAAAAATCTATAACCTAAATATTTTTCAAATTTAAATTTAATTAAATATCAAAATTAAGTTGTAACCACTTAATTTGAAAATATTTCATTTTAAGTTAATATTCGAAAAGATATTAACTTAAAAAATATCTAAAATATTCCATTTTGAGTTAATATTCGAAAAGATATTAACTTAAAAAATATCTAAAGAATCTTAATAACCACTAGAAAAAATCTTATTTGACTAAGTATCTTTTCCACAAAATTTGAAAAAATATCTAATTTAGGTTGTATTAGAAAAAATCTAGAACCTAAATATTTTTCTAATTTAAATTTAATTAAATATCAAAAATTAAGTTGTAACCACTTAATTTGAAAATATTTCATTTTAAGTTAATATTCGAAAAGATATTAACTTAAAAAATATCTAAAATATTCCATTATAAGTTAATATTCGAAAAGATATTAACTTAAAAAATATCTAAAGAATCTTAATAACCAATGCCTAAAATTCCTCAACTTAATTTTGAAATTTTAAATCCAAAAGATATTCAGATTTAAGTTGGTTAGTTGAAGATAACTAAATATCAACTTAAATAGGAATATTTAATGAAAAATTTAAATTAAGCTCCAGAAAGAATCTAGATGGTTATAATTCTATATTTAATTAAATACAAGAAAATACATATTGTTTAGCTTAGAATAAAAAATTCCTTAAACTATAATTTTCTTAAATTAATTTCAAAATAAATGAAATTAATTATGTTGCTAATCAATTTTATTAGGTTAAACTAGTGTAATTAACCTAGTACAGTTGTTCAAATCAGGCAAATGGGCCTTCACAATTGGGGTGGTTCACGTGAGGGGGTGCTGGGTTCAGTATGTCGTACCCACTTCTATGGCTCCCAACTCTCACACAAGGCCCAAAAGACAGGAATTTAACCTTAATAAGAACAACTGTTATTAATTGAATAGGCTCAAAAACTAAATGGGCCTCAATAAATTCTATCAAGAACTATGATAATTTATTTAGCAACAACAACCTATATGCATCTATAATAAAATTAAACACATAGGCTCACACAGGCACACTTTGGATGGGTCCTATCATGTTGCTAGGTCATACACAGATGAAAGAAGATTGTAAATATACCTGTTACAAATTATTATCTTCACCAAGGGAGCTATCAGATCATTAGATCTGGCAAAATGTAACCATGGCTATTTGCAATCAAGTAATAATAGGTTTTGAAAACTTACACACAAGCTAAAACACATACTTCTGCAACAAGGTTAGGTGGATAGTTGGATGTAGGATTTATTTAATTTTAAATTAAATTATTAATTTCGAAAATAATTAATTAAATAAAAAATAATTTTCGAAAATTTAAAAAAAAATTTGAAAAATTCGAAAATTTAAAAAATAATTTAAATTTAAAATTAAACCTACAATTTTGAAAAATTAGGTTTCAACCAACCTAAATATCATTTCAAAAAAAATTTGCCAACAACTTTTAAATTTTAAATGTTATTTTATAAATAAAAATTAAATAAAAAATTAGAAAAGATAAATGAATATATTTTTCAAATTTTAAATGTAATTTAAATAAATAAAATAACAAAATTTAAAAAATTAGCAAAATATCTTATATCATTTAAAAATTACATGATTATAATTATCTTATTTTAAATTTAAAATAAGATAAGATATAATCAAATTTTAAAATAAGATAGATTTTTAAGCAAGAAGATGGATACTAATTCTATTCAAATTCAAATTACACTAATATCTTGAATTAAATTTAAAAAATATTAAATTAATTCAAAATGATAATTAGAATTGAATTAGGAATAGTAATAGTATATATATAGAACTACACAAAAAATCGGAAGTTAATTCCATGAAAAAGCATGAAAAATCGAAGAAAAACGAAAAAATTGTGAGCTGTACGGACATTTTTCGCGATCGCAGGAAAATTTCAGCACAACTCCGATTTTTTCAAATCTTCAAAAATTCATAACTAATTCAAATAAAATCTAAATTGAGATCTGTAAAAGGCTAACTTGCTTAATTTTTTCCATACTATCCAATAAAAATAATGCCAGAAACAGAATCGCAATTATTTTTCACGAAAATTTACAAACATCAATCAATCATCAAATAACACTCAATACAACATGATACAATCCAAAAAAACATACAAACAATCGTTTTAAAGTCCAAATTTCTTGCAAGTAAATCAATTACCATGGCTCTGAGGCCAGTTGTTGGAAATTATTTTACCAGGATCTTAGATCTACTGACAAGTATGTTTATTAACATCCTAAATAAGAACTTTCTAAAACGGTAAATTAAACACATATAAAGTTTAAGAAACCTTACATTGGGTGCAGCGGAATTAAATGACTCCTTCTGTTCAGATATCTAGCCCTTGATTCCTTTCTGTAGCAGAGCATTATCAATATCTGAACCTGGATCTCTTTCTCTGAATCTTTGATGCTGAAACTCCTTTTGCTGAATGTCTTTCTTCACGATCTTCCTCACTATGATTGAGGTATCACTTGCTGTGTGTGGGCACTACTCTCACACTAAGATTTTTGAAATTGAAGAGGGAAGGAGAAAGAGAAGGGTCAGCCAAAGATAGGGAGAGAGAAGGCTCAGGTTTTTCTGATTCAGAAGTGTCAGAAGAAAAGTGTAAATTTCCTAAAGCCTTCACTATCTATTTATAGCATTCCATTAGGGTTAGGTTTGAATTATTTAGCATTAAAATAATGAAAAAATCAGAGGTAAATTCCTATAAAAGTGGCTGGCGCTATACTAGTGGATTTGGGCCTCACTTTTTGCAATTTTGCAGTTTTATCTTTTCTGCATCTAATTTTCTCAAAAACGCCAATTTTCTAATTGAACCATTTAAATGCCAATTCTAACTATTTAATAACTATAAATAATTATTAAATAATATTGTCATTTATCATATTTATTAATTGAACCATACAAAGTATCATAATTAACAAATATGCCCCTAAAACTCTTTCTTTACAATTTCGCCCTTACTTAGTGAAAATTTCACAAATAGACATAGTCTAAATTGAGAATTATAATTGATTAATCAAAACCAATTATATGAGTCTTACAAGCAATATTATCTCAACTAGTGCGGGGACCATGGGTCTATATAACCGAGCTTCAAATAAGTAGATCAAGAATTTAGCACTAAAATTCACTAACTTATTAATTCTTCGTTGAATCCACTCATAGAACTTAGAATTGAACTCTCAGTATATAGAATTCTCTATATGTTCAACCATATAGACACATCATTAGTTATCAATTGTTATAATCCTAATGTGATCACTGATCCTCTATATGAATGATCTACACTGTAAAGGGATTAGATTACCGTTACACCCTACAATGTATTTTATCCTTAAAACACTTGACCCCGTATAAATGATATTTCAGCTTATGTGAGATGAGTACTCCACCATTTATGTTCGTTTGGTCAAGCTCGAAGGAGATCATCCTTTGCTTACTATTCGCCAGATAGAAGCTATAGATTCAATGTTTATGATAGCGCTCTCACTCAATTGCACTACCGTGTTCCCAAAATGTACTTATCACCCTGACCTAAAAGTAGGCTTAACTAACAAATCAAAGAACACGAATAGCCTTTCAAGATTGAGCCTAATCATAACAGGATTAAGATCATTTGATCTAGGATCAACTTGGCGATATTGACTTGAATAGATTCTACGGTAAGTTTAATTAAATCTAAGTCAAAGTTCAATATCGGTCCCTTCCGATGCATACTCCATGCATCCAACCTGAGCTTTACTTTAACCAATGTTCTGGAAAGAACATAGTATTTCTCCAAATACAAGTAAACTCTTGTAGTAGATTATCATATCAGTAAAATCCTGTGTCTAATAAATCTAAGAAACTTTATTCACATAGTCATGTTTACTTTCCAATGTGTTGACGGCACAATAAACAGGATCAAGTGTGTGAAAAGGGTTTCAGATGAATTTATACATTATGTACATATAATCATGAAATAAATCATGTGAACCATGCAACATTAAATGTTATTTCTGATCTATATTAATAAGTAAATCTGATTATATTGAAATGAGTTTTATTTATGGCATAAAACCCAACATAAAAATCACGTAATACGCCTATGCTAGTTAGGGTGTTACATGTTAACTCTTGGGGGTGGAGCAGTTGTTTGGAGAAGTGCTAAACAAACTGCAACGTCAGACTCTACCATGGAGGCCGAGTACATAGCTGCTGCCGAGGCTGCTAATTAACTTGTCTGACTTAGAAAGTTCTTCACAGGAGTCAGTGTTGTTCCTAGAATGGAAAAACTACTGGGTTTACTTTGTGATAACACCGGAGCCATAGCCAACAGTAAAGAGCCTCGAAGCCACAAGAGAAGAAAATACATAGAGAGATTATATCACATCATCAGAGAATATGTGGCAAGAGGGGATGTACTGGTGGTGAAGTGGATACTGAAGACAACTTAGCTGATCCATTCACTAAAGTTTTGATTGCAACTACATTTCAAAATCACCGAATGAATTTAGGATTAATTGAAATGTACTAATTGTTTTATGTTAGTGGAAGTGGGAGTTCGTTGGGCTTTCTGCCCTAAATAAAATTCTATTTTAATGTAATCTTTTCTACTCAATTATCAATAAAGAAACAAATTTATTTTTATTACTTATTTAGTATGTTATTTGGTTCACGTGATCATTTATATGTTTATTTGATTTATAAATTCGTCCAAATCCTTATCACATTGATATTTTTGTTTATTGTCTCGTCAACACAGTGGAAAATAATCAAGATTATGTGATTAAATGTATTCCTATGATTTATCAGTGCACAGGATTTAATTGATATGATAATCTACAATGTAGTATACTTGCACCTTGGATAAGTGTTATGTCCTTTCCAGGGCATTGGCTAAAGTAAGCTTGGGTTGGATGAATGGAGTATGCATTGGAAGGGACTGATATTGTAAAACCCAAACAAATAAGCACGCTACCCAAGGTGATTAAGAAACCCTAATCCCCTAAATGCGATTATTAGAAAGATAAGCATGGGTAATTTAAAATTTCATTGAAAACATAATGAAAATAAAACTTGTAATAAACTTAACTTTACAATCAAAAATTACATGTTTCGGGATCCCAAAAATATTTTACAAAATATTACAAGCCTTTTCACTAGCCGACCTAGGCGGTAAAATCAGAGTTTCAAAAGTACATCATTGGTAGTCCCCAACCCCGCTTGGTCTAGTGTGGCCCGAACCTGTACATACATCACCGAACTCTCGCACTCATGGCTGATCCGAGACACATTTACCCTTTCCTGCACAATAGAGCACCCGTGAGCCAAGCCTAACAAAACACGAAAAAATATCAATAATCATAATTAACACATCGAACAAATATTATTGCCATTTCACATTTTTCTGTATGACACAGACTCACGTGTTACGCTCACACACCTATTTGTGTCTATGTGGCATAGACCTACGTGTCACACTCACACGTTTAAATACAATAATGCCTTAGAACGGTTCATCTCGATTCTAATTACCGAGTCCGACCCGATTATGCGTTGAACGCATAAACCTTAATCTCAATATGCATATACATCATGGCATAAAAATTACGCATTTACAATTCACTAGGGTAATAACCCTAGGCCAATAAATTGGTCACTTTTGGGTAATAACCCTAAGCCAATAAACCGCTCACTTTAGGGTAATAACCCTAATCCTGGTTTCTAATTGCTCGCATATATCACATGCAATATAAGCGCCAGTACACATGACTCTCCATGCTAACTACTGTCTTACCTGATGTCCCACAAAATTGGAGATTCCAAATGCCTGGGTGCTCCTGACCAAGTGTCGGTAATCCTAGTCACAATTTCAAGATTCACAAGTATAGGGTTAATCCCTAAATCCACTTCCACAGAATATAAAATTGGCACTCAAAATATAGATAAACATATAGAGCTCAAAATGAGCTTTCCAACAATATAAAGAATGTCCAAAATGGAGTCCCGAGTCAAAAGTTATGGCCAAAACAAAATCGAGAAAAGGGATGGCTCTCTGATTGGTTTTTGGCCACGGCCACAGGGTTCGAAAAACCGAGAAAACTAGATTTTAAGGTCTAAAAATGCCACTTTTCCTAAATTACGAACCTCAACCAAAACAAAGGGTAAAAACACATATTAAAGCTCCAAAATCACAGCTCAAATGCATCTAAACTCAGATTTAAACAACAAACAACATAGGCTCCAAACTTGAGCACAATATCAACAAATTCAAGCTCACACAATGAATTTTCAAATCCCAAAACATAAACTCAAACACGCCACTAAATGAGGGCTATATAACAAATTAAAAAATATCATTAAAATCCTTACAAATCATCTCAAAAATACCACACAAGCATCCTACTTCAACTTTCTAACGCAAACATGCATAAGGTGTAAAGATTACACCAATATCATCAAACATGCATACCAAGAACATCATACCCTAATTTCATGATTTTGAACAATAAATTTCAGCAAGAATTCCAAATAAGAACCAGCATAAAGGGCTATCTCAATTCATTCCAATCGCTAGCACCAAAAGCCACCAACACAAAGCTTGAATCCAAGCAATTCACAATCAAAATTCAAGGATTAGAAAGGACTTTAGAGAGAGGGAGAGGGTTGGCTAATAGGGATGACGAAACAATGCAGAAAATAAAACTTTATTTTACTTAAAATTTCCTTTTGTTACAAATAACAAATTAGTAGAAAATTCCAAGAATGCCCTTAGGGCCATACACACATATAAGTACAAATTCAAGGCAAAAGAGTCATTCCCATCACAAATATACTCAAATAAATTCAGATTATCCACACATAAATAAAATTCCCATAATTCATTACAGAATTGTATTTCGGCCCCGAATCCAGTTCGACTTGAAATACTCGGTGGTGACTGTACCGCGCTGACTTCTCAGAACACACCTAAAAAAAACAAAACAGATATACTATATAATAATATAGTCTACAAGCACGTAATTAATTTAAATTCATAGTTTTACCCTTCTCGGATCAAAATTACAAAAATGCCCCTAGCTCACCAACGAGGTCTTTGTTAGAAATTATTTTGCTAGGATCTTAGATCTACTCACAAGTATGTTTATTAACACCCTAAATATGAACTTTCTAAAACGATGAAATAAACACATATAAAGTTTAGAAAACCTTACATTGGGTGCAGCGGAATAATATGACTCCTTCCGTTCAGATATCTAGCCCTTGATTCCTTTCTGTAGCAGAGCATTATCAATATCTGAACCTGGATCTCTTTCTCTGAATCTTTGATGCTGAAACCTCCTTCTTACTGAAAGTCTTTCTTCACGATCTTCCTCACTATGATTGAGGTATCACTTGGTGTGTGTGGGCACTACTCATACACTAAGGATTTTCGAAATTGAAGGAAAAAGAAAGAGAAAGTGGGTTCGGCCAAAGATAGGGAGAGAGAGAGGCTCAGTTTTTTTCTGAATCAGAAGTGTCAGAAGAAAAGTGTGTAATTTTCCTGAAGCCTTCACTATCTATTTATAGCATTCCACTAGGGTTAGGTTTGAATTATTTGGCATTAAAATAATGAAAATATCAGAGGGAAAAACCCTACAAAAGTGGCCGGCCCTACATAGTGGATTTGGGACTCACTTTTTTCAATTTTGCAGTTTTATCTTTTCTGCATCTAATTTTCTCAAAAACGCCAATTTTCTAATTCAACCATTTAAATGCCAATTCTAACTATTTAATAACTATAAATAATTATTAAATAATATTGTCATTTATCATATTTATTAATTGAACCATACAAAGTATCATAATTAACAAATATGCCCCTAAAACTCTTTCTTTACAATTTCGCCCTTACTTAGTGAAAATTTCACAAATAGACATAGTCTAAATTGAGAATTATAATTGATTAATCAAAACCAATTATATGATTCTTACAAGCAATATTATCTCAACTAGTGCGGGGACCATGGGTCTATATAACCGAGCTTCAAATAAGTAGATCAAGAATTTAGCACTAAAATTCACTAACTTATTAATTCTTCGTTGAATCCACTCATAGAACTTAGAATTGAACTCTCAGTATATAGAATTCTCTATATGTTCAACCATATAGACACATCATTAGTTATCCATTGTTATAATCCTAATGTGATCACTGATCCTCTATATGAATGATCTACACTGTAAAGGGATTAGATTACCGTTACACCCTACAATGTATTTTATCCTTAAAACACTTGACCCCGTATAAATGATATTTCAGCTTATGTGAGATGAGTACTCCACCATTTATGTTCGTTTGGTCAAGCTCGAAGGAGATCATCCTTTGCTTACTATTCGCCAGATAGAAGCTATAGATTCAATGTTTATGATAGCGCTCTCACTCAGTTGCACTACCGTGTTCCCAAAATGTACTTATCACCCTGACCTAAAAGTAGGCTTAACTAACAAATCAAAGAACACGAATAGCCTTTCAAGATTGAGCCTAATCATAACAGGATTTAGAACATTTGATCTAGGATCAACTAGGCGATATTGACTTGAATAGATATTACGGTAAGTTTAATAAATCTAAGTCAAAGTTTAATATCGGTCCCTTCCGATGCATACTCCATGCATCCAACCTGAGCTTTACTTTAACCAATGCTCTGGAAAGAACATAGCACTTCTGCAAATGCAAGTAAACTCTGTTGTAGATTACCATATCAGTAAAACCCTATGTCTGATAAATCTAGGAAACTTTATTCACATAGTGATGTTTACTTTCCAATGTGTTGACAACACAATAAACAGGATCAAGTATGTGAAAAGGGTTTCAGATGAATTTATACATTATGTACATATAATCATGAAATAAATCATGTGAACCATGCAACATTAAATGTTATTTCTGAACTATATTAATAAGTAAATCTTATTATATTGAAATGAGTTTTATTTAGGGCATTAAAACCCAACAAACTCCCACTTGCACTAATATAAAACAAAAAAGTGCGTTTCAAATAGTCTCAACACCTCGATATACAAATCAAGTGCAGTAGTAGTAAACTCCTCGTAATAGGATCTGAAAGGTTGAATTAAACAAAACCTTTTCTCCATTATTACTCTTCCTTTAATCACAAAATCATTGATAATGTGAAATTCCTCTCTATATGTCTACTCTCTTGGGATACTGGATTCTATATCCTTGGCAACTACTTTTGGTTAATCAGGAAATTAACACTAGTAGTTTAAGGCAATTTGGAATGATGCCAAAAATGTATAGAACTTTCCTTAGACTGAATAAGTACCTTTCCTGCAACCTTAACATTCAGTCCCTCTCTGGTAGACCTAGAGACTTCAGATAGGTTTTTACACTTCTCCAAAATCACTATTCCACCCCCAGAGTAACCACCATCTTATCAGAAAGATTTACTAGCACAAAGGCAAATATCGAAATCTGATATGGTGTAGTCTAAGAGTTTTAAACACACCCTTATAGACTAACATATAGTTCCTCTTCTTAATCTTAAGATTTACTTGATTGTCTTCCAATGTTCTTCTCCTGGATTAATCTGATACCTACTCATTACTCCCACTCAACAGCAGGTGTCTGGTCTAAGGTATACAAAAGCATATCTAAGACCTCTCACTGTTGATATAAGAAATTCTTTCATGGCTTTATCTTTTCTGGAATAGTTGAGACTTTTCCTTACATAAATAAAATCTATGCCTAAGAAGTTGTGAAGCTTCTATAGATTGCCATTAGAAAGAAAATGCTTCAGCATCTTACTAAAGTAAGTTGCTTGCATTAGAGTAAGTAATTACCAGGTATACCACAAGCCATAGGTTTAGATAAACTCAAACCTATAATAATAGGAACAGGAAGTTTGTTAAGTCCATAGAATAGACTTATTAACTAAAATTTCCTTTTATGTCCTTGTAATAGAAAACTTTAGGTTATTCCATGTGAATGGATTAAACCATAGTTCTATTGGCTTTTCTTCTTAGTTTCTTATCTTGACAATCCATTACTTGTTTAAACTCACAATGGATTTTAATCACTAGTGTCTCCCAAGTCATAAGAAGGTGAGTTCCTAGAAACTCTCCCACTACGAAGAGGTACCGTGAATTATGTCTAAGAAAAGTAAATGGTATTGATCTCTTCGGTTGTGACAAGAAAACAGAGGCAGTGGGATCATCATATATCAAATAAGATGACAGAACACTTTTGGAATCAAGAATTAAATATCTCCTTTATTTGCTACTTGTTTTCAGACTTAGTCATTATCTTAGAAAAGTAGTATTTGTTTGAACAAACACTTTCTTATCTATTGACAATGGGATGGTCCACCCCTAATCACTTAGAATAGCTAACAAACCATGGTTAACAGTTCTAGCTTTTCTTAAGATTTTGATTAGGTCATCCATGAATCTAGTAATGATTTACATTAAGTAGCCAACCATTACATCATTCTGAAATTGTAATACCATAGAAGGATTTAGGCAACGACTAATAACTAATCATCAATATGCAACTCGAAATTTCTGGGAGGTAAGTTTGGATATAATTCAAAAATCAATTTAATGATCTTTGAACTGCATATCTACTAACTATTTCTCCACCCCTATCAGTTCGCAAGTTCTTTAACCACTTACCTAAATGGTTTTAACCATTGCTAGAAATTAATGAAATTTTAAACATTTCAAATTTCTTTGCTTAAGCTATAATCTAGAGTTATTGTTTTAAGAATACAACGAAAAACTCATATCCACCCCTGAATGTGCATCCATCTGCGAATGAGATGAACTTACTTTCACTGGATATAGGCATATTAACTCTTTGCAGAGATTGATCTTGTCAAATCCACTATGAACAAGATACAAATGCCATACATTAAAAAAAAATGGTAGTGTCTTTTGATGACATAGGTTTAGTTACATCAAAGAGTTCTTGGAATACTGCAAGTGGATCCTGGTCACAGAATACCTAACTCATATTCCATACAGTTTTAATCCGTTAATAGAAGATGGATATTAAACACTTGAGAAAGTGTAACTGTATTGTATTCTGGAATGGGAAATATAAGTAAATTTCTATTTGGAATCTAAAATTAAAGTCAAAGACTTAAATTTATACCAAATATAATGAGTAATTCTATCTTGGACCACAACTAATAATTTAACTCTAAGTCTGATTTGGCCATACATCAGGAGATTTCTAAGATTGAGGATTTATATCAATTGGGAATAGAATTTCGGGATTGTAATCATATGCGTCATTTAATTTCTTAAGAGAAAATATAATGACATGAAATGATTTATAGACCATTCATCCAATGATATATTATTGAGCTAATTCGAAATGAATAAGCTAAGAGGAATTACGATAATTTCGTTTATAAATAAGAATCCAACGATTCTTCGATTAGCGAAAGACAAAGTAATCTTATTTATGTAATCTTCTTGTTTCATATTGTAAAAATACTAGTCTAAGGTGTCATCAATTGATGAACAGCTAGATGTTGCATATACAATATTTATCTTTCGAGATCTTACACTATTATGTATGTCTAATGGTGAAAATCCATTAGGGATTTATCTCATTAGAAAAACAAACATGTTAGACCAACAATGAAGATTCGAAATTAAACTACAACTTAATACGTAAAAATAACATGGTTCAATATAAATTCATACACAATTCAGAAATTATAAACATATAGCAAGTAGGAATGACTAGTGAAAATACTAAAACATACAATCCTAAATAATTTCCAAGGTTTTCAACAAACTGATACATTGTCCCGGTAGGCGAGAGTCAAAGTATCATTTATTGAATAGAGTTGTCAGCTCATCTAAAATAGAAACCATTCTAGCAACCTTTTATTCGATCAAAATAAGAATCCAAAGTTGTCCCGGTAGGCGAGAGTCAAGGTTATTCTTATTTTATGAGCTTCCACCATTGTTTCATGTTTTATGAGTTTATCTCTAAGTAGTCACCGTAGGGGAGAGTCTAAATAGAGACGAAAACTCACAAAACACTTATCAAATGAAATCTTACGGTGTTAAATGCGTTCAACGAATAACCATCCATAGGGGAACGAAGTCTAGCGTCTCGAGGTTATATTGAAAACATTTAACTTTTGTAAGACAAACAATGGAGATTGAATATCTTAATAATAATCAAGCTCATTATTTAAAGTGAGTTGTATTTTCTTTGATTTTCTTTATTTAATTTATTTATTTTAAATATATATTTATTTAAAATTTCCAATTTAGAATGAAAAATTCTAAATATAAATTTTAATTTTAATATTTATAAATTTTACTTAGATGGAAATTAAAATAACATGAATTATTTCCATCTTAGTAATAATTTCCAATAAATATTTAGAAAAATATTCAATTTAAGTTGTTACAAAATTAATTTAAATTAATTTACAACTCAAATTTTATTTTCTATAAATATATATTGCATTTCGAAAAATTAAAGTATTCTAGGACACAATTTTCGAAAATGCATGTTAAAATAAAAAATTAATCTTGAAAAAATTATTCTAATTTAATGTTGGCCCAAAATTAATTAATAAAATTAATTTACAACAAAAAATATAATTTTCCTATTTAATTAAATATATAAGAAAAATTTCAAATATTTAAGTATGATGATGAAAATCAACTTAAATAATAATTTTCTATTTAATTAAATACACTAGAAAAATACTTCAAGCACAAATATCATCCATCTAGATTTTCCTTTGACTAATTAATTCAATTTCTAATAATATACTTTAATTCAATTTATTTTAAATTAATCAATAAATGAAAAAGTCAATGATTTAAGTTGATCCAAGATTTAATTAAAATAAATAATTAATTTACAACTTAATCTATTTTTCAAGATGAAATTCGAAATTCCAGCATTTAAGAAATGCAATTGCGAAAATTGATTAATAAAATAAAAAAAATATATTTTACTTCATTTATTTTAATTAATCATTAAATGAAAAAATCATTGATTTAAGTTGGTCCAAAATTAAAATAAATAATTTACAACTTTAATCTATTTTTCAAATAAAATTCGATATTCCAGCATTTAAGAAATGCAATTTCGAAATTTGATTAATAAAATAAAAAAAATATATTTTGAAAATTATTTAAATTTAGTTGAAAAAATAAATTTCAACTAAAAATAATTTTCTATTTAATTAAGTGTCATGAAAAAGAAATATTTAAGTATCATGATGAAAATCAACTTAAATATTTAATTTTCAAATTAATTAAATGTATTAAATTCAAGAAATAAATAATTAAGTGTAGAGAAGGCCTAATTATTAATCTCTAGTTTAATACTAGGAGAAATATACTTAAAATAAATTGTACCAAAATTAATTATATAAATAATTAATTTGACAATGTATAATATTTTCCTATTTAATATTAGAAATAATGAGTAGTCTAGAAATAACTATCTAGAAAATATCTTATTTGACTATGTATCTTTTCCACAAAATTTGAAAAAATATCTAATTTAGGTTGTATTAGAAAAAATCTAGAACCTAAATATTTTTCAAATTTAAATTTAATTAAATATCAAAAATTAAGTTGTAACCACTTAATTTGAAAATATTCCATTTTAAGTTAATATTCGAAAAGATATTAACTTAAAAAATATCTAAAGAATCTTAATAACCAATGCCTAAAATTCCTCAACTTAATTTTAAAATTTTAAATCCAAACGATATTCAGATTTAAGTTGGTTAGTTGAAGATAACTAAATATCAACTTAAATAGCAATATTTAATGAAAAATTTAAATTAAGTTCCAGAAAGAATCTAGATGGTTATAATTCTATATTTAATTAAATACAAGAAAATACATATAGTTTAGCTTAGAATAAAAAATTCTTTAAACTATAATTTTCTTAAATTAATTTCAACATAAATGAAATTAATTATGTTGCTAATTAATTTTATTAGGTTAAACTAGTTTAATTAACCTAGTACAGTTATTCAAATCAGGCAAATGGGCCTTCACAATTGGGGTGGTTCATGTGAGGGGGTGCTGGGTTCAGTATGTCGTACCCACTACTATGGCTCCCAACTCTCACACAAAGCCCAAAAGAGAGGAATTTAACCTTAATAAGAACAACTGTTATTAATTGAATAGGCCCAAAAACTAAATGGGCCTAAATAAAATATATCAAGAACTATGATAATTTATTTAGCAACAACAACCTATATGCATCTATATTGAAATTAAACACATAGGCTCACACAGGCACACTTTGGATGGGTCCTATCATGTTGCTAGGTCATACACAGATGAAAGAAGTTTGCAAATATACCTGTTACAAATTATTATCTTGACCAAGGGATCGATTAGATCAATAGATCTGGCAAAAGGTAACCATGGCTATTTCCAATCAAGTAATAATAGGTTTTGAAAACTTACACACAAGCTAAAACACATACTCCTGCAACAAGGTTAGCTGGATAGTTGAATGTATGATTTATTTAATTTTAAATTAAATTATTAATTTCGAAATAATTAATTAAATAAATAAAATATTTATTTTTCGAAAATTTAAAAAAAATAAAAAAATTTCGAAAATTTAAAAAAAAAATTAAATTTAAAATTAAACCTACAATTTTGAAAAATTAGGTTTCAACCAACCTAAATATCATTTCAAAATTTGCTAACTACTTTTAAAATTTAAATGTTATTTTATAAATAAAAATTAAATAAAAAATTAGAAAAAGATAAATGAATATCTTTTTCAGATTTTAAATGTAATTTAAATAAATAAAATAACAAAATTTAAAAGTTAGTAAAATATCTTACATCTATTTAAAATTACATGATTATAGTTATCTTATTTTAAATTTAAATAAGGTCAAATTATTTAAAAAATTTAAATTTAAAATATTTAAAATCTGACCTTAAATTTAAAAATAAGATAAGATATAATCAAATTTAAAAATAAGATAGATTATTAAGCAAATAAGATAGATACTAACTATTTTAAATTCAAATTACACTAATATCTTGAATTAAATTTAAAAATTATTAAATTAATTCATAATGATAATTAGAATTGAATTAGGAATAGTAATAGTATAAATACAGAACTACACAAAAAATCGGAAGTTAATTCCATGAAAAAGCATGAAAAAACGAAGAAAAACGACAAAATTGTGAGCTGTACGGACAGTTTTCGTGATCGCAGGAAAATTTCAACACAACTCCGATTTTTTCGAATCTTCAAAAAATCATAACTAATTCAATTAAATCGAAATTGAGTTCTGTAAAAAAGTAACTTGCTTAATTTTTTTCATACTATCCAATAAAAATAATTCCAGAAACAGATATTCAATGATTTTTCACGAAAATTTACAAACATAAATCAATCATCAAATAACACTCAATACAACATGATACCATCCAAAAACAAACAAACAATCATTTTAAAGTCCAAATTTCTTGCAAGTAAATCAATTACCATGGCTCTGAGGCAAGTTGTTGGAAATTATTTTACCAGGATCTTAGATCTACTCAAAAGTATGTTTATTAACACCCTAAATATGAACTTTCTAAAACGATGAAATAAACACATATAAAGTTTAGGAAACCTTACATTGGGTGCAGCAGAATAATGATCCTTCCGTTCAGATATCTAGCCCTTGATTCCTTTCTGTAGCAGAGCATTATCAATATCTGAACCTGGATCTCTTTCTCTGAATCTTTGATGTTGAAACCTCCTTCTTGCTGAAAGTCTTTCTTCACGATCTTCCTCACCATGATTGAGGTATCACTTGCTGTGTGTGGGTACTACTCATACACTAAGGATTTTTGAAATTGAAGGAAGAAGAAAGAGAAAGTGGGTTCGGC
The DNA here is from genome assembly GCF_029168945.1 of Cannabis sativa. Classification (NCBI taxonomy): domain Eukaryota; kingdom Viridiplantae; phylum Streptophyta; class Magnoliopsida; order Rosales; family Cannabaceae; genus Cannabis; species Cannabis sativa. Next base: position 37,647,501 of record NC_083606.1, on the reverse strand, counting down.
CAAAGATAGGGAGAGAGAGAGGCTCAGTTTTTTTCTGAATCAGAAATGTCAGAAGAAAAGTGTGTAATTTTCCTGAAGCCTTCACTATCTATTTATAGCATTCCACTAGGGTTAGGTTTGAATTATTTGGCATTAAAATAATGAAAATGTCAGAGAGAAAAACTCTACAAAAGTGGTCGGCCCTACACAGTGGATTTGGGCCTCACTTTTTGCAATTTTGCAGTTTTATCTTTTCTGCGACTGATTTTCTCAAAAACGCCAATTTTCTAATTCAACCATTTAAATGCCAATTCTAACTATTTAATAACTATAAATAATTATTAAATAATATTGTCATTTATCATATTTATTAATTGAACCATACAAAGTATCATAATTAACAAATATGCCCCTGAAACTCTTTCTTTACAATTTCGCCCTCACTTAGTGAAAAATTCACAAATAGACATAGTCTAAATTGAGAACTATAATTGATGAATCAAAACCAATTATATGAGTCTTAAAAGCATTATTATCTCAACTAGTGCGGGGACCATGGGTCTATATAACCGAGCTTCCAATAAGTAGATCAAGAATTTAGCACTAAAATTCACTAACTTATTAATTCTTCGTTGAATCCACGCATAGAACTTGGAATTGCACTCTCAGTATATAGAATGCTCTATATGTTCCACCATATAGACACATCATTAGTTATCCATTGTTATAATCCTAATGTGATCACTGATCCTCTATATGAATGATCTACACTGTAAAGGGATTAGATTACCGTTACACCCTACAATGTATTTTATCCTTAAAACACTTGACCCCGTATAAATGATATTTCAGCTTATGTGAAATGAGTACTCCACCATTTATGTTCGTTTGGTCAAGCTCGAAGGAGATCATCCTTTGCTTACTATTCGCCAGATAGAAGCTATAGATTCCATGTTTATGATAGCGCTCCCACTCAATTGCACTACCGTGTTCCCAAAATGTACGGATCACCCTGACCTAAAATTAGGCTTAACTAACAAATCAAAGAACACGAATAGCCTTTCAAGATTGAGCCTAATCATAACAGGATTAAGAACATTTGATCTAGGATCAACTAGGCGATATTGACTTGAATAGATGTTACGGTAAGTTTAATAAATCTATGTAAAAGTTCAATATCGGTCCCTTCCGATGCATACTCCATGCATCCAACCTGAGCTTTACTTTAACCAATGCTCTGGAAAGAACATAGCACTTCTCCAAATGCAAGTAAACTCTGTTGTAGATTACCATATCAGTAAAACCCTATGTCGGATAAATCTAGGAAACTTTATTCACATAGTCATGTTTACTTTCCAATGTGTTGACGGCACAATAAACAGGATCAAGTATGTGAAAAGGGTTTCAGATGAATTTATACATTATGTACATATAATCATGAAATAAATCATGTGAACCATGTAACATTAAATGTTATTTCTGATCTATATTAATAAGTAAATCTGATTATATTGAAATGAGTTTTATTTAGGGCATAAAACCCAATAGTCTTAACATGTCATATATCATAATAATTCACCTATAATAGATTATGTAATAATATAATTCCACAATTGTACACAATAATGTAATCTTAGGGTATTACAATTACCCTCTCCGTATAGAAATTTCGTCCCAAAATTTACCTCAACAACTCCGGATATTTCTGCTGCATATCTGTCTCGAGTTCCCAAGTTGCCTCTTCCACTTTACTATTCCTCCATAATACCTTTACCAGTGCAATTGTCTTGCTACTCAAGACTTTCTCTCTTCTATCAAGTATTTGCACCGGTTGTTCCTCGAATGATAAATCTTGTTGTAGTTCTAATGCTTCATAACTCAAAATGTTGGACGAATCTGAGACATACTTCCCAAGCAACGAAACATGGTACACATCATGTACAGCTACCAGCGCTGGGGGCATAGCCAACATGTACGCTACTTGCCCTATCCTCTCAAGGATCTCAAAAGGTCCAATGAACCTCGGGCTAAGCTTTCCTTTCTTACCAAAGCGCTTAATACCTTTCATCAGTGATATTCAGAGAAATACCATGTCATCGATCTGAAATCAATGTCTCGTCGCTTTAGATCAGCATAACTCTTCTGTCTGCTCTGAGCCGCGAGCATCGCGCTCTAATTTTATCAACTGGCCCACTTGTTCTCTGAACAACTTCAGGACCTAAAAACTTTCTTTCACCTACTTCATCCCATTGAATAGGTGATCTATTTCCTTCCATATAAAAGTTCATAAGGGGCCATCCCGATTGTTGCCTGATAGTTGTTGTTGTATGAGAACTTGATCAAGGGAAGGTACATTACCCACGATCCTTCAAAGTCAAGCACACATGCCCGAAGCATGTCTTCTAAGATTTGAATAGTCCTATTGGATTGTCCATCCGTCTGAGGATGAAATGTTGTGCTAAACTTCAACTGAGTACCCATAGCTCAATGTAGACTCTCCCAGAATCTTAATGTGAATTTTGGATCTCTATCCAAAATAATGGACTTTGGGACACCATGAAGACAAACAATTTCTCTAACATATCACTCAGCATACTGATCAATGGAGAAATTCGTCCGAACTGGTAAAAAGTGCAATGACTTAGTAAACTTGTCAACTATGACCCACACAGTGTCGTACTATCCTATGGTTCTAAGCAATCCTACCATGAAGTCCATATTAATGTCTTCTCATTTCTACATTGGAATATTCAGTGGCTGTAGCAACCCTGCAGGCCTCTGATATTCAGCTTTTGCTTGTTGACAAGTAAGACACTTAGCAACCTATCAACAATATCATTCTTCATGACTAGCTACCAGAACATAGCCTTGAGGTCTTGATACATCTTTGTTGACCCTAGAAGAACTGAATAAGGAGTCGTATGAGACTCAATCATGATCTCTCTTTTAATGTCATCATTCATAGGCACACAAACACAATGTTGGGTTTTATGCCCTAAATAAAACTCATTTCAATATAATCAGATTTACTTATTAATATAGATCAGAAATAACATTTAATGTTGCATGGTTCACATGATTTATTTCATGATTATATGTACATAATGTATAAATTCATCTGAAACCCTTTTCACATACTTGATCCTATTTATTGTGCTGTCAACACATTGGAAAGTAAACATGACTATGTGAATAAAGTTTCCTAGATTTATCAGACATAGGGTTTTACTGATATGATAATCTACAACAGAGTTTACTTGCATTTGGAGAAATGCTATGTTCTTTCCAGAGCATTGGTTAAAGTAAAGCTCAGGTTGGATGCATGGAGTATGCATCGGAAGGGACCGATATTGAACTTTGACTTAGATTTATTAAACTTACCATAATACCTATTCAAGTCAATATCGCCTAGTTGATCCTAGATCAAATGATCTTAATCCTGATATGATTAGGTTCAATCTCAAGACGCTATTCGTGTTCTTTGATTTGTTAGTTAAGTCTACTTTTAGGTCAGGGTGATACGTACATTTTGGGAACACGGTAGTGCAATTGAGTGGGAGCGCTAACATAAACATGGAATCTATAGCTTCTATCTGGCGAATAGTAAGTAAAGGATGATCTCCTTCGAGCTTGACCAAACGAAAATAAATGGTGGTGATCTCATTTCACATAAGCTGAAATATCATTTATACGGGGTTAAGTGTTTTAAGGATTAAATACATTGTAGGGTGTAACGGTAATCTAATCCCTTTACAGTGTAGATCATTCATATAGAGGATCATTTATCAAATTAGGATTATAACATTGGATAACTGATGATGTGTCTATATGGTGGAACATATAGAGCATTCTATATAACTGAGAGTGCAATTCTAAGTTCTATGCGTGGATTCAACGAAGAATTAATAAGTTAGTGAATTTTAGTAATAAATTCTTATAGAGGATCATTTATCAAATTAGGATTATAACATTGGATAACTGATGATGTGTCTATATGGTGGAACATATAGAGCATTCTATATAACTGAAAGTGCAATTCTAAGTTCTATGCGTGGATTCAACGAAGAATTAATAAGTTAGTGAATTTTAGTAATAAATTCTTTATCTACTTATTGGAAGCTCGGTTATATAGACCCATGGTCCCCGCACTTGTTGAGATAATATTGCTTGTAAGACGCATATAATTGGTTTTTATTAATTAATTATAATTCTCAAATTAGACTATGTTTATTTGTGAATTTTTCACTAAGTAAGGGCGAAATTGTAAAGAAAGAGTTTTAGGGGCATATTTGTTAATTATGATACTTTGTATGGTTCAATTAATAAATATGATAAATGACAATATTATTTAATAATTATTTATAGTTATTAAATAGTTAGAATTGGCATTTAAATGGTTGAATTTGAAAATTGGCGTTTTTGAGAAAATCAGATGGAGAAAAGATAAAACTGCAAAATTACAAAAAGTGATGCCCAAATCAACTATGCTTAGCCGGCCACTTTTGTAGGGAATTTAAACTGATATTTTCATTATTTTAATGCCAAATAATTCAAACCTAACCCTAGTGGAATGCTATAAATAGATAGTGAAGGCTTCAGGAAATTTACACTTAAATTTTCTATTTTTCCTTCAGAGAAAAACTTGAGCGTTTCTCTCTCCCTATCTTTTGCCGCCATTTCTTCTTTCTCTTCCCTCTTGAATTTCGAAATTCTTAGTGTGAGAGTAGTGCCCACACACAGCAAGTGATAGCTCAATCATTGATAATGCTCTGCTACAGAAAGGAATCAAGGGCTAGATATATGAACGGAAGGAGTCATATTATTCCACTGCACCCAATGTAAAGTTTCCTAAACTTTATATGTGTTTATTTCATCGTTTTAGAAAGTTCATATTTAGGGTGTTAATCAACATACTTGTGAGTAGATCTAAGATCCTGGTAAAATAATTTCCAACAACTGGCCTCAGAGCCATGGTAATTAATTTTCTTGCAAGAAATTTGGACTTTAAAACGATTGTTTGATGTTTTGGGATGGTATCATGTTTTATTGAGTGTTATTTGATGATTGATTAATGTTTGTGAGATTTCGTGAAACACAATTGAATATCTGTTTCTGGAATTATTTTTATTGGATAGTATGGAAAAAATTAAGCAAGTTACTTTTTACAGAACTCAATTTCGATTTAATTTGAATTAGTTATGATTTTTTGAAGTTTTGGAAAAAATCAGGAATCGTGCAACTAAACACGTGCGCGCGCACGAGGCTTGTCCCTCGGACAACACGCGCGCAGACAAGGTTTTTGTCTAAAATTCTGGGTTCCACGCGCAGAGAGGCTGCTAGCAGCCCCCTGCACCGAGAAATCACGCCCAATCACCCTCTTGCGCGCCCATGGACAGTATGCAATGTATACTCTCCGTGCAGCTCGCATTTTTTTTGTTTTTCTTCGATTTTTCATGCTTTTTCATGGATTTAACTTCCGATTTTTTGTGTAGTTCTATATTTATACATTTATTATTCCTAATTCAATTCTAATTATCATAATTAAATTAATTAATATTTTTTAAATTTAATTCATGATATTAGTGTAATTTGAATTTGAAAATAGTAAATATCTATCAATTTTGCTTAATTATCTATCTTATTTTTAAATTTGATTATATCTTATCTTATTTTTGAATTTAAAGTCAGATATTAATTTTTTTTTTAAATAATTTGACCTTATTTAAATTTAAAATAAGATAACTATGAATTTGTAATTTTAAATAGATGTAAGATATTTTGCTAACTTTTAAATTTTGTTATTTTATTTATTTAAATTACATTTAAAATCAGAAAAAGATATTTATTAATCTTTTTTAATTTTTTTTTATAAAATAACATTAAATTTTAAAAGTAGTTAGCAAATTTTGAAATGATATTTAGGTTGGTTGAAACCTAATTTTTCAAAATTGTAGGTTTAATTTTAAATATTTCTTTTTGTTAATTTCGAAATTTTTCAAATTTTATTTTATTTTATTATTTTCGAAAATAATTTTTTTTATTTAATTAATTTTTGAAATTATTTATTTAAAATTAAATAAATCCTACATCCAACTATCTAGCTAACCTTGTTGCAGGAGTATGTGTTTTAGCTTGTTTGTAAGTTTTTAAAACCTATTATTGCTTGATTGCAAATAGCCATGGTTAACTTGTTGACAGATCCAATGATCTGATTTTAGCTCATGGCTCCCTTGGTCAAGTAAATAATTTGTAACAGGTATATTTACAATCTTCTTTCATCTGTGTATGACCTAGCAACATGATAGGATCCATCCAAATTGTGTGCTTGTGTGAGCCTATGTGTTTAATTTCATTATAGATGCATATAGGTTCTTGTTGCTAAATAAAATATCATAGTTCTTGATAGATTTTATTTAGGTCCATTTAGTTTTTGGGCCTATTTAATTAATAACAGTTGTTCATTTTAAGGTTAAATTCCTCTCTTTTGGGCCTTGTGTGAGAGTTGGGAGTCATAGTAGTGGGTACGACATACTGAACCCATCACCCCCTCACATGAACCACCTCAATTGTGAAGGCCCATTTGCCTGATTTGAATAACTGTACTAGGTTAATTAAACTAGTTTAACCTAATAAAATTGATTAGCAACATAATTAATTTCATTTATTTTGAAATTAATTTAAGAAAATCATAGTTTAAAGAATTTTTTTTATTCTAAGCTAAACTATATGTATTTTCTTGTATTTAATTAAATATAGAATTATAAACATCTAGATTCTTTCTGAAGCTTAATTTAAATTTTTCATTAAATATTCCTATTTAAGTTGATATTTAGTTATCTCTAACTAATCAACTTAAATCTGAATATCTTTTGGATTTAAAATTTCAAAATTAAGTTGAGGAATTTTAGGCATTGGTTATTAAGATTCTTTAGATATTTTTTGAGTTAATATCTTTTCAAATATTGACTTAAAATGGAATATTTTTGATATTTTTTAAGTTAATATCTTTTCGAATATTAACTTAAAATGGAATATTTTCAAATTAAGTGGTTACAACTTAATTTTTTTATATTTAATTAAATTTAAATTTGAAAATATTTAAGTTCTAGATTTTTTCTAATACAACTTAAATTAGATATTTTTTCAAATTTTGTGGAAAAGATCCTTAGTGAAATAAGATATTTTCTAGATAGTTATTTCTAGACTAGTTATTATTAATAATATTAAATAGGAAAATATTATACATTATGAAATTAATTATTTAAATAATTAATTTTTGGTACAATTTATTTTAAGAATATTTTTCCTAGTATTAAACTAGAGATTAATAATTAAGCCTTCTCTACACTTAATTATTTATTTCTTGAATTTAATACATTTAATTAATTTAAAAATTAAATATCTAAGTTGATTTTCATCATGATACTTAAATATTTCTTTTTCATGACACCTAATTAAATAGAAAATTATTTTTAGTTGAAATTTAATTTTTCAACTAAATTTAAATAATTTTCAAAATATATTTTTTCTTTATTTTATTAATCAAATTTCGAAATTGCATTTCTTAAATGCTGGAATTTCGAATTTTATTTGAAAAATAGATTAAGTTGTGAATTAATTATTTATTTTAATTAATTTTTGGACCAACTTAAATCAATGATTTTTTCATTTATTGATTTATTTAAAATAAATGAATTAAAATATATTTTATGAGAAATTTAATTAATTAGTCAAAGGAAAATCTAGATAGGTGATATTTTTGCTTGAAGTATTTTTCTAGTGTATTTAATGAAATAGAAAATTAATATTTAAGTTGATTTTCATCATCATACTTAAATATTTGAAATTTTTCTTATATATATTTAGTTAAATAGGAAAATTATATTTTTTGTTGTAAATTAATTTATTAATTAACTTTGGGCCAACATTAAATTAGAATAATTTTTCCAGGATTTATTTTTTATTTTAACATGCATTTTCGAAAATTGTATTCTTAAATACTTTAATTTTTCGAAATGCAATATATATTTATAGAAAATTAAATTTGAGTTGTAAATTAATTTAAATTAATTTTGTAACAACTTAAATTGAATATTTTTCTAAATATTTATTGGAATTTATTACTAAGATGGAAGAAATTCATAAATTTTCATATCCATCTAAGTAAAATTTAGAACGATGAAATTAAAATTTATATTTAGAATTTTTCATTCTAAATTGGCAATTTTAATTAAATAAATATATATTTAAAATAAATAGATTAAATAAAGAGAATCAAAAAAAATACAACACTCTTTAAATAATGAGCTTTATTATTAAGATATTCGATCTCCATTGTTGGTTTTACATCGCGTTTGTTTTAGTGAGTAATCCTCCCTAATGGAGGAACGTTCATTAGTAATTTTGCACCGTTTAATCGCGAAAGATAAGTAGTTTGTAAGTGTTTTATATGGTATGGATCACCCTAATTGTGGCGACCATATTTCACTTACAAATTGCAAAACAATGGTGGAAGATCATAAGATAGAATTGCCTTGACTCTCGCCTAAACGGGACAATGCTGAATTCCAATCTTGATCGAATCAAAGGTTGCTAGAATGTTTAACATTTTAGATGAGCTGACAACTCTATTCAATGGATGGTAGCTTTGACTCTCGCCTAAACGGGACACTGATATCAGTTTGTTGAAAACCTTGGAAATTATTTAGGATTGTATGTTTTAGTATTTTCACTTGTCATTCCTACTTGCTATATGTTTAATAATTTCTGAATTGTGTATGAATTTATATTGAACCATGTTATTTTCTGTTATTAAGTTGTAGTTTAATTTCGAATATTCATTGTTGGTCTAACTTGGTTTGTTTATCTAATGAGATAAATCCCTAATGGATTTTCACCATTAGACATTCATAATAGTGTTAGATCTCGAAAGATAAATATTGTATATGCGACATCTAGTTGTTCATCAATTGATGACACCTTAGAGTAATATTTTTACGATATGAAACAAGAAGATTATATAAATAAGACTACTTTGACTTTCGCTAATTGAAGCATCGTTGGATTCTTATTTAAAAACCGAAATTATCCTAATTCCTCTTAGCTTATTCATTTCGAATTAGCTCAATAATATATCATTGGATGAATGGTCTATATATCATTTCATGTCATTCTATATTTTCTCTTAAGAAATTAAATGACGCATATGATTATAATCCCGAAATTCTATTCCCAATCGATATAAAACCTCAATCTTAGAAATCTCCTACTTGTATGGGCAAATCAGACTTAGAGTTATATTAGTAGTTGTGGTCCAAGAAAGAATTACTCATTATATTTGGTTGAATTTAAGTCTTTGACTTTAATTTAGAATCCAAACAGAAATTTTCTTATATTTCAATTTCCAGGAAACAATACAGTTACACTTTCCAAGTGTTTAATATCCATCTTCTATTAATGGATTCAAACTGTATGGAATATGAGTTTAGTATTCTGTGACCAGGATCCACTTGCACTATTCTAAGAACTCTTTGATGTAACTAAACCTAAGTCATCAAAAAAAAAAACACTACCACATTTTTATTAATCTATGGCATTTGTATCTTGTTCATAGTGGATTTGACAAGATCAATCTCTGCAAAGAGTTAATATGCCTATATCCACTGAAAGTAGTAAATCTCATTCGCAGATGGATGTACATTCAGGGGTGGATATGAGTTTTTCATTGTATTCTTAAAACGATCACTCTAGATTATACGTTTTAGCAAGAAATTTGAAATGTTTAAAAATTTCTTAAATTTCTAGCAATGGTTAATATGCAGTTCAAAGATCATTAAATTGATTTTTGAATTATATCCAAACTTACCTCCCCAGAAATTTCATTTTGCATATTGATGATTAGTTACTAGTCGTTGCCTAAATCCTTCTATGGTAATACAATTTCAGAATGATGTAATGGTTGTATACTTAATGTAAATCATTACTCGATTCATGGATGACCTAATCAAAATCTTAAGAAAAGCTAGAACTGTTAACCATGGTTTCTTAGCTGTTCTAAGTGATTAAGGGTGGACCATCCCATAGTCAATAGATAAGAAAGTGTTTGTTCAAACAAATACTACTTTTCTAACAAAATGACTAAGTGAGAAAATAAAGTAGCAAATAAAAAAGATATTTTTTTTTCTTGATTCCAAAAGTGTTCTATCATCTTATATGACATATGATGATCCCACTGCCTCTGTTGTCTTGTCACAACCAAAGATATGAATACCATTTAGTTTTCTTAGACATAATTCACGGTACCTTGTCGTAGTGGGAGAGTTTCTAGGAACTCACCTTCTTATGACTTGGAAGACACTAGTGATTAAAATCCATTGTGAGTTTAAACAAGTAATGGATTGTCAAGATAAGAAACTAAGAAGAAAGCCAAAAGAACTATGGTTTAATCCATTCACATGGAGTAACCTAAAGTTTTCTATTACAAGGACATAAAAGGAAATTTTCCTTTATAAGTCTATTCAATGGACTTAACAAAACTTCCCGTTCCTAGTATTATAGGTTTGAGTTTATCTAAACTTATGGCTTGTGGTATACCTGGTAATTACTTGCTCTAGTGCAAGCAACTTACTTTTGTAAGATGCTGAAGCATTTTCTTTCTAATGGCAATCTATAGAAGCTTCACAACTTCTTAGGGATAGATTTTTTTTATCTAAGGAAAAGTCTCAACTATTCCAGAAAAGATAAAGCCATGAAAGAATTTCTTAAATCAACAGTGAGAGGTCTTAGATATGCTTTTGTATGTCTTAGACCAGACACCTGCTGTTGGGTGGGAGTAATGAGTAGGTATCAGATTAATCCAGGAGAAGAACATTGGAAGACAATCAAGTAATTCTTAAGATTAAGAAGAGGAACAATATGTTAGTCTATAAGGGTGTGTTTAAAACTCTTAGAGTACACCACATTAGATTTTGAAATTTGCCTTTGTGCTAGAAAATCTTTCTGATAAGATGGTGATTACTCTGGGGTGGAATAGTGATTTTGGAGAAGTGTAAAAACCTATCTGAAGTCTACAGGTATGTTAAAGTTACAGGAAAGGTACTTTTTCAGTCTAAGGAAAGTTCTATACATTTTTAGCACCATTCCAAATTGCCTAAACTACTAGTGTTATTTCCCTATTAACCAAAAGTAGTTGCCAAAAGCTATAGAATTCAGTATCCCAAGAGAGTAGATATATAGAGAGGAATTTCACATTATTAATGATTTTGTGATTAAGGAAGAGTAATGGTGGAGAAAAGGTTGTGTTTAATTCAACCTTTCAGATCCTATTACGAGGAGTTTACTACTATTACACTTAATTTGTATATCAAGGTGTTGAGATTATTTGAAACGCACTTTTTGTTTTATATTAGTGCAAGTGGGAGTTTGTTGGGTTTTATGCCCTAAATAAAACTCATTTCAATATAATCAGATTTACTTATTAATATAGATCAAAAATAACATTTAATGTTGCATGGTTCACATGATTTATTTCATGATTATATGTACATAATGAATAAATCCATCTGAAACCCTTTTCACATACTTGATCCTATTTATTGTGCTGTCAACACATTGGAAAGTAAACATGACTATGTGAATAAAGTTTCCTAGATTTATAAGACATAGGGTTTTGCTGATATGATAATCTACAATAGAGTTTACTTGCATTTGGAGAAATGCTAGGTTCTTTCCAGTGCATTGGTTAAAGTAATGCTCAGGTGGGATGCATGGAGTATGCATCGGAAGGGACCGATATTCAACTTTTAGTTAGATTTATTAAACTTACCGTAATATCTATTCAAGTTAATATCGCCTTGTTGATCCTAGATCAAATGATCTTAATCCCGTTATTATTAGGTTCAATATCAAGAGGCTATTCGTGTTCTTTGATTTGTTAGTTAAGCCTACTTTTAGGTCAGGGTGATACGTACATTTTGGGAACACGGTAGTGCAATTGAGTGGGAGCGCTAACATAAACATGGAATCTATAGCTTCTATCTGGCGAATAGTAAGTAAAGGATGATCTCCTTCGAGCTTGACCAAACGAAAATAAATGGTGGAGATCTCATTTCACATAAGCAGAGATATTATTTATACGGGGTTAAGTGTTTTAAGGATTAAATACATTGTAGGGTGTAACGGTAATCTAATCCCTTTACAGTGTAGATCATTCATATACGTGATCATTTATCAAATTAGTATTATAACAATAAATAACTAATGATGTGTCTATATGGTGGAACATATAGAGCATTCTATAGAACTGAGAGTACAATTCTAAGTTCTATGCGTGGATTCAACGAAGAATTAATAAGTTAGTGAATTTTAGTAATAAATTCTTTATCTACTTATTGGAAGCTCGGTTATATAGACCCATGGTCCCCACACTAGTTGAGATAATATTGCTTGTAAGACGCATATAATTGGTTTTGATTAATTAATTATAATTCTCAAATTAGACTATGTCTATTTGTAAATTTTTCACTAAGTAAGGGCCAAATTGTAAAGAAAGAGTTTTAGGGGCATATTTGTTAATTATGATACTTTGTATGGTTCAATTGATAAATATGATAAATGACAATATTATTTAATAATTCTTTACAGTTATTAAATAGTTAGAATTGGCATTTAAATGGTTGAATTTGAAAATTGGCATTTTTGGGAAAATGAGATGCAGAAAAGATAAAACTGCAAAATTGCAAAAAGTGAGGCCCAAATCCACTATGCATGGCCGGCCACTTTTGTAGGGAATTTAAACTGATATTTTCATTATTTTAATGCCAAATATTTCAAATCTAACCCTAGTGGAATGCTATAAATAGATAGTGAAGGCTTCAGGAAATTTACACTTAAATTTTCTATTTTTCCTTCAGAGAAAAACTTGAGCCTTTCTCTCTCCCTATCTTTAGCCGCCACTTCTTCTTTCTCTTCCCTCTTGAATTTCGAAATTCTTAGTGTGAGAGTAGTGCCCACACACAGCAAGTGATACCTCAATCATAGTGAGGAAGATCGTGAAGAAAGACTTTCAGCAAGAAGGAGTTTCAGCACTAAAGAATCAGAGAAAGAGATCCAGGTTCAGATATTGATAATGCTCTGCTACAGAAAGGAATCAAGGGCTAGATATCTTAACGGAAGGGGTCATATTATTCTGCTGCACCCAATGTAAGGTTTTTTAACCTTTATATGTGTTTATTTCATCGTTTTAGAAAGTTCATATTTAGGGTGTTAATCAACATACTTGTGAGTAGATCTAAGATCCTTGTAAAATAATTTCCAACACACAATTCATAAATCGTAGGATCCCCGTATCATCCACTGTAAAATCTACAGTCTTCCTAGCTGAAACCCTAACTCGGGATTTCACTAATTTTGGATCTTGCAACTGTGCCTCTTTGATTCTCTCCAAAAGAGTAGATTGCAGGGTAATATTAGCTAATTGCCCCACAACCAACTCAATTCTAGCTCTGGTCATTTCATCTGATAATTGTAGGGAAATCGGTTTCACTATATTTACTTGACCCTGGCCTTTCCTACTCAAGGCATCTGCAACAACGTTGGCCTTCCCAAGGTGATAAAGGATATCACAATCATAATCCTTCACCAGCTCAACCAGCTTTTCTGTCTCATGTTCAGGTTTCTCTGGCTAAAGAAGTATTTCAGACTTTTATGATCTGTGTATATCTTCTCGCCATATAAGTAATGCCGCAAAATCTTTAGCACAAATACTACTATTGCGAGTTCTAAGTCATGAGTAGGGTACCTCTGCTCGTACTCCTTTAACTGCCGAGAAGCATAGACTATTACCTTTCAAGTTTGCATAAGAGCACAGCCCAGACCGTGTCTCGAGGCATCACAATAAACAACAAACTTTTCCTTATGTTGAGGAAGAGTTAACACCAGAGGAGTAATCAAGCGCCGCTATAACTCTATAAAAGTTTTCTCACACCAATCCGTCCAAACAAACTTCAAGTTCTTTCGGGTCAGCTATGTTAAGGGTACAACAATCTTTGAGAAACCCTCAACGAACCGATTAATACCCAGCTAAGCCTAAAAAGCTTCTAACTTCAGTAGCCGATTTTTGTGTTGGCCAATATCGAACAACTTCAATCTTGGCCGGATCAACCATGATCCCATCTTTATCCACAATGTGCCCCAAGAAAGAGACACAAGAGAACCAAAATTCACACTATTTGAACTTAGGATATAGCTTGTGATCTCGTAACTGTTGCAATACTGATCTGAGATGCAACTCATGTTCCTCTTCTAATTCAGAATAAACCAAGATGTCATCGATGAACACAATCACACATCTATCCTGGTAATCCTTAAATACTCGATTCATAAGATCCATGAATGCTACCGGGGCAATTGTGAGTCCAAAAGACATCACTAGAAATTCATAATGTCCATACCGAGTACGGAATGCAGTTTTCAGGACATCCTCCTCTCGAATTCTCAACTGATGATAGCCTGAGCGAAGATCGATCTTGGAGAAGACTATCTTCCCCTTCAGTTGATTAAAAAGATCATCTATTTGAGGTAAAGGATATTTGTTCATGATGGTCATTGATCAAATTAGGATTATAACAATGGATAATTTATAGCGTATCTATATCGTGGAACATATAGAGCGTTCATATGTCTGATAGTGCAATTCCAAGTTCTAAGTGTGGATTCAATAAGGAATTAATAAGTTAGGGAATTTACTTGGTAAATTCGATTCGACTTATTGGAATCTCGGTTTATATAGGCCCATGGTCCCCATACTAATTGAGACCATACTGCTTATAAGACTTAGTTAATTGATTTTAATTAATCAATTATAATTCTAAAGTTAGACTATGTCTAGTTTATGAATTTTCACTAAGCAAGTGCGAAATTGTAAAGAAAACAGATTCTAGGTTTATTTATTAATTAAGAGACTTTATATGTCTAAATTAATAAATATATTAAATTACAATATTATTTAATAATCAATTTTTAGTTATTAAATAATTAGAATTGGCATTTAATGGTTAAATTGGAAAATTGGCATTTTTGAGAAAATGGGATTGAAAAATAACAAAATGGGAAAGTTGCAAAGGGAGGCTTAATTAACTTATATGGCCGGCCACTATGCAAGCCTTTTACCATTTATTTTTCCATTATTTTAATGCCATACAATTCTAACCTAAACCTAGTTGGCATTTTATAAATAGAAAGTGTTGGCTTAAGGAAACTATGACTTGTACATTGTTTCTTTCAGAGAAAGCCATAGCCGCCCCTCTCTCTCTCTTTTCCTCTCTTCAATTTCGATATCCTTGAGTGATAGAGTAGTGCGCACACACATCAAGTTTCAATCATAGTGTGTAAGACTGTGAAGAATCCAAACAACAAGAAGGAGAATCAGCATCAAAGGATGGAGAGAAAGAGATCGAGATTCAGATCTTGATAATGCTCTGCTACAGAAAGGATTCAATGGCTAGAGATCTGAATGGAAGGAGTTATTATATTCCGCTGCACTCAATGTAAGGTTTACTAAACTTTATATGTGTTTATTTCATTGTTTTAGAATTCATATTAGGATGTTAATGAAACATACTTGGTAGTAAATCTAGATCCTCGTAAAATATTTCCAACACATACATCGCCCAACTCTCGTACTCATGGTTGATCAGAGCTAGATTTACCCTTTCCTACACAGTAGAGCACCCGTGAGCCAAGCCCAGCAAGACAGTGAAAAATATCAATAATCATAATTAACACATCATACAAACATTAATGCCATTTCACATTTGTCAGTATCACAAAGACCCGTGTGTTACGCGCACACGCCTATTTATGTCTATGTGGCATAGACCTACGTGTTATGCTCACACGTCTAAATACAATAAGGCCTTAAAACGGTTCATATAAGTTCTAATTACCGAGTCCAACTCGATTATGCCTTGAAAGCATAACCCTTAATCTCAATATACATATACATCATGGCATAACAATTACACATTTACAATTCACTAAGGTAATAATCATAGGCCAATAAATCTCTCACTTTAGGGTTATAACTCTAATCCAAATTTTTAATTGCTCACATATATCATATTCAATATAAGCGCCACTATGCATAACTCTACGTGTTAACTACTTTCTTACCTTATGTCCTACAAACGTGGAGATTCCAAATCCTCGGGTGCTCCTAACGAAGTGTCGGTAATCCTAGTCACAATTCAAAGATTCACAAGTACAAGGTTAATCCCTAAATCCACTTCCACATAATATTAGATTGGCTTTCAAAATAGAGATAAACATATAGGGCTCAGAACGAGCTTTCCAACGATAGAAAGAATGTCCAACATGGAGTCCCCAGTCAAAAGTTATGGCCAAAACAAAAAGGGGAAAAGGGATGGCTCTCAGCTGGATTTTCGGCCGCGGCAACTTGGTTCGAAAAACCTAGAAAACCAGATTTTAAGGTCTAAAAATGCCACATTTCCTAAATTTTGAACCTCAACCAAAATAGAGGGTAAAAACACATATTAAAGCTCAAAAATCACAGCTCAAATGCATGTAAACTCAGATTTAAACAACAAACAACATAGGCTCCAAACTTTAGCACAATATGAACAAATTCAAGCTCACACCATGAATCTTAAAATCCCAAAACATAAACTCAAACACAACATTAAATAAGGGTTGTATAATAGAATAAAAATATCATTAAAATCCTTACAAATCATCTAAAAAATACCACATAAGCATCCTACTTTAACTTTCTAACTCAATCAAGCATAAGGTGTAAAGATTACACTAATATTATCAAACATGCATACCAAGAACATCATACCCTAATTTCATGATTTTGAACAATAAATTTCAGCAAGAATTCCAAATAAAACTTAGTATAAAGGGCCACCACAATTCCTTCCAATCTCTAGCACCAAAAGCCACCAAGACTAAGCTTGAATCCAAGCAATTCACAATCAAAATTCAAGAATTAGAAATGAGTTTAGAGAGAGGGAGAGGGTTGGCGAATATGACTGAGGAAACAATGGAGGAAATAAAACTTTATTTTACTTAAAATTTCTTTTTGTTGCAAATAACAAATAGTAGAAAATTCCAAAAATGCCCTTAGGGCCATACACACACATAAGTACAAATTCAAGGAAAAATAATCATTCCCATCACAAATATACTCAGATAAATTCAGATTATCCACACATAAATAAAATTCCAATAGGTCATCCCATAATTGTATTTTGCCCCCGAACCCAGTTCAGCCCGAAATAATCGGTTGTGACTATACCGCGCTGACTTGTCAGAACACACCTGAAAAAAACAAAACAAGCATACTATATAATAATATATTCCACAAGCACGTAATTAAATTAAATTCACAGTTTTACCCTTCTCGGGTAAAGATTACAAAAATGCCCCTAACTCACCAACAGGGTCTTAACATGTCATATATCATAATAATTCACATATAATAGATTATATAATAATATAATTCCACAATAATACACATTTAACTAGTTAGGGTTTGCTAATATATTTTCATAATCTTAGGGTATTACAGATATTGAACTTGAACTAGATATGATAAACTTACTGTAATATCTAACTAGTGTAGGGCCCACTTCATGGCTGGCCACTGAAGGGTATTTTTGCTCTATTTTTATAATTTTTTTATTCCAAATAAATCAACTTTAACCCTATGTGAAATTAGTATAAAAAGAAAGTTATAGTCTCATTATCCAACTAATGCTTAAAAAGCTTTAAACCTAGTTTTCTTTCTCTTTGACAACTAGGTTAATGAGACTTTTTCTTCTTCCTTTCTTCTTCTAATTTCAAATTCCTATAGCTTTCTTGACTATCAAATTCGAGCTATAGTGATTGAGTGTATGCCCACACATAGCAAGTTAGTCCTCAACCATAGTGTGTAAGAACTTGAAGAATCCAAACAACAAAAGGAGTTTCGAGCTCAGATCTTGGTAATACTCTGCTATAGAAATGATACACAGGTTAGAGATCTAAGCGAAAGGAGTCATTTAATTCCACTGCAACCAATGTAAGGTTTCTCATACCTTTTATGTGTTTATTTTATATCATTTTAGAAGTTCATCTTTAGGATGTTAAAAACATACTTGTTAGTAAATCTAGATCCTGGTAAAATATATTCCAACACTAGATTGGCCTTATCAATTACTGTGCTGCTCGTAAGCTGGGCTAAGGCATTAGCAGTTGTGTTTTCTTCTCTTGGAATTGGGCTGAGGGTATAGCCCTTGAATTGTGCGAGCATATCCTGTATCTTTCTTAGATAAGCTATCTCTCCCCCGGGCTTTGTACTCTCTTCAAACATGATTTACTGTGAATCACTACAGACCTCAATGTATTCAGCATGCAGCTCTCGAGCAAGTTTTAAGCCACCAATGAGGGCTTCATACTCTCCTTCATTATTGGAAGCTTTCAATCCAAATTTAACTGCCCTGTGGAGATGTTGCACCAATGTGTGACAAGGGAAATTCCTACACTAGACAGTTGATCTGTAGCCGACCCATCTACGAGCAATTTCCAGGTAGGTCTATCTTCGTTGTTGTTCTACAGCGACTCTTGTACTAGCTCCGGGTTATCCCTTATGCTACTTTCTTCTTTGCCCGTGCACTCAACTAAAAAGTCTGCTAAGGCCTATCCTTTGACTGTTGTTTGTGGTTGAAAGATTATTTCGTAATGGCCCAACTCTACCGCCCATTTATGTAACCGTCCAGAAGCGTCAGCTTTTGCAATACTTGGAGTAATGATCGGTCGGTGTATACCCAAATAGGGTGGGCTTGGAAATAAGGCCTTAACTTCTGTGTTGCATAGATTAGGAAGTAAGTAAGCTTTTTTATCAAAGGATACCATCCCACATCTTCAACGAGTCTTTTGCTAACATAGTAGACTGGATGTTGGACGTTGATCTCTTCTCTTATCAGCACGGCACTTACAGCGTATTCTGTAACAACCGTGTATAATCCTAATTCTTCCCCTTTTAGGGGTTTAGAAAGTACGGGAGGCTTTGCAAGTTTTCTTTTTAATTCTTGAAAGGCTTTCTTGCATTCCTCCATCCATTCAAAGTTTTTGTTACCTCGAAGGATGTTGAAGAAAGGAACACACTTGTTTGTTGACTAGGAAACAAATCTACTGAGTGCGGCTATTCAACCAGTTAATCTTTGGACTTCCTTAGTTTTTGTTGGCGACTTCATAATTAGGAGGGCTTGTATTTTCTTTGGATTGTTTTCGATACCCCGAGCATTAATCATAAAACCAAGAAAGGAGCACTATAAGGGATTGAGTTTCATGTTGTATTTTCTGAGAATTTTGAAGCATTCATAGATCACTAACTACTTAAATGATATCAAAGGATACCATGAGCAATGGAAATTCCTAAAGTATTGTACATTTGATCAAAGTATAATTGTTTAAGTTGTGAATGAAAATGCAAACAAAAAGATATATTAAGTTCAAATATAAAAGTACGAAGCATTCAATAAAGATAAAATAAAAGCAAGTCGGTCATCCATCCTTGCAAATTTGTCTTTAATAAAAGTGCAACAAGGGTCAAACCATTGTCTTGGCCTTGAGGCCATTTTCCTAGATAAAATTAAAAAAGATGAAAACCAAGTTTACATAGTAGGAGACTTGGACAGTTCTTTTTCTTCTGCTTCCTCGACATCTTCTTTGTAATTTTTAGTCTTGTCACAGAAGGCAAGGATCTCCTCCTCAGACTCTCCCAAGAAACTTGTGTCCATACCTGGATTTTCCATCAAGGCTTGGTAGATGGTATGCAGGCCAATGACGTTGCATCATTCAATTGTTTTGGCTTCCTTCCCATCGAGCATTACCTTGGCTGCATCAAGTTCCTCTTGGAGTTTCTCGCATGCATCAGCCTTGTCCTTTGCCTCCTACTTAGTAGCTTCAAGCTTGGCCTCGAGGTTCCTCTTCACCTTCTCGGCTTCTTTGGTAAGACGAGTGTTATCTAGCATGGCATCATTCCATTGCTTGGTCACAACCTCGCGCTGGCCTATCAGGTTCTCAATCTCGCCCTCCAGATACTTTATCTTTCCCATGCCTTGTTGTTGGGCGACAAAGGAAACAAAAGATTTCTACCAACAAACGAAAATGCATGAGTATTTTGAAGGATGAAAAAAAAAGTGAACAGATAAGGATAAAGGAATTTACCGAGAGGCTATGAGATAAGCTCCTTATAAGCATCTCCCCTAGATTCCCATTATTGATTAAATCCCATTCATGGGGGAGGAAAGCCTTGAAATGACGCCAGCTATTGCACCAAACTCTGCAGTGTATTCTGGGCCAGCTTTCCCAACCTCGACAGGCAATGTTTCGAGGGCTTGGCTTGAGGAGGCAGAAGCTTGAATCGCTTTAGGAAAAGGCTCGCCAGTACTTGCAGGGGCAAGAGGAGGGATTGGATCCTGAGTCTCAATTTCAGGGACCTCAAGATTAGTGGTCTGGGAGGCTCGCTTCTTATTAGCAGTAGTCTTCTTTGGCCTTTTTGGGGGCTCCACATCGAAGTCTGATGGAGCCTCCGAGATGGTAAACCTCTTCTTTCCCTTTCTGTGGACGAGACCCTCGAAATTCATTTCTGTGAGACAAGATGAAGTGTTAGAATTTATTGCAAAACAAGTAAAAGGGGAGATTGGGGCATCATTTCCTGCATAAGGAATTTACCATAATCACTAGAAGGCGAGGTAGAAGGACTATAATTGGTTCTAAATCCCAGCTCGCGTCTAAATGACTTAGCCTATTTGTCATGGTCTTGTACTGCTCGGCTATCTCTTAGTACGACTCAGTACAACTAATTTGGACGTGGAACCTGTGATACAAACTATCAAACCTATGTGTGATGCGATCTACGAGGAGGGGATTCCAAGTATAAAAGTTATAGCGGCTATCTCGAAATGAAACAAGAGTGTTACACTTGGCCCTAAGCACTGTGGGTGACGGTGACCAACAACATTGATTACCTCAAGAAGATCCTTCTTTGGCTTCCTGAGGGGTAGTATTCTAGAGGTATTGTGCCCGAGCGACGCGATCCTTAATTTCTTCCTCTGCTGGGATAGGAACCTGCTGCCCAGAAGAATACTTGGGATACTTATAATCACAAGTAAACTTCTTGTCAACTAAGAGACCCACAGGACCTACGTCGCTCGGCCATCTCAGGAGTAGAGGCATGTCTTCTCCAGACAACTGTCAAAAACAAAGAAAAATTATAATAAGCTAAACTAGAATAAAAGACATGGACTAATTTAACCAAGTCTTGTGCAAATAATCAATTACGTATTATGCAGAAAGTGGTTGTGCCAATTGGGGAGAGACCAGCCGTCCAAAAAAATTCATCTTTAAAGGGTGTTTTATTTGGCAAATCCACAATGATCTTATGCTCACCTATGTGAGTCCCAAGATAGTAAGAACCTCATGCTACATTCTTCCTCACTATAACAGCCTTGTCAGAGTAGAGATACTCTATTTCTAAGGGAGTGAGGCACTCCCATTTCAAGATTTCGTACAGAACCTTCAAACTTGCGAGGATACTGTATGAGATGGGATTTGGTTGAAATGGGGCATGTCCGAGATGGTTTAGGAAGTCCTTGAAATAGTCTTGCAGGGGGATTATTGCTCCAGCCCTAATGTGTTTGGTATCCCAATTTTTGCACTCTGACATGGCATCGCATAATGGTGACACGTGGAATCCACTTGGAGTATCTGCTCGGAGGGTACAGTCCGAGCAGGATGCCTCACTGGCATGCCCAGAGCAAAGTAATCAGCAATCCGCGCAGGGCAACCAACACTTAACAAATTCAGCTTTCGCACTGTGAGTCATCAACGAAATCCCTATAACTTGGGGATGAGATTACAGAGATATGGCATACCCACGATCCCACGATCAGGGTATTCAACATTTATCCCACGATCATTGTATTCCACATTTATCCCACGATCAGTGTATACTGTATGGATCGTGTAGTCTTTCTGCATATATCCATTGTAACGAGAGGGGAAACACTTCCTCTTCAAGTTCACAGCCCTATAAATAGTGATGCATGTTCACTACGCAAAAGGTCGCAAACAATTTAGTCGAGACTATACCCTAAAGATATTATCTAAGAATACATATTTAGAGATACTGTTGTAAGAGCAATAAGAAAAGGAACCTTTCTTCGTGTTCTTAAGTCAATACAAGTAACGAGGATTAGGCTATTACCAAATTGCTTGGGGTTGAACTTCTATAAAATTCGTTTGTCTTTATATTGCTTTATTATATATCGATTACTATAAATCACCTATCGCTTACTAAATCAGACTCGTTGTAGTTGGCTAAAAGCAAGGTCAACATTTTGGTGCTTTCATTGAGAGCAGAATCAAGAATTGCTCTTTATTCAAAATTTAACCATAAATACGATGGTGCAGACTCGTAGAGGCCTGACTGATCCAGAGAATTCACAGACGGTGGAGCCTGCATTACAGAACCCAAGAAACACAAGGGTTCTGCCAACTTTTAATCCTGGACAGCCGACAAACATCGGCAATGGTGTAACAACTCCTATAGATGAAATCGCGCCTGGTGTGCAAGAGATTGGGAATAACAGTTCTGCACCTAACCATGGCATTCATAACACAACTATTCTTCCTGGAACCAACACCCAACATGGAACCAACACCCAAACGGCCATCGGCGATGCTATTGAGTTACAAAATCTCTGCGACGTTCTTGGACTCATGCAGGGTCATAAAAATACCCTACATCATGATCAGGACAAACTCTGCACTGCGATAAATCTCGCGTTCGAAGAACAAAGGCGTATGTTTACCGAGTGGAGAGATAGAGAGATGGAGGCGTTAAGGGCTCACCATACAGAGATTGAAAATCGTAGTCGGCAAGCTATCGTGCTGATACGAAAAGCCTACCAAACTGTAGGTCAACAACCTCTGAATGTCATTCCCCTGGGTGAGACGGACGAAGATCCAGCGATGAATACTTCCCAGACTGCAAATGATCAGCCGCCCAATCCCCTGTCACGAGTTCCACTCGTGGGCCTAGCGGTAGGCGGGCAGACTATGTCTAGTAATTCATCAGGAGAACTCAGACCTGATGGTTCCAACTAGATCAATGGTGCCATTCCACACGTCAACCAAGCAAATCAATCACTGAGGCAGCCAAGTGCTTCTATATTCGAAAGGTTTGGGGCGACCCATGACCTAAGGAATGATCTGAATAGAAGGAGGGGAGTAGACGATCAGAATGTCACGACGATCATGCAGCCCAAAACCCGTACTCAAATTCCCGCTCAAAAAGATGCTGAGCAGGTTAGCCCAGCCATACAGGCACAGCTAGACAAACTAAAAAATATGGTTCACGGCTTGGCTGGGCAAAGAAACAATGATCTTGAGCTGGACCGAGCACGTGAAACTCCTTTCTCACCTGAGATTAATCTCGTGGCATTGGCCCACAAGTTTAAAATGCCAACATGGAAGATGTACATAGGGAGAGAAGATTCCCTTTCCCGTCTCAAGTACTTCGAAATGCAAATGGATTTGTAAGGGGTATGAGGAGATGTATGTTGCAGAATTTTCCCTGCTACCCTGTCGGAAGCTGCTCAACAATGGTATTTCAAGTTGGCTCCTTGAAAGTTTAGGTCATGGAAAACCTTCTCTTCAGAATTCCATGCACAATTCTCCTCCTCACGCCAACTTCCATTGCATCTAGGAGACTTGGTCGAAGTTAAGCAAAGACCAAGCGAGCCTCTCCTGTCAAATATCAGCAGATTCATGACGGAGGCGACCAAAGTTTCACGGGTAACTGAAGATGGAAAGTTATTCGCGATACTGGGGGGCATTGAAGTCCTCGGCGAACTTTGGAAGGATATAAGGAAGAACGAGCCGGTAGACTCAATGAGTGATTTTCTTGACCATGTCGAAGGCTTCATCAAGCTCGAATAAGCCATTCAACGAGTGAAACGTGAGCAAAAGCTTGGCAAGTCAAAGGCTCCTTCTACTGGAACATCCGCCCAACTTCCCCATTACCCAAATAATTCAAGTTCAAGTGGTAATTGTTCCAACAACAACCACAGGCAAGGGAATGGGAAGAAAGGAAAGTTCACTGGCAAATTTGAACAAGCTCCCCATGAAAATCAAGCCAAGTACACTGCATTCACTATTTTGACTGAAGATATAGAAAGTGTGTACATGGCAACTCAGTCGTTGGCCCCATATAGGAAGCCCAGACCCATGAAGAAATATGTCAACAAGAGGGACATGATAAAGTGTTGTCGGTTCCATGGAGACTACGGCCACGACACTAATGAATGCAACAACTTGAAGCGAGAAATTGAATTCCTGATAAGGAAAAACAACCCACACCTGCAGAAGTATGTCAAGATCGATCAAGGTTAGAGGAATAGTACAGCACATTGCTAGAGATTCGGGTAAAGCTCGGGAGAGGTATGCCCGAACAGCACAGCACGAGCAAGAAGAAGTTATCCTGGCCGTGGAAGAAAGGAAGCCCAAAGTTCCACGAGCAGGAGAGCTGATCATAACCTTCAACGATGAAGACGCTGTCAAAATTAAATTTCCGCACAACGACCTGCTGGTCGTGGAAGTCCAGATAGCCAATAAAACAGTGGCCAGAACCATGATCGATAATGGAGCCTCTTCCAATATCTTGTTCAGAACTACCTATGAAAAGATGGGACTCCAACTCAAGGATCTAACCCCATGCCTCCAGCCTGTCTATGGTTTCTCCGGTCAAGGAGTCGCACCACCAGGACAAATTCGTCTACCCTTCACTGTTGGACAAGCTCCAACGAGCATGACTGTCATGGCACAGTTCCTGATATTAGATGTTCCTTCAACTTTTAACGTAATGCTAGGTCGGCTAGCCATGTATGACCTAAAGGTTGTCACATTAATATTCCACTCATGCCTGAAGTTTCCAACAAAGAATGGGGTAGGGTGTCTAAGAGGAAACCAGCAGTCTGCTCGGGAATGTTACAACCTTGCAGTGGCCAAGGCTAAGAAGGAAATATCCTCGAGCCAGAGCAAAGACAAGGGAAAAAACATTTCCAAGTAGGGAACTTCCCAAGGCGGGGATGAAGATGTGGATCCTCGACTTGGGGACCCAAGCAGCAATGTTGGACCTGTAGAAGAATTAGAAAAGATCAAGATCGATCGAGATATCCCGACCAGAAAGCTAAAGATCGAAAAAGGTTTGTTGCTTGAAGTAAAATCAGAATTGATAAATTTTTTGAAAGCAAACCTAGACGTTTTTGCCTGTTCACATGCGAATATGGTTGGAATTGATCCTTCTATTATATAACACGTTCTGAATATCGATCCCAACTTCCGGCCAGTTCGAAAAAAGCGAATGCTGCTCGACAAAGAACGAGCATGTTGGAAAGTATTTTACCAGGATCTTAGATCTACTCATAAGTATGTTTATTAACACCCTAAATATGAACTTTCTAAAATGATGAAATAAACACATATAAAGTTTAGGAAACCTTACATTGGGTGCAGCGGAATACTATGACTCCTTCCGTTCAGATATCTAGCCCTTGATTCCTTTCTGTAGCAGAGCATTATCAATATCTGAACCTGGTTCTCTTTCTCTGAATCTTTGATGCTGAAACTCCTTCTTGCTGAAAGTCTTTCTTCACGATCTTCCTCACTATGATTGAGGTATCACTTGCAGTGTGTGGGCACTACTCATACACTAAGAATTTCGAAATTTAAGGAAGAAGAAAGAGAGAGTGGGTTCGGCCAAAGATAGGGAGAGAGAGAGGCTCAGTTTTTTCTGAATCAGAAGTGTCAGAAGAAAAGTTTAATTCTCCGGAAGCCTTCACTATCTATTTATAGCATTCCACTAGGGTTAGGTTTGAATTATTTTGCATTAAAATAATGAAAATATCAGAGGGAAAAACCCTACAAAAGTGGTCGGCCCTACACAGTGGATTTGGGCCTCACTTTTTGCAATTTTGCAGTTTTATCTTTTCTGCATCTGTTTTCTAAAAAACGCCAATTTTCTAATTCAACCATTTAAATGCCAATTCTAACTATTTAATAACTATAAATAATTATTAAATAATATTGTCATTTATCATATTTATTAATTGAACCATACAAAGTATCATAATTAACAAATATGCCCCTAAAACTCTTTCTTTACAATTCTGCCCTTACATGAGTCTTACAAGCAATATTATCTCAACTAGTGCGGGGACCATGGGTCCATATCACCGAGCTTCAATAAGTAGATCAAGAATTTAGCACTAAAATTCACTAACTTATTAATTCTTCGTTGAATCCACGCATAGAACTTAGAATTGCACTCTCAGTTATATAGAATGCTCTATATGTTCCACCATATAGACACATAATTAGTTATCCATTGTTATAATCCTAATTTGATCAATCATCCTCTATATGAATGATCTACACTGTAAAGGGATTAAATTACCGTTACACCCTACAATGTATTTATTCCTTAAAACACTTGACCCCGTATAAATGATATTTCAGCTTATGTGAAATGAGTACTCCACCATTTATGTTTGTTTGGTCAATCTCGAAGGAGATCATCCTTTCCTTACTATTCGCAATATAGAAGCTACATATTCCATGTTTATGATAGCGCTCCCACTCAATTGCACTATCGTGTTCCCAAAATGTACGTATCACCCTGACCTAAAAGTAGGCTTAACTAACAAATCAAAGAACACGAATAGCCTCTCGAGATTGAGCCTAATTATATCAGGATTAAGATCATTTGATCTAGGATCAACTAGGCGATATTGACTTGAATAGATATTACCGTAAGTTTAATAAATCTAAGTCAAAGTTCATTATCGGTCCCTTCCGATGCATACTCCATGCATCCAACCTGAGCTTTACTTTAACCAATGCTCTGGAAAGAACATAGCACTTCTCCAAATGCAAGTAAACTCTGTTGTAGATTATCATATCAGTAAAACCCGATGTCTGATAAATCTAGAAAACTTTATTCACATAGTCATGTTTACTTTCCAATGTGTTGACGGCACAATAAACAGGATCAAGTATGTGAAAAGGGTTTCAGATGAATTTATACATTATGTACATATAATCATGAAGTAAATCATGTGAACCATACAACATTAAATGTTATTTTTGATCTATATTAATAAGTAAATCTGATTATATTGAAATGAGTTTTATTTAGGGCATAAAACCCAACAAACTCCCACTTGCACTAATATAAAACAAAAAGTGCGTTTCAAATAATCTCAGCACCTCGATATACAAACCAAGTGTAGTAGTAGTAAACTTCTCGTAATGGGATCTGAATGGTTGAGTTCACCACAACCTTTTCTCCACTATTACTCTTCCTTAATCACAAAATCATTGATAATGTGAAATTCCTCTCTATATGTCTACTCTCTTGGGATACTGGATTCTATACCTTTGGCAACTACTTTTGGTTAATCAGGAAATTAACACTAGTAGTTTAAGGCAATTTGGAATGGTGCCAAAGATGTATAGAACACTTTTGGAATCAAGAATTAAATATCTCCTTTATTTGCTACTTGTTTTTCAGACTTAGTCATTATCTTAGAAAAGTAGTATTGGTTTGAACAAAGACTTTCTTATCTATTGACAATGGGATCATCCACCCCTAATCTCTTAGAATAGCTAACAAACCATGGTTAACAGTTCTAGCTTTTCTTAAGAATTTGATTAGGTCATCCATGAATCTAGTAATGATTTACATTAAGTACCCAACCATTACATCATTCTGAAATTGTATTACCATAGAAGGATTTAGGCAACGACTAGTAACTAATCATCAATATGCAACTCGAAATTTCTGGGGACGTAAGTTTTTATATAATTCAAAAATGAATTTAATGATCTTTGAACTGCATATCTACTAACTATTTCTCCACCCCTATCAGTTCGCAAGATCTTTAACTACTTACCTTAATGGTTTTAACCATTGCTAGAAATTAATGAAATTTTTCAAACATTTCAAATTTCTTTGCTAAAAGGTATAATCTAGAGTAATCGTTTTAAGAATACAACGAAAAACTCATATCCACCCCTGAATGTACATCCATCTGCGAATGAGATGAACTACTTTCAGTGGATATAGGCATATTAACTCTTTGCAGAGATTGATCTTTTCAAATCCACTATGAACAAGATACAAATGCCATAGATTAAAAAAAATGTGGTAGTGTCTATTGATGACATAGGTTTAGTTACATCAAAGAGTTCTTAGAATACTGCAAGTGGATCCTGGTCACAGAATACCTAACTCATATTCCATACAGTTTTAATCCATTAATAGAAGATGGATATTAAACACTTGAGAAAGTGTAACTGTATTGTATTCTGGAATTAGAAATATAAGAAAATTTCTATTTGGAATCTAAAATTAAAGTCAAAGACTTAAATTTATACCAAATATAATGAGTAATTCTATCTTGGACCAGCACTACTAATACATACTCTAAGTCAGATTTGCCCATACAAGTAGGAGATTTCTAAGATTGAGGATTTATATCAATTGGGAATAGAATTTCGGGATTATAATCATATGCGTCATTTTATTTCTTAAGAGAAAATATAATGACATGAAATGATTTATAGACCATTCATCCAATGATATATTATTGAGCTAATTCGAAATGAATAAGCTAAGAGGAATTAGGATAATTTCGTTTATAAATAAGAATCCAACGATGCTTTGATTAGCGAAAGACAAAGTAATCTTATTTATGTAATCTTCTTGTTTCATATTGTAAAAATACTAGTCTAAGGTGTCATCAATTGATGAACAGCTAGATGTTGCATATACAATATTTATCTTTCGAGATCTTACACTATTATGTATGTCTAATGGTGAAAATCCATCAGGGATTTATCTCATTAGAAAAACAAACATGTTAGACCAACAATGAAGATTCGAAATTAAACTACAACTTAATAACAGAAAATAACATGGTTCAATATAAATTCATACACAATTCAGAAATTATAAACATATAGCAAGTAGGAATGACTAGTGAAAATACTAAAACATACAATCCTAAATAATTTCCAAGGTTTTCAACAAACCGATACAAAGGTCCCTAAGAGGCGAGAGTCAAAGTATCATTTATTGAATAGAGTTGTCAGCTCATCTAAAATAGAAACCATTCTAGCAACCTTTTATTCGATCAAAATAAGAATCCAACGTTGTCCCGGTAGGCGAGAGTCAAGGTTATTCTTATTTTGTGAGCTTCCACCATTGTTTCATGTTTTATGAGTTTATCTCTAAGTAGTCACCGTAGGGGAGAGTCTAAATAGAGACGAAAACTCACTAAACACTTATCAAATGAAATCTTACGGTGTTAAATGCGTTCAACGAATAACCATCCATAGGGGGACGAAGTCTAGCGTCTCGAGGTTATATTGAAAACATTTAACTTTTGTAAGACCAACAATGGAGATCGAATATCTTAATAATAATCAAGCTCATTATTTAAAGTGAGTTGTATTTTCTTTGATTCTCTTTATTTAATTTATTTATTTTAAATATATATTTATTTAAAATTTCTAATTTAGAATGAAAAATTCTAAATATAAATTTTAATTTAATATTTATAAATTTTACTTAGATGGATATGAAAATAACATGAATTATTTCCATCTTAGTAATAATTTCCAATAAATATTTAGAAAAATATTCAATTTAAGTTGTTACAAAATTAATTTAAATTAATTTACAACTCAAATTTAATTTTCTATAAATATATATTGCATTTCGAAAAATTAAAGTATTCTAGGACACAATTTTCAAAAATGCATGTTAAAATAAAAAATTAATCCTGAAAAAATTATTCTAATTTAATGTTGGCCCAAAATTAATTCATAAAATTAATTTACAACAAAAAATATAATTTTCCTATTTAATTAAATATATAAGAAAAATTTCAAATATTTAAGTATGATGATGAAAATCAACTTAAATATTAATTTTCTATTTAATTAAATACACTAGAAAAATACTTCAAGCAAAAATATCATCTATCTAGATTTTCCTTTGACTAATTAATTCAATTTCTAATAATATACTTTAATTTCAATTTATTTTAATTAATCATTAAATGAAAAAATTATTGATTTAAGTTGGTCGAAAATTAAAATAAATAATTTACAACTTTAATCTATTTTTCAAATAAAATTCGAAATTCCAGCATTTAAGAAGTGCAATTTCGAAATTTGATTAATAAAATAAAGAAAAAATATATTTTGAAAATTATTTAAATTTAGTTGAAAAAATAAATTTCAACTAAAAATAATTTTCTATTTAATTAAGTGTCATGAAAAAGAAATATTTAAGTATGATGATGAGAATCAACTTAGATATTTAATTTTCAAGTTAATTAAATTCAAGAAATAAATAATTAAGTGTATAGAAGGCTTAATTATTAATCTCTAGTTTAGTACTAGGAAAAATATACTTAAAATAAATTGTACCAAAATTAATTATATAAATAATTAATTTCACAATGTATAATATTTTCCTTTTAAATATTAGAAATAATAAGTAGTCTAGAAATAACTATCTAGAAAATATCTTATTTGACTAAGTATCTTTTACACAAAATTTGAAAAAATATCTAATTTAGGTTGTATTAGAAAAAATCTAGAACCTAAATATTTTTCAAATTTAAATTTAATTAAATATCAAAAATTAAATTGTAACCACTTAATTTGAAAATATTTTATTTTAAGTTAATATTTGAAAAGATATTAACTTAAAAAATATCTAAAATATTCCAGTTTAAGTTAATATTCGGAAAGATATTAATTTAAAAAATATCTAAAGAATCTTAATAACCAATGCCTAAAATTCCTCAACTTAATTTTGAAATTTTAAATCCAAAAGATATTCAGATTTAAGCTGGTTAGTTGAAGATAACTAAATATCAACTTAAATAGGAATATTTAATGAAAAATTTAAATTAAGCTCCAGAAAGAATCTAGATGGTTATAATTCTATATTTAATTAAATACAAGAAAATACATATAGTTTAGCTTAGAATAAAAAATTCTTTAAACTATAATTTTCTTAAATTAATTTCAAAATAAATGAAATTAATTATGTTGCTAATCAATTTTATTAGGTTAAACTAGTTTAATTAACCTAGTACAGTTATTCAAATTAGGCAAATGGGCCTTCACAATTGGGGTTGTTCATGTGAGGGGGTGCTGGGTTCAGTATGTCGTACCCACTTCTATGGCTCCCAACTCTCACACAAGGCCCAAAAGAGAGGAATTTAACCTTAATAAGAAGAACTGTTATTAATTGAATAGGCCCAAAAACTAAATGGGCCTAAATAAATTCTATCAAGAACTATGATAATTTATTTTACCAACAACAACCTATATGCATCTATAATAAAATTAAACACATAGGCTCACACAGGCACACTTTGGATGGGTCCTATCATGTTGCTAGGTCATACACAGATGAAAGAAGATTGTAAATATACCTGTTACAAATTATTATCTTGACCAAGGGAGCCATCAGATCAATAGATCTGGCAGAAGGTAACCATGGCTATTTGCAATCAAGTAATAATAGGTTTTGAAAACTTTCACACAAGCTAAAACACATACTCCTGCAACAAGGTTAGCTGGATAGTTGGATGTAGGATTTATTTAATTTTAAATTAAATTATTAATTTCGAAATAATTAATGAAATAAATAAAATATTTATTTTCGAAAATTTAAAATAAAATTTGAAATATTGGAAATTTTAAAAAAAATTAAATTTAAAATTAAACCTACAATTTTGAAAAATTAGGTTCCAACCAACCTAAATATCATTTCAAAATTTGCTAACTACTTTTAAAAATTAAACGTTATTTTATAAATAAAAATTAAATAAAAAATTAAAAAAGATAAATGAATATCTTTTTCAGATTTTAAATGTAATTTAAATAAATAAAATAACAAAATTTAAAAGTTAGCAAAATATCTTACATCTATTTAAAATTACATGATTATTGTTATATTATTTTAAATTTAAATAAGGTCAAATTATTTAAGAAAAAATTAATTTAAAATATTCAAATCTGACCTTAAATTTAAAAATAAGATAAGATATAATCAAATTTAAAAATAAGATAGATTATTAAGCAAAAAAGATAGATACTAACTATTTTCAAATTCAAATTACACTAATATCTTGAATTAAATTTAAAAAATATTAAATTAATTCAAAATGATAATTAGAATTGAATTAGGAATAGTAATAGTGTAAATACAGAACTACACAAAAAATCAGAAGTTAATTCCATGAAAAAGCATAAAAAAACGAAGAAAAACGAAAAAAATTGTGAGCTGTACGGACAGTTTTCGCGATCGCAGGAAAATTTCAGCACAACTCCGATTTGTTCGAATCTTCAAAAAATCATAACTAATTAAAATTAAATCGAAATTGAGTTCTGTAAGAAAGTAACTTGATTAATTTTTTCCATAATATCCAATAAAAATAATTCCAGAAACAGAATCGCAATTATTTTTCACGAAAATTTACAAACATCAATCAATCATCAAATAACACTCAATACAACATGATACCATCCAAAAACAAACGAACAATCGTTTTAAAGTCCAAATTTCTTGCAAGTAAATCAATTACCATGGCTCTGAGGCCAGTTTTTGGAAATTATTTTACCAGGATCTTAGATCTACTCACAAGTATGTTTATTAACACCCTAAATATGAACTTTCTAAAACGATAAAATAAACACATATAAAGTTTAGGAAACCTTACATTGGGTGCAGCGGAATATTATGACTCCTTCCGTTCAGATATGTAGCCCTTGATTCCTTTCTGTAGCAGAGCATTATCAATATCTGAACCTGGATCTCTTTCTCTGAATCTTTGATGCTGAAACTCCTTCTTGCTGAAAGTCTTTCTTCACGATCTTCCTCACTATGATTGAGGTACCACTTGCTGTGTGTGGGCACTACTCATACACTAAGAATTTCGAAATTTAAGGAAGAAGAAAGAGAGAGTGGGTTCGGCCAAAGATAGGGAGAGAGAGAGGCTCAGTTTTTTTTGAATCAGAAGTGTAAGAAGAAAAGTGTAATTTTCCTGAAGCCTTCACTATCTATTTATAGCATTCAACTAGGGTTAGGTTTGAATTATTTGGCATTAAAATAATGAAAATATCAGAGGGAAAAACCCTACAAAAGTGGCCGACCCTACAAAGTGGATTTGGGCCTCACTTTTTGCAATTTTGCAGTTTTATCTTTTCTGCATTTGATTTTCTCAAAAACGCCAATTTTCTAATTCAACCATTTAAATGCCAATTCTAACTATTTAATAACTATAAATAATTATTAAATAATATTGTCATTTGTCATATTTATTAATTGAACCATACAAAGTATCATAATTAACAAATATGCCCCTAAAACTATTTCTTTACAATTTCGCCCTTACTTAGTGAAAAATTCACAAATAGACATAGTCTAATTTGAGATTTATAATTGATTAATCAAAACCAATTACATGAGTCTTACAAGCAATATTTTCTCAACTAGTACGGGGACCATGGGTCTATATCACCGAGCTTCCAATAAGTAGATCAAGAATTTAGCACTAAAATTCACTAACTTATTAATTCTTCATTGAATCCACGCATAGAACTTAGAATTGCACTCTCAGTTATATAGAATGCTCTATATGTTCCACCATATAGACACATCATTAGTTATCCATTGTTATAATCCTAATTTGATGAATGATCCTCTATATGAATGATCTACACTGTAAAGGGATTAAATTACCGTTACGCCCTACAATGTATTTATTCCTTAAAACACTTGACCCCGTATAAATGATATTTCAGCTTATGTGAAATGAGTACTCCACCATTTATGTTCGTTTGGTCAAGCTCGAAGGAGATCATCCTTTGCTTACTATTCGCCAAATACAAGCTACAGATTCCATGTTTATGATAGCGCTCCCACTCAATTGCACTATCGTGTTCCCAAAATGTACGTATCAACCTGACCTATTAGTAGGCTTAACTAACAAATCAAAGAACACGAATAGCCTCTCGATATTGAGCCTAATTATATCAGGATTAAGATCATTTGATCTAGGATCAACTAGGCGATATTGACTTGAATAGATATTACCGTAAGTTTAATAAATCTAAGTCAAAGTTCAATATCGGTCCCTTCCGATGCATACTCCATGCATGCAAGTACTTCTCCATATGCAAGTAAACTCTGTTGTAGATTATCATATCAGTAAAACCCTATGTCTGATAAATCTAGGAAACTTTATTCACATAGTCATGTTTACTTTCCAATGTGTTGACGGCACAATAAACAGGATCAAGTATGTGAAAAAGGGTTTCAGATGAATTTATACATTATGTACATATAATCATGAAATAAATCATGTGAACCATGCAACATTAAATGTTATTTCTGATCTATATTAATAAGTAAATCTGATTATATTGAAATGAGTTTTATTTAGGGCATAAAACCCAACAGAGCAGTAGCCCTGAAGGAAGAAGTTGAAAAGCTAGGCAACAATAACATTATAATTGAAGCTTTCTACCTAGCTTGGGTCGCCAATCCCATATTAGTGCCCAAGCCAAACAAGAAATGGCGAGTCGGTATTGATTTCACAGACCTCAATAAAGCATGCCCTGAAGACTGTTTTCCACTACCAAGGATCGATCAGCTCGTAGATGCAACAGTAGGGCATGAAATATTAAGCTTCATGGATGCTTACTGAGGCTACAATCAAATCAAAATGCATCCACCAGACCAAAAACATTCAAGTTTCCGAACAGATATGGGTCTATATTGCTACAAAGTAATGTCGTTTGGTCTGAAAAACGCTGGAGCTACGTACCAAAGATTGGTAAACAAAATGTTTAAAGAGCAGATCGGGCAAAATATGGAAGTGTACGTGGATGATATGCTCGTCAAATCCAAAAAGGCTGGGGGGCACATAGACGACCTGGACGAATGCTTCCAAGTCCTCAGAAAGTACAATATGAAACTAAATCCCTTAAAGTGTTCCTTTGGAGTCAGCTCGGGAAAGTTTCTAGGTTTCATCGTCAATGCCCGAGGAATTGAAGCTAATCCAGAGAAGATTCAAGCCCTCCTAGATATGAACTCGCCAACAAACACAAAAGAAGTGCAAAGCTTGACTGGTCGGATCGCCGCGCTCAGCCAATTTGTTTCAAAATCAACTGATAAGTGTGAAAAAGCTTTCCAAGAGCTAAAAGCACAACTTGCAAAACCTCCCGTATTCTCAAAACCTCTAGACGAAGAAGAACTCGGAATATACTTAGTTGTCACGGAACATGCCGTGAGTGTTGTGCTAATCAGAGAAGAGAATAGCGTACAACACGCAGTCTACTTCATCAGTAAAAAACTCATTGAGGCTGAGAGCCGATACCCGTTGATAGGAAAACTCATTTACTGCCTTATTCTAGCAACAAGAAAGTTAAGGCCTTATTTCCAAGCTCATCCTGTTTGGGTATACACTAACCAACCATTACGCCAAATACTGTAAAAGCCAGATGCTTCTGGACGACTACTCAAGTGGGCGATAGAGAATCAAAGGCCAAACCTTAGCAGACTTTGTGATAGAATGCACAGGCAAGAAAGAAATCATACCAAAAAGCAACCCCAAGCCGGTACAAACACCTCAGCCAAGTAACAATGAAGATAAGCCGACCTGGAAACTACATGTAGATGGGTCAGCTACAGATCAGCTATCTGGTGCAGGAATTGCCCTTGTCACGCCTAGGGGCAACACCTACACGCTGCAGTCAAGTTCGGACTCAAAGCATCTAACAACGAAGCTGAGTATGAAGCACTAATTGCTGGGCTAAGACTAGCCCAAGTGATGAAGGTCAAACACATTGAAATCTGCAGTGATTCACAGTTGGTGGTAAATCATGTATCCGTAGAATACGAAGCTCGAGGAGAAAAGATGATAGCATATCTGAGCAAAATACATGATCTGGTCGCACAATTCAAAAGCTACGGTCTCAGACAAATTGCAAGGGAAGAAAATACAACTGCGGACGCGTTAGCTCGATTGGCAAGCAGCAATGTAAGTGACAAGGAAAACTTGGTTCCTATCCAATTCCTCGAAGAGCCTTTCATCACTAGCACGAAAGAAATCAAAATGATTGATACTTCCCCAAACTGGATGACACCAATAGCAGCCTACCTCGACTCTGGGAAACACCCAGATAAGCAGAATGAACTCGGAAAATGAGAAGGAAAGCTGTTGGATATATTTTACCAGGATCTAGATTTACCAACAAGTATGTTTCATTAACATCCTAATATGAATTCTAAAACAATGAAATAAACACATATAAAGTTTAGGAAACCTTACATTGGGTCCTGCGGAATATAATGACTCCTTCCGTTCAGATATCTAGCCCTTGATTCCGATCTGTAGCAGAGCATTATCAATATCTGAACTTGGATCTCTTTCTCTCCTTCCTTTGATGCTGAATCTCCTTCTTGTTGGTTGATTTTCCATAGTCTTACACACTATGATTGAGATAACACTTGATGTGTGTGGGCACTCACTCATTCACTCAAGGATTTTTAAATTTAGAGAAGAAAAGAGAAGGGAAGAGGTTCGGCCTATAGAGAAAATATAGAGGCTCAGTTTTTCATCTGACAAAGTTCAAGTGTGAATGAGAGCCATCGCTATCTATTCATAGGTAACCACCTAGGTTTAGGTTAGAATTATTTGGTATTAAAATAATGAAAAAATAAATGATAAAATCCTATAAGTGTGGCCGGTCATGGGCCTCGGATAATGGGCCTCACTTATGCAATTTTGCTGTTTTATAATTTCTGCATCTCATTTTCTCAAAAACGCCAATTTTCAAATTCAACCATTTAAATGCCAATTCTAATTATTTAATAACTACAAATTAATTATTAAATAATATTGCCATTGAATATATTTATTAATTAGACATATAAAGTCTCTTAATTAATAAATAAATCTAGAATCTCTTTTCTTTACAATTTTTCCCTTGCTTAGTGAAAATTCACAAAGTAGACATAGTCTAACTTTAGAATTATAATTGATTAATCAAAATCAATTAACTGAGTCTTACAAGCAGTATGGTCTCAACTCGTATGGGGACCATGGGTCTATATATCCGAGCTTCCAATAAGCAGATCAAGAATTTATATCTTAAATTCACTGACTTATTAATTCTTCGTTGAATCCACGCATAGAACTTAGAATTGCACTCTCAGTATATAGAACGCTCTATATGTTCCACGATATAGACACGTCATTAGTTATCCATTGTTATAATCTTAATTTGATCAATGATCCTCTAATAGATGATCTACATTGAATAGGCACTAAGTTACCGTTACACATTTAATGTATTTTATCCTTAAAACACTTAGCTCCATATAAATGAGATTTCAGCAAAGTGAAATGAGATCTCAACCATTTATCTCTGTTTACCCAAGCTCGAAGGATATCATCGTTTCACTTCTAAATCCCTATAGAAGTTATAGATTCCATATTTATGTTAGCGCTCCCACTCAATTATACTATCATGTTCCCAAAATGTACGTATCACCCTGACCCAAAAGTAGGCTTAACTAACAAATAAAAGAACATGTATAATACTCTAGAGATCGAACCTAAACATATCAGGATTAAGATCATTTGATCTAGGATTAACAGGTGATATTGAATTGAATAGATGTTACGGTAAATTTTAAAAAATCTAATCAAAGTTCAATATCGGTCCCTTCCGATGTATACTCCATACATCCGATGCTGGTAAACTTTGCCAATGTCCTGGAAAGGACATAACACTTATCCAAGGTGTAAGAATACCTATCGCTGATTATCATGTCAGTCTAAATCCAGTGAACTGACAAATCAGGGAATAAACTTTCGAACATATAATTAAGATTATATTCCACTGTGTTGACAACAATATAATCATTAACAAATTCATATGTTCAGGACTTAAATAGAATTCATACATTATATGTATATAATCATGAAATAAATCATGTGAACCATGCAACATTAAATGTTATTTCTGATCTATATTAATAAGTAAATCTGATTATATTGAAATGAGTTTTATTTAGGGCGTAAAACCCAACAAACTCCCACTTGCACTAATATAAAACAAAAAGTACATTTCAAATAATCTCAACACCTTGATATACAAATCGAGTGTAGTAGTAGTAAACTCCTCGTAATAGGATCCGACAGGTCACAACCTTTTCTCCACCATTACTCTTCCTTAATCACAAAATCATTGATAATGTGAAATTCCTCTCTATATGTCTACTCTCTTGGGATACTGGATTCTATATCTTTGGCAACTACTTTTGGTTATTCAGGAAATAACACTAGTAGTTAAGACACGTTGGAACGGTGCCACAATTGTATAGAACTTTCCTTAGACTGAATAAGTACCTTTCCTGCAACTTTAACATTCAGTCTCTCTCTGGTAGACCTAGAGATTTTAGATAGGTTTTTTCACTTCTCCAAAATCACTACTCCACCCCCAGAGTAATCACCTTCTTATCAGCAAACTTTCTAGCACAAAGGCAAGTCTCGAAATATGATGTGGTGTAGTCTAAGAGTTTTAAATACACCCTTATAGACTAACATATAGTTCCTCTTCTTAATCTTAAGATTTACTTGATTGTCTTCCAATGTTCTTCTCCTGGATTAATCTGATACCTACTCTTTACTCCCACTCCACAACAGGTGTCTGGTCTAAGGCATACAAAAGCATATCTGAGACCTCTCACTGTTGATTTAAGAAATTCTTTCATGGCTTTATCTTTTTTGGAATAGTTGAGACTTTTCCTTAGATAAATAAAATCTATGTCTAAAAGTCGAGAAGCTTCTATAGATTTCCATTAGAAAGAAAATGCTTCAGCATCTTACTAAAGTAAGCTGCTT
Source organism: Cannabis sativa (assembly GCF_029168945.1). Lineage (NCBI taxonomy): Eukaryota > Viridiplantae > Streptophyta > Magnoliopsida > Rosales > Cannabaceae > Cannabis > Cannabis sativa. The sequence continues at coordinate 37,608,451 of NC_083606.1, read as the reverse complement.
GCGTTAGAGTAAGTAATTACCAGGTATACCGTAAGCCATAGGTTTAGATAAACTCAAACATATAATACTAGGAACAGGAAGTTTTGTTAAGTCCATTGAATAGTTATACACGAAATTTCCTTTTATGTCCTTGTAATAGAAAGTTTAGGTTACTCCATGTGAATGGATTAAACCGTAGTTTTATTGGCTTTTCTTCTTTGTTTCTTATCTTGACAATCCATTACTTGTTTAAACTCACAATGGATTTTAATCACTAGTGTCTTCCAAGTCATAAGAAGTGAAGTTCCTTGAAACTCTCCCACTACGACAAGGTACCATGAATTATGTCTAAGAAAACTAAATGGTATTGATCTCTTCGTTTGTGACAAGACAACAGAGGCAGTGGGATCATCATATTTCAAATAAGATGATATAACACTTTTGGAATCAAGAAAAATATCTCCTTTATTTTCTACTTTATTTTCAAACTTAGTCATTTTCTTAGAAAAGTAGTATTTGTTTAAACAAACACTTTCTTATCTATTGACTATGGGATGGTCCACCCCTAATCACTTAGAATAGCTAACAAACAAGCAAACCATGGTTAACAGTTCTAGCTTTCTTAAGATTTTGATTAGGTCATCCATGAATCGAGTAATGGCTTACACTAAGTACCCAACCATTGCATCATTCTGAAATTGTATTACCATAGAAGGATTTAGGCGACGACTTGTAACTAATCATCAATATGCAAATCGAAATTTCTGGGGAGGTAAGTTTGGATATAATTCAAAAATCAATTTAATGATCTTTGAACTGCATATCTACTAACTATTTCTCCACCCCTATCAGTTCGCAAGATCTTTAACCACTTACCTTATTGGTTTATCACCATTGATAGAAATTCATTAAATTTTTCAAACATTTCAAATTTCTTTGTATAAGGTATAATCTATAGTGATCGTTTTAAGAATACAACAAAAAAATCATATCCACCCTTGAATGTACATCCTCTGCGAATGAGATGAACCTACTTTCAGTGGATATAGGCATATTAACTCTTTGCAGAGATTGATCTTGTCAAAAACACTATGAACAAGATACAACTGTCGTAGATTTAAAAAAAATGTGGTTTTGTCTTTTTGATGACTTAGGTATAGTTACATCAAAGAGTTCTTAGAATAGTGCAAGTGGATCCTGGTCATAGAATACTAAACTCATATTCCATACAGTTTGAATCCATTAATAGAAGATGGATATTAAACACTTGCGAAAGTGTAACTGTAATGTATTCTGGAATTAGAAATATAAGAAAATTTCCGTTTGGAATCTAAAATTAAAGTCAAAGACTTCAATTTATACCAAATAAACATGAGTAATTCTTTCTTGGACCACCACTACTAATATAACTCTAAGTCTGATTTGCCCATAGAAGTAGGAGATATCTAAGATTGAGGACTAATATCATTTTGAAATACAATTTCGGGATTATAATCATATGCGTCATTTAATTTCTGAAGAGAAAAAATAGAATGACATTAAATTATATATAGACCATTCATCCAATGATATGTTATTGAGCTAATTCGAAATGAATAAGCTAAGAGGAATTAGGATAATTTCGTTTATAAATAAGAATCCAACGATGCTTCGATTAGCGAGAGTCAAAGTAATCTTATTTATACAATCTTCTTGTTTCATATTGTAAAAATACTAGTCTAAGATGTCATCAATTGATGAACAGCTAGATGTTGCATATACAATATTTATCTTTCGAGATCTAACACTATTATGTATGTCTAATGTTGAAAATCCATTAGGGATTTATCTCATTAGATAAACAAACCAAGTTAGACCAACAATGAAGATTCAAAATTAAACTACAATTTAATAACAGAAAATAACATGGTTCAATATAAATTCATACACAATTCAGAAATTATTAAACATATAGCAAGTAGGAATGACAAGTGAAAATACTAAAACATACAATCCTAAATAATTTCAAAGGTTTTCAACAAACAGATATCATTGTCCCGTTTAGGCGAGAGTCAAAGCTACCATCCAGTGAATAGAGTTGTCAGCTCATCTAAAATGTTAAATATTCTAGCAACCTTTTATTCGATTAAGATTGGAATCCAGCGTTGTCCCGTTTAGGCGAGAGTCAAGGCTATTCTATCTTATGAGCTTCTACCATTGTTTCATATTTTGCAAGTTGAATACAGTCGCAACCATTAGGGTGATCCATACCATATAAAACACTTACAAAGCTACATATCTTTCGAGATTAAACGGAGCTAATATGCTAATGAACGTTCCTCCATTAGGGAGGATTACTCACTAAAACAAAAGCTATGTAAAACTAACAATGGAGATCGAATGTCCTAATGATAAAGCTCATTATTTAAAGTATATTTTCTTCTAATATTTATTTTAATCTATTTATTTTAAATATATATTTATTTAATTAAAATTTCCAATTTAGAATGAAAAATTCTAAATATAAATTTTAATTTAATATTTATAAATTTTACTTAGATGGATATGAAAATAACATGAATTATTTCCGTCTTAGTAATCATTTCCAATAAATATTTAGAAAAATATTCAATTTAAGTTGTTACAAAATTAATTTAAATTAATTTACAACTCAAATTTAATTTTCGATAAATATACATTGCATTTCGAAAAATTGAAGTATTGAAGAATACTATTTTCGAAAAAATGCTTTAAAATAAAATAAAAATAAATTCTGGAAAAATTATTCTAATTTAATGTTGGCTCAAAATTAGTAAATAAAATTAATTTACAACAAAAAATATAATTTTCCTATTTAGTTAAATATATAAGAAAAATTTCAAATATTTAAGTATCATAATGAAAATCAACTTAAATATTAATTTTCTATTTAATTAAATACACTAGAAAAATACTTCAAGCAAAACAGATAATATCTATCTAGACTTTCATTTACTAATTAATTATTTTTCTAATTATAATATATTTTAATTAATCATTGTTGACCGAGATTTTCGGCAACTATTAAAATATGATTATAGTAGTGAGCTGTAAGAAAGCAAGATGAGGATTTTTACGTGGTTGGGGCGTTAATGAGCCTTAGTCCACGAGTCTTTGTTATTAATGGATGTATTTAATACAGATTCCACACTTGAGGGAATGTTGTCCTCATAAATACAGAGAATGTTCTTGGTGAGTATTTTCTCTTCTTGCTCATATGCAACCCAAGATTCTCGACCCCATTAAATGAGTTTTGAGGGGGTATTTATAGTGTTTTGGTGGGGTAATCCCTAGGATTGTTCTTACAAACGTATCTGTAAGTATCCATAAAGTTGGGTATTCCCAATGAATATACCATGGGTGATGCATGGTCAAATCCCTAGGTGCTGTAGGGTTTTTATGAGGAATGTCCTTTTTGCCTTGTGATTGACGTGACTCTTCGCAGAGTAGCCGTCGCTAGACTTAAATGATCATTCTTGTGGCGGCTTGTTTGGGGGTTGTGCCGTCAGACTTTATTGCGTGTTACAGTCCCAACACGCTTCCTCCCATGCGGCATTAAATGCGACTTGATTGCTCAGGAGAGGCCTGACACATCCCGGAGAGGCTTCATGCTATGCGAGCTTCCGGGAGTACCTTGTACTCCGGGTGCCTCCTCCGGGACCTATGCCCAGGGTGCTTCCTTGTGGCGTACAAAGACTTACCAAATATTTACAAGTTATCTGATCCACGTGTCCCTATTCGACTGGTCCACGTATTTTGGGCGAATTCAGGGGCAACATTTACCCCCCAAGCCTTGTTTACTTGGAAAAATAAACCAAGGCTTGCTTAGGTGCCTCCGGTTGACTCCTCGGTTCCCTGGCTCAAGCCCAGAGCGCGTGAGGGCACATTTAATGATGACATTTAATGCAGCGATTCGCTTTTTGCAGGGGTGTCTCCGGCCGCCTCCTCAGTTTCTTGGCACGAGCTTGGGGCGCGTGAGGGTGTGTCTAATGATGGCATTAAATGCAGCGATTCGCTTTTCTGCAGAGGTCGATTCGTTTCACGCCCTTTGATTGATGCGGCGCATTAATGGTGTCAGACAGATACTCAAACGTTTCCACCGCCTTTATGGCAGCTCGATCTGATCCGTTGATCTTTGGGTATTCGAATTGTAATATCCCAGAAAATAAATAATATTTAAATGGACATATTTTATTAAATATGTAATTTCTTGAGAAAATGAAGTAGGATTATGATCTTACTTAGGTAATTGTTGAGAAATTAATTAATGAAATACGTTATTTTTGGGCCCGGTAATTGTGGAAATTTTAGCTATGTGGTTAGCAATGTCACGACATTAAATGAAAGAATTATTTTGAGAATATCCCGGATTAAGTTAGAATTTTATTAGAATGTCGGATTGAGGAATTAGTAAAATTACCAAAATGCCCCTAGGGTTTTTTTAAAAAAAAATTATGTGAGAGGGGTAAATTAGGAAATTCAAAGGAACTTTTTTTTGGCTTTTCTTCTTTTATTTTTCTGCTGCCTATATTTTAAAAAAATAAAAAAAAAAGGAAAACAAAGCATTTATAAATGAAGAGGAAGCTTTCTTCCAAGGCAAGAAACTTTTTTTTCTCAACCTTCTTCTTCCTCTTCCTTCGAGCAGCTGAAACCAGCCACTAGGGGGATTGTTTTGCTTCAGCCAACTCCAATTTTCAGAGCTAAACTCCACCTTCAAATCAACCTTGCACCCTAGGACCGGGATTGCTTAGCTTGCTCTTCCACTCAGGTCGGCCATACTTTTGACTTCTGAATTAAGGTAAGAAAAGTGGTAAGCACCGTATGTGGTTAAAGATTAATGGATGAATGGAAGTGGCCTTAATTATTATCATGCTGCTGATTAAAAGTTTATTAAGCCTAGGTTATGACCTAGGGTTGGAAACGGTTATTACCGTTATGAGTAATTACTCTTGAAACCGCGGTTAGGTTTCTTACTTATCATTTGCTTTATCGGGCAACGATAGTGACATATTCAGCTCGTATGTGACGAGTGGTAAAAAGTGGTACTTTATTAAGTACCAGGAATGTGTGATGTTTAAAGGAGTGCTTATTATTATCGAATAGTGCGTAAACATAATGGCATGAGAATAAGTTGATAATCATTTTCTTTCAATTATTGTTTTGATCACTTTCTTGCTGAGTCTCTGTGACTCACTGGTGCTTTATGGTGCAGGTAAAGGAAAGGCTAAAGTCGAGCAACCATGAGTTTATGGTCGCAGCAGCAATGTACATACCAGCCGTAGGCAGCCCAGTTTACAGGATGCTCTATTTTGATTGTATTTTGGAAAATATAAAGCTTATGTTGTAAAATACTTTTAAACCAGTTTGTAAATATTTTGAAAACACGGGGACCCCATAAATCATGTTACTTATCTTTTGTTAAACAGTTTAAAGGTTGAGTTTTAACTATCAAAAATTTAATTACCCACACTTTTGGTATAATTACATCTTATATAATTATTGGTATTTTAAATAAAGTGCACACACGTGGCGTCCCTGTTGGACAGGGCGTTACAACATGGTATCAGAGCGCCAAGGTTTTTAGATCCTGAAGACTGGTTTGATATGTACATTGGCTGCAAGGACCTGATCGACTCATGGTTTAGTAAGCTTTAAGATAAAAGATAGCTTGTTAATTTTCTGATTATCTAATTATTTGAATTCTGTTGATATCGGAATGGTGTGGGAAGAATTATAATATATGGAAATACTTATCAGTATTGTTATTACTTGGAATGTGATCGCAGGTGTATAGTTATGCACCCAAGGCGGATTGGTAGGGGTACCCGCGAGCTAGCTGGGCTCGGGGCTGTCGGTGAGGGTGAGAACCCTTTACCACCACCTAATTGGGAAGAGTTATATGCTGCTATGCAAGAAACTATTCGGCAGCAGGGTGAGCAAATCAGAGAATTAAGAGAGCAGCGAGCTCAGCCTGCTCTAAATCTTAATCCTGATCCTCCGGCACCTCTAGTAGTGCCACCGGATGCAGGGAATCGCTTGGAACCATTGTATGAGCGGTTCAGGAAGCAGTCCGCCAGTGTTTGAGGGTGGTGCTGATCCACTCAAGGCGGAGCAATGGATGAGTATGATAACATCCATTTTCGATTTTATGCGAGTTGAAGATAATGACCGAGTCAGGTGTGCTACCTATATGCTACGAGATGATGCCTGTATTTGGTGGGAGATTGTATCTCAGGGCCATGATCTGAATAACATGACCTGGGAAACTTTTCGGGCCTTATTTTATGAGAAGTATTATAATGAATCTATTAAGGCAGCAAAGGCAGAAGAGTTTATACGGTTAACTCAGGGTAGTATGACTGTGACAGAGTATGCTACTAAGTTTGATCGACTGGCAAAGTTTGCCTCAGATGAGGTGGCCACTGAAGCTGCTAGAAAAGCAAAGTTTATACGGGGGCTGGATGAACACATCGCCCGGGATGTGATTGTTGCTTCTAAACAACCGGGGGTTGCCCGAACTTATGCTCAAATAGTTGAGTTGGCCTTAGTTTCTGAGGGTGCAGAGGCTCAGATACGAAAGAAAAATATTGCCAGAAGAGATTCATGGAAGCAAACAGCAGGTGCTGGTTCGGGTAGGGGTACTGATCTTGGTGACCGCAAGAAAAGACCTAGTGAATCATCAGCGGCAGGCCCAAACAAAAGATTCCACGGTAACCAAGGTTTCCGTCGTAGTGGAAACGAAAACTGGCAGACTTTTCCTGAATGTCCGAGGTGTAAAAAGCATCACACAGGCGAGTGTCGGGCTAGGGCTGTTTCCACCGTGGAATGGTGGGTCATATGAAGAGAAATTGTCCACAATTGCTACGGCTAGAGCAAAAGAAGAATGATACACCAGGCTCCTCGCCCGAGTGTTTGCCCCGACTCAAGCCGAGGCCGATGCCGGTCCTTCTACCGTGACAGTCGGCTCGTTGCCGGTACTTTATTGATCGTGTTAATTGATTCGGTGCGACACATTCTTATATTTCAAGTAGAATAATTGAGCGGTGAATAAACCTAGTGATGTGCTTTCTAGAGGTTTTGGAACCTTGTTGCCTACCGGGGAGTTGGTTATCTCCGGCAGAGGGTTCGATCCCTTCCAGTGTTTGTGGAAGGAAGAGAGTTATCAGTTGATCTGATAGAATTAAATTTGGAGGATTTTGATGTTATTTTGGGGATGGATTGGCTTGCTAAATACAACGCCACCATTGATTGTAAAAGAAAGATGGTAACTTTTCAGCCTGAGGGCGAGGACCCTTTTGTATTTGTGGGTAAGATGCAAGGATCCCGGATTCCCTTAATTTCAGCCCTTAAGGCAAGGGATTTGTTGTGTGAGGGGTGCATTGGTTTCTTGGCAAGTGTTGTGGATATTTCCAGGGAACCACTAGCGGGACCGGAGCATGTCCCAGTGGTTCGAGAATTTACGGATGTGTTCCCGGAAGAGTTACTGTGGTTGCCACCAAAACGTGAAATTGATTTTGAGATTGATTTAATACCGTGAGCCGAGCTCGTATCGAAAGCTCCCTACAGATGGCACTGCAGTAGCCGAAAGAGTTAAAAGTTCAATTACAGGGGATGATGGATTTAAAATTTACTAGACCCAGTACTTCACCTTGGGGTGCACGAGTTTTGTTTGTGAAAAAGAAAGATGGAACATTAAGAATGTGTATAGATTATCGGGAGTTAAACAAATTGACAGTGAAGAACAAGTACCCTTTACCAAGAATAGATGATTTATTTGATCACCAGGGGGTAAGATTTGTCTTTTCTAAGATTGATCTTCGATCTGGTTATCACCAACTGAGGATTCGAGAGGAGGATATTCCCAAGACAGCTTTTCGGACCCGGTATGGTCATTATGAATTCCTGGTAATGTCCTTCGGATTAACAAATGCCCCGGCAGCATTTATGGACTTGATGAACCGAGTGTTCAAAGATTTTCTGGATGATTTTATTATTGTCTTTATCGATGATATTCTAATTTATTCAGACTCGGAAGAGACTCACGAAAGACATCTTCGAATGGTATTACAACGTCTCAGGGAGCATAAGTTGTATGCCAAGTTTAAGAAATGTGAATTCTGGTTACCTCAGGTGAGTTTCTTGGGGCATGTGGTGAGTAAAAATGGTATTTTAGTGGATCCAGTAAAGATTGAAGCAGTTCGTGATCGGCCTCGACCTAAGTCAAGAATCGAAGTTAGAAGTTTCCTGGGGTTAGCAGGGTATTACCGAAGATTTGTTGAGGGCTTTGCAAAGATTTCTACGCCTTTAACTGAATTAACCCGAAAGAATTGTAAGTTTGTTTGGACTGACAAGTGTGAAGGAAGTTTTCAGGAATTGAAGCAAAGGTTGATTACCGCCCCTGTGCTGACTTTACCAAAAAGTGATGAAAAGTTTGTGATTTATCGTGATGCATCCAAACAAGGGTTAGGTTGTGTTCTTATGCAGTCAAGGAAAGTGATTGCTTATGCATCCAGGCAATTGAAGGAGTATGAACAACGATATCCTACCCATGATATTGAATAAGCAGCGGTTGTCTTTGCACTAAAAGTTTGGCGTCACTATCTATACGGTGAGAAGTGTGAAATTTATACAGATCACAAAAGCCTCAAGTACTTTTTCACTCAGAAGGATTTAAATATGAGGCAACGACGATGGTTAGAACTGGTCAAAGATTATGACTGCGAGATTCTCTACCACCCTGGTAAAGCAAATGTGGTAGCGTATGCTCTAAGTCGGAACGGACCAGGGCAAGTTTGTGAACTAAAGGAAATCTCAGCAAAGTTGGCTGAGGATATGACGAGAGCGGGAATTGAATTTGTAATTGGAAAACTTGCTAATATCACCATACAATCTAATCTATTGGAAAGAATTAGAGTAGCCCAACAAGGTGACCTTGAACTACAGGGACATAAGGAGAAGTTAGAGGCTGGAATGGCAAGAGACTTTTCGTGCTTATCTGATGGGTTGTTGCGATACAAAAACAGAATCTGTGTACCGGTAGATAAAGAAATCAGACAAGAGGTTCTTGATGAATCTCATACTACACCGTACTCCTTACACCCGGGAACAACCAAGATGTATCATGATGTGAAAGCTTTATACTGGTGGCCGGGTATGAAGAGGGATATTGTTGAATATGTGTCAAAATGCTTAACCTGTCAACAAATTAAAGCAGAACATCAAAGGCCGGCAGGCTTGCTTCAACCTCTAAAGATTCCTGAATGGAAATGGGAAGACATCACCATGGATTTTGTGGTAGGATTGCCCAGAACAATAGGGTATAATGATTCTATTTGGGTGATATTGGATCGATATACGAAGTCTGCGCACTTTCTCCCGGTGAGGACAACATATACAGTGGATCAATATGCTGATTTGTATATCAAGGAGATAGTTCGACTTCATGATGCCCCAAAGTCGATAGTTTCAGATCGAGATCCAAAATTTACATCCAAATTCTGGGAAAGTTTACAGCAAGCAATGGGTACTAAGTTGAAATTCAGTACAACTTTTCATCCTCAAACCGATGGTCAATCTGAAAGGACTATCCAGATACTTGAGGATATGTTGAGGGCATGTGTAATGGACTTTGAAGGTTCTTGGAACAAGTACCTACCTCTGATTGAGTTTTCTTATAACAATAGTTATCAGAGTACCATTGGCATGGCTCCGTATGAGATGCTTTATGGAAGGAAATGTCGATCACCTATTCACTGGGATGAGGCTGGTGAACGTAGGTACCTTGGACTTGAAGCTGTTCAAAGAACGAGCGAGGCTATTGAAAAGATTCGAGCTCGTATGCTTGCTTCCCAAAGTAGACAGAAAAGCTACGCAGATCCAAAGCGTAGAGATGTTGAATTCCAAGTTGGGGATTTTGTTTTTCTTCGGGTGTCCCCAATGAAAGGAATTCGAAGGTTCGGGAAGAAAGGAAAGTTGAGTCCCAGATTTATTGGTCCATTTGAGATTCTTGAGAAAGTAGGTCAGGTAGCTTATCGGTTGGCTCTACCTCCTGCTTTATCCGGGGTTCATAACGTGTTTCATGTCTCGATGCTTCGGAAATATGTATCTGATACAACTCATATCTTAAGTTATGAAGACATCGAGCTTCAAACCGACCTGTCGTATGAAGAACAACCAATACAGATCTTAGACAAGAAAGAAAAGGTGTTGCGAAACAAGACTATTCCACTAGTCAAAGTGTTGTGGCGGAACAGCAAAGTTGAAGAAGCGACTTGGGAATTAGAGTCGCAGATGCGGGAGTTGTATCCCGAGCTTTTCAGGAAAATTTCGAGGACGAAATTCCTATAAGTGGGGGATAGTTGTAATATCCCAGAAAATAAATAATATTTAAATGGACATATTTTATTAAATATGTAATTTCTTGAGAAAATGAAGTAGGATTATGATCTTACTTAGGTAATTGTTGAGAAATTAATTAATGAAATACGTTATTTTTGGGCCCGGTAATTGTGGAAATTTTAGCTATGTGGTTAGCAATGTCACGACATTAAATGAAAGAATTATTTTGAGAATATCCCGGATTAAGTTAGAATTTTATTAGAATGTCGGATTGGGGAATTTGTAAAATTACCAAAATGCCCCTAGGGTTTTTTTTAAAAAAAATTATGTGAGAGGGGTAAATTAGGAAATTCAAAGGAACTTTTTTTTGGCTTTCTTCTTTTATTTTTCTGCTGCCTATATTTAAAAAAAAAAAAATAAAACAAAGCATTTATAAATGAAGAGGAAGCTTTCTTCCAAGGCAAGAAACTTTTTTTTCTCAACCTTCTTCGAGCAGCCCAGTTTACAGGATGCTCTATTTTGATTGTATTTTGGAAAATATAAAGCTTATGTTGTAAAATACTTTGAAACCAGTTTGTAAATATTTTGAAAACAGGGGGACCCCATAAATCATGTTACCTATCTTTTGTTAAACAGTTTAAAGGTTGAGTTTTAACTATCAAAAATTTAATTACCCACACTTTTTGTATAATTACATCTTATATAATTATTGGTATTTTAAATAAAGTGCACACACGTGGCGTCCCTGTTGGACAGGGCGTTACACGAATCGTGCGTCTCCCCCACCGTACGATTGGTAGGTGGTGACGCCTGTTCCTCATGCACTTTTGCCTATAAAAGCCACCATCTTTCCTTCATTTTGGTTACTTTCCATTCCTTGCCATTTTTGCTCGAATTTCCCAGAGAGAAAATTCTTCAAAACAGCATCAACCGTCTTAACACTTCGCCATTTCTTCCAGTTTTTCCGTGTTTGCTATCATTAGTTCTTCTCAACTTTACTCGGCCACACTCAGGACCCCCAGTTCAACAATTTACTGTAAGTTTCTTGCATCCTTTGATAGTGACATGCTTTTACTTGCTTTGTTTGTTTTTCTGGGTTCGTACTTTGAGATTTCTGGGCATGCAAGTGTTTAGGTTCTTCAGGTGTTCTGTTTTGTGTCTATTGCTTTAGTTGTAGGATCGCCATTATCATGCCTCTGTTATAATCGCGCATTTTTGTTGAAGAGAGCCATATGTTCTTCGTTCAACGGTTGCTTAGGGCATAGAATGGGGTCTTTTCCCTTTTGTTTCTTTTACTCTGTAAAACCACTTTCTGCGATTTTACTGCACCCGACACTTGTTCAGGGAATCTTTCTAGGGTTTCCCATGTGACACGTGTCCGGAGGGGGCCTCTTTCCAGCGGTTAGGGGACTCCCACTCCCTTTTTCTTGACATAGGGTTTGGCATGGGACCTAACTGCTGGAATTTTCTCTTTCTTTTTTTTGTTTTTCACAGAATACAAAATGTCTGCTTCTGGTTCGAAATCTTCGAAGAAGAGCGGGAAAGGCATGGCCACTTTGGAGGAGGTTTCCCTGGGACCCGTTGCCCAGGAGGGGTACAAATCCCGAGCGACCGGGTGGGAGGCGGCTGAGCTTCGTTCCACCCTAACCTGTCCTCACCAGCTGGAGAATATTATAGACGTTGCTGGGATCAAACCTTCCACTTCAGGGACCTATCACCGGCCACCTCGCGACTCGGAGACGCCTAATCACAATTATGACGGCTTCGGGGCTTGGAGTCAGACTCACCTGATGGCCGGTGCCATGCTCCCGCTTCAAGATTATTTTGTTAATTTCCTTGTATTTGCCGGCCTTGCGCCATACCAACTCATTCCTCAAGCTTATCGCCTGCTTTCAGGCTTATTTATTTTTTATACCGCCCGCGGATGGGGATCTCCCAGCCCGGCGGAAATTTTATATTTTTATGAACTTGTATCCGTCCCCAAGAAAGGGGACAAACTTAAGGACGGTTTCTATGGGTTCCGGATCCATCCCGCTAACGAGGGGGTGATTCCGTATAATAGGCAGACTCACATTAAGGAGTATCGCGATCGCTTTTTCTTTTCCTCCAGGTTCAGGGCCGTGGACCACCCGGAGCTCCTTACCGAGTGGGTGCGGATCCCACCTTATCAGCGGACGCCCCCTACTCAGACCTTCCTCTGGAGGGCCCAAGCCTTTGCCTCCTACGACCGCGCCGATCTCGATGTCGGGGGTTTGGTCACCACGGAGAACTGCAGGAAGGCCAACCTTATCCTTCCTCATCAATCCGTGGAGGACTCCAACCTCTCACGGGTCATCTGTCCCAACGTAAGGGCGCCGGTTGCGGAGAAGGCCTTCCGGGATGAGCTCATTGCCACGGCTGAGAAAAAATACCAAGATTATCTCTACCGGAAGGCCCAGGAGAAAGCATACTCTCAGGCCCAGGCTGCCTCTGGGAGGGGACTTCGCGTGGGGAGTCCGGTGGTGCGAAGGAGCCAAGCGATTGCCGGGAAGTCCGAGGCTAAATTTTTTGACAAGATTCTTCAAGAAGAGATTGGGGATCGTCCTGCCAGGAGGCCCCTTCGTATTGAAGATTCTTCGGAGAAGCGAACCCCTCGGCCACAGCCTTCGGTCCCATAGCCAAACTCGGGGGCTCCTGGTGCTAGTACCTCCGGTGCCGGCGGTAAGTCTCCTTTGATAATTCGTTATGTTCCTTCCGTTGGTGAATACGCCAGTCATAGGCCTGTAAGGTTCGACGAGCGTCTTCATAGGTTTAGGATGCCATCGTCCCGGTGGGGGGATCGTTTGAAGGAATTTTATTTTTCGAACTTAGGAGATTTCCTAGGTCGGTCCCGGATGGGCTCCGGCCCTCCGGAACCTATTACCTTAGGTCCTTCAGCTTACATAACGTCCAGCTGGTTCCGGCCCTCGGACAGTTATCTCGGAGATGACGCTGCCAGCATTAAAGTTCAGGATTTTGCTAGGGCCAAATTAGGAAGTTCAGGTAGGAGTAACTTATTTGTTGTATCTTGTATAAGTGGTTCCTCACGGACATCAAACACTTGCTTATTTTGTGAAACAGGTGTCTCCATGGATGACATTTTGGAACAGCTTGCCGGAGTTCATACTCCTGTGGCTCCTCCGGCCTTTACCTCTTCCCCCCCAGCCCCTTCCCTGAAGGTTACTTCCAGCGCTCCCCCCGACACTATAGACTTAGTGGATGAAGAGGAGGTGCTTCCGGGAGAAGGCCAAGGGAAGCAGTGGGACTTCTCGGAGGAAGTTGCTGAGGGTGTGGGAGAGCCCCGAGCCCTTCCGGAGGAAGCTGAGGAAGGCGAAGAGGAGCCTGAGGTGGCTCTGATTCGTAAGCGCAAGGGCAAAATGATTGCCCAGGATGAGCCCAAGAAGCCTCGGAGAGCCGACACTCCTGCTCATGGTCTTGACGGCGGGGTCTCCCCCATGGAAGAAAATCTTGCTCCTCCCAACATCGTGCTTACCCCGGTTCCGGGGGATGAGGTGAGGCAAGAGCTTCGGATAGCTTAGCATAACTATACTATGGACGAGTACTCCTCGGGGTACGCCTAGGTGGAAGCCCTTAGGAGGATTCTGCGGGCGGAGGTTGAGGCGAGCATCAGCCACCCGGAGTACCAAGGTCCGTGGGACCTTAATCTGGACCCCCTATCGGACTGGTTCCGACGCTTCCTTGGGCCCACCTTGGCTCCTTTTGCCGCGGAGATGACCGGCGAGTTTGCTTCTCAGCTCACTCGATGCGCGCCTAAGCGGTTCGCCACTTGTGCTTTCCTGAACTCCATCTTCCAAGTCCAGGACCTCAGTCATTCTCTCACTGTGGTAAGTACTTCGCAATTTCGCTTTTCCTTTTATTTTTTCTTCTTGAGAAACTTCTCCTTCTTACCCTTGCATTATGGTTCAGCTTGCTGCTGAGGCTGGCCGCCTCTCTAAGAACATCATAAATCATGGCTTCGTTCTGTCCGACTTTGGGGACATGAACGATGTCAGGAAGGTCCTTCAGGACCTCACAGCGGAGAGGCAGATCTACCAGGAGGCTGCCGAGCGCCAGGAGGCGGCTGCCAAGGCCAAGGAAGAGGACGCCAAACGGAGGGAGGCTCAGGCGGAAGCCATGATCCGCGACGAGGCCCAGCGGAGGGACAGGATGGAGGCCCAACACCAGGAGGAACTGAGGGCTCAAAGCGAGGCTGCTGATAAGGCCAGGCGAGACCTCCGGGAGGCCAGGGAGGCTTTGGATGAAATGGTCGCCAAGGTGCGATCTTTAGAGGAAACTCACCAGGCGAACATAGAGTCCAAGGCCGCTCTAGCTGCGGAACTGAAGGAGCTCAGGGACTTCAAAGAACAATCCATCAAGAAGGCCAAAAGAGCCGAGCTCCTCTCTCCTGTTTCCTGCGCCCGGTGTCCGAAGCGCTTTGACGATGGAGTCTACATGGCTTGGTCCACCAACGACCAAAATATCAAGCTTACTTTTTATCCCAAACCCGAGGAAATGATTGCCAAATTTCGGGAGAAGAAGAAGAAGCTTGATGCCGAGTTAGAGGCACGTATCGGACCTCGCCTTCCTCCGCGCGCTGACTGAGCTGCTGTACAACCGACCCAGTATAACCAAGATTCCACCCGGCTCTTTTATTATTTTCTTTTCTTCTTTTTTTTTTTGTACATATCTGCTGCTCCCTTAGAACAATATATATATATAGGTAGCAGCTTTTATTCGAAGGGGAGACAATTATATTTTAAGGCCTGTGCCCGGGCCATTTATATGTATATGACCTGCCCTTTGGGCCAGGATATCTTTTATGTGATCTTTCTTTTGTCACACTTATGTTTTTTAACCTGTCCTTTGGATCAATATTTTTATGCTTATGCTTTTTATTTTTGTGCATACTTTCTGACCTGCCATTTGGGTCAGGATATTTTACTTAGTTTGTTTTTCTGTTTGTCCGTGCGGTATACCCTAGTACCCCCCCTGAGTGGCATAGAAACTTTATTTTTAAGGCACTCAGTTTTATTTAATATAGAGGAGGTATACATTTGGACGGTACAAACCCTTTGAACAAAGTCTAAGTTTTATTTCGCTACTAGTAATATTTTCTAAGGTGATCGGCATTCCAGGCTCTTGGGACGGTGGTTCCGTCCATTCTTTTTAGTTTGTAAGTGCCGGAACCGATCTCGTCCTCGATCTCATATGGTCCTTCCCAATTTGGTCCAAGTACCCCCACTCCGGGTTCTTGGGTGGCTGGGAAAACCCTTCTTAGGACCATATCCCCAATAGCGAATTTTCTGTTTTTAACCTGAGAGTTAAAATACTTGGTCACCTTCTTTTGATAAGCAGCCATCCGTATTTGAGACTCATCCCGGAGTTCTTCGACTTGATCCAAAGCTTCTTGGAGCAGTGCCTAATTAGTCGCACGATCGTAAGTCGTCCTCCTGTGGGATGGGAATAATGTTTCTACCGGGACCATTGCTTCACAACCGTACGCCATTGAGAAGGGCGACTGGCCGGTTGTGGTTCTGGGGGTCGTCCGGTAGGCCCATAATACCCTTGGCAATTCTTCAGGCCAGTTATTTTTGCAGGCCAGCAGCTTCTTTTTCAAGGTGACCTTTAGGATTTTATTGACCGCTTCCGCCTGGCCGTTTGTTTGAGGCCTGGCTACCGCGGAGAAGCTTTTCACTACTCCGTGTTGGTTGTAGAAGTCAGTAAATTCCTCGCAATCAAATTGCTTTCCATTGTCTGAGACTATTTTGTGAGGCAAGCCGTATCGACACACTATGTTTTTGATAACAAAGTCTAATGCCTTCTTGGCAGTTATTGTCTTCATAGGCTCAGCCTCTGTCCATTTGGTGAAGTAGTCTACTGCTACTATTGCATACTTTACCCCTCCTTTCCCTTCAGGTAGAGATCCGATGAGATCTATTCCCCAGACCGCGAAGGGCCAGGGACTGGTCATCAGGGTAATCTCGTTTGGAGGAGCTCTCGGTATGTTCGCGTACCTTTGGCACGAGTCACACTTTTGGACATAGTCTATACAATCTTTTTTCATTGTTGGCCAGAAGTACCCTTGCCTCAATATTTTCTTTGAGAGGCTGGGCCCTCCCGTATGATCTCCACAGAACCCTTCATGGACCTCTAGCATGATTTGTCTAGCTTCAGGGTCCGATACACACCTTAAATAAGGCATGTTGAGTCCTCTTCGGTAGAGAATCTTGTCCATCATTACATAACGATGAGCCTGATACTGAATCTTTCGAGACAGTGCCCTCTCTTGGGGCAACTCACCTGTGGTTATGTATTTTATGATGAGGACCATCCAGCTGGGTTCTTGCCCAACCATTAGTGTGGTCTCTTTTATTTTGATGCTTGGCTCTGCCAAGCGCTCCACTGGTACTACCCCCAGCTCTTCGATTTCGCTATCCGAGGCTAACTTAGCCAGACAGTCCGCGTGAGCGTTCTTTTCTCGGGGGATCCTTTCTATTTTATAGTCCGCGAACTCGTGGAGCAGTTCTCGGACTATTGTTACGTACGCGGCCATCCGCTCGCCGCGAGTCTGGTATTCTCCAGAAACCTGGTTTACGACCAGTTGAGAGTCACTGTAGACTTCTACTCTTTTGGCTCCTACAACTTTTGCCAATTTCAGTCCTGCTATCAAGGCTTCATATTCGGCCTCATTGTTTGAAGCTGTAAAGTCAAATCGGAGTGCTTCCTGGAGCCGCAGTCCAGTTGGTGATATCATAGCCACTCCGGCTCCTGAACCGTTCTCATTAGAAGCGCCGTCTACAAATACCCTCCAGGTGGGGATTGGTGGTACCGGCGTATTTGTTGTTGCCTCGGCTTCATTGCATTCGGTAATGAAGTCTGCCAAGGCTTGGCCTTTTATGGAAACCCGGGGGACGTAGTGTAAGTCGAATTGACTTAGCTCCATCGCCCACTTGAGGAGTCTTCCGGATGCTCCAGCCTTCTGGAGAACTTGCCGGAGCGGATGATTGGTTAGGATTTTGATTGGATGGGCTTGGAAGTATGGCCTCAGCTTCCTTGACGCCATCAGGAGGCAGAATACTAATTTTTCAATGACTAGGTACCTTGTCTCAGCCCCTATCATGCGCTTACTGACATAGATACGGGATGCTGAGTTTTCTCTTCCTCCCGGACCAGGGCAGCGCTGACCGCGTGCTCGGAGACGGCCAAGTAAAGAAACAAGTCTTCTCCAAGGACGGGTTTCGATAGGATAGGGGGTTTGGCCATGTGGTCTTTTAACCTCTTGAATGCCTCCTCGCATTCATCCGACCATTCAAACTTTTGGCATTTCTTTAGCACGTTGAAGAAGGGTATGCACTTGTTCGTGGATCATGAGATAAAGCGACTCAGTGCGGCTACCTTTCCGGTCAAGCTCTGCACGTCTTTATGCTTTTTGGGGGATGGCATGTCCAGGAGAGCCTGGATTTTTTCCGGGTTTGCTTCAATCCCCCTTTGGCTGACTATGAAACCCAGGAATTTTCCTGACCTGACCCCAAAGGTGCACTTTTTTGGGTTGAGCTTCATACCGTATCTCCGGACGACTTCGAAACATTCTTCTAAGTCGCTTGCATCGCTGTTGCATGCTTTGGATTTGACGAGCATGTCGTCCACGTATACCTCCATGTTTCGTCCCAGGAGGCTTTTAAACATCCGGTTAACCATTCGTTGATAGGTTGCTCCGGCGTTTTTCAGTCCGAAAGGCATGACTAAGTAGCAGTATACCCCCATATCGGTCCTAAAGCTAGTGCATTCTTGGTCTGCCGTATGCATTTTTATTTGGTTGTACCCAGCATAGGCATCCATGAAAGACAACAGTTTAAATCCGGACGTGGCGTCTACCATTTGGTCGATCCTGGGTAGCGGGAAGCAGTCCTTTGGACAAGCTTTGTTTAGATCAGTGAAGTCTATACAAACTCGCAAAGTCCCGTTCGGCTTGGGCACCAGGACCGGATTGGCCAGCCATTCCGGATAGTATACGTCGCGGATCATGCCGCGTGACAAAAGTTTGTCCACCTCTTTCTCTAAGGCCTCGACTTTCACCGAGTCGAGCGGGCGTCTCTTTTGCTGTACAGGAGGCATGTCCGGGTTGACATTGAGTACATGTGTGATGACATGAGGGCTTATGCCGGTCATGTCTTCTTGGCGCCATGCAAAGATGTCGATGGCACCCTTCAGTGTTTTTATTATTTTGTCCTTTTCCTTCGGATCCAAGTTCTTCCCTATCCGGAGTAGTTTGGTGGAGTCGTCGTCGCATACTGGTATTTCTTCGACGTCTTCCATTGGTTCCACGACCCTTTCGGACCCTATGCGAGGATCCAACTCATCCTCTTCAGCCTTCTCTATCTCAGGGGACTCCCGGACCATAAGTACTGGTAGGTGGGTGGCAACATTGTAACATTGCCTGGCTTCCCCTTGATTTCCCCTCACAGTTCCGATTCCGGCTTCCTAGGTAGGGAATTTTAGGCACAAGTGTCGGATTGAAGTGATTGCACCAAAGTCCACTAGGGCCGGTAAGCCGAGGATCGCGTTGTAGGCTGTCGGACAGTCTACTACCACGAAGGTGCAATATTTGAATGTGCTCTGGGGGGTACCGGGCACAGGGTAACCGGGAGCCTGACTTTTCCCATCGGGATAAGCGTCGTCCCGTTAAACCCTGTGAGCTGTGACCCACTAGGCGAGAGGTCCCGGTCGGTCAACCCTATCGCAGTGAAGGCTTCTTTGAAGAGTAGGTTCACGGAACTTCCATTGTCAATTAAGACCCTAGCCACCACTTTATTTGCGATGGGGGTCTCTATCACCAGTGGGTCGTGATGAGGAAAACGCACCGTCTTGGCGTCCTCTTCCGTGAATGTGATGGGTTGGTCCATCAGCCGAGGCCTTTGAGCTGGGAGTTGAGTAACTTCCCATATCTCATTGTGTTTCGCAGCCTCGGCGTATCGTTTTCGCTCCTTACGGGTGTTCCCTCCGATATGGGGACCTCCGGAGATCATGGCTACCCGCCCATTAGGCCGAGGCGGTAGCCCGGGAATATGCTGGGCGTCACCTGCGGGAGCAGCTGGAGCCAATACTCCTGCTGTACCCCCTGGTGTTCCCTGGGGCATACCCCCAGCCACCTGCCCCGGATTAAGGTGGGGTAACCTATTTTTGATCCACTCATAGAGGTGGCCCAAACGGATTAGATTTTCAATCTCGTCTTTGAGATTCTTACACTCATTGGTGCTATGACCAATGTCGTTGTAGTACTCGCATCTTTTGCTCGGATCTCTCCGGGAGCTGTCTTTGTACAACGGCTGTGGTCTCCGGTAGTGCGTATTTTGCCTAGTGGCGAAGTACACACGTTCCTGGGAGTCCGATAGCTCCGTGTACTGAGTATATTGGGGTGTGTACCCCTTCTTCTGGCGCTTTTCTCCCGTTCGGGTGCTGCCTTTGGAGGACCTTTTGCTCCTCGACCCCTGGGTAGGGCCTGTTAAGCTAGCAGTCGGGGTAGCCTGTGAAGGAGCTTGTCCATTCACCCTGGACGGGTTGCCATAATGGGAAGATGCTGGCGCCAATGCTTGGCCCTGGCTATACCCGGGGGTAGCAGAGAACTGTATGCCACTCACTTGTGGAGTTGCGACCGGGGTAGTACCCGAGGGCGATACTCCGGGCATGTACCCTACTATCCCGGTGGGATAATAGCCTCCATAAGCCACGATCTGGGCTTCTTCGAGGTTGATATACTTTTGGACTCTTTTCTGGAAGTCCTGGAGGCTAGCAGCCCCTTCTTGCTGCAATTCATTCCAGAAGGGAGTCCCAGTGCGGATTCCTGCTTGGAGAAGTGCAAGCTGTTGTCCGTCATCAACCTTCTTGGTCTTCGAGGCTTCCTCCCGGAACCTCTTGATGTAATTCTTCAAGGTCTCGGTGGGCAGTTGCTTGACATTGGTCAAGGCACTAACCTCCAAGTTAACCTTTCTGGCGGCGACAAACTGTCTCCGGAAGTTGGTCTGGAGTTTGTTCCAATAGCCCACGGATCCTGGTTCTAGCTTTTTGAACCATTCCTCCGCTGACCCGCTCAGAGTGAGGGGGAAGCACAGGCATTTGGCATCATTGCTGACCCGCATGACTCTCATGACACGGTTGAACCGCGACAGGTGGTCACTGGGATCGGAGTTCCCGGTATATGCCGCCATTTCAGGCATCTTGAAGTTTTTAGGGAGCTCTGCCTCCAGGATGTGCTTGGCACATGGCTCCCGATCCTCGCTGTCCGAGTCGGAGTCGTCTCCCTTCTGCCTCCGGGAGACTCGAGCAATGTCTTTTCGAAGTATGGCGAGTTCCGCCATAATCCCTTCGTTTAACGTACCCGAGGAAACCACGGGCCCGTATCTTTTTTGGTCAAGGTGATCTCGGAGGTCACCTTGATTCCCATTGATTTGATTTCTCAGATCAATGGGAGGACCTCTCTGTCCTCTTCTCTCTCTACCCCCTTGTTCCTGTTGCACAGAAACACTTTTTCGGTCCCCTCGATCCTGAGGGCCAAGACTCCCTTTTTGGGGCTTGCCCCTCTGCGGACCTTTCCCTTTAGGGAAATCCGAGCGGACCCTTCGCGGATCCTGCACCTTTTTCTTTCGCCCAGGGGTAGAAGTAGGGTTTTTTGTCTGATTTTCCTCAGCAGGGTACCTTATAGGGCTAGGTTCCCTAGATTTTTGCTGCTGGGAATTAGGCGAAGACGTCGCTGGCTCTCTGTTGAGCCCAGCAGTCATTGCCTTGGGGTGCACGTGAATACCAGCTGCCTCCATGGCTTTCTGCATGGCTAGCATCACTTCCTGCATTTTCTGGTTTTGCGCTTTCTGAGCTTCGATCTCGGCTTCATTATCGATAGCTTTTTGTCTGAGAAGCACCAGTTCTGAGTAACTTCCTTCGTCATAGGCATACTCGTCGAGGTTCCCCTCGTAGTCCTCGTCGGGGACTATTTCTTCTTCTTCCTCGGACTCCGCTGCCGCTCTTGAGGCCACATCTTCCTCATTTGGATCTTGAGCATCTTCCAGAGGGCGAGGCTGACGTGTACTTCTTGTCTCCACCATTCTTGTGAAGTCAAATGCTTGTTATGTAGCAGCTTTCCTCAGCTCTCAATGAAAGCACCAAAATGTTGACCGAGATTTTCGGCAACTATTAAAATATGATTATAGTAGTGAGCTGTGAGAAAGCAAGATGAGGATTTTTACGTGGTTGGGGCGTTAATGAGCCTTAGTCCACGAGTCTTTGTTATTAATGGATGTATTTAATACAGATTCCACACTTGAGGGAATGTTGTCCTCAAAAATACAGAGAATGTTCTTGGTGAGTATTTTCTCTTCCTGCTCATATGCAACCCAAGATTCTCGACCCCATTAAATGAGTTTTGAGGTGGTATTTATAGTGTTTTGGTGGGGTAATCCCTAGGATTGTTCTTACAAATGTATCTGTAAGTATCCATAAAGTTGGGTATTCCCAATGAATATACCATGGGTGATGCATGGTCAAATCCCTAGGTGCTGTAGGGTTTTTATGAGGAATGTCCTTTTTGCCTTGTGATTGACGTGACTCTTCGCAGAGTAGCCGTCGCTAGACTTAAATGATCATTACTGTGGCGGCTCATTTTGGGGGTTGTGTCGTCAGACTTTATTGCGTGTTACAGTCCCAACACGCTTCCTCCCATGCGGCATTAAATGCGACTTGATTGCTCAGGAGAGGCCTGACACATCCCGGAGAGGCTTCATGCTATGCGAGCTTCCGGGAGTACCTTGTACTCCGGGTGCCTCCTCCGGGACCTATGCCCAGGGTGCTTCCTTGTGGCGTACAAAGACTTATCAAATATTTACAAGTTATCTGATCCACGTGTCCCTATTCGACTGGTCCACGTATTTTGGGCGAATTCAGGGGCAACAATCATTAAATGAAAAAATCATTGATTTAAGTTGGTCCAAAATTAAAATAAATAATTTACAACTTTAATCTATTTTTCCAATAAATTCCAAATTTTTGCATTTAAAAAAATGCAATTTCAAAATAAAATATATTTTGAAAATTATTCAAATTTAAGTTATATGAAATAATATTTCAAACTTAAATTTAAGTATCATGATGAAAATCAACTGAAATATTTAAATTTTCAATTTAATTAAATGTATTAAATTCAAGAAATAAATAATTAAGTATAGAGAAGACTTAATTATTAATTCTAATTTAATACTAGAAAAAATATACTTAACTTAGATTGTACCAAAATTAATTATTACACAATTAATTTCACAATCTATGATATTTTCCCAATTAAATATTAGAAAAAATAACTAGTTGTAGAAATAAGTATCTAGAATAATTTCATTTACTAAGTGTTTTTCTAAAATTAACTTTAAAATATAAAATGAAAAAATAAATTTCATATATTTTAAAAGTTAATTATGTTGCTAATTCAATTTTAATTAGGTTAGACTAATATAATTAACCTAATACAATTATTTAAATAAGGCAAATGGGCCTTCACAATTGGGGTAGTTCATGTGAGGGGGAGCTGGGTTCAGTATGTCGTACCCACTTCTATTGGCCCCCAACTCTCACACAAGGCCCAAAAGAGAGGAATTTAACATTTAAATAAACAATTGATATTCATTGAATAAGCCCAAATCTAATTGGGCCTAAATAAATTTACTTATGTCAAAATTTATCTTATCAACCTAGTCCATTTACTTAGTAAAACTTAAATGGGCTTCCTATATGCATCTTAGCCCAATAGCAAACATATAGGCTCACACAGGTCACCTTAGACTAGTATTTTTACAATATGAAACAAGAAGATTACATAAATAAGATTACTTTGTCTTTCACTAATCGAAGCATCGTTGGATTCTTATTTATAAACGAAATTATCCTAATTCCTCTTAGATTATTCATTTCGAATTAGCTCAATAATATATCATTGGATGAATGATCTATAAATCATTTCATGTCATTATATTTTCTCTTAAGAAATTAAATGACGCATATGATTATAATCCCGAAATCCTATTCCCAATTGATATAAATCCTCAATGTTAGAAATCTCCTACTTGTATGGGCAAATCTGACTTAGAGTTTGTATTAGTAGTGCTGGTCAAAGATAGAATTACTCATTATATTTGGTATAAATTTCAGTCTTTGACTTTAATTTTAGATTCCAAATAGAAATTTTCTTATATTTCTAATTCCAGAATACAATACAGTTACACTTTCTCAAGTGTTTAATATCCATCTTCTATTAATGGATTAAAACTGTATGGTATATGAGTTAGGTATTCTGTGACCAGGATCCACTTGCAGTATTCTAAGAACTCTTTGATGTAACTAAACCTAAGTCATCAAAAGACACTACCAGATTTTTTTAATCTATGGCATTTGTATCTTGTTCATAGTGGATTTGACAAGATCAATCTCTGCAAAGAGTTAATATGCCTATATCCACTGAAATTAGTTAATCTCATTCGCAGATGGATGTACATTCAGGGGTGGATATGAGTTTTTCGTTGTAATTCTTAAAACGATAACTCTAGATTATACCTTTTAGCAAGAAATTTGAAATGTTTGAAAAATTTCATTAATTTCTAGCAATGGTTAAAACCATTAAGGTAAGTGGTTAAAGATCTTGCGAACTGATAGGGGTGGAGAAATAGTTAGTAGATATGCAGTTCAAAGATTATTAAATTGATTTTTGAATTATATCCAAACTTACCTCCCCAGAAATTTCGAGTTGCATGTTGATGATTAGTTACTAGTCGTTGCCTAATTCCTTCTATGGTAATACAATTTCAAAATGATGTAATGGTTGTATACTTAATGTAAATCATTACTAGATTCATGGATGACCTAATCAAAATCTTAAGAAAAGCTAGAACTATTAACCATGGTTTGTTAGCTATTCTAAGTGATTAGGGGTGGACAATCCCATTGTCAATAGATAAGAAAGTGTTTGTTCAAACAAATACTACTTTTCTAAGAAAATGACTAAGTCTAAAAATCAAGTAGCAAATAAAGGAGATATTTAATTCTTGATTCCAAAAGTGTTCTATCATCTTACATATGATGATCCCACTGCCTCTGTTGTCTTGTCACAACCGAAGAGATCAATACCATTTAGTTTTCTTCGACATAATTCACGGTACCTTGTTGTAGTGGGAGAGTTTCTAGGAACTCACCTTCTTATGACTTGGGAGACACTAGTGATTAAAATCCATTGTGAGTTTAAACAAGTAATGGATTGTCAAGATAAGAAACTAAGAAGAAAAGCCAGTAGAACTATGGTTTAATCCAGTCACATGGAATAACCTAAAGAGTTTTCTATTACAAGGACATAAAAGGAAATTTTCGTTTATAAGTCCATTCAATGGACTTAACAAAACTTCCTGTTCCTAGTATTATAGGTTTGAGTTTATCTAAACCTATGGCTTGTGGTATACCTGGTAATTACTTACTCTAATGCAAGCAACTTCCTTTAGTAAGATGCTGAAGCATTTTCTTTCTAATGGCAATCTATAGAGGCTTCACAACTTCTTAGGTATAGATTTTATTTATCTAAGGAAAAGTTTCAACTATTCCAGAAAAGATAAAGCCATGAAAGAATTTCTTAAATCAACAGTGAGAGGTCTTAGATATGCTTTTGTATGCCTTAGACCAGACACCTGCTATTGAGTGAGAGTAATGAGTAGGTATCAGATCAATCCAGGAGAAGAACATTGGAAGACAATCAAGTAAATCTTATGATTAAGAAGAGGAACTATATGTTAGTCTATAAGGGTGTGTTTAAAACTCTTAGACTACACCATATAAGATTTCGAAATTTGCCTTTGTGCTAGTAAATCTTTCTGATAAGATGGTGGTTACTCTGGGGGTGGAATAGTGATTTTGGAGAAGTGTAAAAACCTATCTGAAATCTCTAGGTCTACCAGAAAGGGACTGAATGTTAAAGCTGCAGAAAAGGTACTTATTCAGTCTAAGGAAAGTTCTATACATCTTTGGCACCATTCCAAATTGCATTAAACTACTAGTGTTAATTTATTGATTAACCAAAAGTAGTTGCCAAAGGTATAGAATCCAGTATCCCAAGAGAGTATACATATAGAGAGGAATTTTACATTATCAATGATTTTGTGATTAAGGAAGAGTAATGGTGGAGAAAAGGTTGTGTTTAATTCAACCTTTCAGATCCTATTACGAGGAGTTTACTACTACTACACTTGATTTGTATATCAAGGTGTTGAGATTATTTGAAACGCACTTTTTTGTTTTATATTAGTGCAAGTGGGAGTTTGTTGGGTTTTATGCCCTAAATAAAACTCATTTCAATATAATCAGATTTACTTATTAATATAGATCAGAAATAACATTTAATGTTGCATGGTTCACATGATTTATGTCATGATTATATGTACATAATGTATGAATTCATCTGAAACCCTTTTCACATACTTGATCCTGTTTTTTGTGCCGTCAACACATTGGAAAGTAAACATGACTATGTGAATAAAGTTTCCTAGATTTATCAGACATAGGGTTTTACTGATATGATAATCTACAACAGAGTTTACTTGCATTTGGAGAACTGCTATGTTCTTTCCAGAACATTGGTTAAAGTAAAGCTCAGGTTGGATGCATGGAGTATGCATCGGAAGGGACCGATATTGAACTTTGACTTAGATTTATTAAACTTACCGTAATATCTATTCAAGTCAATATCGCCTAGTTGATCCTAGATCAAATGATCTTAATCCTGATATGATTAGGCTCAATCTTGAAAGGCTATTCGTGTTCTTTGATTTGTTAGTTAAGCCTACTTTTAGGTCAGGGTGATACGTACATTTTGGGAACACGGTAGTGCAATTGATTGGGAGCGCTATCATAAACATGGAATCTATAGCTTCTATTTGGCGAATAGTAAGCAAAGGATGATCTCCTTCGAGCTTGACCAAACGAACATAAATGGTGGAGTAATCATTTCACATAAGCTGAAATATCATTTATACGGGGTCAAGTGTTTTAAGGAATAAATACATTGTAGGGTGTAACGGTAATTTAATCCCTTTACAGTGTTAGATAATTCATATAGAGGATCAGTGATCAAATTAGGATTATAACAATGGATAACTAATGTGCATCTATATGGTGGAACATATAGAGCATTCTATATACTGAGAGTGCAATTCTAAGTTCTATGCGTGGATTCAACAAAGAATTAATAAGTTAGTGAATTTTAGTGCTAAATTCTTGATCTACTTATTGGAAGCTCGGTTATCTAGACCCATGGTCCTCGCACTAGTTGAGATAATATTGCTTGTAAGACTCATATAATTGGTTTTGATTAATTAATTATAATTCTCAAATCAGACTATGTCTATATGTGAATTTTTCACTAAGTAAGGGCGAAATTTTAAAGAAAGAGTTAATAGGGGCATATTTATTAATTATGATACTCGTATGGTTCAATTAATAAATATGATAAATGACAATATTATTTAATAATTATTTATAGTTATTAAATAGTTAGAATTGGCATTTAAATGGTTGAATTAGAAAATTAGCGTTTTTGAGAAAATCAGATGCAGAAAAGATAAAACTGCAAAATTGCAAAAAGTGAGGCCCAAATCCACTATGTAGGGCCGGCCACTTTTTTAGGGTTTTTCCCTCTGATATTTTCATTATTTTAATGCCAAATAATTCAAACCGAACCCTAGTGGAATGCTATAAATAGATAGTGAAGGCTTCAGGAAAATTACACTTTTCTTCTGACACTTCTGATTCAGAAAAAACTGAGCCTCTCTCTCTCTCCCTATCTTTGGCCGAACCCACTCTCTCTCTTCTTCATTGAAATTTCGAAATCCTTAGTGTATGAGTAGTGCCCACACACAGCAAGTGATACCTCAATCATAGTGAGGAAGATCGTGAAGAAAGACTTTCAGCAAGAAGGAGTTTCAGCATCAAAGATTCAGAGAAAGAGATCCAGGTTCAGATATTGATAATGCTCTGCTACAGAAAGGAATCAAGGGCTAGATATCTGAACGGAAGGGGTCATATTATTCCGCTGCAACCAATGTAAGGTTTCTTTAACTTTATACGTCTTTATTTCATCCTTTTAGAAAGTTCATATTTAGGGTGTTAATCAACATACTTGTGAGTAGATCTAAGATCCTGGTAAAATAAATTCCAACAGTATCACCCGGAACAAAAGGTACGCTTAACTAACAAATCAAAGAACACAAATAACACACTTGAGATTGAACCTAAGCATGTCAGGATTAAAATCTTTTGATTTAAGATCAACCATTGATATTGACATAGAAAGATACAACGGTAAGATTATAATATCTTTACCAAGATCAATATCGATCCCACTCCAATGTATACTCCATACATCTGAAACTAGCATACTTTGCCAATGTCTTGAAAAGAACATAACACTTATCCAAGGTGTAAGTATACTTTATCGCTGATTATCACATCAGTGTAAATCCAGTGCACTGATGAATCAAGGGATATTATCTTTTGAAGCATATAATAACAATTACATTCCACTGTGTTGACATCACTGTAATGTTGGGTTTTGTGCCCTAAATAAAACCCATTTCAATATAATAAGATTTACTAATTAATAAAGATCAGAAATAATATTTTATGTTGCATGGTTCACATGCTTTATTTCATGATTATGTTTAAGTAAAAATTCTATTAAGTCCAGAACATATGTATTTTTTAATGATTATAGTGTTGTCAGCATAGTGGAATATACTCTTGATTATATGTTCGAAAGTTTAATTCCCTGATTTGTCAGTTCACTGGATTTAGACTGGCATGATAATTAGCTATAGATAGGTATGCTTACACCTTGGATAAGTGTTATGCCCTTTCCAGGGCATTAGCAAAGTTTACCAGTATCGGATGTATGGAGTATACATTGGAAGGGACCGATATTGAACTTTAATTAGATATGTTAAATTTACTGTAATATCTATTCAATTCAATATCACCTAGTTGATCCTAGATCAAATGATCTTAATCCTGATATGGTTAGGTTTGATCTCAAGAGTATTATACATGTTCTTTGATTTGTTAGTTAAGCCTACTTTTTGGTCAGGGTGATACGTACATTTTGGGAACATTGTAGTGCAATTGAGTGGGAGCGCTAATCATAGATATGGAGTCTATAACATCTATAGGTATTTAGAAGTGAAACGATGATTTCCTTTGAGCTTGCTAAATAGAGATAAATGATAGAGCGCTCATTTTAGTGACTATATTAGTTCACTATAATATCATTTATAGGTGGCCAAGTGTTTTAAGGATAAAATACATTGAAAGGGTGTAACGGTAATTTTATCCCTATACAATGTAGATCACCTATAGAGGATCATTGATTATTGGGATTATAACAATAGATAATTAATAGCGTATCTATATCGTGGAACATATAGAGCGTTCTATATGACTGAGAGTGCAATTCCAAGTTCTATGCGTGGATGCAACAAGGAAATCATAAGTCAATGAATTTACTTGGTAAATTCTAGGTCTGCTTATTGGAAGCTCGGTTATATAGGCCCATGGTCCCCATACTAGTTGAGACCATACTGCTTGTAAGACTCAGTTAATTGATTTTAGTTAATTAATTATAATTCTAAAATTAGACTATGTCTAGTTTATGAATTTTTCACTAAGCAAGGGCAAAATTGTGAAGAAAAGAGATTCTAGGTTTTATTTGTTAATTAAGAGACTTTGATTAGTCTAATTAATAAATATATTAAATGACAATATTATTTAATAATTAATTTTTAGTTCTTAAATAATTAGAATTGACATTTAAGTGGTTAAATTAAAAATTTGGCGTTTTTGAGAAAATGAGATGGAAAAATAACAAAATGGCAAAATTGCAAAGTGGGGCCCATTATCCTTGTTGGAAATTATTTTACCACGATCTTAGATCTACTCACAAGTATGTTGATTAACACCCTAAATATGAACTTCTAAAAGGATTATAAAATAAACACATATAAAGTATGAGAAACCTTACATTGGGTGCAGCGGAATAAAATGTCTCCTTCCGTTCAGATCTCTAACCCTTGTATCCTTTCTGTCGCAGAGTATTATCAAGATCTGAACCTGGATCTCTTTCTCTCCTTTCTTTAGTGCTGAAACTCCTTCTTGTTGAATATCTTTCTTCACGATCTTCCTCACTATGATTGAGGTATCACTTGCTGTGTGTGGGCACTACTCTATCACTAAGAGGTTCGAAATTATTCAAGGAAGAATAAGAGTATAGGTGGCGCCTAGGTTAGAGATAGAAGGCTCAGGTTTTTCTCTGAAGAAAACAAGATGTGAAAGTGTAAAGTTCCTGAAGCCTTCACTATCTATTTATAGCATTCCACATAGGGTTAGGTTTGAATTATTTGGCATTAAAATAATGAAAATATCAGATGATAAAGCCTATAAAAGTGGCCGGCCATGGCTATATGGATTTGGGCCTCACTTTTTACAATTTTGCAATTTTATCATTTCTGCATCTCATTTTCTCAAAAACGCCAATTTTTCAAATTCAACCATTTAAATGCTAATTCTAACTATTTAATAACTATAAATAATTATTAAATAATATTGTAATTTACCATATTTATTAATTGAACCATACAAAATATCTTAATTAACAAATATGCCCTAAAAACTCTTTCTTTACAATTTCGCCCTTACTTAGTGAAAAATTCACAAATAGACATAGTCTAATTTGAGAATTATAATTGATTAATCAAAACCCATTAAATGAGTCTTACAAGTGATATTATCTCAACTAGTGGGGGGACCATGGGTCTATATAACCGAGCTTCCAATAAGCAGATCAAGAATTTATAACCTAAATTCACTGACTTATTAATTCTTCGTTGAATCCACGCATAGAACTTAGAATTGCACTCTCAGTATATAGAAAGCTCTATATGTTCCACCATATAGACACGTCATTAGTTATCCATTGTTATAATCCTAATTTGATCAATGATCCTCTACATGAATGATCTACACTGTAAAGGGATTAGATTACCGTAACACCCTACAATGTATTTTATCCTTAAAACACTTAATCCCGTATAAATGATATTTGAGCTACGTGAAATGAGTACTCCACCATTTATTTTTGTTTGGTCAAGCTCAAAGGAAATCATCATTTACTTACTATTCGCCAGATAGAATCGATAGATTCCATATTTATGTTAGCGTTCCCACTCAATTGCACTACCGTGTTCCCAAAATGTACGTATCACCCTGACCCAAAAGTAGTCTTAACTAACAAATCAAAGAACACGAATAACACTCTTGAGATTGAGCCTAATCATATCAGGATTAAGATCATTTAATCTAGGATCAACTAGGCGATATTGACTTGAATAGATATTACAGTAAGTTTAATAAATCTATGTCAAAGTTCAATATCGGTCCCTTCCGATGAATACTCCATGCACCCAACCTGAGCTTTACTTTAGCCAATGCTCTGGAAAGAACATAGCATTATACCAAATGCAAGTAAACTCTATTGTAGATTATCATATCAGTAAAACCCTGTGTCTGATAAATCTAGGAATCTTTATTCACATAGTCATGTTTACTTTCCAATGTGTTGACAACACAATAAACAGGATCAAGTATGTGAAAAGTGTTTCAGATGAATTTATAAATCAAATAGACAAGCAATTGATAAGATGAACCAAAACATACACAAATGAATGAAAAATACTTCTGTTTCTTTATTGATGTTGAATAAAATGGATTACATTGAAATGGAGTTTTATTTAGGGCATAAAACCCAACAATCCTATCATGGTCGGCCACTATGTGCATATTTTATCATTTATTTTTTCATTATTTTAATTCCAAATAATTCTAACCTAAACCTAGGTGGTTACCTATAAATAGATAGTGATGGCTCACACTTAACAGATTGATGAAATTTCTTGTCTTCAGAAAATTGAGCCTCCTTTTCTTTTCCTTAAGCCGAACCACCATTCCTTCTCTTTTCTTCTTCAAATTTTCAAACCTTGAGTGATAGAGTGAGTGCCCACACACATCAAGTGGTATCTCAATCATATTGTGGAAGATTAAGATGAATCCAATCAACAAGAAGGAGAATCAGGCTCAAAGAAAAAGAGAAAGAGATCCAGGTTCAGATCTTCATAATGCTCTGTTACAGAAAGGAATCAAGGGCTAGAGATCGGAACGGAAGGAGTCATTATATTCCGCTGCACCCAATGTAAGGTTTTCTTAAATCCTTATGTGTTTATTTCATTGTTTTAGAAATTCATATTAGGATGTTAATGAAACATACTTGTTAGTAAATCTAGATCCTGGTAATATATTTCCAACAACTGGTATCAGAGCCATGGTAATGATTTCTAATCTTCTATTGATAACAAATAAGATTGTATTGAAATGAGTTTTATTTATTAGGGCATAAAATCCCAACAAACTCCCACTTGCACTAACATAAAACAAGTAGTGCATTTCAATCAATCAATTGTCTTTATCCAGATCAAGTGTAGTGTATTTGACTAAATCCAAATTACTAGAACTGTAAGTCTGTGGTAAGCTACTGCTTTCTCCACCATCACTTCCTTTGTGTTCATAAAACATTATGCAACGACACTTTCTATATGCATTACTCATCTAAGGACACTGAATTCTTCACTGCTTATTGAGTGCATCTGAATATACAGAAGACTTGTCTCTAATTCTATCCAAAATGGAATAGAGATATCATAGTAAGAACTTTCTTTAGTTGATTAACTTTAATGTGCTTTTCTAAAACAACAAAGTTATGTATCTTCACTGATGGAGCTTAAATTATTATAGATGGGTTTTTACATCCTTCTAGAATAATTCCTCCACCCCCAGAGTAATCACTATCTCGAATAGTTTATGAGTTGGTGTAGATATACAGATTCTAATATACACCCTTATCATCTAACATATAGGTCACTTTCAGAGATTTTTCTTGAATGTCTCCTAATGTTCCTTGTTTGATTACATTTTAGATGGCTCCCACTCAACAGTAGGAGTCTGGTTAAATTCATACATAGAAGTACATTTAACCTCTTCCTATTGGTTCTTAGGGACATCTTGTTGTGATATATTATCTTAGTCTGAAACTTTGAGCTCCTTCTAGACTAGGTCATCAACATAGCATTCTAGTATTAACATTAATGTAAAATACTTGCTTAAAATTAAGTAATCATTAGAGATACCATAAAACATTTCATGAGGATTAGGGATTTTGCCTAAGTCATTCGAATAGACTTTGCAAGATTTTCTATCTTATCCTCAAAATTCTAATAAGTTATTTCTATCCATATGAATGGTTAGATTTACTTTCTCACTTGAATTCTAAAGTTCCTATCATGATCATAACATAGTAAGCTATCACTATTCTCATCCAAATTAAGATGGTCTTAGAATTTTAAAATTTTCCCACTCAAATAAGGTACTGTGATACTGTTGGGTTTTATGCCCTAAATAAAACTCATTTCAATATAATCAGATTTACTTATTAATATAGATCAGAAATAACATTTAATGTTCCATGGTTAAATTCATCTGAAACCCTTTTCACATACTTGATCCTGTTTATTGTGCTGTCAACACATTGGAAAGTAAACATGACTATGTGAATAAAGATTCCTAGATTTATCAGACATAGGGTTTTACTGATATGATAATCTACAACACAGTTTACTTGCATTTGGAGAAATGCTATGTTCTTTCCAGAGCATTGGTTAAAGTAAAGATCAGGTTGGGTGCATGGAGTATGCATCGGAAGGGACCGATATTGAACTTTGACTTAGATTTAATAAACTTACCGTAATATCTATTCAAGTCAATATCGCCTAGTTGATCCTAGATCAAATGATCTTAATCCTATTATGATTAGGCTCAATCTCGAGAGGCTATTCTTGTTCTTTGATTTGTTAGTTAAGCCTACTTTTGGGTCAGGGTGATACGTACATTTTGGGAACACGGTAGTGCAATTTAGTGGAAGTGCTAACAAAAACATGGAATCTATAGCTTCTATCTGGCGAATAGTAAGTCAAGGATGATCTCCTTCGAGCTTGACCAAACGAAAATAAATGGCGGAGATCTCATTTCACATAAGCTTAAATATCATTTATACGGGGTTAAGTGTTTTAAGGATTAAATACATTGTAGGGTGTAACGGTAATCTAATCCCTTTATAGTGTAGATCATTCATATAGAGGATCATTGATCAAATTAGGATTATAACAATGGATAACTAATGATGTGTCTATATGGTGGAACATATAGAGCATTCTATATACTGAGAGTGCAATTCTAAGTTCTATGCATGGATTCAACGAAGAATTAATAAGTCAGTGAATTTAGGTTATAAATTCTTGATCTGCTTATTAGAAGCTCGGTTATATAGACCCATGGTCCCCCCACTAGTTGAGATAATATTGCTTGTAAGACTCATATAATTGGTTTTGATTAATCAATTATAATTCTCAAATTAGACTATGTCTATTTGTGAATTTTTCACTAAGTAAGGGCGAAATTGTAAAGAAAGAGTTTTAGGGGCATATTTGTTAATTATGATACTTTTTATGGTTCAATTAATAAATATGATAAATGACAATATTATTTAATAATTATTTATAGTTATTAAATAGTTAGAATTGGCATTTAAATGGTTGAATTAGAAAATTGGCGTTTTTGAGAAAATCAGATGCAGTAAAGATAAAACTACAAAATTGCAAAAAGTGAGGCCCAAATCTATATTCCTAGGGCCGACCACTTTTGTAGGGTCTTACCTTTGATATTTTCATTATTTTATTTCCAAATAATTCAAACCTAACCCTAGTGGAAAGCTATAAATAGATAGTGAAAGCTGCAGGAAATTTACACACTTAAATTTTCTACTTTTTCATTGAGAAAAAACTGAGGCTCTCTCTCTCCCTATCTTTGGCCGACCACTCCCTCTCTCTCTTCCTCCTTGAGATTTCGAAATTCTTAGTGTTAGAGTAGTGCCCACACACAGCAAGTGATACCTCAATCATAGTGAGGAAGATCGTGAAGAAAGACTTTCAGCAAGAAGGAGTTTCAGCACTAAAGAATCAGAGAAAGAGATACAGGTTTAGATATTGATAATGCTCTGCTACAGAAAGGAATCAAGGGCTAGATATCTGAACGGAAGGAGTCATTATATTCCACTGCACCCAATGTAAGGTTTCCTAAACTTTATATGTGTTTATTTCATCGTTTTAGAAAGTTCATATTTAGGGTGTTAATCAACATACTTGTGAGTAGATCTAAGATCCTGGTAAAATAATTTCCAACAACTAGCCTCAGAGCCATGGTAATTGATTTGCCTTCAAGAAATTTGGACTTTAAACGATTTGTTTGATGTTTTGGATGGTATCATGTTGTATTGAGTGTTATTTGATGATTGATTGATGTTTGTGAATTTTTGTGAAAAATAATTGAACATCTGTTTCTGGATTTATTTTATTGGATAGTATGGAAAAAAGTAAGCAAGTTACTTTTTTACAGAACTCAATTTCGATTTAATTTGAATTAGTTATGATTTTTTGAAGTTTCAAAAAATATCGGGATCGAGCAACAGGGACACGCGCGCGAAACAGGCTGCATGCAGCCTCCTGCGCCCACATCCCTCGCCCATGCACCCTCTTATGCGCTCGCGGACAGTATGCTCAAATTTTTTCGTTTTTCTTCATTTTTTCATGCTATTTCATGGATTCAACTTCCGATTTTTTGTGTAGTTCTGTATTTATACATTTACTATTCCTAATTCAATTCTAATTATCATAATTAATTTAATTAATATTTTTTAAATTTAATTCATGATATTAGTGTAATTTAAATTTGAAAAATAGTAAACATCTATCTTTTTACTTAATTATCTATCTTATTTTTAAATTTGATTATATCTTATCTTATTTTTAAATTTAAGGTCAGATGTTAAATTTTTTAAATTAAATTTTTTTAAAATAATTTGACCTTATTTAAATTTAAAATAAGATAACTATAATCATGTAATTTTAAATAGATGTAAGATATTTTGCTAACTTTTAAATTTTGTTATTTTAGTTATTTAAATTACATTTAAAATCTGAAAAAGATATTTAATTATCTTTTATAATTTTTTATTTAATTTTTATTTATAAAATAACATTAAATTTTTAAAAGTAGTGAGCAAACTTTGAAATGATATTTAGGTTGGTTGAAACCTAATTTTTCAAAATTGTAGGTTTAATTTTAAATATTTTACATATTTTAATTTCGAATTTTTAAATTTTATTTTATTTTATTATTTTCGAAAATAAATTTTTTATTTTATTAATTTTTCGAAATTATTTATTTAAAATTAAATAAATCCTACATCCAACTATCCAGCTAACCTTGTTGCAGGAGTATGTGTTTTAGCTTGTTTTTGTAAGTTTTTAAAACCTATTATTGCTTGATTGCAAATAGCCACGGTTAACTTGTTGACAGATCCAATGATCTGATTTTAACTCATGGCTCCCTTGGTCAAGTAAATAATTTGTAACAGGTATATTTACAATCTTCTTTCATCTGTGTATGACCCAGTTATGATAGGATCCATCCAAATTATGTGCCTGTGTGAGCCTATGTGTTTAATTTCATTATAGATGCATATAGGTTATTGTTGCTAAATAAAATATCATAGTTCTTGATAGATTTTATTTAGGCCCATTTAGTTTTGGGCCTATTCAATTAATAACAGTTGTTCATTTTAGGTTAAATTCCTCTCTTTTGGGCCTTGTGTGAGAGTTGGGAGCCATAGTAGTTGGTACGACATACTGAACCCATCACACCCTCACATGAACTACCCCAATTGTGAAGGCCCATTTGCCTGATTTGAATAGTTGTACTAGGTTAACTAAACTAGTTTAACCTAATAAAATTGATTAGCAACATAATTAATTTCATTTATTTTGAAATTAATTTAAGAAAATCATAGTTTAAAGAATTTTATTCTAAGCTAAACTATATGTATTTTCTTGTATTTAATTAAATATAGAATTATAACCGTCTAGATTCTTTCTGAAGCTTAATTTAAATTTTTCATTAAATATTCCTATTTAAGTTGATATTTAGTTCTCTATAACTAATCAACTTAAATCTGAATATCTTTTGGATTTAAAATTTCAAAATTAAGTTGAGGAATTTTAGGAGTTGGTTATTAAGATTCTTTAGATATTTTTTAAGTTGATATCTTTTCGAATATTAACTTAAAATGGAATATTTTCAAATTAAGTGGTTACAACTTAATTTTTGATATTTAATTAAATTTAAATTTAAAAATATTTAAGTTCTAAATTTTTTCTAATACAACTTAAATTAGATATTTTTTCAAATTTTGTGGAAAAGATACTTAGTCAAATAAGATATTTTCTAGATAGTTATTTCTAGACTACTTATTATTTCTAATATTAAATAGGAAAATATTATACATTGTGAAATTAGTTATTTAAATAATTAATTTTGGTACAATTTATTTTAAGTATATTTTTTTTCCTAGTATTAAACTGGAGATTAATAATTAAGCCTTCTCTACACTTAATTATTTATTTCTTGAATTTAATACATTTAATTAAATTGAAAATTAAATATCTAAGTTGATTTTCATCATGATACTTAAATATTTCTTTTTCATGACACTTAATTAAAAAGAAAATTATTTTTAGTTGAAATTATTTTTTCAACTAAATTTGAATAATTTTCAAAAATATATTTTTTTTCTTTATTTTATTAATCAAATTTCGAAATTGCATTTCTTAAATGCTGGAATTTCAAATTTTATTTGAAAAATAGATTAAAGTTGTAAATTATTTATTTTAATTTTGGACCAAATTAAATCAATGATTTTTTCATTTAATGATTAATTAAAATAAATGAAGTAAAATATATTAAATTAGAAAATGAATTAATTAGTCCATGAAAACCTAGATAGATATTATCTGTTTTTGCTTGAAGTATTTTTCTATTGTATTTAATTAAATAGAAAATTAATATTTAAGTTGATTTTCATCATCATACTTAAATATTTAAAATTTTTCTTATATATTTAATTAAATAGGAAAATTATATTTTTTGTTGTAAATTAATTTTGGGCCAACATTAAATTAGAATAATTTTTTCAGGATTTATTTTTATTTTAATATGCATTTTCGAAAATTGTATTCTTAAATACTTTAATTTTTCAAAATGCAATATATATTTAGAGAAAATTAAATTTGAGTTGTAAATTAATTTAAATTAATTTTATAACAACTTAAATTGAATATTTTTTTAAATATTTATTGGAAATTATTACTAAGATGGAAATAATTCATATCATTTTCATATCCATCTAAGTAAAATTTATAAATATTAAATTAAAATTTATATTTAGAATTTTTCATTCTAAATTGGAAATTTTAATTAATAAATATATATTTACAAAAAATAGATTAAATAAGTTTCAAAGAAAATACAACTCTCTTTAAATAATGAGCTTTATTATTATTAAGATATTCGATCTCCATTGTTGGTTTTACATCGCGTTTGTTTTAGTGAGTAATCCTCCCTAATGGAGGAACGTTCATTAGCAATTTCGCACTGTTTAATCTCGAAAGATAAGTAGTCTGTAAGTGTTTTATATGGTATGGATCACCCTAATGGTGGCGACCATATTTGACTTGCAAATTATGAAACAATGGTGGAAGCTCATAAGATAGAATTGCCTTGATCGAATAAAAGGTTGCTAGAATGTTTAACAATTTAGATGAGCTGGCAACTCTATTCAATGGATGGTAGCTTTGACTCTCACCTAAACGGGACACTGATATCAGTTTGTTGAAAACCTTAGAAATTATTTAGGATTGTATGTTTTAGTATTTTCACATGTCATTCCTACTTGCTATATGTTTAATAATTTCTGAATTGTGTATGAATTTATATTGAACCATGTTATTTTATGTTATTAAATTGTAGTTTAATTTCGAATCTTCATTGTTGGTCTAACTTGGTTTGTTTATCTAATGAGATAAATCCTTAATGGATTTTCACCATTAGACATACATAATAGTGTTAGATCTCGAAAAATAAATATTGTATATGCAACACCTAGCTGTTCATCAATTGATGACACCTTAGACTAGTATTTTTACGATATGAAACAAGAAGATTGTATAAATAAGATTACTTTGACTTTCGCTAATCGAAGCATTGTTGGATTCTTATTTAAACAACGGAATTATCCTAATTCCTCTTAGCTTATTTATTTCGAATTAGCTAAATAACATATCATTGGATATATCATTTCATGTCATTCTATATTTTCTCTTAAGAAATTAAATGATGCATATGATTATAATCCCGAAATTCTATTCCCAATTGATATAAATCCTCAATCTTAAAAATCTCCTACTTTATGGGCAAATCTGACTTAGAGTTAAATTAGTAGTGGTGGTCCAAGATAGAATTACTCATTATATTTGGTATAAATTTAAGTCTTTGACTTTAATTTTAGATTCCAAACAGAAATTTTCTTATATTTCTAATTCTAGGATGCAATACAGTTACACCTTCACAAGTGTTTAATATCCATCTTCTATTAATGGATTCAAACTGTATGGAATATGAGTTTAGCATTCTGTGACCAGGATCCACTTGCACTATTCTAAGAACTCTTTGATGTAACTAAACCTAAGTCATCAAAAGACACAACCACATTTTTATTAATCTATGGCATTTGTATCTTGTTCATAGTATTTTTGACAAAGATCAATCTCTGCAAAGAGTTAATATGCCTATATCCACTGAAAGTAGTTCATCTCATTCGCAGATGGATGTAAATTCAGGGGTGGATATGAGTTTTTTCGTTGTATTCTTAAAACGATAACTCTAGATTATACCTTATGCAAAGAAATTTGAAATGTTTAAATTTCATTAATTTCTAGCAATGGTTAATACCATTAAGGTAAGTGGTTAAAGATCTTGCGAACTGATAGGGGTGGAGAAATAGTTAGTAGATATGCAGTTCAAAGATCATTAAAATTAATTTTTGAATTATATCCAAACTTACCTCCCCAGAAATTTTGATTTGCATATTGATGATTAGTTACTAGTTGTTGCCTAAGACCTTCTATGGTAGTACATTTTCAGAATGATGTAATGGTTGTATACTTAATGTAAATCATCACTAGATTAATTGATGACCTAATCAAAATCTTAAGAAAAGCTAGAACTGTTAACCATGGTTTGTTAACTATTCTAAGTGATTAGGGTGGACCATCCCATAGTCAATAGATAAGAAAGTGTTTGTTCAAACAAATACTTCTTTTCTAAGATAATGACTAAGTTTGAAAATAAAGTAGCAAATAAAGGAGATATTTTTCTTGATTCCAAAAGTGTTCTATCATCTTACACTACAAGAAAACCAGCTTTTGCCGGCGCATTGTTGCGCCGGCAAAAGTACCCTAACTGCGCCGGCAAAGCTTTGCCGGCGCAGTTGTGCGCTGGCAAAGATTATCTGGGAAGCTTGGTCGGTAAAGGACTTTTTACCGGCGCGTATAGTAACTGCGCCGGTAAAACTTCCTTTTACCGGCGAGAAATAACGCCGGTGAAAAATAAGCGCGGGTGTTAAAAAATGGCCTTATCCGCAATGAACCGGCTATGATAAGCTTTTGTCGGCGCAATAGTGCGCCGGCAAAACTATTGGCTGTTGGCGCCAATAGTTTTTGCCACGTTTTACCGGCGCACTATTGCGCCGGCAAAAGTATTAAATTTTATTTTTAAAAAAATTTTAATTAATTATAATATTAATTAATTAAATATAATTAATTAAATTTTTTTTAAATAACTATAATATTATATTAACAAAATAAACCAACATAATTTACATTAAAAGATAAACCAACATTAATTACTACTAAAATCAGTATATAAACAAAATGTTAAATGTTCGTGTTGGAAATTATTTTACCAGGATCTTAGATCTACTAACAAGTATGTTTATTAACATCCTATATAAGAACTTTCTAAAACGATGAAATAAACACATATAAAGTTTAGGAAACCTTACATTGGGTGCAGCGGAATAAAATGACTCCTTCCGTTTAGATATCTAGCCCTTGATTCCTTTCTGTAGCAGAGCATTATCAATATCTGAAACTGGATCTCTTTCTCTGAATCTTTGATGCTGAAACTCCTTCATGCTGAAAGTCTTTCTTCACGATCTTCCTCACTATGATTGAGGTATCACTTGCTGTGTGTGGGCACTACTCATACACTAAGAATTTTGAAATCTCAATGAGGAAGAGAGAGAGAGTGGGTTCGGCCAAAGATAGGGAGAGAGAACGCTCAGGTTTTTCTCTGAAGGGAAAATAGAAAAATTTAAGTGTAATTTTCCTGAAGCCTTCAGTATCTATTTATAGCATTCCACTAGGGTTAGGTTTGAATTATTTGGCATTAAAATAATGAAAATATCAGTTTAAATTCCCTACAAAAGTGGCTGGCCATGCCATGTGGATTTGGGCCTCACTTTTTGCAATTTTGCAGTTCTATCTTTTCTGCATCTGATTTTCTCAAAAACGCCAATTTTCTAATTCAACCATTTAAATGCCAATTCTAACTATTTAATAACTATAAATAATTATTAAATAATATTGTCATTTCTCATATTTATTAATTGAACCATACAAAGTATCATAATTAACAAATATGCCCTTAAAACTCTTTCTTTACAATTTCGCCCTTACTTAGTGAAAAATTCACAAATAGACATAGTCTAATTTGAGAATTATAATTGATTAATCAAAACCAATTATATGAGTCTTACAAGCAATATTATCTCAACTAGTGCGGGGACCATGGGTCTATATAACCGAGCTTCCAATATTATCTCAACTTATTAATTCTTCGTTGAATCGACGCATAGAACTTAGAATTGCACTCTCAGTATAATAGAATGCTCTATATGTTCCACCATATAGACGCATCATTCGTTATCCATTGTTATAATCCTAATGTGATCAATGATCCTCTATATGAATGATCTACACTGTAAAGGGATTAAATTACCGTTACACCCTACAATGTATTTATTCCTTAAAACACTTGACCCCGTATAAATGATATTTCAACTTATGTGAAATGAGTACTCCACCATTTATGTTCGTTTTGTCAAGCTCGAAGGAGATCATCCTTTTGCTTACTATTCGCCAGATAGAAGCTATAGATTCCATGTTTATGATAGCGCTCCCACTTAATTGCACTACCGTGTTCCCAAAATGTACATATCACCCTGACCTAAAAGTAGGCTTAACTAACAAATCAAAGAACACGAATAGCCTTTCAAGATTGAGCCTAATCATAACAGGATTAATAAATCTAAGTCAAAGTTGAATATCGGTCCCTTCCGATGCATACTCCATGCATCCAACTTGAGCTTTACTTTAACCAATGCTCTGGAAAGAACATAGCACTTCTCCAAATGCAAGTAAACTCTGTTGTAGATTATCATATCAGTAAAACCCTATGTCTGATAAATCTAGGAAATTTTATTCACATAGTCATGTTTACTTTCCAATGTGTTGACGGCACAATAAACAGGATCAAGTATGTGAAAAGGGTTTCAGATGAATTTATACATTATGTAATCATGAAATAAATCATGTGAACCATGCAACATTAAATGTTATTTCTGATCTATATTAATAAGTAAATCTGATTATATTGAAATGAGTTTTATTTAGGGCATAAAACCCAATAAACTCCCACTTGCACTAATATAAAACAAAAAGTGTGTTTCAAATAATCTCAACACCTTGATATACAAATCAAGTGTAGTAGTAGTAAACTCCTCGTAATAGGACCTGAAAGGTTGAATTAAACACAACCTTTTCTCCACTATTACTCTTCCTTTAATCACAAAATCATTGATAATGTGAAATTCCTCTCTATATGTCTACTCTCTTGGGATGCTGGATTCTATACATTTGGCAACTACTTTTGGTTAATCAGGAAATTAACACTAGTAGTTTAAGGCAATTTGGAACGATGCCAAAAATGTATAGAACTTTCCTTAGACGGAATAAGTACCTTTCCTGCAACCTTAACATTCAGTCCCTTTCTGGTAGACCTAGAGACTTTAGATAGGTTTTTACACTTCTCCAAAATCACTATTCCACCCCCAGAGTAACCACCATCTTATCAGAAAGATTTACAAGCACAAAGGCAAATTTCGAAATCTGATATGGTGTAGTCTAAGAGTTTTAAACACACCCTTATAGACTAACATATAGTTCCTCTTCTTTATCTTAAGATTTACTTGATTGTCTTCCAATGTTCTTCTCCTGGATTAATCTGATACCTACTCATTACTCCCACTCAACAGCAGGTGTCTGGTCTAAGGCATACAAAAGCATATCTAAGACCTCTCACTGTTGATATAAGAAATTCTTTCATGGCTTTATCTTTTCTGGAATAGTTGAGACATTTCCTTAGATAAATAAAATCCATGCCTAAGAAGTTGTGAAGCTTCTATAGATTTCCATTAGAAAGAAAATGCTTCAGCATCTTACTAAAGTAAGTTACTTGCATTAGAGTAAGTAATTACCAGGTATACCACAAGCCATAGGTTTAGATAAACTCAAACCTATAATACTAGGAACAGGAAGTTTGTTAAGTCCGTTGAATAGACTTATAAACGAAAATTTCCTTTTATGTCCTTGTAATAGAAAACTTTAGGTTACTCCATGTGAATGGATTAAACCATAGTTCTATTGGCTTTCTTCTTAGTTTCTTATCTTGACAATCCATTACTTGTTTAAACTCACAATGGATTTTAATCACTAGTGTCTCCCAAGTCATAAGAAGGTGAGTTCCTAGAAACTCTCCCACTACGACAAGGTACCGTGAATTATGTCGAAGAAAACTAAATGGTATTAACCTCTTTGGTTGTGACAAGACAACAGAGGCAGTGGGATCATCATATGTAAGATGATAGACCAAAGATAGGTTATACACCAAAGATAGGTTTTAACAACTGTGTTTGTGATATCACATAGTGATAATTTTTTTTTTTAATTTTACACATGCACGAAATACCTTAGACCCGTTTGGAGAGGCTGAGTCAGTAAGGACTCTTAAATACGCTTCTCCAAATTATCCAGGACTGTTTGTCCGCATGGATAGTTTGGGCTTGTTTTATACTTATAGTATGATCTATTGCTTATTTGATTATTTCATTAGTAGATATTTTGGTACGATGTCTTCTTACACGTTCTTGTAAGTCGGAAAACTTAATTACTACAAGTTTGCTAACTTATAAGAACTGTAGGGAGGTGCTGCCGAAATTTTTACAAAAATGAAATAATCTTAAGAGCGTAGATTGTACTATATGTATATTACAAACCTGAATGGGATAGGTTC
This sequence comes from Cannabis sativa, assembly GCF_029168945.1. Classification (NCBI taxonomy): domain Eukaryota; kingdom Viridiplantae; phylum Streptophyta; class Magnoliopsida; order Rosales; family Cannabaceae; genus Cannabis; species Cannabis sativa. The sequence continues at coordinate 37,564,573 of NC_083606.1, read as the reverse complement.
TTTACCCTTTTAGTAATGGAGTGAAAAGGTTGATGTAAAGCCCGCTTAGTTAATTTGGAAATTAGCAGTTATTTATGTTAATCAGGAAATTATTTATAGCTATTTAAATAATTTATTATGGAATTCAGATATGCATAATTATGTTATCAGCAGTTTTTACATTTCGCATTTCCGGTGTCCGGTATTTTGGAACGCGGCGTTTGGCTCAGTAGAGATCACAACTTAGTATGTTAGTATGTTGGGGACGGGTTTTAGACATTGGGAATGTCGGGAATGGCCGGGAATTTAGAATGTCCCAAAAATACCCCTTTAGTGATTTTTATGTGATTTTAGAAAGGAGGGGCAAAATGGTCTTTTTGCCCCAATGACTTTTTGTCTTTTGTGACTTGTAAATGGAATTATATGTTAATTTTATTTATTCTTTTCTTGGCTGAAAGTAAATGATTAATATGTGAATAAATCCCTTTTTTCTCACATTTTCACACTTAGTCAATTTTAAGGAAATTTCAAAAACTCACACACACACAACTCTCTCTCTCTTTTTCGGCTGAGAACTTTGGGGTTCAAGAGCTGGATTTTGTGGTGATTCAAGCTTGGGTTTGCAATCTCTATTGATCTCTTGTGTGGTATGTGTTTCCTTGTCCCTTTCTCCTTAAATTTTTGAAGAAAAATGATGAAATTGGATGGTAATGCATGTGAATTTTGAGAGTTGTTTCTGCTGTATTTTGTTGTTGATTTATGTTGTTCAAAGCATGATTTTTGATGATTAAATAAGTTGTGTGAAGCATGAGTAGCTAGATTGTTCAAGCTTTTAAATTATATGTGAAAATTATGAAATTTTGAGTGAAAATACATGTTTTGTTTCTGTATAATTGCTGGGTGTTCTTGTTAGTTTGCAGAGGGTTTTTCTTGCTTAGTTAAGTAGAATTAACTAGGCTAGGGTGCATGCTAGTGGGTTTAACCAAGTTTGAGTTCTTGAACTCAAAGCTTGGTCTTCAATGGTGAAATTTGCTTGTGAGGTTTCTGGGTAGGTTTGAGGCCTTGGAAATGTTTGTTAGGACCTATGTAGGAGGTCTGGAAAGTTTGGGATCAATTGGGGTTAAATTGGTCGAGATTTGGGAATTTTTGGTTGCTGCCTGCGAGGAACCGGAATTCGGTTGAGCATCCGGAATTCGGATGGGGTTCGTAATTTTCCCGAACCGGAATTCGGTTGGGCAACCTGGACTTCGGATGGGGGATTTTTCAGAACCCTAGTTTTCCTCGTTTTTGGGTTTTTAGGGGTATTGCCATGCTTTTTATCGATAGGGAAACTTTTAGTTTCGAGTTTTAGTCCCCGGGAAGTGATTTAGCGTGTCACTTATAGCGTTGTGGTTTTTATGGTTTAGGAGCCGATGTCCGCCGTTCGGCTTCGATTCCGGTCGGGTTGACCAAGACACACGAAATCGGAATCCAGGTAAGATTAGTATAACAGTATGCATATGTAGTTTACATGTTTAGCGTGCATGTAGGAAGCCTGTTAGTTTACATTAGATATGTATTTAGGCTTCGAACCACCCAACCCCCGTCACGTCGGTACGGTGGAGTATGACCAAGACGGCGGAGTATGACCGGTTCGACCGATCAGCCGACACCGGTTGGTGGTTCGGTGCTATTGACCTATCCCGTCGGTACAGTGGAGTATGACCAAGCGGAGTATGACCGGTTCGACCGATCAGGAGGATACTTGTCAATAGTGCCGTCCCCTGAACGTTCAAAACTCAGTACCATGTTGGACATGGCAGTAGTGCTCAGTACCATGTTGGACATGGCAGTAGCGGGACTCAGTATCGTGTTGGACACGGCAGTCAGTTTTATGTATGATATTATTATGCTTTTCTTACTGAGTCTGTCGACTCACAGTTTACGTTGCATGTGTAGGTAAAGGCAAGGCAGTTGCTGATGGACCGTGAGCGAGCTTATGGGATTGTACATGTCGGGGCGGTTAGGCCTGGAGCGTACGATCCTCGGGACAGCACGGCTGAGATTTTGTAATTGTCGTTAGACGACTTTATTTTGATGTAAAAGTTGAACAGTGAAAACGTTTGTAAATATTTTTATAAATCGGGATCCCGAGACTTTTTGCAAAATGGTTTATAAGTTTAATGAAAAAGCAAAATTTTAATTAATCACGTTTTTCCATAAACCTCGTTGATTAGCAACGAGCTGCACAGTACGTTTAAAAATCACGTAATACGCCTAAGTTAGTTAGGGTGTTACAATTTGGTATCAGAGCCGCCAGGTTGTCTTCCGAAGATCGTCACGACATGTACAATCGTCATCAGCAGTTAGCTCGGTTCACGGTTCAGTAAGCCTTTATTGCTTTAGTAGTTTATTTTATTCAGTTATGAAAAAGAAAAGCCTGTTAGGAAGCATGTTAGTAGCCTGATAGTAGAATAGGCGCATGTTTCATTTCTAATTTCCAAATTAAGCGGCATTAGTAAGCTCGCCCTGAATACGACCTGATATGCCAACTCTTGGTTTCGCAGGCGGTTCTAACTAGATGGACGCCAGGCGGACCACGAGGAGTCAGGGCAATTCAGTGGGGTCGAATCAGGGAGAGGGAGCTCGGTTTCCCCCACCTGCTAGGGGCCGAGGCAGAGGTCCCCGAGGCAGGGCTCGTGGTCGGGGTGATGAGAACCCGCCACAGGCTGCCCAGGCTGCCCAGGCTCCCCCAGCCGATCAGGGAGCCCCGAACTGGGAGTTGCGGTTTGCGGAGATGCAAGCCAGGATCGAAGAGCAAGACCTCGAGATTCAGAGGTTGAGACGACGGGGTGCTCTGCGGTTCCGGTGCCGGTAGTTCCAGTGGCACCGCCCGCCGCCTGTGCCGAGATGGTAGTGGCGGCCCACGCATTGGAACCTTTATATGAACGGTTCGAAGCAAGCACCTCCGTATTCCTGGGAGGTCCAGATGTGTCGAAAGCCGAGCAGTGGCTTACGGTGATCACCAGAATCTTGAACTTTATGGGTGTCACCGGCAACGACAGGGTGGTGTGCGCCACATTTCAGTTCCAGGAGGATGCCCTGGTATGGTGGGACATGGTGTCTCAGATTCACGATGTCACCACCATGACTTGGGAGAGGTTCCAGGAACTTTTCAACGCGAAGTACTACAATGAGGCGGTTAGAAGCGCCAAGAGAAAGGAATTCGTTCACCTGACTCAGCGAGAGAACATGAGTGTCACTGAGTATACTACTCAGTTTGACCGGTTGGCGAGGTTAGCCTCGGGAATTGTGCCGACCGACTTCAGCAGAAAGGAGAAGTATCTGGACGGGTTGAATCCCAAGATCAGGCATGACTTGATGATTACCACTGACGACAGCACCACCTACGCTCAGATGGTGGAGAAGGCACTGCGAGCTGAGGGCGCAGTGGGATGTATGTCAGATTCAGCCAGTACTCCGGTCGGTGGCGGAGCTCCTACCCCTCCTGCATCAGGATTTAGCAGGGGGAGTAGTGGTTCGGCCATTGATCAGAGGAAGAGGGCACCCACTGCTTCCGGCGGCTCGAGTCGAACAAGAGGTTCGGGGGAACCGAACGCAGGGAGTCGTCCCGGTGGTAATGAGACTCGCTTCTCCTATCCCGAGTGCCCTATCCGCAAGAGGCATCATCGGGGAGAGTGCAAGGGGCGGTGGATGCTTTCATTGTGGCATGCCCGGGCACTTCAAGAGGGAATGTCCCCGGCTCGGCCGCAGGCACCGAGAGCTCCGGCGATGCCCACTCCGGCCTGTGGTATTCGCGATCACGCAGCCGATGCAGATGCCTGCCCATCAGTTGTTACAGGTCAGATTCTTATTAACGACTCGTTTTATTCAGTGCTGTTTGATTCTGGGGCTACACGTTCTTATGTGGCGGCCAGAATCTTTAGTAAGTTGGGTAGACCCTATGATAGATATAAGTCAGGGTTTGGAACCCTGTTACCTGGCGGAGAATTGGTTATCTCCAATAGGTGGATTAGGTCTATGCCGATCAGGATAGATGGTAGAGAGTTGAGCGCTGATCTGATAGAGATGAGCTTAGTCGAATTTGATATTATTTTAGGAATGGATTTCCTATCTAAATATTCGGCGAGCATTGATTGCAAGAGGAAGATGGTGGTCTTCCAACCGGAAAGTGAAGAACCGTTCGTATTTGTGGGTTCGGTTCAGGGATCTCGGATCCCGGTGATCTCGGCTATGTCAGCGAGAGAATTATTGCACGGTGGGTGCTTAGGGTTTCTGGCCGTGGTGGTGGACACCACTCGGCCAGACACCATTCGGCCAGAGGACATCAGAGTGGTTCGGGAATTTTTGGACGTTTTTCCCGAAGAACTTCCGGTGGTTACCACCTCATCGGGAGATTGACTTTGTGATTGACTTGGCACCAGGGGTGGATCCGGTTTCTAAAGCCCCGTATAGGATGGCTCCAGCTGAACTTAAGGAATTGAAGATTCAGCTCCAGGGGTTGCTTGACATAGGGTTCATTCGGCCCAGTGTGTCACCTTGGGGAGCCCCGGTTTTGTTCGTGAAGAAAAAGGATGGATCGATGAGGATGTGCATTGACTACAGAGAGTTGAACAAGCTGACGGTGAAGAATAAATATCCATTACCTAGGATCGATGACTTGTTCGATCAGCTTCAGGGGAAGACGGTCTTTTCTAAGATTGATCTCCGTTCGGGTTATCATCAGTTGAGGATCCGAGAGGAGGACATTCCAAAGACGGCTTTCCGCACTAGGTATGGACACTACGAGTTCCTAGTTATGTCATTCGGACTAACCAATGCTCCTGCAGCATTCATGGACCTGATGAATAGAGTATTCAAGGATTTCCTCGATACCTGTGTGATCGTGTTTATCGACGACATCCTCGTGTACTCTCAGTCAGAAGAGGAGCATGAGTTACATCTTCAGATGGTACTGCAACGACTTCGAGAACATAGACTCTACGCCAAGTTCAAAAAATGTGAGTTCTGGTTGTCTCAGGTGTCCTTCCTAGGGCACATTGTGAGTAAAGATGGGATCAAGGTGGATCCCGGGAAGATCGAATCCGTCAGGGATTGGCCGAGACCGAAGACAGTGACAGAGATCAGAAGCTTTTTGGGATTAGCTGGGTATTACCGTAGGTTCGTGGAGGGGTTCTCCAAAATTTCAATGCCCCTAACCGAGCTTACAAAGAAGAATCAGCGATTTATCTGGTCAGATAAATGCGAAGCTAGTTTTCAGGAGCTGAAACAGAGATTGATTACTGCTCCGGTGCTAGCTTTGCCTTCGGACAAGGAGAAGTTTGTGGTCTATTGTGACGCATCCAAACAGGGTTTGGGGTGCGTATTGATGCAGGCCGATCGGGTTATCGCTTACGCCTCCCGTCAGTTAAAGGATTATGAACAGCGATACCCGACTCATGATTTAGAATTGGCCGCAGTGGTATTTGCACTGAAGATTTGGCGGCATTACTTGTATGGTGAGAAGTGCGAGATCTACACCGACCATAAGAGTCTCAAGTATTTCTTTACTCAGAAAGATTTGAACATGAGACAAAGGCGTTGGTTGGAGCTAGTGAAGGATTATGATTGTGAGATCCTTTACCATCCCGGGAAAGCCAATGTAGTGGCCGATGCCCTGAGCAGAAAGGGTCCCGGGCAAGTGGCTAGCATGGTTCAGATCTCACCTCAGCTAGCAGAGGATATGGTCGGGTCCAAAGATTGAGTTTGTGGTAGGACGGCTACACAACTTAACGCCGCAATCGATACGGTTAGAAAGAATAAAAGTTGCTCAGACGACAGATCCGGAGTTAGTGAAGATCCGAGATAAGGTATTGGCTGGTCAAGCCAAAGACTTTTCAGTGTCAGATAGTGGAGTGCTTTTGTATAAAGCCAGGGTTTGTGTCCCGAACAGTGTGGACTTGAGGAACGAGATCTTTGAGGAGGCTCATTCTACTCCATATTCTCTGCATCCCGCACCACCAAGATGTACCAAGATTTGAAACCGTACTTCTGGTGGAGCGGTATGAAGAAGAATTTGGTAGAATTCGTTTCGAGATGCCTCACGTGTCAGCAGATCAAGGCTGAACATCGTAGACCGGCGGGGTTGTTGCGGCCTCTAACCCTACCGCAGTGGAAATGGGAGGACATTACGATGGATTTTGTGGTCGGGTTACCTAGGACCACGGGTATGTATGACTCCATCTGGGTAGTGGTGGATCGATTTACGAAATCTGCTCATTTTCTGCCGGTTAGAACAACGTTTACAGTGGATCAGTTGGCAGAGTTATACGTCAGGGAGATAGTGAGACTTCACGGGGTACCGAAGTCTATAGTTTCGGACAGGGATCCGAAATTCACCTCCAAATTTTGGCAGAGTTTGCAACGGGCAATGGGTACGAAGTTAAAATTTAGTACAGCATTCCATCCTCAGACAGATGGTCAGTCCGAAAGGACAATTCAGATATTGGAGGATATGCTGAGAGCCTGTGTTATGGACTTTGAGGGTTCATGGAGTAAATACCTACCGTTAGTGGAGTTCTCGTACAACAACAGTTACCAGAGTACAATAGGGATGGCACCCTACGAACTGTTGTACGGTAGGAAATGTAGATCCCCTATCCACTGGGATGAGACAGGGGAGAGGAAATACCTAGGTCCAGAGTCAGTTCAACGGACCAATGAGGCAATAGAGAAGATTAAAGCTAGAATGCTTGCCTCCCAGAGCAGACAGAAGAGTTACGCAGATCCGAAACGTAGAGATGTTGAGTTCCGAGTAGGGGACCATGTGTTTTTGCGAGTATCTCCGATGAAGGGGATTAAACGTTTCGGGAAAAGAGGCAAGTTATGCCCTAGATTTACAGGACCTTTCGAGATTCTCGAGAAGATAGGTCAAGTGGCATATCGGTTAGCATTGCCTCCAGCTTTATCAGCAGTGCACAACGTATTTCATGTCTCAATGTTGAGAAAATACGTTTCAGACCCCTCTCATATACTTAGTTATGAGAGCCTTCAGCTTCAGTCAGATATGTCTTATGAGGAACAGCCAGTGCAGATCCTGGATAGAAAGGATAAAGTCCTTCGGAATAAGACCATAGCATTGGTCAAGGTTCTCTGGAGAAACAGTAAGGTGGAAGAAGCCACCTGGGAGCTAGAATCAGATATGCGAGCTCAATATCCAGAGTTATTCAGGTTAGATTTCGGGGACGAAATCCTTTTAAGGGGGGAATAGTTGTAAAGCCCGCTTAGTTAATTTGGAAATTAGCAGTTATTTATGTTAATCAGGAAATTATTTATAGCTATTTAAATAATTTATTATGGAATTCAGATATGCATAATTATGTTATCAGCAGTTTTTACATTTCGCATTTCCGGTGTCCGGTATTTTGGAACGCGGCGTTTGGCTCAGTAGAGATCACAACTTAGTATGTTAGTATGTTGGGGACGGGTTTTAGACATTGGGAATGTCGGGAATGGCCGGGAATTTAGAATGTCCCAAAAATACCCCTTTAGTGATTTTTATGTGATTTTAGAAAGGAGGGGCAAAATGGTCTTTTTGCCCCAATGACTTTTTGTCTTTTGTGACTTGTAAATGGAATTATATGTTAATTTTATTTATTCTTTTCTTGGCTGAAAGTAAATGATTAATATGTGAATAAATCCCTTTTTTCTCACATTTTCACACTTAGTCAATTTTAAGGAAATTTCAAAAACTCACACACACACAACTCTCTCTCTCTTTTTCGACTGAGAACTTTGGGGTTCAAGAGCTGGATTTTGTGGTGATTCAAGCTTGGGTTTGCAATCTCTATTGATCTCTTGTGTGGTATGTGTTTCCTTGTCCCTTTCTCCTTAAATTTTTGAAGAAAAATGATGAAATTGGATGGTAATGCATGTGAATTTTGAGAGTTGTTTCTGCTGTATTTTGTTGTTGATTTATGTTGTTCAAAGCATGATTTTTGATGATTAAATAAGTTGTGTGAAGCATGAGTAGCTAGATTGTTCAAGCTTTTAAATTATATGTGAAAATTATGAAATTTTGAGTGAAAATACATGTTTTGTTTCTGTATAATTGCTGGGTGTTCTTGTTAGTTTGCAGAGGGTTTTTCTTGCTTAGTTAAGTAGAATTAACTAGGCTAGGGTGCATGCTAGTGGGTTTAACCAAGTTTGAGTTCTTGAACTCAAAGCTTGGTCTTCAATGGTGAAATTTGCTTGTGAGGTTTCTGGGTAGGTTTGAGGCCTTGGAAATGTTTGTTAGGACCTATGTAGGAGGTCTGGAAAGTTTGGGATCAATTGGGGTTAAATTGGTCGAGATTTGGGAATTTTTGGTTGCTGCCTGCGAGGAACCGGAATTCCGGTTGAGCATCCGGAATTCCGGATGGGGTTCAGAATTTTCCCAGAACCGGAATTCCGGTTGGGCAACCGGACTTCCGGATGGGGGATTTTTCAGAACCCTAGTTTTCCTCGTTTTTGGGTTTTTAGGGGTATTGCCATGCTTTTTATCGATAGGGAAACTTTTAGTTTCGAGTTTTAGTCCGGGAAGTGATTTAGCGTGTCACTTAGAGCGTTGTGGTTTTTATGGTTTAGGAGCCGCAATCCGCCGTTCGCCTTCGGTTCCAACAAAGTTGACGGCACACTCGAAATCGGAATCCAGGTAAGATTAGTATAACAGTATGCATATGTAGTTTACATGTTTAGCGTGCATGTAGGAAGCCTGTTAGTTTACATTAGATATGTATTTAGGCTTCGAACCACCCAACCCTGTCACGTCGGTACAGGCTGGAGTATGACCAGCAGCCGGAGTATGACCGGTTCGACCGATCAGGGCCGACACCGGTTGGTGGTTCGGTCTTATTGACCTATCCCGTCGGTACAGCCGGAGTATGACCAAGCGGCGGAGTATGACCGGTTCGACCGATCAGGAGGATACTTGTCAATAGTGCCGTCCCCTGAACGTTCAAAACTCAGTACCATGTTGGACATGGCAGTAGTGCTCAGTACCATGTTGGACATGGCGTGGCGGGACTCGCATCGTGTTGGACACGGCAGTCAGTTTTATGTATGATATTATTATGCTTTTCTTACTGAGTCTGTCGACTCACAGTTTACGTTGCATGTGTAGGTAAAGGCAAGGCAGTTGCTGATGGACCGTGAGCGAGCTTATGGGATTGTACATGTCGGGGCGGTTAGGCCTGGAGCGTACGATCCTCGGGACAGCACGGCTGAGATTTTGTAATTGTCGTTAGACGACTTTATTTTGATGTAAAAGTTGAACAGTGAAAACGTTTGTAAATATTTTTATAAATCGGGATCCCGAGACTTTTTGCAAAATGGTTTATAAGTTTAATGAAAAAGCAAAATTTTAATTAATCACGTTTTTCCATAAACCTCGTTGATTAGCAACGAGCTGCACAGTACGTTTAAAAATCACGTAATACGCCTAAGTTAGTTAGGGTGTTACAGTTGATTAGGACACTTGCACGTTTTGTTGTTTGTTTTTAAATTTTTTTTGTTAATTACTTCATAGTGGAAAATGCCTACCAACCGAAGTTGGATGAAGGCGCACCGGCGCTCTGCAGAGTTTCGAAGTGGCGTTGAGGAATTCGTTGCGGTAGCAACGAACAACGTGAATTCTGACGGATTAGCTCGATGCCCATGCATGTGGTGTTTGAATGTGAATTTCCACACACCTGCAACTATAAGGGTTCATTTATTTCTCAGCGGGATCCAACCTTCGTACAACCCCTGGTATTTCCACGGGGAGACTTTCTCTCAGCCCGCAGTTTAACTTCCTGAAAATGACAAAGAGGAAATGGCAGATGTGCTGGCGGACATGTTAAGAGGGGACCCTGGGTTTGACGAATCTGCTAACTCTACTGATTCTTTCAATGAACCCCCTATCAACGACAACAACAAGTCCGATGACTTGTTTAAGGAGATGGAGGCTGAGTTATATCCAGGTTGCAAAAAATCAGCCCTCAATGCACTGGTAAAGCTTATGCACTGGTTTTGAATAGGTGGAGTAACCACTCTTTCGATATGTTGTTGTCCATCTAGATTGATCTATTTCCAGAGGGGACAAAATTACCGAAGTCGCGTTATGAGTCGAAGATGCGATTGTGCAATCTAGGTTTGGGTTACGACTCAATAGATGTGTGCAAGTATAATTGTGCTATTTTCTGGAAGGAGAATGAGAAGAAGGAGTTTGCCCTGTATGTGGCGAATCACGATGGGTGAAAAGAAAGGGTAAGGGGAAAAAAGTTCCTCACAAAGTTATGCGTTACTTCCCACTCACACCTAGGCTGAAACGATTATATTGCTCAAGACACACTGCGGAGGATATGCGGTGGCATTACTCGCAGAGACCAAAAGAAGACGGTGAAGATCGTGAAGAAAGACTTTCAGCAAGAAGGAGTTTCAGCATCAAAGATTCAGAGAAAGAGATCCAGGTTCAGATTTTGATAATGCTCTGCTACAGAAAGGAATCAAGGGCTAGATATCTGAACGGAAGGAGTCATTTTATTCCGATGCACCCAATGTAAGGTTTCCTAAACTTTATATGTGTTTATTTCATCGTTTTAGAAAGTTCTTATTTAGGATGTTAATAAACATACTTGTGAGTAGATCTAAGATCCTGGTAAAATAATTTCCAACAACTGGCCTCAGAGCAATGGTAATTGATTTACTTGCAAGAAATTTGGACTTTAAAACGATTGTTTGTTTGTTTTTGGATGGTATCATGTTGTATTGAGTGTTATTTGATGATTGATTGATGTTTGTGAATTTTCGTGAAAAATAATTGCGATTCTGTTTCTGGAATTATTTTTATTGGATAATATGGAAAACATTAAGCAAGTTACTTTTTTACAGAACTCAATTTCGATTTAATTTGAATTAGTTATGATTTTTTGAAGATTCGAAAAAATCGGAGCTGTGCTGAAATTTTCCTGCGATCGCGAAAACTGTCCGTACAGCTCACAATTTTTTCGCTTTTCTTCGTTTTCTCATGCTTTTTCATGGAATTAACTTCCGATTTTTTTGTGTAGTTCTGTATTTATACTATTACTATTCCTAATTCAATTCTAATTATCATTTTGAATTAATTTAATATTTTTTAAATTTAATTCAAGATAATAGTGTAATTTGAATTTGAAAATAGTTAGTACCTATCTTTTTGCTTAATAATCTATCTTATTTTAAAATTTGATTATATGTTATCTTATTTTTAAATTTAAGGTCAGATTTAAAATATTTTAAATTAACTTTTTTAAAATAATTTGACCTTATTTAAATTTAAAATAAGATAACTATAATCATGTAATTTTAAATAGATATAAGATATTTTGCTAACTTTTAAATTTTGTTATTTTATTTATTTAAATTACATTTAAAATCTGAAAAAGATATTCATTTATCTTTTTTAATTTTTTATTTAATTTTTATTTATAAAATAACATTTAAATTTTAAAAGTAGTTAGCAAATTTTGAAATGATATTTAGGTTGGCTGAAACCTAATTTTTCAAAATTGTAGGTTTAATTTTAAATTTAAATTTTTAATTTAATTTCGAAATTTTATTTCAATTTTTTTTTAAAATTTTCAAAATTTTTTTTAATTAATTATTTATTTCGAAATTAATTATTTAATTTAAAATTAAATAAATCCTACATCCAACTATCCAGCTAACCTTGTTGCAGGAGTATGTGTTTTAGCTTATGTGTAAGTTTTCAAAATCTATTATTACTTGATTGCAAATAGCCATGATTACTTTTTGCCAGATCTAATGATCTGATGGCTCCCTTGGTCAAGTAAATAATTTGTAACAGGTTTATTTACAATCTTCTTTCATCTGTGTATGACCTAGCAACATGATAGGACCCATCCAAAGTGTGCCTGTGTGAGCCTATGTGTTTAATTTTATTATAGATGCGTATAGGTTGTTGTTGCTAAAATAAATTATCATAGTTCTTGATAGAATTTATTTAGGCCCATTTAGTTTTTGGGCCTATTCAATTAATAACAGTTGTTCTTATTAAGGTTAAATTCCTCTCTTTTGGGCCTTGTGTGAGAGTTGGGAGCCATAGAAGTGGGTACGACATACTGAACCCAGCACCCCCTCACATGAACCACCCCAATTGTGAAGGCCCATTTGCCTGATTTGAACAACTGTACTGGGTTAATTAAACTAGTTTAACCTAATAAAATTGATTAGCAACATAATTAATTTCATTTATTTTGAAATTAATTTAAGAAAATTATAGTTTAAAGAATTCTTTATTCTAAGCTAAACTATATGTATTTTTTTGTATTTAATTAAATATAGAATTATAACCATCTAGATTCTTTCTAGAACTTAATTTAAATTTTTCATTAAATATTCTTATTTAAGTTGATATTTAGTTATCTACAACTAATCAACTTAAATCTGAATATCTTTTGAATTTCAAATTTCAAAATTAAGTTGAGAAATTTTAGGCATTGGTTATTAGGATTCTTTAGATATTTTTTAAGTTAATATCTTTTCGAATATTAACTTAAAATTGAATATTTTAGATATATTTTTTTAAGTTAATATCTTTTCGAATATTAACTTAAAATGGAATCTTTTCAAATTAAGTGGTTACAACTTAATTTTTAATATTCAATTAAATTTAAATTTGAAAATATTTAAGTTCTAGATTTTTTCTAATACAACTTAAATTAGATATTTTTTCAAATTTTGTGGAAAAGATACTTAGTCAAATAAGATATTTTCTAGATAGTTATTTCTAGACTACTTATTTTTTCTAATATTAAATAGGAAAATATTATACATTGTGAAATTAATTATTTAAATAATTAATTTTGGTACAATTTATTTTAAGTATATTTTTCCTAGTATTAAACTAGAAATTAATAATTAAGCCTTCTCTACACATAATTATTTATTTCTTGAATTTAATACATTTAATTAATTTGAAAATTAAATATCTAAGTTGATTTTCATCATGACACTTAAATATTTCTTTTTCATGAAACTTAATTATATTAAATAGAAAATTATATTTAGTTGAAATTTATTTTTTCAACTAAATTTAAATAATTTTCAAAATATATTTTTTCTTTATTTTATTAATCAAATTTCGAAATTGCATTTCTTAAATGCTGGAATTTCGAATTTTATTTGAAAAATAGATTAAAGTTGTAAATTATTTATTTTAATTTTGGACCAACTTAAATTAATGATTTTTTCATTAATTGATTAATTTAAAATAAATGAATTAAAATATATTATTAGAAATTGAATTAATTAGTCAAAGGAAAATCTAGATAGGTGATATTTTTGCTTGAAGTATTTTTCTAATGTATTTAATTAAATAGAAAATTAATATTTAAGTTGATTTTCATCATCATACTTAAAAATTTGAAATTTTTGTTATATATTTAATTAAATAGGAAAATATATTTTTTTTTTGTAAATTAATTTTATTAATTAATTTTGGGCCAACACTAAATTAGAATAATTTTTCCAGGATTTGTTTTTTATTTTAACATGCATTTTTGAAAATTGTATCCTTGAATACTTAAATTTTTCGAAATGCAATATATATTTATAGAAAATTAAATTTGAGTTGTAAATTAATTTAAATTAATTTTGTAACAACTTAAATTGAATATTTTTCTAAATATTTATTGGAAATTATTACTAAGATGGAAATAATTCATATTATTTCATATCCATCTAAGTAAAATTTATAAATATTAAATTAAAATTTATATTTATAATTTTTCATTCTAAATTGGAAATTTTAATTAAATAAATATATATTCAAAATAAATAGAATAAATAAAGAGAATCAAAGAAAATACAACTCTTTTTAAATAATGAGCTTTATTATTAAGACATTCGATCTCCATTGTGGGTTTTACACCGCGTTTGTTTTAGTGAGTAATCATCCCTAATGGAGAAACGTTCATTAGCAATTTCACACCGTTTAACCTCGCATGATAAGTAGTTTGTAAGTGTTTTATATGGTATGGATCACCCTAATGGTGGCGACCATACTTGACTTGCAAATTATGAAAAAATTGTGGAAGCTCATAAGATAGAATTGCCTTGACTCTCGCCTAAACGGGACAACGTTGAATTCCAATCTTGATCGAATAAAAGGTTGCTAGAATGTTTAACATTTTAGATGAGCTGACAACTCTATTCAATGGATGATGCTTTGACTCTCGCCTAAACGGGACACTGTATCAGTTTGTTGAAAAACCTTGGAAATTATTTAGGATTGTAAGTTTTAGTATTTTCACTTGTCATTCCTACTTGCTATATGCTTATAATTTCTGAATTGTGTATGAATTTATATTGAACCATGTTATTTTCTGTTATTAAGTTGTAGTTTAATTTCGAATCTTCATTGTTGGTCCAACATGTTTGTTTATCTAATGAGATAAATCCCTAGTCGATTTTCACCATTAGACATACATAATAGTGTTAGATCTCGAAAGATAAATATTGTATATCTGTTCATCAATTGATGACACCTTCGACTAGTATTTTTACAATATGAAATAAGAAGATTACATAAATAAGATTACTTTTTCTTTCGCTAATCGAAGCATCGTTGGATTCTTATTTATAAATGAAATTATCCTAATTCCTCTTAGCTTATTCATTTCGAATTAGCTCAAAAATATATCATTGGATGAATGGTCTATAAATCATTTCATGTCATTATATTTTCTCTTAAGAAATTAAATGATGCATATGATTATAATCCCGAAATTCTATTCCCAATTGATATAAATCCTCAATCTTAGAAATCTCCTACTTGTATGGGCAAATCAGACTTAGAATTAAATTAGTAGTGGTGGTCCAAGATAGAATTACTCATAATATTTGGTATAAATTCAAGTCTTTGACTTTAATTTTAGATTCCAAACAGAAATTTTCTTATATTTCTAATTCCAGAATACAATACAGTTACACTTTCTCAAGTGTTTAATATCCATCTTCTATTAATGGATTAAAACTGTATGGAATATGAGTTAGGTATTCTGTGACCAGGATCCACTTGCAGTATTCTAAGAACTCTTTGATGTAACTAAACCTATGTCATCAATAGACACTATCACATCTTTTTTAAATCTATGGCATTTGTATCTTGTTCATAGTGGATTTGACAAGATCAATCTCTGCAAAGAGTTAATATGAGTTTTTCGTTGTATTCTTAAAACGATAACTCTAGATTATACCTTTTAGCAAAGAAATTTGAAATGTTTGAAAAATTTCATTAATTTCTAGCAATGGTTAAAACCATTAAGGTAAGTGGTTAAAGATCTTGCGAACTGATAGGGGTGGAGAAATAGTTAGTAGATATGCAGTTCAAAGATCATTAATTTGATTTTTGAATTATATCCAAACTTACCTCCCCAGAAATTTCGAGTTGCATGTTGATGATTAGTTACTAGCCGTTGCCTAATTCCTTCTATGGTAATACAATTTCAAAATGATGTAATGGTTGTCTTGTCACAATCGAAGAGGTTAATACCATTTAGTTTTCTTCGACATAATTCACGGTACCTTGTCGTAGTGGGAGAGTTTCTACGAACTCACCTTCTTATGACTTGGGAGACACTAGTGATTAAAATCCATTGTGAGTTTAAATCAGTAATGGATTGTCAAGATAAGAAACTAAGAAGAAAAGTCAATAGAACTATGGTTTAATCCATTCACATGGAATAACCTAAAGTTTTCTATTACAAGGACATAAAAGGAAATTTTAGTTAATAAGTCTATTCTATGGACTTAACAAACTTCCTATTCCTAGTATTATAGGTTTGAGTTTATCTAAACCTATGGCTTGTGGTATACCTGGTAATTACTTACTCTAATGCAAGCAACTTACTTTAGTAAGATGCTGAAGCATTTTCTTTCTAATGGAAATCTATAGAAGCTTCTCGACTTCTAGGCGTAGATTTTATCAAAGACAAAGTCTCAACTATTCCAGAAAAGATAAAGCCATGAAAGAATTTCTTAAATCAACAGTGAGAGGTCTTAGATATGCTTTTGTATACCATAGACCAGACACTTGCTGTTGAGTGGGAGTAATGAGTAGGTGTCAGATTAATCCAGGAGAAGAACATTGGAAGATAATCAAGTAGATCCTAAGATTAAGAAGAGGAACTATATGTTAGTCTATAACGGTGTGTTTAAAACTCTTAGACTACACCACATCAGATTTCAAAATTTGCCTTTGTGCTAGAAAATCTTTCTGATAAGATGGTGATTACTCTGGGGGTGGAATAGTGGTTTCGGAGAAGTGTAAAAACCTATCTGAAGTCTCTAGGTCTACCTGAAAGGGACTGAATGTTAAAGTTGCAGGAAAGGTACATATTCAGTCTAAGGAAAATTCTATACATTTTTGACACCATTCCAAATTGCCTTAACTACTATCTTACTTCCTGAATAACCAAGAAGTAGTTGCCAAAGGTATAGAATCCAGTATCCCAAGAGAGTAGACATATAGAGAGGAATTTCACATTATTAATGATTTTGTGATTAAGGAAGAGTAATGGTGGAGAAAATGTTGTGTTTAATTCAACTTTTCAGATCCTATTACGAGGAGTTTACTACTACTACACTTGATTTGTATATCAAGGTGTTGAGATTATTTGAAATGCACATTTTGTTTTATATTAGTGCAAGTAGGAGTTTGTTGGGTTTTATGCCCTAAATAAAACTCATTTCAATATAATCAGATTTACTTATTAATATAGATCAGAAATAACATTTAATGTTGCATGGTTCACATGATTTATTTCATGATTATATGTACATAATGTATAAATTCATCTGAAACCCTTTTCACATACTTGATCCTGTTTGTTGTGCTGTCAACACATTGGAAAGTAAACATGACTATGTGAATAAAGATTCCAAGATTTATCAGACATAGGGTTTTACTGATATGATAATCTACAACAAAGTTTACTTGCATTTGGAGAAATGCTATGTTATTTCCAGAGCATTGGTTAAAGTAAAGCTCAGGTTGGGTGCATGGAGTATGCATCGGAAGGGACCGATATTGAACTTTCACTTAGATTTATTAAACTTACCGTAATATCTATTCAAGTCAATATCACCTAGTTGATCCTAGATCAAATGATCTTAATCCTGTTATGATTAGGCTCAATCTCGAGAGGCTATTCGTGTTCTTTGATTTGTTAGTTAAGCCTACTTTTGGGTAAGGGTGATACGTACATTTTGGGAACACGGTAGTGCAATTGAGTGGGTGTGCTAACATAAACATGGAATGTAACACCCTAACTATCTTAGGCGTATTACGTGATTTTTAAACGTACTGTGCAGCTCGTTGCTAGTCAACGAGGTTTATGGAAAAACGTGATTAATTAAAATTTTGCTTTTTTTCATTAACTTATAAACCATTTTACAAAAGTCTCGGGATCCCGATTTATAAAAATATTTACAAACGTTTTAACTGTTCAACTTTTACATCAAAATGAAAGTCGTCTAACGACAGTTACAAAAATCTCAGCCCTGCTGTCTCGAGGATCGTACGCTCCAGGCCTAACCGCCCCGACATGTACAATCTCATATGCTCGGTCACGGTCCATCAGCTACAGCCTTGCCTTTACCTACACATGAACGTAAACTGTGAGTCGACAGACTCAGTAAGAAAAGCATACTAATATCATACATAAAACTGACTGCCGTGTCCAACACGATACTGAGTCCCGCTACTGCCATGTCCAACATGGTACTGAGCACTACTGCCATGTCCAATATGGTACTGAGTTTAGAACGTTCAGGGGACGGTACTATTGACAAGTATCCTCCTGATCGGTCGAACCGGTCATACTCCGGCTGCTGGTCATACTCCAGCCTGTACCGACGGGATAGGTCAATAGCACTGAACCACCAACCAAGTGTCAGCCTGATCGGTCGAACCGGTCATACTCCGATTGGTCATACTCCGGCCGTACCGACGTGACGGGGTTGGGTGGTTCGAAGCCTAAATACATATCTAATGTAATCTAGCAGGCTTCCTACCTGCCCGCTAAACATGTAATCTACATATGCATACTGTTATACTAATCTTACTCGGATTCCGATTTCGGGTGTGCCGTCAACCCGACCGGAACCGAAGCCGAACGGCGGACATCGGCTCCTAAACCATAAAAATCACAACGCTATAAGTGACACGCTAAATCACTTCCCGGGGACTAAAACTTGAAACTAAAAGTTTCCCTATCGATAAAAAACATGGCAATACCCCTAAAAACCCAAAAACGAGGAAAACTAGGGTTCTGAAAAATCCCCAACCGGCAGACCGGTTGCCCAACCGGAATTCCGGTTCTGGGAAATTCTGAACCCCCATCCGGAATTCCGGATGCTCAACCGGAATTCCGGTTCCTCGCAGGCAGCAACCATAAAATCTCATAACTTGCACAATTCAACCCCAAATCACATG
Organism: Cannabis sativa; assembly: GCF_029168945.1. Classification (NCBI taxonomy): domain Eukaryota; kingdom Viridiplantae; phylum Streptophyta; class Magnoliopsida; order Rosales; family Cannabaceae; genus Cannabis; species Cannabis sativa. The sequence continues at coordinate 37,546,101 of NC_083606.1, read as the reverse complement.
AAACCTTCCAGACCTGTTCTATACCTCCCCTAGAACATTTCTAAGGCAACAAAACCACCCAGATTGCACGAATTCAAAAACCACCATTAGAGCTCAAGCTTTGAGTTCTAAACTCAAACTTGAGCAAACCTAGCTAGCATGCAACCAAACCCATCTAAACCTACTTAGACAAGCTTAACTAAGCCTCTGAAAACAATCCAAAACATCAACAATAACACAGCAACAGAACATAACCATTTCATTCAAGAATTCACATATTTTTCATAGAAAACCAAAGCTTAACTCAATCTAACATTCATGCTTCAAAACAACCTAAATAACCTCACATAAACATGCTTGAATCACACAAAATAATCACAAAACACAGCAGCTAACAACATCCCAAAACAACATGCATTCATCATCTTTTCATCAATTTTTCCCAAGAAAACAAGTAAAAGATTAAAGCCAAGAATTACCTTAAAGAAAATACACTTTGATCTAGCAAAAACACTAGAAATCACCAACCAAAATCCCAGCTTTGAACCCTCCAAGCTCAGCCGAAAGAGAGGAAAAGAGAGAGAGAGCTTTCTATTTGATTTTTTCTAATTTTTGACTAAGTGTAAAAAAGTTTGAGAAAAAGGAATTTAAATCACATTATTCATTTATTTCAGCCAACATTTAAATCCAAATAAACATTTAATTTCCAAATAAAAACTCACATAAGACAAAACACTAATGGGGCAAAAAGACCATTTTGCCCCTCCACCATAAAATCACTAAAATCATACTAAAGGGGTATTTTTGGGACATTCTAAATTCCCGGCCATTCCCGACATTCCCAATGTCTAAAACCCGTCCCCAAAATACTAACATACTAAGTTGTGATTTCTACTGAGCCAAACGCCGAGTTCCAAAATACCGGACACCGGAAATGCGAAATATAAAAACTGCTGATGACATAATTATGCATATCTGAATTCCATAAATATCAATAATAAATTATTTAAATATCTATAAATAATTTCCTGATTAACATAAATAACTGCTAATTTCCAAATTAACTAAGCGGGCTTTACATGGAATCTATAGCTTCTATCTGGCGAATAGTAAGTAAAGGATGATCTCCTTCGAGCTTGACCAACTGAAAATAAAATGTGGAGATCTCATTTCACATAAGCTGAAATATCATTTATACGGGGTTAAGTGTTTTAAGGATTAAATACATTGTAGGGTGTAACGGTAATCTAATCCCTTTACAGTGTAGATCATTCATATAGAGGATCATTGATCAAATAAGGATTATAACAATGGATAACTAATGATGTGTCTATAAGGTGGAACATATAGAGGATTCTATATACTGAGAGTGCAATTCTAAGTTCTAAGCGTGGATTCAACGAAGAATTAATAAGTCAGTGAATTTAGGTTATAAATTCTTGATCTGCTTATTAGATGCTCGGTTATATAGACCCATGGTCCCCCCACTAGTTGAGATAATATTGCTTGTAAGACTCATATAATTGGTTTTGATTAGTCAATTATAATTCTCAAATTAGACTATGTCTATTTGTGAATATTTCACTAAGTAAGGGCGAAATTGTAAAGAAAGAGTTTTAGGGGCATATTTGTTAATTATGATACTTTGTATTGTTCAATTAATAAATATGATAAATGACAGTATTATTTAATAATTATTTATAGTTATTAAATAGTTAGAATTGGCATTTAAATGGTTGAATTAAAAAGTTGGCGTTTTTGAGAAAATCAGATGCAAAAAACATAAAACTGCAAAATTGCAAAAAGTGAGGCCCAAATCCATATTCCTAGGGCCGACCACTTTTGTAGGGTTTTACCTTTGATATTTTCATTATTTTAATGTCAAATAATTCAAACCTAACCCTAGTGTTTTAATGTCAAATAATTCAAACCTAACCCTAGTGGAATGCTATAAATAGATAGTGAAGGCTTCAGGAAATTTACACACTTAAATTTTCTACTTTTTCATTCAGAAAAAACTGAGGCTCTCTCTCTCCCTATCTTTGGCCGACCACTCCCTCTCTCTCTTCCTCCTTGAGATTTCGAAATTCTTAGTGTTAGAGTAGTGCCCACACACAGCAAGTGATACCTCAATCATAGTGAGGAAGATCGTGAAGAAAGACTTTCAGCAGGAAGGAGTTTCAGCACTAAAGAATCAGAGAAAGAGATCCAGGTTCAGATATTGATAATGCTCTGGTACAGAAAGGAATCAAGGGCTAGATATCTGAACGGAAGGAGTCATTATATTCCGCTGCACCCAATGTAAGGTTTCCTAAACTTTATATGTGTTTATTTCATCGTTTTAGAAAGTTCATATTTAGGGTGTTAATCAACATACTTGTGAGTAGATCTAAGATTCTGGTAAAATAATTTCCAACAGATACTATGTCCAAGAACTTTATTGGTATCAATTTCTATTACAACAGTAACATATAAATTGGAACAAAATTATAGGATCAAGAATAAGTTCTAATAATTTGCTAATTTGTTTTTTATATTACATCCATGTCTAATAAAAAAAATGTGTGTTATAGAGATATTGTGGCGTATTGACTATAGTCTAGAGTTCTAAATGAACTACATATGTCAATAGTTTTTATCCACCCCTAAGTGTTATAGAGACACCCCTAAGTGTTATAGAGATCATGTGGAGTTATGAATATAATCTAGAGTTCAATAGATATAACAGATCGTTGAACTGCATATATTACTTCTTAACTTTTCCACCCCTATCAGGTCAGAAGATCTTTTTACTAAACAAAAACTTAATAATTGCTTAAGAATTAACAATTATTCATAAACATTGAATTTGAATTCGAAGTGTTTATGTGGTATGATCTCTTTTCAGAGATGAATATACCGTTGATTTTTTATTAATAATAAAACACAAATACATACAAACATGATAAATATAAGAATATAATTGGTATTGGCATACACAAGATAAAGAAACCATGAAGCTCAATTCATAAATGAAATTCATAACTAAAAGAGAAAACTTTATTAATATTCTCAAAAAAAATTAATTGTCTGCATAAATATGAAATAGGGAATAAAATCTCAAAATAATAATTGAAACTAAATTGTTCATAAATTGAAACAATTAAATCAAAAATAAAAAAAAAAATTCGAGCTTCATCTTTATCTTGAACAATCTCCACCCTTCTGTCCAACCATCCGACTCAACTCGCTAGGATAACAATCCAAGTTTAAGCAGCTGGAGCTGAAATAAGAAGAAAACAAACATGGTTAGTAGATCTAGAATTAATAACACATGGGGTAATAATTCTCTAAAACACATGAGTTTATAGCATAGATAGAAAGACCTTGTTTCTTTGCTAGAAACTTAGGACATTGGGGTTTCCAGTGGCCCTTTTCATTGCAATAGAAGCATTTTCCTTTTTGCTTTGCCTCAGGATAGTAACCTTTTTCTTTTTAACTATTTTCACAGCTTTAAGAGGCTTCTTGCTATTCTTCCAGTTCTTCTTTTTGCTGGGTTTCAAAGCAGAGGCAATGTTTGCCTCAGCCTTAGCCGTACCATTAGCAGTGCCAGAACTAGGAGCTTTAGTTCCTCCTTTCTATGGTCCTCCAATTAAATTTTCAAATGCTTGAAGGTTGTTGATTAACTCGTGGAAGTCAAGCTCCAAATTGTTCATGACATAATTTGATGTAAAGGGAAGAAAAGCTGGAGTCAAACTATTCAAGATCAAACTCACTTGAGTTGTCTGATCTATAACAGCTCCATGATTCTTAGCCTCTTGGAAGTAACTAGTCATCAGGAGTAAGTGATCATGCACGTTCTGATGAGGTTTTGATCCGTGCATTGATGAAATTCTTGGTCACCTCAAAGAGAGCTTGAATTGATGTCATCCCAAACAGTTCAGTTAACTGGTTCATGATTTCTGAAGCCGTGAGAGTATTGGCAAATCTTGTTTTCAAGGTGTTGACCATGCTTGACAACATAAAGTATCGAGCTTTGTTGTTAGCATTCTGCCAACGCTCGAACTTTTCCTTGACTGCCTTGGTCGTATTTTCACCAGGCAGCTCAGGAGCCTCTTCAGTTAACACAAACAGGGAATTTTCACCGATGAGAGCAATATTAATGTTCTCTCTCCATTTGATAAAGTTAGCTCCAGAGAGCTTGTTGTTAGTCAACAGTGACACCATGGGGTTGTTCATAGTCATATTGGATACTACAAAAAACAATAAATAGAAATCAAGTAAGGTTTAACACAAAATCATATTAAGAAATTATTAGCACTTAGCAAGTAGGAATGAGAAGTGAAAATACTAAAACATACAATCCTAAATAACTTCCAAGGTTTCCAACAAACTGATACCAGTGTCCCGTTTAGGCGAGAGTCAAAGATACCATCCATTGAATAGAGTTGTGAGCTTATCAAAAAGGAAAAACATTCTAGCAACCTTTTATTCGATCAAGATGAGAATCCAGCGTTGTCCCGTTTATGCGAGAGTCAAGGCCATTCTATCTTTTGAGCTTCAACCATTGTTTCATACTTCTATAAGTCTTACTCCTAGCAGCCACCATTAGGGTGATCAATACTAGGAATAAAACACTTACAAATAATACTTATCTTTTGAGATTCTACGGCGTTAAAGCTAATGAACGTTCATCCATTAGGGATGATTACTCACTAAAACAAGAACTATGTAGAACTAACAATGGAGATCGAATGTCCTTATAATGAAGCTCATTATTTAAAGTGTATTTTCATCTAATATTTATTTTAAATATACATTTTAGTTTAATATTTATAAAATTATACTTAGATAGATCTTAAAATAAATAAAATTATTTTCCATCTTAGTAATAATTTTCAATAAATATATTGAAAATTATTCAATTTAAGTTAATCCAAAATTAATTAAAAATTAATTTTCAACTCAAATTTAATTTTTTTATAAATATATATAACAAAATTCGAAAATCCAATGTATTATAAATAAATAAATTTTTGAAATTGCTTAAAAATAAAAATAAAATAAATCCTTAAAATTTATTCTAATTTATGTTGGTCAAAAATTAAATAATAAATTAATTTTTAACACAAATATAATTCTCCTATTTAATTAAATTTCTAAAAAAATTATCAAATATTTAAGTATCTTGAATAAAATCAACTTAAATATTAATTTTCTATTTAATCAAATATAACTAGAAAAATACTTCAAGCAAACAAAAATAACTATCTAGATTTTCACTAACTAATTTCTTTATTTCTAATTAAAATATAATATATTTTAGTCTATTTATTTTAATTAATCATTAATGAAAAATTAATTTGATTTAAGTTGATCTTAAATTAATTAAAAATTAATTTTCAACTTTAATCTATTTTTCAAAAAAAAAAAAAATTCAAAATTATCTTCATTAAAAATATATAATTTTGAAATTTCAGTGGGTAAATGATTATTCAAATAAAATAAAATATATTTTAAAAATTATTCTAATTTAAGTTCTTCTGAAATAAATTTTCAACTTAAATATAATTTTCTATCTAATTAAATATTCTAAAAATAATTAATATTTAAGTGTCTAGAATAAAATCAACTTAAATATTTAATTTTCAATTTAACTAGAGGTATTAAATAAAAGAATCAAATAATTAAGTATAAATTTGTTATCCAAATTTTTGCACTCTGACGTGGCATCACATGATGGTGACACGTGGAATCGACTCTGAGTATCTGCTCGCAAGATATAGTCCGAACAGGATACCTCATATGCATGCTCAAAGCCAAGCGATTAGCAATCCGCACAGCACAACCAACACTTAGCGAATTCAGCTTTCACATCGTGAGTCATCAAGGAAATCCCTATAACTAGGGGATCATATTGTAGAGATATGACAAGTTGTCCAAATCACACGATCAGTGTATTCTGCATTTACTATGCAATAACGAGGATTAGGCTATTACCGAACTGCTCGGGGCTGAACCTCTATAAAATTCATGTGTCCTTATATTAATTTATTATATATCAATCGTTATAAACTACTTGTCGCTTACTAAATTAGACTCATTGTCGTTGGCTAAAAGCGAGGTCAACAAAAATCAACTTAATTATTAATTCTAATTTAATACTAGGAAAAATATTTTAATTCAAGTTGATCTAAAATTAATTAATAAATAATTAATTTTCAACTTAAATATATTGTCCTAATTAATTAAATATTAGAAAATATAATTAGTTACTAGAAACAACTATCTAGAATATATCTCATTAACTAAGTGTTTTTCTATAATTAACTTTGAAATAATCCAATGAAAATAAATTTCATATATTTTAAAGCTAATTATGTTGCTAATTCAATTTTAATTAGGTTAGACTAATATAATTAACCTAATACAATTATTTAAATAAGGCAAATGAGCCTTCACAATTGGACTGGTTCGCATGAGGGAGGGTTGGATTCAGTATGTCGTACTCACTACTATTGGCCCCCTAACTCTCACAGAAGGCCCAAAAGAGAGGAATTTAACCATTAAATAAATAATTATTTTTCATTGAATAAGCCCAATACTAACTGGGCCTAAATAATAAACCTGTTACAAATTATTAATAAGATCTATTGACAATTGAATTATGATTAAAATCAGATTATTGGATCTGTCAATAAGTTAATCATAGCAATTTATATCAAATAAATAATAGGTTTGTAAAAAAAAATTGAATAAAAAATAAACAAACATGTAACAGATAACTTGAAAGTTCGTTAAGATATTTCTATTTTAAAAATTAAAATATTTAAAATATATCTTAACTAAAATTTAAAATTTAGGTTGTTAGAGGATATTTAAAAAATATTTAAAATCTAACAAATCTCCTAAATATCCTAAATTCTAACTTAAATTCAAATATCTAACAAATTTTCAAATTATTAGTTTATTTAAATAATTTAAATTAATTAAATATCTAATAATATAATATAATATAATATCTTGAATTTAAAATTTAGATACTCCTAATATTATACTCTTAATCTTATAATTTAATAAATTAAATATAACAAAATAAACAATTTAAAAAATAAGATATTTGATGGTTAAGATATTATTACTTTTATTTAATAATTAAATAAGACAAAATATCCTAAGTTTGAAAATTTTATGGTTAGAAACCCTAAAATTTCTATTCAAACCTAAATTAACAAACTTTTCAAAATTTCATGTTATTTTGTCAAAAAATAATTTTAATTAAAAAAAAATATCTTATAAAATAAAATGTTAAAACTAACATTTTTCAAATCTTATAATTTAATTTAATAAAAAATATTTCAAGAATAACAAATTTTAAAAAACTAATATAGTTAGTAAATTTTGAAATTTAAACTAGATTATTTCTAAATTTTTTAATTTTTTAAAATCAAAATAAGATCATTCCAAATTTTAATAATAAAATAAGTAATATCTCATCTTATAATTAAAATAAATAAAATAATAAAAAAATTTCAAAATTAACCATAAGGCTATTTTTGTGGAAAAATCAAATTTTCAAATTCAAAGGCTACTAATATCTAAAACTAATTTTAATTAATTAAAAATTAATAAAATTAATTTTTTTCTGATAATTAGATTTTTAATTAAAAATTTAGATTCTACACAAAATTCTACCAAAATTTGAATTTTGTTTCAATGAAAAATGATTTTTGAATACAAAAAAAATGATGAAAACAAGTTTGGTGTAGAGGGGTATGCATTGCATACCCCTGCACGCGCGGATGAAGGCACCTGACCGAGACAGAAGGCTGCACGCAGCCTCAATGACCGAGGGAACTTGGCCTGACACGATTTCAGACAGCCCGTGTCCGAGTTTCCTCGGACAGGGCTTGTCTGAAACCATGTGGATGCCGATTGAACCCCTCGTGCGCTCGCGTGTGTGCATCCAATTTCAGATATTTTTTATCCAAATTCAAAAAATCATAACTAATTCATAAAAAATCTAAATTGAGTTCTGTAAAAGCCTAAATTCATTAATTTTTTAACCACTTTCTAGTAAAAATATTTTCAGAACAAAAAAAAAAAAATTTACAATATACATTGCGATTTCTATACAATCATCTAATAGGCACATAAACCATCATGAAACCATCCAAATCAACACGAACATCGTTTTAAATCCATATTTCATGAAAGTAAATCATTATCATGCCTCTTAGGCCAGTTGTTGGATTATATTTTACCAAGATCTAGATTTACTACTATGTATGTTTTTTAACATCCTAAATATGAATTTCTTAAACAATGTAATTGAAACACAGATAAAGTTTGAGAAACCTTACATTGGGTGCAGCAGAATTAAATGACTCCTTCAGTTCAGATCTCTAACCCTGGTATCCTTTATGTAGCAGAGTATCACCAAGACCTGAGCCCGATTCTCCTTCTCTTGAATTGGATTCTTCACAGTCTTACACAATATGATTGAGTACCACTTGATGTGTGTGGGAACTTACTCTATCACTATAGGTTTCGAAATATTGAAGAGTGAAAAGAGAGAGGAAGGGTTCGAATAAGATAGATAAGATGGCTCAAATTTTTGACTGAAGGCAAGTGTGTTCATCATCTTTTAATTTGAGGCCATCACTATCTATTTATAGAAATCAAACTAGGTTTAGGTTTGAATTATTTGGCATTAAAAAATTGATAAAATAAATGGTAAAATACACCACAAGTGGTCGACCATGGATGTGGGCCCCCACTTTGCAATATTGCCATTTTTCAACTATTTATCTTATTTTATCAAAAATACCATTTTTCCAATTCAACTACTTAAATGCCAAAACTATTTATTTAATAATTAAAATTAATTATCAAATAATATTTCTATTTAAAATATTTATTAATTAGACTTAATAAAGTCTCTTAATTAACAAATAAACCCTAGAATCTCTTTTTTGCACAATTAAGCGCTAGCTTAGTGAAAATTCATAAACTAGACATAGTCTAATTTTAGAATTATAATTGATTAACTAAAATCAATTAACTGAGTCTTACAAGCAGTATTGTCTCAACTAGTATGGGGACCATGGGCCTATACAACCGAGCTTCCAATAAGCAGAACTAGAATTTACCAAGTAAATTCCCTAACTTATTAATTCCTTATTGCATCCACCATAGGACTTAGAATTGCACTCTCAGTTATATAGAACGCTCTACGATATAGATACGCTATAAACATTTAACCATCGTTCTAATCCAAATAATCGAAGATCCTCTATAGATGATTTACACCGAGTAGGGATAAATTTACCGTTTCACCCATCAATGTATTTTATCCTTAAAACACTTAGCTTCCTATAAATGATATTTCAGTAAACTAATATAATTATAGAAATAAGAGCTCTTCCATTTATCTCTATTAAGCGAAGCTCGAAGGAAATCATCATTTCACTTCTATGTCCAGATAGAAGCTATAGATTCCATATATATGTTTAGCGCTCCCACTCAATTGCACTATCATGTTCCCAAAATGTACGTATCACTCGGACCAAAAGGTAGGCTTAACTAACAAATCAAAGAACACAAATAACACACTTGAGATTGAACCGAAGCATGTCATGATTAAGATCTTTTGATCTAAGATCAACCATTGATATTGACTTAGAAAGATACAACTGTAAGATTATAATATCTTTACCAAGATCAATATCGGTCCCAGTCCAATGTATACTCAATACATCCAAAACTAGCATACTTTGCCAATGTCCTGAAAAGAACATAACACTTATCCAAGGTGTAAGTGTACCTTATCGCTGATTATCACATCAGTGTAAATCCAGCGCACTGATGAATCAAGGGACATTATTTTTTGAAGCATATAATCACAATTTCATTCCACGTTTTGACATCACTGTAATTGTGAATAACTATATGTTCTGGACTTAATAGATTTTATACACATTAAACCATAAACATGAAAACTATATGTAAACATAAATGATTTCTAACTTCTATTGATAACAAATTAGATTCTATTTAAATGGGTTTTATTTAGGGCATAAAATCCCAACAAAATATTGTTGCATTAGTCTTTGAAATAACTGGTCTTCAATGTCTAATCTCATTTGTTGTGGTAAGTAAACTGTATTGCACTTTTACATGCTTTTTAGTTGAACACTGCGTGGCAAGTGAAGAAGTGGTCCCACAGAAGCTATATAATTACGAAGGGAAACTCCTCTTCACTTTTCACTTTTCATTCTTTCACTAGAAAAAGAAAATTTTAAAAGCTCCTCCTTCTCTCTAGAGGTCGAAGCCTACATCGCTCCATCTCTCGGGATTTGTGCACCATTTTGACGATCCAAATTGTTGACCTCAAAAAGTGATCAACCAACAACGGGGTCGTATAGATCTGATGCTTGCCACGTGTTTGCACAAATAAGAATGAAAGGTAATAAATACATAGATTTGTTATAGAGGTTCGACCCCCTTGTGATAGCGGGTAATGACCTAGTCTCCTTTTAGTTGTATTAATGACCGTGAGAAATACAATGTATGATCAAGAATGGCGAAACTCAAGTGTAAAGATCATGCTTGTGTGGGCATGTGAGAGAGGAAGTGAAGAAGAGAGAAGTTGTCAAACTTCGGCTTAGAGCTTGGAGGTAAGTGTTAGGCTTAACTGAGCTTAGGCTTTCTAGGTTAGAGTTAAGGCCTTTATATAGGAGGCCGAAACCCTAGATTACCACTTGAAACCCTAGATATTTGTATGTTTTATTAGTTAATTACAAAGACCAAAATATCATTGAATCTAGATATTATTCAGCTATTTTGTTGGGCTTTTAAGGCCAAATTCACAACCCAGAGGATGTTGTCCACGTGTAGAAGTGCACAGGAAACCCTGTAGGACACCTCTGGGTCGGCCAGACCCCTATGGAGGGTAGGTTGGCTTGCCATGGTGCAGTCCCAAGGCTGGCTGACCATAGGGTCGGCCAGGGGTGGTCGGGCAGCTCTTGTGAGGGAGGTTGTTAGTCACTTGAAGCCCGGTTGAGTGTCGGGGTCTCTGTTTGCTTTGGTGTAAACTTAGCCTTCTTATCGGTGAGCTATACTGCCATGTGGCACTGATTTTGTCCATATAAGCATGCCACATTAGGAGGATAAAAATTGGGATAACATTTGCCCCCAAGTCCCTGTGCGAATGTCTGTATGAATAGGGACTTTACAAGCTATGTTGGAGTAGTTGGGACAGTTGTAGCTGATTAAGGATCAAATTGGTATATTTTAAGCCTTTATTTATGCATATATAATTAGTATAAATTAAATATTTCTTTGTTTAATTCGTAAATTTATTTCAATTTACTTTAATTTTTATGTTATTTTTCAGATTTAGAGTAAAAATAAATGATAAAAATGGCAACCCCAAAATCAAAGAAAGAACTAAAAGCCCAAACCAACACTGTTCGCGTGTGGCTTTTTCCAGCCGCCTATATGGCTTTATTCATTTATGGACATGAGATGGAATTCAATCACTATATGGCTATATTCCATTTAGGCGTGGCTTTTTTTTTTTTTTTTTTTTGATTTAAGTGTTTATATATTACTACCATGTTTTACCCGGGACTCGAACCCAAGACCTCCAACACACACACACACACACACACACACACACACACACACACACACACACACACACACACACACACACACACACACACACACACACACACACACACCTATGGCCACTTGAGCTAGCCTCAAGTGGTTCATTTAGGAGTGGCTTAGTATTTGACAGCTATGGACCTCAAGGTTTTATGAGCTTCACTTTACTCCAAGCCCATCAAGAAAAACTCCCTCATTCTAATAAATGACTAAGTCATATTCTTTAGTGGCACATCATATATCCAACTCTTCAAGAAAACGTGGTCTTTTCTCATCAGCAATTGAAGTTAATTCTCCACAATGTCACTTAATAATTTTAACCGATTTTTAGAGCCACTTTCTCCACTGTGCAGTACACGTTTGTCACTAATTTTAGAAGAAAATTGGTTCTATAAATAGGATCATTTAAGGAGTGCTTAAGTATAAGATTTTACCACTAGTTATTATACTAAAATTTTGTCTTTTCTTTCCTTCTTCTTTATTTTACTTTATAAATTTTAGTGTAAAGACAATGCCTTTTCTAGGCTGCTAATCAACGAGGTTTATGGAAAAACGTGATTAATTAAAATTTTGCTTTTTAATTAAACATATAAAACAATATTACAAAAGACTCGGGATCCCGATTATAAAATTATTTACAAAAAAGATTTAACTGTTTAACTGATACACAAAATTAATGTCGTCTAACGACCAGTTACAAAAATCAGCCTCGCTGTCCCGATGATCGTACGCTCCAGGCCTAACCGCCCCGACATGTACAATCCTCACAAGCTCGCTCACAGTCCATCAGCCTTAGCCTTGCCTTTACCTACACATAAACATGAAACTGTGAGTCGACAGACTCAGTAAGAAAAGCATAATAATACTCATACATAATCCCGGTTATGATCAGACGCCCATACCCCTGATCATAACCCCAACTGCCGTGTCCAACACGATACTGAGTCCCGCTACTGCCGTGTCCAACACGGTACTGAGCCACTACTGCCATGTCCAACATGGTACTGAGTTCTGAACGTTCATAGGGACGGTACTATTGACACGTAACAACCTGATCGGTCGAACCGGTCATACTCATTTCTTGGTCATACTCCAGCCTGTACCGACGTGTTACTATATCCTCCTGATCGGTCGAACCGGTCATACTCCAGCTGCTGGTCATACTCCAGCCTGTACCGACGGGATACGTCAATAGTACGGAACAACCAACCAAGTGTCAGCCTGATCGGTCAAACCGGTCATACTCCGGCTGCTGGTCATACTCAAGCCTGTACCGACGTGACAGGGTTGGATGGTTCGAAGCCAACATACATAACTAATGTAATCTAACAGGCTTCCTACATGCACCCTAAACATGTAATCTACATATGCATACTATTATACTAATCTTACCTGGATTCCGAATTCAGGTGTGCCGGTCAACCTGACTGGAACATTAGCTGAGCGGCGGATTACAGTCTCCTAAACCATAAAAATCACAACACTATAAGTGACACGCTAAATCACTTTCCGGGGACTTAAACTAGGAACTAAAAGTTTCCCTATCGATAAAAAGCATGGCAATACCCCCTAAAACATTAAAACGAGGAAAAACACGGGTTTTGAAAATTCCCCAATCGGCAAACCGGTTGCCCAACCGGAATTCCGGTTCTGGGAATTACTGGACCCTCATCCGGAATTCCGGTTGCACAACCGGAATTCCGGTTCCTCGCAGGAATTTTTCAAAAATTCCTAACTCAACCAAATCAAACCCAATTCATGCCAAACCTTCCAGACCTGTTCTAAATACCCCAAAGAACATTTTCAAAGCATTAAACTAACCCAGAAATCAAAGATACAAAAATTGCCATTAAAGCTCAAGCTTTGAGTTCTAAACTCAAACTTGAGCAATTCCCTCTAACATGCATTCAAACCTAGTTATTTCTACTTAAATATGCATTATTAAGCTTCTGAAAACAACTAAAAATATCATCAACATCACAGCAACAAAATCTAACAAATTCTCTTTGAAAACCATATTTTGAGCTAAAAATTCCAAACTTGAGCAAAGCAATTAACATTCATTACTAACAACCTAAATAACCACAAATTAACATGCTTAAATCTCAGAAACAACAACAAGATTTCAGCAGCAACAATAACAAAGATTCAAGCATGCATCAACTATTTACATCATAAATTTCAAGAAAAACAAGGTAAGAAACTAAAACAAAGAAATACCTCAATGAAAATCACTTTGATCTTGCTAAACCACTAGAATCAACCAAGCAAAACCTAGCCCTTTGCACAGCCACAACCAGCCGAAAAGAGAGAGAGGGAAAAGAAAGAGAAAGCTTTTCCAATTTTTTCTAATTTTTAACTTAGTAATTTTTTTGATAAAATGACATCAACTCACATTACATAAACTTCATTTCAGCCAAATAAACACATAAAATAAACATCTATTTCATTTAATAAACTCACATAAGACAAAACACTAATGGGGCAAAAAGACCATTTTGCCCCTCCACCATAAAACCACAAAAATCATACTAAAGGGGTATTTTTGGGAAATTATAAATTCCCGGCCATTCCCGACATTCCCAATGTCTAAAACCCGTCCCAAACTACTAACATACTAAATTGTGATTTCTACTGAGCCAAACGCCGAGTTCCAAAATACCGGGCACCGGAAATGCAAAATATGAAAACTACTGAATAACATAACCATGCATTTCTGAATTCCATAAATAATAGTATAATAAATTATTTAAATAGCTATAAATAATTTCCATAATTAATCATAATTAACTGATAATTTCTAAATAAAACTAAGCGGGCTTTACAGAGAATCTCTCTAAAACTTTGTCAATGTAAGTTGTTTGAGAGAGAGCAAGAGATCTGTTCTTCCAGTTTTGTAATAATTTGAATACCAGGAACATAGGCTGCCTCACCCAAATCTTTCATATCGAATTGAGTGTTAAGCCATTCCTTGATGTTAGTCATTTTCTTGATATTGTTTCCAATAATCAAAATGTCGTCAACATAATGGACCATGAATACTACTACTTGGTCTTCCTTTAGTTGGTAAACACAAGGTTCATCTTCATTCTGAAGAAAGCCGTAGGTCTTGATGATTTCATCAAACCTTTTGTTCCATGAACGAGAAGCTTGCTTAAGTCCATAAATAGACTTATTTAATTTGCAAACTTTCTTTTCCTGCCCTGGAAGAACATAGCCTTCTGGTTGCTCCATATAGATGGTTTCTTCAAGTACCCCATTAAGGAAGGCAGTCTTGACAACCATTTGCCGGATTTCATAATTAAAAGCGTAGCTATGGAGAGAAGAATTCAGATGGATTTAAGCATGGCGACAGGACTAAAAGTTTCCTCATAGTCCACACCTTCTCTTTGGGTATAACCCTTGGCTACCAGTCTAGCTTTAAAAGTTTCGACTTTGCCTCCAGCGCCTCTTTTCTTCTTGTAAACCCACTTACATCCAATTAGGCGATAGTCATCGGGTGCGTCTACATATTCCCAGACTTTGTTCTTTTTCATGGAATCCATCTCTGAATCCATGCCGGCTGACCATCGTTTCCGTTGCAGACTTGCCATTGCCTGTTGATAGGTTAATGGGTTGTCATCAATACCATCACCAACGACCATATTGATTTCACCATCCAAGCCATAACGAGCTGGTTTTGTGAAAACCCTCCCACTACGACGAGGAGCGGTGATCTTCTGAACATGAACTTTGGTAGTAGTTTTCTCAGTTGGTTCGACTGAGGGAGTGGGATTTGTTGGAAGTTATTTTACCAGGATCTCAGATCTACTCACAAGTATGCTGATTTAACAACCTAAATATGAACTTCTAAAACGATAGGAAATTAAACACATAAGAGTATCAGAAATCTTACAGTGATTGCAGCGGAATATATGTCTTCTCCCACTCAGATCTCTAACCCTTGATTCCTTTCTGTAGCAGAGTATAATCAAGATCTGAGCCCGATAGTCCTTCTTTGTTGTTTCTGCATTCTACACAGCCTTCCTCACTATGATTGAGGTATTACTTGATGTGTGTGGGCACTACTCTAGCACTTATACATTTTGAAACAGTGAAGGAAGAGAGAGAGAGAGGGTGGCGGCTCAGAGAGAATTTCTGAGAGAAAATTCTTTCAGAATAATGTTGTGAAAAGGTTGTACAGTTGTGTGCAACTCTGAAGCCTTTGCCTTCTATTTATAGAAGACCACCAAGGGCTATGATTGACATTTGGAATTGAAAAAATCAAAGAGAACAGGAAGCTAAGTGGCCGGCCTAGGCATTGTGGAAACAAGGCTTGCCACTTTTCCAACTTTCCTTTTCCTACACTGATAGTTTCCTGTTTTGTGAAAAACTGCCAATTCCATTGTTCAACCACATAAATGACAAATCTAATTATTTAATAATAAAAATTAATTATCAAATAATATATTATCATTTATTTTATTAATAATGAAACTAATTAAAGTTTCCTAATTAATAAATATGCCCTTCAAAATCTCTATTTACTGTTTTGCCCTTAATAAGTGATAAATTCTCAAATAGACAAGTCTATCTTGAGAATTTTTAATTGATTAATTAAAATCAATTAAATGATTCTTACAAGTAATATCATCTCAGCTAGTGAGGGGACCATGGGTCTATATATCCGAGCTTCCAATAAGCAGATCTAGAATTTACCACTTAAATTCATTGACTTATTAATTGTTCGTTGAATCCACACATAGAACTCAGAATTGCACTCTCAGTATATAGAATGCTCTATATGTTCCACCATATAGACACATTATTAGTTATCCATTGTTATAATCCTAATGTGATCAATGATCCTCTATATGGATGATTTACACTGTAAAGGGACTAAATTACCGTAACACCCTACAATGTATTTTATCCTTAAAACACATAACCCTGTATAAATGATATTTCAACTAAGTGAAATGAGTACTCAATCATTTATCTCGTTTGGTTAAGCTCGAAGGAAATCACCCTTTGCTTACTATTCGCCAGATAGAAGCTATAAATTCCATATTTATGTTAGCGCTCCCACTCAATCGCACTACCGTGTTCCCAAAATGTATGTATTCCCCAGACTAAAGATTAGCCTTAACTAACAAATCAAAGAACACGAATAATACTCTTGAAATTAAGCCTAACCATATCAGGATTTCGATCATGTGATCTAGGATCAACTTATGATATTGAATTGAATAGATGTTTACGGTAAGTTTCAAAATCTAATTCAAAGTTCAATATCGGTCCATTCCAATGCATACTCCATGCATCCAACCTGAGCTTTACTTTAACCTATGTTCTGGAAAGAACATAACATTTCTCCAAATGTAAGTAAACTCTGTTGTAGATTGTCATATCAGTTAAACCCAATGTTCTGATAAATCTAGGAATACTTTATTCACATAGTCATGTTTATTTTCCACTGTGTTGACAACACTATAAACATGATCAAGTATGTGAAAAGGGTTTGGATGAATTTATAAATCAAATAGACAAGCAATTGATTAAGTGAACCAAAACATACACAAGTGAATGAAAAATTACTTCTGTTACTTTATTGATATTGAATAATCTGGATTACATTGAAATATAGTTTTATTTAGGGCATAAAACCAAACAAACTCCCACTTGCACTAATATAAAACAAATCAGTACATTTCAATTAATCCTAAATTCTGACGGTGCTTTTCGAATGAAGTTACTGCCAAGACTTTGGTGAATGGATCAGCCAAGTTATCCTGCGTATCCACTTTCTCCACCAGTACATCCCCTCTTGCCACATATTCTCTGATAATATGATACTTTCTTTCTATATGCTTACTTCGCTTGTGGCTCCGAGGTTCCTTACTGTTGGCTATAGCTCCAGTGTTATCACAAAGCAGGACTAGAGGCTTTTCCATTCCAGGAACTACACCAAGACTGGTGAAGAACTTCCTAAGCCAGACAACCTCTTTAGCTGCTTCAGCCGCAGCTATGTATTCTGCCTCCATGGTAGAATCCGAAATCGCAGTTTGTTTAGCACTTCTCCAAACCACTGCTCCACCCCCAAGAGTAAACACCATCCCAGATGTAGATTGCTTGTCTTCAAGACATCCCTGGAAATCTGAGTCTGTATAGCCTAAGGGATTTAAAGAACCACCCTTGTAGACTAATACATAATCTCTTGTACTCTTTAAGTATTTCAAAATATACTTAACAGCATTCCAATGTACCCGTCCTGGATTTGACTGATACCTGCTCACGATTCCAACTGCATAGCAGATGTCAGGTCTAGTGCATAGCATAGCATACATTAGACTTCCAACTGCAGAAGCATAAGGAATTTTTGCCATGTCTTCTATCTCTTGAGGATCAGTAGGACACTGTTCCTTAGATAGACGGATACCATGTCTAGAGGGCATGTTTGCCCCTTTGGTATTGGTCATGGAAAATCTCTCTAGAACTTTGTCAATGTAAGCTGTTTGAGAGAGAGCAAGGGATCTGTTCTTTCGGTTTCTGACAATCTGAATACCAAGAACATAGGCTGCCTCACCCAAATCTTTCATGTCGAATTGAGTGTCAAGCCATTCCTTGATGTGAATCATTTTCTTGACATTGTTTCCAATGATCAAAATGTCATCAACATAGAGGACCTGGAATACTACTACTTGGTTTTCCTTGTGTTGGTAAACACAAGGTTCATCTTCATTCTGATGAAAGCAGTAGGTTTTGATGATCTCATCAAACCTTTTATTCCATGAGCGAGAAGCTTGCTTAAGCCCATATATGGACCTATTTAATTTGCAAACTTTATTCTCCTGCCCAGGAAGAACATAACCTTCTGGTTGCTCCATATAAATGGTTTCTTCAAGAAGCCCATTGAGAAAGGCTTTCTTGACATCCATTTGCCAAATTTCATAATCTAAAGCGGCAGCTATAGAGAGAAGAATTCGGATGGATTTGAGCATGGCAACAGGACTAAAAGTTTCCTCATAGTCCACACCTTCTCTTTGGGTATAACCCTTGGCGACCAGTCTAGCTTTGAAAGTTTTGACTTCGCCTCCAGCACCTCTTTTCTACTTGTAGACCCATTTACATCCAATTGGACGAAAATCATCAGGTGGTTCTACATATTCCCAGACTTTGTTCTTTTTCATGGAGTCCATTTCTGAATCCATACCCGCTGACCATCGCTTCCGTTGCGGACTTGCCATTGCCTGCTTATAGGTCAATGGGTCGTCATCAATAACGTCACCAACAACCATATTGATTTCACCATCCAAGCTATAACGAGATGGTTTTGTAGAAACCCTCCCACTACGACGAGGAGCGGTGACCTTCTGAACAGGAGCTTTAGTAGTAGTTTTCTCAGTTGCTACAACTGAGGGAGTGGGATGTTCCTCTTCAAGAAAAGTAGCATTTGTAGAAACAAACACTTTGTTATCCTTGTGACTATAAAACAGTCCACCCCTAGTCTCTTTAGAATTCCCGACAAACATGCAAACTTCAGTTCGCAATTCCAGTTGGCATTCTTTCTTTCTCAAGACATGAGCAGGGAAGCCCCAAATTCTATAATGGCGTAAACTAGGTGTACGACCATTCCATAGTTTGACGGGTGTCTTAGGGACTGCTTTTGATGGAACAACATTTAAAATGTCGTTTGCCATCTGTATAGTATATCCCCGGAAGGACGTAGACTAGAATTCCCGACCAACATGCAAACTTGAGTTTGCGATTCCAGTTTGCCTTCTTTCTTTCTCAAGACATGAGAAGGGCACCCCCAAATTCTATAATGGCGTAAACTAGGTGTACGACCATTCCATAGTTTAACGGGTGTCTTAGGGACTGCTTTAGATGGAACTGTTGGGTTTTATGCCCTAAATAAAACTCATTTCAATATAATCAGATTTACTTATTAATATAGATCAGAAATAACATTTAATGTTGCATGGTTCACATGATTTATTTCATGATTATATGTATACAATGTATAAATTCATCTGAAACCCTTTTCACATACTTGATCCTGTTTATTGTGCTATCAACACATTGGAAAGTAAACATGACTATGTGAATAAAGATTCCTAGATTTATCAGACATAGGGTTTTACTGATATGATAATTTACAACAGAGTTTACTTGCATTTGGAGAAATGCTATGTCCTTTCTAGAGCATTGGTTAAAGTAAAGCTCAGGTTGGATGCATGGAGTATGCATCGGAAGGGACCGATATCGAACTTTGACTTAGATTTATTAAACTTACCGTAATATCTATTCAAGTCAATATCGCCTAGTTGATCCTAGATCAAATGATCTTAGTCCTGTTATGATTAGGCTCAATCTCGAGAGGCTATTCGTGTTCTTTGATTTGTTAGTTAAGCCTACTTTTAGGTCAGGGTGATACGTACATTTTGGGAACACGGTAGTGCAATTGAATGGGAGCGCTAACATAAACATGAAATCTATAGCTTCTATCTGGCGAATAGTAAGTAAAGGATGATCTCCTTCGAGCTTGACCAAACGAAAATAAATGGTGGAGATCTCATTTCACATAAGCTGAAATATCATTTATACGGGGTTAAGTGTTTTAAGGATTAAATACATTGTAGGGTGTAACGGTAATCTAATCCCTTTACAGTGTAGATCATTCATATAGAGGATCATTGATCAAATTAGGATTATAACAATGGATAACTAATGATGTGTCTATATGGTGGAACATATAGAGCATTCTATATACTGAGAGTGCAATTCTAAGTTCTATGCGTGGATTCAACAAAGAATTAATAAGTTAGTGAATTTTAGTGATAAATTCTTGATCTACTTATTGGAAGCTCGGTTATATAGACCCATGGTCCCCGCACTAGTTGAGATAATATTGCTTGTCAGACTCATATAATTGGTTTTTATTAATCAATTATAATTCTCAAATTAGACTATGTCTATTTGTGGATTTTTTACTAAGTAAGGGCGAAATTGTAAAGAAAGAGTTTTAGGGGCATATTTATTAATTATGATACTTTGTATGGTTCAATTAATAAATATGATAAATGACAATATTATTTAATAATTATTTATAGTTATTAAATAGTTAGAATTGGCATTTAAATGGTTGAATTTTAAAATTGGCGTTTTTGAGAAAATTAGATGCAGAAAAGATAAAACTGCAAAATTGCAAAACGTGAGGCCCAAATCCACTAAGCATGGCCAGCCACTTTTGTAGGGAATTTAAACTGATATTTTCATTATTTTAATGCCAAATAATTCAAACCTAACCCTAGTGGAATGCTATAAATAGATAGTGAAGGCTTCAGGAAAATTACACTTAAATTTTCTACTTTTCCTTCAGAGAAAAACCTGAGCCATCTCTCTCCCTATCTAGCCGACCACTCCCTCTCTCTTTTTTCCCTCTTAAATTTCGAAATTCTTAGTGTAAGAGTAGTGCCCACACACAGCAAGTGATACCTCAATCATAGTGAGGAAGATCGTGAAGAAAGACTTTCAGTAAGAAGTAGTTTCAGCACTAAAGAATCAGAGAAAGAGATCCAAGTTCAGATATTGATAATGCTCTGCTACAGAAAGGAATCAAGGGCTAGATATTTGAATGGAAGGAGTCATATTATTCCGCTGCATCCAATGTAAGGTTTACTAAACTTTATATGTGTTTATTTCATCGTTTTAGAAAGTTCATATTTAGGGTGTTAATCAACATACTTGTGAGTAGATCTAAGATCCTGGTAAAATAATTTCCAACAATTGGCCTCAGAGCCATGGTAATTGATTTGCTTGCAAGAAATTTGGACTTTAAAACGATTGTTTGATGTTTTGGATGGTATCATGTTGTATTGAGTCATATTTGATGATTCATTGATGTTTGTGAATTTTCGTGAAAAATAATTGAATATGTGTTTCTGGAATTATTTTTATTGGCTAGTATGGAAAAAATAAAGCAAGTTACTTTTTTACAGAACTCAATTTCGATTTAATTTGAATTAGTTATGATTTTTTGAAGCTTCGAAAAAATCGGGGTTGAGTTGAATCCCCCCTGCGCGCGCGGAGAGGCTGCTAGCAGCCCCCTGCTCCTAGGTTTCACGCCCAAGCCAGCCCATGCGCGCCCATGGACAGTATGCCAAGCATACTGTCCGTACAGCTCGCAATTTTTTCGTTTTTCTTCGTTTTTTCATGCTTTTTCATGGAATTAACTTCCAATTTTTTGCGTAGTTATGTATTTATACATTTACTATTCCTAATTCAATTCTAATTATCATAATTAAATTTATTAATATTTTTTAAATTTAATTCATGATATTAGTGTAATTTGAATTTAAAAATACTTAGTATCTATCTTTTTTGCTTAATTATCTATCTTATTTTTTAAATTTGATTATATCTTATTTTATTTTTAAATTTAAGGTCACATTTTAAAATTTTAAATTAAATCTTTTTTTTAATAATTTGACCTTATTTAAATTTAAAATAAGATAACTATAATCATGTAATTTTAAATAGATGTAAGATATTTTGCTAACTTTTAAATTTTGTTATTTTATTTATTTAAATTACATTTAAAATCTTAAAAAGATATTTATTTATCTTTTTTAATTTTTTATTTAATTTTTATTTATAAAATAACATTTAATTTTAAAAGGTAGTTAGGAAATTTTGAAATGATATTTAGGTTGGTTGAAACCTAATTTTTCAAAATTGTAGGTTTTTAAATATTTTATATATTTTAATTTCGAATTTTTTTTTTAAATTTTTAAATTTTCGAAAAATATAATTAATTAAATAAAATAAAAAAATATTTTCGAA
Source organism: Cannabis sativa (assembly GCF_029168945.1). Lineage (NCBI taxonomy): Eukaryota > Viridiplantae > Streptophyta > Magnoliopsida > Rosales > Cannabaceae > Cannabis > Cannabis sativa. Next base: position 37,523,646 of record NC_083606.1, on the reverse strand, counting down.
AATTGAAAAAAAAATTAAAAAAAAAATTTCGAAATAAATAAATCCTACATCCAACTATCTAGCTAACCTTGTTGCATGAGTATGTGTTTTAGCTTGTTTGTAAGTTTTCAAAACCTATTATTGCTTGATTGCAAATAGCCATGGTTAACTTTTTGCCAGATCTAATGATCTGATGGCTCCCTTGGTCAAGTCAATAATTTGTAACAGGTATATTTACAATCTTCTTTCATCTGTGTATAACCTAGCAACATGATAGGACCCATCCAAAGTGTGCCTGCGTGAGCCTATGTGTTTAATTTCATTATAGATGCATATAGGTTGTTGTTGCTAAATAAAATGTCATAGTTCTTGATAGATTTTATTTAGGCCCGTTTAGTTTTTGGGCCTATTCAATTTATAACAGTTGTTCATTTTAAGGTTAAATTCCTCTCTTTTGGGCCTTGTGTGAGAGTTGGGAGCCATAGAAGTGGGTACGACATACTGAACCCAGCAGCCCCTCACATGTACTACCCCAATTGTGAAGGCCCATTTGCCTGATTTGAATAACTGTACTAGGTTAATTAAACTAGTTTAACCTAATAGAATTGATTAGCAACATAATTAATTTCATTTATTGTGAAATTAATTTAAGAAAACCATAGTTTAAAGAATTTTATATTCTAAGCTAAACTATATGTATTTTCTTGTATTTAATTAAATATAGAATTATAACCATCTAGATTTTTTCTGAAGCTTAATTTAAATTTTTCATCAAATATTCCTATTTAAGTTGATATTTAGTTATCTACAACTAACCAACTTAAATCTGAATATCTTTTGGATTTAAAATTTCAAAATTAAGTTGAGAAATTTTAGGCATTGGTTATTAAGATTTTTTAGATATATTTTTTTTTAAGTTAATATCTTTTCGAATATTAACTTAAAATGGAATCTTTTAGATATTTTTTAAGTTAATATCTTTTCCAATATTAACTTAAAATGGAATATTTTCAAATTAAGTCGTTACAACTTAATTTTTGATATTTAATTAAATTTAAATTTGAAAATATTTAAGTTCTAGATTTTTTCTAATACAACTTAAATTAGATATATTTTCAAATTTTGTGGAAAAGATACTTAGTCAAATAATTTCTAGATAGTTATTTCTAGACTACTTATTATTTCTAATATTAAATAGGAAAATATTATACATTGTGAAATTAATTATTTAAATAATTAATTTTGGTACAATTTATTTTAAGTATATTTTTCCTAGTATTAAACTAGAGATTAATAATTAAGCCTTCTCTACACTTAATTATTTATTTCTTGAATTTAATACATTTAATTAATTTCAAAAATTAAATATCTAAGTTGATTTTCATCATGATACTTAAATATTTCTTTTTCATGACACTTAATTAAATAGAAAATTAGTTTTAGTTGAAATTTATTTTTTTTTCAACTAAATTTAAATAATTTTCAAAATATATTTTTTCTTTATTTTATTAATCAAATTTTGAAATGACATTTCTTAAATGCTGGAATTTCGAATTTTATTTGAAAAATAGATTAAAGTTGTAAATTATTTATATTAATTTTGGACCAACTTAAATCAATAATTTTTTCATTAATTGATTAATTTAAAATAAATGAATTAAAATATATTATTAGAAATTGAATTAATTAGTCAAAGGAAAATCTAGATAGGTGATATTTTTGCTTGAAGTATTTTTCTAGTGTATTTAATTAAATAGAAAATTAATATTTAAGTTGATTTTCACCATCATACTTAAATATTTGAAATTTTTCTTATATATTTAATTAAATAGAAAAATTATATTTTTTGTTGTAAATTAATTTTATTAATTAATTTTGGGCCAACATTAAATTATATTAATTTTTCCAGGATTTATTTTCTATTTTAACATGCATTTTTGAAAATTGTATTCTTAAATACTTTAATTTTTCGAAATGCAATATATATTTATAGAAAATTAAATTTGAGTTGTAAATTAATTTAAATTAATTTTGTAACAACTTAAATTGAATATTTTTCTAAATATTTATTGAAAATTATTACTAAGATGGAAATAATTCATATTATTTTCATATCCATCTAAGTAAAATTTATAAATATTAAATTAAAATTTATATTTAGAATTTTTCATTCTAAATTGGAAATTTTAATTAAATTAATATATATTTAAAATAAATAGATTAAATAAAGAGAAACAAAGAAATTACAACTCTCTTTAAATAATGAGCTTTATTATTAAGATATTCGATCTCCATTGTTTGTTTTACATCGCGTTTGTTTTAGTGAGTAATCCTCCCTAATGGAGAGACGTTCATTAGCAATTTCGCACCGTTTAATCTCGAAAGATAAGTAGTTTGTAAGTGTTTTATATGGTATGGATCACCCTAATGGTGGCGACCATATTTGACTTGCAAATTCCGAAACAATGGTGGAAGCTCATAAGATAGAATTGCCTTGACTCTCGCCTAAACGGGACAACGCCGAATTCCAATCTTGATCGAATAAAAGGTCGCTAGAATGTTTAACATTTTAGATGAGCTGACAACTCTATTCAATGGATGGTAGCTTTGACTCTCGCCTAAACGGGACACTGATATAAGTTTGTTGAAAACCTTGGAAATTATTTAGGATTGTATGTTTTAGTATTTTCACTTGTCATTCCTACTTGCTATATGTTTAATAATTTCTGAATTGTGTATGAATTTATATTGAACCATGTTATTTTCTGTTATTAAGTTGTAGTTTAATTTCGAATCTTCATTGTTGGTCTAACTTGGCTTGTTTATCTAATGAGATAAATCCCTAGTGGATATTCACCATTAGACATACATAGTAGTGTTAGATCTCGAAAGATAAATATTGTATATGCGACATCTAGTTGTTCATCAATTGATGACACCTTAGACTAGTATTTTTACGATATGAAACAAGAAGATTGTATAAATAAGATTACTTTGACTTTCGCTAATCGAAGCGTCGTTGGACTCTTATTTAATAAACGAAATTATCCTAATTCCCCCACTACTACAGAAAGGAGTATTCGCGACGGTTCTAAAAACGCCTTTTTTCGGGAACTGTTGCTAATAAATTTAAATGACTATTTTAAACCGTCGAGAAAAATTGAGTATTCCCGACGGTTTAGAACAGTTGTTATGCAAATCGGCGACAATTTTAAGTAAAAACGCGATATTTTAGTCGGGATTATACCCGACGGTTTAAAACCGTCGCGTATACTATAGCCAACGGTTTAGAACCGTCGGCTATAGTATACCCGACGGTTTTAAACTGTCGGGTATAACCCCAACTGAATGTAATATCGTTTCACTTCCTTTCTCTTATTTCATGCCCTAGCTATCTCTCTCTCAAACCCAGCGGCTAGCGGCACACCTAAACCCCGAAAAGCCACCCACTCAATCTCAATCTCTATTGTCTCTCTCGAAACCCCTTGAGTTGATCCTTGATCTCTCCATCTATCTTTCTCTCTCTATCCTCAATATTTTCTTTCTCACATCATATATCTCCTCCATACTGGTAAGTGCATATATACATATCTATATTGTCTACATAAAGATGAAGTGTATTTTTGATTTTCGTCCATCTATTTTGTGGTGTTGTATAACATTTTTATTCTGTCTTTTTATACACTTTTATTTATTTTAATTTTAAAACTTCCTACCAGGTGTTCTTTTCACCTATTTCTTCCTCACAGCTGTCTTCGCCATGTTTAATTTCAAGAGTTCAAGCTCAAAGAAAATGGATTTCTACTACAGGTGGTGGCGATAGATAATCGGGCGCTAATTTTGGATTATTTATATAAAGATGAAGGTTCCTTCTCTTTCTTTGTTCATCTATTTGTGTTCATTTCTGATTTTTTTGTGTTTTGGTTTATGGATTTTAAATGAAGAAACCTACTGATTGTTTATTTTCATCTTTCATGGACAATTTGCCAGTTTAGGTAACTTTCATGAAAACCCAATTCATAAAAGAGTTAGTTTATGAAACAGATTTCCAAATTGTTCCATGGTACTCCCTCTATAGTTGAACAAAAATTGCTCTTTACACCAATTACTTCCACAACCCAAGAGCCCATTGAAATTATTCTTGCCATTTTTTTTTTGTTGTTCCACCATGTTTAATTGATTGTCTAGTGGCAAAGTACTCTAACATTTATGTATAGATTTTACAACACTAAATCATGCTTTTTCTAAAGAATTAAATGGGTTCACTTGAAGCTTTGAGTAATTGGGTATTATGTTAACCAGAATATGCTCAATAGTGGTAATTTTGATTTAATTTTAGCTATGTAATCTCAGTTATTACATGATTCCAAGAAGAATAATTGAGTGTGGTATTTTTATTTATAATGTTTATTAATTGTTAACATATTCTGGTTAACAACACTAAATCGTCTGAATTCGAAGAATGCAACTTTAACTTTAGTTATTTGTTTACAGTAAGAAAATAATCTTATAGTGGTTGGTTTTGTATTTAATTTATATTCACATCAGTTTGAACTTTGAGCTATCATCCTATACTTTGTAATTGAGTTATGTTCAGAATCATGATGAATTATCATTTGAGTTTTTCTATTCCATTACCTTAACTAGCTAATATCCTGGCTATGTTTAAATGGCATCATCATATGATTTATTGGTTGACTTAAAAATATTAAATTGCTTATGGGTATGGCTAATGATCTAGGTTTCAGCTAGGCCAAGTAGTATTTTATTTTTCAATAATAATTCTCATGAATTAGTTTTAATTTGGAAATTGTAAAATGATTGATGGGAGTAGAGTCTTCAGAGAAATTCTAACTGTTTTAAAGCATATTCTGACTTCCTAATGCTATACAAAGGATGTGTTTGGATCATAAATTAAAAGGAAATTATTCTAGCTTAACTTTCAAGTGTAGAGACATTTCTTCATTTATTTGTTTTGTTGAAACATGATGCCTGGATTTAATTAATTGTCATTTACAAGCCCCTTCCCAAACATAATTCTGTTTTGTTGCAGAGTGCTCCACTGCCAATCTTGGAGAGTCACGAGCTCTTATCTCTAACTCTTGACTCTTGAGCTCCAATGCTTAGATTTAATTACTTGTCATTTAATTAATGTTTATGTCCTATATATATGTATAGATCAAATTGTAGTGAATGATTCTCTTTTTTGTTATTGGAATTTGAATGATAGTGGCACAACATATTATATTGTTTATAATTGGCTCAAATTTTATCTTCTATAATTATATAGGTATGTCTTATTGTTGATAGTTTGGGTTTAATTTTTTTTTGTAGGAAAAATCAATAAGTTTGAAGAAATAAGTTATTCCAAACAACTTATTATCGAAGCAAGAATTTGTCGAGATGCCATTTTATACTCATTACTTTTAGTTTTGCTATTTTCTTAGTGTTTTGGTGTATAGCTATTAAAGAGACTCTTAAATTATTTGTTGTATGTAATAAAAAAAAATTGTTTACATTATTTGTTGTTATGTTTTTAAAAATATAAGCTATGTATAAATACATTATATATTATAAATTTTTATTTATTCATTTATAATTATAGTTATTTTATTAATAAATTTTTATTTATACTAAATTCGGTTGATGATTATGATTATGATATAAATGAATATATAATAAAAATTTAAAATTATCAAAATTTTAAAATAATAATAAAAAAATAGGTTATTATACTATAGGTGACGGTTTTAAACCGTCGCCTATACCCTGTTATAGGCGACGGTTTTAAACCGTCGGTAAATCAACATTAGCGACGATTTTGAACCGTCGCCTATTCTGTCTGTTTTACGACGGTCGTATAGGCGACGGTTATAGAAACCGACGGGAATACTTTAAACGACTGTTTAAAAACGTCGGGAAAACTCATTTTTGTAGTAGTGCCCTTAGCTTATTCATATCGAATTAGCTCAATAACATATCATTGGATGAATGGTCTATAAATCATTTCATGTCATTTTATATTTTCTCTTAAGAAATTAAATGACGCATATGATTATAATTGTAATATCCCAGAAAATAAATAATATTTAAATGGACATATTTTATTAAATATGTAATTACTTGGAAAATGAAGTAGGATTATGATCTTACTTAGGTAAATTGTTGGGAAATTATTTAATGGAATGCGTTATTTTGGGCCCGGTAATTGTGGAATTTTAGCTATGTGGTTAGCAATGTCACGACATTAAATGAAAGAATTATTTTGAGAATATCCCGGATTAAGTTAGAATTTTATTAGAATGTCGGAATGGGGAATTAGTAAAATTACCAAAATGCCCCTAGGGTTTTTTTTTAAAAAAATTATTATGTGAGAGGGGTAGATTAGCAAATCCAATGGAACCTTTTATTTTGAATTTTCTTTCATTTTATTTTAAGCTGCCTATTTTTTTTTAAAAAAAAAAGAAAAGAAAACCCTTATTTAAAGAAGCTTCCTTCCATGACAAGAAAGCATTTTTTTTTCAAAAAAATACAAAGCTCCAAGCTTCTCTTCTTCTTCTCCTTCTGCCGATTCTTGTAGCAGCTGGAACCAGGGAAAACTCATTTCTTTTTCTTCAATTTCTTGAGCTAATCCTAACCCTAGAAGCTAGCTAAGTGGAGGTATGGTTTCTACTCTTCTCTTGGTTGGTTTTTATGAGTTTAGTTTAGGTTTTGGTGAGGGTTTTCATTTAATCCAGAGCTGGGGTATAAACTGAAGTTAGGGTAGGTTCTTAGGGTGATTTGAAACTTGTGTGAATGAAGATTGAGTGAGATTAAGGGCTGTGCAATTAAATAGGTGTTGAAAGAGATGTTTTTATGCAAATTGTCAAGTGAGATGTTGATTTTGAGTTAAATGGTGAATTGTGATTAAATGATGTGTTGAATATGTTGTATTTGGTATATTGAAATGTTCTGGAAGTGCAAATTAGGTCTGAAATGGTTTTGGTTCGAGCTGGAGGAGAAAAACCAGAATTTTTCTCAACTGGCAAAGAACCGGTCGACGGCTGGTTGGTTCTCGTATCGTAACCGGCCGACCGGTTACAGCAGGGAAAAATTCTCGGGTTTTTCTCTGATCCGTGTTTAGCTCGGGGTTGAACCTAGTACCTGCCTTTGAATAATTTTGAGTTATTTGAATTATTATATTGATGGTGAAGGCTAAGTCTAATCGGTTTAGAATTAGGGTTTTAATCCGGAATATTATGTTAAGGTATTTATTATGTTTCAATTGTCGTGACATAGGACCGGGATTGCCTAGCTTGTTTTTCCACCCAGGTCGGCCATATTCTTGACTCCTGAATTAAGGTAAGAAAAGTGGTAAGCACCGTACGTGGTTAAAAATCGATGAATGAATGGAGGTGACCTTAATTATTATTATGATGTTGACTAAAGCTTATTAAGCCTAGGTTATTACCTAGGGTTGGAAACGGTTATTACCGTTATGAGTAATTACTCTTGAAACCGCGGTTAGGTTTCTTACTTATCGTTTGCGTTATCGGGCAACGATAGTGACATATTCAGCTCGTATGTAACGAGTGGTAAAAGTGGTACTTTATTAAGTACCAGGAATGTATGATGTTTAAGGAAATGCTTATTATTATCGAATAGTGAGTAAACATAATGGCATGAGAATAAGTTGATAATCATTTTCTTTCAATTATTGTTTTAATCACTTTCTTGCTGAGTCTCTGTGACTCACTGGTGCTTTATGGTGCAGGTAAAGGAAAAGCTAAAGTCGAGCAACCATGAGTTTATGGTCGTAGCAGCAATGTACATACCAGCCGCAGGCAGCCCAGTTTACAGGATGCTCTATTTTGATTGTATTTTGGAAAAAAGTATAAAGCTTATGATGTAAAATACTTTGAAACCAGTTTGTAAATATTTTGAAAACAGGGGAACCCCATAAATCATGTTATTTATCTTTTGTTAAATAGTTTAAAGGTTGAGTTTTAACTATCAAAAAAAATTAATTACCCACACTGTTAGTATAATTACCTCTTATATAATTATTGGTATTTTAAATAAAGTGCACACACGTGGCGTCCCTGTTGGACAGGGCGTTACAACATGGTATCAGAGCGCCAAGGTTTTTAGATCCTGAAGACTGGTTTGATATGTACATTGGCTGCAAGGACCTGATCGACTCATGGTTTAGTAAGTTTTAAGTTAAAAGATAGCTTGTTAATTTTCTGATTACCTGGTTATTTGAATTATGTCGATATCAGAATGTTGTGGGAAGGATTATAATATATGGAAATACTTATCAGTATTGTTATTACTTGGAATGTGATCGCAGGTGTATAGTTATGCACCCAAGGCGGACTGGTAGGGGTGCCCGCGAGCTAGCTGGGCTCGGGGCTGCCGGTGAAGGTGAGAACCCTTTATCACCACCTAATTGGGAACAGTTATATGCTGCTATGCAAGAAACTATTCGGCAGCAGGGTGAACAAATCAGAGAATTAAGAGAGCAGCGAGCTCAGCCTGCTCTAAATCTTAATCCTGATCCTCCGGCACCTCTAGTAGTGCCACCGGATGCAGGGAATTGTTTGGAACCATTATATTAACGGTTCAGGAAGCAGAACCCGCCAGTGTTTGAGGGTGGTGCTGATCCACTCAAAGCGGAGCAATGGATGAGTATGATAACATCCATTTTTGATTTTATGCGAGTTGAAGATAATGACCGGGTCAGGTGTGCTACCTATATGCTACGAGATGATGCCCGTATTTGGTGGGAGATTGTATCTCAGGGCGATGATCTGAATAATATGACCTGGGAAACTTTTCGGGCCTTATTTTTTGAGAAGTATTATAATGAGTCTATTAAGGCAGCAAAGGCAGAAGAGTTTATACGGTTAACTCAGGGTAGTATGACTGTGACAGAGTATGCTACTAAGTTTGATCGACTGGCAAAGTTTGCCTCAGATGAGGTGGCTACTGAAGCTGCTAGGAAAGCAAAGTTTATACGGGGGCTGGATGAACACATCGCCCGGGATGTGATTGTTGCTTCTAAACAACCGGGGGTTGCCCGAACTTATGCTCAGATAGTTGAGTTGGCTTTAGTTTACGAGGGTGCGAGAGGCTCGGATACGAAAGAAAAATATTGCCGAAGAGATTCATGGAAACAAACGAGCAGTGCCGGTTCGGGTAGGGGTACTGATCTTGGTGACCGCAGGAAAAGACCTAGTGAAACATCAGCAGCAGGCCCAAACAAAAGATTCCAGGGTAACCAAGGTTTCCGTCGTAGTGGGAATGAAAACTGGCGGACTTTTCCTGAATGTCCGAGGTGTAAAAAGCATCACACAGGCGAGTGTCGCCAGGGCCCGTTTCCACTGTGGAATGGTGGGTCACATGAAGAGAAATTGTCCACAATTGCTACGGTTAGAGCAAAAGAAGGATGATACACCCGCTCCTGCCCGAGTGTTTGCCCTGACTCAAGCTGAGGCTGATGCTGGTCCTTCTACTGTGACAGGTCAGCTTTCTGTTGCTGGTACTTTATTGACTGTATTAATTGATTCTGGTGCGACGCATTCTTATATTTCAAGTAGAATAATTGAGCAATTTGAATAAACCTAGTGATGTGCTTTCTAGAGGTTTTGGAACCTTGTTGCCTACTGGGGAGTTGGTTATCTCCAGCAGGTGGGTTCGATCCCTTCCAGTGGTTGTGGAAGGAAGAGAGTTATCGATTGATACGATAGAATTAAATGCGGAGGATTTTGATGTTATTTTGGGGATGGATTGGCTTGCTAAATACAACGCCACCATTGATTGTAAAAGAAAGATGGTAACTTTTCAGCCTGAGGGCGAGGACCCTTTTGTATTTGTGGGTAAGATGCAAGGATCTCGGATTCCCTTAATTTCAGCCCTTAAGGCAAGGGATTTGTTGTGTGAAGGGTGCATTGGTTTCTTAGCAAGTGTTGTGGATATTTCCAGGGAACCACTAGCGGGACCGGAGCATGTCCCAGTGGTTCGAGAATTTCTGGATGTGTTCCTTAAGAGTTACCAGGGTTGCCACCAAAACGTGAAATTGATTTTGAGATTGATTTAATACCGTGAGCCGAGCTCCGTATCGAAAGCTCCCTATAGGATGGCACCTGCAGAGCTGAAAGAGTTAAAAGTTCAATTACAGGGGATGATGGATTTAAAATTTACTAGACCTAGCACTTCACCTTGGGGTGCACCAGTTTTGTTTGTGAAAAAGAAAGATGGAACATTACGAATGTGTATAGATTATCGGGAGTTAAACAAATTAACAGTGAAGAACAAGTACCCTCTGCCAAGAATAGATGATTTATTTGATCAGTTGCAGGGTAAAACTGTCTTTTCTAAAATTGATCTTCGATCTGGTTATCACCAACTAAGGATTCGGGAGGAGGATATTCCCAAGACAGCTTTTCGGACCCGGTATGGTCATTATGAATTCCTAGTAATGTCCTTGGGATTAACAAATGCCCCGGCAGCATTTATGGATTTGATGAACCGAGTGTTCAAAGATTTTCTGGATGATTTTGTTATTGTCTTTATCGATGATATTCTAATTTATTCAGACTCGGAAGAGACTCACGAAAGACATCTTCGAATGGTATTACAACGTCTCAGGGAGCATAAGTTGTATGCCAAATTTAAGAAATGTGAATTTTGGTTACCTCAGGTGAGTTTCTTGGGGCATGTGGTGAGTAAAGATGGTATTTTAGTGGATCCAGTAAAGATTGAAGCAGTGCGTGACTGGCCTCGACCTAAGTCAGCAACTCAAGTTAGAAGTTTCCTGGGGTTAGCAGGGTATTACCGAAGATTTGTTGAGGGCTTTGCAAAGATTTCTACGCCTTTAACTGAGTTGACCCGAAAGAATTGTAAGTTTGTTTGGACTGACAAGTGTGAAGGTAGTTTCCAGGAATTGAAGCAAAGGTTGATTACCGCTCCTGTGCTAACCATACCAAAAGGTGACGAAAAGTTCGTGATTTATTGTGATGCGTCCAAACAAGGGTTAGGTTGTGTTCTTATGCAGTCAGGGAAAGTGATTGCTTATGCATCCAGGCAATTGAAGGAGTATGAACAACGATATCCTACCCATGATATTGAATTAGCAGCGGTTGTCTTTGCACTAAAAGTTTGGCGTCACTATCTGTACGGTGAAAAGTGTGAAATTTATACAGATCACAAAAGCCTCAAGTACTTTTTCACTCAGAAGGATTTAAATATGAGGCAACGACGATGGTTAGAACTGGTCAAAGATTATGACTGCGAGATTCTCTACCACCCTGGTAAAGCAAATGTGGTAGCGGATGCTCTAAGTCGGAAAGGACCAGGGCAAGTTTGTGAACTAAAAGAAATTTCAGCCAAGTTGGCTGAGGATATGACGAGAGCGGGAATTGAATTTGTAATTGGAAAACTTGCTAATATTACCATACAATCTAATCTGTTGGAAAGAATTAGAGTAGCCCAACAAAGTGACCTTGAGCTACAGGGACATAAGGAGAAGTTAGAGGCTGGATTGGCAAGAGACTTTTCGTGCTTATCTGATGGGTTGTTGCGATACAAAAACAACCGTGTACCGGTTGATAAAGAAATCAGACAAGAGATTCTTGATGAATCTCATACTACACCGTACTCCTTACACCCGGGAACAACCAAGATGTATCATGATGTGAAAGCTTTATACTGGTGGCCGGGTATGAAGAGGGATATTGTTGAATATGTGTCAAAATGCTTAACCTGTCAACAAATTAAAGCAGAACATCAAAGGCCGGCAGGTTTGCTTGAACCTCTAAAGATTCCTGAATTGAAATGGGAGGACATCACCATGGATTTTGTGGTAGGATTGCCCAGAACAGTAGGGTATTATGATTCTATTTGGGTGATAGTGGATCGATATACGAAGTCTGCTCACTTTCTCCCGGTGAGGACAACGTATACAGTGGATCAATATGCTGATTTGTATATTAAGGAGATAGTTCGACTTCATGGTGCCCCAAAGTCGATAGTTTCAGATCGAGATCCAAAATTTACATCCAAATTCTGGGAAAGTTTACAGCAAGCAATGGGTACTAAGTTGAAATTCAGTACAGCTTTTCATCCTCAAACTGATGGTCAATCTGAAAGAACTATCCAGATACTTGAGGATATGTTGAGGGCATGTATAATGGACTTTGAAGGTTCTTGGAACAAGTACCTACCTCTGATTGAGTTTTCTTATAACAATAGTTATCAGAGTACCATTGGCATGGCTCCGTATGAGATGCTTTATGGAAGGAAATGTCGATCACCTATTCACTGGGATGAGGCTGGTGAACGTAGGTATCTTGGACCTGAAGCTGTCCAAAGAACGAGCGAGGCTATTGAAAAGATTCGAGCTCGTATGCTTGCTTCCCAAAGTAGATAGAAAAGCTACGCAGATCCAAAGCGTAGAAATGTTGAATTCCAAGTTGGGGATTTTGTTTTTCTTCGGGTGTCTCCAATGAAAGGAATTCGAAGGTTCGGGAAGAAAGGAAAGTTGAGTCCCAGATTTATTGGTCCATTTGAAATTCTTGAGAAAGTAGGCCAGGTAGCTTATCGGTTGGCTCTACCTCCTGCTTTATCTGGGGTTCATAACGTGTTTCATGTCTCGATGCTTCGGAAATATGTATCTGATACAACTCATATCTTAAGTTATGAAGACATTGAGCTTCAAACCGACCTGTCATATGAAGAACAACCAGTACAGATCTTAGACAGGAAAGAAAAGGTGTTGCGAAACAAGACTATTTCACTAGTCAAAGTGTTGTGGCGGAACAGCAAAGTTGAAGAAGCGACTTGGGAATTAGAGTCGCAGATGCGGGAGTTGTATCCCGAGCTTTTCAGGTAAATTTCGAGGACGAAATTCCTATAAGTGGGGGATAGTTGTAATATCCCAGAAAATAAATAATATTTAAATGGACATATTTTATTAAATATGTAATTACTTGGAAAATGAAGTAGGATTATGATCTTACTTAGGTAAATTGTTGGGAAATTATTTAATGGAATGCGTTATTTTGGGCCCGGTAATTGTGGAATTTTAGCTATGTGGTTAGCAATGTCACGACATTAAATGAAAGAATTATTTTGAGAATATCCCGGATTAAGTTAGAATTTTATTAGAATGTCGGAATGGGGAATTAGTAAAATTACCAAAATGCCCCTAGGGTTTTTTTTTAAAAAAATTATTATGTGAGAGGGGTAGATTAGCAAATCCAATGGAACCTTTTATTTTGAATTTTCTTTCATTTTATTTTAAGCTACCTATTTTTTTTAAAAAAAAAGAAAAGAAAACCCTTATTTAAAGAAGCTTCCTTCCATGACAAGAAAGCATTTTTTTTTCAAAAAAATACAAAGCTCCAAGCTTCTCTTCTTCTTCTCCTTCTGCCGATTCTTGTAGCAGCTGGAACCAGGGAAAACTCATTTCTTTTTCTTCAATTTCTTGAGCTAATCCTAACCCTAGAAGCTAGCTAAGTGGAGGTATGGTTTCTACTCTTCTCTTGGTTGGTTTTTATGAGTTTAGTTTAGGTTTTGGTGAGGGTTTTCATTTAATCCAGAGCTGGGGTATAAACTGAAGTTAGGGTAGGTTCTTAGGGTGATTTGAAACTTGTGTGAATGAAGATTGAGTGAGATTAAGGGCTGTGCAATTAAATAGGTGTTGAAAGAGATGTTTTTATGCAAATTGTCAAGTGAGATGTTGATTTTGAGTTAAATGGTGAATTGTGATTAAATGATGTGTTGAATATGTTGTATTTGGTATATTGAACTGTTCTGGAAGTGCAAATTAGGTCTGAAATGGTTTTGGTTCGAGCTGGAGGAGAAAAACCAGAATTTTTCTGGTCTGGCAGCAACCGGTCGACCGGTTGGTTCTGCTGTATCAGAACCGGTCGACCGGTTACAGCAGGGGAAAAATTCTCGGGTTTTTCTCTGATCCGTGTTTAGCTCGGGGTTGAACCTAGTACCTGCCTTTGAATAATTTTGAGTTATTTGAATTATTATATTGATGGTGAAGGCTAAGTCTAATCGGTTTAGAATTAGGGTTTTAATCCGGAATATTATGTTAAGGTATTTTATTGTGTTTCAATTGTCGTGACATAGGACCGGGATTGCCTAGCTTGTTTTTCCACCCAGGTCGGCCATATTCTTGACTCCTGAATTAAGGTAAGAAAAGTGGTAAGCACCGTATGTGGAAAAAATTCGATGAATGAATGGAGGTGACCTTAATTATTATTATGATGTTGACTAAAGCTTATTAAGCCTAGGTTATTACCTAGGGTTGGAAACGGTTATTACCGTTATGAGTAATTACTCTTGAAACCGCGGTTAGGTTTCTTACTTATCGTTTGCGTTATCGGGCAACGATAGTGACATATTCAGCTCGTATGTAACGAGTGGTAAAAGTGGTACTTTATTAAGTACCAGGAATGTATGATGTTTAAGGAAATGCTTATTATTATCGAATAGTGAGTAAACATAATGGCATGAGAATAAGTTGATAATCATTTTCTTTCAATTATTGTTTTAATCACTTTCTTGCTGAGTCTCTGTGACTCACTGGTGCTTTATGGTGCAGGTAAAGGAAAAGCTAAAGTCGAGCAACCATGAGTTTATGGTCGTAGCAGCAATGTACATACCAGCCGCAGGCAGCCCAGTTTACAGGATGCTCTATTTTGATTGTATTTTGGAAAAAAGTATAAAGCTTATGATGTAAAATACTTTGAAACGAGTTTGTAAATATTTTGAAAACAGGGGAACCCCATAAATCATGTTATTTATCTTTTGTTAAATAGTTTAAAGGTTGAGTTTTAACTATCAAAAAAAATTAATTACCCACACTTTTAGTATAATTACCTCTTATATAATTATTGGTATTTTAAATAAAGTGCACACACGTGGCGTCCCTGTTGGACAGGGCGTTACAATAATCCCGAAATTCTATTCCCAATTGATATAAATCCTCAATCTTAGAAATCTCCTACTTGTATGGGCAAATCAGACTTAGAGTTAAAATAGTAGTGGTGGTCGAAGATAGAATTACTCAATATATTTGGTATAAATTTAAGTCTTTGACTTTAATTTTAGATTCCAAATAGAAATTTTCTTATATTTCTAATTCCAGAATACAATACAGTTACACTTTCTCAAGTGTTTAATATCCATCTTCTATTAATGGATTAAAACTATATGGAATATGAGTTAGGTATTCTGTGACCAGGATCCACTTGCAGTATTCTAAGAACTCTTTGATGTAACTAAACCTAAGTCATCAAAAGACACTACCACATTTTTTTAATCTATGGCATTTGTATCTTGTTCATAGTGGATTTGACAAGATCAATCTCTGCAAAGAGTTAATATGCCTATATCCACTGAAAGTAGTTCATCTCATTCGCAGATGGATGTACATTCAGGGGTGGATATGAGTTTTTCGTTGTATTCTTAAAACGATAACTCTAGATTATACCTTTTAGCAAGAAATTTGAAATGTTTGAAAAATTTTATTAATTTCTAGCAATGGTTAAAACCATTCAGGTAAGTGGTTAAAGATCTTGCGAACTGATAGGGGTGTAGAAATAGTTAGTAGATATGCAGTTCAAAGATCATTAAATTGATTTTTGAATTATATCCAAACTTACCTCCCCAGAAATTTTGATTTGCATATTGATGATTAGTTACTGGTCGTTGCCTAAATCCTTCTATGGTAATACAATTTCAGAATGATGTAATGGTTGTATACTTAATGTAAATCATTACTAGATTCATGGATGACCTAATCGAATTCTTAAGAAAAGCTAGAACTATTAACCATGGTTTGTTAGCTATTCTAAGTGATTAGGGGTGGACCATCCCATAGTCAATAGATAAGAAAGTGTTTGTTCAAACAAATACTACTTTTCTAAGAAAATTACTAAGTCTGAAAATAAAGTAGCAAATAAAGGAGATATTTTTCTTGATTCCAAAAGTGTTCTATCATCTTATATGACATATGATGATCCCACTGCCTCTATTGTCTTGTCACAACCAAAGAGGTTAATACCATCTGGTTTTTTTAGGCATAATTCACGGTACCTTGTCGTAGTGGGAGAGTTTGAGGAAATCACCTTCTTATGACTTGGGAGACACTAGTGATTTAAAATCCATTATGAGTTTAAACAAGTAATGGATCGTCAAGATAAGAAACTAAAAAGAAAAACCAATAGAACTATGGTTTAATCCATTCACATATAATAACCTAAAGTTTTCTATTACAAGGACATAAAAGGAAATTTTTGTTTATTAGCCTATTCTATGGACTTAACAAACTTCCTGTTCCTAGTATTATAGGTTTGAGTTTATCTAAACCTATGGCTTGTGGTATACCTGGTAATTACTTACTCTAATGCAAGCAACTTACTTTAGTAAGATGTTGAAGCATTTTCTTTCTAATGGCAATCTATAGAAGCTTCACAACTTCTTAGGCATAGATTTTATTTATCTAAGGAAAAGTCTCAACTATTCCAGAAAAGATAAAGCCATGAAAGAATTTCTTAAATCAACAGTGAGAGGTCTTAGATATGCTTTTGTATGCCTTAGACCAGACACCTGCTGTTGAGTGGGAGTAATGAGTAGGTATCAGATTAATCCAAGAGAAGAACATTGGAAGACAATCAAGTAAATCTTAAGATTAAGAAGAGGAACTAGATGTTAGTCAATAAGGGTGTGTTTAAAACTCTTAGACTACACCACATCAGATTTCGAAATTTTCCTTTGTGCTAGAAAATCTTTCTGATAAGATGGTGGTTACTCTGGGGGTGGAATAGTGATTTTGGAGAAGTGTAAAAACCTATCTGAAGTCTCTAGGTCTACCAGGAAGGGACTGAATGTTAAAGTTGCAGGAAAGGTACTTATTCAGTCTAAGGAAAGTTCTCTTCATTTTTGGCACCATTCCAAATTGCCTAAACTACTAGTGTTATTTTCTTATTAACCAAAAGTAGTTGCCAAAAGTATAGAATCCAGTATCCCAAGAGAGTAGACATATAGAGAGGAATTTCACATTATCAGTGATTTTGTGATTAAGGAAGAGTAATGGTGGAGAAAAGGTTGTGGTTAATTCAACCTTTCAGATCCTATTACACGGAGTTTACTACTACTACACTTGATTTGTATATAAAGGTGTTGAGATTATTTGAAATGCACCTTTTGTTTTATATTAGTGCAAGTGGGAGTTTGTTGGGTTTTATGCCCTAAAGAAACTCATTTCAATATAATCAGATTTACTTATTAATATAGATCAGAAATAACATTTAATGTTGCATGGTTCAGATGATTTATTTCTTGATTATATGTATATAATGTATATATTCATCTGAAACCCTTTTCACATACTTGATCCTGTTTATTGTGCTATCAACACATTGGAAAGTAAACATGACTATGTGAATAAAGATTCCTAGATTTATCAAACATAGGGTTTTACTGATATGATAATCTACAACACAGTTTACTTGCATTTGGAGAAATGGTATGTTCTTTCCAGAGCATTGGTTAAAGTAAAGCTCAAGTTGGATGCATGGAGTATGCATTGGAAGGGACCGATATTGAACTTTGACTTAGATTTATTAAACTTACCGTAATATCTATTGAAGTCAATATCGCCTAGTTGATCCTAGATCAAATGATCTTAATCGTGTTATAATTAGGCTCAATCTCGAGAGGCTATTCGTGTTCTTTAATTTGTTAGTTAAGCCTACTTTTAGGTCAGGGTGATACGTACATTTTGGGAACACGGTAGTGCAATTGAGTGGGAGCGCTAACATAAACATGGAATCTATAGCTTCTATCTGGCGAATAGTAAGTAAAGGATGATCTCCTTCGAGCTTGACCAAACGAAAATAAATGGTGGAGATCTCATTTCACATAAGCTGAAATATCATTTATACGGGGTTAAGTGTTTTAAGGATTAAATACATTGTAGGGTGTAACGGTAATCTAATCCCTTTACAGTGTAGATCATTCATATCGAGGATCATTGATCAAATTAGGAACAATGGATAACTAATGATGTGTCTATGTGGTGGAACATATAGAGCATTCTATATACTGAGAGTGCAATTCTAAGTTCTATGCGTGGATTCAACAAAGAATTAATAAGTTAGTGAATTTTAGTGATAAATTCTTGATCTACTTATTGGAAGCTCGGTTATATAGACCCATGGTCCCCACACTAGTTGAGATAATATTGCTTGTAAGACTTATATAAGTTGTTTTGATTAATCAATTATAATTTTCAAATTAGACTGTGTCTATTTGTGGATTTTTCACTAAGTAAGGGCGAAATTGTAAAGAAAGAGTTTTAGGGGCATATTTATTGATTATGATACTTTGTATGGTTCAATTAATAAATATGATAAATGACAATATTATTTAATAATTATTTATAGTTATTAAATAGTTAGAATTGGCATTTAAATGGTTGAATTTGAAAATTTGCGTTTTTTAGAAAATCAGATGCAGAAAAGATAAAACTGCAAAATTGCAAAAAGTGAGGCCCAAATCCACTAAGCATGGCTGGCCACTTTTGTAGGGAATTTAAACTGATATTTTCATTATTTTAATGCCAAATAATTCAAACCTAACCCTAGTGGAATGCTATAAATAGATAGTGAAGGCTTCAGGAAAATTACACTTAAATTTTCTATTTTTCCTTCAGAGAAAAACCTGAGCCTTCTCTCTCCCTATCTAGCCGACCACTCCCTCTCTCTTTCTTCCCTCTTAAATTTCGAAATTCTTAGTGTAAGAGTAGTGCCCACACACAGCAAGTGATACCTTAATCATAGTGAGGAAGATCGTGAAGAAAGACTTTCAGCAAGAAGGAGTTTCAGCACTAAAGAATCAGAGAAAGAGATCCAGGTTCAGATATTGATAATGCTCTGCTACAGAAAGGAATCAAGGCCAAGAAATCGGAACGGGTGGAGTCATATTATTCCGCTGCATCCAATGTAAGGTTTACTAAACTTTATTTGTGTTTATTTCATCGTCTTAGAAAGTTCATATTTAGGGTGTTAATCAACATACTTGTGAGTAGATCTAAGATCCTGGTAAAATAATTTCCAACAGGAACAACATTTAAAATGTCGTTTGCCATCTGTATAGCATATCCCCGGAAGGACGTAGACTAGAATTGCCGACAAACATGCAAACTTCAGTTCGCGATTCCAATTTGCCTTCTTTCTTTCTCAAGACATGAGCAGGGCACCCCAAAATTCTATAATGGCGTAAACTAGGTGTACGACCATTCCATAGTTTCACGGGTGTCTTAGGGACTGCAGTAGATGGAACAACATTTAAAATGTCGTTTGCCATCTGTATAGCATATACCCGGAAGGACGTAGACAGAGTGGAATAACTCAGCATAGACCTAACAATTTCCAAAAGAGTGCGATTTCTTCTTTCTATAACTCCATTTTGCTGTGGTGTGCCTGGGGCAGTGTATTGGGATTCAATTCCAAGTTCAATTAAATGATCTTTGTGTGGGCACATAGAAAGTAAAGGATAACAAAGTTCACGATCTTTACTTTATTTGTGTGGGCACATCCTTTACTTTCAATTCCAAGTTCACGATCTTCCTCACTATGATTGAGGTACTACTTGCTGTGTATGGGCACTACTCTATCACTAAGTGGTTCAAAATATTTAATGAAGAAGAAGAGAGGAAGGTGGCGGCTAGGTTAGAGTGAAAGGCTGAGGTTTTTCTCTGAAGAAAACAAGATGTGAAAGTCACTTTTTCCTATCTATTTATAGCATGCCACATAGAGTTAGGTTTGAATTATTTGGCATTAAAATAATGAAAATATTAAATGATAAAGCCTACAAAGGTGGCCGGCCATGGCTAGTGGATTTGCGCCTTTTTGCAATTTTGCTGTTTTATCATTTCTGCATCTCATTTTCTCAAAAACGTCAATTTTCAAATTCAACCATTTAAATGTCAATTTCAACTATTTAATAACTATAAATAATTATTAAATAATATTTTCATTTATCATATTTATTAATTAGACCAAACAAAGTATCTTAATTAATAAATATGCCCCTAAAAACTCTTTGTTTACTATTTCGCCCTTGCTTAGTGAAAAATTCACAAATACACATAGTCTAATTTGAGAATTATAATTGATTAATCAAAACAAATTAAATGAGTCTTACAAGTAATATTGTCTCAACTAGTGGGGGGACCATGGGTCTATATATCCGAGCTTCCAATAAGCAGATCAGGAATTTTCCAAATGCAAGTAAACTCTGTTGTAGATTATCATATTAGTAAAAGCCCAGTGTTCTGATAAATCTAGGAATCTTTATTCACATAGTCATGTTTACTTTCCACTGGGTTGACAACACAATAAACAGGATCAAGTATGTGAAAAGGGTTTGGATGAATTTATAAATCAAATAGACACGCAATTGATAAGATGAACCAAAACATATAAATGAATGAAAAATACTTCTGTTTCCTTATTGATATTGAATAAAATGGATTACATTGAAATGGAGTTTTATTTAGGGCATAAAACCCAACAAACTCCCACTTGCACTAATATAAAACTAATCAGTACATATCAATTAATCCTAAATTCTGACGGTGTTTTTCAAATGCAGTTACTGCCAAGACTTTGGTGAATGGATCAACTAAGTTGTCTTCTGTGTCCACTTTCTCAACCAGTACATCCCCTTTTTCCACATATTCTCTGATGATATGATATTTCCTTTCTATGTATTTGCTTCTCTTGTGGCTTCGAGGTTCCTTACTGTTGGCTATTGCTCCATTGTTATCACAAAGTAGGACAAGAGGCTTCTCCATTCCAGGCACGACACCGATACTGGGGAAGTACTTTCTCAGCCAGACAAGCTCTTTAGCAGCTTCTGCTGCAGCTATCTATTCTGCTTCCATCGTAGAGTCTCAAATCGCGGTTTGTTTAGCACTTCTCCAAACCACTGCTCCACCCCCAAGAGTAAACACCATCCCAGATGTAGATTTCCTGTCTTCAAGACATGCCTGGAAATCTTAGTCGGCATAGCCTATGGGATTTAAAGCACCACCCTTGTAGACTAACACAAAATTTCTTGTACTCTTTAAGTATTTCAGAATATACTTAATGGCATTCCAATGTTCCTGACCTGGATTTGACTGATACCTGCTCACGATTCCAACTGCATAGCAGATGTCAGGTCTAGTGCATAACATTGCATACATTAGACTTCCAACTGCAGAAGCATAAGGAATTTTCGCCATGTCCTCTATCTCTTGAGGATCAGTAGGAGACTGTTCCTTAGATAGACGAATACCATATCTAGAAGGTATATTCGCCCCATTGGTGTTGTTCATGGAGAATCTCTCTAAAACTTTGTCAATGTAAGTTGTTTGAGAGAGAGCAAGAGATCTGTTCTTCCGGTTTCTAATAATTTGAATACTAAGAACATAGGCTGCCTCACCCAAATCTTTCATATCGAATTGAGTGTTAAGCCATTCCTTGATGTTAGTCATTTTCTTGATATTGTTTCCAATAATCAAAATGTCGTCAACATAAAGGACCAGGAATACTACTACTTGGTCTTCCTTGAGTTGGTAAACACAAGGTTCATCTTCATTCTGAAGAAAGCCGTAGGTCTTGATGATTTCATCAAACCTTTTGTTCCATGAGGGAGAAGCTTGCTTAAGTCCATAGATAGACTTATTTAATTTGCAAACTTTCTTTTCCTGCCCTGGAAGAACATAGCCTTCTAGTTGCTCCATATAGATGGTTTCTTCAAGTACCCGATTAAGGAAGGCAGTCTTGACATCCATTTGCTAGATTTCATAATCGAAAGCGGCAGCTATGGAGAGAAGAATTCGGATGGATTTGAGCATGGCGACAGGACTAAAAGTTTCCTCAAAGTCCACACCTTCTCTTTGGGTATAACCCTTGGCTACAAGTCTAGCTTTAAAAGTTTCGACTTCGCCTCCAGCGCCTCTTTTCTCTTGTAAACCCACTTACATCCGATTGGACGATAGTCATCGGGTGCGTCTACATATTCCCAGACTTTGTTCTTTTTCATGGAATCCATCTCTGAATCCATGCCGGCTGACCATCGTTTCCATTGCGGACTTGCCATTGCCTTTTTATAGGTTAATGGGTCGTCATCAATACCGTCACCAACGACCATATTGATTTTACCATCCAAGCCATAACGAGCTGGTTTTGTGAAAACCCCCACACTACGACGAGGAGCGGTGATCTTCTGAACAGGAACTTTGGTAGTAGTTTTCTCATTTGGTTCGACTGAGGGAGTGGGATTATTCTCTTCTTGAGTGGAAGAGGACGGAACATTGGAAGGAGTTATATCTGAAATCATTTCCTCTAATACAACTTTACTTTTCGGTTTGTTGTCTTTAAAATAGTTTTCTTCAAGAAAAGTAGCATTTGTAGAAACAAACACTTTGTTATCCTTGTGACTATAAAACAGTCCACCCCTACTCTCTTTAGAATTCCCGACAAACATGCAAACTTCAGTTCGCGATTCTAGTTTGCCTTCTTTCTTTCTCATGACATGAACAGGGCACCCCCAAATTCTATAATGGCGTAAACTAGGTGTACGACCATTCCATAGTTTGACGGGTGTCTTAGGGACTGATTTAGATGGAAGAAGATTTAAAATGTCGTTTGCCATCTGTATAGCATATCCTCGGAAGGACGTAGACAGAGTGGAATAACTCAACATAGACCTCACCATTTCCAAAAGAGTGCGATTTCTTCTTTCTACAACTCCATTTTTCTGTGGAGTGCCTGGGGCAGTGTATTGGGATTCCATTCCAAGTTCAATTAAATGATCTTTGAACTGCATATCCATATATTCTCCACCCCTATTAGTTCGCAAGATCTTTAATGTTTTACGTAATTGGTTTTGAGCCAAAGCATGAAATTCTTGAAACTTTTCAAACGTTTCAGATTTCTTTTGCATTAGGTAAAGAAAACTATATCTAGAGTACTCGTCAATGAAAGTGACGAAATAATCATAACCACCTCGGGCTTTTACATTCAGGGGTCCGCAAACATCTGAATGCAATAACCCTAGCGGTTGTTTGGCACGCTCTCCCTTTGCAGAGAAAGAACGTTTGGTCATTTTTCCTTCTAAGCAGGACTCGCATACTGGCAATTCACCTAAGATGACATTTTTCAATGGACCGTCTTTGGTTAGCCTTTTGAGTCTATTAAAGCCTATATGACCTAAACGTAAATGCCATAGATAAGTTTGATCATCATTATCAATCTCTTTTCTTTTTAGGTTTCTAGGTTTAGCTACATTGAAAAGTTCACTATTTAGTGAGATTTGTATACCCGGTCTTAAAACATAAAGCCCTTGTTCCATGTGCGCAACACATATATGAAATCCATTACGAGAAATTGAACAATAAGAACTCGAAAAATTCAATATATAATATTGTGTTTGTAAACATGAAACACTAATCAAGTTTCTACTAAAGTTTGGAATAAATAAAATATTTTCTAAAATTAAAAATTTTTGTTGAAACCTGATAGGGGCTTTTCCTCTAGCTTTGACCGACACTAACTCGCCATTCCCAACTTTAAGCTTTAACTCTTCTGGAAGCAGATTTTCCCAAGTTTCAAGCAGCTGCCATGAAGAACATACATGGTTAGTAGACCCAGAATCAACAATGCAAGTGGATTTGTCGTTCTCTAAAACATATGATTTAAAGACAAAAGCATTACCTTCGTTGGAATTGTTTAGAAGCCGGGGACATCGTTCTTCTTGATGTCCCTTTTCATTACAATTCGAACTTAAAAGATTATGTCTGATAATTGTACCTGAAGAAGCATCTTTGTTAGAGCCTTCATGCTTAATCCTTTTCCTTTGATTAAGATTTGCAAACCCAGGAGGTCCCATTGCAATTAAATTCCGTTCATGAGCTCGTAATTCTGCTTCGAGCTTGTCCATGTTGGAGGAGTTAAAATTGTTGATCATGTAAGATACAATAAATCCATTATACTCCGGAGGAAGACTATTAAGAATGAATTGTACCCATTGTTCTTTTGATAATTCAATTCCTAGTAGATTTACCTTTTGGAACTTCAGATTCATCATCAACAGGTGCGAGTTTATGCAACTACCAGGATGCATTTTCACACTATAGAGTTCTTTTGCTAAGATATTAAGTAGGAATGGATCAGGGTGAGGGTTATTCATATTGGCATACACACGTCAATAAAATAGAAGTAAGTTTTTGGTTCAAATAAATTCATACACAAGTTCAGAAAATAACAAATATTCACATATGTTATAAAAATACTAAATCTAACATAGTTTATTCTCCAAGGTTTTCAACAAATTGATACAGTGTCCCGTTTAGGCGAGAGTCAAAGCATCATCCATTGAATAGAGTTTTCAATTCATCTAAAATGATAATCATTCTAGAAACCTTTTATTTGATCAAGATTGGCATCCAGCGTTGTCTCGTTTAGGCGAGAGTCAAGGCTATTCTATCTTATGAGCTTCTACCATTGTTTCATATTTTGTAAGTCAAATACAGTCGCCACCATTAGGGTGATCAATACCATATAAAACACTTACAAATATACTTATCTTTCGAGATTAAACAGTGCTAACTTGCTAATGAACGTTTCTCCATTAGGGAGAATTACTCACTAAAACAAAAGCTATGTAAGACCAACATTGGAGATCGAATGTCTCTTGATTAAAGCTCATTATTTTAAAATATGTATTTTATTTAATCATTTATTCCATATTTTAATAATGAAAAATTACAAATTAAAGTTGGTTTTAGAAAATAAAAATTTATATATTAAAAAAAATATCCAACTTTAATTAAATTTCAATTATTATTTAAATTCGAAAAATAAATTCGAAATTGTAAAAATAGAATAAATTGGAAAAACATATCTTGTTTAAGTTGTTTAGAAGAATAAAAAAAAATTAACTTAAATATCTTTAAAATTAGATTTAATTAAATATAAAAATTAAGTTGTAACCACTTAATTTAAAAATATTCCATTTTAAGTTTATATTTGAAAAAATATCAACTTAAAAAATATCTAAAGAATCTTAATAACCAATTCCTAAAATTCCTCAACTTAATTGTGAAATTTAAAATTCAAAAGATATTCAGATTTAAGTTGATTAGTTAGAAATAACTAATTTTCAACTTAAATAGGAACATTTAATGAAATAATTTAAATTAAGCTTCAGAAAGAATCTAATTGGTTATAATTCTATATTTAATTAAAACAAGAAAATACATATATACTACTAAAAAACCCGGAATTCCCGTCGGTTTGACACTGTCGGCCAAAGAATTCCCGACAGTCTATAAAACCGTCGCCTATACGAGCGTCGCGGATACTGGGTAGAATAGACAACGGTCGAAAACTGTCGGGCAAATAGTATAGGCCACAGTTTAAAACCGTCGCCTATAATGAACACTATTGGCGACAGTTTAAAACCGTAGCCTATAGTATAGGCTACAGTTTAAAACCGTGGCCTATACTATAGGCCACAGTTTTAAACCGTCACCTATAGTGGTATAAGCACGGTTTTAAACCGTCGTTTATTGTAAAATTTTTAGATTAATTTTAAATTTCGTATTTTTCTACGACGGTTTTTGCCCGTCATTAAGTTGCAAAAAAAAGGGAAATTTTTTTTTAAAAAATTCTACTTTTTTCTCCTGCATTAATTAATTTTTACTAATTTATACATTGTCACAAATTAGTTAAAATAATGTATAAACATAAATTGAAAATGAACAAAAATTAAAATATATACAAACTACTTACTCAAACATAAAGTAAAAATATTAATTAATCTTTAGTTATATGATTGTAGCTGGTTATAGTGTAAAGTATAAACAAAAAACTAAACACTAATCATCATAATAGCCCTTGTCGCCCTGCCTGTGCTCGGACGTATTTAATCCACTGATCACGCGGAAGATTCATCTCGTCATTTGAATACAGATTGCTCTTACCCTGCAAAACAAAATAGAAGAAATTATATATTAATTAGTAATATATATGTGGCTATAAATCTCTAGTGCTCTTTGTATTTTTTTTTTTTTATGGATCTTTCAGCTTAGCCAACACATATTTCTATTTCTATTTATAATCACTATGATGTCAATTTTACTAACTCTGTTTCAAGAAAAATAAATTCTAAGATGCCTCTTTACCCATTTAATGCACCCTTCTAGAATCATGCCAAGACTGGAGCATAAAAATACTTAAATTGTGTAACATTTTAATTACACAAATTAGCTTGACTGTCAGGAGCTATGTGCTTCAGAGGGGAAAAGGAGATTAACTATGAAATTCCCTTTTCCAGCCTAAGGAAAAAAGAAACTAAGAATTCTCTTAATTTGGCAGAAGAACAACATAAAACAAAAGGACC
Source organism: Cannabis sativa (assembly GCF_029168945.1). NCBI lineage: Eukaryota > Viridiplantae > Streptophyta > Magnoliopsida > Rosales > Cannabaceae > Cannabis > Cannabis sativa. The sequence goes on along the minus strand of NC_083606.1, from coordinate 37,497,210 downwards.
CTTTCTCTTAATAACTATTATAAACTAAGCAATCATCAACCAAATCCTATACAATGCACCAAGACCAAACTTGAATTAGGCACATAACTTGTTTATAAATTATTTTCTCTACATTCTCATTCAGATTTAAAACAAGAGGAATCGAATATAAAATAGCCAACAAATTATGACAATACAGCACTAGTTATTGATTAAGACTTAAATATGACATTCCCATGCAAACATTGCAGTAAAGTTTTTTTAATTATTAATATTTTATTTTGAAAGATTTCATTAACTCATAAGATTAAAAAATACACAAATTGAAATAGCATCAAGCCCAAATGCAGAGGAGATCCCTGGCCACTAGACTAGTGTCTTGTAAAGTTATGCCAACTTAGCTAAACAGGGGGCTATGGTATGACATTCCTATAGCAGTGCAAAAAAAAAAAAAAAAGAAGTAAAGTCTTTGGCCAAATATCATTTCAAAGGAAGATAGGCCCAAATACCATGCTATTGGTATGGCTTTCCTATGGTGACAGTAAGATGTGACCATTGCACAACTCTTCTCTCAGTCAATATGATGAAAGCCTCATTTGTTCCACTTCAACTCTTAGCTTCACTAAGCCAAACTCATCCATGTGAATAGGAGAGTTGAATCAAAAATTAATTTTAATTCAATAAACTTTTATATCAATTATCACAAAACGAGCCTTTATATTAAAAAAAGCTTCTTACCTAAACAATAAAATGAACATAGAGCCTCAGAATGCTTATAAACAAGACCATATGTATCAAATTTATAAGAGAATGCTTATGAACAAGTTCTTTATTATAACCTTAGCTCCAAAGTCATTGAATTCTAATGCAAATGCAAATCCAAATCTAAATATTCAAACAACAAAGATGTCACAAGATGTCAAGAGTGGAGAGCATAAAAATAGTTCCTAGGATATGTAACATAGAACCAAATATGTATCTCATATCTATTCTCTAATTAATAAATTTACATTATATGCCTACTAGATACCATTTGAAATTCTATGAATAAATTAATAAATAATTATTCATTTTTATATTATTCTTTATTATTTTTTTATAGCTTAATATTATAAGAAACACCTAAACTGAGATAAAAAAAAAACGATGCCAAATTATACAAGAGAGGCCAAAGATATATACATACAAACAAATGACCAACATATGACTAAATGTGGTGTTAGGAATTGTCGCCTCTTCTCTCTATATATAGCTATATTAGCTAGCAGAGAGTAAATAGTATTTCATTCTTCAGTACATGTTCTTGTTCCCATCGTCAAAAGTGTTTTAAACTATTACAATTTTCCTTTTATTCATACATATATATGCAAAAATAATAATTATAAAAGAAACAAAGAAGATGCTCTATCTCTGATCGTTCTCCTGTAAACTTTATTAAACATTTTCATTCAAAATCTCTTGTCTTTTTTCTGATATAAAGATAAAGTAAAATATACATATATATATATATTCTCTGGCTTCATTAATCCACCATTATTTTCTGACTGTATATCATCCATAGAAAAGCCATTATAATTTGGATATACCTTGATATATACAAAGTTGTCCATATATAAACACCAAATATACAAATAGTTCCTTCTAAATAAAGAGGGTATTGATTCCCATCACCACTGAGATAGGCTCTGAATACAACGTATCATCTTATAAATTTTATCCTCTTTTGAATTCTCTTTGTAATCAAGTAAATCATAAAATGGATATAAACCCTAAAATTTTATAAACAGGTTTCGACCAAAGTAAAATTTCGTAAGAAACTATGTATGTTTTGGTGAAACAATTCATCAATAACAAAAATAAAAAGAAGAAAAAACTGAATATCATGGAGATGAAGAACATACCTAGAAGGAAAGAGCAGAGTAGGCCTCTGAACCCGATGGGATATGGGTTGTTCTGATCTTGTACGAGGCCTTCAATCTCGACCGAACAACGAAAGTTTGAGACTGGAACTAGCCTGGATGGGCGGAGCAGCAGCGACAAATTGAGAGGGAAACCAGAGATGGGGGGCTCGGGAGAGAAAAGAAAGAAAAAAGGAAGAAAGAGAGAAAGAGAGAGAGTTTTACCGGAGAGAAACTTGCTGCTCGCGGGGCGAAGAATGAGAGGGTTTGGGGCTCGTCGATGATGAACAACGATCTGAAACGGTGGTTGGAGGCGAAGAACGAGAGGGTTTGGGTCGTGAGAGAGAGGGTGAGCGTGATATGAATTTGTATTGATGAGAGATGAGAGTTTTATTATAAAGGGGCTTCCCCTTCCCCCCGACGGTTTTGAACCGTCGGGCAAAGTACTGATCGCGGTTTGCCCAACAGTTCTAAACTGTCGCGAATAGTGTATTATTTTTTTTTTCAAATTTTTTCTCTACATTTACAAACCGTCGCCTAATTTATACGAGTGTTAAAAACCGTCGCCTATAATAAATTATAGGCGACAGTTTTTAACACTTACATAAATTTTTTAGCGACGGGCCCCAAAAAAAAGCGTTTTTGAGACTGTCGCGAATTTAGCCTTTTGTTGTAGTGATAGTTTAGCTTAGAATATAATTCATTAAACTATGTTTTCTTAAATTAATTCCAAATTAAATGAAATTAATTATGTTGCTAATCAATTTTATTAGGTTAAACTAATTTAATTAACCTAGTACAGTTATCCAAATCAAGAAAATGGGCTTTCACAATTGGGGTAGTTCATGTGAGGGGGAGCTGGGTTTAGTATGTCGTACCCACTTCTATTGGCGCCCAACTCTCACACAAGGCCCAAAAGAGAGGAATTTAACCTTAAAATGAACAACTGTTATTAATTGAATAGGCCCAAAAACTAAATGGGCCTAAATAAAATATATCAAAATCTATGATATTTTATTTAGCAACAACAACCTATATGCATCTATAAAAAAAAAGTTAACATATAGGCTCACACAAGCACACATTTGGATGGATCCTATCATGTTACTAGGTCATACACAGATGAAAGAAGATTGTAAAATTTACCTGTTACAAATTATTTACTTTGTAACGTCCCCGCTTCAAGCCTCCATTGGGTCCTTACACCCACGGAAATAATGGCTCTTATACACGAGTATGTCACTCTCGCTGCATCATGGGCTGATGACTGACCCTACAGACCAACACGAGTGTTTCCAGCGTGCTTTGTCCTCACTCGCACGCTTCCTGAGAAAACTTCCCAGGAGGTCACCCATCCTTGAAATTGCTCCAGGCCAAGCACGCTTAACTGTGGAGTTCTTTCGAGATGGGCTACCGAAAAACAAGATGCACCTTGTTGACATAGGTAGTACCAATCAATCCATTTAAGCCCTCTTCAACTGTGTAGTCCCATACCTACACAGTCTCAGAATCATCCCACTTGACCTTCCCCAGGCGGTGTGGGATTGTACAGCTTACCCGGTGTTTCCCCTTACGGATCACGGGACTACTGACTGTCACAATCACCCCCCCTTACGGGGTTCGACGTCCTCGTCGACCACACTTCCGGCTGGGTCAAGGCTCTGATACCATTTGTAACGTCCCCGCTTCAAGCCTCCATTGGGTCCTTACACCCACGGAAATAATGGCTCTTATACACGAGTATGTCACTCTCGCTGCATCATGGGCTGATGACTGACCCTACAGACCAACACGAGTGTTTCCAGCGTGCTTTGTCCTCACTCGCACGCTTCCTGAGAAAACTTCCCAGGAGGTCACCCATCCTTGAAATTGCTCCAGGCCAAGCACGCTTAACTGTGGAGTTCTTTCGAGATGGGCTACCGAAAAACAAGATGCACCTTGTTGACATAGGTAGTACCAATCAATCCATTTAAGCCCTCTTCAACTGTGTAGTCCCATACCTACACAGTCTCAGAATCATCCCACTTGACCTTCCCCAGGCGGTGTGGGATTGTACAGCTTACCCGGTGTTTTCCCTTACGGATCACGGGACTACTGACTGTCACATACTTGACCTATTGACAATTGAACCATGGGTTAAAATTAGATCATTGGATCTGTCAACAAGTTAACCACGGCAATTTAGATCAAGCAAAATAGGTTTTATAAAACTAAGACACAAGCTAAAACACATACTCCTGCAACAAGATGAATTGGATAGTTGGATATAGGAATTATTTAATTTTAAATAATAATTTTCGAAAATAATTAATTAATAAAAAAATATTTTTGGCATTTTAAAAGTAATAAAATAATTAAAATTAAACCTACTCTTTTTGAAAAAATAGGTTTCAACAAACCTAAATATCATTTCAAAAATAATTGCTAACCACCTTTTAAATTTTTAAAGTAATTTTATAAATTAAATATAAAATAAAAAAATAAATATTTTTTCAGATTTTATAATTTAATTTACATAAAAATAACATAGTTTAAAAGTTAGCAAAATATCTTATTTCTATTTAAAATTACATGATTATAGTAATCTTATTTTAAATTTAAATAAGGTCAAATTATTTTAAAAAAAAATTAATTTAAAAAATATTTAATATCTGACCTTTAAATTTAAAAATAAGTCAAAATAGTCAAATTTAAAAAATAAGATATAAAATCAAGCAAAAAAGATAGATTATTATGTGTTTTCAAATTTAAATTACACTAATATCTAAAAAAAATTCAAATTAATTTATTTCTGATAATTAGATTTGAAAATTGAAAAGTAAAAATCAAAATACAAAACTACACAAAAAATTGGAAGTTAATTCCATGAAATAGCATGAAAAATCGAAGAAAACGAAAAAAATTGCGAGCTGTACGGACAGTATGCATTGCATACTGTCCATGGGCGTGCAATAGGGGGTCTGACCGAGAAACCTCGGCGCAAGAGGCTGCACGCAGCCTCTCCGCGCGCGCAAGGGGAGGTTTTAGACACGAAATCGTGTCTGAGCGCGTGTTGTCCGAGGGATGCCCCTCATCCACGCGCGTAGGTGAGTGACACCTCCCTCATATTTTTCCGATTTTCAAAAATTCATAACTAATTCAAATAAAATTGAAATTGAGTTCTGTAAAAAAGTAAATTGCTTAATGTTTTCCAAACTATCCAATAAAAATAATTTTAGAAACAGATTTTTAAATATTTTTCACGAAAATTCACAAACATCAATCAATCATCATACAACACACAAAACAACATGATAATCGTTTTAAGTCCAAATTTCTTGCAAGCAAATCAATTACTATGGCTCTGATACCAGTTGTTGGAAATTATTTTACCAGGATCTTAGATCTACTCACAAGTATGTTGATTAACACCCTAAATATGAACTTCTAAAGCGATTATAAATAAACACATATAAAGTATGAGAAACCTTACATTGGGTGGAGCGGAATAATATGTCTTCTTCCACTCAGATCTCTAACCCTTGTATCCTTTATGTCGCAGAGTATTATCAAGATCTGAGCCCGAATGTCCTTCTTGTTGAATGTCTTTCTTCACGATCTTCCTCACTATGATTGAGGTACTACTTGTTGTGTGTGGGCACTACTCTATCACTAAGAGGTTTGAAATATTTAATGAAGAAGAAGAGAGGAAGGTGGCGGCTAGGTTAGAGTGAAAGGCTCAGGTTTTTGTCTGAAGAAAACAAGATGTGAAAGTCACTTTTTCCTGAAGCCAACACTATCTATTTATAGCATGCCACATAGGGTTAGGTTTAAATTATTTGGCATTAAAAAAATGAAAATATTAAATGATAAATCAAACAAAGGTGACCGACCATGGCTAGTGGATTTGGGCCTCACTTTTACAATTTTGATGTTTTATCATTTCTGCATCTCATTTTCTCAAAAATGCCAATTTTCCAATTCAACCATTTAAATGTCAATTTCAAGTATTTAATAACTATAAATAATTATTAAATAATATTTTCATTTATCATATTTATTAATTAGACAAAACAAAGTATCTTAATTAACAAATATGCCCCTAAAAACTCTTCTTTACTATTTTGCCCTTGGTTAGTGAAAAATTCACAAATAGACATAGTCTAATTTGAGAATTATAATTGATTAATCAAAACTAATTAAATGAGTCTTACAAGTAATATTGTCTCAACTAATGGGGGGACCATGGGTCTATATATCTGAGCTTCCAATAAGTAGATCAAGAATTTACATCCTAAATTCATTGACATATTAATTCTTCGTTGAATCCACGCATAGAACTTAGAGTTGCACTCTCAGTATATAGAACGCTCTATATGTTCCACCATATAGACACGCCATTAGTTATCCATTGTTACAATCCTAATTTGATTAGTGATCCTCTATATAGATGATCTACACTGTAAAGGGATTAGATTACTGCAACACCCTACAATGTATTTTATCCTTAAAACACTTAACCCCGTATAAATGATATTTCTGCTAAGTGAAATGAGTACTCCACCATTTATTTTTGTTTGGTCAAGCTAGAAGGAAATCACCCTTTACTTTCTATTTGCCAGATAGAAGCTATAGATTCCATATTTATGTTAGCGCTCCCACTCAATTGCACTACAGTGTTCCCAAAATGTACGTATCACCCTGACCCAAAAGTAGGCTTAACTAACAAATCAAAGAACACGAATAACACTCTTGAGATTTAACCTAATCATATTAGGATTAAGATCATTTGATCTAGGATCAACTAGGCGATATTGACTTGAATAGATATTACGGTAAGTTTAATAAATCTATGTCAAAGTTCAATATCGGTCCCTTCCGATGCATACTCCATGCACCCAACCCAAGCTTTACTTTAACCAATGCTCTGGAAAGAACATAGCAATTTTACAAATGCAAGTAAACTTGTTGTAGATTATCATATTAGTAAAAGCCCAGTGCTCTGATAAATAGGAATCTTTATTCACATAGTCATGTTTACTTTCCACTGTGTTGACAACACAATAAACAGGATCAAGTATGTGAAAAGGGTTTGGATGAATTTATAAATCAAATAGACAGGGAATTGATAAGATGAACCAAACATACAAATGAATGAAAAATACTTCTGTTTCTTTATTGATATTGAATAAAATGGATTACATTGAAATGGAGTTTTATTTAGGGCATACCCAACACAACCACCTTCCAGCGCTGCACGATGAGTATCTTTAGTGATATGATCAAGAATTGTATGGAAGTATATATGGATGATTTGACAGTCTTCGGTGATTCATTTGAATCAAGCCTTCTCAATTTAGAACCTGTGCTTAAACGATGCAAAGAGAAAGGCTTAGTACTCAACTGGGACAAATGTCATTTCATGGTGCCATCTAGCATAGTCTTGGGGCATATTGTTTCACAACGAGGAATTCAGGTTGATCAATCTAAGATTGAACTCATAGCAAAGCTGCCCGCCCCCAAGACTGTTAAGGATGTTCGATCCTTTCTTGGGCATGCTGGATTCTACAAGAGGTTCATCCAAAAAATTTTGATGGTAGCTCGACCCTTGTCGAACCTCCTGGAAAAAGACGTGGTGTTCAACTGGACACCCGAGTGTGAGGAATCCTTCCAAACACTTGTCACAAAACTCACTTCTGCCCCTATCATTTAGTCACTAGATTGGAACTTGCCATTCGAGATCATGTGTGATGCTAGCAATTATGCTATAGGGGTCGTCCTTGGTCAACGAAGGGAAGGGAAGCCCTTCGTCGTATACTATGCAAGTAGAACTCTTAATAGTGCTCAAATGAACTATTCTACTACTGAGAAATAGTTGCTTGCTGTAGTATTCGGACTTGACAAGTTTCATTCCTATCTGATCGGTTCTCCTATCATGGTCTTCACCGACCATTCTGCCCTTAAGTACCTCCTTTCCAAAAAAGATGCTAAGGCACGCTTAATTAGGTGGATCCTTCTATTACAGGAATTCGACTTGACCATCAAGGACAAGAAAGGAGTTGAAAATGTGGTAGCAGGCCACCTATCTCGTCTTGAGTTTTCTAATTCCGCTGATGGCCCTGCCATCCGAGATTACTTCCCTGATGAACATCTCTATGCTGTCACTAAGTTATCATGGTACACTCATATTGTTAATTACTTAGTGACTGGTGAGCTTTCTACTTCCTGGAATGCCCAGGATAAACATAAATTTTTGGTCGAGGTCCGTAACTCTTACTGGGACGATCCATATCTTTTCAAGTACTGCCCGGACAAAATTATGAGACGTTGCATTCCAGATGATGAAATTTTTAGTGTCTTGAACTTTTGCCACAATGAAGCATGTGGTGGTCATTTTTTTATGAAAAAGACTGCTGCAAAAATCTTACAGTGTGGTCTATACTGGTCCACTTTGTTCAAAGACACTAATAATTTCTGTCGATCTTGTGAAAGGTGCCAGAAATTAGGTGCACTGTTCCGACGACACATGATGCCATTGAACCCAATGCTCATAATCGAAATATTTGACTGTTAGGGAATTGATTTTATGGGACCGCTCCCGCCTTATTTTGGGTACCTTTACATTCTCCTCGCCATACACTATGTCTCCAAGTGGGTTGAAGCCGTGCCCTGTCGAAATGCAAATAACACAACTGTTGTGAAATTCTTAAACGAAAATGTGTTATCTCGTTTTGGCACACCACGAGCTATCTTTAGTGATCAAGGCACCCATTTCTGCAACCACTCTTTTGAGCATTTGATGCAAAAGTATGGTGTACTTCACAAGGTTACCCTGCCTTATCACGCACAGACAAATGGCCAAGCTGAGTTAGCTAATCATGAAATTAAGCAACTTTTAGAAAGACAGTTAAGCCTTACCGAAAAGATTAGTCCTCCCGACTTCTCGATGCTCTCTGGGCCTACCGCACTGCTTACAAAACTTAGTTAGGCATGTCTCCTTATAGACTAGTCTATGGCAAGGCATGCTATCTCCCTATTGAACAAGAACATAAAGCCTATTGGGTTGTAAAAAGCCTAAATTCTGATCTCAATGCGGCGGGCCTTAATCGTAAGCTTCAGTTGTCAGAAATTGAGGAGCTACGGAATGATGTTTATGACAAATCGAGGATCTACAAGGCTAAATTAAAAGCAGCTCATGACAAGCAGATCCTGAGGAAAGAATTTGAGCCAAATTAGTGAGTGCATCTTTATGACACTCGCCTGCATATCCACCCTGGGAAGCTGAGATCCCGGTGGACTGGGCTGTATGTTGTAAAAATTGTTTTCCCCCATGGTGTTGTTGAGGTCGAAGACCCAACTGATGGGAGGAAATTCAAAGTGAATGGCCAGAGACTGAAACACTAAATAGAGAGGGTGCCCCAGCCTGTCGAGGATATCCTCGTGGCTCCGGTTTACCAGCCCTGAGTAGTGTTTCCCTGATCTTGTACATAGGTTTGTTCTCTTTTTCCTTTTATCTTTGTCATCTTATTTTGTTATTTGTTATCATTTTTTTTGTTTTTTAGTTTTTATGTTTTTAGAGGATCAATATCGCTCCTATCCATGGTTGCTTGCTCTCCAGGTGTTCTCTTTCCTTATTCTCTTAATTTTTATATCTTTAGACATTGAGGACACTCTCTTATTTTAGTTGGGGGTGGTGAGTATATTCAAGCATGTTTCTTAATTTTTGTCATATTAATATTTTCATGGTCAAATTTTTCAAAAATTACTCATTTATTCTTGTAAAATGTTCAAGCCAATTTTTGCTATCTTTGTTACTTAGATTTTTTCTAGTGTTATAAATGCACATGCCAAACTTTGTGGTAAGATGGTTGTTAGCACATATTTACTTAGAAAATTCGTCAAGTTTAAGTGTTTATATTTTTGTGAGTGGCGAGATTTGAGAAAACAACTTTTGAATTTATATTGATTCTTAGAAATAGTTATAATTATTTTGGACATGGTACTAGAGTTTGATTGGATGTTGCTTTAAGGGATAATCTTTTTATAGACAAATCTTATTAGGGAGCCTTTTTGTAATTATTTTCTTGTTAAAAATAATGATACAAGAGCAACATTTTTATTATTATATATGTCTCTTGTTCAAAAAAAAAATATAGAAAGAAAGAAATATAAACAAAAAAGAAAAGAAAAGAAAAGAAAAGACAAGAAAAGAAAAGAAAAGAAAAAAAGTTTGTAGTATTTTTTTTTTATTTTGGCTCCTAGAATAAATGTAAAAGATTGTCTATTTTCGTTTAAAAATCCCGCCGGTTTGTGGTACTCTTATGGTGGTTTGTCCAAATAATTCATAACTTATCTTCGTTTCAATGTTTATTCAAATGTTTGTCCTAAATTGATCTATCCATTTCGAGTGCTCACTTTTTAATTTCCAACTCCATGAGTGATATTCTTAGCCATGAATAAATATTTTCAAATACCTGTGACGCTAATGGAGTTGAGACTTCTACTTGGTATATTTTTCGAAAGTATTTATGTTCTACGGTTTGTGGTAAGAAGGTTTAAGTTTGGTGCACACACTCACAAGTCTAGATTTATTCAAGGTAGTTTTATAGTTCTTATTGGCTTGTTACTAATATTTTGCTTGAATATTTGTGTATTTTTAAACTTTTTTTGACATGAAAATCATTTTGACATTCTTTTTGTTATCTTGAATTGCTAGAGACTAGCAATAAGCTAGTTGGGGGTTGTGATTAATGCTCAAGTTGGTATATTTTAAGCCTTTATTTATGCATATATAATTAATATAAATTAAATATTTCTTTGTTTAATTGGTAAATTTATTTTAGTTAGAAATATTTAATTTACTTTAATTTTTATGTTATTTTTCAGATTTAGAGTAAAAATAAATGATAAAAATGGCAGGCCCAAAATCAAAGAAAGAACTAAAAGCCCAAACCAACACTATTCGCGTGTGGCTTTTTCCAGCCGCCTATATGGCTTTATTCATTTATGGACATGAGATGGAATTCAATCACTATATGGCTATATTCCATTTAGGCGTGGCTTTTTTTTTTTTTTTTTTTTTGATTTAAGCGTTTATATATTACAACTATGTTTTACCTGGGACTCGAACCCAAGACCTCCAACACACACACACACACCTATGGCCACTTGAGCTAGCCTCAAGTGGTTCATTTAGGCGTGGCTTAGTGTTTGACAACTATGGACCTCAAGGTTTTATGAGCTTCACTTTACTCCAAGCCCATCAAGCAAAACTCCCTCATTCTAAATAATGACTAAGTCATATTCTTTAGTGGCGCATCATATATCCAACTCTTCAAGAAATCGTGGTCTTCTCTCATCAGCAATTGAAGTTAATTCTCCACGATGCAACTTAATAATTTTAACCGATTTTTAGAGCCACTTTCTCCACTGTGCAGTACACATTTGTCACTAATTTTAGAAGCAAATTGGTTCTATAAATAGGACCATTTAAGGAGTGCTTAAGCATCAAATTTTAAGACAAGTTATTATGCTAAAATTTCGTCTTTTCTTTCCTTCTTTTTTATTTTACTTTATTAATTTTGATGTAAAGACAATGCCTTTTCTAGGCTAATCTCTTTGACAAGACTCAAGTGTAAGTTCATGCAATCTTTATTTTTCTAATATATTGATTCTCTTTGTTCTTCATTTCCATATTTATTATACTAAATTTTTCTTCTTCTAAATTGCACTTTAAATTTAATAGTACCTTTTATATAAGTTCAGTCATGCTTTTTTTTTTATGTAAGTTAGGTTATTAATTATTAGAGTGTCTGCATTGTGTCGGTGGTATTTTGTCGATTTAAATTATATAATATGATAGTATTTTTAGAAGTAGTATTAATTTAATTAGAGAACATATTTTTCTAGTGAGCTTAAATATACACATTTTCCAACTTTAATTAATGGTGTAGAATTATAGTTGAGTTTAAAGAATCAATTTTATTAGGAAAACATAATTGCATGTACGAAGCTTGTGTCTTCCATAATTATTTTCTGAGAACTTCTCATTTTAATTACTTCTTTAATTTTCAAAAATTATTTTCTCAATATTCTTATCACATTCAAGATCCTTATTTTTGTAAAATTACTAACTGTCCTTTTAAGTGTATTTTTCCTCCCTTTGTGATACGACATATAGCCTGTTTACTACCGCGACTGCAGTGTAATTAATTGGTCGACATCAGTAGCCTTCACTAAATAAAAGTTGATGCATTTTTAGCCTTTTGAAACACTTTGTATTGAATGTTTGATCTCATTGCTGTAGAAAAATAACTCCTTTAGTTTCCTTTTTGTTGTGTAGTGGAAGTAGGTGAAGAAAGGGGCCCACATGCATTACATAAGTGCTTTTTGGAGGGAAACCTTTTTTCACTTCTCGCTTTTTTACTTTTTACTTTCTCTCACTAGAAATTTGCATTAGAAAAAACTCATCCTTCTCTCCAGAGGGCCGAACCCATAAGTGTCATCTTACTGGAATTTTTGCGCCATTTCGACAATTCGAGCTTCCCACCTTCTTCTTCAACAACATCTTGTAGTGGATAAGCTTTCCATTGCTGATATTTCACTTGATTTGGTTGATTTTGCAATGGATTCATGAACACTATTCCTTGCTTTGAAAATGCTTTGATTCTCACATTAGATTGTTATCATTTCGGTATTTTGATCTGCATGATAGCCTTAGGATACATAATGTGTGATTTCTAGACGAAAAAAATCTGAATTTGACTTTTGTTTTGATCGTTGGCTCTTTGAGTCATGAAGAACATGAAGATCATGTTTGAGTTCTTGAAAACACACAAGTTCTGATCCATGCAGATCCTGTCTGCCCAAGGAGGCCTTGTTTGAGGGTTGACTGGCCAAAGAAGGCTATCAAGGGCACTGCCCGGCCAAGGGGCTGTACCCCTAGACTGGCTAGTCTATGCCTGGAATTAGGGTTCCTGGCCGACCACTAGACTGGGTCTTGGGGTTTGACCAACCACTAAGGCATAAAATCCTAGCCAACCAAGGCCAAGGCTCCAAGTGGGCAATCAATTTTTCTCCCTCTTTGACCTCGACTAGGGTCCTGTGATGGCCTTGGAGGCATATACAACTGTTGCCTTATGCGTGGTTTCTCTTGGAAACTATGTATAAGGCTAGGTAGTGAGTCCATTATAGTTAACTATAGAACTTAGGACTTACTATACGTCTTAGTAAGTGTACTTAATACGGTACTTGGTTGGTGATTGACCTTGTACATTGTGTTTTACCTGGAAGGTACCATTGGGTAATTGTTGACTTGAATGTGTTTGTAGCTTTGTTAGGTTACTCACCTCCCCTTGTTTCTTCCATCTAGGTAGCACCAAGTGTTGAATAAGGGAGGTGACAACCGCGCAGGTCCCTCATTTACTTCGTATTTATGGCCATAATGAAATAGACCCTCCGTAGGGCACCTCCATATGATCCTCACTTTGCAAGGGTGGCCACAAGGGGTCAAGTTAGTGTTGGGAATATTTTACCAGGATCTAGATTTACTAACAAGTATGTTGAATTAACATCCTAAATATGAATTCTCTAAAATAGTGAAATAAACACATAAGGGTTTAAGAAAACCTTACATTGATTGCAACGGAATATAATGACTCCTTCCGTTCAAGATCTCTAGCCCCTGATTCCTTTCTATAGCAGAGAATTATCAAGATTTGAACATGGATCTCTTTCTCTCCTTTGGGTTTGGTTACCGCCGTCTTACTCACTATGATTGAGTACTTGACTTGCTATGTGTGGGCATGTTACTCATCACTAAGGGTTCGAATGTGGAAGAACAATGAAGGAGGTGAAATCACTAAAGAAGGATCTCTCTCATCAACTAGTTGTCTCACATACAAAACTAGGTTTGATTTGGTTGAAGGCATCAAGTGGATGAGTGAGAGTCTCATGTTCCTTTTATACTGTTTCAACTAGGGCTTAGGGTTGAATTATATGGATTAAAAAAGAATAAAATATTGGGCAAAATAACTTCATGGCCGTACACAATAGTGGACCAATCTCTAGTCAGATTTTTGCCACTTTATTTCAACCACTTATTCCTCTTTTCAATAATACCATATTTTCCAATTCAACCTTATAAATGCCAAAACTATCTATTCAACAATTATAATTAATTACTAAATAAAATTGTCATTTATGTAATTTATTAATTAGACCATACAAAGTCTCTTAATTAAGAAATTGACCCTAAAACCTCTTTTCTTCACAATTAAGCCCTTGCTTAGTGAAAATTCTTAAATAAGACATAGTCTAATTTTAGATTTATAATTGATCAACTAAAATTAATTAACTGAGTCTGCAAGCAGTATTATCTCAACTAGTGAGGGGACCATGGGCCTATATAATCGAGCTTTCAATAAGTAGATCTAGAATTCACCAAGTAAATTCTCAACTTATTAATTCCGTCTTGCTCCACTATAGATTTGGAATTGAATACACTCTCAGTTATATAGAACTCTCTATATGTACCACGATATGAATACGTTATGATTATCCATTGTTACAATCATAATAGTCAAGGATCCTCTATAGAGGATCTACACTGAATAGGGACAAATTTACCGTTCTACCCTTCAATGTATTTTATCTTTAAAACACTTAGCAACGTATAAATGATACTTCACTAAACTAATGTAATTACTGAAATGAGGCCTCAATCATTTATCTCTATTCAGCCAAGCTCGAACGAAATCATCGTTTCACTTCTAAAAACTTATAGAAGTTATAGATTCCATATCTATGTTTAGCGCTCCCACTCAATTGAACTACCATGTTCCCAATATGTAAGTATCCACCAGAACCAAAAGTTAGATTCCACAAACTAGTTAAAAAACATAAATAATACAACTAAGTTGAACCTTACCTAACCATATCAAGATTAAGATCCATAGACCTTAGATCAACCATTGATATTAACTTAGAAAGATATAACGGTAAGTTTATGATATCTTATCTAAGATTAATATCGGTCCCTTCCAATGTATACTCCATACATCCTATACTGGTAAACTTTTCCAATGCCCTGGAAAGGACATAACACTTATCCAAGGTGTAAGTATACCTTATCGCTGATTATCATGCCAGTCTAAATCCAGTGAACTGACAAATCATGGGAATTAAACTTTTTGAAAATATAATCATGATTATATTCCACTGTGCTGATGAAACTATAATCATGAACAAATATATACATATTTATATATGTTTTGGACTTAATAGAATTTATACATTAAGTATAATCATGAAATAAATCATGTGAACCATGCAACATAAAACGATTTATGATCTTTATTAATTAGTAAATCTGATTATATTGAAATGGGTTTTATTTAGGGCACAAAACCCAACAGTTAGGATGGTGGAGGAGACAGCTTAGCTGTGTGCTGATGTTGAGTTAGAGATTCACTAAGGCGATGAAAAATCTGATACTAATCTAATCTAGAGGAGGCCGCACTAGTGAGGAGGAGGAGGTAGAGGACTTGTTTTGTTCTCCCAAATTCTCCCTTGAGTCGTTATGATGCTAATGATAACCTGTTGAACATGCTTGGTGAGCGTTCAGAGCTTTTGTTGGATCATGTCTTAGAGCAGTCTTCTGAGCCGGAGATATTGGATGCGAGACCACAGGGAAATAGTTGGGTCTCTCTCGATTCCTCTCTTTCTGATGAAGCCTTTAGCAAGGTCCTTGCTAGTGGCTTAGTGAGGGGTGTCCATTGCGAGATACCTTGTAGGGATTATCGGGTGCATCAGCTTCCCCTTGGGTGGTTGGCTTGGTCAGGGCGCCACATCGAGCATGGGGCAGCGCTACCACTTCATCCTTACTTTTTAAACAATGTTGCATACTTCGGGATGAATCTGACACAAATCACCCTAAAAAGTATCAAGTACCTTTTAGTGATGTTTGTCTTATATAGGGAGCTAGGTTGGCCACAACCTACTCCCTATAAGATCATATACTATTTTTGATGTGAAATCTGCCCCGAAGCAGAACAGGACTGGGTACTTTTATTTCAATCAGAGCGGTCACCAGTTGTTGGGAGACACAAATGGTAAATTGATGTCAAAAGTTGGCAGGTATGCCAAGAGGTACTTCATTGCTTATGGCCTTAGGAGGATTGGCCATTCCGTCAGTGCCATTCTTCAAGCGTTCTATCCCCACATTGCAAATAAGGTATAGGGCGAACCACATCTTTGCTCTTTCTAAAGAAATTGAAAACATATTGGCGTTGACTAGTGCGGCAATTTTTGGAAGTATGGCATGTATCCTTCTGTTCCTGGAGTTGCAGAAGCATCAGCTGTAGATGGGACCTACCTTGGAGATGGGCAAGCTCCTGACTTGGATGATGACGTACCTTTATCTCACATTGCATAGAATTTAGAGAGGAGGGAGAGGGCCCTCCGCCAGCGATTAGTTAGTGGAGGTCTAGTTGGTGATGCTTCTCTCCGAATCGGGTTTAAAGGCCAAGCTTCTTAGGAACCTACTCACCCTATGCCTGTATCTAGAGGCAAGCATAAGGCGGTTGTCGAGGACTCTGATAGTTCCTTTTCTAATGATAGTGATATTTGATAGTTGATAACACCATGCTTTTATTCTGTATTAATATTTATAATTGCTTTTTGACTCTGCTACTTTCTTTTTCCAGATATGTCTTCTAAGTTGAGAGGTCATACCGGGGGACCTTAAAATGAGCCCACAAGATAAGTGAAGGCCAAGGTGGCCAAGACTTCTCATGGTGGAGATAATACTGGGTCGTCAATGCCTCCCCCTCTGCCTTGGCGTGCACCAGCTTGGTAGCTTGTGATACGGCCTGCAGACCAGGGTACTGTGAGGCCCAGTAGAGGAGCGGGGTCAATTTTTGGGTACAAGGCTGCTGAGGCAGCCAATAGGCACATTGAGAGAGCTATCCCCTTCATGGATGAGGATCTGAAGGAGCTTGGTGACGGTGAGCTAGACAGGCTCTACTCTACCGGTCTTCGAGATCTTTCTCTAGTAAGTTGTACTTTCTGCTCTATTCATCTTTTTGGCACTGCACAGGCTGGCTGGCCATGAGGCTTGTTGCATGTGGTTGGTCGGCCTTTGATGCTATTGTGAGGGGCTGGCCAACCATAGCAGTCCCAAGGGGCGACTAGCTGGCCAGTGCTGTGGCTTTGACATTGATGTTGTTTTGTTTTGCTTTCAGGCCTTAATAAAGCCGAGCTTAGCCCATGATGGCTCTCGCGGGTCCTCGGATGCTCTTCAAGAGCGGGTCAAGACCTTGGAGGCTTCCCTTTTAGCGAAAGATAATGCCATATCTGAGTTGGAGGCGCTCCTTGCAGAAAGAAAGAGAATGGTTTTTAGCTTAGAGACTATACTTGACACTAGAAACAAAGAGAACACTGCACAAGCTGCCTTTATCTCTGAGTTGAAGTCTTACGTTGATGACCACAAGACAAAGCAGAAAGAGGCTCTTGATGGCTAGTAGGCCATTAGGGAGGAGTATGTTGACTTGTCCTCCGAACTCACTTATGAGTTCAAGTTGCGCAACCCCTGAGCTAAACTATCGTACATGGGTAGTTTGGCTTTTGTGGAGACAATGTTGGCTCGTGGAAAGGTGCTTTTTGGGAGCCGGATGGAGGTAGACCAGGTCGCTACCTAACAAGAGGGGTCATCATTAAAGACTCATGACGATGGGTTGGCCGACCCATATGTGGAGGAGGTGGCTGGCCAGGACACTAACCACCAGGTCGACCAGCATGTTGATGTTGGGGCTGGCCTAGACTCTTGCAATCTCGACCTCGCGGCTTCAGATTCAGCTCCTCCTGCCCCTGCACACATTTAGACAGTATTTTCATTAGTAGTATTCGACATTGTATTTGTATAACATAAACATAAACAATATTTTCATGTTCCGTATAGCTCCATGGCTTAATATGGCCGGCGGCCTTTTAGCTTTATAGCATGTGGCTTTTTATGGCCGGTGGACTTTTATCTTTAGAACATTACTTACTTTCACGTTCCACGTGGCCTGTGGCCTTTTTGGAACACTACTTTATTTTCAGCCCGAGGGCCTTTATGTTCATATCTTTGGCCATAAGCCCTCTATTTTTTAACACTATTATTGTTTGGCCCTTTTTTTTTTTTATCATGGATTGTGTGAACACTACAACAACTATAGCAAACTGCACTCCTCCTTTTCCCTTTGGGAGTTGACCAATCAAGTCTATCCCCCATACTGTGAAGGGCCAAGGATACTACATCAACATGAGCTCATTGAGTGGAGCTCAAGGAATTTTTAAGAATCTCTAGCACCTGTCACATCTTTTGACATAGTCCATCGAGTCATCGATCATTTTTGGCAAAAAGTACCCCTATCTGAGTATCTTTTTGGATAGGCTATGCCCCCCAGCATGGTTGCCACAAAAGCCTTCATGCACTTCTATCATCAATCGCTCGACCTCAGTCTTGGTGACACACCATAAGAGCACCATTGAGAAGCTCCATCTGTACATTACTTTGTCTAAGATTAGATACCTAATAACCCTTCTTCTTATCTTTTTTGCCTCATTCTTGCTTTCATGCCGGCTCCAGTTTGGAGGTAAATTGCAATAGGTGTCATCCATTTTGGACTATCATCCAACATGTCGACTTTTTTAGGAACAGTAATGCTTGGTTGCCAAACAAGCAAGTGCATCTGCTGTAGCATTTTGTTCTCTGGGGATCTATTTGATTGTGTAGTCTTTGAGCTGACTTAGGAAGTCTTGGATCTTGCTCAAGTAGGCCACCATACTTTCACCTCGAGTTGTGTATTCACCTAGGACTTGATTGACGACTAATTGAGAGTCGCTAAATATGTTTAGGTGGTCAGCCCGTACTTCATGTGCTAGCTTGAGGCAAACTATTAGGGCTTTTATTTAGCCTTGTTGTTTGAGGCTTTGAAGCCGAATTTGATTTCTTCATGTAGTCGTTGTTGGAAATATTTTACCAGGATCTAGATTTACTACCAAGTATGTTTCATTAACATCCTAATATGAATTTTAAAACAATGAAATAAACACATATAAAGTTTAGTAAACCTTACATTGGGTGCAGCGGAATATAATGACTCCTTCCGTTTAGATCTCTAGCCCTTGATTCCTTTCTGTAGCAGAGCATCACCAAGATCTGAACATGGATCTTTTTCTCTCCTTCCATGATGTTGATTCTCCTTCTTTGTTGTTTGGATTCTCCTACAGTCTTACACACTATGATTGAGATACCACTTGATGTGTGTGGGCACTACTCTATCACTCAATGAATTTCGAAACATTTAGAGAAGAAAAGAGAGAGAGGGGCGGCTAGGCTTTTTTCTGAAAGAAACAATGTGCAAAGTCATAAGTTTCCTCAAGCCAATACTTTCTATTTATAGAGTGCCCTCTAGGTTTAGGTTAGAATTGTATGGCATTAAAATAACGAGAAAATAAAATGGTAAAAGCCTATGCATAGTGGGCGGCCAGATAAGGAAATTGGGCCTCACTTTGCAACTTTTCCATTTTGTTATTTTTTATTCCCTTTTTCTCAAAAATGCCAATTTTCCAATTTAACCTTTTAAATGCCAATTCTAATTATTTAATAACTTAAAAATAATTATTAAATAATATTGTCATTTAATATATTTATTAATTAGACATATAAAGTCTCTTCATTAATAAATAAACCTAGAATCTCTTTTCCTTACAATTTCGCCCTTGCTTAGTGAAAATTCGTAAAGTAGACACAGTCTATCTTCAGAATTATAATTGATTAATCAAAATCAATTAACTGAGTCTTACAAGTAGTATGGTCTCAACTGTTGGAAATTATTTTACCAGGATCTTAGATCTACTCACAAGTATGTTGATTAACACCCTAAATATGAACTTCTAAAACGATTATGAAATAAACACATATAAAGTATGAGAAACCTTACATTGGGTGCAGCGAAATAATATGACTCCTTCCGTTCAGATCTCTAACCCTTGTATCCTTTCTGTCACAGAGTATTATCAAGATATGAACCTGGATCTCTTTCTCTGATTCTTTAGTGCTGAAATTCCTTCTTGTTGAATGTCTTTCTTCATGATCTTCCTCACTATGATTGAGGTATCACTTGCTGTGTGTGGCGACTAGGGATAGAGAGAGAAGGCTCAGGTTTTTCTTTGAAGGAAAAAGTAGAAAGTTAAGTGTAAATTTCCTGAAGTCTTCACTATCTATTTATAGCATTCCACTAGGGTTAGGTTTGAATTATTTGGCATTAAAATAATGAAAATATCAGATGATAAAGCCTATAAAAGTAGCCGGCCTAGGCAATTTGGATTTGGGCCTCACGTTTTGCAATTTTGCAGTTTTATCATTTCTGCATCTCATTTTCTCAAAAACGCCAATTTTCAAATTCAACCATTTTAATGCCAATTCTAACTATTTAATAACTATAAATAATTATTAAATAATATTGTCATTTATCATATTTATTAATTGAACCATACAAAGTATCATTATTAACAAATATGCCCCTAAAACTCTTTCTTTACAATTTCGCCCTTACTTAGTGAAAAATTCACAAATAGACATAGTCTAATTTGAGAATTATAATTGATTAATCAAAACCAATTATATGAGTCTTACAAGCAATATTATCTCAACTAGTGGGGGGACCATGGGTCTATATAACCGAGCTTCCAATAAGCAGATCAAGAATTTATAACCTAAATTCACTAACTTATTAATTCTTCGTTGAATCCACGCATAGAACTTAGAATTGCACTCTCAGTATATAGAATGCTCTATATATTCCACCATATAGACACATCATTAGTTATCCATTGTTATAATCCTAATTTGATCAATGATCCTCTATATGAATGATCTACACTGTAAAGGGATTAGATTACCGTTACACCCTACAATGTACTTTATCCTTAAAACACTTAACCCCGTATAAATGATATTTCAGCTTATGTGGAATGAGTACTCCACCATTTATTTTCGTTTGATCAAGCTCGAAGGAGATCATCCTTTACTTACTATTCGCCAGATAGAAGCTATAGATTCCACGTTTATGTTAGCGCTCCCACTCAATTGCACTACCGTGTTCTCAAAATGTACGTATCACCCTGACCCAAAAGTAGGCTTAACTAACAAATCAAAGAACACGAATAGCCTCTTGAGATTGAGCCTAATCCTAACAGGATTAAGATCATTTGATCTAGGATCAACTAGGCGATATTGACTTGAATAGATATTACGGTAAGTTTAATAAATCTAAGTCAAAGTTCAATATCGGTCCCTTCCGATGCATACTCCATGCACCCAACCTGAGCTTTACTTTAACCAATGCTCTGGAAAGAACATTGTTGGAAATTATTTTACCAGGATCTTAGATCTACTCACAAGTATGTTTATTAACATCCTAAATAAGAACTTTCTAAAACGATAAATTAAACACATATAAAGTTTAAGAAACCTTACATTGGGTGCAGCGGAATTAAATGACTCCTTCCGTTCAGATCTGTAACCCTTGAATCCTTTCTGTAGCAGAGTATTATCAAGATCTAAACCTGGATCTTCTTTCTCTGAATCCTTGATGCTGAATCTCCTTTGCTGATGATCTTTCTTCACGATCTTCCTCACTATGATTGAGGTATTGCTTGATGTGTGTGGGCACTACTCTAATCACTAAGGTAAGTCGAAATTATCAAGGAAGAAGAGAGAGAGAGAGAGGGTGGCAGCCAAGGTAGAGAGAGAGGCTCAGGTTTTCTGATTCAGAAGTGTAATTTTCCTGAAGCCTTCACTATCTATTTATAGCATTTCACTAGGGTTAGATTTGAATTATATGGCATTAAAATAATGAAAAAATCAACTTAAAAAGCCTACAAAGGTGGTCGGCCATGGCTTAGTGGACTAGGCCTTGCTTTTTGCAATTTTGCAATTTTAACACCTTTTGTATCTGATTTTCTCAAAAATGCCAATTTCCTAATTCAATCATTTAAATGCCAATTCTAACTATTTAATAACTATAAATAATTATTAAATAATATTGTCATTTATCATATTTATTAATTGAACCATCAAAGTATCATAATTAACAAATATGCCCCTATTAACTCTTTCTTTACAATTTCGCCCTTACTTAGTGAAAATTTCACAAATAGACATTGTCTAATTTGTGAATTATAATTGATTTATCAAAACCAATTACATGAG
Source organism: Cannabis sativa (assembly GCF_029168945.1). Lineage (NCBI taxonomy): Eukaryota > Viridiplantae > Streptophyta > Magnoliopsida > Rosales > Cannabaceae > Cannabis > Cannabis sativa. The sequence continues at coordinate 37,475,094 of NC_083606.1, read as the reverse complement.
TCTTACAAACAATATTATCTCAACTAGTGGGGGGACCATGGGTCTATATAACCGAGCTTCCAATAAGTAGATCAAGAATTTAGCACTAAAATTCACTAACTTATTAATTCTTCGTTGAATCCACGCATAGAACTTAGAATTGCACTCTCAGTATATAGAATGCTCTATATGTTCCACCATATAGACACATCATTAGTTATCCATTGTTATAATCCTAATGTGATCAATGATCCTCTATATGAATGATCTACACAGTAAAGGGATTAGATTACCGTAACACCCTACTATGTATTTTATCCTTAAAACACTTGACCCCGTATAAATGATATTTCAGCTTATGTGAAATGAGATCTCCACCATTTATTTTCGTTTGGTCAAGCTCGAAGGAGATCATCCTTTGCTTACTATTCGCCAGGTAGAAGCTATAGATTCCATGTTTATGCTAGCGCTCCCACTCAATTGCACTACCGTGTTCCCAAAATGTACGTATCACCCTGACCTAAAAGTAGGCTTAACTAACAAATCAAAGAACACGAATAGCCTTTCAAGATTGAGCCTATCATAACATGATTAAGATCATTTGATCTAGGATCAACTTGGCGATATTGACTTGAATAGATTCTACGGTATGTTTAATTAAATCTAAGTCAAAGTTCAATATCGGTCCCTTCCGATGCATACTCCATGCATCCAACCTGAGCTTTACTTTAACCAATGTTCTGGAAAGAACATAGTATTTCTCCAAATACAAGTAAACTCTTGTTGTAGATTATCATATCAGTAAAACCCTGTGTCTGATAAATCTAGGAAACTTTATTCACATAGTCATGTTTACTTTCCAATGTGATGACAGCACAATAAACATGATCAAGTATGTGAAAAGGGTTTAAGATGAATTTATAAATCAAATTGACAAGCAATTGATAAAGTGAACCAAAACATACACAAATGAATGAAAAATACTTCTGTTTCTTTATTGATGTTGAATAAAATAGATTACATTGAAATGGAGTTTTATTTAGGGCATAAAACCTAACAAACTCCCACTTGCACTAATATAAAACTAATTAGTACATATCAATTAATCCTAAATTCTGACTGTGCTTTTCAAAGGCTGTCACAGCCAGGACTTTGGTGAATGGATCAGCTAAGTTGTCCTCTGTGTCAACTTTCTCAACTAGTACATCCCCTCTTGCCACGTATTCTCTGATAATGTGATACTTCCTTTCAATGTGCTTGCTTCTCTTGTGGCTTCGAGGTTCTTTGCTGTTTGCTATTGCTCCATTGTTATCACAGAGTAGTACCAGAGGCTTTTCCATTCTAGGAACAACTCCTATGCTGGTGAAGAACTTTCTTAGCCAGACAAGTTCTTTAGCAGCTTCTACGTCGCTATGTATTCGGCTTCCATAGTTGAGTCTGATATCGCGGTTTGTTTAGCACTTCTCCAAACCACTGCTCCACCACCAAGAGTAAACACCATCCCGGATGTAGATTTCTGTCTTCAAGACTTGCTCGGAAATCCGAATCGGTAGCCTATGGGATTTAAAGCACCACCCTTGTAGACTAACACAAGATTCCTTGTACTCTTTAAGTATTTCAAAATATACTTAACTGCATTCCAATGTTCTTGTCCTGGATTAGACTGATACCTGCTCACGATTCCAACAGCATAACAAATGTCAGGTCTAGTGCATAACATTGCATACATTAGACTTCCAACTGCAGAGGCATAAGGAATTTTCGCCATGTCCTCTATCTCTTGAGGATCAGTCGGAGACTGTTCCTTAGATAGACGAATACCATATCTAGAAGGCATGTTTGCCCCATTGGTGTTGCTCATGGAGAATCTCTCTAAGACTTTGTCTATGTAGGTTGTTTGAGAGAGAGCAAGAGATCTGTTCTTCCAGTTTTTGATAATCTGAATACCAAGAACATAGGCTGCTTCACCCAAATCTTTCATATCGAATTGAGTGTTGAGCCATTCCTTGATGTGAGTCATTTTCTTAACATTGTTTCCAATGATCAAAATGTCATCAACATAAAGGACCAGGAATACTACTATTTGGTCTTCCTTGAGTTGGTAAACACAAGGTTCATCTTCATTCTGAAGAAAGCCGTAGGTCTTGATGATTTCATCAAACCTTTTGTTCCATGAGCGAGAAGCTTGCTTAAGTCCATAGATAGACCTGTTTAACTTGCAAACTTTCTTTTCCTACCCAGGAAGAACATAACCTTCTGGTTGCTCCATATAGACGGTTTCTTCAAGTACCCCATTAAGGAAGGCAGTCTTGACATCCATTTGCCAGATTTCATAATCGAAAGCAGCAGCTATGGAGAGAAGAATTCGGATGGATTTGAGCATGGCAACAGGACTAAAAGTTTCCTCATAGTCCACACCTTCTCTTTGGGTATCACCCTTGGCTACAAGTCTAGCTTTAAAAGTTTTGACTTTGCCTCCAGCTCCTCCTTTCTTCTTGTAAACCCACTTGCATCCTATCGGATGATAGTCGTCAGGTGCGTCTACATATTCCCAGACTTTATTCTTTTTCATGGAATCCATTTCTGAATCCATGCCGGCTGACCATCGTTTCCGTTGCGGACTAGCCATTGCCTATTTATAGGTTAATGGATCGTCATCAATACCGTCACCTACAACCATATTGATTTCACCATGCAAGCCATAACGAGCAGGTTTTGTTGAAACCCTCCCACTACGACGAGGTACGGCTGTCTTCTGAACAGAAACTTTAGTAGTAGATATCTCAGTTTGTTCAACTGAGGGAGTGGGATCGTCTTCTTCACGAGTGGAAGAGGACGGAACATTGGAAGGACTTATATCTGATAGCAATTCCTCTAGAACAACTTTACTTTTCGGTTTGTAGTCTTTAATAAAGTTCTCTTCGAGGAAAGTAGCATTTGTAGAAACAAACACTTTGTTATCCTTGTGACTATAAAATAGTCCACCCCTAGTCTCTTTAGAATTTCCGACAAACATGCATACTTCGGTACGTGATTCAAGTTTGCCTTCTTTCTTTCTTAAGACATGAGCAGGGCACCCCCAAATTCTGTAATGGCGTAAACTAGGTGTTCGACCATTCCAAAGTTCGACGGGTGTCTTAGGGACTGCTTTAGATGGAACAACATTTAGAATGTCATTTGCCATCTGTATAGCATATCCCCAGAAGGACGAAGACAGAGTTGAATAACTCAGCATAGACCTAACCATTTCCAAAAGAGTGCGACTTCTTCTTTCTGCAACTCCATTCTGTTGTGGAGTGGCCGGGGCAGTGTATTGGGATTCAATTCCAAGTTCAATTAAATGATCTTTGAACTGCATATCCATATATTCTCCACCCCTATCAGTTCGCAAGATCTTTAATGATTTACCTAATTTGTTTTGGGCCAAAGCATGAAACTCCTGAAACTTTTCAAACGTTTCAGATTTCTTTTGCATTAGGTAAAGAAAACTATATCTAGAGAAATCGTCAATGAAAGTGACAAAATACTCATAACCACCCCGGGCTTTGACATTCAAAGGTCCGCAGACATCGGAATGCACTAACCCTAGAGGGATTTTGGCACGCTCTCCCTTTGCAGAGAAAGAACGTTTAGTCATTTTTCCTTCTAGGCAGGACTCGCATACTGGCAGTTCACCTAAGACGACATTTTTCAATGGACCGTCTTTGGTGAGCCTATTGAGTCTATCAAAGCCTATATGACCTAAACGTAAATGCCATAGATAAGTTTGATCATCATTATCAATCTCTTTTCTTTTTAGGTTTCTAGGTCTAGCTACACTGAAAAGTTCACTATTTAGTGAGATTTGAGTACTCGGTCTTAAAACATAAAGCCCTTGTTCCATTATAGCAACACATATTTGAAATCCATTACGAGAAATTGAACAATTTGTACTCGAAAAATTCAATATATAAGATTGTGTTTGCAAACATGAGACACTAATCAAGTTTCTACTAAAGTTTGGAATAAATAAAACATTTTCTAAAATTAAAAATCTTTGTTGAAACTTGATGCGGGCTTTTCCTCTAGCTTTGACCGATACTAATTCGCCATGGCCAACTTTAAGCTGTAACTCTCCTGGAAGCAAATTTTCCCAAGTTTCAAGCAACTGCAGTGAATAACATACATGGTTAGTAGACACAGAATCAACAATCCAGATGGATTTGTCGTTCTCTAAAACACATGATTCAAAGACAAAAGCATTACCTTCGTTTGAATTGTTTAGAAGCCTGGGACATCGTTCTTCATGATGACCCTTTCCATTACAATTCGAACATTGAAGATTATGTCTGATAATTGTACTTGAAGAAGCAGTTTTGCTAGATCCTTCATACCTAGTCCTTTTCCTTCGATTATTGATTGGAAACCCAGGGGGACCCATTGCAATCAAGTTCCGTTCATGGGCTCGTAATTCTGCTTCGAGCTTATCCATGTCGGAGGAGTTATAATTGTTGATCATCTAAGAGATCACAAATTCATTATACTCCGGAGGAAGACTATTAAGGATGAGTTGGACCCATTGTTCTCTTGATAAATCAATTCCTAGTAGATTTGCCTTTTGGAACTTCATATTCATCATCAACAGGTGCGAGTTAGTGCAACTACCAGGATGCATTTTCACACTATAGAGTTCTTTTGCTAAGATAGTAACTAAGAGAGGATCGGGGTGAGGGTTATTCATAATGACACTACAACACATCAATAAAACAGAAGTAAGGTTTTGGCTCATAAATTCATACAGTTTAGAAAGTAATAAGTAATGACATATGTTATAGAAATACTAAATCTAACATAGTTTATTTTCCAAGGTATTTCAACAAACTGATACAGTGTCCCGTTTAGGCGAGAGTCAAAGCATCATCCATTGAATAGAGTTGTCAGCTCATCTAAAATGGTAACCATTCTAGAAACCTTTTATTCGATCAAGATTGGAATTCAGCGTTGTCCCGTTTAGGCGAGAGTCAAGGCAATTCTATCTTATGAGCTTCCACCATTGTTTCATAACTTGTAAGTCAAGTATGGTCGCCACCATTAGGGTGATCTATACCATACAAAACACTTACAAACTACTTATCATGCGAGGTTAAACGGTGCGAAATTGCTAATGAACGTTCCTCCATTAGGGAGGATGACTCACTAAAACAAACGCGGTGTAAAACCCACAATGGAGATCGAATGTCTCTTGATTAAAAGCTCAATATTTAAAAAATATTATATGTATTCTGTATAATCATTTTAATTCGATATTATAATAATGAAAAATTACAAATTAAAGTTGGTTTAAATAAAAAATCAACTTTAATTAATTTTCAATTATTATTTAAATTTGAAAAATAAATTCAAATAAATATCGAACAAGTTCCATAATATAATAATGAAAATTACAAATCAAAGTTGGTTTAAATAAAAAATCAACTTTAATTAATTTTCAATTATTAATTAAATTCAAAAAATAAATTTGAATATTAAATGGAACAAATTTAAAAATATCTTGTTTAAGTTGTTTTAGAAGAATCTAAAAAATCAACTTAAATATCTTTCACATCAGATTTAATTAAATTTAAAATTAAGTTATAACCACTTAATTTAAAGATATTCCATTTTAAATTAATATTTGAAAAGATATTAACTTAAAAAAAATATCTAAAGAATCTTAATAACCAATGCCTAAAATTCCTCAACTTAATTTTGAAATTTTGAATTCAAAAGATATTCAGATTTAAGTTGGTTAGTTGTAGATAACTAAATATCAACTTAAATAGGAATATTTAATGAAAAATTTAAATTAAGCTTCAGAAAGAATCTAGATGGTTATAATTCTATATTTAATTAAATACAAGAAAATACATATAGTTTAGCTTAGAATATAAAATTCTTTAAACTATGATTTTCTAAATTAATTTCAAAATAAATGAAATTAATTATGTTGCAAATCAATTTTATTTAGGTTAAACTAGTGTAATTAACCTAGTACAGTCATTCAAATCAGGAAAATGGGCCTTCACAATTGGGGTGGTTTATGTGAGGGGGTGCTGGGTTCAGTATGTCGTACCCACTTCTATGGCTCCAAACTCTCACACAAGGCCCAAAAGAGAGGAATTTAACCTTAATAAGAACAATTGTTATTAATTGAATAGGCCCAAAAACTAAATGGGCCTAAATAAATTCTATCAAGAACTATGATAATTTATTTTAGCAACAACAACCTATATGCATCTATAATCAAATTAAACACATAGGCTCACAGAGGCACGCTTTGGATGGGTCCTATCATGTTGCTAGGTCATACACAGATGAAAGAAGATTGTAAATATGCCTGTTACAAATTATTATCTTGACCAAGGGAGCCATCAGATCATTAGATCTGGCAAAAAGTAACCATGGCTATTTGCAATCAAGTAATAATATGTTTTGAAAACTTACACACAAGTTAAAACACATACTCCTGCAACAAGGTTAGTTGGATAGTTGGATGTAGGATTTATTTAATTTTAAATTAACTATTTAATTTCGAAAATAATTAATTAAATAAAAAAAAATTTGAAAATTTAAAAAAAAAATTGAAAAATTCGAAATTTCAAAAAAATTTAAAATTAAACCTACAATTTGGAAAAATTAGGTTTCAACCAACCTAAATATCATTTCAAAAATTTGCTAACTACTTTTAAATTTGAAATATTATTTTATAAATAAAAATTAAATAAAAAATTAGAAAAGATAAATGAATATCTTTTTCAAATTTTGAATGTAATTTAAATAAATAAAATAACAAAATTTAAAAAATTAGCAAAATATCTTATATCATTTAAAAATTACATGATTATAATTATCTTATTTTAAATTTAAAATAAGATAAGATATAATCAAATTTTAAAATAAGATAGATTTTTAAGCAAGAAGATATATACTAATTCTATTCAAATTCAAATTACACTAATATCTTGAATTAAATTAAAAAAATATTAAATTAATTCAAAATGATAATTAGAATTGAATTAGGAATAGTAATAGTATAAATACAATTGATAAAGGGTTTAAGATGAATTTATAAATCAAATTGACAAGCAATTGATAAAGTGAACCAAAACATACACAAATGAATGAAAAATACTTCTGTTCCTTTATTGATGTTGAATAAAATAGATTACATTGAGATGGAGTTTTATTTAGGGCATAAAACCTAACAAACATAGCATTTCTCCAAATGCAAGTAAACTCTGTTGTAGATTATCATATCAGTAAAACCCTATGTCTGATAAATCTAGGAATCTTTATTCACATAGTCATGTTTACTTTCCAATGTGTTGACAACACAATAAACAGGATCAAGTATGTGAAAAGGGTTTCAGATGAATTTATAAATCAAATAGACAAGCAATTGATAAGATGAACCAAAACATACACAAATGAATACTTCTGTTTCCTTATTGATGTTGAATAAAATGGATTACATTGAAATGGAGTTTTATTTAGGGCATAAAACCCAACATCAACTAGTATGGGTACCATGGGTCTATATAACCGAGCTTCCAATAAGTCGAACTAAATTTACCAAGTAAATTCCCTAACTTATTAATTCCTTATTGAAATGGATTTTATTTAGGGCACAAAACCAAACAAACTCCCACTTGCACTAATATAAAACAAAAAGTTCTTTTCAAATAATCTCAACACCTTGATATACAAATCAAGTGTAGTAGTAGTAAACTCCTCGTAATAGGATCTGACAGGTTGAATTAAACACAACCTCTTCTCCACCATTACTCTTCCTTAATCACAAAATCCTTGATAATGTGAAATTCCTCTCTATATGTCTACTCTCTTGGGATATTGGATTCTATACTTTTGGCAACTACTTTTGGTTAATCAGGAAAATAACACTAGTAGTTAAGACAAGTTGGAACAGTGCCACAAATGTATAGAACTTTTCTTAGACTGAATAAGTACCTTTCCTGCAACTTTAACATTTCAGTCTCTCTCTGGTAGACCTAGAGACTTCAGATAGGTTTTTACACTTCTCCAAAATCACTACTCCACCCCCAGAGTAATCACCATTTTATCAGCAGACTTTCTAGCACAAAGGCAAGTCTCAAAATTTGATGTGGTGTAATCTAAAAGTTTTAAACACACCCTTATTGACTAACATATAGTTCCTCTCCATAATCTTAAGATTTACTTGATTATCTTCCAATATTCTTCTCCTGGATTAATCTGATACCTACTCATTACTCCCACTCAACAGCAGGTGTCTGGTCTAAGGCATACTAAAGCATATCTGAGACCTCTCACTGTTGATTTAAGAAATTCTTTCATGGCTTTATCTTTTCTAGAATAGTTGAGACTTTTCCTTAGATAAATAAAATCTATGTCTAGAAGTCGAGAAGCTTCTATAGATTCCCATTAGAAAAGAAAATGCTTTAGCATCTTACTAAAGTAAGTTGCTTGCATTAGTGTAAGTAATTACCAGGTATACCACAAGCCATAGGTTTAGATAAACTCAAACCTATAATACTAGGAACATGAAGTTTTGTTAAGTCCATTGAATAAACTTATTAACGAAAATTTCCTTTTTATGTCCTTGTAATAGAAAACTTTAGGTTACTCCATGTGAATGGATCAAACTATAGTTCTCTTGGTTTTCTTCTTAGTTTCTTTTCTTGACAATCCATTACTTGTTTAAACTCACAATGGATTTTAATCACTAGTGTGTTCCAAGTCATAAGAAGGTGAGTTCCTAGAAACTCTCCCACTACGACAAGGTACCTGAATTATGTCTAAGAAAACGAAATGGTATTGACCTCTTTGGTTGTGACAAGACAACAGAGGCAGTGGGATCATCATATATCAAATAAGATGATAGAACACTTTTGGAATCAAGAAATAAATTGTTGGGTTTTATGCCCTAAATAAAACTCTTTACAATCTGATTACTTATCAATATAAGAAATTTGAAGTGATTTATGTTTGCATGAATTTTACATGCTAATGGTTTAATATGTTTATTACATTTACACACAAAATTAAGTTAAATCCAGATCATATGTTTATTCACAATTACAGTATCGTCAACACAGTGGAATGTGATTGTGATCATATGAATCAAAAGACTAAGTCCCTGTTTCATCAGTGTTTTGGATTTATACTAATGTGATAATCAGCGATGATGTGTACTTACACTTGGAGTAAGTGTTATGTTCTTTCCAGGACATTAGTAAAGTATACTAGTTTCGAATGTATGGAGTATACATTGGACTGGACCGATATTGCAACATAGTTAAGATATTATAAACTTACCGTCATGTTCTTTGATTTATTAGTTAAGCCTACTTTTGGGTCAGGGTGATACGTATATTTTGGGAACATGATAGTATGATTGAGTGGGAGTGCTGAACATAAATATGGAATCTATAGCTTCTACTGATGTATAGAAGTCAAGTGATGATTCCCTTCGAGCTTAGCTAAATAGAAATAAATGGATGAGCTCTTGTTTAAGTGACTAATTCTTAGATCACTAAACATCATTTACATGTAGCAAAGTGTTTTAAGGGGCAAAATACATTGAGGGGTGAGAACGGTAAAATTATCCCATCTCGATGTAAATCATCTATATAGAGGATCTTTGATCACAATAAGATTATAACAATGGTTAAATGAGATAGCAGATCTATATCGTGGAACATATAATATGCTCTATATAAGTCTGAGAGTGCAATTCTAAGTTCTAAGAGTGGATTCAACGAAGAATTAATAAGTAGGAATTTACCTAGTAAATTTGGTTCACTTATTGGAAGCTCAGCATATAGATCCATGTTCCCCATTCTAGTTGAGAATATACTGCTTGTAAGACTCAATAATTGATTTGTGATTAATCAATTATAATTCTAAAGTTAGACTATGTCTAATTTGTGAATTTTCACTGAGCAGAGTCAAAATTGTAAAGAAAAGAGATTCTAGGTTTATTTATTTATTAATAAACTTTATTTGTCTAATTAATAATTAAATTAAATGACAATATTATTTAATAATCTATTTTAGTTATTAAATAATTAGTTTTGGCATTTAAATGGTTAGAATTGGAAAAGTGACGTTTTTGAGAAAATAGAAATAAAATTTGTGAAAACTGCCAAACCAAGTGGGGCCCATTACACACACCATGTCCGGGCACTTAAAGTGGTTTTTCAAATTGATATTTTCATTATTTTAATACCAAATAATTCCTAGCCTAATCCTAGTAGTTTCCTATAAATAGAAAGTGATGGCTCAGTCAAAATTACACTTTCATTAGTTTTCTGTCAGAAAATTTTTTCTTCAGAAACACTGAGCCTTCCTTTTCTCTGTATAGCCGAAATCTCTCTCTCTCTCTTTTCTTCTTCAAAAATTTCGAACCCTAGGGATAGAGTAAGTGCCCACACACAGCAAGTGGTAACTCAATCATAGATTGGAAGACTGTGAAGGATCACATACACAAAGAGAAGGACATTCGGGCTCAGATCTTGATAATAATCTGCGACAGAAAGGATACAAGGGTTAGAGATCTGACTGGAAGGAGACATTAATTCCGCTGCATCAATGTAAGGTTTTTTTAACTTTATATGTGTATTTATCGTTTTAGAAGGTTCATATTTAGGGTGTTAAATAACATACTTGTGAGTAGATCTAAGATCCTGGTAAAATAAATTCCAACAACTAGCCTCAGAGCCATGGTAATTGATTTGCTTGCAAGAAATTTGGACTTTAAAACGATTGCTTGTTATTTGGATGGTTTCATGTTGTGTTGAGTGTTATATGATGATTGATTGATGTTTGTGTATTTTCAGGAAAAATAATTGAAATTTTGTTTCTGTAATTATTTTTATTAGATAGTATGGAAAAAATTAAGCAATTTACTTTTTTACAGAACTAAATTTCGATTTAATTTGAATTAGTTATGATTTTTTGAAGTTTCGGAAAAATCAGAATCGTGCAACAGGGCCACGCGCGAGGACAGCACGCATTCAGAAAAGCTGCTCGACGAGCGCCTGTCTGAACCGCTCATCCGCGCGTGGAAATGCTGCAAACTCCTCCCTGCGCCGAGGTTTCTCGGCCAAGCACTCCCCTTGCGCACGCGGAAATGTATGCACAGCATACTGTCCGTACAGCTCGCATTTTTTTTTGTTTTTCTTCGATTTTTCATGCTTTTTCATGGATTTAACTTCCGATTTTTTGTGTAGCTCTTTATTTAGACATTTACTATTCTTATTTCAATTCTAATTATCATAATTAAATTATTTTTTTTTTTAATTTAATTAATGATATTAGTGTAATTTGAATTTGAAAATAGTAAATATCTATCTTTTTTCTTAATTATCTATCTTATTTTTAAATTTCAGGTCAGATATTAAATTTTTTAAATTAAATATTTTTTTTTAAATAATTTGACCTTATTTAAATTTAAAATAAGATAACTATAATCATGATATTTTAAATAGATGTAAGATATTTTGCGAACTTTTAAATTTTGTTATTTTATTTATTTAAATTAAATCATAAAATCTGGAAAAGATATTTATTAATCTTTTTTAATTTTTATTTTTTAAAATAACATTTAATTTTTAAAAGTAGTTAGGAAATTTTGAAATGATATTCAGGTTAGTTGAAACCTAATTTTTCAAAATTGTAGGTTTAATTTTAAATACTATTTTATTATTAATTTCGAAAATAAATATATATATATTTTTTAAAATTTTCGAAAAATTAAATATTATTTTTTATTATTTAATTATTTTTCGAAATTTAATTATTTAAAATTAAATAAATCCTACATCCAACTATCCAGCTAACCTTGTTGCAGGAGTATGTGTTTTAGCTTGTTTGTAAGTTTTATAAAACCTATTATTGCTTGATTGCAAATAGCCATGGTTAACTTGTTGACAGATCCAATGATCTGATTTTAACTCATGGCTCCCCTGGTCAAGTAAATAATTTGTAACAGGTAATTTTCACAATCTGCTTTCATCTGTGTATAACCTAGCAACATGATAGGATCCATCCAAATGTGTGCCTGTGTGAGCCTATATGTTTATGTTATTATATAGATGCATATAGGTTGTTGCTAAATAAAATGTCACACCATGATAGATTTTATTTAGGTCTATTTAGTTTGTTTTTAGACCTATTCAATTAATAACAGTTATTTATTTTAAGGTTAAATTCCTCTCTTTTGGGCCTTGTGTGAGAGTTGGGAGCCATAGAAGTGGGTACGACATACTGAACCCAGCACCCCGTCACATGAACTACCCCAATTGTGAAGGCCCATTTGCCTGATTTGAATGACTGTGCTAGGTTAATTAAATTAGTTTAACCTAATAAAATTGAATTAGCAACATAATTAACTTTTAAACTATATGAAAATTTATTTTCATTTTAATATTTTAAAGTTAATTTTAAGAAAAACACTTTTAGTTTTAGATATATTTTCTAGACAAACTATTTGTATTTTTCTTGTATTTAATTAAATAAAGTATTTTAACTAACGAGATTCTTTCTGGAGCTTATTTAATTAAATATTCCTATTTAAGTTATAAATTAGCTATTTTAACAGATTTTTCATATCTAACTTAAATTTGAATATTTTATTTAAATTTAAAATTAAGTTGAGGAATTCTAGGAATTAGTTATTAAAGATTCTTAAGATATTTTTTAAGTTAGTTTTAAACTTAAAATGGAATATTTTTCAAATTAAGTGGTCACAACTTAATTTTGATATTTAATTAAATCTAAATTTGAAAATGTTTAAGTTCTAGATTTTTTCTAACAACTTAAATTAGATAATTTTTTAAATTTTTGTTGAAAAGATACTTAGTCAAATAAGATATTTTCTAGATAGTTATTTCTAGACTACTTATTATTTCTAATATTCAATACGAAAATATTATACATTGTGAAATTAATTATTTAAATAATTAATTTTGGTACAATTTTGTTTTAAGTATAATTTTTCTTAGTATTAAACTAGAGATTAAATCATAAAATCTGAAAAAGATATTTATTTATCTTTTTTAATTTTTATTTTTTAAAATAACATTTAATTTTTAAAAGTAGTTAGCAAATTTTGAAATGATATTCAGGTTAGTTGAAACCTAATTTTTCAAAATTGTAGGTTTAATTTTAAATATTATTTTATTATTAATTTCGAAAATAAATATATATATATATTTTTTAAAATTTTCGAAAAATTAAATATAATTTTTTATTATTTAATTATTTTTCGAAATTTAATTATTTAAAATTAAATAAATCCTACATCCAACTATCCAGCTAACCTTGTTGCAGGAGTATGTGTTTTAGCTTGTTTGTAAGTTTTATGAAATCTATTATTACTTGATTGCAAATAGCCATGGTTAACTTGTTGACAGATCCAATGATCTGATTTTAACCCATGGTTCAATTGGTCAAGTAAATAATTTGTAACAGGTAAATTTTACAATCTTCTTTCATCTGTGTATGACCTAGCAACATGATAGGATCCATCCAAATGTGTGCCTATGTGAGCCTATATGTTTATTTTATTATATAGATGCATATAGATTGTTGCTAAACAAAATGTCACACCATGATAGATTTTATTTAGGTCCATTTAGTTTTTGGAACTATTCAATTAATAACAGTTATTTATTTTAAGGTTAAATTCCTCTCTTTTGGGCCTTGTGTGAAAGTTGGGGGCCATTAGAAGTGGGTACGACATACTGAACCCAGGTCCCCCTCACATGAACTACCCGAATTGTGAAGGCCCATTTGCCTAATTTGAATAATTGTGCTAGGTTAATTAAATTAGTTTAACCTAATAAAATTGATTAGCAACATAATTAACTTTTAAAATATATGAAATTTATTTTCATTTTAATATTTTAAAGTTAATTTTAAGAAAAACACTCTTAGTTTTAGATATTATTTCTAGACAAACTATTTGTATTTTTCTTGTATTTAATTAAATAAAGAATTTTAACTAACTAGATTCTTTCTGGAGCTTATTTAAATTAAATATTCCTATTTAAGTTATAAATTAGTTATATTAACTTATTTTGCATATCTAACTTAAATTTGAATATTTTATTTAAATTTAAAATTAAGTTGAGGAATTCTAGGCATTAGTTATTAAAGATTCTTAAGATATTTTTTTAAGTTAGTTTTTAAACTTAAAATGGAATATTTTTCAAATTAAGTGGTTACAACTTAATTTTTGATATTTAGTTAAATTTAAATATGAAAATATTTAAGTTCTAGATTTTTTCTATAACAACTTAAATTGATATTTTTTCAAATTTTATGGAAAAGATACTTAGTCAAATAAGATATTTTCTAGATAGTTATTTCTAGACTACTTATTATTTCTAATATTAAATAGGAAAATATTATACATTGTGAAATTAATTATTTAAATAATTAATTTTGGTACAATTTATTTAAGTATATTTTTCCTAGTATTAGACTAGAAATTAATAATTAAGCCTTCTCTACACTTAATTATTTCTTTCTTGAATTTAATACATTTAATTAAATTGAAAAATTAAATATCTAAGTTGATTTTCATCATGATACTTAAATATTTATTTTTCATGACACTTAATTAAATAGAAAATTATTTTTAGGTTGAAATTTAATTTTTCAACTTAAATTTTAATAATTTTCAAAATATATTTTATCTTTATTTTATTAATCAATTTCGAAATTGCATTTTAATTATGCAAGATGATTTTGAATTTAACTTGAAAAATAGATTAAGTCGTAAATTAATTATTTATTTTAATTAATTCTTGGACCAACTTAAATAAATGATTTTTTCTAAGTATTTATTATATAAGTATTTTCAAAAATAGTATAATTTTATACTTTCTTTTTCCAAATACAATAAATATATTCTCATGAAAATTTATTTTAAGCTGCAAATTAATTTAAATTAATACAACTTAAATTAATTTTCTTAATATTTAGATATCAAAATTACTACTAAGATGGAAATAATTCATTTTATTTCAATCACCATCTAAGTATAATTTTATAAATATTAAATTAAATTCTTATTCAGAATTTTTAATTCTAAATTTGATATTTAATGAATATATTTTATTAGAATAATAAATAAAATACATTTTAAAGAACGAGCTTTATTATTATTAAGATATTCGATCTCCATTGTTGGTTTTACATCACGTTTGTTTTAGTGAGTAATCCTCCCTAATGGAGGAACGTTCATTAGCAATTTCGCACCGTTTAATCTCGAAGGATAAGTAGTTTGTAAGTGTTTTATATGGTATGGATCACCCTAATGGTGGCGACCATATTTGACTTGCAAAATACGAAACAATGGTAGAAGCTCATAAGATAGAATAGCCTTGACTCTCGCTTAAACGGGACAACGCTGGACTCCAATCTTGATCGGATAAGAGGTTGCTAGAATGTTGAACATTTTAGATGAGCTGACAACTCTATTCAATGGATGGTAGCTTTGACTCTCGCCTAAATGGGACACTGATATCAGTTTGTTGAAAAACCTTGGAAATTATTTAGCATTGTATTTTTTTTTAGTATTTTCTCTTATCATTCCTACATGCTATGTGCTTATAATTTCTGAATTTGATTTTGTGTTAAACCATTGTTGATTTCTATTTATTATTTTGTAGTATCCTGTATAACCATGATGAATTCCATGTTATCTCTGTTGACTAAAAATAAGCTAAATGGATCTAACTTTCCTAAATGGAATGAGAACATTAATATTGCTCTCATAGGAGAAAGTGCCTTGTTTGTGTTAACTGAGCCGTCTCCTGAAGTGCCAGGGGATAATGCATCCAAAGCTGTGAAAGAAAAGTATGAGCGTTGGCAGAAAGCAAATGACAAAGCTCTATACTTTATGCTTTCCAGCATGGTTGACACCCTTAAAACTCTGTTTTCTAAAACCGAAAAGGCTGCTGAAGTAATGACGAAGTTAACTGAGCTATTCGGTAGGGCATCTCTTCAGTCTCGCTTTGACGCGACTAAGAAATATGTCAATGCACGGATGGAACCCCATCAAAACGTGCGTGATCATGTTCTCCTCATGGCAAGTTATTTCCAAGAAGCCCAGGATCATGGTGCTGAAATGGATCACACTACTCAAGTAAGCCTTATCTTGAATAGTCTGACTATAGCATTTCTGCCCTATACATCAAATTATGTCATGAATAAAAAGAACATAGACTTTCATGAGTTAGTCAATGACCTTCAGACATATGAAAATTTTATTGGAGGACCCAAGAAGAAAGGGAGTAAGCCTCAAAATTCTGGAAATGGTAATGGGACGGTCAAACCCGAGGCAAATATTGCCTC
Organism: Cannabis sativa; assembly: GCF_029168945.1. Classification (NCBI taxonomy): domain Eukaryota; kingdom Viridiplantae; phylum Streptophyta; class Magnoliopsida; order Rosales; family Cannabaceae; genus Cannabis; species Cannabis sativa. Next base: position 37,458,732 of record NC_083606.1, on the reverse strand, counting down.
TGCTTCTAAACCCAAGTCGAAGAAGAAGTGGAAAAACACCAAGAAGCGTGCTAAAGCCATGAAAAATAAAAAGGCTGCTGCTTCTGGTGATACACTCAAAGGAAAGTGTTTCTACTGCTGTAACACCCTAACTATCTTAGGCGTATTACGTGATTTTTAAACGTACTGTGCAGCTCGTTGCTAATCAACGAGGTTTATGGAAAAACGTGATTAATTAAAATTTTGCTTTTTCATTAAACTTATAAACCATTTTACAAAAGTCTCGGGATCCCGATTTATAAAAATATTTACAAACGTTTAACTGTTTAACTTTTACATCAAAATGAAAGTCGTCTAACGACAGTTACAAAAATCTCAGCCCTGCTGTCCCGAGGATCGTACGCTCCAGGCCTAACCGCCCCGACATGTACAATCTCATATGCTCGGTCACGGTCCATCAGCTACAACCTTGCCTTTACCTACACATGAACGTAAACTGTGAGTCGACAGACTCAGTAAGAAAAGCATAATAATATCATACATAAAACTGACTGCCGTGCCCAACATGGTACTGAGCTACTACTGCCATGTCCAACATGGTACTGAGTTTTGAACGTTCAGGGGACGGTACTATTGACAAGTATCCTCCTGATCGGTCGAACCGGTCATACTCCAGCCTGTACCGACGGGATAGGTCAATAGCACTGAACCACCAACCAAGTGTCAGCCTGATCGGTCGAACCGGTCATACTCCGCCGTCGGTCATACTCCCCTCTGTACCGACGTGACAGTGGTTGGATGGTTCGAAGCCTAAATACATAACTAATGTAATCTAGCGGCTTCCTACATGCACGCTAAACATGTAATCTACATATGCATACCGTTATACTAATCTTACTCGGATTCCGATTTCGTGTGTGTGCTTGGCCAACCCGACCGGAACCGAAGCTCAACTACGGACATCGGCTCCTAAACCATAAAAATCACAACGCTATAAGTGACACGCTAAATCACTTCCCGGGGACTAAAACTTGAAACTAAAAGTTTCCCTATCGATAAAAAGCATGGCAATACCCCTAGAAACCCAAAAACGAGGAAAACTAGGGTTCTGAAAAATCCCCCAACCGGCAGACCGGTTGCCCAACCGGAATTCCGGTTCTGGGAAATTCTGAACCCCCATCCGGAATTCCGGATGCACAACCGGAATTCCGGTTCCTCGCAGGCAGCAACCATAAAATCTCATAACTTGACCAATTCAACCCCAATTGGTCCCAAACTTTCCAGACCTGTTCTATATGCCCCAAATAACAATTCTAGAGCATCAAACCTACCCAGAAATCACACATGCAAAATTCACCATTGGAGCTCAAGCTTTGAGTTCCAAACTCAAGCTTGAGCAAAACCACCTAAACAGCAATCAAACTAGCTTAAAACTTCTTAAACTAGCATAATATAACCTCTGAAAACAAACAACAACATCCAGCAATTCACAGAAACAAAACATCACATTTTCTTTCAAAATTCATAACTTTTTAACAAAGAAACTAGAAGCTTTGAACACCCTATCTAGCATGCTTCAAACAATCCAATTATTTATCACATAAACATGCTTTGAATCACACAAATTAACCTCAAAACACAGCAGCCAAAATCAACTAAAATCATGCATGCATTCATCACTTTTCATCATCTTTTTCAATAAAAACAAGTAAGAACTTAAGCCAAGAATTACCTCAACTAACAATCACTATGATCTTGCTAAAATGACTTGAAATCAACAAGGAAATCAGCCCTAGCTGCTCCCCAAGCTTGGCCGAACAAGAGAGGAAAAGAGAGAGCTTGTGTGTGAGTTTTTGGAATTTTCTTTCAATATTGACTAAGTGTTGGAAAAAAAAGAGTGAAACAAATGTCATATAATACCATTTCATTAAATCCTTTTCAGCCATGTAATAATAAAATAATCCTTTATTTTTCCATTTAATAACTCACATAAGACAAAACACTAATGGGGCAAAAAGACCATTTTGCCCCTCCACCATAAAATCATGAAAATCATACTAAAGGGGTATTTTTGGGACATTCTAAATTCCCGGCCATTCCCGACATTCCCAATGTCTAAAACCCGTCCCCAAATTACTAACATACAAGTTGTGATTTCTACTGAGCCAAACGCCGCGTTCCAAAATACCGGACACCGGAAATGCGAAATATAAAAGCTACTGATAACATACTCATGCATATCTGAATTCCATAAATATCAATAATAAATTATTTAAATAGCTATAAATAATTTCATGATTAACATAAATAACTGCTAATTTCCAAATTAACTAAGCGGGCTTTACAACTATCCCCCCCTTAAAAGGATTTCGTCCCCGAAATCTAACCTGAATAACTCTGGATATTGAGCTCGCAAATCTGACTCAAGCTCCCAGGTGGCTTCCTCCACCTTGCTGTTTCTCCAGAGAACCTTGACCAATGCTATGGTCTTATTCCGAAGGACTTTATCCTTTCTATCCAGGATCTGCACTGGCTGTTCCTCATAGGTCATGTCTGGCTGAAGCTGAAGACCCTCATAACTGAGTATATGAGAGGGGTCTGAAACGTATTTTCTCAACATTGAGACATGAAATACGTTGTGCACTGCTGATAAGGCTGGAGGCAATGCTAACCGATATGCCACTTGACCTATTTTCTCGAGAATCTCGAAAGGTCCAGTAAATCTAGGGCATAACTTGCCTCTTTTCCCGAAACGTTTAATCCCCTTCATCGGAGATACTCGCAAAAACACATGGTCCCCTACTCGGAACTCAACATCCCTACGTTTCTGGACCGCATAACTCTTCCGTCTCGCTTCCGTGAGGCAAGCATTCTAGCTTTAATCTTTTCTATTGCCTCATTGGTCCGCCGAACCGACTCGGACCTAGGTATTTCCTCTCCCCGTCTCATCCCAGTGGATAGGGGATCTACATTTTCTACCGTACAACAGTTCGTAGGGTGCCATCCCTATCGTACTCTGGTAACTGTTGTTGTAAGAGAACTCTATCAACGGTAGATATTTGCTCCATGAACCTTCAAAGTCCATAACACAGGCTCTCAACATATCCTCCAATATCTGAATTGTCCTTTCGGACTGACCATCTGTCTGAGGATGGAATGCTGTACTGAATTTTAGCTTCGTACCCATTGCCCGTTGCAAACTTTGCCAAAATTTGGAGGTGAATTTCGGATCCCTGTCCGAAACTATAGACTTCGGTACCCCGTGAAGTCTCACTATCTCCCTGACATATAACTCTGCCAACTGATCCACTGTAAACGTTGTTCTAACCGGCAGAAAATGAGCAGATTTCGTAAATCGGTCCACCACTACCCAGATGGAATCATACATACCCGTGGTCCTAGGTAACCCGACCACAAAATCCATAGTAATATCCTCCCATTTCCATTCTGGTAGGGTTAGAGGCTGCAACAACCCTGCTGGTCTCTGATGTTCAGCCTTGATCTGCTGACACGTGAGGCATCTCGATACGAATAATACCAAATTCTTCTTCATACCGCTCCACCAGAAGTACGGTTTCAAATCTTGGTACATCTTGGTGGTGCCGGGATGCAGAGAATACGGGGTAGAATGAGCCTCCTCAAAGATCTCATTTCTCAGTTCCACACTGTTCGGAACACAAACCCTGGCTTTATACAAAAGCATCCCACTATCTGACACTGAAAAGTCTTTGGCTTGACCAGCCAATACCTCATCTCGGATCTTTACTAACTCCGGATCTGTCGTCTGAGCAACCTTTATTCTTTCCAACAGATCAGATTGCAGCGTTAAGTTGTGAAGCTGACCTACCACAAACTCAATGCTGGATCTAACCATATCCTCTGCTAGCTGGGGTGAGATCTGAACCATGCTAGCTACCTGCCCGGGACCCTTTCTACTCAGGGCATCAGCCACTACATTGGCTTTTCCGGGATGATAGAGGATCTCGCAATCATAATCCTTCACTAACTCCAACCAACGCCTTTGTCTCATGTTCAAATCTTTCTGAGTAAAGAAATACTTGAGACTTTTATGGTCGGTATAGATCTCGCACTTCTCCCCATAAAGGTAATGCCGCCAAATCTTCAGTGCAAAAACCACTGCGGCCAATTCTAAATCATGAGTCGGGTATCGCTGTTCATAATCCTTTAACTGACGGGAGGCATAAGCGATAACCCGATCGGCTTGCATCAATACGCACCCCAAACCCTGTTTGGATGCGTCATGATGAACTACGAACTTCTCCTCGTCCGAAGGCAAAGCTAGTACTGGAGCAGTAATCAATCTCTGCTTCAGCTCCTGGAAGCTAGCTTCACATTTATCTGACCAGATAAATCGCTGATTCTTCTTTGTAAGCTCGGTTAGGGGCATTGAAATTTTGGAGAACCCCTCCACGAACCTACGGTAGTACCCAGCTAATCCCAAGAAGCTTCTCATCTCTGTCACTGTCTTCGGTCTCGGCCAATCCCTGACGGATTCGATCTTCCCGGGATCCACCTTGATCCCGTCTTTACTCACAATGTGCCCTAGGAAGGACACCTGAGACAACCAAAACTCACATTTCTTGAACTTGGCGTAGAGCTTATGTTCTCGAAGTCGTTGCAGTACCATCTGAAGATGTAACTCATGCTCCTCTTCTGACTGAGAGTACACGAGGATGTCGTCGATAAACACAATCACACAGATATCGAGGAAATCCTTGAATACTCTATTCATCAGGTCCATGAATGCTGCAGGAGCATTGGTTAGTCCGAATGACATAACCAGAAACTCGTAGTGTCCATACCTAGTGCGGAAAGCCGTCTTTGGAATGTCCTCCTCTCGGATTCTCAACTGATGATAACCCGAACGGAGATCAATCTTAGAAAAGACCGTCTTCCCCTGAAGCTGATCAAACAAGTCATCGATCCTAGGTAGTGGATATTTATTCTTCACCGTCAACTTGTTCAACTCTCTGTAGTCGATGCACATCCTCATAGACCCATCCTTCTTCTTCACAAATAAAACCGAGGCTCCCCAAGGTGACACACTGGGCCGAATGAACCCTATGTCAAGCAACCCTTGGAGCTGAATCTTTAATTCCTTAAGTTCAGCTGGGGCCATCCTATACGGGGCTTTGGAAACCGGATCCACCCCTGGTGCCAAGTCAATCACGAAGTCAATCTCCCGCTGAGGTGGTAACCCTGGAAGTTCTTCGGGAAAAACGTCCAAAAATTCCCGAACCACTCTGATGTCCTCTGGCCGAATGGTGTCTGGCCGAGTGGTGTCCACCACCACGGCCAGAAACCCTAAGCACCCACCGTGCAATAATTCTCTCGCTGACATAGCCGAGATCACCGGGATCCGAGATCCCTGAACCGAACCCACAAACACGAACGGTTCTTCACTTTCCGGTTGGAAGACCACCATCTTCCTCTTACAGTCAATGCTCGCCGAATATTTAGATAGGAAATCCATTCCTAAAATAATATCGAATTCGACTAAGCTCATCTCTATCAGATCAGCGCTTAACTCTCTACCATCTATCCTGATCGGCATAGACCTAATCCACCTATTGGAGATAACCAATTCTCCGCCAGGTAACAGGGTTCCAAACCCTGATTCATATCTATCATAGGGTCTACCCAACTTACTAAAGACTCTGGCCGCCACATAAGAGTGTGTAGCCCCAGAATCAAACAGCACTGAATAAAGCGAGTTGTTAATGAAAAGCTGACCTGTAACAACTGATGGGCTGGCATCTGCATCAGCCTGCGTGATAGCGAATACCCCGGGCCGGAGTGGGTATCGCCGGAGCTCTCGGTGCCTCCGGCCGAGCCGGGGACATTCCCTCTTGAAGTGCCGGGCATGCCACAATGAAAGCATCCCTGCCCCTTGCACTCACCCCGACGATGCCTCTTGCGGCTAGGGCACTCGGGATAGGAGAATCGGGTCTCATTACCACCAGACGACTCCCTCTCGTTCGGTTCCCCCGAACCTCTTGTTCGACTCGAGCCGCCGAAGCGATGGGTGCCCTCTTCCTTCCGATCAATGGCCGAACCACTACTCCCCCTGCTAAAGCCTGATGCAGGAGGGGTAGGAGCCCCGCCACCAACCGGAGTACTGACTGAATCTGACATGCACCCCACTGCGCCCTCAGCTCGCAGTGCCTTCTCCACCATCTGAGCATAGGTGGTGCTGTCGTCGGTGGTAATCATCAGGTCATGCCTGATCTTGGGATTGAACCCGTCCGCATACTTCTCCTTTCGCCGAAGTCGGTCGGCACAATTCCCGAGGCTAACCTCGCCAACCCGGTCAAACCGAGTAGTATACTCGCGGACGCTCATGTTCTCCCGCCGGGTCGTGTGAACGAACTCTTTCCTCTTGGCGCTTCGACCGCCTCATTATAGTATTTCGCGTTGAAGAGTTCCCGAAACCTTTCCCGTGTCATGGTGGTGACATCGTGAATCCGAGACACCATGTCCCACCATACCAGTGGCATCCTCCCGGAACCGAAATGTGGCGCACACCACTGCGTCGTTAGCACGGTGACCCCCATGAAATTCGACTCGGTGATCACCGTCGCCCATCGCTCGGCTTTCGAGACATCTGGACCTCCCAAGAATACCGGAGGTGCTTGCTTCCGGAACCGCTCATATAAAGGTTCCAATCTGTGGGCCGCCACCACTATCTCGGCCTGGGCAGCAGGGGCAGGTGCCACTGGAACTACGGGCACTGGAACTGCAGGAGCACCCTGCTGTCTCAACCTCTGGATCTCGAGGTCTTGCTCTTCGATCCGGGCTTGCATCTCCGCAAACCGCAACTCCCACCCGGGCTCCCCGATCGGCCGGGGAGCCCAGGGCAGCCCGTGGCGGGTTCTCATCACCCCGACCACGAGCCCCGCCTCGGGGACCTCTCGCCTCGCCCCTAGCAGGTGGGGGAACCGAGCTCCCCGTCCCCGATTCGACCCCACGGAGTTGCCCCGACTCCCGGTAGTCCGCCCGGCGTCCATCTAGTTAGAACCGCCCGCGAAACCAAGAGTTGGCATATCGTGTCGTATTCAAGGCGAGCTTACTAATGCCGCTTAATTTGGAAATTAGAAATGAAACATGCGCCTATTCTACTATCAGGCTACTAACATGCTTCCTAACAGGCTTTTCTTTTTTCATAACTGAATAAAATAAACTACTAAAGCAATAAAGGCTTACTAAACCGTGAACCGAGCTAACTGCTGATGATGATTGTACATGTCGTGACGATCTTCGGAAGACAACCTGGCGGCTCTGATACCAAATTGTAACACCCTAACTATCTTAGGCGTATTACGTGATTTTTAAACATACTGTGCAGCTCGTTGCTAATCAACGAGGTTTATGGGAAAACGTGATTAATTAAAATTTTGCTTTTTCATTAAACTTATAAACCATTTTACAAAAGTCTCGGGATCCCGATTTATAAAAATATTTACAAACGTTTAACTGTTTAACTTTTACATCAAAATGAAAGTCGTCTAACGACAGTTACAAAAATCTCGGCGTCGTCCCGAGGATCGTACGCTCCAGGCCTAACCGCCCCGACATGTACAATCTCATATGCTCGGTCACGGTCCATCAGCTACAGCCTTGCCTTTACCTACACATGAACGTAAACTGTGAGTCGACAGACTCAGTAAGAAAAGCATAATAATATCATACATAAAACTGACTGTCGTGCCCAACACGATACTGAGTCCCGCTACTGCCATGTCCAACATGGTACTGAGCTACTACTGCCATGTCCAACATGGTACTGAGTTTTGAACGTTCAGGGGACGGTACTATTGACAAGTATCCTCCTGATCGGTCGAACCGGTCATACTCCGGCCGCCGGTCATACTCCGGCCCGTACCGACGGGATAGGTCAATAGCACCGAACCACCAACCAAGTGTCACTGATCGGCCGAACCTGGCCATACTCCGCCGCCGGTCATACTCCACTCGTACCGTCGTGACAGGGTTGGATGGTTCGAAGCCTAAATACATAACTAATGTAATCTAGCAGGCTTCCTACATGCACGCTAAACATGTAATCTACATATGCATACTGTTATACTAATCTTACCTGGATTCCGATTTCAGGTGTGCCGGTCAACCTGACTAGAACTGAAGCTGAACGGCGGATTACTGGCTCCTAAACCATAAAAATCACAACGCTATAAGTGACACGCTAAATCACTTCCCGGGGACTAAAACTTGAAACTAAAAGTTTCCCTATCGATAAAAAGCATGGCAATACCCCTAAAAACCCAAAAACGAGGAAAACTAGGGTTCTGAAAAATCCCCCAACTGGCAGACCGGTTGCCCAACCGGAATTCGGTTCGGGAAATTCGAACCCCCATCCGAATTCGGATGCACAACCGAATTCCGGTTCCTCGCAGCAAGAACCATAAAATCTCATAACTTGACCAATTCAACCCCAATTGGTCCCAAACTTTCCAGACCTGTTCTATATGCCCCAAATAACAATTCTAGAGCATCAAACCTACCCAGAAATCACACATGCAAAATTCACCATTGGAGCTCAAGCTTTGAGTTCCAAACTCAAGCTTGAGCAAAACCACCTAACAAAGAATCAAACTAGCTTAAAACTTCTTAAACTAGCATAATATAACCTCTGAAAACAAACAACAACATCCAGCAATTCACAGAAACAAAACATCACATTTTCTTTCAAAATTCATAACTTTTTAACAAAGAAACTAGAAGCTTTGAACACCCTATCTAGCATGCTTCAAACAATCCAATTATTTATCACATAAACATGCTTTGAATCACACAAATTAACCTCAAAACACAGCAGCCAAAATCAACTAAAATCATGCATGCATTCATCACTTTTCATCATCTTTTTCAATAAAAACAAGTAAGAACTTAAGCCAAGAATTACCTCAACTAACAATCACTATGATCTTGCTAAAATGACTTGAAATCAACAAGGAAATCAGCCCTAGCTGCTCCCCAAGCTTGGCCGAACAAGAGAGGAAAAGAGAGAGCTTGTGTGTGAGTTTTTGGAATTTTCTTTCAATATTGACTAAGTGTTGGAAAAAAAAGAGTGAAACAAATGTCATATAATACCATTTCATTAAATCCTTTTCAGCCATGTAATAATAAAATAATCCTTTATTTTTCCATTTAATAACTCACATAAGACAAAACACTAATGGGGCAAAAAGACCATCTTGCCCCTCCACCATAAAATCATGAAAATCATACTAAAGGGGTATTTTTGGGACATTCTAAATTCCCGGCCATTCCCGACATTCCCAATGTCTAAAACCCGTCCCCAAATTACTAACATACAAGTTGTGATTTCTACTGAGCCAAACGCCGCGTTCCAAAATACCGGACACCGGAAATGCGAAATATAAAAGCTACTGATAACATACTCATGCATATCTGAATTCCATAAATATCAATAATAAATTATTTAAATAGCTATAAATAATTTCATGATTAACATAAATAACTGCTAATTTCCAAATTAACTAAGCGGGCTTTACAACTGCAATGAGAAAGGTCATTGGAAACCCCAACGTCCTAAACTTCTTGTAGAGAAATAAGGTATTTCTTTCTATAAACTTTAAGAGTTTTAGTGAATTATTATCCATTTCGATTATTGATTCTGGACTAACTTTGTTTATTTGTTTCTTCTTCTTATAGGCCAAGCTATTTGAACTCAAATGATCGTCCAAGATGAAGATGAAGCTCTTTTATCTAATTTTGAATTAATTGTTTTAGTTTAAAGACACTTTGGATTTCAAATTTTAGTTAGGGATATTTATCCCTGTATTTCTCATACTGTTGCAATACATTTTTTTTTATTATTATTAATAGAGTTTATTTTATTTTCTATTCAAACAAATTGCAATTTATAAGATTGAGCTTCATTTACTTTACACCACAATTACCACATTATATTTATATGTTTATCTGTGTAAGTGTTTTTATTATTGATGCAAATTCTATAATATTTACAACTCTTCATAGAGTTATATTAAATAAACACTAGAAATTATTTCTATGTTTATTAATAATTGTTAATTCTAATACAATTATTAAGAATTTGTTTAATAAAAGGATCTTTTGATCTGATAGGGGTGGAGAAAAGTTAAGAAAACTATGCAGTTCAACGATCTTTTATATCTAATGAACTCTGGATAGTATTCAAATCTACATAAACTCTATCACACTTAAAGAATCATGATCTTTACAACCTTTAGGGGTGGATCATAATCTCTATATACTTAGGGGTGGAATTTTTTCCACAATACCCTATGTAACACATATTTTCTTTAAACATGGAAGTAATATAATGACTTAGCTATTATCAATATAAATCCTTGATCTTGATTGTATGTTCCAATTTAGTTTTACAGTTGTAGTAAAATTGATACCTATAAAAGTTCTTTGATAATGTTTCACACTACCTTAATTGAGTGGGAGAATTTTAAAATTCTATACCCATCTTCATTAGGTTGACACTTGTGATAGGAACTTAAGAACACTACCGAAAAGAAAATCTAACCATTCACATGGATAGATATAACTTATCAGAATTATGAGAATAAGATAATAGAATTCTAGTTCAGTCTATTCGAATGACTTGAACCTAGATTTCTTAATTCTCATAACATTTTATGGTATCTTAATTTTTGATTACTTAATCTCTAGCAAGTATTTTGCACTTCAAATACTAGTCTGCTGTGTTGATGATTTAGTCTTAATAGAAACCTAAAGTTTCAGACTAATACAAAAGTCACAACTAGATAACTCTCCAAACAATAAAGAGGTTAAATGCATTATTTAACCAGACATCTGCTATTGAGTGGGAGCTATCTTAGATGTAATCTAATATGGAACATTAGAAGATATTCAAGAAAGATTTATGAAAGTGATCTATATGTTAGATATTAAGGAACTGTATATCAGTTATCCTTGTATTTTCACCAACTCATTCGAAATTATGAGATGGTGGTTACTCTCGGGGTGGAGGAGTTATTCCATAATAATTCAAGTTCTACCAGAGAAGATTTATAACTTTGTAAATTCAAAAATTACCAGAAAGTTATATTACTGAAGAAAAGTCTACACTGTATTACCTCAATTTCATATTTTAAAATATAAGAGATATGTCTTCTGTTTATTCAAATGTACTTTAAAACAGTAAGGATTTAAGTATCCCTTGATGAGTAATGCATATAGTAAAGGATGTTTCATAAATGTATTTATGAACTAGTTTCAAGAAGTTTGGGTGGATTCAAATATACTACACTTGATCTGAAGATCAAGACATCAGATTGACTTATTTGCACACTTTGTTTTATATTAGTGCAAGGGGGAGTATGTTGGGTTTTATGCCCTAAATAAAACTCTTTACAATCTGATTAGTTATCAATATTAGAAATTTGAAGTGATTTATGTTTGCATGAATTTTACATGCTAATGGTTTAATATGTTTATTACATTTACACACAAAATCAGTTAAATCCAGATCATATGTTTATTCACAATTACAGTATCGTCAACACAGTGGAATGTGATTGTGATCATATGAATCAAAAGACTAAGTCCCTGTTTCATCAGTGTTTTGGATTTACACTAATGTGATAATCAGCGATGATGTGTACTTACACTTGGAGTAAGTGTTATGTTCTTTCCAGGACATTAGTAAAGTATACTAGTTTCGAATGTATGGAGTATACATTGGACTGGACCGATATTGCAACTTAGTTAAGATATTATAAACTTACCGTCATATCTTTCCAAGTCAATATCAGTAGTTGATCTTAAGATTAAAAGAATCTAAATCCTGATATGCTTAGGCTCAACTCAGGAGTACTATTCATGTTCTTTGATTTATTAGTTAAGCCTACTTTTGGGTCAGGGTGATACGTATATTTTGGGAACATGATAGTATGATTGAGTGGGAGTGCTGAACATAAATATGGAATCTATAGCTTCTACTGGTGTATAGAAGTCAAGTGATGATTCCCTTCGAGCTTAGCTAAATAGAAGTAAATGGATGAGCTCTTGTTTAAGTGACTAATTCTTAAATCACTAAACATCATTTACAGGTAGCAAAGTGTTTTAAGGGGCAAAATACATTGAGGGGTGAGAACGGTAAAATTATCCCATCTCGATGTAAATCATCTATATAGAGGATCTTTGATCACTATAAGATTATAACAATGGTTAAATGAGACAGTATATCTATATCGTGGAACATATAATATGCTCTATATAAGTCTGAGAGTGCAATTCTAAGTTCTAAGAGTGGATTCAACGAACAATTAATAAGTAGGAATTTACCTAGTAAATTTGGTTTACTTTTTGGAAGCTCAGCATATAGATCCATGGTCCCCATTCTAGTTGAGAATATACTGCTTGTAAGACTCAATAATTGATTTGTGATTAATCAATTATAATTCTAAAGTTAGACAATGTCTAATTTGTGAATTTTCACTAAGCAGGGTCATAATTGTAAAGAAAAGAGATTCTAGGTTTATTTATTTATTAATAGACTTTATATGTCTAATTAATAATTAAATTAAATGACAATATTATTTAATAATCTATTTTAGTTATTAAATAATTAGTTTTGGCATTTAAATGGTTAGAATTGGAAAAGTGGCGTTTTTGAGAAAATAGAAATAAAATTTGTGAAAACTGCAAAACCAAGTGGGGCCCATTACACACACCATGGCCGGGCACTTAAAGTGGTTTTTTAAATTGATATTTTCATTATTTTAATGCCAAATAATTCTTAACCTAAACCTAGTAGTTGCCTATAAATAGAAAGTGATGGCTGAGTCAAAATTACACTTTCATTAGTTTTCTGTCAGAAATTTTTTCTTCAGAAAAATTGAGCCTTCCTTTTCTCTGTATAGCCGAAATCTCTCTCTCTCTCTCTTTTCTTCTTCAAAAATTTTGAACTCTAGTGATAGAGTAAGTGCCCACACACAGCAAGTGGTAACTCAATCATAGATTGTAAGATTGTGAAGGATCACATACACAAAGAGAAGGACATTCGGGCTCAGATCTTGATAATACTCTGCGACAGAAAGGATACAAGGGTTAGAGATCTGAGTGGAAGGAGACATTAATTTCGCTGCATCAATGTAAGGTTTTCTTAACTTTATATGTGTTTATTTATCGTTTTAGAAAGTTCATATTCAGGGTGTTAAACAACATACTTGTGAGTAGATCTAAGATCCTGGTAAAATAAATTCCAACATAAATATCTCCTTTATTTGCTACTTTATTTTCAGACTTAGTCATTTTCTTAGAAAAGTAGTGTTTGTTTAAACAAACACTTTCTTATCTATTGACTATGGGATGGTCCACCCCTAGTCATTTAGAATAGCTAACAAACATGCAAACCATGGTTAACAAGTCCAGCTTTTCTTAAGATTTTGATTAGGTCATCCATGAATATAGTAATGATTTACATTAAGTATACAACCATTACATCATTCTGAAATTGTATTACCATAGAAGGTCTTAGGCAACAACTAGTAACTAATCATCAATATGCAAATCGAAATTTCTGGAGAGGTAAGTTTGGATATAATTCAAAAATCAATTTAATGATCTTTGAACTGCATATCTACTAACTATTTCTCCACCCCTATCAGTTCGCAAGATCTTTAACCACTTACCTTAATGGTGTTCCACCATTGCTAGAAATCAGAAATTTTTCAAACATTTCAAATTTCTTTGCATAAGGTATAATCTATAGTTATCGTTTTAAGAATACAACGAAAAACACATATCCACCCCTGAATGTACATCCATCTACGAATGAGATGAACAACTTTCAGTGGATATAGGCATATTAACTCTTTGCAGAGATTGATCTTGTCAAAACCACTATGAACAAGATACAAAAGCCATAGATTAAAAAAAATGTGTGGTTGTGTCTTTTTGATGACTTAGATTTAGTTACATCAAAGAGTTCTTAGAATAGTGCAAGTGGATCCTGGTCACAGAATACTAAACTCATATTCCATAGAGTTTGAATACATTGATAGAAAATGGTTATTAAATACTTGTGAAAGTGAAACTGTATTGTAAAAAAAAATTATTTGGAATGTAAAATTTAAAGTCAATGACTAAAATTTATACTAAATATAATGAGCAATTCTTCTTGGACCACCACTACTAATTTAACTTTAAGTCTGATTTACCATACAAGTAGAAGATTTCTAAGATTGAGGACTTATATCATTGTGGAATAGAATTTTGGGTTATAATCATATGTCATTTAATTTCTTAAGAGAAAATAGAATGACATGAAATGATTTATAGACCATTCATCCAATGATATGTTATTGAGCTAATTCGAAATGAATAAGCTAGGAGGAATTAGGATAATTTCGTTGTTTAAATAAGAATCCAACGATGCTCCGATTAGCGAAAGTCAAAGTAATCTTGTTTATACAATCTTCTTGTTTCATATCGAAAAATACTAGTCTAAGGTGTCATCAATTGATGAACAGCTAGATGTTGCATATACAATATTTATCTTTCGAGATCTAACATTATTATGTATGTCTAATGGTGAAAATCCATTAGGGATTTATCTCATTAGATAAACAAACCAAGTTAGACCAACAATGAAGATTCGAAATTAAACTACAATTTAATAACAGAAAATAACATGGTTCAATATAAATTCATACACAATTAAGAAATTATTAAACATATAGCAAGTAGGAATGACAAGTGAAAATACTAAAACTTACAATCCTAAATAATTTCTAAGGTTTTCAACACACTGATATCAGTGTCCCGTTTAGGCGAGAGTGAAAGCTACCATCCATTGAACAGAGTTGTCAGCTCATCTAAAATATTAAACATTCTAGCAACCTTTTATTCGATCAAGATTGGAATCCAGCGTTGTCCCGTTTAGGCGAGAGTCAAGGTTATTCTATCTTATGAGCTTCTACCATTGTTTCATATTTTGCAAGTCAAATACAGTCGTCACCATTAGGGTGATCCATACCATATAAAACACTTACAAAGCTACTTATCTTTTGAGATTAAACGGTGCGAACTTGCTAATGAACGTTCCTCCATTAGGGAGGATTACTCACTAAAACAAACGCTATGTAAAACCAACAATGGAGATCGAATATCTTAATAATAAAGCTCATTCTTTAAAATGTATTTTTATGATTATTTATAATAAAATATATTCATTAAATATCGAATTTAGAATTAAAATTCTAAATTTGAATTTAATTTAATATTTACAAAATCATACTTAGATAGTGATTGAAATAAGTTGAATTATTTCCATCTCAGTAGTAATTTTGATATATATAAATATTAAGAAAATTATTTAAGTTGTATTAATTTAAATTAATTTTGCAACTCAAAATAAATTTTCATGAGAATATATTAATTGTATTTTAAAAAAAAGTATAAAAACTTTATATTTTCGAAATACTTAAATAATAATTACTTAGCAAAATACTTCAAGCAAAAATATCACCTATCTAGATTTTCCTTTGACTAATTAATTCAATTTCTAATAAGATACTTTAACTCATTTATTTTAAATTAATCAATAAATGAAAAAATCATTGATTTAAGTTGGACCAAGAATTAATTAAAATAAATAATTAATTTACAACTTAATCCATTATTCAAGATAAATTCAAAATCATATTGCATTATGAAATGCAATTTCGAAAATTGATTAATAAAATAAAAAAAATATATATATTTCGAAAATTATTTAAATTTAAGTTGAAAAAATAAATTTCAACTAAAAATAATTTTTTATTTAATTAAGTGTCATGAAAAAGAAATATTTAAGTATCATGATGAAAATCAACTTAGATATTTAATTTTCAATTTAATTAAATGTATTAAATTCAAGAAATAAATAATTATGTGTAGAGAAGGCTTAATTATTAATCTCTAGTTTAATACTAGGAAAAAAAATACTTAAAATAAATTGTACCAAAATTAATTATTTAAATAATTAATTTCACAATGTATAATATTTTTCCATTTAATATTAGAAATAATAAGTAGTCTAGAAATAACTATCTAGAAAATATCCTATTTGACTAAGTATCTTTTCGACAAAATTTGAAAAAATATCTAATTTAAGTTGTATTAGAAAAAATCTAGAACTTAAATATTTTCAAATTTAAATTTAACTAAATATCAAAAATTAAGTTGTAACCACTTAATTTGAAAATATTCCATTTTAAGTTAATATTTGAAAAAAATATCAACTTAAAAAATATCTAAAGAATCTTAATAACCAATTCCTAAAATTCCTCAACTTAATTTTGAAATTTTAAATCCAAAAGATATTAAGATTTAAGTTGATTAGTTAGAGATAACTAAATATCAACTTAAATGGGAATATTAAATGAAAAATTTAAATTAAGCTTCAGAAAGAATCTAGATGGTTATAATTCTATATTTAATTAAATACAAGAAAATACATATAGTTTAGCTTAGAATAAAATTCTTTAAACTATGGTTTTCTTAAATTAATTTCAAAATAAATGAAATTAATTATGTTGCTTATCAATTTTATTAGGTTAAACTAATTTAATTAACCTAGTACAGCTATTCAAATCAGGCAAATGAGCCTTCACAATTGGGGTAGTTCATGTGAGGGGGGGGCTGGCTTCAGTATGTCGTACCCACTACTAGCTCCCAACTCTCACACAGGGCCCAAAAGAGAGGAATTTAACCTTAAAATGAACAACTGCTATTAATTGAATAGTCCCAAAAACTAAATGGGCCTAAATAAAATCTATCAAAAACTATGATATTTTATTTAGCAACAACAACCTATATGCATCTATAACAAAATTAAACATATAGGCTCACACAGGCACACAATTTGGATGGATCCTATCATGTTGCTAGGTCATACACAGATGAAAGAAGATTGTAAAATTTACCTGTTACAAATTATTTACTTGACAAATGGAGCCATGAGTTAAAATCAGATCATTGGATCTGTCAACAAGTTAACCATGGCTATTTGCAATCAAGCAATAATAGGTTTTATAAAACTTACAAACAAGCTAAAACACATACTCCTGCAACAAGGTTAGCTGGATGTAGGATTTATTTAATTTTAAATAAATAAATTTCAAAAAAAATAATAATTAAATAAATAAAAAAAATATTTATTTTTCGAAAAATAATAATATAATAAAATATATATATTTTCAAAATTAATAAAATAATATTTAAAATTAAACCTACAATTTTAAAAAATTAGGTTTCAACTAACCTAAATATCATTTCAAAATTTGCTAACTACCCTTAAAAATTTAATGTTATTTTATAAATTAAATATTCAATAAAAATAAAAAAGATAAATAAATATCTTTTTCAGATTTTATGATCTAATTTAAATAAATAAAATAACATAATTTAAAAGTTAGCAAAATATTTTACTTCTATTTAAAATTACATGATTATTGTTATCTTATTTTAAATTTAAATAAGGTCAAATTATTTAAAAAAAAATTAATTTAAAATTTAAAATCTGACCTTAAATTTAAAAATAAGATAAGATATAATCAAATTTAAAAATAAGATAGATAATTAAGCAAAAAAAGATAGATATTTACTATTTTCAAATTCAAATTACACTAATCTCATGAATTAATTTAAAAGAAATTAATTAATTTAATTATGATATTTAGAATTGAATTAGGAATAGTAAATGTCTAAATACAAAACTACACAAAAAATCGGATGTTAAATCCATGAAATAGCATGAAAAATCGAAGAAAAACGAAAAAATTGCGAGCTGTACGGACAGTATGCTGTGCATTTTATTAGCAGACTTTCTAGCACAAAGGCAAGTCTCAAAATCTGATGTGGTGTAAATTAAAAGTTTTAAAGACACCCTTATTGACTAACATATAGTTCCTCTCCATAATCTTAAGATTTACTTGATTATCTTTCAATGTTCTTCTCTTGGATTAATCTGATAGCTACTTATTACTCCCACTCAACAGCAGGTGTCTGGTCTAAGGCATACTAAAGCATATCTGAGACCTCTCACTGTTGATTTAAGAAATTCTTTCATGGCTTTATCTTTTCTGGAATAGTTGAGACTTTTCCTTAGATAAATAAAATCTATGTCTAGAAGTCGAGAAGCTTCTATAGATTCCCATTAGAAAGAAAATGCTTTAGCATCTTACGAAAGTAAGTTGCTTGCATTAGAGTAAGTAATTACCAGGTATACCACAAGCCATAGGTTTAGATAAACTCAAACCTATAATACTAGGAACATGAAGTTTTGTTAAGTCCATTGAATAGACTTATAAACTAAAATTTCCTTTTATGTCCTTGTAATAGAAAACTTTAGGTTACTACATGTGAATGGATTAAACCATAGTTCTCTTGTCTTTTCTTCTTAGTTTCTTATCTTGACAATCCATTACTTGTTTAAACTCACAATGGATTTTAATCACTAGTGTCTTCCAAGTCATAAGAAGGTGAGTTCCTAGAAACTCTCCCACTACGACAAGGTACCGTGAATTGTGTCTAAGAAAACTAAATGGTATTGACCTCTTTGGTTGTGTCAAGACAACAGAGGCAGTGGGATCATCATATGTCAAATAAGATGATAGAACACTTTTGGAATCAAGAAAAAAATATCTCCTTTCTTTGCTACTTTATTTTCAGACTTAGTCATTTTCTTAGAAAATTAGTATTTGTTTAAACAAACACTTTCTTATCTATTGACTATGGGATGTTCCACCCCTACTCACTTAAAATAGCTAACAAACAAGCAAACAAGGGTTAACAGTTCTAGCTTTTCTTAAGATTTTTATTAAGTCATCCATGAATCTAGTAATGATTTACATTAAGTATACAACCATTGCATCATTCTGAAATTGTATTACCATAGAAGGATTTAGGCAACGGGTAGTAACTGATCATCAATATGCAAAACAAAATTTCTGGGGAGGTAAGTTTGGATATAATTCAAAAATCAAATTAATGATCTTTGAACTGCATATCTACTAAATATTTCTCCACCCCTATCAGTTCGCAAGATCTTTAACCACTTACCTTAATGGTTTTTCACCATTGCTAGAAATTCATGAAATTTTTCAAACATTTCAAATTTCTTTTGCATAAGGTAAAATCTAGAGTGATCGTTTTAAGAATACAACGAAAAAACTCATATCCACCCCTGAATGTACATCCATCTGCGAATGAGATGAATTTACTTTCAATGGATATAGGCATATTAACTCTTTGCAGAGAATGATCTTGTCAAAACCACTATGAACAAGATACAAATGCCATAGATTTATTAAATATGTGGTTGTATCTTTTGGTGACTTAGGTTTAGTTACATCAAAGAGTTCTTAGAATAGTGCAAGTGGATTCTGGAATACTAAACTCATACAGTTTGGATCCATTCATAGAAAATGGTTATTAATCACTTGTGAAAGTATAACTGTATAATAAGTAATTCTTCCTTGGACCACCACTACTAATTGAACTCTAAGTTGATTTGCCCATACAAGTAGGAGATTTCTAAGATTGATGATTTATATCATTTTGGGATAGAATTTCGGGAATATAATCATATGCGTCATTTATTATCTTAAGAGAAAATATAAAATGACATGAAATGATTTATAGACCATTCAACCAATGATATGTTATAGAGCTAATTCGAAATGAATTAGCTAAGAGGAAGTAGGATAATTTCGTTTTTAAATATGAATCCAACGATTCTTCGAGAGTCAAAGTAATCTTATTTATACAATCTTCTTGTTTCATATTGTAAATACTAGTCTAAGGTGTCATCAATTGATGAACAACTAGATGTTGCATTTGCAAGATTTATCTTTCGAGATCTAACACTACTATGTTTGTCTAATGGTGAAAATCCATTAGGGATTTATCTCAGTAGAACAACAAACCAAGTTAGACCGACAATGAAGATTTGAAATTAAACTACAATTTAATAACATAAAATAACATGGTTCAATATAAATTCATTCACAATTCAGAAATTATTAAACATATAGCAAGTAGGAATGATAAGTGAAAATACTAAAACATACAATCCTAAATAATTTCTAAGGTCTTCAACAAACTGATATCAGTGTCCCGTTTAGGCGAGAGTCAGTGATACCATCCATTGAATAGAGTTGTCAGCTCATTTAAAATGATAAACATTCTAGCAACCTTTTATTCGATCAAGATTGGAATCCAGCGTTGTCCCGTTTAGGCGAGAGTCAAGGCTATTCTATCTTATGAGCTTCCACCATTGTTTCATACTCTTGCAAGTCTTATACAGTCGCCACCATTAGGGTGATCAATACTATATAAGAAACTTACAAGTACACTTATCTTTCGAGATTAAACGGTGCTAACTTACTAATGAACGTTCCTCCATTAGGGAGGATTACTCACTAAAACAATAGCTATGTAAAACCAACAATGGAGATCGAATCTCCTAATAATAAAGCTCATTATTTAAAGAAAGTTGTATTTTCTCCTAATATTTATTTTAATCAGTTTATTTTAAATATATATTTATTCAATTAAAATTTCTAATTTAGAATAAAAATTCTAAATATAAATTTTAATTTAATATTTATATATTATACTTAGATGGATATGAAAATAACGTGAATTATTTCTATCTTAGTAATAATTTCCAATAAATATTTAGAAAATTATTCCATTTAAGTTGTTTCAAAATTAATTAAAACTAACTTACAACTCAAATTTAATTTTCTATAAATATATATTGCATTTCGAAAATTGAAGTATATAAGAATACTACTTTCGAAAAATGCTTTAAAATCAAATAAAAATAAATCCTGGAAAAATTATTCTAATTTTATGTTGGCCCAAAATTAATAAAATTAATTTACAACAAAAATATAATTTTCCTATTTAATTAAATATTTAAGTAAAATTTAAAATATTTAAGTATCATGATTAAGAATCAACTTAAATATTAATTTTCTATTTAATTAAATATCACTAGAAAAATACTTCAAGCAAAACAGATAATATCTATCTAGACTTTCATTGACTAATTAATTCAATTTCTAATTATAATATATTTAGTTCATTTATTTTAATTAATCATTAAATGAAAAAAATCATTGATTTAAGTTGGTCCAAAATCAAAATAAATAATTTTCAACTTTAATCTATTTTTCAAATAAAATTCGAAATTTCGGCATTTAAGAAATGCAATTTCGAAATTGTGGGAAAAAGATTAATAAAATAAAATAAAATATATTTTGAAAATTATTTAAATTTAAGTTATTTTGAAATAAGATTCCAAACTTAAAATAATTTTCAACTTTAATTAAATAACATGAAAATAACAATATTTAAGTATCATGATGAAAATCAACTTAGATATTGAAATTTTCAATTTAATTAAATGTATTAAATTCAAGAAATAAATAATTAAGTATAGAGGAAACTTAATTATTAATTCTAGCTTAATACTAGGAAAATATACTAAACTTAGATTGTACAAAAATTAATTATTAAACAATTAATTATACTAAACAATTAATTTCGTTTTTCTTCGTTTTTTCATGCTTTTTCATGGAATTAACTTCCGATTTTTCGTGTAGTTCTGTATTTATACTATTACTATTCCTAATTAAATTCTAATTATCATTATGAATTAATTTAATATTTTTTAAATTTAATTCAAGATATTAGTGTAATTTGAATTTAAAATAGTTAGTATCTATCTTATTTGCTTAATAATCTATCTTATTTTTAAATTTGATTATATCTTATCTTATTTTTAAATTTAAGGTCAGATTTTAAATATTTTAAATTAATTTTTTTTTTTAAATAATTTGACCTTATTTAAATTTAAAATAAGATAACTATAATCATGTAATTTTAAAAAGGTGTAAGATATTTTGCTAACTTTTAAATTTTGTTATTTTATTTAGTTAAGTTACATTTAAAATCTGAAAAAGATATTCATTTATCTTTTTTAATTTTTTATATAATTTTTATTTATAAAATAACATTTAAATTTTAAAATTAGTTAGCAAATTTTGAAATGATATTTAGGTTGGTTGAAACCTAATTTTTCAAATTGTAGGTTTAATTTTAAATTTAATTTTTTTTAAAAAAAAATTTCGAATTTTTCAAATTTTTTTTAAATTTTCGAAAATTATTTTTTATTTAATTAATTATTTCGAAATTAATAATTTAATTTAAAATTAAATAAATCCTACATCCAACTATCCAGCTAACCTTGTTGCAGGAGTATGTGTTTTAGCTTGTTTGTAAGTTTTCAAAACCTATTATTACTTGATTGCAAATAGCCATGGTTACTTTTTGCCAGATGTAATGATCTGATGGCTCCCTAGGTCAAGTTAATAATTTGTAACAGGTATATTTACAATCTTCTTTCATCTGTGTATGACCTAGCAACATGATAGGACCCATCCAAAGTGTGCCTGTGTGAGCCTATGTGTTTAATTTTATTATAGATGCATATAGGTTGTTGTTGCTAAAATAAATTATCATAGTTCTTGATAGCTTTTATTTAGGCCCATTTAGTTTTTGGGCCTATTCAATTAATAACAGTTGTTCATTTTAAGGT
Organism: Cannabis sativa; assembly: GCF_029168945.1. Classification (NCBI taxonomy): domain Eukaryota; kingdom Viridiplantae; phylum Streptophyta; class Magnoliopsida; order Rosales; family Cannabaceae; genus Cannabis; species Cannabis sativa. Next base: position 37,436,081 of record NC_083606.1, on the reverse strand, counting down.
TAAATTCCTCTCTTTTGGGCCTTGTGTGAGAGTTGGGAGCCATAGTAGTGGGTATGACATACTGAACCCAGCACCCCCTCACATGAACCACCCCAATTGTGAAGGCCCATTTGCCTGATTAGAATAACTGTACTAGGTTAATTAAACTAGTTTAACCTAATAAAATTGATTAGCAACATAATTAATTTCATTTATTTTGAAATTAATTTAAGAAAATTATAGTTTAAAGAATTTTTTTTATTCTAAGCTAAACTATATGTATTTTCTTGTATTTAATTAAATATAGAATTAAAACCATCTAGATTCTTTTTGAAGCTTAATTTAAATTTTTCATTAAATATTCCTATTTAAGTTGATATTTAGTTATCTCTAACTAATCAACTTAAATCTGAATATCTTTTAAATTTCAAATTTCAAAATTAAGTTGAGGAATTTTAGGCAATGGTTATTAAGATTCTTTAAATATTTTTTTTAAGTTAATATCTTTTCGAATATTAACTCAAAATGGAATATTTTATATATTTTTTAAGTTAATATCTTTTCAAATATTAACTTAAAATAGAATATTTTAAAATTAAGTGGTTACAACTTAATTTTTGATATTTAATTAAATTCAAATTTGAAAATATTTAAGTTCTAGATTTTTTCTAATACAACTTCAATTAGATATTTTTTAAAATTTTGTGGAAAAGATACTTAATCAAATAAGATATTTTCTAGATAGTTATTTCTAGACTACTTATTATTTCTAATATTAAATAGGAAAATATTATAAATTGTGAAATTAATTATTTAAATAATTAATTTTGGTACAATTTATTTTAAGTATATTTTTTCCTAGTATTAAACTAGAGATTAATAATTAAGCCTTCTCTACACTTAATTATTTATTTCTTGAATTTAATACATTTAATTAATTGAGTTGTTGGAATTATTTTACCAGGATCTTAGATCTACTCACAAGTATGTTTATTAACACCCTAAATATGAACTTTCTAAAACGATGAAATAAACACATATAAAGTTTAGGAAACCTTACAATGGGTGCAGCGGAATAATATGACTCCTTCAGTTCAGATTTGTAGCCCTTGATTCCTTTCTGTAGCAGAGCATTATCAATATCTGAACCTGGATCTCTTTCTCTGAATCTTTGATGTTGAAACTCCTTTTGCTGAATGTCTTTCTTCACGATCTTCCTCACTATGATTGAGGTATCACTTGCTGTGTGTGGGCACTACTCATACACTAAGTATTTCAAAATTTTAGGAAGAAGAAAGAGAGAATGGGTTCGGCCAAAGAAAGGGAGAGAGAGAGGCTTAGTTTTTTCTGAATCAGAAGTGTCAGAAGAAAAGTATAATTTTCCTGAAGCCTTCACTATCTATTTATAGCATTCCACTAGGGTTAGGTTTGAATTATTTGGCATTAAAATAATGAAAATATCAGAGGGAAAACCCTACAAAAGTGGCCGGCCCTATACATGTGGATTTGGGCCTCACTTTTTGCAATTTTGCAGTTTTATCTTTTCTGCATCTGATTTTCTCAAAAACGTCAATTTTAAAATTCAACCATTTAAATGCCAATTCTAATTATTTAATAACTATAAATAATTATTAAATAATATTGTCATTTATCATATTTATTAATTGAACCATACAAAGTATCATAATTCACAAATATGCCCCTATAAACTCTTTCTTTACAATTTCGCCCTTACTTAGGGAAAAATTCACAAATAGACATAGTCTAATTTGAGAATTATAATTGATTAATCAAAACAAATTATATGAGTCTTACAAGCAATATTATCTCCACTAGTGCGGGGACCATGGGTCTATATAACCGAGCTTCCAATAAGTAGATCAAGAATTTAGCACTAAAATTCACTAACTTATTAATTCTTCGTTGAATCCACACATAGAACTTAGAATTGCACTCTCAGTATATAGAATGCTCTATATGTTCCACCATATAGACACATCATTAGTTATCCATTGTTATAATCCTAATTTGATCAATGATCCTCTATATGAATGATCTACACTGTAAAGGGATTAAATTACCGTTACACCCTACAATGTATTTATTCCTTAAAACACTTGACCCCGTATAAATGATATTTCAGCTTATGTGAAATGAGTACTCCACCATTTATGTTCGTTTGGTCAAGCTCGAAGGAGATCATCCTTTGCTTACTATTCGCTAGATAGAAGCTATAGATTTCATGTTTATGATAGCGCTCCCACTCAATTGCACTACCGTGTTCCCAAAATGTACGTATCACCCTGACCTAAAAGTAGGCTTAACTAACAAATCAAAGAACACGAATAGGCGATATTGACTAGGCGAGATTGAGCCTAATCATATCAGGATTAAGATCATTTGATCTAGGATCAACTAGGCGATATTGACTTGAATAGATATTACGGTAAGTTTAATAAATCTAAGTCAAAGTTCAATATCGGTCCCTTCCGATGCATACTCCATGCATCCAACCTGAGCTTTACTTTAACCAATGCTTTGGAAAGAACATAGCACTTCTTCAAATGCAAGTAAACTCTGTTGTAGATTATCATATCAGTAAAACCCTATGTCTGATAAATCTAGGAATCTTTATTCACATAGTCATGTTTACTTTCAAATGTGTTGACGACACAATAAACAGGATCAAGTATGTGAAAAGGGTTTCAGATGAATTTATACATTATGTACATATAATCATGAAATAAATCATGTGAACCATGCAACATTAAATGTTATTTCTGATCTATATTAATAAGTAAATCTGATTATATTGAAATGAGTTTTATTTAGGGCATAATACCCAACAAACTCCCACTTGCACTAATATAAAACAAAAAGTGCATTTCAAATAATCTCAACACCTTGATATACAAATCAAGTGTAGTAGTAGTAAACTCCTCGTAATAGGATCTGAAAGGTTGAATTAAACACAACCTTTTCTCCACTATTACTCTTCCTTAATCACAAAATCATTGATAATGTGAAATTCCTCTCTATATGTCTACTCTCTTGGGATACTGGATTCTATACCTTTGGCAACTACTTTTGGTTAATCAGGAAATTAACACTAGTAATTTAAGGCAATTTGGAATGGTGCCAAAGATGTATAGAACTTTCCTTAGACTGAATAAGTACCTTTCCTGCAGCTTTAACATTCAGTCCCTTTCTGGTAGACCTAGAGACTTCAGATAGATTTTTACACTTCTCCAAAATCACTATACCACCGCTAGAGTAACCACCATCTTATCAGAAAGATTTACTAGCACAAAGGAAAATTTCGAAATCTGATATGGTGTAGTCTAAGAGTTTTAAACACACCCTTATAGACTAACATATAGTTCCTCTTCTTAATCTTAGGATTTACTTGATTGTCTTCCAATGTTTTTTTTTCTGGATTAATCTGATACCTACTCATTACTCCCACTCAACAGCAGGTGTCTAGTCTAAGGCATACAAAAGCATATCTAAGACCTCTCACTGTAACACCCTAACTAACTTAGGCGTATTACGTGATTTTTAAACGTACTGTGCAGCTCGTTGCTAATCAACGAGGTTTATGGAAAAACGTGATTAATTAAAATTTTGCTTTTTCATTAAACTTATAAACCATTTTGCAAAAAGTCTCGGGATCCCGATTTATAAAAATATTTACAAACGTTTTCACTGTTCAACTTTTACATCAAAATAAAGTCGTCTAACGACAATTACAAAATCTCAGCCGTGCTGTCCCGAGGATCGTACGCTCCAGGCCTAACCGCCCCGACATGTACAATCCCATAAGCTCGCTCACGGTCCATCAAGAATCGCCTTGCCTTTACCTACACATGCAACGTAAGCGTGAGTCGACGGACTCGCAAGAAAAGCATAATAATATCATACATAAAACTGACTGCCGTGTCCAACACGATACTGAGTCCCGCTACTGCCATGTCCAACATGGTACTGAGCACTACTGCCATGTCCAACATGGTACTGAGTTTTGAACGTTCAGGGGACGGCACTATTGACAAGTATCCTCCTGATCGGTCGAACCGGTCATACTCCGCCGTCGGTCATACTCCGGCTCGTACCGACGGGATAGGTCAATAGCACCGAACCACCAACCGGTGTCGGCTGATCGGTCGAACCGGTCATACTCCGCCGCTCGGTCATACTCCGGCTCGTACCGACGTGACGGGGTTGGGTGGTTCGAAGCCTAAATACATATCTAATGTAAACTAACAGGCTTCCTACATGCACGCTAAACATGTAAACTACATATGCATACTGTTATACTAATCTTACCTGGATTCCGATTTCGGGTGTGTCAACCCGACCGGAACCGAAGCCGAACGGCGGATTACGGCTCCTAAACCATAAAAACCACAACGCTATAAGTGACACGCTAAATCACTTCCCGGACTAAAACTCGAAACTAAAAGTTTCCCTATCGATAAAAAGCATGGCAATACCCCTAAAAACCCAAAAACGAGGAAAACTAGGGTTCGAAAAATCCCCCATCCGAAGTCCGGTTGCCCAACCGGAATTCCGGTTCTGGGAAAATTCTGAACCCCATCCGGAATTCCGGATGCTCAACCGGAATTCCGGTTCCTCGCAGGCAGCAACCAAAAATTCCCAAATCTCGACCAATTTAACCCCAATTGATCCCAAACTTTCCAGACCTCCTACATAGGTCCTAACAAACATTTCCAAGGCCTCAAACCTACCCAGAAACCTCACAAGCAAATTTCACCATTGAAGACCAAGCTTTGAGTTCAAGAACTCAAACTTGGTTAAACCCACTAGCATGCACCCTAGCCTAGTTAATTCTACTTAACTAAGCAAGAAAAACCCTCTCGCAAACTAACAAGAACACCCAGCAATTATACAGAAACAAAACATGTATTTTCACTCAAAATTTCATAATTTTCACATATAATTTAAAAGCTTGAACAATCTAGCTACTCATGCTTCACACAACTTATTTAATCATCAAAAATCATGCTTTGAACAACATAAATCAACAACAAAATACAGCAGAAACAACTCTCAAAATTCACATGCATTACCATCCAATTTCATCATTTTTCTTCAAAAATTTAAGGAGAAAGGGACAAGGAAACACATACCACACAAGAGATCAATAGAGATTGCAAACCCAAGCTTGAATCACCACAAAATCCAGCTCTTGAACCCCAAAGTTCTCACGAAAAAGAGAGAGAGTTGTGTGTGTGTGAGTTTTTGAAATTTCCTTAAAATTGACTAAGTGTGAAAATGTGAGAAAAAAGGGATTTATTCACATATTAATCATTTACTTTCAGCCAAGAAAAGAATAAATAAAATTAACATATAATTCCATTTACAAGTCACAAAAGACAAAAAGTCATTGGGGCAAAAAGACCATTTTGCCCCTCCTTTCTAAAATCACATAAAAATCACTAAAGGGGTATTTTTGGGACATTCTAAATTCCCGGCCATTCCCGACATTCCCAATGTCTAAAACCCGTCCCCAACATACTAACATACTAAGTTGTGATCTCTACTGAGCCAAACGCCGCGTTCCAAAATACCGGACACCGGAAATGCGAAATGTAAAAACTGCTGATAACATAATTATGCATATCTGAATTCCATAATAAATTATTTAAATAGCTATAAATAATTTCCTGATTAACATAAATAACTGCTAATTTCCAAATTAACTAAGCGGGCTTTACAACTATTCCCCCCTTAAAAGGATTTCGTCCCCGAAATCTAACCTGAATAACTCGGATATTGAGCTCGCATATCCGATTCTAGCTCCTGTGTGGCTTCTTCCACCTTACTGTTTCTCCAGAGAACCTTGACCAATGCTATGGTCTTATTCCGAAGGACTTTATCCTTTCTATCCAGGATCTGCACTGGCTGTTCCTCATAAGACATATCTGACTGAAGCTGAAGGCTCTCATAACTAAGTATATGAGAGGGGTCTGAAACGTATTTTCTCAACATTGAGACATGAAATACGTTGTGCACTGCTGATAAAGCTGGAGGCAATGCTAACCGATATGCCACTTGACCTATCTTCTCGAGAATCTCGAAAGGTCCTGTAAATCTAGGGCATAACTTGCCTCTTTTCCCGAAACGTTTAATCCCCTTCATCGGAGATACTCGCAAAAACACATGGTCCCCTACTCGGAACTCAACATCTCTACGTTTCGGACCGCGTAACTCTTCGTCCGCTCTGGGAGGCAAGCATTCTAGCTTTAATCTTCTCTATTGCCTCATTGGTCCGTTGAACTGACTCTGGACCTAGGTATTTCCTCTCCCCTGTCTCATCCCAGTGGATAGGGGATCTACATTTCCTACCGTACAACAGTTCGTAGGGTGCCATCCCTATTGTACTCTGGTAACTGTTGTTGTACGAGAACTCCACTAACGGTAGGTATTTACTCCATGAACCCTCAAAGTCCATAACACAGGCTCTCAGCATATCCTCCAATATCTGAATTGTCCTTTCGGACTGACCATCTGTCTGAGGATGGAATGCTGTACTAAATTTTAACTTCGTACCCATTGCCCGTTGCAAACTCTGCCAAAATTTGGAGGTGAATTTCGGATCCCTGTCCGAAACTATAGACTTCGGTACCCCGTGAAGTCTCACTATCTCCCTGACGTATAACTCTGCCAACTGATCCACTGTAAACGTTGTTCTAACCGGCAGAAAATGAGCAGATTTCGTAAATCGATCCACCACTACCCAGATGGAGTCATACATACCCGTGGTCCTAGGTAACCCGACCACAAAATCCATCGTAATGTCCTCCCATTTCCACTCTGGTAGGGTTAGAGGCTGCAACAACCCTGCTGGTCTCTGATGTTCAGCCTTGATCTGCTGACACGTGAGGCATCTCGAAACGAATTCTACCAAATTCTTCTTCATACCGCTCCACCAGAAGTACGGTTTCAAATCTTGGTACATCTTGGTGGTGCCGGGATGCAGAGAATATGGAGTAGAATGAGCCTCCTCAAAGATCTCGTTCCTCAAGTCCACACTGTTCGGGACACAAACCCTGGCTTTATACAAAAGCACTCCACTATCTGACACTGAAAAGTCTTTGGCTTGACCAGCCAATACCTCATCTCGGATCTTCACTAACTCCGGATCTGTCGTCTGAGCAACTTTTATTCTTTCTAACAGATCAGATTGCAGCGTTAAGTTGTGTAGCTGTCCTACCACAAACTCAATGCTGGACCTGACCATATCCTCTGCTAGCTGAGGTGAGATCTGAACCATGCTAGCCACTTGCCCGGGACCCTTTCTGCTCAGGGCATCGGCCACTACATTGGCTTTCCCGGGATGGTAAAGGATCTCACAATCATAATCCTTCACTAGCTCCAACCAACGCCTTTGTCTCATGTTCAAATCTTTCTGAGTAAAGAAATACTTGAGACTCTTATGGTCGGTGTAGATCTCGCACTTCTCACCATACAAGTAATGCCGCCAAATCTTCAGTGCAAATACCACTGCGGCCAATTCTAAATCATGAGTCGGGTATCGCTGTTCATAATCCTTTAACTGACGGGAGGCGTAAGCGATAACCCGATCGGCCTGCATCAATACGCACCCCAAACCCTGTTTGGATGCGTCACAATAGACCACAAACTTCTCCTTGTCCGAAGGCAAAGCTAGCACCGGAGCAGTAATCAATCTCTGTTTCAGCTCCTGAAAACTAGCTTCGCATTTATCTGACCAGATAAATCGCTGATTCTTCTTTGTAAGCTCGGTTAGGGGCATTGAAATTTTGGAGAACCCCTCCACGAACCTACGGTAATACCCAGCTAATCCCAAAAAGCTTCTGATCTCTGTCACTGTCTTCGGTCTCGGCCAATCCCTGACGGATTCGATCTTCCCGGGATCCACCTTGATCCCATCTTTACTCACAATGTGCCCTAGGAAGGACACCTGAGACAACCAGAACTCACATTTTTTGAACTTGGCGTAGAGTCTATGTTCTCGAAGTCGTTGCAGTACCATCTGAAGATGTAACTCATGCTCCTCTTCTGACTGAGAGTACACGAGGATGTCGTCGATAAACACGATCACACAGGTATCGAGGAAATCCTTGAATACTCTATTCATCAGGTCCATGAATGCTGCAGGAGCATTGGTTAGTCCGAATGACATAACTAGGAACTCGTAGTGTCCATACCTAGTGCGGAAAGCCGTCTTTGGAATGTCCTCCTCTCGGATCCTCAACTGATGATAACCCGAACGGAGATCAATCTTAGAAAAGACCGTCTTCCCCTGAAGCTGATCGAACAAGTCATCGATCCTAGGTAATGGATATTTATTCTTCACCGTCAGCTTGTTCAACTCTCTGTAGTCAATGCACATCCTCATCGATCCATCCTTTTTCTTCACGAACAAAACCGGGGCTCCCCAAGGTGACACACTGGGCCGAATGAACCCTATGTCAAGCAACCCCTGGAGCTGAATCTTCAATTCCTTAAGTTCAGCTGGAGCCATCCTATACGGGGCTTTAGAAACCGGATCCACCCCTGGTGCCAAGTCAATCACAAAGTCAATCTCCCGATGAGGTGGTAACCCTGGAAGTTCTTCGGGAAAAACGTCCAAAAATTCCCGAACCACTCTGATGTCCTCTGGCCGAATGGTGTCTGGCCGAGTGGTGTCCACCACCACGGCCAGAAACCCTAAGCACCCACCGTGCAATAATTCTCTCGCTGACATAGCCGAGATCACCGGGATCCGAGATCCCTGAACCGAACCCACAAATACGAACGGTTCTTCACTTTCCGGTTGGAAGACCACCATCTTCCTCTTGCAATCAATGCTCGCCGAATATTTAGATAGGAAATCCATTCCTAAAATAATATCAAATTCGACTAAGCTCATCTCTATCAGATCAGCGCTCAACTCTCTACCATCTATCCTGATCGGCATAGACCTAATCCACCTATTGGAGATAACCAATTCTCCGCCAGGTAACAGGGTTCCAAACCCTGACTTATATCTATCATAGGGTCTACCCAACTTACTAAAGATTCTGGCCGCCACATAAGAACGTGTAGCCCCAGAATCAAACAGCACTGAATAAAACGAGTCGTTAATAAGAATCTGACCTGTAACAACTGATGGGCTGGCATCTGCATCAGCCTGCGTGATCGCGAATACCCTGGCTGGAGTGGGCATCGCTGGAGCTCTCGGTGCCTCTGGCCGGAGCTGGGGACATTCCCTCTTGAAGTGCCCGGGCATGCCACAATGAAAGCATCCCTGCCCCTTGCACTCTCCCCGATGATGCCTCTTGCAGATAGGGCACTCGGGATAGGAGAAGCGAGTCTCATTACCACCAGGACGACTCCCTCTGTTCTGGTTCCCCCGGAACCTCTTGTTCTGACTCGAGCCGCCGGAAGCAGTGGGTGCCCTCTTCCTCTGATCAATGGCCGAACCACTACTCCCCGCTAAATCCCGATGCAGAGGGGTAGGAGCTCCGCCACCGACCGGAGTACTGGCTGAATCTGACATACATCCCACTGCGCCCTCAGCTCGCAGTGCCTTCTCCACCATCTGAGCGTAGGTGGTGCTGTCGTCAGTGGTAATCATCAAGTCATGCCTGATCTTGGGATTCAACCCGTCCAGATACTTCTCCTTTCTGCTGAAGTCGGTCGGCACAATTCCCGAGGCTAACCTCGCCAACCGGTCAAACTGAGTAGTATACTCAGTGACACTCATGTTCTCTCGCTGAGTCAGGTGAACGAATTCCTTTCTCTTGGCGCTTCTAACCGCCTCATTGTAGTACTTCGCGTTGAAAAGTTCCTGGAACCTCTCCCAAGTCATGGTGGTGACATCGTGAATCTGAGACACCATGTCCCACCATACTGTGGCATCCTCCCGGAACCGAAATGTGGCGCACACCACCCCGTCGTTGCGGTGACACCCATAAAGTTCAAGATTCCGGTGATCACCGTAAGCCACCGCTCGGCTTTCGACACATCCGGACCTCCCGGGAATACGGAGGTGCTTGCTTCCGAACCGTTCATATAAAGGTTCCATACGTGGGCCGCCACTACCATCTCGGCCTGGGCAGCAGGGGCAGGTGCCACTGGAACTACTGGCACTGGAACTGCAGGAGCACCCTGCTGTCTCAACCTCTGAATCTCGAGGTCTTGCTCTTCGATCCTGGCTTGCATCTCCGCAAACCGCAACTCCCAGTTCGGGGCTCCCTGATCGGCTGGGGGAGCCTGGGCAGCCTGGGCAGCCTGTGGCGGGTTCTCATCACCCCGACCACGAGCCCTGCCTCGGGGACCTCTGCCTCGGCCCCTAGCAGGTGGGGGAAACCGAGCTCCCTCTCCCTGATTCGACCCCACTGAATTGCCCTGACTCCTCGTGGTCCGCCTGGCGTCCATCTAGTTAGAACCGCCTGCGAAACCAAGAGTTGGCATATCAGGTCGTATTCAGGGCGAGCTTACTAATGCCGCTTAATTTGGAAATTAGAAATGAAACATGCGCCTATTCTACTATCAGGCTACTAACATGCTTCCTAACAGGCTTTTCTTTTTCATAACTGAATAAAATAAACTACTAAAGCAATAAAGGCTTACTGAACCGTGAACCGAGCTAACCGCCGATGACGATTGTACATGTCGTGACGATCTTCTAAGACAACACCGCGGCTACGATACCAAATTGTAACACCCTAACTAACTTAGGCGTATTACGTGATTTTTAAACGGACTGTGCAGCTCGTTGCTAATCAACGAGGTTTATGGAAAAACGTGATTAATTAAAATTTTGCTTTTTCATTAAACTTATAAACCATTTTGCAAAAAGTCTCGGGATCCCGATTTATAAAAATATTTACAAACGTTTTCACTGTTCAACTTTTACATCAAAATACAGTCGTCTAACGACAATTACAAAATCTCAGCCGTGCTGTCCCGAGGATCGTACGCTCCAGGCCTAACCGCCCCGACATGTACAATCCCATAAGCTCGCTCACGGTCCATCAGCAACTGCCTTGCCTTTACCTACACATGCAACGTAAACGCGTGAGTCGACGGACTCGCAAGAAAAGCATAATAATATCATACATAAAACCGATCGCCGTGTCCAACACGATACCGAGTCCCGCCATCGCCATGTCCAACATGGTACCGAGCACTACCGCCATGTCCAACATGGTACCGAGTTTTGAACGTTCGGGGGACGGCACTATTGACAAGTATCCTCCCGATCGGTCGAACCGGTCATACTCCGCCGCCGGTCATACTCCACTGTACCGACGGGATAGGTCAATAGCCTGAACCACCAACCGGTGTCGGCTGATCGGTCGAACCGGTCATACTCCGGCTTGGTCATACTCCAAATCGTACCGACGTGACGGGGTTGGGTGGTTCGAAGCCTAAATACATATCTAATGTAAACTAACAAAGGCTTCCTACATGCACGCTAAACATGTAAACTACATATGCATACCGTTATACTAATCTTACTGGATTCCGATTTCGGTGTGCCGTCAACTCCGACCGGAACTGAAGCTGAACGGCGGATTACTGGCTCCTAAACCATAAAAACCACAACGCTATAAGTGACACGCTAAATCACTTCCCGGGGACTAAAACTCGAAACTAAAAGTTTCCCTATCGATAAAAAGCATGGCAATACCCCTAAAAACCCAAAAACGAGGAAAACTAGGGTTACGAAAAATCCCCCATCCGAAGTCCAGGTTGCCCAACCGAATTCCGGCTCGGGAAAATTTCGAACCCCATCCGAATTCCGGATGCTCAACCGAATTCGGTTCCTCGCGAGCAAAGCAACCAAAAATTCCCAAATCTCGACCAATTTAACCCCAATTGATCCCAAACTTTCCAGACCTCCTACATAGGTCCTAACAAACATTTCCAAGGCCTCAAACCTACCCAGAAACCTCACAAGCAAATTTCACCATTGAAGACCAAGCTTTGAGTTCAAGAACTCAAACTTGGTTAAACCCACTAGCATGCACCCTAGCCTAGTTAATTCTACTTAACTAAGCAAGAAAAACCCTCTGCAAACTAACAAGAACACCCAGCAATTATACAGAAACAAAACATGTATTTTCACTCAAAATTTCATAATTTTCACATATAATTTAAAAGCTTGAACAATCTAGCTACTCATGCTTCACACAACTTATTTAATCATCAAAAATCATGCTTTGAACAACATAAATCAACAACAAAATACAGCAGAAACAACTCTCAAAATTCACATGCATTACCATCCAATTTCATCATTTTTCTTCAAAAATTTAAGGAGAAAGGGACAAGGAAACACATACCACACAAGAGATCAATAGAGATTGCAAACCCAAGCTTGAATCACCACAAAATCCAGCTCTTGAACCCCAAAGTTCTCAGCCGAAAAAGAGAGAGAGAGTTGTGTGTGTGTGAGTTTTTGAAATTTCCTTAAAATTGACTAAGTGTGAAAATGTGAGAAAAAAGGGATTTATTCACATATTAATCATTTACTTTCAGCCAAGAAAAGAATAAATAAAATTAACATATAATTCCATTTACAAGTCACAAAAGACAAAAAGTCATTGGGGCAAAAAGACCATTTTGCCCCTCCTTTCTAAAATCACATAAAAATCACTAAAGGGGTATTTTTGGGACATTCTAAATTCCCGGCCATTCCCGACATTCCCAATGTCTAAAACCCGTCCCCAACATACTAACATACTAAGTTGTGATCTCTACTGAGCCAAACGCCGCGTTCCAAAATACCGGACACCGGAAATGCGAAATGTAAAAACTGCTGATAACATAATTATGCATATCTGAATTCCATAATAAATTATTTAAATAGCTATAAATAATTTCCTGATTAACATAAATAACTGCTAATTTCCAAATTAACTAAGCGGGCTTTACACTCACTGTTGATTTAAGAAATTCTTTCATGGCTTTATCTTTTCTGGAGTAGTTGAGACTTTTCCTTAGATAAATAAAATCTATACCTAAGAAGTTGTGAAACTTCTATAGATTGCCATTAGAAAGAAAATGCTTCAGCATCTTACTAAAGTAAGTTGCTTGCATTAGAGTAAGTAATTACGAGGTATACCACAAGCCATAGGTTTAGATAAACTCAAACCTAGAATAATAGGAACAGGAAGTTTGTTAAGTCCATAGAATAGACTTATTAACTAAATTTCCTTTTATGTCCTTGTAATAGAAAACTTAAGGTTACTCCATGTGAATGGATTAAACCATAGTTCTATTGGCTTTCTTCTTAGTTTCTTATCTTGACAATCCATTACTTGTTTAAACTCACAATGGATTTTAATCACTAGTGTCTCCCAAGTCATAAGAAGGTGAGTTCCTAGAAGCTCTCCCACTACGACAAGGTACCGTAAATTATGTCTAAGAAAACTAAATCGTATTAATCTCTTCGGTTGTGACAAGACAACAGAGGCAGTGGGATCATCATATGTCAAATAAGATGATAGAACACTTTTGGAATAAGAATTAAATATCTCCTTTATTTGCTACTTGTTTTCAGACTTAGTCATTATCTTAGAAAAGTAGTATTTGTTTGAACAAACACTTTCTTATCTATTGACAATGGGATGGTCCACCCCTAATCACTTAGAATAGCTAACAAACCATGGTTAACAGTTCTAGCTTTTCTTAAGATTTTGATTAGGTCATCCATGAATCTAGTAATGATTTACATTAAGTACCTAACCATTACATCATTCTGAAATTGTATTACCATAGAAGGAATTAGGCAACGACTAGTAACTAATCATCAACATACAACTCGAAATTTCTGGGGAGGTAAGTTTGGATATAATTCAAAAATCAATTTAATGATCTTTGAACTGCATATCTACTAACTATTTCTCCACCCCTATCAGTTCGCAAGATCTTTAACCACTTACCTTAATTGTTTTAACCATTGCTAGAAATTAATGAAATTTTTAAACATTTCAAATTTCTTTGCTTAAGGTATAATCCAGAGTTATCGTTTTAAGAATACAACGAAAAACTCATATCCACCCCTGAATGTACATTCATCTGCGAATGAGATGAACTACTTTCAGTGGATATAGGCATATGAACTCTTTGCAGAGATTGATCTTGTCAAATCCACTATGAACAAGATACAAATGCCATAGATTAAAAAAAATGGTAGTGTCTTTTGATGACATAGGTTTAGTTACATCAAAGAGTTCTTAGAATACTATAAGTGGATCCTGGTCACAGAATACCTAACTCATATTCCATACAGTTTTAATCCATTAATAGAAGATGGATATTAAACACTTGAGAAAGTGTAACTGTATTGTATTCTGGAATTAGAAATATAAGAAAATTTCTATTTGGAATCTAAAATTAAAGTCAAAGACTTAAATTTATACCAAATATTATGAGTAATTCTATCTTGGACCAGAACTACTAATTTAACTCTAAGTCTAATTTGCCCATACAAGTACGAGATTTCTAAGATTGAGGATTTATATCAATTGGGAATAGAATTTTGGGATTATAATCATATGCGTCATTTAATTTCTTAAGAGAAAATATAATGACATGAAATGATTTATAGACCATTCATCCAATGATATATTATTGGGCTAATTCGAAATGAATAAGCTAAGAGGAATTAGGATAATTTCGTCTATAAATAAGAATCCAACGATGCTTTGATTAGCGAAAGACAAAGTAATCTTATTTATGTAATCTTCTTGTTTCATATTGTAAAAATACTAGTCTAAGGTGTCATCAATTGATGAACAACTAGATGTTGCATATAAAATATTTATCTTTCGAGATCTTACACTATTATGTATGTCTAATGGTGAAAATCCACTAGGGATTTATCTCATTAGATAAACAAGCCAAGTTAGACAAACAATGAAGATTCGAAATTAAACTAGAACTTAATAACAGAAAATAACATGGTTCAATATAAATTCATATTGGAGGATCCTCCATTGTCCACCATGCATCTTGCCACAGTCATAATCCTGATTTGTGTAGTGATCACCAGGGGGTCGTTGCACGGGAAACTGACTTGGGTAGCATCTCCTTTTGTGAAAGAGATTGTTGGCTCTCCAAGCTTTTGTTGCTTACAGCCCCTTTCTTTGATAGCTAGGATGTTGCTTTTGGGCTCATAACGGAGTGTCTGAGCATAGCGCTCCCTAGCTTTGCTGGTCATGCCTATAATATGGGTCTGGCAATGATGACTCCTAAGTGACCCGCCACTAGTGGTGGCATTAGATCTCCATTTTGGGCAACTTGTGCCTGTATCTAGTCGTTCAACAAATAACAACGCAGATGGGGATTGTTCTTCCTTATGAGAAATTCAATCCCCCTTTTCAAATTTTGACACTCATTGGTGTCATGGTCAAAGTCATTGTGAAACTGACAAAACTTTGACATGTCCCTCTTGCTCAATTCCCTTTTAATGGGAAGGGACAATCTTTATGGGACTTTTCCCTGAGTGGCCATGAAGATAGCCTCGGGTTTCTCCATTAGGAATTGGTTATTAGGAGGGTGAAGCATGCATACTTCTCCTCCTGTCCTTATGGTTTTGTGGCGTGGGAAAAATGTTAAACTTCCCCTTTTTGCCACTATTTCTTCCAGCATTTTTACTCTTGCGCTCGCTCCTAGTGTTCTTACCACTAGAGGTTTGGGCAGAGTTACTGGTACATGCCTATGCGCCTGGCAGGTCATGGGGCTTTAGGATGCCTTATGACTGCCTATTAGTAACTTGCGTTATCTAGGATTATCAAATAGCTTCTTCTAGTTTGATAAATGTCAGCTCTGTGAAGGAACTCCTTCATTTTTTTAGTTAAGATCTTTTGGATATCTTTCCAGAAGTCACTCGATGGAAGGATTCCCCCCAGTATGGCCATATATCGGCCTTCTTCTGTAAGGCCTTTGACCGTGGCGGCCTCGGCCATGAACCTTTGGATGTAATCCTTCAAAGGTTCTCCTCATCGTTGTTTGACTTCGACAAGGTCTTCTAGCTATGATTGTATGAGCCTTAAGGACGAGAATTGTGTGTAAAATTCTCCAGAAAACTTGATTCAGGAATTGAATCATCCTGGAGCAAGTTTGAAGTACCATTGCTAAGCCATTTCTGACAAAGTTGTTAGGACTATGTGACACCACACATGACCAGTGATCTTTTGGATATCAAGCTACATCTTGAAGTACTTGATGTGTGCTAGTGAGTCTTCTTGCTCGATAGACATCTTCCATACCAGCATCTTGAACTTGGGTCAGGGCAAGATATTTATGTATGGTGAGAATCTCAAGGTCTGAAGGTTTTGGACCACCTAGGCCCTTGATCATGTCCCTTATTTGGTCCAAAAATGCTTGCATAGAAGGATCCATTACTGTAGAGACTTAATTGACTGACCCTCCTTGGATGGGTTACAGACTTGAATATGTCAGGGTGCAGTCGAGCATACTCTAAGAGAGTGTATGGTGGAGGTTGGCCAGTCCTGTGTGGTGTTGCTGGCCTTGGTCGATCACTCCCAATTAAGGAGGTTGGTCCTGGCTAGCAAAGCTTTAGCTAGGAAGCTTTCCATGGCCGGCCAGCCCTGTGCTGGGCAGGGTCTGGCTGTTCATGACCCCCCGGTTGGCTGATGTTGTTAGTGCATTGGCACACTAGTTTCTAGAGTTAGGTGGATCTAGATACCTCAAGTGATCAGTCTCACTTCTCAAATTATTTTGGGCCTTTCCAGCGATTGACCTCAAAAAGTGATCAACCGACAGTGGGGTCATATAGATCTGATACTTGCCAAATGTTTGCACAAATAAGAATGAAAAGTAATAAATAACAAATTTGTTATAGAGGTTCAGCCCCCTTGCGATCACGGGTAATGACCTACTCACATTTTAGTTGTATTAATACCGAGGGTTAATACTATCCAAATCACTATAGATGGGATCCACTATAGCACCCTCAGGAATATAAAGTATGAGTCAATAATGGCAAAACTCAAGTGTTGAGATAATTCTTGTGTAGGCCTGTAAGAGAGGGGAAGTGAGGAAGAGAGAGATTGTCAAACTTAGGTTTAGAGCTTGGAGGCAGGTTTTAGGCTTAAATTCAACTTAGGTTTCTAGGCTAGGGTTAAGGCCTTTTTATAGGAGGCCTAAACCTTAGATTATAGTTTGAAACCCTAGATATTTGCATAGTTTGTTAGATATTTACAAAAGACTAAAATGCCATTGAATCTAGATATTATTCGGCTATTTTGCTGGGCTTTTACGACCCAATTTACAGCCCATGAGTTGCTGTCCATGTGTAGAGGTGCACAGGAAACCCTGCAAACCACTTCTTGGCTGACCAGGCCCCTATGGAGGGTAGGATGGCTGGCCATGGTGCAGTCCCAAGGTTGGCCGACCATAGGGCCAACTCCTATGAGGGAGCTAGTCTATCACCTGATGCCCTTTTGAGTGTCGGTGTCTCTGTTTACTTAGGTGCTGACTTGGCCTTCTTATTGGTGAGTTGTACTACCACGTGGCACTAATTTTTTCCACATAAGCGTGCCACATCAAGGAGATAAAATTGGGATAACGTTTGCCCCTAAGTCCCTGTGCGAACGTCTTTACAGAGAGGACTTTACCAACTATGTTGGTGCGGCGGGACTGTTGTAGCCCTTGCTGAATAAAAGTTGATGCATTTTTTAGCCTTTTGAAGCACTTTGTCTTGACTGTCTAATCTCATTGTTGTAGAGAAATGGCTGCTTTAGTTGCCTTAATGATGTGTAGGTGAGGTAAGTAAAGAAAAGGGTCCCACATGCATTATATAAGTGACTTTTGGGGGGGGGGGGGGAACCTTTTTTACTTCTCACTTTTTACCTTTCACTTTCTCTCACTAAAAACATACTTTAAAAAATCTCTTCGTTCTTTCTAAAGGGACGAACCCACAAGCATCACCTTCCTGGGATTTTTTCACCATTTTGACGACCCAAGCTTCCCACCTTCTTCTTCAGCGACATCTTGTAGTGGGTAAGCTTTCTATTCTCGCCAATTTACTTGATTTCGTTGATTTTGCCATGGATTTATGAACACTATTCTTTGCTTTGAACATGCTTTGATTCTTACATTAGATTGTTATCCTTTCGATATTCTAATTCGCATGATAGCCTTAGGATACATAATGTGTGATTTCTAGACGAAGAGGATCTGAATCAGACCTTCATTGTGATTCTTGGCTCTTTGAGTCACGAAGAACATGAAGAACACAAAGAGCATGTTTGAGTTCTTGAAAAACATGTGTTTCAATCCATGCATATCCTGGCTGGCCAAGGAAGCCTTGTTTGAGGCCTAGCCAGCCAAGGGAGGCTTTCATGGGGTTTGGTCGGCCCAAGGGGCTGTACCCCCTAGGCTGGTCAGCCTATGCTTGGAATTAGGGTTTCTGGCCGCCCACTAGACTAGGTCTTGGGGTCTAGCTGGCCTCTAGGACCTGGAACTCCGGCCGACCAAGACCAAAGCTCCAAGTGTGTAGCCAAATTTTCTCCCTCTATTAACCTCGACCAGGGGCTTATGATAGCCTTAGAGGCATACGTTGGAATTTCTTTTACCAGGATCTTAGATCTACTCACAAGTATGTTGTTTAACACCCTAAATATGAACTTTCTAAAATAATAAATAAACACATATAAAGTTAAGAAAACCTTACATTGATGGCAGCGGAATTAATGTCTCCTTCCACTCAGATCTCTAACCCTTGTATCCTTTCTATCGCAGAGTATTATCAAGATCTGAGCCCGAATGTCCTTCTCTTTGTGTGTGATCCTTCACACTCTTCCAATCTGTGATTGAGGTACCACTTGCTGTGTATGGGCACTTACTCTATCACTAAGGTTCGAAATTTACGAAGAAGAAAAGAGAGAGATGATTTCGGCTATAGAGAGAAAAGGGAAGGCTCAGTTTTCTGAAGAGAGAATTTTCTGACAGAAAAGGTTATTGAAAACTTGTGTTTTGACTGAGCCATCACTTTCTATTTATAGGCAACTACTAGGTTTAGTTTAGTAATTATTTGGCATTAAAATAATGAAAATATCAATTTGAAAAACCACTTTAAGTGGCCGGCCATGGTGTGTAATGGGCCCCACTTGGTTTTTGCAGTTTTCACAAATTTTATTTCTATTTTCTCAAAAACGCCAATTTTCCAATTCTAACCATTTAAATGCCAAAAATAATTATTTAATAACTAAAATAGATTATTAAATAATATTTTCATTTAATTTAATTATTAGTTAGACATATAAAGTTTATTAATAAATAAACCTAGAATCTCTTTTCTTTACAATTTTGCCCCTGCTTAGTGAAAATTCACAAATTAGACATAGTCCAACTTTAGAATTATAATTGATTAATCAATTAATCAATTATTGAGTCTTACAAGCAGTATAGTCTCAACTAGAATGGGGACCATGGATCTATATGCTGAGCTTCCAATAAGTGAACCGAATTTACTAAGTAAATTCCTACTTATTCATTCTTTGTTGAATCCACTCTTAGAACTTAGAATTGCACTCTCAGACTTATATAGAGCATATTATATGTTCCACGATATAGATATGCTATCTCATTTAACCATTGTTATAATCTTATTGTGATCAAAGATCCTCTATATAGATGATTTACATCGAGATGGGATAATTTTACCGTTCTCACCCCTCAACGTATTTTTCCCCGCTACCTGTAAATGATGTTTAGTGATCTATGAATTAGTCACTTAAACAAGAGCTCATCCATTTACTTCTATTTAGCTAAGCTCGAAGGGAATCATCACTTAACTTCCATACACCAGTAGAAGCTATTGATTCCATATTTATGTTCAGCACTCCCACTCAATCATACTATCATGTTCCCAAAATATACGTATCACCCTGACCCAAAAGTAGGCTTAACTAATAATTCAAAGAACATGAATAGTACTCCTGAGTTGAGCCTAAGCATATTAGGATTGAGATTCTTTTAATCTTAAGATCAACTACTGATATTGACTTGGAAAGATATGACGGTAAGTTTATAATTTCTTAACTAAGTTGCAATATCGGTCCAGTCCAATGTATACTCCATACATTCAAAACTAGTATACTTTACTAATGTCCTAGAAAGAACATAACACTTACTCCAAGTGTAAGTACACATCATCGCTGATCATCACATTAGTGTAAATCCAAAACACTGATGAAACAGGGACTTAGTCTTTTGATTCATATGATCACAATCACTTCCCACTGTGTTGACGATACTGTAATTGTGAATAAACATATGATCTGGACTTAACTGATTTTGTGTGTAAATGTAATAAATATATTAAACCATTAGCATGTAAAATTCATGCAAACATAAATCACTTCAAATTTCTTATATTGATAACTAATCAGATTGCAAAGAGTTTTATTTAGGGCATAAAACCCAACAGCATATACAACTAAACTGTAACCTTATGTGTGGTTTCTTTTAGAAACTTATAAGGCTTGATAGTGAGTCCATTATAGTCAATTATACTGCTTAGGACTTACTATTCGTCTTAGTTAGTGTATTTAAGATGGTAGTTGGTCGTTGATCGACCTTGTACATTGTGTTTTACTTGGAAGGTACCCTTGGGTACTGTTGACTTGAATGCGTTCGTAGCTTTGTCAAGTTGTTCACCTCCCTTTATTTCTTCCATCCATGTAGTTCTCAGTGTTAAATAGGGGAGGTGATGACCGCGTAGGTCCCTCATTTACTTCGCACTTATGGCCAGATGAAGACAAACCCTCCTTAGGGCACCTCCATATCACCCTCACGTGGCCAGGATTGCCACAAGTGGTCAAGTTAGGATGGCGGAGGAGACCGCTCAGCCCTGTGCTAATGTTGAGCCAGAGATTGACCAAGGGGTTGAGAGTCTGATGTAGAATCTGATTAAGAGGAGGCTACTCTAGTGAGGAGGAGGAGGTATTTGACTTTTTCTATCCTCCTAGATTGTCCCTTGTGTCGCTATGACGCCAATGGTAAGCCATTGAATAAGCTTAGTGAGTCTTTAGAGATTGGACTAGATCATGTCCTAGACGAGTCTTCTGAGCCGGTGATACTAGATGCAAGATCATAGGGAGATAGTTGGGTCTCCCCTGCTTCTACTCTTTCTGAAAAGGCCTTCAGTTAGATTCTTGCTAGTGGCTTAGTAAGGGATGTCCACTGCGAGATTCCTTGCAGGAATTATCAGGTGCACAGGCTCCTTCTGGGTTTGTTGGCGTGGTCTGACCACCATATTGAGCATGGGTGATGTTACCGCTTCATCAATATTTTCTAAACATCGTCGCTTACTTTGGGATGTGCCCGATGTTGGTAATTATTTTACCAGGATCTTAGATCTACTCAAAAGTATGTTGTTTAACACCGTAAATATGAACTTTCTAAAACGATAAAATAAACACATATAAAGTTAAGAAAACCTTACATTGATGCAGTGGAATTAATGTCTGTTGGGTTTTATGCCCTAAATAAAACTCATTTCAATATAATCAGATTTACTTATTAATATAGATCAGAAATAACATTTAATGTTGCATGGTTCACATGATTTATTTCATGATTATATGTACATAATGTATAAATTCATCTGAAACCCTTTTCACATACTTGATCCTGTTTATTGTGCCGTCAACACATTGGAAAGTAAACATGACTATGTGAATAAAGTTTCCTAGATTTATCAGACACAGGGTTTTACTGATATGATAATCTACAACAAGAGTTTACTTGTATTTGGAGAAATACTATGTTCTTTCCAGAACATTGGTTAAAGTAAAGCTCAGGTTGGATGCATGGAGTATGCATCGGAAGGGACCGATATTGAACTTTGACTTAGATTTAATTAAACTTACCGTAAAATCTATTCAAGTCAATATCGCCTAGTTGATCCTAGATCAAATGATCTTAATCCTGTTATGATTAGGCTCAATCTTGAAAGGCTATTCGTGTTCCTTGAATTGGTAGTTAAGCCTACTTCTAGGTCAGGGTGATACGTACTTTTTGGGAACACGGTAGTGCAATTGAGTGGGAGCGCTAGCATAAACATGGAATCTATAGCTTCTATCTGGCAAATAGTATGTAAAGCCCGCTTAGTTTAATTTGGAAATTAGCAGTTAATTATGATTATTTATGAAAATTATTTATAGCTATTTAAATAATTTATTATACTGTTATTTATGGAATTCAGAAATGCATGGTTATGTTATTCAGTAGTTTTCATATTTTGCATTTTGGGTGCCCAGTATTTTGGAACTCGGCGTTTGGCTCAGTAGAAATCACAACTTAGTATGTTAGTAGTTTGGGACGGGTTATTAGACGTCGAGAATGTCGGGAATGGCCGGGAATTTAGAATTTCCCAAAAATACCCCTTTAGGGTGATCTATGTGGTTTTAAGGTGGAGGGGCAAAATGGTCTTTTTGCCCCATTAGTGTTTTGTCTTTTGTGAATTTATTATTGAAAAATAAATGTTTATTTGTTTAATTAGTGGCTGAAATAAAATGGTATAAGTGGCTTTTATTCATTTTCTTCTCATTTTCAACACTTAGCAAAAAAATAGAAAAATTTGAAAAAGAAAACTCTCTCAAGTTCTCTCTCTATTTCGGCTGGGTATGTGGGTGCATGAAGCTGATTTCCTTCTTTCATTTTCAAGCAAATTCTCTTCCAATCTAAGCATTCTTCAAGCTAGGTTAGCTTCTCTTGTTTTCTTCTTTAAAATTGTTGGAATTTTGATGAAAATATGATGATGCATGCATGATTATTTGAGTATGTTGCTGCTGTATTTTATTGTTATTTTCTGTGATGAAAGCATGTCTATTTGAGGGTAATTAAACTGTTAGAAATGCATGTAAACTACCTTGTTTCAAGTTTGGATTTTCTAGCTCAAAAATGTAATTTTTGAAGAAAAGGTTGTGAAACTGTTGCTGTATTGTTGTTAATGTTTTTATTTGTTTTCAGAGGTTATATTATGCTAGTTTAAGAGGATTTAAGTTGGTTTGAATGCATGCTAGGTGGTTTTGCTCAAGTTTGAGTTTAGAACTCAAAGCTTGCGCTTTAATGGCACTTTTCGTTTCTGTGATTTCTGGGTGGTTTTGGTGCCTTAGAAATGTTCTAGGGAAGGTATAGAACAGGTCTGGAAGGTTTGAATCAATTTGGGGTTGAATTGTGCAAGTTATGAATTTTTATGTTTGCTGCCTGCGAGGAACCGGAATTCCGGTTGTGCATCCGGAATTTCGGATGAGGGTGCTGAATTTTCCCAGAACCGGAATTCCGGTTGGGCAACCGGTCTACCGGTTGGGGAAAATTCAGGGACCCTAGTTTTCCTCGTTCTTATGTTTTAGGGGGTATTGCCATGCTTTTTATCGATAGGGAAACTTTTAGTTCCTAGTTTAAGTCCCCGGGAAGTGATTTAGCGTGTCACTTATACCGTTGTGATTTTTATGGTTTAGGAGCCTGTAATCCGCCGCTCAGCTAAAGTTCCAGTCAGGTTGACCGGCACACCTGAATTCGGAATCCAGGTAAGAGTAGTATAACAGTATGCATATGTAGATTACATGTTTAGCATGCATGTAGGAAGCCTGTTAGATTACATTAGTTATGTATGTTGGCTTCGAACCATCCAACCCTGTCACGTCGGTACAGGCTGGAGTATGACCAGCAGCCGGAGTATGACCGGTTCGACCGATCAGGCTGACATTTGGTTGGTGGTTCCGTACTATTGACCTATCCCGTCGGTACAGGCTGGAGTATGACCAGCAGCCGGAGTATGACCGGTTCGACCGATCAGGAGGATACTTATCAATAATACCGTCCCTGTGAACGTTCAAACCTCAGTACCATGTTGGACATGGCAGTAGTGGCTCAGTACCGTGTTGGACACGGCAGTAGCGGGACTCAGTATCGTGTTGGACACGGCAGTTAGGGTTATGATCAGGGGTATGGGCGTCTGATCATAACCGGGATTATGTATGAGTATTATTATGCTTTTCTTACGGAGTCTGTCGACTCACAGTTTTACGTTTATGTGTAGGTAAAGGCAAGGCTAAAGCTGATGGGCCGTGAGCGAGCTTGTGAAGATTGTACATGTCGGGGCGGTTAGGCCTGGAGCGTACGATCATCGGGACAGCGAGGCTGATTTTTGTAACTGGTCGTTAGACGACATTTATTTTGTGTATCAGTTAAAAAGTTAAATCTTTTTGTAAATGATTTTATAATCGGGATCCCGAGTCTTTTGTAATATTATTTTATAAGTTTAATTAAAAAGCAAAAATTTTAATTAACCACGTTTTTCCGTAAACCTCGTTGATTAGCAACGAGCTGCACAACATGTTTAAAAATCACGTAATACGCCTATGTTAGTTAGGGTGTTACATAGTAAGCAAACGATGATCACCTTTGAGCTTGACCAAACGAAAATAAATGGTGGAGATCTCATTTCACATAATCTGAAATATCATTTATACGGGGTCAAGTGTTTGAAGGATAAAATACATAGTAGGGTGTTACGGTAATTTAATCCCTTTACTGTGTAGATCATTCATATAGAGGATAATTGATCACATTAGGATTATAACAATGGATAACTAATGATGTGTCTATATGGTGGAACATATAGAGCATTCTATATACTGAGAGTGCAATTCTAAGTTCTATGCGTGGATTCAACGAAGAATTAATAAGTTAGTGAATTTTAGTGCTAAATTCTTGATCTAATTATTGGAAGCTCGGTTATATAGACCCATGGTCCCCCCACTAGTTGAGATAATATTGCTTGTAAGACTCATGTAATTGGTTTTGATTAATCAATTATAATTCTCAAATTAGACTATGTCTATTTGTGAAATTTTCACTAAGTAAGGGCGAAATTGTAAAGAAAGAGTTTATAGGGGCATATTTGTTAATTATGATACTTTGTCTGGTTCAATTAATAAATATGATAAATGACAATATTATTTAATAATTATTTATAGTTATTAAATAGTTAGAATTGGCATTTAAATGGTTGAATTAGGAAATTGGCATTTTTGAGAAAATCAGATACAAAAGGTGTTAAAATTGCAAAATTGCAAAAAGCAAGGCCCAATCCATTAAAGGTATGGCCGACCACCTATTGTAGTATTTTAAGTTGATTTTTTCATTATTTTAATGCCATATAATTCAAATCTAACCCTAGTGGAATGCTATAAATAGATAGTGAAGGCTTCAGGAAAAATAGACTTTTCTTTAGACTTTTTGAATCAGAAAACCTGAGCCTTCTCTCTCCCTATCTTTTGCTACCACTTCTTCTTTCTTCTTCCTTTGAATTTCAGAATCCTTAGTGTATGAGTAGTGCCCACACACATCAAGTGATACCTCAATCATAGTGAGGAAGATCGTGAAGAAAGATCATCAGCAAAGGAGTTTCAGCATCAAGGATTCAGAGAAAGAGATCCAGGTTCAGATATTGATAAAGCTCTGCTACAGAAAGGAATGAAGGGCTAGATATCTGAACGGAAGGAGTCATATTATTCCGCTGCACCCAATGTAAGGTTTCTTAAACTTTATATGTGTTTAATTTATCGTTTTAGAAACTTCTTATTTAGGATGTTAATAAACATACTTGTCAGTAGATCTAAGATCCTGGTAAAATAATTTCCAACAACTGGCCTCAGAGCCATTGTAATTGATTTACTTGCAAGAAATTTGGACTTTAAAACGATTGTTTGTATGTTCTTTGGATGGTATCATGTTGTATTGAGTGTTATTTGATGATTGATTGATGTTTGTAAAATTTTCGTGAAAAATAATTGCGATTTTATCTCTGGAATTATTCTTATTGGATAGTATGGAAAAAATTAAGCAAGTTAGCTTTTTACAGAACTTAATTTGGATTTTATTTGAATTAGTTATGATTTTTTGAAGATTTGAAAAAATCGGGGTTGTGCTGATAGTTTCCTGCGATCGCAAATCTGTCCGTACAGTTCACAATTTTTTCGTTTTTCTTCGATTTTTCATGCTTTTTCATGAAATTAACTTCCAATTTTTTGTATAGTTTTGTATTTATACTATTACTATTCCTAATTCAATTCTAATTATCATTTTGAATTAATTTAATATTTTTTAAATTTAATTCAAGATATTAGTGTAATTTGAATTTGAATGGAATTAGTATCTATCTTCTTGCTTAAAATATCTATCTTATTTTAAAATTTGATTATATCTTATCGTATTTTAAATTTAAAAATAAGATATTTATAATCATGTAATTTTTAAATGATATAAGATATTTTGCTAATTTTTTAAATTTTGTTATTTTATTTATTTAAATTACATTTAAAATTTGAAAAAGATATTTATTTATCTTTTCTAATTTTTTATTTAATATTTATTTATAAAATAACATTTAAAATTTAAAAGTAGTTAGCAAATTTTTAAATGATATTTAGGTTGGTTGAAACCTAATTTTTCAAAATTGTAGGTTTAATTTTAAATTTAAATATTTAATTAATTTTCGAATTTTTTTTTAATTTTTTCGAAAGTCTTTTTTAATAATATTTCGAAATTAATTATTTAATTTAAAATTAAATAAATCCTACATCCAACTATCCAGCTAACCCTGTTGCAGGAGTATGTGTTTTAGCTTGTTTGTAAGTTTTCAAAACCTATTATTACTTGATTGCAAATAGTCATGGTTACTTTTTGCCAGATCTAATGATCTGATGGCTCCCTTGGTCAAGTTAATAATTTGTAACAGGTATATTTATAATCTTCTTTCATCTGTGTATGACCTAGCAACATGATAGGACCCATCCAAAGTGTGCCTGTGTGAGCCTATGTGTTTAATTTGATTATAGATACATATAGGTTGTTGTTGCTAAAATAAATTATCATAGTTCTTGATAGAATTTATTTAGGCCCATTTAGTTATTGGGCTTATTCTATTAATAACAGTTGTTCTTATTAAGGTTAAATTCCTCTCTTTTGGACCTTGTGTGAGAGTTGGGAGCCATAGAAGTGGGTACGACATACTGAACCCAGCACCCCCTCACATGAACCACCCCAATTGTGAAGGCCCATTTGCCTGATTTGAACAACTGTACTAGGTTAATTACACTAGTTTAACTTAATAAAATTGATTAGCAACATAATTAATTTCATTTATTTTGAAATTAATTTAACAAAATTATAGTTTAAAGAATTCTTTATTCTAAGCTAAACTATATGTATTTTCTTCTATTTAATTAAATATAGAATTATAACCATCTAGATTCTTTCTGGAACTTAATTTAAATTTTTCATTAAATATTCTTATTTAAGTTGATATTTAGTTATCTACAACTAACCAACTTAAATCTGAATATCTTTTGAATTTCAAATTTCAAATGGGGAATTTTAGGCATTGGTTATTAAGATTCTTTAGATAATTTTTAAGTTAATATCTTTTCGAATATTAACTTAAAATGGAATATTTTCAAATTAAGTGGTTACAACTTAATTTTTGATATTTAATTAAATTTAAATTTGAAAATATTTAAGTTCTAGATTTTTTCTAATACAACTTAAATTAGATATTTTTTCAAATTTTGTGGAAAAGATACTTAGTCAAATAAGATATTTTCTAGATAGTTATTTCTAGACTACTTATTATTTTTAATATTAAATAGGAAAATATTATACATTGTGAAATTAATTATTTAAATAATTAATTTTGGTACAATTTATTTTAAGTATATTTTTCCTAGTATTAAACTAGAAATTAATAATTAAGTCTTCTCTACACTTAATTATTATTTCTTGAATTTAATACATTTAATTAATTTGAAAATTAAATATCTAAGTTGATTTTCATCATGATACTTAAATATTTCTTTTTCAAAGTATATTTTTTCTTTATTTTATTAATCAATTTTCGAAATAGCATTTCTTAAATGCTAGAATTTCAAATTTTATCTTGAAAAATAGATTAAGTTGTAAATTAATTATTTATTTTAATTAATACTTGGATCAACTTAAATCAATGATTTTTTCATTTATTGATTAATTTAAAATAAATTGAATTAAAGTATATTATTAGAAATTGAATTAATTAGTCAAAGGAAAATCTAGATAGATGATATTTTTGCTTGAAGTATTTTTCTAGTGTATTTAATTAAATAGAAAATTAATATTTAAGTTGATTTAATCATCATACTTAAATATTTGAAATGTTTCTTATATATTTAATTAAATAGGAAAATTATATTTTTTGTTGTAATTAATTTTATTAATTAATTTTTGGCCAACATTAAATTAGAATAATTTTTCCAGAATTTATTTTTTATTTTAACATATTTTTCGAAAATTGTATTCTTATATACTTTAATTTTTCGAAATGCAATATATATTTATAGAAAATGAAATTTGAGTTGTAAATTAATTTAAATTAATTTTGTAACAACTTAAATTGAATATTTTTCTAAATATTTATTGGAAATTATTACTAAGATGGAAATAATTCATGTTATTTACATAACCATCTAAGTAAAATTTATAAATATTAAATTAAAATTTACATTTAGAATTTTTTATTCTAAATTGGAAATTTTAATTAAATAAATATATATTTAAAATAAATAAATTAAATAAAGAGAATCAAAGAAAATACAACTCACTTTAAATAATGAGCTTGATTATTATTAAGGTATTCGATCTCCATTGTTGGTCTTACAAAAGTTAAATGTTTTCAATATAACCTCGAGATGCTAGACTTCGTCCCCCTATGGATGGTTATTCGTTGAACGCATTTAACACCGTAAGATTTCATTTGATAAGTGTTTTGTAAGTTTTCGTCTCTATTAGACTCTCCCCTACGGTGACTACTTAGAGATAAACTTATGAAACATGAAACAATGGTGGAAGCTCATAAAATGAGAATAACCTTGACTCTCGCCTACCGGGACAATGTTGGATTCTTATTTTGATCGAATAAAAGGTTGCTAGAATGGTTTCTATTTTAGATGAGCTGACAACTCTATTCAATAAATGATACTTTGACTCTCGCCTACCGGGACACTGTATCAGTTTGTTGAAAACCTTGCTATGTTTTAGTATTTTCACTAGTCATTCCTACTTGCTATATGTTTATAATTTCTGAATTGAGTATGAATTTATATTGAACCATGTTATTTTCTGTTATTAAGTTGTAGTTTAATTTCGAATCTTCATTGTTGGTCTAACATGTTTGTTTTTCTAATGAGATAAATCCCTAATGGATTTTCACCATTAGACTAACATAATAGTGTTAGATCTCGAAAGATAAATATTGTATATGCAACATCTAACTGTTCATCAATTGATGACACCTTAGACTAGTATTTTACAATATGAAACAAGAAGATTGTATAAATAAGAATACTTTGACTCTCGCTAATCAGAGCATAGTTGGATTCTTATTTAAAATGAAATTATCCTAATTCCTCTTAGCTTATTCATTTCGAATTAGGTCAATGACATATCATTGGATGAATGGTCTATAAATCATATAAAGTCATTCTATATTTTCTCTTAAGAAATTAAATGATGCATATGATTATATTCCCGAAATTCTATTCCCAATTGATATAAATCCTCAATCTTAGAAATCTCCTACTTGTATGGGCAAATCTGACTTAGAGTTTGTATTAGTAGTGGTGGTCCAAGATAGAATTACTCATAATATTTGGTATAAATTTAAGTATTTGACTTTAATTTTAGAATCCAAACAGAAATTTTCTTATATTTCTAATTCCAGAATACAATACAGTTACACTTTTTTAAGTGTTTAATATCCATCTTCTATTAATGGATTAAAACTGTATGGAATATGAGTTAGGTATTCTGTGACAAGGATCCACTTGCAGTATTCTAAGAACTCTTTGATGTAACTAAACCTATGTCATCATAGACACTACCACATTTTTTTAAATCTATGGCATTTGTATCTTGTTCATAGTGAATTTGACAAGATCAATCTCTGCAAAGAGTAAATATGCCTGTATCCACTAAAAGTAGTTCATCTCATTCGAAGATGGATGTACATTCAGGGGTGGATATGAGTTTTTCGTTGTATTCTTAAAACGATCACTCTAGATTATACCTTTTAGCAAGAAATTTGAAATGTTTGAAAAATATTATTAATTTCTAGCAATGGTTAAAACCATTAAGGTAAGTGGTTAAAGATCTTGCGAACTGATAGGGGTGGAGAAATAGTTAGTAGATATGCAGTTCAAAGATCATTAAATTGATTTTTGAATTATATCCAAACTTACCTCCCCAGAAATTTCGAGTTGCATGTTGATGATTAGTTACTAGTCGTTGCCTAATCCTTCTATGGTAATACAATTTCAGAATGATGTAATGGTTGTATACTTAATGAAAATCATTACTAGATTCATGGATGACCTAATCAAAAATCTTAAGAAAAGCTAGAACTATTAACCATGGTTTGTTAGCTTTTCTAAGTGATTAGGGGTGGACCATCCCATTGTCAATAGATAAGAAAGTGTTTGTTC
Source organism: Cannabis sativa (assembly GCF_029168945.1). Classification (NCBI taxonomy): domain Eukaryota; kingdom Viridiplantae; phylum Streptophyta; class Magnoliopsida; order Rosales; family Cannabaceae; genus Cannabis; species Cannabis sativa. The sequence goes on along the minus strand of NC_083606.1, from coordinate 37,405,545 downwards.
AAACAAATACTACATTTCTAAGAAAATGACTAAGTCTGAAAAACAAGTAGCAAATAAAGGAGATATTTAATTCTTGATTCCAAAAGTGTTCTATCATCTTATATAACATATGATGATCCCACTGCCTCTGTTGTCTTGTCACAACCGAAGAGATCAATACCATTTAGTTTTCTTAGACATAATTCACGGTGCCTTGTCGTAGTGGGAGAGTTTCTAGGAACTCACCTTCTTATGACTTGGGAGACACTAGTGATTAAAATCCATTGTGAGTTTAAACAAGTAATGGATTGTCAAGATAAGAAACTAAGAAGAAAGCCAATAGAACTATGGTTTAATCCATTCACATGGAGTAACCTAAAGTTTTCTATTACAAGGACATAAAAGGAAATTTTCGTTTATAAGTCCATTCAATGGACTTAACAAAACTTCCTGTTCCTAATATTATAGTTTTGAGTTTATCTAAACCTAAGGCTTGTGGTATACCTGGTAATTACTTACTCTAATGCAAGCAACTTACTTTAGTAAGATGCTGAAGCATTTTCTTTCTAATGGCAATCTATAGAAGCTTCACAACTTCTTAGGTATAGATTTTATTTATCTAAGGAAAAGTCTTAACTATTCCAGAAAAGATAAAGCCATGAAAGAATTTCTTATATCAACAGTGAGAGGTCTTAGATATGCTTTTGTATGCCTTAGACCAGACACCTGCTGTTGAGTGGGAGTAATGAGTAGGTATCCGATTAATCCAGGAGAAGAACATTGGAAGACAATCAAGTAAATCCTAAGATTAAGAAGAGGAACTATATGTTAGTCTATAAGGGTGTGTTTAAAACTCTTAGACTACACCATATTAGATTTCGAAATTTGCCTTTGTGCTAGAAAATCTTTCTGACAAGATGGTGATTACTCTGGGGGTGGAATAGTGATTTTGGAGAAGTGTAAAAACCTATCTGAAGTCTCTAGGTCTACCAGAGAGAGATGAATGTTAAAGCTGCAGGAAAGGTACTTATTCAGTCTAAGGAAAGTTCTATACATTTTTTGGCATCATTCCAAATTGGCTTAAACTACTAGTGTTAATTTCCTGATTAACCAAAAGTAGTTGCCAAAGATATAGAATCCAGTATCCCAAGAGAGTAGACATATAGAGAGGAATTTCACATTATCAATGATTTTGTGATTAAGGAAGAGTAATGGTGGAGAAAAGGTTGTGGTTAATTCAACCTTTCAGATCCTATTACGAGGAGTTTACTACTACTACACTTGATTTGTATATAGAGGTGTTGAGATTATTTGAAACGCACTTTTTGTTTTATGTTAGTGCAAGTGGGAGTTTGTTGGGTTTTATGCCCTAAATAAAACTCATTTCAATATAATCAGATTTACTTATTAATATAGATCAGAAATAACATTTAATGTTGCATGGTTCACATGATTTATTTCATGATTATATGTACATAATGTATAAATTCATCTGAAACCCTTTTCACATACTTGATCCTGTTTATTGTGCTGTCAACACATTGGAAAGTAAACATGACTATGTGAATAAAGTTTCCTAGATTTATCAGACACAGGATTTTACTGATATGATAATCTACAACAAGAGTTTACTTGTATTTGGAGAAATACTATGTTCTTTCCAGAACATTGGTTAAAGTAAAGCTCAGGTTGGATGCATGGAGTATGCATCGGAAGGGACCGATATTGAACTTTGACTTAGATTTAATTAAACTTACCGTAAAATCTATTCAAGTCAATATCGCCTAGTTGATCCTAGATCAAATGATGTTAATCCTATTATGATTAGGCTCAATCTTGAAAGGCTATTCGTGTTCCTTGAATTGTTAGTTAAGCCTACTTCTAGGTCAGGGTCATACGTACTTTTTGGGAACACGGTAGTGCAATTGAGTGGGAGCGCTAGCATAAACATGGAATCTATAGCTTCTATCTGGCAAATAGTAAGCAAAGGATGATCACCTTTGAGCTTGACCAAACGAAAATAAATGGTGGAGATCTCATTTCACATAAGCTGAAATATCATTTATACGGGGTCAAGTGTTTTAAGGATAAAATACATAGTAGGGTGTTACGGTAATTTAATCCCTTTAATGTGTAGATCATTCATATAGAGGATAACTGATCACATTAGGATTATAACAATGGATAACTAATGATGTGTCTATATGGTGGAACATATAGAGCATTCTATATACTGAGAGTGCAATTCTAAGTTCTATGCGTGGATTCAACGAAGAATTAATAAGTTAGTGAATTTTAGTGCTAAATTCTTGATCTAATTATTGGAAGCTCGGTTATATAGACCCATGGTCCCCCCACTAGTTGAGATAATATTGCTTGTAAGACTCATATAATTGGTTTTGATTAATCAATTATAATTCTCAAATTAGACTATGTCTATTTGTGAAATTTTCACTAAGTAAGGGCGAAATTGTAAAGAAAGAGTTTATAGGGGCATATTTGTTAATTATGATACTTTGTATGGTTCAATTAATAAATATGATAAATGACAATATTATTTAATAATTATTTATAGTTATTAAATAGTTAGAATTGGCATTTAAATGGTTGAATTAGGAAATTGGCATTTTGAGAAAATCAGATACAAAAGGTGTTAAAATTGCAAAATTGCAAAAAGCAAGGCCCAATCCATTAAGGGTATGGACGGCCACCTATTGTAGTATTTTAAGTTGATTTTTTAATTATTTTAATGCCATATAATTCAAATCTAACCCTAGTGGAATGCTATAAATAGATAGTGAAGGCTTCAGGAAAAATAGACTTTTCTTCAGACTTTCTGAATCAGAAAACCTGAGCCTTCTCTCTCCCAATCTTTAGCTACCACTTCTTCTTTCTTCTTCCTTTTAATTTCGGAATCCTTAGTGTATGAGTAGTGCCTACACACATCAAGTGATACCTCAATCATAGTGAGGAAGATCGTGAAGAAAGATCATCAGCAAAGGAGTTTCAGCATCAAGGATTCAGAGAAAGAGATCCAGGTTCGGATATTGATAATGCTCTGCTACAGAAAGGAATCAAGGGCTAGATATCTGAACGGAAGGAGTCATATTATTCCGCTGCACCCAATGTAAGGTTTCTTAAACTTTATATGTGTTTAATTTATCGTCTTAGAAACTTCTTATTTAGGATGTTAATAAACATACTTGTGAGTAGATCTAAGATCCTGGTAAAATAATTTCCAACAATGTCTCCTTCCACTCAGATCTCTAACCCTTGTATCCTTTCTGTCGCAGAGTATTATCAAGATCTGAGCCCGAATGTCCTTCTCTTTAAGTTTGATCCTTCACAGTCTTCCAATCTATGATTGAGTTACCACTTGCTGTGTGTGGGCACTTACTCTATCACTAAGGTTTGAAATTTAGAAGAAGAAAAGAGAGAGAGAGAGAGAGAGAGAGAGAGAGAGAGAGAGAGAGAGAGAGAGAGAGAGAGAGAGAGAGAGAGAGAGAGAGAGAGAGGTTCGGCCAAGGTATAGAAAAAGGAAGGCTCAGTTTTCTGAAAAATTGTTTTTCTGAAAAGTAGTGTTTTTGACTGAGCAATCACTTTCTATTTATAGGCAACTACTAGGTTTAGGTTAGGAATTATTTGGCATTAAAATAATGAAAATATCAATTTGAAATTCCACAAAAAGTGGCCGTCCAAGGTGTAAAGAATGGGCCCCACTTGGTTTTGCAGTTTTAACAAATTTTATTTCTATTTTCTCAAAAACGCCAATTTTCCAATTCTAACCTTTTAAATGCCAAAACTAATTATTTAATAACTAAAATAGATTATTAAATAATATTGTTATTTAATTTAATTATTAATTAGACATATAAAGTCCATTAATAAATAAATAAACCTAGAATCTCTTTTCTTTACAATTTCGCCCCTCCTTAGTGAAAATTCACAAATTAGACATAATCTAACTTTAGAATTATAATTGAATAATCACGAATCAATTATTGAGTCTTACAAGCAGTATGTTCTCAACTAGAATGGGGACCATGGATCTATATGCTGAGCTTCCAATAAGTGAACCGAATTTACTACGTAAATCCCTACTTATTAATTCTTCGTTGAATCCACTCTTAGAACTTAGAATTGCACTCTCAGACTTATATAGAGCATATTATATGTTCCACGATATAGATATGCTAACTCATTTAACCATTGTTATAATCTTATTGTGATAAAATGTAACACCCTAACTATCTTAGGCGTATTACGTGATTTTTAAACGTACTGTGCAGCTCGTTGCTAATCAACGAGGTTTATGGAAAAACGTGATTAATTAAAATTGTGCTTTTTAATTAAACTTATAAACCATTTTACAAAAAGTCTCGGGATCCCGATTTACAAAAATATTTACAAACGTTTTTACTGTTCAACTTTTACATCAAAATAAAGTCGTCTAACAACAATTACAAAATCTCAGCCGTGCTGTCCCGAGGATCGTACGCTCCAGGCCTAACCGCCCCGACATGTACAATCCCATAAGCTCGCTCACGGTCCATCAGCAACTGCCTTGCCTTTACCTACACATGCACATAAACTGTGAGTCGACAGACTCAGTAAGAAAAGCATAATAATATCATACATAAAACTGACTGCCGTGTCCAACACGATACTGAGTCCCGCCATCGCCATGTCCAACATGGTACCGAGCACTATCGCCATGTCCAACATGGTACCGAGTTTTGAACGTTCAGGGGACGGTACTATTGACACGTAACAACCAGATCGGTCGAACCGGTCATACTCCGCCGCTTGGTCATACTCCACTCGTACCGACGTGTTACTATATCCTCCCGATCGGTCGAACCGGTCATACTCCGGCTTGGTCATACTCCAGCTGTACCGACGGGATACGTCAATAGCACGGAACCACCAACCAAGTGTCACTGATCGGTCGAACCGGTCATACTCCGCCGTCTTGGTCATACTCCAGCCTGTACCGACGTGACAGGGTTGGGTGGTTCGAAGCCTAAATACATATCTAATGTAAACTAACAGGCTTCCTACATGCACGCTAAACATGTAAACTACATATGCATACTGTTATACTAATCTTACCTGGATTCCGATTTCAGTGTGCCGTCAACCCGACCGGAACCGAAGCCGAACGGCGGACATCGGCTCCTAAACCATAAAAACCACAACGCTATAAGTGACATGCTAAATCACTTCCCGGGGACTAAAACTCGAAACTAAAAGTTTCCCTATCGATAAAAAGCATGGCAATACCCCTAAAAACCCAAAAACGAGGAAAACTAGGGTTCTGAAAAATCCCCCATCCGGAAGACCGGTTGCCCAACCGGAATTCCGGTTCTGGGAAAATCTGAACCCCCATCCGGAATTCCGGATGCACAACCGGAATTCCGGTTCCTCGCAGGCAGCAACATCAAAAATTCATAACTTGACCAATTCGAACCCAATTGATCCCAAACTTTCCAGACCTCCTCTATAGGTCCCAAATGACCATTCCAAGGCCTCAAACCTACCCAGAAACCTCACAAGCAAATTTCACCATTAAAGACCAAGCTTTGAGTTCAAGAACTCAAACTTGGTTAAACCCACTAGCATGCACCCTAGCCTAGTTAATTCTACTTAACTAAGCATTAAAACACCTCTGCAAACTAACAATAACAACCAGCAATAACACAGAAACTAAACATAGCATTTTCTCACAAAAATCATCAATTTTCACATACAATTTAAAAGCTTGAACAATCTAGCTACTCATGCTTCACACAACTCATTTAACATCAAAAATCATGCTTTAAACAAGTTAAATCAACAACAAAACACAGCAGAAACATCTCTCAAAAATCACATGCATTAACATCCATTTTCATCATTTTCTTCAAGGAATTTAAAGAGAAAAGAGCTATAAAACACATACCACAACAAGAGATCAATAGGTTGCAATTTAGGGCTTGAATCACCAAAGAAAATCCAGCTTTTTGAACCCCCAAGTCTCAGCCGAAAGAGAGGAAAAGAGAGAGAGTTTTTCTATTTGATTTTTCTAATTTCTTTAAAATTTGCCTAAGTGATGGAATTTTTGAGAAAAAAGGGATTTTATAACATATTATTCATTTAATTTCAGCCAAGAAAAGAATAATTAAAATCAACATATAATTCCATTTACAAGTCACAAAAGACAAAAAGTCATTGGGGCAAAAAGACCATTTTGCCCCTCCTTTCTAAAATCACATAAAAATCACTAAAGGGGTATTTTTGGGACATTCTAAATTCCCGGCCACTCCCGACATTCCCAATGTCTAAAACCCGTCCCCAAAATACTAACATACTAAGTTGTGATTTCTACTGAGCCAAACGCCGCGTTCCAAAATACCGGACACCGGAAATGCGAAATATAATAACTGCTGATAACATACTCATGCATATCTGAATTCCATAATAAATTATTTAAATGGCTATAAATAATTTCCTGATTAACATAAATAACTACTAATTTCCAAATTAACTAAGCGGGCTTTACAACTATTCCCCCCTTAAAAGGATTTCGTCCCCGAAATCTAACCTGAATAACTCTGGATATTGAGCTCGCATATCTGACTCAAGCTCCCAGGTGGCTTCTTCCACCTTACTGTTTCTCCAGAGAACCTTGACCAACGCTATGGTCTTATTCCGAAGGACTTTATCCTTTCTATCCAGGATCTGCACTGGCTGTTCCTCATAAGACATATCTGCCTGAAGCTGAAGGCTCTCATAACTGAGTATATGAGAGGGGTCTGAAACGTATTTTCTCAACATCGAGACATGAAATACGTTGTGCACTGCTGCTAAAGCTGGAGGCAATGCTAACCGATATGCCACTTGACCTATCTTCTCGAGAATCTCGAATGGTCCTGTAAATCTAGGGCATAACTTGCCTCTTTTCCCGAAACGTTTAATCCCCTTCATCGGAGATACTCGCAAAAACACATGGTCCCCCACTCGGAACTCAACATCCCTACGTTTCGGATCTGCGTAATTTTTCTGTCTGCTCTGGGAGGCAAGCATTCTAGCTTTTATCTTTTCTATTGCCTCATTGGTCCGTTGAACTGATTCTGGACCAAGGTATTTCCTCTCCCCTGTCTCATCCCAGTGGATAGGGGACCTACATTTCCTACCGTACAACAGTTCGTAGGGTGCCATCCCTATCGTACTCTGGTAACTGTTGTTGTACGAGAACTCCACTAGCGGTAGGTACTTACTCCATGAACCCTCAAAGTCCATAACACAGGCTCTCAGCATATCCTCCAATATCTGAATTGTCCTCTCGGACTGACCATCTGTCTGAGGATGAAATGCTGTGCTGAATTTTAGCTTCGTACCCATTGCCCGTTGCAAACTCTGCCAAAATTTGGAGGTGAATTTCGGATCCCTGTCCGAAACTATAGACTTCGGTACCCCGTGAAGTCTCACTATCTCCCTGACATATAACTCTGCCAACTGATCCACTGTAAACGTTGTTCTGACCGGCAGAAAATGAGCAGATTTCGTAAATCGGTCCACCACTACCCAGATGGAATCATACATACCCGTGGTCCTAGGTAACCCGACCACAAAATCCATAGTAATATCCTCCCATTTCCATTCTGGTAGGGTTAGAGGCTGCAACAACCCTGCTGGTCTCTGATGTTCAGCCTTGATCTGCTGACAAGTGAGGCATCTCGATACGAATTCTACCAAATTCTTCTTCATACCGCTCCACCAGAAGTACGGTTTCAAATCTTGGTACATCTTGGTGGTGCCGGGATGCAGAGAATACGGGGTAGAATGAGCCTCCTCAAAGATCTCGTTCCTCAAGTCCACACTGTTCGGGACACAAACCCTGGCTTTATACAAAAGCATTCCACTGTCTGACACTGAAAAGTCTTTGGCTTGACCAGCCAATACCTCATCTCGGATCTTCACTAACTCCGGATCTGTTGTCTGAGCAACCTTTATTCTTTCTAACAGATCAGATTGCAGCGTTAAGTTGTGTAGCTGACCTACCACAAACTCAATGCTGGATCTAACCATATCCTCTGCTAGCTGAGGTGAGATCTGAACCATGTTAGCCACTTGGCCGGGACCCTTTCTACTCAGGGCATCGGCCACAACATTGGCTTTTCCGGGATGGTAAAGGATCTCACAATCATAATCCTTCACTAGCTCCAACCAACGCCTTTGTCTCATGTTCAAATCTTTCTGAGTAAAGAAATACTTGAGACTCTTATGGTCGGTGTAGATCTCGCACTTCTCGCCATACAAGTAATGCCGCCAAATCTTCAGTGCAAATACCACTGCGGCCAATTCTAAATCATGAGTCGGGTATCGCTGTTCATAATCCTTTAACTGACGGGAGGCGTAAGCGATAACCCGATCGGCTTGCATCAATACGCACCCCAAACCCTGTTTGGATACGTCACAATAGACCACGAACTTCTCCTTGTCCGAAGGCAAAGCTAGCACCGGAGCAGTAATCAATCTCTGTTTCAGCTCCTGAAAACTAGCTTCGCATTTATCTGTCCAGGTAAATCGCTGATTCTTCTTTGTAAGCTCGGTTAGGGGCATTGAAATTTTGGAAAACCCCTCCACGAACCTACGGTAGTACCCAGCTAACCCCAAGAAGCTTCTGATCTCTGTCCCTGTCTTCGGTCTCGGCCAATCCCTGACGGATTCGATCTTTCCGGTATCCACCTTGATCCCATCTTTACTCACTATGTGCCCTAGGAAGGACACCTGAGACAACCAGAACTCACATTTCTTGAACTTGGCGTAGAGTCTATGTTCTCGAAGTCGTTGCAGTACCATCTGAAGATGTAACTCATGCTCCTCTTCTGACTGAGAGTACACGAGGATGTCGTCGATAAACACAATCACACAGATATCGAGGAAATCCTTGAATACTCTATTCATCAGGTCCATGAATGCTGCAGGAGCATTGGTTAGTCCGAATGACATAACCAGGAACTCGTAGTGTCCATACCTAGTGCGGAAAGCCGTCTTTGGAATGTCCTCCTCTCAGATCCTCAACTGATGATAACCCGAACGGAGATCAATCTTAGAAAAGACCGTCTTTCCCTGAAGCTGATCGAACAAGTCATCGATCCTAGGTAATGGATATTTATTCTTCACCGTCAGCTTGTTCAACTCTCTGTAGTCGATGCACATCCTCATAGATCCATCCTTCTTCTTCACGAACAAAACCGGGGCTCCCCAGGGTGACACACTGGGCCGGATGAACCCTATGTCAAGCAACCCCTGGAGCTGAATCTTCAATTCCTTAAGTTCAGCTGGAGCCATCCTATACGGGGCTTTAGAAACCGGATCCACCCCTGGTGCCAAGTCAATCACAAAGTCAATCTCCCGATGAGGTGGTAACCCTGGAAGTTCTTCGGGAAAAACGTCCAAAAATTCCCGAACCACACTGATGTCCTCTGGCCGAATGGTGTCTGGCCGAGTGGTGTCCACCACCACGGCCAGAAACCCTAAGCACCCACCGTGCAATAATTCTCTCGCTGACATAGCCGAGATCACCGGGATCCGAGATCCCTGAACCGAACCCACAAATACGAACGGTTCTTCACTTTCCGGTTGGAAGACCACCATCTTCCTCTTACAGTCAATGCTCGCCGAATATTTAGATAGGAAATCCATTCCTAAAATAATATCAAATTCGACTAAGCTCATCTCTATCAGATCAGCGCTTAATTCTCTACCATCTATCCTGATCGGCATAGACCTAATCCACCTATTGGAGATAACCAATTCTCCGCTGTGCAATGTGGTTCCAAACCCTGACTCATATCTATCAAAGGGTCTACCCAACTTACTAAAGACTCTGGCCGCCACATAAGAACGTGTAGCCCCAGAATCAAACAGCACTGAATAAAACGAGTCGTTAATAAGAATCTGACCTGTAACAACTGATGGGCTGGCATCTGCATCAGCCTGCGTGATGGCGAATACCCTGGCTGGAGTGGGTACCGCTGGAGCCCTCGGTGCCTCTGACCGAAGCTGGGGACATTCCCTCTTGAAGTGCCCGGGCATGCCACAATGAAAGCATCCCTGCCCCTTGCACTCTCCCCGATGGTGCCTCTTGCAGATAGGGCACTCGGGGTAGGAGAATCGGGTCTCATTACCACCAGGACGACTCCCTCTCGTTCGGTTCCCGAACCTCTTGTTCTGACTCGAGCCGCCGGAAGCAGTGGGTGCCCTCTTCCTCTGATCAATGGCCGAACCACTACTTCCCCTGCTAAAGCCTGATGCAGGAGGGGTAGGAGCTCCGCCACTAACCGGAGTACTAACTGAATCTGACATGCACCCCACTGCGCCCTCAGCTCGCAGTGCCTTCTCCACCATCTGAGCGTAGGTGGTGCTGTCGTCGGTGGTAATCATCAGGTCATGCCTGATCTTGGGATTCAACCCGTCCAGATACTTCTCCTTTCTGCTGAAGTCGGCCTAAGACAATACCCGAGGCTAACCTCGCCAACCGGTCAAACTGAGTAGTATACTCAGTGACACTCATGTTCTCCCGCTGGGTCAGGTGAACGAATTCCTTTCTCTTGGCGCTTCTGACCGCCTCATTATAGTACTTCGCGTTGAAGAGTTCCTGGAATCTTTCCCAGGTCATGGTGGTGACGTCGTGAATCTGAGACACCATGTCCCACCATACCAAGGCATCCTCCTGGAACTGAAATGTGGCGCACACCACTCTGTCGTTGCCGGTGACACCCATAAAGTTCAGAATTCTGGTGATCACCGTAAGCCACTGCTCGGCTTTCGTCACATCTGGACCTCCCAGGAATACCGGAGGTGCTTGCTTCCGGAACCGCTCATACAAAGGTTCCAATCTATGGGCCGCCACTACCATCTCGGCACAGGCGGCAGGGCGGTGTGCCACCGGAACTGCGGCACCGGAACTGCGGGGAGCACCCCGCCGTCTCAACCTACGAATCTCGAGGTCTTGTTCTTCGATCCCGGCTTGCATCTCCGCAAACCGTAACTCCCGGTTCCGGGCTCCCCGATCGGCCGGGGAGCTCGGGCAGCCTGTGGCGGGTTCTCATCACCCCGACCACGAGCCCTGCCTCGGGGACCTCTACCTCGGCCCCTAGCAGGTGGGGGAAACCGAGCTCCCTCTCCCTGATTCGACCCCACTGAGTTGCCTCGACTCCTGGTATTCCGCCTGGCGTCCATCTAATTAGAACCGCCTGCGAAACCAAGAGTTGGCATATCAGGTCGTATTCAAGGCGAGCTTACTAATGCCGCTTAATTTGGAAATTAGAAATGAAACATGCGCCTATTCTACTATCAGGCTACTAACATGCTTCCTAACAGGCTTTTCTTTTTCATAACTGAATAAAATAAACTACTAAAGCAATAAAGGCTTACTGAACCGTGAACCGAGCTAACTGCTGATGATGATTGTACATGTCGTGACGATCTTCGGAAGACAACCTGGCGGCTCTGATACCAAATTGTAACACCCTAACTATCTTAGGCGTATTACGTGATTTTTAAACGTACTGTGCAGCTCGTTGCTAATCAACGAGGTTTATGGAAAAACGTGATTAATTAAAATTTTGCTTTTTAATTAAACTTATAAACCATTTTACAAAAAGTCTCGGGATCCCGATTTACAAAAATATTTACAAACGTTTTTACTGTTCAACTTTTACATCAAAATAAAGTCGTCTAACGACAATTACAAAATCTCAGCCGTGCTGTCCCGAGGATCGTACGCTCCAGGCCTAACCGCCCCGACATGTACAATCCCATAAGCTCGCTCACGGTCCATCAGCAACTGCCTTGCCTTTACCTACACATGCACATAAACTGTGAGTCGACAGACTCAGTAAGAAAAGCATAATAATATCATACATAAAACTGACTGCCGTGTCCAACACGATACTGAGTCCCGCTACTGCCATGTCCAACATGGTACTGAGCACTACTGCCATGTCCAACATGGTACTGAGTTTTGAACGTTCAGGGGACGGTACTATTGACACGTAACAACCTGATCGGTCGAACCGGTCATACTCCGCCGCCGGTCATACTCCGGCTCGTACCGACGTGTTACTATATCCTCCCGATCGGCCGAACCGGTCATACTCCGCCGCTGGTCATACTCCGGCTCGTACCGACGGGATACGTCAATAGCACGGAACCACCAACCAAGTGTCAGCCTGATCGGTCGAACCGGTCATACTCCGGTCATTGGTCATACTCCACTGTACCGACGTGACAGGGTTGGGTGGTTCGAAGCCTAAATACATATCTAATGTAAACTAACAGGCTTCCTACATGCACGCTAAACATGTAAACTACATATGCATACCGTTATACTAATCTTACCCGGATTCCGATTTCGGTGTGCGGTCAACCCGACCGGAACCGAAGCCGAACTACGGACATCGGCTCCTAAACCATAAAAACCACAACGCTATAAGTGACATGCTAAATCACTTCCCGGGGACTAAAACTCGAAACTAAAAGTTTCCCTATCGATAAAAAGCATGGCAATACCCCTAAAAACCCAAAAACGAGGAAAACTAGGGTTCTGAAAAATCCCCCATCCGGAAGACCGGTTGCCCAACCGAATTCCGGTTCGGGAAAATACGAACCCCATCCGGAATTCCGGATGCACAACCGGAATTCCAGTTCCTCGCAGGCAGCAACATCAAAAATTCATAACTTGACCAATTCGAACCCAATTGATCCCAAACTTTCCAGACCTCCTCTATAGGTCCCAAATGACCATTCCAAGGCCTCAAACCTACCCAGAAACCTCACAAGCAAATTTCACCATTAAAGACCAAGCTTTGAGTTCAAGAACTCAAACTTGGTTAAACCCACTAGCATGCACCCTAGCCTAGTTAATTCTACTTAACTAAGCATTAAAACACCTCTGCAAACTAACAATAACAACCAGCAATAACACAGAAACTAAACATAGCATTTTCTCACAAAAATCATCAATTTTCACATACAATTTAAAAGCTTGAACAATCTAGCTACTCATGCTTCACACAACTCATTTAACATCAAAAATCATGCTTTAAACAAGTTAAATCAACAACAAAACACAGCAGAAACATCTCTCAAAAATCACATGCATTAACATCCATTTTCATCATTTTCTTCAAGGAATTTAAAGAGAAAAGAGCTATAAAACACATACCACAACAAGAGATCAATAGGTTGCAATTTAGGGCTTGAATCACCAAAGAAAATCCAGCTTTTTGAACCCCCAAGTCTCAGCCGAAAGAGAGGAAAAGAGAGAGAGTTTTTCTATTTGATTTTTCTAATTTCTTTAAAATTTGCCTAAGTGATGGAATTTTTGAGAAAAAAGGGATTTTATAACATATTATTCATTTAATTTCAGCCAAGAAAAGAATAATTAAAATCAACATATAATTCCATTTACAAGTCACAAAAGACAAAAAGTCATTGGGGCAAAAAGACCATTTTGCCCCTCCTTTCTAAAATCACATAAAAATCACTAAAGGGGTATTTTTGGGACATTCTAAATTCCCGGCCACTCCCGACATTCCCAATGTCTAAAACCCGTCCCCAAAATACTAACATACTAAGTTGTGATTTCTACTGAGCCAAACGCCGCGTTCCAAAATACCGGACACCGGAAATGCGAAATATAATAACTGCTGATAACATACTCATGCATATCTGAATTCCATAATAAATTATTTAAATGGCTATAAATAATTTCCTGATTAACATAAATAACTACTAATTTCCAAATTAACTAAGCGGGCTCTACATAAAAAATCCTCCATATAGATTATTTACATCGAGATGGGATAATTTTACCGTTCTCACCCCTCCATGTATTTTGCCCCTTAAAACACTTAGCTACCTGTAAATGGTGTTTAGTGATCTAAGAATTAGTCACTTAAGCAAGAGCTCATCAATTTACTTCTATTTGCTAAGCTCGAAGGGAATCATCACTTGACTTCTATACACCAGTAGAAGCTATAGATTCCATATCTATGTTTAGCACTCCCACTCAATCATACTTTCATGTTCCCAAAATATACATATCACCCTGATCCAAAAGTAGGCTTAACTAATAAATCAAAGAACATGAATAGTACTCCTGAGTTGAGCCTAAGCATATCAGGATTTAGATTCTTTTAATCTTAAGATCAACTACTGATATTGACTTGGAAAGATATAACGGTATATTTGTAATATCTTAACTAAGTTGCAATATCGGTCCAGTCCAATGTATACTCCATACATTCGAAACTAGTATACATTACTAATGTCCTAGAAAGAACATAACACTTACTCCAAGTGTAAGAACACATCATCGCTGATTATCACATTAGTGTAAATCCAAAACACTGATGAAACAGGGACTTAGTCTTTTGATTCATATGATCACAATCACATTCCACTGTGTTGACGATACTGTAATTGTGAATAAACATATGATCTGGATTTAACTGATTTTGTGTATAAATGTAATAAACATATTAAACCATTAGCATGTAAAATTCATGCAAACATAAATCACTTCAAATTTCTTATATTGATAACTAATCAGATTGTAAAGAGTTTTATTTAGGGCATAAAACCCAACACCCGACATAACTAATCAGATCTCGTATGTCGAAAAGCATCAAGTATCTTTCGACAATGTTCGTCTTGTACAAGGAGCTAGGCTTGCCTCAACCTACTCCATACGAGATCAGTCACTACTTTGATTTGAGGTCTGTGCCGAAGCAGAACAGAACCGGATATTTTTATTTTAGCCAGGTTGGTCACCAATAGTTGGGTGACACTAATTGCACAACCATGTCGAAGGTTGGTGGGTACACTAAGAAGTACTTTATCGCCTATGGCCTCCGTAGGATTGGGCGCTACGAATTTTGGCCTGTACCATTCTTCAGACGCTCTATCCCTACTTTGCAGATAAGGGATAGGGAAAATCACATCCTGTCTCTCTCGACAGAGCAGAGAAACATAATTCTGTTGACTAGTGTGGACGATTTTTAGAAGTAGGCTTATATCCTCCTGCTCGCGAAGTTGCAGGAGTGCCAGCTGCAGATGGGGCCTACCCTGGAGATGGGTAAGCTCTTGACTAGGGTGATGATGAGGTACCTTTATCTCGCATTGTATGGAATCTGGAGAAGAAGGAAAGGGCTCTCCGCCAGTGTTTGGCCAGCAAAGGACCAGTAGGTGATGATTCTCTCGGTATCGGGCCTAGAGGCCAGGCTTTCGAGAGACTTACCCACATCGTGCCTACATCTAAGGGCAAGGACAAGGCTGTTACCAAGGAATTAGATAGTTCCTCTTCTGATTACAATGGTATTTAATAGCTAATAACACCATGCTTTTGTCTTGTACTGAATGTTTATAATTTCTTTTTGACTTGCAAATATGTCTTCCAGGTTGAGAGGTCTTACTGGGGGACCTTCAGATGAGGCCGCGTGACGAGTGAGGGCCAAGGTGGCCAAGACTTCCCGTGGTGGAGATGCTGCCAGGTCATCACTACCTCCCCCTCCTCCAGGGCCTGCACCAACTTGGTACCCTTTGATACGGCTTGCAAGCCAGGGTACTCAGAGGCCCACAGTTCCAGCCCTGAAAATATATGGGCCCAAGACGAATTAAATTTTGGGGCCCTAAAAAATATATAAAAAAATTAAAAGAAGAGTGTTATGGGATTTGAACCCATGACCTTGAACATTATGACATCCACCTCAACCAATTAAGCTATAAATATTTGTTGCTTATAATACACTTAAATTTTACTTAAATAAAAGCCTAATAATTTTTTTTTTTATTTTTTTATTTTGGGCCCCCGGAAAGTGTGGGCCCTAGGAACGGGCCTAGCTGCCTATGCCTAGGGCTGGCCCTAGGCTCACTAGAGGATTGGGGTTAATTTCTGGGTAGAAGGCTGATGAGACAGCAAACAAGTGCAAACAAGGATTTGAAGGAGCTTGGCGACGATGAGCTAGACAGGCTCTACTCTACCGGTCTTCGAGATCTTTCTCTGGTAAGTTGTGCTTTCTGCTCTATTCATCTCTGGGTTGAAGTCTTACCTTGATGAAGAGAAGATAAAGCTGAAGGAGGCTCTTGATGGCTAGTAGGCCATTAGGGTGGAGTATGCTGACTTGTCCTCCGAACTCACTTACGAGTTCAAGTTGCACAACCCCCGAGCTACTCTATCGTACATGGGCAGCGAGGCTTATGTGGAGAGAATGTTGTGTTGGGTTTTATGCCCTAAATAAAAATCATTTCAATATAATCAGATTTACATATTAATATAGATCAGAAATAACATTTAATGTTGCATGGTTCACATGATTTATTTCATGATTATATGTACATAATGTATAAATTCATCTGAAACCCTTTTCACATACTTGATCCTGTTTATTGTGCCGTCAACACATTGGAAAGTAAACATGACTATGTGAATAAAGTTTCCTAGATTTATCAAACATAGGGTTTTACTGATATGATAATCTACAACAGAGTTTACTTGCATTTGGAGAAATGCTATGTTCTTTCCAGAGCATTGGTTAAAGTAAAGCTCAGGTTGGATGCATGCAGTATGCATCAGAAGGGACCGATATTGAACTTTGACTTAGATTTATTAAACTTACCGTAATATCTATTCAAGTCAATATCGCCTAGTTGATCCTAGATCAAATGTTCTTAATCCTTTTATGATTAGGCTCAATCTTGAAAGGCTATTCGTGTTCTTTGACTTGTTAGTTAAGCCTACTTTTAGGTCAGGGTGATACGTACATTTTGGGAACACGGTAGTGCAATTGAGTGGGAGCGCTAGCATAAACATGGAATCTATAGCTTCAATCTGGCGAATAGTAAGAAAAGGATGATCTCCTTCGAGCTTGACCAAACGAACATAAATGGTGGAGTACTCATTTCACATAAGCTGAAATATCATTTATACGGGGTCAAGTGTTTTAAGGAATAAATACATTGTAGGGTGTAACGGTAATTTAATCCATTTACAGTGTAGATCATTCATATAGAGGATCAGTGATCAAATTAGGATTATAACAATGTATAACTAATTATGTGTCTATATGGTGGAACATATAGAGAATTCTATATATTGAGAGTGCAATTCTAAGTTCTATGCGTGGATTCAACGAAGAATTAATAAGTTAGTGAATTTTAGTAATAAATTCTTGACCTACTTATTGGAAGCTCGGTTATATAGACCCATGGTCCCTGCACTAGTTGAGATAATATTGCTTGTAAGACTCATATAATTGGTTTTGATTAATCAATTATAATTCTCAAATTAGACTATGTCTATTTGTGAATTTTTCACTAAGTAAAGGCGAAATTGTAAAGAAAGCGTTTTAGGAGCATATTTGTTAATTATGATACTTTGTATGGTTCAATTAATAAATTAGATAAATGACAATATTATTTAATAATTATTTATAGTTATTAAATAGTGATAATTGGCATTTAAATGGTTGAATTAGAAAATTGGCGTTTTTGAGAAAATCAGATGTAGAAAAGATAAAACTGCAAAATTGCAAAAAGTGAGGCCCAAATCCACATGTATAGGGCCAGCCACTTTTGTAGGGAATTTAAACTGATATTTTCATTATTTTAATGCCAAATAATTCAAAGCTAACCCTAGTGGAATGCTATAAATAGATAGTGAAGGCTTCAGGAAATTTACACAAAATTTCTACACTTTCTTCTGACACTTCTGATTCAGAAAAAACTGAGCCTCTCTCTCTCCCTATCTTTGGCTGAACCCACTCTCTCTTTCTTCTTCCTTAAATTTCAAAATTCTTAGTTATGAGTAGTGCCCACACACAGCAAGTGATACCTCAATCATAGTGAGGAAGATCGTGAAGAAAGACTTTCAGCAAGAAGGAGTTTCAGCATCAAAGATTCAGAGAAAGAGATACAGGTTCAGATATTGATAATGCTCTGCTACAGAAAGGAATCAAGGGCTAGATATCTGAATGGAAGGAGTCATTTAATTCTGCTGCACCCAATGTAAGGTTTCTTAAACTTTATACGTGTTTATTTCATCGTTTTAGAAAGTTCATATTTAGGGTGTTAATCAACATACTTGTGAGTAGATCTTGTTAGCCCAAGATATGTTTCCAAGAGGGGGGGTGAATTGGAAATTTAAACTAATTTCGGAAAATTAAAACTTTTAACACAAAATTATGCAATTAGTCAATTAATCAAGTAAAAGCAAGTAGTATGGCAAGCAATATATTAAGACAAATAATTAAACTTGTAAAGTAAAGAGTTTAAGGATTAGAAAATGCAAACTCTCGATTTTTACAAGGTTCGGTAGAACTATGCCACCTACGTCCTTGGTCTTCAAAGCTATGGACCTAGCTTTGAGTTCCAATATCGAGCCAAGTTAACGGGCTTGACTAACCCTTACAACCGGGAAATTTTCACCAAGGTATTTCCAAACCTCTTACAATAGTTTCGCACCCCCGAGGACTATTAACCTCTTTCTCGGATTGTTAAAGTGCCAATCTCACTATTTCCGGGTTGTTTACAAAACCGGTGCCAACCTCACCTCAATCACAATATGGAAATGTGTTTGATATACAAGCTAAAATCACTCTAGAAATATGATGATACAATGGAAACCTAGAGTGAAAAGCAAGCACACTTAAGATGAATAAAATCAAATTTTGGCTCAAAGTGTGTGAAATGTGTTGGTTTGGATTTCAAACTTAGAAGCTCCTTAATCTCACTTAGATAGGTTAGATATATGTAATAAATGCTCAACCAACTTATTTTTTGAAAGAAAAATCGAGTTTATATAGTGTTTGATGAAAAACTAGCCGTTTATAGCCGTTAGCACGTTTCCCGAGGTGGGGTCAGCCATGAACCGGAAGTCCGGATGGGAACCGGAATTCCGGATTGATTGCAACCGGAATTCGGTTGCCATCCGAATTCCGGATGACCGACCAAAGGGCAAAAGTGCCAATTTTCGGGACTTAAACGCGCATAACTTCTTACTCGATTATCCGATTTCAGAAATTCCAACTTTGTTCTCTTAGTTAAACAAAATGTAATTTAGAAATTCAATCAAAAAATTTTTTGAACTATCGTGTGAGAAAACTTGTTGCACAAGTTAGTGAATGGGCCAAAATTCAAATTTATAAAAACTTAGTGTGCTATGCAAATCACTTTAACAAGACTAAAGTAGATTTATACCATTTAATTTTGAGTAGTCTTGATGTAGATGAGCCTCCTAGCTTGATTTGCATGTTTTTGATCCCAAGTTGATTTTTCCCGAGAGTTGACCTTGACTTTGACTTTGACTTTGACTTTCGGGTTGACTTTTTGACTTTGGGATTTTGAAGACCTCTTTTGAATAGGGTCTTGAGTTGTTGATCCCTTGATGAATCTTTTGCTCTTGATATTCTTGTTGAGTCCATTTAGTGTTGCTTTTAAAAGTTTGGTAAAAATACCAAAATATTTATTTTCTCTTTTAAATTTGCTACAAAATCAATAAATCATTAGTAACAAATAATAATCAAATATTTGCTAATCATCAAAACAAGGAGATCGAAAAGTTTGAGTTAACAATCTCCCCCTTTTTGATGATATCAAATATTTGATTATTTTTAAAGGGAAAGAAAAAAAAATTTAAGCAAAGTAAGTTGGATTAGCTCCCCCTTAATGTGTGCAAGAAAAAAAAAAATTTACCTTTTAATTTTACCTTGCATGAAATTGTAAACTCCCCCTCAATTTTTACTTATGATAAAAGGATTAGATACCAAAAAAATTTTGAGGTGATGCCAAAAAAAAATAATCAATAGTGGTTCTCCCCCTTTTGATTCATCAAAAAGGGTGGCAAGGAATTCACAAAATATAAAAGAAAAGAGAAAAAAAATAAGAAAAATAAAAAAAAACAAAGCAACAAGCCAATGCATTAAAAAAAAAAGACAACATCCAAAATAACATGCAAACAACACAAAGAAAAAAATAAAACAAAGAAAAAGTACCAACTAACACAAAGTCAAAAGGCATGAAGCCTTTGCACACAACCAAAAAAAAAAAATAAAAATAAAAAGAAACTAAATAAGCCAAAAAAAATAATGCAAGAACTAGTTTGGTGGGGGGCCAAAGCGATCCATGTATGCCCTCCATTGTGCCATCTCCTCTTGCACATTAGCAAACCCATGCACCATGTCACTCCTCATGGTGTTGATGTCATTGTTGAGGTTGGAGAATTGTGAGTTGAGATCATTTCGCAAGGTTTGAAATTGGTTGTCAACCGAAGTGTGAAGACGAGTGAAAGCTTCCTCAAGGTTGAAGTGGGGAAAAGTAGGCATGGGAGGAGCTTGAGGAGGCATGTCTTCTTCTTCTTCTTCTTCTTCTTCTTCACTTTCACTTGCGGGCAAATTGATTTCTTCATCATCACTCTCCAAATCAATTTGCATTCTTTGCCCTCTTTTGGGTGTGAACACCCATTCATTGTTAAGGAATTTGTAACCCATAGCCTTGAAAGTTTTGGATCCTAGAATGTCACTAGAGGTAGGATTATTTTTCTTTTCATGTAGGGTAGGAATTCCTAAGAGAGGAAAAAGGTAGCTAAGTAGAAAACCAAAGGGAAGTGCCTTAATCATATGAGGCTTGTCCACATCAAGTATGAATTTTAAAATAAGATAGCCTAGGTTGATGGGTGTGGTTTTGGCTATAATGAGATGCATGAGTAATTGATCAATGGAATTGATCTCATCTTGGTGGCCACTTCTAGGAGCAAGATTTGCAACAATAAATTTGTGGAGGATTTTAGCCTCTAAAGTGAGTTGGTGTCTTTTTGGTCTCATAATAAAAGGGCCATCACCACAAATATTCCTAGAACACTCATCAAAGTTAAAAATGGCATCATTTTTGAGAGAAAGTTTGGGTTCAAGTAATATGCCACCATTTGGTGCTCCTAACATGTCATTAAGAGATGCTACATTGAGTTCAAAAGCTACTCCTCTAAGGGTTCCTCTAACACCTAAAGGTTCTAATGTAGGTTTAATACAAGCATAAAAACCTTGAACTAGCCTAGGATACAATGGAGTATTAATTTGAATAAAAGATGTCCATCCTAGGGTATCAAAATGATGACTAAAATCAACACAATCAAGGCTAGGGAGATCACAAATTTTACCTTTGAGAATTTTCCTAGAGGAGAAATCATTGACAAACTTGTTGTGATCTTCATCATTGAAGAAGAGAGTGGGCTCTTGCCTTGCTTTTGCCCTTATTTCCCTTTGTTGAAATGCACTAGCCATTCTCTTGTGAGCTCTTGATGAGGAAGCCATTGAAGAACACACTTCTCTTTTTTTTTTTTTTAATTATTGGAAGATGAGAGTGAGGCTTTGAAAGAGAGAATTTTAGAGAGAAGGAGATGGTGGCTGCTGTTTTAGGGTTGAAAAAACTGAATGGGGGAGAAAAAATTCGGTGGTAGGGTTTAAAAAGGGAAAAAATCGCAATAAAATGACAAAAACACTTCGTTGCCGATCCCGTGCCATCCGGAATTCCGGATGGTACAACCGGAATTCCGGTTGGTACAGGACCAGCAAAAAAACAATCCTAAAAACGTGCTAAAAAATTCAATTTTGACCCAAATGACCCCAAACCAATTCTAATACCTTTAATATGATAAAAAAAAATTGCTCAAACAAGAAAATCTGAAAAATAATGAAAAATGACGATTTACGGTAAGTTTTTCGAAAATTGCCAAGAAAACTAGAACCGTACCAAAAATGAGTTTTATGCAACGAAATTGAAAAATTCTTTTTCCAGCAGTTTTATAAAATAAAATGTGAGGTGTACAAACTTACGGAATCGAAAAATGTTGAAAAATGAGAGAGTTTGGCGAAAAACACTCTTTTAGGCCTAAAAATCTAAAAATTCAACAAGTGAGGTACCAAAAATTTGTTTCATGCAAATTTCAATCAAGGCAAACCTATAGGCATACTAAATACACTCTATTTCACATATTCAAGCATATAGACACACAAGAAAATCAAATATGCAAAAATTCACATGTTCACTTGTTTAAAAACAAGTCCAAAGTTCACCAAAAATCCACATTTTGACCTATAATTTTAAGTTTTTCAACAAGGATAGTTCATATAGGTCAAGTATCAATAAATTTTCTCATCTATGCATATAAATCTCATTAATATCATATTTGGAACAATTATGCATAAATAAGTAAGTAAAGAGATATGAAATTTTTCATGGCTAGCAAACCTTATATTTCATTTAAGTTGGTCATGCCTAGCTCTCTTCTAATGAAACTAAATCTCTCATCACTAAGAGGCTTGGTGAATATATCCGCTAATTGGAATTCGGTGCTTACAAAGTCTAGCATAATATCACCTCTTTGGATATGATCTCTAAGGAAGTGGTGCCTTATGTCAATATGCTTGGCTCTAGAATGCAATATTGGATTCTTAGAGAGGTTAATGGCACTAGTGTTATCACACTTTATGGGTGTACATTCAAAATCAATATCAAAATCCTTAAGAGTTTGTTTCATCCAAAGTATTTGTGCACAACAACTACCCGCGGCTATATATTCGGCTTCGGTTGTGGATAGAGCTACCGAGTTTTGTTTCTTGCTAAACCATGACACTAAGGAATTTCCTAAAAAGTGACAAGTTCCACTAGTACTTTTTCTATCCGTCTTACAACCGGCAAAGTCGGCATCCGAGTAGCTAACTATTTCAAAGTTTGAGTTCTTGGGGTACCAAAGTCCTAGATTCATTGTGCCTATCAAGTATCTAAATATTCTTTTAACGGCACTTAAGTGGGATTCTTTAGGACAAGATTGGTACCTAGCACAAAGACCAACACTAAACAAAATATCCGGTCTACTAGCGGTTAAATATAATAAAGAGCCAATCATACCTCGATACTTGGTGATGTCCACATTCTTACCGCTTTCATCTTTGTCCATCTTTATGGATGTGCTCATGGGTGTATTCATGGACTTTGCATTTGCCAAGTAAAACTTTTGAAGAAGATCCTTGATGTACTTAGTTTGACCTATGAATATGCCATCCTTTTGTTGCTTGATTTGAAGTCCAAGAAAAAAATTGAGTTCTCCCATCATGCTCATCTCAAACTCACTATGCATACACTTAGAAAATTCTTCACAAAGAGCATCATTAGTAGCACCAAAGATAATATCATCAACATAAATTTGTACTATAATAATGTCTTTGGATTTTCTTTTTATAAAAAGTGTATTATCCGCTTTTCCCATTGAAAAACCATTTGAAATAAGAAAAGTGCTTAATCTTTCATACCAAGCTCTAGGAGCTTGCTTTAAACCATATAAAGCCTTTTTCAATTTGTAAACATGGTTAGGGTATTTATGATTTTGAAAACCGGGTGGTTGAGAGACATAAACCTCTTCCATAATGTACCCATTTAAGAATGCGCTTTTTACATCCATTTGATACAAGATAAAATTCTTGTGGCATGCAAAAGCTAACAACATTCTAATGGACTCAAGTCTTGCTACCGGGGCAAAGGTTTCCTCATAATCAATTCCTTCTTCTTGATTGTAACCTTGGGCCACTAATCTAGCCTTGTTACGCACAATGACCCCATGCTCATCTACCTTATTTCTATAGACCCATTTTGTTCCAATCACCGATTGATGTGACGGTCTTGGAACTAACTCCCAAACATTATTTCTTATAAATTGATTTATTTCTTCTTGCATAGCTAGAAGCCAAAATTCATCAACTTCGGCCTCTTTAAAATTCTTTGGTTCAATTTGAGAAATAAAAGCCATGAAATTACACAAGTTTCTAAGGGAGTTTCTAGTAGTGACACCTTGAGAAGGATCACCTAGAATTTGGTCTATAGGATGAGCACTTTTGAATTTCCACTCATGTGGAAGGTTAGAGTTCATACCTTGGCTTTCATTTACCTTTTCCACGGGTGGTTCCTCTTTGGGAGTTTGTGAAGGAGCATTGGAAGTCTCTCCAATTTCTAGATTTTGAACCTCATCTCCCAAACCTACAACATCATCATCTAAACTTTGGCTTGTAGGCGGGTTAGTCTCATCAAAAGCAACATGAATAGATTCTTCAACAACATTAGTTCTTTTGTTGTAAATTCTATAAGCTTTACTATGTGTTGAATACCCTATAAAAATTCCAACATCGGATTTCGCATCAAATTTTCCAAGGTTGTCCTTGGTGTTTAAAATGTAACATTTGCATCCAAAAACTTTAAAATAGCCAATGTTGGGTTTTCTTCCTTTCCAAAGCTCATAAGGGGTTTTATTCATGTTGGGCCTAATGAAAACACGATTCAAAATATAGCAAGAGGTATTGACGGCCTCGGCCCAAAAATATTTTGGTAATGAAATTTCATTTAGCATTGACCTAGCCATTTCTTGAATTGTTCTATTCTTCCTTTCGACAACTCCATTTTGTTGTGGAGTTCTAGGTGCCGAAAAGTTATGGTTAAAACCATGATCATCACAAAACAATTCTAAGGCATCATTGTCAAACTCACCACCATGGTCACTCCTAACGGAGGTAATAGAATATCCTTTTTCATTTTGCACATTTTTGCAAAATTTGACAAAGTTTTCCAAAACATCACTTTTAAGAGTCAAGAAAATAACCCAAGTAAATCTTGAAAAATCATCAACAATTACAAATTCATAGTATTTACCACCAAGACTAGCAATTCTAGAAGGACCAAATAAATCAATATGAAGCAATTGCAAAGGTCTAGTAGTTGAAATTTCTTTCTTGGAATGAAAAGATGTTTTAATTTGTTTTCCAAATTGGCATGCATCACAAAGTTTATCTTTAACAAACGGAATAGATGGCAAACCAATAACAAGATCTTTTCTAACCAATTTTGAAATAGAATCCATACTAGCATGTCCTAATCTTCTATGTCACAACCAAGAATTATCATTCATAACGGTTAAACATTTATTTTTACTATCAAAAGAATCAACATCAATAACATACACATTATCCTTCCTTACTCCAAGGAAAATAACTTCATTGGTTGAAACATTTTCAATGGAGCATTTTGAGGATTCAAACACAACACGAAAACCTATATCACATAATTGACTAATACTAAGCA
This sequence comes from Cannabis sativa, assembly GCF_029168945.1. Classification (NCBI taxonomy): domain Eukaryota; kingdom Viridiplantae; phylum Streptophyta; class Magnoliopsida; order Rosales; family Cannabaceae; genus Cannabis; species Cannabis sativa. Next base: position 37,380,396 of record NC_083606.1, on the reverse strand, counting down.
AGTTATGTTTAAGATTATCAACAAGAAGCACATTTTTAATACATGGAGAGTATATGTTACCGATATCACCAATGCCCAAGATTTTTCCTTTTGAATTGTCTCCAAAAGTGACAAAGCCACTTTCCTTGCTTTTAAAGCTAGAAAATCTTGATGGATCACCGGTCATATGCTTTGAACATCCACTATCCAAGAACCATAAGCTTTGGCTCTTTCTTGTTGATTCCTACAAAAACAAATTCATTTGTTGGCTTTTGGTACCCATATAACTTTGGGTCCATTCATGTTAGTTCTAGAACCCTTTGGTACCCATTTAGTCTTGCCTAGATATGCAAATTTCTTTACATGACAATAGGAAATAGTATGACCATCTCGGTTACAATATGTGCATGTAAAGTGAGGTAGACTAGTTGATTTCACAAAAAAGTTTCTCAAAAATTTTTGTTTCTTACTAGGATCATAACCAATACCATTTTTTGAAAAACCACATGATTGGTTTCCCACCATGAGATCATAGCCTTCCTTACCTCTAGTGAAGGTATATATGTCATTTTTTAGGCTTCTCACATGGGCTTTCAAATCAATAATTTCTTTCTTATGTGAAGCACATGTAGCACATTGAGATTTAGCTATAAGTTCTTTTTCATTTATTTTCAAAATCTCAATTTCTTTTAAAAGCATGTTGGTCTTCTCTCTAAGGGTTTGGTTTTTAACAAGCAATTTACCAAAATCATCAAATAGTTCCTTAAATGAATTAGACAACTCATCATATGACATATCTAAGTTATCATCATCATTTTCACTATCACAATCATTTTGGTTAGAAATGCTTACCCCATCATCAAGTGCCATCATGCACATGTTTGCCACTTCATTCTTTCCTTCTTCTTCGGAGTCCTCTTCGTCACTATTGAGCCAATCCGCCAACATTGCCCTTCCTTTGTATTTGTTCTTCTTTCTCATTGGACAATCCATCTTCATATGTCCGGGCTTCTTGCACTCAAAGCAAATTGGTGGATCATCTTTGCTTTTTCTTTCTTTTGAGTCACTCCCTCTTTGTGGCCTCTTCCCAAAGTTCTTTTTGAATTTCATGAACTTTTTGTATTTCTTAGAGAAGAGTGCCAAGTCCTCCATGTCACTACATAAGCTTTCCTCATCTTCTTCACTAATGGCATGGGAGGAGGAAGACTTGAATGCAATAGTCTTCTTTTTCTTCTCAACTTCCTCTTCTTCTTGAGCACTCATGAAAATTTCATGGTTCATGAGTGAGCCAATTAGTTCTTCCAAGGGAAGTGTTGAGAGATCCTTGGCTTCTTGAATGGCAACCACCTTTCCTTGATAAGCCTTGGTAAGACTTCTCAAAATCTTGGTCACCATATCCTTTTGAGTAAGTACCTTGCCAAGAGAGTTCAAACCATTAGTAATTGTAGTGAAGCGAGTATACATATTAGCAATGGTTTCATCCGATTTCATCTTAAAGTTCTCATATTGAGTGGAATAAATTTGAATTTTAGTTTCCTTCATAGCACTAGTTCCTTGATGAGTAACTTCAAGCATTTTCCACATATCATAAGCGGTAGAGGCTTGTTCAATATTTTTAAAAATATCTCTATCCAAACCACATATAAGAGCATATTTAGCTTTAGCATTTTTAGAAAGCATTTTCTTATCATTTTCATCATATGCTTCATAAGTCTTAATTACTTCAACACCATTTATGACATGTTTAGCAACATAAGGACCACTAGACACAATATGCCACAAATCATAGTCAATAGATTGAAGGTAAGTTTCCATTCTAATTTTCCAATAAGGAAAATCTACTCCATTGAAGTATGGTGCTCTATTTGTGCTAAAACCTTCTAACATGTTATTTTGTTAATTACTTGGAAACGCCATGCTCTAGATTGTGAAATCTAATCAAATAATTTGAGCCCTTGCTCTGATACCAATTGTTAGCCCAAGATATGTTTCCAAGAGGGGGGTGAATTGGAAATTTAAACTAATTTCGGAAAATTAAAACTTTTAACACAAAATTATGCAATTAGTCAATTAATCAAGTAAAAGCAAGTAGTATGGCAAGCAATATATTAAGACAAATAATTAAACTTGTAAAGTAAAGAGTTTAAGGATTAGAAAATGCAAACTCTCGATTTTTACAAGGTTCGGTAGAACTATGCCACCTACGTCCTTGGTCTTCAAAGCTATGGACCTAGCTTTGAGTTCCAATATCGAGCCAAGTTAACGGGCTTCGACTAACCCTTACAACCGGAAATTTTCACCAAGGTATTTCCAAACCTCTTACAATAGTTTCGCACCCCCGAGGACTATTAACCTCTTTCTCGGATTGTTAAAGTGCCAATCTCACTATTTCCGGGTTGTTTACAAAACCGGTGCCAACCTCACCTCAATCACAATATGGAAATGTGTTTGATATACAAGCTAAAATCACTCTAGAAATATGATGATACAATGGAAACCTAGAGTGAAAAGCAAGCACACTTAAGATGAATAAAATCAAATTTTGGCTCAAAGTGTGTGAAATGTGTTGGTTTGGATTTCAAACTTAGAAGCTCCTTAATCTCACTTAGATAGGTTAGATATATGTAATAAATGCTCAACCAACTTATTTTTTGAAAGAAAAATCGAGTTTATATAGTGTTTGATGAAAAACTAGCCGTTTATAGCCGTTAGCACGTTTCCCGAGGTGGGGTCAGCCATGAACCGGAAGTCCGGATGGGAACCGGAATTCCGGATTGATTGCAACCGGAATTCCGGTTGCCATCCGAATTCGGATGACCGACCAAAGGGCAAAAGTGCCAATTTTCGGGACTTAAACGCGCATAACTTCTTACTCGATTATCCGATTTCAGAAATTCCAACTTTGTTCTCTTAGTTAAACAAAATGTAATTTAGAAATTCAATCAAAAAATTTTTTGAACTATCGTGTGAGAAAACTTGTTGCACAAGTTAGTGAATGGGCCAAAATTCAAATTTATAAAAACTTAGTGTGCTATGCAAATCACTTTAACAAGACTAAAGTAGATTTATACCATTTAATTTTGAGTAGTCTTGATGTAGATGAGCCTCCTAGCTTGATTTGCATGTTTTTGATCCCAAGTTGATTTTTCCCGAGAGTTGACCTTGACTTTGACTTTGACTTTGACTTTCGGGTTGACTTTTTGACTTTGGGATTTTGAAGACCTCTTTTGAATAGGGTCTTGAGTTGTTGATCCCTTGATGAATCTTTTGCTCTTGATATTCTTGTTGAGTCCATTTAGTGTTGCTTTTAAAAGTTTGGTAAAAATACCAAAATATTTATTTTCTCTTTTAAATTTGCTACAAAATCAATAAATCATTAGTAACAAATAATAATCAAATATTTGCTAATCATCAAAACAAGGAGATCGAAAAGTTTGAGTTAACAGATCTAAGATCCTGGTAAAATAATTTCCAATTATTGGCCTCAGAGCCATGGTAATTGACTTACTTGCAAGAAATTTGGACTTTAAAACGATTGTTTGTTTGTTTTTGGATGGTATCATGTTGTATTGAGTGTTATTTGATGATTGATTGGTGTTTGTAAATTTTCGTGAAAAATAATTGCGATTCTATTTCTGGAATTATTTTTATTGGATAGGATGGAAAAAATTAAGCAAGTTGCTATTTTACAGAACTCAATTTCGATTTAATTTGAATAAGTTATGATTTTTTGAAGATTCGAAAAAATCGGAGCTGTGCTGAAATTTTCCTGCGATCGCGAAAACTCTCCGTACAGCTCACAATTTTTTCGTTTTTCTTCGATTTTTCATGCTTTTTCATGGAATTAACTTCCGATTTTTTGTGTAGTTCTATATTTATACTATTACGATTCCTAATTCAATTCTAATTATCATTATGAATTAATTTAATATTTTTTAAATTTAATTCAAGATATTAGTGTAATTTGAATTTTAAATAGTTAATATCTATCTTTTTTTGCTTAATTATCTATCTTATTTTTAAATTTGATTATATCTTATCTTATTTTTAAATTTAAGGTCAGATTTTAAATTATTAAATTAATTTTTTTTAAAATAATTTGACCTTATTTAAATTTAAAATAAGATAACAATAATCATGTAATTTTAAATAGATATAAGATATTTTGCTAACTTTTAAATTTTGTTATTTTATTTATTTAAATTACATTTAAAATCTGAAAAATATATTCATTTATCTTTTTTTAATTTTTTATTTAATTTTTCTTTATAAAATAACATTTAAATTTTAAAAGTAGTTAGCAAATTTTGAAATGATATTGAGGTTGGTTGAAACCTAATTTTTCAAAATTGTAGTTAAATTTATTTTTTTTTTAAATTTTCGAATTTTTCAAATTTTTTAAATTTTCGAAATTTTTTTATTTAATTTCGAAAATATTTTTTTTAATTAATTATTTAATTTCGAAATTAATTATTTAATTGAAAATTAAATAAATCCTACATCCAACTATCCAGCTAACCTTGTTGCAGGAGTATGTGTTTTAGCTTGTGTGTAAGTTTTCAAAACCTATTATTACTTGATTGCAAATAGCCATGGTTACTTTTTGCCAGATTTAATGATTTGATGGCTCCCTTGGTCAAGTTAATAATTTGTAACAGGTATATTTACAATCTTCTTTCATCTGTGTATGACCTAGCAACATGATAGGACCCATCCAAAGTGTGCCTGTGTGAGCCTATGTGTTTAATTTGATTATAGATACATATAGGTTGTTATTGCTAAAATAAATTATCATAGTTCTTGATAGAATTTATTTAGGCCCATTTAGTTTTTGGGCCTATTCAATTAATAACAGTTGTTCTTATTAAGGTTAAATTCCTCTCTTTTGGGCCTTGTGTGAGAGTTGGGAGCCATAGAAGTGGGTACGACATACTGAACCCAGCACCCCCTCACATGAACCACCCCAATTGTGAAGGCCCATTTGCCTGATTTGAATAACTGTACTAGGTTAATTAAACTAGTTTAACCTAATAAAATTGATTAGCAACATAATAAATTTCATTTATTTTGAAATTAATTTAAGAAAATTATAGTTTAAAGAATTTTTAATTCTAAGCTAAACTATATGTATTTTCTTGTATTTAATTAAATATAGAATTATAACCATCTAGATTCTTTCTGGAGCTTAATTTAAATTTTTCATTAAATATTCTTATTTAAGTTGATATTTAGCTATCTTCAACTAAACAACTTAAATCTGAATATCTTTTGGATTTAAAATTTCAAAATTAAGTTGAGGAATTTTAGGCATTGGTTATTAAGATTCTTTAGATATATTTTAAGTTAATATCTTTTCGAATATTAACTTAAAATGAAATATTTTAGATATTTTTTAAGTTAATATCTTTTCGAATATTAACTTAAAATGGAATATTTTCAAATTAAGTGGTTACAACTTAATTTTTGATATTTAATTAAATTTAAATTTGAAAAATATTTAGGTTCTAGATTTTTTCTAATACAACCTAAATTAGATATTTTTTCAAATTTTGTGGAAAAGATACTTAGTCAAATAAGATATTTTCTAGATAGTTATTTCTAGACTACTTATTATTTCTAATATTTAAAAGGAAAATATTATACACTGTGAAATTAATTATTTATATAATTAATTTTGGTACAATTTATTTCAAGTATATTTTTCCTAGTATTAAACTAGAGATTAATAATTAAGCATTCTCTACACTTAATTATTTATTTCTTGAATTTAATACATTTAATTAATTTGAAAATTAATTATCTAAGTTTATTTTCATCATGATACTTAAATATTTCTTTTTCATGACACTTAATTAAATAGAAAATTATTTTTAGTTGAAATTTATTTTTTCAACTAAATTTAAATAATTTTCAAAATATATTTTTTCTTTATTTTATTAATCAAATTTCGAAATTGCATTTCTTAAATGCTTGAATTTCGAATTTTATTTGAAAATTAGATTAAAGTTGTAAATTATTTATTTTAATTTTGGACCAACTTAAATCAATAATTTTTTCATTTAATGATTAATTAAAATAAATTGAATTAAAGTATATTATTAGAAATTGAATTAATTAGTCGAAGGAAAATCTAGATAGATGATATTTTTGCTTGAAGTATTTTTCTAGTGTATTTAATTAAATAGAAAATTAATATTTAAGTTGATTTTCATCGTCATACTTAAATATTTAAAATTTTTCTTATATATTTAATTAAATGGGAAAATTATATTTTTTGTTGTAAATTAATTTTATTAATTAATTTTGGGCCAACATTAAATTAGAATTATTTTTCCAAGATTAATTTTTTATTTTAACAAGCATTTTCGTAAATTGTGTCCTAGAGTACTTTAATTTTTCAAAATGCAATATATATTTATAAAAAATTAAATTTGAGTTGTAAATTAATTTAAATTAATCTTGTAACAACTTAAATTAAATAGTTTGCTAAATATTTATTGGAAATTATTACTAAGATGGAAATAATTTATGTTATTTTCATATCCATCTAAGTAAAATTTATATATATTAAATTAAAATTTATATTTAGAATTTTTCATTCTAAATTGGAAATTTTAAATAAATATATATTTAAAATAAATAAATTAAATAAAGAGAATCAAAGAAAATACAACTCACTTTAAATAATGAGCTTGATTATTATTAAGATATTCGATCTCCATTGTTGGTCTTACAAAAGTTAAATGTTTTCAATATAACCTTGAGAAGCTAGACTTCGTCCCCCTATGGATGGTTATTCGTTGAACGCATTTAACACCGTAAGATTTCATTTGATAAGTGTTTTGTGAGTTTTCGTCTCTATTTAGACTCTCCCCTACGGTGACTACTTAGAGATAAACTCATAAAACATGAAACAATGGTGGAAGCTCATAAAATAAGAATAACCTTGACTCTCGCCTACCGGGACAACGTTGGATTCTTATTTTGATCGAATAAAAGGTTGCTAGAATGGTTTCTATTTTAGATGAGCTGACAACTCTATTCAATAAATGATACTTTGACTCTCGCCTACCGGGATACTGTATCAGTTTGTTGAAAACCTTGGAAATTATTTAGGATTGTATGTTTTAGTATTTTCACTAGTCATTCCTACTTGCTATATGTTTATAATTTCTGAATTATGTATGAAATTATATTGAACCATGTTATTTTCTGTTATTGAGTTGTAGTTTAATTTCGAATCTTCATTGTTGGTCTAACATGTTTGTTTTTTCTAATGAGATAAATCCCTAATGGATTTTCACCATTAGACATACATAATAGTGTAAGATCTCGAAAGATAAATATTGTATATGCAACATCTAGCTGTTCATCAATTGATGACACCTTAGACTAGTATTTTTACAATATGAAACAAGAAGATTACATAAATAAGATTACTTTGTCTTTCGCTAATCGAAGCATCGTTGGATTCTTATTTATAAACGAAATTATCCTAATTCCTCTTAGCTTATTCATTTCGAATTAGCTCAATAATATATCATTGGATAGATGGTCTATAAATCATTTCATGTTACTATATTTTCTCTTAAGAAATTAAATGACGCATATGATTATAATCCCGAAATTCTATTCCCAATTGATATAAATCCTCAATCTTAGAAATCTCCTACTTGTATGGGCAAATCTAACTTAGAGTTTGTATTAGTAGTGCTGGTCCAAGATAGAATTACTCATTATATTTGGTATAAATTTAAGTCTTTGACTTTAATTTTAAATTCCAAATAGAAATTGTCTTATATTTCTAATTCCAGAATACAATACAGTTACACTTTCTCAAGTGTTTAATATCCATCTTCTATTAATGGATTAAAACTGTATGGAATATGAGTTAGGTATTCTGTGACCAGGATCCACTTGCAGTATTCTAAGAACTTTTTGATGTAACTAAACCTATGTCATCAATAGACACTACCACATTTTTTTTTAATCTATGGCATTTGTATCTTGTTCATAGTGGATTTGACAAGATCAATCTCTGTAAAGAGTTAATATGCCTATATCCACTGAAAGTAGTTCATCTCATTCGCAGATAGATGTACATTCAGGGGTGGATATGAGTTTTTTCGTTGTATTCTTAAAACGATAACTCTAGATTATACCTTTTAGCAAGAAATTTGAAATATTTGACAAATTTCATTAATTTCTAGCAATGGTTAAAACCATTAAGGTAAGTGGTTAAAGATCTTGCGAACTGATAGGGGTGGAGAAATAGGTAGTAGATATGCAGTTCAAAGATCATTAAATTGATTTTTGAATTATATCCAAACTTAACTCCCCAGAAATTTCGAGTTGCATATTGATGATTAGTTACTAGTCGTTGCCTAATTCCTTCTATGGTAATACAATTTCAGAATGATGTAATGGTTGTATACTTAATGTAAATCATTACTAGATTCATGGATGACCTAATCGAATTCTTAAGAAAAACTAGAACTGTTAACCATGGTTTGTTAGCTATTCTAAGTGATTAGGGGTGGACCATCCCATTGTCAATAGATAAGAAAGTGTTTGTTCAAACAAATACTACTTCTCTAAGAAAATGACTAAGTCTGAAAAACAAGTAGCAAATAAAGGAGATATTTAATTCTTGATTCCAAAAGTGTTCTATCATCTTATTTGATATATGATGATCCCACTGCCTCTGTTGTCTTGTCACAACCGAAGAGATCAATACCATTTAGTTTTCTTAGACATAATTCACGGTACCTCGTCGTAGTGGGAGAGTTTCTAGGAACTCACCTTCTTATGACTTGGGAGACACTAGTGATTAAAATCCATTGTGAGTTTAAACAAGTAATGGATTGTCAACATAAGAAACTAAGAAGAAAAGCCAATAGAACTATGGTTTAATCCATTCACATGGAATAACCTAAAGTTTTCTATTACAAGGACATAAAAGGAAATTTTAGTTAATAAGTCTATTTTATGGACTTAACAAACTTCCTGTTCCTAGTATTATAGCTTTGAGTTTATCTAAACCTATGGCTTGTGGTATACCTGGTAATTACTTACTCTAATGCAAGCAACTTACTTTAGTAAGATGCTGAAGCATTTTCTTTCTAATGGCAATCTATAGAAGCTTCACAACTTCTTACGTATATATTTTATTTATCTAAGGAAAAGTCTTAACTATTCCAGAAAAGATAAAGCCATGAAAGAATTTCTTATATCAACAGTGAGAGGTCTTAGATATGCTTTTGTATGCCTTAGACCAGACACCTGCTGTTGAGTGGGAGTAATGAGTAGGTATCAGATTAATCCAGGAGAAGAACATTAGAACACAATCAAGTAAATCCTAAGATTAAGAAGAGGAACTATATGTTAGTCTATAAGGGTGTGTTTAAAACTCTTAGGCTACACCATATCAGATTTCAAAATTTTCCTTTGTGCTAGTAAATCTTTCTGATAAGATGGTGGTTACTCTGGGGGTGGAATAGTGATTTTGGAGAAGTGTAAAAACCTATCTGAAGTTTCTAGGTCTACCAGAGAGGGACTGAATGTTAAAGTTGCAGGAAAGGTACTTATTCAGTCTAAGGAAAGTTCTATACATTTTTGGCACCATTCCAAATTGCCTAAACTACTAGTGTTAATTTCCTGATTAACCAAAAGTAGGTGCCAAAGGTATAAGAATCCAGTATCCCAAGAGAGTAGACATAGAGAGGAATTTCACATTATTAATGATTTTGTGATTAAGGAAGAGTAATAGTGGAGGAAAGGTTCTGGTTAATTCAACCTTTCAGATCCTATTACGAGAAGTTTACTACTACTACACTTGATTTGTATATCAAACTGTTGAGATTATTTAAAACACACTTTTTGTTTTATATTAGTGCAAGTGGGTGTTTGTTGGGTTTTATGCCCTAAATAAAACTCATTTCAATACAATCAGATTTACATATTAATATAGATCAGAAATAACATTTAATGTTGCATGGTTCACATGATTTATTTAATGATTATATGTACATAATGTATAAATTCATCTGAAAGCCTTTTCACATACTTGATCCTGTTTATTGTGCCGTCAACACATTGGAAATTAAACACGACTATGTGAATAAAGTTTCCTAGATTTATCAGACATAGGGTTTTACTGATATGATAATCTACAACAGAGTTTACTTGCATTTGGAGATATGCTATGTTCTTTCCAGAGTATTGGTTAAAGTAAAGCTCAGGTTAGATGCATGGAGTATGCATCGGAAGGGACCGATATTGAACTTTGACTTAGATTTATTAAACTTACCGTAATATCTATTCAAGTCAATATCGCCTAGTTGATCCTAGATCAAATGTTCTTAATCCTGTTATGATTAGGCTCAATCTTGAAAGGCTATCCGTGTTCTTTGATTTGTTAGTTAAGCCTACTTTTAGGTCAGGGTGATACGTACATTTTGGGAACACGGTAGTGCAATTGAGTGGGAGCGCTAGCATAAACATGGAATCTATAGCTTCTATCTAGCGAATAGTAAGCAAAGGGTGATCTCCTTCGTGCTTGACCAAACGAACATAAATGGTGGCGTACTCATTTCACATAAGCAGAAATATCATTTATACAGGGTCAAGTGTTTTAAGGAATAAATACATTGTAGGGTGTAACGGTAATTTAATCCATTTACAGTGTAGATCATTCATATAGAGGATCAGTGATCAAATTAGGATTATAACAATGGATAACTAATGATGTGTCTATATGGTGGAACATATAGAGCATTCTATATACTGAGAGTGCAATTCTATGTTCTATGCGTGAATTCAACGAAGAATTAATAAGTTAGTGAATTTTAGTAATAAATTCTTGATCTACTTATTGGAAGCTCGGTTATATAGACCCATGGTCCCCGCACTAGTTGAGATAATATTGCTTGTAAGACTCATATAATTGGTTTTGATTAATCAATTATAATTCTCAAATTAGACTATGTCTATTTGTGAGTTTTTCACTAAGTAAAGGCGAAATCGTAAAGAAAGAGTTCTAGGAGCATATTTGTTAATTATGATACTTTGTATGGTTCAATTAATAAAGAAGATAAATGACAATATTGTTTAATAATTATTTATAGTTATTAAATAGTTATAATTGCCATTTAAATGGTTGAATTAGAAAATTGGCGTTTTTGAGAAAATCAAATGCAGAAAAGATAAAACTGCAAAATTGCAAAAAGTGAGGCCCAAATCCACATGTATAGGGCCGGCCACTTTTGTAGGGAATTTAAACTGATATTTTCATTATTTTAATGCCAAATAATTCAAACCTAACCCTAGTGGAATGCTATAAATAGATAGTGAAGGCTTCGGGAAATTTACACAAAATTTCTACACTTTCTTCTGACACTTCTGATTCAGAAAAAACTGAGCCTCTCTCTCTCCCTATCTTTGGCCGAACCCACTCTCTCTTTCTTCTTCCTTAAATTTCGAAATTCTTAGTGTATGAGTAGTGCCCACACACAACAAGTGATACCTCAATCATAGTGAGGAAGATCGTGAAGAAAGACTTTCAGCAAGAAGGAGTTTCAGCATCAATGATTCAGAGAAAGAGATCCAGGTTCAGATATTGATAATACTCTGCTACAGAAAGGAATCAAGGGCTAGATATCTGAGCGGAAGGAGTCATTTAATTCCGCTGCACCCAATGTAAGGTTTCTTAAACTTTATACGTGTTTATTTCATCGTTTTAGAAAGTTCATATTTAGGGTGTTAATCAACATACTTGTGAGTAGATCTAAGATCCTGGTAAAATAAATTCCAATATGTTGGCCCATGGGAAGGCACTTTTCGAGAGCCGAATGAAGGCAGACTAGGTCGCTGCCTATCGAGAGGGGTCATCATCTGGGACTCATGACGAGGGGCTAGCCGATCCACCTGTGGTGGAGGTGGCCATCCAAGACACTGACCACTAGGTCGGTCAGCATGCTGATGATGGGGTCGGCCTAGACTCTGTCGATCTCAATCATATCACAGCTCCAGATTCAGCTCCTTTTGCCCCTGCACACATTTAGACAGTTTTTTCATTAGTCGTATTCGATATTATGTTTTTATAACTGTTATCCCAAATTTTGCACTCTGACGTTGCATCACGAGAATGGTGACACGTGGAGTCCACTTGGAGCATCTGCTCGGGAAGATGGACCGAGCAAGATGCCTCGCTGGCACATCTAGAATAAGGTATTCAGCGATCCGTGCAGAGCACTCAACAGTTAGCGAATTCAGCTTCGCATCATGAGTCATCAGCTCAATCCCTATAACTCAGGGATCAACTTACGTGGATATGGCATACAGACGATACCAATGTCAGTGTACTCAGCCTCAATCCCACGATCCTTGCATTCAGCATTGATCACACGATCTTTCTGTTTATGCGCATTGTAACGAGAGAGGAAATTCTTCCTCCTCAAGTTTCCCAGCCCTATAAATAGTGAGGAATGTTCACTGGGCAAGGGACCCAGAGATTGAAAGTCGATACGCAGCTAAGCTAAGACTGTATTATTATCTAAGAATTATATATTCAGAGATACTGTTGTAAGAGCTATAAGAAAAGGAATCTTCTTCCTTGTTCTTAAGTCAATAGAAATAACGAGGATTAGGCTATTACCGAGCTGCTCGGGGCTGAACCTCTATAAAATTCTTGTGTCTTATTATTGCTTTATTATATTTTCATTACGACATATCGTTTATCGCTTATCAAAAAGACTCATTGTTGTTGGCTAAAAGTGAAGTCAACATTTTGGTGCTTTCATTGAGAGAAGGATCGCAAATCGCTCTTTTCGACATTCAACACGATGGTGCAAACTCTTAGAGGCCTGTCTGACCCAGCAAACTCGTAGACACTGGATTCGAGATTGCAGGACCCAGGGAGTTCAAGGGTTCCACCTGCTATCAATCCTGGACAGACAGGAAGCGTGGTGAATGGTGAAAGAGCTCCTGTTACTGAAACTGCGCCTGGTGTGCAAGACACTGGGAATAACAATTCCGCACACAGCTAGGGCATTCATAACACGAATGTTCTGCCTGGAACCAACGCCTAGACGACCATCAGGGACGCAACCAAATTGTAAAATCTCCGTGCTGCGCTCGAACTCATGCAGAGTCATAGCAACACTCTGCATCATGATCAGGATGAACTGCGTGCTGTAGTGAATCTCGTGGGCCAAGAGGTAGGCGGGCAGACCTTCTCCGGGAATTCATCAGGAGGAGCCATACCTGACGGATCCAACCAGAATAAATGGAGTTATTATGCCTGTCAACCAAGTGAATCAACCGCAAAGGCAACCAGGCTCTTCTGTGTTTAGATAGGCTGGGAGCGACCCAGGACCTAAGGGACGATCTAAAAAGAAGAAGGGGAACAGACGAGCAGAATACTACTATGATCGTGTAGCCAAGAGCCCTTACTCAAAACCCCGCTCAGAAATACGCTGACGTAATCCAAACCGACCAAAATGCCGAACAAGTCAGCCTAGCCGTACATGCACAGCTTGACAAGTTGAAGAATATGTTTCATGGCATGGCCGAACAGTGGAACAATGATCTTGAGTTAGACCGTGCTCGCGGAACTATCTTCTCACCAGAGATCAATCTCCTACCACTGCCTCACAAGTTCAAAATGCCAACATGGAAGATGTATACTGGGAGAGAAGATCCTCTTTCCCATCTCAAGTATATTGAGATGCAAATGGATTTACAAGGAGTACGAGGAGACGTATGCTGTAGAATCATCACCGCCACTCTATCGGAGGCCGCACAACAATGGTATTTCAAGTTGGCTCCTGGAAAGTTTAGTTCATGGAAAACCTTTTCTTCGGAATTCCATGCACAATTCTCTTCCTCACGTCAGCTCCAATTGCATCTAGGAGATTTGGTCGAAGTAAAGCAACGACCAGGCGAGCCACTCCGGGCATACATCAGCAGATTCATGACGGAAGCGACCAAAGTGTCGTGGGTAACTGAGGATGGAAAGTTATCTGCGATACTGGGGGCATTGAAGTCCTTGGTGAACTATGGAAGGATATAAGGAAGAACGGGCCGGTCGACTCAATGAGTGATTTCCTTGATCGAGCCGAAGGCTTCATCAAGCTCAAAGAAGCCATTCAACAAGCAGAAGGTGAATAAAAGTCGGGCAAAATGAAGGCTCCTTCCACTAGAACATCCGCCCAGCTTCTCAACTATTCCAACAATTCAAGTGGAAAGCGCTCAAGCAACAACCACAAGCAAGGAAACGGGAAGAAAGGAAAGTTCACCGAGAAGTCCGGACAGACTCCCCATGATCATGCCAAACACACTGCATTCAGTACTCTAACTGAAGATATAGAGAGTGTGTATATGGCAACTCAGTCGTTAATTCTGTACAAGAAGCTCGGACCCATGAAGACAGATACCAACAAAAGGGACATGACAAAATTTTGTCAGTTCCACGGAGACTACGGCCACGACACCAACGAATGTTATAATTTGAAGCGGGAAATAGAATATCTGATCAAGAAAAACAATCGGCACTTGTAGAAGTATGTCAAGGCCAACCATGGTCAAAACAACCAGGATCTGCTACCTCCACCGATAGATGGACACTTGCAAGTCATTATTGGAGGCCCGCACATCGCTGGAGATACGGGCAAAGCTCGAGAGATATATGCCCGAACAGCTCAGCATGAGCAAGAAGAAATCATCCAGGCCGTGGAAGAAAGGAAGCCCAAAGTTCCACAAGCAGAAGAGCCAACCATAACTTTCAACGATGAAGATGCTGTCAAGATCAGATTTTCGCACAACGACCCTTTCGTCGTGGAAGTCCAGATAGAAAACAAAATGGTGGCTAGAACCATGATCGATAATGGAGCTTATTCAAACATTTTTTTCAAGGCTGCTTACGAGAAGATGGGGCTCCAGCTCAAAGATCTAACTCCATGCCTCCAGCCTGTCTATGGCTTCTCCGGTCAAGGAGTTGCACCTCTAGGACAAATTCGGCTACCCCTCACTGTTGGACAAGCTCTGACGAGCATAACTATGATGGCACAGTTCCTAATATTCGATGTTCCTTCAGCCTTTAACGTAATGCTTGGCCGACTAGCCTTGTATGACTTAAAAGTTTTCACATCAATATTTCACTCGTGCTTGAAGTTCCCAACCAAGAATGGGGTAGGGTGTCTTAGAGGGAATCAGCAATCTGCTCGGGAATGTTACAACCTTGCAATGGCCAAGGCTAAGAAGGAAATATCCCCAGCCAGAGGCCAGACAAGGGAAAAAACATTCCCAAGTAGGAAACTTCCCAAGGCGAGGATGAAGATGTGGATCCTCGACTTGGGGACCCAAGCAGAAATGTTGGACCTGTGGAAGAGTTACAAGCGATCGAGATCGATACAGCTATCCCGGCCAGAAAGCTAAAAATTGGAAAGGGTTTGTTGCTCGAAGTAAAATCAGAGTTGATAAAATTTCTGAGAGCAAACCTGGATGTTTTTGCCTGGTGACATGCGGATATGGTCGGAATCAACCCTTCTATTATTTCATACGCCCCGAATATCGATCCTAACATCTGGCCAGTTTAGCAAAAATGAAGATTGCTGGATAAAGAACAAGCAGTAGCCCTGAAAGATGAAGTTGAAAAGCTGCGCAACAACAACTTCATAATTGAAGCTTTTTACCCGGCTTGGGTTGCGAATCCTGTACTCGTGCCCAAGCCGAACAAGAAATGGCGAGTCCGTATTGATTTCACAGACCTCAACAAAGCATGCTCTAGAGACTGTTTTCCACATCCAAGGATTGATCAGCTCGTAGATGCAACACCTGGGCACAAAATTCTAAGCTTCATGGATGCTTATTCAGGCTACAATCAGATCAAAATGCATCCACCAGACCAAGAACATACAAGTTTTCGAACAGATAGTGGTCTATATTGCTACAAAGTAATGTCATTTGGTCTAAAAAACGCTTGAGCTATGTACCAAAGATTGGTAAAAAGAATGTTTAAAGACCAGATCGGGCGAAATATGGAAGTGTACGTGGATGAGATGCTCGTCAAATCCAGAAAGGCCGGGGGGCACATAGACGACCTGGAAGAATGTTTCAAAGTCTTCACGAAATACAACATGAAACTAAATCCCTTAAAATGCTCCTTTGGCGTCAGCTCGGGAAAGTTTCTAGGCTTCATCATCAATGCCGGAGGAATTGAAGCCAATCCTGAAAAAATCCAAGCCCTCCTGGATATGAACTCACCAACAAAAACAAAAGAGGTGCAAAGCCTAAATTGTCGAATTGCCGCACTTAGCAGATTCGTGTCAAAATCAACGGAAAAATGTGTTCCATTCTTCAACATCCTGCGAGGAAACAAAAAGTTCGAGTGGACAGAAGAATGTGCAAGAGCTTTTTAAGATTTAAAGGCACAACTCGCAAAACCTCCCGTACTTTCTAAACCTGTAGACGGTGAGGAGCTGGGGATATACCTAGCAATTACGGAGCATGCCGTAAGTGCCGTGCTGATTAGAAAAGAGAACAGCGTGCATCACTCAGTCTATTACATTAGTAAAAGACTTATTGAAGCTGAAGGCCGATATCCGTCGATAGAAAAGCTCGCTTACTGCCTCATTCTAGCAACAAGAAAGCCGAGGCCTTACTTTCAAGCTCATCCTGTTCGGGTGTATACCCACCAACCACTACGACAAATATTGCAAAAGCCAGATGCCTCTCGACGGTTACTCAAGTGGGCGGTGGAATTGGGACAGTACGAAATCAACTTCCAACCCCGAACAGCTATCAAAGGCCAAGCCTTGGCCAACTTTGTTGTAGAATGCACAGGATAAAAAGGAAGCGTCCTAGAAAGCAATCCCGAGCCAATACCACAGCCAAGTAATATTGAAGAAAAACCGACCTGGAAGTTACATGTGGATGGGTCGGCAACAGATCAACTATCTGGTGCAGGAATTTCCATTGTCACACCTGGGGGCAACACCTGCATGTTGCAGTCAAGTTCAGATTCAAGGCCTCTAACAACGAAGCCGAATACGAGGCCCTAATCGCTGGACTTAAGTTAGCCAAGGAAATGAAGGCCGAACACATTGAGATCTACAGTGGCTCACAGCTGGTGGTAAATCACATATTCGGCGAATACGAGGCTCGAGGAGAAAAAATGATAGCATATCTGAGCAAAATAGCTGACCTGCTCGCACAATTCAAAAGCTACGGTCTCAAACAAATTGCATGAGAAGAAAATACAAATGCAGACGCGCTAGCCCGATTGGCAAGCAGTAATGTAAGTGACAAGGCAAACTTGGTCCCTATCCAGTTCCTTGAAGAGCCTAGCATCACTGGCACGAAAGAAATCGAAATGATCGACACATCCCCAAACTGGATGACGCCCATAGCAGCCTACCTCAACTCTGGGGAACTCCCAGGTAACTGAAATGAAGCTCAAAAAATGAGAACAAAGGCAGCACGGTACATCATTGTAGAAGGGGTCATGTACAGAAGAGGATTCTTGATGCCATTACTCAGATGTGTTACACAAGATGAAGCTGCGCGACTTCTATTTGAAGTTCACGATGGATTCTGTGGAAATCAGGCAGCCGGACAGAGCTTATCAAAGAAAATTCTTAGGCAAGGCTACTTCTGGCCAACGATGATTGAAGACTAGAGAGCCTATGTCAAGAAGTGCGACAAATGCCAGAGATTTTCAAAGATACCAAGAGCTCCGCCCAAAGAGCTGACACAGATGCAAAGTCCGTGGCCCTTTGCCATTTGGGGAATTGACCTAATCGGGCAGTTACCTAAAGGTAAAGGCAGAGTGCAGTACGTAGTGGTAGCAATCGACTACTTTACTAAGTGGACTGAAGCCGAACCACTTGCAACCACTACATCAAAGAAAGTTCAAGAATTTACAGTGAAGAACATTATATGTCGGTTTGGACTACCGTATAAAATAGTCTCAGACAATGGCAAAGAGTTCGACAGCCAATTTTTCACTAATTTCTGTACGAACCATGGTATCATCAAAAGTTTCTCAGTAGTGGCACATCCTCAAGCAAACGGTCATGTTGAAGCAGTCAAAAAAACCTTGAAGGATACACCAATGAAAAAACTCGAAGATGCCAAAGGAAACTTGCCAGAAGAACTCCCTGAAGTTCTATGGTCATACCGTACAACGGAAAAAACAGCAACCGGTCAGACACCATTTGCAATGGCGTACGATTATGAAGCTATGCTGCCCGTTGAACTTGAGCCACCTTCCCACAGAAGATTGACGTACGATCCAGGTACCAATCACATACTCCTTGCAGAATCACTTGATGAAATCAAAGAAAAACGAGCAACTGCAAACTTAAAGTTGATAACTCATCAACAAAAAGTAGCTCGGTATTTCAACAAACAAGTGAAAGCTCGAAATTTTTTCGTGGGAGATATGGTCCTAAGAAGGGTATTCCTAAACACCAAAGACAACACGTCAGGTGTACTAGGACCCAACTGGGAAGGACCATACCAAGTGGTCGAAGTTCTCGACTCCGGAGCATACAAATTAGGTAAGTATGACGAAAAAATGCAACTCATTCTAGTACCACGGTACTGGAATGGAGAACATTTAAGGAAATACTACCAATAAAGTACTCAGGTTGGCTTGACCATTTTAAAGTACTAAATGAACATTCGCTTCTAAGTGAATGGCCTTCTGGACGGACTACGCGCAAAGGTTTCTGAAACAAAGTACTCAGGTCAACCAGACCACTTTAAAGTACAGTTTCTTATGTCTGCAATTTGTTTTATTTCATGTTAAGCTAAAAGATCAGATTACATCAAATAGCTCTGATTTAAGTTACTACGATAAAAAATACATTTTCGATCAATAAATGAATTTCCAATTCTATTGAGTCAAAAAAATTAGCATGATTATAATTTACCTAAAGTTCATACAAAAGGTTTAGTCGAACTTAAAACGCCAAACAGATAAGCAATATATTTGCGAAAGACAAGTGACCAAGAGTCATACGAATGCTCGGTCACTTGGGGGGCACCTATACCTGTACAAAGGATTTGGTAAAATTAAAACAATCACAATTGCACGACAATTATAAACAGAGAATGAAATTCATTAAGGATGACAAAAGCACGTAGTACCGGGATTAAAAGCTGCCCGATCAGCCCGTTGTCCAAAAAATGAAAAATAATTCCAAGTTTAAAGACCGCTTGGCCGGTCGAGATGTCTTAGAAAAGGCCTGAAGGCTGAATAAGATATATATAAAAAAAAGAGATAAAGGAAATGTTTAAATAGCTAGAGTCCCAGGCTCTTGGTTCGGTTCTTCTGGGCCAACTGGAGCAGGAGGATCTGTTGTTTGAACGGTAGAAGCATCAGCAACCTAACCAGAGGATGAAGCAGCTTGGCCAGAAAATGAAGCAGCCGCCTCGTTCCCAACATAAGAAACTTGGGCCGCGCAGTACTCAGGGTACATGTCTTTAGCCTCGCCCAAGTAGTCAAAGTTGGCCTGGGGATTAGCCTTCCAAAAATCAAAGAAGAGCTCGAGACCGGTTGTCTCCAAGGCATTGACCTTCTCCTTCAACCTGTCAACCTCGGCCGTAAGCTCCCCCACCTTAGCATCCTTCTCTTCCTTCATCCGAAGAAGAACTGCTAGCAGAGAAGTCCTCTCATCCTGAAGATTGTTTACTTCAGCAGATAAGATCTCGATGGTCTCCTAAAAGCGATTAGCAACTTCGAGATCCTTTGTCAGCACGGAGATCTTCTCGTCTGCGAACAACTTCCTTTTTGGCCAAGTCTGTCTCCGCCTTCAAAGTGTCGGACAGAGCCGCACTCTTGGAAGCAACAGACTTAGCCTAGGAGTAAGTGTAGGCCAACTTCAG
Organism: Cannabis sativa; assembly: GCF_029168945.1. Taxonomy (NCBI): domain Eukaryota; kingdom Viridiplantae; phylum Streptophyta; class Magnoliopsida; order Rosales; family Cannabaceae; genus Cannabis; species Cannabis sativa. The sequence continues at coordinate 37,360,527 of NC_083606.1, read as the reverse complement.
ACCGGCCTGCACAAAGGAAAAAATTCAGCATATGGAGCTAAGTGTGAAAAGTTAAAGGGATCACTACTACAAAAATGACATTTTGCTTCGGTTTTACAGTGACACATAAAGTATTTGTGTCGGTTAGGGTAACCGACGTAATAACCACAGACGAAAATAGTCATATTTTTTGCTTCAGTTTAGAACCGACGCCAAATGTTTTTTTACTTCGATTATGAACCGAAGCAAAAAAAAATTTCTTGCTTCGGTTCATAACCGAAGCAAAAAACTAGTGCAACAACGCTAATTGTTTTTTGCTTCAGTTATGAACTGAAGCAAAACCATTTTTAAAAAAAATAAAAGAAATTCTGAAACCAAATAATTCAAACCCAAAATAAAAACAATATGTAGGATAACTACCGAAATTTATTAATCAAATCACATCAAAAATAATATAATATTCATATAATAAAATATAGTACTGTGATTATGTAAATACAATATGACTAACATAGTTATTTATTTTTTTTCATCAACATCACCATCATCATCATATATCATCATCCTTAGAAACAACTCAAAAATCAAAACCCCATTAAGAAAGAAAAAAACATCTTCCTATGTATAAACCCACCACAACTTAGAATGAACAAAATAAAAACCAAAAGATAAAATTAGAAAATAGAAAGGAGGAGAATATTTACTAATTACTCTCTTCTTTCTTTCTTCTGTGTTTCCTTTTCTTCTTCATTGTGAGAAATGAAGCTGCCTCAGTGCACTCCCTTGCGAAATGCCCAGGTTTTCCACAGCTGTAACAACTGCCGCTGCCACCACCAGCATCACCGCTACAAAACCTTCCACCACCACCGCCTCCACGGCCACCGCTAGCACTGCTGTAATCCCTAGCCAAATGACTGACTTCTCCACAGTTATATCAAGCACCAGAACCTCCACCACCGCCACCACCACGGCCGCCACCGCTAGCGCTACTACAATCCCTAGCAATATGGCCAAAATCGCCACAATTTGTAACAAGCTCCGCCGCTTCCTAGTTAATTAATAACAAAAGAAAGGTTTAGACATATATTCAAATCAGAGAATTTGTCTTCTCTTTAAAAGCCATTATTCTAGGTTAAACACAACTGAAGCTATTATTCTAGATTAATCACATTATGTTGATCAATAAAACAAATGTGTGAGTGACTCTATTACCAACATTAATTTTAATCTCTTTTCCATCATGCTTTTGCTATGATACATACACATGCACACTCATATATACATACATATAGAGAAAGGGTTAGACATATATTCAAAGCAGAGAATTTATCTTCTCTTTAAAAGCATTAACAAAGTAAAATTTGTCTAGCAGTTTCAATGCAAAAAATGAGATTAACCTCAGCACTATACAATATAACTTCAAAATAAGAACTACCTATCATCATCCCCTACAAACTTACAAGTTTAACTGAGCCAAAACAGAGTCCACTCTACTATAAAATGAAAAAGGCAATCATTGTCAAAGAAAAAACATAAGGCATTTAAATTTAATAAAGTAGCCATTGCAGCACAAGGACAATACAAGTTTCATGATAAATAAGAAGTAAGGACAACTTAAATTATGTGAAGTAAAGAAGCCAGATTTATAGGGATCGACCCTCTCTCTTCTCAGTCTCTTTGCTCCAATATGGGAAACTTGGTTGCAGATGTTTTGGGAAAATGAATGAACAAGTCTAAGTATTAGGGCTGAACATCGGGCGAGTTTATTGAGTTTCGGGTTGGCGAGTTTCGGGTTTAAAAAAATAAACCCAAACTCGGACCCGAATAGGGCACAATTTGGTGGTTTAGCGGGTTGGCGGGTCACGAGTTGGCCGGTTTGGGTTGGTCGGGTTTACTGGGTTGGCGGGTTGACGCGGTCAACTCAGTCAACTTGGTCAACTCTTTAAAAAAAATTAATTTTTATTTATTTATTTATTAAATTAAGCATATATAAATATAACAATTTGTTTATATACTATTGAAGAAAAGATGCATTAATCAATCCAAACCAACCAACAAACAACCTGTTCATAAAATCAAATCAAAGTTCATATTCATGTTCATAAATCATGATAAAAGTGAAAACTAAAATATTTCAAAATACATCCATATCCAATATCCATATCTAAAGTCCATAAAGTCCATAAAATCTATAAACTATAAAGTCCATAAAATGAAAATCTAAATTCCATAAAGTCCATAGTAATATCTCAATACTAAAAAAATGCTTATAAATTCGAAGTCCATATAATGACTTGAAAGTTATTGGGTGACTTGGCTTCGACTCCTCTCTTTTTTCGTCAGGACATCATCTGTATTTCAAAATGGAAACACACGACAAGATTTAGCTAGCTTGAACCATGAAATCAACTTAAATATATAGAAGATATGGGCAAATTATCAATCAATACTTATTAGTTATTATTTACTACTACTTACTAAGATCTAAGTGAAGTTAGTTGACTGCATTGATGAAGTGGCAGTGGCTGAAGAAGTAGTGGCGGCGGTGTTAGTGGGAGTACTATCTGTAATTTTAATAACAAAACTATTAGTATAAAATTTAATGACTTAATTTAATTTAATAATTATAATCTATATAAAATATAAAGTTAAAAATACTAGATAGTAGATAATGATAGAGTATAATCATACCAATGGCAAGGTCTTCGATTGTCGGTAGACTTTCTTCTTCCTCCTCATATTCACGAACAATTATAGGTTCATGTGATTGGCTCCACCAATTTTTCAGACATATCAAAGCTTCCACAATTGTTGGATTCAATGAGCTCCTCAAAGGATCTAAAATACCCCCTCCAGTGGAGTAAGCCGCCTCAGAAGCAATAGTGGTAACTGGAATAACTAAGACATCACGAGCAATTTTTGCCAAGATTGGATATTTGGATGAATTTAGACACCACCATTTGAGTACATCAAAGCGGTCAGGTTGACCCACTTTTATAGGTTCAACGTCATCAGAGATGAAATACTTATCTAATTCATCTTTTGACAATTCACCATATTGCTCGATCCTCTCTTGCAGAAACTCAACATGCATGTCATCCGAAAGAAATGAATAAGAATATGATGAGAATGTAGTAGAAGTATCAACACTAGTAATGTCTTCACCTTGACTCGCTGGAACTGATGATGGTTGTTGTAATTGCTCATACCCACCATACGCCTCAAATAAAGTTCTCAAACTTGTTTCAATCTTGTTCACCATAAAATTTGACGTGATTGGGTCATGCAATTTACGGAAGCAATGGTGGAGATACTTCAACTTCAAGTACTAAGGCAATCAAGAAATCCTCGTTACATTTATCAATGCTTCCCCAATACTTATCATACTTCTCCTTCATGCTCTTAGCCATGCTCACTAATAATTGGTCTTCATTTTCTACAAGTGACAAATTATACAAATGTTTTTGTATTCCACTAATTGTAATGAAGTACTTATTTGAAGTGACATATGTTGAGCCACTAAACTTTATAGTGATTTCGTGGAAAGCTCCCAAGAATCGCACAAAGACCTTTGCATTCTCCCAATCTGATTCAATAGGCAGCCCGTCCCTCTTGTTTCCATCTTTGTCAAACTCCTCAATATAGGCCTTGTAGTTCAAATCTTTCAACCAACTATTGAAGGCATCCTTGAATTTCAAAGCAGTATTAAGCATGAGAAAAGTAGAATTCCACCTTGTTGGGACATCTAATTTCAAGAGACCTTTGCATTCAATTTTAGCCTTCTCAACATGCTCTTTAAATATTTTCAACCTGGCAGGAGAAGACTGTTGGAAATTATTTTACCAGGATCTTAGATCTACTCACAAGTATGTTGTTTAACATCCTAAATATGAACTTTCTAAAACGATAATAAATATATATAAAGTTAAGAAAATCTTACATTGGTTGCAGCAGAATAATATGTCTCCTTCCACTCAGATCTCTAACCCTTGTATCCTTTCTGTCGCAGAGTATTATCAAGATCTGAGCCCGAATGTCCTTCACTGTGATTTTGAGTCTTCGCGATCTTCCAATCTATGATTGAGGTACAACTTGCTGTGTGTGGGCACTACTCTATCACTAGGAGGTTTCGAAATTATGAAGAAGAAAAGAGAGAGAGAGAGAGAGAGGGTCGGCTATAGAGAGAAAGAGGAAGGCTTAGTTTTCTGAAATGGCAATCTTTTGAATTACTGACAAAAACTTATTTTAGTCTGAGCCATCACTTTCTATTTATAGGCAACTACTAGGTTTAGGTTAGTAATTATTTGGCATCAAAATAATGAAAATATTAATTGGAAAAAGCCAATCAAGTGAACGGCCATAGGTGTTAGTGGGCCTCACTTGGATTTTGCAGTTTTCACAATTTTTATTTCTATTTTCTCAAAAACTCTAATTTTCTAATTCTAACCATTTAAATGCCAAAACGAATTATTTAATAACTAAAATAGATTATTAAATACTATTGTCATTTAATGTAATTATTAATTAGACATATAGAGTCTCTTAATTAATAAATAAACCTAGAATCTATTTTCTTTACAATTTCACCCCTGCTTAGTGAAAATTCACAAATTAGACATAGTCTAACTTTACAATGATAATTGATTAATCATAAACCAATTATTGAGTCTTACAAGCTGTATGGTCTCAACTAGAATCGGGACCATGGATCTATATTGTTGAGCTTCCAATAAGCCGAACGGAATTTAGCAAGTAAATTCCATAACTTATTAATTACTTATTGAATCCACTCTTAGAACTTGGAATTGCATTCTCAGACTTATATAGAGCATTCTATATGTTCCACGATATAGATATGCTATCTCATTTAACCATTGTTATAATCTTAATGTGATCAAAGATCCTCTATATAGATGATTTACATTGAGATGGGATAAATTTACCGTTTTCACCCCTCAATGTATTTGGCCCCTTAAAACACTTAGCTACCTGTAAATGATGTTTTAGTGATCTAAGAAATAGTCACTAAAAGAAGAGCTCATCCTTTTACTTCTATTTAGCTAAGCTCGAAGGGAATCATCACTTGACTTCTATACACCAGTAGAAGCTATAGATTCCATATTTATGTTCAGCGCTCCCACTCAATCATACTATCATGCTTCCAAAATATGCGTATCACCCTGACCCAAAAGTAGGCTTAACTAATAAATCAAAGAACATGAATAGCACTCCTGAGATTGAGTCTAAGCATATCAGGATTTAGATTCTTTTAATCTAAGATCAACTAGTAATATTGACTTGGAAAGATACAACGGTAAGTTTATAATATCTTGACTAAGTTCAATATCGGTCAAGTCCAATGTATACTCCATACATTCGAAACTAGTATACTTTACCAATGTCCTGGAAAGAACATAACACCTACTCCAAGTGTAAGTACACATCATCGCTGATTATCACATCACTGTAAAGCCAAAATACTGATGAAATAGGGACTTAGTCTTTTGAATCATATAATCACAATCACATTCTACTGTGTTGACAATACTGTAATTGTGAATAAGTATATGTTCTGGGCTTAACTGATTTTGTGCATATATTAAACCATAAGCATGAAAAATTCATGCAAACATAAATCACTTCAAACTTCTTAGATTGATAACTAATCAGATTGTAATGGGTTTTATTTAGGGCACAAAACCCAACAAACTCCCACTTGCACTTACATAAAACAAATTGTGCATTCTAATCAATCAGTTGTCTTGATCTTCAGATCAAGTGTAGTATATTTGAATCCACCCAAACTTCTAGAATCAGGTTCATAAAAACATTATGAAACATCCTTTACTACATGCTTTACTCATCAAGGGATACTGAAATCCTTACTGCTTATTATGTACATCTGAATAAACAGAAGACATATCTCTCATATTTTAAAATTTGGAACTGAGATAATACAGTGTAGAATTTTCTTCAGTAAAATAACTTTCTGGTAATTTCGAATTTACAACGTTATAAATCTTCTGGTAGAGCTTGAATTATTATAGAAGGGTTTTTACACTCTTGTAGAATAACTCCTCCACCCCCAGAGTAACCACCATCTCAAATTCTTGAATGAGTTGGGTAGATATAAGGATAACTAATATACGATTCCTTAATATCTAACATATAGATCACTTTCATAAATCTTTCTTGAGTATCTTCTAATGTTCCTTATTTGATTACATCTCAGATAGCTCTCACTCAATAATAGATGTCTGGTTAAATAATACTTTTAACCTCTTATTGTTTGGAGGGATATCTAGTTGTGACTTATTGTATTAGTCTGAAATTGTAAGTTTCTTTTAAGACTAAATCATCAACATAGTAGTCTAGTATTTGAAGTGTAAAATACTTGCTAGAGATTAAGTAACCAAATTAAGATACCATAAAATGTTATGAGGATTAGAAATCTTGGCTCAAGTCATTCGAATAGACTATGCAAGAATTCTTCTATCTTATTCTCATAATTCTGATAAGTTATTTCTATCCACATGAATGGTTAGATTTGCTTTCTCAGTAGTGTTCTTAAGTTCCTATCACAAGTGTCAACCAAATGAAGATGGGTAAAGAATTTTGAAATTCTTTCACTCAATTAAGGTATTGTGATACATTATCAAAGAACTTTATTGGTATCGTTATTTATTACAACAGTAAAACTAAACTAGAACATATAATCAAGATCAAGGATTTATTCTGATAATAGCTAATTTATTATATTACTTCCATGTTTAAAGAAAATATGTGTTACAGGGAATACTGTGGAATAAAGTCCACCCCTAAGTATTTAGAGATTATGATCCACCCCTAAAGGTTATAGAGATCATGATTCTCTAAGTGTTATAGAGATTATGTGGAGTTTCGAATATAATCTAGAGTTCATTAGATATAAAAGATCGTTGAACTGCATATTATTCTTAACTTTTTCTCCACCCCTATCACATCAAAAGATCTTTTTATTAAACAAATTCTTAATAATTGTATTAGAATTAACAATTATTCATGAACATATAAATAATTTCTAGTTTTTATGTAGTAATAACTCTGTGAAGAGTTTAAAATATTATAGAATTTGTACCAATAATAAAAATACTTACACATACAAACATATAAATATAATTGGTAATTGTTGTTTAAGATAAAGTAGATGAAGCTCCACTCATAAATTGCAATTTATTTGTAAAAAAATTAATTATAAAATTAAAGAAAAACTGTTTTGCAACATTATGAGAAAAACAGGGAATAAATATCCCAAACTAATAATTGAAATCTAAATTGTTTTTAAACTGAAACAATTAATTCAAAAATAAAAAAATAAACGAGCTTCATCTTTATCTTGGACGAACTCCACCCCTTTGTCCAGCTTTCGATTCAACTCACTAAAATAGCACCTGAGTTCAATCAGCTTGGGCTATAATAAGAAGAAAAACAAATAAACAAGGTTAGTAGTCCAGAATTAATAATCCAATTGGATAATAATTCACTAAAACTCATCAGTTTATAGAAAGAAATACCTTGTTTCTTTGCAAGAAGTTTAGGACATTGGGGTTTCCAATGGTCTTTCTCATTGCAGTAGAAACACTTTCCTTTTAGTGTATCACCAGTAGCAGCAGCCTTTTTGTTCTTAACTGTTTTCACAGCTTGAGCTCGCTTCTTGGTATTTTTCCACTTCTTCTTTGTCTTGGGTCTTGAAGTAGAGGATACATGTGCCTCAGATTTAATCGTCCCATTACCATTTCCAGAATTCTGAGGTTTATTCCCTTTCTTCTTGGGTCCTCCAATCAAATTTTCATATGTCTGAAGGTCATTGACTAACGTATGAAAGTATTGCTCCTTTTAGTTCATGACATAATTTGATGTATAGGGCAGAAGAGCTGGAGTCAAACTATTCAAGATAAGACTTACTTGAGTTGTCTGATCCATTTCAGCACCATGATTCTGGGCTTCCTGGAAATAACTTGCCATTTGGAGAAGGTGATCACGCACATTCTGATGGGGTTCCATCCATGCATTGATGAATTTCTTAGTCGCGTCAAAGCGAGACTGAATAGATGCCATACTGAATAGCTCAATTAACTTCGTCATAATTTTTGTAGCCGTGTCGGTTTTTGCAAACCTTGTTTTTAAGGTGTCAACCATGCTGGAAAGCATGAAGTATCGAGCATTATTGTTAGCATTCTCCCAATGCTCGAACTTCTCTTTCACAACTTTAGTTGCATTGTCACCCGGCTATTCAGGAGACGACTCAGTTAACACAAACAGGGCACTTTCACCTATGAGAGCAATATTAATGTTCACATTCCATTTAGGGAAGTTAGATCCATTTAGCTTATTTTAAGTCAAGAGTGATAACATGGGATTTGACATGGCTATACAGGATACTACAAAATAATAAATAGAAATCAATTATAATTTTATACAAAATCTAATTCAGAAATTATTAGCACATAGCAAGTAAGAATGACAAGAGAAAATACTAAAATATACAATCCTAAATAATTTCCAAGGTTTTCAACAAACTGATATCTGTGTCCCGTTTAGGCAAGAGTTAAAGCTACCATCCATTGAATAGAGTTGTCAGCCCATCTAAAATAATAAATATTCTAGCAACCTTTTATTCGATCGAAAAGAGAATCCGACGTTGTCCCGTTTAGGCGAGAGTCAAGGTCATTCCTATTTCATGAGCTTCCACCATTATTTCATATTTTGTAAGTCAAATACAGTCGCCACCATTCGGGTGATTTATACTAATATAAAACACTTACAAATATACTTATCTTTCGAGATTAAACTGTGCTAACTTGCTAATGAACGTTCCTCCATTAGGGAGGATTACTCACTAAAACAAAAGCTATGTAAAACCAACAATGGAGATCGAATTTCTTAATAATAATAAAGCTCATTATTTAAAATGTATTTTCTTTTATTATTTATAATATATATATATTCATTAAATATCAAATTTAGAATAAAACTCTAAATAGAATTTAATTTAATATTTATAAAATTATACTTAGATGGTTATGAAAATAAATTGAATTATTTCCATCTTAGTATTAATTTTCCAATAAATATTAAGAAAATTATTTAATTTAAGTTGTATTAATTTAAATTAATTTTCAACTCAAATTTAAATTTTCATAAGAATATATTTATTGTATTTCAAAAAAAAAAAAATAAAGTATAAAACTATACTATTTTCGAAATACTTTAAAAATAATTACTAGAAAAATACTTCAAGCAAAATATTATCTATCTAGATTTTCTTTTGACTAATTAATTCAATTTCTAATAATAATATATTTTAGTTCATTTATTTTAAATTAATCATTAAATGAAAAAATTATTGATTTAAGTGGGCTAAAAAATTAATTTAAATGATAATTAATTTAAAACATTAATCTATTTTTTAAGATAAATTCAAAATCATAATGCAATTTTGAAATTGATTAATAAAATAAATAAAATATATTTTGAAAATTATTCAAATTTAAGTTGTAAAAAAAATTTCAACTTAAAATAATTTTCTATTTCATTAAATGTCATGAAAAAAAAAACATTTAAGTATCATGATGAAAATCAACTTAGATATTATTTTTCAATTTAATTAAATGTATTAAATTCAAGAAATAAATAATTAAGTATAGAGAAGGCTTAATTATTAATCTCTAGTTTAATACTAGGAAAAATATTCTTAACTTGAATTGTACCAAAATTAACTATAAAATAATTAATTTCACAATGTATAAAATTTTCCTATTGAATATTAGAAATAATAACTAGTCTAGAAATAACTATCTAGAAAATATCATAATTTAACTAAGTATCTTTTCAAAAATTTGAAAAATATCTAATTTAAGTTGTTATAGAAAGAATATTAAAAAGCTTAAATATTTTCAAATTCAAATTCAATTAAATATCAAAATTAAGTTGTAACCAGCTAATTTTTGAAAATATTACATTTTAAGTTTAAAACTAACTTAAAAAATATCTCAAGAATCTTCAATAACCAATTCCTAGAATTTCTCAACTTAATTTTAAATTCAACAAATATTCAAATTTAAGTTTGATAAGAGAAATCAGTTAAAAATAGCTAATTTATAATTTAAATAGGATTATTTAATAAATAAGCTTCAGAAAGAATCTAGTTAGTTAAAATTCTTTATTTAATTAAATACAAGAAAAATACAAATAGTTTATCTAGAAATAATATCTTAAAACTAAGAGTGTTTTTCTTAATAAGTTAGGGAATTTACTTGGTAAATTCAGTTCGACTTATTGGAAGCTCGGTTATATAGACCCATTGTCCCCACACTAGTTGAGACCATACTGCTTGTAAGACTCAGTTAATTGATTTTGATTAATCAATTATAATTCTAAGAGTTAGACTATGTCTGCTTTATGAATTTTCACTAAGCAAGGGTGAAATTGTAAAGAAAAGAGATTCTAGGTTTATTTATTAATTAAGATACTTTATACGTCTAAATTAATAAATATATTAAATGGAAATATTATTTAATAATTATTTTTAAGTTATTAATTAATTAGAATTGGCATTTAAAAGGTTAAATTGGAAAATTGGTATTTTTGAGAAAATGGGAATGAAAAATAACAAAATGGGAAAGTTGCAAAGTGAGGCCCAATTTCCTTATATGGGCCGCCACACAATTCTAACCTAAACGTAGAGGGCATTCTATAAATAGAAAGTAATGGCTTCAGGAAACAACACACAATTGCATCTCATTCTTTTCAGAGTGAATTCCTGAGCCACCACTTTTCTCTCTCTTTTCTTCTCTTCAAAATTTCAAAATTCCCTTGAGTGAATGAGTAGTGCCCACACACATCAAGTGGTACCTCAATCATAGTATGTAAGACTGTGGAAAATCAGCATCAAAGAAGGAGAGAAGGAGATCCAGATTCAGATCTTGATAATGCTCTGCTACAAAAAGGAATCAAGGGCTAGAGATCTGAATGGAAGGAGTCATTATATTCCGCTGCACCCAATGTAAGGTTTTCTTAAACTCTTATGTGTGTATTTTCATTGTTTTAGAATTCATATAAGGATGTTAATGAAACATACTTGTTAGTAAATCTAGATCCTTGTAAAATAATTCCAACAACTTGTATCAGAGCCATGGTAATGATTTACTTTCATGTAATATGAATTAAAACGGTGTTTTATATGTTCTGTGTTGATTTGGATTGTTTCATGATGGTTTATGTGCTTATGTGATGAATGTTTTTGTTGTACAAATTTTTTCCATGAAAAATATTTTTTCTATTTTGAAAATATTTTATTTGGATTCCTTGTGAAAAATTTAGAAATTTTTATTTTTATGGAACTTGATTCCGATGAAAAACGAAAAAGATATGAATCTTGGAAGATTGGAAATCATGGCTGCTGCATGCAGCCTATCCTGGGAGTCCCCGAAAATCAGATAGTTCCAATTTTAGATTTTTCCAATTTGCAATATTTCCAATTTTAAATATTACCAAATTTGAAATATTTCCTTTTTTTAAAATATTTCTAATTTTTAATATTTTCTATTATGGTCAGATTAAAAAAATTTGTTAATTTCTTTAATATTTATATATTATTTAATTATAAGATTAGAAATTTTTATATTTAACATATTTTAAAATATTAAATTAAAATTATCTTATATGACAAATTAAATAATTAATAAATTTGAAATTAAAAACATAGATATTTTTATAGATACACTTACCATCATATTTTTAAATTCAAAATTTGTTATTTTGTTAAATATTTAATTATTTATAAATTATAAGTTTAAAAATAATATTTTTCTATATATATCATTTTTTTCCTTATTAGAAATTTATAAATCATATATTAAATATTTAAATAACTTAGATATTTTGTAGAAATTTGAATATTGCTTAATTTGAGATATTTTGACATATAATTATGGTAATTTTTATTTATTTATTATTTTATTCCTAAAATAATAATTATCTAACCAAATCTATTTTAAAATTGGTTTATTTTATTAAATTATAAGATTTGAAAGTGATATTGAAGATTCTTTTTTTCAAATCATTAATCTTATTTGATATTTAATTTAATTTGATTCAAATAAACCTAGATATTTTAAATTTAAAATTTTGAAATTTTTTAAGTTTTGTTTTAACAACCCTAAATTTTCAAAATCTAGTTGGTTAGTTTAAGAATAATAATTTAATTATATTAATATCTTATTTTCACATTTGTTACATGGACAATGTTTGTTTAATTTTATATTGTTTATTCAAATTTTTTTTAACAAACCTATTATTTATATGATCTAAATTGCCATGATTAACTTGTTGACAGATCCAATGATCTGATTTTAATCATAGTCCAATTGTCAATAGATCTTATATATAATATGTAACAGGTAAATTTTGTACTTCTTTCATCTCTATAAACCTATTAAAATGATAGGGCCCATCCAAATCATTTGACCTGTGTGAGCCTATATGTTTGCTATTGGGGTTAGATGCATATAGGAAGCCCATTTAAGTTTTACTAAGTAAATGGACTAGGTTGCTAAAATAAAATTTGACATAAGTAATTTTATTTAGGCCTAATTAAATTTGGGCTTATTTAATGAATAACAATTGTTTATTTAAAGGTTAAATTCCTTTCTTTTGGGTCATGTGTGAGAGTTGGGGGCCAATAGGAGTGGGTACGACATACTGAACCCAGCTCCCCCTCACATGAACTACCCCAATTGTGAAGGCCCATTTGCCTTATTTAAATAATTGTATTAGGTTAATTATATTAGTCTAACCTAATTAAAATTGAATTAGCAACATAATGAACTTTTAAAATATATGAAATTTATTTTTCATTTTAATATTTTAAAGTTAATTTTAGAAAAACACTTAGTTAATGATATATATTCTAGATAGTTATTTCTATACTAGTTATTATTTCTAATATTAAATAGGAAAATATCATTGATTGTGAAATTAATTGTTTAACAATTAATTTTGGTACAATCATAGTTTAGAATATTTTCCTAGTATTAAACTAGAATTAATAATTAAGTTTCCTCTATACTTAATTATTTATTTCATGAATTTAATACAATTAATTAAATTGAAAATTTCAATATCTAAGTTGATTTTCATCATGATACTTAAATATTGTTATTTAATTAAAGTTGAAAATTATCTTAAGTTTGGAATCTTATTTTAGAATAACTTAAATCTAAATAATTTTCAAAATATATTTTATTTTATTTTATTAATCTTTTTCCCACAATTTCGAAATTGCATTTCTTTAATGCAGAAATTTCGAATTTTATTTGAAAAGTAGATTAAAGTTAAAAATTATTTATTTTGGACCAACTTAAATCAATGATTTTTTTCATTTAATGATTAATTAAAATAAATGAACTAAAATATATTATAATTAGAAATTGAATTAATTGGTCAATGAAAGTCTAGATAGTTATTATCTGTTTTGCTTGAAGTATTTTTTAGTGTATTTAATTAAATAGAAAATTAATATTTAAGTTGATTTTTAATCATGATACTTAAATATTTGAAATTTTCCTTAGATATTTAATTAAATAGGAAAATTATATTTTTTGTTCAAAATTAATTTTTGTTAATTTTGGGCCAACATAAAATTAGAGTAATTTTCCAGGATTTATTTTTATTTTATTTTAAAGCATTTTCGAAAGTAGTATTCTTATACACTTCATTTTTCGAAATGCAATATATATTTATAGAAAATTAAATTTGAGTTGTAAATTAATTTAAATTAATTTTGAAACAACTTAAATTGAATAATTTTCTAAATATTTGTTGAAATTATTACTAAGATTGAAATAATTCATATTATTTTCATATCCATCTAAGTATAATTTATAAATATTACATTAAAATTTACATTTAGAATTTTTTATTCTAAATTGGAAATTTTAATTAATATATATATTTAAAATAACTTGATTAAAATAAATATTAGAAGAAAATACAACTTTCATTAAATAATGAGCTTTATTATTAAGACATTCGATCTCCATTGTTAGTTTTACATAGCTATTGTTTTAGTGAGTAATCCTCCCTAATGGAGGAACGTTCATTAGCAAGTTAGCACCGTTTAATCTCGAAAGATAAGTAATCTTGTAAGTTTTTTATATAGTTTTGATCACCCTAATGGTGGCGACTATATAAGAATTACAAGAATATGAAACAATTGTGGAAGCTCATAAGATAGAATAGCCTTGACTCTCGCCTAAACGGGACAACGCGAATTCTAATCTTGATCGAATAAAAGGTTGCTAGAATGTTTATCATTTTAGATGAGCTGACAACTCTATTCAATGGATGGTAGCTTTGACTCTCGCCTAAACGGGACACTGATATCAGTTTGTTGAAGACCTTGGAAATTATTTAGGATTGTATGTTTTAGTATTTTCACTTGTCATTCCTACTTGCTATATGTTTAATAATTTCTGAATTGTGTATGTTTATATTGAACAATGTTATTTTCTATTATTAAATTGTAGTTTAATTTTGAATCTTCATTGTTGGTCTAACTTGGTTTGTTTTTCTAATGAGATAAATCCCTAATGGATTTTCACCATTAGACAAACATAATATTGTTAGATCTCGAAAGATAAATATTGTATATGCAACATCTAGCGTTTCATCAATTGATGACACCTTAGACTAGTATTTTACAATATGAAACAAGAAGATTGTATAAATAAGATTACTTTGACTCTCGCTAATCGGAGCATCGTTGGATTCTTATTTAAAATGAAATTATCCTAATTCCTCTTAGCTTATTCATTTCGAATTAGCTCAATGACATATCATTGGATGAATGGTCTATAAATCATTTAAAGTCATTCCATATTTTCTCTTAAGAAATTAAATGATGCATATGATTATATTCACAAAATTCTATCACAAAATGATATAAATCCTCAATCTTAGAAATCTCCTACTTGTATGGGCAAATCAACTTAGAGTTAAATTAGTAGTGGTGGTCCAAGAAAGAATTACTCATAATACAGTTACACTTTCACAAGTGTTTAATAACCATTTTCTATCAATGGATTTAGGCTGTATGAGTTTAGTATTCTGTGACCAGAATCCACTTGCACTATTCTAAGAACTCTTTGTTGTAACTAAACCTAAGTCATCAAAAGATACAACCACATTTTATAAATCTATGGCATTTGTATCTTGTTCATAGTGGTTTTGACAAGATCATTCTCTGCAAAGAGTTAATATGCCTATATCCACTGAAAGTATAATCATCTCATTCGTAGATGGATGTACATTCAGGAGTGGATATGAGTTTTCGTTGTATTCTTAAAACGATCACTCTAGATTTTACCTTAAGCAAAAGAAATTTAAAATGTTTGAAAAATTTCATGAATTTCTAGCAATGGTGAAAAACCATTAAGGTAAGTGGTTAAAGATCTTGCGAAGTGATAGGGGTGGAGAAAAGTTAGTAGATATGCAGTTCAAAGATCATTAATTTGATTTTTGAATTATATCCAAACTTACCTCCCCAGAAATTCAATTTGCATATTGATAATTAGTGAGTAGTCGTTGCCTAAATCCTTCTATGGTAATATAATTTCAGAATGATGCAATGGTTGTATACTTAATGTAAATCATTACTAGATCCATGGATGACCTAATCAAAATATTAAGAAAAGCTAGAACTGCTAACCCTGGTTTGCATGTTTGTCAGCTATTCTAAGTGATTAGGGGTGGACCATCCCATAGTCATTAGATAAGAAAGTGTTTGTTTAAACAAATACTACGTTTCTAAGAAAATGACTAAGTCTGAAAATAAAGTAGCAAATAAAGGAGATAATTTTTTTTTCTTGATTCCAAAAGTGTTCTATCATCTTATTTGACATATGATGATCCCACTGCCTCTGTTGTCTTGACACAACCGAAGAGGTCAATACCATTTAGTTTTCTTAGACATAATTCACGGTACCTTGTCGTAGTGGGAGAGTTTCTAGGAACTCACCTTCTTACGACTTGGAAGACACTAGTGATTAAAATCCATTGTGAGTTTAAACAAGTAATGGATTGTCAAGATAAGAAACTAAGAAGAAAGCCAAGAGAACTATGGTTTAATTCATTCACATGGAGTAACCTAAAGTTTTCTATTACAAGGACATAAAAGGAAATTTTCGTTAATAAGTCTATTCAATTGACTTAACAAAACTTCATGTTCCTAGTATTATAGGTTTGAGTTTATCTAAACCTATGGCTTGTGGTATACCTAGTAATTACTTACTCTAATGCAAGCAACTTACTTTAATAAGATGCTAAAGCATTTTCTTTCCAATGGCAATCTATAGAAGCTTCACAACTTCTAAGCATAGATTTTATTTATCTAAGGAAAAGTCTCAACTATTCCAGAAAAGATAAAGCCATGAAAGAATTTCTTAAATCAACAGTGAGAGGTCTCAGATATGCTTTAGTATGCCTTAGACCAGACACCTGCTGTTGAGTGGGAGTAATGAGTAGGTATCAGATTAATCCAGGAGAAGAACATTGGAAGACAATCAAGTAAATTTTATGATTAAGAAGAGGAACTATATGTTAGTCAATAAGGGTATTTTTAAAACTCTTAGGCTACACCACATCAAATTTCCAGAATTGCCTTTGTGCTAGAAAGTCTGGTGATAAGATGGTTAATTACTATGGGGGTGGAATAGTGATTTTGGAGAAGTGTAAAAACCTATCTGAAGTCTCTTAGTCTACCAGAGAGAGACTGAATGTTAAAGTTGCAGGAAAGGTACTTATTCAGTCTAAGGAAAGTTCTATACAGTTGTGGCACCGTTCCAACCTGTCTTAACTACTAGTGTTATTTCCTGAATAACCAAAAGTAGTTGCCAAAGGTATAGAATCCAGTATCCCAAAAGAGTAGACATCGAGAGAGGAATTTAACAATATCAAGGATTTTGTGATTAAGGGAAAGTAATGGTGGAGAAAAGGTTGTTGTTAATTCAACCTGTCAGATCCTATTACAAGGAGTTTACTACTATTACACTTGATTTGTATATAAAGGTGTTAATGATTATTTGAAATGCACATTTTGTTTTATATTAGTGCAAGTGGGAGTTTGTTGGGTTTTGTGCCCTAAATAAAACTCATTTCAATATAATCAGATTTACTTATTAATAAAGATCAGAAATAACATTTTATGTTGCATGGTTCACATGATTTATTTCATGATTATATGTATATAATGTATGAATTCTTTTTAAGTCCAGAACATATGAATTTGTTAAAGATTATAGTGTTGTCAGCACAGTGGAATATAATCTTAATTATATGTTCAAAAGTTTATTCCTTGATTTGTCAGAACACTGGATTTAGACTGACATGGTATAATCAGCGATAGGTATTCTTACACCTTGGAAAAGTGTTATGTCCTTTCCAGGACATTGGCAAAGTTTACCAGTATCTGATGTATGGAGTATACATCGGAAGGGACCGATATTGAACTTTGATTAGATATATTAAAACTTACCGTAATATCTATTCAATTCAATATCACCTGTTGATCCTAGATCAAATGATCTTAATCCTGATATGGTTAGGATCGATCTCAAGAGTACTATACATGTTCTTTGATTTGTTAGTTAAGCCTACTTTTGGGTCAGGGTGATACGTACATTTTGGGAACATGATAGTATAATTGAGTGGGAGCGCTACCATAAATGTGGAATATATAACTTCTATAGGAATTTAGAAGTGAAACGATGATATCCTTCGAGCTTGGCTAAACAGAGATAAATGGTGGAGATCTCATTTCACTTTGTTGAAATATCATTTATACGGAGCTAAGTGTTTTAATGATAAAATACATTGAAGGTGTAACGATAACTTAGTGCCTTTTCAATGTAGATCATCTATTAGAGGGTCATTGATCACATTGATCACCCGTTTCATAAATATATTATATATTTGTTAATTTTTTTTAGTACTGTTTTTAACTTTATTTATATATATATTAAATTAATAATTAAATAAAGAAATAACCCTAAAAAGTAAATACCATTTACTCATTTACATTCAGACAGAACCCTAAAAAACTTCACAACAGCCTCCATTCCATTCCACACAACCACCAGAGAAGAGAACGACCACCTTATCACCCACGCCACATGCCAGCCACGATCCTCACCACCCACGCCACCCGCCGACGACGAGTCGAAGACGCAGGGGAGGGATTCACAATTACAGTATTGTCAGCACAGTGGAATGTGATTGTGATTATATGATTCAAAAGACTAAGTCGATGTTTCATCAGTATTTTGGATTTACACTGATGTGATAATCAGCGATGATGTGTACTTACACTTGCAGTAAGTGTTATG
Organism: Cannabis sativa; assembly: GCF_029168945.1. Taxonomy (NCBI): domain Eukaryota; kingdom Viridiplantae; phylum Streptophyta; class Magnoliopsida; order Rosales; family Cannabaceae; genus Cannabis; species Cannabis sativa. The sequence goes on along the minus strand of NC_083606.1, from coordinate 37,342,126 downwards.
TTCTTTCCAATACAATGGTAAAGTATACTAGTTTCGAATGTATGGAGTATACATTGGACTAGACCGATATCGAACTTAGTCAAGATATTATAAACTTATCGTTGTATCTTTCCAAGTCAATATCACTAGTTGATCTTAGATTAAAAGAATCTAAATCCTGATATGCTTAGGCTCAATCTCAGGAGTGCTATTCATGTTCTTTGATTTATTAGTTAAGCCTACTTTTGGGTCAGGGTGATACGTATATTTTGGGAACATGATAGTATGATTGAGCGGGAGCGCTGAACATAAATATGGAATCTATAGCTTCTACTGGTGTATAGAAGTCAAGTGATGATTCCCTTCGAGCTTACTTAAATAGAAGTAAATGGATGAGCTCCTGTTTCAGTGACTATTTCTTAAATCACTAAAACATCATTTACAGGTAGCTAAGTGTTTTAAGGGGCCAAATACATTGAGTCGTGAAAACGGTAAATTTATCTCATCTCGATGTAAATCATCTATATAGAGGATCTTTGATCACATTAAGATTATAATCCTTTTAACATCAAAAGGATTTGAAGTTCCCACTTCAAATGCTTCTCTTTCATTTCTACATGGCACTGCGTGTTTTTAAACTATACTACACTGATCAAGATATTTTTTGTAGTAGCACACATCTTATCAAACTATTGTTGAGTTTTTTCAAGTGCTTTCATAATATTTCGCTTACATTTATAAATCTGACTCTAGTATTGGTCATTGCAATGAATAATAGAAATTTATCAGTCATTTGAAATATTGACTGAAAATATAATTCATTCATTGTTTTCCAATCTATATTAATCTAACTTAATTTTTGAAAATCCTCATAAAATCCAAATATGAGTTTAAGAAAAATATAATATACATATAACACAATAACATAGTAAGTAAATATATTGTATGGAAAATGTTAAAAGAAAGAGACTTGCATCATAAAGTTCTAGTGCAAAATTAATATTTCCATATGCAGTGAGAATTTGGCAGTAAATATTAGGGTGATTTAGATCATTATCAAGAATTAAAGCAAGTTTATATTGACCATATAATGAAAGAGTAAACAAATTAAAAATATGTACTAGGTCGACTACTCTAAGTTACAGCATCAAATCAGTCATAATTAATAGTACTTGCCTTTCTAATTGGGCCTTCTTTTATCTCATCAACTTGTTGCAGCAAACTCTCCATATCAGTTTGGAATATATGAAGGAAATAATTTTTAGCAAAAAGTATAAGTTATGTTATGTTCATACAAAATCTACAGATAACACTGCATTAACCTCTTCCTTTTTTTCAACTCCTGTATTGAACTATCATAAGTACTTATATTTCAAGCATATACTTTCAAATGTGCATACCCTATGTATTATATAATATACAAACTTTCTTTGACCATTCTTTTTTTTTTTTCAAGTGAGTCTTTTTTTTCTACTTTTTTGACTCTTATTATCTATAATGTTTTCTATCTAATATGATTTGGTGAATTACAATGTTGATCCTTAGAATTTTAATATTGCAAAATATCATATGTGAAATGCAAATATAGAATAAAATAGAATAAATAAACAAACCACTTTTTCTTGGCTATTAAATTCCTCAAAACTTAGAAATGAGAATATATAAATATGATCAAGGGCATATAAGAATTTTATGCATTCAATTTTCTAGTAGATATTTTATCAAACACTATCTACTCTTGTAGCTACTCAAGTCTAACATTACTTGTTTTCTCATAACAACTATAATAAGTTTATGTTCAAATTATTAAAAGATTCAAACTAAAAGTGTGACACATCATATTTATCAAACTACATATCTAGATGAAAAACTTAATCAAATTATGAGTTCCAAAACTAAAATTTATATACTAAAAATAAAAAATCTTAAAGCTACCTCTGGGATGAAGAGAATGATCAAGTTATGGTCCACATTAGAAAAACTAACTACTCATTAGTCAATCTTATAAATAATTCAATTTCTTTTCTAAAAATTTCAAAGAAAATGAATCCAAGTAAAACAAATCTACATGGAAATAAGAGTTTTAAACATCAAATATTCAATTTCTGGGAAAAAAAAAATCAAACCCAACAATCTTATATTCATATAGAAACTATAGAAAACCCAAATAACATCTACAATCAACATGAGAAAAACAAACACCCAGTAAACTAAGAGCCCAAAAGATTGTGTACATATATACACACACACATATAAAAGGTGAAATGAAACACTACCAAGAAGATGATCATCAAGCTCATCAAAGTCTTCAAGAGAAGGCCCTAACCTTGTTCTTTTTTGCCTTCAATCGAGCATGCATGACCAGAAGCCAAGTTGAGTGCCTCGACAAATCAACCTGCAAATAGAGAAAAAAAGAGTGAGAGGGGGATTACCAAGCCACTGTCGTCCTTTTTCCTACTTGTAAATGTTTATATACTGCATATTTCCAAGACTTTGAATGCACAATCTAGATGAAACCAAAGGCTTAATGAATCAAATATCCAAATTAGAAACACACATTGAGAAATAACAAGTAAAATTTGAAGAACCAAAGCTCACAAATCAGAGAAACACAAACATATAATCACAATAAAAAAAAAAATCAAAACTCATCTATATATATGTATAAATCTAAAACATAAAATATATAGAAACATTTTTAGGGATGATAAAAAGCTCCATGAATCTCTTGAGTAACACAAATTTAAAAGGATCACAAAGAAGGAAAGTAAAATACCCTAAAACATTTTTTTACCTCATCTAAGAAAAATTTGAGGATGTATCTGTGACAACCTCGGTCAGGAAATTGAGCTCTGCCCACTTCTTGTGTCCACCAGAAGTCATTGACGACACCATTGCAATAAAGGCTAGGGGTTCAAGCGGCTACATCTGTATTGTTCTCAATCTAGGTTTATGTTTTCATTTGAGGGACAAAAAAGAATACTATCAAAGAAAACATTAGCTAAATAGAATAACAAGGGTTGCGGTAGTGGATGACACAATAGAGAAAGAGAAGGGCGGTGGATGACGTAACAATGACGGATGGTGGCGGCCGACAGTCTTTCAAAACAAATAAGAAGGGGGAAAGCTTTTGGCACGACTATTTGTTGGGTTTTGAAATGGGGGCTCTGCTAGGGTTTCGAAATGGCCAAGGGAAGAGAGACGAAATGAAATCCTATTTTGTCTCTTTTCCAAGGACCCCTCACCGCCCTTACACTTCTTGGCCGGAGGAGTGGGGCTACAGCTTCCGCCTATTTTCTTCCTCAAAGCATCGATCATCTGCGAGGCATGTCTGCACAGAACAAAAATAGTATGGTTAGAAAATAGCCATTAGAAACACAAGGCATGAAAGTCAAGAAGCTCAAAACTAAAGTAAAATGCAAGGTGACCACCCGGGCAGAGACCAAAGAAGTCTGCCACATCCCTGAAGTATTTCTGCAAGGGCATCAGCGCCCCTTGCTGGCCCCGGGCCCCCGACCTGGCACACATTCCCTTCTCAGGGTTTGTGGCACGATTGTCGTGGGCGGGAATGTAGCAGTCCAGCTCGCCCAGGTACCCGTCCTGGTCGAGAGTTCGAAGGCGCGCCTCCTTAATCTTGGATGGAGGACTTACCCACCTGGCGCCCAAGGCACCTCGCTTCCTATGAGGAACCGCCGCAGCAAGCTCCTCACTAGCGTAGTCCACGCCCTCAACCAGGACGTCTCCGTCAGCATCGACTGGCTGCCCAGCCTCGTTGTACTCTCCAAAGTTTGGGGGTTCAACCTCTTCCTCTCCCTCCGCCTCGGAAGGACTGCCCGGACGCGCATCGTCCAGCTTCTCAACCTCCTAGACCTTAGCGTCCCCCTCGCGATCCTCCTCCATCGGGACGGCCAAATCCTGTTCGGCACTGGGCAGAGTGGCAAGCCGAGCCACTTGAGGATTAGTAGCGTCGAACAGACGCGTGGTTTTCTTTGTACGAGCCATCATCCTATGGCTGGGTACAAGGTCAGAAGAGTTTCCTTCGCTAGAAGGGGGACTGATACGAAGACGAGGATGATCCTCGTGTAGAACTTGAAGAAGATCTAGATTGATCTAATGCCTGAGTACCCAAGACTCACCAGAGTTCATCTACAAAAGACAACACACAAGATGAGTGTTGGACGGAGTATCAAACGAAAAACAAGCGAATATGCCGACGAGGAGTATTCGAAAGATTAAAGAACGACTATGTCTAAAGAAAAGTCAAAACTCAAGAAGTCAGAAAGTTTTCTTGAGTTACGGCAAAAAAGTTCATAAAGCTTAGAATAAGCAAGATGAAAGACAAACACAATGCGGCTCAGAGAGAAGCTCTATGGCTGTAAGCTCACATGAAGACATGATAAAGAAGAGTTGCAGAAGTTTCTAAACCCTAGGGTTTCCTAAGCATTTTTCTACAGCATAGTTGCATTCAAAGTGTACACATGCAAAGAAAAGCATAAAGGAAATCAGAAACTTACTCAAAGGTTCCAATGTCTGGGTTTAAGCAACGTCAAGCAAACCAGCGGTCGTATGAAGGCACTTCGGCAACTTTGAAGCTGGAAAACTCCCTTTTTGCTCTAGAGTTTACTTAGCAACGAAGGTTTATAAAATGGGTTATGTGCTAGTACTATGGGTATTTATAGGCAAAGAGGTAACTGCATCAAAAGGAACCTTAGACGCCTTAGCTTCCCGCCTAGAAAACGAATATGGGAAATCAAAAGTAATCAATTGCAACTGTCAGCCGTGGAGAGAGAAAATTGGATTTCGAAATATTAATTGTCAGAGAATTTATTAGCCGAAAACCGAGGGGACGCCCAGTTGGCTTCACATCGAGTCTCGAACGGTCATGCTCGACACGTGTCCCCATCCAAAGGTAGAGCCAGCTTGGAAGAAATCTACACGCAACCTCAGAGGTCCCGTACAGACTTGGGGGCAAATGGTATCCCAAATTTTGCACTCTGACGTGGCATCACGAGAATGGTGACACGTGGAGTCCACTTGGAGCATCTGCTTGGGAAGATAGATCGAGCAGGATGCCTTGCTAGCACATCCAGAATAAGGTATTCAGCGATCCGTGCAGAGCACTCAACACTTAGCGAATTCAGCTTTCGCATCATGAGTCATCAGCTCAATCCCTATAACTCAGGGATCAACTTACGTGGATATGGCATACACACGATCCCACTATCAGTGTACTCAGCCTCAATCCCATGATCCTTGTATTCAACATTGATCACACGATCTTTCTGTTTATGCGCATTGTAAAGAGAGAGGAAATTCTTCCTCCTCAAGTTTCCCAGCCCTACAAATATTGAGGAATGTTCACTAGGCAAGGGACCGAGAGATTGAAAGTCGATACGCAGCTAAGCTAAGACTGTATTATTATCTAAGAATAATATATTCAGAGATACTATTGTAAGAGCTATAACGAAAGGAATCTTCTTCCTTGTTCTTAAGTCAATACAAATAACGAGGATTAGGCTATTACCGAAGTGCTCGGGGTTGAAGCTCTATAAAATTACTATGTCTTATTATTGCTTTATTATATTTTCATTACGACATATCGTTTATCGCTTATCAAAAAGACTCATTGTCGTTGGCTAAAAGCGAAGTCAACAATAACATAGACAATATTTTCATGTTCTGCATAGCCTGTTTAGAGCAGTACTTACTTTTATGTTCTATGCGGCCTGCGGCCTTTTAGAACACTACTTTATTTTCAGCCTTAGGGCCTTCATGTTTCTATCTTTGGCCATAAGCCCTCAGTTTTTTAACACTACTGTTGTTTGGCCCTGTTGCTTTTTTATCATGGATTGTGTGACCAACCAAGCGGTCTTTAATCTTGGGTATCTTCTTATGTCCTTGACAAGTAAGGGTCCGAATTTACTTTGCCTAGTCGAAGTATGCCTACAAGACTTAGAGGTAGGTTTAGTAGCTTATATTAAGCGTTAAAATTTATCTACATAAGTTCTTTGTGCTAGTTCGTTGCGTTGTACAATATGGGTGCCCCCCAAGTGACCATGTATAGACAAGTCTCTTAATCACTTTCTATTCACAAAGTTTCACAGACTTTGCCTAGGTTCTGTCTTGTGAGGGTACCATAGTACGCATGTGGAACTAAGAGAGTAACTTTAATAAGTTAGTCTGTGAGCAAGTGTTTTAAACATGAATAATAGAATATAAACATTGTTATTTATTCATTAATTGGTCATTGTTGCTGTGCAACTTAGATAAGTTGAATCTACAAGCTTACATTATATAGATTTAGCTTCTAGATGTCAAGTGGCTACCCTAGCGTGCCTACTATTATACTCAAAACTCGGCGAGCACATCAGAGGAAGACACGTGCCAAGCTGGGAAGAATGAAGAACTCAAACACGCAATCATAATTACTTGAAATAGAATAACTCGTTAGAAGCATAATTACCAGAGTATGTTTACAAGTCGGCTGACTGAACAGTCTTATGCGAGATAAAAAATTTTATACTCAAAATTTGGTGAGCACATCAGAGGAAGACACGTGTCGAGATTGGAAGAACAAAGGGCTCAAACACGCAATCGCAAGTACACTTGGGATGGAACAACTCATTAGTAACATAATTTGTAGAGTATGTTTATAACTCGGCTGACTGAATAGTATTCTGCGAGACAAAATCATACGAACTACTAACTTATGTATCGATGAGAAACCATGAGAGTGCAAGTGTGCATGACAAGGTTTTAACCTCACTGCGTGAAAGAGAAACGATAACGATAAAAACACTTAGCATATATTACATGGTATACAAACTAATTAGTATAAAGAGTATGTTGAATCAAGATGACAGATAGCGAGGTATCTCTCTCACTGTAAGATGGCATGCATTCGAGGAAGATTATCTCGACACTAGAAAATATAGTTGTCAGAATGAAAACAATATTAATCTTGGGAAGTCTGATGACTAGCAACTGCTCGTCATCAAAGTTAATCTGGCTGAATTTCTAGCGAGGCATCCGCACGAGATGACGCTTACCATATATCCTTAAATATGCATTCATCTTGGGCCAATAAAAGCGGGATACTTATAGCTGTGTAAATTATAATTAAAAACCTCATTTACTTAGCATGATTTGTGATCAAATCCTATGATTTGAGGGAATAATTGCTGTAACGATTACAATCAACTTCTGTAATTTACTGCCCACTATGTAATTATAAAGAGTGGCAGACAAGATCAAAAGGGGGGGGGGGGGGGAACAGATACGGGTGAGTCCCTAAAGCAAAAGCGAAAACAGTTAGAAATCTGAATAAGATTGACTCATGGACTATGCAAAATTTTAACGGCAAAACCACGTAAAAAACCTTGTGTTCATATTTTCATTTTTATAGCTTTTATTTTTTCTGTGTGAAATCACTATTGTGAGGCTGAAATTTAGTCAATGAAAATCTACGTTAACAGTTTCGTGCTTTCATTAAGAGCCTCTGTGAAACAACTCAGAAAAGGCCTCCTGACCTAAAAGTAATGGATGACACCGAAGATGATAATCGTTAAGAAGAAATCAGTCATCACCCTGAAAAAGACCCATTGACTCCTCAGGGATCTATTGAGTCCTCACATGAATAGACCGCAAGCCCCAGGAAAACCCAGTATTGGGGTGCCCCACTTGATGGACCTTGGGTAAACAACAATCGGCCACTTCCTAACCAGGTTGAACAGGATGGTGCCTACTAATGACCTCGCTTTTAGCCAACGACAATGAGTCTAAGTTAGTAAGCAACAAGTAGTTTATAACGATTGGTATATAATAGAGCAATATATGGACACAAGAATTTTATAGAGGTTCAGCCCCGAGCAGTTCGGTAATAGCCTAATCATCGTTATTTGCATTAACTCAAGAACAAGGAGAAAGGTTCCTTTCCTTATAGCTCTTACAAAAATATTTCGACCCTTTGCCCAGTGAACATGAATCACTATTTATAGGGCTATGAGCTTGGAGGAGAAGTATTTCCCTTCTCGTCACAATGTATATAAGTAGAAAGATTGCATAGTAAATGTGGCATACACTGATCGTAGGATTTGGACAACTTGCCATATCTTTGCAATCTGATCCCCAAGTTATAGGGATTTCCTTGATAACTCACGATGCGAAAGCTGAATTCGCTAAGTGTTGGTTGCGCTATGGGGATTGCTGATCGCTTGGCTTTGAGCATGAATATGAGGTATCCTGTTCGGACTATATCTTGCGAGCAGATACTCGGAGTCAATTCCACGTGTCACCATCATGTGATGCCACGTTAGAGTGCAAAAATTGGGATAAGATTTGCCCCCGAAGGCTGTACGGGACTTCCAAAGTTGCGTCTAGACTTCATCCAAGCTGTCTTTGCGTTGGAATGGGTGACACATGTCAAGCGCGTCTGTTCACGACTCGATGTGAGGCTGAATGGGCGGTCCTTCAATTTTCGACTAATAAATGCTCTGACAATTAATATTTCAAAATCTAATTTTCTCTCACCACAGTTGACAGCTACACTTGATTACTTTTGATTTCCTATATTCACTTTTAGGGGGGAACCGAGGCGTCTGAGGTTCTTTTGAAATGATTACCCCTGTTCATTGTTTGCCTATAAATACCAGTGAGCATTTGTACACAAACTCATTTTTACCATATTTCCTTGCTAAGTAAGTTTAGAGCGAAAAGAGAGGTTTTTGGCTTCGAGTTTACTGAAGTGCCCTCATCAAAACTGCTCATTTGGCTTGGCGTATTCTGAATCCTGACTTCTAATCCTTGAGTAAGTTCTCGATTTCGTTTATGTTTACTTTGCACATTTACTTTCTGAATGTACCTTCGACTTTGCTATAGAAGATATGTAGGAAACCCTAAGTTTAGAAAGTCTCCAATTTTCCTTTGTCGTGGTTCATGCAATTTCACTATCTATCATGCTTGATTTTTGAACTGCATAATGCCTGTCTTTCATCTAGTTTATTCTAAGCTTCATGAAAGTTTTTGCCCTAACTCGAGAAAATTTCAAACATCCTGAGTTTTGACTTTTTTGTTAAATATTCTTATTCTTTAATCTGTAGAGTACTCCTGGTGGGCATATTTGCTTGTTTTAATGTTCGATATTCTGACCAAATACTCATCTTGTGTGTTGTCTTTTGTAGATGAACCCAGGTGAGTTTTGGGGAAGCGAACACCGAATCGACCAGGACTTGCTTCAACTCTTGCGCGAGGATCATCCTCGTCTTCATTCAAACCCAACTTCTTCGAGTGAAAGGCACTGTTCCTTAAATCTTTTGTCCAATCATAGAATGATGGCTCGTACTAAGAAGACAATGCGTAGGGTTGACGCATCTGACCCTCAAGTGGCCCGACACGCCACCTTACCTAGCATCGGACAAGATCCAGCCGCCCAGGAGGGGAGGATCATGAAGGGGACGCTGAGGTCCAAGAGATTGAAGCGCAAGACGATGTCCGTCCTAGCAGTCCCTTCGAGGCGGAGGAAGCGGAGGAGGTTGCACCCCCAAACTATGGGGGATACAATGAGGCCGGGGAGACAGTCGATGCTGATGACGACATCCTCGTTCAGGGCGTGGACTAAGCCAGTGAGGAACTTACTACTGCGGTTCCTCATAGAAGGCAAGGTACCTTGGGTGCCAGGTGGGTGAGCCGTCCATCCAAGGTTACTGAGGCGCGCCTACGGGATCTCGAATAGGATGGCTACCTGGGCGAATTGGACTGTTACATTCTAGCTCACAATAACCAAGCCACAAACCCTGAGAGGGGAATGTGCGCTTGGTGGGGTGCCCATGCCCAGCAAGGGGCATTGTTTCCTTTGCACCGTATTTTAGGAATGTGGCAGACTTCTTCCGCCTCTGCGTGACCCAATTTACTCCCAAGGGAATTAAATATCTGTCTACCCTCTTCGTCCTTTATGCCTCTGATAACTCTTGAATAAAGAGTTATTTGCTCTAGCAGCCAATTACCATAACAGCTGGTTTGGTTGGTTGCAAACGCTTGTTGGATCCTGATGTAGACGCTACCATAATAAATACTCACAAAAATTGCACTTCTCAAGCACCAAAAGGGATCTATAATAGTCACCAAGGCTAACAACGAACCAGTTGTTCCAATGCACAGAGCACCTGACAAAATATATCATTTTAATCCCAAAAAAATACAAACTAGTATAGTGCCAAATCAACCCTCAAAGCACGAGAATTATGGCATGTAGACATGAGTGTGAACTTTTGGAAAGGTGAGACCAGGCCATGAAAGATGCTGCACATAGTGGAATGGAGCTTGAATGGTGTTCGACTGAGAGATGGTGAATGAAGATAGGTGTTCAGGTGAGGTGGTGAGCTTGGGCAGCTATGGAGGGTTTTGAGATGGGGAAGAAGATGGGTGAAAAAGAAAAAAAAATATGTGGGGAAATAGTGTTAGGAATTCTGGGATTTCATTTTTTTTCATTTAATTTATTTTGGGGAAAAACTATTTAAGCATTTGCCTTTTTCTTTTTCAAAAATTACTACAGCTCTCAAAGGAAACTCAAACATGCTTGCTGTAGCAATTTTTTCGCAAAAATTCAGCAAAAACCTTCTTGACTGCTCATTTAACTTGGACCACTTTTGCTAGAAAAATGCTGCAGCAGGCGAAGTTTTCCAAGTCAACGATTTTTTTTTTCATACCCAGTTTTTGTTGTAGCAAAATTGAATAAAAAATTTAGCCAAAACTTCAGACCCCCAAATCACATCCAAAACTCTAAATTGTTCTCCGAAAATACCTAAAGCACCAAACTAAGTGTAAAATCCACACAAAAATAAAAATGTAAACTAGAAATTGACAACAAAATTAAACATAATTATTATTTTTTTTCAAAGGATATCAACTAGAGTTATAAGATTAAAAATAAAGTTGAGAAACATAGGTTGCCTCCCAATAAGAGCTTGATTTAAAGTCACTAGCTTGACTTTTGGAGAAATGCTCATCAAAGAGTGGCTTCCGCCCATAGAGAGTGGCATATGCCCTCACATATGGGTCTTTCTTTTGGACACCCTCAAGCTTGGCGAGACGTGAAATTTGCGAGCTCCAATGTTCAACTTGACTCTTCTTAATTGACTGAGCATAATGGAAGCCAAGGAATGACGCTAATGGAGGTGGATTGTGGGGTAGCAAATATGGATCTCCATATGTGTTCTTATCCATGACCATTTTCTCACTATATTGATACCCATTACTTGTTGTATGAGTGATGGTGGTGGAATTAGCGTTTCTTCAATGCTTTGCTCAAATAATTTCTCAACACCTTGGGTAGAGATAGAATTCAACAAATTTGAATTTATTATTTTCTCTCCTTTTTCTTCATCATTTTAGATTGAAGTAGGCTCCATTTGATGCTCAAAGGTTTACTTACACTTCTCAAAATCTTCATTGTTTTTCCAAGGGATTTCTTCGTCATCTAGCCACACATTTTGCATATCACTTGGAAATACACCTTGGGAATTATTATGAAACTCCCAAGATAACTCCTCAACTTTCTTCTCTAGATTCTTTAAGGATGTGGCATTGCTGTGAATTAAGTCATCATTTTTTAGCCATATATTCATTCACCTTCTCCATGTATGCATTCACCTTCTCCATGAATGCACTCATCATTGATATTCCATCTCTTAATAAATCATCTTCCCATGGTCCTTGAGTGTCACTATCAAAAGTTTGCTCCATATGGCTAGAGGTGTTCTCCCAAACTTGGTTGGTTGATGAAGAATTCCAACAACACTCATCATACTCCACCATGTTCTCTAACATCCAATAGGCTTCATCGATAGATATTTGGTAGAAATTGCTGGTACCATCTCTTCCTTCTACTCATTCTCTTGTGCTTGGATGCAACCCATTTAGGAAGACTTCAAGTACACACTCTCTAGACAAACTATGGTTAGGAAACCGTATTAGCAAATCCTTGTATCTCCATAATGCTCTATGTAAAGGCTCCGAGTCATGTTGAATGAAATTAGTGAGTACTTGTTGATGAGCCATCTTAAGTACCTTGCAAGAAAAACTCAAACAAAACAAGCAAACGTAAAAGCAAACAAGAAAAATAAAAGACCAAATTGAAAAGCAATTGATTTTAACAAGAAAAAAATTATCTAAATAAATCCCCAGCGACGGCGCCAATTACTTGTTGTGCTAATATTAGATATACGCAAGTGCACGTAGTCACAAACAATTAATACAATGATAAGTAAAAGAGTATCATCTCCAGAGGGATTGATTAGAAATTAATTATGCAAAAATCAATACTAAACAATTTGGGTAAAACAAACAAGAAGTGATGATGATTTGAACAAGGCTAAAAACTAAACAAGAAAGTAAATAAAATGAGAAAGGAAAATGAGCAAAATGATGAGCTAGAACAATGAAATCCACTTAGAATGCAAATTCAATGTAAATGCCATAGAGGAATGCATTAGTACTTAAATTTTGTCAACCGGAAATATAAATGAACATATGATTTTTCCAAACCTATATGTTATGGGCTCTCAAGATTAAATTAACATATTCCTATGCAAATCTAGACCTAGAGAACACAAATTAAGCACTAATTTCCCATGGGTCATACAAGGTAAATAACATATTCCTATACCATCTACAAATCACACTTTTCCAAGGTTATAATCTTGCATCATTCAAGTATTTCCACTAAACTTATTTTTTCCAAAATTAAGATTAGCTAACAACCTACAATTGGTGATCAAGCAAAGTAGGTAGACAAGCATTAGACATCCTTGAATGAACAAAACTTCATTACCAAAAATATTCAGAAAACATCAACAAAATTCACAATCAAAGGTTCATTAAGAGTTCTAACTATGACAAATTAGTTTATTCTCAAAAACACAAAAATACCCAAAATTCTATCATTCATTACAAAGTTTAGAAGTAGAAAATAAAATACAAGAAGAGTAAGAGGTAAAGAGAGCAAACTATTAGCATAATCTCAATCTCTTTCATTCCTTGTACTTCTCCTCCATTTTTTTCTTTTCTTCTTCTTTATCCTCTTGAGTTTCTTTGAATAATGGCCGCCAAGAAGTGTGTTCCTTTTTTTTTGTTTTGGTATAATGGAGGCTTCCGTTTTTTTAAAGAAAATCTTAGGTTATGTACCCTTTTCCTAACATAAACCCTCCACATGTCATAAATCTAGTCTCTCCAAGTATTTGCTTCAGCAGCCACTCCTAGAACGCCATTTCACCTATTTTTGGCCACATCAATTAATGAATTGCCATGCCATCCTTTTCAATATTAGTTTTAACAATCAACCTTGCTACTTTTGCTGCAGCAAAGTTCCTGCAAAACTACAACAAAACATTGCAGTTTCTCTATTAAGCCCTTTTCTTTACCAAAACCCAAATAAAACTTAATAATTCCCACTAACAACTCCAAATTATCTAAAAGAACATAAAAATATAAAATAGCATATATTCTCACAAAATAGAAGGAAAAGAACTATATATAGGTAAAAATACATACACAAATTAAGCTAAAAAAACATAAATAACTCTTTATTCAAGAGTTATCAGCCTCCCAGAAGTGGGATATGCCTTCTCCCCACGAGGTCAGCAGGTTTTTTGATTTGAATCCACCCCTAAGCAAGGTAGGTCGAGGTACTTCTATTTCTCTCAACCAGACCTCAAGTGGTTGACGGGCATCAAGGATAAGGCCATTAGCAAAATTGGGCGTTTTGTTGATGAATACTTCATGGTGGATGGCATGGGCACCACCCATACACAGTTCCAGAAGATCCCCAGATATCACCGCCCTCCCTTCACTCTTGTTCTTAAAGATAGAGCTCAATGGCTTGCTCAACTACCGCGGGATGACCCAAATATCATCTAGTTGACCTCCGAGGACAGCTTTGTGAATTATGGGCTCTATCCGAAGGATTTCATTCCTAAGCAAGTGAAGGGGAGGAAGAGGAAATCTGGTGCTGGACGGGCTGAGAGAGCTCATCAAGAGGATGAGCTGATTCATCTGAAGCGTGAGGCTAAGTTGAAGGGAGGTTTAAGGGCCAAGCAGTATGCTTAAGAGCCCTTCAATCCTAAAGATGAGGCTGAGGAAGAGCAGGTGACTCCGCTCAAAAGGAGGAAGAAACTTTCGGCCCAGCCCAGGCCCGTTGGACATGCCATTCGAATTAGGGAGCCTAGTTCACCTGCGCGGCCATCTTCTCCCGTGCTAGGAAAAGGGAAAGCTGCTATGGCAGAGATAAGAGACTTGTCAGGTGGCGATGGACTTTCGAGTCTTGCCCGGAAAATCGTCTTGCAGGCTACTCCGTCTTGTTTTTAAACTTCTTGGGTATTATGCTTTATGCTTCTGATGTCTTTTTCTCTAACCATGTTGTTTTTGTTTCGTGCAGGCATGTCTCAGAAGATGCTTCATACTCTCAAGAAGAGAGTTGGAGGAAGCTCAAGCGCATCTCCCCTAGCCAAGAAATCTAGGGGCGGTGAGGCGACCCCTTCCAAGGAAAAGGCACCGGCCGGGGAGGTTATTGACCTTTCCGAGGAGCTAACTGTTGCAAACCCCTTTACTCCAAAAATTGCTAAGTCCGAAGATTCTTGAGGAAGAAGCTTGGATAGGCCTGAGCAATCAAAAGGTTGATCCGAACTGGCCAAGAGTGGATCCGAGCAGATGCGGGCTCGTACTCCACCTTTGCCAGTGCTTCTAGAGGCCAAGAAAGGCAAGGAGATGCTCGCCCATTACATGAACTGGTTGGTTCCTGAAGTAAGTAACCAACTGGCCGGCGCTGAGAACGAATCTTCTTTGGAGCTGCTGATGGGAGGAGTCTTGAAGGAATTCACAAGGGTAAGTCTTTCTTGACGGTTTCCTTTAATCTTTTTAACTTGGCTAAGATTCTAAAGTTTTTTCCCTGTGCAGGCTGGTCTGAAGTTGGCCTACACTTACTCTCAAGCTAAGTCTGCCGCCTCCAAGAATGTTGCTTTGTCCAACACCATGAGGGCGGAGGTGGACTTGGCGAGGAAGGACGCTGATGATGCCAGGGTGGAGCTCGGAGCTGTTCGGATGGAGCTGGGTGAGGTCAACAAGCAGCTTTTTATTATTGAGAAGAAAGTAGCCGAGTTCACTAAGGACCTCAAGGCTTCCAACCAGCTTGAGGCTACCATTGGCTCCCTATTGGCACAAATGAATAGCCTTCAGAAGGAAAGGGGAGTTCTTCAGACTATCTTCTGTCGGCTGGAAGAGGAGAAGAAGACGAAGGACGAGGAGCTTACAGCCGAGATTGAGAAGTACAAGTTGGAGGCGGTGAGGCAGGAAGAAAATGTGCATGCCTTAGAGACAACTGGTCTCGAGATTTTTTATGACTTTTGGAAGGCTAACCCCCAGGAAAATTTCTATTACCTGGGCGAAGCCAAAGACATGTATCTTGAGTACTGTGCTTCTCAAGTGCTTATGGTGAGCCCGATGCGACTGCTTCTTCCTCTGACCAAAATGTTAATGTACCTCTCATTCAAACAATAGATCCTCCAACTCCTTCAAGCCCAGAAGATCTGAACCGATAGCCTGGGAATCCAGCTGTTTAACTACTCTCTTATCCTTCTTTTTATATATCTTATTCGGCCATAAGGCCTTTTTTTAAGACATCATGACCGGCCAAGCGGTCTTCAAACTTTGAATTATTTTTCATTTTTCATTACGTGCTTTTGTTATCTTTAATGAATTTCATTCTCTATTTATAATCATCGTGCAATTGTGTTTGTTTTATCCTTACCAAATGATTTGTACAGGTATAGGTGCCCCCCAAGTGACTGAGCAGACTTATGACTCTTGGTCAATTGTTTTTTACAAGTATGCTTTTTTATCTGTTCAGAGTTTTGGGTTCGACCAGACCTTTTGTACGCACTGGATGGTAAATTAGCAACATGTTAGTAATTTTAACTCAATTTGAATTTTGAAATAAACATCTTTATTCATTTATTGATCAAAAATGTGTTTGTTACCGTAGTAACTTACATCAGGGCTATTTGATCTAATCTGATCTTTTAGCATAACATGAAATAAAATAAATTGCAGAAATTAGAAATTGTACTTTAAATGGTGGTCATCCTGTTGGGTTTTGTGCCATAAATAAAACCCATTTCAATATAATCAGATTTACTTATTAATAAAGATCAAAAATAACATATAGAGAGGAATTTCACATTATCAAGGATTTTGTGATTAAGCAAGAGTAATGGTGGAGAAGAGGTTGTGTTTAATCTAACCTATCAGATCCTATTACGAGGAGTTTACTACTATTACACTTGATTTGTATATCAAGGTGTTGAGATTATTTGAAATGCACATTTTGTTTAATATTAGTGCAAGTGGGAGTTTGTTGGGTTTTGTACCCTAAATAAAACCCATTTCAATATAATCAGATTTACTTATTAATAAAGATCAGAAATAACATTTTATGTTGCATGGTTCACATGATCTATTTCATGATTATATATATAATGTATGAATTCCATTTAAGTCCAGAACATATGAATTTGTTAATGATTATAGTGTTGTCAGCATAGTGGAATATAATCTTAATTACATGTTCGAAAGTTTATTCCGTGATTTGTCACACTGGATTTAGACTGACATGGTATAATGAGCGATAGGTATTCTTACACCTTGGAAAAGTGTTATGTCCTTTCCAGGACATTGGCAAAGTTTACCAGTATCGGATGTGTAAGACCCTAACTAGCATAGGCGTATTACGTGATTTTTAAACATACTGTACTACTCGTTGCTAATCAACGAGGTTTATGGAGAACATAATTAAATAAAATTTTTCCTTTTTAATTAACTTATAAAATATTTATTCAAAATACTCGGGATCCCGATTACAAAACCATTTACAAAAGTTTACTGTCTATATTAAATACTTGTCGCCTAGCGACTAATTACAAAAATAGCCTTGCTGTCCCGAGGATCGTACGCTCCAGGCCTAACCGCCCAGACATGTACAATCTTCATAGGCTCGTCCTCACGGTTCCACAGCTTTGATCTTGCCCTTACCTACACATGAAAATAGCACTGTGAGTCGACAGACTCAATAAGAAAAGCATAATAATAATCATACATAAATCCCGGTCATGATCAGACGCCCATACCCCTGACCATAACCCTAACTACCGTGTCCAACACGATACTGAGTCCTGAACGTTCATAGGGACGGTACTATTGACAAGTAACAGCCTATACTCGGTCGAACTGGTCATACTCCAGCTGCTAGTCATACTCTAGCATGTACCGATATGTTACAGTATCAGCCTATACTCGGTCGAAATGGTCATACTCCAGCTGCTAGTCATACTCTAGCCTGTACCGATGTGATACGTCAAATAGTACGGAACCACCAACCTAAGTATCAGCCTATACTCGGCACACTGGTCATACTTCAGCTTCTAGTCATACTCTAGCCTGTGCCGATGTGATACAGTGTCAGCCTATACTCGGTCGAACTGGTCATACTCCAGCTGCTAGTCATACTCTAGCCTGTACCGATGTGACAAAGTCGAATGGTTCGAAGCCAACATACATATCTAATGTAATCTAACAGGCTTCCTAACATGCACGCTAAACATGTAATCTATATATGCATCTTGTTATACTAATCTTACCTCAATTCTGAATTCAGGTGTGCCGGTCAACCTGACTGGAACCAACAGCGTGGCGGATTACAGGCTCCTAAACCATAACAATCACAACACCAATTTCTCAATTTTCACTTTGAAAACTCAAGCTTTTGCATAGAAAAACCATAACTTTAATTAACCTAACTATCATGCATCAAAAGCAGCTTAATTCAACTCAAATAAACATGTATAAATCTCTGCAAACAACAACAAAATCACAGCAACAACAACAACCTAAACTAAGCATGCATTACACTGTTTTCATCAAAATTCAACAAACTTTAAGAAGAAATGATTAGAAGCTAACCTAGCTTGATTTGAACACCAAAAAGAGTTGAAATCACAAGGAAAAATCCAAAGTTCCTTGCTGCATAAAGAGGCCGAAAGAGAGAGGAAAAGAGAGAGAGCTTTTTGAGAAATTTCTAATTTTTTTCTAAGTTTGAAAAGAAAATGAACTTTAATGCCACTTAACCCATTTTACTTCAGCCAAAATAATAATCAAATAACATACTAAATTCATTTACTAAGTCCACTAAAGGACAAAATACCAATGGGCAAAGTGACCATTTTGCCCCTTCACACTAAAATAGCATAAAAAACACTGAAGGTGTATTTTGGGAATTTCGAAATTCCCGGCCATTCCCGACATTCCCAATGTCTCAAAAACCGTCCCACACTACTAACATACTAAGTTGTGATTTTACTGAGCCAAACATCGAGTTCCATGTTACCGGGCACCGAAAATATAAACTTATGAAAATCTCTAAATGACATAAAATGCATTTCAGAATTCAACAATAACAGTGTAAATAATTATTTAAATAGCTATAAATAATTTGCATAATTAAACATGATTAACTGCTAATTTCCAAATTAAACTAAGCGGTGTTTACAACTATTCCCCCCTTAAAAGGATTTCGTCCCCGAAATCTAACCTGAATAACTCTGGATATTGAGCTCTCATATCTGACTCTAGCTCCCAGGTGGCTTCCTCCACCTTACTGTTTCTCCAGAGAACTTTCACCAATGCTATGGTCTTATTCCGAAGGAATTTATCCTTTCTATCCAGGATCTGCACTTGCTATTCTTCGTAAGACATATCTGGCTGCAGTTTAAGGCTCTCATAACTGAGTATATGAGAGGGATCTGAAACGTATTTTCTCAGCATAGATACATGGAATATGTTGTGAACTGCTTATAAGGCTGGAGGCAATGCTAACCGGTATGCCACTTGACCTATCTTCTCAAGAATTTTAAAGGGTCCTATAAATCTAGGGCATAACTTGCCTCTTTTCCCGAAACATTTGATCCCCTTCATTGGAGACACTCGTAAGAACATATGGTCCACTACTTGGAACTCAACATCTCTGCGTTTCGAATATGCATAACTTTTCTGTCTACTCTGCGAGGCAAGCATTCTAGCTTTTATCTTCTCTATTGCCTCATTGGTCCACTGCACTAACTCTGGACATAAGTATTTTCTCTCCCTTGTCTCATCCCAGTGGATGGGAGATCTACATTTCCTACTGTATAACAGTTCATAGGGAGCCATCCCTATCGTACTCTGATAACTGTTGTTATAAGAAAATTCTATCAACGGTAGATATTTATTCCAAGAGCCTTCGAAATCCATAACACAGGCTCGTAACATGTCCTCCAATATCTGAATTATCTTTTCGGACTGACTATCTGTCTGAGGATGGAATGCTGTACTAAATTTCAGTTTGGTACCCATTGCTCGTTGCAAACTCTGCCAAAACTTGGAGGTGAACTTCGGATCCCTATCCTAAACTATAGACTTCGGTACCCCGTGAAGTCTTACAATCTCTCTAACATACAATTCTGCCAACTGATCCACTGTAAATGTTGTTCTAACAGGCAGAAAATGAGCAGATTTCGTGAATCGATCCACCACTTCCCAGATGGAATCAAACAAACCCGTGGTTCTAGGTAACCCAACCACAAAATCCATCGTGCTATCTTCCCACTTCCATTCAGGTAGGGTTAAAGGGTGCAACAACCCTGCTGGTCTCTGATGTTCAGCCTTAATCTGCTGACAAGTGAGGCATCTCGATACGAATTCTACCGAATTCTTCTTCATACCGCTCCACCAGAAGTACGGTTTAAGATCTTGGTACATCTTAGTGGTGCTAGGATGCAGAGAATAAGTGGTAGAATGAGCCTCCTCAAAGATCTCATTCCTGAGTTCCACACTACTTGGAACACAAACCCTAGCTTTATACAGAAGCATCCCGTATGTGACACTGAGAAATCCCTGGCTTGACCAGTCAAAACCTCATCTCTGATCTTCACTAACTCTGGATCAGTCATCTGAGCGGCTTTAAACCTTTCCAACAGATCAGATTGCAGCGTTAAGTTGTGAAGCTGACCTACCACAAACTCAATGCTGCTTCTAACCATATCTTCAGCTAACTGAGGTGAGATTTGAATCATGCTAGCTACCTACCCGGGACCCTTCCTACTCAGGGCATCGGCCATTACATTGGCCTTCCCAGGGTGATAGAGAATCTCACAATCATAATCTTTCACTAATTCTAACCAACGCTTCTGTCTCATATTCAAATCTTTCTGAGTAAAGAAATACTTGAGACTTTTATGGTCAGTATCGATTTCACACCTTTCTCCGTAAAGGTAATGCCGCCAGATCTTCAATGAAAACACCACTGCGGAAAACTCTATGTCACGAGTCGGGTATCGCTGTTCGTAATCCTTTAACTGACGGGAGGCATAAGCGATAACCCGATCGGCTTGCATCAGCACACACCCCAGACCCTGTCTGGATGCATCGCAATAAACTACAAATTTCTCGTTGTCTGAAGGCAAAGCTAGCACAGGAGCGGTAATCAATCTCTGTTTCAGCTCCTGAAAACTAGCTTCGCACTTGTCTGACCAGACAAACCGCTGATTCTTCTTTGTAAGTTCGGTTAAGGGTGTTGAAATTTTAGAAAACCCTTCCACGAACCTACGATAATAACAAACTAAGCCCAAGAAGCTTCTAATTTCTGTCACTGTCTTCGATCTCGGCCAATCCCTGACGGATTCTATCTTCCCGGGATCCACCTTGATCCCATCTTTGCTAACGATGTGCCCTAAGAAGGACACCTGAGATAGCCAGAATTCACATTTCTTGAATTTGGCATAAAGCTTGTGTTCTCGAAGCCGTTGCAATACCATCTGAAGATGTAACTCATTCTCCTCTTCTGACTGAGAGTACACAAGGATGTCATCGATAAACACAATCACACAGATATCGAGGAAATCCTTGAATACTCTATTCATCAAATCCATGAATGCTGCAAGAGCATTGGTTAGTGCAAACGACATAACCAGGAATTCATAATGTCCATACCTAGTACGGAAATCCGTCTTTGGAATATCCTCCTCTCGGATTTTCAACTGATGATAACCCGAGCGGAGATCAATCTTAGAAAAGACCGTCCTCCCTTGAAGTTGATCAAACAGATCATCGATTCTAGGTAGTGGATATTTATTCTTCACTGTTAGCTTGTTCAATTCTCTGTAATCGATGCACATCCTCATAGTTCCATCTTTCTTCTTGACGAATAAAACCGGGGCTCCCCAGGGTGACACACTAGGCCGAATAAACCCGATGTCAATCAACCCCTAGAGCTGAATCTTTAATTCCTTAAGTTCAGCTGGAGCCATTCTATACGGGGCTTTGGAAACCGGTTCCACCCCTAGTGCCAAATATATTACGAAGTCAATCTCCCGCTGAGGTGGTAACCCTTGAAGTTCTTCGGGAAAAACATCTAGAAATTCCCTAACTACTCTGATATCTTCTGGCCGAATGGTTTTTGGCCGAGTGGTGTCCATTACAACGGCCAGAAACGCTAAGCATCCACCATGTAATAACTCCTTAGCTGACATGGCCGAAATCACTGGGATCCGAGATCCCCGATCCGAACCAACAAATACAAAATGTTCTTCACTTTCCGGTTGGAAGATCACCATCTTCCTTTTGCAATCAATACTAGCTGAGTATTTCGATAGGAAATCCATTCCTAAAATAATATCGAACTCTACTAGGCTCATCTCTATCAAGTCAGCACTTAAGTCTCTACCATCTATTCTGATCGGCATAGACCTAATCCACCTTTTGGAGATAACTAACTCTCCGCCAGGTAAAAGGGTTCCAAACCTTGATTCATATCTATGAAACGGTCTATCCAATTTACTAAACACTCTGGCTGCCACATAAGAATGTGTGGCCCCAAAATCAAACAACACTAAGTAATATGAGTTATTAACTGAAAGCTGACCTGTTACAACTGAAAGGCTGGCATTTGCATCAGCCTGAGTGATGGCGACCACCATAGCTGGAGTGGGTCTCGCCGAAGCCCTCGGTGCCTCTGATCGGAGCTGGGGACAATCCCTCTTGAAGTGTCCGGGCATGCCACAGTGAAAGCATCCCTGACCTTTGCATTCACCTTGATGGTGCCTTTTGCAGCTGGGGCACTCAGGATAAGAAAACCGGGTCTCTGCACCACTATGGCGACTACCTCTACTCTGGTTCCCCCGAAACCTCTTATTCTGACTCGAGCCACCGGATGCAGTGGATGTTCTCCTCTTCTGGTCCATGGCCAAACCACTACTCCCCCTGCTAAAGCCTGATGCAGGAGGGGTAGGAGCCCCGCCACTCGCTGGAGTACTAGCTGACTCCGACATACATCCAACTGCGCCCTCAGCTCGCAGTGCCTTCTCCACCATCTCAGCATAGGTGGTCTTGTCATCAGTGGTGATCATCAAGTCGTGTTTAATCTTCACATTTAACCCGTCCAGATACTTCTCCTTTTTGCTGAAGTCAGTTGGCACTATTCCCGAGGCTAACCTCGCCAACTGGTCGAACTGAGTAGTATACTCTGTCACGCTCATATTCTCCCGCTCGGTAAGGTGGGTGAACTCTTTCCTGTTGGCGCTTCTGACCGCCTCGTTATAATACTTGGCGTTGAAGAGTTCCTGGAACCTTTCCCAGGTCATGGTAGTGACGTCATGGATCTGAGACACCATGTCCCACCAGACCAGAGCGTCTTCTTGGAACTGGAAGGTGGCACACACCACTCTATCATTACCGGTGGCACCCATAAAGTTCAGTATTCTGGTGATCACCGTTAGCCACTGTTCGGCCTTCATCACATCTGGACCTCCCAAAAAAACCGGAGGTGCTTGCTTCCGAAACCTTTCATACAAAGGTTCCATTCTGTTTGCCGTTACTACCAATTCGGCCTGGGCAGCAGGGGCGGGTGCCACTGGAACTTCTGGCACAGGCACTGCAGGAGCCCCCTGCTGCCTTAATCTCTGAATCTCTAGGTCTTGCTTTTCAATTCTGGCTTGCATTTCAGCAAACCTAATTTCCCAATTCTGGGCTCCCTGATCGACTTGGGAAGCCTGTGGCGAGTTAACATCACCCCGACCACGAGCCCTGCCCCTGGGACCTCTACCTCAGCCCATAACACTTGGGGGGAAACTGAGCTCCTTGACCTTGATCTTACCCGACTGAGATGCCCTGACTCCTAATTTTTTGTCTGGCATCCATCTAGTCTTAACAGCCTCGAAACCCCGAGTTGGAACTTCTGGTCACGATCAACGAGAGCTTACTATTGCCCCTTAATTTGGAAATTAAAAACAAAGCATGCGCCTATGCTACTATTAGGCTACTAACATGCTTCGTATCAGGCTTTTCTTATTTTATAAAAATTAAATAAACTACTAAAGCAATAAAAGCTTATTGAACCGTAGAACGAGCTAACTGCTGATGATGATTGTACATGTCGTGACGATCTTCGGAAGACAGCCTGGCGGCTCTGATACCAAATTGTAACACCCTAACTAGCATAGGCGTATTACGTGATTTTTAACATACTGTGCAGCTCGTTGCTAATCAACGAGGTTTATGGAAAACGTGATTAATTAAAATTTTTGCTTTTTAATTAACTTATAAAATATTTATACAAAATACTCGAATCGTAACACCCAAACTTGCATAGGCGTATTACGTGATTTTTAAACATACTCTGCAGCTCGTTGCTAATCAACGAGGATTATGAAAAACGTGATTAATTAAAATTTTTGCTTTTTAATTAACTTATAATATATTTATACAAAATACTCGGGATCCCGATTACAAAACCATTTACAAAAGTTTACTGTCTATATAAAATACTTGTCGCCTAGCGACTAATTACAAAAATATCCTTGCTGTACCGAGGATCATACGCTCCAGGCCTAACCGCCCCGAAAGGTACAATCTTCATAGGCTCGTCCTCACGGTTCTACAGCTTTGATCTTGCCCTTACCTACACATGAAAATAGCACTGTGAGTCGACAGACTCAATAAGAAAAGCATAATAATAATCATACATAAATCCCGGTCATGATCAGACGCCCATACCCCTGACCATAACCCTAACTGCCGTGTCCAACACGATACTGAGTCCTGAACGTTCATAGGGACGGTACTATTGACAAGTAACAGCCTATACTCGGTCGAACTGGTCATACTCCAGCTGCTAGTCATACTCTAGCGTGTACCAATATGTTACAGTATCAGCCTATACTCGGTCGAAATGGTCATACTCCAGCTGCTAGTCATACTCTAGCCTGTACCGATGTGATACGTCAAATAGTACGGAACCACCAACCTAAGTATCAGCCTATACTCGACACACTGGTCATACTCCAGCTTCTAGTCATACTCTAGCCTGTGCCGATGTGATACAGTGTCAGCCTATACTCGGTCGAACTGGTCATACTCCAGCTACTAGTCATACTCTAGCCTGTACCGATGTGACAAAGTCGGATGGTTCGAAGCCAACATACATATCTAATGTAATCTAACAGGCTTCCTAACATGCACGCTAAACATATAATCTATATATGCATACTGTTATACTAATCTTACCTTAATTTCAAATTCAGGTGTGTCGGTCAACCTGACTGGAACGAACAGCGCGGCGCATTACAGGTTCCTAAACCATAACAATCACAACACCAATTTCTCAATTTTTACTTTGAAAACTCAAGCTTTTGCATAGAAAAACCATAACTCTAATTAACCTAACTATCATGTATCAAAAGCAGCTTAATTCAACTCAAATAAACATGTATAAATCCTTGCAAACAACAACAAAATCACAGCAACAACAACAACCTAAACTAAGCATGCATTACACCGTTTTCATCAAAATTCAACAAGCTTTAAGAAGAAATGATTAGAAGCTAACCTAGCTTGATTTGAACACCAAAAAGAGTTGAAATCACATGGAAAAATCCAAAGTTCCTTGCTGCACAAAGAGGCCGAAAGAGAGAGGAAAAGAGAGAGCTTTTTGGGAAATTTCTAATTTTTTTCTAAGTTTGAAAAGAAAATGAACTTTAATGCCACTTAACCCATTTTACTTCAGCCAAAATAATAATCAAATAACATACTAAATTCATTTACTAAGCCCACTAAAGGACAAAATACCAATGGGCAAAATGACCATTTTGCCCCTTCACACCAAAATAGCATAAAAAGCACTAAAGGGGTATTTTGGGAATTTCTAAATTCCCGGCCATTCCCAACATTCCCAATGTCTCAAAAACCGTCCCACACTACTAACATACTAAGTTGTGGTTTTACTGAGCCAAACACCGAGTTCCATGTTACCGGGCACCGGAAATGCAAACTTATGAAAATCTCTAAATGACATAAAATGCATTTCAGAATTCAAGAAAAAAATGTATAAAAAATTATTTAAATAGCTATATATAATTTTCATAATTAAACATGATTAACTGCTAATTTCCAAATTAAACTAAGCGGTCTTTACAGGATGTATGGAGTATACATCGGAAGGGACCGATATTGAACTTTGATTAGATAGATATATTAGAATTTACCGTAATATCTATTCAATTCAATATCACCTGTTGATCCTAGATCAAATGATCTTAATCCTGATATGATTAGGTTCAATCTCAAGAGTGTTATTCGTGTTCTTTGATTTGTTAGTTAAGCCTACTTTTGGGTTTGAGTGATACGTACATTTAGGGAACACGGTAGTGCAATTGAGTGGGAGCGCTAACATAAATATGGAATCTATAGCTTCTATCTGGTGAATAGAAAGTGATGGATGATTTCCTTCGAGCTTAACCAAATTAAAATATATGGTGGAGTACTCATTTCACTTAGCTGAAATATCATTTATACAGCGTTAAGTGTTTTAAGGATAAAATACATTGTAGGGTGTTACGGTAATTTAATCCCTTTACAGTGTAAATCATCTATATAGAGGATCATTGATCAAATTAGGATTATAACAATGGATAACTAATGACGTATCTATATCGTGGAACATATAGAGCGTTTTATATGACAGAGTGCAATTCCAAGTTCTAATAGTGGATTCAATAAGGAATTAATAAGTTAGAAAATTTACTTGGTAAATTCGGTTCGACTTATTGGAAGCTCGGTTATATAGACCCATGGTCCCCATACTAGTTGAGACCATAGTGCTTGTAAGACTCTGTTAATTGATTTTAGTTAATCAATTATAATTCTAAAAGTTAGACTATGTCTACTTTATGAATTTCCACTAAGCAAGGGAGAAATTGTAAAGAAAAGAGATTCTAGGTTTATTTATTAATTAAGATACTTTATATGTCTAAATTAATAAATACATTACATGGCAATATTATTTAATAATTATTTTTAAGTTATTAAATAATTAGAATTGGTATTTGAATGGTTAAATTGGAAAATTAACATTTTTTAGAAAATGGGAATGAAAAATAACAAAATGGGAAAGTTGCAAAGTGAGGGCCAATTTCCTTATATGGGCCGCCCACTATGCAAGAGGTTTACCATTTTATTTTTCCATTATTTTGATGCCACACAATTCTAACCTAAACCTAGAGGGCATTCTATAAATAAAAGTAATGGCTTCAGGAAACAAGACACAATTGCATCTCATTCTTTTCAGAGTGAATTCCTGAGCCACCACTTTCCTCTCTCTTTTCTTCTCTTCTAAATTTCGAAAATTCCTTTTGTGAATGAGTAGTGCCCACACACATCAAGTGCTACCTCAATCATAGTATGTAAGACTGTGGAAAATCACCAACAAGAAGGAGAGAAAGAGATCCAGATTCAGATCTTCATAATGCTCTACTACAGAAAGGAATCAAGGGCTAGAGATCTTAATGGAAGGAGTCATAATATTCCGCTGCACCCAATGTAAGGTTTCTTGAACTTTATATTTGTTTATTTCATTGTTTTAGAATTCATAATAGGATGTTAATAAAACATACTTGGTAGTAAATCTAGATCGTGGTAAAATATTTCCAACACATTCGACCTGAGTACTTTTTCATTTTTTTCGAAACCTTTAAGCGTAGTCCGCCCAGTAGGCCATTCACTTAAAAGTAAATGTTCTTTCAGTACTTAGTATGGTCGTCCGACCTGGTACTTTATTAGTAGTATTTTCTTAAGTGGTCCCCATTCCAATATTGTGGTACTAGAACAAGTTGATTTTTTTCATCAACTTACCTAATTTGTATGCTCCAGATTCGAGGACTTCGATCACCTGATATGGTCCTTCCCAGTTAGGTCCGAGTACACCTGCCGTACAGTCTTTGGTGTTCAGAAATACCCTTCATAGTACCATATCTCCCACGAAGAATTTCCGAGCCTTCACTTGTTTGTTGAAATACAGAGCTACTTTTTGTTGATGAGCTACCAACTTTAAGTTTGTTGTGGTTCGCTTCTCTTCGATTTCATCAAGTGAGTCGGCCAGGAGTACGTGATTGGTATCTTGGTTGTACGTAAATCTCCTATGGGATGGTGGCTCGAGTTCTACAGGTAGCATAGCTTCGTATCCATATGCCATAGCAAATGTAGTCTGTCTGGTTGCCATTTTCTCAGTTGTTCGATATGACCATAGAACTTCAGGAAGTTCCTCCAGCCAATTTCTTTTGGCATCTTCTAGTCTTTTCTTTAGTGTGTCCTTTAATGTCTTGTTGAGTTCTTCAACTAAACCATTCGCTTGAGGATGTGCCACTGTAGAGAAACTTTTAATGACACCTTGGTTCGCACAAAAGTCAGTGAAGGATTGGCTGTCGAACTCCTTGCCATTATCCGAAAACATTTTGTACGACAATCCGAACCGGCAAATGATGTTCTTCACAATAAAGTCTTGAACTTTCTTTGATGTAATGATTGCGAGTGGTTCAGCTTCCGTCCACTTAGTGAAGTAATCAACCGCTACCACTACATACTGCACTCCTCCTTTGCCTTTGGGTAATTTCCGATCAGGTCAATTCCCCAAATGGCAAAGGACCATGGACTTTCATCTGAGTTAACTCGTTGGGCGGAGCTTGAGGTATCTTTGAAAATATCTGGCATTTGTCACATTTCTTAACATAGGCCTTTGAATATTCAATCATTGTTGGCCAGAAATAACCTTGCCTTAGAATTTTCTTAGATAAACTCTGTTTGGCAGCCTGATTTCCACAGAATCCGTCGTGCACCTCAAATAGGAGTCGTGTAGCTACTTCTTGAGTAACACATTTGAGCAACGGCATAGAGAATCCTCTTTTGTACATAACTCCCTCTACCATGATATAACGTGCAACCTTCCTTCTCATCTATCGATCTTCATTCTGTTTATTTGGGAGTTCCCCAATGTTGAGGTAGGCGGCTATCGGTGTCATCCAGTTTGGGGAAGTATCAATCATTTCGATATTTTTCGTGCAGTGATGCTAGGCTCTTCGAGGAACTGGATAGGAACAAAGTTTGCCTTATCACTTACATTATTGCTTGCCAATCGAGCCAACGCATCTGCAGTTGTGTTTTCTGTTGGAATTATTTTACCAGGATCTTAGATCTACTCACAAGTATGTTTATTAACATTCTAAATATGAACTTTCTAAAACAATGAAATAAACACGTATAAAGTTTAAGAAACCTTACATTGGGTGCAACAAAATTAAATGACTCCTTCCGTTCAGATCTCTAACCCTTGTATCCTTTCTGTAGCAGAGTATTATCAAGATCTGAACCTGGATTTCTTTCTCTGAATCCTTGATGCTGAAACTCCTTTGCTGATGATCTTTCTTCACGATCTTCCTCACTATAATTGAGGTATTGCTTGCTGTGTGTGGGCACTACTCTAATCACTAAGGTAATTTCGAAATATGAAGGAAGAAGAGAGAGAGAGGGTGGCGGCCAAGGTAGAGAGAGAAAGGCTTAGGTTTTCTGATTCAGAAGTGTAATTTTCCTGAAGCCTTCACTATCTATTTATAGCATTCCACTAGGGTTAGGTTTGAATTATTTGGCATTAAAATAATGAAAATATCAGTTTAAAATGCCTACAAAAGTGGCCGGCCATGGCTTGATGGATTTGGGCCTTGCTTTTTGCAATTTTGCAATTTTAACACTTTTGTATCTGATTTTCTCAAAAATGCCAATTTTCTAATTCAACCATTTAAATGCCAATTCTAACTATTTAATAACTATAAATAATTATTAAATAATCTTTTCATTTATCATATTTATTAATTGAACCATACAAAGTATCATAATTAACAAAT
This sequence comes from Cannabis sativa, assembly GCF_029168945.1. Lineage (NCBI taxonomy): Eukaryota > Viridiplantae > Streptophyta > Magnoliopsida > Rosales > Cannabaceae > Cannabis > Cannabis sativa. Next base: position 37,312,847 of record NC_083606.1, on the reverse strand, counting down.
ATGCCCCTAATAACTCTTTCTTTACAATTTCGCCCTTACTTAGTGAAAATTGCACAAATAGACATAGTCTAATTTGAGAATTATAATTGATTAATCAAAAAAAATTACATGAGTCTTACAAAAAATATTATCTCAACTAGTGCGGGGACCATGGGTCTATATAACCGAGCTTCCAATAAGTAGATCAAGAATTTAGCACTAAAATTCACTAACTTATTAATTCTTCGTTCCATCCACGCGTAGAACTTAGAATTGCACTCTCAGTATATAGAATGCTCTATATGTTCCACCATATAGACGCATCATTAGTTATCCATTGTTATAATCCTAATGTGATCAATGATCCTCTATATGAATGATCTACACTGTAAAGGGATTAGATTACCGTAACACCCTACTATGTATTTTATCCTTAAAACACTTGACCCCGTATAAATGATATTTCAGCTTATGTGAAATGATTACTCCACCATTTATGTTCGTTTGGTCAAGCTCGAAGGAGATAATCCTTTGCTTACTATTCGCCAGATAGAAGTTATAGATTCCATGTTTATGCTAGCGCTCCCACTCAATTGCACTATCGTGTTCCCAAAATGTATGTATCACCCTGACCTAAAATTAGGCTTAACTAACAAACCAAAGAACACGAATAGCCTTTCAAGACTGAGCATAATGATAGCAGGATTAAGAACATTTGATCTAGGATCAACTTGGCGATATTGACCTGAATACATTTTACGGTAAGTTTAATTAAATCTATGTCAAAGTTCAATATCGGTCCCTTCTGATGCATACTCCATGCATCCAACCTGAGCTTTACTTTAACAAATGTTCTGGAAAGAACATAGCATTTCTCCAAATGCAAGTAAACTCTTGTTGTAGATTATCATATCAGTAAAACCCTGTGTCTGATAAATCTAGGAAACTTTATTCACATAGTCATGTCTACTTTCCAAGTGTTTAAGATGAATTTATAAATCAAATAGACAAGCAATTGATAAAGTGAACCAAAACATACAGAAATGAATGAAAAATACTTCTGTTTCTTTATTGATGTTGCATAAAATAGATTACATTGAAATGGAGTTTTGTTTAGGGCATAAAACCTAACAAACTCCCACTTGCACTAATATAAAACTAATTAGTACAAATCAATTAATCCTAAATTCTGACGGTGCTTTTCAAAGGCTGTCAGGGCCAGGACTTTGGTAAATGGATCAGCTAGGTTGTCCTCACTTTCTCAACTAGTACATCCCCTCTTGCCACGTATTCTCTGATAATGTGATACTTCCTTTCAATGTGTTTGCTTCTCTTGTGGCTTCCAGGTTCTTTACTGTTTGCTATTGCTCCATTTTTATCACAAAGTAAAACCAGAGGCTTTTCCATTCCAGGAACGACACCTATACTGGTGAAGAACTTTCTTAGCCAGACAAGTTCTTTAGTAGCTTTGGCTGCAGCTATGTATTCAGCTTCCATAGTTGAGTCCGATGTCGCGGTTTGTTTAGCACTTCTCCAAACCACTGCTCCACCCCCAAGAGTAAACACCATCCCAGATGTGGATTTCCTGTCTTCAAGACTTGTCTGGAAATCTGAATCAGTGTAGCCTATGGGATTTAAAGCACCACCCTTATAGACTAACACAAGATTCCTTGTACTCTTCAAGTATTTCAGAATATACTTAACTGCATTCCAATGTTCATGTCCTGGATTAGACTGATACCTGCTCACGATTCCCACTGCATAGCAGATGTCAGGTCTAGTGCATAGCATTACATACATTAGACTTCCAACTGCAGAGGCATAGGGAATTTTTTCCATGTCCTCTATCTCTTGAGGATCAGTCGGAGACTGTTCCTTAGATAGACGAATACCATATCTAGAAGGCATGTTTGCCCCATTGGTGTTGTTCATGGAGAATCTCTCTAACACTTTGTCTATGTAGGTTGTTTGAGAGAGAGCAAGAGATCTGTTCTTCTGGTTTCTAATAATCTGAATACCAGGAACATAGGTTGCTTCACCCAAATCTTTCATATCGAATTGAGTGTTGAGCCATTCCTTGATGTGAGTCATTTTCTTGACATTGTTTCCAATAATCAAAATGTCATCAACATAAAGGACTAGGAATACTACTATTTAGTCTTCCTTGAGTTGGTAAACACAAGGTTCATCTTCATTCAGAAGAAAGCCGTAGGTCTTGATGATTTCATCAAACCTTTTGTTCCATGAGCGAGAAGCTTCCTTAAGTCCATAGATAGACTTATTTAATTTGCAAACTTTCTTTTCCTGCCCAGGAAGAACATAACCTTCTGGTTGATCCATATAGATGGTTTCTTCAAGTACACCATTAAGCAAGGCAGTCTTGACATCCATTTTCCAGATTTCATAATCGAAAGCAGCAGCTATGGAGAGAAGAATTCAGATTGATTTGAGCATGGCAACAGGACTAAAAGTTTCCTCATAGTCCACGCCTTCTCTTTGGGTATAACCCTTGGCTACAACTCTAGCTTTAAAAGTTTCGACTTCGCCTCCAGCTCCACTTTTCTTCTTGTAAACCCACTTGCATCCTATCGTTTCATGGAATAACCCTTGGCTACAACTCCACTTTTCTTCTTGTAAACCCACGCCTTCTCTTTGGGTATAACCCTTGGCTACAACTCCACTTTAAAAGTCGTCAGGTGCGTCTACATATTCCCAGACTTTATTGTTTTTCATGGAATCAATTTCTGAATCCATGCTGGCCGACCATCGTTTTCGTTGCGGACTAGGCATTGCCTGTTTATAGGTTAATGGATCGTCTTCAATACCGTCACCTACGACCATATTGCTTTCTCCATCCAAGCCATAACGAGCAGGTTTTGTTGAAACCCTCCCACTACGACGAGGTGCGGTGATCTTCTGAACAGAAACTTTAGTAGTAGATTTCTCAGTTTGTTCAACTGAGGGAGTGGGATTGTCTTCTTCACGAGTGGAAGAGGACGGAACATTGGAAGGACTTATATCTGATAGCAATTCCTCTAGAACAACTTTACTTTTCGGTTTGTAGTCTTTAATATAGTTCTCTTCAAGGAAAGTAGCATTTGTAGAAACAAACACTTTGTTATCCTTGTGACTATAAAATAGTCCACCCCTAGTCTCTTTAGAATTTTCGACAAACAAGCATACTTCGGTACGTGATTCAAGTTTGCCTTCTTTCTTTCTTAAGACATGAGCAGGGCACCCCCAAATTCTGTAATGGCGTAAACTAGGTGTACGACCATTCCAAAGTTTGACGGGTAAAGAAAACTATATCTAGAGAAATCCTCAATGAAATTGACAAAATACTCATAACCACCTCGGGCTTTGACATTCAAAGGTCCGCAGACATCGGAATGCACTAACCCTAGAGGGATTTTGGCACGCTCTCCCTTTGCAGAGAAAGAACGTTTAGTCATTTTTCCTTCTAGGCAGGACTCGCATACTGGCAGTTCACCTATGACGACATTTTTCAATGGACCGCCTTTGGTTAGCCTATTGAGTCTATCAAAGCCTATATGACCTAAACGTAAATGCCATAGATATGTTTGATCATCATTATCAATCTCTTTCCTTTTGAGGTTTCTAGGTCTAGCTACCCTGAAAAGTTCACTATTTAGTGAGATTTGAGTACTCGGTCTTAAAACATAAAGTTCTTGTTCCATTATCACATATTTGAAATCCATTACGAGAAATTGTACAATTTGTACTCAAAAAATTCAATATATAAGATTGTGTTTGCAAACATGAGACACTAATCAAGTTTCTACTAAAGTTTGGAATAAATAAACATTTTCTAAAATTAAAAATCTTTGTTGAAACTTGATGCGGGCTTTTCCTCTAGCTTTGACCGACACTAATTCGCCATTGCCAACTTTAAGCTTTAACTCTCCTGGAAGCAGATTTTCCCAAGTTTCAAGCAACTGCAGTGAAGAACATACATGGTTAGTAGACCCAGAATCAACAATCCAGACGGATTTGTCGTTCTCTAAAACACATGATTCAAAGACAAAAGCATTACCTTCGTTTGAATTGTTTAGAAGCCTGGGACATCGTTCTTCATGATGTCCCTTTTCATTACAATTCGAACATTGAAGATCATGTCTGATAATTGTACTTGAAGAAGCAGCTTTGCTAGATCCTTCATACATAGTCCTTTTCCTTCGATTATGGATTGCAAACCCAGGGGGACCCATTGCAATCAAGTTCCGTTCATGGGCTCGTAATTCTGCTTCGAGCTTGTCCATGTCGGAGGAGTTAGAATTGTTGATCATGTAAGAGATAACAAATTCATTATACTCCGGAGGAAGACTATTAAGGATGAGTTGGACCCATTGTTCTCTTGATAAATCAATTCCTAGTAGATTTGCCTTTTGGAACTTCAGATTCATCATCAACAGGTGCGAGTTTATGCAACTACCAGGATGCATTTTCACACTATAAAGTTCTTTTCCTAAGATATTAACTAGGAGAGGATCGGGGTGAGGGTTATTCATAATGACACTACAACACATCAATAAAATAGAAGTAAGGTTTTGGTTCATAAATTCATACATAGTTCAGAAAATAACAAGTAATGACATATGTTATAAAAATACTAAAGCTAACATAGTTTATTTTCCAAGGTATTTCAACAAACTGATACAGTGTCCTGTTTAGGCGAGAGTCAAAGCATCATCCATTGAATAGAGTTGTCAGCTCATCTAAAATGATAACCATTCTAGCAACCTTTTATTCGATAAAGATTTGAATTCAGCGTTGTCCCGTTTATACGAGAGGCAAGGCAATTCTATCTTATGAGCTTCCACCATTGTTTCATAATTTACAACTCAAGTATGGTCGCCACCATTAGGGTGATCTATACCATACAAAACACTTACAAACTACTTATCATTCGAGATTAAACGTTGCGAAATTGCTAATGAACGTTCCTCCATTAGAGAGGATTACTCACTAAAACAAACGCGGTGTAAAACCCACAATGGAGTTCGAATGTCTCTTGATTAAAAGCTCATTATTTAAAAAATATTATATGTATTTTGTATAATCATTTTAATTCGATATTATAATAATGAAAAATTACAAACTAAAGTTGGTTTAAATAAAAAATCAACTTTAATTAATTTTTCAATTATTATTTAATTTGAAAAATAAATTCAAATAAATATCGAACAAGTTCGATAATATAATAATGAAAAATTACAAATCAAAGTTGGTTTAAATAAAAAATCAACTTTAATTAAATTTTAATTATTTTTTAAATTCAAAAAATAAATTCGACTTAAAAATGGAACAAATTTGAAAATATCTTGTTTAAGTTGTTTTAGAAGAATCTAAAAAAATCAACTTAAATATCTTTCAAATCAGATTTAATTAAATTAAAATGAAGTTGTAACCACTTAATTTGAAGATATTCCATTTTAAGTTAATATTCGAAAAGATATTAACCTAAAAAAATATCTAAAATATTCCATTTTAAGTTAATATTCGAAAAGATATTAACTTAAAAAATATCTAAAGAATCTTAATAACCAATGCCTAAAATTCCTCAACTTAATTTGAAATTTTAAATCCAAAAGATATTCAGATTTAAGTTGGTTAGTTGTAGATAACTAAATATCAACTTAAATAGGAATATTTAATGAAAAATTTAAATTAAGGTTCAGAAAGAATCTAGATGGTTATAATTCTATATTTAATTAAATACAAGAAAATACATATAGTTTAGCTTAGAATATATAATTCTTTAAACTATGATTTTCTTAAATTAATTTCAAAATAAATGAAATTAATTATGTTGCTAATCAATTTTATTAGGTTAAACTAGTGTAATTAACCTAGTACAGTTGTTCAAATCAGGCAAATGGGCCTTCACAATTGGGTGGTTCATGTGAGGGGGTCCTGGGTTCAGTATGTCGTACCCACTTCTATGGCTCCCAACTCTCACACAAGGCCCAAAAGAGAGAAATTTAACCTTAAAATGAGCAACTGTTATTAATTGAATAGGCCCAAAAACTAAATGGGCCTAAATAAAATCTATCAAGAACTATGATAATTTATTTAGCAACATCAACCTATATGCTTCTATAATGAAAATTAAACACATAGGCTCAGACAGACACACTTTGGATGGGTCCTATCTTGTTGCTAGGTCATACACAGATGAAAGAAGATTGTAAATATACCTGTTACAAATTAGTTACTTGACCAAGGAAGCCATCAGATCAATAGATCTGGCAAAAAGTAACCATGGCTATTTGCAATCGAGTAATAATAGGTTTTGAAAACTTACACACAAGCTAAAACACATACTCCTGCAATAAGGTTAGCTGGATAGTTAGATGTAGGATTTATTTAATTTTAAATTAAATAATTAATTTTGAAATAATTAATAAATAAAAAAATATTTTCGAAAATTTAAATAAAAAATTTGAAAAATTTGAAATTTAAAAAAATTTAAATTTAAAATTAAACCTACAATTTTGAAAAATTAGGTTTCTACCAACCTAAATATCATTTCAAAATTTGCTAACTACTCTAAAAATTTAAATGTTATTTTATAAATAAAAATTAAATAAAAAAAATAAAAAAAGATAAATGAATATCTTTTTCAGATTTTAAATGTAATTTAAATAAATAAAATAACAAAATTTAAAAGTTAGCAAAATATCTTACTTCATTTAAAAATTACATGATTATAGTTATCTTATTTTAAATTTAAATAAGGTCAGATTAATTAAAAAAAATTAATTTAAAAAGTTTAAAATCTAACCTTAAAATTAAAAATAAGATAAGATATAATCAAATTTTAAAAATAAGATAGATTATTAAGCAAATAAGATAGATTCTAAATATTTTTAAATTCAAATTACACTAATATCTTGAATTAAATTTAAAAAATATTAAATTAATTCATAATGATAATTAGAATTGAATTAGGAATAGTAATCGTATAAATACAGAACTACACAAAAAATCGGAAGTTAATTCTATGAAAAAGCATGAAAAAACGAAGAAAAACGAAAAAATTGCAAGTTGTACGGAGATGCAGTGCATACCCGTCCGCGCGCGTATGCATGTTGCTGGGCCGAGTTTGCTCGGCGCAATCATGTCGTGCATTATTTCCGCGCGCGCATTTGGGTTTCAGCACAACTCCGATTTTTTCGAATCTTCAAAAAATCATAACTAATTCAAATTAAATCGAAATTCAGTTTTGTAGAAAGGTAACTTGCTTAATTTTTTCCATACTATCTAATAAAAATAATTCTAGAAACCGATATTCAAATATTTTTCACGAAAATTCACAAACACCAATCAATCATCAATTAACACTCAATACAACATGATACCATCCAAAAAAAAAACAAACAATAGTTTTAAAGTCCAAATTTCTTGCAAGTAAATCAATTACCATGGCTCTGAGGCCAGTTGTTGGAATTATTTTACCAGGATCTTAGATCTACTGACAAGTATGTTTATTAACATCCTAAATATGAACTTTCTAAAACGATGAAATAAACACGTATAAAGTTTAAGAAACCTTACATTGGGTGCAGCGGAATTAAATGACTCCTTCCGTTCAGATCTCTAACCCTTGTATCCTTTCTGTAGCAGAGTATTATCAAGATCTGAACCTGGATTTCTTTCTCTGAATCCTTGATGCTGAAACTCCTTTGCTGATGATCTTTCTTCACGATCTTCCTCACTATGATTGAGGTATTGCTTTCTGTGTGTGGGCACTACTCTAATCACTAAGGTAATTTCGAAAAATGAAGGAAGAAGAGATAGTGAGGGTGGCGGCCAAGGTAGAGAGAGAAAGGCTCAGGTTTTCTGATTCAGAAATGTAATTTTCCTGAAGCCTTCACTATCTATTTATAGCATTCCACTAGGGTTAGGTTTGAATTATTTGGCATTAAAATAATGAAAATATCAGTTTAAAATGCCTACGAAAGTGGCTGGCCATGGCTTGATGGATTTGGGCCTTGCTTTTTGCAATTTTTCAATTTTAACACTTTTGTATCTGATTTTCTCAAAAATGCCAATTACATATTTATCATATTTATGAATTGAACCATACAAAGTATCATAATCAACAAATATGCCCCTAATAACTCTTTCTTTACAATTTCACCCTTACTTAGTGAAAATTGCACAAATAGACATAGTCTAATTTGAGAATTATAATTGATTAATCCAAACCAATTACATGAGTCTTACAAACAATATTATCTCAACTAGTGCGGGGACCATGGGTCTATATAACCGAGCTTCCAATAAGTAGATCAAGAATTTAGCACTAAAATTCACTAACTTATTAATTCTTCATTCAATCCACGCATAGAACTTAGAATTGCACTCTCAGTATATAGAATGCTCTATATGTTCCACCATATAGACGCATCATTAGTTATCCATTGTTATAATCCTAATGTGATCAATGATCCTCTATATGAATGATCTGTTGGGTTTTATGCCCTAAATAAAACTCATTTCAATATAATCAGATTTACTTATTAATATAGATCAGAAATAACATTTAATGTTGCATGGTTCACATGATTTATTTCATGATTATATGTACATATTGTATAAATTCATCTGAAACCATTTTCACATACTTGATCCTGTTTATTGTGCCGTCAACACATTGGAAAGTAAACATGACTATGTGAATAAAGTTTCCTAGATTTATCAGACACAGGGTTTTACTGATATGATAATCTACAACAAGAGTTTACTTGTATTTGGAGAAATACTATGTTCTTTCCAGAACATTGGTTAAAGTAAAGCTCAGGTTGGATGCATGGAGTATGCATCGGAAGGGACCGATATTGAACTTTGACTTAGATTTAATTAAACTTACCGTAAAATCTATTCAAGTCAATATCGCCTAGTTGATCCTAGATCAAATGATCTTAATCCTGTTATGATTAGGCTCAATCTTGAAAGGCTATTCGTGTTCCTTGAATTGTTAGTTAAGCCTGCTTTTAGGTCAGGGTGATACGTACTTTTTGGGAACACGGTAGTGCAATTGAGTGGGAGCGCTATCATAAACATGGAATCTATAGCTTCTATCTGGCGAATAGTAAGCAAAGGATGATCTCCTTCGAGCTTGACCAAACGAACATAAATGGTGGAGTACTTATTTCACATAAGCTGAAATATCATTTATACGGGGTCAAGTCTTTTAAGGAATAAATACATTGTAGGGTGTAACGGTAATTTAATCCCTTTACAGTGTAGATCATTCATATAGAGGATCATTGATCACATTAGGATTATAACAATGGATAACTAATGATGTGTCTATATGGTGGAACATATAGAGCATTCTATATAACTGAGAGTGCAATTCTAAGTTCTATGCGTGGATTCAACGAAGAATTAATAAGTTAGTGAATTTTAGTGCTAAATTCTTGATCTACTTATTGGAAGCTCGGTTATATAGACCCATGGTCCCCCCACTAGTTGAGATAATATTGCTTGTAAGACTCATGTAACTGGTTTTGATTAATCAATTATAATTCTCAAATTAGACTATGTCTATTTGTGAAATTTTCACTAAGTAAGGGCGAAATTGTAAAGAAAGAGTTTATAGGGGCATATTTGTTAATTATGATACTTTGTATGGTTCAATTAATAAATATGATAAATGACAATATTATTTAATAATTATTTATTGTTATTAAATAGTTAGAATTGGCATTTAAATGATTGAATTAGGAAATTGGCATTTTTGAGAAAATCAGATACAAAAGGTGTTAAAATTGCAAAATTGCAAAATTGCAAAGCCCAAGGCCCAATCCACTAAGTGTATGGCCGGCCACCTATGTAGCTATTTTAAATTGATTTTTTCATTATTTTAATGCCATATAATTCAAATCTAACCCTAGTGGAATGCTATAAATAGATAGTGAAGGCTTCAGGAAAATAACACTTTTCTTCTGACTTCTTCTGATTCAGAAAAACTGAGCCTCTCTCTCTCCCTATCTTTAGCTACCACTTCTTCTTTCTTCTTCATTAGAATTTCGAAATCCTTAGTTATTAGAGTAGTGCCCACACACATCAAGCAATACCTCAATCATAGTGAGGAAGATCATGAAGAAAGATCATCAGCAAAGGAGTTTCAGCATCAAAGATTCAGAGAAAGAGATCCAGGTTCAGATATTGATAATGCTCTGCTACAGAAAGGAATCAAGGGCTAGATATCTGAACAGAAGGAGTCATTATATTCCGCTGCACCCAATGTAAGGTTTCTTAAACTTTATATGTGTTTAATTTATCGTTTTAGAAAGTTCTTATTTAGGATGTTAATAAACATACTTGTGAGTAGATCTAAGATCCTGGTAAATAAATTTCTAATAACTGGCCTCAGAGCCATGGTAATTGATTTACTTGCAAGAAATTTGGACTTTAAAACGATTGTTTGTATGTTCTTTGGATGGTATCATGTTGTATTGAGTGTTATTTGATGATTGATTGATGTTTGTGAAATTTTCGTGAAAAATAATTGTGATTTCGTTGCTGGAATTATTTTTATTGGATAGTATGGAAAAAATTAAGCAAGTTAGCCTTTTACAGAACTCAATTTGGATTTTATTTGAATTAGTTATGATTTTTTGAAGATTTGACAAAATCGGGGCTGTGCTGATATTTTCCTGCGATCGCAGAACTGTCCGTACAGTTTCGAATTTTTTCTTTTTTCTTCAATTTTTCATACTTTTTCATGGAATTAAGTTCCAATTTTTTGTATGGTTTTGTATATATACTATTACTATTCCTAATTCAATTCTAATTATCATTTTGAATTAATTTAATTTTTTTTTTTAATTTAATTCAAGATATTAGTGTAATTTGAATTTGAATAGAATTAGTATTTATCTTTTTGCTTAAAAATCTATCTTATTTTTAAATTTGATTATATTTTTTTTAAATTTAAGGTCAGATTTTATAAGATATTTATAATATCTTTTAAGATATTTTTTTAATAATATCTTATCTTTTAAGATTTTTTTTTAAAAATCCTTTTAGATATTTTGACCTTATTTAAATTTAATATAAGATATTTATAATCATGTAATTTTAAATAGATATAAGATATTTTGCTAAATTTTTAAATTTTGTTATTTTATTTATTTAAATTACATTTAAAATTTGAAAAAGATATTTATTTATCTTTTCTAATTTTTTATTTAATTTTTATTTATAAAATAACATTTAAAATTTAAAAGTAGTTAGCAAATTTTTTGAAATGATATTTAGGTTGGTTGAAACCTAATTTTTCAAAATTGTATGTTTAATTTTAAATTTATTTTTTTTAATTTTCGAATTTTTCAAATTTTTTTTTATTTAATTAATTATTTCGAAATTAAAGATTTAATTTAAAATTAAATAAATCCTACATCCAACTATCCAGCTAACCTTGTTGCAGGAGTATGTGGTTTTAGCTTGTTTGTAAGTTTTCAAAAGCTATTATTACTTGATTGCAAATAGCCATGGTTACTTTTTGCCAGATCTAATGATCTGATGGCTCCCTTGGTCAAGTTAATAATTTGTAACAGGTATATTTACAATCTTCTTTCATCTGTGTATGACCTAGCAACATGATAGGACCCATCCAAAGTGTGCCTGTGTGAGCCTATGTGTTTAATTTTATATTATAGATGCATATAGGTTAATGTTGCTAAAATAAATTATCATAGTTATTGATAGAATTTATTTAGGCCCATTTAGTTTTTGGGCCTATTCAATTAATAACAGTTGTTCTTATTAAGGTTAAATTCCTCTCTTTTGGGCCTTGTGTGAGAGTTGGGAGCCATAGAAGTGGGTACGACATACTGAACCCAAAGACTCCCTCACACAAACCACCCCAATTGTGAAGGCCCATTTGCCTGATTTGAATGACTGTACTAGGTTAATTACACTAGTTTAACCTAATAAAATTGATTAGCAACATAATTAATTTCATTTATTTTAAAATTAATTTAAGAAAAATATAGTTTAAAGAATTTTTTATTCTAAGCTAAACTATATGTATTTTCTTGTATTTAATTAAATATAGAATTATAACCATCTAGATTCTTTCTGGAACTTAATTTAAATTTTTCATTAAATATTCCTATTTAAGTTGATATTTAGTTATCTTCAACTAACCAACTTAAATCTGAATATCTTTTGAATTTCAAATTTCAAAATTAAGTTGAGGAATTTTAGGCATTGGTTAATAAGATTCTTTAGATATTTTTTAAGTTAATATCTTTTCGAATATTAACTTAAAATGGAATATTTTCAAATTAAGTGGTTACAACTTAATTTTTGATATTTAATTAAATTTAAATTTGAAAAATATTTAAGTTCTAGATTTTTTCTAATACAACTTAAATTAGATATTTTTTCAAATTTTGTGGAAAAGATACTTAGTCAAATAAGATATTTTCTAGATAGTTATTTCTAGACTACTTATTATTTCTAATATTAAATAGGAAAATATTATAAATTGTAATATTAATTATTTAATTAATTTTGGTACAATTTATTTTAAGTATATTTTTCCTAGTATTAAACTAGAAATTAATAATTAAGCCTTCAAGACTGAGCCTAATCATAACATGATTAAGAACATTTGATCTAGGATCAACTTGGTAATATTGACTTGAATAGATTTTCGGTAAGTTTAATTAAATCTAAGTCAAAGTTCAATATCGGTCCCTTCCGATGCATACTCCATGCATCCAACCTGAGCTTTACTTTAACCAATGTTCTGGAAAGAACATAGCATTTCTCCAAATGCAAGTAAACTCTTGTTGTAGATTATCATATCAGTAAAACCCTGTGTCTGATAAATCTAGGAAACTTTATTCACATAGTCATGTTTACTTTCCAATGTGATGACAACACAATAAACAGGATCAAGTATGTGAGAAGGGTTTAAGATGAATTTATAAATCAAATAGACAAGCAATTGATAAAGTGAACCAAAACATACACAAATGAATGAAAAATACTTTTGTTTCTTTATTGATGTTGAATAAAATAGATTACATTGAAATGGAGTTTTATTTAGGGCATAAAACCTAACATTTTCTTCCCTTGGAATTTCTCTGAGAGCGTAGCTTTTAAATTGTGCGAGCAAGTCATGTAATTTGCTTAGATATGCTATCATCTTTTCTCCCCAAGCCTCGTATTCTCTGGATACGTGATTTACCACCAGTTGTGAATCATTGCAAATTTCATTATGCTCGGCTCTCATCTCCTGGGCCAACTTTAGGCCAACGATTAGAGCTTCATACTCGGCTTCGTTATTAGATGCTTTGAATCAAAACTTGACTGCAGCGTGTAGGTGTTTCCCCCAGGTGTGACAAGGGCAATTCCTGCACCAGATAGCTGATCTGTAGCCGACCCGTCTACGTGTAGTTTCCAGGTCACCTTATCTTCACTGTTACTTGGTTGAGGTGTTTGTATCAGCTCGGAGTTGCTTTCCAGTACGCTTTTTTCTTTGCTTGTGCATTTTACTACAAAATCTGTTAAGGCATGGCCTTTGATTGTTGTTTGGGGTTGGAAAGTAATCTCGTATTGGCCCAACTCCACCGCCAACTTGAGTAGCCATCAAGAGGCGTCCAACTTTTGCAATATTTGGTGTAATGGTTGGTCAGTGTACATCCAAACAGGATGAGCTTGAAAAAGAAGGCCTTAACTTTCTTGTTGCTAGAATAAGGCAGTAAGCGAGTTTCTCTATCAATGGGTATCAGCCTTCGACCTCAATGAGTCTTTTATTGATGTAATAGAACGGGTGTTGTATGTTGTTCTCTTCTCTCATTAGCACGGCACTAACAGCATGCTCCGTGACAGCTAAGTATATTCCAAGTTCTACTCCGTCTAGAGGTTTTGCGAGTTGTGCTTTTAGCTCTTGGAAAGATTTTTTACATTCCTCTGCCACTCGAATTTCTTGTTTCCTTGCAGGATATTAAAGAATGGGACACACTTGCCTGTTGATTTTGAAACAAATCTGCTGAGTGCAGTGATTCAACCAGTCAAACTTTGCACTTCCTTGGTTTTAGTTGGTGACTTCATATCCAGGAGGGCTTGAATCTTTTCTGGATTGGCTTCAATTCCTCGGGCATTGACAATGAAGCCCAAAAACTTTCCCGAGCTGACTCCAAAGGAGAACTTTAAGGGATTTAGTTTCATGTTGTACTTTCTAAGGACCTTAAAGCATTTGTCCAGGTCATCTATGTGCCCCCCAGCCTTTCTAGATTTGACAAGCATGTCATCCACATACACTTCCATATTTCGGTTGATCTGGTCTTTGAACATTTTGTTTACCAATATTTGGTATGTTGCTCCAGCATTTTTTAGACCAAACGACATTAGTTTGTAGCAATGTAGACCCATATCTGTTCGGAAACTTGTATGCTCTTGGTCTGGTGGATGCATTTTGATCTGATTGTACCCTGAATAAGCATCCATGAAGGTTAATATTTCATGCCCTACTGTTGCACCCACGAGCTGATCAATTCTTGGAAGTAGAAAACAATCTTTGGGGCATGCTTTGTTGAGGTCTGTGAAATCAGTACACATTCGCCATTTCTTGTTCGGCTTGGGCACCAGTACAGGATTTGTGACCCAAGTTGGGTAGAAAGCTTCAATTATGAAATTTTTGTTGCGTAGCTTTTCTACTTCTTCTTTTAGGGCTAGTGCTCGCTCTTTTTCCAATAGCCTTCTCTTTTGTTTAACTGGCTGAAAGTTACGATCAATATTCAGGATGTGCAAAATGATAGAAGGATCAATTCCGGCCATATCCGCATGTGACAAGGAAAAGACGTCTAGGTTTGCTCTCAGAAATTTTATCAGTTCTGATTTTACTTCGAGCAACAAACCTTTTTCGATCTTTAGCTTTTTGGCCGGGATATCTAGGTCGATCTCGATCTCTTCCAATTCTTCCACAGTTCCAACATTGCTGCTTGGGTCCCCAAGTCAAGGATTTACATCTTCATCCCTGCCCTGAAAACTCCCTACTTAGAAATGTTTTTTCCCTTGTCTGTGCTCTGGCTGGAGGATACTTCCTTCTTAGCCTTGGCTATTGCAAGGTTATAACATTCCTGAGCAGTCTGCTGGTTTCCTCTCATACACCCTACCCCATTCTTTGTTGGAAACTTTAGGCATGAGTGGAATATCGATGTGATAGCCTTTAAGTCATACAAAGTTGGACGACCTAGCATTACGTTAAAGGCTGAAGGAACATCTTATACCAGAAATTGTGCCATAATAGGCATGCTAGTCGGAGCTTATCGAACAAAGATGGGTAGACGAATTTTTCCTTGAGGTACGACTTCTTGGCCAGAGAAACCATAGACAGGCAGGAGACATGGGGCTAGATCCTTGAGCTGGAGTCCCATCTTTTCATAAGCATTTTGGAACAAGATATTGAAAGAGGCACCATTGTCAATTATGGTTCTGGCCACCATCTTATTAGCTATCTGGACCTCCACAACCAACGTGTCGCTGTGTGGAAACCTGATTTTGATAGCATCTTCGTTGTTGAAGGTTATTGTAGGCCCTCCTGCCCGTGGGATTTTGGGCTTCCTTTCTTCTACGGCCAGGATAACTTCTTCTTGCTCGTGCTGTACTGTTCGGGCATACCTCTCTCGAGCTTTGCCCGAATCTCAAGCTATGTGCGGACCTCCAATGATGACTTGCAAATGTCCGTCTACCGGTGGAGGTAGCAAGTCTTTGTTATTGTCGTTCCTCTGACTCTGATCGGTCTTGAAATTGCATTTTATTTATGCAAGATGATTTTGAACTTGTCTTGAAAAATAGATTCAGTTGTAAATTAATTATTTATTTTAATTAATTCTTGGACCAACTTAAATCAATGATTTTTTCATTTATTGATTAATTTAAAATAAATGAATTAAAGTATATTATTAGAAATTGAATTAATTAGTCAAAGGAAAATCTAGATAGGTGATATTTTTGCTTGAAGTATTTTTTCTAAGTATTTATTATTTAGTATTTCGAAAATAAAGTTTTACTTTCTTTTCAAAATACAATAAATATATATTCTCATGAAAATTTATTTTAAGTTACAATTTAATTTAAATTAATACAACTTAAATTAATTTTCATAATATTTATATTCAAAATTACTACTAAGATGGAAATAATTCATTTTATTTCAATCACCATCTAAGTATAATTTTATAAATATTAAATTAAATTCTAATTTAGAATTTTTTTATTCTAAATTCAAATTTAATGAATATATTTTATTAGAATAATAAAGAAAATACATTTTAAAGAATGAGCTTTATTATTATTAAGATATTCGATGTCCATTGTTGGTTTTACATCGCGTTTGTTTTAGTGAGTAATCCTCCCTAATGGAGGAACGTTCATTAGCAATTTCGCACTGTTTAATCTCGAAAGATAAGTAGTTTGTAAGTGTTTTATATGGTATGGATCACCCTAATTGTGGCGACCATATTTGACTTGCAAATTATGAAACAATGGTAGAAGCTCATAAGATAGAATAGCCTTGACTCTCGCCTAAACGGGACAACGCTGGATTCCAATCTTGATCGAATAAAAGGTTGCTAGAATGTTTAACATTTTAGATTAGCTGACAACTCTATTCAATAGATGGTAGCTTTGACTCTCAACTAAACGGGACACTGATATCAGTTTGTTGAAAAACCTTGGAAATTATTTAGGATTGCATTTTTTTTGTATTTTCTCTTATCATTCCTACTTGCTATGTGCTTATAATTTCTGAATTGATTTTGTGTTAAACCATTATTGATTTCTATTTATTATTTTGTAGTATCGTGTATAACCATGATGAATTCCATGTTATCACTGTTGACTAAAAATAAGCTAAATGGATCTAACTTTCCAAAGTGCAATGAGAACATTAATATTGCTCTTATAGGAGAAAGTGCCTTGTTTGTGTTAACTGAGCCGACTCCTGAAGTGCCGGGGGATAATGCATCCAAAGCTGTGAAAGAAAAGTATGAGCGTTGGCAGAAAGCAAATGACAAAGCTCTATACTTTATGCTTTCCAGCATGGTTGACACCCTCAAAACTCGGTTTTCTAAAACCGAAAAGGCTGCTGAAGTAATGACGAAGTTAACTGAGCTATTCGGTAGGGCATCTCTTCAGTCTCACTTTGACGTGACTAAGAAGTACATCAATGCAGGGATGGACCCCATCAAAACGTGCGTGATAATGTTCTCCTCATGGCAAGTTATTTCCAAGAAGCCCAGGATCATGGTGCTGAAATGGATCATACTACTCAAGTAAGCCTTATCTTGAATAGTCTGACTCCACCATTTCTGCCCTATACATCAAATTATGTCATGAATAAGAAGGACATAGACTTTCATGAGTTAGTTAATGACCTTCAGACTTATGAAAATTTGATTGGAGGACCCAAGAAGAAAGGGAGTAAGCCTCAAAATTCTGGGAATGGTAATGGGACGGTCAAACCTGAAGCAAACGTTGCCTCTGCTTCTAAGCCTAAATCGAAAAAGAAGTGGAAAAACACCAAGAAGCGTGCAAAATCCATGAAAAACAAAAAGGTTGCTACTTTTGGTGATGCTACACTTAAAGGAAAGTGTTTCTATTGCAATGAGAAAGGTCATTGGAAACCTCAGTGTCCTAAACTTCTTGCAAAGAAACAAGGTATTTCTTTCTATAAACGTTAAGAGTTTTAGTGAATTATTACCATTGGATTTATGATTCTGGACTAACTTTGTTTATTTGTTTCTTCTTCTTATAGGCCAAGCTACTTGAACTTAGATGTTATGTTCATGAGTTGGATCGGAAAGCTGGACCAAGGGTGAAGTCGTCCAAGATGAAGATGAATCTCTTTTATCTATTTTTTGAATTAATTGTTTTAGTTTAAAGACAATTTGGATTTCAAATTTTAGTTAGGGATTTTATCCCTGTTTTTCTCATATTGTTGCAATATTTTTTTTTATTATTAATAAAGTTTATTTTAATTTTCTATTCAAACCAATTGCTATTTATGAGATTGAGCTTCATTTACTTTATCTTAAACAACAATTACCACATTATATTTATATGTTTGTATGTGTAAGTATTTTTATTATTGATGCAAATTCTATAATATTTATAACTCTTCATAGAGTTATATTAAATAAACACTAGAAATTAATTCTATGTTTATTAATAATTGTTAATTCTAATACAATTATTAAGAATTTGTTTAATAAAAAGATCTCTTGATCTGATAGGGGTGGAGAAAAGTTAAGAAAACTATGCAGTTCAACGATCTCTTATATCTAATGAACTCTAGATCTTTTTCAACTCCACATAAACTCTATCACACTTAGAGAATCATGATCTTTACAACCTTTAGGGGTGGATCATAATCTCTATATACTTAGGGGTGGAGTTTATCCACAATACCCTATATGTATATACTTAGGGGTGGAGTTTACTCCACAATACCCTATGTAACACATATTTTCTTTAAAAATGGAAGTAATATAATGACTTAGCTATTATCAATATAAATTCTTGATCTTGATTGTATGTTCCAATTCGTTTTACTGTTGTAGTAAAATTTGATACCTATAAAAGTTCTTTGATAATGTTTCACACTACCTCAATTCAGTGGGAGAATTTTAAAACTCTTTTTCCATCTTCATTAGGTTGACACTTGTGATAGGAACTTAAGAACATTACTGAAAAGCAAATCTAACCATTCATGTGGATAGATATAACTTATCAGAATTATGAGAATAAGATAATAGAATTCTAGTTCAGTCTATTCGAATGACTTGAACCTAGATTTCTTAATTCTCATAAAATTTTATGGTATCTTAATTTTGATTACTTAATCTCTGGCATGTATTTTTCACTTCAAATACTAGTCTGCTAAGTTGATGACTTAGTCTTAACTTAAAGTTTCAGACTAATACAAAAGTCACAACTAGATAATTCTCCAAACAATATAGAGGTTAAATGCATTATTTAACCAGACATCTGCTATTGAGTGGGAGCTATCTGAGATGTAATCAAATAAGGAACATTAGAAGATATTCAAGAAAGATTTATGAAAGTGATCTATATGTTAGATATTAAGGAATTATATATCAGTTATCCTTGTATCTACCCCAACTCATTTGAAATTATGAGATGGTGGCTACTTTGGGGGTGGAGGAGTTATTCTACTATAATTCAAGCTCTACCAGAGAAGAATTATAACTTTGTAAATTCGAAATTACTAGAAAGTTATATTACTGAAGAAAAGTCTACACTATATTATCTCAATTCCATATTTTAAAATATGAGAGATATGTCTTCTATTTATTCAGATGTACTTTAAAATAGTAAGGATTTCAGTATCCCTTGATGAGTAAAGCATATAGTAAAGGTTGTTTCATAAATGTATTTATGAACTAGTTTTCAGATGTTTGGGTGGATTCAAATATACTACACTTGATCTAAAGATCAAGACATCAGATTGACTTATTTGCACACTTTGTTTTATGTTAGTGCAAGTGGGAGTTTGTTGGGTTTTGTGCCCTAAATAAAACCCTTTACAATCTGATTAGTTATCAATATAAGAAATTTAAAGTGATTTATGTTTGCATGAATTTTACATGCTAATGGTTTAATATGTTTATTACATTTACACACAAAATCAGTTAAATTCGGATCATATGTTTATTCACAATTACAGTATCGTCAACACAGTGGAACGTGATTGTGATCATATGAATCAAAAGACTTAGTCCCTATTTCATCAGTGTTTTGGATTTACACTAATGTGATAATCAGCGATGATGTGTACTTACACTTGGAGTAAGTGTTATGTTCTTTCCAGGACATTAGTAAAGTATACTAGTTTCGAATGTATGGAGTATACATTGGACTGGACCGATATTGCCACTTAATTAAGGTATTATAAACTTACCGTTATATCTTTCCAAGTCAATATCAGTAGTTGATCTTAAGATGAAAAGAATCTAAATCCTAATATGCTTAGGCTCAACTCAGGAGTACTATTCATGTTCTTTGATTTATTAGTTAAGCCTACTTTTGGGTCAGGGTGATACGTATATTTTGGGAACATGATAGTATGATTGAGTGGGAGTGCTGAACATAAATATGGAATCTATAGCTTCTACTGCTGTATAGAAGTCAAGTGATGATTCCCTTTGAGCTTACCAAATAGAAGTAAATGGATGAGCTCTTGTTTAAGTGACTAATTCCTAGATCACTAAACATCATTTACAGGTAGCTAAGTGTTTTAAGGGGTAGAATACATTGAGGGGTGAGAACGGTAAAATTATCCCATCTCGATGTAAATCATCTATATAGAGGATCTTTGATCACAATAAGATTATAACAATGGTTAAATGAGATAGCATATCTATATCGTGGAACATATAATATGCTCTATATAAGTCTGAGAGTGCAATTCTAAGTTCTAAGAGTGGATTCAACGAAGAATTAATAAGTAGGAATTTACTTAGTAAATTCGGTTCACTTATTGGAAGCTCAGCATATAGATCCATGGTCCCCATTCTAGTTGAGACCATACTGCTTGTAAGACTCAATAATTGATTTGTGATTAATCAATTATAATTCTAAAGTTAGACTATGTGTAATTTATGAATTTTCACAGCAAGGGCGAAATTGTAAAGAAAAGAGATTCTAAGTCTGTTTATTTATTAATAGACTTTATATGTCTAATTAATAATTAAATTAAATGACAATATTATTTAATAATCTATTTTAGCTATTAAATAATTAGTTTTGGCATTTAAATGGTTAGAATTGGAAAATTGGCGTTTTTGAGAAAATAGAAATAAAATTTGTGAAAACTGCAAAACCAAGTGGGGCCCATTACACACACCATGGCCGGCCACTTATAGTTGTTTTTCAAATTGATATTTTCATTATTTTAATGCCAAATAATTCCTAACCTAAACCTAGTAGTTGCCTATAAATAGAAAGTGATGGCTCAGTCAAATCACATGCTTTCACATAATTTTCTGTCAGAAAATTTCTCTTCAAAAAAACTGACCCTTCCCTTTCTCTTCTTTGGCTGAAATCATTCTCTCTCTTTTCCTCTTCTAAAATTTTGAACCTTAGTGATAGAGTAAGTACCCACACACAACAAGTGGTAACTCAATCATAGATTGGAAGACTGTGAAGGATCACACACAAAGAGAAGGACATTCAGGCTCAGATCTTGATAATACTCTGCGGCAGAAAGGATACAAGGGTTAGAGATCTGAGTGGAAGGAGACATTAATTCCGCTGCATCAATGTAAGGATTTCTTATCTATATGTGTTTATTTTATCGCTTTAGAAAATTCATATTTAGGGTGTTAAACAACATACTTGTGAGTAGATCTAAGATTCTGGTCAAATAAATTCCAACACTAAACCTAAGTCATCAAAAGATACAACCACATTTTTTAATCTATGGCATTTGTATCTTGTTCATAGTGGTTTTGACAAGATCATTCTCTGCAAAGAGTTAATATGCCTATATCCACTGAAAGTTAGTTCATCTCATTCGTAGATGGATGTACATTCAGGGGTGGATATGAGTTTTCGTTGTATTCTTAAAATGATCACTTTAAATTTTACCTTATGCAAAGAAATTTGAAATGTTTGAAAAATTTCATGAATTTCTAGCAATGGTGAAAAACCATTAAGGTAAGTGGTTAAAGATCTTGCGAACTGATAGGGGTGGAGAAATAGTTAGTAGATATGCAGTTCAAATATCATTAAATTGATTTTTTGAATTATATCTAAACTTACATATTGATGATTAGTTACTAGTCGTTGCCTAAATCCTTCTATGGTAATACAATTTCAGAATGATGCAATGGTTGTATATTCAATGTAAATCATTACTAGATTCGTGGATGACCTAATCAAAATCTTAAGAAAAGCTAGAACTGGTAACCATGGTTTGCATGTTTGTTAGCTATTCTAAGTAATTAGGGGTGGAATATCCCATAGTGATTAGGGTAGCAAATAAAGGAGATAATTTTTTCTTGATTCCAAAAGTGTTCTATCATCTTATTCTACATATGATGATCTCATTACCTCTGTTGTCTTTACACAATCGAAGAGGTCAATACCATTTAGTTTTCTTAGACATAGTTCACGGTACTTTGTCGTAGTGGGAGAGTTTCTAGGAACTCACCTTCTTATGACTTGGAAGACACTAGTGATTAAAATCCATTGTGAGTTTAAACAAGTAATGAATTGTCAAGATAAGAAACTAAGAAGAAAAGCCAAGAGAACTATGGTTTAATCTATTCACATGGAGTAACCTAAAATTTTCTATTAGAAGGACATAAAAGGAAATTTTCGTTAATAAGTCTATTCAATGGACTTAACAAAACTTCTTGTTCCTAGTATTATAGGTTTTAGTTTATCTAAACCTATGGCTTGTGGTATACCTGGTAATTACTTACTCTTATTCAAGCAACTTACTTTAGTAAGATGCTGAAGCATTTTCTTTCCAATGGATATCTATAGAAGCTTCACAACTTTTAGACAAAGATTTTATTTATCTAAGGAAAAGTCTCAACTATCCCAGAAAGATAAAGCCATGAAAGAATTTCTTAAATCAACAGTGAGAGGTCTCAGATATGCTTTAGTATGCCTTAGACCAAACACCTGCTGGTGAGTGGGAGTAATGAGTAGGTATCAGATTAATCCAGGAGAGCAACATTGGAAGACAATCAAGTAAATCTTAAGATTAAGGAGAGGAACTATATGTTAGTCGATAAGGGTGTGTTTAAAACTCTTAGACTACACCACATCAGATTTCGAGACTTGCCTTTGTGCTAGAAAGTCTGCTGATAAGATGGTGATTACTCTAGGGGTGGAGTAGTGATTTTGGAGAAGTGTAAGAACCTATCTGAAGTCTCTAGGTCTACCAGAGAAAGACTGAATGTTAACGTTGCAGGAAAGGTACTTATTCAGTCTAAGGAAAGTTCTATACATTTGCGGCACCGTTCCAACTTGTCTTAACTGCAAGTGTTATTTTCTTGATTAACCAAAAGTAGTTGCAAAATTGTAGAATCCTGTATCCAAAGAGAGTACACATATAGAGAGGAATTTCACATTATCAAGGATTTTGTGATTAAGGAAGAGTAATGGTGGAGAAGAGGTTGTGTTTAATTCAACCTGTCAGATCCTATCACGAGGAGTTTACTACTACTACACTCGATTTATATATCAAGGTGTTGAGATTATTTGAGATGCACATTTTTGTTATATTAGTGCAAGTGGGAGTTTGTTGGGATTTGTGCCCTAAATAAAACCCATTTCAATATAATCAGATTTACTTATTAATAAAGATTAGAAATAACATTTTATGTTGCATGGTTCACATGATTTATTTCATGATTATATATATGTATAATGTATGAATTCAATTTAAGTCCAAAACATATGAATTTGTTAATGATTATAGTGTGGTCAGCACAGTGGAATATAATCTTAATTATATGTTCAAAAGTTTATTCCCTGATTTGTCAGTTCACTGGATTTAGACTGACATGATAATCAGCGATAGGTATTCTTACACCTTGGAAAAGCGTTATGTCCTTTCCAGGGCATTGGCAAAGTTTACCAGTATCGGATGTATGGAGTATACATTGAAAGGGACCTATATTGAACTTTGATTAGATATATTAAAATTTACCGTAATATCTATTCAATTCAATATCACCTGTTGATCCTAGATCAAATGATCTTATTCCTTATATGGTTAGGTTCGATCTCAATAGTACTATACATGTTCTTTGATTTGTTAGTTAAGCCTACTTTTGGGTCAGGGTGATACGTACATTTTGAAAACAGGATAGTATAATTGAGTGGGAGCGCTAACATAAATATGGAGTCTATAACTTCTATAGGAATTTAGAAGTGAAACGATGATATCCTTCGAGCTTGGCTAAACAAAGATAAATGGTGGATATCTCATTTCACTTCGCTGAAATATCATTTATACAGAGCTAAGTGTTTTAAGGATAAAATACATTGAAGGTGTAATGGTAATTTAGTGCCTATTCAATGTAGATCATCTATTAGAGGGTCATTGATCAAATTAGGATTATAACAATGGATAACTAATGACGTATCTATATCGTGGAACATATAGAGCGTTCTATATGACTGAGAGTGCAATTCCAAGTTCTAAGTGTGGATTCAATAGGGAATTAATAAGTTAGGGAATTTACTTGGTAAATTCAGTTCGACTTATTGGAAGCTCGGTTATATAGACCCATGGTCCCCATACTAGTTGCGACCATACTACTTGTAAGACTCAGTTAATTGATTTTAATTAATCAATTATAATCCTAAAAGTTAGACTATGTCTACTTTATGAATTTTCACTAAGCAAGGGCGAAATTGTAAAGAAAAGAGATTCTAGGTTTATTTATTAATTAAGATACTTTATATCTCTAAATTAATAAATATATTAAATGGAAATATTATTTAATAATTATTTTTTAAGTTATTAAATAATTAGAATTGGCATTTAAACTGTTAAATTGGAAAATTGGCATTTTTGAGAAAATGGGAATGAAAAATAACAAAATGGGAAAGTTGCAAAGTGAGGCCCAATGTCCTTAAATGGACGCCCACTATGCAAAGCCTTTTACCATTTTATTTTTCCATTATTTTAAGGCCATACAATTCCAACCTAAACCTAGAGGGCATTCTATAAATAGAAAGTGTTGGCTTTAGGAAACTCATGACTTTGCACATTGTTTCCTTCAGAAAAAGCCTAGCTGCCCCCCTCTCTCTTTTCCTCTCTAAAGTTTTCGAAATTCCTTGAGTGATAGAGTAGTGCCCACACACATCAAGTGGTACCTCAATATTCCGCTGCACCCAATGTAAGGTTTTCTTAAACTCTTATGTGTTTATTTCATTGTTTTAGAATTCATATTAGGATGTTAATCAAACATACTTGGTAGCAAATCTAGATCCTAGTAAAATATTTCCAACAGAGTCACCAAAGGGATGATAGGGGAAGGGATAATTTCTGATGAAGAGTTTGATGGGATGTCATCGGGTAACCATAGGAGATATGGTAAGGATAGAGAAGCTGGGAACCAAGTAGATAATTATATGGGAAATAAAAAGATGAAAAAGATGGAAGAGTGATTAGTTGTGCATCAACAAGAGGCGGAATGGAGAATGAGATATTGACTCTTGGGAGGCTATGAAGAGGGTGATGAGGCGGCGTTTTGTACCATCTCACTATTATTGAGACTTGTACCTCAAGTTGCAAGGTCTTCGTCAAGGTTACAAGAATGTTCATGAGTATTTCAAGGAGATGGAGATGGCTATGATTGGAGCCAATGTGGAAGAATATCAGGAGGCAATAATGGCAAGGTTTTTGAATGGATTGAATTAAGAGATTGCTAATGCAGTTGAACTACACCATTTTGTGGAATTGGAAGATTTGGTGCATATGACAATCAAAGTTGAAAGGAAACTCAATAAGGGTAGTTCGAGCTCAAAGCCAAGGCCAAGTTGACACAATCCAAATACAACACCTTGGATGTCAAACTTCCCGAAGAATGAAGACTAACCTAGTTCATCCTCTACACCCAAACCAGCCACCACAATTACAACCCCCCAAGGAACAACATCCCCTATTTCATCTCGTTCTAGTGAGATAAAGTGTTTTAAATGTCAGGGGCGATGACACATAGCTAGCCAATGTCCAAACAAGAGTGTTATGGTGATTCAAGAAAATGGCGAGGTAGATTCTGAAGATGAAGAAGAGCTTGTTGACATGCCACCATTAGAAGATGCTTCTATAGAAGATGAAGAGTATGGGCTAGAGCACGGTGACATGCTTGCACTAGTCACCAGACGAGCATTAAACTCGCAAGCAAAATAAGAGGAAGCATTTCA
Organism: Cannabis sativa; assembly: GCF_029168945.1. Classification (NCBI taxonomy): domain Eukaryota; kingdom Viridiplantae; phylum Streptophyta; class Magnoliopsida; order Rosales; family Cannabaceae; genus Cannabis; species Cannabis sativa. The sequence goes on along the minus strand of NC_083606.1, from coordinate 37,286,900 downwards.
GCTGCTTAAACACAAGCTTAGTCAAGCTCCGGTACTAGCTTTGCCTAATTTTTCTAACACATTTGAAATTGAATGTGATGCATCTAGTATACGTATTGACACAGTTCTTATGCAGGTTGGGAAAGCCCTTGCATACTTTAGCGAAAACCTAGGTGGAGTTGGCCTTAATTGCAACACTATTTGAAGGGGAAACACAAGCTCAATAGGAGACATGCACGATGGGTTGAGTACATAGAGACATTTCCTTATGTCATTCGCTATAAAAAAAAAGGTAAGGAGAATGTGGTTGTTGATGCCCTTTCTCGCAGGTATTCCTTAATCTCTACTCTTGATGCTAAGTTACTTGGTTTTGAACACATTAAGAAACTTTATCCTCTTGACCATGATTTTGGGGAGATTTATGGTGCTTGTGAAAAATCTGGTGAGGGTAAGTTTTATAGCCATGAGGATTTCTTGTTTAGGGAGCGTAGGTTGTTGGGTTTTGTGCCCTAAATAAAACTCATTTCAATATAATCAGATTTGCTTATTAATAAAGATCAAAAATAACATTTTATGTTGCATGGTTCACATGATTTATTTCATGATTATATATATAATGTATGAATTCTATTTAAGTCCAGAACATATGAATTTGTTAATGATATAGTGTTGTCAGCACAGTGGAATATAATCTTAATTATATGTTCGAAAGTTTATTCCCTGATTTGTCAGAACACTGGATTTAGACTGACATGGTATAATCTGCGATAGGTATTCGTACACCTTGGAAAAGTGTTATGTCCTTTCCAGAACATTGGCAAAGTTTACCACTATCGGATGTATGGAGTATACATCGGAAGGGACCGATATTGAACTTTGATTAGATATATTAGAATTTACCGTAATATCTATTCAATTCAATATCACGCGTTGATCCTAGATCAAAATATCTTAATCCTGATATGATTAGGTTCAATCTCAAGAGTGTTATTCGTGTTCTTTGATTTGTTAGTTAAGCCTACCTTTGGGTCAGGGTGATACGTACATTTTGGGAACACAGTAGTGCAATTGAGTGGGAGCGCTAACATAAATATGGAATCTATAGCTTCTATCTGGTGAATAGAAAGTAAAGGATGATTTCCTTCGAGCTTAACCAAACGAAAATAAATGTTGGAGTACTCATTTCACTTAGCTGAAATATCATTTGTACAGGGTTAAGTGTTTTAAGGATAAAATACATTGTAGGGTGTTACGGTAATTTAATCCATTTATAGTGTAAATTATCTCTATAGAGGATCATCGATAAAATTAGGGTTATAACAATGGATAACTAATGACGTATCTATGTCGTGGAACATATAGAGCGTTCTATATCAGTGAGAGTGCAATTCAAAGTTCTCAGTGTGGATTCAATAAGGAATTAATAAGTTAGGGAATTTACTTGGTAAATTCGGTTCGACTTATTGGAAGCTCGGTTATATAGACCCATGGTCCCCATACTAGTTGAGACCATACTGCTTGTAAGACTCAGTTAATTGATTTTAATTAATCAATTAAAATTGTAAAGTTAGATTATGTCTACTTTATGAATTTTCACTAAGCAAGGGCAAAATTGTAAAGAAAAGAGATTCTAGGTTTATTTATTAATTAAGATACTTTATATGTCTAAATTAATAAATATATTAAATGGCAATATTATTTAATAATTATTTTTAAGTTATTAAATAATTAAAATTGACATTGGAATGGTTAAATTGGAAAATTGGCTTTTTTGAGAAAATGGGAATGAAAAATAACAAAATGGGAAAGTTGCAAAGTGAGGCCCAATTTCCTTATATGGGCCGCCCACTATGCAAGAGGTTTACCATTTTATTTTTCTATTATTTTAATGCCACACAATTCTAACCTATACCTAGAGGGCATTCTATAAATAGAAAGTGTTGGCTTCAGGAACCTCATAATTTTGAACATTGTTTCCTTTAGAGAAAAGCCAAGCCGCCCCTTCTCTCTCTTTACTTCTCTTCTAATTTCGAAATACCTTGAGTGATAGAGTAGTGCCCACACACATCAAGTGGTACCTCAATCATAGTATGTAAGACTATGGAAAATCAGCATCAAAGAAGGAGAGAAAGAGATCCAGATTCAGATCTTGATTGTGCTCTGCTACAGAAAGGAATCAAGGGCTAGAGATCTGAAAGGAAGGAGTCATTATATTCCACTACACCCAATGTAAGGTTTTCTTAAACTCTTATGTGTTTATTTCATTATTTTAGAATTCATATTAGGATGTTTTTTTTTTTTGAGTTAAAGTGTAAAGCTTTATAAACACTTTCAGCCATTACAATAGACTTGAAATCAGCAAAAACATTATACTGATTAAAAATACAATCTGACGAAAAACAAGACTCTCTAGCGAGACGATGAGCAGCCCCATTTGCAGATCGCTTAACAAATTTTAAAGACACATTATTTAAAGACGATATTAAAGTCCTACAGTCTCCAACAAGTAATCCAAATTGAGAAGGCATTAAGAATGAGCTATTAATAGCTTGAACCACAACCAGAGCATCAGTTTCAATCACTACATTGGACCATTGTTTCCTCTCTATCCAACTTAAGGCCTCCTTTATTCCAATCGTCTCAGCTATAACAGGCTTAACCACCCCAAGCCGTGATGCAGAAATAGCTTCAAGATGGAGACCATTTGTGTCACGGGCCACACACCCAAAGCTAAACTTGTTTCAATTTTGAAAAATAGCCCCATCAACATTCATCTTGACCATATGAGATACTAGTTTCCTCCACTGCTCGTCCACATTAGTAATATTGTTAATTAATAGTGCACCCATTTTCATAGATTGAGCATAAATATATTGGTCAAGCAACACTCTAGCCGATCGGACTACATCCATAGCAGAACAAATTTTTTTATTCCATAGCAGTTCATTTCGAGCAGACCAAAGTCTCCAACTAATGACTGCTGCCTCCTTCACCACAGCAGTAGACGTTGTCTTAGAGAGATCAAAGAACCAGGTATTGAAATCAACATTATCAACACCAGCAGGAACACTTGAAACACACCAGCAGGACCTTGCAAACCGGCACTCAATCAGCACATGACGAATAGTTTCCAATGCCGAGTTACAAAAAGGACAGTATAAATATACATTTACATTTTTAGTGCCAAGTTGAATTTTGGTAGGGAGGCATCCCACTAGAACACGCCACAGAAAATGTTGGGCTTCCGGGGGTATGTCCAGCTGCCACAAAAACTTAAACAAAACTTGGTCATTAACAGCAACAGCAGCACGAGTAGCCTGCTGCAACAACCAGTAGGCACTTTTCACAGTATAAAATCCACTATTGTCTTCACTCCAATGCCACTTATCAGTAATGGGATGCTCACTCAACTGGATGGATAATATGAGGTTCTTATCCCTATCGGCAAACAGATCATTAAGAACATCAATATCCCAACTTTTAGATTGTCCAGAGAACAAGCTAGAGACATTGTGATTTAATAATCCAGGATGATCAGACAAGACATAGGGATTAAGTGGATCGGGAAGCCAAGGATCTAAGAGAATGCTTACAGTAGAACCATTGCCTATTGACTTCCTTGCACCAGCTTGAACCAAACCTTGCGCTTCCAAAATGCTTTTCCAAATAAAGCTTGGGTTTTGTCCCAAGGTAGCAGTAAGAAAACTACCCGAGGGGTAATACCGAGCTTTATATATCTGTCTTACTAAAGAGTCTTCATTAGTCAAAAGCTGCCACCCTTGTTTACCAAGGAAAGCAAGATTGTAATCCCGAAGATCGCGAAAGCCCATACCGCCATCGTTCTCATGTCTACTCAAACTTTTCCAACTCATCCAACTCACTCCCTTAGACCCCGATTGTGATTGGGACTTCCACCAAAACTTAGCCATCAACCCTTCAAGGTTAGAGCAAATCTCCTTCGTTAACAAGAACACACTCATGGCATAACAAGGCAATTCCTGAGCAACAGACTTCAGTAAAACCTCCTTGCTAGCTTTCGATAAAAACCGACTCTCCCAAGTGAAGATTTTCTTCTTCATCTTCTCTTGTAAAAAACCAAGAATAGCTTTCTTGTTTTGGCCCAGAATACATGGTAATCCAAGATAGAAGCTATCATCCCCAACCTCCACCATTGCCATGAGTTGACACACACTAGATCGAGTATCAACAGAACAATTCTTGCTGAAAAAGACTGAAGACTTAGAATAATTCACCTGTTGGCCCGACGCTTGCTCATATATTTGAAGAAGGTGCATCACATGTGTAGCTTCACTCACATTCGCTTTACAGTACACATAGCTATCATCAGCAAATAGCATATGTAAAACCCGAGGAGCACTCCTAGCCACTCTACAACCAGTTAACCATCTACGTTGCTCATAAAGAGTTAAAAGCGAAGACAGACCTTCAGCACAAACCAGAAATAAGTACAGAGATATGGGGTCCCCTTGTCGTATCCCACGGCCTGGTACAATCGGTCCCATAGTCTTTCCACCATTGGTAACATTATATCTCATAGTCGTCACACAAAACATTATAAGAGCAACGAATCTCAAGTTGAACCCCATTTGAGCCAACATAGCTTCAAGAAAAGCCCAACCAACCCTATCATAAGCTTTGCTCATGTCAAGCTTAACTGCCATAAAACCATCTTTTCCCATTCTTTTCCGTTTCATTGAATGCGTAACCTCATAAGAGATCATAATATTGTCGGAAATTAAACGACCCGGCAAAAATGCACTTTGATTAGTAGAGATAACTGATGGCAAAATAAACTTCATCCTATTGGTAATTACTTTTGAAACGACCTTGTAAAGAACATTACAAAGCGATATAGGCCGAAGATCACCCATTTGCTCAGGAATTTTCTTTTTTGGAACAAGAACAATACTAGTTTCATTCAAAACAGAAGGAAACTCACTAGTAGCAAAGAAAACTTGAACCAGCCGAACCACATCATTCCATTGGGACTGGGAACCTTATCGAGATGCATTTGAAAGAAAGCTTTCTTGATTTCCATACGGGTAACTTCCTCAAGCAACAAAGCATTTTGGTCTTCAGCGACCAAATGAGGGACGCAATTAATGACAGAAGAGAAGTCAGTAGCTGAATCATGAAACAAATGCTGAAAATAATTTACCACAGTATCAGGAAGTACGGTTTCCCAGCCCACCCACTCTCCAGCAGTATTTTTCAGGCGCTGGATCACGTTTGACTGTCTTCTAGAAGTTGGTTTGGCATGAAAATATTTTGAAGTACGATCACCCTCCCGCAACCATAATTGTTTACTCCTCTGCTTCCAGAAAATCTCCCTTTGCAAGTAAAGATTATTTAGTTGAAGTTCAGCCGCTTTGTAACAAGCAATGGATAAAACATACTTGGTAGTAAATCTAGATCCTGGTAAAATATTTCCAACAACTGGCACAAGAGCCATGGTAATGATTTACTTTCATGTAATATGAATTAAAACGATGTTTTATATGTTTTTTGTTCATTTGGATGGTTTCATGTTGGTTTATGTGCTTATGTGATGAATGTATGTGTTGTACGAAATTTTTCTATGAAAAATATTTTTTCTATTTTTGAAAATATTTTATTTGGATTCCTTTTGAAAAATTAAGTAATTTTGTTTTTTACGGAACTTGATTCCGATAAAAATTAAAAAAGTTATGATTTTTGGAAAAATCAAATTTCGGGTGTCCATGGGTGCCTTAATCGCACGCACACCAGGCCTTGGACCAGTAGCCCATCAGCGCGCGTTCCCTTGTCTGCACGCCGGTGCATCCCCCCACGATGACCCCGCGACCGCCGAGGTTCCTCGCCCATGCCTCCTCTATCCGCGCGCATAAGGGCTGCAAGCAGCCCCTCCTGGGCTACAGATGCAGCCTACTGGGCTACCAACCCAAAATTTGGGATTTTTGGGGTTTTTTCCCCAAAAATCCAATTTTGATGGGATTTTTTCCAAAAATTCAATTTTTCCATTTTGAAATATTTCCAATTTGAAATATTTCCAATTTTAAAATATTTTCAATTTTGAATTTTTCCAATTTTAAATATTTCCTATTTGGAATATTTCCAATTTTAAATATTTCCTATTATGGTCAGATTTAAAAAATTGTTAACTTCTTTAATATTTATAAATTATTTAATTATAAGATTAGATATTTTGATATTTAACATATTTTAAATTAAAAGATAAATTTGTCTTTTTATTTAAAATATTATATTAAAATTATCTTATATGACAAATTAAATAATCAATAAATTTGAAATTACAATAGATATTTTTATAGATACACTTACTAGAATATTTTCAAATTCAAAATTTGTTATTTTGTTAAATATTTAATTATTTATAAATTATAAGTTTAAAAATGATATTTTTTCTATATATATCATTTTTTCCCTTATCGGAAATTTATAAATCATATCTTCAATATTTTAATAACTTAGATATTTTTGTAGAAATTTGAATATTGCTTAATTTGAGATATTTTGACATATAATTATGGTAATTATTATTTTTTTATTATTTTATTCCTAAAATAATAATTATCTAACCAAATATATTTTAAAATTGGTTTATTTTATTACTTTAATTTTATTAAATTATAAGATCTGAAAGTGATATTGAAGATTCTTTCCTTTCAAATCATTGATCTTATGGATATTTAATTTAATTTGATTCAAATAAACCTAGATATTCTAAAATTAGTTTCCTTTATTTTTGAGATTTTAAGGTTTGTTTTTAACAATCCTAAATTTTCAAAATTTATTTGGTTAGTTTAAGAATAATAATTTAATTATATTAATATCTTATTTCACATCTGTTACATGGATAATGTTTGTTTATTAATTTATATTATTTATTAAAAAAAATTTAACAAACCTATTATTTATTTGATCTAAGTTGCTATGATTAACTTGTTGACAGATCCAATGATCTGATTTTAATCGTAGTCCAATTGTCAATAGATCTTATAAATAATTTGTAACAGGTAGTTTTTTGTACTTCTTTCATCTGTGTAAACCTAGTTACATGATAGGGCCCATCCAAATCATTTGACTTGTGTGAGCCTATATGTTTGCTATTGGGCTTAAATGCATATAGGAAGCCCATTTAAGTTTTACTAAGTAAATGGACTAGGTTGCTCAAATAAAATTTGACATAAGTAATTTTATTTAGGCCCAATTAGATTTGGGCTTATTCAATGAATAACAATTATTTATTTAAAGGTTAAATTCCTCTCTTTTGGGCCTTGTGTGAGAGTTGGGGGCCAATAGAAGTGGGTACGACATACTGAACCCAGCTCCTCCTCACATGAAATACCCCAATTGTGAAGGCCCATTTGCCTTATTTAAATAATTGTATTAGGTTAATTATATTAGTCTAACCTAATTAAAATTGAATTAGCAACATAATTAACTTTTAAAGTATATGAAATTATTTTTCATTTTAATATTTTAAAGTTAATTTTAGAAAAATACATAGTTAATGATATATATTCTAGATAGTTATTTCTAGTACTAGTTATTATTTCTAATATTAAATAGGAAAATATCATTGATTGTAAAATTAATTGTTTCATAATTAATTTTGGTACAATCTAAGTTAAGTATATTTTCCTAATATTAAACTAGAATTAATAACTAAGTTTCCTCTATACTTAATTATATATTTCTTGAATTTAATACATTTAATTAAATTGAAAATTTCAATATCCAAGTTGATTTTCATCATGATACTTAAATATTGTTATTTTCATGTCATTTAATTGAATTTGAAAATTATCTTAAGTTTGGAATCTTATTTCAGAATAACTTAAATTTGAATAATTTTCAAAATATATTTTTTAGTTTATTTTATTAATCTTTTTCCCAAAATTTCGAAATTGAATTTCTTTAATGCAGAAAGTTCAAATTTTATTTGAAAAATAGATTAAAGTTGAAAATTATTTATTCTAATTTTGGGCCATCTTAAATCAATGATTTTTTCATTTAATGATTAATTAAAATAAATGAACTGAAATATAGTTGTTGCTCCAGAATTCGCCCAAAATACGTGGACCAGTCGAGAGGGGACACGTGGACCAGATAACTTGTAAACATTTGCTAAGTCTTTGCGCGTCACAAGAAAGGGCTGTTAGCATGGGTCCTGGAGTAGGCTCCCGGAGTACAAGGTACTCCAGGAGGCGTGCATAGCGTGAAGGCTCTCCGGGATGTGTCAGGTCTCTCCCGAGCAATCAAGTCGCATTTAATGCTGCATGGGAGGAAGCGTGTTGGGACTGTAACACGCAATAAAGTCTGACGGCACAACCCCCAAACAGCAACGCTACAGTAATGATCATTTAAGTCTAGCGACGGCTACTATGCGAAGAGTCACGTCAATCACAAGGCAAAAAGGACATTCTTCATAAAAGCCCTACAGCACCTAGGGATTTGACCATGCATCACCCATGGTATATTCATTGGAAATGCCCAACTTTATGGATACTTACAGATACATGTGTAAGAACAATTCTAGGGATTACCCCACCAAAACACTATAAATACCCCCTCAAGGCTCATTTAATGGGGTCGAGAATCTTGGTTTGCAAAAGAGCAAGAACAGAAAATATTCACCAAGAACATTCTCTGTATTTAAGAGAAAGACATTCTCTCAAGTGTAGAATCTGTATTAAATACATCCATTAATAACAGAGGCTCGTGGACTAAGGCTCATTAACGCCCCAACCACGTAAAAAATCTTCATCTCACTTTCTTACAGCTCTTTATTATAATCATATTTTAATAGTTGCCGAAAACCTCGGTCAACATTTTGGTGCTTTCATTGAGAGCTGAGGAAAGCTGCTACATAACAAGCGTTTGACTTCACAACAATGGTGGAGACAAGAGCTACACGTCATCCTCGCCCTCTAGAAGACGCTCAAGATCCCAATGAGGAAGATGTAGCCTCAAGGGCAGCAGAGGAGTCCGAGGAAGAAGAAGAAGAGATAGTTCCCGACGAGAACTACGAGGAACACCTCGACGAGTATGCCTGTGACGGAGGAAGCTACTCGGAGTTGGTGCTCCTTAGACAAAAAGCTATCGATCATGAAGCTGAGATCGAAGCTCAGAAAGCGCAGAATCAAAAAATGCAGGAAGTGATGCTAGCCATGCAGAAAGCCATGGAGGCAGCTGGTATTCACGTGCATCCCAAGGCGATGGCCGCTGGGCTCGACGGGGAGCCAGCGACGTCTTCGCCTAATTCCCAGCAGCAAAGACCTAGGGAACCTAGCCCTATAAGGCACCCTACTGAGGAAAACCAAACAAAAAACCCTACTTCTACCCCTGGTCGGAAGAAAAAGGTGCAAGATCCGCGAAGGGTCCGCTCGGATTTCCCTAAAGGGAAAGGTCCGCAGAGGGGCAAGCCCCAAAGAGGGAGTCTTGGCCCTCAGGATCGAGGGGACCGGAAAAGCATTTCCGTGCACCAGGAACCAGGGGGTAGAGGAAGAAGAGGACAGAGATGTCCTCCCATTGATCTGAGAAATCAAATCAATGGGAATCAAGGTGACCTCCGGGATCACCTTGACCAAAAAAGATACAGGCCCGTGGTCTCCTCGGGTACTGTAAACGAAGGGATTATGGCGGAACTTGCCATACTCCGAAAAGATATTGCTCGAGTCTCCCGGAGGCAGAAGGGAGACGACTCCGACTCGGACAGTGAGGATCGGGAGCCTTGTGCCAAACATATCCTGGAGGCGGAGCTCCCTAAAAACTTCAAGATGCCCGAAATGGCAGCATATACTGGGAACTCCGACCCCAGTGATCACTTGTCACGGTTCAACCGTGTCATGACAGTCATCCGGGTCAGCAATGACGCCAAATGCTTATGCTTCCCCCTCACTCTGAGCGGATCAGCAGAGGAATGGTTCAAAAAACTGGAACCAGGATCGGTGGGTTGCTGGAACAAACTCCAAACCAACTTCCGGAGACAATTTGTCGCCGCCAGGAAGGTTAACTTGGAGGTTAGTGCCTTGACCAACATCAAGCAACTGCCCACCGAGACCTTGAAGAATTACATCAAGAGGTTCCGAGAGGAAGCCTCGAAGACCAAGAAGGTCGACGACGGACAACAGCTTGCGCTTCTCCAGGCAGGAATCCGCACTGGGACTCCCTTCTCGAACGAGTTGCGGCAAGAAGGCGCTGCTAGCCTTCAGGACTTCCAGAAGCGAGTCCAAAAATATATTAACCTCGAAGAAGCCCAGATCGTGGCTTACGGAGGCTACTATCCCACCGGGATAGCAGGATACATGCCAGGAGTGTCGCCCTCGGGTACTGTCCCGACCGCAACTCCACCAGTAAGTGGCATACAGTTCTCCGCTACTCCCGGATACAGCCAGGGCCAGGCCCCGGCATCTTCCCATTACGGCAACCCGTCCAGGGTGAATGGACGAACTCCTTCACAGGCTGCCCCGACTGCTAGCTTAACAGGCCCTACCCAGGGGTCGAGGAGCAAAAGGTCCTCCAAGGGCAGCACCCGAACGGGAGAGAAGCGCCAAAAGAAGGGGTACACACCCCAATACACCCAGTACACAGAGCTCACGGACTGTGTAGATAGATATTATCTGTTTTGCTTGAAGTATTTTTCTAGTGTATTTAATTAAATAAAAAATTAATATTTAAGTTGATTCTTAATCATGATACTTAAATATTTGAAATTTTTCTTAAATATTTAATTAAATTGGAAAATTATATTTTTGTTGTAAATTAATTTTATTTATTAATTTTGGGCCAACAAAAAATTAACATAATTTTTCCAGGATTAATTTTTTATTTTATTTTAAAGCATTTTCGAAAGTAGTATTCTTATACACTTCATTTTTTCGAAATGCAATATATATTTATAGAAAATTAAATTTGAGTTGTAAATTAAGTTAAATTAATATTGAAACAACATAAATTGCATATTTTTCTAAATATTTATGGAAATTATTACTAAGATGGAAATAATTCACGTTTTTTCATTTCCATCTAAGTATAATTTATAAATATTACATTAAAATTTATATTTAGAATTTTTCATTCTAAATTGGAAATTTTAATTAAATAAATATATATATTTCAAATAAATAAAATAAAATAAGTTTCAGAAGAAAATACAACTTTCTTTAAATAATGAGCTTTATTATTATTAGACATTCGATCTCCATTGTTGGTTTTACATAGCTTTTGTTTTAGTGAGCAATCCTCCCTAATGAGGAACCTTCATTAGCAAGTTAGCACCGTTTAATCTCGAAAGATAAGTATATTTGTAAGTATTTTATATGGTATTGATCACTCTAATGGTGGCGACTGTATTTGACTTACAAAATATGAAACAATGGTGGAAGCTCATAAGATAGAATAGCCTTGACTCTCGCCTAAACAGGACAACGCTGGATTCCAATCTTGATCGAATAAAAGGTTGCTAGAATGTTTATCATTTTAGATGAGCTGACAACTCTATTCAATGGATGGTAGCTTTGACTGTCGCCTAAACGGGACACTGATATCAGTTTGTTGAAGACCTTGGAAATTATTTAGGATTGTATGTTTTAGTATTTTCACTTGTCATTCGTACTTGCTATATGTTTAATAATTTCTGAATTGTGTATGAATTTATATTGAACCATGTTATTTTCTGTTATTAAATTATAGTTTAATTTCGAATCTTCATTGTCGGTCTAACTTGGTTTGATTTTCTAATGAGATAAATCCCTAATGGATTTTCACCATTAGACTAACATAATAGTGTTAGATCCCGAAAGATAAATATTGTATATGCAACATCTAACTGTTCATCAATTGATGACACCTTAGACTAGTATTTTACAATATGAAACAAGAAGATTGTATAAATAAGAATACTTTGACTCTCGCTAATCAGAGCATAGTTGGATTCTTATTTAAAATGAAATTATCCTAATTCCTCTTAGCTTATTCATTTCGAATTAGGTCAATGACATATCATTGGATGAATGGTCTATAAATCATATAAAGTCATTCTATATTTTCTCTTAAGAAATTAAATGATGCATATGATTATATTCCCAAAATTCTATCCCGAAATGATATAAATCCTCAATCCTAGAAATCTGCTACTTGTATGGGCAAATCAACTTAGAGTTAAATTAGTAGTGGTTGTCCAAGAAAGAATTACTCATCATAGAGTTACACTTTCACAAGTGTTTAATAACAATTTGTATGGATTCAAACTGTATGAGTTGAGTATTCTGTGACCAAAATCCACTTGCACTATTCTAAGAACTCTTTGATGTAACTAAATCAAGTCATCAAGAGACACAACCAAATAAATCTATGGCATTTGTATCTTGTTCATAGTGGTTTTGAAAGATCATTCTCTGCAAAGAGTTAATATGCCTATTTCCACTGAAATTAAGTTCATCTCATTCGCATATGGATGTACATTCAGGGGTGGATGTGAGTTTTCGTTGTATTCTTAAAACGATCACTCTAGATTTTACCTTATGCAAAAAGAAATTTGAAATGTGTTAAAAATTTCATGAATTTCTAGCAATGGTTATAAACCATTAAGGTAAGTGGTTAAAGATCTTGCGAACTGATAGGGTTGGAGAAAAAGTTAGTTGATATGCAGTTCAAAGATCATTAATTTGATTTTTGAATTATATCCAAACTTACCTCCCTTGAAATTCAATTTGCATATTGATAATTAGTTACTAGTCATTGCCTAAATCTTTCTATGGTAATATAATTTCAGAATGATGCAATGGTTGTATACTTAATGTAAATCATTACTAGATTCATGGATGACCTAATCGAAATCTTAAGAAAAGCTAGAAATGCTAACCCTGGTTTGCATATTTGTTAGCTATTCTAAGTGATTAGGGGTGGACCATCCCATAGTCATTAGATAAGAAAGTGTTTGTTTAAACAAATACTACTTTTCTAAGAAAATTACTAAGTCTAAAAATAAAGTAGCAAATAAAGGAGATATTTTTTTCTTCATTCCATAAGTGTTCTATCATCTTATTATTTACAAGATGATCCCACTGCCTCTGTTGTCTTAACACAACCGAAGAGGTCAATACCATTTAGTTTTCTTAGACATAGTTCACGGTACCTTGTCGTAGTGGGAGTGTTTCTAGGAACTCACTCTTCTTAAGATTTGGAAGACACTAGTGATTAAAATCCATTGTGAGTTTAAACAAGTAATGGATTGTCAAGATGAGAAACTAAGAAGAAAGCCAAGAGAACTATGGTTTAATCCATTCACATGGAGTAACCTAAAGTTTTCTATTACAAGGACATAAAAGGAAATTGTTGTTAATAAGTCTATTCAATGGACTCAACAAAACTTCCTGTTCCTAGTATTATAGGTTTGAGTCTATCTAAACCTATGGCTTGTGGTATACCTCGTAATTGCTTACTCTAATGCAAGCAACTTACTTTAGTAAGATGCTGAAGCATTTTCTTTCCAATGGCAATCCATAGAAGCTTCACAACTTCTAAGCATAGATTTTATTTATCTAAGGAAAAGTCTCAACTATTCTAGAAAAGATAAAGCCATGAAAGAATTTCTCAAATCAATAGTGAGAGGTCTCAGATATGCTTTAGTATGCCTTAGACTAGACACCTGCTGTTGAGTAGGACTAATGAGTAGGTATCAAATCAATCCATGAGAGGAACATTGGAAGACAATCAGGTAAATCTTAAGATTAAGAAGAGGAACTATATGTTAGTCAATAAGGGTGTGTTTAAAACTCTTATACTACACCACATCAGATTTCGAGACTTGCCTTTGTACTAGAAAGTCTGCTGATAAGATGGTGATTACTCTTGTGGTGGAGTAGTGATTTTGGAGAAGTGTAAAAACCTATCTAAAATCTCTTAGTCTACCAGAAAGAGACTGAATGTTAAAGTTGCAGGAAAGGTACTTATTCAGTCTAAGGAAAGTTCTATACAATTTGTGGCACCGTTCCAACTTGCCTTAACTACAAGTGTTACTTCCTGAATAACCAAGAAGTAGTTGCCAAAAGTATAGAATCCAGTATCCCAAGAGAGTAGACATATAGAGAGGAATTTCACATTATCAAGGATTTTGTGATTAAGGAAGAGTAATGGTGGAGAAGAGGATGTGTTTAATTCAACCTGTCAGATCCTATTACGAGGACTTTACTACTATTACACTTGATATGTATATCAAGGTGTTGAGATTATTTGAAATGCACATTTTGTTTTATATTAGTGCAAGTGGGAGTTTGTAGGGTTTTGTGCCCTAAATAAAACTCATTTCAATATAATCAGATTTACTTATTAATAAAGATCAAAAATAACATTTTATGTTGCATGGTTCACATGATTTATTTCATGATTATATATATAATGTATGAATTCTATTTAAGTCCAGAACATATGAATTTTTTAACGATTATAGTGTTGTCAGCACAGTGGAATATAATCTTAATTATATGTTCAAAAGTTTATTCCCTGATTTTTCAGAACACTGGATTTAGTCTGACATGGTATAATCAGCGATAGGTATTCATTCACCTTGGAAAAGTGTTATGTCATTTCCAGGACATTGGCAAAGTTTACCAGTATCGGATGTATGGAGTATACATCGGAAGGGACCGATATTGAACTTTGATTAGATATATTAGAATTTACCGTAATATCTATTCAATTCGATATCACCTGTTGATCCTAGATCAAATGATCTTAATCCTAATATGATTAGGTTCAATCTCAAGAGTGTTATTCGTGTTCTTTGATTTGTTAGTTAAGCCTACTTTTGGGTCAGGGTGATACGTACATTTTGGGAACACGGTAGTGCAATTGAGTGGGAGCGCTAACATAAATATGGAATCTATAGCTTCTTTCTAGCGAATAGAAAGTAAAGGATGATTTCCTTCGAGCTTAACCAAACGAAAATAAATGGTGCAGTACTCATTTCACTTAGCTGAAATATCATTTATACAGGGTTAAGTATTTTAAGGATAAAATACATTGTAGGGTGTTACGGTAATTTAATCCATTTACAGTGTAAATCATCTATATAGAGGATCATTGATCAAATTAGGGTTATAACAATGGATAACTAATGACGTATCTATATCGTGGAACATATAGAGCGTTCTATATGACTAAGAGTGCAATTCCAATTTCTAAGTGTGGATTCAATAAGGAATTAATAAGTTAGGGAATTTATTTGGTAAATTCGGTTCAACTTATTGGAAGCTCGGTTATATAGACCCCTCGTCCCCATACTAGTTGAGACCATACTGCTTGTAAGACTCAGTTAATTGATTTTAATAAACAATTAAAATTCTAAAGTTAGACTATGTCTACTTTATGAATTTTCACTAAGCAAGGGCAAAATTGTAAAGAAAAGAGATTCTAGGTTTATTTATTAATTAAGATACTTTATATGTCTAAATTAATAAATATATTAAATTGCAATATTACTTAATAATTATTTTTAAGTTATTAAATAATTAGAATTGGCATTTGAATGGTTAAATTGGAAATTGGCATTTTTGAGAAAATGGGAATAAAAAATAACAAAATGGGAAAGTTGCAAAGTGAGGCCCAATTTCCTTATATGGGCCGCCCACTATGCAAGAGGTTTACCATTTTATTTTTTCCATTATTTTAATGCCACACAATTCTAACCTAAACTAGAGGGCATTCTATAAATAGAAAGTGTTGGCTTCAAGAAACTCATAACTTTTAACATTGTTTCCTTTAGAGAAAAGCCAAGCCGCCCCTTCTCTCTCTTTTCTTCTCTTCTAATTTCGAAATACCTTGAGTGATACAGTAGTTCCCACACACATCCAGTGGTACCTCAATCATAGTATGTAAGACTATGGAAAATCAGCATCAAAGAAGAAGAGAAAGAGATCCATATTCAGATCTTGATTATGCTCTGCTACAGAAAGGAATCAAGGGCTAGAGATCTGGAGTTTTTAGTTCGAGAATCCTATGGAGGAGGGCTTATGGGACATTTTGGAGTTGCTAAGACCTTAGTTATATTACAAGAACACATCTTTTGGCCCCACATGAAAAGAGATTTTTAGCGAATTTGTGGTAGATGTGTCACTTGTAAGCAAGCTGAATCAAGAGTTCAGCCAAATGGTCTTTACACACTCCTACCTATTCCTCGTTCTCCATGGGTTGATATTTCAATGGATTTTGTGTTAGGTTTACCTAGGAGTAAATGGAGGAGGAATTCAATCTTTGTGGTGGTAGATAGATTTTCTAAGATGGCTCATTTTACCTTTGTCATAAAATTGATCATGATTCTAATGTTGCAGATTTATTTTTCAGGGAGATTGTGAGATTACATGCTATGCCTAGAACAATTGTATCAGATAGGGATGCTAAGTTCTTAAGTTACTTTTGGAAGACATTGTGGGGAAAACTTAGGACAAAACTATTTTTTCTACTACTTGTCATTCTCAAACTGATGGTCAAACAGAAATAGTTAATATAACTTTATCCACTTTATTGAGGGCTATCATAAGTAAAAATATTAAGACTTGGGAAGATTGTTTACCACATGTTGAGTTTGCTTATAATCATTCTATGCATTCTTCTACTAAATTTTCACCATTTGAAATTGGGTATGGTTTAATCCTTTGACTCATTTGGATATATCACCTTTACCTGTTTCTGAGCATTTAAATCTAGATGGCAAAAAGAAAGCAGAATTTGTGAAGCAAATCCATGAGTGGTCAAGACTCAACATAGAGAGATGGACTGAGCAATACATAAAGCAAGCTAACAAGGGTCGTCACAAGCAGGTTTTTGAGCCCAGTGATTGGGTATGGTTACACATGAGGAAAGAACGATTCCCAGCCCAAAGACATTCCAAATTACTTCCTCGAGGTGATGGTCTATTTCAAGTACTTGAAAGGATCAATGACAATGCCTACTGACTCAATTTACCTAGAGAATATAATGTTAGTGCTACTTTTAATGTTGCCGGTTTGAGCCCTTTTGATTAAGGTGATGATTTGAGGACAAATCCTTCTCAAGAGGGGGGAATGATGAAGACACTAAGGCTAAAGATACAAGTCAAGTTCGAGTTGGTCAGGTGACTAAGGCGCGAGCCAAAAGATTCAAATAGGAACTTAACATCCTAGTCCAAAGAATTCTAAAACAAGAGAAGATCGTGGTCAACACTGAAGGAGAGCAAAAATTTGTGCTTCTCATCAAATTAGACTCAATTTAGGACTCTTTTGTTGTTGATTGCGTTTTTCAAGGCTATTGACAACTTTCCTTTTTAATTTTGTTTTCTTTATTTTGTCTTTGTTTTATTTGGAAAATTATCTTTGTTTTAGTTTCCTTTTTTTCTTGGTTGTAAGTTGGCTATATAAAGCCTTATAAACACGTTAGAAAATTAAATTATTATGAATAAAATTTTGAGAGGTTTTCTTCTTGAGTTCTTGAAAGAACTATTCGAACTCATGAAGGGGTATTCCTTGTGGTGTTCAACCTGAAGTATCTTCCTTCATATTAAGGTTCATGCTTAACTAAGTATTGGGTTGCGATTCGACATCCAAATTTTGAAAATTCTTAGACGCTACAATAATTGGTATCGGGTTTCATCACAACTGTTGGTGTGGCTCGTATCACTTTTAGCATCCAATCAAATACAATTGTAATTGGATATCTAATTTTTTGTAGTTGGATTTAATGGATCTGTTTAGTTCAATTGGATTGAATTGAATATTGCCCACCCCTATCCCCATAGTCTTGAGATTTTTTTTTTGCTTCATTCTCCCCCTAAACATATGCTGGCATTTATCCAAGTAGACGCTTGAGGTATGTTATTTCTGCTTTTGAATGTTATGCACAATTGTCTCCCTAAAACTTGTCATATCATATATTATAGCAAAGTTTAGAGTTACATCATATTCAAATTACATTGAAATGGAAGACATTTCAAATTTCATCGTTGATTGAAGATAAACTACTTATAGATAAGAGACTTCTTACTTCGTCTCCAACAACAATTATTACAGCCTCACTATTAATACTTCTTCAAGTGGTTGGCATTCTTGGCTCGAGATATTACTGTGTCATTTATACGGGCTAGCGTATACGTTCTAGGTAGAATTATTTTTACTATGCGCCCCAACACACCCGCTACCGTTGGATTATATTTTACCAAGATCTAGATTTACTACCATGTATGTTATTTAACATCCTAAATATGAATTTCTAAAACAATGTAAATAAACACATATAAAGTTTGAGAAACCTTACAGTGGGTGCAGCAGAATAAAATGACTCCTTCCACTCAGATCTCTAACCCTTGTATCCTTTCTGTAGCAGAGTATCACCAAGATCTGAGCCAGAAACTCCTTCCTTGTGTTTGGATTCTTCACAGTCTTACATACTATGATTCAGGACCAACTTGATATGTGTGGGCATGTACTCAATCACTAATGGCTGAATATATTTTGTGAAGAAAGGCTTAGGTATTTCGAAAATTTAAGAGGAAGAAGAAGGAAGAGGTCTCATCAAAAAGCTAGGTTTTTAGCTTTGGAGGCATCAGTTGGATAATGAGACCATAGCCTTCCTTTTATACTATTCTCCAATAGGGTTAGGGTTGAATTATTAGGAAGAAAAAAATAATAAAATAGGGTTAAAAACCACTTGATGGCCGACCACTTAATGGGGGCTCCACAAGTTTGGGTATTGTCATTTTTCCCAACTATTTCACCTATTTTTCATAAATACCACTTTTTGCAACTTCAACCCTATAAATGCCAAAACTATTTATTTAATAATTAAAATAACTATAAAATAAAATTGTCATTTATAATATTTATTAATTAGACTCCATAAAGTCTATTAATTAACAAATAAACCCCAAAATAGTATTTCTTCACAATCAAGCCATATCTTAGTGAAAAATTCATAAACTAGATATAGTCTAATTTTGGAATTATAATTGATTAACTAAAATCAATTAATTGAGTCTTACAAGCAGTTTGTCTCAACTAGTATGGGGACCATGGGCCTATATAACCCTGCTTCCATTAAGCAGATCTAGAATTTACAAAGTAAATCAACTAACTTATTAATTCCTCATTGCATCCACCATAGAACTTGGAATTGCACTCTCAGTTACATAGAGCGCTCTATACGTTCCACTATATAGATACGCTATTAATTATCCATTGTTATAATCCCAACAACCAATGATCCTCTATCGATGATCTACATTGCATAGGAACAAAAGTGTCGTTACACCTTTTCAATGTATTTTATCCTTATAAATGATATTTTAGTGAGCTAATGTAATCACTAAAATGAGCGCTCTATCATTTATCTCTATTTAGACAAGCTTAAAGGAAATCGTCGTTTCACTTCTATGTCCGGATAGAAGCTATAAATTCCATATCTATGATTAGCGCTCCCACTCAATTGTACTACCATGTTCGCAAAATGTATGTATCACCCTGACCAAAAAGTTAGCTTAACTAACAAATCAAAGAACACAAATAACACTCTTGAGATCGAACCTAACAATGTCAGGATTAAGATCATTTGATCTAGGATCAACTAGGTTGTAATGACCGCTCTAGTAATTTTTGATTAGTAAAGGCAATTAGCACTAATGTTTATTATTTTATTCTTTTATTATTATTTGTGAATTTATTTAATTCTGGACCCCAATATTTAGAAATAAATATTAGAGTTATAATTTCTCAATTTCGGAGAATTTATTAAACTCTAGGGGTACTATTTAGCTTATACGTGTAATATGTTATTTTTGTAATTTTTGCTGGGCGACAACGGAAAATGCGATGGATGGCTAGATTGATCACATGGGTAAGTTTAGAACCTTATTTCATAGCGGGAAATATTTTAGAAAAAATAAATTATCGGGATTGAGCGGGGTTATGGATTTTGACCATTTTACCCCTAGCGCCCAAGTTATAGCTTTAAGGGTATTTTTGTCATTTGAAAGAAATAAAAGATAGGTGGCTGCCCTAGGTTTTGACACCTAGCTAGGTTGATTTCAGCAAGGGAAATAGGTTTTCCCAACCATTTATTTCATTTAGTGAAATTAAGAAAAATAAAAAAAAAAAATTGAAGAACAACTATTGTCTCCCTCTCTCTCTCTTCGAAGGCAGCTAGATCAAGGGGAAGGGGCTGTGATTTCTTGGATTTCAGCCAAAGATTCAAGGGGAATTCAACTAAGGTAAGCTCTAGCAACTCTTAGCCCTAATTCTTGAATTTAAGCTTAGGTTGAGTATGTGAAATTGAATTTCCGGGGCTGTTAGGTTTTGAAAGGCTTAGGGTTCGAATTCTAGAGTTAGTTTGAGTTAATCTAAGTCCCTAGCAGCTGGTTTTGATGCTTGATGTTAGTTCTAAGCAAGCTTGAGTTTTGAAACTCAAGCTTTGAGCATTAATGGCAACTTGAGATTTATTGTTTTGTTTTGTGAATTATTGGTTGGAAATGGCTGTTTATGCATTGTATAGGTGTACTAGAGAGTTTGATAAAGTTTGGTTGAGATTTGACGCCACGGGGGAAATTTTTAGGTTCCAGCACAGAACCGGAATTCTGGTTCTGGGGGACCTGTACCAACTGGTCGACCGGATGGTGACCCAGAACCGGATTTCCAGTTGGGAACCGGTCTGCCTGTTGGGGGAATTTTTAGAACCCTAGTTTTGCCCGATTTTGAGATATTTAGGGTATTGCCATGAGGTTTATCGATAGGGAAACTTTTAGTTTCAAGTTTAAGTCCCAGAAAGTGATTTAGCGAGTCACTCATCTGTGTTACAATTATTGTGATTAGGGCATCCATCTAGCACGAGATTTCCGTTCACGTCGGCCAGCACACTAGAATTCGGAAAACAGGTAAGAACTGTGTATAATGTATGATGTGATTATCTGAATGTGTATATATGTGTTTGTATATGCATGCTTGAATTATGTTATGCACTACCAACACTTGTATGAATAAGTTACAGAGTGCATTGGTATAGTGATTATGGTCATTGTGAGTACGATACAGTGATACCAACACAGGCACGGGGAAATACTAAGGTGTGTGGTACATAACTCAGTGTTACTCAGTGTTCGGGGTAAACCCTACCAACACTCGTACAGTGAGGTACGATGTGTATGTGGTATAGTGGTTGTACCCTAGTGTTGAACGTTCATACTCATCTGTTAAGCTCTGTAAATAGGTGTATGGGCGCCTATTTATAGGTCGGAAATTATATGGTATGTTATATGCATTTCTTACTGAGTCTGTTGACTCACAGTTTCTGCTTCCATGTGTAGGTAAAGGAAAGGCGAAGGCTGAACAAGAATGAACCTGAGCTTGGGTGAGATTGTACATGTCAAGCAGCGTGACCTGGAGTGTTCGGTCTCGGGACATCTGGAGGTTGTATTTTGAAAGTCGCTGTGCGACCTGGAAATTATGTATTTTGAAATGTATAGTTTGAAAAGTAAATTTTACAAAGTTTGAAAACGGGATCCCGGAATTTGTAAATGTTATATTATATTACAAAGTTTAGTATTTAAAGCAAAAGTTTTAATTTGACACATTTTTCGAGAAATTTCTTTGATTAGCAAAGTTTGCACAATAATTAAAAGAGCACTGTAGCGTGCCTTAGCTTTAGGGCGTTACAATTTTGGTATCAGAGCCGCCAGGTTTGTCTACTGAAGCTTGCTAAGACATGTACAATCTTCATCAGAGAAAGCTAGGTTCACGGTTCAGTAAGCTCGTACTTGTTTAGTACTTTAAATAAATATGAATGTGAAAGCATGTTAGGAAGCATATTAGATTTTAATTAATTATTTATAAAAAAAAAAAGAGAAGTGTGTTGCCTTTAAGTCTTTAAGTGCGGTGTTAAGTTTTGATCGCTGTCTAACCTGCCTGACTTATGGATTCCCAGGCTAAGTCCTATTAAATGGACGCCCCGCGAAATACAAGAATTCAGGGTGGCATGGTTGAGACCGGTGGCCGTCAGAGGAATCCTTAAAATCCTCGCGGTCGCGGCCGTGGCCGTGGCAGAGCTCAGGGTGGTCGCCTTGTAAATCCACCTCAAGCTCCTCCTGACTGGGAGCAAAGATTTGCTGAAATGCAAGATAGAATCCGCCAACAAGATGAAGAGATTCAAAGATTGAGGCAGCAGGGTCCTCCTGCCGTGCCTCCTCAAGTGGTTCAGGCCATTGCAGTTCCCGCGGTGCCAGTAGATCAACTTGTTGCTGGCAACCGTATGGAGCCGTTGTACGAAAGATTCCGGAAACAGGCACCTCCAGTGTTTCTGGGAGGTCCTGATGTGATGAAGGCCGATCAGTGGCTTTCAGTTATTGATCGCATTCTCAATTTTATGGGAGTGGTTGGAAATGACCGGGTGACCTGCGCCACTTTTCAGTTTCAAGAAGACGCTCTCGTGTGGTGGGAGTTGATAACCCTCACTCGAGACGTTACAGTGATGACCTGGGAAGAATTCAAGGAGTTATTTAACTCCAAGTATTACAATGAAGCAGTCCGCAGTGCAAAGCGGAAAGAGTTCACTGATCTAGTTCAAACTGAGGGAATGTCGGTTACAGAGTATACGACCAAGTTTGACCGTTTGGCAAAGCTTGCAGTGGGAATTGTGCCAACCGACTTTAGTAAGAAAGAAAAATACTTGGCGGGTTTGAGTGCAAAGATTAGACATGATTTGGTTATTACTACCACTGAGGCAACTACATATGCGGAGATGGTTGAAAAGGCTCTGAGAGCCGAGGGTGCAGTGAAATTCCTTCAGGAGCCCCGGGTGACTCCGAGCGTTGGTGGAACCCCCACTGTTCCTACTCCTGTTTATGGTAGGGATGGTGGTGATTCCACCACTGAGCAGAAAAGAAAAGTTGTTCCAGCTTCTGGTGGCTCGGGGCAAAGTAAGCGGTTCCGTGGGAACCAAGGCAGAGGAGGACGCCAGGGTTACTCTTATCCTGAGTGTCCACGGTGCAAGAAATATCATCCGGGAGAGTGTAACCGGAAGACATGCTTCCTGTGTGGCATGGTGGGGCATTTCAAGAAAGATTGCCCCAAGGCAAAGAAAGAGGAGCCGAAAGCAGAAGTGAAACCGGTTCCTACTCGAGTGTTTGCCATTACCCAAGCTGATGCTGCAGCCAGTCCTTCTGTTGTGACAGGTCAGCTTCCCATCAACAACTTGTTGTTTACAGTATTATTTGACTCGGGAGCTACACGCTCATATGTAGCTACAAGCGTAATTGATCTTTTGGGTAGGCCTTGTGATATTTTAGAAAGAGGGTTTGGAACCCTAATGCCTAGCGGGGAATTGGTTATCTCTAATAGGCGTATTAGGTCTATTCCAATTAGGATCAAAGATAGGGAATTGAGTACTGACCTTATAGAATTGAAATTAACTGAGTTTGACATTATACTGGGAATGGATTTTCTATCCAAGTATTCGGCCAGTATAGATTGTAGGCCGAAAATGGTGACTTTTCAGCCGGAAGGTGAAGATCCATTTGTTTATGTTGGGTCAGTTCAGGGGTCTCGGATCCCAGTTATTTCTGTGCTGAGGGCTAGAGATTTACTATGCAATGGTTGTGTAGGATTTCTAGCTGTGGTATTTGACTCCAGCAGACCTGAAACATTTGGGCCTGAGGTAGTCAGGGTGGTAAAAGAATTTCTTGACGTGTTTCCCGAGGAGTTGCCGGGATTGCCGCCACAGCGAGAAATTGATTTTGTAATTGATTTGGCACCTGGAGTCGAACCTATTTCTGAAGCTCCATATAGGATGGCTCCAGCAGAACTCAAGGAGCTTAAGTTACAACTTCAGGGGATGCTTGACATTGGGTTTATTCGACCTAGTGTATCGCCCTGGGGAGCTCTTGTTCTCTTTGTGAAAAAGAAGGATGGTTCCCTCAGAATGTGTATCGATTATCGGGAACTTAATAAGTTGACGATTAAGAACAAATACCCGTTACCCAGAATCGACGATCTGTTCGATCAGCTTCAGGGAAAGACAGTGTTTTCGAAGATTGATTTACGATCTGGTTATCATCAACTCAAAATTCGAGAGGAGGACATACCTAAGACTGCTTTTAGAACCAGATATGGGCACTATGAGTTTCTGGTAATGTCATTCGGATTGACTAATGCTCCTGCGGCCTTTACGGATCTTATGAATAGGGTATTCAAGGATTTCCTCGATAACTGCGTTATAGTGTTTATCGATGACATTCTTGTATACTCTCAGTCAGAACAGTGGATTGTTGTTATATAAAGCTCCAGTTTGTGTTCCTAGTGTTGATGAGCTTAAGAAAGAAATACTGGATGAAGCTCACACCACGCCTTATTCGTTGCATCCGGGAACCACCAAGATGTATCAGGATTTGAAACCCTACTTCTGGTGGTATGGGATGAAAAGAGATGTGGTGGACTACGTGTCCAAGTGTTTAACCTGCCAGCAAATTAAAGCTAAACATCAGAGGCCGGCAGGGTTATTGCAACCTTTAGTCCTTCCAGAATTGAAGTGGGAGGATATTGCAATGGATTTCGTAACCAGTTTGCCTAGAACTACGGGGATGTATGATTCAGTATGGGTCATCGTGGACAGATTTACAAAGTCAGCTCACTTTCTACCAGTGAAAGTTACGTATTCAGTGGATCAGTACGCTGAATTGTATGTGAAGGAGATAGTTCGTCTCCATGGAGCTCCTAAATCTATTGTGTCAGATAGGGATCCAAAGTTCACATCGAAGTTTTGGGTAAGGCTTCAGAAGGCTATGGGTACCAAGTTAAAGTTTAGCACAGCCTTTCACCCTCAGACTGATGGTCAGTCTGAAAGAACTATTCAGATTTTAGAAGACTTACAGCGAGCCTGTGTCATGGACTTTTAGGGTTCATGGAGTAAGTACTTGCCTTTAATTGAATTCTCCTACAACAATAGCTACCAGAGTACAATAGGGATGGCCCCCTATGAGATGTTATATGGTAGAAAATGTCGATCTCCTATTCATTGGGACGAGACAGGAGAAAGGAAGTACTTTGGTCCAGAGTTAGTGCAGAGGACCAATGAAGCTATTGATAAGATCAAGGCTCAGATGCTCGCTTCTCAAAGCAGGCAGAAAAGTTATGCTGATCTGAAGCGCAGAGATGTTACATTTCAGACAGGGGAACATGTTTTCCTGTGGGTTTCACCAATGAAGGGTATTAGACGCTTCGGGAAGAAGGGTAAGCTAAGGCCTAGGTTCATTGGGCCATTTCAGATACTCGAGAAGGTCGGGCAGGTAGCGTATCGGCTAGCCTTACCACCAGCATTATCGGCTGTTCATGACGTATTTCACATTTCTATGTTAAGGAAATACGTGTCGGACCCGACTCATGTCTTGAGTTATGAAGCCCTTGAACTACAACCAGACTTATCCTATGAAGAGCAACCTGTTCAGATTTTGGATAGAAAGGAAAAAGTTCTTCGGAACAAGACTATTGCACTGGTTAAGGTGCTCTGGAGGAACAGCAAGGTGGAAGAAGCCACCTTGGAATTGGAGTCAGATATGAGGACTCAACATCCAGACCTATTCAGGTTAGATTTCGAGGACGAAATCGTATTAACGAGGGGATAATTGTAATGACCGCTCTAGTAATTTTTTATTAGTAAAGGCAATTAGCACTAATGTTTATTATTTTATTATTTTATTATTATTTGTGAATTTATTTAATTCTAGACCCAAATATTAAGAAATAAATATTAGAGTTATAATTTCTCAATTTTGGAGATTTTATTAAACTCTAGGGGTATTATTTAGCTTATATGTGTAATATGTTATTTTTGTAATTTTTGCTCGGCGACAACAGAAAATGCGATGGATGGCTAGATTGATCACATTGGTAAGTTTAGAAACTTATTTCATAGCGAGAAATATTTTAGAAAAAATAAATTATCGGGATTGAGCGGGGTTATGGATTTTGACCATTTTACCCCTAGCTTTAGAAATGCCCAAGTTATAGGTTTAAGGGTATTTTTGTCATTTGAAAGAAATAAAAGATAGGTGGCTGCCCTAGGTTTTGACACCTAGCTAGGTTGATTTCAGCAAGGGAAATAGGTTTTCCCAACCATTTATTTCATTTAGTGAAATTAAGAAAAATCAAAAAAAAAATTGAAGAACAACTCTTGTCTCCTTCTCTCTCTCTTCGAAGGCAGCTAGATCAAGGGGAAGGGGCTGTGATTTTCTTTGATTTCAGCCAAAGTTTCAAGGGGAATTCAACTAAGGTAAGCTCTAGCAACTCTTAGCCCTAATTCTTGAATTTAAGCTTAGGTTGAGTATGTGAAATTGAATTTGAGGGGATGTTAGGTTTTGAAAGGTTTAGAGTTCAAATTCTAGAGTTAGTTTGAGTTAATCTAAGTCCCTAGCAGCTGGTCGACCGGATGGTGACTGAGAACCGGATTTCCGGTTGGGAACCGGTCTGCCTGTTGGGGGAATTTTCAGAACCCTAGTTTTGCCCAATTTTGAGATATTTAGGGTATTGCCATGAGGTTTATCGATAGGGAAACTTTTAGTTTCAAGTTTAAGTCTCGGAGAGTTATTTAGCGAGTCACTCATCTGTGTTACAATTATTGTGATTAGGGCATCCATCTAGCACGAGATTTCCGTTCAAGTCGGCCAGCACACTTGAATTCGGAAAACAGGTAAGAACTGTGTATAATGTATGATGTGATTATCTGAATGTGTATATATGTGTTTGTATATGCATGCTTGAATTATGTAATGCACTACCAACACTTGTATGAATAAGTTACAGAGTGCATTGGTATAGTGATTATGGTCATTGTGAGTACGATACAGTGATACACACACTGGCACGGGGAAATACTAGGGTGTGTGGTACATCACTCAGTGTTACTCAGTGTTCGGGGTAAACCCTACCAACACTCGTACGGTGAGGTACGATGTGTATGTGGTATAGTGGTTGTACCCTAGTGTTGAACGTTCATACTCATCTGTTAAGCTCTGTAAATAGGTTTATGGGCGCCTATTTACAGGTCGGAAATTATATGGTATGTTATATGCATTTCCTACTGAGTCTGTTGACTCACAGTTTCTGCTTCCATGTGTAGGTAAAGGAAAGGCGAAGGCTGAACAAGAATGAACCTGAGCTTGGGTGAGATTGTACATGTCAAGCAGTGCGACCTGGAGTGTTCGGTCTCGGGACATCTGGGAGTTGTATTTTGAAAGTCGCTGTGCGACCTGGAAATTATGTATTTTGAAATGTATAGTTTGAAAAGTAAATTTTGCAAAGTTTCAAAACGGGATCCCGGAATTTGTAAATGTTATATTATATTACAAAGTTTAGTATTTAAAGCAAAAGTTTTAATTTGACACATTTTTCGAGAAATTACTTTGATTAGCAAAGTTTGCACAATAATTGAAAAAGCACTGTAGCGTGCCTTAGCATTAGGGCGTTACATAGGTGATGTTGAATTGAATAGATATTACGGTAAATTTATCATATCTAATCCAAGTTCAATATCGGTCCCTTCCAATGTATACTCCATACATCCGATACTGGTAAACTTTGCCAATGCCCTGCAAAGGACATAACACTAATCCAAGGTGTAAGTATACCTATCGCTGATTATCATGCTAGTCTAAATCCAGTGAACTAACAAATCAGGAAATTAAACTTTTGAACATATGATCATGATTATATTCCACTGTGCTGACAACACTATAATCACGAACAAATACATATGTTCTGGAATTAATAGAATTTATACATTAAATGTAATCATGAAATAAATCATGTGAACCATGCAACATAAAATGATTTCTGATCTTTATTAATTAGTAAATCTGATTGTATTGAAATGAGTTTTATTTAGGGCACAAAACCCAAAAAACTCCCACTTGCACTAATATAAAACAAAAAGTGCATTTCAAATAATCTCAACACCTTGATATCCAGATCAAATGTAGTTTTGTAGTATACTCTCTGTAATAGGATGTGACAAGTTGTATTCAATACAACCTTTCCTCCACCATTACATTTCCTCAATCACAAAATCCTTGATATTGTGAAATTCCTCTCTGTATGTCTACTCCTCTAAGGTTTTATATTACTAGGACAAGAAAGGAAATTACGTTAGTAAGTCTATTCAATGGACTTAACAAAACTTCCTGTTCCTAGTATTATAGGTTTGAGATTATCTAAACCTATGGCTTGTGGTATGCCTGGTAATTTACTTACTCTAGTGCAAGCAACTTACTTTAGTAAGATGCTAGAGCATCTTTCTAATGGCAATCTATAGAAGCTTCTAAACTATTCTAGAAAAGATAAATGCCAATGAAAGAAATCCTTAGGATCAACAGTGAGAGGTCTCAGTTATGCTTTAGTATGCATTAGAACAGACACCAGCTGTTGAGTGGGAGTAATGAGTAGGTATCAGATTAATCCAGGAAAGGAACATTGGAAGACAATCAAGTGAATCTTAAGATCTAGAGGAGGAACTATTTGTTAGTCGATAAGGGTGTATTTAATACTCTTATACTACACCAAATAAGATTTCTAGATTTGCCTTAGTGCTAGAAAGTCTACTGATGAGATGGTGATTACTCTAGATTTGCCTCTAAGTCTACTAGAGATACTGAATGTTAAAGTTGCAGGAAAGATACTTATTCAGTCTAAGGAGAGTTCTATACATTTTGGCATTGTTCAAAAATTTATTAACTTCTAGTGTTACTTCCTGATTAACACAGAAGTGGTTGCCAAAAGTTTTATTCTGACAATCCATTACTTGTTTAAACTAACAATGGATTTTCATCACAAGTGTCTTCCAAGTCATAACAGGATGAGTTCCTTGAAACCCTCCCACTACGACAAGGTGCCGTGACTTTCTATCTAAGAACATACAATTATCCTCTTCGATTGTGTCAAGACAACAGAGGCTGTGGGACCATCTTATACAGAATAAGATGATAGAACACTTTTGGAATCAAGAAAAAAATATCTCCTCTATTTTGCTACTTTATTTTCAGACTTAGCCATTTTCTTTGAAAAGTAGTATTTGTTAAAACAAACACTTTCTTATCTAATGACTGTGGGATGGTCCACCCCTAATCACTTAGAATAGCTATCAAACATGCAAACCTTAGTTAACAGTTCTAACTTTTCTTAAGATTACGATTAGGTCAGCCATGAATCTAGTAATGGTTTACACTAAGTACACAACCATTCCATCATTACGAAATTTTCCTATCACTAGGGTATTTCCTTACAAGGACTTAGACAACGGCTAGTAACTAATCATAGACCTTATACTATCATCAATATGCAAATCGAATTTATGGGGAGGTAAGTTTTGATATAATTCAAAAAATCAACTTAATGATCTTTGAACTGCTTATCTACCAAATATTTCTCCACCCCTATGAGTTCGCAAGATCTTTAACCACTTACCTTAATGGTATTCCACCATTGTTAGAAATTCATGAAATTTTTCAAACATTTCATATTAAATTTGGAGAAGGTAAATATAGGCATATCCACCCTTGAATGTACATCCATCTTCGAATATAGATTACTTTTAGAGAATATAGGCATATTGACTCTTTTTGTAGAGAATTATCTTGTTAAAACAACTATGAACAAGATATAAATGCCATATATTTATAAAATATGTGGTTGTGGTCTTTCGATGACTTAGGTCTAGTTACAAGATAAAGTTCTTAGAATAGTCCAAGTGGACACTTGTCACAAAATACTAAACTCAAATCCACAGATAAACATATAGTTTGAATCCATTGATGGAAAATGGATATTAAAAAAAACTTGTGAAAGTCATACTGTAATGTGTAATGTGTTCTAGGAAATAGAAATATAAAATTTCTATTTGGAATGTAAAATTCAAAGTCAAAGACTTAAATTTAACCAAATAGACATGAGTAATTATTCTCTCTTGGACCACCACTACAAATTTAACTCTAAGTTTAAATTGCCTATAGTAAACATATATACAATAGGAGATTCAAGATCGAGGATTTATATCATTTCGGGATAGAATGTCTGGAATATAATCATATGCGCCATTCAATTTCTTGAGAGAAAACATAATGACATCATAAGCAAATGATTTATAAACCATTCATCCAATGATATATATTATTTAAACTAATTCGAAATGAATAAGCTAAGAGGAAAAATTAAAGGATAATTTCGAATTTAAAATAAGAATCCAACGATGTCCCGATAAGCGAGAGTCAAAGTTATTCTTATTCTTATAAACTTCTTCATTGTTTCATATTGTAAATACTTGTCTAAGGTATCATCTATTGATGAACAACTAGATGTTGCATTTACAAATATTTATCTATCGAGATCTAACACTATTATGTTTGTCTGATGGATGACAATTCATTAGGATTTGTCCCATTAAAAACAACAAGGCAAGTTAGACCAACAATGAACATGCGAAATTAAACTACAATTAATAACAGAAAATAACATGGTTCAATATAAATTCACACACAATTTAGAAATTATTAAGCATTTAGAAAATAGGAATGACTAGTCAAAATACTAAAACTTACAATCCTAAATAATTTCCAAGGTTTCCAACAAACTGATACATGTGTCCCATTTAGGCGAGAGTCAAAGATATCATCCATTGAATATAGTAGTAAGCTCATCTATAATGACAAACATTCTAGCAACCTTTTATTCGATCAAGATGAGAATCCAGTGTTGTCCCGTTTAGACGAGAATCAAGGTCATTCTATCTTACGAGCTTCCACCATTATTTCATAATTTTGTAAGTCTTACTAATAGTCGCCACCATTAGGGTGATCTATACTAAAAATAAAACACTTACAAATAATACTTATCTTTCGAGATTCTACGGTGCTAAATTGCTAATGAACGTTCCTCCATTAGGGAAGATTACTCACTAAAACAAGAGCTATGTAGAACCAACAATGGAGATCGAATATCCTTATAATAAAGCTCATTATTCAAAGTGTATTTTCATCTAATATTTATTTTAATCTATTTATTTTAAAATTACCAATTTAGAAAGTTCTAAATATAAATTTTAATTTAATATTTGTAAAATGATACTTAGTTTGATCTGAAAATAAATTAAATTATTTTCCATGTTAGTAATAATTTTCAATAAATATTTCGAAAATTATTCAATTTAAGGTGATCCAAAGTTAATTAAAAATTAATTTTTAACTCAAATTTAATTTTTTATAAATATATATAGCAAAATTCCAAAATCCAATGTATTTAAAAATAAATACATTTTCAAAATTTCTTAAAATAAAATAAAATAAATCCTTGAAAAATTATTCTAATTTATGTTGGTCTAAAATTAATTAATAAATTAATTTTCAACAGAAATATAATTTTCCTATTTAACTAAATTTCTAAGAAAATTATCAAATATTTAAGTATCATGAATAAAATATACTTAAATATTATTTTTCTTTTTAATTAAATATAACTCGAAAAATACTTCAAACAAATAGAAAATAACTATCTAGATTTTCACTAACTAATTATTTTATTTTCTAGTTAAAATATGATATATTTTAGTCAATTTATTTTAATTAATAATTAATGAAAAATTTATTTGATTTAAATTAATCTAAAATTAATTAAAAATTAATTTTCAACCTTAATCTATTTTTTTTTAAAAAAAAATCAAAATTATCTACATTTAAATAATGCAATTTTAGGAAAAAATGATTAATAAAATAAAATAAAATATATTTTGAAAATTATTCAAACTTAAGTTGTTGTGAAATTAAAATTTTCAACTTAAAATAATTTTATATTTAATTAAATATTCTGAAAATAACTAATATTTAAGAATCAAGAATAAAATCAACTTAAATATTTAATTTTCAATTTAATTAAATGTATTAAATATAAGAATTAAATAATTAAGTATAAAAATAACTTAATTATTAATTCTAATTTAATACTAGGAAAAAATATTCTAATTTAAGTTGGTCCAAAATTAATAAATAAATAATTAATTTTAAACTTAAAATATTTTTCTAAGTAAATGTTAGAATGTATAATTAGTTACTAGAAATAACTATCTAGAATATATCTCTATTAACTAAGTGTTTTTCTAAAATTAACTTTTAAATATTCAATGAAAAAAAAAATTCATATATTTTAAAGTTAATTGTTTTGCTATTTTAATTTTAATTAGGTTAGACTAATATAATTAACATAATACAATTATTTAAATAAGGTAAATGGGACTTCACAATTGGGGTTGTTCATGTGAGGGAGGGCTGGGTTCAGTATGTCGTACCCACTACAAAGGCCCCCTATCTCTCACACAAGGCCCAAAAGAGAGGAATTTAACCATTAAATAAATAATTGTTATTAATTAAATAAGCCCAATTCTAATTGGACGTAAATGAAATTACTTAAGTGAAATTTTATTTTAGCAACCTAGTCCATTTAATTAATAAAACTTAAATGGGCTTTCTATATGCATCTAAGCCCAAAAGCAAACACATAGGCTCACACAAGTCAAATGATTTGGATGGCCCCTTTCATGGTACTAGGTTTACACATATGAAAAAAATTGCAAAATTTTCTGTTACAAATTATTTATAAGATCTATTGACAATTGAACTATGATTAAAATTAGATCGCTGGATCTGTCAACAAGTTAGTCATAGCAATTTAGATCAAATAAATAATAGGTTCGTAAAATCTTTTTTGAATAATTAAATATATAATCAAAACATTACAAACCACAAGTAACAGATAACTGCAAAGTAGGTTAAGATATTCCTATTTTAAAATTTAAAATTTAAAATATATCTTAACTATAATTTAAAATTTAGGTTGTTAGATAATATTTGAAAAAAATCAAAAACCTAACAAATCTCCTAAATATCCTAAATTCTAACTTTTGTTTTTTTTACTGGTCCTAAATTCTAACTTAAATTCAAATATCTAACCAATTTTCAAATTTCAAGTTTATTCGAAATTTAAATTAATTAAATTTCTAATAAGATAATATAATATAATATCTTGAATTTTAAAATTTAGATATTCCTAATATTATATTCTTAATCCTATAATTTAATGAATTAAATATTACAAAATAAACAATTTCAAAAAAAAATATATATATTTTATGGTTAGGAAATTACCAATTTTATGAAAAAATTAAAATAAGTTTGAAAAATTTTATGGTTAAAAACCCTAAAATTTCTATTCAAACCTAAACTAACCAATTTTTCAAATTTCATATTATTTTTGCCAAAATTAATGTTCATTAATAAAATATCTAAGAAGATAAAATGTTAAAACTAACATTTATCAAATCTTATAATTTTAATTAATAAAATATATTTCAAAAATAAGAAATTTGAAAAAAAAAATATATGATATGGTTAGCAAATTTTGAAATTTAAACAAGATTATTTAAAAAATATTTTAATATCAAAATAAGATCATTCAAAATTAATAATAAAAAAATATAATATGTGATCTTATAATTAAAATAAATAAAATAATCTAAATTTCAAAATTAACCATAAGGTTATTTTTGTGAAAAATCAAATTTTCAAAATTCAAAGCCTACTAACATCTAAAACTAATTTTAATTAATTAAAAAATTAATTTTATTCTGATAATTAGATTTTTAATTGAAAAATAAGATTCTACGCAAAATTCTACAAAAATTCGAATTTTGTTTTAATGAAAAATGATTTTTGAATCAAAAGTTATGATGAAAACAAGATTGGTGCACAAGAGTATGCATTGCATACCCCTGTGCGCGGATGCAAGGAGATGGATGAGGAAATAGGCTGCGTGCAACCTGTTGGGATTTGATGCCCTAAATAAAACCCATTTTAATCTAATCTGATTTGTTATCAATAAAAGATTATAAGTCATTTATGTTTACATGTAGTTTTCATGTTTATGGTTTAATTTATACAAAATCTGTTAAGTCCAGAACATACAGTCACTTACAATTACAGTGATGTCAACACAGTGGAATGTGATTGTGATTATATGCTTCAAAAGACAAAGTCCCTGTTTCATCAGTGCATTGGATTTACACTGATGTGATAATCAGCGATGAAGTGTACTTAGACTTTGAATAAGTGTTATGTTCTTTCCAGAACATTGGCAAAGTATACTAGTTTCGAATGTATGGAGTATACATTGGACTGGGACCGATATTGATCTTGGTTAAGATATTATAATCTTACCGTTGTATCTTTCTAAGTCAATATCACTAGTTGATCTTAGATCAAAAGATCTCAATCGTGACATGCTTAGGTTCAATCTCAGGAGTGATATTCATGTTCCTTGATTTGTTAGTTAACCCTACTTTCTGTTCAGGGTGATACATACATTTTGGGAACATGGTAGTATGATTGAGTGGGAGCGCTAAACATTGATATGAAATCTATAGCTTCTATTAGGACATAGAAGTGAAACGATAATTTCCTTCGAGCTTGGCTTAATAGAGGTAAATAGAAGAGCTCTTGTTTCAGTGATTATATTTTATTTCACTGAAATATCATTTACAGGAAGCTAAGTGTTTTAAGGATAAAATACATTGAGAAGTGAAACGGTAAATTTATTCCTACTCGGTGTAAATAATCTATAGAGGATCTTTGATTATTGAGATTATAACGATGGTTAAATGTTGATAGCGTATCTATATGGTGGAACATATAGAGCATTCTATATGACTGAGAGTGCAGTTCCAAGTTCTATGAGTGGATGCAACAAGGAATTAATAAGTTAGGGAATTTACTTAGTAAATTCTAGTTCGGCTTATGGGAAGCTCAGTTGTATAGGCCCATGGTCCCCATACTAGTTGAGACCATACTGTTTGTAAGACTCAAATAACTGATTTTAATTAATCAATTATAATTCTAAAATTAGGCTATGTCTAGTTGATGAATTTTTCACTAAGCAAGCGCTAATTGTGAAGAAAAGAGAGTTTAGGTCTTATTTACTAATTAAAAGACTTTATTAAGTCTAATTAATAAATATATTAAATGGCAATTTTATTTGATAATTAATTTTAATTATTTAATAATTAATTTTGGCATTTAAGTGGTTTGAATTTGAAAAGTGGCATTTTTGAAAAAATAAGGGAAAATTGTCAAAATTGAAAAAATACCCAAGTGGGCCCACTAACCATGGTCGGCCACTTAAAGGGGTTTTCCACTTAATATTTCATTTGTAACACCCTAACTAACATAGGCGTATTACGTGATTTTTTTAAACATACTGTGCAGCTTGTTGCTAATCAACGAGGTTTATGAAAAAACGTGATTAATTAAAATTTTTGCTTTTTAATTAAACTTATAAAATAATATTACAAAAGACTCGGGATCCCGATTATAAAATCATTTACAAAAAGATTTGACTGTTTAACTGATACACAAAATAAATGTCGCCTAGCGACCAGTTACAAAATCAGCCTCGCTGTCCCGAGGATCGTACGCTCCAGGCCTAACCGCCCCGACATGTACAATCTTCACAAGCTCGCTCACGGTCCATCAGCTTTAGCCTTGCCTTTACCTACACATAAACGTAAAACTGTGAGTCGACAGACTCAGTAAGAAAAGCATAATAATACTCATACATAATCCCGGTTATGATCAGACGCCCATACCCCTGATCATAACCCTAACTGACATGTCCAACACGATACTGAGTCCCGCTACTGCCGTGTCCAACACGGTACTGAGCCACTACTGCCATGTCCAACATGGTACTGAGTTTTGAACGTTCGTAGGGACGGTACCATTGACAAGTATCCTCCTGATCGGTCGAACCGGTCATACTCCGGCTGCTGGTCATACTCCAGCCTGTACCGACGGGATACGTCAATAGTACGGAACCACCAACCAAGTGTCAGCCTGATCGGTCAAACCGGTCATACTTCGGCTGCTGGTCATACTCCAGCCTCTACCGACGTGACAGGGTTGGATGGTTCGAAGCCAACATACATAACTAATGTAATCTAACAGGCTTCCTACATGCACGCTAAACATGTAATCTACATATGCATACTGTTTTACTAATCTTATCTGGATTCCGAATTCAGGTGTGCCGGTCAACCTGAGTGGAACTAACAGCTCGGCGGATTACAGGCTCCTAAACCGTAAAAATCACAACACCGATAAGTGACACGCTAAATCACAATGGGGACAAAGGTTTTAAAACCAAACTCAACCTACTGTAACTTAATACAAAAATACCCGCAAACTAGCAGAGAACAAACTGTTTGAAAACCCGAAACTAGCACGAAACGGCAAGTTGAGAAAAACCGGTTTCTCACCCTGCTGCAAAATCCGGGTAACCGGTTTTACACGCAATGTAAAACCGATTAGCCAGTTTTACCCAGAAAAACCTCAAAATTCAATTCTCCAACCAAAACGTTTCCAAACTCAACAAAACTTTCCAGACCTGCTAATTAGACCCTAATAAACATTTTCCAAGTGATACAACAAAGCTTCATGCACAAAATCCAAATCCACCATTAAAGCTCCAAGCTTTGAGTTCAAAACTCAAACTTGGTTAAATCTAACAAACAAGCATCTAAACCAACTCAAATCTACTTAAACATGCATAAAATCACCTCTGAAAACTACAGTAAACATCACAAAACAGCAACAAAAGATTTCAACAATTTTCTTTGAAAACCATAGTTTTGAGCCAAAATTTCATAACTTAATAAACTCAAGAAATCACCAGCCCTAACATGCTTGAATCAACATTTTAAATCAAAAATAAACCTCTGAAATCAACATCAAAATACAGCAGCAAGCACAACTCAAAAATAAGCATGCACACCATTTCTTTTTCATCCAAAAATAAAGAAACTAAAGAAAGGAAGCTAAGACAAGGATTACCTCTACAAGATTACTAAGAACTTGCTGAAAATCACAAGAATCAATCAAAGAAATCCAGCCCTAGCAGCTCCAAGACTTGGCCAAAATTGAGAGGAAAGAAAGAGAGAGTGTTTTGCTTTGAAACTTTTCTCTAAATTTTCTAAGTGTAGGAAATGAGGCTTGAAGAGTAAAATGAATTAAAGAGGATTCTTTTCAGCCAAATAACATATAAAATAAACATTTATTTTCAAATAATAAAATCTCTAAAAGACAAAGAGTCATTGGGGCAAAAGGACCATTTTGCCCCTCCACACTAAAACCACATAATTAACACTAAAGGGGTATTTTTGGGAAATTCTAAATTCCCGGCCATTCCCGACATTCCCAATGTCTAATAAACCGTCCCAAACTATTAACATACTAAGTTGTGATTTCTACTGAGCCAAACGTCGGGTTCCAAAATACCGGGCACCGAAAATGCAAAATATGAAAACTACTGAATGACATAAGATGCATCAATGAATTCAATAAATAACAGTATAATAAATTATTTAAATAGCTATAAATAATTTCATAATTAACTGCTAATTTCCAAATTAAACTAAGCGGGCTTTACATCATTATTTTAATGTCTAATAATTCCTAACCTAAACCTAGTGGTTACCTATAAATAGATAGTGATAGCTCACACTTAAAAGTGGGGTAAATTTCTTGTCTTCAGAAAAATTGAGCCACCTTTTTTATACCTATAGCCGAACCACTATTCCTCTCTTTTCTTCTTCAAATTTTCATACCCTTTAGTGATAGAGTGAGTGCCCACACACATCAAGTGGTATCTCAATCATAGTGTGGAAGACTGTGAAGAATCCATAATCAAGAGAAGGACATTCAGGCTCAGATCTTGGTGATACTCTGCGACAGACAGGATAGAAGGGTTACAGATCTGAGCGGAAGGAGACATTAATATTCCGCTGCACCCATGGTAAGGTTTTCTAAAACTTTATATGTGTTTAATTTCATTGTTTTAGAAATTCATATTAGGATGTTAATGAAACATACTTGTTAATAAATCTAGATCTTGGTGAAGCATATTAAGTCCAACACAACCTCTGTGGCCGAGAAAACTGGGCATGAGGGGGGGCCAAACTTCAGACATGCCCCTGTCTGAAGGGGTTTTATCCAAGCGAGCCGCACGTTGTCCCCCATGCGCGCGCGGGTATGTGCAATTAATTTCAGATATTTTCATCCAAATTCAAAAAATCATAACTAATTCATAAAAATTAAATTTGAGTTCTGTAAAAGCCTAAATTCATTAATTTTTCGTCTACTTTCTAGTAAAAATATTTCCTTAAAAATATTTCCAGAACGAAATAAAAAATATTTTTACAACAAACATTGCGATTTCCAAACAATCATCAAATAAGCACATAAACCATGATGAAACCATCCAAATCAACACAAAACATCGTTTTAATTCATATTTCATGAAAGTAAATCATTACCATGGCTCTGAGGCCAGTTGTTGGATTATATTTTACTAGGATCTAGATTTACTAACATGTATGTTATTTAACATCCTAAATATGAAACCTTACAGTGGGTGCAGCTGAGTTAAATGACTCCTTTCACTCAAATCTCTAACCCTTGTATCCTTTCTGTAGCAGAGTATCACCAAGATCTGTGCCCAAAACTCCTTCCTTGTTTTTGGATTCTTCACAGTCTTACATACTATGATTGATGACCAACTTGATATGTGTGGGCAAGTACTCAATCACTAATGGCTGAATATATTTTTTGAAGAACGTCTTAGGTATTTCGAAAATTCAAGAGGAAGAAGAAGAAGGAAGAGGTCTCATCAGAACGCTAGGTCTTTAGCTTTGGAGGCATTAGTTGGATAATGAGACCATAGCCTTCCTTTCATACTATTCTCCAATAGGGTTAGCGTTGAATTATTAGGAATAAAAAAATAATAACATTAGGGTAAAAAAACCACTTGATAGACGACCACTTAATGGGCCCCACACAAGTTCAAGTTTTGTCATTTTTACCAACTATTTTACCTATTTTTAATAAATACCACTTTTTGCAACTTCAACCCTATAAATGTCAAAACTATTTATTTAACAATAAAAATAACTATCAAATAAAATTGTCATTTATAATATTTATTAATTAGACTCCATAAAGTCTCTTAATTAACAAATAAACCCCAAGACACTATTTCTTCACAATCAAGCCATATCTTAGTGAAAAATTCATAAACTAGACATAGTCTAATTTTAGAATTATAATTGATTAACTAAAATCAATTAATTGAGTCTTACAAGCAGTTTGTCTCAACTAGTATGGGGACCATGGGCCTGTACAACCGAGCTTCCAATAAGCAGATGTAGAATTTACAAAGTAAATCCACTAACTTATTAATTTCTCATTGCATCCACCATAGAACTTGGAATTGCACTCTCAGTTACATAGAATGCTCTATATGTTCCACGATATAGATACGCTATTAATTATCCATTGTTAGAATCCCAATAATCAATGATCCTCTATAGATGATCTACATTGGATAGGGACAAAATTACCGTTACACCCTTTCAATGTATTTTATCCTTAAAACAGTTAGCCACCTATAAATGATATTTTAGTGAGCTAATGTAATCACTAAAATGAGCGCTCTATCATTTATCTCTATTTATTCAAGCTCGAAGGAAATCATTGTTTCACTTCTATGTCCGGATAGAAGGTATAGATTCCATATCTATGATTAGTGCTCCCACTCAATTGTACTACTATGTTCCCAAAATGTACGTATCACCCTGACAAAAAAGTAGGCTTAACTAACATATCAAAGAACAGAAATAACACTCTTGAGATCGAACCTAACAATGTCAGGATTAAGATCATTTGATTTAAGATCAACTAGGTGATATTGAATTGAATAGATATTACGGTAAATTTATCATATCTAATGCAAGTTCAATATCGGTCCCTTCCAATGTATACTCCATATCTGATACTAGTAAACTTTGCCAATGCCCTGCAAAGGACATAACACTTATCTAAGGTGTAAGTATGCGTATCGCTGATTATCATGCCAGTCTAAATCCTGTGAACTAACAAATCAGGGAATTAAACTTTTGAACATATAATCATGATTATATTCCACTGTGCTGACAACACTATAATCACAAACAAATACATATGCTCTGGACTTAATAGAATTTATACATTAAATATAATCATGAAATAAATCATGTGAACCATGCAACATAAAATCATTTCTGATATTTATTAATTAGTAAATCTGATTATATTGAAATGGATTTTATTTAGGCCAGAAAAACCAGCAGCTACGAGGTCTTTGGTATATAGGAGGACCTTCCTTTAACACCAGATGTCTGACTTGGAAGGCATGTATTCACACCCTGGAGTTGTGGTACCTGGTTGCTCTCTGTTGGTATACGGCTACCTTCATCTGAGCCTTTTCCCTTTTTTCCTCTAGTTTGTCCAAGCTCTCTGCTAGTGCCTCCTCATTCCTTATTTCTTCAAATGTTTGGACCTTGTTAAAGTTTATCTGCATCTCGACGGGGAGTACAGCCTCACACCCGTAAGTTAAAGAGAATGGGGTTTCTATAATCGTAGTGTGGGGGGTTGTTCTATAAACCCACAATACATTAGGGAGCTCCTCAACCAACACCCCCTTGAGTTCTTCCAGCTTGGTCTTGAGGTTTTTCTTAATTACTTTGTTGGTGGCCTCCACATGGCCATTGGCCTAGCAGTGCACCACAACTGAAAATTCTCTTTATATCCCGTCTCCTCGCAATATGCTCCTACTAAGTCTCTGAACTGAGTACCATTATTCGTGATGATTTTGTAAGGAACTCCAAACCGGCATATAATGAACTTGTTGACGAAGGAGACTACTTGCTTGGCGGTTATATGAACCAACAGTTCTGCTTCCACCAACATTGTGTAGGAGTCCACAGTTACAATTGCGTACTTCACTCCTACCCTACCTGTTGGCAGTGCTCCTATCAGATCCATCGCCCACATAGCAAAAGGCAAGGGGTTAGTAATGTTGGTGAGTTCAGCGGGTGGATGCCAGCTGAAGTTTGCATGTTTCTAGAACTTGTCACATCTTTTGCTGGATTCCATGACATCCTTCTCTAAGGAGGGCCAATAATATCCTACGTGATTGCTCCATTCTCCCTCGTGTATGGCAGATATGACTTTTTGTATTTCTCTTTTATCAATGCATCGTAGGAGGTGGTAAAAAATCGTCTCTTGTATAACACCCCATCAATCTCCATGTAACGGGTTGCCTTATACACTATCCTCTTGGCCTCCTTTTTATCTGCTGGTAGCTTCCCTTCATGGATGTAGCTGAGGTACGGGGCCATCCAGGAGTCTCTATCAGTCACCACGCACACTTGCTCTTCCTTAATGGTCGACCTTTTGGGGTACTCCACGGGTATTGATTCTAAGGTATTGATATCCCTTGTTGATGCCAACTTTGCCAATGCGTCAGTGTTAACATTATTATCTCGGGGTATCTGCTTTACAGCATAATGTTGCAGCTGCTCCAAATAACTTTTCACCCTACCTATATATGCCATCATCTTACTCCCCTTAGCCTGGTATTCCCCCTTGACGTGGAACATAACCAGTTGGGAATTACTAAAGATGTCAAGCTTGGTGAATTTCAACTCCTTTTCCAAGCGT
Source organism: Cannabis sativa (assembly GCF_029168945.1). Lineage (NCBI taxonomy): Eukaryota > Viridiplantae > Streptophyta > Magnoliopsida > Rosales > Cannabaceae > Cannabis > Cannabis sativa. Next base: position 37,245,268 of record NC_083606.1, on the reverse strand, counting down.
AGGCCAACCAACAAAGCTTCATATTCAGCTACATTATTTGATGCCTTGAACCCAAATCACACTGCACAATACATCTTCTACCCCCTCACCACTCATGCCCTAGCTCCTGCGACATTTGACGCCCCATCTACATGAAACTTTACCTCCCCTCCCTATTTTGAGCATGTCCCTCCAATACTTCATGACCTCCTTCTTTGTTAGGTCGATAAGTGAATTCCACCATGATGTCGACAACTATTTGCCCATTGATCGCTGTCCGCAGTACATAAGAAATGTTAAATTGGTTGAGTTCGATCGTCCACTTTAGAAGACGTCCCGAAGTTTTAGGCTGGTGTAGGACTTGGCATAGGGGGTGGCTGGTCAGCACAACTATGGAGTAGGTATGATAGTATGGGTTTAGTTTCCTGGAAGCCATCACAAGTGCATAAGCCAACCTCTCCATTTTAGGCTACTGAGTCTCGACGTCCACTAATATTTTACTTACGTAATCAACTGGTTGTTACTGCCTTCCTTCTTCTTTTACAAAGGCTACACTGAGTATATGCCTTCACACACCACGATAGAGAAATAACTTTTCTCTTTTTTTGATTTTGCTAATTGTGGTGGCTTCCCCAAGTGCTCTTTGAGTTTCCTGAAGTCCTCCTCACAGTCCTCACTCTAGAGAAATTCTTTGTTTCCTCTTAGCATGTCAAAAAATTACAGACATTTTTTATCGATTGAGAGATAAACGTATTAAGGGCTACCACCCTCCCCGTGAGACACTCAACCTTCTTCTAATTGTAAAGTGGGTCAAAATCACAATTTAAAAAAAGAAATCAGATCAGTCCTTATGCAGCCCCACTCTCGGCCAAAATTTTCACTCAATCCAAGCAGTCCACGTCTTCATCCAATGGCCCAGACTGGCGAGTGAGATGCATCCCCGAATAAAGGAAGTGGAGCCTGGAATCCCTACCGCATGCCAGCACCGTGTGGGACCCCCAGATCAGTTGTCCTCCTTCCTCCTTCCACCAAGCGGGCGCCCAGTCAGCTCTATTAAAACCAACCAGCGCACGCCACATGGAATACCATCAGCCTTCCTACAATCCCAGTCTGCCAAGTGTCCTGCAGAAGAAAAAGAAGAAAAAATGGTTGATTTAAATGTGATACATAACAGCCAAAAATTACAATAAAAAAAGCCAAAAATCCACATTTATCTCGCACATATTACACATAAATACCCTATTTTATCTTCCTAATTTATTTCACCTAAATAAATATTCCTAATTTATTTTTACCCTATCTTTTCACTATTTTTCATCCAAACAAACATTTATTTTTTTCAACACTCTTACACATACTCTATTTATCCCTTCTCCTCCCAACACTAATTAAATTAATCAATTTATTTATTTTATTTTGATTAATTTAACCCTCCAATTTTGCCTATAAATATGGTGTTGGAAGACCATTTTCCATACATCTCTTCATGTCATTCACCTCTTCATTCCACACTCTTCATATTTCTACTATTTTCTTCTTACCATTTTCTTTCTACAATTTTACATTTTGAAGAGCATGTCAAGTATGTTTATCTTTTGTAATTTTTACTTCAATCTAGTTATGAGCTTCTAATCTTTTTTTAAGATTATTAAGATAATAATGAAGCAAAATATAACTAGATAATATTTATTTTTGTATGTTGATTTGCCATTGGTGCTATAAAGTTCAAGGAATTTTCTATCAAAAATATATCTTTTTCACCTTCAATATCATGTATTTTTTTATTGTTAAAGAATGTTACACTTGGTTCTTCATTATGCAAAAATATGACATTCTTTGATTAAATGTCTTTCGCTAAATTGTTTACTTATAATTCTTAGAACATAAGTCTCATATTTTGCCTAAACATAATTTCTTTGATTTTGTGTAATTTTATTAAATTGTAACATATTTAATGATTAGAAATTATACATTTTCAAAGTGAAGAAAAATCCTACCTTTTTGAAAGAAACTTGTGCTGAAATAGAAAATATATTTTGAAAAGTATAGTGTGATTTTTTCAACTATATATGAACTTGGAAATCAATATACTTATAAATACTATTGAACTTGCATTTTGTAGATTTTAATATCTTAATAAGCTTATTTAGACATCTTATTTTGAAATCATTTTCATACTCACTCATCTGTAATCATAAGTCTTTTTGTTACTTGTCTTTTACTTTATTTTTCTAAATCAAAATCTCATCAAATCTTTGGAGCTATGTTAGAATATTCTTATTTTGTTTGAAATAGTTACTTTTGATGTTAGTCAACTCCCATGGGTTAGACCTTGCACTTACATGAACATTATATTCCGAAACAATTCGTGCACTTGCAAGTATAAATATTAAAACACTCACTTTTGGATACAAAATCTCCTCATTGTGTAGCCGAGTCCGAGAGCTAGAAATCACAGAGTAGATTCGCTTTTCCTTTCCTGGTCAGTGGTGCGAGCTGTCGGGGTCTCCTGGTCTCGGTGGCTATGTTGGCCTTATCAGAGATGGGGCCCCAAGCCTTCGCACTTTGCTTCCTTCCTCCACCGTGATGGAGATGCAGCTCCATCTCACTAGTTGCTTGTCGGGTTGTCCATGGGCCTCCTATTCCCTTCCTCCATTAAGCGTTCATAACCATTCGTGCTCCTCTATTCTGAGGCATCTAGCCACCTGAAGGCCATCAATTTGCACCTCCACCTCTTGGCAACAATGAGAATGTCTCGACTTCTTCTCAACGATTCTAGGTAAAGAAATGGCGTTCTTTTGTGTGTCGCTTCCCACAGACCGCGCCGAATTGTTGACGGTAAGAACTCGTCAAAAGAAATAATAAGAACTCAAGACAATATTTCAAGATCTAAATAGAAGAATACACAAAGTGAATTTTACCCTCTTTACTATTCAAAAAAACTACTATTTCACTAATATTTTTTCTCCAAGCGAGTCCCCTTTACAATGAGCTCCAAGGCTCTATTTATAGTGAGTTCTTTACATTTTACAACCTCATTAGATCCCTAAGTCTGAGTATGTCAAGTCACTTTCACACAGATAACCTAGAATTACTGGTAACCTGATGTCTCAGACATCCTAAGTTACACCAGAACTTCCTCTTTTACTTGTACCTAAGACGAAATGAACCTTGTTCCCTATACCAATACTTATTGTGTCGTCGCTATCTTGCCTGGGGAACCATGGCTTAACCAACTGTAGCCTCGATATCTTCTCCTTACTTCCATTTTCATGAGGAGACTAGATGCGTGGGAACCGCGGGCGGGGCGCGGGTGGGGGGGGGGGGGCTAGAGGTATGCATGCTAGGGAGCCTCCCTATGCGTGGAGCCTCCCTGTGCGTGGAGTAGCTGCTATGTGGAGCCTCCCTGTGCGTCGAGAAGCTGGCAGCATGGAGCCTCCTTGTGTGTGGAGCAGGTCGCAGCGTGGAGCCTCCCTGTGCGTGGAGCAGCTGCTACGTGGAGCCTCCCTGTGCGTGGAGCAGCTGCTACGTGGAGCCTCCCTGTGTGTCGAGCAGCTGGCATCATGGAGCCTCCTTCTGTGTGGAGCAGCTCGCAGCGTGGAGCCTCCTTGTGCATGGAGCGGCCCACTGATGTCTGTGGAGCTACAGATGAAGGAAGAATCTACAGGATGTGGAGATGTGACGAGGAGATGAGGACAAAAGAAGCGAGGACCGTCCTTTTTCCCTTTTAATTGTCTTGAAAATTTTGCATTATTCCTCTTTCTTTTATTGTCTATAAGAACACTTATTTGTTGAATTTCTGCGGTTAACATTTACCAAACATATTTATTAATATGTATGTGTATGTTACCATTTGTAGAGTAAAATAATTAATAAAGTAAATCATATTTAAGATAATCCAAGATTAAATATATTCATTAGAGAATTCTTTCTACAAAATAACTTGTCGTGAATTTGAAACTTATAATTGACTGCGATGCAAACAATTCAAAGAAGTTAATTAATTAATTAACTTAGAGGATTAACAAAATTTCAAAAAAAAAAAAAATCAATGTAAGAAAACCAAATGAGTAATAATAATGATGTATTTTAACATAAACACTACAAAAAATTGCTATTTTTAATGACAACTTTTTAGTCACAGCATAAATTTTTTGTGACTAAACGTGACTTTTAGTCACAACAAAAACTTACTTGAAACTAAAACATAGTATTTAGCTACAAGTTGTCACGAATTTAATTTTAGTCAAGTCACAACAAATTGTAATTTTTGTAACGAATACTTTTAGCCACAAACCTTTCAGTCACAACATAGGAATGATAATTGATAATTAGTCACAACTTTCTTACGTTTAGTCACAAATTTTGTTGTGACTAAAACTAAATTTTTTGGTAGTGAAAATATGTGCTGAAAGATTACACATACTAATTATATGCTTAAGAAGTAAGGAGAATATGAAGAATATTTTTTACACATTAACCACATTTATTTTAAAAATAAAATTTAATTCAAATATATTTTTTTATGAGTATTATATCCAAATTATCCTCACACCGTCACATAAGAAAGATACAATTTTAAACATAATAGATTGTGTTGTTTCGAGATGGATGTTGTAGGTTTGCGGAAAGTTTGGAAAAAATTTTGATTAAAGGAGAATGGAGGTTATCGTAAAATAATAGAAATAAAATTGATAGAATGATTAAAAAAATAGGTAAACATAATAAATTTTGAAGATGGGTTGAAGATTAAAGGTATAAATTTTTTTAAAAAAATATGTAGTGTAATTGTAACACCCTAACTAACATAGGCGTATTACGTGCTTTTTTTAAACATGCTGTGCAGCTCGTTGCTAATCAACGAGGTTTATGGAAAAACGTGATTAATTAAAATTTTTCTTTTTAATTAAACTTATAAAACAATATTACAAAAGACTCGGGATCCCAATTATAAAATCATTTACAAAAAGATTTAACTGTTTAACTGATACATAAAATAAAAGTCGTCTAACGACCAGTTACAAAATCAGCCCCATTGTCCCGATGATCGTACGCTCCAGGCCTAACCGCCCCGACATGTACAATCTTCACAAGCTCGCTCACGGTCCATCAGCTTTAGCCTTGCCTTTACCTACACATAAACGTAGATCTGTGAGTCGACAGACTCAGTAAGAAAAGCATAATAATACGCATACATAATTCTAACTGCCGTGTCCAACACGATACTGAGTCCCGCTACTGCCATGGCCAACATGGTACTGAGCCACTACTGCCATGTCCAACATGGTACTGAGCTCTGAACGTTCACAGGGACGGTACTATTGACAAGTATCCTCCTGATCGGTCGAACCGGTCATACTCATTCTTGGTCATACTCCGGCTGTACCGACGGGGGTCAATAGCACGGAACCACCAACCAAATGTCGGCTGATCGGTCAAGCCGGTCATACTCATTCTTGGTCATACTCCGGCACATCGACGTGACAGGGTTGGATGGTTCGAAGCCAACATACAACTAATGTAATCTAATAGGCTTCCTACATGCACGCTAAACATGTAATCTACATATGCATACTGTTATACTAATCTTACCTGGATTCCGAATTCAGGTGTGCCGGTCAACGTGACTGGAACTTTAGCTGAGCGGCGGATTACTGGCTCCTACACCATAAAAATCACAACGCTATAAGTGACACGCTAAATCACTTCCCGGGGACTTAAACTAGGAACTAAAAGTTTCCCTATTGATAAAAAGCATGGCAATACCCCTTAAAACATAAAAACGAGGAAAAACACGGGTTCTAAAAATTCCCCAACCGGTAGACCGGTTGCCCAACCGGAATTTCGGTTCTGGGAATTACTGGACCCTCATCCGGAATTCCGGTTGCACAACCGGAATTCCGGTTCCTCGCAGGAATTTTTTCAAAAATTCCTAACTCAACTAAATCAAACCCAATCTATACCAAACCTTCCAGACCTGCTCTAAATACCCCAAAGAACATATCCAAGGCATCAAACTAACCCAGAAATCACAGATACACAAATTGCCATTAAAGCTCAAGCTTTGAGTTCTAAACTCAAACTTGAGCAAATCCCACAAACATGCAATCAAACCTGGTTAATTCTACTTAAACATGCTTAAAATAGCTTCTGAAATCAAGTAAAAACATAAACAACAACCCAGCAACAGATTCACAATATTTTCACCAAAATCACATATTTTGCTTAGAAAAATCATGGCTTTAAACAAAGTAGCAAGCTTGCAATAAAACCTAGACAATCCATTCGTTTAAAACCTAATTAAGCTACTGCAAACAACAATTAAACCCGGCAACATACAGCCATACAAACTAACATGCAACCTACCATTTTCACCTCAAAAAAACATCAAGAATAAAAAGAAAAGTTGAGAACCACTTACTAGTAACTAAGGATCACAAAATCAACACAAAATGGGCTAGAATCACCAAGGAAAACTCCTCCTCCTTGCTGCTCAAAGAGGGCCGAAAGAGAGAGGCTTGAGAGAGAGAGAGTTGGAAAAATTCTATTTTTCTACACTTAGTAATTTTTTGTAAAAGGAATAAATGAAATCAAAGCCACTTTTAATAAATCATTTCAGCCATTACTTAAATAAAATAAAATTTATTTTCAAATAAACAAGTCAGTAAAAGACAAAACACTAATGGGGCAAAAAGACCATTTTGCCCCTCCACCATAAAATCACATAAATCACACTAAAGGGTATTTTTGGGAAATTCTAAATTCCCGGCCAAACCCGACATTCCCAATGTCTAAAACCCGTCCCCAAACTACTAACATACTAAGTTGTGATTTCTACTGAGCCAAACGCCGAGTTCCAAAATACCGGGCACCGGAAATGCAAAATATGAAAACTACTAAATAACATAACCATGCATTTCTGAATTCCATAAATAACAGAAATAAATTATTTAAATAGCTATAAATAATTTCATAATTAATCATAATTAACCGATAATTTCCAAATTAGCTAAGCGGGCTTTACAACTATCCCCCCCTTAAAAGGATTTCGTCCCCGAAATCTAACCTGAATAACTCTGGATGTTGAGCTCTCATATCTGACTCTAGCTCCCAGGTGGCTTCTTCCACCTTGCTGTTTCTCCAGAGAACTTTGACCAAAGCTATGGTCTTATTCCGAAGGACTTTATCCTTTCTATCCAGGATCTGCACTGGCTGCTCCTCATAAGTCATGTCTGGCTGTAGCTCAAGACTCTCATAGCTGAGTATATGAGAGGGGTCTGGAACGTATTTTCTCAACATCGAGACATGGAATACGTTGTGAACTGCTGATAAGGCTGGAGGCAATGCTAACCGATATGCCACTTGACCTATCTTCTCGAGAATCTCAAAAGGTCCTGTAAATCTAGGGCATAACTTGCCTTTTTTCCCGAAACGTTTAATCCCCTTCATCGGAGATACCCGTAAAAACACATGTTCCCCTACTTGGAACTCAACATTTCTGCGTTTCGGATCTGCGTAACTCTTACATGCGCTTTCTGTGAGGCAAGCATTCTAGCTTTTATCTTCTCTATCGCCTCATTGGTCCGCTGAACTGACTCAGGACCTAGGTATTTCCTCTCCCCTGTCTCATCCCAGTGGATAGGGGATCTACATTTCCTACCGTACAACAGTTCATAGGGAGCCATCCCTATCGTACTCTGATAACTGTTGTTATAAGAGAATTCTATCAACGGCAGATACTTATTCCATGAGCCTTCAAAGTCCATAACAAAGGCTCTCAACATGTCCTCCAATATCTGAATTGTCCTTTCGGACTGACCATCTGTCTGAGGATGGAATGCTGTACTGAATTTCAGCTTTGTACCCATTGCCCATTGCAAACTTTGCCAAAATTTGGAGGTGAACTTCGGATCCCTGTCCGAAACTATAGACTTCGGTACTCCGTGAAGTCTCACTATCTCTCTGACATACAGTTCCGCCAACTGATCCACTGAAAATGTTGTTCTAACCGGCAGAAAATGAGCAGATTTCGTAAATCAATCCACCACTACCCATATGGAATCAAATAAACCCGTGGTCCTGGGTAACCCGACCACAAAATCCATCGTAACATCCTCCCATTTCCATTCTGGTAGGGTTAGAGGCTGCAACAACCCTGCTGGTCTCTGATGTTCAGTCTTAATCTGCTGACAAGTGAGGCATCTCGATACGAATTCTACCAAATTCTTCTTCATACCGCTCCAACAGAAGTACGGTTTCAAATCTTGGTACATCTTAGTGGTGCCGGGATGCAGAGAATACGGGGTAGAATGAGCCTCCTCAAAGATTTCATTTCTAAATTCCACACTGTTCGGAACACAAACCCTGGCTTTATACAAAAGCATCCCACTATCTGACACTGAAAAGTCCTTGGCTTGACCAGCCAACACCTCATCTCGGATCTTTACTAACTCCAGATCTGTCATCTGAGCGGCTTTTATTCTTTCCAACAGATCAGATTGCAGCGTTAAGTTGTGAAGCTGACCTACCACAAACTCAATGCAGGATCTAACCATATCCTCTGCTAGCTGAGGTGAGATCTGAACCATACTAGCTACTTGCCCGGGACCCTTTCTGCTCAGGGCATCTGCCACTACATTGGCTTTTCCGGGATGATAGAGGATCTCACAATCGTAATCCTTCACTAATTCCAACCAACGCCTTTGTCTCATGTTCAAATCTTTCTGAGTAAAGAAATACTTGAGACTTTTATGGTTGGTATAGATCTCACACTTCTCTCCATAAAGGTAATGCCGCCAAATCTTCAGTGCAAAAACCACTGCGGCCAACTCTAGGTCATGAGTCGGGTATCGCCGTTCATAATCCTTTAACTGACGGCTTGCATCAACACACACCCCAAACCCTGTTTGGATGCGTCACAATATACTACGAACTTCTCCTTGTCCGAAGGCAAAGCTAGCACTGGAGCAGTAATCAACCTCTGTTTCAGCTCCTGAAAACTAGCTTCACATTTATCTGACCAGATAAATCGCTGATTCTTCTTTGTAAGCTCGGTTAGGGGCATTGAAATTTTGGAGAACCCTTCCACGAACCTACGGTAGTACCCAGCTAAACCCAAGAAGCTTCTGATCTCTGTCACTGTCTTCGGTCTCGGCCAATCCCTGACGGATTCAATCTTCCCGGGGTCCACCTTGATCCCATCTTTGCTCACAATGTGCCCTAGGAAGGACACCTGAGATAGCCAGAATTCACATTTCTTGAACTTGGCATAAAGCTTATGTTCTCGAAGCCGTTGCAGTACCATCTGAAGATGTAACTCATGCTCCTCTTCTGATTGAGAGTACACGAGGATGTCGTCGATAAACACAATCACACAGATATCGAGGAAATCCTTGAATACTCTATTCATCATGTCCATGAATGCTGCAGGAGCATTGGTTAGTCCGAATGACATAACCAAAAACTCATAATGTCCATACCTAGTGCGGAAAGCCGTCTTTGGAATGTCCTCCTCTCGGATTCTCAACTGATGATAACCCGAACGGAGATCAATCTTAGAAAAGACCGTCTTCCCCTGAAGCTGATCGAACAAGTCATCGATCCTAGGTAATGGATATTTAGAAAAGACCGTCTTCCCCTGAAGTTGATCGAACAGATCATCGATCCTAGGTAGTGGATATTTATTCTTCACTGTTAGCTTGTTTAACTCCCAATAATCAATACACATCCTCATAGATCCATCCTTCTTCTTGACGAATAAAACCGGGGCTCCCCAGGGTGACACACTGGGCCGAATGAACCCTATGTCAAGCAACCCTTGGAGCTGAATCTTTAATTCCTTAAGTTCAGCTGGAGCCATTCTATACGGGGCTTTGGAAACCGGTTCAACCCCTGGTGCCAAGTCAATCACGAAATCGATCTCCCGCTAAGGTGGTAACCCTAGATGTTCTTCGGGAAAAACATCCAAAAATTCCCGAACCACCCTGATGTCCTCTGGCCGAATGGTATCTGGCCGAGTGGTGTCCACCACCACAGCCAGGAACCCTAAGCAACCGCCGTGCAACAATTCTCTCGCTGACATAGCCGAGATCACCGGGATCCGAGATCCACAGGCGAACCAACAAATACAAACGGTTCTTCACTTTCCGGTTGGAAGACCACCATCTTCCTTTTACAATCAATGCTCGCCAAATATTTAGATAGGAAATCCATTCCTAAAATAATATCGAATTCGACTAAACTCATTTCTATCAGATCAGCACTTAACTCTCTACCATCTATCCTGATCGGCATAGACCTAATCTACTTATTGGAGATAACCAATTCTCCGCCAGGTAACAGGGTTCCAAACCCTGATTCATAACTATCATATGGTCTACCCAATTTACTAAAGACTCTGGCCGCCACATAAGAATGTGTAGCCCCAGAATCAAACAGCACTGAATATAGCGAGTTGTTAATAGAAAGGCGACTGTGACAGGCGATGGGCTGGCATCTGCATCAGCCTGAGTGATAGCGAATACCCTGGCTGGAGTGGGTATCGCTGGAGCTCGCGGTGCCTCTGGTCGGAGCTGGGGACAATCCCTCTTGAAGTGTCCGGGCATGCCACAATGAAAGCATCCCTGACCTTTGCACTCGCCCCGATGGTGCCTCTTGCAGCTAGGGCACTCGGGATAGGAGAATCGGGTCTCAGTACCACCAGGACGACTCCCTCTGTTCTGGTTCCCCCGGAACCTCTTGTTCTGACTCGAGCCACCGGAAGCAGTGGGTGCTCTCTTCCTCTTGTCGATGGCCGAACCACTACTCCCCCTGCTAAAACCTGATGCAGGAGGGGTAGGAGCTCCGCCACTCACCAGAGTACTGGTTGATTCTGACATACACCCCACTGCGCCCTCAGCTCGCAGTGCCTTCTCCACCATCTGAGCATAGGTGGTGCTGTCGTCTGTGGTAATCATCAAATCATGCCTGATCCTGGCATTCAACCCGTCCAGATACTTCTCCTTCTTGCTGAAGTCGGTCGGCACAATTCCCGAGGCTAACCTCACCAACCGATCAAACTGAGTTGTATACTCAGTGACGCTCATGTTCTCACGCTGGGTCAGGTGAGCGAACTCTTTTCTCTTGGCGCTTCTGACCGCCTCGTTGTAGTACTTTGCATTGAAGAGTTCCTGGAACCTTTCCCAGGTCATGGTGGTGACGTCATGGATCTGAGACACCATGTCCCACCGTACCAGAGCGTCCTCCTGAAACTGAAATGTGGCGCACACCACTCTGTCGTTACCGGTGACACCCATGAAATTCAGTATCTTGGTAATCACCGTTAGCCATTGCTCGGCTTTCATCACGTCCCGACCTCCCAGGAAAAACGGAGGTGCTTGCTTCCGGAACCGCTCATACAAAGGTTCCAATCTATGGGCCGCCACTACTATCTCGGCCTGGGCAGCAGGGGCAGGTGCCACTGGAACTACGGGCACTGGAACTGTAGGAGCACCCTACTGTCTCAACCTCTGAATCTCGAGGTCTTGTTCTTCTATCCGGGCTTGCATTTCCGCAAACCACAACTCCCAGTTCTGGGCTCCCTGATCGGCTGGGGGAGCCTGGGCAGCCTGTGGTGGGTTCTCATCACCCCGACCACGAGCCCTGCCTCGGGGACCTCTACCTCGGCCCCTAACAGGTGGGGGAAACTGAGCTCCCTGACCTTGATTCTGTTGGGTTTTATGCCCTAAATAAAACTCATTTCAATATAATCAGATTTACTTATTAATATAGATCAGAAATAACATTTAATGTTGCATGGTTCACATGATTTATTTCATGATTATATGTACATAATGTATAGATTCATCTGAAACCCTTTTCACATACTTGATCCTGTTTATTGTGCCGTCAACACATTGGAAAGTAAACATGACTATGTGAATAAAGTTTCCTAAATTTATCAGACACAGGGTTTTACTGATATGATAATCTACAACAGAGTTTACCTGTATTTGGAGAAATACTATGTTCTTTCCAGAACATTGGTTAAAGTAAAGCTCAGGTTGGATGCATGGAGTATGCATCGGAAGGGACCGATAAGGAACTTTGACTTAGATTTATTAAACTTACCGTAATATCTATTCAAGTCAATATCGCCTAGTTGATCCTAGATCAAATGATCTTAATCCTGTTATGATTAGGCTCAATCTTGAAAGGCTATTCGTGTTCTTTGATTTGTTAGTTAAGCCTACTTTTAGGTCAGGGTGATACGTACATTTTGGGAACACGGTAGTGCAATTGAGTGGGAGCGCTAGCATAAACATGGAATCTATAGCTTCTATCTGGCGAATAGTAAGCAAAGGATGATCTCCTTCGAGCTTGACCAAACGAACATAAATGGTGGAGTACTCATTTCACATAAGCTGAAATATCATTTATACGGGGTCAAGTGTTTTAAGGAATAAATACATTGTAGGGTGTAACGGTAATTTAATCCCTTTACAGTGTAGATCATTCATATAGAGGATCATTTATCACATTAGGATTATAACAATGGATAACTAATGATGTGTCTATATGGTGGAACATATAGAGCATTCTATATACTGAGAGTGCAATTCTAAGTTCTATGCATGGATTCAACGAAGAATTAATAAATTAGTGAATTTTAGTGCTAAATTCTTGATCTACTTATTGGAAGCTCGGTTATATAGACCCATGGTCCCCCACTAGTTGAGATAATATTGCTTGTAAGACTCATGTAATTGGTTTTGATTAATCAATTATAATTCTCAAATTAGACTATGTCTATTTGTGAAATTTTCACTAAGTAAGGGCGAAATTGTAAAGAAAGAGTTTATAGGGGCATATTTGTTAATTATGATACTTTGTATGGTTCAATTAATAAATATGATAAATGACAATATTATTTAATAATTATTTATAGTTATTAAATAGTTAGAATTGGCATTTAAATGATTGAATTAGGAAATTGGCATTTTTGAGAAAATCAGATACAAAAGGTGTTAAAATTGCAAAATTGCAAAAAGCAAGGCCCAATCAACTAAGTGTATGGCCGGCCACCTATGTAGCTATTTAAAGTTGATTTTTTCATTATTTTAATGTCATATAATTCAAATCTAACCCTAGTGGAATGCTATAAATAGATAGTGAAGGCTTCAGGAAAATTACACTTTTCTTCAGACTTTCTGAGTCAGAAAAAACTGAGCCTTCTCTCTCCCTATCTTTAGCTGACCACTCTCTCTCTTCTTCTTCAATATTTCGAACTACCTTAGTGTATGAGTAGTGCCCACACACATCAAGTGATACCTCAATCATAGTGAGGAAGATCGTGAAGAAAGATCATCAGCAAAGGAGATTCAGCATCAAAGATTCAGAGAAAGAGATCCAGGTTCAGATATTGATAATGCTCTGCTACAGAAAGGAATCAAGGGCTAGATATCTGAACGGAAGGAGTCATTATATTCCGCTGCAACCAATGTAAGGTTTCTTAAACTTTATATGTGTTTAATTTATCGTTTTAGAAAGTTCTTATTTAGGATGTTAATAAACATACTTGTGAGTAGATCTAAGATCCTGGTAAAATAATTTCCAACAACTGGCCTCAGAGCCATGGTAATTGATTTACTTGCAAGAAATTTGGACTTTAAAACGATTGTTTGTATGTTCTTTGGATGGTATCATGTTGTATTGAGTGTTATTTGATGATTGATTGATGTTTTTGAAATTTTCGTGAAAAATAATTGCGATTTTATCTCTGGAATTATTTTTATTGGATAGTATGGAAAACATTAAGCAAGTTAGCCTTTTACAAAACTTAATTTGGATTTCATTTGAATTAGTTATGATTTTTTTGAAGATTTGAAAAAATCGGGGCTGTGCTGATATTTTACTGCGATCGCAAATCTGTCCGTACAGTTTCGAAATTTTTTGTTTTTCTTCAATTTTTCATGCTTTTTCGTGGAATTAACTTCCAATTTTTTGTATAGTTTTGTATTTATACTATTACTATTCCTAATTCAATTCTAATTATCATTTTGAATTAATTTAATTTTTTTTAAAATTTAATTCAAGATATTAGTGTAATTTGAATTTGAATAGAATTAGTATCTATCTTCTTGCTTAAAAATCTATCTTATTTTTAAATTTGATTATATCTTATTTTTTTTAAATTTAAGGTCAGATTTTATAAGATATTTATAAAATCTTTTAAGATATTTTTAAGATATCTTATCTTTTAAGATATTTTTAATTATATCTTATCTTTTAAGATTTTTTTTAAATCTTTTTAGATATTTTGACCTTATTTAAATTTAAAATAAGATATTTATAATCATGTAATTTTAAATAGATGTAAGATATTTTGCTAACTTTTAAATTTTGTTATTTTATTTATTTAAATTAAATTTAAAATCTGAAAAGATATTTATTTATCTTTTCTAATTTTTTATTTAATTTTTATTTATAAAATAACATTTAAAATTTAAAAGTAGTTAGCAAATTTTTGAAATGATATTTAGGTTGGTTGAAACCTAATTTTTCAAAAATTGTAGGTTTAATTTTTAAATTTTTATTTAAAAATTTCGAATTTTTTCAAAATTTTTTTAAAATTTTCGAAATTTTTTTTTATTTAATTAATTATTTTAGAAATTAAATATTTAATTTAAAATTAAATAAATCCTACATCCAACTATCCAGCTAACCTTGTTGCAGGAGTATGTGTTTTAGCTTATGTGTAAGTTTTCAAAACCTATTATTACTTGATTGCAAATAGCCATGGTTACTTTTTGCCAGATCTAATGATCTGATGGCTCCCTTGGTCAAGATAATAATTTGTAACAGGTATAATTTACAATCTTCTTTCATCTGTGTATGACCTAGCAACATGATAGGACCCATCCAAAGTGTGCCTGTGTGAGCCTATGTGTTTAATTTTATTATAGATGCATATAGGTTAATGTTGCTAAAATAAATTATCATAGTTATTGATAGAATTTATTTAGGCCCATTTAGTTTTTGGGCCTATTCAATTAATAACAGTTGTTCTTATTAAGGTTAAATTCCTCTCTTTTGGGCCTTGTGTGAGAGTTGGGAGCCATAGAAGTGGGTACGACATACTGAACCCAGCACCCCCTCACACAAACCACCCCAATTGTGAAGGCCCATTTGCCTGATTTGAACAACTGTACTAGGTTAATTACACTAGTTTAATCTAATAAAATTGATTAGCAACATAATTAATTTCATTTATTTTGAAATTAATTTAAGAAAATTATAGTTTAAAGAATTTTTTATTCTAAGCTAAACTATATGTATTTTCTTGTATTTAATTAAATATAGAATTATAACCATCTAGATTCTTTCTGGAGCTTAATTTAAATTTTTCATTAAATATTCTTATTTAAGTTGATATTTAGTTATCTACAACTAACCAACTTAAATCTGAATATCTTTTGAATTTAAAATTTCAAAATTAAGTTGAGGAATTTTAGGCATTGGTTATTAAGATTCTTTAGATATTTTTTAAGTTAACATCTTTTCGAATATTAACTTAAAATGGAATATTTTCAAATTAAGTGGTTACAACTTAATTTTTGATATTTAATTAAATTTAAATTTGAAAATATTTAAGTTCTAGATTTTTCTAGTACAACTTAAATTAGATATTTTTTCAAATTTTGTGGAAAAGATACTTAGTGAAATAAGATATTTTCTAGATAGTTATTTCTAGACTACTTATTATTTCTAATATTAAATAGGAAAATATTATAAATTGTGAAATTAATTATTTAATTAATTTTGGTACAATTTATTTTAAGTATATTTTTCTTAGTATTAAACTAGAAATTAATAATTAAGCCTTCTCTACACTTAATTATTTATTTCTTGAATTTAATACATTTAATTAATTTGAAAATTAAATATCTAAGTTGATTTTCATCATCATACTTAAATATTTCTTTTTCATGACATTTAATTAAATAGAAAATTACTTTTAGTTAAAATGTATTTTTTCAACTAAATTTAAATAATTTTCAAAATATATTTTTTCTTTATTTTATTAATCAATTTTCGAAATTGCATTTCTTAAATGCTAGAATTTCGAATTTTATCTTGAAAAATAGATTAAGTTGTAAATTAATTATTTATTTTAATTAATTCTTGGATCAACTTAAATCAATAATTTTTTCATTTATTGATTAATTTAAAATAAATTGAATTAAAATATATTATTAGAAATTGAATTAATTAGTCAAAGAAAAATCTAGATAGGTGATATTTTTGCTTGAAGTATTTTTCTAGTGTATTTAATTAAATAGAAAATTAATATTTAAGTTGATTTTCATCATCATACTTAAATATTTGAAATTTTTCTTATATATATTTAATTAAATAGGAAAATTATATTTTTTGTTGTAAATTAATTTTATTAATTAATTTTGGGCCAACATTAAATTAGAATGATTTTTCGAGGATTTTTTTTATTTTAATATGCATTTTTCGAAAATTGTATTCTTAAATACTTTAATTTTTCGAAATGCAATATATATTTATAGAAAATTAAATTTGAGTTGTAAATTAATTTAAATTAATTTTGTAACAACTTAAATATTTTTTCTAAATATTTATTGGAAATTATTACTAAGATGGAAATAATTCATCTAAGTAAAATTTATAAATATTAAATTAAAATTTATATTTAGAATTTTTCATTCTAAATTGGAAATTTTAAATAAATATATATTTAAAATACATAAATTAAATAAAGAGAATCAAAGAAAATACAACTCACTTTAAATAATGAGCTTGATTATTATTAAGATATTCGA
Source organism: Cannabis sativa (assembly GCF_029168945.1). Classification (NCBI taxonomy): domain Eukaryota; kingdom Viridiplantae; phylum Streptophyta; class Magnoliopsida; order Rosales; family Cannabaceae; genus Cannabis; species Cannabis sativa. Next base: position 37,228,460 of record NC_083606.1, on the reverse strand, counting down.
TCTCCATTGTTGGTCTTTCAAAAGTTAAATGTTTTCAATATAACCTCGAGACGCTAGACTTCGTCCCCCTATGGATGGTTATTCGTTGAACGCATTTAACACCGTAAGATTTCATTTGATAAGTGTTTTGTAAGTTTTCGTCTCTATTAGACTCTCCCCTACGGTGACTACTTAGAGATAAACTTATGAAACATGAAACAATGGTGGAAGCTCATAAAATGAGAATAACCTTGACTCTCGCCTACCGGGACAACGTTGGATTCTTATTTTGATCGAATAAAAGGTTGCTAGAATGGTTTCTATTTTAGATGAGCTGACAACTCTATTCAATAAATGATGCTTTGACTCTCGCCTCTTAGGGACCTTTGTATCAGTTTGTTGAAAACCTTGGAAATTATATCGGATTGTATGTTTTAGTATTTTCACTAGTCATTCCTACTTGCTATATGTTTATAATTTCTGAATTGTGTATGAATTTATATTGAACCATGTTATTTTCTGTTATTAAGTTGTAGTTTAATTTCGAATCTTCATTGTTGGTCTAACATGTTTGTTTTTCTAATGAGATAAATCCCTAATGGATTTTCACCATTAGACATACATAATAGTGTAAGATCTCGAAAGATAAGTATTGTATATGCGACATCTAACTGTTCATCAATTGATGACACCTTAGACTAGTATTTTTACAATATGAAACAAGAAGATTACATAAATGAGATTACTTTGTCTTTCGCTAATCGAAGCATCGTTGGATTCTTATTTTAAACGAAATTATCCTAATTCCTCTTAGCTTATTCATTTCGAATTAGCTTCAAAACATATCATTGGATGAATGGTCTATAAATCATTTCATGTCATTCTATAATTTCTCTTAAGAAATTAAATGACGCATATGATTATAATCCCGAAATTCTATTCCCAATTGATATAAATCCTCAATCTTAGAAATCTCCTACTTGTATGGGCAAATCTGACTTAGAGTTTGTATTAGTAGTGCTGGTCCAAGATAGAATTACTCATTATATTTGGTATAAATTTAAGTCTTTGACTTTAATTTTAGATTCCAAATAGAAATTTTCTTAAATTTCTAATTCCAGAATACAATACAGTTACACTTTCTCAAGTGTTTAATATCCATCTTTTATTAATGGATTAAAACTGTATGGAATATGAGTTAGGTAACCTGTGACCAGGATCCACTTGCAGTATTCTAAGAACTCTTTGATGTAACTAAACCTATGTCATCAATAGACACTACCATTTTTTTAATCTATGGCATTTGTATCTTGTTCATAGTGGATTTGACAAGATCAATCTCTGCAAAGAGTTAATATGCCTATATCCACTGAAAGTAGTTCATCTCATTCGCAGATGGATGTACATTCAGGGGTGGATATGAGTTTTTCGTTGTATTCTTAAAACGATAACTCTAGATTATACCTTTTAGCAAAGAAATTTGAAATGTTTGAAAAATTTCATTAATTTCTAGCAATGGTTAAAACCATTAAGGTAAGTGGTTAAAGATCTTGCGAACTGATAGGGGTGGAGAAATAGTTAGTAGATATGCAGTTCAAAGATCATTAATTTGATTTTTGAATTATATCCAAACTTACCTCCCCAGAAATTTCGAGTTGCATGTTGATGATTAGTTACTAGTCGTTGCCTAATTCCCTCTATGGTAATACAATTTCAGAATGATGTAATGGTTGTATACTTAATGTAAATCATTACTAGATTCATGGATGACCTAATCAAAATCTTAAGAAAAGCTAGAACTGTTAACCATGGTTTGTTAGCTATTCTAAGTGATTAGGGGTGGACCATCCCATTGTCAATAGATAAGAAAGTGTTTGTTCAAACAAATACTACTTTTCTAAGATAATGACTAAGTCTGAAAACAAGTAGCAAGTAAAGGAGATATTTTTCTTGATTCCAAAAGTGTTCTATCATCTTATATAACATATGATGATCCCACTGCCTCTGTTGTCTTGTCACAACCGAAGAGATCAATACCATTTAGTTTTCTTCGACATAATTCACGGTACCTTGTCGTAGTGGGAGAGTTTCTAGGAACTCACCTTCTTATGACTTGGGAGACACTAGTGATTAAAATCCATTGTGTGTTTAAACAAGTAATGGATTGTCAAGATCAGAAACTAAGAAGAAAGCTAATAGAACTATGGTTTAATCCATTCACATGGAGTAACCTAAAGTTTTCTATTACAAGGACATAAAAGGAAATTTTCGTTTATAAGTCTATTCAATGGACTTAACAAACTTCATGTTCCTAGTATTATAGGTTTGAGTTTATCTAAACTTATGGCTTGTGGTATACCTGGTAATTACTTACTCTAATGCAAGCAACTTACTTTAGTAAGATGCTGAAGCATTTTCTTTCTAATGGAAATCTATAGAAGCTTCACAACTTCTTAGGCATAGATTTTATTTATCAAAGGAAAAGTCTTAACTATTCCAGAAAAGATAAAGCCATGAAAGAATTTATTATATCAGCAGTGAGAGGTCTTAGATATGCTTTTGTATGCCTTAGACCAGACACCTGCTGTTGAGTGGGAGTAATGAGTAGGTATTATATTAATCCAGGAGAAGAACATTGGAAGACAATCAAGTAAATCCTAAGATTAAGAAGAGGAACTATATGTTCGTCTATAAGAGTGTGTTTAAAAGTCTTAGACTACACCACATCAGATTTCAAAATTTGCCTTTGTGCTAGAAAATCTTTCTGATAAGATGGTGATTACTCTGGGGGTGGAATAGTGATTTTGGAGAAGTGTAAAAACCTATCTGAAGTCTCTAGGTCTACCAGAGAGGGACTGAATGTTAAAGTTGCAGGAAAGGTACTTATTCAGTCTAAGGAAAGTTCTATACATTTTTGGCATCATTCCAAATTGCCTTAAACTACTAGTGTTAATTTCCTGATTAACCAAAAGTAGTTGCCAAAGATATAGAATCCAGTATCCCAAGAGAGTAGACATATAGAGAGGAATTTCACATTATCAATGATTTTGTGATTAAAGGAAGAGTAATAGTGGAGAAAAGGTTGTGGTTAATTCAACCTTTCAGATCCTATTACGAGGAGTTTACTACTACTACACTTGATTTGTATATCAAGGTGTTAAGATTATTTGAAACACACTTTTTGTTTTATATTAGTGCAAGTGGGAGTTTGTTGGGTTTTATGCCCTAAATAAAACTCATTTCAATATAATCAGATTTACTTATTAATATAGATCAGAAATAACATTTAATGTTGCATGGTTCACATGATTTATTTCATGATTATATGTACATAATGTATAGATTCATCTGAAACCCTTTTCACATACTTGATCCTGTTTATTGTGCCGTCAACACATTGGAAAGTAAACATGACTATGTGAATAAAGTTTCCTAGATTTATCAGACACAGGGTTTTACTGATATGATAATCTACAACAGAGTTTACCTGTATTTGGAAAAATACTATGTTCTTTCCAGAACATTGGTTAAAGTAAAGCTCAGGTTGGATGCATGGAGTATGCATCGGAAGGGACCGATAATGAACTTTGACTTAGATTTATTAAACTTACCGTAATATCTATTCAAGTCAATATCGCCTAGTTGATCCTAGATCAAATGATCTTAATCCTGTTATGATTAGGCTCAATCTTGAAAGGCTATTCGTGTTCTTTGATTTGTTAGTTAAGCCTACTTTTAGGTCAGGGTGATACGTACATTTTGGGAACACGGTAGTGCAATTGAGTGGGAGCGCTAGCATAAACATGGAATCTATAGCTTCTATCTGGCGAATAGTAAGCAAAGGATGATCTCCTTCGAGCTTGACCAAACGAACATAAATGGTGGAGTACTCATTTCACATAAGCTGAAATATCATTTATACGGGGTCAAGTGTTTTAAGGAATAAATACATTGTAGGGTGTAACGGTAATTTAATCCCTTTACAGTGTAGATCATTCATATAGAGGATCATTTATCACATTAGGATTATAACAATGGATAACTAATGATGTGTCTATATGGTGGAACATATAGAGCATTCTATATACTGAGAGTGCAATTCTAAGTTCTATGCATGGATTCAACGAAGAATTAATAAATTAGTGAATTTTAGTGCTAAATTCTTGATCTACTTATTGGAAGCTCGGTTATATAGACCCATGGTCCCCCCACTAGTTGAGATAATATTGCTTGTAAGACTCATGTAATTGGTTTTGATTAATCAATTATAATTCTCAAATTAGACTATGTCTATTTGTGAAATTTTCACTAAGTAAGGGCGAAATTGTAAAGAAAGAGTTTATAGGGGCATATTTGTTAATTATGATACTTTGTATGGTTCAATTAATAAATATGATAAATGACAATATTATTTAATAATTATTTATAGTTATTAAATAGTTAGAATTGGCATTTAAATGATTGAATTAGGAAATTGGCATTTTTGAGAAAATCAGATACAAAAGGTGTTAAAATTGCAAAATTGCAAAAAGCAAGGCCCAATCCACTAAGTGTATGGCCGGCCACCTATGTAGCTATTTAAAGTTGATTTTTTCATTATTTTAATGTCATATAATTCAAATCTAACCCTAGTGGAATGCTATAAATAGATAGTGAAGGCTTCAGGAAAATTACACTTTTCTTCAGACTTTCTGAGTCAGAAAAAACTGAGCCTTCTCTCTCCCTATCTTTAGCTGACCACTCTCTCTCTTCTTCTTCAATATTTCGAACTACCTTAGTGTATGAGTAGTGCCCACACACATCAAGTGATACCTCAATCATAGTGAGGAAGATCGTGAAGAAAGATCATCAGCAAAGGAGATTCAACATCAAAGATTCAGAGAAAGAGATCCAGGTTCAGATATCGATAATGCTCTGCTACAGAAAGGAATCAAGGGCTAGATATCTGAACGGAAGGAGTCATTATATTCCGCTGCAACCAATGTAAGGTTTCTTAAACTTTATATGTGTTTAATTTATCGTTTTAGAAAGTTCTTATTTAGGATGTTAATAAACATACTTGTGAGTAGATCTAAGATCCTGGTAAAATAATTTCCAACAGATTCGACCCCACTGAGTTGCCCTGACTCATGGTGGTCCGCCTGGCGTCCATCTAGTTAGAACCGCCTACGAAACCAAGAGTTGGCATATCAGGTCGTATTCAAGGAGAGCTTACTAATGCCGCTTAATTTGGAAATTAAAAACGAAACATGCGCCTATTCTACTATCAGGCTACTAACATGCTTCCTAACAGGCTTTTCTTTTTCATAACTGAATAAAATAAACTACTAAAGTAATAAAGGCTTACTGAACCGTGAAACGAGCTAACTGCTGATGATGATTGTACATGTCGTGACGATCTTCGGAAGACAACCTGGCGGCTCTGATACCAAATTGTAACACCCTAACTAACATAGGCGTATTACGTGCTTTTTTTAAACATGCTGTGCAGCTCGTTGCTAATCAACGAGGTTTATGGAAAAACGTGATTAATTAAAATTTTTCTTTTTAATTAAACTTATAAAACAATATTACAAAAGACTCGGGATCCCGATTATAAAATCATTTACAAAAAGATTTAACTGTTTAACTGATACATAAAATAAAAGTCGTCTAACGACCAGTTACAAAATCAGCCCCATTGTCCCGATGATCGTACGCTCCAGGCCTAACCGCCCCGACATGTACAATCTTCACAAGCTCGCTCACGGTCCATCAGCTTTAGCCTTGCCTTTACCTACACATAAACGTAGATCTGTGAGTCGACAGACTCAGTAAGAAAAGCATAATAATACGCATACATAATTCTAACTGCCGTGTCCAACACGATACTGAGTCCCGCTACTGCCATGTCCAACATGGTACTGAGCCACTACTGCCATGTCCAACATGGTGCTGAGTTCTGAACTTTCACAGGGACGGTACTATTGACAAGTATCCTCCTGATCGGTCGAACCGGTCATACTCCGGCTGCTGGTCATACTCCAGCCTGTACCGACGGGATAGGTCAATAGCACGGAACCACCAACCAAATGTCAGCCTGATCGGTCAAACCGGTCATACTCCGGCTGCTGGTCATACTCCAGCCTGTACCGACGTGACAGGGTTGGATGGTTCGAAGCCAACATACAACTAATGTAATCTAATAGGCTTCCTACATGCACGCTAAACATGTAATCTACATATGCATACTGTTATACTAATCTTACCCGGATTCCGAATTCAGGTGTGCTTAGGTCCAACCCGATGGAACTTTAGCCGAGCGGCGGACATCGGCTCCTAAACCATAAAAATCACAACGCTATAAGTGACACGCTAAATCACTTCCCGGGGACTTAAACTAGGAACTAAAAGTTTCCCTATTGATAAAAAGCATGGCAATACCCCTTAAAACATAAAAACGAGGAAAAACACGGGTTCTAAAAATTCCCCAACCGGTAGACCGGTTGCCCAACCGGAATTTCGGTTCTGGGAATTACTGGACCCTCATCCGGAATTCCGGTTGCACAACCGAATTCGGTTTCTCAGGAATTTTTTCAAAAATTCCTAACTCAACCAAATCAAACCCAATCTATACTAAACCTTCCAGACCTGCTCTAAATACCCCAAAGAACATATCCAAGGCATCAAACTAACCCAGAAATCACAGATACACAAATTGCCATTAAAGCTCAAGCTTTGAGTTCTAAACTCAAACTTGAGCAAATCCCACAAACATGCAATCAAACCTGGTTAATTCTACTTAAACATGCTTAAAATAGCTTCTGAAATCAAGTAAAAACATAAGCAATAACCCAGCAACAGATTCACAATATTTTCACCAAAATCACATATTTTGCTTAGAAAAATCATGGCTTTAAACAAAGTAGCAAGCTTGCAATAAAACCTAGACAATCCATTCATTTAAAACCTAATTAAGCTACTGCAAACAACAATTAAACCCAGCAACATACAGCCATACAAACTAACATGCAACCTACCATTTTCACCTCAAAAAACATCAAGAATAAAAAGAAAAGTTGAGAACCACTTACTAGTAACTAAGGATCACAAAATCAACACAAAATGGGCTAGAATCACCAAGGAAAACTCCTCCTCCTTGCTGCTCAAAGAGGGCCGAAAGAGAGAGGCTTGAGAGAGAGAGAGTTGGAAAAATTCTATTTTCTACACTTAGTAATTTTTTGTAAAAGGAATAAATGAAATCAAAGCCACTTTTAATAAATCATTTCAGCCATTACTTAAATAAAATAACATTTATTTTCAAATAAACAAGTCACTAAAAGACAAAACACTAATGGGGCAAAAAGACCATTTTGCCCCTCCACCATAAAATCACATAAATCACACTAAAGGATATTTTTGGGAAATTCTAAATTCCCGGCCAAACCCGACATTCCCAATGTCTAAAACACGTCCCCAAACTACTAACATACTAAGTTGTGATTTCTACTGAGCCAAACGCCGAGTTCCAAAATACCGGGCACCGGAAATGCAAAATATGAAAACTACTGAATAACATAACCATGCATTTCTGAATTCCATAAATAACAGAAATAAATTATTTAAATAGCTATAAATAATTTCATAATTAATCATAATTAACCGATAATTTCCAAATTAGCTAAGCGGGCTTTACAGTAATTTCCTCTAAGGAAGTATGTGTATTTTTTTTGGGGAACTTATTTTTTGTGCATGTACCATTACTCTTAAAAAAAAGTAAACAGTGCACTATAAAAGTGACTATATCTCTCTTATATTAAATGTAGCTATTTAACGGAAATTGTTGGTTTAATAATTTTATTTCGTTAAAATTAGATGTTAAAACTAACAATGTTAAATCAATCAATTAATCATTTTTTTTAAAAAAAAATATTTGAAATATCTAAATTTAATTTAAATATAAACAAAATTATATTATTATTTTTTATGTAAATCTGAATTTAAATTTGAATTAGATGTAATTCAATTAAATAATCATACTTTATAATAAATTTATTAATTATATTGTTCATAAATTTATCACTTATTTTATTGTTTATAAAATTAATTAGATATATTTTTTTATAAATAAATTTAAATTTAATTAAATTTTATACATATAAAAATATAATTAAATTTTATTTGATTTAATCCATTTATTATTATTATTATGTAAAATAATAATTAAGAATATCTACTCTAATATAACTTATATATATAAAAACAAATCAGTACATGTGTCATCAATATATATGGGACTGTCTTCAGTATGCATTGATGTGCAAACCTACCCTTTCTCCTACTTACTATGCTGTGTTTTTACTAGTTTACTAGTGGTAGTTGTTGATGGTTATGGTGATAGTTGGTTTACATTTATATCACAATTCAGGTCGTGTTGGCAATACCAATAAATTAGAATGATGTTCATCAATTAATATCAATTACACGCTTTCTCAGCTATGTATGTCTATAAAAACAACCCACACCATTCTCATATTATCACACGATCATCATTCTATTCATGGCTTAACATTTTCTTTCTATTTAGCACGTACCACTTTATAAATATATAATTTTTTTAATATAAACATCTTCTTTAGGCTACACTAAGTAGCTTAGTTTTCAACCATTATTCTTAAAAACCCACAGATATAATTCAACCCGGCCATATAATCCTTTTATTTTAACTTTTCTTTGATATTTTTTTTTTGGTCGATTGAAGAAAAATGGGGACCGAGAAAGATCAAGCACGTAACCTAGGGCCAAAAACACATTCAGTGAAACTCAAGTACGTCAAGCTTGGTTACCACTACTTAATCTCAAATGCCATGTATCTTTTCCTCCTTCCCATTATCATAGCCCTAGGCCACCTTTCCGTGGAAGATATTGCTCAACTCTTCCAACAATTCGATCTTGGCCTAGTCTCGGGTACACTCGTCTGCACGGCCCTTACGGTGTGCCTCGTCACGCTGTACTTCTCATGGCGACCTCGTGATGTTTATCTTCTCGACTTCTCTTGCTTCAAGCCGGATCCCTCCCTAATGTGCAATCGTGAGACATTCATGCGGCAGCTTGCGAAAGCCGCAAATTTCAGTGATGAGCTCCTAAAATTTAACAAGAAGATCATTGAGAGATCAGGGTACGGACAGAAGACATATGCGCCCAAAGCCGCGCTGGAGGACCCGCCAGTAGCAACGATGTGGAAGTGCAGAGAAGAGGTGGAGATGGTGGTGTTTGGGGCTGTAGACGAGCTATTGGCCAAGACCAGAGTGAATGTCAAGGATATTGGGATTTTGGTGGTCAACTGTAGCTTGTTCAATCCTACACCATCTCTTTCAGCCATGGTTGTTAACCGCTACAAGCTTAGAGGGAACATTTTGAGCTATAGTCTTGGTGGGATGGGTTGTAGTGCTGGAATTATTGCTGTTGACCTTGCCAAACGTTTGTTACAGGTTTGTCATTTATACTCATCTTTTATATATTATTAGACTATGTATATTAAAACCCTTATAATGTAGCCATGTATATCTACGAATAAATTTAAGCATCTTTCCTAGTCGTGTTTATACATTTGTTCGGCTTAAATACAGTTTCAATTACTATCAGAGCTGTGTCATAGATCGTTATTAGTGTAGTTTAATACCCGGTTTCATATATTTTAGTTTAATTATTATTACGGGAAACCCTATTTATGAAATTAATAGTAATGATCATAAATATAGAAAGCAATTACTGTGCATGTGTACTAGCGTTAATTTGTCGTGTTTTGTTTTTCTTAAAATAAGACATTACATTAATAAATAAATAACAGGTTTAGGTTCAATTTATATTATGGGTCAGATGTGATAGATGCATGCACAGTGGGCCATAAATCTCGATTTAAAAATTTAATGGTGGAAAACAAATTTACCGACAGTACATGTTTCCCTTAAGAAAAAAAAAACCCTGCTTAGGCCTTTGAAGGTTCATTATGAGTTATATATATATATATATATCACAAATGTTAAAGGGCACCAGTGGTACTTAGCACCCTCGTGTCAATATCTTCAATTAAGTATCAGGTTCTATATAATTTAATATTATAGCTTTTAGAAAATATTGCTAGCCAATCGCAACGCGACATGTCGAGAAGGTGCTAGGCACTACTCGTAGCTAATAGCAATGCTCTATATATATATATATATATATATGCATCTTTCACTAATTAAGAAGAAAAACAAAAATGGACCGACGGCTCATAAAAACGTGTGTGCTATGTTAATTACATTATTATTAGATGGCTAACATGATAAGGAATTAATTGTCTCGTGCTAAAATGATATTATTAATATTATTTTGTTGACATGATTAATTAGGACCAAGCCAACACCTATGCACTGGTAGTGAGCACAGAAGCCATGACCCTGAACTGGTACGGCGGCACAAACAAGTCAATGCTTATCACCAATTGCCTTTTCCGCCTAGGCGGCGCTGCTGTTCTTCTAACGAACAAATCATCGGAACGCCGTCGTTCCAAGTACCAGCTCATGCACACCTTACGGACACACAAGGGCGGTGATGACAAGAGCTACCGTTGCGTCATGCAACAAGAAGATGATGACGGACATATTGGCGTGAAGCTCTCGAGGGACCTCCTACCTGTGGCCGGAGGCGCCATCAAAACTAATATCACCATGTTAGGCCCTTTAGTCCTTCCTATATCGGAGCAGATCCTCTTCTTGGCTAATGTAGTAGGGAGAAGACTACTAAGGATGAAGATCAAGCAGTACGTGCCTGATTTCAAGCTAGCCTTTGAGCACATTTGTATCCATGCGGGTGGTCGAGCTGTCCTTGATGAGATCGAGAAAAACCTTGATCTCACCAAATGGCATATGGAACCTTCCAGAATGACCCTTTACAGGTTTGGAAACACTTCTAGCAGCTCTCTTTGGTACGAGCTAGCTTACACTGAAGCCAAAGGAAGAGTCCGCAGGGGAGACCGGGTATGGCAGATTGCGTTCGGGTCGGGTTTTAAGTGCAACAGTGCTGTTTGGCGGGCGAACCGGTCTGTCGATCCGGCAAAGGAAACAAATCCCTGGATTGATGAGATCGACGAGTATCCAGTTATTGTGCCAGAGGTGCAACCTGTTCTAGCCGAATAATTGCATTTTAATTATTGCTAGGGAAACAAATGGTGCTCGAGTAATAATAGAGCCTTAGGTCACTCGTGTCTTGAAGCCCTATGGCGTGTGGTGTGATAGCATCATCACCAATCACCATTGATCGAAATTAAACTTCAATTTATGTTGCCTTTTTATCTTCTTTCTGTTTTGGTGTACTTTGTGTGGTTATCGTCCATCGATCTGAAGGGCTTATGTGTTTGGTACTATAGTATTAGTAGAACGTGCCTTTTATATTGACTGCATCATATTTGAAGCAAGCTAGGAGAGAAAACTATTATGTTTTTTTTTTTTTAAAAAATAAAAATAAAAAATTAATTATATGTACGTTTTCCCAATTTCTTTAAGTAATTTTCTGATAAATTTTAGAAAAATTTTATAATGCACCCCGTAAAAGGGCCACATCGATATATTTCTATCTGTTTTAGTATTCAAAATAATTTTTTAGTCAATTTTTTTTTCATAATCATGTAAATTATAATTAATTAAGGCATCTTACAAAATTTTAAGAAATTCAGAAAAGTTTAACATGCCGAAAATTACGTTCAAGCAGTGTGTTGCACGCGTGACTATTTTATTTTATACGCGTGTAAAATAGACTACTCGAACGCTGTTTTCTATATTATAATTATTCTCAATTTCTCAAAATTTTGTAGGATATCTTAAATTGTTATAACGTAATTCTTCTGGATGCCGAAAATAGTAAAGGATACATCAGTACATCCCTTTTAAGAGGGTGCATTGTAGAATTACCCTAAATTTTAATTGATAAACTAATAATAGTAACAAGTTTACTCATTTTATTTATGTATGTGTTTGAAAAATATATATATTTTATTTACAATTTTACAACTTAAACCTACAATTTTTATTTACAAAAATACGATTTTCTTATTAAATAATTAAAAAAAAACATATAAAAATAATAAAAAATAAATTCACAACAACTATAAATAAATGAGAAATGAACTATAAAAAAATATAAAATAACAAGAAAATCAACCTCATGAAAATTATAAATCAACTATAAATAAACTATAAAAAAAACAAAAAGAATATTGAACAGAATTAGTAATATGTATTTTTGTAAATAAAAAAGTTTAAACCGTAAAAATAAAAAATTTTCTGTCATAGCATATTTTTGTAATTTTTTCTTTAAATTTTAATCAATTATGTAATAATCATTATTACAAAATAAGCTTTTAAAGGTGCTTTTTTTTTTAGTTAATTAATAAACAATTGATGCCATAGTGTGTCACTAATTGAATTTTTTTTAAAAAAAAATCTCATATGGCATCGGTTACTTGTAATAACCGATGCCAAAGGGTGATAAATTTTCAATGAAACTACATATGGCGTTCTATGTAATCAGGAGTGCAATTCTGAATCAGGAGTGCTTATAGTGTAATTCTGAATCAGAAGTGCATTTATTTTTTGTGTATATAGTGTTTTATGTAATCAGGAGTGTAATTCTGAATCTATAGTGGAGTCAGGAGGAATTAATAAGTTATGAAATTTACTTGGTAAATTTCAGATCTACTTATTTAGAGCTTGGTTATAAAGGACCACGGTCCCCACACTAGCTAACTGGGATAATATTGTTTTGTTGTCTCATTTTAAATAATCAATCAAAATTCTAAATAAGAGTACGTCTTTTTTGTGAATTTTTACTAAACAAGGGGTTATTTGAGGAAAAAAAAGAGGATTTAGGGTTTATTGATTAATTAAGAGACTTTGTAACATCTAATTAATAAATATATTAAATGACAAATTTATTTGATAATTAATTATAATTATTAAATATATAGAATTGACATTTATAGAGTTAGAATTAAAAGATCGCATTTGTAAAACAAAAGATAAGTTTCTATAAAATAGCAGAATTGAAATCCTATAGGCCCATTAAGGGTTCGGCCAAGGATGATTAATAAAGCAATTATTTTTATCTTTTTTAATTCCATTTAAATTCTAAACCAAACCCTAAAAAGCTACCCTAAAAGTATAGCTCTTATTTTCAAATGACGACTAGGATCTTTTGTCGGACAAAATAGAAAATAGAAAAGATCCACTATCGAGTTCAAATTCCCTTTTCTTCTTCCTCAAAATTTTTGGAGCCTTGGTGAATTGAGAGTATGCCCCCACATGTCAAACCAATACCTAGCATTGTGAGGAAGACTATGTCTAACTAAACTGAAGGAGAGAAGATTCAGATCTTGATAATGCTCTACTACAGATAGGAATCAAAGGCTAGAGATCTAAATAGAAGGAGTTATTATATTCCGTTGCCGTCAATATAAGGATTTCTTAATCTCTTATGTGTTCATTTAATTATTTTAGGAAATTCATATTTAAGATTTTAGATTATAGATTATAATCAAACATACATGTTAGTAAATTTAGATCCTAGTAAAATAAGTTTTAACAATTGGTAGTCGAGCCATGGTAAGATTATTTCCATGAAATATGGATTTAAAATGATATTTTGTTGATTTGGATGTGTTCAGGTTGGTTTTTTGTGTTAAATGATGATTGAATGTGAATTACAAAATTTTCTAAAAAAGTACTTTTATTTTTGTACTAAAATATTTTATTTGGAAAGTTGGTGAAATGGAAAGATGCCTCCCAATATGGCCATATATCGACCCTCTTTTGTAAGGCCTTTGACTTTGGTGGTCTCGGCCATAAACCTTTCGATCTAATCCTTCAAAGGTTCTCCCTGTCGTTGTTTGACTTCGACAAGGTCTTCTTGCTACAATGGTATGAGCCTTGAGGACAAGAATTGTGTGTCAAATTCTCAAGAAAACTTGGCCCAAGAATTGAATCTTCATGGAGGAAGTTTAAAGTTTCATTGCTGAGTTGTTTTCGAAAAAGTCATCGAGAATATGCGACACCACACATCACCTGTAATCTTTTGGAGATCGAGCTGCATCTCGAAGTATTTGATGTGCGCCAGTAGATTTTCTCGCCCGATATACATCTTTCGTACTAGTATCTTGAATTTGGGCAAGGGCAAGGCATTTATGTATGTCGAGAATGGTTATCGCCTTGACTGGTCTAGCTCAAGGTCTGAAGGTTTTGGACCAGCTAGGCCCTTGATCATATTCCTTAATTGGTCCAACTGTGCTTGCACAGAAGGATCCGTTTTTATTGGGATTTGAATGACTAGTCCTTCTTCGAGGGGTTGCAGGCTCGGATGTGTTGGAATTATTTTACCAGGATCTTAGATCTACTCACAAGTATGTTGATTAACAACCTAAATATGAACTTCTAAAATGAAATTAATTAAACACATATAAAGTATGAGACATCTTACATTGAATGCTGCAGAATAATATGTCTCCTTCCACTCAGATATCTAACCCTTGATTCCTTTCTGTAGCAGAGTATAATCAAGATCTGAGCCCGAATGTCCTTCTTTCTTGACTTTGAGTTCTCCACAGTCTTCCTCACTATGATTGAGGTATTACTTGATGTGTGTGGGCACTACTCTATCACTTAGAGGAATTTCGAAACAGAGAAGAAAGAAAGAGAGAGAGTGGCGGCGCAGGGAATTTTCTGTGAAAGGAAAATAAAGCAATTGTGTTGTGTGTGATTCCTGAAGCCTTTACCTTCTATTTATAGAATACCACACAGGGTTAAGGTTGAATTACTTGGCATTAAAAAATGAAAAATTAAATGAGAAAAGGCAAGTTAAGTGGTCGGCCACGGCATTATGGAAACAAGCCTTTCACTTTTGCAACTTTCTTATTTTATCATTTCTAGTTTCCCATTTTCTCAAAAACTGCCAATTCACTTATTCAACCAAATAAATGTCAAATCTAACTATTTAATAACTATAATTAATTATTAAATAATATTGTCATTTATTATATTTATTAATTAAACTAATTAAAGTTTCTTAATTAATAAACATTTCCTATAAACTCTCTATTTATAGTTTCGCCCTTAATGAGTGATAAATTCACAAATAGACATAGTCTAATTTGAGAATTATAATTGACTAATTAAAACCAATTATTGAGTTTTACAAGTAATATTGTCTCAACTAGTGTGGGGACCATGGGTCTATATATTCCAGCTTCCAATAAGCAGATCAAGAATTTACATCTTAAATTCACTGACTTATTAATTCTTCGTTGAATCCACGCATAGAACTTAGAATTGCACTCTTAGCTATATAGAACGCTCTATATGTTCCACCATATAGACACGTCATTAATTATCCATTGTTATAATCCTAATTTGATCAATGATCCTCTATATAGATGATTTAAACTGTAAAGGGATTAAATTACCGTAACACCCTACAATGTATTTTATCCTTAAAACACTTAACCCTGTATAAATGATATTTCAGCTAAGTGAAATGAGTACTCCACCATTTATTTATTTTTGGTTAAGCTCGAAGGAAATCATCCTTTACTTTCTATTCGGTAGGTAGAAGCTATAGATTCCATATTTATGTTAGCGATCCAACTCAATTGCACTACCGTGTTCCCAAAATGTGCGTATCACCCTGACCCAAAAGTAGGCTTAACTAACAAATCAAAGAACACGAATAACACTCTTGAGATTGAACCTAATCATATCATGATTAAGATCATTTGATCTAGGATCAACTAAGTGATATTGAATTGAATTGATATTACGGTAAGTTTAATAAATCTATATCAAAGTTCAATATCGGTCCATTCCGATGCATACTCCATGCATCCAACCCAAGCTTTACTTTAACCAATGCTCTGGAAAGAACATAGCATTTCTCCAAATGCAGGTAAACTCTGTTGTTGATTGTCATATCAGTAAAACCCCAGTGTTTTGATAAATCTAGGAATCTTTAATCACATAGTCATGTTTACTTTCCAATGTGGTTACAACACAATAAAGATGATTAAGTATGTGAAAAGGGTTTGGATGAATTTATAAATTAAATAGAAAAATAATTGATAAGGTGAACCAAAACATACACAAATGAATGAAAAATACTTCTGTTTCTTTATTGATATTGAATAGTCTGGATTACATTGAAATAGAGTTTTATTTAGGGCATAAAACCCAACAAACTCCCACTTGCACTAACATAAAACTAATTAGTACATCTCAATTAATCCTAAATTCTGACGGTGCTTTTCAAATGCAGTCACTGCCAAGACTTTGGTGAATGGATCAGCTAAGTTGTCTTGTGTGTCCACTTTTTCCACCAGTACATCCCCTCTTGCCACATATTCTCTGATGATATGATATTTCCTTTCTCTATGTTTGCTTCTCTTGTGGCTTCGAGGTTCCTTACTGTTGGCTAATGCTCCATTGTTATCACAAAGTAGGACTAGAGGTTTTTCCATTCCAGGTACTACACCAAGACTGGTGAAGAACTTTCTCAGCCAGACAACCTCTTTGGCAGCTTCTGCTGCAGCTATGTATTCTGCCTCCATGGTAAAATCTGAAATCGCGGTCTGTTTAGCACTTCTCAAAACCACTGCTCCACCCCCAAGAGTAAACACCATCCCAGATGTAGATTTCCTGTCTTCAAGACATGCCTGGAAATCTGAGTCGGTATAGCCTCTGGGATTTAAAGAACCACCCTTGTAGACTAACACGTAATCTCTTGTACTCTTTAAGTATTTCAGAATATACTTAACAACATGCCAATGTTCATGACCTGGATTTGACTGATACTTGCTCATGACTCCAACTGCATAGCAGATGTCAGGTCTAGTGCATAACATTGCATACATTAGAATTCCAACTGCAGAAGCATAAGGAACTTTTGCCATGTCCTCTATCTCTTGAGGATCAGTAGGACACTGTTCCTTAGATAGACGGATACCATATCTAGAAGGCATATTTGCCCCATTGGTGTTGGTCATGGAAAATCTCTCTAAAACTTTGTCAATGTAAGTTGTTTGAGAGAGAGCAAGGGATTTATTCTTCCGATTTCTAATAATTTGAATACCGAGAACAAAGGCAGCCTCACCCAAATCTTTCATATCGAATTGAGTGTCAAGCCACTCCTTGGTGTCAGTCATTTTCTTGATATTATTGCCAATGATCAAAATGTTGTCAACATAAAGGACAAGGAATACTACTACTTGGTCTTCCTTGAGTTGGTAAACACAAGGTTCATCTTCATTCTGATGAAAGCTGTAGGTTTTTATGATTTCAGCAAACCTTTTATTCCATGAGCGAGAAGCTTGCTTAAGTCCATAAATAGACCTATTTAATTTGCAAACTTTATTTTCTTGCCCTGGAAGAACATAGCCTTCTGGTTGCTCCATATAGATAGTTTTTTCAAGAAGCCCATTAAGAAGGCTGTCTTGACATCCATTTGCCAGATTTCATAATCGAAAGCGGCTGCGATGGAGAGAAGAATTCGGATGGATTTGAGCATAGCAGGACTAAAAGTTTCCTCATAGTCCACGCCTTCTCTTTGGGTATAACCCTTGGCGACCAGTCTAGCTTTAAAAGTTTCTTCTTGTAGACCCATTTGCATCCGATTGGACGATAGTCATCGTGTGGATCTACATATTCCCAGACTTTGTTCTTTTTAGGAATCTATTTCTGAATCCATGTCGGCTGACCATCGCTTCGGTTGCGGACTTGCCGTTGCCTGTTTATAAGTTAATTGGTCGCCTTCAATACCATCACCAACGACCATATTGATTTCACCATCCAAGCCATAACGAGACGGTTTGTAGAAACCCTCCCACTACGACGAGGAGCGGTGATCTTCTGAACAGGAGCTTTGGTAGTAGTTTTCTCAGTTGCTTCGACTAAGCTAGTGGGATTATCCTCTTCTGGAGTGGAAGAGGACGAAACATTGGAAGGAGTTATATCTGTAAGCATTTCCTCTAATACAACTTTACTTTTTGGTTTGTTGTCTTTAATATAGTTATCTTCAAGAAAAGTAGCATTTGTAGAAACAAACACTTTGTTATCCTTGTAACTATAAAATAGTCCACCCCTAGTCTCTTTAGAATTTCCGACAAACATGCAAACTTCAGTTCGCGATTCCAGTTTGCCTTCTTTCTTTCTCAAGACATCAGCAGGGCACCCCCAAATCCTATAATGGCGTAAAATAGGTGTACGACCATTCCATAGTTCGATGGGTGTCTTAGGGACTGCTTTAGATGGAACAACATTTAAAATGTCGTTTGCCATCTGAATAGCATATCCCCAGAAGGACGTAGAGAGAGTTGAATAACTCAGCATAGACCTGACCATTTCCAAGAGAGTGTGATTTCTTCTTTCTACAACTCCATTTTGCTGTGGAGTGCTTGGGCGGATTCAATTCCAAGTTCAATTAAATGATCTTTGAACTGCATATCAATACATTCTCCACCCCTATCTGTTCGCAAGATCTTTAATGTTTTACCTAATTGGTTTTGAGCCAAAGCATGAAATTCTTGAAACTTTTCAAACATTTCAGATTTCTTTTGCATTAGGTAAAGAAAATTGTATCCAGAGAAATCATCAATGAATGTGACGAAATACTCATAACCACCTCGGGTTTTTACATTCAGAGGTCCTCAAACATCTGAATGCACTAACCCTAGGGGTTGTTTGGCACGCTCTCCCTTTGCAGAGAAGGAACGTTTGGTCATTTTTCCTTCTAGGCATGACTCGCATACTGACAATTCACCTAAGACGATATTTATCAATAGACCGTCCTTGGTTAGCCTATTAAGTCTATCGAAGCCTATATGACCTAAACGTAAATGCCATAGAAAAGTTTGATCATCATTATCAATCTCTTTTTTCTTAAGGCTTCTAGATTTAGCTACATTAAAAAGTTCAGTATTTAGTGAGATTTGCGTAGTAGGTCTTAGAACATAAAGCCCTTGTTCCATGTTTGCAACACATATATGAAATCCATTACGAGAAATTGAAGAATTAGAGCTCGAAAAATTCAATATATAAAATTGTGTTTGTAAACATGAAACACTAATCAAGTTTCCACTAAAGTTTGGAATAAATAAAACATTTTGTAAAAGTAAAAATCTTTTTTGTATGAAACTTGATACGGGCCGTTCCTCTAGCTTTTACTAATACTAACTCGCCATTTTCAACTTTTAGCTTTAACTCATTTGGGTGAAGATTTTCCCAAGTTTCAAGCAGCTGTAATGAAGAACAAACATGGTTAGTAGATCCAGAATTAACAATCCATGTGGATTTTTCATTCTCTAAAACACATGATTCAAAGACAAAAGCATCACCTTCGTTTGAATTGTTTAGAAGCCTGGACATTGTTCTTATTTATGTCCCTTTCCATTACAATTCGCACATAGAACATGATGTCTGATAATTGTATTTGAAGAAGCAGCTTTGTTAGAGCCTTCATGCTTAATCCTCTTCCTCTGATTAAAGTTTGCAATACCAGGAGGTCCCATTGAAATCAAATCCCATTCATGGGCTCGTAATTCAGCTTCGAGTTTGTCCATGTCGGAGGAGTTAGGATTGTTGATTATGTAAGATATAACAAAACCATTATACTCCTGAGGAAGACTATTAAGAATGAGTCGTACCCATTGTTCCTTTGATAATTCAATTCCAAGTAGATTTGCCTTTTGGAACTTGAGATTCATCAACAATAGGTGCGAGTTAATGCAACTACCAGGATGCATTTTCACACTATTGAGTTCATTTGCTAAGATATTAACTAGGAGTGGATCTGGGTGAGGGTTATTCGTATTGGCACTACAACATATCAATAAAGCAGAAGTAAGGTTTTGGCTCTATAAATTTATACACAAGTTCAGAAAATAACAAATAATCACATATGCTATAAAAATACTAAATCTAACATAGTTTATTTTCCAAGGTTTCCAAGAAATTGATACAGTGTCCCGTTTAGGCGAGAGTCAAAGCATCATCCATTGAATAGAGTTGTCAATTCATCTAAAATGATAAACATTCTAGCAACCTTTTATTCGATCAAGATTGGAATCCAGCGTTGTCCTGTTTAGGTGAGAGTCAAGGCTATTCTATCTTATGAGCTTCCACCATTGTTTCATACTCTTGAAAGTCTTATACAGTCGCCACCATTAGGGTGATCAATACTAATATAAAAAACTTACAAGAATACTTATCTTTCGAGATTAAACGGCGCTAACTTGCTAATGAACATTCCTCCATTAGGGAGGATTACTCACTAAAACAATAGCTATGTAAAACCAACAATGGAGATCGAATGTCTCTTGATTAAAGCTCATTATTTAAAATATGTATTTTATTTAATCATTTATTTTATTCCATATTTTAATAATGAAACATTACAAAATAATGTTGGTTTAGTTAAAAAAAAAATTTATAAAAAAATCCAATTTTAATTAAATTTCAAAAATTGAATAAATTTGAAAATATCTTATTTAAGTTGTTTAGAAGAATCTTAAATATCCAACTTAAATATTTTTCAAACATTGATTTAATTAAATATTAACAATTAAGTTGTAATTACTTAATTTAAAAGATATTCCATTTTAAGTTTGTCCATATTTAAAGAAATAACAACTTAAAAAAATATCCAAAGAATCTTAATAATCAATTCCTAAAATTCCTAAACTTAATTTTATAATTGGAAATTCAAAAGATATTCAAATCTAAGTTGATTTGTTAGAAATAACAAATTTTCAATTTAAATAGGAATGTTTAATGAAATAATGAAATTAAGCTTCAGAAAGAATCTAGTTGGTTATAATTCTATATTTAATTAAATACAAGAAAATACATATAGTTTTTCTAGAATATTATTAATCAAACTATGTTTTTCTTAAATTAATTTCAAGGATAAAAGAAATTAATTATTATGTTGCTAATTAATTTTATTAGGTTAAACTAATTTAATTAACCTAGCACAGTTATCCAAATCAGGAAAATGGGCCTTCACAATTGGGGTTGTTCATGTGAGGGGGGGCTGGGTTCAGTATGTCGTACCCACTTCTATGGCTCCTATCTCTCACACAAGGCCAAAAAGAGAGGAATTTAACCTTAAAATGAACAACCGTTATTTATTGAATAGGCCCAAAAACTAAATGAGCCTAAATAAAATCTATCAAATTATGACAATTTATTTAGCAACAACAACAACCTATATGTGTCTATAACAGAAATTAAACATATAGGCTCACACAGGCACACAGATTTGGATGGATCCTATCATGTTACTGTTGGAAATTATTTTACCAGGATCTTAGATCTACTCACAAGTATGTTGATTAACACTCTAAATATGAACTTCTAAAACGATTATGAAATAAACACATATAAAGTATGAGAAACATTACATTGGGTGCAGCGGAATAATATGACTCCTTCCGTTCAGATATCTAGCCCTTGATTCCTTTCTGTAGCAGAGCATTATCAATATCTGAACCTGGATCTCTTTCTCTCCTTCCTTTGATGCTGAAACTCCTTCTTGTTGAATGTCTTTCTTCACGATCTTCCTCACTATGATTGAGGTATCACTTGCTGTGTGTGGGCACTACTCTAATCACTAAATGGTTCGAAATTTCAAGGAAGAAGAAAGAGAAGAAGGTGGCGGCTAGGTATAGAGAGAGAAGGCTTCTCTCAGGTTTTTCTCTGAAGGAAAAGTGTGAAAGTTAAGTGTGTCAATTTCCTGAAGCCTTCACTATCTATTTATAGCATTCCACTAGGGTTAGGTTTTAATTATTTGGCATTAAAATAATTAAAATATCAGATGAAAAACCCTATAAAAGTGGTCGGCCCTAGGCAATATGGATTTGGGCCTCACTTTTTGCAATTTTGCAGTTTTATCATTTCTGCATCTCATTTTCTCAAAAACGCCAATTTTCTAATTCAACCATTTGAATGCCAATTCTAACTATTTAATAACTATAAATAATTAATAAATAATATTGTCATTTATCATATTTGTTAATTGAACCATACAAAGTATCATAATTAACAAATATGCCCCTAAAACTCTTTCTTTACAATTTCACCCTTACTTAGTGAAAAATTCACAAATAGACGTAGTCTAATTTGAGAATTATAATTGATTAATCAAAACCAATTACATGAGTCTTACAAGCAATATTATCTCAACTAGTGCGGAGACCATGAGTCTATATAACCGAGCTTCCAATAAGTAGATCAAGAATTTATTACTAAAATTCACTAACTTATTAATTCTTCATTGAATCCACGCATAGAACTTAGAATTGCACTCTCAGTATATAGAATGCTCTATATGTTCCACCATATAGACACATCATTAGTTATCCATTGTTATAATCCTAATTTGATCAATGATCCTCTATATGAAAGATCTACACTATAAAGGGATTAGATTACCGTTACACCCTACAATGTATTTTATCCTTAAAACACTTAACCCCGTATAAATGATATTTCAGCTTATGTGAAATGAGTACTCCACCATTTATTTTTGTTTGGTCAAGCTCGAAGGAGATCATCCTTTACTTACTATTCGCCAAATAGAAGCTATAGATTCCATGCTTATGTTAGCGCTCCCACTTAATTGCACTACCGTGTTCCCAAAATGTACGTATCAACCTGACCTAAAAGTAGGCTTAACTAACAAATCAAAGAACACGAATAGCCTCTTGAGATTGAGCCTAATCATATTGACTTGAATAGATATTACGGTAAGTTTAATAAATCTAAGTCAAAGTTCAATATCGGTCCCTTCCGATGCACACTCCATGCACCCAACCTAAGCTTTACTTTAACCAATGCTTTGGAAAGAACATAGCATTTCTCCAAATGCAAGTAAACTCTGTTGTAGATTATCATACCAGTAAAACCCTATGTCTAATAAATCTATGAAACTTTATTCACATAGTCATGTTTACTTTCCAAAGTGTTGACAACACAATAAACAGGATCAAGTATGTGAAAAGGGTTTCAGGTGAATTTCTAAATCAAATAGACAAGCAATTGATAACATGAACCAAAACATACACAAATGAATGAAAGATACTTCTGTTTCTTTATAAAATGGATTACATTGAAATGTAGTTTTATTTAGGGCATAAAACCCAACAATTACTAGGTCATGCACAGATGAAAGAAGAATGTAAAATTTACGTGTTACAAATTATTTACTTGACCTATTAAAAATTGAACCATGGGTTAAAATTAGATCATTGGATCTGTCAACAAGTTAATCATGGCAATTTAGATCAAGCAATAATAGGTTTTAGAAAAACTTACAAACAATCTAAAACACATACTCCTGCAACAAGTTAGATTTAGATAGTTGGATGTAGGATTTATTTAATTTTAAATGATTAATTATATTTCGAAATTAATAAAAAGAATATTTTTGGATTTTAAAAAATGAAATAAAATAATATTTAAAATTAAACCTACAATTTTGAAAAATTAGGTTTCAAGTAACCGAAATATCATTTCAAAAATTTTGCTAACATACCTTTTAAACTTCATGTTATTTAATAAATTAAATATTCAATAAAATAGAAAATAATAAATATATACCCTTTTCTGATTTTGTAATTTAATTATAAAAAGATAACAAAATTTAAAAGTTAACAAAATTATCTTATTTCCCTTTTTAAAATACCATGATTATAGTAATCTTATTTTCAATAAGGTCAAATTACTTAAAAAAAATATTTTATATAAAAGAAATTTAATATCTGACCTTGTAAAAAAAATAAGATAAAATAATCAAATTTTAAAGAAAATAAGAAAAGAGGTAAGCAAAATTGATTTTTACCTATTTTCAAATTCAAATTACACTAATATCTAAAATTAATTTTGAAAAATCAAATTAATTTATTTCTGATAATTAGATTTTAAAATTGAAAAACAAAAATCAATATACAAAACTACACAAAAATCGGAAGTTAATTCCATGAAATAGCATGAAAAATCGAAGAAAACGAAGAAATTGAGGAACAGTACGGATGGTATGCATAGCATACCATTCCGCACGTGCATCATGGGGTTGGCCGAGTTTCCACGGTGCTGGGAGGCTGCAAGCAGCCATTCTGCGCGCGTGGGAAGAGTGTTCACCACCCTGATTTTTCCGAATTTCAAAAATTCATAACTAATTCAAATATAATCAAAATCGAGTTCTGTAAAAAAGTAAATTGCTTAACATTTTCCAAAATATCCAATAAAACTAATTCCAAAAACAGAAAATCAATTATTTTTTCCAGAATTCACAAACATCAACCAAACATCAATATGACACACAAAACAACATGATACCATCCAAATCACATACAAATCATTTTTAAGTCCAAATTTCTTGCAAGCAAATCAATTACCATGGCTCTGGTGCCAGTTGTTGGACTTATTTTACCAGGATCTTAGATCTACTCACAAGTATGTTGATTAACAACCTAAATATGAACTTCTAAAATGAAATTAATTAAACACATATAAAGTATCAGAAATCTAACATTGAATGCAGCGGAATAATATGTCTCCTTCCACTGAGATCTCTAACCCTTGATTCCTTTCTGTAGCAGAGTATAATCAAGATTTGAGGCCGAATGTCCTTCTTTCTTGACTCTGAGTTCTGCACAGTCTTCCTCACTATGATTGAGGTATTACTTGATGTGTGTGGGCACTACTCTATCACTTAGAGGAATTTCGAAACAGAGAAGAAAGAAAGAGAGAGAGTGGCGGCGCAGGGAATTTTCTATGAAAGGAAAATAGAGCAATTGTGTTGTGTGTGATTCCTGAAGCCTTCACCTTCTATTTATAGAATACCACACAAGGTTAAGGTTGAATTACTTGGCATTAAAAAATGAAAAATTAAATGAGAAAAGGCAAGTTAAGTAGCCGGCCATGGCATTATGGAAATAAGCCTTTCACTTTTGCAACTTTCTTATTTTATCATTTCTAGTTTCTAATTTCTCAAAAACTGCCAATTCACTTATTCAACCAAATAAATGTCAAATCTAAGTATTTAATAACTATAATTAATTATTAAATAATATTGTCATTTATTATATTTATTAATTAAACTAATTAAAGTTTCTTAATTAATAAACATTCCCTCTAAACTCTCTATTTACAGTTTTGCCCTTAATAAGTGATAAATTCACAGATAGACATAGTCTAATTTAAGAATTAAAATTGATTAATTAAAACCAATTAAATGAGTCTTACAAGTAATATTGTCTCAACTAGTGTGGGGACCATGGGTCTATATATCCGAGATTCCAATAAGTAGATCAAGAATTTACATCTTAAATTCACTGACTTATTAATTCTTCGTTGAATCCACGCATAGAACTTAGAATTGCACTCTCAGCTATATAGAACACTCTATGTAAAGACCGCTTAGTTTAATTTGGAAATTAGCAGTTAATTATGTTTAATTATGGAAATTATTTATAGATATTAAAATAATTGTTTATACTGTTATTATTGAATTCTGAAATGCATTTTATGTCATATAGTGAATTTCATAATTTTGCATTTCCGATGTCCGGTAACATGGAACTCGGTGTTTGGCTCAGTAAAATCACAACTTAGTATGTTAGTATATTGGGACGGTTTATTAGACATTGGGAATGTCGGGAGTGGTCGGGAATTTAGAATTTCCCAAAATACCCTTTAGTGTCCTTTATGTTATTTTAGTGTGGAGGGGCAAAATGGTCATTTTGCCCCACTGTTATTTTGTCCTTTAGTGGACTTAGTGTTGTGAAAATATTTGGTTTATTATTGATTTATTGGCTGAAATGAATATTTGAAACCTTTTTACTTTCATTTTACAAAATTGGAAAAAAGGTTAGAAAATTAGAAAAGAAAGAAAAACCAAGTTTCCTCTCACGCTCCTCTCTCTTTCGGCCTGCTTGTGTAGCAAGGATCTTTGGAATTTTCTTGTGAATTCAAACTCTTTTTGGTGTTCTAATCAAGCTAGGTTAGCTCCTAATCTTTCTTTCTTGAATTTGTTAAAAATTATGAAAAGAAAGTGGTTTGCATGCTTAGTTTGGGTTGATATTGTTGCTCTGTTTTTATGATTGATTTCAGAGGTTTAATCTTGTTTATTTGAGTAGAATAAAGGTGCTTGTTATGCGTGATTGTTATGTTGTTTCAAGCTTGGAAATTTTTACTCAAAATTATAGTTTTCAAAGAGAAAATGTGAAATTGGTTGCTGTGCTTGTTGCTTGAGTTTGAGAATGTTTCCTCCAGTTTCTATATGCATGTTTATGTAGTTTAAATCAAGTTTAAATGCTTGTAGGTGAGCTTTAGCCAAGTTTGAGTTTTGAACTCAAAGCTTGGAGCTCACATGGCATTTTTAGCATCTGTGTGTTCTGGGCTGTTTTGGTGCTTTGGTATTGTTCTTTGGGGTATTTAGAACAGGTCTGGAAGGTTTGGGGTGAATTGGATTTGATTTGAAAGAGTTATGAATTTTTGAAAGTTTCCTATGAGGAACCGAAATTCTGGATGTGCAACCGGAATTCCGGATGAGGATTTAGGAATTCCCAGAACCGGAATTCCGGTTGCAGAACCGGTCTACTGGTTGGGGGATTTTTAGGAACCCTAGATTTTCTCATTTTTATGTTATTTGGGGTATTTCCATGTTTTTATCGATAGGGAAACTTCTAGTTTCTAGTCTAAGTCCCCGGGAAGGGATTTAGCGTATCACTTATCAGTGTTGTGATTGTTATGGTTCAGGAGCCTGTAAACCGCCGTGCAGTTCGTTCCACTGAGGTTGACCGGCATACCTGAATTTAGAATCGAGATAAGATTAGTATAACAGTATGCATATGTATTACATGTTTAGCGTGCATGTTAGGAAGCCTGTTAGATTACATTAGATATGTATGTTGGCTTCGTACCATCCGACTGTGTCACATCGGTACAGGCTAGAGTATGACTAGCAGCTGGAGTATGACGAGTGTACCGAGTATAGGCTGACACTCTATCACATCGGTTAGGCTAGAGTATGACTAGCAGCTGGAGTATGACCAGTGAACCGAGTATAGGCTGATACTATGGTTGGTGGTACTGTACTATTTGACGTATCACATCGGTACAAGCTAGAGTATGACTAGCAGCTGGAGTATGACCAGTGTACTGAGTATAGGCTGATATTGTAACACATTGGTAAAGGCTAGAGTATGACTAGCAGCTGGAGTATGACCAGTGTACCGAGTATAGGCTGTTACTTGTCAATAGTACCATCTTATGAACATTCAGGACTCAGTATCGTGTGGGACACGACAGTTAGGGTTATGGTAACGGGTATGGGTGTCTGATCATAACCCGGGATTTATGTATGATTATGATAATGCTTTTCTTACTGAGTCTGTCGACTCACAGTGCTATGTTCATGTGTACGTAAGGACAAGGCCAAAGCTGAGGAACCGTGAGGACAAGCCGATGAAGGTTGTACATGTCGCGACGGTTAGGCGTGGAGCGTACGATCCTCGGGACAAAAGTGCTTTTGTAGTTAGTTGCTGGGCGACAAGTATTTTGTAATAGGCAGTAAACTTTTTGTAAAGTATTTCGTAAATGGGATCCCAAAGTATTTTGTATGAGAATATTATATAAGTTTAATTAAAAAGCAAAAATTTTAATTAATCACGATTTCCATAAACCTCGTTCATTAGCAACGAGATGCGCAGTACGTTTAAAAATCACGTAATACGCCTATGCTAGTTAGGGTGTTACACTCTATATGTTCCACCATATAGACACGTCATTAATTATCCATTGTTATAATCCTAATTTGATCAATGATCCTCTATATAGATGATTTACAATGTAAAGGGATTAAATTACCGTAACACCCTACAATGTATTTTACCCTTAAAAGACTTAACCCTATATAAATGATATTTCAGCTAAGTGAAATGAGTACTCCACCATTTATTTTTGTTTTGTTAAGCTCGAAGGAAATCATCCTTTACTTTCTATTCGCCAAATAGAAGCTATAGATTCCATATTTATGTTAGCGCTCCCACTCAATTTCACTACCGTGTTTCCAAAATGTACGTATCACCCTGACCCAAAAGTAGGCTTAACTAACAAATCAAAGAACACGAATAACACTCTTGAGATTAAACCTAATCATATCAGGATTAAGATCATTTGATCTAGGATCAACTAAGTGATATTTAATTGAATAGATATTACGGTAAGTTTAATAAATCTATATCAAAGTTCAATATCGGTCCACTTCGATGCATACTCCATGCATCCAACCCAAGCTTTACTTTAACCAATGCTCTGGAAAGAACATAGCATTTCTCCAAATACAAGTAAACTCTGTTGTAGATTGTCATATCAGTAAAACCCTAGTGTTCTGATAAATCTAGGAATCTTTAATCACATAGTCATGTTTACTTTCCAATGTGTTGACAACACAATAAACATGATTAAGTATGTGAAAGGGGTTTGGATGAATTTATAAATGAAATAGACAAATAATTGATAAGGTGAACCAAAACATACACAAATGAATGAAAAATACTTCTGTTTCTTTATTGATATTGAATAGTCTGGATTACATTGAAATAGAGTTTTATTTAGGGCATAAAACCCAACAGGATGTGCTAGGGTCTCGCAGGCCATACTATGAGAGAGTGTATTTTAGAGGTTAGCCAAACATGTGTTGTGTTGAAGGCCTTGGCGAACCATTCATATTTAGGATGTTAGATTATAGATTATAATCAAACAAACATGTCAGTAAATTTAGATATTGGTAAAATATGTTTCGATAGTGTGCTAGTTTCCTTCATCACCACATCAATAAACAACTCCTAATCTAATACTTTTATGAAGGTCTCTTACCATTATATAGGAGTATGATAGATGCAGCTAGTGGAGGAGCACTAGTTGACAGGACTCCTACAGTAGCCAGGAGCTTGATTTCTAATATGGTTCCCAACTCACAATAATTTGGCATTCACCAAGATGTTATGCCACCAAAGAAAGTTAATAAAGTGAGCGCTCCTATTGACCACAAATTTTGGCAACAACTCGCTCACTTAGTGTCTATAGTACAACAACTTACTTTAGGCCAACAAACGCGACCTTGTAGGATATGCTAGGTTGTGGGGGCATACTACTCATACTTGTCAAAATGTATATGAAGGGCCAACAGAAGTTGTTAATGCTATTGGAGGTTTCCCAGGTCAACTTAGGCAGCAGTATAATCCTTATTCAAAGACATATAATGAGGGATGGCGTGATTATCCTAATTTTTGTTATGGAAACAAACAACAAGCTGCACCACCTAGACCACCTGGATTAAACTATGAACAAAAGCCACAAGCACAACAAGCACCACTATCAAATTCCAAGCCCTCTATTGAAGACCTGATTACTTCCTTGGCCAAAAATTCATTACGGTTTCAACGGACAACTGAAGCCCCGTTGAAGAGTTTGGCAAATTCTATAGGACAAATGGCTTCATCTACGGCCAAGATAAAAGCCAAATTTTTTGAAAGATTTCCTTCTCAACCTATTGAAATTCCAAGAGCTCGTGCTAATGTTATAATGTTGAGAAGTGGCACAAGTTATGCACCATCAACTCCATTTTCCTCATCCATGTAATCTATTTTTGCACCATCACCACAAGAGGATGAGATTCAACCTCCCAAGGAAGCACCAATGCTTAAACTTCCTCTGCTTACTTATGTTCTTATTCCTCCATTCCCTTGTAGATTAAGGAAAGCAATGAAAGCTGTAATTGACAAAGCAATCCTTGAGACAATTTGTAAAGTGGAGGTAAATTTACCATTACTTCATGTTATTAGAAAAGTACCT
Organism: Cannabis sativa; assembly: GCF_029168945.1. NCBI lineage: Eukaryota > Viridiplantae > Streptophyta > Magnoliopsida > Rosales > Cannabaceae > Cannabis > Cannabis sativa. The sequence goes on along the minus strand of NC_083606.1, from coordinate 37,198,566 downwards.
CGCTATGCAAAATTTTTAAAGGAATTATGTACGAGCAAGCAAAAGCTGAAAGGGGAAGAAAAAATAAGTGTGTAGGAGAATGTGTCTACGATTCGTAAAAAGAAACTTCCTCCTAAATGTGAAGATCTAAGTTTTACGATCCCTTGTATTATGGGGAATGTATGTTGGATTTGAGAGCTTCTATAAATGTCATGTCATATTCTATTTATGTATTGCTGAATCTCAGGCCAGTAAAAGAAACTGGAATAGTCATTCAATTGGTCAACCGATCTAATGTCTATCCTTGTTGAGTAGTGGAGGATCTTCTTGTTAAGGTAAAAAACTTGGTTTTCACGGCTGAATTTTATATTCTAGACAAGGAAGAAGACTCTATTCCATGCACTAGATCGATGTTATTAGGTAGTACATTTATGAGAACGAAGAGTATGAAATTAGATGTCAAGTCAAGAATATTAACGATCGAATTCGATGGTGATCAAATACATTTCAGTGTATTTAAATATGATTATCCTGTTGGGTTTTGTGCCCTAAATAAAACCCATTTCAATATAATCAGATTTACTTATTAATAAAGATCAGAAACAACATTTTATGTTGCATGGTTCACATGATTTATTTCATGATTATATATATAATGTATGAATTCTATTTAAGTCAAGAACATATGAATTTGTTAATGATTATAGTGTTGTCAGCACAGTGGAATATAATCGTAATTATATGATCGAAAGTTTATTCCCTGATTTGTCAGTTCACTGGATTTAGACTGGCATCATATAATCAGCGATAGGTATTCTTACACCTTAGATAAGTGTTATGTCTTTTCCAGGGCATTGTCAAAGTTTACCAGTATCGGATGTATGGAGTATACATCGGAAGGGACAGATATTGAACTTTGATTAGATATATTAAAATTTACCGTAATATCTATTCAATTCAATATCACCTGTTGATCCTAGATCAAATGATCTTAATCCTGATATGATTAGGTACGATCTCAAGAATATTATACATGTTCTTTGATTTGTTAGTTAAGCCTACTTTTGAACAGTCAGGGTGATACGTACATTTTGGGAACATGATAGTATAATTAAGTGGGAGCGCTAACATAAATATGGAGTCTATAACTTCCATAAGAATTTAGAAGTGAAACGATGATATCCTTCGAGCTTGGCTAAACAGAGATAAATGGTGGAGATCTCATTTCACTTCGCTGAAATATCATTTATACGGAGCTAAGTGTTTTAAGGATAAAATATATTGAAAGTGTAACGGTAATTTAGTTCCTATTCAATGTAGATCATCTATTAGAGGGTCATTGATCAAATTAGGATTATAACAATGGATAACTAATATCGTATCTATATCGTGGAACATATAGAGCGTTCTATATGACTGAGAGTGCAATTCCAAGTTCTAAGTGTGGATTCAATAAGGAATTAATAAGTTAGGGAATTTACTTGGTAAATTTGGTTTGACTTATTGGAAGCTCGGTTATATAGGCCCATGGTCCCCATACTAGTTGAGACCATACTGCTTGTAAGACTCAGTTAATTTATTTTAATTGATTTTAATTAATCAATTATAATTCTAAAGTTAGACTATGTCTACTTTGTGAATTTTCACTAAGCAAGGGCGAAATTCTAAAGAAAAGAGATTCTAGGTTTATTTATTAATTAAGAGACTCTATATGTCTAATTAATAAATATATTAAATGACAATAATATTTAATAATTAATTTTTAGTTATTAAATAATAAGAATTGGCATTTAAGTGGTTAAATTGGAAAATTGGCGTTTTTGAGAAATTGGGATGGAAAAATGACAAAATGGTAAAATTGCAAAGTGGGCCCAATCCAACATCCTATGGCCGGCCACACTAAGCATTTACCATTTATTTTTCTATTTTTTTAATGCCAAATAAATCTAACCTAAACCTAGGTGGTTACCTATAAATAGGTAGTGATGGCTTCAGGAAAAGATGATGCATCACATTCCTTCAGATAAATTCTTAGCCGCCACTCTATACTTCTCTTTCCTTCTTCATATTGTTCAGCCTTGAGTGAATGGGTGAGTGCCCACACACATCAAGTGGTATCTCAATCATAGTGTGGAAGATTGTGATGAATCCAATCAACAAGAAGGAGATTAAGCATCAAAGGAAGGAGAGAAAGAGAACCAGGTTCAGATCTTGGTGATGCTCTGCTACAGAAAAGAATCAAGGGCTAGAGATCTAAAGGGAATGAGTCATTATATTCCGCTCCACCCAATGTAAGGTTTCCTAAACTTTATATGTGTTTATTTCATTATTTTAGACTTTCATATTAGGATGTTAATGAAACATATACGGTAGTAAATCTAGATTCAGGTAAAATATTTCCAACAATTGGCACTAGAGCCATGGTAATGATTTACTTTCATGAAATATGAATTAAAACGATGATTTGTGTTGATTTCCATGGTTTCATGTGGTTTATGTGCTTATTTGATGATAGTTTAGAAATCGCAATATATGTTACTAAAATATTTTTTATTTCGATCTGGAATTATTTTTGCTGGAAAGTACACATAAAACTAATAAATTTAGGCTTTCACATAACCTAATTTAGATTTTTTATGAATTAGTTATGCTTTTTTGAAGTTGAACAAAAATATCAGGGTTTGAAAGCACACTCGCGCGCGCATGGGACAAAATCCCTTCAGACAAAGCCTTGTCCGAAGCATACCCTTATCCCACCAGTGTCCCTCGGTCAGATAGGCTGCATGCAGCCTTGATGCTCGGTCAGACGCCCCAATCCGCGCGTGCAGGGGTATGCAATGCATACCCTTGTGCATCAAACTTGTTTTCTTCATAACTTTTGATTCAAAAATTGTTTTTCCTTGAAACAAAAGCCAATTTTTGGTAGAATTTTGCGTAGAATCTAAATTTTCAATTAAAAATCTACTTGTCAGAATAAAATTAATATTATTTATCTTTTAATTATTGATCGGTGAAGCGTTAGGCAAGGTGACCTGAGATATTCAAAGAGAAGCTTGATGGTAGAGGAATGATCGAAGAGATGGCAATTTAGTACCACCCAAGACTGTGAATAAATGTTTGTTATTTGATAGGGTGAGCCGATAAGGTAACTAGGCTTGGTAGGTTTGTCTTGATGATGGATTTATTTCACTGATATGATTGGTTGGACTATATGATATGAGAAACTATTGGAGCTGTGGTCTAATCAATCCTGGAGACAAAGAGGTTGTTTGGCTTACAGTTTAAAAACTGTTTCCTATTTTATAAAATTGAAAATAGTTTTTAAAAACTAATAGGGGTCGTTTGGCAAAATTTTTTAAAAACAATTTTTTAAAAATTGAGTTTTAAAATACTAGAAAACAGAAAACATCAAAATGCTGTTTCAATTTTCAAAAATAATTTTTTTAACATATTATATTTTGTATTTTGCTCACATACTCGGATCCTAGACCCGAAACCATACCAAAACTTGGACCCGGATGGGTTAATGTCATGGTATGGTGTTAAAATATTGAGTTTTTTTCCTAAGAAAAAAAATCTAAAAATAGTTTTTAAAAATTTGTGCCAAACACCATTAAATTTTTAAAATGACAAAAAACTATTTTCTATTCTCACTTTTAAAAACACAATTTTAAAAACTGAAAACTGAATACACAACCAAACAAGCTCAAAGCCTTTTTCTTATAAGGGTAGTCTTGATCCATTGAAGGTGGAATAGTAGATTAGTATGATTACTTTCATCCAAGACTTTAGGCGGATTAAAGGCAATAATTAGGTGAGTTGTGCTATTTTATACTACAGAAGAGATATTTATACGGTGGAAGATTAAGTTTTGAGAATCATAAGTTGAAACTTATGATTTGGAATAAAAATTCTGCTAGTGACTTGTACATGAATATGTTGAAAATTATTTTACGAGGATCTTAGATCTACTCACAAGTATGTTAATTAACACCCTAAATATGAACTTTCTAAAACGATGAGATAAACACATATAAAGTTTAGGACACCTTACATTGGGTGCAGCGGAATATAATGAATCCTTCCGTTCAGATATCTAGCCCTTGATTCCTTTCTTTAGCAGAGCATTATCAATATCTGAACTTGGATCTCTTTCTCTGAATCTTTGATGCTGAAACCTCCTTCTTGCTGAAAGTCTTTCTTCACGATCTTCCTCACTATGATTGAGGTATCACTTGCTGTGTGTGGGCACTACTCTTACACTAAGAATTTTGAAATCTCAATGAGGAAGAGAGAGAGAGTGGGTTCGGCCAATGATAGGGAGAGAGAAGGCTCAGTTTTTTCTGAATTAGAAAAACTAGAAAATTTAAGTGCAATTTTCCTAAAGCCTTCACTATCTATTTATAGCATTGCACTAGGGTTAGGTTTGAATTATTTGGCATTAAAATAATAAAAATATCAGTTTAAAAATTCAAACCAAGTGGTCGGCCATGTACAGTAATGGGCCTTACTTGGATTTTGCAGTTTTCTCAATTCTGCATCTGATTTTCTCAAAAACGCCAATTTTCAAATTCAACAATTTAAATGCCAATTCTAACTATTTAATAACTATAAATAATTATTAAATAATATTGTCATTTATCATATTTATTAATTGAACCATACAAAGTATCCTAGTTAACAAATATGCTCCTAAAACTCTTTCTTTACAATTTCGCCCTTACTTACTGAAAAATTCACAAATAGACATAGTCTAATTTGAGAATTATAATTGATTAATCAAAACCAATTACATGAGTCTTACAAGCAATATTATCTCAACTAGTGCGGGGACCATGGGTCTATATAACCGAGCCTCCAATAAGTAGATCAAGAATTTATTACTAAAATTCACTAACTTATTAATTCTTCGTTGAATCCACGCATAGAACTTAGAATTGCACTCTCAGTTATATAGAATGCTCTATATGTTCCACCATATAGACACATCATTAGTTATTCATTGTTATAATCCTAATTTGATTAATGTTCCTCTATACGAATGATCTACACTGTAAAGGGATTAGATTACCGTTACACCCTACTATGTATTTTATCCTTAAAACACTTGACCCCGTATAAATGATATTTCAGCTTATGTGAAATGAGTAATCTTATTTATACAATCTTCTTGTTTCATATCGTAAAAATACTAGTATAAGGTGTCATCAATTGATGAACAGCTAGATGTCGCATATACAATATTTATCTTTCGAGATCTAACACTATTATGTATGTCTAATGGTGAAAATCCACTAGGGATTTATCTCATTAGACAAACAAGCCAAGTTAGACCTACAATGAAGATTCGAAATTAAACTACAACTTAATAACAGAAAATGACATGGTTCAATATAAATTCATACACAATTCAGAAATTATAAACATATAGCAAGTAGGAATGACAAGTGAAAATACTAAAACATACAATCTTAAATAATTTCCAAGGTTTTCAACAAACTTATATCAGTGTCCTGTTTAGGCGAGAGTCAAAGCTACCATCCATTGAATAGAGTTGTCAGCTCATCTAAAATGTTAAACATTCTAGCAACCTTTTATTCGGTCAAGATTGGAATTCAGCGTTGTCCCGTTTAGGCGAGAGTCAAGACAATTCTATCTTATGAGCTTCCACCATTGTTTCATAATTTGCAAGTCAAGTATGGTCGCCACCATTAGGGTGATCCATATCATACAAAACACTTACAAACTACTTATCATTCGAGATTAAACGGTGCGAAATTGCTAATGAACGTTCCTCCATTAGGGAGGATTACTCACTAAAACAAACGTGGTGTAAAACCCACAATGGGGATCGAATATCTTAATAATAAAACTCATTATTTAAAGAGAGTTGTATTTTCCTTGAATCTCATCATTTAATCTATTTATTTTAAATATATATTTATTAAAATTTCCAATTTAGAATGAAAAATTCTAAATATAAATTTAAATTTAATATTTATAAATTTTACTTAGATGGATATGAAAATAACATGAATTATTTCCATCTTAGTAATAATTATTAATAAATATTTAGAAAAATATTCAATTAAAGTTGTTACAAAATTAATTTAAATTAATTTACAACTCAAATTTAATTTTCTATAAATATATATTGCATTTCGAAAAAATTAAAGTATTCTAGGACACAATTTTTCGAAAATGCATGTTAAAATAAAAAATTAATCTTGGAAAAATTATTCTAATTTAATGTTGGCCGAAAATTAATTAATAAAATTAATTTACAACAAAAAATATCATTTTCCTATTTAATTAAATATATAAGAACGAATTTTAAATATTTAAGTATGATGATGAAAATCAACTTACATATTAATTTTCTATTTAATTAAATACACTAGAAAAATACTTCAAGCAAAAATATCATTTATCTAGATTTTCCTTTGACTAATTAATTCAATTTCCAATAATATGCTTTAATTGAATTTATTTTAAATTAATTAGTAAATGAAAAAATTATTGATTTAAGTTGATCCAAGAATTAATTAAAATAAATAATTAATTTACAACTTAATCTATTTTTCAAGATAAATTCAAAATCATCTTGCATTATGAAATGCAATTTCAAAAATTGATTAATAAAATAAAGAAAAAATAATTTTGCTTCATTTATTTCATTAATCATTAAGCGAAAAAATCATTTATTTAAGTTGGTCCAAAATTAAAATAAATAATTTACAACTTTAATCTATTTTTCAAATAAAATTCGAAATTCCAGCATTTAAGAAATGCAATTTCGAAATTTGATTAATAAAATAAAAAAAATATATTTTGAAAATTATTTAAATTTAGTTAAAAAAATAAATTTCAACTAAAAATAATTTGCTATTTAATTAAGTGTCATGAAAAAGAAATATTTAAGTATCATGATGAAAATCAACTTAGATATTTAATTTTCAAATTAATTAAATGTACTAAATTCAAGAAATAAATAATTAAGTGTAGAGAAGGCTTAATTATTAATCTCTAGTTTAATACTAGGAAAAAATATACTTAAAATAAATTGTACCAAAATTAGTTATTTAAATAATTAATTTCACAATGTATAATATTTTCCTATTTAATATTAGAAATAATAAGTAGTCTAGAAATAACTATCTAGAAAATATCTTATTTGACTAAGTATCTTTTCCACAAAATTTGAAAAATATCTAATTTAAGTTGTATTAGAAAAAATCTAGAACTTAAATATTTTCAAATTTAAATTTAATTAAATGTCAAAAATTAAGTTGTAACCACTTAATTTAAAAATAATAAATTTTAAGTTAATATTCGAAAAGATATTAACTTAAGAAAAATATCTAAAATATTCCATTTTAAGTTAATATTCGAAAAGATATTAACTTAAAAAATATCTAAAGAATCTTAATAACCAATGCATAAAATTCCTCAACTTAATTTTGAAATTTTAAATCCAAAAGATATTCAGATTTAAGTTGGTTAGTTGTAGATAACTAAATATCAAGTTAAATAGGAATATTTAATGAAAAATTTAAATTAAGCTTAGAAAGAATCTACATGGTTATAATTCTATATTTAATTAAATACAAGAAAATACATATAGTTTAGCTTAGAATAAAAAATTCTTTAAATTATAATTTTCTTACATTCATTTCAAAATAAATGAGATTAATTATGTTGCTAATCAATTTTATTAAGTTATACTAGTTTAATTAACCTAATACAGTTATTCAAATCAGGCAAATGGGCCTTCACAATTGGGGTGGTTCATGTGAGGGGGTGCTGGGTTCAGTATGTCGTACCCACTACTATGGCTCCCAAGTCTCACACAAGGCCCAAAAGAGAGGAATTTAACCTTAAAATGAACAACTGTTATTAATTGAATATGCCCAAAAACTAAATGGGCCTAAATAAAATCTATCAAGAACTATGATATTTTATTTAGCAACGACAACCTATATGCATCTATAATGAAATTAAACACATAGGCTCACGCAGGCACACTTTGGATGGGTCCTATCATATTGCTAGGTCATACACAGATGAAAGAAGATTGTGAAAATTACCTGTTACAAATTATTTACTTGACCAAGGGAGGAAGATCGTGAAGAAAGATCATCAGCAAAGGAGTTTCAGCATCAAAGATTCAGAGAAAGAGATCCAGGTTCAGATATTGATAATGCTCTGCTACAGAAAGGAATCAAGGGCTAGATATCTGAACGGAAGGAGTCATATTATTCCGCTGCACCCAATGTAAGGTTTCTTAAACTTTATATGTGTTTATTTTATCGTTTTAGAAAGTTCTTATTTAGGATGTTAATAAACATACTTGTGAGTAGATCTAAGATCCTCGTAAAATAATTTCCAACAACTGGCCTCAGAGCCATGGTAATTGATTTACTTGCAAGAAATTTGGACTTTAAAACGATTGTTTGTATGTTTGTGAAATTTTCGTGAAAAATAATTGCGATTTTATCTCTGGAATTATTTTTATTGGATAGTATGAAAAAAATTTAGCAAGTTAGCCTTTTACAGAACTTAATTTAGATTTTATTTGAATTAGTTATGATTTTTTGAAGATTTGAAAAAATCGGGGCTGTGCTGATATTTTCCTGCGATTGCAAATATGTCCGTACAGTTTTGAATTTTTTCGTTTTTCTTCGATTTTTCATGCTTTTTCATGGAATTAACTTCCAATTTTTTGTATAGTTTTGTATTTATACTATCACTATTCCTAATTCAATTCTAATTATCATTTTGAATTAATTTAATATTTTTTAAATTTAATTCAAGATATTAGTGCAATTTGAATTTGAATAGAATTAGTATCTATCTTTTTGCTTAAAAATCTATCTTATTTTTAAATTTGATTAAATCTTATTTTTTTTTTAAATTTAAGGTCAGATTTTATAAGATATTTATAAAATCTTTTAAGATATTTTTAAGATATCTTATCTTTTAAGATATTTTTAATTATATCTTATCTTTTAAGATATTTTTTTTAAATTAAATCTTTTTAGATATTTTGACCTTATTTAAATTTAAAATAAGATATTTATAATCATGTAATTTTAAATAGATGTAAGATATTTTGCTAACTTTTAAATTTTGTTATTTTATTTATTTAAATTAAATTTAAAATCTGAAAAGATATTTCATTTATCTTTTCTAATTTTTATTTAATTTATATTTTTAAAATAACATTTAATTTTTAAAAGTAGTCAGCAAACTTTTTTGAAAGGATATTTAGGTTGGTTGAAACCTAATTTTTCAAAATTGTAGGTTTAATTTTAATTTTAAATTTTTTTTAATTTCGAATTTTTTCAATTTTTTTTTTAAATTTTCGAAAAATAAATATTTTATTTATTTAATTAATTATTTCGAAATTAATAATTTAATTTAAAATTAAATAAATCCTACATCCAACTATCAAGCTAACCTTGTTGCAGGAGTATGTGTTTTAGCTTGTTTGTAAGTTTTCAAAACCTATTATTACTTGAATGCAAATAGCCATGGTTACTTTTTGCCAGATCTAATGATCTGATGGCTCCCTTGGTCAAGTTAATAATTTGTAACAGGTATATTTACAATCTTCTTTCATCTGTGTATGACCTAGCAACATGATAGGACCCATCCAAAGTGTGCCTGTGTGAGCCTATGTGTTTAATTTTATTATAGATGCATATAGGTTGTTGTTGCTAAAATAAATTATCATAGTTCTTGATAGAATTTATTTAGGCCCATTTAGTTATTGGGCTTATTCAATTAATAACAGTTGTTCTTATTAAGGTTAAATTCCTCTCTTTTGGGCCTTGTGTGAGAGTTGGGAGCCATAGAAGTGGGTACGACATACTGAACCCAGCACCCCCTCACATGAACCACCCCAATTGTGAAGGCCCATTTGCCTGATTTGAACAACTGTACTAGGTTAATTACACTAGTTTAACCTAATAAAATTGATTAGCAACATAATTAATTTCATTTATATTGAAATTAATTTAAGAAAATTATAGTTTAAAGAATTTTTTATTCTAAGCTAAACTATATTTATTTTCTTGTATTTAATTAAATATAGAATTATAACTATCTAGATTCTTTCTGGAACTTAATTTAAATTTTTCATTAAATATTCTTATTTAAGTTGATATTTAGTTATCTACAACTAACCAACTTAAATCTGAATATCTTTTGAATTTCAAATTTCAAAATTAAGTTGAGGAATTTTAGGCATTGGTTATTAAGATTCTTTAGATATTTTTTAAGTTAATATCTTTTCGAATATTAACTTAAAATGGAATATTTTTAAATTAAGTGGTTATAACTTAATTTCTGATATTTAATTAAATTTAAATTTGAAAATATTTAAGTTCTAGATTTTTTCTAATACAACTTAAATTAGATATTTTTCAAATTTTGTGGAAAAGATACTTAGTCAAATAAGATATTTTCTAGATAGTTATTTCTAGACTACTTATTATTTCTAATATTAAATAGGAAATATTATACATTGTGAAATTAATTATTTATTAATTAATTTTGGTATAATTTATTTTAAGTATATTTTTCCTGGTATTAAACTAGAGACTAATAATTAAGCCTTCTCTATACTTAATTATTTATTTCTTGAATTTAATACATTTAATTAATTTGAAAATTAAATATCTAAGTTGATTTTCATCATGATACTTAAATATTTCTTTTTCATGACATTTAATTAAATAGAAAATTATTTTTAGTTGAAATTTATTTTTTCAACTAAATTTAAATAATTTTCAAAATATATTTTTTCTCTTTATTTTATTAATCAATTTTCGAAATTGCATTTCTTAAATGCTAGAATTTCGAATTTTATCTTGAAAAATAGATTAAGTTGTAAATTAATTATTTATTTTAATTAATTCTTGGATCAACTTAAATCAATGATTTTTTCATTTATTGATTAATTTAAAATAAATTGAATTAAAGTATATTATTAGAAATTGAATTAATTAGTCAAAGGAAAATCTAGATTGGCGATATTTTTGCTTGAAGTATTTTTCTAGTGTATTTAATTAAATAAAAAATTAATGTTTAAGTTGATTTTCATCATCATACTTAAATATTTGAAATTTTTCTTATATATATTTAATTAAAGAGGAAAATTATATTTTTTGTTGTAAATTAATTTCATTAATTAATTTTGGGCCAACATTAAATTAGAATGATTTTTCCAGGATTTATTTTTTATTTTAATATGCATTTTTCGAAAATAGTATCCTTGAATACTTTAATTTTTCGAAATGCAATATATATTTAAAATAAATAAATAAATAAAGAGAATCAAAGAAAATACAACTCACTTTAAATAATGAGCTTGATTATTATTAAGATATTCGATCTCCATTGTGGGTTTTACACCGCGTTTGTTTTAGTGAGTAATCCTCCCTAATGGAGGAACGTTCATTAGCAATTTCGCACCGTTTAACCTCGCATGATAAGTAGTTTGTAAGTGTTTTGTATGGTATAGATCACCCTAATGGTGGCGACCATACTTGACTTGCAAATTATGAAACAATGGTGGAAGCTCATAAGATAGAATTGCCTTGACTCTCGCCTAAACGGGACAACGCTGAATTCCAATCTTGATCGAATAAAAGGTTGCTAGAATGGTTATCATTTTAGATGAGCTGACAACTCTATTCAATGGATGATGCTTTGACTCTCGCCTAAACGGGACACTGTATCAGTTTGTTGAAAAACCTTGGAAATTATTTAGGATTGTATGTTTTAGTATTTTCACTTGTCATTCCTACTTGCTATATGCTTATAATTTCTGAATTGTGTATGAATTTATATTGAACCATGTTATTTTCTGTTATTAAGTTGTAGTTTAATTTCGAATCTTCATTGTTGGTCTAACATGTTTGTTTTTCTAATGAGATAAATCCCTAATGGATTTTCACCATTAGACATACATAATAGTGTTAGATCTCGAAAGATAAATATTGTATATGCGACATCTAGCTGTTCATCAATTGATGACACCTTAGACTAGTATTTTTACGATATGAAACAAGAAGATTACATAAATAAGATTACTTTGTCTTTCGCTAATCAAAGCATCGTTGGATTCTAATTTATAAACGAAATTATCCTAATTCCTCTTAGCTTATTTATTTCGAATTAGCTCAATAATATATCATTGGATGAATGGTCTATAAATCATTTCATGTCATTATATTTTCTCTTAAGAAATTAAAGGACGCATATGATTATAATCCCGAAATTCTATTCCCAATTGATATAAAACCTCAATCTTAGAAATCTCCTACTTGTATGGCCAAATCAGACTTAGAGTTATATTAGTAGTGGTGGTCAAACATAGAATTACTCATTATATTTGGTTGAATTTAAGTCTTTGACTTTAATTTTAGATTCCAAATAGAAATTTTCTTATATTTCTAATTCCAAAATACAATACAGTTACACTTTCTCAAGTGTGTAATATCCATCTTCTATTAATGGATTAAAACTGTATGGAATATGAGTTAGGTATTCTGTGACCAGGATCCACTTGTAGTATTCTAAGAACTCTTTGATGTAACTAAACCTATGTCATTAATAGACACTACGATTTTTTTTTAATCTATGGCATTTGTATCTTGTTCATAGTGGATTTGACAAGATCAATCTCTGCAAAGAGTTAATATGCCTATATCCACTGAAAGTAGTTCATCTCATTCGCAGATGGATGTACATTCAGGGGTGGATATGAGTTTTTCGTTATATTCTTAAAACAATAATTCTAGATTATACCTTATACAAAGAAATTGGAAATGTTTGAAAAATTTCATTAATTTCTAGCAATGGTTAAAACCATTAAGGTAAGTGGTTAAAGATCTTGCGAACTGATAGGGCTGGAGAAATAGTTAGTAGATATGCAGTTCAAAGATCATTAAATTGATTTTTGAATTATATCCAAACTTACCTCCCCAGAAATTTCGAGTTGCATGTTAATGATTAGTTACTAGTCGTTGCCTAATTCCTTCTATGGTAATACAATTTCAGAATGATGTAATGGTTGTATACTTAATGTAAATCATTACTAGATTCATGGATGACCTAATCAAAATCTTAAGAAAAGCTAAAACTGTTAACCATGGTTTGTTAGCTATTCTAAGTGATTAGGGGTGGACCATCCCATTGTCAATAGTTAAGAAAGTGTTTATTCAAACAAATACTACTTTTTCTAAGAAAATGACTAAGTCTGAAAAACAAGTAGCAAATAAAAGAGATATTTAATTCTTGATTCCAAAAGTGTTCTATCATCTCATATAATATATGATGATCCCACTGCCTCTGTTGTCTTGTCACAACCAAAGAGGTTAATACCATTTAGTTTTCTTCGACATAATTCACGATACCTCGTCGTAGTGGGAGAGTTTCTAGGAACTCACCTTCTTATGACTTGGGAGACACTAGTGATTAAAATCCATTGTGAGTTTAAACAAGTAATGGATTGTCAAGATAAGAAACTAAGAAGAAAGCCAATAGAACTATGGTTTAATCCATTCACATGGAGTAACCTAAAGTTTTCTATTACAAGGACGTAAAAGGGAATTTTTGTTTATAAGTCCATTCAATGGACTTAACAAAACTTCCTGTTCCTAGTATTATAGGTTTGAGTTTATCTAAACCTATGGCTTGTGGTATACCTGGTAATTACTTACTCTAATGCAAGCAACTTACTTTAGTAAGATGCTGAAGCATTTTCTTTCTAATGGCAATCTATAGAAGCTTCACAACTTCTTAGACATAGATTTTATTTATCTAAGGAAAAGTCTCAACTATTCCAGAAAAGATAAAGCCATGAAAGAATTTCTTATATCAACAGTGAGAGGGCTTAGATATGCTTTTGTATGCCTTAGACCAGACACCTGCTGTTGAGTGGGAGTAATGAGTAGGTATCAGATTAATCCAGGAGAAGAACATTGGAAGACAATCAAGTAAATCTTAAGATAAAGAAGAGGAACTATATGTTAGTCTATAAGGGTGTGTTTAAAACTCTTAGACTACACCATATCAGATTTCGAAATTTGCCTTTGTGCTAGTAAATCTTTCTGATAAGATGGTGGTTACTCTGGGGGTGGAATAGTGATTTTGGAGAAGTGTAACAACCTATCTAAAGTCTCTAGGTCTACCAGAAAGGGACTGAATGTTAAGGTTACAGGAAAGGTACTTATTCAGTCTAAGGAAAGTTCTATACATTTTTGGCACCATTCCAAATTGCCTTAAACTACTAGTGTTAATTTCCTGATTAACCAAAAGTAGTTGCCAAAGATATAGAATCCAGTATCCCAAGTGAGTAGACATATAGAGAGGAATTTCACATTATCAATGATTTTGTGATTAAGGAAGAGTAATGGTGGAGAAAAGGTTGTGGTTAATTCAACCTTTCAGATCCTATTACGAGGAGTTTACTACTACTACACTTGATTTGTATATCAATGTGTTGAGATTATTTGAAACGCACTTTTTGTTATATATTAGTGCAAGTGGGAGTTTGTTGGGTTTTATGCCCTAAATAAAACTCATTTCAATATAATCAGATTTACTTATTAATATAGATCAGAAATAACATTTAATGTTCCATGGTTCACATGATTTATTTCATGATTATATGTACACAATGTATAAATTCATCTGAAACCCTTTTCACATACTTGATCCTGTTTATTGTGCCGTCAACACATTGGAAAGTAAACATGACTATGTGAATAAAGTTTCCTAGATTTATCAGACACAGGGTTTTACTGATATGATAATCTACAACAAGAGTTTACTTGCATTTGGAGAAGTGTTATGTTCTTTCCAGAGCACTGGTTAAAGTAAAGCTCAGGTTGGATGCATGGAGTATGCATCGGAAGGGACCGATATTGAACTTTGACTTAGATTTAATTAAACTTACCGTAAAATCTATTCAAGTCAATATCGCCTAGTTGATCCTAGATCAAATGATCTTAATCCTGTTATGATTAGGCTCAATCTTGAAAGGCTATTCGTGTTCCTTGAATTGTTAGTTAAGCTTGCTTTTAGGTCAGGGTAATACGTACTTTTTGGGAACACGGTAGTGCAATTGAGTGGGAGCGCTATCATGAACATGGAATCTATAGCTTCTATCTGGCGAATAGTAAGCAAAGGATGATCTCCTTCGAGCTTGACCAAACGAACATAAATGGTGGAGTACTCATTTCACATAAGCTGAAATGTCATTTATACGGGGTCAAGTGTTTTAAGGAATAAATACATTGTAGGGTGTAACGGTAATCTAATCCCTTTACAGTGTAGATCATTCATATAGAGGATCATTGATCACATTAGGATTATAACAATGGATAACTAATGATGTGTCTATATGGTGGAACATATAGAGCATTCTATATACTGAGAGTGCAATTCTAAGTTCTATGCGTGGATTCAACGAAGAATTAATAAGTTAGTGAATTTTAGTGCTAAATTCTTGATCTACTTATTGGAAGCTCGGTTATATAGACCCATGGTCCCCCCACTAGTTGAGATAATATTGCTTGTAAGACTCATGTAATTGATTTTGATTAATTAATTATAATTCACAAATAAGACTATGTCTATTTGTGAAATTTTTACTAAGTAAGGGCGAAATTGTAAAGAAAGAGTTTATAGGGGCATATTTGTTAATTATGATACTTTGTATGGTTCAATTAATAAATATGATAAATGACAATATTATTTAATAATTATTTATAGTTATTAAATAGTTAGAATTGGCATTTAAATGATTGAATTAGGAAATTGGCATTTTTGAGAAAATCAGATACAAAAGGTGTTAAAATTGCAAAATTGCAAAAAGCAAGGCCCAATCCACTAAGTGTATGGCCGGCCACCTATGTAGCTATTTTAAGTTGATTTTTTCATTATTTTAATGCCATATAATTCAAATCTAACCCTAGTGGAATGCTATAAATAGATAGTGAAGGCTTCAGGAAAATTACACTTTTCTTCTGACTTCTTCTGATTCAGAAAACCTGAGCCTTCTCTCTCCCTATCTTTAGCTACCACTTCTTCTTTCTTCTTCCTTTGAATTTCGAAATCCTTAGTGATTAGAGTAGTGCCCACACACATCAAGTGATACCTCAATCATAGTGAGGAAGATCGTGAAGAAAGATCACCAGCAAAGGAGTTTCAGCATCAAAGATTCAGAGAAAGAGATCCAGGTTCAGATATTGATAATGCTCTGCTACAGAAAGGAATCAAGGGCTAGATATCTGAACGGAAGGAGTCATATTATTCCGCTGCACCCAATGTAAGGTTTCTTAAACTTTATATGTGTTTATTTTATCGTTTTAGAAAGTTCTTATTTAGGATGTTAATAAACATACTTGTGAGTAGATCTAAGATCCTGGTAAAATAATTTCCAACAGATCTTAGATCTACTCTCAAGTATGTTGATTAACACCCTAAATATGAACTTTCTAAAACGATGAAATAAACACATATAAAGTTTAGGAAACCTTACATTGGGTGCAGCGGAATATAATGACTCCTTCCGTTCAGATATCTAGCCCTTGATTCCTTTCTGTAGCAGAGCATTATCAATATACGAACCTGGATCTCTTTCTCTGAATCTTTGATGCTGAAACCTCCTTCTTGCTGAAAGTCTTTCTTCACGATCTTCCTCACTATGATTGAGGTATACTTTGTTGTGTGTGGGCACTACTCTTACACTAAGAATTTCGAAATCTCAATGAGGAAGAGAGAGAGAGTGGGTTCGGCCAAAGATAGGGAGAGAGAAGCCTCAGTTTTTTCTGAATGATAAAAAGTAGAAAATTTAAGTGTAATTTTCGTGAAGCCTTCATGTTGACCGAGGTTTTCGGCAACTATTAAAATATGATTATAATAAAGAGCTGTAAGAAAGTGAGATGAAGATTTTTTACGTGGTTGGGGCGTTAATGAGCCTTAGTCCACGAGCCTCTGTTATTAATGGATGTATTTAATACAGATTCTACACTTGAGAGAATGTCTTTCTCTTAAATACAGAGAATGTTCTTGGTGAATATTTTCTGTTCTTGCTCTTTTGCAAACCAAGATTCTCGACCCCATTAAATGAGCTTTGAGGGGGTATTTATAGTGTTTTGGTGGGGTAATCCCTAGAATTGTTCTTACACATGTATCTGTAAGTATCCATAAAGTTGGGCATTTCCAATGAATATACCATGGGTGATGCATGGTCAAATCCCTAGGTGCTGTAGGGCTTTTATGAAGAATGTCCTTTTTGCCTTGTGATTGACGTGACTCTTCGCATAGTAGCCGTCGCTAGACTTAAATGATCATTACTGTAGCGTTGCTGTTTGGGGGTTGTGCCGTCAGACTTTATTGCGTGTTACAGTCCCAACACGCTTCCTCCCATGCAGCATTAAATGCGACTTGATTGCTCGGGAGAGACCTGACACATCCCGGAGAGCCTTCACGCTATGCACGCCTCCTGGAGTACCTTGTACTCCGGGAGCCTACTCCAGGACCCATGCTAACAGCCCTTTCTTGTGACGCGCAAAGACTTAGCAAATGTTTACAAGTTATCTGGTCCACGTGTCCCCTCTCGACTGGTCCACGTATTTTGGGCGAATTCTGGAGCAACATTTACCCCCCAAGCCTTGTTTACTTAGTAAAAATAAACCAAGGCTTGTTCAAGTGCCTCCGGTCGACTCCTCGTTTCCCTGGCTCAGGCCTCGAGCGCGTGGGGGCACATTTAATGACGACATTTAATGCAGCGATTCGCCTTTTGCAGGAATGTCTCCAGCCGCCTCCTCGGTCTTCTGACACGAGCTTGGGGCGCGTGGAGGCGTGTCTAATGATGGCATTAAATGCAGCGATTCGCTTTTGCAGAGGTCGATTCGTTTCACGCCCTTTGATTGATGCGGCGCATTAATGGTGTCAGACGGATACTCAAACGTTTCTACCGCCTTTATGGCAGATTGATCTGATCCGTTGATCTTCGGGAATTCGAATCGTGCATCTCCCCCACCGTGCGATTGGTAGGTGATGACACCTGTTCCTCATGCGTCTTTGCCTATAAAAGCCACCACCTTTCCTTCATTTCGGTTACTTTCCATTCCTTGCCATTTCTGCTCGAATTTCTCAGAGAGAAAATTCCTCAAAATAGCACGAACTGCCTTAATACTTAGACACTTCATTCAGTTTTCCATTGTTCGACTTCGCCAGTTCTCCTCAACTTTCACTCAACCACATTCAGTACCCCCAGTTCAACGATCTACTGTAAGTTTCTTGCATCCTTAACATGCTTATATTTACTTCGTTCGTTTTCTGGGTTCGTACTTAGAGGCTTCTGGGTGTGTGAGTGTTTGAGTTCTGCTTTATGTTTACTGCGTTAGTTGTAGAATCACCATTACCATGCCCCTGTTGTAATCAAACAGCTTTGTTTAGAGAGAGCCATGCATTTTTCGTTTAACAGTTGCTTAGGGCATAGGACGGCTTTTCTCTTTTCTTTTTCTTTTTACAAAACCACTTTCTGCGATTTCACTGCACCCGACACTTGTTCAGGGATTCTCTCCAGAGTTTCTCATGTGACACGTGTCCGAAGGGGGCCTCTTTCCAGCGGTTAGGGGACCCCCACTCCCTTTTTCTTGATATAGGGTTTGGTATGGGACCTAACTGCTGGACTTTTCTTTTTCCCTTTTTGTTTTTCTCAGAACACAAAATGTCTGCTTCTGGCTTAAAATCTTCGAAGAAGAAAGGGAAAGGTATGGCCACGCTGGAGGAGGTTTCTCTGGGACCCGTTGCCCAGGTGGGGTATAAGTCCCGTGCAACTGGTTGGGAAGCGGCCGAGCTTCGATCGACCCTGACTTGTCCTCACCAGCTGGAGAACATTATTAATGTGGCCGGGATCAAACCCTCCACCTCAGGGACCTTTCACCGGCCTCCTCGCAACTCGGAAACGCCTAATCATAACTATGACGGCTTCGGGGCTTGGAGTCAGACCCATTTGATGACCGGTGCCATGCTCCCGCTCCAAGATTACTTTGTTAATTTTCTTGTATTTGTCGGCCTTGCGCCATACCAACTTATTCCTCAAGCTTACCGCCTGCTCTCAGGCTTATTTATTTTTTACACCGCCCGTGGCTGGGGGTCTCCCAGCCCGGCGGAAATTTTATATTTTTATGAACTTGTATCTGTCCCCAAGAAAGGGGACAAACTTAAGGATGGTTTTTATGGGTTCCGGATCCACCCTGCTAACGAGGGGGTGGTTCCGTATAACAGGCAGACTCACGTTAAGGAGTACCGCCACCGCTTTTTCTTCTCGTCCGGGTTCAGGGCCGTGGACCACCCGGAGCTTCTCACGGAGTGGGTGCGGATCCCACCTTACCAGCGGACGCTTCCCACTCAAGCTTTTCTTCGAAGGGCCCAAGCCTTCACCTCCTATGACCACGCCGATCTTGATGTCGGGGGCCTAGTCACCACGGAGAATTGTAGGAAGACCAAACTTATCCTTTCTCACCAATCCGTGGATGACTCCAACCTCTCATGGGTCATCTGCCCCAATGTGAGGGCGCCGGTTGCGGAGAAGGCCTTCCGGGATGAGCTCATTGCTACGGCAGAGAAGAAGTACCAAGATTATCTCTACCTGAAGGCCCAGGAGAAGGCGTACTCTAAGGCCCAGGCTGCCTCTGGGAGAGGGCTTCGCGTGGGGAGTCCGGTGGTGCGAAGGAGCCAAGCCATTGGCGGGAAGTCCGAAGCTAAATTTTTTGACAAGATACTTCAAGAAGAGATTGGGGATCGTCCCGCCGGGAGGCCCCTTCGTCTTGAAGATTCTTCCGAGAAACAGACTTCCCGGCCACAGCCTTCAGCCCCCAAACCAAACTCGGTTGCTCCCGGTGCTAGCACTTCCGGTGCCGGCGGTATGTCTCCCTTGATAATTCGCTATGTTCCTTCCGTTGATGAATACACCAGTCATAGGCCCGTAGGGTTCGACGAGCGTCTTTGTAGATTCAAGATGCCGTTGACCCGGTAGGGTGATCGTTTGAAGGAATTTTATTTTACGAACTTAGGAGATTACCTAGGTCGGTCCCGGATGGACTCCGGCCCTCCGGAACCTATTCCCTTAGGTCCATCAGCTTACATAACGTCCAGCTGGTTTCGACCCTCGGACAGTTATCTTGGAGATGACGCCGCCAGCATTAAAGTACAGGACTTTGCTAGGGCCGAATTAGGAAGTTCGGGTAGGAGTAGCTTATTTGCTGTATCTTGTATAAGCGGTTCCTCACGGACTTCTAACACTTGCTTATTTTTTTGAAACAGGTATCTCCATGGATGCCATCCTGGAACAGCTTGCTGGGGTTCATACTCCCGTGGCTCCTCCGGCCTTCACCCCCTCTCCCCCGGCCCCTTCCTTGAAGGTTCCTTCCGGCGCTCCCCCCAAAACCATTGACTTAGTGGATGACGAGGAGGTGCTTCCGGGAGAAGGCCAAGGGAAAGGGTGGGACTTCTCGGAGGAAGCCGTTGAAGGTGCAGGAGAGCCTCAAGCCCCTCCGGAGGTAGCAGAGGAGGACGAGGAGGAGCCTGAAGTGGCTCTGATTCGCAAGCGTAAGGGCAAGATGGTTGCCCAGGATGAGCCGAAGAGGCCTCGGAGAGCCGACACTCCTGCCCATGGCCTAGACGGCGGGGTCTCCCCGATGGAGGAAAATCCTGCTCCTCCCCACATCGAGCTTACCCCGATTCCTGGGGATGAGGTGAGGCAGGAGCTTCGCATAGCCAAACACAACTATGCTATGGATGAGTACTCCCGGGGGTATGCCGAAGTGGAGGCCCTTAGGAGGATTCTGCGAGCTGAGGTTGAGGCGAGCATCAACCACCCGGAATACCAGGATCCGTGGAACCTTAATCTGGACCCCTTAACGGACTGGTTCCGTCCCCTCCTAGGGCCTACCTTGGCTCCCTTTGCCGCGGAGATGACCGGCGAGTTCGCTTCTCAGCTTACACGTTGCGCGCCCAAGCGGTTTGCCACTTGTGCTTCCTTGAACTCCATCTTCCAGGTCTAGGACCTCAGCCATTCTCTCACGGTGGTAAGTACTTTGCAATTTTTGCGTTTCCTTTTATTGTTTGTATTTTGTTTTCTTCCTTTGAGAAATTTCTCCTTATACTTCGTTACGGTTCAGCTTGCTGCTGAGGCTAGCCGCCTCTCTAGGAACATCATAAACCATGGCTTCACTCTGTCCGACTTTGGGGACATGAATGACGTCAGGAAGGTCCTCCAAGACCTCACAGCGGAGAGGCAGATCTACCAGGAGGCTGCCGAGCGCCAGGAGGCAGCGGCCAAGGCCAAGGAAGAGGAGGCCAAACGGAGGGAGGCTCAAGCGGAGGCCATGATCCGGGACGAGGCTCAGCGGAGAGACAGGATGGAGGCCCATCACCAGGAGGAACTAATGGCCCAAACCGAGGCTGCTGAGAAGGCCAGGCGAGATCTCCGGGAGGCCAGGGAGGCTTTGGATGAAATGGTCGCCAAGGTGAGATCTTTAGAAGAGACTCACCAATCGGACATTGAATCCAAGGCCGATCTAGCTGCGGAGTTGAAGGAGCTTAGGGATTTCAAAGAACAATCCACCAGGAAGGCCAAGAGGGCCGAGCTCCTTTCTCCTGTTTCCTGCGCCCGGTGCCCGAAGCGCTTTGATGATGGTGTCTATATGGCTTGGGCCACCAATGATCAAAGTATTAAGCTTACTTTTTATCCCAAACCCGAGGAGATGATTGCCAGATTTCGGGAAAAGAAGAAGAAGCTTGATGCCGCGCTTGAGGCACGGATTGGACCTCGTCTTCCTCCGCGGGCTGACTGAGCTGCCGTATTATTGACCCAGATTCTACCCATTTCTTTTATAACTTTTTTTTTTGTTTGTACATATTTGCTGCTGCCTTAGAACAATTTACATATAGGCGGCAGCTTTCATTTGAAGGGGAGACAATTATATTTTAAGGCCTGTCCCCGGGCCATTTATATGTATATGACCTGCCCTTTGGGCTAGGATATTTTTTTTTTTTTTATATATATGCGATCTTTATTTGTCACACTTATATATTTTAACCTGTCCTTTGGCTCAGGGTTTTTATACTTATGCTTTTTATTTTTGTGCATACTTTTTGACCTGCCCTTTGGGTCAGGATATTTTACTTCGTTTGACCTGCCCTTTGGATCAGGATATTTTACTTAGTTTGTTTTTGTTTGTCCGTGCGGTATACCCTAGTACCCCCTGAGTGGCATAGAAACTTTGTTTTTAAGGCACTCAGTTTTATTTAATATAGAGGAGGTATACATTTGGACGGTACAAACCCTTTGAACAAAATCTAAGTTTACTTCGCTACTGGTAATATTTTCTGAGGTGATCGACATTCCAGGCTCTTGGGACAGTAGTTCCGTCCATTCTTTTCAGTTTGTAAGTGCCAGAACCGATTTCGTCCTCGATTTCATATGGTCCTTCCCAATTTGGTCCAAGTACCCCCACTCCGGGTTCTTGGGTGGCTGGAAAAACCCTTCTTAGGACCATATCTCCAATAGCGAATTTTCTATTTTTAACCTTGGAGTTAAAATATTTGGTCACCTTCTTTTGATAAGCAGCCATCCGTATTTGAGACTCATCCCGGAGTTCTTCGACTTGATCCAAAGCCTCTTGGAGCAGTGCCTGATTGGTGGCCGGATCATAAGTCGTCCTCCTATGGGATGGGAATAATGTTTCCACCGGGACCATTGCTTCGCAACCGTACGCCATTGAGAACGGCGAGTGACCGGTTGTGGTTCTGGGGGTCGTCCGGTAGGCCCACAATACCCTTGGCAATTCTTCAGGCCAGTTATTTTTACAGGCCAGTAGCTTCTTTTTCAAGGTGACCTTTAGGATTTTATTGACTGCTTCCGCCTGGCCGTTTGTTTGAGGCCGGGCTACCGCGGAGAAGCTTTTCACTACTCCGTGTTGGTTGCAGAAGTCAGTAAATTCCTCGCAATCAAATTGCTTTCCATTGTCTGAGACTATTTTGTGAGGCAAGCCGTATCGACACACTATGTTTTTGATAAGAAAGTCCAATGCCTTCTTAGCAGTTATTGTCTTCATAGGCTCAGCCTCTGTCCACTTGGTGAAGTAGTCCACTGCTACTATTGCATACTTTACCCCTCCTTTTCCCGTAGGTAGAGACCCGATGAGATCTATTCCCCAGACCGCGAAGGGCGAGGGGCTGGTCATCAAGGTGATCTCGTTTGGAGGAGCTCTCGGTATGTTCGCGTACCTTTGGCATGAGTCACACTTTTGGACATAGTCTATACAATCTTTTTTCATTGTTGGCCAGAAGTACCCCTGCCTCAATATTTTCTTTGACAGGTCGGGTCCTCCCGTATGATCTCCACAGAACCCTTCATGGACCTCCAGCATGATTTGTCTAGCTTCAGGGTCCGATACACACCTTAAATAAGGCATGCTGAGTCCTCTCCGGTAGAGAATTTGGTCCATCATTACATAACGATGAGCTTGATACTGAATCTTTCGAGACAGTGCCCTCTCTTGGGGCAACTCACCTGTGGTTATGTACTTTATGATGGGGACCATCCAGCTGGGTTCTTGCCCAACTGTTAGTGTGGTCTCTTTTACTTTGATGCTCGGCTCTACCAAGCGTTCCACTGGTACTACCCCTAGTTCTTCGATTTCACTGTCCGAGGCTAACTTAGCCAGAAAGTCCGCATGAGCGTTCTTCTCTCGGGGGATTCTTTCTATTTTATAGTCCGTGAACTCGTGGAGCAGTTCTCGGACTATTGCTACGTACGCGGCCATCCGTTCGCCGCGAGTTTGGTATTCTCCGGAGACTTGGTTTACAACCAGCTGAGAGTCACTGTAGATTTCCACTCTCTTGGCTCCTACAGCTTTAGCCAATTTTAGTCCTGCTATCAGGGCCTCATATTCAGCTTCATTATTCGAAGCTGTGAAGTTGAATCGGAGTGCTGCCTGGAGCCGCAATCCAGTAGGTGATATCATAGCCACTCCGGCTCCCGAACTGTTTTCATTAGAAGCTCCGTCTACAAATACTCTCCAAGTGGGGATTGGTGGTTCCGGTGTATTGGCTGTTGCCTCGGCTTCATTGCATTCGGTGATGAAGTCTGCCAAAGCTTGGCCTTTTATGGAAATCCGGGGCATGTAATGTAAGTCGAATTGACTTAGCTCCATTGCCCACTTGAGAAGTCTTCCGGATGCTTCAGGTTTTTGGAGAACTTGCCGGAGCGGATGATTGGTCAAGACTCTGATTGGATGGGCTTGGAAGTACGGTCTCAACTTCCTTGATGCCATCAGGAGGCAGAATACTAATTTTTCAATGACCGGGTACCTTGTCTCGGCCCCTATCATGCGCTTACTAACATAGTACACGGGGTGCTGAATTTTTTCTTCCTCCCGGACCAGTGCAGCGCTGACCGCATGCTCGGAGACGGCCAAGTAAAGGAACAAGTCTTCTCCAAGGACGGGTTTTGATAGGATAGGAGGTTTGGCCATGTGGTCTTTTAACCTTTTGAATGCCTCCTCGCATTCATCCAACCATTCGAACTTTTGGCATTTCTTCAGTATGTTGAAGAAGGGTATGCACTTGTCCGTGGATCGTGAGATAAAGCGGCTCAGTGCGGCTACCTTTCCGGTCAAGCTCTGCACGTCCTTATGTTTCTTGGGGGATGGCATATCCAGGAGAGCTTGGATTTTCTCCGTGTTTGCTTCGATCCCCCTTTGGCTGACTATGAAGCCCAGGAATTTTCCCGACTTGACCCCGAAGGTGCATTTTTTCGGGTTGAGCTTCATGCCATATCTCCGGACGACTTCGAAACATTCTTCTAAGTCGCTTGCATTGCTATTGCATGCTTTGGATTTGACGAGCATGTCGTCTACATATACCTCCATGTTTCGTCCCAGGAGGCTTTTAAACATCCGGTTAACCATTCTTTGATAGGTTGCTCCGGCGTTTTTCAGTCCGAAAGGCATGACTAGGTAACAGTATACCCCCTTATCGGTCCTGAAGCTAGTGCACTCCTGGTCTGCCGTATGCATTTTTATTTGGTTGTACCCAGCATAGGCATCCATGAAAGACGGCGACTTAAATCTGGACGTGGCGTCTACCATCTGGTCGATCCTGGGCAGCGGAAAGCAGTCCTTTGGGCAGGCTTTGTTTAGATCTGTGAAATCTATACAAACCCGCCAAGTCCCGTTCGGCTTGGGCACCAGGACCGGATTGGCCAGCCATTTCGGATAATACACGTCGCGGATCATGCCATTGGACAAGAGTTTGTCCACCTCTTTCTCTAAGGCCTCGGCTTTCACCGAGTCGAGCGGGCGTCTCTTTTGCTGTATAGGGGGCATGTCCGGGTTGACATTGAGTACATGGGTGATGACATGAGGGCTGATGCCGGTCATGTCTTCTTGGCGCCATGCAAAGATGTCGATGGCGCCCTTCAGTGTTTTTATTATTTTATCTTTTTCCTCCGGATCCAGGCTCTTCCCTATCCGGAGTACTTTGGTGGAGTCGTCGTCGCACACTGGTATTTCTTCGACGTCCTCCATTGGTTCCACGACCCTTTCGGACCCTATGCGAGGATCCAACTCATCCTCTTCAGCCTTCTCTATCTCAGGGGGCCCCCGGACCATGAATACTGGTAAGTGGGTGGCAACATTGTAACACGGCCTGGCCTCTCCCTGATTTCCCCTTACCGTTCCGACTCCAGCTTCCTGGGTAGGGAATTTCAGGCATAGATGTCGGATTGAAGTAATTGCGCCAAAGTCGACGAGGGCCGGTCGGCCTAGGATCGCGTTGTAGGCTGTTGGACAGTCTACCACCACGAAGGTGCAATACTTAAATGTGCTCTGGGGGGTATCCGGGCACAGGGTAACTGGGAGCCTGACTTTTCCCATCGGGATTAGCGTCGTCCCGTTAAACCCTGTGAGCTGTGACCCACTAGGCGAGAGGTCCCGGTCAGTCAACCCTATTGCAGTGAAGGCTTCTTTGAAGATCAAATTCACGGAACTCCCATTGTCAATCAGGACCCTAGCCACCACCTTATTTGCGATGGGGGTCTCTATGACCAATGGGTCGTGGTGAGGAAAACGCACCGTCTTGGCGTCTTCTTCCGTGAACGTTATGGGCTGGTCCATTAGCCGGGGCCTTTGAGCCGGGAGTTGAGTAACCTCCCACACCTCACTGTGTCTTGCGGCCTCGGCATATCTTTGTCGCTCCTTGCGAGTGTTTCCTCCGATATGGGGACCTCCGGAGATCATTACTACCCGTCCATTAGGCCGGGGCGGTAGTCCGGGGATATGCTGGGTGTCACCTGCGGGAGCAGCTGGAGGCAATACTCCTGCTGTACCCCCTGGCGTTCCCGGAGGCATACCCCCGGCCACCTGCCCTGGATTAAGGTGGGGCAACCTATTTTTGATCCACTCATAGAGGTGGCCCAAACGGATCAAATTTTCAATCTCGTCTTTGAGATTTTTACCCTCATTGGTGCTATGACCAATGTCATTGTGGTACTCGCATCTTTTACTCGGATCTCTCCGGGAGCTGTCTTTGTACAACGGCTGGGGTCTCCGGTAGTGCGTATTCTGCCTTGTGGCAAAATATACACGTTCCTGTGAGTCCGTGAGCTCTGTGTACTGGGTGTATTGGGGTGTGTACCCCTTCTTTTGGCGCTTCTCTCCCGTTCGGGTGCTGCCCTTGGAGGACCTTTTGCTCCTCGACCCCTGGGTAGGGCCTGTTAAGCTAGCAGTCGGGGCAGCCTGTGAAGGAGTTCGTCCATTCACCCCGGACGGGTTGCCGTAATGGGAAGATGCCGGGGCCAAAGCTTGACCATGGCTGTATCCGGGAGTAGCGGAGAACTGTATGCCACTTACTGGTGGAGTTGCGGTCGGGACAGTACCCGAGGGCGACACTCCTCGCATGTATCCTGCTATCCCGGTGGGATAGTAGCCTCCGTAAGCCACGATCTTGGCTTCTTCGAGGTTAATATATTTTTGGACTCGCTTCTGGAAGTCCTGAAGGCTAGCAGCGCCTTCTTGCTGCAACTCGTTCCAGAAGGGAGTCCCAGTGCGGATTCCTGCTTGGAGAAGCGCAAGCTGTTGTCCGTCGTCGACCTTCTTGGTCTTCGAGGCTTCCTCTCGGAACCTCTTGATGTAATTCTTCAAGGTCTCGGTGGGCAGTTGCTTGATGTTGGTCAAGGCACTAACCTCCAAGTTAACCTTCCTGGCGGCGACAAATTGTCTCCGGAAGTTGGTTTGGAGTTTGTTCCAGCAACCCACCGATCCTGGTTCCAGTTTTTTGAACCATTCCTCTGCTGATCCGCTCAGAGTGAGGGGGAAGCATAAGCATTTGGCGTCATTGCTGACCCGCACGACTGTCATGACACGGTTGAACCGTGACAAGTGATCACTGGGGTCGGAGTTCCCAGTATATGCCGCCATTTCGGGCATCTTGAAGTTTTTAGGGAGCTCCGCCTCCAGGATATGTTTGGCACAAGGCTCCCGATCCTCACTGTCCGAGTCGGAGTCGTCTCCCTTCTGCCTCCGGGAGACTCGAGCAATATCTTTTCGGAGTATGGCAAGTTCTGCCATAATCCCTTCGTTTACAGTACCCGAGGAGACCACGGGCCTGTATCTTTTTTGGTCAAGGTGATCCCGGAGGTCACCTTGATTCCCATTGATTTGATTTCTCAGATCAATGGGAGGACATCTCTGTCCTCTTCTTCCTCTACCCCCTGGTTCCTGGTGCACGGAAACGCTTTTCCGGTCCCCTCGATCCTAAGGGCCAAGACTCCCTCTTTGGGGCTTGCCCCTCTGCGGACCTTTCCCTTTAGGGAAATCCGAGCGGACCCTTCGCGGATCTTGCACCTTTTTCTTCCGACCAAGGGTAGAAGTAGGGTTTTTTGTTTGGTTTTCCTCAACAGGGTGCCTTATAGGGCTAGGTTCCCTAGGTCTTTGCTGCTGGGAATTAGGCGAAGACGTCGCTGGCTCCCCGTCGAGCCCAGCGGCCATCGCCTTGGGATGCACGTGAATACCAGCTGCCTCCATTGCTTTCTGCATGGCTAGCATCACTTCCTGCATTTTTTGATTCTGCGCTTTCTGAGCTTCGATCTCAGCTTCATGATCGATAGCTTTTTGTCTAAGGAGCACCAACTCCGAGTAGCTTCCTCCGTCATAGGCATACTCGTCGAGGTGTTCCTCGTAGTTCTCGTCGGGAACTATCTCTTCTTCTTCTTCCCCGGACTCCTCTGCTCCCCTTGAGGCTACATCTTCCTCATTGGGATCTTGAGCGTCTTCTAGAGGGCGAGGATGACGTGTAGCCCTTGTCTCCACCATTGTTGTGAAGTCAAACGCTTGTTATGTAGCAGCTTTCCTCAGCTCTCAATGAAAGCACCAAAATGTTGACCGAGGTTTTCGGCAACTATTAAGATATGATTATAATAAAGAGCTGTAAGAAAGTGAGATGAAGATTTTTTACGTGGTTGGGGCGTTAATGAGCCTTAGTCCACGAGCCTCTGTTATTAATGGATGTATTTAATACAGATTCTACACTTGAGAGAATGTCTTTCTCTTAAATACAGAGAATGTTCTTGGTGAATATTTTCTGTTCTTGCTCTTTTGCAAACCAAGATTCTCGACCCCATTAAATGAGCTTTGAGGGGGTATTTATAGTGTTTTGGTGGGGTAATCCCTAGAATTGTTCTTACACATGTATCTGTAAGTATCCATAAAGTTGGGCATTTCCAATGAATATACCATGGGTGATGCATGGTCAAATCCCTAGGTGCTGTAGGGCTTTTATGAAGAATGTCCTTTTTGCCTTGTGATTGACGTGACTCTTCGCATAGTAGCCGTCGCTAGACTTAAATGATCATTACTGTAGCGTTGCTGCTTGGGGGTTGTGCCGTCAGACTTTATTGCGTGTTACAGTCCCAACACGCTTCCTCCCATGCAGCATTAAATGCGACTTGATTGCTCGGGAGAGACCTGACACATCCCGGAGAGCCTTCACGCTATGCACGCCTCCTGGAGTACCTTGTACTCCGGGAGCCTACTCCAGGACCCATGCTAACAGCCCTTTCTTGTGACGCGCAAAGACTTAGCAAATGTTTACAAGTTATCTGGTCCACGTGTCCCCTCTCGACTGGTCCACGTATTTTGGGCGAATTCTGGAGCAACACTTCACTATCTATTTATAGCATTCCACTAGGGTTAGGTTTGAATTACTTGGCATTAAATAATGAAAATATCAGTTTAAAAATTCAAACCAAGTGGCCGGCCATGTACAGTAATGGGCCTTACTTGGATTTTGCAGTTTTCTCAATTCTGCATCTGATTTTCTCAAAAACGACAATTTTCAAATTAAACCATTTAAATGCCAATTCTAACTATTTAATAACTATAAATAATTATTAAATAATATTGTCATTTATCATATTTATTAATTGAACCATACAAAGTATCATAATTAACAAATATGCCCCTAAAACTCTTTCTTTACAATTTCGCCCTTACTTAAAGAAAAATTCACAAATAGACATAGTCTAATTTGAGAATTATAATTGATTAATCAAAACCAATTACATGAGTTTTACAAGCAATATTATCTCAACTAGTGCGGGGACCATGGGTCTATATAACCGAGCATCCAATAAGTAGATCAAGAATTTATTACTAAAATTCACTAACTTATTAATTCTTCGTTGAATCCACGCATAGAACTTAGAATTGCACTCTCAGTTATATAGAATGCTCTATATGTTCCACCATATAGACACATCATTATTTATCCATTGTTATAATCCTAATTTGATTAATGTTCCTCTATATGAATGATCTACACTGTAAAGGGATTAGATTACCGTTACACCCTACTATGTATTTTATCCTTAAAACACTTGACCCCGTATAAATGATATTTCAGCTTATGTGAAATGAGTACTCCACCATTTATGTTCGTTTGGTCAAGCTCGAAGGAGATCATCCTTTGCTTACTATTCGCCAGATAGAAGCTATAGATTCCATGTTTATGTTAGCGCTCCCACTCAATTGCACTACCGTGTTCCCAAAATGTACGTATCACCCTGACCTAAAAGTAGGCTTAACTAACAAATCAAAGAACACGAATAGCCTTTCAAGATTGAGCCTAATCATAACAGGATTAAGAACATTTGATCTAGGATCAACTAGGCGATATTGACTTGAATAAATATTACGGTAAGTTTAATAAATCTATGTCAAAGTTCAATATCGGTCCCTTCCGATGCATACTCCATGCATCCAACCTGAGCTTTACTTTAACCAATGCTCTGGAAAGAACATAACATTTCTCCAAATGCAAGTAAACTCTGTTGTAGATTATCATATCAGTAAAACCCTATGTCTGATAAATGTAGGAAACTTTATTCACATAGTCATGTTTACTTTCCAATGTGTTGACGACACAATAAACAGGATCAAGTATGTGAAAGAGTTTCAGATGAATTTATACATTATTTACATATAATCATGAAATAAATCATGTGAACCATGCAGCATTAAAAGTTATTTCTAATCTATATTAATAAGTAAATTTGATTATATTGAAACGAGTTTTATTTAGGGCATAAAACCCAACAATTAAATAGTTAGAATTGGCATTTAAATGGTTGAATTAGAAAATTGGAATTTTTGAGAAAATTAGAGACAAAAGTGTTAAAATTGCAAAATTGCAAAAAGCAAGGCCCAAATCCATCAAGCCATGGCCGGCCACTTTTGTAGGCATTTTAAACTGATATTTTCATTATTTTAATGCCAAATAATTCAAACCTAACCCTAGTGGAATGCTATAAATAGATAGTGAAGGCTTCAGGAAAATTACACTTCTGAATCAGAAAACCTGAGCCTTTCTCTCTCTACCTTGGCCGCCACTCTCTCTCTTCTTCCTTCATATTTCGAAATTTCCTTATTGATTAGAGTAGTGCCCACACACAACAAGCAATACCTCAATCATAGTGAGGAAGATCGTGAAGAAAGATCATCAGCAAAGGAGTTTCAGTATCAAGGATTTAGAGAAAGAGATCCAGGTTCAGATCTTGATAATACTCTGCTACAGAAAGGATACAAGGGTTAGAGATCTGAACTGAATGAGTCATTTAATTCCGCTGCACCTAATGTAAGGTTTCTTAAACTTTATACGTGTTTGTTTCATCGTTTTAGAAAGTTCATATTTGGGGTGTTAATAAACATACTTGTGAGTAGATCTAAGATCCTGGTAAAATAATTTCCAACACAACCAACCTAAATATTATTTCAAAATTTGCTAACTACTTTTAAAAATTTAATGTTATTTTATAAATAAAAATTAAATAAAAGATAAATGAATATCTTTTTCAGATTTTAAATGTAATTTAAATAAATAAAATAACAAAATTTAAAAGTTAGCAAAATATCTTACATCTATTTAAAATTACATGATTATAGTTATCTTATTTTAAATTTAAATAAGGTCAAATTATTTAAAAAAAAAGATTTAATTTAAAAATTTAAAATCTGACCTTAAATTTAAAAATAAGATAAGATATAATCAAATTTAAAAATAAGATAGATAATTAAGTAAAAAAGATAGATATTGACTATTTCAAATTCAAATTACACTAATATCATGAATTAAATTTAAAAAATATTAATTAAATTAATTATGATAATTAGAATTGAATTAGGAATAGTAAATGTATAAATAAAGAACTACAGAAAAAATCGGAAGTTAATTCCATGAAAAAGCATGAAAAAACGATGAAAAACGAAAAAATTGCGAGCTGTACGGACAGTATGTTCGCATACTGTCCATGGGCGCGCAAGGGGCTGCATGGGCGAGGGATGTGGGCGCAGGAGGCTGCATGCAGCCTGTTCCGCGCGCGTATCCCTGTTGCTCAACCCCGATTTTTTCGAAACTTCAAAAAATCATAACTAATTCAAATTAAATCGAAACTGAGTTCTGTAAAAAAGTAACTTGCTTAACTTTTTCCATACTATCCAATACAATTAATTCCAGAAATAGATATTTAATTATTTTTCACGAAAATTCACAAACATCAATCAATCATCAAATAACACTCAATACAATATGATACCGTCCAAAACATCAAACAATCATTTTAAAGTCCAAATTTCTTGCAAGTAAATCAATTACCATGGCTCTGAGGCCAGTTGTTGGAAATTATTTTACCAGGATCTTAGTTCTACTCACAAGTATGTTGATTAACACCCTAAATATGAACTTTCTAAAACGATAAAATAAACACATATAAAGTTTAGTAAACCTTACATTGGGTGCAGCGAAATAATATGACTCCTTCCATTCAGATATCTAGCCCTTGATTCCTTTCTGTAGCAGAGCATTATCAATATCTGAACCTGGATCTCTTTCTCTGAATCTTTAGTGCTGAAACTCCTTCTTGCTGAAAGTCTTTCTTCACGATCTTCCTCACTATGATTGAGGTATCACTTGCTGTGTGTGGGCACTACTCTCACACTAAGAATTTCGAAATTCAAGAGAGAAGACGGAGAAGAAGTGGCGGCTAAAGATAGGGAGAGAGAAAGGCTCAGGTTTTTCTCTGAAGGAAAAAATAGAAAATTTAAGTGTAAATTTCCTAAAGCCTTCACTATCTATTTATAGCATTCCACTAGGGCTAGGTTTGAATTATTTGGCACTAAAATAATGAAAATATCAGTTTAAATTGCCTACTAATGTTGCCGGCAATGCATAGTGGATTTGGGCCTCACTTTTTGCAGTTTTGCAGTTTTATCTTTTTCTGCATCTGATTTTCTCAAAAACGCCAATTTTCAAATTCAACCATTTAAATGCCAATTCTAACTATTTAATAACTATAAATAATTATTAAATAATATTGTCATTTATCATATTTGTTAATTGAATCATACAAAGTATCATAATTAACAAATATGCCCCTAAAACTCTTTCTTTACAATTTCGCCCTTACTTAGTGAAAAATTCACAAATAGACATAGTCTAATTTGAGAATTGCAATTGATTAATCAAAACCAATTATATGAGTCCTAAAAGCAATATTATCTCAACTAGTGCGGGGACCATGGGTCTATATAACCGAGCTTCCAATAAGTAGAGCAAGAATTTATTACTGAAATTCCTTAACTTATTAATTCTTCGTTGAATCCACGGATAGAACTTAGAATTACACTCTCAGTATATAGAATGCTCTATATGTTCCACCATATAGACACATCATTAGTTATCCATTGTTATAATCCTAATTTGATCAATGATCCTCTATATGAATGATCTACACTGTAAAGGGATTAGATTACCGTTACACCGTACAATGTATTTAATCCTTAAAACACTTAACCCCATATAAATGATATTTCAGCTTATGTGAAATGAGATCTCCACCATTTATTTTCGTTTGGTCAAGCTCGAAGGAGATCATCCTTTACTTCCTATTCGCCAGATAGAAGCTATAGATTCCATGTTTATGTTAGCGCTCCCACTTAATTGCACTACCGTGTTCCCAAAATGTACGTATCACCCTGACCCAAAAGTAGGCTTAACTAAAAAATCAAAGAACAGAAATAGCCTCTCGAGATTGAGCCTAATCATAACAGGATTAAGATCATTTGATCGAGGATCAACTAGGCGATATTGACTTGAATAGATATTACGGTAAGTTAAATAAATCTAAGTCAAAGTTCAATATCGGTCCCTTCCGATGCATACTCCATGCATCCAACCTGAGCTTTACTTTAACAAATGCTCTGGGAAGAACATAACGCTTCCCAAATGCAAGTAAACTCTGTTGTAGATTATCATATCAGTAAAAACCCTGTGTCTGATATATCTAGGAAACTTTATTCACATAGTCATGTTTACTTTCCAATGTGTTGACAACACAATAAACAGGATCAAGTATGTGAAAAGGGTTTCAGATGAATTTATACATTATGTATATATAATCATGGAATAAATCATGTGAACCATGCAACATTAAATGTTATTTCTGATCTATATTAATAAGTAAATCTGATTATATTGAAATGAGTTTTATTTAAGGCATAAAACCCAACAGAATGATTATGAGATCTGTGGTGTTACAAGGATGAAGGAGATTATTTAGATCGTTCAATGTAACATGATGATGTTGGAATATGCCCCTAAGTTTGACTAGATGGTCAACTTGGTGTACGTAGAGGCAACATAAGACTTGAGAAAGGCAGGGTTCACCCAAAGAATGGAAGAGTTCATAGCCTGGGCTATGATTGGGATGACCAAGCAACCCATCGTTTAACAAATATATACTCAAGTGGTTGAGCTAGGAATTTCTATTGGACTGGACTAGAAATCTACTGTAAGAGAAAGTAATATCCAGAAGGATTCTTAGAACTCTATTCAATTTTTAATTAGCCAAGGATTATGACTGAAATGACCTTCTTGATGTGGGTCTTAATTAAAAGAATTAGGGTAATGAATTTTCTGTTGGAACAAAAATAAGACGGGTAAGTTTACCCAAGATGTCTTAGAAAAAAAATGAAAGGTGTTTTTTTTTTTAAAGAGAGAATTCAGTTTAAACTTATTTCATGGTAGGATTTTTTGACCATGTGGCATATTATCAAGAGTGTGTTGTATGTTTTAACCTACGAGATAATTGATTACCTCCTGTAAGTGAGGTTAATTTCTCTATTGAGTATAGAGAATGGGTTATGTATGTATGGTTGTCTTATGAAACGACCAGAGATATCATGTTAGTTTATTAAGTAACAATGAGACTGATAGAGTTAATACTCTACAATCACGTTGTTTGGTAGATATAGTTATTTTACTAGACAACATAAGATAATTGGTTACTTCATTAAGTAATAGTGGTCATCAATTATCTTATTAGATAACATAGTTTGTTTGTTTTATTAAACAATAAAGTGTATAATTAGATATAATATGAGGCTTGGATCAGTTTGCTTAATATGGAGATATTATTAACTGGAGGAAAGGGAAAGAAATGTTTGAAAAAGAGAACAAAGCTCCATTCATATCTTTGAAAGAATATAAGAACTACAGATTCCAATAAGATAGCACCAACAACGAGAGACTCCTTACAAGTTAGTATGGTAACTAATACACAAGGGTTATCAAAAGGAATAGGGGTGTACAAGAAGAACATAAATTTGTAAATGTGTACATAGAAAGCTATCAGGGTTACTACTAAACGATAAAGTTATTTTAAAATTAAAGTAATGTTGAGGGATAGAGTTAGGTCCTAAGATCTGTATTAAATAGTATTGGTAAAATAAAATGAATTAAGGATTCAGTTATAGATATGCTTGACTTACGGTATACTAGACTGTGCACTTGATCCGGGATACATCAGAGTATTCGTTAAGATAAAGGATAGGTCACTAAAAATAGTATGGATAACCAAAGAGTTTATAAATGGTCTATTAAGGTAAGCATCCTTTATTAAGGATGGGTCATCTAATTGACTAATTCAAGGGAAGATCATTTTTCTTAAGGTTGATTTTCAATATGATGATTATCAGTTGAAGAATTGAGAAATGAATACTTATAAATTTACTTTTGGTACTTGCTATGAGTATTTTATTCTTAGAGTATTCCTTGGGTTGATTAAAACTCTATAGAGATACTTATGGATTTGATGAATTACGAATTTAAAGACTTCATTGAGAGTGAAGGTTTGGTACAAATTGAAGAAATTTTTGTTGGAAATATTTTACAAGGATCTAAGATTTATTAACAAGTATGTTGTTTAAACATCCTAAATATGAACTTCTAAAACGATATTAAATAAACACATATAAAGTATGAGAAACCTTACAGTGGTTGCAGCGGAATATAATGTCTCCTTCCACTCAGATCTCTAACCCTTGTATCCTTTCTGTCGCAGAGTATCACCAAGATCTGAGCCCGAATGTCCTTCTCTTGAATCTGCATCCTTCATAATCTTCCACACTATGATTGAGATACCACTTGATGTGTGTGGGCACTCACTCTATCACTCAATGGTTCAGTTTTAGTAGTGAAGACGAGGAATAGAGAGTGGCGGCTAGGTTTAGGGAGAAGGCACTTAGTTTTTCTGTGAAGGAATAAGATGCATCATCTTTTTCTAAGGCCATCACTACCTATATATAGTCAACCACCTAGGATTAGGTTAGATTTATTTGGCATTAAAATAATAAAAAAATAAATGATAAACACTAAATAAGTGGCCGGCCAAGGATTAGGATATTGGGCCCCACTTTTGCAATTTTACTGTTTTATCATTTCTACATCTCATTTTCTCAAAAATGCTTATTTCTAATTTAACCATTTAAATGTCAATTCTAATTATTTAATAACTAAAAATTATTATTAAATAATATTGTCATTTAATTTTTTTATTAATTAGACTAGCCAAAGTCTCTTAATTAACAAATAAGCCCTAGAAACTCTTTCTTCACAATTAAGCCCTTCCTTAGTGAAAATTCACAAACTAGACATAGTGTAATTTTAGAATTATAATTGATTAATCAAAATCAATTAACTGAGTCTTACAAGTAGTATTGACTCAACTAGTATGGGGACCATGGGCCTATATATCCGAGCTTCCAATAAGCAGACCAAGAACTCACCAAGTAAATTCACTGACTTATTAATTCCTTGCATCCACGCATACAATTGCACTCTTAGCTATATATAACACTCTATATGTTGCGCCATATGGATACACTATCAATTATCCATTGTTATAATCCCAATAATCAATGATCCTCTATAGATGATCTACATTGTATAAGGATTAATTTATCGTTACACCCTTCAATGTATTTTATCCTTAAAACACTTAGCCCCGTATAAATGATATTTCAGCGAACTGAAATGAGTACTAAACCATTTATCTCTGTTTATTCAAGCTCGAAGGAAATCATCATTTCACTTCTATTTGCTAAATAGAAGCTATAGATTCCATATCTATGTTTAGCGCTCCCACTCAATTGCACTACCATGTTCCTAAAATGTACGTATCACCCTGACCAAAAAGTAGGCTTAACTAACAAATCAAAGAAATTGTATAATACTCTTGAGATCGAACCTAACCATATCAGGATTAAGATCATTTGATCTAGGATCAACTAGGTCATATTGAATTGAATAGATATTACGGTAAGTTTAATATATCTGATTGAAAGTTCAATATCGGTCTCTTCCGATGCATACTCCTTGCATCCAACCCAAGCTTTCCTTTAACCAATGCTCTGGAAAGAACATAACACTTATCCAAGGTGCAAGTAAACTATGTTGTAGATTGTCATATCAATTAAACCATGTGTACTTATAAATCTAGAAATATAAATTTAATCACATAATCTTGATTACTTTCCACTATGCTGACGACACAATAAACAAGTATATGAATGTGATAAGGGTTCGGATGAATTTATAAATCAAACAAACAAGTCAATGATAACATGAACCAAATGACACACAAAAGAGTGATGAAAATGCTTCTATTTCTTTATTGATATTGAATAATAGAGATTACATTGAAATCGAGTTTTATTTAGGGCATAAAACCCAATAAACTCCCACTTGCACTAATATAAAACCAATCAGTACATTTCACTTAATCCTAAATTCTGCCTCCATGGTAGAGTCTGAAATTGCGGTTTGTTTAGCACTTCTTCAAACCACTACTCCACCCCCAAGAGTAAACACCATCCCAGATGTGGATTTCCTGTCATCAAGACATGCCTCGAAATCTGAATCGGTATAGCCTACGGGATTTAGAGCACCACCATTGTAGACTAACAGGAATTGCCTTGTACTCTTCAAGTACTTCAAGATATGCTTAACAACACTCCAATGTTCTTGTCCTGGATTTGTCTGATACCTGCAGACGATTCCTACTGCATAACAGATGTTAGGTCTAGTGCATAGTATTGCATACATTAGACTCCCAAACTGCAGAACCATAAGGAACTCTTCTCGTGTCCTCTACCTCTTGAGGATCAGTGGGACACTGTTCCTTAGATAGACAAATACCATATCTAGAAGGCATAGTTGCCCCTTTGGTGTTTGCCATTGAGAATCTCTCTAAAACTTTATCAACGTAAGTTTTTTGAGATAGAGAAAGGGATTTGTTCTTCCGGTTTCTGATAATCTAAATACCGAGAACATAGGCAGCTTCACCCAAATCTTTCATTTTGAATTGAGTGTCTAGCCATTACTTGATGTCAGTCATTTTCTTGACATTGTTGCCAATGATCAAAATGTCTTCAACATAAAGTACCAGAAATACTACCACTTGGTTTTCCTTGAGTTGGAAAACACAAGGTTCATCTTCATTCTGAAGAAAGCTGTAGGTCTTGATGATTTCATCAAACCTTTTTTTCCAGGAGCGAGAAGCTTGCTTAAGTCCATAAATGGACCTATTGAGTTTGCAAACTTTCTTTTCCTGCCCTAGAAGAACATAACCTTCTGGTTGCTCCATATAGATGGTTTCTTCAAGAATTCCATTAAGGAAGGCTGTCTTGACATCCATTTTCCAGATTTGTTAATCGAAAGCGGCTGCGATGGAGAGAAGAATTCAGATGGATTTGAGCATGGCGACTGAACTTAAACTTTCCTCATAGTCCACACCTTCTCTTTGGGTATAACCCTTGGCGACCAGTCTAGCTTTAAAAGTTTCAACTTCGCCTCCAGCGACTCTTTTCTTCTTGTAGACCCACTTACATCCGATTGGACGATAGTCATCTGGTGCGTCTACATATTCCCACACTTTGTTCTTTTTCATGGAATCCATTTCTGAATCCATGCCGGTTGACCATCGTTTCCGATCTAGACTTGCCATTGCCTATTTATAGGTTAATGGGTCGTCTTCAATATTGTCACCAACGACCATATTGATTTCACCATCCAAGCCATAATGAGACAGTTTAGTACAAACCCTCCCACTACGACGAGGAGCGGTGATCTTATGAACAGGAACTATAGTGGTAATTCTCTCAGTTGTTTTGACTGAGGGAGTGGGATTATCCTCTTCTTTAGTAGAAGAGGACGGAACATTAGAAGGAGTTATATCTGAAAGCATTTCCTCTAACACAATTTTACTTTTTTGTTTGTAGTCTTTAATATAGTTTTCTTCAAGGAAAGCAGCATTTGTTGAGACAAACACTTTGTTATCCTTGTAACTATAAAATAGTCCACCCCTAGTCTCTTTAGAATTTCCGACAAACATGCAAACTTCAGTTCGCGATTCAAGTTTGCCTTCTTTCTTTCTCAAGACATGAGCAGGGCATTCCCAACTCCTATAATGGCGTAAACTAGGTGTACGACCATTCCTTAATTCGACGGGTGTCTTAGGGACTGCTTTAGATGGAACAACATTTAGAATGTCGTTTGCCATCTGTATTGCATATCCCAAGAAGGACGTAGATAGTGTTGAATACTTCAGCATAGACCTGACCATTTCCAAAAGAGTGCGATTTCTTCTCTCTGCTACACCCTTTTGCTGTGGAGTGCTAAGGGCAGTATATTGAGATTCAATTCCAAGTTCAATTAAATGATCTTTGAACTGCATATCCATATACTCTCCACCCCTATCAGTTCGCAAGATCTTTAATGTCTTACTTAATTGGTTTTGAGCCAAAGCATGAAATTCCTGAAACTTTTCAAACGTATCAGATTTCTTTTGCATTAGGTAAAGGAAACTATATCTAGAGAAATCATTAGTGAACGTGACGAAATACTCATAACCTCCTTGGGCTTTGACATTCAGGGGTCCGTAGACATCTGAATGTACTAACCCTACGGGTTGTGTGGCACGCTCTCCCTTTGTAGAGGAAGAACGTTTTGTCATTTTTCTTTCAAGGCAAGACTCGCATATAGGTAATTCACCTAAGACGACATTTTTCAATGGACCGTCTTTGGTTAGCCTATTGAGTCTATCATAGCCTATGTGACCTAAACGTAAATGCCATAGATATGTTTGTTCATCATTATCAATCTCTTTTCTTTTAAGGTTTCTAGGTCTAGCAACATTGAAAAGTTCATTGTTTAGTGTGATTTGTATATCCAGTCTCAAAACATAAAGCCCTTGTTCCATGTGAGCAACACATAATTGAAATCCATTACGAGAAATTGTGCAAATAGTACTCGAAAAATTCAATTTATAAAGATGTGTTTGTAAACATGAAATACTAATCAAGTTTCTACTAAAGTTTGGAATAAATAAAATATTTTCTAAAAGTAAAAATCTCTTTTGAAACTTGAGGCGGGCTTTTCCTTTGGCTTGGACCGATACTAACTCGCCATTTCCAACTTTAAGCTTTAACTCTTTTGGGTGCAAATTTTCCCAAGTTTCAAGCAGCTGTAATGAAGAACAAACATGGTTAGTAGATCCAGAATCAACAATCCATATGGATTTGTTATTCTCTAAAACACATGATTCAAAGACAAAAGCATTACCTTCGTTGGAATTGTTTAGAAGCCTGGGACATCGTTCTTCCTGATGTCCCTTCTGATTCCAATTTGAACATAGAAGAATATGACTATCAATTGTATTTGAAGAAGCAGCTTTGTTAGAAGCTTCATGCTTAATCCTTTTCCTCTGATTAAAGTTTGCAAAACTAGGAGGTGGCATTGCAATCAGATTCCGTTCATGAGCTCGTAATTCTTCTTCGAGCTTATCCATGTCGGAAGAGTTAAAATTGTTGATCATGTAAGATACAACAAATGCATTATACTCTAGAGGAAGACTATTAAGTATGAATTGAACCCATTGTTCCTTTGATAATTCAATTGCAAGTAGATTTGCCTTTTAGAACTTCAGATTCATCATCAATAGGTGCGACTTTATGCAACTACCAGGGTGCATTTTCACACTATAGAGTTCATTGGCTAAGACATTGACTAAGAGTATGTCGGGGTGTGGGTTATTCATATTGGCACTACAAATATCAATAAATAGAAGCAAGGTTTTTGGCTCAATAAATTCATACACAAGTTCAGAAAATAACAAGTAATCACATATGTTTATAAAAATACCAAAATTCTAACATATTTTATTTTGCAAGGTTTTCAACAAACTGATACAGTGTCTCGTTTAGGCCAGAGTCAAAGCATCCTCCATTGAATAAAGTTGTCAATTCATCTAAAATGATAAACATTCTTGTAACCTTTTATTCGATCGAAAAGAAAATCCGACGTTGTCCCGTTTAGGCGAGGGTCAAGGTCATTCCTATTTCATGAGCCACCACCATTATTTCATACTTTTGTAAGCCCTATAATAGTCGCCACCATTAAGGTGATCTATAGTAAAATAAACACTTACAAAAAATACTTATCTTTTGAGATTCTACGGTGTTAAATTGCTAATGAACGTTCCTCCATTAGGGAGGATTACTCACTAAAACAATAACTATGTAAAACAAACAATGGAGATCGAATATCTCTTGATTAAAGCTCATTATTTAAAATATGTATTTTATTTAATCATTTATTTTATCCTATATTTTAATAATGAAAATTTTAAATTAAAGTTGGTCTAAAAGAAATTTAATATAAAAAAATTTCCAACTTTTATTAAATTTTTAAATTATTTAATATTCAAAAATTATATACATAAAATTCGAAATTAAATAAATAATTAAAATAAAATAAAATAAAATCTAAAAAAATATGTAATTTAAGTTGTTCTAGAAAAATCTAAAATATCCAACTTAATTATTTTTCTAAAAAATTTATTTAAATATCAAAATTAATTTGTAACCACCTAATTTGAAAAATATTCCATTCTAAGTTGATCCAAAATTTAAAAAAAAAAAATCAACTTAAGCAAAATATCTTAAGAATCTTCAATAATCAATTCCGAGAATTCCTCAACTTAATTTTAAAATTCAAAAGATATTCAAATTTAAGTTGACAAATAAAATTAGTTAGAAATAACCAATTTACAACTTAAAGAGGAATATTTAATGAATAATTAAAATAAGCTTCAGAAAGAATCTAGTTAGTTATAATTCATATTTAATTAAATACAAGAAAAATACATATAGTTTATCGAGAAATAATTTCATTAAACTAAGTGTGTTTTTCTTAAATTAATTTCAAAAGATATGAATGAAAAATAATTCCATTTACTTTGAAATTAATTACGTTGCTAATAAATTTTATTAGGTTAAACTAATTTAATTAACCTAGTACAGTTTTTCAAATCAGGCAAATGGGCCTTCATAGTTGGGTTTGTTCATGTGAGGGAGAGCTGCGTTCAGTATGTCGCACCCACTTCTATTGGCCCCCTAACTCTCACAGAAGGCCCAAAAGAAAGGAATTTAACCTTAAAATGAACAACTGCTATTAATTGAATATGCGCAAAAATTAAAAGGGCCTAAATAAAATGTATCATGGTGTGACATTTTATTTAGCAACCTAGTTCATCTTAAATAAAAAAAAAATTAAATGAACTACCTATATGCATCTAAAGTAAACATATAGGCTCACACAGGCACAAAAATTTCGATGGATCCTATCATGTTACTAGGTCATACATAGATGAAAGAAGAAGGTAAAATTTACCTGTTACAAATTATTGTCTTGACCTATTGATAATTAAACCATAGGTTAAAATGAGATCATTGGATTTGTCAACAAGTTAACCATGGAAATTTAGATCAAGCAATAATAGGTTTTATAAAACTTACTACCAAGCTAAAACACATACTCCTACAACAAGTTGGATAGTTGGATGTAGGATTTATTTAATTTTAAATTAATTTATTTATTTAGAATTTCGAAAATAAATAAATAATAAAAAAAATATTTTTGGTTTAAATAAAAAAATAAATTAAAATAAATTTAAAATTTAACCTACAATTTTGAAAAATTATGTTTCAACTAATCTAAATATCATTTCAAAAAAAAAAATGCTAACTATCTTTCAAATTTATGTTATTTTATAAATTAAATATTCAATAAAATAAAATGATAATTTAATATCCTTTTTCTCATTTTATAATTTAATTTATATAAAAATGTAACAAAATTTAAAAGTTAGCATAATATCCTATTTCCATTCAAAATATCATGATTAAAATAATTTTATTATAACACGAATATCTTAAATTAATTTAAAAAAAAAAATCCAATTAATTTAATTCTGATAATTAGATTTGAAATATAACAAGTAAAAATCAAAATACAAAACTACACCAAAAATCGAAAGTTAATTCCATGAAATAGCATGAAAAATCGAAGAAAAACGAAAAAAATGTGAGCTGTACGGATGGTATGGCTTGCATACTCATCCGCGCGTGCCCATAGAGTGCTCAGCCGAGAAAACTCGATGCCAGGGGCTGCTGGCAGGATTTTTGCCTGCACAGAAGGGGATTTCAGACATCCCTGCGCGTGTTCCATCTTGCAAAGCCTGTTCGAACACGCTGCTGACCAAGTGCACCTCAGTTCCGCGCGCGTGAGGGAGAGTGATCACTCTATCCTTTTTCAAAACTTCAAAAAATCATAACTAATTCAAATAAAATCAAAATTAAGTTCTGTAAAAAGTG
Source organism: Cannabis sativa (assembly GCF_029168945.1). Taxonomy (NCBI): domain Eukaryota; kingdom Viridiplantae; phylum Streptophyta; class Magnoliopsida; order Rosales; family Cannabaceae; genus Cannabis; species Cannabis sativa. The sequence goes on along the minus strand of NC_083606.1, from coordinate 37,154,950 downwards.
AATTGCTTAATTTTTTTTCAAACTATCCAATAAAAATAATTCCAGAAATAAAAATTCAATTATTTTTCATAAAATTGCACAGGCATCAATCCATCATCAAATAACACACAGATCAACATGAAGCCATCCAAATCACACACAAATCGTTTTAAGTAAAAAATTCTTGAAAGTAAACCAATTACCATGGCTCTGATACAAGTTGTTGGAAATATTTTACCAAGATCTTAGATTTACTAACAAGTATGTTTTTTAAACATCCTAAATATGAATTTCTAAAACGATATTAAATAAACACATATAAAGTATGAGAAACCTTACAGTGGTTGTAGCGGAATATAATGTCTCCTTCCACTCAGATCTCTAACCCTTGTATCCTTTCTGTTGCAGAGTATCACAAAAATCTGAGCCCGAATGTCCTTCTCTTGAATCAGGATCCTTCATAATCTTCCACACTATGATTGAGGTACCACTTGATGTGTGTGGGCACTCACTCTATCACTCAAGGGTTCGGTTTTAGCAGTGAAGAAGAGGAATAGAGAGTGGTGGCTAGGTTTAGGGAAAAGGCACTCAATTTTTCTCTGAAGGAATAAGATGCATCATCTTTGTCTGAAGCCATCACTACCTATTTATAGTCAACCACCTAGTGTTAGGTTAGATTTATTTGGCATTAAAATAAAAAAAGAATATATGATAAACACCTACATAAGTGGCCGGCCAAGGCTTAGGATATTGGGCCCCACTTTTTCAATTTTGCTGTTTTATCATATCTAGATCTCATTTTCTCAAAAACACCAATTTTCCAATTTAACCATTTAAATGCCAATTCCAATTATTTAATAACTAAAAGTAATTATTAAATAATATTGTCATTTAATTTATTTATTAATTAGACTAGCCAAAGTCTCTTAATTAACAAATAAGCCCTAGAAACTCTTTCTTCACAATTAAACCCTTGCTTAGTGAAAATTCACAAACTAGACATAGTCTAATTTTAGAATTATAATTGATTTATCAAAATCAATTAAGTGAGTCTTACAAGTAGTATTGTCTCAACTAGTATGGGGACCATGGGCCGATATATCCGAGCTTCCAATAAGCAGACCAAGAACTCACCAAGTAAATTCATCGACTTATTAATTCCTTGTTGCATCCACGCATAGAACTTAGAATTGCACTCTTAGCTATATAGAATGCTCTATATGTTCCACCATATAGATACGCTATCAATTATCCATTGTTATAATCCCAATAATCAATGATCCTGTATAGATGATCTACATTGTATAGGGATTAAATTACCGTTACACCCTTCAATGTATTTTATCCTTAAAACACTTAGCCCCGTATAAATGATATTTTAGCGAACTAAAATGAGTACTTAATAATCTATCTCTGTTTAGCCAAGCTCAAAGGAAATCATCATTTCACTTCTATTTGCTAGATAGAAGCTATAGATTCCTTATCTATGTTTACTGCTCCCACTCAATTGCACTACTATGTTCCCAAGATGTACGTATCATCCTGACCAAAAAGTAGGCTCAACTAACAAATCAAAGAACACGTATAATACTCTTGAGATCGAACCTAACCATATCAGGATTAAGATCATTTGATCTAGGATCAACTAGGTCATATTGAATTGAATAGATATTACGATGCATACTCCATGCATCCAACCCAAGCTTTACTTTAACTAATGCTCTAGAAAGAACATAGCACTTATCCAAGGTGCAAGCAAACTATGTTGTAGATTTTCATATCAGTTAAACCCTGTGTACTGATAAATCTAGGATTATAAATTTAATCACATAATCTTGATTAATTTCCACTGTGCTGACGACACAATAAATAAGAATATAAATGTGATAGGGGTTCAGATGAATTTACAAATCAAATAAACAAGTAAATGATAATATGAACCAAATGAGACACAAAAGAGTGATGAAAATACTTCTATTTCTTTATTGATATTGAATAATAGAGATTACATTGAAATGGAGTTTTATTTAGGCCATAAAACCCAACAATGTTATATTTGCCAAGATATGAATCAATTATTGAAGACAATACTTGTCTAGCTTAGTTCGATACTATGGAAGGATATTTGCAAAAGGGTTTTATGAGTAATGCCTTCTTAAGTTGAAGTAGAGATTGATTGTGGTGCTAAACTCAGTTTTACAATAGTTTGAAAAGGGCACTGCCTATGTATCAAGAGAATTGAAAAGTTAAGGTTTGGAGCAATTTATCTGTCATTGGCAAAGGGTATAACTAGTATGGGAACAGAGTTTGGAATTTAAAAGATTTGTTAACACGACTGAGTAGTCAAATTTATTGAAAGGGATTAATATGATGTAGCAAAGAGAAAGATTATTGAGTAACAAAAGATTGATTATAGATTTCAGTTGATGAAAAGATTGAAGCAAGAAATACTTGACGAGTTTTATGTTATGCAATACTTGTTACATTTGGGAACAACAAGATGTATTGTGTATTAGGTACCCCACCATGAGCTTACTCTAGAGTTAAGCGTACTTAACTTGAAGTAATCTCAGGATGGGTGATCTCCTGAGAAGTTTTGTCAGGAAGTGTGTGAGTGAGGACAAAGCACGTTGGAAAGACATATTAGATTTGGAGACTAGTTGTAACACCCTAACTATTTTAGGCGTATTACGTGATTTTTAAACGTACTGTGCAGCTCGTTGCTAATCAACGAGGTTTATGGAAAAACGTGATTAATTAAAAATTTTGCTTTTTCATTAACTTTTAAACCATTTTACAAAAGTCTCGGGATCCCGATTTATAAAAATATTTACAAACGTTTTAACTGTTCAACTTTTACATCAAAATGAAAGTCGTCTAACGACAGTTACTAAAATCTCAGCCCTGCTGTCCCGAGGATCGTACGCTCCAGGCCTAACCGCCCCGACATGTACAATCTCATATGCTCGGTCACGGTCCATCAGCTACAGCCTTGCCTTTACCTACACATGAACATAAACTGTGAGTCGACAGACTCAGTAAGAAAAGCATAATAATATCATACATAAAACTGACTGCCGTGTCCAACACGATACTGAGTCCCGCTACTGCCATGTCCAACATGGTACTGAGCACTACTGCCATGTCCAACATGGTACTGAGTTTTGAACGTTCAGGGGACGGTACTATTGACAAGTATCCTCCTGATCGGTCGAACCGGTCATACTCCGCCGCCTTGGTCATACTCCGGCTCGTACCGACGAGATAGGTCAATAGCACCGAACCACCAACCGGTGTCGGCTGATCGGTCGAACCGGTCATACTCCGCCGTCGGGTCATACTCCGGCCGTACCGACGTGACGGGGTTGGGTGGTTCGAAGCCTAAATACATATCTAATGTAATCTAACAGGCTGCCTACATGCACGCTAAACATGTAATCTACATATGCATACTGTTATACTAATCTTACCTGGATTCCGATTTCGGTGTCTTAGGCCAACTCGACCGGAACCGAAGCCGAACGGCGGATCGGCTCCTAAACCATAAAAATCACAACGCTATAAGTGACACGCTAAATCACTTCCCGGGACTAAAACTCGAAACTAAAAGTTTCCCTATCGATAAAAAGCATGGCAATACCCCTAAAAACCCAAAAACGAGGAAAACTAGGGTTACGAAAAATCCCCCAACCGTGACCGGTTGCCCAACCGGAATTCGGTTCGGGAAATTTCGAACCCCCATCCGAATTCGGATGCTCAACCGAATTCCGGTTCCTCGCAAAGAACATCAAAAATTCATAACTTGCACAATTCAACCCCAAATTACATGAAACCTTCCAGACCTGTTCTATACCTCCCCTAGAACATTTCTAAGGCAACAAAACCACCCAGATTGCACGAATTCAAAAACCACCATTAGAGCTCAAGCTTTGAGTTCTAAACTCAAACTTGAGCAAACCTAGCTAGCATGCAACCAAACCCATCAAAACCTACTTAGACAAGCTTAACTAAGCCTCTGAAAACAACCCAAAACATCAACAATAACACAGCAACAGAACACAACCATTTCATTCAAGAATTCACATATTTTACATAGAAAACCAAAGCTTAACTCAATCTAACATTCATGCTTCAAAACAACCTAAATAACCTCACATAAACATGCTTGAATCACACACAATAATCACAAAACACAGCAGCCAACAACATCCCAAAACAACATGCATTCATCCTCTTTTCATCAATTTTTCCAAGAAAACAAGTAAGAGATTAAAGCCAAGAATTACCTTAAAGAAAATACACTTTGATCTAGCAAAATTACTAGAAATAACCAACCAAAATCCCAGCTTTGAACCCCCCCCAAGCTCAGCCGAAAGAGAGGAAAAGAGAGAGAGAGTTTCTATTTTTGAATTTCTAATTTTTTGACTAAGTTTGGAAAATGAAGAAAACTAAAGAATAAAGCCATATAATACCATTTATTAAATCCTTTTTCAGCCAAAAACAATTAAATAAATAAACATTTAATTCCAATTAAAAGTCACTAAAAGACAAAACACTAATGGGGCAAAAAGACCATTTTGCCCCTCCACCATAAAATCACTAAAAATCATACTAAAGGGGTATTTTTGGGACATTCTAAATTCCCGGCCATTCCCGACATTCCCAATGTCTAAAACCCGTCCCCAAAATACTAACATACTAAGTTGTGATTTCTACTGAGTCAAACGCCGAGTTCCAAAATACCGGACACTGGAAATGCGAAATATAAAAACTGCTGATGACATAATTATGCATATCTGAATTTCATAATTAACAATGATAAATTATTTAAATAGCTATAAATAATTTCCTGATTAACATAAATAACTGCTAATTTCCAAATTAACTAAGCGGGCTTTACAACTATTCCCCCCTTAAAAGGATTTCGTCCCCGAAATCTAACCTGAATAACTCTGGATATTGAGCTCGCATATCTGACTCAAGCTCCCAGGTGGCTTCTTCCACCTTCCGTTTCTCCGCAGAACCTTGACCAACGCTATGGTCTTATTCCGAAGGACTTTATCCTTCCTATCCAGGATCTGCACTGGCTGTTCCTCATAAGACATGTCTGACTGAAGCTGAAGGCTCTCATAACTGAGTATATGAGAGGGGTCTGAAACGTATTTTCTCAACATTGAGACATGAAATACGTTGTGCACTGCTGATAACGCTGGAGGCAATGCTAACCGATATGCCACTTGACCTATCTTCTCGAGAATCTCGAAAGGTCCTGTAAACCTAGGGCATAACTTGCCTCTTTTCCCGAAACGTTTAATCCCCTTCATCGGAGATACTCGCAAAAACACATGGTCCCCTACTCGGAACTCAACATCCCTACGTTTCGGATCTGCGTAACTCTTCTGTCTGCTCTGGGAGGCAAGCATTCTAGCTTTAATCTTCTCTATTGCCTCATTGGTCCGCTGAACTGACTCTGGACCTAGGTATTTCCTCTCCCCTGTCTCATCCCAGTGGATAGGGGATCTACATTTCCTGCCGTACAACAGTTCGTAGGGTGCCATCCCTATCGTACTCTGGTAATTGTTGTTGTATGAAAATTCTATTAACGGTAGATATTTACTCCATGAACCCTCAAAGTCCATAACACAGGCTCTCAACATATCCTCCAATATCTGAATTGTCCTTTCGGACTGACCATCTGTCTGAGGATGGAATGCTGTACTGAATTTTAGCTTCGTACCCATTGCCCGTTGCAAACTTTGCCAAAATTTGGAGGTGAATTTCGGATCCCTGTCCGAAACTATAGACTTCGGTACCCCGTGAGGTCTCACTGATCCACTGTAAACGTTGTTCTAACCGGCAGAAAATGAGCAGATTTCGTAAATCGATCCACCACTACCCAGATGGAGTCATACATACCCGTGGTCCTAGGTAACCCGACCACAAAATCCATCGTAATATCCTCCCATTTCCATTCTGGTAGGGTTAGAGGCTGCAACAACCCTGCTGGTCTCTGATGTTCAGCCTTGATCTGCTGACACGTGAGGCATCTCGAAACGAATTCTACCAAATTCTTCTTCATACCGTTCCACCAGAAGTACGGTTTCAAGTCTTGGTACATCTTGGTGGTGCCGGGATGCAGAGAATATGGAGTAGAATGAGCCTCCTCAAAGATCTCGTTTCTCAAGTCCACACTGTTCGGGACACAAACCCTGGCTTTATACAAAAGCATCCCACTGTCTGACACTGAAAAGTCTTTGGCTTGACCAGCCAATACCTCATCTCGGATCTTCACTAACTCCGGATCTGTTGTCTGAGCAACCTTTATTCTTTCTAACAGATCAGATTGCAGCGTTAAGTTGTGAAGCTGACCTACCACAAACTCAATGCTGGATCTAACCATATCCTCTGCTAGCTGAGGTGAGATCTGAACCATGCTAGTTACCTGCCCGGGACCCTTTCTGCTCAGGGCATCGGCCACTACATTGGCTTTCCCGGGATGGTAAAGGATCTCACAATCATAATCCTTCACTAATTCCAACCAACGCCTTTGTCTCATGTTCAAATCTTTCTGAGTAAAGAAATACTTGAGACTTTTATGGTCGGTATAGATTTCACACTTCTCCCCATACAAGTAATGCCGCCAAATCTTCAGTGCAAAAACCACTGCGGCCAATTCTAAATCATGAGTCGGGTATCGCTGCTCATAATCCTTTAACTGACGGGAGGCATAAGCGATAACCCGATCGGCTTGCATCAATACGCACCCCAAACCCTGTTTGGATGCGTCACAATAGACCACGAACTTCTCCTCGTCCGAAGGCAAAGCTAGTACCGGGGCAGTAATCAACCTCTGTTTCAGCTCTTGAAAACTAGCTTCGCATTTATCTGACCAGATAAATCGCTGATTCTTCTTTGTAAGCTCGGTTAGGGGCATTGAAATTTTGGAGAACCCCTCCACGAACCTACGGTAGTACCCAGCTAATCCCAAGAAGCTTCTGATCTCTGTCACTGTCTTCGGTCTCGGCCAATCCCTGACGGATTCAATCTTCCCGGGGTCCACCTTGATCCCATCTTTACCCACAATGTGTCCTAGGAAGGACACCTGAGACAACCAGAACTCACATTTCTTGAACTTGGCGTAGAGTCTATGTTCTCGAAGTCGTTGCAGTACCATTTAAAGATGTATCTCATGCTCCTCTTCTGACTGAGAGTACACGAGGATGTCGTCGATAAATACAATCACACAGATATCGAGGAAATCCTTGAATACTCTATTCATCAGGTCCATGAATGCTGCAGGAGCGTTGGTTAGTCCGAATGACATAACCAGGAACTCGTAGTGTCCATACCTAGTGCGGAAAGCCGTCTTTGGAATGTCCTCCTCTCGGATCCTCAACTGATGATAACCCGAACGGAGATCAATCTTAGAAAAGACCGTCTTCCCCTGAAGCTGATCGAACAAGTCATCGATCCTAGGTAATGGATATTTATTCTTCACCGACAGCTTGTTCAACTCTCTGTAGTCGATGTACATCCTCATAGATCCATCCTTCTTCTTGACGAACAAAACCGGGGCTCCCCAGGGTGACACACTGGGCCGAATGAACCCTATGTCAAGCAACCCTTGGAGCTGAATCTTCAATTCCTTAAGTTCAGCTGGAGCCATCCTATACGGGGCTTTGGAAACCGGATCCACCCCTGGTGCCAAGTCAATCACGAAGTCAATCTCCCTCTGAGGTGGTAACCCTGGAAGTTCTTCGGGAAAAACGTCCAAAAATTCCCGAACCACTCTGATGTCCTCTGGCCGAATGGTGTCTGGCCGAGTGGTGTCCACCACCACGGCCAGAAACCCTAAGCACCCACCGTGCAATAATTCTCTCGCTGACATAGCCGAGATCACCGGGATCCGAGATCCCTGAACCGAACCCACAAATACGAACGGTTCTTCACTTTCCGGTTGGAAGACCACCATCTTCCTCTTACAGTCAATGCTCGCCGAATATTTAGATAGGAAATCCATTCCTAAAATAATATCAAATTCGACTAAGCTCATCTCTATCAGATCAGCGCTTAACTCTCTACCATCTATCCTGATCGGCATAGACCTAATCCACCTATTGGAGATAACCAATTCTCCGCTGTGTAACGGGGTTCCAAACCCCGATTCATATCTATCAAAGGGTCTACCCAACTTACTAAAGACTCGGCCGCCACATAAGAATGTGTAGCCCCGTAATCAAACAAAGATCGAATAAAACGAGTTGTTAATAAAGAGCCGACTCGTAACAACCGATGGGCCGGCATCCGCATCGGCTGCGTGATCGCGAATACCCTGGCTGGAGTGGGTATCGCTGGAGCTCTCGGTGCCTCTGGCCGGAGCTGGGGACATTCCCTCTTGAAGTGCCCGGGCATGCCACAATGGAAGCATCCCTGCCCCTTGCACTCGCCCCGATGGTGCCTCTTGCAGCTAGGGCACTCGGGATAGGAGAATCGGGTCTCATTACCACCAGGACGACTCCCTCTGTTCTGGTTCCCCCGGAACCTCTTGTTCTGACTCGAGCCGCCGGAAGCCGGTGGGTGCCCTCTTCCTCCGATCAATGGCCGAACCACTACTCCCCGCCGAAGCCCGATGCGGGAGGGGTAGGAGCTCCGCCACTAACCGAGTACCGGGCCGATTCTCGACATACACCCCACCGCGCCCTCGCCTCGCGTGCCTTCTCCACCATCCGAGCATAGGTGGTGCCGTCGTCGATGGTAATCATCGGGTCATGCTCGATCTTGGGACTCAACCCGTCCGGATACTTCTCCTTCCCCGCCGAAGTCGGTCGGCACAATTCCCGAGGCTAACCTCGCCAGCCGGCCAAACCGAGTAGTATACTCGGTGACACTCATGTTCTCCCGCCGGGTCGTGGTGAACGAACTCTTTCCTCTTGGCGCTTCTGACCGCCTCATTATAGTACTTCGCGTTGAAGAGTTCCCGGAACCTTTCCTGTGTCATGGTGGTGACATCGTGAATCCGAGACACCATGTCCCACCATACCGGGGCATCCTCCCGGAACCGGAATGTGGCGCACACCACTCTGTCATTACGGTGACACCCATAAAGTTCAAGATTCGGTGATCACCGTAAGCCACCGCTCGGCTTTCGACACATCCGGACCTCCCAGAATACGGAGGTGCTTGCTTCCGAACCGCTCATACAATGGTTCCGCCTATGGGCCGCCACCACTATCTCGGCACAGGCGGCGCAGGGTGTGCCACCGGAACTACGGGCACGGAACCTGCGGGAGCACCCCGCCGTCTCAACCTCCGAATCTCGAGGTCTTGTTCTTCGATCCGGGCTTGCATCTCCGCAAACCGCAACTCCCACCCGGGGCTCCCCGATCGGCCGGGAGCTCGGGCAGCCTGTGGCGGGTTCTCATCACCCCGACCACGAGCCCTGCCTCGGGGACCTCTACCTCGGCCCCTAGCAGGTGGGGGAAACCGAGCTCCCTCTCCCTGATTCGACCCCACGGAGTTGCCCCGACTCGTGGTAGTCCGCCTGGCGTCCATCTAGTTAGAACCGCCTGCGAAACCAAGAGTTGGCATATCAGGTCGTATTCAAGGCGAGCTTACTAATGCCGCTTAATTTGGAAATTAGAAATGAAACATGTGCCTATTCTACTATCAGGCTACTAACATGCTTCCTAACAGGCTTTTCTTTTTCATAACTGAATAAAATAAACTACTAAAGCAATAAAGGCTTACTGAACCGTGAACCGAGCTAACTGCTGATGATGATTGTACATGTCGTGACGATCTTCGGAAGACAACCTGGCGGCTCTGATACCAAATTGTAACACCCTAACTATTTTAGGCGTATTACGTGATTTTTAAACGTACTGTGCAGCTCGTTGCTAATCAACGAGGTTTATGGAAAAACGTGATTAATTAAAAATTTTGCTTTTTCATTAACTTTTAAACCATTTTACAAAAGTCTCGGGATCCCGATTTATAAAAATATTTACAAACGTTTTAACTGTTCAACTTTTACATCAAAATGAAAGTCGTCTAACGACAGTTACTAAAATCTCAGCCCTGCTGTCCCGAGGATCGTACGCTCCAGGCCTAACCGCCCCGACATGTACAATCTCATATGCTCGGTCACGGTCCATCAGCTACAGCCTTGCCTTTACCTACACATGAACATAAACTGTGAGTCGACAGACTCAGTAAGAAAAGCATAATAATATCATACATAAAACCGATCGCCGTGTCCAACACGATACCGAGTCCCGCCATACGCCATGTCCAACATGGTACCGAGCACTACCGCCATGTCCAACATGGTACCGAGTTTTGAACGTTCGGGGGACGGTACTATTGACAAGTATCCTCCCGATCGGTCGAACCGGTCATACTCCGCCGCCGGTCATACTCCACTGTACCGACGAGATAGGTCAATAGCACCGAACCACCAACCGGTGTCGGCTGATCGGTCGAGCCGGTCATACTCCGCTGCTGGTCATACTCCGGCTCGTACCGACGTGACGGGGTTGGGTGGTTCGAAGCCTAAATACATATCTAATGTAATCTAACGTGGCTTCCTACATGCACGCTAAACATGTAATCTACATATGCATACCGTTATACTAATCTTACCCGGATTCCGATTTCGGGTGTGCTTGGCCAACCTGACTGGAACTGAAGCTGAACGGCGGATTACTGGCTCCTAAACCATAAAAATCACAACGCTATAAGTGACACGCTAAATCACTTCCCGGGGACTAAAACTCGATACTAAAAGTTTCCCTATCGATAAAAAGCATGGCAATACCCCTAAAAACCCAAAAACGAGGAAAACTAGGGTTCTGAAAAATCCCCCAACCGTGATCGGTTGCCCAACCGAATTCCGGTTCGGGAAATTCGAACCCCCATCCGGAATTCCGGATGCTCAACCGAATTCCGGTTCCTCGCAAAGCAACATCAAAAATTCATAACTTGCACAATTCAACCCCAAATTACATGAAACCTTCCAGACCTGTTCTATACCTCCCCTAGAACATTTCTAAGGCAACAAAACCACCCAGATTGCACGAATTCAAAAACCACCATTAGAGCTCAAGCTTTGAGTTCTAAACTCAAACTTGAGCAAACCTAGCTAGCATGCAACCAAACCCATCAAAACCTACTTAGACAAGCTTAACTAAGCCTCTGAAAACAACCCAAAACATCAACAATAACACAGCAACAGAACACAACCATTTCATTCAAGAATTCACATATTTTACATAGAAAACCAAAGCTTAACTCAATCTAACATTCATGCTTCAAAACAACCTAAATAACCTCACATAAACATGCTTGAATCACACACAATAATCACAAAACACAGCAGCCAACAACATCCCAAAACAACATGCATTCATCCTCTTTTCATCAATTTTTCCAAGAAAACAAGTAAGAGATTAAAGCCAAGAATTACCTTAAAGAAAATACACTTTGATCTAGCAAAATTACTAGAAATCACCAACCAAAATCCCAGCTTTGAACCCCCCCCCAAGCTCAGCCGAAAGAGAGGAAAAGAGAGAGAGAGTTTCTATTTTTGAATTTCTAATTTTTTGACTAAGTTTGGAAAATGAAGAAAACTAAAGAATAAAGCAATATAATACCATTTATTAAATCCTTTTTCAGCCAAAAACAATTAAATAAATAAACATTTAATTCCAATTAAAAGTCACTAAAAGACAAAACACTAATGGGGCAAAAAGACCATTTTGCCCCTCCACCATAAAATCACTAAAAATCATACTAAAGGGGTATTTTTGGGACATTCTAAATTCCCGGCCATTCCCGACATTCCCAATGTCTAAAACCCGTCCCCAAAATACTAACATACTAAGTTGTGATTTCTACTGAGTCAAACGCCGAGTTCCAAAATACCGGACACTGGAAATGCGAAATATAAAAACTGCTGATGACATAATTATGCATATCTGAATTTCATAATTAACAATGATAAATTATTTAAATAGCTATAAATAATTTCCTGATTAACATAAATAACTGCTAATTTCCAAATTAACTAAGCGGGCTTTACACTAGTAACGTTCTAGGAATCAACTGAGAGTAGTGTTTGGCACGAGGTATCAGAATAAGAATGTATATTGGAACGAGAATATATTAGTGGTTGAGAATGAAGAATGATATGATTGGAAAAATGTCAACATGTATAGTTGTCAGTAAATAAAAGTAGAGAATGGATGACTAGCAGGATTACATCAGTCTTAGAAGACCCCAAATGAAATGGAAGATATAATTATGGATTATGTAGTAGGATTACTGAAGACTATAGAGTTTTATGACTCCACAAGGATAATAGTGGATAAGATACACTAGGTCAATGCACTTGCTGTCAGTGCGGATGACATGTGTAGTGAGTCAAAATATTGAAATAGGGTTTAAGGAGATGGTTGGAATTCATGGACTTCCAAAGTCGAATGACTTAAGTCATGATTTTAAATTTATCTGTATGTTTTGAGAAACAAATAGGTATCAAATTAAAGGTTAATATAGTTCTCTTTGTCCACAAATGAATGGACAATTCGAGAGGAATACTCAAATAATTGAAGATATGTCTACGGTATGTATGACATATAAAAGAGTGTTTTAGAATAAATTTATTTTCTCTAACTGGGTTTATGTTTTATAGCGAAAATAGACTAATTCACTAGAATGAAGCCAGTGAGAAAGTGTGCATTAAATCAAGAAGGTTCAGAGAACTAATGAGGCTATTGAAAAGATTTGAGCCCATATGCTCGTCTCCAAGAGTAAACAGAGAAGTTGCATTGAGTTGAAACATAGGGATAATAGGTTCCAAGTGTGGACTTTGTTATTCTCCTAAGAAAATTTAGAGATTTAGAAAGAAAGGTAGATAAGATAGGACGATAATGGAGTATGTTTATGGTTTAATTCCTGTCCTAATTTCACATTCCCATATTAAAGAAGTACGTGTCAGATTCTACTTACATCTTGAGCATTGAAAGTACTATTATGAGGAGGACAACCTATTTAGATATTAGGTAGGAAGAAATAGATATATAGAACTAGAAAAATCGATTTGAGTTTGTGAAAAGAAAGAGTAAATCTTTAGAGGCCTGAGGTGAGGTGTCTCATCATATCATATGGCTAAGATTATTGGACCAAAATAGTGTAATAATATGAAGGTGATTGGAGTTTATGTTGTAGATTCATTAGTCTTATTAGTTTCAGTGAATGAAATCAGCGCCGAATAAAAAAAGATATTATTGATCCCAATTTGTTAAGAGTTAGTTTAGAATAAGTCAATTATTTTTCTGGTTTTTACCGTTTATTCTGTTTTTTCTGTTTTTCTGTTACAAGGTTCAGTTGGCTTCTAAGCCGACTTCCTTGCCTATAAATAATTGTATTCTTTCTGTTGTAATATTCATAAGATACAAATCAATAAAACAATCTTTTCCTCTCTCTTAAATCCTCTGTTCTAACATGGTATTAGATGAAATAAACTAAAGCTTCAAGCAGTCCACTTTGAGCTTCAAGAATCAAGATCTTTCTCCTCAGATCATGGTGCGTACTCGGGCCAGCAGTTGTGCAACAACATCTGATGATCCTTCCAGAGTTGAAGCACCAATGGCTCCTCCACCATCGAACACTTCCGCTGACAACCCTCCACAAACAACTCATCAATCTTTTCCTATTCTGCCTCGATCAACTCTAATCGACAGACCAGCTTATGAAGATATTCGATCTCCCTACTACATCACTACGGCTGATCATCCTGGTCTCTCTCTTGTCACTCCGGTTCTCTCGGATAAGAACTTCCAACCTTGGAAATGAGATTTCAAGCTCTCTATTGGAGCAAAAAACAAGACTCCATTCTTAGAAGGTACTCTTCTTCAACCTCCTGAAAATGACTTTCTTTTTGATCATTGGACTCGTTGTAATCAACTTGTCATGTCTTGAATTTTACATTCGGTTTCTCCTGAAATTAAGAGTAGCATCATGTACTTTGATACTACTCATGAGATGTGGACAGTGTTAAATAATCGCTTTAACCAAGGAAATGGTCCCAGAATTTTCGAATTGAATGAAACACTGACCTATCTCAATCAAGGAGATGATTCGGTTAGTGCATATTTTACAAAACTCACAGCTATATGGGATGAAATACATCAACTCAGATCCTGCATCCCATGTACTTGTGCTGCTGCTACACAACACTTGGCTCATCAAAATCAGGACCAACTATTACAATTCCTTAAGGGTCTAAATGATTCATATCAGGCTGTGCGAGATCAGATACTCCTTCTTGATCCCTGCCCTGCCTTGATTAAGGTCTTTTCTATGGTAATCAACCAAGAAAGACAAAGGTCTTTAGGCCATCGATTGCTTCCCCCCATGGCTGCTTCCAGCTCCTCTACTCCCCAAGAAACAGCTCTTGCAGCCAATGCAGCATCGAAGAATAAAAGGCCACGCCCACATTGTACCAATTGCCAAAAGCCAGGCCACTACAAAGATAAATGCTACTTCTTAATCGGATTTCCTCCTTGCTATGGCAATAAGAAATATGATTCCAACAATACAAGAAAATCTGATATGAGCACCACTCCTAACAATAACCCACAAGCTTCTCAAGTTACATCTTCAACACCTAATCTTAACACACAGTTTACACTAGCACAATGCCTACAACTAATATCAATGTTAGCACAACAACTACAGCCAACAATGCCTCTACATCTGACAAAGTCGTGATAAACAATTTTTCAGGTATTATTGGATTATGGATAGTGGTGCAACACATCATGTGTGTTGCCACGTTGAGTGTTTTTTTTCTATTGAATCTATTCCTAGTGATCTTTCTGTCCACTTACCTACTAGTTCAAAAGCAAAAATTCACAAAATTGGTACTGTGGTCCTTAACCCTCATATGACTCTTAAAAATGTCTTGTTTGTACCCAATTTTAAGTACAATTTGATTTCTGTTAGTGCACTCACACACAACACAAACATTGCTGCTATTTTCCAATCTAACAGCTGCTATATCCAGGAACCTACAATGACATCGAGGATTGGGATAGCTAAGAGAGTTGGCAACCTATACTACCTACAACAATCAGACATTGAGGACAAACATTTAGTACAAACTTGTAATACTCAGTTGAATGATATCCAATGGCTTACATGCCTTGGACATCCATCTGTAATGGTCTCTAATAAAATCAATAAACAGTTACAGATTCCTCATATTCCAAGTTCTTTTAATTGTCCTACTTGTCACATTGCCAAGCAAAAGAAATTACCTTTCCAATCCAATAATAACATTACTTTGGCAAACTTTGATCTTGTCCATATGGACATTTGGGACCATATTCCCTTCCTTCCATTGAAGGCAAAAAATATTTTTTAACCATAGTGGCTGATCACTCACGACACACTTGGTTATATTTTTTACATTCAAAATCGGATGCCACTTTGGCAATCCCAAATATTTTTCAACTCATACATACACAATTCAAGACCAATATCAAAGTAGTTCGTACTGATAATGCCAAAGACCTTACACTTACTAATTTCTATGCTACCAAAGGCAAAATACACTACACTTCATGTGTAGGAAGACCACAACAAAATGTTGTGGTAGAAAGAAAACATCAGC
This sequence comes from Cannabis sativa, assembly GCF_029168945.1. Lineage (NCBI taxonomy): Eukaryota > Viridiplantae > Streptophyta > Magnoliopsida > Rosales > Cannabaceae > Cannabis > Cannabis sativa. Next base: position 37,139,295 of record NC_083606.1, on the reverse strand, counting down.
ATATAGTAAATGTTGCTCGAGCTCTAGCCTTCCAATCAAACGTACCACTGCAATACTAGTCCTTTATTATTGCTACTGCTGTGTATCTTTTAAATAGAACCCCTTCTCTTCTATTAAAAGACCAAACATCTTTTCAGATACTACATAACAAACAACCTCAATATTCACATTTGAGGAATTTTAGTTGTCTTGCATATGCATCGCATGTCACACCAGCAGCCAAACTCTCTTCTCGAGCTAGAGCTTGTGCCTTCCTGGGTTATCCTCCCAATATGAAGGCTTACACTCCATTAGATCTTCAAACCAAGAAGAGATTTCAGTCACGGGATGTCCTCTTCTATGAGCATATTTACCCATTTGGCCGTGTGTCTCAAACACAACACATAGACCATTTTTTCTCCCAAACTTCTGAGATTCACCCTTCTCAGTCTCACTTAAACCCTCTCAATACTACTGAGATCAGTCCATCTCAGCAACAGAACAACAATATTCCAACATCCTCACCAGACATCTCCGAGGATACAACACAAAATCCTGAACCATCAATTACAGTTCCTCCTTCCAGGGCTAACAGACCATGGACCAAATCTGGTCGTGTACAACATCCTCCTAGTTACTTAAAGGATTATCAATGTGATTTTGTGTCTGCTAACACCAGCACAGATCACCCTCTCCTCAATTACATCTCATACCACAAATTTTCTCTTAAATTTTAAGCAGCTATCCTATCTCTAAGTCTCATACCAGAACCTACATCCTACAAACCAGCTTCCAAATTCAAAATTTGGAACACTGCAATGATGTAGAAATAGATGCTCTCAAAAAAAATCATACATGGGTTGTTGTCCCACTTACACCTAACCAACATGTAATTGGCAATAAATGGGTATAGAAAAGGAAACTAAATCCTGATGGCTCTCTTCAACGTTGCAAATCACGTTTAGTAGCTAAAGGTTACACTCAATTACCTGGTATCGATTATTTCGACACATATGCCCCCCGTGGCCAAATTCAACACTTTAAGACTCATATTTGCTTTAGCAGCCATTCGTGATTGGAACTTACATCACTTGGACATAAACAACGCGTTTTTACATGGGGATTTCAATGAGGAAGTTTACATGAATCTTCCCCAAGGTTATTGTAACACCCTAACTAGTATAGGCGTATTACGTGATTTTTAAACGTATTGTGCAGCTCGTTGCTAAGTCAACGAGGTTTATGGAAATCGTGATTAATTAAAATTTTTGCTTTTTAATTAAACTTATAAAATATTTATACAAAAATACTCGGGATCCCGATTACAAAACACTTTATAAAAGTTTACTGACTAAACAAACTACTTGTTGCCTAGCGACCAATTACAAAAAGCCTTGCTGTCCCGAGGATCGTACGCTCCAGGCCTAACCGCCCCGACATGTACAATCTTCACCGGCTCGCTCTCACGGTCCTTCAGCCTTAGCCTTGCCCTTACCTACACATAAACATAGCACTGTGAGTCGATAGACTCAGTAAGAAAAGCATCAATCATAAACATACAGAAATCTCGGGTTATGATCAGACGCCCATACCCCTGACCATAACCCTAACTCCCGTGTCCCACACGATACTGAGTCCTGAACGTTCATAAGACGGTACTATTGACAAGTAACAGCCTATACTCGGCACACTGGTCATACTCCAGCTGCTAGTCATACTCTAGCCTATACCGATGTGTTACAGTATCAGCCTATACTCAGTACACTGGTCATACTACAGCTGCTAGTCATACTCTAGCCCGTACTGATGTGATACGTCAAATAGTATAGAACCACCAACCCTAGTATCAGCCTACACTCGGTACACTGGTCATACTCCAGCTGCTAGTCATACTCTAGCCTGTACCGATGTGATACAGTGTCAGCCTATACTCGGTACACTGGTCATACTCCAGCTGCTAGTCATACTCTAGCCTGTACCGATGTGACACAGTCGGATGGTTCGAAGCCAACATACATATCTAATGTAATCTAACAGGCTTCCCACATGCACGCTAAACATGTAATACATATGCATACTGTTATACTAATCTTACCTCAATTTCGAATACAGGTGTGCCGGTCAACCTGACTGGAACGAACTGCACGACGGTTTACAGGCTCCTAAACCATAACAATCACAACACTAATAAGTGATACGCTAAATCACTTCGCGGGGACTTATACTAGAAACTAAAAGTTTCCCTATTGATAAAAAGCATGGCAATACCCCAAATAACATAAAAACGAGAAATCTAGGGTTCCTAAAAATTTCCCAACCGGCAGACCGCTTGCACAACCGGAATTCCGGTTCAGGGAAATCCTGAACCCTCATCCGGAATTCCGGTTGCACAACTGGAATTCCGGTTCCTCGCAGGAAAGATTCAAAAATTCATAACTCTTTCAAATCAAATCCAATTAACCCCAAACCTTCCAGACCTGTTCTAAATACCCCAAAGAACAAATCCAAAGAACAAAAATAGCCCAGAACACACAGATATTAAAAATGCCATGTGAGCTCCAAGCTTTGAGTTTCAAACTCAAACTTGGGTAAAGCTCACCTACAAGCATCAAAACTAGAATCAAACTACATATTCATGCATAACAAAGCTGCAAAAACCATTCTCAAACACAACCAAACTTTACAGCAACTATTTTCACCTTTTCTCTTTGAAAAACCAAAGCTTTTGAACCAAAAATTCTCAAACTAGATCAAGGATAACTGGCATGCATTTCAACCTATCTAATCACATTTAATTCAGCATTTTAAACACAGAAACAACAACAACAACTAACAGCAGGAACAACATCAAAAACTAGCATGCAACCTATCCACTTTTCTTCAAAAACTTCAAGAACAAAAGCAAGAGACTTACCAAGAGTTGAGACCAAAAGAACTTGATAAATCCAGCAAGAAAACACACAAAGAAATCCCCCAATCCTAGCTGCTCAAAACCGAAAAAGAGAAGAAGGAGAGAAAAAGAGATTTTTGCTTTTCTTTTCTAATTTTTCTAACTTTTGAAATAAGAGACCAAATGAAAATTAAACTCTTTTATTCAACCATCACTTATCATTTAAAACCATATAATTGACCATTTAAAGTCCACTAAAGGACAAACTAATATTGGGGCAAAATGACTATTTTGCCCCTTCACACTAAAATAACATAAAGGGCACTAAAGGGGTATTTTGGGAAATTCTAAATTCCCGGCCAATCCCGACATTCCCAATGTCTAAATAACCGTCCCAAAATACTAACATACTAAGTTGTGATTTTACTGAGCCAAACACCGAGTTCCATGTTACCAGACACCGAAAATGCAAAATTATGAAAAATCACTATATGACATAAAATGCATTTCAGAATTCAATAATAACAGCATAAATAGTTATTTAAATATCTATAAATAATTTTCATAATCAAACATAATTTACTGCTAATTTCCAAATTAAACTAAGCTGTCTTTACAACTATTCCCCCCTTAAAAGGATTTCGTCCCCGAAATCTAACCTGAACAACTTTGGATATTGAGCTCTCATATCTGACTCTAGCTCCCAGGTGGCTTCCTCCACCTTGCTGTTTCTCCAGAGTACTTTTACCAATGCTATGGTCTTATTCTGAATGACTTTATCCTTTCTATCCAGGATCTGCACTGGTTGTTCTTCGTAAGTCATATCTGGCTGCAGTTCAAGGTTCTCATAACTGAGTATATGAGAGGGATCTGAAACGTATTTTCTCAACATAGAGACATGGAATACGTTGTGAACTGCTGATAAAGCTGGAGGCAATGCTAACCGGTATGCCACTTGACCTATCTTCTCGAGAATATTGAAAGGTCCTGTAAATCTAGGGCATAATTTACCTCTTTTCCCGAAACATTTGATCCCCTTCATTGGAGATACCCGTAAAAACACATGGTCCCCTACTCGAAACTCAACATCTTTGCGTTTCGGATCTGCGTAACTTTTCTGTCTACTCTGTGAGGCAAGCATTCTAGCTTTTATTTTCTCTATTGCCTAATTGGTCCGTTGTACTGACTCCGGACCAAGGTATTTCCTCTCCCCTGTCTCATCCCAGTGGATGGGAGATCTACACTTCCTAGCGTATAACAGTTCATAGGGAGCCATCCCTATCGTACTCTGATAACTGTTGTTGTAAGAAATTTCTATCAACGGTAGGTATTTATTCCAAGAGCCTTCAAAATCCATAACACAGGCTCGTAACATGTCTTCCAACATCTGAATTGTCCTTTCGGACTGCCCATCTGTCTGAGGATGGAATGATGTACTGAATTTCAGTTTTGCACCCATTACTCGTTGCAAACTCTACCAAAACTTGGAGGTGAACTTCAAATCTCTATCCGAAACTATAGACTTCGGTACCCCGTGAAGTCTTACAATCTCTCTAACATACAATTCAGCCAACTGATCCACTGTAAAGGTTGTTCTAACAGGCAGAAAATGAGCAGATTTTGTGAATCGATCCACCACAACCCAGATGGAATCGAACAAACCCGTGGTTCTAGGTAACCCGACCACGAACTCCATCGTGATATCTTCCCACTTCCATTCAGGTAGGGTTAAAGGCTGCAACAACCCTGCTGGTCTCTGATGTTCAGCCTTAATCTGCTGACAGGTGAGGCATCTCAATACGAATTCTACCAAATTCTTCTTCATACCGCTCCACCAGAAGTACGGTTTAAGATCCTGGTACATCTTGGTGGTGCCGGGATGCAGAGAATAAGGGGTAGAATGAGCCTCCTCAAAGATTTCATTCCAGAGTTCCATACTACTCGGAACACCAACCCTGACTTTATACAGAAGCATCCCATTATCTGACACTGAGAAATCCCTGACTTGACCAGCCAAAACCTCATCTCTGATTTTCACTAACCCTGGATTAGTCATCTGAGCTGCTTTAATTCTTTCCAACAGATCAGATTGCAGCGTTAAGTTGTGAAGCTGACCTACCACAAACTCAATGATGGATCTAACCGTGTCCTCTGCTAACGGAGGTGAGATCTGAATCATGCTAGCTACCTGCCCGGGACCCTTCCTCCTCAGGGCATCGGCCACTACATTGGCCTTCCCAGGGTGATAGAGAATCTCACAGTCGTAATCTTTCACTAATTCCAACCAACATCTCTGTCTCATATTCAAATCTTTCTGAGTAAAGAAATACTTGAGACTTTTATGGTCGGTATAGATTTCACACCTTTCTCCGTACAGGTAATGCTGCCAGATCTTCAATCAAAAACCACCGCGGCCAACTCTAGATCATGAGTCGGGTATCGCTGTTCATAATCCTTTAACTGACGGGAGGCATAAGCGATAACCCGATCGACTTGCATCAGCACACACCCCAGACCCTATCTAGATGCATCGCAATAAACTACAAATTTCTCGTTGTCTGAAGGCAAAGCTAGCACTGGAGCGGTAATCAATCTCTATTTCAGCTCCTGAAAACTAGCTTCGCACTTATCTGACCAGACAAACCGCTGATCCTTCTTTGTAAGTTCGGTTAAGGGTGTTGAAATCTTAGAAAACCCTTCCACGAACCTACGATAATACCCGGCTAAACCCAAGAAGCTTCTAATTTCTGTCACTGTCTTCGGTCTCGGCCAATCCCTGACGGATTCTATCTTCCCGGGATCCACCTTGATCCCATCTTTGCTAACAATATGCCCTAAGAAGGACACCTGTGATAGCCAGAATTCACATTTCATGAATTTGGCGTAAAGCTTGTGTTCCCGAAGCCGCTACAAAACCATCTGAAGATGTAACTCATGCTCCTCTTCTGACTGAGAGTACACAAGGATGTCGTCGATAAACATGATAACACAGATATCGAGGAAATCCTTGAATACCCTATTCATCAAATCCATAAATGCTGCAGGAGCATTGGTTAGTCCAAACGGAATAACCAAGAATTTGTAATGTCCATACCTAGTACGGAAAGCCGTCTTCGGAATGTCCTCCTCTCGGATTTTCAACTGATGATAACCCGAACGGAGATCAATCTTGGAAAAGACCGTTTTCCCGTGAAGTTGATCGAACAGATCATCGATTCTAGGTAGTGGATATTTATTCTTCACTGTTAGATTGTTTAACTCACGGTAATTGATGCACATCCTCATAGTACCATCCTTCTTCTTTACGAACAAAATCGGGGCTCCCCAGGGTGACACACTAGGCCGAATAAACCCTATGTCAAGCAACCCCTGAAGCTGAATCTTTAATTCCTTAAGTTCAGTTGGAGCCATTCTATACGAAGCCTTGGAAACCGGTTCCACTCCTGGTGCCAAATCTATCACGAAATCAATCTCCCACTGAGGTGGTAACCCTGGAAATTCTTCGGGAAAAACATCTAGAAATTCCCGAACAACCTTGATGTTTACTAGACGAATGGTATCTGGCCGAGTGGTCTCCATCACCACGGCCAGAAACCCTAAACAACCTCCATGCAGTAATTCCTTAGCTGAAATGGCCAAAATCATCGGGATCCGAGATCCGCGAACTGAACCAACAAACACAAATGGTTCATCACTTTCCGGTTGGAAGATCACCATTTTCCTCTTGCAATCAATACTAGCTGAGTATTTAGATAGGAAATCCATTCCTAAAATAATATCGAAATCTACTAGGCTCATCTCTATCAAGTCAGCACTTAACTCTCTACAATCTATTCTGATCGGCATAGACCTGATCCACCTTTTGGAGATAACTAACTCTCCACCAGGTAATAGGGTTCCAAACCCTGATTCATAACTATCATACGGTCTATCCAATTTACTAAAGATTCTGGCTGCCACATAAGAATGTGTGGCCCCAAAATCAAACAGCACTGAGTAATATGAGTTATTAACTGAGAGCTGACCTGTTACAACTGAGGGGCTGGCTTCTGCATCAGCCTGAGTGATGGCGAACACCCTAGCAGGAGTGGGTCTCGTCGGAGCCCTCGGTGCCTCTGGTCGGAACTGGGGAAAATCCCTCTTGTAGTGCCTGGGCATGCCACACTGAAAGCATCCCTGACCTTTACACTCACCCGGATGATGCCTCTTACAAATGGGACACTCCGGGTAGGAATAGCGGGTCTCAACACTACCCTGACGACCGCCTCGATTCTGGTTCCCTCAGAACCTCTTGTTCTACCTTGAGCCACCGGATGCAGTGGATGATTTCCTCTTCTGGTCCATGCGCGAACCACTACCTCCCCTGACAAGGCCTTTTCTGCAACACGCATTCTACATTACTTAAAGAACTCCCCAGGACAAGGCCTTTTCTTCTAAGCTTCTCCAACTAACACTATTCAGCTCTAAGCTTTTTCTGATGCAGATTGGGGAGCATGCCTCGACACACGACGATCTATAACATGCTACTGCATTTTTCTCAGCCAATCACTCATATCCTGGAAGTCTAAGAAACAACAAACCATCTCTCGATCATCCGGAGAGGCAGAATATCGAGCAATGGCTCATGCAACTTGTGAACTCAGGTGGCTCACCTCAATTCCCAAGGATTTCAACATCAACATGTCACTCCCTTCCACCCTTCACTGTGATAACAATGCTGCCATCCATATCTCTGAAAATCCAGTCTATCACAAACGAACAAAACATGTTGAGATCGATTGCCATTCAGTTCGAGAAAAGATCAACCAAGGTGTTCTTCGAATGAGCCATGTTCCATCCAAAGCCAACTTAGCAGACATAGTTACTAAACCTCTTTTTCCCAGTCACTTTAAAGATATTGTATTCAAGTTGGGCGTTCTAGATCTATACGCTCTAACTGGGCGTTCGAGATCTATACGCTCCAACTTGAAGGGGCCTGTTAAGAGTTAGTTTAGTCCAAGTCTGTTATTTTTCTGGTTTTTACCGTTTATTTTGTTTTTTCTGTTTTTCTGTTACAAGGTTCAGTTGGCTTCTAAGCCGACTTCCTTGCCTATAAATAATTGTATTCTTTCTCTTGTAATATTCATAAGATACAAATCAATAAAATAAACTTTTTCTCTCTCTAAAATCCTCTCTTCTAACACAATTATGTAGTATTGAATAAAAAATATATTATTGATCCCAATTATATTACAAGACTCTCCAAGAATAATTCTTCACATCTAGTCACTCGATCAGGATGTAGTCATGTTTGGCAAGTAAGTTCTACAAATATATAAATATGTTGGTATTTGGTATTTTGCTTTGAATTATTCTTGTGTTTTCAATGTTTTTCTTCTAAGAAAATAAGGTTGAAATTTTGTTCAAGACATAAAATTTGGTTGGAGAATTGTGGTGGGAGGTATAACTGGATTTCTTGGGGCATCATTGGAGTGTTGAAGGGGTTGGTGGTGGTGGTATTTTTGTCCTAATGCTAACCATCATTGTTGGGTTTGATGAGAAAATCATCAATTGCAATTTTTAAGTGTAAGTAACTCTGATAAACGTAATATGTTACAATATTTTTATATAAATATTATTTTGGTTATACATTGTATTATTGATATACATTATAGTTATATCAATTTTTTGTTATGATGTATAGAATAAAACTTTTATGGTTGTTCCTTTTGGTTAGATTAGATATATTTTATTTTTATATTAATTATTTGTTACATGAAAAATATTATCTTTATTATATTATAAATGTTATTGTTAGTGCATGAAAATATTGTTAACAAACCAATTGTAAAATCTGAAAATGCAGGTGGGGAAAATTGTAGATTTATTTGCAATTTACCCTTACCTACAACTATTCGTCGTTTTATAACCGACACTAAAAGTAAATCTAAATTGCGTACACATATGCGTCGAACTATAACTAATGCAATAAACAAATTAACACTGATTACAGTTTGAAGAAAAGTTATTTGCTTCAGCACACAACTGACACCAATAGTGTAAAGACCGCTTAGTTTTCACTTAGAAATTAGTAGATAATTAGGGTTTAATTATGAAACTAGAATAAGAATTATTATTTATCATTTTCTGGAGATTGATTTGAATTCGAGATGTATTGTTTATGTCATACATAAAATTTTATGTTGTTGCATGTTTTGTGCCTGACAATATTAGAACGCGGCATTTGTCCAATAGAATCAAATTTTGGTATGTAGTAGTAGCGAGGCAGTATAGTTAGGCATTGAAAATGTTGAGATTAGTTGAGATTTTAGAATTGACCAAAATACTCCTAAGTGACTTAGAAGTTTTTTGGATTTAATGAGGGGTAAAATGATCTTTTCGGCCATTTAATTCATGTCCTTTAGTGATCTTTACTTATGTTTTAATAATCTGAATATTGTTTTAATTAAATTAGAAAACCATTAGATTTATTCATTTTGTCCAAAAGTAAGAAAAATCAAGAAAAGCTAAACTCTCTCTCTTTCTCTCGAGGTACCTAGAACCAGCTAGGGTTGGGAACTTTTATGCTTAATTCAAGGATTTCTAGCAAGCTTTTAGTGATTTCAAACTCAAGGTAATGTTCTTGCTCATCTCTTATTGTTTTTCTTAAGTTTCAAGTTAGGTGTGTTATGTTTTTTTATTAGTTAGGTTCTGTAGTGATTCATGTTGTTTGAGACTATATTCTAAGCTTAAAATTAGGTGAATTGAGTTGAATTGATGTTAGTTTGTGGCTTGATTTGGTTGTTAGAAAATGTTTGAGTTTTAGAACTCAAACTTTGGTCTTTAATGGTAATTTTTGATTCTCTGTATGTGGAGATGTTTTGTTGCTTGGTTTATGTTCATTATGGTATAATAAGCAGGTCTTGAAGGTTTGGTGAGGTTTGTGGTCAATCTGAGGTTGTAGTTGTTTATTGTGTGTTTCTCGCACTGAACTGGTTGACTTGTTTAGGGGACCTGTAGGAACTAGTCGACCGGTTGGTCCCCAAGAAACCCAACTGAATTGGAATTCCAGTTGGGGTACTAGTCTACCGGTTGGGGCATTTTAGGGAACCATAGTTTTTCCAGTTTTTTCAATAATTATAGTATTGCCATGTTATTCATCAATAGGGAAACTTTAAGTTTCAAGTTTATGTCCCCAAAAATTTATTTAGCGTGTCACTCACTAATTTTATGAATAATGTGATTTAGGGGCCTGTAAATTGTTGAGCAGCTGTTCCACTCAGGTTGGCCAGCAAACTTGAATTTGGCAACGAGGTAAGATTAGTATTATGATATGCATATCTATTTACATGTTTAGTTTACATGTTTTTTATGCATGTTAGATTATATCGATAGCGGTATCAGTATACGTAGAGTTATATTGGATACTGATAGATGTATGTTGGCTAGACATTGATCGACGCTATCACATCAGCATGGCTAGAGTATGACTAGCATACTGATTATAGACTGATATTATGGTCAATAGTATTTTTGTACAAACTTTCTAGACTCATTACTGTGTTGGACACGGGGACAGGGTTATCGTTGGGTGTATGAGCACCTGATTATAATCCGGGTAATTACTATGATATTATTTATGCTTTTCTTACTGAGTCTGTCAACTCATAGATATTGTTTGCATGTGTAGGTAAGATCAAAGCTAAGGTTGAGTAGCCATGAGAGGAAGCAAATGAAGATCGCACATGTCGGAGCGATTAGGCCTAGAGCGTATTGTCATTGGGACAGCTGGGCTTATTTTGTGTAGTTGCTAGTCGACAAACTTTCGTATTATGCTCTGTAAAACTGTTGTAAATATTTTGTTATGGGATCTCAATATAATATACATATGTTATTTTGGTATTCATCATTAGTTAAATAAAGTTTTAATTAAACACAATTTTCAATAAACTCGTTAATTAGCAATGAGTTACACGATTATGTTAAAAATCACGTTAATACGCATTAACTAGTAGGGTTTTACAATTTGGTATCAGAGCTGCCAAGTTGTCTTCCGAAGATCGTCACGACATGTACAATCATCATCTCTGAAAGCTCGTCTCACGGTTCAGTAAGCTTTAATTGCTTTAGTAGTTTATTTTGAGAGCCTGTTTTAGGAAAAGCCTGATAGGAAGCATGTTAGTAGCCTGTTAATTGAATAGGTGCATGTTTTAAATTTCCAAAATAAGCGGTAATTAGTAAGTTATTCTTAATTGCGATCTAACAAGACTAGCTCGTAGTTACGCGAGCTATTTTAATAGTATGGATGCCAGGAAAAACACTAGGAGTCAGGGTAACTTGGTCGGGTCTAGTTGAAGTCAGGGAGCTCAGATTCCCCTATATGTTCATGGTGGAGGTAGAGGCCCTAGAGGCAGGGCACGCAGTCAGGGTGATGTTGAGCCGCCACAGGTTACCCAGGAATGGGAAAATAGGTTTGCAGTAATGCAAGCCTGAATTAATGTGCAAGAGGAAGAAATAAGACGCCTGAGGCAGCAGGGTGCTCCTATAATGCCTGCTCCAAAAATGCAGGTGGCTCCTACCCAAACTGTGTAGGTAGGACCGGTTGTTGTAGTGAACCGGATGGAACCACTATATGAAAGGTTCCAAAAAGAGGCACCTCCAATCTTCTTGGGAGGTCCTGATGTGATGAAAGTCGAGTAGTGGCTGACAGTTATTACAAGGATCTTTAATTTTATGGGCGTCACCGACAATGACAGAGTGGCTTGTGCCACATTCTAGTTCTAGGAGGATGCCGTGGTTTGGGGGGACATGGTGTCCCTTGCTTGCGATGTTACTACTATGACTTGGGAATAGTTCCAGGAGTTGTTTAATGCAAAGTACTATCACGAAGTGGTTAGAAGTGCAAAAAGAAATAAATTTACTCAACTGACCTAGAAAAAGAATATGAGTGTTACTGAATACACAACATAGTTTGACTAATTAGCTAGGTTGGCCTCGGGATTGTGCCAACAAATTTCAGCAATAAAGGAAAGTACTTGGATGGCTTGAATACAAAAATAAAGCATGACCTTATGATTACTACTGACGACAACACCACGTATGCTGACATGGTTGGAAAGGCACTGCGAGGTAGGGGCATAGTTGAATGCACTCAGGTTTCTTGTGGAGCCCCTACTCTTGCTACCCCTTATTTTTGAAGGGGTTGTAGTCACTTGACCACTGAACATAAATAAAAGGCACCATTTGCACCCGATGGTTCATGTCAAAATAAGAGGTTCTGAGGGAACCAGGGTCGAGGAAATTGTTAGGGTGAATCTAAAACTTGATACACTTACTCGGAGTGTCTCAGTTGTAAGAAACATCATATGAGTGAGTGTAGAGGGCAAGGATGTTTGCAGTGCGGGTTGCCAGGACATTATAAAAGAGATTGGCCACAACTTAAGAGAGAGGAACAGAAGACAGCTGCAAACCCCGCTCCAGCAAGGGTGTTTGCTTTAACTAAGGTTGATACAGAAGCTAGCCCCTAGTTGTTACATGTCAGCTATTGGTCAACAACTCTTACTTTTTTGTATTGTTTGACTCTAGGGCCACTTAGTCTTATGTGGCAGCAAGGATTTTTAGATAGTTGGATATACCGCATGATAGTTATGATAAAGGGTTTTGAATAATGCTTGACGGAGAATTAGTCATCTCCAAAAGATTGATTAGGTCTATGCCGATCAGAATTGAGGATAGGGAGTTGAGAGCTGACTTAATAGAAATGGGTTTAGTGGATTTCGATATTATAATTTGAATGGATTTCATATCCAAGTACTCAACTAGTATTGACAGTAAACGGAAGATTGTGATCTTCCAACCTGAGGGCAAGGAACCGTTTATTTTTGTGGGATTGGTTCAGGGATCCCAAATTCCAATGATTTTAGTATTAACAACTAGAGATTTATCACAGGGTGTTTAGGATTTCTGGTCGTGGTATTGGATACCACACGACCTGAGATAGTTTGGCCAGAGGATATTAGGGTGGTTCGGGAATTTTTAGATGTTTTTCATGATGAACTTCTAAGTTTACCACCGCAAAGAGAAATTGATTTTTTTATCGATCTAGCACCTAGATCAGAACCAGTTTCTAAGGCACCTTACAGAATGGCTCCAACAGAACTTAAAAAATTGAAAATTCATCTTCAAGGGTTGCTTGACCTAGGGTTTTGCGGCCTATTATGTCAGCCTGGGGAGCTTGCATTTTGTTTGTTAAGAAGAAAGACGGATCCTTATGCATGTGTATTGACTACTGGGAATTAAATAAACTATTGTCAGCAACAAGCATCCTTTACCTAGGATCAATGATCTTTTCGATCAACTTCAGGGGAAGACGATCTTCTCAAAGATTGATCTTCGATCAGGCTATCATCAGTTGAGAATCAAAGAGGAGGACATTCCAAAGACTGCTTTCTGCATTAAGTATGGGCACTATGAATTTCTTGTCATCTCTTTTGGACTAACCAATGCTCCTGCAGCTTTGATGGATATAATGAATAGGGTATTCATGGATTTCCTCGATATCTGTGTGAATGTTTTTATCGATGACGTCCTTGTGTACTCTCAATCAGAAGAGGAGCACGGGTAACATCTTTGAATTGTTCTATAACGGCTACGAGAACATAAACTATATAACAAATTTAAGAAGTTTGAGTTTTGGCTATCTCAGGTGTCTTTTCTTGGGCACATTGTCTGTAAAGATGGAATCAAAGTGAATCCAGGGAAGATTGAGTCCGTCAAGGATTGGCCGAGACCAAAGACATTTACAGAAGTTAGAAGTTTCCTAACTTTGGCTGGTTATTATCATCAGTGTGTTGAGGGATTTTCTAAGATCCTCAACACCCTTAACCGAACTCACCAAAAAGAATCAGCAATTTGTGTGGACGGACAAGTATGAATCAAGCTTTCAGGAGCGGAAACAGAGATTGATTATGGCTCTGGTATTAGCCCTACAATCTGATAAGGAAAAGTTCATAGTTTAATGCGATGCATCCAAAAAAGGTATGTGGTGTGTACTGATGCAGGCCAATCGAGTCATCGCTTATGCCTCCTGTCAATTAAAGGAATATGAACAGCGATACCCAACTCACGATTTAGAACTTACCGCAGTAGTGTTTCCTGTGAAGATTTGGCAGCATTATCTGTACGGAAAGAAATGTGAGATTTATACCGACTATAAGAGCCTCAAATACTTCTTTACATAGAAAGATTTGAATATGAGGCAGAGGCATTGGTTGGAGTTGGCTAAGGATTATGACTATAAAATCCTTTACCATCACATAGAAAGATTTGAATATGTGGTAGAGGCGTTGGTTGGAGTTGGCTAAGGATTATGACTATGAAATCCTTTACCATCCTTGTAAGGCCAATGCTATGGCTGATGCGCTGAGTAGGAAGGGTCCCGAGTAGGTAACTAATATGATTAAGATTTCACATCAGCTAGCAGAAGACATGCTCAGATCTGGCATTGATTTTATTGTAGCCTAACTTCATAATTTGACGCTGCAATATGATTTGTTAGAACGAATTAAAGTTTCTCAGTTAACTGATCTAGAATTAGTGAAGATGCGAGAAGAGGTTGTAGCCGGTCAAGCTAAAGATTTTACGATATCAGATAACAAAATGTTGTTGTATAAGACCAGGGTTTGTGTACCAAGTAGTGTAGAACTCAAAAGTGAGATTCTTGAGGAGGCTCATACCACTCCATATTCACTGCATCTTGGCACTACAAAGATGTATCAAAATCTTAAACCTTACTTCTGGTGGTGCGGGATGAAGAAAGATGTGGTGGAATTTGTATCACGGTGCTTGACTTGTCAATAGATAAAGGCTGAGCATCAGAGACAAGCTGGATTATTGTAACCACTGCACTTGAGGCGTGGAAGTGGGAGGACGTCACCATGGACTTTTTGGTTGGATTACCTAGAACCACAGGAATGTACTATTTGATTTGGGGTGTGGTAGATTGATTTACGAAGTCTGCACATTTTCTACCGGTAAAAACAACCTTTACAGTGAATCAGTATGTACATTTATATGTGAAAGAGATAGTGAGGTTACTGTTGGAAATATTTTACCAGGATCTAGATTTACTACCATGTATGTTTCATTAACATCCTAATATGAATTCTAAAATAATGAAATAAACACATATAAAGTTTAAGAAACCTTACATTGGGTGCAGCGAAATATAATGACTCCTTTCGTTCAGATATCTAGCCCTTGATTCCTTTCTGTAGCAGAACATAATCAAGATCTGAACCTGGATCTCTTTCTCTCCTTCCTTGATGCTGATTCTCCTTCTTGGATTCTACACAATCTTCCACACTATGATTGAGATACCACTGGATGTGTGTGGGCACTACTCTATCACTAGGGTATTTCGAAATTGAAGAGAAGAAAAGAGAAGAGAGGGTGGCTAGGAGGCTCAGGTTTTTCTCTGAAAAAGAATAAGAAGCAAGTGTATTGTTTCCTGAAGCCATCACTTTCTATTTATAGAATGCCATTTAGGTTTAGGTTAGAACTGTATGGCATTAAAATAATGAAAAATATAAATGGTAAACCCTATACAAATTGGCCGGCCATATATGGATAATGGGCCTCACTTTGCAATTTTGCCATTTTCTCATTTCTCAATCACATTTTCTCAAAAAAGTCAATTTTCCAATTCAACCATTTAAATGCCCATTCTAATTATTAAATAACTAAAAATTAATTATTAAATAATATTGTCATTTAATATATTTATTTATTAGACATATTAAGTCTCTTAATTAACAAATAAAACCTAGAATCTCTTTTCTTTACAATTTTGCCCTGGCTTAGTGAAAATTCATAAAGTAGACATAGTCTAACTTTAGAATTATAATTGATTAATCAAAATCAATTAACTGAGTCTTACAAGCTGTATGGTCTCAACTAGTATGGGGACCATGGGCCTATATAACTGAGTTTCCAATAAGTCGAACCGAATTTACCAAGTAAATTCCCTAACTTATTAAATCCTTATTGAATCCACACCTAGAACTTGGAATTGCACTCTCAGTCATATAGAACGCTCTATATGTTCAACGATATAGATGTGCTATTAGTTATCCATTGTTATAATCCTAATTTGATCAATGACCCTCTAATAGATGATCAACATTGAATAGGAACTAAATTACTGTTACACCTTCAATGTATTTTATCCTTAAAACACTTAGCTCCGTATAAATGATATTTCAGCGAAGTGAAATGAGATCTCAACCATTTATCTCTGTTTAGCCAAGCTCAAAGGATATCATCATTTCACTTCTAAATTCCTATAGAACTTATAGACTCCATATTTATGTTAGCGCTCCCACTCAATTATACTATCATGTTCCCAAAATGTACGTATCAGCCTGACCCAAAAGTCTGCTTAACTAACAAATCAAAGAACATGTATAATACTCTGGAGATCGAACCTAACCATATCAGGATTAAGATCATTTTGATCTAGGATCAACAGGTTATATTGAATTGAATAGATATTACGGTAAATTTTAATATATCTAATCAAAGTTCAATATCGGTCCCTTCCGATGTATACTCCATACATCTTATACTGGTAAAGTTTGCCAATGCCCTAGAAAAGACATAACACTTATCCAAGGTGTAAGAATACCTATCGCTGATTATATCATGCAAGTCTAAATCCAGTGAACTGACAAATCAAGGAATAAACTTTCGAACATATAATGAAGATTATATTCCACTGTGCTGACAACACTATAATCATTAACAAATTCATATGTTCTGGACTTAAATAGAATTTATACATTATATATATAGAATCATGAAATAAATCATGTGAACCATGCAACATAAAATGTTATTTCTGATATTTATTAATAAGTAAATCTGATTATATTGAAATGGGTTTTATTTAGGGCACAAAACCCAACAAACTCCCACTTGCACTAATATAAAACAAAATGTGCATTTCAAATAATCTCGACACCTTCATATACAAATCAAGTGTAGTAGTAGTGTACTCCTCGTAATAGGATTTGACAGGTTGAATTAACCACAACCTTTTCTCCACCATTACTCTTCCTTAATCACAAAATCCTTGATTTAGTGAAATTCCTCTCTATATGTCTACTCTCTTGGGATGTTGGATTCTATACTTTTGGCAACTACTTTTTGGTTATTCAGGAAGTAACACTAGTAGTTAAGAAATGTTGGAATGGTGCCACAAATGTATAGAACTTTCCTTAGACTTAATAAGTACCTTTCCTGCAACTTTAACATTCAGTCTTTCTCTAGTAGACTAAGAGACTTCAGATAGGTTTTTACACTTCTCCAAAATTACTACTCCACCCCAGAGTAATCACCATCTTATCAGCAGACTTTCTACCATAAAGGCAAGTCTCAAAATTGGATGTGGTGTAGTCTATGAGTTTTAAACACACCCTTATCGACTAACATATAGTTCAACTTCTTAATCTTAAGATTTACTTGATTGTCTTCCAATGTTCCTCTCCTGGATTAATCTGATACCTATGTTGGCTTTTGTGCCCTAAATAAAACACATTTCAATATAATCAAATTTACTTATTAATAAAGATCAGAAATAACGTTTTATGTTGCATGGTTCACATGATTTATTTCATGATTATATGTATATAATGTATGAATTCTTTTTAAGTCCAGAACATATGAGTTTGCTAAAGATTATAGTGTTGTCAGCACAGTGGAATATAATCTTAAGTATATGTTCAAAAGTTTATTCCATGATTTGTCAAAACACTGGATTTGGACTGACATGGTATAATCAGCGATAGGTATTCTTACACCTTGGAAAAGTGTTATGTCCTTTCCAGGATATTTGCAAAGTTTACCAGTATCGGATGTATGGAGTATACATCGGAAGGGACTGATATTGAACTTTGATTAGATATATTAAAACTTACCGTAATATCTATTCAATTCAATATCACTTGCTGATCCTAGATCAAATGATCTTAATCCTGATATGGTTAGGTTCAATCTCAAGAGTGTTATCCGTGTTCTTTGATTTGTTAGTTAAGCCTACTTTTGGGTCAGGGTAATACGTACATTTTGGGAACACGGTAATGCAATTGAGTGGGAGCGCTAACATAAATATGGAATCTATAGAAAGTAAAGGATGATTTCCTTCGAGCTTAACCAAACGAAAATAAATGGTGGAGATCTCATTTCACTTAGCTGAAATATCATTTATACAGGGTTAAGTGTTTTAAGGATAAAATACATTGTAGGGTGTTACGGTAATTTAATCCCTTTACAGTGTAAATCATCTATATAGAGGATCATTGATCACATTAGGGTTATAACAATGGATAACTAATGACGTGTCTATATCATGGAACATATAGAGCGTTCTATATGACTAAGAGTGCAATTCCAAGTTCTAAGTGTGGATTCAATGAGGAATTAATAAGTTAGGGAATTTACTTGGTAAATTCGGTTTAACTTATTGGAAGCTCGGTTATATAGACCCATGGTCCCTATACTAGTTGAGACCATACTGCTTGTAAGACTCAGTTAATTGATTTTAATTAATCAATTATAATTCTAAAAGTTAGACTATGTCTACTTTATGAATTCTCACTTAGTAAGGATGAAATCGTAAATAAAAGGGTTTCTAGGTTTAATTATTAATTAAGAGACTTTGTATGTCTAATTAATAATTATTTTAAATGACAATATTATTTAATAATCTATTTTAGTTATTAAATAATTAGTTTTGGCATTTAAATGATTAGAATTGGAAAATTGCATTTTTGGAGGAATAGAAATAAAATTGAGGAAACTGCAAAATCCAAGTGAGGCCCATTTCACCCTATGGCCGACCACCTCTTTGTGTGCTTCCCCATTATTATTTTCAATTTTAATTGCCATGTAATTGCTAATCAAAGCCTAGCAATAATAAGAAAGTGGTGGATCACACTAAATAAGGCAGTTAATCAATTACACAGTAAAAGAGGAAACTGCTTATTTGGTAAGTTGTGCTCTCCCTTTTCCCTATATATAGCAGCCCTTGTTCTCTTCTCTTCAAGCTTCAGATCACACGAATTCAAGGGCTAGAGATCTGAACGGAAGGAGTCATAATATTCCGCTGCTGTAACACCCTAACTAATTTAGGCGTATTACGTGATTTTTAAACGTACTGTGCAGCTCGTTGCTAATCAACGAGGTTTATGGAAAAACGTGATTAATTAAAATTTTTGCTTTTTCATTGACTTATAAACCATTTTGCAAAAAGTCACGGGATCCCGATTTATAAAATATTTACAAACGTTTTCACTGTTCAACTTTTACATCAAAATAAAGTCGTCTAACGACCATTTACAAAAATCTCAGCCGTGCTGTCCCGAGGATCGTACGCTCCAGGCCTAACCGCCCCGACATGTACAATCCCATAAGCTCGCTCACGGTCCATCAGCAACTGCCTTGCCTTTACCTACACATGCAACGTAAACTGTGAGTCGACAGACTCAGTAAGAAAAGCATAATAATATCATACATAAAACTGACTGCCGTGTCCAACACGATACTGAGTCCCGCTACTGCCATGTCCAACATGGTACTGAGCACTACTGCCATGTCCAACATGGTACTGAGTTTTGAACGTTCAGGGGACGGTACTATTGACACGTAACAACCTGATCGGTCGAACCGGTCATACTCCGCCGCCGGGTCATACTCCGGCTGTACCGACGTGTTACTATATCCTCTGATCGGGCGAACCGGTCATACTCCGCCGCCGGTCATACTCCAGCCTGTCCCGACGGGATACGTCAATAGCACGGAACCACCAACCAAGTGTCAGCCTGATCGGTCGAACCGGTCATACTCCGGCTGCTGGTCATACTCCAGCCTGTACCGACGTGACAGGGTTGGATGGTTCGAAGCCTAATACATATCTAATGTAATCTAGCAGGCTTCCTACATGCACGCTAAACATGTAATCTACATATGCATACTGTTATACTAATCTTACCTGGATTCCGATTTCAGGTGTGCCGGTCAACCTGACTGGAACTGAAGCTGAACGGCGGATTACTGGCTCCTAAACCATAAAAACCACAACGCTATAAGTGACACGCTAAATCACTTCCCGGGGACTAAAACTCGAAACTAAAAGTTTCCCTATCGATAAAAAGCATGGCAATACCCCTAAAAACCCAAAAACGAGGAAAACTAGGGTTCGGAAAAATCCCCCATCCGGAAGTCCGGTTGCCCAACCGGAATTCCGGTTCTGGGAAAATCTGAACCCCCATCCGGAATTCCGGATGCTCAACCGGAATTCCGGTTCCTCGCAGGCAGCAACCAAAAAATTCCATATCTCGACCATTTCGAACCCAAATGGTCCCAAACTTTCCAGACCTCCTACATAGGTCCTAATAAACAATTCTAAGGCCTCAAAACCACCCAGAAAACACAGAGGCAAAATTCACCATGTGAGCTCCAAGCTTTGAGTTAGAACTCAAACTTGGCTAAAGCTCACCCACAAGCCTCTAAGCTAGCATAGAATCACTTAAACAAACATAGAAACATAGCAGAAAACAAAACCTACATCATGCAACAACTACAGCCACTATTTCTCAACTTTTTACTTTGAAAACTAAACTTTGCATAAGAAATTCTAGCATGCTCAACCCAGGAATTACACACCACAATTAGCTTAATTAATCTCTAAGAATCATGCTTTTCAACCACATAAAACAACCACAGAAATCAGCAGCAACAACATCCAAAATTACATGCATTTTCATCCATTTTCAATATTCTTTTCAAGAAAAACAAGGAAAGATTAAAGCCAAGAAATACCTTGATTAGAGACACACCACAAGCTGAAATCAACAAGGATTTGAAGAAGAAAAATCACCCAAGAGGCTGCCTCTAATGGCCGAATAGAGAGAGAGAGGAAAAGAGCTTCTTTTTGAATTTTTTTCTAAATTTTTCTAAGTTAAATGAAAATGAATAAAAGGAGTCTTTACACACTAATTCTTTCAGCCAAATTAACATGCATAAATTAAACATTTAATTTCAATTAAAAGTCACATAAGACAAAATATCATTGGGGCAAAAAGACCATTTTGCCCATCCACACAAAAACCACATAAATCATACTTGAGGGGTATTTTTGGGACATTCTAAATTCCCGGCC
Source organism: Cannabis sativa (assembly GCF_029168945.1). NCBI lineage: Eukaryota > Viridiplantae > Streptophyta > Magnoliopsida > Rosales > Cannabaceae > Cannabis > Cannabis sativa. The sequence goes on along the minus strand of NC_083606.1, from coordinate 37,118,230 downwards.
ATTCCCGACATTCCCAATGTCTAAAACCCGTCCCCAAAATACTAACATACTAAGTTGTGATTTCTACTGAGCCAAACGCCGCGTTCCAAAATACCGGACACCGGAAATACGAAATATAAAACTGCTGATAACATACACATGCATATCTGAATTCCATAAATATCCATGATAAATTATTTAAATAGCTATAAATAATTTCCTGATTAACATAAATAACTGCTAATTTCCAAATTAACTAAGCGGGCTTTACAACTATCCCCCCCTTAAAAGGATTTCGTCCCCGAAATCTAACCTGAATAACTCTGGATATTGAGCTCGCATATCTGATTCTAGCTCCCAGGTGGCTTCTTCCACCTTACTGTTTCTCCAGAGAACCTTGACCAACGCTATGGTCTTATTCCGAAGGACTTTATCCTTTCTATCCAGGATCTGCACTGGCTGTTCCTCATAGGACATATCTGACTGAAGCTGAAGGCTCTCATAACTGAGTATATGAGAGGGGTCTGAAACGTATTTTCTCAACATTGAGACATGAAATACGTTGTGCACTGCTGATAAAGCTGGAGGCAATGCTAACCGATATGCTACTTGACCTATCTTCTCGAGAATCTCGAAAGGTCCGGTAAATCTAGGGCATAACTTGCCTCTTTTCCCGAAACGTTTAATCCCCTTCATCGGAGATACTCGCAAAAACACATGGTCCCCTACTCGGAACTCAACATCTCGACGTTTCGGATCTGCGTAACTCTTCTCCGTACCGCTCCTCGGGAGGCAAGCATTCTGGCTTTAATCTTCTCTATTGCCTCATTGGTCCGCTGAACTGACTCCGGACCTAGGTATTTCCTCTCCCCTGTCTCATCCCAGTGGATAGGGGATCTGCACTTCCTACCGTACAACAGTTCATAGGGTGCCATCCCTATCGTACTCTGATAACTGTTGTTGTACGAGAACTCCACTAACGGTAGGTATTTACTCCATGAACCCTCAAAGTCCATAACACAGGCTCTCAGCATATCCTCCAATATCTGAATTGTCCTTTCGGACTGACCATCTGTCTGAGGATGAAATGCTGTACTGAATTTTAGTTTCGTACCCATTGCCCGTTGCAAACTCTGCCAAAACTTGGAGGTGAATTTCGGATCCCTGTCCGAAACTATAGACTTCGGTACCCCGTGAAGTCTCACTATCTCCCTGACGTACAGTTCTGCCAACTGATCCACTGTAAGCGTTGTTCTGACCGGCAGAAAATGAGCAGATTTCGTAAATCGGTCCACCACTACCCAGATGGAATCAAACATACCCGTGGTCCTAGGTAACCCGACCACAAAATCCATCGTAATATCCTCCCATTTCCATTCTGGTAGGGTTAGAGGCTGCAACAACCCTGCTGGTCTCTGATGTTCAGCCTTGATCTGCTGACATGTGAGGCATCTCGATACGAATTCTACCAAATTCTTCTTCATACCGTTCCACCAGAAGTACGGTTTCAAGTCTTGGTACATCTTGGTGGTGCCGGGATGTAGAGAATATGGAGTAGAATGAGCCTCCTCAAAGATCTCGTTCCTCAAGTCCACACTGTTCGGGACGCAAACCCTGGCTTTATACAAAAGCATCCCACTATCTGACACTGAAAAGTCTTTGGCTTGACCAGCCAATACCTCATCTCGGATCTTCACTAACTCCGGATCTGTTGTCTGGGCAACCTTTATTCTTTCCAATAGATCAGACTGCAGCGTTAAGTTGTGAAGCTGACCTACCACAAACTCAATGCTGGATCTAACCATATCCTCTGCTAGCTGAGGTGAGATCTGAACCATACTAGCCACTTGCCCGGGACCCTTTCTGCTCAGGGCATCGGCCACTACATTGGCTTTCCCGGGATGGTAGAGGATCTCGCAATCATAATCCTTCACTAGTTCCAACCAACGCCTCTGTCTCATGTTCAATTCTTTCTGAGTAAAGAAATACTTGAGACTCTTATGGTCGGTGTAGATCTCGCACTTCTCACCATACAAGTAATGCCGCCAAATCTTCAGTGCAAATACTACTGCGGCCAATTCTAAATCATGAGTCGGGTATCGCTGTTCATAATCCTTTAACTGACGGGAGGCGTAAGCGATAACCCGATCAGCTTGCATCAATACGCACCCCAAACCCTGATTGGATGCGTCACAAAAGACCACGAACTTCTCCTCGTCCGAAGGCAAAGCTAGTACCGGAGCAGTAATCAACCTCTGTTTCAGCTCCTGAAAACTAGCTTCGCATTTATCTGACCAGATAAATCGCTGATTCTTCTTTGTAAGCTCGGTTAGGGGCATTGAAATTTTGGAGAACCCCTCCACGAACCTACGGTAGTACCCAGCTAACCCCAAGAAACTTCTGATCTCTGTCACTGTCTTCGGTCTCGGCCAATCCCTGACGGATTCGATCTTCCCGGGATCCACCTTGATCCCATCTTTACTCACTATGTGCCCTAGGAAGGACACCTGAGACAACCAGAACTCACATTTCTTGAACTTGGCGTAGAGTCTATGTTCTCGAAGTCGTTGCAGTACCATCTGAAGATGTAACTCATGCTCCTCTTCGGCGAGAGTACACGAGGATGTCGTCGATAAACACAATCACACAGATATCGAGGAAATCCTTGAATACTCTATTCATCAGGTCCATGAATGCTGCAGGAGCATTGGTTAGTCCGAATGACATAACTAGGAACTCGTAGTGTCCATACCTAGTGCGGAAAGCCGTCTTTGGAATGTCCTCCTCTCGGATTCTCAACTGATGATAACCCGAACGGAGATCAATCTTAGAAAAGACCGTCTTCCCCTGAAGCTGATCGAACAAGTCATCGATCCTAGGTAATGGATATTTATTCTTCACCGTCAGCTTGTTCAACTCTCTGTAGTCAATGCACATCCTCATAGATCCATCCTTTTTCTTCACGAACAAAACCGGGGCTCCCCAAGGTGATACACTGGGCCGAATGAACCCTATGTCAAGCAACCCCTGGAGCTGAATCTTTAACTCCTTAAGTTCAGCTGGAGCCATCCTATACGGGGCTTTAGAAACCGGATCCACCCCTGGTGCCAAGTCAATCACGAAGTCAATCTCCCGTTGAGGTGGTAACCCTGGAAGTTCTTCGGGAAAAACGTCCAAAAATTCCCGAACCACATTGATGTCCTCTGGCCGAATGGTGTCTGGCCGAGTGGTGTCCACCACCACGGCCAGAAACCCTAAGCACCCACCGTGCAATAATTCTCTCGCTGACATAGCCGAGATCACCGGGATCCGAGATCCCTGAACCGAACCCACAAATACGAACGGTTCTTCACTTTCTGGTTGGAAGACCACCATCTTCCTCTTGCAATCAATGCTCGCCGAATATTTAGATAGGAAATCCATTCCTAAAATAATATCAAATTCGACTAAGCTCATCTCTATCAGATCAGCGCTCAACTCTCTACCATCTATCCTGATTGGCATAGACCTAATCCACCTATTGGAGATAACCAACTCTCCGCCAGGTAACAGGGTTCCAAACCCTGACTCATATCTATCAAAGGGTCTACCCAACTTACTAAAGACTCTGGCCGCCACATAAGAACGTGTAGCCCCAGAATCAAACAAAGACCGAATAAAACGAGTCGTTAATAAGAATCGACTGTAACAACCGATGGGCCGGCATCCGCATCGGCTGCGTGATCGCGAATACCCCGGGCCGGAGTGGGCATCGCCGGAGCTCTCGGTGCCTCCGGCCGAGCCGGGGACATTCCCTCTTGAAGTGCCGGGCATGCCACAATGGAAGCATCCCCGCCCCTTGCACTCTCCCCGATGATGCCTCTTGCGGATAGGGCACTCGGGATAGGAGAAGCGAGTCTCATTACCACCGGGACGACTTCCTGCGTTGCGGTTCCCCCGAACCTCTTGTTCGACTCGAGCCGCCGAAGCAAGTGGGTGCCCTCTTCCTCGATCAATGGCCGAACCACTACTCCCCCTGCTAAAGCCCGATGCGGGGAGGGGTAGGAGCTCCGCCACCAACCGAGATGCGGTTAAATGCGACATACACCCCACCGCGCCTCGGCTCGCAGTGCCTTCTCCACCATCTGAGCGTAGGTGGTGCTGTCGTCAGTGGTAATCATCAGGTCATGCCTGATCTTGGGATTCAACCCGTCCAGATACTTCTCCTTCCTGCTGAAGTCGGTCGGCACAATACCCGAGGCTAACCTCGCCAACCGGTCAAACTGAGTGGTATACTCAGTGACACTCATGTTCTCCCGCTGGGTCAGGTGAACGAATTCCTTTCTCTTGGCGCTTCTAACCGCCTCGTTGTAGTACTTCGCGTTGAAAAGTTCCTGGAACCTCTCCCAAGTCATGGTGGTGACATCATGAATCTGAGACACCATGTCCCACCATACCAGGGCATCCTCCTGGAACTGAAATGTGGCGCACACCACTCTGTCGTTGCCGGTGACACCCATAAAATTCAGAATTCTGGTGATCACCGTAAGCCACTGCTCGGCTTTCGACACATCTGGACCTCCCAGGAATACCGGAGGTGCTTGCTTCCGGAACCGCTCATATAAAGGTTCCAATCTGTGGGCCGCCACTACCATCTCGGCACAGGCGGCAGGGCGGGTGCCACCGGAACTGCCGGCACGGGAGCTGCGGGAGCACCTGGTCGTCTCAACCTGCGAATCTCGAGGTCTTGCTCTTCGATCTGGCTTGCATCTCCGCAAACCGTAACTCCCAGTTCGGGGCTCCCTGATCGGCTGGGGGAGCCTGGGCAGCCTGTGGCGGGTTCTCATCACCCCGACCACGAGCCCTGCCTCGGGGACCTCTACCTCGGCCCCTAGCAGGTGGGGGAAACCGAGCTCCCTCTCCCTGATTCGACCCCACTGAGTTGCCCTGACTCCTCGTGGTCCGCCTGGCGTCCATCTAGCTAGAACCGCCTGCGAAACCAAGAGTTGGCATATCAGGTCGTATTCAGGGCGAGCTTACTAATGCCGCTTAATTTGGAAATTAGAAATGAAACATGCGCCTATTCTACTATCAGGCTACTAACATGCTTCCTAACAGGCTTTTCTTTTTCATAACTGAATAAAATAAACTGCTAAAGCAATAAAGGCTTACTGAACCGTGAACCGAGCTAACTGCTGATGAAGATTGTACATGTCGTGACGATCTTCGGAAGACAACCTGGCGGCTCTGATACCAAGTTGTAACACCCTAACTAATTTAGGCGTATTACGTGATTTTTAAACGTACTGTGCAGCTCGTTGCTAATCAACGAGGTTTATGGAAAAACGTGATTAATTAAAATTTTTGCTTTTTCATTGACTTATAAACCATTTTGCAAAAAGTCACGGGATCCCGATTTATAAAATATTTACAAACGTTTTCACTGTTCAACTTTTACATCAAAATAAAGTCGTCTAACGACCATTTACAAAAATCTCAGCCGTGCTGTCCCGAGGATCGTACGCTCCAGGCCTAACCGCCCCGACATGTACAATCCCATAAGCTCGCTCACGGTCCATCAGCAACTGCCTTGCCTTTACCTACACATGCAACGTAAGCGCGTGAGTCGACGGACTCGGTAAGAAAAGCATAATAATATCATACATAAAACCGACCGCCGTGTCCAACACGATGCCGAGTCCCGCCATCGCCATGTCCAACATGGTACCGAGCACTACCGCCATGTCCAACATGGTGCCGAGTTTTGAACGTTCGGGGGACGGTACTATTGACACGTAACAACCCGATCGGTCGAGCCGGTCATACTCCGCCGTCTGGTCATACTCCGGCTGTACCGACGTGTTACTATATCCTCCCGATCGGGCGAACCGGTCATACTCCGTCTTGGTCATACTCCGGCTGTCCCGACGGGATACGTCAATAGCACGGAACCACCAACCAAGTGTCGGCTGATCGGTCGAGCCGGTCATACTCATTCTTGGTCATACTCCGGCTGTACCGACGTGACAGGGTTGGATTGTTCGAAGCCTAATACATATCTAATGTAATCTAGCAGGCTTCCTACACGCACGATAAACATGTAATCTACATATGCATACTGTTATACTAATCTTACCCGGATTCCGATTTCGGGTGTCTTGGTCAACCCGACCGGAACCGAAGCCGAACGGCGGATTACTGGCTCCTAAACCATAAAAACCACAACGCTATAAGTGACACGCTAAATCACTTCCCGGGGACTAAAACTCGAAACTAAAAGTTTCCCTATCGATAAAAAGCATGGCAATACCCCTAAAAACCCAAAAACGAGGAAAACTAGGGTTCGGAAAAATCCCCCATCCGGAAGTCCGGTTGCCCAACCGAATTCCGGTTCTGAAAATTCGAACCCCCATCCGAATTCCGGATGCTCAACCGGAATTCCGGTTCCTCGCAGGCAGCAACCAAAAAATTCCATATCTCGACCATTTCGAACCCAAATGGTCCCAAACTTTCCAGACCTCCTACATAGGTCCTAATAAACAATTCTAAGGCCTCAAAACCACCCAGAAAACACAGAGGCAAAATTCACCATGTGAGCTCCAAGCTTTGAGTTAGAACTCAAACTTGGCTAAAGCTCACCCACAAGCCTCTAAGCTAGCATAGAATCACTTAAACAAACATAGAAACATAGCAGAAAACAAAACCTACATCATGCAACAACTACAGCCACTATTTCTCAACTTTTTACTTTGAAAACTAAACTTTGCATAAGAAATTCTAGCATGCTCAACCCAGGAATTACACACCACAATTAGCTTAATTAATCTCTAAGAATCATGCTTTTCAACCACATAAAACAACCACAGAAATCAGCAGCAACAACATCCAAAATTACATGCATTTTTATCCATTTTCAATATTCTTTTCAAGAAAAACAAGGAAAGATTAAAGCCAAGAAATACCTTGATTAGAGACACACCACAAGCTGAAATCAACAAGGATTTGAAGAAGAAAAATCACCCAAGAGGCTGCCTCTAATGGCCGAATAGAGAGAGAGAGGAAAAGAGCTTCTTTTTGAATTTTTTTCTAAATTTTTCTAAGTTAAATGAAAATGAATAAAAGGAGTCTTTACACACTAATTCTTTCAGCCAAATTAACATGCATAAATTAAACATTTAATTTCAATTAAAAGTCACATAAGACAAAATATCATTGGGGCAAAAAGACCATTTTGCCCCTCCACACAAAAACCACATAAATCATACTTGAGGGGTATTTTTGGGACATTCTAAATTCCCGGCCATTCCCGACATTCCCAATGTCTAAAACCCGTCCCCAAAATACTAACATACTAAGTTGTGATTTCTACTGAGCCAAACGCCGCGTTCCAAAATACCGGACACCGGAAATACGAAATATAAAACTGCTGATAACATACACATGCATATCTGAATTCCATAAATATCCATGATAAATTATTTAAATAGCTATAAATAATTTCCTGATTAACATAAATAACTGCTAATTTCCAAATTAACTAAGCGGGCTTTACAGCTGCACCCACTGTAAGATTTTCTAACTTTATATGTGTTTATTTTCATTGTTTTTAGAATTCATATTAGGTTGTTAATCCAACATACATGATAGTAAATAGATCCTCGTAAAATAATTTCCAACAACTGGCACCAGAGCCATGGTAATGATTTAATTTCATGTCATATGAATTAAAACGATGATTGATATGTTTTTGTGTTGATTTGGATGGTTTCATGTTGGTTTATGTGTTGTTTGATGAATGTTGATGTTGTACCGTACGTTTTTCAATGAAAAATCTTTTTTCGATTTTTCAAAATATTTTCTTTGGATTCCTTGTGAAAAATTAAGCAATTTTGTTTTTTACGAAACTTGATTCCGCCAAAAATTGAAAAAGTTATGAATTTTGGAAAATCGGGATTTCGGGTATGCATGGGTGCTCAATTTCAACCCATCAGCGCGTGCGTGACACGTCCGTGTCACCCTGCATGCGCCGAGAGTTGTCGCCCACGCACCCTGCAGACGCCGAGAAACCTTGGCTGGGTGCATCACCTCCGCGCGCGCAGGGGGCTGCTGCATGCAGCCTCCTGGGTAGCCCTTTCCCAAAAAAACGAATTTTGTGGGATTTTTCCCCAAAATTCAATTTTTTCATGGGATTGTTTCCCAAAATTCATTTTTCCTTTTTAAATATTTCTAAATTGAAATATTTCCAATTTTAAATATTTTCAATTTGGAATTTTTCGATTTTTTAAATATTTCTATTTTAGAATGTTTCCAATTTTAAATATTTCCTATTATGGTCAGATTTAAAAAATTTGTTAACTTCTTTAATATTTATTTATTATTTAATTATAAGATTAGATATTTTGATATTTAAGATATTTTAAATTAAAAGATAACTTTGTCTTTTTATTTAAAATATTATATTAAAATTATCTTATATGTCAAATTAAATAATTAATAAATTTGAAATTAACATAGATATTTTTATAGATATACTTACCATAATGTTTTTCAAATTCAAAATTTTGTTATTTTGTTAAATATTTAATTATTTATAAATTATAAGTTTAAAAGTAATATTTTTTCTATATATATATCATTTTTTTCTTATTAGAAATTTATAAATCATATCTTAAATATTTAAGTAACATAGATATTTTTGTAGAGAGTTGAATATTGCTTTATTTGAGATATTTTGACATATAATTATGGTAATTATCATTCATTTATTATTTTATTCCTAAAATAATAATTATCTCGCCAAATCTATTTTAAAATTGTTTTATTTTATTAAATTATAAGATCTGAAAGTGATATTGGAGATTCTTTCCTTTCAAATCATTGATCTTATTAGATATTTAAATTAATTTGGTTCAAATAAACCTAGATATTTTTAAATTAGTTTCCTTTATTTGGTTAGTTTAAGAATAATAATTTAATTATATTAATATCTTATTTCACATCTGTTACATGGACAATGTTTGTATATTTATCTGATATTGTTTATTCAAATTTCTTTTTAACAAACCTATTATTTATTTGATCTAAATTGCCAAGATTAACTTGTTGACAGATCCAATGATCTGATTTTAATCATAGTCCAATTGACGATAGATCTTATAAATAATTTGTAACAGGTAAATTTTGTACTTCTTTCATCTGTGTAAACCTAGTTACATGATAAGGCCCATCCAAATCATTTGACCTGTGTGAGCCTATATGTTTACTTTTGGGCTTAGATGCATATAGGAAGCCCATTTAAGTTTTTACTAAGTAAATGGACTTAAGTTTTTACTAAGTAAATGGACTAGGTTGCTAAAATAAATTTTGACATAAGGAAATTTATTTAGGTCCAATTAGATTTGGGCTTATTCAATGAATAACAATTATTTATTTAAAGGTTAAATTTCTCCCTTTTGGGCCTTGTGTGAGAGTTAGGGGCCCATAGAAGTGGGTACGACATACTGAACCCAGCTCCCCCTCACATGAACTACCCCAATTGTGAAGGCCCATTTGCCTTATTTAAATAATTGTATTAGGTTAATTATATTAGTCTAACCTAATCAAAATTGAAATCAACATAATTAACTTTTAAAATATATGAAATTTATTTTTCATGTAATATTTTAAAGTTAATTTTAGAAAAACACTTAGTTAATGATATATATTCTAGATAATTATTTCTAGTACTAGTTATTATTTCTAATATTAAATAGGAAAATATCATAGATTGTGAAATTAATTGTTTCATAATTAATTTTGGTACAATCTAAGTTTAGTATATTTTCCTAGTATTAAACTAGAATTAATAATTAAGTTTCCTCTTTACTTAATTATTTATTTCTTGAATTTAATACATTTAATTAAATTGAAAATTTCAATATCTAAGTTGATTTTCAGCATGATACTTAAATATTGTTACTTTCATGTTATTTAATTAAATTTAAAAATTATTTTAAGTTTGGAATCTTATTTCAGAATAACTTAAGAATGAATAGTTTTCAAAATATATTTTATTTTATTTTATTAATCATTTCCCAAAAAATTTCGAAATTACATTTCTTTAATGTAGAAATTTTGAATTTTATTTAAAAAATAGATTAAAGTTGAAAATTAATTTATATTAATTTGGACCAACTAAATCAATGATTTTTTCATTAAAATGACTAATTAAAATAAATGAACGAAAATATATTATAATTAGAAATTGAATTAATTAGTCAATGAAAGTCTAGATAGATATTATCTGTTTTGCTTGAAGTATTTTTCTAGTGTATTTAATTAAATAGAAAATTAATATTTAAGTTGATTCTTTATCATGATACTTAAATATTTGAAATTTTTCTTAGATATTTAATTAAATAGGAAAATTATATTTTTTGTTGAAAATTAATTTTATTAATTTTGGGCCAACATAAAATTAGAGTAATTTCCCAGGATTTATTTTTATTCTATTTTTAAGCATTTTTTCGAAAGTAGTATTCTTATACACTTCATTTTTCGAAATGCAATATATATTTATAGAAAATTAAATTTGAGTTGTAAATTAATTTAAATTAATTTTGAAACAACTTAAATTGAATAATTTTCTAAATATTTATGGAAATTATTACTAAAATAGAAATAATTCACGTTATTCTCATATCCATCTAAGTATAATTTATAAATATTAAATTAAAATTTATATTTGGAATTTTTCATTCTAAATTGGAAATTTTAATAAAATAAATATATATTTAAAGTAAATTGATTAAAATAAATATAAGAAGAAAATACAACCTTCATTAAATAATGAGCTTTATTATTATTAGGATATTCGATCTCCATTTTTGGTTTTACATAGCTATTGTTTTAGTGAGTAATCCTCCCTAATGGAGGAACGTTCATTAGCAAGTTAGCACCGTTTAATCTCGAAAGGTAAGTAATCTTGTAAGTTTTTTATATAGTTTTGATCACCCTAATGGTGGCAACTGTATAAGACTAGCAAGAATATGAAACAATGGTGGAAGCTCATAAGATAGAATAGCCTTGACTCTCACCTAAACGGGACAATGCGGATTCCAATCTTGATCGAATAAAAGGTTGCTAGAATGTTGATCATTTTAGATGAGCTGACAACTCTATTCAATGGATGGTAGCTTTGACTCTCGCCTAAACGGGACACTGATATCAGTTTGTTGAAAACCTTGGAAATTATTTAGGATTGTATGTTTTAGTATTTTCACTTGTCATTCATACTTGCTATATGTTTTAATAATTTCTGAATTGTGTATGAATTTTTATTGAACAATGTTATTTTCTGTTATTAAATTGTAGTTTAATTTCAAATCTTCATTGTTGGTCTAACTTGGCTTGTTTTTCTAATGAGATAAATTCCTAATAGATTTTCACCATTAGTCTAACATAATAGTGTTAGATCTCGAAAGATAAATATTGTATATGCAATATCTAGCTGTTCATCAATTGATGACACCTTAGACTAGTATTTTACAATATGAAACAAGAAGATTGTATAAATAAGTTTACTTTGACTCACGCTAATCAGAGCATCGTTGGATTCTTATTTAAAACGAAATTATCCTAATTCCTCTTAGCTTATTCATTTCGAATCAGCTTAATAACATATCATTGGATGAATGGTCTATAAATCATATAAAGTCATTCATTTTTTTGTCTTAATAAATTAAATGACGCATATGATTATATTCATGAAATTCTATCCCAAAATGATATAAATCCTCAACCTTAGAAATCTCCTACTTGTATAGGCAAATCATAGAGTTTGATTAGTAGTGGTGGTCCAAGAAAGAATTAGTAATTATACAGTTACACTTTCACAAGTGTTTCATAACCATTTTCTATCAGTGGATTAAAACTGTATGAGTTTAGTACTCTGTGACCAGAATCCACTTGCACTTTTCTAAGAACTCTTTGATGTAACTAAACTTAAGTCATCAAAAGATACAACCACATATTTTATAAATCTATGGCATTTGTATCTTGTTCATAGTGGTTTTGACAAGATCATTTTCTGCAAAGAGTTAATATGCCTATATCCACTGAAATTAAGTTCACATCATTCGCAGATCGATGTACATTCAGGGGTAGATATGAGTTTTCATTAAAACGATCACTCTAGATTTTACCTTATGCAAAAAGAAATTTGAAATGTTTGAAAAATTTCATGAATTTCTAGCAATGGTAAGTGGTTAAAGATCTTGCGAACTGATAGGGGTGGAGAAAAAGTTAGTAGATATGCAGTTCAAAGATCATTAATTTGATTTTGAATTATATACAAACTTACCTCCCCAGAAATTCGAGTTGCATATTGATGATTAGTTACTAGTCGTTGCCTAAATCTTTCTATGGCAATAAAATTTCAGAATGATGCAATGGTTGTATACTTAATGTAAATCATTACTAGATTCATGGATGACCTAATCAAAATCTTAAGAAAATCTAGAACTGCTAACCCTGGTTTGCATGTTTGTTAGCTATTCTAAAAGATTATGGGTGGACCATCCCATACTCATTAGACAAGAAAGTGTTTGTTTTATATTATTGTAAGTGGGAGTTTGTTGGGTTTTGTGCCCTAAATAAAACTCATTTCAATATAATTAGATTTACTTATTAATAAAGATCAGAAATAACATTTTATATTGCATGGTTCACATGATTTATTTCATGATTATATGTATATAATGTATGAATTCTTTTTAAGTCCAGAACATATGAGTTTGTTAAATATAGTGTTGTCAGCACAGTGGAATATAATCTTAAGTATATGTTCAAAAGTATATTTCCTGATTTGTCAGAACACTGGATTTAGACTAACATGGTATAATCAGCGATATGTATTCTTCTTACACCTTGGAAAAGTGTTATGTCCTTTCCAGGACATTGGCAAAGTTTACCAGTATCGGATGTATGGAGTATACATCGGAAGGGACCGATATTGAACTTTGATTAGATATATTAAAACTTACCGTAATATCTATTCAATTCAATATCACCTGTTGATCCTAGATCAAATGATCTTAATCCTGATATGGTTAGGTTCAATCTCAAGAGTGTTATCCGTGTTCTTTGATTTGTTAGTTAAGCCTACTTTTGGGTCAGGGTGATACGTACATTTTGGGAACACGGTAATGCAATTGAGTGGGAGCGCTAACATAAATATGGAATCTATAGCTTCTATCTGGCGAATAGAAAGTAAAGGATGAGTTCCTTCGAGCTTAACAAAACGAAAATAAATGGTGGAGATCTCATTTCACTTAGCTGAAATATCATTTATACAGGGTTAAGTGTTCTAAGGATAAAATAGATTGTAGGGTGTTACGGTAATTTAATCCATTTACAGTGTAAATCATCTATATAGAGGATCATTGATCACATTAGGGTTATAACAATGGATAACTAATGACGTGTCTATATCATGGAACATATAGAGCGTTTCCCAATTATTATTTTCAATTTTAATTGCCATGTAATTGCTAATCAAAGCCTAGCAATAATAGGAAAGTGGTCGATCACACAAAATAAAGCAGTTAATCAATTACACAGTAAAAGAGGAAACTGCTTATTTGGAAAGTTGTGCTCTCCCTTTTCCCTATATATATTAGCCCTTGTTCGCTTCTCTTCAATCTTTAGATCACACGAATTCAAGAGAGAAAAGAGAGAGAAAATTTTGAAATCCTTGTGAGATGAGTAGTGCCCACACACATCAAGTGGTACCTCAATCATAGTATGTAAGACTATGGAAATTCTGCATCAAAGAAGGAGAAAAGAAGATCCAGGTTCAGATCTTGGTGATGCTCTGCTACAGAAAGGAATCAAGGGCTAGAGATCTGAACGGAAGGAGTCATAATATTCCGCTGCACCCACTGTAAGGTTTTCTAACTTGATATGTGTTTATTTTCATTGTTTTTAGAATACATATTAGGTTGTTAATCCAACATACATGATAGTAAATAGATCCTGGTAAAATAATTTCCAACAACCTACTCATTACTCCCACTCAACAGCAGGTGTCTGGTCTAAGGCATACTAAAGCATATCTAAGACCTCTCACTGTTGATTCAAGGAATCCTTTCATGGCTTTATCTTTTCTAGAATAGTTGAGACTTCTCCTTAGATAAATAAAATCTATGCCTAGAAGTCGTGAAGCTTCTATAGATTGCAATTAGAAAAGAAAATGCTTCACCATCTTACTAAAGTAAATTGCTTGCATTAGGGTAAGTAATTACCAGGTATACCATAAGCATAGCTTTAGATAAACTCAAACCTATAATACTACGAACAGGAAGTTTTGTTAAGTCCATTGAATAGACTTATTAACGAAAATTTCCTTTTATGTCCTTGTAATAGAAAACTTTAGGTTACTCCATGTGAATGGATCAAACCACAGTTCTATTGGCTTTTCTTCTTAGTTTCTTATCTTGACAATCCATTACTTGTTTAAACTCACAATGGATTTTAATCACTAGTGTCTTCCAAGTCATAAGAAGGTGAGTTCCTAGAAACCCTCCCACTACGACAAGGTACCGTGAATTGTGTCTAAGAAAACTAAATGGTATTGACCTCTTTGGTTGTGTCAAGACAACAGAGGCAGTGGGATCATCATATGTTATATAAGATGATACACTTTTGGAATCAAGAATTAAATATCTCCTTTATTTGCTACTTGTTTTTCAGACTTAGTCATTTTCTTAGAAAAGTAGTATTTGTTTAAACAAACACTTTCTTATCTATTGACTATGGGATGTTCCACCCCTAATCACTTAGAATAGCTAACATACATGAAAACCATGATTAACAGTTCAAGGTTTTCTTAAGATTTCGATTAGGTCGTCCATGAATCTAGTAATGGTTTACACTAAGTACCCAACAATTGCATCATTCTGAAATTGTATTACCATAGAAGGATTTAGGAAACGACTAGTAACTAATCTTCAATATGCAACTCGAATTTCTGGGGAGGTAAGTTTGGATATAATTCAAAAAAATCATCAATATGCAACTCAAATTTCTGGAGAGGTAAGTTTGGATATAATTCAAAAAATCAATTTAATGATCTTTGAACTGCATATCTACTAACTATTTCTCCACCCCTATTAGTTCGCAAGATCTTTATCCACTTACCTTAATGTTTTTTCACCATTGCTTGAAATTCATGAAATTTTTCAAACATTTCAAATTTCTTGTGCATTGTTGGAAATTATTTTACCAGGATCTTAGATCTACTCACAAGTATGTTGATTAACACCCTAAATATGAACTTTCTAAAACGATGAAATAAACACATATAAAGTTTAGTAAACCTTACATTGGGTGCAGCGGAATATAATGACTCCTTCCGTTCAGATATCTAGCCCTTGATTCCTTTCTGTAGCAGAGCATTATCAATATCTGAACCTGGATCTCTTTCTCTAATTCTTTGGTGCTGAAACTCCTTCTTGCGAAAAGTCTTTCTTCACGATCTTCCTCACTATGATTGAGGTATCACTTGCTGTGTATGGGCACTACTCTAACACAAAGAATTTCGAAATCTTTAGGAAGAAGAGAGAGAGGGAGTGGTCGGCCAAAGATAGGGAGAGAGAGAGGCTTAGTTTTTTTTCTGAATGAAAAAGTAGAAAATTAAGTGTGTATTTTCTGAAGCCTTCACTATCTATTTATAGCATTCCACTAGGGTTAGGTTTGAATTATTTGGTATTAAAATAATGAAAATATCAGTTTAAAAATCATTCCAAGTGGCCGGCCGTGTAGAGTAATGGGCCTTACTTGGATTTTGCAGTTTTCTCAATTCTGCATCTGATTTTCTCAAAAACGCCAATTTTCTAATTCCACCGTATAAATGCCAATTCTAACTATTTATAACTATAAATAATTATTAAATAATATTGTCAATTATCATATTTATTAATTGATCCATACGAAGTATCATAATTAACCAATATGCCCCTAAAACTCTTTCTTTACAATTTCGCCCTTACTTAGTGAAAAATTCACAAATAGACATAGTCTAATTTGAGAATTATAATTGATTAATCAATACCAATTATATGAGTCTTACAAGCAATATTATCTCAACTAGTGGGGGGACCATGGGTCTATATAACCGAGCTTCCAATAAGCAGATCAAGAATTTATAACCTAAATTCACTGACTTATTAATTCTTCGTTGAATCCACGCATAGAACTTAAAATTGCACTCTCAGTATATAGAATTCTCTATATGTACCACCATATAGACACATCAATAGTTATCCATTGTTATAATCCTAATTTGATCAATGATCCTCTATATGAATGATCTACACTGTAAAGGGATTAGATTACCGTTACACCCTACAATGTATTTAATCCTTAAAATACTTAACCCCGTATAAATGATATTTCAGCTTATGTGAAATGAGATCTCGACCATTTATTTTCGCTTGGTCAAGCTCGAAGGAGATCATCCTTTACTTACTATTCGCTTAATAGAAGCTATAGATTCCATGTTTATGTTAGCGCTCCCACTCAATTGCACTACCGTGTTCCCAAAATGTACGTATCAACCTGACCTAAAAGTAGGCTTAACTAACAAACCAAAGAACACGAATAGCCTCTTGAGATTGAGCCTAATCATAAAAGGATTAAGATCATCTGATCTAGGATCAACTAAGCGATATTGACTTGAATAGATATTACGGTAAGTTTAATAAATCTAAGTCAAAGTTCAATATCGGTCCCTTCCGATGCATACTCCATGCATCCAACCTGAGCTTTACTTTAACCAATGCTCTGGGAAGAACATAGCATTTCTCCAAATGCAAGTAAACTCTGTTGTAGATTACTGTAACACCCTAACTAGCATAGGCGTATTACGTGATTTTTAAACATACTGTGCAGCTCGTTTCTAACCAACGAGGTTTATGAAAATCGTGATTAATTAAAATTTTCGCTTTTTAATTAAACTTATAAAATATTTGTACAAAAATACTCGGGATGCCGATTACAAAACATTTTACAAAAGTTCACTAACTATACAAAATACTTGTCGCCTAGCGACTAATTACAAAACAAGCACTGCTGTCCCGAGGATCGTACGCTCCAGGCCTAACCGCCCCGACATGTACAATCTTCACCGGCTCGCTCTCACGGTCCTTCAGCCTTAGCCTTGCCTTTACCTACACATAAACATAGCACTGTGAGTCGAAAGACTCAGTAAGAAAAGCATAATCATAAACATACATAAATCCCGGGTTTTACTGATATGATAATCTACAACAGAGTTTACTTGCATTTGGAGAAATGCTATGTTCTTTCCAGAGCATTGGTTAAAGTAAAGCTCAGGTTGGATGCATGGAGTACGCATCAGAAGGGACCGATATTGAACTTTGACTTAGATTTATTAAACTTTCCGTAATATCTATTCAAGTCAATATCGCCTAGTTGATCCTAGATCAAATGATCTTAATCCTGTTATGATTAGGCTCAATCTCAAGAGGCTATTCGTGTTCTTTGAGTTGTTAGTTAAGCCTACTTTTAGGTCAGGGTGATACGTACATTTTGGGAACACGGTAGTGCAATTGAGTGGGAGCGCTAACATAAACATGGAATCTATAGCTTCTATATGGCGAATAGTAAGTAAAGGATGATCTCCTTCGTGCTTGACCAAACGAAAATAAATGGTGGAGATCTCATTTCACATAAGCTGAAATATCATTTATACGGGGTTGTGTTTTAAGGATTAAATACATTGTAGGGTGTAACGGTAATCTAATCCCTTCACAATGTAGATCATTCATATAGAGGATCATTGATCAAATTAGGATTATAACAATGGATAACTAATGATGTGTCTATATGGTGAAACATATAGAGCATTCTATATACTAAGATTGTAATTCTAAGTTCTATGCGTGGATTCAACGAAGAATTAATAAGTCAGTGAATTTAGGTTATAAATTCTTGATATGCTTATTGGAAGCTCGGTTATATAGACCCATTGTCCCCGCAATAGTTGAGATAATATTGCTTGTAAGACTCATATAATTTGTTTTGATTAATCAATTATAATTCTCAAATTAGACTATGTCTATTTGTGAATTTTTCACTAAGTAAGGGTGAAATTGTAAAGAAATAGTTTTAGGGGCATATTTGTTAATTATGATACTTTGTATGTAATTAATAAATATGATAAATGACAATATTATCTAATAATTATGTATAGTTATTAAATAGTTAGAATTGGCATTTAAATGGTTGAATTTAAAAATTGGCATTTTTGAGAAAATTAGATGCAGAAAAGATAAAACTGCAAAATTGCAAAAAGTGAGGCCCAAATCCACTATGCATGGCCGGCCACTGTTGTAGGGAATTTAAACTGATATTTTCATTTTTTTAATGTCAAATAATTCAAACCTAACCCTAGTGGAATGCTATAAATAGATAGTGAAGGCTTCAGGAAATTTACACTAAAATTTTAACACTTTTCTTCTGACTTTTCATTCAGAAAAAACTGAGCCTCTCTCTCTCCCAATCTTTAGCCGCCACTTCTTCTCTCTCTTCCCTCTTGAATTTTGAAATTCTTAGTGTTAGAGTAGTGCCCACACACAGCAAGTGATACCACAATCATAGTGAGGAAGATCGTGAAGAAAGACTTTCAGCAAGAAGGAGTTTCAGCAGTAAAGAATTAGAGAAAGAGATCCAGGTTCAGATATTGATAATGCTCTGCTACAGAAAGGAATCAGGGGCTAGATATCTGAACGGAAGGAGTCATATTATTCTGGTGCACCCAATGTAAGCTTTCCTAAACTTTATATGTGTTTATTTTATCGTTTTAGAAAGTTCATATTTAGGGTGTTAATCAACATACTTGTGAGTAGATCTAAGATCCTGGTAAAATAATTTCCAAAAACTGGCCTCAGAGCCATGGTAATTGATTTTCTTGCAAGAAATTTGGACTTTAAAACAATTGTTTGATGTTTTGGATGGTATCATGTTGTATTGAGTGTTATTTGATGATTGATTGATGTTTGTGAATTTTTGTGAAAAATAATTGAATATCTGTTTCTGGAATTATTTTTATTAGATAGTATGGAAAAAATTAAGCAAGTTACTTTTTTACCGAACTCAATTTTGATTTAATTTGAATTAGTTATGATTTTCTGAAGTTTCGAAAAATATCGAAGTCGTGCAACTACACACGCGCGCGCACGAGGCTTGTCCCTCGGACAGCACGCGCGCAGACAAGGATTTTGTCGAAAATCCTAGGCTCCGCGCGCGGAGAGGCTGCTGGCAGCCTCCGGCGCCGAGTTCTCTCGCCCATGCACCCCTTGTTGCGCGCGCGGAGAGTATGCAATGCATACTGTCCGTGCAACTCGCAAATTTTTCGTTTTTCTTCGTTTTTTCATGCTTTTTAATGGATTTAACTTCTAATTTTTTGTCTAGTTCTGTATTTATACATTTACTATTCCTAATTCAATTCTAATTATCGTAATTAAATTAATTAATATTTTTTAAATTTAATTCATGATATTAGTGTAATTTGAATTTAAAAAAATAGTAAATATCTATCTTTTTGCTTAATTATCTATCTTATTTTTAAATTTGATTATATCTTATCTTATTTTTAAATTTAAGGTCTGATATTAAATTATTTAAATTAATTTTTTTTTTTAAATAATTTGACCTCATTTAAATTTAAAATAAGATAACTATAATCATGTAATTTTAAACAGATGTAAGATATTTTGCTAACTTTTAAATTTTGTTATTTTATTTATTTAAATTACATTTAAAATCTGAAAAAGACATTCATTTATGCTTTTTAATTTTTTAATTAATTTTTATTTATAAAATAACATTAAATTTTTAAAAGTAGTTAGCAAATTTTAAAATGATATTTAGGTTGGTTGAAACCTAATTTTTTAAGATTGTAGGTTTAATTTTAAATATTTTTTTAAAATTTCAATTTTTTTAATTAATTATTTTTTTTTTCGAAATTATTTATTTAAAATTAAATAAATCCTACATCCAGCTATCCAGCTAACCTTGTTGCAGGAGTATATGTTTTAGCTTGTTTGTAAGTTTTCAAAACCTATTATTGCTTGATTGCAAATAGCCATGGTTAACTTTTTGCCAGATCTAATGATCTTATGGCTCCCTTGGTCAAGTCAATAATTTGTAACAGGTATATTTACAATCTTCTTTCATCTGTGTATGACCTAGCAACATGATAGGACCCATCCAAAGTGTCCCTGTGTGAGCCTATGTGTTTAATTTCATTATAGATGCATATAGGTTGTTATTGCTAAATAAAATATCATAGTTCTTGATAGATTTTATTTAGGCCCATTTAGTTTTTGGGCCTATTCAATTAATAACAGTTGTTCATTTTAAGGTTAAATTCCTCTCTTTTGGGCCTTGTGTGAGAGTTGGGAACCATAGAAGTGGGTACGACATACTGAACCCAGCACCCCCTCACATGAAGCACCCCAATTGTGAAGGCCCATTTGCCTGATTTGAATAATTGTACTAGGTTAATTAAACTAGTTTTACCTTATAAAATTGATTAGCAACATAATTAATTTCATTTATTTTGAGATTAATTTAAGAAAATTATAGTTTAAAGAATTTTTTATTCTAAGCTAAACTATATGTATTTTCTTGTATTTAATTAAATATAGAATTATAACCATCTAGATTCTTTCTGAAGCTTAATATAAATTTTTCATTAAATATTCCTATTTAAGTTGACATTTAGTTATCTATAACTAACCAGCTTAAATCTGAATATCTTTTGGATTTAAAATTTCAAAATTAAGTTGGGGAATTTTAGGCATTGGTTATTAAGATTATTTAGATATTTTTTAAGTTAATATCTTTTCGAATATTAACTTAAAATAGAATATTTTAAATATTTTTTAAGTTGATATCTTTTCGAATATTAAATTAAAATGGTATTTTTTGAAATTAAGTGGTTACAACTTAATTTTTGATATTTAATTAAATTTAAATTTAAAAATATTTAAGTTCTAGATTTTTTCTAATACAACTTAAATTAGATATTTTTTCAAATTTTGTGGAATAGATACTTAGTCAAATAAGATATTTTCTAGATAGTTATTTCTAGACTACTTATTATTTCTAATATTAAATAGGAAAATATTATACATTGTGAAATTAATTATTTATATAATTAATTTTGGAACAATTTATTTTAAGTATATTTTTCGTAGCATTAAACTAGAGATTAATAATTAAGCCTTCTCTACACTTAATTATTTATTTCTTGAATTTAATACATTTAATTAATTTGAAAATTAAATATCTAAGTTGATTTTCATCATGATACATAAATATTTCTTTTTCATGACACTTAATTAAATAAAAATTATTTTTAGTTGAAATTTATTTTTTCAACTAAATTTAAATAATTTTCAAAATATATTTTTTCTTTATTTTATTAATCAAATTTGGAAATTGTATTTCTTAAATGCTGGAATTTCGAATTTATTTTAATT
This sequence comes from Cannabis sativa, assembly GCF_029168945.1. Classification (NCBI taxonomy): domain Eukaryota; kingdom Viridiplantae; phylum Streptophyta; class Magnoliopsida; order Rosales; family Cannabaceae; genus Cannabis; species Cannabis sativa. The sequence goes on along the minus strand of NC_083606.1, from coordinate 37,096,724 downwards.
TTGGACCAACTTAAATCAATGATTTTTTCATTTAATGATTAAGGAAAATAAATGAAGTAAAATATATTTTATTAGAAATTTAATTAATTAGTGAAAGGAAAATCTAGATAGGTGATATTTTTACTTGAAGTATTTTTACTTAAATATTTGAAATTTTTCTTATATATATATATATTTAATTAAATAGGAAAATTATATTTTTTGTTGTAAATTAATTTTATTAATTAATTTTGGGCCAACATTAAAATTAGAATAATTTTTCCAGGATTTATTTTTTATTTTAACATGCATTTTCGAAAATTGTATCCTTGAATACTTTAATTTTACGAAATGCAATATATATTTATAGAAAATTAAATTTGAGTTGTAAATTAATTTAAATTAATTTTGTAACAACTTAAATTTAATATTTTTCTAAATATTTATTGGAAATTATTACTAAGATGGAAATAATTCATGTTATTCTCATATCCATCTAAGTAAAATTTATAAATATTAAATTAAAATTTATATTTAGAATTTTTCATTCTAAATTGAAAATTTTAATTAAATAAATATATATTTAAAATAAATAGACTAAATAAAGAGATCAAAGAAAATACAACTCTCTTTAAATAATGAGCATTATTATTAAGATATTCGATCTCTATTGTTGGTTTTACATCGCGTTTGTTTTAGTGAGTAATCCTCCCTAATGGAGGAACGTTCATCGCGTTTGCTAGACATAGGGTTTATTCGACCTAGTGTGTCACCCTGGGGAGCTCCGGTTTTATTCGTCAAGAAGAAAGATGGAACTATGAGGACGTGCATCGATTACAGAGAATTGAACAACCTAACAGTGAAGAATAAATATCCATTACCTAGAATTGATGATCTGTTCGATCAGCTTCAGGGGAAGACGGTCTTTTCTAAGATTGATCTCCGCTCGGGTTATCATCAATTGAAAATCCGAGAGGAGGACATTCCGAAGACGGCTTTCCGCACTAGGTATGGACATTATGAATTCCTGGTTATGTCGTTTGGACTAACCAATGCTCCCGTAGCGTTTATGGATTTGATGAATAGAGTATTCAAGGATTTCCCCGATATCTGTGTGATTGTGTTTATCGACGACATCCTTGTGTACTCTAAGTCAGAAGAGGAGCATGAATTACATCTTCAGATGGTATTGCAAAGGCTTCGGGAACATAAGATTTATGCCAAGTTCAAGAAATGTGAATTTTGGCTATCTCAGGTATCCTTCTTAGGGCACATCGTCAGCAAAGATGGGATCAAGGTGGATCCCGGGAAGATAGAATCCGTTAGAGATTGGCCGAGACCGAAGACAGTGACTGAGATCAGAAGCTTCTTGGGTTTAGCTGGGTATTACCGTAGGTTCGTGGAAGGGTTTTCAAAAATTTAAATGCCCTTGACCGAACTTACAAAGAAGAATCAGCGGTTTGTCTGGTCAGACAAGTGCGAAGCTAGTTTTCAGGAGCTGAAACAGAGATTGATTACCGCTCCATTGCTAGCTTTGCCTTCAGACAACGAGAAATTTGTAGTTTATTGCGATGCATCCAGACAGGGTCTGGGGTGTGTGCTGATGCAAGTCGATCGGGTCATCGCTTATGCCTCCCATCAGTTAAAGGATTACGAGCAGCGATACCCGACTCATGATCTAGAGTTGGCCGCGGTGGTTTTTGCGTTGAAGATCTGGCGGCATTACCTTTACAGAGAAAGGTGTGAAATCTATACCGACCATAAAAGTCTCAAGTATTTCTTTACTCAGAAAGATTTGAACATGAGACAGAGGCGTTGGTTGGAATTAGTGAAAGATTACGACTGTGAGATTCTCTATCACCCTGGGAAGGCCAATGTAGTGGCCGATGGCCTGAGCAGGAAGGGTCACGGGCAGGTAGCTAGCATGGTTCAGATCTCACCTCCGCTAGCAGAGGATATGGTTAGATCCAGCATTGAGTTTGTGGTAGGTCAGCTTCACAACTTGACGCTGCAATCTAATCTGTTGGAAAGAATTAAAACCGCTCAGATGACTGATCCAGAGTTAGTGAAAATTAGAGATGAGGTTTTGGCTAGTCAAGCCAGGGATTTCTCAGTGTCAGACAACGGGATGCGTCTATATAAAGCTAGGGTTTGTGTTCTGAGTAGTGTGGAACTCAGGAATGAGATCTTTGAGGAGGCTCATTCTACCCCTTATTCTCTGCATCCTGGCACCACTAAGATGTACCATGATCTTAAACCGTAATTCTGGTGGAGCGGTATGAAGAAGAATTTGGTAGAATTCGTATCGAGATGCCTCACTTGTCAGCAGATTAAGGCTGAACATCAGAGACCAGCAGGGTTGTTGCAGCCTCTAACCCTACCTGAATGGAAGTGGGAAGATATCACGATGGATTTCGTGGTCGGTTTACCTAGGACCACGGGTTTGTTTGATTCCATCTTGGTAGTTGTGGATCGATTCACGAAATTTTCTGCCTGTTAGAACAAAATTTACAGTGGATCAGTTGGCAGAATTGTATGTTAGAGAGATTGTAAGACTTCACGGGGTACCGAAGTCTATAGTTTCGGATAGGGATCCGAAGTTCACCTCCAAGTTTTGGATGAGTTTGCAACGAGCAATGGGTACAAAACTGAAATTCAGCACAGCATTCCATCCTCAGACAGATGGTCAGTCCGAAAGGACAATTCAGATATTGGAGGACATGTTACGAGCCTGTGTTATGGATTTCGAAGGCTCTTGGAATAAATACCTACCGTTGATAGAATTTTCTTACAAAAACAGTTATCAGAGTACGATAGGGATGGCTCCCTATGAACTGTTATATGGTAGGAAATGTAGATCTCCCATCCACTGAGATGAGACAGGGGAGAGAAAATACTTAGGTCCAGAGTCAGTGCAGCGGACCAATGAGGCAATAGAGAAGATAAAAGTTAGAATGCTTGCCTCACAGAGTACACAGAAAAGTTACGCAGAGATGTTGAGTTCCAAGTAGGGGAGCATGTGTTTTTACGGATATCTCCAATGAAGGGGATCAAACGTTTGGGGAAAAGAGGCAAGTTATGCCTTAGATTCACAGGACCTTTCGAGATTCTCGAGGAGATAGGTCAAGTGGCATACCGGTTAGCATTGCCTCCAGCTTTATCTGCAGTTCACAACGTATTCCATGTCTCAATGTTGAGAAAATACGTTTCAGATCCCTCTCATATACTCAGTTATGAGAGCCTAGAACTGCAGCCAGATATGTCTTACGAAGAACAGCCAGTGCAGATCCTGGATAGAAAGGATAAAGTCCTTCGGAATAAGACCATACCATTGGTCAAAGTTCTCTGGAGAAACAGCAAGGTGGAGGAAGCCACCTGGGAGCTAGAGTAAGATATGAGAGCTCAATATCCAGAGTTATTCAGGTTAGATTTCGGGGACGAAATCCTTTTAAGGGGGGAATAGTTGTAAAGACCGCTTAGTTTAATTTGGAAATTAGCAATTAATCATGTTTAATTAGGAAAATTATTTATAGCTATTTAAATAATTATTTATACTGTTATTATTGAATTCTAAGATGCATTTTATGTCATTTAGTAGTTTTCATAATTTTGCATTTCCGGTGCCCGGTAACATGGAACTCGGTGTTTGGCTCAGTAAAATCACAACTTAGTATGTTAGTAGATTGGGACGGGTTATTAGACATTGGGAATTTCGGGAATGGCCGGGAATTTACAATTCCCAAAAATACCCCTTTAGTGTTATTTATGTGATTTTAGTGTGAAGGGGCAAAATAGTCATTTCGCTCCATTGTTAGTTTGTCTTTTTGTGGCTTAATAATTGGAAAATATATGTTTAATTATAATATTTGTTGGCTGAAATAAATAAGTGGAATTGTTACTTTCATTTTTCAAAGTTTCAAAAAATATCAAAGTTAGAAAAAAAAATTCTCAAAAAGCTCTCTCTTTTCCTCTCTCTCTCTCTCGGCTGTATGGTGTTCTAGGGCTGGGGTTTCATTGATTTTCAAGCTGTTTTTCTTTCAATCTAAGTGTTCTTCAAGAGCTTGGTAAGACCTTTGTATCTTACTCTTTAAGTTTCTTTAAATTTTGATGAAAATGATGATGTTGAATGCATAGTTTAGGTTGTTGTTCTTGCTGTGATTTTTGTTGTTGTTTGCAAAGGATTAAGCATGTTTAAATGAGTTGAATTGAGCTGCTAGTAATGCATGATAGTTAGGTTGATTATGGTTTTTCTATGCAAAAGCTTGAGTTTTCAAAGTGAAAATTGGAATTTTGGTGGCTGTAGTTGTTGCATGAGTTAGGTTTTAGTTTCTGCAGTTTTTATATGCTTGAATATGAGTTTTTAATCAGGGTTTGATGCATGATTTATTGCTTAGTCAAGTTTTGAGTTTTAGAACTCAATCTTTGACCTTTAATGGTGAATTGAGTTTCTGTGTGTGAAGCTCGGTTTTGTTGCTTTAGAAATGTTCTAGGGGATATATAGAACAGGTCTGGAAGGTTTGAGGTTAATTGGATTTGTTTTGAAAGAGTTATGAATTTTTGAATTCTGCCTGCGAGGAACCGGAATTCCGGTTGTGCATCCGGAATTCCGGATGGGTTTTGAAAATTCCCAACCGAAATTCCGGTAGGACAACCGGTCTGCCGGTTGGGTGATTTTCAAAAACCCTAGTTTTCTGCATTTTTATGTTATTTGGGGTATTGCCATACTTTTTATCGATAGGGAAACTTTTAGTTCCTAGTTTAAGTCCCCGGGAAGTGATTTAGTGTATCACTTATAGTGTTGTGATTTTTACGGTTTAGGAGCCTGTAATCTGCCGCGTAGATAGTTCCAATTAGGTTGACCGGCACACCTGAATTCGGAATTGAGGTAAGATTAGTATAACAGTATGCATATGTAGATTACATGTTTAGCGTGCATGTTAGGAAGCCTGTTAGATTACATTAGATATGTATGTTGGCTTCGAACCAACCGACTGTGTCACATCGATACAGGCTTGAGTATGACTAGCAGCTGGAGTATGACAAGTTGATTAGCAACGAGCTGCACAGTATGTTTAAAAATCACGTATTACGCCTATGCTAGTTAGGGTGTTACAGTTCGGCAGGAAGAAAAGGGAAGTGTCTGATGTTGTGGCTCGGCAAGCGAAGGAGATTGAAAAATTAAAAGCCGAAGTCCAATCCCTTAAGCATCAGAGAAACGCTGCCAAACAAGAGGAAGAAGGAGAGGTGGCTGGTGAGGCGTATGTTCCACAACCATACGCTCCTCAGGATGAGGTACAACCACAAACTTATGCTGAGGAGTTTATTTCCCTCAACGACCAGGTATCCTGTACAATTTCGATGACCATGCGGCCCTTAATCAGCAAGTACATCTCTGCTCTGACAACATCGACAACATTGTGGCCCGAGGGTATTTGTACGAGCATGTTGGTATAATCCAAGTTCACTGCCAGAACTACGATGATTCACATGCCCAGATTATGGTTTCGGAAATCCTGTAAGAGGACGTTGAAATCCCAGTCCCAATTGAAGAGTGCAGATATGTTAGGGACGTATACCAGATGTTCCTTCCTTGGCCTAAACACTTAATTCTAACAACCGAGGTAACTTCTCTTATAAATTAATTATTAATGATTAGTGGAGTTTGAATATCTTCAATATTCATCCGTAGTGAAGTAGGTTCTGCGAATATATGTGCTGCGGTGGATGGATGAACAAACTACTGTTATATATGTGTTATTTGTCGTTATACAGGCATGTTTAAAATTTTTGGGGTCATTCAATTACAACCGTTATGCTGCCAAAATTTCGGTAGAATTTGGATAAAATTTGATATATACATATATTATGTTCTGTTTTGTTTAGGGTCCACTCGCTCAACCGCCCTCACGACGTGATGCGTCAAAGGGGAAAGCTCCGATGCTTTCTCTACAAGGCCGTGGTGCAGGGGAAGATGACTTGTTCACGGAAAAGAAGATGGCGTTGATCCCTAATTCGCTAAAATGGATGATTCATGAATTCCTGAGGCTCAAAGATAAACGTGATATAATCACAATTCCTGTCCCCCGAGGACTCATTGCACCGCGTACCCAGATCACGTTATCTGGAGAGAATTTACAGCAGGTTGCTACATGTGACTACATCGGCAACCAGGGAATGCTGTTTGGAATGATGTATACTCTTCTTTAATCTAATTAACCTTATATCAAATTATTATAAGACACTAACACTTTTTTTGGCAGGCACATATGGGAGAGCATCAACGGTCTGAGGAAAATTTTCAAGTTTTACGACCCAGAGCTTCTCGTAGTGCATGGGATCACCGATGAAGAAAAGATTCAGTCGTTTGACGATGCGGCAAGACGATTGGCTAATTGGTCATCATTAATGAATAACAACCACCAAATGTTCTTTATTCCTTGGAATATCGGGTAAACTTTATTAAATTCTTTAGTGCTAATTGTTCATTTCTATATTATGACTTCAAATTATTTTTATACTATCTTACTTATATTCCAATATAATTTTCTAGGATGCATTGGACGCTAGTGGTGGTTACGCCAAGGAAAATTATTCATTTAAATAGTTATAGTTAGAATAGTTATTAAATAGTTAGAATTGGCATTTAAATGGTTGAATTTGAAAATTTGGCATTTTTGAGAAAATCAGATGCAGAGAAGATAAAACTGCAAAATTGCAAAAAGTGAGGCCCAAATCCACTATGCATGGCCGGCCACTTTTGTAGGGAATTTAAACTGATATTTTCATTATTTTAATGCCAAAATTCAAACCTAACCCTAGTGGAATGCTATAAATAGATAGTGAAGGCTTCAGGAAATTTACACTAAAATATCAACACTTTTCTTCTGACTTTTCATTCAGAAAAAAGTGAGCCTCTCTCTCTCCCTATCTTTAGCCGCCACAACTTCTCTTTCTTCCCTCTTGAATTTCGAAATTCTTAGTGTTAGAGTAGTGCCCACACACAGCAAGTGATACCTCAATCATAGTGAGGAAGATCGTGAAGAAAGACTTTCAGCAAGAAGGAGTTTCAGCACTAAAGAATCAGAGAAAGAGATCCAGGTTCAGATATTGATAATGCTCTGCTACAGAAAGGAATCAAGGGCTAGATATCTGAACGGAAGGAGTCATATTATTCCGCTGGACCCTATGTAAGGTTTCCTAAACTTTATATGTGTTTATTTCATTGTTTTAGAAAGTTCATATTTAGGGTGTTAATCAACATACTTGTGAGTAGATCTAAGATCCTGGTAAAATAATTTCCAACAGAACCATGCAACATTAAATGTTATTTCTGATCTATATTAATAAGTAAATCTGATTATATTGAAATGAGTTTTATTTAGAATAAAACCATGCATAAGGTAAAATCTAGAGTGATCGTTTTAAGAATATAACGAAAAACTCATATCCACCCCTGAATGTACATCCATCTTCGAATGAGATGAACTTACTTTTAGTGGATATAGTCATATTAACTCTTTGCAGAGATTGATCTTGTCAAAACAACTATGAACAAGATACAAATGACATAGATTTAAAAAATATGTGGTTGTATCTTTTGATGACTTAGGTTTAGTTACATCAAAGAGTTCTTCGAATAGTGCAAGTGGATTCGGGTCACAGAATACTAAACTCATATTCCATACTAACATACACTTTGAATCCATTGATAGAAAATGGTTATTAAACACTTGTGAAAGTGTAACTGTATAATGAGTAATTCTTCCTTGGACCACCACTACTAATTTAACTCTAAGTCCTATTTGCCCATACAAGTAGGAGATTTCTAAGATTGAGGATTTATATCAATTCGGGATATAATTTCGGGAATATTATCAAAAGCGTCATCTAAATTTCTTAAGAGAAAAAAAAATGACATTAAATTATTTATAGACCATTCATCCAATGATATGTTATTGAGCTAATTCGAAATGAATAAGCTAAGAGGAATTAGGATAATTTCGTATTTAAATAAGAATCCAACGATGCTCCAATTAGCGAGAGTCAAAGTAATCTTATTTATGCAATCTTCTTGCTTCATATTGTAAATACTAGTCTAAGGTGTCATCAATTGATGAACAACTAGATGTTACATTTACAATATTTATCTTTCGAGATCTAACACTATTATGTTTGTCTAATGTTGACATTCCATTAGGGATTTATTCCATTAGAACAACAAACCAAGTTAGACCAACAATGAAGATTCGAAATTAAACTACAATTTAATAACAGAAAATAACATGGTTCAATATAAATTCATACACAATTAAGAAATTATTAAACACATAGCAAGTAGGAATGACAAGTGAAAATACTAAAACATACAATCCTAAATAATTTCCAAGGACTTCAACAAACTGATATCGGTGTCCCGTTTAGGCGAGAGTCAGTGATACCATCCATTGAATAGAGTTTTCAGCTCATCTAAAATGATAAACATTCTAGCAAGCTTTTATTCGATCAAGATTGGAATCCAGCGTTGTCACGTTTAGCCGAGAGTCAAGGCTATTCTATCTTATGAGCTTCCACCATTGTTTCATACTTATGTAAGTCTTATACAGTCGCCACCATTAGGGTGATCACTACTAATATAAAAAACTTACAAAAATACGTATCTTTCGAGATTAAACGACGCTAACTTGCTAATGAACGTTCCGCCATTAGGGAGGATTACTCACTAAAACAATAGGTATGTAAAACAAACAATGGAGATGGAATATCCTAATAATAAAGCTCATTATGTAAAGTGTATTTTCTTCTAATATTTATTTGAATCAATTTATTTTAAATATTTATTATTTAATTAAAATTTCTAATTTAGAATGAAAAATTCTAAATATACATTTTAATTTAATATTTATAAATTATACTTAGATGGATATGAAAATAACATGAATTATTTCCATCTTAGTAATAATTTCCAATAAATATTTAGAAAATTATTCAATTTAAGTTGTTCAAAATAAATTTAAATTAATTTACAACTCAAATTTAATTTTCTATAAAAAGATATTGCATTTCGAAAAATTGAAGTATATAAGAATACTACTTTTGAAAAATGCTTTAAAATAAAATAAAAATAAATCCTGGAAAAATTATTCTAATTTTATGTTGGCCCAAAATTAATAAAACTTAATTTACAACAAAAATAAAATTCTCCTATTTAATTAAATATTTAAGATAAAAATTCAAATATTTAAGTATCATGATTAAGAAACAACTTAAATTTTAATTTTCTATTTAATTAAATATCACTAGAAAAATACTTCAAGCAAAACAGATAATATCTATCTAGACTTTCATTGACTAATTAATTCAATTTCTAATTATAATATATTTTAGTTCATTTATTTTAATTAATCATTAAATGAAAAAATCATTGATTTAAGTTGGTCCAAAATTAAAAAGAAATAAAGTTTAATCTATTTTTCAAATAAAATTCGAAATTTCTGCATTAAAGAAATGCAATTTTGAAATTGTGGGAAAAAGATTAATAAAATAAAATATATTTTGAAAAATTATTCAAATTTAAGTTATTCAGAAATGAGATTTCAAACTTAAAATAATTGTCTATTTAATTAAATATTATGAAAATAATAATATATAAATATCATGATGAAAATCAACTTAGATATTAAATTTTAATTTAATTAAATGTAATAAATTTAAGAAATAAATAATTAAGTATAGAGAATGCTTAATTATTAATTTCTAGTTTAATACTAGGAAAAATATTCTTAACTGGAATTGTACCAAAATTAATTATTAAACAATTAATTTCACAATCAATGATATTTTTCTATTTTAATATTAGAAATAATAACTAGTATAGAAATAACTATCTAGAGAATATCTCAATTTGGCTAAGTATCTTTTCAAAAATTTGGAAAATATCTAATTTAAGTTTTTATAGAAAGAATCTAAAACAACCAACTTAAAAATTTCTAAATTAAATTTAATTAAATATCAAAATTAAGTTGTAACTACCTAATCTAAGAATATTCCATTTTAAGTTTAACAACTTAAAAAAAATATCTCAAGAATCTTCAATAACCAACTCCTAGAATTCCTCAACTTAATTTTAAATTCAAAAGATATTCAAATTTAAGTTGATAAGAAAAATTAGTTAGTAATAACTAATTTATAACTTAAATAGGAATATTTAATGAAATAATTAAAATAAGCTTCAGAAAGAATCTAGTTAGTTAAAATTCTTTATTTAATGAAATACAAGAAAAATACAATAGTTTATCTAGAAATTAATTCATTAAACTAAGTGTGTTTTTCTTAAATTAATTTTAAAAAAATGAAATTAATTATGTTGCTTATTAGTTTTATTACGTTAAACTAATTTAATTAACCTAGTACAGTTATCCAAATCAGGCAAATGGGCCTTCACAGTTGGGGTAGTTCATGTGAGGGGGAGCTCAGTATGTCGTACCCACTTCTATTGGCCCCCAACTCTCACACAAGGCCCAAAAGAGAGGAATTTAACCTTAAAATAAATAACTGTATATTAAATGAATAGGCCCAAAAGCTAAATGGGCCTAAATAAAATCTATCATAGTGTGACATTTTATTTAGCAACAACCTATATGCATCTAAACAGAAAGTAAACATATAGGCTCACACAGGCACATAGATTTGAATGGATCCTATCATGTTACTAGGTCATACACAGATGAAAGAAGAATGTAAAATTTACCTATTACACATTATTTACTTGACCTATTGACAATTAAACCATGGGTAAAAATCAGATCATTGGATCTGTCAACAAGTTAACCATGGCAATTTAGATCAAGCAATAATAGGTTTTAGAAAACTTACAAACAAGCTAAAACACATACTCCTCCAACAAGTTGAATTTGGATAGTTGGATGTAGGATTTATTTAATTTTAAATTAATAAAAAAAAATTTGAAACTAATATTTAAATAAAAAATATTTTCGGTTAAAAAAAAATTAAAAAAATAAACCTACAATTTTGAAAAATTAGGTTTCAACTAACCTAAATATCATTTCAAAAAAGATTTGCTAACCACCTTTTAAATTTCATGTTATTTTATAAATTAAATATTCAACAAAATAAAATGATAAATACATACCCTTTTCTGATTTTATAAGATTACTATAATTTCATGTTAAATTATAGTAATCTTATTTTAAATCTAAATAAGGTCAAATAACTTAAAATAGAATATTTTATAAAAGGAATTTAATATCTGACTATAGATTTAAAAAATAAGATAAAATAATCAAAATTTAAAAAAATAAGAAAAGAAGTAAGTATAGAATATTTGAGCTGTACGGACGCTCTGCAAAGCACACTGTCCAGGTGCACATCCTTGGGCGCAAGGGGCTGCTAGGGCACACAAAGGATGCTGCCAGCAGCCAGCCGCACGCACAAGTGTGTGTGACCACCCCCGATTTTTTGAAATGTTCAAAAAATCATAACTAATGCAAATAAAATCGAAACTGAATTCTGTAAAAAAGGAAATTGCTTATTTTTTTTTTCCAAATTATCCAATAAAAATAATTCCAGAAAACGACAAAATTCAATTATTTTTCATAAAAATTTACAAGCATCAATCAATCATCATATAACACACAGATCAACATGAAACCATCCAAATCAACATATATCATTGTTTTAATTCATATCTCATGTATGTTTCATTAACATCCTAATATGAATTCTACAACAATGCAATGAACACATATAAAGTTTAGGAGACTTTACATTGAGTGCAGCGGAATATAATGACTCCTTCCGTTCAGATCTCTAGCCCTTGATTCCTTTCTGTAGTAGAACATAATCAAGATCTGAACCTAGATCTCTTTCTCTCCTTCCTTGATGTTGATTCTCCTTCTTGGATTCTACACAATCTTCCACACTATGATTGAGATACCACTTGATGTGTGTGGGCACTACTCTATCACTAGTGTATTTCGAAATTAAAGAGAAGAAAAGAGAATAGAGGGTGGCTAGGAGGCTCAGGTTTTTCTCTAGGAAAGAATAAGATGCAAGTGTATTGTTTCTTGAAGCCATCACTTTCTATTTATAGAATCCCATCTAGGTTTAGGTTAGAATTGCATGGCATTAAAATAATGAAAAACGTAAATGGTAAACCCTATACAAAGTGGCCGGCCATATATGGATAATAGGCCTCACTTTGCAATTTTTCCATTTTGTCATTTCTCAATCCAATTTTCTCAAAAAAGCCACTTTTCCAATTCAACCATTTAAATGCCATTTCAAATTATTTAATAACTAAAAATTAATTATTAAATAATATTGTCATTTAATATATTTATGAATTAGACATATAAAGTCTCTTAATTAACAAATAAAACCTAGAAGCTCTTTTCTTTACAATTTCACCCTCGCTTAGTGAAAATTCATAAAGTAGACATAGTCTAACTATAGAATTATAATTGATTAATCAAAATCAATTAACTCAGTCTTACAAGCAGTATGGTCTCAAGTAGTATGGGGACCATGGGCCTATATAACCGAGCTTCCAATAAGTCGAATCGAATTTACCAAGTAAATTCCCTAACTTTTAATTCCTTATTGAATCCACACTTAGAACTTAGAATTGCACTCTCAGTCATATAGCACGCTCTATATTTTCCACGATATAGATACGTTATTAGTTATACATTGTTATAATCATAATTTGATCAATGACCCTCTAATACATGATCTACATTGAATAGGAACTAAATTACCGTTACACCTTCAATGTATTTTATCCTTAAAACACTTAGCTCCGTATAAATGATATTTTAGCTAAGTGAAATGAGATCTCAACCATTTATCTCTGTTTAGCAAAGCTCGAAGGATATCATCGTTTCACTTCTAAATTCCTATAAAACTTATAGACTCCATATTTATGTTAGCGCTCCCACTCAATTATACTATCATGTTCCCAAAATGTACGTATCACCATGACCCAAAAGTAGGCTTAATTAACAAATCAAAGAACATGTATAATACTCTTGAGATCAAACCTAACCATATCAGGATTAAGATCATTTGATCTAGGATCTGTTGGAAATTATTTAAACAGGATCTTAGATCTACTCACAAGTATGTTTTTTAAACACCCTAAATATGAACTTTCTAAAACGATAAATTAAACACATATAAAGTTAAGAAAACCTTAAATTGATGCAGCGGAATTAATGTCTCCTTCCACTCAGATCTCTAACCCTTGTATCCTTTCTGTAGCAGAGTATAATCAAGATCTGAGCCCGAATGTCCTTCTTCTTCAAGTTTGATCCTTCACAGTCTTCCAATCTATGATTGAGTTACTGCTCGCTGTGTGTGGGCACTTACTCTTTCACTAGGGTTCGAAATTGATGAAGGGAAAAGAGAATAGGGATTTCGGCCAGGTATAGAAAGTGGGGAAGGCTCCGTTTTTCTGAAGAGAGAAATTTCTGTCAGAAAGGCTAATATTCAAAGATGTGTATTTGACTGAGCCATCACTTTCTATTTATAGGCAACTACTAGGTTTAGGTTAAGAATTATTTGGCATTAAAATAATGAAAATATTAATTTGAAAAGCCCTTAATAAGTGGCCGACCATGGTGTTATAGTGGGCCCCACTTGATTTTGCAGTTTTATCAAATTTTATCTCTATTTTCTCAAAAACGCCAATGTTCCAATTCTAACCTTTTAAATGCCACAACTAATTATTTAATAACTAAAATACATTATTAAATAATATTGTCATTTAATTTAAATATTAATTAGACATATAAAGTCTATTAATAAATAAATAAACCTACAAACTCTTTTCTTTACAATTTCACCCCTGCTTAATGAAAATTCATAAAAATAGACATAGTCTAACTTTAGAATTATAATTGATCAATCACGAATCAATTAATGAGTCTTACAAGCAGATTGTTCTCAACTAGAAAGGGGACCATGGGTCTATATGCTGAGCTTCCAATAAGTGAACCAAATTTACCAAGTAAATTCCTACTTATTAATTCTTCGTTGAATCCACTCTTAGAACTTAGAATTGCACTCTCAGACTTATATAGAGCATATTGTATGTTCCACGATATCAATATGCTATCTCATTTAACCATTGTTATATTCTTATTGTGATTTAAAGATCCTCTATATAGATGATTTACATCGAGATGGGATTTCTTTACCGTTCTCACCCCTCAATGTATTTTGCCCCTTAAAACACTTAGCTACCTGTAAATGGTGTTTAGTGATCTAATAATTAGTCAGTTAAACAAGAGCTCATCCATTTACTTCTATTTGCTAAGCTCGAAGGGAATCATCACTTGACTTCTATACCCCAGTAGAAGCTATAGATTCCATATTTATGTTCAGCACTCCCACTCAATCATACTATCATGTTCCCAAAATATACATATCACCCTGGCCCAAAAGTAGGCTTAACTAATAAATCAAAGAACATGAATAGCACTCTTGAGTTGAGCCTAAGCATATCAGGATTTAGATTCTTTTAATCTTAAGATCAACTACTGATATTGACTTGGAAAGATATGTATAGCGGTAAGTTTGTAATATCTTAACTTAGTTGCAATATCGGTCCAGTCCAATGTATACTCCATACATTCGAAACTAGTATACTTTACTAATGTCCTGGAAAGAACATAACACTTACTCCTAGTGTAAGTACACATCATCGTTGATTATCACATTAGTGTAAATCCAATAACACTGATGAAACAGGGACCAAGTCTTTTGATTCATATGATCACAATCACATTCCACTGTGTTGACGATACTGTAATTGTGAATAAACATATGATCTGGATTTAACTGATTCTGTGTGTAAATGTAATAAACATATTTAAACCATTAGCATGCAAATATCAATCACTTCAAAATTCTTATATTGATAACTAATCAGATTGTAAAGAGTTTTATTTAGGGCATAAAACCCAACAAACTCCCACTTGCACTAATATAAAACAAACTGCGCAAATAGGTCAATCTGATATCTTGATCTTCAGATCAAGTGTAGTATGTTTGAATCCATCCAAACTTCTGGAACTAGTTCATAAATACTCTTATGAAACATCCTTTACTATATGTTTTACTTATCAAGGGATACTGAAATCTTTACTGTTTTAAAAGTATATCTGAATTAACAGAAGACTTATGTCTCATATTTTAAAATATGTAATTGAGATAATACAGTGTAGACTTATCTTCAGTGATATAACTTTCTTGGATTTCGAATACACAAAGTTATAATTCTTCTCTGGTAGAGCTTGAATTATTATACAATAATTCCTCCACCCCCAAAGTAAGCACCATCTCAAGAATTTCGAAATTAGATGGTGAGATACAAAGACAACTGATACACAGTTCCTTAATATCTAACATATAGATCACTTTCATAAATCCTTCTTGAATATTTTCTAATGTTCCCTATTTGATTACATCTCAGATAGCTCCCACTCAATAGTAGATGTCTGGTTAAATAATACTTTTAACCTCTGATTGTTTGGAGAGTTACCTAGTTTGTGACTTTTGTATTAGTCTGAATCATTAAGTCAAGACTAAGTCATCAACATAGCAGACTAGTATTTGAAGTGAAAAATACATGCCAGAGATAAAGTAATCAAAATTAAGATACCATCAAATTTAATGAGGATTAAGAATTCTTGGTTCAAGTCATTCGAATGGACTGAACTAGAGTTGTTTATCTTATTTCTGATAAGCTATTCCTATCCATGTGAATGGTTAGATTTGCTTTTCAGTAGAGTTCTTAAGTACCTATCACAAGTGTCAACCTAATGAAGATGGGTATAGAATTTTAAAATTATCCCACTCAATTAAGGTAGTGTGAAACTTTAACAAAGAACTTTCAAAGGTATCAAACTTTTACTTACAACAGTAAAACGAAATGGAACATACAATCAAGATCAAGAATTTATATTGACAATAGCTGACTCATTATATTACTTCCATGTTTAAAGAAAATATGTGTTACATAGGGAATTGTGGAATAAACTCCACCCCTAATAATATACATACAGGGTACTTGTGGATAACCTCCACCCCTAAGTATATAGAGATTATGATCCATTCCTAAAGGTTGTAAAGATCATGATTCTCTAAGTGTGATAGAGTTTATGTGGAGTTGAATACTATCCAGAGTTCATTAGATATAAAAGATCGTTGAACTGCATAGTTTTCTTAACTTTTCTCCACCCCTATCAGATCAAAAGATCCTTTTATTAAACAAATTCTTAATAATTGTATGAGAATTAACAATTATTGATAAACATAGAAATAGTTTCTAGTGTTTATTTATTATAACTCTATGAAGAGTTGTAAATATAATAGAATTTGCATCAATAATAAAAATACTTACACATACAAACATACAAATATAATGTGGTAATAATTGATGAAGATAAATTAAATGAAGCTCAATCTCGTAATTTGTAATATTGAATTTCGAAAATAAAGAATACTTTATTAATAATTAAATAAAAAATGTATTGCAACAATATGAGAAAAACAGGGATAAATATCCCTAACTAAAATTTGAAATCCAAATTGTCTTTAAACTAAAACAATTAATTCAAAAATAAATTGAAGAGCTTCATCTTCATCTGGACGATTTCACCCTTTGGTCCAGCTTTCTGATCCAACTCATCTGAGTTCAAGTAGCTTGGCCTATAAGAAGAAGAAAACAAATAAACAAAGTTAGTCCAGAATCATAAATCCAATTGGATAACAATTCACTAAAACTCTTAAAGTTTATAAATAGAAATACCTTGTTTCTTTGCAAGAAGTTTACGACACTGGGGTTTCCAATGACCTTTCTCATTGCAGTAGAAACACTTTCCTTTAAGCGTAGCATCACCAGAAGGAACAACCTTTTTATTCTTCATGGCTTTTGTTCGCTTCTTGGTGTTCTTCCACTTCTTCTTCGATTTGGGCTTCGAAGCAGAGGCAACATTTGCTTCAGGTTTCATCGTCCCATTACCATTCCCAGGATTATGAGGTTTGCTCCCTTTCTTCTTGGGTCCTCCAATCAAATTTTCATAAGCTTGAAGGTCATTGACTAATTCATGAAAGTCAATTTCCTTCTTATTCATGACATAATTTGAAGTGTATGGTAGAAATGCTTGAGTTAGGCTATTCAAGATAAGACTTACTTGAGTAGCACTATCCATTTCAGCACCATGATCCAGGGCTTCTTGGAAATAACTTGACATTAGGAGAACATGGTCACGCACGTTTTGATGAGATTCCATCCGTGCATTAATGTACTTCTTACTCGCGTCAAAGCGTGACTGAAGTGATGCCTTACCGAATAGCTCATTTAACTTCGTCATAACTTCAGCAGCCTTCTCAGTTTTAGAAAACCGAGTTTTGAGGGTGTCAACCATGCTAGAAAGCATAAAGTATAGAGCTTTATCATTTGCTTTCTGCCAACACTCATACTTTTCTTTCACAGCTTTGGAAGCATTGTCCCCAGGCACTTCAGGTGACGACTCTGTTAAAACAAACAAGGCACTTTCTCCTATGAGAGCAATATTAATGTTCTCATTCCACTTATTAAAGTTAGATCCATTCAGCTTATTTTCAGTCAGCAGTGATAACATGGGATTCATTTTGATAATACAGGATACTACAAAATAATAGAAATCAACAAATAGAAATTAATAATGGTTTAACACAAAATCAATTCAGAAATTATAAGCACATAGCAAGTAGGAATGATATGAGAAAATACTTAAGAAATTCAATCCTAAATAATTTCCAAGGTTTTTCAACAAACTGATATCAGTGTCCCGTTTAGGCGAGAGTCAAAGCTACCATCCATTGAATAGAGTTGTCAGCTCATCTAAAATGTTAAACATTCTAGCAACCTTTTATTCGATCAAGATTTGAATCCAGCGTTGTCCCGTTTAGGCGAGAGTCAAGGCTATTCTATCTTATGAGCTTCTACCATTGTTTCGCAATTTGCAAGTCAAATATGGTCGCCACCATTAGGGTGATCTATACCATATAAAACACTTACAAACCACTTATCATGCGAGATTAAACGGTGCGAAATTGCTAATGAACGTTCCTCCATTAGGGAGGATTACTCACTAAAACAAACGCGGTGTAAAACCCACAATGGAGATCGAATATCTTAATAATAATAAAGTTCATTCTTTAAAATGTATTTTCTTTATTATTCTAATAAATAAATTCTCATTAAATTCGAAATTTAGAATTGAAATTCAAAAATAAGAATTTAATATAATATTTATAAAATTATATTCGATGGTGATTGAAATAACATTAATTATTTCAATCTTAGTAATAATCTTAAATATAAATATTAAGGAAATTATTTAAGTTGAATTAAATTAAATAATTAGCAACTTAAAAATTTCCTTTGAGAATATATTTATTGAGTTCGAAAATTTAAAGTATATAAAAAATACAATTTTTGAAAATAATAAAAATAGAAAAGAAATACTTCAAGCAAAAATATCACCTATCTAGATTTTCTTTTGACTAGTTAATTCAATATCTAATAATATATATATATATATTAAATTCATTTATTTTAAATTAATCAATTAAATGAAAAAATCATTGATTGTAGTTGGTCCAAGAATTAATTAAAATAAATAATTAATTTACAACTCAATCTATTTTTCAAAATAAAAAAAATTCGAAAATATTGCATAAATAAAATACCATTTTTCGAAATTGATTAATAAAATAAAGGAAAAATATATATAGAAGAATTTATATTTAAGTTGAAAAATTAAATTTCAACCTAAAAATAATTTTCTATTTAATTAAGTGTCATGAAAAATCAATAAATATTCAAGTATCATGATTAAAATCAACTTAGATATTTATATTTTTCAAGTTAATTAAATGTATTAAATTCAAGAAATAATAATTAAGTGTAGGGAAGGCTTAATTATTAATTTCTAGTTTAATACTAGGAAAAATATACTTAATAAAATTGTACCAAAATTAATTATTTAAATAATTAATTTCACAAAGTATATTATTTTCCTATTTAAATATTAGAAATAATAAGTAGTCTAGAAATTACTATCTAGAAAATATCTTATTTGACTAAGTATCTTTTCAAATATTTGAAAAATATCTAATTTAAGTTATATAGAAAAAATCTAAAACTTAAATAATTTCAAATTTAGATTTAATTAAATATAAAAAATTAAGTTATAACCACTTAATTTGAAGATATCTTTTTAAGTTAATATTCGAAAAGATATTAACCTAAAAAATATCAAAAATATTCCATTTTAAGTTAATATTGGAAAAGATATTAACTTAAAAAAATATCTTAAGAATCTTTAATAAATAATGCCTAGGATTCCTCAACTTGATTTAAAATTTAAATCAAATATTCAAATTTAAGTTAGATAAGAAAAATCAGTTGATACAACTAATTTATAACTTAAATAGGAATATTTAATTAAATAAGCTCCAGAAAGAATCTAGTTAGTTAAAATTCTATATTTAATTAAATACAAGAAAAATACAAATAGTTTGTCTAGAAATAATATCTAAACTAAAAGTGTTTTTCTTAAAATTAACTTTAAAATATTAAAATGAAAATAAATTTTCATATATTTTAAAAGTTAATTATGTTGCTAATTCAATTTTATTAGGTCAAACTAATATAATTAACCTAGTACAGTTATTTAAATCAGGCAAATGGGCCTTCACAATTGGGGTAGTTCATGTGAGGGGGTGCTGGGTTCAGTATGTCGTACCCACTTCTATGGCTCCCAACTCTCACACAAGGCCCAAAAGAGAGGAATTTAACCTTAAAATAAATAACTGTTATTAATTGAATAGGTCCAATAACTAAATGGACCTAAATAAAATCTATCATGGTGTGACATTTTATTTAGCAACAACCTATATGCATTTATATTAAAACAAAATAAACATATAGGTTCACACAGGTGCACACTTTGATGGATCCTATCATGTTGTTGGGTCATACACAGATGAAAGAACATTGTAAAATTTAACTGTTACAAATTATTAACTTGACCAAGGGAGCCATCAGATCATTAGATCTGGCAAAAAGTAACCATGGCTATTTGCAATCAAGTAATAAGAGGTTTTTAAAAACTTACACACAAGCTAAAACCACATACTCCTGCAACAAGGTTAGCTGGATAGTTGGAAGTAGGATTTATTTAATTTTAAATAAATAATTTCGAAAAATAAATAAATAATAAAATTTAATTTAATTTTCGAAAAATAAATTTTTTTTAAAAAAATATTTTTAATTTCAAAAATAAAAAAAAATATAAATTTAAATTTCGAAATTATTTAAAAAAATAAATATTTAAAATTAAACCTACTATTTTGAAAAATTAGGTTTCAACCAACCTAAATATCATTTCAAAAATTTGCTAACTACTTTTAAAAATTAAATGTTATTTTAAAAATAAAAATTAGAAAAGATAAATGAAATATCTTTTTCAGATTTTAAATTTAATTTAAATAAATAAAATAAAAAAATTTAAAAGTTAGCAAAATATCTTACATCTATTTAAAATTACATGATTATAGTTATCTTATTTTAAATTTAAATAAGGTCAAATTATTTAAAAAAGATTTAATTTAAAAATAGTTAAAATCTGACCTTAAATTTAAAAATAAGATAAGATATAATCAAATTTAAAAATAAGATAGATAATTAAGCAATAAGATAGATATTTACTATTTTAAAATTCAAATTACACTAATATCTTGAATTAAATTTAAAAAATATTAAATTAATTCATAATGATAATTAGAATTAAATTAGGAATAGTAAATCTATAAATACAAAACTACACAAAAAATCGGAAGTTAATTTCATGAAAAAGCATGAAAAAACGAAGAAAAACGAAAAAATTGTGAGCTGTACGGACAGTTTTCGCGATTGCAGGAAAATTTCAGCACAACTCCGTTTTTTTTTTAATCTTCAAAAAATCATAACTAATTCAAATTAAATCAAAATCGAGTTCTGTAAAAAAGTAAATTGCTTAATTTTTTCCATACTATCCAATAAAAATAATTCCAGAAACAGAATCGCAATTATTTTCCACGAAAATTCACAAACATCAATCAATTATCAAATAACACTCAATACAACATGATACCATCCAAAAACAAACAAAAAATCGTTTTAAAGTTCAAATTTCTTGCAAGTAAATCAATTACGATGGCTCTGATACCAGTTCTTAGAAATTATTTTACCAGGATCTTAGATCTACTCACAAGTATGTTGTTTAAACACCCTAAATATGAACTTTCTAAAACGATAAATTAAACACATATAAAGTTAAGAAACCCTTACATTGATGCAGCGGAATTAATGTCTCCTTCCACTCAGATCTCTAACCCTTGTATCCTTTCTGTAGCAGAGTATAATCAAGATCTGAGCCCGAATGTCCTTCTTCTTCAAGTTTGATCCTTCACAGTCTTCCAATCTATGATTGAGTTACTGCTTGCTGTGTGTGGGCACTTACTCTTTCACTAGGGTTCGAAATTGATGAAGGGAAAAGAGAATAGGGATTTCGGCCAGGTATAGAAAGTGGAGAAGGCTCAGTTTTTCTGAAGAGAGAAATTTCTGTCAGAAAGGCTAATATTCGAAGATGTGTATTCGACTGAGCCATCACTTTCTATTTATAGGGAACTACTAGGTTTAGGTTAAGAATTATTTGGCATTAAAATAATGAAAATATTAATTTGAAAAGCCCTTAATAAGTGGCCGGCCATGGTGTCATAGTGGGCCCCACTTGATTTTGCAGTTTTATCAAATTTTATCTTTATTTGCTCAAAAACGCCAATTTTCCAATTCTAACCTTTTAAATGCCAAAACTAATTATTTAATAACTAAAATACATTATTAAATAATATTGTCATTTAATTTAAATATTAATTAGACATATAAAGTCCATTAATAAATAAATAAAACTAGAAACTCTTTTCTTTACAATTTCACCCCTGCTTAGTGAAAATTCATAAAATTAGACATAGTCTAACTTTAGAATTATAATTGATCAATCACGAATCAATTAATGAGTCTTACAAGTAGAATGTTCTCAACTAGAATTGGGACCATGGATCTATATGCTGAGCTTCCAATTAGTGAACCAAATTTACCAAGTAAATTCCTACTTATTAATTCTTCGTTGAATCCACTGTCAGAACTTAGAATTGCACTCTCAGACTTATATAGAGCATATTGTATGTTCCACGACATCAATATGCTATCTCATTTAACCGTTGTCATAATCTTATTGTGATTTAAAGATCCTCTATATAGATGATCTACATCGAGATGAGATTTCTTTACCATTCTCACCCCTCAATGTATTTTTCCCCTTAAAACACTTAGCTTCCTGTAAATGGTGTTTAGTGATCTAATAATTAGTCAGTTAAACAAGAGCTCCTCCATTTACTTCTATTTGCTAAGCTCGAAGGGAATCATCACTTGACTTCTATACACCAGTAGAAGCTATAGATTCCATATTTATGTTCAGCACTCCCACTCAATCATACTATCATGTTCCCAAAATATACGTATCACCCTGGCCCAAAAGTAGGCTTAACTAATAAATTAAAGAACATGAATAACACTCCTAAGTTGAGCCTAAGCATATCAGGATTTAGATTCTTTTAGTCTTAAGATCAACTACTGATATTGACTTGGAAAGATATGTATAACGGTAAGTTTGTAATATCTTAACTTAGTTGCAATATCGGTCCAGTCCAATGTATACTCCATACATTCGAAACTAGTATACTTTACTAATGTCCTGGAAAGAACATAACACTTACTCCAAGTGTAAGTACACATCATCGCTGATTATCACATTAGTGTAAATCCAATAACACTGATGAAACAGGGACCAAGTCTTTTGATTCATATGATCACAATCACATTCCACTGTGTTGACGATACTATAATTGTGAATAAACATATGATCTGGATTTAACTGATTCTGTGTGTAAATGTAATAAACATATTTAAACTATTAGCATGCAAACATCAATCACTTCAAATTTCTTATATTGATAACTAACCAGATTGTAAAGAGTTTTATTTAGGGCATAAAACCCAACAGGATAAACATGTGATATTGAATTGAATAGATATTACGGTAAATTTTAATATATCTAATCAAAGTTCAATATCGGTCCCTTCCGATGTGTACTCCATACATCTGATACTGGTAAACATTGCCAATGCCCTAGAAAAGACATAACACTTATCTAAGGTGTAAGAATACCTATCGCTGATTATATCATGCCAGTCTAAATCCAGTGAACTGACAAATTAGGTAATAAACTTTCGAACATGTAATTAAGATTATATTCCACTGTGTTGACAACACTATAATCATTAACAAATTCATATGTTCTGAACTTAAATAGAATTTATACATTATATATAATCATGAAATAAATCATGTGAACCATGCAACATAAAATGTTATTTCTGATCTTTATTAATAAGTAAATCTGATTATATTGAAATGGGTTTTATTTAGAGCACAAAACCCAACAGTTTATGGCGCTCCAAAGTTCATTATATCGGATATAGATCCGAAGTTCACTTCAAAATTCTAGTAGAGTCTTCAACAGGCTATGGGTACTAAATTTAGATATTGGAAGACATGTTACGAGCCTGTGTGATGGATTTTGAAGGCTCCTAAAGTAAGCACCTGCCACCGATAGAGTTTTTGTATAACAACAGTTACCAAAGTACTATAGGGAAGGCTCCTTACAAAATATTGTATGGCAGGAACTGCAGATCTCCTATTCACTGGGATGAAATAGGAGAAAGAAAATACATAGGTCCAAAATTAGTGGAACGGAGTAAGGAAGCCATAGAAAAGATTAAGGCCAGAATGCTTGCCTCTTAGAGTAGGCAAAAGAGTTATGTAGATCTGAAGCGCAAAAATGTAGAATTTTAGGTACGAGATCATGTGTTCCTACTGGTGTCTCCGATTAAGGGGATCAAATGTTTCGGAAAAAGAGGCAAGTTATGCCCTAGGTTTATAGGGCCTTTTTAGATTCTCGAGAAGGTTTGACTAGTGGCGTATTGTCTAGCTTTCCCTCCAACACTTTTAGCCGTTCACAATGTATTTCATGTTTCCATGTTACGGAAATACGTTTTAGATCCTAATCATGTGCTAAGTTATGACAATCTTGAGCTTCAACCAGACCTATTATACGAAGAAGAACATGTTCAAATCTTGGACAGAATAGATAAAGTCCTTCGGAACAAGAAAGTAGCTTTGGTCAAGGTGCTCTGTGAAACAATAAGGTGGAGGAAGCCACCTGGGAGTTAGAGTCCGACATGAGGTCTCAGTATCAAGAGTTGTCCAGGTTAGATTTTGAGGTTTTAATTTTGAAGCTAGAATAAGAATTATGATTTATCATTTATGTAGATTTATTTGAATTCAGGATGTATTATTTATGTCATACATGAAATTTTATGTTATTGCATGTTTTGTACCCGACAATATTGGAAAGCGACGTTGGGCCAATAGAATCACATTTTGGTATTTAGTAGTAGCGGGGAAGTATAGTTAGACATTGGGAATGTCGAGATTAGTTGAGATTTTAAAATAAACCAAAATGCTCCTAAGTGACTTTGAAGCTTTTTGGATTTAGGTAGGGGTAAAATAGTCTTTTTGGCCATTTAATTCTTGTCCTTTAGTGAGATTTACTTAAGTTTTAATAATCTGAATATTGTTTTAATTAAATTAGAAAACCATCAGATTTATTCATTTTATCCAAGGTCCCTAAACTCTTTCTCTTTCTCCTGAGGTCCCTTGAACAAGCTAGGGTTGGGAATTTTTCAGCTTAATTCAAGGATTTCTAGCAAGCTTTTAGTGATGTCAAACTTAAGGTAAGTATCAAGTGAGGTGTTTTATAATTTTTCTACGAGTTAGGTTCTGTAGTGATTCATGTTGCTTGAGACTATATTCTGAGGCTGAAATTAGGTTAATTGAGCTGAATTGACGTTCGTTTGTGGCTTGATTTGGTTGTTAGATAAAGTTTGAGTTGTTAGACAAACTTTTGTCTTTAATGGTAACCTTATGTTCTGAGTTTGTTGAGATGTTTGGTTGCTTGGTTAATGTTCATTATGGTATATTAAGCAGGTCTGGAAGGTTTGGGATCAATTTGAGGTTGTATGGTTTTTTTTTTTGTGTTTCCTGCACTTAACCGGTCGACCGGTTTAGGGGGACCTGTAGGAACCAGTCGACTGGTTGGTCTCCACGAAACCTCACTGAACCAGAATCCCAGTTGGGAAACCAGTCTACCAGTTGAGGCATTTTACGGAACCTGAGTGTTTTTCGTTTTTGCAATAATTAGAGTATTTCCATGTTATTCATCGATAGGGAAACTTTTTGTTTCATGTTTAAGTCCCCAAAAAGTGATTTAGCGTGTCACTCACCAATTCTACGAATAATGTGCTTTCGGGGCCTATAAATCGTCGAGAAGCTGTTCCACTTAGGTTGGCCAGCACATTTGAATTTTGTAACGATGTATGATTAGTATAATGCTATGCATATGTGTTTTCATTTTTAATGTACATGTTATTTATGCATGTTAATTACATCGATAACAATATCAGTATACACAGAGTTATATTGGATACTGATAGATGTATGTTGGCTCAGATACTGATCGACATTATCATATCAGTGTGGCTAGAGTATGACTAGCATACTGAGTATAGACTGATATTATGGTGCATAGTATTGTCTTACAAACGTTATAGACTCAATACCGTGTTGGACAAGGGGACATGGTTGTGGTTGGGTGTATGGGTGCCTGATTATAATCTGGGTTATTGTTATGATATTATTTATGCTTTTCTTACTGAGTCTGTCGACTTACAGATATTGTTTTCATGTGTAGGTAAGGGCAAAGCAAAGGTTGAGTAGATGTGAGAGGAAGCAAATGAAGATTGTACATGTCAGGGTGGTTAAGCTTAGAGCGTACGGTCTTTAGGATAGCTGGGCTTATTTTGTATAGTCGCTCGGCGACAAACTTTTGTATTCTCCACCGTAAAACATTTGTAAATATTTTGTAACAGGGTTCCAGTGTAATATAATTTTTTTGGTATTTATAATTAGTTAGATAAAGTTTTAATTAAATAATATTTTTAATAAACTCATTGATTAAAAGCGAGCTGCACAATTACGTTAAAAATCACGTTAACATGCCAAAACTAGTAGGGTGTTAAAAATAGTAGTGCAATATTGGCATCAATTATGAAATGAAGCAACAAGAAGACTATTTGCATCTACAGTTATTCCATTGATTACCCCAACCGACGCAAATTGTTTATATGTCACTTAAGAACCGAAGTAAAAACTATTTTTGTAGTAGTGGATGCCATAGGGTTTATAAAACCCTAATGACACCTTTGCCTTCCTCACTTTATCTTCTCCCCAAATAAAATAACCCTAGCCCCTCATGAAATCCTCGCCCAACCACTGTCATCCATCCCCCATTTCTCTATTTTCATCTATTTTTACTCATTTTTTATAAATCTTGCATTTTTCATACCCAAAAACATATCCCTAAACTTTGATCATCCTTTTTTTTTTGTTTTTCAAGTTATACCGAGCTTAGAGGGGGTGGTTGTAGCTCCAGTCGCCAGTTTTAGAGGAAAAATCATTGAATCTCAATGTCCATTAACGTATAAATCTAACCTCTAATAATTTTATTTATGTATAAATTGCTTTATTTTTTTATTGTATAAATTTTTTTGAACGTTTTCCTAGATTGTTAAGATTGTGCTCATGTGGTTGTGGATGGTGGCTAGATCTTGGTCAGTAGTTGTGGCTGAAGTTTGGTAATAAAATAAAAGGCTAAACATTAGTAGTATATATGTATGTATTTTGTATTGTATTAGATATGTATTTTGTAATTATATTGTATAGGTATTGTATGTGTAAAAATATTATAATTATATAATATATTTTTTATGTATTGTATATGTATATATAATATTTTAAACTAATACTTTTGTTACTACTACTTAACTATTTACTAATTTTCATATTCATATATTTAATTACTAACTAGTTACTCATTAGTAACTTGTTGACCTTAGAAATTAGCCAACCGACAGTGGAGTCCTATTAAATAATGCTTACCACGTGTTACACAATTAGAGCTCAAAAGTAAAGAACAGAAGGATTATTATAGAGGTTCGAACCCCTTCATTAGCAGGTAATGACCTACTTCCCTTTTAGTTTTATTGATATCGAGAGATAACACTATTTAGATCACTATATGTGGGATCTAATATAGCTCTCTTAAGGTTAAAAGTAAGAAATAAAGATGGCAAATCTAAATTGTTGAGAGATGTTATAATGGGCGAGTGAGAGAGAGAGAAGGATATTAGACTTTGTTGACCTCAAAAAGTGATCAACCGACAATGGGGTTGTATGGATATGATGCTTGCCACTTTTTTTACAAATAAGAATAAAAAGCAATAGACACACAGATTTGTTATGGAGGTTCAACCCCCTTGTGATAGCGCGTAATGACCTACTCCCCTTTTAGTTATATTAATATCGAGGGTTAATACTATCTAGACCACTATAGATAGGATCTGCTATAGCACCGTTAGGAATACAACGTATGAATCAATAGTGGCAAAACACAAATGTTGAAATGATGCTAGTGTAGGTGTGTGAGAGACGAAGTGAGGAGGACAGAAGCTGTCACACTTAGGCTTAGAGCTTGGAGGCAGGTTTCAGGCTTAGACTCCACTTAAGTTTCTAGGCTAGGGTTAAGGTCTTTATATAAAAGGCCTAAACCTAAGATTTCAGTTTGAAACCCTATATATTTGCATAGTTTGCTAGACAATTACAAAAGACTAAAATGCCCTTAAATCTAAATATTATTCAGCCATTTTATTGGGCTTTTAGGGTCCAATTCCCAGTCCATGAGTTACTGTCCACATGTAGAAGTGCACAAAAAACCCTATAGAGCACCTATGGCCGGCCAGAGGGGGCAGCCAGCTCCTTTGAGGGAGCTGGTTTGTCACTTGATGCCCGTTTGAGTGCCAGGGGTCTCCGTTTTCTTAGGTGTGAGTTGTCCTACCATGTGGTACTAATTTTATCCATTTAAGCATCCAACATCAAGAGGATAAAAATTAGGATAACCTTTTCCCCCAAAGTCCTGTGCGGATGTTTGTACGGATAGGGACTTTACCAGCTGTGTTGGTGTGGTCGGGACTGTTGTAGCCTTTGTTGAATAAAAGTTGATGCATTTTTTAGCCTTTAAAATCATTTTGTCTTAACTATCTGATCTCATTGCTATAGAGAAATAGCTGCTTTAGTTGCCTTTATGATGTGTAGGTGAGGTAAGTGAAGAAAAGGGGCCCACATGCATCACATAAGTGACTTTTAGGGGCAAAACCTTTTTTCACTTCTCACTTTTAACTTTTCACTTTCTCTCACTAGCAACTCGATTTAGAAAAAGCTCTTCCTTCTCCCTAAAGTGTCGAACCCATAAGCATCATCTTCCTGGAATTTTTGCATCGTTTCAACGATCCAAGGTTCCCACCTTCTTTTTAACCAACATCTTGTTGTGGATAAGCTTTCTATTACTGCTATTTTACTTGATTTGGCTAACTTTTCCATGAATGTATAAACATTATTCTTTGATTTGAGCATGCTTTGATTCTTACGTTAAATTGTTATCCTTTCACTATTTTGATCTGCTTAATAGCCATAGGATACATAATGTGTGATTTCTGGACGAAAAAGATCTAAATTTGACTTTCATTGTGTTTCCTGGTTTTTGAGTCACGAAGAACATGGAGAGCATCTTTGAGTTCTTGAAAAAACATGTGTTCTGATCCATGCAGATGTCGGCCGGCCAAGGACGCCTTGTTTGAGGATTGGACAACCATGGGTGGCTTTCATGGGGTCTGGCCAACAAGGGTGTTGTACCCCTAGGCTAGCTGGCCTATCCCTAGAATAAGGGTTCTTGGCTGACCACTACACTAGGTCTTGGGGTCTCGCTAGCCACTATGGCCTGGAACCCTAGCTGACAAAGGCCAAGGCTCCAAGTGGGTAGCTAATTTTTCTCCCTCTTTTGACCTCAGCTAGGGTCTTGTGATGGCCTTGGAGGCATATACAACTGTTACCTTATGCGTGGTTTCTCTTGGAAACTCTGTGTAACGCTAGGTAGGGAGTCCGTTACAGTTAATTATACAGCTTAGGACTTACTACGTCTTAATAAATGTACTTAAGACAGTACTTGGTCGTTGATCGACCTTATACATTTTGTTTTACCTGAAAGGTACCCTTGGGTATTGTTGACTTGAATGTGTTTGTAGCTTTGTTAGGTTGCTAACGTCCCCTTATTTCCTAAATGCAGGTAGTACTAGGTGTTGAATAAGGAAGATGACAATCTGTGTAGGTCTCTTGCTTATTTAGTAGTTATGGCTAGAACAAAACAGACCTCCGTAGGGCACCTCCATATGACCCTCACATGGCCAGGGTGGCCACAACGGGTTAAATTAAGATGATGGAGGAGACCGCTCAGCCCCCTACTGATGTTGAGCCATAGATGGACTAAGGCTCTGATAATTTTGGTGTAGAATTTGATCTAGAGGAGGCTGCTCCAGTGAGTAGGAGGAGGTATAGGACTTGTTTTGTCCACCCAGATTGTCCCTTGAGTTGCTATTGTTGGAATTATTTTACCAGGATCTAGATTTACTAATAAGTATGTTTCATTAACATCCTAATATGAATTTCTAAAACAATGAAATAAACACGTATAAAGTTTAAGAAACCTTACATTGATTGCAGCGGAAAATAATGACTCCTTCCGTTCAGATCTCTAGCCCTTGATTCCTTTTTGAGAAGGATGATTCCATATCTGAGTTGAAGACTCTCTTAGAGGAGAGATAGAGAATGGTTTATGGCCTGGAGATTATGCTTGTCACCAAGAACACAGAGAATATTGCACAAGTTGCCTTCATCTCCAGACTGCAATCTAATCTTGATAACTACAAGCAAAAGCTTCAAGAAGCTCTTGATGGCCAGTAGGCCATTAGGGAGGAGTACACCGACCTATCTTCTAAATTCACTTATGAGTTATAGTTGTGTAACCCTAAGCTCATTTGGCGTACATGGGCAATGAGGCTTTTGTGGAGAGAATGTTGGACTGTAGAAAGGCACTTTTTGAGAGCCGGACGGAGGTAGATCAAGTCGCTGTCTATCTAAGGGGTTATCATCAGGAACTCATGGTAAGGGACTGGCTGACCCACCTGTGGAGATGGTGGCTAGCCATGATATTGTCGGGCAGGCCGAGGAGCATCCTGATGATGGGGCCGGCCTAGACTCTGCCGATCAAGATTCTGCGGCTCCAAATTTAATTTCATTAGTAGTATTTGATATTATGTGTGTATAACATAAACAATATTTATATGTTCCACATAGCCTATGGCTTTTTATGAGTGATGGCCATTTAGCTTAAGAACATTACTTACATTTATGTTCTATGTGGCTTGTGGCGTTTTAGAACACTGTTTCAATTTCATGTTCCATGTTGCATGAGACCTTTTTAGAACACTACTTTATATTCAGCCTCAGGGCCTTTATGTTAATATCTTTGACCATAAACCCTCTATTTTTGAATACTACTATGGTTTGGCCCTATTGCTTTTTTTATTAGGGATTGTGTGACTATAATATCCTAATAAGTCAAATGGTAGATAATTAGGGTTTATAATTATATTATGGGTTAATTAGATAATAGGTGGGATTATGATCCTACTAATCTACTTCAACGTAAATTTTAAATTTGCTATAAGTGAGTAAATAATCGTAATTTATAAATTATGAAGATTTATATAGCATGTGTGAATTGAATATAAGGTATATTTGGAATAAAAATATTTCCAGGTTTGGCGACCTTAGAGACACGATCAGGGGCCAAAAATATCATAACGGGTTTAATTAATACAACTGATGGAAATATTGTGATAAGTTAATAATAAAAGTATTGGCGTAATTAGAAGTGTATGGGATTTATCTTAGTGCCCTAAAAGTAAAAATTTCTTAGTTACTAAGAATTAATAGGATAACAATTAATAAAAAAAATTAATTAATATAATTATTAATCTTACTGTCATTATTATTAATATATTATTATATTATATTATTATTATATTAATATTCTTAATATATTATTATATATTTAAAAACGTAACAATACATATATTATAAGTTTATAAACTAAACTTACAAACAAAACGAAACCCTCATCCTTTGTCGAAACCCACTCCCCTTTATATCAAATTTCTTCAAATTTTAACCCAAAACTTAGCAATCTAAGCTCCAATAGTAGCAGGATAGCGAATTCTCAGAGCTAGAAAGCTTAAGGTAAGGTTTAATTTCGTTTTAAGTTTAAAAAAATTTATTTTGTGTAGAGGTTTTAAGAACTAGAATAGTTATGAAAGTTCTAACCTTATAGAAATCATCTCGGGCTTAAGTGCGAACAGTAGTGGTGTTTGCCAATCAAGGGCTCAATTTTAGTTTCTATTGCGTAAGTATGGTAGTATGTATGGTATATATGCATCCTTTCAAGTTTGGGGTGATTTGGACATGTTCCGATAGCATTTCGATGAGTCCGTAAACTTGGAAAATCACATTTTTACCCCTAAAAAATCGGTCAACCGGTTCTGGCCAACCGGTTTACAGTTTCAGGTAGCCTCTGGAACTCGGGAATTGTATTTTTGCCATAACTTTTCACTCAAGTGTCTTCTTTTGACATTTTATAAACTGTTTCAAAGTTTGCAACGAGCTCTACCATGTGATAAATATTTTAGAGCCAAAATATAAGTTTCATTTTAGTGTATTAGAACTACAGTGTTTGGTTGGAAATCCTAGGTTGTCATGTTCCACTGTTAAGCACTCTTTTGGGATAAACACTTATTGATTTATTATTGTTAAGACATAGGGCTCGGAATCATTAATCATTCTCCAAGCAGGTCAGCCAACATACCGAAACTGGAACTTGAGGTAAGAAAATTATAATGTACCACAGAGCATTACAGGTTCTAGAATTATCGATTGTCTAATTAGTCAATGATAATGTGATGATATTATGGACATAATTTATGGGCTCACCTGATTAGGTGATCCAATATACCTAGAAATGTAACGGGCATAGGTACGGGCGTCAGTGACATATGATGAGTACTGAGCGTAGGTTCGGGCTCACCTGATTAGGTGATGTGATATTCTTAGAGACGTATCGGGCGCAGGTACGGGCGTTAGTGATATGAAATTGCCTAGTTATGGCTTAAATTGAAATCATTGTTGGGTTTCTTCCTAGTGACGTATCAAGCATAGGTACGAGCGTCAATGACATATGATGAGTACAGAGCGTAGGTACGGGCGTAAGTGACAGATAATGAGTATCGAGCATAGGTACATGCTCACCTAATTACGTGATGCAATATTCCTTGTGACGTATCGGGCATAGGTACGAGTGTCAGTGATATGGAAATGCCTCGTTGTGGCATAGATTGAAACCATTGTTGGGTTTCTTCCTGGCAACATATCGGGCGTAGGTACAGGCGTTGATGACATATGAGAGTACCGAGCGTAGGTATTGGCTAACCTTACCTGTTGACGTACTGGGCATAGGTACAAACGTCACTGACCTATGATGAGTACCAAGAGTAGCTACGGGCTCAACTGATTAGGTGATGCAATATTCCTGGCAACGTATCGAGTATAGGTACAATGGTCTGTGATATGAAATTTCCTAGTTATGGCATAGACTGAAACCATTGTTGGATTTCTTCGTGGTGACGGATTAGGCGTAAGTATGGGTGTTAGTGACATATGATAAGTACCGAGCATAGGTACGGGCTCGTCTAATTTGACAATACAATATATTGGTGCCAACTTATGGCACGGGCTCACCTATTTAGGTGGTCCAAAGATACTTTATATGATAAAGCATTATGACACGGGCTTGCTTGATTAGGAAATGCAAATATATGAGCACATCTATTTCTATGCATATGGCTAGTTATATTACCTACTGTTAAATGATATAGTTTTGTATCACTAGATATCTATATACTAATGCTTATTCATGGCGAATGCCAGTAGTGATTTTGATTTTATCTTATAAACAATGCGTAATGGTTTGATTCTGATTGTGTATAAATGACATTATTTTAATAATAAACTATATGATTATTATTATTATTACTTTTCTTGCTGAGTCCTTGTGACTCACAAGTGCTATGTGATGCAGAGAAAGGCGAAGAAAAGCTAGATCAACCATGAGGTTACAGTCTTCTCCAGCAATGTACATATTAATCTCACCGACTTGCGTGCTGGGTTGCAAGGAGTTGTTTCGGGTTGTATCTATTGTGTATTTTCGTTTATATATTTTTAGGCATCGTCTTATATAGTTCTTTTGTAAAACTTTTATAACAGGGATCCCCAAAATACACTTTTTATGCCGTTATAATGTATTTTTATTATTTTATTTTAGTAAAGTTTTAAATTTTGTCACAATTTTTAATAATGAATTAATCTATTAGTATTAACTAGTTTGTAAAATTACACACGTGGCGTCCTTATAGATTAGGGCGTTAAAATTTGGTATCAGACCAACCATAGTATTAAAGGTGCTAAAGATTGGTTGAATATGTATATTTTCTATGAAGACGGTCGACTAATGGTATAGTAAATATTTATGTTATTTGTTATTGCCTCACCTACTTATATAATTATTGTGTATGATGGAAAAAATAGCGTACTGATTATCTATAATAACAATATGTGTATAGTATATGTATATTCAAATTGATATATGTCTAAAATTTAAGTGTTTGGAAGATGTGGATTAAATGTGTGACAAATTATACAGCAAGGGAAATTCAACTGCCTGATTAGCGAGCTGTTTGGGCTCGAGGCAAATGCTAAGGAAAAGAATCCTTTATTGTTGTAATACTAGAAACATGTAAATTCTGCTATGCAAGATATGATTAGACAACAAGGCAAAACAGATTGGAGATCTGAAAGTACAAAAGGCTCATCTTATGTCTGTTCTTCTAATACTGACACTTAGTGTTGTACTACTGGATGTGGTGAAATATATATGAACCCAACTTACGTGTAGATCAGTAGACAGAAACTAAATGAATTACCAATTATGGGATAGAACAAAAGGTTCTAGTGCAACTACGATAATGGTCAAAGCGAGAATAAGAAAGGTCAACCTTATCCTGAGTGTTCAAGATGCAAAAAAAAAAGGGGCCATTCGGGCTAATGTAGAGCCAGATCTTGTTTTATGTGGGGTAGTGGGTCATCTCATAAGGGCCTGCCCACAGTTCAAAAAGGTTAATGTTAAAGGAGAAGAGTGTACGAGTGTTAGGCTATTTTAAGCCTATTTTTCGGGTCACAAATAGAGTCGTTTTTTGATGTTTTAGGACAGAATTACGCTTGTGTTTCTATGTTTTCAAGTTTCCCATAGTTGTGGATGTTCGAGGTTTCAAAAGTATGATAAAAGACAAAGTCGAGCCAAGAAAAATCAGAAAAGCAGGATTTGGTTCACTTCTTGCGGCGATGGCCAAAATTTGGCAGAATGAAGCTTTCGAGACTGGCCCAGTAGCCGCGGCGAGCTACTCCACCGCCGCGGTGAGGTAATCCATTGCCACGACGAGGTTCCGTACAACTGGAGGCCAATTTCATCTTTTAAAATCTGGGACAAAAAATATAAAGGATACTACGAGAAAGAGAAGAGGGGAAGAGAATTTTAGACCTAAAAGCAATCAAGAACGACAGAAGGAGAAGAGTCGCGGCCCTAATTCATTCCACCAACAGTTTCTTTCTTCTTCTCCTTTTATTTCTTTTATGTTAAATTCTGCTTTAGTATTGTTATGAATTTGGACATGAAATAAATTCCCAATTTAGGGATTTGATGATTGTTAGATGACGTTTCTCTAATTCAGTTAATGTTCTTATTATTTTTCATCCCTGATTGTGCCATTTGTTCTTATTTGCTTTAATTACATATTTTAAACTGGCCATCTTAAATGTGACTTATGATCCTAAGATGAAATCTGAGAAGTGAGTATTAGGAATGCTCTAATAAAATAAAGATAAGTTGATGTAAAACGAGAGTATTTACATAGCTCATGTGATTTGTAGATTCTGTTCTTAATGCAAGTTGTATGTTATTCTATTGCAGAGATTCGAATAGATGATTTATGATTTAGGATCTTAATGATCTGAGAAGAGTTAGGATTAAATTGATAATCTGTCATCCCCAGTAGGGAGAGAATTATAATTAACATTAGAAATTGAGAAACTGAACCAACAGGATTCATATTCCTAATTGCTTATCCATAAATAATCACTCTTAGTTATTATTTTCTTGTTAGCTTTTATTTTTATCGCAATCATAAAATTCTCGATTTGCCAAATAGAATCATAGATTTTATCTAGTTGTATTAATTCTCGTTGCCAGGGAATTGTTTACAGATTGATATTGCATAAGATTACATTAAATTCTACTTTAGTTTATTTTTCTTACTAGTTGCTAACTTGTTTTTTTCAACATTGTCTTTCTCTATTTTAAGAATTGACGTTGTATGCAAGGCCAAGGGAAGAGTGTCATATTGCCAGTTGATCCTGAAGTTAAGAATACCTGTAGGAGAAACAGAAGAAACAAGAGGCAAGAAAGAGTTTCAGCAACTGCTAAAACAGAAGAAATCATGGATGAGAATGCTAATGGTGGTAATAATGGAGGCAACAACGATAATAATGGAGGTGTCGTTGAATATCAAGCAAATGGTCGTAGTCTGAGGGACTACGTTCTTCTAACTCTGATGGGGGTCCAGTCTTATATAAGACCACCCGCCGTAGATGCTAACAACTTCAAAATAAATCCTACCATACTCGAAATGGTGCAGTCGTCAGTCCCGTTTGGTGGACTCCGCTCTGAAGACCTCAATATCCACTTGTCAAATTTCATGGAGTTATGTCAGACTTTTAAAGTCAATGGAATTAGTGATGATGCCATCCGCTTGAGACTCTTTCCATTCTCACTGAGAGAGTGAGCCAAGAGTTGGTTGATCTCCTTGCCACCGAACTCTATTGCAACATGGACTGATTTGGCAACGAAGTTTTTGTCTAAGTTCTTTCCTCCAGCAAAGTCTGCTAAGCTGCGAGGAGAAATTAATAATTTCTGTCAGCTGGACAATGAATCTTTCCATGAGGCTTGGGAGAGGTTCAAGGATCTCACCAGGAAATATCCACATCACGGTATTGAAAAGTGGATGTT
Organism: Cannabis sativa; assembly: GCF_029168945.1. Classification (NCBI taxonomy): domain Eukaryota; kingdom Viridiplantae; phylum Streptophyta; class Magnoliopsida; order Rosales; family Cannabaceae; genus Cannabis; species Cannabis sativa. Next base: position 37,060,331 of record NC_083606.1, on the reverse strand, counting down.
GGTCCACAACTCCTACAAAGGGCTAATTGGTAATACCAGAACAATTTAGATGTCGCAGCTGGTGGGGCATTTATCAGGAAAAGTGCAAATAAGGCCTATGTTTTGCTAGAAGAGATTGCCATGAATAATCAGCAATGGCCAACTGAAAGAAGTCAAACGAAGAAGGTAGCTGGTATGCATGTGGTAGATGCCATTACAAAACTGATAGCCCAGGTTGAGGCCCTTACAAAACTGATAGTTATGCAAGCAAAACAAGCTCAGGTTGTTTGTGAGCTTTTTGGGGGCCCTCAAACTTATGAGGAATGCCCGGTTGATGTGAATAGTTTGCCGATGGATGAAGCAAAAGCCATTGGGAATTACTCTCAAAAGAACAACTTTTGGTTCAATCAAGGAGGCGGCCGAAGAAACAGTGGTTTTAACCAGCAACAACAGGGGTTCTATCAGTAAAGAAATCAAAACCAAATGCAGAATCAGGAGCAATCATAGCAACAAGGCTCTAGTGGGGTATCTAGTCTGCAGACAGTTTTATTGCTATAGTTTATGAGAGAGACTAGATCATCCATTAAAGCTTTAGAGACTCAGATGGGGTGATTGGCAACTCAGATAGCAACCCGTCCTCAGGGGAACTTGCCTAGCACAACAAAGGTCAACCCAAAAGAAAAATCCAAGGGAATTACCCTGAGAAGCGAGAAGAAGTATGAAGGGCCTGATGGGGGACAACCAGCGGAAGAAGAGATTCAAGATCAACCGGCACCAACATCAACAAAAAAGAAGACTACTGAGAGTCTCACACCATACAAGCTTCTCCACTAGTCAGTATAGATCACCATGTGAAGATCCCATACCCGCATTGACTCCGAAAGACCAACCTAGACAAGCAGTTTTCGAAATTTCTAGAGGTCTTTAAAAAGTTGCACATCAACATTCCTTTCGCAGAGGCCTTGGAACAGATGCCTAGCTATGTGAAATTTATGAAGGAGATCTTGTCAAAGAAGAAAAAAATGGAAGACTATGAAACAGTGGCATTGATCGAGGGTGGTAGCGCTATATTGTAGAAGAAACTCCCTCCCAAAATAAGAGATCTTGGGAGTTTCGCCATTCCTTGCACCATCAGGAGAATAGAGGGGATAAATGCATTGTGTGACTTAAAAGGCAGCATTAATTTGATGCCTATGTCAGTTTTCAGAAGATTGTAGTTGGGTGAGGCAAAGCCAACTATAGTAACCTTGCAATTAGCTGATCGATCGTTAGCTCACCCAAGGGGAATCATCGAGGATGTGTTAGTTAAAGCTGATAAGTTCATCTTCCCAGCTGATTTTATTTTTCTGGACATGGAAGAAGACAAAAATGTTCCAATTAATCTTGGGAGACCATTCTTGGCAACTCGATAAGCATTGATTGATGTTCAGAAGGGTGAATTGAAGCTGAGAGTGCAAGGGGAAGAAGTGGTCATCAATGTACTAAAGGCGATGACTTATCCAAAGGCAAGTGACAACTGCTTCTTTGTTGATCTGTAGATACTATAGTGGAGAAGAAGAAGTTGATAGAAGATCCTTTGGAATGGAGCTTAACCAAAGATGAGTTGAATGAGCAAGAAGGAATGGAGGCAATGGGATATGCTAAATGGCTTGACTCCTATGGGCCATTGAATAGGAAGTATTATGAAGAGTTGGGGGTTGTGCATAAGAAGCATGTGCCATCTACAGAGAAACCACCATATTAGAACTGAAGGTACTTCCTGCTCATCTACGGTATAAATTTTTGGGAGAAGACAAGAAGCTTCCAGTGATAGTGTCAACTTCACTTTCTGATGTGGAGACTGACAAGTTGCTTAGAGTACTCCGCGTGCACAATAAAGCCATTGGGTGGACATTGGCTGACATCAAGGGTATTCAGTCCAATTCCCTATGATTTGACCTCACTTGTGTGAGTTACTACTTGATTACGTGCACTTGTGTGAGTTACTACTTTTCAATTCTAGGCTGAAACTATTTCCTGGTAAATTGAAATCAAGATGGTCTGGCCCGTTCACGGTGGTAAGGTGTTTCCATATGGAGCTATTGAACTAAAAGGCGAGAGCCCAGAGACATTTAAGGTTAATGGGCAGCGATTGAAGCTCTACTTGGAGGGTCATATTGACCAAGACAAGTCCGCCATGATTCTGGCGCCCCTTTGAAGAAAACAATCAACGTCTGGCTATAAGACGATAAAGACAGCACTCTTGGGAGGCAAACCAAGTTTTAATTGTGTTTTTAGTTGAACATTCCTAATTGTTTTTTCTTACTTTATGTTAGTTTTTGTTCATTGAATTTGTAAACTAAATGTTTAGTTTATTATTTGTTCTCAAAAGAGAAAAAAAAAGTATTTTGGGCAATGCCTAGTGGGTGCGATGAGGCCAACAGTGGCCGCAGTGAGATAAAGCTTTCGCACGGCCGCGACGAAAAGTTAACAAAGGGGGGATAAAAATTCTCGCCATCTCGCCACGACGAGATGGCCCAAGCCCAGTAAAAAGGTGCATTTTGACCTTCAACCCCAAAAACACCATTTCTTCAACCCTAAACTCCCCATTCAGAATTCGTCATCCCCTTTACAAAAAACCTTCAATATCATCTCACAAAAACCACTTCTTTTTCATTTATTTCTCAATCATTCATCCCTAATCATTCCAAAATCCTATTTCTCTCATCAATCCATCTCTTCTTTTTATAACCACACTTATAATCCCCAATTTTCACCTAATTTCAAAAATCCACTATTCATCACCTTCTACCTCAAGAGTTTACAATGGCTTCATCAATGGAGGTGGAGTGAAGGAGATTCTCATCAATGTAAGTAATTTTTCATGATTATTTATTAAATTTTTAGATAATTTTGAATTTTTGAGAATCTTGCAAGGAGTGGTGTGTGTTTTTGTAATTGTCTTGAATATTGTTGTGGATATATTGTTTGTGATTGAAAAATTGAGTGATTATTGATTGCGTGTTCACCCAAGAAAGAGTAAAATTAAGGTGAAGTGCTGGCGAAATTTTTCTAGAGTGTTAGGTGAATTGATTGAAAATGGGACCTAAGAGATCAAGAGTGAGTGAGAAAGGTGCCTCATCATCCAACTCGTAAAGGTCATCAAGGCGATCAAATGTAGATAGGGAAAGGTTCGTAAGTGTCGAGGCCCAAGAACACTATCTAGAATTGAAGAATAGGGCATTCATGGATGATAGGGGTATTGATGTTGGTGACACCAGAGTTCCTTGTCATCCAATGTTTGAGCAAATAAGGGAATAGGTTGAAAAACGAGGATGGGTGCAATTTGTGATTGTTGATGAGAGAGTCAACCAAACCTTAACCCTAGAATTTTTTGCTAACTGGCCCGAGTGGAAGAATGACATAGTAAAGGTTAGGGGTGTCGACGTTCCGATCACTACTAGAGCTATCCATGCCATCTTTAACCTACAAACTTTTACCCGTGAAGAGCAACGCCTACAAATTATTGAAGAAGGGGAGTTCGATTATGTTGATATGGCTGAGACTTTGGGTTTCCCAGAATTAAGGTTTCATGAGTACAATGAGAAACCCTATCAGTTGTACGGGTGTGAGTTGAACCGAGTGGCTAAAGCTTGGTTGTATTTTGTGAGTGCTAGGTTATGAAGGGCTTTAATTTGAATGTGGGGGATATCATTAGGCATAGCTTTAACTTGATTATTCAAGCAGCCTCTAGGGGTGGGCTTGGTGTAGCTAATATTATCACTAATTTGTGTGAGGCATATGGGGTGCGCAATATTCCTATGATACGAAGGTTCCTCCACAGCGCATGATTGATGTTGGAACGGTGCTTAGACTTAAGGCCCCACATCCATATGGCCAGCCACCTCCTCAACCACAGCAAAGAGCCCCAAGACCTCCTCCTGAAGACGAGCATGTTGAGGAGTTACCACAACATATTGTTGGCCCTATTGATCCAACCATGAAGTATACACATGACCAACTGAATTATCTTATTCAGCAAACATGCACATGCAAACTTACATGGCGCAAAGGAGTGTCTTTGATGAGAATTAAGTGCATTAGCCGAATTCACTTATCACCAGAATGAATATCCGGATTGAGGAGCCTAATTACTTGCCAAATCTACCTAATTTTATCCTTATGACCAGCCACCTCCACCGAACCCCTTCTGATGGGGGTTCAGGTAAGTCTTTTTCACCTTAAATATTATATCACATTTGAGACAATGTGAGTCTTAAGCTTGGGGGAGGAATTTAAAATTTTTATGATTTTACTGTCTTTATTTTTAGTGGGTTAATTAGTTTAGTTTTTTTTTTCCATGTGTTGATAATTGAGCCAATATATTGATTGAACCGCTGTTGTTTATTTTTGCAATGGATTGAAACTTAAATCGTGTGCTTAATTCATAAACTCTTTGGATTGAATTGGATGCCTTGTGAAATTTTATTTTATATAGATGTAAATTATTAATTTTTGGATAGTATCACTTTTGTTCTACTTGGGTTTGTGGAATGTTTGCTTGACATGGAATAGAACTTGTGTGACTTAATATCGTGAAGCAAAATCCTTGATAATTGTTGCTTGAAAAATGATTTAGGCAATTTTCTTTGGACCGATTGAGCCTTTCAAGCTTACCTGTAAAAATTTTGTCCTTAGTATACCCAAAGATGAGCCTTAGCCTGTTTTAAAATTTTAACCCCTTAATTGAGCCTAATGTGCTTCCCTTAATTACTTTCATTTCCAAATACCTTATTATGCCATATGCTTTTTATGAAGTTTGGGGGGGGGGGAATGAAGTGTTATGAGTGGCTATTATTTTGGAAGTAGGAGATTGAGGAAAGTTATGAGGAAGTGTCTTTATCATCTCTAAAAAATAGAGAGATAAATAAATAAATAAATTTGTTAATTCTTCTAAAAAAAAATAAAGAATAAAAAAAAAGAGAAGAATATATCAGAAAGAAAAAAATGATGGTAGGCACATAAAGTGGAAGTTCTCATCTCTTACAAGTTTCTTTGGGTAAAAATATAAGTTTATGGGGATGCTTGGTTGGGTTAAAATGTGCGTATGGTATAATGTAGCCTAAATGACTTTTTATCTACCTTTCACCTAAGCCATGACATTTCAACCAAAAAAGATCTCTTGATTCCGAGCAGGGGTTGTTGACAATAGTGGAGAGAGGTAGGTCATGCAAGCATATTGAACATTGGTTGGCGCAACGTTGGTGAGAGTAGAATGATTGTGATATGTTTTCCCAATTGAAGTGTTTTGCCAATTGAAGTGTTTTCCCAATTTTTCTAACTTGTGCATCCAAGTTAATTCCTAGAGTTGTTGAATTGAAATTCTGGTCTAGTAAATTTATTGAACTTGCACAGGTGGTAGTGGTAGTTTAATTATTTGGGGGCTTAGTTATCTGTGTGTTGTTATTTCTTTGTGTTAGTTTTTAGTTTTACTCTAGGGCGAGTAAAGATGCAGTTTGGGGGAATTTGTTAGGATATTTTTAGCCTATGTTTCGGGTCACAAATACAGTCATTTTTCGATGTTTAAGGATAAAATTACGCTTGTTTGCTATGTTTTCAGGTTTCCCATAGTTGTGGATGTTTGGGGTTTCGAAAGTAGGATAAAAGACAAAGTCGAGCCACAACAAATTGGAAAAGCACGATTTGGTTCACTTCTGGCTGCGGGGGATTTATTAACGGCCGCACCCAAGATTTAAGTACCATGATGAAAATCAACTTAGATATTTAATTTTTCAAATTAATTAAATGTATTAAATTCAAGAAATAAATAATTAAGTGTAGAGAAGGCTTAATTATTAATCTCTAGTTTAATACTAGGAAAAATATACTTGAAATAAATTGTACCAAAATTAATTATTTAAATAATTAATTTCACAATGTATAATATTTTCCTATTTAATATTAGAAATAATAAGTAGTCTAGAAATAACTATCTAGAAAATATCTTATTTGACTAAGTATCTTTTCCACAAAATTTGAAAAAAAATCTTATTTAAGTTGTTTAAGAAGAATCTAAAAAATCAACTTAAATATCTTTCAAATTAGATTTAACTAAATTTAAAATTAAGTTATAACCACTTAATTTGAAAATATTCAATTTTAAGTTAATATTTGAAAAAATATCAACTTAAAAAATATCTAAAGAATCTTAATAACCAATTCCTAAAATTCCTCAACTTAATTTTGAAATTTGAAATTCAAAACATATTCAGATTTAAGTTGATTAGTTAGTGATAACTAATTTTCAACTTAAATAGGAATATTTAATGAAAAATTCAAATTAAGCTTCAGAAAGAATCTAGTTGGTTATAATTCTATATTTAATTAAATACAAGAAAATACATATAGTTTAGCTTAGAATAAAACTTCTTTAAACTATGGTTTTCTTAAATTAATTTCAAAATAAATGAAATTAATTATGTTGCTAATCAATTTTATTAGGTCAAACTAATTTAATTAACCTAGAACAGTTATTCAAATCAGGCAAATGGGCCTTCACAATTGGGGTGATTCATGTGAGGGATGTCGTACCCACTACTATGACTCTCAACTCTCACACAAGGCCCAAAAGAGAGGAATTTAACCTTAAAATGAACAACTATTATTAATTGAATAGGCCCAAAACTAAATGGGCCTAAATAAAATCTATCAAGAACTATGATATTTTATTTAGCAACAACAACCTATATGCATCTATTATAAAATTAAACACATAGGCTCACATAGGAACACAATTTGGATGGATCATATCATGTTGTTAGGTCATACACAGATGAAAGAAGATTGTAAGTATACCTGTTACAGATTATTTACTTGACCAAGGGAGCCATGAGTTCAAATCAGATCATTGGATTTGTCAACAAGTTAATCATGGCTATTTGCAATCAAGCAATAATAGGTTTTAAAAACTTACAAACAAGCTAAAAACACATACTCCTGCAACAAGGTTAGGTGGATAGTTGGATGTAGGATTTATTTAATTTTAAATAAATAATTTCGAAAAATTAATTAAATAAAAAATAAATTATTTTCGAAAAAAAATAAAATAGAATAAAATTTAAATATTTTCGAAATTAATAAAATAATATTTAAAATTAAACCTACAATTTTGACAAATTAGGTTTCAACCAACCTAAATATCATTTCAAAATTTGCTAACTACTTTTAAAAATTTAATGTTATTTTATAAATAAAAATTAAATAAAAATTAAAAAAAAAGATAAATAAATATCTTTTTCAGATTTTATAATTTAATTTAAATAAATAAAATAACAAAATTTAAAAGTTAGCAAAATATCTTACTTCTATTTAAAATTACATGATTATAGTTATCTTATTTTAAATTTTAATAAGGTTAAATTATTTAAAAAAAAAATAAATTAAAAAATTTAATATCTGACCTTAAATTTAAAAATAAAATAAGATATTATCAAATTTAAAAATAAGATAGATAATTAAGCAAAAAGATAGATATTTACTATTTTTAAATTCAAATTACACTAATATCATTAATTAAATTAAAAAAAATAATTAATTTAATTATGATAATTAGAATTGAATTAGGAATATTAAATGTATAAATACAGAACTACACAAAAAATCGGAAGTTAAATCCATGAAAAAGCATGAAAAATCGAAGAAAAACGAAAAAAATGCGAGCTGTACGGACGGTATGCTGTGCATACTCGTCCGCGCGCGCATGAGGACTGATGGGACGAGACACCTCGTCTCTGGGGAGGATTTGCATGAAATTCGCGCACGGAAGGGTAGGGTTCAAACAAGCAGCTCGGTCAAGCCGTGTCTGAACGCATACTGTCCGAGAGTGCACCCTTGTCCGCACGCGTATGTAAGTGCATCACCCCTTATTTTTTTTTCGAATCTTCAAAAAATCATAACTAATTAAAATTAAATAAAAATTGAGTTCAGTAAAAAGGTAAATTGCTTAATTTTTTCCATACTATCCAATAAAAATAATTCCAGAAACAGATATTCAATTATTTTTCACGAAAATTCACAAACATCAATCAATCATCATATAACACTCAATACAACATGATACCATCCAAAACATCAAACAATCGTTTTAAGTCCAAATTTCTTGCAAGCAAATCAATTACCATGGCTCTGATACCAGTTGTTGGAAATTATTTTACCAGGATCTTAGATCTACTCACAAGTATGTTGATTAACACCCTAAATATGAACTTCTAAAACGATTACGAAATAAACACATATAAAGTTTAGTAAACCTTACATTGGGTGCAGCGGAATAATATGACTCCTTCCGTTCAGATCTCTAACCCTTGTATCCTTTCTGTCGCAGAGTATTATCAAGATCTGAACCTGGATCTCTTTCTCTGATTCTTTAGTGCTGAAACTCCTTCGTGCTGAATGTCTTTCTTCACGATCTTCCTCACTATGATTGAGGTATCACTTGCTATCTGTGGGTAATACTCTAATCACTAAGTATTTCGAAATCTTAAGGAAGAAGAGAGAGAGAGAGTGGGCGGCCAAGGTATAGAGAGAGAGGCTCAGGTTTTTCTGAATGAAAAATGTGTAATTTTCATGAAGCCTTCACTATCTATTTATAGCATTCCACTAGGGTTAGGTTTGAATTATTTGGCATTAAAATAATGAAAATATCAAAGAATAATTCCTATAAAAGTGGCCGGCCCTATACAGTATGGATTTGGGCCTCACTTTTTGCAATTTTGTAGTTTTATCTTTTCTGCATCTGATTTTCTCAAAAACGCCAATTTTCTAATTCAACCATTTAAATTCACAAATAGACATAGTGTAAATTGAGAATTATAATTGATTAATCAAAACCAATTATATGAGTCTTACAAGCAATATTATCTCAACTAGTGGGGGGACCATGGGTCTATATAACCGAGCTTCCAATAAGCAGATCAAGAATTTATAACCTAAATTCACCGACTTATTAATTCTTCGTTGAATCCACAAATAGAACTTAGAATTGCACTCTCAGTATATAGAATGCTCTATATGTTCCACCATATACACACATCATTAGTTATAAATTGTTATAATCCTAATTTGATCAATGATCCTCTATATGAATGATCTACACTGTAAAGGGATTAGATTACCGTTACACCCTACAATATATTATATCCTTAATACACTTAACCCCGTATAAATGATATTTCAGCTTATGTGAAATGAGTACTCCACCATTTATTTTCGTTTGGTCAAGCTCGAAGGAGATCATCCTTTACTTACTCTTCGCCAGATAGAAGCTATAGATTCCATGTTTATGTTAGCGCTCCCACTCAATTGCACTACCGTGTTCCCAAAATGTACGTATCACCCTGACCAAAAAGTAGGCTTAACTAGCAAATCAAAGAACACGAATAGCCTCTTCAGATTGAGCCTAATCATAACATGATTAAGATCATTTGATCTAGGATCAACTAGGCGATATTGACTTGAATAGATATTACGGTAAGTTTAATAAATCTAAGTCAAAGTTCAATATCGGTCCCTTCCGATGCATACTCCATGCATCCAACCTGAGCTTTACTTTAACCAATGCTCTAGAAAGAACATAGCATTTCTCCAAATGCAAGTAAACTCTGTTGTAGATTATCTTATCAGTAAAATCCTGTGTCTGATAAATCGAGGAAACTTTATTCACATAGTCATGTTTACTTTCCAATGTGTTGTCAACACAATAAACAGGATCAAGTATGTGAAAAGGGTTTCAGATGAATTCATACATTATGTACACATAATCATGAAATAAATCATGTGAACCATGCAACATTAAATGTTATTTCTGATCTATATTAATAAGTAAATCTGATTATATTGAAATGAGTTTTATTTAGGGCATAAAACCCAACATGTTATTCTATTGCAAAGATGCGAGTAGATGATTTATGATTTAGGATCTTAATGATCTGAGAAGAGTTAGGGTTAAATTGATAATCTGTCATCACCAGTAGGGAGAGAATTATAATTAACATTAGCAATTGAGAAGCTGAACTAACATGATTCCTATTCCTAATTGCTTATCCATAAATAATCACTCTTAGTTATTATTTTCTAGTTAGCTTTTATTTTTAACGCAATCGTAAAATTGTCAATTTTCCAAATAGAATCATAGATTTAATCTAGTGGTATTTAGTTCGATTCCCTGTGGTTCGACCTCACCTGTGTGAGTTATTACTTGATTACGTGCACTTGCGTACTGTTTACAATTTTCGTAACGACGGGTCTTGTCCAACTATCGTTTACGACTCCAGAGGACTTAGATATCGGTCCTTTGACCGACTCGGGTTAAAATTTTATGGGCAATGTTATATTTGTTATTTCAATTTGTATTGGTATTAAACATTGTACACTCAACGAGGGGATATCAAAATATCAGAATCGACTGTGTTGGTATATTATTTATTGGTAATTCATCAGACAGGGTAGGAAAATTAGAGAAACGACGATATGAGTTAAATTTGTTGATATTCCCAAGTGGAATATAAGATATGAGTAGTTAATGGGGGTATCCATCTAATTGATTTGGAGAACATAATCTTTTGATATAAACTTATCTAGTGTTAGTATAAGTGGGACATTTTATGAGTATTGTCTCAAATCCTAGGTGAATTAAAGGGAACAATTGTGTGGGTAGATCTATTCACTACCAGAAGGGATGAGTCAAGCTGTGCCAATTAGAGCCCCGTGATCTGCAAAGGAAAGACCAAGAGCTTTACAATCCACATCACCTAGAGAAAGGTTGTATGTAGTGATTTTGAGATTATGTTGGCATGGGACTACGTAGTGTAGAGGACTTGAATGAATTGTTTGGAGTACCTATATTAGCAAGAAGTATCCTATTTTGGTAGCCCATCATGAAGGAGCTCCACAGTAAAGTGTCGTTGACTTAGGGTGATTACATTTAGAAAGTTTGCCCATGAAGCATGCGAGTTAGAACAAAGCATGTTAGAAACACTTGAATCGGTCTGTAGGGCCAGTCGTCATACAGGAAGTAGCTAAAGTGATCCACTCTTGTATAAGAGCCATTATTTTGTGGGTGTCAGTGGCCCAATGGAGGCTTGAAGCATGGACGTAACTAGGGTAATGTATAAAAGAATGTCAGGGAGAGTAGGGGTATCACTAAGGTAAGGAATATTGCCTGGATTATATATTGTGATACAGTAATGATGGAAAATACTTTTATATTTGACCGGATTGTCTATCTGGTATATAAGGAGACTATAGAAATTTTGGGAAAGGATTACCTTATTAAGTAATGATGGAAAGGCATAATGACCTAGATTGGGGGAAAGGCTTGTAAATTGAGATGCAATCTAATGGACATGTATTCGAGTGATTGGTGAATGTTGGATCACAAAGTAGGTTGTTTACTAAACAATGGACTATATAATTGAGGGTAAAATGAATTTTAGTGTGATTAATCAAGTATGAAAATAGTGATGATTACAAGGAAGCAATAATAACGTACAAATCATGGAGTGAAACCTTAGTGATAACAATAGGAAAGGAGTATAAGAGTCTTAGATGTTGATGAAACAGTACCATTAATGAGAGACTCACTACAAGTTGTAATAGTAATTAATACCAAGAGATTGTCAATAAAATAGAGAATATACTTGAGATATGTATATTTCTGGGTGTGTTAAAAAGAAAATTTTAGGATTTCTACCTAATACAGATTCAGAGCTTTGAGATCAATGAATGATCTTTGATCAGTTGTAATTAGCTAAGAACTCAGGAAATGAATGCATGCAAAACTGAGTGGAGATGGATAAGATTCGACTTGACAGTAAGATGAAAATTCCTTAAGCATTAGTGAAAAAATTGACGATGATTGTAGGTTGATAATGAAGGTAGTGATGGAAATTAGATTTAAATAATGAAAGGATGAAAACAAGAATACAAGTGGGAAAATAATAGAAGCATCTACTTTTTGATAACTGTTAATCCCAAAAATTGGGATCTTTAATTTTTGAGATTATTCGGTGAAGGGAAGAATGACTCGTGATGGTGTGCCAAATTGGAATGCACGCCCGAGGTCCACCCCTCAAAAATAGTTCTTCCAATGTCAGGGCTCATCCGCATCGTTACAAGAATAACCCTGAGGGGTCCCGTTGAGATAGTATAGGTGTGGCTAGCCGTGTGGCGAGATGCATGCAAGCGGTGTGGTAAAATGCATGCGAGCTATGTGATGGCGAGACGTGATGGGGAAGGCGTGTGAGAGGTGGGGGCTCGCGTGCTAGCCCATGGGAGCTCACACGCGAGCTGTGAGTGCTAGTAGCTTGATGATGTGATGGGGCAGGCATGCGAGATGTGGGCATGCGAGACGTGGGGGCTTGCACACGAGCTATGTGGGCTAGAGGTGTGCAAGATGTGGGCGTGCGAGACGTGGGCCTGCGAGACCTGGGGTGCGAGACATGGGCATGCGAGCTGTGTGGGATGAAGGTGTGGCGAGATGTGAGTTGGAGTAGGGGGCATGCGAGTGATGAGTGGGAAGTGTGCAAGAGGGGTAGTGACGAGCTGTGAGTACACTTTGGAGGGATGCAAGTGTAGGAAAAGAAGTGAGGGCATATGGATAACGGTGAAGTTGAGTGAGAACTCCGGGGACACGGCATGCAAAGGAAGCAATATGTCCACGCCTTCTAAAACCTCTGAACACAGGGGAGTACAAGTAGAGACAACAACGGACCAGCTTGCTCTAAGGACTCGACCATAGGTACACCATGACCGGTCACCTAAGGCATGCAAGTGGGGACTCCCATACCTGAAATAGGGGACCATGTACCAGTAGCTTAAAACCGCGCGTCTGCAATTCAGGACCACACACCTGCAGCTTGGGATCACCCTCCAGTAGTTGAGGACCACTCATCTGCAATCCAGAAGCACAGGCCTCCAGTTGGGGACCACCTGACACCACACAAGAGTACGAGGCACAAGGCCACTCCAAGCACCTGCAACCCACAACTCGAATGTGATGTGTTGATACCATTTCACCATGTTGTACCCTTTGCCACTACTGCCTATAAGTACCCCCATTTCAAATGTGAGGGTGGTTGGAAGTTGATTATTTGTAACTGATAAAGAAAAGGCAATGGAGAGCATTAACCATTCATGTCACTTCTTCTCTTGATCTCATCTTTTAATAGTTACACATTTTCTGACCACTAACTTGGTTGACGAGTTCTAACTGCCAACAGTTTGGCAGCGTATGTGAGAACGACAAACTTAGGAAAAGTCGTTTCTATATTATCAATAATTTCAACAATGCCTAGACGCTCACATCGCCTTCGAGACATTGAAATCCATTTTGACAACAATCAGCTGGTACCTATAAGGAGGAATGAGCCTGCCCCTGTCGTCGAGGAAGAGGCAACCATAAATCACGGGTCTCAGTAGCTCAAGGGAGGTAGGGACATCCTAGGCTCTCAAGCAGCACAAGAAAGCACCGCCATGAACAAGCCCCCATCGGTGACCAGTACGATGGAGCGACAACCTCCATAACCACTGCCAGAGAAGGTGTGATGTAGGGACGAAGGGTTCATTGAATTAGACATCCTCTACCCTTTACACCAAAGGACTTAGGTACGTTGCGTCCTAGGGCAGGGAAGGAGATGCGAGTCTACTCAGTCACGTCAAGCTCCCGCACCCGCATGCATAACGACGAGATGAATAAGTAAAAGATAAACAACTTGAGGTTAGAGGACACCGTGGAAAACATGCAGAAGGTGTTGGACAAGCTCTTGAAGGGACATTCCGATGCACCTTTATTCCAACAAAGGAGAAAGATAAAGGACTATCAAAGTATTTTACCAGTAACACACTGGAAGCATCACCATCAAAGGCGAGGCCCAGGAAGGACTTGGAGCCATCTCTCCATCTTGGAAATTATTTTACAAGGATCTTAGATCTACTCACAAGTACGTTGATTAACACCCTAAATATAAACTTTCTAAAACGATAAAATAAACACATATAAAGTTTAGTAAACCTTACATTGGGTGCAGCGGAATATAATGACTTTTTCCGTTAAGATATCTAGCCCTCGATTCCTTTCTGTAGCAGAGCATTATCAATATCTGAACCGGGATCTCTTTCTCTGATTCTTTAGTGCTGAAACTCCTTCTTGCTGAAAGTCTTTCTTCACGATCTTCCTCACTATCATTGAGGTATCACTTGTTGTGTGTGGGCACTACTCTAACACTAACCATTTCAAAAGTTCAAGGGGGAAGAAAGAGAAGAAGCTGGTCAGCCAAAGATAGGGAGAGAGAGAGGCTCAGTTTTTTCTGAATGAAAAGTCAGAAGAAAAGTGTGTTAATTTCCTGAAGCCTTCACTATCTATTTATAGCATTCCACTAGGGTTAGGTTTGAATTATTTGGCACTAAAATAATGAAAATATCGGAGGGAAAACCCTACAAAAGTTGCCGGCCCTATACATGTAGATTTGGGCCTCACTTTTTGCAATTTTGCAGTTTTATCTTTTCTGCATCTGATTTTCTCAAAAATGCCAATTTTCTAATTCAATCATTTAAATGCCAATTCTAACTATTTAATAACTATAAATAATTATTAAATAATATTGTCATTTATCATATTTATTAATTGAACCATACAAAGTATCATAATTAACAAACATGCCCCTAAAACTCTTTCTTTACAATTTCGCCCTTACTTAGTGAAAAATTCACAAATAGACATAGTCTAATTTGAGAATTATAATTGATTAATCAAAACCAATTACATGAGTCTTACAAGCAATATTATCTCAACTAGTGCGGGGACCATGGGTCTATACAACCGAGCTTCCAATAAGTAGATCAAGAATTTATTACTAAAATTCACTAACTTATTAATTCTTCGTTGTATCCACGCATAGAACTTAGAATCGCACTCTCAGTATATAGAATGCTCTATGTGTTCCACCATATAGACACATCATTAGATATCCATTGTTATAATCCTAATTTGATCAATGATCCTCTATATGAATGATCTACACTGTAAAGGGATTAGATTACCGTTACACCCTACAATGTATTTAATCCTTAAAACACTTAACCCCATATAAATTATATTTCAGCTTATGTGAAATGAGATCTCCATCATTTATTTTCGTTTGGTCAAGCTCGAAGGAGATCATCCTTTACTTAATATTCGCCAGATAGAAGCTATAGATTCCATGTTTATGTTAGCGCTCCCACTCAATTGCACTACCGTGTTCGCAAAATATACGTATCACCCTAACCTAAAAGTAGTCTTAACTAACAAATCAAAGAACACAAACAGCCTCTCGAGATTGAGCCTAATCATACAGGATTAAGATCATTTGATCTAGGATCAACTAGGCGATATTGACTTGAATAGATATTATGGTAAGTTCAATAAATCTAAGTCAAAGTTCAATATCGGTCCCTTCCGATGCATACTCCATGCATCCAACCTGAGCCATACTTTAACCAATGCTCTGGAAAGAACATAGCACTTCTCCAAATGCAAGTAAACTCTGTTGTAGATTATCATATCAGTAAAACTATATGTCTGATAAATCTAGGAATCTTTATTCACATAGTCATGTTTACTTTCCAATGTGTTGACGACACAATAAACAGGATCAAGTATGTGAAAAGGGTTTCAGATGAATTTATACATTATGTACATATAATCATGAAATAAATCATGTGAACCATGCAACATTAAATGTTTTTTCTGATGTATATTAATAAGTAAATCTGATTATATTGAAATGAGTTTTATTTAGGGCATAAAACCCAACAAACTCCCACTTGCACTAATATAAAACAAAGAAGTGCGTTTCAAATAATCTCAACACCTTGATATACAAATCAAGTGTAGTAGTAGTAAACTCCTTGTAATAGGATCTGAAAGGTTGAATTAACCACAACCTTTCCTCCACTATTACTCTTCCTTAATCACAAAATCATTGATAATGTGAAATTCCTCTCGATATGTCTACTCTCTTGGAATACTGGATTCTATACCTTTGGCAACTACTTTTGGTTAATAAGGAAATTAACACTAGTAGTTTAGGCAATTTGGAATGGTGCCAAAAATTTATAGAACTTTCCTTAGACTGAATAAGTACCTTTCCTGTAACTTTAACATTCAGTCCCTTTCTGGTAGACCTAGAGACTTCAGATAGATTTTTACACTTCTCGAAAATCACTATTCCACAGCCAAAGTAATCACCATCTTATCAGAAAGATTTTCTAGCACAAAGGCAAATTTCGAAATCTGATGTGGTGTAGTCTAAGAGTTTTAAACACACCCTTATGGACTAACATATAGTTCCTCTTCTTTATCTTAAGATTTACTTGATTGTCTTCCAATGTTCTCCTGGATTAATCTGATACCTACTCATTACTCCCACTCAACAGCAGGTGTCTTGTCTAAGGCATACAAAAGCATATCTAAGACCTCTCACTGTTGATATAAGAAATTCTTTCATGGCTTTATCTTTTCTGGAATAGTTGAGACTTTTCCTTAGATAAATAAAATCTATGCCTAAGAAGTTGAGAAGCTTCTATAGATTGCCATTAGAAAGAAAATGCTTCAGCATCTTACTAAAGTAAGTTGCTTGCATTAGAGTAAGTAATTACCAGGTATACCACAAGCCATAGGTTTAGATAAACTCAAACCTATAATACTAGGAACAGGAAGTTTGTTAAGTCCATTGAATAGACTTATAAACTAAAATTTCCTTTTATGTCCTTGTAAATAGAAAACTTTAGGTTACTCCATGTGAATAGATTAAACCATAGTTCTATTGGCTTTTCTTCTTAGTTTCTTATCTTGACAATCCATTACTTGTTTAAACTCACAAGGTACCGTGAATTATGTCTAAGAAAACTAAATGGTATTAACCTCTTTGGTTGTGACAAGACAACAGAGGCAGTGGGATCATCATATGTCATATAAGATGATAGAACACTTTTGGAATCAAGAATTAAATATCTCCTTTATTTGCTACTTTATTTTCAGACTTAGTCATTTTCTTAGAAAAGTAGTATTTGTTTGAACAAACACTTTCTTATCTAATGACTATGGGATGGTCCACCCCTAATCACTTAGAATAGCTCACAAACCATGGTTAATAGTTCTAGCTTTTCTTAAGATTTTGATTAGGTCATCCATGAATCTAGTAATGATTTACATTAAGTATACAACCATTACATCATTCTGAAATTGTATTACCATAGAAGGATTTAGGCAACGACTAGTTACTAATCATCAATATGCAACTCGAATTTCTGGGGAGGTAAGTTTGGATATAATTCAAAATCAATTTAATGATCTTTGAACTGCATATCTACTAACTATTTCTCCACCCCTATCAGTTAGCAAGATCTTTAACCACTTACCTTAATGGTGTTTAACCATTGCTAGAAATTAATGAAATTTTTCAAACATTTCAAATTTCTCTGCTTAAGGTATAATCTAGAGTTATCGTTTTAAGAATACAACGAAAAACTCATATCCACCCCTGAATGTACATCCATCTACGAATGAGATGAACTACTTTTAGTGGATATAGGCATATTAACTGTTTGCAGAGATTGATATTGTCAAAACCACTATGAACAAGATACAAATGCCATCGATTAAAAAAAATGTTGTAGTGTCTTTTGATGACTTAAGTTTAGTTACATCAAAGAGTTCTTAAAATACTGCAAGTGGATCCTGGTCACAGAATACTAAACTCATATTCCATATAGTTTGAATCCATTAATAGAAGATGGATATTAAACACTTGAGAAAGTGTAACTATATTGTATTCTGGAATTAGAACTATAAGAAAATTTATGTTTGGAATCTAAAATTAAAGTCAAAGACTTAAATTTATACCAAATATTATGAGTAATTCTATCTCGGACCACCACTACTAATTTAACTCTAAGTCTGATTTGCCCATACAAGTAGGAGACTTTTAAGATTGAGCATTTATATCAATTGGGAATAGAATTTCGGGATTATAATCATATGCGTCATTTAATTTCTTAAGAGAAAATATAGAATGACATTAAATGATTTATAGACGATTCATCCAATGATATTTTATTGAGCTAATTCGAAATGAATAAGCTAAGAGGAATTAGGATAATTTTGTTTATTAAATAAGATTCCAACGATGCTTCGATTAGCGAAAGTCAAAGTAATCTTATTTATACAATCTTCTTGTTTCATATCGTAAAAATACTAGTCTAAGGTGTCATCAATTGATGAACAGCTAGATGTTGCATATACAATATTTATCTTTCGAGATCTAACACTATTATGAATGTCTAATGGTGAAAATCCATCAGGGATTTATCTCATTAGATAAACAAACCAAGTTAGACCAACAATGAAGATTCGAAATTAAACTACAACTTAATAACAGAAAATAACATGGTTCAATATAAATTCATACACAATTCAGAAATTATTAAACATATAGCAAGTAGGACTGACAAGTGAAAATACTAAAACATACAATCCTAAATAATTTCCAAGGTTTTCAACAAACTTATATCAGTGTCCCGTTTAGGCGAGAGTCAAAGCTATCATTCATTGAATAGAGGTGTCAGCTCATCTAAAATGTTAACATTCTAGCAACCTTTTATTCGATCAAGATTGGAATTCAGCGTTGTCCCGTTTAGGCGAGAGTCAAGGCAATTCTATCTTATGAGCTTCCACCATTGTTTCGCAATTTGCAAGTGAGATATGGTCCCCACCATTAGGGTGATCCCATACCATATAAAACACTTACAAACTACTTATCTTTCGAGATTAAACGGTGCGAAATTGCTAATGAACGTTCCTCCATTAGGGAGGATTACTCACTAAAACAAACGCGATGTAAAACCAATAATGGAGATCGAATATCTGAATAATAAAGCTCATTATTTAAAGAGAGTTGTATTTTCTTTGATTCTCTTTATTTAATCTATTTATTTTAAATATATATTTATTTAATTAAAATTTCGAATTTAGAATGAAAAATTCTAAATATAAATTTTAATTTAATATTTATAAATTTTAGTTAGATGGATATGAAAATAATATGAATTATTTCCATCTTAGTAATAATTTCCAATAAATATTTTGAAAAATATTCAATTTAAGTTGTAACAAAATTAATTTAAATTAATTTACAACTCAAATTTAATTTTCTATAAATACATATTGCATTTCGAAAAATTAAAGTATTTAAGAATACAATTTTCGAAAATGCATGTTAAAACAAAAAATAAATCCTGAAAAAATTATTCTAATTTAATGTTGGCCCAAAATTAATTAATAAAATTAATTTACAACAAAAAATATAATTTTCCTATTTAATTAAATATATATAAGAAAAAATTCAAATATTTAAGTATGATGATGAAAATCAACTTAAATATTAATTTTCTATTTAATTAAATACAGTAGAAAAATACTTCAAGCAAAAATATCACCTATCTAGATTTTTCTTTGACTAATTAATTAAATTTCTAATAAAATATATATTACTTCATTTATTTTAATTAATCATTAAATGAAAAAATCATTGATTTAAGTTGGTCCAAAATTAAAATAAATAATTTACAACTTTAATCTATTTTTCAAATAAAATTTGAAATTCCAGCATTTAAGAAATGCAATTTCGAAATTTGATTAATCAAATAAAGAAAAAATATATTTTGAAAATTATTTAAATTAAGTTGAAAAAATAAATTTCAACTAAAAATAATTTTCTATTTAATTAAGTGTCATGAAAAAGAAATATTTAAGTATCATGATGAAAATCAACTTGGATATTTAATTTTTAAATTAATTCAATTGTATTAAATTCAAGAAATAAATAATTAAGTTTAGAGAAGGCTTAATTATTAATCTCTAGTTTAATACTAGGAAAAATATACTTAAAATAAATTGTACCAAAATTAATTATTTAAATAATTAATTTCACAAGGTATAATATTTTCCTATTTAATATTAGAAATAATAAGTAGTCTAGAAAGTACTATCTAGAAAATATCTTATTTGACTAAGTATCTTTTCCACAAAATTTGAAAAATATCTAATTTAAGCTGTATTAGAAAAAAATCTAGAACTTAAATATTTTCAAATTTAAATTTAATTAAATATCAAAAATTAAGTGGTAACCACTTAATTTGAAAATATTCCATTTTAAGTTAATATTCGAAAAGATATCAACTTAAAAAAAAAAATATCTAAAGAATCTTAATAACCAATTCCTAAAATTCCTCAACTTAATTTTGAAATTTTAAATCCAGAAGATATTCAGATTTAAGTTTATTAGTTAGAGATAACTAAATATCAACTTAAATAGGAATATTTAATGAAAAATTTAAATTAAGCTTTAGAAAGAATCTAGATGGTTATAACTCTATATTTAATTAAATACAAGAAAATACATATAGTTTAGCTTAGAATAAAATTCTTTAAACTATGATTTTCTTAAATTAATTTCAAAATAAATAAATTAATTATGTTGCTAATCAATTTTATTAGGTTAAACTAGTTTAATAAACCTAGTACAGTTATTCAAATCAGGCAAATGGGCCTTCACAATTGGGGTGGTTCATGTGAGGGGGTGCTGGGTTCAGTATGTCGTACCCACTACTATGGCTCCCAACTCTCACACAAGGCCCAAAAGAGAGGAATTTAACCTTCAAATGAACAACTGTTATTAATTGAATAGGCCCAAAAGCTAAATGGGCCTAAATAAAATCTATCAAGAACTATGACATTTTATTTAGCAACAACAACCTATATGCATCTATAATGAAATTAAACATATAGGCTCACACACGCACACTTTGGATGGGTCCTATCATGTTGCTAGGTCATACACAGATGAAAGAAGATTGTAAATATACCTGTTACAAATTATTGACTTGACCAAGGGAGCCATCAGATCATTAGATCTGGCAAAAAGTTAACCATGACTATTTGCAATCAAGCAATAATAGGTTTTGAAAACTTACAAACCAGCTAAAACATATACTCTTGCAACAAGGTTAGCTGAATAGTTGGATGTAGGATTTATTTAATTTTAAATAAATAATTTCGAAAAATAATTAATTAAATAAATAAAAAATTTATTTTTGGAAAATTTAAAAAATAATTAAAAAAAAATTGAAATTTAAATTAAAAAATATTTAAAATTAAACCTTCAATTTTGAAAAATTAAGTTTCAACCAACCTAAATATCATTTCAAAATTTGCTAACTACTTTTAAATATTTAATGTTATTTTACAAATAAAAATTAAATAAAAAATTAAAAAAGATAAATAAATATCTTTTTAAGATTTTAAATGTAATTTAAATAAATAAAATAACAAAATATAAAAGTTAGCAAAAGATCTTACATCTATTTAAAATTACATGATTATAGTTATCTTATTTTAAATTTAAATAAGGTCAAATTATTTAAAAAAAAAAAGAATTTAAATTAAAAAAAAAATTAAATCTAATCTTAAATTTAAAAATAAGATAAGATATAATCAAATTTAAAAATAAGATAGATAATTAAGCAAAAAAGATAGATATTTACTATTTTTCAAATTCAAATTACACTAATTTCATGAATTAAATTTAAAAAATATTAATTAATTTAATTATGATAATTAGAATTGAATTAGGAATAGTGAATGTATAAATAGAGAACTACACAAAAAATCGGAAGTTAATTCCATGAAAAACCATGAAAAAACGAAAAAAAAAACGAAAAAATTGCAAGTTGTACGGACGGGATGTTGTGCATACCCGTCTGCGCGTGTGCATGGGTGATTTGGGCGTGCAAACTCGGCGCAGGGGAAATCTGCATGATTTCTGCGCACGCAACTTTGTTGCTCAATCCCGAAATTTTTCTGAAACTTCAAAAAATCATAACTAATTCAAATTAAATCGAAATTGAGTTCTGTAAAAAAGTAACATGCTTAAATTTTTCCATACTATCCAATAAAAATAATTCCAGAAACAGATATTCAATTATTTTTCACGAAAATTCACAAACATCAATTAATCATCAAATAACACTCAATACAACATGATACCATCCAAAACATCAAACAATCGTTTTAAAGTCTAAATTTCTTGTAAGCAAATCAATTACCATGGCTCTGAGGCCAGTTGTTGGAAATTATTTTACCAGGATCTTAGATCTACTCACAAGTATGTTGATTAACACCCTAAATATGAACTTTTTAAAACGATGAAATAAACACATATAAAGTTTAGTAAACCTTACATTGGGTGCAGCGGAATATAATGACTCCTTCCGTTCAGATATCTAGCCCTTGATTCCTTTCTGTAGCAGAGCATTATCAATATATGAACCTGGATCTCTTTCTCTGATTCTTTAGTGCTGAAACTCCTTCTTGCTGAAAGTCTTTCTTCACGATCTTCCTCACTATGATTGAGGTATCACTTGCTGTGTGTTGGCACTACTCTCACACTAAGAATTTCGAAATTTCTAGGGGGAAGAAAGAGAAGAAGGTGGTCGGCCAAAGATAGGGAGAGAGAGAGGCTCAGTTTTTTCTGAATGAAAAGTCAGAAGAAAAGTGTGTTAATTTCCTGAAGCCTTCACTATTTATTTATAGCATTCCACTAGGGTTAGGTTTGAATTATTTGGCATTAAAATAATGAAAATATCAGAGGGAAAACCCTACAAAAGTGGCCGGCCCTATACATGTGGATTTGGGCCTCACTTTTTGCAATTTTGCAGTTTATCTTTTCTGCATCTGATTTTCTCAAAAATGCCAATTTTTTAATTCAACCATTTAAATGCCAATTCTAACTATTTAATAACTATAAATAATTATTAAATAATATTGCAATTTATCATATTTATTAATTGAACCATACAAAGTATCATAATTAACAAACATGCCCCTAAAACTCTTTCTTTACAATTTCGCCCTTACTTAGTGAAAAATTCACAAATAGACATAGTCTAATTTGAGAATTATAATTGATTAATCAAAACCAATTACATGAGTCTTACAATCAATATTATCTCAACTAGTGCGGGGACCATGGGTCTATATAACCGAGCTTCCAATAAGTAGATCAAGAATTTATTACTAAAATTCACTAACTTATTAAATCTTCGTTGAATCCACGCATAGAACTTAGAATTGCACTCTCAGTATATAGAATGCTCTATATGTTCCACCATATAGAAACATCATTAGTTATCCATTGTTATAATCCTAATTTGATCAATGATCCTCTATATGAATGATCTACATTGTAAAGGGATTAGATTACCGTTACACCGTACAATGTACTTAATCCTTAAAACACTTAACCCCGTATAAATGATATTTCAGCTTATGTGAAATGAGATCTCCACAATTTATTTTTGTTTGGTCAAGCTCGAAGGAGATCATCCTTTACTTACTATTCGCCAGATAGAAGCCATAGATTCCATGTTTATGTTAGCGCTCCCACTCAATTGCACTACCGTGTTCCCAAAATGTACGTATCACCCTGACCTAAAAGTAGGCTTAACTAACAAATCAATGAACGCAAACAGCCTCTCGAGATTGAGCCTAATCATAACAGGATTAAGATCGTTTGATCTAGGATCAACTAGGCGATATTGACTTGAATAGATATTACGGTAAGTTTAATAAATCTAAGTCAAAGTTCAATATCGGTCCCTTCGGATGCATACTCCATGCATCCAACCTGAGCTTTACTTTAACCAATACTCATGAAAGAACATAGCACTTCTCCAAATGCAAGTAAACTCTGTTGTAGATTATCATATCAGTAAAACCCTATGTCTGATAAATCTAGGAATCTTTATTCACATAGTCATGTTTACTTTCCAATGTGCTGACGACATAATAAACAAGATCAAGTATGTGAAAAGGGTTTCAAATGAATTTATACATTATGTACATATAATCATGAAATAAATGATGTGAACCATGCAACATTAAATGTTATTTCTGATCTATATTAATAAGTTAATCTGATTATATTGAAATGAGTTTTATTTAGGGCATAAAACCCAACACTCCAACAAAAGAGAGCCGGTTCAAGGGTGGCCCTAGAGGACCTAAGGGAAAAACTCAATCAAAAAGTACTGTCAGAAAGATAGTGTCGTCATCAATGACGCACCACCACAAAGAAGGCCCAAGATGCACGGCGCAGGACCTTTGAGACAAGTTGAATAAGAAGAGGAAACAACTTTACAAGAAAATGGAAGATCTCCGCAGAAGGATAGCCTCAGTTGCCTCAGAGGAGGGAAGTTAGGATGAAGAAGACTTCGATGATGAATCTCCTTTTTCAAAAGAAATCCAATCTTAACAGTTACCACCTAATTTCAAAGAGCAAAACATATCGCCCTATGAAGGGATCACTAATTTGAAGTATCACTTGGACGCTTTCAACAAGATTATGAAAATGAAAAGAGTCACGAGTAGAGCGAGGTGCCAATGCTTCGCGATGACACTCTGAGGCGTAACCTACAAGTTGTATAAGAGGGTTGGCTCCCAGATATATAACTTCGTAGAAACAGTTCACCAATGACTTCTTGTCCCAACACCGTGCTTCTAAAGATTATGTCGTCCCAAGGACAACTCTGGCAGATATCAAACAAGGAGAAACTGAAAGCTTAACAAGCTACATCCAGCACTTCAACGCAGAAGCGGCTAAAGTGGGGAGACTCTCTAAGGATGAGCACAAAATGGCCATCATCGTTTGAGTCAGACCTAGAAGCAAGCTGTGGAACAACATGCTTAAGAGATAGCTGGATTACCTTGATCACTTCTATGAGTGGGCCAATATGTATATCTTTTTGGAGAATGGACATGAAAATTTTGGAGTTGGGAAAGACAAGCAACCTGGAAAGACTCGAGCTGAGGGGTCACACAAAAAGTGGGGATTCATGTATAAGGATGACCTTCAGGACAAGAGAGCCAAGAGGGAGTTATATCCACTACCAAGAGAATACACCGACTGTTGGGTTTTATGCCCTAAATAAAACTCCATTTTAATGTAATCTTTATCTTTTAAATATCAATAAAGAAACAAAAGTATTTTCATCACTTATTTGTGTGTCATTTGGTTCATGTTATCATTTTCTTGTTTATTTGATTTATAAATTCATCCAAACCCATGTCACATTTATATTCTTGTTTATTGTGTCGTCAACACAGCGGAAAGTAATCAAGATTATGTGATTAAATATATATTCTTAGATTTATCAGTTAACAGGGTTTAACAGATATGTGAATCTACAACATAGTTTAGTTGCACCTTGGATAAGTGTTATGTTCTTTCTAAGGCATTGGTTAAAGTAAGGCTTGGGTTGGATGCATGGAGTATGCATTAGAGGGAACCGATATTGAACTTTGAATCTGATATATTAAACTTACCGTAATATCTATTCAATTCAATACCACCTAGTTGATTTTAAATCAAATGATCTTAATCCTGATATGGTTAGGTTCGATCTCAGGAGTATTATACATGTTCTTTGATTTGTTAGTTAAGCCTACTTTTTCGTCAGGGTGATACGTACATTTTGGGAACATGGTAGTACAATTGAGTGGGAGCGCTAAACATAGATATGGAATCTATAGCTTGTATCTAGCAAATAGAAGTGAAATGATGATTTCCTTCGAGCTTTGCTAAAATATCATTTATAGGTGGCTAAGTGTTTTAAGGATAAAATACATTTAAGGGTGTAACGGTAATTTAATCCCTATACAATGTAAATCATCTATACAGGATCATTGATTATTGGGATTGTTGACTTCGCCTTTAGCCAACGACTATGAGTCTATTTTACAAGCGATAAATGATTTATAATAACAAATATACAATAAAGCAATAAAAAGACACAAGAATTTATAGAGGTTCAGCCCCGAGCAGCTCGGTAATAGCCTAATCCTCGTTATTTGTATTAACTTAAGATCAAGGAAAAAGATTCATTTTCTTATAGCTCTTACAACAGTATCTCTTAATGTATAATTCTTAGATAATATATGTAAGGTATAGTCTGAGCTCAACTGCTTTTCGACCCATCCCCTGCCCAATGAACAAACATCACTATTTATAGGGCTAGGAGGATTGGGGAGGATGAGTTTCCCCTCTCGTTACAATGCGTATAAATAGAAAGATTATGGGATCAATGTTGAATGCAAGGATCGTGGGATTGAGGCTGAATACACTGACAACGGGATCTGATGTTGTATGCCATATCCATGTAAATTGATCCCTGAGTTATAGGGTTTGTGCTGATGACTCACGATGCGAAAGCTGAATTCCCTAAGTGTTGGTCGCTCTGCGTGGATTGCTGAATATATTGCTCTGAGCATGCCAAGTATCCTGCTCGGACTATACTTCCCGAGCACATGTTACAAGTGGACTCCATGTGTCACCATTCACGTGATGCCACGTCAGAGTGCAAATATTGGGATAACATTTGCCCCCCAAGTCTGTACGGGACTTTCAAAGTTGTGTGTAGACTTTATCCGAGCTTATTTTGCTTTTGGATGGGGACACGTGTCGAGCTCAACCGTCCGAGACTCGATGTGATGCTGACTCGGCGTCCCTTCGGTTTTTTGCTAATAAATTCTCTAACACTTAATATTTTGAAATCTGATTTTCTCTCTCCACGGCTGACGACTGCACTTGATTATTTTTGATTTCCCATATTCGTTTTTAATGAGGGAAGCTGAGGCGTCTGAGGTTCCTTTGAGACGGTTACCTCTTTTCGTGACTTGCCTATAAATTCCAAGCAGCATTGGCACATACACTCATTTTAGTCACCTTTCTTTGCTAAGTAGACTTCAGAGCAAAAAGAGAGATTCTTGACTTCAAAGTTGCCGAAGTGCTCTTATAAAGAATGCTTGTGGGATTGACGTTGCTCGCACACGGACATCTGATCTTCGAGTAAGTCTCTGGTTTCTTTTATGCTTATTTTTGCATGTTTATATGTCAACTGCATCCTCTACTTTGTTGTAGAAAAATGTTTTGGAACCCTAGGCCCAGAAACCTTTGCGATTCTCCTTTATCATGTCTTCGAGAGTTTTTACAATCATAACATTTGTTTCCGAACTGCGTAACGTCTGTCTTCCATCTTGCTTACTCTAAGCTTCATGAACTTTTTTGCCCTAACTCGAGAAAATTTTGACTTCTTGAGTTCTGACTTTTCTTCAAACATAATCTTCTTTAATCTGTTGAGTACTCCTAGTTGGCATATTTGCTTAGGACAACGACATCAGATCGACTAGGACATGCTTCAACTTCTGCACGAGGATGAACCTCGTCTTTGTTCTAGTCTTCCTTCCTCTAGCGAAGAACATTCTTCAAACCCTGTACCCAGCCATGAAATGATGGCTCGTACAAAGAAAACTGCGCGTCTAGCTGACGCGTCTGACCCCCAAGTGGCTCGACACGCCACTCTGCCCAGCACCGAATAGGATCCAACCGTCTAGATGGAGGAGGATCATGAAAGGGACGCTAAGGTCTAGGAGATTGAGGGGCAAGACGATGTACGTCCTAACAGTTCCTCCGAGGAGGAGGAAGAGGCAGAGGTTGCACCCCCAAACTATGGGGAGTACAACGAGGCTGGGGAGCCAGTCGATGCTGACGGAGACGTCCTGGTTGAGGGCGTGGACTACGTCAGTGAGGAGCTTGCTGCGGCGGTTCCTCATAGAAGGCAGGGTGCCTTGGGCGCAAGGTGGGTAAGCCCTCTGTCCAAGATTACGGAGGCGCGCCTTCGAACTCTTGACCAGGGTGAATACCGGGCATTGACGATGAAGCCTAGGAACTTTCCCGAACTGACTCTAAAGGAACACTTTAAGGGATTTATCTTCATGTTGTATTTTCTGATGACTTTGAAGCATTCGTCCAGGTCATCTATGTGCCCCACAGCCTTTCTCGATCTGATATTTCAACATTTTGTTTACAAATCATTCAAAATTCGCCCGATCTGATCTTTAAACATTTTGTTTACCAATCTTTGGTACATAACCCCAACATTTTTTTAGACCAAACGACGTGACTTTGTAGCAATAGAGACCCATATCTATCTAAAAACTTGTATGTTCTTGGTTTGGTGGATGTATTTTAATTTGATTGTCGCCCGAGTAAGCGTTCATGAAGCTTAATATTTCGTGCCCTCCTGTTGCATCTACAAGCTGATCGATTCATGGAAGTGGAAAATAGTCTTTAGGGCAAGCCTTGTTGAGGTCTGTGAAATCAATACAGACTCGCCATTTCTTGTTTGGCTTGGGCACTAGTACAGGATTCGCGACCGAAGCCGGGTAAAAAGCTTCAATAATAAAGTTGTTGTTGCGCAGCTTTTCAACTTCATCCTTCAGGGCTACTGCTCGTTCTTTGTCCAACAATCTTCGTTTTTGTTGAACTGGCCGTAAGTTCGGATCGATATTCAGAACATGTGAAACGTTAGAAGGATCGATTCCGACCATATCCGTATGTGACCAGGAAAAAACATTTTCCGATCTTTAGCTTTCTGGTCGGGATATCTGGATCGATTTCGATCTCTTCTAATTCTTCTACAGGTCCAACATTGCTGCTTGGGTCCCCAAGTCGAGGATCCACCTCTTCATCCCCGCCTTGGGAAGTTCCCTACTTGGGAATGTTTTTTCCCTTATCTGTGCTCTGGCTGGAGGATACTTCCTTCTTAGCCATGGCAACTGGAAGGTTATAAGATTCTCGTGCAGACTGCTGGTTTTCTCTCAAACACCCTACCCCATTCTTTGTTGGGAACTTCAAGCACGAGTGAAATATTGATGTGACAACCTTTAAGTCATACAAGGCCGGTCGGCCAAGCATTACGTTAAAAGCTAAAGAACATCCAATATTAGGAACTGTGCCATAATAGTCATGCTCGTTGGAGCTTGTCCAACAGTGAAGGGTAGCCGGATTTGTCCAAGAGGTGCAACTCCTTGACCAGAGAAACCATAGACAGGCTGGAGGCATGGGGTTAGATCCTCGAGTTGGAGTCCCATTTTTCGTAAGCAGTTTTGAACAAGATGTTGGAAGGGGCTCCATTATCGATCATGGTTCTGGCCACCATTTTATTGGCTATCTGGACCTCCACGAACAGCGGGTCGTTGTGCGAAAATTTAATTTTGACAGCGTCTTAATCATGGAAGGATATGGTCGGTTCTCCTGCTCGTGGAACTTAGGGCTTCCTTTCTTCCACGGCCAGGATAACTCCTTCTTGTTCGTGCTGCACTGTTCGGGCATACCTCTCCCGAGCTTTGCACGACTCTCCAACAATGTGAGGGCCTCCAATAATTACTTGCAAGTGTCCATCTACTGGTGGAGGTAGCAAATCTTGATTGTTCTAACCCTGGTCGGTCTTGACATACTCTTGCAGGTGTGGATTGTTTTTCCTTATCAGAAATTCAATTTCTCGCTTAAAGTTGTAGCATTCGTTAGTGTCGTTGCCGTAGTCTCCGTGGAACTGACAAAACTTTGTAATGTCCCTTTTGTTGGCGTCTTTCTTCATGGGCCCGATTTTCTTGTACGTGGGCCAGCGACTGAGTTGCCATGTATACACTTTCTATATCTTCAGTCAAAATAGTGAATGTAGTGTACTTGGCATGATTCTCCCGAGGAGTCTGTTTGGAATTTCCGGTGAACTTTCCATTCTTCCGTTCCCTTGCTTGTGGTTGTTGTTGGAAAGCTTGCCACTTGAGCTTTGAATATTTGGGTAGTTGGGAAGTTGGGCGGATGTTCCAGTTGAAGGAGCCTTTGACTTGCCAGCCTTTTGTTCACCTTCCCCTCGTTGAATGGCTTCTTCGAGCTTGATGAAGCCTTTAGCTTGGTCAAGGAAATAACTCATTGAGTCTACCGGCCCGTTCTTCCTTATATGCTTTCGAAGTTTACCAAGGACTTCGATGCCCCCCAGTATCGCGGATAACTTTCCATCCTCGGTTACCCGTGAAACTTTGGTTGGCTCCGTCATGAATATGCTGATGTATGCCCGGAGTTGCTCGCCTGGTCGTTGCTTAACTAAGACCAAGTCTCCAAAATGCAATGGAAGTTGGCGTGAGGAGGAGAATTGTGCATGGAATTTCGAAGAGAGGGCTTTCCATGAACTAAACTTTGCAAGAGCCAACTTGACTTGAAATACCATTGCTGAGCGGTTTCCGACAGAGTGGTAGGGAAGATTCTGCAGCATACATCTCCCCGTACCCCTTGCAAATCCATTTTGCATTTCGAAATACTTGAGATGGGAAAGAGGATCTTCTCTCCCAGTATACATCTTCCATGTCGACATTTTGAACTTGTGGGGTAGTGGCAGGAGATTGATCTCTGGTGAGAAAGGAGTTTTGCGTGCTCGATCCAGCTCAAGATCATTGTTTCTTTGTCCAGCCATGCCGTGGAACATATTTTTTAGTTTGTCAAGCTAAGCCTGTACGGTTGGGCTAACTTGCTTGGCATTCTGGTCAATTTGAATTACATCAACATCTTTCTGAGCGGGAATTTGAGTAGGGGCTCCAGGCTGCACGATCGTCAAAATATTCTATTCGTCTACTCCCCTCCTTCTGTTCAGATCATTCCTTCGGTCATGGGTTGCTCCCAACCTTTCGAACACAGAAGTGACTGGTTGCCTTAGCGATTTATTCGCTTGGTTGACGGGTGGAATAGCACCATTAATCTTTTTGGAACCATCAGGTATGACTTCTCCTGATGAATTACTAGACAAGGTCTGCTCGCCTACCATTAAGCCCACGAGCGAAACTCGTGACCGGGGATTGGGCGGCTGACCATTTGTAGTCTGGGCAGTATTCATCGTTGGATCTTCGTCTGATCCACCCAAGGGAATGACATTCGGCGGCTGTTGACCTACAGTTTGATAGGCTTTTTGTATCAGCACGGTAGCGTGCCGACTACGGTTTTCGATCTCTTCATGGTGAGCCCTTAATGCCTCCATCTCTCTATCCCTCCATTCGGCGACCATGCGCCTTTGTTCGTCGAATGCGAGATTTACTGCAGCACGCAGTTCGTCCTGATCATGATGCAGGGTGTTGTTATGATTTTGCATGAGTCTGAGCGCGTTATAGAGATTTTTGAATTCAGTTGCATCTCTGATAGTCGTTTGGGCGTTGGTTCCAGGCAAAATAGTCGTATTATGAATGCCTTCGTTGGCTGCGGAACTGTTTTTCCCAGTCTCTTGCACACCAGGCGCAATTCCATCTATAGGAACTATTTCACCATTCCCCACGCTTGCCGGCTGTCCAGGATTAACAGCAGGCAGAACCCTTGTGCTCCCTGGGTTCTGCGATGTAGGATCCAACATCAGTGAATTTGCGGGCTTAGTCAGGCCTCTACGGGTTGGCACCATCGTATTTGCAGTTGGAAGTTGAATAAAGAGCGATTCTTGAGTTCAGCTCTCAAGAAAGCACCAAAATATTGACTTCGGTTTTAGCCAACGACAATAAGTCTATTTTACAAGCGATAAATGATTTATAATAACAAATATACGATAAAGCAATAAAAGGCACAGGAATTTTATAGAGGTTCAGCACCGAGCAGTTCGGTAATAGCCTAATCCTCGTTATTTGTATTGACTTAAGATCAAGGAGAAAGATTCCTTTTCTTATAGCTCTTACAACAGTATCTCTGAATGTATAATTCTTAGATAATATATTTAAGGTATAGTCTTAGCTCAACTGTTTTTTGACCCATCCCCTGCCTAGTGAACATACATCAATATTTATAGGGCTAGGAGGCTTGGGGAGGATGAGTTTCCCCTCTCTTTACAATGCGTATAAATAGAAAGATTGTGGGATCAATGCTGAATGCAAGGATCGTGGGATTGAGGTTGAATACACTGATAGCAGGATCGTGTGTATGCCATATCCACATAAATTGATCCCTGAGTTATAGGGATTATGTTGATGACTCACGATGCGAAAGCTTAATTCGCTAACTATTGGTCGCTCTGCGCGAATTGTTGAATATCTTGCTCTGAGCATGCCATCGAGGTATCCTGCTAGGACTATACTTCCTGAGCAGATGTTCCAAGTGGACTCCAC
This sequence comes from Cannabis sativa, assembly GCF_029168945.1. Lineage (NCBI taxonomy): Eukaryota > Viridiplantae > Streptophyta > Magnoliopsida > Rosales > Cannabaceae > Cannabis > Cannabis sativa. The sequence continues at coordinate 37,028,248 of NC_083606.1, read as the reverse complement.
ATGTCACCATTCACGTGATGCCACGTCAGAGTGCCAAAATTGGCATAATAGGGATTATAGCAATGGATAATTATAGCGCGTCTATATCTCGGAACATATAGAGCGTTCTATATAACTGAGAGTGCAATTCAAAGTTCTATGCGTGGATGCAACAACGAATTAATAAGTCAGTGAATTTACCTGGTAAGTTCTTGGTCTGCTTATTGGAAGCTTGGATATGTAGGCCCATGGTCCCCATACTAGTTGAGACAATACTAAAAGTAATACCTCAATCATAGTGAGGAAGGCTGTGTAGAATTTAGATTCAACAAAGAAGGGCATTCGGGCTCAGATCTGAGTGGGAGGAGACATATATTCCGCTGCACCCAATGTAAGATTTCTCTTACTTTTATGTGTTTAATTTTCGATCGTTTTAGAACTTCATATTTAGGTTGTTAAATCAACATACTTGTGAGTAGATCTAAGATCCTGGTAAAATAATTCGAAAAATGGCACCAGAGCCATGGTAAATTGATTTGCTTGCAATAAATTTGGACTTAAAACGATTTGTTTGTGTTTTGGATGGTATCATGTTGCTTTGTGTGTCATATTCATGTTTGATTGTTGTTTGTGAATTTTGGGAAAAATAGTTAATTTTCTATTTCTGTAATTATTTTATTGGATAGTTTGGAAAATTCTAAGCAATTTACTTTTTTACAGAACTCGATTTCGATTTAATTTGAATTAGTTATGAATTTTGGAAAATTGGAAAAATGGGGATGATGAGCACCTTCCCACACGCGCGGAATGGCTGCATGCAGCCTCCCTGCACCGTGAGAGCTCGACCAGCAACCCAGATGCGCGCGCGGATGGGTATGCTACGCATACTATCCGTACTGTTCATCATTTTTTCATTTTTTTTGATTTTTCATGCTATTTCATGGAATTAACTTCCAATTTTTTGTGTAGTTTTGTATATTGATTTTTGTGTTTCAAATTTCAAATCTAATAATCAGAAATAAATTAATTTTAGATATTAGTGTAATTTGAATTTGAAAATAGGTTAAAATCAAGTTTTGCTTACCTCTTTTTTTATTTCCTTTAAAATTTGATTATATTATTTTTTTTTTAACGTGAGATAATTTTCTTTTTTTTTTGGTAACTTAACCTTATTTAGAATAAGATCACAATAATCATGATATTTTAAAAGTGAAATAAGATATTTTTGTTAACTTTTAAATTTTCTTATTCTTACTTACATTAAATTGTAAAATCAGAAAATGGTATGTATTTACCATTTTCTATTTTATTGAATATTTAATTTATTAAATAACATGAAATTTAAAAGGAAAGTTAGTAATTTTTTTTTGAAATGATATTTAGGTTACTTAAAACCTAATTTTTCAAAATTGTAGGTTTAATTTTTTAAATATTTTTTTTAAAACCGATTTTTTTTTTAATTTTTGAAATATATTTAAAAACTAAATAAAACCTACATCCAACTATCCAAATATAACTTGTTGCAGGAGTATGTGTTTTAGATTGTTTGTAAGTGTTCTAAAACCTATTATTGCTTGATCTAAATTTTCATGGTTAACTTATTCACAGATCCAATGATCTGATTTTAACCCATGGTTCAATTGTCAATAGATCAAGTAAATAATTTGTAACAGGTAATTTTTACATTCTTCTTTCATCTGTGTATAACCTAGTAACATGATAGGATCCATCCAAATCTGTGTGCCTGTGTGAGCCTATATGTTTAATTTCTGCTATAGATACATATAGGTTGTTGTTGCTAAATAAAATGTCATAACCTGATAGATTTTATTTAGGCTCATTTAGTAGTGGGCCTATTCAATTAATAACAGTTGTTCATTTTAAGATTAAATTCCTCTCTTTTGGGCCTTGTGTGAGAGTTGGGAGCCATAGAAGTGGGTACGACATACTGAACCCAACTCCCCCTCACATGAACAACCCCAATTGTGAAGGCCCATTTGTCTGATTTGGATAACTGTGCTAGGTTAATTATATTAGTTTGACCTAATAAAATTATTAGCAACATAATTAATTTCATTCTTCCTTGAAATTAATTTAAGAAAAACATAGTTTGATGAATAATATTCTAGAAAAACTATATGTATTTTTCTTGTGTTTAATTAAATATAGAATTATAACCATGTAAATTCTTTCTGAAGCTTAATTTTATAATTTCATTAAATATTCCTATTTAAGTTAAGATTTTGTTATATCTAACAAATCAACTTAGATTTGAATATGTTTTGAATTTCCTATTATAAATTAAGTTGAGGAATTTTAGGAATTGGTTATTAAGATTCTTTGGATATTTTTTAAGTTGATATTTTATAAATATGAAAAACTTAAAATGGAATATCTTCTAAATTAAGTGGTTACCACTTAATTGTTAATATTTAATTAAGTCATTGATTGAAGAATATTTAAGTTGGATATTTTAGATTTCTCTAAACAACTTAAATAAGATATTTTTCAAATTTATTCCATTTTTGAAATTTAATTAAAGTTTTTTTTTTAAAAACTTTAATTTGTAATGTTTCATTAATTAAGATATGGAATATAAATGATTAAATAAAATACATATTTTAAATAATGAGCTTTAATCAAGAGATATTCGATCTCCATTGTTGGTTTTACATAGCTATTGTTTTAGTGAGTAATCCTCCCTAATGGAGGAACGTTCATTAGCAAGTTAGCACCGTTTAATCTCGAAAGATAAGTATTCTTATAAGTTTTTTATATTGTTTTTGACCACCCTAATGGTGGCGACTGTATAAGACTTACAAGAGTATGAAACAATGGTGGAAGCTCATAAGATAGAATTGCCTTGACTCTCGCCTAAACGGGATAACGCTGAATTCCAATCTTGATCGAATAAAAGGTTGCTAGAATGATTGTCATTTTAGATGAATTGACAACTCTATTCAATGGATGATGCTTTGACTCTCGCCTAAACGGGACACTGTATCAGTTTGTTGGAAACCTTGGAAAATAAACTATGTTAGATTTAGTATTTTTATAACATATGTGATTATTTGTTATTTTCTGAACTTGTGTATGAATTTATAGAACCAAAACCTTACTTCTGTTTATTGATATGTTGTAGTGCCAATATGAATAACCCTCACCCCGATAAACTCCTAGTTAGTATCTTCGCAAAAGAACTCAATAATGTGAAAATGCATCCTGGTAGTTGCATTAACTCGCACCTATTGTTGATGAATCTGAAGTTCCAAAAGGCAAATCTACTTGGAATTAATTTATCAAAGGAACAATGGGTACGACTCATCCTTAACAGTCTTCCTCCGGAGTACGATAGTTTTGTTTTATATTACTTGTTGAACAATCCTCACTCCTCCGACATGGACAAACTCGAGACTGAGTTAAGGGCCCATGAGCGGAATTTGATTCCAATGGGACCTCCTGGTATTGAAAACTTTAATCAGAGGAAGAGGAATAAGCATGAGGGCTCTAACAAAGCTGCTTCTTCAAATACAATTATCAGACATCATGTTCTATGTGCGAATTGTAATGGAAAGGGACATAAAGAAGAACAATGTCCTAGGCTTCTAGACAATTAAAACGAAGGTGATGCTTTTGTCTTTGAATCATGTGTCTTAGAGAATGACAAATCCACTTGGATTCTTGATTCTGGATCTACTAACCATGTATGTTCTTCATTGAAGCTGCTTGAAACTTGGGAGAATCTTCACCCAGATGAGTTAAAGCTAAAAGTTGGAAATGGCGAGTTGGTATCAGTTAAAGCTAGAGGAACAGCCCGTATCAAGTTTCATACAAAGAAATTTTCCCTTTTACAGAATGTTTTATATATTCTAAACTTTAGTAGAAACTTGATTAGCATTTCATGTTTACAAACACAATTTTATATATTGAATTTTTCGAGTTCAAATTGTTCAATTTCTCGTAATGGATTTCATATATGTGTTGCTAACATGGAACAAGGACTTTATGTTCTAAGACCTGATACTCAAATCTCACTAAATACTGAACTTTTCAATGTAGCTAAACCTAGAAGCCTTAAGAGAAAAGAGATTGATAATGATGATCAAACTTATCTATGGCATTTACGTTTAGGTCATATAGGTTTTGATAGACTCAGTAGGATAACCAAGGACGGTCCATTGAAAAATGTCGTCTTAGGTGAACTGCCAGTATACGAGTCATGCCTAGAAGGAAAAATGACCAAACATTCTTTCTGTGCAAAGGGAGAGTGTTCCAAACAACCCCTAGGGTTAGTGCATTCAGATGTTTGCGGACCTCTAAATGTAAAAGCCCGAGGTGGCTATGAGTATTTCGTCACTTTCATTGACGACTTCTCTAGATACTGTTTTCTTTACCTAATGCAAAAGAAATCTGAAACGTTTGAAAACTTTCAGGAATTCCATGCTTTGGCTCAAAACCAATTAGGTAAAACATTAAAGATCTTGCGAACTGATAGGGGTGGAGAATATATTGATATGCAGTTCAAAGATCATTTAACTGAACTTGGAATTGAATCCCAATATACTGCCCCAAGCACTCCACAGAAAAATGGAGTTGCAGAAAGAAGAAATCGTACTCTCTTGGAAATGGTTAGGTCCATGCTGAGTTATTAAACTCTGTCTACGTCCTTCTGGGGATATGCTATTCAAATGGCAAACGACATTTTAAATATTGTTCCATCTAAAGCAGTCCCTAAGACACCAGTCGAACTATGGAATGGTCGTACACCTAGTTTACGCCATTATAGGATTTGGGGGTGCCATGCTCACATCTTGAGAAAGAAAGAAGGAAAACTGGAATCGCGAACTGAAGTTTGCATGTTTGTTGGAAACTCTAAAGAGACTAGGGGTGGACTATTTTATAGTAACAAGGATAACAAAGTATTTGTTTCTACAAATGCTACTTTTCTTGAAGATAACTATATGAAAGACAACAAACCGAAAAGTGAAGTTGTATTAGAAGAAATGCTAACAGATATAGTTCTTGCAAATGTTCCATCCTCTTCTAATCAAGAAGAGGAAAATCCCACTCCCTCAGTTGTAGCAACTGAGAAAACTACTACCAAAGCTCCTGTTCAGAAGGTCACCGCTCCTCGTCGTAGTGGGAGGGTTTCTACAAAACCATCTCGTTATGGTTTGGATGGTGAAATCAATATGGTTGTTGGTGACGGTATTGATGATGACCCATTAACCTATAAACAGGAAATGGCAAGTCCGCAACGGAAGCGATGGTCAGCCAGCATGGATTCAGAAATGGATTCCATGAAAAAGAACAAAGTCTGGGAATATGTAGATCCACCCGATGATTATCGTCCAATCGGATGCGAATGGGTCTACAAGAAGAAAAGAGGCGCTGGAGGCGAAGTTAAAACTTTCAAAGTTACACTGGTCGCAAAGGGTTATACCCAAAGAGAAGGTGTGGACTATGAGGAAACTTTTAGTCCTGTCGCCATGCTCAAATCCATCCAAATTCTTCTCTCCATCGCGACCGCTTTCGATTATGAAATCTGGCAAATGGATGTCAAGATAGCCTTTCTTAATGGGCTTCTTGAAGAAACCATCTATATGGAGCAACCAGAAGGTTATGTTCTTCCAGGGCAAGAAAATAAAGTTTGCAAATTAAATAGGTCCATTTATGGACTTAAGCAAGCTTCTCGCTGATGGAACAAACGGTTTGATGAAATCATTAAAACCTACGGCTTTCATCAGAATGAAGATGAACCTTGTGTTTACCAACTCAAGGAAGACCAAGTAGTAGTATTCCTGGTCCTTTATGTTGATGACATTTTGATCATTGACAATAATATCAAGAAAATGACTCACATCAAGGAATGGCTAGACACTCAATTCGATATGAAATACTTGGGTGAGGCAACCTATGTTCTCGGTATTCAGATTCTCAGAAACTGGAAGAACAGATCCCTTGCTCTCTCTCAAACAACTTACATTGACAAAGTTCTAGAGAGATTCTCCATGACTAATACCAATGGGGCAAATATGCCTTCTAGATATGGTATCCGTCTATCTAAGGAACATTGTCCTACTGATCCTCAAGAGATAGAGGACATGGCAAAAGTTCCTTATGCTTCTGCAGTTGGAAGTCTAATGTATGCAATGTTGTGCACTAGACCTGACATCTGCTATGTAGTTGGAATCGTGAGCAGGTATCAGTCAAATCTAGGACAGGAACAAGCTAGTCCTGACATAGCTGCGGCTGAACAAGCTAAAGATGTTGTCTAGATTAGAAAGTTCTTCACCAGTCGTGGTGTAGTACCTGGAATGGAAAAGCCTCTAGTCCTGCTTTGTGATAACAATGGAGCTATAGCCAACAGTAAGGAACCTCGAAGCCACAAGAGAAGTAAACATATAGAAAGAAAATATCATATTACACTACAAGAAAAGGGACCTTTTGTCCCACTTTTTTAGTTAACAAAAATAAAAAATGGGATAAAAGATATATTGAGACTTTTTATCCCACTTTTAGATTAAAAATTTTTTTAGACAAGGGCCCTGTTTGGTAGAAAGTTTAAAAAAAAATATCAAAGGTAAAAAAATAAGTTCAATATTCGATTTTTATGGGTTAGCCAAACGGAGATTAAAATTTTTAGGGAAACCTTTTATCCCGGTTTTTAACTAAATAACCGGGATAAAAAGTGTTTCCCTAATAAAAACACTTTTATCTCGCGAACACATATATCTCTGCTATTATAACCTCGACTGAAACCCTCCCAAACCTAGAAACCCTCACCTAAACCCAGAAACCCTCGCCCAACAAACCCAAAAATAGTCTCGATCTCGCCCATACCAGAATCGCCCAAACCCAGTAGCTGATCAAACGGTTAAAGGTATACTTTTTTTCTTTGTTATTTTTCCCTATTTTGTATTTTTATCCACCATTTTTTTCTGGGTTCAAGAAAATATAAAATCTGATTTTTTTTTGTTAATAATCTCTTCTAGTTTAGGGATTATTTATTATGTATCATTTTTTACCTTTCTAGCTCTTAAAGATTTCATTTTTATAATATTTGAATGAGTTATTGATAGAATTTTTTATGAAATGGTAAAAAAATTTGCTATGACAAAAATAAACATTTCTACTAGGGGCACATAGTTCTTTTATATATCTTATAAATGTGTATCTAAACAGAATTTGTTGTGTCAAAATAATTATTTACATGACAGTGGCATTGTATATGCTTTAAAAAAGTAATTACATGGCACTAAAGAGACTTAAGAGCAATTATCGTAACAATTAGTTAATAATATACTAATATTGTTTATTAGGTTTGTAAAGATTGATGAGGTGTTAAAATTAATAAAGAAGATGATTGAAAATATTTATTGATATGCATTTTGAGAGAGAGAAAAAATAAATCTATTTTTAATTTTGTCTATTTATTAACTAATTTATTCTAATATTATTTTTAATGTTGAGGTTTTTAATTTACCATGCACACAAATTTGGTAAATTTTAAGTAATATAAGAGCCTATATTTCCTAAGACAAATTAGTATGTAATTTCATGTACATTTTTCTTTTTTATTTTATTTTTCCTTTCTAAGACAATGTGTATCCTTTTAATTAACTTTATCATTCAATTCATTTTTTTTTTATTATTATTATGATTGCTAATTAACAAATTTTATATTCCAACAATCTAATAACACTTCAAACAAAATAATAAATTATATATTTATTAGTTAATTGTTACTATTCTCACTTAATTTTAATTTGAACTTTTTTTAATTGTATTTAATATTGTAGGTTGTGGATTGTTATTAGAAAATGAATCAAAATATCGGTGATCATTGATTGCTAGTTAAAGGTACATTATTGACCAACAAATTTTTACTAATTATAAAGCTATTAGAGGAGTTTGAATATATTAGATATTCATCCGTAGTGAAGTAGGTTCTGCGATATAAATGTACTGTGGTCGGATGAGTGACAATTATTATATTGTTAAATACTTTTTTAATTATTTTTTCTTGTTATCCCATTTACTTGTGTGCATTGTTAGAGAGTTATTAAATTAGGAAATATTGTAAAAATAGGGGAAACTCTGGCCAATTTTTTTTTTGGATTCTTAAATAACATGTTTTTTAATATTTAATTACTAAGCATGCTTAGAATTTTTCTTGCAACTTTTAAGTTTTTTTTTTTCAATCTTGTTTATTATGAATTTTATTTTTATTTTTAAAATGGATAAGTCCTAGATGGAAGAGAAGAGAAAAATCCCACAATTCCTAGAAGGATTTAAAATTTTTTTACAGTTTGCCCTAAAGAATTGTAGTGTAACACCCTAACTATCTTAGGCGTATTACGTGATTTTTTTTTTTTAAACATACTGTGCAGCTCGTTGCTAATCAACGAGGTTTATGGAAAAACGTGATTAATTAAAATTTTGCTTTTTCATTAACTTACAAACCATTTTACAAAAAGTCACGGGATCCCGATTTATAAAATATTTACAAACGTTTTCACTGTTCAACTTTTACATCAAAATAAAGTCGTCTAACGACCATTTACAAAAATCTCAGCCGTGCTGTCCCGAGGATCGTACGCTCCAGGCCTAACCGCCCCGACATGTACAATCCCATAAGCTCGCTCACGGTCCATCAGCAACTGCCTTGCCTTTACCTACACATGCAACGTAAACTGTGAGTCGACAGACTCAGTAAGAAAAGCATAATAATATCATACATAAAACTGACTGCCGTGTCCAACACGATACTGAGTCCCGCTACTGCCATGTCCAACATGGTACTGAGCACTACTGCCATGTCCAACATGGTACTGAGTTTTGAACGTTCAGGGGACGGTACTATTGACACGTAACAACCTGATCGGTCGAACCGGTCATACTCCGGCTGCTGGTCATACTCCAGCCTGTACCGACGTGTTACTATATCCTCCTGATCGGGCGAACCGGTCATACTCCGGCTGCTGGTCATACTCCAGCCTGTCCCGACGGGATACGTCAATAGCACGGAACCACCAACCAAGTGTCAGCCTGATCGGTCGAACCGGTCATACTCCGCCGCTCGGTCATACTCCGGCTCGTACCGACGTGACAGGGTTGGGTGGTTCGAAGCCTAAATACATATCTAATGTAATCTAACAGGCTTCCTACATGCACGCTAAACATGTAATCTACATATGCATACTGTTATACTAATCTTACCTGGATTCCGATTTCAGGTGTGCCGGTCAACCTGACTGGAACTGAAGCTGAACGGCGGATTACTGGCTCCTAAACCATAAAAACCACAACGCTATAAGTGACACGCTAAATCACTTCCCGGGGACTAAAACTCGAAACTAAAAGTTTCCCTATCGATAAAAAGCATGGCAATACCCCTAAAAACCCAAAAACGAGGAAAACTAGGGTTCTGAAAAATCCCCCATCCGGAAGTCCGGTTGCCCAACCGGAATTCCGGTTCTGGGAAAATTCTGAACCCCATCCGGAATTCCGGATGCTCAACCGGAATTCCGGTTCCTCGCAGGCAGCAACCAAAAATTCCCAAATCTCGACCAATTTAACCCCAATTGATCCCAAACTTTCCAGACCTCCTACATAGGTCCTAACAAACATTTCCAAGGCCTCAAACCTACCCAGAAACCTCACAAGCAAATTTCACCATTGAAGACCAAGCTTTGAGTTCAAGAACTCAAACTTGGTTAAACCCACTAGCATGCACCCTAGCCTAGTTAATTCTACTTAACTAAGCAAGAAAAACCCTCTGCAAACTAACAAGAACACCCAGCAATTATACAGAAACAGAACATGCATTTTCACTCAAAATTTCATAATTTTCACATATAATTTAAAAGCTTGAACAATCTAGCTACTCATGCTTCACACAACTTATTTAACATCAAAAATCATGCTTTGAACAACATAAATCAACAACAAAATACAGCAGAAACAACTCTCAAAATTCACATGCATTACCATCCAATTTCATCATTTTTCTTCAAAAATTTAAGGAGAAAGGGACAAGGAAACACATACCACACAAGAGATCAATAAAGATTGCAAACCCAAGCTTGAATCACCACAAAATCCAGCTCTTGAACCCCAAAGTTCTCAGCCGAAAAAGAGAGAGAGAGTTGTGTGTGTGTGAGTTTTTGAAATTTCCTTAAAATTGACTAAGTGTGAAAATGTGAGAAAAAAGGGATTTATTCACATATTAATCATTTACTTTCAGCCAAGAAAAGAATAAATAAAATCAACATATAATTCCATTTACAAGTCACAAAAGACAAAAAAGTCATTGGGGCAAAAAGACCATTTTGCCCCTCCTTTCTAAAATCACATAAAAATCACTAAAGGGGTATTTTTGGGACATTCTAAATTCCCGGCCATTCCCGACATTCCCAATGTCTAAAACCCGTCCCCAACATACTAACATACTAAGTTGCGATCTCTACTGAGCCAAACGCCGCGTTCCAAAATACCGGACACCGGAAATGCGAAATATAAAAACTGCTGATAACATAATTATGCATATCTGAATTCCATAATAAATTATTTAAATAGCTATAAATAATTTCCTGATTAACATAAATAACTGCTAATTTCCAAATTAACTAAGCGGGCTTTACAACTATCCCCCCCCTTAAAAGGATTTCGTCCCCGAAATCTAACCTGAATAACTCTGGATATTGAGCTCGCATATCTGATTCTAGCTCCCGTGTGGCTTCTTCCACCTTCTTGTTTCTCAGAGAACCTTGACCAATGCTATGGTCTTATTCCGAAGGACTTTATCCTTTCTATCCTGGATCTGCACTGGCTGTTCCTCATAGGACATATCCGGCGAAGCCGAAGGCTCTCATAGCGAGTATATGAGAGGGGTACGAAACGTATTTTCTCAACATTGAGACATGAAATACGTTGTGCACTGCTGATAAAGCTGGAGGCAATGCTAACCGATATGCCACTTGACCTATCTTCTCGAGAATCTCGAAAGGTCCTGTAAATCTAGGGCATAACTTGCCTCTTTTCCCGAAACGTTTAATCCCCTTCATCGGAGATACTCGCAAAAATACATGGTCCCCTACTCGGAACTCAACATCTCGACGTTTCGGATCTGCGTAACTCTTCTGTCTGCTCTGGGAGGCAAGCATTCTAGCTTTAATCTTCTCTATTGCCTCATTGGTTCGCTGAACTGACTCTGGACCTAGGTATTTCCTCTCCCCTGTCTCATCCCAGTGGATAGGGGATCTACATTTCCTACCGTACAACAGTTCGTAGGGTGCCATCCCTATTGTACTGCACAGTAGCGTTGTTGTATGAAAACTCTATTAACGGTAGGTATTTATTCCATGAACCCTCAAAGTCCATAACACAGGCTCTCAGCATGTCCTCCAATATCTGAATTGTCCTTTCGGACTGACCATCTGTCTGAGGATGGAATGCTGTACTGAATTTTAACTTCGTACCCATTGCCCGTTGCAAACTCTGCCAAAACTTGGAGGTGAATTTCGGATCCCTGTCCGAAACTATAGACTTCGGTACCCCGTGAAGTCTCACTATCTCCCTGACATATAACTCTGCCAACTGATCCACTGTAAACGTTGTCCTAACCGGCAGAAAATGAGCAGATTTCGTAAATCGGTCCACCACTACCCAGATGGAATCATACATACCCGTGGTCCTAGGTAACCCGACCACAAAATCCATAGTAATATCCTCCCATTTCCATTCTGGTAGGGTTAGAGGTTGTAGCAACCCCGTCGGTCTACGATGTTCGGCCTTGATCCGCCGACACGTGAGGCATCTCGATACGAATTCTACCAAATTCTTCTTCATACCGTTCCACCAGAAGTACGGTTTCAAGTCTTGGTACATCTTGGTGGTGCCGGGATGCAGAGAATACGGGGTAGAATGAGCCTCCTCAAAGATCTCGTTTCTCAAGTCCACACTGTTCGGGACGCAAACCCTGGCTTTATACAAAAGCATCCCACTATCTGACACTGAAAAGTCCTTGGCTTGACCAGCCAATACCTCATCTCGGATCTTTACTAACTCCGGATCTGTCGTCTGAGCAACTTTTATTCTTTCTAACAGATCAGATTGCAGCGTTAAGTTGTGAAGCTGACCTACCACAAACTCAATGCTGGATCTAACCATATCCCCTGCTAGCTGAGGTGAGATCTGAACCATGCTAGCCACTTGCCCGGGACCCTTTCTGCTCAGGGCATCGGCCACTACATTGGCTTTCCCGGGATGATAGAGGATCTCGCAATCATAATCCTTCACTAATTCCAACCAACGCCTTTGTCTCATGTTCAAATCTTTCTGAGTAAAGAAATACTTGAGACTCTTATGGTCGGTGTAGATCTCGCACTTCTCACCATACAAGTAATGCCGCCAAATCTTCAGTGCAAATACCACTGCGGCCAATTCTAAATCATGAGTCGGGTATCGCTGTTCATAATCCTTTAACTGACGGGAGGCGTAAGCGATAACCCGATCGGCTTGCATCAATACGCACCCCAAACCCTGTTTGGATGCGTCACAATAGACCACGAACTTCTCCTTGTCCGAAGGCAAAGCTAGTACCGGAGCAGTAATCAACCTCTGTTTCAGCTCCTGAAAACTAGCTTCGCATTTATCTGACCAGATAAATCGCTGATTCTTCTTTGTAAGCTCGGTTAGGGGCATTGAAATTTTGGAGAACCCCTCCACGAACCTACGGTAGTACCCAGCTAACCCCAAGAAGCTTCTGATCTCTGTCACTGTCTTCGGTCTCGGCCAATCCCTGACGGATTCGATCTTTCCGGGATCCACCTTGATCCCATCTTTACTCACTATGTGCCCTAGGAAGGACACCTGAGACAACCAGAACTCACATTTCTTGAACTTGGCGTAGAGTCTATGTTCTCGAAGTCGTTGCAGTACCATCTGAAGATGTAACTCATGCTCCTCTTCTGACTGAGAGTACACGAGGATGTCGTCGATAAACACAATCACACAGATATCGAGGAAATCCTTGAATACTCTATTCATCAGGTCCATGAATGCTGCAGGAGCATTGGTTAGTCCGAATGACATAACTAGGAACTCGTAGTGTCCATACCTAGTGCGGAAAGCCGTCTTTGGAATGTCCTCCTCTCGGATCCTCAACTGATGATAACCCGAACGGAGATCAATCTTAGAAAAGACCGTCTTCCCCTGAAGCTGATCGAACAAGTCATCGATCCTAGGTAATGGATATTTATTCTTCACCGTCAGCTTGTTCAACTCTCTGTAGTCGATGCACATCCTCATCGATCTATCCTTCTTCTTCACGAACAAAACCGGGGCTCCCCAAGGTGATACACTGGGCCGAATGAACCCTATGTCAAGCAACCCCTGGAGCTGAATCTTCAATTCCTTAAGTTCAGCTGGAGCCATCCTATACGGGGCTTTAGAAACCGGATCCACCCCTGGTGCCAAGTCAATCACGAAGTCAATCTCCCGATGAGGTGGTAACCCTGGAAGTTCTTCGGGAAAAACGTCCAGAAATTCCCGAACCACTCTGATGTCCTCTGGCCGAATGGTGTCTGGCCGAGTGGTGTCCACCACCACGGCCAGAAACCCTAAGCACCCACCGTGCAATAATTCTCTCGCTGACATAGCCGAGATCACCGGGATCCGAGATCCCTGAACCGAACCCACAAACACGAATGATTCTTCACTTTCTGGTTGGAAGACCACCATCTTCCTCTTGCAATCAATGCTCGCCGAATATTTAGATAGGAAATCCATTCCTAAAATAATATCAAATTCGACTAAGCTCATCTCTATCAGATCAGCGCTCAACTCTCTACCATCTATCCTGATCGGCATAGACCTAATCCACCTATTGGAGATAACCAATTCTCCGCCAGGTAACAGGGTTCCAAACCCTGACTCATATCTATCATAGGGTCTACCCAACTTACTAAAGATTCTGGCCGCCACATAAGAACGTGTAGCCCCAGAATCAAACAGCACTGAATAAAACGAGTCGTTAATAAGAATCTGACCTGTAACAACTGATGGGCTGGCATCTGCATCAGCCTGCGTGATCGCGAATACCCTGGCTGGAGTGGGCATCGCTGGAGCTCTCGGTGCCTCTGGCCGGAGCTGGGGACATTCCCTCTTGAAGTGCCCGGGCATGCCACAATGGAAGCATCCCTGCCCCTTGCACTCTCCCCGATGATGCCTCTTGCAGATAGGGCACTCGGGATAGGAGAAGCGAGTCTCATTACCTCCAGGACGACTCCCTCTGTTCTGGTTCCCCCGGAACCTCTTGTTCTGACTCGAGCCGCCGGAAGCAGTGGGTGCCCTCTTCCTCTGATCAATGGCCGAACCACTACTCCCCCTGCTAAAGCCTGATGCAGGGAGGGGTAGGAGCTCCGCCACCAACCGAGTACCGGTTAAATCCGACATACACCCCACCGCGCCCTCGCCTCGCAAGGCCTTCTCCACCATCCGAGCGTAGGTGGTGCCGTCGTTCGTGGTAATCATCGGGTCATGCCTCGATCTTGGGATGCAACCCGTCCGGATACTTCTCCTTTCGCCGAAGTCGGTCTAAGCACAATTCCCGAGGCTAACCTCGCCAATCCGGTCAAACCGAGTGGTATACTCGGTGACACTCATGTTCTCCCGCCGGGTCGTGAACGAATTCCTTTCTCTTGGCGCTTCTAACCGCCTCGTTGTAGTACTTCGCGTTGAAAAGTTCCTGGAACCTCTCCCAAGTCATGGTGGTGACATCATGAATCTGAGACACCATGTCCCACCATACCGTGGCATCCTCCCGAAACCGGAATGTGGCGCACACCACTCCGTCGTTGCGGTGACACCCATAAAGTTAAGAATCCCGGTGATCACCGTAAGCCACCGCTCGGCTTTCGACACATCCGGACCTCCCGGGAATACGGAGGTGCTTGTTTCCGAACCTCTCATACAACGGTTCCAATCTATGAGCCGCCACTACCATCTCGACACGGGCGGCAGGGCGGTGTGCCACAGAATTACCGGCACCGGAACCGCAGGAGCACCCCGTCGTCTCAACCTGCGAATCTCGAGGTCTTGCTCTTCGATCCCGGCTTGCATCTCCGCAAACCGCAACTCCCGGTTCGGGGCTCCCCGATCGGCCGGGGAGCTCGGGCAGCCCGTGGCGGGTTCTCATCACCCCGACCACGAGCCCCGCCTCGGGGACCTCTACCTCGGCCCACAGCGGTGGGGAAACCGAGCTCCCTCTCCCCGATTCGACCCCACCGAGTTGCCTCGACTCACCGGTAGTCCGCCTGGCGTCCATCTAGTTAGAACCGCCTGCGAAACCAAGAGTTGGCATATCAGGTCGTATTCAAGGCGAGCTTACTAATGCCGCTTAATTTGGAAATTAGAAATGAAACATGCGCCTATTCTACTATCAGGCTACTAACATGCTTCCTAACAGGCTTTTCTTTTTCATAACTGAATAAAATAAACTACTAAAGCAATAAAGGCTTACTGAACCGTGAACCGAGCTAACTGCTGATGACGATTGTACATGTCGTGACGATCTTCGGAAGACAACCTGGCGGCTCTGATACCAAATTGTAACACCCTAACTATCTTAGGCGTATTACGTGATTTTTTTTTTTTAAACATACTGTGCAGCTCGTTGCTAATCAACGAGGTTTATGGAAAAACGTGATTAATTAAAATTTTGCTTTTTCATTAACTTACAAACCATTTTACAAAAAGTCACGGGATCCCGATTTATAAAATATTTACAAACGTTTTCACTGTTCAACCTTTACATCAAAATAAAGTCGTCTAACGACCATTTACAAAAATCTCAGCCGTGCTGTCCCGAGGATCGTACGCTCCAGGCCTAACCGCCCCGACATGTACAATCCCATAAGCTCGCTCACGGTCCATCAGCAACTGCCTTGCCTTTACCTACACATGCAACGTAAACTGTGAGTCGACAGACTCAGCAAGAAAAGCATAATAATATCATACATAAAACTGACTGCCGTGTCCAACACGATACTGAGTCCCGCTACTGCCATGTCCAACATGGTACTGAGCACTACTGCCATGTCCAACATGGTACTGAGTTTTGAACGTTCAGGGGACGGTACTATTGACACGTAACAACCTGATCGGTCGAACCGGTCATACTCCGGCTGCTGGTCATACTCCAGCCTGTACCGACGTGTTACTATATCCTCCTGATCGGGCGAACCGGTCATACTCCGGCTGCTGGTCATACTCCAGCCTGTCCCGACGGGATACGTCAATAGCACGGAACCACCAACCAAGTGTCAGCCTGATCGGTCGAACCGGTCATACTCCGCCGTTGGTCATACTCCACCGTACCGACGTGACGGGGTTGGGTGGTTCGAAGCCTAAATACATATCTAATGTAATCTAACAGGCTTCCTACATGCACGCTAAACATGTAATCTACATATGCATACTGTTATACTAATCTTACCTCGGATTCCGATTTCAGTGTGCTTGGCCAACCCGACCGGAACCGAAGCCGAACGGCGGACATCGGCTCCTAAACCATAAAAACCACAACGCTATAAGTGACACGCTAAATCACTTCCCGGGGACTAAAACTCGAAACTAAAAGTTTCCCTATCGATAAAAAGCATGGCAATACCCCTAAAAACCCAAAAACGAGGAAAACTAGGGTTCTGAAAAATCCCCCATCCGGAAGTCCGGTTGCCCAACCGAATTAGGTTCGGGAAAATTCTCGAACCCCATCCGGAATTCCGGATGCTCAACCGAATTCCGGTTCCTCGCGAGCAACAACCAAAAATTCCCAAATCTCGACCAATTTAACCCCAATTGATCCCAAACTTTCCAGACCTCCTACATAGGTCCTAACAAACATTTCCAAGGCCTCAAACCTACCCAGAAACCTCACAAGCAAATTTCACCATTGAAGACCAAGCTTTGAGTTCAAGAACTCAAACTTGGTTAAACCCACTAGCATGCACCCTAGCCTAGTTAATTCTACTTAACTAAGCAAGAAAAACCCTCTGCAAACTAACAAGAACACCCAGCAATTATACGTAAACGTAACATGCATTTTCACTCAAAATTTCATAATTTTCACATATAATTTAAAAGCTTGAACAATCTAGCTACTCATGCTTCACACAACTTATTTAACATCAAAAATCATGCTTTGAACAACATAAATCAACAACAAAATACAGCAGAAACAACTCTCAAAATTCACATGCATTACCATCCAATTTCATCATTTTTCTTCAAAAATTTAAGGAGAAAGGGACAAGGAAACACATACCACACAAGAGATCAATAAAGATTGCAAACCCAAGCTTGAATCACCACAAAATCCAGCTCTTGAACCCCAAAGTTCTCAGCCGAAAAAGAGAGAGAGAGTTGTGTGTGTGTGAGTTTTTGAAATTTCCTTAAAATTGACTAAGTGTGAAAATGTGAGAAAAAAGGGATTTATTCACATATTAATCATTTACTTTCAGCCAAGAAAAGAATAAATAAAATCAACATATAATTCCATTTACAAGTCACAAAAGACAAAAAAGTCATTGGGGCAAAAAGACCATTTTGCCCCTCCTTTCTAAAATCACATAAAAATCACTAAAGGGGTATTTTTGGGACATTCTAAATTCCCGGCCATTCCCGACATTCCCAATGTCTAAAACCCGTCCCCAACATACTAACATACTAAGTTGCGATCTCTACTGAGCCAAACGCCGCGTTCCAAAATACCGGACACCGGAAATGCGAAATATAAAAACTACTGATAACATAATTATGCATATCTGAATTCCATAATAAATTATTTAAATAGCTATAAATAATTTCCTGATTAACATAAATAACTGCTAATTTCCAAATTAACTAAGCGGGCTTTACATGTAGCGATCCTGAAAAAATTCGGTGTCCTTGTATCTCTTGCAGATGACAAATTAACTTTGACTAATATATCATATATATTATGTTAGTGGAGATTGAATATCTTAAATTTTCATCCGAAGTGAAGTAGATACTGGGTTTTATTGACTGTGTGGAGATATAAGGAAAAACTCTACCCATTTGTTGTATTGCTATGTACTTAAAAAAATTTCGGGAATGTTATGGAAATAGAGGAAACTCTGCCCATTTTTTTAGGACTCTATTTCATTTTTTAAAACAAATGCATTTGGAAAAAATTAAATCAAAGACAAAAAGAGTTATACAAGTTTTATGATGTCGAGCTTCTTAGTTATAATAATGAGCAAGACAAGGTGATAGCCATCAATCAATTATCAATGTAGTTAAACACTATGACTCAAGTAGGATAATATTTTTTTATACCATGGAACATAGGGTAAGAATCACACCTCTATTTCACTTTCGCTATAATATTTATTTTATATTGATATAATACTGTTACTTTTTTCAGCAAGCATTGGATGTTGATTATAGCAATGACATCGGGAAGAGTTGTATGATCTTACCGCTTCGTCAACAGTAGTTAAGTTAATTGCTTCCCTTGACATATAAAAATTAATTAGTAGCATTTTATTGTATTTATTTAGACACTATGTGTAGTATTTTAGAGATTTATGCATAATATGTAAAGTTTTATTTAGAATTGAACTTACCAATTATTATTGTTGTTATTAAAAATGATATTAATTATTTATTTTTAATTAAGTTTTTTTATACATACTCTATATAATTATAAAAACAAAAATTATATTTATTAGTGATTAAAAAAAATGAATGAAATGAAATATAATAAAATTAAAATAAAAAAAAACCTATACATTTATAAAAATGGGATCAAAATTAAGGTGACTTTTTATTTAAAAAAATAGGATAAAAGGTACCATTTTATCCCAATTTTTTTCATAAAAAGTGGGATAAATTTTATCCCAGTTTTTTCATCAAAGGTGGGATAAAAAGTACCATTTTATCCCACTTTTCTCTAAAAACCTGGATAAAAGGGTACTTTTTATCCCAGTTTTCATGAAAAAACCGGGATAAAAAGTACCCCTTTTATCCCAGTTTTTTAAATACTTTTTATCCCACTGGCATACATCCCGATATTCATTTTAGCGAAAACTGGGATAAAAAGTCTTAAAAACCGGGATAAAAGGCCGTTTCTTGTAGTAGTGTTATCAGAGAATATGTGGCAAGAGGGGATGTACTGGTGGAGAAAGTGGACACGCAGGACAACTTAGCTGATCCATTCACCAAAGTCTTGGCAGGGCCTGCATTCGAAAAGCACTGTCAGAATTTAGGATTAATTGAAATGTACTGATTAGTTTTATATTAGTGCAAGTGGGAGTTTGTTGGGTTTTATGCCCTAAATAAAACCCCATTTCAATGTAATCTAGATTATTCAATATCAATAAAGTAACAGAAGTATTTTTCATTCATTTGTGTATGTTTTGGTTCACCTTATCAATTGTTTGTCTATTTGATTTATAAATTCATTCAAACCCTTTTCACATACTTGATCATGTTTATTGTGTTGTCAACACAGTGGAAAGTAAACATGACTATGTGAATAAAGGATTCCTAGATTTATCAGAACACTGAGTTTTACTGATATGACAATCTACAAAAGAGTTTATTTGCATTTGGAGAAATTTTATGTTCTTTCCAGAACATTGGTTAAAGTAAAGCTCGGGTTGGATGCCTGGAGTATGCATTGGAATTGACCGACATTGAACTTTGAAATTGATTTATAAAACTTACCGTAATATCTATTCAATTCAATATCACTAAGTTGACCCTAGATCAAATGATCTAAATCCTGATATGGTTAAGTTCAATCTCAAGAGTATTATTCGTGTTCTTTGATTTGTTAGTTAAGCCTACTTTTGGGTCAGGGTGATACGTACATTTTGGGAACATGGTAGTGCAATTGAGTGGGAGTGCTAACATAAATATGGAATCTATAGCTTCTATCTGGCGAATAGTAAGCAAAGGATGATTTCCTTCGAGCTTAACCAAATGAAGATAAATGGTGGAGTACTCATTTCACTTAGCTGAAATATCATTTATACAGGGTTAAGTGTTTTAAGGATAAAATACATTGTAGGTTGTTACGGTAATTAAATCCCTTTACAGTGTAAATCATCCATATAGAGGATCATTGATCAAATTAGGATTATAACAATGGATAACTAATGACGTGTCTATATGGTGGAACATATAGAGAGTTCTATATAACTGAGAGTGCAATTCTAAGTTCTATGCGTGGATTTAACGAAGAATTAATAAGTCAGTGAATGTAAGTAGTAAATTCTTGATCTGCATATTGGAAGCTTGGATATATAGACCCATGGTCCCCCCACTAGTTGAGACAATATTACTTGTAAGACTCATTTAATTGATTTTAATTAATCAATTATAATTCTCAAGTTAGACTGTGTCTATTTGAGAATTTATCACTTATTAAGGGCAAAACAGTAAATAGAGAATTTGAAGGGTATATATATTAATTGGGAAACTTTAATTAGTTTTATTATTAATAAATAAATGACAATATATTATTTGATAATTAATTTTGATTATTAAATAATTAGATTTGACATTTATGTGGTTGAATAAAGGAATTGGCAGTTTTTGACAAAATAGGAAACTAGCAATGTAGGAAAAGGAAAGTTGGAAAAGTGGAAAGCCTTGTTTCCACAATGCCTAGGCCGGCCACTTTGCTTCCCTTTTCCCATTGATTTTTCAATTTTTCAATGCCAATTAATTCAACCATTTCTCTACGTGGTCTTCTATAAATAGAAGGTAAACGCTTCAGTTTTTGTAACACTTTGACAAAATTTTGTTTCACACAAAAACCTTGCTCAAGCCGCCACTCTCTCTCTCTCTCTAACTTCTCTATTTTTTCGAAACCCTCTAAGTGATAGAGTAGTGCCCACACACATCAAGTAATACCTCAATCATAGTGAGGAAGGCTGTGTAGAATTCAGATTCCACAAAGAAGGACATTCGGGCTCAGATCTTGATTATACTCTGCGACAGAAAGGAATCAAGGGTTAGAGATCTGAGTGGGAGGAGACATATATTCCGCTGCACCCAATGTAAGATTTCTCTTACTTTTATGTGTTTAATTTTCCATCGTTTTAGAAGTTCATATTTAGGTTTTTAAATCAACATACTTGTGAGTAGATCTAAGATCCTGGTAAAATAATTCCAACAACACTCTGCGACAGAAAGGATACAAGGGTTAGAGATCTCAGTGGAAGGAGACATTATATTCCGTTGCAACCACTGTAAGGTTTCTTATACTTTATATGTGTTTATTTCATATCGTTTTAGAAGTTCATATTTAGGATGTTAAATTACATACTTGTTAGTAAATCTAAGATCCTGGTAAAATATTTCAAAAAACTGGCCTCAGAGCCATGGTAATTGATTTACTTTCAAGAAATTTGGACTTAAAACGATTTGTGTGATTTGGATGGTTTCATGTTGATATGCGTGTTATATGATGATTAATTGATGCTTGTAAAATTTTATAAAAAGTAATTGAATTTTTCGTTTTTGGAATTATTTTTGTTGGATAGTTTGGAAAAACTTAATTTCGATCTTATTTGAATTCGTTATGATTTTTTGAAGTTTTGAAAAAAGATAGGGTGATGACACTCGCTCACGCGGGCGGAACCGAGCTTCACTCGGTCAGCAACGTGTTAGCACACAGAATCTGTCCAAAGGAACACGCTCAGGGATGTCAAAAATCCCTTCCTGTGCCCGCGGAGATCATGGCAGCAGCCTCCTGCGCCGAGAAAACTCGGTTGTGGACCCAATGAGCGCGCGCGGATGGGTATGCAACGCATACCATCCGTACAGCTCACAATTTTTTCAATTTTCTTCGATTTTTCATGCTATTTCATTGAATTAATTTCTAATTTTTTGTGTAGTTTTGTATTTTGATTTTTACTTTTCATATTTCAAATCTAATTACCAGAATTAAATTAATTAGTATTTTTTAAAAATTAATTTAAGATATTAGTGTTAATTTGAATTTGAAATAGGTAAAAAGCTATCGTTTTACTTAATTGATTATCTTATTTTTAAAATTTGATTATTTTATCTTATTTTTTAAATTTAAGGTCAGATAATAATATTCTTTAAATTATTCTATTTTTTTAAATAGATTCACCTTATTTAAATTTAAAATAAGATCTGTTTAATCATGATATTTTGAATAGAAATATGATATTATGCTAACTTTTAAATTTTGTTATTTTTTTAAATTAATTTATAAAATTAGAAAAAGGATATTAAATTATCAGTTTATTTTATTGAATATTTAATTCATTAAATAACATGAAATTTGAAAGATAGTTAACTTTTTTTTTTGAAAAGATATTTAGATTAGTTGAAACCTAATTTTTCAAAAATTGTAGGTTTAATTTTAAATTTTTTATTTATTTATTTAATTTTTTTTTAAAAATCGAAATAAATATTTTTTATTTATTTATTTTCGAAAATATTAAATAAATTAATTAATTTAAAATTAAATAAATTCTATATTCAACTATCCAACTTGTTGGAGGAGTATGTGTTTTAGCTTGTTTGTAAGTTTTATTAAACCTATTATTGCTTGATCTAAATTGCCATGGTTAACTTGTTGACAGATCAAATGATCTGATTTTAACCCATGGTTCAATTGTCAATAGGGTAAGACAATAATTTGTAACAGGTAAATTTTATATTCTTCTTTCTTTTGTGTATAACCTAGTAACATGATAGGATCCATCCAAATCTGTGTGCCTGTGTGAGCCTATATTATTACTTTATCCTTAGATGCATATAGGTAGTTCTTTTAATTTTTAAGTAAGATGAACTAAGTTGCTAAATAAAATGTCACACCATGATAGATTTTATTTAGGCCCATCTAGGTTTTTTAATTAAGATGAACCCAGCTCTCCCTCACATGAACAACCCCAACTGTGAAGGCCCATTTGCCAGATTTGGATAAGTGTACTAGATTAATTAAATTAGTTTAACTTAATAAAATTGATTAGCAACACAATTAATTTCAAAGTAAGTGGAATTTATTTTTCCATTCGTATATTTTGAAATTAATTTAAGAAAAACACACTTAGTTTAATGAATTAATTTCTAGATAAACTATATGTATTTTTCTTGTATTTAATTAAATATTGAATTATAACTACCTAGATTCTTTCTAAAGCTTATTTTAATTATTTTATTAAATATTCCTATTTAAGTTGTAAATTAGTTACTTCTAAGTAATTTTTTTATCAACTTAAATTTGAATATCTTTTGAATTTCAAAATTAAGTTGAGGAATTCTAAGAATTAGTTATTGAAGATTCTTAGGATATTTTTTAATTTGAAAATTTGTTAAAATTTTGGATCAACTTAAAATGGAATATTTTTCAAATTAAGTGGTTAAAACTTAATTTGATATTTAATTAAGTTTTGTTTGAAAAGATTTAAGTTGTTTTTTTAAAAAAAATTTCTAGAACAACTTAAATATGATATTTGTCAAATTTTAATTATTTATTTAATTTCTATCAAAAAAAAAATTATTTATTTAATTTCGAATTTTATATATTTTGGAATATTAAATAATTGAAAATTTAATTAAAGTTAAAAATATTTTTTAAATTAAATTTTTTTAACCAACTTTACTTTATAATTTTCATTATTAAAATATAGGATAAAATAAATGATTAAATAAAATACATATTCTAAATAATGAGCTTTAATCAAGAGACACTCGATCTCCATTGTTGGTTCTACATAGTTATTATTTTACTGAGTATCCTCCCTAATGGAGGAACGTTCATTAGCAATTTAATGCCGCAGAATCTCGAAAGATAAGTATTTTTTAGTAAGTGTTTATTTTAGTATAGATCACCCTAATGGTGGCGACTATTATAAGGCTTACAAAAGTATGAAACAATGGTGGGGGCTCATGAAATAGGAATGACCTTAACTCTCGCCTAAATGGGACAATGTCGGATTCTCTTTCACTCTCGCCCAAACGGGACATTGTATCAGTTTGTTGAAAACCTTGGAAAATAAAATATGTTAGAATTTTGGTATTTTTATAAACATATGGTATTTTTATAAACTCGCACTTATTGATGATGAATCTGAAGTTCCAAAAGGAAAATCTACTTGGAATTGAATTATCAAAGGAACAATGGGTTCAATTCATACTTAATAGTCTTCCTCCAGAGTATAATGGATTTGTTGTATCTTACATGATCAACAATTTTAACTCTTCCGACATGGATAAGCTCGAAGCAGAATTACGAGCTCATGAACAAGAATATGATTGCAATGCAACCTCTTGGTTTTGAAACTTTAATCAGAGGAAAAGGATTCAGCATGAAGCTTCTAACAAAGCTGCTTCTTCAATTACACTTTTATGTTATATTTTCATTTTTCTAATTATATATCTATTTATCTTTTCTATAGGGGCCAAGTTGTCAATTAGCTATTGGTAATGAGGCTAATATTGTTGCGTCTGGTATAGTCATTTACAAAGGGATACCAAACTCAAACTACATGACAGTCATGGTTATTAAAGTTTTGAAGAGAATGATTCTTGCCCCTATTCCATGTCCTAGTTTGGACATCCTTTATGTTGATCAAAGTATTGGGACACCGATCCCTTAGCCTCGTCATTTAGTAATTATAACTAATGATGTACATCAACAAGTAATTTTTCATATCACATACTTATATCATTATGTTATACTTATTATTAGTGTTTATTTCTTATACACTAAGTGTTAATTTAATTAGTTGTATACATAGGCTTATCATGAAACAACAAGTGGAGGTCAATTACAAAGGCCACCAACTCCTTTAACACAACCACCACCACTAGAGAAACGACCTCTAATAGATCGTCTAACACAGCAGACACGGACTCCATTAGAACAGATACATAATATCGTTTCTCGGTGGGCTGATAAGGATGAGTGTTTCAAATATATCATAGAGAATGAAGTACTTGGTCAAGATTTGTCACATTTTTACATATGTGAGGATGATATACTTCAGTTTACAAATATGGAGAAGATTGGACAAGCAATTTTCATATGCTACATGAGGTATATATATTGTAATATATTATATTTAAAAATATTTATATATTTTATTTATTTAACAATGTTCATATATTGTATATTTTATTAGGTTAGTGGAACAAAATCGCACAAAAAAAATTTTATTTGTCAATCTTAATACTGTGGAAACTTCGAGAGGTTCATTTGAGGATCGTGCCCAAAATCTGTTCAATCTATGTAAGCAATTAAAATCAACTGGACAGCTTATGATTGTTCCTTGGGTCCATGGCTGCGTAAACTAAAACTTTTATCAATAATTAAATGTAATTTATATTAAATAATTATATTTTTCTTTTGTAGTGGGCAGTGAAGGTTAATCATACTGGCGCCATATGCTTACTATGCTGCTTATTGTGATCCTTGTAATGTTGATTTCCAAAATCGTGAGGAAATTGTGCGATTGATTGTTACTGTTTTCAACCGTTTTTTTCAATTCAAAGAAATGCCTCACTTAAATAAAGATAAACTACAAATCATAAAACCTACTGTAAGTAACAAAATTTTAATTATTTTGTTTTTTTAATTCATATAATGTTTATTTTTACAACATTATTAATTTAAACCTTTTAACTAACTAGTGTCCACATCAAGAAGATGATGTGGTGTGTGGATAATTCATGTTAAGGATGATGAAAGACTTAATTGAATGTGACCAAAGTCCAAAAGCTTACTTCAATCAGGTATATATAATAATTTATTATTTATATATTAAATTATATTATATATATTTTTATAATCAACTAATAAATTAAATTTATTTTGTATTTTTTTTTAGCTAACACTTAAGTCATATACACAAAAGCAAATTGATGACATGCGCCAACAATGGGCAGCTAATATGCTTACTTCAATTCAAAATCACAAACCTAAAGGCGGTTATATTACTTAAATCTTTTTTCTTTTGAACTTGGAAAAAAATATTATTAATTTTGTTTACAATCTTTATTATTGTAACAAATATTGATACCATTTGGCACATGTTTATTTAATGAATATTTCAAGGAGTTCAATAAATTTTCTATCCTATAATTGATTAATAAATATAATTATATTACCATATATCAAATTTAATTTAATTTTTATACATATAAAGTATAATATTTGAATAAAAAATATATACTATAATTTATTTATATATTTAATAATGAATATATATTAATATAAAATTCAATTTATTTTTTTTAAAAAAAAGTATTACACTTTATGACATCTTATCATAGTAGACACGCCTACTTTCAGTGTCTACGCTTACTAGACATGTAAACATATAATTAAAAAAGTAATAAAAATAGAAAACTATAAATGTCTCTCGTTGGTAAACATACAAAGACTTTAGGTGTCTCACCATGGGTGTAATATCCTGGAAAATAAATAATATTTAAATAGGCATATTTTATTAAATATGTAATTATGTTGGTAATGAAGTAAGATTATGATCTTACTTAGGGTAACTATTGAGAATTTACTCAATGAAATAAAAAGCGTAATTTATTAATTACGGAGATTATTTTGGGATATGTGAGTACCGAGGATATCAATTTCGAAATAAAACATTTTTATTGGGCCCGGCAATTTTGGTTAGAAATGTCACGACATTTATGGAAGAATTATTTTGAGAATATTCCGGACTAGGTTAGAAATTTTAGAATGTCGGTTTAATAGAATTAGAAAAATTACAAAAATGTCCTAGGTTATTTTAAAGTTTATATTTTTTTCATTAGGGGTAAATTAGTCTTTTGCCTTTTTACTTTTTTAGGGCTGCCTATTAAAAAAAAAAGAAAAAAGAAGAATGGAAACCCTATTTTAAGGAATTAACTTCCAAGACAAGAAACAAACTCTTTTCTTCTTCTCTCTCTCGTGCAACCTAGAAGCTAGCTGAACCAAGGGAGTTCTTCCTCAAATTCTTTTTCTTTCTAGCAGAATTTACTCCCAAGCTCAACTTAGAAGCCTTGAGGTAAGTCTTTGTTGCATGTTTTCCCTAAATTCTTTTGGTTTTAAGTTAGTTTTGGTTGGGGTTTTGGTTTTTCAAGGGGGCTGCAAGTTGTTTGGTGATAGAATATGATTCTAGGATAGTTTTTGAGGGTGTTTGAAACTTGTTTAAGTTTAATTTGATTGGAGTTAGGGGCTGGTTGAATTAATTAAGCTACATAGGGTTAAAATTGTGTTTTTCTTCACTTTGAAGTGTGATTTTGAGCAAATTGATATATTGCATTGAAATGGTTGTTTGGTTATGTTATAATTGCCATAATATACTGTTCTGGAAAGTTTGGTTAGGTTTGGTGGAGGTTTGATTGGTTTTTGGGGTGAAAAACCAGAAATCACCATGGCTGCCAGGAAAAAAGGCAGGCCGTTTTTCTGGGTGTCTGAAAAACGGCCGACCGTTTTTCCCAGGAATGGGAGATTTTGGGTTTTTCTCCTCAAGTCCGATCTGATTCGGGGTGTCTTTCGGAGTGGAATTCAGGGTGTTTTAGAGATGGTTAAGCTAGTTTGATCTGGGGGAAAGTAGGGTGTGTTCGATTGTGAGAATTAGAGTTGATTATCAGAAATTTGATTAAGGTTTTTATTGAGTTTTGATTGTCGTGATATAGGACCGGAATTGCTTAGCTTGTTTTCCACTCAAGTCGACCCGTACTCTTGATTTCTGAACCAAGGTAAGAAAAGTGGTAAGCACCGTATGTGGTTAAAGATTAATGGTTGAATGGAAGTGGCCTTGATTATTATCAAGACTTTGATTAAATATTTAGTAAGCCTAGGTTATGACCTAGGGTTGGAAACGGTTATTACCGTTACGAGTAATTACTCTTGAAACCGCGGTTAGGTTTCTTACTTATCGTCTGCTTTATCGGGCAACGATAGTGACATATTCAGCTCGTGGTTAACGAGTGGTAAAAGGGGCACTTTATAAAGTACCAAGATTGTGTAATGTGAATGTGTAATGTGTAAAGGAATACTTTATGATATTGTATAATGAGTAAACATATTGATATGAGATTAAATTGATAATCATTTTCAGTTAACGTTTTGGTTACTTTTCTTGCTGAGTCTCTGTGACTCACGGGTGCTTTATGGTGCAGGTAAAGGAAAGGCAAAAGTTGAGCAACCATGAGTTTCTGGTCGCAGCAGCAATGTACATACCAGCCGCAGTGACACGGCCCAGTAAACAGGATGCTCTATTTTGATTGTATTTTGGAAGTATAAAGTTTATGTTGTAAAATACTTTGAAACCAGTTTGTGAATATTTTGAAAACAGGGGAACCCCGTAGTCCATGTTACTTATCTTTTGTTAAACAGTTTAAAAGTTGAATTTTAATTATCAAAATTTAATTACCCACACTTTTAGTATAATTACATATTATATAAATATCAGTATTTTATTAAATTGCACACACGTGGCGTCCCTGTTGGACAGGGCGTTACAATGGGAGAGACGTAAAGCAGGTATATGCATCTCCTTGTGGGAGACACCAAAACTCTTTTTTTGTCTACCTTGGTAAGACACCTATAAGGTACTTTCAATGTCTTTGGAATTCATGTCTCACATCAAGGAACACATGAATAACTTTAAATGTCTTACCAAATAAGCTATTAAATCTATTTTTTGTTGTAGTGTGCTATGCAGTAGACCTGACATCTATTATGCAGTAGGAATCGTGATCCAGGACAGTACATTGAAATGCTGTTAAGCATATCTTGAAGTACTTGAAGAGTACAAGGCAATTTGTGTTAGTCTACAAGGGTTGTGGTTTAGATTCCGTAGGCTATACCGATTCAGATTTACAGGCATGTCTTGATGACACGAAATCTACATCTGGGATGGTATTTACTCCTGGGGTTGGAGCAGTGGTTTAGAGAAGTGCTAAACAAACCGCGATTTCAGACTCTACCATGGAGGCAGAATACATAGCTGATGCAGAGGCTCCAAAAGAACTTGTCTGGCTTAGAAAGTTCTTCACTGGACTCGATGTCGTACTTGGAATGGAAAACTATTGTTCTTGCTTTGTGATAACACTGGAGCCATAGCTAACAGTAGGGAGCCTCGAAGCCACAAGAGAAGCAAGCATATTTAAAGGAAGTATCACATCATCAGATAATATGTGGCAAGAGGGGATGTACTAGTGGAAACAGTGGACACAGAGGACAACCTATCTGATCCATTCACCAAGGTCTTGGGAGGAACATCATTTGAAAAGCACCGTCAGAATTTAGGTTTAATTGAAATGTATTGATTGTTTTATATTAGTGCAAGTGGGAGTTTGTTGGGTTTTATGCCCTAAATAAAACTCTATTTCAATGTAATTTTTATCTTTTAAATATCAATAAAGAAACAGAAGTATTTTCATCACTTATTTATGTGTCATCTGGTACATGTTATCATTTACTTATTTATTTGATTTATAAATTCATCCAAACCCATGTTACATTTATATTCTTGTTTGTTGTGTCTTCAGCACAGTGGAAAGTAATCAAGATTATGTGATTAAATATATATTCCTAGATTTATCAATACATAGGGTTTAACTGATATGTGAATCTACAACACAGTTTACTTGCACCTTGGATAAGTGTTATGTTCTTTCTAGGGCATTGGTTAAAGTAAAACTTGGGTTGGGTGCATGGAGTATGCATCGGAAGGGACCGATATTGAACTTTGAATCAGATATATTAAACGTACCATAATATCTACTCAATTCAATAACACCTAGTTGATACTAGATCAAATGATTATAATCCTGATATGGTTAGGTTCGATCTCAGAAGTATTATACATGTTCTTTGATTTGTTAGTTAAGCCTACATTTTGGTCAGGGTGATACGTACATTTTGGGAACATGGTAGTACAATTGAGTGGGAGCGCTAATCATAGATATCGAATCTATAGCTTATATCTAGCAAATATAAGTGAAATGATGATTTCCATCGATCTTGGCTTAACAGAGATAAATGGTTGAGTACTCATTTCAGTTCGCTGAAATATCATTTATAGGTGGCTAAGTGTTTTAAGGATAAAATACATTGAAGGGTGTAACGGTAATTTAATCCATATACAATGTAAATCAACTATAGAGGATCATTGATTATTGGGATTATAACAATGGATAATTGATAGCGTATCTATATTGTGGAACATATATAGCGTTCTATCTAACTGAGAGTGCAATTCCCAGTTCTATGCGTGGATGCAACAAGGAATTAATAAGTTAGTGAATTTACCTGGTAAGTTCTTGGTCTGCTTATTGGAAGCTCGGATATATAGGCCCATGGTCCCCATACTAGTTGATACAATACTACTTGTAAGACTCAGTAAATTGATTTTGATTAATCATTATAATTCTAAAATTAGACTATGTCTAGTTTATGAATTTTCACTAAGCAAATGCTAAATAATGAAGAAAGAGTTTCTAGGGTTTATTTGTTAATCAAGAGACTTTGGTTAGTCTAATTAATAAATATATTAAATGACAATATTATTTAATAATTAATTTTTAGTTAATAAATAATTGGAATTGGCATTTAAATGGTTAAATTAGAAAATTGGTGTTTTTGAGAAAATGAGATGTAGAAATGATAAAAATAGCAAATTTGCAAAAGTGGGAGCATTATCCTATACATGGCCGGCCACTTATGTAGGCTATTTCTCATTTATTTTTTTATTATTTTAATGCCAAATAAATCTAACCTAACCCTAGGTGGTTGACTATACATAGGTAGTGATGGCTTCAGGAAAAAGATGATGCATCTCATTCCTTCAAAGAAAACTCAAAGCCTTCTTCCTAAACCTAGCCGCCACCTTCTCTCTCTCTTTCTCTCTTCTGAAAACCAATACCTATAGTGAGTGAGTGAGTGCCCACACACATCAAGTGGTACTTCAATCATAGTGTGGAAGAATGTGAAAAATCTAGAATCAAGAGAAGGACAATCGGGCTGAGATCTTGGTGATACTCTGCGACAAAAAGGATACAAGGGTTAGAGATCTGAGTGGAAGGAGACATTATATTCCACTGCAACAACTGTAAGGTTTCTTATATTTTATATGTGTTTATTTCATATCGTTTTAGAAGTTCATATTTAGGATGTTAAATTACATACTTGTTATTAAATCTAAGATCCTAGTAAAATATTTCCAACACCCACTACACAGAGCTAACCTGTTCAAGAGGACATATCTACCTGAGCAATGAACATCAAGTTCCCTTCAAGAGACTGCCACCCTTGAAGAGGAAAAGAGTTAGGAGAGACCCTAACAAGTGCTGGTGCTTCCACAAAGATGTGGGACACCTCACAGAAGAGTGCAAAAACCTTAAGGTCGAAATTGAAGGGCCAATACATCGTGGGTATCTAGGAGAGTATTGGAAGGAGAATCAAAGGCCAAACAAGTCACGGCAGTGAGATGATCAAGAAGAGGCACTAGAAGTGCTAGGAGACATCTGCACTGTCATCGGAGGACTAGGAGTTGGGGGCAATACCTGCAAGGGACGAGAGAGGTATGAACGTGAGGCGAGACAAGAGCCCCAAGTCTGGAGTCTGGAACAAAGGCCGCCAAAAAGTTCTAGGGGAGAGAGAGGCTCGATAACATTAACAGAGGAAGATGCGCAGAGAGTGCACATCCGTCACAATGACCCATTGTTTATCGTGATCCAGATTGCCTACACACGGGTACATCAAACGTTGGTGGACAATGGGAGCTCCTTAGATATCCTCTACTTTGCAACCTTCAAGAAAATGTGTCTGGGTCTCAAGGACTTGAAACCGTGTGCAACACCAATCTATGGGTTTACCGGAGACTCGGTCCGACCGCTGAGAATGATAGAGTTGGCATTCACTGTTGGAGAGAGCCCCAAACACGCCACGATGATGGCAACATTTTTTTTGGTGGATTTTCTGGCTGCATTCAATGTAGTGATTGGATGACCCTCCCTCAACCGATTAAAGATAGTAACCTCAGCTTATCATCTGGCTGTGAAGTTTCCGACCCTTAAGGGAGTTGCCACACTCAAAGGGGAGCAGAAAGAGGGGCGCGAGTGCTACAACATCTCGCTGCGCCTTGCTACCGAGACCAAGAACCCAACAATAAAGGCAGTTCCAGATGATTCAATAGGGGGCAGAGATGCAAAGGCAGCGGGAAAGTAGGAGAAGGCCAACCACGAGAAGCATCACATATCCTTTTTAATATGGCTGACAAGAATCAAGGAGCGACCCTAGGGTAGCTCCACTAGTATAACTTCTTTCATCTTCCTTATTTCTATTTCTCTTGTATGCATGTCACATAAAACCTTTTATATGAATGAATGAAGGTTACATCAAATTGGTATTTGGATTGTTGTTAATTCCTTTCCCTTAGGAATAAGCACCTAACTCAAGTATACAACCCCATGAATGGCGTTTTACACTTGGGAGCAAGGAGATGAGTAAAGAGTGTATATCCCTAAATCATAGAGAACTAGATACCCTTGATCGATGACAGGTTACGCCCCCATTTGCGCAAAACATAACTAAGCCAAAAGAGGTCCTCATAGACATTCATGTCCTAAAGCCGAAACCAGAAGGATGCCTCTCAAGAGTAAGCAAAAATTCTTTAATCAAGAGGGTAGCACAGTCAAGTTCTCTAAGGTCCCTCCCATCCAAGTAAAAGAATGGATTTACAATAAGAGGGAAGCTGCTCAAAGAGCCAAAACTCCCCCAATGTAAAATCCATAGACCACAGCGATGCATGGCCAAAGAGCGATCCCAAGAGATACTCGGCCAATATCACAGAAAAAGAGAACACAAAGCAAATGATTCATTCAAAAAGCAAGGAAAATCACTCGACCAAAGGGCCAGAATCGCTTGACCAAGATTGAGTCTTGATGTCATGCATACATGAAGAAAAAATGGAGTTTTACAATCATCCATAAGCAAAAAAAAAAAAAAAACTAATAGCAAAGTTCTTGAAGTCTACGCGGATAGAGAGGAATTTCACAATTTCAAGAATTTTGTGATTAAGGAAATGTAATGGTGGACGAATGGTTGTATTGAATACAACCTATCAAATCCTATTACAGAGAGTATAATACAAACTACACTTAATCTGGATATCAAGGTGTTGAGACTATTTGAAATGCACTTTTTGTTTTATATTAGTGCAAGTGGGAGTTTGTTTGGTTTTGTGCCCTAAATAAAACACATTTCTATATAATCAGATTTACTAGTTAATAAAGATCAGAAATCATTTTATGTTGCATGGTTCACATGATTTATTTCATGATTATAAATTCTATTAGGCCCATAACATATGTATTTGTTCATGATTATAGTGTTGTCAGCACAGTGGAATATAATCATGATTATATGTTCAAAAGTTTGATTCCCTGATTTTTCAGTTCACTGGATTTAGACTGGCATGATAATCAGCGATAGGTATACTTATTGGATAAGTGGTATGACCTTTCCAGGGCATTGGCAAAGTTTACCAGTATCGGATGTATGGAGTATACATTGGAAGGGACGATATTGAGCTTTGATTAGATATGATAAATTTCCCGTAATATCTATTCAATTCAATATCACCTAGTTGATCCTAGATCAAATGATCTTAATCCTGACATGATTAGTTTTTATCTCAAGAGTGTTATTCGTGTTCTTTGATTTGTTAGTTAAGCATAAACATAGATATGGAATCTATAACTTTTATAGGTATTTAGAAGTGAAACGATGATTTCCTTCGAGCTTGGCTGAATAGAGATAAATGATTGAGATCTAATTTTAGTGATTATATTATTTCACTAAAATATCATTTATAGGTGGCCAAGTGTTTTAAGGATAAAATACATTGAAAGGGTGTAACAATGATTTTATACCTATGCAATGTAGATCATCTATAGAGGATCATTGATTATTGGGATTATAATAATAGGTAATTAATAGCGTATCTATATCGTGGAACATATAGAGCGTTCTATGTAACTGAGAGTGCAATTCCAAGTTCTATAGTGGATGCAATGAGGAATTAATAAATTAGTGAATTTACTTGGTGAATTCTAGGTCTCCTTATTACAAGCTCGGTAATATAGGCCCATGGTCCCCATACAAGTTGAGACAAACTGCTTGTAAGACTCAGTTAATTGATTTTAAGTAATCAATTATAATTCTAAAATTAGACTATGTCTAGTTTATTAATTTTTTGCACTCTGTTGCTTGATTGTGAAGAAATAGTGTTTTGGGGTTTATTTGTTAATTAGGAGACTTTATGGAGTCTAATTACTAAATATTATAAATAACAATTTTATTTGATAATTATTTTAATTATTAAATAACTAGTTTTGGCATTTATAGGTTTGAATTGGAAAATATGGCATTATTGAAAAGAAGAATAAGTGGTTGAAATATAGTGGCAAAATTGTAACTAGAGATTGGCCCTTTGAAGTGTACGACCAACAAGTTATTTTAACCCAATATTTTATTCTTTTTTAATCCATATAATTCAACCCTAACCCTATTGAAGAATAGTATAAAAGGAAAGCTATGGTATCTTCATCCAAACTAATGCCTCCAAAGCTAATAACCTAGCTTTCTGATGAGACCTCTTCCTTCTTCCTTCTTCTTCAATTCGAAACACTTAGTATTTCTTTACCAAATAATATTCACCCATTATTGATTGAGTAAGTGTCCACACACATCAAGGTTGTCCTCAATCATAGTATGTAAGATTGTGAAGAATCCGATCAACAAGAAGGAGAGAAGGAGATCCATTTTTAGATCTTGATAATGCTCTGCTACAAAAAGGAATCAAGGGCTAGAGATCTGAACGGAAGGAGTCATTATATTCCGCTACAATCAATGTAAGGTTTCTTAAACTTTATATGTGTTTATTTCATTATTTTAGAAATTCATATTAGGATGTTAAATAACATACATGGTAGTAAATCTAGATCCTGGTAAAATAATTCCAACAACTGACCTCAGAGCCATGGTAATGGTTTACTTTCATGAAATATGAATTAAAATGATGGCTGCGTTGATTTGAATGGTTTCATGATAGTTTATGTGCTTATGTGATGAATGTATGTGATTTACGAAATTTTTCCATGAAAATATTTTTATTTTGTTTCTGAAAATATTTATTTGGATTCCTTGTGAAAAATTAAGCAACTTTTGTTTTTACGGAACTTAATTCCGATAAAAAATGAGAGAGTTATGTAGGTTTATAAAATCGAGTCCATTGGGTGTCGAAGGGGTGCACCATGCGCACCAGACCTTCGGACAAGGAGGTGCTCGCGCGCGGATTTGTCAGACATCCCTTGTCTGAACCCGGCGTGCTGCTCCTTCAGACACGCCTAGGCTGCAGCTCGCGCACGAAGATGCTGCACATGCCGAGAAAACTCGACGTCAGACCCTGCATTTTCCCTCATGCGCGCGCGTTTGTGGCTGCGTGCAGCCCTCCTGGGCTGCACGTGCAGCCAACACCTAAATGCGATTTTTGTGGGATTTTTCCCCAAATTTCGATTTTTTTCAATTTTTAAACCCTAAAATTAAAATAAAATATTAGTTTTTAAAATAGTTAAACTTAACTATCATTTTTTAAATTAATAATATTTATTTTTAATAGATTATTATTAATTTTTGATATTTTGAGGTTTAAATTTAAAAATTGATTATTTTATTTTTTAAATTATGGTCAGATTTAAAAATTGGTTAATATCTTTAATATTTATATATTATTTAATTATAAGATTAGATATTTTAATATTGGGCATATTTTAAATTAAAACATATCTTTATCTTTTTTTTTTTAATTTGAAATATTATATTAAAATTTTTTTATATGATAAATAAAATAATTAATAGATTTGAAATTAACGTAGATATTTTTATAGATATTCTAACCATAGTATTTTTCAAATTCAAAAATTTGTTATTTTTTTAAATATTTAATTTTTTATAAATTATAGGTTTGAAAAATGATATTTTACTATTTTATATCATTTTACTTATTAGAAATTTATAAATTATATTTTAAATATTTAAATAACTTAGATATTTTTGTAGAAATTTGAATAATGTTTAATTTGAGATATTTTGACATATAATTAAGATATTTATTATTTTATTCTTAAAATAATAATTATCTAACCACATCTATTTTAAAATTTGTTTATTTTATTATTTTATTCTATTAAATTATAAGATTAGAAAATGATATTGAAGATATATTTTTTTTCAAATAATTTATCTTATTTGATTTTTTATTTAATTTGATAAATTAATTTAAATGAACCTAGATATTTTAAATTAGTTTTCATTTTTGAATTTTAAATTTTGATGAGATTTTTAAGGTTGGTTTTAACAACCCTAAATTTTCAAAATTTAGTTGGTTAGTTTAAAATAATAATTTAATTATATTAATATTTTATTTCACAATCTGTTACATGGACATTGATTGTTTATTTATGTTGTTTATTCAAATTTTTTTAACAAACCTATTATTTATTTTATCTAAATTGCTATGATTAACTTGTTGACAGATCCAATGATCTGATTTTAATCATAATCCAATTTTCAATAGATCCTATAAATAATTTGTACTAGGTAAATTTTATACTTCTCTCATCTGTGTAAACCTAGTAACATGATCGGGCCCATCAAAATTATTTGACCTGTGTGAGCCTATATGTTTGCTTTTGCGCTTAGATGCATATAGGAAGCCCTTTTAAGTTTTAAGTAATTAAATGGACTATGTTGCTAAAATTAAATTTCACATAAGTAATTTTATTTAGGCCCAATTAGAATTGGGCTTATTCAATGAATAACAATTATTTATTTAATGGTTAAATTCCTCTCCTCTGGGCCTTGTGTGAGAGTTAGGGGGCCAATAGCAGTGGGTGCAACATACTGAACCCAGCCCTCCCTCACATGAACCATCCGAATTGTGAAGACCCGTTTGCCTTATTTAAACAATTGTATTTTGTTAATTATATTAGCCTAAGCTAAATTAAAATTGAATTAGCAACATAATTAACTTTTAAAATATATGAAATTTATTTTTCATTAAATATTTTAAAGTTAATTTTAGAAAAACAATTAGTTAATTGAAATATATTCTAGATAGTAATTTCTAGTGACTAGTTATATTTTCTAATAATTAATTAGGAAAATATTTTAAGTTAAAAATTAAGTTTTTTTATTAATTAATTTTGGATCAACTTAAATAAAGAATATTTTCCTTGTATTAAATTAGAATTAATAATTAAGTCTCTTTTATACTTGATTATTTAATTCTTGTATTTAATACATTTAATTAAATTGAAAATTATTTTAAGTTGGAAATTTTAATTTCAGAACAACTTTAATTTGAATAATTTTCGACATATATTTTATTTTTTTTAATTGCATTTTTTATTTAAATGTAGAAAATTTTGAATTATTTTTTAAAATTGATTAAAGTTGAAAATTATTTATTTTAATTTTAGACAAACTTAAATCATTATATTTTTCATTTAAAAGATTAATTAAAATAAATAAACTAAAATATATTATAATTAGAAAATAAATTAATTAGTCAATGAATGTCTAGATAGTTATTGTCTGTTTGCTTGAAATATTTTTCTAGTTATATTTAATTAAATAGAAAGTTAATATTTTAATTGATTCTAATAATAATACTTAAATATTTGATAATTTTCTCAAATATTTAATTAAATAGGAAAATTTTATTTGTGTTGAAAAATGATTTTTAATTAATTTTAGATCAACATGAATTAGAATAATTTTTCAAGGATTTATTTTATTTTATTTTATGCAATTTCGAAAATGTATTTTATTTTAAATACATTATTTTTTCGAATTTTGCATTATATATTTATAGAAAATTAAATTTGAGTTGAAATTTTTTAATTAATTTTGGATTAACTTAAGTTGAATAATTTTTCGTAATATTTATTGGAAAATTAATACTAAGGATGGAAAATAATTTATTTTTATTTTACCAGATCTTCCTTAAGTATAATTTTATAAATATTAAATTAAAATTTATATTTAAAATTTTATTCTAAATTGGTAATTTTAATTAAGTAAATATATATTAAAATAAATAGATTAATATAAGTATCAAAGAAAATACAACTCTTTAAAATAATGAGCTTTAGTTATTAGGATATTCGATCTCCATTGTTGGTCCTACATGGTTAATATGCTTTCAATATAACCTCGAGACGTTAGACTTCGTCCCCCTAATGGATGGTTATTCGTTGATGCAATTAACACTGTCACGATCTCTTATGATAAGTATTTTGTAAGTTTTCGTCTCTATTAGACTCTCCCCTACGTTGACTACTTAGAGATAAATTTACAAAGTATGAAACAATGGTAGAAGCTCATAAAATAAGAATAACCTTGACTCTCGCCTACCGGGACAACGTTGGATTCTTATTTTGATCGAATAAAAAGTTGCTAGAATGGTATCCATTTTAGATGAGCTGAAAACTCTATTCAATGAATGATACTTTGACTCTCGCCTACCGGTACACTCTATCAGTTTGTTGGAATCCTTGGAATTTTTTTAACATATGATAGTTTTGTATTTTCACATGTCTTTGTTATTTGCTAAATGCTTAATAATTTCTGAATTGTGTGTGAATTTATATTTAACCATGTTGATTTCTGTTAGTAATTGTAGTTTAATTTCGAATCTTCATTCTTGGTCTAACTTGACTTGTTGTTTTTAATGAGACAAATCCTAATGAATTGTCATCCATTAGACAAACATAATAGTGTTAGATCTCAATCGATAAATATTTGTAAATGCAACATCTAGCTGTTCATCAATAGATGACACCTTAGACAAGTATTTACAATATGAAACAATGAAGACATTTACAAAAAAAGAATAACTTTGTCTCTCGACTACCGAGGCATCGTTGGATTCTTATTTTAAATCGAAACTATCCTTTTCTTATTCCTCTTAGCTTATTAATTTTGAATTTTCTTACATAGTATATCATTGGATGAATGGTTTATAAATCATCTGCTTATAATGTCATTCTATTTTCTTTTATGAAATTGAATGGCACAGATGACTATAATCCCGACATTCTATCCTGAAATGATATAATACTCGATCTTAGAATCTCCTACTTATATATGCTTACTTTAGGCAAATTAGACTTAGTGTTAGATTAGTAGTGGTAGTCCAAGCTAGAATAATTACTCATTGTATATTTGGTATAAATTTAAGTCTTTGACTTTAAATTTTAGATTCCAACTAGAAGTTTTATATTTTTATTTCCAGAATACAATACAGTTAAAATTTCACAAGTGTTTAATATCCATTTTCTGTCAATGGATTCAAACTGTATGTTAATGTATGGAATGTGAGTTTAGTATTTTGTGACAAAAATCCACTTGGACTATTCTGAGAACTCTTTGATGTAACTAGACCTAAGTCATCAAAAGACCACAACCACATTCTTTTAGAAATCAATGGCATTTGCATCTTGTTCATAGTGGTTTTGACAAGATCATTCTTTGTAAAGAGTCAATATGCCTATATCCACTTGAAAGTAAAATCATCTTATATCGCATATGGATGTACTTTTAGGGGTGGATATGAGTTTTCATTTTATTCTTAAGACGATCACTGAAGATTTTACCTTATGCAAAAGAAATTTGAAATGTTTGAAAAATATCATGAATTTCTAGCAATGGTGAAAAACCGTTAAGGTAAGTGGTTAAAGATCTCGCGAGCTGATAGGGGTGGATAAATATTTGATAGGTATGCAGTTCAAAGATCATTAAGTTTATTTTTTGAATTGTATCCAAACTTACCTCCCTACAATTCGATTTGCATATTGATGATAGTATAAGGTCTATGATAAGTTACTAGTCGTTACCTATGTCCTTCTAAGGAAATACCCTTGTGATAGGAAAATTTTAGAATGATGGAATGGTTGTGTACTTAGTATAAACCATTACTAGATTCATGGATGACCTAATCGTGATCTTAAGAAAAGCTAGAGCTGTTAACCAAGGTTTGCAGGTTTGTTAGCTATTCTAAGTGATTAGGGGTGGACCATCCCATAGTCATTAGATAAGAAAGTGTTTGTTTCAACAAATACTACTTTTCTACGAAAATGACTAAGTTTGAAAAACAAAGTAGCAAATAAAGGAGATATTTTTTTCTTGATTCTAAAAGTGTTCAATCATCTTATTCTGTATAAGATGGTCCCACTGCCTCTGTTGTCTTGACACAATCGAAGAGGACAATACCATATAGTATTTGTAGACAAAATTCATGGTACCTTGTCGTAGTGGGAGGGTTTCAAGGAACTCACCCTGTTATGATTTGGAAGATACCGGTGATTAAAATCCGTTGTTAGTTTAAAAAAATAATGGATTGTCAGAATAAAAAACTAAGAAGCAAAGCCAAGAGAACTATGGTTAAAAGCATTCATATGGAACAACCAAAAGTTTTCTATTACAAGGACAAGAAAGGAAATTTTCGTTAGTAAGTCTATTCAGTGGACTTAACAAAACTTCATGTTCATAGTATTATAGGTTTAAGTTTATCTAAACCCATGGCTTGTGGTATGCTTCGTAATTTACTTACTCTAGTGGCTAAATCTATATAAGCTTTTTGACTTTTAAATATAGATTTTATTTATCTAAAGAAAAGTCTCAACTATTTCAGAAAAGATAAAGCCATGAAGGAATTCCTTGAATGAACAGTGAGAGGTCTCCGGTATGCTTTAGTATGCCTTAGACCAGACACCTGCTGTTGAGTGGGAGTAATTAGTAGGTATCAGATTAATCTAAGAAAGGAACATTGGAAGACAATCAAGTGAATCTTAAGATTATGAAGAGGAAATATATGTTAGTCAATAAGAGTGTATTTAATACTCTTAGACTACACCAAATCAGATTTCTAGACTTGCCTTAGTGCTACAAAGTCTGCTGATGAGATGGTGATTACTCTGGGGGTGGAGTAGTAATTTTGGAGAAGTGTAAAAACCTATCTGAAGTCTCTAAGTCTACCATAGAGACTTAATGTTAAAGTTGCGGGAAAGATACTTATTAAGTCTAAGGAAAGTTCTATACATTTTTTGGCATTGTTACAACATTTATTAACTACTAGTGTTACTTCCTAATTAACGCAAAAGTAGTTACCAAAAGTAAAGAATCCAGTATCCTTAGAGGAGTAGACATATAGAGAAGAATTTCACAACATCAAGGATTTTGTGATTAAGGAAATGTAATGGTGGAGGAAAAGTTGTATTGAATACAACCTATGAGATCCTATTATAGAGAGTATACTACAAACTACACTTGATCTGGATATCAAGGTGTTGAGATTATTTGAAATGCACTTTTTGTTTTATATTAGTGCAAGTGGGAGTTTGTTGGGTTTTGTGCCCTAAACAAAATGGTTTTCAATATAATCAGATTTACTAGTTAATAATGATCAGAAATCATTTTATGTTGCATGGTTCACATGATTTATTTCACGATTATAAATTCTATTAGGTTCAAAACATATGTATTTGTTCATGATTATAGTGTTGTCAGTACAGTGGAATATAATCATTATTATATGTTCAAATGTTTGATTCCCAGTTTTGTCAGTTCACTAGATTTAGACTGGCATGATAATCAGAGATAGGTATACTTACACCTCGGATAAGTGGTATGTCCTTTCCAGGGCACTGGCAAAGTTTACCAGTATCAGATGTATGGAGTATACATTGGAAGGGACCGATATTGAGCTTTGATTACACATGATAAATTTACTGTAATATCCATTTAATTCAATATCACCTAGTTGATCCTAGATCAAATGATCTTAATCCTGACATGATTAGGTTCGATCTCAAGAGTGTTATTCGTGTTCTTTGATTTGTTAGTTAAGCCTACTTTTTGGTCAGGGTGATACGTACATTTTGGGAACACGATAGTACAATTGAGTGAGAGCGCTAAACATAGATATGGAATTTATAGCTTCTATAGGTATTTAGAAGTGAAACGATGATTTCCTTCGAGCTTGGCTGAATAGAGATAAATGATTGAGATCTCATTTTAGTTGTTATATTATTTCACTAAAATATCATTTATAGGTGGCCAAGTGTTTTAAGGATAAAATACATTGAAAGGGTGTAACAGTAATTTTATCCTTATGCAATGTAGATAATCTATAGAGGGTCATTGATTATTGGGATTATAACGGTGGATAATTAATAGCGTATCTATATCGTGGAACATATAGAGCGTTCTATGTAACTGAGAGTGCAATTCCAAGTTCTATGGTGGATGCAATGAGAAATTAATAAGTTAGTGAATTTACTTGGTGAATTCTAGGTCTGCTTATTAGAAGCTCAGTTATATAGGCCCATGGTCCCCATACCAGTTGAGACAAACTACTTGTAAGACTCAGTTAATTGATTTTAATTAATCAATTATAATTCTAAAATTAGACTATGTCTAGTTTATGAATTTTTTTAACTATGTTATGGCTTGATTGTGAAGAAATAGTGTTTTGGGGTTTACTTGTTAATTAAGAGACTTTATGGAGTCTAATTATTAAATACTATAAATGACAATTTTATTTGATAATTATGTTATGGCTGATTATTAAATAAATAGTTTTGTCACTATAAGTTTGAATTGGAAAATATAGTATTATTGAAAAGAAGAATAAGTGGTTGAAATAAAGTGGCAAAATTGTAACTAGAGATTGTCCCTTTGAAGTGTACGGCCAACAAGTTATTTTTGCCCAATATTTTATTCTTTTTTAATCCATATAATTCAACCCTAACCCTATTGAAGAATAGTATAAAAGGAAGGCTATGGTCTCTTCATCCAAACTAATGCCTCCAAAGCTAATAACCTAACTTTCTGATGAGACCTCTTCCTTCTTCTTTCTTCTTCAATTCGAAACACTTAGTGTTTTTTTACAAATAATAATCAGCCATTAGTGATTGAGTAAGTGCCAACACACATCAAGTGGGTCCTCAATCATAGTATGTAAGACTGTGAAGAATCCAATGAACAAGAAGGAGAGAGGGAGATCCAAGTTAAGATCTTGATAATGCTTTGCTACAGAAAGGAATCAAGGGCTAGATATCTGAACGGAAGGAGTCATTATATTTCGCTGCAATCAATGTAAGGTTTCTTAAACTTTATATGTGTCTATTTTATTGTTTTAGAAATTCATATTTGGATGTTAAACAACATACATGGTAGTAAATCTAGATCCTAGTAAAATAATTCCAACAACTGGCCTCAGAGCCGTGGTAATGATTTACTTTCATGAAATATGAATTAAAACGATGTTTGTGTTGATTTGGATGGTTTCATGATAGTTTATGTGCTTATGTGATGAGTGTATGTGATTTACGAAATTTTTCCATGAAAATATTTTTTATTTTGTTTCTAAAAATATTTTATTTTGATTCCTTGTGAAAAATTAAGCAACTTTTGTTTTTACGGAACTTAATTTCGATAAAAAATGAGAGAGTTATGGAGGTTAAAAAACTCGAGTCCATTGGGTGTCGAAGGAGTGCACCACGCGCACCAGGCCTTCGGCCAAGGAGGTGCTCGCGCGCGGATTTTTCTGACATCCCTTGTCTGAAACTCGTCGTGCTGCTCCTTCAAACACGCCCACGCTGCAGCTCGCGCACGAAGATGCTGCACCTGCTGAGA
Organism: Cannabis sativa; assembly: GCF_029168945.1. NCBI lineage: Eukaryota > Viridiplantae > Streptophyta > Magnoliopsida > Rosales > Cannabaceae > Cannabis > Cannabis sativa. Next base: position 36,984,477 of record NC_083606.1, on the reverse strand, counting down.
AAACTCGGCTTAAGACCCTGCATTTTCCCTCATTCGCGCGCGTTTGTTGTTGCGTGCAACCTTCCTGGCTACAGGTGCAGCCCTCCTGGGCAGCCAACACCTAAATGCGATTTTTGTGGGATTTTTCCCCAAATTTCAATTTTTTCAATTTTCAAACCCTAAAATCAAAATAAAATATTATTTTTTAAAATATTTAAACTTAAATATCATTTTTTAAATTAATGGAAAGCACGATTCCCCTGGGGGAGGGGCTCTGTAATTGAAACAAGAGCACCTGCGGGAAAGTGGACAGTTGTAAGCCAGAATCCTGCAGGCATCACGAAGTTAAGAGATTTTTGCAATCCTTGTGTCCTTTGAAAGGTCAAAATATTTTAGTATTGCGCTTAGGGACTCGCTGCTCAGGACGGGGATCTCCTTGGTACTTAGGAGACCAAGGCAAGAGAGCAAGTTAGTAAAAAAAAGGATGCCCACAATAGAACCCATACGTGGAACCTTGAATAAGGAGGACACGCTATCAGGCATCCCATCAGTAATAAAAAAGTCCACGAGTTTGAATGAGATTTTTAAAGACATACTGGCCACACCCAAAACTTTGGGAGAGGGGATCTTTGAGAAATAGTAAGTGTCGGGGGATCTTGGCAGATGATTGATGTTGAAAACATAATGCAAGTTGGTGGCCATGGGAAACGGTCGTTCACCGCCTTGAAGGCAATAGCAAAACACGAGATAATAGTGTAGGCCACCGTGGAAAGTTAGAGAGGTGCCAGACCAAAATAAGCCAGAACTTTGACAAAGAATGGGTGAAGGGGAAAGGTTGCACCCACTGCCATGATGTGCCCGTAAAGGCGACCCCCCTACCGTGGGGGCAGTGGCAGATTCATCTTGCCCCGCCCTACGGAAAACAAGACCGCTTATGGCTCGCCCCTTGAAGGTGTCAAATATTTTGTGGAGGCTGTCTGCCGATAAAGTGCTTCGAATACCCGAGTATATAAAGTCGACTTCTGTGGGTAGCAGTGGTATATGTCGCTTGAGCAAGTGAGAGGAAGCATGCTTGTGGGGCACACCAAATACCACTGACTGTTTGGCAAGAGACATACCCACAGAAATGTAGAAATAAAGATGAGAACAAGCCACCTATTTTCTATTCCTCACAAATCTCTTGCATGTTGGGGTCCTGACCCTAGGTACTCCTTGATGTGGGGGATGATAGAGGAAAATGGCTGTTCCTCCCATACAGGGGGTTCACCAGCCCGAGAGCATGGCAAGCTATAATGCAGGGAGGAAGGGTTCTGTAACACCCTAACTATTTTAGGCATGTTAACGTGATTTTTAACTTATTGTTCAGCTCATTGCTAATCAACGAGATTATCGAAAATCATGACGAATTAAAATTTTGCTTATTTAATTAAAAACATAAAATAGCATACATATTTTATTCTTGGATCCCGTTTACAAAAGCATTTACAAAAGTTTCACTGTACATATACAAAAGTCTATCGCCTAGCGACTATACAAAATAAGCCTTGATGTCCCAAAGATCGTACGCACCAAGCCTAACCGCCCCGAGATGTACAATCTTCATCTTCTCGCTCTCACGGTGGCTTAGCCTTAGCCTTGCCCTTACCTACACATGGAAATAGCAATGTGAGTCGACAGACTCAGTAAGAAAAGCATAATATAAAACATAATAGTATCGCGGGTTATAACTAGGGGCCCATAGACCCAACCATAACCCTATCCCCGTGTCCGACACAGTACTAATTGTAGAACGTTCATACGACAATACAATCGACCATAATGTCAGCCTATACTCAATATGTCAGTCATACTCTAGCCATATTGATGTGACAACATTGGTCAATATTTCAGCCAACATACATTTATATATAATCAATACAACTGTACGTATATTATTACTGCGATCAATGTATTTTAACTGACATAAATATCATGTATGCTAAACATGTAATTACATATTCATAACATTATACTGATCGTACCTTGTTTCTGAATTCAGGTGTGCCAGCCAAACCTGAGTGGAACAACTACTCGTCAAATTACAGGCCCTTAAATCACATCGTTCATAACACGGATAAGTGCCATGCTATATCACAACCGGGGACATAGGTTTTAAACAAAAAGTTTTTCTACTAAAAGTTAACATGGAAATACCCTAAACGAACAGGGAATTAACCAACTAAAGCTCTGAAACTAACACAAATCGAATATAAAGACAATTCAGGAAACTGATTTTTGATCCGGTTAACCGGCTTTACAGGTTTTACACCAGGTAACCTAAAAGTTTTAGAAACCTAACCAATTCGACTCCAAACCTTACCAAACATTACAGACCTGCATATTATACCCCAATCAACATATCCAAGGCCGTAAAACACATCAACATGCACATAATCAAGATTCACCATTAGAGACCAAAGTTTGAGTTTTAAAACTCAAACCTTGTCTAAACACCAAATTAACCCATCAATTAACTTCAAATCAGTTGAAACAACCATAATATATCATTAAAATACAAAATCCAACAACTTTAACAACTCAGAACCCAACATCTCAAAAATCATGCAAGAGAAGCTACTTAAACTAAAGAAACCATAAAAAATGAACTAGGAAGCTTATCCAAGCTTAAAACCTCAACACTGATGCTAAATAATCTCAGAATTGCTGAATAAAATCCATGGTTCCTTGTCGGTTTCTAGTGAGTGAGAGAGAGAGAGAGAGAGAGATAGAGAGAGAGAGAGAGAAAGGGTTTGCTTAATCTTGCTTTTCTTCTAATTTTAAATAAATGAAAATAAAATGATGCTTATCTATCTATTTTCAGCAATAAAAAACAGATCCCGTTAATTAAATATAAACCACTAAAGACAAAATAATTTCCTTGGCAAAAAGACAATTTTCCCCTTCACTTAGCCCAAAAGTCATAAAACCAACTAGGGGTAATTCGGTCAATTCTAAAAGCTCGACTATTCCTGACTTTCCCAATGTCTAACTATATTGCCCCACTATACTTAAAATACCAAAATGTGATTCTAATAGCCAAACACCGCGTTCCAATGTTGTCAGGTACATAACATGCAAAATTATGAAATTCCATATATGACATATCAAATGCATTTTGAATTCAAATAAATCTCCGTAAACTGATAATTCATAACTAACATGCAAGTTTCATATTTAAACCCTATTTATCTGCTAATTTCCAAATTAAGGTTAACTGGTGTTTACAATTATCCCCCCTTAAAAGGATTTCGTCCTCGAAATCTATCCTGAAAAACTCTGGATACTGAGTCCTCATGTTGGACTCTAACTCCCAGGTGGCTTCCTCAACCTTGTTGTTTCTCAAGAGTACCTTGACCAAAGCTATTGTCTTGTTCCGAAGAACCTTATCTTTTCTGTCTAGGATCTGAATTGGTTATTTTTCGTATGATAAGTCTTGTTGCAGCTCAAGATTTTCATAACTTAGTATATTAGCAGGGTCTAAAACGTTTTTTCGTAGCATGGAAACATGGAAAACGTTGTTAACTGCTAAAAGAGCTGAAGGCAAAGCCAAATGATATGCCACTTATCCAATCTTCTTGAGAATCTCGAAAGGTCTTGTAAATCTAGGGAATAATTTGCCTCTTTCCTGAAACGTTTGATCCCCTTGATTGGAGACACCAGTAGGAACACATGATCTCCTACTTGAAACTCTGGATTCCTGTGTTTCAGATCTACATAACTCTTTTGCCTAATTTGAGAGGCAAGCATTTTGGTTTTAATCTTCTCGATTGCTTTATTAGTCCATTGTACTGATTCTGGACCTAAGTATTTCTTCTCCCCTGTCTCATCCCAGTGAATGGGAGATCTACACAATCTACTATATAACAATTCATAGGGAGCCATCCCTATTGTACTTTAATAACTGTTATTATTTGAGATCTCTATTAGTGGTAGATACTAACTGTTGGGTTTTATGCCCTAAATAAAACTCTTTACAATCTGATTAGTTATCAATATAAGAAATTTGAAGTGATTGATGTTTGCATGAATTCTGCATGCTAATGGTTTAATATGTTTGATATGTTTATTACATTCATACACACAAAATCAGTTAAATCCAGATCATATGTTTATTCACAATTACAGTATCGTCAACACAGTGGAATGTGATTGTGATAATATGAATCAAAAGTTTTGGTCCCTGTTTCATCAGTGTTATTGGATTTACACTAATGTGATAATCAGCGATGATGTGTACTTACACTTGGAGTAAGTGTTATGTTCTTTCCAGGACATTAGTAAAGTATACTAGTTTCGAATGTATGGAGTATACATTGGACTGGACCGATATTGCAATTAAGTTAAGATATTACAAACTTACCGTTATACATATCTTTCCAAGTCAATATGAGTAGTTGATCTTAAGATTAAAAAGAATCTAAATCCTGATATGCTTGGGCTCAACTCAGGAGTGCTATTAATGTTCTTTGATTTATTAGTTAAGCCTACTTTCGGGTCAGGGTGATACGTATATTTCGAGAACATGCTAGTATGATTGAGCGGGAGTGCTAAACATAAATATGGAATCTATAGCTTCTACTGGTGTATAGAAGTTAAGTGATGATTCCCTTCGAGCTTAGAAAATAGAAGTAAATGGATGAGCCCTTGTTTAACTGTCTAATTATTAGATCACTAAACACCATTTACAGGTAGCTAAGTGTTTTAAGGGGCAAAATACATTGAGGGGTGAGAACGGTAAAGAAATCCCATCTCGATGTAAATCATCTATATAGAGGATCTTTAAATCACAATAAGATTATAACAATGGTTAAATGAGATAGTATATTGGTATCGTGAAACATACAATATGCTCTATATAAGTCTGAGAGTGCAATTCTAAGTTCTAAGAGTGGATTCAACGAAGAATTAATAAGTAGGAATTTACTTGGTAAATTTGGTTCACTTATTGGAAGCTCAGCATATAGATCCATGGTCCCCATTCTAGTTGAGAACATTCTGCTTGTAAGACTCATTAATTGATTCGTGATTGGTCAATTATAATTCTAAAGTTAGACTATGTCTAATTTTATGAATTTTCACTAAGCAGGGGTGAAATTGTAAGGAAAAGAGTTTTCTAGGTTTATTTATTTATTAATAGACTTTATATGTCTAATTAATAATTAAATTAAATGACAATATTATTTAATAATCTATTTTAGTTATTAAATAATTAGTTTTGACATTTAAAAGGTTAGAATTGGAAAATTGACATTTTTGAGAAAATAGAGATAAAATTTGATAAAATTGCAAAATTAAGTGAGGCCCAATAACACCATATGGCCGGCCACTTAATATGTTTTTTCAAATTAATATTTTCATTATTTTAATGCCAAATAAATCCTAACCTAGACCTAGTAGTTGCCTATAAATAGAAAGTGATGGCTCAGTCACAACATATGCTTTGACAAGTTTTCAATAACCTTTTCTGACAGAAATTTCTCTCTTCAGAAAACTGAGCCTTCCTCACTCTCTACCTTGGCTGAAATACCTCTCTCTCTTTTCCCTTCACCTGTTTCGTGACCCTAGTGAAAGAGTAAGTGCCCACACACAGCAAGCAGTAACTCAATCATAGATTGGAAGACTATGAAGGATCAAAGCTTGAAGAAGAAGGAGATTCGGGCTCAGATCTTGATTATACTCTGCTACAGAAAGGAATCAAGGGTTAGAGATCTGACTGGAAGGAGACATTTATTCCGCTGTATCAATGTAAGGTTTTCTTAACTTTATATGTGTTTAATTTATCGTTTTAGAAAGTTCATATTTAGGATGTTAATAAACATACTTGTGAGTAGATCTAAGATCCTGGTAAAATAATTCCCAATACTAACTCCAAGAGCCCTCAAATTCCATAACAAAGGTTCGTAACATATCTTCTGGTGTCTGAATTGTTCTTTCGGACTGTCCATCAGTCTGAGGATGGAAAGCTGTACTGAATTTCAGTTTAGTACCCATACCCACTGTAAACTCTGCCAAAATTTCGAAGTAAACTTCGAATCTCTCTCTGAAACTATATACTTTAGTGCACCATGTAATCTTACTATCTCTTTGACGTTTAAATCTGCATACTGATCCACTGTAAAGGTTGTTTTTACCAATAAAAAATGTTCAGACTTTGTGAAATGATCTACCACAACCCAAATTGAATCGTTAATAGCCGTGGTTCTAGGTAATCCAACCACAAAGTCCATGGTGATATCCTCCCACTTCCACTCAGGAAGGGTCAAAGGCTGGAACAAACCTACAGGTCTATGGTGTTCAGCATTGATCTACTGATAAGTTGGGCATCGCGATACGAAATCTACCACATTCTTCTTCATCCCGCTCCACGAGAATTAGGGTTTAAGATCTTGATACATCTTGGTGGTGCCAGGTTGCAAAGAAAATGGAGTGGTATGAGCCTCTTCAAGAATTTCGTTTCTAATTTCCACACTACTTGGAACACAAATTTTGGTCTTGAACAACAGCATCCCACTATCTGACACTGTAAAATCTCTAGCTTGACCAGCTGAAACCTCTTCTCTGATCTTCACTAATTCTGGATAAGTTAACTAAGCAACTTTAAATCGTTCTAACAAATCATATTGCAGGGTCAAGTTATGAGGTTTGCCTACAACAAACTCAATGTTTGATCTGACCATGTCCTCATCTAACTGAGGTGAAATCTTAATCATACTAGTTACCTGCCCGGGACCCTTCATGCTAAGAGCATCACCCACTACATTGGCCTTCCCACGATGGTAAGGGATTTAACAATTGTAATCGTTAACCAACTTTAACAAACGCCTTTGTCTCATATTCAAGTAATTCTGATTAAAGAAATATTTGAGGCTCTTATGGTCAATATAAATTTCACACCTATTTCCATAGAGACAATGCTGCCAAATCTTTAAAGCAAACACTACGACAGCAAGTTCCAGATCGTGAGTCGGATACTGCTGCTCATATTCTTTCAACTAACGAGAGGCATAGGCAATAACCTGATCGGCCTGCATCAATACACACCCCATACCCTGTCTAGATGCATCACAATAAACCACGAACTTCTCTTTATTAGAAGGTAGGGCTAACACTGGAGCTGTGATTAATCTCTGTTTTAGCTCCAAAAAACTTGCTTCAAACTTATTCGTCCACCAAAAAATGCTGATTCTTTTTAGTAAGTTCGGTTAAGGGTGTTGAAATTTTAGAGAACCCTTCTAAGAACCAAAAATAATAACCAGTCAGACCCAAGAAAATTCTAACTTCTGTAACTATTTTTGGTCACGGCCAATCCCTGACAGATTCTATCTTCCCCGAATCCACCTTGATCACGTCTTTTCTGACAATATGCCCAAGAAAGGACACCTGAGATAGCCAAAATTTGCATTTCTTAAATTTGGCGTACAACTAATCTTGTTGAAGCCGTTATAGAACCATTCGGAGGTGCTGCTCATGCTCCTCTTTTGATTGAGAGTACACAAGGATGTCATCGCTAAATACGATAATAAAAATATCAAGGAAATCCTTGAATACCCTATTCATCAGGTCCATAAAAGTTGTGGGAGCATTGGTTAGTCCAAAAGACATAACCAGAAATTCATAATGCCTATACCTAGTGCGTAAAGTTGTCTTTAGAATGTCATCCTCTTGGATTCTAAACTGATGTGTAACACCCTAACTAAATTAGGCATGTTAGCGTGATTTTTAACGTACTGTGCAGCTCGTTGATAATCAACGAGATTAACGAAAAACATGATTAATTAAAATTTTCTCATTTAATTAGAAACATAAAGTAATATATTTATAAAATCTCGGGATCCTGTTTACAAAATACATCTACAAAAGTTTGCGGCCTAGCGACTATACACCAAAAGCCTTAATGTCCTAAAGATCGTACGCTCCAGGCCTAACCGCCGCGACATGTACAATCTTCATCTGCTTGCCCTCACGGTTGCTCAGCCTTAGCTTTACCCTTACCTACACATTGAAATAGCACTGTGAGTCAACAGACTCAGTAAGAAAAGCATAACATAAAATATAACAATATCCCCGGTTATAATAAGGCATCCATACACCCAACCATAACCTTATCCCCGTGTCCCACAATATTGAGTCTAGAACATTCATACAACAATACTATCGACCACAATGTCAGCCTATACTCTAGCCATATTGATGTGACATCATCGATAAGTATTTCAGCCAACATACATTTATCAGTAATAAGTACAACTCCAAGTATACTATTACTGCTATCAATGTATTCTAACAGGCATAAACAACATGTATGCTAAACATGTAATAACATATTGTTGGGTTTTATGCCCTAAATAAAACTCATTTCAATATAATCAGATTTACTTATTAATATAGATCAGAAATAACTTTTAATGTTGCATGGTTCACATGATTTATTTCATGATTATATGTACATAATGTATGAATTCATCTGAAACCCTTTTCACATACTTCATCCTGTTTATTGTGCCGTCAACACATTGGAAAGTAAACATGACTATGTGAATAAAGTTTCCTAGATTTATCAGACATAGGGTTTTACTGATATGATAATCTACAACAGAGTTTACTTACATTTGGAGAAGTGCTATGTTCTTTCCAGAGCATTGGTTAAAGTAAAGCTCAGGTTGGATGCATGGAGTATGCATCGGAAGGGACCGATATTGAACTTTGACTTAGATTTATTAAACTTACCATAATATCTATTCAAGTCAATATCACCTAGTTGATCCTAGATCAAATGTTCTTAATCCTGTTATGATTAGGCTCAATCTTGAAAGGCTATTCGTGTTCTTTGATTTGTTAGTTAAGCCTACTTTTAGGTCAGGGTGGTACGTACGTTTTGGGAACACGGTAGTGCAATTGAGTGGGAGCGCTAGCATAAACATGGAATCTATAGCTTCTATCTGGCGAATAGTAAGCAAAGGATGATCTCCTTCGAGCTTGACCAAACGAAAATAAATGGTGGAGATCTCATTTCACATAAGCTGAAATATCATTTATACGGGGTCAAGTGTTTTAACGATAAAATACATTGTAGGGTGTAAAGGTAATTTAATCCCTTTACAGTGTAGATCATTCATATAGAGGATCATTGATCACATTAGGATTATAACAATGGATAACTAATGATGTGTCTATATGGTGGAACATATAGAGCATTCTATATACTGAGAGTGCAATTCTAAGTTCTATGCGTGGATTCAACGAAGAATTAAAAAGTTAGTGAATTTTAGTGCTAAATTCTTGATCTACTTATTGGAAGCTCGGTTATATAGACCCATGGTCCCCCCACTAGTTGAGATAATATTGCTTGTAAGACTAATATAATTGGTTTTGATTAATCAATTATAATTCACAAATTAGACTATGTCTATTTGTGAAATTTTCACTAAGTAAGGGCGAAATTGTAAAGAAAGAGTTTATAGGGGCATATTTGTTAATTATGATACTTTGTATGGTTCAATTAATAAGTATGATAAATGACAATATTATTTAATAATTATTTATAGTTATTAAATAGTTAGAATTGGCATTTAAATGATTGAATTAGGAAATTGGCATTTTTGAGAAAATCATATACAAAAGGTGTTAAAATTGCAAAATTGCAAAACCCAAGGCCCAATCCACTAAGGCATGGCAGGCCACCTATTGTAGTATTTTAAGTTGATTTTTTTATTTTTTTAATGCCATATAATTCAAATCTAACCCTAGTGGAATGCTATAAATAGATAGTGAAGGCTTCAGAAAAATTAGACTTTTCTTCTAACACTTCTTCTGATTCAGAATACCCGAGCCTTTCTCTCTCCTTATCTTTAGCTGCCACTTCTTCTTTCTCTTCCCTCTTGAATTTCGAAATCCTTAGTGTATGAGTAGTGCCCACACACACCAAGTGATACCTCAATCATAGTGAGGAAGATGGTGAAGAAAGACTTTCAGCAAGAAGGAGGTTTCAGCATCAAAGATTCACAGAAAGAGATCCAGGTTCAGATATTGATAATGCTCTGCTACAGAAAGGAATCAAGGGCTAGATATCTGAACGGAAGGAGTCATTATATTCCGCTGCAACCAATGTAAGGTTTCCTAAACTTTATATGTGTTTATTTCATCGTTTTAGAAAGTTCATATTTAGGGTGTTAATAAACATACTTGTGAGTAGATCTAAGATCCTGGTAAAATAAATTCCAACAACTGGCCTCAGAGCCATGGTAATTGATTTACTTGCAAGAAATTTGGACTTTTAAACGATTGTTTGTATGTTTTTGGATGGTATCATGTTGTATTGAGTGTTATTTGATGATTGATTGATGTTTGTAAATTTTCGTGAAAAATAATTGCGATTCTGTTTCTGGAATTATTTTTATTGGATAGTATGGAAAAAATTAAGCAAGTTAGCCTTTTACAGAACTCAATTTCGATTTTATTTGAATTAGTTATGATTTTTTGAAGATTCGAAAAAATCGGAGTTGTGCTGAAATTTCTTGCGATCGCGAAAACTGTCCGTGCAGTTCACCATTTTTTTGTTTTTCTTCGATTTTTCATGCTTTTTCATGGAATTAACTTCCGATTTTTTGTATAGTTTTGTATTTATACTATTACTATTCCTAATTCAATTCTAATTATCATTTTGAATTAATTTAATATTTTTTAAATTTAATTCAAGATATTAGTCTAATTTGAATTTGAATAGAATTAGTATCTCTCTTCTTGCTTAAAAATCTATCTTATTTTTAAATTTGATTATATCTTATCTTAATTTTAAATTTAAGGTCAGATTTTATATATATTTTTTAAATTAAATCTTTTTTAGATATTTTGACCTTCTTTAAATTTAAAATAAGATAATTATAATCATGTAATTTTAAATAGATGTAAGATATTTTGCTAACTTTTAAATTTTGTTATTTTATTTATTTAAATTAAATTTAAAATCTGAAAAAGATATTTAACTTATCTTTTCTGATTTTTATTTAATTTTTATTTATAAAATAACATTTAAATTTTAAAAGTAGTTAGCAAATTTTGAAATGATATTTAGGTTGGTTTAAACCTAATTTTTCAAAATTGTAGGTTTAATTTTAAATTTAATTTTTTTTTTAAATTTTGAATGATTCAAATTCTTTTTAAATTTTCGAAAAATTATTTTTTAATTAATTAATTATTTCGAAATTAATTATTTAATTTAAAATTAAATAAATCCTACATCCAACCATCCAGCTAACCTTGTTGCAGGAGTATGTGTTTTAGCTTGTTTGTAAGTTTTCAAAACCTATTATTACTTGATTGCAAATAGCCATGGTTACTTTTTGCCAGATCTAATGATCTGATGACTCCCTTGGTCAAGTTAATAATTTGTAACGGGTATATTTACAATCTTCTTTCATCTGTGTATGACCTAGCAACATGATAGGACCCATCCAAAATGTGCCTGTGTGAGCCTATGTGTTTAATTTGATTATAGATACATATAGGTTGTTGTTGCTAAAATAAATTATCATAGTTCTTGATAGAATTTATTTAGGCCCATTTAGTTATTGGGCTTATTCAATTAATAACAGTTGTTCTTATTAAGGTTAAATTCCTCTCTTTTGGGCCTTGTGTGAGAGTTGGGAGCCATAGAAGTGGGTACGACATACTGAACCCAGCACCCCCTCACATGAACCACCCCAATTGTGAAGGCCCAGTTGCCTGATTTGAACAACTGTACTAGGTTAATTAAACTAGTTTAACCTAATAAAATTGATTAGCAACATAATTAATTTCATTTATTTTGAAATTAATTTAAGAAAATTATAGTTTAAAGAATTTTTTATTCTATGCTAAAATATATGTATTTTCTTGTATTTAATTAAATATAGAATTATAACCATCTAGATTCTTTCTCGAACTTAATTTAAATTTTTCATTAAATATTCTTATTTAAGTTGATATTTAGTTATCTACAACTAACCAACTTAAATCTGAATATCTTTTGAATTTCAAATTTCAAAATTAAGTTGAGGAATTTTAGGCATTGGTTATTAAGATTCTTTCGATATTTTTTAAGTTAATATCTTTTCGAATATTAACTTAAAATGGAATATTTTCAAATTAAGTGGTTACAACTTAATTTTTGATATTTAATTAAATTTAAATTTGAAAAATATTTAAGTTCTAGATTTTTTTTCTAATACAACTTAAATTAAATATTTTTTCAAATTTTGTGGAAAAGATACTTAGTCAAATAAGATATTTTCTAGATAGTTATTTCTAGACTACTTATTATTTCTAATATTAAATAGGAAAATATTATACATTGTGAAATTAATTATTTATATAATTAATTTTGGTACAATTTATTTTAAATATATTTTTCCTAGTATTAAACTAGAGATTAATAATTAAGCCTTCTGTACACTTAATTATTTATTTCTTGAATTTAATACATTTAATTAATTTAAAAATTAAATATCTAAGTTGATTTTTTTATCATCATACTTAAATATTTCTTTTTCATGACATTTAATTAAATAGAAAATTACTTTTAGTTGAAATTTATTTTTTAAACTAAGTTTAAATAAGTTTCAAAATATATGTTTTCTTTATTTTATTAATCAATTTTCAAAATTGCATTTCTTAAATGCTAGAATTTCGAATTTTATCTTGAAAAATAGATTAAGTTATAAATTAATTATTTATTTTAATTAATTCTTGGATCAACTTAAATCAATGATTTTTTCATTTATTGATTAATTTAAAATAAATTGAATTAAAATATATTATTAGAAATTGAATTAATTAGTCAAAGGAAAATCTAGATAGGTGATATTTTTGCTTGAAGTATTTTTCTAGTGTATTTAATTAAATAGAAAATTAATATTTAAGTTGATTTTTATCATCATACTTAAATATTTGAAAATTTTCTTATATATATTTAATTAAATAGGAAAATTATATTTTTTGTTGTAAATTAATTTTATTGATTAATTTTGGGCCAACATTAAATTAGAATAATTTTTCCGGGATTTATTTTTTATTTTAATATGCATTTTTTCGAAAATTGTATTCTTAAATACTTTAATTTTTCGAAATGCAATATATATTTATAGAAAATCAATTTTGAGTTGTAAATTAATTTAAATTAATTTTGTAACAACTTAAATTGAATATTTTTCTAAATATTTATTGGAAATTATTACTAAGATGGAAATAATTCATGTTATTTTCATATCCATCTAAGTAAAATTTATAAATATTAAATTAAAATTTATATTTAGAATTTTTCATTCTAAATTGGAAATTTTAATTAAATAAATATATATTTAAAATAAATAGAATAAATAAAGAGAATCAAAGAAAATACAACTCTTTTTAAATAATGAGCTTTATTATTAAGATATTCGATCTCCATTGTGGGTTTTACACCGCGTTTGTTTTAGTGAGTAATCCTCCCTAATGGAGGAACGTTCATTAGCAATTTCGCACCGTTTAACCTCGCATGATAAGTAGTTTGTAAGTGTTTTGTATGGTATGGATCACCCTAATGGTGGCGGCCATACTTGACTTGCAAATTGCGAAACAATGGTGGAAGCTCATAAGATAGAATTGCCTTGACTCTCGCCTAAACGGGACAACGCTGAATTCCAACCTTGATCGAATAAAAGGTTGCTAGAATGTTTAACATTTTAGACGAGCTGACAACTCTATTCAATGAATGGTAACTTTGACTCTCGCCTAAACGGGACACTGATATCAGTTTGTTGAAAACCTTGGAAATTATTTAGGATTGTAAGTTTTAGTATTTTCACTTGTCATTCCTACTTGCTATATGTTTATAATTTCTGAATTGTGTATGAATTTATATTGAACCATGTTATTTTCTGTTATTAAGTTGTAGTTTAATTTCGAATCTTCATTGTTGGTCTAACTTGGCTTGTTTATCTAATGAGATAAATCCCTAGTGGATTTTCACCATTAGACATACATAATAGCGTTAGATCTCGAAAGATAAATATTGTATATGCGACATCTAGCTGTTCATCAATTGATGACACCTTAGACTAGTATTTTTACGATATGAAACAAGAAGATTGTATAAATAAGATTACTTTGACTTTCGCTACTCGAAGCATCGTTGGATTCTTATTTTAAACGAAATTATCCTAATTCCTCTTAGCTTATTCATTTTGAATTAGCTTCAAAACATATCATTGGATGAATGGTCTATAAATCATTTCATGTCATTCTATATTTTCTCTTAAGAAATTAAATGACGCTTATGATTATAATCCAGAAATTCTATTCCCAATTGATATAAATCCTCAATCTTAGAAATCTCCTACTTGTATGGGCAAATCTGACTTAGAGTTTGTATTAGTAGTGCTGGTCCAAGATAGAATTACTCATTATTTTTGGTATAAATTTAAGTCTTTGACTTTAATTTTAAATTCCAAATAGAAATTTTCTTATATTTCTAATTCAAGAATACAATACAGTTACACTTTCTCAAGTGTTTAATATCCATCTTCTATTAATGGATTAAAACTGTAAGGAATATGAGTTAGGTATTCTGTGACCAGGATCCACTTTCATTATTCTAAGAACTCTTTGATGTAACTAAACCTATGTCATCATAGACACTACCACATTTTTTTTAATCTATGGCATTTGTATCTTGTTCATAGTGGATTTGACAAGATCAATCTCTGCAAAGAGTTAATATGCCTATATCCACTGAAAGTAGTTCATCTCATTCGCAGATGAATGTACATTCAGGGGTGGATATGAGTTTTTCGTTGTATTCTTAAAACGATAACTCTAGATTATACCTTTTAGCAAAGAAGTTTGAAATGTTTGAAAAATTTCATTAATTTCTAGCAATGGTTAAAACCATTAAGGTAAGTGGTTAAAGATCTTGCGAACTGATAGGGGTGGAGAAATAGTTAGTAGATATGCAGTTCAAAGATCATTAAATTGATTTTTGAATTATATCCAAACTTACCTCCCCAGAAATTTGGAGTTGCATATTGATGATTAGTTACTAGTCGTTGCCTAAATCCTTCTATGGTAATACAATTTCAGAATGATGTAATGGTTGGGTACTTAATGTAAATCATTACTAGATTCATGGATGACCTAATCAAAATCTTAAGAAAAGCTAGAACTGTTAACCATGGTTTGTTAGCTTTTCTAAGTGATTAGGGGTGGACCATCCCATTGTCAATAGATAAGAAAGTGTTTGTTCAAACAAATACTACTTTTCTAAGAAAATGACTAAGTCTGAAAAACAAGTAGCAAATAAAGGAGATATTTAATTCTTGATTCCAAAAGTGTTCTATCATCTTATATAACATATGATGATCCCACTGCCTCTGTTGTCTTGTCACAACCAAAGAGGTTAATACCATTTAGTTTTCTTCGACATAATTCACGGTGCCTTGTCGTAGTGGGAGAGTTTCTAGGAACTCACCTTCTTATGACTTGGGAGACACTAGTGATTAAAATCAATTGTGAGTTTAAACAAGTAATGGATTGTCAAGATAAGAAACTAAGAAGAAAGCCAATAGAACTATGGTTTAATCCATTCACATGGAGTAACCTAAAGTTTTCTATTACAAGGACATAAAAGGAAATTTTCGTTTATAAGTCCATTCAATGGACTTCACAAAACTTCCTGTTCCTAGTATTATAGGTTTGAGTTTATCTAAACCTATGGCTTGTGGTATACATGGTAATTACTTACTCTAATGCAAGCAACTTACTTTAGTAAGATGCTGAAGCATTTTCTTTCTAATGGCAATCTATAGAAGCTTCACAACTCCTTAGGTATAGATTTTATTTATCTAAGGAAAAGTCTTAACTATTCCAGAAAAGATAAAGCCATGAAGGAATTTCTTATATCAACAGTGAGAGGTCTTAGATATGCTTTTGTATGCCTTAGACCAGACACCTGCTGTTGAGTGGGAGTAATGAGTAGATATCAGATTAATCCAGGAGAAGAACATTGGAAGACAATCAAGTAAATCTTAAGATTAAGAAGAGGAACTATATGTTAGTCTATAAGGGTGTGTTTAAAACTCTTAGACTACACCATATCAGATTTCGAAATTTGCCTTTGTGGTAGAAAATCTTTCTGATAAGATGGTGGTTACTCTGGGGGTGGAATAGTGATTTTGGAGAAGTGTAAAAACCTATCTGAAGTCTCTAGGTCTACCAGAGAGAGATTGAATGTTAAGGTTGCAGGAAAGGTACTTATTCAGTCTAAGGAAAGTTCTATACATTTTTGGCATCATTCCAAATTGCCTTAAACTACTAGTGTTAATTTCCTGATTAACCAAAAGTAGTTGCGAAAGATATAGAATCCAGTATCCCAAGAGAGTAGACATATAGAAAGGAATTTCACATTATCAATGATTTTGTGATTAAAGGAAGAGTAATAGTGTAGAAAAGGTTGTGGTTAATTCAACCTTTCAGATCCTATTACGAGGAGTTTACTACTACTATACTTGATTTGTATATCAAGGTGTTGAGATTATTTGAAACGCACTTTTTGTTTTATATTAGTGCAAGTGGGAGTTTGTTGGGTTTTATGCCCTAAATAAAACTCATTTCAATATAATCAGATTTACTTATTAATATAGATCAGAAATAACATTTAATGTTGCATGGTTCACATGATTTATTTCATGATTATATGTACATAATGTATGAATTCATCTGAAACCCTTTTCACATACTTGATCCTGTTTATTGTGCCGTCAACACATTGGAAAGTAAACATGACTATGTGAATAAAGTTTCCTAGATTTATCAGACATAGGGTTTTACTGATATGATAATCTACAATAGAGTTTACTTGCATTTGGAGAAGTGCTATGTTCTTTCCAGAGCATTGGTTAAAGTAAAGCTCAGGTTGGATGCATGGAGTATGCATCGGAAGGGACCGATATTGAACTTTGACTTAGATTTATTAAACTTACCGTAATATCTATTCAAGTCAATATCACCTAGTTGATCCTAGATCAAATGTTCTTAATCTTGTTATGATTAGGCTCAATCTTGAAAGGATATTCGTGTTCTTTGATTTGTTAGTTAAGCCTACTTTTAGGTCAGGGTGATACGTACATTTTGGGAACACGGTAGTGCAATTGAGTGGGAGCGCTAGCATAAACATGGAATCTATAGCTTCTATCTGGCGAATAGTAAGCAAAGGATGATCTCCTTCGAGCTTGACCAAACGAAAATAAATGGTGGAGATCTCATTTCACATAAGCTGAAATATCATTTATACGGGGTCAAGTGTTTTAAGGATAAAATACATTGTAGGGTGTAACGGTAATTTAATCCCTTTACAGTGTAGATCATTCATATAGAGGATCATTGATCACATTAGGATTATAACAATGGATAACTAATGATGTGTCTATATGGTGGAACATATAGAGCATTCTATATACTGAGAGTGCAATTCTAAGTTCTATGCGTGGATTCAACGAAGAATTAATAAGTTACTGAATTTTAGTGCTAAATTCTTGATTTACTTATTGGAAGCTCGGTTATATAGACCCATGCTCCCCCCACTAGTTGAGATAATATTGCTTGTAAGACTAATATAATTGGTTTTGATTAATCAATTATAATTCACAAAATTAGACTATGTCTATTTGTGAAATTTTCACTAAGTAAGTACGAAATTGTAAAGAAAGAGTTTATAGGGGCATATTTGTTAATTATGATACTTTTTATGGTTCAATTAATAAATATGATAAATGACAATATTATTTAATAATTATTTATAGTTATTAAATAGTTAGAATTGGCATTTAAATGATTGAATTAGGAAATTGGCATTTTTGAGAAAATCAGATACAAAAGGTGTTAAAATTGTAAAATTTCAAAACTCAAGCCCCAATCCACTAAAGCATGGCCGGCCACCTATTGTAGTATTTAAAGTTGATTTTTTTATTATTTTAATGCCATATAATTCAAATCTAACCCTAGTGGAATGCTATAAATAGATAGTGAAGGCTTCAGAAAAATAAGACTTTTCTTCTGACACTTCTTCTGATTAAGAAAACCTGAGCCTTTCTCTCTCCCTATCTTTAGCTGCCACTTCTTCTTTCTCTTCCCTCTTGAATTTCGAAATCCTTAGTGTATGAGTAGTGCCCACACACAGCAAGTGATACCTCAATCATAGTGAGGAAGATCGTGAAGAAAGACTTCCAATAAGAAGGAGGTTTCAGCATCAAAGATTGAGAGAAAGAGATCCAGGTTCAAATATTGATAATGCTCTGCTACAGAAAGGAATCAAGGGCTAGATATCTGAACGGAAGGAGTCATTATATTCCGCTGCAACCAATGTAAGGTTTCCTAAACTTTATATGTGTTTATTTCATCGTTTTAGAAAGTTCATATTTAGGGTGTTAATAAACATACTTGTGAGTAGATCTAAGATCGTGGTAAAATAAATTCCAACACATATGCATGACATTATACTAATCTTACCTTAATTCTCAATTCAGGTGTGCCGGCAACCTGAGTGGAACAACTGCTCGGCGAATTACAGGCTCCTAAATCACATTGATCATAACAAATATAAGTGACACCCTAAATCACAACCGGGGACTTAGGTTTTAAACCAAAAACCTATCTTCTGTAGCTTAACATGGCAATCCTAAACTAATAGGAAATTGACCAACCAAAGCTCTGAAACTAACACGAATTTTTCGAGGAACCCAACAGTAAATCAAGGTAACTGGTTTTACAGGTCCTATAAAACTGTTAAGCCGATTTACCCCAAAAAACCTAAAACATTCTGAAACCTAACGAAACCGATTCCAATCCTTGGCAAACCTTCCAGACCTGCATATTATACGCTAAATGACATATTTCAAGCAACAAAACAAATACCTAAGCTCAGAATCAAAAATTACCCTTATAGGGTCAAGCTTGTGTTCTAAAACTCAAAGCTTGCTCAAACAACACTACAACCACTAAAACCAGCCAAAAAAAGATGTTTAAGCATTATTTAACTTCAGAAAACTATTCCAAAGAATCACAACAACTACAGAGCTCAACTACTAAAAATTCATGCGAAATCCAAACTTGAAACTTAAGAAAACTAGAGAGGGAGTTGCTTAAAAGCTCATCTTACCATGGATTCACTTAAAACCTACTAGAAATTGACAAGGATTGATGAACAAACTTTACAAGCTGAGCCGATCTATGGGTTCGAAAAGAGAGAGAGTTGAAAGAGGGAGAGAAATGTAATTTTTGTCAAATTTTATTTTTCTGGTAAAATGAATAACTGAAATGTGGTTTATTAACAAGTATACTCAGTCAATTAAACTTTATAAAATCAGATTATTAACTAGATTTAAATGCACATATAGACAAAACACAAATTGGCAAAAGGACCATTTTCCCCTTCCCACACTAAAAGTCATAAAAGGTCACTTAGGGATATTTTGGTCAATTCTAAAATCTCGACTATTCTTCAAATTCCCAATGTCTAACTAAACTGTCCCGCTATACTAAAAATACTAGGATGTGATTCTAATAGCCAAACACCGCGTTCCAATGTTTCCTGGTACAAAAAATGCAAAGTTATGAAATTTTATATATGACATATAAAATGCTTTCTGAATTCAAATAAATCATCATAAATAAATAATTCTAAACTAATAAACAAGTTTCATAATTAAACACTAATAATCTGTTAATTTCCAAATTAAAGCTAAGCGGTCTTTACAATTATCCCCCCTTAAAAGGATTTCGTCCTCGAAATCTAACCGGAATAACTGTGCTTATTGAGCTCTCATGTCGGATTCTAACTCCCAGGAGGCTTCCTCCACCTTGCTATTTCTCCAGAGTACTTTGACCAAAGTTACGGTCTTATTCAGAAGGATCTTATCCTTTCTGTCAAGGATTTGAAATGGTTGTTCTTCATATGACAAGTTAGGTTGCAGCTTAAGATTTTCATACCTTATTACATGAGCAGGGTCTGAATCGTACTTCCTTAGCATAGAGACATGGAATACGTTGTGAAATGCTGAAAGAGCAGGAGGCAAAGCTAAACGATATGCCACTTGTCCAACTTTCTCGAGAATCTTGAAAGGTCCTATAAATCTAGGGCATAACTTGCCTCTTTTCCAAAAATTCTTGATCCCCTTCATTGGAGACACTCGCAAGAACACGTGATCCCCTACTTGAAACTCTACATTTCTACGTTTTGGATCTGCATTACTCTTTTACCTGCTCTGAGAGGCAAGCATTCCTTCTTTAATCTTCTCGATTGCTTTATTAGTCCATTGTACTGATTCTTGACCTAAGTATTTCTTCCCTCCTTTCTCATCCCAGTGAATGGGAGATCTACACTTTCTGCCATATAACAATTCAAAGGGAGCCATCCCTATTATACTTTGATAACTATTATAGTACGAGAACTTTATAAACAGTAGATACTTACTCCAGGAGCCCTCCAAATCCATAACACAGGCTCGTAACATATCTTCTGGTGTCTGAATTGTCCTTTTGGACAGTCTATCAGTCTGAGGATGGAAAGTTGTACTGAATTTCAGTTTAGTACCCGTACCTCACTGTAAACTCTGCCAAAATTTAGAAGTAAACTTCAGATTTCTTTCAGAAACTATATACTATAGTGCACCATGTAATCTTACTATCACTTTGACGTATAAATCTGCATACTGATCCACTGTAAAGGTTGTTTTTACCGGTAGAAAATGTATAGACTTCGTGAATTGATCAACCATAACCCAAATTGAAATAAATAAACACATGGTTCGACGTAATTCAACCACAAATTCTATCGTGATATCTTCCCAATTCAGCTCATGAAGTGTTGAAGGCTTCAACAAACCTGCCGGTCTCTGTTGTTCAGCCTTGATCTACTGATAGGTTAGGCATCGCGAAACGAATTCTACCACATTCTTCTTCATTTCGCTCAACCAAAAGTAGGGTTTAAGATCCTGATACATTTTAGTGGTGCCAAGATGCAAGGAGTATGGAGTGGTATGAGCCTCTTCAAGAATTTCATTTCTAAGTTTCGCACTATTTGGAACATAAACTATGGTCTTGAATTACAACATCCCACTATTTGACACTGTAAAGTCTCTGACCTGACCAGTTAAAATCTCTTCTTTGATGTTTACTAATTGTGGATAAACTAACTAAGCAGCTTTAATTCGTTCCAACAGATCAAACTGCACTGTCAAGTTATGAACTTTGCCCACAACAAACTCGATGCTTGATCTGACCATGTCCTCTGCTAACCGAGGTGAAATCTAAATCATACTAGTTACCTGCCCGGGACCCTTCCTGCTCAGGGCATCATCCACTACATTGGGGTTCCCAGGATGGTAAAGGATTTCACAGTCGTAATCCTTAACCAACTCTAACCAACGCCTCTATCTCAGATTCAAGTCTTTCTAAGTAAAAAAAATATTTGAGGCTCTTATGGTCAGTATAAATTTCACATCTCTCTCCGTAGAGATAATGCCGCCAATTCTTCAAAGAAAAAATTAACGTGCTGTTGGGTTTTATGCCCTAAATAAAACTCATTTCAATATAATCAGATTTACTTATTAATATAGATCAGAAATAACATTTAATGTTGCATGGTTCACATGATTTATTTCATGATTATATGCACATAATGTATAAATTCATTTGAAACCCTTTTCACATACTTGATCATGTTTATTGTGCCGTCAACACATTGGAAAGTAAACATGACTATGTGAATAAAGTTTCCTAGATTTATCAGAGACAGGGTTTTACTGATATGATAATCTACAACAAGAGTTTACTTGTATTTGGAGAAATACTATGTTCTTTCCAGAACATTGGTTAAAGTAAAGCTCAGGTTGGATGCATGGAGTATGCCTCGGAAGGGACCGATATTGAACTTTGACTTAGATTTAATTAAACTTACCGTAAAATCTATTCAAGTCAATATCGCCTAGTTGATCCTAGATCAAATGATCTTAATCCTGTTATGATTAGGCTCAATCTTGAAAGGCTATTCGTGTTCCTTGAATTGTTAGTTAAGCCTACCTTTTGGTCAGGGTGATACGTACTTTTTGGGAACACGGTAGTGCAATTGAGTGGGAGCGCTATCATAAACATGGAATCTATAGCTTCTATCTGGCGAATAGTAAGCAAAGGATGATCTCCTTCGAGCTTGACCAAACGAACATAAATGGTGGAGTACTCATTTCACATAAGCTGAAATATCATTTATACGGGGTCAAGTGTTTTAAGGAATAAATACATTGTAGGGTGTAACGGTAATTTGATCCCTTTACAGTGTAGATCATTCATATAGAGGATCATTGATCACATTAGGATTATAACAATGGATAACTAATGATGTGTCTATATGGTGGAACATATAGAGCTTTCTATATACTGAGAGTGCAATTCTAAGTTCTATGCGTGGATTCAACAAACAATTAATAAGTTAGTGAATTTTAGTGCTAAATTCTTGATCTACTTATTGGAAGCTCGGTTATATAGACCCATGGTCCCCCCACTAGTTGAGATAATATTGCTTGTAAGACTCATGTAATTGGTTTTTTATTAATCAATTATAATTCTCAAATTAGACTATGTCTATTTGTGAATTTTTCACTAAGTAAGGGTGAAATTATAAAGAAAGAGTTTATAGGGGCATATTTGTTAATTATGATACTTTGTATGGTTCAATTAATGAATATGATAAATGACAATATTATTTAATAATTATTTATAGTTATTAAATATTTAGAATTGGCATTTAAATGGTTGAATTAGGAAATTGGCATTTTTGAGAAAATCAGATACAAAAGGTGTTAAAATTGCAAAATTGCAAAAAGCAAGGCCCAATCCACTAAGTGTATGGCCTGCCACTTTTGTAGGAAATTTAAACTCATATTTTCATTATTTTAATGCCAAATAATTCAAATCTAACCCTAGTGGAATGCTATAAATAGATAGTGAAGGCTTCAGGAAAATTACACTTTTCTTCTGACTTCTTCTGATTCAGAAAAACTGAGCCTTCTCTCTCCCTATCTTTAGCTGACCACTCTCTCTCTTCTTCCTTAGAATTTCGAAATTCCTCAGTGTATGAGTAGTGCCCACACACATCAAGTGATACCTCAATCATAGTGAGGAAGATCATGAAGAAAGATCATCAGCAAAGGAGATTCAGCATCAAAGATTCAGAGAAAGAGATCCAGGTTCAGATATTGATAATGCTCTGCTACAGAAAGGAATCAAGGGCTAGATATCTGAACGGAAGGAGTCATATTATTCCGCTGCACCCAATGTAAGGTTTCTTAAACTTTATATGTGTTTAATTTATCGTTTTAGAAAGTTCTTATTTAGGATGTTAATAAACATACTTGTGAGTAGATCTAAGATCCTGGTAAAATAAATTTCCAACAACTGGCCTCAGAGCCATGGTAATTGATTTACTTACATGAAATTTGAACTTTAAAACGATTGTTTGTATGTTCTTTGGATGGTATCATGTTGTATTGAGTGTTATTTGATGAATGATTGATGTTTGTGAAATTTTCGTGAAAAATAATTGTGATTACGATTCTGGAATTATTTTTATTGGATAATATGGAAAAAATTAAGCAAGTTAGCTTTTTACAGAACTCAATTTGGATTTTATTTGAATTAGTTATGATTTTTTGAAGATTTGACAAAATCGGAGCTGTGCTGGTATTTTTCTGCGATCGCAGAACTGTCCGTACAGTTTCGGATTTTTTCATGGAATTAACTTCCAAATTTTTGTATGGTTTTGTATATATACTATTACTATTCCTAATTCAATTCTAATTATCATTTTGAATTAATTTATTTTTTTTTTAATTAATTCAAGATATTAGTGTAATTTGAATTCGAATAGAATTAGTATTTATCTTTTTGCTTAAAAATCTATCTTATTTTTAAATTTGATTATATTTTTTTTTAAATTTAAGGTCAGATTTTTTAGATATTTATAATATCTTTTTAAGATATTTATAATATCTTTTAAGATATTTTAAAAAATATCTCTTAAGATATTTATAAAATCTTTTAAGATATTTTAAAAATATCTTATCTTTTAAGATATTTTTTTTTAATAATATCTTATCTTTTAAGATTTTTTTTTTAATCTTTTTAGATATTTTGACCTTATTTAAATTTAAAATAAGATATTTATAATCATATAATTTTAAATAGATGTAAGATATTTTGCTAATTTTTTAAATTTTGTTATTTTATTTATTTAAATTACATTTAAAATTTGAAAAAGATATTTATTTATCTTTTCTAATTTTTTATTTAATTTTTATTTATAAAATAACATTTAAAATTTAAAAGTAGTTAGAAATTTTTGAAATGATATTTAGGTTGGTTGAAACCTAATTTTTCAAAAATTGTAGGTTTAATTTTAAATTAATTTTTTTTTAAATTTCGAATTTTTCAATTTTTTTTAAATTTTTCAAAATTTTTTTTATTATTATTATTTAATTAAATTTTTTTCGAAATTAAATATTTAATTTAAAATTAAATAAATCCTACATCCAACTATCCAGCTAACCTTGTTGCAGGAGTATGTGTTTTAGCTTATGTGTAAGTTTTCAAAACCTATTATTACTTGATTGCAAATAGCCATGGTTACTTTTTGCCAGATCTAATGATCTGATGGCTCCCTTAGTCAAGATAATAATTTGTAACAGGTATATTTACAATCTTCTTTCATCTGTGTATGACCTAGCAACATGATAGGACCCATCCAAAGTGTGCCTGTGTGAGCCTATGTGTTTAATTTGATTATAGATACATATAGGTTGTTGTTGCTAAAATAAATTATCATAGTTCTTGATAGAATTTATTTAGGCCCATTTAGTTATTGGGCTTATTCAATTAATAACAGTTGTTCTTATTAAGGTTAAATTCCTCTCTTTTGGGCCTTGTGTGAGAGTTGGGAGCCATAGAAGTGGGTACGACATACTGAACCCAGCACCCCCTCACATGAACCACCCTAATTGTGAAGGCCCATTTGCCTGATTTGAACAACTGTACTAGGTTAATTACACTAGTTTAACCTAATAAAATTGATTAGCAACATAATTAATTTCATTTATTTTGAAATTAATTTAAGAAAAATATAGTTTAAAGAATTTTTTATTCTAAGCTAAACTATATGTATTTTCTTGTATTTAATTAAATATAGAATTATAACCATCTAGATTCTTTCTAGAGCTTAATTTAAATTTTTCATTAAATATTCCTATTTAAGTTGATATTTAGTTATCTACAACTAACCAACTTAAATCTGAATATCTTTTGAATTTCAAATTTCAAAATTAAGTTGAGGAATTTTAGGCATTGGTTATTAAGATTCTTTAGATATTTTTTAAGTTAATATCTTTTTAAATATTAACTTAAAATGGAATATTTTTGAATTAAGTGGTTACAACTTAATTTTTGATATTTAATTAAATTTAAATTTGAAAATATTTAAGTTCTAGATTTTTTTTTTTCTAGTACAACTTAAATTAGATATTTTTTCAAATTTTGTGGAAAAGATACTTAGTCAAATAAGATATTTTCTAGATAGTTATTCCTAGACTACTTATTATTTCTAATATTAAATAGGAAAATATTATACATTGTGAAATTAATTATTTAAATAATTAATTTTGGTACAATTTATTTTAAGTATATTTTTCCTAGTATTAAACTAGAGATTAATAATTAAGCCTTCTCTACACTTAATTATTTATTTCTTGAATTTAATACATTTAATTAATTTGAAAAATTAAATATCTAAGTTGATTTTCATCATGATACTTAAATATTTCTTTTTCATGACATTTAATTAAATAGAAAATTATTTTTAGTTGAAATTTATTTTTTCAACTAAATTTAAATAATTTTCAAAATATATATATTTTTTTTATTAATCAATTTTCGAAATTGCATTTATTAAATGCTAGAATTTCGAATTTTATCTTGAAAAATAGATTAAGTTGTAAATTAATTATTTATTTTAATTAATTCTTGGATCAACTTAAATCAATGATTTTTTCATTTATTGATTAATTTAAAATAAATTGAATCAAAGTATATTATTAGAAATTGAATTAATTAGTCAAAGGAAAATCTAGATAGGTGATATTTTTTGCTTGAAGTATTTTTCTAGTGTATTTAATTAAATAGAAAATTAATATTTAAGTTGATTTTCATCATCATACTTAAATATTTGAAATTTTTCTTATATATTTAATTAAATAGGAAAATTATATTTTTTGTTGTAAATTAATTTTATTAATTAATTTTGGGCCAACATTAAATTAGAATAATTTTTCCAGGATTTATTTTTTATTTTAATATGCATTTTTTGAAAATTGTATTCTTATATACTTTAATTTTTCGAAATGCAATATATATTTATAGAAAATTAAATTTGAGTTGTAAATTAATTTAAATTAATTTTGTAACAACTTAAATTGAATATTTTTCTAAATATTTATTGGAAATTATTACTAAGATTGAAATAATTCACATTATTTCATATCCATCTAAGTAAAATTTATAAATATTAAATTAAAATTTATATTTGGAATTTTTTATTCTAAATTGGAAATTTTAATTAAATAAATATATATTTAAAATAAATAGAATAAATAAAGAGAATAAACGAAAATACAACTCCTTTTAAATAATGAGCTTTATTATCTAGAGACATTCGATCTCCATTATGGATTTTACACCGCGTTTGTTTTAGTGAGTAATCCTCCCTAATGGAGGAACGTTCATTAGCAATTTCGCACCGTTTAACCTCGCATGATAAGTAGTTTGTAAGTGTTTTGTATGGTATGGATCACCCTAATGGTGGCGACCATACTTGACTTGCAAATTATGAAACAATGGTGGAAGCTCATAAGATAGAATTGCCTTGACTCTCGCCTAAACGGGACAACGCTGAATTCCAATCTTGATCGAATAAAAGGTTGCTAGAATGGTTATCATTTTAGATGAGCTGACAACTCTATTCAATGGATGATGCTTTGACTCTCGCCTAAACGGGACACTGTATCAGTTTGTTGAAAAACCTTGGAAATTATTTAGGATTGTATGTTTTAGTATTTTCACTTGTCATTCCTACTTGCTATATGTTTATAATTTCTGAATTGTGTATGAATTTATATTGAACCATGTTATTTTCTGTTATTAAATTGTAGTTTAATTTCGAATCTTCATTGTTGGTCTAACATGTTTGTTTTTCTAATGAGATAAATCCTCAATGGATTTTCACCATTAGACATACATAATAGTGTAAGATCTCGAAAGATAAGTATTGTATATGCGACATCTAGCTGTTCATCAATTGATG
Source organism: Cannabis sativa (assembly GCF_029168945.1). Classification (NCBI taxonomy): domain Eukaryota; kingdom Viridiplantae; phylum Streptophyta; class Magnoliopsida; order Rosales; family Cannabaceae; genus Cannabis; species Cannabis sativa. The sequence continues at coordinate 36,957,050 of NC_083606.1, read as the reverse complement.
ACACCTTAGACTAGTATTTTTACAATATGAAACAAGAAGATTACATAAATAAGATTACTTTGTCTTTCGCTAATCGAAGCATCGTTGGATTCTTATTTATAAACGAAATTATCCTAATTCCTCTTAGCTTATTCATTTCGATTAGCTTAATAATATATCATTGGATGAATGGTCTATAAATCATTTCATGTCATTATATTTTCTCTTAAGAAATTAAATGACGCATATGAATATAATCCCGAAATTCTATTCCCAATTGATATAAATCCTCAATCTTAGAAATCTCCTACTTGTATGGGAAAATCTGACTTAGAGTTTGTATTAGTAGTGCTGGTCCAAGATAGAATTACTCATTATATTTGGTATAAATTTAAGTCTTTGACTTTAATTTTAGAATCCAAACAGAAATTTTCTTATATTTCTAATTCCAGATACAATACAGTTACACTTTCTCAAGTGTTTAATATCCATCTTTTATTAATGGATTCAAACTGTATGGAATATGAGTTAGGCATTCTGTGACCAGGATCCACTTGCACTATTCTAAGAACTCTTTGATGTAACTAAGCCTATGTCAACAAAAGACACTACCACATTTTTTTAATCTATGGCATTTGTATCTTGTTCATAGTGGATTTGACAAGATCAATCTCTGCAAAGAGTTAATATGCCTATATCCACTGAAAGTAGTTCATCTCATTCGCAGATGAATGTACATTCAGGGGTGGATATGAGTTTTTCGTTGTATTCTTAAAACGATAACTCTAGATTATACCTTTTAGCAAAGAAATTTGAAATGTTTGAAAAATTTCATTAATTTCTAGCAATGGTTAAAACCATTAAGGTAAGTGGCTAAAGATCTTGCGAACTGATAGGGGTGGAGAAATAGTTAGTAGATATGTAGTTCAAAGATCATTAAATTGATTTTTGAATTATATCCAAACTTACCTCCTCAGAAATTTCGAGTTGCATGTTGATAATTAGTTACTAGTCGTTGCCTAATTCCTTCTATGGTAATACAATTTCAGAATGATGTAATGGTTGTATACTTAATGTAAATAATTACTAGATTCATGGATGACCTAATCAAAATCTTAAGAAAAGCTAGAACCATTAACCATGGTTTGTTAGCTATTCTAAGTGATTAGGGGTGGACCATCCCATTGTCAATAGATAAGAAAGTGTTTGTTCAAACAAATACTACTTTTCTAAGATAATGACTAAGTCTGAAAACAAGTAGCAAGTAAAGGAGATATTTAATTCTTGATTCCAAAAGTGTTCTATCATCTCATATAATATATGATGATCCCACTGCCTCTGTTGTCTTGTCACAACCAAAGAGGTTAATACCATTTAGTTTTCTTCGACATAATTCACCGTACCTTGTCGTAGTGGGAGAGTTTCTAGGAACTCACCTTCTTATGACTTGGGAGACACTAGTGATTAAAATCCATTGTGAGTTTAAACAAGTAATGGATTGTCAAGATAAGAAACTAAGAAGAAAGCCAATAGAACTATGGTTCAATCCATTCACATGGAGTAACCTAAAGTTTTCTATTACAAGGACATAAAAGGAAATTTTCGTTTATAAGTCTATTCAATGGACTTAACAAACTTCCTGTTCCTAGTATTATAGGTTTGAGGTTATTCAAACCTATGGCTTGTGGTATACCTGGTAATTACTTACTCTAATGCAAGCAACTTACTTTAGTAAGATGCTGAAGCATTTTCTTTCTAATGGAAATCTATAGAAGCTTCACAACTTCTAAGGCATAGATTTTATTTATCTAAGGAAAAGTCTCAACTATTCCAGGAAAGATAAAGCCATGAAAGAATTTCTTATATCAACAGTGAGAGGTCTTAGATATGCTTTTGTATGCCTTAGACCAGACACCTGCTGTTGAGTGGGAGTAATGAGTAGGTATCAGATTAATCCAGGAGAAGAACATTGGAAGACAATCAAGTAAATCCTAAGATTAAGAAGAGGAACTATATGTTAGTCTATAAGAGTGTGTTTAAAACTCTTAGACTACACCATATCAGATTTCGAAATTTGCCTATGTGCTAGTAAATATTTCTGATAAGATGGTGGTTACTCTGGGGGTGGAATAGTGATTTTAGAGAAGTGTAAAAACCTATCTGAAGTCTCTAGGTCTACCAGAGAGAGACTGAATGTTAAAGCTGCAGGAAAGGTACTTATTCAGTCTAAGGAAAGTTCTATACATTTTTGGCATCATTCCAAATTGCCTTAACTACTTGTGTTACTTCCTGAATAACCAAGAAGTAGTTGCCAAAAGTATAGAATCCAGTATCCCAAAAGAGTAGACATATAGAAGAGGAATTTCACATTATCAATGATTTTGTGATTAAAGGAAGAGTAATGGTGGAGAAAAGGTTGTGTTTAATTCAACCTTTCAGATCCTATTACGAGGAGTTTACTACTACTACACTTGATTTGTATATCAAGGTGTTGAGATTAATTGAAACGCACTTTTTGTTTTATATTAGTGCAAGTGGGAGTTTGTTGGGTTTTATGCCCTAAATAAAACTCATTTCAATATAATCAGATTTACTAATTAATATAGTTCAGAAATAACATTTAATGTTGCATGGTTCACATGATATATTTCATGATTATATATACATAATGTATAAATTCATCTGAAACCCTTTTCACATACTTGATCATGTTTATTGTGCCGTCAACACATTGGAAAGTAAACATGACTATGTGAATAAAGTTTCCTAGATTTATCAGACACAGGGTTTTACTGATATGATAATCTACAACAAGAGTTTACTTGTATTTGGAGAAATACTATGTTCTTTCCAGAACATTGGTTAAAGTAAAGCTCAGGTTGGATGCATGGAGTATGCATCGGAAGGGACCGATATTGAACTTTGACTTAGATTTAATTAAACTTACCGTAAAATCTATTCAAGTCAATATCGCCTAGTTGATCCTAGATCAAATGATCTTAATCCGGTTATGATTAGGCTCAATCTTGAAAGGCTATTCGTGTTCCTTGAATTGTTAGTTAAGCCTACCTTTTGGTCAGGGTGATACGTACTTTTTGGGAACACGGTAGTGCAATTGAGTGGGAGCGCTATCATAAACATGGAATCTATAGCTTCTATCTGGCGAATAGTAAGCAAAGGATGATCTCCTTCGAGCTTGACCAAATGAACATAAATGGTGGAGTACTCATTTCACATAAGCTGAAATATCATTTATACGGGGTCAAGTGTTTTAAGGAATAAATACATTGTAGGGTGTAACGGTAATTTGATCCCTTTACAGTGTAGATCATTCATATAGAGGATCATTGATCACATTAGGATTATAACAATGGATAACTAATGATGTGTCTATATGGTGGAACATATAGAGCATTCTATATACTGAGAGTGCAATTCTAAGTTCTATGCGTGGATTCAACAAACAATTAATAAGTTAGTGAATTATAGTGCTAAATTCTTGATCTACTTATTGGAAGCTCGGTTATATAGACCCATGGTCCCCCCACTAGTTGAGATAATATTGCTTGTAAGACTCATGTAATTGGTTTTGATTAATCAATTATAATTCTCAAATTAGACTATGTCTATTTGTGAATTTTTCACTAAGTAAGGGCGAAATTATAAAGAAAGAGTTTATAGGGGCATACTTGTTAATTATGATACTTTGTATGGTTCAATTAATGAATATGATAAATGACAATATTATTTAATAATTATTTATAGTTATTAAATAGTTAGAATTGGCATTTAAATGGTTGAATTAGGAAATTGACATTTTTGAGTAAATCAGATACAAAAGGTGTTAAAATTGCAAAATTGCAAAAAGTAAGGCCCAATCCACTAAGTGTATGGCCTGCCACTTTTGTAGGAAATTTAAACTGATATTTTCAATATTTTAATGCCAAATAATTCAAATCTAACCCTAGTGGAATGCTATAAATAGATAGTGAAGGCTTCAGGAAAATTACACTTTTCTTCTGACTTCTTCTGATTCAGAAAAACTGAGCCTTCTCTCTCCCTATCCTTAGCTGACCACTCTCTCTCTTCTTCCTTAGAATTTCAAAATTCCTTAGTGTATGAGTAGTGCCCACACACATCAAGTGATACCTCAATCATAGTGAGGAAGATCGTGAAGAAAGATCATCAGCAAAGGAGATTCAGCATCAAAGATTCAGAGAAAGAGATCCAGGTTCAGATATTGATAATGCTCTGCTACAGAAAGGAATCAAGGGCTAGATATCTGAACGGAAGGAGTCATATTATTCCGTTGCACCCAATGTAAGGTTTCTTAAACTTTATATGTGTTTAATTTATCGTTTTAGAAAGTTCTTATTTAGGATGTTAATAAACATACTTGTGAGTAGATCTAAGATCCTGGTAAAATAAATTTCCAACACGTGCCAAGTTCTAAATCATGAGTTAGGTATCGTTGTTCATACTCTTTCAACTGACGAGATGCATAGGCAATAACCTTGTCTGGATGCATCATAATAAACCACAAAATTCTCCTTAGAAGAAGGTAAGGCTCACACTGGAGCTGTGATTAATCTCTATTTCAGCTCTTGAAAACATGTTTTACACTTATCCATCCTCACAAAACGCTGATTCTTTTTAGTAAGCTCAGTTAAGGGTGTTGAAAGTTTAGAGAACCCTTCTGTGAACCGACGATAATAACCAGCCAGACCCAAGAAACTTCTGACTTCCGTAACTGTTTTTTGGTCTCAGCTAATCCCTGATCGTTTTAAGAATACAACGAAAACTCATATCCACCCTTGAATGTACATCCATCGACGAATGAGATGAACTTACTTTCAGTGGATATAGGCATATTAACTCTTTGCAGAGATTGATCTTGTAAAAAACACTATGAACAAGATACAAATGCCATAGATTTAGAATATGTGGTTGTATCTTTTGATGACTTAGGTTTAGCTACAACAAAGAGTTCTTAGAATATTCGAATTGGATTCTGGTCACAAAATACTAAACTCATACAGTTTGAATCCATTGAAAGAAAATGGTTATAAAACACCTGTGAAAGTGTAACTGTATGATGAGTAATTCTTTCTTGGACCACAACTACTAATTTAACTCTAAGTTGATTTGACCATACAAGTAGGAGATTTTTAAGATTGAGGATTTATATCATTTCGAGATATAATTTCGGGAATATGATTATATTCGTCATTTAATTTCTTAAGAGAAAATATAGAATGACTTTATATGATTTATAGACCATTCATCCAATGATATGTCATTGAGCTAATTCGAAATGAATAAGCTAAGAGAAATTAGGATAATTTCGTTTTAAATAAGAATCCAATGATGCTCCGATTAGCGAGAGTCAAAGTAATCTTATTTATACAATCTTCTTGTTTCATATTGTAAAATACTAGTCTAAGGTGTCATCAATTGATGAACAACTAGATGTTGCATATGCAAAACTTATCTTTCGAGATCTAACACTATTATGTTAGTCTAATTGTGAAAATCCATTAGGGATTTATCTCATTAGAAAAACAAACCAAGTTAGACCAACAATGAAGATTCGAAATTAAACTACAATTTAATAACAGAAAATAACATGGTTCAATATAAATTCATACACAATTCAGAAATTATTAAACATATAGCAAGTAGGAATGACAAGTGAAAATACTAAAACATACAATCCTAAATAATTTCCAAGGTCTTCAACAAACTGATATCAATGTCCCGTTTAGGCGAGAGTGAGTGATACCATCCATTGAATAGAGTTGTCAGCTCATCTAAAATGATAAACATTCTAGCAACCTTTTATTCGATCAAGATTGGAATCCAACGTTGTCCCGTTTAGGCGAGAGTCAAGGCTATTCTATCTTATGAGCTTCCACCATTGTTTCATATTTTCTAAGTCAAATACAGTCGCCACCATTAGGGTGATCAATACCGTATAAAACACTTACAAATATACTTATGTTTCGAGATTAAACGGTGCTAACTTGCTAATGAACAATCCTCCATTAGGGAGGATTACTCATTAAAACAATAGCTATGTAAAACCAACAATGGAGATCGAATATCCTAATAATAAAGCTCATTATTTAATGAAAGTTAATAAAAGTTGTATTTTCTTCTGAAACTTATTTTAATTTATTTATTTTAAATATATATATTTATTTAATTAAAATTTCCAATTTAGAATGAAAAATTCTAAATATAAATTTTAATGTAATATTTATAAATTATACTTAGATGGATATGAAAATAACGTAAATTATTTCCTTCTTAGTAATAATTTCCATACATATTTAGAAAAATATACAATTTAAGTTGTTTCAAAATTAATTTAAATAAATTTACAACTCAAATTTAATTTTCTATAAATATATATTGCATTTTCGAAAAATGAAGTGTATAAGAATACTACTTTCGGAAATGCTTTAAAATAAAATAAAATAAATCCTAGAAAAATTATCTTAATTTTATGTTGGCCCAAAATTAATTAATAAAATTAATTTACAACAAAAATATAATTTTCCTATTTAACTAAATATTTAAGAAAAATTTCAAATATTTAAGTATCATGATTAAGAATCAACTTAAATATTAATTTTCTATTTAATTAAATACACTAGAAAAATACTCCAAGCAAAACAGATAATATCTATCTAGACTTTCATTGACTAATTAATTCAATTTCTAATTATATTATATTTAGTTCATTTATTTTAATTAATCATTAAATGAAAAAAATCATTGATTTAAGTTGGTCTAAAACTAAAATAAATAATTTTCAACTTTAATCTATTTTCAAATAAAATTTGAAATTTCTGCATTAAAGAAATGCAATTTCGAAATTGTGGGAAAAAGAGTAATAAATTAAAATAAAATATATTTTGAAAATTATTCAAATTTAAGTTATTCTGAAATAAGATTCCAAACTTAAAATAATTTTCAACTTTAATTAAATAACATGAAAATAACAATATTTAAGTATCATGATGAAAATCAACTTAGATATTGAAATTTTTAAGTTAATTAAATGTATTAAATTCAAGAAATAAGTAATTAAGTATAGAGGAAACATAATTATTAATTCTAGTTTAATGCTAGGAAAATATACTAAACTTAGATTGTACCAAAATTAATTATTAAACAATTAATTTCACAATCAATGATATTTTCCTATTTTAATATTAGAAATAATAACTAGTATAGAAATAACTATCTAGAATGTACATCATTAACTAAGTGTTTTTCTAAAATTAACTTTACAATATTACAATGAAAAAAAAATTCCTATATTTTAAAAGTTAATTATGTTGCAAATTTAATTTTAATTAGGTTAGACTAATGTAATTAACCTAATACAATTATTTAAATAAGGTAAATGGGCCTTAACAATTGGGGTAGTTCAATTGAGGGGGAGTTGGGTTTAGTATGTCATACCCACTTCTATTGGCCCTTAACTCTCACACAAGGCCCAAAAGAGAGGAATTTAACCTTTAAATAAACAATTGTTATTCATTGAATAAACCCAAATCTAATTGGGCCTAAATAAAATTACTTATGTCAAATTTTATTTTAGCAACCTAGTCCATTTAATTAGTAAAACTTAAATGGGCTTCCTATATGCATCTAAGCCCAATAGAAAACATATAGGCTCACACAGGTCAAAAGATTTGGATGGGCCCTATCATGTTACTAGGTTTACACAGATGAAAGAAGTACAAAATTTACCTGTTACAAATTATTTATAAGATCTATTGACAATTGGACTATGATTCAAATCAGATGATTTGATCTGTCAACAAGTTAATCATAGCAATTTAGATAAAATAAATTATAGGTTTGTTAAAAAAAATTTGAATAAACAATATAAATAAATTAATAAATAAATATTGTCCATGTAACAGATGTGAAATAAGATATTAATATAATTAAATTATTATTCTTAAACTAACCAATTAAAATTTGAAAATTTAGGGTGGTTAAAACAAACCTTAAAAATCTCAAAAAAGGAAACTAATTTTAAAATATCTAGGTTTATTTGAATCAAATTAAATTAAATATCAAATAAGATCAATGATTTGAAAGGAAAGAATCTTGAAAATCACTTTCAAATCTTATAATTTAATAAAATAAATAAATTTTAAAATAGATTTGGTTAGATAATTATTATTTTAGGAATAAAATAATAAATAAATAATAATTACCATAATTAAATGCCAAAATATCTCAAATTAAGCAATATTCAAATTTCTACAAAATATCTAAGTTATTTAAATATTCAAGATATGATTTATAAATTTCCAATAAGGAAAAAAATGATATATATTGAAAAATATAATTTTTAAACTTATAATTTATAAATAATTAAATATTTAACAAAATTACAAATTTTGAATTTGAAAATATTATGGTAAGTATATCTATAAAAATATCTATGTTAATTTCAAATTTATAAATTATTTAATTTGTCATATAAGATAATTTTAATACAATATTTTAAATAAAAGGACAAAATTATATTTTAATTTAAAATATGTTAAATATCAAAATTTCTAATCTTATAATTAAATAATATATAAATATTAAAGAAGTTAACTATTTTTTTTTAAATCTGACCATAATAGGAAATATTTGAAATTAGAAATATTCCAAAATAGAAATATTTTTTTAAAAAAAAAGGAAATATTTCAAATTGGAAAAATCAAAAATTGGAAATATTGGATTTTGGGAAACAATCGCATAAAAAATTTGATTTTTGGGAAAAAAACCACAAAATTCGCAATTAATGCACCCACTCGACCGATTTTTCAAAATTTATAACTTTTTCAATTTTTATCGGAATCGAGTTCCCTAAAAAATAAAATCGCTTAATTTTTTACAAGGAATCCAAATAAAATATTTTCAAAAATAGAAAAAATATTTTTCATGTAAAAATTTCGTACAACACAAACATTCATCACATAAGCACATAAACCAACATGAAACCATCCAAATCAACACATAACATATAAAATATCCATTCAAATCTCTAGCCCTTGATTCCTTTCTGTAGCAGAGCATAATCAAGATCTGAATCTGGATCTCTTCTTCTCCTTCTTTGATGTTGATTTTCCACAGACTTACATACTATGATTGAGGTATCTCTTGATGTGTGTGGGCACTACTCTATCACTCAAGGGAATTTCAAAATTTAGAGAAGAGAAGAAAAGAGAGAGAAAGTGGCGCATAGCTTTTTCTGAAAGAAACAAATGTGCAAGTTATGAGTTTCTTGAAGCCAACACTTTCTATTTATAGAATGCCCTCTAGGTTTATATTAGAATTTTACGGCATTAAAATAATGAAAAAATAAAATGGTAAAGGGCTTTGCATAGTGGGCGGCCAGAATAGGAAACTGGGCCTCACTTTGCAACTTTCCCATTTTGTTATTTTTCATTCCCATTTTCTCAAAAATGCCAATTTTCCAATTTAACCATTTAAATGTCAATTCTAATTATTTAATAACTTAAAAATAATTATTAAATAATATTGCCATTTAATATATTTATTAATTTAGACATATAAAGCATCTTAATTAATAAATAAACCTAGAATCTCTTTTCTTTACAATTTCACCCTTGCTTAGTGAAAATTCATAAAGTAGACATAGTCTAACTTTAGAATTATAATTGATGAATCAAAATCAGTTAACTGAGTCTTATAAGCAGTATGGTCTCAACTAGTATGGGGACAATCGGTCTATATAATTGAGCTTCCAATAAGTTGAATCGAATTTACCAAGTAAATTTCCTAACTTATTAATTCCTTATCGAATCCACTCTTAGAACATGGAATTGCACTCTTAGTCATATAGAACGCTCTATATGTTCCATGATATAGACACGCCATTATTTATCCATTATTATAATCCTAATTTGATCAATGATCCTCTATATAGATGATTTACACTGTAAAGGGATTAAATTACCGTAACACCCTACAATGTATTTTATCCTTAAAACACTTAACCCTGTATAAATGATATTTCAGCTAAGTGAGATGAGTACTCCACAATTTATTTTCGTTTGGTTAAGCTCGAAGGAAATCATCCTTTACTTTCTATTCGCCAGATAGAAGCTATCCACCATTTATTTTTGTTTGGTTAAGCTCGAAGGAAATCATCCCTTACTTTCTATTCTCCAGATTGAAGCTATAGATTCCATATTTATGTTAGCGCTCCCACTCAATTGCACTACCGTGTTCCCAAAATGTACGTATCACCCTGACCCAAAAGTAGGCTTAATTAACAAATCAAATAACACGAGTAACACTCTTGAGATTGAGCCTAATCATATCAGGATTAAGATCATTTGATCTAGGATCAACAGGTGATATTGGATTGAATAGATATTATGGTAAATTCTAATATATCTAATCAAAGTTAAATATCGGTCCCTTCCGATGTATACTCCATACATCCGATACTGGTAAACTTTGCCAATGTCCTGGCAAGGACATAACACTTTTCCAAGGTGTAAGAACTGTTGGTATTATATTTATCCAGGATCTTAGATCTATTTGCAAGTATGTTGATTTAACAACCTAATATTGAACTTCTAAAACGATGAACTAAACACATAAAAGTTAAGAATAACTTACAGTGATTGCAGCGGAATTAATGTCTCCTTCCACTCAGATCTTTAACCCTTGATTCCTGTCTGTAGCAGAGTATAATCAAGATCTGAGCCCGAAAGTTCTTCAATTGGATGTGATCCTTCACAGTCTTCCAAACTATGATGAGATACTGAATGATGTGAGTGGGCACTTCTCTCTCACTAGGGATTTCGAAATCTCTCTTTGTTTTTCTCTCTTGATTTCGTGTGATACACTTTGCAAAGCAAAGTTTTCTCAAGAAAAACACATGCATACAAAGAGAGGAGAGGGGCTGCTATATATAGGAAAAGGGAAGATCACAACTTTCCAAATAAACAGTTTCCTCTTTTACTATGTAATTGAATAACTGCCTTATTTAGTGTGATTCACCACTTTCCTATTTAGGCTAGGCTTTGATTAGCAATTAAATGACAAATTAAATTGAAAAATAATAATTGGGAAAAGGCAATGATGTGGCCGGCCATGGTGTGAATGGGCCTCACATCGATTTTGCAGTTTCCTCAATTTTATTTCTATTTCTCCAAAAATGCCATTTTTCCAATTCTAATCATTTAAATGCCAAAACCAATTATTGAATAACTAAAATAGATTATTAAATAATATTTCCATTTAAAATTAATTATTAATTTAGACATGCAAAGTCTCATAATTAATAATTAAACCTAGAAACCCTCTTATTTACAATTTTATCCCTAAACTGTGAGAATTCACAAATTAGACATAGTCTAACTTTTAGAATTATAATTGATTAATCATAAATCAATTATAGAGTCCTACAAACAGTATAATCTCAACTAGAATGGGGACCATGGATCTATATTCTGAGCTTCCAATAAGTTGAACCGATTTACCAAGTAAATCCCTAACTTATGAATTCCTCGTTGAATCCACTCTTAGAACTTGGAATTGCACTCTCAGACTTATATAGAGCATATCATATGTTTCACGATATCAATATGCTATCTCATTTAACCATTGTTATAATATTAATGTGATTTAGAGATCCTCTATATAGATGATTTACATTGAGACGGGACCAATTTACCGTTTACACCCCTCAATGTATTCATTAGCTTGCATATTTTGTAATTCCGGTGCCCGGTATTTTGGAACTCGGCGTTTGGCTCAGTAGAAATCACAACTTAGTATGTTAGCAGTTTGGGGACAGGTTTTAGACATTGGGAATGTCGGGAATGGCCGGGAATTTAGAATTTCCCAAAAATACCCTTTAGTATGATTTATGTGATTTTATGGTGGAGGGGCAAAATGGTCTTTTTGCCCCATTAATGTTTTGTCTTTTAGTGGCTTTTTATTTGAAAATTAATTGTTTATTTTATTTATTTGTTGGCTGAAATGAAATGTTATTAAGTGACTTTTACTCCATTTCCTTCATTTTACAAAACAAAACCCAACACTTAGAAAAAATTTAGAAGAAGCTCTCTCAAAGCTTTCTCTCTTTTCGGCTGAAGCATTGGGGTGCATGGAGCTGATTTTCTCTTTGATTTTCAAGCAAACTCTCATCCATTCTAAGCATTCTTCAAGCTAGGTTAGCTTCCTTTGTTTTCTCTTGAAATGGTTGAAATTTTGATGAAAATATGAGGATTCTTGCATGATTTTTAGTTGTTGTTGCTGCTGGGATTTTGGTGTTTATTTATGTGGTTTAAAGCATGTTAATTGAAGTTAAAATGATCTGTGTTGAAGCAAGTTAGTTAGGTTGTGTAAAGTTTTGGAGTTTTTAGTTCAAGAGCATGAATTTTGAAAATATATGTTGAATCTGTAAAATACTTGCTGTAGTTGATTGTTTTCATTTTCAGAGGCTTAGTTATGCATAATTATGTAGGTTTGATCTAGTTTGATTGCATGTTAGTGGATTCTAACCAAGTTTGAGTTTTGGAACTCAAAGCTTGGTCTTTAATGGCAATTTGTGTATCTGTAAATTCTGGGTTAGTTTGATGCCTTGGATTTGTTCTTTGGGGTATTTAGAGCAGGTCTGGAAGGTTTGGAACCAATTGGGTTTGATTTGGTTAAGCTAGGAATTTTTGAAAAATTCCTGCGAGGAACCGGAATTCCGGTTGTGCAACCAGAATTCCGGATAGGTGTCCAGTAATTCCCAGAACCGGAATTCCGGTTGGGCAACCGGTCTACCGGTTGGGGAATTTTTTGAAACCCTAGTTTTCCTCGTTTTTATGTTTTAGGGGGTATTGCCATGCTTTTTATCGATAGGGAAACTTTTAGTTCCTAGTTTTAGTCCCCGGGAAGTGATTTAGCGTGTCACTTATAGCGTTGTGATTTTTATGGTTTAGGAGCCGATGTCCGCGCTCGGCTTCGGTTCCGGTCGGGTTGACGCACACCCGAATTCGGAATCCGGAGTAAGATTAGTATAACGGTATGCATATGTAGATTACATGTTTAGCGTGCATGTAGGAAGCCCGTTAGATTACATTAGTTATGTATATAGGCTTCGAACCATCCAACCCCGTCACGTCGGTACAGTGGAGTATGACCAACAATGAGTATGACCGGCTCGACCGATCAGCCGACATTTGGTTGGTGGTTCCGTGCTATTGACCTATCCCGTCGGTACAGCCGGAGTATGACCGACGGCGGAGTATGACCGATTCCGACCGATCAGGAGGATACTTGTCAATAGTACCGTCCCTGTGAACGTTCAAAACTCAGTACCATGTTGGACATGGCAGTAGTGGCTCAGTACCATGTTGGACATGGCAGTAGCGGGACTCATTATCGTGTTGGACACGGCAGTTAGAATTATGTATGAGTATTAATATGCTTTTCTTACTGAATCTGTCGGCTCACAGTTTACGTTTATGTGTAGGTAAAGGCAAGGCTATAGCTGATGGACCGTGAGCGAGCTTATGAGATTGTACATGTCGGGGCGGTTAGGCCTGGAGCGTACGATCCTCGGGACAGCAAGGCTGATTTTGTAACTGGTCGTTAGACGACCTTTATTTTTATGTAACAGTTAAACAGTTAAACTTTTTGTAAATATTTTTATAATCGGGATCCCGAGTCTTTTGTAATACTGTTTTATAAGTTTAATTAAAAAGCAAAATTTTAATTAATCACGTTTTTCCATAAACCTCGTTGATTAGCAACGAGCTGCACAGTATGTTTGAAAATCACGTAATACGCCTAAGTTAGTTAGGGTGTTACAATTTGGTATCAGAGCCGCCAGGTTGTCTTCCGAAGATCGTCACGACATGTACAATCATCATCAGCAGTTAGCTCGGTTCACGGTTCAGTAAGCCTTTATTGCTTTAGTAGTTTATTTTATTCAGTTATGAAAAAGAAAAGCCTGTTAGGAAGCATGTTAGTAGCCTGATAGTAGAATAGGCGCATGTTTCGTTTTTAATTTCCAAATTAAGCGGCATTAGTAAGCTCTCCTTGAATACGACCTGATATGCCAACTCTTGGTTTCGCAGGCGGTTCTAATCAGATGGACGCCAGGCGGACTACCAGGAGTCAGGGCAATTCCGTGGGGTCGAATCAAGGACAGGGAGCTCAGTTTCCCCCACCTGCTTGGGGCCGAGGTAGAGGTCCCCGAGGCAGGGCTCGTGGCCGGGGTGATGAGAACCCGCCACAGGCTGCCCAGGCTCCCCCAGCCGATCAGGGAGCCCAGAACTGGGAGTTGCGGTTTGCGGAGATGCAAGCCCGAATAGAAGAACAAGACCTCGAGCTTCAGAGGTTGAGACAGCAGGGTGCTCCTGCAGTTCCAGTGCCCATAGTTCTAGTGGCACCTGCCCCTGCTGCCCAGGCCGAGATAGTGGTGGCGGCCCATAGATTGGAACCATTGTATGAGCGGTTCCGGAAGCAGGCACCTCCGGTTTTCCTGGGAGGTCCGGACGTGATGAAAGCCGAGCAATGGCTGACGGTGATCACCAAGATTCTGAATTTCATGGGTGTCACCGGTAACGACAGAGTGGTGTGCGCCACGTTTCAGTTCCAGGAGGACGCCCTGGTATGGTGGGACATGGTGTCTCAGATCCATGATGTCACCACCATGACCTGGGAACGGTTTCAAGAACTCTTCAACGCAAAGTACTATAATGAGGCGGTTAGAAGCGCCAAGAGGAAAGAGTTCGCTCACCTGGCCCAGCGTGAGAATATGAGCGTCACTGAGTATACTACTCAGTTTGATCGGTTGGCGAGGTTAGCCTCGGGAATTGTGCCGACCGACTTCAGCAAGAAGGAGAAGTATCTGGACGGGTTGAATGCCAGGATCAGGCATGACTTGATGATCACCACCGACGACAGCACCACCTATGCTCAGATGGTGGAGAAGGCACTGCGAGCTGAGGGCGCAGTGGGGTGTATGTCAGAATCAGCCAGTACTCCGGTTAGAGGCGGGGCTCCTACCCCTCCTGCATCAGGCTATAGCAGGGGGAGTAGTGGTTCGGCCATTGATCAGAGGAAGAGGGCACCCACTGCTTCCGGTGGCTCGAGTCAGAACAAGAGGTTCCGGGGGAACCAGAACAGAGGGAGTCGTCCTGGTGGCACTGAGACCCGATTCTCCTATCCCGAGTGCCCTAGCTGCAAGAGGCACCATCGGGGTGAGTGCAAAGGTCAGAGATGCTTTCATTGTGGCATGCCCGGACACTTCAAAAGGGAATGTCCCCAGCTCCGACCAGAGGCACCGTGCGCTCCAGCGATACCCACTCCAGCCAGGGTGTTCGCTATCACGCAGGCTGATGCAGATGCCAGCCCATCAGTTGTCACAGGTCAGCTTTCTATTAACAACTCGCTATATTCAGTGCTGTTTGATTCTGGGGCTACACATTCTTATGTGGCGGCCAGAGTCTTTAGTAAATTGGGTAGACCCTATGATAGATATGAATCAGGGTTTGGAACCCTGTTACCTGGCGGAGAATTGGTTATCTCCAATAGGTGGATTAGGTCTATGCCGATCAGGGTAGAAGGTAGAGAGTTAAGCGCTGATCTGATAGAGATGTGTTTAGTCGAATTCGATATTATTTTAGGAATGGATTTCCTATCTAAATATTCGGCGAGCATTGACTGTAAAAGGAAGATGGTGGTCTTCCAACCGGAAAGTGAAGAACCATTTGTATTTGTTTGTTCGGTTCAGGGATCTCGGATCCCGGTGATCTCGACTATGTCAGCGAGAGAATTGTTGCACGGCGGTTGCTTAGGGTTTCTGGCCGTGGTGGTGGACACCACTCGGCCAGATACCATTCGGCCAGAGGACATCAGAGTGGTTCGGGAATTTTTGGACGTTTTTCCCGAAGATCTTCAAGGGTTACCACCTCAGCGGGAGATTGATTTTGTGATTGATTTGGCACCAGGGGTGGAACCGGTTTCCAAAGCCCCGTATAGAATGGCTCCAGCTGAACTTAAGGAATTAAAGATTCAGCTCCAAGGGTTGCTTGACATAGGGTTCATTCGGCCCAGTGTGTCACCCTGGGGAGCCCCGGTTTTGTTCGTCAAGAAGAAAGATGGATCTATGAGGATGTGCATCGACTACAGGGAGTTGAACAAGCTAACGGTGAAGAATAAATATCCATTACCTAGGATCGATGACTTATTCGATCAACTTCAAGGGAAGATGGTCTTTTCTAAGATTGATCTCCGTTCGGGTTATCATCAGTTGAGAATCCGAGAGGAGGACATTCCAAAGACGGCTTTCCACACTAGGTACGGACATTACGAGTTTCTGGTTATGTCATTCGGACTAACCAATGCTCCTGCAACATTCATGGACCTGATGAATAGAGTATTCAAGGATTTCCTCGATATCTGTGTGATTGTGTTTATCGACGACATCCTCGTGTACTCTCAGTCAGAAGAGGAGCATGAGTTACATCTTCAGATGGTACTGCAACGGCTTCGAGAACATAAGCTCTACGCCAAGTTCAAGAAATGTGAGTTCTGGTTATCTCAGGTGTCCTTCCTAGGGCACATTGTGAGTAAAGATGGGATCAAGGTGGATGCCGGGAAGATTGAATCCGTCAGGGATTGGCCGAGACCGAACACAGTGACAGAGATCAGAAGCTTCTTGGGTTTATTTGGGTACTACCGTAGGTTCGTTGAAGGGTTCTCTAAAATTTCAATGCCCCTAACCGAGCTTACAAAGAAGAATCAGCGGTTTATTTGGTCAGATAAATGTGAAGCTAGCTTTCAGGAGCTGAAACAGAGATTGATTACTGCTCCGGTACTAGCTTTGCCTTCGGACAAGGAGAAGTTCGTAGTCTACTGTGACGCATCCAAACAGGGTTTGGGGTGTGTATTGATGCAAGCCGATCGGGTCATCGCTTATGCCTCCCGTCAGTTAAAGGATTATGAACAGCGATACCCGACTCATGATCTAGAATTGGCCGCAGTGGTTTTTGCACTGAAGATTTGGCGGCATTACCTGTATGGGGAGAAGTGTGAGATCTATACCGACCATAAAAGTCTCAAGTATTTCTTTACTCATAAAGATTTGAACATGAGACAAAGGCGTTGGTTGGAATTAGTGAAGGATTACGATTGTGAGATCCTCTATCATCCCGGAAAAGCCAATGTAGTGGCCGATGCCCTGAGCAGAAAGGGTCCCGGGCAAGTAGCTAGTATGGTTCAGATCTCACCTCAGCTAGCAGAGGATATGGTTAGATCCAGCATTGAGTTTGTGGTAGGTCAGCTTCACAACTTGACGCTGCAATCTGATCTGTTGGAAAGAATAAAAGTCGCTCAGATGGCAGATCCGGAGTTAGTGAAGATTCGAGATGAAGTGTTGGCTGGTCAAGCCAAGGACTTTTCAGTGTCAGGTAGTGGGATGCTTTTGTATAAAGCCAGGGTTTGTGTTCCGAACAGTGAGGAACTTAGAAATGAGATCTTTGAGGAGGCTCATTCTACCCCGTATTCTCTGCATCCCGGCACCACTAAGATGTACCAAGATTTGAAACCGTACTTCTGGTGGAGCGGGATGAAGAAGAATTTGGTAGAATTCGTATCGAGATGCCTCACGTGTCAGCAGATTAAGGCTGAACATCAGAGACCAGCAGCGTTGTTGCAGCCTCTAACCCTACCAGAGTGGAAATGGGAGGATATTACGATGGATTTTGTGGTCGGGTTACCTAGGACCACGGGTTTATTTGATTCCATCTGGGTAGTGGTTGACCGATTTACGAAATCTGCTCATTTTCTGCCGGTTAGAACAACATTTTCAGTGGATCAGTTGGCAGAACTGTACGTCAGAGAGATAGTGAGACTTCACGGGGTACCGAAGTCTATAGTTTCGGACAGGGATCCGAAGTTTACCTCCAAATTTTGGCAAAGTTTGCAACGGGCAATGGGTACCAAGCTGAAATTTAGTACAGCATTCCATCCTCAGACAGATGGTCAGTCCGAAAGGACAATTCAGATATTGGAGGACATGTTGAGAGCCTGTGTTATGGACTTTGAAGGCTCATGGAATAAGTATCTACCGTTGATAGAATTTTCTTACAACAACAGTTATCAGAGTACGATAGGGATGGCTCCCTATGAACTGTTGTACGGTAGAAAGTGTAGATCCCCTATCCACTGGGATGAGACAGGGGAGAGGAAATATCTAGGTTCAGAGTCAGTTCAGCGGACCAATGAGGCGATAGAGAAGATAAAAGCTAGAATGCTTGCCTCACAAAGCAGACAGAAGAGTTACGCAGATCCGAAACGCAGAGATGTTGAGTTCCAAGTAGGGGAACATGTGTTTTTACGGGTATCTCCGATGAAGGGGATTAAACGTTTCGGGAAAAGAGGCAAGTTATGCCCTAGATTTACAGGACCTTTCGAGATTCTCGAGAAGATAGGTCAAGTGGCATATCGGTTAGCATTGCCTCCAGCCTTATCAGCAGTTCACAACGTATTCCATGTCTCGATGTTGAGAAAATACGTTTCAGACCCCTCTCATATACTCAGTTATGAGAGTCTTCAGCCACAGCCAGACATGACTTATGAAGAACAGCCAGTGTAGATCCGGGATAGAAAGGATAAAGTCCTTCAGAATAAGACCATAGCATTGGTCAAGGTACTCTGGAGAAACAGCAAGGTGGAGGAAGCCACCTGGGAGCTAGAGACAGATATGAGAGCTCAATATCCAGAGTTATTCAGGTTAGATTTCGGGGACAAAATCCTTTTAAGGGGGGGATAGTTGTAAAGCCCGCTTAGTTAATTTGGAAATTATCAGTTGTTTATGATTAATTATGAGATTATTTATAGCTATTTAAATAATTTATTATACTGTTATTTATGTTATTCAGTAGCTTGCATATTTTGTAATTCCGGTGCCCGGTATTTTGGAACTCGGCGTTTGGCTCAGTAGAAATCACAACTTAGTATGTTAGCAGTTTGGCGACAGGTTTTAGACATTGGGAATGTCGGGAATGGCCGGGAATTAATCATAAATCAATTATAGAGTCCTACAAACAGTATAATCTCAACTAGAATGGGGACCATGGATCTATATTCTGAGCTTCCAATAAGTTGAACCGATTTACCAAGTAAATCCCTAACTTATGAATTCCTCGTTGAATCCACTCTTAGAACTTGGAATTGCACTCTCAGACTTATATAGAGCATATCATATGTTTCACGATATCAATATGCTATCTCATTTAACCATTGTTATAATATTAATGTGATTTAGAGATCCTCTATATAGATGATTTACATTGAGACGGGACCAATTTACCGTTTACACCCCTCAATGTATTCATTAGCTTGCATATTTTGTAATTCCGGTGCCCGGTATTTTGGAACTCGGCGTTTGGCTCAGTAGAAATCACAACTTAGTATGTTAGCAGTTTGGGGACAGGTTTTAGACATTGGGAATGTCGGGAATGGCCGGGAATTTAGAATTTCCCAAAAATACCCTTTAGTATGATTTATGTGATTTTATGGTGGAGGGGCAAAATGGTCTTTTTGCCCCATTAATGTTTTGTCTTTTAGTGGCTTTTTATTTGAAAATTAATTGTTTATTTTATTTATTTGTTGGCTGAAATGAAATGTTATTAAGTGACTTTTACTCCATTTCCTTCATTTTACAAAACAAAACCCAACACTTAGAAAAAATTTAGAAGAAGCTCTCTCAAAGCTTTCTCTCTTTTCGGCTGAAGCATTGGGGTGCATGGAGCTGATTTTCTCTTTGATTTTCAAGCAAACTCTCATCCATTCTAAGCATTCTTCAAGCTAGGTTAGCTTCCTTTGTTTTCTCTTGAAATGGTTGAAATTTTGATGAAAATATGAGGATTCTTGCATGATTTTTAGTTGCTGTTGCTGCTGGGATTTTGGTGTTTATTTATGTGGTTTAAAGCATGTTAATTGAAGTTAAAATGATCTGTGTTGAAGCAAGTTAGTTAGGTTGTGTAAAGTTTTGGAGTTTTTAGTTCAAGAGCATGAATTTTGAAAATATATGTTGAATCTGTAAAATACTTGCTGTAGTTGATTGTTTTCATTTTCAGAGGCTTAGTTATGCATAATTATGTAGGTTTGATCTAGTTTGATTGCATGTTAGTGGATTCTAACCAAGTTTGAGTTTTGAAACTCCAAGCTTGGTCTTTAATGGCAATTTGTGTATCTGTGAATTCTGGGTTAGTTTGATGCCTTGGATTTGTTCTTTGGGGTATTTAGAGCAGGTCTGGAAGGTTTGGAACCAATTGGGTTTGATTTGGTTGAGTTAGGAATTTTTGAAAAATTCCTGCGAGGAACCGGAATTCCGGTTGTGCAACCGGAATTCCGGATGGGTGTCCAGTAATTCCCAGAACCGGAATTCCGGTTGGGCAACCGGTCTACCGGTTGGGGAATTTTCTGAAACCCTAGTTTTCCTCGTTTCTATGTTTTAGGGGGTAATGCCATGCTTTTTATCGATAGAGAAACTTTTAGTTCCTAGTTTTAGTACCCGGGAAGTGATTTAGCGTGTCACTTATAGCGTTGTGATTTTTATGGTTTAGGAGCCAGTAATCCGCCGCTCAGCTTCAGTTCCAGTCAGGTTGACCGGCACACCTGAATTCGGAATCCAGGTAAGATTAGTATAACAATATGCATATGTAGATTACATGTTTAGCGTGCATGTAGGAAGCCTGTTAGATTACATTAGTTAGGTATATAGGCTTCGAACCATCCAACCCTGTCACGTCGGTACAGGCTGGAGTATGACCAGCAGCCGGAGTATGACCAGTTCGACCGATCAGGCTGACATTTGGTTGGTGGTTCTGTGCTATTGACCTATCCTGTCGGTACAGGCTGGAGTATGACCAGCAGCCGAAGTATGACCGGTTCGACCGATCAGGAGGATACTTGTCAATAGTACCGTCCCTGTGAACGTTCAAAACTCAGTACCATGTTGGACATGGCAGTAGTGGCTCAGTACCATGTTGGACATGGCAGTAGCGGGACTCATTATCGTGTTGGACACGGCAGTTAGAATTATGTATGAGTATTATTATGCTTTTCTTACTGAGTCTGTCGACTCACAGTTTACGTTTATGTGTAGGTAAAGGCAAGGCTATAGCTGATGGACCGTGAGCGAGCTTATGAGATTGTACATGTCGGGGCGGTTAGGCCTGGAGCGTACGATCCTCGGGACAACAAGGCTGATTTTGTAACTGGTCGTTAGACGACCTTTATTTTTATGTAACAGTTAAACAGTTAAACTTTTTGTAAATATTTTTATAATCGGGATCCCGAGTCTTTTGTAATACTGTTTTATAAGTTTAATTAAAAAGCAAAATTTTAATTAATCACGTTTTTCCATAAACCTCGTTGATTAGCAACGAGCTGCACAGTATGTTTGAAAATCACGTAATACGCCTAAGTTAGTTAGGGTGTTACAATAAATTTCCATATTTATGTTTAGCACTCCCTATTCAGTTATGCTATCATGTTCCCAAAATATATGTATTATCCTGATTCAAAGCAGGCTTTAACTAATAAATCAAAGAACAAGAGTAGCACTCCTGAGATTGAGCCTAAGCATATCAGGATTTAGATTCTCTTAATCTAAGATCAACTTCTGACATTGACTTGGAAAGATACAACGGTAAGTTTACAATATCTTTAACCAAGTTCAATATCGGTCCAGTCCAATGCATACCCCATGCATTCGAAACTAGTATACTTTGCCAATGTTCTGGAAAGAACATAATACTTACTCCAAGTGTAAGTATACTTCATCGCTGATTATCACATCAGTGTAAATCCAAAACACTGATGAACAGGGATCAAATCTTTTGAATCATATAATCACAATCACATTCCACTGTATTGACGATACTGTAATTGTGAATAACTATATGTTCTGGATTTAACTGATTTTGTGCATATATCAAGTATATGTATTAAACCATAAACATGTAACATACATGTAAACATACTTCACTTCTAAATTGATAACTAATAAGATTGTAATGAGTTTTATTTAGGGCATAAAACCCAACAAACTCCCACTTGCACTAACATAAAACAAGTAGTGCATTACAATCAATCTTTTGTCTTGATCCTCTGATCAAGTGTAGTATCTTTGAATCCACCCATATATCTGGAATCGGGTTCATGAGACACATGAAACCTTCCTAACTTGTGCTTTACTCATCAAGGGATGCTGAAATCCTTACTGCCCATTAAGTACATCTGAACTACCAGAAGACATATCTCTCAAATTTTAAAATTTGGAATTGAGATAAAGCAGTGTAGAATTTTCTTCAGTAAAATAACTTTCTGGTAATTTTGAATTTACAAAGTTATATCTTCTCTGATGAAGCTTGAATTATTATAGATGGGTTTTAACACTCTTCTATAATGATTCCTCCACCCCCAGAGTAACCACCATCTCACAATGAGTCGATGTGCATATCAGGATCACTAATGCATAGTTCCTTAATAACATATATGTCACTTTTGTAAATCTTTCTTGACTGTCCCTTAATGTTCCCATTTGATTACATCTCAGATGGCTCCCACTCAATAGCAGATGTTTGGTGAGAAACTTTTAACCTTTTACTATTGTTTCTGGGAACATCTCGTTGTGACTTATTATCTTAAGCTGAAACTGTAAGTTTCTTTAAGATTAGTTCAACAACATAGCAGTCTAGTATTTGAAGTGAAAAATACTTGCTAGAGATTTAAGCAATCAAATCAAGATACCATAAAATTTTATGAGAAATAGACATCTTGAATCAGTCTTTCGAATAGACTATGCAAGAATTCTTCTATCTTACTCTCATAATTCTGATAAGTTATTTCTATCCATGTGAATGGTTAGACTTGTTTGTATCAGAGGTGTTCTTAAGTTCCTATCACAATTATCAACCAAACGAAGATGGGTAAAGAATTTTAATATTCTCCCACTCAAGCAAGGTAATGTGAAACATTATCAAAGAACTTTAATGGTATCAATAACTATTACAACAGTAAATCTAAACTGGAACATATAATCAAGATCAAGAATTTATTCTGATAATAGCTAATTTATTATATTGTTTCCATGTTTAAAATTATGTGTCACAAAGGGTACTGTAGAATAAAGTCCACCCCTAAGTTTATAGAGATTATGGTCCACCCCTAAAGGTTGTAAATCTCTAAGTGTGATAGAGAGTCTGTGGAGTTGAATATAATCCAGAGTTCATTAGATATAAAAAATCGTTTGAACTGCATATTATTCTTAACTTTTCTCCACCCCTATCAGATCAAAAGATCTTTTTATTAAACAAATTCTCAAATAATTGTTTTTGAAACCAACAATTATTCATAAACATAGAAAAAAAAAACTTCTAGTGTTTATGTATTAATAACTCTGTAAAGAGTTTAAATACTCTTTGAATTTGCATCAATAATAAAAACACATACACATTCAAACATAATATAATAATCGGTAATAGATAAAATAAAGAACTGAAGCTCAACTCATAAATTGCAATATAATTGAAAAAGATATTTTATTATAAACCAAAAAAAATTGTTTGCAATATTTATGAGAACCAAACAGGGAATTAAGATCCCAAACTTGAAATCCAAATTGTTTGAAAAACTAAACAATTAATTCAAATGAAAGAGCTTCTTCTTTATTGTAGACAATCTCCATCCACCATCCTGCTTTCTAATCCAACTCGTTAAGACAGCACCCGAGTTTAAGAAGCTTTAGCTATAAGAAGAATAATAAACAAGGTTAGTAGTCCAGAATTATTAATCCAAAAGGATAATAATTCACTAAAAAAACATCAGTTTATAAAGAAAATACCTTGTTTCTTTGCGAGATACTTAGGACATTGGGATTTCCAATGGCCTTTCTCATTGCAGTAGAAACATTTTCCTTTTTGTGTATTGCCAGAAGCTCCAGCATTTTTGTTCCTAGCTGCATTCACAGCTTGAGCTCGCTTCTTGGCATTTTTCCACTTCTTCTTATGATTGGATTTGGAAGTAGAAGCAACAAGTGCCTCAGGATTACTTGTCTTATTACCATTTCCAGAATTCTGAGGTTTATTCCCTCTTTTCTTGGGACCTCCAATCAAATTTTCATATGTCTGAAGGTCATCGACTAAAGTATGAAAGTCCTGTTCCTTCTTATTCATGACATAATTTGATGTGCAGGGCAGAAAATCTGGAGTCAGGCTATTCAAGATGAGACTCATTTGAGTAGTCTGATCCATTTCCGCACCATGATTCTGGGCTTCTTGGAAATAACTAGCCATCTGGAGAAGGTGATCACGCACATTCTGATGGTGTTCCATCCGTGAGTTGATGAATTTCTTAGTCGCGTCGAAACGAGACTGAATAGATGCCATACCGAATAGCTCAGTTAACTGCGTCATGATTTCTGCAACCGTGACAGTGTTTGCAAACCTTGTTTTCAAGGTGTCAACCATGCTGGAAAGCATGAAGTAACGAGCTTTATTGTTAGCATTATGCCAACGCTCGAACTTCTCTTTTACAGCTTTGGTTGCATTGTCACTTGGCTGCTCAGGGGACGGCTCAGTCAACACAAACGAGGCACTTTCACCTATGAGAGCAATATGAATGTTCTCTCTCCACTTTGGGAAGTTAGACCCATTTAGCTTATTTTCAGTTAAGAGTGACAACATGGGATTTGACATTTCAATTCAGGATACTACAAGATAATACATAGATATCAATTATGGTTCATCACAAAATCTCATTTAGAAATTATCAGCATACAGCAAGTAGGAATGACTAGAGAAAATACAAAAAAAATCAAACCTAAATAATTTCCAAGGTTTTCAACAAACTGATATCAGTGTCCCGTTTAGGCGAGAGTCAAAGCTATCATTCATTGAATAGAGTTGTCAGCTCATCTAGAATAGCAAACCTTCTAGCAACCTTTTATTCGATTGAAAAGAGAATCCGACGTTGTCCCGTTTAGGCGAGAGTCAAGGTCATTCTTATTTCATGAGCTTCTACCATTGTTTCATATGTTTGTAAGTCTTATACAGTACCCACCACTAGGGTGGTTAATATCAATATAAAACACTTACAAACATACTTATCTTTCGAGATTAAACGGCGCTAACTTGCTAATGAACGTTCCTCCATTAGGGAGGATTACTCACTAAAACAATAGCTATGTAAAACCAACAATGGAGATCGAATATCTCAAAATAATAAAGCTCATTGTTTAAATTGTATTTTCTTCTATTATTTATTTATTTTAAATCTAAATATATATTTATTAAATTTTAAATTTAGAATAGAATCTAAATAAAATTTAATTTAATATTTGTAAAATTAAACTTAGATGGTTAAGAAAATAAAATGAATTATTTCCATCTTAGTGTTAATTTTCCAACAAATATTAAGAAAATTACTTAATTTAAGTTGTATTAATTTAAATTAATTTGCAACTCAAATTAAAATTTTCTACAAATATATATATTGTATTTCCAAAAATACACAATTTTTGAAATACATTTAAAATAAATCAAACTTTGCTTAGAAAAAAAAATACCTCAAGCAAAAAATATTATCTATCTAGATTTTCTTGACTAATTAATCCAATTTCTAATAATATATTTCAGTTCCTTTATTTTAAATTAACCATTAAATGAAAAGATCATTGATTTAAGTTGATTCAAAATTAATTAAAATAATTAATTTACAACTTCAATCTATCTTTCAAGATAAATTCAAAATCATCTTGCATAATTAAATGCTATTTTGAAAAAATGATTAATAAAATAAATAGAATATATTATGAAAATTATTCAAATTTAAGTTGTTATGGAAATACCCAACTTAAAATAATTTTCTTATTTAATTAAATATCATGAAAATAATAATATCTAAGTATCATTATGAAAATCAGCTTAGACATTTAATTTTCAATTTAATTAAATGTATTAAATTCAGGAAATAAATAATTAAGTATAGACTTAATCATTAATTCCAATTTAATACAAGGAAAAATATCCTTAATTGAATTGTACCAAAATTAATTATTAACCAATTAATTTCACAATCAATGATATTTTCCTAGATTAGAAATAATAATTAGTATGGAAATAACTATCTAGAAAATATCTCAATTCTACTAAGTATCTTTTCAAGATCTGGAAAATATCTGATTTAAGTTATTATAGAAAGAATCTATAATTTACAAACTTAAAATTTTCCAAACATCATTTAATTAAATATCAAAATTAGGTGGTGACTACCTAATTTAAAGATATTCCCTTTTTAAGTTTAAAACCAACTTAAAGTAATATCTTCTAAGAATTTTCAATAACTAATTCCTAGAATTCCTCAGCTTAATATTATTATCAAAATATATTAAAATTTAAGTTATTATAAAATTAGTAATTACTAATTCATAACTTAAATAAGAATATTTAATGAAATAATAAAAGTAAGTTTCAGAAAGAATCTAGTTAGTTAAAATTCTTTATTTAATTAAATACAAGAAAAATACAAATAGTTTATCTAGAAATGAAATTCATTAAACTATGTTTTTCTTAAATTAATTTCGAAGAAATTAATTATGTTGCTATTCAATTTTTATTAGGTCAAACTAATATAATTAACCTAGCACAGTTATTCAAATCAGGCAAATGGGCCTTCACAATTGGGGTTGTTCATGTGAGGGGGGGCTGGGTCCAGTATGTCGCACCCACTTCTAAGGCTCCCAACTCTCACACAAGGCCCAAAAGAGAGGAATTTAACCTTAAAATGAACAACTGTTATTAATTGAATAGGCCCATTAACTAAATGAGCCTAAATAAAATCTATCAGGTTATGACATTTTATTTAGCAACAACAACAACCTATATGTATCTATAATAGACATTAAACATATAGGCTCACACAGGCACATAGATTTGGATGGATCCTATCATGTTACTAGGTCATACACAGATGAAAGAAGTTTGTAAAATTTACCTGTTACAAATTATCTACTTGATCTATCATCAATTGAACCATGGGTTAAAATCAGATCATTTGATCTGTCAACAAGTTAACCCTGGCAATTTAGATCAAGTAATAATAGGTTTTAGAAAAAACTTACAAACAATCTAAAACACATACTCCTGCAATAAGGTTAGATCTGGATAGTTGGATGTAGGATTTATTTAATTTTAAATCTATATTTCGAAAAATAATATTAAAATTAAACCCACCATTTTGAAAAATTAGGTTTTTGGGTAACCTAAATGCATTTCAAAATTAAATTGCTAACTTTCCTTTTAAATTTCATGTTATTTAATAATTTAAATAATAAAATAGAAAATGGTAAATACATACCTTTTTTTATTTTACAATTTAATTTAATTGAAAAATAAAAAAATTTAAAAGTTAACAAAAATACCTTATTTCCTCTTTTTAAAATTATCATGATTATTATGATCTTATTTTAATTAAGGTCAAGTTACCAAAAAAAATTAATATCTGACCTTAAAAAAATAAAAATAATCAAGTTTTAAAAGGAAATAAGAAAAAGGTAAGAAAAACTTGATTTTTTCCTATTTTCAAAATCAAATTACACTAATATCTAAAATTAATTTTAAAAATAAAATTAATTTATTTCTGATAATTAGATTTGAAATTTGAAAAATAAAAATCAACATACAAAACTACACAAAAAATCGGAATTTAATTCCATGAAATAGCATGAAAAATCGAAGAAAACGAAGAAAATAGCACACTGTACGGATGGTATGCGTTGCATACCATCCGCGCGCGCAAGGGGAGGAGATCAGCCGAGGTTCCTCGGCGCAGGGAGGCTGCCAGCAGCCCTTCCGCGCGCGTGGGTAGGGTGATCACCACCCAGATCTTTCCCGATTTTCAAAAATTCATAACTAATTCAAATTAAATCGAAATCGAGTTCTGTAAAAAAGTAAATTGTTTAGAATTTTCCAAACTATCCAATAAAAATAATTCCAGATACAGACAATCAATTATTTTTCCCAGAATTCACAAACATTAATCAAACATCAATATGACATAACATGAAACCATCCAAATCACAAGCAAATCGTTTTAAGTCCAAATTTCTTGCAAGCAAATCAATTACCATGGCTCTGGTGCCAGTTGTTGGTATTATATTTATCAAGGATCTTAGATCTATTTGCAAGTATGTTGATTTAACAACCTAATATTGAACTTCTAAAACGATGAACTAAACACATAATAGTTAAGAATAACTTACAGTGATTGCAGCGGAATTAATGTCTCCTTCCACTCAGATCTCTAACCCTTGATTCCTGTCTGTAGCAGAGTATAATCAAGATCTGAGCCCGAAAGTTCTTCAGTTGGATGTGATCCTTCACAGTCTTCCAAACTATGATGAGATACTGAATGATGTGAGTGGGCACTTCTCTCTCACTAGGGATTTCGATATCTCTCTTTGTTTTTCTCTCTTGATTTCGTGTGATATACTTTGCAAAGCAAAGTTTTCTCACGCAAAACACATGCATACAAAGAGAGGAGAGGGGCTGCTATATATAGGAAAAGGGAAGATCACAACTTTCCAAATAAACAGTTTCCTCTTTTACTGTGTAATTGAATAACTGCCTTATTTAGTGTGATTCACCACTTTCCTATTTTGGCTAGGCTTTGATTAGCAATTAAATCACAAATTAAATTGAAAAATAATAATTGGGAAAAGGCAATGATGTGGCCGGCCATGGTGTGAATGGGCCTCAAATCGATTTTGCAGTTTCCTCAATTTTATTTCTATTTCTCAAAAAATGCCATTTTTCCAATTCTAATCATTTAAATGCCAAAACCAATTATTGAATAACTAAAATAGATTATTAAATAATATTGCCATTTAAAATTAATTATTAATTTAGACATGCAAAGTCTCATAATTAATAATTAAACCTAGAAACCCTCTTATTTATAATTTTATCCCTAAACTGTGAGAATTCACAAATTAGACATAGTCTAACTTTTAGAATTATAATTGATTAATCATAAATCAATTATAGAGTCCTACAAACAGTATAATCTCAACTAGAATGGGGACCATGGATCTATATTCTGAGCTTCCAATAAGTTGAACAGATTTACCAAGTAAATCCCTAACTTATTAATTCCTCGTTGAATCCACTCTTAGAACTTGGAATTGCACTCTCAGACTTATATAGAGCATATCATATGTTTCACGATATCAATATGCTATCTCATTTAACCATTGTTATAATCTTAATGTGATTTAGAGATCCTCTATATAGATGATTTACATTGAGACGGGACCAATTTACCGTTTACACCCCTCAATGTATTTTGCCCATTTGAACACTTAGTTACCTGTAAATGATGTTTTAGTGATCTAATATATAGTCACTGAAACAAGAGCTCATCCATTTACTTCTATTTAACTAAGCTCAAAAGGAATCATCACTTTACTTCTATACACCAGTAGAAGCTATAGATTTCCATATTTATGTTTAGCACTCCCTATTCAGTTATGCTATCATGTTCCCAAAATATATGTATTATCCTGATTCAAAGCTGGCTTTAACTAATAAATCAAAGAACAAGAATAGCACTCCTGAGATTGAGCCTAAGCATATCAGGATTTAGATTCTCTTAATCTAAGATCAACTTCTGACATTGACTTGGAAAGATACAACGGTAAGTTTACAATATCTTTAACCAAGTTCAATATCGGTCCAGTCCAATGCATACTCCAAGCATTCAAAACCAGTATACTTTGCCAATGTTCTGGAAAGAACATAACACTTACTCCAAGTGTAAGTATACTTCATCGCTGATTATCACATCAGGGTAAATCCAAAACACTGATGAACAAGGACCAAATCTTTTGAATCATATAATCACAATCACATTCCACTGTATTGACGATACTGTAATTGTGAATAACTATATGTTCTGGATTTAACTGATTTTGTGCATATATCAAGTATATGTATTAAACCATAAACATGTAACATACATGTAAACATACTTCACTTCTAAATTGATAACTAATCAGATTGTAATGAGTTTTATTTAGGGCATAAAACCCAACAAGAACACCTATCGCTAATTATGCCATGTCATTCTAAATCTAGTGTTCTGACAAATCAGGGAGTAAACTTTCGAACATATAATTAAGATTATATTCCACTGTGCTGACAACACTATAATCATTAACAAATTCATATGTTCTGGAGTTAAATAGAATTCATACATTATATATATATAATCATGAAATAAATCATGTGAACCATGCAACATAAAATGTTATTTCTGATCTTTATTAATAAGTAAATCTGATTATATTGAAAAGGGTTTTATTTAGGGCACAAAACCCAACACAAGGAATCTTGGTTGTTGGTGTGTAATTCATTACTAATTACTGTAAAGATTGTTTTAAATTCGTAATTGTGAACTGGAGCTTGTAATATGAATCTTTTGGATTTAGTGGATGTTGTTACCCTGGTTCGAGGAATCTAAGCACTAGTCGGCTAAGATTTGTTCTCAGTGTAGACGAAGCTTGTAAGTCATTGTGTTCTTTACTGCTTTCTCTTCAATCCGATTCTTGAATGCATAAGTTTAAATTAATCAATCTAATCTTGAACAACTCAGTAACTTGAATCATGAAATTTGGATAAGTTGTTCTTTCATTTCGTATCAGAGCTTGAAATTTTCTAAAAATTTTGTGTTAGATCCTCGACTTGTTTGATTCTTAATTTTGAAAAAGTCAGTTCATACGTGTTAAAGATTTGAATAGTTGATCTTGTTGCCACTAACCCTCTCTGAGTTCTTTTTCAGAGAACTATAGTACAAGAGTTTGTTTTTTTACCTAATCTGTGCATAATGGAAATTTTTAGGGAAGATGGATCAACCACGAGACCTCTGTTGTTAGAGGGTGCTAACTACCCATACTGGAAGACAAAGATGTTGGGTTTTATGCCCTAAATAAAACTCATTACAATCTGATTAGTTATCAATTTAGAAGTGAAGTATGTTTACATGTATGTTACATGTTTATGGTTTAATACATATACTTGATATATGCACAAAATCAGTTAAATCCAGAATATATAGTTATTCACAATTACAGTATCGTCAATACAGTGGAATGTGATTGTGATTATATGATTCAAAAGATTTGGTCCCTGTTCATCAGTGTTTTGGATTTACACTGATGTGATAATCAGCAATGAAGTATACTTACACTTGGAGTAAGTGTGTAAAGCCCGCTTAGTTTAATTTGGAAATTAGCAGTTAATTATGATTAATTATGAAAATTATTTATAGCTATTTAAATAATTTATTATACTGTTATTTATGGAATTCAGTGATGCATTTTATGTCATTCAGTAGTTTTCATATTTTGCATTTCCGGTGCCCAGTATTTTGGAACTCGGCGTTTGGCTCAGTAGAAATCACAACTTAGTATGTTAGTTGTTTGGGGCGGTTTATTAGACATTGGGAATGTCGGGAATGGCCGGGAATTTAGAATTTCCCAAAAATACCCCTTTAGTGTGATTTATGTGGTTTTAGTGTGGAGGGGCAAAATGGTCCTTTTGCCCCATTAGTATTTTGTCTTTTGTGATTTTATTAATTGGAAAATAAAAGTTTATTTTATTAATTTTTGCTGAAATGAAATGTTAATAGGTGGCTTTTTATTCATTTCTTCATTTTACAAAAAAATCTCAAGTTAGAAAAAATTAGAAAACTCTCTCTTTTCCCTCTCTCTTTTCGGCTGGGTGCTTGGGGTTCAAGGGCTGTGATTTTCTTTGATTTTCAAGCTAAAGTCAACCTAATTTGGGAGCTCTTGATTGTGGTAAGTGATTTCTAACTTGTCTTTGTGTTTTCTTGTGTTTTAAGAAAGTGTGATGATGATGCATGCATGATTTTGGTTGTTGTTGCTGCTGTGTTGTATGGTTATTTTCAGAGGTTAAAGCTTGTTAGATTAGGGTTATTTAAGTTGTTTTGGAAGCATGTTAGTTAGGTTGTGTAAAGCTTTGATTTTTCTATGTAAAATAGGTGATTTTTGAAAGAAATGGTTATGTTCTGTTGCTGTGTTGTTGCTTGATGTTTTAGTTGTTTCCAGAGGTTTAGATATGCTTGTTTAAGTAGATTCAAGCTAGTTTGAATGCATGTTAGGTGGTTTTGCTCAAGTTTGAGTTTAGAACTCAAAGCTTGAGCTCCAATGGAATTTTTCGTATCTGTGGTTTCTGGGTTGTTTTAATGCCTTGGAAATGTTCTAGGGGAGGTATAGAACAAGTCTGGAAGGTTTGAATCAATTTGGGGTTGATTTGTGCAAGTTATGAAAATTTGGGTTTGCTGCCTGCGAGGAACCGGAATTCCGGTTGCGCATCCGGAATTCCGGATGAGGGTTCTGAATTTTCCAGAACCGGAATTCCGGTTGGGCAACCGGTCTACCGGTTGGGGAAAATTCAGGGACCCTAGTTTTCCTCGTTTTTATGTTTTAGGGGGTATTGCCATCTTTTTATCGATAGGGAAACTTTTAGTTGCTAGTTTAAGTCCCCGGGAAGTCATTTAGCGTGTCACTTATAGTGTTGTGATTTTTATGGTTTAGGAGCCTGTAATCCGCCGCTCAGCTAAAGTTCCAGTCAGGTTGACCGGCACACCTGAATTCGGAATCCAAGTAAGATTAGTATAACAGTATGCATATGTAGATTACATGTTTAGCATGCATGTAGGAAGCCTGTTAGATTACATTAGTTATGTATGTTGGCTTTGAACCATCCAACCCTGTCACGTCGGTACAGGCTGGAGTATGACCAGCAGCAGGAGTATGACCGGTTCGACCGATCAGGCTAACACTTGGTTGGTGGTTCCGTACTATTGACGTATCCCGTCGGTACAGGATGGAGTATGACCAGCAGCCGGAGTATGACCGGTTCGACCGATCAGGAGGATATAGTAACACGTCGGTACAGGCTGGAGTATGAGCAGCAGCCGGAGTATGACCGGTTCGACCGATCAGGTTGTTACCTGTCAATAGTACCGTCCCTATGAACGTTCAGAACTCAGTACCATGTTGGACATGGCAGTAGTGGCTCAGTACCGTGTTGGACACGGCAGTAGCGGGACTCAGTATCGTGTTGGACACGGCAGGTAGGGTTATGATCAGGGGTATGGGCGTCTGATCATAACCGGGATTATGTATGAGTATTATTATGCTTTTCTTACTGAGTCTGTCGACTCACAGTTCTACATTTATGTGTAGGTAAAGGCAAGGCTAAAGCTGATGGACCGTGAGCGAGCTTGTGAGGATTGTACATGTCGGGGCGGTTAGGCCTGGAGCGTACGATCATCGGGACAGCGAGGCTGATTTTGTAACTGGTCGCTAGGCGACATTTATTTTGTGTATCAATTAAACAGTTAAATCTTTTTGTAAATGATTTTATAATCGGGATCCCGAGTCTTTTGTAATATTATTTTATAAGTTTAATTAAAAAGCAAAAATTTTAATTAATCACGTTTTTCTATAAACCTCGTTGATTAGCAACGAGCTGCACAACATGTTTAAAAATCACGTAATACGCCTATGTTAGTTAGGGTGTTACAATTTGGTATTAAAGCCGCCAGGTTGTCTTCCGTAGATCGTCACTACATGTACAATCATCATCAGCAGTTAGCTCGTTTCACGGTTCAGTAAGACTTTATTGCTTTAGTAGTTTATTTTATTCAGTTATGAAAAAGAAAAGCCTGTTAGGAAGCATGTTAGTAGCCTGATAATAGAATAGGCGCATGTTTCGTTTTTAATTTCCAAATTATGCGGCATTAGTAAGATCTCCTTGAATACGACCTGATATGCCAACTCTTGGTTTCGCAGGCGGTTCTAATCAGATGGACGCCGGGCGGACTACCAGGAGTCAGGGCAACTCCGTAGGGTCGAACCAAGGACAAGGAGCTCAGTTTCCCCCACTTGTAAGGGGTCGAGGTAAAGGTCCCCGAGGCAGGGCTCGTGGTCGGGGTGATGAGAACCCGCCACAGGCTGCCCAAGCTCCCCCAGTCGATCAGGGAGCCCAGAACTGGGAGGTTCGGTTTGCAGAAATGCAAGCCCGGATTGAAGAACAAGACCTTGAGATTCAAAGGTTGAGACAGTAGGGTGCTCCTGCAGTTCCAGTGCCCATAGTTCCAGTGGCACCTGCCCCTGCTGCCCAGGCCGAGATAGTGGTGGCGGCCAATAGATTAGAACCCCTATATACGAACGGTTCCGGAAGCAAGCACCTCCGGTTTTCCTGGGAGGTCCGGACGTGATGAAAGCCGAGTAGTGGCTGACGGTGATTACCAAGATCCTGAATTTCATTGGTGTCACCGGTAACGACAGAGTGGTGTGTGCCACTTTCCAGTTTCAGGAGGACGCTCTGGTCTGGTGGGACATGGTGTCTCAGATCCATGACGTCACCACCATGACCTGGGAAAGGTTCCAGGAACTTTTTAACGCGAAGTACTACAATGAGGCGGTCAGAAGCGCCAAGAGGAAAGAGTTCGCTCACCTAACCCAGCGTGAGAATATGAGCGTCACTGAGTATACTACTCAGTTTGACCGGTTGGCGAGGTTAGCCTCGGGAATTGTGCCAACCGACTTCCGCAAGAAGGAGAAGTATCTGGACGGGTTGAACGCCAAGATCAAACACGATTTAATGATTACCACGGACGACAGCACCACCTATGCTCAGATGGTGGAGAAGGCATTGCGAGCTGAGGGCGCAGTTGGGTGTATGTCAGAGTCAGCCAGTACTCCGGTGAGTGGCGGGGCTCCTACCCCTCCTGCATCAGGTTTTAGCAGGGGGAGTAGTGGTTCGGCCATTGATCAGAGGAAGAGAGCACCCACTGCTTCCGGTGGCTCGAGTCAGAACAAGAGGTTCCGGGGGAACCAGAACAGAGGGAGTCGTCCTGGTGGTACTGAGACCCGATTCTCCTATCCCGAGTGCCCTAGTTGCAAGAGGCACCATCGGGGTGAGTGCAAAGGTCAGGGATGCTTTCACTGTGGCATGCCTAGACACTTCAAGAGGGACTGTCCCCAGCTCCGATCAGAGGCACCGAGAGCTCCAGCGATACCCACTCCAGCCAGGGTGTTCGCTATCACTCAGGCTGATGTAGATGCCAGCCCATCAGTTGTCACAGGTCAGCTTTCTATTAACAACTCGCTATATTCAGTGCTGTTTGATTCTAGGGCTACACATTCTTATGTGGCGTCTAGAGTCTTTAGTAAATTGGGTAGACCGTATGATTGATATGAATCAGGGTTTGGAACCCTATTACCTGGCGGAGAATTGGTTATCTCCAATAGGTGGATTAGGTCTATGCCGATCAGGATA
This sequence comes from Cannabis sativa, assembly GCF_029168945.1. Classification (NCBI taxonomy): domain Eukaryota; kingdom Viridiplantae; phylum Streptophyta; class Magnoliopsida; order Rosales; family Cannabaceae; genus Cannabis; species Cannabis sativa. The sequence goes on along the minus strand of NC_083606.1, from coordinate 36,921,633 downwards.
GATGGTAGAGAGTTAAGTGCTGATCTGATAGAGATGAGTTTAGTCGAATTCGATATTATTTTAGGAATGGATTTCCTATCTAAATATTCGGCGAGCATTGATTGTAAAAGGAAGATGGTGATCTTCCAACAGGAAAGTGAGGAACCATTTGTGTTTGTTGGTTCAGTTCAGGGATCTCGGATCCCGGTGATCTCGGCTATGTCAGCTAGAGAATTGTTGCACGACAGTTGTTTAGGGTTTCTGGCCATGGTGGTGGACACCACTCGGCCAGATACCATTCGGCCAGAGGACATCAGGGTGGTTCGGGAATTTTTGGATGTTTTTCGCGAAGAACTTCCAGGGTTACCACCTCAGCGGGAGATTGACTTCGTGATAGACTTGGCACCAGGGGTGGAACCGGTTTCCAAAGCCCCGTATAGAATGGCTCCAGCTAAACTTAAGGAATTAAAGATTCAGCTCCAGGGGTCGCTTGACATAGGGTTCATTCGGCCCAGTGTGTCACCCTGGGGAGCCCCGGTTTTATTCGTCAAGAAGAAGGATGGATCTATGAGGATGTGCATCGACTACAGAGAATTGAACAAGCTGACGGTGAAGAATAAATATCCATTACCTAGGATCGATGATTTGTTCGATCAGCTTCAGGGGAAGACGGTATTTTCTAAAATTGATCTCCGTTCGGGTTATCATCAGTTGAGAATTCGAGAGGAGGACATTCCGAAGACGGCTTTCCGCACTAGGTATGGACATTACGAATTTCTGGTTATGTCATTTGGGCTAACCAATGCTCCTGCAGCATTCATGGACTTGATGAATAGAGTATTCAAGGATTTCCTCGATATCTGTGTGATTGTGTTTATCGACGACATCCTCGTGTACTCTCAATCAGAAGAGGAGCATGAGTTACATCTTCAGATGGTACTGCAACGGCTTCGAGAACATAAGCTTTAAGCCAAGTTCAAGAAATGTGAGTTCTGGCTATCTCAGGTGTCCTTCCTAGGGCACAGTGTGAGCCAAGATGGGATCAAGGTAGATCCCGGGAAGATCGAATCCGTCAGGGATTGGCCGAGACCGAAGACAGTGACAGAGATCAGAAGCTTCCTAGGTTTAGCTGGGTACTACCGTAGGTTCGTCGAAGGGTTCTCTAAAATTTCAATGCCCCTAGCCGAGCTTACAAAGAAGAATCAGCGATTTATTTGGTCAGACAAGTGTGAAGCTAGTTTTCAGGAGCTAAAACAGAGGTTGATTACCGCTCCAGTGCTAGCCTTGCCTTCGGACAAGGATAAGTTCGTAATTTATTGTGACGCATCCAAACAGGGTTTGGGGTGTGTATTGATGCAAGCCGATCGGGTCATCGCTTATGCCTCCCGTCAGTTAAAGGATTATGAGCAGCGATACCCGACTCATGACTTAGAGTTGGCCGCGGTGGTTTTCGCATTGAAGATTTGGCGGCATTATCTTTACGGGGAAAAGTGTGAGATCTTTACCGACCATAAAAGTCTCAAATATTTCTTTACTCAGAAGGATTTGAATATGAGACAAAGGCGTTGGTTGGAATTAGTAAAAGATTACGACTGTGAGATCCTCTATCACCCCGGAAAGACCAATGTAGTGGCCGATGCCCTGAGCAGAAAGGGTCCCGGGCAAGTAGCTAGTATGGTTCAGATCTCACCTCAGCTAGCAGAGGATATGGTTAGATCCAGCATTCAGTTTGTGGTAGGTCAGCTTCACAACTTAACGCTGCAATCTGATCTGTTCGAAAGAATAAAAGTCGCTCAGATGACAGATCCAGAGTTAGTGAAGATCTGAGATGAGGTGTTGGATGGTCAAGCCAAGGACTTTTAAGTGTCAGACATTGGGATGCTTTTGTATAAAGCCAGGGTTTGTGTTCTGAATAGGGTGGAACTTAGGAATGAGATCTTTGAGGAGGCTCATTCTACCCCGTATTCTCTGCATCCCGGCACCACTAAGATGTACCAAGATTTGAAACCGTACTTCTGGTGGAGCGGTATGAAGAAGAATTTGGTAGAATTCGTATCGAGATGCCTCACTTGTCAGCAGATTAAGGCTGAACATCAGAGACCAGCAGGGTTGTTGCAGCCTCTAACCCTACCAGAATGGAAATGGGAAGACATCACGATGGATTTTGTGGTCGGGTTACCTAGGACCACGAGTTTGTATGATTCCATCTGGGTAGTGGTGGATCGATTTACGAAATCTGCTCATTTTCTGCCGGTTAGAACAACATTTACAGTGGATCAGTTGGCAGAGTTGTATGTCAGAGAGATAGGGAGACTTCACGGGGTACCGAAGTCTATAGTTTCGGACAGGGATCCGAAATTCACCTCCAAATTTTGGCAAAGTTTGCAAAGAGCAATTGGTACAAAGCTGAAATTCAGTACAGCATTCCATCCTCAGATAGATGGTTAGTCCGAAAGGACAATTCAGATATTGGAGGACATGTTGAGAGCCTGTGTTATGGACTTTGAAGGCTCATGGAATAAGTATCTACCGTTGATAGAATTTTCTTACAACAACAATTACAAGAGTACGATAGGGATGGCTCCCTATGAACTGTTATGCGGTAGGAAATGTAGATCTCCCATCCATTGGGATGAGACAGGGGAGAAAAAATACTTAGGTCCAGAGTCAGTGCAACGGACCAATGAGGCGATAGAGAAGATAAAAGCTAGAATGCTTGCCTCACAGAGCAGACAGAAGAGTTACGCAGATCCGAAACGCAGAGATGTTGAGTTCCAAGTAGGGGAACATGTGTTCTTACGGGTATCTCCGATGAAGGGGATGAAGCGTTTCGGGAAGAGAGGCAAATTATGCCCTAGATTTACAGGACCTTTCGAGATTCTCGAGAAGATAGGTCAAGTGGCATATCGGTTAGCATTGCCTCCAGCCTTATCAGCAGTTCACAACGTATTCCATGTCTCGATGTTGAGAAAATACGTTTCAGATCCCTCTCATATACTCAGTTATGAGAGTCTTGAGCTACAGCCAGACATGACTTATGAGGAACAGCCAGTGCAGATCCTGGATAGAAAGGATAAAGTCCTTCGGAATAAGACCATAGCATTGGTAAAGGTTCTCTGGAGAAACAGCAAGGTGGAGGAAGCCACCTGGGAGCTAGAGTCAGATATGAGAGCTCAATATCCAGAGTTATTCAGGTTAGATTTCGGGGACGAAATCCTTTTAAGGGGGGATAGTTGTAAAGCCCGCTTAGTTTAATTTGGAAATTAGCAGTTAATTATGATTAATTATGAAAATTATTTATAGCTATTTAAATAATTTATTATACTGTTATTTATGGAATTCATTGATGCATTTTATGTCATTCAGTAGTTTTCATATTTTGCATTTCCGGTGCCCGGTATTTTGGAACTCGGCGTTTGGCTCAGTAGAAATCACAACTTAGTATGTTAGTTGTTTGGGGCGGTTTATTACACATTGGGAATGTCGGGAATGGCCGGGAATTTAGAATTTCCCAAAAATACCCCTTTAGTGTGATTTATGTGGTTTTAGTGTGGAGGGGCAAAATGGTCTTTTTGCCCCATTAGTATTTTGTCTTTTGTGATTTTATTAATTGGAAAATAAAAGTTTATTTTATTAATTTTGGCTGAAATGAAATGTTAATAGGTGGCTTTTTATTCATTTCTTCATTTTACAAAAAAATCTCAAGTTAGAAAAAATTAGAAAACTCTCTCTTTTCCCTCTCTCTTTTCGGCTGGGTGTTTGGGGTTCAAGGGCTGTGATTTTCTTTGATTTTCAAGCTAAACTCAACCTAATTTGGGAGCTCTTGATTGTGGTAAGTGATTTCTAACTTCTCTTTGTGTTTTCTTGTGTTTTAAGAAAGTGTGATGATGATGCATGCATGATTTTGGTTGTTGTTGCTGCTGTGTTGTATGGTTATTTTCAGAGGTTAAAGCTTGTTAGATTAGGGTTATTTAAGTTGTTTTGGAAGCATGTTAGTTAGGTTGTGTAAAGCTTTGATTTTTCTATGTAAAATAGGTGATTTTTGAAAGAAATGATTATGTTCTGTTGCTGTGTTGTTGCTTGTTGTTTTAGTTGTTTCCAGAGGTTTAGATATGCTTGTTTAAGTAGATTCAAGCTAGTTTGAATGTATGTTAGGTGGTTTTGCTCAAGTTTGAGTTTAGAACTCAAAGCTTGAGCTCCAATGGCATTTTTTCGTATCTGTGGTTTCTTGGTTGTTTTAATGCCTTGGAAATGTTCTAGGGGAGGTATAGAACAGGTCTGGAAGGTTTGAATCAATTTGGGGTTGATTTGTGCAAGTTATGAAAATTTGGGTTTGCTGCCTGCGAGGAACCGGAATTCCGGTTGTGCATCCGGAATTCCGGATGAGGGTTCTGAATTTTCCAGAACCGGAATTCCGGTTGGGCAACCGGTCTACCGGTTGGGGAAAATTTAGGGACCCTAGTTTTCCTCGTTTTTATGTTTTAGGCGGTATTGCCATGCTTTTTATCGATAGGGAAATTTTTAGTTCCTAGTTTAAGTCCCCGGGAAGTGATTTAGCGTGTCACTTATAGTGTTGTGATTTTTATGGTTTAGGAGCACATGTCCGTAATCCGCTCAGCTAAAGTTCCAGTCAGGTTGACCGGCACACCTGAATTCAGAATCCAGGTAAGATTAGTATAACAATATGCATATGTTGATTACATGTTTAGCGTGCATGTAGGAAGCCTGTTAGATTACATTAGTTATGTATGTTGGCTTCGAACCATCCAACCCTGTCACGTCGGTACAGGCTGGAGTATGACCAGCAGCCGGAGTATGACCGGTTCGACCGATCAGGCTGTTACGTGTCAATAGTACCGTCCCTATTGGACATGGCAGTAGTGGCTCAGTACCGTGTTGGACACGGCAGTAGCGGGACTCAGTATCGTGTTGGACACGGCAGGTAGGGTTATGATCAGGGGTATGGGCGTCTGATCATAACTGGGATTATGTATGAGTATTATTATGCTTTTCTTAATGAGTCTTTCGACTCACAGTTCTACATTTATGTGTAGGTAAAGGCAAGGCTAAAGCTGATGGACTGTGAGCGAGCTTGTGAAGATTGTACATGTCGGGGCAGTTAGGCCTGGAGCGTACGATCATCGGGACAGCGAGGCTGATTTTGTAACTGGTCGCTAGGCGACATTTATTTTGTGTATCAGTTAAACAGTTAAATCTTTTTGTAAATGATTTTATAATCGGGATCCCGAGTCTTTTGTAATATTATTTTATAAGTTTAATTAAAAAGCAAAATTTTTAATTAATCACGTTTTTCCATAAACCTCGTTGATTAGCAACGAGCTGCACAACATGTTTAAAAATCACGTAATACGCCTATGTTAGTTAGGGTGTTACAAAGTGTTATGTTCTTTCCAGAACATTGGCAAAGTATACTGGTTTCGAATGCATGGAGTATGCATTGGACTGGACCGATATTGAACTTGGTTAAAGGTATTGTAAACTTACCGTTGTATCTTTCCAAGTCAATGTCAGAAGTTGATCTTAGATTAAGAGAATCTTAATCCTGATATGCTTAGGCTCAATCTCAGGAGTGCTATTCTTGTTCTTTGATTTATTAGTTAAAGCCTGCTTTGAGTCAGGATAATACATATATTTTGGGAACATGATAGCATAACTGAATTGGAGTGCTAAACATAAATATGGAAATCTATAGCTTCTACTAGTGTATAGAAGTAAAGTGATGATTCCTTTTGAGCTTAGTTAAACAGAAGTAAATGGATGAGCTCTTGTTTCCGTGACTATATATTAGATCACTGAAACATCATTTACAGGTAACTAAGTGTTCAAATGGGCAAAATACATTGAGGGGTGTAAATGGTAAATTGGTCCCGTCTCGATGTAAATCATCTATATAGAGGATCTCTAAATCACATTAAGATTATAACAATGGTTAAATGAGATAGCATATTGATATCGTGAAACATATGATATGCTCTATGTAAGTCTGAGAGTGCAATTCCAAGTTCTAAGAGTGGATTCAACGAGGAATTAATAAGTTAGGGATTTACTTGGTAAATCGTTTCAACTTATTGGAAGCTCAGAATATAGATCCATGGTCCCCATTCTAGTTGAGACTATACTGTTTGTAAGACTCTATAACTGATTTATGATTAATCAATTATAATTCTAAAAGTTAGACTATGTCTAATTTGTGAATTCTCACAGTTTAGGGATGAAATTGTAAATAAGAGGGTTTTTAGGTTTAATTATTAATTATGAGACTTTGCATGTCTGAATTAATAATTAATTTTAAATGGCAATATTATTTAATAATCTATTTTAGTTATTAAATAATTAGTTTTGGCATTTAAATGATTAGAATTGGAAAAATGGCATTTTTGGAGAAATAGAAATAAAATTGAGGAAACTGCAAAATCCATGTGAGGCCCATACACACCATGGCCGGCCACATCATTGCATTTTTGCCAATTATTATTTTCAATTTAATTTGTCATTTAATTGCTAATCAAAGCCTAGCCTAAATAGGAAAGTGGTAAATCACACTAAATAAGGCAGTTATTAAATTACACAGTAAAAGAGGAAACTGTTTATTTGGAAAGTTGTGATCTTCCCTTTTCCTATTTATAGCCGCCCCCTCTCTTCTCTTTGTGTGCATGTGCTTGCTTGAGAAAACTTTGCTTTGCAAAGTGTGTCACACGAAATCAAGAGAGAAAACAAGAGAGAAATTTCGAAATTCCTAGTGAGAGAGAAGTGCCCACACACATCATTCAGTACCTCATTATAGTTTGGAAGACTGTGAAGGATCACATCCAACTGAAGAACTTTCGGGCTCAGATCTTGATTATACTCGCTACGGACGGGAATCAAGGGTTAGAGATCTGAGTGGAAGGAGACATTAATTCCGCTGCAATCACTGTAAGTTATTCTTAACTTTTATGTGTTTAGTTCATCGTTTTAGAAGTTCAATATTAGGTTGTTAAATCAACATACTTGTAAGTAGATCTAAGATCCTGGATAAATATAATACCAACAACTGGCACCAGAGCCATGGTAATTGATTTGCTTGCAAGAAATTTGGACTTAAAACGATTTGTTTGTGATTTGGATGGTTTCATGATGTGTCATATTGATGTTTGATTGATGTTTGTGAATTCTGGGAAAAATAATTGATTGTCTGTATCTGGAATTATTTTTATTGGATATTTTTGAAAATTCTAAGCAATTTACTTTTTTACAGAACTCGATTTCGATTTAATTTGAATTAGTTATGAATTTTTGAAAATCGGAAAAAACCTAGGTGGTGAGCACCTTCCCTACGCGCGCGGAAATCATGCGCAGGGGTGCTTGCGCCCAGTTTTCTGGGCTGTGTCTCCCCTCCCACGCGCGCGGACAGCATGCTTTGCATGCTGTCCGTACCACCTGCTATTTTCTTCATTTTCTTCGATTTTTCATGCTATTTCATGGAATTAAATTCCGATTTTTTGTGTAGTTTTGTATGTTGATTTTTGTTTTTCAAATTTCAAATCTAATTATCAGAAATAAATTAATTTTAATTTTTAAAATTAATTTCAGATATTAGTGCAATTTGATTTTGAAAATGGGAAAAATAAAGTTTTGCTTATTTTTTTATTTCCTTTAAAATTTGATTATTTTATTTTTTTAAGGTCAGATATTAATTTTTTTTGGTAACTTGACCTTAAGTAAAATAAGATCAAAATAATCATGATAATTTTTAAAAGAGGAAATAAGGTATTTTTGTTAATTTTTAAATTTTGTTATTTTTCAATTAAATTAAATTGTAAAATAAGAAAAAGGTATGTATTTACCATTTTCTATTTTATTATTTGATTTATTAAATAGCATGAAATTTAAAAGGAAAGTTAGCAATTTAATTTTGAAATGCATTTAGGTACCAAAACCTAATTTTTCAAAATGGTAGGTTTAATTTTAATTTTATTTTTTCGAAATATAGATTTAAAATTAAATAAATCCTACATCCAACTATCCAGATCTAACCTTGTTGCAGGAGTATGTGTTTTAGATTGTTTGTAAGTTTTTTCTAAAACCTATTATTACTTGATCTAAATTGCCAGGGTTAACTTGTTGACAGATCAAATGATTTGATTTTAACCCATGGTTCAATTGATGATAGATCAAGTTGATAATTTGTAACAGGTAATTTTTACAAACTTCTTTCATCTGTGTATGACCTAGTAACATGATAGGATCCATCCAAATCTGTGTGCCTGTGTGAGCCTATATGTTTAATTTCTATTATAGATACATATAGGTTGTTGTTGCTAAATAAAATATCATAACCTGATAGATTTTATTTAGGCTCATTTAGTTAATGGGCCTATTCAATTAATAACAGTTGTTCATTTTAAGGTTAAATTCATCTTTTTTGGGCCTTGTGTGAGAGTTGGGAGCCTTAGAAGTGGGTGCGACATACTGGACCCAGCCCCCCCTCACATGAACAACCCCAATTGTGAAGGCCCATTTGCCTGATTTGGATAACTGTGCTAGGTTAATTATATTAGTTTGACCTAATAAAATTGAATAGCAACATAATTAATTTCTTTGAAATTAATTTAAGAAAAACATAGTTTAATGAATTTCATTTCTAGACAAACTATTTGTATTTTTCTTGTATTTAATTAAATAAAGAATTTTAACTAACTAGATTCTTTCTGAAACTTACTTTTATTATTTCATTAAATATTCTTATTTAAGTTATGAATTAGTGATAACTAATCTTTCCTTTTAACTTAAATTTGAATATATTTTGATAATAATATTAAGCTGAGGAATTCTAGGAATTAGTTATTGAAGATTCTTAAAAGATATTATTTTAAGTTCGTTTCTAACTTAAAAAGGGAATATCTTTAAATTAGGTAGTTACCACCTAATTTTGATATTTAATTAAATGATGTTTGGAAAATTTTAAATTTGTAAATTATAGATTCTTTCTATAATAACTTAAATCAGATATTTTCCAGATCTTGAAAAGATACTTAGTAGAATTGAGATATTTTCTAGGTAGGTATTTCCATACTAATTATTATTTCTAATATAGGAAAATATCATTGATTGTGAAATTAATTGGTTAATAATTAATTTTGGTACAATTCAATTAAGGATATTTTTTCTTGTATTAAATTGGAAATTAATGATTAAGCCTTCTCTATACTTAATTATTTGTTTCCTGAATTTAATACATTTAATTAAATTGAAAATTAAATGTATAAGTTGATTTTCATAATGATACTTAGATATTGTTATTTTCATGATATTTAATTAAATAAGAAAATTATTTTAAGTTGGGTATTTCCATAACAACTTAAATTTGAATAATTTTCATAATATATTCTATTTATTTTATTAATCATTTTTCAGAATAGCATTTAATTATGCAAGGTGATTTTGAATTTATCTTGAAAGATAGATTAAAGTTGTAAATTAATTATTTTAATTAATTTTGAATCAACTTAAATCAATGATCTTTTCATTTAATGATTAATTTAAAATAAAGGAACTGAAATATATTGTTAGAAATTGGATTAATTAGTCAAGAAAATCTAGATAGATAATATTTTTGCTTGAGGTATTTTTTCTAAGTAAAGTTTGATTTATTTTAAATGTATTTCGAAAATTATATATTTTTGGAAATATAATATATATATATTTGTAGAAAATTTTAATTTGAGTTGCAAAGTAATTTAAATTAATACAACTTAAATTAAGTAATTTTCTTAATATTTGTTAGAAAATTAACACTAAGATGGAAATAATTCATTTTATTTTCATAACCATCTAAGTTTAATTTTACAAATATTAAATTAAATTTTATTTAGATTCTATTCTAAATTTAAAATTTAATAAATATATATAGATTTAAAATAAATAAATAATAGAAGAAAATACAATTTAAATAAGGAGCTTTATTATTTTGAGATATTCGATCTGCATTGTTGGTTTTACATAGCTATTGTTTTAGTGAGTAATCCTCCCTAATGGAGGAACGTTCATTAGCAAGTTAGCGCCGTTCAATCTCGAAAGATAAGTATGTTTGTAAGTGTTTTATATTGGTATTAATCACCCTGATGGTGGGTACTGTATAAGACTTACAAACATATGAAACAATTGTAGAAGCTCATGAAATAAGAATGACCTTGACTCTCGCCTAAACGGGACACTGATGTCAGTTTGTTGAAAACCTTGGAAATTATTTAGGATTGAATTTTTTTGTATTTTCTCTAGTCATTCCTACTTGCTGTATGCTAATAATTTCTAAATAAGATTTTGTGATAAACCATAATTGATATTTATATGTTATCTTGTAGTATCCTGAATTGCAATGTCAAATCCCATGTTGTCACTCTTAACTGAAAATAAGCTAAATGGGTCTAACTTCCCAAAGTTGAGAGAGAACATTCATATTGCTCTCATAGGTGAAAGTGCCTCGTTTGTGTTGACTGAGCCGTCCCCTGAGCAGCCAAGTGACAATGCAACCAAAGCTGTAAAAGAGAAGTTCGAGCGTTGGCATAATGCTAACAATAAAGCTCGTTACTTCATGCTTTCCAGCATGGTTGACACCTTGAAAACAAGGTTTGCAAACACTGTCACGACTGCAGAAATCATGACGCAGTTAACTGAGCTATTCGGTATGGCATCAATTCAGTCTTGTTTTGACGCGACTAAGAAATTCATCAACGCACGGATGGAACCCCATCAGAATGTGCGTGATCACCTTCTCCAGATGGCTAGTTATTTCCAGGAAGCCCAGAATCATGGTGCTGAAATGGATCAGACTACTCAAGTGAGTCTCATCTTGAATAGCCTGACTCCAGATTTCTGCCCTACACATCAAATTATGTCATGAATAAGAAGGAACAAGACTTTCATACTTTAGTCAATGACCTTCAGACATATGAAAATTTGATTGGAGGTCCCAAGAAAAGAGGGAATAAACCTCAGAATTCTGAAAATGGTAATAAGACAAGTAGTCCTGAAGCACTTGTTGCTTCTACTTCCAAATCCAATCATAAGAAGAAGTGGAAAAATGCCAAGAAGCGAGCTCAAGGTGCGAATGCAGCTAGGAACAAAAATGCTGGAGCTTCTGGCAATACACCAAAAGGAAAGTGTTTCTACTGCAATGAGAAAGGCCATTGGAAATAAATTAGAAATTTTAATTAAATAAATATATATATTTAAAATAAATTGATTAAAATAAATATTAGGAGAAAATACAACCTTCATTAAATAATGAGCTTTATTATTAGGATATTCGATCTCCATTGTTTGTTTTACATAGCTATTGTTTTAGTGAGTAATCCTCCCTAATGGAATAACTATCATTAGCAAGTTAGCACCGTTTAATCTCGAAAGATAAGTATATTTGTAAGTGTTTTATATTGTATTGATCACCCTAATGGTGACGACTGTATTTGACGTACAAAATATGAAACAATGGTTGAAGCTCATAAGATAGAATAGCCTTGACTCTCGCCTAAACAGGACAACGCTGGATTCAAATCTTGATCGAATAAAAGGTTGCTAGAATGTTTATCATTCTAGATGAGCTGACAACTCTGTTAGTGTTATTATTTTGTGACAGTATTTGTTCTGTTTAATGTCTAGTCGTATCTGGATTTTTAGTCTGTTATATCTGCACTAACGTTTGTTTACGAGAGTCTCATTTAAGTGTTAGTTAGTGCCAGGTGGACTTATTTTGTGGATATATATATAGTAAGTTTCTGTTAGTAAAGGGGTTATCCATTAAATCGTTCAGACAGTTATTTCGGTTGTTTCTAGAGAGATAGTCGTATCTTGTTTCTTGTTGTTGTGATTACAGGTTAGATCTTGGAGCTTGAGAGTGTTCATCAATGGCGGAATGATCTGAATCTGGAATTGTTGAGTTCAAACTGAAGGGATTTCAGTGTCATCTTCATCATCAGATCTGAAGGGATTTCAGATTGAAGACATGTTGAAGAGGAGCTCAGTTGCTGCACAAGAGATTGTGCATTAACAATCAGTGTTCTTGATTGTCGTTGGTAATTCATTACTAATTGTTGTAAAGGTTGTATTTGATTCCTTTAGAGAGAATTGGAAATTGTAATATGAACCTTTGATAATTAGTGGATGAATTTACCCTGGTTCGGGGAACCCAAGCACTAGTCGGCTGAGATGTGTTCTCAGTGCAGATGAAGCTTGTAAATTGATGTGTGATTTACAGCTTGAAGTTTAATTCATGTTCATAACTCATATCTTGAAATCAATCAATCTAAAGATGTACAACTTGGTAACTTGAATCATTAAAATCTACTAGTTGCACTTTCAATTGGTCTCAGAACTTGAAATTTTATAAAAATTTGTGTTAGATCCTACTACTATATGATTCTTGATCGTTGATTCTTGAATCAACCTTAACGATCGATTCTGTCGCAACTAACCTCCTCTGAGTTCTCTCTCAAAGAACTACAGAACATTTGTGTGTCTGTTTACCACTTCTGTGTGCAGGATGGAAATGTTTAGAGAAGGAGGCTCCACCTCGAGACCTCCTATGCTGGAAGGAGCCAATTATCCATACTGGAAAACCAAGATGCGTGCTTTCTTGAGAGCTGTTGATGAAAGAGTTTGGATGTCCATAGAAGAAGGGTGGTGGAAACCAACGATGATGGAGAATGAAATCGTCATACCCAAACCCATGAGTCAATGGACCACTGTTGAAATGGAAAGAGCGAATTTCAACTCAAAGGCTCTTCATGCCTTGTTTAATGCTGTCTCCACTAACCAGTTGAAGGTTATAGCCAATTGTGAAATTGCTAAGGAAGCATGGGAGAAGCTAAAGATTAAGAACGAGGGAACTGATGCTGTCAAGAAATCAAGGCTGCGTGCCTTGGAAAAGGCTTTCGAAAATCTTACCATGGAGGAGGATGAGTCTGTGGCTGAATTCCATGCAAAAATTTGTGACATCTCTAATGAATCATATGCTCTGGGGAAAACTTACTCTAACTCGAAACTCGTTCGAAAGGTGCTTGGTGTCCTCCCCAGAAGATTCATGTCCAAAGTTACCTCTATCGAAGAAATGAGAAACATTGAGGAACTCGATCTTGACGAACTCATCGGGTCATTACAAAACTATGAGCTATCACTGTCTAGGTGGAAGAAAACCAAGAAACAAAAGGAGGTGGTGAAAGAAAAATCAGATGTTGGCATTGCACTTATTCACCAAGAAAACAAGAAACCTGTTCTGGAAGACTTGAATGGCATTACAGATGAAACAGTTGCCCTGTTAACAAGAAACTATGCAAAGTTCTTGAAAAAGAACTACAGGAAAAATTCACCAGCTGACAAAGAAAATCTTCTCAAGAGAAACAAAGGAGTAAATTTCAAACCAGGACAAGCCTCAACTGATCAAAAGGGGCGAGGGATTAAGTGCAGAGAATGTGATGGATATGGTCACATTCAGGCTGAGTGTGCCAACACACTAAAAAAGAAAAAGGCCCTTGCAGCAACTTGGAGTGATAGTGATGAGGAAAAGAACTCCACAGCCAGTGAAGGATCAGATGAGGAAAAGCAGGTACTAGCATTCATGGCCCAAAGTTGTAATCCAGTTGAATCTGAAGATGATGCAGTCTCCACCTCATCAGAAGCAGACAGCACAGGTCGTCAACATGCTTATGAAGAAATGTTTGCACAATGGGAGTACATGACTAAACAGATTCGTGCCCTAAAGAACTCCCTAGAGCAACTGGAGACTGAAAAAGGAAAGTTAGAAGACTCTGTCAAAAATCTCAACCGACTTCTTGATGAAAAGGAGAATGAGATCTACAAACTCACAGCTCATCTAATCCGAACCAAGCAAGCTTTACAGTTCATTCCCCCAGGCACTGCTGCTATCAATCAAACTCTACAGCTTCAGAAGCCCTATGGTGATCGAACTTCATTAGGATATAAGATGCTATATAAGCAAGGGAATAACCTGTCTGTTGAGCATTCCTTACCCTCCAATGTTAAGTCATCAAAGAAGGAAGATGGGTCTCCTGACACCTCAATCACCATTAACGAATCTGACTCATCTGAGAGGAGACAGGTTCCAACTGGACCCATCAAACTAAAATTCGAAGCAAGGAGGACTGATGCTGACAACCTCCTACAGAATGACAATTTCATTCCTACATGTCATTTATGTAATAGGAGAGGTCACATTCGACCTAAGTGTTACGAATTGCAGAACTACTTGAAAGCCATGATCAATCGACCAAATAGTTTCCCTCCACCAAATAAGTCACATGGGCGCAAACCTCGTCGAGAATGGAAAATAAAGTCCAAACCAAATCCTGATGTTGATTTGGTTGCAAAGCTATCTCTGTCTGCCTTTGCTGAAGGTCAGTGGTACTTCGACAGTTGATGTTCGCGTCACATGACTGGAAATAAGAAATTCCTAGTTAACTTCAAAGATGAAAAAGGGGGATCTGTCACTTTTGGGGATGGTAACAAAGGACAGATTGCTGGGAGAGGTGATGTAAATGTTAATGGAGCAGCTCAACTGACTAATGTCTTATATGTGAGAGGACTCAAAGCAAATCTCATCAGCATCGGTCAATTGTGTGACGACAATCTCTCTATAAGTTTCACTAAAACTCAATGTTTAGTTTCATCTGATGGGTGTGTTGTCTTAACAGGAAACAGAACTATAGACCAGTGCTATGCTGTATGCAATACCATAGTGTGCAACAGGACCTTCTTGGACAAACCCGACTTATGGCACTACAGGCTGGGACACTTGAACTACAGAGATCTCAAAAGATTGGTGAAGCTTCAAGCTGTAAAGGGAATTCCTGACATGAAAGTTTCCAAGGAGAGAATATGTGGTCCATGTCAGCTTGGAAAACAGCATAAGGCATCTCATCCCACAATTAATAGACTTCTCACCTCTCGTGTGTTGGAACTAATGCATGTTGACTTCATGGGGCCAATGCAGAATGAAAGTATCAGTGGGAAAAGATATGTAATGGTCTTGGTGGATGACTACTCTCGGTTTACCTGGGTTGAGTTTCTTAGAGACAAGTCTGACACATTTGGATCATTCTCTGCCTTGATAATGAGATTACAAACTGAGAAAGACTCCAAAGTTGGAAAAGTTTTTCGACTGCGAAGTGACCATGGAAAAGAGTTCGAAAATTCCATATTCTCAGAGTTCTGTAATGGCATGGGAATTCACCACGAGTTTTCAGCCCCAAAAACTCCTCAGCAGAATGGAGTTGTTGAACGAAAAAACAGAACTCTACAGGAAATGGCTCGGGTCATGATGCAGGCCAAAGATATTTAAAAACAATTTTGGGCTGAAGCTGTCAATACTGCCTGCTACGTGTGCAATAGAGTTCATATTCGCACTGGTACCTCTCAAACTGCCTATGAGCAATGGAAAGGAAGACCTCCTAACGTGAGCCACATGCATATTTTCGGATGTACGTGTTATGTCCTGAACGATCGGGATCACTTGACCAAGTTTGATCCAGGAGTGATGAAGGAACATTTCTGGGGTACTCCACCAACAGTCGGGCTTACAGAGTATTCAACAAACGGACTCTCTCTGTAGTCGAATCAATGAATGTGAAATTTGATGATTTAGAAGGACATGAAGAAGTGTGGATCGAAGATGACTCTCCTGTTCTCTCAGGCTCTAGACCAGTCCTCACTAGACAGCCTCAAGTGTACCCTAACACTCCTACAGAGTTCTAAATGCAGCATCAGGCATATCAGGTGACAATCAAGCCAGTGCCAGTGGTCTAGGAAGAGGAAATGAAGTTGATAGTGCCATGACCAAAAGTGTTCGAGATGCGTTGTTAGATGAGTTCTGGTTGGCTGCCATGCAGGATGAAATGGGAAATTTCAAGAGACTGGGTGTCTGGATAATGGTCCCTCGACCAGATGGTGCAAATGTTATAGGGACAAAATGGTTGTTTAAAAACAAGTCTGATGAATTTGGGACAGTGACTCGAAATAAAGCACGACTTGTGGCTCAAGGATATAGTCAGGTCGAAGGCATCGACTTTGATGAAACATTTGCACCCGTGGCTCGATTAGAATCCATTCGGCTACTTCTTATCATTGCATGCTTTTTGAAAATCAAACTCTTTCAAATGGACGTTAAGAGTGCATTTCTCAATGGGGTAATTCAAGAGGAAGTCTATGTCAAACAACCACAGGGGTTTGAAGATCCACATCATCCACACCATGTGTACAAGCTCAATAAAGCCTTATATGGATTGAAACAGGCCCCACGTGCGTGGTATGATACACTCACCTCATTTCTCATCTCTCATGGCTTCACTCGAGGTACTCCAGATAGCACTATATTCATTAAACATATAGACGAAGGAATTTTTGTTGCCCAAATATATGTTGATGATATCATTTTTGGCTCAACTTGTGATAATGAAGTCCAAACATTTGTCACTTTAATGACTAATGAGTTTGAAATGAGTTTAATAGGTGACCTTACTTTCTTTTTAGGACTCCAAATAAAACAACTAGATCATGGCACATTCATTTCACAGTCTAAATATGTCAAGTCTATGTTAGATAAGTTTGGATTCTCTCAGGTCAAGCATGCACACACACACCAATAGGCACCACGTCCAACTTGTCACGAGATGAGTCTGGTGACCCTGTAGACCCCACTCTATACAAAAGTATGATAGGTGGCTTACTGTATCTCACAGCAAGTCGTCCTAATCCTAAACAGTCTCATCTCTCTGCAGTCAAAAGAATTTTTAAATTTCTAGCTGCGACAGTTAACTATGGTCTTTGGTATAGTTGTGACACGAATACCTCTTTGGTAAGATATAGTGACTCGGATTGGGCAGGGTGTATAGATGATCGAAAAAGCACTTCAGGGGGTTGCTTTTACATTGGGAATAACCTAGTCTCGTGGTATAGCAAAAAACAGCAGTCCATCTCCCTTTCCACTGCAGAAGTAGAATATATTGCAGCGGGCAGCTGCTGCACTCAATTGATATGGCTGAATAAAATGCTTACCGATTATGGGTATCCTCAACACACACTGACCATCTTTTGTGACAGTACAAGCGCCATAAACATCTCTAAAAACCCTGTGCAGCACTCTCGGACCAAACACATCGACATCAGGTACCACTTTATCCGAGAACTAGTTGAGTCAAATATGCTGTCAATATCTCATGTGCCCACAACAAATCAATTAGCAGATCTGTTCACTAAAGCTTTAGATACTCAAACTTTTACTCATTTAAGAACATGTATTGGTCTCTGTACAATCTAAACTGTTCTTAGTGTCATCTGATCAATCAATTTTGCCTATGAGTATGCGTGTATGTCACAGTTCTTCAGCAATGGGTTCTTCTGTCCTTCCCCATCTACTATATACTACTTTGATTGTTACTACACTTGAATCTTCCCCAGTCAAAAAGGCTACCTCTTCCAGATGCAATGGGAAGAGCTCTCGTACACCTTGTTCTAATAAGTAGTATGCTCCTTCTCTATTAGTTCTTGGTACTCAAAGAAGACGGCTACATCTCGGGAAGAGAGTGAAAGCCATGTCTGGGTACTAAAGCAAAAGCCAGAGTGATATAAAAAAAAAGAGGCTTCATAAAAAAAAAACACTACAAAAATCGTTATTTTTCTACTATCAGTTGTTGCTTAGTTGAGCGAGTGGTCCAGCTGATTTTCACTCTTCTTGGACCACATGAGATCACTGTTCACACACGAATGGAGATTCAAGGTGTAGTGCTCTCGTAAGTATCATTGTCGCTGGGGAAGGGGAATGATCTGTTGCTCAAGATGTGCAGTATGTGTGTTCTCAGAAACACTTTTCATTGATCAGCTGATATCATTTTTTTTGTCTTAAAATTTGAGTATCTCGAAGTTTTTTTGTTATTTTTTTTCTGTTTTGTCTAAGTGTGGGCTAAATGCAAATATTGTTGGTATATTTGTCACAATTCTAGTTTCTTTGATACACTCATTGGCTGATGACGTTGGTTTGTTTCGTTTAGTGTGCCGTATGATGTGGTAGTAAATATTCAATTTGGGCGCGTACGGTTTCTTTGGCAAAAATCAAATTTTTTTAAAAAAAAAATCATCATCATTTTTTTTGCCTGGTCAGTTGTGTCAGGGTGCCTATACTTAAGGCCTACGGAAAGTGATCAGTCTCACTTCTTCACTTTCCTCTCCGAAACCCTAAGCTCTGCCTCATCCAAATATTTTCCTCTCTATCATGGAGAATATCACACCCATTGCAGTAACCCCTGTTGCTATGGTTGTTCCATCCGTGGAGTCGACTGATGATCCTACAGTGCCTCCTACAGTCGCGTCTGCATTGCCTAATACCTGTCGTGACATTGTCCTCTACCAGTCGGAGGTTGGTGGTTCTGCACATTTCCCGAGTTCAGTGTCAACCCCGTCTCCCCCCTCACCTCCGGTCAGTGAGAAACCTCGTACGTTTCTAGGTAAGGCTCCTCCTATCTCTAAAAAGGTTTGTCCTTCATTGTCATCTCCTTCCCCACCTGTGTCCAAACGAGTCACTCGTTCTTCGTCGAGTCACCAGTCTCCCTCGAAACCTGTAGGCCCTCCTTGTCCTCCATCTAAGGTCTCTATTCCAACCCCAACAAGTGAACGTGTTCAACCCAAAAGAAAATCCTCTGCTGACACCACGCATTATCCACCTGAAAAGAAATCAAAGAAAAAACCCACTCCAGTTGCCTCTACAGAGTCATCTCCCAAACGGTCGTCTAGAGGTTCTAAAATGTCCAAACTTCCCAAAGTACCTATATCAACTGTCGACCAAGCAACAGTACAATGCTTTGTTGATGCCTCTAAAGCCTCTGTCTATCAACGGTGGTTTGGCAGTCGTGAGCTTTGGTTCGAACAAGTGGTCATATTAGATGATTTTCCTGAACTGCATGAGTTTTTAAAACTTAGGAAATGGGTCAACACGGTCACTAACTTGTCTGCTCCCCATCCCATATTAGTTCGAGAATTCTGTGCCAATCTGGATAGAACTGTTATTGCTGAGGGTCATCCAGGGTGTGTGAGTGCCTTTGTTAGGGGTCATAGAGTTCCTTTTGGTCCATCCACTATTGCGTCCTTATTGCAAGTTGAGTCCATCAGGAACCCAACATATGGGAAACACTTCAATCCAGATCAATCTTTGATGGGTCGAGTGCTAATTGGAAGGGATGACTATATTTGGGACAAACAGGAAATTCTGGTCACTCACTTGACTCCATTCTATAGGGTTCTTCATCGAGTAGCCTTGTACAATTGGTTCCCTAATTCTCATTTGTCTGCTGTTACACTTGAGATTGGCAAGTTCTTGTATGCTGTAGGCACTAATGTGTCCATTGATCTGCCCTCGCTCATTTTTGAACGGGTACTGGAAGCCTCAGAAACCACTGGCACTCGAAACAAGCTACCATTTCCAAGTTTAGTTCAACGAGTTCTTATGGATGCTCACCCTCCACTCACAACACATGATTATCAAGTTCAGAATCCGGTTCTCAGTAAGAGCTTTCTCTCGGTGGTCAACAGGAAGCCTTCTTCAACCACTCCCTCAGGAACCATAGTGAGTAAAGGCAAGTCTCCTATGTTCAAAGGACTTTCGGATTCCAGCTGTCAGGTACAAATGTTTATTGAGTTTCAATCTTTTGCCAAACGCTATAAGAAGGATCAAAAGCGTCAGCTTGCCTTTGAGGCCTCAATGTATCAAATGGTTTGCTCTATCAAATCCACTCTTTTGCACCATTTTCCTGGGGATTCTCTGCCTGACATCTCTCTGCCTGAGTTTCATCGTGATTCGTTTGGCGCATCATCAGACACGTCTTGGAATAATGCACATATGCAGGGGGAGCCTTCAGCCTTTGCTCCTGTCACTAGTTCACCACAACCTGATCTAGATCCTCCACCTGACACTGCAACACCCTTTATGTCGACAGGACCACCTTACCAGGGGGAGTCTGGCACAGCACAGGAACCCACAGATCATATTCAATGAAGGGGGAGATATATGTAATTCGTTTCGCTTTTGTAGTGGCTTTGTTTATATTCCTAAGGACTTTTATATCTTGTTTATTAATATTTTTTGGTCTTTAGTTTTGTGTGTTAGTCATTGAACATAACCTGTCAAGGGGGAGAATGTTAGTGTTATTATTTTGTGACAGTATTTGTTCTGTTCAATGTCTAGTCGTATCTGGATTTTTAGTCTGTTATATCTGCACTAACGTTTGTTTACGAGAGTCTCATTTAAGTGTTAGTTAGTGCCAGTTGGACTTATTTTGTGGATATATATATAGTGATAGTAAAGGGGCTATCCATTATATCGTTCAGACAACTATTTCAGTTGTTTCTAGAGAGATAGTCGTATCTTGTTTCTTGTTGTTGTGATTACAGGTTAGATCTTGGAGCTTGAGAGTGTTCATCAATGGCAGAATGATCTGAATCTGGAATTGTTGAGTTTAAACTGAAGGGATTTCAGTGTCATCTTCATCATCAGATCTGAAGGGATTTCAGATTGAAGACATGTTGAAGAGGAGCTCAGTTGCTGCACAAGAGATTGTGCATTAACAATCAGTGTTCTTGATTGTCGTTGGTAATTCATTACTAATTGCTGTAAAGGTTGTATTTTATTCCTTTCGAGAGAATTGGAAATTGTAATATGAACCTTTGATAATTAGTGGACGAATTTACCCTGGTTCGGGGAACCCAAGCACTAGTCGGCTGAGATGTGTTCTCAGTGCAGATGAAGCTTGTAAATTGATGTGTGATTTACAGCTTGAAGTTTAATTCATGTTCATAACTCATATCTTGAAATCAATCAATCTAAAGATGTACAACTTGGTAACTTGAATCATTAAAATCTAATAGTTGCACTTTCAAACTCTATTCAATGGATTGTATCACTGACTCTCGCCTAAACAGGACACTGATATCAGTTTGTTGAAGACCTTGGAAATTATTTAGGATTGTATGTTTTAGTATTTGTTGAAGACCTTCCCATAGTCATTAGATAAGAAAGTGTTTGTTTAAACAAATACTACTTTTCTAAGAAAATGACTAAGTCTGAAAATAAAGTAGCAAATAAAGGAGATATTTTTTTTCTTGATTCCATAAGTGTTATATCATCTTATTCGTTACAAGATGATCCCACTGCCTCTGTTGTCTTTACACAACTGAAGAGGTCAATACCATTTAGTTTTCTTAGACATAATTCACGGTACCTTGTCGTAGTGGGAGGGTTTCTAGGAATCCACCTTATTATGACTTGGAAGACACTAGTGAATAAAATCAATTGTGAGTTTAAACAACTAATGGATTGTCAAGATAAGAAACTAAGAAGAGAGCCAAGAGAACTATGGTTTAATCCATTCACATGGAGTAACCTACAGTTTTCTATTACAAGGACATAAAAGGAAATTTTCGTTAATAAGTCTATTCAATGGACTTAACAAAACTTCTTGTTACTAGTATTATAGGTTTGAGTTTATCTAAACCTATGGCTTGTGGTATACCTGGTTAATTACTTACTCTAGTGCAAGCCACTTACTTTATCAAGATGCTAAAGCATTTTCCTTTTAATGGCAATCTATAAAAGCTTCACAACTTCTAGACATAAATTTTATTTATCTAAGAAAAAGTCTCAATTATTCTAGAAAGGATAAAGCCATGAAAGAATTTCTTAAAACAACAGTGAGAGGTCTCAGATATCCTTTAGTATGCCTTAGACCAGACACCTGCTGTTGAGTGGGAGTAATGAGTAGGTATCAAATTAATCCAAGAGAAGAACATTGGAAGACAATTAAGTAAATCTTAAGATTAAGGAGAGGAACTATACGTTAGTCAATAAGGGTTTGTTTAAAACTCTTAGACTACACCAAATCAGATTTTGAGACTTGCCTTTGTGCTAGAAAGTCTGCTGATAAGATAGTGATTACTCTCGGGGTGGAGTAGTGATTTTGGAGAAGTGTATAAACCTATCTGAAATCTCTTAGTCTACCAGAGAGAGACTGAATGTTAAAGTTGCAGGAAAGGTACTTATTCAGTATAAGGAAAGTTCTATACATTTGTGGCACCATTCCAACTTTCCTTAACTACTAATGTTACTTCCTGAATAACCAAGAAGTAGTTGCTGTTGGAAATTATTTTACCAGGATCTTAGATCTACTCACAAGTATGTTGATTAACATCCTAAATATGAACTTTCTAAAACAATTAAATAAACACATATAAAGTATGAGAAACCTTACATTGGGTGCAGCGGAATTAAATGACTCCTTCCGTTGAGATATCTACCCCTTGATTCCTTTCTGTAGCAGAGCATTATCAATATCGGAACCTGGATCTCTTTCTCTGATTCTTTAGTGCTGAAACTCCTTCTTGCTGAAAGTCTTTCTTCACGATCTTCCTCACTATGGTTGAGGTATCACTTGCTGTGTGTGGGCACTATTCTCACACTAAGAATTTCGAAATTCAAGAGGGAAGAAAGAGAGAGGGAGTGGTCGGCCAGATAGGGAGAGAGAAGGCTCAGTTTTTTCTGAATCAGAAGTGTAATTTTCCTGAAGCCTTCACTATCTATTTATAGCATTCCACTACGGTTAGGTTTGAATGATTTGGCATTAAATAATGAAAATATCAGTTTAAATTCCCTACAAAAGTGGCCGGCCCTATACAAGTGGATTTGGGCCTTACTTTTTGCAATTTTACAGTTTTATCTTTCTGCATCTGATTTTCTCAAAAACGCCAATTTTCAAATTCAACCATTTAAATGCCAATTCTAAGTATTTAATAACTATAAATAATTATTAAAGAATATTGTCGTTTATCATATTTATTAATTGAACCATACAAAGTATCATAATTAACAAATATGCCCCTAAAACTCTTTCCTTACAATTTTGCCCTTACTTAGTGAAAAATTCACAAATAGACACAGTCTAATTTGAGAATTATAATTGATTAATCAAAACCAATTACATGTGTCTTAGAAGCAATATTATCTCAACTAGTGCGGGGACCATGGGTCTATATAACCGAGCTTCCAATAAGTAGATCAAGAATTTATTACTAAAATTCACTAACTTAGAATTGCACTCTAAGTATATAGAATGCTCTATATGTTCCACCATATAGACACATCATTAGTTATCCATTATTATAATCCTAATTTGATCAATGATCCTTTAGATGAATGATCTACACTGTAAAGGGATTAGATTACCGTTACACCCTACAATGTATTTAATCCTTAAAACACTTAACCCCGTATAAATGATATTTCAGCTTATGTGAAATGAGATCTCCACCATTTATTTTTGTTTGGTCAAGCTCGAAGGAGATCATCCTTTACTTACTATTCGCCAGATAGAAGCTATAGATTCCATGTTTATGTTAGCGCTCCCACTCAATTGCACTACCGTGTTCCCAAAATGTACGTATCACCCTGACCCAAAAGTAGGCTTAACTAACAAATCAAAGAACACGAATAGCCTCTCGAGATCGAGCCTAATCATAACAGAATTAAGATCATTTGATCTAGGATCAACTAGGCGATATTGACTTGAATAGATATTACAGTAAGTTTAATAAATCTAAGTCAAAGTTCAATATCGGTTCCTTCCGATGCATACTCCATGCATCCAACCTGAGCTTTACTTTAACCAATTCTCTGGAAAGAACATAGCATTTCTCCAAATGCAAGTAAACTCTTTTGTAGATTATCATATCAGTAAAACCCTATGTCTGATAAATCTAGGAAACTTTATTCACATAGTCATGTTTATTTTCCAATGTGTTGACAGCACAATAAACAGGATCAAGTATGTGAAAAGGGTTTCAGATGAATTTATACATTATGTACATATAATCATGAAATAAATCATGTGAACCATGCAACATTAAATGTTATTTATGATCTATATTAATAAGTAAATTTGATTATATTGAAATGAGTTTTATTTAGGGCATAAAACCCAACAAACTCCCACTTGCACTAATATAAAACAAAATGTGCATTTCAAATAATCTCAACACCTCGATATACAAATCAAGTGTAGTAGTAGTAAACTCCTCGTAATAGGATCTGAAAGGTTGAACTAACCACAACCTTTTCTCCACCATTTATCTTCCTTAATCACAAAATCATTGATAATGTGAAATTCCTCTCTATATGTCTACTCTCTTGGGATACCGGATTCTATATCTTTGGAAACTACTTCTTGGTTATTCAGGAAGTAACACAAGTAGTTAAGGCAATTCGGAATGGTGCCAAAAATGTATAGAACTTTTCTTAGACTGAATAAGTACCTTTGTTGCAACTTTAACATTCAGTCCCTTCCTGGTAGACCTAGAGACTTCAGATAGGTTTTTACACTTCTCCAAAATCACTATTCCACCCCCAGAGTAATCACCATCTTATCAGAAAGATTTTTCAGCACAAAGGCAAATATCGAAATCTGATGTGGCGTAGTCTAAGAGTTTTAAAGACACCCTTAAAGACTAACATATAGTTCCTCTTCTTTATCTTAAGATTTACTTTATTGTCTTCCAATGTTCTTCTCCTGGATTAATATAATACCTACTCATTACTCCCACTCAACAGCAGGTGTCTGGTCTAAGGCATACAAAAGCATATCTAAGACCTCTCACTATTGATTTAAGAAATTCTTTCATGGCTTTATCTTTTCTGGAATAGTTGAGACTTTTCCTTAGATAAATAAAATCTATGCCTAAGAAGTTGTGAAGCTTCTATAGATTGCCATTAGAAAGAAAATGCTTCAGCATCTTACTAAAGTAAGTTGCTTGCATTAGAGTAAGTAATTACAAGGTATACCACAAGCCATAGGTTTAGATGAACTCAAACCTATAATACTAGGAACAGGAAGTTTGTTAAGTCCATAGAATAGACTTATTAACTAAAATTTCCTTTTCTGTCCTTGTAATAGAAAACTTAGGTTACTCCATGTGAATGGATTAAACCATAGTTCTATTGGCTTTTCTTCTTAGTTTTTTATCTTGACAATCCATTACTTGTTTAAACTCACAATGGATTTTAAATCACTAGTGTCTTACAAGAAGGTGAGTTCCTAGAAACTCTCCCACTACGACAAGGTACCGTTAATTAAGTCTAAGAAAACTAAATGGTATTGATCTCTTCAGTTGTGACAAGACAACAGAGGCAGTGGGATCATCATATGTCAAATAAGATGATTGAACACTTTTGGAATCAATAAATAAATATCTCCTTTATTTGCTACTTTATTTTCAGACTTAGTCATTATCTTAGAAAAGTAGTATTTGTTTGAACAAACACTTTCGTATCTATTAACTATGGGATGGTCCACCCCTAATCACTTAGAATATCTAACAAACCATGGTTAACAGTTCTAGCTTTTCTTAAGATTTTGATTATGTCATCCATGAATCTAGTAATGATTTACATTAAGTATACAACCATTACATCATTCTGAAATTGTATTACCATAGAAGGAATTAGGCAACGACTAGTAACTAATCATCAACATGCAGCTCGAAATTTCTGGGGAGGTAAGTTTGGATATAATTCAAAAATCAATTTAATGATCTTTGAACTGCATATCTACTAATTATTTCTCCACCCCTATCAGTTCGCAAGATCTTTAACCACTTACCTTAATGGTTTTAACCATTGCTAGAAATTAATAAAATTTTTCAAACATTTCAAATTTCTTTGCTAAAAGGTATAATCTAGTGTGATCGTTTTAAGAATACAACAAAAAACTCATATCCACCCCTGAATGTACATCCATCTGCGAATGAGATGAACTACTTTCAGTGGATATAGGCATATTAACCCTTTGCAGAGATTGATCTTGTCAAATCCACTATGAACAAGATACAAATGCCATAGATTAAAAAAAAGTGGTAGTGTCTTTTGATGACTTAGGTTTAGTTACATCAAAGAATTCTTAGAATAGTGCAAGTGGATCCTGGTCACAGAATACCTAACTCATATTCCATACAGTTTTAATCCATTAATAGAAGATGGATATTAAACACTTGAGAAAGTGTAATTGTATTGTATTCTGGAATTAGAAATATAAGAAAATTTCAGTTTGGAATCTAAAATTAAAGTCAAAGACTTAAATTTATACGAAATATAATGAGTAATTCTATCTTGGACCACCACTACTAATTTAACTCTAAGTCTGATTTGCCCATAAAGTAAGAGATTTCTAAGATTGAGGATTTATATCAATTGGGAATAGAATTTCGGGATTATAATCATATGCGTCATTTAATTTCTTAAGAGAAAATATAGAATGACATGAAATGATTTATAAACCATTGATCCAATGATATGTTATTGAGTTGATTCGAAATGAATAAGCTAAGAGGAATTAGGATAATTTCGTTTAAAAATAAGAATCCAACGATGCTTCGATTAGCGAAAGACAAAGTAATCTTATTTATGTAATCTTCTTGTTTCATATTGTAAAAGTACTAGTCTAAGGTGTCATCAATTGATGAAAAGCTAGATGTTGCATATACAATATTTATCTTTCGAGATCTTAACACTATTATGTATCTCTAATGGTGAAAATCCACTAGGGATTTATCTCATTAGATAAACAAACCAAGTTAGACCAACAATGAAGATTCGAAATTAAACTACAGCTTACTAACAGAAAATAACATTGTTCAATATAAATTCATACACAATTCAGAAATTATAAACATATAGCAAGTAGGAATGACAAGTGAAAATACTAAAACATACAATCCTAAATAATATTCAAGGTTTTCAACAAACTGATATGAGTGTCCCGTTTAGGCGAGAGTCAAAGCTACCATCCATTGAATAGAGTTGTCAGCTCATCTAAAATGTTAAACATTCTAGCAACCTTTTATTCGATCAAGATTGGAATTCAGCGTTGTCCCGTTTAGGCGAGAGTCAAGGCAATTCGATCTTATGAGCTTCCACCATTGTTTAGTAATTTGCAAGTCGAATATGGTCGCCACCATTAGGGTGATCCATACCATATAAAACACTTACAAACTACTTATCTTTCGAGATTAAACGGTGCGAAATCGCTAATGAACGTTCCTCCATTAGGGAGGAGTACTCACTAAAACAAACACAATGTAAAACCAACAATGGAGATCGAATATCTTAATAATAAAGCTCATTATTTAAAGAGAGTTGTATTTTCTTTGATTCTCATTTTAATCTATTTATTTTAAAATATATATTTATTTAGTTAAAATTTCCAATTTAGAATGAAAAATTCTAAATATAAATTTTTATTTAATATTTATAAATTTTACTTAGATGGTTATGAAAATAATATGAATTATTTCCATCTTAGTAATAATTTCCAATAAATATTTAGAAAAGTATTCTATTTAAGTTGTTACAAAATTAATTTAAATTAATTTACAACTCAAATTTAATTTTCTATAAATATATATTGCATTTCGAAAAATTAAAGTATTCAAGGATACAATTTTCGAAAATGCGTGTTAAAATAAAAAATAAATCCTGGAAAAATTATTCTAATTTAATGTTGCCCAAAATTAATTAATAAAATTAATTTACAAAAAAAATATAATTTTCCTATTTAATTAAATATATAAGAAAAATTTCAAATATTTAAGTATGATGATGAAAATCAACTTAAATATTAATTTTCTATTTAATTAAATATACTAGAAAAATACTTCAAGCAAAAACAGATAATATCTATCTAGATTTTCCTTTGACTAATTAAATATATTTTACTTCATTTATTTTAAATTAATCAATTAATAAAAAATTATTGATTTAAGTTGGTCCAAAATTAAAATAAATAATTTACAACTTTAATCTTATTTGACTAAGTATCTTTTCCACAAAATTTGAAAAAAAATATCTAATTTAAGTTGTATTAGAAAAAATCTAGAACTTAAATATTTTCAAATTTAAATTTAATTAAATATCAAAAATTAAGTTATAACCACTTAATTTGAAAATATTCCATTTTAAGTTAATATTCGAAAAGATATTAACTTAAAAAAAATATCTAAAGAATCTTAATAACCAATGCCTAAAATTCCTCAACTTAATTTTGAAATTTTAACTCCAAAAGATATTCAGTATGTTGTACCCACTACTATGGCTCCCAACTCTCACACAAGGCCCAAAAGAGAGGAATCTAACCTTAAAATGAACAACTGTTATTAATTAAATAGGCCCAAAAACTAAATGGACCTAAATAAAATCTATCAAGAACTTTGACATTTTATTTAGCAACAACAACCTATATGCATCTATAATGAAATTAAACACATAGGCTCACACAGACACACTTTGGATGGCTCCTATCATGTTGCTAGGTCATACACAGATGAAAGAAGATTGTAAATATACCTGTTACAATTATTGACTTCACCAAGGGAGCCATCAGATCATTAGATTTGGCAAAAAGTTAACCATGGCTATTTGCAATCAAGTAATAATAGGTTTTGAAAACTTACAAACAAGCTAAAACACATACTCCTGCAACAAGGTTAGCTGGATAGTTGGATGAAGGATTTATTTAATTTTAAATAAATAATTTCGAAAAATAAAATAATTAAATAAATAAAAAATTATTTTCGAAAATTTAAAAATTTAAAAAAAAAAATTAAAATTCGAAATTAAAAAAAATATATTTAAAAATTAAACCTACAATTTTGAAAAATTAGGTTTCAACCAACCTAAATATCATTTCAAAATTTGCTAACTACTTTTTAAAAATTTAATATTATTTTATAAATAAAAATTAAATAAAAAATTAAAAAAACATAAATGAATATATTTTTCAGATTTTAAATGTAATTTAAATAAATAAAATAACAAAATTTAAAAGTTAGCAAAATATCTTACATCTATTTAAAATTACATGATTATAGTTATCTTATTTTAAATTTAAATAAGGTCAAATTAATTAAAAAAAATTAATTTTAAAAATTTAATATCTGACCTTAAATTTAAAAATAAGATAAGACATAATCAAATTTAAAAATAAGATAGATAATTAAGCAAAAAGGTAGATATTTACTATTTTTCAAATTCAAATTACACTAATATCATGAATTAAATTTAAAAAATATTAAATAAATTAATTATGATAATTAGAATTGAATTAGGAATAGTAAATGTATAAATACAGAACTACACAAAAAATCGAAAGTTAATTCCATGAAAAAGCATGAAAAAACGAAGAAAAATGAAAAAATTGCAAGTTGTACGGACAGTATTCTAAGCATACTGTCCATGGGCGCGCAAGGGGCTGCATGGGCGTGTAACCTCGGAGCAGGAGGCTGCTAGCAGCCTCTCTGCGCGCGCACGTGCCCTGTTGCTCAACCCTGATTTTTTCGAAACCTCAAAAAATCATAACTAATTCAAATTAAAATTGAAATTGAGTTATGTAAAAAAGGAACTTGCTTAACTTTTTCCATACTATCCAATAAAAATAATTCTTGAAACAGATATTCAATTATTTTTAACGAAAATTCACAAACATCAATCAATCATCAAATAACACTCAATACAACATGATTCCATCCAAAACATCAAACAATCATTTTAAAGTCCCAATTTCTTGCAAGCAAATTAATTACCATGGCTCTGAGGCCAGTTGTTGGAAATTATTTTACCAGGATCTTAGATCTACTCACAAGTATGTTGATTAACACCCTAAATATGAACTTTCTAAAACGATGAAATAAACACATATAAAGTATGAGAAACCTCACATTGGGTGCAGCGGAATTAAATGACTCCATCCGTTCAGATATCTAGCCCTTGATTCCTTTCTGTAGCAGAGCATTATCAATATCTGAATCGGGATCTCTTTCTCTGATTCTTTAGTGCTAAAACTCCTTCTTGCTGAAAGTATTTCTTCACGATCTTCCTCACTATGGTTGAGGTATCACTTGTTGTGTGTAAGCACTATTCTCACACTAAGAATTTCGAAATTCAAGAGGGAAGAAAGAGAGAGGGAGTGGTCGGCCAGATAGGGAGAGAGAAGGCTTAGTTTTTTCTGAATCAGAAGTGTAATTTTCCTGAAGCCTTCATTATCTATTTAAAGCATTCCACTAGGGTTAGGTTTGAATTATTTGGCATTAAAATAATGAAAATATCAGTTTAAATTCCCTACAAAAGTGGCCGGCCCTATACAAGTGGATTTGGGCGTCACTTTTTTCGATTTTGCAGTTTTATCTTTTGTGCATCTGATTTTCTCAAAAACGCCAATTTTCAAATTCAACCATTTAAATGCCAATTCTAAGTATTTAATAACTATAAATAATTATTAAATAATATTGTTATTTATCATATTTATTAATTGAACCATACAAAGTATCATAATTAACAAATATGCCCCTAAAACTCTTTCTTTACAATTTCGCCCTCACTTAGTGAAAAATTCACAAATAGACATAGTCTAATTTGAGAATTATAATTGAGTAATCAAAACAAATTACTTGAGTCTTACAAGCAATATTATCTCAACTAGTGCGGGGACCATGGGTCTATATAACCGAGCTTCCAATAAGTAGATCAAGAATTTATTACTAAAATTCACTAACTTATTAATTCTTCGTTGAATCCACGCATAGAACATAGAATTGCACTCTCAGTATATAGAATGCTCTATATGTTCCACCATATAGACACATCATTAGTTATCCATTGTTATAATCCTAATTTGATCAATGATCCTCTATATGAATGATCTACACTGTAGAGAGATTAGATTACCGTTACACCCTACAATGTATTTAATCCTTAAAACACTTAACCCCATATAAATGATATTTCAGCTTATGTGAAATGAGATCTCCACCATTTATTTTCGTTTGGTCATGCTTGAAGGAGATCATCCTTTACTTAAAATTTGCCAGATAGAAGCTATAGATTCCATGTTTATGTTAGCGCTCCCACTCAATTGCACTACCGTGTTCCCAAAATATACGTATCACCCTGACCCAAAAGTAGGCTTAAATAACAAATCAAAGAACACGAATAGCCTCTCGAGATCGAGCCTAATCATAACAGGATTAAGGTCATTTGATCTACGATCAACTAGGCGATATTGACTTGAATAGATATTACGGTAAGTTTAATAAATCTAAGTCAAAGTTCAATATCGGTCGCTTCCGATGCATACTCCATGCATCCAACCTGAGCTTTACTTTAACCAATGCTCTGGAAAGAACATAGCATTTCTCCAAATGCAAGTAAACTCTGTTGTAGATTATCATATCAGTAAAACCCTATGTCTGATAAATCTAGGAAACTTTATTCACATAGTCATGTTTACTTTCCAATGTGTTGACAGCACAATAAACAGGATCAAGTATGTGAAAAGTGTTTCAGATGAATTTATACATTATGTATATATAATCATGAAATAAATTATGTGAATCATGCAACATTAAATGTTATTTCTGATCTATATTAATAAGTAAATTTTATTATATTGAAATGAGTTTTATTTAGGGCATAAAACCCAACAGTTGCCAAAAGTATAGAATCCAGTATCCCAAGAGAGTAGACATATAGAGTGGAATTTCACATTGTCAAGGATTTTGTGATTAAGGAAGAGTAATGCTGGAGAAGAGGTTGTGTTTAATTCAACCTGTCAGATCCTATTACGAGGAGTTTACTACTATTACACTTGATTTGTATATCAAGGTTTTGGGATTATTTGAAATGCACATTTTGTTTTATATTAGTGCAAGTGGGAGTTTTTTGGGTTTTGTGTCCTAAATAAAACCCATTTCAATATAATCAGATTTACTTATTAATAAAGATCAGAAATAACATTTTATGTTGCATGGTTCACATGATTTATTTCATGATTATATATAATGTATGAATTCCATTTAAGTCCAGAACATATGAATTTGTTAATGATTATAGTGTTGTCAGCACAGTGGAATATAATCTTAATTATATGTTTGAAAGTTTATTCCCTGATTTGTTAGAACACTGGATTTAGACTGACATGGTATAATCAGCGATAGGTATTCTTACACCTTGGAAAAGTGTTATGTCCTTTCCAGGACATTGGCAAAGTTTACCAGTATCGGATGTATGGAGTATACATCAGAAGGGACCGATATTGAACTTTGATTGGATATATTAAAACTTACTCTAATATCTATTCAATTTAATATCACCTGTTGATCCTAGATCAAATGATCTTAATCCTGATATGATTAGGTTCAATCTCAACAGTGTTATTCGTGTTCTTTGATTTGTTAGTTAAGCCTACTTTTGGGTCAGGGTGATACGTACATTTTGGGAACACGGTAGTGCAATTGATTGGGAGCGCTAACATAAATATGGAATCTATAGCTTCTATATGGTGAATAGAAAGTAAAGGTTGATTTCCTTCGAGCTTAACCAAATGAAAATAAATGCTGGAGTACTCATTTCAGTTAGCTGAAATATCATTTATAAAGGGTTAAGTGTTTTAAGGATGAAATACATTGTCGGGTGTTACGGTAATTTAATCCCTTTACAGTGTAAATCATTTATATAAAGGATCATTGATCAAATTAGGATTATAACAATGGATAACTAATGACGTATCTATATCATGGAACATATAGAGCGTTCTATATGACTGATAGTGCAATTCCAAGTTCTAAGAGTGGATTCAATAAGGAATTAATAAGTTAGGGAATTTACTTGGTAAATTCAGTTGGAGTTATTGGAAGCTCGGTTATATAGACCCATGGTCCCCATACTAGTTGAGACCATACTGCTTGTAAGACTCAGTTAATTGATTTTACTTAATCAATTATAATTCTAAAAGTTAGACTATGTCTACTTTATGAATTTTCACTAAGCAAGGGCAAAATTGTAAAGAAAAGAGATTCTAGGTTTCTTTATTAATTAAGATACTTTACATGTCTAAATTAATAAATATATTAAATGGCAATATTATTTAATAATTATTTTTAAGTTATTAAATAATTAGAATTGGCATTTAAATGGTTAAATTGGAAAATATGCATTTTTGAGAAAATGGGAATGAGAAATAACAAAATGGGAAAGTTGCAAAGTGAGGCCCAATTTCCTTATATGGGTCCCGCCCACTATGCATAGGCTTTTACAATTTTATTTTTCCATTATTTTAATGCCACACAATTCTAACTTAAACCTAGAGGGCATTCTATAAATAGAAAGTGTTTGCTTCAGGAAACTGTGCACTTGCATCTCATTCCTTCAGAGCAAACTTTCTACACGCAACCTTCTCTCTCTTTTCTTCTCTAAAATTTCGAATTACCTTGAGTGATAGAGTAGTGCCCACACACATCAAGTTGTACCTCAATCATAGTATGTAAGACTGTGGATAATCAGCATCAAAGAAGGAGAGAAAGAGATCCAGATTCAGATCTTGATAATGCTCTGCTATAGAAAGGAATCAAGGGCTAGAGATTTGAATGGAAGGAGTCATAATATTTCGATGCACCCAATGTAAGGTTTTCTTAAACTCTTATGTGTTTATTTTCATTGTTTTAGAATTCATATTAGGATGTTAATCAAATATACTTGGTAGTAAATCTAGATCCTGGTAAAATATTTCAAACAGTTTTTTTCTATACCAAGAACTAGATTATTCCCAATGTAAAAACATCCCCCTAAAGTACTTTTCCTATGATCTAGACATCCTACCCAGTCATAATCACTATATCCCACCAAGGTGGTATTTGTGTCACAACTATACCAGAGACCATAGTTAACAGTCCTAGCTAGATATTTGAAATTCGTTTGACGGCAAAAAGATGTGACTGTTTAGGGTTGGCTTGATAGCTAGCACATAGGCCAACACTGAGATATCAGGTCGACTAGCGGTGCACCCTCCTCTTAGAACTCATGACTATCAAGTTCCAAATCCCGTTCTCAGTAAGAGTTTTCTATCAGTTGTTAACAGGCAGCCCTCTTCTACAAATCCTTCTATTTCAAAGATGAGCAAAGGCAAGTCTCCTCTGTTCAAAGGGTTATCGGACTTCGGCTGGTAGGTGCAAATGTTTTCAAAGAATAAATCCTTTGTCAAAAGATATAAGAAGGATCAAAAGCAGCAGCTTGCTTTTGAGGCCTCCATGTACAAAATGGTTCTCATCATCAAGTCTACTGTGCTGCAAAATCATTATGGGGATCATTTAACTCCATCAATTGATATATCTCTCCCTCAGTTTCATAGAGATTTGTTTGGTGCATCCTCAAATGGGTCTGGTAGTAACGCACATGTGCAAGGGAAGTTGTCTGTCTCTGCCCCAGTCTCACGTCTAGTGCCACATGATCTGCCTCCTACAGCTGACTCGTCTCCAGTAACCACTACACCTAACTTGGTGTCTTCTGTGCCAATGTCCCTAGGGGAGTCTGACTAATATGTTGAGCAATCAGGTCATGTTCAATGAAGGGGGAGATTTCTATAGTATCAAGTTTTTCTTTTGATATGTTTTTACGGTTTGCTATGTTTATGATTCCAAAGACATTATATAGTTCCATAGTTCTGTGTTACTGGATATCTTTTGAAGTTATAGTCTTTATTTTGTTTAGTTTTTTATGATCATTGAACATAATCTGTCAAGGGGGAGATTGTATAAGTCATTGTTTTGAAAGATTATATTAATAGGGACTCCAGTCGTATCTGTGGTTTTAATCTGTTATAACTGCATACCAGTTTTCTGTTAATGTCCTTTTGAGCCAGTTATGTTTTAACTGTTGGTATTAATTGTTCTTAGATCGGTTGAACTATTGTCTATAAATAGCTAATTTCATTCTGTAAACGAGTTAGCTAGCTAATTCATAATTTTGGTTAGTACAGATACATCATGTGAGTTTGTTTGTTGTATCTTGTATTGTTCATTGCTATTTTTGAGTTTTGATTGCATAGCTTAGAGATGGATATCCATAGCAGAAAGATCAGAGCCTGGTGCTACTGAGTTTAGACTGGAGGGTGTTCAGTGTCATCTTCGTCATCAGATCTGAAGGGATTTTAGATTGAAGAAAAGTGTCGAAGATGAACTTAGCTGCTGCACATAGAATCTTGTGCGTACAACCAAGAATCTTGGTTGTTGTTGGTAATTCATTACTAATTGCTATAAAGATTGTCTTAAATTCCTAATTGTGAACTGGAGATTGTAATATGAATCTTTTGGATTTAGTGGATGTTATTACCCTGGTTCAGGGAACCTAAGCACTAGTCGGTTGAGATTTGTTTTCAGTGCGGACGAAGCTTGTAAGTCATTGAGTTCTTTATTGCTTTCTCTTCAACCCGATTCTTGAATGCATAAGTCAAAATTAATTGATCTAATCTTGAATAACTCGGTAACTAGAATCATGAAATTTGGAGAAGTTTTTCTTTCAGTATCTAATGCCACAACCAGAAACCCTAGACATCCATCTCGTAACAATTCCTTAGCTGTGAATACTGAAATTACTGGGATCCGAGATCCTCGAACAATTCCGACAAAAACACAAGGTTTTCTCTTTCATTCAATACTGGCTGAGTACTTGGACAAGAAATCCATTCCCAGTATAATATCAAAATCTGCAAAACTCATTTCTATTAAGTCAGCACTTAACTCCCTATCCTCAATTCTGATCGGCATAAACCTAATGTACCTTTTGGAGAAGACTAATTCTTCACCAGGCAGTAGGGTTCCAAACCCTGATTCATAGCTATCGTACAGTCTATCAAATTTACTAAAAATTCTGGCTGCCACATACAAATGAGTGGCCCTAGAGTCAAACAACATAGAGAAATAAGAGTTGTTGACCCAGAGCTAACCTATTACCCTTAAAGGGATGGCTTCTGCATCAGCTTGAGTTATCGCGAATACCCTTGATGGAGTGGGTTTCACTGTAGTCTTTTGTACTTCAGGCTTCAGTTGACGGCATTTATGCTTATAATGTCCATGCATACCACACTGGAAACACCCTTGTCCTTTACACTCCCCCAGATGATGCTTTTTACAACTGGGGCACTTTGGGTAAGTGTATTGGGTTTCAGAGCTACCCTAACGATTGCCTCGACCCTGGTTCCCACGAAACCTCTTGCTCTAACCTGAGCCACAAGATGCAGTAGATTCCTTTCTATTCTGATCAATGGCCGAGCCACTACCTCCCCTACTAAAGCCGGATGTAGGAGGAGTAGGAGCCCCACCAACAATTAGAGTCACTCGAGAGTCTAAGGTGCACTCCATTGCGCCCTCAGCTTCCAATGCCTTACCCACCATATCAGCGTAGTTGGTGTTGTCATCGGTACTAATCATTAAGTCGTGTCTGATCTTGGCATTCAACTTGTGTAGGTATTTCTCTTTCTTGCTGAAATCGATTAGCACGATTCCTGTAACCAATCTTGCGAAGCGATCAAACTGAGTCTTGTATTGAGTAACACTCACGTATTCTTTCTAAGTCAGCTGGGTGAATTCTTTTCTTTTTGCGCTTCTAACTTCCTCATTGTAATACTTTGAATTAAACAGTTCCTGAAACTTTTCCCAGGACATCATAGTAACATCCTGAGTCACAGACACCATGTCTCACCATACCAGAGGGTCTTCTTGAAATTGGAATGTGGCACATGTCAATCTATCATTACCAGTGACGCCCATAAAGTTTAAGATTCTGGTAATCACTGTTAGCCACTGCTCGACTTTCATGACATCGGGACCTCCAAGGAAAACAGGAGGTGCTTGCTTATGGAACCTTTCATACAGGGGTTCCATTCGGTTCCTTCCAGCTACAAGTCCTGCCTGCATCGTAGGGGCAAGAGCTATTGGTATTTTTGCAGCAGAAATTGTAGGAGGATCCTGCTATCTCAAACGTCGAATCTCTTCATCTTGTTCATTAATCTTGGCTTGCATTTTTGCAAACATACTTTCGCAATCTTAGGTAGCTTGGGCAGCTTGTGGCGGGTTAGCATCACCCCGGCCACGTGCCCTGCAACTAGGACCTCAACCTCAGCCACGGATATTAAGGGGGATCTGAACTCCCTGGCCACCACTGGATCCAACCGAATTACCTTGGCTCCTGGTGTTTCGCCTGCCGTCCATACTATTTAGAACAACCTGCATAACCAAGAGCTAGTCTGGTCAGACCATGATCAAATAAAAACATACTAATTGCCGCTTATTTAGAAATTCAAAATATACGCCTATTCTACTATCAGGCTACTAACATGCTTCCTAACAGGCTTTTCTTAAATCATACTTATTAAATAAGCTACTAAAGTAATAAAATCTTACTAAACCGTGAAACGAGCTGATCGATGATGATGATTGTATATGTCGTGACGATCTTTGGAAGACAACCTAGCGGCTCTGATACCAAATTGTAACACCCTAACTAAATTAGGCATGTTAGAATGATTTTTTACGTATTGTGTAGCTCATTGCTAATCAATGAGATTAATGAAATACGTGATTAATTAAAATTTGGTTATTAAATTAGAAACATAAAGTAATATATTTATAAAATCCTGGGATCCCGTTTAGAAAATACATTTACAAAATTTTAACATTCATAATAAAAGTTTGTCGCCTAGTGACTATACAGGAAAAGCCTTGATGTCCCGAAGATCGTACGCTCCCGGCCTAACCGCCCCGACATGTACGATCTTCATCTGCTCCCCCTCACGATTGCTCAGCATTAGCTTTGCCCTTATATACAAATGGAAATAGCACTGTGAGTCAACAGACTCAGTAAGAAAAGCATAACATAAAACATAACAGTATCCCGTGTTATAATCAGGCACCCATACACCCAACCATAACCCTATCGCCGTGTCCGACACGGTATTAGTTTAGAACGTTCATACGACAATACTATCGACCATAATGGTAGCCTGTACTCAATATGTCAGTCATACTCTAGCCATATTGATGTGACAACCGATCAGTATTTCAGCCAACATACATTTATCAGAAATTAGTACAACTCTAAGTATACTATTACCGCTATCAATGTATTCTAATAGGCATAAACAACATCTATTATAAACAAGTAATAACACATGCATGACATTATAGTAATATTACCTTAATTCTAAATTCAGGTGTGCCAGCCAACCTGAGTGGAACAACTGCTCGACAAATTAGAGGCTCCTAAATCACATCAATCACAACAAATGTAAGTGACACGCTAAATCACAATCGGGGACTTAGGTTTTAAACAAAAACCTATCTACTGTAACATAACATGGAAATACCTAAACTAACAGGGAATTAACCAACCAAAGCTCTGAAACTAACACGAATCGACAACAAAAATTTTTCTGGGAACCCAGCAGCAAATCTGGGTAACCGGTTTTACAAGTGTGTAAAATCGGTTAGCCAGTTTACCCTAAAAAACCCAAAACATTCCAAAACCTAACCAAATCAATTCTAATCCTTGCCAAACCTTCCAGACCTCCATAGTATACCCCAAATGACATATTCCAAGCAACGAAACTACTACCCAAGCTGAGAATTAAAATTACCATTAAAGGCCAAGCTTCAGTTCTAAAAGTAAAAGCTTGCTCAAACAACACTACACCCACTAAAACCATCCAAAATCAACATTTCTAAACATAATTTAGCTTCAAAAAACTATTCCAAATAATCTCAGCAACTACAGAGCTCAACTACTTCAAAATTCATGCAAAATCCAAACTTGAAACTTAAGAAAACTAGAGAGGGACTTGCTTAAAATCTTACTTTAGCTTGGATTCACTTAAAACATACTAGAAATCTGCAAGGATTGATGAACAAACTTCAAAACCCTAGCTTGTCTAGGAGGTTCGAAAAGAGAAAGAGTTGAAAGAGAGAGAGAAATGGAATTTTTGTCAAATTTGATTTTTCTTCTAAAATGAATAAATGAAATGTGTTTTATTAACAAGTAAACTCAGCCAATTAAACTTTATAAATTAAGATTATTAACTAGATTGAAATCCACATAAAGACAAAACACAAATGGATAAAAGACCATTTTTCCATTCCCACACTAAAAGTTATAAAAGGTCACTTAGGGGTATTTTGGTTAATTCTAAAATCTTGACTATTCCTGACATTCCCAATGTCTAACTAAATTTCCCTTCTATATTAAAAATACTAGGATGTGATTCTAATAGCCAAACACCACATTCCAATGTTGCCGGGCACAAAACATGCAAAGTTATAAAATTCTATACATGACATATAAAATGCATTCTTAATTCAGATAAATCTTCATTAATAAATAATTCAAAACTAATAAACAAGTTTCATAAGTAAACCCTAATTATTTGCTAATTTCCAAATTAAAGCTAAGCGGTCTTTACATGATGATAGCCCGATCGGAGATCAATCTTTGAAAAGACCGTCTTCCACTAATGTTTATCGGAAAGATCATCGATCCTAGGTAAAGGATACATATCTTGACTATCAACTTATTCAATTCCCGATAGTCAAGGCACATACGCAAAGACCCATGTTTCTTCTTTACAAATAACATGGGAGCTCCCTAGGGTGACACACTAGGTCGTGAAAACCCTAGGTCACGCAACCCTTGAAGCTGAGTTTTCTATTATTTAAGTTCTGCTAGAGCCATTGTGTAAGGGGCCTTAGATACCGGTTCTTCTCCATATTCTAAGTCAATAATAAAATCCATTTCTCTCTACGGTGGTAAACCTAGAAGCTTTTCAAGAAAAACATCTAAGAATTCTCGAACAACCTTGATGTCTTCTGGCCGAATTAACTCATGTCGTGTGGTATCCAATACCACGGGCAGAAACCTTAGACATCTATCCTGTAACAATTCCCTGGATGTTATTACTGAAATCACTGGGATCCTAGATCCCTCAAATCGATCCAACAAAGACAAACAGTTCCTCACCCTCTACTTGGAAGATTACAATCTTCGGATTACAATCAATACTAGCTCAGTACTTGGATAAGAAATCCATTCCAAGTATAATATCAAAATCTGTTAAACCCATTTCTATTAAGTCAGCACTCAACTCCCTATCCTCAATTGTGATCGGGATAGACCTAATCCACCTTTTAGAGATGACTAATTCTCTGCAAGGCAGTAGGGTTCCAAACCCTAATTCATAACTATCATGCGATCTACCCAATTTACTAAAAAAAATTATGGCTGCCATATAAGAATGAGTGCCCAAGAGTCAAATAACACAGAGAAGTAAGAGTTATTGACCGAGAGCTGATCTATTACAACTGAGGGGCTAGCTTCTACATCTGCTTGAGTTAACGCAAATAACCTTGCTGGAGCGGGTTTCGCAGCAACCTTCAGCTCTTCTTTCATAAGTTGGTGGCAATCCCTTTTATAGTGTCCTGGTATACCACATTGGAAGCACCCTTGCCGTCTACGCTCTCCCAGATTATGCTTCTTACAATTAGGGCATTCTACATAAGTGTATCGGGTTTTGGAGCTACCCTGACGATTGCCTCAACCCTGATTCCCTCGAAACCTCTTGTTCTTACCTGAGCCATCGTATGCAATAGGGGCCTTTCTTTTCTGATTAATGGTCGAGCCACTACCTCCCCTACTAAAGCCTGAGGTAGGAGGAGTAGGAGCCCCACCATCAACCTGAGTCCCTCGAGACTCCTAGGTGCACTCCATTGTGCCCTTAGATCGCAGTGCCTTACCCACTATATATGCATAGGTGGTGTTGTCATTGGTAGTGATCATTAAGTCATGTCTTATCTTTGAGTTCAACCCATCCAGGTACTTTTCTTTCTTGCTAAAATCAGTTGGCACGATTCCCAAGGCCAATCTTTCCAAGCGGTCAAACTGGGATGTGTATTCAGTAACACTCATATTTTGTTTCTGAATTAGCTGAGTGAATTCTTTCCTTTTCGCACTTCTGACTGTCTCGTTGTAATATTTTGCATTAAAAAATTCTTGGAACTCTTCCTAGGTCATTGTTGTAACATCATGAGTCAAGGACACCATGTCCCATCACACTAGTGCGTCTTCTTGGAATTTGAATGTGGCACAAGCCACTCTATCATTGCCAGTGATGCCCATAAATTTTAGAATTCTAGTAATCACAATTAGCAACTTCTCGGCTTTCCTAACATCGAGACCTTCTAGAAAAATTGGAGGTGCCTGCTTGCGGGACCTTTCATACAGTTGTTCCATTCTGTTCACTGCAGCTGCTAGTCCTACCTGCATAGTAGGGGCAGGAGGTACTTGCACTACTGGAGCAGGGATTGCAGGAGCACCCTGCTGTCTCAGGCGTTAGATCTCTTCATCTTGCTCTTTCATTTTGGCTTGTATTTCTGTAAACCTATTTTCCCATTCTTGGGCAGCCTGTGGCGGGTTAACATCACCTTGAGTAAATGTAACACCCTAACTATTTTAGGCATGTTAACATAATTTTTAACTTACTGTGCAGCGCGTTGCTAATCAACGAGGTTATCGAAAATCGTAATTAATTAAGATTTTGATTATTTAATTAAAAACATAAAATAGCATACATATAAAATTTTGGGATTCCATTTACAAAAGCATTTACAAAAGTTTCACTGTACATATGCAAAACTCTGTCGCCTAGAGACTATACAAAATAAGGCCTGATGTCACAAAGATCATACGTTCTAGGCCTAATCGCCCCAACATGAACAATCTTCATTTGCTCGCTCTCACGGCTGCTCGGCCTTAGCCTTGCCCTTACCTACACATGGAAATAGCATTGTGAGTCAACATACTACATAAGAAAAGCATAAAATACAACATAACAGTGTATCCCGGGTTATAATCAGGTGCCCATACACCCAACCATAACTGTATCCCCATGTCCCACACGGTACTAAGTCTAGAACGTTCATACGATAATACTATCGACCATAATGTCAGCCTATACTCAATATGCCAGTCATACTCTAGGCTTATTTATGTTACAACATTGATCAGTATTTCAACCAACATACATTTATCAGTAATCAATACAACTCTACGTATATTATTACTGCTATCAATGTATTCTAACAGGCATGAACATCATGTATGCTAAACATGTAATTACATATTCATAACATTATACTAATCTTACCTTTTTTTCAAATTCAGGTGTGCCGGCCAACCTGAGTGGAACAACTGCTCGCGAATTATAGGCCCCTAAATCACATCGTTCATAACACGGATAAGTGACACGCTATGTCACAACCGAGGACTTAGGTTTTAAACCAAAAGTTTTCCTACTATTAGTTAACATGGCAATACCCTAAACTAACATGGAATTAACCAACTAAAGCTCTGAAAATAACACGAATCCAAAACATAAAAATTTTAGGAAACTGATTTCTGGTCCGGTTAACCGGTTTTACAGGGCCTGTGAAACCAGTTAACTAGTTTTACACAAGGTAACCTAAAAATTTTGAAAACCTAACCAATTCTACTCCAAACCTTACCAAACCTTCTACACCTGCACATTATACCCAAACAAACATATCCAAGGCCATAAAACACCTCAACATGCACAAAATCAAGATTAACCATTAAAGACTAAAGTTTGAGTTTTAAAACTCAAACCTTGTCTAAACACAAAATTAACCCATCAATTAACTTCAAATCAGCTCAAACAACCATAATATATCATTAAAATACAGAATCCAACAACTCTAACAACTCAGAAATCCAACATCTCAAAAATCATGCAAGAGAAGCTATTTAAACTAAAGAAACCATAGAAAATGAACTAGGAAGCTTACCCAAGCTTCAAATCTCAACAATGATGCTAAATAATCTCAAAATTACTGAAGAAAATCCATGGTTCCTTGTTCATTTCTACGGTTCACAAGAGAGAGAGAGAGAGAGAGAGAGAGAGAGAGAGAGAGAGAGAGAGAAAAAAAGACGAGAAAGAAGCGGTTTGCTTGA
Organism: Cannabis sativa; assembly: GCF_029168945.1. Classification (NCBI taxonomy): domain Eukaryota; kingdom Viridiplantae; phylum Streptophyta; class Magnoliopsida; order Rosales; family Cannabaceae; genus Cannabis; species Cannabis sativa. The sequence continues at coordinate 36,878,720 of NC_083606.1, read as the reverse complement.
TCTTGATTTTCTTCGAATTTTAAATAAATAAAAATAAAATGAAGCTTATCTATCTATTTTCAGCAATAAAAAACAGATCCAATTAATTAAATATAAACCACTAAAGACAAAATAATTCTCTTGGCAAAAAGACCATTTTTCCCTTTACGTAACCAAAAAGGTCATAAAACCAAACACTCCTAATGTCTAATTATATTGTCTCACAATACTAAAAATAGCAAAATGTGATCCTAATAGCCAAACACCGCATTCCAATGTTGTCGGGCACATAACATGCAAAATGATGAAATTCTATATATGACATATAAAAAGCATTTTGAATTCAAATAAATCTCCGTAAACTTATAATTCATAACTAACATGCAAGTTTCATATTTATACCCTATTTATCTGCTAATTTGCAAATTAAAGATAAGTGGTCTTTAAAGAAAGAAGGAGGATTGCCACTACGCCAAAGAGATGGTGTGAAGTGGTAACCCAATCAAGGGAGGCCCCTTATATATAGTGGGCATGAACTCGATAAATGCGACAAGCAATAATTGCTCTGTAGTAGTACAAGTGCTCTGAGTGCAAGAGTCTACCAGAACACTTAAAAGAATTCTCGTAGACTAGGGGGCAAGTGTTAACCCCAAGAATTGACATCTTTAATTTATGAGATTATTTGCCGAGGGGTAGAAAGACCCACAATGGTGCACCAAATCAGCATGCACGCCCGAGGTCCAACCCTAAAAAATAGTACTCTGAATGTCGGGGCGCGTCCGCACCGTTACAAGAATTACCTTGAGGGGTCCCATGGAGATAGCATAGGTGTCGCTTGTCGTGTGGGGAGAGGCATGGGAGCCGTGTGACGCACGCGAGCCGTGTGTGCAGGATGTCTGATGGCGAGACGTGATGGTGGAGGCGTGTGAGATTTGGGGGCTTGTATGCGAGCCGTGTGTGCTGGTGGCATGATGGCATGATGGGGGAGGCGTGGGAGATGTAGGCGTGCGAGACGTGGGGTGCGAGATCTGGGCAGGCGAGACATGGGGGCTCGCATGCAACCGTGTGTGCTGAAGGTGTGGCGAGACGTGAGTGGGAGTAAGGGGGTCGTGCGAGTCGCAAGTGGGGAGTGTGCACGAGGTGTAGTGACGAGCTGTGAGTAAACTTTGGAGGGATGCAAGTGTAGGAAAGGAAGTGACGG